>NC_141877.1:297455529-302255529 GCF_056163025.1 Triticum urartu
GAGGAGTTCAGTTAGAGGTTTAGCAACCTTGGAGAAATTCTCGACGAAGCGGCGACAATAGCTCGCTAAGCCAAGGAAGCTCTGAACTTGCTTGACCGTTTCAGGTGGAGTCCAATCAAGGACGGCTTGAACTCGCTCGGGATTGATAGCAATACCCTTACCAGAGATTACATGGCCTAGATAGGTCACTTCTGGCAACCAAAATTTACACTTGGAGAATTTGGCATAAAGGCGATGCTCTCGAAGTTTTGTCAATACCAGCCTTACATGTTCGGCATGTTCCTCCTCATTATTGGAGTAGATGAGTATATCATCGAGGTATACCACGACGAATTTATCCAAATACTCCATGAAGACCGAGTTCATTAACCGAGAGAAAGTGGCTGGGGCATTGGTTAAACCGAAGGACATAACGGTGTACTCGTATTGGCCATAACAAGTAACAAAGGCCGTTTTGGGAATGTCCCCGTTTCTGATTTTGATTTGATGGTAGCCCAACCTCAAATCCATCTTGGAAAAGACTGATGATCCAGCAAGCTGATCATACAGATCGTTGATCCTGGGAAGCGGGTACTTGTTCTTGATAGTGACCAGGTTGATAGGTCGGTAATCTACAACCATCCGATCCGTTCCATCCTTCTTCTTGACGAAGAGGACGGGGCAAGCCCAAGGAGAGGAACTAGGACATATGAAACCCTTTTTCAAGGACTCATCGAGTTGGTTCTTAAGCTCGACTAGTTCTAAGGGTGCCATCTTATAGGGTCTTCTAGAAATTGGGACGGTTCCTGGAACAAGGTATATCACAAACTCGACATCCCTGTCAGGTGGAACACCTGGCAGTTCTTCTGGAAAGACATCCGGGAAGTCTTGGACTACCGGAATATCTTCAAGGTCTGGAAGGGGGTTGGCATTTAGGGAGTAAAGCTGGCACTTGGCCACTCGAGTTAAGACATTGACTGTCTTGCCCGATGGGTGAGTAAGTTGAACGGTTCTAGTGGCACAATCAATCTTAGCATAATGAGCTGACATCCAGTCCATACTCAAGATGATGTTTATGTCCGAGGACTTGAGAGCTATTAAGGATGCAAGGAAGACAAGTCTATCGACAAGAATTTCATTCCCATGGCTTACTCTAGAAGTTTGCCATTTGGAACCCGGGGTTTGAATTACCATGGAAGTGGGCATGTCGCAGAATGTCGTGTTATGCAATCGAGCATAGTTCTTAGATATGAATGAATGAGATGCTCCAGTATCGAAAAGAACAGATGCCGGATGGCAATTAACAAGGAGAATACCAAGGATGACGTTAGAATCATCATGAGCCTCCTCAGCTGAGACATAGTTGACATGGCCACGTGCAGTGGTGGCTGGCTTGGCGTAGAATGTCTTTCCCGCTGGCTTACCACAGCCAACGGACTTTCCAGACTGGTTGGGGTTGTTGTTCTGGGGGCACTCTCGACTATAGTGACCCGGCTCTCCACACTTGAAACATGTCACAACATTGGGGCATGGAGCAGCATTAGCAGCGGGACCACCATAGGTCTTGGGAGGTGTAAACTGCTGGTTGGGGCGAGGCGCCTCAAAGGATGGCCTCAGAATGAACCTGGGTGGCAGCGCTGTGCTTGGAATCCACACCCGGCGCTTCTGAGATCCAGAACCGGATGAAGAACCAAAATCACGAGAGTGCTTGCGCGAAGCGTCATAGTCAGTCTGGCTTGTCTCAGCACTGATGGCCTTATTGACCAACTTCTGGAAGGATGTGCACTCGTGCAGACGAAGATCGCGGCGAAGCTCGGGGCTAAGTCCCCTGCGGAACCTTGCCTGCTTCTTAGCGTCGGTGTATACCTCTTCAGGAGCATAACATGCCAGATTTCCAAACTCACGACTATAAGCATCCACAGCAAGTCTGCCTTGGGTGAAATTGCAGAATTCTTCCCTCTTACGATCTATGAGACTTTCCGGGATGTGATGCTCACGGAAAGCCTCACTGAATTCAGCCCAAGTAGTGATTTGGCCGACCGGGCGCATAGCCTCAAAGTTTTCCCACCAAAGGCTAGCAGGGCCTTCGAGGTGATAGGCAGCGTAGGTAACCTTATCAGCTTCGGCTACATTGGCAGAACGTAGCTTGTGGGTGATGCTGCGAAGCCAGTCATCCGCGTCGAGGGGCTCGACGGAATGATTAAACTTTGGTGGGTACAACTTGATGAAGTCATTGATTGACACCAAGTCATTTCGCTGTTGACGTGCAGTGTTCTGCTCAATCCGCTCCAGCAAGCGGTTAGTCTCACGCTTGTTTCTTTCTGCCTCCAGCATAACTTTGGCCAGAGAAGGCGGGTGAGGCAGATTCTCACCCCTAGCTGCACTGGCTTCCCCCTGCTCCGGGGCAGCAGGGTTGCTGCGGGTGTTGACCATGCTAGGAAAAATAAGACAACAGTTTAGACAAGGATGGCACAAACTTGGCAAGGAAGTGCAGAATGTAATGGATAACATGGAATGCTGAGATGTTCATTGCACGACATGGTAATATTGAAACTGCCATATATATATATATATATCATTGGTCATACACACCGTACATAGTTTAGTACAAGCCCAGGCTAGAGTACAACTACGGTGAAAGACATTACATCTCATCGGAGGCATTCCAAGCTCCTATACATTATTTTTCTACATCTCCGAAGCGTGATACACACTAAGTCATATCCCACGGTCATGCAGGACTGTGGAGAATACAACTATTACAGTACTAGTGAAACTACTACTAGCTCAGACGGCTCCGTAGTAATCCTCATAAAAGTCACCACCAAAGCCTGGAAGTGGAACATGATCATCTGGGAACAGACGGTCCTGCGGAGCCTGTGGACCATAGGGACTCGGATGTGGCCTTGGCCCCACAGGCGGTGGCAGACGGGGACCACGAGGAGGGGTGATGCCTCCTACATCACGCCACTCCATACAATCTGGCAATCTAGACCGCACAGGGTACAGGTCCCTCAGGTCCATGTATCCTGCCTGTACCACAGGTGCAAACTGAGTCAAAGTGGCCCAGTGATCAGCACGAGAGTTGAAAAGCTCCATACGCAAGGCCCGATTTTCACGGTCCTTATCCTCGATCATCTCGGCAGTGGTGCGGAGTAGTGACTCCTCATGTGTAGAGTCATAGTACAAAGCCTGATAGTACCCCTGTGCTCCAGGGAGTGAGGCTGGAATGTAGCGGAAATCGGTGTTCTGAAGCAAGGCAGTCCTGGCTCGAATGATAGTCATCATTGAGTAAGCTGCATCCTGCACAGACATCTCAATAGTGACCCCAAGTCCATAAGAGCAGTGGAGGGGCTCAGTGGCTCCAGGATAAGAGGGATATATCCTGACGGTACAAAGGTACTGGCTCTGGTTGAAGTCTCAGAACTGCTCCTCGATGGTATATTCCGGATACCATCGATAGCCTGACTCGACCATCACTCGAACCAACATGGCCGTGTGACCGGGTACATCGAGGCACCGGGTCAGACGAACCACTTGGTTCTGGGAACGGGTGGCCATCTGTAAGCACAAAATAATGCAAAGGCATTAGAATTTCCTAGGAGAAATCGGACAGCATAACGGCTGTAAATGCTCAGAAAAAGATTTGAGGCATTCACAACAGTTTGCAAAACCACTCAACAACATCATATCAAGGTTCTGGTTCAACTGACAACATACTAAAAGTAGTAGAAACTGTACTGACGCTTGTAACAACAATCCTATAAGCTACTACGGATTAGTAACACGTGAACCTGATAGAGAGAAGAGAGCCCAATCCTTAACCCACGTAGAATGAGAAGAGAATGAATCAGATCAGAGGGCATAAGGTAAAGGAGTAAAAGAGCCTTACGTTCCCTCCCACAATCAATTCCCCTACATATAACTAAAGCATTTCTAGACTCGATATCGACCAGTTTGGCTCAGCGAACCTACAGGCAGTCCGGCTCTGATGCCAACGCTGTCAGGACCCCGATTCCAAGTCACATCGATCTAGCCGGTAACACCTCATATCACTTTGCGGCCTCACGCATAGTATCCCCACGGGTGTCACCTTACCATGGCTCGGGACCGTTTGCGCCTTTTGGATCACGTATATGATAGTGTCGCTAGCATCCATATGACAGAGAACCCGGGCCGACATGGCTAGTCATGAACCCAAAGCGGCACAGACCTATGGGGACAGGCATACATGAATCACATCGAGCATGTCGGTCAACAGCGTGTGAATCCGGGCTATAGCACTGGGCTAACAGGACTCCAGGGAACCCGGGCTGTAGCAGGCTAGGCAGGACTCCAGATGTCACCGCGTGACATTTCCCCGAAGGGACAGACATAGGAACGAAGTGAAACACATGCCAGCCAGTCAAGTGTCCTAAGCAGTAGTGCTGGGCTAGCAGGACTGCGGTGAACCGGGCTGTAGCGGACTACTATGGCTCAAGGAGCACTAGACTACATTTCCCCATAAGAGAGGCTGCCAAGGATAAAAAACTAGATCGCTGGATCCCACACATACCAAGCATTTCAATCATACACACAATATGCTCGAGATGTGCAAATACAACATGGCATCACAACAAAACTCTACAACTCAAGTACTTTATTTAAAGGCTCCGGAGAGCGATACATAACATGTTCATACAGGTAGGGGTCACAAGACCCGACACTCAAGTCATACAAGCATACAAGCACATGCGGAAGCAAATAAGTCTGAGTACATACACTACAAAGAAATAAGGCTTGTCGAAGCCTGTCTATCTACATAGGGCCCTCCATGGCCAGAATCACCACATGGGTGGCAAGTTACTCATCGACGTCGAGGTCTACATAAAATCCATCGGAGGGGGCGGTGTTGTTGTCTGAAAACAGTAATTAAAGCAACATGAGTACAAAGGTAGTCAACAAGTCTTACAACAGATCCTACTATACATGCTCATTCTGAAGAAGGTGGTGGAGTTATTACAGCAAGCCAGCTTTGACTCTTGGCTAAGCTATCCTACGAGACACCACTAGTAAAATAGTTTTCGCACACGAGTCCACTAATCACCAACACAATACTCCACCGGGGATCCTCCCTCGTCATCCTACGAGAGGGCCATCCTCGGTACTCACACTTATCTTGAGTCTTTTAGTAGTAACCATTAACTTGTCTATGAACTGTATAGGCAACCAAGTAGTCCTTTATCGCGGACGCGGCTATTCGAATAGTTTTATACCCTGCAGGGGTGTACTTCGTCACACATGTTTCCACCACTTAGCATCTGCACACGACATGTGCTCAGCAGACTTCAAGCGAAAGCCGACGTGGGTGTAGACCATGACCTGACTAACGGCACAAGTCTCTAGTCCAAGTTTATCGCCTATTCGGGTTCCATCCGCAAGGAAATCCGGCCGGGGTGTCCTCAACGGCCCCAAAGGATGTGTGCAGGGTTCCCGAGACACCAAACAGGCGACTCGGTACACCGTGCCACAGTGTATCTACCGCATCATAGCCCACCCCTAGGTCAGCGCTACGCACGGCCGCCAACACATAACCTATTAAACACCAGAAACTAGTTGCAACTCCTGAACAGAGGACGAGAGGGATCAGTAAGTCGAGCGGGGTCGTATTTCAAGGCCCAATGTGTGGTAGTAGCTTAATCTTAAATCACGCATACAGATCTCAGTTCTTAGGGACGACCTCAATGAAACAACCCACCATGTACTCCTACATGGCCTCTCATCGATACCTTTACCAAATCATGTTCAACACATCCCTCACATTACCGACGTAATCATTTCACTCTAGCCCATCACCCAGATGAACCAGACCTGACACAACTCTAAGCATAGCAGGCATAACAAGGTAGGAAACACATACATGGCTCAATCAACTCCTACACATGCTAGTGGGTTTCATCTAGTTACTGTGGCAATGACATGTCATGCAGAGGAAAAGGGTTCAACTGACGCAGCACACAACAGTTTGAAACGTTGTTGTCTTAATGCAGTAAGTGAGAGCAGAAGCGAGAACATGGGATTGTATCGATATGATCAATGGGGCTGCTTGCCTGATGGAGTAGTAGTAGGGTACTGCCCTTTAGTTGGATACCCGGAGATATCCTCGGAAGCAGAACCTACCATGAAAGACACCACAGAAGACAAACATCACATGGCAATATGCAACAATATGATGCATGCTATGACATGGCAATATGAGGTGTCCTGCCTAATGCAATGTGAAACAAGTTGAATTGGGTTCATTTGAATCAAAGATTCAAATGGAAGCTTATGTTCTTAAGCATTATAAGTGTATTAGCTTGTTTCACCTAAACAGCAAGATTAAGTGTTTTGTCATGCATGAAACCATTACAGATGGAAATATTGAATTTTTCTGATCAAATTTCATATATAAATCTTTTTAATCTGAGTTATAGATTATTTTCTATGATTTTTAGAAGTTTTGGTTATTTTCTGGAATTTCCTATATAAGAATAAATCTAGAAAAGGATTTACTACGTCAGCCTGGCGTCAGTGTGACGTCAGCGGGTCAAAGGCGCCAGCCCAGGTCAAACCTGACCGTTGGGCCCCATCTGCCAGTGTAACAACTAACTAACAGAGTTAGTTAGTGTTTCGTTAGCACTAAACTAGGTTAGTTAGGCCCTAGGCCCACATGTCAGTGAGTCAACTTATTAAGTAATATAATTAGTGTTAACTAAACTAACTCTAATTAGACAGGGGCATGGCCCACACGTCAGTGACTCAGGGGAGGTCAACCTGGGCCCACACGGGGTCAAACAGGGTCAAACTCGCCGGCGTTTAGCCGCCGGCGAGGCCAGACGCGGCGGAGCTGCGCGGAATTCACCTACAAGGCGCCGTTTGGCGTGCGGAGCACAGCTACGGGATGCGGACGCTCGTCCGCATCCAACCATGGTGGTGGCGCGGCCGGGGAGTGGCCGGAGTGGCGCCGGCGACGAGCTCGGCGGCAGCCGAAGCTCGGGTGTAGGTGGGGGTGGGACTGTGGTGCGCAAATGAGCGCGGTGAGGTGCTACAGGGGCTCTACGCGATGCGGGGAGCGCGTTGGGCGTATGCCCGGGACCAAATGGTCACCGGAGCATCGCCGGCGACGAGCGCGGGCGGTGGCGCGTGCGGGTGAGCATGGTGCAGTCGCTATGGTGCACGAGAAGGTAAACGGAGAGGATGGGGAGGTGGCTGAGCTCACTGGGGTCACGTCGAAGCAGTCGACAAGGTCGGGGGCGAGCTGATGCGGCGGGGACGGTGAAGGGGATCTCCGGTGGCCGGGGTTGGGGCGATTCCAGAGCGGGCGAGCGCTTGGGGCTCGGCCTGCTCGACGTAGTCGACGACGGTGGAGCTCGTGGACACGACGGCGCGATGCGAGGATGACGGAGGGCGCGGCTATGGCGACGGTGTGGCTGCAGGGGCATCGGCCATGGTGGGAGAGGGCGAGGGAGAGGTGTTGGGGGTGAATGGAGGGGTCTGCGGGGTCGGCGCGACGACGTGGAGGTCGTCGAGACGTCTAGGGGCACGGGCGGCAAGGAGGTGGCGCCGTGGCGAGCTCAGGCGCGCCGGCGCTCACCTCTCTGCCTGCCTGCCTGGCAAGAGCAAGCAGCTGACTGGCCATGGGCTAGCACAGTGCTGGGCCGCCAGGTGGGCCGGCTAGGGGTTTAGCCAGGTTAGTCCCTTTCTCTCTCTTTTTCTGTTTATTTATTTATTTTGTTTTGTGTTTTGAAATAGTAAAAATACTATTTCATTTAGAAAAACCCTGAAAATAATCAGAGGCACATTTGAAAATATTCTCAACACCTAAAATTACTTTCAAGATTATTTGGGCATTTAAAAATATTTATAGGATTTAAATTGCCCAAATGCAACTAGTGATGGATTAATCCAATGACCTTATGATGTCCTAGAAAAATGTGCACCATTTTTGTCAAAGGTTTTAACCCAAAACAAAAAGGGTGGACTTTTTAGAAGGGCATTTCAGGTTCATTGAAAAAGTTTTTAGTAAACCCTAGTTGTTCCAGGGGGTGCTGGGGGTTCTGTCATCCCCATTTCAGTTTTCTAGGAATTTAAACATGATGCAACACTCTAATGCTTGAACTAGCTAGGGTGTGACATTCTTCTTCTTCTTCTTCTTCTTCTTCTCCGCTTTCTACTTATTCTACTTTTCTTCTTCTTTTTTCATTAAACCTAAAACTAAACCTAAAAAAACTAAACTAAATAACCTAAACTAATTAAACATAAACTATTTAAACTAAATAACCTAAACTAATTAAACTAAATAACCTAAACTAACTAAACTGAAAAAACTTAAACTAAATAACCTAAACTAAAAAGAAAAGAAAAATAGAAAATAAAACAGGGGCAGGGGCTCACTGTGGGGGCGACGACTGGGCGGCGGCGAGGCAGGGTGGCGACGAGGCGGGGAGGGCCGGCGACGGTCGGCGCTCCTGGGGGGGGGGTGTAGGGGGAGGCCGTGACGTCCCGGTGGAGGGGGAGGCCGCGGCGGGATGGGGCGGGGACGGCCACGCATGGGAGGGGGCGGGGTGGCTGGCCGGCGTGGAAGGGGCGGCGGGGGCGCGGTGGACGTCGGGGCGCCGCAGGGGAGGGGTGTGGGGCGACGGGGCGAGGGGCGTTGGGGCGGCGGCGGGTGGTGGGGCGACAGGGCAAGGGGGCGGCGGGTGGTCGGGGTGGTGGCGGGTGGCTGGTGGCGGGGGCGGCGGCGGCGGTCTCGTCGGGGAGAGAGGACAGAAAGAGAGAGAGAGAGAGGGTGGGGAGCCGTTAGTTAGGTTATCTCTTTGCCGTCCGCCCCCCTTTGCCGTCTGCTTTTTTGCTCTTTGTTGTCCGCTGGCAGACGTCAAAGAGGGGGCCGTTAGGTTTTTTTCTGAACAACTCGTTAGTAGAGCCCACCTCCCTCTTTGCCGTCCCCCAGCAGACGGCAAAAAACTGGCTGATGGCAAAGACATCCTTTGCCATCAGCCAGTTCTTTGCCGTCCGTTTTTTGCAAGCTGACGGCAAAGACCTTCTTTGCCGTCCGCCAGCAGACGACAAAGAATAGGCAGACGACAAATAAGCAAATTCCAGTAGTGCTTGAGATATCTGGCTCCAGGATAGCTTTCTTGCAGGGATTCGAGGAAGGATCTCTGGGCATTAATGCTACAACATGCTTGTTAATTATAAATTGCTATTCTTTACTCTTCTACTTGATGCAAGATGCTTGGAGCTGCTTGAAGATGCTAGTCTTCGATATGCTAGGCCTTCCCCTCTATTTTGGCATTCTGCAGTTCAGTCCACAGATATAACCCTTCCATTTGATACCAATGCATACTTAGTATAGATCTGATGCTTGCGAGTACTTTGGATGAGTACTCACGGTTGCTTTGCTACCCCCTTTCCCCCCTTCTTTCTTCTTTCTGGTTGTGGCAACCGGATGGTGGATCCCAGGAGCCAGATGCCACCGCCGACATCTACTACTACCAGTTGGCGCCTGCTACTACATGGAGACCGCCGACGACCAAGAGTAGTTAGGAGGTCCCAGGCAGGAGGCCTTGCCTCTTCGATCGTGTTGCTTTTGTGCTAGCCTTCTTAAGGCATCCTTGTTTAACTTATGTCTGTACTCGTATATTGTTGCTTCCGCTGACTCATTTTTATTCGAGCTTCTGTATTCGAGCCCTCGAGGCCCGTGGCTTGTAATATGAAGCTTGTATTATTTTATTTGTGTGTAGAGTTGTGTTGTGATATCTTCCCGTGAGTCCCTGATCTTGATCGTACACATTTGCGTGTATGATTAGTGTATGATTGAATCAGGGGCGTCACGACCTAGCTACTTGATGCCCTACAAGTGGTTTCATTGTAGCTTTTTTGAAGTAAGAGTATCGATCCCACAGGGAGCACAAGAATCAATCTTTTGTCTCTTGAATGGTTCGAGTAGAATGCCTGTGAATTGTTAATGATCCAAAGAAGTGGTAAAGTAATGGAAATTATGTTGTAGGTGTAAAGATAAATAATTCAACTAGAGTAAACAACCAGAATTGTAAATTGGAAACTTGAGACAGATGGGATTAAAGCGTTCTTAGGGAGTCCAGAATCCCCTCTAGTGTGCATCTATAGCGGTGCCTAAAACACAATGCTACATCGGATTCCTAAGCCACTTTACATGTTTCTCTTTGTGCGCGGAGTCGGTACAAATACGTGCATACACGCGGCAGCTCCGTATCACATATGCCACCACCGTTCTTCCCCACTCCAGTTATCAAACAATAATTAAGGGAAAGATGTCACCGTGGACGTAGCCAAAATGGTCTCCGTTTTACCCCCTGCTACAATGATCTGCTACGAAGGGAGATGGCGCCTTTCATGTCACCCACCTTCACAACCACATGGTCCGCCAACAACAATAACCTTCCATCCAAAATTGGCATACATTGGATGGTCGACTTCACCCAATGTCAAGAAGATCATTAACGTAAAAATGCAAAGAGGATATCAAATCCTAATATCAATCAATCTATTACACACTAGGGTTCATCCATATCCCCGAGAACTAAGGGGACTACTCGCACATGAAGGCAACAAACATCATACCACCAAGGATGGAAAACATGATTGATTCACACATGTAACACACAAGGTATTCCCCTAGGGTTCTCGAGATTACAATGAGTAAGAGATGAATGGTGACGATGATGATAGTGGGGATGATGTTGAGGCCTCCTTCGCGAGGAGGGTGGAGGCGGCAGCCTCCTTCTTGCCGGTTCCTCCCTCCGGATGACTCCAATGGCTAGGGTTCCTGCTTCTGGATGGGTTTCTAGTGTCTCTGGGCGTGCGTGGTTGTATGGAACATCGTCTTTTGCTCTGGAGGCTTTGCGACGATCGCCTCTTTGCCCAATTTGCTTCTCTCCTTTATGGTAGGTGATTATAACTTTAATTGTGTGATTCCACCACCATTTCCTGGGATTTCTTCCATATAATAATATTTGGTCCAAAAAGCATTATCTGAGGAAGACGACAAAAAGAAGTGCACGTAAGCGGTAAAATCCCACAAAGCCTACGAAGTAGGAAGACGAATACTAACAAAATAATCACATAATTTGGACTCATCACTACTTAAAAAGTGAAGTTTAGTAGTAGGAAAGTGTGATCAGGAATCACAGGTAAAGTACACAAACCTCTGCAGAGCGTATAAAACTTATCATGATTAGTCGTGTCCCCATTTATGGACAAGCTTATTGGGGAACGCGGTATTTCAAAAAATTTCCTACGATCACGCAAGATCTATCTAGGAGATGCATAAAAACAAGAGGGGAGAGTGTGTCTACGTACCCTCGTCGACCGAAAGCGGAAGCGTTTATCAACGCGGTTGATGTAGTCGTACACCTTCATGATCCATCCCAATCAAGTATTGAACGTACGACACCTCCGCATTCAGCACATGTTCAGCTCGATGACGTCCTCGCCTTCTTGATCCAGCAAGACATGCGAAGTAGTAGATGAGTTCCGGCAACATGACAGCGTGGTGATAGTGTTGGTGAAGAACAATCTCCGCAGGGCTTCGCCAAGC
The DNA here is from genome assembly GCF_056163025.1 of Triticum urartu. Lineage (NCBI taxonomy): Eukaryota > Viridiplantae > Streptophyta > Magnoliopsida > Poales > Poaceae > Triticum > Triticum urartu. The sequence goes on from NC_141877.1 coordinate 297,467,108, forward strand.
ACAACGGAAACTATGATAGAGGATAAACTAGAGGGGACGGGGTTGCCGACACATGGCTTGGTGATTCTTGATGTGTCTTGGGTGCTAGCCCTGCCCTTCTATTTATATGTCGAGCCTTGTGGTCGAAACTTGGAGTAAAAGCCTTCACAAAGTCGGTTTCACCCAAAAGGCGAGAGTCCTTCTCGGACTCCAGGGCCAGACGCCAGGTGAGGGAGTCCTGGATTAGGGGGTGTTCGGGTAGCCGGACTATACCTTCAGCCGGACTCCAGGACTATGAAGATACAAGATTGAAGACTTCGTCCCGTGTTCGGATGGGACTTTCCTTGGCGTGGAAGGCAAGCTTGGCGATGCGGATATTCAAGATCTCCTACCATTGTAACCGACTTTGTGTAACCCTAACCCTCTCGGTGTCTATATAAACCGGAGGGTTTTAGTCCGTAGGACAACTTCATCATACAACAATCATACCATAGGCTAGCTTCTACGGTTTAGCCTCCTTGATCTCGTGGTAGATCTACTCTTGTACTACCTGTATCATCAATATTAATCGAGCAGGACGTAGGGTTTTACATCCATCAAGAGGGCCCGAACCTGGGTAAAACATCGTGTTCCTTGCCTCCTGTTACCATCTGGCATAGACGCACAGTTCGGGACCCCCTACCCAAGATCCGCCGGTTTTAACACCGACATTGGTGCTTTCATTGAGAGTTCCTCTGTGTCGTCGCCTTTAGGCCCGATGGCTCCTTCGATCATCAACAACGATGCAGTCCAGGGTGAGACTTTTCTCCCCGGACAGATGTTTGTCTGCGGCGGCTTCGCACTGCGGGCCAATTTGCTTGGCCACCTTGAGCAGATCGAAAGTTACATCCCTGGCCATCAGGTCAGGTTTGGAAGCCTAAACTACACGGCTGACATCCGCGGGGACTTGATCTTCGACGGATTCGAGCCACAGCCAAGCGCGCCGCACTGTCTCGATGGGCATGATATAGCTCTGCCGCCGAACAGCGCTTTGGAGGCCGCACACGCATCGGTTCTGACCATTGATTCGGAGCCTACTGCGCCAATCGAGGATCAGCGGTTGGATGCTGCCTCAGGGGCTGCGATCTCAGAGGCGATCGAGCCGAACTCCAGCCCCGCACTCCGCATGGCCCGTGACTCCGAGGAGCCGGATTCCTCTCCGAACTCCGAGCCCCCCGCGCCCCTGCCGATCGAATCCGATTGGGCGCCGATAATGGAGTTCACTGCCGCGGACATCTTTCAGCACTCGCCCTTCGGCGACATCCTGAATTCCCTAAAGTCTCTCTCTCTTTATCAGGAGAGCCCTGGCCGGACTACGGTCAGCAAGGTTGGGATACGGACGATGAAGAAATTCAAAACCCACCCACCACCCACTTCGTAGCCACTGTCGACGACTTAACCGACATGCTTGACTTCGACTCCGAAGACATCGACGGCATGGACGACGATGCAGGAGACGAACAAGAACTAGCACCTGTAGGACGCTGGAAGGCCACCTCATCATATGACATATATATGGTGGACACTCCAAAGGATGGAGATGGCGATGAAACAACGGGGGACGATACCTCTAAGAAACAGCCCAAGCGCCGGCGTCAGCGGCGCCGCTCTAAACCCCGCCAAAGCAAAAACGGTGATTCCGGCACGGAAGATAATACTACTCCGGATAGTGCCAAAGAACACCCCCTCCAGCAAGATTCAGCACAGGAGGACAGAGAAGCCAGCCCTCACGAGAGGGCGGCGGACCAAGAGGTTGAGGATGATAATTATACGCCTCCCTCCGAAGACGAGGCAAGCCTCGACGATGACGAGTTCGTCGTGCCAGAGGATCCCGCTGAACAAGAGCGTTTTAAACGCAGGCTTATGGCCACGGCAAGCAGCCTCAAGAAAAAGCAGCAACAGCTTAGAGCCGATCAGGATTTGCTAGCTGACAGATGGACTGAAGTCCTTGCGGCCAAAGAGTATGAACTCAAACGCCCCTCCAAGAGTTACCCAAAGCACAGGCTGCTACCCCGACTAGAGGAGGAAGCACCTACATCACCAGCGCATGACATGGACGACCGGCCACCTCGTGGCTGCGACAGAGAGGCCTCTTGGCCCTCCACTCAAGCCATGCCCCGACGCCGCGTCAAGCATACTAAGGCACGGGAAAATGCGCCCGACCTGCGCGACATACTGGAGGACAAGGCAAGGCAAACAGGATTGATCTACGGATCGCGCAGGCGCCCCACGGCACGTGACGGTGATCGTCACCCCGGATGCAATAAATCAGGCCGGGCCGAACTCAACAGACAAAGCTCCTTCGAGATGCGTCGTGATATAGCCCAATACAGAGGCGCCGCACACCCACTATGCTTCACAGATGAAGTAATGGATCATAAAATCCCTGAGGGCTTCAAACCCGTAAACATCGAATCGTACGATGGCACAACAGATCCTGCGGTATGGATCGAGGACTATCTCCTTCATATCCACATGGTCCGCGGTGATGATCTACCCGCCATCGAATACCTCCCACTCAAACTTAAGGGACCGGCCCGGCATTGGCTTAATAGCTTGCCAGCAGACTCAATCGGTTCTTGGGAGGACCTGGAAGCCGCATTCCTTGACAACTTCCAGGGAACTTATGTGCGACCACCGGACGCCGATGACCTAAGCCACATAATTCAGCAGCCAGAGGAATCGGCCAGGCAATTCTGGACACGGTTCCTAACAAAGAAAAACCAGATAGTCGACTGTCCGGACACAGAGGCCTTAGCGGCCTTCAAGCATAATATCCGTGACGAGTGGCTTGCCCGGCACCTGGGACAGGAAAAGCCGAAATCTATGGCAGCCCTCACGACACTCATGACCCGCTTTTGCGCGGGAGAAAACAGCTGGCAGGCTCGCAGCAACAACTTAACCAAGAACCCCGGTAATTCGAATACCAAGGACAAAAGTGACAGGTCGCGTCGGAACAAACAAAAGTGCTACGTTAACAGCGACAGCAACGAGGATACGACAGTTAATGCCGGATTCCGAGGCTACAAATCCGGTCAACAGAAAAAGCCATTCAAAAGAAATACTCAGGGCCCGTCTAGTTTGGACCGAATACTCGACCGCTTGTGCCAGATACATGGCACCCTCGAAAAGCCAGCCAATCACACCAACAGGGATTGTTGGGTGTTCAAGCAGGCAGGCAAGTTAAGAGCCGAAAACAAAGACAAGGGGCTGCATAGCGATGACAAGGAGGAGCCCAGGCCGCCGAACAACAGTGGACAGAAGGGATTTCCCCCGCAAGTGCGGACGGTGAACATGATATACGCAACCCACATCCCCAAGAGGGAGCGGAAGCGTGCGTTACGGGATGTATATGTGATGGAGCCAGTCGCCCCAAAGTTCAACCCATGGTCCTCCTGCCCGATCACCTTTGATCGAAGGGACCACCCCACTAGCATCCGTCACGGCGGCTTCGCCGCACTGGTTCTAGACCCAATCATTGACGGATTTCATCTCACAAGAGTCCTCATGGACGGCGGCAGCAGCTTGAACCTGCTTTACCAGGATACAGTGTGAAAAATGGGCATAGATCCCTCGAGGATCAAGCCCACCAAAACGACCTTTAAAGGCGTCATACCAGGTGTAGAAGCCAACTGTACAGGCTCAGTTATACTGGAAGTGGTCTTCGGATCTCCGGATAACTTCCGAAGCGAGGAGTTAATCTTCGACATAGTCCCGTTCCATAGTGGCTATCACGCACTGCTCGGGCGAACCGCATTCGCAAAATTCAACGCAGTACCGCACTATGCATACCTCAAGCTCAAGATGCCAGGCCCTAGAGGAGTAATCACGGTCAATGGGAACACTGAACGCTCCCTCCGAACGGAGGAGCACACGGCAGCGCTTGCAGCAGAAGTACAAAGCAGCCTCTCTAAGCAGTTCTCCAGTTCGGCCTTCAAAAAGCCGGACACTGTCAAGCGCGCCCGGAGTACCCTACAACAAGACCGCCTGGCACGTTCTGAGCTAGCATAGCAATGCGGCCCCAACCCTAGCCCTCGCGATATAGCGAAACCAGCGCTTCGCGTACATAACTACGCTCTTGAAATACCATGGGCACAGGGGAAGGGGCACTATCACGGCACGCCCGAAAAACGGCTTAAACCGCACCAGGGGCTGCCGGATTCCTTTTTTTCTCTTACTCTCAGGACTCCATACTTCGGATGACCCGTTTGGCGATTCAACTGCCGCACAAACGATGCAAGATCCAGGAAAGCAGACAAGCCACGCCGCATTATGGAACTCCCAGGTGGTTTCTATTGCGATCAGTATACCTGTTTTTTAATACAATTCCGCGGCCTGCCCCTGGCCAGGACATGTTAAATAGTCCAATTTCTTTTGCTTATCGCACTATTTGTATCGTTCCGCTTTCATAGCAGCCTTTCTATAAACAATGCATAGCTTTTTGTCTATTTTTTGCATTATCCTCTTTATATATATATATAAGTTTATTAATAACATGTCGCATCTGTACATTGTGGTACGGCAAAATACGCCAGGGGCTTCAGTACCCATCTATATGGCGTGAGAAGTCCGTACACTTTCACAAGTGCGGCACCCCGAACTTATAGCACTATATGCATCGGCCCCGAATCATGATTTGGGTCAATGGTTGGGTTTGCCCGGCTCCTATGTTTTGGTGCCTTACGTTCCGCTATATCGGCTAAGATAGCACTAGGAGAACTACTGCGATTGTGCCCCAGTTGAGCTGGGCTGAGCAACCTCAGTAGAGAAAGCTAAAACCGACTGTCATGATGAAGCGAGAGACCGGTCGCTGTTCGAGAGGTTTTTCGAGTCCTTAAAGACTTATGCCGGAGTGAGGAACCGGCTTTGTCCGGCCAAGGCGTGGATAGCGCCCCGAACTCGGTCTTCCGAATACTAGGGGCTTCGCCGAAATTTAAAATCATAGAGTTCTATGGCTAAGTGAGAGTGTTCAAGCATTATAGTCCGATTGCCTTGTTCGTTGTGCTGATCGCCTCCCTCGACGGACCCAATCATGGGAAAAAGAGCGCTCAGGTTTATCCCGAACACCCCAGCACTAGTGGCATGGGGGCAGAAGCCGACGACTGGCCATCTCTCAATTTTTTGATAAACGGCCGCACAGAAAGTAATATTTTAAATTCAAAAGCATTGCCTAGCGCATATGAACAAGTTTTCAGAGCACAGGATAACACGAGCGAGTTCATTCAAAAATTACATCCTTGGTACATTCATCCGCCATAAGGCGGGCACCAGCCAGAACATCCTTGTAATAGTTCTCGGGCTTGCGATGCTCCTTCCCCGGTGGCGGCCCGTCCCTCACAAGCTTCTCACAACCAGTCCGAAGTAGCTCCCAGGCAGGGCCTCTCCAGGCCACAGCCGAACTATGAAGCCCTTCAGGGCTTGTTCGGCCGCCTTGTGGAGGTCGACCAGCTGCTTCAGCTGGTCGCTCAAGGGCACAGGGTATCCGGCCTCAGCGTACTGAGACCAGAACACCTTCTCTGTCGAGCTGCCTTCCTCGGCTCGTTAGAATGCGGCGACATCGGATACGCTGCGGGGAAGATATGCGAATGCCCCTGGAGAGCTCCGGATTCGGGTAAGTAACAAGTAGTTTACTTTTATATGTCTGCTTTGCATAGAGAATTCCTTACCCGCCGCTATCTTTTTCACCGCATCCAATTCCTGGAGGGCCTTCTGGGCTTCGGCCTTGGCAGATTTGGCAGTTTTAAGGGCCGCAGCAAGCTCGGACGCTCGCGTCTTCGAGTCTAGCTCCAAACTCTCATGTTTTTCCATGAGAGCCTGAAGCTCTTGCTGCACCTCGCCGACCTGCGCCTCAAATTTCTCCCGCTCGGTGCGCTCCGTGGCCACTTTCTTCTCGGCCTCGGACAGCGCCTGCTTGAGGGTCGCCACCTCAGTTGTGGCCCCCACAATAAGCAGTGTACTCCTGTCATTTTTTGCAATTGCGTCTTCTTATAGGCATTTCTTCTGTAAGGTATCTCTTACCTTCTTTCTCCTCGAGCTACCGTTTGGCAAGGCCGAGCTCTTGCTCGGTCCGCTCGAGGCCCTGCTTCAGGGCACCCACCTCCGCAGTCAGTGCGGCGGTGGCCAGCAGCGAAGCCTGCATACATATATTGACTCCTTTCTAGTTAGACTCCTGCGATATTTAATAGATCCTCTATTCAGCTTTTCTTTCCGAATGCCAAACAGAGCATCAGGGGCTACTGTCTATGTGGTAATATTTTTACATATTTTTTACTTACCTCGAAGCCTGTTAGAAGGCTAGCACAAGCTTCAGTCAGTCCGCTTTTGGCGGACCAAACCTTCTGGACCACCGTACTCATGATGGCACGGTGCTCCTCGTCGATGGAGGCGCCCTTAAGCACCTCCAGCAGATTGTCCGGCGCCTCCGGTTGGACGGAGGACGCCGACTCAATAGGCTTGCTCCTCTTGGCGGGAGTTCTCCTGCCGTGGTCCGGAACCGTTGATGATTCCGGCGCAGTGTCCGGCTTAAAGCCGGACTTGGAGCCCCGGGGGGTCTGGTCCCCTTTACTCATGGAGTCCGGGAGGTCGCCTCGCGGCTCCTCCTGGACCACCTCCTCTTGCCCCGGAGCTTGTCGCGACGCCACTTCGGCGTCATCCGCAGCACAGGGGGAGGCAGCGGGCGGAACTGAATTCACGTCCGATGAATCCAGGGAGCCGCTTGACGACTCGTCGAGCCCGTCCTTGGGCGGGCTGCATGATTACATTTGACATTAGGGAAAGCTGTGCAACAAAAGGAATATCATGAGTTACTCTGGTATCCGAACACTTACGATTTCGCCGGACGCTTGGCCCTATCCGGCCACTCCTCTTCGTCCTCGTCGGCGTCGGGGGCGTAGTCCGGCGGAGGGGTTTTCCTCTTCTTGGACCCTTCGACCTCCCCTACTGGGGCAGCCTTCCTCTTCTTTCCTCCCCCCGCTGGAGGGGGAGAGGTCTTTTCTTCCTCCTCCTCGTCTTCACGGGAGGAGTGCGTCTCGGACTCGTCGGACGACGAGTCCGACACCACCATATGCCGGGAACTCTTTCGACTCACTGTGGCCTTCTTCTTCTTGGCCTTCTTCTCCGGCACCACATAAGGTGCCGGGACCAGCAGCTTCACTAGGAGAGCAGGGGCTGGGTCTTCGGGCAAGGGAGCCGGACAGTTAATCAGTCCGGACTTCGCCCGCCAATCCTGTCAAAGGTGAGGGAGTTTAGATCCCGCATAGAGTCAAACTATGAGGAAAACTTAACATCCTGTAGAAGATGAAAATATTTTACCTCGCCAGCAGGACGCTGCGAGCTGAATCCATGGTCTTCGGAGGCGGATGTGGGAGCCTCGGCGCCTTTGGTTAGCCCCCTCCAGACATCTTCGTACGTCGTGTCGAAGAGCCTGCTCAGAGTTCGGTGCTGCGCCGGGTTGAACTCCCACAGATTGAAGTCCCGTTCGTGACACGAAAGGATCCGGCGGACGAGCATGACCTGGACTACGTTGACAAGCTCGAGCTGCTTGTTCACCAGGGACTGGATGCATTTTTGCAGTCCGGTCACCTCTCCTTCGTCGCCCCACGACAAGCCCGTCTCCTTCCAGGACGTGAGCTGCGTAGGGGGTCCGGATCGGAATTCAGGGGCTGCGATCCACTTCGGATCGCGTGTCTCAGTGATGTAAAACCACCCTATCTGCCACCCCTTCAAGGTCTCCACAAAGGAGCCCTCGAGCCATAGGACGTTGGCTATTTTGCCCGCCATGGCACCTCCGCACTCCGCCTGGTTGCCACGCACCACCTTTGGCTTGACGTTGAAGGTCCTGAGCCAGAGGCCGAAACGGGGGCGGATGCAGAGGAAAGCCTCGCACACGACGATAAATGCCGAGATATTGAGGATGAAGTTCGGGGCCAGATCGTGGAAATCTAGGCCATAGTAGAACATGAGCCCGCAGACAAATGGGTGGAGAGGAAAACCCAATCCGCGGAGGAAGTGGGGAAGAAATACTACCCTCTCATGGGGCCTTGGGGTGGGGAGAAGCTGCCCCTCCTCAGGAAGCCGGTGCGCGATGTCTTTGGACAAGTATCCAGCCTTCCTTAGCCTTTTGACATGGCCCTCCATGACGGAGGAGACCATCCACTTGCCTCCCGCTCCAGACATTTTTGGAGAAGGTTGAGGTAGGAAGTGCGGGCTTGGGCGCTGGAGCTCGGGTGCGCAGTAGATGGATAGGCAAAGGAGGAAGAAGGCGTAGGTAAAAAGGTGGATCCTTATCCCCTTATATGGGCAGATGCGACTGTGCGTCCCCACCAGCCTAGTAAAACTCGCTTGCCTCCCAAGCGCCGTGATAAATGGCGCGGTTGGGTTACCCACGTCCGTATTGATGAGAATCCCGTAAATGGGGGACACGATCTCTGCTTTGACAAGACGTGCCAAGGAAACCACCTCGCAAAACACGCTGAGGTGGAAAAGTGAAAACGATTTGAATAAAGGCTTGGCCATAGTGTGATGTCACGCTGCGGAATACGTCAGCAGATTAGATTTGTGTTAATATTATTCTCTCTGTGGCAATACGTGGAAACTTATTTTGCAGAGCCGGACACTACTCTTGGTGTTTACAAACTTTTATGAAGAATTTGGAGGAGGAACCCGCCTTGCAATGCCGAAGACAATCTATGCGCCAGACTCGTCGTCATTGAAGCCTGGTTCAGGGGCTACTGAGGGAGTCCTAGATTAGGGGGTGTTCGGGTAGCCAGACTATACCTTCAGCCGGACTCCAGGACTATGAAGATACAAGATTGAAGACTTTGTCCCGTGTCCGGATGGGACTTTCCTTGGCGTGGAAGGCAAGCTTGGCGATGCGGATATTCAAGATCTCCTACCATTGTAACCGACTTTGTGTAACCCTAACCCTCTCCGGTGTCTATATAAACCGGAGGGTTTTAGTCCGTAGGACAACTTCATCATACAACAATCATACCATAGGCTAGCTTCTAGGGTTTAGCCTCCTTGATCTCGTGGTAGATCTACTCTTGTACTACCCATATCATCAATATTAATCAAGCAGGACGTAGGGTTTTACCTCCATCAAGAGGGCCCGAACCTGGGTAAAACATCGTGTTCCTTGCCTCCTGTTACCATCCGGCCTAGATGCACAGTTCGGGACCCCCTACCCGAGATCCGCCGGTTTTGACACCGACACCAGGGTTCCCGGCATCTGGACCCAGACTCTAGGGACCCTGGCGTCTGGCCCCTGGACTCCGCAAAACTTCCTTTTGCGCTTTCCAAAAACCTTGTGGGCTTTCCCCTTTGGCCCAAATAAAGTGTTCTCGTACCCAAACATTTCTAGAACATCCGGAACCCCTTCCAGTGAATTCCGGAACCCTTCCAGAGACCAAACACCATTATCCCATATATCAATCTTTATCTCCGGACCATTCCGGAGTTCCTCGTCATGTCCATGATCTTATCCGGAACTCTGAACAACATTCGGTCACCAACATACATTACTCATATAATACTATATCGTCAATGAACATTAAGCGTGCGGACCCTACGGGTTCGAGAACTATGTAGACATAACCGAGACATTTGTCTGGTCAATAACCAATAGCGAAACCTGGATGCCCATATTGATTCCTACATATTCTACGAAGATCTTTATCGGTCGAACCTTAATGCCAACATACGTTGTTCCCTTTGTCATCGGTATGTTACTTGCCCGAGATTCGATCGTTGGTATCTTCATACCTAGTTCAATCTTGTTTCCAGCAAGTCTCTTTACTTGTTCCATAATGCATCACCTGGTAACTAACTCATTAGTCACATTTCTTGCAAGGCTTATAGTGATGTGCATTACTGAGAGGGCCCAGAGATACCTCTCTGATACACGGAGTGACAAATCCTAATCTCGATCTATGAGAACCCAACAAACACCTTCGGAGACACCTATAGAGCATCATTATAATCTCCCAGTTACGTTGTGACGTTTGATAGCATACAAGGTGTTCCTCCGGTATTTGGGAGTTGCATAATCTCATAGTCAGAGGAACATGTATAAGTCACGAAGAAAGCAATAGCAATAAAACTTAACGATCAGTATGCTAAGCTAACGGATGGGTCTTGTCCATCACATCATTCTCTAATGATGTGATCCCGTTCATCGAATGACAACACATGTCTATGGTCAGGAAACTTAACCATCTTTGATTAACGAGCTAGTCTAGTAGAGGCGTACTAGGGACACTATGTTTGTTTATGTATTCACTCATGTACTAAGTTTCCGGTTAATACAATTCTAGCATGAATAATAAACATGTATCATGATATAAGGAAATATAAACAACAACTTTATTATTGCCTATAGGGCATATTTCCTTCAAAACTTGAGCAACTCTTCTGAGAATTGTCAGCTTGATTTCATCACCTTTCTTAATACAGTCAATGGGTTGAACCAAAGGGGAGTGCGGACCAACTCAAATGGCTGGCGTGATACCAGTAGCATTATCTGGGAAGGTCGGGGCAACCTATCGGATTTTGGGTCCCGGCAGAACCCTCGAGGTTCGAACACTGGGGTGCGCACGAAGATCTCTCCTCCCCCTTTGCATTCTCCCTCATCGCGATCTCAAGGCTCGCGCGTGGAACTCGCAAAACAAAGGGACACAAGATTTATACTGTTTCGGGCCACTGATGTGGTGTAATACCCTACTCCAGTGTGGTGTGGTGGATTGCCTCTTGGGCTGATGATGAACAGTTACAAGGGAAGAACAACCTCCTGAGGAGAGGTGCTCTTGTGCTTGGTGAGTTTGTGTGGATGAGGGTGATCTGAATGGCCTTGGATCCGTCCTTCCCCTTGGCCACCTACTATGGTGGCTATCCCTATTCATAGAGGCCCTGGTCCTCTTCCCAAATGCTGGCGGGAAGAGATGCCACAACGGCCAAATTTGAAGGGAGACAACTAGTACAAGTTATCCTGACTAAAGCTGGTCTTTGCTTGCCAAAGGCTTTGGTGGTGATGCCGTCCTGGGCTCTGTCGGATGCCGGGTTCCGGCAGACCCTTAAGGTTCGAACACTGGGGTGCGCGTGGAGATTACGCCCTCAACCCCTCCGTCTCACAAGGAACTAATCTACTGCACGAAGCATGCAAGAGACACAAGATTTATACTGGTTCGGGCCACCGTTGTGGTGTAATACCCTACTCCAGTGTGTGGTTTGTGGATTGCCTCCTGGGGCTGGTGTGGATGAACAATACAAGGAAGAACAGCCTCGCGAGGGTCTGTTCTTGGCCGGGTGATGAGCTGCTAGGAGGAGCTCAGTCACCTTTCTCTCTCTCTCTCTCTCTCTCTCTCTCTCTCTCTCTCTCTCTTTCTTGCCGATCATTCGGTCCAACCCCCTTTTTGCCATGTGGGTGGCTAGTCCTATATATAGAGGCCCTGGTCCTCTCCCCAAATATTGAGCGGGAAGGGATCCAACAATGGCGGGCTAATTTGAAGGGGGACAGCTAGTACATCCATCCTGACAAAAGCGGTCTTCGCCTGCCAAAGGCTCTGGTGGTGACGCCGTGCTGGGCTCCATGGTGACCTCCGTCTCGTAGTCCTCTCTGGCCTTGGTCTCGTTGCACCGAAGTGGCAACCTTTTCCTGATGCCTCGGTACTCCGCGGATATGCTTGTCCCCTTTGCACCGAAGAGGAAAGAAGGACGCTGCGCGCGCTGGCACCCGCCTGGTGCCCCGAGTCGTCATGGCTCACGTCATGGGCACCTCACGAGGTACCCCGCCTTGATGTCTCCGCCTCCTCGTGAGCCAGCCTGATGAGGCTTCGCCTGAGGAGGTGCCGTGTCGTCCGCCTCGCGAGGCTTGGCCCCTCGCGAGGGTCTTGAGTCTTGTGCTGATGAAGATGGGCCGCGCTGGGCCCCCGCTTGAGCCACGCCGCAGGCCGCAGGCAGGCAAGTCTGGGGACCCCCGTTCCCAGAACGCCGACAGTAGCCCCCGGGCCCAAGGCGCGCATGGACTTGGCCATGCCGAGAGGCGAAAGGGCAAGGGCGAAGCACCGCGGGCCCTAACAGCCTGCGGCCTTGGGCGCCGCGTGGCGGTTGATTGGACGTGGGCAGCACCGTTCCCCCACGCTTCCTTATTGTGCGCCCTGCTAGGCGGACTAGCAATTGTACACAGCCGCTCCCTTTCCTGTTGCTCGGGCGTCCCTCATTCTTCCTTCCTTCGAACACCTGCTCCCGCCTTCAGTCCAATCTCGAATCTTCCCCCTCCTTCCCATCGCCATGACTCCGACGAGGAAAGAGAGGGGGGAGGAACCCGCGCCTTCGTCTTGTGCGCCGCCTGCGGCGGCCCCCGTCATCGGTCAGTCGACTGTGCTCAACCAAGAGTGCCTGGGCAGGGACAGCTTGGCCCTGGCCACCGCCTTCAACGAATGCGGGAGGACGACTGCCTGGCCCGCATCCCACTTCTCCATTGACAGGACAGCGACCGAGGTCCCATGTTTTACCAACGCCTTGTGGGCGGGTCTGGTTCCCCCCTTTTCCGATTTCTTCAATGCCGTGCTTTCCCATTATCAGATCCACTTGATGCATCTAAGTCCTGAATCCATCACCCTCCTTTCAGTCTTCGCCTTCGTTTGCGAAGCCATGGTGGGCATCCCTCCTTCGGTTGCCTTGCTGCGTCACTTCTTCTCGCTGCGTCTCGTCGACCCTTCCCAGCGCTGGGCGTGCTCGAGCTTCGCTGCCGAGCCTGGGACAGAGGCCTCTGGGATTGACTTCAACCTCCCCAGCCCGCGGCCGGGTTCCGCGAGCGGTGGTTGTATGTGGACGCAGGGGTGCCCAGCCCCCTGCTATCGGAGCCGACCTCTCCAGCTGTCCCAAATTCGGGTTGGGGCCAGGAGACGCTGAAGAACCCCCGGCTCGTCTTCGTCTGGTCCCGCTTCGCGCTCCTGAGAAATCTCGGTGTGACAGCGCCCAAAGTGGTGAAGGAGTTTCTGCTGTGCCGCGTCGCTCCCCTGCAGCGCCACTCTCGCCGAATGTGGACCTTCCATGGGCGCGTGGATGACATGAGGCTCCAGGAAGAAGATCTGGCTCCTGCGGCGCTGAGGTCGACGCTCTTGACCTTGGCCGGGGACATCAACCCCGGAAACATCCGACAAGGAGGGGCCTTGTTGTATCTTTGCCAGAGCAAGGCTGACTTCCTGAAGCAGTTGCCCACCTTCGATGAGTGGGGGATGCGCCCCGCTGGCCTCCAAGGGCCTCGCGAGAACCCTGTAGTTGTTACCCCCCTCCCGATCGGCCAAGGCGACTCCTCCTCGAGTGGCGGAGTAGGGGGGCAGGAGACGCCTGGGGCCGTGGGGGCTCCTGAGGAGGTGGTTGCGCCGGGTGCCGCTCGCGAGGGGACAGCTCCTGAGGGGGTGGCAGCGCCGGGTGCCGCTGCAGCTGAAGGTGGTAGGCAGCTGCTCTCAGTGCCCGGGGCGGAGGCCTCGGAGGCCCCAGCCGCACCCCCTGGCGAGGCTATGGGTGGCGCACGCCAGACTGGCGCTCCCGACGCGGTCCGTTCTGATGCTTCATCCTCGCGGCAGGTTGATCCTTGCGCCCTTCTCTTGGGTCGTTTCCGCGTGGACTTTGAGGCCCTCCGGAGGAAGAGGGAGGCCCTGGGTGATGACTCCCCTTGTCGCGTGCTGAAGCGCAGGAAGTACTTTGCCATTGACGAGTAAGTCTTTTCCCTTTCTGGCTCCTGATCCCCTTGCTGCTCTCGCTGATCCTTGCTCTGCAGGCCTCTTCCGACTGGGGTCGCGGAAGCTGTCGAGGTACCACCTCCCTTAGCTTCGCCTCCTCTGTCATCCTCGAATGCTTCGAGCAGCTCTGGCCTTGTGGTGAGGGCGTCTGATGGGGCGGACCATCCCGAGGTTCACCGCGGCCCTTCGTGCCCCACGCTTCTCCTTCACAGGCCTTCCCGGGGGATATCCGGCCTGTCGGGTACCTCCCGCCTGATCTTCGACTGCGACTGGCTGAGGCGCCTCCTGCGCCCCTCATCTGGAGACGGGCTGGCCTTAGGCCTGGCTTCTGACGCGGCTCGCCCGACCATCGCGGGGGCGCCAGCCCCCAGCCCCCTACCCGGGGGAGGAGCGGTGACCCGCAGCCCCCAGCACCTGCTCGGGGCTGGTGATGGCGCAGAAGATGTGCTCGAGCGCGCCCGGGAGCGCCGCGCTCGCCGTCATGGGTTCCTTCGACGGGCAGCCGACGCGGTGGACTTGCTCGGGGAAGAGCTTGCTGAGGAAGACGCTCGCCTGGAGGCCGAGGGCCTGCGCCTGGCTGCGGGGAGGCGTGAGCTGGAGGCTGCCGTCGTCCTCGCGCGCCGCCAGCGCGACCTTGATGATGAAGAGGCGAAGGCATCGCTGGAGGCCTCCCGAGTGGCCCGCTCCCAGGCCATCGAGGAGGCCCGGGGAGCTGATGGTCGGCGGGAGGCGGCGGAGGAGCGGGCTCGCGAGCTCCTGGCCCAATGCCACTCTTTGGAGGAGAAAGCAGAGCTGCGCGAAGCAGCCCTTGCGTCGATGGGGGTGGCTTCTCGTGACCCAGTTGAACTCCGGAAGCGCGAGGAGGCATTGATGCTGGAAGCCGCCGATCGCACCCTTGAGTACGAGCGGTTGGAGACAAGGGAGCGCCTGGTGTCGCGGGCGGAGGATGATGTCGCCGCAAAGGAGGCGCGTGTCCTGGAGGAGGTTTGTCGTCGGGTGGCGAAGGCGCGCCAAGGCCTCGAGCGTGAGTTCGAGGGGAAGCTAAGGATGATCCGGGTCGAAGCTGAGGGCAGAACCACAGCCCTGAGGACCCAACGTGACGAGGCGATACAGCGGGCCGGCGCCTCCCAGGCCACTCTCGAGGCAACGCAGAAGGAGTTGGCCGCCTCCCAAGCCGAGGTGCTCTGTCTTCGCCAGCGAATGGAGGAGGCTGAGGACGTTGAGCACCAGAACGCCGATGAAATACGCCAGCGGCGACTCCTGGAGCACGCGCATGGTCCCATGCTCACCACGCTCAGGGAGAGGGCTAACGTAGCTTTGGGCAACATTTGCGAGGCTTCCGTTAGTGAACCACGCACGATTAATTACGCCGGCAACTTGCAGTTCTTCACTGCCGTGGTGGCGCAACTGGAGGCTCGGTCGATCAGGGCCGACAGGTTGGTGGAGGAGAGGAGCCGCGCCTTGCTCAAGTGCGCCTTTTCCCGCGTCTTCAGCCATCTCCAGAACATGAATCCTCGCTTCGATTTCGATGCCGTCATCGCCCCAGTCCCCCAGGCCGTCCGAGACGACCTGTCGCGTTGGGTGGAGAGTAACGTGGACACCCTTGTCAGGGCCTTCGCTTCGGACAACAGCGACGTGGTCGTGGGCGCTGATGAGCACGGCGTGGCAAGCGGCTCTGACGCAGATGGCGGCGACGCTGGCGCTGATGGCGAGCTTGGCGACTCTGGTGAAGGCTCGGGAGGTGCTTCTGGGGACGCATTGGGGGATTGGTCCGACTGAGCGTGCATCGTTCCTGCCCCCTTTTTTTTACCCTGCACGAATAGAATTCAGGCTTTTGACCTGGTAGCTTGTGAGAGCGTTTTCGGAGGGGAAGCCCCTCATGTAAAAACCTCTGCCCATCATATTAGTAGTAATCAAATTGCGCGTGCGCCTGACGGTGGGCTTGCTCACCTTGTCCCACGTTGGTTCTGAGGCAGTCCGCAGTGGGGCGCGACGCCTTGGGTGTTTTCTAGTTGGGTCCCCAGGATGTGCGACCGTCGCTGGTGAGGAACTTCACATGCGTTGGCCTTCTCCGCAGGCTCTGAGCCTTTTCCTCGAGCGCGAGAGCTTCACAGGCACTCGCCTTGCTTCACAGGCTCCGGGCCTTTTTTCCTTGAGCGCGAGAGCTTCACAGGCACTCGCCTTGCTTCACAGGCTCCGGGCCTTTTTTCCTTGAGCGCGAGAGCTTCACAGGCACTCGCCTTGCTTCACAGGCTCCGGGCCTTTTTTCCTCGAACACGAGAGCTTCACAGGCACTTGCCTTGCTTCACAGGCTCCGGGCCTTTTTTCCTCGAGCGCGAGAGCTTCACAGGCACTCGCCTTGCTTCACAGGCTCCGGGCCTTTTTTCCTCGAGCGCGAGAGCTTCACAGGCACTCGCCTTGCTTCACAGGCTCCGGGCCTTTTTTCCTCGAGCGCGAGAGCTTCACAGGCACTCGCCTTGCTTCACAGGCTCCGGGCCTTTTTTCCTCGAGCGCGAGAGCTTCACAGGCACTCGCCTTGCTTCACAGGCTCCAGGCCTTTTTTCCTCGAGTGCGAGAGCTTCACAGGCACTCGCCTTGCTTCACAGGCTCTGGGCCTTTTTTCCTCGAGCGCGAGAGCTTCACAGGCACTCGCCTTGCTTCACAGGCTCGGGGCCTTTTTTCCTCGTAGGACAACCTCCGCAGGCACCCGAAAATCCTCCCGAGGGGGAGCAACGGCGGCAGCCTGGGCTGCGCACGAGCCTGGCCTGACCCGACTCGTGAGGGGCTCGCGAGGGGAGGCAGCTGTGGCGATGCGGTAACCAAAACGCGAGAAATGGCTCGAGCGAGAATAAGCACCCCTTCCCCGAACACACGCAAATCTCAAATTCGAATCCAACTTAAATCCAGCGAAAGAAATGCGACAGCCAAAGGGAGAGGCAACAAAAGGCAGACAGAAAAGCCGCGTCCGGCACCTAATCTAGTCTTGGATGTCTTCTCACCAGTGCGGAGCTAAGTGCTGTCCACTGGGCGTGGGAGGGAGCCCCAGGGCCTGAGGCCGGCACCCCTGAGACTCCGGGGCGTGTACAGCCCCACTCATTATTACGTGAGAGTGTCACGGGGCAGTGAGCTTCACAGGCACTGGGCCTTCTTCACAGGTCCTGGCCTTGCTTCATATCGCCAGATGAGGGCCCCACCTTGCGCCACACTCTAGTGCCATCAGCAACGACCGGAACCCAGGACGCCGCCCGATGGGGTAGAGCGGTCACCAGCGGTTCCCCCGATGACCATGGGTCCTCCGCTAGGGGCAGGCCCTGAGGCGCCTCCCCAGCAGAGGGCCTACTTCCTGAGAACGCCTTGCTCCGAACGCCGCGGTGGTGATGTCGGATTCCGGCCCCTCCCCTGCAGCCCCCTGCACCCTCCTCCGGAGGGGTGGGAGACTGTAGGAGCGGGGCAGCCGCTTGCGGCGGCGACCTGCACCCCCTGCGATCTATGGTTAGCGTATACCTGCGCCTGAAGAGTCGGCAGCGCTCGATGATCGCTGCCTCCATCGTGGCCAGCGAGTTCGTCCCGGGGCGCCCGGAAGGGCTCCGCCTCCATCGCCTCGTCCCCCCAGCTCGGGCCGAGGAGCGAGCCTTGTCCGTCCTCGTGAGGGTGCCCTTGGTCCATCATGAGGGGCACGTACTCCTCCGTCGCCATCATCCCGTACGCCGAGCCGTGACGCCCCGCGTGCCACGCCTGCCGCGGGGTGGCAACGCGGCCGTCCTCCGGGGCCACAGGTCGCGTCGTGTCCTTCTTCTTCGCGGGCCGGCGGCGGGGGCAGCGCCGCCACCGGCCCGGTGCTGACAGCTTCCCTGGCGTCGGAGTAGCCTTGGGGCCCGCGGGTCCGCGCGGAGCCCCCATGCGGGCTGCCAAGGGCTTGAGATGGGAGCTGGGTGGAGAAGGGGTGAGCCCCCGAGGCGGCGAAGCCTAGGAGCTCCGCCACCCGCTCCAACAGCACGTCATGGCCGCCCTCCAGTAGTCTGCACCGTAGTAGTTCTCGTGCCACCGTAAGTGCGGCCCTTGAGTTCACCTGCTCCCGGCGGGTGTATGGTGTCGTTGTCGCGGCGTGATTGGAGGCCCTGGCCGCCGACCGAGCCTGCCGCGGCGTGAGGGTCGTCGAAGTCTGTCCGCGTCGCCCGCGGCCCGCAGCGCCCTGCGGACCACAAGCTGCCTGGGGCGCAGGGTCGCCCGCGGCGAGCGGTTCCACGCGGGCGGGCCACGTGGCCCATGGGTCAGGATTGCCCTCCTGGTCACCGGGCATGGTGACGAAGACGCGGCGAGGCACGGAGCGGTGGAGGGTGAATTCCGGCGCACCCCTACCTGGCGCGCCAAATGTCGGATTCCGGGTTCCGGCAGACCCTTAAGGTTCGAACACTGGGGTGCGCGCGGAGATTACGCCCTCAACCCCTCCGTCTCACAAGGAACTAATCTACTGCACGAAGCATGCAAGAGACACAAGATTTATACTGGTTCGGGCCACCGTTGTGGTGTAATACCCTACTCCAGTGTGTGGTTTGTGGATTGCCTCCTGGGGCTGGTGTGGATGAACAATACAAGGAAGAACAGCCTCGCGAGGGTCTGTTCTTGGCCGGGTGATGAGCTGCTAGGAGGAGCTCAGTCACCTTTCTCTCTCTCTCTCTCTCTCTCTCTCTTTCTTGCTGATCGTTCGGTCCAACCCCCTTTTTGCCGTGTGGGTGGCTAGTCCTATATATAGAGGCCCTGGTCCTCTCCCCAAATATTGAGCGGGAAGGGATCCAACAATGGCGGGCTAATTTGAAGGGGGACAGCTAGTACATCCATCCTGACAAAAGCGGTCTTCGCCTGCCAAAGGCTCTGGTGGTGACGCCGTGCTGGGCTCCATGGTGACCTCTGTCTCGTAGTCCTCTCTGGCCTTGGTCTCGTTGCACCGAAGTGGCAACCTTTGCCTGATGCCTCGGTACTCCGCGGATACGCTTGTCCCCTTTGCACCGAAGAGGAAAGAAGGACGCTGCGCGTGCTGGCACCCGCCTGGTGCCCCGAGTTGTCATGGCTCACGTCATGGGCACCTCACGAGGTACCCCGCCTTGATGTCTCCGCCTCCTCGCGAGCCAGCCTGATGAGGTTTCGCCTGAGGAGGTGCCGTGTCGTCCGCCTCGCGAGGCTTGGCCCCTCGCGAGGGTCTTGAGCCTTGTGCTGATGAAGATGGGCCGCGCTGGGCCCCCACTTGAGCCACGCCGCAGGCCGCAGGCAGGCAAGTCTAGGGACCCCCGTTCCCAGAACGCCGACAGGCTCCATGGAGACCTCCGTCCTGCCGTCCTGCTGGTCTTGGTCTCGTTGCACTGATATGGAAACTTTTGCCTGATGCCTCGGGACTCCTCGCCTGCGCTTGCCTCTTTAGCACCAAAGAGGAAACGAGGACACTGTGCGCGCTGGCACCCGCCTAGCCCCGGTCGTCATAGCTTGCGTCACAGGAACCTCACGAGGTGCCCCTTGCCTTGATCTCTCTGCTCCTCGCGAGCTAGCCTGGTGAGGCCGCCCCCAAGGAGGCCTTGTGTCGTCCGCCTCGCGAGGCTCAGCCCCTCGTGAGGCTCGGCCCCTCGCGAGGGTCTTGAGTGTTTGCTGGTGAAGATGGGCCGTACGGGGCCGCTGGCGGAGCCACGCCGTGGGCCGCAGGTAGGCAAGTCTGGGGACCCCCGTTCCTAGGATGCCGACAGTAGCCCGTGGGCCCAAGGCGTGCTCGGACTTGGCTTCGAGGCGAAGCCAAGGGGAAAGTGTGGAGCGCCGCGGGCCCCAACAGCCTGCGGCCTTGGTTAACACATGGCGATTGACGGGACGTGGGCGGCCCCGCTTCCCCATGCAACCTTGATATCCGCCTAGATTGGCGGCCACCATGACTTACACAGTTATTCCCCCATTGCTGGTGACGCGCCCCTCCAACTCTCCCGCCTTTCCGAAACAATAACCTCCTCTTCCAATCTGTCCCGAGCTCGGCCCTCCTTGTTGCCATGGCGCCCTGGCGAACAGAGAAGGGGAAGAAGAAGTCTCAGTCTTCAGCCGGGCCACCCCCGGCTGTTGAACCCGCCGCAGTCCCGTCGTTGGTGCTCAACCAGGAAGCCATGGACAAGGTGCGCCATGCACTCGCCGCTGACTTCAACGAATGGGGGAGGATGGCGGCTTGGCCCACATCCCGCGCCTCCATCGACAGGACAGCCACCGAAGTCCAATTCTTCATCGACGCCCTGTGGGCTGGCCTGGTTCCTCCCTTCTCCGCCTTCTTCAACGCTATGCTCTCCCACTATCAGATCCATATGTTGCACCTAGATCCCTAATTAGTCTCCCTTCTCGCTGTTTTTGCTTTCGTCTGCGAGGCCCATGGTGGGCATTCCCCCTTTCGTGGCCCTATTGTGCCATTTCTTCTTGCTGCACCTGGCTAGCCCTCGGCAGTGCTCAGGATGCTTGAGCATCCAGGCCATGGCTGCGACGGCTGGCTTGGGGATTGATTTCGAGCTTCCACCATCCACAAGCGAGTTTCAGACACGGTGGGTGTTTGTGGACGTCGGTGTGCTCAGCCCCCTGCTCTCGCCCCCTTTGGCGCCCGCCGTCCCCAGCTCTGGCTGGGGCCACGAGAAGCTCGCGGACCCCCGCCTTGCCTTTGTCTGGCTCCGGTTGAAGAGGCTGAAATATCTCGACGTGATTACGCCCATGGTGACGAAGGAGTTCCTCCAATGCCGCGTTGCCCCACTCCAGCACCATTCCTGGCCGATGTGGGCCTTGTCCGGTGGCCAGGATCGCATGAGGCTTCAGGAGTCGGGGCTTCCGCCCGAGGCACAAAGAACAACGCTCGAGGTCCTGACGGGCGACGCCTCACCATCCGATATGCCGCAGGAGGGCTGTCTTTTGTACTGCTGCTCAAACAGGGTGGAGTTTGCGGGGCAGATGCCCCCCTTTGATGAATGGGGGCTGCGTCCAGTCGGCCCTGAAGGGCCCCGCAAGAACCCTGTCTCCGTGGTTCCACTCCTTGCCGGCAGCGCCGAACTTAGCCCAAGAGTGGATGCAGGGGGCGAGCACCGCTAGAGGCCGGAGGCGCGGGTGCTGAGGCATCGACACCGCTCGAGGCTCCTGAGGTGCCATCCCCGAGAGCCCGTGACTCTTGCCCCGGGGTGATAGCTGAGGGGGCGACGCAATCTGCTGCTCCTGAGGCCGAAGCCTCCGAGGTCTCAGCAGGTCATCATGAGGCGGAGCCAGAGGGCTCCCCTCAGCCCAGCACTCCTGAGGTCGTCTCCTCGGGCGCCTCACCAGCCGTGCCCTGTGCTGGTTGCCGTGTCGAAGGCTTCGGCCGGCTCCGTCTGGACTTTGATGCGCTCCGCAAGAGGAAAGGGTCTCCAAGCTGCAGCAGTGATGCCTTCCGACCGTTGAAGCAGAGGAAGTATATCTCCATAGATGAGTGAGTACCTTATCTTTGTAATTTCTCGAGTGCTACTTCCCCTCCTAATCGTGGCTCCTTAGGGTCCCTTCTGCTAAGGCGGCAAAGTCTCCCAGGAAGCAATCTCCTCTTGCCTCGAATCCCCTGCTGGCCTTGAGCGCCCCAAGCCAGCATGCCGCACCCGACGCGAGGTCGGCCGGAGAGGCAAACACGCTAGGCCTGGCGCCTTGAGCCCGCACCTTTGTTGTCTCTCGTTCGTGGCCTTTCCTGGGGTGCGACAAGTGTGCCAAGGGATCCTCCTCTGGTTATGGACGGCGGCTGGATAACTTTGATCCTGGATTCTTCTTCGAGCAATGGGCCTCAACCCATCTAGGCCCCTACCGAAGCCCGTTCGACGACCCGGGAGGTGCCAGCCCCCAGCCCCCTGCTGAAAGGGGGTGAGCCGCTTCGGATCCCGTCGGCAACCCCCGCTGTGGGGGACGGACCCGTTCGCGCGGTTAAGTTTGCGCACGAGCGGAGTGTCGTCCGCCATGAGCTCTTTCAGGAGGCAATGGGCGCGATGAGCCAGCTCGGCAGAGAACTCGTGGATGTTGACGCGTGCCTTGAGGCTGAGGGTCTCCGGCTGGTGGAGGAGTGGCATCAACTGAAGGTGGATATCAACCTCGGGCACCTTCAGCGTGAGCACGCCAATGCGAAGGCCGAGGCATCCCTAGCAACCTCGTGCGAGGCCAGAGCCCGAGCCTTGGAGGAGGCCAGGGAGGCAGACTATCGCCGTGCAATTGCCGAGGAGCGCAGGCGGGAGCTCCAGGCCTTGAACGCCTCCTTGGAGCAGCAGGTGGAGGCGCGCAAAGCCACCTTAGCATCGATGAAGGGCGCACCGTCCGACGAGGAGGAGATCTTCAGGCGTGAAGAAGCACTGCTGCTGGAGGCCATGGAGTGTAGCCTCGAGTTCGAGCGGTTGGAGACAAGGGAGCGACATGTCGCCCAAGCAGAAGATGCTGTCAGTGCACGTGAGGCCAGGGCCCAGGAGGAGGTTGACCGCAGGGTGGCCGAGGCTCGCGCGGATCTTGCTGGCAGGTACGACCTGAAGCTGAAGCTCGTGGAAGCCGAAGTTGTGGGCAGGACCGCTGCCCTCAGGTCAGGGCTGGCTGAGGCGGAACAATGCAAGAAAGACGCCGCAGCCGCTCTGATCTCGGTGCAGGCTGAGCTGGCCTCCGCCTGTGCTGAGCTGCTCTCTCTTCAGCAGCGGGTTGCTAGCACCGAGTCCTTCGCGCAGCAGAGCAGGGAGGAGGCGCTTCACCAGTAGATGCTACTGCGCGAGCATGTTCCCATGCTTCGGGACCTCAGGACGAGGGCCAATCAGGCGCTTGGTACCACCTGCGATGAGCACACTCCCCATCCACATGCCGAGGTCTACGCCAGCCATCTTCGCTTCTTCGACGACGTTGTTGATACGTCTCCAACGTATCTACTTTTCCAAACACTTTTGCCCTTGTTTTGGACTCTAAATTGCATGATTTGAATGGAACTAACTCGGACTGACACTGTTTTCAGCAGAATTACCATGGTGTTATTTATGTGCAGGAGCAAACGTTCTCGGAATGACCTGAAACTTCACGGAGCCACTTTGCAGAAAATAAGAAAAATACCTGCAAAAGATGAAGGCCAGGGGGCCCACCATCTCTCCACGAGGGTGGGGGCGCGCCCCCTACCTCGTGGGCCCCCTGTTGCCTCTCCGACGCCAACTCCAACTCCATATATTGAGTTTCGGGGAGAAAAAATCAGAGAGAAGAAATCAGCGCGTTTTACGATACGGAGCCGCCGCCAAGCCCTAAAACCTCTCGGGAGGGCTGATCTGGAGTCCGTTCGGGGCTCCGGAGAGGGGGATCCGTCGCCATCGTCATCATCAACCATCCTCCATCACCAATTTAATGATGCTCACCGCCGTGCGTGAGTAATTCCATCGTAGGCTTGCTGGACAGTGATGGGTTGGATGGGATCTATCATGTAATCGAGTTAGTTTTGTTAGGGTTTGATCCCTAGTGTCCACTATGTTCTGGGATTGATGTTGCTATGACTTTGCTATGCTTAATACTTGTCACTAGGGACCGAGTGCCATGATTTCAGATCTGAACCTATTATGTTTTCATCAATATATGAGTGTTCTTGATCCTATCTTGCAAGTCTATAGTCACCTATTATGTGTTATGATCCGTTAACCCTGAGGTGACAATAATCGGGATACTTACCGGTCATGACCGTAGTTTGAGGAGTTCATGTATTCACTATGTGTTAATGCTTTGTTCCGGTTCTCTATTAAAAGGAGGCCTTAATATCCCTTAGTTTCCATAATGACCCCGCTGCCACAGGAGGGTAGGACAAAAGATGTCATGCAAGTTCTTTTCCATAAGCACGTATGACTATATTCGGAATACATGGCTACATTATATCAATGAACTGGAGCTAGTTCTGTGTCACCCTAGGTTATGACTGTTACATGATGAACCGCATCCGGCATAATTCTCTATCACCGATCCATTGCCTACAAGCTTTCCATATATTGTTCTTCGCTTATTTACTTTCCCGTTGCTATTGCTATCATCACTACAAAATACCAAAAACATTACTTTCACTATGGTTACCTTTTGCTACCGTTATCACCACTATCATATTACTTTGCTACTAAACACTGTGCTGCAGATATTAAGTTTCCAGGTGTGGTTGAATTGACAACTCAGCTGCTAATACTTGAGAATATTCTTTGCCTCCCCTTGTGTCGAATCAATAAATTTGGGTTGAATACTCTACCCTTGAAAACTGTTGCGATCCCCTACACTTGTGGGTTATCAGTCGTGACGCGCTTGGAAAACTAAGGTGAGAGGGCTCGCGAGTTTGTGGACGAAAAGAGCCAGGGCCTCCTCGGGTGCGCATTCTCCCGCGTCTTCAGCCATCTCTTGAACACCAATCCTAACTTTGATTTTGACGCCACCATTGCCCCAGTGCCTGAGGTCATCCGGGGCAACCTAGCACACTGAGTGGACGAAAATGTGGATGCTCTTGTTAGGGCCTTTGCTTCTGATGATGACGCGGTGGTGTTCGCGGCGGATGAGGGTGACGTGGTTGATGGCGGCGTGGTTGATGGCGGTGAAGAGAGCGATAGCGACGGCGCCAGCAGCCTGTCCAGAAGCGATTCGGGAGATGAGGTGAGCATATGTCCGACTGATCCCGTGCTCCTTTATTTTGAACCTACACGCAAAAGCTTGGGTACGACCCCTCACAATGTAAGAGCATTTTGGGGAGGGGAAGCCCCTCATGTAAATAGACTACCACTTTATTCTCTAGGCTAGGCTTAAAGCGCACTTTTGTGTGCTCATGACACCCCTTGCAGGCTTGCTGCCGTAACTTACTTTGGTTCAGTCAAACATCAATCTGATTTGGTAGCTGCGGATGTGCATTCCTTCTGAAGGGAGCCCCTCACGAGCTCGCGAGGTTTCGGTTTCCTGAGGGGTCCGCCGGTCCACCCGAGAGAGCCTCGCGAGAAGCAAGCGCCAGCATTGGCGATGCGCGTGCATAGTGGGTGTATGCCGCTGCCAACCCCCACTCGCGAGGTGCTCGGAAGGGGGGAGATAGCGGACGCGAATATCAAGCAAAACATGAATCCAGAAACTCACAAAATCAACGCGAGCGAGAAAAGATGCCCCCCACGATTGCCAATGGAAATGCAGCTTCAAATTCAAGATCAAAAGTTGCAAGTGTGAGCTACAGAAAAGAGGTCAAAAGCAAATGGCTGTGTTCGGCACCTAGCTAGTCTTCTTGTCTTCCCACCAGTGCGGAGCTAAGTGCTTTCACTGGTCGTGAGCATAGTCATTGGGGCACAGTGTCGACGGCCAGCGCGGAGCATGGTGCTTCCACTAGGACGTGGGCGGGAGCCCCTCATAACCCACAAGTATAGGGGATTAATTGTAGCCTCTTTCGATAAGTAAGAGTGTCGAACCCAACGAGGAGCTAAAGGTAGAACAAATATTCCCTCAAGTTCTATCGACCACCGATACAACTCTACGCACGCTTAACGTTCGCTTTACCTAGAACAAGTATGAAACTTGAAGTACTTTGTAGGTGTAATGGGATAGGTTTGCAAGAATATAGAGAGCACGCAAATAAAAAGTAGGGGCTGTTAGGTAAAGAAGCAATAATTTAAGTATAGCGAGTGTGGAAAAGTGGTGTTAGGAGTTGCGAAATTGTCCCTAAGCAATTGACTACTTTACTAGACCGATAGCAAGTTTTATGTGGGAGAGGCCACTGCTAGCATGTCATCCGTGACTTCGAATTCTATGCACTTATGATTGGAACTATTAGCAAGCATCCGCAACTACTAACATTCATTAAGGTAAAACCCAACCATAGCATTAAGATATATTGGTCCCCCTTCAATCCCGTATGCATCAATTTCTATGCTAGGTTGAAGCTTCTATCACTCTTGCCCTCCAATACATAGTCCTATCAACATACAATTGACCCTATGGTGTGATCCACACACGCGCTCATATGATGGGCACCAAAGGACAGCAACATAACCACAAGCAAATTAAACCAATCATAGCAATTCACCAATTATCGATAGGAAAACGAAAATCTACTCAGACATCATAGGATGACAACACATCATTGGATAATAATATGAAGCATAAAGCACCATGTTCAAGTAGAGGGTACATCGGGTTGCGGGAGAGTGGACTGCTGTAGATATATGGGGGAAGGTGATGAATATGTTGGTGAAGATGACAGAGGTGTTGGTGTAGATTGCGGTGACGATGATGGCCCCGGCGGCGTTCTGACGCCACCGGGAGAGAGGGGGAGAGGGCCCCCCTTCTTCTTCTTCTTCTTCCTTGACCTTCTCCCTAGATGGGAGAAGGGTTTCCTCTCTGGTCCATGGCCTCCATGGTGGTGGAGGGGCGAGAGCCCCTCTGAGATTGGATCTGTCTCTCTGTGTCTTTCTGTTTCTGCGTTCCCTGATTATGCCCTTTCACCGTTTCTTAAATTCTCGGAGATCCGTAACTCCAATTGGGCTGAATTTTGGACACGATTTTTATCCAGATATTGGCTTTATTGCGGTGAAAGAAGGGCACCAACCACCTTACGCGGTGGCCACAAGGGCCCAGGGCGTGCCTGACCCCCTAGGGTGCGCCCCCTGCCTCATGCCCCCTCAGGCATCGTCTCGCGTTGATTCTTCTTCCCAAAAATCACATATATTCCAAAAAAAAATCTTCGTCGGTTTATATCCCGTTTGTACTCTGTTTGATATGGATTTTCTGTGAAATAAAAAACATGCAACAAACAGGAACTGACACTGGGCATTGGATCAATATGTTAGTCTCAAAAATAGTATAAAAAGTTGCCAAAAGTATATGAAAGTTGTATAATATTGGCATGGAACAATCAAAAATTATAGATACGACGGAGATGTATCAGCACCCCCAAGCTTAATTCCTGCTCATCCCCGAGTAGGTAAATGATAAAAAAGATAATTTATGTGGAATGCTACATAGCATAATCTTGATCATGTAATCTAATCATGGCATGAATATTAAGACACGAGTGATTCAATGCAATAGTCTATCATTTGACATTAAGACAATAATACTTCAAGCATACTAATAAAGGAATCATGTCTTTTCAAAATAACATGGCCAAAGAAAGTAATCCCTACAAAATCATATGGTCTGGCTATGCTCCATCTTCACCACACAAAATATTCAAATCATGCAAAACCCTGATGACAAGCCAAGCAATTGTTTCATAATTTTTACGTTCTCAAACCTTTTCAACTTTCACGCAATACATGAGCGTGAGCCATGGACATAGCACTATAGGTGGAATATAATACGATGATGGAGGTTGTGTAGAGAAGACAAAAAGGAGAAAGTCTCACTTCGACGCGGCTAATCAACGGGCTATGGAGATGCCCATCAATTGATGTCAATATGAGGAGTAGGGATTGCCATGCAACGGATGCACTATGAGCTATAAGTGTATGGAAGCTCAAACTGGAAACTAAGTGGGTGTGCATCCAACTTGCTTGCTCATGAAGACTTCGGGCATTTGAGGAAGCCCATCATCGGAATATACAAGCCAAGTTCTAAAATGAAAATTCCCACTAGTATATGAAAGTGATAACTCAAGAGACTCTCTATATGAAGAACATGGTGCTACTCCGAAGCACAAGTGTGGTAAAAGGATAGTAACATTGTCCCTTCTCTATTTTCTCTCATTTTTATTTTTCTCTCTCTTTTTCTTTTCTTTTTTGTAGGCTTCTTTGGCCCCTCTCTCTTTTTGGGGGCTTCTTTGGCCACTTTATTTTGATAACCTCACATGGGACAATGTTCTAATAATGATGATCATCACACTTTTATTTACTTAGAACTCAATATTACAACTCGTTACTAGAACAAAATATGACTATATGAATGCCTCCGGCGGTGTACCGGGATGTGCAATGATCTAGCGTAGCAATGACATCAAAAAATGGACAAGCCATGAAAACATCATGCTAGCTATCTTACGATCATGCAAATCAATATGACAATGAATGCTCAAGTCATGTATATGATGATGATGGAAGTTGCATGGCAATATATCTCGGAATGGCTATGGAAATGCCATGATAGGTAGGTATGGTGGCTGTTTTGAGGAAGATATAAGGAGGCTTATGTGTGACCGAGCGTATCATATCACGGGGTTTGGATGCACCGGCGAATTTTGGACCAACTCTTGTGGTGAGAAAGGCCAATGCACGGTACCGAAGAGGCTAGCAATGATGGAAGGGTGATAGTGCGTATAATCAATGGACTCAACATTAGTCATAAAGAACTCACATACTTATTGCGAAAATTTATTAGTCATCGAAACAAAGTACTACACGCATGCTCCTAGGGGGATAGATTGGTAGGTAAAGACCATCGCTCATCCCCGACCGCCACTCATAAGGAAGACAATAAGTAAATACCTCATGCTCCAACTTCGTTACATAATGGTTCACCATACGTGCATGCTACAAGAATCAGAAACTTCAACACAAGTATTTCTACAATCCATAACTACCCACTAGCATGACTCTAATATCGCCATCTTTATATCGCAAAACTATTTCAAGGAATCAAACATATCATATTCAGTGATCTACAAGTTTTATGTAGGATTTTATGACTAACCATGTGAATGACCAGTTCCTGTCATCTCTCTAAATATATATAAGTGAAGCCAGAGACTTTAATTCTTTCTACAAAAGATATGCCCATGCTCTAACAAATATAAGTGAAGCAAAAGAGCATTCTACAAATGGCGGTTTTCTATGTGAAGAGAAACAGGCAATCCAAACTTCAAAAGATAAGTGAAGCACATGAAGCATTCTATAAAGCCATACTCAAAAGATATAAGTGAAGTGCAATTAGCATTCTATAAATTAACCAAGGACTATCTCATACCAGCATGGTGCATCAAAGAAAAGTGAAAACTAAATGCAAAAGATGCTGCAAGATTTACGCATATCATGTGACGAATAAAAATATAGCTCCAAGTAAAATTACCGATGATTGGTAGAAGAAAGAGGGGATGCCTTCTGGGGCATCCCCAAGTCTGGTTGCTTGGGAGTCCTTGAATATTTCCTTGGGGTGCCTCGGGCATCCCCAATCTTAGGCTCTCACCACTCCTTATTCCTTCATCCATCGTGATCTATCCCAAAACTTGAAAACTTCAATCACACAAAACTTAATAGAAAGTTCGGTAAGATCCGTTAGTATAATAAATAAAATCACTACTCTAAGTACTGTTGAAAAACAATTCATATTTTGTTTTTACATTGTAGATACTGTAATATAACTTTTCCATGGCTTAATCCACTGATAGAAATCGATAGTTTCATCAAAACAAGCAAACAATGCATCAAAAACAGAATCTGTCTTAAACAGGATAGTCTGTAGTAATCTGAACATTCACCATACTTCTGGTACTCCAAAAGTTCTGAAAAATTAGGAAAAATAAACAATTTGTATATAAAGATAGTGCAAGAAGTTTTAGAACCGTTTGACGTTCCAGTAAAAAATGTAAAATCGCGCACTACAGCCAAAGTTTCTGTTTTGCACCGCACAAACCAACAAGCAACGTAAACATCCTAAAGGCAAATCTTGGCACATTATTTTTATAATACAATGGAATTGTACAAGGGGATAATTATTTTTTTTGAAAATTTTCTGTAATCAAGATTCACAAAGTTTCCGTGAGCATGAACAAAGTTCAAGGAGTTCCCCCACTTCAACAATGCTTGTGTTTCTCACTTTCACTTCCCTTTTTGAAAAGTTTTGGGTTCCCCTATTTATTTTTTGTTTTGTTTTTAAACTATATAAAAACACTCAACAGAAATAAATGACTCTCTAAAACTTCCGGGTTGTCTCCCTGGCAGCGCTTTCTTTAAAGCCATTAAGCTAGGCATATAGTGCTCAAGTAATGGATCCACCTGGATCCCAAGTTATATCAAACCCAATTTTAATTAACAATGATTTGTAATTTAGTAGTGAGCACAAAGTAACATATATCATGTAACAACGAAGTCTAACTCTCTTCCTATGCATCGGCATGTGATAAAAGAACAATTCATGCACACATAGTAAAGGCCAATGCATAGTGTAAACAGTTTCTTGCAATTTTTTCGTATTGGAAACATAAAGAGGCGGAGATGTAGTTCGTCTCTCAAAATAATTGCAAGTAGGAGCAGCAAGCACATGCATATTATATCTATCAAAATCGTCATGTGTAATAGTAAAACTCAACCCATCAATATAATCCTTAATAAGTGCAAACTTCTCTGGTATAGTGTAGTCGGGAGAATTCAAAAAGATAATAGGACTATCATGCGTGGGTGCAATAGCAACAATTTCATGTTTAACATAAGGAACTATAGCAAGTTCATCTCCATAAGCATAATTCATATTGGCATCATGGCCACAAGCATACCAAGCATCATCAAAAAGGGATATTTCAAGACAATCAACGGGATCATAACAATCATCCTTAGATAAGCATGAAGGGAAATTAAACAATGTATGAGTTGAAGAGTTACTCTCATTATAAGGTGGGCACGGGTGATCAATCCGCTCTTCCTCCTTTTGTTCTTCGCTCTCCCCCTCATCTTTTTCATCCAATGAGCTCACAATATCATTCATTTCTTCTTCCATAGACTCCTGCAAAATATTAGTCTCTTCTTGGATAGCGGAGAATCTCTCGATAAAATCATCAATATCAGAATTGAATTCATAATTCTCATAGCAATATTTAAGGATAGCTAAATTTTTAGGTCTTTAAACTGAATCATCAAATTTTTCACTCTTTAAACAAAGAGTCAATTTCATAAGCACCCATAAAAGCAACAAATTCTTCTATTTGTTCCACATCATAGTAATCATATATACCTCTAGCATAAGAAGCCAAGGTTTTATCATCATTAAATTTGCATGAAAAGGGAAGGTGTGGAGCCTTCATCCTAGAGCAACAAGTATAATCATATCTCAAGCATAGTTCCCGAGCATACCAATGCAACATATGAATTTGATCCCATAATAGTTTCCCTTTTTGAGTCAAGCGATAATCCCTAAAGTATTCACGTTGATCCAACGTGTCTCCCATTACATAATTGAATGGGGTTTTCTCAGTATTATGGAAGTAGTACATAATATTTTTCACATAACCAACATTGAGGGTTTTAGGAGGTTCACCATCTCCATGAGTAGCAGGTACACCTAATTTTTTTTTGGTATTTCGTGTTCCATATCCATAACTAAAGATAGAGAAAAACTTAGAACAGCAAATGAAAATTACTTAGTGATAAAGCAAACAAGCACACACAAGAATATTCACCCCACGCTATAACTCCTCGGCAACGGTGCCAGAAAAAGGTCTTGATAACCCACAAGTATAGGGGATCAATTGTAGCCTGTTTCGATAAGTAAGAGTGTCGAACCCAATGAGGAGCTAAAGGTAGAACAAATATTCCCTCAAGTTCTATCGACCACCGATACAACTCTACGCACGCTTAACATTCGCTTTACCCAGAACAAGTATGAAACTAGAAGTACTTTGTAGGTGTAACGGGATAGGTTTGCAAGAATATAGAGAGCATGTAAATAAAACTAGGGGATGTTTAGGTAAAGAAGCAATAGAGTTAGTATAGAGAGTGTGGAAAAGTGGTGGTAGGAGTTGCGAAATTGTCCCTAAGCAATTGACTACTTTACTAGACCGATAGCAAGTCTTATGTGGGAGAGGCCACTGCTAGCATGTCATCCCTGACTTGGAATTCTATGCACTTATGATTGGAACTATTAGCAAGCATCCGCAACTACTAACATTCATTAAGGTAAAACCCAACCATACCATTAAGATATATTGGTCCCCCTTCAATCCCGTATGCATCAATTTCTATGCTAGGTTGAAGCTTCTGTCACTCTTGCCCTCCAATACATAGCCCTATCAACATAGAACCGACCCTATGGTGTGATCCACACGCGCGCTCATATGATGGGCACCAAAGGACATCAACATAAGCACAAGCAAATTAAACCAATCACAGCAATGCACCAATTATCGATAGGACAACGAGAATCTACTCAGACATCATAGGATGGCAACACATCATTGGATAATAATATGAAGCATAAATCACCATGTTCAAGTAGAGGGTACAACGGGTTGCGGGAGAGTGCACCGCTGTAGATAGATGGGGGAATGTGCTGAAGATGTTGGTGAAGGTGACGGAGGTGTTGGTGTAGATTGCGGTGACAAAGATGGCCCCGGCGGCGTTCCGGCGCCACCGGGAGAGAGGGGGAGAGGGCCCCCTTCTTCTTCTTCTTCCTTGACCTTCTCCCTAGATGGGAGAAGGGTTTCCCCTCCGGTCCATGGCCTCCATGGCGGCGGAGTGGCGAGAGCCCCTCCGAGATTGGATCTGTCTCTCTATCTCTTTCTGTTTCCGTGTTCTTAGATTCTACCCTTTCACCGTTTCTTATATTCCCGGAGATCCGTAACTCCGATTGGGCAGAAATTTCAAACGATCTCTATCTGGATATTAGCTTTCTTACGGTGAAAGAACGGCATCAACCGCCTTACGGGGTGGCCACGAGGGTCAGGGGCGCGCCCCCTACCTCATGACCCCCTCGGGCATCGTCTCGCGTTGATTTTTCTTCCCAAAAATCACATATATTCCAGAAAAAATCTCCGTCAGCTTTATCCCGTTTGGACTCCGTTCGATATGGATTTACTGCGAAACAAAAAACATACAACAAACATGAACTGGCACTGGGCACTGGATCAATATGTTAGTCCCCAAGAATAGTATAAAAAGTTGCCAAAAGTATATGAAAGTTGTATAATATTGGCATGGAACAATAAAAAATTATAGATACGATGGAGACGTATCAGCATCCCCAAGCTTAATTGCTGCTCGTCCTCGAGTAGGTAAATGATAAAAAATATAATTTTTGATGTGGAATGCTACCTAGCATAATCTTGGTCATATATCTAATCATGGCATGAATATTAAGACACGAGTGATTCAAAGCAATAGTCTATCATTTGACATTAAGACAATAATACTTCAAGCATACTAATAAAGCAATCATGTCTTTTCAAAATAACATGGCCAAAGAAAGTTATCCCTACAAAATCATATAGTCTGGCTATGCTGCATCTTCACCACACAAAATATTCAAATCATGCACAACCCCGATGACAAGCCAAGCAATTGTTTCATACTTTTGACGTTTCTCAAACCTTTTCAACTTTCACGTAATACATGAGCGTGAGACATGGATATAGCACTATAGGTGGAATAGAATATGATGGCGGAGGTTGTGTGGAGAAGACAAAAAAAGGAGAAAGTCTCACATTGACGCGGCTAATCAACGGGCTATGGAGATGCCCATCAATTGATGTCAATGTGAGGAGTAGAGATTGTCATGCAATGGATGCACTAAGAGCTATAAGTGTATGAAAGATCAAACTGGAAACTAAGTGGGTATGCATCCAACTTGCTTGCTCATGAAGACCTCGGGCATTTGAGTAAGCCCATCATTGGAATATACAAGCCAAGTTCTATAATGAAAATTCCCACTAGTATATGAAAGTGATGACTCAAGAGGCTCTCTATATGAAGAACATGGTGCTATTCTGAAGCACAAGTGTGGTAAAAGGATAGTAACATTGTCCCTTCTCTCTTTTCTCTAATTTTTTTTCTCCTTTTTTGGTGGGCTTATTTGGCCTCTTTTAATTTTTTGTGGGCTTGTTTGGCCTCTTTTATTTTTTGTAAAGTCCGGACACTCATCACAACTTGTGAGGGAATCATAGCTTCCATCATCCTTTCCTCCCATGGTACAATGCTCTAATAATGATGACCATCACACTTTTATTTACTTATAACTCAATATTACAACTCGATACTAGAACAAAGATATGACTCTATATGAATGCCTCCGGCGGTGTACCGGGATGTGCAATGATCTAGCGTAGCAATGACATAAAAAAACAGACAAGCCATGAAAACATCATGCTAGCTATCTTACGATCATGCAAAGCAATATGTCAATGAATGCTCAAGTCATGTATATGATGATGATGGAAGTGTGGTAAAATTTTCACACTCTTTGAACAAAGATTCAATTTCATAAGCACTCATAAAAGCAACCAATTCTTCTATTTGTTCCACATCATATTAATCATATATACGTCTAGCATAAGAAGCCAAGGTTTTATCATCATTAAATTTGCATGAAAAAGGAAGGTGTGGAGCCTTCATCCTAGAGAAATAAGTATAATCATATCTCAAGCATAGTTCCCGAGCATACCAATGCAACATATGAATTTGATCCCATAATAGTTTCCCTTTGTGAGTCAAGCAATAATCCCTAAAGTGTTGACGTTGATCCAACGTGTCTCCCATTACATAATTTAATGGTGTTTTCTCAGGATTATCAAAGTAGTACATAATATTTTTCACATAACCAGCATCGAGGGTTTTAGGAGGTTCCCCATCTCCATGAGTAGCAGGTACACCTAATTTTTTTGGTATTTCGTGTTCCATATCCATAACTAAAGATAGAGAACAACTTAGAACAGAAAATAAAAATTACTTAGTGATAAAGCTAACAAGCACACACGAGAATATTCACCCCACACTATAACTCCCCGGCAACGGTGCCAGAAAAAGGTCTTAACAACCCACAAGTATAGTGGATCAATTGTAGCCTCTTTCGATAAGTAAGAGTGTCGAACCCAACGAGGAGCTAAAGGTAGAACAAATATTCCCTCAAGTTCTATCGACCACAGAGACAACTCTACGCACGCTTAACGTTCGCTTTACCTAGAACAAGTATGAAACTAGAAGTACTTTGTAGGTGTAACGGGATAGATTTGCAAGAATATAGAGAGCATGTAAATAAAAAGTAGGGGCTGTTTAGGTAAAGAAGCAATAAAGTTAGTATAGCGAGTTTGGGAAAGTGGTGGTAGGAGTTGCGAAACTGTCCCTAAGCAATTGACTACTTTACTAGACTGATAGCAAGTTTTATGTGGGAGAGGCCACTGCTAGCATGTCATCCCTGACTTGGAATTCTATGCACTTATGATTGGAACTATTAGCAAGCATCCGCAACTACTAACATTCATTAAGGTAAAACACAACCATAGCATTAAGATATATTGGTCCCCTACAATCCCGTATGCATCAATTTCTATGCTAGGTTGAAGCTTTTGTCACTATTGCCCTCCAATACATAGTCCTATCAACATACAACTAACCCTATGGTGTGATCCACGCGCGCGCTCATATGATGGGCACCAAAGGACAGAAACATAGCCACAAGCAAATTAAACCAATCATAGCAATTCACCAATTACCGATAGGAGAACGAAAATCTACTCAGACATCATAGGATGGCAACACATCATTGGATAATAATATGAAGCATAAATTACCATGTTCAATTAGAGGGTACAGCGGGTTGCGTGAGATTGGACCGCTGTAGATAGATGGGGGAATGTGATGTAGATGTTGGTGAAGATGACGGAGGTGTTGGTGTAGATTGCGGTGACGATGATGGCTCCGGCGGCGTTCCGGCGCCACCGGGAGAGATGGGGAGAGGGGCCCCTTCTTCTTCTTTTTCTTCTTCTTCTTCCTTGAACTTCTCGCTAGATGGGAGATGGGTTTCCCCTCTAGTCCATGGCCTCCATGGCGGCGTAGGGGCGAGAGCCCCTCCAAGATTGGATCCGTCTCTCTGTCTCTTTCTGTTTCTGGGTTCTCAGATTCTGCCCTTTCACCGTTTATTATATTCCCTATAAGATCCGTAACTCCGACTGGGCTGAAATTTTAACACGATCTCTATCCGGATATTAGCTATCTTGCGGCGAAAGAAGGGCATCAACCGCCTTACGGGGTGGCCACGAGGGTTAGGGGCACGCCCCCGGCCTCGTGGCCCCCTCGGGCATCATCTCGCGTTGATTTTTCTTCCCCAAAATCTCATATATTCCAAAAAAATCTCCGTCAGTTTTTATCCCGTTTGGACTCCGTTTGATATGGATTTACTGCGAAACAAAAAACATGCAACAAACATGAACTGTCACTGGGCACTGGATCAATATGTTAGTCCCCAAAAATAGTATAAAAATTTGCCAAAAGTATATGAAAGTTGTATAATATTGGCATGGAACAATAAAAAATTATAGATACGATGGAGACGTATCAGCATCCCCAAGCTTAATTGCTGCTCGTCCTCGAGTAGGTAAATGATAAAAAATATAATTTTTGATGTGGAATGCTACCTAGCATAATCTTGGTCATATATCTAATCATGGCATGAATATTAAGACACGAGTGATTCAAAGCAATAGTCTATCATTTGACATTAAGACAATAATACTTCAAGCATACTAATAAAGCAATCATGTCTTTTCAAAATAACATGGCCAAAGAAAGTTATCCCTACAAAATCATATAGTCTGGCTATGCTCCATCTTCACCACACAAAATATTCAAATCATGCACAACCCCGATGACAAGCCAAGCAATTGTTTCATACTTTTGATGTTTCTCAAACCTTTTCAACTTTCACGCAATACATGAGCGTGAGCCATGGATATAGCACTATAGGTGGAATAGAATATGATGGTGCAGGTTGTGTGGAGAAGAGAAAAAAAGAGAAAGTCTCACATCGACGGGGCTAATCAACGGGCTATGGAGATGCCCATCAATTGATGTCAATGTGAGGAGTAGGGATTGCCATGCAACGGATGCACTAAGAGCTATAAGTGTATGAAAGCTCAAACTAGAAACTAAGTGGGTGTGCATCCAACTTGCTTGCTCATGAAGACCTCGGGCATTTGAGGAAGCCCATCATTGGAATATACAAGCCAAGTTCTATAATGAAAATTACCACTAGTATATGAAAGTGATGACTCAAGAGACTCTCTCTATGAAGAACATGGTGCTATTCTGAAGCACAAGTGTGGTAAAAGGATAGTAACATTGTCCCTTCGCTCTTTTCTCCCATTTTTTTCTCTTTTTATGGTGGGCTTCTTTGGCCTCTTTTAATTGTTTGTGGGCTTCTTTGGCCTCTTTTATTTTTTTGTAAAGTACGGACACTCATCCCAACTTGTGAGGGAATCATAGCTTCCATCATCCTTTCCTCACATGGGACAATGCTGTAATAATGATGATCATCACACTTTTATTTACTTACAACTCAATATTACAACTCGATACTAGAATAAAGATATGACTCTATATGAATGCCTCCGGCAGTGTACCGGAATGTGCAATGATCTAGTGTAGCAATGACATAAAAAAACGGACAAGCCATGAAAACGTCATGCTAGCTATCTTACGATCATGCAAAGCAATATGACAATGAACGCTCAAGTCATGTATATGATGATGATGGAAGTGTGGTAAAATTTTCACACTCTTTAAACAAAGATTCAATTTCATAAGCACCCATAAAAGCAACAAATTCTTCTATTTGTTCCACATCATAGTAATCATATATACCTCTAGCATAAGAAGCCAAGGTTTTATCATCAATAAATTTGCATGAAAAGGGAAGGTGTGGAGCCTTCATCCTAGAGCAACAAGTATAATCATATCTCAAGCATAGTTCCCGAGCATACCAATGCAACATATGAATTTGATCCCATAATAGTTTCCTTTTTTGAGTCAAGTCATAATCCCTAAAGTGTTCACGTTGATCCAACGTGTCTCCCATTACATAATTGAATGGGGTTTTCTCAGGATTATCAAAGTAGTACATACCAGCATCGAGGGTTTTAGGAGGTTCCCCATCTCGATGAGTAGCAGGTACACCTAATTTTTTTGGTATTTCGTGTTCCATATCCATAACTAAAGATAGAGAACAACTTAGAACAGCAAATAAAAATTACTTAGTGATAAAGCAAACAAGCACACACGAGAATATTCACCCCATGCTATAACTCCCCGGCAACGGCACCAGAAAAAGGTCTTGATAACCCACAAGTATAGGGGATTAATTGTAGCCTCTTTCAATAAGTAAGAGTGTCGAACCCAACGAGGAGCTAAAGGTAGAACAAATATTCCCTCAAGTTCTATCGACCACCGATAGAACTCTACACACGCTTAATGTTCACTTTACCTAGAACGAGTATGAAACTAGAAGTACTTTGTAGGTGTAATGGGATAGGTTTGCAAGAATATAGAGAGCATGTAAATAAAAAGTAGGGGCTGTTTAGGTAAAGAAGCAATAAAGTTAGTATAGCGAGTTTGGGAAAGTGGTGGTAGGAGTTGCGAAATTGTCCCTAAGCAATTGACTACTTTACTAGACTGATAGCAAGTTTTATGTGGGAGAGGCCACTGCTAGCATGTCATCCCTGACTTGGAATTCTATGCACTTATGATTGGAACTATTAGCAAGCATCCACAACTACTAACATTCATTAAGGTAAAACACAACCATAGCATTAAGATATATTGGTCCCCTACAATCCCGTATGCATCAATTTCTATGCTAGGTTGAAGCTTTTGTCACTATTGCCCTCCAATACATAGTCCTATCAACATACAACTAACCTTATGGTGTGATCCACGCGCGCGCTCATATGATGGGCACCAAAGGTCAGAAACATAACCACAAGCAAATTAAACCAATCATAGCAATTCACCAATTACCGATAGGACAACAAAAATCTACTCAGACGTCATAGGATGGAAACACATCATTGGATAATAATATGAAACATAAATCACCATGTTCAAGTAGAGGGTACAGTGGGTTGCGGGAGAGTGGACCACTGTAGATAGATGGGGGAAGGTGATGAAGATATTGGTGAAGATGACGGATGTGTTGGTGTAGATTGCGGTGATGATAATGGCCCCGACGGCATTCCAGCGCCACCGGGAGAGAGGGGGAGAGGGGCCCCCTTCTTCTTCTTCTTCTTCTTCTTCTTCTTCTTCTTATTATTATTATTATTATTATTATTATTCCTTGACCTTCTCCCTAGATGGGAGAAGGATTTCCCCTTTGGTCCATGGCCTCGGGCGAGAGCCCCTCCGAGATTGGATCTGTCTCTCTATCTCTTTCTGTTTCTGCGTTCTCAAATTTTTCCCTTTCACCGTTTCTTATATTCCCGGAGATCCGTAACTCCGATTGGGATGAATTTCAGAGACGATTTTTATCTAGATATTGGCTTTCTTGCGGCGAATGTAGGGCACCAACCGCCTTACGGGGTGGCCACGAGGGCCCAGGGCGCGCCTGACCCCCTGTGGCGCACCCCCTGCGTCGTGGCCCCCTCGGGCATCGTCTCGCGTTGATTCTTCTTCCCAAAAATCACATATATTCCAAAAAAAATCTCTGTCAGTTTTTATCCTGTTTGGACTCCGTTTGATATGGATTTTCTGCGAAACAAAAAACATGCAAAAAACAGGAACTGGCACTCGGCACTGGATCAATATGTTAGTCTCAAAAATAGTATAAAAAGTTGCCAAAAGTATATGAAAGTTGTATAATATTGGCATGGAACAATCAAAAATTATAGATACGATGGAGACGTATCAGCCCCCGAGGCCCGAGGGCGGCACTCCGGAGACTCTGGGGCGTGTACAACCCCACTCATTATTACGTGAGAGTGGCACGAGCGGAGACCTTCACATGTGTGAGCCTTGCTTCATATCACTAGGCGAGGGCCCCGCCTTGCGCCGCCCTCGACCACCATTGGGGCGTCCGGAAACCAGGACGATGCCAAGGGGAAAAGGGGACGCTAGCGGCGCCCTTCGTGACCATGGGCCATCTGCCGGGGGGAAGGCTCTCCAGTGCCTCCCCGGCAGAGGACCTACCTCCGGGCGACTCCTTGCTCCTTGCGATCCTGGGAGGGGCATTTCTCCCGGCTCCTCCCATGCAGCCCCCAGTGCGCTTCCCCTAGTGGAAGGGGGGCTGCCGTGCTGGGCCGTCATCCACCGCTGTGACCTGATTCACTTGCGACCCATGGTTAGCGTAAGCCTGC
The DNA here is from genome assembly GCF_056163025.1 of Triticum urartu. NCBI lineage: Eukaryota > Viridiplantae > Streptophyta > Magnoliopsida > Poales > Poaceae > Triticum > Triticum urartu. The sequence continues at coordinate 297,506,867 of NC_141877.1, forward strand.
TCCTGAGAGATTACTGGTACCCTATAGCTGTTGTCGCCGGCGTGGTCGGCGAGGCTCCCGGGTGGCTCCTAGAAGGCCTCAACTTCCAGCATCTCCTCTTCCCATCCCGACTTGAGGAATGAGCCGGGGTCATCTTCCAGCGTGTACTCCTGGTCCATCATGCAGGGCACATAGGCCTCCGGAGCAGTCGCCACGGAAACCTTGCTGAAGTGCCCCGCGCTCCATGTTGCCTAGCCCGGCGTGCCACTCTGAGGATGGTAGGGCGACATCCTGTCGGGGCCGTGGGTGGCAATGCTTATGCTTGCGCCCATCGGGGGAGGCACATGTGCGGTTGGGTGTCTGGTGCTGCTGGTTGCGCCGATGCCGACGAAACCTCCTGGTGCGCTCGGGGGCGCGCGGGTGCGACGAGGCCCACCGTGCGATCTAGCCGCAGCCTGAGGCATAAGCAAGGAGCAGAAAGGCGGCGTACCCCTGGCTGCGGCATCCAACAGCTCGGCAATGCACTGCAGCAATGCATCTCAGCTGCTCTCCATCAGTCGGCACTGTAGCAGCTCCAGCGCCATTGTGAGCGCGGCCCTCATGTTTGCTTGTTCCCGTCGGGTGTGCGGTGCCATCGCCGCGGTGTAGCTTGAGGCCCTTGTGGCGGCCCGCGCGCACCTCAGGGTAAGGGTGGAAGGACTCGGACCATGTCGCCTGCGCCCCGTGGCATTTGGCGGTGTGCGTGTCGCCTGGAGCGCGGAGTTGAGGTCTTCTTGGGTGGACGGTGCCGCCCGGGCCGACCAAGCTGCCCAGTGGTCGGCGTCGGCCCTCAGGTTGCCAAACATTGGCGCTGTAGAGCGTTGGCGGGTCTGTTGATGGAAGAAAGGCTTCGGCGTACCCCTACTTGGCGCGCCAAATGTCGGATTTCGGGTTCCGGCAAAACCCTCGAGGTTCGAACACCGGGGTGCGCATGAAGATCTCTTCTCCCCCTTTGCACTCTCCCTCACCACAATCTCGAGGCTCAACACGTCGAACTCGCAGAACAAAGGGACAAAAGATTTATGCTGGTTCGGACCACCGATGTGGTGTAATACCCTACTCCAGTGTGGTGTGGTGGATTGCCTCTTGGGCTGATGATGAACAGTTACAAGGGAAGAACAACCTCCTGAGGAGAGGTGCTCTTGTGCTTGGTGAGTTTGTGTGGATGAGGATGATCTGAATGGCCTCAGATCCGTCTTTCCCCTTGGCCTCCTACTGTGGTGGCTAGCCCTATTTATAGAGGCCCTGGCCCTCTTCCCAAATGCTGGTGGGAAGGGATGCCACAACGGCCAAATTTGAAGGGAGACAACTAGTACAAGTTATCCTGACTAAAGGTGGTCTTCGCCTGCCAAAGGCTCTGGTGGTGGCGTCGTCCTGGGCTCCATGGTGACCTCCGTCCTGCCGTCCTGCTGGTCTTGGTCTCATTGCACTGATATGGAAACCTTTGCCTGATGCCTCGAGACTCCTCGCCTACGCTTGCCTCTTTAGCACCAAAGAGGAAACGAGGACACTGTGCACCCTGGCGCCCGCCTGGCCCCGGTCGTCATGGCTTGCGTCATAGGAACCTTGCGAGGTGCCGCTTGCCTTGATCTCTCCTCCCCTCGCGAGCCAGCCTGGTGGGGCCGCCCCGGAGGAGGCCTTGCATCGTCCGCCTCGTGAGGCTCGGCCCCTCGTGAGGGTCTTGAGTGTTTGCTGGTGAAGATGGTCCATACGGGGCCGCTGGCGGAGCCACGCCGTGGGCCGCAGGCAGGCAAGTCTGGGGACCCCCGTTCCCAGGACGGCGACACAACTGTGTGATGTGGAAACCCACATACTTAAATGCTTATAATTGGGTGATCGTGTGATACGATCTGCCCAGGCTACTGTGTGATATAGTATGTCTAGCTATATAATAGAGTAGACCACTATTATAAAGGTAGGAAAACTATTTTTCACGCAAAGGAAAACCCAAGCGTACCAAATTGCATGTTTATGTTCCGCGAAGCCTATATTGGTGAAGCTTGCCAATACATTCAATGTATTTTCCCTTGTGGCTATAACGTATCATGTTGCAGGTTTAACTTAATGTTTGGAAGGTACAGAGTAGGGTTACAATGTGAGTGATTCGATGCCACAAGACTAGAACATTATCGCCCGCGTGACTATATTGTAAGCTAGCCCATGAGCTAAGAAGGTGTGTATTGTAAAGCACTAGATCTATGATGTAATTCTATGGCATGTGATGTATTCCTACTATTTCATCATCGATTGTGCTTGTCAGCTATTGATCTTGCGACTAACACAATAAGTGTAGAGATTCGGGCCCTTATCAGGGACCGGGTCATGGCAGAATGGCATCAAAGCACATGTTGTCTATATGATGTGACCCTAGGAACTGGAAACCATAGGACACAACATATTTTGTAGATAGATAATCTTGTATATTCTCACCTCATTCAATTCTAATCCTCTTCTTTTTCAAAATATAGATGACCACATTCACGGAACTAGCTGATGAGATTCCAATGTTGAGCATGACCCTGATGGGAGACAATGAATTGGCACATCAGAGCTTGACATATATAGCTAGGATATAAGTAGTATCTGAGAAGATTTAGTTGTTACCTCAAATTAGAGCACATCCAGGCAACCAGTCCGACCTCTTCTCCCAAAGGAGTGGCCTCCACCGCGCGATGCAGTAGGCCCTGTGCCATCCATTGTTCGGAGTAACACGGGGAAAGTGTGACGTTGCCACCAGGGCATGCCAGGGGCCTTGCCATTGGGCTGGTAGGTAGTGGGCACCTTGAGAGGATCGAGAAGAGGGGTCTAGAGGGGGGTGATTAGACCCTTAACAAGCAAAAATGGCAGTTTTTCAATTCTTCAAGTTAAGGTTAGTTTATCACAAGTTAAAGCATTCACAATGCATTTCAAGCAAGCACAACAAGAGTATATGCAGCGGAAAGAGTAAAGCATGCAATTTGCAAGAAAGTAAAGGGATGGGAATGGAGTTTGCAAACGCAATGGAGACATGAATATTTTTAGCGTGGTTCCGATAGGTCGTGCTATCATACGTCCATGTTGATGGAGACTTCAACCCATGAAGGGTAACGGATGCGCGAGTCCACGGAGGGCTCCACCCACGAAGGGTCCACGGAGAAGCAACCTTGTCTATCCCACCATGACCATCGCCCACGAAGGACTTGCCTCACTTGGGTAGATCTTCATGAAGTAGGCGATCTCTTTGCCCTTACAAACTTCTTGGTTCAACTCCACATCTTGACGGAGGCTCCCAAGTGACACCTAACCAATCTAGGAGACACCACTCTCCAAAAAGGTAATAGATGGTGTGTTGATGATGAACTCCTTGCTCATGAGCTTCAAATGATAGTCTCCCCAACACTCAACTCTCTCTCTCAGATTTGGCTATGGTCAAAAGATGATTTGAGTGGAAAGCAACTTGGGGAAGGCTAGAAATCAAGGTTCTTTTGGTAGGATTAGAATGTCTTGATCTCAACACATGAGTAGGAGGTTCTTTCTCAGAATATGTATGGTGTAAGTGTAGGCACGTTCTGACGGCTCTCTCACAAATGGAGAAGGGGGTGGAGGGGTATATATAGCCTCCACACAAAATCCAACCGTTAAACACCGAATAGTTAAACTCGATGGCATTGATCTGTTTAAAAATGTGAACGTTAGGTATCTCGGTGGGACCGACTGGAACAACTTGGTGGGACCGATGTGCTAGGGCTTAGGGCAAACATCATCTTGGTGGCACCGATTGCATCAACTAGGTGAGACCGAAGTTAAGTAATAAGGCAATAAAGAATTTGTCAAACCAACTCGGTGAGACCAATTTGTATAACTGGGTGAGACCGAAATAAATGCAACAAGTCATAGAGCGCTGGCAAGGCCATCTCGGTGAGACCGGGATCTGTATCGGTGATATCGAACTGCTAGGGTTTATCATTGTGTCTATGTCATATGAACTCGATGGATCTGGATATAAAGAATCGGTGGGGCCGAGTTGGAGGTTAGGGTTTTGACATATTTGGATGGAGAAAGTGGCTGAGGGTTTTGGAGCCATATCACCAAGCATTTGAGCAAGCAAACCATTAAGCAACACCACATCCCCTTTTAATAGTATTGGCTTTCCTATGGACTCAATGTGATCTTGGATCACTAAAATAAAGATAAAGAGTCTTGAGCTTTTGCCAATATTCGTCCTTAGCATTTTGAAGGGGTTCCACATCCTCTTGTCCTCGCCACACCATTATTGAGCTTATCTGAAACATACTAGATAGAGCCATTAGTCCAACAAGGGATATGTTGACATTAATTACCAAAATCACCCAGGAAGCACTTGTGCTTTCAATCTCCCCGTTTTAGGTAATTGATGACAACATACATCAAAGCTCAAGTAAATGATATGAAGAGTAGTAAGAAAAGCTTTGGAGGAACATGTAACATGCATAAGCTCCCCCTATATGTATGCAATCATGTGAATATAACATGGAAGAACATGTGAATGCATATCATGATAGAGTAATAATTGAGTTACATGTATCTTGGCTATCTGCGTCAGAGCAAACAATGTGATTGAAAGATGTACTTTCATGTTTAAGAATCCCTCTTGCAAATGATACGTCTCCAACGAATCTATAATTTTTGCTTGTTCCATGCTATTATATTATCATTCTTGGATGTTTTACAATCATTTTATAGCAACTTTATATCATCTTCTGGGACTAACCTATTGACATAGTGCCTAGTGCCAGTTGCTGTTTTTTGCTTGTTTTTTTACTTCGCAGAATATCAGTACCAAACAGAGTCCAAACGCAGGAAAACTTTTTGGAGAATTTTGATGGACTAGAAGGAACAACTTGGGCCAAAGAAGTACCAGAGGGGTGCCCCGAGGGGGGCACAACCCACCTTGGCGCGCCTGGGGGCCTAGGTGCGCCCTGGTGGGTTGTGCCCACCTCGGTGGCCTTTCGCACCGCATCTTCACCCTATAAATACCCAAATATTCCAAAAAACCCGAGGGGAGTCGACGAAACACAATTCCAGCCGCCGCAAGTTATAGAACCATGAGATCCAATCTAGAGACCATCACGAAGGGGTTCATCATCCTCATTGGTGCCTCTTTGATGATGTGTGAGTAGTTCATTGTAGACCTACGGGTCCGTAGGCAGTAGCTAGATGGCTTCTTCTCTCTTTTTTTCTCAATACAATGGTCTCTTGGAGATCTATTTGATGTAACTCTTTTTGTGGTGTGTTTGTTGGGATTCGATGAAATTTGAGTTTATGATCATATCGATATCCATGAAAGTTATTTGAGTTCTTTGATCTCTTTTATGCATGATTACTTATAGCCTCGTATTTCTTCTTTGAATCTTTGGTTTAGTTAGGCCAACTATATCATTTTTTGTTGCCACTGGAAGAGGTGCTTTGTCATGGGTTCGATCACGAGTCAATTTTTCTTGCCATTGGAATCCATGTTAATATTCAAGGAGAACCAAGCAACTAAGCTTGGGTATGCCCCAGAAGGCATTTCCTCTTTCTTCTAACAACCATCGGTATTTTACACTGAGCAATATTTTTATTCGTCGTGAGTTTGCTTGGAGCATCTTGTATTATATGAGTCTTTGCTTGTTTTGCTTTTTTAGTTTGTCACAAGTATCCTTGCTGGACACACCTATTTGAGAGAGCCAAAATTATGCTTCACTTAAACTTTTTTTGAGCTATGGAATTGCTCTAATGATTCACTTATATCTTTTCGAGCATGGTGTGCTTTAATATTTTTGAAGAAATGCTCTCATGCTTCACTTAGATTTGTTTGAGAGTTAGTAAATTATTGAAGAAATTCTCTCATACTTCACTTATATTATTTTGAGAGACGAAAATTTTTATGATCATATTCTTCACTTAAATTTGTTTGAGCTTGTCAAAAGCAATTCCAATATAGGAAACAAGTCCCAAAGTGATAGATATTCAAGAGGGATATAATAAAAACTTTTATGAAGATCATTGGATAAAATAAACTTGATTCTCTATAATAGTTTTGAGATATGATGATAGTGATATGTGAGTCATGTTGGTAGGTAATTATGCTTTAGTAAGAATATTGGTGTGAAGGTTTGTGATTCCCTATGCAAGCACGAAAGTCAATAGTTATGCAATGCAAATACATCCTACTTGTGGTGCATTATTCGGTGTTAGTTATGCTTAATGCTCTCTTATGTGATTTTTTGTTTCTTGGTTGGTTGCTTCTCAATCTTTTATCTAGCCTTCACTTGTACTAAGTAGAAATACTACTTGTGCATCCAAAATCTTTAAACCTAGTTTTGCCATATGAGTCCACCATACCTACCTATATGCGGTATTCCTGTGCCATTCTAAGAAATTTGTATGTGCCATCTCTAATTTTCAAAATAAATTTCCTTTTTGTGTGCTCGTACCGCTCATGAAGCGGCAGGGGGTGGCAAATATTTTCCATGCTAGATGTGTTATTCACAAGATGAGTGTTTATTCACTTGTCATTGCACGAGAGTGCGGTGGCAATAGGGATTCCCAGTCCCGAAATGAAAAATAAATTTACTTTACGTTGTCAAATAATAAATTCCTTGGAAAGTGTTGGTATGGAGGGAACCCATGGATACAACTAGCCATGGATTGTGAAAGAATGGTGGAAAAAGGAATAAACTTTGTTTTCTATTTGGGAACCGCCTATGTTATATTTAGCACGCAAAATGTTGGGAATTACTCGATCGTTTTCGTTGACGGGAAAAGTATGCCTCTCAAAAAAAATTATCTCTCAATTGAAGCTTTGACCTCTAGCACCTCTACAAATCCCTACTTCCCTCTGTGAAGGGCCTATCTATTTACTTTATGCAATTTTTATTTTTATTTGAGTCTCCATCTTCTCTTATAAAGCACCAACTAAGGGCACTATGGTCATACTTGAGCATTGAGTATAGCTAATATGCGAGTGTGTTTCATGAATGGATCAATGGTTGAGCATGATGGGCTAGGGATAACTTTCTTTAGTGTTGATATTTTGAAATACACGGTTGCTTGTTGATATGCTTGAGTATTGAAATCTTCGTGTCAAAACTAGACTATTGCTTTGAATCATATAAAAGTCCATATGTCAATGCTACAAAAGAAAAGAAAATGTGATGAACATGTTATCCAGCATTCAACATCAAAAATTCTGTTTTTGTCATTTACCTACTCAAGGGCGAGTAGGAATTAAGCTTGGGGATGCTGACACGTCTCCAACTTATCTATAATTTTTGCTTGTTCCATGCTGTTATATTATCATTCTTGGATGTTATACAATCATTTTATAGCAACTTTATAACACTTATTGGGACTAACATATTGACATAGTTGTCGGCGTTCTGGGAACGGGGGTCCCCAGACTTTCCTGCCTGCGGCCCACGGCGTGGCTCTGCGAGCGGGCCCGTACGACCCATTGTCATCAACAAGACATTCAAGACCCTCGTGAGGGGCCAAGCCTCGCAAGGCGGACGACACAAGACCACCTCAGGAGTGGCCTAACTAGGCTGGCTCGCGAGGGGTGGAGAGTTCAAGGCTAGGCAAACCTCGCGAGGTTCTCGTGACGTAAGCCATGACGACCAAGGCCAGGCGGGCGCCAGTGCGCGCAGCGTCCTTGTTTCCTCTTTGGTGCTAAGGGGGCAAGCGCAGGCGCAGAGTACCGACGCATCAAGCAAAGGTTTCCATATCGGTGCAACGAGACCAAGACCAGCAGGACGGCAAGACGGAGGTCACCGTGGAGCTCAAGACGTCGTCACCACCAGAGCCTTTGGCAGGCGAAGACCGCTTTTGTCAGGATAAGCTGTAATAGCTTTCCCCTTTCAAATTGGCCGTTGTTGGCTCCCTTCCCGCTCAATATTTGGGGAGAGGACCAGGGCCACTACAAATAGGACTAGCCTCCACCCTAGCTAGGGGGACGAAGAAACAAGGGTAGCTAGAAAAGAAAAGAGACCACACACGCACAAGTTCGCCAAGCACAAGAACACCTCAACCTCAGGAGGCTGTTCTTCCCTTTGTACTGTTCATCCCCAGCCCAAGAGGCAATCCACCACCACCTCTACACTGGAGTAGGGTATTACACCACAATGGTGGCCCGAACCAGTATAAACCTTGTGTCCTTTGTGTTACGAGTTCGTCGAGTTAGTCCGTAAGATCTTAGCTGAGTTAGGACGTGGATCGGTAGGGGGGAGATCTTTGCGTGCACCCCAGTGTTCGAACCTCAAGGGTTTTGCCGGAACTCATGATCCGACATTTGGCGTGCCAGGTAGGGGTGCGCCGAAGCTTCCCTTCCATTGCTCCGCGTCACATCGCTTCATCGTCTCCATGGCGGACGCACACCGCGCTCGCACCAAGCACCAGGCTGCCCTCGCCACCCACGTTGCTCAGACGGCCCCTGTCGGCGGGCCACCCCGTCGCTCTCCGTTGCCTGCCGCCAACGCCGCCACCGGCCCGGCGGGGAATGAGCAGCAAGCATCCTCGCTGCACCCCTCGGTGTGACCGGACGGCCGCACCGCCACTCCATCACTGACTCCCGCTGGTTCGTCGTCTCACGCTCGTCGCGTTCCCACGGATGCATGGGCCGCGCTCCTCATGGCGCATGAGCTCCTATGCTACCGCCCAGTCGACGACCTCTACGAGGACTGGCTTGACCGCATCGCCGAGCTTGTCTGCGCCGCAGGGGGCTCCCCTGCGCCGTCCCACACTCTGCCTCGCCCTCCGCTAGCCGCGGGCGACGCAGCTCACGAAGCACCTCCACCACCTATGCACCAAGACGGCACCCTAGCGCCAAGGCGCGCGGCTCCACGGCACAACCCGCGCGTCCAGCGCCCGCGCGTGAAGAAAGAAGCTATCAAGAAGTCACTCGATCGCAAGCGAACGCTCCGCCACTCCTCGCACTGCCGCGCCAGGATTGTTTACTGCGGCAAGGCCCCGCGCCGCTTGCCATAGCGGCGCGTGGCCGCCAAGACCAAATTCCACCTCCAAGGCGGGCCCCGGTGACCACAGCCGGCTGCCGTGCCTTCACCCCTGAGCTGCGTAGCGTCGCCTGGCTGGGCAAGTTCAAGCCATATCTGCCTCCTCGCTATGATGACGCCCGCGACCCCGCGGAGTTCCTGTAGCTCTACGAGCTGAGCGTCGAGGTGGCCAATGACGATGAGAAAGTCATGGGAACTGGTTTCCCATGACTCTCAAGGGTGGCACCCGCTCCTGGCTCCTGAACCTGCCTCCAGGCTTGATATTCCTCCTGTGACGAGATGCGCAACCACTTCATCGCCAACTTCCAGGGCACCCGCGACCGCCCCCCGGTCGCGGGTGATCTGCACCGCATCAAGCAACAACCAGGAGAGACCCTGGAATAGTACATCTAGCGCTTCAACAGCGCGTGAATCAAGATCCCCAAGGTGACCGACGAGGCCATCATCTCAGCGTTCTCCGACAGCGTCCGTGGCGTCAATATGAAGGAGGAGCTCGCCATCCATGAGGAGCTGTGCACGACCTTGGAGCTGTTCAACATCATGACCAAGTGTGCAAGAGCTGAGGAGGGGCGCCTCTCCCTCCTCGAACTCCTTGCCGCAGACCCAGAAGGGAAGAAGACCAAGGCCAAGGACGTGAAACGCAAGGGAGTGGCCGTGCTCGCGGTGAAATCAGACACCAAGCGCGGCCGAGATCTTCCCGAGTCATCCAAGAGCAGCCGACCGTTCTGTGCCTTCCATAACCTGCATACCCACAACACCAATGACTGTCAAGAGCTCAGAGCCATTCGAGAAGGACGCTTCGGTTGACGCCCCGAGCGCAGCGAACGGGGCTACGACCGAGGAGGGGGACGTGGTGGCGGACGCTGGGACGACCGTGGCCCGTGCCAGGAGTGGCATGACCATCCTCGTGAGGACCGCTAGCAGGATCAGCCTCGCGAGGGCGGCTGGAGGGACCAGCCTCATGAGGATTGTCCTCAGGGCAACGCTGGCCTTCCTCCACTACCGCCACCACCTAGAAGGAATGACGACCACCATCAAGACGAGGGGGCTGGGGGCTTCCAGGAGCCGTGCGCTATCGCTTGGATCTTGGGCGGAGCTCAAGCCCCAGCCTCGCAGCGTATCTTCAAACAGTTTGCTCGTGAAGTGAATGCAGTCCTCCCCAAGCTCGAGGCCACATGCCCGCTCAGATGGTCCAGGTGCCCCATCATGTTCAGTTCGGCAGATCAACTCAAGTGCGCGGCTACTACAGGCGTCCTCCCAATGCTCTGTTCACCAGTCATCAGCAACATGCAAGTTACCAAGACCCTCATCGACGGCGGCACAGGGCTCAATGTCCTATCCGTCGACACGTTCGACAACCTCCAAGTGCCATATGACTAGCTCCAACCTACCAAGCCTTTTTCAGGAGTGACTGACGGCTCTACTACCCCGATCGGGCAGGTCCGCCTCCCCGTTACCTTCGGAGAACGCAACAACTACCGCACCGAACTCATCGACTTCAACGTCGCCTACATCCGCCTGCCATACAATGCCATCCTCGGGTATCCAACCCTGGCCAAGTTCATGGCAGTGACCCATCACGGTACAATGTCCTCAAGATGCCGGGAAGCGGAGGAATCATCACAGTCCTGTGCGAGGAAAGAGACGCGATGTGCTCCCTCAAGCGTGCCTTCCAAGCTGCAGCAATCGATGACCCCGACGGCCAGGGCGAGCGCCCTCCTGAGGCCACCCCCAAGAAGAAGAAGCAGGTGCGCCATGCAAGGCCTCAGGAAAGCGAGACCTTGTCAGGATCGACGCCCGCGCCTGGGGCGCCTCCCTCCATCGCATAGGAAGGCGCACCCAGCGCCCCTCTCGGGCAGGGCTCGGGGGCTCTCTTCTGGAGGGCCTCAGACTTTGCCAGCATCATGAGGGAGGCGCTTGGGCACCACTTTGAGGCGTGCGTCACGACATGTTTCCCTCAGGAGAACACATGGCAAGGAGTGCCCACCGTTCAAGAGTTCATCACCAAGACCACTCAGGAACTACAAAACGCAAGGGCCATGCGCGGCGGCCGCCGCTCACTAGGCGCAGCTCCGCATCCAGGCGAGGATGCCAGGCTGCGCGTCTGCATCGATGTCCCAAGGCTCAACCGGGCCGCCTCTCAGGAGCTTTTCTGGCCTTCGCGCGTGGGACGCTGTGAGGGCCCACCTCACAGCTACGTTCGCATGCCTTTTGGCCTGCCGAGCGTGGCAACTGCCTATCAGCGCAACCTGCGGAACATCCTGGCGGCTCAGGAGGGCAAGCACCATGCTGTGCTAGCGGAGATGAAGATGGTCCTCAAGGAACCCCCTGGACCCCTAGAGCCTCCCGAGGCTCGGGGCCCCGGTGGCTCATGAGGAGTAGCCCCTTCGCCGCATACCTTCAGCTACCCCAACTCTCCTTCATCAACAGAACCAGGTGACATTTTCCAAGTTCATTCAGCTGGGAGCGCCCCCAGGGCTGCATCATTCCTAGGCCGCGTGGGTTCGTCCCTGTGGCATGTATCCATTTTTATGTCTTTAGCTTACCTTGTTTGGAGCGCCCCTCGGGCTGCATCATCCCCAAGCCGCTCGGGCCTGACCCAGTGGCATGCATCTTCCCTGCATTTACCTGAGCTAGGTTGCCTTCCATGCTTAATCTATCTATGACTATCACCTACTTGATTGTCAGCCGCCATGGGAGCCATGCGTAGGTCGTCTTTCTTCAGGACCCTTCGCGTGAGTAAGTTAAGCACGGTGTCTATGCTCGGGCCCGTCCCTGCAGCGTCGATAAATCCAGCGGCTGAGCTCTGTCTGGCAAGCCGGCCCCGTTCACGTCACCTCCTGGGGCCGTTGGTGCTTATCTTTCTCACGCAATAACCTTAGGAGATTCGTGCGGCGCAGGTTGTCTAACCACCTCACAGGACCAACACAGCAAACAAGAACCAAGACCAGGCGCAACCCGCCTTGAGGTAGGGACTCGTGAGTCCCGTGCTGGCTCATGAGTGCCCAGATACACCTCGTCTAGCCTTGCCTTGCAAGCCACGTGTCAGGGCGGGGCTGTACATGCCCTGGGGGCTCTCCGCAGTAGGGAGTCCCCCTCCCACGCCCCAGTGGAAGCACCAAGCCCCTCGCTGGCCGTCAACACTGCTGAGGAGCGGCTATGCCCGTGCACAAGAGGAAGCACTACGCTCCGCGCTGGTGATAAACAACTGAGGGCGGACTCACGACCGTACCAACCTTAGGGAGCCCCAGAGCTCAGTGTCTGGCCTCACCACAACGCCTCCCCTCGGGAGAGCCGCGCGAGGGGGCTGGGCACGCGGGCTGCGCTCGGGTCACGCCCAAGCGTACGCCAGCCAACCAGGTCCCTCGGACCTGATCGTCGCACGCCCCTCCCGAGCCGAGCCTCGGAGAGGGCAAAGGTATGGATAATGTTTGCATGTCAAGGGGGACTCCTGAGCATCGTGACTCAGGAGCTTAACTGGTCACGTAGCCCCTCACTCCTTGGTCCGCCCTGGTCTCTGGTCGGCCCAACGGCGGTTGAGGTATGCGCGGGGCCGGGCTCTGCCGACGTAGAAAATTAACCTATCCTCATGCATCCTTCCTATAAGATGTTTGTGTGTCAAGGGGGACTCCTGAGCATCGCGACTCAGGAGCCTAATTGGTCATGTAGCCCCTCACTCCTTGGTCCATCCTGGTTTCTGGTCGGCCCAATGGCGGTTGAGGTATGCGCGGGTGTAACGCCCTCGATGCGGCTATATCTCCCACGTGTCGAAGCACGACTTAGAGGCATAACCGCATTGAAAGCAATGTCGCAAGTGAGGTAATCTTCACACAACCCATGTAATACATAAGGGAAAGAGATACATAGTTGGCTTACAATCGCCACTTCACACAATTACATGAATAAAGCATTACATCATCCAGATACAATCAAGGTCCGACTACGGAACCAAAATAAAAGAAGAACCCCAAATGCGACACAGATCCCCGATCGACCCCAACTGGGCTCCACTACTGATCAACTGGAAAACGGAACAACATAAAGAACATGATCTTCATCGAGCTCCTCCTGAGCTTGGTAGCGTCATCTGCACGGACTCATCGGCACCTGCAAGCTGGTTTTGGAAGTATCTGTGAGTCAGGGGGACTGAGCAATCTCGCACCCTCGCGATCAAGACTATTTAAGCTTATGGGTAAGGTAAAGGTATGAGGTGGAGCTGCAGCAAGCGACTAGCATATATGGTGGCTAACATACGCAAATGAGAGCGAGAAGAGAAGGCAAAGCACGGTCGAGAAACTATGATCAAGAAGTGATCCTAGAACAACCTACGTCAAGCATAACTCCAACACCGTGTTCACTTCCCGGACTCCGCCGGAAAGAGACCATCATGGTTACACACGCGGTTGATGTATTTTAATTAAGGTCAAGTTCAGGTTTTTTACAACCGGACGTTAAAAAATTCCCATCTGCCCATAACCGCGGGCACGGCTTTCGAAAGTTCAAATCCCTGCAGGGGTGTCCCAACTTAGCCCATCACAAGCTCTCACGGTCAAAGAAGGATATTCCTTCCAGTGGGAAGACCCGATCAGGCTCGGAATCCCGGTTACAAGACATCCTCGACAATGGTAAAACAAGTCTAGCAACACCGCCCGAATGTGCCGACAAATCCCGATAGGAGCTGCACATATCTCGTTCTCAAGGCACACTCAGATAGGTCAAGCTACGAGTAAAACCAGCCCTCGAGTTTCCCCGAGGTGGCCCCGCAGGCTGCCCGTTTCGGACCAACACTTAGAGAAGCACTGGCCCAGGGGTGTTAAAATAAAGATGACCCTTGGGTCCGCAAAACCCAAGGGAAAAAGGCTAGGTGGCGAATGGTAAAACCAATGTTGGGCATTGCTGGAGGAGTTTTATTCAAGGCGAACTGTCAAGGGGTTCCCATTATAACCCAACCGCATAAGGAACGCAAAATCCGGGAACATAACACCGATATGACGGAAACTAGGGCGGCAAGAGTGGAACAAAACACCAGGCATAAGGCCGAGCCTTCCACCCTTTACCAAGTATATAGATGCATTACTTAAATAAGAGATATTGTGATATCCCAACAAGTAAACATGTTCCAACAAGGAACAACATCTCCATGTTCCAACAAGGAACAAACTTCAATCTTCACCTGCAACTAACAACGCTATAAGAGGGGCTGAGCAAAGCGGTAACATAGCCAAACAAAGGTTTGCTAGGACAAGGTGGGTTAGAGGCTCGGTTCAACAATATGGGAGGCATTATAAGCAAGTGGTAGGTATCGCAGCATAGGCATAGCAAAAGAGCGAGCATCTAAGCAAGCAAAGATAGAAGTGATTTCGAGGGTATGATCATCTTGCCTGAGATCCCGCAAGGAAGAAGAACGAGTCCATGAAGAAGACAAACGGAATGTAGACGAATGGGTCCTCACAATGCGACGTTAATGGAACCAACCCGAAGAAGCAAACACCAGAAAGAAGCACACAACATAGTAAACAACCAACACATGAACATGGTATGATATGCGGGATGCGGGATGCGATGCATATGCAAGAATTGACAAGGAATGCATGAACCTGGCATTAACTTGGAAATCCAAGTGTGCCACTGGAAAGATGAGATGAAATCTCTTGAAAACGATATAAAGATCACCGGAATCGGAGTTACGGTTTGGAAATGGCAAGCAATTCAAATATGACTCTGGTCTGCGATTTATAGCAAGTAGCCATCTAAATGCAATGAGATGAACATGCTACAGCACCCAAACATGACCACAAAATACATGAAAGGGATGCATTCAAGATTCTTAACAAAAGTCTAGCACTGAGCTACGGCCAATTAATCCATTAACAGGTTCAAACAAGCATGGCAAAAATGCATATGGTAAACAGATCTCAGACTTAGTGAAATTAACACTTGTCTGAAATTTCAGATCAGGTAGCACTCTTCGGAGCAACAAAAATGCATGCTACAGGACCTGAACATGACAAAGTAAGACATGGCATGGAGCTACTCAAAAATCTTAACAAAATTCCCTTAGTGACCTTGAGCCAAAAGGGATCCAAAAATATACTAACAAGCACGTGAACATCGCAAAAACATAATCAGTTTTCAGACTTAGTGAAAACTGGCACATGCTGAAACATATCTCAAGTAGGCATGTTTACGAGCTCGATGCACTCACTACGGTTCAAGTCATGACAAGATAAGCATACATCTATCAAGAACACACAAAATGCAAGCTAGACATGGCAAGAAAAATAGCATAGCATGCACGGATCAACTACAACATCATCGGCAAAATTGCAAACAAGTTGACAACCTGCCCAGATTCACAAAGTAGCAAAAGTAGAGCTTGATTGACTGAAGCTAGGGTGCTCCATAATTGCAAACAAAGACATGGATGGATAGAGCACTACAAGATTAATAAAACATCCTTACTGATCATCCTCAAAAGAGGCACAGATCACTAGGAAACAACATGAACATATGGCATCATGAGATAAACAGCTCAAGGACTTAGTGGAAATGCTAAGTCCCTGAAAACAGAATTACCAAGTGCCTCACTTCGCAAGCTTGCACTAGTCACCACACACATCACAAAAATACATGGGTTGCACCTCTGGAAAGATGACAAAACCCTTAACAAAACATATGTAGGGCATCAGGGCATATCATGCACACAATAATCATGGCAAAAATGACAAATGTCTAAATGGAGCAGCAGATCTGACAATTATCTCAAGTAGCACTCTTCTAACAGCATTTCGGGTATCAAGATGAACTCAAATGAAAATGATGCAATGGAACGGAATGATGTACTCTCTGAGACGAACATTTTGATATGCTATATGCATGAATCGGAGCCACGGATGCAAAGTTACGATGCGATGAACATGGGCACATGGATCTGGGAATCTCCGGGACTTAGTGAAATTATACCTCCGCGAAAGTCAACGTGGGACGGAGGGATCCGGGACGGCGCGGTGCTGATCTGAGACGGGTGTTTGGTTCGGGGAGTGGTGGATCTAATCCATCTTCTTCTCCGGCGAGGCACGAAACTCCGGCGAGGACGAGGAGATCCGGCAAAGACGGCGATGACCGGACTTGAAGGATCCTGACGAGGGTGGCGCGGTGCGGGCTTCACGGTGGAGCGCGGGGGCCTCGGCGGCGCTCGGGAGTGGCCTGGCGACGGGCGGAGAGGCGGCGTCCGGCGAGCTCGACGGTGGCCGGGGCCGGGCAGGGCGCGAGGCGGCGATGACCGGGCGGCGTGGTGAGGAAATCCGGTGGAGGTACCGGCGTGGCGGCGCGAGGGAGATGGCGGCGCGGGCACATGCCCATGGGCGGCGCGCGGATCTGAGTGGCGGCGGGGAGACTCGGGCTCGGGCGTGCTCCGCCTGGGCTCCGCGGGCCGGCGGCGGGCGCGGGAGGAGAGAGAGAGGAGGCGCGCTGAGGTGGCGGGCGCTGGTAGGAGGAGATCGGCGGCGGGGTGACGTGGCGGCTCGCCATTGGGCGGAGTGAGGTGGCCGTCGAGATGGACGCGTCCGCCGGCGGGCGGACATGTCCGGCGGCGCGGAGGGAGTTGGATCTAGGGTTGGACTGCGCGAAAAATTCGGGGAGAGCCACATATATATAGGTAGAGGGAGCTAGGAGAGTCCAAATGAGGTGCGGTTTTCGGCCATGCGATCGTGATCGAACGACCGAGATGATGGAGAGATCTTAGGTGGGTTTTGAGCCACTTTGGAAGGGTGTTGGACTGCAACACACACGAGGCCTTTTCGGTCCCTCGGTTAACCGTTGGAGTATCAAACGAAGTCCAAATGGTACGAAACTTGACAGGCGGTCTACCGGTAGTAAACCAAGGCCGCTTGTCAAGTCTCGGTCCAATCCGGAAATGTTTAATCCACACACACGATAGAAAGGTAGAAATGACCACCGGAGGAGAACGGAGCAGCGGAATGCAAAACGGGCAACGGGGAAAATGCTCGAATGCATGACACAAACACGTATGCAAATGAAATGCACATGATGACATGATATGCAATGCATGACACGCAAGCAGATGACATGGCAACAACAGCGAATAACAGGAAGACACCTGGCACATCGGTCTCGGGGCGTTACAGCGGGGCCGGGCTCTGCCGACGCAGAACACAAAGCAGATAGGAAGAAAATCACAAAATCTCAAAGCAAATATTAGAAGACATATTATTCTCACAATATCAAACGCGAGTTTAATGCCTCCATGAGGCATGGTGCATGTTGCAGGAATAAAAAAGAAAAACAGCCGCAGGTCACCCCTTGACACCGCCGACACCTACAAGAGTTGCCCCCTCTTGGATAGCGTCGCCTTCACCTGCATCACCAGTCGAAGGCACGGGGGTGAAGGCATCGAACTTCTTCAGCAAGGCCTCCACTTGACCCTTCACGGCTGCGGCGGCAGCCGCGCAGTGTTCATCAGCTACAGGCTCCAGCAGCTCGTCAAGATGAGCGTTGGGGTCACGAAGGTGCAGGTGGTTGAAGACCCGCGTCAGCGCGGCTAAGGAAAGGACACGAGCCTCTGCCTTCGCCATGGGACTGATGCCCTCCACAACTTCCTCGAGTGCCTTCACCAAGAAGGGAAGCAGCTGAGTAGGGCCATCCTCATTGGTGGCCAGCGGCCTCTCCAAGCCCTTCTTGTACAGTGACTTCAGCACCACGCGGGACCTCTCCTCGAGGAGCAAGAAGGCCGCGTGGTTTTCAGCCAGGACCTTTGCCTTGGCATCAAGATCGGCCTCCTTTGCCCTCGCCTTTCGCTCCAACTCCTCCAGCCGGCTGCGCTCTGCGGCCTGCGCCTTCGCCAGCTCTCCTAGCTCGGCGTCGCGGCCCTAGACGGCATCCTCCGGAGCCCTCATCTCCTCCTCCTTCGCCTGGCGGCCACACGCTTCTTCCGCATGCTGGTCGCGCAGGCCCTTCAGCTCGTCCTCCAGCTCTTGGCAACGGCCGCGGGCAGCCTCGGCATCCTTCAGTGCCGCCTCGCGATCGGCCGCAGCTTTGGCTACGGCCTACTTCTCCTTCTCGGAGGCTGGCGCGGCCTGGCTCAGTGACACTCGAACCGCTGAGTCAGAGTGAAGCCAGCCAGAGGCCAGCTCCAAGCGCCCGGCCACCAGGCGCGGGCCTGCGCCCTGGAGATCTTCCCACAGCTGGGCCATCTTCGAAAGGGCGCGTGTCGGAATGTGGGGTTCCGGCAAACCCTTAAGGTTCGAACAGGGGGGTGCGCGCGGAGTCTTTCCCTCCTGCCGATCAACGCTCTAGCTCACTAGATCTCGCAGACGAACTCGACGAACTCACACCACAAAAAGACACGGGGTTTATACTGGTTCGGGCCACCGATGCGGTGTAATACCCTACTCCAGTGTGGTGGTGGTGGATTACCTCTAGGGCTGATGATGAACAATACAAGGGAAGAACAGCCTCCTGAGGTTGAGGTGTTCTTGCGCGTGTGAGCTTGTGGTGTGTCTCTTTCTCTCTCTCGGCCCCTCTCTCCCTGTCTCAGATCTCCTCTCGGATTCGATCCATTTAGATCATATCTCCTCCCCTCTCCACCGTGATGGCTAGTCCTATTTATAGAGGCCCTGGTCCTCTTCCCAAATATCGAGCGGGAAGGGAGCCAACAATGGCGGGCTAATTTGAAGGGGGACAGCTAGTACAAGTTATCCTGACAAAAGTGGTCTTCGCCTGCACAAAGCTCTGGTGGTGACGTTGTCTTGGGATCCACGATGACCACTGTCTTGTAGTCCGTGGTCTTGGTCTTGTTGCACTGAAACGACAACCTTTGCCCGAGGCCTCGGTACTACGCAGCTGCGCCTGCCTCCTTTGCACCAAAGAGGAAACAAGGACGCTGCGCGCGCTGGCGCCCGCCTGGTGTCGATCGTCATGGCTCACGTCACGAGAACCTCGTGAGGTTCGCCACGCCTTGATATCTCCGCTCCTCGTGAGCCTGGCTAGTTAGGCCACACCAGAGGAGGTCTTGCGTCGTCCGCTTCGTGAGGCTTGGCCCCTCGCGAGGGTCTTGGATGCTTTGTTGGTGAAGATGAGACGTACGGCCTGCTGGCTCCGCCATGCTGTGGGCCGCAGGCAGGCAAGTCTGGGGACCCCCGTTCCCAGAACGCCGACAGTAGCCCCGGGGCCCAAGGTGCGTGCAGGCTTGGCTTCGCAGCGAAGCCAAGGGTCAAGCTCGAAGCACCGCGGGCCCCAAAAGCCTGCGGCCTCGGTTGACACGTGGCAGTTGATTGGACGTGGGTGTCTTCGCTTCCCCACGCTGCCTTGGCGACTGCACGACTTGACGAGTCCCTGCGACATGCAAGGGAAACCATGATTACCTGCGATCGTGGGAGACGCTGGTTGGCCTTCTCATGCTATAAATGGGGAGGGGGCAAAGCCCCCGTTGCCCATCTCTTCCTTGCTTGCTTCTTCCTTGCTCCACTTCTTGGTCCAATGGTGCCCATCAGAAGGTTCTCCGCCGAGGAGAAAGGGAAAGCCCCACGGGATGCCCTGGAGCCACTCCCGCCAAAAAAGAGGTCGATCCATCGCCGTGATGAAGCGGCGATGCAGGTGGTGGCGAGGCCTTTGTGCGAGCAACATCCACCGGGGTATCCGCTACCCCTGTACCCCCAAGCCGCGGGCTCGGTAGGACGAAGTGGCGAGCAGCGCTACCCACGCCGCGTCCGGGGTCGCCGCGCCACGGCGACGCATGCCGTCCACGCCGCGGAATCCTCGCGCGGGTTGGTGCTGTGGGCGCTGACACCTCCGAACTCTTGGATCCGCTTCCCACAGTTCTTCTCCGACGTGATGCCACTAAGGGGGCCTCTCGAGCTCTGGCTACAGCATGCCAATTGCGGCGCTCCGGCGATTAGAGCGAAGATCGAGGCGGTCCCCATTGGCAAGATCTTCATGACTCACGGCTGGGGCGAGATCATACGGATCTGTCACGCGAGGGGCGCCCTCGCGATCCACTTCGAGTACGATGGCGCCTCCACGCTTCTCTTCATGGTTTTCGACGCCGAGGGCCGCGTCTGGAGTGCTGCTCCAGAGAGGAGCACGAGGTTGATGCATGCTCCGCTCGCGACTACTCCAGCAGCAGCAGCCCTTGGGAATCCAGCAGCTCTCCCGAGCTCTACGAGTCTCCAGAGACGAGCGATGACAGCTACGTCCCCCCGAGCTCTCGCCATGCTCGGAGCAGGGCTGCGGCGTCCAGCCGCCGCCGCCGCCGCTGATCTGGATGGGGTTGGCGCCGGCCTCCCGTGGCCCACTATTGATGATGGCGTCCGCCTCGGGAGGATGTAGATAGGATCCCCTTAGCATCAGCTTTTGTTTCCTGCGAATGATCATGAATCGCCCCGTGGGGGTATGTAAGGATCTGCAATGCCTTTGTACATATTTCCATTGTTATGAAGATTTGATGAACGCGCGTCCCATTAAGGCTCGGCCTCCCCTTTCTTTCCTCGCGATAGCTTGTTGCCCTACGCTGATGGGTCCCAGTCCCAAGGAGGCTACAACCGTCGCTGGTATGCCAGGTCGCGATGCCGTGGTCAAGGCTAGGAGGTGCACGACCCGAGGTCCAGTAAGAGCCCCTGAGGCGTGATGCTCAGGAGGTCCCCCTTAGCGCCCAAGCGGCCATGGTAAGGAAAGAAAGGAAGATGACTTAGCCGCAGCGGGGTTGCGGCGTGGTGTGAGCGACTATTAAGCCCAAATATTTAGCCGATCTGAGGGAGGGACTTATCTTAATGACTTCGTGGTAATTCCTGATGTTGCGCTACTACGCGCCAACTTACCCGACATAGCTAGGTCGGCCCGTACGAGTTTTCCCTCTCCCGAGCTCTTCTTACTGCTCTACATCCTCAGGTCCCGGCCCTCGAGCGAGCTCAGCCGCCGCTGGTATGCCAGGTTGTGATGTCGTGGTCAAGGCCAGTGGGTGAGGGCTGGAGAGCCAGTAAGAGCTCCTGAGTCTCGATGCTCAGGAGCCCCCATTTTAACGCGCAAGCAAATCACACGAGAGGAAAGGAGGCTCGCGGTGCCGCCTACTGTCCTTCCCGCAGGGTTCCTGCGGACAAGCACAAGAAGAAACATGTTTTGCCGTTACTGCCGCCTGCCTGCCGCTGGTGGACTGGATGAAGTGGAGGCACTGAGGGCCTGGTGAGGTGACGTGCACGGCGTGTGCCGCGAGCCAGAGCTCGACCACCCAGATTTGTCGATCGTGGTAGGGACGGACCCATGCACCAGCGCCGTGCCTATGTAGAGGCCCCGAGGGAGGTGATGATCGAGCAGGTGATAGCAGTTGGCAGGTTAGGCATGAAGAGCAGATCGACTGGGATAAATGCAGGAAGATACGTGCCACTGGGTCTGGCCCGAGCGGCATGGGGATGATGCAGCCCGAGGGGCGCCCCCAACAAGGTAAGCTAGAGACATAAGCAGAAGGTATACATGCCACAGGGACGGACCCACGTGGCTTGGGAATAATGCAGCTCGAGGGGCGCTCCCAGCTTAAATGAACTTGGAAGATGTCACCTGATTCTGTAGACGAAGTAGAGTTGGTGCAGCTGAAGCCACGCGTTGAAGGAATGACTCCTCATGAGCCACCGGGACCCTAAGCCTCGGGAGGCTCTGGGAGCTCGGGAGGTTCCCTGAAGACCGTCGCCATCCCCTCTAGAACAGCGTGGAACCTGACCTCCTAAGCCGCCAGGACTTGCCGCATGTTGCGCTGATAGGCCGACGCCACGCTCGACAAGCCGAAGGGCATGCGAACGTAGCTGTGTGGTGGACCTTCACAGCAGCCCGCACGCGATGGCCAGAAATGTTGCTGAGATGCGGCCATGTTGAGCCCTAGGATGTCGACGCAGGCGCGCAGCTTAGCACCCTCACCTGGATTGTGAGCCACACCGCATGAGCAGCTGTCGTCGCGCATGGCTCTCGCGTCCTGTAACTCTTGGGTGGTCTTGGTGATGAACTCCTGGGTGGTGGGTACTCCTTGCCCCATACCTTCCTGAGGAAAACATGCCGTGAAGCACGCTTCCAAGTGGTGCCCAAGCGCCTCCCTCATGAGGTTGGTAAGGTCTGAGGCACTCCAGAAGAGAGCCCCCGAGCCCTGCCCGAGGAGGGCATCAGGCGCGCTTTCCTATGAGGTAGAGGGAGGCGCCCTTGGAGTGGGGACTGATCCTGATGAGGCTCCTTATGCGACGCCATCTTCTTGGGGCCCTACGCGGCGCGATAGCTTCTTCTTGGGGATGGTCTCCAGAGGGCCTTCACTTCTGCTATCAGGGTTGTCGACTGCTGCGGCTTGGAAGGCGCGCTCAAGGGAGCACACCGCATCCCTTTCTTCACATGGGACCATGATGACCCCCCCGCTTCATGGCATCTTGAGAACGTTGTAGCCGTGGTGAGTGACTGCCATGAACATGGCCAGGGCTGGATACCCGAGGATGGCATTGTACGGCAGGAGGATGTGCGCGACGTCGAAGTCGATGAGCTCGGTGCGGTAATTCTTGTGCTCCCCGAAGGTGACAAGCAGGCGGACTTGCCCTATCGGTGTGGTGGAACCGTCAGTAACTCCTGAGAAAGGCTTAGTCGGCTGGACCTGCTCATAGGGAACTTGGAGGTAGTCAAATGTGTCGGCGGACAGGACGTTGAGCCCTGCGCCGCCGTCGATGAGAGTCTTGGTGACTTGCACATTGCTGATGACCAGGGAGCACAACATAGGGAGTGTGCCAGTAGTGGCTGCGCACTTGAGCTGGTCGACCGAGTTGAAGGTGATGGCGCATTGGGACCACCTGAGCGGGTGTGTGGCCTCGAGCTTGGGGAGCTCCGTGTTCACCTCGCGGGCGAACTGTTTGAAGATGCGCTGAGAGGCTGGTGCCTGAGCACCGCCCTAGATGCAAGCGATCGCACGTGGCTCTTTGAAGCCCCTTGCTCCCTCGTCCTGGTGATGGTCGTCGTTCCTTCTTGGCGGTGGCAATGGGGGGAGACCGGCGTTGCCCTGGGGGTGATCCTCATGAGGCTGGTCCCTCCAGGAGCCCTCGCGAGGTTGGTCCTGCCAGCGGTCCTCACGAGGCCGGTCACGCCACTCCTAGCGTGGGCCACGGTCGTCCCAGCGTCTGCGTCCTCCTCCGCGGCCGTAGCCTCGGTCGTTGCGCTCGGGGCGTCGACCAAAGCGTCCTTCCCTAATGGCTCTGAGCTCCTGGCAGTCGCTGGTGTTGTGGGTGTTCAGGTTGTGGAAGGCGCAGAATGGACGACCGTTCTTGGACGACTCGGGCTGATCTCTGCCTCGCTTGGTGTCAGGCTCCCCTGTGAGCACTACTGCCTCTTTGCGCTTCACGTCCTTGGCCTTGGCCTTCTTCTCCTCCACTCCCGTAGCCGGCAGCTCAAGGAGAGAGAGGCGCCCCTCCTCAGCTCTTGCGCACTTGGTCGCCAGGTTGAACAGCTCCTGAGATGTGCAGAGCTCCTCATGGATAGCCAGCTCTTCCTTCATCTTGACGTCGCGGATGCCATCCGAAAACGCGGAGATGATGGCCTCGTCCGTGACCTTGGGGATCTTGAGGCGGGTGCTGTTGAAGCGCTGGATGTACTTCCGGAGGGTCTCTCCTGGCTGTTGCTTGATGCGGCGTAGATCGCCCGCGACCGGTGGGCGGTCGCGAGTCCCCTGGAAGTTGGCGACGAAGCGGTCGCGCATCTCGTCCCAGGAGGAGATCGAGCCGTGCTGCAGGTTCAGGAGCCAGGAGCGGGCCCCATCCTTGAGAGCCATGGGAAACCAGTTTGCCATGACTTCTTCGTCGCCGTTGGCCGATTCGATGCTCAACTCATAGAGCTGCAGGAACTCCGCGGGGTCGGCGGTGCCGTCATACCGAGGAAGCAGATCTGGCTTGAACTTGCATGGCTAGGCAACGCTACGCAGCTCAGGGGTGAAGGCGCGGCAGCCTGTTGTGGTTGCCTGGGCCCGCTGCGGAGGCAGAGCTTGGTCTTGGCGAGGTCCGCACTACGCCACTGCAGGCGGCGCGCGGTCTTGACGAGGTGGCGCGGGGAGCGCTGGTGCAGCTTCTCATGACCGCGGGATTTCTTGGCAGATCCTTTCTTTACGCGCGGGCGCCGGGCGCGGTGGATCACGCCGCGGTGGCGCGCGCCTTGGCGCCAAGGCACCGTCGTGGGGCCGAGGCGGTGGAGGCACGCCATGAGTCCCGTCGCCCGCGGCCTGTTGAGGGAGAGGCAGAGAGTGGGATGGCGCCAGGGAGCCCCTCACGGCACGGACGAGCTCGGCAACACGGTTGAGCCACTCCTCATAGACATCATCGACGGGGCGGTAACGCAGGAGCTCATTCGCCGCGATGATCACGGTCCGTGCCTTCATGGGAGCGCGGTGCGTGTGAGACGAAGAACCAGCTGGGGTGAGTGATGGAGTAGCGGTCCGGACGTCCCGCCGCACCGAAGGATGTTACGAGGACGCCTGCTGCTCGTTTCCCACTGGGCCAGGGGCAGCGTTGGCGGCGGGGGACGGAGAACGGCGAGGCGGCCCGCCGACGGGAGCCGTCTGAGTGACACAGGCGGCGAGGGCTGCCCGACACTCGGCCCGAGCACGGCGAGCGTCCGCCATGGAGGCGACGGAGCGACTGAGAGACGAGTTGGCGGAAGGGAAGCTACGGCACACCCCTACCTGGCGCGCCAAATGTCAGAATGTGGGGTTCCGGCAAACACTTAAAGGTTCGAACACTGGGGTGCGTGTGGAGTCTTTCCCTCCTGCCGATCAACGCTCTAGCTCACTAGATCTCGCGGACGAACTTGACGAACTCACACCACAAAAAGACAAGGGGTTTATACTGGTTCGGGCCACCGATGCGGTGTAATACCCTACTCCAGTGTGGTGGTGGTGGATTGCCTCTAGGGCTGATGATGAACAATACAAGGGAAGAACAGCCTCCTGAGGTTGAGGTGTTTTTGCGCGTGTGAGGTTGTGGTCTCTCTCTCTCTCTCTCTCTCTCGGCCCCTCTCTCCCTTTCTCAGATCTCCTCTTGGATCCGATCCATTCAGATCATCTCTCGTCCCCTCTCCACTGTGGTGGCTAGTCCTATTTATAGAGGCCCTGGTCCTCTTCCCAAATATCGAGTGAGAAGGGAACCAACAATGGCGGGCTAATCTGAAGGGGGACAGCCAGTACAAGTTATCCTGACAAAAGTGGTCTTCGCCTGCACAAAGCTCTGGTGGTGACGTTGTCTTGGGCTCCATGATGACCTCCATCTTGCAGTCCGTGGTCTTGGTCTTGTTGCACTGAAACGTCAACCTTTGCCTGAGGCCTCGGTACTATGCGGCTGCGTCTGCCTCCTTTGCACCAAAGAGGAAACAAGGACGCTGCGCGTGTTGGCGTCCGCCTGGTGTCGATCGTCATGGCTCACATCACGAGAACCTTGTGAGGTTCGCCCCGCCTTGATATCTCCGCTCCTCGTGAGCCTGCCTAGTTAGGCCACTCCAGAGGAGGTCTTGCATCGTCTGCCTCGCGAGGCTTGGCCCCTCGCGAGGGTCTTGGATGCTTTACTGGTGAAGACGGGCCGTACGGCCTGCTGGCTCCGCCACGCTGTGGGCCGCAGGCAGGCAAGTCTGGAGACCCCCATTCCCAGAACGCCGACAACACGCTCCAAGACTGTCGGATGTGGGGTTCTGGCAAACCCTTAAGGTTCGAACACTGGGGTGCGCGCGAAGTCTTTCCCTCCTACGGATCTACGCTGAAGCTCGCTAAGATCTTGCGGACGAACTCGAAGAACTCATAACACAGAAAGACACGGGGTTTATACTGGTTCGGGCCACCGTTGTGGTGTAATACCCTACTCCAGTGTGGTGGTGGTGGATTGCCTCTTGGGCTGATGATGAGCAATACAAGGGAAGAACAGCCTCCTGAGGTTGAGGTATTCTTGTGCGTATGAACTTGTGGGGTGTAGGTTCTCTCAAGCTAAGATCCGATCATCTCCATCCACTGTGGTGGCTAGTCCTATTTATAGAGGCCCTGGTCCTCTTCCCAAATATCGAGTAGGAAGTGAGCCAACAATGGCGGGCTAATTTGAAGGGGGACAGCTAGTACAAGCTATCCTTACAAAAGTAGTCTTCGCCTGCACAAAGCTCTGGTGGTGACGCCGTCTTGGGCTCCACGATGACCTCCATCTTGCAGTCCATGGTCTTGGTCTTGTTGCACAGAAATGGCAACCTTTGTGTGATGCCTCGGTACTCCGCGGCTGCGCTTGCCCCCTTTGCACCAAAGAGGAAACAAGGACGCTGCGCGTGCTGGCGCCCGCCTGGCGCCAGCCTGCTGCCGATCGTCATGGCTCACGTCATGAGAGCCTCGTGAGGTTCGCCTCGCCTTGTTATCTCCGCCCCTCGCGAGCCTGCCTGACTAGTCCGCTCGGGAGGAGGTCTTGCGTCGTCCGCCTCGCGAGGCTTGGACCCTCGCGAGGGTCTTGGATGCTTTGTCGGTGAAGATGGGCCGTACGACCTGCTGCTTGGCCACGCTGTGGGCCGCAGGTAGGCAAGTCTGGGGACCCCCGTTCCCAGAACGCCGA
This sequence comes from Triticum urartu, assembly GCF_056163025.1. NCBI lineage: Eukaryota > Viridiplantae > Streptophyta > Magnoliopsida > Poales > Poaceae > Triticum > Triticum urartu. The sequence goes on from NC_141877.1 coordinate 297,533,484, forward strand.
CAGTAGCCCCCGGGCCCAAGGTGCGCTCGGGCTTGGCTTCACGGCGAAGCCAAGGGTTAAGTTCGGAGCAACGTGGGCCGCAAAAGCCTGCGGCCTCGGTTGATGCGTGACGGTTGATAGGTCGTGGGCGTCTCCGCTTCCCCACGTTGCCTCGGCGATTGTCGGCGTTCTAGGAACGGGGGCCCCTAGACTTGCCTGCCTGCGGCCCACAACGTGGTTGAGCCAGCAGGCCGTATGGCCCATCTTCACCAGCAAAGCATCCAAGACCCTTGCGAGGGGCCAAGCCTCGCGAGGCAGCTGACGCAAGACCTCCTCTGGAGTGGCCTAGCTAGGCAGGCTCACGAGGAGTGGAGATATCAAGGCGAGGCGAACCTCATGAGGCTCTTGTGACGTGACCCATGAAGATCGACACCAGGCGGTCGCCAGCGCACGCAGCGTCCTTGTTTCCTCTTTGGTGCAAAGGAGGCAGCCGCAGCCGCGGAGTACCGAGGCATCAGGCAAAGGTTGCCATTTTGGTGCAACAAGACCAAGACCACGGACTGCAAGACGGAGGTCATCGTGGAGCCAAAGACGGCGCCACCACCAGAACTTTGTGTAGGCGAAGACTACTTTTGTCAGGATAGCTTGCACTTGCTGTCCCCCTTCAAATTAGCCCGCCATTGTTGGCTCCCTTCCCGCTCGATATTTGGGAAGAGGACCAGGGCCTCTATAAATAGGACTGGCTGCCCTAGTAAGGGGAGGGGAGGATCTCAGCCGAGAGAGAGAGACAAAGAAACACACCACAAGCTCACACGCGCAAGAACACCTCAACCTCAGGAGGCTGTTCTTCCCTTGTATTGTTCATCATCAGCCCTAGAGACAATCCACCACCACCACACTGGAGTAGGGTATTACACCACATTGGTTGCCCGAACCAGTATAAACCCCGTGTCCTTCTGAGTTGTGAGTTCGTCGAGTTCGTCTGCAAGATCTTATTGAGCTAGAGCGTTGATCGGCACGAGCGAAAGACTTCGCATGCACCCCAGTGTTCGAACCTTAACGGTCTGCCGGAACCTCACATCCCAACATTTGGCGCGCCAGGTAGGGGTGTGCCGTAGCTTCCCTTCCGCCAACTCATCACTCCATCGCTCCATCACTCCGTCGCCTCCATGCCGGACGCTCGCCGTGCTCGGGCCGAGCGCCAGGCTGCCCTCGCCGCCCGCGTCGCTCAGACGGCTCCCGTCGGCGGGCCGCCTCGCCATTCTCCATCCCCCGCCGCCAACGCTGCCACCGGCCCGGTTGGAAACGAGCAGCAGGAATCCTCGCAACATCCTTCGGTGCGGCAGGACGGCCACACCGCTACTCCATCACTCACCCAGCTGGTTCTTCGTCTCATGCGCACCGCGCTCACATGGAGGCACGGGTCGCGCTCATCACGGTGAATGAGCTCCTGCATTACCGCCCCGTCGATGACGTCTATGAGGAGTGGCTCGACCGTGTCGCTGAGCTCGTCCGTGCCGCGGGGGGCTCCCTGGCGCCGTCCCACTCTCTGCCTCCCCCTCAATAGGCCGCGGGCGATGGGACTCATGGCGTGCCTCCACCGCCTTGACCCCAAGACGGTGCCTTGGCGCCAAGGCGCGCGCCACCGCGGCGTGATCCACCACGCCCGGTGCCCGCGCGTGAAGAAAGGAGCTGCCAAGAAATCCCGCGGCCACGAGAAGCTGCACCAGCGCTCCCTGCGCCACCTCATCAAGACCGTGCGCCGCCTGCAGTGGCGCGGCGCGGGCCTCGCCAAGACCAAGCTCCGCCTCTGAAGCAGGCCCCCGCAACCACGGCAGGCTGCCACGCCTTCACCCCTGAGCTACGTAGCATTGCGTGGCCAGGAAAATTCAAGCCAGATCTGCCTCCTCGGTACGACGGCACCGCCGACCCCGTGGAGTTCCTTCAGCTCTATGAGTTGAGCATCGAAGCGGCCAACGACGACAAAAAAGTCATGGCGAACTGGTTTCCCATGGCTCTCAAGGATGGGGCCCGCTCTTGGCTCCTGAACCTGCAGCACGGCTCGATCTCCTCCTGGGAAGAGCTGCACGACCGCTTCGTTGCCAACTTCCAGGGCACTCGTGACCACCCACTGGTCGCGGGCGATCTACGTCGCATCAAGCAACAGCCAGGAGAGACCCTCCAGAAGTACATCCAGCACTTCAACAGCACCCGCCTCAAGATCCCCAAGGTCACGGACAAGGCCATCATCTCCGCATTTTTCGACGGTGTCCGCGACGTCAAGATGAAGGAAGAGTTGGCTATCCATGAGGAGCGTTGCACATCCCAGGAGTTGTTCAACCTAGCGACCAGGTGCACAAGAGCTGAGGAGGGGCGCCTCTCTCTCCTTGAGCTGCTAGCTACAGGAGTGGAGGAAAAGAAGGCCAAGGCCAAGGACGTGAAGCGCAAAGAGGCAGTAGTGCTCGCAGCGGAGCCCGACACCAAGCGAGGCAGAGATCAGCCCGAGTCGTCCAAGAACGACCGTCCATTATGCGCCTTCCACAACCTGAACACCCACAACACCAGCGACTGCCAGGAGCTCAGAGCCATTCGGGAAGGGCGCTTCGGTTGACGCCCCGAGCGCAATGACCGAGGCTACGGTCGCGGAGGAGCATGCGGAGGCGAACACTGGGACGACCGTGGCCCACGCTAGGAGTGGCGTGACCGGCCTCGTGAGGACCGCTGGCAGGACCAACCTCGCGAGGGTGCCTGGAGGGACCAGCCTCGTGAGGATCGCCCCCAGGGCAACGTCGGTCTCCCCCCGTTGCCGCCACCAAGGAACGACGACCATCACCAGGACGAGGGAGCTGGGGGCTTCCAAGAGCCGCATGCGATCGCTTGCATCTTGGGCGGTGCTCAGGCACCAGCCTCTCAGCGCATCTGCAAACAGTTCGCCCGCGAGGTGAACGTGGCGCTCCCCAAGCTCGAGGCCACACGCCCGCTTAGGTGGTCCCAATGCGCCATCACCTTCAGCTCAGCCGACCAGCTCAAGTGTGCAGCCAGTGCTGGCACACTCCCTATGCTGTGCTCCCCAGTCATCATCAATGTGCAAGTCACCAAGACTCTCATCGACGGCAATGCAGGGCTCAACATCCTATCCGCGACACATTCGATAGCCTCCAAGTGCCCTATGAGCAGCTCCAACCGACCAAGCCTTTCTCAGGAGTGACTAACGGTTCCACCACACCGATAGGGCAAGTCCGCCTGCCTGTCACCTTCGGGGAGCACAAGAATTACCGCACTGAGCTCATCGACTTCGACTTCGCGCACATCCGCCTGCCTTACAATGCCATCCTCGGGTATCCAGCCCTAGCCAAGTTCATGGCAGTCACTCACCATGGCTACAACGTCCTCAAGATGCCAGGAAGCGGGGGAATTATCATGGTCCCGTGTGAAGAAAGAGATGTAGTGTGCTCCCTTGAGCGCGCCTTCCAAGCCGCGGCAATCGACAACCCTGACAGCGGAAGTGAAGGCCCTCCGGAGACCATCCCCAAGAAGAAGCTACCACGCCATACGGTACCACAAGAAGATGGCGTCGCATCAGGAGCCTCGCCAGGACTAGCGCCCGCTCCAGGGGCGCCTCCCTCCACCGCATAGGAAAGCGCGCCCGACGCCCTCCTCACGCAGGTCTCGGGGGTTCTCTTCTGGAGAGCCTCAGACCTTGCCAACCTCACGAGGGAGGCGCTTGGGCACCACTTGGAAGCGTGCTTCACGACACACCTTTCTCAGGAGAGCACAGGGCGAGGAGTGCCCACCACCCAGGAGTTTATCACCAAGGCCACCCAAGAGCTGCAAGACACGAGAGCCATGTGCGGCGACAGCTGCTCATGGGGTGTGGCTCACCATCCAGGCGAAGGTGCTGAGCTGCACGCCTGCGTCGATATCCGAGGGCTCAACATGGCCGCATCTTAGGAACGTTTCTGGCCATCGTGTGCGGGCCGCTGTGAAGGTCCACCACATAGGTACGTTCGCATGCCCTTCGGCTTGTTGAGCGTGGCGTCAGCCTATCAGCACAACACATTCTCGATGGGAACCCTTCTCCTTCCCAGCGAACGCAGCCAGCCCAGCACGCTGGATGGCGTCTGCGTCGACGCGCTTCACGACGCAGAAGCCTCCTGCGTCGCGAGCACTCTCGCCGACCTCGTCGGCGGGATCCATCTCTCTGACGTGCCTGCACCCGGTGTGGGAGCAGCTTGCTCCAAAAGCTGCCTCATCAACCTCCTTGGCAAGATCGACATCGCCAACGAGCCCGCCTTCGACATAGAGTCTGTTGGCTCCACTGACCCGATGCTCGTCGACTTCGACGTGGCGTCTCCCGACTCCTTCCCTGCCAAGGTGGTGATCATTGACGACCCGCTCCCTCTTGCGATCAGCGACGCCAGCACCAGCACCGTCACAAAGGTGTTGGTCATCAGCCATGATGGAGCCTCTGATGGGGCTACTCACGAAACGCTGCAGGCGGCAGTGCGGGGCAGCAGACGAACTGGATTACCTAGGGGGTGACGAGTGACGCTGCATGACAGAGCGCATCCAATAGGTCCTCGACGTGGCCACATAGCAAGAAGCTGGCCGCCGCATGGCGGAACCCGACCTATGCGCCGAGAACCTCCCCCCCCCTCCCCCCCCCCCCCCCCCGCCGAGAACATGGTGCAACCTCCCGAACGCCAACAGGTGGCGCCCGCCACCGAAGAGACCTAGAGCCAGCTGCTAGCCGCAGCCGGACTCGCATCACCATCGAGCGCGACCAAGACGGCCGACCTCGAGCAGTCGAATAGCGAGGCGATTGTCCACCTCCCCATGCAGGGAGAGGCGCGTCTCCCCGCCGGCTGTTGAGCACCCGACTCTCAGAGGCCGGCTAGGCCCCCATAAGGAGTCGGAGAAAACGACGCCCGCCATTGGATTGACTGACTGGCTTGATCCCTGGTGGTAGAAAAAGAAGATGCAATTGGCCCACCTTGTTTTGTTCCCCGCATTCGCGACGAGCCCTTCCCCAAAGGGTTCTCGCTCCCTCGAGATACGCCCAAGTACAACGGCTCCGTGAAGCCGGAAGATTGGTTGGTTGACTACTCCACCGCCGTCAAGATAGCAAAAAGCAACAAGCATGTCGTCGTGAAGTATGTTCTTCTCATGCTCCAGGGCACGGCCTGGACATGGCTGAACAACCTCAAGCCCTACAGTGTCAACAGCTGGCTGGACTTCACTGAAGTCTTCGTCCGCAACTTCACCAACACTTACAAGCGGCCACCCAAACCTCGCCAGCTCTCTCTATGCGTCCAAGGCCCGACCTAGTCCACCCGCGAGTACCTAACGCGGTGTGCCAAACTGTGCAACTCCTGTGAGGGGGTGCACAAGGTGCAACACATAGAATACTTCACTACTGGGTGCCGAGAGGGCACCCTACTCAAACATCGACTCCTCTGCGACGAGCCGGCTACACTCGACGAACTGCTGATCATAGCAGACAAGTACGCCACTACCGACTCCTCCATGAAGTCGAAGCTCCGAGTGGACGCGTCTGGGAAAGTGCTCCCTCCGGTTCCTCAGACTCCGGCTGGTGATAACAGTCGGCGAAAGCAACAGAATAACAACAAGCGCAAGGCCTCACAGCCGGCTTCCACCAGCCGGCAAGTGGCGACAGTTGAAGACCAGCAGCCGGAGGGTCAGGCCGGCCCCAAGCGTCAGAAGGGAGGCAAGCCTGCTTGGCTGCCCGCCTTCTCCTATGAGAAAATCCTCGATGCGGCCTGCAAATTCCATAGCGGTGCGAAGCCATCCAACCACACCACCCAGAAGTGCCACTGCCTCACCCGAATCGCCAAGGGCGAAGGACTACCGCCTCCACCCACTGGCCAGTCGGCTCCGCCTCCCCCGCAGCCAGTGGTCCGCCCTGTTGCCGCTGTCTAGGATGAGTACCCCGAAGAACACGAAGCCTACGTCGTCTTCACCATTGTGGCCGACGACAGGCACAGCCGGCATCAACAGCACCGAGAGGTGAATGCTGTTACTTCTGAAGCCCCAGAGTTCATGCACTGGTCCGAGAAGCCCATTAGCTGGAGCCGTGCAGACCACCCGAAGGTGATGCCTTCTCCGGGTTCATATGCCTTGGTGCTAGATGCCACCTTTTCAACTGATAGGCGAGCTGCTCGTTTCTCCCGAGTCCTGATAGATGGCGGTAGCAGCAACAACATCCTCTAGCGTGATACCATGGAGAAACTGCACATCAAAGAAAGACAACTCCAGCCCAATCGGACTGTTTTCCATGGCATTGTACTTGGCCTTTCCTGCTCACCAATCGGCAAGATCAAGATAGATGTCCTCCTCGGAGACAAAGATCACTTCCGCCGAGAGCCAATTTGGTTTGAGGTGGTTGACCTAGAGAGCCCTTACCATGCGCTCCTAGGCCGGCCATCTCTAGCCAAGTTCATGGCGGTGCCGCACTATGCCTACCTCAAGATGAAGATGCTGGGTACCAAGGGCATTATCACTATAGCCCGCGATTACAAGAAGTCAACCGCCTATGCTACCGCTAGCAGCTAGCTGGCCGAGTCCCTCGTGATTGCCGCCGAGAAGAAGCTCCTTGACCGGGTTGTGGCCATGGCCAGCAAGCAGTCGCACCTATCACCAGACCCCAAGGAGTCGGAAGCCCCGGGTTCATTCCAGCCGGCCAAAGAAACAAAGAAGATCCCCTTGGACCTTGACCACCCGGAGAGGTACGCTATTGTGGGGACCAACCTCAACAGCAAATAGGAAAGCGAGCTCGTGATTTCCTCCGTGAGAATCGGGACATCTTCGCATGGTCTCCAAGGACATGCCGGGTGTTCCGATGGATTTCGTCGAGCACAAGCTACATGCCAGATTAGATGCAAAACCAGTCAAGCAGCCCCTCTGCCGCGTGTCAGAAGAAAAAAAAAAGAAGAATTCTTGGTGAAGAGAGCCTGACTCCTAGCAGCCGGCTTCATTATGGAAGTGTTATTTCCAGAATGGCTTGCCAACCCAGTCCTTGTACTGAAGAAGAATAACAAGTGGCGCATGTCCATTGACTACACCAGCCTCAACAAAGCCTGTCCCAAAGATCCATTTGCTCTGCCCCGGATTGATCAAGTGATAGACTCCACAGCTAGATGCAAGCTGTTGTCTTTCCTTGATGCCTATTCCGGCTACCACCAGATCAATCTGAACCCGGCCGATCGGCTAAAGACTGCTTTCATCACACCATTCGGAGCCTTCTGCTACCTACCATGACATTCGGCTTGAGAAATGTCGGTGCCACGTTGTAGTGTTGCATGCAGAAGTGCCTCCTCAAGCAACTCGACAGAAATGCCCACGTCTACATAGACGATATTGTGGTGAAGATGGAGAAGCGTGGTACCCTTCTGGAAGATCTCAAGGAGACTTTTGACAATCTACGCCGTTTTCAAATCAAGCTCAACCCAGAAAAGTGTGTCTTCGGAGTCCCAGCCGGCCAGATCATTGGCTTCCTTGTTTCAGAACGCGGGATCGAGTGCAACCCTGTGAAGATCAAGGCCATTGAGCGGATGGAGAGACCCACTCAACTGCATGACATCCAGAAGTTCACCGGCTGCTTGGCGTCCATCAGCCACTTCATCAGTCGACTGGGTGAGAAGGTTGTTCCCCTGTACCAGTTAATGAAGAAAACTACTCACTTTGAGTGGAATGACAAGGCGGACGAGGCCTTCCTCCAGCTCAAGAAAATGCTGACTATGCCACCTTTCCTCGCGGCTCCTGCTGCTAAGGAGCCCATGTTCCTCTACATCTTCACTGTGGTAGAGCGTCCAGAAGACGGTAGAGCACATCCGATTCAGAGGCCTGTGTACTACCCAAGTGAGGTGTTGTCAGCCTCAAAGCAGAATTACCCACACTACCAGAAGATGTGCTACGGCGTGTACTTCGCCGCCAAGAAGCTCAAGCAATATTTCCAAGAGCACTCCACCACGGTTGTCTGCACTGCTCCACTTGCCGAGATCATGGGAAATAGAGATGCATCAGGCCGGGTGGTCAAATGGGCCATCGAGCTGGCCCCCTACACCATCTTCTACGAGCCACACACCGCCATCATGACCCAAGCGCCGGCCGACTTCCTCGTCGGCTGGGCCGAGACCCAATACCTGCCGCCAGCTCCGAGCTCCACTCATTGGCGGATGCACTTTGATGGCACAAAGATGCGAACCTGTTTGGGAGCCGACATTGTCCTCACTTCTCCCAAAGGTGACAAGCTCAGATACACGCTGCGAATTCACTTTGCCGCCTCCAACAATGTGGCCGAGTATGAGGCGCTCGTACACGGACTCCTCCTGGCCAAGGAGATTGGCATCCGTCGGATTCTGTGCTATGGCGACTCGGACTTGGTGGTCCAGTAGTCATCTGGCGACTGGGACACCAAAGATGCAAACATGGCAAGCTACTATCTCCTCGTTCAGCAGATCAGTGGGTACTTTGACGGGTGCGAGTTCCTTCACGTGCCATGGGCCGACAACGAGCAAGCTGATGCCCTGGCACGGATGAGCTCCACCCGCCAAGCGGTGCCAGCCGGCGTCTCCCTCCTGTTCCTCCGCAAGCCGTCTATCAAGCCTTCGCCGGAATCAGAGTCCATCTTCATACCGGCTGCTCCCGGAATAGTCAGATCCGACTCGGGGGCTGCAACAGCCGGCCCGGGGACTTCGGCAGGTGGATCGGGAATGCAGCAGTCGCACCCGGCCTGGGGGCTGTGGCAGGCGGCCCGGGGACTTCGGTAGGCGGCACGGGGACTGCGGCAGTCGCACCCGGCCCGGGGATTTCAGAACCCGACCCGGGGGCTGCAGCAGTCAGCCCGGGGACTTCAACGACACAATAAGCGGCGACCGACTCCAACCTGTTGCCTCCCAACCCAACCGCCCTCATACCAGTGGCCGTGATGACAGTGGTCGAAGCACCATCATGGGTGCAGCCCATCCTCAACTTTCTGGTGAGCCGCGAGCTACCAGTCGACAAGATCCTGGCATGACAAGTGCAGTGTCGTGCAACAACATACACAATAGTAAACAGAGAGCTTGTCAGGCGCAGCGTGACTGGCGTTTTCCAACGCTGCGTCGAGCCAAAGAAGGCAGAGCAATCCTCAGGGACATTCATCAAGGCGAGTGCGGCCACCACGCGGCCTCCAGATTCCTTGTCGCCAAAGCTTTCCACCATGGTTTCTTCTGGTTGACTGCTTTGGATGACGCCAAAGACTTGGTCACGAAGTGCAACGGATGCCAAAGTTTTAGCTCTAAGCAACATCTATCGGCTTCTGCACTCAAGACCACCCCCATCACTTGGCCTTTCGCCGTTTGGGAGCTGGACATGGCAGGCCCATTCAAGACAGCACGCGGCGGCATGACCCATCTGCTGGTCGCTGTGGACAAATTCACCAAGTGGATTGACGCAAAGCCAATCAAGAAACTGAATGGTCCAACTGATGTGACCTTTGTCGCGGATATCACCGTCCGGTACGGAATACCGCATAGCATCATCACCGACAACGACACAAACTTTGCCAAAGGCGCCTTGGCCCGTTTCTGTGCGACGCAGGGCATCCGAGTGGACTTAGCATCCTTTTCCCATCCGTAGTCAAACGGCCAAGTCGAGCAAGCAAACAGCCTCATCTTGTCCGGCATCAAGCCCCGACTAGTCAAGCCACTGGAGCGCTCGACCGATTACTGGATCGACGAGCTGTCGGCCATCCTTTGGAGTCTCTAGACCATGCCGAACAAATCAACCGACTTCACTCCTTTCTTCCTTGTGTAAGGGGACGAGGCCATCATCCCAACTGACATCGAGTTTGACTCGCCTCGCGTCACCATGTGCACGGAGGTAGAAGCAAAGGAAGCACAAGAAGGCGACGTCGACCTCTTGGAAGAGGGCCAACTACTAGCACTCAGCCAGTCCGCCATCTACCAGCAGGGCATGCGCCGCTACCATAGCCGGAAGGTCAGACCTTGATATTTCCGAGAGGGAGACCTTGTGCTCCGACTGATCCAGCGAAGAGCTGGCCAACACAAGCTCTCGGCCCCGTGATAGGGCCCTTTTGTCATCAGCAAAGCTTTGGGCAACGACTCCTACTACCTCATCGACGCGCAGAAGCCTAGGGCGCGCAAGAGGGGTGATTCCGTCAATGAGACAGAGCACCCATGGAACACAAATCTCCTTCGACGATTTTATAGTTAATGCAGTATGTACCATGCTACCTTTTGTATTAAGAGCAAAGACATCGGGTCCCTCGAGGAGCACTCGGGGGCTACCCTTTTGTCTATATGATAAGATTATTCCTATGAATACGTCATCCTTTTCTTCCTTCAGCCTGGTACCAGGTCCGACCAGTCGGCCCGGGGGCTCACCGCCTTGTCCTATGCTAATAAGACCTGCGGTCAGACAAGTAGTGTGCCGACATCTAAGCCCTCTCCTACCATTAGCTGCAACTCGCAGAGTGACTGTCCGGCTGGCATGAGCTAAAGGCGGGAAAAGATGTCCACACAAAAAATGACTAAGGAAAAATCGGTATAGGACAAGCCATCTCCTTACCTCACCGTCCGGTTGCTGAGCAGCCGGTCGGCCAGCTTCTCACTTGAATTTCTACGTTCTAGGTGGCCAAAGTACTTGTCTATCCTAAAAAACTGCCAAGTCCCTGACCAAGCCACAGACCGCAGAGCGGCTGTCCGGCTGGCAGGGCGGCAGCCAAAGGGAAGACAACAAAGGAAAAAAGCCAAAATAGAACAAATAAGAAAGGCATTGTAGAACCTGGCAAAGCACACGTTTGTGCGAGAATTAATTTACATAGCAGGGCTCACAGCCAGAATTCAATGAAGTTTGAATACACCCCCAGCGGGTGGAACTGCGCGACTTCAACAAGCTTGTTCGAAAGATTACAAAAGCAGGAAGAAATAAGATAAAATTGGCCGCCTAGGCCAGAGGAGCAGCAAGCGGGTCAGGCGGGTTGGTGGAGGCAGCGGTGCCGGCTGGTGGAGTGGCTGACTGGAGAGTCTCCGCCTGGTCAGCGTCAGTAGCAGTCGCACGCGGCTCGTCGCTTGAGGCTCGATCGGGCTGAGGCTGGCTGTCTGCTCTGTCCTCCAGCATGTCGTCTTCGCCATCCTCGCCCTCGTCATCTTCGCCTTCGTCGCTGGAGGCGATCTCCTCCACCGAGTCGTCCTCATCATCCGAGTTCAGCTCGAACCAGTCGGGCGGCACCGCGGCGCCCCGCTCATCTAGCTCGGGGATGAAGACGTTCGTGTCGGCGTACTCGGCAAGTGCCACCGTGCGCTGAGAAAGCTGGTGGTCCACCGCCGCCAGCTCTGGTCCGACTTTGGCCCGGAAAGTGGCTAGTTGGTCCAGGTTCAGCCCGGGGTACCACGCCTTGACGAACTCCAAGGCCATCCGCGCACCCGCCCGAGATGCAGCGCCCTTCCAAGCCTCGAAGCGGTCGACTGCTACCTCCAGCCAGACGGCAATCTGACTGAGGGTGCGTGACACTTGGGCGTTCGGCCAGAGGGCGGTCAGCACCTGGGATCTGGCATGCTGAAGGCGACGGAGCATGCGGTGGGCCGGCTGGTGACGCATCCAGACGGCAAGAAGCTTCTCGTTGAGGTTCCGAGGTGCGTTAGGAGGAGTCTCCACTCCAGCCCTCCTATGTCGCTCATGCCGCGCCTCGATGGCCTGGCTCACGGCGACGGCGTAGCTGGGGAAGAACTCTGGGCAAGAAAAAGACCAAAAATCAAAAGCTGGAAGCCGACTCCCGCCGCGGCTGGTGACTGCTCAAAGGAAAGAAAGGGACTTACCATCAATCATGTCCTCTATCTCTCCATAGCCGTTGGCGAGGGTTTTCTCCTTCTCGACCCAATGTGAGCGTTGAGTCTCAAACTCGGCCGAGAGGGATTCTTCCGCCTCCTTCAGCTTTTGAAGCTCTGCCTTGTGCTGATCTGCCTGATCCGCCAGTTCCTTGGTCAGGCGGTCGCACTCCTGGGCCGCCTTGCTGCGCTCCTCCTCCTTGGTGCGCAGCTCGGTCTGGGCGTCGCCCAGGTGTTTCTGCAGTTCTGCGGCTGCCCCTGCAAAGATAAGAAAGGAAAGACATCAACAATCAACAAAGAAGATAAGTAGTTGCCAGGAGATCCGGTCCGACTGCTCAGCAGTCCGCCCGAATGTTATGGGCTATACCGCGCGGGTGCACTGGCGCGCCCCGCGAGAAAGAAGGCGGAATACTTACGAGAAAGAAGGCGGAATACTTACTCCGACTCTCGCCCAAGTCAGTGGTCCGCTTGGCCAGCTCCTGGACTTGGGAGTTGTAGGTGGCTGCGCGGATGTTGTGGCAATCCTGCAACAAAGACAACAGAAGAGAAAACAAGTCAACACTCGGAAATTACCTTTATGTTCCGAGCCACCTGCTTAGCATCCGTCCCAGAACTCGAGGGCTACACCCAATGGGTGCGTTGGCGCGCCTCCACGGAAGATTGCAGGAATAAAAATCAAGAAGCAAGAAACATACCCGGAAGGCCGTCCGGGTCGCCAAGAACGACTACGTGTACTGCTAGAGAGTGGTGCCTTGGGCCTGGAACCGAGACTGGATGTCCTACGCGGCCGTGTTCAGAATACCCGTCTCGCCCCCATGCGTCCACTCCGGAGGGGCGGCGCTAGTAGCCTCGGCGTTAGGGGCCGATGAGCTGCTAGCCCTGATCTCCAACGGCCGTGGCGCTGAGGCCGCCTTCTCGACACGACGACACACCGGAGTTCGGGCTGCGGGGGTGGGAACCACCACCAACTCGTCACCGACTAGCGGCGCCAGCGGCATGTCATGCCGACTGCTTTGGGCGTCGGCAGTCAGCGTATGCAGGGGCACCTCCGCCCCCAAGACAATGGGCCTCCGCCCTCCCTCTCCAGGGCCTGCTGGTCACCTTCAACCCCTCCAGTCAGTGCTTGGCCCTCCGGTGCCGCTGGCTCCGCACGCAGCAGGATGACAAGCTCTACAGTCCGGCCGTGGGATGCTCCTCCGCCTGTGCCTTGGAGGCTGCATCCGCCTGCGCCCTGGCCACCGCATCGGCAAGGGTCTTGGTTGCGGCATCAGCCTTTGCCTGTGCCGACTTGGCTGCCTTCGCCTTGGCCGCCTGAAAGTGCAACTATCCCTGGGTGGTTTTGGTAATTCCTAACAACATATAGCTCATTGAGCTAATGCTATTTCAAGATAAATATTTCAGGAAAGCTCAATGATTGGCATGGCATGGATTAGAAATGTGGACCCATCAAAATACTAAAGACAAAAGATTGGCTCAAGCTCAAGCTCAAGACTCTACATTTTACCTTCTAGTGATCCAAGATCACATTGAATTTGTAGGAAAAGCCAATACTATTAAAAGGGGATGAGGTGTTGCTTAATGAGGTTCTTGCTCAAAATGCTTAGTGATATGCTCCACAAATCCTCAACCACTTTCTCATATCCACATATGTCCCAAACCAAAAGTCAAACTCGACCCCACCGAAACTTTCCATCCGGCGCCACCGAGTTCAGTTGACATAGCCACTGCCACAAAACCATAGTCACTTCGATCCTACCGATAGGGATCTCGGTCTCACCGAGATGGGATTGCAAACTCTCAGTTTCCCTGCATAACATTTCGGTCTAACCGATATGAGCGATCGGTCTGACTGAGTTCACAATGCAAACTCTCTGTTTCCCCTTTGTAACGTTTCGGTCCAACCGAGATGAGCGAATCGGTCCCACCGAGTTTTCCTGACCAACTCTCTGTTTGCTTATTACCAAAATCGGTCCCACCGAGTTTGTGTAATCGGTCTCACCGAGATTACGTTATGCCCTAACCCTAATGAAATCGGTCCCACCGAGTTGACTTGTCGGTCCCACCGAAAATCCTAACGTTCACATTTTGAACTGAATCGGTCTGACCGAGTTTTCTAATTTGGTCCCACCAAGTTTGGTATGTGTGTAACAGTTAGATTTTGTGTGGAGGCTATATATACCCCTCCACCCACTCTTCATTCGTGGAGAGAGCCATCAGAATATGCCTACACTTCCAACATACATTTTCTGAGAGAGAACCACCTACACTTGTGTTGACGTCAAGATATTCCATTCCAACCACATAAATCTTGATCTCTAGCCTTCCCCAAGTTGCTTTCCACTCAAATCATCTTTCCACCAAATCCAATCCTATGAGAGAGAGTTGAGTGTCGGGGAGACTATCATTTGAAGCACAAGAGCAAGGAGTTCATCATCAACACACCATCTATTACCTTTTGGAGAGTGGTGTCTCCTAGATTGGTTAGGTGTCACTTGGGAGCCTCCGTCAAGATTGTGGAGTTGAACCAAGGAGTTTGTACAGGCAAGGAGATCGCCTACTTCATGAAGATCTACCCTAGTGAGGCAAGTCCTTCATGGGCGATGGCCATGGTGGGATAGACAAGGTTGCTTCTACGTGGACCCTTCATGGGTGGAGCCCTCAGTGGACTCGCGCAACTGCTACCCTTCGTGGGTTGAAGTCTCCATCAACGTGGATGTATGATAGCACCACCCATCGGAACCATGCCAAAAATATCCATGTCTATTGTGTGTATTGGCTTGCAAGGTGAATTCCTTGATGGGAGAGAATCGAACCATGAAGCTAGCGTGGAAGAGTTGAATATGCTGCAATACAATGCTCAAGCTTGTGATATTCTCTTCAACGGATTGTGCCCTGAAGAATTCAACAAAATCAGCTGCCTTGAGAATGCAAAGTAAATTTAGGATACTTTGATTGATATGCACGAAGGTACCGACTCCGTCAAGGAATCCGAATTGGATGTGCTTCAAAGTCAACTTGACAAGTTCAAAATGAAGGATGGTGAAGGTGTCGTTGAAATGTACTCAAGGCTTGCTCTCATCACAAATGAGATAGCTGGCTTAGGAAGTGAAGAGATGACCGATAGATTCATCATCAAGAAGATCCTAAGAGCCTTGGATGAAAAATATGATACCATTGCACATTGATCCAAATGATGTCAAATTACAAAGATCTCAAGCCAATGGAAGTCATTGGAAGAATTGTTACTCATGAGATGTCACTCAAGGATAAGGAAGAGCCTCACAACAAGTCAAGTGGTGCTTACAAAGCCTCATGTGATGCTCCCACATCATCAAGTGAGAAACAAGCCTTCAATGAAGAATTGAGCCTAATGGTGAAGAATTTCAACAAGTTCTACAAGAGTAGAAGCAAGGAAAGAAGTTCCAAGTCAAGGTCCTACAATGACAAAAGATCTTCAAGTCGTGAACGAAATTGCTACAATTGTGGAAGACTCGGACACTACTCCAATGAGTGTAAGGCTCCCTACAAAAGAAGAGAAGTTTCTCCCAAAATAAGAAGTAGGAGAGAAGAATCACCGCCAAGAGAGAGAAGGAGTAGAGATGACCGTTATGAATGAAGAACATCACGGAGAAGCAATGATTCGGAAAGGAAGGACAAATCATCAAGGAGCTACACAAAATGAAGACATCAAGCTCACGTTGGTGAATGGGTACCCGACTCCGACTCCGACAATCACTCCGAGAGAAGTTATCACTCCGATTCCGAATATACTCAAGATGAAGGTGTTTCCGGTCTAGCACTTGTGTCAACCAACTCCTAAGACATATTAGAGTCACCAACTGAAGGAATTGGAAGATGCTTCATGGCTAAAGGCCCAAAGGTATCACACCCGAGTATGTTGATTTCAATAGTGATGAAGGTGACTTTCTAGGTGATGATGATTTGCTTGTTGACAATTCTAGTGATGAAAGTATGATGAACTTGCTATTAATCATGCTAATCAAGATAAAATGAATGACAATGATAAGAAGGAGATTGAGAATCCAACTAAAGAACTAAACACTCTTAAGTTAGCTCATGAAACTACATTGGAAAATCATCGAGAGCTTTTAAAGACTCATGAGAAGTTACGCCTCAAAAAGCTCAACCTTGAGCAAGAGCATGGGTTCTTAAAAGCGATCAATGATGATCTTCGCAAGAAAAGTTCTTCTTACATCGCCAAGTGTTTACTCTTGTCTACTTACATGCCACAAGTTAAATCTAACAACAAGAGTAAGAAAGATTCTTCTTCTAGTAGTAACAATAATCATGCTAAACCCAATGATGTAGCTTCTAGTAGTTCTCTTGATTCCACTAATGATTCTCTTAGCCAAGTTACACTTGAGAAAGAAAATAGCTTATTGAAGGGAATTATAGAGAAAGGTGTTTACAAGGCCTTGCCGGTAGTAAGCAATTTGAGGAAATTGTACGCAAGCAAGGAAGACACCGGAAGAATCAAGGTGTTGGTTTTGAACAAAAGTTCATTGCCAATGGAGTTGAGTGGGAAGAAGATCAATACCCCAAGACAGAATTTGTTCCTCAACAAGATAAGTATGATCCTACTTCTTTCCAAGGAACACAAGCTCAAGATGATCTTCCACCACAAGACCACAAGCAAAAAGGCAAGGACAAGCTTCAAGAGGCGATTGATGCATTTGAGGAAGCTCCCAAAGCCTTGGTCAAGTGGGTTCCCAAGAGTACATAAAGTTCTACTTCATCAAGTACGACTACAACTCCAAGGATTCCCATCAAGATGGTGTGGATCCCGAAGAAGAAGAACTAGAGTGTTCTTGAGGGTGACTCCGCCAACATACTTCACTCATATCATTTTGGTGAGGACAAGTGCAAACAACTTCCACATCTTGCACTAGTTCAAGGAGTCACAAACCCTCTTGTTGGTAAGACAAGGGACAAGGTAACCTAATGCTTTCATGGACATCATCCTATGTGAACATCACTCTATGTCTATGGATATCCTTGTTTGTTTCTTGTGGGACTAACCCGTGTAGGTATTGAAAGTGCAACTCACTCTAATGGATTGCTCCAAATGATCTACATCAACATTGGGCATCTACATCTTCAATACCTACATGAAGTCATCATCGACAAAACCAAAGGTTAGTTCATCCCTCTTAGGGGGATATCACATCTAGGAGGAGCTTTACTCCAATTAATTGAGCTAAAGCAACTCTAATGGTGTGAACACAACAATGCTTTATGTAAAATTGGCAACCCCACTTATGCTTAAATGATGAGTATGACCTACGATCAAATGTTCTCATTTGACTCCTCAGTCAATATACTCATATATAGATTACCTAGTCATCGCAAATTGCTTGATAGATGCTAGAGTGATTGTGCATGCTTTGTCACATATTTCATTTGTCATGTCATTGTGTGAGCATGTTGGTTGCATATTTTACTCATTCGAGGACATCCATTTGTTACTTTGATTGTTTGGCTTTTTCTCTTTTGCCAAATGGATGGACAAGAATGCCTAAGAACCTCCTCTAGCTATCTGTGCTTTTCTCGTCTCAAACTCTATTCATGCTACATCACAAAGTTTGATCAAGTCAGATTCGAACCAGTCTGTGTGAGGAGCACTCGGAGTCTTCGATTCATCATAGACTTAAACTTCCAAAACCTCTTTGTGAATTTCGGTATGACTGAGTCATCAACTTCTGTCACACCGAGTTCACTAAGTTGATCTAGGTTTTCAATCTCGGTGCAACCGATTTGAACTTTTCGGTCACACCAAGTTGGAGTAACTGCTCGCGATTCTGCATCTCGGTGCCACCGAGTTGTTCCACTCGGTCACACCGACAGGGTAGGGATATATATACTCACGGGTTGAATTTTGGAAATTTCTCCAAAACTCTTCATCCCGCGCATGTCCTGCTCTGCCTCCTCGGGTCTACGGATCGTCTCCTCACCGCCAGCGACCTCCCGCCGCTGGTCTCCATCGCCGTCAACGGAAATCTGCCCCACCGTTGTCGCCGTAGCGAACTCCCGCCAAACTAGGGTATGGGTTCGACCTTTTGTGCTATTATTTTACCTCTGATTCATAGCACATTGTTTTGCCATGATCCTTACCACGTATGCAAACACTCTATCCACTAAAAATATCCTTTATGTTAAATTCGATTTGAAAATTTAGGGTTAGGTCTCTGCCGAACTCATCTCGGACCAACCGAGTTGTAGAAATCGGTCTCACCGATTTGCCTTAGGCCATAGCACATGCATTTTCGATCTGGCCGAAAATTACAAGTCGGTGTGACTGAGTTCGGTTCTCTATGAAACCCTAGCAGTCTCGGTGCCACCGAACTGTGATTCGGTCTGACCGAGTTCACTAGTTTAGGTTCCAAAAGCTGCTTCGGTATCACCGAGTTTACAAATGAGTAGCTTCG
The DNA here is from genome assembly GCF_056163025.1 of Triticum urartu. Taxonomy (NCBI): domain Eukaryota; kingdom Viridiplantae; phylum Streptophyta; class Magnoliopsida; order Poales; family Poaceae; genus Triticum; species Triticum urartu. The sequence goes on from NC_141877.1 coordinate 297,551,758, forward strand.
AAATGCTTTCTGTAGAGAACTAAAACTAAGTTTTTAAGTCATATTTTTTGCAAAATCTCTGCACTTTGTGATGCTCATCCACTCTACCTCATCTACATCTATTCACAGGGTCTGCTGTTAGTAAGTTTGCAAAGATGTCTGATCAGAGTGATAGTTAGAACAGGTCTGAGGAACATGTGCAGCTGAGTGAGGATTCAGATCCCTCAAGCACTTCTGATGATGGCAGTAGGATCACTCCAAGTAATTTGCCAAAGGCAGCCACCAGAACAAGGAAGAAGAGAACCTCAGATTCAGAGGATGAGGACTATGTGGCTACTGAGGAGGAAGTAAGCTCCAAGCAGAAGGTGCTGAAAAAGGAGTATGGCACAACTGCTACAGTTAAGCCAGGGATGAATAAGAAGGCTCCAGCAAGAAGGATTCCTATGTCTAAGGCCAGAGCCTCCACTCAAGAGACAATGGAGTTCACTCTTGAACCCAAAAAAGGTGGAGAAGGCAAGAAGAGGAAGGAGAGGGTCAAGAAGACCATTGCCAGAGTCATTGACAAGCCCTCCATGTTCAAAGATCCCGCAGAAGAAGAGGAAGAGGAAGAGGATGCTCCAGCACCCAAAGCTCAGAAGCTTATGGGAGATGTTATAAAGTCAGGGGCTGCAACATCAAAGCCCAAAGCTACTCCAGAAGCTCAAGCTCAGAAGCCTACTAAGCCCAAGAGGAACACCAGAAGTATTCCTGCTGAAGAAAAGAATAAGGCCCCAGTTCTTGGAGCTGAAGAATAGGATGATGAATCCCATGTGTTGAGAAAGTTGAAACCCAAGATCCCAGACCACAATGATACTCATCCAGTGGCTGAAGACATGCACATCAGAAAAGATGCTGGACTGAGATTGTGGAGACAGTGTGATCCCTATGCTGTGACGAGAAGGATTGCAGTTGACTACAGGTTCCACACAAAAGAACAACAAGACTTCTATGAAACTATTTTGCTTGACAAGAAGCCCATTGTTTGTGACATGAGATGGGTTGATTGGGAATTCATCAAGGAGAATGAAGATCACTTCCCAAGAGTTTATGACAGCTTCAAAGCATGTGGAGTAGATGAGTTTGTTGGACAGAAGCTCACAAAATGGAATGACGAGATGATCATGCAGTTTTACTCCACTGCTCAGTTTTACCCAGATGGGAAGATCATTTGGATGTTAGAAGGTACTAGGTACCAGTCCACTGTTGAAGGATGGGCCAAGCTGATAAATGCCCCAGAGGAACATGAGGATGACTTGGATGTGTATGCCAAGAAGAAGAAAGACCACAACTCTATGGCAAACATGTACAAGGAGATCCCACATAAAGCCTTGGAGACTCACAAGCTTGGATCAGTACATTACTTGTTGTCTGGTCTGCCTACCATCAACTGGATCCTTAGGCACACATTGCTACCCAAGTCAGGAGATCACAAGATGATCAGAGGGCATTCTATCAACCTGCTATAGCTTTTTGATGTCCCTCAAAAGTTCAAGGTCATGAGTCTGATTATAGAGACAATCAAGAGGACTGCTGCTGACCAGAAGAGAAGCTGTGGGTATGCTCCACACATTCAGGAGCTCATCAACTCCAAGATGGGCACAAGAACATATCTATTGGATAAGGAGCATCTACCTTTATATCCTGATTTTGAAGACAACACTATAGTGATGAATGAGGAGGAACCATCATCAGCTCAAGCACAGGAGAAGAGAGCCAAAGCAAAGGCTGAGAAAGCTTCCAAGATGCCAAGTGTTGAAGAGGCATCTCAAGTTTTCCTAAAGAGCAAGCAAGATCAACTTGCATATCTGATCCAGTCTACACTGAGGATTGAGAAGGGCTTGGCCACCCTGACTCAAAACTAGGAGAGCTTGGAGAGGATCGTAGAAACCAAATTTTATGATCTTGATCTGAAGGTAACTGAGATTCAAACAGCAGTTGAGCAGCTCTAGGAGGAAGCAGAAGAGAAGAGAGGGAAGGCAACTAATGATGCATTTCAGCGAGTGCCTAGAGGACAGAGGTCTTCTACAGTGAATGTACCTGATACAAGAGCAACAACATCAGCACCAGTAGCCACAGCCTCAGTACCACCTCCAGTAGCCACTCCACCAGCTGCAACTACATCAACGGATGCCTTCGTCATTAGAGTTCTCTCTACACCACCTCCCGAAGACCAAGCCTGAGAGACGCATAGCACTATGCATATTTGAACTTTTTGGTAACTTTTTGCCAAAGGGGGAGAAATATGTATAGATCATAGGCTTCGAGAGAGTGTTTTGCTTCTTTGCCTTTTGGTTTAACTTTTTATTGTATGCCTATGTGAGATACTTTATGTCCTTATGTGAGATACTTGTGTGATCATGTGATCGATCATATGCTACTTAATGCTTTCTTGGATGATACTATCTTTTATATCTCTATATGATCATTCACTTTGCTTGCTGATGAGTGCATGCTTTTAAGTTATATCATTTTGAGCGCTACACCAAGATGTATGTGACATGGAAGAGTGACCCATGATCCTAATCGATTGTGCATTTGCATTCAAAAGAAAATTTTAAATAATGCACAAATTTAGGGGGAGCTCTTGCTTATCACATACTTCTCAAAGCGACGATGTATTTCAATCTTATAATCATTTGTCGAAGCTTTGATCTATATGTTCTCATCAATTACCAAAAAGGGGGAGATTGAAAGTGCATCTATCCCTGGGTGGTTTTGGTAATTCCTAACAACATATAGCTGATTGAGCTAACGCTATTTCAAGATAAATATTTCAGGAAAGCTCAATGATTGGTATGGCATGGATTAGAAATGTGGACCCCTCAAAATACTAAGGACAAAAGATTGGCTCAAGCTCAAACTCAAGACTCTACATTTTACCTTTTAGTGATCCAAGATCACATTGAATCCATAGGAAAAGCCAATACTATTAAAAGGGGATGAGGTGTTGCTTAATGAGGTTCTTGCTCAAAATGCTTAGTGATATGCTCCAAAATCCTCAACCACTTTCTCATATCCACATATGTCCCAAACCAAAGTCAAACTCGGCCCCACCAAAACTTTCCATCCGGTGCCACCGAGTTCAGTTAACATAGCCACTGCCACAAAACCCTAGTCACTTCGGTCCCACCGATAGGGATCTCGGTCTCACCGAGATGGGATTGCAAACTCTCTGTTTCCCTTCATAACGTTTCGGTCTAACCGAGATGAGCGATCGGTCCCACCGAGTTCGCAATGCAAACTCTCTGTTTCCCCTTCGTAACGTTTCAGTCCAACTGAGATGAGCGAATCGGTCCCACCGAGTTTGCCTGACCAACTCTCTGTTTGCTTATTACCAAAAATCGGTCCCACTGAGTTTGTGTAATTGGTCTCACAGAGATTACGTTATGCCCTAACCCTAATGAAATTGGTCCCACCGAGTTGACATGTCGGTCCGACCAAAAATCCTAACGTTCACATTTTGAACTGAATCGGTCTGACCGAGTTTTCTGATTCGGTCCCACCGAGTTTGGTAAATTGTGTGTAATGGGTTAGATTATGTGTGGAGGCTATATATACCCCTCCACCCACTCTTCATTCGTGGAGAGAGCCATCAGAATATGCCTACACCTCCAACATACATTTTCTGAGAGAGAACCACCTACACTTGTGTTGAGGTCAAGATATTCCATTCCAACCACATAAATCTTGATCTCTAGCCTTCTGATAACCCACAAGTATAGGGGATCGCAACAGTTTTCGAGGGTAGAGTATTCAACCCAAATTTATTGATTCGACACAAGCGGAGCCAAAGAATATTCTCAAGAATTAGCAGCTGAGTTGTCAATTCAACCACATCTGGGAACTTAATATCTGCAACAAAGTATTTAGTAGCAAAGTAATATGATAGTAGTGGTAACAGTGGCAAAAGTAACAGTAGCAATTTTGGTTTTATAGTGATTGTAACAGTAGCTACGTAAAAGTAAATAAGCGAAGAACAATAAATGAAAAGCTCGTAGGCAATGGATCTGTGATGGATGATTATGTCGGATACAATTCCTCATGCAATAGTTATAACATAGGGTGACACAGAACTAGCTCCAGTTCATCAATGTAATGTAGGCATGTATTCCGAATATAGTCATACATGCTTATGGAAAAGAACTTGCATGACATCTTTTGTCCTACCCTCCCGTGGCAGCGGGGTCCTATTGGAAACTAAGGGATATTAAGGCCTCCTTTTAATAGAGTACCGGACCAAAGCAATAACACATAGTGAATACATGAACTCCTCAAACTATGGTCTCGATTATTTCACTTCGGGGTTAATGGATCATAACACATAATAGGTGACTATAGACTTGCAAGATAGGATCAAGAACTCATATATATTCATGAAAACATAATAGGTTCAGATCTGAAATCATGGCACTCAGGCCCTAGTGACAAGCATTAAGCATAGCAAAGTCATAGCAACATCAATCTCAGAACATAATGGATACTACGGATCAAACCCTAACAAAACTAACTCAGTTCCATGATAAATCTCATCCAACCCATCATCGTCCAGCAAGCCTATGATGGAATTACTCATGCACGGCAGTGAGCATCATGAAATTGGTGATGAAGGAAGGTTGATGATGACGATGGTGATGGATTCCCCTCTTCGGAGCCCCGAACGGACTCCCGATCAGCCCTCCCAAGAGAGATTAGGGCTTGGCGGCGGCTCCGTATCATAAAATGCGATGAATCCTTCTCTGCTATTTTGTCTCCCCGAACATGATTATATGGAGTTGGAGATGAGGTCGGTGGAGCGTCAGGGGGGCCACGAGGCAGGGGGCGCGCCCAGGGGGTAGGCGTGCCCCCCACCCTCGTGGACAGGGTGTGGGCCCCTGACGTGGATTCTTTCGCCAGTATTTTTTATATATTCCAAACATAATCTCCGTTGATTTTTAGGTCATTCCGAGAACTTTTATTTCTGCACAAAAATAACACCATGGCAATTCTGCTGAGAACAACGTCACTCCGGGTTAGTTCCATTCAAATCATGCAAGTTAGAGTCCAAAACAAGGGAAAAAGTGTTTGGAAAAGTAGATACGTTGGAGACGTATCAACTCCCCCAAGCTTAAACCTTTGTTTGTCCTCAAGCAATTCAGTTGATAAACTGAAAGTGGTAAAGAAAAACGTTTACAAACTCTGTTTGCTTTTGTTGTTGTAAATATGTAAAGCCGGCATTCAAGTTTTCAGCAAAGATTATGAACTAACCATATTTACAATAACACTTAGGTCTCATGTTTACTCATATCAATGGCATAATCAACTAGCGAGCAATAATAATAAATCTTGGATGACAACACTTTCTCAAAATAACCATAATATGATATAACAAGATGGTATCTCGCTAGCCCTTTCTGAGACCGCAAAACATAAATGCAGAGCACCCCTGAAGATCAAGGGCTGATTGGAAATTGTAATTTATGGTAAAAGAGGTCCAGTCAAGTCATACTCAATGTAAACTAACAATAATACATGCAAATGACAGTGGTGCTCTCCAAGTGGTGCTTTTTAATAAGAGGATGATGACTCAACATAAAAGTAAATGGATAAGCCCTTCGCAGAGGGAAGCAGGGATTTGTAGAGGTGCCAGAGCTCGGTTTTGAAATAGAGATGAATAATATTTTGAGCGGTATACTTTCATTGTCAACATAACAACCGAGAGATCTCGATATCTTCCATGCTACACACATTATAGGCGGTTCCCAAGTAGAATGGTAAAGTTTATACTCCCCCACCACCAACAAGCATCAATGCATGGCTTGCCCGAAACAACGGGTGCCTCCAACTAACAACAATCCCGGGGGAGTTTTGTTTGCAATTATTTTGATTTGATTTGAGCATGGGACTGGGCATCCCGGTGACCAGCCATTTTCTCATGAGTGAGGAGCGGAGTCCACTCCTCTTGAGAATAACCCGCCTAGTATGGAAGATACAGACATCCCTAGTTGATACATGAGCTATTCGAGCATACAAAACAGAATTTTTATTTAAAGGTTTAGAGTTTGGCACATACAAATTTACTTGGAATGGCAGGTAGATACAGTATATAGGAAGGTATTGTGGACTCATATGGAATAACTTTGGGGGTTTATGGAGTTGGATGCACAAGCAGTATTCTCGCTTTGTACAAGTGAAGGCTAAAAAGAGACTAGGAAGCAACCAGCTAGAGAGCGACAACAGTCATGAACATGCATTAAAATTAATCAACACTGAATGAAAGCATGCACTACAAAAAAAAGACACATCCGTGACATTTTGGGCCGAATGAATTTTTTTTCTGCCATACTTATGACACTTCTATGACGATAATTGTGACAAAACCAGGTATCATCAAAGATGTGGTGGGCTCCTACTTCTATGACAAAAAATCATGACAGAAAATGGGATTTTCGTCCTGGGCGGGCCGGAGAGGCAGCTGCATGACATTCTTTGGGCCGTCCATGACGGAAAAAACCGTGGTAGAAGCGAGGGCGAGGAAAATATCGGGGTGTTCCCGGTTGCGGTGGGTGGTCGTGGCCGAGCGATGCATGGAGGTTTGCGCATTTTTCTCGTACACACACGCGCGTGGGTGCGAGGTGTTGGGCTCTAGCTGAACCCGAGCGAGGCGTTCGCCTACTGAACCCGAGCGATTGGACTGCAGGCTACGTGTTACTGAACCCGAGCGAGCGGTCGATGGCTGTTAACTAAACCCGATCGAGCGATTCCTTCGCTACTGCTGCTAACTGAAGCCGATCGATGCTACCTGTGGATGAACAGTAAGCGTTGCTAGGGGGTGGATGAACAGTTCCCGGTGGGGGTGGACGAACAGGACCCTATGGTCTTGCCTCTGGATGAACAGGACCCCAATTGATTGAGCCGGTTGGGGCTGGATGAACAGGACCCCATGGAGGGCAGGATGAACAGGACCACCCCATGGAGGGCTGGATGAACAGTAGACGGTGGAGGGCTGGATGAACAGTATACCTAGGAGGGGTGGTTGAACAGGAGCCCGTGGAGAGGGCTGGTTGAACAGTAGCCGGTGGAGTAGCGCGCGCTGGAGGCTGGATGAACAGGAGCCCGCGGATGAACAGTCGCAGGTGGAGGCTGCAGGAGGTCGACGGTGGATGAACAGTAGCCCGTGGAGGCTGGAGGGGGTCGACGGTGGAGATGAACAGTATCCCGTGGAGTCCCGTTTTCCGGTACGCCACACCCCTCCCAATGAACAAGACCCCCGTTTCGACTATAGTGCTCCAACACAAGTCCGTTTCCTCTGTTTTGCGGTACGCCACACCCCTCCCGATCAACAGGACCCCATTTCGACCGTAGGAGGTCTGTTTCCTCCGTTGTGCGGTACGTCAGCCCCCTCCTAATGAACAGGATCCTGTTTTGAACATGGCCGGTCGAACACAAGGCCGTTTCCTCCATTCTACGATACGCCAGGCCTCATTTCCATCGGTTGTTCCATCCAAGCCCTCTCGATGAACACGATTACGCATTCCGTTCCGACCCAGCCGGTTGGCTCTCCATGAACACGACAACGATGCAGTTTCTCCGTTCCGACCTAGCCATGTACACGAGCCCTGGCCATACGTATGCACGAGTAGGTGTTCAAGACCCCGCCTGTATGTACGTACGTGGTCGTATTTTCTTTCTTGCACACTGACCGTTGTACGTACGTGTACATGCTATGTGCGCGCCTCTACATCGAGCAGTATGTACGTACATGTTCATGACCAGAATGACAACGCTATGTATGCTTCGACCAGGTGGTTCCCGACTGTCAGGCACTTCCTTGCGTGCGAAGATGTAGCTGGTGGGTCCCAACAGTCAGGGGGGCGAATCATTTTTTTGTCCGGATGCACTTCCTTGCGTGCGAAGATGTACCTGGTGGGTCCCAGCAGTTAGGGGGGGATGTTTTTTCGCGAAATACGGTGGCCCGTCTGGTGGGTCCACGCTGTCAGGTGGAGGAATAATTATTTTGCGCGTAATAAGGAGTCACTTCCTCGCTGCGGCCGTGGACCCAGCTGTCAGCCTTTCCACGTACAGTACACGTCCGATGGAAGCCGTTCCATGACCATGTTGACCACGCCGCGCCGAGAGCACCAGGGCGGTGGACGGCGACAAGGCCTAGGAAGGGGATGACACGGAGCCGGGGAAGACGCGACAGTGGATGCCCACGCATAGAGGAGTATGAGGGTTCACTTGTTTGCTGCGGTGTGAGGCTGTCGTCGCCGCAGAATACCAGGGGGTGTGGGTGATTAGAGGGATGGCCTGGCCAGCGGTGGGAGTAGTAGGGGGCGGTGAGGCCTCCGCCGCATCGTAGCCAGCCACGGGAGGCAGGAGCACGAGGCACGACCGACGCTGGTTTGGGCGGCTGGAGCAAGAAGACCAGAGGTTGAAGAAGCACTACGACCGTTGGATGGACATCGTACGGTCACTGGAGCTAGAATCATGCATATTGACTAAGTTGACAAAGCCCTCCGTCCCCGTCAACTTAGTAGGCCCACAAGTCGGCCGGCCACTATACTGGGTCCCAGCTGGCAGGGGGAGTATTCATTTTTTTGTGTGTAATAAGGAGGCACTTCCTTGAGTGCGAAGATGTAGTTGGTGGGTCCTAGCAGTCAGGGGGAAACATTTTTTTCGCGAAATACGGTGGCCCGTCTGGTGGATCCCTGCTGTCAGGTGGGGGAATAATTATTTTGCACGTAATAAGGAGGCACTTCCTTGCGGCCACCATGGACCCAGCTGTCAGCCTCTCCACATACAGTACTCTTTCGATGGAAGTCGTTCCTTGACCACATTAACCACGCCGCGCCGAGAGCACTAGAGCAGTGGACGATGGCGAGGCCTAGGAAGGGGACAACACGGAGCCGGGGAAGACGCGTCAGTGGAAGCGCGGAGAGGAGTACCAGGGTTCACTTGTTCGGCTGCGGTGTGAGGCTGCCGTCGCCGTAGAATAACATGGGGTGTGGGTGAGTGGAGGGATGGCCTAGCCAACGGTGGGAGTAGTAGGGGCGGTGAGGCCTCCACGGCAGCACAGTCGACCACAGACAGGAGCAGGCAGCACGAAATGGCGCTACTTTGGGCGGCTGGAGCAAGAAGACCAGAGGTTGAAGAAGCACTACGGCCGTTGGATGGACATCGTACGGTCACTGAAGCTAGAATCGTTTATATTGACTAAGTTGCCAAAGCCCTTGGTACGCGTGAACTTAGTAGGCCCATAGGTCAGCCTCCAAAACGATGCGCCCCAGATGTCAGGGGGAGGAATCGTTTTTTGGGCGGCCGAAGCTAGAATATCCGAGATTGAAGAAGAAGCACGACATCCGTTGGATAGACATCCAACGGCCACTGCTGCTAGAATCGTGTGTGGACTATAATAAGTTGACAAAGCCTTGCATACGCGTCAACTTCTTTTTTTAGGGGACGCGTCAACTTAGTAGGCTCACAAGTCTGTGGTAGAGAACTTATTGCCCATTTGCAATTTGTAAGAATGTACAACCCATTTTTGAATTCTAATGGAATTTACTACAGCCCATTTACAGCTTGTTAAAAGTACATCCCATTTTCTAGCTAGGACAATGATTAATAATTTCAACCAACCGTTCAAGACAGAATTCAATAAAATTTCCCACATTTTGATGGGATCCGAAATATTTTTATCTCGAAATTTCTAGTCATATTAAATATAAATATGTATTACGTAAAAATCCAACGAAACATTGCGCGCGCAACAATTAAAAATTAAGATTTTCAAAATCCATAAATAATATTTTAAACTAATTTCGTGTTTGGTGCATTTTTTATAGTTACTTCCCAGTTTTTATAATTACATCTCATTTATTATTTTTTAAAGCCCATTTTCCTGTTAGGCCTAATGCATCCCTCCTAGGAAAGGTTAGCAGCCCAACAGGGCGGAGAATAACAAGTTGACCTTACCTGGGTATTCCTCAAAAAAACGTATAACTGGGCTAGCAATTTTCATCTTGAAAAAAATTAATATCTGGGCTAGATATCTGTCCTGGGCTAGACAGGCCACAGCCCGCCCAGTTAATACCCTGCTCTCCTCTGAACAACAACGAAAACATCGCCAAGAAAAACTCTGCAGCGCTCATGCCTCAAAAACACAAATATTGCTCGAGCTGCTTGGTCCCAGCTGTCGGCCTCACCTTGTGCAATTCTCTCATTTATATTGACTACATAGGTTGACAATGGTGTGGGACTGTGATGTCAGGAAACCAGGAGGAAGCAAAAAAAATATAGCTGTACATAATAAGGAGGCACTTGCGTACGTACGGCTATGGCCCTAGTGGGTCCCTACCGTCATCCAATCAAAATAAAGTCATCTCCTGAATCCTCATGTTCATTGACCATGTTAACAATGCTCGGTGCCACAGGAAGCGCGACAACTCGAAGGACGGTGGAGAGGGCCTCGCGGGCCCTACGAATGGTCTAATATAGCGCCCACTGCTCATTCTGGAAGCCAGGATCATCGGACACCTATGAGCACCTTCGAGAGACTGAGATGACATGAAACGGTAAGGCCGCGCTTGGGAGCTCTGGTTTATTTCACACTTGTATTAAAATACAAGTGTAATTTACTCGTCATCGGAAACAACGTGTAAAATACAGGCGTAATGAAACCGAGTGCCCGAGGTCTGTAAGTAACACCGGCGGGTTACGCGTGTAATTTGAGAGACCAGTGTATATTTTACTAGTCGAAATTGACCAACCAAGTGCTTCGCCCGAGACCATCTGCTTTTATTTACAAGCTTCAGTTTTACAAGCGGTTTTGGTTGGAAAACGACGATCCAATGACGGCCTAAGATGATGAGTTGGTCGGAAGATCATATGGTTTCATGTCTAACCTACCCGACTTGTCGTATAGGCTATGAATGAAAAATAAGACGATGAACTTCTTAAGCACGGAAACAACAGAAGAGGATGATCTTCTTAACAAGCAAATCATTGGCATTAGATCGACATGCAAAACAATACGAAGCATTATTCTCAGGAGGAACGGTGAACAGCTCGTGATGCCGCATGCCACAACATTCCAAGCTCAACTTTGCAACCAAACACAAAGCATGGCATTACATAGACAATATTCAGAACAAACTCTTAAAATATCTTACATAAGTCAACATTCATGTGACTATGCATCTCAGCAGAGTAAATATTTACTTCTGAACTGAAGACAGGAATAGGAAAAAACGATCAATGTTGCTCACAGCAAAGGGCGTCCCACTCAAAAATATCAAATGCATGTCTTCTGGCTAACATCAATGAGCAAAAATTGACAGGGTTTTCCAATTCCAATATATTAAACTAATGTCATCTTTGACAAGCTTTTCCATTCAAAATATGTAATGCCTATGATTGTGGAACGGGCAGGGTTTGTCATCTAATAGTCCGGTGGCTCAAGGTGACGACGAATGATTAGAGAACCATTCGATGTATTGTGCATGATGAAGTATTATGGAGGACATGAACCATCTGAACATTTTGTGCAGTTCCACTAAAATCAAGCTGAGCCTCCCTGTGGATTTTGTATTTATATGCTGCCAGAAAACAAAGACACATCAGTACACACATGAATATTGGCCCCAGGGTCAACCCACTACTCGGTGGACTAACAAACTGAAAGTACGGTAAACAGATTACCATACCCAGATGCCCCATCATTGTTGCTTAGAGTGACATTGACAGACTTGGAGTCCTGTCCTGGCTTCTTGGTACTTGCTTGGGCACTTGTTTGCCCAGTGTTCCTCCGAACCACAAGTAAAGCAGCCATCTCTCTTTTTGTCTTTCTTCTAACCCTTCTTAATGGCCGACACTGGCAGCACCATTCAAACATATAGTCCGGTGGCTCAAGGTGATGACGAATGATTAGAGAACCATTCGATGTATTGTGCATGATGAAGTATTATGGAGGACACAAACCATCTAGACATTTTGTGTAGTTCCACTAAAATCAAGCTGAGCATCCCTGTGGATATCGTATTTATATGCTGCAAGAAAACAAAGACACAGCAGCACACACATGAATATTGGCCCCAGTGTCAACCCACCAATCGGTGGACTAAGAAACTGAAAGTATAGTAAGCAGATTACCATACCCAGATGCCCCATCATTGTTGCTTAGAATGACATTGACAGATTTGGAGTCCTGTCCTGGCTTCCTGTACTTGTTTGGGCACTTTTTGCCTAGTGCACTCCATGTGTTGTAGAGTTTCCTATGCTCTCTGCAGACTAGTCATGTCACCGGCGTTTACTAATACTCTGTAAAGCTTCTCGATCATTCCTTGTGTAATGTAGCACAAACAGTGACTGCTTCTTTCTGCAAAGTGGTAAGACCAACTGGACCCACTAATGCAGCAGTTTGCCTTAGACACATTGGCTCCTTTTGTGCAGTTCAACTAAAATCAAAGTCGGAATAAAATCGAGCTTTAATTTTGATATCCCTGTAAGCAACAATAGGTATAAGGGAAACAATTACTGAGAAATAACATTTGATGACTTGTACTCCCAGAAGAAAAACATCTACTGATCTACCTTATCTTAATGGGAAACAAAGCAGGAGAGTAGCAATTCTCAATCAGTGTGATTCATTCATATTAACTGAGACATTATCTTAACAATGCCTTGTTTCAACATGTATAAAGAACAACAAAGCAGAAAAGTATCATTCCTAAAACAATGCGACTGATTCATTTTAACAGAGAAATTATCTTAACAATACCTTGGTTAAACATGTAGAAAGAACTACAAAGCAGGATACTACCATTTGTAAAACACTGTAACTGATATATAATAACAGAGACATTATCTGAACAATACATTTCTTAAACATGTACTCCGGTCGATCCCTAACAGAAATGGTACTCCCGCCGATCCCTAACAACTATTGTAGTTTTTAACTAAGATTCAGTAGTTAATTCTGAGGAAAGTAGGTACTGACCTTTCAAGACCAAGATTTGAAACAACTCCCGAGGAAGATCTAAAAGATATCTCAACACATATATGGAAATCTGGTCTCATTTTGTGAAGTTCCACCAAAATTAAGCGAAGCAAAATGTCGCAATAGCAACAAGTTGAATAGATATCCCTATTTTAACGGAGGCAAAAAAGGAATAAATTACTGGCCAATAAAGGAGGATGAAACATGCGGCCACAAAAATGGTAATCCCGCCAATCCCTAACAAGTGTTGCAGTTTTGAAATAAGATTTAGTAGTTAATTCTGAGAGTGGCATTGCTTAATTTTACCAGCGGCATTAGATTAACAAAAAGCATAAACAATTCCAGGGGAGAGTGGGTGCAACAACAACATGTGCTTCCATCTACTTATAAAGGGGGTGATGCAGAGTTTGTTGTAACAAAGCAACAAGCATAATGTCTGGGTTGGTCCCATTTTTGTTCACTACTTAATGGGAAAACACAGCAATACAATATCTTCAATTCAACATTTATTTAAAACAACACCAATACAAGTAGCACATCATCTCAAAACACACTACACGATCATGTGGATGAAGGCAAGTACCAACCTATCATGACGCACACAAGATCACGTACGAATCTGCCAACGCGAATAGGAAATCCAATCTCGTTTTGTGCAGTTGCACTGAAATCAAGTAAAGTCGCCGGTGTGACATTTAAGTTTGGTATAGCAAAAAGTTGAATAGATATCCCTGATTTAACAGAGGCAAAAAAGGAAACAATTACTGCCAATAAAGGAGGATGAACCATGCGGCCACAAAAAGAAGCATCTACCTTATCTTGATGGAAAACAAAGTATAGGATGGTAGCATTTCTAAAACGGTTGCATTGATTCATATTAACAGAGAAATTCTATTAAAATAGTTCAGTAGTTAATTCTGAGAGTGGCATTGCTTAATTTTACCATCAACATTAGATTAAGAAAAAGCATAAACAATTCTAGGGGCGAGTGGGCGCAACAACACCATGTGCTTCCATCTACTTATAAAGGGAGTGATGCAGAGTTTGTTGTAACAAAGCAACAAGCATCATGTCTGGGTTGGTACCATTTTTGTTCACTACTTAATGGGAAAAGATAGCAATACAATAGCTTCAATTCAACATTTATTTAAAACAGTACCAATACAAGTAGCACAATATCTCAAAACACACTGCACGATCACGTGGATGGGACATGGGACATGCCAACACCATGTGCGTCCACACGTATAAATGGGTGATGCAGAGTATGTAGCCAAGCAGCATATTTGCGTTGTACCCATATTTGTTCTCTTTGACACTTTTTCCTATGTGAGGGCAGCAAATCTAGTCCTGCACAAACTACTCGACCTCCCAGTTTGTTTCCCTTTTCAACAAAGAGTTCAGTTCCTTACATATGTGTGTACTGGGTTACCCCCTTTTTCCCTTTTCGACCAATAAAGCGGCTGGATAGCGAGTCTATACTACTTTCCCTCCCTCCTTTCCTCATTGAACCACGTCCTAGCTTCATGCTCCACCCCACCACACCCTTCTTTCCACTTTGAACCAAGACCTAGATTCGACTACAGAATCGAAAAAGATCCGCATGCAGCTAGACCAATGACGGTTTGAAAGAAACTTATACCTTAGGGTCGTCGGGATGTGGCAAGGCATGCGGCGGGAGGTCAGGTATGCCCACACTACGTACGACAGCGAGGAAGAAGGGGTCGGTGGCCCTCCCGCACAGGCGCTGGGTGAAAGAGAAAAGCGCAGCAGGCAGTGGATTGCCTCCCTCGCCGAAGGCGATAGAGTGAACGATGCACCTCCTCCCTTTGCCGGAGCGACGGGATCCGGACGCCTCCTTCGCCAGCTGTGAGGGGGGGTGAGAGAGACAGAGGCCACAACGCAGTCTTGTTTAGATCTAGTGAAGAGGGTGAGAGACCGTGACTATAGGAAACCCTAGCAAAGGAATGGTGAGCCTCCAGCGTGTATATATATATAGTGCGGCGAGAGTGTGGAGAGTGCAAACCCTAGCGAACAAGCGCTGAGACTCCAGCTTTTGTATATATATATATATAGACACACACACACACACTGTAGTATGGACGGAGCTCCAGTGCCTTAACTGCACCTGCTTTTGGCTGTATGACAGGTGGGCCAGCCACATTTTGGGCCCACCTGTCATAAACCGAAAGGCAGGTGCACTAAAGTCAATGAAGCTGTGTCCATATAGTACTCGTGTATACGACTAATATATAGTGGAGTGGTTTTCTTATTCTCTCCATAACAATCGTTTTAAATTGTGTAAGTATGAAACGAAACTCTTTATTTAACATACCAGTGAAGAAAACTACTACTCCCTCTGTTCCTAAATATTTGTCTTTCTAGATATTTCAACAAATGACTACATACGGAGCAAAATGAGTGAATCTACATTGTAAAAAACGTCTATATACATCTGTATGTGGTAGTCCATTTCAAACCACTTGAAAGACAAATATTTAGGAATGGAGGGAGTACTTCCGATGAACTAATGATCCACGCGTCCTGGTCCCACTTCCTGTCCTTCACGTGCGGTACACTACCCTCCCTTAAGTGAACAACCACACATGCGCCAAATTATCGGAAACGTGTGAGAGTGTGTACAAATAAAGAATTTTAATTTCAATTATCAGAAAGGTTCAAGAGTATATACAGTTTGCCCTCTCTAATAATTATGGTTTGTTGTGTTCAGCCTAAACTTGGTCAAACTTTACAAAGTTTGACTTCAGTCAAATCTAATATGCGGAGTAAATAAAAATGGAGGGCTACTATGTCCATCCGGGTTTTTAGTCCACACAATTTTTTAATCAAAGTTAATAGCTGGACAAATAAAATTACACGGGAGCTGGAGACAAAGTTGTGAGAAGGCTTAGAAATCAATACAAAACTTATGCTCTTAGTGCCAACGTCGATCCTTCTTCGAGGAAACATTTGGTTCATAGCCGATTGCGTGATAAAATTGCACGAACGTGAAAGATGACTGCGTCTCCAACGCAACCAAGGTGAACTGACGAAGGATATCATCTTTGTGGGTAACAAGGAAGGAGCACTGATGGAAGACAGCTTGTTTTTCATTGAAAATCGATCAGCTTCACCAGCCGACGCAACCATGAGGCGCAACTATGAGCATCGATAGGTCATCGTGGTGATGCATCATCCATTTGGCATCAAGTTTGGGTGAGGCACCTATGCAGTTAGACAAATCCTCACCGTGGTCTGTTTCTTCTCAGTAATCAAGCTCGAGGAAGGAAGAACCACGTGATAGAGGATAGTGAGGCAGAACAACAATGGCCATCCAATTTTGTGCAGTTCCACTAAAATTGAGGAAGACATGCCCGGGTATGGAGATACGCATCGCTGTTTCCAAAAATATAAAAAGGGATATAGTGTTGTTACTTTGTTTTACAAGATTAACAACGACATCTCAATTGTCAATAAGAATTATGAAAAGGACACCAACAAACAGAAGCATCCTAATTATCTTGATGGGAACTAAACCAGGATACCCGAGAAAAAAAAGCATTTCTTCATTTAACCAATGATAGTATTAGATTAGTAGCAGCAATAGGAGCATATGGACAATGACCGCACAACCACCATGTACTTTCTGTCGAAACAACATGTATACCTCCACCGAGGCATAAATCAGGACAACTTTTCGAGTGGCATTTCCTCTATAATAGTAGGTGATGTTGGACCAGCCGACGAACCCTAGCTACTATACATGGGGAGCTGGGGAGTAGTCGCATAGAAGAAAACCCGCATGTAGTGACCTGGGGAGCTGGACCAGTACAAGAAGTTATACCTCAGGTGGGCGAGATGTCGCTTAGGCGGGCGGGCAGGATCTCCCCACACGACGGCAGCGAACAAGGGCACGGAGGACCTTCGTCCGCGCCAACACCGACTCCGAGAGGACGGTGCGCATCAGCTTCCTCCATCGCCGACGGTGACAACGTCAACGCTGCACCTCCTCACCTCCCGCAGCGGACGGGATTCGGCCAGATCTGTGACCATCGGTGAGGAGAGATATAGTGTGGACATTGTCATCTTGTTTTGATATGGAGAGGGTGAGAGAGCGAGACGCGAGAAATTCTATCAAACAAGAGGCTATAATGGAGTAAAAAAATCTCTCCATAGTAGTGGTTTCAAATAGAATACGTGCGTTCCCGGAAAAAAGAAAGGAAAACAGACAGACAATTTTTTAACGTACCAAGAAAGAAAACTCGATCAAAAACACGCCCCCGCTTCCAGGTCGCGAGAGTCGTCGCGCACACACACATAGACATAGGCATGCATATCCGTGTTTACGTAAAATTCCATTTCCATCTCCATCTCCAGTCATATTTTTCCAACTGGCACATTATTTACGTTGTTAATTATATATGTGGCAATATTAATATACATCATCTCTTGTTTGCGGGCGTCCGGACCGCTGCCACGGACACTCCTGACCAACCCAAACCCTCTTCATCACCCGTGCATGCTTCCCGCCCGAAACGGTCAGTGCCGCATTCATGCCCGGCCAGAGCGGACGCGACCTCTCACTGGCGACGACATTGAAGTGGCGCACCGGCCGAGAGAGCGTCGCCCGTGCCGCTTCCTGGTGCACGCGACTGCTCCACGTTCAAAGGTCGCAATAGCCGGCCACAACATGCATGTAAAAAGTTCTTGGGAGTCCATGCTACAACTAGCTATCCCCCCCCCCAACTCATCAATCTCTTCCAGTAGTACTAGCACTCCATGGCGCGATCCATCAACAAGCAGGCAAGAAAGTTATCCTATACTCGGTTTGCCGTGAGTGGCATGCCGAGCGACCGTGTGGGGTCGAGCCGTGGAGGAGGGTGAGACACGAACGCGACATACGTGATTTAAACATTGGTTTTGCTCGATGGCGTGATCCAATGAAACGAAATGTTGGTTTCTCTCCGTTTCCATTTTTTCTCTGGAAAAACGAAAACTTTCCACTCCATTTTCATTCCTACTCCAAGGTTGCCCCGTTACAACATTCCATCAAATACAAAAGAAAACTAGCACGCATGCTGATGCATCTCAATGATTCACAGATCATAGCCAATATTTACTTCACAACTAAAGACAAAAGTTGTGAGAGCGTGTACAAAAGAAAAATTACTGATGGGGTCACTATGACTTAAACCTTAAACCCTAAACATGATTTAATTTCCTGGCCAGGTAGAACCTGTCGAAGGAAAGATGGCTGGCACCCTCGGATCATACGATGCTTTTGTGCAGTTCCACTAAAATCGAGCTGAGCATCCCTGATGGCAAAGATATTGAATAAGTGTGATTAGAATAATAGTACTGGCACTAGTTCATGAGACATAAACTCATCACAAGTAGAAGCCGGTAGAAGTAGAGAAAGATCGACATGGAGATGGAGCAACGGCAGTGGAGCAAGCCGGCTCCAAAAGGAAGATGGACTACCTAGGACGTCGGGCTGTAGCTAGAAGGGCGGGTGGGACGCGGCATCGGCCCATACCGTGGTGACCCTGATTGGGATGCACCGACTGTGGATTTTCTCCCTCGCCGATGTCGACCACGTCTATGCAGAACATTGTTCCCTTCCCCCAGCTGCGGGATCAGGCCAGATATGTGACCAGCGGTGTGGCCACCGTCGTTCTATGCTTGTGAAGAGAGAAACCCATGCAAGCAGGCTTGTAGCTTAGGCTCCTGCTAGTGTATATATAGTGGTTTTATTTTTATCTCCATATCAACCATTTTATATTGCGTACGTGTCATTGAAGAGTGAAATGATGGTTGCTTCTTCCGACTAACTTACTATGTGATTTGACTGCTCCTTTAGTGGCCCCTACACATACTCCCCCTACGTGTATGCAACAGTCACACGTACACATGGACGCAAAAATGTGCACGACGCCCTAATGCATGCATGTCCGAGCACACGACGAAACACACACGGTCACGCTCAAGTGCTCAACCTACATGTGCATGCACACACATACTCAGCCAGGGTGAGCTAGTGACCGTATAAACACCGGAAAATGTATATATTGAGCACAATGAGCGTATTATGAAGTCCACTGACCGTACTTTTACAAATATACAGTGACAGACAATGTATTTATCTCGTTTGAAATCAAGCCATATTAACCGGAGAGGAGGCAGTATTGACTAGCATTACTGTGTTGTGTCCCGTCAACTTGCCGAACGAGGAGAAGCTTGCAGGACGGGAGAAGCTTGCGCGCGGTGGGTCGCAGGAAAAGGAGAAACTTTTGACTAATGCAAGCTCTCCCTCGCTTAGGCGGTGCACGTCCAGTTAATTCGGTGTCAGATTGCCAGAAGCATACACTATACTAGTACTATTATTGTTCAACTTCCCGAAGAGGCGAACCGCCAAGCGCAAAGTTTACTAGTACTAGTACTACTACTATAATCTATAGAGGTATGTACTATACTAGTACTAGGAACCGGATGGAGAAGCGTCTGCACTCTTATTATATTTTTAAAATGTGATAAAGCAATCTTCAACACATTTGGCTCTCTCCGAGGGTTCTCGCATGTGATAATGGAAGTTGATTGCATAGAACACTCGCCACAATTCTCGCTCAATTCTGGCTCATATCCTGTTACAAATAGGAGCGCTCGGTAATATTTCCTCTTTTTTGTTATTCAACATGTAAATAGGTCAGCAAACCTTGCGGCACATCTTTGTGCGAACCGTGCTTGCTGCACTTTGAATGTGGCCGAGAGCTGGCTTGATGAAACACCTCACTTCCTACTTCTTTTTTGCGGGTTACCTCGCTTCCTAGTGACCAGTGTCTTCGCTAATCGTCCTAAGAATGCTTATATATGAATAAAGCTCTCTCATTTACCCACAAAAAAGATTAAGCCATATTAACTGGAAAGAAGGGATTATGGACTAGCACTACTTTTTGGTGTGTCCCGTCAACTCACAGAACAAGGAGAAGCTTGCAGCACAAGGTGAAGCTTGCTTACGCCTTTTGACTAATGCAACCTACCGTCGCCCAGGCAGTGGATATGTATCAGTTCATTCGGTGTCAGATTGCCAGAGGCATACGCTGTAGTACCGAACATGCAGAGTACCATCATTGTTCAAATTCATGAAGAGGCGAAGAGCCAAGCGCAAGGTTTAGTAGTGTGAGTACTAATTGTCGGGACCCCGATCCTAAGTCACACCGATTTAGCATGTAACACATCATATCACTTTGCGGCCTCACGCACGATATCCCCACGGGTGCCACCTTACCTGGCCCGGGACCGTTTGCGCCTTTTGGCTCACGTATATGATAGTGTCGCTAGCATCCATATGACAGAGAACCCGGCCAACATGACTAGTCGTGGACCAAAAGTGGCACTAACTTACAGGGACAGGCATACATGAATCAACCCCGAGCATGTCGGTCAACAGCGTATGAATCCGGGCTGTAGCAACTGGGCTAACAGGACTCTGGGAACCCGGGCTGTAGCAGGCTAACAGGACTCCGGATGTCTCTGTGTGACATTTCCCCAAAGGGATAGACACAGGAACGAAGTGAATCACATGCCGGCTAGTCTAAGTGTTCCGAAGCAGTAGTGCTGGGCTAGCAGGACTCCAGTAAACCGGGTTGTAGTGGACTACCAAGGCTCAGTGGAAGCACTAGACTACATTTCCCCATAAGAGAGGCTACCAAGGATAAACAACTAGGTTGTCGGATACCACACATACCAAGCATTTCAATCATACACACAATATGCTTGATATGGGTAAATACAACATGGCATCACAACAAAACTCTACAACTCAAAGTATTTATTCATTAGGCTCCGAGGAGCGAGATATTACAAACATGGGTCTCACGACCCAACATTCAGAGCATACAAGTCAAAGCACATGCGGAAGCTTAACATGTCTGAGTACAGACATCTACAAATGAGAAAGGCTAAGAAGCCTGACTATCTACCAAATCCTGCCGACGGCACAAGATCGTAGCTGAGGTACAAGCTACTCGTCGAAGTCACTAGTGTAACCAACTGCAAAACATAAGTAAGCAAACGTGAGTACAGAGGTACTCAGCAAGTCTTACATCAGAACTATCTAGATATTCAACATTATCAACAAAGGGGGTGGTGGAGTTTTTAACAGCAGCAAGCCAGCTTTGACTTGGTGGCTAACCTATACTACGAGTATCAGAAACTTCTTTGAGGTGAGAAGACGCACATGAGTCCACATATTCACCATATCAAAACTCCACTATGGATCCGTTCCCGTCTCCCTATGAGAAGGCCATCCATAGCACTCACGCTTATCTTGCGGATTTTAGAGTATCCACTTCAAGTTGTCTATGTACTACATAAGTCCTCCAAGTTTCCATATCCGAGGAAAATGGCTATTCGAATAGATAATGTTAACCCTGCAGGGGTATACTTCTTCACACACGCTCTGGCCACTTATCGCCCTGTACACGTCATGTACCTCGGCAACCTTCAAGCGGAAGCCGGGCGAGGGTGTCGGCCATGACCTGACTAACCACACAAGTCTCTCGTCCAGGTACATCGCCTATTCGAGTTCCATCCGCAAGGAGTTCTGACCGAAGTCTCCAGTACGGCCCCAAACGATGTGTGCAGGGTTCCCAAGCCAACCATCCGGGTGCCACTTGGTACACCGTGCCACAGTGCCTAGTCTGTCTCAAGCCCGTCCCTTCGGACACTACCTGGTAGACAACCAGCACTACCTACAAATGCCAGAAACTAGTTGCAACTCCTGGACAGAGATCAAGTAGATTAATAAGCCGAGAGGGGCCGGATAACCGGAACCCAATGTGTGGTAGTAACTGGACTTGGATAACATCCACAGAACTCAGTGCTTCGGGACGGTTCCAAAGAGACAACCCACCATGTACTCCTACATGGCCTCTCATCGCTACCTTTACCAAAACGTGTTCACACACTTAGCCTTTATCGGTAGGACATGTTCACCACTCCGATTCATTCCTGATGAATCATACCTGACACAACTCTAAGCATAGCTGGCATAAAGAAAACAAGCATGGATGAGTAGGCACATCAAGGCTCAAGCAACTCCTACTCATGCTAGTGGGTTTCAACTATTTATTGTGGCAATGACAGGTCATGCAGAGGAATGGGTTCAACTACCACAGCAGAAAAGTAGCAGTTGAATCATTGTTGTCCTAATGCAGTATAAGGAGCAGGAGCGAGAGAGTGGGATTTTATCTAAATGATCAAGGGGATTGCTTGCCTGATAGATCAACGAAGGGGCACTGCTCCTCTGACTGGTACTCAGGAACACCTTCCGGAGTGGAACCTATCGAGAAGAAACGGTGCCGGCAATCAATACACAAATAGATGCAACAATATGATGCATGAACATGATATGTGAAAATGCTAGTGTTTGGGCTAATGCAAGATGCTACCAATTTGGTTGAATCCCATTTGAATCAAAGATTCAAATGCAAATTCAAATGAAGCATTTAAAATGCCCATATTATGTTTTCACTTATACAACATGTATAAGTTGGTTTTTCATGCATGGAACTAGCATAAATGGATTCCTTGCATTTTTCTGATAATTTGTCATATATAAATTATTTCATTCTAAGCTACGGTTGAAATTATATGATTTTTAGAAGTTTATATCATTTTCTGGATTTCCTGATTTATTTTAATACCAGAAAATGAATAACTGCGTCAGCATGATAGTGGCATGACGCCAGCGAGTCAAACGGGGCAGACTAGGTCAAACCTGACCAATGGGTCCCACTGGTCAGTGACCCAGTCAACTAACTAAGTTAGTTAGCCCTAACTAACTAGGCAGGGCCCACTAGTCAGTGACTGTAGTAACTAACCTAACTAGTTAATTAGTGCTAACTAGAGTAATTAGTCGGGCGGGGCCCACAAGTCAGTGAGAGAGAGGGGGAGGTCAAACCTGGCAGTGGGGTCAACCCACGCCGGTCAACGGGTCAGCGGTCGCCGGTGTTTAGCCGCCGGCGAGTCCAGACCCGACGGTGCGCTGCGGGATTCGCCTACAGAGCGCCGTTTGGCGCGCGGAGCACAGCTATGGGATGCAGATGCTCGTTCGCATCCAACCGTGGTGGTGGCGCGGCCGGGGAGTGGCCAGAGTGGCGCCGGCGACGACGAGTGCGGCGGCCGGAGTTCGGCCAGGTGCGCGCGGGGTGTTGCGGGGCACGGCAGGAGCTGCGAGCAGGTCCGCTCGACTCGCCGGAGTGCACTGAGTGCAACGGCGAGCTCAGTTGCAAGCTGTGGTGGCCCTGGCCACGGCGGTGACATGGCCGGCGGCGTGGCGCTCGCGGGTTCGATGGTTAGCAGGGCTACGGCACAAAATCGAGCGCGGGGAAGGAGGGGAAATAGAGGAGACCTCACAGCGGTCTCGACGGCGTCGTGCGCGAACTCGGGGATGCACTGGTGCGGCCGGAACGACGACGACGATCTCAGGCGGCCGGAGGTGAAGACGACGATGGTGGCGGCGATGCAGCGCGTCCTTGGTCGCTTGGCTCGTCGCGGACGATGTAGGCGACAAGGCGGAACACCCGAACACGAAGAGAGGGCGAGGGGAAGGCGGTGGCTGCGCGGACAGCGAGCGGCGGCGACGAGCTCCGCTCGGGCGGGTCGAGAGAGAGAGGGATTCAGGGGAGGAGCGAGAACAAGAGAGAGTGAGAGAGTCCTGGGGGTCGCGTGGCGCTCGTAGCAGCCTCCAGCAGCAGCGGCAAGCAGGAGCTGGCCGAGCGCGTGGCCGCGTGCGGCGAGCGTGTGCTCGGCATCCTCCTCGCGCGGTGGAGATGGTGACTGGCAGTGCCAGTCGACTGGGCCGGCCTGTTGTACCGCTGGGCTGCACAGTGCCCGGCTGCACAGGTAAGTGGCCCAGGTAAGTTTTCCCATATTTTTGTTTTCTTTTCTATTTTTGACATTTGTTTTTGACTTAAAATAAATACTAGCACAGTTCTAAAAATGTTGAGATTCCTTGTGACCACTAGTTATAATATACCAGAGGCCCTCACCAATTTCCAACATTTTTGGAGCCTTTAAAATATTTATATTATTTAAACAGCTCCAATTCAAATACATATGGGTTCATTCAAAAATCCAAAATGTTTAGCGAAAATGTGCATCACCTCTGGTTGTTGTTTCCAACATTTTCCAAAGACCATGAACATCTTGAAGAGCATTTTGGGTTCATTGAAATTCCATTTTTAATCTAAATCTATTTGAATTTGCTTTGGTGCTAGGGTTTGAAACATTCCCCATTTCAATTTCATTTGAAACTTAAACATGATGCACAAAGCAAGCCTAGATCATACCAGAACTAGGGATGTGACAACTCGCCCCCACTCGAAAGAATCTCGTCCCGAGATTCAGGAGTTGGCGGAAAGAAAGTGGGGTACTCAAGTCGAAGACGATCTTCTCGCTCCCAAGTAGCTTCTCTCTCGGAATGATGAAACCACTGAACCTTGAGAAGCTTGATGTTATGATGTCGAGTGACATGCTCTGCTTGATCTAGAATGCGAACAGGGTACTCTTGATATGTGAGGTTATCTTGGAGATCAAGCGTTTCGTGGTCCACTCCGCGGATGGGATCCGAGAAGCAAAGCCTGAGTTGAGAGACGTGGAAGACATCATGTACTCGAGAAAGATGTGGGGGTAGTTCCAACTGGTAGGCAACCTCTCCTAGTTTAGCGAGAATGCGAAAAGGACAAATGTAACGAGGAGCCAACTTGCCCTTGATACCGAAACGATGGGTACCCTTCAAAGGAGTAACCCGAAGGTAACACTAAAAAAAAAAGACACATCCGTGACATTTTGGGCCGGACGGAATTTTTTTTGTCATACATATGACACTTCTATGACGATAATTGTGACAAAACCCGGTATCATCATAGATGTGGTGGGTTCCTACTTCTATGACAGAAAATAGGCTTTTCATCCTGGGCGGGCCGGAGACGAAGCTAGATGACATTCTTTGGGCCGTCCATGACAGAAAAAACCATGGTGGAAGCGAGGGGGAGGAAAATTTCGGGGAGTTCCCGGTTACGGTGGGAGGTCGAGGGCCGAGCGATGCACGTTTCCCTCGTACACGTACGCGCGTGTGTGCGAGGCGTTGGCTCTAACTGAACCCGAGCGAGGCGTTGGGCTCTAACTGAACCCGAGCGATTGCACTGCAGGCTACGCGTTGCTGAACCCGAGCGATCGATCGATGGCTGTTAACTGTTCCCGATCGAGCGATTCCTTCGCTACTGCTGCTAACTGAAGCCGATCGATGGGATGAACAGCGAGTGTTGCGGGGGGTTTGGATGAACAGTGAGCGGTGGTGTTGCCTCTGGATGAACAGGACCCCGTGGTGTGGTGGAGGGCTGGATGAACAGTAGACGGTGGAGGGGTACCCGTGGAGGGGTGGATGAACAAGACCCCGTGGTGTGGAGGGCTGGATGAACAGTAGACGATGGAGGGGTGGTTGAACAGGCCCCCGTGGTGTGGAGGGCTGGATGAACAGTGGACGATGGAGGGGGTGCCCGTGGAGGGGTGGTTGAACAGGACCCTGTGGTGTGGAGGGCTGGATGAACAGTAGACGGTGGAGGGGTGGTTGAACAGTAGCCGGTGGAGTAGCGCGCGGTGGAGGCTGGATGAACAGGAGCCCGTGGAGGCTGGAGGAGGTCGACAGTGGAGATGAACAGTATCCCGTGGGGTCCCGTTTTGCGGTACGCCACACCCCTCCCGATGAACAGGACCCCCGTTTCGACCGTAGCGCTCCAACACAAGTCTGTTTCCTCCGTTTTGCGGTACGCCACACCCCTCCCGATCAACAAGACCCCCGTTTCGACCGTAGGAGGTCCGTTTCCTCCGTTTTGCGGTACGCCACACCCCTCCCGATCAAGAGGACCCCGTATCGACCGTAGGAGGTCCGTTTCCTCTGTTTTGCGGTACGCCACACCCCTCCCGATGAACAGGATCCCGTTTCGAATGTGGCCGGTCGAACACAAGGCCATTTCCTCCGTTCTGCGGTACGCCAGGCCTCGTTTCCATCGCCTGTTCCGTCCAAGCCCTCTCGATGAACACGACACATTCCGTTGCCTCCCCATGAACATGACGCATTCCGTTGCCTCCCCATGAACACGACGACGACGCTGTTTCTCCGTTCCGACCAAGCCATGTACACGAGCCCTCGCCGTACGTATGCGTGAGTAGGCGTTCGAGACCCCGCCCGTATGTACACATACGTGGCCGTATTTTCTTTCTTGCACCCTGACCGTTGTATGTACGTGTACATGCTACGTGCGCGCCTCTACTACGACACGTGCGCGGCTCTACATCGACCAGTATATATGTATGTACATGTTCGCGACCAGAATGACAACGCTATGTACGCTTCAACAAGGTGGGTCCCGACTGTCAGGCACTTCCTTGCGTGCGAAGATGTAGCTGGTGGGTCCCAGCAGTCAGGGGGGTGAATCATTTTGTTTTTTTGCCCGGACGCACTTCCTTGCATGTGAAGGTGTAGCTGGTGGGTCCCAGCAGTCAGGGGGGAAACGTTTTTTCGCGAAATACGGTGGCCCGTCTGGTGGGTCCCCGCTGTCAGGTGGAGGAATAATTATTTTTGCACGTAATAAGGAGGCACTTGCTTGCTGCGGCCGTGGACCCAGCTGTCAGCCTCTCCACGTACAGTCCACGTCCGATGGAAGTCGTTCCTTGACCACGGTGACCACGCCGCGCCGAGAGCACCAGGGCGGTGGACGACGGCGAGGCCTAGGAAGGGGACGACGGGGAGCCGGGGAAGACGCGGCAGTGGAAGCCCACGCGGAGAGGAGTACGAGGGTTCACTGGTTCGGCTGCGGTGTGAGGCTGCCATCGCTGTAGGGCCTGGCCAGCGGTGGGAATAGTAGGGGGCGGTGAGGCCTCCGCGGCAGCACAGCCGGCTACGGGAGGCAGGAGCATGCGGCACGACCGGCGCTGCTTTGGGCGGTTGGAGCAAGAAGACCAGAGGTTGAAGAAGCACTACGGCCGTTGGATGGACATCGTACGGTCACTGGAGCTAGAATCGTTCATATTGACTAAAGTTGACAAAGGCCCCCGTCCCAGTCAACTTAGTAGGCCCACAAGTCATCCTCCCACCATGGTGGGTCCCAGCTAGTAGGGGGAGTATTCTTTTTTTTGTGCGTAATAAGGAGGCACTTCCGGTGGGTCCGAGCTGACAGCGAGGGGAACGTTTTTTTCGCGAAATACACTGGCCTGTCCGGTGGGTCCGAGCAGTCAGGGGGGAAACATTTTTTTCGCGAAATAAGGTGGCCCGTTCGGTGGGTCCCTGCTGTAAGGTGGAGGAATAATTATTTTGCGCGTAATAAGGAGGCACTTCCTTGCGGCCGCCTGGACCCAGCTGTCAGCCTCTCCATGTACAGTACTCTTCCGATGGAAGTCGGTCGTTGACCATGTTGACCACGCCGCGCCGAGAGCACCAGGGCGGTGGTCTGGACGACGGCGAGGCCTAGGAAGGGAACAACGCGGAGCTGGGTTAGACGCAACAGTGGAAGCCCGCGTGGAGAGGAGTACGAGGGTTCACTGGTTCGGCTGCGGTGTGAGGCTGCCGTCGCCGCAGAATAACAGGGGTTGTGGGTGAGTGGAGGGATGGCCTGGCCAACGATGGGAGTAGTATGGGGGCGGTGAGGCCTCCACGGCAGCACAGCCGGCCACGGGAGGCAGGAGCAGGTGGCACGACCGGCGCTGCTTTGGGCGGCTGGACCAAGAAGACCAGAGGTTGAAGAAGCACTACGGCCGTTGGATGGACATTGTACGGTCACTGAAGCTAGAAACGTTTATTATTGACTAAGTTGACAAAGCCCTTGGTACGCTCCAACTTAGTAGGCCCACAGGTAAGCCTCCGAAACGGTGCGCCCCAGATGTCATTGGGAGGAATCATTTTTTGGGCGGCCGAAGCTAAGAATATCCGAGATTGAAGAAGAAGCACGACATCCGTTGGATAGACATCCAACGGCCACTGCTGCTAGAACCGCGTGTTGACTGTAATAAGTTGGCAAAGCCTTGCATACGCGTCAACTTATTTTTTTAGGGGATGTGTCACTTAGTAGGCCCACAAGTGTGTGGCAGAGAACTTATAGCCCATTTGCGATTTGTAAGAATGTACATCCCATTTTGGAATTCTAATGGTATTTACAACAGCCCATTTACAGTTGGTTAAAAGTACAACCCATTTTCTAGCTAGGACAATGATTAATAATTTCAACCAACCATTGAAGACAAAATTCAATAAAATTTCACACATTTTGATGGGCTCCGAAATATTTTTATCCCAAAATTTCTAGTCAGATCAAATATAAATTTGTATTACGTAAAAATCCAACGAAACATTGCGCGCGCAACAATGACAATTTAAGATTTTTAAAATCCATAAACAATATTTTATAAACTAATTTCGTGTTTGGTGCATTTTTTATAGTTACTGCCCAGTTTTTATAATTACATCCCATTTATTATTTTTTAAAGCCCATTTTCCTGTTAAGCCTAATGCATCCCTCCTAGGAAAGATTTGCAGCCCAGCAGGGCAGAGAATAACAAGTTGACCTTTCCTGGGTATTCCTCAAAAAAACGTATAACTGGGCTAGCAATTTTCATCTTGAAAAAAATTAATATCTGGGCTGGATATCTGTCCTGGGCTAGACAGGCCACAGCCCGCCCAGTTAATACCCTGCTCTCCTCTGAACAACAATGAAAACATCGCCAAGAAAAACTCTGCAGCGCTCACGCCTCAAAAACACAAATATTGCTCGAGCTGCTTGGTCCCAGCTGTCGGCCGCACCTTGTGCAATTCTCTCATTTATATTGACTACATAGGTTGACAATGGTGTGGGACTGTGATGTCAGGAAACCAGGAGGAAGCAAAAAAAATATAGTTGTACATAATAAGGAGGCACTTGCGTACGTACGGCTATGGCCCTAGTGGGTCCCTACCATCATCCAATCAAAATAAAGTCATCTCCTGAATCCTCATGTTCTTTGACGATGTTAACAATGCTTGGCGCCACGGCGAGCGCAACAACTCGAAGGACAACGGAGAGGGCCTCGCGGGCCCTGCGGATGGTCTAATACAGCGCCCGCTACTCATTCAGGAAGCCAGGATCATCGGACACCTATGAGCACCTTCGAGAAACTGAGACAGCATGAAACGGTAAGGCCACGCTTGGGAGCTCTGGTTTATTTCAAACCTGTATTAACATATGTCGTGGAATTGTCACGGCAGATGTCCTCATGAAAGGACTTAGTCGCGAGGCCAATGCATCTATGTGGTAGCTTGAAGGGGTTGAGCGTAATTGAGAGACGCAACACACAAGACGAGGATTTAGACAGCTTCAGGCCCCGGGAAACATCATCCGGTAATAACCCTACATGCTGTTTGTGGCTAGGTCTCATTATGATCACGAGAGAGTCGCCGACAAGCGGGCTCTTTGTGTCTAGCCCTAGATCTTGTTTCTTGTTTTCTGTCCCTCTCTGGGGAGCCCTGCCCCTCCTTATATAAGTTAGAGGGGCGGGTTACATGTGGAGTCCAAATAGGATTAGGACTAGCCTATCTTCTACTACAAGTCGGATACAAGTCCGGTTCTTGATTCCTTGTAAGGGAGATATTCCTCACGCCTTTCCTCTTAAGCCGGCCTACCATAACGTAAGCCGACCTTCTGGGCCTTGAGCCTCCTGGGCCCCCGGGTCTTGTCGCTCCTCTGATCCGCTTGCCAGGTCACCCATAAGTCGCCAGGATCGGGGCGGGTCATTAGTGAGTCGCCAAGTCCGGCTGGGTTATACATCCAGCCGGGTCATACCGTGGGGTATATCCCTGACACCCCCAAGTTTAATTTGGATTTATCCATGTTAAACTGATCTGCAACATAAACACAAGAACAAACTGACAGGTTGTACTCTGGGTTAAATATTCTTGTAAGCCGGCACCTGATCATTTTTAAATCCTTGTCATTTCCTTCTTAATACATGCCCATGTACTCATAGCAAATCTCCTTTAGTAGATATGTTCAAACTTTGTGAATGCAAAAAATCCAGATAGTTCTTTTGAGAAATCCGGGTAAATAGGCCAGCTTCAGAGTCAATTTGCTGGCATTGGTCTCTTGTAGAGAAATATTGTAAGAAGTAATCCACTTGAATTGGCTTCCAAAGCGCCGGCTTAAAACATATTGGTCTTGAAATACTCATCTGACTTTCAGCCAGCTTGAAGAGGTAAAATTTGCCGGTTTATCATAACCAAAATTGCCGGCTTGTAAATATTGATAGCACCGGGTCATAACTGTAGCCGACGCCGGGTCATAATTATTGGTGACACCGGATCATGATTGTTGCAAACATTGGGTCAATCCGATCTGCTCAAAACTGAGAATTTGAACATATTTCTCCCTTATATCCATATTACATGTAGCCCCCAAGGGCCGGTTTAATCAGCATGAATAAGCCGGGACTTATCATCATGGCTTTAAATAAAATCCAGCTGTGTAGCCCCCATGAGTCGGCTATGGTCATAGTAGTGTAGCCGGGTCATCCTAGAATTGTCTTCAGCAAAGAGCAATATGCATTAGCCCCCAAGTGTCGGGTCATTATGTAATAATGAGCAGGGACTTCGTAAATATGATGATGTAAATTTGAGCAGTAACATGTAGCCCCCAAGGGCCGGCTTAGTAAGATAATACTGAGCTGGGACTTTTCATTGAAAATAATATCATATGATGTTACCCCCATCCTGGGGCTTGAACCCACGTCCACAAGGTTAAGAGCTTTGTGCTTTACCAACTGAGCAGTGGATCCTTCAATATATAATGGAATAAGGATTGTGTATCTTGAATTTTAACAGGAGCAATTGGTAGCCCCCAAGGGCCGGCTCATTACAATGGGATGAGTCGGGTCTTCAATAAGGCTAATAAAAATGACTTTGCATTAGCCCCCAAGTGTCATGGTGCATGCTTGCAGCGACATGAGACTTGCATATTTGATGTAACCTCAACTTGAATAATGTAGCCCCCAAGTGTCAGGTCGTACGCCTGCAGCGACTCGGGACTATTTCCTCCATTGTAAAATAAATCATGCCCGTTGATAAAGATAATAGCTGTTGCGCTAAAGCGACTTTGAAAACCTCAATCATAATACTGGTTATTGATAATCATAATAGAAATCCAGCCATGTTGGCTATTCAAGATTTGAATAATATAATCCGGTATGAAAACCTCAATCATTCAATATCATCATGAAAATCCAGCTATGTTGGCTATTAAAAATTTGAATAACCCAGTTTGAAAACCTCAATCATTCAATATCATAACGAAAATCCAGCCAAGTTTGGCTATTTAAAGATTTCAAATACCTTATCTGTTGACAAGTAAATCCGGAGTTTAAATACCCGGCGGCTCTTGGCCGATGGCGATTCAATACGCCTTCATTGTAAACCAGAAATTTTTATGACCCGACGGCTTATAGCCTTTTGAGAAAAATCCAGAACGGATAATCATTTTGAAGCATCAAGTTTGGTAATGAGCTTTGAACTTAATCATTTATTTGTCATATTTCTGCAAATCCTGCAGAGAGTTTAAACAACATATGCCCTGGCGACTTAGCGTCAAATCCAGGGCGGGTCATAATATCTCACATATAACCACTGTGATATTGAATTTGTACTGCCGGCTTACATAACCTGTGCAGTAAGGGTGATAACCCAATCCTTAGAAGCCAATGCTTCCACATAGATGATGATTGTCATAAACTGGCGACTTATAGTCAAAAGTCAAGCCGGGTTAAGCATAAAGTACTTATATATATTTGAGATATAATTCCAAAAAGGTCTCAAGTTAAGTAATTGTGGCTGCAATAAACTTTACCAGAGACAGAATAAAACTTTTGAGGCTTCTGATTCGGATACGATCAGTAAACCGTTCCAAAAGGGTTAAGCTAAGATTCGAATACGATCATATAGCTCCCAGTGGCTTTGGCGATGCCGATCAAGAGGGTATCGACAGCTATGTTCTCTTTGGTTCGAATACGACCTATGTTTGAACACGAAGCCCCCAAATGACCTTAAGAGTTGTTTAGCGACGCTGATTCGAATATGATCCATGTCGATTCCCAAAGGGGTTGAGCTATGATTCGGATACGATCAAGAAGCCCCCAAGTGGGTTCGGCAGTTTGCCAATCAAAAGGGTATCGACAGCTATGTTCTCTTTGGTTCGAATACGACCTATGTTTGAACAGGAAGCCCCCAAATGACCATATAAATTTTGGTATTGCGCCGATCAAGAGGGTACTGATAGCTATGCTCGATGAGCAGGAAGCCCCCAAGTGATCATAATAAGATAAGCCGTAAGGCAGGATATCCAAGTTTGAACCGCGCATCATGGCAGCAAGTTCTTGGCAACCTTTAATTTTTCTGAGAACTCGAACTTGCGAGAGATTAAATCTTTTTGAACCGGAACCTTAAACCAGATTTAAAAGCTTCTAAACTTTGTGAGAGACAAATTTACCTTGAGCCGGATTTTGAACCGGATTTGATAGCTTCAAAGCTTTGCGGGGGAGAAATGTCTCTTGAGCTATATTTTAAACCAGAATCTTCATTTTGAGCCGGAAATTTTTCTGACGGCCTTTAAATATTCGCCAATAAAGAGTAGCCTCCGGGGCCAGGTTATCTTCCCTTCAATGACCCGGAGTTCTTGAATTCATTGAAACGGGCTAATTTTGCCGAGTCATACCATTGTAGCCCCCGAGTTTCAAGATGACTCGAAGAGTTGGCTTGATATTCTCCATATTTGACCATAGCAGAAGGTGTATATCATTGGCGTTGATAACGCGATGTGAATCCACAGAAGGTTGAGGTGACTGCGGCGGGTTATAAATGATCCCGTATGAGCCGTGTCAGCAACTCGGCCAATGGTTCCTTCCAACTGGTTGTTTCAAGCTTAACCAAACTGTAGTGGCGGCGATTTGTGCGCCTGCCCATTGAGCCATCTATTGCAGACGGCGGTTGATAATATATGATAATTTGCCTCCAATTTGTTGGAAGAGAAAACCGGGCTTCCCAAGCAGTGACTTGCTCATACTCAATAAACCACTCATGCAAACAGGTGCAGCCCGGTGTGTTGATGTAGACCAGGCCACGAGAGACGGACGGTAAAGACGACCGTAATATCAGAGGCGGCACAGACAGATGAGTCGGCCGTGGTACTGTAAGCCGGTGCGGGCGAGTTAACCACGTCGTTTTGATGTAGTGGACAATTGTCCTGCATCACCAATATTGCAGACCAAGGCAAAGATAAAAACTGCTCTTCGACAAAAATAATATGTGCCAATAAAATATATTTTAGATGGATACCACCTGACTCGTCCGGACAGTAAATGAGTCGGCTGCGGCATTGTAAGCCGGTGCGGACGGAAGAGTCGACCGCGGTGCTATAAGCCGGCGCTGACGAGCGAGTCGGCCGCCGTGTTGGAAGCGGTGCAGACGCGTATGAATCGGCCGCGGGGGCAGACGACGAGTCAACCGCGTGCATTGATGTAGCGGGGGTGACGACTCTCTCGTCTGTGCTAGTGCAAAAAATGATACTGGCGCACATCCCTTTGCGACACCTTTATAACGAATAATAGTCCTGCGAAAAAATAGCACAGACCAGAGTAATTGTTCTTAAACAATTTAATATATGATGATACTATATAGAAAAGATAGCACCTGGTGGTTTGTGCCTGGATGAACAGGACACTGATATTGGATAAAGTTGGACGCAATCAGATGAAAAAGATAGCCTCACTGGTGCACGCCTAATTTTGGCAATTGTACTTTGGCTCGATTTTTCTTGTGGCTAGCCCTGACGCCCCCCTTTTTTTAAAATGCCTTCATCCAGTGGTATTTGCCTGAAATTCATTGCAGCTTCACGTAATCACGTGACCGAGTACTAGTAGTACTTGGATTTGACTAGTCTTGTCTTCCACGTGATGGATGATGGTCCTTCTTGGAGATTGTGCCATTGTAATTCCGTTTCAATTAGCACTAGTATCAAGTCTTTGGAAAGTAACTGCCATGGAGACACGGGACAGCGGTCAGGCTGCAGCCTTTTTCTTTTTTAATGTAGATGACCGCCGCTGATCCATAGTATTTTGCCCTTTGACTCCTTGCGTACTAGTAACAACATCTGGTGTCATGTTGGCTTAATGTGATAGACTGTCTTTTTCTGTGATCTGTAGTGCCTTCATGGCAGCAGTACACGGTTGATTGCTACGGCCTGGGATTTGTGGACGTAGAGCAGCAGCGATTCGGAGTTGATCCGGTTTAAAAACGCGAAGTTGACTCGGAACAGACCGGCAGTTCGGACGAAACTACAGTGAAGCGACGGTGGCTTGGTGCGGCCGTTCAACCAGGGTTGACCCGCCGGTGAAAATGTTGCCTTGGTAATTTCTAACTAATGGGATTTGATGCCTACGTGAGTGGCGGCTTTCCTGGTGCGGTTCCCTCCATACTAATTAAGGAAAACACTGCAATCTTTGGCCACTTTCAATCGTATTCCACGAACCGAGTCGGACTTTCTTGTGATATTGAAATCTTTGTGGACGGCAACCACTCGTACGTGGCTGATCGGACAGCCGCCCGACACAACAGTCATCAGACCCGCTCGCCGATTCTCCGCTGACAGCTCTTGTAGCAGTAGTTTTGGTTTCGACGAGAATAATTCCTTCTCTTGATCTCGGCGAGTTATGGCGGTAGCAACGATCCAGCCCTAATGTTCTCTTGATCTTGAATCTCGAATATACCGTTTGACTGTTCGTCGATGATGTAAACTTCTGCGCCGGTTCTTTTCCATCCAGCAAATCACGAACTTCTCAATCCCTGAAGAGATCCCTCCAAGATCTCAACACCACCATGCGCCAGCCCCACGGTGGGCGCCAACTATCGTGGAATTGTCACGGCAGATGTCCTCATGAAAGGACTTAGTCGCGAGGCCAATGCATCTATGTGGTAGCTTGAAGGGGTTGAGCGGAATTGAGAGAGGCAACACACAAGACGACGATTTAGACAGCTTCGGGCCCCGGGAAACATCATCCGGTAATAACCCTACATGTTGTTTGTGGCTAGGTCTCATTATGATCACGAGAGAGTCACCGACAAGCCGGCTCTTTGTGTCTACCCCTAGATCTTGTTTCTTGTTTTCTGTCCCTCTCTGGGGAGCCCTGCTCCTCCTTATATAAGTTAGAGGGGCGGGTTACATGTGGAGTCCAAATAGGATTAGGACTATCCTATCTTCTACTACAAGTCGGATACAAGTCCGGTTCTTGATTCCTTGTAAGGGAGATATTCCTCACACCTTTCCTCTTAAGCCGGCCTACCATAACGTAAGCCGACCTTCTGGGCCTTGAGCCTCCTGGGCCCCCGGGTCTTGTCGCTCCTCTGATCCACTTGCCAGGTCACCCATAAGTCGCCAGGATCGGGCGGG
Organism: Triticum urartu; assembly: GCF_056163025.1. NCBI lineage: Eukaryota > Viridiplantae > Streptophyta > Magnoliopsida > Poales > Poaceae > Triticum > Triticum urartu. Next base: position 297,587,266 of record NC_141877.1, read on the forward strand.
TCACTTAGTGTGTCGTCCAGTCAGGGTGGGTCATTAGTGAGTCGCCAAGTCCGGCTAGGTTATACATCCAGCCGGGTCATACCGCGGGGTATATCCCCGACAACATACAAGTATAATTTACTCGTCATCGAAAACAACGCATAAAATACAGGCGTAATGAAACCGAGGGCTCGAGGTCTGTAATTAAAACCGGCAGGTTATGCGTGTAATTTAAGAGACCAGTGTATATTCTACGAGCACTGCTATATGGACGACATTACCAGACGATACATGCATGACGTGCATATCATGCCATCCATGGGCAAGGCTGAAATAGCAGCTAACGGCTGGATTAGCAATCGTCCGAGTGTCGTTCAGCGTTTTTATTGTGTGTCAAGTACTTCCGATATTTTACTAGTCAAAATCGACCAACCAAGCGCCTTCGCCCGAGACCATCTGCTTTAATTTACAAGCGTCAGTTTTACAAGCGGTTTTGGTTGGAAAACTATGATCCAATCATGGCCTAATATCATGAGTTGGTCGGAAGATCATATGGTTTCACGTCTAACCTACCCGACTTGTCGTATAGGCTATGAATGAAACATAAGACGATGAACTTCTTAAGACCGGAAACAACAGAAGATGATGATCTTCTTAACAAGCAAATCACTGGCATTAGATCGACATGCAAAACAATACGAAGCATTATTCTCAGGAGGCACGGTGAACAGCTCATGGTGCCGCATGCCACAACATTCCAAGCTCAACTTTGCAATCAAACACAAGGCCTGGCATTACATAGACAATATTCAGAACAAACTCTTAACACATGAATATCTCAGCAGAGTAACTATTTACTTCTAAACTGAACACAGGAATAGGAAAAAACACTCGACGCTGCTCACAGCAAGGGCGTCCCACTCAAAAATATCAAATGCATGTCTTCTGGCTAACATCAATGAGCAAATTTTGATAAGGTTTTCCAATTCCAATATATTAAACTAACGTCTTGTTGCTAACATCAATGATTAAACTTTGACAAGCTTTTCCCATTCAAAATATGTAATGCCTATGATCGTAGAGTCCTGTCGTAGCTTTTGTACTTGTTTGGGCACTCTTTGCCCAGGGCACTCCACGTGTTGTTAAATTGCCAATGGTCTCTGCAGACTAGTCATGTCACCGGTGTCTAATAATACTCTGTAAAGCTTCTCGGTCATTCCTTCTGTAATGTAGCACAAACAGTGACTGCTTCTTTCTGCAAAGTGGAACGACCAACTAGACCCAGTAATGCAACAGTTTGCCTTACACATTGGCTCCTTTTGTGCAGTTCAACTAAAATCGAAGTCGGAATAAAACCGAGCTTTAATTTTGATATCCCTGTAAGCAACAATAGGTATAAGGGAAACAATTACTAAGAAATAACGGTTGATGACTTGTACTCCCAGAAGAAAAGCATCTACTGATCTACTTTATCTTAGTGGGAAACAAAGCAGGAGAGTAGCAATTCTCCATCAGTGTGATTCATTCATATTGACAGAGACATTATCTTAACAATGCCTTGTTTCAACATGTATAAAGAACGACAAAGCTTATAAAGGGGGTGATGCTGAATTTGTTGTAACAAAGAAACAAGCATCATGTCTGGGTTGGTCCCATTTTTGTTCACTACTTAATGGGAAAAGACAACAATACAATAGCTTCAATTCATCATTTATTTAAAACAGTACCAATACAAGTAGCATAGAATCTCAAAACACACTGCACGATCATGTGGATGAAGGCAATTACCAACCTGTCATGACGCACACAAGATCATGTACGAATCTACCAACACGAATAGGAAATCCAATCTCGTTTTGTGCAGTTGCACTGAAATCAAGCAAAGTGTTTCGCGTAGTGAAGCAAAATGTCAAAATAGCCACAAGTTGAATAGATATCCGTGTATAAACAGAGGCAAAAAAGGAATCAATTACTGGCTAATAAAGGAGGATGAAACATGCGGCCACAAAAATGGTAATCCCGCCAATCCCTAACAAGTGTTGCAGTTCTGAAATAAGATTCAATAGTTAATTCTGAGAGTGGCATCAATTACTGGCTTATAAAGGGGGTGATGCTGAATTTGTTGTAACAAAGCAACAAGCATCATGTCTGGGTTGGTCCCATTTTTGTTCACTACTTAATGGGAAAAGATAGCAATACAATAGCTTCAATTCATCATTTATTTAAAACAGTACCAATACAAGTAGCATAGCATCTCAAAGCACATTGCACAATCATGTGAATGAAGGCCTGTACTGACCTTTCATGATACGACCAACATAAAATACAAATCTACCAACACGAATAGGAAATCCAATCAAGTTTCGTGCAGTTGCACTAAAATCAAGCAAAGTTGTCGGTGTGACATTTAAGTTTTCTATAGAAACAAGTTGAATAGATATCCCCATTTTAATAGGCAAAAAAGAAAACAATTAGTGGCCAATAAAGGAGGATGAAACATGCGGCCACAAAAAGAAGCATCTACCTTATCTTGATGGAAAACAAAGTATAGGACAGTAGCATTTCTAAAATGGTTGCATTGATTCATATTAACAGAGAAATTCTTTTAAAACAGACCAGTAGTTAATTCTGAGATTAACAATAGAAAAATAGCTGCATGGGACATGCCAGCACCATGTGCGTCCACACGTATAAATGGGTGATGCAGAGTATGTAGCCAAGCAGCATATATGCGCTGGTCCCATATTTGTTCTCTTTGAACCTTCTTCCTATGTGAGGGCAGCAAATCTAGTAGTGCACAAACTACCCGACCCCCCAGTTTCTTTCCCTTTTCAACAAAGAGATCGGTTCCTTACAGATGTGTGTACTGGGTTACCCCCCTTTTCCCTTTTCGACCTACAAAGCGGCTGGATAGCCAGTCTATACTACTTTCCGCCCCTCTTTTCCTCATTGAACCACGTCCTAGATTCTTGCTCCGGCCCACTGCACCCTTCTTTCCTCTTTGAACCAAGACCTACATTCGACTACAGATCGAAAAAGATCCAGATGCAGCTAGAGCAACGACGGTTTCAAAGAAACTTATACCATAGGGTCGTCGGGATGTGGCAAGGCGTGCGGCGGGAGACCGGATCTGCCCACACTACGTACGGCAGCGAGGAAGAAGGGGTCGGTGGCCCTCCCTCATAGGCGCTGGGTGAAAGAGAACAGCGCAGCCGGCAGTGGATTGCCTCCCTCGCCGAAGGCGATAGAGTGAATGCCGCACCTCCTCCCCTTCCCGGTGCGACGGGATACGGACGCCTCCTTCACCAGCTGTGAGGGGGGAGAGAGAGACAAGAGGCCAACGCAGTCTTGTTTAGATCTGGTGAAGAGAGGGTGAGAGACTGTGAATATAGCAAACCCTAGCAAATGTATCTAGACTCATTTTAGTACTAGATACCTCCGTATCTAGACAAATCTAAGACAAGTAATTCGGAACGGAGGGAGTAACATATATGTAGTGCGGCGAGCGTGTGGAGAGTGCAAACCCTAGCGAACAAGCGTTGAGCCCGCTTATATATATACTACTGTAGTACGGACTGAGCTCTGGTGCCTTCACTGCACCTGCTTTTGGCTTTATGACAGGTGAGCCAGCCACATTTTGGGCCCACCTGTCGTAAAACCCTAGCGAAAATTGCACCAACGTGAAAGACGACTGTGTCTCCAACGCAACCAAGGTGAACTGACGAAGGATATCATCTTTGTGCATAACAAGCAAAGAGCACTGATGGAAGACAGCTTGTTTTTCGTCGAAAATCGATCTGCTTCACCAGCCGACGCAACCATGAGCATCGATAGGTCATCGTGGTGATGCATCATCCATTTGGCATAAAGTTTGGGTGAGGCACCTAAGAAGTTCGACAAATCCTCACTGTGGTCTGTTTCTTCTCAGTAATCAAGCTCGAGGAAGGAAGAACCACGTGGCAGAGGACAGTGAGGCGGAACAACAATGGCCATCCAATTTTGTGTAGTTCTACTAAAATTGAGGAAGACATGCCCGGGTATGGAGACACGCGTCGCTGTTTCCAAAAATATAAAAAAGGGTTAGCAACGACATCTCGATTGTCAATAAGAATTAATGAAAAGTACACCAACAAACATAAGCATCATAATTATCTTAATGGGAACTAAACGAGGATACCCGAGAAAAAAAGCAAAAATTCATTTAACCAGTGATAGTACTACCACCATATGGACAATGACCGCACAACCACCATGTACTTTTTGTCGAAACAACATGTATACCTCCACCGAGGCATAAATTAGGACAACTTTTTGAGTGGCATTTCCTCTATAATAGTACTAGTAGGTGATGTTGGACCAGCCGACGAACCCTAGGTACTATGCATGGGGAGCTGGGGAGTAGTCGCATAGAAGAAAACCCGCACGCAGCGACCTAGGGAGCTGGACCAGTACAAGAAGTTATACCTCAGGTGGGCGAGATGTCGTTTAGGCGGGCAGGCGGGATCTGCCCACACGACGGCAGCGAACAAGGGCGCGAAGGATCTTCGTCCGAGCCAGCGCCGGCTCCAAGAGGATGGTGCGCATCGGCTTCCTCCGTCGCCGACGGCGACAACGTCAACGCTGCACCTCCTCACCTCCTGCAGCGGACGGGATTCGGCCGGATCTGTGACCACTGGTGAGGAGAGAGATAGAGTGGACACTGTCATCTTGTTTTGACATGGAGAGGGTGAGAGAGCTAGACGCGAGAAACTCTATCAAATGAGAGGCCATAATGGAGTAAAAAATCTCTCCATAGCAGTGGTTTTAAATAGAATACGCGCGTTCCCAGAAAAAAGAAACGAAAACTGGCGGACAATTTTTTAAGGTCCTGTCTAGGACACATCTAGATGTGACATAGTTATGTCACATATAAGTTGATGTCCACTCTGTTTGTGGTCTTTTCCTAGTTTTTTTTGTTTCTTGTTGCTACATTATATACTTGTGGGAGCTTAGATGTGATATCCTTAAATAACATCTAGATGTGAATTAGACAAACTGATTTTCTAACGTACCAAGAAAGGAAACTCGATCAAAAACACGCCCCCGCTTCCAGGTCGCGAGAGTCGTCGCGCACACACACATAGACATAGACATGCATATCCGTGTTTACGTAAAATTCCATTTCCATTTCCATATCCAATCATATTTGTCCAACTGGCACATTATTTACGTTGCTAATTATATACGCAACAATATTAATGTACAGCATCTCTTGTTTGCGCACGTCCGGACCGCTGCCACGGCCGGTCTTGACCAACCCGAACCCTCTTCATCACCCGCGCGTGCTTCCCGCCCGAAATGGTCAGTGCCGCATTCATGCCCGGCCAGAGCGGACGGGACCTCTCACTAGCGCCGGCATTGATTGCGGCACGTCAGCCGAGAGAGCGTCGCCCGCGCCGCTTCCGGGTGCACGCGGCTGCTCCACGTTCAAAGGTCGCAATAGCCGGCTACAACATGCGCGATCTCTTCCAGTAGTAAGTTCTTGGGAGTCCGTGCTACAGCTAGCTGCCCTCCCCCAACTCGTCAATCTCTTCCAGTAGTGCTAGTACTCCATGGCGCGATACATCGACAAGCAGGCGGGAAAGTTATGGTATACTACTTGGTTTGCGGTGAGTGGCATGCCGAGCGACCGTGTGGGGTCGAGCCGTGGAGGAGGGTGAGACACAAACATGACAGACGTGATTTAAACGTTGGTTTTGCTCGATGGCGCGATCCAATGAAACGAAATGTTGGTTTCTCTCTGTTTCCATTTTTTCTCCGGAAAAACGGGAACTTTTCCACTCCATTTTCATTCCTATTCCAAGGTTGCCCCATTACAACATTCCATCAAATACAAAGGAAAACTAACACGCATGTTGATGCATCTCAATGATTCATAGATCATAACCAATATTTACTTCACAACTAAAGAAAAAAGTTGTGAGAGCGTGTACGATAGAAAAACTACTGATGGGGTCACTACGACTTAAACCCTAAACCCTAAACATGATTTAATTTCCTGGCCAGGTAGAACCTGTCGAAGGAATGTGCTAGAGGGAGATTCTTTAGTGAGAATGTCAGCAACAATAGAAGCAACACTCTTTGGTTCTCCACCTTCTGGTACCTCTTGTTCCATAGAACTTTCCATGTCGGGAAGGAAAGACGGCTGGCACCCTCGGATCATACGATGCTTTTGTGCAGTTCCACTAAAATCGACCTGAGCATCCCTGATGGCAAAGATATTGAAGAAGTGTGATTAGAGTAATAGTGCTGGCACTAGTTCATGAGACATAAACTCATCACAAATAGAAGCCGGTAGAAGTAGAGAAAGATCGACATGGAGATGGAGCTACGACAGTGGAGCAAGCCGGCTCCAAAAGGAAGATGGACTACCTGGGACGTCGGGCTGTAGCTAGAAGGGCGGTTGGGACGCAGCATCGGCCCATACCGCGGTGACCCCCGATTGGGACGCACCGACTGTGGGTTTTCTCCCTCGCCGATGTCGACCGCGTCTACGCAGAACATTGTTCCCTTCCCCCAGCTGCGGGATCAGGCCCGTCGTTCTATGCTTGTGAAGAGAGCAACCTAAGCAAGCAGGCTTGTAGCTTAGGCTCCTGCTAGTGTATATATAGTGGTTTTCTTTTTCTCTCCATATCAACCATTATATTGTGTACGTGTCATTCAAGAGTGAAATGATGGTTGCTTCTTCCGACTAACTTACTGTGTGATTTGACTGCTCCTTAGTGCCCCCTACACGTACTCCCCCTATGTGTATGCAACAGTTACACGTACACATGGACGCAAAAACACGCGCGACGCCCTAATGCATGCATGTCCGAGCACACGACGGAACACACACGGTCACGCTCAAGTGCTCAACCTACACGTGCATGCACACACATACTCAGTCAGGGTGAGCTAGTGACCGTATGAACATCGGAAAATATATATATTGAGCGCAGTGAGCGTATTATGAAGTCCACTGGCCGTATTTTTACAAATATACAGTGACAGACAGTGTATTTATCTCGTTTGAAATTAAGCCATATTAACCAGAGAGGAGGCAGCATGGACTAGCATTACTTTGTTGTGTCCCGTCAACTTGCCGAACGAGGAGAAGGTTGCAGGGCGGGAGAAGCTTGCGCGCGGTGGCTCGCAGGACAAGGAGAAACTTTTGACTAATGCAAGCTCTCCCTCGCTCAGGCGGTGGGCGTGCAACAGTTAATTCGGTGTCAGATTGCCAGAAGCATACACTATACTACTAGTGCTATTATTGTTCGACTTCCCGAACAGCCAAGCGCAAAGTTTACTAGTACTACTACTATAGTCCATAAAGGTACATACTATACTAGTAATAAGAGAGGAGCGTCTGCACTCTTATTATAATTTTAAAATGTGATAAAGCAATCTTCAACACATTTGGTTCTCTTCGAGGGTTCTCGCATGTGATAATGGAAGTTGATTGCATGGAACACTCGCCAGAATTCTCGCTTAATTCTAGCTCATATCCTGTTACAAATAGTAGCGCTCAGTAATATTTCCTCTTTTTTTGTTATTCAGCATGTAAACACGTCAGCAAACCTTGTGGCGCATCTTCGTGCGAACCATGCTTGCTGCACTTTGAATGTGGCCGAGAGCTGGCTTGATGAAACACCTCGCTTCCTACTTCTTTTTTTGCGGGGTACCTCGCTTCCTAGTGACCAGTGTCTTGGCTGATCGTCCTAAGAATGCTTATATATGAATAAAGCTCTCTCATTTACCCGCAAAAAAGATTAAGCCATATTAACCGGAAAGGAGGGAGTATGGACTAGCACTACTTTTTGGTGTGTCCCGTCAACTCGCAGAACGAGGAGAAGCTTGCAGGACAAGGTGAAGCTCGCTTACGACTTTTGACTAATGCAACCTACCCTCGGTGGACATGCATCAGTCCAATCGGTGTCAGATTGTCACAGGCATACACTGTAGTACCCAACATGCGGAGTACCATCATTGTTCGACTTCACAAAGGGGCGAAGAGCCAAGCGCAGTAGTACGCGTACTTGATTTTGCACCTTCATACTACTCCACCCTCCGTCACAGTTTACAGGGCGCGCTTCATTATGATGCATTTCTCTCAATGCATTTCCACCACCAGAGAGACTTTAGACGTGTTTGGTTTAATGCTCAATTAATTAGGGCGTGGTAACCGCAATCAAGTCCACAATTTTATCTCCATGTACTGTGCTACTACGGAGTGCATGCATGTGTGTACCCGGGGTGGAAGCACTGCATGCATGTGTGTACGCATTATTCCCTCTAGTAATAGACGCCGTGCTATAACTACCAATGCTATTTTTCAGGCCGATCGCTAGTTGCCTTGGTCCCACAGATTTTTTTCTTTTTTCTGAAGCGCGCTGTATAAACAGTGACGGATGGAGTAGTATGAGCGGTTCAAAGAAGAGCGTATGGATGGTTGCTTCTTCAGAGCAACTTACAGTGGGAAAGGCGGGGCTTATGATTTGACTGCTCATTACTCACTATTAATGCGGCGCAACGACCGGGCTGAGTCTCCCATGCGGTTGTGCACTACCCCCTCGGTTCTTAAATATACTCCGGAGTATTTGTCTTTCTAGAGATTTCAACGAGTGACTACTCAAATAATTGTCTTTTTAGAGATTTCAAATGGACTGGCACATACGGATGTATATAGACATATTTTAGAGTGTAGATTCACTCATTTTGCTCCGTATGTAGTCACTTGTTGAAATCTCTGTTAAGATGAATAGAATACTTAGGAACGGAGGGAGTACACATACGAAGCAAAATGAGTGAATCTACACTCTAAAATATGCCCGTTTGAAATTGGTAAAAAGACAAATATTTAGGAACGAAGGAGTATAATTTTGTGCATGGCACATGGACCCGGCTGATGAAGAGGCTTCTAGCAATGCTATCAAGCTTCCATCATTTGTTTAGATAATTGACGTACTATGAAAATAATTTTCCAGTGACATGAAATTGTACAATGGTGTGAGCTTTCAGCTTTTGTTTCATGTGTCTTGCCATCGATGCTCTTTCGGAAACAATAAAAACTAACTTCCTTGCTAATGCATGTAAATTATTAGCAGATCAGAGCTAATAATTACATCACAACTGAAGACAAAGTTGTGAGAAGGTGTTAGATTAAAATTGATCCATGCTTTCATTGGCAGCAACGTCCCCCCAGCTCTGTCTAAATCAACAAGGCATGTTGGGAAAAAAAGTAGCTGTCTGGAGCATGCAACATTCCGATCATTTTGTGCAGTTCCACTAAAATAGAGCTGAGCGTCCCTATTCCAAAGATATCAAGTGTGATTACGATAATAGAGGACTGCTGATGAAACAATAAACACACAAATAGAAGCCGGTCACCTTTGCAGTCTCTCTTAAGACTAACTAGTTGGAGAAGATTAGGCTTGGAGTTGGATGAGGAGGATAGAGCAAAACCAATCTCCCTTTGTGCAGTCGCACTGAAATGTAGAGACGTTGCCCGTGTGACATTTTAGTACAACTGCACAAAACACTCTTAAGAAACAAGTGATTTGTGCAGTTCACCAAAAGGTCGCAATAGCAACGATGTGAAATGGATAGCCCTGTTTGCAAAAAAGAGGTAGAAAGGAAACAATTACTGGCCAATAACAGTTGATGACACATGCGACGACAAAAAAGAAGCATATTCCTTGTCCTAAGGGAAGATAACAACACGGTTGTGTTTGTCTAAAACGGTGTGAGGACGAGAATGCAATATGGAAAGTACGCCGGACGAGCTACGTTTTGGGCAAAGAACTATGGAAGATCCACATGTAGCGATGTGGGAAAACGGGCAGTGGAGCAAGGCCGGAGGGGATACCTGGAGGTCGTCGGGATGTAACTAGGTGAGCGGCGGCGGGCGGAATCTGCGAGCAGGTGGCGTAGGCCCTGCCGCACCGGAGCTTGGTCAGAGAGAACGATGTGTATCGCAGATCGGGACGTGCTGCCTCGGCGCCGTCGAACGGAGAAATGATGCACTTCCTCCCTTTCCCCCGGCGGACGGGATGCGGCTGGATCAATGACCAACGGTGAGAGAGAGAGAGTCCACCGCACTCCCTTTCCCCTGGCGGACGGGATGCGGCCGGATCAGTGACCAACGGTGAGAGAGAGAGGCCACTGCACTCCCTTCCCCGGCGGACGGGATGCGGCCGGATTAGTGACCAAAGATGAGAGAGAGGCCACCGGAGCCTTGTGTGAGATACTCTGAAGAGCAGACTACCTTTTCCTCCATAAAAATCGTTTTATATTATGTGTATGTGCCATTGAGCGCTATAAATTTATTTAAAAATAACGCGGCAACGCGTCAAGTCGAACTTTGTATCGTGCACGCATGGTACACGACCTCCCTAGGTAAAAAACCGCTACAGGCGTTCAAATTAGCACGTGGGCTGCCATTTCGTAAAGAAATGAGCTCCACCGTGTACCCGTGCGGGTGTGGCTGGGCACGAAGCGTGAGTACATGCACGGTGCACCTATTCTATTCTTGTATACGTACACCACCTACGTGGAGTTGTGTGAGAGAGATACAAACCTAGAGAGATATAGTGTGTGGGTTCTTGAGAGTTTTTTTTGTGGGGGGGGGGGTCAATCAAAAAATTTAACATATGCAATGTGTGTGAAATAGAGTCCTGGATATAACATATATATAGAGGGGGCGATCCACGAGAAGAGAGTGGAGGTATCATCGGCTTGAGGTGTCCATAGAATCGAAGAGAGGGATGATGTGTGTGTGTGTGTGCGCGTGCGATCGATAAAGAGTGCCATCGAATTTGTGTGTGCCCACGTCAAAGATATAGAGTGGTTGGCCTACTGGAATGTGAGATGGGACATGTGCAGTTTGTCTCTGTGGCATGGATACCTACCTGCAGCGCTCGACTATCGGTGTGTGGTGGGGGAAGAGGGAGGCCCAATTAACTATAGAGGTACAATGGTTGGTATATGTGTGGAGGAGCAGAGAGGCCTAGCTCATGTATTAAGGAGATCAATCTGCCTCATGTATTAAGGGAGATCGATCGGCATCCATGCATATGTGCAGGAGATGAATAAGGTTGGGAGAGAGACAGAGCTAGAGTGTTGGAGGGGGTGGTAGTGGAGTTGCTTCTAACAAATGGTAGGATAGGCTTGCTAGACAAACGGAGGGCACGCCCGCAATATCAATAAGAGAGGAGATGGCTGCTTGTTGTCTGTGCACGTGCGTGTGAGAGACGGGTCAGGAGGCATGCACGAATGATGAGGGGGGATGATGTGGCTGTGGTAAGCAGACGTAACTACATAGGAAGATCAATCACCCTTTGTAAGACAAAGGAGAGACATAACTTGTGAGGTACGTCGATCGGGGGGGTAGTTAAAGTCGATCTAGGTATATGTTGGGAGATCGATCGGTATACATGCATGTGTGTGTTAGAAGCAAATGAGGCACGAGGAGAAGGATAGAGAGAGAGAGAGGGATGCATGTAGGAGGTGGTACGAGAGGCATACTATATCGAGGGGGAGGAGTGTGCGAGTACGAGAACGATGAAAAGAGTGGTGGGAGTGAGGCATGGACGGTGACAAGAGAAGAGGGGAAGCTTGTGTTTGTGCTAAGCACACCTGGCTAGAGAGGCATATCGATCGATGTGTGCCATAAAGAAGGAGCTGGGAGGCCTTCACACACCGTGGGTGAACGACCTAAAGTGAAAAGACGAATTTGCGCGATGGAGCTAGAGAATGCTGAGGGAGGGTGAGAGGGATGCGGGCATGTGCATGCACAAGAGAAAGTTAGCGCTAGCTACAAAGATAAGAGGGTTGTGTGGGTGTAAAAGACGAATAGAGATCATATATACTTCATTATAAAAAGAGAATTCGGATATTTGAAGAATTTATCATAGTGTTTCAAACCGATGGATGTGTGAATATATATAACGGTGATACACATGGTGTGGTTATGAACATGGTATACTACATTTAATATATTTTATCTCTACTCTTATAAAAAACGGAGTTGTTGATGATGGTGTGCCTGCCATCCTGCATTATAGGCCGTCTGATTTATATCTGGCGGATAGCAAGGAAACTATGATGGTTGAAGTTGGCAACAATCATGATTGTAGATTCTTATTGAAATAGAGAAACGAATTCAAATTTAGTTCTAATTGCAGCGGTAGTATAGACATTTGGAATGCACTAAAATGTTGGTATGAGTAGGTTACATGCATTATACAGCAAGCGAAAAAATTTAATCGGACATAACATGGATTCATACTCCCTCCTTCCATCTATATAGGGCATAATGAGATTTTTAAGACCGCCTTTGACTATTGACAAGATTAATAGTACATGACATGCACAATGTGAAAATTATATCATTGAAAGAACCTTTCATAGACGAATTTAACGGTGTGCTTTGTGTAAGTTGCATGTCATATATCATTGCTCTAATATGTGGTCAAAGTTAGCATCGAAAAACGCATTAGGCCCTATATAGATGGAAGGAGGGAGTAGCTTTGAATAGCATTTGTATAGTAAAATGGGGCAATACTCTCTCTTTGTGTGGTATGAATAGTTTTATTTTTTTCGTTTTCTTTTTGGTTGAGGGAAGTGAGAATTGATTTGGTATGTACAAGTACAATATTACTACACGTTAGGCTTGTCCCTAAAATTCAACCCGCGTCTTGTTATATCCCGAAAATTCAGATATCGTGCTCCCAAAACTGGCGCCTTCACAACCTGCGCCTTGCTATCCCGAAATTACAACGCGCGCGAAAACTCCCTCCAGCTGCCAAATCCCGGCACGCGAAATCCCCCTTCTAACCCTGAGCCGAAAGGGCCGCTAGTTCAAATCGGTGGGGGGGGGGGTACTTTTGTAACACACCCTACATTTTGGACAAGCGCGTTCCTAAGTCATGATTCACCCCCTCCCATCGCCCCCTTTTCGCCATTCGAAATCCCAGGCCGCCATAACCTCTCCGCTCCAGCCGCGAAACCCCACCCTCCTCCGTCCGCCACGTCACCGCTGCCCAGCCGGAGCCTCTTCCCCGATGACGTCGTCCACCGCAACAGCTCGACGTCCCTCGTCCACCTCCCCGGATAAGGATTCGTCGTCCATCTCATCGTCCCGCCATTTCAGCCGCCCCGTCCTCCACCTCCAAGGAGTTTCTCCGACGTTCGCCTCGTCTATCACGGCTGCTCCATCCCCACAGCGCCGCCTTAACCTTCTCCACCGGAACCGCAGCATCCTCACCGACTCCTTGGACAAAGCCGAGGCCTACTCGTCTCCACCAAAGAGGTTGTACACTCATCGTGTCACACCTTCAACTTAACTCGACCTCCCGGCGCCGACGGTGCTCCATCCCGCACCCCCATGGAGCGGCTACCTTGAAGCCGGCGCCGCGGGTGACATCTCAATGGTGGCTCTCCCCCAGTGCGAGGCCCCTTCGGCGGCGGCGTCCATACCAGCCGGATCTGCTGCTGCTGCTCCGGCTCTCGCTCGATCGCTCGCTCGCCCAGCTGCTGTTGCTGCTGCTCTCCCCCTCGCTCGTGCTGCTGCTCTGCTCCGATTAAGCCACACTTCAGTTGACTGAATCGACTATTGGGTTAGTCAATTTTCAGGGGTTGGGGGGGCTCGCCGGAGTTAAGGAAGAACCACCCGCAGCGGGGATGGGGGCTCGCCGGAGAGGTACCCCACTATCTATCTTAGGGTTCAGGGTGGGGGTGGGGGGCCTAGTGGGCTGGCCGGGGCGGCGGTGGCGAGTTGTTTCGGGGTGGCGAGGTGGCGCTGGGGCCGGCGGTTCGGCCGGTGGTGGCTGGCGGCTCAGGGGGGTGCAGGTTGAAGATGAACTGCAGGCCCTCCCTAAACTACATGTCAAGTGCCCCTCTGCTACCATTGCGTTCAGATTCGACAGTAGCATTCAGATTCCACAGTAAATTTCAGTTTCGACAGTTAAGTTCAGAGTCAAAAGTTGTTACCTCATCTGTTGTAGTCAGGTGGTTTTTGGTGATGTTAATTTTACATCCATTTTACATCATCTATTGGAGATGCTATTAGAATCCCACGTGAGATTTACGATGTCTGTCTTATGCTGCTTCAGCCTTGACGTCATACGGCTCATCGGATCTGCTCCAACGACAGAACGATCCGTCACAATAGAGCAGTGCCCTGGACGCCGTCTACGTCGCCCTCAGATCTTCCTCCACACCTCCAACAGCCACCTCTGCCTCAACTGCTTCAGCGACCAACCCAATGATGCTAAGGTCGACACGGCAACGACAAAGAGGTTGTACACTTGTTGCATCACTTATTACTATACATTCACGTCGATCCATTAGGGATATTTTGGTTCAACGAAAAAACATCGATCCACTGGTTGTTACCATCACTCTAAATGTCTACACGCTCTCCTTACATAATCTCACCATATTTTTTTCGTATGCATGTCAGATATTGTACATAGTCATGCTGAACATGTAGAGAAAAAGAGGAGAGTTTTGCGCGGCAATACAATGTCATGCAGACATCGCTCCATGGTGGGTTCAATGGAAAACCCTCCCCACCCCTCTCCAGATTGTAATCCAGAGGAAGATATCTGTTCTGAGGCGGATTCGGACGCCACTGACCACTCCTATTTACCCCCCAAGGTGTTTGCTCTACCTTGGCATGATGATGTTAGTCATATCATGCATATGTTGCCTTGCAGTGCCTACTTTTGACATCATATATGTCATCTGCTTAGTTTAGACATGTTCTGTAATGCCACATGTTTAGTTTCTATATCATATATGGGAATTATGCAGTCTCATGTCTTTTAGCCAGCCATAATATATGTGAAATGTGCAATGCCATCCTGTTTAACCAGGCATCATATATTTGAATGATATCTTGCCCATCATTTTCTTCATTACATTTCCATTTGTCGACAATGTTTGTACATTAAACTACTCTTCTTGTGAATCAACCATTTGGGTGGGAGATGGAAAATCTGGAGTGAAAACAAGGCCTTCAGAGCAGACAATGCTACCTGTTGAAGCAGATCTCTTGTTGGGTCCCGATAGCTCCTCAGAGATGGATTCAGAGACAGATGACCAGTCCTATTCCCCTACTGAGGTGTATGCTCTAACTTGGCATGGTTATACTGCTCATATCATGCATACGGTGTCTTGCATTGCATAGTTTAGACATCATATACACAATATTCAACACCATGTTCTTAGTTCGGACATCATATCGAATGCCCTCTGTTTAGCATATAGATCACATATGTGAATTAAATGATGCGATCCTGATTACTTAGATAACATGTAGGTGAATTATGTCATGCGATTATGTTTAGTTATTCATCATATCTTTGAATTATGTTATGCTATGCTATCCACTTTAGATAGACACCATATATGTGAAATTATGTCATGCTATCCGTTTTAGTTAAACAATATACATGTAAACTATTTCATGCGATCCTCTTTTTTCCACACTATCTATTGCATCTGTCTCTCATACAATGTCTGTACATTCAACTATGTTTCCTGTTTATCAGCCATTTGAATTGGAGCGGGTGATGCCAGTATCTAGCGGACTAAACACACGATCTTCAAATAAAATAGTGCTACCTCTTGGTGGAGATAACACCCTGGTTGTACATGCACAAGAACCAGCCCTACCACACATAACCCAAACTCTCACAGATTGTACCCCTACTGCGATGGACAGAGAACCAGCTTCACCCAATCTAACCCCAACCCCAACCAATAGTAACCCAGTTCCTATTGACACAGCACCATATCCACCACAGAGCTCCCAAACAAGAGCAGTTAGTAAGGCAGCTCGAGTGCCCAAAGGGCCAGTACTATCACGGCGAACCCCAACTCCACCAGTTAGTACGCCTATTCCTGTGGAGGAAGCACAACCAGCTAGTCGTAGTTTAGCATCTATCGCATTTGATGTTGTTAAATCGTATGTGTGTATCTTCCCATCTTGGAAATATTATACTGAAGATGAAGGAAAATGCCAGTTGCAGGTGTTTGTCCAGGAGTTATGTGTAAGTAATGTTATTCATGGCAATTACTTTGCTTCGTCCCATACATCCTACCTCCATGATGGTTATAATACAACAAATTTTCCCATTTTTCTCTATAGAGAAGGACCGATTTGGAAACTCGGGATGAGGTAACCTGTGCTAATACCTCTGCTATCTTCAAGAATGCTTGGTGGCAGTATCGGAATTACCTGAAGAAACTGTACTTCACTAGCAAAGAAACTCATCAAATTCCCTTACGTTCTCCTGAGACACATTTACTGGACGATGACTGGGAATGCCTTGTTCTGTACTGGTCCCGAACCAAGAATGTGGTAAGGTCTATGAGCTCATTTTCTATTTTTAAGTATTATATTCTTGCGTCTTACTGTACTCTGTTCATGTAGAACAAGTGCCTAAACCTGAAGAACAACTGTTCTAATTTAAGATTCCATTGCTACCATAGGACATAGATATATATTTGTTTGATGCTTTTATTATGTACTAGTACTTGGCAATAGAAGACTTGGTAGTTTAATCATGTCCACATTACTAATGAACTGGTTCACCAAAATGAGTTTCATATACTAGTACATGCTAAACTTGTTATGTGTCTGCTTGTTTCTTCTTTTAGAATGCTGACAGAATATTGGGGAAGAGTGCCTTATTAAGCAACGGTAAAGGAAGTAATGCAGATAAGGTTCAGGATAGTGACACATCCTGTCTTGGTTTAGTGTTGGAGTTACTGGCCACTACCGCTTGCACAAGCTATTCAAACTCACTGTCTGAATCAGTTCGGTTTCTTGAGTCTCAACTACAAGCTGAAAGACATCGATCAGCTGTGCTGCGACAAGAAGCGGAAGGACTGTGGAAGTCCCTGGAGCATTCAGATGCATACTTTCTGGTGCAACAGCAAGCGTTTGAGGATTTTATTGCCAAACAGGACAAAGCTAATCAGCTTGCTAAGCTTATTGCCAGCATGGTGGATACCCAGGATAACGTTTCTTGAGCTCTTCTGAAGTTGTTTCAGTTATGCTCTTGTTTTGCTGTCGCGTTTATTTGCACTGGTGGCCAATTTTGACGGCCAGTGTATATGATATGCTGCTTTGTTCCCTATATTTGTACCGGTGGCGAACTTTGATGCCCAGTGGATGTAATATGTGTAATAGCCGTGATAGCCTAGCGTTAGTTGCTTGCTTATTTATTTCCTTGTTGTCTTGTTTATTTGTTTGCTTGTAGTCATTGCAGTTCTTTTTCTGCGGTTAACTAGTGGCTGCAATAACCTATTTTTTAAAACTAGGCCACAATAAACATGGGCTAATATTTACTGTAGTGACATTGGGCCTCCTACGGGTCATAGAAACAGTGGGCCTTCTACGGGCCATAGAAAAAGTAGGCCTTCTACGGGCCGTAGAAACAATGGGCCTTCTACGGGTTGTATCATCAATGGGCCTTATACGGGCCGTATGATCGATTGGCCAAACATGGGCCAATAACAGGCCGCATTATGGCCATAAACGGGCTAGAGTTGGAATCGTCCGTTCATGGGCCGACCGTAATGGGCCATTGTTAATAGGCCGTATTTGATGACGCTATGAAAACGGCCCAACGTATTAACGGACCACAAACGGACTGACTATAACCACGGGCTGAATTTGGCCCACAAGCAAAAAATGACAGTAACGGCCCGTAAGTAAACGAATGCTAGAAATGAGCCCAAGAATAAATGGGCTCTGAGAAGGCCGAAAGATAACATGGGCTGGAAACGGCCCAACGGAATAACGGTTCGTTAATGGGTATAAAGTGATACACTGTTCATTACGGGCCAGTTGAACCACGAGCCGTTAATGGGTGTAAAGTGATACACTGTTCATTACGGGCCAGTTTCACCTCGGGCCGTTAATAGGACAAGAGTTACATAGGGCCTCATATGGGCCGAAAGACATCATGGGCCATACATGGGCCAGAAGTGAAAATAGGCTGGAATCATATTGGATGGCCCAGATGACGCTATTGGGCCTAATTCGGATAGGGCGTAACGGGCCTTGGGTTAGCGGGCTGTAAATGGGCTATATGCGAACAGGCCATTAACAGGCTTTCCATAGGCCGGCCCACCACCTTTTGACCAAGTCAAACGGGCCGGCCTTTTCACAAGAATGGGCCTCTGTTGGGCCGTGCCACGTGTCGACGTATCATAGGCGCCTTCCGTCCAATGAGTGGTTGACATCTGTCCCAACGATGAGCCGACACGTGTTTCGTCCAGCCAATGATGATTTTACACGTGGAAAATCCCCATTGGTCAGGGCTGTTAACGGGTTATCCGATCCAAAACCTGACCCGATAGCTTAACGGCGTTCCGTTACGGTGGATGCCACGTGTCGCTCACCCTTGACGAAAGCACTTTTGTGACGCGTGATTTATCGTCATGGAAGTGGACACTTCCGTGATGATAATTTTGGTAATGTCATGGAACACTTCTACGACAGCACAGGTATGACTATCTTGATTCTGTCATAAATTTGTCATCGATGTACATGCATGACAAAAAGCGACCTACTGTGACAAACACGTATCATCACGGATGTGTATTTTTTTGTAGTGTAAGCCTTGTCGCCAACTTCATAAGCCACTTCCTTATGACGACGGTCATACTGGCTCTTTTGCCAAGATTGGGCTGTTTTCAAATTCTCACGAATGATGCGAACTTGCTCTTCTGCCTCCGGGATTATATCTGGTCCAAAGAATTGTCTTTCACCGGTTTCTGACCAGTTCAAAGGTGTTCGACATCTTCGTCCATACAGAATCTCGAAGGGTGCTTTCTTAAGACTGGATTGGTAGCTATTGTTATAAGCAAACCCGGCAAAGGGAAGACATTTCTCCCAATCCATACTGAATGAGATAACGCAAGCTCTAAGCATGTATTCAAGAATTTGGTTGACCCTTTCCACCTAACCACTTGACTGAGGGTGGAAAGCGGTACTGAAAGAAAGATGGGTTCCCATGGCATTCTGGAAACTTTCCCAGAAATGAGAGGTGAAAAGACTGCCACGGTCTGAATTGATCTCTAGTGGAACACCATGGAGCGACACTATTCGGGAGATATATAAGTCAGCGAGCTGACTAGCAGTGATACTCTCTCGAACAGGTAGGAAGTGGGCCACTTTGGAAAGACGTTCAATGACTACGAAGATAGCATTATTTACTTTCTTGGTCCTGGGAAAGCCGGTGATGAAGTCCATACCAACTTTGTCCCATTTCCACTCGGGAATAGCTAAAGGTTGAAGGGTGCCAGCAGGTCTTTGATGCTCTACCTTAACGCGACGACAAACGTCACAGTTGGCAATATACTGAGCGATTTCTCTCTTCATCCTAGTCCACCAGAACCTCTGGGGTAGGTACTGATACATCTTGGTACTACCGGGATGAATCGTGAGAGGAGATTCATGGGCCTCCTTAAGGATCAGTTGCTGCATCTGTTGACATTTGGGAACCACCAAACGGTTTCCAAAGTAAACAACACCTCGTTCATCCATAGAGAAACAGCCAGCAACTCCCTTGGAAATATTTTTCTTGATCCGGGAGATTCCCGTATCATGTTTCTGAGCCTCTATGATCTGATCTGTAAGGGTACGTTTCGCCACCAAGGTAGAAAGTGAACCATGAGGAGCTATGTGAAGGTTAAGCTTCCAGAATTCCTCATGGATGGGTGGTTCACATTGTTGCAACATGAGGTTGTTGCAATAGGATTTATGACTTAAAGCATCAGCCATGACATTGGCTTTACCTGGGGTGTAAGTGATCCCTAAGTCGTAATCCGAGATCAACTCCAACCAACGTCTCTGTCTGAGATTCAGATCTGTTTGGGTGAAGATATACTTGAGACTCTGATGGTCAGTGTAGATTTTGCAACGGTTACCAAGAAGGTAATGTCGCCAAGTCTTAAGCGCATAGACTACGGCTACAAGCTCTAGATCATGTGTAGGATAATTTTCCTCATGTGGATGCAACTGTCGAGATGCATAGGCAATCACATGACAATCCTACATAAGAATGCAACCTAGTCCTTGACGCGAAGCGTCGCAATAGATAACAAAGTCTTTAGTAAAATCCAGTGGCATGAGTATGGGCGTAGAAGTCAGGCGTCTTTTCAGTTCCTGAAAACTATGCTCACACTGTGGGGTCCACTCAAACCTTTTATCTTTCTTGAGAAGTTCCGTGAGGGGTTTTGCCACTTTGGAGAAGTTTTCAACAAAGCAGCGACAATAACTGGCTAGACCAAGGAAACTCCTAACTTGTTTGACCGTTTCAGGTGGAGTCCAATCGAGAACGGCTTTAACTCTCTCGGGATTGACAGCAATGCCCTTACCAGAGATCACGTGGCCTAGATAGGTCACTTCTGGCAACCAAAATTCACACTTGGAGAACTTGGCATAAAGGCGGTGCTCTCTGAGTTTTTCTAACACAAGTCTAAGATGTTCGGCATGCTCTTCCTCGTTCTTCGAGTAAATAAGAATATCATCGAGGTAAACCACGACAAACTTATCTAAGTAATCCATAAAGATCGAGTTCATCAAGCAGGAGAAAGTAGCTGGAGCATTGGTTAGGCCGAAATACATCACGGTGTACTCATATTGACCATAACGAGTGACAAAGGCCGTTTTGGGGATCTCCCCGTTTCTGATTTTGATTTGGTGGTAGCCTAACCTCAAATCCATCTTGGAAAAGACTGAGGATCCAGCGAGCTGATCATATAGGTCATTGATCCTGGGGAGCGGATACTTGTTCTTTATCGTGACCAAATTAACGGGACAATAATCTACAACCATCCGATCCGTACCATCCTTCTTCTTGGCGAAGAGGACAGGACAAGCCCAAGGAGAAGAACTGGGACGGATGAAACCCTTTTGCAAGGACTCATCAAGCTATTTCTTAAGGTCAGCTAACTCCAAAGGTGCCATCTTGTATGATCTCCTAGAGATTGGAACAGTTCCTGGGATAAGTTCTATGACAAACGCTACATCTCTGTCAGGTGGAACACCTGGCAGTTCTTCTGGAAAGACATTCGGGAAGTCACGGACTACCGGAATATCTTCAAGGTCTGGAAGAGGGCTGGCATTAAGAGAATAGAGTTGACGCTTTGCAACTCTAGTGGAGACAGTGACTATTTTGCCAGACGGATGTGTAAGTTGAACAGGTCTAGTGTAACAATTGATCTTGGCATGATGAGCTGTCATCCAGTCCATACCCAAGATGATGTTAATATCTGAAGACTTGAGAGATATCAAAGAAGCAAGGAATACCAGTCTGTCAACAAGGATTTCATTACCATGGATTACCTTGGAGGTTTGCCATTTGGAACCAGGAGTCTGGATTATTAGTGGAGTTGGCATATCACAAAATGACATGTCATGCAACCGAGCATAACCTTCGGATATGAAGGAGTGAGATGCTCCAGTATCAAACAGAACTGAAGCTGGGTGACAATTGACAAGAAGCGTTCCCAATACGATGTCGGGATCATCTTGAGATTCTGTAGCTGAGACGTGGTGCACACATGCTCGTTCAGTGGTGGTTGGCTTGGTACTGATCATCTTGCTTGATGGATTTTCACGGCCAACAGACCTCTCAGACTGGGGTGGAGTATAACTGGACTGAGGGCAGTCACATGCATAGTGTCCTGGTTCTACGCAGGTGAAGCAAGTTCCTGAGGTAGGACGTGGACCTACATTGGCAAGTGGTCCACTAATAGGCCTAGGTGGAGCATGTTGCTGAACTGGGTGAGGCGCCACATCAGATGGCCTCGGTGCATATCTAGGTGGAAGAGCTGAGTTCGGAATCCAAATCTGTCGCTTCTGAGAGCCAGAGCGGGAGGAAGAACCCAGATCACGGTTATGCTTATGAGACTCCTCGTAAGTGAGCTGAGCTGTCTCTGCATTGATGGACTTGTTCACAAGAGCCCGGAATGTATCACAATGGTGCAGGTGGAGATCACGACGCAGCTTGGGGTTGAGACCCTTCCGGAACCTAGCCTGCTTCTTGGCGTCCGTGGACACTTCTTATGTAGCATAGCGGGCGAGGTTTCCAAACTCTCTACTGTAGGCATCAACAGGCAGCTTACCTTGGGTAAAACTACAGAACTCTTCCCTCTTGCGGTTAATGAGAGCCTGAGGAATGTGGTGCTCACGAAAAGCCTCGGTGAAATCCCTCCAGGTAGGAATCTGGCCAGCTGGAAGCATAGCCTCATAGCTCTACCACCAAATACTAGCAGGACCTTCTAGGTGATAGGTAGCATAGGTGACCTTGTCACCTTCAGCCACGTTCGCAGAACACAGCTTAAGAGTGATGCTACAGAGCCAGTCATCTGCATCGAGTAGCTCAATGGAATGATGGAAGGTGGGTGGTTTCATACCAATGAAGTCGGTGATGGAAACCAACTTCTTACGCTGATGTGCGGTGTTCTGCTAAATCTGTGCCAGCAAGCGGTTAGTATCACGCTTGTTCCTCTCAGATGCTAACAAGAACTCTGCCATCAAAGGCTGGTCAGGAGGATCCTCATCCCTACCATCTCCGTGGTTCTTGCTATGAGCAACTAAACCTCGGTTAGCAGACGACATCCTGGCACAGAAACCAAGGAAACAAGGATGGAATTAGCATCGACATAAGGATGCGGAATGTAATGCAAAAGCATTGGAAACTCTTGAAATCCTAGGACAATTTCGGCAGCATAACGGTTGTAAATGCTCAAAAAGGATTTTGAGACATTCATCAAAGGAATAACATAATCACTCAACATCATAATATCAAGGTTCTGGGTCACACTGATGACACACGAAAGTAGTAGAACTATACGGAGACACAACCCAACAATCCTAAGACTTTACGATTTAGTAACACGTCATCCTGAGAGATAGAGCAGAAGCCTAGTCCTTAACCCTCGTAGAAAAGAAGAGGCTGACTCAAAAAGAATGACATGAGGTAAAGGAGTAAAAAGAGCCTTACATTCCCTTCCACAATCAATTCCCTTATATAACTAAAGCATTTCTAGACTCAACTTCGACCAGTTTGGCTTGGTAATCCTACAGTCAGTCAAGCTCTGATACCAACGCTGTCGGGACCCCAATCCTAAGTCACGCCGATCTAGCATGTAACACATCATATCACTTTGCGTCCTCACGCACGGTATCCCCACGGGTGCCACCTTACCTTGCCCGGGACCGTTTGCGCCTTTTGGCTCACGTATATGATAGTGTCGCTAGCATCCATATGACAAAGAACCCGGGCCGACATGACTAGTCGTGGACCCAAAGTGGCACTAACTTACAGGGTCTAAGTGTTCCGGAGCAATAGTGCTGGGCTAGCAGGACTCCGGTAAACCGGGCTGTAGCGGACTACCAAGGCTCAATGGAAGCACTAGACTACATTTCCCCATAAGAGAGGCTACCAAGGATAAACAACTAGGTTGTCGGATCCCACACATACCAAGCATTTCAATCATACACACAATATGCTCGATATGGGTAAATACAACATGGCATCACAACAAAACTCTATGACTCAAAGTATTTATTCATTAGGCTCTGAGGAGCGAGATATTACAAACAGCGGTCTCACGACCCAACATTTAGAGCATACAAGTCAAAGCACATGCGGAAGCTTAACATGTCCGAGTACAGACATCTACAAATGAAAAAGGCTAAGAAGCCTGACTATCTACCAGATCCTGCCAAGGGCACAAGATCGTAGCTGAGGTACAAGCTACTCGTCGAAGTCACTAGTGTAACCAACTGCAAAACATAAGTAAGCAAACGTGAGTACGGAGGTACTCAGCAAGTCTTACATCAGAACTATCTACATATGCAACATTATCAACAAAGGGGGTGGTGGAGTTTTTAACAGCAGCAAGCCAGCTTTGACTCAGTGGCTAACCTATACTACGAGTATCAGAAACTTCTTTGAGGTGAGAAGATGCACACGAGTCCACATATTCACCATATCAAAACTCCACTATGGATCCGCTCCCATATCCCTACGAGAAGGCCATCCATAGCACTCACGCTTATCTTGCGGATTTTAGAGTATCCACTTCAAGTTGTCTATGTACTACATAAGTCCTCCAAGTTTCCATATCCGAGGAAAATGACTATTCGAATAGATAATGTTAACCCTGCAGGGGTGTACTTCTTCACACACGCTGTCGCCACTTATCGCCCTGTACACATCATGTACCTCGGCAACCTTCAAGCGGAAGCCGGGCGAGGGTGTCGGCCACGACCTGACTAAGCACACAAGTCTCTCATTCAGGTATATCACCTATTCGAGTTCCATCCGCAAGGAGTTCCGGCCGAAGTCTCCAGTACGGCCCCAAACGATGTGTGCAGGGTTCCCAAGCCCACCATCCAGGTAGCACTTGGTACACCGTGCCATGGTGCCTAGTTTGTCCCAAGCCCGTCCCGTCGGACACCACCTACAAACGCCAGAAACTAGTTGCAACTCCTGGACAGAGATCAAGTAGATTAATAAGCCGAGAGGGGCTGGATAACCGGAACCCAATGTGTGGTAGTAACTGGACTTGGATAACATCCACAGAACTCAGTGCTTCGGGACGGTTCCAAAGAGACAACCCACCATGTACTCCTACATGGCCTCTCATCGCTACCTTTACCAAAACGTGTTCACACACTTAGCCTTTATCGGTAGGACATGTTCACCACTCCGATTCATTCCTGATGAATCATACCTGACACAACTCTAAGCATAGCTGGCATAAAGAAAACAAGCATGGATGAGTAGGCACATCAAGGCTCAAGCAACTCCTACTCATGCTAGTGGGTTTCAACTATTTGATGTGGCAATGACAGGTCATGCAGAGGAATGGTTCAACTATCGTAGCAGAAAAGTAGCAGTTTAATCATTGTTGTCCTAATGCAGTATAAGGAGCAGGAGCGAGAGAGTGGGATTTTATCGAAATGCTCAAGGGGGATTACTTGCCTGATAGATCAACGAAGGGGCACTGCTCCTCTGACAGGTACTCGGGAACACCTTCCGGAGTGGAACCTATCGAGAAGAAATGGTGCCGGCAATCAATACACAAACAGATGCAACAATATGATGCATGAACATGATATGTGAAAATGCTAGTGTTTGGGCTAATGCGAGATGCTACCAAGTTGGTTGAAGCCCATTTAGATCAAATATTCAAATGCAAATTCAAATGAAGCATTTTAAATGCCCATATTATGTTTTCACTTATACAGCATGTATAAGTTGGTTTTTCATGCATGGAACTAGCATAAATGGATTCCTTGCATTTTTCTGATAATTTTTCATATATAAATTATTTCATTCTAAGCTACGGTTGAAATTCTATGATTTTTAGAAGTCTATATCATTTTCTGGATTTCCTGATTTATTTTAATACCAGAAAATGAATAACTGCATCAGCATGACAGTGGCATGACGTCAGCGAGTCAAACGGGGCTGACCAGGTCAAACCTAACCAGTGGGTCCCATTGGTCAGTGACCCAGTCAACTACCTAAGTTAGTTAGCCCTAACTAACTGGGCAGGGCCCACTAGGCAGTGACTGTAGTAACTAACCTAAGTAGTTAATTAGTGCTAACTAGAGTAATTAGTCAGGCGGGGCCCGCAAGTCAGTGAGAGAGAGGGGGAGGTCAAACCTGGCAGTGGGGTCAACCCACCCGGTCAACGGGTCAACGGTCGCCGACGTTTAGCCGCCGGCGAGTCCAAACGCGGCGGTGCGCTGCGGGATTCGCCTACAGAGCGCCATTTGGCGCGTGGAGCACAACTATGGGATGCAGACGCTCGTCCGCATCCAACCGTGGTGGTGGCGTGGCCGGGGAGTGGCCGGAGTGGCGCCGGCGACGACGAGTGTGGTGGCCGGAGTTCGGCCAGGTGCGCGCGAGGTGTTGCGGGGCACGGCAGGAGCTGCGAGCAGGTCCGCTCGACTCGCCGGAGTGCACTGAGTGCAACGGCGAGCTCAGTTGCGAGCTGTGGTGGCCCTGTCCACGGCGGCAACATGCCCGGCGGTGTGGCGCTCGCGGGTTCGATGGTTAGCAGGGCTACGACACGAAATCGAGTGCGGGGAAGGAGGCGAAACGGAGGAGAGCTCACAGCGGTCTCGACGGCGTCGTGCGCGAGCTCGGGGATGCACTGGTGCGGCCGAAACGAAGACGACGATCTCGGGCGGCCAGAGGTGAAGACGACGATGGTGGCAGCGATGCAGTGCGTCCCTGGTCGCTTGGCTCATCGAGGATGATGTAGGCGACGAGGCGGAGCACCCGGACACGAAGAGAGGGCGAGGGGAAGGCGGTGGCTGCGCGGACAGCAAGCGGCGGCGACGAGCTCCGCTCGGGCGGGTCGAGAGAGAGGGATCCAGGGGAGGAGGGAGAACGAGAGAGAGTGAGAGAGTCCTGGGGGTCGCGTGGCGCTCGTAGCAGCCTCCAGCAGCAGCGGCAAGCAGGAGCTGGCCGAGCGCGTGGCCGCGTGCGGCGAGCGCGTGGCCGGCGTCCTCCTGGCACGGTGGAGATGACGACTGGCAGTGACAGTCGGCTGGGCCGGCCTGTTGGACCGCTGGGCTGCACAGTGCCCGGCTGCACAGTGCCCGGCTGCACAGGTAAGTTTTCCCATATTTTTGTTTTCTTTTCTATTTCTGACATTTGTTTTTGACTTAAAATAAATACTAGCACAATTCTAAAAATGTTGAGATTCCTTGTGACCACTAGTTATAATATACCAGAGGCCCTCACCAATTTCCAACATTTTTGGAGCCTTTAAAATATTTATATTATTTAAACAGCTCCAATTCAAATACATATGGGCTCATTCAAAAATCCAAAATGTTTAGCAAAAATGTGCATCACCTCTTGTTGTTGTTTCCAACATTTTCCAGAGACCATGAACATTTTGAAGAGCATTTTGGGTTCATTGAAATTCCATTTTTAATCTGAATCTATTTGAATTTGCTTTGGTGCTAGGGTTTGAAACATTCCCCATTTCAATTTCATTTGAAACTTAAACATGATGCACAAAGCAAGCCTAGATCATACCAGAACTAGGGAAGTGACAGTAATACTACTAGAACCGCATGGTGGAGCGTCTGTACTCTTATTTATTTTTAATCTCTGATAAAGTACACATTTATTCCGGAGAAGGGCGGAAAATGGCAGCCCAACATGTAATGATGATATCGATCAACCATGCTCGAATATATCTTGGCCTCCGTGCGAGCCTGTCTGTGTGTTCTCGCTCCTCGTCTCTCTCAAGGAACGGCGGGTTGGCCATTTTGCCGTCAATTGAGATCGGTTTGCTCACACTCCGGTCCCACATGTCAGTGATATGCCAAGAGGAGGTGTGTTGACCGACTGGCCATACGCGTACTTGGTTTTGCACCTTCATACTACTCCTCCCTCCGTCACAGTTTACAGGGCGCGCTTCATTATGATGCATTTCTCTCAATGCATTTCCACCACCAGAGAGACTTTAGACGCATTTGGTTTAATGCTCAATTAATTAGGGCGTGGTAACCGCAATCAAGTCCACAATTTTCTCTCGATGTACTACGGAGTGGAGTAAGTGCATGCATGTGTGTACCCGGGGTGGAAGCACTGCATGCATGTGTGTACGCATTATTTCCTCTAGTAATAGACGCCGTGCTATAACTACCAATGCTATTTTTCAGGCAGATCGTTAGTCGCCTTGGTCCCAGAGATTTTTTCTTTTTCTGAAGCGTACTCTATAAATAGTGACAGATGGAGTAGTATGAGCGGATTCAAAGAAGAGCGTATTGATGGTTGCTTCTTCCGAGAAACTTATAGTGGGAAAGGTGGGGCTTATGATTTGACTGCTCATTACTCACTATTAATGCGGCGCAACAACCGGGCTGAGTCTCCCATGCGGCTGTGTACTACCCCCTAGGTTCTTAAATATACTCCGGAGTATTTGTCTTTCTAGAGATTTCAATAAGTGACTACTCAAATATTTGTCTTTTTAGAGATTCAAATGGACTACTACATACGGATGTATATAGACATATTTTAGAGTGTAGATTCACTCATTTTGCTCCGTATGTAGTCACTTGTTGAAATCTCTAGAAAGACAAATATTTAGGAACAGAGGGAGTACACATATGAAGCAAAATGAGTGAATCTACACTCTAAAATATGCCCATTTGAAATTTGTAAAAAGACAAATATTTAGGAACGAAGGAGTATAATTTTGTGCATGGCACCTGGACCCGGATGCCGAAGAGGCTTCTGGAAATGCTATCAAGCTTCCAGCATTTGTTTACATAATTGATATACTATACAAATAATTTTCCAACGACATGAAATTGTACAATGGTGTGAGCTTTCAGCTTTTGTTTCGTGTGTCTTGCCATCGATGCTCTTTCGGAAACAATAAAAAACTAACTTCCTTGCTAATGCATCTCAATTATTAGCAGATCAGAGCTAATATTTACATCACAACTGAAGACAAAGTTGTGAGAAGGTGTTAAATTAAAATTGATCCATGCTTTCATTGGCAGCAACATCCCCCCAGCTCTGTCTAAATCAACAAGGCATGTTGGGAAAAAAGTAGCTGTCAGGAGCATGCAACGTTCCGATCATTTTGTGCAGTTCCACTAAAATAGAGCTGAGCGTCCCTGTTCCAAAGGTATTAAGTGTGATTACAATAATATAAGACTGCTAATGAAACAATAAACACACAAATAGAAGCCGGTCACCTTTGCAGTCTCTCTTAAGACTAACTAGTTGGAGAATATTAGGCTGGAGTTGGATGAGGAGGATAGAGCAAAACCAATCTTCCTTTGTGCAGTCGCACTGAAATGTAGAGACGTTGCCCGTACAACTGCACAAAACACTCTTAAGAAAAAAGTGATTTGTGCAGTTCACCAAAAGGTCGCAATAGCAACGAGGTGAAATGGATAGCCTTGGTGCAAAAAAGAGGTAGAAAGGAAACAATTACTGGACAATAACAGTTGATGACACATGCGACGACAAAAAAGAAGCATATTACTTGTCCTAAGGGAAGATAACAACACGGTTGTGTTTGTCTAAAACGGTGTGAGGACGAGATTGCAATATGGAAAGTACGCCGGACGAGCTACGTTTTGGGCAAAGAACTATGGAAGATCCACATGCAGTGACGTGGGAAGACGGGCAGTGGAGCAAGGCCGGAGGGGATACCAGGAGGTCGTCGGGATCTAACTAGGTGAGCGGCGGTGGGCAGAATCTGCCCATACTGCAGCAGCGAGTAGGTGGCGTAGGCCCTACCGCGCCGGAGCTTGGTCAGAGAGAACATCGTGTACCGTAGATCGGGACATGCTGCCTCGGTGCCGTCGAACGGAGAAACGATGCACATCCTCCCTTTCCACCAGCGGATGGGATGCGGCCGGATCAGTGACCAACGGTGAGAGAGAGAGGCCACCGCAGCCTTGTGTGAGATACTCTGAAGAGAGACAAACCAGGCAGGCAGGCTCCATTGTATATAGTGGAGCGGACTACCTTTTCTCCATAAAAAACGTTTTATATTCTGTGCACATGCCATTGAGCGATATAAATTTATTTAAAAATAATGCGCCAACGCATCAAGTCGAACTTTGTTTCGTGCATGCGTGGTACACGACCTCCGTAGGTAAACAACCACTACACGCGTTGAAATTAGCACGTGGACTGCCATTTCGTACAGAAGTGTACCCACGCGGGTGTGGCTGGGCACGAAGTGTAAGTACGTGCACGGTGCACCTATTCTCTTCTTGTATACGTACACCACCTACGTGGGGTTGTGTGAGAGAGATACAAACATAGAGAGATATAGCATGTGGGTTCGTGAGAGTTTTTTTGGGGGGGTCAATCAAAAAATTTAACATATGCAATGTGTGTGAAATAGAGTCCTGGATATATCATATATATAGAGGGGGCGATCCACGAGAAGAGAGTGGAGGTATCATCAGCTTGAGGTGTCCATAGAATCGAAGAGAGGGATGATGTGTGTGTGTGTGCGCGCACGCGATCGATAAAGAGTGCCATCGAATTTGTGTGTGCCCACGTCAAAGATATAGAGTGGATGGCCTAGTGGAATGTGAGAGGGGATAGGTGAAGTTTGTCTCTATGTCATGGATACCTACCTACAGCGCTCGACTATCGGTGTGTGGGGGGAGGCCTAATTAACTATTGAGGTACAATGGCTGGTATATGTGTGGAGGAGGAGAGAGGCCTACCTCATGTATTAAGGGAGATCGGTCTACCTCATGTATTAAGGGAGATCGATCGGCATCCATGCATATGTGTAGGAGAGGAATAAGGTTGGGAGAGAGACAGAGCTAGAGTGTTGGAGGGGGTGGTAGTGGAGTTGCTTCTAACAAATGGTGGGATAGGCTTGCTAAACAACCGGAGGGCACGCCTGCAATATCAATAAGAGAGGGGATGGCTGCCTGTCTATGCATGTGCATGTGAGAGACGGGTCAAGAGGCATGCATGAATGATGAGGGGGGACGATATGGTTGTGGTAAGAAGACGTAACTACATAGGAAGATCAATCTTCCTTTGTCAGAGAAAGGAGAGACAAAACTTGTGAGGTAGGTCGGTCGATGGGGGGAATAGTTAAAGTCGACCAAGGTATATATTGGGAGATCGATCGGTATACATGCATGTGTGTGTTAGAAGCAAATGAGGCACGAGGAGAAGGGTAGAGAGAGAGGGATGCATCTAGGAGGTGGTGCGAGAGTCATACTATATCGAGGGGGAAGGAGTGTGCGAGTACGAGATCGATGAAAAGAGTGGTGGGAGTGAGGCATGGACGGTGATAAGAGAAGAGGGGAAGCTTGTGTTTGTGCTAGGCACACCTGGCTAGAGAGGCATATCGATCGATGTGTGCCATAAAGAAGGAGCTGGGCCTACACACACCATCGGTGAACGACCTAAAGTGAAAAGACGAATTTGCGTGATGGAGCTAGAGAATGCTGAGGGGGGTGAGAGGGATGTGGGCGTGTGCATGCACGAGAGAAAGTTAGCGCTAGCTGCAAAGATAAGAGGATTGTGTGGGTGTAAAAGACGAATAGAGATCATACTTCATTATAAAAAGTGAATTCGGATATTTGAAGAATTTATCATGGTGTTTTAAACCGACGCATGTATGAATACATATAACGGTGATACACATGGTGTGGTTATTGATGACCCACAAGTATAGGGGATCTATCGTAGTCCTTTCGATAAGTAAGAGTGTCGAACCCAACGAGGAGCAGAAGGAAATGATAAGCGGTTTCTAGCAAGGTATTCTCTGCAAGTACTGAAATAAGTGGTAACAGATAGTTTTGTGATAGTATAATTAATAACGAGCAACAAGTAACAAAAGTAAATAAGGTGCAGCAAGGTGGCCCAATCCTTTTTGTAGCAAAGGACAAGCCTGAACAAACTCTTATATAGAGAAAAGCGCTCCCGAGGACACATGGGAGTATCATCAAGCTAGTTTTCATCATGCTCATATGATTCGCGTTCGGTACTTTGATAATTTGGTATGTGGGTGGACCGGTGCTTGGGTGCTGCCCTTACTTGGACAAGCATCCCACTTATGATTAACCTCTATTGCAAGCATCTGCAACTACAAAAAAGGTATTAAGGTAAACCTAACCATAGCATGAAACATATGGATCCAAATCAGCCCCTTACGAAGCAACGCATAAACTAGGGTTTAAGCTTCTGTCACTCTAGCAACCCATCATCTACTTATTACTTCCCAATGCCTTCCTCTAGGCCCAAATAATGGTGAAGTGTCATGTAGTCGACGTTCACATAACACCACTAGAGGAGAGACAACATACATCTCATCAAAATATCGAACGAATACCAAATTCACATGACTACTAATAGCAAGACTTCTCCCATGTCCTCAGGAACAAATGTAACTACTCACAAAGCATAAACATGTTCATAATCAGAGGGGTATTAATATGTTGGGGATCGTAGCAGAAATTCAAAATTTTCCTACGTGTCACCAAGATCTATCTATGAAGAGACCAGCAACGAGGGGAAGGAGAGTGCATCTACGTACCCTTGTAGATCGCTAAGCAGAAGCGTTCAAGTGAACGGGGTTGATGGAGTCGTACTCGTCGTGATTCAAATCACCGATGATCCTAGTGCCGAACGGACAGCACCTCCGCGTTCAACACACGTACAGCCCGGTGACATCTCCCATGCCTTGATCCAGCAAGGAGAGAGGGAGAGGTTGAGGAAGACTCCATCCAGCAGCAGCACAACAGCGTGGTGGTGATGGAGGAGCGTGGCAATCCTGCAGGGCTTCGCCAAGCACCGCAGAAGAGGAGAAGAACTTGGGAGAGAGGGAGGGGCTGCACCAAAGGCAAAAGGTGTGTTTGAGAGGCCCTCCTACCCCACTATATATAGGGATCCCAAGGGGGGGGTGCGCCAGCCCCTAGGAGATCCAATCTCCAAGGGGGCGGCGGCCAGGGGAGGAGTCCTTCCCCCCCCCCCCCCCCCCAAGGCACCTAGGAGGTGCCTTCCCCTGCTGGGACTCTTCCTTTAGGGTTTCCCCAGGCGCATGGGCCTCTTGGGGCTGGTGCCCTTGGACCATGTAGGCCAAGGCGCACCCCCTATAGCCCATGTGGCCCCCGGGGTAGGTGGCCCCACCCGGTGGGCCCCCGGGACCCTTCCGGTGGTCCCGGTACAATACCGATGACCCCGAAACTTGTCCCGATGGCCGAAACAGGACTTCCTATATATAAATCTTTACCTCCGGACCATTCCGGAACTCCTCGTGACGTCCGGGATCTCATCCGGGACTCCGAACAACATTCGGTAACCACATACAAGCTTCCTTTATAACCCTAGCGTCATCGAACCTTAAGTGTGTAGACCCTACGGGTTCGGGAGACATGCAGACATGACCGAGACGTTCTCCGGTCAATAACCAACAGCGGGATCTGGATACCCATGTTGGCTCCCACATGTTCCACGATGATCTCATCAGATGAACCACGATGTCAAGGACTTAATCAATCCCGTATACAATTCCCTTTGTCTATCGGTATGTTACTTGCCCGAGATTCGATTGTCGGAATCCAATACCTAGTTCAATCTCGTTACCGGCAAGTCTCTTTACTCGTTCTGTAACACATCATCCCGTGATCAACTCTTTGGTCACATTGCGCATATGATGATGTCCTACCGAGTGGGCCCAGAGATACCTCTCCGTTTACACGGAGTGACAAATCCCAGTCTCGATTTGTGCCAACCCAACAGACACTTTCGGAGATACCTGTAATGCACCTTTATAGTCACCCAGTTACGTTGTGACGTTTGATACACCCAAAGCATTCCTACGGTATCCGGGAGTTGCACAATCTCATGGTCTAAGGAAATGATACTTGACATTAGAAAAGCTTTAGCATACGAACTACACGACCTTTGTGCTAGGCTCAGGATTGGGTCTTGTCCATCACATCATTCTCCTAATGATGTGATCCCGTTATCAACGACATCCAATGTCCATGGTTAGGAAACCGTAACCATCTATTGATCAACGAGCTAGTCAACTAGAGGCTTACTAGGGACATGGTGTTGTCTATGTATCCACACATGTATCTGAGTTTCCTATCAATACAATTATAGCATGGATAATAAATGATTATCATGAACAAGGAAATATAATAATAATCAATTTATTATTGCCTCTAGGGCATATTTCCAACAGTCTCCCACTTGCACTAGAGTCAATAATCTAGTCCACATCGCCATGTGATTAACACTCACAGGTCACATCGCCATGTGACTAACACCCAAGAGTTTACTAGAGTCAGTAGTCTAGTTCACATCACTATGTGATTAACACTCAATGAGTTTTAGGTTTGATCATGTTGCTTGTGAGAGAGGTTTTAGTCAACGGGTCCGAACCTTTCAGATCCGTGTGTGCTTTACAAATCTCTATGTCATCTCCTAGATGCAGCTACCATATTTGGAGCTATTCCAAATAACTGTTCTACTTGGAGCTATTCTAAATTGTTGCTCCATTATACGTATCCGGTATCTCTACTCAGAGCTATCCGGATAGGTGTTAAGCTTGCATCGACGTAACCCTTTACGACAAACTCTTTTACCACCTCCATAATCGAGAAAATTCCTTAGTCCACTAGTTACTAAGGATAACTTTGACCGCTGTCTTGTGATCCATTCTTGGATCACTATGGTATCCCTTGACTGACTCATGGCAAGGCACACTTCAGGTGCGGTACACAGCATAGCATACTGTAGAGCCTATGTCTTAAGCATAGGGGACGACTTTCGTCCTTTCTCTCTATTCTGCCGTGGTCGAGCTTTAAGTCTTAACTTCATACCTTATAACTCAGCCAAGAACTCCTTCTTTGACTGATCCATCTTGAACACCTTCAAGATCACGTCAAGGTATGTGCTCATTTGAAAGTTCCATTAAGCGTTTTGATCTATTCTTATAGATCTTGATGCTCAATGCTCAAGTAGCTTAATCTAGGCTTTCCATTGAAAAACACTTTCCAAATAACCCTACATGCTTTCTAGAAATTCTACGTCATTTCCGATCAACAACATATATTCATCAGAAATTATATAGTGCTCCCACTCACTTCTTTGGAAATACAAGTTTCTCATAAACTTTGTATAAACCCAAAATCTTTGATCATCTCATCAAAGCATACATTTCAACTCCGAGATGCTTACTCCAGTCCTCAGAAGGATTGCTGGGGCTTTGCATACTTATTAGCATCTTTTAGGATTGACAAAACCATCCGGTTGTATCACATACAACCTTTCCTCAAGAAAAACGTCGAGGAAACAATGTTTTGACATCCTATCTGCAAGATTTCATAAATAATGCAGTGACTGCTAATATAATTCCAACAGACTCTTAGCATCGCTACGAGTGAGAAAGTCTCATCGTAGTCAACTCCTTGAACTTGTCGGAAAACATCTTAACGACAAGTCGAGATTTCTTAATGGTGACATTTACCATCATTGTCCGTCTTCCTTTTAAAATCCATATGTACCTAACAGCCTTACGACCATCAAGTAGTTTCTCCAAAGTCTACACTTTGTTTTCATACATGGATCCTCTCTCGGGTTATATGGCCTCGAGCCATTTATCGGAATCCGGGCCCACCATCGCTTCTCCATAGCTCACAGGTTCATTGTTGTCTAGCAACATGACTTCCAAGACAGGATTATGTACCACTCTGAAGTAGTACGCATCCTTGTCATCCTACGAGGTTTGATAGTGACTTGATCTGAAGTTTCATGATCACCATCATAAGCTTCCACTTCAATTGGTGTAGGTGCCACAGGAACAACTTCCTGTGCCCTGCCACACACTAGTTGAAGAGACGGTTCAATAACCTCATCAAGTCTCCACCATCCTCCCACTCAATTCTTTCGAAAGAAACTTTTCCTCGAGAAAGGACCCGATTCTAGAAACAATCCCTTATTGCTTTAGGATCTGAGATAGGAGGTATACCCAACTGTTTTGGGTGTCCTATGAAGATGCATTTATCCGCTTTGGGTTCGAGCTTATCAGCCTGAAACTTTTTCACATAAGCGTCGCAGCCCCAAACTTTTAAGTAATGACAGCTTGGGTTTCTTTAAACCATAGTTCATATGGTGTCATCTCATCGGAATTACGTGGTGCCCCTTTTAAAGTGAATGTGGTTGTCTTTAATGCCTAACCCATAAACTATCGTGGTAATTCGATAAGAGACATCATGGTATGCATCATATCCAATAGGGTGCAGTTATGATGTTCGGACACACCATCACACTATGGTGTTACAGGCTGTATTAGTTGTGAAACAATTTCCACAATGTCTTAATTCTGTGCCAAACTCGTAATTCAGATATTCATCTCTATGATCATATCATAGATCTTTTAATCCTCTTGTCACGACGATCTTTCAACTTCACCCTGAAATTACTTGAACCTTTCAATAATTCAGACTCGTGATTCATCAAGTAAATATACTCAACATCTACTCAAATCATCTGTGAAGTAAGACCATAACGATATCCACTACACGCCTCAGCACTCATTGGACTGCACACATCAAAATGTATTACTTCCAACAAGTTGCTTTCTAGTTCCATTTTACTGAAACCGAGGCTTTCAGTCATCTTGCCCATGTGGTATGATTTGCATGTCTCAAGTGATTCAAAATCAAGTGAGTCCAAACGGTCCATTTGCATGGAGTTTCTTCATGCATATACACCAATAGACATGGTTCGCATGTCTCAAACTTTTCAAAAACGAGTGAGCCCAAAGATCCATCAACATGGAGCTTCTTCATGCGTTTTATACCGATATGACTTACGTGGCAGTGCCACCGGTAGGTGGTACTATCTTATATCTTTTGGCATTAACATGTGTATCACTACGATCGAGATTCAATAAACCATTCATTATAGGTGCAAGACCATTGAAGGTATTATTCAAATAAACAGAGTAACCATTATTCTCCTTAAATGAATAACCATATTGCGGTAGACATAATCCAATCACGTCTATGCTCAACGCAAACACCAATCTCGATTGTAGAGGGAGCGTGCGATGCTTGATCATATCAACATTGGAAACACTTCCAACACATATCGTCAGCTCACCTTTAGTTAGTCTCCGTTTATTCCGTAGCCTTTTGTTTCGAGTTACTAACAATTAGCAACCGAACCGGTATCTAATACCCTGGTGCTACTAGGAGTACTAGTAAAGTACACATCAACACAATGTATATCCTATATACTTCTATCGACCTTGCCAGCCTTCTAATCTACCAAGTATCTAGGGTAATTCTGCTCCAGTGGCTGTTCCCCTTATTACAGAAGCACTTAGTCTCGGGTTTGGGTTCAACCTTGGGTTTCTTCACTAGAGCAGCAGCTGAATTGCCGTTTTATGAAGTATCCCTTCGTGCCCTTTCCCTTCTTGAAACTAGTGGTTTCACCAACCATCAACAATTGATGCTCCTTCTTGATTTCTACTTTTGTGGTGTCAAACATCACGAACATCTCAAGGATCATCATACATGTCCCCGATATATTATAGTTCATCACGAAGCTCTAGCAGCTTGGTGGTAATGACTTCGGAGAAACATCACTATCTTATCTGGAAGATCAACTCCCACTTGATTCAAATGATTGTTGTACTCAGACAATCCGAGCACAAGCTCAACAATTGAGCTTTTCTCCCTTAGTTTGCAGGCTAAGAAAATCGTCGGAGGTCTTATACCTCTTGACGTGGGCACGAGCCTGAAATTCCAATTTCAGCACTCAAAACATCTCATATGTTTCGTGACGTTTCAAAAACCGTCTTCGGTGCCTCAACTCTAAACCATTTAGCATTACGCACTGAACTATCATGTAGTCATCAAAACGTGTATGTCAGATGTTCGCAACATCCACAGACGACGTTCGAGGTTCAGCACACTGAGCGGTGCATTAAGGACATAAGCCTTCTATGAAGCAATGAGGACAATCCTCGGTTTACAGACCTAGTCCGCATAATTGCTACTATCAACTTTCAACTAAATTTTCTCTAGGAACATATCTAAACAGTAGAACTGAAGCGCGAGCTACGACATAATTTGTAAAGATCTTTTGACTATGTTCAGGATAATTAAGTTCATATTATGAACTCCCACTTAGATAGACATCCCTCTAGTCATCTAAATGATTACATGATCCTAGTCAACTAGGCCGTGTCCGATCTGTGCGTGAGATGGACTAGTCAACGTCGGTGAACATCTTCATGTTGATCGTATCTTCTATACGACTCATGCTCGACCTTTCGGTCTTCTGTGTTCCGAGGCCATGTTTGTACATGCTAGGCTCGTCAAGTTAACCCTAAGTGTTTTTGCATGTGTAAAACTGTCTTACACCCGTTGTATGTGAACGTAAGGATCTATCACACCCGATTAACACGTGGTGCTTCGAAACGACGAACTGTAGCAACGGTGCACAGTTAGGGGAGAACACTTCTTGAAATTTTAATGAGGTATCATCTTATTTACTACCGTCGTTCTAAGTAAACAAGATGCAAAACATGATAAACATCATATGCAATCAAATAATAGTGACATGATATGGCCAATATCATATAGCTCCTTTGATCTCCATCTTGGGGCTCCATGATCATCTATTACAAGAACATGATCAATCTCATACATCACATATATCATTCATCACATCCTTTTGGCTATATCACATCACATAGCATACCCTGCAAAAACAAGTTAGACGTCCTCTAATTGTTGTTTGCATGTTTTACGTGGCTGCTATGGGTTTCTAGCAAGAACGTTTCTTACCTACGCAAAACCACAACGTGATATGCCAATTGCTATTTACCCTTCATAAGGACCCTTTTCATCGAATCCGATCCGACTAAAGTGGGAGAGACAGACACCCGCTAGCCACCTTATGCAACTAGTGCATGTCAGTCGGTGGAACCTGTCTCACGTAAGAGTACGTGTAAGGTCGGTCTGGGCCGCTTCATCCCACGATGCCGCCGAATCAAGATAAGACTAGTAACGGCAAGCATATTGAACAAAATCAACGCCCACAACTACTTTGTGTTCTACTCGTGCATAGAATCTACGCAATAGACCTAGCTCATGATGCCACTGTTGGGGATCGTAGGAGAAATTCAAAATTTTCCTACGTGTCACCAAGATCTATCTATGAAGAGACCAGCAATGAGGGGAAGGAGAGTGCATCTACGTACCCTTGTAGATCGCTAAGCGGAAGCGTTCAAGTGAACGGGGTTGATGGAGTCGTACTCGTCGTGATTCAAATCACCGATGATCCTAGTGCCGAACGGACAGCACCTCCGCGTTCAACACACGTACAGCCCGGTGACGTCTCCCATGCCTTGATCCAGCAAGGAGAGAGGGAGAGGTTGAGGAAGACTCCATCCAGCAGCAGCACAACGGCGTGGTGGTGATGGAGGAGCGTGGCAATCCTGCAGGGCTTCGCCAAGCACCGCAGAAGAGGAGAAGAACTTGGGAGAGAGGGAGGGGCTGCACCAAAGGCAAAAGGTGTGTTTGAGAGGCCCTCCTACCCCACTATATATAGGGATCCCAAGGGGGGGTGCGCCAGCCCCTAGGAGATCCAATCTCCAAGGGGGCGGCGGCCAGGGGAGGAGTCCTTCCCCCCCAAGGCACCTAGGAGGTGCCTTCCCCTGCTGGGACTCTTCCTTTAGGGTTTCCCCAGGCGCATGGGCCTCTTGGGGCTGGTGCCCTTGGACCATGTAGGCCAAGGCGCACCCCCTATAGCCCATGTGGCCCCCGGGGTAGGTGGCCCCACCCGGTGGGCCCCCGGGACCCTTCCGGTGGTCCCGGTACAATACCGATGACCCCGAAACTTGTCCCGATGGCAGAAACAGGACTTCCTATATATAAATCTTTACCTCCGGACCATTCCGGAACTCCTCGTGACGTCCGGGATCTCATCCGGGACTCCGAACAACATTCTGTAACCACATACAAGCTTCCTTTATAACCCTAGCGTCATCGAACCTTAAGTGTGTAGACCCTACAGGTTCGGGAGACATGCAGACATGACCGAGACGTTCTCCGGTCAATAACCAACAGCGGGATCTGGATACCCATGTTGGCTCCCACATGTTCCACGATGATCTCATCAGATGAACCACGATGTCAAGGACTTAATCAATCCCGTATACAATTCCCTTTGTCTATCGGTATGTTACTTGCCCGAGATTCGATTGTCGGAATCCAATACCTAGTTCAATCTCGTTACCGGCAAGTCTCTTTACTCGTTCCGTAACACATCATCCCGTGATCAACTCTTTGGTCACATTGCGCATATGATGATGTCCTACCGAGTGGGCCCAGAGATACCTCTCCGTTTACACGGAGTGACAAATCCCAGTCTCGATTCGTGCCAACCCAACAGACACTTTCGGAGATACCTGTAATGCACCTTTATAGTCACCCAGTTACATTGTGACGTTTGATACACCCAAAGCATTCCTACGGTATCCGGGAGTTGCACAATCTCATGGTCTAAGGAAATGATACTTGACATTAGAAAAGCTTTAGCATACGAACTACACGACCTTTGTGCTAGGCTCAGGATTGGGTCTTGTCCATCACATCATTCTCCTAATGATGTGATCCCGTTATCAACGACATCCAATGTCCATGGTCAGGAAACCGTAACCATCTATTGATCAACGAGCTAGTCAACTAGAGGCTTACTAGGGACATGGTGTTGTCTATGTATCCACACATGTATCTGAGTTTCCTATCAATACAATTATAGCATGGATAATAAACGATTAAATGAACAAGGAAATATAATAATAATCAATTTATTATTGCCTCTAGGGCATATTTCCAACATAATATGCATATAGGATCTGAACATATGGTCTTCCACCAATTAAATCAACTAGCATCAAGTACAAGGCGTAATTAACACTACTAGCAACCTACTAGTACCAATCCCGGACTTGGAGACAAGAATTGGATACAAGAGATGAACTAGGGTTTTGAGAGGAGATGGTGCTGGTGAAGATGTTGATGGATATTGCCCTCTCCCGATGAGAGGAGCATTGGTGATGACGATGGCGATGATTTCCCCCTCCCGGAGGGAAGTTTCCCCGGCAGAACAACTCCGCCAGAGCCCTAGATTGGTTCCGCCAAGGTTCCGCCTCGTGGCGGCAGAGTTTAGTCCGAGAAGATGGCTTCTTATTTTTTTTCCCATCGAAATACTTCATATAGCAGAAGATGGTCACCGGAGGGCCACCAGAGGGCCCATGAGGTAGGGGGCGCGCCCAGGGGGGTAGGGCACGCCCCCACCCTCGTGGGCAGGGTGTGGTCCCCCTAGTGAACTTCTTCCGCTGAGTATTTTTTTATATATTCTGAAAACGTCTTCCATGAAGTTTCAGGACTTTTGGAGCTGTGCAGAATAGGTCTCTAATATTTGCTCCTTTTCCAGCCCAGAATCCCAGCTGCCGGCATTCTCCCTCTTAATGTAAACCTTGTAAAATAAGAGAGAATAGGCATAAGTATTGTGACATAATGTGTAATAAGATCCCATAATGCAAGAAATATCGATATAAAAGCATGATGTAAAATGGACGTATCAAGTCCCCCAAGCTTAGACCTCGCTTGTCCTCAAGCGAAAGCCGAAATCGAAAAATATGTCCACATGTTTAGAGATAGAGGTGTCGATAAAAATAAAATACAGACATGAGAACAACAACTTATATAATTCTTGTCATATAATCTCTTATGCTAGAGTAATAATTCAATCACAATTTCAAGTATGAATCGTAAACTTCATTGAAAACTAACAAACTATAATCTCATTCATTGGAGCAATTGCAATTTATCATAACATAGGAAAGAGTCAATATATAAGAGCTTTTTAGCAAGTCCACATACTCAACTATCATATAGTCTTTCACAATTGCTGACACTCACGCAATACTTATGGGTATGGAGTTTTAATCGGACACAGAGAAAAATGGGGGCTTATAGCTTTGCCTCCCAACGTTTTACCTCAAGGGTAATGTCAACAATAATAGTTCATGAAAACTCACATCCAATTAGCCATGTATACCAGGATCTTTCCAACATACTGTGCTTGCCAAAGGATAAAATGTAAAAAGGAAGGGTGAAGATCACCATGACTCTTATGCAAGGTAGGAGATGAAAGTAAAAATAGGCCCTTCGCAGAGGAAAGCAGAGGTTGTCATACATTTTTATGGTTGGATGCAAAAAATCTTAATGCGAAAAAATGTCACTTTATATTGTCACTTGTGATATGGACCTTTATTATGCAGTCTGTCACTTTTATTTCTTCCATATCACATGATCGTATAAAACTTATTTTCTCCCACATTAATAAGTCATACATATTTAGAGAGAAATTTTTTTTGCTTGCACCGATGACAACTTACTTGGAGGATCTTACTCAATCCATAGGTAGGTACGGTGGACTCTTATGGCAAAACTGGTTTAAGGATATTTGGAAGCACAAGTAGTATCTCTACTTGGTGCAATGAATTTGGCTAGCATGAGGGGGGAAAGCAAGCTCAACATGTTGGAGGATCCAAGACAATATAATTTATCTCAGATGTAAGAAAACATAACCCATTACGTTGTCTTTTCCAACGTCAACTCTTTAGCATATCATATTTTAATGAGTGCTCACAATCGTAAAAGATGTCCAAGATAGTATATTTATATGTGAAGACCTCTCTTTCTTTATTACTTCCTATTAATTGCAATGATGACCAAAACTATGTTTGTCAACCCTCAACAACTTTTATTCATCATACTTTTTATATGTGAGCTCACTACTCTCCATAAGATTCACATGATCTCTTTGTTTCTTTTTATTTCTTTCTCTTTTCTTTTATTCCCTTAGGATCATGGAAAAATAATCAAACCCTTGACCCAACACTAATCTTTATTATATAGCTCACGAACTTGATTACATAGAGGAACTATAGAGCAAAACTCACAACTAGATCATACTAAGAACTTTTATTCTACTAGATCAAGATATTACCAAAAGGATCGAACTAAGAAAAACGGTAAAGATAAAAGTAATGGTGATACGATACCGGGGCACTCCCCCAAGCTTGGCAGTTGCCAAGGGGAGTGCCCATACCAGATGCTCAATTCTTCTTTGTTGGTGGAGAAGGTAATGGTTTTGTTGATGGCGTAGGCTTATTCCTTAATTTGTGTTTGAGGACAGAATTTTGGTCCCTTAGGTCATCAATCTCCTACTCCAGGCTCAGTATCTTTTTGCATAGTTCCTGCTTGTTTTCCTGCAAGAGGCGAAAAGGGATAAACTCGATCTTAGGTTTCTTTACTCTATTAGGGAGGCTTGACTTTTTGAACTCCACATGCATGTCCCCAGGTTGAGATAGTGGGACTTCATCTTCATCTGAGCTTGTCCCCTCCTTTCCCTTAGGTTCACAGTCCTCTTCTTCTTCCGTAGTCCAATCATAATGCTCCACATCCCCATAGACTTTAGGGTCTGCAAGGTAATCAGCCACATAGCTCTCTCCTTCCGAATCCTGGGACGACAAGTTGCTCAAATCTGCAGCAGGACAGCTCGAAACAAAGACATGAGATATTTGCGTGATACGGGAGTCAAAACCCCTGGGAGATTATATAATGAATTTTTACCGACCAAAATACGTATTGTGTAAGAAAATGGAGTCCGGAAAGCGCATGAGGTGCCCACGAGGTAGGGGCGCCCAGGGGGGTAGGGCGTGCCCTCCACCCTCGTGGAGCCCTCGTGTCCTTCCCGGACTGCTTCTTATTTTTCTATTTTTCTAAATATTCCAAAACGGAGAAATATTGCCTTAAAAATTGTTTTGGAGTTGGTTTACTTACCGTACCACATACCTATTCCTTTTCAGAGTCTGAAATGTTCCGGAAAGTGTCCCTTATGTATTCCTCCAGGGTTACGGTTTCAATAATATTGGTTTCAACATTTATGGGATTACCTGAGATATAATGTTTGATTCTTTGACCGTTCACCACCTTCGGATTTGTGCCTTCGAAGTTGTTGATTTTTATGGCACCGGAACGATAGACCTCCTCGATAACGTAAGGACCTTCCCATTTAGAGAGAAGTTTTCCTGCAAAAAATCTTAAACGAGAGTTGTATAGCAATACATAATCACCTACATTAAACTCACGCTTTTGTATCCTTTTATCATGCCATCTTTTAACTTTTTCTTTAAACAACTTGGCATTTTCGTAGGCTTGGGTTCTCCATTCATCGAGCGAGCTAATATCAAATAACCTCTTCTCACCGGCAAGTTTAAAATCATAATTGAGTTCTTTAATAGCCCAATAAGCCTTATGTTCTAGTTCGAGAGGTAAGTGACATGCTTTTCCATAGACCATTTTATACAGAGACATACCCATAGGATTTTTGTATGTAGTTCTATAGGCCCATAATGCATCATCAAGTTTCTTGGACCAATTATTTCTAGATCTATTAACAGTCTTTTTGCAAAATTAATTTGAGCTCTCTATTACACAATTCTACTTGACCACTAGACTGAGGGTGATAAGGAGATGCAATTCTATGATTAACATCATACTTAGCAAGCATTTTACGGAAAGCACCATGAATAAAATGTGAATCACCATCAGTCATTAAATATCTAGGGACTCCGAACCTTGGAAAAATAACTTCTTTAAGCATTTTAATAGAGGTGTTATGATCAGCACTACTAGTTAGAATAGCTTCTACCCACTTAGTAACATAATCAACAGCAACTAAAATATGTGTATATCCATCAGAGGAAGGAAAAGGTCCCATATAGTCAAAGCCCCAAACATCAAATGGTTCAATAACGAGTGAATAGTTCATAGGCATTTCCTGACGTCTACTAATATTACCAATTCTTTGACATTCATCACAAGATAAAACAAACTTACGGACATCCTTGAAGAGAGTAGGCCAATAAAAACCAGATTGTAATACCTTATGTGCAGTCCTATCTCCAGCATGGTGTCCTCCATAAGCTTCGACGTGACACTTGCGTAGGATATGTTCCTGTTCATGCCCGGGTACACAATGTCTAATAATACCATCTACTCCTTCTTTATAAAGATGTGGGTCATCCCAAAAGTAATGCCTCAAATCATAGAAGAACTTTTTCTTTTGCTGGTATGTGAAACTAGGTGGTATGAATTTAGCAACAATGTAATTAGCATAATCAGCATACCATGGAGCAGTA
Organism: Triticum urartu; assembly: GCF_056163025.1. Classification (NCBI taxonomy): domain Eukaryota; kingdom Viridiplantae; phylum Streptophyta; class Magnoliopsida; order Poales; family Poaceae; genus Triticum; species Triticum urartu. Next base: position 297,632,074 of record NC_141877.1, read on the forward strand.
TGAGAAGCATTTATAACATTTAATTGCTCATCTGGAAAGCTATCATCAATAGGTAGTGGGTCATCAAGCACATTTTATAACCTAGACAAGTTGTCTGCAACGGGGTTCTCAGCTCCCTTTTTATCAACAATATGTAAGTCAAATTCTTGAAGCAAGAGAACCCATCTAATAAGTCTAGGTTTAGCATCTTTCTTTTCCATAAGATATTTAATAGCAGCATGATCAGTGTGAATAGTTACTTAAGAATCAACAATATAATGTCTGAACTTATCACAAGCAAATACAACTGCTAAGAATTCTTTTTCAGTAGTAGCATGATTTCTTAGAGCATTGTCTAGAGTTTTACTAGCATATTGAATAACATTTAGTTTCTTATCAACTCTTTGCCCTAGAACAGCACCTATAGCATAATCACTAGCATCACACATAATTTCAAAGGGTAAATTCCAATCAGGTGGCTGAACAATAGGTGCAGAGATCAATGCTTTCTTAAGTATTTCAAATGCTTCTACACAATCATCATCAAAGACAAATGGTATATCTTTGTGTAATAGATTAGTCAGAGGACGAGAAATTTTGGAGAAGTCCTTAATGAACCTCCTATAAAAACCGGCGTGACCAAGGAAACTTCTTATACCTTTGATGTCCTTGGGACATGGCATCTTTTCAATAGCATCAACCTTGACTTTATCAACTTCAATACCTCTTTCAGAAACTTTATGCCCCAAGACAATACCTTCATTAACCATAAAGTGGCACTTTTCCCAATTCAAGACAAGATTAGTTTCTTCACATCTCTGCAAAACTCGATCCAGGTTGCTTAAGCAATCATCAAAAGAAGATCCATAGATGGAGAAATCTTCCATGAAAACCTCACAAATCTTTTCATAAAAGTAAGAGAATATAGCCATCATGCATCTTTGAAAGGTAGCAGGTGCATTACATAAACCAAAAGGCATACGTCTATAAGCAAAAGTACCAAAAGGGCAAGTAAAAGTAGTCTTTGATTGATCCTTAGCTGACACAAGTATTTGAGAGAAACCAGAATAACCATCTAGAAAGCAAAAATGTGTATGTTTAGATAATATTTCTAGCATTTGATCGATAAAAGGTAAGGGGTAATGATCCTTTTTAGTGGCCTTATTTAATTTGCGGAAATCAATTACCAACCTATAGCCTGTAATAATTCTTTGAGGAATTAATTCATCTTTATCATTAGGAACGACAGTAATGCCTCCCTTCTTAGGGACACAATGGACAAGACTTACCCATTGACTATGAGCAACGGGATAAATTATATCTGCCTCAAGGAGCTTTAGTATTTCCTTTCTACCACTTCTTTCATTTTAGGGTTCAGCCGTCGTTGATGATCACTTAATTTTATGTTGACATAGAGTGGGACTAATTCCCTTAAGATCATCAAGAGTATACCCAATAGCAGCACGGTGCTTCTTCAGAGTTTTCAATAATCTCTCTTCCTCATGCTCTGAAAGGTTAGCACTAATAATAATAGGATATATCTTTTGCTCATCAAGATAGGCATATTTAAGAGTATCAGGTAACGGTGTAAGCTCAAACACGGGATCACCCTTGGGTGGAGGAGGATCCCCTAGGATTTCAACAGGCAAATTGTGTTTAAGAATAGGTTCCTATTTAAATAATGGTTCATCTATTTCCCTTCTTTCATTCATAAATATATCATTTTCATGGTCTAGCAAATATTGTTCTAATGGATCACTAGGAGGTATGACAATAGAAGCAAGACCAATAATTTCATCCTTACTAGGTAATTCTTCTTCATGGTGTTGTCTGCTAAATTTAGAGAAATTAAATTCATGAGTCATATCATCTAAACCGATAGTAACAACATCCCTTTTGCAATCTATGATAGCATTGACAGTATTTAAGAAGGATCTACCAAATATAATGGGACAAAAGCTATCTTGAGGGGAACCAAGAACAAGAAAATCAACAGGATATTTAGTTTTCGCACACAAGACTTCAATATCTCTAGCAATTCCCATTGGTGAAATAGTATCTCTATTGGCAAGTTTAATTGTGACATCAATATCTTCTAACTCAACAGGTGCAATATCATGCATGATTTCTCTATAAAGTCTAATAGGTATTGCACTAGCACTAGCACCCATATCACATAAGCCATGATAACAATGATCTCCTATTTTAATAGAAATAACAGGCATGCCTACCACAAGTCTAGGTTTATCTTTAGCACAAGGTTTAGCAATTCTAGCAGTTTCATCACAGAAATAAATAACATGCCCATCAATATTATCAGCCAAGAGATCTTTAACAATAGCAGTATTAGGTTCAACTTTAATTTGCTCATGAGGTGTATAAGTTTTAATATTGCTTTTACGATCCACAATTGAAGCTTTAGCATGATCCTTTATCCTAACAGGAAAAGGTGGTTTCTCAACATAAGAAGTAGGAACAATAAGATCATTATAAGTGACAATCTTTTCTTCAACTTTAATAGGTGCAGCTACTTTTACCTCTATAGGAGGATGATATTTAAACGACTTCTCCTTGGGGAGATCAACATAAGTAGCAAAAGATTCACAGAAAGAAGCTACTATCTCAGAGTCAAGTCCATATTTAGTGCTAAATTTACGGAAAACATCGGCATCCATAAAAGATTTAACACAATCAAACCTAGGTGTCATACCTGACTCCTTACCTTTGTCGAGGTCCCAATCTTCAGAGTTGTGTTTAATTATTTCCAATAAATCCCATTTGAATTCAATAGTCTTCATCATAAAAGAGCCAGCAAAAGAAGTATCAAGCATGGTGCGATTGCTATCAGAAAGTCGAGCATAAATTTTTTGAATAATCGTTTCTCTTGAGAGCTCATGATTGGGGCATGAATATAACATTGATTTAAGCCTCCCCCAAGCTTGAGCGATGCTTTCTCCTTCGCGAGGCCAAAAATTATATATATAATTGCAATCACGATGAACAAGATGCATAGGATAAAACTTCTGATGAAATTCCAATTTCAATCGTTCATAGTTCCATGACCCCATATCATCACATAGCCTATACCATGCCGATGCATCTCCCTTCAAAGATAAAGGGAAGACCTTCTTCTTAACAACATCTCCGGGTACACCTGTAAGCTTGAATAATCCACAAACTTCATCCACATATATTAGATGCTCATCAGGATGTTTTGTTCCATCTCCTAAAAAAGGATTAGCTAGCAGTTTTTCTATCATACCCGAAGGAATTTCAAAGCAGACATTTTCATTTTCAGTAGGTTGAGGAGCAACTCTTTGCTCTACTGGTCGGGGTGAAAATACCCCCAAACAAGCCCCTCAGAGGATTACTTTCCATAGTAACAAGTGACAGTAAATTTCAGCACACTGTATACATTTTTCCTTACCAAATTCCACCTACCAGAGGCGCTTCACTCCCCGGCAACGGCGCCAGAAAAGAGTCTTGATGACCCACAAGTATAGGGGGTCTATCTAGTCCTTTCGATAAGTAAGAGTGTCGAACCCAACGAGGAGCAGAAGGAAATGATAAGCGGTTTCCAGCAAGGTATTCTCTGCAAGTACTGAAATAAGTGGTAACAGATAGTTTTGTGATAGTATAATTTGTAACGAGCAACAAGTAACAAAAGTAAATAAGGTGCAGAAAGGTGGCCCAATCCTTTTTGTAGCAAAGGACAAGCCTGAACAAACTCTTATATAGAGAAAAGCACTCCCGAGGACACATGGGAATATCATCAAGCTAGTTTTCATCACGCTCATATGATTCGCGTTCGGTACTTTGATAATTTGGTACGTGGGTGGACCGGTGCTTGGGTGCTGCCCTTACTTGGACAAGCATCCCACTTATGATTAACCTCTATTGCAAGCATCCGCAACTACAACAAAAGTATTAAGGTAAACCTAACCATAGCATGAAACATATGGATCCAAATCAGCCCCTTACGAAGCAACGCATAAAGTAGGGTTTAAGCTTCTGTCACTCTAGCAACCCATCATCTACTTATTACTTCCCAATGCCTTCCTCTAGGCCCAAATAATGGTGAAGTGTCATGTAGTTGACGTTCACATAACACCACTAGAGGAGAGACAACATACATCTCACTTCCCAATGCCTTCCTCTAGGCCCAAATAATGGTGAAGTGTCATGTAGTTGGCGTTCACATAACACCACTAGAGGAGAGACAACATACATCTCATCAAAATATCGAACGAATACCAAATTCACATGACTACTAATAGCAAGACTTCTCCCATGTCCTCAGGAACAAATGTAACTACTCACAAAGCATAAACATGTTCATAATCAGAGGGGTATTAATATGCATATAGGATCTGAACATATGATCTTCCACCAATTAAACAAACTAGCATCAACTACAAGGAGTAATTAACACTACTAGCAACCTACTAGTACCAATCCCGGACTTGGAGACAAGAATTGGATACAAGAGATGAACTAGGGTTTTGAGAGGAGATGGTGCTAGTGAAGATGTTGATGGAGATTGCCCTCTCCCGATGAGAGGAGCGTTGGTGATGACGATGGCGATGATTTCCCCCTCCCGGAGGGAAGTTTCCCCGGCAGAACAGCTCTGCCAGAGCCATAGATTGGTTCCGCCAAGGTTCCGCCTCATGGCGGCGGAGTTTCATCTGAGAAGATGGCTTCTTATTTTTTTTCCATCAAAAGACTTCATATAGCAGAAGATGGCCACCGGAGGGCCACCAGGGGGGCCACGAGGTAGGGGGCGTGCCGAGGGGGTAGGGCGCGCCCCCCACCCTCGTGGGCAGGGTGTGGCCCCCCTGGTGAACTTCTTCCACTGAGTATTTTTTATATATTCTGAAAACATCTTCCGTGAAGTTTCAGGACTTTTGGAGCTGTGCAGAATAGGTCTCTAATATTTTCTCCTTTTCCAGCCCAGAATCTCATCTGCCGGCATTCTCCCTCTTAATTTAAACCTTGTAAAATAAGAGAGAATAGGCATAAGTATTGTGACATAATGTGTAATAACATCCCATAATGCAATAAATATCGATATAAAATCATGATGCAAAATGGACGTATCAGAACATGTTATACTATATATAATATATTTTATCTCTACTCCTATAAAAACGGAGTTGTTGATGATGGTGTGCCTGCCATCCTGCAATATAGGCCGTCCGATTTATATCTGACGGATAGGAAGGAAACTATGGCAATTTTGAAAAAGATACCCACACCCCTCCCCATATTTGCAAATTAGGCATCCCCTTGATCATGTTGATGTTCCGTGGAACGCATGGACACCTTGCTAGTACTAGTACTACGTATAATATATAGAACATTGATCATAATTTGGGCTAATGTGTGGCTTTTGCATCTCGGGTCTAAATACTTGTCATAATGTAGGGGGCGGGGCACTATACTATGTGTGATAGACACAGTGTATGTATGGAACATGGTTTAGATTATGAATATATAGTTAGTACATCAAATGTACTATTATTTGGAATCAACATCAAGTGTATTCAAAAAATAGAATTCGAGTTCATGTAGTACACATAGTTCATCTCTATCTCTATAGTAATCATGTGGTGTGTTATTAAGGTAATACACGAATGATGGTTAAAGTTGGCAACAATCATGATTGTAAATTCTTATTGAAATACATAAATGAATTCAAATTCAGTTCGAATTGCAGCAGTAGTATAGACATTTGGAATGCACTAAAATGTTTGTCTGAGTAGGTTACATGCATCATACAACAAGCGGAAAAATTTAATTGGACATAACATGGATTCATACTCCCTCCTCCTTCCATCTATATAGGTCGTAATGCGTTTATAAAACCGCCTTCGACTATTGACAAGATTAATAGTACATGACATGCACAATGTGAAAATTATATCATTGAAAGAACCTTTCACAGACGAATTTAATGGTGTGCATTGTGTAAGTTGCATGTCATATATTATTGCTCTAATATTTGGTCAAAGTTAGCATCGAAAAACGCATTAGACCCTATATAGATGGAAGGAGGGAGTAGCTTTGAATAGCATTTTTATAGTAAAACGGGACAAGACTCTCTCTTTGTGTGGTGTGAATAGTTTTATTTTTTCGTTTTCTTTTTGGTTGAGGGAAGTACGAATTGATTTGGTACGTACAAGTACAATATTACACGTTAGGCATGTCCCTAAAATTCAACCCGCGCCTTGTTATATCCCGAAAATTCAGATATCGTGCTCCCAAAACTGGCGCCTTCAAAACCCGCGCCTTGCTATCCCGAAATTACAATGCGCGCGAAAACTCCCTCCAACTGCCAAATCCCGACACGCGAAATCCCCCTTCTAACCCTGAGATGAAAGGGCCGCTAGTTCAAATGATGGGGGGTACTTTTGTAACACACCCTACATTTTGGACAAGCGCGTCCCTAAGTCATGGTTCACCCCCTCGCATCGCCTCCTTTTTGCCATTCGAAATCTTAGGCCGCCATAACCTCTCCGCTCCAGCCGCGAAACCCCACCCTCCTCCATCCGCCAGCTCACCGTTGCCCAGCCGGAGCCTCTTCCCTGACGACGTCATCCACCGCAACAGCTCGACGTCCCTCGTCCACCTCCCCGGATGAGGATCCGTCATCCATCTGGTCGTCCTGCCGGTTCAGTCGCCCTGTACTCCACCTCCAAGCAGCTGCTTCGACGATTGCCTCGTCTATCACGGCTGCTCCATCCCCACAGTGACGCCTTAACCTGCTGCACCGGAACCGCAACATCCTCACCGACTCCTCGGACGAAGCCGAGGCCTACTCGGCGCCACCAAAGAGGTTGTACACTCATCGCATCGAACCTTCTCCTTAACTCGACCTCCTGGCGCCGACGGTGCTCCATCCCGCACCCCCATGGAGCGGCTACCTTGAAGCCGGCGCCGCTGGCGACATCTCCTCGGCGGCTCTTCCCTAGTGCGAGGCCCCTTCGGCGGCGGTGTCCATACCAGCCAGATCTGCTGCTGCTGCTCCGGCTCTCGCTCGATCGCTCGCTTGCCCAGCTGTTGCTGCTCCGGCTCTTGCTCGCTCGCTCGCTCATGCTGCTGCTGCTGCTCTCCCCCTCGCTTGTGCTGCTGCTCTGCTCCGATTTAGCTACACTTCAGTCGACTGAATTAACTTTTGGGTCAGTCGATTTTCAGGGGGTGGGGGGGGCTCGCCGGAGTTAAGGAAGAACCACCCACAGCGGGGACAGGGGCTCACCGGAGAGGTACCCCACTATCTATCTTAGGGTTCAGGGTGGGGGCGGGGGCCTAGAGGGCTGGCTGGGGCGGCGGCGGACCGGCGATGGGCAGTTGTTTCGGGGCGGCAAGGCGGCGCTGGGGCCGGCGGTTCGGCCGGTGGTGGCTGGCGGCTCAGGGGGGTGCCGGTTGAAGATGAACTGCAGGCCCTCCCTAAACTACATGTCAAGTGCCTCTCTGCTACCATTGCATTCAGTTTCGACAGTAACATTCAGATTCCACAGTAAATTTCAGTTTCGACAGTTAAGTTCAGAGTCAACAGTTTTTACCTCATCTGTTGTAGTCAGGTGGTTTTTGGTGATGTAAATTTTACATCTATTTTTACATCATCTATTGTGCTGCTTCAGCCTTGACGTCCTGTTCACCTCTTGGACTCCAAGTCAGGTCCAAATTAATGTTCAAACTTAAGTTCTAAATTAGTTGTGGGGCACATATCGAGGAAGCAATGAATAGTATCTCTGTCTAATATCTGGTTCACCTAGGGTGTGCCTATGTTGTTCATCTTGGGTGGGAAACAAATAGTGAAGCAATCATCATCTGTCTTTTTATTAAATTAAAGCAATCATCAGCCTGCTATCATTATTTTTGGATCCATCCACTAGTTGTTACCATCACTCTAAATTTCTACATGCTCTCCTTACATAATCTCACCATATTTTTTTCGTATGCATGTCAGATATTGTACACAGTCATGCTGAACATGTAGATAAAAAGAGAAGAGTTTTGCGCGGCAATACAATGTCATGCAGACATCGTTCCTTGTTGGGTTCAATGGCAAACCCTCCCCACCCCTCTCCAGATTGTAATCCAGAGAAAGATATCTGTTCTGAGGTGGATTCAAACGCCACTGGCCACTCCTTTTTACCCCCCCCCCAATGTGTTTGATCTACCTTCGCATGACGATGTTAGTCATAGCATGCATATGTTGCCTTGCAGTGCCTACTTTTGACATCATATATGTCATCTGCTTAGTTTAGACATGTTCTGTAATGCCACCTGTTTAGTTTCTATATCATATATGGGAATTATGCAGTCTCATGTCTTTTAGCCAGCCATAATATATGTGAAATGTGCAATGCCATCCTGTTTAACCAGGCATCATATATTTGAATGATATCTTGCCCATCCTTTTCTTCATTACATTTACATTTGTCAAAAATGTTTGTACATTAAGATACTCTTCCTGTTAATCAGCCATTTGGGTGGGAGATTGAAAAATCTGGAGTGAAAACAAGGCCTTCAGAGCAGACAATGCTACCTGTCGAAGTAGATCTCTTGTTGGGTCCCGATAGCTCCTCAGAGATGGATTCAGAGACAGATGACCAGTCCTATTCCCCCACCGAGGTGTATGCTCTAACTTGGCATGGTTATACTGCTCATATCATGCATATGGTGTCTTGCATTGCATAGTTTAGACATTATATACACAATATTTAACACCATGTTCTTAGTTCAGACATCATATTGAATGCCCTCTGTTTAGCATATAAATCACATATGTGAATTAAATGATGCGATCATGATTACTTAGATAACATGTAGGTGAATTATGTCATGCGATCCTTTTTAGTTATTCATCATATCTTTGAATATGTTATGCTATGCTACCCAGTTCAGATAGAAATCATATATGTGAAACTATGTCATGCTATCCGTTTTAGTTAAACAATATACATGTCAACTATTTCATGCCCTCTTTTTTCCACACTATCTATTGCATCTGTCTCTCATACAATGTTTGTACATTCAACTATGTTTCCTGTTTATCAGCCATTTGAATTGGAGCGGGTGATGCCAGTATCTAGCGGACTAAAAACATGGTCTTCAAATAAAACAGTGCTACCTCTTGGTGGAGATAGCACCCCAGTTGTACATGCACGAGAACCAGCCCTACCACACATAACCCAAACTCTCACAGATTGTACCCCTACTGCGATGGACAGAGAACCAGCTTCACCCAATCTAACCCCAAGCCCAGTAGATAGTAACCCAGTTCCTGTTGACACAGCACCATCTCCACCACAGAGCTCCCAAACAAGAGCAGTTAGTAAGGCAGCTCCAGTGCCCAAAGGGCCAGTACTACCACGGCGAACCCCAAACCAGTTAGTACGCATATTCCTGTGGAGGAAGCACAACCAGCTAGTCGTAATTTAGCATCTATCGCATTTTATGTTGTTAAATCGTATGTGCGTATCTTCCCATCTTGGAAATATTATACTGAAGATGAAGGAAAATGCCAGTTGCAGGTGTTTGTCCAGGAGTGATGTGTAAGCAATGTTAATCATGGCAATTACTTTGCTTTGTCCCATACATCCTACCTCCATGATGGTTATAATACAGCAAATTTTCCCATTTTTCTCTATAGAGAATGACTGATTTGGAAACTCAGGATGAGGTAACCTGTGCTAATACCTCTGCTATCTTCAAGAATGCTTGGTGGCAGTATCAGAATTACCTGAAGAAAATGTATTCATCAGCAAAGAAACTCATCAAATTCCCTTACATTCTCCTAAGACACATTTACTGGACAATGACTGGGAACGCCTTGTTCTGTACTGGTCCCGAACCAAGAATGTGGTAAGGTCTATGAGCTCATTTTCTATTTTTAAGTACTATATTCTTGCGTCTTACTGTACTCTGTTCATGTACAACAAGTGCCTAAACCTAAAGAACACTTTTCTAATTTAAGACTCCATTGCTATCATAGTTCAAAAAAGCGCTAGGTGTTAATTGTGTGTTTTGCCACCGCCTTGCGCTTTACTGACCAAAGCGCATGCTTATGCGCAGTTATGCATAGATTAAGTGTAGTTATGTGCAATGCGTTTTGCCAACGCCTGGAGCCTAGGCGCGCTTAAGCTCTCGCTTAGGCGCGCCTTTTTTAACTATGAGTGCTATCGTGCATACTGCTTTGCTCTTGTATCATTGTATTTACTCATACAAAGTTATTTTTAAATTGAAGGATCCAGTTGAAACTCCAATGGCACAACAGGTATGTTCACGCATGTTTCTTTAACAGGTTTGCTCTTATCAATAGCTCTGTTGATTTCAATTTCAATTGTGTATACAGTTGACTTCTCATGTCATGCACATTTCTAGCATCACAACAGAGCCAATAGTGTTGTTGTACATGTAGACCCGTGGTACCCATCTGAAATCTTGTTTTGCCATGTAGTTTCCCACGCTTTGTATTCTTTCACTGTTGCTTTGTCTTGAACTGATATGATTTGAACCGTGTCTCTATTTTGATTTGGCAAGACAATGCAGTGACCATAGGACATAGATATATGTTTGTTTGATGCTTTTATTATGTACTAGTACTTGGCAATAGAAGACTTGGTAGTTTAATCCTGCCCACCTTACTAATGAACTGGTTCACCGAAATGAGTTTCATATACTAGTACATGCTAAACCTGTTATGTGTCTGCTTGTTTCTTCTTTTAGAATGCTGACAGAATATTGGGGAAGAGTGCCTTATTAAGCAATGGTAAAGGAAGTAATGCAGATAAGGTTCAGGATAGTGACACATCCTTGTTGGTCTCCAACAAAGCTGATAAAACAGCTAAGGAAGACTATCTCGAAGACAGTGAGACAACCCCAAAGTCTAGTCTTGGTTTAGTGTTCGAGTTACTGGCCACTACCGCTTGCACAAGCTATTCAAACTCGCTGTCTGAATCAGTTCGGTTTCTTGAGTCTCAACTACAAGCTGAAAGACATCGATCAGCTGTGCTGCGACAAGAAGCGGAAGGACTGCGGAAGTCCCTAGAGCATTCAGATGCATACTTTCTGGTGCAACAGCAAGCGTTGGAGGATTTTATCGCCAAACAGGACAACGCTAATAAGCTTGCTAAGTTTATTGCCAGCATGGTGGATACCCAGGATAACGTTTCTTGAGCTCTTCTAAAGTTGTTTCAGTTATGCTCTTGTTTTGCTGATGTGTTTATTTGCACTGGTGGCCAATTTTGACGGCCAGTGTATGTAATATGTTGTTTTGTTCCCTATATTTGCACTGGTGGCGAACTTTGATGCCCAGTGGATGTAATATGTGTAATAGCGGTAATAGGCAAGCGTTAATTGCTTTCTTATTTATTTCCTTATTGTCTTGTTTAGTTGTTTGCTTCTAGTCACTGCAGTTCTTTTTCTGTGTTTTTCTAGTGGCCACAATAACCTATTTTTGGAAACTAGGCCAAAATAATCTTGGCAACACACGGACTGTTGTAACCATGGGCCTCCTGCAGGCCGTATGATCCATGGGCCTTCTACAGGCCGTAGGATCCATTGGCCTTCTATACGGGCCGTAGGATCCATGGGCCTTCTACGGGTCGTATGGTCCATGGGCCTTCTACGGGCCGTACGATCCTTGGGCCTTTTATGGGCCGTAGGATCCATGGGCCTTCTACGGGGCATATCATCATTTCACCAATCATGGGACGTACTATTTGTGGACCCTAACGGGTCGTTAATAGGCTGTATTTGATAACTCTTATGAAAATAGCCCAACGGGTTTTTTTGACATGAAAACGACCCAACGTATTAACGGGCCACAAACGGGCTGACTGTAACCACGAGCTGAATTTGGCCCACAAGCAGAAAATGACAGTAACGGGCCGTAAGTAACCGAATGCTGGAAATGAGCCAAAGAATAAATGGGCCCTGAGAAGGCTGAAAGATAACCTGGGCTGGAAACAGCCTAATGGAATAATGGGCCATTAATGGGTATGAAGTGATACACTGTTCATTATGGGCCAGTTTCACCACGGGCCGTTAATGGGCCAAGAGTTACAAAGGGCCTCATATGGCCCGAAAGACGTCATGGGCCATGTTGGGGATATTACTACTGGAGGTAAACCGGCCTTATGTAGCCGGGTTGACTCTTTGAAGATTAGAAGCCCATGAAGATGTAAAGATGATGGCGCTTTACGGAGGGCCCAAAGGCGGGTTACAGTCTGTAAATGTAAACCGGCCTAGTCATGTAACTTGTATAGTAAGATAGAAAGAGAGAGGCCGAACTGGATACGTTTATAAACCGGCTTCGGGACTCTGTAGCCCGGCGGGCGTCAACCTATGTATATAAAGGGACGACCCGGCCGCGGTTTAGGGATAGACAACAACAACTCGAGAGCCAGACAAAGCGGATTCGCTCCCTGGCCTTTGAAACCCTAGCAATACCAATCACAACTAGACGTAGGCTTTTACCTTCATCGAAGGGGCTGAACTAGTATAAACTCCCGTGTCCCCTTTTCTGGTTTAACCCCTTTAAGCTAACCCATTGCGATGGCTCCACGACTAAGTCCTTTCACGAGGACATCTGCCGTGACAAACTCACGATAGTTGGCGCCCACCGTGGGGCTATCGCACGATGGTTTTGAGTTCTTGAAGGGCGGCTTCGATGGACTCAAGGGATACGCTGTGGGCCGGATGACGAAGAGTCGTCGCGGCAAGCTCTACATCGACAATGCAGGATGGGGTCCCAAGGCCGATTCAATCGAATACGGGTACCGGGTCCCCTTTGGTGGGATTCACGTCTTCATCAGCAAGATCGGCGAACCGGCCCCCGAGCCGGACATCTGCACCAACATCATTGAAACGGCTCGGCGTGCAAGTTCTTCGCCGGTTCAGCCCGAGGCAAGGCATGTTTTCGTAGGTGTCGTCCATGGATTAGGGTATGAGGATGGACCGGTGTCCGATGGAGAAACCGTAGTCTGCTCTGATGACGAGTCTTCTGGAGAAACTGAATCGCTTTACCAGTTGCAGGCCGGCCGGATTGAGGGAGGATCCGAGGGCAACAGTATTCCGGATTCCCCCAGTCTGCCAAACCGGGCCGCCATCTTCATGGCCGGCACACAATCGGTGCCTCATTCATCTACCGCTGTAGCGATGCTCTCCGGTTCAACGACAGCCACACCAGCAGGGGCAGGAAGCTCGGCGCCACCTCCGGCCCAAGTCTTGTCTGATTTGTTCGACGCTCTGGCAACATTGATGTCCGCGGAGGTAGACGCAGCAGCCAGGGATCAGCATGATGCGGAGATTGCAAAAGTGAAAGATCAGATAGCCCAGGCTAAAGCGGACCTGGCAGCAGAGAACGCCAGGATGGCTACAGAGCGGGCCGAGTTGGAAGCACAGGCTTACCGGATTAGACTGGATCAGAATGCTTCAGAGGAAGTCATGAGAAGAAGGTACCGATCACGTCTCCCGTCGGTTTATGAGCCGCAGAATCTTTTCAACACGCCAGGTGCAGGAGCTGGTAACCAACCCACGCTAAACCGGGCGGGGGCGCCAGGAGCAGGAGCGCCGATTCAGCCGCGCATGATGGACCTGCCTTGCCAGAACAACGTTGTACCATCAACGCCGCCCTGGCATTATTCCAACCCGTTGGACAACATTGTGGCCGCCGCTTCACGCCTGGCGGCCCTCCCAACCGACAGCGAGTCACCAGTTGCAGTGGAAGCACGTCGGGCCAGGGATCTCCTTCAGACAGCACTAAATCAACAGCAAGCATATTCACACAGCCGTGAGAGGATTCATTCCACTCCTCGTCCAAGCTGGAGTTATAGCAGACACGTGGAAGACGACCCGGCCGTGTCCAGTAGTGCACGTCGCCGAAATTCGCCATGAGGGAACAACCCGACTAGGGGAGGTGCTAATGCGCAAGATGTTGTGGACCATGGCCGCGCACGTCGAGAGGCCGAGTTGACAGCTCGACACGAAGCACGACAGCATACTCCAGTTCACCCCACCACCTCCGTGGAGCCAGGGACGATGTTCAGTTCCTTACGGGTACCGTGTTTAACTCCTGCTTTGCGTAATGTGCGACTACCCAAGGATTTCAAGGGACCTCATAAGGTACCAAATTATACCGCCAATTTGCAGCCAGAGGCGTGGGTGGAGAGCTATGAGATGGCAATGTAGATGTTAGATGTGGATGAGGCGGTGTGTGATAAATATTTCACCATGATGTTGGAAGGAACAGCTCGCACTTGGTTGAAGAGCTTGCCGACCAACTCTATTGGATCATGGGCTGAACTGAAGCACCGGTTTATCCAGAACTTCAAGGATACGTGTAAGCAGCCAATGTCAATTGTAGATCTGGCCGCTTGTGTCCAAGAGGAAGGGGAGTCCACGACTCATTGGGTCAAACGGGTCTCGGCGATTTTGCATTCATCAGATTGTATCAATGCAGACACCGCAGTGTTAACATTAGAGGGCAATTGCCGTTTCAACCCATTGAAACAAAAGTTGGGAAGGCTCAAACGTCACTCCAACGACATGTCAACACTCATGGCCGCTTTGGTTAAATATGCCGATTCAGATAATACCAAGGATCCGGATTCAAAGGAGGATAAATCGGAGAAGGGTAAGAAGACCGGCAATGCCAAAGGCCAACAACACAATCTGGCAGGCCATGGAAACGCTGGTAAACGCAAGGCCAACAGTGGTTTGGACTTTGTCGCAAATACCAACGCGCAGGAGAATGGCCAGCGCCGTAAAGGCAAGCAGCCCCAGAGGGGTGGAGGTCCAGGCAACAATTTGGAGCGTTTGTTAAATCAGCCCTGTCCAAAGCATGGATCGAAGGAGAAACCGGCATCACATCTCTGGAAAGATTGTTATATCATGCGGGATTTCAAGAATTCCAATATGTTCCAATATGACAGCGGCCCGCCCGGCGGTTCAGGAGGAGGTTTCCACGGGCCGGGTTACGGAGGTGGTGGTTCCGGTTCAGGGTTTCCAGGCAATCAAACCGGACACGTCAATCAAGGACACCAAGGCAACCAGGGAGGTTACAACCATCAGGGGAGTCAGCAGCAGCAGCAGCAGTCGGGTTATCAGAGCAATCCCAAACAGCTGAACAGCGGGCAATATCATGTCTTCACTACTAGTTTGTGCAAACGTGATCAGAAGCTTCACAAAAGGGCAGTCAACTCTGTTGAGCCGACAGTACCTCAGTATTTACACTGGTCGGAGCAACCTATTTTGTGGAGCAGAGAGGATCACCCGCCCCGGGTTGATAATCCAGGTCATTTGGCCTTGGTGGTAGCCCCTCAAGTTGGGGGATACAAGTTCACTAAAGTGCTCATGGATGGGGGAAGTAGTATCAATATTTTGTGTTATGATACATTCCGCCGTATGGGGTTGACAGATAAGGATCTTAAACCGTCGAATACGGTATTTCATGGTGTGGTGCATGGTAAGTCTGCATATCCCGTTGGTAAGATAGCTTTGGAGGTAGCTTTTGGAGATGACTACGATTCAAGGTCAGAAACATTGACATTTGAGGTGGTGAAGATCAAAAGTACGTACCACGCCTTGTTTGGGCGGCCGGTTTATGCTAAGTTTATGGCAAGGCCATGTTATGTTTACCTACAGCTTAAAATGCCAGGTCATAAGGGGACTATCACAGTACATGGAAGTAGAAAAATTGCTTTGGAGTGTGAAGAAGGCGATGCGGCTTATGCTGAGTCGGTTTGTGCCACAGAGGGGTTAAAATTCTATAAGGAGCAAGTTGATCCGGCGGACATGACCTCCTTAAAAAAGCCAACTACGGAACATGATCCAGCATTGAAGTTCAAATCAGCTACAAACACTAAGATGGTTGACTTTGTCCCTAGCGATTCATCCAAACAGTTCAGCATCAGCGCTAACCTGGATCCCAAATAGGAAAGCGCGCTCATCGAGTTCATCCGTGAGAATTGGGACATCTTTGCATGGAAACCTTCTGACATGCCAGGTGTACCGAGAGAACTCGCTAAGCACACACTCAACATTGATCCTAAATTCAAACCGGTCCGACAGTTCCTCCGCCGTTTCAACGAGGAAAGGCGCAAGGCTATAGGTGAAGAGGTCGCCCGTTTGTTGGCTGCTGGGTTTATTGTTGAAGTTTTTCATCCAGAGTGGTTAGCCAATCCGGTGCTGGTTCTTAAGAAAAACGGCACTTGGCGCATGTGTGTGGACTACACCGATTTAAACAAGGCTTGCCCTGCAGACCCCTTTGCTCTCCCTCGCATTGATCAGATAATTGATGCTACGGCGGGTTGTGACCGTTTGTGTTTTTTGGATGCTTATTCTGGTTATCATCAGATCAAAATGGCAGTTAAGGACCAGGAGAAGACAGCCTTTATAATTCCCTTTGGAGCCTTCTGCTATGTTTCCATGCCCTTTGGACTCAAGAGTGCCCAGGCAACTTACCAGCGATGTGTTCAGAATTTCCTACATAAGCAAATTGGGCGCAATGTTCATGCGTATGTAGATGATATTGTGGTCAAATCCAGAAAGGAGGAGACTTTGATAGATGATCTATGGGAAACCTTTGACAATCTCCGGGTTTACAAAATGATGCTCAATCCGGATAAGCATGTTTTCGGTGTCCCGGCAGGCAAGCTCTTAGGCTTTCTGGTTTCAAACAGAGGCATTGAGGCTAATCCGGAAAAGATTGCAGCAATTACGTCCTTGGCTAAACCGGCGTGTATTAACGATGTGCAACGTCTGGCCGGCCGGATTACAGCCTTGAGTCGGTTTATCAGCCGCCTTGGAGAGAAGGCCATCCCCTTATATCAGATGCTCAAGAAAACAGATAACTTTGTCTGGAGTGAGGCGGCTAATAAGGCGTTTGAAGATCTGAAGAGGCAGCTCGTGGAACCGCCCGTGCTGGCAGCACCGATCGATAAAGAGCCATTATTATTATATGTGGCTGCTAATGCCCGGGCTGTCAGCGTAGCCATTGTGGTAGAGTGCAAGGAGCCTGGCAAAGAGTATCCGGTTCAACGGCCGGTTTATTATATCAGTGAGGTGCTCATTGAGTCAAAGCAGAGGTATCCGCATTGGCAGAAACTGGTGTATGGGGTGTTTATGGCAAGCCGGAAGCTCAAACACTATTTTCAGGGCCATCCTATCACAGTGGTCAGTTCAGCTCCTCTGGGCAACATCATTCAAAACAGAGAGGCAACTGGCCGGATTGCCAAGTGGGCCATTGAGCTTGGACCCCACAGGCTCAAATATATACCCCGCACGGCGATCAAGTCCCAGGCACTCGTAGATTTCATCAATGATTGGACGGAGTTACAGGCACCTGAGGAGAAACCAGATAATACATATTGGACTATTCATTTTGATGGGTCTAGACAGTTAGAGGGTTTGGGGGCTGGAGTCGTATTAACTTCCCCACGAGGTGATAAGTTTTGTTATGTCCTCCGTTTAATGTTCCCTTGTACTAACAATGCAGCTGAGTATGAGGCTTTACTCCACGGTCTTCGGATGGCTAAAGAGATGAATTTGAGCCGGGTTAAGTGCTTCGGCGATTCAGATCTAGTGGCTCAGCAAGTGTCTGGCACTTGGGATTCTAAGGACCCACTCATGGCTGCATATCGGCGAGAGGTGGATGCAGTGGCTGGTCACTTTAAAGGTTATCAGGTGGACCATATAGACCGGCGGAAGAATGAAGCGGCAGATGCTTTAAGTCTTCTTGGTTCCCAACGTAAACCGGTTCCGCCCAATGTCTTTCTTGATGTATTGCACAATCCGTCAGTCAAAATACCAACCGAAGAAGATTTGGCTATTCCTAATCCGGAGGCTCAGTTGGTGGCAGCTTTGCATGCCATACCAGATTGGACGATCCCATATCTGGATTACATGAACCGGGGCGAGTTACCAGCTGAGGAAACGTTGGCTCGACAGATAATCCGGCGTTCCAAGTCCATGACCATACTCAACGGGGAGTTACACCGTTACAGTGTTTCAGGAGCAATTCAGCGATGCGTTTCTCCTCAAGAAGGTTGTGAGATTTTGTGAGAAATTCATGAAGGGGATTGCAGTCACCACGCCAGTTCAAAGTCATTGGTTGCTAAAGCTTTTCGCCACGGTTTTTACTGGTTGATGGCGCATGCTGATGCAAAGGGTTTAGTCAAAAGATGTGATGGATGTCAAAAGTTTGCCCGCCGTGCGCACGTTCCGGCTGAAGAGTTGCGGATGATTCCAATTACGTGGCCGTTTGCCACTTGGGGGCTGGATATGGTTGGACCCTTCAAGCGCTCCAAGGACAAGAAGACCCATCTGTTAGTAGCAGTTGATAAATTCACTAAATGGGTAGAGGCAGAGCCAGTTAGCAAGTGTGATGCAGCCACGGCGGTTCAATTCATCAAAAAGGTGATATTCCGGTTTGGCTTTCCACATAGCATTATAACAGATAATGGCACTAACTTGTCAAAAGGAGAGATGGAAGAATTCTGTCAATGTGAGCACATCCGGCTTGATCTAGCATCAATGGCTCACCCCCAATTAAATGGTCAAACGGAAAGGGAAAATCAAGAAATTCTATGGGGTATCAAACCAAGGCTTATGGTTCCCTTAAAGCGGATGCCGGGTTGTTGGGTCGAGGAGCTACCTTCTGTGTTATGGAGCATCAACACCACACCCAATAGGTCTACGGGTTACACGCCTTTCTTCATGGTTTATGGAGCAGAGACGGTTCTTCCTAGTGACATCTATCATGATTTGCCCCGTGTGGCAGCTTATGTTGAAGCTGATAATGAGAAGGCACGTCAGGATTCTCCGGACCTGTTGGATGAAAAGCGGGATCTTGCAGCAGCGCGTTCGGCGATTTATCAACAAGATCTTCGACGTTATCACAGCCGCCGGGTTAAAACTAGAACCTTTCAAGAAGGTGATTTGGTGCTCCGGCTCGTCCAGGATCAGACTGATATGCACAAGTTATCCCCCCCTTGGGAAGGACCCTTTGTGGTCAGCAAAAATCTGCACAACGGATCCTACTACCTCATTGATGTTCGAGAGCATGAAGACTCACGTCAATCGGAGGAGGAGACAAAGCGGCCATGGAACATAGCTCTCCTTCGGCCTTACTATACTTGAAGCCATAGGCTTTTCACCTGTACATATTTATGACAGTGTATATACCATATAATAAACCGGAGCCTCCGTTATAAGCGGGGTCTCTGTTCTTTCTTATATCATATGTGTGCTTTTACAAGTTAACGGTCAAAGCGGAGTCTTTGTTAAACCGGATTTAGCAGCTGCATAAAGATAAAGAAAATCACTAGGGGGCTTGGTCATGTTTGAACCACAGCTACACCTCTTGATAGGCATTTCAGCCACACAAGGAAAAATTTGTGGAGCCAAAGAGAGTATTGTACACGGTACAAACTCAAACATAGGCACACGCTGAGCATCACTCACAAAGTTACTTGGGGGATCTTTTTTGCAAAGCAACAAAGAGTTTGAAAGGACCCTCGTAATTGGCTATCAAGCCACGGCTTGGAAGCCTGGTGTATTCACCTAAAACCCCGGGTTAACCTGCCTTCATCAAGTAAGCCACTCCTATCCAGGTAATCCTGGCATGACCCATCGAACGTTTGACAAGTCAATCTTTTACAGACCCTGAACTTTTCATAGTTAAAACGGTGATTGGTTAATTGGAGGCCCATCTTAAAAGGCTTTGTTAAATGGTTTAACTCAGAGGCCTGGCAGCCCATGAAAAGCCTCGATTTGGAGCCTGGCGGCTCTTAAAAAGCCTCGCATATTTCCCTATTTGAATTTTGTTTGTTGACAATCATAAGTATTTTTTGATAAACCGGCGTCCTTGACCCGGCTTGCTTTCCAACCACCAGTTGTTGGCACATGATCAATTATAAACCGGTGGTCATTGACCCGGTCTGGTTTGACTAAATCACCAGTGTTATAAAGAAAATCCGGTAGTTATACCGGTCCGGTTTAATAGACAGACCAGCATTATGAAGATGCAATTATCAAACGTATCGGGTTGGTGTTAAACACCTTTGCTGTATACAAGTTTGGTCAATCAATGAGGTATGTTCTATACATTGTTTTTTGTACAAACACTTGATTATTCAGCTAAAAATACTATATACTTCTTGGATATTATAACATGTTTAGCGGTAAACCGCTAGACACTTTTAAGTTTTTTGGACCCAGGAAGGCAAGTCATCATAGGCTATGCATAAAATATATCATGAAGGGCGGCACAGATTGTCACAAAGCGTTATGAAACATGCTTGATGGCATGGCAGATAAACAAAGTTTCAGCTATCCTATTACACGAAGCTTCAAAGCGGCTCAAACAGTGCCATTGTTTTTCACAGTAGCCATATAAACCGGCGACCGGAT
This sequence comes from Triticum urartu, assembly GCF_056163025.1. Lineage (NCBI taxonomy): Eukaryota > Viridiplantae > Streptophyta > Magnoliopsida > Poales > Poaceae > Triticum > Triticum urartu. The sequence goes on from NC_141877.1 coordinate 297,652,474, forward strand.
CAGGACTCTTCATCATGACGGTTTGACGGTTGCGGATCAGTTGGTGTAGGCACTTCTTCATCCCTCCCCAGCCGCTGGAAATCAGCCGTTGACCAATCGGTTCCAGTTAAAGCTTGGAATACTGCTTCCTCATGGATAAGATCAGAAGGGTTAATATCAGGGGCATAAGTGTGCTTACGAATCGGAGGCACAAGTTCTTCGACTTCATGGATCTCGGCCGGCTGTCTTTTCCCTTCTGCATCATAAAACGGTTGGAAATGGGACAAATCGGTGTCCTCAGCCAATTTGATGGCCGCTGGCCGCATCTGTTTGGTCAGCCGCCGAAGATCATCATTGTCAAAGTTTGAACCGTCTTCTTTAACGCCTGGATATCCTTTAATGATATCCTCCGTTGCAAGGTCTGGAATCCAGGCCTTGGCTCGAATAAGGGCAGTTAATGCTCCTGCTCTTGCAGTGGCTCTTTTCAACTCGGCAATACGCGCCGGTAACATGCCCAGCTTCTCAAGGGTTTCCTTAATCAACGTTGGCGCCGGTTTGTTATAAGCCGCTGTACTAATGGCTCACTGAGATCCAGAGTATAGCTGCTCAACCAATGTATATGCCGCTTTGAGCTTCATCCGCATATCTGCACCAAGATGAGTGATCCGAGTTCCTGCCAAAGATTTTATCAACATTTTGGTCAGTTTTAAGATTCATTGACTGGTGCAACATACATAACCAGATACTTACCAAAGATACCAGAGGACATAGTGTTGATTTGGCGCTTCAAACCGGCTAGTTCTTCAACCACCGGTTTCAGGGCTTCCTCGGCATCTACAGCTCTTTTGGTCAAACCGGCTTTTTCGGTTTCCCATTCAGCACGATCTTGATTGAAGGATTCTTTCAATTTTTCCATTCCGCCCAGGGCCTGGGTCAGCTCCTCTTTGGCTTTTGCAGCTTCGGCTTGTTGAGACTTCACATTTTCTTGCAAGTTAGAGTTTTGGGCATCTTTGCTTCTCAGTTCAGCCTGCAACATTGAAGGTATATTCAACAAAACAACATATTTATGCACTAAGTATAAAGCATATAACAAGTTATCCACTTCATACTTGGGGGCTAATGCCTATTTGCTCTCAAATACTACCCTCTATGCAAGTCTCCAGAACAGTGCAAGCATTATCCTTGACACTTGGGGGCTAATGTACGTTTGTTCTAAACCGGCGGTGTCGATTAAAAACCAGATTAACTTGCCAAGGTAAACCGGCCTTTGGGGGCTATGCTGCAGAACGTTATCTAATTTTTCAAACATGAGTCTTATCTATGATTGAGGACATGCCTTGGCAAGGATTAATGATGGGATGCTTAAAGTGTTACAAAGACCCGGTTTATGATTGATAATCATAAAACGGCTCTTGGGGGCTACTTGGAATAGTATTTCAGCTATAAATTAATGTGCAAGGGAGAAGAATTTACCTCATATCGTTCTTTCATCAAATTCACCAAACCGGCTTCATAATCCCGGTTTGAGTGCAGACGGTTCAAGAAGCCGGAATGAAGCTCATCAGCGTTAAGATGAGCATAGTTTGATAAGTTGCTGCTCCATTTACCTTTATCCCTGGCAATTTGCTCTTCTTTGGCACTATGCTGAGCCAAAATGACGGGATGACCAGGAGAGCTGTGGCCTGCTCCCGTAATAATAACGTCATCACCTTGGCCTTTAGGATTTTTGGTGGATGATGATGGAATTTCAGTGTCTTTCATTGGATTAGCCTGGTTTGGTTCTGCCGGTTCAGTATTAGGGGCGGCGGGCTCAGCATCTATTGGTTCGTCAGTATGTTGGCCGTCAAGGGGTGGATCATCAAAAGTTGTTTCAGGATGGAGGCCTTCCAGTTCACCAGTTTGCTCCGGTTCACCTCTTGGTTCTTCTTCTTCGGCAACAGGGTCTTCTGGCGGATTGGTGACCCGAGCTTTCTTGCTGGGTCTGGCTTTGGCCCTGCAAACAGAATAAAAAAGGATTAATATCCTGTTCAAAAGATGTAGGGCGCATTGAAAGGAAAGGTTTTTCGTAACTCACCCGGCCACAGTTTTCAAAGCGGGGAGTTGAGTTGCTGTCGATTCACCAGAAGAGGAAGGAGGTGTCACCTGATAATTTGAATCGGACGGATTAAGAGGTTGTCTGAAATAACCTACCTTGGGGTAAGAATGGTCAGAAGTAGGAGAGACCTCAGACCGACGCTTCCGAACCGGAGTATCAGGTAAACCGGTAGATGTGACCTGTTGGCCACTATGCCGGGTTGTCCGGCGAGCTTCATGCTATTGAGTCTTCAAAATAAATGTTGGATCCAAGTGAGCAAGTGGATGAGAAAAGCTTACTTTCCGGATTGTTTGGCGAGTTTTTTGTGTTGGCATAGAGTCTAAACCGAAGGAAAGGGTAATTACCTCTACGTCCTCAGCCTGACTAGCTTCTGTCTCCTCCTGAGGAAGATCATTGTTAACAAGATGCATAAAAAGAGAGCCAAGTGAGTCAAGTTCTACCTCAACTTCTGGGTCATCAGTATCATCATCAAGTTCCATAGTAATCCGGTCAGCCGTTTTCCGTTTTGACGTCTGTTTTACGGCTTTGGTCTTCGGGCGGGTTGGTTTGACCACTTTATCTCCAGTTGGCTTTGCCGCTTTCTCTATGGATTTCCGTTTCCAGAAAGGGTCATCACCCTATACATATAAAGAAGAAGGGTTATAGCTTGTATAAGTCAAAGATATTAGAGATGAAGAGGAAGTATAAAGCTTACAGCAGGTAGTTTGTTCTTGATGTAGAAGGGATTCAGACCGGTTTGACTACAGACCAGTTCCGATTCATTCAGAATTTTCTCTACACCTTCAGTAACTTATTCCTTAGATAATTGGATGTTGTAGTGGCGTTGAGGATCATCAACTTCACTAGTATATTCACACATTAAACCGGGACGCCGGCTTAGCGGCAAGATACTCCAGGATATCCAACAGCGCACAAAATCCACACCTGTTAAACTGTTTGCCATAAAGGCCTGGAGCTTGGCGATTTAAGGAGAGTATTTTGCCCTTTCTGAAGAGCTCAGGCGTTGTGGCATTGGGTGAGTATTGGATAATCTATGATCACGGGAGCCGCGGAGGGGATTTTCATCCTCAGGCGAAGTGTCTTTGCAATAGAACCATGTTTGGTTCCATTCCTTTGGGTGGCTATGGTGTTTGGCATGAGGAAATTCCACTTCTTTCCGCTTTTGAATCGAGACACCACCAAGCTTTGTGTTCGGGCCATTCACAAACTCTGTGCGCCGGTTTAAGTGAAAGAAATCCCGGAACAATTCTGCAGTTGGTTCTTTTTGTAAATAGACTTCACAGAAGACTTGCAAATTGCATAAGTTGGAGACTGAGTTGGGACCAATATCTTGTGGATGCAGTTGGAAGCTGGCAAGCACATCTCGATAAAATTTTGACCCTGGCGGTTTGAAACCACGGCCTATATGGTCAACAAAGATTACCACTTCGCCTTGTCTTGGGGTTGGAGGATTCTCAGTTCCTGGAACTCGCCATTTGATCTCAGTTTTCTTAGGCAGAGAGCCGATGCTAACCATCTCATTCAATTGAGCTTCAGTAACCCGGGAACGAGCCCAGTTGCAGGCAGTTAATTTTTTGGCCATTGCAAAGCAAACAAACTGAAAATGAAAGGCCGGTTTATAAATTACGCATGATTATACACAAGAGACAAGGGAGTAATAAAGATGCTGATATGATAAATGGTACAACCCGGAGACTAGTATAATGAGAGAGAAAAGTAATGCTAGCACAGGGTTGATCAGACATTGTTAAACCGGAGCATAATTATGAAGGTAACATGCTCTTCCGGTTTATCAGAGGGCTAATGGCATATACTATTTATACAATGTTAAACCGCCTATATTGGTGCGAGGAGAAACGGATCTCACAGGAACATAGAAACAGATCTCACAGTGATGTATAAAAACTTCCGGATCTAAAGATAAGACAGAAAAGCAAAAATAATTGGATCTTGAAGGGATGGAGAACTGAAGCAATTTTTGACAGACTAGATCAGTTCTTTGCGCATAAGGATTTGTGATGACCATGGTAGGTAAGCTACGGCAAGGGATGCATCAAGCATGAAGTGTCCATCTATTAAAGGAAGAACAGGGAAGAATAGCACTGATGAACTTCAGAAGAACTACGAAGAATGTCGAAACCCTAGAACAGATCTATGGTGAAAAAAGCAGAGAACTTCCCGGAGCTGGTGAGGAAGCGAAAGGGCGCCGCAGTTTTCTGGTGCGTTCAGGGCGATGCAGCGGCCAAGGTCGGAGCAGAGACGACGGTCGACGGTGGCGGCAGAGTTCCAGAGGCTGAGCGGCGCGAGGAAGACGGCGCGAAGAGGCACGGGGGAAACGGTGAAAATGACCCCTCGGTCCTATTTATAAGGCGAAGTGAAAAAATGGCAAGTACGGGAATCGAGGAGCCCAAAAAATGGATAAGCTAATAAAGGTGTCGCCTCGATGACTGGATATATATTAAATGAAGGAAATCTCCGACATCAACGGATGGATGACGTCAGGACGGTTATCGTAATTTTGAAGTATGACGTCACGGCGGTTTACAAGATCAAAAATGAAGATAAGAGAGAAGATTTTTTCTAAAGTGTGGAAGATTGACATGAACAAGTTCAAACCAATCTGGGGCCTAATGTTAGGGATATTACTACTGGAGGTAAACCGGACTTATGTAGCCGGGTTGACTCTTTGAAGATTAGAAGCCCATGAAGATGTAAAGATGATGGCGCTTTACGGAGGGTCCAAAGGCGGGTTACGGTCTATAAATGTAAACCGGCCTAGTCATGTAACTTGTATAGTAAGATAGAAAGAGAGAGGCCGAACCGGATACGTTTATAAACCGGCTTCGGGACTCTGTAGCCCGGCGGGCGTCAACCTATGTATATAAAGGGACGACCCGGCCGCGGTTTAGGGACAGACAACAACAACTCGAGAGCCAGACAAAGCGGATTCGCTCCCTGGCCTTCGAAACCCTAGCAATACCAATCACAACTAGACGTAGGCTTTTACCTTCATCGAAGGGGCCGAACTAGTATAAACTCCCGTGTACCCTTGTCCGGTTTAACCCCTTTAAGCTAACCCTTTGCGATGGCTCCACGACTAAGTCCTTTCATGAGGACATCTGCCGTGACAAACCCATGATAGGCCATACATGGGCCGGAAGTTAAAATGGGCTTGAATCATATTGGACGGCCCAGATGACGGTACTGGGCCTAATTCAGAGAGGTCGTAACGGGCCCTGGGTTAGCGGGTTGTGAATGGGCTATATGCGAACAGACCGTTAATAGGCTTTCCGTGGGCCGGCCCGCCACCTTTTGACCAAGTCAAACGGGCCGACCTTTTCACAGGAATGGGCCTCTGTTGGGCCTTGCCATGTGTCCACGTATCATAGGCACCTTGGTCCAATGAGTGGATGACATCTGTCCCAACGGTGAGCCGACACGTGTTTCCTCCAGCCAATGATGATTTTACACGTGGAAAATCCCCATTGGTCGGGACTATTAACGGGTTATCGGATCCAAAACCGGACCCGATAGCTTAACGATGTTCCGTTATGGTGGATGACATGTGTTGGTTACCCTTGACGAAAGCACTTCTGTGACGCGCGATTTATCGTCATGGAAGTGGACACTTCCGTGATGATAATTTTGGTAATGTCATGGAACACTGTAGGATCGAAAGTATGTCTAGAGGGGGGTGATTAGACTACTTTACCAAATAAAAATCTAGCCTTTTCCCAATCTTAGTTCTTGGCAGATTTTAGCTATCTTAGCACAAGTCAAGCAATCTCCACACAATTCAAGCAAGCATGCAAAAGGGTATATGAGCAGCGGAAAGTAAAGCATGCAACTTGCAAGAATGTAAAGGGAAGGGTTTGGAGGATTCAAACGCAATTGGAGACACAGATGTTTTTGTCGTGGTTCCGATAGGTGGTGCTATCGTACATCCACGTTGATGGAGACTTCAACCCATGGAGGGTAACAGTTACGCGAGTCCACGGAGGGCTCCACCCACGAAGGGTCCACGAAGAAGCAACCTTGTCTATTCCATCACGGCCGTCGCCCACGAAGGACTTGCCTCACTAGTGGTAGATCTTCACGAAGTAGGCGATCTCCTTGCCCTTACAAACTCCTTGGTTCAACTCCACAATCTTGTCGGAGGCTCCCAAGTGACACCTAGCCAATCTACGAGACACCGCTCTCCAAGAAGTAACAAATGGTGTGTTGATGATGAACTTCTTGCTCTTATGCTTCAAATGATAGTCTCCCCAACACTCAACTCTCTCTCTCTCTCAGGATTTGGATTTGGTGGAAAGAAGATTTGAGTGGAAAGCAACTTGGGGAAGGCTAGAGATCAAGATTCATATGGTTGGAATGGAATATCTTGACCTCAACACAAGTGTAGGTGCTTCTCTCTCAGAAAATGTGTATTGGAAGTGTAGGTATGTTCTAATGGCTTTCTCCACGAATGAAGAGTGGGTGGAGGGGTATATATAGCCTCCACACAAAATCTAACCGTTACACACAATTTGCCAAACTCGGTGGGACCGAATGGTTAAACTCGGTCGGACCGATTCAGCAAACCTAGTGACCGTTAGGATTTTCGGTGGGACTGAGATGCAACTCGGTAGGACCGATATGGTTAGGGTTAGGGCATAACGTAATCTCGGTGTGACCGATTACACAAACTCGGTGGGACCGATTTTGGTAATAAGCTAACCAGAGAGTTGGTCAGGTAAACTCGGTGGGACCGATTCGCTCATCTCGGTGGGACCGAAATGTTACAAAAGGGAAACAGAGAGTTTACATTGCAATCTCGGTGGGACCGATCGCTCATCTCGGTAAGACCGAAACATTACGAAGGGAAACAGAGAGATTACAATCCCATCTCGGTGAGACCGAGATCCCTATCGGTGAGACCGATTTGCCTAGGGTTTGTGGCAGTGGCTATGACATTTGAAACTTGGTGGCGCCGGATAGAAAGAATCGGTGGTGCCGAGTTTGACTTTTGGTTTAGGTCATATGTGGATGTGGGAAGGTAGTTGAGGATTTTGGAGCATATCACTAAGCACTTTGAGCAAGCAAGCCATTAAGCAACACCTCATCCCTCCTTGATAGTATTGGCTTTTCCTATAGACTCAATGTGATCTTGGATCACTAAAATATAAAATGTAGAGTCTTGAGCTTCAAGCTTGAGCCAAACTTTTTGTCCTTAGAATTTTGAGGGATCCACTTTCCTCATCCATGCCATGCCATTCATTGAGCTTTTCCTGAAATATTAATCTTGGAATAATGTTAGCTCAATGAGCTATATGTTGTTAGGAATTACCAAAACCACCCAGGGATAGTTGCACTTTCAATCTCCCCCTTTTTGGTAATTGATGACAACATATAGATCAAAGCTTCAACAAATGATAATAAGAGTGAAAGATATTGTCGCTTTGAGAAGTATGTGAAAAGCAAGAGCTCCCCCTAAATTTGTGCATATCTTAAGATTTGCTTTGGACTGCAAATGCACAATGAGTTAGGATCATGGGTTACTCTTCCATGTCACATACATCTTGGTGGAGCGCTCAAAATGATAAGAATTAAATACATGCACTCATCACCAAGCAAAGTGAATGATCATATAAGGATAAGTAAGATAATATCATCTAACAAGCATAAGTGTAGCTTATGATCAACCACATGATCATCGATGTCTCACAGATAATAGCATAGTATCTCAAGCAATCAAAAGACAAACAAAGTTCAACCACCAAAGAAAGAGAGAATAAAAAGCAACGCTCTCTCTCTCGAAGCCTATGATCTATACATTTTTCTCCCCCTTTGGCAACAAGTTAGCAAAAAGTTCATAGAAAATGCATAGCACTAGAACGTCTCTCAGGCTTGGTCTTCAGGTGGTGGTGTCCGGAGAACGCCAAGGACGAAGGCTTCAGTTGATGTGGATGGAGCTGATGGAGTTGGTGCTAGAGCTGGTTGCGCTGAAGATGTAGCTCGTGCAGATGAAGTGGCTCTAGTGTCTGGAACAGGCACTACAGCAGACCTCTGAGCTCTAGGCACTCTGGCAAATGCATCAGTGGTTGTCTTGCCCTTCCTCTCCTGCATATCATCTTGAAGTTGCTCCACAACAGACTGAATCTCAGTTACCTTCACATCCAAGTCATAGAATTTTTGCTCCACGATTCTTTCCAAGCTCTCCTGGTTTTGAGTCAGGGTGGCCAGTCCCTTCTCAATCCTCAGAGTGGATGCAATCAGGTAGCCAAGCTGATCTTGCTTGCTTTTCAAAAAGTACTCAGATGCCTCCTCTTGAGTTGGCATCTTGGCAGCCTTCTCTTTCTTTGCTTTCTCCTTCTTCTCTTGAGCTTGTACTGATGATGGTTCATTCTCATTCATCACAACTTGATTGTCCTCAAAGTCAGGATAGATAGGCAAGTGTTCCTTATCCAACAAGTATGTGCCTGTGCCCATCTTTGAGTTTATCGAATCCTGGATCTGTGGGGCATATCCACAACTTCTTTTCGGGTTAGCTGCAGTCCTCTTGATAGTCTCAACTATAAGGCTCATGACCTTGAACTTCTATGGCACATCAAATATATGTAGCAAGTTAATTGCATGGCCTCTGATCATTCTGTGATCACCAGACTTGGGCAAGAGAGTGTGCCTAAGGATCCAATTGATTGTAGGCAGCCTTGACAGCAAGTGTTTTACTGACCCAAACTGGTGAGTCTCAAGATCATCTTCAGGAATCTCCTTGTACATGTTTGCCATAGAGTTGTGATCCATCTTCTTCTTGGCATAGACATCCAAGTCATCTTCTTCTTCCTTAGGAGCATTGATCAGATTTGCCCATTCCTCAATAGTTGAGTGGTACCTTGTACCTTCAGACATCCATAGTATCCTGCCATCTGGATAGAAGTGTGCTGTGGAGTAGAATTACATTATGTGCTCCTCATTCCACTTTGTGAGCTTCTGCCCAACAAAGTCTGCAACTCCACAAGCACTGAAGCTGTCAAACACACCGGGATAGTGTTCCTCATTTTCCTTGATATACTTCCAATCGACCAACCTCATTTCACACACTATAGGCTTCTTGTCCAGCAGCACTGTCTCATAGAAATCTTGTTGTTCCTTTGTGTGGAACCTGTAATCAACAACAGTTCTTCTTCTTGTAGCATATGGGTCTATCTCTCTCCATTTCCTCAACCCTGAGTCTCTCCTGATCTTCATGTTCTCAGCCACGGGATGAGCATCATTGTGGTCTGGAATCTTGGGTTTGAGCTTTCTCAGGACTTGTCCTTCATCATCTTCATCAGCAGCAACTTCAGGAACTGGGGCCTTGTTCTTCTCAGCAGCTGGTATACTCCTGGTATTCCTCTTAGGTGCACTCTTGGGCTTGGAGGCTGCTTTGGGTGCTTCTTTGGGCTTTGATGTTGCAGCCCCTGACTTTATAGCATCACCCATAAGCTTCTGGACCTTAGGTGCTGGTGCAGCAACCTCTTCTTCCTCTTCCTCTTCAGAATCTCTCATGATTGAGGATCTCCCAAGCACTCTAGCAGTGGTCTTTTTGATCCTCTCCTTCCTCTTCTTCCCTTCTGCAGCAGCCTCTTTGGGTTCAGATCCCAAAGGGACTTGAGTAGATGCTCTGGCCTTAGACATTGGAATTCTCTTTGCAGGGACCTGTTGCTTCATGCCTGGCTTGGTGGCAGCAGCAATGCTATATTCCTTCTTAACCACTTTCTTCTTGGAAGTGGCCTCATCCTCAACTGCCACATAGTCTTCATCCTCAGACTCTGAAGTTTTCTTCTTCCTTGTTCTAGTGGCAGCTTTGGGCAAGTTGCTGGGAGTGCTCCTGCTACCATCATCTGAACCTGCTTTGGACTAGTGCCCTCACTCAGGTGAACCTGCTCCTCAGACCTGTTCTGGCTGTCACTCTGATCAGACATATTGCAAACACTGACAGCAGACCCTGTGAATAGATATAGATGAGATAGAGTGGATGAGCATCACAAAATGCAGAGGTTTTTGCAAAAGAATGAGTCAAAAACTTCGTTCTAGTTTTCCACAGAAAGAATTTCGGATCAACCGATTTGTAAACTCGGTGATACCGAAGCAACTGTTGGAACCTAAACTAGTGAACTCGGTCAGACCGAGTCACAGTTCGGTGGCACCGAGACTGCTAGGGTTTCACAAAGTCCTGAACTCGGTCACACCGATTTGCAATTCTCGGTCAGACCGAAAATTACATGTGCAATGGCCTGAGCCGAATTGGTGGTACCGAGTTCCACAACTCGGATGGTCCGAGATGGTTTTGGCGGAAACCTAACCCTAAATTTTCAATTCAACTCTAATATACGGAGTGTTTTGACTGGATAGAAGTGTTTCAATCGTGGTAAGAATCATAATGAACACAATGTGCTAGGAATCGGACGGGGATAGCACTGTGATCGAGTCCATACCCTAGCCCGGCGATGAACTCGCTACGGCGGCAACGGCGGGGAAGAATTTCGTTGACGGCGGCAGAGACCAGCGGCGGGAGGCAACTGGCAACGAGGAGGACGATCCGGAGACCCAGGAGGCAGAGCGAGCTATGCGCGGGCAAAGGGATTTTGGAGAAATTTCCAAAATTTTGCCCGTGAGTATATATAGCCCGACCCTGTCGGTGTGACCGAGTGGAACAACTCGGTGGCACCGAGATTCATAACCGCAAGCAGTTACTGAAACTCGGTGTGACCGAAAGGTTCAAATCGGTTGCACCGAGATTGAAAACCTAGATCGACTTAGTGATCTCGGTATGACCGAAATGGATGAATCGGTCAGACCGAAACGCACAAAGAAGTTTTTGAAGTTTAAGTCTATGATGAATCGGGGACTCCGAGTGCTCCTCACACAGAGTGGTTCGAATCTGACTTGATCAAATTTTGTGATGTAGCATGAATAGAGTTTGAGACGAGAAAAGCATAGATAGCTAGAGAGGGTTCTTAGGCATTCTTGTCCATCCACTTGGCAAAAGAAAAGAAAAACAATCAATCAATCAAAACAACAAGTGGATGTCCTCGAATGAGTGAAATATGCAATCAACATGCTCACACAATAAAATGGCAATTGAAATATGTGGCAAAGCATGCACAACCAATTCTAGCATCTATCAAACAATTGGCGATGACTAGGTCATCTATATATGAGTATATTGACTTAGGAGTCAAATGAGAACATTTGATCATAGGTCATACTCATCGTTTAAGCACAAGTGGGGTTACCAATTTTACATAAAGCATTGTTGTGTTCACACCATTAGAGTTGCTTTAGCTCAATTCTTAGAGTAAAGCTCCCCCTAGATGTGAGATCCCCCCTAAGAGGGATGAACTAACCTTGGGTTTTGTCGATGACGACTTCATGTAGATGTTGAAGATGTGGATGCTCAATGTTGATGTAGATCATTTGGAGCTATCCATTGGAGTGAGTTTCACTTTCAATACCTACACGGGTTAGTCCCACAAGGAACAAACAAGGATATCCATAGACATAAAGTGATGCACACACAAGATGATGTCTATGAAAGCTTTTAGGTTACCTTGTCCCTTGTCTTACCAACAAGAGGGTTTGTGACTCCTTGAACTAGTGCAAGATGTGGAAGTTGATTGCACTTGTTCTTGCCAAGATGATAAGAGTGAAGTATGTTGGCGGAGTCACCCTCAAGAACTCTCTAGTTCTTCTTCAGGATCCACACCATCTTGATGGGAATCCTCGGTGTTGTAGTTGTACTTGATGAAGTGGAACTTGAAGTAGTCTTGGGAACCCACTTGACCAAGGCCTTAGGATCTTCTTCAAATGCATCAATTTCCTCTTGAAGCTTGTCCTTGCCTTTTTGCTTGTGGTCTTGTGGTGGAAGATCATCTTGAGCTTGTGTCTCTTTGAAATAAGTAGGATCATAATTCTCTTGTTGAGGAACAAACTTCGTCTTGGGGTATTGATCGTCTTCCCACTCAACTCCATTGGCATTGAACTTTCGTTCAAAACCAACACCTTGATTCTTCCGGTGCCTTCCTTGCTTGCATACAATTTCCTCGAATTGCTTACTTCCGGCAAGGCTCTTGTAAACACCTTTCTCTATAATTCCCTTCAATAAGCTATTTTCTTGCTCAAGTGTAACTTGGCTAAGAGAATCATTAGTGGAATCAAGAGAACTACTAGAAGCAACAATATTGGATTTAGCATGATTATTGTTACTACTAGAGGAAGAATCTTTCTTGTTCTTGTTACTAGACTTGACTTGAGGCATGTAAGTGGATAAGAGTAAACGCTTGGTAATGTAAGAAGAACTTTTCTTGCGAAGATCATCATTGATTGCTTTTAAGAACTCATGCTCTTGCTCAAGGTTGAGCTTTTCAAAGCGTAATTTCTCATGAGTCCTTAAAAGCTCTCGATGATCTGCTAAGATAGTTTTATGAGCTAACTTAAGAGTGTTTAGTTCTTTAGTTAGAGATTCAATCTTCTCCTTATCATTGTCATTCGTTTTATCTTGATTAGCATGATTAATTGACGTTTCATCATAGTATTCATCACTAGAGTTGTCAACAAGTAAATCATCATCACCTAACAAGTCATCTTCATCACTATTGAAATCAACATACTCGGGGTGTGATACCTTTGGGCCTTTAGCCATGAAGCATTTTCCAACTCCTTCATTTGGTGAGTCAAATATGTCGTAGGAGTTGGTTGTCACAAGTTCTAGACCGGCAACACCTTCATCTTGAGTATATTCGGAGTCGGAGTGATAGCTTCTCTCGGAGTGGTTGTCGGAGTCGGAGCTGGATACCCATTCACCAACATGAGCTTGATGTCTTCGTTTTGTGTAGCTCCTTGATGACTTGTCCTTTCTTTCCGAATCCTTGCTTCTCCGTGAGGGTCTTCGTTCATAACGATCATCTCTACTCCTTCTTTCTCTAGATGGTGATTCTTCTCTTCTACTTCTTCTCTTGGGAGAATCTTCTCTTCTCTTTTAGGGGGCTGTACACTCATTGGAATAGTGTCCGGGCTTTCCACAATTGTAGCAGTTTTGCTCTCGACTAGAAGATCTTTTGTCATTGTAGGACCTTGACTTGGAGCTTCTCTCTTTGCTTCTACTCTTGTAGAACTCGTTGAAGTTCTTCACCATTAAGCTCAATTCTTCATTGAAGGTTTGTTTCTCACTCGATGATGTGGGGGCTTCACATGAGGCTTTGTAAGCACCACTTGATTTGTTGTGAAGTTCCTCTTTATCCTTGAGTGACATCTCATGAGCAACAATTCTTCCGATGACTTCCGTTGGCTTGAGATCTTTGTAATTGGGCATCATTTGGATCAATGTGCACACGGTATCATATTTTCCATCCAAGGCTCTTAGGATCTTCTTGATGATGAATCTATCAGTCGTCTCTTCACTCCCTAAGCCGGCAATCTCATTTGTGATAAGAGCAAGCCTAGAGTACATTTCAGCGACACCTTCACCATCCTTCATTTTGAACTTGTCAAGTTGACTCTGAAGCACATCCAATTTGGATTCCTTGACGGAGTCGGTACCTTCGTGCATATCAATCAAAGTATCCCAAATTTCCTTTGCATTCTCAAGACGGCTGATTTTGTTGAATTCTTCGGGGCACAATCCATTGAAGAGGATATCACAAGCTTGAGCGTTGTATTGCAGCATCTTCAACTCTTCCACGGCAGCTTCACGGTTCGGTTCTTTCCCATCAAAGAATTCACCTTGCAAGCCAATACACACAATAGCCCAAACGGCGGGGTTATGTCCAAGAATATGCATTTTCATCTTATGCTTCCAACTAGCAAAATTAGTGCCATCAAAGTAAGGACCTCTACGGTGATAATTTCCCTCGCTAGACGCCATACTCTCCTAGGTTGTGAAACCAAGGCTATGATCACCAAAAGCTATGGAAATCAAAGCAAATGGAGACCAAAGCTCTGATGCCACTTGTAGGATCGAAAGTATGTCTAGAGGGGGGGTGATTAGACTACTTTACCAAATAAAAATCTAGCCTTTTCCCAATCTTAGTTCTTGGCAGATTTTAGCTATCTTAGCACAAGTCAAGCAATCTCCACACAATTCAAGCAAGCATGCAAAAGAGTATATGAGCAGCGGAAAGTAAAGCATGCAACTTGCAAGAATGTAAAGGGAAGGGTTTGGAGGATTCAAACGCAATTGGAGACACAGATGTTTTTGTCGTGGTTCCGATAGGTGGTGCTATCGTACATCCACGTTGATGGAGACTTCAACCCATGGAGGGTAACAGTTACGCGAGTCCACGGAGGGCTCCACCCACGAAGGGTCCACGAAGAAGCAACCTTGTCTATTCCATCACGGCCGTCGCCCACGAAGGACTTGCCTCACTAGCGGTAGATCTTCACGAAGTAGGCGATCTCCTTGCCCTTACAAACTCCTTGGTTCAACTCCACAATCTTGTCGGAGGCTCCCAAGTGACACCTAGCCAATCTACGAGACACCGCTCTCCAAGAAGTAACAAATGGTGTGTTGATGATGAACTTCTTGCTCTTGTGCTTCAAATGATAGTCTCCCCAACACTCAACTCTCTCTCTCTCTCAGGATTTGGATTTGGTGGAAAGAAGATTTGAGTGGAAAGCAACTTGGGGAAGGCTAGAGATCAAGATTCATATGGTTGGAATGGAATATCTTGACCTCAACACAAGTGTAGGTGGTTCTCTCTCAGAAAATGTGTATTGGAAGTGTAGGTATGTTCTGATGGCTTTCTCCACGAATGAAGAGTGGGTGGAGGGGTATATATAGCCTCCACACAAAATCTAACCGTTACACACAATTTGCCAAACTCGGTGGGACCGAATGGTTAAACTCGGTCGGACCGATTCAGCAAACCTAGTGACCGTTAGGATTTTCGGTGGGACTGAGATGCAACTCGGTAGGACCGATATGGTTAGGGTTAGGGCATAACATAATCTCGGTGTGACCGATTACACAAACTCGGTGGGACCGATTTTGGTAATAAGCTAACCAGAGAGTTGGTCAGGTAAACTCGGTGGGACCGATTCGCTCATCTCGGTGGGACCGAAATGTTACAAAAGGGAAACAGAGAGTTTACATTGCAATCTCGGTGGGACCGATCGCTCATCTCGGTAAGACCGAAACATTACGAAGGGAAACAGAGAGATTACAATCCCATCTCGGTGAGACCGAGATCCCTATCGGTGAGACCGATTTGCCTAGGGTTTGTGGCAGTGGCTATGACATTTGAAACTTGGTGGCGCCGGATAGAAAGAATCGGTGGTGCCGAGTTTGACTTTTGGTTTAGGTCATATGTGGATGTGGGAAGGTAGTTGAGGATTTTGGAGCATATCACTAAGCACTTTGAGCAAGCAAGCCATTAAGCAACACCTCATCCCTCCTTGATAGTATTGGCTTTTCCTATAGACTCAATGTGATCTTGGATCACTAAAATATAAAATGTAGAGTCTTGAGCTTCAAGCTTGAGCCAAACTTTTTGTCCTTAGAATTTTGAGGGATCCACTTTCCTCATCCATGCCATGCCATTCATTGAGATTTTCCTAAAATATTAATCTTGGAATAATGTTAGCTCAATGAGCTATATGTTGTTAGGAATTACCAAAACCACCCAGGGATAGTTGCACTTTCAAACACTTCTACGACATCACAGGTATGACTATCTTGATTCTATCATAAAATCGTCATGGATGTACATGCATGACAAAAAAACGTGACCTACTGTGACAAACACGTGTCATCGCGAAAGTGTATTTGTTTGTAGTGATGAGTAGGATATAATTCACCATGAACTTAAATATCGTGGAGGCTATGTTGATTTTGTTTCAATTACATGTGTGAACATGTGCCAAGTCAAGCCACTCGAATCGTTCAAAGGAGGATAGCACCCTATCATACCACATCACAACCATTTTAATAGCATGTTGGCACGCAAGGTAAACCATTATAAACTCCTAGCAAATTAAGCATGGCATGAGCAACTATAATCTCTAATTATCATTGCAAACATGTTTCTTTCATAACAGGCTGAATCAAGAACGATGAACTAATCATATTTACAAAAACAAGAGAGGTCGAGTTCATACCAGCTTTTCTCATCTCAATCAGTTCATCATATATCGTCATTATTGCCTTTCACTTGCACAACCGAATAGTGTGGATAATAATAATAGTGCACGTGCATTCAACTAAGCTGGAATCTGCAAGCATTCAATACATGGGAGAAGACAAGGTAATATGGGCTCTTTGTTAGATCAACAATAATGCGTATGAGAGCCACTCAACATTTTCATCATGGTCTTCTCCTCTCGACCCCCAAAGAAAAGAAAAGAAACAAAACTATTTACACGGGAAAGCTCCCAACAAGCAAAAGAAGAGCGAGAAATCTTTTTGGGTTTTCTTTTTAATTACTACTACTACAGGCATGGAAAGTAAACTAGCTAAAAGCTACAACTATTTTTTTGTTTTTCTTAAGGTTTTTCAAACACACAAGAAGAAAAGCTCAAAAATAAAATAAACTAGCATGGATGATACAATGAAAAAGTATGGACACCGACAACTGGCATGAGTGTTTGAACATGAATGTAATGTCGGTGAGAAATACGTACTCCCCCAAGCTTAGGCTTTTGGCCTAAGTTGGTCTATGCCCATTGATCAAAGTTGTAGCTGGGGTCGTACTGAGATGCAGCGGCAATTGCCTCATGAGCTGCAGCTTGGAGGCGAGCTGCCTCCGTCCTCCTCTCGTACTCGTTCACCTCCTCCCTGGTTATAACATATCTCCCTTTTGTCTGAAAATCAAAGGAAGCAGGAGCAGGGAGAGCAATGTGGATGGTGCGCCGTCTGTCAAAGATTAGTCGGTACTGGAGGAACTGATCGTTCCTCTCAACAAACTGGTGACGAACTATAGCATTATAATCTAGATAAGCAGGAGGCAACTCAATATCATCCCCACATATGGGTATACCAAGAAAGTTAGCTACACGAGTTGCATAAATTCCACCAAACAAATCTCCAGTTAAACCATTAAGATGCAACCTACATGCAACAATAGCCCCCAAGTTATATTGTCTATCTCCTAATACAGCACTCTTGAGAACACTAAGATCTGGAACACACATATGGCAAGCCTCATCTTTACCGTTAATGCATCTACCCACAAAGAAAGCAAAATAATGTATGGCAGGAAAATGAATGCTCACTATGGTAGCTTGTGTTATTTGTCTAGATTCCCCCACAGTGATACTAGCAAGAAATTCTTTAAATTCAGATTTGCGAGGTTCACTAGCACTACCCCACTGCGGGAGTTTACAAGCAGTATTAAAATCTTCTAAGTCCATGGTATAAGATTTATCATAAAGATCAAATAGGACATTATGAGAGTTGCGCGACGATGTAAATTTAAACCTTCTCACAAATGAATCAGTTAAATAGAGGTATTTCCAGCACTTATCTGACTCAAAGCTCTCAAGATCAGCGTTACGCACATATGCGTCAAATTCTTCCTTGATGCCTGCCTGGACCATGAAATCCTCTGACGGCCATTCACAAGGCCGCACTTGAGCCTCCCTTGGTAGTTCATTGTCCGGCTCGCGTCTTGCGGGCCTTGGACCTTGCTTCCTTGAGGAACCACCTTGGTACATTTTCCTAAACATATTTATTCCTCTGAAAAATTTCTGAAATTTTTAGTGACTCAAAATAAAAGTGAACCAAACTCAACAAAATTAATAGCAACTACTCCTACAAGTGTCTAGAGGCTATATCATGCATTAAAACTACTTTTGACCACATAAAATTGACATGCAAGCTCAAGAATAGGGTCACCTAAGCAGCAAAAATTTGCAATAAATAAAGCACTAGAACAAAAACTAATTGGACCATTGGAGGAGTCACATACCGAAGAACAATCCCCCAAAGCAGTTTTGTGAATGGAGCTTTGAGCAAGGAGATCGAAAATGGCAGCAAGATGAGCTAGAACACGGGTTTGAGCTGGTGGATGATTTTTTATGGAGGAAGATGAAGTGTGTGGGTGCAAGAATAAGTGGAGGGGACCCACATGGGGTCCACGAAGCAGGGGGCGTGCCCAGGGGGTGGGCGCGCCCTCCACCCTCGTGGGCACATGGTGGGTCCACCTGATGTGTTCTTAGTGCCAAAAATTCTTAAATATTCTAGAAAAAATCATATTTCATTTTCAGGGCATTTGGAGAACTTTTATTTTCGGGGCATTTTTATTGCAAGGATAATTCAGAAAACAGACAGAAAATACTATTTTTACTTTATTTAAATTAAATAACATAAAGTAAAGGAGGGTACAGAAGGTTGTGCTTTCTAACTTCATCCATCTCATGCTCATCAAAAGGAATCCACTAACAAGGTTGATCAAGTCTTGTTAACAAACTCATTCTGAATCGCATGAAACCTGAGAAATTTCGAACAACACTAGGTTACCTCAATGGGGATATGCACGTCCCCAGCAATAAGAATATCATATTTCTTCTTGACAGTAGGAAGAGGAAATTCAAAACGTCCAATAGTAATTGTTGAAAATTTTCCAATAGAATTGATACTGTGGACTTGAGGTTATTTCCTCGGAAAGTGTACCATATGCTCATTACCATTAACATGAAAAGTGACATTGCCTTTGTTGCAATCAATAACAGCCCTTGCGGTATTCAAAAATGGTCTACCAAGGATAATCGACATACTATCGTCCTCGGGAATATCAAGAATAACAAAGTCTGTTAAAATAGTAACGTTTGCAACTACGACAGGCACATCCTCACAAATACCGACAGGCATAGCAGTTGATATATTAGCCATTTGCAAAGATATTTCAGTAGGTGTCAACTTATTCAAATTAAGTCTACGATATAAAGAGAGAGGCATAACACTAATATCGGCTCCAAGATCACATAAAGAAGTTTTAACATAGTTTCTTTTAATGGAGCATGGTATAGTTGGTACTCCTCGATCTCCAAGTTTCTTTGGTATTCCACCCTTAAAAGTGTAATTAGCAAGCATGGTGGAAATTTCAGCTTCCAGTATCTTTCTTTTATTAGTAACAATATCCTTCATGTACTTAGCATAAGGATTCATTTTAAGCATATCAGTCAAACGCATACGCAAAAAGATAGGTCTAATCATTTTAGCAAAGCGCTCAAAATCCTCATCATCCTTTTTCTTGGATGGTTTAGGAGGAAAAGGCATGGGTTTCTGAACCCATGGTTCTCTTTCCTTACCGTGCTTCCTAGCAACAAAGTCTCTCTTATCATAACGTTGATTCTTTGATTGTGGGTTATCAAGATCAACAACGGGTTCAATCTCTACATCATTATCATTGCTAGGTTGAGCATCAACATGAACATCATCATTAACATTATCACTAGGTTCATGTTCATTACCAGATTGTGTTTCAGCATCAGAAATAGAAATATCATTGGGATTCTCAGGTGTGTCAACAACAGGTTCACTAGAAGCATGCAAAGTCATATCATTTTTCTTTTCCTTCTTCTTTGAAGAACTAGGTGCATCAACATTAGTTCTCTGAGAATCTTGCTCAATTCTCTTAGGATGGCCCTCAGGATACAAATGTTCCCGAGTCATTTTACCCCCTCTAGTCATAACTCTGACAACATTATCATATTTCTTATTATTTAATTCATTGAGCAAATCATTCTGAGCCTTAAGTACTTGTTCTACTTTAAGTTTAAGTTCACCTTTAACTCTAGACATATAATCACTCAAGTGTTCAAGCATATCAGCATTGCATTTCAATTGTCTACCAACATAAGCATTGAAGTTTTCTTGTTTAACAATAAAATTATCAAACTCATCTAAGCATTGGCTAGCAGACTTATAATGAGTAATATCACCTTCATCAAATCTATAGAGAGAATTTACCTTTACTACCTATGTCGGGTTATCAAGACCATGTATTTCTTCAATAGGTGGTAAATTCTTAAACTCTTCAGCTTTAATACCTTTTTCTTTCATAGATTTTTTTGCCTCTTGCATATCTTCAGGACTGAGAAATAGAATACCCCTTTTCTTCGGAGTTGGCTTAGGAGTTGGTTCAGGAAGTGTCCAATCATTTTCATTACTCAACATATTATTAAATAGCAATTCAGCTTGATCAACAGTTCTTTCCCTGAAAACACAACCATCACAACTATCCAGGTAGTCTCTGGAAGGATCGGTTAGTCCATTATAAAAGATATCAAGTATTTCATTTTTCTTGAGGGGGTGATCAGGCAAAGCATTAAGTAATTGGAGAAGCCTCCCCCAAGCTTGTGGGAGACTTTCTTCTTCAATTTGCACAAAATTATATATTTCCCTTAAGGCAGCTTGTTTCTTATGAGAGGGGAAATATTTAGCAGAGAAGTAATAAATCAGATCCTGGGGACTACGCACACAACCAGGATCAAGAGAATTAAACCATATTTTAGCATCACCCTTTGATGAGAACGGAAACAACTTAAGGATAAAGTAATAGCGAGTTTTCTCATCATGAGTAAACAGGGTGGCTATATCATTTAATTTAGTAAGATGTGCCACAACACTTTCAGATTCATAGCCATAAAAAGGATCATATTCAACCAAAGTAATTAAATCAGGATCGACAGAGAAACCATAATCCTTATCCATAATAAAGATAGGTGAAGTAGCAAAAGCAGGGTCATGTTTCATTCTAGCATTCAAAGACTTTTCTTTAAGCTTAGCTAATAATTTCTTAAGATCGGATCTATCATTGCAAGCTAAGAAGTCTCTAGAAGTTTCTTCATCCATAACATAACCCTCATGCACAACAGGCAATTCATATCTAGGGGGAGAATCTTCATCATCACTTTCATCAATATTATCAGTTTCAATAATTTCATTCTCGCTAACCCTAGCAAGTTGTTCATCAAGAAATTCACCATTGGCACAATATTATCAAGCATAGAAGTAGTTCCATCATAAGTATCATGGAAAGCAGAAGTGGCATCATCAATAACATGCGACATATTAGAATGAATAGCAGGTGTAGGTTTCGCAAGTTTACTCAAAACAGAAGGTGAATCAAGTGCCGAGCTAGATGGCAGTTCCTTACCTCCCCTCATAGTTGAGGGAAAAATCTTGGTTCTTTTATCTTTCAAGTTCTTCATAGTGATCAGCAGATATAAATCCCAAGTGACTCAAAGAATAGAGCTATGCTCCCTGGCAACGGTGCCAGAAAATAGTCTTGATAACCCACAAGTACAGGGGATCGCAACAGTTTTCGAGGGTAGAGTATTCAACCCAAATTTATTGATTCGACACAAGTGGAACCAAAGAATATTCTCAAGTATTAGCAGCTGACTTGTCAATTCAACCACACCTGGGAACTTAATATCTACAACAAAGTAATTAGTAGCAAAGTAATATGATAGTAGTGGTAACAGTGGCAAAAGTAACGGTAGCAGTTTTGGTTTTATAGTGATTGTAACAGTAGCAACGGAAAACTAAATGAGCGAAGAACAATATATGAAAAGTTCGTAGGCAATGGATCAGTGATGGATGATTATGTCGGATGCGATTCCTCTTGCAATAGTTATAACATAGGGTGACACAGAACTAGCTCTAGTTCATCAATGTAATGTAGGCATGTATTCCGAATATAATCATACGTGCTTATGGAAAAGAACTTGCATGACATATTTTGTCCTACCCTCCCGTGGCAGCGGGGTCCTATTGGAAACTAAGGGATATTAAGGCCTCCTTTTAGTAGAGTACCGGACCAAAGCATTAACACATAGTGAATACATGAACTCCTCAAACTACGGTCATCACCGGTAAGTATCCCGATTATTGTCACTTCGGGGTTAACGGATCATAACACATAATATGTGACTATAGACTTGCAAGATAGGATCAAGAACTCATATATATTCATGAAAACATAATAGGTTCAAATCTGAAATCATGGCACTCGGGCCCTAGTGACAAGCATTAAGCATAGCAAAGTCATAGCAATATCAATCTCAGAACATAATGGATACTAGGGATCAAACACTAACAAAACTAACTCGATTACATGATAAATCTCATCCAACCCATCACCGTCCAGCAAGCCTATGATGGAATTACTCACGCACGACGGTGAGCATCATGAAATTGGTGATGGAGGAAGGTTGATGATGACAATGGCGACGGATCCCCTCTACGGAGCCCCGAACGGACTCCATATCAGCCCTCCCGAGAGAGATTAGGGCTTGGCGGCGGCTCCGTATCGTAAAATAGATGAATCCTTCTCTGCTATTTTTTCTCCCTGAACGTGAATATATGGAGTTGGAGTTGAGGTCGGTGGAGCGTCAGGGGGCCCAAGAGGCAGGGGCGCGCCCCCACCCTCATGGACAGGGTGTGGGCCCCCTGACGTGGAATCTTTCGCCAATATCTTTTATATATTCCAAAAATAATCTCCATTGATTTTCAGGTCATTCCGAGAACTTTTATTTCTGCACAAAAATAAAACCATGGCAATTTTGCTGAAAACAATGTCAGTCCCGGTTAGTTCCATTCAAATCATGCAAGTTAGAGTCCAAACCAAGGGCAAAAGTGTTTGGAAAAGTAGATACATTGGAGACGTATCACCTTCCCCAAGTTGCTTTCCACTCAAATCATCTTTCCACCAAATCCAATCCTATGAGAGAGAGTTGAGTGTTGGGGAGACTATCATTTGAAGCACAAGAGCAAGGAGTTCATCATCAACACACCATCTATTACCTTTTGGTGAGTGGTGTCTCCTAGATTGGTTAGGTGTCACTTGGGAGCCTCCGTTAAGATTGTGGAGTTGAACCAAGGAGTTTGTACGGACAAGGAGATCGCCTACTTCGTGAAGATCTACCCTAGTGAGGCAAGTCCTTCGTGGGTGATGGCCATGATGGGATAGACAAGGTTGCTTCTTCGTGGACCCTTTGTGGGTGGAGCCCTCTGTGGACTCGCGCAACCGTTACCCATCGTGGGTTGAAGTCTCCATCAACGTGGATGTACGATAGCACCACCTATCGGAACCATGCCAAAAATCTCCGTGTCTACATTGCGTTTTCTCCCTCCAAACTCCTCCCTTTACCTTCATGTGCAATGCTTTACATTCCGCTGCTATACTCTTAGACTTGCATGTGTAGGTTGTTTACTTGACTAGTGCTAAGTTGCTAAAATCTGCCAAGACTTAAACTTGGGAAAAGGCTAGATTTTTATTTGGTCAAGTAGTCTAATCACCCCCCCCCCTCTAGACATACTTTCGATTCTACACCTCCTCCGCCCGCTCCCGCTCCTCACGTGCCTCTCGCGCGTTCCTCTCCATTGCCTCCTAGAAGTCGGCAAGCGGGTCCATGCGGCGGGGTTCTGCAGAGCCGCCTGCCGCCCCAATCACCGAGGCGGATAGGGCCCGCTCAAGAGAGAGAGGGGCCTTGTTCGTGCCAAACAAGAAGAATTGAGGAAAAGTTTGCGAGAGAAGAAGAAAAGCAAATACAAAGCAACAACGGAAGGGCCAAAATACTCATGCAAACACCACCAGGCGTTGCTTCGGGGCCTTTTGGAATTGGGGCGCCTTCACGGCGCCCTCCTGCCTCTTGGGCCGACTGCCGTATAACCCGGCGTCAGCTCAATGCTTCGGCGCGGCCGAAGAGCTCAGGCCCACCTTGTCAGCGTTGTGAGAACAACGTGGTTCGTTGTCCTCCTCGTCATCATCTGGCCAATCCTCAAGGCCGCCTGCTGAGGAGCCGCCTGCTCCACCATCGCCTGTGGCGTCATCATCTTCCATGGCGGCCGCCCCCAAGTCGGGCTCGTCCATGTCGCTCGCCGCACAGTCCGGCTACTGTTGATAGCCTGGCTCTAGGGCGTCAGAAGCCGACTGGGTCGAGAGGATCCGCAAAAGACAAACACAGACAAATGAAGGAAAAAAGAATTAAAAGACTTACTGTAGGCGGAGGGTGTGCTCGACTATACGGCGGCTTGCCGAATCGCCACTCCTTCTCCGAGAGCTTGCAGTTGGAGAAGTAGTTTACTAGCCAGACGATCTCCACGTCCGGCATCTCCTTGGTGCTCATCCGGCATGGGTCCCGGTGTCCGCTCATACGGCAAATGATGTGGGGCCGGTACTGAAGGGGAAGCACTCGGCGCACCATGAAGGCGGTCAGCAGATCCGAGGCCTTGAGGCCCTCTGACTCCGTCATCACCTGAAGCCAGGAAAGAGCGGTGGAGGAGGCGGCCGACAGGGTCTTCAGTCGAAACTGCCAATTGGTGCGAGGCTCAGCCGGTAGGTTGATGTAGTCCTCCGCCGGGTGGACGTTCTTGACATAGAAGTAGGGTCGTTGCCACAGCTTGGCAGACTGCAACAACGAAAGGGCCGGGAAGTAGACCTCGGTTCTCGAGCGCCGCACTACGACGTATGCCCCGCACTGGGCCGCCTCGTTCTTGGCGGCGGTACCCAGCTTGAGGTAGAATAACTCCCCCCAGAGCTCAAGGGTGGGGAGTATGCCGAGGTAGCCTTCACAAAGGGTGACGAAGGCGGCCAGCAGCACCACCGTGTTCGGCGTGAGGTGGTGCGGCTGGACTTTGTAGAAGGAAAGAAAAGAACGGAAGAAGTTGCTTGTCGGCAGACCGAAGCCGCGGAGAAAGTGTGACCGGAAGACGACGCGTTCGCTGTCCTCCGGTGCCGGCGAGATCTCTGCCTCTGGAGGAACATGCGCCTTCACGCGTGCCTCACGAGGCAGCCGGCACGTCTGGTGGAGGAAAGTGAGGTGATCTTCGTGAATGTTGGAGCCGTCCCAGTCGCCGGCCCGTTCGCGCGCCATGAGCATGGATACGGGACGGAGGCGCGCCGCGGCGGTGAGCGGAGCAAGGAAGATGCGGAGCGAGGGGGCCTGGCGACGGTGGTCTGCTGTTGTGCCTCGGTAGGAGGAAGGGATGCGATGGCAGCAAAGAGAAGAAGAAGAAGAAGAAGAAGAAGAAGAAGAAAGGAAGCAATGGGAGAGGAGGGCGCGCGTGCGTTCTGCCGCATCCTCTTCCCCCTACTTATAGCCCCCTGGCGGCGGAGCCGAGGGGGCACGATGTGGGGGTCGTGGGATTAACTGCGCCCACTCCCCCCACGACCCCGCGTTTACCGCATGATAAATGCGCACATTGACTATGTGCGGAAGTGCAACCACCCGCCTCGACCGCAGCGGATCCATGTGCGTGCCGAGGCCCTGTAGTGGCAGGTCCCAGCCTACAGCGACGTCTCGTCATGCGCGTGGGCTGGCAGGCCAGCTTGGCCTGTTGGTGCCATGTGGCGGGCAAGAACCGGGCGGATGGCCTACCACCCGCTAGGCGTGCCACTCGCCCCCCCCCCCCCACCATGATGTTTCGAATTCACCAGGCGGCCAGCCTGGTCATGGCCGGCTCCTAGCTATCGGTGCCTCCAGAAGACGGACGAAGCAATTTGACCAGATGACTCAGAGTAGGAAGTGATACGTCCATTTTGCATCATGCTTTTATATCAATATTTATTGCATTATGAGCTGTTATTACACATTATGTCATAATACTTATGCCTATTCTCTCTTATTTTACAAGGTTTACATGAAGAGGGAGAATGTCGGCAGCTGGAATTCTGGGCTGGAAAAGGAGCAAATATTAGAGACCTATTCTGCACAACTCCAAAAGTCCTGAAACTTCACGGGAGCACATTTTGGATTATATATAAAAAACTGGTGAAAGAATTAACCAGAGGGGGCCCACACCCTGGCCACGAGGATGGGGGCGCACCCTACCCCCTGGGCGTGCCCCCTATCTTGTGGGCCCCCTGGCAGGCCTCCGGTGCCCATCTTCTGCTATATGGAGTCCTTCGTCCGAGAAAAAATCATAAGCAAGCTCACGGGACGAAACTCCGCCGCCACGAGGCGGAACCAATCTAGGGCTCCGGCGGAGCTGTTTTGCCAGGGAAACATCCATCCGGGAGGGGGAAATCATCACCATCGATCCTCTCATCAGGAGGGGGTCAATCTCCATCAACATCTTCACCAGCACCATCTCATATCAAACCCTAGTTCATCTCTTGTATCCAATCTTTGTCTCAAAACCTCAGATTGGTACGTGTGGGTTACTAGTAGTGTTGATTACTCCTTGTAGTTGATGTTAGTTGATTTATTCGGTGGAAGATCATATGTTCAGATCCTTTATGCATATTAATACCCCTCTGATTATGAACATGAATATGATTTGTGAGTATTTACGTTTGTTCCTGGGGACATGGGAGAAGTCTTTCTATAAGTAGTCATGTGAATTTGGTATTCGTTCGATATTTTGATGAGATGTATGTTGTCTCTCCTCTAGTGGTGTCATGTGAACGTCGACTACATGGCACTTCACCATTGTTTGAGCCTAGAGGAAGGCATTGAGAAGTAATAAGTAGATGATGGGTTGCTAGAGTGACAGAAGCTTAAACCCTAGTTTATGTGTTGCTTCGTAAGGGGCTGATTTGGATCCATATGTTTCATGCTATGGTTAGGTTTACCTTAATACTTCTTTTGTAGTTGCGGATGCTTGCAAGAGGGGTTAATCATAAGTGGGATTCTTGTCCAAGGAAGGGCAGTACCCAAGCACCGGTCCACCCACATATCAAATTATCAAAGTACCGAACGCGAATCATATGAACGTGATGAAAACTAGCTTGATGATAATTCCCATGTGTCCTCGGGAGCACTTTCCTTTATATAAGAGTTTGTCCAGGCTTGTCCTTTGCTACAAAAAGGATTGAGCCATCTTGCTGCACCTTATTTACTTTAATTACTTGTTACCCGTTGAGGGAGTCCTGGATTAGGGGGTCCTCGGATAGCCGGACTATATACTTTGGCCGGACTGTTGGACTATGAAGATACAAGATTGAAGACTTCGTCCCGTGTCCGGGTGGAACTCTCCTTTGCGTGGAAGGCAAGCTTGGCAATTCGGATATGTAGATCTCCTCCCTTGTAACTGACTCTGTGTAACCCTAGCCCCCTCCGGTGTCTATATAAACCAGAGGGTTTAGTCCGTAGGACAACAACAATCATAATCATAGGCTAGCTTCTAGGGTTTAGCCTCTACGATCTCGTGGTAGATCAACTCTTGTAATACTCATATCATCATGATCAATCAAGCAGGAAGTAGGGTATTACCTCCATCGAGAGTGCCCGAACCTGGGTAAACATTGTGTCCCCTGCCTCCTGTTACCATCCACCTTAGACGCACAGTTCGGGACCCCCTACCCGAGATCCGCCGGTTTTGACACCGACATTGGTGCTTTCATTGAGAGTCCCACTGTGTCATCACCATAAGGCTTGATGGCTCCTTCGATCATCGGCAACGATGCGATCCAGGGTGAGGTTTTTCTCCCCGGACAGATATTCGTATTTGGCGGCTTCGTACCGTGGGCCAACTCGCTTGGCCATCTGGAGCAGATCGAGAGCTACGCCCCTGGCCATCAGGTCAGATTTGGAAGCTTGAACTATACTACCGATATCCGCGGAGACTTGGTCTTCGACGGATTCGAGCCCGTGTCAGGTGCGCCACACAGTCACGACGAGCATGACTTAGCTCTGCCGCCAGACAGTGTTAGGGAGATCACACCTGTGGCTACTCCAGCCCTCAATCCGGAGCAGATCGTGCCGTCCGAGGATGGGTGGATGGACCCCGCCACGGAGGCTGCACACCCAGCGGCGATAGAGCCAAATACTGACTTCACCCCCTATGAGACCTGTGTTGCCGGACCCTTGGATTCGTCCCCGGCCACAGGCTCCGAACCGCCTGCGTCCGTGCCTATCGAATATGATTGGGCATCCATCATGGAGTTTATCTCCGGGATATCTTTAAGCACTCGCCCTTGGGCGACGTGCTAAATTCATTGAGGTCTCTCTCCTTGTCAGGAGACCCTTGGCCGAACTATGTTCAGCTTGAGTGGGAAGCGGACGACGAAGAAATTCATTCCCCACCCACCACCCACTTAATAGCCACTGTCGACGACTTAACCGACATGCTTGATTTCGACTCCGAAGACATACAGCCACCTCATCATATGATATATATACATGGTGGACACCCACAAAGAAATCGATGGCAATAAGGCAACGAAGGATAATCCCCTCGAGAAGCAATCTAAGCACTGGCGTCATCGGCGCCGCTCTAAGCCCCGCCATAGCAAAAGCAGCGATACCGGCATAAGAAACAATAACGCTGCGGATAGTGCCGAAGACGAAGACAATCCCCTCCAGCCAGGCTTCGAGCAGGAGGATGGGCAAGCTAGCCCTAAGGAACAGGCGGCAGACGGAGAATCAGAGGATGACAATTACATGCCCCTCTCCGATGATGAGGTGAGCCTCGGCGACGAAGAATTTATCGCACCTGAGGATCCTGTCGAGCAGGAGCGCTTCAAGCGCCGGCTTATAGCCACAGCAAAAAGCCTGAAGAAAAAGCAACAACAGCTTCAAGCTGATCAAGATCTGCTAGCGGATAGATGGACCAAGGTACTGGCAGCCGAGGAATACGAACTCGAGCGCCCAACCAAAAGTTACCCAAAGCGCAGGTTGCTACCCCAACTCGGGGAGGAAGCATTAAAGCCTACACTACCAGCGTATGATGCGGCTGACCGGCCACCTCGTGGCCGAGACAAAGCGGCATATCAGCCCGAAGTCCAGCCCGCACCCCGTCGCCAGTCAAACAAAAATACCAAGGCCCGGGGTAACACGTAGGACCTGCGAGAAGTATTGGAAAACAAATCAGGACATAAAAGGTCGGTCTACGGATCACGGGGGCGCGCCCCAACGCGTGACGGCAACCGTCACGCCAGATATACTAAGAGCAAATCCGGCCGGGCTGAACACAGCAGACAATACTCATATGAACTGCGTCGTGATATAGCCCGGCACAGAGGCGCCGCACACCCCCTATGCTTCACTGATGAAGTAATGGATCATGAATTCCCAGAAGGGTTTAAACCCGTGAACATTGAATCATATGACGACACTACAGACCCCGCGGTATGGATAGAGGATTTCTTCCTCCACATTCACATGGCCCGCGGGGATGATCTACACGCCATCAAGTATCTTTCGCTAAAACTCAAGGGGCCGGCTCGGCATTGGCTGAATAGCTTGCCAGCAAACTCCATCGGAAGCTAGGAGAACCTGGCAGACGCATTTCTGGACAACTTCTAGGGCACTTATGTGCGGCCACCAGATGCTGATGATTTAAGTCACATAACACAACAGCCCGGAGAGTCAGCCAGGAAATTCTGAACTCGGTTCCTAATTAAAAAGAACCAAATTGTCGACTGTCCGAATGCCGAAGCCCTGGCGGCCTTTAAACATAACATCCGTGACGAGTGGCTTACCCGACATCTCGGCCAAGAGAAGCCAAAATCCATGGCAGCCCTCACGACACTCATGACCCTCTTTTGCGCGGGAGAAAATAGCCGGTTGGCCCGTAGCAACAACACAACAAGCAACCCTGGCACATCAGAAGCCAGAGATAGCAACGGCAAACCCCGACGCAACAAACACAAGCGCCGCAAAAATGGTGGAAACGCCGAAGATACGACAGTCAATGCCGGATTTAGGGGCTCTAAGTCCAGTCAGCGGAATGGGCCACTCAAAAATGATAATTCGGGTCCGTCCAGTCCGGACCGCATACTCGACTGCCCATGCCAAATTCATGGCACCCCAGGAACACCAGCCAATCATACCAACAGAGAATGCTGGGTCTTCAAACAAGCCGGCAGGTCAGGTGCCAAAAACAAAGATAAGGGGTCTGAAAGCGACGATGACGATGAGGAGCCCAGATCACCGAGTACAGGAGGGCAAAAGAAATTTCCCCCGCGAATCCAAACGGTGAATGTGGTAAACGGCACCTACACTCCCAACCCGGACCAGACGCACACCCTTAGGGATGTCGACTTAACGGAACCAGTCGTCCCACAATACAAACTAGGGCCGATCACCTTCAACCGCACGGATCGTCCGGTTAACACCAATCAGGGCAATCCAATCACACTAGTCCTCGACCCAATAATTGACGGGTTCCACCTCACGCGAGTCCTTATGGACGGAGGGAGCAGTCTAAACCTGCTTTACCAGGACACAGTGCGCAAGATGGGCATCGATCATTCGGTGATCAAGCCCACTAAAACCACCTTCACAGGTATTATACCAGGCATGGAAGCCAGCTGTACAGGCCCCATCGCCCTTGAAGTGGTCTTCGGATCACCAGACAATTACCATGTCGAAGAGTTAATCTTCGACATCGTCCCCTTTCGCAGTGATTATCAGGCACTGCTCGGACGAACCGCGTTCGCTCGATTCAACGCGGTACCACATTATGCCTACCGTAAGCTCAAGATGCCCGGTCCGCATGGCGTCATCACGGTTAATGGCAAGGCCAAACTTCCCCTCGGCACCAAGGAGTATACCGCTGCTTTAACAACAGAAGCTACAAGTGGCACCTTCCAACCGAACCTCGACTCGACGACCTGATTCCCGGACACCGCCGAAGAACTTCGAATTACTTCGCGGCAAGATAGCCCGGCTCGTCCAGAGCTCAATTAAACACTCCGGCGAAAGCCAGGACGGGCCACATACCGCGGCTCAACCGCTCGGCGGCACATAAGCATTTCATACATTTTGTTTGCAGGTTCAACTTTGCGCAGACCAGGACTGGCGATATGGAAGCAGCTCGAACGCGCAAGGGAATCCTTAGATATTCCCCGCGATGACCATCTGACTATACTCCGGATCCGCACACAGCTTCTTCCCTCTGGTCTCAGCAGGTTCCACAGTCATATTTCTTTTTTATCACATTATCTGTACTCACACGCATCGACGTAAATACTCAGTCGGCCTACTGCTGGCCGATTGGACCCCAGTCGGCCCACTGTAGGTCGATTGGATCCAGTCGGCCCACTGCTGGCCCATTGGCCCAAGTCGGCCCACTGCTGGCGGATTGGCGCCCAGTCTGCTTCCTCTAGGCCGACAGGTGCATGCACCCACTTATCATTGGAATGAATATTTGAAGAATGTTGAATAAATATTTTAAAAATGTTGATAATGCATATAAAAATGTTAATCAAGCATTTGAAAAAACAATATTGAGCAAGTATTTGAAAAATGTTGAAAAAATATTTGAAACTGTTGAATAGGTATTTGAAAAATGTTGAAGAAGTATTTTAAAAAATGTTGATCATGTATAAAAAAATTGTTAATCTAGCATTTGCAAATTTTTTAAATAATTATCTGAAAAAATGCTAAACAAGTATTTGAAAAAATATTGATCATGTATATAAAAATGTTGAACAACTATTTATAAAAATGTTGATCATGTATATAAAAATATTGATCATGTATATTATACACATGTTAAATATTTTCTCAATTATTTTTAAATACTTGTTTAACATTTTCTAAAATACTTGTTCAACATTTTTATATACATGATCAACATTTTTTAAAATACTTCTTTAACATTTTTCAAATACCTATTCAACAGTTTTCAAATATTTTTTTCAATATTTTTCAAATACTTGTTCAACATTCTTGATTAACATTTTTATATGCATGATCAAATTTTTTTAAAATACTTCTTCAACATTTTTCAAATACTCATTCAAAAGATAAATGAGTGCATGCATCTGTCGGCCTAGTGGAAGCAAACCGGGCGCCAATCGGCCAGCAGTGGGTCGACTGGGGCCAATCGGCCAGCAGTGGGCCGACAGGATCCAATCGGCCTACGGCGGGCCGACTAGGGTCCAATCGACCAGCAGTAGGCCGACTGGATCCAATCGGCCAGCAGTAGGCCGAGTAGGTATTATTTTTGAAAAATATAATTATGGCGTAATATTTCTGAAATTTAATAAAAAATGTATTATTTAATTTTTTAGCAGTTTTTAATGTGTTATTTTTTTGCCACGCCTTCACGAATGTCATTTTGTACTGAAATTTTGCAAGCATACAAAACAGTCGTCAAAGTTTATCACAAAAATAATTCATGATTTTTTAAAATATTTACAGTTTTTTCGCTTTTACTGTTCATTTTTAAGAAACAATTTTACTGTTCATAACGAGCGTTTGAGCTCGGGAGCGGAATAGGACTTTCGACTGAAGGCCCACTCGCGTTCCTCGCTGCTGATCGGACGGTTGCTACGGGCCACGAACGAGGCAAAACCGGCGAGCGGCGGCGCAGCGACCGCCGGTCCAGGAGGTGCACGGCAACCCGGCCAAAGGTGGCGCGGCGGCTCCGTTCGCCGGAGCAGCGTGCAGAGAAGAGATCCCGCGCGCTGCTCCGTCGAACGTGGCTTCCTGCGTCGGCGCGATGACGGTTGCGGTGGCGCGGTGGAGAGATGGGGGCGCCGGTGCCGGGCGTCGTTTTGGTGACGAGGAGCGTCCTCGTCCATTTATGCGACACGGCGGCGCCAACATTCCGCCCGTCGTCCAGAGAGACCACGGCGTCGCGGAGTCGGTGCCCTCGCACGGCGGTGGCCGTGCGGGATCCCGGAGGAAGTGAACGACCCGGCATCATTAGGTGACTATCCTGAGCCGACGTTTGGTTGATTTCATTAGTGGTTTGGGAATTTGGGGATTTTGCTAGTGTTATTGTTCTTGAAATCGGGGAATTTTGTCTAGGGTTCGCCAACATGCAGTTTCCCTCTTCTAAATTCTTTTCGGGCCAATGGCGTGCTAATGTTCGAATCATTAACGTTATCTTATTAACAGAAATTGACTAAAAAATGATTATTAATTAGCACCAGCCGTGGCATTTACGGAATAAACGGGATCATCACCTTATTTGGGGCAAATAAACGGGATAATCACCTAACACCATTGACGGCAAAGAAAAACTAAACATGAATCATTAGAACTTACAGAATGTCAATAACGTAAACATGCTTAGTGAAACAATATCAAAACTTAATATTGGATTAATGGTGCTAGTTAAAAAAAATCAAGAGCCCGCAAATTGTGTGCCTTAGCTTTACACGTAGAAGGCGGAGGGTTGAACACAAGAAAGAGCTCTCACCACATCCCGGTGAGAAGCAAGATGAACTCCGCCACAAACGCACACAATACAACCACAACGCAAGAGAGGCTGTTCCTAACTTGACCAAAGTGCCAAACCAAGCCGCGTCTCAACCAACGCTGTTCACCTCCAAAGAGCAACAACTCCAAAAGAAACCATCTGCCTACGCACCAACCACCCTTGATCGCCTAAACGAGTCGGCAGGTGGGTGGGGCGACTCGGATAGCCCCGAGAAAGTCGTCATCTTGGAATCATTCTCGACGGTGTGCATAGCGCCCCAGAAGACCAAGCCAAAACTGCGGCGAGCACCAAAGGAACTCAAAAGGACCTCCAAGCCATGTCTCCAAAACGATGCAACCAACAGAGCAATGATGCCAAGGACGCCGACATTGTCGATCCGGATTCGAATCTAAGCTTTCGTCTGGAGGACAACCACATCAAGTGAGAGAGAGGGAGGTGCCGACACACCACAACGGTGCCTCCAAGGAGGTGAATGGCATCCATGGGCGCTGTCACCACTGGCATCGGCTGAAGCCATGCAGGACTTTCATCTGTCTTGTCACACACCTACATCCCTGCCCACCGGCATGGCATGGGCGAACACCGCCCAAATTGGTACACTCCGCCGCGGCCACAACACCTCGTCGTTGAGCCGCATCGTCACGCTCCACCATCATCAGCGCAGGCAGAACCAAAGCTCCAGACAGTTGCCGCCGCCGAGGTAGCACCACCAAGCGACGCCATAGCAGCCCGAACCACCACTCTGAGTGCACACCGCCTCCGTCAGCACCACCACGCTGAGTATACACCGCCGCCAGCACCGCCACGGTGCCCAGAGGCCGCTGAGACCCGATGAACACCACGCATGTCATGCCGCTATGGCACATGCTCGAGCACCACCCAGATGCAGATCGAGATCGGGGGTCAAGAGCCCCATGCCGCAGCCGCCGCAGAGGCAGCACCACCAGACGAAGTCCTGGCCTTCACCCCCGCAACAGAACCAAGCTGACGCCGGAGCTTTGCCGCACCACACCGCTGGGAGGCCTCACGCCGCCGCTAGAGGAGAGAGAGGGCCGCGCCAGGGAGAGGCCCGCCCACCACCGGCACTGCCTGGGCTTTGTTCGGCAGTGGCTCTCGGCAGCGAGGGAGAGGGGAGGGTGGAGGAGGGCCGGATTGCCGGACAGGGGAGGGGGGGGGGTGCTAGTTAATCAAACCACATATACGTAATTAAAACATGAACTTGATTAACGAGGACTTAGCATGATCACCACATCATCTATCGAAAGCCATTAATATTAAACATGGGTGATTAACATCACTGAAAAGCATTAGGCCCACTACTTAGACAACGTACATCAAATATGACCAGTATGGGATAGCCCCTGAATCTGCTGCCGTGAGCCTCCAGGAATGTGGAGTTTGCCGGGGAAGAAGCAGCAGCAGGGTGGCAGACCTGGTAGATGTGCAGGATGCCGCCGGCACTGACCTTCTGGTGGCCGGCGGTGCTAGACGGCCTTCCACCCTCTTTTTAGGATCAGTTGTTAGCCTTAAGGGGTTTTACCCATGCGTTTTCCTTAGATCGAGAGGTACGTGACTTCTTCCTTATGTATGAGGGGCTGATGGGCCAGGGACCAAAACCAATCATTGGTTTTGTGTGCCCTCGATCAAAGCACCAGAGTGGGAAAATGAGTTCCCCTTTTATGTCAATCAACAACAACCTGAGATCAATTCGAATACTTGATTCCATGGATTCCGGATGTCCTTGGGGCAAAGTAGGTGAAGGATTTGAAAAGATGCAGATTAATTGGGCATGATAACCCTGTGCGTATTTTTCTGTTTATTTTGGTCCTAAGTATTATTAGAAGGATTTCCTTTTTGGCTGGTACGTTGCTCTGCTAGGTTTCACATGCTTTTGTTTTGGCAAACGTAGTAACAATACAACATGTACTCCTGTGTCCTGCATATGAAAGTGAGAAGAAACTCAGGCATACTATACTGAATTAATACTAATGACCCATGTTCAGCTAATTGGTTTACACTGTTTTGTATTGGCACTGTTTACATATTGGATTTATTATTCCCCGCAAAAATAATTATATAGGCTCTATGATTATCCAGTAAAATAGAGTAGGCCAATCCATAGGCTGAAGTGAAGTAAATTAAGGTATCTATTTGACACATACATTCTTAGAAAAAAGCTAACTATTTACCATAACTAAAGCTTTAAAGCTTAATTTCAACTTTTTTAGTCAAAGGATATAATATGGTTAATGCAACTCTAATAAAAATTCAGTAATTCATTTTGGCCTGGCTGGCATGCTAAAATTTATTAGGTTCTTTGATAATGGTTTATTTATGTTGAAAGTAAAAACTATTGGAAGTAATAATAATCATATGGGCCTAACTAGCGCGCGACCGTTATCGTACGATGACCGTAATCATGGGTTACGTCACCATAAATCTCGTCATGATCTCATCGCGATCTGCAGCTGATGCATTATAATGTGATTGGACCGTGCATACACGCGAATGTCCGTGCTAGATATTTCCTGTAATCATGTCGTATGAATTCTAAAATATGTATTTACAACATAAATAATTTCGAAAGGAAAAACAGACATTAAGATGTTGTCGGTGCATGTGCGCAGACCATTTTACTAGTTAGACTAACAGTGCTCTGGAATTGTTCCACAGCTGAATCTAACAAAACGGTGGTTTGGAATTGAAAACGACTACCACTAGATATTTTTTTGGTATTTTTCTAAAGCTCTAGAGA
This sequence comes from Triticum urartu, assembly GCF_056163025.1. Classification (NCBI taxonomy): domain Eukaryota; kingdom Viridiplantae; phylum Streptophyta; class Magnoliopsida; order Poales; family Poaceae; genus Triticum; species Triticum urartu. The sequence continues at coordinate 297,688,387 of NC_141877.1, forward strand.
ACAATAACAGCAGGTTAAAGAAAGGAAACAACTAACAAGAAGATGATTAGATTAATAGGTTTGTCCACACAAACAGGTCTACAAGTATCAAGAAGACAAGACTTGGTAGACCTGCTGACGCAGCAACAGTAAGTACAAGGACAGACAAGAAGAGCAGCAAACACAGATCTCAGGGTCTCAGGCAAATAAACAGGTAGTATGCAGAATACAAGATTCACACGGTAATTGTTTTCCGAATACACAGTTTGCGATATCTTTCCATTGACAGAGTGGTAGAAAGTACATATCCTTCCTCAAACTATGTACACAAGCTGGCGCATTTGAGGAGTGAGCAGAAGAGGGGCGGGGGGAGCTCCAGCCTTGGCCCAGTTGCGAGCTTCCTCGCAGATGGTTTGGACAAGCCGTCTGCCCCTTCGAAGATTCACACTAATCTGCGAGTTCACGAGAGTTACAACAAGATCAACAAGGTTAACATGTTCAGGCTAGGGAACTGAACAGATACAGGTTGGCTGCCTAGCCACAGATCCTCTTTTAATCTTGTACTCATTCCATTTCATACCATTTTCCTACAGTACTGGAAATAAAACTGGCTTGACTTGAGCCCCTGCCAGAAGTGGGACTACCCAGGTTTTTCTTACACAAGCTTAAAGTGGAATTAGCAATATATTTATTTGTAATCAAAGTCTGCCAAATCCCCTGTTCATTCTCAAGTTTCCACAAATACATTTACATAACAAAATATATTTGTAATATTCAAATCAACTACACCCAGACCTCCCAACTAGATGTTATTTCTTTATTCCTTCCTCCTTTTACCAAAAATGTCGTTTCCAAATAAATCCATTTTTTTGCTAGAGCCTTTAGGAAGCTCAAATATAGCAATCCTATAGAGAGGTACTCCCTCCGTCCCATAATATAAGAGCGTTTTTTCCACTACACTAGTGTCAAAAACATTATTATATTATGGGACGAAGGGAGTACATCATTACTAAGACTAGCTCTAAGTAGAATCAACCGACCACAATAGGAATGCCCCCCCTGCCCTTTCAAGTATATAATTTATTTTCCATTTTTTCCTCAGATGTGCTCCAATCTCTATTTCACAACCTAACCGAGTTAACTGGAATTCCTAAATGCTTGAAGCAAGAGTTCCTACTGCACAACTAAAAATAGAAGCACAATTCTCCTGATCATCCTTAGCTTTACTAAAACAGTACACCTGACTTGTATGAAAATTAACTTTCAGCCCAGAGAGATACTCAAATACACAAAGAATTGACTTAATATTTCTAGCACTTTTTAGGCTATGTTTAAACATGAAGATAGATGGAGGCAGCCAGCGGGATGGCGTGGAAGAACAGCAGCATACAGCTAGCAACCTACATTGGTATGTTTAATCTGACCATGTTTAGCTTAACTTGATGCAGACCACTAAGTAAACTGTGACTATGTACTTCCATCATCGACGAATAATATTGTGTGGAAAATCAAAAGCATATAGGCCATTAAGTAAACTGGAGGGATCTCTACCTGTATACCTGGACCAATTGCTCTGAAACGGAAGCGAGAACAAGAAACTTAACGATCTCCTTGAAATCATCAGTATTTTGAGAACCATCAGCGCTGGAATCCTTGCTTCAAGTCCCCCCCCCCCCCCCCCCCCCTCTTCAGCGCCTTAATACCATCAGTATTTTTCTCATGAATGAGGCTGTCGAGTTAGCACTTTGATGGTTTTGAACGCACAAAGTTTTTCTTGGTCCTGGTCGCTGTATGTTTTTTGAGAACCACCCAGCAATGTGTCCTTTGGAAGTCACGAGTGGTTCTCGAGAAAATTGAACTTCTGCTTTTCGCTTCCACAAATCTCTGTTTAGCAACTCCAGGCTGTCATCTATAGATCGCTTTCTTCCAGAAAATGCACGCATAGCTTCCCAGATAATATTTCGTTGGACAATTTGCTGGTTTGAAACCATAGGCAATCTTCTAGAAGTCAATACAACCTTTTCAATCAAGGTAATACTTCGAGGGATTCCAAAATACAACTGTTGGCTCCGAATGGCTGATCTATGCAGACCTTCATTCAGCTGAGCAACTCTGCCATTCATTGGAAATGATTCAAACTTATATCCTGAATGGATTTTTCTTCGGGGTCTGTAATTGGAAGTTATTGCCTTTTTTTCAGGTGAAGTTGCTTTTCCCTTCCAACTTCTCTTCTGAGGTGTAGGCTTCGAGATATCATCTGAGGTTAACCAATTATTTGGATCTTCAACGTTTCTGTGACTGAATATGCCTTCGTTAATACCGTCAATATGAAGAATCTTCATGATTTTCAGAATATCTTGAACTGAATCGATAACACCAGGGATCCGTTTCTTTTCTTCCAATTCTGAAGGTACCTTCCCTTGGCTTACTTCTTGCATATAATTCATAGCTACTCCGCTTAGACCGCTCCAATTGGTCAACAGTTGACAAATTGACGGCAGAGCTATTTCTAACCTGCTCATACCCGGATCTATCAGTGACTTCAATAGTGCATCACCAGCTGTTTGTACTTTCGGACCTTCACACAAGTACAGAGTAAAGAGTCCAATTATTTCTGGATCTATTCTGCCATTGCTGCTCACCAGTTCTTTAAGTTTCTTTCTGAGCACATTTGCCCCAATTCTGATTTTGCCCGGAGCGCCTCCACTAATTTTACGGTGATTTCCTTCAAAAGGAAGTTCTTTTCTGTTTGCATGTGGCATATAGATTTGCTCATCTTTATCAGGTTTTAGTTCATATACTTGGTCCCCTATGCAATACCCCCTTAGCCAGCCATGCCTGAGATCGATTATAAAGGTAACACAAGCTTCCCCTAACTGCACAAGCACATGAAAGGTTCCTTTCTCCAAAGTTGTGCAAACCTTTTCCTTGGTTCCGGAGATTGATGTATCAATTTTAATTCCATGGTTGTAACATATGTTCCGAAATAACTGTAAATATTCTGCGTAACTTTCGTGTCCATCTTCATCGGTTCCATCAAAAGAGATCTTGGCAGTGTACTGTGATATGAAATAAGAATATTAGAAAAGCAAATTAGCAGCAGTTGTAAAACAATCTAAATACGTTGCATTATCATGTGCCAATAGTGAAGAACACCAAGGGAACGGAAATATTATTGGCAAATTATATTGCATTATCATGTGCCAACAATGAACACCAGGGAAATGGAAATATTAGTGGCAAATCATCTCAAGAGGCATACAGTTCTATATCTAACTCATATAGGCACTAAATGAAGAATTTAATTCCCCTTTGCCCAACAAGATCAGAGCAAAGGAGTAAATTGAAGAAATGCATTCCAATGTTTTCCTATATTTGTAATTCATAACTTTTCATGTCGAATAAATTGTATTTAGCTAGCCCATGCTGCCTAAGTGTTTTTGAAATTACTTGCCCAAGGTGCCTGGGGACGGACTTATAACTATTGGTAGCTCACATTCAGTAACCACAACCACAACAAGTACCCATGAGTTAGCAGGTCCAATCCAAGGGTAGTTGCAGAATTACCTTTGGGTTGGGAGGGAAGCCGGGCAGGATTTGCTTGTACTGCTGTGGACTAGCCATATTATGAATTTTCCTCTCACCAGATGTGTTCATCTTCATTTTTGCAGGATTTTTGCACTTAGATTTATCATTCAGATGAGTGTGGATTTTATTAATCATAGAAACACCACCAGATTCAGAACTTCCACTTCCACATTCATGAGATCTGTCCATGTCAGAACTTCCACTTCCACATTCATGAGATCTGTCCATGTCAGATACAGATATCTATTAGCTTTGCTATTCTAAAAATGATGCAGAAAGATAGATGATAAATTAAGTACCACATGAAGGAGAACTGATCACAAAAGATATTAGAGTTTATTATCTATGTATGTGACCATACAACTCAAAAAGTAATAAGTTTGAATCCACTAGGATTGTTACCGTCTACTATCAGTCAACATTGAAGTCAAATAAATCTGTACATATCCAAGAATATAATAGCTGTTATGACCGGTTTGGTCTATACTAGGAAGAGGCCCACCGGGCATTAGTATTAGGGGCTTGGCCCACAAGTTATCTTAGGCAAGTTATTTTAGGCAAGTTATTTTAGGCAAGTTATCTTAGGCTAAAGTTATAGATACTAGTTGTAAGACACGGTTGAAACCAAGCAATAAAGATATTATCATCTTCTGTTGCCCGGCTCCCTGAGGAGCCGGAACCCTAGCCGCCGCCTCTAAACCCTAGCCGCGACGGCGCCTGTCCGCCGGCGCGCCCGCTCAAGCCCTCGCCCCCCTCCTCCTTGCCCATACAATCTGCGCCGGAGGCCTGGTAGGAACCCTAGTCCTACCAATTTGGTATCCAGAGACACCAGCTCGATCATGTCGCTTCCTCCATCACCGCCGCCGCTGCCAAACACCACCGCCTCGCCCACGCTGCCGCCAGCCCCGTCCGCGTCCATGCCGGCGCTCACATCCGGGACGGCCACCCCGACAGCGCCGACCGCCACCGCGGTAGAGCCGCCCCCCATCCTCTCGCCCGAGGAGGTCTTGGGCACCCTTCGGGAGCTCGTCCAGGCGGTCAAGGGCATCAGCCTCTACCTCGCCGGGAACCAGACCCGCCGCCGAGCGCCGCCACCACCGCCTATGGGCCGCCGCCTCTTCCGTGGGCCGCCCCGACCTTCCAGTCGCCCTACGGAGGGCCGCCCCCGCCGCCGCTGCTGCTGCAGCATTACCCGACCGCGGGGCACCCTTGGGCCGCGTGGCCGGCTGCCACCGCACCGCTGGGGGACCCCTCCCAGCAGCTTCTCCAGGCGCCTCCGCCGGCTACTTCGACGCTGGCTGCAGGGCCGCAGCTCCTCCAGGCGCCGCCACCGTCGACTACATCACCACCCGTGCCCAGGCCCACGGGTTGGCCCCTGCACCAGGTGCAGTTTCCGCCATCACCGTCGCCAATTCCGGCGTGGGCGGCCGGCTCGTCTTCGGGCCCAGTGTATACCACGGCGCCGGAGCACCCGACGCACTCCCTCTGGTTTGACCCTCCGGCTCGGCGACCTACACCCCGGAGATCCCCGACCCAGCACACTCGCTGCCGCCGACTGCAGCAACCCCCGGGCACGGCGGTCCGACACCCCCTCGCTTCGCCAAACTGGACTTCGCCACCTACGAGGGCACGGAGGACCCGCTCAACTGGCTCAACCAGTGCGAGCAGTTCTTTCGCGGGCAGCGGACGCTCGCTTCGGATCGTACCTGGCTCGCGTCCTATCATCTCCGCGGCGCAGCGCAGACCTGGTACTACGCCCTCGAGCAGGACGAGGGCGGCATGCCACCATGGGAGCGCTTCCGGGAGCTCTGTCTTCTCCGGTTCGGGCCTCCTATCCGCGGGAGTCGCTTGGCGGCCCTCGGCCGTTTACAGTTCACCTCCACGGTTCAGGACTACGCCGACCGCTTCCAGGCCCTGGCGTGCCACGCGCCGAGCGTCTCCGGGATTCAACGCACCGAGTTATTTGTGGGCAGTCTGCCGGACCATATTCGCGTGGACGTCGAGCTCCGGGATCCCCCTGACCTCCAAACGGCCATGTACTACGCCCGAGCTTTCGAGCAGTGGGCCCAGGCACTGCAGCAACAGCCCGAACGGGGCGGCCGCCAGCCCAGTCGACCAGCGCCGACTTCCCCAGCACCGGGCCGGCCTCCTCCAGCCGCGATGACCACGCCCCCGGCCACCACGCGGACTTTCCGCCGGTTGTCACCGGCCGAGCAGCAGGAGCGTCGCCGTCAGGGACTCTACTTCAACTGCGATGAGCCCTACACGCCGACCCATGTCTGCCCCCGCCTCTTTTACTTGGAGACGGTCGACTACACCGAGGCGGACGACTCGACCAATGCGACACCACCACCCGAGGCGGCCGCGGACACGCCCGCGGATCCCACGGCGACGGCGTGCGTCGTCTCCCTCCACGCCCTCGCCGGCATCCGTGGCGAGCGGACCATGCTGCTGCCGGTGACGATCCATGGCGAGCGGCTGGTGGCACTGCTGGATACTGGCTCCACCCATAACTTCTTGCCCGAGGCGACCATGCGTCGGCTAGCCCTTCCGACGACGGGCGGGGAGCGCCTGCGGATCACGGTGGCGAACGGCGATCGCCTCCGGTGTCATGGGCTCGCCCGTGACGTTCCCATCTCCATTGGTGGCGAACACTTCTCCATTACCTGCGCAGGGATCGACCTGGCTGCTTCGACTTCATCCTCGGGGTGGATTTTCTACGGACCCTCGGTCCCATCCTATGGGACTTCGACGCGCTCACAATGACGTTCTGGCGGCTGGGCCGCCGCATCCGGTGGGACGGCATTGGGGGCGCCGCGCCGACCGTGCCACATCTCCAGCTGGTCGCCGCGTCCTCGGAGGCTGAGCAACCCCTGCTGGATTCCCTTCTGCAGCAGCACAGCGACCTCTTCGACGAGCCACGGGGTCTTCCGCCCGCCCGGGTGTACGACCATCATATTCACCTCATGCCGGGTACCCCTCACGTGGCGGTTCGGCCCTACCGCTACCCTCAGCTGCAGAAGGATGAGTTGGAGCGCCAGTGTGCCCTGATGCTCGCCGCGGGCATCATCCGGATCTCCACATCACCCTTCACCGCCCCGGTGCTGCTCGTCCGCAAGTCGGACGGCACTTGGCGTTTCTGCATTGACTACCGCGCCCTGAACGCGCTCACGCTCAAGGACAAGTTCCCTATACCGGTGGTCGATGAGCTCTTGGATGAGCTTCATGGGGCGCGCTTCTTCACCAAGCTCGATCTCCGGTCGGGCTATCATCAGGTGCGTATGCATCCCGACGATATCGCAAGACGGCGTTTCACACCCACCATGGCCACTTCGAGTTCTTGGTGATGCCCTTCGGCCTCGCCAACGCCCCAGTGACTTTCCAGGCCCTGATGAACGACGTCCTCCGGCCCTACTTACGACGGTTTGTGCTTGTTTTCTTTGATGACATTCTTATCTACAGCGCCACCTGGGCCGAGCACCTCCAGCACGTCGCCATCGTCTTCAACGAGCTTCGGGCGCACCACCTCCACCTTAAGCGCTCGAAGTGCTCGTTCGGGACACCTACCGTCGCCTACCTCGGCCATGTCATCTCTGCCGACGGGGTGGCTATGGACACCGACAAGGTGGCGGCCGTCTCCGCATGGCCGACACCTCGCTCGCCGCGGGCTCTCCGCGGGTTCCTCGGCCTCGCCGGCTACTACCGGAAATTTATCCGGGAGTTCGGGCTCATCGCAACGCCCCTCACGCTGTTGCTTCGCCGCAACGCTTTCGCTTGGGACGACGAGGCGACGACGGCGTTCGAGGCCCTCAAGGGGGCCCTCACGACGGGCCCCGTCCTTCAGATGCCCGACTTCGACCGCCTGTTCGTGGTGGACTGTGACGCCTCGGGCGCTGGTTTCGGCGCCGTGCTTCATCAGGGCGATGGACCCCTCGCCTTCTTCAGCCGGCCTTTCGCTCCTCGCCATCTCAAGCTGACAGCATACGAGCGGGAGCTCATTGGCCTTGTGCAGGCCGTTCGTCATTGGCGGCCGTACTTGTGGGGACGGTCCTTCCACATTCGCACGGACCACTACAGCCTAAAGTTCTTGCTGGACCAACGGCTGTCGACCGTGCCACAGTACCAGTGGATCAGCAAGCTCTTCGGCTTCGACTTCTCCGTCGAGTATCGGCCGGGCCGCCTTAACACCGTGGCCGACGCGCCGTCCCGTCGCGACTCTGACATCGCTCCCTCCGTCGACAAGTCCGCCGGGGCGGTCCTGTGCATCCGCTCCGGGCCGATGTTCAGTCTCTTCGCCGACATCCGCCGCGCAACTGCGACGGCCGACGACGCCGTCCTTCTTCGGCAGCAGCTCACGGCCGGCGACCTGGAGGAGCCGTGGCGCTTCTCTGACGGACTGCTTCTCCATGGGAGCCGGATCTTTGTTCCGGCGCATGATGATCTCTGTCACCAGGTGTTACAGCTCGCCCACTCGGCCGGTCATGAGGGTGTGCAGAAAACCCTCCATCGTCTTCGCGCCGACTTCTACATCCCTGGCGATCGCGCCCTGGTCCGTGACTGGGTTCGGTCTTGTCAGACATGCCAACGCAACAAGACGGAGACCCTGCGGCCGGCTGGGTTACTTCAGCCCTTAGAGGTGCCGTCTCAGGTCTGGGCGGATATCTCCATGGACTTCATCGAGGGCCTTCCCAAGGTGGGCGGCAAGTCGGTCATCCTCACGGTGGTCGACCGCTTCTCCAAGTACGCCCATTTCATCGCACTCGGCCATCCGTACACGGCGGCGTCCGTGGCCCGGGCCTTCTTCGACGGCATTGTCCGTCTACACGGGTTCCCTACTTCGATCATCAGTGATCGGGACCCTGTATTCACGGGCCATGTCTGGCGCGACCTCTTCAGGATGGCGGGTGTCCAGCTCCGCCTGAGTACGGCGTTCCATCCTCAGACAGACGGTCAGTCCGAGGTGGTTAACAAGGTCATTGCCATGTATTTGCGTTGTGTGACAGGTGATCGGCCTCGCGCTTGGGTGGACTGGCTTTCTTGGGCGGAGTACTGCTACAACACCTCCTATCACTCCGCCCTGCGCGCTACGCCGTTTGAGGTGGTCTATGGTCGACCACCCCCGCCTATACTACCGGTGGACCCGGAGACGGCTCGGACAGCTGTTGTGGGTGACCTTATCCGCACCCGCAACGAGATGCTTGCTGAGGTCCGTCAGCGCCTCCTTCAGGCCTAGCAGCTGGCCAAGCATTACTACGACAATCATCATCGCGAGGCGGAGTTCGCAGTGGGTGACTGGGTGTGGCTGCGTCTTCTCCACCGCTCTACGCAGTCGCTTGACCCGCGCGCCAAGCGCAAGCTCGGGCCTCGCTACGCCGGGCCCTTCCCTATCTTGGAGCGCATTGGGAAGGTGGCCTATCGTCTTCAGCTTCCAGCCCGCGCTCGCATCCACGACGTCTTCCATATGGGGCTGCTCAAGCCTTTTCGTGGCGAGCCACCGGCGGCTCCTCTAGCGCTTCCGCCAACCGCCGATGGTCGCATTCTTCCAGAGCCGGCAAAGGTGTTGCAGGCACAGCTCCGTCGTGGCGTCTGGTTCGTCCTCATTCAATGGGCGGGCCTTCCGGAGGAGGAGGCTACTTGGGAGCAGCGTGAGGATTTTCGCCAACACTATCCAGACTTTCAGCTCGAGGACGAGCTGTTTGCGCAGGCGGGGAGAGATGTTATGACCGGTTTGGTCTATACTAGGAAGAGGCCCACCGGGCATTAGTATTAGGGGCTTGGCCCACAAGTTATCTTAGGCAAGTTATTTTAGGCAAGTTATCTTAGGCTAAAGTTATAAATACTAGTTGTAAGACACGGTTGAAACCAAGCAATAAAGATATTATCATCTTCTGTTGCCCGGCTCCCTGAGGAGACGGAACCCTAGCCGCCGCCGCCTCTAAACCCTAGCCGCAACGGCGCCTGTCCGCCGGCGCGCCCTCTCAAGCCCTCATCCCCCTCCTCCTTGCCCATACAATCTGCGCCGGAGGCCTGGTAGGAACCCTAGTCCTACCAATAGCTGGGTGAAAGATTTCATGTTTACTCAAATAGGAGTTTAACACAAGAAATCACATTTCCAGTCAAAGGATGAGCAGTTCCGCATTTATAGTATATTCAAAGAGTAAACCTTCCAGATAATAATCTTAGGATTGTATATTTTTACCTATCTTCACTTTTTTCACCAGCAGCTCTGTCATCTGAGGATGAAGGCTGCAAAAAAGAAAAAAGTACAATAGGCCTTTAGTTACACTCAAAGCAGCAGGAGAGTGGCTCTAGTAAACATAGAGAAAGATAAGAGGGGGAAAGTGTGCATATAATAGGTTACAGTAATGTTCTGGATCGTCCATGTGACTTGAAAAGGCCATTCCTATTAGATATGAAGAAAATAGTGCAGTATACATGTGGGAGCAGCAGACGTTATAGAGTTCAACCAAGTTACCTACTTATGATACTTCTTCAACGTTCAATCAATCGATGGAATTTAAAGAATCTTAGCAAATGGATCACACAAGATATTGATTCTTGCTGAAATTTTACTGTTGGGTCTTCTAACTATCTTGATATCAGTGAAGTAGATAGGAAAACATATGCGACAGATAGGACCTTATGAAAACTTGCAAATATCTACGGCCAACTCAGATATGATGTATCATAGTTTAAACCCTCTATCAGTGAAATAACCACAAAGAAATGAACACATGCAAATAAAATAAACCGAAGGTAGCATCAGCACCGAACTGAATTATAGACTCTGCTTTCACGGTGTAATCTAACCATTAATTAATTTTTTTGAAACTGTCTTGCAAATATATGCAATGGTGATTAAGGTGTAACATTTTCAAACAGTGCTGCAATCTACAACTCCGCACAGAAGAGTCTACATGTAAGTCAGTACAACATCGGTTAAGTGGTGGTTGTTTTCTCCAAAAAGAAGATTTCGTAAAATTGCTTAGCAATGCAGTGATTTTCAACAAAAAGGATCCATGCAAGATTTCACAGAAATTTATCTCCGAAATGCCTCAGATTGCACACATGCATAGGAAATTATGAGTAATGCTACACCTACATAAGAGATCTTTCGTGACCTATGTAATGGATTAAGTGGTATCTTTTGATAAATCAGGGAAGTGAGATTTATTGGTTAGGGGTGGAAAGTCATGAAGCTCTTGGTAGCCCCTTCGTAGGTCTAGCATTTTCGGGAAATTATAGGCTGGTTGTTCAGATTGCACAATGACTGAACACATACATAGGAAATAATAGGCAAGTTGTTGAAAGACCACATGAACAGATGCAAGTGTCTCTTACCCCTATGATTGCACTCAAGATAGACAATTCTTTATCAGCATTGCTCTTGTTGCAAACATTAAGACTTTGCTGAGAACTGGAGGTGCTTGCCATTTCCTTGACAGATTGGCCAGAAGTTCCTGTTATGAAATTATAAGAAGTATTAGTGACATAACAGAGCATATTTTATAATTGTAAAACTGAGAGCATGCAATAACATATTTTTTAGTTCAAACAAGTATTTTCCAAGAGGTTAGACTGAATGGAAATTTTCCTTTGGAATTGAGTGCAAAGTGGCCTATAGGAAAAGAGGACATCCTAATTCCAAGGATGCAAATCCTACATACCAGATAAGCTCTAATAGAATATTACTCCGTAAAAAACCTCTGAATCAAGGAGGCATAAAACTACTTAGAAATTCCTCTTAATCAAGGAGGCATAAAACAAGCAGTCTAGGGCAGTGCCAGGTTTAGATCGTTGAGACATAACTTAATTATTTGCTATGACAGCAGAAGAATAGGAGCTCCTGGAAAAGTCAATGTGACATGAGTTAACACGAATTCATTGGGCAGCAGGAATTTTACCGCATATAATATCAATGTTGGCATCAGCAAATCCGATACGCCTACTACCAGGATGATTTAGATAAAAAGGAATCTGTTTCTTCAATTCTATCTGCAAAGGTGGTTATCAGTTAGCACACGATTTGAGCAGTTGAGCGAAGAAATGAGCATATATAACTCTAAGAACTAATCACTGCAGATGTTAAACAGACCCATTGGTATGATCTCGCAAGGGGAAGAATGATTTCACGATAGTCCACAACAGTAACTTCGAGAAACTTAAGCCACAATTCCTCTATTCCAGAACAGCGCTCCTGAAACTGCAATGAACAAGCAAGCCAATCATTAGTCTGATAAACATCAATACCAGCAGAACAGTGAACTAAGGAAGAATGCTAATGCCATATGTAGAAGTGATAGACCTCAGTGCTAAGTGTATCTTGAGGCAACATCATCAGCTTCTCCCTGATGATCTCAAGGATCTCAGATCCTTCTCTGCATTTCCTTTGTCGCATTTCAGCGAAGGGCTCTGCCTGTATTCCAACAGATGGTGAAAGCAGCAAGGATTCAAACATATTATGCACCCTTGGTAAAAGGAAGGTGTCAGGCTGGTGGCTGAACGTTATATCATCTACCAAGTGATCACCCTGTGATGCATTTTCACAATATTCTGGATCTATAACTGACTGCAGATTCCCCCAGAGCTCATCTCGGTGCTTGCTGCACATGTGTTGCCAGAGCGAACTGGTGTTCAGAAACTTCTTGCCATGGCAACGGGAATTGAGGCAAATCCGGAAACTCCATGACTCTTGATTCTTGAGAAACCGCCTTGCATCAGATATGGTCTTTGCTGCCGACTTGTCGATTCCATCATAGTGCGCATGCAGCGTGTCAACCGTCACAGATACGACGTGCTGGCCCTGCAATGCATTCTTCATAGAGGACCAGTATAGTGCAGCCACAACTATGATCTGCTTGAGCAAGACACGGAGCTGCTTCTTGACATAAGATACTCTGGCATCAGAATCTGCCCCAAGAGCAGCCATGGGAGGTATACCATCCCAATTGGGGTCATTCGGCGTCTCGATGCGAAGTGCCCGGCGGCACTCTTCCTCCGCAGCATCAAAGTCATCCAGGAGGAACAAGAGCTTGGCGTGGAACAAGGCAACCATGAGCGAGCGGTCGAAGTTTTCTGCCGCTTGAGACACGATGGTGAGTGCGCGCCGCAGAAGCTGCTTCTTGTCCATTGCCGGATCGAGGGCACGGACTGGTGCCAACTCGATGTACGCGCGGAGTAGCTGGGCGCGCGGCGAGTAGGGGTAGGTCTCGGCGAGAAGCTTTGCACGGTCTCGCGCTTCACCGGCGGCGGGCCCGCCGAGATTGCTGGCCTCCAGCAACTTGGCGGCTTCCAATGGCAGAATCCTTTGGTTGATTCTTTCCGCGAAGCGCTTCATGGCGAGGCTGGCGCTCTTCACGGCGTCGCGCCTTCTCCCCTTCCTGCTTGAGACCCCGCTCATGTCGTACACCACGTTGTACAGCGCCGGTCGGCTTGGTCGTTTTTCTCGATCGTCTTGAGCATGCGGAGAAACTCCTTCTGGGCGTCCTCGTAGCGACGGCAGTCAGCGAGCGCCTCGGCGTGGCCAACATTGGTGATGATGCAGTCGGGCGCGAGCCGCGCAGCGGCGGAGAAGGCGTCGAGGGCCGCGTGGCGGTGGTACTCCTCCAGCGCGGACACGTCGTCGTCGTCGTCGCCGCCGCCGCCGCCGGGGGCGCCCCTGTCGTTCCGCGCCACGAGGGTGGCGTGGCGGTGGAGGAAGCCGACGAGGTTGAGGGCGAGCGCGGAGCTCGGGTGCGCGGCGCCGAGCGCCATGGCGCGGGCCAGCGCATGCTCGTGCTGGCCGTCGGAGTGGAGGTTTAGAACCTCCCGTGCCTGGGTACGGATGGACGCGGCCTCGCCGTTAGCCATCAGCAGGCGCTCGAAGAAGTCCCGCCCCCACTGGCCGAATCGCCGCCGGCGAGGAATGCGGGAGGGGCGCAGAGCGGGAGCGTGGCAGAGGGCTTGAGACCTACGTTTGAGCGTTGGGGGAGGGCGAGTTGCGGGCGGAAACGGGAGGGAAGGGGGAATGTGGGATCGACGAGGTGGTGGTTTTGAGTCGGTGAGGCGTGAAAGGGGAGGATGAGGAGGAGCTACTTAGGGAATGTAAAATGGTTCTATCTTAAAAGTGCACGTAGGATAAATGATTAGGTGGAGAAGAGAGAAATCATAAGAGAAGGCTTGTCTTATCTTATTTAAGAGAAGACAAGAGATGATCTCTTAGCATAATTTGTCTCACCATATTTTTAGGAACAACTAATTATTGAAGATAAGGCTAAGAGATGACCCATTGTAGACATGTTTTCTTGTCATCTCTAATTTACATGCAAAACTTAAGATAAGACTATCTTATCAACCATTGTACATGCCCTTATATTCAGCCTGGGGAGAAAGAGGGTGGAGAGGGTGCTGGCCTTGGAAGACCAAACCACGAAGAATGCGGGGGGCGGGCAGTCAGCTTGCCCTATACGCAAGTCCAACACTATTTTTTTTAACTTACGCAAGTCCAACAGTTTGTTACAACACTCGACCATTCCATCAGAGTTCAAATCCTGGTGTTCGCATTTATTTTTGGATTTATTTCAGAATTTTTAGCGATGCGCATTCAGTGGGAGAAGACGTTCCCGTCGACGACAAGGCGCCTACGGTGACTTCGCAAATAAGATGATATGCCGGCTCAGTCTTTCAGAGGTGCTCATACGGGTAAGATGTACGTGTATGCGTTCATTGGGGTGAGTGTATGCGTGTGTATATGAACGCTTGTGTCTGTACTGATGTTCAAAAAAAAGCATTCGGTCATTCCAGGAAAATGTGTCACGCATCAGCCATCAGGCTTAGTCTCTGACCTCGTCAGGTTGGATTTAGCCATGGATCTCAACATCCTGCCCCTTTCCCTTTGTGACATGATTTGGAAATTGGTAGCAATTTCTCAACAACAACAAAAAGAAGGAAAACGGTACAGTGGCATGTTTTCGACCGAGTTCAAAGTTCAAACTCATCAAGCCTTGGAAGACCAAACCACGAAGAATGCTGGGGGAGGGAGGGGGGAGTCAGCTTGCCCTATACGCAAGTCCAACAGTTTTTTTAACTTACGCAAGTCCAACAGTTTGTTAGAGCACTCGACCATTCCAGGAAAATGTGTCACGCATCAGCCATCAGGCTTAGTCTCTGACCTCGTCAGGTTCGATTTAGCCATGGGTCTCAACATCCCGCCCCTTGCCCCTTGTGACGTAATTTGGAAATTGGTAGCGATTTCTCAACAACAACAAAAAGAAGGAAAACGGTACAGTGGCATGTTTTCGACCGAGTTCAAAGTTCAAACTCATCAGGATTTGGGTTGTTTGCTTTTGTTCCCTAGCGAGATAGTACTACTTGGTTTTTTAGAGAAAGTCTTCATGATGCACTTTTTTATCAAAGATACATCGTTTATTACATCAGAAACAATAAAACTATTGTAGGGTATCATCCCATGAGACAACATAGTTTGAAATACGAGCATGCCTAGCCAAGTTGTGCCACATAATTTGCTTCCCGGTTGCAGTGTTGCAATGAAATATCATCAATCCTATGATAGTTGAAAACAATCTACAAGTATAGCCAAACCTGGATTGTGTCATTGAAAGCTTGAACAAGTTATAAGGAATCTAACTCTACAATGACCGGGGTACACTCCAAGTCTTCAATGAGGTTTACGGCATGTTGTAGTGCTTTAGTTTATGGTGTTGCTACATCTAACAGGTGGTGAAGAGGTTAACATGCACCAGCTACGGCCTCACCCTTATCATTTTGAATAACCACTCTTGCACCTCCTCCGCCATCATTCTTACGAGCAACATCTACATTCACCTTGTATACATCCTTTGGTGGTTTTATCCAAGTGATTATTTCTTGTTTGGTCCTTGAATGTGTGCTCCAAAATTGCTTGCTAGAGCTTCAATCACAAAAGATGTGCGAGGTGGCGGGGCTACAGATTCCCCCTTAACACACTTCTGCCACTACCACCATACGTATCATGCCCCAACTACGATCAGCTACTTAAGACCAACATGACCAAGAATTGGTGATTTGTTACTAGTCCGACGTAGCAGCTCTTCTATCACAACGGAGCTAGATTTGTCTATATGTTATGCTTCTGCAATAACTTCTAGAAGACCCACAACAGTCGAGACTTGCTTCGCTCGTGCACAAGTAAACATCAAGTGTACGTAGAATGTCCTCTGGGTCCATTGAACATATTGGGCATTGTGGAGAAGTAGGGATGTGCTTGTTAGTAAGCACTGATAATCCCTGTACTATCACTTGGAGAGCCTTCCATGCAAAAAAAAAATCACTTCACTAGGCACCCGCAACTTACAAAGAATTTCCAAACTGGATTCCGCGATGATGTATCTTCGCCATTAGTACGGGTAAGTCTATGCCGGTGAGAATAATCCCATTCAACATAATATGCTAACTTAACTGAGAAGGTGTAAGATTTTGTGTAGTGCCATGTCACAAAGTCTTCGTCCATATGCTCACTAAGGGGTATCCGAAGAATCATGTCAACATCTATAGCGTAAAAAATATCTTGTAGTAAGTCCTCATCAATAGTATTGTTTGTTAATCGATCTGTGCGGTATTGTCACGTCCTTGCCGTAGACGACGCCAATTGAATGGGGACAAATCTTCAGACGACACGAGGAAGGAGAGAGCAAGGAGAGAGGCTTAGGGCATCTCCAAAGCTGACACACAAATTACCCTCTGGATCTAGCTGTCCAGACGCAGTTTGTCATTCAACACGATGCCGCATCCAGAGACGTAGCTGCCATTGTAAGATCCGGTTCTTGGAATGTTTAAGAAAAAGTTTCTCAAAATCAGGGCGAGAAAATTTCGTTTGTTTTATTTGTTAACAAAGTTTAAATTGGACTTTTATAATTTGAGGACTTGATTTGAACTAATGCGAACCTAAATTTTTGAGTTTACTTCTTTTCTTTTAGTCGAGCTTTATTTTTTCATCTTCAGCATATTATAATATGCATCTTAAATTTTTTTTGGGTTTCTGAAATTCGTTTGATTGTTCAAGCTTATTTTTCTTCTCTAGATGTTCCTCAAAAGAAAATCATTTTTTTTGTCTTCCTCTCAATCTCAGGGTCAAACTCCATTGGCCCAACGTCTATCTTTCTCTTTTTCTCCGTCCGAGTGGGCCAAGCCCATCTTTTTTTCTCTCTTCCCATTTGGGCTTGACCGAACTGGCCATCTCTCTCAAGCAAATGAGCGCTTCTTCTGATTCTCCTTCGTCTGTATGTTTCCACAAAAGAAAACCTACAGGCACATGTACATGACATGAATGAAACACTACTTACATGCATGAATTTGCCCCTCCTTAATTCCCATAATTCTGGACTGTTTCCAAATCAGAAGATAAGTAGACTTGGCCTAGTATCAAGGAGCGAGCGCGTTCTCACAAACATAAACAAAAAGACCTACATGAGAGAAACAGCCCCTCCTCTAATTCTCTTAACTCTCCACCTTTTCCAAATCCGTGAGTACATAGAGGTTCCTCTCGATCTCCTATGTCATTCCTCATGCCTTCTTCCTTCCTTGTTTTCCAATGAACTCTCTCCAAAGTGTTGCTGCTTCATGCCCTTGCCCGATTCCGATGAAGCAGGCCATCTCCATTGGAACCCAAAGGTTCTCTTCCATGCCGTGAATCCATTCAGAGAAGCAGTAAATTGTTCCGTCAACCACACGCGAACAATTTTACATGTTCGTCCACACTGTTCGTCAAGTTTATCGCATCAATTCCGCGCCCTCGGATCCTTTAGCGCATGCACACAACCGTGTTCAACCGACATCATAGTTCGGCCTATTTCTCTAGTTGTTTATGTGCATCCAAAATCAGCGGCCGTCCGATGGCATCGATTTGCCTCTCTATTTTCTGTCCATTAAGATGTTGCTTTCAACATATGAAATGTTCTTTATGGCTGTAGAAACTCCGTCGTGGGGTTAAATTACTTGTTCGGCCAATCGATTTTTCGTATAGATCTTCTTAGTCATTCTTGTTAATTAAAACAATAGATATTAATATATATGTTTCTATGATATCTTGTTGATAATTTCGTGCATTTCATAGAAGTATGATACACGTCTATACTAGTTATTGTGAAGTATTATCGTGTGTAGGGGTTGAAGATTATTACTTTCCATCAAGTAGGATTTGATTTGTGATAAGTTTATTCGGAACAAGTGCATATGTGAATGTCCGTTGTAGTGTAAATCATGCAAAGTGGCATAAATTTTAGTTTCCCCATGTCTATAGCATGCCTAGGAATATGTTTTAATTGTTGTTATTGATGGAAAACATTGCATGGAAAACAAAAACTTTCTACGCACTATCCATTGAGATGCATAGCTACGAGAGGGGGAGAACATCTACATACCCTTATAGATCACTAAGCGGAAGCATTCCGATCAAGCATCGAATGTACAGCACCTCCGCATTCCGCACACGTTCAGGTTGATGGCGTTCCCTATGCCTCAGCCTTAGGCTTTATAATGTATGACATGCTGTTACCAGACCTGATGTGTGCCTTACCGTAAGTCTGCACGTAGGTACCAGAGTGATCCTGGAGTAGATCACCGAACATCAGTCAAAAATATTCTTAAGTACATAAAGAGGACTAAGGAAATGTTTCTTGTTTATGGAGGTGACGAAGAGCTCGCAGTAAAGGGTTACAACGATGCAAGCTCCGACACCGATTCGAATGACTCAAAGTCTCAAACCTGTCACGTATTTATTCTGAATGTTGGAGCAGTCATTTGGAGATGTCCAAATAGAGCGTCGTAACGGGATCAACATGTGAAGAGGAATATATAGTTGCTTCAAAAGCAACGGAGGAAGGAGTCTAGATGAAGGAATTTAGATGAAGGAGTTCATGTCCAATCTAGGAGTGGTACCTAGTGCATCGGATCATATGACTCTCTATTGTGACAACATTGGCACCATTGCCATTGCCAAGAAGCCAAGGTTTCACAAGAAGACAAAGCACATCAAACGTCACTTCAACTCCATTCATAATTACATTAAGGATGGAGACATAGAACTTTGCAAAGTACATACCAATCTTAATGTGGCAGACTCGTTGACTAAACCTCTTCCACGGGCAAAACATGATCAACACCAGAACTCCGTGGGTGTTAGATTCCTAACTATGTAAACTAGATTATTGACTCTATTGCAAGTGAGAGACTGCCTTGGAGGCAATAATAAATATGTTATCATCATATTTCCCGTTCATGCTAAATGTTTATTATCCATGCTAGAATTGTACTGACCAAAAATCTAAATACATGTGTGGATGCATAGACAACACCGCGTCCCTAGTGGGCCTCTACTAAACTAGTTCGTTGATCAAATATGTTTAAAATTTGCTAACCATAGACATGAGTTGTCATTTGCTAACGGGATCACATCATTAGGAGAATTATATGATGGACAGACCCAACTGTAAGCTTAGCATCTGACCGTATCACTTAGCTTATTTGCTACAACTTTCATCATGTTGAGTGTCTGTTCCTTAGACCACAAGATCATACTACTCCAGAATGCCGAGAATGCTTTGAGGGTTATCAAACGTCACTTCGTAACTGAGTGATCATAAAGGTGCTCTACAGGTATTTGGGAAAGTGTTTGTTGGGTTGCATAGATCAAGACTGAGATTTGTCGCTCCGTGTGACAAAGAGATATCTTTGGGCCCTCATGGTAATACAACATCACAAGAAGCTTCATGTCACTAATAAGTTTAGTCACGGGGATCTTGTATTATGGAACGAGTAAAGAGACTTGACGGTAACTATACTAAACTAGGTATGGAGGTACCGCCGATCGAATCTCGGGCAAGCAACATATCGCCGGACAAAGGGAATTATATATGGGATTAACTGAATCCTCGACATCGTGGTTCAATCGATAAAGATCTTCATCGAATATGTGAGAATCAATATGTGCATTCAGGTCCAGCTATTGATTATTGATCAAAGAGGAGTCTTGATCATGTCTTCATGTTCCCGGACCCGTAGGGTCACACACTTAACGTTCGGTAGCGCTAGGGTAGTATTGCGATATTAGTATGGTGAAGTCCGAAGGTTGTTTGGAGTCCCAGATGGGATCTGGGACATCATGAGGAGATCGTCAATGGTCCAGAGGTAAAGATCCATATATGTGGAGTTATATTTTGAGCATCGGAATAGTTTGGGGGCATGCCGATAGTGTACCTTAGGCACTGAAGGGTTTTGGGGGTCCACCTGCCCCGAGGGGCACATAGGCTATAGGGGGTGCCTTGGCCCGTATGGGCCAGGCACACTAGCCCCCACCAGGCCCATGCGCCAAGGGGGGCAAGCCCTAGGGGTGGGAGGTGCCCCACCTGACTTGGTGGGCAAGCCACCCCCTCCCTTGGCGGACGGGCTAGGGTCGCCGCCCCCTCCCCCTCACCCTATATAAGGTGGAGGCACAGGAGGGCAGCCACACCCTTCCACACATTCCCCGTCTCCCTCCCGTTACTCGTCCTCCACGTTCCGCGTAGTGCTTGGCGAAGCCCTGCCGACGTTCCGCTCCCACCATCATGTAACGCCCTCGATGCGGCTATATCTGCTACGTGTCGAAGCACGACTTAGAGGCATAACCGCATTGAAAGCAATGTCACAAGTGAGGTAATCTTCACAACAACCCATGTAAATAAATAAAGGGAAAATGTACATAGTTGGCTTACACTCGCCATGTCACATAAATACATAAATAAGTCATTACAATCATCCAATACACTTAGGGTCCGACTAGGAACCAAAATAAAGATCAACCCCCAAATGCGACAAAGTCCCCGATCGCCCCAACTGGGCACCACTACTGATCATCTGGGAAAGACACATAGTAACGACGATAGTCTGCATCGAACTCCCACTTGAGCTCAATCGCATCACCTGGAGCGGTATCATCGGTCCCTGCATCTGGTTTGGAAGGAAATCTGTGAGTCACGGGGACTCAGCAATCTCACACCCTCGCGATCAAGACTATTTAAGCTTATGGGTAAGGCAAAGGTATGATGTGGAGCTGCAGCAAGCGACTAGCATATATGGTGGCTAACATATGCAAAAGAGAGCGAGAAGAGAAGGCAAAAGCACAGTCGAACAACTATGATCAAGAAATGATCCTAGAACAACCTACGTCAAGCATTACTCCAACACCGTGTTCACTTCCCAGACTCCGCCGAGAAGAGACCATCACGGTTACACACGCGGTTGATGCATTTTAATTAAGTTAAGTTTCAGGTTATCTACAACCGGACATTAACAAATTCCCATCTGCCCATAACCGTGGGCACGGCTTTCGAAAGTTCAAATTCCTGCAGGGGAGTCCCAACTTAGCCCATCACAAGCTCTCACGGTCAACGAAGGATATTCCTTCTCCCAAGACAATCCGATCAGACTCGGCATCCAGGTTACAAGACATCCTCGACAATGGTAAAACAAGTCCAGCAAGACCACCCCTGTGCCGACAAATCCCAATAGGAGCTGCACATATCTCGTTCTCAGGGCACACCGGATAAGCTAAGCGTACGGAAGCCAACGTAACCCAAGTTGCCAAGGGACGGCCCTGCACGGTGCTCTGGGTTGGACCAACACTCAGAGGAGCACTGGCCCGGGGGTTTAATAAAGATGACCCTTGGGCTCCGGAAACCCAAGGGAAAAGAAAAGGCTAGGTGGCGAATGTTAAAACCAATGTTGGGCCATGTTGGAGGAGTTTTATTCAAGGTGAACTGTCAAGGGGTTCCCATTATAACCCAACCGCGTAAGGAACACAAAATCCGGGAACATAACACCGATATGACGAAAACTAGGGCGGCAAGAGTGGAACAAAACACTAGGCATAAGGCCGAGCCTTCCACCCTTTACCAAGTATATAGGTGCATTAAGATAAACAAGATAATATTGTGATATCCCAACAATAAACAAGTTCTAACAAGGAACGATCTCCAATCTTCACCTGCAACTAGCAACGCTATAAGAGGGGCTGAGCAAAGTGGTAACATAGCCAAACAACGGTTTGCTAGGACATGGTGGGTTAGAGGTTTGACATGACAATATGGGAGGCATCATAAGTAAGTGGTAGGTATCATAGCATAGAGATAGCAAAAGAGCGAGCATCTAGCAAGCAAAGATAGAAGTGATTTTGAGGGTATGGTCATCTTGCTTGCAAAGTTCTCAGAGTTGCCTTGATCCTCGAAAGCGTACTCAACGGGCTCCTCGTTCACGTACTCGTCTCCCAGCTCTACCCAAACAAAAACAACAAGCAAAAGGAACACAATCAACCACGTGCAATGCTCAAGCAACATGATGCGAATATGGTATGATATGCCGGATGTGGTATGTAATGCATATGCATGATTTGGAAAGGAATGGATGAACCTGGCCTCAACTTGGAAATCCAAGAGTGCCATTGGAAAGGTGAGTTGATTTCGGTTGAAATCGATATAAAGATCACCAAAATTGGATGCATGGTTTGGAAATGGCAAGCAAAACAAATATGGCACCGGTCTGCGATAATCAGCAAGTGACCAACTAAATGCATCATGTTAAATATGCTGCAGCACTCAAACATAGCAACACAATACATGGCGGGGATCCACTCATGATGCTTGACAAAAGATGAACGCTGAGCTACGGCTAATTCACTCATTAACAGGTTCAAACAAGCATGGAAAAAGAGCAAAAGATTACTGGTTTCAGACTTAGTGAAAGTAACAACATATCAGGAATTTATCATCAGGAAGCCAACTTTAGAGCATGATAACTACATGCTACAGGAACATATCATGGCAAATCAAGGCATGTCATGAAGCTACTCAAAGCATATAACAAAAGTCCCTTAGTGACCATGAGCCAAAAGGGATCAGAGGATACAATTGCAAGCATGTGAACATAGCAAAAACATAAACAGATTCAGACTTAGTGAAAAACTGGAGCATGCAAAACAGATTAACAAGTAGGCATGTTTACGAGCTCGATGCACTCACTAAGAGGCATTGCATGACAAACTAAGAATACATACATCAAGAAGACATGGCATAGGAGCTAGACATGGCAAGAACAATAACATAGCATGCACGGATCAATAGCAACAACCTCGGCAAAATCGCTAAACATGTTAACAATCTGCCAGGAACATTTTATAGCAAAAGTAGATCTCGATTGACTCCAGCTAGGGTGCTCCATAAATGCGAACAAAGACATGGATGGATAGAGCACCACAATATTAACAAAACATCCTTACTTATCATCCTCAAAAGAGGCACGGATCACTAGGAAACAACATGAACATATGGCATAAAAACAAAAACAGGACAAGGACTTAGTGAAATTCTAAGTCTCTGAAATCAGCATCATTGAGTAAGCTACTTTGCATGCTTGTGCTAGTCACCAAAAATATCACAAAAAATACATGGCATACACCCCTGTAAATATGGCATGTCATTTAACAAAACACATGTAGAGCTCAGGATCATAGCATGCACACAATAATCATGGCAAAAATGACAAAAGGCCATTTGCTGAAACAGATCTGACATATTCATCACATAGTCCTCTTCCAATAGCATTTCGGGCATCAAGATGAGCTCAAATGAAAATGATGCAATGAGATGAAATGATGTACTCGTCGAGACGAACATTTTGATATGCTACACGCACGAATCGTAGCTACGAATGTAGAGTTATGACATGTCAAAGATTGCAAAAAATCTAGGGTTATGGGAGGAAAAAGTCAACCGAGGAAAAATGGATCTGGATCTGGATCTCGAGCACTGTAGCAGGCACGGAGTTTGAAGTTCGCCGGAGAGTCGCCGGACTTGTCGTTCTGAGGAGGAGGAAGGAGAGGGGGCCGGATCTGGCGCTGCGGGGGCCGGGCGGCGCGGCGCCTGCGGAGGAGGACGACGGCGAGGTCAATGCGGCGCAGGGCGGCCGGACCGGGTCGAGGCGGTGGCGGAGCGGCGGGCGCCGGCGTCGAGGTGGCTGGTGGCTCGCGGGCTCGGGGAGGAGAAGGGGCGGCGCGACGGATGGGCCGAGGAGGGCCCACGGCGGGCCTCAAGGGCCGGCGTGGATTGCGGCGATGTGGGGCGCCGGGCGGCTGACGTGTCAGCGCCTGATTGGTCCGGGGCGGTGCACGGACGCGTCCGGCTAGACTTCGGACATGTCTGGCGGCTGGAGAGGAAGGAGACTAGGGTTTCGGGGAAAAAGACCCGAAAAGGAAAACGAGGGGCCTATTTATAGAGATAGAGGGAGCTAGGGAGCTCCAAATGAGCTGCGGTTTGCGGCCACGGGATCGTGATTGAACGCTCTAGATGATAGAAGAGGTTTAGGTGGGTTTTGGGCCAATTTGGAAGGGTGTTGGACTGCAACACACGCGATGCCTTTTCGGTCCCTCGGTTAACCGTTGGAGTATCAAACGAAGTCCAAATGACACGAAACTTGACAGGCGGTCTACCGGTAGTAAACCAAGGCCGCATGACAAGTCTCGGTCCAATACGAAAACGTTTAACACCCACACATGAAAAGAGGTAGAAAGGACCATCGGAGGAGATAGGAGCGCCGGAATGCAAAACGGACAACAGGGAAAATGCTCGGATGCATGAGACGAACACGTATGCAAATGCAATGCACATGATGACATGATATGAGATGCAAGACAAAGAAAAAACACACGAAGGCAAAAACCCGACAACGATGAAATAAAATAACTTAGTGCCGGAAATGGCAAGAGTTGGAGTACAAATAAGGTAAATTACATCCGGGGTGTTACAACACTCCACCACTACGAAAGGATCTCATCCCGAGATCTAGGACTGGAAAAACTCCGGGTACTCAGAACGAAGGTGATCCTCGCATTCCCAGGTGGCTTCACGGTCGGAATGATGTGACCACTTGACTTTGAGGAATTTGATAGACTTATTGCGAGTCTTGCGCTCAGTTTCTTCAAGGATAGCAACGGGGTGCTCATGATAAGACAAGTCTTCTTGGAGATCAATGTCTTCGAAGTTGACGGTGCGGTCAGGAGTCTTGAAGCACTTGCGGAGTTGAGACACGTGAAACACGTCGTGCACGTTTGCAAAGTTGGATGGAAGCTCAAGTTGATAGGCGAGATCGCCTCTCTTGCTGACGATCTTGAAAGGACCCACGTATCTAGGGGCAAGCTTCCCTTTGATACCGAAGTGATGAGTACCTTTCATTGGAGAGACACGGAGGTAGACATGGTCTCCGATCTCGAAAGCCAAGTCACGATGCTTACTATCATAGTAACTCTTCTGGCGTGATTGCGCGGCTTTGAGATTCTCGTGAATGACTTTGCACATATCTTCTGCCTCTGTGATCAAGTCATTACCAAGAAGTTGACGTTCACCAGTCTCTGACCAGTTAAGAGGGGTACGACACTTCCTACCATAGAGAATTTCGAATGGGGCCTTGCCCGAACTCACTTGAAAGCTGTTGTTGTAGGAGAACTCGGCATATGGAAGACAATCTTCCCACTTCATACCGAAAGAGATGATGCAAGCCTTGAGCATATCTTCAAGAATTTGATTTACTCGCTCGACTTGGCCACTAGTTTGAGGATGAAAAGCTGTGTTGAAGTGAATGTTGGTGCCCATGGCCTTCTGAAAAGAATCCCAAAACTTGGAGGTGAAGATGCTGCCATGATCTGACGATATCAACTACATAATGCCGTGCAGAGAGACAATCCAAGAGGTATATAGCTCTGCCAATTGAGCTGCTGTGATGGATTCTTTGATAGGAAGGAAATGAGCCACTTTAGTGAGTTTGTCGATGACAACAAAGATAGCATCATTGCCACGCTTGGACTTTGGAAACCCAGTCATGAAGTCCATCTCAATATGGTCAAACTTCCATTCTGGAATGACAAGAGGTTGGAGGAGACCAGCTGGTCGTTGGTGTTCTGCTTTCACTCTTTTGCAGAAATCACATTCGTTCATGAACTGAGCAATCTCATGCTTCATTTGAGTCCACCAATACGACTGCTTGAGGTCATGGTACATCTTTGTACTTCCAGGGTGGATAGAGAGGAGTGAATTGTGAGCCTCGTTCATAATGACTTTGCGAAGGTCACCTTTAGGCACAACAATGCGATCCTCGAAGAATAGAGTATCCTTGTCATCAAGACGATAGCACTTGTACTTGGGTTGACTCTTGGCAATCCCAATCTTCACCTTCTTCACCATAGCATCAAGAAGTTGAGTCTCGCGAATCTGATCTTCCAAAGTAGGAGAGACTTGGAGGTTGGCGAGGAAACCTTGAGGAACAACTTGCAGATTAAGTTTGCGGAAAGGTGCACAAAGCTCGGGTTGGTAAGGCTTGAGAATCAGACTGTTGCAGTAAGCCTTCCTGCTCAATGCGTCAGCAATTACATTGGCCTTGCCTGGAGTATATTCGATACTCGGATTATACTCTGGAATCATTTTGACCCAACGAGTCTGCCTGAGGTTGAGATTAGGATGAGTGAAGATGTACTTGAGACTCTTGTGGTCAGTGAAGATGTCCACTTTTCTTCCCAATAAGAGATGTCTCCAAGTTAAAAGAGCATGCACAACTGCCGCCAACTCGAGGTCATGAGTGGGGTAGTTCTTTTCGTTGGGCTTCAACTGGCGAGAGGTATAAGCCACAACTTTCTTCTCTTGCATCAACACTGCGCCAAGACCTTGAAGGGAAGCATCACAGAAGACCTCGAATGGTTTGGATTCATCAGGAGGAGTCAGAACTGGAGCAGTGACTAACTTCTCTTTCAGGGTGTTGAAAGCGATGTCACAATCAGGAGACCAGACGTACTTCACATGCTTCTGCAAGAGGTTGGAAAGAGGCTTCGCGATCTGTGAAAAGTTCTCAACGAACGTTCTGCAATAGCTTGCAAGCCCAAGGAAGCTGCGGAGTTGCTTCACATTCTGAGGTGATTCCCAATTCACAATTGCAGACACCTTCTCAGGATTCACTGCTATGCCCTTGGCAGAAATGATATGCCCAAGATAGAGAACCTCATCGAGCCAAAACTCGCACTTCGAAAACTTGGCATAGAACTGATGTTCTCTGAGCTTATCCAGCACCAAACGCAAGTGCTTGTCATGATCTTCCTTGTTCTTAGAAAAGACCAAAATGTGATCGAGGTAGACCAAGACGAACTCATTTGTGTAGGGGTTGAAGATGAAGTTCATCATGCGAGAGAATGTTGGAGGAGCATTGACGAGGCCGAAAGACATGACAGTGTATTCATATGAACCATAGCTTGTTCTGAATGCTGTCTTGGGGATATCTTCTTCCCGAATGCGAATCTGATGATAGCCCATACGGAGATCAAGCTTGGAGAAAACTTTAGCACCTTTGAGTTGTTCGAAAAGCTCATTGATGTTGGGAAGTGGGTACTTGTTCTTTATGGTCTTCTGGTTCAATGGACGGTAGTCGACACAAAGATGGTCCGTTCCATCCTTCTTCTTCACAAAAAGAACTCCACAACCCCACGGAGAAGAACTAGGTCGGATGAGACCCAAACGCTCTTGTTTATCGAGTTGCTTCTTCAGCTCTTTCAACTCTTCAGGTCCAAGCTTGTAAGGATGTTTGCAAACAGGTTCCGTGCCAGGCTCAAGTTCGATGACAAATTCAACTTGCCGGTGCGGAGGCATTCCTGGAAGCTCTTCTGGAAAGACGTCTTGATATTCGCAAATGACTGGAATCTGAGAGATGGCATACAATTCACCCTTCTCATTGAGAGAAAATAGCCGAATGGTATCGTCATTAGCGGCAAAGACAATTACATCCTCAGACAAATGAGTCAATTGAATCTGCCTGGCAGCACAATCAAGCTGAGCCTTGTGCTTAGAAAGCCAGTCCATTCCGAGAATAAGATCAATATCTGAGTTACCAAGGACCATTGGGGAAGCCAGAAACTTGAAGTCACCCATCATGATAGAAACATCCGGGACCATCGAGGTAGCCCTCATAGACTTAGCCGGAGAAACCACTCCCATAGGTTTACCCAACATTTGTGAAACGAAGTCATGCTTGGAAACAAATGATCTTGACATGAAACAATGTGATGCACCAGTATCAAAAAGGACTTTTGCAGGAACATCATTAACAGGAAAGTTACCCATGATGACATCTGATGAGTCCTCTGCCTGAGCTGCATTCAGCAAGTTGACCTTGGCGTGATTGGGGTTATGCTTAACCACTGCGGTACTGGCAGATCTCACAGGAGGAGGAGGAAGATGCCTCTGGTTGAAGCATTTGTTGGCATAGTGACTGAGGGAGTCCTAGATTAGGGGGTGTTCGGGTAGCCGGACTATACCTTCAGCCGGACTCCAGGACTATGAAGATACAAGATTGAAGACTTCGTCCCGTGTCCGGATGGGACTTTCCTTGGCGTGGAAGGCAAGCTTGGCGATGCGGATATTCAAGATCTCCTACCATTGTAACCGACTCTGTGTAACCCTAACCCTATCCGGTGTCTATATAAACCGGAGGGTTGTAGTCCGTAGGACATCAACTCCATATACAACAATCATACCATAGGCTAGCTTCTAGGGTTTAGCCTCCTTGATCTCATGGTAGATCTACTCTTGTACTACCCATATCATCAATATTAATCAAGCAGGAGTAGGGTATTACCTCCATCGAGAGAGCCCGAACCTGGGTAAAAACATCGTGTCCCTTGTCTCCTGTTACCATCCGGCCTTGACGCACAGTTCGGGACCCCCTACCCGAGATCCGCCGGTTTTGACACCGACATTGGTGCTTTCATTGAGAGTTCCTCTGTGTCGTCGCCTTTAGGCCCGATGGCTCCCTTGATCATCAACAACGATGAGGTCCAGGGTGAGACTTTTCTTCCCGGACAGATCTTCGTCTTCGGCGGCTTCGCACTGCGGGCCAATTTGCTTGGCCACCTAGAGCAGATCGAAAGCTACGCCCCTGGCCATCAAGTCAGGTTTGGAAGCTTAAACTACACGGCTGACATCCGCGGAGACTTGATCTTCGACGGGTTCGAGCCACGGCCAAGCGCGCCGCACTATCTCGAGGGGCATGATCTAGCTCTGCCTCCGGACAGTGTCCTGGAGGCCGCACACACACCGGTTCCGACCCCTAACTCGGTGCCTATTGCGCCAATCGAGGATGAGCGGTTGGACGTCACCTCGGGGGCTGCGATCTCAAAGGCGATCGAGCCGAACGCCAGCCCCGCACTCTGCATGACCCGTGACTCCAAGGATCCGGACTCCTCCCCGGACTCCGAACCCCCCGCTCCCCTGCCAATCGAATCCGATTGGGCGCCGATAATGGAGTTCACCGCCGCGGACATCTTTCAGCACTCGCCTTTTAGCGACATCCTGAATTCTCTCAAGTCTCTCTCTTTATCAGGAGAGCCCTGGCCGGATTACGGTCAGCGAGGATGAGAAGCACCTACATCACTAGCGCACGACATGGTAGACCGGCCACCTCGCGGCCGCGACAGAGAGGCCTCTCGGCCCTCCACCCAAGCCATGCCCCGACGCCGCTCTAAGGCACGGGAAAATGCGCCAGACCTGCGAGACGTACTGGAGGATAAGGCAAGACAAACAAGATCGATCTACAGATCGTGCAGGCGCCCTACGGCACGTGACGATGATCTTCACTCCGGATACAACAAATCCGGCCGGGCCAAACACAACAGACATAGCTCTTCCGAGCTGCGTCGTGATATAGCCCAGTACAGAGGCGCCGCACACCCGCTATGCTTCATGGATGAAGTAATGGATCATAAAATCCCAGAGGGTTTCAAACCCGTAAACATCGAATCATACGATGGCACAACAGATCCGGCGGTATGGATTGAGGATTATCTCCTTCACATCCACATGGCACGCGGCGATGATCTACACGCCATCAAATACCTCCCGCTCAAACTTAAAGGACCGGCCCGGCATTGGCTTAACAGCTTGCCAGCAGACTCAATCGGTTCTTGGGAGGACTTGGAAGCCGCATTCCTCGACAACTTCCAGGGCACTTACGTGCGACCACCGGATGCCGACGACTTAAGCCACATAATTCAGCAGCCAGAGGAATCGGCCAGGCAATTCTGGACATGGTTCCTAACAAAGAAAAACCAGATAGTCGACTGTCCGGACGCAGAGGCCCTAGCAGCCTTCAAGCATAACATCCGCGACGAGTGGCTTGCCTGGCACCTGGACAGGAAAATCCGAAATCTATGGCAGCCCTCACGACACTCATGACCCGCTTTTGCGTGGGAGAAGACAGCTGGCTAGCTCGCAGTAACAACTTATCAAAGAACCCTGGTAATTCGGATACCAAGGACAAAAGTGGCATGACACGTCGGAATAAGCAAAAACGCCGCGTTACCAGCGACAACAATGAAGACACGGCAGTCAATGCCGGATTCAAAGGCTATAAATCCGGTCAGCGGAAAAAGCCATTCAAAAAGAATACTCAGGGCCCGTCCAGTTTGGACCGAATACTCGACCGCTTGTGCCAGATACATGGCACCCCCGAAAGGCCAGCCAATCACACTAACAGGGATTGTTGGGTGTTCAAGCAGGCAAGCAAGTTAAGAGCCGAAAACAAAGACAAGGGGCTGCACAGCGACGACGAGGAGGAGCCCAGGCCGCCGAACAACAATGGACAGAAGGGCTTTGCCCCACAAGTGCGGACGGTGAACATGATATACGCAACCCACATTCCCAAGAGGGAGCGGAAGCGTGTGCTACGGGACGTATACGCGATGGAGCCAGTCGCCCCAAAGTTCAACCCATGGTCCTCTTGCCCGATCACTTTCGATCGAAGGGACCATCCCACTAGCATCCGTCACGGCGGCTTCGCCGCATTGGTTCTCGACCCAATTATCGACAGATTTCATCTCACAAGAGTCCTCATGGACGGCGGCAGTAGCCTGAACCTGCTTTACCAGGATACAGTGCGGAAAATGGGCATAGATCCCTCAAGGATTAAGCCCACAAAACGACCTTTAAAGGCGTTATACCAGGTGTAGAAGCCAACTGTACAGGCTCAGTAACACTTGACGTGGTCTTCGGATCCCCGGACAATTTCCGAAGCGAAGAGTTAACCTTCGATATAGTCCCGTTTCGCAGTGGCTATCACGCCCTGCTCGGACGAACCGCATTCGCAAAGTTCAATGCGGTGCCGCACTACGCATATCTCAAGCTCAAGATGCCAGGCCCTCGAGGAGTAATCACAGTCAACGGAAACACCGAACGCTCCCTCCGTACGGAGGAGCACACGGCGGCTCTCGCAGCGGAAGTACAAAGTAGCCTTCTCAGGCAATTCTCCAGTCCGACCGTTAAAAAGCCAGACACTGCCAAGCGCGCCCGGAGTAACCCACAGCAGGACCTCCTGGCACGCTCTGAGCAAGCGTAGCAATGCGGCCCCAACCCCAGCTCTCGCGACATAGCGAGACCAGTGCCTCGCGTACATAACTACGCCCTAAATACCATGGGCACATGGGAAGGGGCACAATAACGGCACGCCCAAAATACGGCTTAAAACGTACTAGGGGCTGCCGAATTCTTTTTTTAATTTTTTCTTACTTTCAGGACTCCATACTTCGGACGACCTGTTCGGCAATTCGACTGCCGCACAAACGATGCAAGATCTAGGGAGGCAGACAAGCCATGCCGCATTATGGAACTCCCAGGTGGTCTCTGTTACGAGCAGTATACCTGTTTTGAATACAATTCCGCGGCCTGCCCCCGGTCAGGACATGTTAATAGTCCAATATCTTTTTGCTTATCGCACTATTTATATTGTTCGGCTTTGATAAATAGCCTCTCTATAAACAATGCATAGCTTTTCGTCTATTTTTTGCATTATCCTCTTTTCACATATATGTTTATTAAATGACATTATGACACCCGTACACCATGGTACGGCAAACACGCCAGGGGTTTCGGTACCCCTCATTATGGTGTGAGAAGTCCGTACACTTTCACAAGTGTGGCACCCCGAACTTATAGCACTATATGCATCGGCTCCGAATCATGATTTGGGTCAATAGTTGGGTTTGCCCGGCTCCTATGTTTTGGTGCCTTACGTTCCGCTATATCGGGTAAGGTAGCACTAGGAGAACCACTGCGATTGTGCCCCGGTTGAGCTGGGTTAAGCACCTCAGTGGAGAAAGCTAAAACTGACTGTCATGATGAGGCGAGAGACCGGTCGCTATTCGAGAGGTTTTTCGAGTCCCTAAAGACTTATGCCACTTCGAGCGAGGAGCTGGCTTTGTCCGGCCAAGGCGTGGATAGCGCCCCGAACTCGGTCTTCCGAACTAGGGGCTTCGCCGAAATTTAAAATTATAGAGTTCTATGGCTAAGTGAGAGTGTTCAAGCATTATAGTCCGATTGCCTGGTCCGTTGTGCTGAGCGCCTCCCTCGAAGGACCCAACTATGGGAAAAAGAGCGCTCAGGTTTATCCCAAACACCCCAGCACTAGTGGCATGGGGGCAGAAGCCGACGACTGGCCATCTCTCAATTTTTTGATAAACGGCCGCACAGAAAGTAATATTTTAAATTCAATAAGCATTGCTTAGCGCATATGAACAAGTTTTCAGCGCACAGGATAAACACGAGCGAGATCATTCAAAAATCACATCCTTGGTACATTCATCCGCCACAAGGCGGGCACCTGCAAGAACATCCTTGTAGTAGTTCTCGGGCTTGCGATGCTCCTTCCCCGGCGGCGGCCCGTCTTTCACAAGCTTCTCACCGTCCAGCTTACCCTAGTGCACCTTTGCACGGGCAAGGGCCCGACGGGCACCTTCGATGCAGACGGAGCGCTTGATGACCTCGAGCCTCGGACAGGCCTCCACCAGCCGCCGCACTAGCCCGAAATAGCTCCCAGGCAGGACCTCTCCGGGCCACAGCCGAACTATGAAGCCCTTCATGGCCTGTTCGGCCGCCTTGTGGAGCTCGACCAGCTGTTTTAGCTGGTCGCTCAAGGGCACAGGGTGTCCGGCCTCAGAATACTGAGACCAGAACACCTTCTCCGTCGAGCTGCCCTCTTCAGCTCGGTAGAATGCGGCGGCGTCAGATACGCTGCGGGGAAGATCTGCGAATGCCCCTGGAGAACTCCGGATTCGGGTAAGTAACAAGTAGTTTACTTTTATATTTCTGCTTTGCATAAAGAATGCCTTACCCGCTGCTATCTTCCTCATCTCCTCCAACTCTTGGAGGGCCTTTTGGGCTTCGGCCTTGGTAGACTTGGCAGTCTCAAGGGCCGTCGCGAGCTCGGATGCTTGCGCCTTTGACTCAAGCTCCAAACTCTCATGCTTTTTCATGAGAGCCTGAAGCTCTTGCTGCACCTCGCCGACCTGAGCCCCAAGTCTGTCTCGCTCGGTGCGCTCCGCGGCCGTTTTCTTTTCGGCCTCAGACAGCGCCTACTTAAGGGTCGCCACCTCAGTCGTGGCCCCTACAATAAGCAGTACAATCCTGTTATTTTTTTGCAATCACGCCTTTTTATAGGCACTTTTTCTGTAAGGTATTTCTTACCGTCTTTCTCCTCGAGCCGCCGCTTGGCAAGGCCGAGCTCTTGCTCGGTCCGCTCGAGGTCCTGCTTCAGGACACCCACCTCCGCAGTCAGTGCGGCGGTGGATAGCAGCGAAGCCTGCATACGCATATTGACTCTTTTTTGTTAGACTCCTGCGATATTTAATAGATCCTCTATTCGGCTTTTCTTTCCGAACGCCAAACAGAGCATTAGGGGCTACTGTCTATGCGGTAATATTTTTACATATTTTTACTTACCTCGAAGCCTGTTAGAAGGCTAGCGCAAGCTTCAGTCAGTCTTCTCTTGGCGGACCGAACCTTCTGGATCACCGTACTCATAATAGTACGGTGCCCCTCGTTGATGGAGGCGCCGTCAAGCACCTCCAGCAGATTGTCCGGCACCTCCGGTTGGACGGAGGCCACCGGCTCAGAAGGCTTGCTCCTCTTGGAAGGAGTTCGCCTACCGTGGTCCGGAACTGTGGAAGATTTCCGGCGCGGTGTCCGGCACAAAGCCGGACTTGGAGCCCTGGGGGGCCTTATCCCCTTCACTCCTGGAGTCCGGGAGGTTGCCTTGCGGCTCCTCCGGGACCACCTCCTCCTGCCCCGGAGCTTGTCGCGACGCCACTTCGGCGTCGTCTGCAGTGCGGGGGGAGACTGCGGGCGGAACTGAGTTCACGTCCGATGAGTCCAGGGAGCCGCCCGACGATTCGTTGAATTCGGCCCGGGGCGGGCTGCATAATTACGTTCGACATTAGGGAAAGCTGTGCAACAAAGGAACATCATGAGTTACTCTGATATCCGAACTTACGATTTCGCCGGACGCTTGGCCCTATTTGGCCACTCCTCTTCGCCCTCTTCGGCGTCGGGGGAGTAGTCCGGCGGAGGGGTCTTCCTTTTCCTAGACCCCTCGGCCTCCCCCGTTGGGGCGGCCTTCCTCTTCTCTCCTCCCTCCGTTGGGGGGGGGGAGGAGAGTTTTCTTCTTCCTCCTCCTCATTTTCACGGGAAGAGGGTGTCTCGGACTCGTCGGATGACGAGTCCGACACCACCACGTTACGGGCACTCTTTCGAGTCCCCGTGGTCTTCTTCTTCTTGGCCTTCTTCTCCGGCACCACATAAGGCGCCGGAGCCAGCAGCTTCACTAGTAGAGCTGGGGCTGGGTCTTCGGGCAGCGGAGTCGGACAGTTAATCGGTCCAGATATCGCCCGCCAAGCCTGTCAAAGGTAAGGGAGTTTAGATCCCGCATAGAGTCAAACTATAAAAAAAGCTTAACATCCTGTAAAAGGTGAAGATAGCTTACCTCGCTAGCGTAACGCTGCGAGCTGTATCCGCGGTCCTCGGAAGCGGATGCAGGAGCCTCGGCGCCCTTGAATAGCACCTTCCAGGCATCTTCGTATGTCGTGTCGAAGAGCCTGCTAAGGGTTTGGTGCTGCGCCGGGTCGAGCTCCCACAGATTAAAATCCCGTTGTTGACACGGGAGGATCCGGCAGACGAGCATAACCTGGATTACATTAACAAGCCGGATTGGCTTGTTCACCAGGGACTGGATGCATGTTTGCAATCCGGTCACCTCTTTTTCGTCACCCCACGACAGGCCCGTCTCTTTCCAGGACATAAGCCGCGTGGGGGGTCCGGATCGGAACTCGGGGGCTGCGATCCATTTCGGATCGCGTGGCTCGGTGATGTAAAACCACCTGGATTGCCACCCCTTTAGGGTCTCCACAAAAGAGCCCTCGAACCATAGGATGTTGGCCATCTTGCCCGCCATGGCGCCTCCGCACTCCGCCTGGCTGCCGTGCACCACCTTGGGCTTGACGTTGAAGGTATTGAGCCAGAGGCTGAAATGAGGGCGGCCGCGGAGGAAAGCCTCGCACACGACGATAAACGCCGAGATGTTGAGGATGAAGTTCGGGGCCAGATCGTGGAAATCTAGGCCGTAGTAGAACATGAGCCCCCGGACAAATGGGTGGAGTGGAAAACCTAGTCCGCGGAGGAAGTGGGGAAGAAATACTACCCTCTCATGGGGCCTTGGGGTGGGGAGAAGCTGCCCCTTTTCGGGAAGCCTGTGCGCGATGTCCTTAGACAGGTATCCGGCCTTCCTTAGCTTCTTGACTTGGCCCTCCGTGGTGGAGGAGACCATCCACTTGCCTCCCGCTCCGGACATTGCTGGAGAAGGTTGAGGTGGGAAGTGTGGGCTTGGGCGCTGGAGCTCGAGTGCGCAGGAGATGGATAGGCAAAGGAGGAAGAAGGCGTAGGTAAAAAGGTGGATCCTTATCCCCTTATATGGGCGGATGCGGTTGTGCGTCCCCACCAGCCTAGTAAAACTCGCTTGCCTCCCAAGCGCCATGATAAATGGCGCGGTTGGGTTACCCATGCCCGTATTGATGAGAATCCCGTAAAAGGGGTACACGATCTCTGCTTTGACAAGACGTGCCAAGGAAACCGCCTCGCAAACGTGCTGAGGTGGAAAAGTGAAAATGATTCGAGTAAACGACTTGGCCATAGTGTGATCACGCACTGCAGAATACGTCGGCAGATTTGATTTGTGTTAATATTATTCTCTCTATGGCAATATGTGGAAACTTATTTTGCAGAGCCGGACACTACTCTTGGTGTTTACAATCTTCTATGAAGGACTTGGAGGAGGAACCCGCCTTGCAATGCCGAAGACAATTTGCGCGCCGGACTCGTCGTCATTGAAGCCTGGTTCAGGGGCTACTGAGGGAGTCCTGTATTAGGGGGTGTTCGGGTAGCCGGACTATACCTTCAGCTGGACTCCAGGACTATGAAGATACAAGATTGAAGACTTCGTCCCGTGTCCGGATGGGACTTTCCTTGGCGTGGAAGGCAAGCTTGGCGATGCGGATATTCAAGATCTCCTACCATTGTAACTGACTCTGTGTAACCCTAACCCTATCCGGTGTCTATATAAACCGGAGGGTTGTAGTCCGTAGGACATCAACTCCATATACAACAATCATACCGTAGGCTAGCTTCTAGGGTTTAGCCTCCTTGATCTCATGGTAGATCTACTCTTGTACTACCCATATCATCAATATTAATCAAGCAGGAGTAGGGTATTACCTCCATCGAGAGGGCCCGGACCTGGGTAAAAACATCGTGTCCCTTGTCTCCTGTTACCATCCGGCCTTGACGCACAGTTCGGGACCCCCTACCCGAGATTCGTCGGTTTTGA
Source organism: Triticum urartu (assembly GCF_056163025.1). Taxonomy (NCBI): domain Eukaryota; kingdom Viridiplantae; phylum Streptophyta; class Magnoliopsida; order Poales; family Poaceae; genus Triticum; species Triticum urartu. Next base: position 297,724,693 of record NC_141877.1, read on the forward strand.
CACCGACAGTGACCCTTCTGTTGGCACTTGTTGCACGTGACCTGTGAAAGCGGACGGTGATACGGAGCACTTGATCTTGGAGGTTGAGACGAAGTCTTGTTCTGAAAGCCTGGGTTGGGTGGGTGGGAAGATCCACTACCACTCTTGCTCTTCTGCTGATAAGGCTGACGAAACGGAGGAGGAGGAAGCCAATACTTTTGTTGTTTAGAAGCCACTTGAGTTGAGGAATAAGAAGTCACATCTCTGACTTGCTTGTTGGAAGCATCACACTTCAGTTGAGCAGCCTCTTGTTTCAGTGCCATGTTGTAAAACTCATCGTACTTCTTGGGCTCAAAGAGGACGAGAGCTAGTTGAAGATCTTCTCTGAGACCACCTCTGAACTGGTATATCATGCTCTTCTCATTAGGGACGTCTTGCTTAGCGAAACAGGCGAGCTTCTGAAACATGATGTTGTACTGGTAAATAGACAGGCTGCCTTGCTTCAAGTTGCGGAATTCCTCACGCTTGCTCTTAACAACACTCTGAGGAATGTGGTGAGCTTTGAAGTCTTGACGGAATTCATCCCAGGTAATCACACAGCCTCCTCTGGAATCTTTGTATTGCTGAAACCATTCTACAGCTTGGTCTTTGAGTTGGAAGGAGGCAAACTTGACAAAGTCCTCAGGCCTGACGTTGCTGCACTCGAAATGCTTGCAGATATCCACGAGCCAATCATCAGCGTCTGTTGCCTCAACACAGTTGCTGAAGGTCTTTGGCTGGTTAGCAAGGAACTGGTTGAGTGTAGCAAACTGATTCTGATTGTTGCCATGGCCTTGGTTGCGTTCTTGCAGAATTTGCATGATCAGCTGCGTGTTTGCATTGGTAGAGGCCATCATAGCTTGCCATGCCTCCGGAGGTGGAGGTGGTGGTGGCGGATCCTGATTCTGACCCTTAGCAGGAGCCATCCTGAAGAGGGTGACATCCGTTAGCATCTTGACAGACAAATATTGAAGCTGAATCAAACGGATTGAAATTTGCAACATAAAGTCTTCACATCCGAACAAAATGAACGAATGCATTCCAATTGAAATGGTCACATTCCATAAATTGAGATGCCACTTAGATATAGGAAGAAGAATAAAAGAACAAGGTATGGACGAGAGCAAATACTTTGTAAGGATTACCCAATCACAAACCAAATATCTGAGGAAGAAAAGCTAGAGCTACAAGAATTCCCACCTATGAAACTCCCGAACCTTTCCGGTTATGTAATCAGGTGTTGGGGATACAGGGGAAGCATAATATCTCACCCAAAGCTAGCAAATCCTACATCCAGCTGTATCCATCCTTCAACACATAACCAAGAAACCTTCGGAAATCATTTACCTCAACCTTCGAAAAGCATCCGTTATACGAGTTATGGCAATACTCCTGAACTCCCACCCCAATACTGGGTGGCGTCGAGGTTATCTCACCAACAACTGCATAAAAAAGATTTTCGATGTCGGTGAAACTCAGGTATTCCAGAATCTCAACGATAAAATTGTGACGACAACACCTCGGAGCTCAACTCCCCGGGACACTGCCACAACCCCTAAATGTCAGGAGGCACCAAGAACAATGTTCTCGTCACAAAACCATCAGAAGGATTCGAAGATACCCGCGTGATCCTAATTTTTTTTAGTGAAATTTGAGAAGAGAAGAGTCAAAACTCTACGTCAGGATGCCTCACCAGAGCGATGAAGGGACTGAGGAGTAAAAAGAATTCCTACTCTCTGATATATATAATCCTAAATGACTCAAAACATTTTTCTAGACTCAACAACGCCAACGATTCGATCAAGCAGGGGGCTCCTAAGGTCAGGGAAGGCTCTGATTACCAACTTGTAACGCCCTCGATGTGGCTATATCTCCTACGTGTCGAAGCATGACTTAGAGGCATAACCGCATTGAAAGCAATGTCGCAAGTGAGGTAATCTTCACAACAACCCATGTAAATAAATAAAGGGGAAATGTACATAGTTGGCTTACACTCGCCACGTCACACAAATACATAAATAAGTCATTACAATCATCCAATACACTCAGGGTCCGACTACGGAACCAAAATATAGATCAACCCCCAAATGCGACAAAGTCCCCGATCGCCCCAACTGGGCACCACTACTGATCATCTGGGAAAGACACATAGTAATGATGATAGTCTTCATCGAACTCCCACTTGAGCTCAATCGCATCACCTGGAGCGGTATCATCGGTCCCTGCATCTGGTTTGGAAGGAAATCTGTGAGTCACGGGGACACAGCAATCTCACACCCTCGCGATCAAGACTATTTAAGCTTATGGGTAAGGCATGTTGGGGAACGTAGCAATAATTCAAAATTTTCTACGCGTCACCAAGATCAATCTATGGAGTAATCAAGCAACGAGGGGAAGGAGTGCATCTTCATACCCTTGAAGATCGCTAAGCGGAAGCGTTCAAGGGAACTGGGTTGATGGAGTCGTACTCGTCGTGATCCAAATCACCGATGATCCTAGCGCCGAATGGACGGCACCTCCGCGTTCAACACACGTACGGTTGGGAGAGACATCTCCTCCTTCTTGATCCAGCAAGGGGAGAGGAGAGGTTGATTGAGATCTAGCAGCACGACGGCGTGGTGGTGGAAGCAGCGGGATCTCGGCAGGGCTTCGCCAAGCACCAACGAGAGGGAGTGGTGTCACAGAGGGAGAGGGAGGCGCCAGGGACTTGGGTGCGGCTGCCCTCCCTCCCCCCACTATATATAGGGCCCCTAGGGGGGCGCCGGCCCTAGGAGATGGGATCTCCAAGGGGGGGCGGCGGCCAAGGGGAACTTGCCCCCCAAGCCAAGTGGGGCACCCCCCACCCCTAGGGTTTCCAACCCTAGGCGCAGGGGAAGGCCCATGGGGCGCACCAGCCCACCAGGGGCTGGTTCCCCTCCCACTTCAGCCCATGGGGCCCTTCGGGATAGGTGGCCCCACCCGGTGGACCCCTAAGACCCTTCCGGTGGTCCTTGTACAATACCGATTACCCCCGAAACTTTCCCGATGGCCGAAACTGGACTTCCTATATATAAATCTTCACCTCCGGACCATTCCGTAAATCCTCGTGACATCCGGGATCTCATACGGGACTCCGAACAACTTTCGGGTTACCGCATACTAATATCTCTACAACCCTAGTGTCACCGAACCTTAAGTGTGTAGACCCTACGGGTTCGGGAGACACGTAGACATGACCGAGACGACTCTTCGGTCAATAACCAACAGCGGGATCTGGATACCCATGTTGGCTCCCACACGCTCCTCGATGATCTCATCGGATGAACCACGATGTCGAGGATTCAATTAATCCCGTATACAATTCCCTTTGTCAATCGGTACGTTACTTGCCTGAGATTCGATCGTCGGTATCCCAATACCTCGTTCAATCTTGTTACCGGCAATTCACTTTATTCATACCGTAATGCATGATCCCATGACCAAACACTTGGTCACTTTGAGCTCATTATGATGATGCATTACCGAGTGGGCCTAGAGATACCTCTCCGTCATACGGAGTGAAAAATCCTAGTCTCGATCCGTGTCAACCCAACAGATACTTTCGGGGATACCTGTAGTATACCTTTATAGTCACCCAGTTACGTTGTGACGTTTGGTACACCCAAAGCACTCCTACGACATCCGGGAGTTACACGATCTCATGGTCTAAGGGAATGATACTTGACATTGGAAAAGCTCTAGCAAACGAACTACACGATCTTGTGCTATGCTTAGGATTGGGTCTTGTCCATCACATCATTCTCCTAATGATGTGATCCCGTTATCAATGACATCTGATGTCCATAGTCAGGAAACCATGACTATCTATTGATCAACAAGCTAGTTAACTAGAGGCTCACTAGGGACATGTTGTGGTCTATGTATTCACACATGTACTACGATTTCCGGATAACACAATTATAGTATGAACAATAGACAATTACCATGAACAAGGAAATATAATAATAACCATTTTATTACTGCCTCTAGGGCATATTTCCAACAGTCTCCCACTTGCACTAGAGTCAATAATCTAGTTACATTGTGATGAATCGAACACCCATAGAGTTCTGGTGTTGATCATGTTTTGCTCGCGGAAGAGGTTTAGCCAACGGATCTGCGACATTCAGATCCGTATGTACTTTGCAAATATCTATGTCTCCATCTTGAACATTTCACGAATGGAGTTGAAACGACGCTTGATGTGCCTGGTCTTCTTGTGAAACCTAGGCTCCTTGGCAAGGGCAATAGCTCCAGTGTTGTCACAGAAGAGAGTGATTGGCCCTGACGCATTGGGTATGACTCCTAGGTCGGTGATGAACTCCTTCATCCAGATTGCTTCATGCGCTGCCTCCGAGGCTGCCATGTACTCCGCTTCACATGTAGATCCCGCCACGACGCTTTGCGTGCAACTGCACCAGCTTACTACCCCACCATTCAAAATATACACGTATCCGGTTTGTGACTTAGAGTCATCCAGATCTGTGTCGAAGCTAGCGTCGACGTAACCCTTTACGACGAGCTCCTCGTCACCTCCATATACGAGAAACATATCCTTAGTCCTTTTCAGATACTTCAGGATGTTCTTGACCGCTGTCCAGTGTTCCATACCGGGATTACTTTGGTACCTTCCTACCAAACTCATGACAAGGTTTACATCAGATCTCGTACACAACATGGCATACATGATAGACCCTATGGCTGAGGCATAGGGGACGGCACTCATCTTTTCTCTATCTTCTGCCGTGGTCGGACATTGAGCTGAGCTCAATTTCACACCTTGCAACACAGGCAAGAACCCCTTCTTGGATTGATCCATATTGAACTTCTTCAATATATTATCAAGGTATGTGCTTTGTGAAAGACCTATGAGGCGTCTCGATCTATCTCTATAGATCTTGATGCCTAATATGTAAGCAGCTTCTCCAAGGTCCTTCATTGAAAAACACTTATTCAAGTAGGCCTTAATACTGTCCAAAAGTTCTATATGTAAGTGCATCTAGTGCCACCCCTAGTTGGTTTTGGAGTATTGACGACAAACCTGGTTGAGGGACTAATGTGTTTGTGAGAATTGCAGGATAACACAGGTAGAAGTCCCTCATTGATTCGGTTTTCCTACCAGAGATGACCCCTAAAAATGTATGAAGACATTGAAGTCAAAGGTGGTATGTGAAGACATTCACATTGAAGACTATGACAAGAGAAGACATCGCGTGAAGACTATGGAGCGGGAAGACTTAGTTGTTTCGTCGTTCTTTTTCTTCTTTGTTGAGTCATAGGAACCACCGTACTGTTAAGTAGGGTCCAAGAGAACCAGTCAGAACGACTGAAGTGATGCTTAACAAAAATCCTATGTCTTTGAGCGAAGACAATGATAGCAAATCTTATCTAGAGCTGGGTAAGTCAGCTTTGCTTGTAGCCCAAGTAAAGTTGCCGTGTGTGTTTGAAATCTGACCATTGGAACACGTGTCAGTTCCTTAGTGACCCAGGGTCATTTCGGACAAATCAGGTCGGGTTGCCTAGTGGCTATAAATAGCCCACCCCTACAACCATAAACGGTTGGCTGCTCAGAGTTAGTGTATGGCTTTTGTCGTTTGAGAGCAACCCACCTTGAAGCCTTTGAGAGAGAATTCCTTGCGAGGATATAGCCCTAACCACCCAGAGCCAAAGAGTGTTAGGCATCACTTAAGTCTTCCTGTCTATGTGATCTGAAGACTTATTACACTTGAGGACTGTGAATCCTCCAGCCGGTTAGGCGTCGCGTTCTGAGCATCCAAGAGTCATTGTGGATCGCCGGTGAACGAAGTCTGTGAAGGTTTGGGAGTCTACCTTGAAGACTTACCAGAGTGATTGGGCGAGGCCTGGGTGTCCTTAGCTCAAGGGGAATAAGGTGAAGACGCGGTCTTCTGAGTTAAATCTCAGCCTCCCTAACCAGACGTACAGTTGTCACAGCAACTGGAACTGGTCCAACAAATCATTATCTTCAACGAGTCACTGGTTTCGTCCTTCCCATTCCTTTACTTACTGTTGGCCCTGGTGAAGTCATTGTATGATTGCATTATCTTTTTTCTTCACTGAGTAACTGATTGTTCTGATTGGCTTCACACTATCTTCCTACCTGATCTATACTGCCTAGCTACTATTAGTCATTGTGCTTTCACTTCATTGAATACTTGACTATGGCTTGCTTAATGTAGTCTACCTTCCGCTGCATGATAATAGGTTTATTTCTATCGTTTGTCTTCGAAACTTCCATGTTTTGATGACTTCCATAAAAATCGCCTATCCCCCCCCCTAGTCGACCACTAGCACTTTTAATTGGTATCAGAGCAAGGTACTCCCTTGTTCTGTGTGATTCGGTTTAAGCACCTGGAGTTTTAGCTATGTCGAGTGCAGGGATAATTAAAGTCTCCGCTGCGTGCCCCGTCTTCGATGGAACTGAATATCCCTACTGGAAGAATAAGATGCACATGCATCTTGAAGCCATTGATGTTGACCTCTGGTATGTCGTCAAGAATGGCGTTCCCAAGGCTGGAGAAGGTGTCACCGCTGCTGATGTCAAGAAGTTCGTTCAACTGGATTCCACTGCCAAGAACATCATCTGTGGTCATCTGACCAAAGGACAGTATGGCCGTGTGAGTGCTCTGGAAACATCCAAGCAAGTCTAGGACTGGCTCTCCAAGGGCAACTAAGGCATCTCAACCTAGAGAGATCAAAGAATCAGTGTCCTTCGCAACCTATTCAACCGCTTCAAGAGAAACGGCAATGAGAATGTCCAGCTCACGTTTGACCGCCTCACTGACATCACAAATGAGCTTCGAGCTCTCGGTGCTACTGAGATCACCAAGCATGAAATCGTCAAGACACTCCTAAGATCACTTGACACCTCGTTTGACACCCTAGCCCTGATGATTCAAGAACGTCCTGACTTCAAGACACTCGATCCGTCTGACATACTTGAAAGGCTCAACACACATGAGTTTCAGCTTTCTGAGAAAAGAGACATCTACGGTCCCAACTATGGGCGAACTCACGCCTTGAAGGCGAAAGCTGTTTCCTCATCTGATGAAGAATCTGACTGTAGTTCTGATGATCCTGAAGACATTGGAAAGGAGCTTTCTATGCTTGTGAAGAAGTTCCAGAGATTCACCAAGAAGAAAGACTTCAGAAAGTCTTCACGATCTAGCTCAAGAAATGATGAAGCTTTTGCTCATGACTACAAGAAGAGAACATGCCACAAGTGCAAGAAACCTGGTCACTACATCTCTGAGTGTCCGCAGTGGGACAATGAGAACAACAACAACAACAAGAAGAAATACTCAAAGTCTTCTTCCAAGTCTTCCTCAAGGTCTTCATCACACAAGAAGAGCTCATCTGGCAAGGCCCGCGCGTTTGTCGGCAAGGAAATGGATTCAGAGGAGGAGTCTACTTCTGAGGAGGCAGAGGTGGAGTCTGAGGAGGAGTCCTATTCTGGCGTTGCGAGTCTGGCTACAGCATACGTTGCCAAGTCCATCTTCAACACTGAAGACAATGACTTCATCACCGACACCGATGCAAATGACAAGGACTACTCTGCTCCTACCTACCGCTTCATGGCACGCGGTGCGAAGGTAAACACACGCACTACTCACTATCAAACATCCAGTGAAGATGACTCTGATTGTGGTTCCAAACCCAGCTACAAAACACTTGCTAAAATTGCAACTGAACAACAGAAAGCTATGGAACATATTCAAAAATGGTTAGACAAAAGCGATGATCTCTTGGACGCTAAAATGACTCGATCTCAGTCCTTAATTGAAGACATAAAAAATCTTCACGTTAAGTATGAGGAACTTGAAAGTCGTCATGAAACGCTCTCAACAACTCATGAAAAGCTTTCCTATGATTATCTTCAAAGGAAGCAAGATCTTGAGAAATTGAGAGCGGCTCATGAAGATCTTCAAAAGGAAAACGAGTCACTTCGCGCCGAACAGATCAGTCCCGCTTAGGAAGGATTTGAACCACCATGTCTTAAATGCATTGAGCATGACAATGCCACTTCTGTTGCTGGGTGTTCTACTGCTGCTACTATTGCAATATCTTCAACTGTTGATGTGGTAACTAACCCCTCTGCTGAGGATACCACTGCTATTGCTAATGAGAATGCTAGGTTGAAGACATTGCTTGAAACAGGGATGTACAAAAGTCTCAAAGGGCATTAGACACTATGTGATGTTCTCAAAAGCCAGACCCTGAACCGAAATCCTAGGAAAGAGGGTGTTGGGTTCAAAAGGAAAATGAATGCTGATGGCTCTTACTGGAAACCTGAGCAGTACCCCAAAACCACATGGGTTGCTGCAAAGGAACCTTCAGTGGATCCATCCACCCTATCTGGCTTCACTTGTGCTAATCCCATTGTTATTGATGAATCCTTTGATGCAAACTATAAACTGTTTAAGAATCAGAATGGTGAAGTGTTTGCCAGGTATGTTGGTACTAACTGCAGGAATGGGCCGCCTATGAAGAAAGTCTGGGTGACGAAAAGGTGTTTGGAGAATCTTCCTGTGAATGTCTTCATGACACCACAAGTGAAGAATACAAACCCCAGACCACAAGCTTCATATGGTCCAAAGGCTTCATACAGACAAAGGACTCACCTGAGTCGCACTAATGCAAATGCTTTGCAGGGAAGCCATACTCAGGCCTATGAATATGAGCGCGTTTCATCAAACCGCCATGTTCATAAGACCAAGAACTACTCTGCTTATTCTTATGAGTACTATTGTCCACCTGCAAGACTTTTTGCTAGGGCTCCAAAGCCAAAGTTCTCAGATGCTGCACTTAGACTCATTGCTTCGAAGCCACCCTTGAAGATGTGGGTGGCTAAGAAATCTTAACTCTCTTTTACAGGGAAAGGTGTCCAGTCGAAAACCAAAATCGTCTGAAGCTATTGCTGGGGACCTTAAACATCTTGTAGGGCGCAAGATCAAATGCCCAAATGGTCTTATTATGTATTTTGTTCCTGAGTCACTTGCTACTTGCCCGATCAGTCCTATCCTTGATCTAAGTTTTCATAATCCACTTGCTCGTCAAATGTTTATGCTTCACAATTCTCTTCGTGAAGCCTATCCCCCTAACTGCACTGTAGGGTACGACACCAGCTGCTTCAGAATGGATTATTGATAGTGGGTGTACTAATCACATGACTGGCAAGCGAAGTCTTCTTATGGACTCAACCTTACGTCCATCTGACAAAAGTCACATCACATTTGCTGACACTGGTAAAAGCAAGGTATTGGGTCTAGGTAGATTTGCAATCTCAAGGGATCAACACATGGATAAAGTCATGCTTGTTGAATCCCTTGGTTTCAACTTAATGTCTGTCTCAATGCTTTGCGATTTAAACATGATTGTGATGTTTGGAAAATATCGTTGCCTTGTTCTAATGGAATCTGACAAGTCTCTAGTTTTTGAAGGGTATCGGAAAGATGATTTGTACGTGGTAGATTCCTCAGCAGGACCACAACTTGCCGTATGTATTCTAGCAAAAGCTTCAGAATGCTGGCTCTGGCATTGGAGGCTAGGGCATGCTGGCATGAGGAACTTGCACACTCTTGCAAGAAAGAAGCATGTCATAGGCATCGAGGGCGTCAAGTTCAAGAAGGATCACTTATGTGGTGCCTGTGAAGTAGGAAAGATGACGAGGGCCAAACGTCCCTCGAAGACAATCATGACAATGACTCAACCCTTCGAACTGCTCCACTTGGACCTTTTCGGTCCCACTCATTACTCAACTCTTATTACTACTGCTTGTCTCTATGGCTTTGTCATTGTTGATGATTATTCAAGATATACTTGGGTGCATATAATCCTCTACAAGACTGAAGTGCAGGATGTCTTCAGACGCTTCGCCAATCGAGCCATGAACAACTATGGCGTCAAGATCAAGCACATTAGAAGTGACCATGGCACTGAATTCAAGAACACTGGCCTAGATATGTATCTTGATACTTTGGGCATCACACATGAATTCTCAGCTCCGTACACATCGCAGCAGAATGGCGTCGTGGAACGCAAGAACATAACACTTATTGAGATGGCCCGGACGATGCTTGATGAATACAAGACTCCAAGAAAGTTCTAGCCTGAAGCCATTGATACTGCATGCCATATCATCAACCATGTTTATCTTCACAAGCTTCTGAACAAGACATCCTATGAGCTCCTTACTGGCAAGAAGCCAAATGTCAGTTACTTCAGAGTATTTGGTGCCAGGTGCTGGATCAAGGATCCACATCACACTTCAAAATTTGCACCGAAAGCACATGAAGGTTTTATGCTTGGATATGAAAAGGATTCACACTCCTACAGAGTCTTCAACCTCTTTCACTATAAAGTGGTTGAAACTGTGGATGTGCGGTTTGATGAGACTAACGGCTCGCAAAGAGAGCACCTGCCAAATGTGCTAGATGAAGTTCCATCTAGTGAATCAATCAAACTTATGGGAACTGGAGAAATCATACCATCTGAAGCTCAGCCTGAAGAGGAACTTATCATCTCCGCACCTGATCAACCTGAAGACAATTCTCAGCCTGAAGACAATCCTTCTAACGATGACAATGATCAGCAAGAGCAAAATCTTCGCCCTGTACATCCTCGTGTTGCAAATAAAGTACAGATTGAGAGAATAATTGATAGCATCAATGCACCAGGTCCACTCACTCGTTCAAGGGCAACACAGCTAGCAAATTTCTGTGGGCACTTCGCATTCGTCTCAATATCTGAACCCAAGAAAGTTGATGAAGCCTTCATGGAACCTGAATGGATTCAAGCTATGCAAGAAGAGCTTCAACAGGTTGAGCTGAATAATGTATGGGAACTGGTTAAGCGTCCTGATCCTTGTAAGCACAATATAATAGGCACTAAATGGATATATCGCAACAAGCAAGATGAGCATGGTCAAGTTGTCAGAAACAAAGCTCGTCTCGTTGCTCAAGGATACACTCAAGTTGAAGGGATTGACTTCGATGAAACATTTGCTCTTGTGGTTAGGCTTGAAGCCATACGCATACTGCTGGCCTATGCAAATCATCATAACATTCTTCTATATCAAATGGATGTGAAGAGCGCTTTTCTCAATGGCAAGATTGAAGAAGAAGTGTATGTTGCACAACCGCCTGGCTTTGAAGATCCAAAACATCCTGACATGGTGTACAAGCTCAACAAGGCACTGTATGGCCTCAAACAAGCCCCTCGGGCTTGGTATGACACACTCAAAGACTTCCTGAAGAGCAAAGGCTTCAAACCTGGTTCCCTCGACCCCACTCTCTTCACAAAGACATATGATGGTGAACTGTTTGTGTGCCAAATATATGTGGATGACATTATCTTCGGCTGCACCAATCAGAAATACAGTGAAGAGTTTGGATATATGATGCAAGAGCAATATCAGATGTCCATGATGGGTGAGCTGAAGTTCTTCCTTGGTCTTCAAATACGTCAGCAACGTAACGACATCTTTATATCTCAAGAGAAATACCTCAAAGATTGCCTGAAGAAATTTGGGATGCAAGATTGCAAAGGCTTCACGATGCCAATGCCAGCCAAACATCATCTGGGTCCTGAAGACAATGGTAAAGAGTTCGATCAAAAGGTATACCGCTCCATGATTGGTTCCTTGCTTTATTTATGTGCATCTAGGCTAGATATCATGCTTAGTGTTTGCATGTGTGCTTGGTTCCAAGTGGCACCAAAGGAATCGCATCACTTAGCTGTGAAGCGAATTCTCAGATATTTGGCTCACACCCCAACACTAGGATTATGGTATCCAAAGGGCTCAGAGTTTGATCTAGTTGGATTCTCGGATGCTGATTATGCTGGTGATAAGGTGGATCGCAAGTCTACATCAGGCACATGTCATTTTCTGGGACGATCACTTGTATGTTGGCTTCAAAGAAGCAGAACTGTGTATCTCTCTCCACTACTGAATCTGAATACATTGCTGCTGGATCTTGCTGCGCTTAGCTTATATGGATGAAGCAAACACTCAAACACTATGGCATTCATCTGAAGCAAGTGCCACTCTACTGCGACAACGAAAGCGCCATCAAGATTGCCAACAACCCAGTTCAGCACTCGAAGACAAAGCACATTGAAATTCATCATCACTTTCTCAGAGATCATGTTATGAAGGAAGATATTGATATCATACACGTCAACACTGAAGAGCAATTGGCAGATATCTTCACCAAACCCTTGGATGAGAAGAGGTTTTGCAAGTTACGGTGTGAGCTAAATATCTTGGAATCCTCAAATGTCCTGTGATCAGGCACACATCCTAACACTTAACCATGTTGATGACATAGATGTGCAACACATGAAGTAAAGTATATCTTCAATCAATGAAGACTTACATTCTGAGTGTGAATACATTAAATGTGGAATTTGACTTCGGAGCGCCATGATAATTGTACGCCATGTCTGGGTCTAATACTTCCTATACGGTGGGTAACGCCACCACCAAATTCTTCTGTTTGAAGTGTTTTACTTATGGTGTTACATTTGCTATGTCTTCACATTTGGTTTGTCTTCAATTTCAACTTGTCTTCATGAGTATCTTCACTATGTTGATTTGATTGTCTTCTGATATATACATATTAGTGTTCTGTCCTCTACAGCATTCACTTATAGCTACGTCTTCCTTGTTGAATCTTTTGAACTAAGTGAATGTGATTGGACCCTCATCTCTCTATGCTTTCTATCTCAAACTCTATCTGTCCAAATCATATGCATTCTATTGAAACTGTCGAATGTCTTCTCTGCGTCCTTGTCAGCAGAAGATACAGAGACAAACATTAAGTCCGTTTTAAATGCTCTATCCTTATTGCCTGAAATCCGGAGAAGCCGGAACGACCACCCGACAGTTCGGGCGCGCGTGGGAACGTGGGACAACTCCGAGTATGTTGCATGCTTGCCACGTGTCCCTCAGATGTGAACCGCCAGGGGCACCTGCGTAATTACGCTGTGCCGCACACTTCCTTATAAATACATGTCCCCTGCGGTCAAGAAAACCTTCTTCCACCTCTCCACCTCGTCAAAACCCTAGCGCCACCACTAGCTCTCGACGACGCCGGCGACGAAGCGCTTAGCTGCCGCGACTTCACCGACGCCGTCCTCACGCCGGCCGTGGTCATCGTCCTCTCCGCCGCCGCCGTAGGTGTCCTCCGTCGCCAAGTTAGAGCACGGTGGATTGAACTGCTCGGTCTCCTACTCTTCCCATCTAGCAGTTCATCGTGTGGTAAATAAAACTGTCTTTTTACCATCTTTTTGATCCTAAAAGATTCATCCTGTTTACCAAAAGTGGTTTCTACCTACTCAATGTCAGGACCCCGATTCCAAGTCACATCGATCTAGCCGGTAACACCTCATATCACATTGCGGCCTCACGCACGGTATCCCCACGGGTGTCGCCTTACCATGGCCCAGGACCGTTTGCGCCTTTTGGCTCACGTATATGATAGTGTCGCTAGCATCCATATGACAGAGAACCTGGGCCGACATGGCTAGTCGTGAACCCAAAGCGGCGCAGACCTATGGAGACAGGCATACATGAATCACATCGAGCATGTCGGTCATCAGCGAGTGAATCCGGGCTGTAGCACTAGGCTAACAGGACTCCGGGGAACCCGTGCTGTAGCAGGCTAGGCAGGACTCCGGATGTCACCGCGTGACATTTCCCCGAAGGGACAGACATAGGAACAAAGTGAAACACATGCCGGCTAGTCAAGTGTCCTGAGAAGTATTGCTGGGCTAGCAGGACTCCGATGAATCGGGCTGTAGCGGATTACTATGGCTCGAGGAACACTAGACTACATTTCCCCATAAGAAAGGCTGCCAAGGATAAATAACTAGATTGTCGGATCCACTCATACCAAGCATTTCAATCATACACACAATATGCCCGATATGAGTACATACAACATGGCATCACAACAAAACTCTACAACTCAAGTACTTTATTTAAAGGCTCCAGAGAGCCATACATAACATGTTCATACAGATAGGGGTCACATGACCCGACACTCAAGTCATACAAGCATACAAGCACATGCGGAAGCAAATAGTCTGAGTACAGACACTAGAAAGCAAGAAGGCTTCTCGAAGCCTGTCTATCTACATAGGGCCCTCCATGGCCAGGGTCACCACCTGGGTGGCGAGTTACTCATCGACGCCGAGGTCTACATAAAACCCATCGGAGGGGGCGGTGTTGTCGTCTGAATACAGTAATTAAGAAAACATGAGTACAAAGGTACTCAACAAGTCTTACATCAGAACCTACTATACATGCTCATTCTCAAGAAGGTGGTGGGGTTATTGCAGCAAGCCAGCTTTGACTCTTGGCTAAGCTATCCTATGGAACTCCACTAGTAAATTAGTTTTCGCACACGAGTCCACTACTCACCAACACAATACTCCACCGAGGATCCTCCCTCGTCATCCTACGAGAGGGCCATCCTCGGTACTCACACTTATCTTGAGTCTTTTAGTAGTATCCATTAGCTTGTCTATGAACTGTATAGGCAACCAAGTAGTCCTTTATCGCGGACGCGGCTATTCGAATAGATTTATACCCTGCAGGGGTGTACTTCTTCATACACGCTTTCACCACTTATCGCCGTTTACACGACATGTACTCGGCAACCTTCAAGCGGAAGCCCAACGAGGGTGTCGGCCATGGCCTACCTAAACACTCAAGCCTCTAGTCCATGTTTATCGCCTATTCAGGTTCCATCCGCAGGGAGTCCAGCCGAGGTTTCCACATACGGCCCCGAACGATGTGAACAGGGTTCCCGAGACACCAAACGGGTGACTCGGTACACCGTGCCACGGTGTATCTACCGCAAGATAGCCCACCCCTAGGGTCAGCGCTACGACGGCCGCCAACACATAACCTACAAACACCAGAAACTAATTGCAACTCCTGGACAGAGTACTAGGGTGGATAAGAAGCCGAGAGGGTCCATTGGTTTCAGGCCCAATGTATGGTAGTAACTGAATCTTAAATCACACATACAGATCTCAGTTCTTATGGACGGCCTCAATGAAACAACCCACCATGTACTTCTACATGGCCTCTCATCGATACCTTTACCATATCATGTTCAACACATCCCTCACATTACCGACATAATCATTTCACTCTAGCCCATCACCCAGATGAACCAGACCCGACACAACTCTAAGCATAGCAGGCATAGCAAGGTAGGAAACACATACATGGCTCAATCAACTCCTACACATGCTACTGGGTTTCATCTAGTTACTGTGGCAATGACATGTCATGCAGAGGATAAGGGTTCAACTACCGTAGCACACAGCAGTTTGAATCGCGTTGTCTTAATGCAGTAAACAAGAGCAGAAGCGAGAACATGGTTTTGTATCGGAATGATCAATGGTTTGCTTGCCTGTTGTAGTGGTAGTAGGGTACTGCCCTTCAGACGGATACTCGGGGTTATCCTCGGAGGCAGAACCTACCACGAAAGACACACCGAACATAATCAACACATGACAATATGCAACAATATGATGCATGCTATGACATGGCAAAATGAAAGTGTCTTGGCCTAATGCAAGCTAAAACAGAAAGGAATGAGCTCATTTGAATCAAAGATTCAAATGTTAGCTCATTTAACATAGCCTTGTTAGTGCATTATCTTATTTTGCTTAAACAGCAAGGGTAACTTGTTTTGTCATGCATGAAACCATTACAGATGGATAGATTGAATTTTTCTGATCATTTTTCATATATAATTTGTTTGATTTGGAGCTATGGTTGATTTTCTATGATTTTTAGAAGTTTTGGCTATTTTCTGGAATTTAATATATAAGAATAATTCCAGTAATTGAATTAATGCGTCAGCATGACATAGGTGTGACGTCAGCGGGTCAACTGGGTCGGCCAGGTCAAACCTAACTGGTGGGCCCTGTCTGTCAGTGTCTCAGCTAATGAACAGGATTAAATTAGTACTAATTAACTGTCAGTGGGGCCTGGGCCCACATGTCAGTGACTAAACTAGTTAAAATTAGTTAACACTAATCCTAAACTAATTAGCAGGCCGGCCCCACCTGTCATAGGCTCAGGGGGGAGTCAACCTGGGCCCACGCGTCAGTCCATGGTCAAAAGTGGTCAAACTCGCCAGTGTTTAGCCGCCGGCGAGGCCCGACGCGGCGGAGGGGCTCGGGTTTTGCACTCCGGCGACCAAAAGGACGGCGAAGACAATCTACGTGATGCAGGGAGTGAGCCACGTCAAGTGGTGGCAGTAGGTGGAGCTGGGGTGGCCGGAGCACGTCCGCGGCGGCCGGAGTTCGGGCGAGGTCGACCTAGTCGCTAGCGGGCACGACGAGGGGCGTGCGGGGGTGCTACGGACTCCTGCGAGTGCGTTGAAGACGGTGGCGTGCTCGGTTGCGACCCAACATGGCTGTGGCCACAACGGCGACGTGCGGTGGCGGCGGCGAGCTTCGGCTCCGATGGCCATGGTGGTTAGAGGACGCGGACGAGCGTGGGGAGAGGGGGAAACGGTGGCGGAACTCACAGCGATCACGAAGAGGGGCTCGGCTTGCTCGGAGATGGCTTGGCGACGGCGAATCCGTCGATGGAGTCCGGCGGTCATGCTCAGGGAAGACGACTCGTGGCGGCGATGTGGGGCTCCCGCGGTGGTGTGGCTCGGGGTGGAAGGAAGAGGGGGTCGAGGCGGAGCCTCTGGGCCGGTCAGAGGAGCGAGGGAGAGGCGGTGGCCGCGGTGGTGCTTGTCGGCGGCGACGGCTGCGCTCGGCTTCGGGGGAGAGAGTGAGAGAGGCGAGACAGGGGGGAGAGTGGAGCGGTCGAGGGGTCAGGGGGTCGGCGTGGCACTCGTAGACGCATCTGGGGCGTCGGCGGAAGCTGGAGGTGGCCGGCGTGTGGCCGCGGGCGCCGGCCGCGCGCCTCTCGTCCTCCTGGCAAGAGGAGGAGGACGACGGGCAGGAGCCAGTGGACTGGGCCGAGCTGGTGGGCTAGGTGGGCTGCGCCAGGCAAGTCCCTGTTCTTTCTCTCTTTTTCTGTTTTCATTTATTCTATTATTTCTGTAACTTCATGGCTTTATTAAAAATGCCAGGGCATTTCCAAAAATCATAAAATTAATCATGGCTACTGCTTAGAATATATCCAACAGTAAACATTTAATTTATGATTATTTGAGCATTTAAAATATTTTATAGCATTTAAATGCCCAAATGCAAATACTATAAGAATTAATCCAATGACCTTATGATGTCCTAGAAAAATGTGCACCATTTTTGTCAAAGGTTTTAACCCAAAACAAAAAGGGTGGGCTTTTTAGAAGGGCATTTCAGGTTCATTGAAAAAGTTTTTTAGTAAACCCTAGTTGTTCCAGGGGGGGTGCTGGGGGTTCTGTCATCCCCATTTCAAATTTAAGAGAAATTTAAACATGAAGCACACTCTAATGCTTGAACTAGCTAGGGTGTGACAACTCACCCCCACTCAAAAGAATCTCGTCCCGAGATTTAGGATCCTCCGGGAAGAAGGTGGGGTACTCGAGTCGAAGACGATCCTCTCTTTCCCAAGTGGCTTCTTTCTCGGAATGGTGTGACCATTGAACCTTGAGAAACTTGATATTATGGCGTCGAGTGGTACGCTCGGCTTGATCAAGGATACGAACGGGATATTCCTGATATGAGAGGTTATCTTGTAGATCAAGCATTTCGTGGTCCACTCCACGGATAGGATCCGCGAAGCAGCGCCTGAGTTGAGAAACGTGGAAGACATTGTGAACTCTGGAAAGATGCGAAGGTAGTTCCAATTGGTAGGCAAC
Organism: Triticum urartu; assembly: GCF_056163025.1. Taxonomy (NCBI): domain Eukaryota; kingdom Viridiplantae; phylum Streptophyta; class Magnoliopsida; order Poales; family Poaceae; genus Triticum; species Triticum urartu. The sequence goes on from NC_141877.1 coordinate 297,742,578, forward strand.
TTCTCCTCGTTTGGCAAGAATGCGAAAGGGTCCGATGTAATGAGGAGCCAATTTGCCTTTGATACCGAAACGATGGGTTCCCTTTAACGGAGTAACCCGAAGGTAAGCCTTCGCGCCGACTTCATAAGTCATGAGCTTATGTTTACGATCATATTGGCTCTTTTGACGAGATTGGGCTGTTTTCAATTTCTCACGAATAACGTGAACCTGGTCTTCTGCTTCCTGAATCATATCCGGGCCAAAGAGTTGTCTTTCCCTGGTTTCTGACCAGTTAAGAGGCGTTCGACATTTTCGTCCATAGAGAACTTCGAAAGGAGCTTTGCCCAAGCTAGCTTGATAACTATTGTTATAAGCAAACTCCACGAATGGAAGGCATTTCTCCCAACCCATTCCGAATGAGATGACAGAAGCTTGGAGCATATCTTCCAGAATTTGATTGACTCGCTCTACTTGACCATTTGATTGAGGATGGAAGGCGGTGCTAAAAGAGAGACGAGTTCCCATAGCATTTTGGAAACTTTTCCAAAATCGGGAGGTGAAGAGACTCCCACGGCCTGAGTTAATTTCCAATGGGACACCATGAAGAGACACTATTCGGGAGATGTATAAGTCAGCTAGCTGGCTAGCGGTGATACTCTCATGAATAGGTAGGAAATGGGCTACTTTGGAAAGACGGTCGATCACGACGAAGATGGCATTATTCCCTCTCTTGGTCCTGGGAAACCCAGTGATGAAATCCATACTGATTTTATCCCATTTCCACTCAGGAATAGCCAAAGGTTGAAGGGTGCCAGCAGGCCGTTGATGCTCTGCTTTAACATGATGACAAATGTCGCAATTAGCAATGTATTGAGCGATTTCTCTCTTCATCCTAGTCCACCAAAACCTCTGGCGTAGGTCTTGATACATTTTAGTACTACCGGGATGAATGGTGAGAGGGGATTCATGAGCTTCCTTAAGGATCAGCCGCCTCAGGTTTCGTGCCTTGGGGACCACTAAGCGGTTTCCAAAGTATACGACACCTTGATCATCAACGGAGAAACAATTCACAACTCCTTTTGTCGGCGTTCTGGGAATGGGGGTCCCCAGACTTGCCTGCCTGCGGCCTGCGGCGTGGCTCAAAAGGGGGCCCAGCACGGCCCATCTTCACCAACAAAAACCCAAGACCCTCGCGAGGGGCCAGGCCTCGCGGGGCGGATGACGCGGGGCTTCCTCAAGCACGGCCTCATCAGGCTGGCTCACAAAGGGGCGGAGAGATCAAGGCGGGGTACCTCGCGAGGTGCCCGTGACGCAAGCCGTGACGACTCAGGGTGCCAGGCGGGTGCCGGCCCGCGCAGCATCCTCCTTTCCTCTTTGGCGCAAAGGGGGCAAGCGCAGCTGCGTAGTACCGAGGCATCAGGCAAAGGTTGGCATTTCGGTGGAACGAGACCAAGACCAGGAGGACTACAAGACGGAGGTCACCGTGGAGCCCAAGACGGCGTCATCACCAGAGCTATGCGCAGGCGAAGACTACTTTTGTCAGGATAGCTGATACTTGCTGTCCCCCTTCAAATTAGCCCACCATTGTTGGCTTCCTTCCCGCTCGATATTTGGGAAGAGGACCAGGGCCTCTATAAATAGGACTACCCACCCACATGGCGAGAGGTCGGCTGGTTGAAAGCAGAGAGAGAGAGAGAGAGGAAAAGGCGCCTGAGCTCCTCCCAGCAGTTCATCGCCTCAGCCAAGAACAGACCCTCGCGAGGCTGTTCTTCCTTGTATTGTTCATCATCGTCAGCCCAAGAGGCAATCCACACACCACACACTGGAGTAGGGTATTACACCACAACGGTGGCCCGAACCAGTATAAACCCTGTGTCTCTTGCATTGTTCTTTCGACAGTTTAGATCCTAGCAAGGCGGAGGGGTGCAGGTAGGTAGGAGGCGAAATCTCCGCACGCACCCTAGTGTTCGAACCTCAAGGGTCTGCCGGAACCCGAAATCCGACATTTGGCGCGCCAGGTAGGGGTGCGCCGGAGTTCGTCTTCCATCACCCCGTTCTCCTTCGACCATCGCGCTCATGTCTGACGCTCGTCGGGCCCGCGCGGAGCGCCGGGCCGCCCTCGCTTCCCGCGTCGCCCGGACGGCCCCTGTCGGCGGGCGTCCTCGCCGTTCCCCGTCACCTGCCGTCAACGCCGCCACCAGCCCGTCGGGGGACGAGCAGCAAGCATCGTCTCAGCATCCATCCGTGCGCCAAGACGGCCGCACCGCAACTCCCTCGCTCGCCCCAGCTGGTTCTTCATCCCGCGTGCTCTGCGCGCCCATGGAGCCCCGCAACCTCTCCCCCGCCTATCGCGCTGCACCGACACCCCCAGTCGTCGCGGCCCTCTTGGGTGGCTCGCAGGCGCCGCCTATAAGTTACCACGTCAAGCCATTTATCCGCCGGGTCAGCGCCGCTTCCACGCAGCAAGGGGCTCCCCTGGATCGGGCGGCGCCCGAGACCGGCCTGAGCTTCAGCTCGGAGGACCACCCCTCCAACTCGGCCTGCTCGGGCGCGCTCCCCATGCTGTGCACCCCCACCATCTGCCAGGTGGCCGTCACCAGAACTCTCATCGATGGCGGGGCAGGCCTCAACGTGCTCTCAGTCGAGGCCTTCAACCTCCTCTACATACCCCTGGAACGGCTACAGCCCAGCTGGCCCTTCTCAGGCGTTGGGGGCAGGTCATCCAGCTCCTTGGGACAGATCCGGCTCCCAGTAACCTTCGGCACCTATGACAACTTCCGCACGGAGCTGGTCGACTTCGACATCGCCCCCATCGGCCTCCCCTACAACGCCATCCTCGGCTACCCAGCGCTGGCCCAGTTCATGGTCACGACGCACCCGGCGTACAACCTCATGAAGATGCCCGGGAGCAGCGGTGTCCTCACCGTGCACGGGGACACTGGGGACGCTCTGCGGGTGCTCAAGCTCGTCTTCAAGACAGCGGCGTCGGCATAGCCCGCCGCCTTGGAGGCCCCCAAGCCCAAGGGGGCTGCGCCCGCCAAGAAGGAATAGTTGTTCACCCAAGACAAGACAGAAACCAAGTAGATACCCGTCGATGAGGACGGATCCAGCAACGCCACTTTCACCATAGGCGCCCACCTCAAACCCAAGCAGGAGGAGGCCCTGATTGGGTTCCTGCGCGCAAACAAGAAGGTATTCACTTGGGAGCTAGATCAGTTGGCAGGGATCGCCAGGAGTGTAATCGAGCATCACCTCAACGTGTGCCCCAACGTGTGTCCTATGAAGCAGAAGGCCAGGCGGCAGTCCACAGAAAAGAAGGCCTTCATCGTCCAAGAGACCCGCAAATTAGAGGCCGCTGGGGTCATTCACGAGGTCCGGTACCTAGATTGGTTGGCCAACCCTGTCGTTGTGCCAAAGAAGGGAGGGAAGGAACGCATGTGTGTTGACTTCACCAACCTCAACAAAGCGTGCCTGCAAAATCCGTTCCTGCTCCCTCGCATCGACCAGATCGTCGATTCCACTGCGGAATGCGACCTGCTATGCTTCCTGGATGCCTTCTCTGGGTATCACCAGATCAAGATGGCGGTTGAAGACGTCGAGAAGACAGCCTTCCTAACCCCGTGTGGGGTGTACTGCTACACCTGCATGCCATTCGGGCTGCGTAACGCAGGGGCGACCTTTCAGCGGCTGATGCATATCACCTTGGGCCCGCAGCTCGGGAAGAATGTTGAAGCTTACGTCGATGACATCGTGGTAAAATCTCGGGAGGCCAGGACCTTGATACAAGACCTGGAGGAAACCTTCGCGAGCCTCAACGCAGTGAACCTATGGCTCAACCCAGAGAAATGTGTGTTCGGAGTCCCCTCAGGCAAGCTCTTGGGTTTCCTCGTGTCTCACCGAGGCATCGAGGCTAACCCAGAGAAGGTCAAGGCAGTGGAAGACATGAGCCCGCCAAAGACCCTCAGAGAAATGCAGAAGCTCACGGGGCGCGTGACCGCGCTAGGGCGCTTCATCTCCAAGTTGGGGGAGCGAGCGCTACCCTTCTTCCAGCTAATGAAGAAAAAGGGGCCCTTCAAGTGGACTGAAGAGGCCGACAAGGCATTCTAGGATCTCAAGAAATACCTGACCAGTCCACCAGTCATGGTGGCTCCGCGCCCTCAAGAGCCCCTGGTGCTTTACCTCGCTGACACTCCCTACTCCGCCAGCGCAGCCCTGGTGGCAGTCAGAGAGGAGCGTCGAATCAAAACTGCGGCAGTAGCCCGGGACAAGGCGGAACAGGTACGAGGAAGGCCCACAGAAGCCGCCACAGCGGCTGATGAGGACCAGCCGCCGCAGAGGGGCGCACCAGAGGCAGAAGAGGCCCCTCTCCCAGATGGCCAGTCTCAGGAGGCCTCATTGTCTCGAGAGGCGCCATGGTCTCCAAAGGGAGCCGCCAGCACTAACGCACTCCGCCTCGTTGAGCACCCAGTGTACTTCGTCAGCACAGTGTTGCGGGATGCAAGGGCGCGGTACCCTATGCCTCAGAAACTCCTCCTCACGCTACTGGTGGCCTCGCGCAAACTGCGGCACTATTTTCAGGGTCACCCCATCAAGGTCGTCTCGTCATACCCCCTGGAGAGGGTGCTCAGGAGCCCCAATTTAGCTGGGAGAGTCGCTGAGTGGAACATAGAGCTGCAAGCGTTTCAGCTCGAATTCAGCACGACCAGAGTCATCAAGGGAGCAACGTTGGCGGATTTTGTGGCAGAATGGACGGAGGCGCCAGGCCTCAAGGCCGACGAGGACTGGTCCCTGTCCCCGGGAAGCGAGGCGCCAGAAGGCTGGGTCATGTACTTCGATGGGGCGTTCTCCAGACACGGCGCAGGGGCTGGGGCGGTGCTTATATCGCCCACCCAGGACAAACTCTATTACGCCGTGCAGCTTTGTTTCCAGCAAGGCGAAAAGGTCTCCAACAACATAGCGGAGTATGAAGGTTTAATAGCGGGCTTGAAGGCCGTAGCTGCCCTGGGGGTGAAATGCCTCACCATCAAGGGCGATTCGCAGCTCCTTGTCAATTTCTCCAACAAGGTGTGCGAGCCGAAGGATGAGCACATGGAGGCCTACCTTGCAGAGGTCCACAGGATGGAGAAGCAGTTCTGGGGGTTGGAGTTGCAACATGTGCCCCGTGGCACCAATCAAGAGGCCGATGACATTGCCAAACGCGCGTCCAGGCGGTTACCTCAGGAGCCTGGCGTTTTCGAGGAACGAATCTTCAAGCCTTCAGCCTTGCCGTCACTATCAAACACGGCTCAGCCCCGGAAGGAGCTCCCCCAACCACCTGCCTCCGGAGCTCCGGCCTGTGGCCCGTCCTCAGGAGCACGCCTGCTCCTGACGATGGAACCTCAGGAGGGATGTTGGATCACGGAGCTCCGGAGCTACTTGACACAAGGGACCCTGCCGGAGAAGGAGGAGGAAGCAGAGCGAGTGGCATGCCAGGCCACGGCATACTGCATCAGAGATGGAGAGCTCTACCGGAAACGACCAAATGATGTATCCCTGCGCTGCATCTCTAGGGAGCAAGGGAAGGAACTACTGGAAGATATACACGGCGGGGACTGCGGACATCATTCATCGTCACGGACCCTCGTCGGCAAGGCGTTCCGCAGTGGGTTTTACTGGCCCACCGCACTCAATGACGCCGTTGAACTAGTGAAAGCTTGTGAGGCCTGCCAGTTCCATGCCAAGCAGATCCATCAGCCGGCAGGGGGCTTGCATACTATCCCCCTTTCGTGTCCATTCACAGTCTGGGGGCTCGACATCTTGGGTCCGTTTCCTCGGGCGCTAGGGGGCTACCGCTACCTTTACGTTGCTATAGACAAGTTCACCAAGTGGGTTGAAGTGGAGGCTGTTCGCACCATTCCTGCGGGTTCCACGGTCAAGTTCATCAAGGGCATCATGAGCCGGTTCGGGGTGCCGAATCACATCATCACGGACAACGGTTCGCAGTTCACCAGTAACCTCTTCAAAACATACTGTGCTAACCTTGGAACGCAGATATGCTACGCTTCAGTGGCACACCCCCGAAGCAACGGCCAGGCCGAGCGAGCCAATGCAGAGGTCCTGAGGGGCCTCAAGACCAGGACATTCAAGAAGAAGCTGGAGGCCTGCGGCAGAGGTTGGTACAATGAGCTTCAGTCCGTGTTGTGGTCCATCCGCACAAACGCAACCAAGCCGACTGGGGAGACCCCGTTCTTCCTGGTCTACGGAGCCGAAGCGGTCCTCCCTCACGAGGTCATACGTCGCTCCGCGCGGGTCCTGGCGTTCAACGAGGTGCAACATGATGCCATGCGGGGGATGGACCTCGTGCTGGGGGAGGAACGTCGCCGAGAAGCCGCTCTACGAGCGGCGAGGTACCAACAAGCGCTGCGGCGATATCACTGCCGCAACATCCGCCCCAGGACACTCGAGGTAGGAGACCTCGTGCTCAGGCGGGTCCTCTCCAAGCAGGGGCTGCACAAGCTCTCTCCCATGTGGGAGGGCCCGTTCAAGGTTGTTCATGTTTCCAGGCCCGGCTCAGCGCGCTTGGAGACTCAGGAGGGAGTGCCGGTCCAGAACGCATGGAACATACAGCACCTCCGGAGGTTCTACCCCTAAAAAGGCCCGGAGCCTGTGAAGCAAGGTGAATGCCTGTGAAGCTGTCGCATTTTGGAAAAGGCCTGGAGCCTGTGAAGCAAGGTGAATGCCTGTGAAGATATCGCGTTTTGGAAAAGACCCGGAGCCTGTGAAGCAAGGCGAATGCCTGTGAAGCTATCGCATTTTGGAAAAGGCCCAGAGCCTGTGAAGCTATCGCGTTTTGGAAAAGGCCCGGAGCCTGTGAAGCAAGGCGAATGCCTGTGAAGCTGTCGCGTTTTGGAAAAGGCCCGGAGCCTGTGAAGCAAGGCGAATGCCTGTGAAGCTGTCGTGTTTTGGAAAAGGCCCGGAGCCTGTGAAGCAAGGCGAATGCCTATGAAGCTATCGCGTTTTGGAAAAGGCCCGGAGCCTGTGAAGCAAGGCGAATGCCTGTGAAGCTATCGCGTTTCGAAAAAGGCCCGGAGCCTGTGAAGCAAGGCGAACGCCTGTGAATCTCGCCGCCCGTGACACTCTCATGTAATAATGAGTTGGGGCTGTACACGCCCCGGAGTCTCAGGAGCGCCGGCCTCAGGCCCTGGGGCTCCCTCCCACGCCCAGTGGCAGCACTTAGCTCCGCGCTGGTGAGAAGACGTCGAAGACTAGACTAGGTGTCGGACGCAGCTTTTCATTTGCTTTCCGCAGTTGGCTTGTTCCTCTTCATTTGAAGTTTTATTGAAGTTGTTGCCGTCTTTGGCTTGCGGTTCTTCGGCTTTTCACGCTCCTGCCTCGATTTCTCTTGTGCAAGGCCTCGCGAGGGGGAGAGCCGAGTGCCCTCGCGAGTGTTCCTATCCTAGTCACTCAAAGGGTTCGCGACCTGGGCCCCTTGCAGGAGCACCCCTCCAGTCCGTGCCCCTCGGGCACCGCGACACAAACACAGGGCCTGGGTCGGTCGCCCCCATGGCTGGGGCCGGGAACCATCCACACACGGGCACATAGTCGGAAGGTACGATGAAGAAAGAAAAACGATAGTTAACAGAAATAACCCATACACGCCCCCACGGGGCACCACCCTGCTGTCCTTTTTACGCAGGAAAAGGGAAGAGAAAGTACAAATCTGGTGCGGCTCACCTCGCACCGGCCCGCAGGGAAGCCCGAGCTGCCTCCGGAGCTCAGGCGGACTCCCTCTCACACTTCACTAGGGTGCGATAGTGGGCGGACACGCTACCACCCCCAAGCAGATACGACGGCGTGGGGGCTGACTGCGGCCACCACTAGAAGAGTCGCCGCCTGAAGAAGAACCGGAGAAGCTTGAGGAACCCTGAGTGCCGCCAGCCCCGCGAGCGCCGTCCTCTCCATCATCGCCGGAGCCAGGTTCCCAGCCACGGTCGTCGCCCTCGGGGCAACACCCTGTGCGACGGCCATCTTCCCCAAACTCCCTCACGTAGAGGGTGGCATCGCCGTCGAACCTGAAGTGTAGGGTGCACCGACGGCCCAGGCCATGCGCGCGGGCAAACGTCTGCCAACCGCGGGCCAGGGCCAGGCTCCCGGCTGCGGAGACCTCCAGTGAAACCCATGAGGCCCGGTTGCAGCAGCCGTCGGCCTGAAGCCAGAGGCCGCCCGGGGCGCCGGCCGGGAGCTCGCCGAGGAGGAAGCGAGGAAGTGGGAGCCGGGTGCTAGTCGGCTCCGCCGACCACACGACGAACTCCGGCAGCACCTCTGCAGCGCGAAAGCGCGGCATAGGGGGGCGCGCAGCCGGAGCGCACCCCCGACCGCAGCAATCCGCCCGCCACCGCGCTGGAAAGCGTCTCCGCGGCCGCGGGGAGCTGCCGTGGTGGCCACAGGATGTTTGCGGGGGCGCCCTCGGCCGCGCTTGGGCGGGGGAGAGGCATGCTCTGCCTGGCAAGCCTTCCCCTTCTCCGCGGCAGAGAACCTCCTCGACAGGGCCATGAAGAAGAAGGAGAAGCAAGGGGAGATGAACTGGAAGGGCGCACGCCGTTCGGTACTTATAGCCGGCGGAGACCAACCGCCGACCTCCATGATCGCAGGTAATCATGACCCGTTTTGCATGCAGGGACTTGTCCAGTCTGTGCAGTTGCCGAGGCATCATGGGGAAGTGGAGACGCCCACGTCCAATCAACCGCCACGCGGCGCCTAAGGCCGCAGGCTGTTAGGGCCCGCGGCGCTTTGCTCTTGCCCTTCCGCCTCCCTGCACGGCCAAGCCCGGGCGCGCCTTGGGCCCGGGGGCTACTGTCGGCGTTCTGGGAACGGGGGTCCCCAGACTTGCCTGCCTGTGGCCTGCGGGGTGGCTCAAAAGGGGGCCCAGCACGGCCCATCTTCACCAACACAAACCCAAGACCCTCGCGAGGGGCCAGGCCTCGCGGGGCGGATGACGCGGAGCTTCCTCAGGCACGGCCTCATCAGGCTGGCTCATGAGGGGGCGGAGAGATCAAGGCAGGGTACCTCGCGAGGTGCCCGTGACGCAAGCCGTGACGACTCAGGGTGCCAGGCGGGTGCCGGCCCACGCAGCATCCTCCTTTCCTCTTTGGCACAAAGGGGGCAAGCGCAGCTGCGTAGTACCGAGGCATCAGGCAAAGGTTGCCATTTCGGTGCAACGAGACCAAGACCAGGAGAACTACGAGATGGAGGTCACCATGGAGCCCAAGACGGCGTCATCACCAGAGCTTTGCGCAGGCGAAGACTACTTTTGTCAGGATAGCTGATACTTGTTGTCCCCCTTCAAATTAGCCCGCCATTGTTGGCTTCCTTCCCGCTCGATATTTGGGAAGAGGACCAGGGCCTCTATAAATAGGATTAGCCACCCACATGGCGAGAGGTCGGCTGGTTGAAAGCAGAGAGAGAGAGAGAGAGAGAGAGAGAGAGAGGAAAAGGCAACTAAGCTCCTCCCAGCAGTTCATCGCCTCAGCCAAGAACAGACCCTCGCGAGGCTGTTCTTCCTTGTATTGTTCATCATCGTCAGCCCGAGAGGCAATCCACACACCACACATTGGAGTAGGGTATTACACCACAACGGTGGCCCGAACCAGTATAAACCCTGTGTCTCTTGTGTTGTTCTTTCGATAGTTTAGATCCTAGCAAGGCGGAGGGGTGCAGGTAGGTAGGAGGCGAAATCTCCGCGCGCACCCTAGTGTTCGAACCTCAAGGGTCTGCCGGAACCCGAAATCCGACACCTTTCTTAATGTTCCTCTTAATACGGGAGATTCCCGGATCTACCTTCTGTGCCTTGATGATCTGATCCGTAAGGGTAGGTTTCGTCACCAGGGTGTATAGGAATCCTCGAGGAACAATGTGAAGATTGAGCTTACGAAATTCCTCGTGGAGAAGTGGTTGACTTTGTTGTAACATCAGGTTGTTACAATAAGATTTACGACTTAGCGCATCACCCATGACATTGGCTTTGCCCGGGGTGTAAGTTATTCCTAAGTCATAATCCGAGATCAACTCGACCCAACGTCATTGCCTGAGATTCAAATCCGGTTGGGCGAAGATATATTTCAAACTTTGGTGATCGATGAAGATCTCGCAACGATTACCGAGGAGGTAATGTCGCCAAGTTTGGAGTGCATGGACTACAGCTGCAAGCTCTAGATCATGTGTGGGATAGTTTTCCTCATGTGGGTGTAATTGCCGTGAAGCATAGGCAATTGCCTGACGATCTTGCATGAGTATGCAACCTAGTCCTTGTCGCGAGGCATCGCAATAGATAATAAAGTCCTTGGAGAAATCTGGTGGTACCAGTTTGGGAGCAGATGTCAGGCGTCTTTTCAGTTCCTGAAAGCTGAACTCGCACTGTGGGGTCCACTCGAACTTTTTATCTTTCTTGAGGAGTTCAGTTAGAGGTTTAGCAACCTTGGAGAAATTCTCAACGAAGCGGCGGCAATAGGTCGCTAAGCCAAGGAAGCTCTGAACTTGCTTGACCGTCTCAGGTGGAGTCCAATCAAGGACGGCTTGAACTCGCTCGGGATTGACAGCAATACCCTTACCAGAGATTACATGACCTAGATAGGTCACTTCTGGCAACCAAAATTCACACTTGGAGAATTTGGCATAAAGGCGATGCTCTCGAAGTTTCGTCAATACTAGCCTTAGATGTTCGGCATGTTCCTCTTCATTCTTGGAGTAGATGAGTATGTCATCGAGGTAAACTACGACGAATTTATCCAAATACTCCATGAAGACCGAGTTCATTAACCGAGAGAAGGTGGCTGGGGCATTGGTTAAACCGAAGGACATAACGGTGTACTCGTATTGGCCATAACGAGTAACAAGGGCCGTTTTGGGAATGTCTCCATTTCTGATTTTGATTTGCTGGTAGCCCAACCTCAAATCCATCTTGGAAAAGACTGAGGATCTAGTGAGCTGATCATACAGATCGTTGATCCTGGGAAGCGGATACTTGTTCTTGATAGTGACCAAGTTGACAGGTCGGTAATCTACAACCATCCGATCTATTCCATCCTTCTTTTTGACGAAGAGGACAGGGCAAGCCCAAGGAGAGGAACTAGGACGGATGAAACCCTTTTTCAAGGACTCATCGAGTTGGTTCTTAAGCTCAGCTAGTTCTAAGGGTGCCATCTTATAGGGTCTCCTAGAAATTGGAACGGTTCCTGGAACAAGGTCTATCACAAACTCGACATCCCTGTCAGGTGGAACACCTGGCAGTTCTTCTGGAAAGACATCCGGAAAGTCCCGGACTACCGGAATATCCTCAAGGTCTGGAAGGGGGTTGGCATTTAGGGAGTAAAGCTGGCGCTTGGCCACTCGAGTTAAGACATTGACTGTCTTGCCCGATGGGTGAGTAAGTTGAACGGTTCTAGTGGCACAATCAATCTTAGCATAATGAGCTGACATCCAGTCCATACCCAAGATAATGTTAATGTCCGAGGACTTGAGAGCTATTAAAGATGCAAGAAAGACAAGTCTATCGACAAGAATTTCGTTCCCATGGCTTACTCTAGAAGTTTTCCATTTGGAACCCGGAGTTTGAATTACCATGGAAGTGGGCATGTCACAGAATGTCGTGTTATGCAATCGAGCATAGTTCTCGGATATGAATGAATGAGATGCTCCAGTATCGAAAAGAACAGATGTCGGATGGCAATTAACAAGGAGCATACCAAGGACGACGTTAGGATCCTCGTGAGCCTCCTCGACTGAGACGTAGTTGACATGGCCATGTGCAGTGGTGACCGGCTTGTCGTAGAATGTCTTTCCCGCTGGCTTACCACGGCCAACAGACTTTCCAGACTGATTGGGGTTGTTGTTCTAGGGACACTCTCGGCTATAGTGACCCGGCTCTCCACACTTGAAACACGTCACCACATTGGGACGTGGGGCAGCATTAGCAGCGGGGCCACCATAGGGCTTGGGCGGTGCAAATTGCTGGTTGGGACGGGGCGCCTCAAAGGATGGCCTCGGAATGAACCTGGGTGGCAGTGCCGTGCTTGGAATCCACACCCGGCGCTTCTGAGATCCAGAGCCGGATGAAGAGCCAAAACCACGAGAGTGCTTGCATGAAGCGTCATAGTCAGACTGGCCTGACTCAGCACTGATGGCTTTATTGACCAACTTCTGAAAGGAGGTGCACTCGTGTAGACGAAGATCGCGGCGAAGCTCAGGGCTAAGTCCCTTGCGGAACCTTGCCTGCTTCTTAGCGTCGGTGGATACCTCTTCACGAGCATATCGTGCCAGATTCCAATTCACGGCTATATGCATCCACAGTCAGTCTTCCTTGGGTGAAATTGCAGAACTCTTCCCTCTTGCGATCCATGAGACCTTCCGGAATCTGATGCTCACGGAAAGCCTCGCTGAATTCAGCCCAAGTAGTGATTTGGCCGACCGGGCGCATAGCTTCAAAGTTTTCCCACCAAAGGCTAGCAGGGCCTTCGAGGTGATAGGCAACATAAGTAACCTTGTCAGCTTCGGCTACGTTGGCAGAACGTAGCTTGTGGGTGATGCTGCGAAGCCAGTCATCCGCGTTGAGGGGCTCGACGGAATGGTTAAACTTTGGTGGGTACAGCTTGATGAAGTCATTGATTGACACCAAGTCATTTCGCTGATGGCGTGCAGTGTTCTGCGCAATCCGCTCTAGCAAGCGGTTAGTCTCACGCTTGTTTCTTTCCGTCTCCAGCATCACTTCGGCCAGAGAAGGCGGGTGAGGCAGATTTTCACCCCTAGCTGCACTGGCTTCCCCCTGCTCCGGGGCAGCAGGGTTGCTGCGGGTGTTGACCATCCTAGGTGAAAACAAGACAACGGTTTAGATAAGGATGGCACAAACTTAGCAAGGAAGTGCAGAATGTAATGGATAACATGGAATGCTAAGATGTTCATTGCACGACATGGTAATATAGAAACTGCCATATATATACCATTGGTCATACACACCGTACATAGTTTAGTACAAGCCCAGGCTAGAGTACAACTATGGTGGAAGACATTACATCTCATCGAAGGCATTCCAAGCTCCTATACATTATTTTCCTACACCTTCGAAGCGTGATACACACCAAGTCGTATCCCACGGTCACGCAGGACTGTGGAGAATACAACTACTACAATACTAGTGAAACTACTACTAGCTCAGACGGCTCCATAGTAATCCTCATAGAAGTCGCCACCAAAACCTGGAAGTGGAACATGATCATCTGGGAACAGACGGTCCTGCGGAGCCTGTAGACCAAAGGGACTCGGATGTGGCCTTGGTCCCACAGGTGGTGGCAGACGGGGACCACGAGGAGGGGTGATGCCTCCCACATCATGCCACTCCATACAATCTGGCAATCCAGACCGTACAGGGTACAGATCCCTCAGATCCATGTATCCTGCCTGTACCGCCGGTGCAAACCGAGTCAAAGTGGCCCAGTGATCAGCACGAGAGTTAAAAAGCTCCATACGCAAGGCCTGATTTTCGCGGTCCTTATCCTCGAGCATCTCGGCAGTGGTGCGGAGTACTGACTCCTCATGTGTGGGGTCAACATAGATAGCCTGGAGATACCCTTGCGCTCCCGGAAGTGAAGCTGGCATATAACGGAAGTCGGTGTTCCGAAGCAGGCCAGTCTGGACTCGCATGATGGTCATCATGGAATAGGCAGCATCCTGCACAGCCATCTCAACAGTAACCCCGAGTCCATAGGAACAGTGAAGGGGCTCAGTGGCTCCAGGATAAGAGGGATATATCTTGACGGTACAGAGGTACTGGCTCTGGTTGAAGTCTCTGAACTGCTCTTCGACAGTGTATTCGGGATACCAACGGTAACTCGTCTCGATCATTACCTGGACTAACATAGCAGTATGACCGGGCACATCGAGGCACCAGGTCAGGCGAACCACTTGGTTTTGAGCACGAGTGGCCATCTGAAAGCACAACCACAATGCAAAGGCATTAGAATTTCTAGGGAAAATTAGACAGCATAACAGCTGTAAATGCTCAGAAAAGGATTTGAGACATCCACAACAGTTTGCAATACCACTCAACAACATCATATCAAGGTTCTGATTCAACTGGCAACATACTAAAAGTAGTAGAAACTGTACTAAGACTTGTAACAATAATCCTATAAGCTACTACGGATTATTAACACGTGAACCTGATAGAAGAAGAGAGCCTAGTCCTTATCCCATGTTGAATGAGAAGAGAATGACTCAGATTAGAGGGCATAAGGTAAGGAGTAAAAAGAGCCTTATGTTCCCTCCCACAATCAATTCCCCTACATATAACTAAAGCATTTCTAGACTCGACATCGACCAGTTTGGCTCAACGAACCTACAGGCAGTCCGGCTCTGATACCAACACTGTCAGGACCCCGATTCCAAGTGACATCGATCTAGCCGGCAACACCTCATATCACATTGCAGCCTCACGCACGGTATCCCCACGGGTGTCGCCTTACCATGGCCCGGGACCGTTTGCGCCTTTTGGCTCACGTATATGATAGTGTCGCTAGCATCCATATGACAGAGAACCCGGGCTGACATGGCTAGTCGTGAACCCAAAGCGGCGCAGACCTATGGAGACACGCATACATGAATCACATCGAGCATGTCGGTCATCAGCGAGTGAATCCGGGCTGTAGCACTAGGCTAACAGGACTCCGGGGAACCCGGGCTGTAGCAGGCTAGGCAGGACTCCGGATGTCACCGCGTGACATTTCCCCGAAGGGACAGACATAAGAACGAAGTGAAACACATGCCGGCCAGTCAAGTGTCCTGAGCAGTAGGGCTGGGCTAGCAGGACTCCGGTGAACCGGGCTATAGCGGACTACTATGGCTCGAGGAACACTAGACTACATTTCCCCATAAGAAAGGCTGCCAAGGATAAACAACTAGATTGTCGGATCCACTCATACCAAGCATTTCAATCATACACACAATATGCCCGATATGAGTACATACAACATGGCATCACAACAAAACTCTACAACTCAAGTACTTTATTTAAAGGCTCCAGAGAGCCATACATAACATGTTCATACAGATTGGGGTCACATGACCCGACACTCAAGTCATACAAGCATACAAGCACATGCGGAAGCAAATAGTCTGAGTACAGACACTAGAAAGCAAGAAGGCTTCTCGAAGCCTGTCTATCTACATAGGGCCCTCCATGGCCAGGGTCACCACCTGGGTAGCGAGTTACTCATCGACGCCGAGGTCTACATAAAACCCATCGGAGGGGGCGGTGTTGTCGTCTGAATACAGTAATTAAGCAAACATGAGTACAAAGGTACTCAACAAGTCTTACATCAGAACCTACTATACATGCTCATTCTCAAGAAGGTGGTGGGGTTATTGCAGCAAGCCAGCTTTGACTCTTGGCTAAGCTATCCTACGGAACTCCACTAGTAAATTAGTTTTCGCACACGAGTCCACTACTCACCAACACAATACTCCACCGGGGATCCTCCCTCGTCATCCTACGAGAGGGCCATCCTCGGTACTCACACTTATCTTGAGTCTTTTAGTAGTATCCATTAGCTTGTCTATGAACTGTATAGGCAACCAAGTAGTCCTTTATCGCGGACGCGGCTATTCGAATAGATTTATACCCTGCAGGGGTGTACTTCTTCATACACGCTTTCACCACTTATCGCCGTTTACATGACATGTACTCGGCAACCTTCAAGCGGAAGCCCAACGAGGGTGTCGGCCACGGCCTACCTAAACACTCAAGCCTCTAGTCCATGTTTATCGCCTATTTAGGTTCCATCCGCAGGGAGTCCAGCCGAGGTTTCCACATACGGCCCCGAACGATGTGAACAGGGTTCCCGAGACACCAAACGGGTGACTCGGTACACCGTGCCACGGTGTATCTACCGCAAGATAGCCCACCCCTAGGGTCAGCACTACGATGGCCGCCAACACATAACCTACAAACACCGGAAACTAATTGCAACTCCTGGACAGAGTACTAGGGTGGATAAGAAGCCGAGAGGGTCCATTGGTTTCGGGCCCAATGTATGGTAGTAACTGAATCTCAAATCACACATACAGATCTCAGTTCTTATGGACGGCCTCAATGAAACAACCCACCATGTACTTCTACATGGCCTCTCATCGATACCTTTACCATATCATGTTCAACACATCCCTCACATTACCGACATAATCATTTCACTCTAGCCCATCACCCAGATGAACCAGACCCGACACAACTCTAAGCATAGCAGGCATAGCAAGGTAGGAAACACATACATGGCTCAATCAACTCCTACACATGCTACTGGGTTTCATCTAGTTACTGTGGCAATGACATGTCATGCAGAGGATAAGGGTTCAACTACCGTAGCACACAGCAGTTTGAATCGCGTTGTCTTAATGCAGTAAACAAGAGCAGAAGCGAGAACATGGTTTTGTATCGGAATGATCAATGGGTTGCTTGCCTGTTGTAGTGGTAGTAGGGTACTACCCTTCAGACAGATACTCGGGGTTATCCTCGAAGGCAGAACCTACCACGAAAGACACACCGAACATAATCAACACATGACAATATGCAACAATATGATGCATGCTATGACATGGCAAAATGAAAGTGTCTTGGCCTAATGCAAGCTAAAACAGAAAGGAATGAGCTCATTTGAATCAAAGATTCAAATGTTAGCTCATTTAACATAGCCTTATTAGTGCATTATCTTATTTTGCTTAAACAGCAAGGGTAACTTGTTTTGTCATGCATGAAACCATTACAGATGGATAGATTGAATTTTTCTGATCATTTTTCATATATAATTTGTTTGATTTGGAGCTATGGTTGATTTTCTATGATTTTTAGAAGTTTTGGCTATTTTCTGGAATTTAATATATAAGAATAATTCCAGTAATTGAATTAATGCGTCAGCATGACATAGGTGTGACGTTAGCAGGTCAACTGGGTCGGCCAGGTCAAACCTGACTGGTGGGCCCTGTCTGTCAGTGTCTCAGCTAATTAATAGGATTAAATTAGTACTAATTAACTATCAGTGGGGCCTGGGCCCACATGTCAGTGACTAAACTAATTAAAATTAGTTAACACTAATCCTAAACTAATTAGCAGGCCGGCCCCACCTGTCATAGGATCAGGGGGGAGTCAACCTGGGCCCACGCGTCAGTTCGTGGTCAAAAGTGGTCAAACTCGCCGGCGTTTAGCTATCGGCGAGGCCAGACGCGGCGGAGGGGATCGGGTTTTGCACTCCGGCGACCAAAAGGACGGCGGAGACCATCTACGTGATGCGGGGAGTGAGCCACATCGAGTGGTGGCAGTAGGTGGAGCTGGGGTGGCCGGTGACGACGGCGGCGGGAACGTCCGTGACGATCGGAGTTCGGGCAAGGTCGAACTAGTCGCTAGCGGGCACGGCGAGGGGCGTGCGGGGGTGCTACGGACTCCTGCGAGTGCGTTGAAGACGGTGGCGTGCTCGGTTGCGACCCAACGTGGCCGTGTCCACGACGGCGACGTGCGGTGGCGGCGGCGAGATTTGTCTCCAATGGCCATGGTGGTTAGAGGACGCAGACGAGCGTGGGGAGAGGGGGAAACGGTGGCGGAGCTCACAGCGATCACGAAGAGGGGCTTAGCTTGCTCGGAGACGGCTTGGCGACGGCGAATCCGTCGATGGAGTCCGGCGGCCGTGCTCGGGGAAGATGACTCGTGGCGGCGATGTGGGGCTCCCGTGGTGGCGTGGCTCGGGGTGGAAGGAAGAGGGGGTCGAGGCGGAGCCTCTGGGCCGGTCAGAGGAGCGAGGGAGAGGCGGTGGCCGCGGTGGTGCTTGTCGACGGCGACAGCTGCGCTCGGCTTCAGGGGAGAGAGTGAGAGAGGCGAGACAGGGGGGAGAGTGGAGCGGTCGAGGGGTCCAGGGGGTCGGCATGGCACTCGTAGACGCGTCCGGGGCGTCGGCGGAAGCAGGAGGTGGCCGGCGTGTGGCCGTGGGCGCCGGCCACGCGCCTCTCGTCCTCCTGGCGAGAGGAGGACGACGACTGGCAGGAGCCAGTGGACTGGGCCGAGCTGGTGGGCTAGGTGGGTTGCGCCAGGCAAGTCCCTTTTCTCTCTCTCTTTTTCTGTTTTTCATTTATTCTATTATTTCTGTAACTTCAGGGCTTTATTAAAAATGCCAGGGCATTTCCAAAAATCATAAAATTAATCATGGCTACTGCTTAGAATATATCCAACAGTAAACATTTTAGTTTATGATTATTTGAGCATTTAAAATATTTTATAGCATTTAAATGCCCAAATGCAAATACTATGAGAATTAATCCAATGACCTTATGATGTCCTAGAAAAATGTGCACCATTTTTGTCAAAGGTTTTAACCCAAAACAAAAAGGGTGCGCTTTTTAGAAGGGCATTTCAGGTTCATTGAAAAAGTTTTTTAGTAAACCCTAGTTGTTCGAGGGGGGGTGCTGGGGGTTCTGTCATCCCCATTTCAAATTTAAGAGAAATTTAAACATGATGCACACTCTAATGCTTGAACTAGCTAGGGTGTGACACTCAATGTTAGATCTATCCTGTCTACATCTCATATAATGCCTAGTATATTCACTTAAGCTTCATAATGAGTTAGATTCCTCACTTGTACCTATTCCTGGATTCGTACAAATCTGGAACCAACTTCAAACACATAAGTGAATGTCTTCGCACCATGAGGTCAATGTCTTCAAACTGATTTATCTTCAAAATCTTCTGAGAATGCATATGACCTCTCCCCTTCCCTCGCATCTCTAATGTTGTCACCGGTACATGTCCGTGGGAGAATCCTTTGGTTCTCATAGTCTGCATTCGTTTGCAGAATTCTTACAGCATCACATTAACTCTCCCGAAGCCAGTTCCTGTTTGACCAGCAAGTGGAAGCCTTTGAAGCCTTTGAACATTTTGAAGCCTTTCAGTTTAAACTTCATGGCATCAGAAAAATCTGCAAGGAAGGGAGGCAGACAACACTGTGGAAACACTGCTAAGGACCTGCCACCAGATCTCTATGAGCTATACAAGTCAGATCCAGAAGAGACCTATGGAGAACGCAAGAACCGAATCCAATGGATTTGAAGACATTCGGCAGAGGAATGGTTCAAGTACAGATTCGTCACCGACGAATATGCTGAGAAGAGTGCCATCAAGGGCCCCTGGGGAGATATCATATACAAAGGTCTTCAGCCCAAATCAAAGTCCGAAGCTATTGCTCAAGGCTTTTACCCCTGCATGCTTCGTGGACCTCAGCCTGCTAATGCCGACCCATCCTCTCTGTTATGGTGTCGCGAAGACAATCTCTTCAAGCACAACTATCAGTTTGCACAGAACTCTGCCAAGGAAAACAAGAAGTCATTGGGATTAGACTTTAACCCAGGCCCCTCTGCGCCATGTGCTGACAGCACACGAGAAGCTGAACCTAATCTGGTTGGCCCTTCTACAACCTAGAAGGTCTGATCAACCTGCAGACGATGCTGAATCTGACGAAGCACCTGCACCACCGAAGCCGCAGAAGTAAAAGAAGGCTAAAGCTTCAAAGTCAGCTGCTCCTCCAAAAGCTTCACGTGCGAAGCCACTGGCTACTGCACCTCCTGAAGACAGTGTGCAATCTGAAGATCTATCACGTATCTCCAAGAAGACGGAGATGAAAAAGAATACTGATCAGGCATTGACCCCTGCTGCCTGTGAGACGAACACATTGATCTGTCCAGTGATGAAAGTCTTGCAGATGATGCTCTTGAGCAACTAATTAAGAGCAAGGAAGAAGCAAAAAACTGCAATGATTTGCCTCTCTTTGACGTGGAAATCATCCACAACTTCATTGATGAGTGGTTTGAAACCCCCAATCTGAACTTTGATGATCTGCAACTTCCAATTGGCCTCAGCGTCTCTTTCAATGGCGCCATTGCTTCTGAGCTAGCTCTAGCTCAGCGCATCGTTGAACTGAAGCACAAGATCGACTATGAGAAAGATCAGTTCAAGAAGCACATGGCAAAGCTTAGCGTGCAAGATGTCAAAAACTTCAAGGTTATGCTGCACGAGCTCAAGGAAGCTTTTCTCAAGAAACAAGAAGAAGCTAAAGGTTCTCGTGAGCGCATGAACAGTCTGGCTAACAAGTGCGTGCAAGCCTACAATGAAGCTGAGAAGCGCAAGGCTCTTGGGCGTCCTGGCATCGACCCCAGAATGACTGCAAAGAAGAAGAAGCCATCGAATGACAAATCTACACCTTCAAGGCGGGAAGAACCTCGCATTGTCTTCCCAAGCAGTATGTCCGGCTCGAAGCCAAAGGTCAAGTCAACTGCTTCAGAACTAAAATTAACAAGGGCTGCCGAGGCTGAAGCCAGAAAGAGGAAAAATCCTGAAGCTTCTGATGTCACTCCCTCCAAGAAGAAGCGAAAACCAAGAAAGATCGGGCTGCTCCCACAGAGCCCCTTGTTGTCGAGCCCATCTCGGTTGCTCGTCCTGACTCTTTGCATCAAGAACGATGGATGGTAGTTCATGAGCCTGCTTCCACAGAGGCTCCTGAAGCTGAAGACATTCCAGCAGTTGACCCCACCGCTGCGGAAGACATTGGTCACCATGACAATGTTGAAGATGATGTAGTTCTTCCTCAGATCGAGCACAACTTGGTATCATCGCCTGTTCTCACGAACAGCGAACTCATCAGCATTGGTCGTCCTCTGACGCCAATTGCTCAGGATGCATCATGGGCTGATCAACCACAACAATAAGACACCCCGAGTACTCCCCAACGACAAGTCACCCCACCAGTGCAAGAAGAAGAAGATGACTTTGAGGCCCAGCCAACTCCATCTCCACAGGCGTCGCCAGCGTTACGCAGGCTTCGCAAAGGACCAAGGCCCCAAGTCCCTCTTTCGAGCGGTCCAGAAGGAGAAGTGCACCACCAATCTGTTGCACGTCAGGTGTTCCCAGAAGCCACTCCTACTATGAATGTCTCCGAGTCTGAAGCTAAAGTTGCTGAAGACAATCCGGCTGCATCAGCCGAAGAAAAACAAGCATAAGAACGTGCCCCTACTCCCCCCATCACTGAAGAAGCTGTTCCTTAAGTGAACATGTCGGTGCACGACCCTCCATCTCCTCAAGTTGAGGTTGAGAATCCTGAGGCTGCCCCCACTAACACCACTGAAGCCAATGACGTGGTCATGACTGAAGACAATGTGGAGCCTGCACCAAACACTGTGCCAGAAGCCAATGAAGCCAATGATGCACCTGCAACAGATGTGCAGCTTGATGCCTCTGTTGATACCACTGCTCCTCTTCTGCCACCAAGGCCACATACTATCGAGCAAGCGTACAACTATGGCCAGTTTATCACTATCAAATGGCCTCTTCTTGTTCCTCCACCTGCTGCTGGTCCCCAATTTGACTATCACGTCGAGCGCAGGCCTCAGGTTCAGAAGCCAATGCCAAGGCTGCCTAGGTTTCCAGGCACTGCATCTGCACTCGGATCATTCAACATCAATGGCTTCAAAGCACACAACACCTTCTTTGATAGCGCCAAGAACCCCTACTCTAAGGCAAGAATATCTTCTGATCGGTTCTGGAGCTATCAGCAGTGCAGTTATTACTCATGCATCCTATACAATCAAGGTCGTATTTTTCCACATATGCGTCTTGACACTGAAGCCATAACTGGTCTGCCCTATTTGGAAGAAGCGCTGGATTGCTTCAGAGAGTCTGGCTTGTTGCAGTTCGTCACTGACAAGGAGCACTGGAACGAAGAATTGCTGCTCCAATTCTATGCCACTCTTCATATTCGTGGCTACAACAGGGATCCAAAGACTTGGGTCCTTGAGTGGATGACTGGCAATGTTCATCATGAAGCCAAAGCCTTTGATGTCACTGAGCTCACTGGCCTGCCCACTCTAGGTGATCTTTATGAACCTGGTTGTCAGCTTCACGGTGCTGCTATGGAAAGCATTTTTCACAAGCCTAAACCCAACATGATTCAGATGCTTAGCATGATGAAGCCTTTGCCTCCCGGTGCTGAATATCCTAAGGAGTTCTTTGTTGAAGACCTTGAGTATCTGCCACATACTATCTATCACATTATAAGGCAAACTCTCTGGCCCATCAAAGGACATTCTCCACATGCAAAGCTTGAAGGGGCAATGAAGACTTTGGTCTTCCATATTCTTCACGGCAAAAGCTTCAATGCACAAGACTTCTTCATCCACCAACTTGCTGCATCAGGATCTGATCTCTTTGGCTTGAAGTTTTACGCTCCATGGATTATGCGTCTAATCAAACTACACTCAGCTGTCACCTATCAGCCCTCTGCTCGCAATCATCTGATTTTTCCGCCTGACGTCGATATGTCAGTTGAAGCCATCTATCCAGAGCTTGCCAAGGAGCCCCTTAGTCTTCAAAATGCTGATAATCAAAGCTTCTCACAACACATTGAAGGAGTCCAAGCAGTCACTCATGTTTATCCTCTGGCTGGTACTACCCGTGCACCTCATTGTGCCCTCACTGAAGCCACTGAAAGCACCATTGCACAACGGCCTAAGAAGCGATCTCGTGTTCTCAATGACCGAGAGCTTCTGGTTGCCCTTCATCAGAAACAGGATAAGCATCATGACTGGCTGAAGCGCCAAATGCAAAGCCTCTTGGTGGACGTAAACAGGATTCGCAACCTTGCCACCAAGAATGCCTTTGTCGCCCATGAAACTTGTCGGCGTACATGGAAAGGGCTGACGCTTATGTGTTCTGAAGATGATCTTCAAGATGATGGCTTCTCTGAACACTTCAAGTTTGACTCAACACCTCCGAGAAGGACTGTGCTGCAGCGTACTCCATCTCTTGAAGACTCTGAGTTCTCCTCCTCTGCTGCAACAGTGAATGCACGTGTCATCGATGATGAAGACGATGCTACTTCACCACCTTCAGCGCGAATCAACACTGCACCAAGTTCGTCTGCACCGCCAACCAACACCGACGACCTTGCTGCTTCACCATCTCCTCATGGGAATGAGTAGGTGCTCTATGTCTTCAAACCTTTTTGGTCCCTACTGACAAAAGGGGGAGAAGCATATGAGTTTGATAGTCTTCATGCGGGTCCATATGGGCGGTGGTTTTATATTTTGCCTAGTGTTTACAACTCTCGCATTTTGATACATTTGGTTATTTGAGTTGTAACACTTAAACTCGATGGTCGTCTGCTACTTATTTGCTATTCTGTGATGCGATGATAAATTCCGCATGTGCGATGATAACTTCCGCACTTAGGTCATTCTGCAGACGTCCATTTTTCATTATGCATGTCATTATCTTCATTACATCATATCTTGCATAATGAATTGTAATCATAGGTTGAAGAGGATCTCCACAAGTACAACCTGCCATGTGCATTTGCATTCCAAAAGCAAATTACTTATATGCACATCTTTAGGGGGAGCCCATGCAACTTATGAAGACAATACCCTATCCTTTACAATTTCACATATTTTATTCCCCGTTGAAAACTTCAACCAGTTTGCTATCAATCACCAAAAAGGGGGAGATTGTAAGTGCATCTAGTGCCACCCCTAGTTGGTTTTGGAGTATTGACGACAAACCTGGTTGAGGGACTAATGTGTTTGTGAGAATTGCAGGATAACACAGGTAGAAGTCCCTCATTGATTCGGTTTTCCTACCAGAGATGACCCCTAAAAATTTATGAAGACATTGAAGTCAAAGGTGGTATGTGAAGACATTCACATTGAAGACTATGACAAGAGAAGACATCACGTGAAGACTATGGAGCGCGAAGACTTAGTTGTTTCGTCGTTCTTTTTCTTCTTTGTTGAGTCATAGGAACCACCGTACTGTTAAGTGGGGTCCAAGAGAACCAGTCAGAACGACTGAAGTGATGCTTAACCAAAATCCTATGTCTTCGAGCGAAGACAATGAGAGCAAATCTTATCCAGAGCTGGGTAAGTCAGCTTTGCTTGTAGCCCAAGTAAAGTTGCCGTGTGTGCTTGAAATCTGACCGTTGCAACATGTGTCAGTTCCTTAGTGACCCAGGGTCATTTCGGACAAACCAGGTCGGGTTGCCTAGTGGCTATGAATAGCCCACCCCCTACAACCATAAACGATTGGCTGCTCAGAGTTAGTGTACGACTTTTGTCGTTTGAGAGAAACCCACCTGAAAGCCTTTGAGAGAGAATTCCTTGCGAGGATAAAGCCCTAACCACCCAGAGTCAAAGAGTGTTAGGCATCACTTAAGTCTTCCTGTCTGTGCGATCTGAAGACTTATTACACTTGAGGACTGTGAATCCTCCAGCCGGTTAGGCGTCGCGTTCTGAGCATCCAAGAGTCATTGTGGATCGCCGGTGAGCGAAGTCTGTGAAGGTTTGGGAGTCTACCTTGAAGACTTAACAGAGTGATTGGGCGAGGACTGGGTGTCCTTAGCTCAAGGCGAATAAGGTGAATACATGGTCTTCTGAGTTAAATCTCAGCCTCCCTAACCAGACGTACAGTTGTCACAGCAACTAGAACTGGTCCAAAAAATCATTGTCTTCAACGAGTCACTGGTTTCGTCCTTCCCATTCCTTTACTTACTGTTGGCCCTGGTGAAGTCATTGTATGATTGCATTATCTTTTGTCTTCACTGAGTAACTGATTGTTCTGATTGGCTTCACACTATCTTCCTACCTGATTTACACTGCCTAGCTGCTATTAGTCATTGTGCTTTCACTTCATTGAATACTTGACTATGGCTTGCTTAGTGTAGTCTACCTTCCGCTGCATGGTAATAGGTTTATTTCTATCGTTTGTCTTCGAAACTTCCATGTTTTGAAGACTTTCATAAAAATCGCTTATCCCCCCCCCTAGTCGATCACTAGCACTTTCACTATATCATTTCCCATCAAAAGTATGTCATCCACATATAATATGAGAAATGCTACAGAGCTCCCACTCACTTTGTTGTAAACGCAGGCTTCTCCATAAGTCTGCATAAATCCAAACGCTTTGATAATTTCATTAAAGCGAATGTTCCAACTCCGAGATGCTTGCACCAGCCCATAGATGGAGCGCTGGAGCTTGCATACCTTGTTAGCATTCTTAGGATCGACAAAACCTTCCGGCTGCATCATATACAATTCTTCCTTAAGAAAGCTGTTAAGGAATGCCGGTTTGACGTCCATTTGCCATATCTCATAATCATAGTATGCGGCAATTGCTAACATGATTCAGATGGACTTCAGCTTCACTACGGGT
The DNA here is from genome assembly GCF_056163025.1 of Triticum urartu. Taxonomy (NCBI): domain Eukaryota; kingdom Viridiplantae; phylum Streptophyta; class Magnoliopsida; order Poales; family Poaceae; genus Triticum; species Triticum urartu. The sequence goes on from NC_141877.1 coordinate 297,767,812, forward strand.
GAGAAGGTCTCATCGTAGTCAACCCCTTGAACTTGTCGATAACCCTTAGCGACAAGTCGAGCCTTATAGATGGTAACATTACCATCCGCGTCCGTCTTCTTCTTAAAGATCCATTTATTCTCTATCGCTCGCCGATCATCGAGCAAGTCTGTCAAAGTCCATACTTTGTTTTCATACATGGATCCTATCTTGGATTGCATGGCTTCAAGCCATTTGTTGGAATCTGGGCCCGTCATTGCTTCTTCATAGTTCGAAGGTTCACTGTTGTCTAACAACATCACTTCCAGGACAGGGTTGCCATACCATTCTGGTGTGGAACGTGTCCTTGTGGACCTTTGAAGTTCAGTAGTAACTTGATCCGAAGTACCTTGATCATTATCATTAACTTCCTCTCTAGTCAGTGCAGGCACCACAGGAATATCTTCTCGAGCTGCGCTACTTTCCGGTTCAAGAGGCAGTACTTCATCGAGTTCCACTTTCCTCCCACTTACTTCTCTCGAGAGAAACTCTTTCTCCAGAAAGTACCCATTCTTGGCAACAAAGATCTTGCCTTCGGATCTAAGGTAGAAGGTATACCCAATGGTTTCCTTAGGGTATCCTATGAAGACGCACTTTTCCGACTTCGGTTCGAGCTTTTCAGGTTGAAGTTTCTTGACATAAGCATCGCATCCCCAAACTTTTAGAAACGATAGCTTAGGTTTCTTCCCAAACCATAATTCATACGGTGTCGTCTCAACGGATTTAGACGGTGCCCTATTTAAAGTGAATGTAGCTGTCTCTAGAGCGTATCCCCAAAATGATAGCTGTAAATTAGTGAGTGACATCATAGATCACACCATATCCCATAGAGTGCGATTACGACGTTCAGACACAGCGTTACGCTGAGGTGTTCCAGGCGGCATGAGTTGTGAAACGATTCCACATTTCCTTAAGTGTGTACCAAATTCGTGACTTAAATATTCTCCCCCACGATCTGATCGTAAGAATTTTATCTTTTGGTCATGTTGATTCTCTACCTCATTCTGAAATTCCTTGAACTTTTCAAAGGTCTCAGACTTGTGTTTCATCAAATAGACATACCCATATCTACTTAAGTCATCAGTGAGAGTGAGAACATAACGATAGCCACCGCGAGCCTCAATGCTCATTGGACCGCACACATCAGTATGTATAATTTCCAATAAGTTGGTTGCTCACTCCATTGTTCCGGAGAACGGAGTCTTGGTCATTTTACCCATGAGGCATGGTTCGCACGTGTCAAATGATTCGAAATCAAGAGACTCTAAAAGTCCATCTGTATGGAGCTTCTTCATGCGTTTGACACTGATGTGACCAAGGCGGCAGTGCCACAGGTATGTGGGACTATCATTATCAACCTTACATCTTTTGGTATTCTCACTATGAATATGTGTAACATCACGTTCGAGATTCATTAAGAATAAACCATTGACCAGCAGGGCATGACCATAAAACATATCTCTCATATAAATAGAACAACCATTATTCTCGGATTTAAATGAGTAGCCATCTCGTATTAAACGAGATCCAGATACAATGTTCATGCTCAAAGCTGGCACTAAATAACAATTATTGAGGTTTAAAACTAATCCCGTAGGTAAATGTAGAGGTAGCGTGCCGACGGCGATCACATCGACCTTGGAACCATTCCCGACGCGCATCGTCACCTCGTCCTTCGCCAGTCTCCGCTTATTCCGCAGCTCCTGTTTTGAGTTACAAATGTGAGCAACCGCACCGGTATCAAATACCCAGGAGCTACTATGAGTACTGGTAAGGTACACATCAATTACATGTATATCACATATACCTTTAGTGTTGCCGGCCTTCTTGTCCGCTAAGTATTTGGGGCAGTTCCGCTTCCAGTGTCCCTTTCCCTTACAATAAAAGCACTCAGTCTCAGGTTTGGGTCCATTCTTTGACTTCTTCCCGGCAACTGGTTTACCGGGCGCGGCAATTCCCTTGCCGTCCTTCTTGAAGTTCTTCTTACCCTTGCCTTTCTTGAAACTAGTGGTTTTATTGACCATCAACACTTGATGTTCCTTTTTGATTTCCACCTCCGCTGAGTTCAGCATTGAAAATACTTCAGGAATAGTTTTCACCATCCCCTGCATATTGTAGTTCATCACAAAGCTCTTGTAGCTAGGTGGGAGCGACTGAAGGATTCTGTCAATGACTGCCTCGTCCGGGAGGTTAATGTCCAGCTGGGACAAGCGATTATGCAACCTAGACATTTTGAGTATGTGCTCACTGACAGAACTATTTTCCTCCATCTTACAACTGTAGAACTTCCCGGAGACTTCATATCTCTCGACCCGGGCATGAGCTTGGAAAACCATTTTCAGCTCTTCGAACATGTCATATGCTCCGTGTTGCTCAAAACGCTTTTGGAGCCCCGGTTCTAAGCTGTAAAGCATGCCGCACTGAACGAGGGAGTAATCATCAGCACGTGACTGCCAAGCGTTCATAACGTCTTGGTTCTCTGGGATGGGAGCATCACCTAGCAGTGCTTCTAGGACATATGCTTTCCTGGCAGCTATGAGGATGATCCTCAGGTTCCGGACCCAGTCCGTATAGTTGCTGCCATCATCTTTCAGCTTGGTTTTCTCTAGGAACGCATTGAAGTTGAGGTTGACATGAGCATTGGCCATTTGATCTACAAGACATTTTTCAAAGGTTTTTAGACTAAATTCATGATAATTAAGTTCATCTAATCAAATTATTTAATGAACTCCCACTCAGATAGACATCCCTCTAGTCATCTAAGTGATACATGTTCCGAGTCAACTAGGCCGTGTCCGATCATCACGTGAGACGGACTAGTCATCATCGGTGAACATCTTCATGTTGATCGTATCTTCTATATGACTCATGTTCGACCTTTCGGTCTTCCGTGTTCCGAGGCCATGTCTGTACATGCTAGGCTCGTCAAGTCAACCTAAGTGTATTGCGTGTGTAAATCTGGCTTACACCCGTTGTATTGGAATGTTAGAATCTATCACACCCGATCATCACGTGGTGCTTCGAGACAACGAACTTTCGCAACGGCGCACAGTTAGGGGGAACACTTTCTTGAAATTATTGTGAGGGGCAAAAACATGATAAACATCACATGCAATCAAATAGTGACATGATATGGCCAATATCATTTGCTGCTTTTGATCTCCATCTTCGGGGTGCCATGATCATCATCGTCACCGGCATGACATCATGATCTCCATCATCGTGTCTTCATGAAGGTGTCTCGTCATCTATTACTTCTACTACTATGGCTAACGGTTTAGCAATAAAGTAAAGTAATTACATGACGTTTATGTTGACACGCATGTCATAAATAAATTAAGACAACTCCTATGGCTCCTGCCGGTTGTCATACTCATTGATATGAAAGTCATGATTCCTATTATAAGAACATGATCAATCTCATACATCACATATATCATTCATCACATCCTTTTGGCCATATCACATCACATGGCACATGCTGCAAAAACAAGTTAGACGTCCTCTAATTGTTGTTGCAAGTTTTTTTTACGTGGCTGCTATAGGTTTCTAGGAAGAACGTTTCTTACCTACGCCAAAACCACAACGTGATATGCCAATTTCTATTTACCCTTTGTAAGGACCCTTTTCATCGAATTCGATCCGACTAAAGTGGGAGAGACAGACACCCGCTAGCCACCTTATGCAACTGGTGCATGTCAGTCGGTGGAACCAGTCTCACGTAAGCGTACGTGTAAGGTCGGTCTGGGACGCTTCATCCCACGATGCCGCTGAATCAAGATAAGACTAGTAACGGCAAGCAAATTGACAAAATCGATGCCCACAACATCTTGTGTTCTACTCGTGCATAGAAACTACGCATAGACCTAGCTCATGATGCCACTGTTGGGGAACATAGCAATAATTCAAAATTTTCTACGCATCACCAAGATCAATCTATGGAGTAATCTAGCAACGAGGGGAAGGAGTGCATCTTCATACCCTTGAAGATCGCTAAGCGGAAGCGTTCAAGAGAACGGGGTTGATGGAGTCGTACTCGTCGTGATCCAAATCACCGATGATCCTAGCGCCGAACGGACGGCACCTCCGCGTTCAACACATGTACGGTTGGGAGAGACGTCTCCTTCTTGATCCAGCAAGGGGAGAGGAGAGGTTGATGGAGATCCAGCAGCACAACGGCGTGGTGGTCGAAGCAACGGGATCTCGGCAGGGCTTCGCCAAGCACCAACGAGAGGGAGAGGTGTCACGGAGGGAGAGGGAGGTGCCAGGGACTTGGGTGCGGCTTCCCTCCCTCCCCCCACTATATATAGGGCCCCTAGGGGGGCGCCGGCCCTAGGAGATGGGATCTCCAAGGGGGGCGGCGGCCAAGGGGAACTTGCCCCCCAAGCCAAGTGGGGCGCCCCCACCCCTAGGGTTTCCAACCCTAGGCGCAGGGGAAGGCCCATGGGGGTACACCAGCCCACCAGGGGCTGGTTACCCTCCCACTTCAGCCCATGGGGCCCTCCGGGATAGGTGGCCCCACCCAGTGGACCCCCGGGACCCTTCCGGTGGTCCCGGTACAATACCGATTACCCCTGAAACTTTCCCGATGGCCGAAACTGGACTTCCTATATATAAATCTTCACCCCCGGACCATTCCGGAACTCCTCGTGACGTCCGGGATCTCATCTGGGACTCCGAACAACTTTCGGGTTACCGCATACTAATATCTCTACAACCCTAGCGTCACCGAACCTTAAGCGTGTAGACCCTACGGGTTCGGGAGAGACGCATACATGACCGAGACGACTCTCCGGTCAATAACCAACAGCGGGATCTGGATACCCATGTTGGCTCCCACATGCTCCTCGATGATCTCATCGGATGAACCACGATGTCGAGGATTCAATTAATTCCGTATACAATTCCCTTTGTCAATCGGTACGTTACTTGCCCGAGGTTCGATCGTCGGTATCCCAATACCTCGTTCAATCTCGTTACCGGCATGTCACTTTACTCGTACCGTAATGCATTATCCCGTGACCAAACACTTGGTCACTTTGAGCTCATTATAATGATGCATTACCGAGTGGGCCCAGAGATACCTCTCCGTCATACGGAGTGACAAATCCCAGTCTTGATCCATGTCAACCCAACAGATACTTTCGGGGATACCTGTAGTATACCTTTATAGTCACCCAGTTACGTTGGGACGTTTGGTACACCCAAAGCACTCCTACGACATCCGGGAGTTACACGATCTCATGGTCTAAGGAAATGATACTTGGCATTGGAAAAGCTCTAGCAAACGAACTACACGATCTTGTGCTATGCTTAGGATTGGGTCTTTTCCATCACATCATTCTCCTAATGATGTGATCCCGTTATCAATGACATCTAATGTCCATAGTCAGGAAACCATGACTATCTATTGATCAACGAGCTAGTTAACTAGAGGCTCACTAGGGACATGTTGTGGTCTATGTATTCACACATGTATTACGATTTCCGGATAACACCATTATAGCATGAACAACAGACAATTACCATGAACAAGGAAATATAATAATAACCATTTTATTATTGCCTCTAGGGCATATTTCCAACAAGGCAAAGGTATGATGTGGAGCTGCAGCAAGCGACCAGCATATATGGTGGCTAACATACGCAAAAGAGAGCGAGAAGAGAAGGCAAAAGCACGGTCGAACAACTATGATCAAGAAGTGATCCTAGAACAACCTACGTCAAGCATTACTCCAATACCGTGTTCACTTCCTGGACTCCGCTGAGAAGAGACCACCACGGTTACACACGCGATTGATGCATTTTAATTAAGTTAAGTTTCAGGTTATCTACAACCGGAAATTAACAAATTCCCATCTGCCCATAACCGCGGGCACGGCTTTCGAAAGTTCAAATCACTGCAGGGGAGTCCCAACTTAGCCCATCACAAGCTCTCATGGTCAACGAAGGATATTCCTTCTCCTAAGACAATCCGATCAGACTCGGCATCCAGGTTACGAGACATCCTCGACAATGGTAAAACAAGTCCAGCAAGACCACCCGCTGTGCCGACAAATCCCGATAGGAGCTGCACATATCTCGTTCTCAGGGCACACCGGATAAGCTAAGCGTACGGAAGCCAACGTAACCCAAGTTTCCAAGGGACGGCCCTACACGGTGCTCTGGGTTGGACCAACACTCAGAGGAGCACTGGCCCGGGGTTTAATAAAGATGACCCTTGGGCTCCGAAAACCCAAGGGAAAAGAAAAGGCTAGGTGGCGAATGGTAAAACCAATGTTGGGCCATGCTGGTGGAGTTTTATTCAAGGCGAACTGTCAAGGGGTTCCCATTATAACCCAACCGCGTAAGGAACGCAAAATCAGGGAACATAACACCGATATGACGGAAACTAGGGCGGCAAGAGTGGAACAAAACACTAGGCATAAGGCCGAGCCTTCCACCCTTTACCAAGTATATAGGTGCATTAAGATAAACAAGATAATATTGTGATATCCCAACAATAAACAAGTTCCAACAAGGAACGATCTCCAACCTTCACCTGCAACTAGCAACGCTATAAGAGGGGCTGAGCAAAGCGGTAACATAGCCAAACAACAGTTTGCTAGGACATGGTGGGTTAGAGGTTTGACATGGCAATATGGGAGGCATGATAAGCAAGTGGTAGGTATCGTAGCATAGGCATAGCAAAATAGAAGCATCTAGCAAGCAAAGATAGAAGTGATTTCGAGGGTATGATCATCTTGCCTGCAAAGTTCTCAGAGTTGCCTTGATCCTCGAAAGCGTACTCAACGGGCTCCTCGTTCACGTACTCGTCTCCCGGCTCTACCCAAACAAGAACAACAAGCAAAAGGAACACAATCAACCACGTGCAATACTCAAGCAACATGATGCGAACATGGTATGATATGCGGGATGCGGTATGTAATGCATATGCGTGATTTGGAAAGGAATGGATGAACCTGGCCTCAACTTGGAAATCAAAGAGTGCCACTGGAAAGGTGAGTCGATATCGGTATAAAGATCACCGGAATTGGATGCACGGTTTGGAAATGGCAAGCAAAACAAATATGGCACCGGTCTGCGATAATCAGCAAGTGACCAACTAAATGCATCAAGTTAAATATGCTACAACACTCAAACATAGCAACAAAATACATGGCAGAGATCCACTCATGATGCTTGAAAAAAGATGAACACTGAGCTACAGATAATTCACTCATTAACAGGTTCAAACAAGCATGGAAAAAGAGCAAAAGATTACTGGTTTCAGACTTAGTGAAATTAACAGCATATCAGGAATTTATCATCAGGAAGCAAACTTTAGAGCATGATAACTACATGCTACAGGAACATATCATGGCAAGCAAGGCATGGCATGAAGCTACTAAAAACATATAACAAAAGTCCCTTAGTGACCATGAGCCAAAAGGGATCAGAGGATACAATTGCAAGCATGTGAACATAGCAAAAACATAAACAGATTCAGGCTTAGTGAAAAACTGGAGCATGCAAAACAGATTAACAAGTAGGCATGTTTACGAGCTCGATGCACTCACTAAGAGGCATTGCATGACAAACTAAGAATACATCCATCAAGAAGACATGGCAAGAACAATAACATAGAATGCACGGATCAATAACAACAACCTCGGCAAAATCGCTAAACATGTTAACAATCTGCCAGGAATATTTTATGGCAAAAGTAGAGCTCGATTCACTCAAGCTAGGGTGCTCCATAAATGCAAACAAATACATGGCTGGATAGAGCACCACAATATTAACAAAACATCCTTACTGATCATCCTCAAAAGAGGCACGGATCACTAAGAAACAACATAAACATATGACATAAAAACAAAAACAGGACAAAGACTTAGTGAAATTCTAAGTCCCTGAAATCAGCATTATTGAGTAAGCTACTTTGCATGCTTGTGCTAGTCACCACAAATATCACAAAAAATACATGGCATACACCCCTGTAAAGATGGCATGGCATTTAACAAAACACATGTAGAGCTCAGGATCATAGCATGCACACAATAATCATGGCAAAAATGACAAAAGGCCATTTGCTGAAACAGATCTGACATATTCATCACATAGCCCTCTTCCAACAGCATTTCGGGCATCAAGATGAGCTCAAATGAAAATGATGCAATGAGATGAAATTATGTACTCGTCGAGGCAAACATTTTGATATGCTACACGCATGAATCGGAGCTACGAATGCAGAGTTATGGCATGTCAAAGATTGCAAAAAATCGAGGGTTACGAGAGGAAAAAGTCAACCGAGGCAAAATGGATCTGGATCTGGATCTCGAGCACTATAGCAGGCACAGAGTTCGAAGTTCGCCGGAGAGTCGCCGGACTTGTCGTTCCGAGGAGGAAGGAGAGGGGGCCGGATCTGGCGCTGCGGGGGCCGGGCGGCGCGGCGCCTGCGGAGGAGGACGGCGGCGAGGTCGATGCGGCGCGGGGCGGCCGGACCAGGTCGAGGTGGCGCGGTGGCTCACCAGCTCGGGGAGGAGAAGGGGCGGCGCAGCGGAGCTCTCCCACGGCTCGGGCGGCGCGGCGGATGGGCCGAGGAGGGCCCGCGGCGGGCCTCAAGGGCCGGCGTGGATCACAGCGATGTGGGGCGCCGGGCGGCTGACATGTCAACGCCTGATTGGTCCGGGGCGGTGCACGGACGTGTCCGGCTAGACTTCGGACATGTCTGGCGGCTGGAGAGGAAGGAGACTAGGGTTTCGGGGAAAAAGACCCAAAAATGAAAATGAGGGGCCTATTTATAGAGATAGAGGGAGCTAGGGAGCTCCAAATGAGGTGCGGTTTGCGGCCACGCGATCGTGATCGAACGCTCTAGATGATAGAAGAGGTTTAGGTGGGTTTTGGGCCAGTTTGGAAGGGTGTTGGGGTGCAACACACACGAGGCCTTCTCGGTCCCTCGGTTAACCATTGGAGTATCAAATGAAGTCCAAATGACACGAAACTTGACAGGCGGTCTACCGGTCGTAAACCAAGGCCGCATGACAAGTCTCGGTCCAACCCGAAAACGTTTAACACCCACACACGAAAAGAGGTAGAAAGGACCACCGGAGGAGATAGGAGCGCCGGAATGCAAAACGGACAACGGGGAAAATGCTCGGATGCATGAGACGAACACGTATGCAAATGCAATGCACATGATGACATGATATGAGATGCAAGACAAAGACAAAAAACACACGAAGGCAAAACCCGACAATGATGAAATAAAATAACTTAGTGCCGGAAACGGCAAGAGTTGGAGTACAAATAAGGTAAATTACATCCGGGGTGTTACACATCACCACTATGTCGTCGTGTTGGTCACAATCTCATCTACCTCCTCTCCCTCACTTGTTGGATCAAGAAGGAGAGGACGCCACCGACACGAATGTGTGATAATCTCGGAGGTGACGCACATGCAGCGCTTGGATCGGATTGGATCGCGACGCGAGTACGACTACGTCAACCACGATCTTTAGTTTGTTTACGCTTTTGGTCTACAAGGGTACATAGACACACTCCCCTCTCTCATTTCTAGCGTCTCCATAGATAGATCTTTGGGTGTTTCGTAGGTTTTTTGTGTTTGCCATGCAAGGTTCCCCATCAACACAAGGGTGTGACTAGGTCTCGCGGTTAAAGTATACGAAACTTGCAGAGTGTAAAAACTAATCATGATTAGTAGTGTCCCCGGTTACAGACAAGTTTGAGCAATTTTGACCGAGAACTGTCAGCATGATCTCATCACCTCTTCTTAACTAAAAATTGATGGGTTGAACAAGGGAATATTGACTAACCCATGTGCTTGGTTAACCTATGGAGTTGGTCTAGGGCAGCTTCAGGATTGCGGTGGCCCCAAAGTATGTACTACTTTAGAGTAGACCACCTATTACAAAGTTGGAGAAAACTTTTTTAGCAAAAAGCCTTGAACTCCACTAGACAAAAATGCATACAGAGGTTGAAACAAGATTTCCATACAATCACGGAATTTGCCAATACATTCCATTTATTGACCCTAGAGGCTACAACGTATCATGTTGCAGGTGATTGCTTCAAGGAGTGACTTATGTAGGGTTTCGTGCCTCCACTCGACATGCTTCCTTGTGGTGTTGATGGAGCTTACCAAGACATCTACCTTAGCTTTTATTTCATTCTTCTTTAGAAGAACTCTATTTTCTTATTGTAAAACTATGTATTTTACTAGCCTATGGCTAGAGTTTGTAAGATTATATGGTTTTTACATCATGCGAGGTAATGAAATGATGCATTTTGTGTATGATACAACATCTGTTACCGTGTATGCCGGTGATTTTAACTAGGGGTTAGCATAGAAACACATGGAGACCGTAACCTAAAAAGGTGGACGGTGACACAAGTCATCCTCTACTTCTCATGACCCAATTCTTCAACCGATGCATCCAAATGGTAAATCGAGTAACCCAAGATTTCCAATTTTATTGAATTATTCCAAAACAAACTGATTCCACTACTTCTACCTTGACTATCATTGCACATGCCTTATCATAACCCAAAGTACCAGCTAAATCTTCTACCCTGGGTCCTTCTATTTGTGTTGCAACAATGCACAATAGGGTCGGTGTCGGTGTCAAAACCGGCAGATCTCGAGTAGGGGGTCCCGAACTTTGCGTCCAAGGTCGATGGTAACAGGAGACAGGGGACACGATGTTTACCCAGGTTCAGGCCCTCTCCATGGAGGTAATACCCTACTTCCTGCTTGATTGATCTTAATGAATATGAGTATTACAAGAGTTGATCTACCACAAGATCATAATGGCTAAACCTTAGAAGTCTAGCCTGTATGACTATGGTAATGAGTATCTGTCTTCTCCGGACTAAGTCCTCCGGTTTATATATATAGACACCGGGGGAATCTGGGGTTACACAAGGTCGGTTACAAAGAAAGGAATCTACATGTTCGGTCACCAAGCTTGCCCTCCACGCTAGGGAGAATCCCATCCGGACATGGGTACAGTCTTCGGTCTTCGTATCTTCATAGCCCATGGCTAATAGGCCGGACGCCCGAGGACCCCTTAGTCCAGGACTCCCTCAGTAGCCCCTGAACCTGGCTTCAATGACAAGGTATCCGGCGCGTAGATCTGTCTTCGGCATTGCAAGGTGGGTTCCCCTTTCCGAACTCCAAGATAGTCTTCAGACGAAACAAACGTGTCTGGATCTGCAACACACGGCCGTAGATAGTATATTATTTTACGAATCCAATCTGCTGACAACTTTAGTAATGTGATGTCACGCTTTCCCGGTCATTATTTCGAACCGTTTCCCGTCCCGCCGTTCCATGTTTCGGGGCGTGGTTTTTATTGGCACGTCTTGTTGAAGCAGAGATCGTGTCCCCTTATTGCGGGATTTTCATCAATACGAGCGTGGGTAACCCAACCGTCCTGCGGGAAAGATTCCTTAGGAATAGGCAGGTTCTTAGGCTTAGGAGGAGGCGTTCAATACCCGCTGCCTTTATAAAGGAACCAAGGGCCGTCTTTTTGTGCCAAACCTCTCCTCAGCCTTCCCAACCTCGAGTTCTAGCATCCAAGGTTCAACTTTATTGCTTCAAGCTCCCCCATCATGTTCGGACCTAGCCCTCAAGGCCGATGGGTAGCTTCCTCTGTTACATAGGAGGATATTGCAAAGCTTCTGGCGGCTAGATACTTGACCGCGGAGATACACCACATGCTTCCTGCTCAAGGACAGGTTATTCCGACCCCCAGATCTGGCGAGAGGGTCATATTCATCTCCCACTTCCTCTGAGGGCTAGGGTTCGCTCTTCACCCCTTTGTCTGGGGCTAATGTTTTATTACAGACTAGATTTTCATGATCTAGCTCCGAACTCCTTCCTCCACGTCTCGGCGTTTATCATCACATGCGAGGCCTTCCTCCGAATCCCCCACACTTTGGCTTATGGCTCAAGACCTTTAGTGTGAAGCCGAAGGTAATTGGCGGGGAACAGGTAGAGTGCGGTGGTGCTGTAGTGAGAAAACCTACCAACACTCCCTGGCCAAAAGGCTCTTTCACCGAAACCTCCAACCAATGGCAGCGAGAGTGGTTTTATGTCATGGAACTCCGTAGTACCAAGTGGGCAACTATACCTACGTTCCGTTCCGGCCCTCCGCCACATCTTGCATCATGGATTAACAAGGGGATGGACAGGGGATCAGTTGATGAAGTGTAGACTCTACAGAGCCGCATCTGAACCCTCCTCGAGAGAGACATTGATCTTGTCAACGTGATTCAAGTGATGCTAGTTCGCTGAATCCTGCCATGCCAGCGCAGGTCTCACCGTATGTGGGAGCTTAATCTAGAAGGATCACGAACCCTCGAACACTTCTTCGGCACTACACACGAAGGGATGTGGAAGTTGTTTTTCGGGAAGCAAAAACATTGGCCGGACACTACTGAGGACGTTGGCCTTAACTGCAACCGTCCGGATACCCCGGTAAGCACTCGTCTCCCGAACACTTTGTAATTACGCATACCGTAATATGGTACTGAGCAAGCTATCTTCTTCCAGGGCTTGATAAAGAAGGCGGAACTAATTATGTGTTCGGCCCCTCTTCCTGAAGGCCCAGCGAATCCTGTTCTAACAAGGATGTTGGCCCTGGCACCACACCAGATGCCTGTGAAGGAGGGCGAGGCAGAGAGTGGGAGAACCAAAGATGGCCCCTATTCCAAGGGTACATCAGACATTGTGTCCAGAGGAATCAAAGTTCCCTCATCCGAAGACAAAAGTGAAGGGGGGGGCACTGTCTCCTCCCCTCATGGGAAGAAAAGGGCCGCCTCCGAAGATTTGGAGAAACAGGCTCCTAAGCGAGGCAAGATGCCTCTGTTGGGTGGCTCGGGCTTGGAGGACGTCGAAGCACAGTCTCATGACGAGGACAAGCCTCAGGCCAAATCGTAAGTGAACAAGGATGTTTTTAAACATATCCCGTTCTTTTCTTGTAATGCCTGGAATATATGTTTTTTTGTAGCTCGGCACGCAGTCTTCTACAACAATCCTCTTCTTCGGGGGAACTTCTCCCTGAGATGATGGAAAGCGAGACGCCTCCACCGGTTTCTCCGCCCAATAGGGCGGACGACTTCAAGGTGTCATCGCGGAGGGTCTTCGCCAACCAACAGGTGATGCAAGGGATGATGAAGACATTACCCGAAGGTGATACTTCGCTGGCCCAGGGTCTGGGGACCAATAATGAAGGCCCCAAACAATTCGGTATACAGCCAGATATGAATAAACGGATCCCTTCATAGGGTGGTCGTACTCCTACGGCAGCCTTTGGAGACCCAGAGGCGCCGGATATCTTGACGAACATGCTGCGGCAGGCGTCCGTCTCAGAGGAACATCATACCTTGATGGGCACGATGGTTAAAAAGGTCCTGTCCGCGAAGAGCGGATTAAATGAGGCCTTTGCGAGCCTACTAAGAGGCTTCGAGGTTTGTACTGTTAATATGTGCAATTGTGTTTTAATCGCAAAATACACCTGTGTATAGATAGTATCCCGTGAGACTCTGTTTGGCTTCCCGAGGGAGGCGATCGAAGGATCAAAAGATATGCCCAGGAGATAATATGATTAATTGGAACACAGGCTGTGACCTCACCAGAAACTGCCCAGATTGTGGAGGTTGCGGATTTACAACACAAGATTGATGAGGCCGATAATGATATCACGCTTATCAATAGGCGTCTTGACAAGTCGCAAGGTATGTATTCGGAGCAATCCTTACATATACATGTTTGTAAGATAAGCGTGACGCTAAAAGTTGCATACTAGAATATGTATGGCTGCAGATGGTGCTGCCGCCGTTGAGATTCTTCCGGCGGAGCTCGCCCGGGCCAAGGAGTAGGCCCGGTTTATTAATGCGGCTGCCAAAAAGGCATCGACCGAGTTGAAGGCCGAACAAGCTGCTCGGCACCAAGACGAGGAGAAAATATCCATGATGGCGCTCGAACTGAAAAATGCTACTAGCCGCTGTGAATTCCTAGAGAAGGAGAATAAAGCAAAACGGCTGAGCTTGACAAAGCCTTGCGAGAGGTGAAAGAAGCGCGGTCCGATTCTAGAGTGGCCCGTAAGGAGATCTGGCAAGCTGGGGAAACTGCGGCTGGTAAGCCCTTTTTGCTACAGACTAATTCGGCGATCTGAACTATGCTCAGCTTAACCAAATGTGGAGTTCTCTAGACGAGTTTTTAGACTTGCCAAAGAGTTCTTCCGATGCGGCACAGTTTTACCAAGCGCAAGAGGGATATGCAACGGAGAAGATTTTCTGGTCACAGTTCGGCATATAAAATCGCACTCTGCTGCTGAATGAACAGATGTCCCAATGTGTCGAGCTTCATAGGATGTCCGGCGCTGCCATGAAGAATGTCATACATCAGCTGTGGCCGACTGAGCCGATTCCGTATAGCTGTTTTGGCTTGGTGCGGCGGCTTGCTGATGCGGTGCCACATATCGATGCTGTGAAGTGGTCGGCGTGCATTGAAGGTGCACGGATGGCCTTTGCCCAAGTCAAGACATACTGGGGGAAGATGAAGGCCGTCGATGTTGCAGCGCAGGGTCCACCCAAGGGCAAGGACCATCACGCACCAGAGCATTACTTTGAGGACGTCTTAGAGGCTGCCCGCTTGATAGAGGGTCAATGTTCGAAAGGCATAATATCCGAGTGAATTCTTTACGAATTGTAAAAGACAATTGTTATAATCAGTCTATATTTTGATTTTTCCTAAAGGCTTTTGTTCCTCCTGTGCGACCGTTTTTATATGATCTGAAAGTTTTCCAGTTGTCGGCTTCAGCCCCCTCGTAGGAAGTACGGGGGTGTTCGAAAAAGCATCTAATCACTCTTGACCCAACGTCTTGGTCCGTGAAGGAGGTGTCAATGCGGCGAACTAGGCAACCAGACTATAGGGCGTTAACACTTTCACTTAGCCATAGGAGTTTTATGGTGGGTCTATGACATAGCCCCTGGTATGTATGTGGCTTATTCATATGATGCATTTACATATTTGACCGGAAAGAGGTCCTTCGTGTGACATGGAGGAATCGTTAAAGATTCCGACAAGTCATCGAGTGGTTGACCAGCTCTCGCCGCATCATGGCAGTCAGTTTTCGGCTTTCTCTATTGAGGTGCTTAACCAGGTGAAGCGAAAGCACAATTGCAGTAGTTCTCCCTTTACTACCCTAGCCGATAGAGCGGAACATAGGATAGCAAGCACAGGAGCCGGGCAACCCAATTATTGACCCAAGACATGATTCGGAGTTGATGCATATAAGGCCAAACTCGCGATGCCGAAGTACGCTATAGAGCTATTCGGACTTGTCGGCAACTCGTTTGTTCCCATACCGAGCCCCTGGTAAGTTATGTCGAGGTGTATGTTTGAAACAACCATAGGGGCAAAACTCTGTCCTTTAGAAAAGAATGGATTATTTTTACTGGGATCTGAGTGATGTGCCAATCATGTATATAGGTAACAAAGCCGCAACCCCGGCTATTTGATATGCCAGGGGTCAAAGGCGGAGGAAAAAGGCACTTTACAGGCTCGAAATAGAGAGTGCGGTCTACAAAAATAATTTTGGACCTCCTGTCGCACGTCTGCGCCGCCTGTCCTTGGTGAAGGGACTCCTTGATGGAAATAGCCCTGTATGTGAGTGTACGGATCCGAACTCCGATGGAGTCGGTTTTAGATGTTTCTCCTTTGCGCCACCTGTTTTTAAGAGATAATGAAGAAAGAAAAAGGAAAGTAGATAAAAATGTTACGGGAGTGCTTGCAGGCTTGTCCGTATTGTGCTTCCACCGATGTCCATGGTATCTTAAGTGCGTAGTTATGTATGCGCGGTACAGATTTAGCGGGTATATGAGGTGGGTAGCGGAAGCCGAACTACCATTTCTGCTCCGGGATTGATCGTTCCTCGGGGGGAATTTCTCCTGACCCCTGACATTTGGCTAGTGAACCACTCTGTCATCCCTATTGCCTGGCGGCCCCCTTCCTTTGTGTTCGGCATTGAGCTTGCCGGCCTGCTTGAAGACCCATCAGCTTCTGTTGGTATGATTAGCTGGTTTATCGGGGTGGCCGTGAATCTGGAAGGGTCGGTCTGGTATCCTGTCTAGGTTGGATGGTCCGTCTCTGTTGGCCTTGAAGGGCTTTTTTCGTTGACCGGGTTTTGGATTGCTGAATCCGGCGTTGACCGCTGTGTCGCGTGATCTTTCATTATCACTGCGACTATTGTGTTTACTTCGTCGTGGCTTTCCATTGCCGTCTCGGATTTTGGAAGTGCCTGAGTCGCTGGCGCTATTGCTTCTACGAGCGAGCCAGCTGTCTTCTCCCGCACAAAAGCGGGTCATTAGAGCGGTAAGGGCTGTCATGGATCTAGGTCCTTCCTGATCGAGGTGGCGTGCAAGCCATTCATCCCGGATGCTGTGTTTGAAGGCCGCAAGGTCTTCCGCATCTGGACAGTCAATGATTTGGTTCTTTTTAACTAAGAACCTAGTCCAGAGTTTCTTGGCTGACTCTCCGGGCTGCTGGACAATGTGACTTAAGTCATCGGCATCCAGTGGTCGGACATATGTTCCTTGGAAGTTGTCGCGAAAGGCGTCTTCCAAATCTTCCCAGCTGCCAATAGAATTTTCCGACAAACTGTTTAACCAGTGCCGAGCTGGTCATTTGAGTTTTAATGGTAGGTATTTGATGGCATGAAGGTCATCTCCGCGGGCCATGTGGATATGGAGGAGGAAGTCCTCGATCCATACCGCGGGATTCGTTGTTCCATCGTATGATTCGATATTCATGGGTTTGAACCCGTCTGGGAATTCATGCTCCATTACTTCGTCTGTGAAGCAAAGAGGGTGTGCGGCGCCTCTATGTTGGGCCACACTGCGACGTACCTCCGATGGAGTCCATTTGCGGTTTTCGGCCCGGGCGTGGCTCGGTTTGTCACGTCCGAATAGGTAGCCAACGTTGCGTGTCAAGGCATGTCCTCGCGATCCGTAGATCGATCTTGTGTGTCCTGCTCTACTATCCAAGTCCTGTTGAAGGTCGTATGTACAACCCTGAGCCATTTTATTCTTGCCTTTACGACGAGGTGGGGCGGTCTTGTGTTCGCTTGAGTTGCGGCTTTATCCGGACCAAGTTGTGGTCGACCTGCCACATTGTGCGATGATGGTGTGGGCTCTAGCGCCTTGTTGTCGCACTGAGGTAGCAATCTATGCTTCAGGTAGCTTTTGGTTGGGCCACTAAGGCCGTATTCTTTGGCGGCCAGGACTTCGGTCCATCTATCATTGAGCAGATCTTGGTCCGCTTGAAGCTGCAGCTACTTCTTTCTCAGGCTCCTTGCAGTGGCTATTAGCCGGCGTTTGAAGCGCTCCTGCTTGATAGGTTCCTCAGGCATGATGAAATCCTCATTGCCGAGGCTCTCCTCTTCCTCGGAGAGCGGAAGATAATTACTGTCCTCCGAGTCTCCGTGTATGGCCTGTTCATCAGGGCTAACTTGCCCATTATCCCGTTCACCTATTCGGAGTTTACCTTGATGGGTTCTTCATTATTTTCGGCATCGTTTGGAGTATTATTTTTTCTGGTGCCTGTACTACAGTCTTTGGAACGACGTGACTTAGAGGGGCCTCGAGGAAGTTGGTGCTTGGGCTGTCTCTCAGGAGGTTTATCCTCAACTGGAACCTCTTTGTCATCGTTGTTAGTTTTTCCAGGCGTGTCCACCATGTATACGTCGTAGGAAGAAGAGGCCTTCTAGCGTCTAGTATATGGCGGATTCTGGTCTTGCTCCTCATCGGCATCGTCATCCATACCGTCGATGTCTTCAGAGTCATAATCAAGCATGTCGGTTAAGTCCTCGACAGTGGCTATGAAGTTGGTGGCGGGTGGGTGATGTCTACTACACAACCTTCTTCTTGTATACGTTGTTGGACCTCCAAGTGCAGAGGTTTGTAGGACAGTAGCAAATTTCCCTCAAGTGGATGACCTAAGGTTTATCAATCCGTAGGAGGCATAGGATGAAGATGGTCTCTCTCAAGCAACCCTGCAGCCAAATAACAAAGAGTCTCTTGTGTCCCCAACACACCCAATACAATGGTAAATTGTATAGGTGCACTAGTTCGGCGAAGAGATGGTGATACAAGTGGTATATGGATAGTAGATAATAGTTTTTGTAATCTGAAAATATAAAAACAGCAAGGTAGCGAGTGATAAAAGTGAGCATAAACGGTATTGCAATGATAGGAAACAAGGCCTAGGGTTCATACTTTCGCTAGTGTAAGTTCCCTCAACAATAATAACATAATTGGATCATATAACTATCCCTCAACATGCAACAAAGAGTCACTCCAAAGTCACTAATAGCAGAGAACAAACGAAGAGATTATGGTAGGGTACGAAACCACCTCAAAGTTATTCTTTCCAATCAATCCGTGGGGCTATTCCTATAAGTGTCACAAACATCCCTAGAGTTCGTACTAGAATAACACCTTAAGACACACATCAACCAAAACCGTAATGTCACCTAGATACTCCAATGTCACCTCAAGTATCCGTGGGTAAGATTATACGATATGCATCACACAATCTCAGATTCATCTATTCAACCAACACATAGAACCTCAAAGAGTGCCAGAAAGTTTCTACCGAAGAATCATGACAAAAACGGGTGCCAACCCCTATGCATAGGTTCATGGGCGGAACCCGCAAGTTGATCACCAAAACATACATCAAGTGAATCACGTGATATCCCATTGTCACCACAGATATGCACGGCAAGACATACATCAAGTGTGCTCAAATATTTAAAGACTCAATACGATAAGACAACTTCAAAGGGGAAACTCAATCCATTACAAGAGAGTAGAGGGGGAGAAGAAACATAAGATCCAACTATAATAGCAAATCTCATGATACATCAAGATCGTGCCAAATCAAGAACACGAGAGAGAGAGATCAAACACATAGCTACTGGTACATACCCTCAGCCCCGAGGGAGAACTATTCCTCCTCATCATGGAGAGCGCCGAGATGATGAATATGGCCACCGGAGAAGGATTCCCCCTCCGGTAGGGTGCCGGAACGGGTCTACATTGGCTTTCGGTGGCTACGGAGGCTTCTGGCGGCGGAACTCCCGATCAATTGTGCTTCCTGGTCGTTTTAGGGTATATGGAGATATATAGGCGGAAGAAGTACGTCAGGGGGGGCCACGAGGGGCCCATGAGGGTGGAGGGCGCGCCCTGGGGGGGGCGCCCTCCCTACCTCGTGGCCTCCTTGAAGCTTCCCTTACGTGCACTTCAAGTCTTCTTTCCTTCCAAAAATGAGTTCCGTGAAGTTTCAGGTCAATTGGACTCCGTTTGATTTTCCTTTTGTTCGAAACCCTAAAACAAGGTAAAAACAGAAACTGGCACTGGGCTCTGGGTTAATAGGTTAGTCCCAAATATAAAAGTGTATAATAAAGCCCATAAACATTCAAAACAGTAGATAATATAGCATGGAGTAATCAAAAATTATAGATACGTTGGAGACGTATCAGCATCCCCAAGCTTAATTCCTGCTCGTCCTCAAGTAGGTAAATGATAAAAACAGAATTTTTGAAGTGGAATGTGAAGGAAATATGCCCTAGAGGCAATAATAAAGTTATTATTTATTTCCTTATATCATGATAAATGTTTATTATTCATGCTAGAATTGTATTAACCGGAAACATAATACATGTGTGAATACATAGACAAACAGAGTGTCACTAGTATGCCTCTACTTGACTAGCTCGTTAATCAAAGATGGTTATGTTTCCTAACCATGAACAAAGAGTTGTTATTTGATTAACGAGGTCACATCATTAGTTGAATGATCTGATTGACATGACCCATTCCATTAGCTTAGCACCCGATCGTTTAGTATGTTGCTATTGCTTTCTTCATGACTTATACATGTTCCTATGACTATGAGATTATGCAACTCCCGTTTGCCGGAGGAACACTTTGTGTGCTACCAAACGTCACAACGTAACTGGGTGATTATAAAGGAGCTCTACAGGTGTCTCCAATGGTAGATGTTGGGTTGGCGTATTTCGAGATTAGGATTTGTCACTCCGATTGTCAGAGAGGTATCTCTGGGCCCTCTCGGTAATGCACATCACATGGACTTTTGGAACCACTTGATTATGAATCACTTGGTACTTGCGAACCGTGCCTCATGGGCAAGATGACTAAAACACCGTTCTCTGGTACTATGGAGAGAGAAACAGATTTGTTCTTAATCATACATACCGATGTATGTGGTCCGATGAATATTGAGGCTCGTGGCGGATATCGTTATTTTCTCACCTTCACAGATGACTTAAGCAGATATGGGTATATCTACTTAATGAAACACAAGTCTAAAACATTTGAAAAGTTCAAAGAATTTCAGAGTGAAGTTGAAAATCATCGTAACAAGAAAATAAAGTTTCTACGATCTGATCGTGGAGGAGAATATTTGAGTTACGAGTTTGGTGTACATTTGAAAAATTGTGGAATAGTTTCGCAACTCACGCCACCCGGAACACCACAGCGTAATGGTGTGTCCGAACGTCGTAATCGTACTTTACTGGATATGGTGCGATCTATGATGTCTCTTACTGATTTACCGCTATCGTTTTGGGGTTATGCTTTAGAGACAGCCGCATTCACGTTAAATAGGGCACCATCAAAATCCGTTGAGACGACGCCTTATGAACTGTGGTTTGGCAAGAAACCAAAGTTGTCGTTTCTTAAAGTTTGGGGCTGCGATGCTTATGTGAAAAAGCTTCAACCTGATAAGCTCGAACCCAAATCGGAGAAATGTGTCTTCATAGGATACCCAAAGGAGACTGTTGGGTACACCTTCTATCACAGATTCGAAGGCAAGACATTCGTTGCTAAGAATGGATCCTTTCTAGAGAAGGAGTTTCTCTCGAAAGAAGTGAGTGGGAGGAAAGTAGAACTTGACGAGGTAACTGTACCTGCTCCCTTATTGGAAAATAGTACATCACAGAAAACTGTTTCTGCGACGCCTATACCAATTAGTGAGGAAATTAATGATGATGATCATGAAACTTCAAGACAAGATACTACTGAACCTCGTAGATCAACCAGAGCGAGATCCGCACCAGAGTGGTACGGTAATCCTATTCTGGAAGTCATGCTACTAGATCATGATGAACCTACGAACTATGAAGAAGCGATGGTGAGCCCAGATTCCGCAAAATGGCTTGAAGCCATGAAATCTGAGATGGGATCCATGTATGAGAACAAAGTATGGACTTTGGTTGACTTGCCCGTTGATCGGCAAGCAATTGAGAATAAATGGATCTTCAAGAAAAAGACTGACGCTGACGGTAATATTACTGTCTACAAAGCTCGACTTGTCGCAAAAGGTTTTCGAAAAGTTCAAGGGGTTGACTACGATGAGACCTTCTCTCCCATAGCGATGCTTAAGTCTGTCCGAATCATGTTAGCGATAGCCGCATTTTATGATTATGAAATTTGGCAGATGGATGTCAAAACTGCATTCCTGAATGGATTTCTGGAAGAAGCGTTGTATACGATGCAACCGGAAGGTTTTGTCGATCCAAAGGGAGCTAACAAAGTGTGCAAGCTCCAGCGATCCATTTATGGACTGGTGCAAGCCTCTCGGAGTTGGAATAAACGCTTTGATAGTGTGATCAAAGCATTTGGTTTTATACAGACTTTCAGAGAAGCCTGTATTTACAAGAAAGTGAGTGGGAGCTCTGTAGCATTTCTGATGTTATATGTGGATGACATATTACTGATTGGAAATGATATAGAATTTCTGGATAGCATAAAGGGATACTTGAATAAGAGTTTTTCAATGAAAGACCTCGGTGAAGCTGCTTACATATTAGGCATAAAGATCTATAGAGATAGATCAAGACGCTTAATTGGACTTTCACAAAGCACATACCTTGACAAGATTTTGAAGAAGTTCAAAATGGATCAAGCAAAGAAAGGGTTCTTGCCTGTGTTACAAGGTGTGAAGTTGAGTCAGAATCAATGCCCGACACTGCAGAAGATAGAGAGAAAATGAAAGATGTTCCCTATGCTTGAGCCATAGGCTCTATCATGTATGCAATGCTGTGTACCAGACCTGATGTGTGCCTTGCTATAAGTTTAGCAGGGAGGTACCAAAGTAATCCAGGAGTGGATCACTGGACAGCGGTCAAGAACATCCTGAAATACCTGAAAAGGACTAAGGATATGTTTCTCGTATATGGAGGTGACAAAGAGCTCACCGTAAGAGGTTACGTTGATGCAAGCTTTGACACTGATCCGGACGATTCTAAATCGCAAACCGGATACGTGTTTACTTTAAACGGTGGAGCTATCAGTTGGTGCAGTTCTAAACAAAGCGTCGTAGCGGGATCTACATGTGAAGCGGAGTACATAGCTGCTTCGGAAGCAGCGAACGAAGGAGTCTGGATGAAGGAGTTCATATCCGATCTAGGTGTCATACCTAGTGCATCGGGTCCAATGAAAATCTTTTGTGACAATACTGGTGCAATTGCCTTGGCGAAGGAATCCAGATTTCACAAAAGGACCAAACACATCAAGAGATGCTTCAATTCCATCCGGGATCTAGTCCAGGTGGGAGACATAGAGATTTGCAAGATACATACGGATCTGAATGTTGCAGACCCGTTGACTAAGCCTCTTCCACGAGCAAAACATGATCAGCACCAAGACTCCATGGGTGTTAGAATCATTACTGTGTAATCTAGATTATTGACTCTAGTGCAAGTGGGAGACTGAAGGAAATATGCCCTAGAGGCAATAATAAAGTTATTATTTATTTCCTTATATCATGATAAATGTTTATTATTCATGCTAGAATTGTATTAACCGGAAACATAATACATGTGTGAATACGTAGACAAACAGAGTGTCACTAGTATGCCTCTACTTGACTAGCTCGTTAATCAAAGATGGTTATGTTTCCTAACCATGAACAAAGAGTTGTTATTTGATTAACGAGGTCACATCATTAGTTGAATGATCTGATTGACATGACCCATTCCATTAGCTTAGCACCCGATCGTTTAGTATGTTGCTATTGCTTTCTTCATGACTTATACATGTTCCTATGACTATGAGATTATGCAACTCCCGTTTGCCGGAGGAACACTTTGTGTGCTACCAAACGTCACAACGTAACTAGGTGATTATAAAGGAGCTCTACAGGTGTCTCCAATGGTAGATGTTGGGTTGGCGTATTTCGAGATTAGGATTTGTCACTCCGATTGTCGGAGAGGTATCTCTGGGCCCTCTCGGTAATGCACATCACATAAGCCTTGCAAGCATTGCAACTAATGAGTTAGTTGCGGGATGATGTATTACGGAACGAGTAAAGAGACTTGCCAATAACGAGATTGAACTAGGTATTGGATACCGACGATCGAATCTCGGACAAGTAACATACCGATGACAAAGGGAACAACGTATGTTGTTATGCAGTCTGACCGATAAAGATCTTCGTAGAATATGTAGGAGCCAATATGGGCATCCAGGTCCCGCTATTGGTTATTGACCGGAGATGTGTCTCGGTCATGTCTACATTGTTCTCGAACCGTAGGGTCCGCACGCTTAACATTACGATGACAGTTATTATGAGTTTATGCATTTTGATGTACCGAAGGTTGTTCGGAGTCCCGGATGTGATCACGGACATGACGGGGAGTCTCGAAATGGTCAAGACATAAAGATTGATATATTGGAAGCCTATGTTTGGATATCGGAAGTGTTCCGGGTGAAATCGGGATTTTACCGGAGTACCGGGAGGTTACCGGAACCCCCCGGGAACCATATGGGCCTTAGTGGGCTTTAGTGGAAAGGTGAAAGGGGCAGCCCAAGGTGGCTGCGCGCCTCCCCCCTCCCCTAGTCCTATTAGGACTAGGAGAGGTGGCCGGCCCCCCTTCTCTCTCTCCCCACTTGAGGATTCCTATTCCAACTAGGATTGGGGGGGGGGGGAGTCCTACTCCCGGTAGGAGTAGGACTCCTCCTGGCGCGCCCCAAGGCTGGCAGCACCTCTCCCCCCTTGCTCCTTTATATACAGGGGCAGGGGCACCTCTAGACACACAATTGATCCCCGTGATCATTCCATAGCCATGTGCGGTGCCCCCTGCCACCATATTCCACCTCGATCATATCGTTGTAGTGCTTAGGCGAAGCCCTGCGTCGGTAGAACATCAAGATCGTCACCACGCCGTCGTGCTGACGGAATTCTTCCCCGACGCTTTGCTGGATCGGAGCCCGGGGATCGTCATCGAGCTGTACGTGTGCTAAGAACTCGGAGGTGCCGGAGTAACGGTGCTTGGATCGGTCGGATCGGGAAGACGTACGACTACTTCCTCTACGTTGTGTGATCGCTTCCGCAGTCGGTTTGCGTGGGTACGTAGACAACACTCTCCCCTCTCGTTGCTATGCATCACCATGATCTTGCATGTGCGTAGGAATTTTTTTGAAATTACTACGTTCCCCAACAGTGGTATCAGAGCCTGGTTTTATGGTTTGATGTGATTTGCACGAGTAGAACACAAGTGAGTTGTGGGCGATATAAGTCATACTGCCTACCAGCATGTCATACTTTGGTTCAGCGGTATTGTTGGACGAGACGACCCGGACCAACATTACGCGTACGCTTACGCGAGACCGGTTCCCCCGACGTGCTTTGCACAGAGGTGGCTTGCGGGCGACTGTCTCTCCAACTTTAGTTGAACCGAGTGTGGCTACGCCCGGTCCTTGCAAAGGTTAAAACAGAGTCTATTTGACAAACTATCGTTGTGGTTTTGATGCGTAGGTGAGATTGGTTCTTGCTTAAGCCCGTAGCAGCCACGTAAAACTTGCAACAACAAAGTAGAGGACGTCTAACTTGTTTTTGCAGGGCATGTTGTCATATGATATGGTCAAGGCATGATGCTGATTTTATTGTATGAGATGATCATGTTTTGTAACCGAGTTATCGGCAACTGGCAGGAGCCATATGGTTGTCGCTTTATTGTATGCAATGCAATCGCGATGTAATGCTTTACTTTATCACTAAGCGGTAGCGATAGTCGTGGAAGCATAAGATTGGCGAGACGACAACGATGCTACGATGGAGATCAAGGTGTCGCGCCGGTGACGATGGTGATCATGACGGTGCTTCGGAGATGGAGATCACAAGCACAGGATGATGATGGCCATATCATATCACTTATATTGATTGCATGTGATGTTTATCTTTTTATGCATCTTATCTTGCTTTGATTGACGGTAGCATTATAAGATGATCTCTCACTAAATTATCAAGAAGTGTTCTCCCTGAGTATGCGCCGTTGCCAAAGTTCGTCGTGCCCAGACACCATGTGATGATCGGGTGTGATAAGCTCTACGTCCCTCTACAACGGGTGCAAGCCAGTTTTGCACACGCAGAATACTCAGGTTAAACTTGACGAGCCTAGCATATGCAGATATGGCCTCGGAACACAAAGACCGAAAGGTCGAGCGTGAATCATATAGTAGATATGATCAACATAACGATGTTCACCATTGAAAACTACTCCATCTCACGTGATGATCGGTTATGGTTTAGTTGATTTGGATCACGTGATCACTTAGAGGATTAGAGGGATGTCTATCTAAGTGGGAGTTCTTAAGTAATTTGATTAACTGAACTTAAACTTATCATGAACTTAGTACCTGATAGTATCTTGCTTGTTTATGTTGATTGTAGATAGATGGCTCGTGCTGTTGTTCCGTTGAATTTTAATGCGTTCCTTGAGAAAGCAAAGTTGAAATATGATGGTAGCAATTACACGGACTGGGTCCGTAACTTGAGGATTATCCTCATTGCTGCTCAGAAGAATTACGTCCTGGAAGCACCGCTGGGTGCCAGGCCTGCTGCTGGAGCAACACCAGATGTTATGAACGTCTGGCAGAGCAAAGCTGATGACTACTCGATAGTTCAGTGTGCCATGCTTTACGGCTTAGAATCGGGACTTCAACGACGTTTTGAACGTCATGGAGCATATGAGATGTTCCAGGAGTTGAAGTTAATATTTCAAGCAAATGCCCGGATTGAGAGATATGAAGTCTCCAATAAGTTCTATAGCTGCAAAATGGAGGAGAACAGTTCTGTCAGTGAGCATATACTCAAGATGTCTGGGTATAGTAATCACTTGATTCAATTGGGAGTTAATCTTCCAGATGATTGCGTCATTGACAGAATTCTCCAATCACTGCCACCAAGCTACAAGAGCTTTGTGATGAACTATAATATGCAAGGGATGAATAAGACTATTCCCGAGCTCTTCGCAATGCTGAAAGCGGCGGAGGTAGAAATCAAGAAGGAGTATCAAGTGTTGATGGTCAACAAGACCACTAGTTTCAAGAAAAAGGGCAAAGGGAAGAAGAAGGGGAACTTCAAGAAGAACGGCAAGCAAGTTGCTGCTCAGGAGAAGAAACCCAAGTCTGGACCTAAGCCTGAAACTGAGTGCTTCTACTGCAAGCAGACTGGTCACTGGAAGCGGAACTGCCCCAAGTATTTGGCGGATAAGAAGGATGGCAAGGTGAACAAAGGTATATGTGATATACATGTTATTGATGTGTACCTTACTAGAGCTCGCAGTAGCACCTGGGTATTTGATACTGGTTCTGTTGCTAATATTTGCAACTCGAAACAGGGACTACGGAATAAGCGGACACTGGCAAAGGACGAGGTGACGATGCGCGTGGGAAACGGTTCCAAAGTCGATGTGATCGCGGTCGGCACGCTACCTCTACATCTACCTTCGGGATTAATATTAGACCTAAATAATTGTTATTTGGTGCCAGCATTGAGCATGAACATTATATCTGGATCTTGTTTAATGCGAGACGGTTATTCATTTAAATCAGAGAATAATGGTTGTTCTATTTATATGAGTAATATCTTTTATGGTCATGCACCTTTGAAGAGTGGTCTATTTTTGATGAATCTCGACAGTAGTGATACACATATTCATAATGTTGAAGCCAAAAGATGCAGAGTTGATAATGAAAGTGCAACTTATTTGTGGCACTGCCGTTTAGGTCATATCGGTGTAAAGCGCATGAAGAAACTCCATATTGATGGACTTTTGGAACCACTTGATTATGAATCACTTGGTACTTGCGAACCGTGCCTCATGGGCAAGATGACTAAAACACCATTCTCTGGTACTATGGAGAGAGAAACAGATTTGTTCTTAATCATACATACCGATGTATGTGGTCCGATGAATATTGAGGCTCGTGGCGGATATCGTTATTTTCTAACCTTCACAGATGACTTAAGCAGATATGGGTATATCTACTTAATGAAACACAAGTCTAAAACATTTGAAAAGTTCAAAGAATTTCAGAGTGAAGTTGAAAATCATCGTAACAAGAAAATAAAGTTTCTACGATCTGATCGTGGAGGAGAATATTTGAGTTACGAGTTTGGTGTACATTTGAAAAATTGTGGAATAGTTTCGCAACTCACGCCACCCGGAACACCACAGCGTAATGGTGTGTCTGAACGTCGTAATCGTACTTTACTAGATATGGTGCGATCTATGATGTCTCTTACTGATTTACCGCTATCGTTTTGGGGTTATGCTTTAGAGACGGCCGCATTCACATTAAATAGGGCACCATCAAAATCCGTTGAGACGACGCCTTATGAACTGTGGTTTGGCAAGAAACCAAAGTTGTCGTTTCTTAAAGTTTGGGGCTGCGATGCTTATGTGAAAAAGCTTCAACCTGATAAGCTCGAACCCAAATCGGAGAAATTTGTCTTCATAGGATACCCAAAGGAGACCGTTGGGTACACCTTCTATCACAGATCCGAAGGCAAGACATTCGTTGCTAAGAATGGATCCTTTCTAGAGAAGGAGTTTCTCTCGAAAGAAGTGAGTGGGAGGAAAGTAGAACTTGACGAGGTAACTGTACCTGCTCCCTTATTGGAAAGTAGTACATCACAGAAAACTGTTTCTGCGACGCCTATACCAATTAGTGAGGAAGTTAATGATGATGATCATGAAACTTCAAGACAAGATACTACTGAACCTCGTAGATCAACCAGAGCGAGATCCGCACCAGAGTGGTACGGTAATCCTATTCTGGAAGTCATGCTACTAGATCATGATGAACCTACGAACTATGAAGAAGCGATGGTGAGCCTAGATTCCGCAAAATGGCTTGAAGCCATGAAATCTGAGATGGGATCCATGTATGAGAACAAAGTATGGACTTTGGTTGACTTGCCCGTTGATCGGCAAGCAATTGAGAATAAATGGATCTTCAAGAAAAAGACTGACGCTGACGGTAATATTACTGTCTACAAAGCTCGACTTGTCGCAAAAGGTTTTCGACAAGTTCAAGGGGTTGACTACGATGAGACCTTCTCTCCCATAGCGATGCTTAAGTCTGTCCGAATCATGTTAGCGATAGCCGCATTTTATGATTATGAAATTTGGCAGATGGATGTCAAAACTGCATTCCTGAATGGATTTCTGGAAGAAGAGTTGTATATGATGCAACCGGAAGGTTTTGTCGATCCAAAGGGAGCTAACAAAGTGTGCAAGCTCCAGCAATCCATTTATGGACTGGTGCAAGCCTCTCGGAGTTGGAATAAATGCTTTGATAGTGTGATCAAAGCATTTGGTTTTATACAGACTTTCGGAGAAGCCTGTATTTACAAGAAAGTGAGTGGGAGCTCTGTAGCATTTCTGATATTATATGTGGATGACATATTACTGATTGGAAATGATATAGAATTTCTGGATAGCATAAAGGGATACTTGAATAAGAGTTTTTCAATGAAAGACCTCGGTGAAGCTGCTTACATATTAGGCATAAAGATCTATAGAGATAGATCAAGACGCTTAATTGGACTTTCACAAAGCACATACCTTGACAAGATTTTGAAGAAGTTCAAAATGGATCAAGCAAAGAAAGGGTTCTTGCCTGTGTTACAAGGTGTGAAGTTGAGTCAGACTCAATGCCCGACCACTGCAGAAGATAGAGAGAAAATGAAAGATGTTCCCCATGCTTGAGCCATAGGCTCTATCATGTATGCAATGCTGTGTACCAGACCTGATGTGTGCCTTGCTATAAGTTTAGCAGGGAGGTACCAAAGTAATCCAGGAGTGGATCACTGGACAGCGGTCAAGAACATCCTGAAATACCTGAAAAGGACTAAGGATATGTTTCTCGTATATGGAGGTGACAAAGAGCTCACCGTAAGAGGTTACGTTGATGCAAGCTTTGACACTGATCCGGACGATTCTAAATCGCAAACCGGATATGTGTTTACTTTAAACGGTGGAGCTGTCAGTTGGTGCAGTTCTAAACAAAGCGTCGTAGCGGGATCTACATGTGAAGCGGAGTACATAGCTGCTTCGGAAGCAGCGAACGAAGGAGTCTGGATGAAGGAGTTCATATCCGATCTAGGTGTCATACCTAGTGCATCGGGTCCAATGAAAATCTTTTGTGACAATACTGGTGCAATTGCCTTGGCGAAGGAATCCAGATTTCACAAAAGGACCAAACACATCAAGAGACGCTTCAATTCCATCCGGGATCTAGTCCAGGTGGGAGACATAGAGATTTGCAAGATACATACGGATCTGAATGTTGCAGACCCATTGACTAAGCCTCTTCCACGAGCAAAACATGATCAGCACCAAGACTCCATGGGTGTTAGAATCATTACTGTGTAATCTAGATTATTGACTCTAGTGCAAGTGGGAGACTGAAGGAAATATGCCCTAGAGGCAATAATAAAGTTATTATTTATTTCCTTATATCATGATAAATGTTTATTATTCATGCTAGAATTGTATTAACCGGAAACATAATACATGTGTGAATACGTAGACAAACAGAGTGTCACTAGTATGCCTCTACTTGACTAGCTCGTTAATCAAAGATGGTTATGTTTCCTAACCATGAACAAAGAGTTGTTATTTGATTAACCAGGTCACATCATTAGTTGAATGATCTGATTGACATGACCCATTCCAT
This sequence comes from Triticum urartu, assembly GCF_056163025.1. Classification (NCBI taxonomy): domain Eukaryota; kingdom Viridiplantae; phylum Streptophyta; class Magnoliopsida; order Poales; family Poaceae; genus Triticum; species Triticum urartu. Next base: position 297,797,893 of record NC_141877.1, read on the forward strand.
TAGCTTAGCACCCGATCGTTTAGTATGTTGCTATTGCTTTCTTCATGACTTATACATGTTCCTATGACTATGAGATTATGCAACTCCCGTTTGCCGGAGGAACACTTTGTGTGCTACCAAACGTCACAACGTAACTAGGTGATTATAAAGGAGCTCTACAGGTGTCTCCAATGGTAGATGTTGGGTTGGCGTATTTCGAGATTAGGATTTGTCACTCCGATTGTCGAAGAGGTATCTCTGGGCCCTCTCGGTAATGCACATCACATAAGCCTTGCAAGCATTGCAACTAATGAGTTAGTTGCGGGATGATGTATTACGGAACGAGTAAAGAGACTTGCCAATAACGAGATTGAACTAGGTATTGGATACCGACGATCGAATCTCGGACAAGTAACATACCGATGACAAAGGGAACAACGTATGTTGTTATGCGGTCTGACCGATAAAGATCTTCGTAGAATATGTAGGAGGCAATATGGGCATCCAGGTCCCGCTATTGGTTATTGACCGGAGATGTGTCTCGGTCATGTCTACATTGTTCTCGAACCGTAGGGTCCGCACGCTTAACGTTACGATGACAGTTATTATGAGTTTATGCATTTTGATGTACCGAAGGTTGTTCGGAGTCCCGGATGTGATCACGGACATGACGAGGAGTCTCGAAATGGTCAAGACATAAAGATTGATATATTGGAAGCCTATGTTTGGATATCGGAAGTGTTCCGGGTGAAATCGGGATTTTACCGGAGTACCGGGAGGTTACCGGAACCCCCCGGGAACCATATGGGCCTTAGTGGGCTTTAGTGGAAAGGTGAAAGGGGCAGCCCAAGGTGGCTGCGCGCCTCCCCCCCTCCCCTAGTCCTATTAGGACTAGGAGAGGTGGCCGGCCCCCCTTCTCTCTCTCCCCACTTGAGGATTCCTATTCCAACTAGGATTGGGGGGGGGGAGTCCTACTCCCGGTAGGAGTAGGACTCCTCCTGGCGCGCCCCAAGGCTGGCAGCACCTCTCCCCCCTTGCTCCTTTATATACAGGGGCAGGGGCACCTCTAGACACACAATTGATCCCCGTGATCATTCCATAGCCGTGTGCGGTGCCCCCTGCCACCATATTCCACCTCGATCATATCGTTGTAGTGCTTAGGCGAAGCCCTGCGTCGGTAGAACATCAAGATCGTCACCACACCGTCGTGCTGACGGAATTCTTCCCCGACGCTTTGCTGGATCGGAGCCCGGGGATCGTCATCGAGCTGTACGTGTGCTAAGAACTCGGAGTTGCCGGAGTAACGGTGCTTGGATCGGTCGGATCGGGAAGACGTACGACTACTTCCTCTACGTTGTGTGATCGCTTCCGCAGTCGGTCTGCGTGGGTACGTAGACAACACTCTCCCCTCTCGTTGCTATGCATCACCATGATCTTGCATGTGCGTAGGAATTTTTTTGAAATTACTACGTTCCCCAACAGTGGTATCAAAGCCTGGTTTTATGGTTTGATGTGATTTGCACGAGTAGAACACAAGTGAGTTGTGGGCGATATAAGTCATACTGCCTACCAGCATGTCATACTTTGGTTCAGCGGTATTGTTGGACGAGACGACCCGGACCAACATTACGCGTACGCTTACGCGAGACCGGTTCCCCCGACGTGCTTTGCACACAGGTGGCTTGCGGGCGACTGTCTCTCCAACTTTAGTTGAACCGAGTGTGGCTACGCCCGGTCCTTGCGAAGGTTAAAATAGAGTCTATTTGACAAACTATCGTTGTGGTTTTGATGCGTAGGTGAGATTGGTTCTTGCTTAAGCCCGTAGCAGCCACGTAAAACTTGCAACAACAAAGTAGAGGACGTCTAACTTGTTTTTGCAGGGCATGTTGTCATATGATATGGTCAAGGCATGATGCTGATTTTATTGTATGAGATGATCATGTTTTGTAACCGAGTTATCGGCAACTGGCAGGAGCCATATGGTTGTCGCTTTATTGTATGCAATGCAATCGCGATGTAATGCTTTACTTTATCACTAAGCGGTAGCGATAGTCGTGGAAGCATAAGATTGGCGAGACGACAACGATGCTACGATGGAGATCAAGGTGTCGCGCCGGTGACGATGGTGATCATGACGGTGCTTCGGAGATGGAGATCACAAGCACAGGATGATGATGGCCATATCATATCACTTATATTGATTGCATGTGATGTTTATCTTTTTATGCATCTTATCTTGCTTTGATTGACGGTAGCATTATAAGATGATCTCTCACTAAATTATCAAGAAGTGTTCTCCCTGAGTATGCGCCGTTGCCAAAGTTCGTCGTGCCCAGACACCATGTGATGATCGGGTGTGATAAGCTCTACGTCCCTCTACAACGGGTGCAAGCCAGTTTTGCACACGCAGAATACTCAGGTTAAACTTGACGAGCCTAGCATATGCAGATATGGCCTCGGAACACAAAGACCAAAAGGTCGAGCGTGAATCATATAGTAGATATGATCAACATAACGATGTTCACCATTGAAAACTACTCCATCTCACGTGATGATCGGTTATGGTTTAGTTGATTTGGATCACGTGATCACTTAGAGGATTAGAGGGATGTCTATCTAAGTGGGAGTTCTTAAGTAATTTGATTAACTGAACTTAAACTTATCATGAACTTAGTACCTGATAGTATCTTGCTTGTTTATGTTGATTGTAGATAGATGGCTCGTGCTGTTGTTCCGTTGAATTTTAATGCGTTCCTTGAGAAAGCAAAGTTGAAATATGATGGTAGCAATTACACGGACTGGGTCCGTAACTTGAGGATTATCCTCATTGCTGCTCAGAAGAATTACGTCCTAGAAGCACCGCTGGGTGCCAGGCCTGCTGCTGGAGCAACACCAGATGTTATGAACGTCTGGCAGAGCAAAGCTGATGACTACTCGATAGTTCAGTGTGCCATGCTTTACGGCTTAGAATCGGGACTTCAACGACGTTTTGAACGTCATGGAGCATATGAGATGTTCCAGGAGTTGAAGTTAATATTTCAAGAAAATGCCCGGATTGAGAGATATGAAGTCTCCAATAAGTTCTATAGCTGCAAAATGGAGGAGAACAGTTCTGTCAGTGAGCATATACTCAAGATGTCTGGGTATAATAATCACTTGATTCAATTGGGAGTTAATCTTCCAGATGATTGCGTCATTGACAGAATTCTCCAATCACTGCCACCAAGCTACAAGAGCTTTGTGATGAACTATAATATGCAAGGGATGAATAAGACTATTCCCGAGCTCTTCGCAATGCTGAAAGCGGCGGAGGTAGAAATCAAGAAGGAGTATCAAGTGTTGATGGTCAACAAGACCACTAGTTTCAAGAAAAAGGGCAAAGGGAAGAAGAAGGGGAACTTCAAGAAGAACGGCAAGCAAGTTGCTGCTCAGGAGAAGAAACCCAAGTCTGGACCTAAGCCTGAAACTGAGTGCTTCTACTGCAAGCAGACTGGTCACTGGAAGCGGAACTGCCCCAAGTATTTGGCGGATAAGAAGGATGGCAAGGTGAACAAAGGTATATGTGATATACATGTTATTGATGTGTACCTTACTAGAGCTCGCAGTAGCACCTGGGTATTTGATACTGGTTCTGTTGCTAATATTTGCAACTCGAAACAGGGACTACGGAATAAGCGGACACTGGCAAAGGACGAGGTGACGATGCGCGTGGGAAACGGTTCCAAAGTCGATGTGATCGCGGTCGGCACGCTACCTCTACATCTACCTTCGGGATTAATATTAGACCTAAATAATTGTTATTTGGTGCCAGCATTGAGCATGAACATTATATCTAGATCTTGTTTAATGCGAGACGGTTATTCATTTAAATTAGAGAATAATGGTTGTTCTATTTATATGAGTAATATCTTTTATGGTCATGCACCTTTGAAGAGTGGTCTATTTTTGATGAATCTCGACAGTAGTGATACACATATTCATAATGTTGAAGCCAAAAGATGCAGAGTTGATAATGAAAGTGTAACTTATTTGTGGCACTGCCGTTTAGGTCATATCGGTGTAAAGCGCATGAAGAAACTCCATATTGATGGACTTTTGGAACCACTTGATTATGAATCACTTGGTACTTGCGAACCGTGCCTCATGGGCAAGATGACTAAAACACCGTTCTCTGGTACTATGGAGAGAGAAACAGATTTGTTCTTAATCATACATACCAATGTATGTGGTCCGATGAATATTGAGGCTCGTGGCGGATATCGTTATTTTCTCACCTTCACAGATGACTTAAGCAGATATGGGTATATCTACTTAATGAAACACAAGTCTAAAACATTTGAAAAGTTCAAAGAATTTCAGAGTGAAGTTGAAAATCATCGTAACAAGAAAATAAAGTTTCTACGATCTGATCGTGGAGGAGAATATTTGAGTTACGAGTTTGGTATACATTTGAAAAATTGTGGAATAGTTTCGCAACTCACGCCACCCGGAACACCACAGCGTAATGGTGTGTCCGAACGTCGTAATCGTACTTTACTGGATATGGTGCGATCTATGATGTCTCTTACTGATTTACCGCTATCGTTTTGGGGTTATGCTTTAGAGACGGCCGCATTCACGTTAAATAGGGCACCATCAAAATCCGTTGAGACGACGCCTTATGAACTGTGGTTTGGCAAGAAACCAAAGTTGTCGTTTCTTAAAGTTTGGGGCTGCGATGCTTATGTGAAAAAGCTTCAACCTGATAAGCTCGAACCCAAATCGAAGAAATGTGTCTTCATAGGATACCCAAAGGAGACTGTTGGGTACACCTTCTATCACAGATCCGAAGGCAAGACATTCGTTGCTAAGAATGAATCCTTTCTAGAGAAGGAGTTTCTCTCGAAAGAAGTGAGTGGGAGGAAAGTAGAACTTGACGAGGTAACTGTACCTGCTCCCTTATTGGAAAGTAGTACATCACAGAAAACTGTTTCTGCGACGCCTATACCAATTAGTGAGGAAGTTAATGATGATGATCATGAAACTTCAAGACAAGATACTACTGAACCTCGTAGATCAACCAGAGCGAGATCCGCACCAGAGTGGTACGGTAATCCTATTCTAGAAGTCATGCTACTAGATCATGATGAACCTACGAACTATGAAGAAGCGATGGTGAGCCCAGATTCCGCAAAATGGCTTGAAGCCATGAAATCTGAGATGGGATCCATGTATGAGAACAAAGTATGGACTTTGGTTGACTTGCCCGTTGATCGGCAAGCAATTGAGAATAAATGGATCTTCAAGAAAAAGACTGACGCTGACGGTAATATTACTGTCTACAAAGCTCGACTTGTCGCAAAAGGTTTTCGACAAGTTCAAGGGGTTGACTACGATGAGACCTTCTCTCCCATAGCGATGCTTAAGTCTGTCCGAATCATGTTAGCGATAGCCGCATTTTATGATTATGAAATTTGGCAGATGGATGTCAAAACTGCATTCCTGAATGGATTTCTGGAAGAAGAGTTGTATATAATGCAACCGGAAGGTTTTGTCGATCCAAAGGGAGCTAACAAAGTGTGCAAGCTCCAGCGATCCATTTATGGACTGGTGCAAGCCTCTCGGAGTTGGAATAAACGCTTTGATAGTGTGATCAAAGCATTTGGTTTTATACAGACTTTCGGAGAAGCCTGTATTTACAAGAAAGTGAGTGGGAGCTCTATAGCATTTCTGATATTATATGTGGATGACATATTACTGATTGGAAATGATATAGAATTTCTGGATAGCATAAAGGGATACTTGAATAAGAGTTTTTCAATGAAAGACCTCGGTGAAGCTGCTTACATATTAGGCATAAAGATCTATAGAGATAGATCAAGACGCTTAATTGGACTTTCACAAAGCACATACCTTGACAAGATTTTGAAGAAGTTCAAAATGGATCAAGCAAAGAAAGGGTTCTTGCCTGTGTTACAAGGTGTGAAGTTGAGTCAGAATCAATGCCCGACACTGCAGAAGATAGAGAGAAAATGAAAGATGTTCCCTATGCTTGAGCCATAGGCTCTATCATGTATGCAATGCTGTGTACCAGACCTGATGTGTGCCTTGCTATAAGTTTAGCAGGGAGGTACCAAAGTAATCCAGGAGTGGATCACTGGACAGCGGTCAAGAACATCCTGAAATACCTGAAAAGGACTAAGGATATGTTTCTCGTATATGGAGGTGACAAAGAGCTCACCGTAAGAGGTTACGTTGATGCAAGCTTTGACACTGATCCGGACGATTCTAAATCGCAAACCGGATACGTGTTTACTTTAAACGGTGGAGCTGTCAGTTGGTGCAGTTCTAAACAAAGCGTCGTAGCGGGATCTACATGTGAAGCGGAGTACATAGCTGCTTCGGAAGCAGCGAACGAAGGAGTCTGGATGAAGGAGTTCATATCCGATCTAGGTGTCATACCTAGTGCATCGAGTCCAATGAAAATCTTTTGTGACAATACTGGTGCAATTGCCTTGGCGAAGGAATCCAGATTTCACAAAAGGACCAAACACATCAAGAGACGCTTCAATTCCATCCGGGATCTAGTCCAGGCGGGAGACATAGAGATTTGCAAGATACATACGGATCTGAATGTTGCAGACCCGTTGACTAAGCCTCTTCCACGAGCAAAACATGATCAGCACCAAGACTCCATGGGTGTTAGAATCATTACTGTGTAATCTAGATTATTGACTCTAGTGCAAGTGGGAGACTGAAGGAAATATGCCCTAGAGGCAATAATAAAGTTATTATTTATTTCCTTATATCATGATAAATGTTTATTATTCATGCTAGAATTGTATTAACTGGAAACATAATACATGTGTGAATACGTAGACAAACAGAGTGTCACTAGTATGCCTCTACTTGACTAGCTCGTTATTCAAAGATGGTTATGTTTCCTAACCATGAACAAAGAGTTGTTATTTGATTAACGAGGTCACATCATTAGTTGAATGATCTGGTTGACATGACCCATTCCATTAGCTTAGCACCCGATCGTTTAGTATGTTGCTATTGCTTTCTTCATGATTTATACATGTTCCTATGACTATGAGATTATGCAACTCCCGTTTGCCGGAGGAACACTTTGTGTGCTACCAAACGTCACAACGTAACTGGGTGATTATAAAGGAGCTCTACAGGTGTCTCCAATGGTAGATGTTGGGTTGGCGTATTTCGAGATTAGGATTTGTCACTTCGATTGTCGGAGAGGTATCTCTGGGCCCTCTCGGTAATGCACATCACATAAGCCTTGCAAGCATTGCAACTAATGAGTTAGTTGCGGGATGATGTATTACGGAACGAGTAAAGAGACTTGCCAATAACGAGATTGAACTAGGTATTGGATACCGACGATCGAATCTCGGACAAGTAACATACCGATGACAAAGGGAACAACGTATGTTGTTATGCGGTCTGACCGATAAAGATGTACCGATAAAGATGTCGTTACGATGACAGTTTTTATGAGTTTATGCATTTTGATGTACCGAAGGTTGTTCGGAGTCCCGAATGTGATCACGGACATGACGAGGAGTCTCGAAATGGTCGAGACGTAAAGATTGATATATTGGAAGCCTATATTTGGATATCGGAAGTGTTCCGGGTGAAATCGGGATTTTACCGGGTTACCGGGAGGTTACCGGAACCCCCCGGGAGCCATATGGGCCTTCATGGGCCTTAGTGGAAAGGTGAAAGGGCTGCCCACAAGGGCTGCGCGCCTCCCCCCTTCCCCTACTCCTATTAGGACTAGGAGAGGTGGCCGGCCACCCTTCTCCCTCTTTCCCCCTTGGGAATCCTAGTTGGAATAGGATTGGGGGGGGGGAGTCCTACTCCCGGAAGGAGTAGGACTCCTCCTGCGCCCCTCTCTCTGGCCGGCGCCCCCCTCCCCCCTTGGCTCCTTTATATACTGAGGTAGAGGCACCCTAATACACACAAGTTGATCCACGTGATCTATTCGTTAGCCGTGTGCGGTGCCCCCTGCCACCATATTCCTCGATAATACTGTAGCGGAGTTTAGGCGAAGCCCTGCTGCTGTAGTTCATCAAGATCGTCACCACGCTGTCGTGCTGACGGAACTCTTCCCCGACACTTTGCTGGATCGGAGTCCGGGGATCGTCATCGAGCTGAACGTGTGCTCGAACTCGGAGGTGCCGTAGTTTCGGTGCTTGATCGGTTGGATCGTGAAGACGTACGACTACTTCCTCTACGTCGTGTCATCGCTTCTGCAGTCGGTCTGCGTTGGGTACGTAGACAACACTCTCCCCCTCGTTGCTATGCATCACATGATCTTGCGTGTGCGTAGGAAATTTTTTGAAATTACTACGTTCCCCAACAGAAACTGTGTGGCAAAGGCTGTCCATCACACACAATTTTTATGTGGTAAACGTTTTGTCGGGGGTTGGGTGCCACATATGCCAAAGGATGGCTTATCATGGTGGGGGCGAGTAGAACGTCGCTGGTGCCTGGAAACGAGATGAGGCGAAGACATGCACGCCGGCGAATCTTACCCAGCTTCAGGGCTCTCCGGGGAGATAATACCCCTACTGCTGCTCTGCGGGGTCTCCGCATGATCACTATGGCAAAGTGTTTACACGATTGCTCCTTGAGCTGTTTCCTAGAGGTAGGAGAAGGCAAGGCTAGCTCTCTCCTTCCTATATGATCTGGTCTAGTACTAATGGATTCCAACCCTTTGCATGGGTGCCCTGGGGGTTTATATAGGCCTACCCCTAGGGTACAATGGTAATCCGGCTGGATGCGGGCCCAGCCGTCAGTCTCTCCGGCCACTGTTTTATCCACCGAGTCCTGGGGCCCGCCGACTGGTGGGCCCCGCCGACTGGCCTGGTACGGAGCCGACAGGCCGCGTCCGCCATGGGCGGGTCTTGCCAGCTGCTGATTACTGTAGCCGTGCTTCTAATGACACGGGCTTCGTCATGGAGTCGTGGCCTGCACCACGTGCACGCCCTCGCAGGAGTTCCAAAGCTCGGCCCAACGCGTGAGGTAGTCGCGAGTTGACTCGTCGGGACCTTGCATGCACAAGGAAAGCTGACGAGGCTTGGGAGGGCGCTTGTACGTGCTGGTGAAGTTGTAGACGAATGCCTCGGTGAAGTCGACCCAGCTGTTGGGTGCGACATATGCCAAAGGATGGCTTATCATGGTGGGGGCGAGTAGAATGTCACTGGTGCCTGGAAACAGATGAGGCAAAGACATGCACGCCGGTGAATCTTACCCAGCTTCAGGGCTCTCCGGGGAGATAATACCCCTACTGCTGCTCTGCGGGGTCTCCGCATGATCACTATGGCAAAGTGTTTACACGATTGCTCCTTGAGCTGTTTCCTAGAGGTAGGAGAAGGCAAGGCTAGCTCTCTTCCTATATGATCTGGGCTAGTACTAATGGATTCCAAACCTTTGCATGGGTGCCCTGGGGGGTTTATATAGGCCTACCCCCCAGGGGTACAATGGTAATCTAGCTGGACGCGGGCCCAGCCGTTAGTCTCTCCGGTCGCTGTTTTATCCGCCGACTCCTGGGGCCCGCTGACTGGCCCGGTACGGAGCCGACAGGCCGCATCCGCCACGGGCGGGTCTTGCCGGCTGCTGATTACTATAGCCGTGCTTCTAATGACGCGGGCTTCGTCATGGAGTCGTGGCAACAGCCCCGCTGCCTGGCGGGCGATCACTATTGCCACTCTCCGCCACATATGGTTAATGGCGCGTGGGCCCCAGGGGAGGAGCCGGCCGACTCTCGGGGGCTGACTCCCAACGGGTCCGACTTGTGGCGCACTTGCCGTCTTCTGGGATCCCGCTGGCCGGTGGGACCCGCCGCCCAAAGGTCGTACAGACAAGCCGTCGTGGGCGCAGGATTCGGTCCACCTGTGCTGATGTCAGGGCCAGCATGGCAACAGTGCCACGCCGCACGGAGATCTCCGCGGGTACGGCATACTGTGACCATGCTTGCCTTTGGAAAGGGGTGGGAGCAGTCTTCACTGTAGCCACTCCCATGTCCTGTCCCTCTTGGTGAGGACATGGGGTTTTGCTGGAGTCGTGGGCCGACTCCCCAAGGCCGGCTTCTTGGGAAGTCGTCAGTCAGGAGTCGGTTTGTCCTGAAGTCGTCCCTGGGACCCGGCCACGAGTGGCTAGTCGGTGGCCTTGCCGCCGACTCCTCAGAAGGCGGCTCTTTGTCCTGGGGTCTTGAGGGGCGCAGCCTGCCCCGATGTCTTGAAAGGTTCTAGGACTCGGGTTAGCCTACCCTTGGTCCATTACTCCGACAGTAGACCCCGAAGCTGATGAGGCGCCGCGGACGATCGGCCAAGGAGCCTCAGCAGTTTCTCTTTCTGGGTGCCCGAGACATGGATCTTGCTTGACTTCTGCCAGGCCGGCTAGAAGGAGTCAAACTCGCCCAACTCTGACTCGCACAATATTTCAAACGTCGTGGCGGGATCCAAGTAGCGTGCTGGCTAAGCCTCCAGGCCGTCGCCCGTTCTGAGCCTGTCACGTGATAACACGCGGCCGGGCCAGTCTGCCAGCCTACGCGCGTGACGGGACAAGCCCGTAGGCGGGGCCCGCCACTACCATGCCTCGGCGCCTGAGCGGATCCGCTGTGGCCCAGGCGGACGGTTGGGATTCCCGTGGAGTTACTGCGCGTAGTAACTTTGTCATGGAAACGTGGGGGTCGTGGGGCCGTGGGCGCAGTAAATCCCACGACCGCCCCTCGGCTTCGCAGCCCATGAGGCTATAAGTAGGGGGAGGAGGGGGCGTGGCGGAGCACGCGCGCCCCTTCTCCATGCTACTCCTTGCTTTTCTTCATCTTACCCTTCTTCCTCGCACCGCCGCGTGCCCAAGCTTTGTCGAATGCCGCGGCGATCCGCTCACGATGAGTTCTTCTTCTGCCGCCGCGCCTCCCTTGGTGCATTCCGGCACCTGGGATGGCTCAGAAGTCCACGACGACCACATCAAGTTCCTCCGCAAGACTCGTCGGCTTCCCGGCGAAGATTACGTGTGGGTACGCCTTGCGCCGAGGGGGGAGATCTCTCCGGCGCCGGAGGAGGGCAAGCGGGTTATCTTCCGCTCGCACTGCGTGCACGGATTGGGGCTGCCAGCGAGCAGCTTCTTCTGCTCCTTTTTGGAGTTCTACGGCCTCCAGCCGCACCACCTCACGCCCAACACGGTGGTGCTGCTGTCTGCCTTCGTGTCCTTGTGCGAAGGCTTCCTCGGAGTGCTCCCCACCCTCGAGCTGTGGGGGGAGTTCTTCTACTCCAAACTCGGCACTCAGGCTGCAGGCGTGCCGGCTCAGTGCGGCGCATTCATCGCCGTGTGGGGGTCAAGGGCCGACAACCCCTTCCCCGCCATCAAGCTGATAAAGTCGGTGAAGATGTGGCATCGATCGTACTTCTACGTGAAGAGCATCTTCACGGGGGGCGATTGGGTCAACCTGCCAGCTTTCGAAGCCGGCCCGCCTGCTGGGAGATTGCCCAACTGGTCATTCCGGGCCAAGTCGCTGACGCTTGCGGGAGCCGGCACCGTCGCACGACTCCGAGTGCTGACGCAGTCGGAGGGCCTGACTGGTCCGGACCTGCTGGCCGCCTTCGTGGCACGCCGAGTTCTCCCGCTCCAAGGCCGCCCCCACATGATATGCCAGATGAGCGGGCGCCGTGACCCGAGTCAGATGTGCACCAAGGACATGCCTCACGAGGAGGTGGCCTACATGGTGAACTACCTCTCGGACAGCAAGCTCCTAGAGGACTGGCGGTTCGGCAAGGAGCCGTACTCCCGCGCCAACCCCCCACCCACAATGAGTTGCCTTTTCTTTCTTTCTTTGAATTGTGTTCTTTCTTGCTGAGTTTGTTTGTGCGACCTGACTAGTCGGCTTTGGTCAGAATCCCCTCCTCCATCCACCAGCCGGCACCTCGGGGCCGGCCCGCAAGTTCCTTGCCGACCGGGCGGAGAGCGATGTCGACGACCCCGATATGGGGGCGGCGGCTTTGGAAGACGACGCCGAGGGGGGAGGCGGCCCGCGGCTCGGGGCCAGTCTAGAGGACTGGCCTGATGATGAGGAGGAGGTCGCCCCCCGCCACCGGCCAGGAGCCAGTCATCCCGGCGCGGGCTCTTTTGCCGCGCTGAGTGCTCCGTACGGTGGGAAAAAACGTAGAGCTGTGCCGACCTTGTTCGGCAGTCGGCCGAAGAAGCCCAAGAGTTCGGCTGCAGCGACCAAGCGGGACAAGGTGGCCGCGAAGGCCATCCGCTTCCACAAGGAAGTAAAGAAGCCGCCACTAGTCTCCGCGTGAGTATCTCGTCTTAATGCTTTATTCTTTCTTGTAGCTTTTGTCTGAGTCTTTTACTTGCTTCCCTCGCTTCAGGGCTCCCCTCACTCTTGAGAGCGTTGTCGCCGCCTCCGTCATGGGGTCAGTGGAGACGTCCGCCACCACTCGGCGGATTGACCCCGCTGCCGACCTCTGGGAGGCGACAGAGCAGAACGCGTAGGAGAAGCGCAACGAGGAAGAGGCCGCCCGCCTGGAGATGGTGGAGGCTGATAAGGCGGAGGCCTCCGCCAAGAAGAAACTGGCGGAGGCCGAAGCCGTCGCCGCGACGAAGCGGCAGGCTAAGGAGGCCGCGCACCGCCAATCGGTGGTGTTCATCACTCCGCTGAATGCCACGCCGCCGCCTCCGGAGTTCATGGGGCAGACTGGGGAAGCCGGCGGCGAGAACCTCGTCATGGAGAGGGAAATTGGCGACTCCTCCACGCCGGACGTGATCGTTCCGCCGCCGCCTCCGCCGCCGTCTGGGGGCGCGCAAGGCAAACAGCCAGCGGACCCTTTGGTGCCGCCGACTGAAGACAAGGCCGTGGCGAGGCTACTCCTCCAAGTCGGCTCGCCAACACGTCGCCGTCTTGAGAAGGCGACTTCGGCACCCCGCCCCCTGGAGACCGGCACCGCCAGCTCGGCGATCCCTGACGCCGAAGCAACAAGCGCTGCGCCCATTGGGTGGGTGCGAGGAGGCGGCACAGGGCTGCTGAACCAAGCGCTTCTGGACGTCCAAACGAAGCTGCGAGCTGAGGGTGACGCCATCCAGAACTGCACCAAGGCGTACCTGGCTTCGCGGGCAGCCGTCCGGGTATGCTCTCTCGTTGATCCTTGTTTTCTTGTTCCTTTCTATGGGGGAGCGCCGGTGCACCCACTGGGTGTAGTCCCCGAGTTTCGGGCCGGCTGCTGAGCAGGCGGCCCGGAACTTCCAATTGGTGAGTTCCAGGTACTAATTTTTGTCTAAAATGCTTGTCACAGGACTACCACAACCTCCGAGTCATCGCCTTCAACCGCAACGTTGAAGAGCTGGGCAAGCGGACCGCCGACCTGTCAGAGAGCCGGCGTGAGTCCTTTTCCTTCCTTGCGGGGGCGCACTGGCACACCCGCGGGCTGTAGTCCCCAAGATTCGGGCCGACTGCTAAGCAGTCGGGCCAGATCTCCCCGGCGACCTTCTTTATTGATGACTTAACGCCTTCTTTCTTCCTTCTCTTTAGAAGCCAACGCTGTTCTTCAACAGCAGCTGAGCGAAGCCCACTCCGCGTTGCGCGCCAAGGGGGAGGAGTGCAGCAAGCTCGCCATAGAGCGCGATCTACTGGCCACACAATTGGCAGAGCGGAGGGAGCTACTTACGAAGACGCAGAAGGAGGCGGAAGAGGCGGAAGCCGCCCTCCTGGCCGAGTTCGTGAGTGAACGCTCCTCCTGGACGGACAAGGAGGCAATGCTGGCCTCCGGCTTCCATGAGATTGAAGACATTGTTGATGGTGAGTTTCTTTACTTTCTTTTTTCAAGCTGCCGATTATAAGTCGTGCCGACTCCTGATTTTTGACTTGCTTCTTCGTTTCTTCCATTTTTGGCAGACTTCTTCCCCGGGACTCGCAGGCTGCCATCCAAGCCATCGAGGCTGACCGTGAAGGTCGGAGGGCGGAAGGCGCAGAGATCGCTGCCGACGCTCGCCGAATCCTTGATGAGCATATCCTGAGCATCGAGGCTCGCCTTCAGCCGACTCACCGGATGCTGCGCCGGCTTCAACGTGTCGGTGCCCAGGCGATTGCCGCCCTGTGGCCGGACATGCAGGCTCCGCGCACCCCCAGCCTGACTGCCGACTGGCTAGAGGTCGCGGCTGGTCGTCTTGAGGCCTGGAAGGGTTCCTCGGCCCGAGCTGGAGCGTGTCGGGCCTTGGAGTTCGTAAAGGCGTGGTATCTGGGGCTGGATCTAGACCGGCTGGCCACACTCCGGTCAGAGGCCCAGCCGGAGCTGGCAGTTGCGGAAGACGCCCTCGTCAAGCATGCCGCGGAAATCACCAAGTACACCGACACCAGCATCTTCGTCCCCGAGCGGTCTGAAGACGGCGAGGAGGTACCGCTGGAGTGGTTTGGGATGAACCCAGACAACGGTGAGGACTCGGCGGACGTGATCGGCTCCAGCGTCGAGGAGGAAGGCGAGGCGGAGGATGGAGGCGAGATGGAGGCACCAGAAGACGGGGCAGACGGCCAGCCTCAGCTCGACCGTGCCTCCAGCAACGAGCCGCGTGCGACCGAGCTGACTGCCGCCGGAGGCGATCAAGCCGAGACTGCCCGGCCGGCCTCCCCAACGCCTGACGCTGCCGCCTCCTCCGACCCTCCGAATCCGTCTGCCGCTTCCTAAGCTGCCGCCTTGTCTTTATTTTATCTGCTTTAGTAGTCTTGAAGAACTTGTTAATTCGCACAATTCCACCCGCGGGATGTATTTTGAACTTCTGCTCGAAGATTCGGCCAAGGGCCTATGTTATGTAAATATTTATCCGAATTCTATCTTTTCTTGCTCATTGCTCTTTTGGCCTTTTCCTTTGCCGCTTTCCCTTAGTTGCCTGTCTTGCCAGTCGGACAGCCGCTCTGCGGACTCCCGTTGGATCAAATGCTTGGCTACTTTGGGAAGGCAAGTATTTAGCCGTTTTTAGAGTTTTTTTTAGCAAGTTGGATAGAAGGCGGTGAGCCGACTAGTTAATAGTCAGTTTGTGAAAAGAAATAGGAAGGCTGGAAACCGTCTTGAGCTATGTTTTATGCTTTGGGTCCTTAGCCATTTTTCATGCGAGCGCCCATTCTGCCTTACTCCTGCCCACCATACAGTCGCTCTGCGAGCTGCGGCTTCTGACAGGAGATGGCTTAGACGCCACACACTACTTGTCTGGCTGCAGGAAGCGTTTCATAGTGCAAGGTGGCAAGTCCCCAGGCTGACCTGTCGAGCCCGGTGTCAAGCGGCATAACAAATAGTAACATACTTGTAGGCATAATTTTTATCATACAGACAAAAGAGGGCAGTCCCCGAGCTCGTCTCGGGGGGCCCGAAGTCTTGGTACTTTTAATACAAAAGGTAGCGTGGTACCTACTGCATCAACTGTAAAATCTTCGTAGGAGATTTGCATTCCATGGCCGCTCCGTCTCTTTGCCGGAGTCGTCCCTCTTGCGTGCTCGGGGCTTCTGAGCGTCAATCAGGTAGTAGGAGTCGTTGCCCAGTACTTTGCTGATGATGAAAGGGCCTTCCCAAGGCGCCGACAGCTTGTGCTGGCCGGCTGTTTGCTGGATCAGCCGGAGCACAAGGTCGCCCTCTTGGAAAGATCTCGGCTTGAACTTCATGTTGTAGTATCGGCGCAGGCTCTGCTGGTAGATGCTGGACCAGCTCAGTGCCAACAGTCGGCCCTCTTCCAGCAGATCGACGCCATCTTGACGTGCTTCTTCTGCCTCCTCCTCGGTGTACATGGTGACTCGCGGGGAGTCGAACTCTATGTCCGTTGGGATGACGGCTTCAGCATCGTAGACGAGGAAGAATGGTGTGAAGCCGGTTGACTTGTTTGGAGTCGTGCGCAGACTCTAGAGGACGGCTGGCAACTCGTCGAGCCAGCAGCCAGCCGAACGCTCCAGAGGCTCGACCAGTCGGGGCTTGATGCCGGACAGGATGAGGCCGTTTGCTCGCTCCACCTGGCCGTTTTACTGTGGATGGGCGACGGACGCTAGGTCCAGTCGGATGCCCTGTGTTGCACAGAAACGGGCCAAGGCGCCTTTGGCGAAATTTGTGCCGTTGTCGGTGATGATGCTATGTGGTATGCCGTATCGAATTGTGATATCGGAGATGAAAGTCACGGCAGTCGGACCGTTCAGTTTCTTGATTGGCTTCGCTTCTATCCACTTGGTGAACTTGTCCACTGCGACAAGTAAGTGAGTTAAGCCACCTCGTGCCATCTTGAATGGTCCCACCATGTCTAGACCCCAAACTACGAAAGGCCAGGCAATGGGGATGGTCTTGAGTGCAGAAGCCGGCTGATGCGGCTTGGAGCGGAACTTCTGGCACCCTTTGCATTTTCGGACCAATTCCTTGGCCTCTTCTAAGGTCGTTGGCCAAAAGAAGTCGTGTCGAAAGGCTTTGGCGACGAGTGCTCTTGAAGCCGCATGGTGGCCGCACTCGCCTTGATGAATGTCTTTGAGGATTGTTTGGCCTTGCTCTAGCTCTACGCAGCGCTGGTAGACACCAGTGACGCTGCGCCTGACCAGCTCTCTGTTGACTATGGTGTAGGCTGCCGCTCGGCGTTGTACCTGCCGAGCTAAGGTCTCACCGGTTGGCAACTCTTTATCACCAGAAATTTGAGGATAGGCTAGGCCCATGAGGATGCTGCTATTTCTTCGACTGCCAGAGCTGCGACTTGGACGAGGGCAGCTGGGCTGGGAGGCGGCGGGGTGGGGTCAACAACCGCTTGCTGGGTTAATGAAGTCCCTGGGCCGACTGGCGCGGCTCTTGGGCCTAGTTCTAGAGTCTTCGAGTCCGCCGCCGCAGTCCCCGGGCCGGGTTCTGCAGTTCCTGGGCCGGCCTCTACTGTGGAGGTTTTGGAACCATCTGCTGAGATCCCCGTACCGTCTGCCAGGGCTCTGGAGTCGGATCCGACTTCTTCGGGAGGAGCCGACATGAAGATGGAGTTTGATTCTGGTGAAGGCTTGACAGACGGCTTGAGGAGGCATTGAAGGGCGACGCCGGATGGTATTGCTTGGCGGGTAGAGCCGATTCATGCCAAGGCGCCTGCTTGGTCGTTGTCGTTTCTTGGCACATGGAGGAACTCGCACCCCTCGAAATACCCACTGAGTTGCTGCACGAGGAAATGATAACTCGCCATGTTTGCATCTTTGGCGTCCCAGTCGCCAGACGACTGCTGGACCACTAAGTCCGAGTTGCCATAACACAGGATCCGGCGAATGCCGAGTTCTTTGGCAAGCCGAAGCCCGTGAATGAGCTCATGTAGTCAATACACATTCACGGGCGTTGAGGCTCGTGTAGTCAACACATTCGCCACTGCTTGTTCTTCCTCAGTACCAGGACCG
This sequence comes from Triticum urartu, assembly GCF_056163025.1. NCBI lineage: Eukaryota > Viridiplantae > Streptophyta > Magnoliopsida > Poales > Poaceae > Triticum > Triticum urartu. The sequence goes on from NC_141877.1 coordinate 297,815,255, forward strand.
GGTTGGCTAGCCACTCTAGAAAGAATACTTCCATAATGAAGCCGGCTGCTAGGAGTCGGGCTGTCTCTTCTCCGACAACTCTTCTCTTCTCTTCTGATAGGCGGCGTAGGGGCTGCCTGACCGGCTTTGCATCAGATCGGACATGTAACTTGTGCTCGGCGAATTCCGTCGGTACACCTGGCATGTCTTTGGGGGACCATGCGAAGATGTCCTGATTCTCATGGAGGAAATCAACGAGCTCGCCTTCCTATTTGCTGTCGAGGTTTGCGCCTACGACAGCGTACCTCTCCGGGTGCTCCGGATCCAAGGGTATCTTCTTTGTCTCCTTAGCCGGCTTGAACCAACCGTCAGCCTCCGACTCCTTTGGGTTGGGCGACACCTCTGGCTGCTTGCCAGCCATCGCCACAACCTGCTCAAGGAGCCGCTTCTCGGTTGCGATCACCAGGGACTCGGCTAGCCGACTGCTCTCAGCCGCACAGGCAGACGACTTCCGGTAGTCGCCGGCTACAGTCAGAATTCCCCTGGAACTGGGCATCTTCATTTTCAGGTAGGTGTAGTGGGGGACCACCATGAACTTGGCCAGGACGGGTCGGCCAAGTAGTGCATGGTATGGGCTCTCGAGGTCCACCACCTCAAACCAAACTGACTCTCGGCGGAAGTGATCTTTGTCTCTAAAGAGGACGTCCATTAGGATCTTGCCGATTGGTGAGCAGGAAAGCCCAGGAACAATGCCGTGGAACACAGTCCGGCTGTTCTGAAGCTGTCTTTACTTGATTCCTAATTTCTCCATGGTGTCCTTGTACAGGATATTGATGCTGCTGCCTCCGTCTATCAGAACTTGTGAGAAACGAGCGGCTCATCTATCCGTGGCAAAGGTGGCATCCAAGACCAAGGCATAGGAGCCCGGACTCGGTGTCACCTCTGGATGATCAGCCCTGCTCCAGCCGATAGGCTTCTCAGACCAGTGCATGAACTCTGGCGTCTCTGATGCTACTGCATTCACCTCTTGTCGCTGCAGCCGCCTGCTGCGTCGATCGTCAGCCATACTGGTAAACACCACGTAGGCTCCGTGCTCTTCGGGGTATTCGTCTTGTACTGCGCCGACTGGTCTGACAGCCGGCTGCTGGGGCGGAGGCGGACGTGGCTGCCCAGCAGGCAGGGAAGGTAGGAGGCCATCTCCCTTGGCGATCCTGGTGAGCCAGTGCCACTTCCGGGTGGTGTGATTCGACAGCTTTGCGCCGCTATGGAACTTGCAAGGTCCATCCAGGGTCTGCTCATAGGAGAAGGCCAGCAACCAGTTGGGCTTGCCGCCTTTCTGTCGCTTGGGCGGAGGCTGCCCATCCGGCTGCTGGGCTTCAACTGTCGCGACCTGCTGGCTGCTGGAAACCGGCCGCAGGGGCCTTGCGCTTGTGGTCGCTCTACTGTTGTCGCTGACTGGCGTCTCCCGCCGGAGTTCTTGGAGCCTGAGGGGCCACTTTGCCAGTTGCACTGACTTGAATCTCCGCCTTCATGGAGGAGTCGGCCGTGGCGTACTTGTCTGCTATGATCAGCAGCTCGTTAAGGGTTTCTGGCTCGTCGCAGAGGATCTTGTGCTTGAGGAGGGTGCCTTCTCTGCACCCGGCGGTGAAGTACTCGATAGCCTGCACCACGTGCACGCCCTCGCAGGAGTTCCAAAGCTCGGCCCAACGCGTGAGGTAGTCGCGAGTTGACTCATCGGGACCTTGCATGCACAAGGAAAGCTGACGAGGCTTGGGAGGGCGCTTGTACGTGCTGGTGAAGTTGCAGACGAATGCCTCGGTGAAGTCGACCCAGCTGTTGGGTGCGACATATGCCAAAGGATGGCTTATCATGGTGGGGGCGAGTAGAATGTCACTGGTGCCTGGAAACAGATGAGGCAAAGACATGCACGCCGGTGAATCTTACCCAGCTTCAGGGCTCTCCGGGGAGATAATACCCCTACTGCTGCTCTGCGGGGTCTCCGCATGATCACTATGGCAAAGTGTTTACACGATTGCTCCTTGAGCTGTTTCCTAGAGGTAGGAGAAGGCAAGGCTAGCTCTCTCCTTCCTATATGATCTGGTCTAGTACTAATGGATTCCAACCCTTTGCATGGGTGCCCTGGGGGTTTATATAGGCCTACCCCTAGGGTACAATGGTAATCCGGCTGGATGCGGGCCCAGCCGTCAGTCTCTCCGGCCACTGTTTTATCCACCGACTCCTGGGGCCCGCCGGCTGGCCTGGTACGGAGCCGACAGGCCGAGTCCGCCATGGGCGGGTCTTGCCAGCTGCTGATTACTGTAGCCGTGCTTCTAATGACACGGGCTTCGTCATGGAGTCGTGGCAACAGCCCCGCCGCCTGGCGGGCGATCACTATTGCCACTCTCCGTCACATCTGGTTAATGGCGCGTGGGCCCCGGGGGAGGAGTCGGCCGACTCTCGGGGGCCGACTCCCGACGGGTCCGACTTGTGGCGCACTTGCCGTCTTCTGGGATCCCGCTGGCCGGTGGGACCCGCCGCCCAAAGGTCGTACAAACAAGCCGTCGTGGGCGCAGGATTCGGTCCACCGGTGCTGATGTCAGGGCCAGCATGGCAATAGTGCCACGCCGCACAGAGATCTCCGCAGGTACGGCGTACTGTGACCATGCTTTCCTTTGGAAAGGGGTGGGAGCAGTCTTCACTTTAGCCACTCCCCTGTCCTGTCCCTCTTGATGAGGACATGGGGTTTTGCTGGAGTCGTGGGCCGACTCCCCAAGGCCAGCTTCTTGGGAAGTCATCAGTCAGGAGTCGGTTTGTCCTGAAGTCGTCCCTGGGACTCGGCCGTGAGTGGCTAGTCGGTGGCCTTGCCGCCGACTCCTCAGAAGGCGGCTCTTTGTCCTAGGGTCTTGAGGGGCGCAGCCTGCCCCAATGTCTTGAAAGGTTCTGGGACTCGGGTTATCCTACCCGTGGCCCATTACTCCGACACGTTTGCACAAGGTGGCCTAACGCAAACAGTTTTCAAGAGGATGTCGTGTGTGCAGTGGAGATTGATCGCAAACATTTCTGATCTCCACGTCTATCGCAGACGTTTCGCTTTTGCAAATGTGTGCAGTGTAATCCCTAATTAATCCCTAATTTAAAAATCACATGTTTTGAATTTGAAAGTAGGTAATCACTTATTTCATATCCAACCATGTTTATTAAAAATATAGGTTCAGCCACGAATGCATAATTCGATGCACAGATACATATACTGAAGAACTACAGAAGCACCAAGTAAAGAATGATGAACCATAGTTGTACTAAAGACTGTAAAGAGAGAGGCAAAAGACATTCTGGTTGCTGGAGAAGGTGAAGTGGAATGCCCATATTGTGCCCTCTTCCATGCGTAATGCGCGCACGACTCTAGGCCAACCTCTTGTGATGGTTGCCCGTCCATCCTTCACTGTCTTCATTACGACTTCTCGATGCTCATTGTATCTGGATGAAATACTTTAACCTTCATTGCGTGTCCACCAATCATGTACTTTGCGAGGTAATAATGAGTGAAATGCTTCAGGAACCACTGGGAACGAAAAAGATTCAGACATTGTTGTCTAACAACTCATTATGGGGAGTAAAAAAAAGAAGGCTGCAGAGTTTGTAGTTACCATCCTACAGCTCACTATTGTGTTGGATAGAGCATAAACAAATAATTTGCTTGCCACCATTCGTATCTTTTTGCTAATAATCCTTATCATTTTCCTCACTTGATGCTTGTTCATGAATATCTCATTGCCCCATACGCAAAAAGGGTCAATGCGTGGATCATTGCCGAGGGGATATCTACCTACAAGCAACAAGTCAATATTAGAAGCTAACAACTGTCTAGGCCTGGATATATATGCACTACATTATGGAACGATGGGGGGAGTACAAGCCGAGGGATGAAGCTAATCTCGGTGGAAAATGGTGGCCACTCCCGTTGTTGTCCTGCATAAGTAGTGGAAAGGCATGATAAGTACGTCAACCTTAACGTGAAGCAAATATAGCAAAGGTAAACAACATCATCTCCAAATGATAGCTTGAATGTGTTGGTTTCAGCATGCTGTTAAAGCAGATATAAAATGAAATGCAATGTTACCGACAGTAGGCTTAACAGCCATCAAATATTGGAATTCAAACCGGTATTGTTGAAGGAGTGTGGGCGACGGTTGAAGTACGGCGGATACCAAAATTTGGGTAAAGGAATTGATGCGGGGCTCGAGTGCCCAAGATCGCCCACGGTCCAATAACATTATGTGTGTATGATAATAAGGAAAAGTGGCACGGAACCGCCGCTTTTTGCAACGCTCAAGGCGAGTAGTTTGTTTTTATATTTCTAGCTAGCTGGTCTATAGCACACGGTTCATCCTAATTTCCAAATAAACTTACCCGCCTTTAACTTGCACAGGTGATGGTTTTACAGCGCACTTGCATCGCACACGGTTAAGCTAGTACCACCACCCTTTGCTCGCGCTTGTGCGGTCGTGGTGATTTCAGCACACTTGCATCGCACACGGTTGAGCCAGTACATCCACCCCTTTGCTCGTGCTTGCGCGGTCGTGGTGATTTCAGCGCAGTTGCATTGCACACGGTTGAGTCAGTACCTCCACCTTAATTTGCTCGCGCTTGCGCGGCCGTGGTGATTTCAGCGCACTTGCATCACACATGGTTGAGCCAATACCTCCACCTTAATTTGCTCGCGCTTGCGCGGCAGTGGTGATTCACAACACACTTGTATCGCACACGGTTAAGATATTATACACGTATCCGTTGAGCGTCATCAGAGTCTTTGCAGCAAAAAATAACGTTAGAGAGGGTCAGAAGACAGCCACACCAGCATGTGGCCCAAATATATATGAGTGAAAAGGGTGGTCTGTGATGTTCAAAATTCCAATGTACAACTTTGACTGCGCGGGCCCATGGTTGGGCGCGTCATCAAAGATCGATGAGAAGGGCCAGAAGTCAAGAACCACCTGGAAGTGGCCAAATATATTGTTGGGGAACATAGTATTTCAAAAAAATTGCCAATGCACACGCAAGATCCATCTAGGTGATGCATAGCAACGAGCGAGGAGAGTGTGTCCAGGGGCCCTCGTAGACCGAAAGCGGAAGCGTTTAGTAACGCGGTTGATGTAGTCAAACGTCTTCGCGATCTAACCGATTCAAGTACCAAACACACGACACCTCCGTGATCTGCACACGTTCAGCTCGGTGACGTCCCTCGTACTATTGATCCAGCTAAGGCCGAGGGAGAGTTTCGTCAGCACGACGGCGTGGTGACGGTGATGATAAAGTTACCAATGCAGGGCTTCGCCAAAGCTCTATGACGATATGACCGAGGTGGAAATCTATGGAGGGGGCACCGAACACGGCTAAGACAACTGTCAACTTGTGTGTCTATGGGGTGCCCCCCTCCCTCATATATAAAGGAGTGGAGGAGGGGGAGGGCCGGCCCTCTATGGCGCGCCCAAGGGGGGAGTCCTACTCCCGATGGGAGTAGGATTCCCCTTTTCCCTTGTTGGAGTAGGAGAAGAGGGAATGAGGAGAGAGGGAGAAGGAAAGGGGGGCGCCGCCCCCTCCCTAGTACAATTCGGACCTAAGGGGGAGGGGGCACGCGGCCTACCCTGGCCGCCCCTCTCTGTCTCCACTAAAGCCCATTAGGGCCCAATAACTCCCCGGGGGTTCCGGTAACCCCTCGGTACTCCGGTAAATGCCCGAATTCACTCAGAACCCTTCCGATGTCCAAAACTAGCCGTCCAATATATCGATATTTATGTCTCGACCATTTCGAGACTCCTCGTCATGTCTGTGATCATATCAGGGACTCTGAACTACCTTCGGTACATCAAAACACATAAACTCATAATATCGATCGTCACCAAACGTTAAGGGTGCGGGCCCTACGGGTTCGAGAACTATGTAGACATGACCGAGACTCATCTCCGGTCAATAACCATTAGCGGAACCTGGATGCGCATATTGGTTCCTACATATTCTACGAAGATCTTTATCGGTCAAACTGCATGACAACATACATTGTTCCCTTTGTCATCGGTATGTTACTTGCCCGAGATTCGATCATCGGTATCATCATACCTAGTTCAATCTTGTTACTGGCAAGTCTCTTTTATTGTTCCGTAATGCAACATCCCGCAACTAACTCATTAGTCACATTGCTTGCAAGGCTTATAGTGATGTGCATTACCGAGAGGGCCCAGAGATACCTCTCCGACAATCGGAGTGACAAATCCTAATCTCGATCTATGCCAACTCAACAAGCACCATCGGAGACACCTGTAGAGCATCTTTATAATCACCCAATTATGTTGTGATGTTTGATAGCACACTAAGTGTTCCTCCGGTATTCGGGAGTTGCATAATCTCATAGTCATAGGAACATGTATAAGTTATGAAGAAAGCAATAGCAATAAACTAAATGATCATTATGCTATGCTAACGGATGGGTCTTGTCCATCACATCATTCTCTAATGATGTGATCCCGTTCATCAAATGACAACACATGTCTATGGTTAGGAAACTTAACCATCTTTGATTAACGAGCTAGTCAAGTAGAGGCATACTAGGGACACTCTGTTTTATCTAGGTATTCACACATGTACTAAGTTTCTGGTTAATACAATTCTAGCATGAATAATAAACATTTATCATGATATAAGGAAATATAAATAACAACTTTATTATTGCCTCTAGGGCATATTTCCTTCAGTCTCCCACCTGCACTAGAGTCAAATAATCTAGTTTCACATCGTCATGTGATTAACACCAATAGTTCACATCTCTATGTGACTAATACTGAAAGGAATTACTAGAGTCAATAATCTAGTTCACATCGCTATGTGATTAACACCCAAAGAGTGATCATGTTTTGCTTGTGAGAGAAGTTCAGTCAACGGGTCTGCCATATTCAGAACCGTATGTATTTTGCAAATTTTATATGTCTACAATGTTCTATACGGAGCTACTCTAGCTAATCGCTCGTACTTTCAATATGTATCTAGATCGAGACTTAGAGTCATCCAGATCGGTGTCAAAGCTTGCATCGACGTAACTCTTTACGATGAACTCTTTGTCACCTCCCTAACCGAGAAATATTTCCTTATTCCACTAAGGAAAATTTTGACCGCTGTCCGGTGATCCATTCCTGGATCACTATTGTACCATCTTGCCAAACTCATGGTGAGGTACACAATATTTCTGGTACACAACATAGCATACTTTATAGAACCTATGACTAAGGCATAGGGAATGACTTTTCATTCTCTTTCTATTTTCTGTCGTGGTCAGGTTTTGACTCTTTACTCAATTTCACATCTTGCAACACAGGCAAGAACTCCTTCTTTGACTGTTCCATTTTGAACTACTTCAAAATCTTGTCAAGGTATGTACTCATTGAAAAAAGTTATCAAGTGTCTTGATCTATCTCTATAGATCTTGATGCTCAATATGTAAGCAGCTTCATCGAGGTCTTTCTTTGAAAAACTCCTTTCAAACACTCCTTTATGCTTCGTAGAAAAAATTCTACATTATTTCTGATCAACAATATGTCATTCACATATACTTATCAGAAATGCTGTAGGGATCCCACTCACTTTCTTGTAAATACAGGCTTCGCCGCAAGTCTGTATAAAACCATATGCCTTGATCACCTTATCCAAGCGTATATTCCAACTCCGAGATGCTTGCACCAGTCCATAGATGGATCGCTGGAGCTTGCACAATTTGTTAGCACCATTAGTATTAACAAAACCTTCTTTGTTGTATCATATACAACTCTTCTTAAAGAAATCCATTAAGGAATGCAGTTTTGACATCCATTTGCCAGATTTAATAAAATGTGGCAATTGCTAACATGATTCGAATAGACTTAAGCATCGCTACGAGTGAGAAAATCTCATCGTAGTCAATACCTTGAACTTGTCGAAAACTTTTTTCGACAATTTGAGCTTTGTAGATAGTAACACTACTATCAGCATCCGTCTTCCTCTTGAAGATCCATTTATTCTCAATGGCTTGCCGATCAACGGGCAAGTCAACCAAAGTTCGCACTTTGTTCTCATACATGGATTCTATCTCAGATTTTATGGCCTCAAGCCATTTTGTGGAATTTGGGCTCATCATCGCTTCCTCATAGTTCATAGGTTTATCATGGTCAAGTAACATGACCTCTAGCACAGGATTATAGTCCCACTCTGGTGCGGATCTTACTCTAGTTAACCTACGAGGTTCGGTAGTAAGTTGATCTGAAGTTTCATGATCATCATCATTAGCTTCCTCACTAATTGGTGTAGGAATCACCGGAAATGATTTCTGTGATGAACTACTTTCCAATAAGGGAGCAGGTATAGTTACCTCATCAAGTTCTACTTTCCTCCCAGTCACTTCTTTCGAGAGAAACTCCTTCTCTAGAAAGGATCCACTTTTAGCAACAAAGATCTTGCCTTTGGATCTGTGATAGCAGGTGTACCCAACAGTTTCCTTTTGGGTATCCTATGAAGACGCACTTCTCTGATTTGGGTTTTGAGCTTATCACGTCGAAACTTTTTAACATAAGCATCACAACCCCAAATTTTAAGAAACAACAGCTTGCTAAACCACAGTTCATACGGTGTCGTCTCAACGGATTTTTAGATGGTGCCCTATTTAACATGAATGCAACTGTCTCTAATGCATAACCCCAAAACGATAGTGGTAATTCGGTAAGAGACATCATAGATTGCACCATATCTAATAAAGTACGGTTATGACGTTCGGACACACCATTACGTTGTGGTGTTCTAGGTGGCGTGAGTTGCGGAACTATTCCACATTGTTTCAAATGAAGACCAAACTCATAACTAAAATATTCGTTTCTGTGATCAGATCGTAGAAACTTTATTTTCTTGTTACGATGATTTTCCACTTCACCCTGAAATTCTTTGAACTTTTCAAATGTTTCAAACTTATGTTTCATCAAGTAGATATACCCATATCTGCTCAAATCATCTGTGAAGGTCAGAAAATAACGATACCCACTGCAAGCCTCAACACTTATCGGATCGCATACATCCGTATGTATTATTTCCAATAAGTCAGTTGCTCGCTCCATTGTTCCGAAGAATGGAGTCTTAGTCATCTTGCCCATGAGGCATGGTTCGCAAGCATCAAGTGATTCATAATCAAGTGATTCCAAAAGTCCATCAGCATGGAGTTTCTTCATGCCCTTTACACCAATATGACCTAAATGGCAGTGCCACAAATATGTTGCACTATCATTATCAACTTTGCATCTTTTGGCATCAATATTATGAATATGTGTATCCCTACGATTGAGATTCAACAAACCATTCACCTTGGGTGTATGACCTCAGAAGGTTTTATTCATGTAAACTGAATAACAATTATTCTTTGACTTAAACGAATAACCGTATTGCAATAAACATGATCCAATCATATTATTCTCAAAGCAAACACCAAATACCATTTATTTTGGTCCAACACTAATCTCGAAGGTAGAGGGAGTGTGTGATGGTGATCTTATCAACCTTAGAATTATTTCCAACACACATCATCACTTTGCATAACTAGTATGTGTTCATTCTGCAACTCCTGTTTTTAGTTACTACTCTCAGCAACTAAACCAGTATCAAATACTAAGGGGTTGTTATAAACACTAGTAAAGTACACATCAATAACATGCATATCAAATATACTTTTCTTCACTTTGCCATCCTTCTTATCCGCCAAGTATCTAGGGCAGTTCCACTTCCAGTGACCATTTCCTTTGTAGTAGAAGCACTCAGTTCCAGGCTTGGGTCTAGCTTTGGGCTTCTTCATGGGAGAAGCAACTTTCTTGCTATTCTTCTTTGAAGTTCCTCTTTCTTTCCCTTTGCCCTTTTCTTGAAACTAGGGGTCTTGTTAACCAGCAACGCTTGATGCTATTTCTTGATTTCTACCTTCGCTGATTGCAGCATCGCGAAGAGCTTGGGAATTACTTTTGTCATCCCTAGCATATTATAGTTCATCACTAAGTTCTAGTAACTTGGTGATAGTGACTAGAGAACTTTGTCAATTACTATCTTATCTGGAAGATTATCTCCCACTTGATTCAAGCAATTGTAGTACCCAGACAATCTGAGCACATGCTCACCAGTTGAGCTATTCTCCTCCATCTTGTAGGCAAAGTACTGTCAGGGGTCTCATACCTCTCGACACGGGCATGAGTATGAAATACCAATTTCAACTCTTAGAACATATTATATGATTTGTGGCATTCAAAACCTTTTTTGAATTTCTGGTTCTAAGGCATAAAGCATGGTGCACTAAACTATTAAGTAGTCATCATACCGAGCTTTGCCAAACGTTCAGAACATTTGCATCTTCTCCTGCAATAGGTCTGTCACCTGGCGGTGCATCAAGGACATAATTCTTCTGTGTAGCAATGAGGATAATCCTCATATCACGGACCTAGACCGCATCATTGCTACTATCATCTTTCAACATAGTTTTTCTCTAGGAACATATAAAAAGTATAACGGGAGCTACATCGCGAGCTATTGATCTACAACATAGTTATGCAAATACTATCAAGACTAAGTTCATGATAAACTAAAGTTCAATTAATCATATTACTTAAGAAATCCCACTTAGATGGACATCCCTCTAATCATCTAAGTGATCACGTGATCCATATCAACTAAACCATGTCCGATCATCACATGAGATGGAGTAGTTTTCAATGGTGAACATCACTATGTTGATCATATCTACTATATGATTCACGCTCGACCTTTCGGTCTTAGTGTTCTGAGGCCATATCTGCATATGCTAGGCTCATCAAGTTTAACCCGAGTATTGTGTGTGTGCAAAGCTGGCTTGCACCCATTGTATGTGAACGTAGAGCTTATCACACCCGATCATCACATGGTGTCTCGGCACGACGAACTTTCACAACGGTGCATACTCAGGGAGAACACTTATACCTTGAAATTTAGTGAGAGATCATCTTGTAATGCTACCACCGTACTAAGCAAAATAAGATGCGTAAAGGATAAACATCACATGCAATCAATACAAGTGATATGATATGGCCATCATCATCTTGTGCCTTTGATCTCCATCTCCAAAGCGCCTTCGTGATCACCATCATCACCAGCTTGACACCTTGATCTCCATCGAAGCATCGTTGTCGTCTCGCCAACTATTGCTTCTACGACTATCGCTACCGCTTAGTGATAAAGTAAAACTATTACATGGAGATTGCATTTCATACAATAAAGCGACAACCCTATGGCTCTCCAGTTGCCGATAACTATGTTACAAAACATGATCATCTCATACAACAGTTTATATAATCACGTCTTGACCATATCACATCACAACATGCCCTGCAAAAACAAGTTAGACACCCTCTACTTTGTTGTTGCAAGTTTTATGTGGCTGCTATGGGCTTAGCAAGAACCGTTCTTACCTACGCATCAAAATCACAATTATTTTTTGTCAAGTTTGCTGTTTTAACCTTCAACAAGACCGGGGGTAGTCACACTCGATTCAACTAAAGTTGGAGAAATAGACACCCACCACTACAAAAAATACACTTCCGAGATGATACGTGTTTGTCACAGTAGGTCGTGTTTTTTGTCATGCATGTACATCCATGACAAATTTTTGACAGAATCAAGATAGTCATACCTGTGTTGTCGTAGAAGTGTTCCATGACATTACCAAAATTATCATCACGGAAGTGTCCACTTCCATGACGATAAATCGCGCGTCATAGAAGTGCTTTCATCAAGGGTGATCGACACGTGGCATCCACCGTAACGGAACGCCGTTAAGCTATCGGGTCGGGTTTTGGATCCGATAACCCGTTAACAGCCCTGACCAATGGGAAATTTCCACGTGTAAAATTCTTATTGGCTGGACGAAACACGTGTCAGCTCGTCAGTGGGTCAGATAGGCGCCTATGATATGTCGACACGTGCCACGGCCCACCACTAGCCCATTTAGCTTACAAAGCCGGCCCGTTTGACTTGGTCAAAAGTTAACAGGCTGGCCCATGAAAAGCCTATTAATGGTATCTTCGCAAATAGCCCATTTTACGGCCCGTTAGGCCCTAAAGGAAATCAACCCAACAACGTCATGTGGGCGTCGAATATAACACCAGCCCATTTCACTTTCGGCCCATGTATGGCCCACGACGTCTTTTGGCCCATATGAGGCCTTCGTATCTTTCGGCCCTTTACAGGCCCACGGTGACTCTAGCCCATAATGAACAGTAATTTTCTTTATACTCGTTAACAGCCCGTGATTTACATGGGCCGTTTCCAACCCGTGTTAGCTTTTGGCCTATTGACGGCCCATACATTCTTGGGCTCCTTTTCGGCCCTCGATTACTTCCGGACCGTTACTGGCCTGTTCCCCTAATGGGCCAAATTCAGCCCATGGCAAGAGTCGGCCCGTTACTGGTCTGTTCCCCTAATGGGCCAAATCTAGCCCATGGCAAGAGTCGACCCGTTACAGGCCTATTACCCTAATGGGCCAAATTCGGCCCATGGCAAGAGTCGGCCCGTTTCTGGCCTGTTAACCCGTTGCGCAGTTTCTAGCCCGTCCTATATTCTGGCCCATTAACGACCTGTTATGCCTATGATAGAATAAAGCCTTTGCTTTCCTACGGCCTGTTAACGGCCTATTACCGTGCTGGGCCGATACCAATTACGCCCGATTACGGCCCATGTAGCCCATTTATCCGACGACCCGAGGCCCATCGATTACAGGCCCATTTATCGACGGCCCATAGGAGACCCATGGATCCTACGGCCCGTATATGGCCCATGGTAGTTGCGGCCACTAGCAAACAAGGGAAAAAGAAGACTAGGAAATAAATAAGGCCGAAACTAATGCTAGGCTATTAAGGCGATTGCATAGATTACATCCACTCGGCATCGAAGATCGCCACCAGTGCAAATATAGGGAACACCCTACACTATACAAAAATGGCTTGCTGTTTTCTTCAGCCGGTGGCTGCACATTAAGAATAAATTTTGTATCGCACCAAAACAAATTACAACTATATAATAGATAAATGCACCACCAGAAGTTCACAAGCTCAGTTCATTTGACCTGACTGTTACGTTTTCATGCTGTATTGTCCGATGGAGCACCATAACCCTCGCCTTCATTTCCCCTAGGCTCCTGAAGAACATAGCAAATGTCTGATAGTCTGGTTTCAAAACCATGCATATCTTGACGACATTGAGCAATGTTTCTCCTTGTTTCACAAAGGGTCTCTGTTAGGGAATGGACTTGTGTCTGGAGCGCAGATACAACATTGCTTTGAGCTTTCATATCTTGATCATGAGGCAGTTTGGACGATATTGCCTTAACAACCAACCCAGTATTACGCAGGAACGTGCTTTTGGCACTGTTAGTGGACAGGTACTGACCCACTGCAGCAAGAGCTGACATTGCGGTTATAGTTGCCTTGCCACCTTCAGAAGGTGGTGGTTCCACCATTTTTTCCATAGCTTGCTGAAAAGTTGAGGTTTTACATTAGTAGTACCAGAACAGAAGATATTAATGAGGCAGCAAAACCAAACAAAATAGCTTTGGTCTATATACAAAACTTATTCTGGTGAACCCATGTAAAATATTAGTTGTATTTCATTGCAAAGTACATAATAAAACCAGGTTCCAAACATATGACCATGTACCATCGCTAATGTATTATCTATTTCTTCACATTGTATTGAGGGCTAAGGATAAAGAGACGAAGTTTATAATACGATAAGCATAGTATGACATCATTCATATCACAAAACAACTGAGAACAGACAAATAGGCAATTGTAACATTGTGTGGGCAAGTCCAGCACGAAACTAGATTACGGGTCAAGATCAAAGGAACATCACTCCTCTCTTTTAAACCTTGTAAGGTGCAATGATACGCTAAGAAAATTGTTTATAAAATTGAAAAGAGTAATAGACGTTGGCTGCAAACCATGCAGTTCAAGGCACAAGTCAGAGTAAGTACTAGTTAAAAGGCATGAGGATTAAGGACTTACAACAGCGGCTTTGACTGGTGTAGTCATGCCCTTCTTCTTGCTGGTGTGACAGTCCTTGAAGATTTCCACAGCATTTGGTTCAGGTACTTTTTGGTCCTTGCGGGCTTTCCTCTGCATTTCGAACAAGTCAATATAGATCTGATAATATGGTACAGCGAAAAGAGTGAAACAACAGCTAATTACAAGAGCCTCGCAGTGTGCAATATAGCTACGAGATCCTGTCATCTGTTGGAATTTCACTTTTGTATGGTTGGCCTTGTTCTTCGAACAGTTCAACTACAAGAAGATAGATTTGTGTGGAACATGCGTAAATAGGACTTCAACATGTGATCTGATCACATATATATATAATGTACCTGATACTTCGGATCAGACCAGTGTTTAACAAGGCCCCTCCAGTCTTCATCCGATATATTTTCCACTAGAGATGTTTGGGAAAGTTCATTGTTAGCCTTGCCTTCAAAGTGAGTTTTCCTCAAGTTATACCGATACTGTCGCAGAGCAGACTTGAAAACATGGGTGCAATCTTGTCTGGTTGCATCATCTTGGCTATCCAACTTGAACCTCATGTGTTGAAAATTATGGGAGTCTCATTATCAGCAACCTAGAAAGTATGGGACCGAGCAAGACGATATTACTAGTTTCCATACATAATCATACTTACAGATAAATGGTCGAGGAAGGTGTTGAACTGGGTTTCATTTTTGTCATTCCTGTACTGAATCCATGTTGGGAGGATACGTACATGACACCTAACGGCAACCGCTGCCCCTGATACTAACTTGGCTGACTCTGTAGCATCATGTGGCCTTTTTAAACCTGCCTGAAAACGGATCTCCATTCTTCCTCCTCTAGATTTAGTTAACCTATCGAGCATTATCCCTGATGTTTATTTGCTCTTGCACCTAGGTTCTAGTCCAACAACAAACATAGGAAGTGTTAGTGTACATCAAACTGTGAGACTACATATAAAGAAGCATGCAACTGTAACTTGACTCCAGCAACTACCTTCTTGCTGTTGAAGCTCACAAGGTTCATCTGATATTGCCAACTCATCTTGTGTCAAGAGTGCTTGAGAAGTAGTGTCAGGTGGCAAGGGATCTTGAGAACGTGCTGCTAGCTCAGTTGACGCACGAGTACGTCGTGCAGCTGGTAGTACTGTGGTAGGTGTTGCAAGAACTAGGGCTGTCTCTGCTTGTTTGGTGCCAGCTATTTGTTTCTGTTTGTCTTTCTTTTGCAACTCGTGTAGCATGGGATGCCGTGTTTGTAGAATTTTCTGCTGGACTTTGACCTTCTATTGCACCATCAGTACCAGCAGAATCTGCAGGATTCATCCGCTTCTCATTCCCTGCCATTCTGTGTTTCTTCGTCTTTCTCTGTGCCATGTTAAGTCAAGCCGACAAGAAAAATGAATAACAATTTAGTTCTTCAGAACAAATTGATGCGTGATGCAGACGAACTGAACTTTAATGTTAGACAACCACATGATAGGAGGATGTAATATGTATGAAAAATAGGACGGAAGAGACAACCAGAACTATGATGTGTAAACTAAGAAGAAGACATTTCACCAAATTAGAAGCAATGCAATGGAAGGTAGACACCATATGAAAGATGCTACAAATATCGCTCTGCCAAGTTAACAGTGTCTCATCATAAATGGCGTTTAAACAAATGTGAAGCAGTACAAGAAATAAATCATATGCAAGATGCAAACAACATCACACTACCATGTTAGAGGTCTCTCGTCATTAGTGCCATTGCATATTCACAGCATTGCATATTCACAGCTTATGATGTGTAAACTAAGGAGAAGGCATTTCAACAAATTAGAAGCAATGAAAGCTAGACACCATATGAAAGATGCAACGAATATCACTCTACCAAGTTAAAACTGTCTCGTCATAAGTGCCATTTCAACAAATTAGTAATACAAGCTAGAAAAGAATGTGAGATGTAACCTATATCACACTCCGAAGTCAAACGTGTCTTATGATAAGTGATTGTTGCAGGTTACACAACAGTAGTAATTTGATGTAAGAACATGGTGTGATAGACAGATATTGTATGTTCTAGAAACATAAACACGTGTCTTATTCAAGTATAATGTGTAAAGTAAGCAGATGGAATTCAACAAAATTAGAAGCAATACAAGCTAGACATCACACATAACATGCAACCACATATAACAGTGCCAAGTTAGAGGGAGCACCGGTTATGCTGCACTAGGGGAGACGTGCTCATCATAAACACAGCTTTATTGAGTGTCTATGCATGTGTTGGCTTGGGAATCATCTTGGGGGTGTGGAGGAGTTGAAACTGTAGAGGCCCTCCATGCAGAAGGAGCACCTTTATCCGCTGCCTTGCTAACTTCCTTCCGCTTTATTGATTTTGAATTGTCAAGTAAAACCGGCAAGAAAAAGCAATAAAATTCTCTCTTCAGAACTCATTCATGCATGATACTGACAATCACTACTTTGATGTAAGGCAAACACATGATACCAGGATGGAATATGTACGAAAAATAGGATGACATGGCATGTTCACAACTATTTGTGTAAACTAAGCAGAAACCGTTCCAGCAAATAAGAAGCAATGCAAGCTAGACACCACATGAAAGATGCAACCAATATGACTCTGCCAAGTTAAAAGCGTCCCATCATAAATGGAATTTCAACAAATTAGAAGCAGCGCATGCTATAAATCATATGAAAGATGCAACTAATATCGCACTGCATATACTAAAGGTGTCTTGTCATGTTGATTGATGCGGGATACAAAAAAAATAGTTTTATGTAAGGACATGCTTAATAGACAGATGTACTATGTACTAAATACATGAAGACATGTCACATTAATAGGTATAATGTATAAGCTAAGCATACTAGCACATGTAGTTTAACCAGATTGGAAGAATTACAATCTAGACACCATATGCAACATGCAACCACATATCACGCTGCCAAGTTAGAGCAAGCACCTGCGATGCTAGTGTAGGGGAAATGCTGTAATCAACTACAGAGCTACGTTCACTATCTTCATCTAGCATTTCTGTTTCTTGAGAATCATGTCGAGAGGCTGACGCTGCATTCTTTAAATGAGGAGTAGTCCCCTTGCCTGCCTGTCTTGTCATAAGTGATTGATGAGGGATACAAAAGAACATTAGTTTGATGTAAGAACATGGTTAATACACAGATGTACTAGTATGTACCAAAAACAGAAAGGCATGTCATATTCAAAGGTATAATGTGTAAGCTAAGCAGATGCAATTTAACCAAATTGGAAGCAATACAAGCTAGACATCCGGCTGGAGTGGTGAGCATGATCATCTAGGACTTGAGAGCCTGGTGGGAGGCGGGCTGCTTCGCCACCATCGCAGCTTTTTAGTTGGCTTCCAGGTGATGCCTATCTTTACTGGGCTTGTCACTGGCTCGGCTAGTGCCCTGACTAGCTATTTGTCTTCTGGTGCTCACGGGATGGTGGTTCATATAAAAAATATCTTTCCTTATCTTACCGACTTCGGCCTTTCGAATACAAGCTAGACACCATATGGAACATGCAACCACATATGACACCGCGAAGTTAAAGCAAGCACCTGGGATGGTGGTTCATTTCGAGCGAGGTCATCAACTCCAGAGCTACGTTTACCGTCTCCATCTGCTAACACTGCACCCTTTATAGCATTGTAACGTGTCTTGCCTACCCGCATACGAAGCTGGAGCGACTTCTCTCTTTTCTTTTTGGCTTCTCTCATGGAAGCAGAGTCTGAAATACCCTTGCATAAAAACACAATAGTGAGAGTAAGGGTGAAGTGTGTGCAGAACTAGTGCACTGTAAAAGTAGCAGATAGCTGAAAAATAAATGACAGGAGACATATGATAGCTCTACAACATTGCATGACAAACAAAATTAGATTCGACTCCATATGATTTTGTAATATATGAGCACAGGAAATGCAGGTACTCCTCCAGCACACCACCACATGTGGTCATATCTAAGACAATAGTCGACTGAAAATAAATAGGTCAGTCGATTTTTTAATCAACTGTCCGATCTATAAGGAACGGGCAGATGGCCTTCGTCTACCTCCCGCCAGTCACTATTGACGAGCTTTCTCGAACCGCCAGCGACCACCGGCCCAGACCCCTGCCTCCGCCGCCCCGCCCTCCCATCGACCTCACACCACCGTCGTGCTTGGCAGCGCCCCCAGGCCATCCCTTTAATCCCGTCCGACCTCCAGATCGGGCGGCAGTAGCTCTAGGCCGCACACGCCCCTAAGATAAACACCAAGGCGCTACTTCCCCGGCGTAATAGGCGTACTAGCGCCTGTTACACCGGGGAATGCTTCCATTAATTGGGAATCAACTGGCCAGAAATTGAAATTCAGGGGGGCGACGAACCTCTAGCTAAGGTGAAATAGTATATGAGGAGAAACCTTGTGCATCGCGAGTTACTACGAACATCTAGTATCAAGAAGAAGCGGTCAACTAGTGTCTTCTATGGGATGAATACCGTGCAAGCAGAGACGTAAGATTTGCACGAATAAGGGAAGAGGAGTACCTTTTTTGGTTGCCGGTGTGGTCACCTCCACATGTCGCGCCGATCTTCTTCTTTTTACCAGGGAAACCGATGTTCTAGAGGGTGCAGGCTTGGACGAACCCATGGCCAAATTGTTGACTGTGTTGCCGTGGTTGTATGTTGGCGGAGGGGAAGCAGATCCGAGGCCGCGAAGGACGGCGTAGCAGGAACAACTCCGGTGCGGGGGAGGGTGGCAAAGGTGGAGCGGCAGCGGTGACGCACAGGACAGTGTGGTTGAACTGGCTCGGGTACGGATGGCTCGGCCTCGGCTTCAACTACTAGCCATGGAGGGTGTTGCGGTTGAGGTTGCGGTGGACGACGACATCGGGGTATCGGCTCCGACGTGATGGAGGAGGGCGGCGATTGATGGGTGGGATGGGGTGGTGGACAGAGGACGCCGGGGTTTCGCGGCTGGTGGAGAGGTAGTTTTGGCGCCCACGGAGTACGAATGGGGAATCGGACGAGT
The DNA here is from genome assembly GCF_056163025.1 of Triticum urartu. NCBI lineage: Eukaryota > Viridiplantae > Streptophyta > Magnoliopsida > Poales > Poaceae > Triticum > Triticum urartu. Next base: position 297,834,359 of record NC_141877.1, read on the forward strand.
GGGGGGAACCATGTTTCGGTCTGGGACATGCTTGTTTTTGGCTTTTTTGAACAGAAGATGGGACGCGCTTGTTTGAAATTTGGGGAAAGTACAAACTTTGCCCCCCTCTAAATTTCGGACCTACTGCGGGTCGGGGGTAGGATGGTAATCCCAGGTGTCCCAAATAGTGGGCGGGAGCGATTTCAGCCACGCGCATGTGTGCTTAGGCGGCCATTGTGTATGAATGTTTTTCGGATGCTGTTGAGTGGCGTCTAGATGAAGCTACAAACCTACCCCGGTTTAGACCTTTGGACGTCGGGCCGGTAGGTTTCACGGGTCGGAGTTATTAGAAAAGTAATTTACTTGTACTACCAAACATTGGTCTCACGCGGTTTCGGGCGAGTAGAGGCTCTTTTGGTGCTTCGTTCGAAATTTTGAAACACAAGCATTCACGTTTAGAGTACTCTTGAACTATTAGGATTGACCTAAATAGACAACGTTATATTTGACCTTATATGTTTGAAAAACTCATTAAATTTTCCGCTTCTTTTTGAAATTTTGACACTTGAAAATCCTATAACTACGATTATTTTGGAATGGAGGAGCTAAATTTGAATCTATTTTGTACACGACTACATATGCTATTATGTACAAAATCAGAGCAAAGATTGGTGCCCCCATAATTTAGGTATGGTTTACAAATGCCATGATATCAAATTCAAATAATTGAATGGACTTCATGTTGAATTCGATTTTGTAAACCACCTTAAGTTGAATTCAAATGTATGCTAGTTCATAGGTAGCTATTTATAATGTTCATTGTGTAACTTTCGTATGTATAATGTGCTTTACACACACAACATGAACTATACTCATGTTTATATTCGATTGCTAAAGTGATGCATTGTCTGGAGTTCAAAATACTAACTATGTGGATCAATTGTGTCGAATAATAACATAGACATGCTCAAATTCAATAGAATCTAGATGTCTGATGGATCAATGACTGCTCCTTACGCGAATTGCAAATATCATGATCCCATCCTAATATTTGGATACAATTTATATCTTTAATCAATGTGTAGAGCAGTCTTTTCCGTGTAGTTTCACTCTCCATCAGTGGTCTCTCACACATGCTCACACACTCTCTCCCGAGGTGTCTTTCTCGCACACATGCTCTAGATATAACCCTCCCTCCCTCTCGTAACCATTTACAACTGTTTCCACTAACCTTTATCACAAGCACTCTTCCTCTCGCAAACATACACACACACAATCCTCATCGACCCTTTCTATATACATGGACCTGCCTACGTGTCTCATGTACGCACATTATCTTTACGCCTATCTCTCACGCATTGTCTCACACCTCTCTTCCTAATCGAAGAGTATGATTCTAGTAGAGCATTCTGTAGGATGCCCCTTAAAGTTAGGTTGGATGAATAGTAATATCAGAGATAAAGGGGTTACCTTAGTTCAAGAACCAAGGGTTACAAATCCTAGACGGCTTTGTCAGTGGACACAGAGTCCTTCACAATTCCGCTATGTTTGTCTTGTACGACTAGTCATCCATGGGTCTTCCTAAATGCGTCATGGGCCGACCAATGTGGCGCAGGACGGAACTGAACGAAGGGCCTCACCTCGACCCACCGGACCTCACGCGGTGACACACCCTCTGCCCCCACGTCTCATTATCTTCTCACACCTACACATACCAACACAAACACCAAACACAGAGAAAATTTCTCCTGGTGCCTCTATTCCCTCCCCCTTGCATATACACACTCAAGGGAATGGAATCTCGTGTCGTGACATCATATTGGTCTCTCTCTCTCTAGACCACTCTCATTTCTCGTGCTATCTCTCCCACACCCCTCGTCGGCCCCTCTATCCATGCCTCTCTCGAATACGTAATACACACACATACCTCTCTAGGCCCCGCCAAATGCATCAACTACACATTCACACATGTTACATCACGTACCCCATTGATCTAAAAAGCCCTCTCTTCACGTTTATTTCGCATACAACATTCCTTTTGAATAAAGTGTGGCCAAAAAATTATTTTAGAGTTTCTACATATATACAACATTACAAAGTTATATGGAGGAGTACGAACGCTAATTTGCATTGCATGGTGCCCACAATGATATTTATTCCGCACTGTGAATTTGTATATTTTTATACTATATACAAAGTTAGTCATAATAAAGAGAAACGAAGAGCATCTCTCTCTCCATCGCATACCCCCCTGTACGCCCCTTTCACGTATGCACACAAAACTATCTCCATGTCCTCTAAAAGTAAGCCCCCAGAAAATTCATGCATGTTTCATCTTTCTCTCGCGATATATGCAATGACGATCATTGTATTTGTAGCGAAAGCACGATACGTACATTGGACTTCGGAATCCACTCATTACGGTCACCATTTACGTTTAGTGGTTATTATACAGTCACGGGCTCACCGTACAACTCTGTATTTGCTCATGACATGACTAGTTGACCAGTTAAACGCTCCACGTGGCACCTCTAGTGTTGCATCACATTATCTCACTACCATCGTGCCCACCTGTCGACTTGTATCTACTCTACATCTACACTCTTATAAAATACATAAAATACACTCTTATAAAAAACAGAGTTGGTGATGATGGTGTGCCTCCCATCCTGCAATATAGGCCGTCCGATTTATATCTGATGGATAGGAAAGAAACTATGGCAATTTTGCAAAAGGTACCTGTTGGATTTCGGGTTCCGGCAGACCCTTGAGGTTCGAACACTAGGGTGCGCGCGGAGATTTCGCCTCCTACCTACCTGCACCCCTCCGCCTTGCTAGGATCTAAACTGTCGAAAGAACAACGCAAGAGACACAGGGTTTATACTGGTTCGGGCCACCGTTGTGGTGTAATACCCTACTCCAGTGTGTGGTGTGTGGATTGCCTCTTGGGCTGACGATGATGGACAATACAAGGAAGAACAGCCTCGCGAGGGTCTGTTCTTGGCTGAGGCGATGAACTGCTGGGAGGAGCTCAGTCGCCTTTTCCTCTCTCTCTCTCTCTGCTTTCAACCAGCTGACCCCTTGCCATGTGGGTGGCTAGTCCTATTTATAGAGGCCCTGGTCCTCTTCCCAAATATCGAGCGGGAAGGAAGCCAACAATGGCGGGCTAATTTGAAGGGGGGCAGCAAGTATCAGCTATCCTGACAAAAGTAGTCTTCGCCTGCGCAAAGCTCTGGTGATGATGCCGTCTTGGGCTCCAGGGTGACCTCCGTCTCGTAGTCCTCCTGGACTTGGTCTCGTTCCATCGAAATGGCAACCTTTGCCTGATGCCTCGGTACTTCGCAGCTGCGCTTGCCCCCTTTGCGCCAAAGAGGAAAGGAGGACGCTGCGCGGGCCGGCACCCGCCTGGCACCCTGAGTCGTCACGGCTTGCGTCACGGGCACCTCGCGAGGTACCCCGCCTTGATCTCTCCGCCCCCTCGTGAGCCAGCCTGATGAGGCCGTGCCTGAGGAAGCTCCGCGTCGTCCGCCCCGCGAGGCCTGGCCCCTCGCGAGGGTCTTGGGTTTGTGTTGGTGAAGATGGGCCGTGCTGGGGCCCCTTTTGAGCCACGCCGCAGGCCGCAGGCAGGCAAGTCTGGGGACCCCCGTTCCCAGAACGCCGACAGTAGCCCCCCGGCCCAAGGCGCGCCTGGGTTTGGCCGTGCAGGGAGGCGGAAGGGCAAGAGCGAAGCGCCACGGGCCCTAATAGCCTGCGGCCTTAGGCGCCGCGTGGCAGTTGATTGGGCGCAGGCGTCTCCACTTCCCCATGACGCCTCGGCTACTGCACTGACTGGACAAGTCCCTGCATGCAAAACGGGTCATGATTACCTGCGATCGTGGAGGTCGGCGGTTGGCCTCCGCCGGCTATAAGTACGGAACGGCGTGCGCCCTTTCGGTTCATCTCCCCTTGCTTCTCCTTCTTCTTCATGGCCCCGTCGAGGAGGTTCTCAGCCGCGGAGAAGGGGAAGGCCTGCCAGGCAGAGCATGCCTCTCCCCTGCCCAAGCGCGGCCGAAGGCGCCCCCGCAAACATCCTGTGGCCACCACGGCAGCTCCCCGCGGCCGCGGAGACGCTTTCCAGCGCGGTGGCGGGCGGATTGCTGCGGCCGAGGGGTGTGCTCCGGCTGTGCGTCCCCCTATGCTGCGCTTTCGCGCTACAGAGGTGCTGCCGGAGTTCGTCGTGTGGTCGGCGGAGCCGACTGGCACCCAGCTCCCACTTCCTTGCTTCCTCCTCAGCGAGCTCCCGGCCGGCGCCCCGGGCGGCCTCTGGGTTCAGGCCGACGGCTGCTGCAGCCGGGCCTCATGGGTTTCACTGGAGGTCTCCGCAGCCGGGAGCCTGGCCCTGGCCCACGGTTGGCAGACGTTTGCCCGCGCGCGTGGCCTGGGCCGTCGGTGCACCCTACACTTTAGGTTCGACGACGATGCCACCCTCTACGTGAGGGTGTTTGGGGAAGATGGTCGCCGCGCAGGGTGTTGCCCCGAGGGCGACGACCGCGGCTGGGAACCCGGCTCCGGCGTTGATGGAGAGGACGGCGCTCGCGGGGCTGGTGGCGCTCAGGGTTCCTCAAGCTTCTCCAGTTCTTCTTCAGGCTGCGACTCTTCTAGTGGTGGCCGCAGTCAGCCCCCACGCCATCGTATCTGCTTGGGGGGTGGTAGTGTCCGCCCACCGTCGCGCCCTAGTGAAGCGCGAGAGGGAGTCCGCCTGAGCTCCGGAGGCAGCTCGGGCTTCCCTGTGGGCCAGTGCGAGGCGAGCCACATCAGATTTGTTCTTTCTCTTCCCTTTTCCTGCGTAAAAAGGACAGTAGTGTGGTGCCCCGCGGGGGCGTGTATGGGTTATTGCTGTTAACTATCTTTTTGCTTTCTTCATCGTACCTTCCGACTATGTGCCCGCGCGTTGATGGTTCCCGGCCCCAGCCGTGGGGGCGACCGACCCAGGCCCTGTGTTTGTGTCGCGGTGCCCGAGGGACACGGACTGGAGGGGTGCTCCTGCAAGGGGCCCGGGTCGCGAACCCTTTGAGTGACTAGGATAGGAACACTCGCGAGGGCACTCGGCTCTCCCCCTCGCGAGGCCTTGCACAAGAGAAATCGAGGCAGGAGCGTGAAAAGCCGAAGAACCGCAAGCCAAAGACGGCAAGAACTTCAATAAAACTTCAAATGAAGAGGAACAAGCCAACTGCTGAAAGCAAATGAAAAGCCGCGTCCAGCACCTAGTTTAGTCTTCGACATATTCTCACCAGCGAGGAGCTAAATGCTGCCACTGGGCGTGGGAAGGAGCCCCAGGGCCTGAGGCCGGCGCTCCTGATACTCCGGGGCATGTACAGCCCCAACTCATTATTACGTGAGAGTGTCACGGGCGGCGAGCTTCACAGGCGTTCTCCTTGCTTCACATGCTCCGGGCCTTTTCCGAAACGCGATAGCTTCACAGGCATTCGCCTTGCTTCACAAGCTCCGGGCCTTTTCCAAAACACGATAGCTTCACAGGCATTCGCCTTGCTTCACAGGCTCCGGGCCTTTTCCAAAACGCGAGAGCTTCACAGGCATTCGCCTTGCTTCACAGGCTCCGGGCCTTTTCCAAAACGCGATAGCTTCACAGGCATTCGCCTTGCTTCACAGGCTCTGGGCCTTTTCGAAAACGCGATAGTTTCACAGGCATTCGCCTTGCTTCACAGGCTCCAGGCCTTTTCCAAAACACGATAGCTTCATAGGCATTCGCCTTGCTTCATAGGCTCCGGGCCTTTTCCAAAACACGATAGCTTCACAGGCATTCGCCTTGCTTCACAGGCTCCGGGCCTTTTCCAAAATGCGATAGCTTCACAGGCATTCGCCTTGCTTCACAGGCTCCGGGCCTTTCCCAAAACGCGATAGCTTCACAGGCATTCGCCTTGCTTCACAGGCTCCGGGCCTTTTTAGGGGTAGAACCTCCGGAGGTGCTGGATGTTCCATGTGTTCTGGACCGGCACTCCCTCCTGAGTCTCCAAGCGCGCTGAGCCGGGCCTGGAAACATGAACAACCTTGAACGGGCCCTCCCACATGGGAGAGAGCTTGTGCAGCCCCTCCCTGGAGAGGACCCACCTGAGCACGAGGTCTCCTACCTCGAGTGTCCTGGGGCGGATGTTGCGGCAGTGATATCGCCGCAGCGCTTGTTGGTACCTCGCCGCTCGTAGCGCGGCTTCTCGGCGACGTTCCTCCCCCAGCACGAGGTCCATCCCCCGCATGGCGTCCTGTTGCGCCTCGTTGAACGCCAGGACCCGCGCAGAGCGACGTCTGACTTCGTGAGGGAGGACCGCTTCGGCTCCGTAGACCAGGAAGAACGGGGTCTCCCCAGTCGACTTGGTCGCGGTTGTGCGGATGGACCACAACACGGACTGAAGCTCGTCGTAGCAACCTCTGCCGCAGGCCTCCAGCTTCTTCTTGAACGTCCTGGTCTTGAGGCCCCTCAGGACCTCCGCATTGGCTCGCTCGGCCTGGCCGTTGCTTCGGGGGTGCGCCACTGAAGCGTAGCATATCTGCGTTCCAAGGTTAGCACAGTATGTTTTGAAGAGGTTACTGGTGAACTGCGAACAGTTGTCCGTGATGATGCAATTCGGCACCCCGAACTGGCTCACGATGCCCTTGATGAACTTGACCGCGGAACCCGCAGGAATGGTGCGGACAGCCTCCACTTCAGCCCACTTGGTGAACTTGTCTACAGCAACGTAAAGGTAGCGGTAGCCCCCTGGCGCATGAGGAAACGGACCCAAGATGTCGAGCCCCCAGACTGTGAATGGCCACGAAAGGGGGATAGTCTGCAAGCCCCCTGCCGGCTGATGGATCTGCTTGGCGTGGAACTGGCAGGCCTCACAAGCTTTCACTAGTTCAACGGCGTCATTGAGCGCGGTGGGCCAGTAAAACCCACTGCGGAACGCCTTGCCGACGAGGGTCCGTGACGATGAATGATGTCCGCAGTCCCCGCCGTGTATATCTTCCAGTAGTTCCTTCCCTTGCTCCCTGGAGATGCAGCACGGGGATACATCGTTTGGTCGCTTTCGGTAGAGCTCTCCATCTCTGATGCAGTATGCCGTGGCCTAGCGTGCCACTCGCTCTGCTTCCTCCTCCTTCTCCGGCAGGGTCCCTTGCGTCAAGTAGCTCCGGAGCTCCGTGATCCAATATCCCTCCTGAGGTTCCACAGTCAGGAGCAGGCGTGCTCCTGAGGCCGGGCCACAGGCCGGAGCTCCGGAGGCAGGTGGCTGGGGGAGCTCCTCCCGGGGCTGAGCCGTGTTTGATAGTGACGGCAAGGCTGAAGGCTTGAAGAGTCGTTCCTCGAAAACGCCAGGCTCCTGAGGTAACCGCCTGGACGCGCGTTGATTGGTACCACGGGGCACATGCTGCAACTCCAACCCCCAGAACTTCTTTTCCATCCTGCGGACCTCTGCAAGGTTGGCCTCCATGTGCTCATCCTTCGGCTCATACACCTTGTTGGAGAAATTGACAAGGAGCTACGAATCGCCCTTGATGGTGAGGCGTTTCACCCCCAGGGCAGCTGCGGCCTTCAAGCCCGCTATTAAACCTTCATACTCCGCTATGTTGTTGGAGACCTTTTCGCCTTGCTGGAAACAAAGCTGCACGGCGTAATAGAGTTTGTCCTGGGTGGGCGATATAAGCACCGCCCCAGCCCCTGCGCCATGTCTGGAGAACGCCCCATCGAAGTACATGACCCAGCCTTCTGGCGCCTCACTTCCCGGGGACAGGGACCGATCCTCGTAGGCCTTGAGGCCTGGAGCCTCCGTCCATTCTGCCACAAAATCCGCCAACACTGCTCCCTTGATGACTCTGGTCGTGCTGAATTCGAGCTGAAACGCTTGCAACTCTATGTTCCACTCAGCGACTCTCCCAGCTGAATTGGGGCTCCTGAGCACCCTCTCCAGGGGGTATGATGAGACGACCTTGATGGGGTGACCCTGAAAATAGTGCCGCAGTTTGCGCGAGGCCACCAGTAGCGCGAGGAGGAGTTTCTGAGGCATAGGGTACCGCGCCCTTGCATCCCGCAACACTGTGCTAACGAAGTATACTGGGTGCTCAACGAGGTGGAGTGCGTTAGTGCTGGCGGCTCCCTTTGGAGACCATGGAGCCTCTCAAGACAATGAGGCCTCCTGAGAGTGGCCATCTGGGAGAGGGGCCTCTTCTGCCTCTGGTGCGCCCCTCTGCGGTGGCTGGTCCTCATCAGCTGCTGTGGCGGCTTCTATGGGCTTTCCTCGTACCTATTCCGCCTTGTCCCGGGCTGCTGCCGCAGTTTTGATTCGACGCTCCTCTCTGACTACCACCAGGGCTGCGCTGGCGGAGTAGGGAGTGGCGGCGAGGTAAAGCACCAAGGGCTCTTGAGGGTGCGGAGCCACCATGACCGGTGGACTGGTCAGGTATTTCTTGAGATCCTCGAATGCCTTGTCGGCCTCTTCAGTCCACCCGAAGGGCCCCTTTTTCTTCATTAGCTAGAAGAAGGGTAGCACTCGCTCCCCCAACTTGCAGATGAAGCGCCCTAGCGCGGTCACGCGCCCCGTGAGCTTCTGCATTTCTCTGAGGGTCTTTGGCGGGCTCATGTCTTCCACTGCCTTGACCTTCTCCGGGTTAGCCTCGATGCCTCGGTGAGACACGAGGAAACCCAAGAGCTTGCCTGAGGGGACTCCGAACATACATTTCTCTGGGTTGAGCCATAGGTTCACTGCGTTGAGGCTCACGAAGGTTTCCTCCAGGTCTTGTATCAAGGTCCTGGCCTCCCGAGATTTTACCACGATGTCATCGACGTAAGCTTCAACATTCTTCCCGAGCTGCGGGCCCAAGGTGATATGCATCAGCCGCTGAAAGGTCGCCCCTGTGTTACGCAGCCCGAATGGCATGCAGGTGTAGCAGTACACCCCACACGGGGTTAGGAAGGCTATCTTCTTGACGTCTTCAACCGCCATCTTGATCTAGTGATACCCAGAGAAGGCATCCAGGAAGCATAGCAGGTCGCATTCCGCAGTGGAATCGACGATCTGGTCGATGCGGGGGAGCGGGAACGGATCTTGCGGGCACGCTTTGTTGAGGTTGGTGAAGTCAACACACATGCGTTCCTTCCCTCCCTTCTTTGGCACAACGACAGGGTTGGCCAACCAATCTGGGTATCGGACCTCGCGAATGACCCCAGCGGCCTCTAATTTGCGGGTCTCTTGGACGATGAAGGCCTGCTTTTCTGTGGACTGCCGCCTGGCCTTCTGCTTCACAGGGCGCATGTTGGGGCACACGTTGAGGTGATGTTCGATTACACTCCTGGGGATCCCTTCCAACTGATCTGGCTCCCAAGCGAATACCTTCTTGTTTGCGCGTAGGAACCCGACCAGGGCCTCCTCCTGCTCGGGTTTGAGGTGGGCGCCTATGGTGAAAGTGGCGTTGGTGGATCCGTCCTCATCGACGGGTATCTTCTTGGTTTCTGCCTTGTCTTGGGTGAACAACTGTTTCTTCTTGGCGGGCGCAGCCCCCTTGGGCTCGGGGGCCTCCAAGGCGGCGGGCTGTGCCGATGCCGCTGTCTTGAAGACGAGCTTGAGCACCCGCAGAGCGTCCCCAGTGTCCCCGTGCACGGTGAGGACACCGCTGCTCCCGAGCATCTTCATGAGGTTGTACATCGGGTGCGTCGCGGCCATGAACTGGGCCAGCGCTGGGTAGCCGAGGATGGCGTTGTAGGGGAGGCCGATGGGGGCGATGTCGAAGTCGACCAGCTCCGTGCGGAAGTTGTCGTAGGTGCCGAAGGTTACTAGGAGCCGGATCTGTCCCAAGGAGCTGGACGACCTACCCCCAACGCCTGAGAAGGGCCGGCTGGGCTGCAGCCGTTCCCGGGGTATGCAGAGGAGGTTGAAGGCCTCGACTGAGAGCACGCTGAGGCCTGCCCTGCCATCGATGAGTGTTTTGGTGACGGCCACCTGGCAGATGGTGGGGGTGCACAGCATGGGGAGCGCGCCCGAGCAGGCCGAGTTGGAGGGGTGGTCCTCCGAGTTGAAGCTCAGGCCGGTCTCGGGCGCCGCCCGATCCAGGGGAGCTCCCAGCCGCGTGGAAGCGGCGCTAACCCGGCGGATGAACGGCTTGACGTGGTAACTTGTAGGCGGCGCATGTGAGCCGCCCAAGAGGGCTGCGACGACTGGGGGTGTTGGTGCAGCACGATGGGCGGGGAGAGGTTGCGGGGCTCCATGGGCGCACGGAGCGCGCGGGACTGTAGGATCTAGAAGTAGATGTGTCTAGAGGGGGGTGATTAGACACTTAGTGCTAAAGTTGCAATTTTTAAACTTTTTCGGTTTAAGTGGAGTTTGGGCACAATTTCAACATACACAATACGTATCAAGCAAGCATGCAAAGAGTATATGAGCAGCGGAAAGTAAAGCATGCAACTTGCAAGAATGTAAAGGGAAGGGTTTGGAAAATTCAAACGCAATTGGAGACACGGATGTTTTTCCCGTGGTTCGGATAGGTGGTGCTATCCTACATCCACGTTGATGGAGACTTCAACCCACGAAGGGTAATGGTTGCGCGAGTCCACGGAGGGCTCCACCCATGAAGGGTCCACGAAGAAGCAACCTTGTCTATCCCACCATGGCCATCGCCCACGAAGGACTTGCCTCACTAGCGGTAGATCTTCACGAAGTAGGCGATCTCCTTGCCCTTACAAACTCCTTGGTTCAACTCCACAATCTTGTCGGAGGCTCCCAAGTGACACCTAGCCAATCTAGGAGACACCACTCTCCAAGAAGTAACAAATGGTGTGTTGATGATGAATTCCTTGCTCTTGTGCTTCAAATGATAGTCTCCCCAACACTCAACTCTCTCTCTCATAGGATTTGGATCTGGTGGAAAGAAGATTTGAGTGGAAAGCAACTTGGGGAAGGCTAGAGATCAAGATTCATATGGTAGGAATGGAATATCTTGGTCTCAACACATGAGTAGGTAGTTCTTTCTCAGAAATAGGATGCTGGAAGTGTAGGCTTAGTCTGATGGCTCTCTCCACGAATGAAGAGGAGGTGGAGGGGTATTTATAGCCTCCACACGAAATCCAACCATTACACACAGTTTTCCAATCTCGGTGGGACCGAATCAACAAACTCGGTCGGACCGAAATAGTAAACCTAGTGACCGTTAGTGATTCTCGGTGGGACCGACTGGAACAACTCGGTGGGACCGATGTGCTAGGGTTAGGGAAAATCCAAAACTCGGTTTGTCCGATTACTCAAACTCAGTGGGACCGATTTGGGTAATAAGTGAAACAGAGAGTTGGCCAAGCAAACTCGGTGGGACCGATTGCATATCTCGGTGGGACCGAAGATATTGCAACAGGTAACAGAGAGTTTGCAAGCCCATCTCGGTGAGACCGAGATCCTTATCGGTAGGACCGAATTGCTAGGGTTTGGCAGTGGCAAATGACAAGTGAAACTCGGTGGCGCCGGATAGAAAGAATCGGTATGACCGAGTTTGGCTTTGGGTTTAGGTCATATGTGGAAGTGGGAAAGTAGCTGAGGATTTTGGAGCATATGATTAAGCACTTTGAGCAAGAGGCTCATTATCAACACCTCATCCCTCCTTGATAGTATTGGCTTTTCCTATGGACTCAATGTGATCTTGGATCACTAAAAGTGTAAAATGAAGAGTCCTGAGCTTGAAGCTTTAGCCAATCCTTTGTCCTTAGAATCTTGAAGAGGTTCCCACAACCTTTAGTCCATGCCACTCCATTGTTGAACTTATCTGAAATATACTAGGTAAAAGTATTAGTCCAACAAGAGATATGTTGTCATCAATTATCAAAACCACCTGGGGAGCACTTGTGCTTTCAATCTCCCCCTTTTTGGTAATTGATGGCAACATACATCAAAGCTTTAGATAAAGATATAAAGAACAGCAAGTAAAGCTTTGGAAGGACATGTAACAAGCATAGGCTCCCCCTACATGTATGCACTCATGTGAATATGAAGTATAGAGGCATGTGAGAGCATAACCATGACAGAGTGGGCAATGTGTTACATGTATCTTGGCCATATGCATCCGAGCAAAAGATTGTTAAGGAAAATACCTTCATGCTCATGAGTCTCTCTTGCAAACAGTATGTACATAAGCAAGCACTCCTCATACTCATGATTTTGATGCATACATTTACCTTGTAGTCTTTGAGTTGGCTTAGGATGGAATGAACCTGCACAAACAAGGTTAGATAACACAGGTACATCCACTAGCCAGAGCAAACAACAGAAACCGCAAGAATACCAAGACTGGGATGACATGTAGAGAGTAAGTACTAGGTACTACATTGAATTCAACATGTCCCCAAGAGTAAAGATATGCAAATAATTCGACTGATTTCTTTCCCATAGGTGTCTTGCTCCCCCTAAATCTTATATGGGATATTGGGAGAAGATAGGGAATAGAAAATCAGAGCTGAAAGAAACAAATGAACATGTCTTTCCCCCTAAAAAGACATGTGACATCTCTCCTCTTGAACATCAAGCATCTGGGATCCTTGAGTATTGTCTTTCCCCCTAGAGATCTCTTTCTCCCCCTTAAAACATTATCTGGGACATCTGGGATCCTTGAGACTTTCTCTCCCCCTTTAGTGTGTTCTCTCTCCCACAAGCTTTGATGTGATCTCTCTCTCCCTGATGATAAGCTTTGATGTGATCTCTCTTTCCCCCTTTGACATTAATTTCCAAGAAGGTTCTTCTGGAATCCATCCAAAAGGTTTGGTCCTTGAGACTCAGCATAAAGCAATGGACAAATTTGGGATGCTTGTAGAGGACAAGATTCATTGAGTGGAGCTGGATCAGAAGAAATATAGAATATGTGACAAACTGTTTTTCTTGGTGCTAAATCGGTGGCACCGAGTGGTATGTTTCGGTGGTACCGAAGGTATTCGGTTGGACCGAAACTTACAATTCGGTGAAACCGAGTTAACACAGAGAAAAACACTTGTCACCTCAGCTCACTAGGCAAATAAGATCTCACAAAGATTTGCAATGAATTACCTGAAGGATTTGCAAGGAATTGGATGCAGAGAATGCAGAACAAAAACAAAAAGGAACTAAAAGGTCTAGATGAAGTAGAAGGAAACAAATAAACAAGCATGAGACAAATGCAATAACACAAAGAAAGAACACAAGAGAACTTCATCTAGAGTTGGGCGGTGACATAGTCACCTATGTTAGAGTATATTGACTTGGGAGTCAAGTAAGAACACTTGATCATAGGTCATACTCATCGTTTAAGCTCAAATGGGGTTGCCATTTTTCGTTTAAGCATCTTGATGTATTCACATCTTGTCGACTCATGTCTTGGAGTAAAGCTTCTCTAAGATGGAATAACATACCTTGGGTGGTGGAGTGGTTCTTGCTCATGTAGTTGAACTTGTGTGGGTGCTCATGGTTGATGTAGTCCATCAAGAATTTGGAACACCACTTGGAGTTTGAGTTCATCTACCTACATAGGTTAGTTCTTGCAAGGAAGAGCACTTGTGTATCCAAAAATGACAATCATGAAGCTCAACATAGAATTTGTCAAAGGATATGTTTGAATGGTTTTGTGCTTCCTTGTCTTTAACCACCATTGTGTAGAGACTTGGTGATGTAAAGATTGCTCAAGATGTGAGTGAGTCGCAATCCCATGGAATTAGTTTCAACCAAGCACCTACATGGGTTAGACAACATGCAAGGTACAAATATATCCAAGACATAAGATAGTCATCATAAGAGATATATCATGGATTAGTCATAAGCTCATGTCTTGCATGTATCCAATGGAGTTCCTACTCCACGTTTGAAGCATCAATAATGTTCAATTCTCCTCTTAACCTACAAAATACTTTCTCATCAAGTGGTTTAGTGAATATATCCGCTAATTGCTTGTCAGTGCGAACATGCTTAAGATTAATGTCACCCTTAGCAACATGATCTCGAATGAAGTGATGACGAACTTCAATATGCTTAGTTCGAGAGTGTTGTACAGGCTTATGACCAATTTTGATAGCACTTTCATTGTCACAAAGCAGTGGAACATGTTTCACATAAATTCCATAATCTTTAAGAGTTTGGGTCATCCAAAGTAATTGAGCACAACATGAACCAGCGGCAATGTATTCCGCTTCGGCGGTGGATAAGGATACCGAGTTTTGTTTCTTAGAGGACCAAGACACAAGAGATCTACCAAGAAATTGACAGGTACCCGAAGTGGACATCCTATCAACCTTGTCTCCAGCATAATCCGAGTCGGAATAGCCAACAAGATCAAAGCAAGACCTCTTAGGATACCAAATGCCAAAGTTTGGTGTATGAATTAAGTATCTCACTATCCTTTTCACAGCCTTAAGATGACATTCTTTAGGAGCAGCTTGATATCGTGCACACATGCACACACTTAGCATAATATCGGGACGTGAAGCACATAGGTATAGTAATGAACCAATCATAGAACGATAAACTTTTTGATCAACCGGTTCACCACCTTTGGTCAAATCATTATGTCCACTAGTGGGCATGGGTGTAGACATACCTTTGCACTCTTGCATATTGAACTTCTTGAACAAGTCCTTGGTGTACTTCGTTTGAGAGACAAATGTACCTTCCTTAGTTTGCTTGATTTGCAAACCAAGAAAGAATTTGAGTTCACTCATCATAGACATCTCAAACTTCTTTGACATTAGCTTTCCAAACTTTTCACTAAAGAGAGGGTTAGTTGAACCAAATATGATATCATCAACATAAATTTGGCATACAAAAAGTTCTCCATTAACCCTTTTAGTAAAAAGAGTAGAATCAATTTTACCAATTTCAAAACCACTTGCAATAAGGAACTTGGTCAAGCATTTATACCATGCTCTAGGAGCTTGTTTAAGACCATAAAGAGCTTTGTGAAGTTTGTAAACATGATTAGGTTTCTTAGGATTGACGAAGCCGGGAGGTTGTTTGACATAAACTTCCTCCTCTATTTCACCATTTAGAAAAGCACTTTTAATGTCCATTTGGTACAAGGTGATATTATGGTGATTAGCATAGGCAAGTAAGATGCGAATGGACTCAAGTCTAGCAACGGGAGCATATGTCTCACCATAGTCCATACCTTCGACTTGTGTGTACCCTTGGGCGACGAGACGTGCTTTGTTGCGAACCACTTGTCCATCTTCATCTTGCTTGTTGCGAAACACCCATTTGGTACCAATGATGTTGTGGTTGTTGTCGGGCTTCTCAACCAATGTCCAAACTTGGTTTCTCTCAAAATTGTGTAGCTCTTCATGCATAGCGTTTATCCAATCCGGATCTTCCAATGCTTCTTCAACCTTCATAGGTTCAATGCTAGAGATGAATGAATAGTTTTCACAAAAGTTAGCTAAACGAGTTTTTGAGCGAGTGATTCTCCCGGTTTGTATATCATTGAGGATTTGCTCGACGGGATGATCTTTGGCAATTCTTTCTCGAACTCGTGAGAACTTTTGCTTGGGTCTTCGTTGAGCATCTTCTTCATCTTGTTCTTCTTCTTGTCCTTCTTCATTGTTGATGTTTTCATTCTCTTGTCGTGGTGGAGAAGGAGGTTGTTGATGTTCGTCTTGATGTACTTCCTCGTCTTCTTCATCTTGGCGTGTCCCACTTGTGGATGCTTCCATGTCAATTCTTGGTTCACCTTGTTGTGAAGTAGAAGCTTCCACTTGGACGGATGACGTACTCTCCTTCACCTCCGTTGGACGAACTTTGCCAATGGACAAGTCTTGGATTGCTTCTGAAGGGTCTTTGTCTCCTACATCAATTGGCAATTGCTCTACTTGCGAGCCATTAGATTCATAAAACTTCACATCTACCGTCTCTTCAACCTTTCGGGTGAAATTGTTGTAGACACGGTAAGTGTGAGAGTTTGAGCCATGACCGAGTAGGAAACCTTCATGAGATTTAGAAGCAAACTTTGAACGACGATGCTTATCAAGAATGTAGCACTTTGAGCCGAATACTCGAAAGTATCCAACTTGGGGTTTGTTACCGGTGAGGAGCTCGTATGCCGTCTTGCCGAGTAGCTTGTGAAGATACAAACGATTTGTTGTGTGACAAGCTGTCTCAACTGCTTCTGCCCAAAAGTGCTTTGGCGTCTTGTATTCATTAAGCATCGTTCTTGCCATTTCAATGAGCGTCCGGTTCTTCCTCTCAACAACTCCATTTTGTTGAGGTGTGTACGTAGCCGAGAACTCATGTGAAATCCCTTCTTCGTCAAGAAAGGTGTCCACATTTGCGTTCTTGAACTCCGTTCCGTTGTCACTCCGAACTTTCTTGATCTTCACTTCAAACTGATTTTGGGCTTTCCTAGCGAAGTTTTTGAAGATCTTCTGGACCTGCAATTTGTCATTAAGAAAGAACACCGACGTAAATCTTGAAAAATCATCAACTATAACTAGACCAAAAGAATTTCCACCGAGACTCTTGTAGGCGTTGGGACCAAAAAGATCCATATGAAGTAGCTCGAGAGGCCTCCTTGTGGTCATGATGTTCTTCACGGGATGCCTTCCTCCAACCTGTTTACCTGCTTGACAAGCACTGCAAAGTCTATCCTTATCAAATATGACATCGTTAACTCCAAGGATATGATTTCCTTTAATAAGCTTGTCAAGGTTTCTCATGCCAACGTGACCTAGTCATCTATGCCACAACCAACCTTTTGAGGATTTAGCAATAAAGCAAGTTTTAGGTTGTGCCTTTCTAGAGAAATCGACAATGTAAAGATCACCTCTACGCATACCGGTAAAGACCATTTTATGATTGTCTCGACGAAACACTTGGCAATCTACCTCAGTAAATAGAACATTTAAGCCAAAATCAGCATGTCTAGATACTGAAAGTAAGTTGTAGCCGAGAGATTCAACAAGCATGACATTTTGAATGGAACTATCATGTGAGATGGCCACCTTACCAAGGCCAACCACTTTACCCTTTGAATTATCACCAAAGGTGACATATTTTCGTGGGCCGTCATTTTCAGCAAGCTCACGGAACATCTCTTCATCTCCGGTCATGTGATCAGTACATCCACTATCAAGAACCCATTCCTTTCCACCTGACGCATATCCCCGAAGATTTGCCGTAAGACCAAAATGTCTCATTGCATCATCAAGATCGAATCACTATCATCATCATCATCATAGTATCCATGTTCATCATGATCTTGTGACTCATCATTTCCTAGAGAGGGTAATTCATTAGATAAATGGTCATCAAAGTGGTCACTTTTATGAATTCTTATAGCTTCGAATATGATATCACTAATGATTCCAACATCTCCTTTAGCATGCTTAAGATTGGTAAGCTCAAATAGACAATTACCAAAACTAGGATCGCTAGAGTTCATTTTACTCAAGGCAATAGATTTATGGAGAATTTCATCCAAATTTTTCAAGGAATGATCGGGAAATCGTTCCTCAAGAAATTTCCATATAGTATAGGCACAATTAAGAGTAGGCAAACTAGCAATCAAATTTTTGGGGAATCCTCTAATGATGAGCTCAATAGTTCTAAGATTGCGAATCATGTCAATATCTTCATCTAGGGTAGGATACAAAGGATCAATATGAGGTGCACAAGGGCTAGCAATATACTTGTTTAAATGATGTTGATTGAAGATTACAAGCATCTCATTTTTCCACTCATGAAAGTACTCTCCATCAAGAATAGGCACTCTATGTCTAAGACTCCCTAAAGTAGACACATCCATCTTCCTCCAATGGTGATTAAACCAAGGCAATGGAGACCAAAGCTATGAAACCACTTGTAGGATCTAGAAGTAGATGTGTCTAGAGGGGGGTGATTAGACACTTAGTGCTAAAGTTGCAAGTTTTAAACTTTTTCGGTTTAAGTGGAGTTTGGGCACAATTTCAACATACACAATACATATTAAGCAAGCATGCAAAGAGTATATGAGCAGCGGAAAGTAAAGCATGCAACTTGCAAGAATGTAAAGGGAAGGGTTTGGAAAATTCAAACGCAATTGGAGACACGGATGTTTTTCCCGTGGTTCGGATAGGTGGTGCTATCCTACATCCACGTTGATGGAGACTTCAACACACGAAGGGTAACGGTTGCGCGAGTCCACGGAGGGCTCCACCCACGAAGGGTCCACGAAGAAGAAACCTTGTCTATCCCACCATGGCCATCGCCCACGAAGGACTTGCCTCACTAGCGGTAGATCTTCACGAAGTAGGCGATCTCCTTGCCCTTACAAACTCCTTGGTTCAACTCCATAATCTTGTCGGAGGCTCCCAAGTGACACCTAGGCAATCTAGGAGACACCACTCTCCAAGAAGTAACAAATGGTGTGTTGATGATGAACTCCTTGCTCTTGTGCTTCAAATGATAGTCTCCCCAACACTCAACTCTCTCTCATAGGATTTGGATCTGGTGGAAACAAGATTTGAGTGGAAAGCAACTTGGGGAAGGCTAGAGATCAAGATTCATATGGTAGGAATGGAATATCTTGGTCTCAACACATGAGTAGGTAGTTCTTTCTCAGAAATAGGATGCCGGAAGTGTAGGCTTAGTCTGATGGCTCTCTCCACGAATGAAGAGGAGGTGGAGGGGTATTTATAGCCTCCACACGAAATCCAACCGTTACACACAGTTTTCCAATCTCGGTGGGACCGAATCAACAAACTCGGTCGGACCGAAATAGTAAACCTAGTGACCGTTAGTGATTCTCGGTGGGACCGACTGGAACAACTCGGTGGGACCGATGTGCTAGGGTTAGGGAAAATCCAAAACTCGGTTTGTCCGATTACTCAAACTCGGTGGGACCGATTTGGGTAATAAGTGAAACAGAGAGTTGGCCAAGCAAACTCGGTGGGACCGATTGCATATCTCGGTGGGACCGAAGATATTGCAATAGGTAACAGAGAGTTTGAAAGCCCATCTCGGTGAGACCGAGATCCTTATCTGTAGGACCGAATTGCTAGGGTTTGGCAGTGGCAAATGACAAGTGAAACTCGGTGGCGCCGGATAGAAAGAATCGGTATGACCGAGTTTGGCTTTGGGTTTAGGTCATATGTGGAAGTGGGAAAGTAGCTGAGGATTTTGGAGCATATGATTAAGCACTTTGAGCAAGAGGCTCATCATCAACACCTCATCCCTCCTTGATAGTATTGGCTTTTCCTATGGACTCAATGTGATCTTGGATCACTAAAAGTGTAAAATGAAGAGTCCTGAGCTTGAAGCTTTAGCCAATCCTTTGTCCTTAGCATCTTGAAGAGGTTCCCACAACCTTTAGTCCATGCCACTCCATTGTTGAACTTATCTGAAATATACTAGGTAAAAGTATTAGTCCAACAAGAGATATGTTGTCATCAATTATCAAAACCACCTGGGGAGCACTTGTGCTTTCAGGGACGAAGAACCAGCTGGGGCGAGCGAGGGAGTTGTGGTGCGGCCGTCTTGGCGCACGGATGGATGCTGAGACGATGCTTGCTGCTCGTCCCCCGCCGGGCCGGTGGCGGCGTTGACGGCAGGTGACGGGGAACGGCAAGGACTCCCGCCGACAGGGGCCGTCCGGGCGACGCGGGAAGAGAGGGCGGCCCGGCGCTCCGCGCGGGCCCGACGAGCGTCAGACATGAGCGCGATGGTCGGAGGAGAACGGGGTGATGGAAGACGAATTCCGGCGCACCCCTACCTGGCGCGCCAAATGTCGGATTTCGGGTTCCGGCAGACCCTTGAGGTTCGAACACTAGGGTGCGCGCGGAGATTTCGCCTCCTACCTACCTGCACCCCTCCGCCTTGCTAGGATCTAAACTGTCGAAAGAACAACGCAAGAGACACAGGGTTTATACTGGTTTGGGCCACCGTTGTGGTGTAATACCCTACTCCAGTGTGTGGTGTGTGGATTGCCTCTTGGGCTGACGATGATGAACAATACAAGGAAGAACAGCCTCGCGAGGGTCTGTTCTTGGCTGAGGCGATGAACTGCAGGCAGGAGCTCAGTCGCCTTTTCCTCTATCTCTCTCTCTCTGCTTTCAACCAGCCGACCCCTTGCCATGTGGGCGGCTAGTCCTATTTATAGAGGCCCTGGTCCTCTTCCCAAATATTGAGCAGGAAGGAAGCCAACAATGGCGGGCTAATTTGTAGGGGGACAACAAGTATCAGCTATCCTGACAAAAGTAGTCTTCGCCTGCGCAAAGCTCTGGTGATGACGCTGTCTTGGGCTCCACAGTGACCTCCGTCTCGTAGTCCTCCTGTTCTTGGTCTCGTTGCACCGAAATGGCAACCTTTGCCTGATGCCTCGGTACTTCGCAGCTGCGCTTGCCCCCTTTGCGCCAAAGAGGAAAGCAGGACGCTGCACGGGCTGGCACCCGCCTGGCACCCTGAGTCGTCACGGCTTGCGTCACGGGCACCTCGCGAGGTACCCCGCCTTGATCTCTCCGCCGCCTCGTGAGCCAGCCTGATGAGGCCGTGCCTGAGGAAGCTCCATGTCATCCGCCCCGCAAGGCCTGGCCCCTCGCGAGGGTCTTGGGTTTGTGTTGGTGAAGATGGGCCGTGCTGGGCCCCCTTTTGAGCCATGCCGCAGGCCGCAGGTAGGCAAGTCTGGGGACCCCCGTTCCCAGAACGCCAACAGTACCCACACACCTCTCCACATTTGCAAATAAGGCCTTCCCTCATTCATCCTTTTCTCTCACAAGATAAACAAGTCATACAAATGCATCTTGATGTTACGTGCAATGCACGGGCATCTTGCTAGTAAGTAAATCTGAGAAAAGTTTGATACCTGAACCATAACTCAACCAAACTCACGCGAGCTAGCTTGACACTTGAACCTAAACTAAACCCACGATAGCTCTCTTGCCACCCAACCAAAACCAAACTTGCTGGGAATTTTAACCAAACCAAACTGAACCAAGCCTTCAACCATGGGTTGAAACTGTTTACATAAATGGGTTCAGAACCGTTTCTAAATGGGTTAAGCACTATATTAATAGTCAACCAAAAAACAACAAGCACACTAAACCAACTTACTGCCCTCGGTGATGCTGACCTTGGGCAGGTTGTCAATGGACGCCCTTGATCTTGTAAAGGTTAGCAGATTCAGTGAACTATGGAAAGGTTCAGACCCTCTCCAGCCTGAAGCCTGAACAGAAGAAGAAAATTGCAGAATGTGGAAAGAGCAACGTAAGGGTTTAGCCTCACAGATTGCAGATGTAGCCCCAAACAGGATCATCCCCTCAATGATGTGAAGAAGAGATGAAGAGGCACAGATAGAAGCTCTGTTATTCGTGGTTTTAGTTCAGTTTGATCTAAAACCACGGACACGGAGTATGGAACGGAGGGAGTACAGACTAACAGAGATAGACCAAAGGAAATTCAGATTATAGCAGAATGAGCAGAAGAAGAAAAGCATGGGCCACAGATCATAGAAAGAACGAGCAAAAATTCAGAATGTTTACAGACAGACAGACATACTGAAAGGCAAAGAGAAATACAGATTGTAACAGAACTAGCAGGAAAAAGGAAGAGAAAAATGAGTTGCAGATTATAAAAGAGTGAGCAGAAATTCAGAACATTCACATAACATAGCGCAATGATAGGGTGGCCAACAATAACTGTGTCCTGCACTTAAGACTGACAGTTCAACTCTAGGGGGTAGTGGATTTCAGTTACTGTGTGGTTTAAACCAGACATGCAGGCAGACCGGGCATCTGGAGACGGGGTTCTAGTTGTACTCCTCGGACCTCTAAAGAAATGAAATTAACAAAGAAACAACACAAGTAACCAAAGCATCAGGAGTCCACATCATCTAAACAAAGATGGGCTATCAAATAGACAATCTATGTAACAAGCTTGGCCATGGCTACGGCAGCCGCTAGTACTCGGCGCGGAAGTTCACATCCTTCATGAAAAAGATCATCACGCTGGCCCCGACACAAGCACCCGAGAACATGAGAATGGACATGACCTGCAAAATAACATGGACATCATTTCACTTCGAAAACACTTGCTTATCACTGGAAGCCTAGAATATATATATATATATATATATATATCAACGAAAAATAGTGCTGGCAACTCCTATTACAAGTTTTGGTGGATTTATTACGTGCTAGATGAAATGAACACTCATTCCAAGAACAGAGGAAGAAATAGGGCAACAAGACCCGGCTGTGTTCCAGCCAACAAATTCAATGAACTTATGACATGCCTATGGACTAGCTGATTCATCACTCCTTTATTCATCACTCACTTCTTGTCAAGAGTGTCATATCAAAACAAAGTCCAATAGTTCTACAGACTAGTCTTGGCAATGTTTACTCGCATAGCGACGGTGGTTTTGCTTGTCCAATCACTATAACGAAAAAAGGAGCAAGGCAAAGGCAAATCGATGATCAGGATCATATTTTTACCTTTTCTTGGTTTCATGTTTTTAGCCGTGTGCTTACTGTCCATCTCCTGCAAATGAAACAAAGGATTAATTTAAAGGCATATGAACACTTTGATACTGCAAGTTTTATATATCCCATTCTACACAAGTAGTAGAACCAAAATGTAAGCGGTTAACTCACCCTCCTTTGGTTTGAACAACCAATCTTTAGCACAAACAAGAACTTCCAGCATATCAGGGTTCAAAGAGCTTCTCTTGTCGCCTAGTATCCTCTTACCACAACTGAAGGCTGATTCAGATGCCACTGTGCTCAAAGGAATTGCAAGAAAGTCATGGGCCATAGATGCCAATATAGGAAACTTTTTGCCATGCCTCTTCCACCAACCCAAGACATCAAAGTCATCACCGACCTTCTCGGATGCTTCTTCCAAGTATGCATCAAGCTCAGATTTGTGTACACGTGACCTCTGACGAGACTTGTGCTGGGCAAACTCTTCTTCCAACTTCCTTTTCCCTGCAACAGGTGATCCAATAATGGTATTGCCTTGACTAGAAGGTGTCGAGTGTGCAGTGCTTGTCGCTGCAAGTAGCTCATATTCCTTGACATACTTTCTCACCCATTCTAAAGCAATCTCCACTTGTTTTGTAATTTGCTCCCCGTTGGTAGACAACTTGCAATAGAAGAAATCCAAGTAATCTTCTTTCCTCCTTGGATCCAGGAATGTAGCAATGACAAGTGCATGGTTAAACTCAATGCCCTTGCTTTTTCTACGACGGTTAGGATCTGCATTCTCCTTCTCCTCGGGATCCCAATATTTATCAAGCTTCGTTTGCATCACTGCCGCCAATTCCTTCAACACATCAGAGGTATGCCAACCCGGATCTTTCAATGCATGGCGAATAGAAAGCACAACTGGCAGAAACTTATGTGAAGTTGGCTTCCTATGAGCTGAAACAATCAAAGTAAGATCTTCAAAAGCTTTTAGAAACTCACAAATAACTTTTGCCTTCTCCCATTCCTCCTCACTTGGAGAATCTATCATCTTTCTGTTGGCATAACTAGTGAGAACAGATTTGTACGTCAATGCTTCTACAAGCATTTTCCAGGTTGAGTTCCATCTGGTTGGTGTATCAACAGAGATGCCTTTCTTTGCACGTAGACCCATCCCACTTGCAATTGTATTAAAATCTTGAAGTCTTGAAGGAGAAGAGTCAATATACTTCATCAGCTCATGTATCATGTCAATAGCTTCATGGATTATTTTCATTCCATCCTGAACCAAGATATTAAGAATGTGCGCACAACACCTGACATGCAAATGTTGACCTTCAAGGAGCAGCTCATGTTTGTGATATTTTATTAACTCCTCACATGCATTAGTATTATTGCTGGCATTATCTAGTGTCAAAGTGAATAATTTGCCTCTTATTCCCCATTCTGTTAAGCAACGAACTATTTCTTCCTTTATCGCATTGCCTGTGTGGGGATACTTCACTTCTGCGAAACTTATGGTCTTCTTCTTGTAGTTGAATTCTGCATTGATATAATGGGCGGTGATGCACATGTAGCCCAAGTCCTGTGATGATGTCCACATGTCAGATGTTAAGCAAATGCGAGAATCCATATTTTGTAGCTCTACTTCGATATCTTTCTTCATTCCCTTATACATCTTCACTGCATCATCACGAATTGTGTGACGACCCTTGATTTGAAACGCTGGCTGCATTGAGTCAATCCATGGCTGAAGGTGGGGATCTTCAAACTTAAGAAAGGGGATCTCAGCATGGACGCAATACTTGACCATGCGTTCACGAAAAACTTTTTCATCAAACACAAAAAGTCCTTCGGGTGGTTTTTTTTCATGGTCAACAAAAACCTCTGTCTGCAAGCATCTTGGATTGATCGGCAAGCCTCTGCAATACGGGTCCTCAAACTGCTAGTCCCAAACTTGGTGTGAAGTTGCACTCCACAGTATTTGCACACAGCCTTGAAATCACCATCTATGAGAACCAAATCTACTTCATAATGCTCCCATACCTTGGACCTTCTAACATGTGGTATTTGACTCGTATCCTCATCCATGGAATCAGCAGTCTCCGAACCCTCTGACGTAGACATGCCTCAAATTTTATAGCACACTGCAGGGGGGAAATATGTGGAAACTTACTATTAGAAAATGGTAGAATATAGAGCAAGAAGGTAGTGAAAGAAGAGAGAACCAGACATTTATTTTAGTTCCTCTGCCGACAGGATAAAAAGATGTTGGGTTTAGTACAATGTATGTATGCCGACATTAAAATGTTATAGAGTATAGTGTACATAAAGAAGTTCACGCCTCATATCTCAACAATCATCCCAATCTTATTATGGCAAAATAACCATGATCAATATGAATTACACAACAAATCATCATACAATTTGTTGATGCCATGATCAACATGATCTGGAATTTCCTTACTTCACTAGTCTAATGAGTTTGCCAAATCGATTGCACTAGACGCATGGTAGCCGAGATCTGAGGCCACAGTGCCTGCTCTACAGGTCAAATTTTGAACCAGTACTACTTGTGAAACATAGTAATTTTACTTGGTAGGTCTTGGTTATAGAAGTACAGAAAGAATATTGAATCAGCTAAAGTGTGTTAACAATGCTATATATATAGATCATTTAGGGGCTATCTATGTTTTCCTCAAAAAAAAGGGGCTACCTAAAGCTAGAAAGCCATCATTCCTACATAAGCTGTGACTGCAAAGTGTAACAAATGGAATACTCTGGATCTGTATATCCTGCATCATGAATCCAACTAATGCCCAAGTTGGGGAATCAACCTAGTTGTTGTTATTGTTGTTGCAGACGAGGAGGGGACCAGCAGGAGCACCTTGCCGGCGTTGCCGCCGGAGCACCTTGTTGCGGGAGGAGCAGGACCTGGTCAACAGGAGGAGCCGGTCAGAGAGAGAGAGAGATAAAGAGAGAGAGAGAGAGAGAGGCCGGGGAGGGGGGTACCTGCTGGCGAAGGGAAGGTGGCGCAGCGGAGGAGGGGGCGGCGCCGGAGGGTGACGGCGAGGCAGTGGCGCAACGAAGTGACGGCGAGGCGGCGGCGCAAGGAGGGGGTGGCGCCGGAGGGTGACGGCGAGGCGGCGGCGCAAGGAAGAGGCAGGGGAGCAGGGGCGGCGCGGGGGAAGAGACAGCCAGACAGGGGCAACACCGCATCAGGGAAGCTTGTGGGTAACTGGACGCAGCGAACCGGGTTGTACCCACGGTTTGTAGCCCATAATGCATCAAATGGTTTCAGCCCATAACCAACTATACCCAAACTGGTTCCTCTCAAAACTAAAACCAAACCAAACTTAAGAAAGGCTCAGCCCAATAAGACCTAAACCAATCAAGCCCATAATAAAAACCAACCCATTTAAACCAGTTTTTCTAAAACCACTCCCTGATTTACTAGTAAGAATGAAAACAAACGACAAAAAAATATTTGGACGGTGGTTCGAAGTCATGACCGCAGGCACAGCGGACAAGGTGGCCTTGTATTGGCATGCTGAGCCGTCTGTTTTAACACACAGGAACTGGTGTGGTGATTATACACACACGCATGCATGCACACGAACTGCATCCACACAACACTCACACAAACACATGCACCCACGCACGCACGCAACACTCACACGTACACACACAGCCACGCACGCAACACTCACACGCACACATGCATGCACACACCAGTACGTACACACGCAGCCACGCACGCAACACTCACACGCACGCACGCAACACTCACACGCACAGACACACGCATGCATGCACACACCATACACCACACGACCAACACACACTCTCATGCTCAAGTGCTCAACCTACACGTGCATGCGCACACAACAGGCGCTGACAGACACATACACAACCAGGTGATTCCCGCGCACGGGTTGGAGCCTTGTCGCGCCTGCGTAAATTTGTGTTTATCTGACCTTTTTCCTATGAGAACTGATAGGTGGGACCCACAAGGAACGTGGTTAATTTAACTAGTCAACATGGCGCCACGCAGACTATTTGGCCGGTCAACAGAGTGCAATCCAATGCTGAACTTTGAGCAAGTTACCATATAATCACCACAAAACGTATATAGTGACCGTAATCAGCTTATTCTGAAGTTCGGTGACCGTATTACGCTTTTCTCTCTGTAGGCCCTCCTAAACTACATTTCTACACGTTCTCGCATGTTACATCTAACAACTATGCAATACAACACTACTACTACACTCTAACACAATAAATCATATGTGTTTTTAGTTTTACTAGATATCATATTGTTACTTATAATTATTCATTTTGCATACGTTAAAATTGCCTTTGAAATGTATGGCCATTATCATCTACCGCACGGGAAAAATCCTGCCCTTTCCTGTTTAATCGGGTTTGTATCGATGGATTGTGCGAAACAGCAAAACTGTAGTACTATATAGTACAAGTGACAGTTCACTGGGCCGTCGTGTCGTCTACTCCTCCGTCGTAAGAGTGGAGCACTCACTTTCATAAATCTTATAGTCCCTTTCGCCGACATGTGGGACATCAAGCTACTGGGTCCACGTGCCATATCGGAATACAGTGCAGAGTAGCCGGGGTGAAGCACCCCAATCATGGCGCCGGCGTAGTAATGAGCAATAAGGCGTCAAATCACAAAGCTGCACCTTTCCCGCAGTTAAGTTGGAGGGATGAAGCAACCATCATTTCACTCGTTGCTGAATTTGCTTCTCCCTCATCTTCTTCAACTTAACCACGTGTTGGTTCTGCCGTTGTTCTGCCTCATGTGGGACGCGGATCGGCTTGGTAAAGCACTGACACGTGGGACCGCATGTTAGCAAACCGCGAGGACAACGTCCTCTGAAAATAAGAAGCCTAATCCTAGACTTACAAAGGGCTACGTAGCTGCTACGTATACTTTCCATCTAATCTATATATGCCCCCCTAATTTTCAGGTGGGGTGGGCCTAATCCTCTCCTTTAATCCAATCAAATAGTCCCACATCACATCAGTTCGTAACTTTACGTAAACCATTACGTGGATGTAGCATTGCTCAAATAAGAAACCTCCCCCGCCATCCACACGACAAAATCACCTCATTTTTACTAATCTTGATTCTATAATTTTTTAGATCAATATAATTGAGATTTGTATAGATAGCACACTGGAGCAAAACCAAGTGGTACAGTTAAGGGCAACCACAATGTGTAGCCAAATGTGAAAATAGCTTTTGGCATCATCAGAACCATTGTGGATGGTGTTGCCAAAGCCAAAAAGATGGAATCGAAGCTCCTTGATTGATTGATTGATTGAAGGAATAGAAAAATGCAACGTCTCTCCTCTTTCTCCCATGCTTGGACGCATGTAGTATAGTATAGAGCACAGAGTCTACTCCCCTGTCCCTTCTATCACAAATCACAAAGCAGTGAGGCGTCAAATCACAAAAGCACGGACGAAGCAACCATCATTTCACTCTTCACTGACTCCACTTCTCCATCGTCTTCTTCGAGAAACCATCTCACCGCACTAGTACTCCTAGTAGTACTCCCTCCGGTCCTTTTTTGTCTGCGTCTAAGAAAATTTCGTTTTCCCTGCAATGCTCTGCGCATTGGCATTTTTTCGCTGATCTTTCCAACCAGGCCCTCCATCCCTTTCCACCGCATGTGTGCCTGCAGTAATCCCATCTCTCTTTCCCATGTGCTTCGCATCTTCCCAAGGCAGAGAGAGCTGCTTGCATGCAGAAACATTAGAGAGAGCGAGAGGCGCATGCGTGCAGAGAGATGGACAGGGGAGAGAGAGACGACATGCATGCATGCGGAAGTGAGAAGGTTGGTTTGCATGGCGCTGCATTAATCAAGCGATGAGGAGTGAAATGGTTAGCTCTTTGGTCTTTGGAGAAAAAAATACGCATTAATTGACACGTGAAACGAGGATTTGTATCGATTAAATCCCGCGCAGGAAAACCCCGCCTTTCTTTTTTAACACTAGTACTCCTAGTACGTACATACTTATCCTGTTTGGCTCTAGGCCTTGCATTGCCAAACTTCGCCACACATTTTTGCCAAGCTTGCCTAAAGTTTTCAAAATGAGAAGGAGGTACACTTGAGCACGGCTACCGTGGTCGCACCGCACCCTCACACGGTCGCTCCTACACAGCGTGGTCGCACCGCACCCTCACACAGTCGCTCCTGCACGCCGCAAACCCAACCAAGGGAACGCACTCTCACTGACACGTGTTGTCGCATGTGAATAAACCAAACTCAGCCATCCTATCACTGACACATAATTTTCGTTCATAGAGTATGTTTATCCAACCGCATGTTGGGGAGTATCCATACGGCCCGTGCGGTGGTCTGTTGGGGAAGAAGAAGAGGTGAGGAAGAAGGAAAGAAGGGTTAGGAGACGTAGGATATTCATCCAACAGCCTGAAATGGTAGACTGACCCAAGTCAGGCGACTTGCATAACAAATATATGTTTTCACACAGCAAAAGATCCATAAAAACAACAACATAAAGAAAAACTATCCCTGCTCGCGGAAAGAGACAGCATTGTCGTCTTTGGCTGCCGGCGCGAACCAACCGTCGCTGCCGACGTGTGTCTCCGCACCGTGGTTGTTCTCGGCCTCCAGCTACTCGTTCAAGCGGAGCATGCGGGCGCTCTGCATGGACGAGAGCATAGCCCGGTTCAAGTCGACGACGTCCGGTTCCGCCTGCAGGAGGGCCTCGATGGCAGCGGCATCCGCATGCTCCGCGTCGAGTCGAGCCTCCGCCAACCGGTTCAAGTCCAGGACGTCCGGTTCCGCCTGCAGGAGGGCGTCGATGAGAGCGGCATCCGCGCGCTCTGCTCGAGTCGAGCCTCTGCCGCCCGGTTCAAGTCCAGGACGTCCGGTTCCGCCTCCAGGAGGGCCTCGATGGCAGCGGCATCCGCGCGCTCCGCCTCAAGTTGAGCCTCCGCCGCCTGGTTCACATCCATGACATCTGGTTCCGCCTACAGGAGAGCCTCGATGGCAGCGGCATGCGCGCACTCCGCGTCGAGTTGAGCCTCTGCCTCCCGGTCCTCCTTTAGTATCGCCATGTTGAACCGCTGGTCCGCCTGCACCATGGGGGACTCGGACGCCAGCACGAAGTCGACGTCCATCGTCTCATACCCATCGGGGGCCTTCTGCGCCGCGACCTCCACCATGAACATTGGATCGGCTTCCTCCTCCTCGTAGATTGGCTCCAGAGAACTCGAGGATTCGCCCGCCGCAAAGCGAGCTTGGGAACAGAGGTCTGTGGCACCGACCGCCGCCGCGATTTCTGCGCGGCGCTCCGGCATCAGCATCTTGTAGTAAGTGACCTTGCGGCGCACCATGGCTTTCCGGCGAACTAGGGGACGCTTGATGCGGGCTAGGGGATCGAAAGGTGGGGGAATGGGCTGGAGATTTGGTGTGGTTTTAGGGTAGTGGCTGGTGTAGGCCGAGCAGCGAAGGTTCTGGTGTGAATAGTGGTTCCGGTGATGACCGGTCAATCGGTTTTGACTGTACATCGCTCTTGTCATGTTCGCGTTGCAGCCCGGCATGTTTGACCCTCTACGTCGCTCACCGAATGGAACGCGCTTCGTCTTGCGTTTTCGCTCGCATGTGGGACCGCAGTTGAGAGTAAACCGACGTCCCTCCCCCTCCCCCGCCCGCATCATTTATTATACCACCACTCCCTCCGTTTTATGCGGAGTAAATAAAAATAGAGGGAGTATACTACGGATGAGGATCCCATGACGTGGCCGAACCCATTGAGTAACTGACATGCGGGGCCTAGTAAGCATGGGGTCCGCCAGTAAGTGACCGAAAGGGAGGGTAAGGCAGGGATACCTATGTTAGAGGATCCACTTCCACTATCTAATTTGACCAAATATTAGAGTAATAATATATGACATGCAACTTACACAAATGTTAGAGTAATAATATATGACATGCAACTTACACAAAGCATACAGGATCTAATGCGTTTTTCGAGGCTAACTTTGACCAAATGTTAGAGTAATAATATATGACATGAAACTTACACAAAGCATACGGTCAAATTCGTATGTGAAAGGAGTTTCCAATGATATAATTTTCACATTATACATCCCATGTACTATTAATCTTGTCAATAGTCAAATTGGAAACCATCTCGAGTACAAATCTAGGAGTACGTACGAATCTAACAATATTGATTGGGCGTTGTTGAATGTTGATACCTTTTTGATCAAAGTAGAGATACTTTGATTACACATAAAACTTATATGTAAACTAGAAAGGATAGGAGGGAGTATATTGTACATTCAAAAACGAAACGAACATTGAATACCCTTTATATATGATTTGCGGATGCTATGATCACCAGTTCAAAATTTTGAATCCGCCTTAGGTATCATGTGCCCCCACTCGTTCCCTCTTGATTTCATCTCGGGGTCCAGAGATCTATTGAAAGAGGACTAGGGTGGGTACATGCGAATGATAGTCGGTGGAATGTTCAAATGAGGCATGCGGGAGGATGGACTCGACTGGAGGGCAACATGATCGATGGAGAAGAGGGTTGGAGAGCAATGAGAAATAAGCAAACCCCACATGATTATACTTGAACGGCTCAAATAAACAATAAGTTGTCTCGCTTGTCCTACATAGTGAAAGGTCTAATGCGCAATGCGGAGCACTAACGCTCGAATATGCCCGGGAAAACAGGCAAACCGACATGTGGGGCAGACTATGTCGGATTTCGGGTTCCGGCAGACCCTTGAGGTTCGAACACTGGGGTGCGCGCGGAGATTTCTCCTCCTACCTACCTGCACCCCTCCGCCTCATTAAGGTCTAAGCTATGGAAAGAATACCACGAGGGACACGAGGTTTATACTGGTTCGGGCCACCGTTGTGGTGTAATACCCTACTCCAGTGTGTGGTGTGGTGGATTGCCTCTTGGGCTGATGATGATGAACAATAAAAGGAAGAACAACCTCGCGAGGGTCTGTTCTTGGCTGGGGGGATGAACTGCTGGGAGGATTTCAGTCACCCTTCTCTCTCTCTCTCTGATCCTTTGATCATTTGATCCCTCTATTTCTCTATCCTTCTATCCTTTTTCCCCTCACCCTGCGGGTGGCCGGTCCTATTTATAGAGGCCCTGGTCCTCTTCCCAAATATCAAGCGGGAAGGGAGCCAACAATGGTGGGCTAATTTGAAGGGGGACGGCTAGTATCAGCTATCCTGACAAAAGTAGTCTTCGCCTGCGCAAAGCTCTGGTGATGACGCCGTCTTGGGCTCCATGATGACCTCCTTCTCGTAGTCCTCCTGGTCTTGGTCTCATTGCACCGAAATGGCAACCTTTGCCTGATGCCTCTGTACTCCGCGGCTGCGCTTGCCCCCTTTGCACCAAAGAGGAAAGGAGGACACTGTGCGGGCTGGCGCCCGCTTGGCGCCCTTGGTCGTCATGGCTTGCGTCACGGGCACCTCGTGAGGTACCCCGCCTTGGTCTTTCCGCCTCCTCATGAGCTAGCCTGACGAGGCCGTGCCTGAGGAAGCTCCGCGTCGTCCGCCCCGCGAGGCTTGGCCCCTCGCGAGGGTCTTGGGTTTGTGTTGGTGAAGATGGGCCGCGCTGGGCCCCCTTTTTGAGCCACGCCGCAGGCCGCAGGCAGGCAAGTCTGGGGACCCCCGTTCCCAGAACACCGACAGTAGCCCCCGGGCCCAAGGCGCGCCCGGACTTGGCCGTGCAGGGAGGCGGCAGGGTAAGAGCGAAGCGCCGCGGGCCCTAACAGCCTGCGGCCTTAGGCGCCATGTGGCGGTTGATTGGACGTGGGCGGCACTGTTCACCCACGCCCTCCTTATTTTGCGCCATGCTAGGCGGACCCGTAGTCGTACACAACCGTTCCCCTTTCTGTTGCTCGAGCGCCCTCTGTCCTTCCTCCGCTCGAACTCTGGTTCTGTTTTCAACTCAATCTTGAACCTTCCCCCTCCCCCCTTCACATCGCCATGGCTCCGACGAAGAAGGGAAGAGGGAAGAAACCCGTGTCTCCGCCTTGCCCGCCGCCGTTGGTGGCCCCCACCGAGGGCTTGGGCAAGGTCAGCTCGGCTCTGGCCACCATCTTCAATGAATGCAGGAGGACGATGGCCTGGCCTGCGTCCCACTTCTCCATCGACAGGATAGCCACCGAGGTCCCGTATTTTGCCGACGCCCTGTGGGCGGGTCTGGTTCCTCCCTTTTCTGATTTCTTCAATGCCGTGCTTTCCCACTATCAGATCCACATAATGCATCTAGGTCCTGAATCCATCACTCTCCTTTCAGCCTTCGCCTTTGTTTGCGAGGCTATGATGGGCATCCTTCCTTCGGTCGCCTTGCTGCGCCATTTCTTCTCGCTGTGCCTTGTTGACCCTACCCAATGTTGGGCGTGTGTGAGCTTCGTTACCGCGTCTGAGACGGCGGCCTCTGGGATTGACTTCAAGCTCCCTCCGCCCGCGGCTGGGTTCTGTGAGCGGTGGCTGTATGTGGATGCTGGGGTGCCCAGCCCCCTGCTGTCGGAGCCAACTTCGCCTGCTGTCCCCAATTCGGGCTGGGGCCAGGAGACGCTTGAGAGCCCCCGGCTCGTCTTTGTCTGGCACCACTTCGCGTTCTTGAGGTCGCTTGGCGCGACAGCGCCCAAGGTGGTGAAGGAGTTCTTGCTACGCCGCGTTGCTCCTCTCCAGCGCCACTCCCGCCAGATGTGGGCCTTCAGCAGGCGCGATGATCGTATGAGGCTCCAGGAAGAGGACTTGACACCTGAAGTGCTGAGGACGGCGCTCTTGACCCTGACGGGGGACCCCAACGTTGGCAGCATCCAGCAGGGAGGGGCCTTGCTGTACCTCTGCCAGAGCGGGGGCGATTTTGTGAGGCAGATGCCTATCTTCGATGAGTGGGGGCCGCGCCCCGCCGGCCTCTAGGGGCCTCGCGAGAACCCAATGGTGGTGACTGCCCTTCCAGTCGGCCAAGGCGACTCTTCCTCCAGTGGCGGAGCAGGGAAGCACGAGGTGCCAGAGGCCAAGGGGGCTCCCGGCGGGGTGATAGCGCCGGGCGATGCTCATGAGGAAGCAGTTATCAGGGCCCGTGCCGCTGAGGCTGAGGGTGACAAGCAGCTGCCCTCTGCGCCTACGACCGAGGCCACTGAGGCTCCGGCGGCTTCTCTTGGCGAGGCGATTGGCGGCGCACATCAGGCAGGCGCCCCTGACGCAGATCGACTTGACGCTCCATCTTCGTCGCAGGTTGATCCCTGTGCCCAACTCTTAGGCCGCTTCCGCGTGGACTTTGAGGCCCTCCGGAAGAGAAGGGAGGCCCTGGGAGACGATTACCCTTGTCGCCTGCTGAAGCGTAGGAAGTACTTCGCCACTGATGAGTAAGCCTTCTCCTTTCCTAGCTCCCGATCCTTCTGTTTCTCTTACTGACCCTTGCTCCGCAGGCCCTGTAGGACCTTGAAGTAGATGTGTCTAGAGGGGGGGATTAGACACTTAATACTAAAGTTGCAGTTTTTAAGCTTTTTCGATTTAAGTGGAGTTTAGGCACAATTTCAACATTCACAATACATACCAAGCAAGCATGCAAAGAGTATATAGGCAGCGGAAAGTAAAGCATGCAACTTGCAAGAATGTAAAGGGAAGGGTTTGGAGAATTCAAACTCAATTGGAGACACGGATGTTTTTCCCGTGGTTTGGATAGGTGGTGCTATCCTACATCCACGTTGACGGAGACTTCAACCCACGAAGGGCAACGGTTGCACGAGTCCACGGAGGGCTCCACCCACGAAGGGTCCACGAAGAAGCAACCTTGTCTATCCCACCATGGCCATTGCCCACGAAGGACTTGCCTCACTAGCGGTAGATCTTCACGAAGTAGGCGATCTCCTTGCCCTTACAAACTCCTTGGTTCAACTCCACAATCTTGTCGGAGGCTCCCAAGTGACACCTAGCCAATCTAGGAGACACCACTCTCCAAGAAGTAACAAATGGTGTGTTGATGATGAACTCCTTGCTCTTGTGCTTCAAATGATAGTCTCCCCAACACTCAACTCTCTCTCACATGATTTGGATTTGGTGGAAAGAAGATTTGAGTGGAAAGCAACTTGGGGAAGGCTAGAGATCAAGATTCATATGGTAGGAATGGAATATCTTGGCCTCAACACATGAGTAGGTGGTTCTCTCTCAGAACATATGAGTTGGAAGTGTAGATGTGTTCTGATGGCTCTCTCCACGAATGAAGAGTGGGTGGAGGGGTATATATAGCCTCCACACAAAATCTAACCGTTACACACAATTTACCAATCTCGGTGAGACCGAATCAACAAACTCGGTCGGACCGAAATAGTAAACCTAGTGACCGTTAGGGTTTTCGGTGGGACCGACTGGATCAACTCGCTGGGACCGGTGTGCTAGGGTTAGGGTAAATCCAAAACTCGGTTTGACTGATTAATCAAACTCGGTGGGACCGATTTGGGTAATAAGTGAAACAGAGAGTTGGCCAAGGAAACTCGGTGGGGCCAATTGCATATCTCGGTGGGACCAAAAATATTGCAGTAGGTAACAGAGAGTTTGCAAGCCCATCTCGGTGAGACCGAGATCCCATCGGTGAGACCGAATTGATTAGGGTTTTGGCAGTGGCTATGACAAGTGAAACTCGGTGGCGCCGGGTTGAAAGAATCGGTAGGGCCGAGTTTGGCTTAGGTTTAGGTCATATGTGGAAGTGGGAAAGTAGCTGAGGATTTTGGAGCATATCATTAAGCACTTGAAGTAAGAGGCTCATTAAGCAACACCTCATCCCTCCTTGATAGTATTGGCTTTTCCTATGGACTCAATGTGATCTTGGATCACTAAAATGTAAAATGAAGAGTCTTGAGCTTTAAGCTTTAGCCAATCCTTTGTCCTTAGCACCTTGAAGAATTTCCCACAACCTTTAGTCCATGCCACTCCATTGTGGAACTTATCTGAAACATACTAGATAGAAACATTAGTCCAACAAGAGATATGTTGTCATTAATTACCAAAACCACCTAGGAGCACTTGTGCTTTCAATCTCCCCCTTTTTGGTAATTGATGGCAACATACATCAAAGCTTTAGATAAAGATATAAAGAACAGCAAGTAAAGCTTTGGAAGGACATGTAACAAGCATAGGCTCCCCCTACATGTATGCACTCATGTAAATGTGAGATATAGAGGCATGTGAGAGCATAACCATGACAGAGTAGGCAATGTGTTACATGTATCTTGGCCATATGCATCAGAGCAAAAGATTATCAAGGAAAATACCTTCATGCTCATGAGTCCTTCTTGCAAACAGTATGTACATAAGCAAGAATTCCTCATACTCATGATTTTTATGCATACACTTACCTTGTAGTCTTTAGCTGGCTTAGGATGGAATGAACCTGCACAAACAAGGTTAGATAGCACAGGTATCTCCACTAGCCAGAGCAAACCAAAGAAGCCACAAGAGTACCAAGACTGGGATGACATGTAGAGAGTGAGTACAAGGTACCACAATGGATTCAACATGTCCCCAAGAGTAAAGATATGCAATGAATTTGACTGATTTATTTCCCTTAGGTGTCTTGCTCCCCCTGAATCTTACATGGGATATTGGGAGAAGATAGGGAACAGAAAATCAGAGCTGAAAGATACAAATGGATAGAACTTAATGCAAATAAGCACATATGAACATGTCTTTCCCCCAAAAAGACATGTGACATCTCTCCTCTTGAACATCAAGCATCTAGGATCCTTGAGTATTCTCTCCCCCTGGAAATCTCTTTCTTCCCCTTAATACTTTCTCCCTTGTAGGTGATAAGCTTTGATGTGATCTCTCTCTCCCCCTTTGACATCAATTTCCAAGAAGGCTTTCTGGAATCCGTCGTATAGGTTTGGTCCTTGAGACTCAGCACAAAGCAATGGATAAAACTGTGATGCTTGTAGAGGACAAGATTCATTGAGTAGAGCTAGATCAGAAGAAATAGGGAACAAGTGGCAAACTGTTTTTCCTGTTGTGAAGTCGTTGGCACCGAGTGGCATGTTTCGGTGGGGCCGAAAAGATTCGCTTGGACCGAAAACTACAAGTCGGTGAAACCGAGTTCAACGCAGAGAAAAACACTTGTCACCTCAGCTCACTAAACATGTAGGATCTCACAAAGATTTGCAATGAATAATCTGAAGGATTTGCAAGGAATTGAATGCAGAAAATGCAGAACAAAAACAAAAAGAAAAGAGAAGAAACTAAAAGATCTAGATGAAGAAATAACACAGAAAAGAACACAAGAGAACTTCATCTAGAGTTGGGCGGTGACATAGTCACCTATGTTAGAGTATATTGACTTAGGAGTCGAGTGAGAACACTTGATCATAGGTCATACTCATCGTTTAAGCTCAAAATGGGGTTACCATTTTTCGTTTAAGCATCTTGATGTATTCACATCTTGTTGAGTTGCTTTGACTCATGTCTTGGAGTAAAGCTTCTCTAAGATGGAATAACATACCTTGGGTGGTGGTGTGGTTCTTGCTCATGTAGTTGAACTTGTGTGGGTGCTCAAGGTTGATGTAGCTCATCAATAGTTGGGAGCACCACTTGGAGTTTGAGTTCATCTACCTACATGGGTTAGTTCTTGCAAGGAAGAGCACTTGTGTATCCAAAAATGACAATCATGAAGCTCAACATAGAATTTGTCAAAGGATATGTTTGAATGGTTTTGTGCTTCCTTGTCTTCAACCACCATTGTGTAGAGACTTGGTGATGTAGAGATTGCTCAATATGTGAGTGAGTCGCAATCTCATGGAATTAGGTTCAACCAAGCACCTACATGGGTTAGACAACATGCAAGGTACAAATATATCCAAGACATAAGATAGTCATCATAAGAGATATATCATGGATTAGTCATAAGCTCATGTCTTGCATGTATCCAATGGAGTTCCTACTCCAAGTTTGAAGCATCAATAATGTTCAATTCACCTCTCAACTTGCAAAATACTTTCTCATCAAGAGGTTTAGTAAATATATGCGCTAATTGCTTAAACATGCTTAAGATCAATGTCACCCTTAGCAACATGGTCTCGAATGAAATGATGACGAACTTCAATATGCTTAGTTCGAGAATGTTGTACAGGATTATGACCAATTTTGATAGCACTTTCATTTTCACAAAGCAGTGGAACATGTTTCACATAGATCCCATAATCTTTAAGAGTTTGGGTCATCCAAAGTAATTGAGCACAACATGAACCAGTGGCAATGTATTCCGCTTCGGCGGTGGATAAGGATACCGAGTTTTTTTTCTTGGAAGACCAAGACACAAGAGATCTACCAATAAATTGACAAGTACCCGAAGTGGACTTTCTATCAACCTTGTCTCCGGCATAATTTGAGTCGGAATAGCCAACAAGATCAAAAGAAGACCTCTTAGGATACCAAATGCCAAAGTTTGGTGTGTGAATTAAGTATCTCACTATCCTTTTCACGGCCTTAAGATGACATTCTTTAGGAGCAGCTTGATATCGTGCACACATGCACACACTTAGCATAATGTCGGGATGTGAAGCACATAGGTATAGCAAAGAACCAATCATAGAGCGATAAACCTTTTGATCAACCGGTTCACCATCTTTGGTCAAATCAAGATGTCCACTAGTAGGCATGGGTGTAGGCATACCTTTGCATTCTTGCATATTGAACTTCTTGAATAAGTCCTTGGTGTACTTCATTTGAGAGACAAATGTACCTTCCTTAGTTTGCTTGATTTGCAAACCGAGAAAGAATTTGAGTTCACTCATCATAGACATCTCAAACTTCTCTGACATTAGCTTTCCAAACTTTTCACTAAAGAGAGGGTTAGTTGAACCAAATATGATATCATCAACATAAATTTGGCATACAAATAGTTCTCCATTAACCCTTTTAGTAAAAAGAGTAGAATCAATTTTACCAATTTCAAAACCACTTGCAATAAGGAACTTGGTCAAGCATTTATACCATGCTCTAGGAGCTTGTTTAAGACCATAAAGAGCTTTGTGAAGTTTGTAAACATGATTTGGTTTCTTAGGATTGATAAACGCTGGGAGGTTGTTTGACATAAACTTCCTCCTCTATTTCACCATTTAGAAAAGCACTTTTAATGTCCATTTGGTACAAGGTGATATTATGGTGATTAGCATAGGCAAGTAAGATGCGAACGGACTCAAGTCTAGCAACGGGAGCATATGTCTCACCATAGTCCATACCTTCGACTTGTGTGTACCCTTGGGCGACGAGACGTGCTTTGTTGCGAACCACTTGTCCATCTTCATCTTGCTTGTTGCGAAACACCCATTTGGTACCAATGATGTTGTGGTTGTTGTCGGGCTTCTCAACCAATGTCCAAACTTGGTTTCTCTCAAAATTGTGTAGCTCTTCATGCATAGCGTTTATCCAATCCGGATCTTCCAATGCTTCTTCACGTCAAACTAGTTTTGGGCCTTCCTAGCAAAGTTTTTGAAGATCTTCTGGACCTGCGACTTGTCATCAAGAAAGAACAACCACGTAAATCTTGAAAAATCATCAACTATAACTAGACCAAAAGAATTTCCACCGAGACTCTTGTAGGCGTTGGGACCAAAAAGATCCATACGAAGTAGCTCGAGTGGCCTCCTTGTGGTCATGATGTTCTTCACGGGATGCCTTCCTCCAACCTGTTTACCTGCTTGACAAGCACTGCAAAGTCTATCCTTATCAAATATGACATCGTTAACTCCAAGGATATGATTTCCTTTAATAAGCTTGTCAAGGTTTCTCATGCCAACATGACCTAGTCGTCTATGCCACAACCAACCTTTTGAGGATTTAGCAATAAAGAAAGTTTTAGGTTGTGCCTTTTTAGAGAAATCGACAATGTAAAGATCACCTCTACGTATACCTGTAAAGACCATTTTATGATTGTCTCGACGAAAAACTTGGCAATCTACCTCAGTAAGTAGGACATTCAAACCGAAATCAGCAACTCTAGATACTGAAAGTAAGTTGTAGCCGAGAGATTCAACGAGCATGACATTTTGAATGGAACTATCATGTAAGATGGCCACCTTACCAAGGCCAACCACTTTACCCTTTGAATTATCACCAAAAGTGACATATTTTCGAGGGCCGTCATTTTCAGCAAGCTCACAGAACATATCTTCATCTCCGATCATATGATCAGTACATCCACTATCAAGAACCCATTCCTTTCATCCTGACACATATCCCCGAAGATTTGCCGTAAGACCAAAATGTCTCATTGCATCATCAAGATCAAAGTCACTATCATCATCATCATCATAGTATCCATGTTCACCATGATCTTGTGACTCATCATTTCCTAGAGAGGGTAATTCATTAGATAAATGATCATCAAAGTGGTCACCTTTATGAATTCTTATAGCTTCGGCTATAATGATTCCAACATCTCCTTTAGCACGCTTGAGATTGGTAAGCTCAAATAGACAATCACCAAAACTAGGATCACTAGAGTTCATCTTACTCAAGGTAATAGATTTATGGAGAATTTCATCCAAATTTTTCAAGGAATAATCGGGAAATCGTTCCTCAAGAAATTTCCATATAGTATAGGCACAATTAAGAGTAGGCAAACTAGCAATCAAATTTTTGGGCAATCCTCTAATGATGAGCTCAGTAGTTCTAAGATTGCGAATTATGTCGATATCTTCATCTAGGGTAGGATGCAAAGGATCAATATGAGGTGCACAAGGGCTAGCAATATACTTGTTCAAATGATATTGATTGAAAATTACAAGCATCTCATTTTTCCACTCATGAAAATACTCTCCATCAGGAATAGGCACTCTATGTTTAAGACTCCCTAAAGTTGACACATCCATCTTCCTCCAATGGTGATTAAACCAAGGAAATGGAGACCAAAGCTCTGATACCACTTGTAGGACCTTGAAGTAGATGTGTCTAGAGGGGGGGATTAGACACCTAATACTAAAGTTGCAGTTTTTAAGCTTTTTCGGTTTAAGTGGAGTTTAGGCACAATTTCAACATTCACAATACATACCAAGCAAGCATGCAAAGAGTATATAGGCAGCGGAAAGTAAAGCATGCAACTTGCAAGAATGTAAAGGGAAGGGTTTGGAGAATTCAAACTCAATTGGAGACACGGATGTTTTTCCCGTGGTTTGGATAGGTGGTGCTATCCTACATCCACGTTGACGGAGACTTCAACCCACGAAGGGCAACGGTTGCACGAGTCCACGGAGGGCTCCACCCACGAAGGGTCCACGAAGAAGCAACCTTGTCTATCCCACCATGGCCATTGCCCACGAAGGACTTGCCTCACTAGCGGTAGATCTTCACGAAGTAGGCGATCTCCTTGCCCTTACAAACTCCTTGGTTCAACTCCACAATCTTGTCGGAGGCTCCCAAGTGACACCTAGCCAATCTAGGAGACACCACTCTCCAAGAAGTAACAAATGGTGTGTTGATGATGAACTCCTTGCTCTTGTGCTTCAAATGATAGTCTCCCCAACACTCAACTCTCTCTCACAGGATTTGGATTTGGTGGAAAGAAGATTTGAGTGGAAAGCAACTTGGGAAAGGCTAGAGATCAAGAT
The DNA here is from genome assembly GCF_056163025.1 of Triticum urartu. Taxonomy (NCBI): domain Eukaryota; kingdom Viridiplantae; phylum Streptophyta; class Magnoliopsida; order Poales; family Poaceae; genus Triticum; species Triticum urartu. Next base: position 297,875,365 of record NC_141877.1, read on the forward strand.
TCATATGGTTGGAATGGAATATCTTGACCTCAACACATGAGTAGGTGGTTCTCTCTCAGAACATATGAGTTGGAAGTGTAGATGTGTTCTGATGGCTCTCTCCACGAATGAAGAGTGGGTGGAGGGGTATATATAGCCTCCACACAAAATCTAACCGTTACACACAATTTACCAATCTCGGTGAGACCGAACAACAAACTCGGTCGGACCGAAATAGTAAACCTAGTGACTGTTAGGGTTTTCGGTGGGACCGACTGGATCAACTCGGTGGGACCGATGTGCTAGGGTTAGGGTAAATCCAAAACTCGGTTTGACCGATTACTCAAACTCGGTGGGACCGATTTGGGTAATAAGTGAAACAGAGAGTTGGCCAAGGAAACTCGGTGGGGCCAATTGCATATCTCGATGGGACCGAAAATATTGCAGTAGGTAACAGAGAGTTTGCAAGCCCATCTCGGTGAGACCGAGATCCCATTGGTGAGACTGAATTGATTAGGGTTTTGGCAGTGGCTATGACAAGTGAAACTCGGTGGCGCTAGGTTGAAAGAATCGGTAGGGCCGAGTTTGGCTTAGGTTTAGGTCATATGTGGAAGTGGGAAAGTAGCTGAGGATTTTGGAGCATATCATTAAGCACTTGAACCAAGAGGCTCATTAAGCAACACCTCATCCCTCCTTGATAGTATTGGCTTTTCCTATGGACTCAATGTGATCTTGGATCACTAAAATATAAAATGAAGAGTCTTGAGCTTTAAGCTTTAGCCAATCCTTTGTCCTTAGCATCTTGAAGAATTTCCCACAACCTTTAGTCCATGCCACTCCATTGTTGAACTTATCTGAAACATACTAGATATAAACGTTAGTCCAACAAGAGATATGTTGTCATTAATTACCAAAACCACCTAGGGAGCACTTGTGCTTTCAGGCCCCTTCCAGCCGAGCTTGCGGAGATGGCTGAGGAGCCGTCCCCCTTGGCTTCGCCCCCTCGACCGTCCTCAAGCGCTCCAAGCAGTGGAGCCCTTGTGGTGAGGGCGATCGACGAGGTGAACCGTCCCGAGGCGTATCATGGCCCCGCGCACCTCGCGATCCTTCGTGGGCCTTCTCGTGGCATAGCCAGCCTGCCGTGGGCTTCTCGCCTGGTCGTGGCCTGCGATTGGCTGAGGTGCTTCCTGCGCTCTTCACCTGGGGACGGGCTGGCCCCAAGTCGGGCTTCTGACGCGGCGTGCCTGGCCGTCGCGAGGGTGCCAGCCCCCAGCCCCCATCCCGGAGGGGGAGTGCTGACTCGCGGCCCCCGGCGCTTGCTTGGGGCAGATGATGGTGTGGAAGACGTGCTCGAGCGCGCTCGGGAGCGTCGCGCTCTCCGCCAAGGATTCCTTCGAAGCGCGGCTGACGCGGTAAGCCTGCTTGGAGAGGAGCTTGCCGATGAAGACGCGTGCCTTGAGGCCGAGGGCCTACACCTGGCTGCAGAGAGGCACGAGCTGGAGGGCGCCATCGCCCTTGCGCGCCGTCAGCGCGATCTTGACGACGCAGAGGCCAAAGCGTCGCTGGTGGCCTCTCGGGAGGCCCGATCTTGGGCCGCTGAGGAGGCTCGGGAAGCTAACCGGCGGCGAACGGCGACGGAGGAGCGGGCTCGGGAGCTCCTGGCCTGGTGCCACTCACTGGAGGAGCAGGTGGAGCTGCGCGAGGCAGCCCTCGCGTCGATGAAGGTGGCCTCCGGTGACTCAGCAGAGCTCCAGAAGCGTGAGGAGGCGCTGACGCTGGAAGCCGCCGAACGTACCTGTGAGTATGAGCGTCTAGAGATGAGGGAGCGCTTGGTGACGGAGGCGAAGGATGATGTTGCTGCACAGGAAGCCCGCGTCCTGGAGGAGGTCAGACGTCGAGTGGCGACGGCGCATTTGAACCTCGGGCACGAGTTCGAAGAGAAGCTGGGGTTGATCCGGGCCGAAGTTGAAGGCAGGACTGCTGCCTTGAGGGCCAAGCTGGAGGAGGCGACGCAGCGGGCCGATGCTTTCTGGGCCGCTCTTGAGGTGGCGCAAGGTGAGTTAACCGCCTCCCAGGCCGAGATGCTCCTTCTTCGCCAGCGGGTGGAGGAGGCTGAGGTCGTCGCGGGCCAGAACGCGGACAAGATACGTCAGCGGCGGATCCTGGAGCATGAGCATGGCCCCATGCTCACCATGCTCCGGTAGAGAGCCAACACAGCCTTGGGTAACATCTGCGAGGCGGCTGTTGGCGAGCCGCACGTAGTCAACTATGCTGGCAATCTTTAGTTCTTCACTGACGTGGTGACGCAGCTAGAGGCGCGGTTGGTCAGGGCTGACAGGTTGGTGGAGGAGAGGAGCCGCGCCCTGCTCGGGCGCGCCTTTTCTCGCGTCTTCAGCCACCTCCGGAACATGGATCCTCACTTTGATTTTGACGCCGCCATCGCCCAGTCCCCCAGGCCGTCCGAGGCGATCTGGCGCACTGGGTGGAAGACAATGTGGATGCTCTTATCAGGGCCTTCCCTTCAGACAACGACGACATGATTGTGGCGGCCAACGAGGGCGGCATGGCGAACGGCCCTGACGCCGCTGGCGGCGACGCGGATAGCGATGGCGAGTCCAGCAACGCCAGCAACGGCTCGGGTGGTGCTCCTGAGAACGCATTGGGGGATTCATCCGACTGATTGTGCATCGCTCCTACTTCCTTACCCTGCATGAAATAGAACTCAGGTTTTGGCCTGATTGCAGTGAGAGCATTTTGGAGGGGGAGCCCCTTATGTAAAACTTGTGTTCATCGTATTAGTAGATGCTACATTGCCCATGCGCCCGCGCCAAGTGGTTGGCCCAAGCGACGTGCTGGTCAGCTAGTTTACCTTTGTCCCGTGCTGGCCCTGAGGCAGCCTGTGGGAGGTTGTGGTGTCTCGAGTGTTCCCTGATTGGGTTCGTAGGACCTGTAGTAAAACACCCTCCTGAGAGGTCACGTCGGTGGCGGTCTGGGCCGCGCGCAAGCTAGGCCTGACCCGGCTCGCGAGGGACTCGCGAGGGGAGGCAGCTGAGGCGAAGTGGTAACCAAAACGCGAGAAATTGCTCGAACGAGACTAAGCACCACTTCCCCGAACACACGCAAATCTCAAATTCGAATCCAACTTGAATCCAGCGTGGGAAAGTGACAACCAGAGGGAAAAGCAACGAAAGCAAACAAAAGGCCGCGTCCGGCACCTAGTCTAGTCTTGGACGTCTTCTCACCAGCGCGGAGCTAAGTGCTGCCACTGGGCGTGGAAGGGAGCCCCAGGGCCTGAGGCCGGCACCCCTGAGACTCCGGGGCGTGTACAGCCCCACTCATTATTACGTGAGAGTGCCACGGGGAGGCGAGCTTCACAGGCACTGGGCCTTCTTCACAGGTACTGGCCTTGCTTCATATCGCCAGATGAGGGCCCCGCCTTGCGCCACACTCTAGTGCCATCAACGATGACCGGAAACCAGGACGCCACCGATGGGGTAGAACGGTCGCCAGCGGCTCCCCCGACGACCACGGGTCCTCCGCCGGGGGCAGGCCCTGAGGCACCTCCCCAACGGAGAGCCTACCTCCTGAGAACACATTGCTCCGAACGCCGTGGTGGTGATGTCGGATCCCGGACCCTCTCCTGCAGCCCTCTGCGCCCTCCTCGCGAGGGGCAGGAGACTGTGGGAGCGGGGCAGCTGCTCGCTGTGGCGACCTGCACCTCGTGCGATCCATGGTTAGCGTATGCCTGCTCCTGAAGAATTAGCGGTACCCGATAATCGTTGCCCCCAGCGTGGCCAGTGGGACCGTCCCGGGGCTCCCGGAAAGGCTCAGCTTCTGGCGCCTCGTCCCCCCAGCTTGGGCTGAGGAGCGAGCCTTGTTCGCTCTCGTGTGGGCGTCCTTGGTCCACCATGAGGGGCACATATTCCTTCGGCGCCGTCATCCCGAATGCCACGCCGTAATGCTCCGCATGCCACGCGGCCCTACCTGACGCGCCCACCGTGGGGTGGCAGCGCGGCTGTCCACTGGGGCCGCGGGTCGCGTTGAGTCCTTCTTCTTCGCGGACCGGGAGCGGGGGCAGCGCCGCCGCCGGTCCGGTGCTGACAGCTTCGCTGGCATTGGAGTAGCCTTGGAGCCCCCGCGCGGGCCGCCCTGGGCTTGAGATTGGAGCTGGGTGCAGAAGGGGTGAGCCCCCGAGGCGGCGAAGCCCAGGAGCTCTGCCACTCACTCCAGCAGCACGTCGCGGCCGCCCTCCAGCAGCCTGCACTGCAGCAGCTCTTGGGCCACTGTGAGTGCGGCCCTCGAGTTCGCCTGCTCCCTGGGGGTGTACGGTGTCGTGGTCGCGGCGTGATTGGAGGCCCTTGCTGCCGACCGCGCCTACCGCGGTGTCAGAGCTGTCGAAGCCTGTCCACGTCACCCACGGCCCGCAGCGCCCTGCGGACCGCGAGCTGCCTGGGGCACGGGGTCGCCCGAGGCGAGCGGCTCTACGCGGGCGGGCCACGCCGCCCACAGATCTGGGTTGCCTGCCTGGTCGCCGGACATGGTGATGCCGACGCGACGGGGCACGAAGCGGTAGAAGGTGGATTCCGGCGCACCCCTACCTGGCGCGCCAAATGTCGGATTTCGGGTTCCGGCAGACCCTTGAGGTTCGAACACTGGGGTGCGCGCGGAGATTTCGCCTCCTACCTACCTGCACCCCTCTGCCTCGTAAAGGTCTAAGCTATGGAAAGAATAACACGAGGGACATGAGGTTTATACTGGTTCGGGCCACCGTTGTGGTGTAATACCCTACTCCAGTGTGTGGTGTGGTGGATTGCCTCTTGGGCTGATGATGATGAACAATACAAGGAAGAACAGCCTCAAGAGGGTCTGTTCTTGGCTGTGGGGATGAACTGCTGGGAGGAGTTCAGTCACCCTTCTCTCTCTCTCTCTCTGATCCTTTGATCCTTCGATCCCTCTATTTCTCTATCCTTCTATCCTTTTCCCCCTCACCCTGCGGGTGGCCGGTCCTATTTATAGAGGCCCTGGTCCTCTTCCCAAATATCAAGCGGGAAGGGAGCCAACAATGGCGGGCTAATTTGAAGGGGGACAGCTAGTATCAGCTATCCTGACAAAAGTAGTCTTCGCCTGCGCAAAGCTCTGGTGATGACGCCGTCTTGGGCTCCACGATGACCTCCGTCTTGTAGTCCTCCTGGTCTTGGTCTCGTTGCACCGAAATGGCAACCTTTGTCTGATGCCTCGGTACTCCGCGGCTGCGCTTGCCCCCTTTGCACCAAAGAGGAAAGGAGGACACTGCGCAGGCTGGCGCCCGCCTGGCGCCCTTGGTCGTCATGGCTTGCGTCATGGGCACCTCGTGAGGTACCCCGCCTTGGTCTCTCCACCTCCTCGTGAGCCAGCCTGACGAGGCCGTGCCTGAGGAAGCTCTGCATCATCCGCCCCGCGAGGCTTGGCCCCTCGCGAGGGTCTTGGGTTTGTGTTGGTGAAGATGGGCCGCGCTGGGCCCCCTTTTTGAGCCACGCCGCAGGCCACAGGCAGGCAAGTCTGGGGACCCCCGTTCCCAGAACGCCGACAGACTAGTCCAATGGAGGAGCTGGCCCATGACCTCCTTGCCACTGACAAACGTTCATGTGGGTCATTGGGGCCAACAACAGGGCGCAGCTCCAGCACCGCCTCTGGACACGGTGACCGCGGTGAGTGACACGCTCATATCGTAGCTATACACGGTCAGTTTCAGTGTGCCGAGGGTGGCATTAGTGTTGTGGCATGACCAACAGTATGTTTGGTTTGTGCCCAAGGTTGCCCCATCAAAGCATTGGGTAGCCAAAATTTTGGTTGAGGTATTGGTTGCCCATGATTTGGCTGACATTGGCAAGAAAAATGAACTAGAGTGGGCTAGAGTTCATTGGCATGCCAAAGAAATGGCAACCATCCAAACAAAGACCAATCTTTGGCTCATGACCAAAATTTTAGTTGAGGTATTGGTTGCCCATGATTTGGCCGACATTGGCAAGAAAAATGAACTAGAGTTGGCTAGAGTTCATTGGCATGCCAAAAAATGGCAACCATCCAAACAAAGACCAATCTTTGGGTCATGACCAACATTTTGGTAAGGTGCACTTTGGCCACAATCCAAACACACCCCAACACCCGTCTCGTCGAGGATGCACGGGGCGCTGTGACGCGTCCGCGGAGTGGTGTAGCGCGGCCAACTGCATCCTCTGCACCTAAGACCATGCCGGGTCATCTTGCTTTTTCAATGACATGCGGGGATCGCATGTGAGAAAAGGGCATATCCAACGTTGCCAGGACCGTAGTTGACTACCCTGGCACTCCAAAACCCTCGTCCCTCGCGCCGTCGCGTGGTGCGTTCCCAGCCGACGCCAGCTGCTCGCATTCATGTCGTCCGTTCGTATGTCGTCGTTAAGAGGCTCGGTGCCTGAGGAACCAACTCCGGCGACTTAATGACGCACCCGGACGCTTGGCCTCAGCGGAATGCGCTACTTAAAGCGGCAACGCCGAGCTAACCTCCACGCCATAGCGCATCGTCCTCCTACCTGGCACCACATCCGCCATGACCGCAAGTGCAACACTCTGTGGGAGAGCTTGTCTTCGGGGATGAAGCTCGAGGTTGCCGCCCTCGCTCAAGTCGCCTCTCGCGACGCAATAGCGGCGTAGCCGGACGCAGATGCGACCGCACAAGCGGTGGCCACAGTGGCGGCATGACGGGAGCACCGTCAGCCACACGTCCTACTTGCCGCCGTCCAACGTCCGGCACCGCCGAGGTCGGGGACTCCTCCGAGGATGAGTAGGGCATGGGAGGCGGCAGGGCATGGTGTGCCAACTGGCCGGTCCATATCCCGTGTTCTACTCTTTCTCACCGGAGACCGCACCTTCACTTCACGGGTCTTGAACCCCACCCCCGCACATAGAGATCGCAGATGGAGGACATCGGTCGCTGCCGTTGAATAGGTTTAGGGTCAGGTTTCTTTTATTTTTCTGTCCTATAAAAGTTCGAAATGTAATGAAAATCTGCCGTGTTTGCATTAATCTCGGCCGGTGTATATGAACTTTCACAATAATATACATATTGTAAGAGTACTAGCAAGATGCCCGTGTGTTGCACGGAAGATCAAGATCTTGTGGGAGAAAAGGATGAACGAGGGAAAGCCTTATCTGCAAATGTGGAGAGGAGTGCGTGTAAATTGTCATAGTTTCCTTCCTATCCTTCAGATATAGATCGGGCGGCCTATATTGCAGGATGACGGGCACACCATCATCACCAACTCTGCTTTTTATTGAACCGAGACAAATCTAACATGCGAGGTAAAATAAACACATAGGGTCTATACATACACAAATTATCTTAGGCACTCCAATAGTACGTCCACTACACATTCACGCATTTCACATCTTTCTACATCTACGGGAACCTACGAAAGGGTTAACATAAATTGCCTCTCTCTCTCCTCCCCTGATTTTCATGGTGGTGGGCCCCTCCCTCCCCCCAATCTACAATCAACAGCTCACACGTTTCACATTACATTAATTATGTAACTAGAATTACGTAGGTGTAGCATTACTCGTCCTAAAAAACCCAACTAAGCCAACATCCCAGCATATCGCGCAGGAAAGACCCGGTCGCGCCATTTTAGTCGGGATTACCAGATTACTATTAGTAGTATCGATGGATCGCGCGAAGCAACAAATTTTTTTGAGGGGGCGAAGCACCTAGTTTAAAAGGAAAAAAGGTGGTACACTCACAGCACTCCTGTCACGGTCGCATTGCACCCCACACACGTTCGGTCCTGCACACGGCTCATGCAAACGGAACGCGCTTCGGCTTGCCTCTTCACTGACACGTGGGACTACACTTGGAGAAACCGACCATGCGCCAAACTCCCCCCACCCACCGCGCGAAAATCCTTCCCCCACACCCAAAAATTCCCCCCAAATCCGATTCAACCGCCCTTCGGCCAACTAGCCAATAATATTCCCCACCCCCTGTCCCCCTCCACTCCATTCGCTCCGCCAAAGCCGCCCTCCCTGCCACGCCGATACGTCGGCGGCACAGTTTGGCGATCCTCTCGCTCCCACAGTACACTCTCGTAGACTGCCGTCCTCTAGCCGCGCTGCCACCTCTGGCTACGTTCTTGTGGAGGCACACGGCGGTCAGCGCCGCCACCGCTGGCGACGTTCGTGTGGAGACGCATGGCGGTCAGCTTCTCCCACGGTATGTGCATTCTAGACTGAGGCCCCGTTCATGTCGGTGTAGCGCTGAATGTTAGCTGATAGACGCTGTTAATCTCACTGTTTGCCGAAGTAGTTTACTGTCAATATGCTCTGCTTAAGAAGCTTCCTTGCCCTGTTCTGCACTCAATCTGCTTAGCTGAGATGGCATGCCAAGGCCGATTAGTTGCTAAAATATCCTGCCATATATTTATTGTGACGTAGATTGCCATGGTCTAGTAGCCAATCTGTTAGGTGAAATAGCTCTACACCATTTTATACTCGATCTTTGTTGCTGCGATGGCCTTCGATAGTTTGATGGCTGTGTGCTCGGCCTCATTGACTGCTGAAACAGCCTGCCATAATTTGGCACTCAAATCTGTTTGCTGAATTAGCTTTACATATATTTAGTTACTTAGATATGCTCATCAAAATATCTTGCCATAGCTTTAGACATTGACCTAGGTTTTTTTTCTAGACTTCATAAAAAAGCATATATGTTTTTCCTGTAATATCTGGTAGAAGAACTAATTTTTATGTCTAACAGATGGACAGGACTTGGATAACTTCTGCTCGAAGATTCTCCGCTGCATATGTCGAGGGGGTTGAAAACTTCATGAACTTTATCAGAGCTGAGTACGATGGTCCGAAATCAGATGTGCTCTGCCCATGTAGCAGTTGTGAGAATTCAGTTACAAGACCCCAGTCAACTGCGCAAAATCATCTACACTTGTATGGGATGTCGGTCACATATACTAGGTGGGTTCATCATGGTGAAGCTGTGAATGTCAATGTTATTGACTACGTGGAAGCAGCAGATCACCATCTTGATCTGCATGATGCTCAGGATGAAGAGGAGGAGGAGGTGGTGGTGGCGGAGCCAGTGAGTTTGACCAACATTGAAACAATGCTACAAAATGCTCGTGCATTCCATGAACTTTCACCTGTAGAAGAAAAACGGTGGGCCCGCATGTTGGAACAATGCAACGTTGCTGTCACCCCAGGAAATAAGCTGTCAGTATTCTCAGCTATGGTCACCTTTCTTCAGGTGAAGACATCTGAGCGGATGACCAAAAAAGCATTCGATGTGATGTTGGCTGCTTTCCGCAAATCTTTCCCAGATGCGTCTGAGCTGCCACACACCTACAGTAAAATGAAGAATTTCCTTCGTGCAGTTGGAATTGGATATGATATGATCCATGTTTTTAAGAATAATTGTGTTCTGTTCTGGAAGGATTATGCCAACTTAAGTGAATGCCCGAAATGCAAATCATCAAGATGGAAAGATGGCGATCCTGTGAAGAGGATTCCTCATAATGTTTTGAGACATTTTCCAATTACATCAAGATTGCAGAGGTTGTTTCATGATGCAGAAACAAGAGAGGATGTACTGTGGCATTCTAGGAACCAGGAGTACAGAGATCAGAATGTAATGAGCCATCCATCTCATGGTAGTGAGTGGAAAAGCTTTAATGAGAAACACAAAGAGTTTGATGCTAACCTGAGAAACATTAGACTTGGCCTAGCTTCAGATGCATTTAACCCATTTGGCCACCAGAGCGCCACATATAGCATGTGGGCAGTGCTTGTTATCCCTTACAACATGCCTCCAAATGTCTGCACCAAAGAATCAAACTACATGATGGCCTTGCTCATCCCAGGTCCAGAAAGTCCCGGAAAGGATTTTGATTTGTTCATGGAGCCTCTTGTGGAGGAACTTCAATAGCTATGGAAGGGTGTTCTCACTCGAGACCTATATAGCAGCCCACCAGCTGATTTCTTTCTGCGTGTTGTTATAATTTGGTGCATCCATGATTATCCGACTTTGGGCACTATGTCAGGGCGAACAACACATGGTTACAATGCATGTGTTCGCTATGACAGGAATCCGCTGTCGTACGCAATACTTAGCAAGATCTGTTACATTGGACACCGCTGTTTCCTTTCCAAGGACAAGCCGCATCCTAGAAAATACCGAAGACATGTGTTCAATGCAAAGCATGAAATCCGTGATGCGCCAAAGAGTCTCACCACCGATGAGTTGCAAGTGGAATTAGAGAAGGTCAGGCATATTACACCAGGAAACCATCCTGGTAATGGTAGCGGGAAAAGGAAGTGTGGCAGGGTAGAAGAGAGATTATTGTTTACTCGCAGGTCCACTTTGTGGGACTTGGAGTATTGGAAAGATTTGGATCTGTGGCATAATCTTGATGTGATGCACATCGAGAAAAATATATGTGACAGCATTATCGGCACACTTCTTAATATTGAAGGCAAGATGAAAGATTCCTTAAAATCTAGGAATGATTTGACACACCTGGGTATCAGAAAGGATTTGCAGGTGCAAGATGAAGGTAAACCACGAGATATGGCACCAGCTGTGTATGTCTTGGACAAGGTAAAAAGAAAAGAATTCTGCGAGGTCCTGTCACGTGTGAGATTCCCACATGGATTTGCTTCCAACCCTGAAAGGGTTTTACCTGTTATCCTTAGAGGATTGGGCCGCCCTGACTTATACAGAAAAGTTGCAGAGTTGGGACAATTCTTCAGGGAACTCTGCAGTAGGAATATCAGGATAGATTCTTTGAAGCATCTTAGAGACAAGATACCAACTATCCTATGTGACCTTGAGAAGATATATCCTCCAGCCTTCTTTGATGTGATGGTGCATTTGGCTGTTCATCTACCTGATGAGGCACTACTTAGAGGTCCAGTACAGTATGGCTGGATGTACCCTATTGAAAGGCGTCTAGGCACTTTCAAGGGCTATGTCAGGAACAGAGCTAGACCCGAGGGTTCCATTGCAGAGGCCTACATTGCTACAGAAGCGTTGACATTCTGCTCAAAATACATTGAAACAGCTGATCAGCTTAGCAAAGAATTGGGTGAAGACAATCCCGGGCTCAATGTTTTCGATTATTCTGTTCGAGTTACAGGGAAGAGTCGACAAGAGGACAAACCTAAAGATTTGGACAAAATGGTTTGGTATGTGTTGAATAACTATCCTGAGATACTACCTTATATCAAGTAAGTGCAGTACTGCAGCTTATACATCGTAATCTACTAAACTTGCAGCACATTCTTATATATTTAGATGTTTGACGCGATCACTATGTTGTGCAGCATCTACAAAGAGGAGTTACTGCCGCAAAATCGAAGAAACATTGACAAACTAGTTATGGCAGGATTTGCGAAATGGTTCAAGAACCATGTAAGCTTTTGAAGTGCACTATCAGTTTTTTTAATATATTGAGTACATTAGATGATCAGCTTGTCTATTTTCTAACCATAGGTTAAGAAGATGCGGGAGGATGGGCAGGCAGTTGATGATGCCCTTTACTCACTAGCAATGGGTCCTGATACTCGGGTAAGACATTATGAATCTTGCGTTGTTGGAGATGTGCGCTACAACACCCTTGCACGAGACGAAGGCAGGAAGACACAAAATAGTGCCATCATGAGCACGGATACGTATGACAAAGAGACAACTGAAATGTATGCTAACATAACAGACATTGTTCAGTTGCAGTATATCTCCAGTTTTGAGGATCATTGGTGTGTGGTTTTGTTGTGTTGTCGTTGGTATAACCTGTTTTCCAGGATCGCAAAACCCAGAGCTGATGATTATTTAAAATCCATCAATGTCAAGGTGGCGTACCAGACCAACGAGCCTTTTATTTTGGCAAATCAAGCAACACAAATATTTTTCTTGGAAGACACATTTGCACGCAGCAATGACTGCAGAGTATTGCAAAGGTTTGAGCAGAGGAATTCGTTTAATAAAGTTGCACAACAAGACGATGCTTACACTGCTCCTCATGTACAAGATAACATAGATGTTCCTAATATCTTTGAGAACCATCACGTCAATGACGTCAGCGAAAAGATTTCCTGTCGTGCTGTGGACATACAAGAGTTGATCAAGAAGAGGCCAACGTTCGAGGACGTTGAGGACGAAGAAGAAGATGACACCGTGGGGAATTACGATTCAGCCTGATACACATGGCGAAGATGTTGACGCTGCTGCTGCGGATGATGATTACATTGCTTTTGTCGTATTTGCCTGTCAGAAGACGTTTTTTATCTACTATGTGAAATTGTGTTTGCTATGACAACTGAAACCTGATGAACTTGTTGTTTAGTATTTTGGTGTGAGAACATCACTTGCTATGTATGCTGATTTGTGTTTGGTGATTGTATGAAAACTAAAACATGATGACATTGTTGTTTAGTTGTACTCATATTTGGCTGTGAAACTTGAATTTGATGACATAGTTTGCTGTTGGACTGCAATTTGCTCGATGTCTTTGAATGAGAACAAAGCTGACCCGACAGGGCCTCTGCTATTTATTTATTTATATGAGCAAAAGGGGATACCCCCTGATTTCCGTTAATAGAAATCATTAGATGTTCACAACACTACGCCCAGCCTGCTACACAGGTTTCATTCATTACTAGTTTCAGCAAAGTGCTCATGCCGTAGCCACTGAATACATCATGAGTGCTACATACACTTCAAATAAAGAGACAATCATCCTACAGAGCACATCGATTTCCCCATTATCTTCACAAGCTCTTTCATCTCCTCATTGCTGTCAAGGCCGTTTAGCAACTGTTGCTTGGCCATGATCAGAGGAACTGCATCTTTAACCTTCTGCTCTGCATCTTCCTCTTCTGTCGTTCCTTCAGTTACTTGTCCAACACCCCAACCTGCTGGTATTGGGATTCCTCGGCTAACCAAATAATCAGTGTAGTTGCATTCCCCCACATCGGCAACTTCCCAGAAATACAAATCACACGAATCTTCCCTTTTCTGCACGAATCAAATTGGAAGATCATCAACCAAACTATTAAAAAAATCAGCAACTGGAAGCAGCAGAACAACACTTAAACATATTATTACCCCATGATTCGGGCATTTGTAGAAGACTCGGCCAGGGTTGAGGATTGTGGTTGAGACGCGACGGATGACTCTGCGTGATTTGCAGCAGTGGCACCACACCAACGGCAGCGGGTTGCGATGAGCAATCGGCTGCGGTGCGCGTGCCGGCGGGGGTGTGATGAGACCCACAGGCGATGGTACGGGTGGCGAATTGGCGCATATCTGGTTGTTGCCCGCTGAAGAGCAGGTGGACGAGCAGCCAGCGGACATGGTTGCTGCGGCCAGAGCTTCTGATGCTAAGCAGAGTAAGTAGAGAAGAGGAGAAGCGAAGGTTGGATATGTCAGTTTCATTACTTGCAGAGTAGCATAGCACCATATATAGTCATAGTCTAGGTTTGGATTCGAACCAGCTACAGGAGCACGCCTTTCTTTTTTATAAAACTTGGCAACGTCTCTTTACTGGTACACTAGCTTGTTCTGTACGCCTTCCTGGTTTGTTTTTTGGATTTTGATATTTTAAATTTCATTGTTTTGTGCGGGTAAAATTTCATTGAATTTAAATTAAGGTATATTTAGATTTAAAATTAATTTGAATCTGGCTAGAAATTTCGGGTTGTATGCTGTTTGGGACAGATTTGGAAGCTAACTTGTGGGTCTACTAGGTTGACGTGTACTTTGGCTTTGTCAACTTAGTCCATAAACGATTCTAGAAGCAGTGACCGTTGGATATTAATCCAACGGTTGTGCTTCTTCTTCAATATCTGATCTTCTTGCTCCAGCCGCCCAAACCAGCTCCGGTGGGACTGCCTGCTCCCGCCTCCCGTGGCCGGCTGTGCTACCGCACAGGCCGCACCGCCCCACCCTACTTCATTGCTGGTCAGGCCATTCCTCTACTCACCCACACCTCTGTTATTTTCCGGTGACGGCAGCAGGACCAGTAAACCCTCGTACTCCCCACCGCATGGGCAACCATTGCTGAGCCTTCCCCAGCTCTGTGTCGTTCCCTTCCTAGGCCTTGCCGTCGTCCACCGCCATGGTGCTCTCGGCGTGGCCTGGTCAACGTGGTCAATGAGCGACATCCATCAGCCATGGACTGTACGCGCAAAATAATGATTCCTCCACCTAGCAGCTAGGAGCCACCAGAAGGGCCTCTTTATTTCGCGAAAAAAACGTCCCTCCCGCTGACATGTCGGACCCACCAGCTATATCTTCGCACGCAAGGAAGTGCCTCCTTATTACGCACAAAAAAATGAATACCCCCTGCTAGCTGGGACCCACCATTGTGGGAGGCTGACTTGTGGGCCTACTAAGTTGACGGGGACGGAGGGCTTTGTCAACTTAGTCAATATGAACGATTCTATCTCCAGTGATCGTACGATGTCCATCCAACGGCCGTAGTGCTTCTTCAACCTCTGGTCTTCTTTCTCCAGCCGCCCAAAGCAGCGCCGATCGTGCCGCATGCTCCTGCCTCCCGTGGCCAGCTGTGCTGCCGCAGAAGCCTCACCGCCCCCTACTATTCCCACCACTGGCCAGGCCCTGCGGCGATGGCAGCCTCACACCGCAGCTGAACCAGTGAACCCTCGTACTCCTCTCCGTGCGGGCTTCCGTTGCCGCGTCTTCCCCGGCTCTGCGTCGTCCCCTTCCTAGGCCTCGCCGTCGTCCACCGCCGTGGTGCTCTCCGCGCGGCGTGGTCAACGTGGTCAAGGAACAACTTCCATCGGGAGAGTACTGTACGTGGAGAGGCTGACAGCTGGGTCCACGGCCACAGCCCAGTGTTTTTTTTTGGTTTGCCAAGTAAGTCGCTTTGTTAGGCCTGTTGGGCTGCAAATCTTTCAAGACGAGGAGAGCTTTCATTCGGCTGGCCGAGAAAATGGCCCATTAGTAATAAGAAATGGGTTGTACATTTTTAAAACACATCAAACCGGCAATTAGTTTCAAATATCTTTTTTTTCATTTCGAGATTTTAAATTACATTAATTTTTATGTGTGGAGAATTTGTTGGATTTTATATTGATATACATTTATTTTTAAAATCAGTTTGAATGTGAGTCGAAATTTCGGGATTAAAAACAGTTCGGACCGCACCGAAATATGCAAAATTTCGTATAATTTTTTAACCGTGGCCACAATATGGGCTGTAATGCTAACAAAAAGAATATGGGCTCCAAAAAACCCTTAAGAATTAGCAAATAGGCTGTAAATTATTAGAAATAATGGCAGATGGGTTGTATGCTGTTTTCCACAGATTTGAGGCTTTCCTAAAAAAAAGGTTGGCACACAAGCAATGACTGTTGGATGTCCATCGAACGGCCGTCGTGCTTCTTCAATCTCTGCTCTTCCTGCTCCATCCGCTCAAACAAGCGCCGGCGGGACTGCCTGCTCCCTCCTCCCCGCGGCCGGCTGTGCTACCGCGCAGGCCTCACCGCCCCACCGTACTCCCATCGCTGGCCTAGCCATCCCTCTACTCACCAACACCTGCTGTTATTCTCGGCAGATGAACCAGTAAACCCTCGTACAGTCGTACTCCCCTCCGCGTGGGAAACAACTGCTGAGTCCTCCCTGCCTCCATGTCATTCCCTTCCTAGGCCTCGTCGTCGTCCACCGCCCTGGTGCTCTCGGCGCGGCCTGGTCAACGTGGTCAACGACCGACATGCATCTGAAGTGGACTGTACATGGAGAGGCCGATAGCTGGGTCCACGACCGCACGCAAGGAAATGCCTCCTTATTACGCGCAAAATAATGATTCCTCCACCTGACATCAGGGACCCACCGAAAGGGCCTCTGTATTTCGTGAAAAAAACGTTACCGCCGCTGACAGCTCGGACCCACCAGCTATATCTTCGCATGCAAGGAAGTGCGTCTTTATTACGCACAAAAAATGAATACTCCCCCTGTTAGGAGGGACTCAATATAGTGGTAGGCTGACTTGTGGGCCTACTAAGTTGACGGGGACGGAGGGCTTTGTCAACTTAGTCAATATGCACGATTCTAGCTCCAGTGACCGTACGATATCCATCCAACGGCCGTACTGCTTCTTCAACCTCTGGTCTTCTTGCTCCAGCCGCCCAAACCAGTGCCGGTCGTGCCTCGTGCTCCTGCCTCCCGTGGCCAGCTGCGATGCGGCGGAGGCCTCACTGCCCCCTACCACTCCCACCGCTGGCCAGGCCATCCCTCTACTCACCCACACCCCCTGTTATTCTGCGGCCACGGCAGCCTCACACCGCAGCGAACCAGTGAACCCTCGTACTCCTCTACGCGTGGGCATCCACTGTCGCGTCTTCCCCGGCTCCGCGTTGTCCCCTTCCAAGGCCTTGCCGTCGTCCACCGCCCTGGTGCTCTCGGTGCGGGATAGTCAACGTGGTCAAGGAACGGCTTCCATCGGACGTGGACTGTACGTGGAGAGGCTGACAGTTGGGTCCACGGCCGCAGCAAGGAAGTGCCTCCTTATTACGTGCAAAATAATTATTTCTCCACCTGAGAGCGGGGACCCACCGGATGGGCCACCGTATTTCACGAAAAAATGTTTCCCCCTTGACTGCTGGGATCCACCAGCTACACCTTCACACGCAAGGAAGTGCGTCCGGGCAAAAAAAATGATTCGCCCCCCTGACTGCTGGGACCCACCAGCTACATCTTCGCACGCAAGGAAGTGCCTGACAGTCGGGACCCACCTGGTCGAAGCATACGTAGCATTGTCGTTCTGGTCGCGAACGTGTACGTACATACTGGTCGATGTAGAGGCGCGCACGTGTCGTAGTAGAGGCGCGCACGTGTCGTAGTAGAGGAGCGCACGTGTCGTAGTAGAGGCATGCACGTAGCATGTACATGTACGTACAGTGGCCAGGGTGCAAGAAAGAAAATACGGCCACATATGTGTACATACGGGCGGGGTCTCGAACGCCTACTCGCGCACACGTACGGCCAGGGCTCGTGTACATGGCTGGGTCGGAACGGAGAAACAACGTCGTCGTCATCGTGTTCATGGGGAGGCAATGGAATGCGTCGTGTTCATGGGGAGGCAACGGAATGCTTCGTGTTCATGGGGAAGCAACGGAATGCTTCGTGTTCATGGGGAGGCAACGGAATGCGTCGTGTTCATCGGGAGGCAACGGAACGCGTGGGAGCCAACCGGATGGGTCGGAACGGAATGCGTGGTCGTGTTCATCGGGAGGGCTTGGACGGAATAGGCGATGGAAACGAGGCCTGGCGTACCGCAAAACGGAGGAAACGACCTTGTGTTTGACCGGCCACGTTCGAAACGGGATCCTGTTCATCGTGAGGGGTCAGGCGTACCGCAAAACGGAGGAAACGGACCTCCTATGGTCGAAACGGGGGTCCTGTTGATTGGGAGGGGTGTGGCGTACCGCAAAATGGAGGAAACAGACCTCCTACGGTCGAAACGGGGGTCCTGTTGATCGGGAGGGGTGTGGCGTACCGCAAAACGGACGAAACGGGCCTCCTACGGTTGAAACGGGGGTCTTTTTCATTAGGAGGGGTGTGGCGTACCGCAAAACGGGACTCCACGAGATATTGTTCATCTCCACCGTCGACCTCCTCCAGCCTCCACAGGCTACCGTCGACCTCCTCCAGCCTCCACAAGCTCCTGTTCATCCAGCCTCCACCACGCACTACTCCACCGGCTACTGTTCAACCACCCCTCCACTGTCTACTATTCATCCAGCCCTCCACACCACGGGTCCTGTTCAACCACCCCTCCACGGGCACCCCTCCATCGTCTACTGTTCATCCAGCCCTCCACACCATGGGGTCATGTTCATCCAGAGGCAGCGCTACCGCTCACTGTTCAACCAACCCCCCCGGCAACGCTCACTGTTCATCCCAGAGGCAGCATCGATCGGCTTCAGTTAGCAGCAGTAGCGAACGAATGGCTCAATCGGGTTCAGTTAACAGCCATCGATTGATCGCTCGGGTTCAGTAACGCGTAGCCTGCAGTGCAATCACTCATGTTTAGTTAGAGCCCAACGCCTCGCTCGGGTTCAGTTAGAGCCAACGCCTCGCACACACGCGCGTACGTGTATGAGAGAAACGCGCATCGCTCAGCCCCCGACCTCCCACCGTAACCGGGAACTCCCCGAAATTTTCCTCCCCCTCGCTTCTACCACGGTTTTTTCCGTCATGGACGGCCCAAAGAATGTCATACAGCTGCGTCTCCGGCCCGCCCAGGACGAAAAGCCCATTTTCTGTCATGATTTTTTGTCATAGAAGTAGGAGCACACCACATCTATGATGATATCGGGTTTTGTCACAATTATCGTCATAGAAGTGTCATATGTGTGACAGAATTTTTTTTCGTTCGGCCTAAAATGTCACGGATTTGTCTTTTTTTTGTAGTGCACTAGCCACATGCGTGCGAAGCACGTCGGTAGAACCAGTCTCGCGTAAGCGTACGCGTAATGTTAGTGTGAGCCACTTTATCCAACAATACCGCTGAAACAAAGTATGACATGCTGGTAAGCAGTATGACTATTATCGCCCACAACTCTTTGTGTTCTACTCATGCATATAACATCTACGCATAGACCTGGCTCGGATGCCACTGTTGGGAATGTAGTATTTCAAAAAAAATCCTGCGCACACGCAAGATCTATCTAGGTGATGCATAGAAACGAGCGGGGAGAGTGTGTCCACGTACCCTTGTAGACCGAAAGCGGGAGCGTTTAGTAACGCAGTTGATGTAGTCGAACGTCTTCGCGATCCAACCGATCCAGGTACCGAACACACGACACCTCCACGATCTGCACACGTTCAGCTCGGTGATGTCCCTCGTACTCTAGATCCAGCTGAGGCCGAGGGAGAGTTTTGTCAGCACGACGGCGTGGTGATGGTGATGATGAAGTTACAAATGCAGGGCTTCGCCTAAGATCAACAACGATATGACCGAGGTGGAAATCTGTGGAGGGGGGCACCGCACACGGCTAAGACAACTGTCAACTTGTGTGTCTATGGTGTGCCCCCTCCCCCGTATATAAAGGAGTGGAGGAGGGGGAGGGCTAGCCCTCTATGGCATACCCAAGGGGGGAGTCCTACTCCCGGTGGGAGTAGGATTCCCCTTTTCCCTTGTTGGAGTAGGAGAAGAGGGAAGGAGGAGAGAGGTAGAAGGAAAGGGGGGCACCGCCCCCTCCCTAGTCCAATTCGAACCCAAGTGGGAGGGGGCATGCGGCCTGCCCTGGCCGCCCCTCTCTCTCTCTCCACTAAAGCCCATTAGGGCCCAATAACTCCCGGGGGGGTTCCGGTAACCCCTCGGTACTCTGGTAAATGCCCGAACTCACTCGGAACCCTTCCGATGTCCAAACATAGGCTTCCAATATATTGATATTTATGTCTTGACCATTTCGAGACTCCTCGTCATGTTTGTGATCATATCCAGGACTCCGAACTACCTTCGGTACATCAAAACACATAAACTCATAATACCGATCGTCACTGAACGTTAAGCGTGTGGACCCTACGGGTTCGAGAACTATGTAGACATGATGTAACACCCCGAGAATCATGCTACAGTAACCTTCCCCCAATGGTGGCCATGTCACCGTGATTACTATGCAGCTTGCCACTTATCCAATATCGAAGTCAAATTAAAATTAAAATTTCAAGTGAAATTATTATTTCTTCGAGCGGAAAAAAATAAAATGTTCGAATATTAGTATAAATTCCCCTGATCAATATTCATGTTGGGACCGACATAATTTGAAACTTCAAAATTGCCCTTATCTATTTTTGATTTGGGCAAACAACACTTAGTGGCTCCTTTAAATTCAAACTGAAAATAAAGCCTTTCAAAAATTATATAAGACTTCGTCGATAGTTCCACGATATTGCAAAGTATTTATGAGACAAGTTTCCTACGTAACAAAACTTATTTGGATCGAAAACAAAATACAAAATAGTGAGCAAAATATAAAACCATAAATATAAGCGGGAAAAGGCCTAATAAGCTACTGTGTGGGTGGGCCCTATGTAGCTACAGTGCATTCGACCCAAGCCAACCACGGCCTTCTCCTTCTTCCTACTGTACAGGAGGAGGCAGCGTCCGGGCGTGGCCGCGCACACGGCCGTCCATGCCACGGATGTCGCCATGTCGACCATCCGGAGCCCCCTGGAGATGCATAAGGACCTCCCCGACCGAGTGGACAAACCCTAGTCGTCCAGTTCGCCCCCCTCGCGCCTCTATTCAGATTTAGAGCTCACCCGGGTCGTGGTCGTCATCGTCACCGCGGCCACTGTCCACCTCAGCGCCTGAGGAGACACCTAGGAGCTCTGCCATCACCGTCTCCTTCGCCCTCGCCGAAGGGCTCGAGCTAGGACACCCAGTACGCTCGGAATCGGGCACACCTTCATCGGTAAATCGCCGGCGTCCGACGTCGTTTGTGAAGGCTGAATAAAACTATTGCTTATTGATTCATTTGGTGCGGCATACAAGAGTATATAAGAGGGTACAAACCGACTTGGGGTAGGGGTACAAAACTGACTTGGACTAGAAGTCGTATACCATAAGGACTACTCTAACACCCCCCCGCAGTTTCAACGGCAGGCTCGGTGACGTTGAGACTGAAACATATATCTTGAAATGGCTTACTAGGCAGTGCCTTGGTGAAAATGTCAACAAACTGAGCCGTAGAGGGAACATGAAGCACCCGAACCTGACGAAGAGCAACCTTTTCACGAACAAAATGAATATCAATCTCAATATGCTTTGTGCGTCAGTGTTGAACTGGATTGCCGGTCATGTAGACTGCTGATATGTTGTCACAGTAGACAATAGTGTCCTGCTCAATAGGCCTGTGTAGCTCGGAGAGTAACTGCCGAATCCATATTGTATCTGCAACGGCATGTGCCACAGCACGATACTCAGCCTCGGCCGACGAACGTGAGATTGTAACATGTCTTTTCGAAGACCAAGAAATCAAATTGTTACCAAGAAAAACACAAAAACTGGAAGTGGACCTTCGAGTGTCAAGACAACCAGTCCAGTCCGCATCAGAATATGCGGTAAGCGAGTTTGGAGAAGAATTATTGAGGTGGAGACCATGATTGAGAGTCCCTTTTAGATACCGAAGAATGCGTTTAACATGATTATAGTGAGGAACCCGGGGATCATGCATATAGAGACATGCTTGTTGAACAGCAAAAGAGATTTCAGGATGAGTAATGGTGAGATATTGGAGAGCACCTGTTAGGCTACGATAGAGAGTAGGATCGGAAAAGGGTTCACCGGTAGCCGAAAGTTTATAACTAGTATCGACAGGAGTGCGAGATGATTGACAGTCAAGCATACTGTCGGAGTAATGGGCCACGGGTAGGCCAACCCGAGTCCCATAACCTTTCAAGACATCGGGGTAGGTTGCGCCCCTCAAGACCCCAGGACAAAGAGCCGCCTCCCGAGGAGTCGACGGCAAGGCGGCCGACTGCCCGCTCAAGGCCGAGTCCCAGGGATGACTTCCAGAGAAGCCGGCTTTGGGGAGTCGGCCTGCGACTCCAACAAACCCCATGACCTCATCAAAGGGGACGAGGCAGGGGCGTGGCTACAGCAAAGCCCACCCCCGCCCCTCACCAAGGGCAGGCATGGCCACAGCACGCCGTACCCTGGAGGATCTCCGTGTGGCGTGGCACTGTTGCCATGCCGGCCCTGACATCAGCACCGCAGGGCCGAATCCTGCACCCACGACGGCTTGTCTGTACGGCCTGGAGGCAGCAGGGCCCACCAGTCAGTGAGACCTCGGGAGACGGCGGGAGAACCACCAGTCGGACCCGTCGGGAGTCGGCCCGGGGGAGTCGGCCGAGCCCTCCCCCGGGGCCCACGCGCCATTAATCAAGATGAGATGGGGAGTGGCAACAGTGATCGCCCGCCAGACGGCGGGGCTGTTGCCACGACCTCATGATCAAGCCCGCGTCATCAGAAGTATGGCTACAGTAATCAGCAGCCGGCAAGACCCACCCACGGCGGACGCGGCCTGTCGGCTCCGTACCCGGCCAGTCGGCGGGGCCCGCCAGTCGGCGGGCCCCAGTGGTCAGCAGAGAAGACGGAGGCCAGAGACACTGACGGCTGGGCCCACGCCCAGCCGGATTACCATTGTACCCCTGGGGGTAGGCCTATATAAACCCCCCAGGGCACCCATGCAAAGGGATGGAACCCATTAGCTCTAGACCAAATCATATAGGAGGGAGAGAGCTAGTCTTGCCATCTCCCACCACCAGAAAACAGCTCAAGGAGCAGCCGTGTAAGCACTTTGCCATAGTGATCATGCGGAGACCTCGCAGAGCAACAGTAGGGGTATTATCTCCCCGGAGAGCCCCGAAGCTGGGTAAGATTCGCCGGCGTGCATGTCTTCACCTCATCCCGCTTCCAGGCACCGGCGACGTTCTACTCGCCCCCACCATGATAAGCCATCCGTTGGCATATGTCGCACCAAACCCCCGAGATTTGGCGCCCACCGTGGGGCCTGGTGCACCGCCGTCCGGAGATCTTTTCTGGACGGGAACCCTTTTCCTCCCTGGCGAGCGCAGCCAGCCAGGCACGCCACATGGAGTTTGCACCGACGCGCTAAGCAGCATTGAGATTGCCTGCGCGGTCAGCTCCTTGGCCGAACTCATCGGCGAGGTCCGCCTCTCCGACGAACTTGCATCCAATGCAGGCACGGACGGCCCCGAGAACCTCCTCGCGGGCCTCCTTGATCAACTCCACGTTTCCGGCGAGCCTGCCGTAGACCTGGAGTCCGTAGGCTCCACCGACCCGATGCTGGTCTACTCCGACACCGCATCGCTCGACGCGTTCCCCACCAACGTGGTGGTCTACGAAGAACCTCTCCCCCACGCAGAGAGCGATGGAAGCACCATAACTGAGGTGCTACTCATCAGTCATGACGAGTTCCCCGGCGAGGAGCTCCCGACTCACTCGGCGCGGCGCTGCAAGACCTAATTGCGCCCATTCCGGAAGACGCTGACACGGAGACATTGGAGGCGCGCCGCCTTCAGCTCGTTGAAGGCGCGAAGAAGCTGGCCAGCATGAGGCACTTGTCAGAAGCCTACCAGCGGGAGATGGATCGCATCGTCGGCGGCTCGCCGACCCCGGCGGAGCCCAGTCGCCTTGGCGTGGTCCGGCAGCGCGGCGTAGCCATCACCAACCTGTTTGGGGCAAGCCGCCCTATGTACGCTACACCAGCAGAGAACATCCGAGCCGCCCAGGCAGCGGCGGATGAGCTGGACAATTTTGAGGGCGAATAACGCCGCCTCATGATGGAGCGAGTCCAACGGCTTCTTGACGCGGCCGCCGCGCAGAATGAGGCCGGCTGCCGCGCGGAGGCACCTCAATGGCCCAATGACAACCTTCACCGAGACCAAGGCGCGACGTCTCGGAGCCGACTGGCAGCGGCCGAGGAAGAAGAGACAAGGAGCCGACTGTCAGCCACAGTCGGACTCGCATTACCATAGAGCGCGACCGAGACGGCCGCCCAAGGGCAGTGGAACTATGGGACGACTGTCCGCCTCCCCCTCCCCGCAAGGAGAGGCGAGTCTCCCTGCCGCCTGTTGACCATCCGACTCTCGGTGATCGCCTTGGCCGCCGAGAGGGATTTGGAGAGAACGACGCCCGCCATCGGATCGACCGACTCCACCGATCCTTAGCATTGGAAGAAGAAGACGAGATGGGTCCGCCTTGTTTTGGGCCCCGCATTCGGGACGAGCCCTTTCCCAGAGGGTTCACGCTCCCAAGAGACACGCCCAAGTATACCGGCTCTGTGAAGCCGGAAGACTGGCTAGTCGACTACTCCATGACTGTCAGCATAGCAAACGGCAACAAGCGTGTCGCCATAAAGTACGTTCCTCTCATGCTCCAGGGCACGGCCCGGATAGGGCTGAACAGCCTAAAGCCCCGCAGCATCAACAGTTGGGTCGACTTCACCGAAGTGTTCGTCCCCAACTTCACCAGCACATACAAGCGTCCTCCCAAGCCTCGTCAGCTCTCCTTGTGCGTGCAAGGCCCCGACGAGTCTACTCGTGATTACCTCACGCGTTGGGCCGAGCTCCGCAACTCCTGCGAGGGTGTGCACGAGGTGCAGGCTATAGAGTACTTTACAGCCGAGTGAAGGGAAGGCACCCTCCTCAAGCACAAGCTCCTTTGCAACGAGCCAGAAACCCTCGACGAGCTGCTGATCATAGCGGACAAGTATGCCACGGCCGACTCCTCCATGAAGGCGGAAATTCAAATCAGCACAACTGGCAAAGTGGCTCCTCAAGCCCCAAGAACTCCGGCGGCAGACGCCGGCCGGCAACAATAGCAGGGCAACAACAAGCGCAAGGCCCCGCAGCCGGCTTCCAGCAGCCGGCAGGTCGCGACTGTTGAAGCCCAGCAGCCAGAAGAGCAGCCCCCGCCCAAGCGACAGAAAGGCGGCAAGCCAAACTGGTTGCCGGCCTTCTCGTATGAGCATACCTTGGATGGACCTTGCAAGTTCCACAGCGGCGCAAAGCCGCCGAATCACACCACCCGGAAGTGCCACTGGCTCACCAGGATCACCAAGGGAGATGGCCTCCTGCCTCCCCCGTCTGCTGGGCAGCCGCCTCCGCCTCCGCCCCAGCAGCCGGCTGTCAGGCCAGTCGGCGCAGTACAAGATGAATACCCTGAAGAGCATGGAGCCTATGTGGTGTTCACCAGTGTGGCTGATGATCGACGCAGCAGGCGGCTGCAGCGACAAGAGGTGAATGCGGTAGCGTCAGAGAAGCCAGAGTTCATGCACTGGTCTGAGAAGCCCATCAGCTGGAGCAGCGCTGACCACCCAGAGGTGATGCCGAGTCCGAGCTCCTGCGCCTTGGTCCTGGACGCCACCTTTGCTATGGACAAACGAGCCGCGTGTTTCTCGCGAGTTCTGATAGACGGGGCAGCAGCATCAATATACTGTACCAGGACACCATGGAGAAGTTAGGGATCAAGCAAAGACAGCTTCAGAACAGCCGAACTGTTTTCCACGGCATTGTTCCTGGGCTTTCCTGCTCGCCAATTGGCAAGATCCTGATGGACGTCCTCTTTGGGGACAAAGATCACTTCCGTAGAGAGCCCGTTTGGTTTGAGGTGGTGGACCTCGAGAGCCCATACCATGCGCTACTCAGCCGACCCGCCTTGGCCAAGTTCATGGCGATCCCCCACTACGCCTACCTCAAGATAAAGATGCCCAGTTCCAGGGGAATTCCGACTGTGGCCGGCGACTACCGGAAGTCGTCTGCTTGCGCGGCTGAGAGCAGTCGGCTGGCCAAGTCCCTGGTAATCACGGCCGAGAAGCGGCTCCTTGAGCAAGTTGTGGCGATGGCCGGCAAGCAGCCAGAGGTATCACCCAACCCGAAGGAGTCGGAGGCTGAAGGTTCGTTCAAACCGACCAAAGAGACAAAGAAGATACCCTTGGATCCGGAGCACCCAGAGAGGTACACTATCGTAGGTGCAAACCTCGACAGCAAATAGGAAGGCGAGCTCGTCGATTTCCTCCGTGAGAATTGGGACATCTTCGCATGGTCCCCCAAAGACATGCCAGGTGTACCAACGGAATTCGCCGAGCACAAGTAGATGTCCAATCTGATGCAAAGACGGTCAGGCAGCCCCTGCACCGCCTATCAGAAGAGAAGAGAAGAGTTGTCGGAGAAGAGATAGCCCGACTCCTAGCAGCCGGCTTCATTATGGAAGTGTTCTTTCCAGAATGGCTAGCAAATCCGGTCCTGGTACTAAAGAAGAACAAGCAGTGGTGAATGTGTATTGACTACACAAGCCTCAACAAGGCCTGCCCCAAGGACCCGTTTGCTCTACCAAGAATCGATCAGGTGATAGACTACACAGCCGGATGCGAGCTGTTGAGTTTTTTGGATGCATACTCAGGATATCACCAGATCAAGCTGAGCCCGGCTGACAGACTGAAGACCGCCTTCATCACGCCATTTGGAGCCTTCTGCTACCTCACCAGGACGTTCGGCTTAAGGAATGCCGGCGCCACCTTTCAGCGTTGCATGCCTCCTCAAGCAGCTCGGCAGGAACGCCCACATTTATGTGGACGACGTGGTGGTGAAGACGGAAAAGCGTGGGACACTGCTGGAAGACCTCAAGGAGACTTTTGAGAACCTGCGCCGGTTCCAGATCAAGCTCAACCCCGAGAAGTGTGTCTTCGGAGTACCAGCCGGCCAGCTGCTAGGTTTCCTGGTCTCTGAACGCGGCATAGAATGCAACCCAGTAAAAATCAAGGCCATTGAGAGAATGGAGGTACCCAGCCGACTACTGGATGTGCAGAAGTTCACCGGGTGCTTAGCGTCCATCAGCCGATTCATCAGTCGGCTGGGCGAGAAGGCTCTCCCCTCATACCAACTCATGAAGAAGACCACTTTTTTCAAGTGGAACCATAAGGCGGACGAAGCTTTTCACCAGTTGAAGAAGATGCTGAATACTCCACCCGTCCTGGTGGCTCCGACTCCCAAGGAACCTATGCTCCTGTACGTCGCTGCCACCAGCCGAGTAGTCAGCACAGTCATTGTAGTGGAGCGCAAGGAGGAAGGCAAGGCGCTGCCTGTCCAGAGACCAGTATATTACCTGAGCGAGGTACTGTCGACCTCCAAGCAGAACTACCCCCACTACCAGAAGATGTGCTATGGCGTACACTTTCCTGCCAAGAAATTGAAGCCTTACTTTCAAGAGCATCCAATCACGGTGGTCTGCACGGCCCCGCTTGCCGAGATCATTGGTAGCCGAGATGTTTCTGGCCGAGTGGCCAAGTGGGCCATAGAGCTGGCTCCTTACACCATCCACTACCAGCCCCACACCGCCATCAAGTCACAAGCACTGGCCGACCTCCTCGTCGACTGGGCCGAGACCCAGTACCTACCTCCAGCACTGGATTCCACACATTGGCGGACGCATTTCGACGGCTCCAAGATGCGCACTGGCTTGGGAGCCGGCGTCATCCTCACCTCTCCCAAAGGCGACAAGCTCAAGTATGTGCTGCAAATCCACTCTGCCGCCTCCAATAACATCGCCGAGTACGAGGCGCTCATTCACGGGCTCCGGCTTGCCAAAGAGCTTGGCATCCGCCGAATCTTGTGTTATGGCGACTCGGACTTAGTGGTCCAGCAATCATCTGGCGACTGGGACGCGAAAGATGCAAACATGGCGAGCTACCGTTTCCTCGTGCAGCAACTCAGCGGGTATTTCGAAGGGTGCGAGTTCCTCCATGTGCCAAGGAATGACAACGACCAAGCAGATGCATTAGCACGAATCGGCTCTACCCGCCAAGCAATTCCATCTGGTGTCGCCCTTCAACGCCTCCTCAAGCCGTCCGTCAAGCCTTCACCAGAATCAGACTCCATTTTTGTGCCAGCTCCTCCCGAAGACGTCGGATCCGACTCCAGAGCTCCAGCAGCCGGATCGAGGATTCTGGCAGAAGACCCCAAAGCTGCCATAGCCAAATCCGGCCCGGGCACTGCGGTGGCGGACTCGAAGACTCCAGAACTCGGCCCAAGGACCGTGCCAGTCGGCCTGGGGACTTCAACAAACAAGCAAGCGGCTGTTGACTCCAACCCGCCGCCTCCCAGCCCAACCGCCCTCGTCCAAGTCGCAGTTCTGGCAGTCGAAGAAGTAGCAGCACCCTCATGGGCCCAGCCCATCCTCAAATTCCTGGTGAACAAAGAGCTGCCGACGGATGAAACTTTAGCTCAGCAAATACAACGCCGGGCGGCAGCCTACACCATAGTCAACAGAGAGCTGGTCAGGCGCAGCGTCACTGGTGTCTACCAGCGCTACATAGAGCCAGAGCAAGGCCAAGCGATTCTCAAAGACATCCATCAAGGCGTGTGCGGCCACCATGCGGCTTCAAGAGCACTCGTCGCCAAAGCCTTTCGACACGGTTTCTTCTGGCCAACTGCCTTGGAAGAGGCCAAGGAGCTGGTCCAAAAATGCAAAGGGTGTCAGAAGTTCAGCTCCAAGCCGCACCAGCCAGCTTCTGCACTCAAGACCATCCCCATTGCCTGGCCTTTCACAGTTAGGGGTCTAGACATGGTGGGACCATTCAAAACAGCACGAGGTGGTTTAACTCACTTACTTGTCGCAGTGAACAAGTTCACCAAGTGGATAGAAGCAAAGCCAATCAAGAAGCTGAACGGTCCGACTGCCGTAACTTTCATCTCCGACATCACAATTCGGTACGGCATACCACATAGCATCATCACCGACAACGGCACAAATTTCGCCAAAGGCGCCTTGGCCCGTTTCTGCGCAACACAGGGCATCCGACTGGACCTAGCATCCGTCGCCCATCCGCAGTCAAACGGCCAAGTGGAGCGAGCAAACGGCCTCATCCTGTCCGGCATCAAGCCTCGGTTGATCGAGACTCTAGAGCGCTCGGCTGGCTGTTGGCTTGATGAGCTGCCAGCCGTCCTCTGGAGTCTGCGCACGACTCCAAACAAGTCAACCGGCTTCACGCCCTTCTTCCTCGTCTATGGTGCCGAAGCCGTCATCCCAACGGACATAGAGTTCGACTCCCTACGAGTCACCATGTACACCGAGGAGGAAGCAGAAGAAGCATGACAAGACTGCGTTGATCTGCTGGAAGAGGGCCGGCTGTTGGCACTCAGCCGGTCCAGCATCTACCAGCAGAGCCTGCGCCGATACCACAACAGGAAGGTCAGGCCAAGATCTTTCCAAGAAGGCGACCTTGTGCTCCGGCTGATCTAGCGAACAGCCGGCCAGCACAAGCTGTCGGCGCCTTGGGAAGGCCCTTTAATCATCAACAAAGTACTGGGCAACGATTCCTACTACCTGATTGACGCTCAGAAGCCCTGAGCACGCAAGAGGGACGACTCCGACAAGGAGACAGAGCGGCCATGGAATGCAAATCTCCTCCGAAGATTTTACTGTTGATGCAGTATGTACCACGCTACCTTTTGTATTAAAGTACCAAGACTTCGGGCCCCCCGAGGCGAGCTTGGGGACTGCCCTCTTTTGTCTGTATGATAAAAATTATGACTGTGAGTATGTTACTCCTTTTTATGCCGTTTGGCACCGGGCTCGACAAGTCGGCCCGGGGACTTGCCGCCTTGCACTATGAAATGATTCCTGCAGCGAACAAGTAGTGTGTAAACGCCTAAACCGTCTCCTGTCAGAAGCCGCAGCTCGCAGAGCGACTATACGGTGGGCAGCAGTAAGGTAGAATGGGCATTCGCATGAAAAATGGCTAAGGACTCAAAGCATAAAACATACCTCAAGACAGCTTCCAGCCTTTCTCGCAAACCGACTCTCGGATAGTCGGATTGTTGTCTTCTATCTAACTTGCTCAAAAAATCTTGAAAACGGCTAAGTACTTGCTTTCCCAAAGTAGCCTAGCACTTGATCCAGCGACAGTCTGCAGAGCGGCTGTCCGATTGGCAAGGAAGGCAACTAAGAGAAAGCGGCAAAGGAAAAAAGCCAAAAAAGCAATGAGCAAGAAAAGATAGATATATATATTTACATAACATAGGCCCTTGGCCGAATTGTTGAGTAGAGGTTCAAAATACACCCCGCGGGTGGAATTGTGCGAATTAACAAAGTTCTTCAAAGACTACTGAAGCAGACAAAACAAAGATACAGCGGCAGCTTAGGAAGCAGCAGACGGACTCAGAGGGTCGGAGGAGGCGCCAGCGCCAGGCGTCGGGGCGGCCGGCTGGCTAGTCTCGGCTTGATCGCCTCCGACAGCAGTCGGGTCGGTTGCACGCGGCTCATTGCTAGAGGCACGGTCGAGCTGAGGCTGGCCGTCTGCTCCGTCTTCTGGTGCCTCCACCTCGCCTCCGTCCTCCGCCTCGCCCTCTTCCTCGACGGTGGAGCCAATCACCTCTGCCGAGTCCTCGCCGTAGTCTGGGTTCATCCCAAACCACTCCGGCGGTACCTGCTCGCCGTCTTCAGACCGCTCGGGGATGAAGATGCTGGTGTCGGTGTACTCGGCGATCGCTGCAGCACGCTTGACGAGGGCGTCTTCCGCAGCCTCCAGCTCCGGCTGGGCCTCCGACCGAAGCGTGGCCAGCCGGTCTAGGTCCAGCCCCGGATACCATGCCTTGATGAACTCCAAGGCCCGGCGCGCTCCAGCTCAGGCCGAAGAGCCCTTCCAGGCCTCAAGACGACCATCCGCGACCTCCAGCCAGTCGGCCATCAGGCTGGGGGTGCGCGGAGCCTGCATATCCGGCCACAGGGCGGCAATCGCTTGGGCACCGACACGCTGAAGCCGGCGCAGCATCCGGTGAGCCGGCCGGAGGCGAGCCTCGATGCTCAGGATGTGCTCGTCAAGAGTTCGGGGGGCATCGGCGGCAATCTCTGCGCCCTCCGCCCTCCGACCTTCACGGTCAGCCTCGATGGCTTGGATGGCGGCCTATGACTGCCCAGGGAAGAAGTCTGTGAAGACGCGAAGAAACGAAGAAGCTAGTCAAAAACTAGAAGTCGGCACGACTTAAATCGACAGCTCGAAGAAAGAAAATAAAGAGGCTCATCATCAACGATGTCTTCAATCTCGTGGAAGCCGGAGGACAGCAGCGCCTCCTTGTCAGACCAGGAGGAGCGCTCGCTCGTGAACTCGGCCAAGAGGGCGGTTTCCGTCTCCTCCGCCTCCCTCTGCGACTTCACAAGCAGCTCCTTCTGCTCTGCCAATTGAGTGGCCAGCAGATCGCACTCCGTGGCGAGCTTGCTGCACTCCTCCTCTTTGGCGCGCAAAGCGGAGTTGGCGTCGCTCAGCTGCTGTTGAAGAGCAACGTTGGCCCCTGAGAAGAAGAAAGAAAGAAGGCGTCAAGCCACCAGTAAAGAAGGTCGCCGGGGAGATCCGGCCCGACTGCTCAGCAGTCGGCCCGAATCTCGGGGACTACAGCCCGCGGGTGCGCCAGCGCGCCCCCGCGAAGAAGGAAAAGGACTTACTCCGGCTCTCCAACAAATCGGCGGTTCGCTTGCCCAGCTCTTCAACGTTACGGTTGAAGGCAGTGACGCGGGGGTTGTGGTAATCCTGCGACGAACGTTTCAGACAAAAAGTTAATACCCAAAGTTCATCAATTGGAGTTCCGGGCTGCCTGCTCAGCAGCCAGCCTGAAACTCGGGGACTACACCCAATGGGTGCGCTGGCGCTCCCCCACAGAGAGGAACAAGAAAAACAAATGCCAAAAGGAAAAACATACCCGGACGGCTGCCCGCGACGCCAGGTACGCCTTGGTGCAATTCTGGAGAGCGTCGCCCTCGGCACGAAGCTTCACCTGGACGTCCAGAAGCGCCTGGTTCAGCGGCCCTGTGCCACCGCCTTGCACCCACCCAATGGGCGCGGCGCTCGTCACCTCGGCGTCTGGGATCGCCGAGCTGGCAGGGCCGGTTTCCAGGGGACGGGGCACCGAAGGACGCCGGCGAGCCGACTTGGAGGAGTAGCCATGCCACGGCCTCGTCTTCGGTCGGCGGCACCGGAGGGCCCGCCGGCTGCTCGCCCTGCGCACCTTCTGACGGCGGCGGAGGCGGCGGCGGAACGTTCGCATCCGGCGTACAGGTGTCGCCGCCCTCCCCCTCCACGACGGGGTTCTCCCCGCCGACTTCCCCAGTCTGCCCCGTGAACTCTGGAGGTGGCGGCACAGAGTTCAACGGGGTGACGAGCACTGCCGACTGGCGGCGTGCGGCTTCCTCAGCCTTCTGCTTCGCGGCGGCGGCGACTTCGGCCTCCGCTAGTTTTTTCTTAGCGGAGGCCTCCGCCCTGTCGGCCTCCGCCTTCTCCAGGCAGAGAGCCTTTTCTTCGTTGCGCTTCTCCTGCGCATTCCGCTCCGTCGCCTCCCGGAGGTCAGCAGCGGGGTCAATCCGCCGAGTGGTGGCGGACCTCTCCGCTGACCCCATGACGGAGGCGGCGGTGACCCTCTCAAGAGAGAGGGGAGCCCTGAAGCAAGAGGGGCAAGCAGAGACTTAGACAAATCATGAAGAGAGAATAAAACTTTGAAGAGAGAATACTTACGCGGAGACCAACGGCGGCTTCTTCACTTCCTTACGGAAGTGGATGGCCTTCGCGGCCGCCTCGTCCCACCGAGTCGCCGCAGCCGAACCCTTGGGCTTCTTCAGCCGACTGCCGAACAAGGTCGGCACGGCCCAGTGCTTCTTCCCGCCGCCTGGAGCGCCCGACGCGGCAGAAGAACCCGTGCCAGGCTAGCTGGCTCCTGGCCGATGGCAAGGGGCGACTTCTTCCTCGGCGTCGTCGTCAGGCCAGTCGGCGAAAGTGGGCGAAGGCCTGAAGTCGCCCGATGTTCCTCCTCCTCCCTCGGCGTCATCTTCCAGAGCCGCCGCCCCCAGATTGGGGTTGTCGACATCGCTCTCCGCCCGGTCGGCGAGGAACTCGCGGGCCGGCCCCGAGGTGCCGGCTAGTGGGTGAAGGAGGGGATTCTAACCAAAGCCGACTGGTCAAAACAAAACTCGGCAAGAAGAAGACAATCCAAAGAAAGAAAAGAAAGGCGACTCACCACGGGCGGGGGTTGGCGCGGGAGTACGGCTCCTTGCCGAATCGCCAGTCCTCCAGGAGCCTGCTGTCCGAGATGTAGTTCACCATGAAGGCCACCTCTTCGTGAGGCATGTCCTTGGTGCACATCTGACTCGGGTCGTGGCGCCTGCTCATCTGGCATATCATATGAGGGCGGCCTTGGAGTGGGAGAACTCTGCGCGAAACGAAGGCGGCCAGCAGATCCGGACCAGTCAGACCCTCCGACTGCGTCAGCACTCGGAGTCGCGTGATGGCGCCGGCTCCCGCAGGCGTCAGCGACTTGGCCCGGTACGACCAGTTGGGCAGTCGCCCAGCCGGCGGGCCGGCTTTGAAAGCCGGCAAGTTGACCCAGTCTCCCCTCGCGGAGGCGTTCTTGACGTAGAAGTAGGATCTCTACCACATCTTCACCGACTTGATCAGCGAGATGGAGGGGAAGGGATTGTCGGCCCCCGACCTTCGCACGACGATGAAAGCGCCGCACTGACCCGGCACGCCCGCAGCCTGGGTGCCGAGCTTGGAGAAGAAGAACTCCCCCCAGAGCTCGAGGGTGGGGAGGACTCCGAGGAAGCCTTCGCACATGGCCACGAAGGCGGACGGCACCACCACTGCATTGGGGGTGAGGTGGTGCGGCTGGAGGCCGTAGAACTCCAGGAAGGACCGGAAGAAACTGCTCGCCGGCAGCCCCAGCCCGCGCAGGCAGTGCGAGCGGAAGATGACCCGCTCTCCCTCCTGCGGTGCGGGGGAAATTTCCCCCTTCGGCGCAAGACGCACCTGCACGCGATCCTCGCCGGGAAGCAGGCGGGTCCGGCGGAGGAACTCAATGTGGTCTTCATGAACTTCGGAGCCGTCCCAGGTGCCGGAGTGCACTGGGGGAGCCGCAGCGGCGGAGGAAGAACTCATCGCGAGCTGTCGCCGTAGCGTTCGCCGGAGCTTGGGCGTGCGGCGGAGCAAAGAAGAGAAGAGGAAGGAGGAGAGCGAGGAGCAGCAAGGAGGAAGAGAACGAGGAGTAGTGGGAAGGAGGGGCGCGCGTGCCCCCCTCTTCCCCCTACTTATAGCCTCGTGGGCTGCGAAGCCGAGGGGGCGGACATGGGGATTTACTGCGCCCACAACCCCATGACCGCCATGATCCATGATAAAGTTACTGCGCGCAGTAACTCCACGGGAATCCCAACCGTCCATCGGGGCTGCAGCGGATCCGCTCGGGCGCCGAGGCGCAGTAGTGGCGGGCCCCGCCTATGGGCCTGTCCCGTCACGCGCGTAGGCTGGCAGGACGGCCTAGCCACGTGCCCTCGCGTGACAGGCCAAAAACGGGCGGCGGCCTGAAGACTTAGCTAGCACGCCACTTAAATCCCTCCGCGACGTTCGAAATACTGAGCGAGTCGGAATTGAGTGAGTCCGAGTTGAGCAAGTCTGACTCCTTCTAGTCGGCCCGGCAGAAGTCAATCAAAGACCATGTGTTGAGTACCCGGAAAGAGAAACTGCTGAGGCTTCTCGACCGATCGTCCGTGGTGCCTCACCAGCTTCGGGGACTACTGTCGGAGTAATGGGCCACGGGTAGGCCAACCCGAGTCCCATAACCTTTCAAGACATCGGGGCAGGCTGCGCCCCTCAAGACCCCAGGACAAAGAGCCGCCTCCCGAGGAGTCGACGGCAAGGCGGCCGACTGCCCGCTCACGGCCGAGTCCCAGGTACGACTTCGGGAGAAGCCGGCTTTGGGGAGTCGGCCTGCAACTCCAACAAACCCCATGACCTCATCAAAGGGGACGAGGCAGGGGCGTGGCTACAGCAAAGCCCACCCCCGCCCCTCACCAAGGGCAGGCATGGCCACAGCACGCCGTACCCCGGAGGATCTCCGTGCGGCGTGGCACTGTTGCCATGCCGGCCCTAACATCAGCACTGCAGGGCCAAATCTTGCACCCACGACGGCTTGCCTGTACGGCCTGGAGACAGCAGGGCCCACCAGTCAGTGAGACCTTGGGAGACGGCGGGAGAACCACCAGTCGGACCCGTCGGGAGTCGGCCCGGGGGAGTCGGCCGAGCCCTCCCCCGGGGCCCAGGCGCCATTAATCAAGATGAGATGGGGAGTGGCAACAGTGATCGCCCGCCAGGCGGCGGGGCTGTTGCCACGACCTCATGATCAAGCCCGCGTCATTAGAAGTATGGCTATAGTAATCAGCAGCCGGCAAGACCCACCCGCGGCGGACGCGGCCTGTCGGCTCCGTACCCGGCCAGTCGGCGGGGCCCGCCAGTCGGCGGGCCCCAGCAGTCAGCAGAGTAGACGGAGGCCAGAGACACTGACGGCTGGGCCCGCGCCCAGCCGGATTACCATTGTACCCCTGGGGGTAGGCCTATGTAAACCCCCCAGGGCACCCATGCAAAGGGTTGGAACCCATTAGCTCTAGACCAAATCATATAGGAGGGAGAGAGCTAGTCTTGCCCTCTCCCACCACCAGAAAACAGCTCAAGGAGCAACCGTGTAAGCACTTTGCCATAGTGATCATGCGGAGACCCCGCAGAGCAGCAGTAGGGGTATTATCTCCCTGGAGAGCCCCGAAGCTAGGTAAGATTCGCCGGCGTGCATGTCTTCGCCTCATCCCGCTTCCAGGCACCGGCGACGTTCTACTCGCCCCCACCATGATAAGCCATCCGTTGGCATATGTCGCACCAAACCCCCGACACATACCAGCACGATTAAGAAGATCAAGAATATACTGGCGTTAGGAAAGAAAAAGGCTGGAGGAATCTCGAACAACAGCAATGCCTAAGAAATGATGAAGGAGTCCTCGGTCAGTCATAGAAAATTCAGACCTAAGAAGAGAGACAATATGATCTAAGAACTTTTGAGAGGATGCGGTAAGAATTATATCATCTACATAAAGAAATAAATAGGCAGTGTCAGAAGTTTGATGATACACAAAAAGAGAGGTGTCGGAGAGAGATGGAGTGAAGCCTATTGTTTGGATGAAGGAGGAGAAGCATTGAAACCAAGCTCGTGGGGCCTGTTTAAGACCGTAGAGAGATTTCTGAAGAAGACATACATGATTTGGAAAGGATGGATTTTCAAAACCCAGAGGTTGCTGGCAGTAGACAGTTTCTTGAAGGGAACCATGGAGGAAAGCATTTTTAACATCAAGTTGGTGAATAGGCCAGGAAGAGGAGACAACAACACTAAGAACGGTGCTAATGGTGCTAGGTTTAACAACAGGAGAAAAGGTTTCTTCATAATCAATTCATTGTTGCTGAGAAAAGCCACGACAAACCCACCTGGCTTTATATTGTGAGAGGATCCCATCGGAGTGGAACTTTTGGCGAAAAATCCATTTGCCAGAAACAATATTTGTATTGGGAGGATGAGGAACAAGTTGCCAGGTGTTGTTTTGAAGTAAAGCATTATATTCTTCTTGCATGGCAGCGGCCCAGTTGGGATCAAGTAGAGCAGTTTTGTAATTCTTTGGGAGGGAAGTGAGAGATACGGAGGTATGAAGGTTTAGGCGGTTTTGGGGTTGATGAAATCCTGATTTGGCCCTAGTACGCATGCGATGATCATTAATCGGGGCTGCTGTAGGAATAGCACGAGGGGGTATGGTGGGTACGTGTGAGTCCGGCGCAGCGGAAGAGTTGGACGAAGGAGTAGGGCTGGGTGATGGAGTGGGAGTAGGGGCCAGGGGTGGTGGGGAGGGAGTAGGGGTCGGAGGTGTTGGGGACATCTCGGGTGGGGTGAGGGTAGGATTGGTATCGGCTATGGCGGGTGTTAATGGTGGTGGTGGTGTGTTGTGTTCAGCAGGTAGGGGAGTATATAGTTGGAAAGGACGGGGAGAGGGGGTGTTTGATGGTGTAGTAGTGCGTCGTGAGAAAGTAAAAATGTGCTCAGCAAACGTGACATGACGAGAGACATGAACGTGTCCGGTGTGAAGGTCGAGACAGCGATAGCCTTTGTGCTCGTCAGAGAAGCCAAGAAAGGCACATGGGATAGATCGTCGTGATAATTTATTTGCAGAAGTGGCGAAGGCATTGGGAAAACAGGGATAGCCGAAAACACGAACCGCAGAGTAGTCGGGATGGGAAAGAAAGAGGGAATAATAGGGAGTAGTGTTGGGTTTAGTTTTAGAAGGGCGAATATTTAGAAGGAAGGTGGCCATGTGTAGGGCTTCAGCCCAAAACTTGGGAGGCATAGATGATTGAATGAGGAGAGTGGGAACGATATCATTGAGGGTGCGAAGAGAAAGTTCGGCTTTACCATTTTGAGGGGATGTGTAGGGACAGGAGAACTTTAGCAAGATGCCATGTTGTAAGAAGAAAGTACGATTTTTCATGTTATCAAACTCGCAACCATTGTCACATTGGATAAAGTGAATTGGGAGGAAGAAGAGAATAGACACATAGCGTTGAAAATTAAGAAAGAGAGAATGGACCTCGGATTTGTTGCGTGGAGGAAAAGTCCAGACAAAGTGGGTGAAATCATCTAGGATAACAAGGTAGTATTTAAAACCCAAAACACTTGCAATGGGAGAGGTCCATAAATCACAATGTATTAATTCAAAGGGATAAGTGCTAAAAGAGCTAGAGGAACTAAAGGGAAGACATACATGTTTGCCTAATTGACATGACTCGCAAAACACAGAATTATGAGAGTCCCTATTACATGGTATGGTAAATTCACTAAGCATAGAAGCTAAGACAGCAGGGTTGGGATGGCCTAAGCGACGATGCCATAGATCGACGGAGGCCAGCATTGATGTTGGAGGGGTGGCGGCAGGAACTCCATTAAGAGAATAAAGATCACTGGAGCTATTGAAGCGAGCGATCTCGGCCTGAGTATGCCGGCGGAGCACCGAGGGCGGACGGAGCGGACCAGGTCATGGGCCATGCCTGAACGAGCCCCGTCCAAGGATCATGAGGAGGCCGCCATGAAACCGCAGATGGAGCACTGGTGGGTGCTGCAGGACTTGGTGCTGGTGATGTCGTAGGCGGAACCGAACGAGTCGACGGTGGCCTGTAGATAGGGTTTTTGCCACGGTAGTTCGGACTAGGGCGCCAGCCTGGGGGCGGTTGAGCAGATGACGATGTGGACGGCCCGGCGGCAGGAGCCAGCATGGAAGGCGACGCTGGTGTAGACGACAGAGGAGGACGAGCCACAGCATGAAAGACCTTGGGGCGAGAGTCCTTGCGAGCTTGTGTTTCCGCCGCGAGTTGTAGTAGGGAACGAACTTCAGCGAAGGTAGGAGGAGGCCGTATCATCGGTATGAACGAGTCTTGCTTGTCAAAGTCTTTGCTAAGGCCGACAACGACGATGTTGATTAGCTGTGAGTCACTGACTGTATCGCCGAGTTCGCGGAGCTCATCACCAATGGTCTTAACGCGTTGGCAGAACAGGTTCATCGGGGCGTCTCCTTGCACCATATTGCGAAGCTCGGTGTGGAGAGCGTTTTTCTGAGCGTCGGTGTTGCTTTGGAAGAGCTGACGGAGGGAGTGCCAGATGTTGGCAGCGGTGGCGCCGTCATGATCGATCATGTTGAAGATTTCGGTGGT
Organism: Triticum urartu; assembly: GCF_056163025.1. Lineage (NCBI taxonomy): Eukaryota > Viridiplantae > Streptophyta > Magnoliopsida > Poales > Poaceae > Triticum > Triticum urartu. The sequence continues at coordinate 297,913,468 of NC_141877.1, forward strand.
GATGCGGGTGTAGAGCCACTGGACGATCGCGAGATCGTCTTTCAACCATTGTAGATCATCGGGGCGGGGAAGACAGTTGGCGGCGACATGCGAGCGCAGGTTGCAGCGGCCGAGATGGAGATCGAAGAGATGTCTCCAATGGTAGTAGTTGTGGGCGGCGAGATCAAGAACTATGGGGATGTAGGGGCTGACATCGGAGATTGTGTCGGCAAGAGATATTGGTGCAGCGAGGATGGGTGTAGGGTAGTTTTGTGGAGCTATCGTGAGGGCCGAGAGATAAGCGGTCACGGCGTTGGCAGCCTTGGTGATGAGCGCGGCCCGGCGCTCGAAGTAGCCAGGCGGCGGCGGCGGCGTAGGCGGAGCCATACCCTAGAACCTGGGACCGGTATCTGATACCATGAAGGCTGAATAAAATTGTTGCTTATTGATTGATTTGGTGCGGCATACAAGAGTATATTAGAGGGTACAAACCAACTTGGGGTAGGGGTACAAAACTGACTTGGACTAGAAGTCGTATACCATAAGGACTACTCTAACAGTTTGCCACGGCTTCGGTCCACCCAGGCCTTCGTCGACCGTGCCCACGAGCTCTATGTGAGCCCCTCCTCTATTCCGCCCTGCTTGCCCCCTCGATTCGTTGCGGTAGCCTCCGTCCCCGAGCTCGTCCGAGCTCGCGTGTACGCGTACGTGCGTGTGTACTGCTGCTGCTCATGCGTTGTTGCTGCCGCTGCTGTGCGTGCGCGCCCGCACGCGTCCTCGCCGCGGTTGCTCACCAACCGCTGTGGCTGCGCTGCTTGATACTGCCTCCGCTCTTGTACTGCCGTTGTGCTGCCGCCATTGCTCCTTTGCTCTGCTGCTACTAGTGTTGCTTTACTGTTGCTATTGCCGCCTGGCTGCGCCCGCCTCCGTCGCCTGCTGCTCGCCCGACGCCGCGCCCATCACTCCCGGCCGCGCCCGACCCTGCTTGCCATTCCGTGCACGCCCCTGCGCCTGCCCGCACTGTTTCTGCTGAAGCTCTTGCCCTGCTGCTGCGCTAACTGCTGCTGCTTACTGTACTACTAGTTAGCTTTTCAATATCTACATTGACTAACCCTCTAGACAGCCTCTAATAGCGGTTAAACAACTACTAATAGGCCAAAAATAAATATGAGTAGGATGTACACTTGACAAACTTCATATTACTCCACTGGACCAAATTCATTTGATACATGGTTTAAATCCTACAAAAATCACAAAATGCTATCTTTTCTTAACCCTAGCATTGTGTGTGTGTGTGTTATGTGTGTGGTGGCCGGCCGGCTCTCCGTTAGCTAACTAGTACTCCTACTAGTTAGTCTAATCAGTGGTTAGGTATAGTGCAAATGACAGGTGGACCCCCTCTAAATATCCACTTAAAAAGAAAATGCAAGATATGTGTGAATGACACCTGGGCCGCATCTACAGTTTTGACCAGTCAACAGTCAACATTTGACTGTTGACTGCACTGTTGACTGAGTCAACAGGGACCCCTGGACCTACTATCAGCCTCCGGTGGCCCTGCTGTGTGCACCCAGCTGGGTGCACATAGCAATTTCGCCTTTTATTTCGAATTAATAATAATTTCAGAATATTGTTAAAACTTTGAAAAATCATAGAAAATAATCCGTAACTCCGATGAAAAAGTTTTATACATGAAAGTTGCTCAGAACGACGAGACGAATCCAAACACATGGTCCGTTTACTTGTCGGATGCCTCTAACTATATGAACATGGAGCTTTCCCCCTCCGGTCATCTGTCTGACACAGGTCCGAAACCGGGAAAACATTCTTGGTTAAATTCCCCCTTCACCTATATCGTATAGCCATACGTTAGGTCACCCCTAGCACATAGTTTGCCGCGTATTGCTTTGTCTTACATTTGATTGCTCTATTATTTATTGTGTTACCCCCTCCATTACTTATTTCCGGTAGACTCCGAGACCGCTGCCGATGCGCGTGTGTTCGACTACGCTGTTAACGACCCCTCTTTCTTGCCAGAGCAACCATGCAAGCCCCCCTCCCCTTGATCACCAGATATCGCCTACTCTCCTCTATATAGCTTGCATTAGAGTAGTGTAGCATGTTACTTCTTTCCGTTAATCCTATTCTGATGCATAGCCTGACATTGTTGCTACGACTATTGATACCTTACCTGCAACCCTAAATGCTTAGTATAGGATGCTAGATTATCATCAGTGCCCCTACATTCTTGTCAGTCTGCCATGCTACCCTATCGGGCCATGATCACGTCGGGTGTTGATCACGGGTTTATACTATACATACATACTATACATGTTGTGACTAAAGTCGGGTCGGCTCATAGAGTACCCGCAAGTGATTCCGATGTGGGGGCTGAAGGGGTAGGTGGTTCCGTCCAGGTAGTGGTGGGCCTGGGTTCCCGACGGCCCCCGACTGTTACTTTGTGGCGGAGCGACATTGCAGGTTGAGACCACCTAGGAGAGAGGTGGGCCTGGCCCTGGTCGGCGTCCACGGTTACTTCAAAATAACACGCTTAATGAGATCTTGGTATTTGATCTGAGTCTGGCCACTGGCCTATATGCACTAACCAACTACGCGGGAACAGTTATGGGCACTCGACGTCGTGGTATCAGCCGAAGCCTTCTTGACGTCAGTGACTGAGCGGCGCGCACCGGGTTGGACTGGAACGCCTGCTCTTGTATTAGGGAGGCTAGGTCTGATTACCGGCCACGTTCGCAACGTGCAGGTGTGCAATGGGCGATGGGCCCAGACCCCTGCGCCATAGGATTTAGACCGGCGTGCTGACCTTTCTGTTGTGCCTAGGTAGGGATGCGACGTGTTGATCTTCCGAGGCCGGGCATGACCCAGGTAAGTGTGTCCGGACAAAGGGGATCAAGCGTGTTGGGAAATGTGGTGCACCCCTGCAGGGAAGTTTATCTATTCGAATAGCCGTGTCCCTCGGTAAAAGGACGACCCGGAGTTATACCTTGACCTTATGACAACTTGAACCGGATACTTAATAAAACACACCCTTCCAAGTGCCAGATACAACCGGTGGTCGCTCTCTCACAGGGCGAAGAGGGGAGGATCACCAGGTAGGGTTATGCTATGCGATGTTACTTGGTGAACTTACCATCTACTCTCTTCTTCTGCTGCGAGATGGAGGTTATCAGAAGCGTAGTCTTTGATAGGACTAGCTATCCCCCTCTTATTCCGGCATTCGGCAGTTCAGTCCACATATACTACCCCCTTTCATTGATACCAATGCATATGTAGTGTAGCTCCTTGCTTGCGAGTACTTTGGATGAGTACTCACGGTTGCTTTGCTCCCCCTTTCCCCCTTTCTATATCCGATTGTTGCGACCAGACGTTGGAGTCCAGGATCCAGACGCCACTGTCGATGACGACTGCTTCTACTCGGGAGGTGCATACTACTATGTGCAGGCCACTGACTACGACCAGGAGTAGTTTAGGAGGATCCCAGGCAGGAGGCCTGCGCCTCTTTCGATCTCTATCCCATTTTGTGCTAGCCTTCTTAAGGCAAACTTGTTTAACTTATGTCTGTACTCATATATTGTTGCTTCCTCTGACTCGTCTATGATCGAGCTCTTGTATTCGAGTCCTCGAGGGCCTGGCTTGTAATATGATGCTTGTATGACTTATTTTATTTGTAGAGTTGTGTTGTGATATCTTCCTGTGAGTCCCTGATCTTAATCATACACGTTTGCGTGTATGATTAGTGTACTGTCGAACCGGGGGCATCACAAGTTGGTATCAGAGTCGACTGCATGTAGGAATCCCCCTTCCACACTCCTTGGCCAAAGTCGAGTCTAGTCAGTGAAAACTGTTTTACTAACATGGTTGTGCGGCCCATGGGCCCATGTTGCCATTGGGTGGTAATAGGATCTTTCATTCCTCGTCTATACTCTGGGACTCTGTTCTCTCTTCTATTCGGGTTAAATGATTTTACTAACTACATTAGGTTCTTGTAATGACTTTCCCCGGAGAGCCCCTTCATTCCAGATGGTTGCCTGCTTCACCAGAAGACTTCGAAGATATTCTCCGATCTACTCCTGAGAACTTGTGTTGATTTCTTTTGCAATCCCTTAACACCGTTGAATTCTTATGGATAACTGTGTACCCTCGCCGTTCATACTTTCATCCCTAATTGTTCTTGTTATTACAAGATACCCGAAAGTATACTCCGACTTTCGAGAATCCTTCTTCTGACTGCCATGCAGCTCTTTCCGCCTGAATAACCCTATGGATAATTCCTCGCACTTATCGAGCATCTGCTCATCCCCATTTGTTCATGTGTTTCGCAAAAGTCTTCGGAATACCATTCGGTCTTCCAAAAATCCTGAGTAGTCTATTGCTCTTGAAATTCTTGCTTGCTTGTGTTATGGTTAATTACATAAGTCTCGTAATCTTATTGGCATCCCTTGTCATTATCATTTTGATTCCATTGATTCAATATGTTGCGAATGCTCATGATCCTCAATCAGATCCTAGAATTCATCCTTCCAGCTCAGATGTCATTTTAAACATGAGCTGGATGTAACGCCCCATGACCGATGTGCCAGGTGTCCTCCAGTTATTCGCTGTTGTTGCCTTGTCATTGCTTGCGTCTCATGCATTGTATATCATGTCATCATGTGCATTTCATTTGCATACATGTTCGCCTCATGCATCCGAGCATTTTCCCCGTTGTCCGTTTTGCATTCCGGCGCTTCGTTCTCCTCCGGTGGTCATTTCTACCTTCCTTTCGTGTGTGGGGGTTAAACGTTTTCGGATTGGACCGAGACATTTCATGAGGCCTTGGTTTACTACTGGTAGACCGCCTGTCAAGTTTCATATCATTTGGACTTCGTTTGATGCTCCAACGGTTAACCGTGGGACCGAGAAGGCCTTGTGTGTGTTGCAGCCCAACACCCTTCCAAAGTGGCCCAAAACCCACCTAAACCTCCTCCATCATCTCGGTCGTTCGATCACGATCGCGTGGCCGCAAACCGCACCTCATTTGGACTCTCCTAGCTCCCTCTACCTATAAATATGTGCTCCCCTCCCGAAATTCGCGGATGAACCCTAAAAATTCCTTCCCTCGCGTCGCCGGACGCGTCCTCACCGCGCCGGACATGTCCGCCACGCCGCCGCCACGTCGCCTCGGCCAATAGCGAGCCGCAACGTCAGCCAGCCGCCGCGCCCAGCCACTCCCAGGCCGCCACTTGTCCCCGCCGCACCCACTTCGCCGTTGCGGCCCTGCAGGCCCATCCGGGGCCCGCCCGAGCCCGCGAGAGCCCGGACCGGCCCCCGCGCTCCGCCGCCCGAGCCTTCCCTGCGCCGCCGCCTTGTGTCTCGCCGCCGGCCGTCTCCGCCGTGGCACCTCGCTCCGCTTCTTCCTCGACCAGATCCGGTCGAGGAGCGACCGGATTCGGCAACCCCGACAACTCCGGCGAACTTTTCCTCAACTCCGGCGCCGTCTCCCTCTCCTCCGGTGACTTTCCGGCGAACCTCATATGGCGTGCCCCGAAACCCTAGATCCGTTTCGGGAGGTATAATTTCTTCTAAGTCCCTGAAATTTCCTGATTCAAATGCACATCTTCATCATGTCGTAACTTTTCACCATAACTCCGATTTGCGCATATAGCATATCAAAATGTTCGTCTCAGAGAGTACATCATTTCATCTCGTTGCATCATTTCCATTTGAGGTCATCTTGATGCCCGGAATGCTGTTGGAAGAGAGCTATTTGAGTTAATTGTCAGATCTGCTGCTCCAAATAGATATTTGTCATTTTTGCCATGATTATTGTGTGCATGATATGCCCCTGAGCTCTACATGTGTTTTGTTATATGCTTTTCTATCTTTACAGAGGTGCTATCCATGTATTTTTGTGATATGTGTGGTGACTAGCACAAGCTTGCAAAGTGGTGCATTCATTAATGTTGATTTCAGGGACTTAGCAATTCCACTAAGTCCTTGATCTCTTTTTTATCAATATGCCATATGTTCATGTTGTTTCCTAGTGATCCGTGCCTCTTTTGAGGATGATCAGTAAGGATGATTTGTTAACCTGGTGGTGCTCTATCCATCCATGTCTTTGTTTGCAATTATGGAGTACCCTAGCTTGAGTCAATCGAGCTCTACTTTTGCTATTTCGTGAATCTGGGCAGATTGTCTACTTGTTAGCGATTTTGCCGAGGATGTTGTAGTTGATCCGTGCATGCTATGTTGTTGTTCTTGCCATTTCTAGCTTATACAAGGTGTATTCTTGATGGGTGTATGCTTAGTTTGTCATGCCTTGCTCTGTAGTGAGTGCATCGAGCTCGTAAACATGCCTAATTGCTATCATATTTGCATGCTCCAGTTTTTCACAAAGTCTGTAATCTGATTATTTTTTTGCCATGTTCACATGCTTGCAATTGTATTTTCTGACCCCTTTTGGCTCAAGGTCACTAATGGACTTTTGTTAAGCTCTTTGAGTAGCTTCCTTCCATGCTTTACTTTGCCATGTTAAGTTCCTGTAGCATATAGTTTTCATGCTCCAAATTGTTATACCTGATCTGAAATTCCAGACTAGTGTTAATTTCACTAAGTCTGAAACCTGTTTACCAAATGCACTTTTGCCATGCTTGTTTGAACCTGTTAATGGATGAATCAGCCGTAGCTCAGTGTTCATCTTTTGTCAAGCATCATAATTGGATCCCTGCCATGTATTTTGTTGCCATATTTGAGTGTTGTAGCATATTTAACTTGATGCATTTAGATGGCTACGTGCTGTTTATCGCAGACCGGTGCCATATTTGTTTTGCTTGCCATTTCCAAACCGTGCATCCGATTCCAGTGTTCTTTATATCGATTTCAACCGAAATCACCTCACCTTTCCAGTGGCACTCTTGGATTTCCAGGTTGAGGCCAGGTTCAATCATTCCTTGTCAAATCATGCATATGCATCACATACCGCATCCCGCATATCATTCCATGTTCATGTGTTGGTTGTTTACTATGTTGTGTGCTTCTTTCCGGTGTTTGCTTCTTCGTGTTGGTTCTGATAACATCGCGTTTGTGAGGACCCATTCGCCTACGTCCATTTGTCTTCTTCATGGACTCGTTCTTCTTCCTTGCGGGATTTCAGGCAAGATGATCATACCCTCGAAATCACTTCTATCTTTGCTTGCTAGTTGCTCGCTCTTTTGCTATGCCTATGCTACGATACCTACCACTTGCTTTTCATGCCTCCCATATTGTTGAACCAAGCCTCTAACCCACCTTGTCCTAGCAAACCGTTGATTGGCTATGTTACCGCTTTGCTCAGCCCATCTTATAGCGTTGTTAGTTGCGGGTGAGGATTGAAGTTTGTTCCTTGTTGGAACATGGAGATGTTGTTCCTTGTTGGAACATGTTTACTTGTTGGGATATCACAATATCTCTTATTTAATAAATGCATCTATATACTTGGTAAAGGGTGGAAGGCTCGGCCTTATGCCTGGTGTTTTGTTCCACTCTTGCCACCCTAGTTTCCGTCATATCGGTGTTATGTTCCCGGGTTTTTGCGTTCCTTACGCGGTTGGGTAATAATGGGAACCCCTTGACAGTTCGCCTTGAATAAAACTCCTCCATCAAGGCCCAACCTTGGTTTTACCATTTGCACTAACAACCTATTAACCTTCCCTTGGGTTTTCGCGAGCCCGAGGGTCATCTTTATTTTAACCCCCCCCCCCCCCCCCGGGCCAGTGCTCCTCTGAGTGTTGGTCCGAAACGGGCAGCCTGCGGGGCCACCTCGGGGTAACTCGAGGGTTGGTTTTACTCGTAGCTTGACCTATCCGGTGTGCCCTGAGATGTGCAGCTCCTATCGAGATTTGTCGGTGCATCGGGCGGCTTTGCTGGTCTTGTTTTACCATTGTCGAAATGTCTTGTAACCGGGATTCCGAGTCTGATCGGGTCTTCCCGCTAGAAGGAATATCCTTCGTTGACCGTGAGAGCTTGTGATGGGCTAAGTTGGGACACCCTGCAGGGATTTGAACTTTCGAAAGCCGTGCCCGCGGTTATGGGCAGATGGGAATTTGTTAACGTCCGGTTGTACAAAACCTGAAATTGACCTTAATTAAAATGCATCAACCGCGTGTGTAACCGTGATGGTCTCTTCTCCGCGGAGTCCGGGAAGTGAACACGGTGTTGGAGTTATGCTTGACGTAGGTTGTTCTAGGATCACTTCTTGATCATAGTTGTTCGACCATGCTTTGCCTTCTCTTCTCGCTCTCATTTGCGTATGTTAGCCACCATATATGCTAGTCGCTTGCTGCAGCTCCACCTCATACCTTTACCTTACCCATAAGCTTAAATAGTCTTGATCACGAGGGTGCGAGATTGCTGAGTCCCCGTGACTCACAGATACTTCCAAAACTAGCTTGCAGGTGCCGATGAGTCCGTGTAGATGACGCAACCAAGCTCAGGAGGAGCTCGATGAAGATCCTGTCCTTTGTGTTGTTTCGTTCTAGTTGATCAGTAGTGGAGCCCAGTTGGGGTCGATCGGGGATCTGTGTTGCTTTTGGGGTTCTTCTTTTATTTTGGTTCCGTAGTCGGACCTTGATTGTATCTGGATGATGTAATGCTTTATTCATGTAATTGTGTGAAGTGGCGATTGTAAGCCAACTATGTATCTTTTCCCTTATGTATTACATGGGTTGTGTGAAGATTACCTCACTTGCGACATTGCTTTCAATGCAGTTATGCCTCTAAGTCGTGCTTCTACACGTGGGAGATATAGCCACATCGAGGGCATTACAAGTTGGTAATCAGAGCCTTCCCTGACCTTAGGAGCCCCCACTGCTTGATCGAATTAGCGGACGTTGTGGAGTCTAGAAAAATGTTTTGAGTCATTTAGGATTTATATATCGGAGAGTTTAGGAATTATTTTTACTCCCCAGTCCCTTCATCGCTCTGGTAAGGCATCCTGACGTAGAGTTTTGACTCTTCTCTTCTCAAATTTCACTAAAAAAATTTAGGATCACGCGGGTATCTTGGAATCGTTCCGATGGATTTGTGATGAGAACAATGTTCTTGGTGTCTCCTGTCATTTAGGGGTTGTGGCAGTGTCCCGGGGAGTTGAGCTCCGAGGTGTCGTCGTCACAATTTTATCGTTGCAGTTCTGGAATACCTGAGATTAGTTTCGCCGACATCGAAAATCTCTTTTATGCAGTTGTTGGTGAGATAACCTCGACGCCACCCAGTACTGGGGCGGGAGTTCGGGAGTATTGCCATAACTCGTATAATGGATGCTTTTCGAAGGTTGAGGTAGACGATTTCTGAAGGTTTCTTGGTTATGTGTTGAAGGATGGATACAGCTGGATGCAGGAATTGTTAGTTTGGGTGAGATATTATGCTTCCCCTGTATCCCCAACACCTGATTGCATAACCGGAAAGTTTCAGGAGTTTATAAGTGGGAATTCAAGTAGCTCTTAGGATATCTTTCCGACAGATGTATGATTTGAAATTGGGGTTCGACGTCTAGTGGTCCGCCTATTCACGGTTGGTTTTACAGTGGTCTCATTGTGTCTTAAAGAGTCCTTGGCTATGCCGACTCGGGGACGCTTCGTATGTCATGTGCACTGCCTTGTACATGATGGTGCTGTACGATCGAGCCCGTGTAGGCCCCACCACGAAAACTTCGAACAAAATCTCTATCATATGTTTGTTCCGGCTTATTTTGCAAGCCAATCCTTTGTTTTGTTTTGAGTTGGGGTATTCGAGTTGCTTCGAAGTCAAATGTTGGTTCCATACTTGTTTCTAAGCAGTGTTCTCATATTTTGATGTGAATACTAATCCTTCTTGATCATCAAGATTGTTTTGTCAATTCTTTTTAACCGGCGTGCTTCTCTTCAAGTGGATCCGATCACTTCAACATTCGCAAGATCAATTATCAGTTCTTCTCAACGGTGTTTGTTTCATCCGTCTCCAAGTTGCCTTTGCTTTCCCGCCCTCCCACCCTTCTTCTTCGAGGACTCGGATTTCTTAATCAAGTATCCTTTTATTCATATGAAGTCTCTCCATTCTTTTTCGTCAATGTTCTTATCCGGTGATTCTTAGGAAGATGCTAACGGAGCTTCTAGTTCATCATTCTTCGTTCTCTTTTATCCGATGAATTCAATTCAAGCTTTGCCAATTATATCCTTTCCTCGTTGCAAATACCTTCTCATGCCGGTGCACCTCATATTCAGTCACTTCTCGCTATTCAATTATTCCGGAATGCTCAAGATATCTCGAAGATTCATGTTTCCACTCTACATTCGTTCAAACTCTTTCAAGGATGTTATCTCATTCAAGTCTTTTAAGTCAACCGGTGCAATCTCTCTCTTTAAATCATTTCAATGGTGTTTCTCTTCAGTGGGCCCTAACCCACAGGTCTTTTCCCAGGATCTTACCTGACTCTTCTAACTTCCCCGGAGCCTTTCGAATTCTCTCCAACATTGACGTAAGAATGATTTATCATCAGTCATATGTCTTTCTCCAAGATCTTTCAAATTCTTTTCATCATTGGCTCAACCTTTCCATTCTTCATTCCGGAGTACCTCAATAATTATTGGTAGTGTTTCTCATCGTCATTCCCTGCATTTCAAGACCGAAGAAGAAGATTTTCTCTCAATCCTGCTCCATCCTCTTCAAGATTCGTGATTCTAGTTTGAGGCCATCCTCTCATAATTGGTTTTGATTGTGAGAATTCTTTTCATCCATCCGGAGCAATTCAATAGTCTTTTCAGTTTGTTTCTCCGAAGGCCACCACCTCAGAAGTATTCATTCTCAGCTTTCAGCTCTCATTCTCCAAATCTTACCGGTGCATCGCCCAAATATCCTCTAATCAGCTCGTGATCTATTAGTTCTCATGGATCTAAATTTCCCTCAAGTATCTTCTTTCATTCTCTAATTCTTCCCGGTGGTTCTTCATCTTTTATTCGTTCATTTTCAATCCTTACAGTGGTTCGTTCAAGAGTTCTCCTCCTTGGTTACCATATCAATTCATTCATGCTTTCCAAATGCTAACGGTGGTTCGTTGAAGCCTTTTCTCTAAGTAGTATGTCAAATCTGTTGCTTGTCATCAATTTAATTGGTGAAGGATAAGCATAATGTAATTCTTATTCTTGTTTCATCCAAGTGATTAATTCCTTATTCCGGAGTGTCATCAAATTCTCAGTTTCTATTGTTTCATCTTTTCTTTTCCTGAAGTTCCAAGTTTTCTCGGTTATATCATCGTGAAAATCCATCTATTCATTACAAGTCTTCGCCGTGTGTTTTCAACTTCTCTTTCATTTCGATTGATCATTCTTTTGTTACCCGAGTTCTTCATGGAGGTTCCCCGCGATGGTTCATCAAAGATTTAATTCCTTTTCGAAGTGTTCATTGAGATTCTTTTCAGAGGAGCTCAAGCATTCTTCATCTTGCAATCCGGAGTGCAATTCTCTCTAACGTATCATTGGAGGTGGTATTATGTCATTCTTGATAATTTGAGTTCATGTTTCATGATTCACATGTTGTCAAGAATGAGATATTTTAAATCCATCAACCACTTCATTAGAGTTATCTTGGGTTATGTTTCACCTAAAGCTTTCCCTAAGGATTGTTGCTATTTAGGGTGCTCATAAATGACCCAAGTTCTTCTTTTATCCTCCCGGTGAAATAGTTTCTCGTCTCCTTGTTCTTATCAATCCAATTCTTTTCCCGTGAGTGGCAGGTTGTCACCTCATAATTTGAGATGCATTCCATAAGACCATATCAAGCTTATTATTTTCGTTATTAGTTTTCCAACAACTCTGTTCTAGCTGTTGTTGTTAGCGTGCTCCCTCGAGATCTTGTTTCACTTCGTTCATTCCATTCCACTCTTTCTTTTGTTCCGGAGGCATTGTGATGGTGCTATCTTCAACATTTCTTCTTGTTCTTGTCAGGACCTTATTCTTTTCTTGCTTTTACTTTTAACCAGAGAGTTGTGCCCTCTGCTCAGTTCTTTCGCCTTATCAAGTCTTGTATCACTTTTCAATCGGAGTGCTGTCCGAAGTTGTTCTTCTTTGTTCCTTTTTCCTAACGGAGTGTTTTCAACTTCATTCATCTCTGTTGCTTTCTTTCTGTCTTTTGCTCAACCTCGCAAGGTTCTTTGGTTTCACTCGTTTTACAAAGAAGCAACTTAGTTTTACCTCTTCTCTCTCTTCCGTTTTTCCCTCCGGTGCCATTCTAGATCTCGGGACGAGATCCTCTCGTAGTGGTGGAGTCTTGTAACGCCCCGTGACCGATGTGCCAGGTGTCCTCCAGTTATTCACTGTAGTTGCCTTGTCATTGCTTGCGTGTCATGCATTGCATATCATGTCATCATGTGCATTTCATTTGCATACATGTTCATCTCATGCATCCGAGCATTTTCCCCATTGTCCGTTTTGCATTCCGGCGCTCCGTTCTCCTCCGGTGGTCATTTCTACCTTCCTTTCGTGTGGGGGGGTTAAACGTTTTCGGACTGGACCTAGACTTGTCATGCCGCCTTGGTTTACTACCGGTAGACCGCCTGTCAAGTTTCGTATCATTTGGACTTCGTTTGATGCTCCAACGATTAACCGAGGGACCAAGAAGGCCTCGTGTGTGTTGCAGCCCAACACCCTTCCAAAGTGGCCCAAAACCCACCTAAACCTCCTCCATCATCTCGGTCGTTCGATCACGATCGCGTGGCTGCAAACTGCACCTCATTTGGACTCTCCTAGCTCCCTCTACCTATAAATATGTGCTCCCCTCCCGAAATTCGCAGATGAACCCTAAAAATTCCTCCCCTCGCGCCGCCGGACGTGTCCTCACCGTGCCGGACATGTCCGCCGCGCCGCCGCCACGTCGCCTCGACCAATAGCGAGCCGCCACGTCAGCCGGCCGCCGCTCCCAGCCACTCCCAGGCCGCCACTTGTCCCCGCCGCGCCCACTTCGCCGCTGCGGCCCTGCAGGCCCATCCGGGGCCCGCCCGAGCCCGCGAGAACCCGGACCGGCCCCCGCGCTCTGCCGCTCGAGCCTTCCCTGCGCCGCCGCCTTGTGTCTCGCCGCCGGCCGTCTCCGCTGTGGCACCTCGCTCCGCTTCTTCCCCGGCCAGATCCGGTCGAGGAGCGACCGGATCCGGCAACCCCAACAACTCCGGCGAACTTTTCCTCAACTCCGGCACCGTCTCCCTCTCCTCCGGTGACTTTCCGGCAAACCTCGTACGGCGTGCCCCGAAACCCTAGATCCATTTCGGGAGGTATAATTTCTTCTAAGTCCCTGAAATTTCCTGATTCAAATGCCCATGTTCATCATGTCGTAACTTTGCATGCGTAACTCTGATTTGCGCGTATAGCATATCAAAATGTTCGTCTCAGAGAGTACACCATTTCCTCTCATTGCATCATTTCCATTTGAGGTCATCTTGATGCCCGAAATTCTGTTGGAAGAGAGCTATTTGTCATTTTTGCCATGATTATTGTGTGCATGATATGCCCCTGAGCTCTACATGTGTTTTGTTATATGCTTTGCCATCTTTACAGAGGTGCTATCCATGTATTTTTTTTGATATGTGTGGTGACTAGCACAAGTTTGCAAAGTGGTGCATTCGTTAATGTTGATTTCAGGGACTTAGCAATTCCACAAAGTCCTTGATCTGTTTTTATCAATATGCCATATGTTCATGTTGTTTCCTAGTGATCCGTGCCTCTTTTGAGGATGATCAGTAAGGATGATTTGTTAAACTTGTGGTACTCTATCCATCCATGTCTTTGTTTGCAATTATGGAGTACCCTAGCTTGAGTCAATCAAGCTCTACTTTTGCTATTTCGTGAATCTGGGCAGATTGTCTACTTGTTAGCGATTTTGCTGAGGATGTTGTAGTTGATCCATGCATGCTATGTTGTTGTTCTTGCCATGTCTAGCTTATACAAGGTGTATTATTGATGGGTGTATGCTTAGTTTGTCATTCCTTGCTCTGTAGTGAGTGCGTCGAGCTCGTAAACATGCCTACTTGCTATCATATTTGCATGCTCCAGTTTTTCAGTCTGTAATCTGATTATGTTTTTGCCATGTTCACATGCTTGCAATTGTATTTTCTGACCCCTTTTGGCTCAAGGTCACTAAGGGACTTTTGTTAAGCTCTTTGAGTAGCTTCATGCCATGCTTTACTTTGCCATGTTAAGTTCCTTTCGCATATAGTTTTCATGCTCCAAAGTGTTCTACCTGATCTGAAATTCCAGACTAGTGTTAATTTCACTAAGTCTGAAACCTGTTTACCAATTGCACCTTTGCCATGCTTGTTTGAACTTGTTAATGGATGAATCAGCCGTAGCTCAGTGTTCATCTTTTGTCAAGCATCATGATTTGATCACTGCCATGTATTTTGTTGCCATGTTTGAGTGTTGTAGCATATTTAACTTGATGCATTTATATGGCTACTTGCTGTTTATCGCAGACCGGTGCCATATTTTTTTTGCTTTCCATTTCCAAACCATGCATCCGATTCCTGTGTTCTTTATATCGATTTCAACCGAAATCACCTCACATTTCCAGTGGCACTCTTGGATTTCCAAGTTGAGGCCAGGTTCAATCATTCCTTGTTAAATCATGCATATGCATCGCATACCACATCCCGCATATCATACCATGTTCATGTGTTGGTTGTTTACTATGTTGTGTGCTTCTTTCCGGTGTTTGCTTCTTCGGGTTGGTTCCGATAACATCGCGTTTGTGAGGACCCGTTCTCCTACGTCCGTTTGTCTTCTTCATGGACTCGTTCTTCTTCCTTGCGGGATTTCAGGCAAGATGATCATACCCTCGAAATCACTTCTATCTTTGCTTGCTAGTTGCTCGCTCTTTTGCTATGCCTATGCTACGATACCTACCACTTGCTTTTCATACCTCCCATATTGTTGAACCAAGCCTCTAACCCACCTTGTCCTAGCAAACCGTTGATTGGCTATGTTACCGCTTTGCTCAGCCCCTCTTATAGCGTTGTTAGTTGCAGGTGAAGATTGAAGTTTGTTCCTTGTTGGAACATGGAGATGTTGTTCCTTGTTGGAACATGTTTACTTGTTGGGATATCACAATATCTCTTATTTAATAAATGCATCTATATACTTGGTAAAGGGTGGAAGGCTCGGCCTTATGCCTGGTGTTTTGTTCCACTCTTGGCGCCCTAGTTTCCGTCATATCGGTGTTATGTTCCCGGATTTTTGCGTTCCTTACGCGGTTGGGTAATAATGGGAACCCCTTGACAGTTCGCCTTGAATAAAACTCCTCCAGCAAGGCCCAACCTTGGTTTTACCGTTTGCACTTACAACCTATTAACCTTCCCTTGGGTTTTCGCGAGCCCGAGGGTCATCTTTATTTTAAACCCCCCGGGCCAGTGCCCCTCTGAGTGTTGGTCCGAAACGGGCAGCCTGCGGGGCCACCTCGGGGCAACTCGAGGGTTGGTTTTACTCGTAGTTTGACCTATCCGGTGTGCCCCGAGAACGAGACATGTGCAGCTCCTATCGGGATTTGTCGGCGCATCGGGCGGCTTTGCTGGTCTTGTTTTACCATTGTCGAAATGTCTTGTAACCGGGATTCCGAGTCTGATCGGGTCTCCCCGCTAGAAGGAATATCCTTCGTTGACCATGAGAGCTTGTGATGGGCTAAGTTGGGACACCCTGCAGGGATTTGAACTTTCGAAAGCCGTGCCCGCGGTTATGGGCAGATGGGAATTTGTTAACGTCCGGTTGTAGAAAACCTGAAGTTGACCTTAATTAAAATGCATCAACCGCGTGTGTAACCGTGATGGTCTCTTCTCCGCGGAGTCCGGGAAGTGAACACGGTGTTGGAGTTATGCTTGACGTAGGTTGTTCTAGGATCACTTCTTGATCATAGTTGTTCGACCGTGCTTTGCCTTCTCTTCTCGCTCTCATTTGCGTATGTTAGCCACCATATATGCTAGTCGCTTGCTGCAGCTCCACCTCATACCTTTACCTTACCCATAAGCTTAAATAGTCTTGATCGCGAGGGTGCGAGATTGCTGAGTCCCCGTGACTCACAAATACTTCCAAAACCAGCTTGCAGGTGCCGATGAGTCCGTGTAGATGACGCAACCAAGCTCAGGAGGAGCTCGATGAAGATCTTGTCCTTTGTGTTGTTTTGTTCTAGTTGATCAGTAGTGGAGCCAAGTTGGGGTCGATCGGGGATCTGTGTCGCTTTTGGGGTTCTTCTTTTATTTTGGTTCCGTAGTCGGACCTTGATTGTATCTGGATGATGTAATGCTTTATTCATATAATTGTGTGAAGTGGCGATTATAAGCCAACTATGTATCTTTTCCCTTATGTATTACATGGGTTGTGTGAAGATCACCTCACTTGCGACATTGCTTTCAATGCGGTTATGCCTCTAAGTCGTGCTTCTACAGGTGGGAGATATAGGCGCATCGAGGGCGTTACACTGGATCTCGACCAATCAACTTGCAATCGATTGTACCCCTAAGCCTATTCAACTTATCCATCCTTAATCAGAGCGTTTGCTTCCGGTCCCTTGTCCTGGAATTCATAATTCCTCTGCATTTGAGCTTTGAGTTATTCAGTTGTTTCCATAATCTGATCTCCTTTCATTGTTTCTTCTTCTGATTGTGTGCCGATGCTCCCATCAGCTCCGTTGTGGACCGTCAAATCCTTTGTTGAATTATCATCCGACAGTGTCCTTTGTATACAAAAACCTCGAGAAGTTCTTTCCCTGATACATAATGTTATTGGTAAATCCTATTCTCTGATTTGGCCGACCATGCTCTGCTTTCGAGCTGGTGATATTTTCTATTGAAGCTTGTGGTATATGTTTCCATGATGCCCCAGTGGTTTGAACCTATGTCTTTCCCTAATTTGTGTGAACCCGAAAACTTCTACGGGTCACACTCTAATATTGTTTCGTCATATAGTTTTTCAACACTACAACCACTTGGAATGTGAGAAGTGAATCAAAGGTTATGCATTGGAGAAGTGGGAGTAGACCTTGAACTTTGTGTTCATGCCCGTGGACACGATGTAGATCTTATCATGGAAGCTTCTCTTAAACTAATTACCCCCTTGATATAATATCATCTTGTGTCTGTGGATTGATCCCTTTACAATCGTGGTTTCGACCATATTTTCTCCTTAATACCATTTCTCCGACAAGTTGAAGTACTTGTCTTGTGCAGATCATTGCACCTGTCCAACCTTTACTTTGATCTACCGTCAAGTATTACACTGTGATATCTTGATAATGTCATGGAACTGCATAACTTCTTATGGGTTCTTCATTAACTTTTATTTCTCACCGATTCCAATTTTTCTAGGTTCTGGGTTGTCGTCAACCAAGAACACCGATATGTTAACCGATTCTGCATTCCGGTTCGATGACCCTAATTAATTTTCGTTGCTTATGAGTTTAATAATCCTTCAAGTCATTCCTAGCCTGATCGGCTATACCATTATTGGGCTAATTTTTAACTGCGCTACCTGGTCCTTCTTCACGGAGCACAAATTTCGACAGGGAGCTAATCTTACGTCGATCTTCCTTGTCATATCATTTATCCTTGAATGGAAAACTTGATTTCGAGTTTGTTTCATACCCATCATTCTGATAACTTTCGCTTCACCCTTCCTTTTGCTTGATGTCATCGATGATCGATTATATCCTCATGAAACCCCTCGACAAGTGTGTCGTGATAGTCATCAACATTTTGACCCCTTCCAAGATATCAATTAAATTCATGATGAGAAGTACCATCCTTGCCCTCGATGATTTGTGTTATCATCGACCACTTTATTGCCTTCCGTTCAACACAAACTTGTACGTGTTTCGTGATATACCTTGAGATCCTTGCTATCCAACATTTATTCTTTACCTTGGAGTATTACCACCTTTTATGTTAAGAATGTCGTGAGAATTTCACCACCTCTTAAGAATTCTTGATACAAGTGATACTCCTTGCCATATCCGTTCGCTCCTTGGTCCCCATGTTGTTTCTAACCGGAAAACCGACAATTGAACTATGATGTGCGACTTCAAAACTTCTAGCAACCCTATTGCTTTTGTTGATGACATTCCGGTAACCACCGATGGACGAGAACTTTGCCTATTGGTCCGCCTCATTCAACGAGCAGGAAAATGGTTCTCTTCATCCCTCGCCCTTGGTATCGATGTTGTTGTCGACATAACTGATAGACTATCCTCTGACATGCCTTGCTTACATGATCGTGTAAGACGTCATCGCGTCCCTACTTTTAACCCACCTGGTGGGCCCATAACCCACAGTTCCACATGATCGAAACCTGACTCTCCGGCACACCCCCTAGTTTCCAAGGTTATTCCTCGCGCTTGACTCCATATGCATTCATGGGTCACCTTCCTAGAGATGACCTATTCTGGTATCAGACACAATACTTATTCCCGTTGCACTGAACCCCTTTCACGCCCTGTTTCAGGCAATGAATGATTGCCTATCCGCTCAAAACTTCTTATTGCACCGTCTTAATTGCTCTCGATATTTTCTTAAGTTCCAATTCGAGAGTTACTTCCGCCACCTTCCCTGATGTTATCTATCAGATAAGCAACCTTGTAGCTAGACATTCGTTCTTCCAAAGATACCCCTTAACCTTTTCGTAAGTACGATGGAGTTTCTGAAGAAACAATGATAACTTCGTCATGATGACCTAGAGCAGAGCGTTGAAGACATCAACGAGAGGGATCAACATCTTGAGAAGAGCAACTCAGGACGAGAAGGTCCGCTAGAAATTCGTAACCATAACTTTCCCCCTCACTCTACCTCTTAAATCTCGGGACGAGATTTCTTGTAGTGGAGGAGATTTGTAACACCCTGAGAATCATGCTACAGTAACCTTCCCCTAATGGTGGCCATGTCACCGTGATTACTATGCAGCTTGCCACTTGTCCAAAATCAAAGTCAAATTCAAATTAAAATTTCAAGTGAAATTATTATTTCTTCGAGCGGAAAAAACTAAAATGTTCGAATATTAGTATAAATTTCCCTGATCAATATTCATGTTGGGACCAGCATCATTTGAAACTTCAAAATTGCCCTTATATATTTTTGATTTGAGCAAACAACACTTAGTGGCTCCTTTAAATTCAAACTGAAAATAAAGCCTTTCAAAAATTATGTAAGACTCCGTGGTTAGTTCCACGATATTGCAAAGTATTTATGAGACAAGTTTCCTATTTAAAAAAATTTAGTTGGATCGAAAACAAAATACAAAACAGTGAGCAAAATATAAAACAGTAAATATAAACGGGAAAAGGCCTGATAAGCTACTGTGTGGGTGGGCTCTATGTAGCTATAGTGCATTCGTCCCAAGCCCACCACGGCCTTCTTCTTCTTCCTACTGTACAGGAGGAGGCAGCGTCCTGGCGTGGCCGCGCACACAGCCGTCCACGTCATGGATGTCGCCGTGTCGACCATCCGGAGCCCCCTGGAGATGCATAAGGACCTCCCCGACCGAGTGGACAAACCCTAGCCGTCCAATTCGCCCCCCTCACGCCTCTCTGTTCAGATTTAAAGCTCGCCCGGGTCGTGGCCGTCATCGTCACCGCGGCCACCGTCCATCTCAGCGCCTGAGGAGACGTCTAGGAGCTCCGCCATTGCCGTCTCCTTCGCCCTCGCCGAAGTGCTCGAGCTAGGACACCCAGTACGCTCGGCATCGGGCACACCTTCATCGGTAAATCGCCGGCGTCTGACGTCGTTTGCCACGGCTCCGGTCCACCCCGGCCTTCGTCGACCGTGCCCACGAGCTCTATGTGAGCCCCTCCTCTTCCCCATGCTTGCCCCCTCGATTCGTTGCGGTAGCCTCCGTCCCCGAGCTCGTCTGAGCTCGCGCGTACGCGTACGTACGTGTGTACTGCTGCTGCTCCTGCGCTGTTGCTGCCGCTGCTGTGCGCGCGCGCCCGCACGCGTCCTCGCCGCGGTTGCTCACCAACCGTTGTGGCTGCGCTGCTTGCTGCTGCCTCTGCTCTTGCAGTGTCGTTGTGCTGCCGCCATTGCTCCTTTGCTCTGCTGCTGCTACTAGTGTTGCTTTACTGTTGCTATTGCCGCCTGGCTGCGCCCGTCTCCGTTGCCTGCTGCTCGCCCCACGCCGCGCCCATCACTCCCGGCCACGCCTGGCCCTGCTTGCCATTCCGCGCGCGCCCCTGCACCTGCCCGCACTGTTTCTGCTGAAGCTCTTGCCCTGCTGCTGCGCTAACTGCTGCTGCTTACTGTACTACTAGTTAGCTTTTCAATATCTACATTGACTAACCCTCTAGGCAGCCTCTAATCAGCCCTTAAACAACTACTAACAGGCCAAAAATAAATATGAGTAGGATGTACACTTGACAAACTTCATATTACTCCACTGGACCAAATTTATTTGATGCATGGTTTAAATCCTACAAAAATCACAAAATGCTATCTTTTCTTACGGGCATTTGGTGTTTTGCCCCCCCCCCCCCCCCCCTTACTTTGGACTTTGACTATTTGCCACTCTTTACTTTGTATTTGATCTTTTGCCATCTTTTACTTTGCACTTTGATCTTTTGCCACTTTGTAACACAAAAACAATCTTTGCAAATGATAGAAGAAATGCATGCACAAATCAGAGGACAAGTATACCTTTATACCTCTTTGACTGAAACATAGATCAACCTCACCTCAAAAACGTGATGAACCCTTGATGCTGCCTTGCTGCCCCCCACCCCACCCCTGCTCCTCTCCGGCGGCCCTGCTGCCCTACTGCCGCGCCGCCTCCTGCTTTCCTTGCCCCCCCCCCCCCCCCCCCCCCCCCCCCGTGCTGCTCCCTCGCATCTCGCACTCGCCTCGCTTCACGTGCTCAAAGTAGTTGAGCTGAAAGTTGAAATGCATGAAACCATTGAACCATTGAGCCAACTATGATGAAACTTTCCCAGATTAGTCACACATACATGAGTGATTTTCTGTAATTTTTTCTTTTTTTTTGAGAACTTTTAAATTTCGGTCAAACTCTGGTCAAACTAGTTAAGCTGAATGTTGAAGTGCATAGAAACGTTGAACCATCGATCAAAAATTTATGAAACTTTCACATATTAGTCATTCATGCGTGAGTGATTTTCTGTAATTTTTTCAATTTTTTCTGAGAACTTTCAAATTTGGTCAAAATTTGCAGCTGAAATTTGAATTTCCTCCAAAATGGCTCATCGAAATGAGCTCAAATTTTACCAGAATGGTCACACATATATGGTTCTTTATATGGATTTTTTTCCAATTTTTTCTGGGTTGTTCGAAAAAAATTCCAAAAGTTGGGCAGCATTTTGGCTCAATTTGGACAGCATTTCCACTGTTTATGCACATATCATCCAAATCCTAACATATATTTCCAGAAAGACATTCATATCCATATCACACTTGAACTCAGTATAGAAAAATAAAGCATTTCACATGTCCATACATCATCCATTTTCATACATCATCTAACATAAGGTGTCAAGTCTGGCATATTACAACCAAAAACATAAGGAAACATTTGATGCATTGTTCCACACAAAGTAGGATGGCAAGTCTGGCAAACTATAACTAAAAGCATAGAGAACATAGAAGATCAATCACAACACTAGCTCTTCCTTCTCTTCGGGGTCAACTTTCTAGCCCTTGAGCTCGAGGACATGTCATATGCAATCATGGTGTTCCCAACGGTTGTGGTAGGTTGCTGGGACGCCTCATCAGCCAACGCCATAGTCAACATCCTTCTTGTCACAGGATTGGGACTGCCTTGAAGACTATGTGGCATAGTGATCATGTGCCTACTGGGAGTGGCAACAACTTCAAGTTGTGGTGCTGCATGTGTTTCCTCATCAGCCAACGCCGCAGCCAACATCCTGCATGTATTGAGAAATGTAAGAATTGCAAGGAAAATTATATATTTCTATAGTGTGTGGATGTGTTACCTTCTTGTCACTGGATTGGGACTGCCTTGAAGACGGGTTGCTCGCTTCCATCATCAAGCTTGGCGACATAAGAAGCAAGTCTAACAGTTATTGTGAAAACATTGGGTGGTGGAGGCATCCTACTCGACAATAAGCAACTACAGAGTTAGCGTGTTAAATAATGAGCAACAAATAGAAGCAGTAGATACTTTGCTTTCTCACCTCGGCTTGGTTGAGAACAAAGTCTCGGGTAAGCCGTCACCCGTCTCCGGTTCGGCCATCATCAACACTTAGCTCATCTCAAATTTATGGTCTGCATCAACAATAAATCAACCAACCATCAAATCTCTAGTGACAAGCAATAATCAAATAGGAATAGCACTGCAGCCTACGGGCATGAGCAGCAGCGGCAGTCACGGCCATGAGCAGCACCAAATTATTTTCATTTCAATTATCATGCAATACATTTTGATATCTATATTTAGTGTTGTCGATATTTGCATATTCTTCTATAAACTTGGTCTAGCTTAGGACAAACACATAACTTGAAACAATTTGGAATGAAACATCAAAAAGGATATATGCATATGTAGGTTCTTCTTTTCCTACTATATTAAGAATATAGTAATATAGCAGTGTATATCAGATTACTCCAAAAGTTAGCCGTGTAATCACAAGTTATATTCCAACGAAACTGAAAGCACATGAATAAATAATCAGTACACCATTTATTTTCTTGGAGCAACACTTCCCTAAGATCTCAAATCCAAATTTTATCAATCTTCTCACCTTGACATATTCGCAAGTACAAAAGGGAGCAACAAATAGGAATAGTTATATTGTGAAAACACATGGGGTGAGAAGCAACAGCACTGGCCACACACGGCCACCAGAAGCTGCAGCTGCGGACAACACGGGCGACGAGCAGCAGTAGAGGCCATGAGCCGCTACTTCTGCCCTGCTGCTCCCCGGATGCCCGCCTGCCACGCACGGCAACGAGCAGCAGCAGTGGTGGCGCGCACATGCACGCAGGCGGCGGGGACGCATGGCCAGGAGCAGCAGATGCGGTGGCGGCGGCGCACGGGCAGGAAAGGGGCGGCAGCGGCGCAAAACGTGTGTGGAGGTGGTGGCCGGCGACGGGCGGCGGGCGGACAGGCGGTGGCCGGCAGCGGAGCAAAACGCGAGGGGCGATGGCGGCGACAAGTAACCCTAACCCTAGGTGGCAAAGGCCGGGGCGGGAAAGAAGACTCGCCTTCGCCGTCGCGGACCACCGGGGCCGTCGCCGTTGCCGTCGTTGACCACGTGCATCTCCTGGAGCTGGCCGCCGCCGTCTCCTACAGACGAGGAGGGGATGAGTTGCGAAAGAACGAGTTCCTCGTCCTCTCGTTTCTGGTCAATCTGTTCGGGAGGGGCAAGTTTGTCATTATACGTGGGACCCATCTGACAGAGGGCAAAAGATTAAAGTGCAAAGTAAAAGATGGCAAAAGATCAAATACAAAATAAAGAGTGGCAAATAATCAAAGTCCAAAGTAAGGGGGGGAACCAAATTCCCCCCTTTTCTTAACCCTAGCATTGTGTGTGCGTGTGTGTTCTGTGTGTGGTGGCCGACCGGCTCTCCGTTAGCTAACTTGTACTCCTACTAGTTAGTCTAATCAGTGGTTAGGTATAGTACAAATGACAGGTGGACCCCCCTCTAAATATCCACTTAAAAAGAAAATGCAAGATATGTGTGAATGACACCTAGGCCCCATCTACAGTTTTGACCAGTCAACAGTTGACTATTGACTGCACCGTTGACTGAGTCAACAGGGACCCCTGGACCCACTATCAGCCTCCGGTGGCCCTGCTGTGTGCACTCAGCTGGGTGCACATAGCAGTTTCCCCTTTTATTTCGAATTAATAATAATTTCGGAATATTGTTAAAACTTTGAAAAATCATAGAAAATAATCCGTAACTCCGATGAAAAAGTTTTATACATGAAAGTTGCTCAGAACGACGAGACGAATCCGAACACGTGGTTTGTTTACCTGTCGGATGCCTCTAACTATCTGAACATGGAGCTTTCCCCCTCCGGTCATCTGTCTGACACAGGTCTGAAACCGGGAAAATATTCTCGGTTAAATTCCTCCTTCACCTATATCGTATAGCCATACATTAGGTCACCCCTAGCACAACGTTTGCCGTTTCTTGCTTTGTGTTACATTTGATTGCTCTATTATTTATTGTGTTCCCTCTCCATTACTTATTTCTGGTAGACTCCGAGACCGTTGCCGATGCTCGTGTGTTCGACTACGTTGTTGATGACCCCTCTTTCTTGCCAGAGAAACCAG
Organism: Triticum urartu; assembly: GCF_056163025.1. Taxonomy (NCBI): domain Eukaryota; kingdom Viridiplantae; phylum Streptophyta; class Magnoliopsida; order Poales; family Poaceae; genus Triticum; species Triticum urartu. The sequence continues at coordinate 297,937,726 of NC_141877.1, forward strand.
GCAGCCCCCCCCCTTGATCACCAGATATCACCTACTCTCCTCTATACTGCTTGCATTAGAGTAGTGTAGCATGTTACTGCTTTCCTTTAATCCTATTCTGATGCATAGCTTGACATTGTTGCTACAACTGTTGATACCTTACCTGCAACCTAAATGCTTAGTATAGGATTCTAGATTATCATCAGTGGCCCTACATTCTTGTCAGTCTGCCATTCTATACTATCGGGCCATGATCACGTCGGTGTTGATCATGGGTTTATACTATACATACATACTATACATGTTGTGACTAAAGTCGGGTCGGGTCGTAGAGTACCCGCAAGTGATTCCGATGTGGGGGCTGAAGGGGCAGGTGGTTCCATCCAGGTAGTGGTGGGCCTGGGTTCCCGACGGCCCCTGACTGTTACTTTGTGGCAGAGCGACATGGCAGGTTGAGACCACCTAGGAGAGAGGTGGGCCTGGCCCTGGTCGGCGTCCGTGGTTACTTCAAAATAACACGCTTAATGAGATCTTGGTATTTGATCTGAGTCTGGCCACTGGCCTATACGCACTAACCAACTACGCGGGAACAGTTATGGGCACTCGACGTCGTGGTATCAGCCGAAGCCTTCTTGACGTCAGCGACTGAGCGGCGCGCGCCGGGTTGGACTGGAACGCCTGCTCTTGTATTAGGGAGGCCAGGTCTGCTTACCGGCCGCGTTCGCAACATGCAGGTGTGAAATGGGCGATGGGCCCAGACCCCTATGCCATAGGATTTAGACCGGTGTGCTGACCTCTTTGTTGTGCCTAGGTAGGGCTGCAACGTGTTGATATTCCAAGGCCGGGCATGACCCAGGAAAGTGTGTCCGGACAAAGAGGATCGAGCGTGTTGGGAAATGTGGTGCACCCCTGCAGGGAAGTTTATCTATTCGAATAGCCATGTCCCTCGGTAAAAGGACGACCCAGAGTTGTACCTTGACCTTATGACAACTAGAACCGGATACTTAATAAAACACACCCTTCCAAGTGCCAGATACAACCGGTGATCGCTCTCTCATAGGGCGACGAGGGGAGGATCATCGGGTAGGGTTATGCTATGCGATGTTACTTGGTGAACTTACCATCTACTCTCTTCTTCTGCTGCGAGATGGAGGTTAGCAGAAGCGTAGTCTTCGATAGGACTAGCTATCCCCCTCTTATTCCGGCATTCTGCAGTTCAGTCCACATATACTACCCCTTTCATTGATACCAATGCATATGTAGTGTAGCTCCTTGCTTGCGAGTACTTTGGATGAGTACTCATGGTTGCTTTGCTCCCCCCTTTCCCCTTTCTATATCCGATTGTTGCGACCAGACATTGGAGTCCAGGAGCCAGACGCCACTGTCGATGACGACTGCTTCTACTCGGGAGGTGCATACTACTACGTGCAGGCCACTGACGACGACCAGGAGTAGTTTAGGAGGATCCCAGACAGGAAGCCTGCGCCTCTTTCGATCTCTATCCCAGTTTTTGCTAGCCTTCTTAAGGCAAACTTGTTTAACTTATGTCTGTACTCAGATATTGTTGCTTCCGCTGACTCGTCTATGATCGAGCTCTTGCATTCGAGTCCTCGAGGCCCTGGCTTGTAATATGATGCTTGTATGACTTATTTTATTTGTAGAGTTGTGTTGTGATATCTCCTCGTGAGTCCCTGATCTTGATCGTACATGTTTGCGTGTATGATTAGTGTACGGCCAAACCGGGGGCGTTACACATGATCGAGACTCATCTCCGATCAATAACCAATAGCGGAACCTGGATGCTCATATTGGTTCCTACATATTCTACGAAGATCTTTATCGGTCAAACCGCATAACAACATATGTTGTTCCCTTTGTCATTGGTATGTTACTTGCCCGAGATTCGATTAACGGTATCATCATAGCTAGTTCAATCTCGTTATCGGCAAGTCTCTTTACTCGTTCCATAATGCAACATCTTGCAACTAACTCATTAGTCACATTGCTTGCAAGGCTTATAGTGATGTACATTACCCAGAGGGCCCAAAGATACCTCTCTGACAATCAGAATGACAAACCCTAATCTTGATCTATGCCAACTCGACAAACACCATCGGAGACACCTGTAGAGCATCTTTATAATCACCCGGTTAGGTTGTGACGTTTGATAGCACACTAAGTGTTCCACCGGTATTCGGGAGTTGCATAATCTCATAGTCATAGGAACATGTATAAGTTATGAAGAAAGCAATAGCAATAAACTAAATGATCATTATGCTATGCTAACGGATGAGTCTTGTCCATCACATCATTATCTAATGATGTGATCCCGTTCATCAAATGACAACACATGTCTATGGTTAGGAAACTTAACCATCTTTGATTAACGAGCTAGTCAAGTAGAGGCATACTAGGGACACTCTGTTTTGTCTATGTATTCACACATGTACTAAGTTTCCGGTTAATACAATTCTAGCATGAATAATAAACATTTATCATGATATAAGGAAATATAAATAACAACTTTATTATTGCCTCTAGGGCATATTTCGTTCATATATGTAGGAATATTGGGGATGTCTAAAACTTTAAATACACAATGCATAACTTTGGTGGCACCTGTCTCGCAAACCCGAAATCACCCTTGGATATGTATATATATATATATAATGACATAATGTTGTACCTAGCTAGGATGCTTGCCCCACCACCTCCCACTTCGTGTCAGCGGGGCGGATGCACGTAATGATCGATACTTTGGTCATACATGCATGTCGCCATGACCTACCATAAGATGGACCAATGAATCTATCGTTTGGTCAAACGACAGTTGTTGTTGTTGATAAACCGCTTAGGCCAATAGATTGAACCATCATAAAAATCGCACGAGAGGGACCACAAAACTAGCACCTCTTGCATGCGACCCAAAATGATGTACGTTGGGAAGGGGTGATGTGTGTTTTCAATATGGAATAATGTACAATTTAGATGTGGTGCCTATCTCTCGATACAGACAACAACCATGAAGGCGAGGTAGTTAAGGACGAGATACACAGGGTTTGATGTAGGTCAAACCCAGCAATCTGAGCATGTGCGAGGGAATCCTGACAACGCATGAGCTCAAGCTTTGGTTGAGCGACATGTGATGGTGATCGGCCCTAACACGAACTAGGAGGAATCCATTCATGGACAACACATACCCCTCATTATCGGTTAAAGGGATGATATATATATACACACTCGGGGAGCCCACAGATATGTGTGTCGTCACAAAAAACCACACAAGGGAGACATGGTCGATGAGAAGACCCCGTATACACTTCATGCAGCCCGAAAATATGTATGGGTATGGTGGTGTGTGATGTGTTTAAATCCCAAATACACAACTTCGATGGGCCACCAATTAGATTACAAACCAAGCACCGTACCCGACTCTAAGCCTGGTTCAATACGTATGGTGTCAGTTTCCCAACTTCGAGACGGCAGCGGCGGGGGGGGGGGGGGGTCGTCCCACGCATGCGCTCAAACTTTATTTGGTCTAGCATGGGACACACACACACATACACACACACACACACATCTGTACACCTATATAGTGTGCGAATAACTTTGAAAGTTGGTCGTTGGATGAAGCCAATCCGACGGTACAGAGATGGCAAATCCGAGCACTACTGGCCGTTGGATATCATCTACATTCCACCAGATTCTGCCACATGTACAATCTAGAAGACTCCATGGTTGAACTTAAGCATAATGCACAAACCTCAAAACACAAGCACTTCTCCTTTGTTCTCTAGAATCTTCCATATCTTAATTGCCTAAACTTTTTTTCTAAATGAATTGGCACTTTTTGTTTTTACCTTTATAATGCACAATTCCATGAATCTTAAAATATTTTTTTATAAAACTAATTGATTTTGGATGAGATAAACTATAAGAATTAAACGAACATCTACATCATGCATATATAACTCAAAGCTTACATGCTATAGTGTGGTATTTATTCATAATTTGTTTACCAAATCTCATGCGTGCAATGCATGTGTACCTTACTAGTATCAATAGGAAACCATCATGGTCAAACCCTTCTCGTTGTTGGGTCAAAGGGATAGATTGTGTGGGCCCCCCTAATTGTCGGTAAAGGATAGTATATATACCTCGGGGAGCGCACAGATATGTGCCGCGTCTATAAGACGCACAAGGGAGACATGCTCGAGAAGAACACCCTGCCCCCTATACCCTGCATGTAACCTAAAAAAGGTTTATATAATCGCCATGATAGGTCAAGTCAATCATTCTTTAATTTTTTAGAGGAAAAAGTAACCAATAAAAACATAGTAGGTTTATATAATCATCATGACAAGTCTAGTCAATCATTCTTTAATTTTTTTAGAGCAAAAAATAACCCATAAAAACATAGTCTACAAATTAGCAAAACAAGGATCCCAAGGTTTATATAATTGCCATGATAGGTCACTATAGAGATATATTTATGATAGGTCAAGTCAATCATTCTTTAATTTTTAGAGGAAAAAGTAACCCATAAAAACATAGTAGGTTTATATAATCACCATGACAATTCTAGTCAATCATTCTTTAATTTTTTAGAGCAAAAAATAACCCATAAAAACATAGTCTACAAATTAGCAAAACAACGATCCCAAGGTTTATATAATTGCCATGATAGGTCACTATAGAGATATAATATATCTAATAATGACCGTGTCATGGCATTTAAATGAAGCTTGAGATATGCAACTTCCCACCGGGTCACCCATCCTTGGACTACTCCAGCCCAAGCACGCTTAACTCGTGCATTCTATTCGACTAGGCTAGCGGATGGGAAGCCAGCCCTTGCTGATAAGAATTGCCTCCTTGCCATTAAGGCGTTTCACGCTGGTCACCCTATGGGACCTACTCCCTCCTATCACACACATTGTGCTTTTAGAAACTGTATGGGATATTTTACATCGCCAGTGTGTCGCCGCTAGCCTTCAATCAGCACTAACATTGGTAGAGGGAAAACGATGGGAGAAGAGGCGGGAAACCGATGAGAGGAGCGGCGAGAAATGGTAGCCTGTTTTGAAAACCTAGTAGAGAAAGAAGCGTGAGCTAGCACGACGCATGCGCATAGTGCTTACCCATGTACTACATGTGCCGTCGAAAGGGCTCAGGATTGCCGTTCGACCTGGGAGCATCCAACGGTGCACACGTACGATCCGTGGGGTTTGGGTTATGGCCATTCAAAACGCATGACTCAGATCGTGCGCGCAGCAGGGGGAAGAATATCGTACGTAAACCAACATTCGGTGGAAACCGGTGAAAACCACGAGAAAAAGATGTTTTGAAGTTCCAATTTTTTTTGGAAAAATGCGGGATGTTAAGAGGATGATGTTTTATTACCACACAAAATTTCAAGTTGAAACACATTACGAGATGTGAGTTATGAAAAAGACAAAATCATCATCGAATAGTGCCGAATAGTAATGTCACTATTCCGGGCTGAATTTGTCTTTTTCATAGCTCACATCTCATAATGTTTCTCAACTTGAAATTTTGTGTCGCAATAAAACATCACCTTCTTAACATCCCACATTTTTTCAGATTTTTATGAAACTTTAAAATATGGTTTCCATGAAGTTTTCATTGAATATCGGCTTTCGTGAGTGAACCAGGTGCTATTTGAAAACATTTCGTCAGAAGAATCTCGGTTTTTAAATCCCCCTAAATCCAAAACTAAGCCGAAAATTGTGAAACCTGGCATGGTGTCATGACATGGCACTTATTCGCGGAGGAATTTTTTCGTCCATTGTGGCGCAAGTTTTATTACAAGCCTCTTACAAACCGGAGCTTCTCTCAAAGAAGCCTCGTGGTTCCGATAGGGAAACATGTCCCCTTTGTGGGCGAAATGTAATTATTGCCTCTTTGCCTTGTATTTTCTTCTATGGGCAACATGGAATGACATGATATCAGTGCTGAAATTTAAACATATTCACGGTTCGTTTGGCCTTTTTATACACTAGTCGAGTTTCCTAGGCATTTATGTCCATAATTCAAATCTGAACTTCAAATACATCTCCAGTTCACCAAAATGGCTAGAAAATTTATACATGTGTCCTTGGGTGCATGTTTGGGTCCCATGCCAGGAATGGGAACAAATTACAACCATACCCGCGTCCTGGCTCGTCCTCAAACATTTGGAATCTCGGTTTTTAAATCCCCATAAATCCTAAACTCACCAGAAAGTCATGAAAGGTGGCATGGTGTCACGTCATGGCACATATATGTCGTGGTAAAAACATTGTCCAATTTGGGCCAAGCTTTATTACAAACCTCTTACAAAAACCGGAGCTTCTCTCAAAGAAGTCTCGTGCTCCCGATAGGGAAACGTGTTCCCCTTGTGGGCGAAACATAATCACTACTTCTTTTCGCCTTGTATTTTTTACACGGGCAACATGGAAACACATGGTATCTGTGCTAAAATTTAAACTTATTCAGGGTTCGCTTGGACTTTTTATACCGTAATTGAGTTTCCTAGGCATTTAATGTCCACAATTCTAATCTAAACTACAAATACATGCTCCAGTTCACCAAAATGGCTAGAAAAATTATACATGTGTCCTTGGGTGCATGTTTAGGTCCCATGTCAGGAATGGGAACGAATTACAACCGTACCGGTGTCCTGGCTCGTCCTCAAACATTTTGAATCTTGGTTTTTAAGTCCCCATAAATCTAAAACTCACTAGAAAGTCATGAAAGGTGGCATGGTGTCACATCATGGCACATATATGTCATGGTAAAAACATTGCCAATTTGGGCCAAGCTTTATTACAAACCTCTTACAAACCGGAGCCTGTCGCAAGAACCCTCGTGGTTTTGATAGGGAAACATGTCCCCTTGTGGGCCAAACGATAATCACTCCCTCTTCTAGCCTTGTATTTTCTTCTACACACGACAAGGAACAACGGGAGATCCGCGCTGAACTTTGAAATTATTCAGGGTTCATTTGATCTTTTTTATTCATTAATTGAGTTTTCTAGGCATTTAAATGTCCATAATTCAAATCCGAACTACAAATACAAGCTCTAGTGCACCAAAATGGCTACAAAAAACTTACATGTTTCCTTGGGGTGCATTTTTAGGTCCCATGGAACAAATAGGAATGAATTCAACCGTCTCGCCATCCTGGCTTGGCCACAAACATTGCAAATCTCGGTTTTGAAATCTCTGTAAATCCAAAACTCACCAGGAAATCATGAAACTTGGCATGGTGTCACTACATGGTACATATAATTGTCCAATTTGGGCGAAGCTATATTACAAGCCTCTTACAAACCAGAGCCTGTCGCAACCCTCGTGGTTCCGATAGGGGAACATGCCCCTCTTGTGGGTGAAACGGTAATCGCTGCCTCTTCTCGTCTTGAACTTTGTTTTCTACAGGAAACATAGAATAATAGGAGTGTCAGGCTGAAATTTGAAACTGTTCAGGGTTCGTTTGGCCATTGTATATATTACTAATTACTAGGTTTTCTACGCATTTAATGTAGTCCATATTTCAAATTTGAACTACAAGCACATGCTCCAGTGAAGCAAAATGGGTGGGAAATCATACATGTGTCATTGGGTGCATGTTTAGGTCTCATTTAAGGAATGGGAATGAATTACAAACTTGTCGTCGTCCTGAAACATTGAGAATCTCAGTTTTTAAATCCCAGTAAATCAAAAACTCACCCAAAAAACATGAAACTAGGCATGTTTTCATGACATGGCACATATATGTCATGGTAAAAAAATCGTCTAGTTTGAGAAGAGGCGCACACATTAGTAGCCAACGAAGTCCTTTTTGAAACAAAAAGCTGACACATTAATATCGCAAATGGTTGTCTTTTATTAACCGTGTCGAAATTTAACCATACTCGATGGCGTGCATGCAGCTGTTTGATTAGATGGGACGAGTGCGAGAAGTCCGCCGTGCAGGCTCGACGAGACGCGTGCGAGCAGTCCGCCGCGCAGGCTCGACGGGACGCGTGCATCCTATCCACCTCGCAGGCTCGACGGGACACGTGTGAGCAGCAAGGCCACCCATGCTCACCGGGAAGCGAGCTCTTTGACCTCCATGCACCAGCCGCCGCCTGCCTCGCTCACAACTTCTCCATTAATGGGTTAATTAAAGCACCTGGACGGAGGGTGTTTGCTTGTGATCCCATGGCAGCATTTGCTTTGTTTGTGTTTTCAACTCGTATTCCGCCCTAATTTAAATTGCCACATAAGGCAACGGATAATATGACCACAAATAAAATGGAAACGGATAATATGACGACAACTTTACAATGGCGCAGATGATAATTTTCTTACATATTCTGGATAATTTAAAATGCCACATGCGGAAAAGCGCGGAAGACACGGGGGCAAGAGAAGAAGGAAATTGCAGACAGTGACCTGGGTCGCTACTGTCTCTACTCGTCGACGGATCACCGGGCGACGAAATCCTTCAGCTCCTTCTTTAATTCCTCACGACTTTGCTTGAAAGCAGCCACGGATTCCTCCAGCTCTTGCTCGCACTCGATCCAGAGATTCCACAAGCCACCCATCAGTTCCTCGACGACCGCTTTCAGTGTCATCTTCGAGGCACTGCTTTGCTCATGCAGCATCTTCTAGCCAGCGGCCTCCTCCTTCTCCTTCTCCACGACCAACTTGAGGAGCTTCGCATTGTCACTCATGAGTTGCTCGACGAGGCCGGTCGCCTTGTCAACCGAGGCATTGCTGATCTTGAGCAGCTTCATCAAGCCGTCGACCAGCTCCTACTACATAGTGACGCCAGCGAGAATGTCATCGTCGCTGGCGAAGGACTTCAGGAACGTCGGCGCATTACGATGGCCGACGCCGCGAATGCGCTTGTGAAAGCCCTCGTGTGCCCGTGAGAGCTCGTTCGAGGGCTCCGCAGCGCGCCGGGACATCTCTGCTGCGGCTTCACGGTGGGAGCTCTCTAGTGCTTCCGCGGCCTTGATCTTTGATGCCTAGTTATATTTCCACCCTAAACTCCTCCTACCGGTCATGGCGGAATGACTTGACAGGAAAGACCAGTTTTGTGGGTGATGAGGAGAGGAACTGTGAAGTAATTTTCGAGTGGGTAGTTTTTATAGCCCGGTGCTAAGTGTGAACACATATTAGTTTGATAGGTGTGAACAGATTTGCAATTACTTATTGCATTGTAATCTGCAATGTGACGAGAAATAAGGTCAAAATTTATTGATGGTAGAAGGTTGACCACGTGGTTGCTCGCCGTTGAGGCGGCCGCGACGCGCTCTGCTCACGTCTGTCCGCGCGTTTTGCTCGCCATTGAGGCGGCCGCGGCGCGCTCTGCTCTGGCATCCCTACGCGTGCCCTGCTCGCCGTTGAGGTTAATATACAATGGCAATGGTTAATAATTCTTAATAATTGTCTTGCTGCTACCTCTTGAGCACTGCGTTGGTTTTCCCTTAAAGAGGAAAGGGTGATGCAGCAAAGTAGTGTAAATTTCCCTCAGTTTTTGAGAACCAAGGTATCATTCCAGTAGGAGATCACGCTCGAGTCCCACGCACCTACACAAACAAATAAGAACCTCACAACCAACGTGGTAAAGGGGTTGTCAATCCCTTCACGGTCACTTACGAGAGTGAGATCTGATAGATATGATAAGATAATATTTTTTGTATATTTATGATAAAGAGAGATAAAGATGCAAAGTAAAATAAACTGCAAAAGAAATAACTAAGTGTTGGAAGATTAATATGATGGAAGATAGACCCCGGGGCCATAGGTTTCACTAGTGGCTTCTCTCAAGAGCATAAGTATTACGGTGGGTAAACGAATTACTGTCGAGCAATTGATAGAATTGAGCATAGTTATGAGAATATCTAGGTATGATCATGTATATAGGCATCACTTCCGCGACAAGTAGACCGAAACGATTCTGCATCTACTACTATTACTCCACACATCGACCGCTATCCAGCATGCATCTAGAGTATTAAGTTCATAAGAACAGAGTAATGCTTTAAGTAAGATGACATGATGTAGAGGGATAAACTCATGCAATATGATATAAACCCCATCTTTTATCCTCGATGGCAACAATACAATACATGTCGTTTCCCTTTTTGTCACTGGGATCGAGCACTCCAAGATTGAACCCAAAGCTAAGCACTTCTCCCATTGCAAGAAAGATCAATCTAGTAAGCCAAACCAAACTGATAATTCGAAGAGACTTGCAAAGATAAACCAATCATACATAAAAGAATTAAGAGGAGATTCAAATATTGTTCATAGATAAACTTGATCATAAACCCATAATTCATCGGATCTCGACAGACACACCGCAAAAGAAGATTACATCGAATAGATCTCCAAGAGAATCCAGGAGAACTTTGTATTGAGATCCAAAGAGAGAGAAGAAGCCATCTAGCTAATAACTATGGACCTGAAGGTCTGAAGTAAACTACTCACACATCACCGGAGAGGCCATGGAGTTGATGTAGAGGCACTCCGTGATCAATGCCCCCTCCGGCGGAGCTCCGGAAAAGGCCCCGAGATGGGATCTCTCGGGTACAGAAGGTTGCGGCGGTGGAATTAGGTTTTCATGGTGCTCCTGGATGTTTGGGGGATACATGGATATATATAGGAGGAAGAAGTACGTCGATGGAGCAACGAGGGGCCCACGAGGGTGGAGGGCACGCCCAGGGGGTAGGCGCGCCCCCCTGCCTTGTGCCCTCCTCGATCGTTTCTTGACGCCCACTCCAAGTCTCCTGGATCACGTTTGTTGAGAAAATCACGTTCCCGAAGGTTTCATTCCGTTTGGACTCCGTTTGATATTACTTTTCTTCGAAACCCTAAAATAGGCAAAAAAATAGCAATTTGGGATGGGCCTCCGGTTAGTAGGTTAGTCCCAAAAATGGTATAAAAGTGTAAAATAAAGCCCATTAACATCCAAAATAGATAATATAATAGCACGGAGCAATCAAAAATTATAGATACGTTGGATACGTAGCAAGCATCCCCAAGCTTAATTCCTGCTCATCCTCGAGCAGGTAAATAATAAAAGAAGAATTTTTTATGTGGAATGCTTTCTAACATATTTCTCAATGTAATTTTTCTTTATTGTGGCATGAATGTTCAGATCCAAAAGATTCAAGATAAAAAGTTTAATATTGACATAGATATAATACTTCAAGCATACTAACTGAGCAATCATGTCTTCTCAAAATAACATGGTCAAAGAAAGTTATCCCTACAAAATCATATAATCTAGATATGCTCTATCGTCACCACAAAAAATATTTAAATCATGCACAACCCCGATGACAAGCCAAGCAATTGTTTCATACTTTTGATGTTCTCAAACTTTTTCAATCTTCACGCAATATATGAGCGTGAGCCATGGATATAGCACTATATGTGGAATAGAATGGTGGTTGTGGACAAGACAAAAAAGGAGAAGATAGTCTCACATCAACTAGGCATATCAACAGGCTATGGAGATGCCCATCAATAGATCTCAATGTGAGTGAGTAGGGATTGCCATGCAACGGATGCACTAGAGCTATAAGTATATGAAAGCTCAACAACAGAAACTAAGTGGGTGTGCATACAACTCGCTTGCTCATGAAGACCTAGGGCATTTTGAGGAAGCCCATCATTGGAATATACAGGCCAATTTCTATAATCAAAAATTCCCACTAGTATATGAAAGTGATATCATAGGAGACTCTCTATCATGAAGATCATGGTGCTACTTTGAAGCACAAGTGTGGAAAAAAGGATAGTAGCATTGTCCCTTCTCTCTTTTTCTCTCATTTTTTATTTGGGCCTTCTTTTTTTTGGCCTCTTTTCTCTTTTTTTTTATTTTTCGTCCGGAGTCTCATCTCGACTTGTGGGGGAATCATAGTCTCCATCATCCTTTCCCCACTTGGGACAATGCTCTAATAATGATGATCATCACACTTTATTTACTTACAACTCAAGAATTACAACTCAATACTCAGAACAAAATATGACTCTATGTGAATGCCTCCGACGGTGTAGTGATATATGCAATGATGCATGAGTGACATGTATGAAGAATTATGAACGGTGGCTTTGCCACAAATACGATATCAACTACATGATCATGCAAGCAATATGACAATGATGAAGCGTGTCATAATAACGGAACGGTGGAAAGTTGCATGGCAATATATCTCGGAATGGCTATGGAAATGCCATAATAGGTAGGTATGGTGGCTGTTTTGAGGAAGGTATATGGTGGGTTTAAGTACTAGCGAAAGTTGCGTGATACTAGAGAGGCTAGCAATGGAGGAAGGGTGAGAGTGCGTATAATCCATGGACTCAACATTAGTCTTAAAGAACTCACATACTTATTGCAAAAATCTATTAGTTATCTAAACAAAGTATTACGCACATGCTCCTAGGGAGATAGATTGGTAGGAAAAGACCATCGCTCGTCCCCGACCGCCACTCATAAGGAAGACAATCAATAAATAAATAATGCTCCGACTTCATCACATAACGGTTCACCATACGTGCATGCTACGGGAATCACAAACTTCAACACAAGTATTTCTCAAATTCACAACTACTCAACTAGCATGACTCTAATATCACCATCTCCATATCTCAAAACAATTATCAAGTATCAAACTTCTCATAGTATTCAATGCACTTCTATGAAAGTTTTTATATTAAAGCAAATTTCCATGTTGTTTGAAAGGACTCTCAAAATAATATAAGTGAAGCATGAGAGAACCATAGTTTCTATAAAACAAATCCACCACCGTGCTCTAAAAGATATAAGTGAAGCACTTAGAGTATTCTAATAAATTTCAAATCATGTGAGTCTCTCTCAAAAGGTGTGTACAGCAAGGATGATTGTGGTAAACTAAAAATCAAAGACTCAAATCATACAAGACGCTCCAAGCAAAACACATATCATGTGGTGAATAAAAATATAGCTCCAAGTAAAGTTACCGATAGACGAAGACGAAAGAGGGGATGCCTTCCGGAGCATCCCCAAGCTTAGGCTTTTTGGTGTCCTTGAATTTTACCTTGGGGTGCCATGGGCATCCCAAATCTTAGGCTCTTGCCACTCTTTGTTCCATAATCCATCAAATCTTTACCCAAAACTTGAAAACTTCACAACACAAAACTCAAAATAGAAAATCTCGTGAGCTCCGTTAGCGAAAGAAAACAAAACTTCAAGGTACTGTAATGAACTCATTCTTTATTTATATTTGTGTTAAACCTACTGTATTCCAACTTCTCTATGGTTTATAAACTCTTTTACTAGCCATAGATTCATCAAAATAAGCAAACAATACACGTAAAACAGAATCTGTCAAAAACAGAACAGTCTGCAGTAATCTGTAGCTAACGCAAACTCTGGAGCCCCAAAAATTCTAAAATAAATTGTTGGACGTGAGGAATTTATCTATTAATCATATTCAAAAATAATTAACTAAATAGCACTCTCCAAATAAAAATGACAGAAATTCTCGTGAGCGCTAAAGTTTCTGTTTTTTACAGCAAGATCAAAAAGACTTTCCCCAAGTCTTCCCAACGGTTCTACTTGGCACAAACACTAATTAAACACAAAAAACACAACCAAAACAGAGGCTAGATAAATTATTTATTACTAAACAGGAGCAAAAAGCAAGGAATAAAAATAAAATTGGGTTGCCTCCCAACAAGCGCTATCATTTAACGCCCCTAGCTAGGCATGAGAGCGAAGATAGATCTAGGTACCATAATAATAGGATAGATCACGAAAACTCATTTCATATTCTCTACGTTCAGCTGAAAGTTTTCTTTGAGGCAAGAAAAAGTAATCAAAAGGGCTAAATTTAATGGGATAGAAGTCCCCAAGATCAATTATGGGAGGTATAGGTTCCTCCTTTGGCCCTTCATATTGCACGACCAATTCATCATTATAAGCATTCTTTTGACAGAACTTCGTGAGCCTATACTCGAGAGAATATCCTAGCTCATTATTTCGAATAGCAAAATCATTATTAAGTTCGGAAATTCTATCAACTAGAACATTGGTAGGAACCTTTTTTCTAAGGTTCTCATTAAAAGCAACATAGTCTAAAGATTGAAAACGCATAATTTCTTCTTGATCAAAGAGGATTGCCTCTATGGGAGGACGACCAGCGTCCACCCTATAGTGCGCAAAGATCTCTTTGGCCTCTTTTATTATAAATCTGAACTCATGAGCCAAAAAGATAGTAGCGGCACGCTTAATAGAAGAATGCTCAATATTAGAAAATTCTAGGAAAATCCTTTGTATGCAAGGATGCATGTGCATAAATTGCCTTTCAAGTTCAACTACAAGCATGGCGATAGCGTCCGCAAGACTACTAGTTCTATGAAGAATAGAACTACCCATAGAAGGCAAAGCACCGGCACAAGTAAAGAAATCTTGGATAACTCCTTTTCCAATAATATTACCACTACCGATTCGGAATTTTTTTGTATGTAAGAAAGGGGGTTCTTCAGCAGGAGCATCATAATTTTCCATGTTATTATTATTGTCCACATCGACAATAATTTTCCCATTTTAGAAATAACGGCAGAAAGAGCGAGGAGCAAAAGAAAAAGGGAGGCGAACAGACAAGAGAGGGCGTGAGGAAAAGAGGGCGAATAAAACGGCAAGGGGGAGAGGAAAACGAGAGGTAAATGGAAAATAATGTAATGCGAGGGATAAGAGTTTGTGATGGGTACTTGGTATGTCTTGACTTGTGCGTAGACTCCAGCAACCGTGCCAAAATGGCTCATTATTAGGAGTCAAATCTTGACTTGACTTGGTGCGAATCTCCTCGACAACGGCGCCAGAAATCCTTCTTGCTACCTCTTGAGCACTGCATTGGTTTTCCCTTGAAGAGGAAAGGGTGATGTAGCAAAGTAGCGTAAGTATTTCCCTCAGTTTTTGAGAACCAAGGTATCAATCCAGTAGGAGATCACGCTCGAGTCCCACGCACCTACACAAACAAATAAGAACCTGGCAACCAACACGATAAAGGGGTTGTCAATCCCTTCACGGTCACTTACGAGAGTGAGATCTGATAGATATGATAAGATAATATTTTTTGGTATTTTTATGATAAAGAGAGATAAAGATGCAAAGTAAAATAAACGGAAAAAGAAATAACTAAGTGTTGGAAGATTAATATCATGGAAGATAGACCTGGGGGCCATAGGTTTCACTAGTGGCTTCTCTCAAGGGCATAAGTATTACGGTGGGTAAACGAATTACTGTAGAGCAATTGATAGAATTGGGCATATTTATGAAAATATCTAGGTATGATCATGTATGTAGGCATCACGTCCACGACAAGTAGACCGAAACGATTCTGCATCTACTACTATTACTCCACACATCGACCGCTATCCAGCATGCATCTAGAGTATTAAGTTCCTAAGAACAGAGTAATGCTTTAAGTAAGATGACATGATGTAGAGGGATAAACTCATGCAATGTGATATAAACCCCATCTTTTTATCCTCGACGGCAACAATACAATACGTGTGATACATCTCCGTCGTATCTATAATTTTTGATTATTCCATGCCAATATTATACAACTTTCATATACTTTTGGCAACTTTTTTGGGACTAACATATTGATCCAGTGCCCAGTGCCAGTTCCTGTTTGTTGCATGTTTTATGTTTCGAAGAATATCCATATCAAACGGAATCCAAACGGGATAAAAACGGACGGAGCCTATTTTGGAATATTTGGAAAATTCCGGAAGAAAAATCCACGCGAGACGGTGCCCGAGGTGGCCACGAGGAAGGGGGGCGCGCCCCTGACCCTCATGGGCCACCCGTAAGGCGGTTGATGCCCTTCTTCGGCCGCAAGAAAGCTATTTTTTCATAAAAAATCACGGCGAAGGTTTCAGGTCAATCGGAGTTACGGATCTCCATGTATATACGAAACGGTGAAAGGGCAGCAGAACAGAACGCAGGAACAGAGAGAGACAGAGAGACAGATCCAATCTCGGAGGGGCTGTCGCCCCTCCCACGCCATGGAGGCCAAGGACCAGAGGGGAAACCCTTCTCCCATCTAGGGAGGAGGTCAAGGAAGAAGAAGACGAAGGGGCCCCCTCTCCCATTCTCTTCCAGTGGCGCCGGAATGCTGCCGTGGCCATCATCATACACACCGCGATCTACTCCAACACCTCTGCCATCTTCACCAACATCTCCATCACCTTCCCCCCTCTATCTACAGTGGTCCACTCTCCCACAACCCGCTGTACCCTCTACTTGAACATGGTGCTTTATGCTTCATATTACTATCCAATGATGTGTTGCCATCCTATGATGTCTGAGTAGATTTTCGTTGTCCTAGCGGTGGTTGATGAATTGCTATGATTGATTTAATTTGATTGTGGTTATGTTGCTGTCCTTTGGTGCCCATCATATGAGCGCGCGCGTGGATCACACCATAGGGTTAGTTGTATGTTGATAGGACTATGTATTGGAGGGCAAGGGTGACAGAAGCTTCAGCCTAGCATAGAAATTGATGCATACGGGATTGAAGGGGGACCAATATATCTTAATGCTATGGTTGGGGTTTACCTTAATGAACATTAGTAGTTGCGGATGCTTGCTAATAGTTCCAATGATAAGTGCATAGAATTCCAAGTCAGGGATGACATGCTAGCAGTGGCCTCTCCCACATAATACTTGCTATCGGTCTAGTAAAGTAGTCAATTGCTTAGGGGCAATTTCACAACTCCTACCACCACTTTTCCACACTCGCTATATTTACTTTATTGTTTATTTATCTAAACAGCCCCTACTTTTTATTTACGTAATCTTTATTATCTTGCAAACCTATCCAACAACACCTACAAAGTACTTGTAGTTTCATACTTGTTCTAGGTAAAGCGAACGTCAAGCGTACGTAGAGTTGTATCGGTGGTCGATAGAACTTGAGGGAATATTTGTTCTTCCTTTAGCTCCTCATTGGGTTCGACACTCTTACTTATCGAAAACTGTTGCGATCCCCTATACTTGTGGGTTATCAAGACCTTTTTCTGGCGCCGTTGCCGAGGAGCAATAGCGTGGGGTGAATATTCTTGTGTGTGCTTGTTTGCTTTATCACTAAGTAATTTTTATTTGCTGTTCTTAGTTGTTCTTTATCTTTAGTTATGGATATGGAACATGAAATACCAAAAAAAATTAGGTGTACTTTCTGCTCATGGAGATGTGGAACCTCCTAAAACCCTCGATGCTGGTTATGTGAAAGATATTATGTACTACTTTAATAATCCTGAGAAAACCCCATTCAATTATGTAATGGGAGTAACGTTAGATCAACGTGAATACTTTAGGTATTACCACTTGACACAAAAGGGAGACTATTATGGGATCAAATTCATATATTGAAGTGGTATGCTAGGCAACTATGCTTGAGATATGATTATACTTGTTGCTCTAGGTTGAAGGCTCCACACCTTCCCTTTTCATGCGAATTTAATGATAATAAAACCTTAGTTTCTTATGCTAATGGTATATATGATTACTATGATGTGGAACAAATAGAAGAATTTGTTGCTTTTATGGGTGCTTATGAAATTGAATCTATGTTTAAAGAGGTTGAAGACTTTGATGATTCGGTTTATAGACCTGAAAATTTAGCTATCCTTAAATATTGTTATGAGAATTATGAATACAATTATGATATTAATGCACTTATTGAGAAAATCTCCACTGTCCAAGAAGAGATTAATATTTTGCAGAAGTCTATGGAAGAAGAAATTGATGAAACTGTGAGCTCATTGGATGAAAAAGATGAGGAGGAGAGCGAAGAACAAAAAGAGGAAGAGCGGATTGATCATCCGTGCCCACCTTCTAATGAGAGTAACTCTTAAACTCATACATTGTTTAATTCCCCTTCATGCTTACCGAAGGATGAATGCTATGACAATTGCTATGATCCCGTTGATTGTTTTGAATTATCCCTTTTTGATGATGCTTGCTTTGCTTGTGGCCAAGATGCCAATATGAATTATGCTTATGGAGATGAACTTGCTATAGTTCCTTATGTTAAACATGAAATTGTTGCTATTGCACCCACGCATGATAGTCCTATTATCTTTTTAAATTCTCCCGACTACACTATATTGGAGAAGTTTGCCCTTATTAAGGATTACATTGATGGGTTGCGTCTTAGTGCTACACATGATGATTTTGATAGATATAATATGCATGTGCTTGCTGCTCCTACTTGCAATTATTCTGAGAGAGGAACTACATCTCCGCCTCTTTATGTTTCCAATACAACAAAATTGCAAGAAACTGTTTATACTATGCATTGGCCTTTACTTTGTGTACATGAATTGTTCTTTTATGATACAATGCATAGGAAGAGAGTTAGACTTCGTTGTTGCATGATATATGTTACTTTGTGCTCACTACTAAATTACAAATCATTGTTAATTAAAATTGGTTTTGATATACCTTGGGATCCGGGTGGATTCATTACTTGAGCACTATATGCCTAGCTTAATGGCTTTAAAGAAAGTGCTGCCAGGGAGACAACCCAGAAGTTTTAGAGAGTCATTTATTTCTGTTGAGTTCTTTTATATAGTTTAAAAACAACAAAAATAAAGAGGGGAACCCAATTTTTTTTAAAAAGGAAAGTGAAAGTGAGAAAGACATGCATTGTTGAAGTGGGAGAGCTCCTTGAACTTTGTTCATGCTCACTGAAACTTTGTGAATCTTGATTACAGAAACTTTTCAACAAAAATAATTACCCCCTTGTACAATTCCATTGTATTATAAAAATAATGTGCCAAGGTTTGCCTTTAGGATGTTTACATTTGCTTGATGGTTTGTACGGTGCATGACAGAAACTTTGGCTGTAGTGCGCGATTTTACATTTTTAGCTGGAACATCAAATGGTTCTGATTCTTTTTGAACTGTCTTTCTATACAAATTTTTTATTTTTCCTAATTTTGGTAGAATTGTTCAAGTATCATAAGTATGGTGAATGTTCAGATTATTACAGACTGTTCTGTTTTACACAGATTTTGTTTTTGATGCATAGTTTGCTCGTTTTGATGAAACTATCGAATTATATCAGTGGATTAAGCCATGAAAAAGTTATATTACAGTAGACACAATGCAAAAACAAAATATGAATTGGTTTGCAATAGTACTTAGAGTAGTGATTTGCTTTATTATACTAATGGATCTTACCGAGTTTTCTGTTGAAGTTTTGTGTGGATGAAGTGTTCGATGATTGAGAAGGTCTCATGTGAGAAGAAGGAAGAGAGGCAAGAGCTCAAGCTTGGGGATGCCCGAGGCACCCCAAGTAAATATTCAAGGAGACTCAAGCGTCTAAGTTTGGGGATGCCCCGGAAGGCATCCCCTCTTTCTTCAACAAGTATCGGTATGTTTTCGGATTCGTTTCGTTCATGCGATATGTGCAATCTTGGAGCGTCTTTTGCATTTAGTTTTAATTTTTCCTTTATGCACCATGCTGGTATGAGGTAGTACTTGGTTTATTTATAGAATCCTCTATGCACTTCACTTATATCTTTTGAGTATGGCTTTATAGAATGCTTCATGTGCTTCACTTATATCATTTGAAGTTTGGATTGCCTGTTTCCCTTTACATAGAAAACCGCCATTTGTAGAATGCTCTTTTGCTTCACCTATATTTGTTAGAGCATGGGCATATCTTTTGTAGAAAGAATTAAACTCTCTTTCTTCACTTATATCTATTTAGAGAGATGACAGGAATTGGTCATTCACATGGTTAGTCATAAAATCCTACATAAAAGTTGTAGATCACTGAATATGATATGTTTAATTCCTTGCAATAGTTTTGCGATATAAAGATGGTGATATTAGAGTCATGCTAGTGGGTAGTTGTGGATTGTAGAAATACTTGTGTTGAGGTTTGTGATTCCCATAGCATGCATGTATGGTGAACCGTTATGTAACGAAGTTGGAGCATGAGGTATTTATTGATTGTCTTCCTTATGAGTGGCGGTCGAGGACGAGCGATGATCTTTTCCTACCAATCTATCCCCCTAGGAGCATGCGCGTAGTACTTTGTTTCGATGACTAATATATTTTTGCAATAAGTATGTGAGTTCTTTATGACTAATGTTGAGTCCATGGACTATGCGCACTCTTACCCTTCCATCATTGCTAGCCTCTTCGGTACCGTGCATTGCCCTTTCTCTCCTCGAGAGTTGGTGCAAACTTCGCCGGTGCATCCAAACCCCGTGATATGATATGCTCTGTCACACATAAACCTCATTATATCCTCCTCAAAACAGCCACCATACCTACCTATCATGGCATTTCCATAGCCATTCCGAGATATATTGCCATGCAACTTCCATCATCATCATATACATGACTTGAGAATCATTGTCATATTGCTTTGCATGATCGTAATATAGCTAGCATGATGTTTTCATGGCTTGTCTGTTTTTTGATGTCATTGCTACGCTAGATCGTTGCACATCCCGGTACACTGCCGAAGGCATTCATATAGAGTCATATCTTTGTTCTAGATATTGAGTTGTAATATTGAGTTGTAAGTAAATAGAAGTGTTATGATCATCATTATTAGAGCATTGCCCCAGTGAGGAAAGGATGATGGAGACTATGATTCCCCCACAAGTCGAGATGAGACTCCGGACAAAAAAAATAATAATAAAAAAATAAAAATAAAAAGAGAAAGGCCAAAAAAAGAGAAGGCCCAAAAAAAAGAAAAAAAGAGAAAAAAATGAGAGAAAAAGAGAGAAGGGGCAATGTTACTATCCTTTTACCACACTTGTGCTTCAGAGTAGCCCCATGTTCTTCATATAGAGAGTCTCTTGAGTTATCACTTTCATATACTAGTGGGAATTTTCATTATAGAACTTGGTTTGTATATTCCAACGATGGGCTTCCTCAAATGCCCTAGGTCTTCATGAGCAAGCAAGTTTGATGCACACCCACTTAGTTTCAGTTTGACCTTTCATATACTTATAGCTCTAGTGCATCTATTGGATGGCAATCCCTACTCCTCACATTGACATCAATTGATGGGCATCTCCATAGCCTGTTGATTAGCCGCGTCGATGTGAGACTTTCTCCTTTTTTTATCTTCTTCTACACAACCTCCACCATCATATTCTATTCCACCTATAGTGCTATGTCCATGGCTCACGCTCGTGTATTGAGTGAAAGTTGAAAAGGTTTGAGAACGTCAAAAGTATGAAACAATTGCTTGGCTTGTCATCGGGGTTGTGCATGATGTGAATATTTTGTGTGAAGAAGATGGAGCATAGCCAGACTATATGATTTTGTAGGGATAACTTTCTTTGGCCATGTTATTTTGAAAAGACATGATTGCTTTATTAGTAGGCTTGAAGTATTATTGTTTTATGTCAAATGATAGACTATTGCTTTGAATAACTCGTATCTTAATATTCATGCCATGATTAGATATGTGATCAAGATTATGCTAGGTAGCATTGCACATCAAAAATTATCTTTTTATCATTTACCTACTCGAGGACGAGAAGGAATTAAGCTTGGGGATGCTGATACATCTCTGTCGTATCTATAATTTTTGATTGTTCCATGCCAATATTATACAACTTTCATTTACTTTTGGCAACTTTTTATACTATTTTTGGGACTAACATATTGATCCTGTGCCTAGTGCCAGTTCTTGTTTGTTGCATGTTTTATGTTTCGCAGAATATCCATATCAAATGGAATCCAAACGGGATAAAAATGGACGGAGCTTATTTTTGGAATATTTGGAAAATTCTGGAAGAAAAATCCACGCGAGACGATGCCCGAGGTGGCCACGAGGCTGGGGGGCACGCCCCTGACCCTCGTGGGCCACCCGTAAGGCGGTTGATGCCCTTCTTCGGCCGCAAGAAATCTATTTTTTGGTAAAAAATCATGGCGAAGATTTCGGGCCAATCGGAGTTACGAATCTCCATATATATACAAAACAGTGAAAGGGCAGCAGAAGAAAACACAGAAACAGAGAGAGACAGAGAGACAGATCCAATCTCAGAGGGGCTCTCGCCCCTCCCACGCCATGGATGCCAAGGACCAGAGGGGAAACCCTTCTCCCATCTAGGGAGGTGGTCAAGGAAGAAGAAGACGAAGGGGCCCCCTCTCCCCTTCTCTTCCGGTGGCGCCGGAACGCTGCCGTGGCCATCATCATCATCACCGTGATCTACTCCAACACCTCCGCCATCTTCACCAACACATCCATCACCTTCCCCCCTCTATCTGCAGCGGTACACTCTCCCGCAATCCGTTGTACCCTCTACTTGAACATGGTGCTTTGTGCTTCATATTATTATCCAATGATGTGTTGCCATCCTATGATGGCCAAGTAGATTTTCGTTGTCCTAGCGGTGGTTGATGAATTGCTATGATTGATTTAATTTGCTTGTGGTTATGTTGCTGTCCTTTGGTGCCCACCATATGAGCGCGCGCGTGGATCACACCATAGGGTTAGTTGTATGTTGATAGGACTATGTATTGGAGGGCAAGGGTGACAGAAGCTTCAGCCTAGCATAGAAATTGATGCATACGGGATTGAAGGGGGACCAATATATCTTAATGCTATGGTTGGGGTTTACCTTAATGAACATTAGTAGTTGCGGATGCTTGATAATAGTTCCAATCATAAGTGCATAGAATTCCAAGTCAGGGATGACATGCTAGCAGTGGCCTCTCCCACATAATACTTGCTATCGGTCTAGTAAAGTAGTCAATTGCTTAGGGGCAATTTCACAACTCCTACCTCCACTTTTCCACACTCGCTATATTTACTTTATTGTTTCTTTATCTAAACATCCCCTACTTTTTATTTACGTAATCTTTATTATCTTGCAAACCTATCCAACAACACCTACAAAGTACTTGTAGTTTCATACTTGTTCCAGGTAAAGCGAACGTTAAGCGTGCGTAGAGTTGTATCGGTGGTCGATAGAACTTGAGGGAATATTTGTTCTGCCTTTAGCTCCTCATTGGGTTCTACACTCTTACTTATCGAAAACTGTTGCGATCCCCTATACTTGTGGGTTATCAACGTGTCGTTTCCCTTTCTGTCACTGGGATCGAGCACCGCAAGATTGAACCCAAAGCTAAGCACTTCTCCCACTGCAAGAAAGATCAATCTACTAGGCCAAACCAAACTGATAATTCGAAGAGACTTGCAAAGATAACTAATCATACATAAAAGAATTAAGAGAAGATTCAAATATTATTCATAGATAGACTTGATCATAAACCCACAATTCATCGGATCTCGACAAACACACCGCAAAAGAAGATTACATCGAATAGATCTCCAAGAGAACCGAGGAGAACTTTGTATTGAGATCCAAAGAGAGAGAAGAAGCCATCTAGCTAATAACTTTGGACCCGAAGGTCTGAAGTAAACTACTCACACATCACCGGAGATGCCATGGAGTTGATGTAGAGGCCCTACGTGATCAATTCCCCCTCCGGCGGAGCTCCGGAAAAGGCCCCGTGATGGGATCTCTCGAGTACAGAAGGTTGCGGCGGTGGAATTAGGTTTTCGTGGTGCTCCCGGATGTTTGGGGATACGTGGATATATATAGCAGGAAGAAGTACGTCAGTGGAGCAATGGGGGCCCACGAGGGTGGAGGACGCGCCCAGGGGGGTAGGTGCGCCCCCTGCCTCGTGCCCTCCCTGATCGTTTCTTGACGCCCACTCCAAGTCTCCTGGATCACGTTTGTTGAGAAAATCACGTTCCCGAAGGTTTCATTCTGTTTGGACTCCGTTTGATATTCCTTTTCTTCGAAACCCTAAAATAGGCAAAAAACAACAATTTGGGTTGGGCCTCCGGTTAGTAGGTTAGTCCCAAAAATGATATAGAAGTGTAAAATAAAGCCCATTAACGTCCAAAATAGATAATATAATAGCATGGAGCAATCAAAAATTATAGATACGTTGGAGACGTATCACTTACGTATACACGATAATTTAAAATGCCACATGCGGCAAGGCCCAGAACACTCACGACCTACATATGCATACAATTATAATAAAATATAATCTAAAAGGCTGAGTTGGCGGCCTTCCGGCGATGGTCTTCTCGGATTCCATGATCAGCATAGCACCCTTGCGGCCGTTCACTCCAAGTGTCCCGACCCGCCTCTGCCTACGGAGCTACTGGCGCTGGGAGGCTCTTGGGGCTGCTGGGCCTCTTCCAGAAGAGCCTGACAGCGTGCAAGCGTGCGCATGACAACTTCGCGGAACCGCTCCATTTCCATGTCTCTGGCCTGGTAGCAAATTCCGTCCATCACCTACATCCTCAAGATATCCCGTTGGCGATGTTCTACTTCGTCGGGGACGTCAACTCCGCCAAGGATGTGCTCGAGCCTAGCCACCACATCATCAGGATCGAGGTTGACACGGCTGCCGCGGGCAATGATAAAGCCACCGGCTGCCTGTGTCTTGACTGAATCGTAGAGACCCTCTGCCCATTCCTTGCAGGGCATCAGGCTCTCGTTGAGCACTGGTGACGGCGGCTCTTTGGGTTGGTCGTCGATCATGCCGCCGAGCAGCTATGGATCTTTTGCACGGAGGATGGCAAACTGCTCATCACACCTCCTCTGCAATATGTCGATTGTGCTCCCAAGGACTATCACACCGATATCGCTACCGATGGGGTATGGTGCCTGCATCGGCCGATGAAGCTCTTGCTCCCCGACCTGCTCGTTCTCCTCGCCGAAGATGTAACGCAGGTAGGTGTTGATGTCGAAGCTTTGGTCGTTTCCTGGCATGCTTGGAATAACTAATGGTATATGGGTGAGGACTAGATCTGCATAGAGTGTCGTGGTGGTGCGTTGCCGCCAGGGTTATATGCAGCAAGCGGTAAGCTGGTGGCGGGAAACCGGTGAGGGAAGAGGCATGGATTTTACAATTCACCCATGT
Source organism: Triticum urartu (assembly GCF_056163025.1). NCBI lineage: Eukaryota > Viridiplantae > Streptophyta > Magnoliopsida > Poales > Poaceae > Triticum > Triticum urartu. Next base: position 297,962,684 of record NC_141877.1, read on the forward strand.
GGAGCACGGGAAGCATTCGCTGGAGCGCGGGAAGACTAAGTGGAGCACACACACAACCCGAATACCGTATCCGGTGCCACGTGTTATTTATCACACAAGCGTTGACATAAGGAAACATATGTGTAACTTACTAATCATCGCACACGAGTACTCGCAGACGCATCATGTGCGATACTCCTAGCCACCGCAAGCAACTAGTTTGCATTTTCAAAGTTTTTTGTACACATAGAATCGCACACAAACTTACTGTATTAACCGTCTGAGTTGTAATTTCTCATCGCAAATAGTTCATCCGAGTAGGCTGTTTGCCACGTATCACACACATCTTGTTAAGTTGAACCGTTTCTTTTGTGTTCGCTAATCGAAAACAGTTCTTCCAAGTGAACTGTATGCCCTATACCACACACACCTTGATCTGGCTAACCATTTCTATTGCACTCCCTAATAGCAAATAGTTCATCGGAGCGAACTGTATGCCACATATCGCACAAACATTGATATGGCTGCCCGTTTTTGTTGTTTTGCCTCATCGCAAACAGTTCGAACGGGTTAGCCGTGTGTCCTGAATCGCACATGCAACTATAATCTGAACCATGTTTGATGCATGCTCCATCACAAATGTTTTGCACCTTTTTGACGGTTTTTTACACCGCAATTTGTGATTAATGCATCGCACATAGTTTCGTCAAACGGTCTCTGATTGTAGTGTCGCGTTAGCAACAACCTGCAGTAGTGTTAGCTTTTCGACAAAATAAAAAAGGGAAAAAATTGCGTGAAAAATGTGTTTATTTGCGTCCATAAAAGCATGGTTTTGCTTCCACGAGAGGCATGGTTTTGCTTTCGCGAGAGGCACGGTCGTGCCTCTCAGAAATGAAAAATGTGTTTTTTTCTTTCTATGAGAGTCACGGTTTTCCTTCCACCAGAGGCACGGACGTGCCTCTTAGAAACGGAAAAAATATGTTTTTTTCTTTCTCGATAGGGACGTTTTTGCTTCCACGATAGGCACAGTTTTGCTTCCGTGAGAGGCACGACCATGTCTCTTAGAAACGAAAAAACTCGGTTTTCTCTTTTTTCCTTTCCTGAGAGGCACGTTTTTGCTTCCACGAGAGGCATGACTCTCGCAAACGGCTACTGTAAGAAAAAAACATGCTCCCGGTATTGATTTTTCGTCTGTTTTTTTCCTGACAAAAAGATCGTCAAAACCTATCAACATGGGATTTTGAAGATCTCGACACGAATCCAATGGTGAAAACGATTCGAGATTTTGACGCATGGTTTAAGAGATAAAATGTTTTGAATAAATGGATCTATGAAAAAGGGAAAACTCCCAGCTTGCCACAAGTGGCGCACATGCATCGCACCGTTTGTCACAACATAGGGAGGTGCGAGTGGTCTTTGGAAGGAGTACTCCTCAATTAGTGATTTCGCAAATACGAGCACCCGAATCGCATTATCCCCCTTCACCACCCTCGTTGCCCCGCGTGCGACAGGGAGGGCACCTCAGCCGCCGCCGCCACAAGCTCTCTCCACCCCACGCCTCCTCCCTCGCCGCCGCCACAGGGCGCGGCCGGGCAAAGCCGGGCGAGCGGTGGCGACGAGGCTTTCTCGGCTTGTCGCGCGCTGGTCCTGCACAGGACAGTGTAACATCCCCAGTGTCATGCTACAGTAACTCCACACTAATGATGCCATGTCATCGTTACTTAACTAAGCCAAATTATCACTTGTTATAAACAAAGCCAAATTCAAATTTAAAGTAAAGTCAAGTAATATATTTCTTCGAACAGTAAAATAAAAATGTTCATTGCATTACAAATAATCAATGAGTAATTGTCAAGGTGAAATCAACTTTTTGTAAAGTATTTAAGTACCCTAAAATAATTAAAACAGAGGCCAAATCTTTAATAAAATGCCTTTTCAAAATTATAAAATTTACTAACTATTTTATTTAAACCCCAAACTTTTTGTGGCAGAGGCCAAAATTGCATTGTGGTTTATGGACCAACTTCCATATTTAATAAAAGTTATCTACTTTATAATATTTGAGGCAAAATAGAAATATATAAAAAGGATGTATATAAAAAGGAAAAGAAGCACTGGTGGACTGGGCCTTAGTCCACAAGTGCAGGCCCAGCCCACCATCACCCTTGTCTTCTACCCCGCTAAAGTGGGGGCGCAGGAGACAACCATGGCAGGCATCCACGGCGCCCCCGACCACGTGCGGCCATCCCCCCGGCTCCCATGATGGATAAGGGCTAGCCCATGCCCCTCTCACCCTATCCCGAAACCCTAACACCCCAGATCCCCTTCCCCTCGCGTCCCTCTCCCCTCTGTAGCGTGCACATGATCCGCCTCGGCCATGGCCACCGCCGTTCTCGCGGTCACCATCGTCCCCAAGCCTCGTGTGGATGTCCAAAAGCTTCACCGACCACCGCTATTTCTTCCACACCATTGGAACAGAGCCCTCTACTTCTTCCCCAACACCGGCCACCACATCACACCATCGATTCGCTCAACCCTGACCTCTCCCGGCTTCTCCGAGACTGCCGCGAGCTCCTACGTGAGCTCTGATGACCCACAAGTATATGGGATCAATCATAGTCATTTCGATAAGTAAGAGTGTCAAACCCAACGAGGAGCAGAAGGAAATGACAAGTGGTTTTCAGCAAGGTATTTTCTGCAAGCACTGAAATTGTCGGTAACGGGTAGTTTGTGTGACTCCCCAAGTCTGACGCGCTAGGTGTCTTCTAGTTATTCGTTATTCTTGCCTTGTCATTCACTTGCGTGTTGCATCTTGCCATGTCATCATCTGCATTGCATCTGCATGTTTTCAAAACTTGCATTCGTCCGGGTCTCCCAGTTCTTTCAGTTGTCCGTTCTGAGCCCAGACACACTTGCACACGCCCGCGGCATGTCCGAAATAGTATTTTATAAGTGGCCGAAAAATGTTCTCAGAATGGGTTGAAAGTTGGAATGTGGTGTTGTTATGTTGTAGGTAGGCCACCTGCCAAGTTTCATCGCATTCGGCATGCGTTTGACACCCCAACAGATAACTATAGCGGCAGTATAGCCAGTGTATCGTCGGACGTTTTCGGTCTCCGGAAACCTTGCCGGGCTGCATTTCCGTCTCTCTCCTCTCAGCCCAACCCACTCTCTCTAGAGCCCACCTAACCTAGTTAAACCCTCCTCTCGATCGGAATCGTCGGATTGTGATCGGATGCTCTGAAACGCCCCAAAATCCCCCCTAACCCTAAACCTGCCCTATATAACACCTTCCCCTTCCATTTTGGGTAGCCTACCCCTCCTCCTAGTTCTAGCCACCACCCCACCTTGTTTTCAGCGCCGAGCCCCTCCCTGGCCTCCACTTGTCGTCGCCGCCGCCATGCCCTAGGGCCAATCCCGGAGTGCCACCTCACCCCTCAGCGCCCGCCACAGCCAACAGGAGCCGGCCACGTCGGCCCCTGGTCTCCCCGCGCCGCCACGAAGCCCGTGGGCCTGCCAGGACCCAGATCAGGCCCTGGGAAGCCCATCAGGGCCCGAGCGCTCCACCGCCGCTCCCATGGCTCCTCCTCGAGCTCCCGAACCGCCTAGCCCGAGCTCCCCGCTCGCTCCTTCCATCGCCTCTGCCCGACCCCGTCGCCGACGCACCAGCGCCGTCGTCGGAGACCGATCCACCGCGCCCCGTCAGGTCGCTGCCAACCCCCGTCACCTTCTCCTTCTCCTCTCTCTCTTGCAGACCTCACATCTCTCTCTCCCTCTGTCTGCAGGGCCGCCATGGCCTCAGATCTGCGCAACCATCGCTGGAATCCGTCGCCAGCCGCCCGATCCGGCCTCCCTGCTGTCGGATACGAGAAACTCACGTCGTCCCGCATCCATTCAGGTCGGGTCCTTCTCCTCCTCGACCCTGCTGCACCTCCGTGCCACCGAAGTCCGCCGCCGCTACTCCCTGAACGCGAGGAGGACGAGCGCCCAGCTCGCCAACCTCCCCTACCCGCTCGCACGCACATGGGCCGCATGGGTCCCGCAAACTGGCCCAGCTGCCCCAAGCCTAGTGCAGGATCGTCTGCCTCGTCTCTCCTTCGACTGAGCCAAGCCCATGGTGAGGACAACCTCCCTATTCCCTACCCAGTGCGTAGTTTAGTTATTCGGCGCCCAGTGGACTACTTCAGATTCGGCCTGCATATGTTTTTTTAGCATCTGCGAATTTGTCTAATTTTCCAGAGTTTACAGTTTTACAGAAAAACCCTTCTAGTTCATGCATTTAATAAGTCCACAACCGTGCATCGGAATTAAACAAACTTAATATGAAAAATACTTAGAATTTTGTCTAGTTTCATAATATGCAACTTTCAACCATGTTTAAAATGTTCAAAATGTTGTTTGTGTTTATTTTGCATAATGCCATGTTAAAATGATTTATTTCATAACTAAATAACTGTAGCTTCATTTTAAATAAACTTTATACGTAAATGGGGTAGAAAAATGCATAGATTAACATGTTGCACTTGCTTTGGCTGTTTAACAACTCTAAAATACGGTTTAGGAAGAACAGGAGCAAATTTGAATATGCAGATGAGGATTTTTCGGAATTGTTGTTTTTTGTTTTTGGCCTCATTTAAACTTGCCTAGATAGTTGTTTTACTTGTGCTTCACCTCTTGCCATGTTTAACAACATTTAATATTGTTGGGTTCATAAACGATAGTGAACTAAATACTTGAATGTGGGGTTTTGTCATTATGCAACTCGTTGCATATTGAGCTCCACTTAATTTGTAGTGTTGTTTGTGCACTTTGCCATGCCATGCATATTTTAACCGGACATGCATCATACTTGTTTGTGCATCATGCCATGATTATGCTTGTTGGTTTACCATGTTGTTTGTTTCTTTCCGGAGTTGCTTATTCTTGTTAGTTCCGGTAACATTGCATTTGTGAGGATCCGTTCGACTACGTCCGTTTGTCTTCTTCATGGACTCGTTCTTCTTCCTTGCGGGATTTCAGGCAAGATGACCATACCATCGACATCACTTCTATCTTTGTTTGCTAGTTCTTGGCTCTATCGCTATGTCACGCTACCTACCACACTAGTGGAATCAGGTTCTTTGTCATCTGCCCATTCTTTGTCGTCCGCTTGCTGACGGCAAAGAAGGTCTTTGCCGTCAGCCACAAGAAAACGGATGGCAAAGATGTGCCTGATGGCAAACACAAAGTCTTTGCCATCAGCCCGTTCTTTGCCGTCCGCTGGCTGACGGCAAAGAATCTTTGCCGTCCGCTAGCAGATGGCACAGAGGTGGGTGGGTCTTGTTATTGTTTAACCAACTCAAGCCCACCGGCCCCACCTCTTTGCCGTCCGCAAGCGGACGGCAAAGAATCTTTGCCGACCGTTGGCGGACGGCGAAGAGGCGGGTACGTTAACGGCCGTCCCGCCCCCTCTCTTCTCTCCACTCTCTCATTCGTCCCCACCACACCCGCGCCGCCGCCGCCGACCCCGTCTACCCCGCACCCCTCCCCTGCGCCCCCGTCCTCCAACGCACCCCACCGCCCCTTCGACGTCGCCCCGCCCCTTCCCCTCCGTCGCCATCCCCCACCCACACCGGCCGCACCGTCGCCGCCGACCCCGTCCGGCGTAGCCGGCTGCCCTGCCGCCCCGCACCCCTCCCCGACCTCCACCGTGGCCCCGCCGCCTCTTCCACGTAGGGCAGCCGCGCCGCGGCCGTCCCCGCCTCGTCCCACCACGGCCGTCCCCGCCCCGTCCTGCCACGGCCGTCCGGCCTACCCCTCCACCGGGTCACCGCCTCCTCCAGCGGCCGCCACAGTCGCCTGGCCTCCCTCTCCACCAGGCGAGCTCCTCCCCTTTTTGTTTAATTAGTTTCTTTTAGTTTAGTTTCTGTTTTAGTTATAGTTTAGTTTAGTTTACTTTATTTTAGATTATTTTTAGTTTAGTTTATTTTAGATTAGTTTTAGCTTTAGTTTATATTATTTTAGTATTTTAGATTAGTTTTAGTTTTAGCTTAGAAGAAGAAGTAGAAGGAGGAGGGAGGAACAGGAGGAAGGAGAAGAAGAAAGAAGAAAAGAAGAAGAAGAGGAGGAAAAAGGAGAAGAGGAAGAAGAAGAAGAAGAAGAAGAAGAGGAGGAGGAGGATGAGGAGGAGGAGGAGAAGAAGAAAGAAGAAGAAGACCCCGACCCCCGACACCCTGACACCACACCCCGACCGCGGTCGACCCCGACCCCGACCTCGACACCCTGACACCTCGACCCCGACACGACACCCCGACCCTGACACCCTGACACCACACCCCGACCCCGACCCCGACCATCGACACCCCGACACCTGACACCCCGACCACCGACACACTGACACCACACCCACCCTCACCCTCACCCCCGACCCCTAACACCCTGACACCACACCCCGACCCCGACCCTGACACCCCGACACCCTGACACCACACCCCGACCCCATATATATTTGTGTTGATCGAGTGTATTTTTATTATGGTCATGATAATGATACACTTAAATTATATATATATATATATATATATCATTATGCTCATGTCAGGTATCCAATTTTTTATGTTGTACTAATTTTGTTTACTTTTTTTCATTGCAGGTGTTGACAGGATGGTGGGCAAGGGTCCAGAGCGCCCCGATCCTCCTGCGAGCGCTACTAGGAGGGGTGGTTCCATTATTCCAGCCCACCCCTCCGGAGAGCGCTGCTAGACAGTATGCAGACAACTGCGGCGGGCACTTCTTCTTCGGCTGGGAGAGGTCGGGGAGGACGAAGAAGCCTGCTAGAGGTGGACGTGGCAGAGGGAGAGGTAGGAAAGCTGTTACGCCTTCCTCACCGCCACCCTCAGCTGATTCACCCGACCACATGAGTGCTCCCTCTGACGTGGACCCGTCTCGGACTCCGGTCCACGAGCCTCTGGTCGCTGATCCTTCCCCTGACCAGACTCGGGTCGCCGATCCTTCACCCAACGTGAGTCCGGTCCCATAGTCTTTGTCTCAGAAGACTTCGGTCACGGGGTCTTTGTCCCAGAAGACTCCGGTCACGGGGTCTTCGTCCCAGAAGACTCCGGTCACGGGGTCTTCGGCCCACGAGACTCCGGAGGCTAGTGGCTCGGAGGATGGTAGGGAGGACACCTTTTCAGATGATTGCTACAGCGATGATGAGCTGGTTGAGAAGGGAAAGAAGGTCTACAAGTGTGGTGCTACAAAGCTCCCGCCCGTGCAGACGACCCCCGACCAGAGGTGGTTGATTGCGCCTAAAGGGTTGAAGTAAGTGCATTTACTATTCATTAACCTTTTGCCTTCATGTTCCTTCAAATTAATATCTAATGCATTGGCCTTGTCATACTGCAGGGGCTGGGTTCGCCCCCATGGTTCCCGTCGGCCCAACCAGGTCCTTGGTGTGCTTTGCCGGCAGCACTTCCCTGGGTGTGTCACGTTGCCCGGTGAGGGTCAGGTTCCACAGCTAGCACTGACCTGGGAGCTGTACTCGGTTGCCCCGGCCCCGCCGGAGGAGAGGGTCAATGATGTCTTGTGCGAGACGGTGGCCGACATTGTGTTCCGTCGGTTTTGGGTAATTTCTCCTTTACGGAATTAAAAATCAACACTACCTAGTGATTCTACTAATCAGTGTTGTCTACTTTGATTGCAAACCTTCTACAGGGTTTCAGAGGGAGAGCAGGAGGCCGCGTGTATGGTTGTCGAAAACGAGTGCAAGCGCCTACTTTAGAACTTAAGGCACGAGGCTCGGGTGTAGGCCGTTCGAGACTTCTACGCCTCGAAGGGTATTAAGAGGGGCAAGCAGAAGTGTCGCGGCAAGTTTCCGAGTAAGGAGAAGTACATGCAGGTAATTACCTATTCTTAAGGCCTTGAACTTAGTTTTCTTGATTTGATTCATTGGTGTAGCGCTAAAATTTCTCTTGACTCACTTAGGCCAACTCCACCGCGCGACCCCAAACGGATGTCTGTTTTGTCCGGATTCTGTCCGTTTGGGTAGGGATTTGGGGTCGTGTCCGGGCGTGTCCTGGGATGTGGTGGCCGTGCACCCAGCGCGTGGAAGCATCTCGGCCGCATCCTATCCGCGTATTATTTCTTTGCAAGTCCTTAACTTTATTTCATCATTCATTTTTAGTACATGAAAAATACATCATCACATTTTTACTAGTAAAGCAAGACCAAAGAAAACAAGAACCACAAGAATACATTTTAGAAGATACCCGACTTCCATAACTGCTCCCTAGAGTTGGGTTAGGGCCTTCTCGATGCACTCGTTGTTCATCTGTGGAGGAGGAGGCTCGATCTGGCATCCTCCTTTCTTCTTCAAGCCATAAGTCAATGTTGCTTCCTCCTCAGACCTAGTCTCGTGTCTAGCCTCTAATCTAGCAACAAGTGCACTTGTCTCATTTACAGCCTCTATGCTAGCTAAAAGTGCACGAACATGTACTAAATTTCGCTCTATCAATATATCGATGTACTCTTCTTCCCAATACCAAAACATGCATCCATTCTACACAAAAAAATTTGAAGTTAGCACAACTAGTCAAATCTAGAGCACAAACCGAAGCTAAAAAAAGTGCATACCCCATCGTTTAAGCACTTGATGAACACCCATCCGGGATGTTCCGGTGTTGTAGACACGCGACGCACGACCATCCTTGGGCAGTGGTCGCACTTAATGAGTGGCAACGGTGCGCCAGCGAGCTTTTGGGCAAGCACCGAGCCCGGCCGGCCGCCATTCGCGTATCTGCCGGCGGACCACCGATAGTGCAGATCCGAGCGGCTAGAGGAGGAGCCACTGCCTGCATGTGGCCTTGCGGCCCTGCCAGGGCCTTCCGGCGAGGTGCCCAGCCAGTCCATGGTGCGTCCCGGCCTCCCACAGCCGGCCGAGCTCAAGACCGTCCGGATCCGCCCCAAAACCGGCCGGCGGGTGCGCAAACCAGGTGGCCGTGGTTGGGTAGCTCGGCGGCGCCGAGGGGAAGGGGTTGGGCGAGCTCACGTCCGAACTGCACGACTGCAACGGCAGTGGCGGCGGCGGCGGCGAGGGGAAGAGTGGGGAAAGTGGAGGGGGTGCGGCCGGAGGGAGGGAGGGGGCGGATAGAAAAAGGCCTGCGTTGTGCCACTGACGGGCGGGCCAGGGGAGGACATGCGCAGACGATCCACGCGTCCGCGTGGTGTCCGTTTCACCCCAAAAGCGACGCAAACTTGGGCCGCGGATGGGTCGAAAGAGGACACAAAGCGGACAAAAGTCCGTTTGCGGCCGCGCGCTGGGCCGTCTCGTTTGTCCCTTTTACCCCAAATGGACGAGGGCGGACAGGATAGGGTCGCGCGGTGGAGTTGGCCTTAGGTGCCCCCGAGATGGTGTGTGGATAAGATGGACTGTTGGGAGGCGTTGGTGGATGCGTGGTGCTCTGCCCAATGGAAAGTCGAACACCAAAGGGCCAAGGATAAGCGCGACCAAATGGAAGGTGTGCCACACCATCAAGGGAGCTCCAACCTGTTTGAGTACGGGGATAACTGGGTATGTGGTTTGCTACATGATTCATGCAATTGATTCTTCATGCTAGATAGTTCATTTATGACACATTTAGCTCTAAAATGACATAATAACCTTAGATAGCTCTATAAAATGACTTAATATGCTTTAGTCAGTTAAAAATGGCATAACTACCTTCGATAGCTCAATAACGACCTAAACTAATCTTAGCTAGTTAGCTCCAAAATGACCTATTTACATAGCAATATCATTCTTCATGCTAGCTTGAGCCCTTAACTAATATTTTGTTCCTCTCTCTCAGGCGCACCACCACAAGAGGCCTGTGCCAGGTCTGTTCGACCTCTATGGCATGGCCCATATGGCCCCGTACAAGAAGGCCAAGCCATTCACGGAGTCTGACCTAGATGATCCAGAGAGCTTCACCAACAAGACCTCCCACCACAAGCTTGTGAGGTACAGAGACGAGGGGAAGACGAGTAAAGGGGAGGACATTAACCTGAGCCAGGATCCTTTTGATACAGAGCTGGTGATGATATCTTGTGGCGGGAGGTCCCATGGCTCTCAAGCCATTGGTGATGGACTGATATGTTGTCCTAAGACTCTCCCACAGATCAAGAAGCCCCTGAGTAGCTCTGATCCTGAGATAACGCCTCATGCATGGCCCGCGGAGATCGCCATGGCGGTTAGTTATACGGACTCTCTCACCTTTGCTCCATTACATTGTGTGTGCGTCCATCGATGATTACAATGCTAACGAGGAGTGGTGTGTTGCAGGCTATTGTTGAGAAAGAGAGATTGAAGACGAAGGAGCTTGTGGAGGAGGCAAAAAGGGAGGCAAAAAAGGAGATGGAGGAGAAGACGGCTAAGCTGTTGGAGGAGGAGTGGAACTGGAACGACATCGCTAACCGGGCCATATACGAGCTCATCGTGGTACGTTTCTCGTGCATATTAGCCCAATCATGCACATAATGTTCGCATTACTATCTAATATGACTGACTCAAGAGAACCAAATGTGCAGACCATGTGCGAGAAAAACAGTCAGGCCCCTCCGCCGATGCCCTAGATTGCTCCGGCGAACACAGTGAGTTTGATTTGAATGGTCGTTGCTTACTACTATTCACATTTTAGTTTGCGAACTTTCTAACGAGACATTATCGGAAATGATCTTTGGCGCAGCATGGCTCCCGACAAGCATCGACCACTCCTTTTGCCAATGCCGGAACCCCGACCGGTCCTTCACCTCCGTCTGGCATTGGCGCAGCCCCGACCATTCCTACACCTCCGTCATAACGGTATTTTTCTTCTTATTTAGCATGTTTTGTCCATTTATGACATAATTTAGCCTATTTAGTCCACAAATGACATAATAAGATGAAGAAAATCAAGGAAGAGGAAGGAAAGAAGGAATAGGAAGAAAAGAAGAAGAAGAAGAAGAAGAAGAAGGAGAAGAGGAAGAATAAGACTAGAAGAAGAAGATTATCCTTCTTCTCCTCCTCCTCCTCCTCCTCCTTCTTCTTCTTCTTCTTCTTCTTCTAGTTTTCTTCTTCTCCTCCTCCAAAATGAAGTTAGCTCTAAGTTATGCTTAGTTAGGTCAAAAATGGCATAATTAGCTAGGTAAGCTCAAAAATGGAATGTTTCATCTTATTTAGCCTATTTATCCATTTATGACATAATTGAGCCTATTTAGTCCACAAATGACATAATAAGATGAAGAAAATCAAGGAAGAGGAAGAAAAGAAGGAATAGGAGAAAAGAAGAAGAAGAAGAAGAAAAGAAGAAGATCTTCTTCTTCTTCTAGTCTTCTTCTTCTTCTTCTTCTTCTTCTTCTAGTTTTCTTCTTCTTATTCTCCAAAATGAAGTAAGCTCTAAGTTATATCTCATAATATGCTTAGTTAGGTCAAAAATGGCATAATTAGCTAGGTAAGCTAAAAAATGGCATTTTTCTTCTAATTTAGCCTATTTAGTCCATTTATGACATAATTTATCCTATTTAGTCCATAAATGACATAATAAGATGAAGAAAATCCAGGAAGAGGAAGAAAGAGAAGGAATAGGGAGAAAAGAAGATTCTTTCTTCTTCTTCTTCTTCTTCTTCTTCTTTTCTTCTTCTTCTTCTTCTTCTTCTTCTTTTCTTCTTCTTCTTCTTCTTCTTCTTCTTCTAGTTTTCTTCATCATCATCATCATCATCATCATCTTCTTCTTCTACTTTTCTTCTTCTTCTCCAAAATGAAGTTAGCTCTAAGTTATATCAAAAATGGCATAATATGCTTAGTTCACTCAGAAATGGCACAATTAGCTAGGTTAGCTCCATTTTACCTAAGTATGCTTACTCATTCTTCTTCTTCTTCTTCTTCTTCATTTTCTTCTTCTTCTTCTTCTTCTTCTTCTTCTTCTTCTAGTCTTCTTCTTCTAACTTCCATGTTTCCCATTTTGCAGATTTAATTCACTATATGGGAGCTTGCATGGATGGAGTGCTTGTTTCCCTTTTCTTTTTTTCGTTTGTATCGATAAAAAATGTGGAACTTTGTTATATGGATGCATGCATGGAACAATGTGTTGGGTGAACATTGTGATGTTACTGTAATATGTATGTATGGAACTCTGTTTCTTATTATGTATGTATGTTGTCATGGATGGAGCTATGTGTTGGATACATCATATGTCTGCTGTGCATGTGAATATATGTGTGTGTGTGTGTGTGTGTATCTGTGTGTGAATTCATGAGAAATTAAATGGATACAAATAAAAACAGGGGGTATATAGCCTCTTTGCCGTCTACTAGCGGACGGCAAAGAGGACACGTGGCAGCTACCTGTAAAACCTGGGAAACACTGGCTGCCTATTTGGTCACTTTGCTGTCTGCTAGCAGACAACAAAGATTCAAATCACTTTGCCGTCCGCTGGCAGACGGCATAACTGGCACTACAAAAAAAATACACTTCCGTGATGATACGTGTTTTTCACAGTAGGTCATGTTTTTTTGTCATGCATGTACATCCATGACAAATTTATGACAAAATCAAGATAGTCATACCTGTGCTGTCTTAGAAGTGTTCCATGACATTACCATAATTATCATCACGGAAGTGTCCATTTCCATGACGATAAACCGCATGTCACAGAAGTGCTTTCGTCAAGGGTGACCGACACATGGCATCCATCATAACGGAACGTCGTTAAGCTATCGGGTCGGGTTTTGGATCCGATAACCCATTAACAGCCCCGACCAATGGGGATTTTCCACGTGTAAAATCATCATTGGCTAGAGGAAACACGTGTCGGCTCATCGTTGGGACAGATGTCATCCGCTCATTGGACCGAAGGCGCCTATGATACGGCGACACGTGGCACGGCCCAACAGAGGCCCATTCCTGTGAAAAGGCCGGCCCGTTCGACTTGGTCAAAAGGTGGCGGGCTGGCCCATGGAAAGCCTGTTAATGGCCTATTCGCATATAGCCCATTTACAGCCCGCTAACCCAGGGCCCGTTACGCCCTTTTCGAATTAGGCCCAGTAGCGTCATATGGGCCGTCCAATATGATTTAGCCCGTTTTAACTTCCGGCCCATGTGTGGCCCATGACTTCTTTCGGCCCATATGAGGACCTTTGTAACTCTTGGCCCATTAACGGCCCGTGGTGAAACTGGCCCGTAATGAACAGTGTATCACTTTATACCCATTAATGGTCCGTTATTCCATTGGGCCGTTTCTAGCCCAAGTTATCTTTCGGCCTTCTCAGGGTCCATTGATTCTTGGGCTCATTTGTAGCATTCGGTTACATATGGCCCGTCACTGTCATTTTCTGCTTGTGGACCAAATTCAGCCCGTCGTTACAGTCGGCCCGTTTGCGGACCTTTAATACGTTGGGCCGTTTTCATGTCAAAAAACCCGTTGGGCTGTTTTCATAGAGTTATCAAATACGGCCTATTAACGGCCCGTTATGGTCCACGAATAGTATGGCACATGATTGGCGAAATGATGATACACCCCGTAGAATGCCCAGGGATCCTACGGCCCGTATGAGGCCCATGGATAGTACGGCCCATAGAAGGCCCATGGATCGTACGACCCGTAGAAGGCCCATGGACACTACAACCCGTAGAAGGCCCATGGACCCTAAGGCCCGTATAGAAGGCCGATGGATCCTACGGCCGGACGAAGGCCCATGCATCATAATACGGCCTGTAGAAGGCCCATGATTATTTTGGCCTAGTTACCAAAAATAGGCTATTGTGGCCACTAGAAAAAAACAGAAAAAGAACTGTAGTGACTACAAGCAAACAACTAAACAAGACAATAAGGAAATAAATAAGCAAGGAATTAACGCTAGCCTATTACCGCTATTACACATATTACATCCACTGGGCATCAAAGTTCGCCACCAGTGCAAATATAGGGAACAAAGCAGCACATTACATACACTGGCCGTCAAAATTGGCCACCAGTGCAAATAAACGCGGCAGCAAAACAAGAGCATAACTGAAACAACTTTAGAAGAGCTGAAGAAACATTATCCTGGGTATCCACCATGCTGGCAATAAGCTTAGCAAGCTGATTAGCTTTGTCCTGTTTGGTGCTAAAATCCTCCAACGCTTGCTGTTGCACCAGAAAGTATGCATCTGAATGCTCCAGGGACTTTCGCAATCCTTTCGCTTCTTATCGCAGCACAGCTGATCGATGTCTTTCAGCTTGTAGTTGAGACTCAAGAAACCGAACTGATTCAGACAGTGAGTTTGAATAGCTTGTGCAAGCAGTAGTGGCCAGTAATTCGAACACTAAACCAAGACAGGACTTTGGGGTTGTCTCGCTATCTTCAAGATAGTCTTCCTTAGCTGTTTTATCAGCTTTGTTGGAGACCAAGAAGGATGTGTCACTATCCTGAACCTTATCTGCATTACTTCCTTTACCATTGCTTAATAAGGCACTCTTCGCCAATATTCTGTCAGCATTCTAAAAGAAGAAACAAGCAGACACATAACAAGTTTAGCATGTACTAGTATATGAAACTCATTTCGGTGAACCAGTTCATTAGTAAGGTGGACAAGATTAAACTACCAAGTCTTCTATTGCCAAGTACTAGTACATAATAAAAGCATCAAACAAACATATATCTATGTCCTATGGTCACTGCATTGTCTTGCCAAATCAAAATAGAGACACGGTTCAAATCATACCAGTTCAAGACAAAGCAGCAGTGAAAGAATACAAAGCATGGGAAACTACACGGCACAACAAGATTTCAGATGGGTACCACGGGTCTACATGTACAACAACACTATTGGCTCTGTTGTGATGCTAGTAATGTGCATGACATGAAAGTCAACTGTATACACAATTGAAATTGAAATCAACAGAGTTATTGATAAGAGCAAACCTATTAAAGAAACATGCGTGAACATACCTGCTGTGCCATTGGAGTTTTAATGGATCCTTCAATTTAAAAATTACTTTGTATGAGTAAATACAGTGATACAAGAGCAAAGCATGGTGCTCCCACCCCCACCCCGGCGATCTCCACCCCCTTCCGGCGATCTCCACCCCTAGCCACTAAATCCTAGTTCCCTTCCAGTAGATCTCTTCGGCGCATCGAGATCTACACGTTCATACTCATCTTCTATGGATTCCATGGAGGGTTCCACACTTGGTTTGGACTTCTCCAAGGGTTTGGCTTTTCCGGAGAAGGTTTTTCAATCTACGGGCTTTTCGGTGCATCCCATGGAGGACTCATACATCTTCACCATGGTGGTCTCGTTTGGACGCCACAATTTTCGTTTAAACGAAGATTTTATGGCCGCAGCTCTGGAGGCAGCTATTGGTGGTTCGGGCATTGATCTCATGGTTTTTCTGATAAAAGACAAGGTATTTGGATTTCAAGTCTCTTGCAAGGTTGTTGCCATGATCATTCTTTGTCTTCGGTCTTTTTCTTGCGATCAATTCTAATGTTACTTTCATTTGTGGAGTAACGGTGGTCCTAATTGGAGTCGTGAGTTTAAGATCTAGAATTTGGAGTGTGATGCAGAGTGGATCCTTGTGAGTCCCTCAAAAAGGCGTGCTGCTCTTGGGGTTTTAGCCTTTGCATTCTAAGCCATCTAAGTCCTCTTTCAAATCCGCTTGTTCAGTTGGCAAAAAGCTTTCGTTTGCAGTCTTTCAGAATTATGGTGCATGCCAGGGATATCGTTATCCAGCTACGGAAAATTGCATTCGAACTGTTGAAGATGCGGGTTATTCGATTCCTCCTCATGAGCAGGTTATTATTCGTCCTTCATTACCGGCGACTCTCCGGTGGACGTCGGCGAGGCCATCCATCTCGTTTAGTACGGTTCATGATCTTCCGCCACCCACTGATCGCACGCCACCAATCTCGGGCGGGAATTCAGTTCCTTTGAATGAGGACGTACCGTGCCATAATGGGCCAGCCTCTATGGCTGCTTTGGGCCTTGATCAGCGCTCGACTTCTGCTCAGTCGGGCCAGGCTAGGCCGGTTTCCTCTGGGGAGCAGCTGGATATCCCCTTGTCTCAACAAGCCAGGGAGGATTTTGATAATTTAATTTCTGATATGGTCGATGAAATTTCTACGTGTCAGAAGTGCCTTAAGAAGGGTCATCTCGCCTCTGCATGTACGTCTAAGCTCTGGTGTATCTCTTGCCTCCGGTCTGGTCACGTCAAAAAAGATTGCAATAAGTTTGCTAGAATCTTGGGGCTCGTATGGCAAGCCAAACCCGTTAACGCTCAATCTTCTGAGGCACGCCGCGGGAATATCTCTGTGACAACTCTTTTACCAAACTTGGACCTCCCTTGCACTTCCGCATTTATGCCGTCGTCCAGTTCCATCAGCCCCGGCCCCAAGACACCATCGACCTCGCCGCCTGCAACCCCTCCCCCACCTCTCCACTCGCCGTCCTTGGAGGCGGAGCTCCCGGCTCTGATGGCGAACTTTCACTTGGATCCACTGCTGTATGTGCCTGCTGGCCACCACATCGTTGATGGTGGGGAAGATCGACTACCGCGTACCTTTGTGACGCCACATACCCCAATTGTGCACCGTCATGAGGAGTTCATGCTTGCGGAGGTAATGCCTATTCCTTAGCCAGATGAGGTTGGTGCTGCTAGGGAATAAGTAGTGCAGTGGTTGCAAGGGCATGGTGTTCTTGTTAGGTCAGCGCAGCCTTGGATCCGTTCGGTTGGGCTCTTTGAGCTTCGGGACGCCGCTGTCAAGTTTTCTTTGCTGCAACTTCCGCCACAGCCGCTGGGTAATGACCGTTTTGTGCAATTTATGAAGCACGACGAGGGCGAAACTTTTCATGGAGTTCAGGGTTTTCGTCAGGGGCTGCTTAAGTTTCTTGGTATTCCGTTGGATCTTCGTAACACTGAATGCATCAGGGCAGCTGTGAACACTTTTGGCAAGTTTCATCACTGGGTCAGTGAGGACCCATATCTGGTTCGTTCTCTGGTATTTTCTTCATTCCCAGAGGATATCCTTGTGCCACGTGATGTGCTATTCATGGATTATGCGGTGTACGGTGGTGCTAGAGTTTCTTGGACTGCGCCTCTGTATATTTTGGGTGCGAAATTCGCTGAGCAGATGCCCCAGGATGAGGATTGGATTCCCATCAATCGCAATCCGCATCCAGTTCCTGGTGTTCCTTTCCCAGAGCTGCCTCCGTTCAATCTTCCTGCTTACCCTGCCTTGGGGTGGAATGCAGTCCCACCTCCGCCGCCAGAGCCTGTGATCAATGAGGTGGCTGATGAAAATTGGGGAAATTGGAATGCCAATGTGGAACCTGAACCTGCACAAGATCAAGAATCAATGGTGGTGGATCTCTCAGCCCAGCCCAGCTCTGCTGTTAACCAGGATCCGCCCATTGTTGTGGTGGAGGATGATCTATCTGAAGTGCCTGTTTTGCCTTTGGTTACTGAAGATGCAGCTAACAATTGGGCCATTGTTGTCTATCAGCCTCCTGCTGTCAGGGAGGAGATTGTTCTTCTTGCGATTCCATTTGGGCCCCCTTTTCCTCCGGATATGGTTTTGAGGAGATCTTTTGAGAGCCTTCTACAAGCTCCAGTAGCTTTCTCTGTACCCAGGCCAGTACTGCTGCAACCTCTGTCGCCGGTTGTTTTGTCCAAGAGGAGTTGGGATCTGGCATTCAGTGAATCAGACCTGCCACGTCTTACCTGGAGGGAACAGGAGCCAGCTAGGCCTGTTGCCATGGCGCTTTCTGATCATGTTGATGTGCAACCTTTGCAGGTATCCTCCCCTACAGCTGCGGTGGTTAAAGCTCGTAGGCCACGGAAAACCTTGGCGCCAACTCCAATTGTGGACACCGCAGTTAGGCGCTGCACCAGAAGCTCAGCTCAGCGTGATGGGTTCAAGCCCACCTTCCAGGAGCTCACTCTGCAGCCCAAGAGAAAGAAGCCCAAGGCTAAGCCTTTCACGGCCCAGATGCATGATGAGCCTGCTTCTGAAGAAATTCCTCCTGCAACTCCTGTCAGTCGACTTCAAGAAGTTGGGCGAGAGCTGGAAATTGACGCTGCTCTGCTCTCTGTGGATGCACTTATGGTGGACCCACTTGCTGTTGTTTCTCCTAAGCATGATGATTAGAATGTCCTTGGCATGTTGGGTTTCGCAAGCCCTTAACTTTGCTTTATCTATATTTTTAGGCAGTACTCTACTTCATGAATTCTTGTGTGTTTTAATGTTGGGTCAGACTAGGCTGTGCTCTTCTGGACATGTGGTATTGTGTGCCATGTGATTTGTGGACTTTATCTTATGCTATAATGAGTAATATTTGTAGAAACTGGAATATTCTTTGCTGGAATGTAAGAGGTCTGAATTCTGAAGCTAGACAGAGGGCTGTTAGGCAGAAAATTGAGGAAAGCCAATGTTCAATAGCCTGTCTGCAAGAAACAAAACGCTCCTCTTTTGACTCCAGGTCAATCAAATCTTTCTGTCCCAAAAGATTTGACTCTTTCGTTTGCTCCCCTTCTATTGGAGCTTCTGGAGGAATTATTGTGGTCTGGAATTCTTCTATTTTTAGTGGCACTGTAATTGAAGTGCAGCAGTTTGCTGTGGTTGTCCAGTTTAATTCCAGACAGAACAATGAAACTTGGACACTTGTTGCTGTTTATGGCCCTTGTCAGGGTGAAGCCAGGGACAATTTTGTTAATTGGTTATACAACCTGACTATACCTCTCAATGAGCACTAGTTGTTACTTGGTGATTTTAATTTCCTTCGGTCTATGGATAATAGAAACTTGCCTGGTGGGGACATAAATGACATGTTTATTTTCAATGAGATTATTGGTCACCTGGGCCTCCTTGAAATTCCAATCAAAGGCAGATCATACACCTGGTCCAATATGCAAGATACCCCACTTCTTGAGCAGCTGGACTGGTTCTTTACATCTGTGGACTGCATTTCTGATTATCTTATGACTAAAGTTCTGCCCTTGGCCAGGACTGCCTCTGATCATGTGTCTTGCTTAGTCTCCATTAAGACTTCCATTCCAAAATCAAATCTCTTTAGGTTCGAAAATTATTGGCTAGAATTAGAGGGTTTCATGGACTGTGTTGAATCTTCTTGGAAACAACCCTCTCGAAAAACACATATAACTGCTAGAATTGCAGACAAATTTAAAAGTTTGAGAATGTGCCTTAAGAGGTGGCAAATGAATGTTTCCAAATTGAGATTATTGATCAGCAAATGCAATCATGTTATTTTCCTTCTAGATGAATTGGAGGAATGGATACCTCTTTTTATTCAGGAGAATAACTTCAGAACAATTGTCAAAACCCATTTGGAAAAGCTTCTGCACT
Organism: Triticum urartu; assembly: GCF_056163025.1. Taxonomy (NCBI): domain Eukaryota; kingdom Viridiplantae; phylum Streptophyta; class Magnoliopsida; order Poales; family Poaceae; genus Triticum; species Triticum urartu. The sequence goes on from NC_141877.1 coordinate 297,981,998, forward strand.
TGCAGTTTCTGTACTGGAAAAAGAGATGCACTATCAGGTATTTTAAGGTGGGGGAGAGAACACCAAATTCTTCCATGCTATGGCCACTGAGAGACGCAGGAGGAACTCTATAGCTAGTTTGAAGCTACCTGATGGATCTGTGGTCTCTGATCACTCCCAAATGGCTGGAATTATTTGGAGTTGCTTTAAGAATAGAATGGGCACCTCTAGAGGGATTGTGATGGGTTTTTATTTGCCCTCACTTATTTCACCTGTGGCTGTCCTTGAGGTGCTCACTAAGCCTTTTGAAAAGGAGGAAATGGACAATGTGGTTAAGCATATGCCTGTGGATAAAGCACCTGGTCCTGATGGTTTCAATGGCCTGTTTTTTTAAAAATGCTGGCACCTAATTTCTAAGGATTTTTATGAGCTGGCACAGGCCTTTCATGAAGGAACTGCTGTCTTGGAGAACATCAACAGTTCTTTTATTACTCTTGTGCCCAAAAAGCTATCACCTGAGGAAGTGGGAGATTATAGGCCTATTTCTCTCACTAGTATGGGGCTCAAATTTCTGTCCAAAATGGCTGCAAATAGATTCCAAGAAATGATTATGCAGTGCATTCAGAAAAACCAATATGGTTTCATTAAGACCAGAACAATCCAGGATTGTCTGGGTTGGACATTTGAATATTTGCACCAATGTCATCAGTCAAAGAGACCCATAGTAATTCTCAAACTGGACTTTGAGAAGGCCTTTGACTCTGTTGAGCATGAAGCTATCTTTCAAATTCTAAGGTATAAGGGCTTCAATGAAAAGTGGATTCTCTGGATGAAGCAGCTCCTAGCCACTGGTACTTCTTCTGTTCGTCTTAATGGGGTCCCTGGGAGGAAGTTTGTTTGTAAAAAAGGAGTTAGGCAGGGTGACCCTGTATCTCCTCTGCTCTTTGTCATAGCTGCTGATCTGTTGCAAACAGTGATTAATGATATGTTCAGGAAGGGAGTTCTTCACCTACCTATACCTTGGCATGATACAGATTACCCTGTGATCCAATATGCTGATGATACATTTATCATCCTCCCTGCAGACAGGGTTCAACTTCTGGCCCTGAAGGATATGTTAAAGGTGTTCTCTCAGTCCACAGTTCTGGATGTCAACTACCATAAATCATTTATTATTCCAATCAATGTTGACTCTGCTGTAATGGAGGATCTGGCTGCTGCTTTTGGTTGCAAAATTGGTAAATTGCCATTTACATATCTTGCCTTACCTGTGGGGACCACAAGGACCAAAATGGTGGACTTCATGCCATTGGTTGACTGTATGGAAAGAAGAATGACTGCCAGTTCACCTTTCCTTAACCAAGGTGAAAGGCTACAGTTCCTTAACTCTGCTCTATCTTCAATGCCAATATTCTTTTTGTGTAGTCTTGCTCTTCCAGCTGGTATTCTCAAGTAGTTGGAAAGAATCCAAAGGCAGTGTCTGTGGAGAAAGCATAGAGATGAGCCAGCCCCATCTCTTGCTGCTTGGGGACTCATTTGTAGGCCAAAAAACAAAGGAGGTCTTGGTATTCTTAATCTGGGGGTTCAGAATGTGGCTCTTCTTCTCAAGCATTCTAGTAACTTCCTGAACAAACGAGATATTCCTTGGGTGTCCCTAGTTTGGGATTCATATTATTTTGAAAGAATGCCTCAATGAACAAATGATTGTGGCTCCTTCTGGTGGAGGGATATTTGTAAAGTCATGCAGAATTTTAGGGACTGCTCCTGGGTGCAGATTAATGAAGGGGACACTGCATTTTTTGGGTCTGATAATTGGAACCTTGGCACTAAAGTTTCTAGTTTGCAGACAAGATTCCCAAGGCTATTTTATTTTGCCAAGGACCCCTGGGTTTCAGTTAAGGAAAGTTTCAATACCCAGGATATGCACCAACTTTTCCACCTTCCCTTATCTGCTCAGGCCTTTGATGAGTTAAACTTGATTAAGGATTTGATGGATTCCCACAACAGAGACCCCAGTTCGAGGGACCTTTGGTTCTGGCAGGACTCATCCAAGATTTTAAAGCCCAAGATGTTTTCCTCCCACATATTTGTGTCCGAGTCCTTCAATCCTTTGCTCTGTTGGGTTTGGAAATCCTTTTGTACCCTCAAGATCAAGGTATTTTCTTGGATGCTTATTATTGACAGGTTGAACACCAAGGATATGGTTGAGAGAAGGCACTGGCACATGGAAGATGGAGTCCACTATAGGCTCTGCCCCTTGCTGGCTAGAGAAACCAGGGATCACTTATTCTTCAACTGCAATTTCAGTATTAGGGTATGGAATTATCTGCAAATTGATTGGTCTGCTGGCACCTCCATGTTTGAGCTGGTTACTCAGGCAAGGAGAAGTTTTGATAAGACTTTCTTCTCTGAAGTGGTATTCATTGCTTGCTGGAATATCTGGATCATCAGAAATGCCAAAGTGTTCAGAAATGAGAGGGCTAGTTTCAATAAATGGAGGTTTGCTTTTAGGCATGATATTAGCCTAATGCAGCATAGAATCAAATCTGCTTACAAGGATGACTTGCTCAAATGGATCTCTTTCCTCCCCCCTCAAGCTAGTTTTGTAAGATTCCCTTTTTATCCTTTGTACTCTGGTTACTCCTTGTAATCAACTTGTTGTATTTGTTCTTTACTTCAATAAAGTTTTGATCTGCTGTGGGGGTTTTGCCCCACAGTTCACAGTCAAAAAAGGGCAAAGCAATCATAGTTAAAAAAGGCGCGCCTAGGCTCTAGGCGTTGGCAAAACGCATTGCGCATAACTACGCATAATCTGTGCATAACTGCGCATAAGCATGCGCTTTGGTCAGTAAAGCGCAAGGCGGTGGCAAAATGCATAATTAACGCCTAGCGCTTTTTTGAACTATGATAGCAATGGAATCTTAAATTAGAATAGTTGTTCTTCAGGTTTAGGCACTTGTTCTACATGAACAGAGTACAGTAATACGCAAGAATATAATACTTAAAAATAGAAAATGAACTCATAGACCTTACCACATTCTTGGTTCAGGACCAGTACAGAACAAGGCGTTCACAATCATCGTCCAGTAAATGTGTATCAGGAGAACGTAAGGAAATTTGATGAGTTTCTTTGCCGGTGAAGTATGTTTTCTTCAGGTAATTCTGATACTGCCACCAAGAATTCTTGAAGATAGCAGAGGTATTAGCACAGGTTACCTCATCCTGAGTTTCCAAATCGGTCCTTCTCTATAGAGAAAAATGGGAACATTTGCTGTATTATAACCATCATGGAGGTAGGATGCATGGGACGAAGCAAAGTAATTGCCATGAATAACATTACTTACACATAACTCCTGGACAAACACCTGCAACTGGCATTTTCCTTCATCTTCAGTATAATATTTCCAAGATGGGAAGATACGCACATACGATTTAACAACATCAAATGCGATAGATGCTAAACTATGACTAGTTGGTTGTGCTTCCTCCACAGGAATAGGCGTACTAACTGGTGGAGTTGGGGTTCGCCATGATAGTACTGGCCCTTTGGGAACTGGAGCTGCCTTACTAACTGCTCTTGTTTGGGAGCTCTGTGGTGGAGATGGTGCTATGTTAACTGGAACTGGGTTACTATCGGCTGGGGTTGGGGTTAGATTGGGTGAAGCTGGTTCTCTGTCCATCGCAGTAGGGGTACAATCTGCGAGAGTTTGGGTTATGTGTGGTAGGGCTGGTTCTTGTGCATGTACAACCGGGGTGCTATCTCCACCAAGAGGTAGCACTGTTTTATTTGAAGACCGTGTTTTTAGTCCGCTAGATACTGGCATCACCCTCTCCAATTCAAATGGCTGATAAACAGGAAACATAGTTGAATGTACAGACATTGTATGAGAGACAGATGCAATAGACACTGTGGAAAAAGGAGGGCATGAAATAGTTGACATGTATATTGTTTAACTAAAATGGATAGCATGACATAATTTCACATATATGATGTCTATCTAAACTGGATAGCATAGCATAATATAATTCAAAGATATGATGAATAACTAAACAGGATCGCATGATATAATTCACCTACATGTTATCTAAGTAATCAGGATCGCATCATTTAATTCACATATGTGATTTATATGCTAAACAGAGGGCATTCAATATGATGTATGAACTAAGAACATGGTGTTGAATATTGTGTATATGATATCTAAACTATGCAATGCGAGACACCGTATGCATGATATGAGCAGTATAACTGTGCCAAGTTAGAGCATACACCTCAGCGGGGGAATAGGACTGGTCATCTGACTCTGAATCCATCTCTGAGGAGCTATTGGGACCCAACAAGAGATCTGCTTTGACAGGTAGCACTGTCTGCTCTGAAGGCCTTGTTTTCACTCCAGATTTTTCCATCTCCCACCCAAATGGCTGATTCACAGGAAGAGTAGTTTAATGTACAAACATTGTCGACAAATGGAAATGTAATGAAGAAAAGGATGGACAAGATATCATTCAAATATATGATGCCTGGTTAAACAGGATGGCATTGCACATTTCACATATATTATGGCTGGCTAAAAGACATGAGACTGCATAATTCCCATATATGATATAGAAAATAAACAGGTGGCATTACAGAACATGTCTAAACTAAGCAGATGACATATATGATGTCAAAAGTAGGCACTGCAAGGCAACATATGCATGATATGACTAACATCATCATGCCAAGGTAGAGCAAACACCTTGGGGGGTAAATAGGAGTGGTCAGCGGCGTCTGAATCCGCCTCAGAACAGATATCTTCCTCTGGATTACAATCTGGAGAGGGGTGGGGAGGGTTTTCCATTGAACCCACCATGGAGCGATGCCTGCATGACATTGTATTGCCGCAAAAAACTCTTCTCTTTTTCTCTACATGATCAGCATGACTGTGTACTATATCTGACATGCATACGAAAAAATATGGTGAGATTATTGTAACGCCCCATATGTAACCTGCCATAATTGTATTCCAACTCTTGCCATTTTCGGCACTAAGTTATGAGATTCCTCGTTGTTGGGTTTTTGTCTTCGTGTTGCTTTTGTCTTTGTCATGCATCTCATATCATGTCATCATGTGCATCACATTTGCATACGTGTGTGTCTCATGCATCCGAGCATTTTCCCCGTTGTCCGTTTTGCATTCCGGTGCTCCTATGTCCTCTGATGTCCCCTTCTACCTCTTTTCATGTGCGGGTGTTAAATGTTTTCCGATTGGACCGAGAATTGCCAAGCAGCCTTGGTTTACTACCGGTAGACCGCCTGTCAAGTTTCGTGGCATTTGGACTTCGTTAGATACTCCAATGGTTAACCGATGAACCGAGAAGGCCTCGTGTGTGTTGCAGCCCAACACCCCTCCAAAGTGGCCCAAAACCCCCTCCATCATCTCGGTCGTTCGATCACGATCGCGTAGCCGAAAACCGTGCTCAATTTGGAGCCTCCTAGCTCCACCTACCTATTAAAAGGCCTCTCCCCCGAAATTCCGGATCCATACCACCCTAACCCTTAGCCCCGCTCCTCATCCGCGCGCCGGACACGTCCGGGCCACGCCGGACGTTTCGCCGCCGCCGCCCGCAGCCACTGGCATGGTGCCACGTGTCGCCGCCACCTCTCTCCGCCGCTGGCCCGCCGAGGCCCGTACCGGGCCCCCGAAGCCCATCGCCTGCTCCGCCGCCCGTGCCCGCTGCCTCCTCTTCGCCCGGCGTCGCACCTACGCCGTGCCGCCGCGCTCTCCCATCACCGGCCGCCGCGCCTCCCCGACGCCCTCGACTGCCGCCGTCGCCTCGGCTTCCGGGCCGCCCTGCCGCGCCACTGCCGCCCTCGCCGCCTCGCGTCCGCTCCGGCGAGCTCTCCGGCCGGAGTCGACGCTCCCAAGACCGGCAAGTCCCCTCTCCGGCGAGCACTGTTCCGTCCATCCTCGGTTTCCGTGCCGCCCGATCTGGATCTGAAAACCCTAGAGGTTGACCTAATTTGCCTCTGTCCCAGTAATTTTTTGGGCATTTTCATCGCATCATAACTCTGCATCCGTGGCTCCGTTTTGGGCGTGTAGCATATCAAATTGTTCGTCTCGACGAGTACTTCATTTCATTCCATTGCACCATGTTCATTTGAGTTCATCTTGTTTCCCTAAATGCTGTTGCAAGAGTGCTATGCAATGTTAGTTTTAGATTATTATCAGCAATTGGACATTTGTCATTTTTGCCATGATTAATGTGTGCCTCCTATGAACTTTAGTCCTACATGTGTTTTGTAGTATGCCATGCCATCTTTACAGGGGTGTATGCCATGTATTTTTGTGATCTTTGTGTTGACTAGCACACGCATGCAAAGTAGCTCTCGTAATGTTGCTGATTTCAGGGACTTAGAAATCTTCTAAGTCATTTTCCTGGTTATATTTTTATGCCATGTATTCTTGTTGCTACAGAGGGAACCATGCCTCTTTTGAGCATGATCAGTAAGGATGTTTTGTAGATATTGTTGTGCTCTATCCATCCATGTATTTGTTTGCAATTATGGAGCATCCTAGCATGACTCAATCATGCTCTACTTTTGCTATAAAATGTTCCTGGCAGATTGTTTACGTGTTAAGCATTTTTGCCGAGGTTGGTGTAGGTTATCCATGCATGCTATGAGGTTGTTCTTGCCATGTCTACTTGCTGGGTGTATGCTTAGTTTTTCATGCAATGCTTTGTGGTGAGTGCATCGAGCTCGCAAACATGCCTAGTGAATCTGTTTTGCCATGTTCCAGTTTTCTGCTATGTCTGAATCTGTTAACGAAAGTTGCTATGTTCACATGGTTGCCATTGTATTTTCTGATCCCTTTTGGCTTATGGTCAGTAAGGGACTTTTGTTGTATGCTTTGAGTAGCTTCATGCCATGCCTTGATTTGCCATGATATGTTCCTGTAGCATGCTGTTATCTTGCTCTAAACATTGCTTCCTGATGTTAAATTCCTCGCATGTTGTTATTTTCACTAAGTCTGAAACCTGATATCTTTTGCACTTTTGCCATGCTTGTTTGAACCTGCTATTGAGTGAATTAGCCGTAGATCAGTGTTCATCTTTTGTCAAGTATCTTGAGTGGATCACTGCCATGTGATTTGTTGTTATGTTAGAGTGCAGTAGCTTGTTGTTCTTGATGCATTTAAATGGCCTCGTGCTGTTAATCGCAGCTTTGTGCCATTGTTGTTTTGCTTGTCATTTGCAAATCGTGCATCCGATTCCGGTGATCTTTATATCGATTTCGACCGAAATCAACTCATCTTTCCAGCGGCACTCTTGGTTTTCCAAGTTGAGGCCATGTTCAATCTTTCCTTTCCGAAGCATGCATATGCATTGCATATCACATCCCGCATATCATGCCATGTTTTGCATCATGTTGTTTGTGCATTGCACGTGGATGATTGTGTCGCCCTTTGCTTGTGTTCTTGCTTTGGGTAGAGCCGGGAGACGAGTACGTGATCGAGGAGCCCGTTGAGTACGTTTACGAGGATCAAGCTAACGTCAACTCGGAGAACTTTGCAGGCAAGATGACCATACCCTCGAAATCACTTCTATCTTTGCTTGCTAGATTGCTCGCTCTTTTGCTATGCCTATGCTACGATACCTACCACATGATTTATCATGCCTCCCATATTGCCATGTCAAGCCTCTAACCCACCTTGTCCTAGCAAACCGTTGTTTGGCTATGTTACCGCTTTGCTCAGCCCCTCTTATAGCGTTGCTAGTTGCAGGTGAAGATTCGAGATTTGTTCCTTGTTGGAACATGTTTATTTTTGGGATATCATGATATCTCTTATTTATTTTAATGCACCTATGTACTTGGTAAAGGGTGGAAGGCTCGGCCTTATGCCTGGTGTTTTGTTCCACTCTTGCCGCCCTAGTTTCTGTCATACCGGTGTTATGTTCCTTGATTTTGCGTTCCTTACACGGTTGGGTGATAATGGGAACCCCTTGACAGTTTGCCTTGAATAAAACTCCTCCAGCAAGGCCCAACCTTGGTTTTACCATTTGCCACCTAAGCCTTTTTCCCTTGGGTTTCGCGGACTCAAGGGTCATCTTTATTTTAAACCCCCGGGCCAGTGCTCCTCTGAGTGTTGGTCCAAAACAGAGCCACTTGCAGCGCCACCTCAGGGAAACTTGAGGGTTGGTTTTAGTTGTACATAGTGTTCATCCGGTGTGCCCTAAGAACGAGATATGTGCAGCTCCTATTGGGATTTGTCGGCACAACAGGTGGTCTTGCTGGACTTGTTTTACCTTTGTCGAAATGTCTTGTAACCGGGATTCCGAGTCTGATCGGGTCTTCCCGCTAGAAGGAATATCCTTTGTTGACCATGAGGGCTTGTGATGGGCTAAGTTGGGACACCCCTACAGGGATTTGAACTTTCGAAATCCGTGCCCGGGGTTATGGGCAGATGGGAATTTGTTGATGTCCGGTTGTAGAGAACTTGACACTTGACTTAACTAAAATACATCAACCACATGTGTAGCCGTGATGGTCTCTTTTCGGCGAAGTCCGGGAGGAGAACACGGTCTTGTATTATGCTTGAACGTAAGTAGTTGTTGGATCACTTCTTGATCTTTGTAGTTTCTCGACCATGCTTTGCCTTCTCTTCTCACTCTCATTTGCGTATGTTAGCCACCATATATGCTAGTGCTTGCTGCAGCTCCACCTCACTACCTTTTCCTACCCATAAGCTTAAATAGTCTTGATCGCGAGGGTGTGAAATTGTTGAGTCCCCGTGACTCACAGATTACTTCCAAAACCAGATGCAGGGACCGATGATACCGCTCCAGGAGATTCGACTGAGCTCAAGTGGGAGTTCGATGACGACTTAGGACGATACTACGTTTCTTTTCCAAACGATCAGTAGTGGAGCCCAGTTGGGGCGATCGGGGACTTTGTTGCATTTGGGGTTGTTCTTTATTTTGGTTCCGTAGTCGAACCTTGATTGTATCTGGATGAATGTAATGATATTTATGCTATTGTGTGACTTGGCGAGTGTAAGCCAACTATGTACCTCTTTTCCTTATTCATTACATGGGTTGTGTGAAGATTACCCCACTTGCGACATTGCTTACAATGCGGTTATGCCTCTAAGTCGTGCTTCGACACGTGGGAGATATAGCCTCATCGTGGGCATTACAATTATGTAAGGAGAGAATGCAGAAATTTAGGGTGATGGTAACAACCAGTGGATCGACGTTTTTCCATTGAACCAAAATAGCCCTAATGGATCGATGTGAATGTATAGTAATAAGTGATGCAACAAGTGTACAACCTCTTTGCCATAGCCGTGTCGACCTCAGCATCATTGGGTTGGTCGCTGAAGCAGTTGAGGCAGAGGTGGCTGTCGAAGGTGTGGAGGAAGATCTCAGGAATCTGTAGACGGCGTCCAGGGCACTGCTCTGTTGTGATGGATTGTTCTGTCGTTGGAGCAGCTCCGGTGAGCCGTAAGACGTCAAGGCTGAAGCAGCACAAGACAGACATCGTCAATCTCAAGTGGGATTCTAATAACATCTCCAATAGATGATGTAAAATGGATGTAAAATTAACATCACCAAAAACCACCTGACTACAACAGATGAGGTAAAACTGTTGACTCTGAACTTAACTGTCGAAACTGAAATTTACTATGGAATCTGAATGCTACTGTCAAAACTAAACGCAATGGTAGCAGAGAGGCACTTGACATGTAGTTTAGGGAGGGCCTGCAGTTCATCTTCAACATGCACCCCCCTGAGCCGCCAGCCACCACCGGCCGAACCGCCGGCCCCAGCGCCGCCTCGCCGCCCCGAAACAACTCGCCACCGCCGCCCCGGCCAGCCCTCTAGGCCCCCCGCCCCCACCCTAAACCCTAAGATAGATAGTGGGGTACCTCTCCGGCGAGCCCCCGTCCCTGCTGCGGATGGTTCTTCCTTAACTCCGGCAAGCCCCCCCAACCCCTAAAAATCGTCTGACCCAAAAGTCGATTCAGTCGACTGAAGTGTGGCTTAATCGGAGCAGAGCAGTAGCACGAGCGAGGGGAAGAGCAGCAGCAGCAGCTGGGAGAGCGAGCGATCGAGCGAGAGCCGGAGCAGCAGCAGCAGTGCGAGCGAGCGAGCGAGAGCTGGAGCAGCAGCAGATCCGGCTGGTATGGACGCCGCCGCCGAAGGGGCCTCGCACTGGGGGAGAGCCGCCGTGGAGTTGTCGCCCGCGGCGCCGGCTTCAAGGTAGCCGCTCCATGGGGGTGCGGGATGGAGCACCGTCGGCACCGGGAGGTCGAGTTAAGGAGAAGGTGCGATGCGATGAGTGTACAACCTCTTTGGTGGCGCCATGTAGGCCTCGACTTCATCCGAGGAGTCAGTGAGGATGATGTGGTTCCGGTGGAGCAGGTTAAGGCGGCGCTGTGGGGATGGAGCAGCCGCGATAGACGAGGCGATCGTTGGAGCAGCTCCTTGGAGGTGGAGGACGGGGTGGCTGAACCGGCGGGACGGCGAGATGGACGACGGATCCTCATCCGGGGAGGTGGACGAGGGACGTCGAGATGTTGCGGTGGACGACGTCGTCGGGGAAGAGGCTTCGGCTGGGCAGCGGTGACGTGGCGGACGGAGGAGGGTGGGGTTTCGCGGCTGGAGTGGAGAGGTTACAGCGGCCTGGGATTTCGAATGGCGAAAAGGGGGCCATGGGAGGGGGTGAAGCATGACTTAGGGACGCGCTTGTCCAAAATGTAGGGTGTGTTACAAAAGTACCCCCCACCGATTTGAACTAGCGGCCCTTTCGGCTCAGGGTTAGAAGGGGGATTTCGCGTGTCGGGATTTGGCAGCTGGAGGGAGTTTTCGCGCGCGCTGTAATTTCGCGATAGCAAGGTGCGGGTTGTGAAGGCGCCAGTTTTGGGAGCACGATATCTGAATTTTCGGGATATAACAAGACGCGGGTTGAATTTTAGGGACAAGCCTAACGTGTAGTCATATTGTACTTGTACGTACCAAATCAATTCGCACTTCCCTCAACCAAAAAGAAAACAAAGAAAACAAAACTATTCACACCACAGAAAGAGAGAGTCTTGCCCCGTTTTACTATACAAATGCTATTCAAAGCTACTCCCTCCTTCCATCTATATAGGGCCTAATGCGTTTTTCTATGCTAACTTTGACCAAATATTAGAGCAATGATATATGACATGAAACTTACACAAAGCACACCGTTAAATTCGTTTGTGAAAGGTTCTTTCAATGATATAATTTTCACATTGTGCATGACATGTACTATTAATCTTGTCAATAGTCAAAGGCGGTCTTAAAAATCTCATTACGCCCTATATAGATGGAAGGAGGGAGTATGAATCCATGTTATGTCTGATTAAATTTTTTCACTTTCTATATAATGCATGTAACCTACTCATACCAACATTTTAGTGCATTCCAAATGTCTATACTACCGTTGCAATTCGAACTAAATTTGAATTCGTTTCTCTATTTCAATAAGAACCTACAATCATGATTGTTGCCAACTTCAACCATCATAGTTTCCTTTCTATCCGCCAGATATAAATCGGATGGCCTATAATGCAGGATGGCAGTCACATCATCATGAACAACTCCATTTTTATAAGAGTAGAGATAAAATATATTAAATGTAGTATAACATGTTCATAACCACACCATGTGTATCACCGTTATATATATTCACACATGCGTCGGTTTGAAACACTATGATAAATTCTTCAAATATCCGAATTCGCTTTTTATAATGAAGTATATATGATCTCTATTCGTCTTTTACACCCACACAACCCTCTTATCTTTGTAGCTAGCGCTAACTTTCTCTTGTGCATGCACACGCCCGCATCCCACTCACCCTCCCTCAGCATTCTCTAGCTCCATCGCGCAAATTCATCTTTTCACTTTAGGTCGTTCACCCATGGTGTGTGTAGGCCACCCAGCTCCTTCTTTAAGGCACACATCAATCGATATGCCTCTCTAGCCAGGTGTGCCTAGCACAAACACAAGCTTCCCCTCTTCTCTTGTCACCGTCCATGCCTCACTCCCACCACTCTTTTCATTGTTCTCGTACTCGCACACTCCTCCCCCTCGATATAGTATGCCTCTCGTACCACCTCCTACATGCATCCCCCCTCTCTCTCTATCCTTCTCCTCGTGCCTCATTTGCTTCTAACACACACATGCATGTATACCGATCGATCTCCCAACGTATACCTAGATCGACTTTAACTACCCCCCAACGATCGACATACCTCACAAGTTATGTCTCTCCTTTCTCTAACAAAGGGCGATTGATCTTCCTATGTAGTTACGTCTGCTTACCACAGCCACATCATCCCCCCTCATCATTCGTGCATGCCTCCTGACCCGTCTCTCACACGCACGTGCACAAACAACAAGCAGCCATCTCCTCTCTTATTGATATTGCGGGCGTGCCCTCCGTTTGTCTAGCAAGCCTATCCCACCATTTTTTAGAAGCAACTCCACTACCACCCCCTCCAACACTCTAGCTCTGTCTCTCTCCCAACCTTATTCCTCTCCTGCACATATGCATGGATGCCGATCGATCTCCCTTAATACATGAGGCAGATCGATCTCCTTAATACATGAGGTAGGCCTCTCTCCTCCTCCACACATATACCAGCCATTGTACCTCTATAGTTAACTGGGCCTCCCTCTTCCCCCACCACACACCGATAGTCGAGCACTGCAGGTAGGTATCCATGCCACAGAGACAAACTGCACATGTCCCATCTCACGTTCTAGTAGGCCAGCCACTCTATATCTTTGACATGGGCACACACAAATTCGATGGCACTCTTTATCGATCGCGCGCGCGCACACACACACATCATCCCTCTCTCGATTCTATGCAGTGGCGGAGCTTAGTGGAGATCAAGCTGGGCCATCGCCCCCTACCCAGGAGATTTGTTCATATTATCATAAGTAATTGCCCATAGATTCATAGAAATCTAGCCTAAACCTGATGTTAGTTGCCCCCAGCCCATTTGCCCCTCCTAAGATGTGTCCCAAGCTCCGCCACTAATTCTATGGACACCTCAAGCCTATGATACCTCCACTCTCTTCTCGTGGATCGCCCCCTCTATATTATATCCAGGACTCTATTTCACACACATTGCATATGTTACATTTTTTGATTGACCCCCCCCCAAAAACTCTCAAGAACCCACACACTATATCTCTCTAGGTTTGTATCTCTCTCACACAACCCCATGTAGGTGGTGTACGTATACAAGAAGAGAATAGGTGCACCGTGCACGTACTCACGCTTCGTGCCCAGCCACACCCGCGCGGGTACACGGTGGAGCTCATTTCTTTATGAAATGGCAGCCCACGTGCTAATTTGAACGCCTGTAGCGGTTGTTTACCTAGGGAGGTCGTGTACCACGCGTGCACGAAACAAAGTTCGACTTGACGCGTTGCCACGTTATTTTTAAATAAAGTTATATCGCTCAATGGCACGTACACATCATATAAAATGATTTTTATGGAGAAAAGGGTAGTCCGCTCACTATATACAATGGAGCCTGCCTACCTGGTTTGTCGCTCTTCAGAGTATCTCACACAAGGCTGCGGTGGCCTCCCTCTCTCTCACCGTTGGTCACTGATCCGGCCGCATCCCGTCCGCCGGGGGAAAGGGAGTGCGGTGGCCTCTCTCTCTCTCTCTCACCGTTGGTCACTGATCCGGCCACGTCCCGTCCGCCGGGGGAAAGGGAGGAAGTGCATCGTTTCTCCGTTCGACGGCGCCGAGGCAGCACGTCCCGATCTGCGGTACACGCCATTCTCTCTGACCAAGCTCCGGTGCGGCAGGGCCTACGCCACCTGCTCGCAGATTCCGCCCACCGCCGCTCACCTAGTTACATCCCGACGACCTCCAGGTATCCCCTCCGGCCTTACTCCACTGCCCGTCTTCCCACGTCGCTGCATGTGGATCTTCCATAGTTCTTTGCCCAAAACGTAGCTCGTCCGGCGTACTTTCCATATTGCATTCTCGTCCTCACACCATTTTAGACAAACACAACTGTGTTGTTATCTTCCCTTAGGATAAGGAATATGCTTCTTTTTTGTCATCGCATGTGTCATCAACTGTTATTGGCCAGTAATTGTTTCCTTTCTACCTCTTTTTTGCAAACAGGGCTATCCATTTCACCTTGTTGCTATTGCGACCTTTTGGTGAACTGCACAAATCACTTTTTTCTTAAGAGTGTTTTGTGCAGTTGTACTAAAATGTCACACGGGCAACGTCTCTACATTTCAGTGCGACTGCACAAAGGGAGATTGGTTTTGCTATATCCTCCTCATCCAACTCCGAGCCTAATCTTCTCCATCTAGTTAGTCTTAAGAGAGACTTCAAAGGTGACCGACTTCTATTTGTGTGTTTATTGTTTCATCAGCAGTCCTCTATTATCGTAATCACACTTGATATCTTTGGAACAGGGACGCTCAGCTCTATTTTAGTGGAACTGCACAAAATGATCGGAATGTTGCATGCTCTAGACAGCTACTTTTTTTCCCAACATGCCTTGTTGATTTAGACAGAGCCGGGGGACGTTGCTGCCAATGAAAGCATGGATCAATTTTAATTTAACACCTTCTCACAACTCTGTCTTCAGTTGTGATGTAATTATTAGCTCTGATCTGCTAATAATTGACATGCATTAGCAAGGAAGTTAGTTTTTTATTGTTTCCGAAAGAGCATCGATGGCAAGACACGCGAAACAAAAGCTGAAAGATCACACCATTGTACAATTTCATGTCGCTGGAAAATTATTTGTATAGTACGTCAATTATGTAAACAAATTATGGAAGCTTGATAGCTTTGCTAGAAGCCTCTTCATCATCCGGGTCCATGTGCCATGCACAAAATTATACTCCTTCGTTCCTAAATATTTGTCTTTTTACAAATTTCAAACAGGCATATTTTAGAGTGTAGATTCACTCATTTTGCTTCGTATGTGTACTCCCTTCGTTCCTAAATATTCTATTCGTCTTTCTAGAGATTTCAACAAGTGACTACATACGGAGCAAAATGAGTGAATCTACACTCTAATATGTCTATATACATCCGTATGTGCCAGTCCATTTGAAATCTCTAAAAAGACAAATATTTGATTAGTCACTCGTTGAAATCTCTAGAAAGACAAATACTCCGGGGTATATTAAAGAACCGAGGGGGTAGTGCACAACCGCATGGGAGACTCAGCCCGGTCATTGCACCGCATTAATAGGGAGTAATGAGCAGTCAAATCATAAGCCCCACCTTTCCCACTGTAAGTTGCTCTGAGGAAGCAACCATCAATACGCTCTTCTTTGAATCCGCTCATACTACTCCATCCATCACTGTTTATACAGTACGCTTCAGAAAAATGAAAAAAATCTATGGGACCAAGGCGACTAACGATCGGCCTGAAAAATAGCATTGGTAGTTATAGCACGACGTCTATTACTAGAGGGAATAATGCGTACACACTTGCATGCAGTGCTTCCACCCCGGGTACACACATGCATGCACTTACTCCACTCCGTAGTAGTACAGTACATGGAGATAAAATTGTGGACATGATTGCGGTTACCACGCCCTAATTAATTGAGCATTAAACCAAACACGTCTAAAGTCTCTCTGGTGGTGGAAATGCATTGAGAGAAATGCATCATAATGAAGCACACCCTGTAAACTGTGACGGAGGGAGGAGTAGTATGATGCTGCAAAACCAAGTACGCGTATGGCCAGTCGGTCAACGCACGTCCTCTTGGCATATCACTGACATGTGGGACAGGAGTGTGAGCAAACCGATCTCAATTGACGGCAAAGAGCCAACCCGCCGTTCCTTGAGAGAGACGAGGGGCGAGAACACACAGACGGGCTCGCACGGAGGCCAAGATATATTCAAGCATGGTTGGTTGATCAATATCATTCATTGCATGTTGGGCTGCCATTTTCTGCCCTTCTCCGGAATAAACGTGTACTTTATCAGAGATAAAAAAATAAGAGTACAGATGCTCCACCATGCGGTTCTAGTAGTAGTACTACTCGTACTACTGCGTTTGGCTCTTCGCCTCTTCGTGAAGTCGAACAATGATGGTACTCCGCATGTTGGGTACTACTATGTATGCCTCTCACAATCTGACACCGAATGGACTGATGCATGTCCACCGAGGGTAGGTTGCATTAGTCAAAAGGCGTAAGCGAGCTTCACCTTGTCCTGCAAGCTTCTCCTCGTTCTACTAGTTGACGGGACACACCAGAAAGTAGTGCTAGTCCATACTCCCTCCTTTCCGGTTAAGCTCTATGGCTTCGAAACTACTACGCAGACGATACTTGTTCCGACGAAATCTGGACGATGGTGAATCCATTGGCATGTCGTAGTTTTCTCATAGGCATGGACAACTTGATTACCACTATCGTGCAAGAATCGTGCACCATGAGTCGTCTGCATAGCAACGCTCATATGGCTTAATCTTTTTTGCGGGTAAATGAGAGAGCTTTATTCATATATAAGCATTCTTAGGACGATCAACCAAGACACTGGTCACTAGGAAGCGAGGTACCTCGCAAAAAAAGAAGTAGGAAGCGAGGTGTTTCATCAAGCCAGCTCTTGGCCACATTCAAAGTGCAGCAAGCACGTTTCGCACGAAGATGCGCCGCAAGGTTTGCTGACCTGTTTACATGCTGAATAACAAAAAAAAGAGGAAATATTACCGAGTGCTACTATTCGTAACATGATATGAGCCAGAATTAAGCGAGAATTGTGGTGAGTGTTCCATGCAATCAACTTCCATTATCACATGCGAGAACCCTTGAAGAGAACCAAATGTGTTGAAGATTGCTCTATCACATTTTAAAATTATAATAAGAGTGCAGACGCCCCTCCATCCGGTTCCTAGTACTAGTATAGTACGTACCTTTTATAGACTATAGTACTAGTATTAGTAAACTTTGCGCTTGGCTGTTTTCCTATTCGGGAAGTCGAACAATAATAGCACTAGTAGTAGTATAGCGTATGCTTCTGGCAATCTGACACCGAATTAACTATTGCACGTCCACCGCCTGAGCGAGGGAGAGCTTGCATTAGTCAGAAGTTTCTCCTTGTCCTGCGAGCCACCGCGTGCAAGCTTCTCCCGTCCTGCAACCTTCGCCTTGTTCAGCAAGTTGACAGGACACAGCAAAGTAATGCTAGTCCATACTGCCACCTCTCCGGTTAATATGGCTTAATTTCAAACGAGATAAATCACTAGTAGAAAAAGGTTCAAGCGTGAAGCACATTAGTGCCGGTTTGTATTTGAGCCGGCACTAATGTATACATTAGTGCCAGTTCCAACGGCTAGCCGGGCCGCTTTCATTAGTACCGGTTCGTGGCGAACCTTTAGCACCGGTTCGTGCCACGAACCGGTACTAATGAGAGTGGTGGCAGGATGTTGTCAGAATGGGGCCCCTCCAGCCCCTTTAGTACCGGTTCTTGGCACGAACCGGTACTAAAGGTCGTCCTACATAAACCCTTCGTCCACCCAAGCTCGCTCTATTCTTCCCCTTTCCCCTCTCCTCTCTATTCTTCCCCTCTTCCTCTCGAGCTCATCACACATTTTGCCCAAAATTTGTCAAGATTTGAAGGCCCCCATCCATTCAAATGATCACAAAGGTTAGCAACTTTGTCCTTTCATCTCTCATTGCTAGATTAGCTCTTGCAATGCTTTATATAGTGATTAATTTGTGAGTTTAGTGATTTGGGAGGATATATATATGTGCTAGTATTTGATTTATATGCAATTTGTGGTCAAAAATAACACTTAGTTTGCATATGTAGGTGTGGTTTACTTAGTGCCTTCTAAATCTCCATTGTAGCCACCGTCGATCGCCCGCACCGTCCCGTCGCCGGCACCACCTTGTGGTGAGCCTCTTGTTCATGAAATTTTATATAAAAATTGATGTTTGTGTGATTTGGATATATAGTTACTCGTATAATTAGCTTACCCGTATGTTGTTTGTTATACATATAGTGCCATGGTTTTGATATCCGTCCCCGTCGGCCCTAGTCCTTGTTATGATTCGGATGTGGTATGTATATTCTCTTTTAAAACTAGTTGCATTTTGTGTTTATGACAAATTATGCCCATGAAGTTGACATAGAAATTTTTTCTAGGAGGTATGTGAACCGGAAATTCCAACTGACCCTATTGCCGAGAGGTTAAATTTAGTTGAAAGAGAAAATGAGTACTTGAAAGAAAAATTGAAAAGAATTGAGGGGGAGAAGATGGAATTGGAGTTGCATGTTGCTGATGTCGTCGATGATCACAAGATGAAGATGGAGAAAATGCGCTTGAAGATTAGAAAGATTAGAAAATATGCCATCGATAGTGAGGCTTGGTATCATTATGCTGTTGGATCCATTGTTACCTTAGTTGCGATCTTGATCGTATTTTTTGTTGCATTTAAATGCTTTAGCTAGAGAGTTATTTGTTTGTTGCATTTAAGTGTTGTATGAACTTTATGTGTATGAACTTGTATTAATTTGGTCTATTCGGTGTTGTGTAATGAAGATGAGACGGCAATGGATGTACGATGACCGATGCTCTCCCCAGTTCGTTGAGGGCGTGCATACTTTTCTGCTTGCGGCTGAGGCAAACAAGTGGGCGGATGGTTTTATGCCTTGTCGATGTGCTCGCTGTAAGAATGGTCACAATTACTCTACGTCAAGAACCATTCACGTCCACCTGTTTAAGTCCTGTTTCATGCCCCATTATAATGTTTGGACCAAGCACGGAGAAAGAGGGGTTATGATGGAAGACAATGAAGAAGAAGAGGACGACGACAACTATCCTGGCCATGGGTTCCCTGAATACGATGATACAACAATGGGGGAAGAAGCTGAGCCGGTAATGCGGGAAGAAGCTGAGCCGGCAATGCGGGAAGAAGCTGAAGAAGAGGCATCAGATGAGCCCGTTGATGATCTAGGTCGGGCCATTGCCGATGCAAAGAGAAACTGCGCAAGTGATTTGGAGAAGAAGAAGTTGCAGCGCATGTTAGAGGATCACAGAAAATTGTTGTACCCTTGCGTAGGTGACAAGAAAAAGCTGGGCACCACACTGGAATTGCTGCAATGGAAGGCAGAGAATGGTGTATCTGACAAGGGATTTGGAAAGTTGCTGATAATGATAAAGGATATGCTTCCAAAGGACAACGAATTGCCCGAGAGTACGTACGAAGCAAAGAAGGCTGTCTGCCCTCTAGGGTTAGAGGTGCAGAAGATACATGCATGCCCTAATGATTGCATCCTCTGCCGCGGTGAGTACGAGGATTTGAACGCTTGCCCGGTATGTGGTGCATTGCGCTATAAGATCAGCCGCGATGACCCTGGTGATGTCGAGGGCCGGTGCCCCAGGAAGAAGATTCCTGCCAAGGTGATGTGGTATGCTCCTATAATACCACGGTTGAAACGTTTGTTCCAAAACAAAGAGCATGCCAAGGCGATGCGATGGCACAGAGAAGACCGTAAGAAAGACGGAAAGTTGAGAGTACCCGCTGACGGGTCGCAGTGGAGAAAAATCAAAAGAAAGTACGGGAAGGAGTTTGCAGATGACGCAAGGAGCATATGGTTTGTTCTAAGCGCAGATGGCATTAATCCTTTTGGGGAGCAGAGCAGCAACCATAGCACCTGGCCTGTGACTCTATGTTTGTATAACCTTCCTCCTTGGTTGTGCATGAAGCGGAAGTTCATTATGATGCCAGTGCTCATCCAAGGCCCTAAGCAACCCGGCAACGACATTGATGTGTACCTAAGGCCATTAGTTGAAGAACTCTTACAACTGTGGAATGGAACAGGTGTACGTGCGTGGGATGAGCACATGGGGGAAGAATTTGACCTAAAGGCGTTGCTGTTCATGACCATCAATGATTGGCCTGCTCTCAGTAACCTTTTAGGACAGACAAACAAGGGATACCGCGCATGCACGCACTGTTTGGACGATACCGACATTATATATTTGGCTAATAAGAATGTGTACCTGGGACATCGTCGATTTCTTCCGAGCAGGCATCCCGTAAGAAAGAAAGGCAAGCATTTCAAAGGTGAGGCGGATCACCGGACGAAGCCTCACCACTGTACTGGTGCTGATGTACATGATATGGTCAAGGATTTGAAGGTGGTATTTGGAAAGGGTCCTGGTGGACAACCTGTTCCGAATGACGCTGACGGACACGCACCCATGTGGAAGAAGAAATCTATATTTTGGGACCTGCCCTATTGGAAAGACCTCGAGGTCCGCTCCGCAATCGACGTGATGCACATGACGAAGAATCTTTGTGTGACCCTGCTTGGCTTCTTGGGCGTGTATGGGAAGACAAAAGATACACCTGAGGCACGGGAGGACCAGCAACGTATGCACGGAAAAGACGGCATACATCAGGGTCATGCAAGCTACGCTCTTACCAAAGAAGAGAAGGAAATCTTCTTTGAATGCCTGCTAAGTATTAAGGTACCGTCTGGCTTCTCATCGAATATAAAGGGAATAATAAACATGGCAGAGAAAAAGTTCCAGAACCTAAAGTCTCATGACTGCCACGTGATTATGACGCAACTGCTTCCGGTTGCATTGAGGGGGCTTCTACCGGAAAACGTTCGATTAGCCATTGTGAAGCTATGTGCATTTCTCAATGCAATCTCTGAGAAGGTAATCGATCCAGAAATCATACCAAGGTTACAGAATGATTTGGTGCAATGTCTTGTCAGTTTCGAGTTGGTGTTCCCACCATCCTTCTTCAACATCATGACGCACGTCCTAGTTCACCTATGCGAAGAGATTAACGTTTTGGGTCCTGTATTTCTACACAATATGTTCCCCTTTGAGAGGTTCATGGGAGTCTTAAAGAAATATGTTCATAACCGTGCTAGGCCAGAAGGAAGCATCTCCAAGGGCCATCAAAATGAGGAGGTCATTGAGTTTTGTATTGACTTTATTCCTGACCTTAAGCCGATTGGTGTTCCTGAATCGCGGCATAAGGGCAGACTGGATGGAAAAGGCATGCTAGGAGGGGAACAAATAATATGTATGGACGGACATTCTCTCACTGAAGCACACTACACAGTTCTACAGAATTCCGCCTTGGTGGCTCCGTATATGGATGAACACAAGAATTTGCTACGCTCCAAACACCCGGAGCGGTCTGATGACTGGATTACACATGAACAAACCAGGAGTTTCGCCAGCTGGTTGCAAGCACGTACCATGCATGACACCTCTATTGAAGATGACCTGTACTTGCTGTCCCAGTTACCATCTTCGAATATAATGACTTTCAAAGGGTACGAGATAAATGGTAATACATTTTACACGATCGCCCAAGATAAGAAGACCACCAACCAAAACAGTGGTGTCCGCTTTGATGCAGAAACCAAGACGGGAAAGGAAACATATTATGGTTATATAAAGGACATATGGGAACTTGACTATCGACGTGGTTTGAAGGTCCCTTTGTTTCGGTGCAAATGGGTCAATATGACACGAGGCGGGGTAACAGAAGACCCGCAGTATGGAATGACAACAGTGGATCTCAACAATCTTGCGTATGCAGACGAACCATTCGTCCTAGCCAATGATGTGGCACAGGTTTTCTATGTGAAGGACATGTCTACCAAGCCAAGAAAAAGAAAAGATAAGGAAGCGAATGCATCGTACGATGAGCCAAAGCGGCACATAGTTCTTTCTGGGAAGAGAAACATCATGGGAGTGGATGACAAGACAGACAAGTCAGAAGATTATGAAAAGTTTGATGAAATTGCTCCATTCACAGTGAATATTGACCCGAGCATCCCGTTAAATGATGAAGATTTTCCATGGCTACGACGCAAAGGGACACACGCGAAGAAAAAGTTTCACACCCAAAGATCTGGGATGTGATCGGCTTAACTATCATCACTTTCTTCTGTGTTTCACACCCAGGAGGGAATCTCTGTAATAGTTAGGGTAGCTAGTTATGTGTTTTGGCATTTGAAACGCGAAGAAATTTTATGTGCAAGCAAATTCTTTCATGCATTTACTGATTTTTTCAGCTAAATGACCCTGAAATTGAAAAGCATTTCAAATGAACTTAGAAAAGGATGAAAGTTGGCATGGTATCATAATTTCACCCACATAGCATGTGCAAAAAAGTAGAGAGGGTTACCGCAAAAACTGGATGCACTTCGTGTACAAAATGGACAATTTGTTTCGAAGTATCAGGGTTTCGGACGAAAACTCATCCGTTACAAAGACATTTCATTTTTTAAATAACTTAAGCATTACCAAATTGAATATAATGATAAAACACACTAATATTAAACATAAGAAAAAAGAATCACTGGAAAATGTATTTTTAAAGTTAAGTTATTCACAAACTAGTGATTCACACAAATTTCAAATAATTCAAAATATAAACTATTCAAATTTAAAAACTACCGGCACTAACTGAAAGTTTCTAAAAACTATCAAAAATATTCACAAAGAAACTCTAAATACAGCAAAAAACAACTAAAAATAAATAAAACAAAATAAATAAAGCAGAAAAGAAAAAACTAAATGAAAAAAGCCCACCTACCGGGCCACAGCGGCCTGCATACGACTAGAAACCCAACCTGTTGTTGGGCCAGGATGCAGGCCCGCAAGCCCAATAGGCCCCACAGGGCAGAGTAGCAGAGGTAGGCCCAGAAGGCCTACTTTAGAGAGGAGCTCGAGACAGTAGCAGCGGCGGGGCTTATAAGCAGGTGTGAGCGCCCTTCGGCTAGCGAGGTGGGACTAAACTTTTGCGCCCCTCGCCTGGCAGCGCACACCCTTTAGTACCGGGTCGTGGCACCAACCGGTACTAAAGGAGGGGCCTTTAGTACCGGTTGGAGCCACCACCCGGTACTAAAGGGGGTCGCTTGGTGGCTCCAAAACAGACCTTTAGTACCGGTTGGTGGCTCCAACCGGTACTAAAGGTGCCTTCTATATATACAACACTTCGAAAAATTTCATTCTCCCCCTCTGTTTCTTCCCGATCGATCAACGCCGCCCCCCTCCTACGCCGCCCCCGTCGCGCGCCGTTGCCGTCGCCGCCCCCATCCTCGTCGCCGCCCTCATCCCCGTCGCCGCCCCTGTCCCCGTCGGCGTCGCCGCCCTCGTCTCCGTCGCCGCCCCGGGCCCGTCCCCGTCGCGCCGTCCCCGCATCGCCGCCCCGTCACGCCCCGGGCCGTCGCCTCGCCGTCGCCGTCGCCCCGCTGTGAGCTCTCCCCCTCTAACCCCTCTCCGATCCCTCGCCCCCGGTGGCCGCCGCCCCTCCCCGAGCCCATACACACACAAGCATGAACACACACACACACACATTTCCTTAATTAAGTTAATTAGTATATACGTATTTTGTATGTTTAATTAGTTTAGATTTTTCAGATTATTATTTTTTCACTAGTATATATGTATGAATGCATGTTAGATGGATATAATTAGTGTTTAATTAGTATGGAATTTTTTATATAATGTTGTTTTTCTGTTTTAATGGATGTATAGAAGTTGTTTTTTCTGTTTTTAGTGTTAGATGCTTAATTAGTATGAAATAGCATATAGAATTTTGACATATGCAATGATAGCATAATTAGTGTTACATTTGCATATAGTATTTGTTGTCGACGATGCCCGGCCCGCATCCTCGCCGTCGACCCGTTCGCGACGACGTCCTGCTTCAGAGGACCCATGTCCGGGACTGGGCTCCGCCGGGCTGGCACTGGGAGGTGCTACCTTCAGGGGCGCGACTCTTGGTGAGGAACCAGGCCCCGGGTCCCGTCGTCGACCCTCATTTCCTTTGGTGGCATTCGTGTGGGCCACTTTCGGTGCGGAGGGAGCCGGCCCCGCCGGAGGTGGTACGTCGCCGTGTCAGGGAGGAGGACGAGCACGTCCATCGCTACATGGCTGCTATGGACGTCAGGTTCTCCAATACCTGGCAGGTTCTTTGGGGAGATCACCCGAGCTATGATCCAGTGATGGTTCCTTCACTTTGGTTGTCCACCGCCTAGATTACTCTCTAGTATTCGATCTTTATTAGCTAGCTAGCTAGCTAGTGGTGTATTCGATATATAATATTCGAGATGATTTATTCGAGATTATATATATTATTTGAGACGATGTATTCGAGATTATATCTATTATTCGAGACGATGTATTCGAGATTAAATCTATTATTCAAGACGATGTATTCGAGATTATATCTATTATTCGAGACGATGTATTCGAGATTATATCTATTATTCAAGATTATACTAAATTGTTTTATATTTCTTTTGGCATAGTTAAATAAAAGCTATGGCGGACAATACCGACAGAGAGAGAACAGACCATGTTCGATATCATACGCGGGCTAGATGATGATCAGAATGAAGAAGATTTTGACGGCTCCGAATTTCTAAACAACACCGGAGAGGGTGATATGATATTCGATCGCGACGACCGAGAAGATGAAGTCATGAACTACGACGAAGAACATGTTGATCCTGAAACAACAAACACCGGCGAGGTATATATATTTATATAAGCAGGAATCTGGTGATCATCGCATGTTTTAAATGAGTTGAAGATATATTAACGAATCGATCTTTCTTCTTTCAGCCATCCGGATCGAGCAAATCTTCAGGCAAAAGGACGAAACGAGGCCCGAACAAAAAGTTGAAGGAGCGCGTAAAGTACAATATCGAGGCATTCAAACCTAATGGCGAACCATTAGTGCCTAAGAAGATTGCGGACAAGTTCGTTCGTCAGTGCGGAGTTCTTGTGAAGGACCAACTCCCGATCTCCCTTCAAGAATGGAGTAAGCCAGGAAATCCACGTCCAGATGTTACTTTTGTCGACAAGAATCAAAAAAAATCTGCTTTGGGATACTCTCATGGAACATTTCACCCTACCAGATAATTTCACAGAAGCAGATGTGCGGAAAGTCAAAGACGCTGCTTTTAGGAAGATGGCGGTTGCATTCAAGAACCACAAGAGAATGACGTGGGAGAAGTACGTCAAGGGAGGAAGGAAGACTCCAGTATTCGAGGGGATACGAGAGAATCAAAGTGCTCATTGGGACGATTTCGTGAAATTCAAGGATTCAGAATTAGCTAAGGAACGGTCGAGAATAAACAAGAAGAATGCCGAAAAAAGGATAAGTTCCATAAGCTGGGGCCAGGTGGCTACGCGGTGGCAATGCCTAAGTGGGATAAGTCTGAGAAAGAGATGGAGGATGCAAGTGTCACTCCGGTTACTAAGAGCTGGCCCCCCAGGTGCAGGACTTGGTTCTATGCGCATGTGGGGGAGTTGGACCCGAAGACAGGAAATGTTTCGACGAAGGCATGTCTGAACGGAGCCGACGATGCGCTACTTGTTGCAATAGAAGAGGCTCGATCGGGGGTGTTCCAGCCCAACAGAGAGAACGACGAGCTTACGCGTGCCCTGGGAAATCCTGAACACCCGGGAAGAACACGAGGCAAGGGCGCTCTTCCGTGGTATGAGGGGTTTTTGGACTGGAACGCCGACTACAGAACCCGTGCGAGAAAGAAGATTGTGGAGGAGAAGAAGAGGAAGATGGAGGAGGAGCAGAGGAAGCGGGACTATGAACGCCTTCAAGGCCTAGAAGCAAGTCAAGCGGAATTGTCAGCTAAATTCCAGCGGCAGCAGGAGCAGATCGACTCACTTAGCCAGCAAAGGGGGTCTCAGCATCTGCAGCAGCTAGCGGATGATCCAGCATTGGATACCACCGCCCCATCCATGCCGAGAAGCAGCGTGGGTTCTGCCCCGGGCGACGCAGTAGTGCTGGATAGATACCCCGTGGATGACATCATGGAGAACACTAACTGCGAGCTACACTTCAAAATGAAGAACATATCCATGAAGGTGGCGGACGCCGTTGCTTTTTCAAATTCCCCCGAGGTAACCTTCCATTGCAACCCGATTCCAGCGGGCTATGCTCGTGTCTTGGTTGATGAGGTGGTGGAACCATATTCGGAGCTACAGCTTGACATTCCTGGAGGTGACGACGAGCACACATTGGGAGAGGCCATACATCGTGTCATCCTATGGAGAAAGGATTGCATCATCTTTCGAAGGCCACTGACACTGCGTCACCCGACTCCTCGTCGAAGTCCGCCACCGAGTCAGCAGACTCCCGCTCCTCCAAGTCCACCAACGCGTGAGGCCACTCCTCCTCCTCCAAGTCTGGCAAAGTGTCAGGCCACTCCTCCTCCAAGTCCGACACAGCGTCAGACGTCCACTCCTCCTCCAAGTCCGGCACAACCTCAGGCCACTGCAAGTCCGGCACAGCTTCAGGCCACTCCTCCTCGCCCAACTCAGCCCTGTCAGCCGTCTCCGCCGCCTCAGCAATCGCAGAAGAGACACCCCATAGCTATGGTGCGTAGCGGTACGAGTCGAGGTCATAGTACAGGAAGTACAGGCGGAGGCAAGCGATATAAATATGGTCCAAACCTCACTACTCCTCTTCCTGTGAGGGCTTACGACAGGACCGAGGAGCAAACCAATGCCATAGTGCAGGCAGAAGTTGACGCCCATTTTGGACCGAAACCGCCACCGCCGCCAAGGGAGAAAGTGCCTGTGGAAGTAGTTGACCACTTCATTCGTATGGCTCAACCACCAGCTCCTAAGCCTGTTGACTCAGACTATGAGCGCCACATCAGGAAGTTACATCGACGACGTCTACAGAAGGAGGCGAGCTCGAGCTCGAGCAAACAACAAGCAGCTGTCAAAAAATGCGGGAAAACCGTTGCCCAGCTGGGAAAACAGGCGGCGCAATCGATCCCCCCGCTTGTTGTGCCGCCAACAACACGTGGCAGTACGCGCGCCCAATATTATTGTGGCCAAACAGTTTACGTTCCCGAGGTGGGCGATGTGGTAATAACCCAGGAGCATATAATGCAGGCTGAAGAACTCAAGATCACTGTTGGACAACTCCTCGAGATCGAGGACATGCCTGGGATTACAGAGGAGGAAATAAAATGGAAATATGTCCGGGGCCAACCTTTGGTCGAGCCAGAAGATGTCAACAAGCTCCCAACGAGAATGTATGAATTGCATCAATGGTACATGGACATTACCACGAGATCCAATCGAGAGTCCCTCATGGTGGATGTCAAGAAGGATGATTACTACCATGAGAAAGTTGTGGCCGTTGAGTATTCTGAACTGTTTCAGTTATACAATCAAGACACACTCGACAAATCTATCGTCAGTTGCTATTGTCTGTAAGTGATTTCTTTCTGTAATTTAAGTCTCAAGCTAGCTGTAGTGATCCTTCTGATCAATCATTACCTGTAATTATCCTCACTATATTCTTTTCTGTGGTATTATGCAGGATGAAGATGTATGAAATGAGAAAAGGTGGACGCTATGGCATTGGGTTCATTGACCCAAACACCGTTAATGAATACACATGGAAAATGAACAAGTATTATGAAAAGCAGGTAGAGGACAGCATGCTAGAGTTCTTGAAGCGCCTCAAATACAATGAAGATATACTACTTCCTTACAACTTCCAGTGAGTCACACTTTCTTGTACTACAAATTCTCTATTTTTGCCTACTAGCTAGCTACATGTTTTTGCTTACATATGCCCGCTTAATTAAGACATGCAAACGTGTGTGCATGCAGATTTCACTGGATCTTGTGTATCATTAAAGTTGACGCCGGAACAGTTGAAATACTGGACTCGCTACTCAAAGCAAACAGTGACTATAACATCTTGTTTGGGATAGTCAACAGGTAATTTCAATCATTATTAACTATATATCTCGGCCTATTTAGTTCGTCATTTCATGATATGAACTATTTAATAACCCCTTTATTCATTTTCTTTGTCGGCGGGCAGAGCTTGGGCAAGGTTCATCAGCGTCACGGAAGGCAAATGGAAACCAAAGCTGAAATGGTTTCGATCCAAGGTAAGTAATTAAGTAGTACTAGCTAGCTAGCTAGCTGCTATCTCTTTAATTATCATGCTTGATTAATTATTATCTGATCAAATTAAATTCCATTCTCGTAATAAAGGCCCTGAAGCAGGCGTAGGGGACTGATCTGTGTGCATTCTGCGTTTGCGAGAACATTCGCATGATGGCATCCGAAAGGAGCAGATCTCAAAGACAGGAATGGGTACGCTTGTCAGAACACTATTCACAATTTTTACACCATTATCAATATCTAGTCACACAACTAATACACATGCATATTGATCTCGTTCTTAACAGTTCACAGAGGTGCGGGACAAGCTCCTAGAAACGGAGCGCGTAGAAGCACTTCAAGAGGAAATAGCGGGATTTTTGCTCGACCAGGTCATAAATCCGAAGGGAGAATACTATTACCCGCTACCGCCCTCATGAACCACTTCCAATTGTCATCGTGCTCCGAAGGCACCAATTAGGCTAATGCCACTGGCTCCGAAGGCAACATGCATATGTAGGAGAAATTGTATATAGCTATACATGTGTGTATGTGTAAATTAATATGGTGGTTTGTGAGACATTGATGATATATATATGATTGGTTCTACTAGAAATTCTATTTATATATATATATGCATAACGTGTACAATGTGTAGTACCGTAAAATACCAGCAAACGAAAAAGAATTAAAATGGAAAACACAAAATTAAATGGAAAAGAAATCATAAAACCAAAAACCCCACAACCATTTAGTACCGGTTGGTGTTACCAACCGGTACTAAAGGGCTCCCGGCCCCCGGAGCTGGCTCGTGCCATGTGGATCCCCTTTAGCACCGGTTCGTGCTGAACCGGTACTAAAGGGGGGGGGGCTTTAGTGCCGAAACTTTAGTGCCGGTTCCTAAACCGGCACTAAAGGGCCTTACGAACCGGTGCTATTGCCCGGTTCTGCACTAGTGAATACACTGTCTGTCACTATATATTTGTAAAAATACGGTCAGTGGACTTGATAATATGCTCATTGAGCTCAATATATATATTTTCCTGTGTTTATACGGTCACTAGCTCACCCTGACTGAGTATGTGTGTGCATGCACGTGTAGGTTGAGCACTTGAGCGTGACCATGTGTGTTCCGTCATGTGGTTGGACATGCATGCATTAGGGCGTCGCGCGCATTTTTGCGTCCATGTGTACGTGTGACTGTTGCATACATGCAGGGGGAGTACGTGTAGGGGCCACTAAGGAGCAGTTAAATCACACAGTAAGTTAGTCGGAAGAAGCAACCATCATTTCACTCTTGAATGACATGTACGCAATATAAAATGGTTGATATGGAGAGAAAAAGGAAACCACTATATATACACTAGCAGGAGCCTAAGCTACAAGCCTGCTTGCTTAGGTTGCTATCTTCACAAGCATAGAACGATGGGCCTGATCCCGCAGCTGGGGGAAGGGAACAATGTTCTGCGTAGAGGCGGTCGACATCGGCAAGGGAGAAAACCCACAGTCGGTGCGTCCCAATCGGGGGTCACCGCGGTATGGGCCGATGCCACATCCCAACTGCCCTTCTAGCTACAGCCCGACGTCCCAGGTAGTCCATCTTCCTTTTGGGGCCGGCTTGCTCCACTGCCGTAGCTCCATCTCCATGTCGATCTTTCTCTACTTCTATCGGCTTCTACTTGTGATGAGTTTATGTCTCATGAACTAGTGCCAGTACTATTATTCTAATCACACTTCTGCAATATCTTTGCCATCAGCGATGCTCAGGTCGATCTTAGTGGAACTGCACAAAAGCATCGTATGATCCGAGGGTGCCAGCCGTCTTTCCTTTGACAGGTTCTACCTGGCCAGGAAATTAAATCATGTTTAGGGTTTAGGGTTTAAGTCGTAGTGACCCCATCAGTAGTTTTTCTTTCGTACATGCTCTCACAACTTTTATCTTTAGTTGTGAAGTAAATATTGGCTATGATCTGTGAATCATTGAGATGCATCAGCATGCATGTTAGTTTTCCTTTGTATTTGATGGAATGTTGTAACGGGGCAACCTTGGAATAGGAATGAAAATAGAGTGGAAAGTTTCCATTTTTCCGGAGAAAAAATGGAAACGGAGAGAAACCAACGTTTCGTTTCGTTGGATCACGCCATCGAGCAAAACCAACGTTTAAATCACGCCTGTCGTGTTCGTGTCTCACCCTCCTCCACGGCTTGACCCCACACGGTCGCTCGGCATGCTACTCACCGCAAACCGAGTGTACGATAACTTTCCCGCCTGCTTGTCGATGGATCGCGCCATGGAGTACTAGCACTACTAGAAGAGATTGACGAGTTGGGGGAGGACAGCTAGCTGTAGCACGGACTCCCAAGAACTTTTTACATGCATGTTGTAGCCGGCTATTGCTACCTTTGAACGCGGAGCAGCCGCGTGCACCCGGAAGCGGCGCGGGCGACGCTCTCTCGGCCGGCGCGCTGCTTCAATGCCGGTGCCAGTGAGAGGCCGCGTCCGCTTTGGCCGGGCATGAATGCGGCACTGACCGTTTCGGGCGGGAAGCGTGCGCGGGTGATGAAGAGGGTTCCAGTTGGTCAGGACCGGCCGTGGCAGCGGTCCGGACGTGCGCAAACAAGAGATGATGTACGTTAATATTGCTGCGTATATAATTAACAACGTAAATAATGTGCCAGTTGGACAAATATGATTGGAGATGGAGATGGAAAGGGAATTTTACGTAAACATGGATATGCATGTTTATGTCTATGTGTGTGTGCGCGACGACTCTCGCGACCTGGAAGCGGGGGCGTGTTTTTGATCGAGTTTTGTTTCTTGGTACATTAGAAAATCAGTTTGTCTAATTCACATCTAGATGTTATTTAAGGATATCACATCTAAGCTCCCACAAGTACATAATGTAGCAACAAGAAACAAAAAAACTAGGAAAAAATAGACCACAAATAGAGTGGACATCAACTTAGGGTTTGCACTCTCCACACGCTCGCCGCACTACATATGTGTTACACGCTGGAGGCTCAGCGTTCATTTGCTAGGGTTTTCTATATTCACAGTCTCTCACCCTCTCTTCACCAGATCTAAACAAGACTGCGTTGGCCTATTGTCTCTCTCTCCCCCCACAGCTGGTGAAGGAGGCGTCCGTATCCCGTCGCACCGAGAAGGGGAGGAGGTGCAACGTTCACTCTATCGCCTTCGGCGAGGGAGGTAATCCACTGCCGGCTGCGCTGTTCTCTTTCACCCAACGCCTGTGTGGGAGGGCCATCGACCCCTTCTTCCTCACTGCCGTATGTAGTGTGGGCAGATCCGGCCTCCCGCGCATGCCTTGCCACATCCCGACGACCCTAAGGTATAAGTTTCTTTGAAACCGTCGTTGCTCTAGCTGCATATGGATCTTTTTCGATCTATAGTCGAATCTAGGTCTTGGTTCAAAGAGGAAAGAATGGTGCGGTGGGCTGGAGAAAGAATCTAGGACGCGGTTCAATGAGGAAAGGAGGGGTGGAAAGTAGTATAGACTGGCTATCCAGCCGCTTTGTAGGTCGAAAAGGGAAAAAGGGGGTAACCCAGTAGACACATCTGTAAGGAACCAATCTCTTTGTTGAAAAGGGAAAGAAACTGGGGGGTCAGGTAGTTTGTGTAGGACTAGATTTGCTGCCCTCACATAGGAAGAAGGTTCAAAGAGAACAAATATGGGACCAGTGCATATATGCTCCTTGGCTACATACTCTGCATCATCCATTTATAAGTGTGGACGCACATGGTGCTGGCATGTCCCATACAGCTATTTTGCTGTTGTTAATCTAAGAATGCTGCCGGAAAATTGAAGCAATGCCACTGTTAAAAGTAAATTACATTTTTAACGAATGTTGTTTCAAGAAAATGTCTCTGTTAATATGAATCAATGCAACCGTTTTAGAAATGCTACTGTCCTACTTTGTTTTCCATCCAAGATAAGTTAGATCCTTCTTCCTGTCACCGTTTGTTTCATCCTCCTTTATCGGCAAGTAATTTTTTTCCTTTTTGCCTCTGTTAAAACAGGGGTATCGATTCAAATTGTTGCTATTGCGACATTTTGCTTCGCTACTCGAAACACTTATGTTTTAAGAGTGTTTTGTGCAGTTCAACTTGAATGTCACATCGATGACTTTGCTTAATTTTGGTGGAACTGCACAAAAGGAGATCGAGATTTGTTTCCAGTTTTCGTATCGATTCAACTTGTTGCTATTGTGACATTTTGCTTCGCTACGTGAAACACTTTGCTTGATTTCAGTGCAACTGCACAAAACGAGATTGGATTTCCTATTCGTGTTGGCAGATTCGTATTTTATCTTGTCCGTCTCATGAAAGGTCAGTACAGGCCTTCATCCACATGATTGTGCAGTGTGCTTTGAGATGTTGTGCTACTTGTATTGGTACTGTTTTAAATAAATGTTGAATTGAAGCTATTGTATTGCTGTCTTTTCCCATTAAGTAGTGAACAAAAATGGGACCAACCCAGACATGATGCTTGTTGCTTTGTTACAACAAACTCTGCATCACCCCCTTTACAAGTAGATGGAAGCACATACTGTTGTTGCGCCCACTCTCCCCTGAAACTGTTTATGCTTTTCGTTAATCTAATGCCGCTGGTAAAATTAAGCAATGCCACTCTCAGAATTAATTAACTACTGAATCTTAGTTCAAAACTGCAACACTTGTTAGGAATGGTACTATCCTGCTTTGTAGTTCTTTCTACATGTTTAACCAATGTATTGTTAAGATAATGTCTCTGTTAAAATGAATCAGTAGCATTGTTTTAGGAATGGTACTTTTCTGCTTTGTCGTCATTTTTACATGTTGAAACAAGGCATTGTTAAGATAATGTCTCAGTCAATATGAATGAATCACACTGATGGAGAATTGCTACTCTCCTGCTTTGTTTCCCATTAAGATAAAGTAGATCAGTAGATGCTTTTCTTCTGGGAGTACAAGTCATCAACCGTTATTTCTCAGTAATTGTTTCCCTTATACCTATTATTGCTTACAAGGATACCAAAATTAAATCTCAGTTTTATTCCGACTTCGATTTTAGTTGAACTGCACAAAAGGAGCCAATGTGTCCAAGGCAAACTGTTGCATTACTGGGTCCAGTTGGTCGTTCTACTTTGCAGAAAGAAGCAGTCACTATTTGCACCACATTACAGAAGGAACGACCGAGAAGCTTTATAGAGTATTATTAGACACCGGTGACATGACTAGTCTGCAGAGACCATTGGCAATTTAACAACACGTGGAGTTCCCTGGGCAAAAAGTGCCCAAACATGTACAAGAAGCTATGACAGGACGATCATAGGCATTACATATTTTGAATAGGAAAATCTTGTCATAGTTTAATCATTGATGTTAGCAAGAAGACGTTAGTTTAATATATTGGAATTGGAAAACCTTGTCAAAATTTGCTCATTGATGTTAGCCAGAAGACATGCATTTGATATTTTTGAGTGGGACGCCCTTGCTGTGAGTAGCGTTGAGTGTTTTTTAATATTCTTGTGTTCAATTTAGAAGTAAATAGTTACTCTGCTGAGATATTCCTGTGTTAAGAGTTTGTTCTGAATATTGTCTATGTAATGCCAAGCCTTCTGTTTGATTGCAAAGTTGAGCTTGGAATGTTGTGCCATGCGGCATCACGAGTTGTTCACCGTGCCTCCTGAGAATAATGCTTTGTATTGTTTTGCATGTCGATCTAATGCCAGTGGTTTGCTTGTTAAGAAGATCATCCTCTTCTGTTATTTCTATGCTTAAGAAGTTCATCGTCTGATGTTTCATTCATAGCCTATACGACAAGTCGGGTAGGTTAGACGTGAAACCATATGATCTTCCGACCAACTCATGATATTAGGCCGTGATTGGATCATCGTTTTCCAACCAAAACCGCTTGTAAAACTGACGCTTGTAAATTAAAGCAAATGGTCTCAGGTGAAGGCGCTTGGTTGGTCGATTTCGACTAGTAAAATATCGGAAGTACTTCACACACGATACAAATGCTGAACGACACTCGGACGATTGCTAATCTAGCGGTTAGCTGCTATTTCAGCCTTGCCCATGGATGGCATGATACGCACGTCGTGCATGTATCGTCTGGTAATGTCGTCCATATAGCAGTGCTCGTAAAATATACATTGGTCTCTCAAATTACACGCGTAACCCGCCGGTTTTACTTACAGACCTCGGGCCCTCAGTTTCATTACGCCTGTATTTTACGCGTTGTTTCCCATGACGAGTAAATTACACTTGTATGTTAATACAGGTTTGAAATAAACCAGAGCTCCCAAGCGCGGCCTTACCGTTTCATGCCGTCTCAGTTTCTCGAAGGTGCTCATAGGTGTCCGATGATCCTGGCTTCCTGAATGGGCAGCGGGCGTTGTATCAGGCCATTTGTAGGGCCCGCGAGGCCCTCACCATTGTCCTTCGAGTTGTTGCGCTCGCCGTGGCGCCGAGCATTGTTAACATCGTCAACGAACATGAGGATTCAGGAGATGACTTTATTTTGACTGGACGACACTAGGGACCCACAAGGGCCGTAGCCGTACGTACGCAAGTGCCTCCTTATTATGTACAACTATATTTTTTTTTGTTTTCTCCTGGTTTCCAGACATCACGGTCCCACACCATTGTCAACCTATGTAATCAATATAAATGAGAGAATTGCACAAGGTGCGGCCGACAGCTGGGACCAAGCAGCTCGAGCAGTATTTGTGTTTTTGAGGCGTGAGCACTGCAGAGTTTTTCTTGGCGATGATTTCGTTGTTGTTCAGAGGAGAGCAGGGTATTAACTGGGCGGGCTGTGGCCCGTCTAGCCCAGGCCAGATATCCAGCCTAGATACTAATTTTTTGAAGATGAAAATGGCTAGCTCAACTATACGTCTTTTAGAGGAATACCCAGGCAAGGTCAACTTATTATTCTCCGCCCCGCTGGGCTGCAAATCTTTCCTAGGAGGGATCCATTAGGCTTAACAGGAAAATGGGCTTTAAAAATAAGAAATGAGATGTAATTATAAAAACTGGGTAGTAACTATAAAAAAATGCACCAAACACGAAATTAGTTTATAAAATATTATTTATATATTTTGAAAATATTAAATTTTCATTGTTGCACGCGCAATGTTTTGTTGGATTTTTATGTAATACAAATTTATATTTAATCTGACTAGAAATTTCGGGATAAAAATATT
The DNA here is from genome assembly GCF_056163025.1 of Triticum urartu. Classification (NCBI taxonomy): domain Eukaryota; kingdom Viridiplantae; phylum Streptophyta; class Magnoliopsida; order Poales; family Poaceae; genus Triticum; species Triticum urartu. The sequence goes on from NC_141877.1 coordinate 298,017,146, forward strand.
TCGGATCCCATCAAAATGTGGGAAATTTTATTGAATTCTGTCTTCAACGGTTGGTTGAAATTATTAATAGTTGTCCTAGCTAGAAAATGGGATGTACTTTTAACAAACTGTAAATGGGCTATTGTAAATTCCATTAGAATTCAAAAATGGGTTGTACATTCTTACAAAACGCAAATGGGCTATAAGTTCTCTGCCACACACTTGTGGGCCTACTGAGTGACGCGTCCCCTAAAAAAATAAGTTGACGCATATGCAAGGCTTTGTCAACTTATTATAGTCAACACACGGTTCTAGCAGCAGAGTCCGTTGGATGTCTATCCAATGGATGTCATGCTTCTTCTTCAATCTCGGATATTCTTAACTTCGGCCGCCCAAAAAATGATTCCTCCCCCTGACATCTGGGGTGCACCATTTCGGAGGCTGACCTGTGGGCCTACTAAGTTGGAGCGTACCAAGTGCTTTGTCAACTTAGTCAATATAAACGATTCTAGCTTCAGTGACCGTACGATGTCCATCCAAGAGCCGTAGTGCTTCTTCAACCTCTGGTCTTCTTGGTCCAGCCGCCCAAAGTAGCACCGATCGTGCCGCCTGCTCCTGCCTCCCGTGGCCGGCTGTGCTGCCGCGGAGGCCTCACCGCCCCCATACTACTCCCACTGCTGGCCACGCCATCCCTCCACTCACCCACACCCCCTGTTATTCTGCGGCGACGACAGCCTCACACCGCAGCCGAACCAGTGAACGCTCGTACTCCTCTCCGCGTGGGCATCCACTGCCGCGCCTTGCCTGGCTCCACGCCGTCCCCTTCCTAGGCCTCACCGTCATCCACCGCCGTGGTGCTCTCAGCGTGGCGTGGTCAATGTGGTCAACGACTGACTTCCATCGGAAGAGTACCGTACGTGGAGAGGCTGACAGCTGGGTCCACGGCAGCCGTAAGGAAGTGCCTCCTTATTACGCGAAAAATAATTATTCCTCCACCTGACAGCGGGGACCCACCGGACGGGCCACCAGTATTTTGCAAAAAAATCTTTTCCCCCTGACTGTTGGGACCCACAGACGGGCCACCATATTTCGCGAAAAAACGTTCCCCCCGCTGTCAGCTCAGACCCACCGGAAGTGCCTCCTTATTACGCACAAAAAAAATGAATACTCCCCTGGCTAGCTGGGACCCACCTTGGTGGGAGGCTGACTTGTGGGCCTACTAAGTTGACGGGGACGAAGGGCTTTGTCAACTTAGTCTATACGAACGATTCTAGCTCTAGTGACCGTACGATGTCCATCCAACGGCGGTAGTGCTTCTTCAACCTCTGCTTTTCTTGCTCCAGCTGCCCAAAGCAGCGCCGGTCGTGCCGCATGCTCCTGCCTCCCGTGGCCGGCTGTGCTGCCACAGAGGCCTCACCGCCCCTACTATTCCCACCGCTGGCCAGGACCTGCGGCGACGGCAGCCTCACACCGCAGCCGAACCAGTGAACCCTCATACTCCTCTCCGCGCGGGCTTCCACTAACGCGTCTTCCTCGGCTCTATGTCGTCCCCTTCCTAGGCCTCGCCGTCGTCCACCGCCGTGGTGCTCTTCGCGTGGCGTGGTCAACGTGGTCAAGGAACGACTTCCATTGGAAGAGTATTGTACGTGGAGAGGCTGACAGCTAGGTCCACGGCCACAGCCCAGTTTTTTTGTGATTTACCAAGTAAGTCGCTTTGTCAGGCCTGTTGGGCTACAAATCTTTCAAGACGAGGAGAGCTTTCATTTTGGCTGGCTGAGAAAATGGCCCATCAGTAATGAGAAATGGGATGTACATTTTTAAAACACATCAAACCAGCAATTAGTTCCAAATATCTTTTTTTTCATTTCAAGATTTTAAATTACATTAATTTTTATGCGTGGAGAATTTGTTGGATTTTATATTGATATACATTTATTTTAAAATCAGTTTGAAGGTGAGTCGAAATTTCAGGATTAAAAACAGTTCGGACCACACCAAAATATGCAAAATTTCGTATACTTTTTAAACCGTGGCCACAATATGGGCTGTAATGCTAACAAAAAGAATATGGGCTCCAAAAAAAACCTTAAGAATTAGCAGATGGGCTGTAAATTATTAGAAATAACGGCAGATGGGCTGTATGCTGTTTTCCACAGATTTGAGGCTTTCCGAAAAAAAAGTTGACGCACAAGCACTGACTGTTGGATGTCCATCCAACGGCCGTCGTGCTTTTTCAATCTCTGCTCTTCCTGCTCCAGCCGCTCAAACAAGTGCCAGCGGGATTGCCTGCTCCCTCCTCCCCACGGCCAGCTGTGCTGCCGCGCATGCCTCACCGCCCCACCGTACTCCCATCGCTGGCCTAGCCATCCCTCTACTCACCCACACCTGCTGTTATTCTCCGGCGACGGCAAATGAACCAGTAAACCCTCGTACAGTCGTACTCCCCTCCGCGTGGGAAACAACTGCCGAGTCTTCCCTGCCTCCGTATCGTCCCCTTCCTAGGCCTCACCGTCGTCCACCGCCGTGGTGCTCTTGGCGCGGCGTGGTCAATGTGGTCAACGACCGACTTCCATCGGAAGAGTATTGTGCATGGAGACGCTGACAGCTGGGTCCACGGCCGCAGCAAGGAAGTGCCTCCTTATTATGCGCAAAATAATTATTTCTCCACCTAACAGCGGGGACCCACCGGACGGGCCACCATATTTCGTGAAAAAACCATTTCCCCCCTGACTGCTAGGACCCACCAGCTACACCTTCGCACGCAAGGAAGTGCGTCCGGGCAAAAAAACAAAACGATTCGTCCCCCTGACTGCTGGGACCCACCAGCTACATCTTCGCACGCAAGGAAGTGCCTGACAGTCGGGACCCACCTGGTCGAAGCGTACGTAGCATTGTCATTATGGTCGCGAACATGTACGTACATATATACTGGTGGATGTAGAGGCGCACACGTGTCGTAGTAGAGGAGCGCACGTAGCATGTACACGTACGTACAGCGGCCAGGGTGCAAGAAAGAAAATACGGCCACGTATGTGTACATACGGGCGGGGTCTCGAACGTCTACTCGCGTATACGTATGGCGAGGGCTCGTTGACATGGCTGGGCCGGAACGGAGAAACAACGTCGTCGTCGTGTTCATGGGGAGGCAATGAAATGCATCGTGTTCATGGGGAGGCAACGGAATGCGTCGTGTTCATCGGGAGGCAACGGAACGCGTGGGAGCCAACCGGCTGGGTCGGAACGGAATGCGTGATCGTGTTCATCGGGAGAGCTTGGACGGAATAGGCGATGGAAACGAGGCCTGAACGGGGTCCTATTGATCGGGAGGGGTCTGGCGTACCGCAAAACGGAGGAAACAGATCTCCTACGGTCGAAACGGGGGTCCTGTTGATCGGGAGGGGTGTGGCGTACCGCAAAACGGATGAAACAGACCTCCTACGGTCGAAACAGGGGTCCTGTTCATCGGGATGGGTGTGGCGTACCGCAAAACGGACGAAACGGACTTATGTTGGAGTGCTACGGTTGAAACGGGGGTCCTGTTCATCGGGAGGGGTGTGGCGTACCGCAAAACAGGACTCCACGGGATACTGTTCATCTCCACCGTCAACCTCCTCCAGCCTCCACGGGCTACCGTCGACCTCCTCCAGCCTCCACGGGCTCCTGTTCATCCAGCCTCCACCGTGCGCTACTCCACCGGCTACTGTTCAACCACCCCTCCACCATCTACTATTCATCCAGCCCTCCACACCACGGGGTCCTGTTCAACCACCCCTCCACCGTCTACTGTTCATCCAGCTCTCCACCACATCATGGGGTCCTATTCATCTAGAGGCAACGCCACCGCTCAATATTCATCCAACCCCCCCCCCCCCCCGCAACGCTCACTGTTCATCCCAGAGGCAGCATCGATCGGCTTCAGTTAGCAGCAGTAGCGAAGGAATCGCTCGATCGGGTTCAGTTAACAACAATCGATCGATCGCTCGGGTTCAGTAACGCGTAGCCTGCAATGCAATCGCTCGGGTTCAGTTAGATCCCAACGCCTCGCTCAGGTTCAGTTAGAGCCAACGCCTCGCACACACACGCGCACGTGTATGAGTGAAACGCACATCGCTCAGCCCCCGACCTCCCACCGTAACCGGGAACTCCCCGAAATTTTCCTCCCCCTCGCTTCTACCACGGTTTTTTCCGTCATGGACGGCCCAAAGAATGTCATGCAGCTGCGTCTCCAGCCCGCCCAGGACGAAAAGCCCATTTTCTATCATGATTTTTTGTCATAGAAGTAGGAGCCAACCACATCTATGATGATATGGGTTTTTATCACAATTATCGTCATAGAAGTGTCATATGTATGACAGAAAAAAAATTTCGTTCAGCCCAAAATGTCACGGATGTGTCTTTTTTTGTAGTGTGGCCACGTGGAAGCTCCCCAGTACTGCCTAGCTGAGCTCTTTGCCGTATGTCAACGGACGACAAAGAGCTTTGACTCTTTGCCGTCCGCTGGCTGACGGCAAAGAGCGCAGTTAACCCCCTAACGACACTCACGCCACCGCACCGCCGTCCATTGTCGTTGCCGTCTGCTGGCCTCGGATGGCGGACGACAAAATCCTTTGCTGTCCGTTTCCAGGAAGCGAATGACAAAGAAGGCCTTTGCTGGCACGTGTTTAGACGGACAGTTTGCCATTTGCTGGTGGACAGCAAAGACGTTTGCCGTCCGTGATCCATGCCTTTGCCATCCGCCATGGTGGACGGCAAAGAAGCTGATTCCAGTATTGCCACTTGTTTATCAAGTCTCCCAAACTTCCATGATAGCCTCTAACCTTTTTCAACCATCCTAGCAAACCGTTGTTTGGCTAAGTTACCGCTTTTGCTCCGCCCTTCTTATATCGTTGCTAGTTGCAGGTGAAGTTGAAGTTTGTTCCATGTTGGAACATGGATATGTTGGGATATCACATTATCTCTTATTTAATTAATGCATCTATATACTTGGTAAAGGGTGGAAGGCTCGGCCTTATGCCTGGTGTTTTGTTCCACTCTTGCCGCCCTAGTTTCCGTCATACCGGTGTTATGTTCCTTGATTTTGCATTCCTTACGCGGTTGGGGTTATGGGGCCCCCTTGACAGTTCGCTTTGAATAAAACTCCTCTAGCAAGGCCCGTCCTTGGTTTTAACATTTGCCTCACCACCACCTATATTTTTCCCTTGGGAGTTGCTAACCTGAGGGTCATCTTTATTTTAACCCCCCAGGCCAGTGCTCCTCTGAGTGTTGGTCCAACCTATCAACCGCCGGTGGCCACCAGGGGCAACTCTGGGCTGGCCTACCGAAAGTTTGGACAATCCGGTGTGCCCTGAGAACGAGATATGTGCAGCTCCTATCGGGATTTGTCGGCACAGTCGGGTGGTCTTGCTGGTCTTGTTTTACCATTGACAAAATGTCTTGTAACCGGGATTCTAAGACTGATAGGGTCTTTCCGGGAGAAGGAATATCCTTCGTTGACCGTGAGAGCTTGTGATGGGCTAAGTTGGGACACCCCTGACGATCTCCCCCTACCGATCCACGTCCTAGATTAGCTAAGATCTCACGGGCTAACTCGACGAACTCGCAACACAAGGGACACAAGGTTTATACTAGTTCGGGCCATCGTTGTCGGACCAGGGGTTTCGGCAGACCCTTGAGGTTCGAACACTAGGGTGCACGCGAAGGTTTTCTCCCTATCGATCCACGCCCTAGCTCTCTAAGTTCTCGCAGAAGAACGCGACGAACTCTCAACACAGAAAGACACAAGATGTATACTGGTTTGGGCCACCGTTGTGGTGTAATACCCTACTCCAGTGTGGCGGTGGTGGATTGCCTCTTGGGCTAATGATGAACAGTACAAGGGGAAGAACAGCCTCCTGAGGTTGAGGTGTTCTTGTGCTTGGTGTGCTTGTGTGGTTGGGGATGATCTTGATGATCTGTCCTAGCCTATGGTGGTGGCTAGTCCTATTTATAGAGGCCCTTGTCCTCTCCCCAAATATTGAGCGGGAAGGGATGCCACAAAGGCCAATTTGAAAGGGGACAACTAGTACAAGCTATCCTGACAAAAGGTGGTCTTCGCGGGCAAAATGCTCTGGTGATGACGCCGTCTTGGGCTCCATGGTGACCTCCGTCTTGCTGTCCTTCTAGTCCTGGTCTCGTTGCACCAATATGGAAACCTTTGCTTGATGCATCAGTACTCCGCACCTGCGCTTGCCCCCTTAGTGCCGGATTTCGGGTTCCGGCAGACCCTTAAGGTTCGAACATTGGGGTGCGCGCGGAGATTACGTCTTCTACCTCACCGTCTCACAAAGATCTAAACTACTGAAAGAACTGCACAAGAGACACAAGGTTTATACTGGTTCGGGCCACCGTTGTGGTGTAATACCCTACTCCAATGTGTGGTGGGTGGATTGCCTCTTGGGCTGATGATGATGAACAGTACAAGGAAGAACAGCCTCGCGAGGGTCTGCTCTTGGCTGGGGCGATGAACTATTAGGAGGAGTTCAGTTGCCCTTTTCTCTCTTTCTCTCTCTCACTCTCTCTCTCTCTGATTGACTGATCGATCCCGTGGTTTCGGTCCGACCGATCCTTCCTACACTGTGGTGGCTAGTCCTATTTATAGAGGCCCTGGTCCTTTTCCCAAATATCGAGCGGGAAGGGAGCCAACAATGGCGGGCTAATTTGAAGGGGGACAGCAAGTATCGGCTATCCTGACAAAAGCACTCTTCGCCTGCGCAAAGCTCTGGTGATGACGCCGTCTTGGGCTTCACGGTGACCTCCTTCTTGTAGTCCTCCTGGTCTTGGTCTCGTTGCACCGAAATGGCAACCTTTGCCTGATGCCTCGGTACTCCGCGGCTGCGCTTGCTCCCTTTGCACCAAAGAGGAAAGGAGGACACTGCGCGGGCTGGCACCCGCCTAGCGCCTTGAGTCGTCATGGCTTGTGTCACGGGCACCTCGCGAGGTACCCCGCCTTGATCTCTCCGCCTCCTCACGAGCCAGCCTGACGAGGCCGCACATGAGGAAGCTCCGTGTCATCCGCCCTGCGAGGCTTGGCCCCTCGCAAGGGTCTTGAGTCTTGTGTTGATGAAGATGGGCCTTGCTCGGCCCCCTTTGAGTCACTCCGTAGGCCGTAGGCAGGCAAGTCTGGGGACCCCCGTTCCCAGAATGCCGACAGTAGCCCCCGGGCCCAAGGCGTGCCCGGACTTGGCCGTGCCGATAGGCGAAAGGGCAAGGGCGAAGCGCTGAGGGCCCTAACAGCCTGCGGCCTTGGGCGCCGCGTGGCGGTTGGTTGGACGCAAGTGCTTCAGCAACCGCGCAGGTTGATAAAGGAGCGGTATCTGCCCAGACTTTGCCTTTTTCTTTCTCCGATTGCTGCTCAGATCCCCTTTCTTGCGCATCCCCTTTCTTCCTCCAAATCTCCAGATCTACTCCGGCCGCGTGACCTAGGAAGCCATGGCACCTCGTCAGCCTCCGGCCGAAGCTTGGTACTCGCCTGCTCTGGAATGGCCGAGCGTGTCCGGGGCGGGCCTTGCCCGGCTGCGCCGGATGGCGGCGGCACAGGGCATCAACGGGATGCAGGTGTTCAAGGCCGGCTCCACCACCCTTGAGGGCCGAGGGAGCACCTTTTATCCTCTCTTTGTAAGCTCCATTGCTGCGGGCCTGGTGCCTCCCTTCTCCGAGTTTTTCTTCTCTGTCCTCCGCCATTACCACTTGCAGGCTCTGCACCTCCACCCCAACTCCGTCCTTCTCCTGGCGATCTTCGCTTATTACTGCGAGGCTCACCTAGGGGTGCAGCCCTCAGTGGCCTTGCTGCGCCACTACTTCTCCCTCCGGGTCTTTCGCGGTTCTCCTTCCGCGTGCGCGAGCTTCATCACGTATGGCGGCACCATTGCCATCTCGAATCCCGGGAAGAGGATTGAGGGCTTCAGGAGCAAGTGGGTCTTGGTAGATGCCGAGCGCATCCACCCTCAGCTGATCTTGCCTGCGGAGCAGCCCGCGAGCTCCAGCGACTGGTGCCGGGCGGAGCTCACGGACCCCCGCGCGAAACTGGTGTTGGAGAAGATGGACGCGGACCTGAGGCCGGTCAGCACGGCGGCGGCGAAGTTGACCGGTGCGTTGCTGCTGAGGGAGTTCTTGGAGCACCAGCTGGCTCCACTCCGGCAGTATTCACCTCCGAGCCCCGCGGCCTTGGGTGACGAAGATTTGGACGCGGTCCTCCAATCTCTGGTTGGGGGTGAGGTGGCAAGGTTGGAGGGCGCTCCCAAGCCCTTGTTCCTTCACGACGACTGGGAGCAGGTGGTGGAGTCCATGCCCGCTTAACGCGGATGGGCTCGTGCCCGTGGCGGCTTCTGAGGAACCGGTGGACGTGCCCTCCGGCGACTCCAGCAAAGAGGAGGACGAAGAGAAGCGGGAAAAGGGGCCTGACTCCGAGGCGACCGACGGAGAGTCGAGGGCTCCCCTCCCCCGGCGCAGGCCCTGTAGTCTCCGCCTTTCTTCGAGCGACGATGACGAGGATGGAGACGAGCAGGTCGGCAGGAGCTTGCCCCTGATCCCGAAGAAGGACATGACCGGGCTGATCTCCCGCGGGTCCGCCCCTGCCCCGAGGCAATCTGCAGACGCACCTTCTGCTTCCAAGGTTGACCCTTCCAGCTGGCTATTAGGCTTCAAGTTTGGCCGGAGGCTGCCCGAGCTCACCGGCGATGACCCGTAAGTGCTTGACCCTTGTTCTTATTTCTTTTTCCGTTGCCGAGGCTTGACGTTCGCATCTCTTGAATAGGCTGGTGCCCGCGGCGAAGAAGCCGAAGGGGGCTCCTGAGTCTCCATCCACGGCAGCGCCTCCGCCTGCGGAGGACGGTGACCGCGGCGCATGGGCTTCTCCTGCCCGGTCGTCCTCGCGAGGCCTGGCCGAGCTGGCTGGGGCGAGCTCAGCCCCCATGGCCCAAGTGACTCCTGTGGTGCCTTTGCCCACTACCGCCACCACAGCCACTGGGGCGCAGCGAGCTCCACCTCAGGACGCTGTGGTCTTGCCGCCGCTGCCTTCTTCCCCCGTTCCGCCGATTGTTGTTCCTCTGACTCCTCCTGCCGTCCTGGAGCGTGTTGTTGCTGGACTGGAGTGGCTGCGGCAGGATCTTCTTGGCGCCGACCCTCGCCTGGTGGCCGGGCGCTTGGAGCTGGCCTCGGGATGGATTCGCTCCGACGCCTCGATCCGGGCGGCGCTGGTTCAAGCCTCAACGGCCTGCGACGAGGAGAGGCAGGTCGTCCTTGAGACGAAGGCTGCTCGTGACGCAGCCCTGGGGGAGGTGGTTGAAATCCGCGATCATTGCAAGGCGCTGGAGGATGAGCTGCAAGGCTTGCAGGACCAGCTCGCGAAAGAGGTTCGTCTTCGCCAGGAGCAAGAAGAAGGCATGAAGGCTCGCGAGGTGGCCATCGAGGGCCGGGAGGCCAAGCTCAAGAAGCGCCGCGACCGCCTGGGTGCGCTGGGGAAGGAGTTGGAGGCGACGAAGGTCGAGCTGGAGCGCAAGGCCCAGGTTCTTTCCGAGGATCGCATGGCCTTCGCAGACATGGAGAAGAAGGCTCATGCTTCGCTGAAGATGCTCTACGCCAGTGGCCTGGAGAGCCCGCTGGCCGGCGCCGAGGACGGCCCCGCCAAGCTGCTTCCCTTCCTGGTTCGTGCTCTTGAGGATGTCACCCTTGGCCTTGGCCCCACGGCCGAGGCCGAGGCACGTGTCCTGTCTTCTGCTGCACTGACGCGGGTCTTCACCCACATCTACCTTTGCGACCCCAGCGCCGACCTCGACAGCCTGTTGGAGCCCGTAAGCGGCGATGGTGCTGCCGCCACTGCCGAAGCCGTGAAGGGTCGCGCGGAGGCTCTGCTGGGGAAGTTCTGAGCCTTCAGTACCAAGTCGAAGCAGGGTGCTGCTGGTCCTGCTGCTCCATGAGGCGGGGCCACCCGCGCTGCTCCACCGCCGCCAAGTGACTCCGCTACTGCTTCTGTCCTGCTTTTAATTCCTGCATATGTATCATGCCTCGGGGAGGCGTTTAAACTCGCGTTTGGTGCCGAGACGACAGTATGGACTGTAATATTTGCTTTTAAATTCCTTAAATTTTATGCTTTTCTTCCCTACTTGCTTGTGTTCTACGCTGGCAGAGCCCGGCCCCGCGCGTACCTCTCCCAGCATTAGCCCTGACCGGAAACCAGGACGGGACCAAAGGAGTGAGGGGCTATGGAGTCAGTTAGGCTCCTGAGTCACGATGCTCAGGAGTCCCCCTTGGCGCACGAACAACAAGTAGGGAGGTGTGATGTGGATCTTCCGTTTTACGTCTGCAGAGCCCGACTCCGCGCGTACCTCACCCAGCATTGGCCCCGACCGGAAACCAGGACGGGACCAAAGGAGTGAGGGGCTACGGAGCCAGTTAGGCTCCTGAGTTGCGATGCTCAGGAGTCCCCCTTGACGCGCAAACAGCTAGTGATGAGGCGAGATGCAAGTGGGACCACCGTTCTACGTCTGCAGAGCCCGGCCCCGCGCGTGCCTCACCCAGCATTAGCCTTTCGGAACTAAGGAGTGAGGGGCTACAGGACCAGTTAGGCCCCTGAGTCGCGATGCTCAGGGGTCCCCCTTGACGCTCAAACGGCCTTCATACCTTGGCTCCGCTCGGGGAGAGACGCGCGATGAACCAGGCCCGAGGGGCCTGGCTGGGTGGCGTACGTCTGGGCGTGACCCAGGCGTAGCCCCCGTGCCCAGCCCCCAAGTGGCGGCGCTCTCGAGGGGAGGCATTGCGATGAGGCTAGACACTGAGATCTGGGCTCCCTGAGGTTGATGCGGCCCGGGGGCCACCCTCATTTGTTTATCACCAGCGCGGAGCATAGCGCTTCCGCATGTGTACGGGCATAGCCGCTCCTCGGCAGTGTCGTCAGCCAGCGCGGAGCATGGTGCTTCCACTGGTACGTGGGAGGGGGCTCCCCTTCGGGAGGAGCCCCCGGGGCGTGTACAGCCCCGCCCTGACACGTGGCCAGCACGGTAGGGCTAGGTGAGGTGTATCTGGGCACCCGTGAGCCAGCGCAGGACTCACGGGGCCCTACCTCTAGGCGGGTTGCGCCTGGCACTGGGCCTTATCTTGTGCTGTGTTCCTGCAAATTTGGTTAGATGCCGGCACTCTACATCCTCGGGTCCCGGCCCTCGAGCTTATCTCAGCCGTTGCTGGTATGCCAGGTCGCGATGCCGTGGACATGGCCAGAGGGTGAGGGCTGGAGAGCCAGTAAGAGCCCTGAGTCGCGATGCTCAGGTACCCCCCCTTTAACGTTCAAGTGGTCGACATGGAGGAGAAGAGGTGCCGTGGACAGGCCTCAAGTAATCAAGCATGATGGGCGAATGCATAGCCGGAAATAAACACAAGGGAGATACATGCCGCTGGGCCTGGCCCGAGCAACTTGGGGATGATGCAGCCCGAGGGGCGCTCCCAACAAAGCAAGCTAACGACATGAAATAAAAGGGATACATACCGCAGGGACGGACCCACGCGGCCTGGGAATGATGCAGCCCTGGGAGGGTGCTCCCAGCTAGAAATGAAACTTGTAAGATGTCACCTGAGGGTGTCGAGGGCGAAGGGGTGTTGGTGCAGCAGACTCGGTGGGCTGCGGAAGCCAATCCTCACGAGCCCCAGGCCTAGGGGCCTCGGGAGGCTCCGGAGGCACTGGTAGCTCTCCGCGAATCATCTCCATCTCCGCCAAGGCTGCGGAACGCCTGTCTTCTTGAGCCTCCATGATGCCCCTCATGAGGCGCTGACACGTAGCAACCGCGCTCGGCAAGCCATAAGGCATGTGAACGTAGCTGTGGGGCGGACCCCCGCAGCGCCCCACTCGCGAGGGCCAGAGGCGCTCCATCGTAGCGACTTGGTTGAGCCCTGGTACGTCGATGCAGACGCGCAGCCCACCATCCTCGCCTGGATGGGGAGCCACAGCCGGTAGACGGCGGCAACCTCTCATGATTCTTGATTCCTGTAGTTCTTGGATGGCCTTGTCGACGAACTCCTGCGGGTCTGACCTTCCTTGCCTTGCTCCTTCCTGAGGGAAACGTGCTTCGAAACATGCCTCCACGTGGTGCCCAAGCGCCTCCCTCGTGACCCTGGCCAGGTCGGTGGCCCTCCAGGGGAGAGCCCCCGAGCCCTTCCTGAGGAGGGCGCCGAGCGCGCTTTCCTATGCGATGGAAGGAGGTTCCTCCTGGGCAGATGCGGGCCCTGAGGAGCCCCCCTCCCGAGGGGCCGGTCCGGACGACGTCTTCTTTTTCTTGGGGGTGGTCTCGGGAAGCCTCCTGCTTCTGCGATTCGGGTCTTCCAGTGACGCAGCTTGAAAGGCTCGCTCTAGGGAACACACTGCATCTTTTCTTCACAGGGCACCGTGATGACTCCGCCACTTCCTGGCATCTTGAGGACGTTGTAGCCATGGTGAGTCATGGCCATGAACTTGGCCAGCGCTGGGTACCCGAGGATGGCGTTGTACGGTAGGCGGATGTGGGCGACGTCGAAGTCGATGAGCTCGGTGCGGTAGTTGTTGCGTGCCCCGAAGGTGACAGGGAGGCGGACCTGCCCGATCGGGATCGTGGAGCCGTCGGTGACTCCGGAGAAGGGCTTGGTCAGCTGAAGCTGGTCGTAGGGCACTTGGAGATTGTTGAACGTTTCCACGGACAGGACGTTGAGCCCTGCCCCACCATCGATGAGGGTCCTGGTGACCAGTACATTGCTGATGACTGGGGAGCAAAGCATCGGGGGGACTCCGGCTGTGGCCGCACACTTGAGTTGATCCGCTGAGCTGAATGTGATGGCGCATGCCGACCACCTGAGAGGGCGCGTTGCTTCAAGCCTGGGGAGGACTGCATTCACTTCGCGGGCAAACTGCTTGAAGATGCGTTGGGAGGCTGGGGCTTGAGCTCCGCCCAGGATGCAGGCGATTGCGCATGGCTCCTGGAAGCCCCCAGCCCCTTCATCTGGATGGCGGTCCTCGTTCCTCCTTGGCTCAGGCGGCAGTGGAGGGAGGCCTGCGTTGCCCTACGGGCGATCCTCACGAGGCTGACCCCTCCAGTCCCCCTCACGAGTCAGGTCTCGCCAGCAATCCTCGCGAGGTTGATCGCGCCACCCTTGGCGCGGACCGCGGTCTTCCCAGCGTCCTGCGTTTCTTCCTCCTCCTCGACCCTAGCCCCGATCGGCGCGGTCGGGACGACGGCCGATCCTTCCTTCTCGCACGGCGTGGAGTTCTTGGCATTCGTTGGTGTTGTGGGTGTGGAGGTCGTGGTACACACAGTACCGGCTGCCCCTGGAGGGCTCAGGCAGATCTTTGCCCCGCTTGGTGTCTGGTTCTGCCGCGAGCACGGCAGCCCCCTTGCGCTTCACGTCCTTGTCCTTGGGCTTCTTCTCTTCTGGGTCTACGGCAGGCAGCTCGAGGAGGGAGAGGCGTCCCTCTTCAGCCCTGGCGCACTTGGTCGCCAAGTTGAACAGCTCCAGGGAGGTGCACAGGTCTTCATGCATCGCCAGCTCCTCCTTCATCTTGACATCGCGCACACCATCGGAGAAGGCCGAGATGATGGCCTCCTCGGACACCTTGGGGATCTTGAGGCGCGCGTTGTTGAAGCGCTGGATGTATTTTTGCAGGGTCTCTCTGGGTTGTTGCTTGATGCGCCGCATGTCGCTCACGGCGGGTGGCCGGTCGCGAGTACCTTGGAAGTTGGCGATGAAGCGGGTGCGCATCTGGTCCCAGGAAGAGATTGTGCCTGGAGCCAGATTCAGGAGCCAGGTGCGAGCTCCTTCCTTGAGCGCCATGGGAAACCAGTTCGCCATGACCTTCTCGTCCCCGCTGGCAGCTTCGATGCCCAGCTCATAGAGCTGGAGGAACTCTACAGGGTCAGTCGTGCCGTCGTAACGAGGAGGCAGGTCTGGCTTGAACTTGCCGGGCCACGCGACGCTGCGCAGCTCGGTGGTGTAGGCACAGCAACCTGCGGTGGCCACGAAAGGCTTCGGCTGGTGGAGATCTTGGTCTTGAGGGTCCCCACGCGCTGCAGCTAGGAGCAGCGCGGGGTCTTGGCGTGCCGAAGTTGGGGCAGCGTCGCGACATGCCAGAGCAGGGAGCACCCGGGCAGCCCCTTGCGGGCGTGGGACTTCATGGCAGCTCCGTTCTTACTGCGCTGGCACCTGACGGAGCGGGTTCCGCCCAGGGGCCACGCGCCTTGGAGCCATGGCGTCTTCTTGGAGCGGAGGCGGCAGGTAGGGCCCCGGAGCTTTGTTGCCCGCGCGGGGCGGGGCGTGGCGCAGCGGAACGGACGGCGCGGGAGAGCCCCCTGCGGCGCGGACAAGCTCGGCGACGCGGTCGAGCCATTCTTCGTAGACCACGTCGACGAGACGGTAGCGCAGGAGCTCGTTTGCCGCGATGAGCGCAGCTCGAGCCTCCAAGGGTGCCCGGAGCGCGCGGGATGAAGAACCAGCTGGTGCGAGTGATGGAGTAGCGGTGCGGCCGTCTTGCCGCACGGATGGATGCTGAGACGACGCTTGCTGCTCACCCCCCGCCGGGCTGGTGGCGGCGTTGATGGCGGGTGACGGGGAACGACGAGGACGTCCACCGACGGGCGTCGTATGGGTGACGCGGGAAGTGATGGCGGCCCGGCGCTCGGCGCCGGCCCGACGAGCGTCGGACATGGACGCGACGGTCAGAGGAGAACGGGGCGGTGGAAGATGAATTCCGGCGCACCCCTACCTGGCGCGCCAAATGTCGGATTTCGGGTTCCGGCAGACCCTTAAGGTTCGAACACTGGGGTGCACGAGGATATTACGTCTTCTACCTCACCGTCTCACAAAGATCTAAACAACTGAAAGAACTGCACAAGAGACACAAGTTTTATACTGGTTCGGGCCACCGTTGTGGTGTAATACCCTACTCCAGTGTGTGGTGGGTGGATTGCCTCTTGGGCTGATGATGATGAACAGTACAAGGAAGAACAGCCTCGCGAGGGTCTGCTCTTGGCTGGGGCAATGAACTGTTAGGAGGAGTTCAGTTGCCCTTTTCACTCTTTCTCTCTCTCTCTCTCTCACTCTCTCTCTCTCTCTCTGATTGACTGATCGATCCCGTGGTTTCGGTCCGACCGATCCTTCCTACAGTGTGGTGGCTAGTCCTATTTATAGAGGCCCTAGTCCTCTTCCCAAATATCGAGCGGGAAGGGAGCCAACAATGGCGGGCTAATTTGAAGGGGGGCAGCAAGTATCAGCTATCCTGACAAAAGCAGTCTTCACCTGCGCAAAGCTCTGGTGATGACGCCGTCTTGGGCTCCACGGTGACCTCCATCTCGTAGTCCTCCTGGTCTTGGTCTCGTTGCACCGAAATGGCAACCTTTGCCTGATGCCTCGGTACTCCGCGGCTGCGCTTGCTCCC
The DNA here is from genome assembly GCF_056163025.1 of Triticum urartu. Lineage (NCBI taxonomy): Eukaryota > Viridiplantae > Streptophyta > Magnoliopsida > Poales > Poaceae > Triticum > Triticum urartu. Next base: position 298,032,549 of record NC_141877.1, read on the forward strand.
TTTGCACCAAAGAGGAAAGGAGGACGCTGCGCGGGCTGGCACCCGCCTGGCGCCTTGAGTCGTCAAGGCTTGCGTCACGGGCACCTCGCGAGGTACCCCGCCTTGATCTCTCCGCCACCTCACAAGCCAGCCTGACGAGGCCGCACCTGAGGAAGCTCCGTGTCGTCCGCCCCGCGAGGCTTGGCCCCTCGCGAGGGTCTTGAGTCTTGTGTTGATGAAGATGGGCTGTGCTGGGCCCCCTTTGAGCCACGCCGTAGGCCGCAGGCAGGCAAGTCTGGGGACCCCCGTTCCCAGAACGCCGACACTTAGCACCAAAGAGGAAACAAGGACGCTGCACGCGTAGGCGCCCGCCTGGTCTCGATCGTCATGGCTCACGTCACGAGGGCCTCGCGAGGTCTGCCTTGCCTTGATCTCTCCGCCCCTCGTGAGCCTGCATGGCGAGGCCTCTCTTGAGGAGGTCTTGCATCGTCCGCCCCGCGAGGCTTGGCCCCTCGCGAGGGTCTTGAATGTCTTGTCGATGAAGATGGGCCGTACGAACCTGCTAGCCTAGCCACGCCGTGGACCACAGACAGGAAAGTCTGGTGACCCCGTTCCCAGACCGCCGACAACCATTGTGGTGTAATACCCTACTCCAGTGTGGTGGTGTGGATTGCCTCTCAGGCTAAGGATGAATAGTACAAGGGGAAGAACGGCCTCCTGAGAAGGGGTGTTCTTGTGCTTGGTGGATGTGTGGTTGAGGATCGGAATCAGATCTCCCTCCTCCTTCTATGGTGGTGGCTAGTCCTATTTATAGAGGCCTTGGTCCTCTTCCCAAATATTGAGCGGGAAGGGACCCCACAACGGCCAATTTGAAAGGGGACAACTAGTACAAGCTATCCTAACAAAAGCAGTCTTCGCCTGCCAAAGGCTCTCGTGGTGACGCCGTCTTGGGCTCCATAGTGACCTTCGTCCTGCCGTCCTGGTGGTCTTGGTCTCGTTGCACCAATACGGAAACCTTTGCTTGATGCCTCGGTACTCCGTGTCTATGCTTGCTCCCTTAGGACCAAAGAGGAAACAAGGACACTGTGTGCGGTGGCGCCCGCCTGGCCTTGGTCGTCATGGCTCACCTCACTGGAACCTCGTGAGGTTTGCCTCGCCTGGAACTCTCCATCCCTCGCAAGCCAGCCCGGTGAGTCCGTTCCTAAGGAGGTCTTGTGTCGACCTCCTCGCAAGGCTTGCCCCCTTGCGAGGGTCTTGATTGTTTGCTGGTGAAGATGGGCTGTACGGGCCCGCTCGCAAAGCCATGTCATGGGCCGCAGGCAGGCAAGTCTGGGGACCCCCGTTCCCAGAACGCCGACAGTAGCCCCCGGGCCCAAGGCGCGCTCGGGCTTGGCTTCGGGGCGAAGCCAAAGGTCAAGGGCGGAGCACCGTGGGCGCCAATAGCCTGTGGCCTGGGTCGACACGTGGCGGTTGATTGGACGTGGGCGTCTCCGCTTCCCCATGCTGCCTCGGCAACTGCCCGACTGACAAGTCCCTGCGACATGCAAGGAACACCATCATTACCTGTGATCATGGGGGTGCTGGTTGGCCTTCTCCTTGTATAAATGGGAGGGGGCGGAGCCCCCGTCGCCCATCTTTCCTCTGCCTCTCCCGCTTCTTCTCCTTCCTTGCTCGACTCCTGCTACCAATGGCGCCGTCGAGGAGGTTCACTGCCGTGGAGAAGGGGAAGGCCCCTTGTGAGGGGCCCGGCTCTCCAGTGTCCAAGTGTGGACGCGGCCATCCCCACAAGCACACCGTGACCCCCGTCGCGGCCCCGCGCAGCCGTGGTGGTGCCACTGCGCGGGGCAGGGGTCGCTTCGGTCGTGGCGGTCCCGTTGATAAAGGGAGACGTGATGTGGTCGCGCGGCCTCCCCGGCCGCGCTTCCACTCGGCGGAGATGCTGCCGGAGTTTGTCGTCTAGTCGGAGAACCCAGCCGGCAACTGGCTTTAGCTCCCGCGCTTCTTCGCCGACGAGCTGCCGGCCTCAGGTCCAGGCGGGCTTTGGCTACAGGTAGACGGCTGCTGCAGCAGGGCTTCCTGGGTCACGGTCGAGGTCTCCGCCGCGGGCAATATAGCTCTGGCCTGTGGTTGGCAGACGTTCGCCCACGCGCGTAGCCTGGGCAGGCAGTGCACCCTCCACTTCAAGTACGACGGCGACATGAACCTCTATGTAAGGGTGTTTGGGGAAGATGGTCGCCGCGCCGGGTGCTACCCCGAGGTGAACGACCGCGAGGAGGTGCTCGGCCTTAGCGACGGCAGCGACACGGATGAGGGCGAGCATGCCCTTGGTGCCGACCGCATCTCGTCCGACTATGGCAGCTCTTCCCCCAGCGACAGCTCCAGCAGTGGCGGCTACGACCAGCCGCCACGCTGCCGCGCCCTCTTCGAGGACGGTGGCGGGTCGTCTCGTCGCCGCGCCTCTGTGAAGCGTGAGGAGGGGTCCGGCTGAGCCCAGGACGACGCTAGGGCCTGCCCCGGTGGACCGCTGTAGGCACCGCTTTTATTTTGTTCTTCGTTTCGTTCCTGCATTAGAAAGGAACCAGAATGGGCCTGGAGGGGCGTGTATCGAACTATGATCTCAATTGTTATGCTATGTTTGCCGTTCCTGTGCTGTGTCGCAACATGGTTGTTTTATATAGGGATAACTTAGCTCGACTTGTTTGGAGTGGCCTCCTCCTCACGAGGCGCTTTCTTCCTGGTACTTGTCGAGGCCTCCTTGACCTGATATGTGCTTAGGAACTGCAAAAAATTCAGCAAGAGGTTTATCGTTCGCCCGGGGCTTGGTCGTAGGCGCCGCTGGCTTCACGCCGCGATACCCGTGGGGCACGGATCAGGAGAGGTGCGCCAGCTTGTGGGCTCAAACGAGGGTGCCTCGTGAAAATACAGAAGGAGGAAGCTCACGAAGGTGCCTGTTCAGCCCCCTCGCGAGGAACGCGAGAGAGAGTACATGTCGACCAAAGAGATGAAGGCAGAAAAAGACACAGAGGCAGAAAGCGATAAGACGAGACCAGCAAGAGACACCAGAAAGCAAATTTCAATTAAAAGAGGGGCGAGCCAACTTCAGAAAGCAAATGAAAAGCCGTGTCCGGCACCTAGTCTAGTGTTCGATGTCTTCTCACCAGTGCGAAGCTAAGTGCTGCCACTCGGCATGGGAGGGAGCCCCCGATGCCCAAGGGCGGCACTCCTGAGACTCCGGGGCGTGTACAACCCCACTCGTTGTTACGTGAGAGTGTCACGGGCGGCGATTCTTCACAGGCACGGGGCCTTGCTTCACAGGCACTGGGCCTTTCTTCACAGGCATCAGGCCTTCTTCACAGGCACTGGGCCTTCCTTCATGGGTAGAACTTCCGGAGGTGTTGGATGTTACAGGCGTTCTGGATGGGTACCCCGTCCTACATCTCTAGGCGCGCGGCGCCAGGCCTGGAGACATGGACGACCTTGAACGGGCCCTCCCACATGGGTGAGAGCTTATGCAGCCCTTCCTTGGAGAGCACCCGCCTCAGGACGAGGTCGCCCACCTCAAAAGTCCTGGAGCGGACGCTGCGACAGTGGTACCGCCGTAGCGCCCGCTGGTATCTTGCCGCCCGCAGTGCAGCTTCGTGGCGGCGTTCCTCCCCCAGCACGAGGTCCGTCCCCCATGTGGCATCCTATTGCGTCTCATCAAACGCCAGGACCCGTGTGGAGCGATGCTTGACCTCGTGAGGGTGGACCACTTCTGCTCCGTAGACGAGGAAGAACGGGGTTTCGCCCGTTGGCTTGGTGGCGGTAGTGCGGATTGACCACAACACGGACTGGAGCTTGTCGTGCGAGCCCCTGCCGCAGGCTTCGAGCTTCCTCTTGAAGGTCCTAGCCTTGAGGCCCCTCAGGATCTCCACATTGGCTCGTTCGGCTTGGCCATTGCTCCTGGGGTGTGCTACCGAAGCGTAGCAGATCTGCATTCCAAGGTTAGCACAATATGAATTGAAGAAATTACTAGTGAACTTCGAACCATTGTCGGTGATGATGCGGTTGGGGACCCCAAAACGGCTCACAAGGCCCTTGATGAACTTGACCGCAGAGCCAGCTGGGATGGCACGGACGGCTTCAACCTCTGGCCACTTAGTGAACTTGTCGATGGCGACGTAGAGGTATCGATAGCCCCCAGGCGCCCGAGGAAACGGGTCCAAAATATCCAGCCCCCAGACTGCGAATGGCCATGAGAGTGGAATGGTCTGGAGGCCCTGAGCTGGCTGATGGATCTTCTTGGCGTGGAATTGGCAGGCCTCGCCGGACTTCACCAGCTCAGTTGCCTCGTTGAGAGCCGTAGGCCAGTAGAATCCACTTCGGAATGCCTTGCCGACGAGGGTTCGCGATGACGAATGGTGCCCGCAGTCCCCGCCATGTATGTCGGCTATCAGCTCTCTCCCCTGTTCCTTGGAGATACAATGCAGTGAAACATCATTTGGTCGCTTCCTGTGTAACTCACCGGCCTGGATGCAGTATGCCATGGCTTGCCGGGCCACTCGCTCCACGTCCTCCTCTTTCCACGACAATGTCCCATGCATCAGATATTTCTTGAATTCCCTAGTCCAGCATCCCTCCTGGGGTTCGAGCGCCAAGAGTAGGCGCGCTCCCGAGGTCGGGCCACAGGCTGGGGTTCCTATGGCAGGCGGTTGCGGGAGGTCCTCCTGAGGCTGAACCGTTCTTGAAAGCGGTGGTGTTGCCGATGGCTTGAAGAGCCGCTCCTCAAAGACGCCAGGCTCTTGGGGCTACCGCTTGGATGCCCTTCTAGCGATGTCGTCAGCTTCCTTGTTGCTGCCACAGGGTACATGCTGCAACTCCAGGCCCAGGAATTGCTTCTCCATCTTGAGCACCTCCATGAGGTATGCTTCCATGTGCTCGTCCTTCGCCTCGTATACCTTGTTGGAGCAGTTGACGAGGAGCTGAGAGTCGCCCTTGATAGTGAGATGCTTCACCCCCAGCGCCACCGCAGCCTTCATACCGGCTATGAGGCCTTCGTATTCTACAATGTTGTTGAAGACCTTCTTGCCCTGCTGGAAGCAAAGCTGCACGACGTAGTAGAGCTTGTCCTGAGTGGGCGAGATGAGCACCGCTCCATCCCCGTGCCTTGGCATGCGAAGGCACCATCGAAATACATGATCCAGCCGTCTGGCGCCTCACTTACCGGCAAGAGGGACTGATCTTCGCCTATTTCAAGCGCCGGGGCACCCGTCCATTCTGCCATGAAATCGGCGAGCGCGGCTCCCTTGATGACCCTGGTGGTGCTGAACTCCAACTGGAATGCCTGCAGCTTGATGTTCCATTCAGCGACTCTTCCGGCAGTGTTGGGGCTTCTGAGCACTCTCTCCAATGGGTAACCTGAGACGACCTTGATGGGGTGGCCCTGGAAGTAGTGTCACAGCTTTCGCGAGGCCACCAGGAGCGCGAGTAGGAGCTTCTGAGGCATGGGGTACCGCGCTCTTGCATCCCACAACACCGTGCTGATGAAGTATACCGTGTGCTCGACCAGGTTAGGCGCGCTGATGAGGCTTGCGCCTTCCTGGAGTTGGGGTGCCTCCTGAGGCGAGGGAACCCCCAATGCTTGGTCACTAGTCGGGGCCTTCTCGGGTTTGGGGGCGTCGTCCTGCTGAGCCTGATCTTCTGTCGCTGCTGCTGCGGCCCTTCTGGCGCCCTTCTGGTCTTGCGTTGTCACACCCAAGCTAGTTCATGCATTAGAGTGCTTGCATCATGTTTAATTTATCAGGAACTTGGAAATGGGGATGACAGAACCCCCAGCACCCCCGTGAAACCAACTATGGTTTACTAAAATATTTTCAACGAACTTGAAATGCCCTTCTAAAATGTTCATCATCTTTGCCTTGGTCCTAAACCTCTGACAAAAATGGTGCACAAATTTCTAGGTCATCCTAAGGTCACTGGATTAAATCATTAGTTATTTGAATTTGGGCATTTAAATGCTAATAAATATTTTACATGCTCAAATAATCCTAAACTAAAATGTTCCATGTTGGATTTATTCCAAACAGTGGACATGTGAAGTTTGGTGATTTTTGGAAGTGCCTAGCTATTTTTAGAAATGCCACAAACTTGTAGGCAATAAAACAAAACATAATTAAATAAAAGAGAGAGCACTTACCTGGCCACAGCCCACCTCCCGGCCCACCTGGTGGCCCAGCACTGTGCTGGCCCGTGCCAGCCAGCTGCTTCCTCCCGCCAGACAGGCATGCAGGAGGTGACGCCGGTGCGCGAGAGCTCGCCACCGCGCCACCTGCTTGCCGCTTCGCCCCTCGACACCTGGGCAAGCTCCACGTCGCCGCCCCAACCCCGCACACACCTCGCTCACTCCTCTGTCTCTCTTCCTCACCTCCCCTCGCCATGGCCGACGCTGTCGCGTCCGTGCCACCGTGAAACCCGTGTCCACCAGCTCCGCCATCGTCCGCTTCGTCGAGCTAGCCGAGCCCCGAGCTCTCGCACGTCCTATGCAGTCTTCTTCAACCTCGCCTTCACCGAACGCCGCAGGAGATCCCCTTCGCCATCGCCACCGCAGCAGCTCGTCCCCGACCTCGTCGTCTGCCTCGTTGGGATCGCCGTGAGCCCTGCTACCTCCCCCCCTCTCCGTTTGCCTTCTCGAGCACCGCAGCGATCGCACCAAGCTCGGCCGCACCCGCCGCCGCCACCACACGTCGCCGTCATCGCCACAGCCACGTTGGCTTGAAACCGAGCACGCCATCGTCTTCACCGCACCCGCAGGAGCCCGTAGCACCGCTCCACGCTCCTCGCCGTGCCTCCTAGCGAAGAGTTCGAGCTCGTCCGAGCTCCGGCCGCCGTCACACTCGTCGTCGGTGACGTTTCCTGCGACCACGAGCCCAACCACTAGCACCACTCGACGCGGCTTGCTCCCAGCTACACGTAGGTGGCCTCCACCATCCATTTGGTCATCGGAGTACAAATCCCGCACTGCCCCACCGCGTTTGGCCTCGCCGGCAGCGAAACGCCGGCGAGTTTGACCCCGCTGACCGCGTTTGACTCCAGGTGGGCCTAGTTTGACCCCCTGGGTCTATGACAAGTGGGACCCGCCTGCTAATTAAGTTAGGATTAGGACTAACTAAAAGTTAGTTAAACTGATTACACTGACACGCGGGACCCACTGGTCAGGTTTGACCTGGACCGTCCCCGTTGACTACTGGCGTCACCCTCACGCAGTAAATCAATTACTGGATTTATTCTTATACATGAAATTCCAGGAAATGTTCTAAACTTCAAAAATTCATAGAATTAATCTGTAACTCCAAATGCAAAGATTTATATATGAAAAATGGTCAGAAAAATCTAATATTTCCATCTGGAATGGTTTCATGCATGTCAGAACACTTTAACCTTGTTGTTTAAGTGAAACAGGCTAATGCACTAATATGACTTCATATGATGAGCTTTTATTTGAATCTTTGATTCAAATTGACTCAAACCAACCTGTTTTACAATGCATTAGTCAAAACACACCCATATTGCCATGCATAGCATGCATCATATTGTTGCATATTGCCATGTGATGATTGTGTTCCGTTGTGTCTTTCGTGGTAGTTTCTGCCTCCGAGGATACCTACGAATATCCGACTTAAGGGCAGTATCCTACTACCACCCCATCAAGCAAGCAGCCCCATTGATCATATCAATACAATCCCATGTTCTCGCTCCTGCTCTCATTTACTGCATTACAATGTTTCAAACTGTGTGCTACGGTAGTTGAACCATTTCCTCTGCATGACCTGTCATTGCCACAACAACTAGATGAAACCCACTAGCATGTGTAGGAGTTGATTGAGCCATGTCTGTGTTTCCTACCTTGCTATGCCTGCTATGCTTAGAGTTGTGTCAGGTTTGGTTCATCTGCATGATGGGCTAGAGTGAAATGAATATGTCGGTAATGTGAGTGATGTGTTGAACATGATTTGGTAAATGTATCGATGAGAGGCCATGTGGGAGTAAATGGTGGGTTGCTTCATTGGAACCATCCTTAAGCACCGAGATCTGTATGTGTGATTTAAGAACCAGTTACTACCATGCATTGGGATCCTTAACTGACCCTCTCGGCATCTTAACCACCCTAGTCCTCTGTCCAGGAGTTGCAACTAGTTTTTGGTGTTTGTAGGATATGTGTTGGTGGTCGTGCGTAGCGCTGACCCTAGGGGTGGGCTATGATGCGGTAGATACACCGTGGCACGGTGTACCGAGTCACCTGTTTGGTGTCTCGGGAACCCTGTACACATCGTTCGGGGCCGTATGTGGAAACCTCGGCCGGACTCCCTGCGGATGGAACCTGGATGGGCGATAAACCTGGACTAGAGACTTGAGTGTTTAGGTAGTCCGTGGCCGACACCCTCGTTGGGCTTCTGCTTGAAGGTTGCCGAGTACATGTCGTGTAGACGACGATAAGTGGTGAGAGCGTGTATGAATAAGTACACCCCTACTGGGTTAACATCATCTATTCGAATAGCCGCGTCCGCGGTAAAGGACTACTTGGTGGCCTATACAGTTCATAGACAAGTAAATGGATACTCCTAAAAGCCTCAAGACAAGTGTGAGTGCCGTGGATGGCCCTTCCGTAGGAGGACGGAAGAGGATCCTCGGTTGTGTATTGTTGTGGTGAGTAGTGGACTCGTGTGTGCAAAACATTTACAAGTTGTTGTCTCGTAGGATAGCTTAGCCAAGAGTCAAAGTTGGCTTGCTATAATAACCCAACTATCCTTCTTGAGAATGTTGCATGTATAGTAGGATCTATTGTAAGACTTGCTGAGTACCTTTGTACTCATGTTTGCTTAATTACTGTTGCAGAAGAGAACACCGCCCCCTCTGATGGGTTCTATGTAGATCTCGACGTTGACGAGTGACTTGCCACCCATGTGGTGATCCTGAGCTGTGAAGGGCCTTGTAGATAGACATGCTTCGTCAAGCCTTCTTGCTTTCTAGTTGTCTGTACTCAGACAAGTTTGCTTCCGCATGTGCTTGTATGTTTGTATGACTTGAGTGTCGGGTCGTGTGACCCCTACCTGTATGAACATGTTATGTATGGCTCTATGGAGCCTTCTAAATAAAGTACTTTGAGTTGTAGAGTTTTGTTGTGATGCCATGTTGTATTTAAACATATCGAGCATATTGTGTGTATGTTTGAAATGCTTGGTATGTGTGGGATCCGACAATCTAGTTGTTTATCCTTGGTAGCCTCTCTTATGGGGAAATGTAGTCTTGTGCTTCCATGAGCCATAGTAGTCCACTACAGCCCGGTTCACCGGAGTCCTGCTAGCCCAGCACTACTGCTCCGGAACACTTGGCTGGCCGGTATGTGATTCACTTCGTTCCTATGTCTGTCCCTTCGGGGAAATGTCACACGGAGACATCCGGAGTCCTGTTAGCCTTCTACAGCCCGGGTTCCCGGAGTCATGTTAGCCCAGTTGCTACAGCCCGGATTCATACGCTGTTGATCGACGTGCTCGAGGTTGATTCATGTATGCCTGTCCCTGTAAGTTAGTGCCACTTTGGGTTCACGACTAGTCATGTCGGCCTGGGTTCTCTATCATATGGATGCTAGTGACACTATCATATACGTGAGCCAAAAGGCGCAAACGGTCCTGGGCCATGGTAAGGCGACACCCGTGGGAATACCGTGCGTGAGGCCGCAAAGTGATATGAGGTGTTACAGGCTAGATCAGTGTGACTTAGAATCGGGGTCCTGACATGCGTCATCTCTGCTAGAGGCGTGGCACGGTGCGATGCGCCCTTGGCTTGGTGTTCTTCCCGAACTGCCACCAGAGCCGCGCTGGCTGAGTACGGGGTGGCGGCAAGATAGAGCACTAGGGGCTCACGAGGTCGCGGTGCCACCATCACTAGAGGGCTAGTCAGGTATCTCTTGAGGTCTTGAAAAGCTTGGTCGGCCTCTGGGGTCCACTCAAATGGGCCCTTCTTTTTCATCAGCTTGAAGAAGGGTAGGGCGCGCTCTCCCAGCTTGGAGATGAAGCGCCCCAACGCAGTCACCCGACCAGCCAACTTCTACATTTCCTTGAGGGTCTGCGGTGGACTCATGTCTTCAATGGCCCTGACCTTCTCTAGTTTGGCCTCGATCCCCTTGTGGGACACCGGGAAACCCAGCAGGTTGCCGGAAGGGACGCCAAACACGCATTTCTCCGGGTTGAGCCGCAAGTCCACCTGGCGGAGGCTTTCGAAGGTCTCCTCTAGGTCTCGGATCAAAGTCCCCGCATCTTGAGACTTCACCACAATGGCGTCGACGTAGGCCTCAGCGTTTCTCCCGAGCTGCCACCCTATGGCGATGTGCATGAGCCGCTGGAAGGTTGCGCCCGCCTTGCGCAGCCCGAACGGCATGCAAGTGTAGCAGTACACCCCACACGGGGTCAGGAAGGCCGTCTTCTCCACATCTTCTACCACCATCTTAATCTGGTGATATCCTGAGAATGCATCTAGGAAGCATAGCAAGTCACACTCGGCGGTGGAGTCGACGGCCTGGTCGATGCGTGCAAGCGGGAACGGATATTGGGGGAAGGCCTTGTTGAGGTTGGTGAAGTCGACGCACATCCGCTCCTTCCCACCTTTCTTGGGGACGACGACGGGGTTTGCCAGCCACTCGGGGTACCGAACCTTGCGAATGACACCCGCAGCCTCCAATTTGTGGGTTTCTTGGACGATGAAAGCTTGCTTTTCTGTGGACTGCCGCCTCGCCTTCTGCTTCACAGGGCGTACGTTGGGGCACACCTTCAGATGGTGTTCTATCACTCCTCTTGGGACCCCTACCAGCTGATCGGGTTCCCAAGCCAACACTCCCTTGTTTGTGTGCAAGAACTCCACTAGCGCCTCCTCCTGACCGGGCTCAAGGTTGGCGCCTATGGTAAAGGTTTCCCTCGAGGACCCGTCCTCCTCGACCGGCACTTGCTTGGTTTCTGCCTTGTCTTGAGTGAAGAACTTCTTCTTCTTGATTGGTGCGGCTCCCTTGGCCTTGGAGGTATCCGCGTCGGCGGGTCGTGCTATCACAGCGGTCTTGAGGGCAAGCTTGAGCGCCGCCAGGGCCTCCTTGGCGTCCCCCTTGATGGTGAGGATGCCTTCGCTCCCCGACATCTTCATGAGGTTGTAAGCAGGATGGGTTGCTACCATGAACTGGGCCAGAGCTGGGTACCTGAGGATGGCGTTGTATGGGAGGCCAATACGGGCGATGTCGAAGTCGATGAGCTTGGGGCTGGGAGGCTCTTGGGGCTGCTGGGCCTCTTCCAGAAGAGCTTGACAACGTGCAAGAGCGCGCATGACAACTTCGTGGAACCGCTCCATTTCCATGTCTCTGGCCTGGTAGCAAATTCCATCCATCACCTGCATCCTCAAGATATCCTGTTGGCGATGTTATACTTCGTCGGGGACGCCAACTCAACCAAGGATGCGCTCGAGCCTAGCCACCACATCATCGGTATCGAGGTTGACACGGCTGCTGCAGGCAATGATGAAGCCCCCGGCTACCTGTGTCTTTACTGAATCGTAGAGGCCCTTTGCCCATTCCTTGCAGGGCATCAGGCTCTCGTTGAGCATTGGTGACGGTGGCTCTTCGGGTTGGTCGTCGATCATGCCGCCGAGTAGCTCTGGATCTTTTGCACGGTGGATGGCAAACTGCTTATCACACCTCCTCTACAATATGTCGATTGTGCTCCCAAGGACTGCCACACCGATATCGCTGCTGATGGGCCATGGTGCCTGCACCAGTCGATTAAGCTCTTCCTCCCCGACCTAGTCCAGCTCATTCTCCTCGCCGAAGATGTAAGGCAGGTAGGCGTTGACGTTGAAGCTTTGGTCGTTTCCTGGCATGCTTGGAATAACTAATGGTAGATGGGTGAGGACTAGATCTGCATAGAGTGTCGCAGTGGTGCGTTGCCGCCTATGTTATATGTAGCAAGCGGTAAGCTGGTGGTGGGAAACCAGTGAGGGAAGAGGTGTGGATTTTACAATTCACCCATGTGGAGCGCGGGAAGACTAAGTGGAGGACACACACAACCCGAATACCGTATCCAGTGCCACGTGTTATTTATCACACAAGTGTTAACATAAGGAAACATATGTGTAACTTACTAATCATCGCATCCGAGTACTCGCGGACGCATCATGTGCGATACTCCTAGCCACCGCAAGCAACTAGTTTGCATTTTTCAAAGATTTTTGTACACACAGAATCACACACGAACTAACTGTATTAACCGTCTGTGTTTTAATTTCTCATCGCAAACAGTTCATCTGAGTCGGCTATTTGCCACATATCACACACATCTTGTTAAGTTGAACCGTTTCTGTTGTGTTCGCTAATCGAAAACAGTTCTTCCAAGTGAACTGTATGCCCTATATCGCACACACCTTGGTTCGGCTAACCATTTATGTTGCACTCCCTAATAGCAAACAGTTCATCGGAGCGAACTGTATGCCATATATCGCACAAACATTGATATGGCTGCCTGTTTCTGTTGTTCTGCCTCATCGCAAACAGTTCGAACGGGTTAGCCGTGTGCCCTGAATTGCACAAAACTATAATCTGAACCGTGTTTGATGCATGCTCCATCGCAAATGTTTTGCACCTTTTTGACGGGTTTTTTGCACCACCATTTGTGATTAATGCATCGCACACAGTTTCGTCGAAGGGTCTCTGAATGTAGTGTTGCATTAGCAGCAACCTGCAGTAGTGTTAGCTTTTCGACAAAATAAAAAGGGAAAAATTGCGTGAAAAATGTGTTTATTTGCGTCCTTAAAAAGCACGGTTTTGCTTCCACGAGAGGCATGGTTTTGCTTTCGCGAGAGGCATGGCCATGCCTCTCAGAAACGAAAAAATGTGTTTTTTCTTTCTATGAGAGTCACGGTTTGCCTTCCACCAGAGGCACGGACGTGCCTCTCAGAAACGGAAAAAATGTGTATTTTTCTTTCTTGATAGGCACGTTTTTGCTTCTACGATAGGCACAGTTTTGCTTCCGTGAGAGGCACGACCATGTCTCTTAGAAACAAAAAAACTCGTTTTTCTCTTTTTTTTCCTTTCCTGAGATGCACGTTTTTGCTTCCGCGAGAGGCACGGCTCTCGCAAACTGCTCCTGTAAGAAACAAACATGCTCCTAGTATTGTTTTTTCGTCTGTTTTTTTCCTGACAAAAAGATCATCAAAACCTATCAACATGGGATTTTGAAGATCTCGACGCGAATCCAACGGTGAAAACGATTCGAGATTTCGACACATGGTTTAAGAGATAAAATGTTTTGAATAAATGGATCTATGAAAATAGGGAAAACTCCCAGCTTGCTACAAGTGGGGCACATGCATCGCGCCATTTGTCACAACATAGGGAGGTGCGAGTGGTCTTTGGAAGGAGTACTCCTTAATTTGTGATTTCGCAAATACGAGCACCCGGATCGCATTATCCCCCTTCCCCTCCCTCGTCGCCCCGCGTGCGACGGGGAGGGCGCCTCAGCCGCCACCGCCACAAGCTCTTTCCACCCCTCACCTCCTCCCTCACTGCCGCCACCGGGCGCGGCCGGGCAAAGCCGGGCGAGCGGTGGCGACGAGGCTTTCTCGGCTTCTCGCGGTGTGGTCCTGCACGGGATAGTGTAACACCCCTAGTGTCATGCTACAGTAACTCCACACTAATGATTCGATGTCATCGTTACTTAACTAAGCCAAATTATCACTTGTTAAAAACAAAGCCAAATTCAAATTTAAATTAAGTCAAGTAATATATTTCTTCAAACAGTAAAATAAAAATGTTCATTGCATTACAAATAATCAATGAGTAATTGTCAAGGTGAAATCAACTTTTTGTAAAGTATTTAAGTACCCTAAAATAATTAAAACATAGGCCAAATCTTTAATAAAATGACTTTTCAAAATTATAAAAATTACTAACTATTTTATTTAAACCCCAAACTTTTTGTGGGAGAGGCTAAAATTGCATTGTGGTTTATGGACCAAGTTCCATATTTAATAAAAGTTATATGCTTTATAACATTTGAGGCAAAATAGAAATATATAAAAAAGATGTATATAAAAAAAGGAAAAGAAGCACTGGTGGACTGGGCCTTAGTCCACAAGTGCAGGCCCAGCCCACCATCACCCTTGTCTTCTACCCCGCTAAAGTGGGGGGCGCAGGAGACAACCATGGCAGGAATCCACAACGCCCCCAACCATGTGTGGCCATCCCCCTAGCTCCCCTGATGGATAAGGGCTAGCCCCTTCCCCTCTCACCCTATCCCGAAACCCTAACACCCCAGATCCCCTTCACCTCGCGTCCCTCTCCCCTCTATAGCGCACACTTGATCCGCCTCGGCCATAGCCACCGCTGTTCTCGTGGTCACCGTCGTCCCCGAGCCTCGTGTGGATGTCCAGCAGCTCCACCGACCATCGTTGCATTGTCTACGCCACCGGAACAGAGCCCGCTACTTCTTCCCCAACACCGGCCACCATATCACACCATCGATTCGCTCAACCCCGACCTCTCCCGACTTCTTCGATACTGCCACGAGCTCCTACGTGAGCTCTGATGACCCACAAGTATATGGGATCAATCATAGTCATTTCGATAATTAAGAATGTCAAACCCAATGAGGAGCAAAAGGAAATGACAAGTGGTTTTCAGCAAGGTATTTTCTGCAAGCACTGAAATTGTCGGTAACAGGTAGTTTGTGTGACGCCCCGAGTCCGACGCGCCAGGTGTCTTCCAGTTATTCGCTGTTGTTGCCTTGTCATTCACTTGAGTGTTGCATCTTGCCATGTCATCATTCGCATTGCATCTGCATGTTTTCAAAACTTGCATTCGTCCGGGTCTCCCAGTTCTTTCCATTGTCCGTTCTAAGCCCAGACACACTTGCACGCGCCCGCGGCATGTCCGAAATAGTATTTTATAAGTGGCCAGAAAATGTTCTCGTTATGGGTTGAAAGTTGGCATGCGGTGTTGTTATGTTGTAGCTAGGTCGCCTGCCAAGTTTCATCACATTCGGAGTTCGTTTAACGCCCCAACGGATAACTATAGCGGCAGTATAGCTGGTCTATCGTCGGACGTTTTCGGTCTCCAAAAACCTTGCCGGGCTGCATTTTCGTATCTCTCCTCTCATCCCAACCCACTCTCCACAGCCCACCTAACCCAGCTAAACCCCTTCTCTCGATCGGAATCGTCGGATCGCGAACGGATGCTCTAAAACGCTCCAAAATCCCCCTAACCCAGCTAAACCCCCTATATAACACCTTCCCCTTCCATTTTGGGTAGCCTACCCCTCCTCCTAGTTCTAGCCACCATCCCCACCTTGTTTTCAACGCCGAGCCCCTCCCTAGCCTCCACTTATCACCGCCGCCTCCACTCGTCGTCGTCGCCGCCATGCCCTAGGGCCAATCCCAGAGTGCCACCTCACCCCTCAGCACTCGCCGTAGACAACAAGAGCCGGCCACATCACTCCCTGGTCTCCCCGCGCCACCGTGAAGCCCGCGGGCCTGCCAGGACCCCGATCGGGCCCTGGGAAGCCCATCAGGGCCCGAGCGCTCCACCGCCGCTCCCCTGGCTCCTGCCCGAGCTCCCGAATCGCCCAGCCCGAGCTCCCCGCTCCCTCCTTCCATCGCCTCTGCTCGACCCCGACGCCGACGCACCACCGCCGTCGTCGGAAACCGCTCCACCGCGCCCCGTCAGGTCGCTGCCAACCCCGGTCATCTTCTCCTTATCCTCTCTCTCTTGCAGGCCTCACATATCTCTCAGCCTCTGCCTGCAAAGCTGCCATGGCCTCGGATCTGCGCAACCGTCGCTAGAATCTGTCGTCAGCCGCCCGATCCAGCCTCCCCGCTGTCGGATTCGGGAAGCTCGCCTCGTCCCACGTCCATTCAGACCGGATCCTGCTCCTCCTCGACCCTGCTGCACCTCCGTGCCGCCGGAGTCCGCTGCCGCTGCTCCCTGAACGCGAGGAGGACAAGCGCCCAGCTCGCCAACCTCCTCTGCCCACTCGCACGCAAATGGGCTGCGTGGGTCCCGCAAACCGGCCCAGCTGCCCCAAGCCCAGCGCAGGCCCGTCTGCCTCGTCTCTCCTTCAACTGGGCCAAGCCCATGGTGAGGACAAACTCCCTATTCCCTGCCTAGTGCGCAGTTTAGTTATTCAGCGCCCAGTGCACTGCTTCAGATTCAGCCTGCATATGTTTTTTTAGCGTCTGTGAATTTGTCTAATTTTCCAGAGTTTATAGTTTTACAAAAAAAAAACCTTCTAGTTCATGCATTTAATAACTCCACAACCATGCATCGGAATTAAACAAACTTAATATGAAAAATGCTTAGAATTTTGTCTAGTTTCATAATATGCAACTTTCAACCATGTTTAAAATGTTGTTTGTGTTTATTTTGCCTAATGCCATGTTGAAATGATTTATTTCAAAACTAAATAACCGTAGCTTCATTTTAAATAAACTTTATATGTAAATGGGGCAGAAAAATGCATAGATTAACATGCTGCACTTGCTTTGGCTGTTTGACAACTCTAAAATATGGCTTAGGAAGAACAGGAGCAAATTTGAATATGCTGATGAGGATTTTCTGGAATTGTTGTTTGTTGTTTTTTTGCCTCATTTAAACTTGCCTAGATAGTTGTTTTACTTGTGCTTCACCTCTTGCCATGTTTAACAACATTTAATATTATTGGGTTCATAAATGAGAGTGAACTAAATACTTGAATGTGGGGTTTTGTCATTATGCAACTCGTTGCATATTGAGCTCCAGTTAATTTGTAGTGTTGTTTGTGCACTTTGCCATGCCATGCATATTTTAACCGGACATGCATCATACTTGTTTGTGCATCATGCCATGATTATGGTTGTTGGTTTACCATGTTGTTTGTTTCTTTCCGGTGTTGCTTCTTCTTGTTAGTTCCGGTAACATTGCGTTTGTGAGGATCCATTCGACTACGTCTGTTTGTCTTCTTCATGGACTCGTTCTTCTTCCTTGTGGGATTTCAGGCAAGATGACCATACCCTCGACATCACATCTATCTTTGCTTGCTAGTTGTTCGCTCTATCGCTATGTCGCGCTACCTACCACTTGTTTATCAAGTCTCCCAAACTGCCATGATAGCATCTAACCTTTTTCAACCATCCTAGCAAACCGTTGTTTGGCTAAGTTACCGCTTTTGCTCCGCCCTTCTTGTAGCGTTGCTAGTTGCAGGTGAAGTTGAAGTTTGTTCCATGTTGGAACATGGATATGCTGGGATATCACATTATCTCTTATTTAATTAATGCATCTATATACTTGGTAAAGGGTGGAAGGCTCGGCCTTATGCCTGGTGTTTTGTTCCACTCTTGCCGCCCTAGTTTCCTTCATACCGGTGTTATGTTCCTTGATTTTGCATTCCTTACGCGGTTGGGGTTATGGGGCCCCCTTGACAGTTCGCTTTGAATAAAACTCCTCCAGCAAGGCCCAACGTTGGTTTTAACATTTGCCTCACCACCACCTATATTTTTCCCTTGGGAGTTGCTAACCCAAGGGTCATCTTTATTTTAACCCCCCCCCCAGGCTAGTGCTCCTCTGAGTGTTGGTCCAACCTGTCAACCGCGGTGGCCACCAGGGGCAACTCTAGGCTGGCCTACCGAAAGTTTGGACAATCCGGTGTGCCCTGAGAACGAGATATGTGCAGCTCGTATCAGGATTTGTCCGCATAGTCGGGTGGTCTTGCTGGTCTTGTTTTACCATTGGCGAAATGTCTTGTAACCGAGATTCCGAGACTGATCGGGTCTTTCCGGGAGAAGGAATATCCTTCGTTGACCATGAGAGCTTGTGATAGGCTAAGTTGGGACACCCCTGCAGTGTTTTAAACTTTCGAGAGTCGTGCCCGCGGTTATGTGACAAATGGGAATTTGTTAATATCCAGTTGTAGATAACTTAACACTTGACTTAATTAAAATGCATCAACCGCATGTCTAGCCGTGATGGTCTCTTTTTGGCGGAGTCCGGTAAGTGAACACGGCCTTGTGTTATGCTTGAATGTAAGTAGTTTCAGGATCACTTCTTGATCACTTCTATCTTCTCGAGCGTTGTGTTGCTTCTCTTCTCGCTCTTATTTGCATATGTTAGCCACCATATATGATTAGTGCTTTGCTGCAGCTCCACCTCATTACCTTACCCTACCCATAAGCTTAAATAGTCTTGATCTCGCAGGTGTGAGATTGATGAGTCCTCGTGTCTCACAGATACTTCCAAACAGTTGCAGGTGCTGATGATACCAGTGCAGGTGATGCTACCGAACTCAAGTGGGAGTTCGACGAGGATCTGGGGCGTTACTATGTTTCATTTCCTGATGATCAGTAGTGGAGCCCAGTTGGGACGATCGGGGATCTAGCATTTGGGGTTTATCTTCCTTTTCTTTTGCATCTGACCATAGCCGGTCTTTGAGTGTATTTGGATGATGTATGATTTATTTATGTACTATGTGAAGTGGCGATTGTAAGCCAACTCTTTATCCCTTTCTTATTCAGTACATGGGATTGTGTAGATTACCCCTCTTGCGACAAAACCACCATGCGGCTATGCCTCCAAGTCGTGCCTCGACACATGGGAGATATAGCCGCATCATGGGCATTACAGTTTGATAGCAAGATAATTTGTAACGAGCAAGTAACGGTAACTGCAAATAAAGTGCAGCAAGGTAGCCCAATCCTTTTGTGGTAAAGGACAGGCCAAAATGGTTTCTTATGATAAGCAAAGCGTTCTTGAGGTTACACGAGAATTTCATCTAGTCACTTTCATCATGTTGGTTTGATTCGTGTTCGCTACTTTGATAATTTGATATGTGGGTGGACCGGTGCTTAGGTGTTGTTCTTACTTGAACAAACCTCCTACTTATGATTAACCCCCTCGCAAGCATCCTCAACTACGATAGAAGTATTATGATAAAATATAACCATATCATTAAACTTTTGGATCCAAATCGGTCCCTTACGAAGTAGCACATAAACTAGGGTTTAAGCTTGTGTGACTCTAGCAATCCATCATCTAATAACTACTCCACAATGCATTCCCTTAGGCCCAAATACGGTGAAGTGCCATGCAGTCGACGTTCACATGACACCACTAAGGGAATCACAACATACATATCATCAAAATATCGAACACATATCAAGTTCACATGATTACTTGCAACATGATTTCTTCCATGACCTCAAGAGCAAAAGTAACTACTCTCAAATAATAATCATGCTCAAGATCAGAGGGGTGTTAAATAGCATAACAGATCTGAACATATATTCCTCCACCAAATAAACCATATAGTAATCAACTACAAGATGTAATCAACACTACTAGTCACCCACAAGTACCAATCTGAGCTTCCGGTAATAAGATTGAACACAAGAGATGAACTAGAGTTTGAGAGGAGATGGTGTCATTGAAGATGTTGATGGAGATTTCCCTCCCAAAGATGAGAGGGTTGTTGGTAATGATCATGACGATGATTTTGAAGGAAATATGCCCTAGAGGCAATAATAAAGTTGTTATTTATATTTCCTTATATCACGATAAATGTTTATTATTCATGCTAGAATTGTATTAACCGGAAACTTAGTACATGTGTGAATATATAGACAAATAGAGTGTCACTAGTATGCCTCTACTTGACTAGCTCGTTAATCAAAGATGGTTAAGTTTCCTAGCCATGGACAAAGAGTTGTCATTTGATAAACGGGACCACATCATTAGAGAATGATGTGATTGACTTGACCCATCCGTTAGCTTAGCACAATGATCGTTTAGTTTATTGATATTGCTTTCTTCATAACTTATACATGTTCCTACGACTAAGATTATGGAACTCCCGAATACCGGAGGAACACTTAGTGTGCTATCAAGCATCAGAACGTAAATGGGTGACTATAAAGATGGTCTATAGGTGTCTCTGATGGTGTTTGTTGAGTTGGCATAGATTGAGATTAGGATTT
This sequence comes from Triticum urartu, assembly GCF_056163025.1. Taxonomy (NCBI): domain Eukaryota; kingdom Viridiplantae; phylum Streptophyta; class Magnoliopsida; order Poales; family Poaceae; genus Triticum; species Triticum urartu. Next base: position 298,052,535 of record NC_141877.1, read on the forward strand.
GTCACTCCGATTGTCGGAGAGGTATCTGTGGGCCCTCTCGGTAATGCACATCACTATAAGCCCTTGCCCTTAGTGGGCTTTAGGGGAGAGAGAGGGCAGCAGCCAGGAGGTTGCGCCCCCCCCCAAGGGAGTACGAATTGGACTAGGGGAGGGGGTGTGGTCCCTCTTTCCCTCTCCCTCCCCCTACCCCTCCTAGTAGGACTAGGAAAGGAGGAATCCTACTCCTACTAGGAGGAGGATTCCTCCTCCCTTGGCGCGCCCCCTAGGGCCTGCCGGCCTCCTCCTCCCTTCCTTTATATATGGGGGAGGGGGCACCCCACAGACACACAAGTTGATCTCTTAGCCGTGTGCGGTGCCCCCTCCATAGATTTCCACCTCGTTCATATCGTTGTAGTGCTTAGGCGAAGCCCTGCGTTGGTAACTTCATCATCACCGTCATCACGCCGTCGTGCTAACGAAGCTCTCCCTCAACACTCAGCTGGATCAAGAGTTCGTGGGACATCACCGAGCCGAACGTGTGCAGATCGCGGAGGTGCCGTATTTTCGGTACTAGGATCAGTCGGATCATGAAGACGTACGACTACATCAACCGCGTTGTGATAACGCTTCTGCTTTCGGTCTACGAGGGTATGTGGACAACACTCTCCCCTCTCGTTAATATGCATCACCATGATAGATCTTGCGTGTGCGTAGGAATTTTTTGAAATTACTGCATTCCCCAACAGTGGCATCCGAGCCAGGTCTATGTGTAGATGTTATATGCACGAGTAGAACACAAAGAGTTGTGGGCGATAATAGTCATACTGCTTACCAGCATGTCATACTTTGATTCGGCGGTATTGTTGGATGAAGCGGCTCAGACCGACATTACGCGTACGCTTACGCGAGACTGGTTCTACCGGCGTGCTTCGCACACAGGTGGCTAGTGGGTGTCAGTTTCTCCAACTTTAGTTGAATCGAGTGTGACTACGCCCGGTCCTTGTTGAAGGTTAAAACAGCACACTTGACGAAAAATCGTTGTCGTTTTGATGCGTAGGTAAGAACGGTTCTTGCTCAGCCCGTAGCAGCCACATAAAACTTGCAACAACAAAGTAGAGGACGTCTAACTTGTTTTTGCAGGGATGTTGTGATGTGATATGGTCAAGACATGATGCTAAATTTTATTGTATGAGATGATCATGTTTTGTAACAGAGTTATCGGCAACTGGCAGGAGCCATATGGTTGTCGCTTTATTGTATGCAATGCAATCGCCCTGTAATTGTTTTAACTTTATCACTAAGCGGTAGCGATAATCGTAGAAGCAATAGTTGGCCAGACGACAATGATGCTACGATGGAGATGAAGGTGTCGCGCCGGTGATGATGGTGATCATGATGGTGCTTTGGAGATGGAGATCAAAGGCACAAGATGACGATGGCCATATCATATCACTTATATTGATTGCATGTGATGTTTATCCTTTATGCATCTTATTTTCCTTAGTACGGCAGTAGCATTATAAGATGAACCCTCACTAAATTTCAAGGTATAAGTGTTCTCCCTGAGTATGCACCGTTGCTACAGTTCGTCGTGCCGAGACACCACGTGATGATCGGGTGTGATAAGCTCTGCGTTCACATAGAACGGGTGCAAGCCAGTTTTGCACACGTAGAATAGTCGGGTTTAAACTTGATGAGCCTAGCATGCAGATATGGCCTCGGAACATTGAGACCTAAAGGTCGAGCGTGAATCATATAGTAGATATGATCAACATAGTGATGTTCACCATTGAAAACTACTCCATCTCACGTGATGATCGGACATGGTTTAGTTGATATGGATCACATGATCACTTAGATAATTAGAGGGATGTCTATATAAGTGGGAGTTCTTAAGTAATATAATTAATTGAACTTTAATTTATCATGAACTTAGTACCTGGTAGTATTTTGAATGTCTATGTTGTTGTAGATAGATGGTCCGTGTTGTTGTTCCGTTGAATTTTAATGCGTTCCTAGAGAAAGCTAAGTTGAAAGATGATGGTAGCAATTACACGGACTGGGTCCGTAACTTGAGGATTATCCTCATTGCTGCACAGAAGAATTATGTCTTGGAAGCACCGCTAGGTGACAAACCCGCTACAGGAGCAACGCCAGATGTTATGAACGTCTGGCAGAGCAAAGCTGATGACTACTCGATAGTTCGGTGTGCCATGCTTTATGGCTTAGAACCGGGACTTCAATGACGTTTTGAACGTCATGGAGCGTATGAGATGTTCCAGGTGTTGAAGTTAATATTTCAAGCAAATGCTCGGAGTGAGGGATATGAAGTCTCCAATAAGTTCTAGAACTGCAAAATGGAGGAGAATAGTTCTGTCAGTGAACATATATTCAGAATGTCTGGGTACCACAACCACTTGACTCAACTGGTAGTTAATCTTCCTGATGATAGTGTCATTGACAGAGTTCTTCAATCACTGCCACCAAGCTACAAGAGCTCTGTGGTGAACTATAATATCCAAGGGATGGATAAGACAATTCCCGAGCTCTTCGCAATGCTAAAGGTTGCGGAGGTAGAAATAAAGAAGGAGCGTCAAGTGTTGATGGTCAACAAGACCACCAATTTCAAGAAGAAGGGTAAAGGGAAGAAGGGGAACTTCAAGAAGAACAGCAAGCAAGTTGCTACTCAAGTGAAGAAGCCCAAGTCTGGACCTAAGCCTGAGACATAGTGCTTCTACTTCAAAGGGACTGGTCACTGGAAGCGGAACTGCCCCAAGTATTTGGCGGAGAAGAAGGATGGCAAAGTGAAAGGTATTTTTGATAGGGATTTTTACATCTGTGCCCCTGGTTCCTTAGCCATACTCATTCATCCCCATGCTCTTAACTTGTGCTCACTTTTCCCCACTCCCTTGCCCGAAACCCTCGGAACTGGTCACAAATGGTGGATGCCGTCGGGTCAGTGCTTTCACCATTAACTCTGACGAGTGGGGCTGCGCTGACTGTGTCACCCATTGGACCTAATGAGTGGGGTCACGGCGGACGGTGTCGTGGTTAGCCCATTGGGCCATGGTTAGACTTGGGTCGTGCGCGCGCCGCAATGACAGAAGCTTGTTATGCATGCAGGACATGTCCAGCTAGCCTGCATGCATGCACGTAGCTAGCCTACCTGCATGCGCCGCCACCCGCCGCCACGATGCGCTGACCGGCCTCTTTTTCATGTGAGCCGCCACAGACGCTGATTGGCCTCTTTTGCACGCGAGGCGCCACGAACGCAGGGATGGTTGCTGCCACTGGTTCGTATCATCTCCCACGCGTGTCTCCTTCATGTATAGTATTGTTTCACACTTTTCAATCCACTCGCATCTATTCAACGTGGCAATTAAAACCTGTTGGCAATTAAAGTGCCATATCGATCGACGCGGCTCCTTTGAACGTAGTAAATCCAAAGTGCGGCCGGTGCCACTCCCCTTCCCTTCCCCTTTCCCTATTTAAACCACCACCCCTCCGCCTATTCTCCACACATCCATTTGCGCTGCCCCCTTCTCTTCTTCACTCAAACTGTCGTGGAATTGTCAAGGCAGATGTCCTTAGTGTCAGGACTTAGTCGCGAGGTCAACGCATCTATATGGTAGCTTGAGAGGGGTTGAGCGGAATCGAGAGACGCAACACAAGACAAGGGTTTAGACAGCTTCGGGCCCCGGGAAACATCATCCGGTAATAACCCTACATGCTGTTTGTGGCTAGGTCTCATTATGATCGTGAGGGAGTCGCCGGTAAGCCGGGTCTTTGTGTCTAGCCCTAGAGATTATTTTCTGTCCCCCTTTGGGGAGCCCTGCCCCTCCTTATATATGTTGAAGGGGCGGGTTACATGTGGAGTCCTAGTAGGACTAGGAATAGTCTATCCTTTCTCACAAGTTGAATACAACTCCGGGTCTTACTTCCTCGTAAAGGAAATATTCGGCATCCCTTTCCTCTTAAGCCGGCCCACCAGAGTATAAGCCGGCCTCCTGGGCCTTGGGCCTTGTCGTTCGTCTGATCCACCCGCCGGGTCTCTAGTGAGTCACAATGTCCAGGCGGGTTACATGTAAACCGCCATGTCCGGGCGGATCGCCAGCGAGTCATCAAGCTCCAGCCAGGTCTCTGGTGAGTCGCCAAGCCCGGCCAGGTCATGATTCCGGCCGGGTCATACCGCGGGGTATATCCCCGACATTAGCCCCCAGTTTAATTTGGATTTATCCATGTTAAACTAATCCTGTAAAATAAACACAAGAACAAACTTGATAGGTTGTTCTCTGGGTTAAATATTTTCCTGAACCGGCACCTGATTATCTTTAAGTCCTTGTTATTTCCTCCTGGATGCATACTCAAAGATCTTATAGCAAATCTCTTTTAACAGATATGTACAAACCTTGTCAATGCAAAAATCCAGATACTTCTTTTGAGAAATCCGGGTCAATAGGCCAGCTTCAGAGCCAACTTGCAGACATTGGTATCTTATAGAGAAATATTGTAATAAATAATCTACTTGAACTGGCTTCCAAAGCGCCCTCTTAAAAAAATATTGGTCTTGAAAAAACTCATCTGACTTTCAAACAGCATGTAGAACTTGCTGGTTTATCATTACCAAAATATCCGGTTTGTAAATATTGATAGCACCGGGTCATAATTGTTGCCGACGTTGGGTCATAGTTATTGGTGACGTCGGGTCAATCTGGTTTACTCAAAACTGAGAATTTGAAGATTTTTCTCCCTTATATCCATATTACCTGTAGCCCCCAAGTCTTGAGCAGAAACAAAGTGATGACTTAAGACTTGCTTCAATATAAATACTGCCACTTTGAGGAAATCCATGTTGTTCATCTTAGTCACTAGTAAAGACTGAATACTCCATATATGTAGCCCCCAAGTGCCGGGTTGTCATGCTTGCAGCAACCTGGGACTTGTAATTGCCTTATACTCATAAAAAACTACAACCAGTGTAGTCCCCAAGGGCCGGGTCATTATGCAATAATGAGCAGGGACTTTATAAATATGATCATATAGATTTGAACAACAACGTGTAGCCCCCATGGGCCGGCTCAGTAAGATAATATTGAGCTGGAACTTTATATCTACTTCCTTTGAAAAGAACATCATATGATGTAAGCCCCACCCTGGGGCCTGAACCCACGTCCACAAGGTTAAGAGCTTTGTACTTTACCAACTGAGCAGTGGACCTTTCAATATAATGTAATAAAACTTGTGTATCTTGAATTGTTGACAGGAGCAATTGGTAGCCCCCAAGGGCCGGCTCATTATGATGTGATGAGTCGGGTCTTCAATAAGGCCAGTAAAATTGTCTTTGCATTAGCCCCCAAGTGCCATGGTGCATGCTGGCAGTGACATGGGACTTGCATATTTGATGTGATCTCAACTTGAATAATGTAGCCCCCAAGTGTCGGGTCGTAAGCCTGCAGCGACTCGGGACTATTCCTTTCTTTGTAGAATAAATCATATCCATTAGTAAAACAATAGCCTTTGCGCTGAAGCGCCTTTGAAAACATCAATCATAATATTTAGTTACTGATAACCATAAAAATCCAGCCATGTTGGCTATTAAAGATTTGAATAATCCGGTTTGGAAACCTCAATCATTCAATATCATAATGAAAATCCAGCCAAGTTTGGCTATTTAAAGATTCAAATACCTTATCTGTTGACAAGTAAATCTGGAGTTTAAATACTCGGTGGCTCTTGACCGATGGCGATTTAATACGCCTCCATTGTAAACAGGAATTTTTATAACCCGACGGCTTATAGCCTTTGAGAAAATCAAAAATTGATAATCCTTTTGAGACACCAATTTCAATCTTTGATGATGGGCTGGAACTTAATCATTTATGTAAGTCATAGCTCTGTAAATCCTGCACAGAGTTTAAACAACATATGCCCTGGTGACTTAACGTCAAAAGCCAGAGCGGGTAACTACTCAAATGTAGTCTTATCCTATACATAAGTAAATCATAAGATCCCCTGGCGGTTTACCACAAGGCAGATCATAATATCCCACATATAACCATTGTGATATTTAACTTGAACTGCCGGTTTACATGACCTGTGCAGTAAGGGTGATAACCCAATCCTTAGAAGCCAATACTTCCAAATATATGATGATTGTCACATGCTGGCGACTTATCGTCCAAAGCCAAGCCGGGTTTAAATGAAACCACACTCATATGCTTCAGATATGAGCAAAAAGGATCAAAACCCAAAAGATTATTTGCAAAAACTTAAACCAAATAAAAATCAAAGTTTCTGATTCGAATACGATCAATAAACCGTTCCAAAGGGGTTAAGCTAGGATTCGAATACGATCATGTAGCCCCCAGTGGCTTTGGCGTTGCGCCGATCAAGAGGGTACCAACAGCTATGTTCTCTTTGGTTCGAATATGACCTATGTTTGAACAGGAAGCCCCCGAATGACCTTGAGAGGTTTTTAACGGCCCTGATTCGAATACGATCCAAGTCGGACCCAAAAGGGGTTAAACTATTATTCGGATACGATCAAGAAGCCCCCTAGTGGGTTTGGCATTGCGCCGATCAAGAGGGTACCGACAGCTATGTTCTCTTTGGTTCGAATACGACCTATGTTTGAACAGGAAGCCCCCAAATGACCTGTAATTGTGGCTATGATCTGGATCGAAGGGTAATCATAGCTTAGCTTAATAAGCCGGAAGCTCCCAAGTGATATATTTCTGAGCTGTGCTCGCCGGGTGCCTATGTTTTAGTTGTGTTGTGCAACAAACTCTCTTTGGCCCCTGTAATTTTTTCTAAGAACTCAAACTTGCGAGAGATTAATTCTTTTTGAACCGGAAATTCTTAAACCGGATATTGAGAGTTTCAAATTTTTTTAAGAGACAAATTTACCTTGAGCCGGATGTTTGAACCGGATTTAGAGCTTCAAAGCTTTGCGGGAGAGAGATGTCTCTTGAACCGGATTTTAAACCGGAATATTTATTTTGAACCGGCAATTTTCTGACGGCCTTTAAATTTTCATCAATATGGCGGTAGCCTCCGGAACCGGGTTATCATTCCCTCCAATGACCCGGGGTCTTAACTCTCACGATATTTGCTAAGTCATGTCATCGTAGCCCCCGAGTCTCAAGGCGATTTGAGGAGTTGGCTTGAAATTCTTCATAAATAACCGTGATATAGACCGGTTTGCATCCTGCATGGGACAACTTGCAAACCGGAGTAATTGCTCTTTTAAAGAAAGTAATATATAATATATAAAAACATGCTGGATGGATTTCACCTGATGCGTCAGGTCAGCAATTATCACCACGGAGTGGATGATCACCATGGTGAAACTGAAATCAATCATGACCAAGTCAACCGCAGGAGCAGACAGATAAACCGGCCGCGGCGTTGTAAGCCGGTGCGGACGGATGAGTTGGCCGCGGCATCGTACGCCGGATCACAGAGGCGGCAGTCTGCGCGTTTTTCCCCCACGCAGACACGCACAACATCACGGACGAACGCAGGTGCTTCTGGTGCATTGACGTGCATCCCTGATCATCCTGTATAAACAGTATATGCCAGGAAAAAGAATATATTTTCTAAAGAATTAACATATACAGATACAAGGGATCAGTGTTGAGAACACCTGGTTTTTCGTTGGACGTATCGATAGAAGCAAAATGCAGTTTTAGCGGGCCTTCATATCCACCTACGTATCCATCAACATTGGAGGTCATCCCCAAATTGCAGTTTTTTTACGCCAATATATCATTTGCATTGGCCGAGGCTAATCATGTTAGCTTTGGCTGATTCCTGCATGCACCGTTGAGCTGTTTGTTCCTGCACTTTGAGACAGCAGCATACGGCACATCTGTTGGTCCAGCAGCCGCAGGGGTAGACAGATCCGAGCAGTTCAACGGGCATATGCAACAGTGAGTACTGCTGGACTCCTATTCCTTTATTGTAGTCAGATTGGTCTTTGAACCAATATGTACGCATGCAATGCCCAGGGCATCTCCTTTGCCGTATCCTTCATCAGCATATTAACCTCCAGGCTACACCTTGAAACCATCAAAAACTGAGGTAGCTGAAGCCTAAAAACCATCGCCATCCACAGGCATCATCCAGTTGCGACTCGACACAACGGCTGAGGGGCCCCGGCGGCTCGGACTTGGGCGCGGGCGGGTCACCTGCAGGTTGCGAGGTGGCTTGAAACAGCAGCTCTCGGCGGGTTATGGCAGAGGTGTTGCAGCAGAGGGTAGCCTAAGTTCGCAGGAGTGAGGCGGCTAGGCCTGCTGTCCCAGAGGACATCGCTACTGTTGCAAGATTCATTGGATGGCTTTGAACGTGTGCGTACAGAGATGACTTGCGATTTTGAGAGCAGGGCGCAGCGGGAACTTCGTGTCCACCTCGGCGGACTGCTCGTACAAAAATCAATCTCCATCGCTGCTTATGCGTTGAATCGGCAGCAAAGAACTTGTCGGTCTCGGCGACTCACGGACAATCCTAGTTTCCTTTTAATGGCACCGACCGAGTTAGAATCTGAACAAAGTTGGTTTCTTGTCGCTGTCAATTTGGATGCTGGTCTTCGATGCCTTGTCGCTGTCCTTTGTTTTCTTTTTCCTTCCAAGTTCCAACATTGGCTTTAGGGCCGAACCAATAACGTATTTGTTGTGACTACCACTGATCAGGACAGCTTGGTTTCGCTAGATGGCTCCTGTGTATCCGCCCTTGAACAGGCAATATGCTAAAGATACGCCCGGCGGCGCACAAGTCGAAACCCTAGTTTCTCGTGAACTCTAAGTTTGCTGGCTCCAAAGTTAATCATGTTCCAGATCATTAAACAATCAACTTGTTGGCTCTTCCTCACCCGACGAAATCGCGAGCTTCTCAAACCATAGGAGAGATCCCTTCAAGAACTCATCACCACCGTGCGCGAGGCTCATGGTGGACGCCAACTGTCGTGGAATTGTCACGGCAGATGTCCTTAGTGTCAGGACTTAGTCGCGAGGCCAACGCATCTATATGGTACCTTGAGAGGGGTTGAGCGGAATCGAGAGATGCAACACAAGACAAGGGTTTAGACAGCTTCGGGTCCCGGGAAACATCATCCGGTAATAACCCTACATGCTGTTTGTGGCTAGGTCTCATTATGATCGTGAGGGAGTCGCCGGTAAGCCGGCTCTTTGTGTCTATCCCTAGAGATTATTTTCTATCCCCCTTTGGGGAGCCCTTCCCCTCCTTATATATGTTGAAGGGGCGGGTTACATGTGGAGTCTTAGTAGGACTAGGAATAGTCTATCATTTCTCACAAGTTGAATACAACTCCAGGTCTTGCTTCCTCGTAAAGGAAATATTCGTCATCCCTTTCCTCTTAAGCCGGCCCACTAGAGTATAAGCCGGCTTGCTGGGCCTTGGGCCTTGTCGTCTGTCTGATCCACCCGTCGTGTCTCTAGTGAGTCACAATGTCCAGGCAGGTTACATGTAAACCGCCATGTCCGGGCGGATTGCCAGTGAGTCGCCAAGCTCCAGCCAGGTCTCTGGTAAGTCGCCAAGCCCGGCCGGGTCATGATTCCCGCCGGGTCATACCGCGGGGTATATCCCCGACACAAACCCAGAGCACTCTCAAAGAGAGGCGAGGATGCAGTACAACGGCCCCACCTTTGAGCTCCCACCGACCATGCCGGAGACACGGTATCCGTCCGGCGGCGTCATGGAGAGGATGCTCCGCGTGTGGGCATTCTCACGCTAGAGGGGTGCAAGGGGGTTTGCCTAGTGTTTCCTCCGTGTGGGCTTCGCCCACCTCCCGGCGGGCTTGCCAGTGATGTTCCGACTGGAGGAAGTGCGTCCAAACTCTAGGACTCCACCGATAGGGCTCACGATCACCTTCACCAACAAATTTGATGCGTACTACCTCCTCGGCAAGGTTTTTTGGTGTGGATGCGAATTCGTCGCATTCACAACCCACAACACCTTCACAAACTTCGACTGCATCTACCCTACCCGCGATGGTATGCACAGCCTCCCCTACTACATCGGTTAGGACGGCATGGAGAGGAGGAGCAGTGAAGAGAAGGTGCAATGAAGATGGTGGTGAAGTCCCGGTCTCGATCGTGAGCTTGTCTTGCCCTAGGGTATTAGGGCTTTTATCTTTTATATATTTCTATCTTAATTATGTCGTTGGTTGTACCGTGAACTTTTAATCTCTGACGTGTTATCCCTTAAGAACTTTGTTATGCTTGCTACCCTTATTTGATATGTCGTTGGTTATCAGTGTTTTTGCTTGCTATTTCTATCTTATTTGATGTGATATAAATCGCTAGATGGATATGGTTCTGTACACGATCCCTTCTGCTAAATCAATCAATGATTGAGTATTCCTCAATGAAAACCAGCAAGTTTTCACCCATTTAGAGTAGGGTCAAGTTTTCGCACGCGCAGATAATGGAGTACTTGAAGTTTCAAAAAGGAAACTAAAGCTGGAAAAATGAGCCATGTTGATGTTGAAGAGAAGAAGAAAAGCTAATTTTTTGAATTGTTGGTGGCCCTATTCTGTATATTGTATGAACAAAAACAAGCTAATTTTTGAATAGTTTGTGGACTATGCTATGGTTTAGGGCACCCTATGTTTTATGTAAGAAGTATGCTATGGTTTCTACTTTTTATGTTATGGATGTATGCTTGCTACGTGAGATATCGGTCAATGGATATGGTGTCGTAGCCGAGCCGTAGACAAGCTCTCTAGATGGATATGGTGCCATAGCCGAGCCTACACATGCTCTCTAGATGGATATGTTGGCTAATGGTGTCACTGGACTTTATTTTAGACGTGGTTTTAGATGGATGTCATGATCTACATAATTAAGTATGACATGTTCTTAAAGAAAAACAAAAATCGTGTATACAATATTTTTCTTGCAACAAAAACTTGTTTATAATACCCGCATGTCAAAAAATGAAAGTGTTGTGCCGTAGGCTATATACAGAAGGAAATTGCCATGATATGTACAAATAAATTTGACATGTGCAAGTCCAACAATAAATCGATTTACCATCATGCAGTATTTTTGTACAGCATGGCAATAAATGGATTTACCATGGTAATAATCAAGGGAAAAATAGAGCCAACGCATGGGCCTTCAACACTCAACGCAATGAGACGGCCCAACCAGAGCTTAGCTTCAATTTGGGCCCTAGAACTATGGTTTTTTTTTCTGCACTCGATGTTGTCTGACAAAACTGAAAGTGTACAAAACTAACGAAACTGACATGATCCACAAATTAAGCAACATAGAGCATAGAGCACATGATCCACAAATTAAGCAACACAGAGCATAGAGCACATGATCCACAAATTAAGCAACACAGAGCATAAAGCACATGATCCACGAATTTAAGCAAATCGTAGAGCACATGATCCACAAATTTAACCAAATCCTACAGCACATGACACCACACTAATAACATCTCTAATGAGTGATGACCAGCAAGTATGCAAATCCTAGAGCAACTACACAAAAATAAAAGGGATAAAATCCTAAAGCTATCAGATTCGCCTTCTTGTTCAATTAAATCATCTGCTTCAAGTTCTTATTCATCTTTTTTATTTCCCCCTTCAGATCTGCATCCCCAACTATCAGAGCAGAACTTTCAGAGACCAAATTCGTTGTTGCTGACGGCAGATTGAGCTCTCGGGTTGGGGCCCCATTGAATTGAATCCGCTTAACGTAGTCATCCAGCCATTCAAAATGTGTGCATTTCTTCATGATCTGAAACGAAAACATGAACCCTAAATCCCAGATCGAAAAATAATTAAAAGCAAATAGAAAAAGAAATCAAAGAAAAATCATGAGATCTAACCTGCCCCTCCGGCTTGCTCTCGCATTTCATGAACTCGCGCCCATAGTTACCATTCTTAACCTCCTTCAGAGTCAACCGTATCAGTGGCGCGCTGCGGGGCAGTCAGGACATCGCTCCATGGGAAGTGGACCATATAGGGTCCACGAGGGGCAGGAGGCTGAAGTGGAGCTCGACAAATCGCCCAAAGTCACCGGAGAAGAAGCAGAGGAGTGGCTCCTCTCGTCGCCGGAGAAGAAGAAGCAAAGGAGGAGTGGCTCCTCTCATCGCTGCAGAATAAGCACCAGAATAAAAGGGGTACCCGAAGAAAGGGGAGGCACAACCAACAAGTCTCGCGGATCACCTCTCATGGATCGCCTCTCGCGGATCGCCACGATCCGACGATGCGGAGCTGTCCATGTGATCCAACGGCACGTAGCCTGCTCGCAGCCTACCCTCGGAATTACTTCTAGAAGACCACATCTGAGGGTTGTCCCTTGGCGCTAGGGTATGATCGGACGGCTGACGTTCGGAGTTAGGGTTAGGCGAAATCCCGCGGGGTTTAGAGGGGTTTTGAGCTGGTCAACGGGGTTTCAAAGGCTTTGACTGAGCATAAATAATTTAAAAAAATCGAAAAAAAAATATGAAACCTTCGCCGTTCGTCGTTTTATAGGACACACTAACAAGGAAAAATACTAAACTTGGTATACGTACATTTAGAGAGAAAAAAACTAGCTAGCACGATCGTACAATGTCCATGAAACCAAACTAGCTAACAAGGAAAAATACTAAACTTCGGTTTTTGAAAATTAAAAAAAAATCAAAACAATCACCAAAGCTTGATTTCAAAGTGAATAAGAAGGATGTGAACTTAGTTTCCATTTTCATTTGGTAAACGTGTTTTTTAATGATTTTTCTATTAAAGTATATTTTTTGAAAAAATGTAAAAATAGATAGATTAATTCAATAAATAGTGATTCTTCGAATCTACACTATATAGATTGATTTGGTGTTAATAAAAAATATTTGGCTCATTTGGAGTAGGTCCAAAAAAACTTGATTACAAATGGGGTTGTTTACCCTAGCTTGGGAGCTCATTTGGAGCACATTTCTGATGACTACAGGTTTTGTAGACGCAAAAGAGATCAGATTGATCACCTAACGTTTATAATAGTTCAGCAAACTGTGCAACTGGCACCACAGGGGAATGGACTGAAGTGTTGGTTCAAATTCAAAGTTTGCATAAAATTCAAAGTTTGCCTCATTAGTTCAAATTCAAAGTTTACATATAGAATTATTACACCTTACAAGTTTTCACAATACTTCAAATTGATGATAGAATCCTTATTACAAATCTTTAAAGTTCAAAGTTTATGACTTGCATTCAAGTTCAAATTCAAATCTTTGCCTTGCTCCTTGTGTTCCGGGATGGGTTAACCGTCTTGCTTCTGGTTTCCCTGGCTGGGATATTTTGTGCTTTTGAAAGCTTTGTCTTGTTGCTTCTGATCTTCACTTCTGGTGGTGGCGGTTTTGTTGAGCTTTGACTGATCGAGCAAGTGATGACCAGTTGAAGGTCATCTGTGGGCTCACTAATCTTTAAAGGAACTTCAGACAAAATAACTTCCTCCTCTCTTATAGCTTCAAAACCTTCGTATGCCATGGTTTCAAATTCCGCATCAGATGATGGTTCAACCGAAGTTTCTTCCTCTCTAGGTCTTTTCTATCTTGTGCCTCTAATTATCCTAGAGCTAGGTCAAACAGAAATAAGCTTAGCCATCGATTAAAAAGAGAACAAATGCAAAAATACAAAGATTGCACACATACCAAGCTGCTACTTCAGTTGCTTCATTCTCTAAACTTGCTGCATTCTCCTCTGCTGCTGCATTATCCTCTAAACTTGCTGCATTCTCCTCTGCTATTGCATTCTCCTCTACATTTGCTGCTGCCCATTGTTCCTCTTCTCCAAATGATGCATCAACTGGATTGCTACAATGCCTAGCAATATGCCCTAAGATACCACATCTTTGCACTTACGTTGTTTTTTTTACACGGCCCTCTTCACCAGCTCTTATCCTGTTTTTCCTTGGTCTTCGTGGTGGTCTAGTCAGTACAGGAGAATGGAGTTTAAACCCTGGGTCTAGTATGTTCCATTGGTCTTTTCTCAAGTGTGCAGGCACATTTTCAGCATAAGCAGCCCTAAATTTGGCAATAGAGAAATATTCAGAGCAATACTAATCAACTTCACCATCTTCACCTCCAATAACAGTCATGAGATGTAGGGCATGTATGCACGGCTTCCCGCGGATCTACCATTGCCTACAGCTGCATTCATTGGTTGCAAGGTTCACTGGATATCTCCATTCCCTATTTTTACTGTCAGTGTATGTCACCGGTCGAATGCATTTCATCCTTAGTCCTCTTGCCTTGGCATGTAATGCCTTAATCAGAGATGGGAGCATAAGATGGCCAACATTTGTGTTTCTGCAATTCTTTTACGAAGAGCCATCTCTACCATGATCATCTGCCTGATCTTATCAAATACTTGCCAGAACAAAAGCCCTTACACTGACTTGAACTTTGCATTGAAACACTCAGCGAGGTTATTGGTCACATAGTCTACTTTGCAGATTTCATTGAATTTGCTTCTTGACAAAAGCTTTCCATGATGTTCATCCATGTACTCCTTCACCAAGGGATTATGAGCGTACAACACTCTCAAATGGTGCTCATGCTTCCTCAAGCTACATGTGTATGATGCTGGCCATAGATTCTCATCATAAACTTTGCCTTTGAATTTCTTTTTAAAATTCTGCGCTAGGTGTCGCATACATTGCCTATGTTACACTCTAGGGAATACAATTTCTACTGCAGTTTCTAAACCCTTGCAAGCATCTGTGTGTATAACTAAACCTGAGGGTGTACCTATAATGTTGCGCAACTGCTGCAGAAACTAGACCCAACTCTCCTGACTCTCTACCTCCAACACACCGAATGCAATTGGTATTAGCCAGTTGTGTCCATCAACTACAAAAGCTGCTGCTAGCTAGCCTCTCCATCTTCCATTCAAAGCAGTCGCATCGACAGCCAAATAGGGCCTACAATCATTCAGAAACCCCTGCCAGCAAGCCTTGAAACAAACAAAAGCCCTCCTAAAGCACTCCTTCTCCATTGCCTTCCCTTTTAATTTGTACTTAACTGTATGCTTGTCAATCTCTACAACACTCCCTGGACTAGCCGTCTGCACTTCAGCTTTAAAGGTGTAAAGCAAATGAAAACTCTCATTCCATGGACCATTAATCCTATCAAGATCCCTTTCCTTAGCATAGAAAATCTTCATCTATTGTACATTAATCTTGTACTTCTAAAATAGCTTCTCATGGAGTGCCATTGGACCAATTGTTGGTGTTTCCCTCACCCAATCCAAGATTGCATCTGCCACCCACCTAGTCTTTGCAAGCTTAGATTTGTCATTTCCCCCTCCCCCTCCAGGTGGGAAAGTGTGCCCGTGTGGGTTGCTTTTTATCTGAAACAAAATGAAAAATGATGTCAAATACAATTAAGAAACGGTACACATGATATGAATATAAAATGGATAAATAATCTGATAACAATATTCAGGTGCAATACCTGAATCAATTTGCTCTTTCGCATAATGGATGCATGCAACCTCCACCTACACCTATCATAAGGGCAATGAATAGTGAATCTTCCTAGCTCACTCCTATCAACCTCATAAGAGTTTTCAGTGAGAATGCAATATGTAGTCACTGCATTACGACAGTCCACCATCGATTCGAATACGGTTCTTGGAGTAAGGTCAACATTCTCCCTGTTCCACTCAATTGTTGGCATGTCCTCACCATCATATTCTTGTAAAACTAAGGAGTCGATGTTCTCCTCCCTCTCTTCATCATCAGTGTCATCAAATCTAGCACGGCTGCTAGGCTCCTCTGCATATTCATCTTCCACTGCCTGTTGACTGACTCTATCTACCTGTTCAGGGAATAGAATCTCATCCTCATCATCATGTTGAGGCACTTCCTCGTCAGGATCTGCATCTACTTCTACATCAGGTGCAGAAGGGAGAGGAGAAGTGGCAGAATTAGCGGCAACCGACATGTTGTGGCTTTTAGAACCACTAAGTTTACTTGGTCTCGACCTACAAGGAATGCGAGGACATTCGCTATTAGCAGAGACAGATGATGTCTGAACACCCTTCGGGATACGTTGTTTGCGTGCCTGAAGCACACCGATATGGATTTTACCGAAACGCCTATCAACATTCAAACTAAATAGTAATCCCAGATGCTCATCACAAGTTAATGGGACAAATCTCTGCTCGGTACTGTCGAAATATCTCAGTTCAACAACACCGGTAGGGCTCCACGGATACTTACAACAGAGTGCCTCACGGAAATATCTGAATGAAACACTGGTTTCTACCACTTTAGGATAGAAAAATCCATAAATCACACACGGTTTAGTTCCATGCAGCTCGCTAGTTTCCATTCTAACCGCCGGCCGAAAAGCAAGTGCAGGATCAAACCTATTCGATTGAAATAAGATAAAGGGCGTAGTTAGGCCAAAAAATTTCAGATAAATTGTGCTGATTCATGCCAATGATGGTCAAATACAGCCTAATTTATGGATCTCCTAATCAATTTGAGAGGAAAACGATGCTTACCCAAGTGGAATCCATGAATTATCAGCCTTTGACTCGACCCAATCATCTCCATGGTCGATGGGCCGGACGGGGTGCCCCCCGACATCGCTTCCTAATCCTAGATGGGGAGAGAGGGTAGAGGCGGCGGAGGCGGCACGACTACGACGGAGGCGGCACGACTGCGGCGGAGGCGGCAAGAGTGCGGAGGAGGCGGCACGACGGTAGCGGAGGGGGCGGCGTGGAAGCGACTGGATCTGATTCAGGTTACAGTAAGTGTCAGTTTCGCAGCCCCATTGGTTACCACGTAACGGTCAAAATGTGGACTCCGCCCTACGCGGCCCCACTAGTCAGAGTTAACAGTCAAGCCATTGACCCGACGGCAACGTCCGTTGTGACCACTTCTGAGGGTTTCGAGCAAGGGAGTGGGGAAAAGTGAGCAAAAGTTAAGATCGTGGGGATGAATGAGTAGAACTAACGAACCAAGGGCACAGAAATAAAAATCCCTATTTGATATACATGTTAATGATGTGTACCTTACTAATGCTCATAGTAGCGCTTGGGTATTTGATACTGGTTCTGTTGCTAATATTTGCAACTTGAAATAGGGGCTACGAATTAAGCGAATATTGGCTAAGGACGAGGTGACGATGCGCGTGGGAAATGGTTCCAAAGTCGATGTGATCGCCATCGGCACGCTACCTCTACATCTACCTTCGGGATTAGTTTTAGACCTAAATAATTGTTATTTGGTGCCAGCGTTGAACATGAACATTATATCTGGATCTTGTTTTATGCGAGACGGTTATTCATTTAAATCAAAGAATAATGGTTCTATTTATATGAGTAATATCTTTTATGGTCATGCACCCACATGAGTGGTCTATTTTTACTAAATCTTGATAGTAGTGATACACATGTTCATAGTATTGAAGCCAAAAGATATAAGTTTAATAATGATAGTGCAACTTATTTGTGGCACTGCCGTTTAGGTCATATTGGTGTAAAGCGCATGAAGAAAGTCCATGCTGATGGACTTTTGGAATCACTTGATTATGAATCACTTGATGCTTGCGAACCATGCCTCATGGGAAAGATGACTAAGACTCCATTCTCCGGAATAATGGAGTGAGCAACAAACTTGTTGAAAATAATACATACTGATGTATGTGGTCCGATGGGTGTTGATGCTCGCGACGGGTATCATTATTTTCTTACCTTCACAGATGATTTGAGAAGATATGGGCATACCTACTTGATGAAACATAAGTCTGAAACATTTGAAAGGTTCAAAGAATTTCAGACTGAAGTGGAAAATCATCGTGACAAGAAAATAAAGTTTCTATGATCTGATCATGGAGGAGAATATTTGAGTTACGAGTTTGGTCTTCATTTGAAACAATGCGGAATAGTTTCACAACTCACGCCACCTGGAACACCATAGTGTAATGGTGTGTCCGAACATCATAATCGTAATTTACTAGATATGGTGCGATCTATGATGTCTCTCACTGATTTACCGCTATCGTTTTGGGGTTATGCTTTAGAGATGGCTGCATTCACGTTAAATAGGGCACCATCTAAATCCATTGAGACGACACCTTATGAACTATGGTTTGGCAAGAAACCCAAGTTGTCGTTTCTTAAAGTTTGGGGCTGCGATGCTTATGTGAAAAAGCTTCAACCTAATAAGATTGAACCCAAATCGGAGAAATGTATCTTCATAGGATACCCAAAGGAAACTGTTGGATACACCTTCTATCATAGATCCGAAGGCAAGATATTCGTTGCTAAGAATGGATCCTTTCTAGAGAGGGAGTTTCTCTCGAAAGAAGTGAGTGGGAGGAAAGTAGAACTTGACGAGGTAATTGTACCTACTCCCTTATTGGTAAGTAGTTCATCACAGAAATCAGTTCCAGTGATTCCTACAGTAGTAAGTGAGGAAGCTAATTATGATGATCATGAAACTTTTGATCAAGTTACTACCGAACCTCGTAGGTCAAACAGAGTAAGATCCGCACCATAGTGGTACGGTAATCCTGTTCTAGAAGTCATGTTACTTGACCATGACGAACCTACGAACTATGAGGAAGCGATGATGAGCCCAGATTCCGTGAAATGGCTTGAGGCCATGAAATCTGAAATGGGATCCATGTATGAGAACAAAGTGTGGACTTTGGTTGACTTGCCCGATGATCGGCAGGCCATAGAGAATAAATGGATCTTCAAGAAGAATACTAACGCTGACGGTAATGTTACTGTCTACAAAGCTCGACTTGTTGCGAAAGGTTTTCGACAAGTTCAAGGAGTTGACTACGATGAGACCTTCTCACCCGTAGCGATGCTTAAGTCTGTCCGAATCATGTTAGCAATTGCCGCATTTTATGATTATGAAATTTGGCAAATGGATGTCAAAACTGCATTCCTTAATGGATATCTTAAAGAACAGTTGTATATGATCCAACCAAAAGGTTTTGTTGATCCAAAAGATGCTAACAAAGTGTGCAAGCTCCAGCGATCCATTTATGGACTAGTGCAAGCCTCTCGGAGTTGGAATATATGCTTTGATACTGTGATCAAAGCATATGGTTTTATACAGACTTTTGGAGAAGCCTATATTTACAAGAAAGTGAGTGGGAGCTCTGTAGCATTTTTGATATTATATGTGGATGACATATTGTTGAATGAAAATGATACTGAATTTCTGAATAGCATAAAAGGATACTTGAATAAGAATTTTTCAATGAAAGACCTCGGTGAAGCTACTTATATATTGGGCATCAAGATCTATAGAGATAGATCAAGACGCTTAATTGGACTTTCACAAAGAACATACCTTGATAAAGTTTTGAAAAAGTTCAAAATGGATCAAGAAAATAAATGGCTCTTGCCTGTGTTACAAGGTGTGAAGTTGAGTCAGACTCAATGCCTGACCACTGCAGAAGATAGAGAGAAAATGAAAGTCATTCCCTATGCTTCAGCCATAGGTTCTATCATGTATGCAATGATGTGTACCAGACCTGATGTGTGCCTTGCTATTAGTTTAGCAGGGAGGTACCAAAGTAATCCAGGAGTGGATCACCGGACAGCGGTCAAGAACATCCTGAAATACCTGAAAAGGACTAAGGATATGTTTCTCATTTATGGAGGTGACAAAGAGCTCGTCGTAAATGGTTATGTCAATGCAAGCTTTGACACTGACCCGAATGACTCTAAGTCACAAACCGGATACATATTTTTATTGAATGGTGGAGCTATCAGTTGGTGCAATTCCAAGCAAAGCGTCCTTGCGGGATCTACGTGTGAAGTGGAGTCCATAGATGCTTCGGAAGTAGCAAATGAAGGAGTCTGGATGAAGGAGTTCATATCTGATCTAGGTGTCATACCTAGTGCATCGGGTCCAATGAAAATCTTTTGTGACAATACTGGTGCAATTGCCTTGGCAAAGGAATCCAAATTTCACAAGAGAACCAAGAACATCAAGAGATGCTTCAATTCCATCCGCGACCAAGTCAAGGAAGGAGACATAGAGATTTTCAAGATACATACGGATCTGAATGTTGCAGACCCGTTGACTGAGCCTCTCTCATGAGCAAAACATGATTAGCACCAAGACTCCATGGGTGTTTGAATCATTACAATGTAATCTAGATTATTGACTCTAGTGCAAGTGGGAGACTGAAGGAAATATGCCCTAGAGGCTATAATAAAGTTGTTATTTATAATTCCTTATATCATGATAAATGTTTATTATTCATGTTAGAATTGTATTAACCGGAAACTTAGTACATGTGTGAATATATAGACAAATAGAGTGTCACTAGTATGCCTCTACTTGACTAGCTCGTTAATCAAAGATGGTTAAGTTTCCTAGCCATGGACAAAGAGTTGGCATTTAATAAACGGGATTACATCATTAGAGAATGATGTGATTGACTTGACCCATCCGTTAGCTTACCACTATGATCATTTAGTTTATTGCTATTGCTTTCTTCATAACTTATACATGTTCCTATGACTATGAGATTATGCAACTCCCGTATACCGAAGGAAGACTTAGTGTGCTATCAAACGTCACTACATAACTGGGTGACTATAAAGATGATCTATAGGTGTCCCCGATGGTGTTTGTTGAGTTGGCATAGATAGAGATTAGGATTTGTCACTCCGATTGTCGGAGAGGTATCTCTGGGCCCTCTCGGTAATACACATCACTATAAGCCTTGCAAGCAATGTGACTAATGAGTTAGTTGTGGGATGATGCATTACGGAATGAGTAAAGAGACTTGGCAGTAACGAGATTGAACTACGTATTGAGATACCGACGATCGAATCTCGGGCAAGTAACATACCGATGACAAAAGGAACAACGTATGTTGTTATGCGGTTTGACCAGTAAAGATTTTCGTAGAATATGTCGGAACCAATATGAGCATCCAGGTTCCGCTATTGGTTATTGGCCGGAGATGAGTCTCGGTCATGTCTACATAGTTCTCGAACCCGTAGGGTCCGCACGCTTAACGTTCGGTGACGATCGGTATTATGAGTTTATGTGTTTTGATGTACCGAAGGTAGTTCAGAGTCCCGGATATGATCACGGACATGATGAGGAGTCTTGAAATGGTCGATACATAAACATTGATATATTGGACGACTATGTTCGGGCACCGGAAGGGTTTCGGGTGATTTTGGATAAAAACGGAGTGCCGGAGGGTTAACGGAACCCCCCCGGGAAGTTATTGGGCCCTTAGTGGGCTTTAGGGGAGAGAGAGGGCAGCAGCCAGGAGGTGGTGCGCCCCCAAGGGAGTCCGAATTGGACTAGGGGAGGGGGCGCAGATCCTACTCCTACTAGGAGGAGGATTCCTCCTCCCTTGGCGCGCCCCCTGGGGTCGTCCGGCCTCCTCCTCCCCTCCTTTATATACGGGGGTGGGGGCACCCCATAGACACACAAGTTGATCTCTTAACCGTGTGTGGTGCCCCCCTCCACAGATTTCCACCTCGGTCATATCATTGCAGTGCTTAGGCGAAGCCCTGCGTCGATAACTTCATCATCGCCGTCATCACGCTGTCGTGCTGATGAAGCTCTCCCTCGACACTCAGTTGGCTCAAGAGTTCATGGGAAGTCACCAAGCCGAACATGTGCAGATTGCGGAGGTGCCGTATTTTCAGTACTAGGATCGGTCAGCTCGTGAAGATGTACGACTACATCAGCCGCGTTGTCATAACGCTTCCGCTTTCGGTCTACGAGGGTACATGGACAACACTCTCCCCTCTCATTGCTATGCATCACCATGATAGATCTTGCGTCTGCGTAGGAATTGTTTTGAAATTACTGTGTTCCCCAACAAATTTCCCCCTCCGGGAGGGAGGTTCCCCTGGCGGAATCGCTCCGCCGGAGGGCAAAAGTGCTCCTGCCCAAGTTCCGCCTCGAGATGGCGGAGCTTCGTCCTGAAAGTCCCCCTATGATTTTTTCTAGGTGAAAATGACTTATATACCAAAAGATGGGCACCGGAGGTGGGGCGCGCCTGGGGCCCAGGGGCGCTCTGGTGTCTTGTGCTCACGAGGGTGGCCCCCTCCGATAGTTATTTGCTCCAGTATTTTTTATATATTCCAAAATAATTATCCGTAAATTTTCAGTTCATTTGGACATGTGCAGAATAGGTAGCTCTGACGTAGCTTTTTCAGGTCTAGAATTCCAGCTACCGGCATTCTCCCTCTTTGTGTACACCTTTCATATTATGAGAGAAAAGGCATTAGAATTACTCCATAAAGCATTATTATGCATAAAAAATTGTAAATAACAGTAGGAAAGCATGATACAAAATGGACGTATCAACTCTCCAAGCTTAGAACTCGCATGTCCTCAAGCGAAAACCAAAATCAAAAAACATGTCCACATGCTTAGAGAGAGAGGTGTCGATAAAAACAAAATAAAGACATAGAAGCATCATGCATATTATTATAACAACAAAAAACTTTAACATAAAACTTTGTCACACAACTTGTATCATATAACTTCTCATGAACAAGTAACAATCCATCACAACATTCAAGTATAAAGAAGGGATAATTAGATTTATGCCCCTAGTTGTGTCCCACTCGTCTGTTTTACCCCTAATTCCCAAAAGTCACCGGTTCTGTCCAAGTCACTTTGCTCCTCTTATGCTTTTGCCCTTTGACCGTTTGACTGTCAGTTTGAAAACTTCATAACTAATTCATACTGAATCAGAAAAATGCAAATAAGATACCAAAATGTTCTGAAAAACATGACCTATATGTCAGTGTCATTTCCATTCATGAAAAAAGTGTTGGAAAGTGCACATCCGAGTTTTAGCTCTTTTGATACCATCATGAATAGTGAACTCTAGAAAAATTCAGAAAAAAATATGGTGGGAAAGAACAACAAATGTTCTAAGTGCTTGCCAGGTTTCATTAGGGAACGACATTCGTGGAAGTCATGGCAAAAAATAATCTATTTGTAGTGCTGATTGTTTTTTTTGCCGCGGCACCCACGAATGTTATTCCTTGATGAAACTTGGCAGGCACTTAAAACATTTGTCATTCTTTGCCACCAATTTTTTTTATTTTTTTTGAATTTTTTTAAATTTTACTATTCATGGTGCTAGCATAAGAGCTAAAACTCGGATGAGCACTTTCCAGCACTTTTGGTATCTTATTTGCATTTTTCTGATTTAGTATGAATTAGTTATGAAGTTTTCAAACTGATGGTCAAACGGTCAAAGGGCAAAAGCATAATAGGAGCAAAGTGACTTGGACAGAACCAGTGACTTTTGGGAATTAGGGGTAAAACAGATGAGTGAGACACAACTAGGGGCATAAATCTAATTATCCCTAAAGAATAAACTCTATTCAAAACCAACAAAACTATGTTCTCGGTCAACTTTGCAACTATAATTCATCATCTTTTCAGGAAGGGTCACGTATCGGAGCCTTTAGGCAAGTCCACATACTCAACCATCATTTAATCTTCTATGATTACTAACACTCACAACATGCGTAGGAACAAAAAGTTTCAACTGGACACATAGAAAGATAGGGGCTTATAGTTTCGCCTCCCAACGTATTCACCTCAAGGGTGATGTCAACAATAATAATTCATGCCCACTCATATCCAACTGGATATATGTGCCTAGATCTTTCCTCACCACATGATGCTTGCAAAAAGAGAAAAATAAAAAGGAATAGGGAAGAATACTTTAACAAGTAAATGCATAAAAGTAAAAGATAGGCCCTTCGCAGAGGGAAGCAGAGGTTGCCATGCACTTTTTGGTTTGTATGCTCAATCTCTTAGTGCAAAAGAACGTCTCGTTATATTGCCCCTTATGATAGCAACATTTATTATGTAGTATGTCGCTTTTATTATTTTGCCATCACAAGTTCGTACAATGCTCAATTTTCTCTTACAATAAATGATCCAACACATTTAGAAGCAATTTTTATTGCCTTATTGCACCGATGACAACTTACTTGAACGATCTTACTCAATCCATAGGTAGGTGTGGTGGACTCTCAAAATAAGATTTTGGGTTTAAGGGTTTTTCGATGCACAAGTAGTATCTCTACTTAGTGCGAATTTTTTGGCTAGCAAAGATATTGATCAAGCACCACACGTTGAAGGATCTATGACAATATAACTTCTATGTGAATATGAACAAACATAAATTATTACGTTGTCTTCCTTGTCCAACATCAACAATTTTGACACATAATATTTAATGGGGGCTCACAATCATAAAAGATGTCCAAGATAGTGTATTTGCATGTGAATCTTCTCTTCCCTTATTAATTCTTTCATGAATTACATCATTGATCAATGTTATGTTTTTGTCAATCTCCAATAAATTTTACCACTTATACTTTTCCTTATGTGATGTCATTACTTACCATAAGATTAGCCTATGATGTTTTTCATTATTTACTTTTATTTTTATTACATAAAAGTAAAGAAAGCAAAACTTGAACTAATCTTTATTATATATCTTGCACACGATTACATAGATAGATAGATAGATCACTAAGCAAACACTCGAAAATAGATTCCACTAAATTTTTATTCCACTAAATCAAAAGAAAACTAAGGATCGAACTAATATAACTAAAAGCAAAGATAATGGTGGTGATACAATACCGGGGCACCTCCCCCAAGCTTGGCACAAGCCAATGGGAGTGCCCATACCATGTACTCAAGTCTCCTTTGGTGATGAAGAACGAGGTGGTGGTGATGAGGTAGCATCACACTTTAGGCTCAGGAGGTACTCCAATCTACGAATGATACTCCGGAGGGCGATGAATAGCTCTTGCAACAGAATATTTTCACGAGTGAGATATTTATTTTGCACATGAACCATTTCAATGACCTTGAAATCTTCAATTTCAGTAGGGGTAAGATGATCATAGTAAGGTTTAAGGATGTCTTCATCTTCTGCGGCTGGAACGACCTGCCCTATTGCCGAAACTTGATCTCCCGCCACTTCTTTGACCTTGTCACCCTTGATGGTTTCCTCTAGTTCCTCTCTATTTAGTTCTATCTTCATCAACCAAGAATCCCCTACTACTTTGTCAAAGGAGGGAGAAGACATCGTGCCTGGCTTGACAGATCTAATAGAAAACAGCAAGAAAAGAAGAACATAAGACTTCTCTGCGATACGGAGGTCAATACATTCGGGGGGGTACATAAAGAATTTTTTTTTTATATTGGGAAACAAGCAAAATGAGGGGAAAACGGGGTCGGGAATGTTCCTGAGGTGGGCACAAGACACCAGGGCGCGCCAGGAAAAACGGAGTCGGGAAGGTTCCCGAGGTGGGCACAACCCACCTGGGCGCGCCAGGCATGCCAGGCGCGCCCTGGTGTCTTGTGCCCTCCTCGGTTGCCTTCCTGGTTGTCTCTTATTTTCCTAATTTTTGTAATATTCCAAAACTAACAGAAAATATTTTTGCGGATTTTTTGGAGTCCCTTTAGTTGCCGTATCACGTACCTCCTCTTTTTTCACGATTCTGGAGTGTTTCGGAAGGTTTCTTTTATGTGTTCCTCCAGTGTCATGGTTTGAATAATATTGCTTTCAACATTAATAGGCGTACCTAAGATATAGTGTTTAATTCTTTGCCCATTGACCACCTTCGGGATTATTTATTTTGATGGCTCCAGAACGATAAACCCCTTTGATAATATTTGGTCCTTCCCATTTGGATAGAAGTTTCCTGCAAAGAATATAAAACGAGAGTTGTACAAAGGAACCTATTCTCGAACTTTGAATTCCCACTTTTGGGTTCTTTTGTCATGCCATCTTTTAACTTTTTCTTTAAATAATTTGGCATTTTCATAAGCTTGGGTTCTCCATTCATCAAGTGAGCTAATATCAAATAACCTATTTTCACCGGCAAGTTTAAAAATCATAGTTGAGTTCTTTAATTGCCCAATATGCTTTATGTTCAAGCTTTTCCATAAACCTTTTTGTAAGGAGACGTACCCATAGGATTTTTATAAGCTATCATGTAGGCCCAAAGTGCATCATCCAATTTCTTAGACCAATTCTTTCAGGACCCATTGATTGTTTTTTGTAATATAATTTTATTTCACTATTGCTAAGTTCAACTTGACCACTAAATTAAGGATGATAGGGTGATGCAATTCTATGGTTGACATAATATTTAGCAAGCATTTTAAACAAAGCACCATGAATAAAGTGTGAACCACCATCATTCATTAAATATCTAGGGATTCCAATCCTAGGGAAAATAACTTCTTTAAGCATTTTAATGGAAGTGTTATGATCAACACTACTAGTTGGAATAGCTTCTACCGACTTAGTAACATAATCAACAACAACCAAAATATGAGTATACCCATTAGAGGAAGGAAAGGTCCCATATAATCAAAACCCCAAACATCAAATGGTTCAACAGCAAGTGAATAATTCATAGGCATTTCCTGATGCTTACCGGTATTACCAATTCCTTGAGATTCATCACAAGATAAAACAAACTTACGCGCATCCTTGAAGAGAGTAGGCCAATAAAAACTAGATTGCAATACCTTGTGAGCAGTTTTATCTCCCGCATGATGTCCTCCATAAGCTTCGGAGTGACATTTCTGTAGGATTTGTTCCTCTTCATGCTCATGTACACAACGTCTAATAGTATAATCTACTCCTTCTTTATAAAGATGTGGGTCATCCCAAAAGTAATGTCTTAAATCATAGAAGAATTTTTTTTCTTTTGTTGGTATGTGAAACTAGGTGGTATGTATTTAGCAACAATATAATTAGCATAGCCAACATACCAAGGAGTGTTATAAGAAACATTTATTGCAGCTAGTTGTTCATCAGGAAAACTATCATCAATAGGTAGTGGGTCATCAAGAATATTTTCTAACCTAGACAAGTTATCAGCTACAGGGTTCTCAGCTCCTTTCCTAATAGTAATATGTAAATCAAATGCTTGTAGCAAGAGAACCCACCTAATGAGTCTAGGTTTAGCATCTTTCTTTTCCATAAGATATTTTATAGCAGCATGATCAGTGTGAACAATTACTTTGGAGTCAACATTCCAATTTTTTTATTAATAGTAAATGATAATTCTGTAATTCCGAAACTGGTAAAGGGCTGGTGAAAACTATAAAAATAGGAAGGACGCCAGGAATAACAGTGTCCAGGATGGACTCTATTGCTAACTGCGTCTAGGTCTGGACGCTAGTACGGATGGCGTCGAGTCATTGCCCTTTCATTGGTGCTCTGATTAGGCTCAACCGAGTTGTTTTACTTTGATAGATAGAGATTTCATGACCTATATACTCTAATACACCTGCATCCATCACTTCTTACCTTGATAGGTGGTAAGCAAGCTCTAGCACGGACATCATCAATCATCACAGGAGCAACATCATCTCACTAGTTGCTTGTCATTAGGATCATTCGCTCATCATTAGGATCATCCACTAGACCTATGGTTGGAGCATGTGAGTTGTTCCATGGCCTCGTTGAATCTTCTTTGTCTGATCTTGTGTATAATTTATTCAATGGTTACAAATGTACATTATATATTTGGCTAGGTTGTTACTTTTGGGCAATACAATTGGTAACTGGCTAGTTTATGATAATAGATAAGTTGATCTTGAGTCGGCTGTCGTGCTTTTGCCTCTACGTGTCAGTGCACCACTGCCAGCACTTCTGAAAGCATGGTGTGACGGTGTCGTAGCCCAACATGAACCTGCCGCATGGGTGGCACCTCAACGTCGATAGGGTTCTGGTGCCGACCATGCCGGACTCAGGCCGCACGCAGCTGATGGAGATCCACCATCGTCGTGTCTACTCTCGGACGACCGTTGCCGCAACCCAGTGTCCACAATGGATTCACCGAACTAGGACGCGTAGTTCTCCACTGAGCACGACCAGCATTGTCGTTCGTGCTACAAGGATGCGTCATGTGCACCACGCGCGCTCACTGGTCCACCATCACCATCGATCATGGTGAAGGGGGGAGGATTAGGAGGCCTACATTGTGGCCCTCGAGGAGGCCACAAGGAGGTCCATTGAGGAGGCCGAGCGAAAGGAGCTTGCCAAGTGGCCTAGCTTTGCACATGCACTGGTTGAATCCGCGGCTAGAGTGGAGGCTAACATGCCCCCACCGCCCCTAGCACCGCTGGCGCCCGAGCCTATGGAGGAGGAGCCATGGCCACGGCTTGGGCAATCATGGTCGTGGACGAGCATGTTGCCATCGTATATCGTCCATGCCCGTGTGGATGGGCACGATAGACGAGGAGGCTGAGTGGTAGGCTGCAGAGCGGGCGATGAAGGCCGAGCGGCAGGAGAAGCATCAGCTGGTGGTGCAGCAAGTGG
Organism: Triticum urartu; assembly: GCF_056163025.1. Classification (NCBI taxonomy): domain Eukaryota; kingdom Viridiplantae; phylum Streptophyta; class Magnoliopsida; order Poales; family Poaceae; genus Triticum; species Triticum urartu. The sequence goes on from NC_141877.1 coordinate 298,080,864, forward strand.
CTACATCGCCAGCCATCCAGCAGGCATTCCCGTGGATGGAGACGCCAGTCTACGTCGACCTGGCCAAGGAGGAGGAAGAAAATGACGATGATCTATTGCCCGCCGCTAACTGTTTCTTTTATCTTTTCATTTAATATTTTTTTAGTTTTAATTAATGTAAATTGGATTCTGCTGGTTGTTTTATTAAAAAATCGAAATCCAAAGCAAATGTGAAATATGTTTGTCCGAGCATCTTCGGACTGGCGGACAAAAACGGAAATTGACGTCCGGTTAACCGATCCAAAGGAACAAAGAACAAACAAAATCTGTATCAGTTTAGGTTGCCGCGTCGGAGTTGCCCTTAGGTCGGACGAAGGTGAGGAGTTTTCTAGGCTAGGTTGAACCAAACACTGGACGCTGCTAAGTATAGCGTCCAGGTGTGGACGTGGTTTGCAACAGCGACCTGGTCTGGACGCTACTATTGATGGCGTCCTTCCTATTTCTTGAAATTCTAACTTATCATTACTAGTTTCGGAATTACAACATTATTATTTATTATTAATAAAAAATTGGGTCAACATTATAAGATCTGAATTTATCACAGGCAAACACGACTGCTAAAAATTCTTTTTAGTAGTAGCATAATTTGTTTGGGCACTATCTAAGGTTTTACTAGCATAATGGATAGAATTTAATTTCTTATGAACCCTTTGTCCTAGAACAGCACCAACAACATAATCACTAGCATCACACATAATTTCAAAAGGCAAGTTCCAATCAGGTGGTTGAACAATAGGTGCAGAACTTAAGGCTTTCTTAAGTGTTTCAAACGCTTCTACACAATCATCATAAACAACAAATGGGACATCCTTTTGTAAAAAAATGTAAGAGGACTAGAAATTTTATATAAGTCTTTAACAAACCTCCTATGGAAACCATCATGACCGAGGAAACTACGAATACCTTCAATATCTTTAGGACATGGCATTTTCTCAATTGCATCAACTTTAGCTTTATCCACCTCAATACCTCGTTCGGAAATTTTAGGCCCCAAGACAATACCTTCATTAACCATAAAGTGGCACGTCTCCCAATTCAAGACAAGATTAGTTTTCTCACATCTCTACAAAACTCGATCAAGGTTGCTCAAGCAATCATCAAAAGTTCCATAGACAGAAAAATCATCCATGAAAACCTCAACAATCTTTTCACAAAAATCAGAGAATATAGCAGTCATACATCTTTGAAAGGTAGCAGGTGCATTGCATAAACCGAAAGGCATACGTCTATAAGCATAAGTTCGAAAAGGACAAGTAAAGGTGGTTTTCTCTTGATCGGGTTGTGAAACAGGTATTTGAGAAAAAATAGAATATCCATCAAGAAAGCAGAAGTGTGTATGCTTAGATAATCTTCCAATATTTGATCAATAAAAGGTAGAGGGTAATGATCTTTCCTAGTTGCTTTATTTAATTTTCTGAAATCAATTACCATTCTATAGCCAGTGACAATTCTTTGTGGAATAAGTTCATATTTATCATTAGGAACAACAGTGATACCTCCTTTCTTAGGGACACAATGAATGGGACTTACCCATCTACTATTAGCTATGGCATAGATTATACCTACTTCCAGAAGCTTTAGTATTTCATTTCTTACCACTTCTTTCATCTTAGGATTCAGACGTCGTTGATGATCAACAACAGGTTTAGCATCAGGTTCCATATTAATTTTGTGCTGACAGAGAGTAGGACTAATGCCCTTAATATCATCAAGAGTATATCCAATGGCAAAGCGGTGTTTCTTCAGAATTTTCAATAATCTTTCCTCTTCATGTTCTGAAAGGTTAGCACTAATAATAACAGGATATATCTTTTTCTCATCAAGATAAGCATATTTTAAAGTGTCAGGTAACTATTTTAATTCAAACACAGAATCACCTTTAGGTGGAGGAGGACCTCCTAGAGTTTCAATAGGCAAATTATGTTTTAGCAGGGGTCGTTTTTCAAAGAAAATTTTATCTATTTCATTTTTCATGCATATGCATATCGTTTTCATGGTCTAGCAAATATTGTTCTAGTGGATCAGTAGGAGGCACGGCTATAGAAGCAAGACCAATTATTTCATCCTTATTAGGTAATTCTTTCTGATGAGGTTGTCTACTAAACTTGGAGAAATTAAATTCATGAGACTCATCACCAAATCTAACACTAACAGTTTGTTTATGACAATCTATAGTAGCATTGAGAGTGTTCAAGCAAGGTCTACCAAAGATAATGGGACGAAAATCATCTTGTGGGGATCCAAGAACTACAAAACCAGTAGGGTATTTTATTTTTCCCACACAAGACTTCAACATCTCTAAGAATCCCAAGTGGTGTGATAGTGTCTCTATTAGCAAGTTTAATAGTAACATATATGTCTTCTATTTTAGTGGGTGCTATGTCATTCATAATTTATTGATATATGGTAAAAATAATAGCACTCACAATAGCACCTAAGTCACATAAACCATGATAACAATGATCTCCTATTTCAACTGAGACGACTGGCATGCCAACAACATGTTTATGTTTATCTTTTTCATCAGGTTTAGCAATTCTAGCACCATTGTCGGTGCAACAAACCCTGGGTCCGTTGCCCAAACTATGCATAGTGTAAGTGCATCTAGTGCCCCTTAGTGATTTTGGTGTATTGAAGACTTATAGGTTAAGGGACTATTTATAAGTTTATGAGGAGTTTGATATTTACAGAGAAAGTCGACCTCTAAAAATGAATGTCCTCAACTGAAGACTTTGAAAGTGAAGAAATTGGTGTTACCGTGAAGACTCTATATTCATGCGAGGAATATGAAGCGTGAAGACTTTTGTTTTTTTGTTTTGTTTTCCTTTTCTTGAGTCATAGTGTTTGACACAAAAAAGGAATGAAACTTGCTCGTACAAAAGGACAGAGGTTTTGTATAAGCGTCTCCCTTTGCACCGGGGAACAAAAAGTTGCGGGCGTGCCAGTGTACATAGTACACAAATACCAAGAAGAAGAAAGAAAATGAAAGCGGGGCCTGCTGGCGCGGCCGAAGGATCAAGCGATCATGGTCTCCTGGTTCCCGGGGGCCTCGGAAAGCCCCCCCGGTTAATTACTCCCATGGATAGTACCATGGGTCACCTCCGATTAAGCTACACAGTCATAGTCTTCGGTCTTCGCTTCGCGTTCCTCATGCATGGTGGTGGTGGTGTGTGTGGCGACGACAGAGTCCATGTACGAAGTGGTACACGCGCTGTCGAAAACATGGCCTTTGCTCCGGCCACGGCCGCCTATGCCGTCTTGCCTCGTCAGTCTTGAGCGGCGTCGTTGTTGTTGGAGTAGAGGTAGCATGCATGATTGTGCTTGGCTTGGACGTCGTTGATGGCTTTGTAGCTTTGCCGTATGTGCAAGGGGTATGCCCCGCGGGAGTATACATTGAAAGGAGAAAAAGGGACGGATGGACGTGCTGCACATGGAGTGCACGCATCCGTCGATGCCCGCATACACCATCGCCAATGGCGGAGGAAGTCGCCACCTCGCACCGCTCGTCATGGCCGGCAATGGCACATGAGCCACACTCCAAAGGGCGCGTGTCGCTGACATGGAGTGTCTTCGAAGAGGAAGGCCGCAAGTTACGCCCAAGCGTGTCCTGGCCGTAGTCGGATGATGTCTCCGCCGCCATAGTCACGATGAGTCGTCGTGACTCGTCAAGCGCAGCGCCGCGTCCGTGGTTACAACGAGTCACCGACTCGTCGCGCTCCGTGCCGCCGCCATCGCATCGAGCGGACAATGCTGCCGAGTCTCGGCCAGCCCGTGGTGCCTCCATGGACTGGCAAGACAGCGGCGAAGGAGACCTTGCGATGCGGTGGAGCCTCGCCCAGGCGTCGCTGATGGTGTAGGAAGAAGGGGGCACAGTAAGGTGCGCCGAGTCGAACGATGTGTGTCAATGGGTCCCGGCCAGCACATGGCGCCTCCATGGACCGGTGAGACGGGCCGAGTAAGGCCTCGTGATGCGGCGGTGCCACGCCTCGGCGCCACCGGTGCTGTGAGTAGAAGGGGCACACTAGGATGCACCGAGTCGAACGATGCATGTCCCCGAGTCCTGGCCAGCCCATGGCGCCTCCATGGACCGACGAGGCGACGGCGGGTAAGGCCTCGTGATGCACCGCACCGCCGATGGTACAGGTAGAAAGAGGGCGGCATGGTAGACTGCGCCGAGTCGAATGATCACGGAGTCCTGGCATGATGGTGTTGCCGACGGACTCGACGGCGGAGAGTGCGCCAGGGACCACGCACGGACGACGGCTCCGCTACCTCGTCATTGTGAGTGGCGGGCACGCCTGAGTCCGCGCACACATGACGGTCCTGCTCGTCGCCACCCGTGAAGAGTTTGCGGGGGCACCCAGCCCCGGCATGTCATCATCGTGAGCGGCGGGCACACCGGAGGCCGCACACACATGGCGGTCCCGGCTCGTCGTCGCCGGTGGAGAGTACGCCAGAGGGCACCCAGCCCCGGCATGTCATGTCGTGAGCGGCGGGCACACCGGAGGCCGCGCACACACGGCAGTTCCGGCTCATCGTCGCTGGTGGAGAATGCGTCGGGGGGCGCCCAGCCCCGGCACGTCATGTCGTGAGCGGCGGGCACGCCTGAGGCCACGCACACACGATGGTCCTGGCTCGTCGTCACCGGTGGAGAGTGCGCCGGGGGATGACAGACACTACAAAAAAAGACACATCCATGACATTTTGGGCCGAACGAATTTTTTTTTCTGTCATACATATGACACTTCTATGACGATAATTGTGACAAAATCCGGTATCATCATAGATGTGGTGGGCTCCTACTTCTATGAAAAAAAATCATGACAGAAAATGGGCTTTTCGTCCTGGGCGGGCCGGAGACGCAGCTGCATGACATTCTTTGGGCCGTCCATGACGGAAAAAACCGTGGTAGAAGCGAGGGGGAGGAAAATTTTGGGGAGTTCCCGGTTACGGTGGGAGGTCGGGGGCCGAGCGATGTGCGTTTCTCTCGTACACGTACGCGCGTGTGTGCGAGGCGTTGGCTCTAACTGAACCTGAGCAAGGTGTTGGGCTCTAACTGAACCGGAGCGATTGCACCGCAGGCTACGCGTTACTGAACCCGAGCGATCGATCGATGGTTGTTAACTGAACCCGATCGAGCGATTCCTTCGCTACTGCTGCTAACTGAAGCCGATTGATGCTGCCTCTGGATGAACAATGAGCTTTGCCGGGGGGGTTGGATGAACAGTTACCGGTGGGGGTGGATGAACAGGACCCCGTGGTGTTGCCTCTTGATGAACAGGACCCCAATCGATCGAGCCGGTTCGGGCTGGATGAACAGGACCCCGTGGAGGGCTGGATGAACAGGACCACCCCATGGAGGGCAGGATGAACAGTAGACGGTGGATGGCAGGATGAACAGTAGCCCGTGGAGGGTTGGTTGAACAGGAGCCCGTGGAGAGGGCTAGTTGAACAGTGGCGGGTGGAGTAGCGCGCGGTGGAGGTTGGATGAATAGGAGCCCGTGGATGAACACTCGCAGGTGGAGGCTGGAGGAGGTCGACGGTGGATGAACAGTAGCTTGTGGAGGCTGGAGGGGGTCGACGGTGGAGATGAACAGTATCCCGTGGAGTCCCGTTTTGCGGTATGCCACACCCCTCCCGATGAACAGGACCCCCGTTTCGACTGTAGCGCTCCAACAAAAGTCCGTTTCCTCCGTTTTGCGGTACGCCACACCCCTCCCGATCAACAGGACCCCCGTTTCGACCGTAGGAGGTTCGTTTCCTTCGTTTTGCGATACGCCAGACCCCTCCCAATCAACAGGACCCCGTTCCGAACATAGGAGGTCCTTTTCCTCCGTTGTGAGGTATGCCAGGCCTCGTTTCCATCGCCTTTTCCATCCAAGCCCTCCCGATGAACACGACCACGCATTCCGTTCCGACCCAGCCAGTTGGCTCCCACGCGTTCCGTTGCCTCCCCATGAACACGACGCATTCCATTGCCTCCCCATGAACACGACGACGACGCTGTTTCTCCGTTCCGACCCAGCAATGTACACGAGCCCTGGCCGTACGTATGCGCGAGTAGACGTTCGAGACCCTGCCCGTATGTACACACACGTGGCCGTATTTTCTTTCTTGCACCCTGGCCGCTGTACGTACGTGTACATGCTACGTGCGCGCCTCTACTACGACATGTGCGTGCCTCTACATCGACCAGTATGTACGTACACGTTCGCGACCAAAATGACAACGCTATGTACGCTTCGACCAGGTGGGTCCCGACTGTCAGGCACTTCCTTGCCTGCGAAGATGTAGCTGGTGGGTCCCAGTAGTCAGGGGGCGAATCGTTTTTTTTGCCCGGACGCACTTCCTTGGATGCGAAGGTGTAGCTGGTGGGTCCCAGCAGTCAGGGGGAAACATTTTTTTCGCGAAATACAGTGGCCCGTCCGGTGGGTCCCAGCTGTCAGGTGGAGGAATCATTATTTTCCGCGTAATAAGGAGGCACTTCCTTGCTGCGGTCGTGGACCCAGCTATCAGCCTCTCTGCGTACAGTCCACGTCCGATGGAAGTCGTTCGTTGACCATGTTGATCACGCAGCACCGAGAGCACCAGGGCGGTGGACGACGACGAGGCCTAGGAAGGGGACGACACGAAGGCAGGGAAGACTCGGTAGTTGTTTCCCACGCGGAGGGGAGTACGACTGTATGAGGGTTTACTGATTCATCTGCCGTCGCCGGAGAATAACAGTAGGTGTGGGTGAGTAGAGGCATGGCTAGGCCAGCGATGGGAGTATGGTCGGGCGGTGAGGCCTGCGCGGCAGCACAGCCGGGCGCGAGGAGGAGGGAGCAGGCAGTCCCGCCGGCGCTTGTTTGAGCGGCTGGAGCAGGAAGAGCAGAGATTGAAGAAACACAACGGCCGTTGGATGGACATCCAACAGTCAGTGCTTGTGCGTCAACCTTTTTTTAGGAAAGCCTCAAATCTGTGGAAAACAGCATACAGCCCATCTGCCATTATTTCTAATAATTTACAACCCATTTGCTAATTATTAAGGTTTTTTTGGAGCCCATATTCTTTTTGTTAGCATTACAGCCCATATTGTGGCAACAGTTAAAAAATTATACGAAATTTTGCATATTTTGGTGCGGTCTGAACTGTTTTTAATCCCGAAATTTTGACTCACATTCAAACTGATTTTAAAAATAAATGTATATCAATATAAAATCCAACAAATTCTCCATGCATAAAAATTAATGTAATTTAAAATCTTGAAATAAAAAAAAAGATATTTGAAACTAATTGCCGGTTTGATGTGTTTTAAAAATGTACAGCCATTCCTCGTCTTGAAAGATTTGCAGCCCAACAGGCCTGACAAAGCGACTTACTTGGCAAATCACAAAAAACTATGTTGTGGCCATGGACCCAGCTGTCAGCCTCTCCACGTACAGTACTCTTCCGATGGAAGTCGTTCCTTGACCATGTTGACCACGCCGCGCGGAGAGCACCACGGCGGTGGACGACGGCGAGGCCTAGGAAGGGGACAACTCAGAAGTGGAAGCCCGCGCGGAGAGGACTACGAGGGTTCACTGGTTCGGCTGAGGTGTGAGGTTGTTGTCGCCGCAGGGCCTGGCCAGCGGTGGGAATAGTAGGGGGCGGTGAGGCTTCTGCAGCAGCACAGCCGGCCACGGGAGGCATGAGCATGTGGCACGACCGGCGCTGCTTTGGGCGGCTGGAGCTAGAAGACCAGAGGTTGAAGAAGCACTACGGACGTTGGATGGACATCGTACGGTCACTGGAGCTAGAATCGTTCATATTGACTAAGTTGACAAAGCCCTTCATCCTTGTCAACTTAGTAGGCCCACAAGTCAGTCTCCCAGCAAGGTGGGTCCCAGCTAGCCGGGGGAGTATTCATTTTTTTGTGCGTAATAAGGAGGCACTTCTGATGGGTCCGAGCTGACAGCGGGGGGAACGTTTTTTTCGCGAAATACGGTGGCTCGTCTGGTGGGTCCCAGCAGTCAGGGGAAACGATTTTTTTCACAAAATACTGGTGGCCCGTCCGGTGGGTCCCTGCTGTCAGGTGGAGGAATCATTATTTTCCGCGTAATAAGGAGGCACTTCCTTACTGCTGCCGTGGACCCAGCTGTCATCCTCTCCACGTACAGTCCACGTCCGATGGAAGTCGTTCCTTCCACGTTGACCACGCCGCGCCGAGAGCACCAGGGCAGTGGACGATGGCGAGGCCTAGGAAGGGGATGACGCGGAGCCGGTGAAGACGCGGCAGTGGATGCCCAAGCGGAGAGGAGTATGAGGGTTCACTCGTTCGGCTGCGGTGTGAGGCTGCCATCGCCGCAGGGCCTGGCTAGCGGTGGGAATAGTAGGGGGCAGTGAGGCCTCCACGGCAGCACAGCCGGCCGTGGGAGGCAGGAGCAGGCGGCACGACCAGCGCTGCTTTGGGCGGCTGGAGCAAGAAGACCAGAGGTTGAAGAAGCACTACGGCCGTTGGATGGACATCGTACGGTCACTGCAGCTAGAATCGTTTATATTGACTAAGTTGACAAAGCCCATGGTACGTCAACTTAGTAGGCCCAGAGGTCAGCTTCCAAAACGGTGCGCCCCAGATGTCAGGGGGAGGAATCATTTTTTGGGCGGGTGAAGCTAGAATATCCGAGATTGAATAAGAAGCACGGCATCCGTTGGATGGACATCCAACGGCCACTGCTGCTAGAACCGTGTGTTGACTATAAGTTGACAAAGCCTTGCATACGCGTCAACTCTGTTTTTTTAGGGGACGCGTCTACTTAGTAAGGCCAGAAGTGTGTGGCAGAGAACTTATAGCCCATTTGAGATTTGTAAGAATGTGTGGCCCATTTTTGAATTCTAATGGAATTTACTATAGCCCATTTACAGTTTGTTAAAAGTACAGCCCATTTCAACCAACCGTTCAAAACAGAATTCAATAAAATTTCCCACATTTTGATGAGATCCGAAATATTTTTATCCCGAAATTTCTAGTCAGATTAAATACAATTTCAATATAAATTTATATTACGTAAAAATCCAACGAAATATTGCGCTCGCAACAATTAATGAAATTAAAATTTTCAATATCCAAAAATAATAATTTATAAAGTAATCATGTGTTTGGTACATTTTTTTATAGTTACTGCCCAGTTTTTATAATTACATCCCATTTATTATTTCTTAAAGCCCATTTTCTTGTTAAGCCTAATGCATCCCTCCTAGGAAGGATTTGCAGCCCAGCAGGGCGGAGAATAACAACTTGACCTTGCCTGGGTATTCCTAAAAAAAGTATAGCTGGGCTAGCCATTTTCTGCTTGAAAAAAATTAATATCTGGGCTGGATATCTGGCCTGGGCTAGACGGGCCACAGCCCGCCCAGTTAATACCTACAGCGATGTTTTTGTTGTTGTTCAGAGGAGAAAAATTAATATCTGGGCTAAACATCAAAAAACTCTGAAGTGCTCACACCTCAAAAACACAAATACTGCTCGAGCTGCTTGGTCCCAGCTGTCGACCGCTTCTTGTGCAATTCTCTCGTTTATTGACTAGTACTACATAGGTTGACAGTGGTGTGGGACCGTGATGTTAGGAAACCAGGGGGAAGCAAAATAAATAACTCCAGCGAGCGCTTCCACCTCTGCCTCGTTGTCTCCCGTGGAAACCCCTTTCCTCCCTTTTTTTTGCTCGGGCAAGGACCAATGCATGTAGCACGTCCATGCGGTTATTAGGTAAGAAATAAAAGCGCTTTGCATGCTATGAATTACGATGGCCTGCATGGGTAGCTAATAAGGCATCCTCTTAACTGCTGTGATTAAATGTTGTGTTTAGAAGAGAGAAATATTCTTCTTTTCCACCAATCTGCTTGCACCTAGGTCGTGATGCACCTTCTAATATGACTTATTCACCTAGACGGAGGGAGTATAGTTTTATACATACATACATATATATATATATATATATATATATCTACTACTCTTATAGAAAACCGAGTTGGTGATGATGGTGTGCCTGCCATCTTGTAATAGAGATCGTCCGATCTATATCTGACGGATAGAAAGCAAACTATGACAATTTTACAAAAGATACCCGCACCTCTCTCCACATTTACAGATAAGGCCTTGCCTCGTTCATCCTTATCTCCCACAAGATAAACTACTCATACAAATGCATCTTGATGTTCCATGCAACGCATGGGCATCTTGCTAGTATATATATAAGGAGGCACTTGCGTACGTGAGGCTATGGACCTGGTGGGTCCCCATTGTCATCCTCTCCAAGTAAAGTCATCTCCTCGCCCACGCGCGCTTTCCGCCCAAAACAGTCAGCGCCGCCCGCCCCGCTTCCCGGTGCAGGCGATTGCTCCGCCTTCAAATGACACAAGTGCCGTCCGTCTGTCCATCTGCCGCCCACATTAATGATATGCAGTTGCCGAGGCGGCTACTCCGGTGCCACACGTCCGTCCCTCCGCCCGCCCACCATTGCTATATAAAATGTTGCGCCGGCCATAGCCGCAGTCATCCGCATCCATTCCCTTTCTCCTGTCCACACCACTACTTCCCACCATGGCTTCCTCACGCTCCAGCGCTCTTCGGGATAGGCGGACCACGGACCACAAGGAGATGGCAGCCATTGCTGCCGACCGGCTGGCCGGCAGATAGCCGGAGGACGACGACATCCCAATGGAGAACATGGTAGTCGACGATCCGACGCCAACCCCCTCCTCCGCGCCATCCTCACCGGTGCATTGCACCATGACCATCGGCGAGGCCCGTGCCCAATATATGGATAGTGTGAGGCAGATGTGTCAGGAGCAGTTCCGAGAGGCGCAGGCCGATGCCGCCTACAACCACCATCTCCTCCAGGAGCATCTTCAGGCGGAGGAGCAGATCGCCGCGGAGCGGGCGGAGCAGGAGGCGCTGCTCGACTCATGCCGCTTCGCCCGCAAGGGCCGCCTTGAGCACTGGCGGGAGCGCATGCGGGTGGCGGAGGCTGCGGCCGCCTACAAAGAGGCTAGCAAAGAGGGCAATGAAGCGGGCGAGGCACTGTTTGGCGAGACCGAGGATGAGGCAGAGGACAATGCCAGCTCCGACGAGTCCCCGCTCCACTGGCGGCGATGAGGCCCTGCTCTGCCGAGGCCCCGTGGCACCAACAACGAGGTAGAGGACACCGCCGGCTCCGCCGAGGCCCCGCCCCACCAACAACGAGGCAGAGGACATCGCCGGCTCAGCTGAGGCCCTACCCTGTCGGCAACGCGGGGGAGGATTTCCACCGCTCCGCTAAGGCACCGCCCGCCGGCAACGAGACAGAGGACATAGCCGGCTCCGCCGAGGCCCCGCCCCGCTGCCAACGAGGCCGCGCCACACAGAAAACGAGGAAGAGTAGAACACGGTAGGTTGCCGCCGCTCGGGTCCAAGTAAGGCCACCGCTGCTACCCTCCTGTTGAAGCCAAGCTAGGCGGGTTGACCATTGACGGCCGGTTAGCTTCTTGGCGACGACGTGGAGTCGGGGAGTTCTGCTGGAGAGTAATGCTGCTTCTACTTAACTGCTGGTGCAGTTAGCTGACTGACATGTGGGCCCAGTAGGCCACATGTCAGTTATGCAACTGCACCTACAGTTAAGTCACTGAAGCTTCTGTTCGGCTCAGCGGGACACAGGTGGGTAGCTTCGGTTAATTAATTATACCTCCAGCGCACCCCTTTTTAGTTGAAGAATGTATGAAATGTAATGAAATCTGGCATGTTTATATGAAATCCGACCGTGTATGAATGAATTTATTTCGATTAGTTCGAATTTCTGTATCACTGGCATTGGATGAACATGCAAAACAATATGTACTAGCATGATTCCCAGGGTGATCACCTCGTTTGCAGCAATTTCACATGTACTCCCTTCGCTCCTTTCTAGTCTGCATACAAGTTTTGTCTGCAGTCAAAGTATCTCTACTTTGACCACTCTTATACAAAAAATATGCACTTTCACAATGTGCAAAGTAAAAAGGAACAGAAGGAGTACAAAGAGTTTGAGCAGGTTTTTAGCGTTTCTGTACATTGCAATCAAATACACAGGCCTGGCAATTCATAGAGAACATTCAAAACAATTGATGATTATGCATCTCAGCGACTCACATGTTAGAGGCAATATTTACTTCGCAACTAAAGAATAAAGAAAAAATTGATCGACGTTGCTGACAGCAAGGGCGCCCCATTCGAAAATATCAAACGCATGTCTTGCTAAAATCAATGAGCAAAATTTGACAAGGTTGTCCCATTCCAAAACATCAAATGCCTACGATTGTGGAATGGGCAGGGTTTGCCATCAGTTCGGACATTGACATGTCACCTCGTGCTAAATAAACCAGCTGTTCTTTTTTGTGCAGTTTCACCAAAATCAACCAAATTCGCGCGTAGCTTGTATGATTTCACCCTTATATGTTGCAACGCCTTGAACTTATCGGCACCTCCTTTCTTGTGGTGGAAATGAATGATTCGATGTATTCATGAACATTTTGTGCAGTTCCCATTGAAATCAAGCTGAGCACCCCTGTTTGCACAAATACAAAAAAGTGATTAGTATAGAGCAAACTGTACTATGAATTGACAGTTTTAACAGGCACATACATGGTCCATGTAGAGCACACTTGTAGAAAAATGGAACTCACCAGAAAGAATCCTAGAACAACATTGTACTCGCGCATCACAGCAAAAAATGGTGATTTTGTCAGTCCTTCTGAGCTGAAGTTAGTTTGGTCTTGTGGGGAGTAATGTAACCATCCTTCAACTGCTCCTTTTGATGATAAGATAGACAGGGCTTCTTCATCCTGGCATAATTGGAACTAGTCACTTCACGTACTCCATATTCTTCTTCAGAGGAAGATGATCCTGTTGTGCAAAGACAAGAGGACTACTAAATGCTATCATCACTATTTGCTCGAAAAAAAGGAAAGGAAATATTTAAAACAGCACAGATGAAGCACTTCTCATGGACAATACCACTTTTTCATGACAGCATCGGGAGTTCATTTTTGTTTTTCTTCCCCTTGTTCTTCCCCTTCATCACTTGGTTCAATAACAAACAAGCTTCGCCTTCAATGTAATATTTGGCATGTCAATTAGGGAGCACAAGTATAGTACTAAACTTAATTTTCTGATGAAAGTGGCAAAATACAGGCCAACAGTTGTGAAATATCCTTATCTTACCTCAATGGGATAGTACGGTGCACATACAGATTGGAAGTCTTGTCTCCATTTGTGCAGTTCACTAAAATCAAACGACATTATCGTACAAGTAGCACAACATATGAATGCACACTGCAGAATCATGTGAAAAAAGGCTAGTACTGAGAATTCAAACAACTCACAAGAAGAAGATCTGAACCAAATTCGCCTTAACGGATAGGAAGTAAGATCTCCTCTTGTGCAGTTCCACTAAGATCAAGCAATCAAGCAACGTTGTCGGTGTGACATTTTGGTTGAACTGCAAAAAACACTCTTAAAACAAAAGTGGTTTGTGCAGTGCAACAAAAGGTCACAATTGCAACGAGGTGAAGCAGATAACCCTGTTTACACAAAGGTGCAAAGGAAACAATTAGTGGTCAATAACGATGGATGACACAGAAGCCAACAAAAAGAAGCATCTACCTTATCTAAATGGGAAAGAAAGCAAGACAGTAGCATTTCTCAAACAGTAGCATTTATTAATATTAACATAGAGATTATATTAACAATAAAATTCGTTAAACATGTAATTTGCTTTTAACTGTGGCATTGAAGGAAATATGCCCTAGAGGCAATAATAAAGTTATTATTTATTTCCTTATATCATGATAAATGTTTATTATTCATGCTAGAATTGTAACCGGAAACACAATACATGTGTGAATACATAAACAAACAGAGTGTCACTAGTATGCCTCTACTTGACTAGCTCGTTAATCAAAGATGGTTACGTTTCCTAACCATGGACAAAGAGTTGTTATTTGATTAACGGGATCACATCATTAGTTGAATGATCTGATTGACATGACCCATTCCATTAGCTTAGCACCCGATCGTTTAGTATGTTGCTATTGCTTTCTTCATGACTTATACATGTTCCTATGACTATGAGAGTATGCAACTCCCGTTTGCCGGAGGAACACTTTGTGTGCTACCAAACGTCACAACGTAACTGGGTGATTATAAAGGAGCTCTACAGGTGTCTCCAAAGGTACATGTTGGGTTAGCGTATTTCGAGATTAGGATTTGTCACTCCGAATGTCGGAGAGGTATCTCTGGGCCCTCTCGGTAGTGCACATCACTTAAGCCTTGCAAGCATTGCAACTAATGAGTTAGTTGCGGGATGATGTATTACGGAACGAGTAAAGAGACTTGCCGGTAACGAGATTGAACTAGGTATTGGATACCGATGATCGAATCTCAGGCAAGTAACATACCGATGACAACGGGAACAACGTATGTTGTTATGCGGTCTGACCGATAAAGATCTTCGTAGAATATGTAGGAGCCAATATGGGCATCCAGGTCCCGCTATTGGTTATTGACCAGAGACGTGTCTCGGTCATGTCTACATTGTTCTCGAACCGTAGGGTCCGCATGCTTAAGGTTTCGATGACAGTTATATTATGAGTTTATAAGTTTTGATGTACTGAAAGAGTTCGGAGTCCTGGATGAGATCGGGGACATGACGAGGAGTCTCAAAATGGTCGAGACGTAAAGATCGATATATTGGACGACTATATTCGGACATCGGAAAGGTTCCAAGTGATTCGGGTATTTTTCGGAGTACCGGAGAGTTACGGGAATTCGCCGGGAGAAGTATTGGGCCTTAGTGGGCCATACGGGAAAGAGAGAGGGGCTGCCTAGGGCAGGCCGCGCGCCCCCCCAAGGCCTAGTCCGAATTGGACTAGGGGGAGGGGCTGCGCCCCTTCCTTGTTTCCTACTCCTACTACATGGAAGGACTCCTAGTTGGACTAGGAAAGGGGGAATCCTACTCCCGGTGGGATTAGGACTCCCCTAGGGCGCGCCATAGAGAGGGCCGGCCCTCCCCTCCTCCACTCCTTTATATACGGGGGCAGGGGCACCCCATAGACACACAAGTTGATCCACGTGATCATATTCTTAGCCGTGTGCGGTGCCCCCTTCCACCATTGTCCTTGATAATATTGTAGTGGTGCTTAGGCGAAGCCCTGCGACAGTAGTACATCAAGATCGTTACCACGCCGTCGTGCTGACGGAACTCTTCCCCGACACTTTGCTGGATCGGAGTCCGGGGATCGTCATCGAGCTGAACGTGTGCTAGAACTCGGAGGTGCCGTAGTTTCAGTGCTTGATCGGTCGGGCCGTGAAGACGTACGACTACATCAACCAAACGCTTCCGTTGTCGATCTACAAGGGTACGTAGATCACACTCTCCCCTCTCGTTGCTATGCATCACCATGATCTTGTGTGTGCGTAGGAATTTTTTTGAAATTACTACGTTCCCCAACAGTGGCATCCAAGCCTAGGTTTTATGGTTTGATGTTATATGCACGAGTAGAACACAAGTGAGTTGTGGGCGATATAAGTCATACTGCTTACTAGCATGTCATACTTTGGTTCGGCGGTATTGTTGGATGAAGCGGCCCGGACCGACATTACGCGTACGCTTACGCGAGACTGGTTCTACCGCCGTGCTTTGCACACAGGTGACTGGCGGGTGTCAGTTTCTCCAACTTTAGTTGAACCGAGTGTGGCTACGCCCGGTCCTTGCGAAGGTTAAAACAGCACCAACTTGACAAACTATCGTTGTGGTTTTGATGCGTAGGTAAGATTGGTTCTTGCTAAGCCCGTAGCAGCCACATAAAACTTGCAACAACAAAGTAGAGGACGTCTAACTTGTTTTTGCAGGGCATGTTGTGATGTGATATGGTCAAAACGTGATGAGATATAAGTTGTTGTATGAGATGATCATGTTTTGTTGAAGTTATCGGCAACTGGCAAAAGCCTTATGGTTGTCTCTTTATTGCATAAAATGCAAGCGCCAAATAATTGCTTTACTTTATCGCTATGCGATAGAAATAGTTGCAAGAGCAGTAGTTGGCGAGACGACCATGTGACGACATATTGATATAGATCAAGATGATGGAGATCATGGTGTCATGCCGGTGACGATGGAAATCATGACGATGCTTTGGAGATGGATATCAAAGGGACAAGATGATGATGGCCATATCATGTCACATATTTTGATTGCATGTGATGTTTATCTTTTATACATCTTATCTTGCTTTGATTGACGGTAGCATTATAAGATGATTCCTCACTAAATTTCAAGATAAAAGTGTTCTCCCTGAGTATGCACCGTTGCCAAAGTTCGTCGTGCCCAGACACCACGTGATGATCGGGTGTGATAAGCTCTACGTCCATCTACAACGGGTGCAAGCCAGTTTTGCACACGCAGAATACTCAGGTTAAACTTGACGAGCCTAGCATATGCAGATATGGCCTCGGAACACTAAGACCGAAAGGTCGAGCGTGAATCATATAGTAGATATGATCAACATAGTGATGTTCACCATTGAAAGCTACTCCATTTCACGTGATGATCGGTTATGGTTTAGTTGATTTGGATCACGTGATCACTTAGAGGATTAGAGGGATGTCTATCTAAGTGGGAGTTCTTAAGTAATATGGTTAATTGAACTTTAATTTATCATGAACTTAGTCCTGGTAGTATTAGCATATCTATGTTGTAGATCAATAGCTCGCGTTGTTGCTTTCATATGTTTATTTTGATATGTTCCTAGAGAAAAATTGTGTTGAAAGATGTTAGTAGCAATGATGCGGATTGGATCCGTGATCTGAGGTTTATCCTCATTGCTGCACAGAAGAATTATGTCCTTGATGCACCGCTAGGTGACAGACCTATTGCAGGAGCAGATGCAGACGTTATGAACGTTTGGCTAGCTCAATATGATGACTAGTTGATAGTTTAGTGCACCATGCTTAACGGCTTAGAATCGGGACTTCAAAGACGTTTTGAATGTCAGGGACCATATGAGATGTTCCAGGAGTTGAAGTTAATATTTTAAGCAAATACCCGAGTTGCGAAATATGAAGTCTCCAACAAGTTCTATAGCTAAAAGATGGAGGAGAATAGCTCAAGCAGTGAGCATGTGCTCAGATTGTCTGGGTACTACAATCACTTGAATCAAGTGGGAGTTAATCTTCCAGATAAAATAGTGATTGACATAATTCTCTAGTCACCATCACCAAGTTAGTAGAACTTCGTGATGAACTATAATATGCAAGGGATAACGGAAACAATTCCCAAGCTCTTCGTGATGCTGAAATCGACGAAGGTAGAAATCAAGAAAAACATCAAGTGTTGATGGTTAACAAGACCACTAGTTTCAAGAAAAGGGCAAAGGGAAGAAGGGGAACTTCGAGAAGAATAGCAAGCAAGTTGCTGCTCAAGTGAAGAAGCCCAAGTCTGGTCCTAAGCCTGAGACTAAGTGCTTCTACTGCAAAGGGACTGGTCACTGGAAGCAGAACTGCCCCAAGTATTTGGCGGATAAGGATGGCAAAGTGAACAAAAGTATATTTGATATACATGTTATTGATGTGTACTTTACTAGTGTTTATAGCAACCCCTCAGTATTTGATACTGGATCAGTTGCTAAGAGTAGTAACTCGAAACAAGAGTTGCAGAATAAACAGAGACTAGTTAAGGGTGAAGTGACGATGTGTGTTGGAAGTAGTTCCAAGATTGATATGATCATCATCGCACACTCCCCTATACTTTCGGGATTAGTGTTGAACCTAAAGAAGTGTTATTTGGTTTTTGCATTGAGCATGAATATGATTTGATCATGTTTATTGCAATACGGTTATTCATTAAAGTCAGAGAATAATTGTTGTTCTGTTTACATGAATAAAACCTTCGATGGTTATACACCCAATGAAACAAGTTCGTTGGATCTCGATCGTAGTGATACACATATTCATAATATTGAAACCAAAAGATGCAAAGTTAATAATGATAGTGCAACTTATTTGTGGCACTGCCATTTAAGTCATATTGGTGTAAAGCGCATGAAGAAACTCCATGCTGATGGGCTTTTGGAATCACTTGATGCTTGCGAACCATGCCTTATGGGCAAGATGACTAAAACGCCGTTCTCCGGAACAATGAAGCAAGCAACCGATTTGTTGGAAATCATACATACTGATGTATGTGGCCCGATGAATATTAAGGCTTGCAGCAGGTATCATTATTTTCTGACCTTCACAGATGATTTGAGCAGATATGGGGATATCTACTTGATGAAACATAAGTCTGAAACATTTGAACAGTTCAAAGAATTTCAGAGTGAAGTGGAAAAGCATCATGACAAGAAAATAAAAGTTTCTACGATATGATCGCAGAGGTAAAATATTTGAGTTACGAGTTTGGCCTTCAATTAAAACAATGTGAAATAGTTTCACTACTCACGCCACCTGGAACACCATAGTGTAATGGTGTGTCCGAATGTCATAACCGTACTTTATTAGATATAGTGCGATCTATGATGTCTCTTACAGATCTACAACTATCGTTTTGGGGTTATGCATTAGAGACAGCTGCATTCACGTTAAATAGGGCACCATTTAAATCCGTTGAGACGACACCGTGTGAATTATGGTTTGGCAAGAAACCTAAGCTATCGTTTCTTAAAGTTTGGAGTTGCGATGCTTATGTGAAAAAGTTTCATCTTGATAAGCTCAAACTCAAATCGGAGGAATATGTCTTCATAGGATACCCAAAGGAGACAGTTGGGTACACCTTCTATCACAGATCCGAAGGCAAGACATTCGTTGCTAAGAATGGATCCTTTCTAGAGAAGGAGTTTCTCTCGAAAGAAGTGAGTGGGGGGAAAGTAGAAAACTTGATAAAGTAATTGTACCTTCTCCCTTATTGGAAAATAGTTCATCACAGAAATCTGTTCCTGTGACTACTACACCAATTAGTGAGGAAGCTAATGATGATGATCATGTAACTTCAGATCAAGTTACTACCGAATCTCGTAGGTAAACCAGAGTGAGATCCGCACCAGAGTGGTACGAACTATGAGGAAGCGATGATGAGCCTAGATTCCAATAAATGGCTTGAGGCCATGAAATCTGAGATAGGATCCATGTATGAGAACAAAGTGTGGACTTTGGTGGACTTGCCCGAGGATCGGCAAGCCATTGATAATAAATGGATCTTCAAGAGGAAGACAGACACGGATAGTAGTGTTACTATCTACAAAGCTAGAATTGTCGCAAAAGGTTTTCGACAAGTTCAAGGTGGTGACTACGATGAGAGTTTCTCACTCGTATCTATGCTTAAGTTTGTCCAAATCATGTTAGCAATTGCCGCATTTTATGAAATCTGGCAAATGGATAAACAAAACTGCATTCCTTAATGGATTTATTAAAGAAGAGTTGTATGTGATGCAACAAGATGGTTTTGTTAATCCTAAAGGTGCTAACAAAATATGCAAGCTCCAGCGATCCATTTATGGACTGGTGCAAGCATCTCGGAGTTGGAATATACGCTTTGATAAGTTGATCAAAGCATATAGTTTTATACAGACTTGCGGTGAAGCCTGTATTTACAAGAAAGTGAGTGGGAGCACTACAACATTTTTGATAAGTATATGTGAATGACATATTGTTGATCGGAAATAATGTAGAATTATTCTGCAAAGCATAAAGGAGTGTTTGAAAGGAGTTTTTCAAAGAAAGACCTCGGTGAAGCTGCTTACATATTGAGTATCAAGATCTATAGAGATAGATCAAGATGCTTGATAAGTTTTTTCAATGAGTACATACCTTGACAAGATTTTGAAGTAGTTCAAAATGGAACAGTCAAAGAAAAAGTTTCTTGCCTGTGTTACAAGGTGTGAAGTTGAGTAAGACACAAAGCCCGACCACGACAGAAGATAGAAAGAGAATGAAAGTCATTCCCTATGCCTCAGTCATAGGTTCTATAAAGTATGCCATGATGTATACCAGATCTATTGTATACCATACACTGTGTTAAGAGAGGGAGTACAATAGTGATCTAGGAGTAGATCAATGGACAGCGGTCAAAATTATCCTTACTGGAATAAGGATATGTTTCTCGATTACGGAGGTGACAAAAGGTTCGTCATAAAGGGTTACGTCGATGCAAGTTTTGACACTGATCCAGATGACTCTAAGTCTCAATCTGGATACATATTGAAAGTGGGAGCAATTAGCTAGAGTAGCTCCATGCAGAGCATTGTTGACATAGAAATTTGCAAAATACATGTGGATCTGAATGTGATAGACCCGTTGACTAAACTTCTCTCACAAGCAAAACATGATCACTTTTTGGGTCTTAATCACATAGCGATGTGAACTAGATTATTGAATCTAGTAAACCCTTTGGGTGTTAGTCACATGGAGATCTGAACCAATCACATAAAGATGTGAACTATTGATGTTAAATCACATGGCGATGTGATCTAGATTATTGACTCTAGTGCAAGTGGGAGACTGAAGGAAATATGCCCTAGAGGCAATAATAAAGTTATTATTTATTTCCTTATATCATGATAAATGTTTATTATTCATGCTAGAATTCTATTAACCGGAAACATAATACATGTGTGAATACATAAACAAACAGAGTGTCACTAGTATGCCTCTACTTGACTAGCTCGTTAATCAAAGATGGTTATGTTTCCTAACCATGGACAAAGAGTTGTTATTTGATTAATGGGATCACATCATTAGTTGAATGATCAGCTTGACATGACCCATTCCATTAGCTTAGCACCCGATCGTTTAGTATGTTGCTATTGCTTTCTTCATGACTTCAAATGATGGTTTAACTTGACAATAATGATGATTGTAGATCTTATTAAAACAGAGAAATGAATTCAAATGCTTTGACTTCACAACAATCATTACTGTAGATCTTATTCAAATAGAGAAAAGAATTCAAATTTAGTTCATATTGAAGCGGTAGTATATACGTTTGGAATGCACTAAAACGTTCATTTGAGTAGTAGGTTGCATGCATTATACACGTAGCGAAATATTTTAATTGAACATAACATGCATTCAAAGTTTTGAATGACATTTGTAGGGCGCATTGATTTGGTACAGTACATGTTAGGCTTGTCCGGAAATTTCAACCCGTGCCTTGTTAGCCTGAAATATTTAAGATATATCTTTGTCTCGTTGTGCTCTGACAACTCCCTCCATCTCAACCCGCGCCTTGCTATTGTTGGGGATCGTAGCAGAAATTTAAAATTTTCTACGCATCACGAAGATCAATCTATGGAGTCATCTAGCAACGAGAGAGAGGGAGTGCATCTTCATACCCTTGAAGATCGCTAAGCGGAAGCGTTTAAGAGAACGGGGTTGATGGAGTCGTACTCGTCGTGATCCAAATCATCGATGATCCTAGCACCGAGCGAGCAGCACCTCCGAGTTCAACACACGTACAGAGAGGAGACGCCTCCTCCTTCTTGATCCAGCAAGGGGGGAGGAGAAGTTGATGGAGATCCAGCAGCACGACGGCGTGGTGGCGGAAGTAGCGGGATCCCGGCAGGGCTTCGCCAAGCACAAGCGGGGAGGACGAGGTGTCACGGCGGGGAGGACGAGGTGTCACGGGAGGGAGCGAGGCGCCAGGGCTTCAGGTGCGGCTGCCCTCCCTCCCCTCCACTATATATAGGGGCCTAGGAGGGGCGCCGGCCCCTTGTAGATCCCATCTAGGGAGGGGGGCGGCAGATCTAGGGGTGGCTTGGCCTCCAAGCCAAGTGGAGGCGCCCCCACCCCTTAGGGTTTCCAACCCTAGGCACATGGGAGGCCCAAGGGGGGCGCACCAGCCCACCAGGGGCGCACCAGCCCACCAGGGGCTGGTTCCCACGCCCCTTCAGCCCGTGGGGCCCTCCGGGATAGGTGGCCCCACCCGGTGGACCCCCGGGACCCTTCTGGTGGTCCCGGTACAATACTGATGACTCCCGAAACTCTCCCGGTGGCCGAAACTAGACTTCATATATATAAATCTTTACCTCTGGACCATTACGGAACTCCTCATGACGTACGGGATCTCATCCGGGATTCCGAACAACTTTCGGTTATCGGCATACTAATATCTCTACAACTCTAGCGTCACCGAAGCTTACGTGTGTAGACCCTACGGGTTCGGGAGACATGTAGACATGACCGAGACAACTCTCCGGTAAATAACCAACAGCGGGATATGGATACCCATGTTGGCTCCCACATGCTCCATGATGATCTCATCAGATGAACCATGATGTCGAGGATTCAATCAATCCCGTATTCAATTCCCTTTGTCTATCGGTACGATACTTGCCCGGGATTCGATCGTCAGTATCCCGATACCTCGTTCAATCTCATTACCGGCAAGTCTCATTACTCGTTCCGTAACACATCATCCCGCGATCAAATCATTGGTCACATTGTGCACATTATGATGATGTCCTACCAAGTGGGCCTAGAGATACCTCTCCGTTTACACGGAGTGACAAATCCCAGTCTCGATTCGTGCCAACCCAACAGACACTTTCGGAGATACCCGCAGTGCACCTTTATAGCCACCCAGTTACGTTGTGATGTTTGGTACACCCAAAGCATTCCTACGGTATCCGGGAGTTGCACAATCTCATGGTCTAAGGAAATGATACTTGACATTAGAAAAGCTTTAGCAAACGAACTATACGATCTTGTGCTAGGCTTAGGATTGGGTCTTGTCCATCACATCATTCTCCTAATGATGTGATCCCGTTATCAACGACATCCAATGTCCATGGTCAGGAAACCGTAACCATCAATTGATCAACGAGCTAGTCAACTAGAGGCTTACTAGGGACATGGTGTTGTCTATGTATCCACACATGTATCTGAGTTTCCTATCAATAAAATTCTAGCATGGATAATAAACGATTATCATGAACAAGGAAATATAATAATAACTAATTTATTATTGCCTCTAGGGCGTATTTCCAACAACTATTCCAAAATAACAATGCGCGCGAAAACTCCCACCTCCTGTGAAATCCTGACACGCGAAATGCCCGTGGTACCCCTGAACCGAAAGAACCGCCTCAAATTGGTGGGGGTACTTTCATAACTTACCCCACATTTCGGACAAGCGCGTCCCTAAGCCATGGTTCCCGACTGCCATCCCATCCGCCCACCCATTCGTACACCGAGGCCGCGAAAACCCGCGACGAAACACCACACCCTGCTCCGTCCGCCACCCAGCCGGAGCCTCTTCCCCGACGACATCGTCCACAGCAACACCTCGACGTCCCTCATCCACCATACCGGATGAGGATCCGTCATCGATCTCATCGTCCCGCCGGTTCAGCCACCCCATCCTCCACCTCCAAGGAGTTTCCCCGATGTTCCCCTCGTATTTCGCGCCACCTCCATTCCCACACCGCCGTCTTCACCTGCACCACCGGAAGAGCATCATCATCACTGTTTCCTCAGATGAAGCTGCGGCCTAATCGGCGCCACCAAAGAGGTTGTACACTAATCGCCTCATTTTCTTCTTGATTCGATCTCACGGTGCTGCCGGCGCTCGGTCCCGAGCCGACACGGCGCGACTCCATCCACGGTGGCATCGCCGGCTACTTCCTCCACGGCGTCGCTCCCTCGGCGGCGACATCCACATCAGTAGGACCTGCTGCTGCTTTAGCTCTCGCTCGCGCTGCTGCTCTACTATTGCTCTCGGTCCCCTGCCTGGTCTGCTCTTGCTATTGCTCGTGCTCGCGCTGCTGCTCTCGCTCTTGCTCTTGCTTGCGATGCTGCTCCGATTTAGCTACACTTCACTCCGATGCCGCCGGGGTGAAGGAAGAACCAGCCGCAGCGGGGAGGGGGCTCACCGGAGAGGTACCCCACTATCTATCTTAGGGTTCAGGATGGGGGCGGTGGTCGTCGGCGGTGGCGGGGCGTTGGCGGGGCGGTGGCGTGGGGATCGCCGGAGAAAAAGCTCGGCACGGGGGGCTTAGAGGGATGGCCGGGGCAGCGGCGGACCGGCGGTGGGGAGTGTTTTCGGGGTGGGAGGGGCGGCGCACCGCGGGCGGCGGGGGCCTGCTGTTTGGCCGGCTCAGGGGGGTGGAGGTTGAAGATGAACCGCATGCCCTTGATTTCGTATCCAATGGCTGCAAAATTGACTGACCAGAGATGAAAAAGTCAGTCGACCGACGTGTAGCCTCACCTTGCTAGTGCGTCCAGTTTCGACAGCAAAATTCAGTTTCGACAGCAAAATTCAGTTTCGATAGTTAAGTTCATTTTCAACAGTTAAGTTCAGTTTCGACAGTTAAATTCAGTTTTGACAGTTAAGTTCATATATGAGTGGCTGATGTATTTTACATCTTGTTGACACACGAACACGTCACGTGTACCCTCGATGCCGGGGGTGATGCACCGCAGCTCACGTCGAAGGAGACCCGACCGACAGCGCGATACGCAAGACAGTCGACAGGCGCTTTTGCAGACCAGAAAACCCCACACCCCCGGGAGGGAGCCCGTCAGGGAGTGCGGTGGCTATGGGCTGTCCTAGGTCGACTCGCTCGCCCCTATAGCCTCGGGATTCGCAGCTCTCAAACACGAAGAACAGTGAAGAACGAGATAGAAAAACGGCGGAGAGATAAAACGTAGATGAAAAAGTAGTATATTGATTTGTTCGATTGTGTGTTGTTCAATCGGCCATCACCCCCAACATATATAAGAGGCGGCTGGACTTCCCGTACAAGCAAAGGATTCGTCTAGGCTTTCCTTACAAAAAATTACATCAATTCACGTCCTAGAGTCCAAGTTCTATTCCAACTCGGATTCAGTCTGAATCTGGCCCAACTTCTGTCTTCCTCCTTGCGCGGGCCACCGAGCTTGCATATGACCTCCGATCAAGATGGCCCAAATATGAAACTTGTGCACCTCGACGAGAAGAAAAATCCTTATGTTGAGCACTTTTCCAAATAAGACCATCTTGAATATTCTACGAAGCCATCTTTAATATCCAGTCGGACTCGGTCATGTAACGGACTGGATTGTCCGAGTCTCGTAGTGAACTTACAGGCCATATACTATCTCATATGATAATGACTCCAAAACCAAAGTTCACCATTTTGACGATGCGCACAACTTCCGTGTTGATCACTTTTCCATCCGAGGTCATTTGGATTACCTTTCGGGCACATCTTCAGTTTCACTCGGATCCGAGCTCATCCACTCGGATATTAGAGTTTCTCGTCCGACTGGACCTTTTCACTCGGATGTTAGAGTCTTTCACTCGGAAGACAATCTTTCACTCGGATGACTATAATTTCACTCGGAAGACAATCTTTCACTCGGATGACTATATTTCGCTCGGAAGGCAATATCTTACTCGAACGTCAAGTTTTCATTCCAACGGTAATATTTTCACTCGGAATAAATTCACTCGGATTACTATATTTTCACTCGGAAGCCAATATTTTACTCGATCGATAAGTTTTTCACTCGACCTTTTACTCGATCGGTAGGTTTTCACTCGGATTTCCCGACTGAAACACAGCCTGATCTTGATTTGCCTCTCCAGGTTGCATACGACCTCGGATTGAGACAAATTTTATATGAAAAACGATCGGCCCGACGAGAAAAAACTTTTTCGTGTTTAAGGTTTTTCAATTCAAGGCTGTCTTGATGGCCTAATTACTCGCGCAACCTATCATACAAGTGTCTGGCATCTCGCACCATATTTCCGTTGAGGTTCGGTCTGCAGTGTATTGCCTCTAACTTTTGCATCTGAACTCGGATTGAGATGATTT
The DNA here is from genome assembly GCF_056163025.1 of Triticum urartu. Taxonomy (NCBI): domain Eukaryota; kingdom Viridiplantae; phylum Streptophyta; class Magnoliopsida; order Poales; family Poaceae; genus Triticum; species Triticum urartu. Next base: position 298,106,721 of record NC_141877.1, read on the forward strand.
ATATATCAAAATCAATTGCCTCGACGAGACGAAGACAATTCCTTAAGAGTGCTACTTCATCCGAGGTCATCTTGAAGATGTGATTGGCCAAAAACCACTCGGAACATTGAATTATGCCACTCGGAGTATAGTTTCGGTCCGTAAGATAAAGTCGAATGAATATAACCGAAACATCAAAGTGGTTCCACTCGGCGACATGAATCTTTTCATGCTGAAAACCCGTTCACTCGAGAACATCTTCATTGCAATCTGTATCTTGCCAAAATCAGGTGTCAACACATGCCCCCCTGTTTTTCGGCAAAGCTTGCACGCCGAAAAATAATATGCATAGTGTTTGTTCTAAGGACGATATCAACACTCCATCGGCCATTTATTTTTCTCAGGGAGAGAATTATGTATCGGCCATGTTCGTGCTAAGGGCGATAATCTTATATCGGCCATTACCTACTTAGGCTTCCTGCCACACACTCGGGTGGTACTTCTTCAAATATTTGCCATTGAGAGCTCGAGGTAACAATGCCCCTTGTATTGATTCCACCAAATATGAATTTCCGGGAACAACTCTTGTAATTCTAAAAGGACCTTCCCAACTTGGAGACCACTTCCCGAATTTTCTATCTCTTGAACCAATCGGCAGAATCACTTTCCAGACGAGATCACCAACTTGAAAATTCTTCAACTTAACTTTCTTATTGTAAGCTCTTGCAACCCTCAACTTGTCTCTCTCTATGGACTTCAAAGCAACCAAACGTTTATCGGAAACCTCATCAATATTGTCCATCATCAAGTTATAAAAGTCTACTGCTGATAAATCATTTTGTTTGGCTATTCTCAAAGCATTCAAATTTACTTCCACTGGTAAAACGGCCTCTTGACCATATACTAGCTCATATGGGGTCACCTTCGTAGCACCATGCCTTGAAATTCTATGTGCCCACAAAGCTTTAGACAACAACTCATGCCATCTCCTCTGATTATCTTCAATCTATTTCTTGATGAGTTTGATTAAAATTTTATTGCTAGACTCAGCTTGTCCATTAGCTTGGGCATAATATGGAGAGGAATTGAGTAACTTTATGTTATAAGATCCGGCAAACTCTCTGACTTGGTGTGACATGAAAGATGAACCTTGATCTGTTGTTAACATTTGAGGAATACCGAATCTATGAATAATGTGCTCGGTTATGAATTGAATTACCTCTGTATGTGTCATGTTCTTGAGAGGTACTGCTTCAGACCATTTAATGAAATAATCAGTTGCCACCAATACGAACCGATGCCCCTTTGAGGAAGATGGATGAATTTGCCCAATAAAGTCTAAACCCCATCCTGTGAAAGGCCACGGCTTGATAATAGGATGCAACATAGCAGCAGGAGCCAATTGAATATCACCAAATTTTTGACAAGCTTCGCACCCTTTATAATATCTGAAGCAATCATTAATCATAGTCGGCCAATAAAACCCAGCACGTCGCAATAACCATTTCATCTTGGGAGCCAACTGGTGAGTGCCAAAAATGCCTTCATGTACCTCTCCCACAGCAACTCTTGCCTGGTCCTCATCCAAACACTTTAGAAGAACATCATCGACTGTTCGGCGATAAAGACCATCATCTCTCATTGTATACTTGAAAGCCATACGCCGAACAACCCTGTCCTCCCTTTCACTCGGATTGCACAACTAATCAACAATGGGCTTCCTCCAGTCGGGATTGTCACCTGCACTAGACTTTTTGTTAACGGCCGAATCAGTGGGTTCAGGTTCGGCCTCTCCCATATTGGCAAGACAAGACATCGGTCTTTGAGAGATATGAAACATGCCATTATCAACATGATATTCAGATGCTTGTTGTGCCAATTTATTTGCTTTCCAATTGTCATGTCTAGATATATGAGCAATGCTAAAGCAATCCAAAGTAGAAATTATATCTAGACATTTATCAAGATAAACATTAAGTGATTCGTCCAAACACTGAAAGACTTTGGATATTTGCTGCACCACTAGTAACGAATCACCATAAGCCTCAATATGTGTAACACCTATAGCAAGTAACATCTCTAGGCCGAATAACAATGCTTCATATTCGGCTTGATTGTTTGTACAAAAATATTCTAAGCGGCATGAGGCTTCAAAAACAGCACCATGAGGAGATATGTAAATAATACCAACACCTTGGCCATTGGTACAAACTGAACCATCAAAATATAATCTCCATGGTACTATTGAGACAAGGTTTATATCAACATCATGCTTGTCATCAATCCGATGTTCAACAATAAAATTAGCAACGATTTGGCCTTTCATGGATTTTAGAGATTCATAGGCCAAATCTTATTCAATCAAAGTATAAGCCCACTTGCCAATTCTACGACTAAGAATTGGTCTATGCAACATGTATTTAATGACGTCGGTCTGACAAGCTACTATGCAAGCACTCGGTACTAAATAATGTCTCAATTTTGTGCAAGCATAATATAAACATAGACATAGTTTTTCAATAAATGTATACCTTGTCTCTGCGTCCAATAGGCGTCGGCTCAAATAAGTGATGGCATGCCCTTTTCCTTCGGTCTCTTGAGTTAGAACAGCACCAATAACTCCTTCCTCTGCTGCAATGTAAAGTCTGAAGGGTTCCCTATGCTTGGGTGCTTTCATCACCGGAGGAGTGCACAAATAATTCTTGATCATATCAAATGCTTCTTGCTGTTTTGCCCCCCAAGTGAAATCAGCATCATTCTTTAACCGACGGATAGGAGTAAATGCATCAACTTTCCCTGATAGATTAGCTATGAACCTTCTCAAATAATTGACATTTCCAAGAAACTTTTGCATATCTCTCTTGCATGTTGGAGCCTCCGCTTTATGTATGGCCTCTATCTTTTTGGGATCAATCTCTATGCCATCTTCATGAATAATAAAACCCAAAAACTTGCCAGCTGATACACCGAATGCACACTTTAAAGGATTCATCTTCAGTCCATACTTTTTCATTCTTTCGAAAGCTAAACGCAAATCGGCCAAGTGAGATTCGAAAGCATCCGATTTGACAACAATATCATCAATATAAACTTCAAGTATGACACCGAGTAAATCATGAAAAATTAAATTCATAGCCCTTTGATACATGGCTCCAGCATTTTTTAATCCGAATGTCATCATTGTCCACTCGAATAAACCAAGGAAACCAGGACATCGGAAAGCCGTTTTGTACATTTCCTCTTCGGCCATAAAAATTTGATTGTATCCGGCATTACCATCTAGAAAGCTAATAACCTTATGTCCAGAAGCATCATTAATAAGCATATCGGCTATTGGCATAGGATACTCATCTTTGGGTGTAGCCCTATTCAAACCTCTGAAATCAATGCACACCCTCAACTTGCCAGATCCTTTCTTCTCTACTGGGACAATGTTAGAAATCCACTCGGCATACCTGCAAGGTCGAATGAAATTAGCTTCAAGCAGTCGACCGATCTCTTCCTTGATCCGGTCATATGTTTTCGGATTAAATTTTCTGGCCGACTGTTTATAAGGTCTAAAACCGGCCTTTATAGGCAACCGATGTTCCACTAGCTCTCGGCTTAACCCTGGCATCTCATGATATTCCCATGCAAAGCAACAAACATATTCTTTCAATAGCTCGATTAACTTAGCCTTACAATCAGCTTTTAATTTTTTGTTTATAAATGTCGGTCGAGTGACTGAACCATCTCCAATATCTACCTCTTCTAACGGATCGGCTGATGTAAAACCTTGTCCAAGTTTATCCATGTCATCCAACTCCTCTATAGACTCATACATATCGTTCTCATTGGACCGATACTTTACAGGATGTTTTTGTAACCACTCGGAATTAGGATCCATTTAAACATATCATACCTTGGAGCCGATTGCATTCACTCGGCTTTAAAGAGACGGGCACAAAACCATTCTTGGTCGCGCTGAGAAAGTCAAATTCTGATAAGTCATGTCCCATCAAGCAAGTAGCATTGGGATGTTGCCAATCCACCGGTGCATCGGCCAAAGCAACACAAGTTGTGTTATCCGCATGAATAACTTCCACTTCATCATCAACCCACTGAATCAAAAACTGGTGCATAGTGGATGGCACACACTGGTTTGCATGAACCCAATCGCGGCCTAGTATGACGTTGTAGTTACCTTGCACCTCAGTGACAAAGAATGCAGTAGACAAAGTTTTGCTTTCGACTGTAAGCTCCACATACATCACACCTTTCGCTTCAGTTTTCTCTTTGCCTTCAAATCCGTTGAGCACCATATTGGTCTTGATCAATTCTTCATCAGGCAAGCCCAATTTCTTGAAGACCGAATAGGGCATAAGATTTACCACAGCACCACCATCAACAAGCATCCGAGTGAGCGGTGACCCATTGATATGACCTCTGAGATATAATGGTTTAAGATGTGTTACTGGTTCTTTTGGCTTCTCGAATATTGCGTTTTTAGGGCCAAAATCCTGCTGAGCCACCTCCCCTTCTTCATCTACAACACGAAACTCAGCAGGTAAGTAATACACCATATTGATATCCATACCTTCATGAACCGGCATAGACTCATAGTCCAACATATCAGCCTCCCCCTCGAGTGCATCCACAGATTCTGAAATTTGTCCGAGTGAAGAAGTAAGAAGTGTCGTAGACGATGTCATATATGTTGCATCGTCCTCCTTTGGTGATGTAGGTATTGCTGTGATAGATGTAGAAGTTGTTGTATCTTGTATTTGTTTAGGCCTCCACACTTGCTTTGGTGGAACCATGGGTCGAGTGTCATTGAACAACTTATCCCTTTGTTTCTCGGCCTCCTGTTCTGCCATCTCTTGACTCCTTAACCTCTGTAGTTTCCTCTTTTGTGTCTTTGTTAGCCCTGGAGGACACCACTTTGGCTGAGTGTATTTAGGATCTCTCGTTTTACCTGGCTGGTGCTTGCCTCATGGTCATTAGCCGAGTGCTTTGGCGCGATAGCAAGTATCGGCTCAGTCGGATTGCTATGCACAATCGGCTGCTGTATGGCGAATGTTTCGGTGCCCAAGATAAGTGAGTCGACATCCATTTTCTCCTTGCCTTTTCCCGACTCAACTGCTGCAACACTTGGTGATTAAACACGCCATTCTTTTCGACTTTCCAGATGCATGAAATTTCCACTTGGGCGCACCTTTTTACTCTGATGGAATCCACTCGGATGGATATCACTCGGATGGAATTCAGTCGGATGAAATCTACTCGGCCACATTTTTTCACTCGGATAGCTTCCACCTGGGTGCATTCTTACACTCGGATAATTTCCATCCAGTCGCATGTTTTGACCAGCCGACCGATAGTTACCGATGTTCAGTCGGCCATTATATGAGTATTCAAGTCGACCCCAAACAGTTTGCCTTTGCTCTTCTGGAAACAACGCATTTGGTCCACTCAGTTTCATATACTGACTGAACATATCATCTGATGGTGACCTTGGTCACTTCAAGTATGATGGCCAGTTAGAACTGGGACCAGCCGGCTGATTAGCATATTTGGATAGCAACATATCAAAAGTTGGCTTGATCCGCTTGCGTTGCACTTTAGCTTCATTCCTCTTCCACTTGCCAACTTCTGGACTCTTGGGTTTGACAAATTTAACTCGAGTATTTTCTTGCACTTGCGGTTGCCCCCCGAGTGTAGGATTCTTGATGGTGATTTTGATTACTTCCTTGCCATCGGGCTGCTTATCAAGCACAACATGTCTCCCCAAGACCGTGCTGCCTTCCTTGTCTTTCCTGGGCTCACCAATAATGATATTAGCTTTATTAGCAGATTCGGCTACCTGAGGCCGAATGAGTAGCTTCTTACCCTCCAAATCCATGGTATTCATTGGAAAAGGTTGTTTATCAACTTGCATCTCAGAAAAGTTCAATCGTCCGTCATTAATGGCCGATTGTATCTGTCGTCGAAAAACATTGCAATCGTTAGTAGCATGAGAAAAAAGAATTATGATACTTGCAATAAGCACACCGTTTTAGCTCTTCAAACGGCGGTAAAGTATGAGATATTCTAATAATCTTAGCCTGCAGCAAAGCATCAAATATTCCATCACACTTAGCAATGTTAAAAGTAAACTTCATCTCTTCATCACGATTCTTATGAATCGGTTTCAGATCATTGCATGTAAAGGGTTTGGCCTTAGATGCCCAAACAAATTCAGTAGCAAAAACATCACCCTCATCGTCCGAGTGATCACTATCATATTCCACCATATTCATCTTTGGACGATCGGCTTTGTATCTATGCACTTCTTTGAGATCTTTGCTTCGGCTTTCCTGAGCCAAAGCCCTTTGTAAGACTTGGTTGATATTTAAGAACTCATAACCTTCTAGCTTTTCTTTAATGGGAGTTCTCAAACCACTCAGTACTAGGTCTGCCAAGTCTCTCTCCGTTATCACCAAACTAAAACACCTTTTTTGTTTCTCTGAATCTCTTAACGTAATCGGAGACCGATTCATCATGCTTCTGTTTAACCGATGTTAGATGTGATAACTTGAGTTCATTGCCGCCGCAATAAAAGTGATCATGAAATTTCTGCTCTAGCTGTGACCAAACCCGAATGGAACCATGTGGTAAAGAAGAAAACCATGAAAATGCAGTACCAGTTAAAGATAAAGGAAACAAACGCACTTTCAACTCATTTAGTGAGCCTGCTTCACCTAGTTGTGCTAAGTATTGACTAACATGCTCCCATATGGTTTTTGTGCCCTCTCCATTGAACTTAACAAAATCTGGAATCTTATATCCCGGAGGGCACTGGATGGCATCAAAGTACTCGGGGTACGGCTTTTGGTAAATCCGATTCCGAGGTAACTCAACTCCAAAATTCTCTCTAAGCATCTTAGCCATCTCCTCTCTAAGATTAGCTAGACCATCATCCGTAGTGGACGATGAAGCTTGTGGCAGTGACATAGGAAGAGTATGGTTACTAGCTGTAGGTAGGACTTGTGGCATGTATGTCGACCCATAATTTGGTAGTGGTCGAGTGGTTGTAGCTGTAGGTAGAGTTTGGTTCGACATTGCTACCGAACTTGTCATGCTCATAATAGGATTAATGGGTGTAGCCACAATCTGATTTGTTTGGGTAGGATAATAAGTCATCGGCACGGGAGGCGCCGATGCAATAGGTAAAGCCAGATTAGGGTTTTGCACACTAGCAGCTACACCATTATTACCACTAGACGATTGAGATATATTCTTCTGAGCATTAGTATGTTCTATAAAAGTTTGATAGACTAGATTGTTACCATCAGCAATACGACTTTCAATCTCAGCCCACTGCTCAGGAGAAAAGGCAGTACTTACAGAGGGTTTAACCTGTTCAGTTTGAAGAGGAGGGAACTTGATTTCTTCAATCGGAGTGATGTTGCCCTGGTGATCTTTCTTGAATTTTGCAAGGAACTCCTGCAGGTCCTTCTCCTCGCGCGCCTTCTTGTACTCCTCATAGACTTGGCGATGATCGGCCGATATCTCATCAAGACTGGGCTTAATGATGTTATCGGCATCTACCTCAGATGGCTTGGGAAGATCGGACATGGTGGATGATGATGATTGATCTTCGATCCCCAGCGGAGTCGCCAAAAAGTGTGTTGACACACGAACACGTCACGTGTACCCTCGACGCCGGGGGTGATGCACCGCAGCTCACATCGAAGGAGACCCGACCGACAGCGCGATACGCAGGACAGTCGACAGGCGCTTTTGCAGACCCGAAAACCCCACACCCCAGGGAGGGACCCCGCCAGGGAGTGCGGCGGCTATGGGCTGCCCTAGGTCGATTCGCTCGCCCCTAGAGCCTCGGGATTCGCAGCTCCCAAACACGAAGAACGGCGAAGAACGAGATAGAAAAACGATAGAGAGATAAAATGTAGATGAAAAAGTAGTATATTGATTTGTTCGATTGTGTGTTGTTCAATCGGCCATCACCCCCAACATATATAAGAGGTGGCTGGACTTCCCGTACAAGCAAAGGATTCATCTAGGCTTTCCTTACAAAAAATTACATCAATTCACGTCCTAGAGTCCTAGTTCTATTCCAACTCGGATTCAGTCTGAATCTGGCCCAACTTTTGTCTTCCTCCTTGCGCGGGCCGCCGAGCTTGCATATGACCTCCGATCAAGACGACCCAAATATGAAACTTATGTGCCTCGACGAGACGAACAATCCTTATGTTGAACACTTTTCCAAATAAGACCATCTTGAATATTCTACGAAGCCATCTTTAATATCCAGTTGGACTCGGTCATGTAACAGACTGGATTGTCCGAGTCTCGTAGTGAACTTACAGGCCGTATACTATCTCATATGATAATGACTCCAAAACCAAAGTTTACTGTTTTGACGATGTGCACAACTTCCGTGTTGATCACTTTTCCATCCGAGGTCATCTGGATTACCTTTCGGGCACATCTTCAGTTTCACTCGGATCCGAGCTCATCCACTCGGATATTAGAGTCTTTCACTCGGATGACTATAATTTCACTCGGAAGACAATCTTTCACTCGGATGACTATATTTCGCTCGGAAGGCAATATCTTACTCGAACGTCAAGTTTTCATTCCGATGGTAATCTTTTCACTCAGAATAACTTCACTCGGATGATAATTTCACTCGGAATACTATATTTTCACTCGGAAGCCAATCTTTTACTCGATCGATAAGTTTTTCACTCGACCTTTTACTCGATCGGTAGGTTTTCACTCGGATGGTAAACTTTTCACTCGGATTTCCCGACTGGAAACACAGCCTCATCTTGATTTGCCTCTCCAGGTTGCATACGACCTCGGATTGAGACAAATTTTATATGAAAAACGATCGGCTCGACGAGACAAAACTTTTTCGTGTTGAAGGTTTTTCGATTCAAGGCCGTCTTGATGGCCGAATTACTCGCGCAACCTATCAGACAAGTGTGTGGCACCTCGCGCGCATATTTCCGTTGAGGTCCGGTCTGCAGTGTATTGCCTCTAACTTTTGCATATGAACTCGGATTGAGATAATTTATATATCAAAATCGGTTGCCTCGACGAGACGAAGACAATTCCTTAAGAGTGCTCCTTCATCCGGGGTCATTTTGAAGACGTGATTGGTCAAAAACCACTCGGAACATTGAATTATGCCATTCGGAGTATAGTTTCGGTCCGTAAGATAAAGTCGAATGAATATAACCGAAACATCAAAGTGGTTCCACTCGGCGACATGAATCTTTTCATGCTGAAAACTCGTTCACTCGAGACCATCTTCATTTCAATCTGTATCTTGCCAAAATCAGGTGTCAACAAATCTAGCACTTTGTGGTTATGTATTTTACGGCATCTATTGGAGATCTTATTAGAATTCCACTCAGGTTAACGTTGTTCATTGTCTCTCTTGTCCTACTTCAGCCTCAGCGTCGTACAACTCACCGGAGCTGCTCCAACGATGAAGCCCTCCATCACAGCAGAGCAGTACCTCGGGCTCCATCTCCAGGCGCCTAAGATCATCTTCCCCTCCTCCGACAGCCAAGTCAGCCGGAGCATCCTCACCGGCCAACCCAATCACGCTGAGATCGACATGGCTTTGCCAAAGAGGTTGTACACTTGTTGCATCTCTTTTTTACTCTACATGTTATATATATTGTCCACTGAGCACACAGATTTGTTCCTTTAGTGTCTCCTTGAAAGAAAAAACGTAGGAATTTTAATTTTCACTTGTCCTCCTTTTCAAATTCCTATTCATGAAGCACAAGACTAAGAGATAGTAGCATAATAGCATTATAACCGTACATTTTCTTGTGGTTTGACTTAATCTCACCATGCTTCTTTGCATCCTGTGATCTTCCAATTGTTGTGAATCAAACACCCAGATTGGTAGAAATCCTGTGTTTTTAAATTCTCTGTTTTGCACGTGCATTCCTATCCTATTCCTGTCTATTTCCTATCTCTGCATTGTTGTAATCCCCCAATTCAAACGAGCCCTTACAGAATTACTTCTCTTACAGATAGTTGTCAAAGAAAACCTTGCGTGGTTTGTCCCGCTCCTGCTGCGCCGTCGTCCACCCCAGCTCAGCTGCTCCAACGACAGAAGGGTCCAGCACAGCAGGGATCCGGCCTCTAGACTGTCTTTTGCCGCCTCAGATCTTCTTCCCCGCCGCTGGCAGCCATGAAAACTGCACTACCATCATCAACCGAGCAGGTGACCTCAAGGACTACACGGATCCGCAAGAGAGGTCGCACTCTTTCATGTCTGCTTATGTTATGCATCGCTTAATATTACATGCTACTTTATCGTCCTGCTCACCGATTAGACTCTGAGTCAGCTCCAAACTAATGATCAAACTTGAGTTTTTAAATGGTTGTGGGGTACATATCGGGGCCGCTGTCAATAGTATCTATCTACTATCTAGTTAATCTCTGGTGTCTACTATGAGTTTCATGTTGGGTGGGAAACAAACAGTAAAGAAGCCATTATCTGTATTTTTAACTGAAGCCATTATCTGCCTGTTATTATTGGTTTTGGGTCTATCCACAGGTTGCTACCATCACTCTGGATTTCTGCATGCACTCCTTACATAATCTCACTATGTTTTATTCCTATGCATGACAGTTATTGCAAACAATGGAACTGAACATGTAGAGCAAAAGAGACGAGCCTTGTGTGGCAATAAAATTTCAGGCAGACATCGCTCCATGGTAGGCACAAAGGCAGCCCCCCTCCACGCATTTCGGATTGTAATCGAGAGGAAGATATCTATTCTGAGGGGCATTCAGAAGGACAAGACAACTCCTATTTACCCCCTGAGGTCTTCGCTCTAACTTGGCATGCTGATGTTGGTTATATCATGCATATGGTGTTTTGCATTGCTTACTTTATACATCAAATATGTCATCTGCTTAGTTTAGACATCCTTTGTGCCAATGCCATCTGTTTAGTTTTTTCATCATTTATGTGAATTATGCAACGCCATCTTGTTTAGCCAGGCATCATATATGTGAATTTTGCAATGCCATCCTTCTTAGTCAGTCATCTTATATGTAAATTATATCAAGCCATCCTTTTTTTCGTTACATATTACATTTGTCAACAATGTTATTACATTCAACTGCTCTTCGTGTGCATCAGCCATTTGACACGGTGATGGCAAATTCTAGAGTGAAAACAAGGTCTTCAGAGCAGACTATGCTATCTGACGAAGCGCATATCTCGCTGGTTACGATAGCTCCTCAGAGGAGGATTCAGGGACAGATGACCAGTCCTATCCCCCCCCGAGGTGTATGCTCTAACTTGGCAGGGTTATGTTGCTCATATCGTGCATACGGTGTCTCGCATTGATATTTCATTTGATTAGTTTAGACATGCTTTGTGTGAGTGCCACCTGTTTAGTGTCTAATTACCATATATGTGAATTATGCAATGCCATGCTGTTTAGCCAATCATCATGTATGTGAATTATATCATGCTATCATTTTTTTGTATTACGTGTTCCATTTGGCGACAACGTTTGTATATTCAACTACTCTTCCTATGCATCAGCCATTTGAAGCGGTGATGGAAGTGTCTGGAGTGAAAACAAGGTATTCAGAGCAGACAATGCTTCCTGCTGAAGCAGAGATCTTGCTGGTTACAGAGAGCTCCTCAGAGGAGTATTCAGAGACTAATGACCAGTCCTATTTTCCCCCTGAGGTCTATGCTCAAACTTGGCAGGGTTATATTTCCCATGTCATGCATGTTGTCTTGCATTGCTTAGTTTTTACATCATATATGGATTGCCATCTGCTTACTTGCTTACTATATAAATCATATATTTGAATTATATCATGCCATCATGTTTACATAGTACATACACATCATCTATCTGAATTATGGCATGACAACCCATTTAATAAAGACATCATATAGTTATATCATCTATCATGTTTAGTGTTTACAGTCATCATATTTTGAATTATGGCATTCTATTCGTGAATGTATGTGAATTATGGCATGCCAACCTATTTAATAAACACATTATATAGTTATGTCATGTCATCCTGTTTACATAGTCTCATATTTTGAACTATGTCTTTCCATCTTTTTTAGTTAGCCATCATAATGTGAAATTGTGTCATGCTATCTTGTTTAGTTAGCCATCATATATGTGAAATTGTGTCATGCTATCCTGTTTGGTTAGACAACATAAATATGAATTATTTCATGCCCTCTTTTATTCCCCACTATCCATTGCACCTGTCTATACTTTCAATTACTTTTCTTGTTTATCAGCCATTTGAATTGTAGAGCGTGATGGCAGTATCTAAGGGAGTAACAACAGGGTCTTCAGAAAAGATAGTGCTACCAGTTGATGCAGATAGAACCACGGTCGTACTTGCCCAAGGACCAGATCCACCACACATAACCCAGACTCTCGCAGATTGTATCCCTACCCAGTTGGACAGAGAACCAGCTACACCCCTTCTAACCCCAACCCCGGCAGATAGTAACCCAGTTCCAGTTGACACAACACCATCTCCACCACAGAGCACCCAAACACGAGTAGTTAGTAAGGGAACTGTAGTGCCCAAAGCACGAGGACCACCACTCCGAATCCCAACTCAACGCTTAAAGGAGAAGAAGATTTGTTCTCAGGTCAGGTTCTGTAGCTATGGTTCATACTCCTTTTCTCTTGCATGACTGTATTTACTCATACCAACTATTTTCAAATTTGAAGGATGGAATTGAAACTCCAATGGCGCAATAGGTATGTTTTAAACCTGTTTCTTTAACTGGTTTGCTGTTGTAACCTGCTCTATGTTGATTTCAGTTTCATTTGAATAAACAGTTATGTTCTCATGTCATGCACATTACAAGTGTTGTTATTGCTCTATAGTTACCCACACTTATATTCTGTCTATTCTGCTTTGTCTTGAACAAATATTATTTGAACTGTGTCTCTATCTTGATTTGGCAACAAAAACTAGAATGGTATAGACCATAAAGTGACCATGGTACATAGATATATGTTTGTTCCATGCTGTTATCATGTCCACTTTACTACTGAACTCATTTACCAAAATGAGTTTCATATACAACATGGTAAACATGTGATGTGTCTGCTTGTTTCTCTTTTAGAATGCGGACAAAATATTGGAGAACAGTACCGCATTATCCAATGGTAAAGGAAGTAATGCAGATAAGGTTCAAGATAGTGAGACATCCATGTTGGTCTCCAAGAAAGCTGATAAAAACTATCTTGACGACAGTGAGGGAACCCAAAAGTCCTATCTTGATGTAGTGTTCGAGTTACTGGCCACTACTGCTAGCACAAGCTCTTCGAACTCGTTGCCTGAATCAGTTCGTCTTCTTGAGTCTCAACTTCAAGTTGAAAGACATCGATCAGATGTGCTGCGACAGGAAGCTGAAGGACTGAGGAAGTCGCTGCAGAATTCAGATGCATATTTTCTGGTGCAACAGCAAGCGCTGGAGGATTTAAGCGCCAAACAAGAGAAAGTTAATGAGCTTGCTAAGCATCTTGCCAGCATTATGGGTACCCAGGATATTGTTTCTTGAGATCTTCTGAAGTGGTTTCAGTTCTGGATTTGTTTTGCTGCGGCGTTTATTTGCGCTGGTCGCCAACTTTGACAACCAGTGTATATGATATGCTGCTTTGTTACCTATATTTGCACTGGTGGCGAACTTTGATGCCCAGTGGATGTAATATGTGTAATAGCCGTGATAGCCTAGCGTTAGTTGCTTGCTTATTTATTTCCTTATTGTCTTGTTTATTTGTTTGCTTGTTTGCTAGTGGCTGCAATAACCTATTTTTTAAAACTAGGCCACAATAACCATGGGCTAATATTTACTGTAGTGACACTGGGCCTCCTACTGGCCGTAGAAACAGTGGGCCTTCTATGGGCCGTAGAAACAATGGGCCTTCTACGGGCCATAGAAACAATGGGCCTTCTGCGGGCCGTATTATCAATGGGCCTTATACGGGCCGTATAATCGATTGGCCAAACATGGGCCAAACAGACCGCATAATGGTCGTAAACGGGCTAGAGTTGGAATCGTCCGTTCATGGGCCGACCATAATGGGCCATCGTTAATAGGCCGTATTTGATGACGCTATGAAATCGGCCCAACGTATTAACGGACCACAAACGGGACGACTGTAACCACGGGCTGAATTTGGCCCACAAGCAGAAAATGACAGTAACGGGCCGTAAGTAAACGAATACTGGAAATGAGCCCAAGAATAAATGGGCTCTGAGAAGGCCAAAAGATAACATGGGCTGGAAACGGCCCAACGGAATAACGGGCCGTTAATGGGTATAAAGTGATACACTATTCATTACGGGTCAGTTTCACCACGGGCCGTTAATGGGTGTAAAGTGATACACTGTTCATTACGGCCCAGTTTCTCCACGGGCCGTTAGTAGGCCAAGAGATACATAGGGCCTCATATGGGCCGAAAGATGTCATGGGCCATACATGGGCCAGAAGTGAAAACGGGCTGGAATCATATTGGATGGCCCAGATGATGCTACTGGGCCTAATTCGGATAGGGTGTAACGGGCGTTGGGTTAGCGGGCTGTAAATGGGCTATATTCGAACAGGCCGTTAACAGGCTTTCCATGGGCCGGCCCGCCAGCTTTTGACCAAGTCAAACGGGCCGACCTTTTCACAGGAATGGGCTTCTGTTGGGCCGTGCCACGTGTCGACGTATCATAGGTGCCTTCCGTCCAATGAGTGGTTGACATCTGTCCCAACGATGAGCCGACACCTGTTTCCTCCAGCCAATGATGATTTTACACGTGGAAAATCCCCATTGGTCGGGGATGTTAATGGGTTACCGGATCCAAAACCCGATCCGATAGCTTAACGGCGTTCCGTTACGGTGGATTCCACGTGTCGGTCACCCTTGACGAAAGCACTTCTGTGACGCGCGATTTATTGTCATGGAAGTGGACACTTCCATGATGATAATTTTGATAATGTCATGGAACACTTCTACGACAGCACAGGTATGACTATCTTGATTCTGTCATAAATTTTTCATGGATGTACATGCATGACAAAAAAAGCGACCTACTGTGACAAACACGTATCATCACGGAAGTGTATTTTTTTGTAGTGAGAGGCGGCAGCCCCGGGGCGGCGTTGTCGTCTTCAATAAGATGAGATGGACCAGGCGGCCCGCCTCAAGTCCGGTCGTCCAGCGGCAACTCCGTTCACCGCCATGGAGAGAGATTCATAGAGAAGAAACAAGATGGGACGAGTTTAGTGCTCACCTTGAGAGAAGATGATCGGCATGGCGTCGATCTCCACCACTAGCTCGTGATGCGCGCGCGAAGACTGGTAGAAGAGAGGCCCTCCGGTGAGCCTCGTCCGGCTGCACACGGAAGCCTCGGCCTCCTGCATGAGCTGGCCATGTGTGCCGGGAGTTCTGGCCTTGGCCTCTTCTGCCTCTGATGCCTGTGGGTAGCTCGACCTGGGGTGGCTCCCTGGGTGCTTCATGTGTGCCTCCATATTTATAGGCGGATGGAGATGGTTGGGCGCTGGGCCCTTGCCGTTCCGATTTTCTTGGACTTGATAAGGATCACCGTGCGTTTATCTCCTTCGATGTTCTTGATGCACAAGCCTATAGATAAGGGAACAATTACTTGATACGTACCTAGCTGCGTGGCTGCACGCGGGCCTGGAGTGCTTCCGCTCGATGCACGATCTTCATGGTATTTGAGTACATATAAACACGGGCTGGCCGGTATTCCGTTACTCGAGATATACGTACGTACCAGCGAGGCGGACACACATACAATGGGACACATTCGTATCAGCATTACATGCGACCCAGGCCAGTACGTGGGTCTTTTCGTGCATGTAATGCTAGGGTAATCACCCGATCAACCGGTGCGCTCGTGTACAATCGATGGGCACTTGAACTGCTCCATGTACATACCCCCTTCTCAAACTTGCATGGCCATGCAGTGCAGTTGCACTCATGTACACATTGAGCTAGCTTAATATACAATTAATCAATTAACCGGCCATTCGCCTATTAAAATTTCTTTTAGCCAACAGTTTTCAATGTACATGCATGCACGTGTATGACACGGATGCAATATCCGTGGGCACTCCTTGCTCCACATAAAATATTTGTACAAAATATTTTCATACTATTTATAGTACAAAATCTCATCGAACACATAGGAAACGCCATACTGTTAAAGGGGGTCAAGGAAAAACTAAGGAAAAGTTTCCAAGTGATGCTCATCCCAAAATCCTACACCTACCAATCCCTTCGAGTGAAGCCATTGGAAATATCATACAATTCAGTCAATTTCTTCAGTAACAGAGATGAAGTTCTTCTGTTCTCTAAGGAATTTGTTCTGACTGAGGAGTTAGGAATTTGCCAATGCGGATTGCCTACAAGTGAGGGACATGATAGCCCTGAGGAATTTGGACCTCAAATTTCTGACCGTTGTTGTCCTATGCGCCATCTGTCCCAAACTATCTTATCCATCTAACGGTCATATCATTGAAGGGCATTTATGTATTATCATGTTGGGCTGCTCCCTAGGCTATAAATAGACGCCCCCTACAACCACTAGTTGGTTGGCTGCTCCGAGAGAAACTGACACTTGTCATTGAGAGCATCCCATCCTCCGAGGACTTTGAGCGAAAATCATCAAGTGAGGAAACCCCAAAACCCAAACACCTACAAAACCAAAGTGATTGAGCATCACGGAAGAGATTGTTCCTGTGTGGATCCAACGCTTGTTACCTTTGAAGACTGTGCATCTTCCAGACGGTTATGCGTCATGGTCTAGAGCATCCAAGAGGAGATTGTGGATCGCCGAGTGACCGAGCTTGTGAAGGTTTGGAAGTCACCTGAAGACTTACTACGAGTGATTGGGCGAGGTCTGTGTGACCTTAGCTCAAGGAGAATACAGTGAGGACTGTGTGTCCTCAGGTTTAAATACCTAGCTGCTCCAACCAAACGTACGACTGTCACAGCAGTTGGAACTGGTCTACCAAATCACTGTCTTCACCGAGCTAACTGGTTCTATTTCCTCAACCCTTTCATTTCCTCGTTACTGTGTTGTGTACTTGATCGTTACTGTTTGAAGACTTTGACTGAATGTAACGCCCCGAGTCTGATGCGTGGGGTGTCTTCCAGTTATTCGCCATCGTTGCCATGTCTTTCACTTGCGTGTTGCATCTTGCCATGTCATCATGTGCATTGCATAAATCATGTTTTTCAAAACTTGCGTCCACTCTCTTTATCCGTTGTCCGTTTCGGAATCCGACACTCTCACGTGCACCCGCCGCACCTCCCAGATCTCATTTCGTGAGCGGGAGAAAATGTTCTCGGAATGGGCCGAGATTTGTCGAGTGGCCTTGGTATATCACCGGTAGACCGCCTGTCAAATTTCATTCCATATGGAGGTCGTTTGATGCCCCAATGGTTAACCGCGTTAACCGAAACCCTCCTTCTCTTTGCATCCTAGCACCCCTTCATAACAGCCCACTAGCCCATCTAAATCCCATCCATGTTCTCCGTTGTTGGATCACGATCATGTGGGCGAAAACCACACCTCATTTGGACTCTCCTAGCTCCCTCTACCTATATAAACACCCTCCCCCCCCCCGAAATTCGCAGAGAAACCCTAACCTCCTCTTCCTCCGCACCGACGGACGCGTCCGCGACGGCCGGACACATCCGCCACCGCCGCCCGGACCAATCGTCGGCCGCCACTTGTCCTCCTGTCGCCACCCACTGTCGCGGCCCGCGGGGCCCGAAGCCAGCTCGCGCGAGCCTGCGCGCCGCCCGCTGTCGCCCGAGCGCGTCGCCGCCCGGATCCCGCAGCACCGCCATGCCGGAACGCTTCCGTCGG
Organism: Triticum urartu; assembly: GCF_056163025.1. Taxonomy (NCBI): domain Eukaryota; kingdom Viridiplantae; phylum Streptophyta; class Magnoliopsida; order Poales; family Poaceae; genus Triticum; species Triticum urartu. Next base: position 298,124,610 of record NC_141877.1, read on the forward strand.
CCACCGTTTGCCTCGCCGACCCGCGCGCCTCGCCGCCTGCCTTCGCCACCGTCTTCGCCGAGCACCCCCGCCCGTGTCGCGCCGTCCCCGCCGCCGATCTATCACCGTCCTCGCCGTCCCCGACACCCCACCTCGTCGCCGGCGTCCTCCTCCTCCACCTCGTCGCTGACGCGCCGTCCTCGTCGCCGATCCGCCGCCGCATCAAAATCCATGCCGGGTCAAACCCTAGATCCGGGGTAAAAATATCTTCCAAGTCCTGGAATTTCTATCTCATGAGCACCTCTTTGGCATGCCATATCTCCATGCATATAGCTCCGATTTGCGCATATGATATATCGAAATGTTCGTCTCGTGATGATCTTCAGGCTAGTGTCATTTGCATGCATGTTACTGTCCATATTGATGCCCTAATCTTAGTTGCAAAAGTGCTATATGATGTTGTCTGCTGGAATCCATCATAACTTGCGGTTTTGTCTTTTTCGTTGCATTTTGTGTGTGCATGTGTTGAGCATCATGTCTACATGTTTTAGGAGCATCTTCATGCCATATTTATAGTGGTGCTAACCTTGTATTTTTATGTGTCGTGTGGTGATTATAACAAGCATGCAAAGTAGGCCACTTGATGTTGCTGTTTTTAGCTACTTAGTTTTTCTATTACATTGACTTGTTGCCACAAGTAGATCCTTGAATATTTTGATGAAGTTCAGTAAGAGTGTTTTGAAGATATGGTTATTCTATATCCATTCGTTCCTCTGGTTGTAATTATGGGGTAGTGTAGCTTGTCATTACCATGCTCTCCTTTTGCTAAATATTGTTGCTGCCAGTTTGTTAACAGGAAGTTCATTTTTGCCATGTGTTTTGCTAGTGATCCATGCACCCTATGCTCATGCTATTGCCATGTTTAGCTTCATAAATGTGTATTCTTACTGTTGGTTACCTTGTGAGGCCATAATGCTTTGTGGTGAGTGGCATGAGCTTGCAAAGTTGCTATCATGAATCTGTTTCTGCCATGTCTGTAATTGTTCATATCACTTGCCATGTTTGCGTTGATGCTACCATCAATTCATTGCATAATATGGAGATGCCTAATTGAGATGTTCTGATGTACATGTTGTTCTCTATCGTTCCATACCTTTTGATGCCTCTTAGATGTCCTGTAGCATATGTTTTCATTGCCATGAACATGCCTATATGATGTTTCGGTTTTTTGTTAACTTCATGATGCCATGTTGTGAGCTTGTTATCGTTTGATCTATGCCTCTTTTGGAGTTTCTCCAATTACATGAATTCAATTATGCTATTATTAATTTGTCCACATGCCAAGTTTGATAATTTTAGACTTCATATAACCTCTGTTCCAAGCTTGCAAACATGCTATGTTGTTGTTGTTTTACACTTGCTGAAACTGTTACTACATTCAATTTTGTCTTGATGGTTCCCACTAGTCCATGAGCCATATGTATATGATGCCTTGATGTTATTTGCTCTTTGTTATATGTACTTTGATGCCAAGCCCTTGGTTGTCATTATAACTTGCTGTAGCTTGTCTCTTCCATGCTCTCAAGTTGCCATCATGCTAACTCTGTCATCATGTTAACAACATGTTCCATTTTGCATGAATCATAGTAATCGCTCCATGCCTCATATGACCTTATGCCCTTGGACTAAGTTGAAGTATATCATGTCTTTTACATGTCCATGTATTTTGTATCATTATTAAAGTTTCTATGATTTTTGTTATGTGCCTCCAAAGTCAGCATCATAATGTTATGTTTTGCATTCCCAGATTTCCTCTAAGTCTGAGAATCAGCTTATATCATGTTGAATCTTGACTTGTTGGTTGCCATTGATCTAGGGCTCATATGGAGATGCTTAGTAATCATGTTTTCCATGTTTAACATGTAATTTAATGCCACGCTTTTTTGGCCATGGTCTTGCACTATATCATCTTTGTTTCATGTCTCCAACATGTCAACATGTTATTTCTGCTCACATGTATGCCCCGTTTTTCACTAAGTCATAATCTGTGTTATTAAGTTGCCTTTCGCATTGATCATCTTGGATTAATCTTGATGCCTATGAACCTGAACCTTAAATGTTATTTGAAGCATGTTGTCTGTACTTTGGGTGCATCTCAAGTTTACGCCCATATGATTCATGTAGCACGTTGTTTCCTTGATTGCAAAGTGCTTAGTTGCTGTTTTGGGCAGATTGTTGTTATGACTTGTTTTGAGTGTATGTGTTGAACCGTTGCTCCGTTTTGAGCATGCTCTATATGAAACTTGCTTGGTTTTGCATGTAATTTCATGTTACCTTGTTGCATCCATGTTTTGGAGTGTTTGTGATGTTTTTTTGCTTGTTCTTGCATCAATGCCATGTTTAACTTGTTTTGCTCATATCTTCTAGGCCATAGCTCCGAATCAAACGAACTTTATATGTAACTTGACTAGAAAACCGCATAGATCATCATGCTGCAATTTAACTTGATGTTTAAAAACTTCAACATTGTGTTCTAATCAGATCTGGACCAATTTCGAAATTTGCATATGAGGACTTACCGGAATTGTTATATGTTATTTCCGGCCTCATTTAAACTTGCTTTGATGTGTTGTTCTTGTATGCATCATCCCTTGCCATGAGTAGCATCATGTAACCTTTCCATGCATCATACTTGGTCGAGCATCATGGCATGATATGCGTTGTGTGTTTACCATGTTGTTTGCTTCTTTCCGGTTGTGCTCCTTCTCGATAGTTCATGTTTCGTTGCGATTGTGAGTATTCGTTCGACTACGTGGGATCATCTTCTTCATGGACTCGTTCTTCTTCCTAGCGGGATTTCAGGCAAGATGACCGTCACCTTGGATCTCACTACTATCTTTGCTATGCTAGTTGTCTCGATGCTATCACTATGTCGCGCTACCTACCACTTGTTTTCAAGCCTCCCAAATTTGCCATGTTAGCCTCTAACCTTTTTCACCCTTCCTAGCAAACTGTTATTTGGCTATGTTACCGCTTTGCTCAGCCCCTCTTATAGCGTTGATAGTTGTAGGTGCAGTTGCAGGTTGTTCCATGTTGGGACATGGATTTCATGGACATTCTTGGGATATCACAATATCTCTTATTTAATTAATGCATCTATATACTTGGTAAAGGGTGGAAGGCTCGGCCTTATGCCTGGTGTTTTGTTCCACTCTTGCCACCCTAGTTTCCGTCATACCGGTGTTATGTTCCTTGATTTTGCATCCCTAACACGATCAGGGGTATGGGGCCCTCTTGATGTTTCGCTTTGAATAAAAATCTTCCAGCAAGGACCAACATTGGTTTTACCATTTGCCTAATAACAACTAAAAATTTGCCTAGGGACTTTCCAGACCCCAAGGATTATCTTAATTCAACCCCCCGGGCCAGTGCTCCTTTGAGTGTTGGTCCGAACTGAGTAGACTGCGGGGCCACCTCGGGGACACTCGAGGGTTGGTTTTACTCGTAGGATGTCTCATCCGGTTTGCCCTGAGAACAAGATATGTGCTACTCCTATCGAGATTTGTCGGCACATTCAAGCGGTCTTGTTGGTTTTGTTTTACCAATGTCGAAATTTCTTGTGCACCGGGATCCCGAGTCTGATCGGATGTCCCGCGATGGAGGATTGTATCCGCAGATCGTGAGCTTGTCATGGGCTAAGTTGGGACACCCCGGGAGGGTTTTAACTTTCGAGAGCCGTGCCCGCGGTTATGTGGCAGATGGGAATTTGTTAATGTCTGGTTGTAGAGGACCTGAAGTAAACTCAATTTAAAATACACCAACCGCGTTGCATAACCGTGATTGTCTCTTTTCAGGGAAGTTCGAGAGGAGAACACGGTTGGGTTATGTTTGAAGTAAGTAGTTCAGGATCACTTCTTGATCATTATTTAGATTGCGACCGTTTGTGTAGTTTCTCATCCCACTCTTGTATTCTTAAGTTAGCCACCATACATGCTTACTCGCTGCTGCAACCTCACCACTTTACCCCTTCCTTAACCATTAAGCTTTGCTAGTCTTGATACCCATGGTAATGGGATTGCTGAGTCCTCGTGGCTCATAGATTACTACACCAACAGTTGCAGGTACAGGTAATGGGATGATCATGACGCGAGAGCGATATTTATTGTTTTGGAGTTCTTGTTCCGCTTCTTCTTTGTTCGAGGGATAGGTTCCTAGTAGGCGGTATGGACTAGCAGGGTGGATGTCTTTGAGTTTTTTTTGTGTTTCATCTGTAGCCGGATGTTGTTCTATGTATTGATGTATTCTTCTGGCATTTGTGCCTTTTGTATGTATCCCCACCTATTTATGTAATGGTTTGATGTAATGATATCCACCTTGCAAAAGCGTGTCAATATGCGGTTCTATCCTTGGTGGGACCTTCGAGTCTCTTTAGGATAGTGTCCATATTGGGCGTGACACTGAAGACTTTCTCAATTTCCTACTTTCAATTTCTTCAGCCAGTTTGTCTTTGCCTGCTTATCTTGTGTTTACGCTTTCTGTACTCTATGCTTATTCTCATTTCATCGTGATGATTGTGCTTATGTTCTGTTATGTTTGCATCTGAGTACTTATTCCGCTATGAGTAGTTCGTGACTTAGGAATTTCCTCACCTTGAAATTCCTCAGTGACGAATTTGGAAAAATCGCCTATTCACTCCCCCTCTAGTCGACTTAACGCACTTTCAATTGGTATCAGAGCGAGGTACTACCTTGTTCTGTGTGATTTTGGTTTAACCACCTGGAGTTTTAGTTATGTCGACTGCAGGGATGATCAAGGTCTCTGCTGGGTGTCCTACCTTCGATGGGACAAACTACCCCTACTGGAAGAATAAGATGTGAATGCATCTTGAGGCAATTGACAAAGATCTCTCGTATGTTGTGGAAAATGGTGTTCCCTCTGTCACTCCTACCATCAACGCTGCTGACGTGAAGAGATTCAAGCAACTCGACTCTCAAGCGAAGAACATCATATGTGACCATCTGAGCAAAGTGTAGTATGGCAGAGTGAGTGCTTTGGAGGCAGCTAAGCTTATATGGGATAGGTTGTCCAAGGTCAATGAAGGAGTCTCAACACAACGTGACTCTCGAGTTGACGTTCTTCGTGATCTCGTCAACCGCTTCAAAAGACTCAACAATGAAAATGTTCAGCAAACCTTCAATCGCCTCACTGACATCTCAAATGAGCTTCAAGCACTAGGTGCCACTGACATCACCAACCATGAGGTGGTGAAGAAATTGCTAAGATCGCTTGATTTCTCATTTGACACCCTTGCACTGATGATACAAGAACGTGGAGACTACAAGTCACTTGATCCCGTTGATATCCTTGAGAGGCTAAACACTCATGAGTTCCATCTTGCTGAGAAGAGAGATCTCTATGGACCAAGCTATGGCAGATCATGCGCTCTGAAGGCCAAGGCAGTGTCTGAATCTGAAGGTGAAGATTCTGGTAGCAGCCTTGGTGATCCTGAAGAACTGAGCCAGGAGCTAGCAATGCTCGTGAGGAAATTCCAGAAGTTCTCAAGGTGTGGTCGCTTTGGAGAATCCTCAAGAAGTGATGACATACGATCAGATTCGTCATCCCGTGACTACAAGAAGAGAACTTACCACAAATGCAAGAAACCTGGTCAATACATCCAAGATTGTCCTCTATGGGAAAATGAATCAAAGAAGAAGAAATACAAGGATTACAGTTCTGATGACTCAAAGAAGAAGAAGAAATCTTCAAAGTCTTCATCATGAAAATCCTTGAAGTCTTCATCTCACAAGAAGAGCAGTTCTAAGAAGGCTCGGGCATTCATTGGCAAGGAAATGGACTCTGAGGCTGAATCTGAGGAAAATGAGGAAGAGGAGGCATGTGAGGAGTCAGAATCTGGTGTGGCGAGCCTAGCCCTCGCTACTGCGTTCGTCAGCAAGTCCATCTTCAACTCTGAGGAGAATGGCTTCCCCAACAAGGCTGACGACGGCGATGATAACTACGCTCCCACCTATTGCTTCATGGCAAAGGGTGCCTTGTTACTCAAATATCCCTCCTCTGAATCAAGTGAGGATGAATCTAATGAAAACCTCAAGCCTAGCTACTCTAAACTTGCTAAGATTGTTGTGAAACAACAAAAGGCTTTTGAAAAGGTTCAAAATATGCTAGACAAAAGTGATGACCCGTTGGGTGAAGAAATGGATTGCACTCAAACCTTGACTGATAATCTTCAGAGACTTCAGTCCAAGTTTGATAACCTTCAGAGTCATCATAACACCCTCTTATCTGATAATGAGAATCTTTCTTATGAATTTCTTCAAAGAAAGCAAGATCCTGAGAAGGTAAGGAAGAGTTATGAAGATCTTCAGAAGGAACGTGATTCATTGCTTGCTCAGCAGATCAATGCTGGTCGGGAAGAATTCATTCCACCATGTTTGAAGTGCATTGAACGTGAATCTGCTAATTCTTCACCTGAAAGTTCAAATGCTTCTATTGCTGCAAATTCTTCACATGTCTCTGCTATCACTAATTCCTCATCTGAGGATGTTGCTAGTATCACTGACAATGTAGGGCTGAAGGAATTGTATATGACAGGCATGTACAAAAGCCTCACAGGGCATCAAGCACTTTGTGATGTGCTTAAAAAGCAAGTCCTCAACAGGAACCCTAGGAAAGAGGGTATTGCCTTTGAGAGGAAACTCAATGCTGATGGAACATACTGGAAGCCTGAGCAGTATCCCAAAACCTCATGGGTTGCTGCAAAGGGACCTCAAGTAGATCCATCTACTTTATCTGGCTTCACATGTGAATCTCCTCATTCTTCTGATGAGTCATTTGACTCCAACTATAAGCTGTTCAAAGATCAGAATGGTGAAGTATTTGCTAGATATGTTGGCACTAATTGCAGGAACAGTCTGCCTATGCAGAAAATCTGGGTTCCCAAAAAGTGCCTTCAAAGTCTTCAAGTGAATGTCATCATGACACCACTTGTGAAGAATAGGAACCCCAGATCAAATTCTTCATATGGACCAAATTCTTCATATGGATCCAAGTCCTCATATGGACCAAATTCCTCACGTGGATCAAATTCCTCAAATGGATCAAAGTCCTCATATGAACATCATCATGCTAACACCTCTATTTCGCAGGGAAGATCTAAGGGCTATGAATATGTGCATTATTCTTCAAACCACTATGTTCATAAGTCCTCGAAGAATTTCTCTGCTTATTCATATGCTTATCCTAACCCCTCTTATGTGAAACGAAGAGGACTGGCTTCAATGCCACCTTTCTCTTATGGAGATCGCAGAATGATGAACTCTTTGCCACTCCTCCAGATGTGGTGGTGAAGAAAAAGAACTAATCTCTTATGCAGGGTCAGGTCTCCAGACGAACTTAAACGTCTGAAGCAATTGCTGGAGACCTGAAAAATGCTTGAAAGGATGCAAGCTAATCATGAAGAAATGAATTTTCATTTCTCACGTCCTCATACTGCTATATCTGTCCATTGCTTGATGAAATTGATGTGATGAATTTGATGTCATATTCTTCATTGATGAAGTATATGGGTTCATAAGTTGCACTAATTCATCTGCAGGATGATCAACTCAAAGCCACTGAGTGGGTCCTCGATAGTGGATGTACAAATCACATGACTGGTGACAAGAACCTATTGATAGACACTCCCTTATCTCCATCGCATCTGAAGCATATCAACTACGCTGACAAAGGCAAAAGCAAGGTATTGGGTCTATGTAAGGTTGCGATCTCAAAGGATCGACACATGGACAAAGTCATGCTTGTCGAGTCCTTAGGATTCAACCTCATGTCAGTCTCGATGCTTTGCGATCTTGATATGGTTGTTATCTTTGTCAAGTATCGTTGTGTTGTGATCATGGAAGCTGACCACTCCAAAGTCTTCGAAGGCTTTAGGAGAGGAGATCTGTATATTGTTGATTTCTCCACAGGACCACAACCTACTATATGTCTACTTGCAAAAGCTTCAGAAGGCTGGCTATGGCATCGACGACTCGGTCATGCTGGCATGAGGAACTTGCACACGCTCGTGAAGAAGAAGCACGTCATTGGCATTGAGAATGTCAAATTCCTCAAGGATCACCTGTGCGGAGCCTGTGAAGCTGGAAATATGACCAAGGCCAAGCATCCCGCGAAGACTATCATGACTACCACTTGTCCATTTGAATTGCTTCACATTGATCTCTTTGGTCCTAATCATTATTCTGTATTCACCAATGAAGCATCTCTATATGGTTTTGTTATTGTTGATGATTACTCTCGTTACACATGGGTGCATATCGTCACTTACAAACGTGAAGTGCAGGAAGTCTTCAAATGATTTTCCTTGAGGGCTTCAACCAACTTTGGTGTGAAGATCAAGCACATCAGAAGTGACTATGGGACCGAGTTCAAGAATACGGGTCTTGATGACTATCTTGATGAACTTGGTATCACTCATGAGTTATCTGCTCCTTATACTCCTCAGCAGAATGGCATCATGGAGCGCAAGAACAGGACTCTTGTTGAGATGGCTCGCACTATGCTTGATGAATACAAGATGCCTCATCACTTCTGGATTGAGGCAATTGATACTGCGTGCCACATCATCAACAGGGTATATCTTCACAAATTTATCAAGAAGACCGCATATTAACTCCTCGCTGACAAGAAACCCAATGTGAGTTATTTCAAAGTCTTCGGTGCTAAATGTTGGATTAGAGATCCTCATCACAATTCTAAATTTGCACCGAAAGCACATGAAGGTTATATTCTTGGTTACGGAAAGGACTCGCACACCTACTGAGTCTTCTACAACGTTCACTACAAGGTTGTTGAAACTGTAGATGTGTGGTTCGATGAAACTAATGGCTCGCAAAGAGAGCACCTACCTCATGTGCTAGATGAAAAGTCACCTGAGGAAATCATCAAGTTCAAGGATACTGAGGATGTCATTCCTACTGAAGAATCTGCTGAAGAAGAACATCATGCTGGTGCACCTGAAGAAAATGGTTCTGAAGAAAATGAGCAAATTCCTTGTCGTCAACCTGCTCATCCTCGTGTCGCAAATGAAGTGCAGATTGAGAAAATCATCAGCGACATCAATGCACTAGGTCCTCTCACACGCTCAAAAGCTTCACATTTGTCTAACTTTTGTGGGCACTTTGCTTTTATCTCTATCGCAGAGCCCACTAAGGTAGATGAAGCATTTCTGGAGCCTGAGTGGATTCAAGCTATGCAAGAGGAATTACATCAGTTCGAGCTCAACAATGTCTGGGAACTTGTCAAGCGACCAGACCCTTGCAAGCACAATATCATCGGCACCAAATGGATCTACCGCAACAAGCAAGATGAAAATGGCCTTGTGGTGAGGAATAGGGCACGGCTTGTAGCTCAAGGCTACACACAGGTTGAAGGAATTGATTTTGATGAAACTTTTGCACCTGTTGCTAGACTTGAGGCTATTCGCATATTACTTGCCTATGCTAACCATCATGACATCATCTTATATCAAATGGATGTGAAAAGCGCATTCCTCAATGGTAAGCTTGAGGAAGAAGTATATGTTGCTCAACCCCCAGGTTTTGAAGACCCAAAGCATCCCGACAAAGTCTTCAGCTCAATAGGGCCCTCTATTGCCTCAAGTAGCCCTCTCGGGCGTGGTATGATACTTTGCAGGAATTCCTCATGAAGAAAGGCTTCAAACCCGGTTCACTTGACCCAACTCTTTTCACCAAAACCAATGATGATGAATTATTCGTGTGCCAAATATATTTTGATGATATTATCTTTAGCTGTACTGACCAACGTTACACTAACGAATTTGGTTATATGATGAGGGAGGAATATGAAATGTCTATGACGGGAGAATTGAAATTCTTCTTAGGTTTTCAAATTCGTCAACAGCGCAATGGCATCTTCATATCTCAGGAGAAATATCTCAAAAACGTATTGAGGAAATTCGGTATGCAAGATTGCAAATGTGTCAAAATCCCTATACCCACAAATGGCCATCTATGCACTGATGAAAATGGTATTGACTTCGATCAAAAGGTATACCGCTCCATGATTGGTTCTTTATTGTATTTATGTGCATATAGGCCAGATATTATGCTTAGTGTTTGCATGTGTGCCCGCTTTCAAGCTACACCGAAGGAATCACACCATAAGGCTGTGAAGCATATTCTTCGATATCTAACTCACACTCCAACACTTGGATTATGGTATCCCGAGGGCTCGGCTTTTGATCTCATTGGATATTCAGACTCTGACTATGCTAGTGATCATGTGGACCGCAAGTCTACATCAGGCACATGCCATTTCCTTAGACGATCCTTGGTTTGTTGGTCCTTGAAGAAACAGAACTGCGTATCACTCTCTACTGCTGAAGCTGAGTACATTGTTGTTGGTTCTTGTTGTACTCAATTGCTATGGATGAATCAAACCGTCAAGGACTACGGCATCAATGTGAAGAATGTGCCTCTCTACTGTGAAAATGGGAGTGCCATCAAAATTTCTCATAACCCAGTTCAGCACTCGAAGACAAAGCACATTCAGATTAGTCATCATTTTTTGCATGATCATGTGTTGAAGGGCGACATCTCTATCGAGCACGTGAAGACTGAAGAACAGCTAGCCGATATCTTCACAAATCCCTTGGATGAGAAGAGATTTAGCAAGTTGCGGTGTGAGCAAAATATCTTAGAATCTTCAAATGTCCTTTGAAAAGGACACACATCCTAACACTTATGCAAAATTGATGACTTACATGTGCAACACACGAAGTAACGTTTTTCTTCAATCAATGAAGACTAACCCTCTAAGTTTGAAGAAATTAACGAAGAATTTGATTCTCAAAGCCCTACGACAATTATACGTGACGTCTGAAATCATCATTCTTATACGGTGGGTCATGCCACCAACAAAAGTTGAAAATCTTCAATTTGTGTTTTTTCAGTTTTGAAATTCCTCACTTGTTCAATTCCTTCAACTTGTCATTGTCTTCATTTTTTCCATCATTGTTCTTGACTGACTATATATATATATGTGTGTGTGTGTGAGAGAGAGAGAGAGAGTTTATGTCCTATACAACATTCACTTATTGCTATTTCTTCAAGTTGCCTTTTTCTGCTAAGTGAATGTGATCGGACCCTTCCCCCTCTATGCTAAACTCAACCCAGTCTGTTCACAAATTCTTCATGTGCATTATGTTTGAAACATGTTCAAAATCTTCACTGTGTCCTTGTCAGCTGAAGAATTTCCGAACGAAACGTTAAAAAATTCTTATCTGAATTTTCGGCTTTTGCCGCTCAAACCGTTCCACATCCCACGATTGGATTTATCTATTCGCCCATGATCTCACACGATCTCCACCGCTCTGTACGTGGGTGACACATGTCGCTAGGATGAGAAGGGTCAAGGGCACATTCGTCCAATTTCCTCGAGCGAGCGGTTCTTCACCTCGGCTATATATACCCCTCACCCTCCTCAGACTGCATTTACCTTGCTTGACCTCACTCCCCTCACTCGAGCTCTCAAGACCTAGCGCCGCCGCTACTTCCATCGTCGCCGGTGAGGAAGAGTTTCACTGCCTCGACCTCGTCGCCGTCGTACTCGCACCGGCCGCGGATTTCTTCTCTCCACCGCCATCGTAGCTGTCTTCCTCTGCCGAGTTAGGGCATGGAAGACCTGGACTGACGAACTTCCAATCTACTACTCCCAGTTCGTCGTGTTCTTCGTCAAGGGTAATTAAAAGTTACTTTTACTGCCCTTGTTGATTCTGATGATTTCTACAAAATCTTCAAAAGGTGTTTATTCTTCAACTTTCACACTCTAAACACCTTACACAAGCATATGTTCTTGATATGTTTCTCTAAGCTATATTTTTCTTCAAGATTCCTCAATTTTGTGGATTTTCAATATATACAACTCTGGAACCTAAGTCAAAAATGCTTAGTGAAATTCCTCAAGACACCACTGGTCAAATTCCTCAAACTTGTTCTTTTTGCAAAAACTTTTGAGAACGCATATGACCTCTCCAAATTCTTCGCACCTATACTTTGTTCACAGGTAAACATGTCCGCTTTTGAATCACTAGCTAGGTTCTCATCAACTTAACTCATTTGCAGCATTCCTCGAAGACCAAGTTGCATACCTCTTCAGAGAACTCAATTATTCAAAATCCTTAGCTGAAGAAAATGGCAGATGGCAAGAAACCTCAGAAGGGAGGCAAGAAACTAGAAGTTAACACAACATTTGAGATCCCTGATGACATCTATGAAGAATATTGTACTCCTGATGAAGCCAAGCATGGCAAGGAGAACAAGAATCAGCGCAAGGTGCGCATACAAAGGATAGAGAGGAGATGGGCACGGGAATGGAGGGATTACAGATATGTCACTCCAAAGTACATGAAGAAATTCACTCTTCACCCTCCTTACCCAAGACCTCCGTTGGCACCTGGCTAAATTGCTGATCCTACTAGCCTCAAGCGTGGTGAGGACTATCCTGATGAATGGGCAAAACGGCAAGCCAAGCTAGCCAAAATGGCCAAGGAAGCAGTGAGGAAATTCAATGAAGACTCCGCTGGTGTCACTGTTAAGGCTTCTGCTAGCAAACCCAGGAAGTCTATGCAAAAGAAGCCATCTCTCAAGCCTAGTTCTTCACCAATGCCCTCACAGCCCAGCTCATCCATGCCCTCATGGCAGATTCCTCAAGCTGCACCAGTTCCTCCAAGTGCAAAGCCCTCGGCTCCTCCGGCAAAGTCCTCAGCACACGTGCATCTTGCCTCGTGCCAAAGGACCACAAGCATTTCAATTGCCTCAGGAGCCTCTGCAAGTTCTTCTGCTCCTCCACAGTCCTCAACAGGCCCCACTTTGCTGAAGACTAAGGCTACTGCTAGACGAGGCTAAAGAACAAGTCCTCATAAGAAGCAGGTTGCCTTTCATGTGCTGTCCAGTGAAGACGAAGCTGATGATGAAGAACTCACTGAAATCATTAGAGACGGACAACAAAGGGCCGCTAGAGACAAAGGTAGCAATGTGCCATTAATGCTGGATCCAAAGTTGACCCTAGACTTCATCGACATATGGCATAAGGACCCCAACACTCCTTTGCATGAGCTGAACCTCACTCCTGGTCAAAGTCATATGTTGACTGCCTTCATTGGTGAGGAAAAATGGAAATTTGAACAGGGGAGGAAGGTGAAGAAAGCTCAATACAAGAAAGAGCGCTTTCTGAAGTAAAATGTTTTAAAGCTATCACCTGATGAACTTGTCGCTCTGCAATCTGAGATCAAGAATCTCAGTGATGAATTTGATCGATACTATGCTGACTGGCTAGGAGCCAAAGTCAAATTCGTCAAGCTTACCAAGGGATTCACCTCAAATGTTGCTGCCTCAACGCAACATGAAATTCCTTAGGCTGAAGCATCTACCCAGCCTACTGAAGAACATGCCAGCACCGCTGATAAAAGTAAGGCTGCTGATGAAACTGAAAATACCAGGACTGATGAAGTTATTCTAGCCGCTGATGAAATTGCCAGGGCAACCACTAGTGTTGCGCCTGAAGACACTAAACAAGTCAGGCCAGCTGCATCAGTTGCGTCTGAGGTAAATGAACCAATTTACTCTGCTCCTCCTGCACCAACACCAAGTCCTACCCTTCCTTCTGCATCAGAAGCAAAGAAAACCAAGGCTACGGAGCGAGCAACAGTGAAGAAACGGAAAGCATCTGCTACCTCAGAGTCTTCTGCACCGAAGAAGGCGAAGACTTTGACAAGCTCCTATGAAAATCCAATTGATGCTATTCCTGTTTCTAGCATGCCATCAAAGGAGATTATTCCCTTTGGTGAGGATTATGAGAGCCCAAGCGGATCAGATGAAGATGTTCCTTCTACTGCTTCGTCAGAGCAGTTGGACGAAGAAATTGAAGTGGATGATATCCCTTCAACCCCACTGGTATCATCACCCATGCCTTAGTTCACGGCTGAAGATGCAGGCATTGAAGAAATGGATGAAGAAGACAAAGACGTGCACATTGGGTGCACCACTCCAGTTCTAAATGATGACTATTGGGAAAGTCATCACCCCAATTCACCCATGTTCACCCCACTTCAAAATATTCCTCCATCCCCTGTCCAGACTAAAGAAATTCAAACGGGCGCTGATGAACGTCAAGCGTCTCTTCTTACCATCCATGAAGAAATTCCAGCCACTAGTGCTGATGCTCATGTTGTTGAAGAAGTGGAGACCCAGGCTGTTCCTGAAGATGTGGAAACTGAAATTCCTCAGCCTGTGGCCCCTGAGACTATGATCCCAGAGGTTGTGAAGACATTGACTGATACTCCTCAGCCCAAGACGAAGAATCCCTTCTAAAAGAAGCAGAAATTCAAAGTTGATGACTTCTTTCATGAGCATGTATTCTTCACTTATTACAACCTGTATGATTCTGCTCGCCTTCGAAGGAAGCGTTTCTGGACAGCAAGTCAGATGAATTTCTATTCTTCTCTACTTTTCAACAAAGACAAGATCTTTGACCATGAGCATATTCCTCATGTGGATATGGAGTCACTGCCTTGCTTCACCCCAATCCTTAGTGTTCTTCACGACACTGGGCTACTGAATTTCTGCACCGACATATGTGACTGGAATGAAGAGCTAATTCTTCAGTTCTATGCTACATTGCACATCACCGGCAACGCTGAAGATGTGAATTCATGGGTGCTAGACTGGATGACAGAGAACACGCACTACACAGCACCGGCCTCTGAATTGCTTCATGCCCTGCCTGTCAGTCCTCCCCTTGAAGGTGCATAGCTCATCTACCATCAACATCAACTATCTGATCATTACATGCAAGTGTTGATGAAGCCGCTGAAGCCTGGTCAAGCCCCCAGAACCAAATTCCTCGTGAAGGAATTGCTCTATGCACCAAGGACCGTCTACAGGATTCTGACCAAGACCCTGAGTCCAATCAAAGGACATGACTCTAATGAAGAAGAGGCCGTTGGCATCACGAAGAATCTTCTATTCAACATCATCCATGGTGTTCCAATCAACTACCATGATTTCTTCATGAGGACTCTAGCAAATGTTGCATTGTCACCTTTTGAGTTGAAGCCTTACGCTCCCTGGATTATGAGAATCCTCAGATCAAGGTCTTCAATCAATTACAAGGCTGATACTCTTAACCATGGCACCTACTTGCCCCCTATTGAAGTCCTCAATTGGACATTTTCCTCAGCAGATGAGAAGGGCAAGGCGACTGCAATTATTGATGAAGGCATTCGTCCATTGGATGGACAGTTCCGCAAAGCTGCAGCCTACTCCACCAATGATGACTCTGCCACTCATGATTTTGCTGCTAATGCTTCAAAGCAAAATCCTCAAGGCACAGCTCCAAGGGTGATGACTGATCGTGAGCTTATCCTCGGTCTTCACTAGAAGGTCGATCACAACCACAAATGGGTCAAGCGTCAGTTTGGTTCAGTTCTTCAAATCATGACCATCACTCGGAATCCAGTGAAGAAGAACCACTACTACCTCCATGAAGTCTTTGATCACACCTGGGTTGTTCTGTCTCATCTCTACGGTGAAGAAGATCTTAAGCGGATGGGCTTCAAGCAGGACTTTGACTGGTCTCAGCCACCTTTGAGGAAATTCAAGAAGGTCAAAGTTCCTCACTTGGTGGCCAGCTCTTATTCTTCATCGCGCGAGAGTGATGAAAATGAAGACTTAGACGACACTACGGCAGGCACTACTTCAACAACCGACCCCAACAACACTGGCGCTCCTCCATTGACTTCGTGATGATATTCTTCAGGCGCGTTAGTCCTCATTTTTCGTCCCTTTTGGTCATTCGATGACAAATGGGGGGGGGGATTTGAGTTAGTCTTTAAGCGGGTCTCTATATATGGGTGTTTTTTTTGCTAAGTTACAACCCTCGTTCTTTTGAAGACTTTGTTGGACCGAGTTGTAATCTTAACTCTGATGGTGGTCTGATACTTCTTCTATGTTCTTCTGCATGCTATTTCCTCATATATGTTAATGCACGCATGTTGAATTACATCAGTCACCATATTTCTTTATGCATTTCAAATTCTTCGTATCATATGATAAATGTGTGTATGAATTACAAGATATAGGGGGAGATCTCCATGATTCTACTCTTCAATGTGCATTGCTTCTCAAAAGCAAATTCCTCACTATGCACATCTTCAGGGGGAGTTCTTCTATATCTTGCAATCAAATTCCTCAATATCAGTATTTACACTTCATATGTTTATCCCCGTTGAAAACGTAACCTATATTGTCATCAATCACCAAAAAGGGGGAGATTGTAAGTGCATCTAGTGTTGATACGTCTCCAACGTATCTATAATCTTTTATTGTTCCATGCTATTATATTATCCATCTAGGATGTTTTATATGCTATTTTATCTGATTTTTGGGACTAACCTATTAACCTAGAGCCCAGTGCCAGTTTCTGTTTTTCCTTGTTTTTGAGTTTTACAGAAAAGGAATACCAAACGGAGTCCAATTGGCCTGCCAATTTTTGTGGATTTTTTATGGACCAAAAGAAGCCCTCGGAGTAAAAGAGTTGGGCCAGAAGAGTCCTGAGTCGTCCACGAGGGTGGAGGGCGCGCCCTACGCCCCTGGGTGTGCCCCCCTATCTCGTGGACGACTCGGAGACCCCCTTGACGTGAGGCTGATGCCAAAAATTCCTATAAATACAGGAACCTGCAGAACATAACCTAGATCGGGAGTTCCACCGCCGCAAGCCTCTATAGCCACCAAAAACCAATCGGGACCCTGTTCCGTCACCCTACCGGAGGGGGGATCCTTCACCAGTGGCCATCTTCATCATCCTGACGCTCTCCATGACGAGGAGGGAGTAGATCACCCTCGGGGCTGAGGGTATGTACCAGTAGCTATGTGTTTGATCTCTCTCTATCGTGTTCTTGATTTGGCACGATCTTGATATATCGCGAGCTTTGCTATTATATTTGGATCTTATGATGTTTCTCCCCCTCTACTCTCTTGTAATGGATTGAGTTTTCCATTTGAAGTTATCTTATCGGATTGAGTCTTTAAGGATTTGAGAACACTTGATGTATGTCTTGCATGTGCTTATCTGTGGTGACAATGGGATATTCATGTGATCTACTTGATGTATGTTTTGGTGATCAACTTGCGGGTTCAGTGACCTTGTGAACTTATGCATAGGGGTTGGCACACGTTTTCGTCTTGACTCTCTGGTAGAAACTTTGGGGCACTCTTTGAAGTACTTTGTGTTGGTTTGAATAGATGAATCTGAGAGTGTGTCATATCGTATAATCATACCCACGGATACTTGTGGTGACATTGGAGTATCTAGGTGACATTAGGGTTTTGGTTGATGTGTGTCTTAAGGTGTTATTCTAGAATGAACTCTAGGATAGATTGAACGGAAAGAATAGCTTCGTGTTATTTTACTATGGACTCTTGAATAGATTGATCAGAAAGGATAACTTTGAGGTGGTTTCATACCCTACAATAATCTTTTCGTTTGTTCTCCGCTATTAGTGACTTTGGAGTGACTCTTTGTTGCATGTTGAGGGATAGTTATATGATCCAATTATGTTATTATTGTTGAGAGAACTTGCACTAGTGAAAGTATGAACCCTAGGCCTTGTTTCAAGGCATTGCAATACCATTTTCGCTCATTTTTATCATTAGTTACCTTGCTGTTTTTATAATTTCATATTACAAAAACCTATATCTACTATCCATATTGCACTTGTATCACCATCTCTTCGCCGAACAAGTGCACCTATACAATTTGCCATTGTATTGGGTGTGTTGGGGACACAAGAGACTCTTTGTTATTTGGTTGCAGGGTTGTTTGAGAGAGACCATCTTCATCCTACGCCTCCCACGGATTGATAAACCTTAGTATTCTACTTGAGTAAATTTGCTACGGTCCTACAAACCTCTGCACTTCGAGACCCAACAACGTCTACAAGAAGAAGCTTGTGTAGTAGACATCAAGCAATTTCTGGCACCTTCGCCAGGGAGGTGAGTGCTTGAAGGTATATCTTTAGATCTTGCAATCGAATCTTTTAGTTTCTTGTTTTATCACTAGTTTAGTCTATAAAAGAAAACTACAAAAAAATGGAATTGAGGTTGCCTCATATGCTCATCTTTTTAATATCTTTCGTGAAAATGATGGAAAGGAAATTGTGCTCAAGTGTTAGAAGAAGAATGCATTAAAATGTTTGGCACAAAATATTTTAATGATGAGCACGATTGCAATGTTGTTAGTATGAATTCTTTGAATATCCATGATGCTAATGATATGCGAAGCCACAAGCTTGGGGATTCTATGTTTGATGAAGATGATATTTTTAGTCCCCCAAGTTTTGATGAGAATATTTATTATGATGAAAGCATGCCTCCTATTTATGATGATTATATTGATAATAGTGGATTTGGAGAGGTCATGACTTTATTTAGTGATGAATCCACTATTGCGGAAGAGGTTCCAATTGATTATGAGAACAAAGTTGCTATCTATGATGATTATTGTGATGGCATGTATGCTATAAAAAATAATGATAACCATGAAACTTGTCATCTTGAATTTAATTTTCAATTGGATTATGCCTCACATGATAGTTATTTTGTTGAGTTTGCTCCCACTACTATTCATGAGAAGAAATTTTCTTATGTGGAGAGTAATATAAATTCTATGCTTGTAGATCATGAAAAGAATGCTTTATGTGATGGTTATATTGCTGAATTCATTCATGATGCATGATGCTACTGAAAATTATTATGAGGGGGGAATATATGCTTGTAGGAATTGCAATAATATCAAGTTTCCTCTCTATGTGCTTAAAATATTAAAGTTATGCTTGTTTTGCTTTCCTATGCTAGTTGATTATTGTTTCCATAAATTGTTTGCTCACAAAATACCTATGCATAGGAAGTGGGTTAGACTTAAATGTGCTAGTCATATTCTTCATGATGCTCTCTTTATGTTTCAATTCTTATCTTTTATGTGAGCATCATTGAAATCATCATGCCTAGCTAGGGGCGTTAAACGTTAGCGCTTGTTGGGAGACAACCCAATTTTATTTCTGTTCTTTACTTTTTGCTCCTGTTTAGTAATAAATAATTCATCTAGCTTATGTTTATATGTGGTTTTATGTTTTAATTAGTGTTTTTGCCAAGTAGAACCTTTGGGAAGACTTGGGTGAAGTCTTTGCGATCTTGCTATAAAAAACAGAAACTTTTGCGCTCACGACATTAGCTGCCATGTTTACTAGAGAGTGCTTTTAGGTTGATTCTTTTTGCGGATGATTAATACACAAATTCCACACGTCCACCAATTTATTTAAGAATTTTTGGAGCTCCAGAATTATTCGAACAAATCAGATTACTACAGACTGTTCTGTTTTTTACCGATTCTGTTTTTCGTGTGTTGTTTGCTTATTTTGATGAATCTATGAGTAGTATCGGAGGGTATGAACCATGGAGAAGTTAGAATACAGTAGATATTACACCAGTATGAATTTATAATTAGTTCACAACAATACCTATGTGGTGGTTTTAGTTTCTTATGCTAACGGAGCTTACGAGTTTTCTGTTGAGTTTTGTGTTGTGAAGTTTTCAAGTTTTGGGTAAAGATTCGATGGACTATGGAATAAGAAGTGGCAAGATCCTAAGCTTGGGGATGCCCAAGACACCCCAAGGTAAAATTCAAGGATAACCAAAAGCCTAAGCTTGGGGATGCCCCAGATGGTATCCCCTCTTTCGTCTTCGTTCATCGGTAACTTTACTTGGAGCTATATTTTTATTCACCACATGATATGTGTTTTGCTTGGAGCGTCATTTTGTTTTATTTTGTTTTACTTGCTGTTTGAATAATATCCCAAGATCTGAAATTCTTAAATGTTAGAGAGTCTTCACATAGTTGCACAATTATTCGACTACTCATTGATCTTCACTTATATCTTTTGGTGTAGTTTGTCATTTGCTCTAGTGCTTCATTTATATCTTTTATAGCACGATGGTAGTTTTATTTTGAAGAAATAGATGAACTCTCATGCTTCACTTATATTATTTTGAGAGTCTTAAATATCATGGTAATTTGCTTTGGTTAGGAATTTAGTCCTGATATGTTTGGCATCCAAGAGGGATATAATAAAAACTTTCATATAAAGTGCATTGAATAATATGAGAAGTTTGATTCTTTATGATTGTTTTGAGATATGAAGATGGTGATATTAGAGTCATGATACTGCCCCTTAGTGATTTTGGTGTATTGAAGACTTATAGGTTAAGGGACTAATGTGTTTGTGAGTGTACACAGGTCTATGAGTCTATGAGGAGTTTGATATTTACAATGAAAGTTGACCCCTAAAAATGAATGTCTTCAACTGAAGACTTTGGCTTTCTGAAGACTTTGAAAGTGAAGAAATTGGTGTGACCTTGAAGACTAGATATTCGTGCGAGGAACATGAAGCGTGAAGACTTTTGTTTTCGTAGTTTCGTTTTCTCTTTCTTGAGTCATAGTAAACACCGTACTGTTAAAGGGGGTCGAGGAAAAACTAAGGAAAAGTTTCCAAGTGATGCTCATCTCAAAATCCTATACCTACCAATCGCTTCGAGTGAAGCCATTAGAAATCTCATATAGTTCAGTCAATTTCTTTAGTGACAGACACGAAGTTCTTCTGGTCTCTAAGGAATTTGTTCTGACTGAGGAGTTAGGAATTCGCCAGTGCAGATTGCCTAGAAGTGAGGCACATGATAGCCCTGAGGAATTTGGACCTCAAATTTCCGACCGTTGCGGTCCTATGCGCTAGCTATCCCAAAATATCTTATCCACCTAACGGTCATATCATTGAAGGGCATTTATATCTTATCATGTCGGGCTGCTCCCTAGGCTATAAATACCCGCCCCCCTACAACCACTAGCTGGTTGGCTACTCCGAGAGAAACTGACACTTTTCATTGAGAGCATCCCATCCTCCGAGGACTTTGAGCAAAAATCATCAAGTGAGGAAAACCCCAAACCCAAACACCTACAAAACCAAAGTGATTGAGCATCACTGAAGAGATTGTTCCTGTGTGGATCTGGCGCTTGTGTAACGCCCCGAGACCGATGTGCCAGTTGTCGTCCAGTTTTTCGCCGTCGTTGCCATGTCATTTGCTTGCGTGTTGCATTTCATCATATCATCATGTTTTCAAAACTTGCGTCTGTCCCAGTCTCCTCGTTCCTACCGTTGTCCGTTCCGAACCCAGACGCACTCGCATGTGCCCACGGCATGTCCGAAATAGTATTTTATAAGTGGTCGGGAAATGTTCTCGGAATGGGATGAAAGTTGGCGTGCGGTGTCGTTTTGTTATTAGTAGACCGCCTGCTAAGTTTCATCGCGTTCGGAGTTCGTTTGACGCCCCAACGGATAACTATAGCGGCAATATAGCCGGTCTAACGTCGGACGTTTTCGGTCTCCGGAAACAGATGCCGGGCCCTCTCTCTCTCTTCTCCCCCTCCCAGTCTCGCCACAGCCCACCTAGTCCATCCTCCTTCCCCTCTTCGCTTCCGGAGTTGTCCGATGCGACCGCACGGTCCGAAACCCTCTCTGCACAGTGCATCGAACCCCTCACGTGAGCGTCCGAAAGTTGTCCCGGACCCGACCCGGGGTGTCGCCACGGTTGTGTCCGGATCATCCCCAAACGTCTACAAAATGTCATCGTTTTCCTATTTGGACTTCCTAGTGTTTTATTCTCGACCGCTCGATTTTAATTGGAGGGACGGATTAGCCCCTAAACTTCCCTCTTTGCCATATATATAGTCCACTCCTAGACTATTTTGGACAAATCCCTAATTTCTAGGGATCCTCTAGTCGCCGCCGTCGCACCGTCTCATCACCCAGCTCGGGATCCCCATCCCACCAACCACCGAGCCCGAGCTCCACCTCGTTTTCCCCACCATAATCTCAAATCCATCGATCCACCCAACCACGCATCTTGCTCCTCTTGTGCACCCCGCCTTCGCCCACCGTGCCTCGTCGGACCGGCCTTGCCGGAGACCAGCGCAGCTCACACCTCCAGCCATCCCCGTCGAGCCATCGGCGTCCTCCAGCAGAGCCGCGCCCTTCCTCTCCAACCTCCCCTCGTCCAGGAGCCGAGCTCCTCGATCCATCCTCGTGCCCGAGGCCTCCTCCTGCCTCGCTCGATCTGGACAAAGAGGGTCCCAAGCATCTCCACCATCGCCGCCTCAGTTGAGTGCCGCCCTGGTTCCCTTTCTATCCTTCCTCCGGTCCCCTCATCTCATCTCCCTCTCTGAATCGTGTTGCGATGCCGTTGTTTTCTGCAGAGCCACTGCCATCACGGAGCCCCAACTCCGGCCACCTCGTCTCCGCGGTGCTCTGACGCCTCGGATTCCGTCTGACCGCCGGCGTCCCGTCCTCGCCGCTGCTTCGAACACACGCGCGCGCCTGCCTCCCTCGTCTCGCAAGCCTCGGCGTGGGTCGACCGCGTCCGCCGCCATGGGCTTCTTCATGGAGCACTCGACGCCATGGACGGCCTCGAGCTCGTCGCCAACGCCAGCCTCCTCTGCTAGAATCTCCAGCCTCACCCCGCGCCCTGGGTTCGGCCGATCTGGGCCTCCCCATGCCCTCGCCGGAGTCACCCGCTGGTGAGCTCCTTCGTGGCGCCGCCCTGCCCCTTTTTCCTTCCTTTCCCTTGCGTCGCTCCACTGCCGATCTCCTTGCCTCTTCGTTGTTTTGCCGCAGGAGTCGAGGCCACAGCTTTCCCTTCCACTGGATCCCGCCGCCGCGCTGCCGTTTCCGGTCTCCAGCCGCTCAAGTCCTGCCTCGCCGCACCTCTGCTTCGTGCGAGCAAAGATGAGACGACTGCTGCAGAGCCGCCTCGCCCCGCCGCGCTGAACCGCTGTTGTCTGCTTCGTCAAATCGTGCGAGAGGAGCTCGCCTGATCCAGCCGCGCGTTGACCGAGCTGGCCAGCTACGTGGGCCGGCCTCCTCTCGCGCCGCGGCCCAGCATCGCTTCCAGCAAGGCCCGGCTTCCTGAAGCCCAACGTGAGGAAGCCCACCTCCTGTTTGCTCCTGTGCTGCCCAGTTCGGGCCAGTTTCGGCCTGACTCATGTTTTTTTCCCGAGGAGTGATTTATCTATTTATCCAGTGTAAAACAGTTTTCCAGAAAAACCCTTGTTGATCATGCATTTAATAATTCCACAACCGTGCATCAGATTGAAAAACTTAATATATGAAACTTGCTTAGAATTGCATCTAGTTTCATAATATGTCGTTTTCATCTATGTTTAAAATGTTTAAAATGTTGTGTGATTAATTTTTGCTCTATGTCATGCTAAAATGGTTTAATTCATAACTAAATAACCGTAGCTCCAAACCTAACAAACTTTATATGTAAATGGGGTAAAATTTTGCCTAGTTTAACATGGTGGCATCATCTTTGCATGTTTAATAACTCTAAAATTGTGTTTAGGGCAGATCAGCACCTAACCTAATATATGCACATGAGGAGTTCCGGATTTGTTGTTTGTTGTTCCCGGCCTCATTTAAACTTGACTAGATAGGTAGTTTTACTATGCTTCACCTCTTGCCATGCTTAACAACATTTAATATTGTTGGGTACATAAATGAGATGGAACTAAATAATTGTTGTGGTGCTCCGTCAATATGCAACTCGTTGCATATTGAGCTCAACTTAAGCTGTAGTGTTGTTTGTGCATTTTACCATGTCATGCATATTTAAACCGGACATGCATCATACTTGTTTGCGCACCGTGCCATGTTCATGTGTTGGTTGTTTACTATGTTGTGTGCTTCTTTTCCGGTGATGGCTTCTTCGGGTTGGTTCCGGTAACGTCGTGTTGTGAGGATTCGTTCGACTACGTCCGTTTGTCTTCTTCATGGACTCGATTCTTCTTCCTTGCGGGATTTCAGGCAAGATGATCATACCCTCGAAATCACTACTATCTTTGCTTTGCTAGATGCTCGCTCTTTTGCTATGCCAATGCTACGATGCCTACCATTTGCTTTCAAGCCTCCCAAATTGCCATGTCAAACCTCTAATCCATTATGTCCTAGAAAACCGTTGATTGGCTATGTTACCGCTTTGCTCAGCCCCTCTTATAGCATTGTTAGTTGCAGGTGAAGATTGAAGTTTGTTCCTTGTTGGAACATGGAGATGTTGTTCCTTGTTGGAACATGTTTACTTGTTGGGATATCACTATATATCTTATTTAATTAATGCATCTATATACTAGATAAAGGGTGGAAGGCTCGGCCTTATGCCTGGTGTTTTGTTCCACTCTTCCCGCCCTAGTTTCCGTCATATCGGTATTATGTTCCCGGATTTTGCGTTCCTTACGCAGTTGGGCTATAATGGGAACCCCTTGACAGTTCGCCTTAAGTAAAGCTCCTCCAGCAATGCCCAACATTGGTTTTACCATTTGCACTAACAACCTACCACCTTCCCTTGGGTTCTGCAGACTCAAGGGTCATCTTTATTTTAACCATCCCGGGCCAGTGCTCCTCTGAGTGTTGGTCCGACCAAGTAGACTGCGGGGCCACCTCGGGGCAACTTGAGGGTTGGTTTTACTCGTAGGATGTCTCATCTGAGTGTGCCCTGAGAAAGAGATATGTGCAGCTCCTATCGGGATTTGTCGGCACATTCGGGCGGTGTTGCTGGTTTAGTTTTACCCTGTCGAAATGTCTTGTTGTACTGGGATACTGAGTCTGATCAGAATGTCTCGGGTGGAGGTCTATTCCTTCGTTGATCGTGAGAGCTTGTGATGGGCTAAGTTGGGACACCCTGCAGGGATTTGAACTTTCGAAAGCTGTGCCCGCGGTTATGGGCAGATGGGAATTTGTTAACGTCCGGTTGTAGAAAACCTGAAGTTGACCTTAATTAAAATGAATCAACAGCGTGTGTAACCGTGATGGTCTCTTTCCGGCGGAGTCCGGGAAGTGAACACGGTTGTTGGAGTTATGCTTGACGTAGGTTGTTCTAGGATCACTTCTTGATCATACTTTTATCGACCGTGCTTTGCCTTCTGGTCTCGCTCTCATTTGCGTATGTTAGCCACCATATATGCTAGTCGCTTGCTGTAGCTCTACCTCATACCTTTACCTTTCCCATAAGCTTAAGTAGTCTTGACCGCGAGGGTGCGAGATTGCTGAGTCCCTGTGGCTCAAAGATACTTCCAAAACCAGCTTGCAGGTGCCGATGAGTCCGTGCAGATGACGCAACCAAGCTCAAGGAGGAGCTCGATGAAGATCTTGTCCTTTGTGTGTTTCGTTCTAGTCGATCAGTAGTGGAGCCCAGTTGGGGTCGATCGGGGACCTTTGTCGCTTTTGGGGTTCTTCTTTTATTTTGGCTCCGTAGTCGGGCCCTGATTGTACTTGGTTGATGTAATGCTTTATTCATGTATTTGTGTGAAGTGGCGATTGTAAGCCAACTATGTATCTTTTTCCCCTATGGTATTATATGGGTTGTGTGAAGATTACCTCACTTGCGACATATGCCTTCAATGCGATTATGCCTCTAAGTCGTGCCTCGACATGTGGGAGCTATAGTCGCATCGAGGGTGTTACAAGTTGGTATCAGAGCCTTCCCCGACCTTAGGAGCCCCATTGCTTGATCGGTATTAGCGGTCGAGTTGTGTCTAGAAAAATGTTTTGAGTCATTTAGGAATTATATATCGGAGAGTTTAGGAATTCTTTTTACTTCCCAATCTCCTCATCGCTCTGGTAAGGCATCCTGACGTAGAGTTTTGACTCTTCTCTTCTCAAATTTCACTAAAAAAATTTTAGGATCACGCAGGTATCTTGGAATCGTTCCGATAGTTTTGTGACGAGAACATTGTCTTGGTGCCTCCTATCAGGGGTTTTGTGGAAGTGTCCCAGGGAGTTGAGCTCTGAGGTGTTGTCGTCATAATTTTATCGTTGCAATTCTGGAATACCTGAGTTTAGTACGCCGACATCGAAAATCTCCTTTATGCAGTTTGTTGGTGAGATAACCTCGACGCCACCCAGTACTGGGGCGGGAGTTCGGGAGTATTGCCATAACTTGTATAACGGATGCTTTTCGAAGGTTGAGGTAGATGATTTCCGAAGGTTTGTCGGTTATGTGTTGAAGGATGGATACAGCTGGATGTAGGATTTGCTAGATTTGGGTGAGATATTATGCTTCCCCTGTATCCCCAACACCTGATTGCATAACCGGAAAGTTTCGGGAGTTTCATAAGTGGGAATTCAAGTAGCTCTTAGGATATCTTTCCGACAGATGTATGATATGAAATTGGGGTTCAACGTCTAGTGGTTCGCCTATTCACGGTCGGTTTTACAGTGGTCTCTTTGTGTCTTAAAGAGTCCTTGGCTATGCCGACTTGGGGACGCTTCGTATGTCATGTGCACTGCGTTGTACATGATGGTGCTGTACGATCGAGCCCGTGTAGGCCCCACCACGAAAACTTCGGACGAAATCTCTATCATTTGTTTGTTCCGGCTTATTCTGCAAGCTAATCCTTTGTTTTGTTTGGAGCTGTGGTATTCAAGTTGCTTCGAAGTAAAATGTTGATTCCATCCCTTTCCTAAGTGGTGTTCTCATACTTCGATGTGAATACCAATCCTTCTCGATCATCGAGTTTGTCATGTCAATCCTTTTTAACCGGTGTGCTTCTCTTCAAATGGATCCGATCATATCAGCAAGATTCAATCTCAGCTTTCTCAACGGTGTTCATTTCATTCGTCCCAAGTTGCCTTTGTTTTCCCGCCCACCCACCCTTTTCTTCAAGGAATCCGATGTCTTATCAAGTATCCTTTATTCTTGTGAAGTCTCTCCATTCGTTTTTCTTCATATTCGTATCCGGTGTTCTCATGAAGATTCTAACGGAGCTTCAAGTTTGTCACTCTTCACTCATTCTCTTCTCCGGTGGATTCAATCAAGCTTTTGATCATATTCTTTTCCATACTTCTATTGTTTTTTCTTTTGACGGTGCACCTCATAATGATTCACTTCTCGCTATTCATTTGTTCGGGAGTGCTGAAGATATCTCAGAAGGTTCGTCTTTCCATTCAAGTTCCGTTCAAACATATTTCGAGGATGTTATCTCATTCAAGTCATTTATTTCAACCGGTGCTTTCTCTTTTTTAATCATTTCAACGGTGGTTGTTTCGAGTGGGCCCTAACCCACAGGTCTTTTCCCAGGATCTTACCTGACTCTTCTTATTTTTTCCGGAGGTATTCTCAAATTCTTTTCGAAGTTTGACGTAAGAATGATGTATCATCAGTCAAATGTCATCTCCAAGATCTTTCAAATTCTTTTCATCGTTGGCTCAACCTTTCCATTATTCATTCCGGAGTGCCTCAACAATTCACGGTGGTGTCTCTCATTGTCATTTGAAGATCGAAGAAGAGTTCCTCTTTAATCTTGCTACATTCTCTTCAAGATTCGTGATTCTAGCTTGTTGCCATCCTCTCATAATTGTTTCGATTGTGAGTATTCTTTTCACGTATCCGGAGCCCACCATCTAAGATTTATTCATTCTCAGCTTTCAGTTATCATTCTCTGATCTTGCCGGTGCATCAATCAAATATCTTCTAATCAGTTCTTGATCTCTTCGTGCTCATGTATCTAGTTTGTCTCAAGCTTCTTCGTTCATTTGCTAATTCTTCCCGGTGTCTTCCTTATCTTTTCTTTGTTCATTTTTTTAATTCTTACGGTGGTTCGTTCAAGAGTTTTCTTCCTTCGTGTATCATATCCCTTCATGTATCATATCTATGCATTCATGCTTTTCAAATCCTACCGGGGTTTCGCTGAAGGCATTCTCAAGTTGACACTATATCTATCTTAATCCTTTCTACGAGAATAAGTAATATGTCGAATCCATTGCTTGTCATCAATTAAATTGGTGAAGGATAAGCATAATGTAATTCTTATTCTTGTTTCATCCAAGAGATTAATTCCTTTTTCCGGAGTGGTTCATCATACCATATTCTCAGTTCGAGATGCTTTATCTTTTCTTTCCCGGAGTTCCAAGCTCTAATTATCATTCCAAAGATCTATCTAATCTTTACAAGGTTTCACCTTGTGCTTTCAACTTCTCTTTCTTTTCGTTTGATCATCCTTTTGTTACCGGAGTTCTTCATGGAGGTTCTACATGATGGTTCTTCAAGGATTTAACTCCTTCTCGAAGGGTTCATCAAGATTCTTTTCAGAGGAGCTCAAGCATTCTTCTTCTTGTAATCCGGAGTTCAATTCTCTCTACCATATCGTCGGAGGTGGTATTATGTCATTCTTGATAATTTGAGTTCATATTTTCATGATTCACATGCTGTCAAGATTGGGATATTTTAAATCCATCAATCTCGTCATTGGAGCTATCTTGGGTTATATTTCACCTTAAACCTTCCCTAAGGATTGTTGCTATTTATGGTGCTTTTAAATGACCCATGTTCTTCTCTTATCCTTTCCGGTGCGATATACTTTCTCATCTCCTTGTTCATATCAATACAATTCTTTTCCCGTGAGTGGCAGGTTGTCACCTCATAATTTGAGTTGTACTCCATAAGACCATATCAAGTTTATTCTTTCGTTGTTGGTTTTCCAATAACTCCGTTCGACCCTTCTCCTTAAGATGCCTTTTCAAACTCTTTTGTGGCAGAAGTTGGCATTTTCTTCAACATTCTTTTATTTCAATTACCTATCTTCTATTCTTTCGTTCCGGAGGCATTGTGATGTTGCTCTCTTCAACCCATCTTTTCGTTTTGTCAGGATCATGTTCTTTTCTTGGTTTATCCATTTAATCGGAGTGTTGTGTCCTTTTTCCTCAAGCTCTTTCCGCCTTATCAAGTCTTGCATAACTTCTCAACCGGAGTGCTGACCGAAGTTGTTCTTCCTTGTTCCTCTTTGCTAACGGAGTGCTTTCAACTCCATTTATCTCCGTTGTATTCTTTTCTCGAAGTGGCTGAACCACTTCAAGGTTCATTGTTTCACTCGTTTGTCAAAGAAGCAACTTAGTTTTACCTCTTCTCTTATCTCTTCCGCTTCCCCTCCGGTGCCATTCTAGATCTCGGGACGAGATCCTCTCGTAGTGGTGGAGTGTTGTAACGCCCCGAGACCGATGTGCCAGTTGTCATCCCGTTTTTCGCCGTCGTTGCCATGTCATTTTCTTGCGTGTTGCATTTCATCATGTCATCATGTGCATTGCATCATCATGTTTTCAAAACTTGCATCTGTCCCGGTCTCCTCGTTCCTTCCGTTGTCCGTTCCGAGCCCAGACACACTCGCACGCGCCCACGGCATGTCCGAGATAGTATTTTATAAGTGGCCGGGAAATGTTCTCGGAATGGGATGAAAGTTGGCGTGCGGTGTCGTTTTGTTATTAGTAGACCTCCTGCCAAGTTTCATCGCGTTCGGAGTTCGTTTGACGCCCCAATGGATAACTATAGCGGCAATATAGTCGGTCTAACGTCGGACGTTTTCGGTCTCCGGAAACAGATGCCGGGCCCTCTCTCTCTTCTCCCCCTCGCAGTCTCGCCACAACCCACCTAGTCCAGCCTCCTTCCCCTCTTCGCTTCCGGAGTTGTCCGATGCGACCGCACGGTCCGAAACCCTCTCTGCACAGTGCATCGAACCCCTCACGTGAGCGTCCGAAAGTTGTCCCGGACCCGACCCGGGGTGTCGCCACCGTTGTGTCTGGATCATCCCCAAACGTCTACAAAACGTCATCATTTTCCTATTTGGACTTCCTAGTGTTTTATTCTCGACCGCTCGATTTTAATTGGAGGGACGGATTAGCCCCTAAACTTCCCTCTTTGCCATATATATAGTCCACTCCTAGACTATTTTGGACAAATCCCTAATTTCTAGGGATCCTCTAGTCGCCGCCGCCGCCCCGTCTCATCACCCAGCTCGGGATCCCCATCCCACCAACCACCGAGCCCAAGCTCCACCTCGTTTTTCCCCACCATAATCTCAAATCCATCGATCCACCCAACCACGCATCTTGCTCCTCCTGTGCACCCCGCCTTCGCCCACCATGCCTCGTCGGACCGGCCTTGCCGGAGACCAGCGCAGCTCACACCTCCAGCCATCCCCGTCGAGCCGTCGGCGTCCTCCAGCAGAGCCGCGCCCTTCCTCTCCAACCTCCCCTCGTCTAGGAGCCGAGCTCCTCGATCCATCCTCGCGCCCGAGGCCTCCTCCTGCCTCGCTCGATCTGGACCAAGAGGGTCCCAAGCATCTCCACCATCGCCGCCTCAGTTGAGTGCCGCCCTGGTTCCCTTTCTCTCCTTCCTCCGGTCCCCTCATCTCATCTCCCTCTCTGAATCGTTTTGAGATGCCGTTGTTTTCTGCAGAGCCACTGCCGTCACGGAGCCCCAACTCTGGCCACCTCGTCCCCGCGGTGCTCTGATGCCTCGGGTTCCGTCCGACCGCCGGCGTCCCGTCCTCGCCGCTGCTTCGAACACACGCGCGCGCCTGCCTCCCTCGTCTCGCAAGCCTCGGTGTGGGTCGACCGCGTCCGCCGCCATGGGCTTCTTCATGGAGCACTCGACGCCATGGATGGCCTCGAGCTCGTCGCCAACGCCGGCCTCCTCTGCTAGAATCTCCAGCCTCACCCCGCGCCCTGGGTTCGGCCGATCTGGGCCTCCCCATGCCCTCGCCGGAGTCACCCGCTGGTGAGCTCCTTCGTTGCGCCGCCCTGCCCCTTTTTCCTTCCTTTCCCTTGCGTCGCTCCACTGCCGATCTCCTTGCCTCTTCATCGTTTTGCCGCAGGAGTCGAGGCCGCAGCTTTCCCTTCCACTGGATCCCGCCGCCGCGCTGCCGTTTTCGGTCTCCAGCCACTCAAGTCCTGCCTCGCCGCACCTCTGCTTCATGCGAGCAAAGACGAGACGACTGCTACAGAGCCGCATCGCCCCGCCGCGCTGAACTGTTGTTGTCTGCTTCGTCAAATCGTGCGAGAGGAGCTCGCCCGGTCCAGCCGCGCGTTGACCGCGCTGGCCAGCTGCGTGGGCCGGCCTCCTCTCGCGCCGCGGCCCAGCACCGCTTCCAGCAAGGCCTGGCTTCCTGAAGCCCAACGTGAGGAAGCCCACCTCCTGTTTGCTCCTGTGCAGCCCAGTTCAGCCCAGTTTCGGCCCGACTCATGTTTTTTCCCGAGGAGTGATTTATCTATTTATCCAGTGTAAAACAGTTTTGCAGAAAAACCCTTGTTGATCATGCATTTAATAATTCCACAACCGTGCATCGGATTGAAAAACTTAATATATGAAACTTGCTTAGAATTGCACCTAGTTTCATAATATGCCATTTTCATCTATGTTTAAAATGTTTAAAATGCTGTTTGATTAATTTTTGCTCTATGTCATGCTAAAATGGTTTAATTCATAACTAAATAACCGTAGCTCCAAACCTAACAAACTTTATATGTAAATGGGGTAGAATTTTGCCTAGTTTAACATGGTGGCATCATCTTTGCATGTTTAATAACTCTAAAATTGTGTTTAGGGCAGATCAGCACCTAACCTAATATATGCACATGAGGAGTTCCGGATTTGTTGTTTGTTGTTCCCGGCCTCATTTAAACTTGACTAGATAGGTAGTTTTACTATGCTTCACCTCTTGCCATGCTTAACAACATTTAATATTGTTGGGTACATAAACGAGATCGAACTAAATAATTGTTGTGGTGCTCCGTCAATATGAAACTCGTTGCATATTGAGCTCCACTTAAGCTGTAGTGTTGTTTGTGCATTTTGCCATGTCATGCATATTTAAACCGGACATGCATCATACTTGTTTGCGCACCGTGCCATGTTCATGTGTTGGTTGTTTACTATGTTGTGTGCTTCTTTTCCGGTGATTTCTTCTTCGGGTTGGTTCCGGTAACGTCATGTTGTGAGGATTCGTTCAACTACGTCCGTTTGTCTTCTTCATGGACTCGATTCTTCTTCCTTGCGGGATTTCAGGAAAGATGATCATACCCTTGAAATCACTACTATCTTTGCTTTGCTAGATGCTCGCTCTTTTGCTATGCCAATGCTACGATGCCTACCATTTTCTTTCAAGCCTCCCAAATTGCCATGTCAAACCTCTAACCCATTATGTCCTAGCAAACCGTTGATTGGCTATGTTACCACTTTGCTCAGCCCCTCTTATAGCGTTGTTAGTTGCAGGTGAAGATTGAAGTTTGTTCCTTGTTGGAACATGGAGATGTTGTTCCTTGTTGGAACATGTTTACTTGTTGGGATATCACTATATATCTTATTTAATTAATGCATCTATATACTTGGTAAAGGGTGGAAGGCTCGGCCTTATGCCTGGTGTTTTGTTCCACTCTTGCCGCCCTAGTTTCCATCATATCGGTGCTATGTTCCCGGATTTTGCGTTCCTTACGCGGTTGGGCTATAATGGAACCCCTTGACAGTTCGCCTTAAGTAAAGCTCCTCCAGCAATGCCCAACATTGGTTTTACCATTTGCACTAACAACCTACCACCTTCCCTTGGGTTCTGCAGACTCAAGGGTCATCTTTATTTTAACCCCCCGGGCCAGTGCTCCTCTGAGTGTTGGTCCGACCGAGTAGACTACGGGGCCACCTCGGGGCAACTTGAGGGTTGGTTTTACTCGTAGGATGTCTCATCTGAGTGTGCCCTGAGAAAGAGATATGTGCAGCTCCTATCGGGATTTGTCGGCACATTCGGGCGGTGTTGCTGGTTTATTTTTACCCTGTCGAAATGTCTTGTTGTACCGGGATACCGAGTCTGATCGGAATGTCTCGAGTGGAGGTCTATTCCTTCGTTGACCGTGAGAGCTTGTGATGGGCTAAGTTGGGACACCCTGCAGGGATTTGAACTTTCGAAAGCCGTGCCCGCGGTTATGGGCAGATGGGAATTTGTTAACGTCCGGTTGTAGAAAACCTAAAGTTGACCTTAATTAAAATGAATCAACAGCGTGTGTAACCGTGATGGTCTCTTTCCGGCGGAGTCCGGGAAGTGAACACGGTTGTTGGAGTTATGCTTGACGTAGGTTGTTCTAGGATCACTTCTTGATCATACTTTTATGGACCGTGCTTTGCCTTCTCGTCTCGCTCTCATTTGCGTATGTTAGCCACCATATATGCTAGTCGCTTGCTGCAGCTCCACCTCATACCTTTACCTTTCCCATAAGCTTAAATAGTCTTGATCGCGAGGGTGCGAGATTGCTGAGTCCCTGTGGCTCACAGATACTTCCAAAACCAGCTTGCAGGTGCCGATGAGTCCGTGCAGATGACGCAACCAAGCTCAAGGAGGAGCTCGATGAAGATCTTGTCCTTTATGTGTTTTGTTCTAGTCGATCAGTAGTGGAGCCCAGTTGGGGTCGATCGGGGACCTTTGTCGCTTTTGGGGTTCTTCTTTTATTTTGGCTCCGTAGTCGGGCCCTGATTGTACTTAGTTGATGTAATGCTTTATTCATGTATTTGTGTGAAGTGGCGGTTGTAAGCCAACTATGTATCTTTTTCCCCTATGGTATTATATGGGTTGTGTGAAGATTACCTCACTTGCGACATATGCCTTCAATGCGATTATGCCTCTAAGTCGTGCCTCGACACGTGGGAGCTATAGTCGCATCGAGGGTGTTACAGCTTGTTACCTTTGAAGATTGTGCATCTTCCAGGCGGTTAGGCATCATGGTCCAGAGCATCCAAGAGGAAATTGTGGATCGCCGAGTGACTGAGTTTGTGACGGTTTGGAAGTCAACTGAAGACTTACCACGAGTGATTCGGCACGGTCTGTGTGACCTGAGCTCAACGAGAATATGATGAGGACTGTGTGTCCGAGACTGTGTGTCCTGAGGTTTAAATACCTAGCCGGTCCAACTAGATGTATGACTGTCACAGCAGTTGGAACTGGTCTACCAAATCACTATCTTCACCGAGCCAACTGGTTCTATTGTTGGGGAACGTTGCAGAAAACAAAAATTTTCCTACGGTTTCACCAAGATCCATCTATGAGTTCATCTAGCAGCGAGTGATTGGATGCATCTACATACCTTTGTAGATCGCAAGCGGAAGCGTTCAAAGAACGGGGTTGATGTAGTCGAACACGACGTGATCCAAATCACCGATGACCAAGCGCTGAACGGACGGCACCTCCGCGTTCAACACACGTACGAGCGGATGACGTCTCCTCCTTTCTTGATCCAGCAAGGGGGGAGGAGAGGTTGATGAAGATCCAGCAGCACGACGGCGTGGTGGTGGATGCAGGGCATCACAGTAGCAGGGCTTCGCCGTGTACTACGAGGGAGAGATGTAACAGGGGAGAGGGAAGCACCAAAGGCTGAGGTATGAAGTCCTCCCTCTCCTCAACTATATATAGGAGGGCCAAGGGGGGGGGGGTGCGCCAGCCTAGGAGATCCAATCTCCTAGGGGCGGCGGCCAAGGGGAGGTTTCCCTCCCCCCCAAGGCACCTAGGGGTGCCTTCCACTAGTGCGACTCCTCCCCTATGGAAACCCTAGGCGCATGGGCCTATAGGGGCTGGTGCCCTTGGCTCATATAGACCAAGGCGCACCCCCTATAGCCCATGTGGCCCCCCGGGGCAGGTGGCCCCACCCTGGTGGCCCCCGGGACCCCTCCGGTGGTCCCGGTACAATACCGATGACCCCGAAACTTGTCCCGATGGCCGAAACTGCACTTCCTGTATATAATTCTTTACCTCCGGACCATTCTGGAACTCCTCGTGATGTCCGGGATCTCATCCGGGACTCCGAAAAACATTCGGGTTACTGCATATACATATCTTCACAACCCTAGCGTCACCGAACCTTAAGTGTGTAGACCCTACGGGTTCGGGAGACATGCAGACATGACCGGGACGACTCTCCGGTCAATAACCAACAGCGGGATCTGGATACCCATGTTGGCTCCCACATGCTCCACGATGATCTCATCGGATGAACCACGATGTCGAGGATTAAACAACCCCGTATACAATTCCCTTTGTCAATCGGTATGTTACTTGCCCGAGACTCGATCGTCGGTATCCCAATACCTTGTTCAGTCTCGTTACCGTCAAGTCACTTTACTCGTACCGTAATGCATGATCCCGTGACCAGACACTTGGTCACTTTGAGCTCATTATGATGATGCATTACCGAGTGGGCCCAGTGATACCTCTCCGTCATACGGAGTGACAAATCCCAGTCTCGATCCGTGTCAACCCAACAGACACTTTCGGAGATACCTGTAGTGCACCTTTATAGTCACCCAATTACGTTGTGACGTTTGATACACCCAAAGCACTCCTACGGTATCCGGGAGTTACACGATCTCATGGTCAAAGGAAAAGATACTTGACATTGGAAAAGCTCTAGCAAACGAACTACACGATCTTGTGCTTATGCTTAGGATTGGGTCTTGTCCATCACATCATTCTCCTAATGATGTGATCCTGTTATCAATGACATCCAATGTCCATAGCCAGGAAACCATGACTATCTGTTGATCAACGAGCTAGTCAACTAGAGGCTTACTAGGGACACAATATGGTCTATGTATTCACACGTGTATTACGATTTCCGGATAATACAGTTATAGCATGAATACAGACAATTATCATGAACAAAGAAATATAATAATAATACTTTTATTATTGCCTCTAGGGCATATTTCCAACAGTCTCCCACTTGCACTAGAGTCAATAATCTAGTTACATTGTTATGAATCGAACACCCATGGAATTCTGGTGTTGATCATGTTTTGCCCTAGGGAGAGGTTTAGTCAACGGATCTGCTACATTCAGGTCCGTATGTACTTTACAAATCTCTATGTCTCCATCTTGAACATTTTCACGAATGGAGTTGAAGCGACGCTTGATGTGCCTTGTCTTCTTCTGAAACCTGGGCTCCTTGGCAAGTGCAATAGCTCCAGTGTTATCACAGAAGAGTTTGATTGGCCCCGACGCATTGGGTATGACTCCTAGGTCGGTGATGAACTCCTTCACCCATATTGCTTCATGTGCTGCCTCCGAGGCTGCCATGTACTCCGCTTCACATGTAGATCCCGCCACGATGCTCTGCTTGCAGCTGGACCAGCTCACTGCTCCACCATTCAATATATACACGTATCCGGTTTGTGACTTAGAGTCATCCAGATCTGTGTCGAAGCTAGCGTCGACGTAACCCTTTACGACGAGCTCTTCGTCACCTCCATAAACGAGAAACATTTCCTTAGTCCTTTTCAGGTACTTCAGGATATTCTTGACCGCTGTCCAGTGTTCCTTGCCGGGATTACTTTGGTACCTTCCTACCAAACTTACGGCAAGGTTTACATCAGGTCTAGTACACAGCATGGCATACATAATAGAACCTATGGCTGAGGCATAGGGGATGACACTCATCTCTTCTATCTCTTCTGCCGTGGTCGGGCATTGAGCTGAGCTCAATCTCACACCTTGCAAAACAGGCAAGAACCCTTTCTTGGACTGATCCATTTTCAAATTCTTCAAAATCTTATCAAGGTATGTGCTTTGTGAAAGACCTATGAGGCGTCTTGATCTATCCCTATAGATCTTGATGCCTAATATATAAGCAGCTTCTCCAAGGTCCTTCATTGAAAAACTCTTATTCAAGTAGGCCTTGATGCTGTCCAAGAGTTCTATATCATTTCCCATCAAAAGTATGTCATCTACATATAATATGAGAAATTCTACAGAGCTCCCACTCACTTTCTTGTAAACGCAGGCTTCTCCATAAGTCTGCGTAAACCCAAACGCTTTGATCATTTCATCAAAGCGAATGTTCCAACTCCGAGATGCTTGCACCAGCCCATAAATCGAGCGTTGGAGCTTGCACACCTTGTTAGCATTCTTAGGATCGACAAAACCTTCCGGCTGCATCATATACAATTCTTCCTTAAGGAAACCATTAAGGAATGCCGTTTTGACGTCCATTTGCCATATCTCATAATCGTAGAATGCGGCAATTGCTAACATGATTCGGACGGACTTTAGCTTTGCTACCGGTGAGAAAGTCTCATCGTAGTCAACCCCTTGAACTTGTCGATAACCCTTAGCGACAAGCCTAGCTTTATAGATGGTCACATTACCATCCGCGTCTGTCTTCTCCTTAAAGATCCATTTATTTTCTATGGCTCGCCGTTCAACGGGCAAGTCAGTCAAAGTCCATACTTCGTTTTCATACATGGATCCTATCTCAGATTTCATGGCTTCTAGCCATTTGTCGGAATCCGGGCCCGCCATCACTTCTTCATAGTTCGAAGGTTCACCGTTGTCTAACAACATGATTTCCAAGACAGGGTTGCCGTACCACTCTGGTGCGGAACGTGTCCTTGTGGACATTCGAATTTTAGTAGGAGCTTGATCAGAAGTATCTTGATCATCATCAATAACTTCCTCTCTAGTCGGTGCAGGCACCTCAGGAACATTTTCTTGAGTTGCGCCATTTTCCGGTTCAAGAGGTAACACTTCATCAAGTTCTACTTTCCTCCCACTTACTTCTTTCGAGAGAAACTCTTTCTCCAAAAAGAGTCCGTTCTTGGCAACAAAGATGTTGCCTTCGGATCTTAGGTAGAAGGTATACCCAATAGTTTCTTTAGGGTATCCTATGAAGACGCATTTTTCCGACTTGGGTTCGAGCTTCTCAGGTTGAAGTTTCTTGACATAAGCATCGCATCCCCAAACTTTTAGAAACGACAGCTTAGGTTTCTTCCCAAACCATAATTCATACGGTGTCGTCTCAACGGATTTCGACGGAGCCCTATTTAAAGTGAATGTGGCAGTCTCTAAAGCATAGCCCCAAAAAGATAACGGTAAATCGGTAAGAGACATCATAGATCGCACCATATCTAATAGAGTGCGATTACGACGTTCGGACACACCATTACGCTGAGGTGTTCCAGGCGGCGTGAGTTGTGAAACTATTCCACATTTTCTTAAGTGTGTGCCAAATTCGTG
Source organism: Triticum urartu (assembly GCF_056163025.1). Lineage (NCBI taxonomy): Eukaryota > Viridiplantae > Streptophyta > Magnoliopsida > Poales > Poaceae > Triticum > Triticum urartu. Next base: position 298,162,599 of record NC_141877.1, read on the forward strand.
ACTCAAATATTCTCCTCCACGATCTGATCGTAGAAACTTGATTTTTCTGTCACGTTGATTCTCAACCTCACTCTGAAATTCCTTGAACTTTTCAAAGGTTTCAGACTTGTGTTTCATTAAGTATACATACCCATATCTACTCAAGTCATCAGTGAGGGTGAGAACATAATGATAGCCACCGCGAGCCTCAACACTCATTGGACCGCACACATCAGTATGTATGATTTCCAATAAGTTGGTCTCTCGCTCCATTGTTCCTGAGAACGGAGTCTTGGTCATTTTACCCATGAGGCATGGTTCGCACGTGTCAAATGATTCATAATCAAGAGACTCCAAAAGTCCATCTGCATGGAGCTTCTTCATGCGTTTGACACCTATGTGACCAAGGCGGCAGTGCCACAAGTATGTGGGACTATCATTATCAACCTTACATCTTTTGGTACTCACACTATGAATATGTGTAGCTATACGCTCGAGATTCATCAAAAACAAACCATTAACCATCGGAGCATGACCATAAAACATATCTCTCATATAAATAGAACAACCATTATTCTCGGATTTAAATGAGTAGCCATCTCGTATTAAACGAGATCCTGATACAATGTTCATGCTCAAACTTGGCACTAAATAACAATTATTGAGGTTTATAACTAATCCCGTAGGTAAATGTAGAGGTAGCGTGCCGACGGCGATCACATCGACCTTAGAACCATTCCCGACGCGCATCATCACCTTGTCCTTCGCCAGTCTCCGTTTATTCCGCAGCTCCTGCTGTGAGTTACAAATGTGAGCAACGGCACCGGTATCAAATACCCAGGAGCTACTACGAGTACTGGTAAGGTACACATCAATTACATGTATATCAAATATACCTTTGGTGTTGCCGGCCTTCTTGTCCACTAAGTATTTGGGGCAGTTCCGCTTCCAGTGACCCTTCCCTTTGCAATAAAAGCACTCTGTCTCAGGCTTGGGTCCATTCTTTGACTTCTTCCCGGCAGCTTGCTTGCCGGGCGCGGCAACTTCCTTGCCGTCCTTCTTGAAGTTCTTTTTACCCTTGCCCTTCTTGAACTTAGTGGTTTTATTCACCATCAACACTTGATGTTCCTTCTTGACTTCTACCTCTACTGATTTCAGCATAGCAAATACTTCAGGAATGGTCTTTACCATCCCCTGCATATTGAAGTTCATCACAAAGCTCTTGTAGCTTGGTGGAAGCGACTGGAGGATTCTGTCAATGACCGCGTCATCCGGGAGATTAACTCCCAGCTGAGTCAAGCGGTTATGTAACCCAGACATAGTGAGTATGTGCTCACTGACAGAACTATTTTCCTCCATCTTACAGCTGAAGAACTTATCGGAGACTTCATATCTCTCGATCCGGGCATGAGCTTGAAAAACCATTTTCAGCTCTTCGAACATCTCATATGCTCCATGTCTCTCAAAACGCTTTTGGAGCCCCGGCTCTAAGCTGTAAAGCATGCCGCACTGAACGAGGGAGTAGTCATCAGTACGTGTCTGCCAAGCGTTCATAGCGTCTTGGTTCTGTGGGACGGGTGGATCACCTAACGGTGCTTGTAGGACATAATCTTTCTTGGCAGCTATGAGGATGATCCTCAGGTTCCGGACCCAGTCCGTATAGTTGCTGCCATCGTCTTTCAGCTTGGTTTTCTCTAGGAACGCGTTGAAATTGAATACAACGTTGGCCATTTGATCTACAAGACATATTGCAAAGATTTTAGACTAAGTTCATGATAATTAAGTTCATCTAATCAAATTATTTATGAACTCCCACTTAGATTAGACATCCCTCTAGTCATCTAAGTGTTACATGATCCGAGTTAACTAGACCGTGTCCGATCATCACGTGAGACGGACTAGTCAACGTCGGTGAACATCTTCATCTTGATCGTATCTTCTATACGACTCATGCTCGACCTTTCGGTCTTCTGTGTTCCGAGGCCATGTATGTACATGCTAGGCTCGTCAAGTTAACCCTAAGTGTTTTGCATGTGTAAAACTGTCTTACACCCATTGTATGTGAACGTAAGGATCTATCACACCCGATCATCACGGCGTGCTTCGAAACGACGAACTTTAGCAACGGTGCACAGTTAGGGGAGAACACTTCTTGAAATAGTTATGAGGGATCATCTTATTTACTACCGTCATTCTAAGTAAACAAGATGCAAAACATGATAAAGATCGCATGCAATCAAATAATAAACGTGACATGATATGGCCAATATCACATAGCTCCTTTGATCTCTATCTTGGGGCTCCATGATCATCTTGTCACCGGCTTGACACCATGATCTCCATCATCATGATCTCCATCATCGTGTCTCCATGAAGTTGCTCGCCAACTATTACTTCCACTACTATGGCTAACGCGTTTAGCAATAAAGTAAAGTAATTTACATGGTGTTTCTCAATGACGCGCAGGTCATACAAAAAATAAAGACAACTCCTATGGCTCCTGCTGGTTGTCATACTCATCGACATGCAAGTCGTGATTCCTATTACAATAGCATGAACAACTCATACATCATATATATAGATCATTCATCATTCATCACAACTTTGGCCATATCATATCACAAAGCACTTGCTGCAAAAACAAGTTAGACGTCCTCTAATTGTTGTTGCAAGTTTTACGTGGCTGAATTAGGGTTCTAGCAAGAACGTTTTCTGACCTACGTAAAAGCCACAACGTGATTTGTCAACTTCTATTTACCCTTCATAAGGACCCTTTTCATCGAATCCGCTCCAACTAAAGTAGGAGAGACAGACACCCACCAGCCACCTTATGCATCTAGTGCATGTTAGTCGGTGGAACCGGTCTCACGTAAGCATACGTGTAAGGTTGGTCCGGGCCGCTTCATCCCACAATACCGTTGAAGCAAGATAAGACTAGTAGCGGCAAGTAAGTTGACAACATCTACGCCCACAACAAATTGTGTTCTACTCACGCAAGAAGAACTACGCATAGACCTAGCTCATGATGCCACTGTTGGGGAACGTTGCAGAAAACAAAAATTTTCCTACGGTTTCACCAAGATCCATCTATGAGTTCATCTAGCAGTGAGTGATTGGATGCATCTACATACCTTTGTAGATCGCGAGCGGAAGCGTTCAAAGAACGGGGTTGATGTAGTCGAACACGACGTGATCCAAATCACCGATGACCAAGCGCTGAACGGACGGCACCTCCGCGTTCAATACACGTACGGAGCGGATGACGTCTCCTCCTTTCTTGATCCAGCAAGGGGGGAGGAGAGGTTGATGAAGATCCAGCAGCACGACGGCGTGGTGGTGGATGCAGGGCGTCACAGTAGCAGGGCTTCGCCGTGTACTACGAGGGAGAGATGTAACAGGGGAGAGGGAAGCACCAAAGGCTGAGGTATGAAGTCCTCCCTCTCCTCAACTATATATAGGAGGGCCAAGGGGGGGGTGCACCAGCCTAGGAGATCCAATCTCCTAGGGGTGGCGGCCAAGGGGAGGTTTCCCTCCCCCCCAAGGCACCTAGGGGTGCCTTCCACTAGTGGGACTCCTCCCCTATGGAAACCCTAGGCGCATGGGCCTATAGGGGCTGGTGCCCTTGGCCCATATAAGCCAAGGCGCACCCCCTATAGCCCATGTGGCCCCCCGGGGCAGGTGGCCCCACCCTGGTGGCCCCCGGGACCCCTCCGGTGGTCCCGGTACAATACCGATGACCCCGAAACTTGTCCCGATGGCCGAAACTGCACTTCCTATATATAATTCTTTACCTCCGGACCATTCCGGAACTCCTCATGACGTCCGGATCTCATCCGGGACTCCGAAGAACATTCGGGTTACTGCATATACATATCTTCACAACCCTAGCGTCACCGAACCTTAAGTGTGTAGACCCTACGGGTTCAGGAGACATGTAGACATGACCGGGACGACTCTCCGGTCAATAACCAACAGCGGGATCTGGATACCCATGTTGGCTCCCACATGCTCCACGATGATCTCATCGGATGAACCACGATGTCGAGGATTAAACAACCCCGTATACAATTCCCTTTGTCAATCGGTATGTTACTTGCCCGAGACTCGATCGTCGGTATCCCAATACCTTGTTCAGTCTCGTTACCGGCAAGTCACTTTACTCGTACCGTAATGCATGACCCCGTGACCAGACACTTGGTCACTTTGAGCTCATTATGATGATGCATTACCGAGTGGGCCCAGTGATACCTCTCCGTCATACGGAGTGACAAATCCCAGTCTCGATCCGTGTCAACCCAACAGACACTTTCGGAGATACCTGTAGTGCACCTTTATAGTCACCCAGTTACGTTGTGACGTTTGATACACCCAAAGCACTCCTACGGTATCCGGGAGTTACACGATCTCATGGTCAAAGGAAAAGATACTTGACATTGGAAAAGGTCTAGCAAACGAACTACACGATCTTGTGCTTATGCTTAGGATTGGGTCTTGTCCATCACATCATTCTCCTAATGATGTGATCCCGTTATCAATGACATCCAATGTCCATAGCCAGGAAACCATGACTATCTGTTGATCAACGAGCTAGTCAACTAGAGGCTTACTAGGGACACAATATGGTCTATGTATTCACACGTGTATTACGATTTCCGGATAATACAGTTATAGCATGAATAAAGACAATTATCATGAACAAAGAAATATAATAATAATACTTTTATTATTGCCTCTAGGGCATATTTCCAACATCTATTTCCTAAACCCTTTCATTTCCTCATTACTATGTTGTGTACTTGATCGTTACTGTTTGAATACTTTGACTGAAGACTGTCTCAATTTCCTTAGTTCAATTTCTTCAGTCAGTTTGTCTTCGCCTGCTTATCATGTGTTTACGCTTTCTATACTCTGCGCTTGTTCTCATTTCATCGTGATGACTATGCTTATGTTCTGTTATGTTTGCATATGAGTATTTATTCCACTGCTAGTAGTTCGTGACTTAGGAATTTCCTCACCCTGAAATTTCTCTATGAAGAATTTGTAAAAATCGCCTATTCACCCCCTGTAGTCGACTTAACACACTTTCACATAGGCATGAGAACAAGATCACAGCACCAAGGTTAGACCAAAGCACAAGGGACCAGATATTCAGGGGACTAGCATGCAGCTCATGAACACCAAAACTAGGCCAGGAAAGCAAGATACCGCCAAGAGAGAAGCCTCCCTTGCCGGGCAGGCAAGCCTGGCAAGGACGAGGTCGCCCCCCAAAGCAAGCCTCCAGGTCGCCCCAGCAGGCCTACCGAGGCCTACGAAAGTAGAACCACCTCATCACGACGCAAGTCATCGATCAGTGTGGTGTCAAGCTGCAAAGTGGCTAAGTGGCGGTCATTTGCCACATGGCAGCCACTTCCTACAGGAAATACCTACAAGTGACACCCGTCTTGTGACGTGTCGAGCGAGCAGGCGCGAAGCTGGCAAAATAGCCCGGCAGGGCCTGCCAGGCAAGCAACGATGTGATGTTGAGTGGTGCACTTAATGCGCTCTGTCAGCCTACAGAGTTAGGTATGATGGCACTGTTTGCTATCTAATCAATGCATAATGACTGATTTTCCACTATGGTGACTCCTTTGTCTATAAAAGGAGGCCCAAGGAAACCGTAGAAAGGGGACACATTCATACGCGCGTAGCCATTTTTTCCCTGAGGCAACCCTTCCGGGCAAAGCGTGTTGCACTCACCACCATTTTTTCCACCATCAATCCACCAAAACAGGAGTAGGTTTTTACGCTTCACGGCAGCCCGAACCTGGGTAAAGACTGGCTGTGCGATCTCTGCCGTGCTACTCGACACTCCTCTGCTCTTTGTGCAACGTGCCATCCCCCCGCCGAACTAGCAAGGGCTCTTGGTCCCATAGGTGGCTGTGGTTTCCCACGACATCTTTGGCGCGCCAGGTAGGGGGATCACTTCCACGAACCTGAAAGTGTGAGAAGTGCGTCATCTTCTTCATCGCCATCTCCATATTCGACAGCGCCATCGACTACGGAAACCAAGAAGAAACCCGGTGCTTCAGCTCACCTGTCCAACTCTAAGGCTCAACTGCCCGCGGCCGCTGATGCCGCGGGGGACGCGGAGGCGCACGAGGATGTGGGCGCTACAGGGGACGCGGTTGCTGCAAGTGGCGTTGTCGCCACCACCCCTGCGGCCGAAGCAGGAGCAGGAGGCACCGGAGAGGAACAACATCAACAATGTCCCGGTGGCCGTGCTCCATTAGGTACAAGTGAAGGGGTTGTCCCATCTATACCTCTTCCCCTCGCCAAAGGGCACAGCCACGGTGGTGGTGCCCGGTCCAGGGTGAATCGCCACCCACCGGGCGCCCCCACCACGGCACGACCGCAGCGTGTGCGCCTCCCCCGGAGCGGGTTGACCCAGCCATTGTGCCCAACGGAGCCGCTGGCCCTTAGGCGCCTTCACCACGTCACCATGCCCTCCAAGTGGCCGGCTCGCAACAGCGAGGACGTGATGTTTTTGCCACCGGCACCGTCAGAAGCCGAGCGACGGTGCTATCCACATCATCATCACCCATGCCAAGCACCGCTATGGAGGCCATGCCGCAGGCTCAGCTGCTGCTGAGGTTCCTGCCGGCGGCCGATCGGATGGATGAATGGCGAGTCACCATCCAAAGTCCGATTGGCTTCACCAAGGCTGGGGGCTCACAACGAGCTGGCCCACCATGGCCTCCCCAAGCTACAACAACGGCTTGTGCTGCTGGTCATATGGAAGGGGGCACCCCCATAGTGCAGTCCCCATCACGACAACCAGCATGGGCGCAGCAGAATCAGGAACCCGATGACGTCTCGATGGCCTCTTCCGACCCTCGAGCACGTCCAGGCCAATGGCGAGCCCCAGAGGACAGGTGGAGGGGAGATGCACGCGTTGTCATCGAGTGACGCCGCGGCGACCACCATCGGACCAATGGGTGCGATGACCCCAACATCGACGAGCCTGTCCTCGAGGATAGCGGGTGCCTGCCTTTTGAGGTTGGGTGCCCTACCTTTACTCGTGAGCTGCAGCAAGTTCGTTAGCCATCCGCTCACACGTTTAAGCCAGACATACCCAAGGAGTATGATGGGAAGCTGAACCCGGCATAGTTCTTGAGCATCTACACCATCATTGTTCAAGCTGCCGGAGGAAGAGATGAGAAGGTGTTTGCCAACTACTTCCCTTTGGTGCTCAAGTCCAATGTGAGGTCTTAGTTGAGGCACCTTCCAGAGAACTCCATTTCATCATGGGTTGACTTGTGCCTTGAGTTCATCGGCGCCTTCACTGGCGGCCATCAAGAACCATGGCGGCCCAGCGACTTGTAGCTTCTCCCATAGGAAGAAGGAGAGATTCTTCGTAAGTACTTGTAGAGATTCAGTCGAGTCCACGGGAATATCCCAAATGTCCATACAGCAGCCGTAATAGCTGCCTTCCAGTCCAATGTGTGCAACCGCAAGATTTGTTCCAAGATGAACGTGTGGTTTCCCAAGACTGTGAAGGAGCTTTACACCTTGGTGGACTAGTGTTCTCGGATAGAGCAGGGAAGGAAACTCCCTAGAGAAGAAGATTGCATCAACCTCGACTTAGAGGATGACGATGAATCCACCCGTCAGAAGAAGAGCAAGAAGCACAACAAGAGGCGCAAGGATAAGGCAGTGATGACCGTCAAAGGATCGGGAGCACATAGTACCGACAAGAAGGCTAAAGCCGAAGCCCCGGGCAAGGAAGCTGCCGCGTGCGCTAACTGTCGGGAGGACGCGGCTGCCGAGAAGGCTGGGAAAGGTGATGGGCCATATTGCAAGATCCATCGGACCAAGGTCCACGATCTCCAAGACTGTCATCAGGTTGAGCAGCTCGTTAAGAGGTAGAGAGCTGAGTATGAGAAGCGTGATAAGGAAAAAGGTAAAAATGGTACTGGCAGTAAGGGCCGAGGCGGTGAAGCAAATCGTCTCAGCAAGCTCTTTCAGAACCAATGAAAACCCGCCAGGGGACAAGAGAAGGAAGTTTGCCATGATGAGAGTGATGGAGGGGATGAAGAGGAAACCAGTGAGCAGGAATTCCAGAAGGCCGCTGATGCCCCATGTATTGACGGGGGCGCATCTTTGCACTCCTCTCGCCGCCAACTTAAACGGTGGACGTGTGAGGTCAATGTCGTGGAGCCAGCAGCAGAGTCTCAGAAGCCGCTCAAATTGTCACGCATGCCCATCATCTTCGACGAAGAGGACCATCCTAACCGCACAACTGCAGTAGGATATTTGTCGTTGTTGGTGTCTCCAACAATTCGCAACCTCAAAGTCACAAAGATGTTGGTTGACGGTGGGGTCGGATTGAATCTGATTTCCCCTAAGGTCATCAGTAAGCTTCAGATATTAGAGGAAGAGCTTAAGGTCATGGGCACGTTTTAAGGAGTTAATCCCAGCAGGAGTCATCCTAAGGAAAATATCACGTTGTCAGTGACATTTGGGGGAGAACTGAACTATCGAACTGAGAAGGTTGTGTTCAATGTGGTCGACCTCCCCCTGCCGTACAATGGGATTCTTGGACGCCCAGGTCAGGAAAAATTCATGGCGGCATCCCACTATGCCTATGTAACGCCCCGGGACCGATGCGCCAGGAGTCTCCCAGTTAGTCATCATCGTTGCCATGTCATTCGCTGGCGTGTGCATCTTGTCATTGCATCATCATGTTTCCAAAACTTGCATCCGTCCGGGTTCCCCCAGTTCCGTCCGTTGTCCGTTCTGAGCCCAGACACACTTGCACGCGCCCGCGTCACCTCTGAAATAGTATTTTATAAGTGGCCGGAAAATGTTCTCGGAATGGGTTGAAAGTTGGCATGCGGTGTTTTGTTGTTGTAGGTAGACCGCCTGCCAAGTTTCATCACATTCGAAGTCCTTTTAATGCCGCAATGGATATCTATAGCAACAATATAGTCGGTCAAATGTCGGACGTTTTCGGTCTTCGAAAACAGTCGCCGGGTCTCTCTCTTCTCTTCTCTCAGCCCAAAGCTTTCTGCACAGTCCGCTATCAACCCCCAGGCCCCGGAACCCCTCCTTGCACAGTGCATAAACCCCCTCGCGTGCGTGTCCGAAACTCACCCGAACCCGACCTGGACAGTCGTCACCGTTGGGTCCGGATCATCCCCAAACATCTACAAAACATCTCCGTTTTTCTTTTTGGACTCCCTACCTATTTTTTTCTCCCTAACCCACCGGCTATATATCGATTCGGTCTAACCCTAGAAATTAGGGACCTTGTCCCATCCACCCGTCATTGCCGCCGCCACTCCTTCAAAATCCTCCTCGGGATCCCTCCCGATCCACCCACCTACCTCCATCGTTTTCCCCAATCGCCAACCAACACTCGAGGCTTCCCCTCGATCCAATCCCGCAGCCTCCTCCCGATTCACCACTCAGCCACCACCATAATATTCAAATCCATCAATCCCCAACCACGCGTCTTGCTCCTGCTGTGCACCCCGCCTTCGCCCGTCGTGCCTCGTCGGACCGGCCTTGCCGGAGACCAGCGCCGCTCCACCCCGTCTCCAACTCCGGTCACGGAAACCAGCAGGAGCATCGTCGTCTCGTCGCCGCTACCTTCCCCTTGTCTCCCCATGCAGACCACCCAAGGCCGCCCATGGATCTCTGCCACTGGGCCTCCTCGTCGCCTCGCACCTCACCCCGGCGTTCTCGTCCGCCTCATCATCGCCGACATTGGAGACAGTCACCTCCATCCCCGTGCTCGCCCGACGCCCGAGCGAGGAGCTCCCCTTGGCCCTCATCGACCTGCAGCAGCCACCGCAGCCACTCGAGCGGGAGGGCTTCGCCTGCCCGGAGCCCGGCGTCCCCGCCTCCGTCCGGCCATCCACATCGTCGGCGCACTCAGCAGATGAGCCATGTCGCTGCTCTACTTCCCTCCATCTCTCCCTGCGGCTCCCTCCTCTCACATCTCTCTCTCTCTGAACCAGGACGCCGCCCCATGGCCTCCAGCTCCGCCCGCGTGCCACCTCGCTAGAGAACGTCGTGTGCCCTCTCCTTACCGTCTCACGTCGTCCTAGCGCCGCCAAGTCCATCGTCGGCCTCCTCCTGCTTCTACATGCGAGCACGCGAGGAAGATGACCCCTGTGCCCTGTTCATCTGCTTCGGCATCGAGCAGGAGGAAGATGTCCATACCTCTGCCTCGAGTCGTTCGAGCATTGACCGCGCCTCCTCCCTCGTTCGATCCAACCAGCGCCAAGTCGCCCCGCGATGCACAGGGCCCAGCGTTCCCCTGCTTCGATCGGCCTACGAGGCCCAGCACCGCTCTAGGCCTACCGGCCTCCTGTTCCATCGTCTGGGCCCAGCCCATGGTGAGCAACCAGCAGCTTCCCCCGGCCCAGTTTGCCTCAGATCTGGCCCGTGATGCTTTTTTCCCTGAGAGGCTGATTTTTCTAATTTCCAGAGATTGTAGTTTTTACAGAAAAACCCTTGTTGATCATGCATATAATAACTTAATAACCGTGCATCATTTTAAAATGTTTTATATATGAAAAATGCTTAGATTTCTGTTTAGTTTCATAATATGCCACTTTCATGCATGTTTGACATGTTTAAAATGATGTTTTCATATAATTTGTCTTATGCCATGTTAAAGTGATTTAATTCATAACTAAATAACCGTAGCTCCAAATTTGACAAACTTTATATGTAAATGGGGTAGAAAAATGCCTAGTTTAACATGGCGCATTTTTCTTGCATGTTTAATAACTCTAAAATTGTGTTTAGGGTGTTTCCGGACTTGTTGTTTGTTGTTCCGGCCTCATTTAAACTTGCCAAGCTAGGTAGTTTTCATATGCTTCACCTCTTGCCATGTTAATCAACATTTAGTATTGTTGGGTACATAAACGAGAGGGAACTAAATAAGTCATGTGGTGTTCCGTCAATATGCAACTCGTTGCATATTGAGCTCCACTTAATTTGTAGTATTGTTTGTGCACTTTTCCATGCCATGCTTCATTAAACAGGACATGCATCATACTTGGTTGTGCATCATGCCATGCTTATGTGATGGTTGTTTACTATGTTGCTTGCTTCTTTCCAGGTTGCTTCTCTCGTTAGCTTTGGTTTCATTCCGGAGATGTGAGGATCCGTTCGGCTATGTCCGTTTGTCTTCTTCATGGACCCACCATGTCCTAGCAAACCGTTGATTGGCTATGTTACCGCTTTGCTCAGCCCCTCTTATAGCGTTGTTAGTTGCAGGTGAAGATTGAAGTTTGTTCCTTGTTGGAACATGGAGATGTTGTTCCTTGTTGGAACATGTTTACTTGTTGGGATATCACTATATATCTTATTGAATTAATGCATCTATATACTTGGTAAAGGGTGGAAGGCTCGGCCTTATGCCTGGTGTTTTGTTCCACTCTTGACGCCCTAGTTTCCGTCATACCGGTGTTATGTTCCTTGATTTTGCGTTCCTTACACGGTTGGGTGTTACGGGGACCCCTTGACAGTTCGATTTGAATAAAACTCCTCTAGCAAGGACCAACCTTGGTTTTACCATTTGCCTCACCACCACCTACCTTTTCCCTTGGGAGTCACGCTCCCGAGGGTCATCTTTATTTTAACCCCCCCGGGCCAGTGCTTCTCTAAGTGTTGGTCCAAACTGGGCGATGTCCGGCGCCCCCTGGGCAACCAGGGTTTATGCCAACCCGACGTCTTGCCCATCTAGTGTGCCCTGAGAACAAGATATGTGCAGCTCCTATCGGGATTTGTCGGCACATTCGGGTGGCTTTGCTGGTCTTGTTTTACTGTAACCGGGATTCCGAGTCTGATCGGGTCTTCCTGGGAGAAGGAATATCCTTCGTTGACCGTGAGAGCTTGTGATGGGCAAAGTTGGGACACCCCTGCAGGGTTTGAACTTTCGAAAGCCATGCCTGCGGTTATGGGCAGATGGGAATTTGTTAATATTCGGTTGTAGAAAACTTGACACTTAACTTAATTAAAATGCATCAACCGCGTGTGTAGCCGTGATGGTCTCTTCTCGGCGCACTCCGGGAAGTGAACATGGTTTTGGTGTTATGCTTGAACGTAAGTAGTTTCAGGATCACTTCTTGATCACTTGTAGTTTCTCGACCGTGCCTTGCTTCTCTTCTCGCTCTCATTTGCGTATGTTAGCCACCATATATGCTAGTGCTTGCTGCAGCTCCACCTTACTACCTTTTCCTACCCATAAGCATAAATAGTCTTGATCTCGCGGGTTTGAGATTGCTGAGTCCCCATTGCAGGTGCCGATGATACCAGTGCAGGTGACGATGATACCAGTGCAGGTGACGCAACCCAGCTCAAGTGGGAGCTCGATGAAGATCGTGTTCATTGTGTTGTTTCGTTTCCTTTCGATCAGTAGTGGAGCCCAGTTGGGGCGATGGGGGATCTAGCATTAGGGGTTGTCTTTCTTTGTTTGGTTCCATAGTCGGACCTTGATTGTATCTGGATGACATAATGCTATATTTATGTATTGTGTGAAGTGGCGATTGTAAGCCAACTCTTTATCCCTTTCTTATTCAGTACATGGGATGTGTAAAGATTACCCCTCTTGCGACATGCCTACTATGTGGTTATGCCTCTAAGTCGTGCTCCGACATGTGGGAGATATAACCGCATTGTGGGTGTTACAATTAGTAATCAGAGCCTTTCCCGACTTAGGATCGGAGCCCCCTGCTTGATCGAATCGCTGACGTTGTTGAGTCTAGAACAAAATGTTTTGAGTCTTAGGATTATATATATCGGAGAGTAGGCTTCTTTTTACTCCTCAGTCCCTTCGTCGCTCTTGTGAGGCCTCCTGACGTAGAGTTTTGACTCTTCTCTCCTCAAATTTCACTTATTTTTTTAGGATCACGCGGGTATCTTGGAATCGTTCCAATGGTTTTGTGACGAGAACATTGTTCTTGGTGCCTCCTGACATTTAGGGGTTGTGGCAGTGTCCCGAGGAGTTGAGCTCCGAGGTGTTGTCGTCACAATTTTATCGTTGCTGTTCTGGAATACCTAAGTTCGCCGACATCAAAAATCTCCTTTATGCATTTGTTGGTGAGATAACCTCGACGCCACCCAGTACTGGGGCGGGAGTTCGGGAGTATTGCCATAACTCACATAACGGATGCTTTTCGAAGGTTGAGGTAAATGATTTCCGAAGGTTTCTTGGTTATGTGTTGAAGGATGGATACAACTGGATGTAGGTATTTTTAGTTTGGGTGAGATATTATGCTTCCCCTGTATCCCCAACACCTGATTGCATAACCAGAAAGTTTCGGGAGTTGATAAGTGGGAATTCTAGTAGCTCCTAGGATATCTTTCCGACAAATGTATGGTATGAAATTGGGGTTCGACGTCTAGTGGTCCTCCTATCCACAGTTGGTTTTAAAGTGGTCTCGTTGTGTCTTAAAGAGTCCTTGGTTGTGCTGACTCGGGGACGCTTCGTATGTCATGTGCACTGCCTTGTACATGATGGTGTTGTACGATCGAGCCCGTGTGGGCCCCACCACGAAAACTTCGGACGAAATCTCTATCATATGTTTGTTCCGGCTTATTTTGCAAGCCAATCCTTTGTTTTTGTTTTGGTTTGTGGTATTCGAGTTGCTTCAAAGTCAAATGTTGATTCCATACCTTTCCTAAGTGGTGTTCTCACATTTCTTGATCATTGAGATTGTCATGTCAATTCTTTTCCAACCGACGTGCTCCTCTTCAAGTGGATCCGATCATTTCAACATTCGCGAGATCAATTCTCAGTTCTTTGCAACAGTGTTTGCTTCATCCGTTCCAAGTTGTCTTTGTTTTCCCGCCCTCCCAACCCTTTTTCTTCAAGGACTCAGATTCCTGAATCAAGTATCCATCTTATAGATGTGAAGTCTCTGCATTCTTTTCCATCAATATTCTTATCTGGTGATTCTCACGAAGATTCTAACGGAGCTTCAAGTTCATCATTCTTCGTTCTTTTTCTTCTCCGGTGGATTCAAGTCAAGCTTTGTTGATCATATCATTTGCTCGGTTCTAATGCTTCCCCATGTCGGTGCACCTCTTAATCATTCACTTCTCGCCATTCATTTGTTCAGGAATGCTGAAGATATCCCAGAAGAATCACGTTTCCATTCTCGATCCGTTCAAATTATTTTGAGGTTGTTATCTCATTCACGCCATTTAATTCAACGGTGCAATCTCCCTTTCTAGTAATCGTTGAATGGTGTTTCTTTTGAGTGGGCCCTAACCCACATGTCTTTCCCAGGATCTTACCTAACTCTTCTATTTTTCCGGAGTGATTCTCAAATTTATTTTGAATTTTGACGTAAGAATGAGTTATCACCAGTCAAATGTCTTTCACCAAGATCTTTCAAATTCTTTTCATCATTGACTCAACCTTTGTATTCTTCATTCCGGAGTGCCTCGACAATTCATCGTGGTGTTTCTCGTCGTCATTCTCGGATTTTGAAGACCAAGGAAGAGTTTCTCTTAAATCTTACCCGTTCAATCAAAGATTCATGATTCTAGCTTGGTGCCATCCTCTCATAATTGTTTTCGATCGTGAGAATTCTTTTCACCCATCCGAAGCAATCCAGGAGTCTTTTCAGTTTGATTCTCTGGAGCCCATAATCTCGTAATTATTCATTCCAGCTTTCGGCTCTCATTCTCCAAATCATACCGGTGCATCATTCAAGTATTCTCTTATCAGCTCGTGATCTCTTCATTATCATGTATCTAAATCCTAGCAAGTATCTTCATTCGTTTTCCAATTCTTCCCGGTGAATTGTGCTTTTGCTATTTTCATGTTCATCCTACCGGTAGTTCATTGAAGATTTTCCCAAGTTTGCACTATATTTATCTTAATCCTTTCTACAAGAATAAGTAGTATGCCAAATCCGTTGCTTGTCATCAATCTAAAGTGGTGAAGGATACGCATAATGTAATTCTTATTCTTGTTTCATCGAGTTAATTCAATTCCTTATTCGGGAGGCTCATCAAATTCTTGATTTCAATTGCTTCATCTTTTCTTTTCCCGGAGTTCAAAGCTCTCATCATCATTAAGATCCATATAAATCGTTGCAAGGCTTCACCTTGTGTTTTCAACTTCTTTTTTTTATCATCATTTTTATTACCGGAGTTCTTCATGGAGGCTCTACATGGTGGTTCGTCAAGGATTCCTTCCATTTCTTCAATTGTTCTTCAAGATTTCTCTCGAAGTTAAGTTCCGCCAAGCTTTACTCTAAAATGAATGTGGTGCTCAACACATGTTTGTTTTGAGGAGATCAAGTATTCCTCTTCTTGCATTATGAAGTATGATTCTTTCTACCTTATCTTTTAAGGTGGTGCTATATATTTTCGTGACAATTTCCATTCTTGTTTCGCGATTCACGTGTTGTCAAGAATGAGGTATTTTAAATCCATCAATCTCTTCATTGGAGTTATCTTGGGTTATATTTCACCTAAAGCCTTCCCTAAGGATTGTTGCTATTTATGGTGCTCATAAATGACCCAAGTTCTTCATTTGTCCTCCCGGTGAATAAGTTTCTCGTCTCCTTGTTCATATCAATCCAATCTACTGTTTTCGTTAGTGGCAGAATTTTGCCTCAGTTTTGAGTTGCTTTTCATAAGCCCACTATAAGCTTCTTCGTTTCGTTGTTGGTTTTCCAACAACTCCGTTATAACCTTCTTGGAAGGGTGTTCTCCAAGTTCATTTGTGGCAGAAGTTGTCATTTTCTTCTCCGTCCCTTTATCCCAACAATCTAGCTTCTATTCTTTTGTTCCAGAAGCATTGTGATGTTTCTGTCTTCACTCTTCATCTCGAATTGTGAGGATCATGTTCTTTCCTTTTGCTTATCCATTTAACCGGAGTGTCGTGTTTTCATTCAAGTTCTCTCATCCTATCAAGTTTTTTCCCTCTCTTTTCAACCGGAGTGTTGTCGTAATTGATCCTTATCATTCCTTGTACATCTTGTTTCTACCGGAGTGCTTGCATGTACTTCTTGTCCATTGTACCCCTTTTCTTATGTCTTTCAACCTGCAAGGTTATAGTAATGTTCCTTGTTCCTCTTTTCTAATGGAGTGTTTTCAACTTTGTTCATCTCTGTTGTATTCTTTCTTTTAAGTTTTCAACCTCAAGGTTCATTGGTTTCACTCGTTTGTCAAAGAAGCAACTTAGTTTTACCTTTTCTCTTCCTCTTTTGTTTCCCTCTGGTGCAATTTTAGATCTCGGGACGAGATCCTCTCGTAGTGGTGGAGTGTTGTAACGCCCCGAGACCGATCGCCAGGTGTCTCCTAGTTATTTGCCGTCGTTGCCATGTCACTCGCTTGCGTGTGCATCTTGTCATTGCATCATCATGTTTTCAAAACTTGCATCCGTCCGGGTCCCCCCAGTTCCATCTATTGTCCGTTCTGAGCCCAGACACGCTTGCACGCGCCCGCGGCACCTCCGAAATAGTATTTTATAAGTGGCCGGAAAATGTTCTCGGAATGGGTTGAAAGTTGGCATGCGGTGTTTTGTTGTTGTCGGTAGACCGCCTGCCAAGTTTCATCGCATTCGGAGTCCGTCTGACGCCCCAACAGATATCTATAGCGACAATATAGTCGGTCAAACCTCGGACGTTTTCGGTCTCCGAAAACAGTCACCGGGTCTCTCTCTTCTCTTCTCTCAGCCCAAAGCTTTTTGCACAGTCCGCTATCAACCGCTAGGCCCCGGAACCCCTCCTTGCACAGTGCATAAACCCCCTCGCGTGCGTGTCCGAAACTCACCCGAACCCGACCTGGGCAGTCATCATCGTTGGGTCCGGATCATCCCCAAACATCTACAAAACATCTCCGTTTTTCTTTTTGGACTTCCTACCTATTTTTTTCCTCTCGAACGTCCGATTTCGATCGGAGGGACGAGCTAGCCCCTACCAAAAACCCACTGGCTATATATTGATTCGGTCTAACCCTAGAAATTAGGGACCTTGTCCCGTCCACCCGTCGTAGCCGCCGCCACTCCTTCCAAATCCTCCTCGGGATCCCTCCTGATCCACCCACCTACCTCCATCGTTTTCCCCAATGGCCAACCAGCACTCGAGGCTTCCCCTCGATCCAATCCCGCAGCCTCCTTCCGATTCACCACTCAGCCACCACCATAATATTCAAATCCATCAATCCCCAACCACGCGTCTTGCTCCTCCTGTGCACCCCGCCTTCGCCCGTCGTGCCTCGTCGGACCGGCCTCGCTGGAGACCGGCGCCGCTCCACCCTGTCTCCAACTCCGGCCACGGAAACCAGCAGGAGCATCGTCCTCTCGCCGTCACTGCCTTCCCCTCGTCTCCCCATGCAGACTACCCAAGGCCGCCCATGGATCTCTGCCACCGGGCCTCCTCGTTGCCTCGCACCTCACCCCGGCGTTCTCGTCCGCCTCATCACCACCGACGTTGGAGACGGTCACCTCCATCCCCGTGCTCACCCGACGCCCGAGCGAGGAGCTCCCCTTGGCCCTCATCGACCTGCAGCAGCCACCGCAGCCCCTCGAGCGGGAGGGCTTCGCCTGCCAGGAGCCCCGCGTCCCCGCGTCCGTCTGGCCATCCACATCGCCGGCGCACTCAGCAGATGAGCCCTATCACTGCTCTCCTTCCCTCCATCTCTCCCTGCGGCTCCCTCCTCTCACATCTCTCTCTCAACCAGGACGCCACCCCATGGCCTCCAGCTCCGCCCGCGCGCCACCTCTCCGGAGAACGTCATGTGCCCTCTCCTTCCTGTCTCACGTCGTCCTAGCTCTGCCAAGTCCATCGCCGGCCTCCTCCTGCTTCTACATGCGAGCACGCGAGGAAGATGACCCCTGTGCCTTGTTCCTCTGCTTCGGCATCGAGCAGGAGGAAGACATCCGTACCTCTACCTCGAGTCGTTCGAGCGTTGACCGCGCCTCCTCCCTCGTTCGATCCAACCAGCGCCAAGTCGCCCCGCGATGCACAGGGCCCAGCATTCCCCTGCTTCGATCGGCCTGCGAGGCCCAACACCGCTCTAGGCCTACTTGGCCTCCTGTTCCATCGTCTGGGCCCAGCCCATTGTGAGCAACCAGTAGCTTCCCCCAGCCCTGTTTGCCTCAGATCTGGCCCGTGATGTTTTTTTCCCTGAGAGGACGATTTTTCTAATTTCCAGAGATTGTAGTTTTTACAGAAAAACCCTTGTCGATCATGCATATAATAACTTAATAACCGTGCATCATTTTAAAATGTTTTATATATGAAAAATGCTTAGATTTCTGTTTACTTTCATAATATGCCACTTTCATGCATGTTTGACATGTTTAAAATGCTGTTTTCATATAATTTGTCTTATGCCATGTTAAAGTGATTAATTCATAACTAAATAACCGTAGCTCCAAATTTAACAAACTTTATATGTAAATGGGGTAGAAAAATGCCTAGTTTAACATGGTGCATTTTTCTTGCATGTTTAATAAATTTAAAATTGTGTTTAGGGCAGAACAGTACCAAACCTAAAATATGCACATGAGGAGTTTCCGGACTTGTTGTTTGTTGTTCCAGCCTCATTTAAACTTGCCTAGCTAGGTAGTTTTCATATGCTTCACCTCTTGCCATGTTAATCAACATTTAATATTGTTGGGTACATAAACGAGAGGGAAATAAATAGGTCATGTGGTGTTCCGTCAATATGCAACTCATTGCATATTGAGCTCCACTTAATTTGTAGTATTGTTTGTGCACTTTGCCATGCCATGCTTCATCAAACCGGACATGCATCATACTTGGTTGTGCATCATGCCATGCTTATGTGATGGTTGTTTACTATGTTGCTTGTTTCTTTCCGGGTTGCTTCTCTCGTTAGCTTTGGTTTCATTCCGGAGATGTGAGGATCCGTTCGGCTACGTCTGTTTGTCTTCTTCATGGACTCGTTCTTCTTCCTTGCGGGATCTCAGGCAAGATGACCATACCCTCGAAATCACTTCTATCTTTGCTTTGCTAGTTGCTCGCTCTATTGCTATGCCACGATACCTAACACTTTCTAGATCATGCCTCCCATATTGCCATGTCAAGCCTCTAACCCACCTTTTCCTAGCAAACCGTTGTTTGGCTATGTTACCGCTTTTGCTCAGCCCCTCTTATAGCGTTGCTAGTTGCAGGTGAAGATGAAGTTTGTTCCATGTTTGGAACATGGTTATTGTTGGGATATCACAATATCTCTTACGTAATTAATGCATCTATATACTTGGTAAAGGGTGGAAGTCTCGGCCATATGCCTGGTGTTTTGGTCCACTCTTGCCACCCTACTTTCCGTCATACCGGTGTTATGTTCCTTGATTTTGCGTTCCTTACATGGTTGGGTGTTATGGGGACCCCTTGACAGTTCGCTTTGAATAAAACTCCTCCAGCAAGGCCCAACCTTGGTTTTACCATTTGCCTCACCACCACCTACCTTTTCCCTTGGGAGTCGCGCTCCCAAGGGTCATCTTTATTTTAACCCCCCCCCCTGTGTCAGTGCTTCTCTAAGTGTTGGTCCAAACTGGGCGATGTCCGGTGCCCCCTGGGCAACTAGGGTTTATGCCAACCCGACGTCTTGCCCATCCGGTCTGCCCTGAGAACGAGCTATGTGCAGCTCCTATCGGGATTTGTCGGCACATTCGGGTGGCTTTGCTGGTCTTGTTTTACCATTGTCGAAATGTCTTGTAACCGGGATTCCGAGTCTGATCGGGTCTTCCTGGGAGAAGGAATATCCTTCGTTGACCGTGAGAGCTTGTGATGGGCAAAGTTGGGACACCCCTGCAGGGTTTGAACTTTCGAAAGCCGTGCCCGCGGTTATGGGCAGATGGGAATTTGTTAATATCCGGTTGTAGAAAACTTGACACTTAACTTAATTAAAATGCATCAACCGTGTGTGTAGCCGTGATGGTCTCTTCTCGGCGGAGTCCGGGAAGTGAACACGGTTTTGGTGTTATGCTTGAACGTAAGTAGTTTCAGGATCACTTGTAGTTTCTCGACCGTGCCTTGCTTCTCTTCTCGCTCTCATTTGCGTATGTTAGCCACCATATATGCTAGTGATTGCTGCAGCTCCACCATACTGCCTTTTCCTTCCCATAAGCTTAAATAGTCTTGATCTCGCGGGTGTGAGATTGCTGAGTCCCCGTGACTCACAGATTACTTCCAAAACAGTTGCAGGTCCCGATGATACCAGTACAGGTGACACAACCCAGCTCAAGTGGGAGCTCGATGAAGATCGTGTTCATTGTGTTGTTTCGTTTCCTTTCGATCAGTAGTGGAGCCCAGTTGGGGCGATCGGGGATCTAGCATTAGGGGTTGTCTTTCTTTGTTTGGTTCCGTAGTCGGACCTTGATTGTATCTGGATGATGTAATGCTATATTTATGTATTGTGTGAAGTGGCGATTGTAGGCCAACTCTTTATCCCTTTCTTATTCAGTACATGGGATGTGTAAAGATTACCCCTCTTGTGACATGCCTACTATGCGGTTATGCCTCTAAGTCGTGCTCCGACACATGGGAGATATAGCCGCATCGTGGGTGTTACAGCCTACAACACCTTGAAGATGCCAGGGCCGGTAGGAGTCATTTCCATTCCGTCAGATGAGAAGGACGCAATCATTTGCGTGGATAAGATGTACCTGGACGCAGTCGCGGCAGAGGCCATGGTAGCAGCACTTCCCGCCAAGGAGAACAGAGGAAAGAAGAAGAATGGCATGGGCACCAGCAAGGAATCCAGGAAGCGTACCTCCTTAGATTGTGCTGCGCGTGTTGATGACTTGCCGTTCAGTTCCAGCAGCAAGAGATCCAAGGTCGCTGCACCACATGTGAAGAAGGTCCCGACAGGGCTGGCTGGCGTTGATGGTACTTTCACTATTAGCGCCACCCTTGACGACAAATAGGAAAGCACGCTCGTTGCCTTCCTGCAAGAGAATATCGATGTGTTTGCCTGGAAACCATCTGATATATATCCCTAGTGTTCCCAGGGAGGTAATCGTGTTGGAAATATGCCCTAGAGGCAATAATAAATTGATTATTATTATATTTCCTTGTTCATGATAATCTTTTATTATCCATGCTATAATTGTATTGATAGGAAACTCAGATACATGTGTGGATACATAGACAACACCATGTCCCTAGTAAGCCTCTAGTTGACTAGCTCGTTGATCAATAAATGGTTACGGTTTCCTGACCATGGACATTGGATGTCGTTGATAACGGGATCACATCATTAGGAGAATGATGTGATGGACAAGACCCAATCCTAAGCATAGCACTAGATCGTGTAGTTCGTATGCTATAGCTTTTCTAAAGTCAAGTATCATTTCCTTAGACCATGAGATTGTGCAACTCCCGGATACCACAGGAGTGCTTTGGGTGTACCAAACGTCACAACGTAACTGGGTGACTATAAAGGTGCATTACAGGTATCTCCGAAAGTGTCTGTTGGGTTGGCACGAATCAAGACTGGGATTTGTCACTCCGTGTAAACGGAGAGGTATCTCTGGGCCCACTCGGTAGGACATCATCATAATGTGCACAATGTGATCAAGGAGTTGATCACGGGATGATGTGTTACGGAACGAGTAAAGAGACTTGCCGGTAACGAGATTGAACAAGGTATAGGGATACCGACGATCGAATCTCGGGCAAGTACAATACCGCTAGACAAAGGGAATTGTATACGGGATTGATTAAGTCCTTGACATCGTGGTTCATCCGATGAGATCATCATGGAACATGTGGGAGCCAACATGGGTATCCAGATCCCGCTGTTGGTTATTGACCGGAGAACGTCTCGGTCATGTCTGCATGTCTCCCGAACCCGTAGGGTCTACACACTTAAGGTTCGATGACGCTAGGGTTATAAAGGAAGCTTGTATGTGGTTACCGAATGTTGTTCGGTGTCCCGGATGAGATCCCGGACGTCACGAGGAGTTCCGGAATGGTCCGGAGGTAAAGATTTATATATAGGAAGTCCTATTTCGGCCATCAGGACAAGTTTCGGGGTCATCGGTATTGTACCGGGACCACCGGAAGGGTCCCGGGGGTCCACCGGGTGGGGCCACCTATCCCGGAGGGTCCCATGGGCTGAAGTGGGAAGGGATCCAGCCCAAAGTGGGCTGGGGCGCCACTTCCCCTAGGGCCCATGCGCCTAGGGTGGGGGGAACCCTAAGGAAGAGTCTCAAGGGGGTAAGGCACCTCCTAGGTGCCTTGGGGGGGAGGGAAACCTCCCCTGGCCGCCGCCCCCTAGGAGATTGGATCTCCTAGGGCTGGCGCCCCCCCTTGGGCTCCCTATATATAGTGGGGGTAGGAGCGCCTCTTGGAACACCCCTTTGCCTTTTGTGCAGCCCTCTCCTCTCTCCCAAGTACTTCTCCTCTCCCGTGGTGCTTGGCGAAGCCCTGCAGGATTGCCACGCTCCTCCGTCACCACCACGCCGTTGTGCTCCTCCTGGATGGAGTCTTCCTCAACCTCTCCCTCTCTCCTTGCTGGATCAAGGCGTGGGAGACGTCACCGGGCTGTACGTGTGTTGAACGCGGAGGTGCCGTCCGTTCGGCACTAGGATCATCGGTGATTTGGATCACGACGAGTACGACTCCATCAACCCCGTTCACTTGAGCGCTTCCGCTTAGCGATCTACAAGGGTATGTAGATGCACTCTCCTTCCCCTCATTGCTGGTTTCTCCATAGATAGATCTTGGTGATACGTAGGAAAATTTTGAATTTCTGCTACGTTCCCCAACAGTGGCATCATGAGCTAGGTCTATTGCGTAGATTCTATGCACGAGTAGAACACAAAGTAGTTGTGGGTGTTGATTTTGTTCAATATGCTTGCCGTTACTAGTCTTATCTTGATTCAACGGTATTGTGGGATGAAGCGGCCCGGACCAACCTTACACGTACTCTTATGTGAGACCGGTTCCACCGACAAACATGCACTAGTTGCATAAGGTGGCTGGCGGGTGTCTGTCTCTCCCACTTTAGTCGGATCGGATTCGATGAACAGGGTCCTTATGAAGGGTAAATAGCAATTGGCATATCACGTTGTGGCTTTTGCGTAGGTAAGATGCGTTCTTGCTAGAAACCCATAGCAGCCACGTAAAACATGCAAACAACAATTAGAGGACGTCTAACTTGTTTTTGCAGGGTATGCTATGTGATGTGATATGGCCAAAATGATGTGATGAATGATATATGTGATGTATGAGATTGATCATGTTCTTGTAATAGGAATCGTGACTTGCATGTCGATGAATATGACAACCGGCAGGAGCCATAGGAGTTGTCTTAATTTATTTATGACCTGCGTGTCAACATAAACGTCATGTAATTACTTTACTTTATTGCTAACCGTTAGCTGTAGTAGTAGAAGTAATAGATGACGTGACAACTTCAAGAAGACACGATGATGGAGATCATGATGATGGAGATCATGGTGTCATGCCGATGACGAAGATGATCATGGAGCCCTGAAGATGGAGATCGAAGGAGCTATATGATATTGGCCATATCATGTCACTACTATATAATTGCATGTGATGTTTATTATGTTTATGCATCTTGTTTACTTAGAACGACGGTAGTAAATAATATGATCCCTCATAACAATTTCAAGAAGTGTTCTCCCCTAATTGTGCACCGTTGCTAAAGTTCGTCGTTTCGAAGCACGCCGTGATGATCGGGTGTGATAGATCCTTACGTTCACATACAACGGGTGTAAGACAATTTTACACATGCAAAACACTTAGGGTTAACTTGACGAGCCTAGCATGTACAGACATGGCCTCGGAACACAGAAGACCGAAAGGTCGAGCATGAGTCGTATAGAAGATACGATCAACATAAAGATGTTCACCGACGTTGACTAGTCCGTCTCACGTGATGATCGGACACGGCCTAGTTGACTCGGATCATGTAATCACTTAGATGACTAGAGGGATGTCTATCTGAGTGGGAGTTCATAAGATGAACTTAATTATCCTGAACATAGTCAAAAGGAATTCGCAAATTATGTCGTAGCTCGCGTTATAGTTCTACTGTTTAGATATGTTCCTAGAGAAAAATTAGTTGAAAGTTGATAGTAGCAATTATGCGGACTAGGTCCGTAAACTGAGGATTGTCCTCATTGCTTCTTAGAAGGCTTATGTCCTTAATGCACCGCTCAGTGTGCTGAACCTCGAACGTTGTCTGTGGATGTTGCGAACATCTGACATACACGTTTTGATAACTACGTGATAGTTCGGTTAAACGGTTTAGAGTTGAGGCACCGAAGACGTTTTTGAAACGTCGCGAAACATATGAGATGTTTCGAGGGCTGAAATTGGGATTTCAGGCTCGTGCCCACGTCAAGAGGTATAAGACCTCCGACGATTTTCTTAGCCTGCAAACTAAGGGAGAAAAGCTCAATTGTTGAGCTTGTGCTCAGATTTTCTGAGTACAACAATCACTTGAATCAAGTGGGAGTTAATCTTCCAGATGAAATAGTGATGGTTCTCCAAAGTCATTACCACCAAGCTGCTAGAGCTTCGTGATGAACTATGATATATCAGGGACATATATGATGATCCTTGAGATATTCGCGATGTTTGACACCGCGAAAGTAGAAATCAAGAGGGAGCATCAATTGTTGATGGTTGGTGAAACCACTAGTTTCAAGAAGGGCAAGGGAACAAAGGGATACTTCTTGAAACGACAATTCAGCTGCTGCTCTAGTGAAGAAACCCAAGGTTGAACCCAAACCCGAGACTAAGTGCTTCTGTAATAAGGGGAACAGCCACTGGAGCAGAATTACCCTAGATACTTGGTAGATTAGAAGGCTGGCAAGGTCGATAGAAGTATATTGGATATACATTGTGTTGATGTGTACTTTACTAGTACTCCTAGTAGCACTAGGGTATTAGATACCGGTTCGGTTGCTAAGTGTTAGTAACTCGAAATAAAAGCTACGGAATAAACGGAGACTAGCTAAAGGTGAGCTGACGATATGTGTTGGAAGTGTTTCCAATGTTGATATGATCAAGCATCGCAAGCTCCCTCTACCATCGAGATTGGTGTTTGCGTTGAGCATAGACATGATTGGATTATGTCTATCGCAATACGGTTATTCATTTAAGGAGAATAATGGTTACTCTGTTTATTTGAATAATACCTTCAATGGTCTTACACCTAAAATGAATGGTTTATTGGATCTCGATCGTAGTGATACACATGTTCATGCCAAAATATAGTAATGATAGTACCACCTACTTGTGGCGCTGCCACATAAGTCATATCGGTATAAAACGCATGAAGAAGCTCCATGTTGATGGATCTTTTGGGCTCACTCGTTTTTGAAAAGTTTGAGACATGCAAACCATGTCTATTGGTGTATATGCATGAAGAAACTCCATGCAAATGGACCGTTTGGACTCGCTTGATTTTTGAATCACTTGAGACATGCAAATCATACCACATGGGCAAAATGACTGAAAGCCTCGGTTTCAGTAAAATGGAACTAGAAAGCAACTTGTTGGAAGTAATACATATTGATGTGTGCAGTCCAATGAGTGCTGAGGCATGTAGTGGATATCTTTATGTTCTTACTTCACAGATGATTTTAGTAGATGTTGAGTATATTTACTTGATGAATCACGAGTCTGAATTATTGAAAGGTTCAAGTAATTTCAGGGTGAAGTTGAAAGATCGTCGTGACAAGAGGATAAAATATCTATGATATGATCATAGAAATGAATATCTGAATTACGAGTTTGGCGCAGAATTAAGACATTGTGGAAATTGTTTCACAAACTAATACAGCCTGGAACACCATAGTGTGATGGTGTGTCCGAACATCATAATTGCACCCTATTGGATATGATGCATACCATGATGTCTCTTATCGAATTACCACGATAGTTTATGGGTTAGGCATTAGAGACAACCGCATTCACTTTAAAAGGGGCACCACGTAATTCTGATGAGATGACACCGTATGAACTATGGTTTAGAGAAACCTAAGCTGTCATTTCTTATAAAGTTTGGGGCTGCGATGCTTATGTGAAAAAGTTTCAGGCTGATAAGCTCGAACCCAAAGCGGATAAATGCATCTTCATAGGACACCCAAAACAGTTGGGTATACCTCCTGTCTCAGATTCGAAAGCAATAAGGGATTGTTTCTAGAATCGGGTTCTTTCTCGAGGAAAAGTTTCTCTCGAAAGAATTGAGTGGGAGGATGGTGGAGACTTGATAAGGTTATTCAACCGTTACTTCAACTAGTGAATAGCAGGGCACAAAGAGTTGTTCCTGTGGCACCTACACCAATTGAAGTGGAAGCTTATGATAGTGATCATGAAACTTCAGATCAAGTCACTACCAAACCTCGTAGGATGACAAGGATGGATACTACTTCAGAGTGGTACGTAGTCCTGTCTTGGAAGTCGTGTTGCTAGACAACAATAAACCTACGAGCTATGGAGAAGCGATGGCGGGCCCGGATTCCGATAAATGGCCCGAGGCCATAAAATCCGAGGTAGGATCCATGTATGGAAACAAAGTGTAGACTTTGACAGAACAACTCGATGGTCGTGAGGCTATTGAGTATAGATGGATTTTAAAAGGAAGGCGGACAATGATGGTAAATGTCACCATTAAGAAAGCTCGACTTGTCGTTAAGATGTTTTCCGACAAGTTCAAGGAGTTGACTACAGTGAGACTTTCTCACTCGTAGCGATGCTAAGAGTCTGTTGGAATTATATTAGCGATTACTGCGTTATTTATGAAATCTTGCAGATAGGATGTCAAAACATTGTTTCCTCGACGATTTTTCTTGAGGAAAGGTTGTATGTGATACAACTGGAAGGTTTTGACAATCCTGAAAGATGCTAATAAGTATGCAAAGCTTCAGCAATCCTTCTAAGGACTGGAGTAAGCATCTCGGAGTTGGAATGTATGCTTTGATGAGATGATCAAAGACTTTGGGTGTATACAAAGTTTATGAGAAACTTGTATTTCCAAAGAAGTGAGTGGGAGCACTATAGAATTTCTGATGAGTATATGTTGTTGACATATTGTTGATCAGAATGACGTATAATTTCTGGAAAGCATATAGGGTTATTTGGAAAGTGTTTTTCAATGGAAAACCTGGATTAAGCTACTTGAGCATTGAGCATCAAGATCTATAAGGATAGATCAAAACGCTTAATGGTACTTTCAAATGAGCACATACCTTGATATGATCATGAAGGTGTTCAAGATGGATCAGTCAAAGAAGGAGTTCTTGCCTGAGTTGTAAGGTATGAAGTTAATACTTAAAGCTCGACCACGGCAGAATAGAGAGAAAGGACGAAGGTCGTCCCCTATGCTTAAGACATAGGTTCTACAGTATGCTATGCTGTGTACCGCACCTGAAGTGTGCCTTGCCATGAGTCAGTCAAGGGGTACAAGAGTGATCCAAGAATGGATCACAGGACAGCAGTCAAAGTTATCCTTAGTAACTAGTGGACTAAGGAATTTTCTCAATTATGGAGGTGGTAAAAGAGTTCGTCGTAAAGGGTTACGTCGATGCAAGCTTAACACCTATCCGGATAGCTCTAAGTAGAGATACCGGATACGTATAATGGAGCAACAATTTAGAATAGCTCCAAGTAGAACAGTTATTTG
The DNA here is from genome assembly GCF_056163025.1 of Triticum urartu. Lineage (NCBI taxonomy): Eukaryota > Viridiplantae > Streptophyta > Magnoliopsida > Poales > Poaceae > Triticum > Triticum urartu. Next base: position 298,190,229 of record NC_141877.1, read on the forward strand.
GAATAGCTCCAAATAGAACGTGGTAGCTACATCTAGGAGATGACATAGAGATTTGTAAAGCACACACAGATCTGAAAGGTTCAGACCCGTTGACTAAAACCTCTCTCACAAGCAACTGGATCAAACCTAGAACTCATTGAGTGTTAATCACATAGTGATGTGAGCTAGACTACTGACTCTAGTAAACTCTTGGGTGTTAGTCACATGGCGATGTGACCTGTGAGTGTTAATCACATGGCGATGTGAACTAGATTATTGACTCTAGTGCAAGTGGGAGACTGTTGGAAATATGCCCTAAAGGCAATAATAAATTGATTATTATTATATTTCCTTTTTCATGATAATCGTTTATTATCCATGCTATAATTGTATTGATAGGAAACTCAGATACATGTGTGGATACATAGACAACACCATGTCCCTAGTAAGCCTCTAGTTGACTAGCTCGTTGATCAATAGATGGTTACGGTTTCCTGACCATGGACATTGGATGTCGTTGATAACGGGATCACATCATTAGGAGAATGATGTGATGGACAAGACCCAATCCTAAGCATAGCACTAGATCGTGTAGTTCGTATGCTATAGCTTTTCTAAAGTCAAGTATCATTTCCTTAGACCATGAGATTGTGCAACTTCCGGATACCACAGGAGTGCTTTGGGTGTACCAAACGTCACAACGTAACTGGGTGACTATAAAGGTGCATTACAGGTATCTCCGAAAGTGTCTGTTGGGTTGGCACGAATCGAGACTGGGATTTGTCACTCCGTGTAAACGGAGAGGTATCTCTGGGCCCACTCGGTAGGACATCATCATAATGTGCACAATGTGATCAAGGAGTTGATCACGGGATGATGTGTTACGGAACGAGTAAAGAGACTTGCCGATAACGAGATTGAACAAGGTATAGGGATACCGACGATCGAATCTCGGGCAAGTACAATATCGCTAGACAAAGGGAATTGTATACGGGATTGATTAAGTCCTTGACATCGTGGTTCATCCGATGAGATCATTGTGGAACATGTGGGAGCCAACATGGGTATCCAGATCCCGCTGTTGGTTATTGACCGGAGAACATCTCGGTCATGTCTGCATGTCTCCCGAACCCGTAGGGTCTACACACTTACGGTTCGATGACGCTAGGGTTATAAAGGAAGCTTGTATGTGGTTACCGAATGTTGTTCGGAGTTCCGGATGAGATCCCGGACGTCACGAGGAGTTCCGGAATGGTCCAGAGGTAAAGATTTATATATAGGAAGTCCTATTTCGGCCATCAGGACAAGTTTCGGGGTCATCGGTATTGTACCGGGACCACCGGAAGGGTCCCGGGGGTCCACCGGGTGGGGCCACCTATCCCGGAGGGTCCCATGGGCTGAAGTGGGAAGGGATCCAGCCCAAAGTGGGCTGGGGCGCCACTTCCCCTAGGGCCCATGCGCCTAGGGTGGGGGGGGAACCCTAAGGAAGAGTCCCAAGGGGGTAAGGCACCTCCTAGGTGCCTTGGGGGGGAGGGAAACCTCCCCTGGCCGCCGCCCCCCTAGGAGATTGGATCTCCTAGGGCTGGCGCCCCCCCCCCTTGGGATCCCTATATATAGTGGGGGTAGGAGGGCCTCTTGGAACACCCCTTTGCCTTTTGTGCAGCCCTCTCCTCTCTCCCAAGTACTTCTCCTCTCCCGTGGTGCTCGGCGAAGCCCTGCAGGATTGCCACGCTCCTCCATCACCACCACGCCGTTGTGCTGCTGCTGGATGGAGTCTTCCTCAACCTCTCCCTCTCTCCTTGCTGGATCAAGGCATGGGAGACGTCACCGGGCTGTACGTGTGTTGAACGCGGAGGTGCCGTCCGTTCGGCACTAGGATCATCGGTGATTTGGATCACGACGAGTACGACTCCATCAACCCCGTTCACTTGAACGCTTCCGCTTAGCGATCTACAAGGGTATGTAGTTGCACTCTCCTTCCCCTCATTGCTTGTTTCTCCATAGATAGATCTTGGTGATACGTAGGAAAATTTTGAATTTCTGCTACGTTCCCCAACAAATCGAGCACCACCTTGTTGTCTGCCCACATGCCCGACCTATCAAGCAGAAGGTTCGAAAGCAGGCCTTGGAGAGGCAGCAGTTCATTGCAGAGGAGATTAAGAAGCTTGAAGCAGCTGGTCTGGTTAGAGGAGTACTACATCCAACGTGGTTAGCAAACCTAGTGGTCGTGCGCAAGGCTAACGGGAAATGGATACTTTGCATAGATTTTACAGATCTCAACAAGGCTTGCCCGAAGGACACATTTCCCTTACCGCGCATCGACCAGATTGTGGAATCCACTTCAGGTTGCGATTTGCTTTCCTTTTTGGATGCATACATTGGGTATCATTAGATTTTCATGTCCAAGGAAGACGAAGAGAAGACCTCGTTCATCACCCCTTGCGGTATGTACTGCTTCGTACGCATGCCTTTCGGGTTAAAGAGTGTCAGGTCCACCTTTGTGAGAGCAGTCCAAATTGGTTTTGAGCACAGTTGCAAAGAAACATTGAGGCTTATATGGATGATATTGTAATCAAGACCAAGGATAGATCGACCCTCATTCAGGATTTGGAGGAGACATTTGCTAATCTGCGCAAGATCAACTTGAAACTAAATCTGGAGAAGTGTGTGTTTGGTGTTCCCTCCTGCAAGCTACTTGGGTTCTTTGTGTCCCATCGTGGGATCGAAGCCAACCCCGACAAGATCAAGGCCATCAAGCAGATCCAGGCACCCAGGACAGTCAAGGATGTGAGGCGTCCGACAGGGTGCGTTGCCGCACTTAGAAGATTCATCTCCAAGTCTGCCGAGCGCGTCCTGCCGTTCTTCAAGATTTTGAAGAAGGTGGGGCCCATGAAGTGGACCCCGGAAGTAGACAGATATTTACAAGAGTTGAAGGCCTACTGGTCCTCTATGCCCACTTTGGTTGCCCCCAAACCACAAGAGTCGTTGCTCCTGTATCTGGCGGCTACTAATCAAGTGGTCAGTGCAGCCCTAGTGGCACAGCGAGATGTAGAGGAGTCAGAAAGTGAGCAAAGCCCGGCAGGACCGGATGAGGATTGAGGGAGTCCTGGACTAAGGGGTCCTCAGGTGTCCGGATTGGTATCTATGGGCCGGACTGATGGGATGTGAAGATATGAAGACCGAAGACTGTACCCATGTCCGGATGGGACTCTCCTTGGCGTGCAAGGCAAGCTTGGTGTCTATATAAACCAAGGGTGTAGTCCGGAAAGGACATACTCAATACCATAGTCATACAGGCTAGACTTCTAGGGTTTGGCCATTACGATCTCGTGGTAGATCAACTCTTGTAATAATCATATTCATCAAGATCAATCAAGCAGGAAGTAGGGTATTACCTCCATAGAGAGGGCCCGAACCTAGGTAAACATCGTGTCCCCTGTCTGTTGTTACCATCAACCTTAGACGCACAGTTCGGGACCCCCTACCCGAGATCCGTCGGTTTTGACACCGACATTGGTGCTTTCATTGAGAGTTCCACTGTGCCGTCATCACAGAGGTTGATGGCTCGACTTATCATCAAGGAAAATATCACCTCTAAAGGAGCTTTGGCCTCAGGACAAACCCTCCGGATGGGCGACTTTACCATGATCGCCCGCTCGGCCTTCGAGCCGACAAGGATGACCTCCCGAGTAATCGAAAAACGTATCTGTGTTGATTCTGAATACACCAAACGGATGGATCCGACGGAGTTATCGTCTTTGAATGAACTCCTAGATCGCATTGCCGCCTTGGGGTCGCTACAGACTACGATCGGATGGGGCTTAAACCCGACCAGAGAGAGATTAATTCTCCACCGATCACCCACCAGATAGCGGCAGTCGAGGAGCAAGATAACCCTTCCTCTATCTTGAGGACGAATTATGTTCGGATCTCCGACCTTGAGAAGCCGGATACCTACCGACAGAAAGACACGCCTCGTCCTCCGAACTTAGAGTCGGATGGCAGGCTTCAAAAATCAGAAGATACTCCGGAGCCTGGACTGTTCAGTCCGGAAAAACCTCAGACTCCAGATCATCGATCGAGTCAGGGTTCAGATCCAATTCCACCCACCCACCCAGACATAAGTGCTCTCACAAGCATACAATAGCAGTCTCCGGAAACGGTCCACCACTTTTGGGCCAGATTCCTCCTCGTCAAGGACAAGGTTAGAGATTGCCGCGACGAAGACGCAATATCGGCGTTTCGCAATAATTGCATGAACAAAGGACTCCTCAACGCCATCAATCACCGCCGCATACTACACTTTGCTGACTTGGCAACTATTGTACAGAAGTACAACGCAATGGAGAGCGCCTGGAGAGATCAGACAGTTTGGAAGCTATCGGTCCCAACTCAACCACTGGGCCGGGGAAAAGGGCGCACCCCTGTAACATGCCCAGATCAATAGCCAAGAAATGCAAACCCATCACCTGGAGCGGAACCATTCTTGAGGGATGGCTTGATGGCCCATGCAAAATACACACCACATCGGATACCATACCAACCCACAGCCTTAGAGGATGTTGGATACTGCGGCAGGTAGACAAAAACAGCGAGGACATCCTCACCAAAGACACCCGAGAGAAACACCCTCCATAAGACGACGAACCCAGAGTACTGGCAGTCTTTGAGACATTCACTTCAAACAATAGGCGCAAAAGGGCACTCCGCGAACTCGCCGAAGTCTGTCAGACCGCAACAATAAACACCTGGAACGACACAGCGATAACCTTCAACGCTGACGACGAACAAAAACACTGTACAGTCCGAACACCAGCCGCCTTGGTCCTCAGCCCAATTGTGGATGGCTTTCGGCTCACCAAGGTTCTCATGGACGGCGGCAGCGGACTGAACCTCATCTATGAGGATACAATACGAAAAATGGAAATAGATAGGAGCCGCATCGAGCAAAGTAGCACGACCTTCCGAGGAATCATTCCCAGTCAGGAGGCACGGTGTGCGGGAAAAATCACCCTCGACGTGGTATTCGGCACGCCGGAGAACTATCAGTCCGAAGAAATAACCTTCCAGGTGGCCCCATTCAACAGCGGATATCACGCCCTCTTAGGGCGAGATGCATTTACGCGCTTTCAAGCAATACCCCATTATGGGTACATGAAGCTTAAGATACCCGGGCCCAACGGTATAATCACTCTAGTTAGTGATCCGGACATAGCACTCCGCGCGGAGAATAAGACAGCGTCCCTAGCCCTTGAGGCATTATCTGAAGCCCTCGCAGCCAAAGAGTTAACCGCGCTGCGCTCCATGGTGGACAGAGATGACGTGGTCCTAGACAAACGACCCAAATCCACCTCATTCAAACCGGCTGAAGAAATAGTCAAATTCCAAGTCCATCCAACACACCCCAAGAAGACAGCATCATTCGGAGCACAACTAGACCCGACGGTTGACGCTGCTCTACGAGAGTTCTTGTGCTAGAATTGGGATATATTCGGCTGGCACCCTTCCGATATGCTGGGAATCCCATGCGAGTTGGCCGAACACAGCCTCAACATATTAAAGGGACACAAGCCGGTCAAGCAAACACTGCGGCGCTTTTCCGAACCCAAACACCAAGCTATGGGGGAAGAGCTAGCCAAGCTAATCGAGGTCGGATTCATTAGAGAAATAAAACATCCGGACTGGCTGGCAAATTTGGTGATGGTACCAAAGAAGGACAAATCATGGCGCCTGTGCGTCCATTTCAAAGACCTCAACAAGGCATGCCCCAAGGATCCCTTCCCCCTTCCCCGCATATATCAAATCATCGACGCCACCACAGGACATGACTCATTGTGTTTCCTTGACGCATATTCTGGATACCATCAAATCAAAATGAAGGAGTCCGATCAAGCTGCAACAGCATTCATCACCCCATATGGGCCATTCTGCTTTAACACCATGCCCTTCGGGCTCAAGAACGCCGGCGCCACATACCAACGCATGATTCGAACATGCCTGGAGAAACAGATCGGCAAGACAGTTGAAGCTTATGTGGACGATGTCATCATCAAAACTAGGCACGTTGAAACACTAATAGATGATTTACGTCTCACATTCAAGAACCTCCGCGTGTATGACATTAAGCTCAATCCGGAAAAGTGCATTTTCAGCATTCCTGCTGGAAAACCTCTGGGCTTCATCGTCTCCAATAGAGGAATTGAAGCAAACCCAGCCAAAATCCAAGCTCTGTCACAATTGGTTAAGCCAACAGACCTTAAACAAGTTCAAAAGCTCGCGGGTTGCGTGGCAGCTCTAAGCCGCTTTATCTCCAGATTGGGAGAAAAAGCACTGCCACTCTCTCGCCTTTTACGGCGAACCAACCACTTCGAGTGGACGGAAGCGGCAATAGCCGGACTGGAGGAAATAAAAACCCTTCTTGCGAGCAATCCAATCCTGGCTGCACCAAACGCCGGAGAACCAATGTTATTATACATATCGGCAACACATCAGGTGGTGAGTGTCGTACTCGTCGTTGAACGAGAACAGGACAGACATAAATTCCCGCTTCAGAAGCCAGTATACTACGTATCTACTGTCCTTACACCATGCAAATCCTGGTACCCTCATTATCAAAAGATAGCATACGCGGTCTTCATGGCATCCTAAAAGCTCCCTCACTACTTCCAGGAGTGTTCGATCACGGTGGCTTCCGAAGTACCACTCAATGACATTATAAACAACCGCGATGCTATGGGCCGGATTGCCAAATGGGCCATTGAGCTCCTCCCATTCAACATCACATATAAACCATGTCGAGCTATCAAATCCCAAGTACTGGCCGACTTCGTCGCCGAATGGACAGAAGCCGAACTCCCTAAAGAATATGACACATATTCCAATTGGGCCATGTATTTCGATGGCTCCAAAATACTAGCAGGGTTAGGAGCGGGCGTCGTTTTAATGTCCCCTACTGGAGACGTCATTCAGAATGTCCTCCAAATACTATACACAGACTCCAATAAAGTAGTCGAATACAAGGCCTTATTGCATGGTCTTCGGATGGCTGCCTCCATGGGCGTTCAACGCCTAGAAGTGCACGGGGACTTAAACCTTGCAATATCTCAAATAAATGGAGACTTCGACGCCAAAGATCTGAAGATGGCAGTGTATCGTAACGCAGTCATAAAAATGTCGGCTCGGTTCGAGGGGCTTGAGTTCCATCACATGGCTCGAGAAAGTAATCAAGCGGCAGATGTTCTTGCTCGTATCGGCGCTAAGCGCAACCCTGTCCCACCTAATTTCTTCCTGGAAAGGCTTTTTAAGCCATCCGTGGTGTGGCAAGGGAAAACGGCAACATTAGTCCGGATCCAAACATAACCCCAGATCCTGGAAACACCGACATCGTCGGAGGCTCAGCCACCGAAATAGCACCGTCGGCGCATCTCATCATGGCAGTCATTGCCCCATGGACCAAAACCTTCCTGGCCTACCTTAACAGGAAGGAGCTTCCTAAGGACCAGAATGAGGCTCGCTGCATTGTCTGGCGTTCGAAGGCCTACAAGGTTCATGACGGAGAGCTCTATAATAAAAGCGCTACCGGAGTCCTTCAACGATGTATATCCGAGGAAGAGGGGCGGCAGCTCTTGGCTGAAATTCATGCCGGACTCGATGGTCACCATGCCGCAGCTCAGGCCCTTGTTAGCAAGGCCTTTCGTACAGGGTTTTATTGGCCAACGGCCCGAGAAGATGCAGAGGACCTTGTCCAACGTAGCGTCGGATGCCAACTCTTTGCCAACCAGAGCCATATGCCCCCCATTGCCTTACAAACAATCCCCATCACTTGGCCTTTTGCGGTCTGGGGACTCGATATGGTCGGACCCCTTAAAGGAGAATCCATAAGAGAAAGTATCTGCTGGTCATGGTGGATAAATTCACTAAGTGGATAGAGGCTAAACCAGGGCTAGTAATAGATTTCATATCCGGCGTGGTACACCGTTACGGTGTCCCGCACATCATAATCACCGATAATGGATCCAATTTCACAGCCGATGAAGTGAAAATCTGGTGTGCTAATCTAGGCATTAAGCTCGATTACGCCTCTGTCTATCACCCACAGACAAACGGTCAAGTTGAACGGGCTAATGGTCTTATCATGAGTGGCATCAAACCCAGACTAGTGCGGTCTTTGAAGGAATCAGACAAGCACTGGGTGGAGGAACTCGACTTTGTACTCTGGGGGTTGCGGACCACGCCCAACCCGCACTACCGGATATACACCCTTGTTCATGGTGTACGGTGCGGAAGCAGTGTTACCCTGCGATATTATTCATGACTCACCTCGAGTGCGTATGTACGAAGAGAGAGAAGCCGAGCTAGATCGGCAGGACAGCTTAGATACCTTGGAGGAGGAGCGCGACGTCACAAAAGCCCGTTCCGCATATTATCAACAGCAGGCTCGCAGGTACCAAAGCAAAGAAGTATGGGCCAAGACTTATAACGTTGGTGAACTCATTCTATGCTTGCCGGAGAATAAAAAGGACAAACTCAAGCCCAAGTGGGAGGGTCCCTTCATCATTGACAAAGTTCTCACCAGATGGTCGTAGTGTCCTTTGATAAAAAATATTGGCGGGGGCTGGTGTCGGTGTCAAAACCGGCGGATCTCGGGTAGGGGGTCCCGAATTGTGCGTCTAATGTTGATGGTAACAGGAGACGGGGGACACGATGTTTACCCAGGTTCGGGCCCTCTCTATGGAGGTAATACCCTACTTCCTGCTTGATTGATCTTGATGAATATGAGTATTACAAGAGTTGATCTACTATGAGATCGTGATGGCTAAACACTAGAAGTCTAGCCTGTATGACTACTGTATTGAGTATATCCTTTCCGGACTACACCCTCCGGTTTATATAGACACCGGGGGGATCTAGGGTTACATAGAGTCGGTTACATAAGATGGAATCTTCATAGTTGTTCGCCAAGCTTGCCTTCCACGCCAAGGAGTGTCCTATCCGGATACGGGTACAGTCTTCGGTCTTCATATCTTCACAGCCCATTAGTCCGGCCCATAGATAACAGGCCGGACGCCCGAGGACCCCTTACTCCAGGACTCTCTCAGTAGCCCCTGGACCTGGCTTCAATGACAAGGTATCCGGCGCGTAGTGCTGTCTTCGGCTTTGCAAGGCAGGTTCCTCCTTCGGAACTCCCAAATAGTCTCCAGACGAATTGATCTTGTCCGGACCTGTAACACACACCGCACACAACCGCAGAGAGAATATAATAACACATGAGTCCAATCTGCTGACAACTTTAGTAATGTGACGTCACGCCTGTCCGGTCATAATTTCGAACCATTTTTCGCCCCACGTTTCGAGACGCGGTTGTCATTGGCACGTCTTGTCAAAGCAGAGATTGTGTCCCCTTATTACGGGATTCTCATCAACACAGGCGTGGGTAACCCAACCGCGCCGTTTACACAGCCCTTGGGAGCAGATGAATTTTAAGGTGAATGGGATCGTTCGATATTCACCGCCCTTATAAGGAGATAAGATTCCCCTTTCTTATCCCACGCTTTCTTCCTGCCTCTCCTTTCTTGAGCTCCAACGCCCAAGTCCTCATTTGTTCACATTCAAACAAACACCCATCCATGTCCGGATCCGGAGCCGGCGGCAAGTGGATGGCCTCCTCCGTTAAGAGGAAAGATATAGAGGAGCTCCGAGAGGCCGGATACCTGGCCAAGGAGATCGTTCACCGACTTCCGGCCAAGGGACAGACCGTCCCCACCCCCGAGCCTCATGAGAGAGTGGTGTTCCTCACGCATTTTGTCCGCGGGCTGGGATTCCCTCTCCACCCGTTTGTCCATGGATTGATGTTTTATTATGGGCTAGACTTCCATGATCTAGCCCCCAACTTTATCCTCAACATCTCGGCATTGATAGTCATGTGTGAGGCCTTTCTTTGCATCCCACCTCACTTCGGCCTATGGCTGAAGACCTTCAATGTGAAGCCGAAGGTGGTGAGCGGCCAACAGGCAGAGTGCAGAGGAGCTATGTTGGGTAAGATGCCCAACGTCACTTGGCTCAAAGGTTCTTTCGTGGAGACGTTGAAGGGATGGCAATCGGGGTGGTTCTACATCACCGAGCCGTGCGACACCAACTGGATGGCGGCCCCCGAATTCCGATCCGGAGTTCCGATGCGACTCACCTCCTGGCAAGAGAAGGGCCTAACCTGGGGTTCTTCGGGCGAGCTGACAGGCCTCCAGATGTGTGTCCAGAACATGATATCCAACAAGATCAAGCATGTCAATGTGATCCATGTTATGCTCATCCGCCGGATCCTCCCGTGCCAACGCCGGACTTGCTATTTGTGGGAATTCGATCCGGCCAAGCACCAGACGCTGCTAGAGCTCTTCGGGACAACGCATGAGGATATCTGGAAAGTGCTCTTCAAGGCCGGCGAGACGTCACCGCCTATAACCAAGGATCATGGGATTAGCTCAAAGCACCAAGCTAATTCGGTAAGTTCTTTCATGCTCTCAAGGCATAATCTTTACTAGCATATTGTGAGAAAGAAGTCTAAGCTCTCCTATCAATTTTTTCCTTAGGCCTGGACCGACATACCGGGGCGGATTAACTGTCCGGCCCCGCTACCCGAAGACAAAGAGACCCCATTCCTGACGAAGATGTTGTTCCCGGCGCCTTATGATGTGCCAGAGAAGAAGATCAAGAAGGCGGCCAAGGGGACCAGGAGTGGCCTTCGTCGAAAGGATACTTCGGGCCTATCGTCCGAAGATGAGACTGACCCTTCGGTCGCCGAAGACGACGACGAGGAGGAGGAAGAAAACAACGCCCCCCCCTCGAGGGGGGAAGGAAGAAAAGGGTGGCCTCTGCGAACCTGGAGGCGAAGGTACCCAAGAGGGGGAAGGGCTCCCTCGCGGATAACTCCGCATGGGATGTCGATAGTAGGCCGGAACGAATGCCCCGGACCAAGCCTCGGGCTGCTTCGTAAGTACCAAAGACCTTATGTTCACCCAAATGTTTGGCCCTTCCCCTTTGCAATATTAATATGTTTAATTTATGCTACTGCAGTCCGGCCCGCGACAGTTCTCTGTGATCCTCGACAGAGGGCTCGCTAGACTCAAAGGAGATGGGTAGCATGTCTCCGCCACCTGCTCACTCTACCTCGCCCAAGGGGAATGACGAGGTGGTGTCCGAAAGGGCCTTCCCCGACCAAGGGGAGGCTCCGGAGATCGTCAGGGTGGTGTCCAAGGATGACTCCACGGCCGTCGGACACATGTGGGAAGAAGCCCCCATGGGGACTGATGGTGGGGGCCGAGTTCCATTGGGCCCTTAGCCGAATATCATTTCGGAGACCTTCACGGCTCCGGAGTCCAGCCAACGGCCTTCCCCGAAAGGAGGGGGTGTGCCTATTCCGCTGGTGATCTCTGTCCAACTAGAGGCATCGGATGATCTGCTGGAAGCACTGCGAGGCGCTTCCATTGTAGATGAACACCGTGTCCTCATGGGTACGGTGATCGAAAAGGTTCAGTCTGCCAGAAGCGGACTGACCGAAGCCTGCACTAGCCTTTTCACATGCTTTGAGGTAATAATAATTGTAGAAAGAATATCACAGCATAGACAGTAGCCCCCGATGCTCTGTTTGGTGTTCGGAAGGAAAAGCCGAACAGAGGATCAAAACAATTTTCACACGAGTCTAACATATGATGTTTGTGTAAATAAGCAGGCGTCACTGTTGGCTGCTGCCGCTCATGCTGCAGAGGTCTCTGAACTGAAGCGGAGCCTGGAGTGGGCCAAGGAAGAGATCAGCCTTGTGAAGAAGCAGTTGGAGGATAGCCAAGGTATGCAGTAACCTATGCATGTATGTTCGGAAGGATGAATACTTCATGCTGACTAAAGTGTCATGGACTATACTAGGGGCCACGACCGAGGTGGAGGCCCTCAAGGAGGCATTACCCGAGTCCGAGGACAATGCGGCCAAGGAATGCGCTGCATGCGAAAAGCACGAGGCCTGGGTCAGCGAGGTTCGGCAAGAGCTTCAGGATGCCATCAAGAAGTATGAGTCCCTGGAGCGTGATTCTAAGATGCAGGCATCCGAACTTGCGAAGGCCCACCAGAGCGCACAAGAGGCTCGAGCAGAGGCTCAGAGCACCCTTCTGGAACTCTAGGCGGCTAAGAAGATTGCGGCGGGTAAGGCTTTCATTATGCAAAGCAAGTCTGTGAAGGGAACGCTCCTTGTACTTACCCGAATTTGGTGCTCTACAGGGGCGTTTACGGATTTGCCGCGCAGTGTATCCGATGCTGTTGAATTCTATCGAGCCGAGGAAGGGAGTTCTATGGAGAACGTGTTCTGGTCTCAATATCTTGGACCTGAACATCCGATATCCTTCAGCGACCAGCTGAAACAGTTGGTCGAGCTGCACAAGGCGGCCGATCTGACTATGAGGGACCTGATAGTCCGTCTATGGCCTGCCACGTTGGTACCCAGCAGCTACTTCGGGCTTGTAAGCGGCTTGTTAGTGCCTGCCCGTGGCTTGAGGTCGTAAAGCGGTTGGTCTGTATTAAAGGTGCCCGGATGGCCTTTGCTCGTTGCAAGATGTGGTGGGCGAAGATGGACGCCGTCGAGCTGACCAAGGGGCCGCCGAAGGGCAAGGAGCACCGTACACCCGAGCGCTATTTTGCGGGTGCCCTAGAGGGGTCTCGTATTGTAGTCACGCAGTGCGGGCAGGACATTATTTTCGAGTGAATACGCTCATATTTTGTCTTGTATTATGACAACAAATCCGCTTTGTAATATAATTTATGTTTTGATTGTGTCCTCCTGTGCGGCCGTGTTGTATGAAATCTGAGGGTTGGCCAGTCGTCGACTTCTGCCCTCATGTAGGTAGTATGGAGGTGTTTGGGATGGTATCTAAACAATCTTGATCCAATTATATGGTCCTTGAAGGAGTTGTTTAGCGCAACGAACCAGGCAACCAGACTATACGGCTTGAACGCCCTCACTTAGCCATAGGAGTTCTATAATAAAACATAGGCGCAACCCCTGGTATACGAACCAGAGTGTTGTCAGCGTCTGATCAGGAAGTACCAATCCTTCACGAAATGTGGAAATATCTCCAACGATTTGAGACCTCCGAACAGCTGGCCGGCTCTCGCTGCATCATGAAAGTCAGTTTTTGACTTTCTCTGCTGAGGTGCTCATCCGGTTTAGACCAGGGCACAATCGCAGTAGTTCTCCCTTTACTACCCTAGCCGATGTAGTAGAATGTAGGGTAGCAAGCACAGGAGCCGGGTAACCCAACTATTGACCAAAGACATGATTCGGAGCCAATGCATATAATGCTAAATTCGGGGTGCCAAACTATACTTATTAGAAGTGTTCAGGCTTTTGTTGCCATAATGTGGGGTGCTATAAAGCCCCTGGAAAACATCAAAACATACCAAAGTGTACGGGTGCTACCTGATGGGGTTATCCACAGGGAAACTAAAAAAAGGAAAAGAGAGAAAGAAAACATAAAAGATGTAAAGGTAAAAAAATTGGGGTCCTACAGCCCCAGCTACAAACTATTTTCATTGTAATGTAATTAGTACATCAAGGCGCATTGATACAAGTAGTGACAAGAGCAATAGGCTATTTAACATGCCGAAACCAGGGGAGAGCTGTATGCGGGTCCTGGAAAACAAGTAGAGTTATTGTTAACGGAATCGCCTAAAAAGTCCCCGTATGTCCGCGCTCCTCGCCATCTTGGTGTATTTATCCTTCAAGAGGACCGATAACCAGACCCCCCCTGATGGGGCCTGTTGGATTAAAACTTGAAAGAAAACAAACAGAGTGAAAGTATGTGTGTATCCGATGTCGGTTGAGCCCTGCCGTGGATCACAAGCTAGCTATGCCTCCGTCGATGCCCAAGAATTTTGAGTGCGTAGTTATGTACGTGTGGCATGTCTGCCACCACTTGATCGGGACTGAGACGGAGACCGGATTGCTAGGAGAGCTCTTGACGAGCTGAGCTCTCCTACTGCAGAATAGTTCGGACCCTCTTAAGGGTGTCCGAGGGCTCGGCAGCCGAATAAAGGTTCTGCTTGAGAAGGTCGCTTTGTACTTCTGCAGCCAGGGCAGCTGTGTGCTCTTCTATATGGAGAGAGCGTTCCGTATTTCCATTGACTGGTATGACACCGCGTGGGCCGGGCATCTTGAGCTTGAGATAAGCATAGTGTGGCACTGCGTTGAGTCGAGCAAACACAGTTCATCCGATCAGTGCATGATAGCCGCTGCGGAATGGGACGATATCAAAGACTAACTCCTCGCTTCGAATGTTTTCCGGAGATCCGAAGACAACCTCTAATATGATTGAGCCCGTACAATGGGCCTCTACATCTGGAATGACTCCTTTAAAGGTGGTCTTTGTAGGCTTGATCCTTGATGGGTTAACGCGCTTTTTCGCATTGTATCCTGATAGAGCAGATTGAGGCTGCTACTGCCGTCCATAAGGACATGAGTCAGGTGGAACCCATCAATTATTGGGTCTAAGACCAGTGCGGCTGAGCATCCGTGACGGATACTGGTCAGGTGACCTCGGCAATCAAAAGTGATCGAGCATGATGACCATGGATTGAATTTTGGGGTGACTGGCTCTATCGCGTAGACGTCCCTAAGCGCACGCTTGCGCTCCCTCTTGGGGATGTGGGTAGCATATATCATGTTCATCGTTTTGACCTGAGGGGGAAACTTCATCTGTCCCCCTGTGTTCGGTTGCCGTGGCTCTTCATCATCGTCCTCGATTTGCAATCCCTTTCCCTATTCTCGGCGTTTAATTTGCCAGCCTATTTGAAAACCCAGCACTCTCTATTTGTATGATTAGGAGGCTTGTCGGGGGTGCCATCAATCTGGCATGGACGATCAAGTATGCGGTCCAAGCTGGATGGGCCCGAATTGTTCTTTTGGAACGGCTTCTTCCGCTGACCGGACTTAGAGCCACTGAATCTGGCGTTGACCGTCGTATCCTCGGTGTTGTCACTATTGTTTCGGCGCTTGTATCTATTGCGTCGAGACTTGTCTTTGTTGCTTTTAACTTTAGGGGTGCCGACGTCGCTTGCATTGTTTTTTCTATGGGCCAGCCAACTGTCCTCGCCCACACAAAAGCAGGTCATGAGTGCCATGAGGGCCGCCATGGATTTTGGCTTTTCTTTGCTGAGATGGCAAGTGAGCCATTCATCGCGGATGTTATGCTTGAAAGCTGCTAGAGCTTCGGCGTCCGGGCAGTCGACAATTTGGTTATTTTTAGTAAAGAACCTTGTCCAGAATTTCCTGGCGGACTCTCTGGGCTGTTGCACTATATGGCTTAAGTCATCAGCGGCTGGAGGTCGAACATATGTACCTTGGAAGTTATCGAGGAAATCCTTTTCCAAGTCCTCCCAGCTGCCAATGGAATTTTTAGGCAGACTATTTAGCCAATGCCGAGATGGCCCTTTGAGTTTTAGAGGGAGGTATTTTATGGCGTGGAGGTCATCTCCGCGGGCCATATGGATGTGGAGAATGAAGTCCTCGATCCACACCGCGGGGTCCGTGGTTCCATCGTATGATTCTATGTTCACGAGCTTGAATCCTTTGGGGAATTCATGATCCAGGACCTCATCAGTGAAGCAATGAGGGTGTGTGGGCCCTCTATATCGGGTCGTATTGTGACGCAGCTCTGATGGAGTCTGTCTGCGGTGTTCAGCCCGCGCATGATTGGATTTGTCATGTCCGAATAGGTGGCCGTTGTCATGTGTCGAGGCGCGTCCTCGCTGAAAGTGCAACTATCCCCAGGTGGTTTTGGTAATTCCTAACAACATATAGCTCATTGAGCTAACATTATTCCAAGATTAATATTTCAGGAAAAGCTCAATGAATGGCATGGCATGGATGAGGAAAGTGGATCCCTCAAAATTCTAAGGACAAAAAGTTTGGCTCAAGCTTCAAAATCAAGACTCTACATTTTATATTTTAGTGATCCAAGATCACATTGAGTCTATAGGAAAAGCCAATACTATCAAGGAGGGATGAGGTGTTGCTTAATGGCTTGCTTGCTCAAAGTGCTTAGTGATATGCTCCAAAACCCTCAACTACCTTCCCACATCCACATTTGACCTAAACCAAAAGTCAAACTCGGCCCCACCGATTCTATCTATCCGGCGCCACCGAGTTTCAAATGTCATAGTGTAACGCCCTTGATGCGACTATAGCTCCCACGTGTCGAGGCACGACTTAGAGACATAATCGCATTGAAGGCATATGTCGCAAGTGAGGTAATCTTTACACAACCCATGTAATACATAAGGGAAAGAGATACATAGTTGGCTTACAATCACCACTTCACACAATTACATGAATAAACATTACATCAATCAAATACACTCATGGTCCGACTACGGCACCAAAATAAAAGAAGAACCCCAAATGCGACAAAGGTCCACGATCGACCCCAACTGGGCTCCACTACTGATCAACTAGAACGGAAAACAACACAAAGGACAAGGTCTTCATCGAGCTCCTCCTGAGCTTGGTTGCATCATCTACACGAACTCATCGGCACTTGCAAGCTGGTTTTGGAAGTATCTGTGAGCCACAGGGACTCAGCAATCTCGCACCCTCGCGATCAAGACTATTTAAGCTTATGGGTAAGGTAAAGGTATGAGGTGGAGCTGCAGCAAGCGACTAGCATATATGGTGGCTAACATACGCAAATGAGAGCGAGAACAGAAGGCAAAGCACGGTCGATAAAAGTATGATCAAGAAGTGATCCTATAACAACCTACGTCAAGCATAACTCCAACAACCGTGTTCACTTCCCGGACTCCGCCGAAAAGAGACCATCACGGTTACACACGCTGTTGATTCATTTTAATTAAGGTCGACTTCAGGTTTTCTACAATCGGACGTTAACAAATTCCCATCTGCCCATAACCGCGGGCACGGCTTTCGAATGTTCAATCCCTGCAGGGGTGTCCCAACTTAGCCCATCACAAGCTCTCACGGTCAACGAAGGAATAGACCTCCACCCGAGACATTCCGATCAGACTCGGTATCCCGATACAACAAGACATTTCGACAGGGTAAAACTAAACCAGCAACACCGCCCGATGCGCCGACATCCTGATGGGAGCTGAACATATCTCGTTCTCAGGGCAACACCGGATAGGTCCAGCTACGAGTAAAACCAGCCCTCAAGTTTCCCCAAGGTGGCCTCGCAGGCTGCCCATTTCGGACCAACACTTAGACAAGCACTGGCCCGGGGGGGTTAAAATAAAGATGACCCTCGGGAGCGCGACTCCCAAGGGAAAAGGTAGGTGGTGGTGAGGCAAATGGTAAAACCAAGGTTGGGCATTGCTGGAGGAGCTTTACTTAAGGCGAACTGTCAAGGGGTTCCCATTATAGCCCAACCGCGTAAGGGACGCAAAATCCGGGAACATAACACCGATATGACGGAAACTAGGGCGGCAAGAGTGGAACAAAACACCAGGCATAAGGACGAGCCTTCCACCCTTTACCAAGTATATAGATGCATTAATTAAATAAGATATATAGTGATATCCCAACAAGTAAACATGTTCTAACAAGGAACAACATCTCCATGTTCCAACAAGGAACAAACTTCAATCTTCACCTGCAACTAACAACGCTATAAGAGGGGCTGAGCAAAGCGGTAACATAGCCAATCAACGGTTTGCTAGGACATGGTGGGTTAGAGGTTTGACATGGCAATTTGGGAGGCTGACAAGCAAATGGTAGGCATCGTTGCATTGGCATAGCAAGAGCGAGCAAACTAGCATAGCAAAGATAGTAGTGATTTCGAGGGTATGATCATCTTGCCTGAAATCCCGCAAGGAAGAAGAACGAGTCCATGAAGAAGACAAACGGACGTAGTCGAACGAATCCTCACAACACGACGTTATCGGAACCAACCCGAAGAAGCAATCACCGGAAAAGAAGCACACAACATAGTAAACAACCAACACATCAACATGGCATGATGCACAATCGAGTATGATGCATGTCCGGTTTAATGAAGCATGGCATGGCAAAGTGCACAAGCAATCCTACAAATTAAGTGGAGCTCAATATGCATCGGGATGCATATTGACAAAACACCACATCAATTATTTAGTTCTCTCTCGTTTATGTACCCCAACAATATTAAATGTTGATTAACATGGCAAGAGGTGAAGCACAACAAAACTACCTATATAGGCAAGTTTAAATGAGGCCGGAAGCAATGAACAACAATTCCGGAAAATCCTCATATGCATAATTTAAGGTTTGGTACTGTTCTGCCCTAAACATTATTTTAGAGTTGTTAAACATGTAAGATGATGCCACCAAGTTAAACTAGGCAAAATTCTACCCCATTTACATATAAAATTTATTAAAATCGGAGTTACGGTTATTTAGTTATGAATTAAATCATTTTAACATGGCATAGGAGCGAATTAATGCAAAGAACTTTTTAATATTTTAAACATAGATGAAAGTTGGATATTATTAAACTAGACAAAATTCTAAGCAACTGTCATATATAAATCATTTTAATATGGTGCACGGTTATTAAGTTATTAAATGCATGGACTTGAAGGGCTAAACTGTAAAACAGGTTAACTGGAAAAAAATAGACAAATACGCATACTGGAAAAAAACAGATATGGGTCGCAACAAAGGCCGGCCCAACAGTGCATGGGATCTAGGCGGCTGCTCACCATGGGCTTCGGCCCGTTGGTGAAGGAGGCTGGCTGGGGAGGAAGCGCCTGGGCCTTGGCGATTGCCGGTGGAGGCGGCCCAGGGGGCGCGGTCGAGTAGGCGAAGGAAAAGGGCGGTCAACGGGGCAGCGCTCGACTCGTCCCTGAAGCGAAGAACGAGCAAGCATCTGATGCGGACGGCAGCGGCGAACAACTCGCCGGATCCGCCTGATCCGGGCGAGGCAGCGGTAGGGGAGGCCGAACACGGGCAGGACAACGGCGGGGCACCCAGATCCGGTGGATCCCGGCCGGACCTGGCGAAGACGGGGGCAACGGTGAACTCCCTGGGCGGCGGCTATGGGCACCTGAGAGGGAGAGAGAGAGTACTTAGAGAGAGAGAGGTGATGGGAGGAGGAGAACGAAGGGAGGGAGAGGGACGAGGCCGGTCCTGGCGGCTCATGGTGGCGAAAACGAGGTGCTGTTGCACGAGCAGCGGAAGAGCTCGACAGGGGGCTCGGGCGCTCGCTCGTGGCTGGCTGCGGCGTGGTTGGATGGATGGATCGAGGGGAGATGATTATTGGCCCGGGATGGATTTGGGAGGATCCCAAAGTGCAAGGCGAGTGGGTAGATGCGGCTGATCCGAGGAGGGGGAAGGCTGTAGGTGGCGGCGGCTAGGGGGGACAAACAGCCTAGAATTTAGGGTTTGTCCAAATTTAGACTAGGGAGTTTTTATATAAGGAAAAAGAGGGGAAGTCTAGGGGCTAACTCGTCCCTCCGATCGTAATCGGATGGTCGCGAAAAAATAGCTAGGGAGTCCAAATAAGAAAACGGTGACGTTTTGTAGATGTTTGGGGATGATCCGGACACAACGGTAACGACTGTCCGGGTCGGGTCCGGGACAGATTTCGGACGCGCGTGAGGGGGGCTGCGGGCTGACGAGAGGGGTTAGGATTGGACCTGGCGGTAGGTAGTGAGTTGTGTAGACGGTCTCGAGCTGAGAGAAGAGAAGAGAGGGAAAGCCCGACAACAGTTTTCGGAGACCGAAAACGTCCGACGTTATAGACCGACTATATTGTCGCTATAGTTAACCGTTGGGCTATCAAACGAACTCCGAACGCGATGAAACTTGGCAGGTGGTCTACTGACAACAAAACAACACCACACGCCAACTTTCATCCCATTCCGAGAACATTTTCCAGCCACTAATAAAATAATATTTCGGACAAGTCGCGGGCGCGTGCAAGTGTGGTTGGGCTCAGAACGGACAACGGAGAGAACGAGGAGACCAGGACGGATGCAAGTTTTGAAAACATGATGATGCAATGCACATGATGACAAGATAAGATGCAACACGCAAGCAAATGATAAAGCAACAACAGCGAATAACTGGAGGACACCTGGCACATCGGTCTCGGGGCGTTACAACACTCCACCACTACGAGAGGATCTCGTCCCGAGATCTAGAATGGCCCCGGAGGGAAAAACGGAAGAGAAAGAGAAGAGGTAAAACAAATTGCTTCTTTGACAAACGAGTGAAACCAAAGAACCTTGAGAAGGTTGAACAAATTGAAAGAAATAAAACAACGGAGAAGAACAAAGTTGAAAGCACTCCGTTAGAAAAGAGGAACAAGGAAGAACAACTTCGGGCAGCACTCCGGTTGAAAATAACTGAAATTGAATAAGAACTTGATAAGATGAGAGGACACTTGATGAAATCACAACATACATCCTCCGGAAGTATTAAATGAATGGAACAAGGGCTAAGAAAGATCTCAGACAGCACTCCGGTTTAAAAGAGATGAAATACTTGATAAAATGAAAGAGCTTGAGCAAAAGGACACAATACTCTGGTTAAAAGGATAAGGAGGAAAAAAACACGATCCTGACAAAACAAGAAGATGGGTTGCAGAGAGCAACATCACAATGCCTCCGGAACACAGGGAAACAAGATCTTGAGAGAGCATGGTTACAACAAATGCTAGAACAGAGTTGTTGGAAAACCAACAATGAAAGAATAAGTTTGTAGTGGGCTTATGGAAAACATCTCAAAACTAAGAGGTGAAATTCTGCCACTAACAGAAACGATATATTAGATTGATAACAACAAGGAGATGAGAAGCTTAATTCACCGGAGGATAGATGAATAACTTGGGTCATTTATAAACAACATAGATAGCAACAAGCCATAGGGGAGGCTTTAGGTGAAATATAACCCAAGATAATTCCAATGACGAGATTGATGGATTTAAAATACCTCATTCTTAACAACATGTGAATCATGAAACATGAGCTCAAATTATCAAGAATGACATAATACCATCTCCAATAATACAGAAGAAAGAATTGCACTCCGGGTAGGAAGATGATGAAAGCTTGTGTTCCCCTGAACAGAATATTGATGAACACTTCGAGAAGAAATTAAATCCTTGATGAACCATCATGTAGAACCTTGATGAAGGTCTCCGGTAAACAAAAGATAATGAAAAGAGAGAGAAGTTGAAAACACAAGGTGAAACCTTATAATGATTTAGATGGATCTCCGTGATAATTAGAGCTTGGAACTCCGGGAAAGAAAGATGAGCACTTGAAGCCAAGAAAAGTATGATGAGCCACTCCAGAAAACAGGAATTGAATAAACTCGACGAAACAAGAATAAGAATTACATTATGTTTATCCTTCACCAATTAAATTGATGACAAACAATGGATTTGGCATACTACTTATTCTCGTAGAAAAGATTAAGATAGATATAGCGCAAATTTAAGAAGGTCTTCAATGAACCACCGGTAGAATTTGAAAAGCACGGATGCATAGATATGATACACGAAGGAAGAAAAAAAACTCTTGAACGAACCACCATAAAAATTAAAAGTGAACAAAGAAAAGATAAGGAAGACACTGGGAAGAATTAGAAAATGAATGACGATGCTTGAGAGAATTTAGACCCACGAGAAGGAAGGGATCACGAACTGATTAGATATCACTTGAAGCACCGGTAAGATTGGACAATGACAACTGAAGGCTGAGAATGAGTACACCTGAATTGATGGACTCCGGATAATCAAACCGAGAAGACTCTTGAATTACTCCGGATGGATGAAAAGAATTCCCACAATCAAAAACAATTATGACAGAATGGCAGAGAATGGAGCAAGATTTAAAAGAAACTCTTCTTCGGTCTTCAACTGCAGAGAATGACGATGATAAAGACCACCATGGATTGATGAGATACTCCGGGATGAAGACTAGAAAGGTTGAACCACAATGAAAAGAATTTGAGATATCTTGGAGAAATACATTTGACTGATGATAGTTCATTCTTATGTCAAACTTTAAAAGGAATTTAGGATAGCTCCGGTTAAATAAGAAGAGTCAGGTAAGATCCTGGGAAAAGACCTATGGGTTAGGGTCCACTCAAAAGAAACACCGTTGAAAAGATTACTTGAAAGATATTGCACCGGTTGAATAAAATGACTTGAAAGAGATAACAACCTCGAAATAGGTTGAACTGATCCTGAATGAAAAAACAAGCCTTCTGAGATATCTTGAGCACTCCGGGACAATAGAATAGCGAGAGGTGAACGATTAAGAATTGCACCGTCATGAGGAAGTATTTGAAACAAGGAAAAGAATATGAGATCAACACCAAAAGCTTGATTTGAATCCATCGGGGGAGAAAACGAGTGAAGAGTGACGAACTTGAAGCTTCGTTGGCATCTTCCTGAGAATCAACGGATAAGAACATTGCCGGAAAAGAATGGGGAGACTTCACATGAATAAAAGGATACTTGAATAAGAAATATGGTTCCTCGAAGAAACAAGGGTGGGAGGGAGGGAAAACAAAGGCAACTTGGGACGGATGAAATAAGCACCGTTGAGAAGAACTGAATATTGATCTTGCGGATGTTGAAATGTTCGGATCCACTTGAAAAGAAACACGCTGGTGGAAAAGGATTGACATGACAATCTCGATGATCAAGAAGGATTTGTATTCACATCGAAGTATGAGAATACCGTTTAGGAAAGGTATGGAATCAACACTTGACTTCAAAGCAACTCGAATACCACAACTCAAAACACAAACAAAGGGTTGGCTTGCAAAATAAGCCGGAACAAACATATGATAGAGATTTCGTCTGAAGTTTTCGTGGTGGGGCCTACACGGGCTCGATCGTACAGCACCATCATGTACAAGGTAGTGCACATGACATACGAAGCGTCCCCAAGTCGGCATAGCCAAGGACTCTTTAAGACACAACGAGACCACTGTAAAAACGACCGTGAATAGGCGGACCACTAGACGTCGAACCCCAATTTCATATCATACATCTGTCGGAAAGATATCCTAAGAGCTACTTGAATTCCCACCTATGAAACTCCTGAAATTTTCCGGTTATGCAATCAGGTGTTGGGGATACAGGGGAAGCATAATATCTCACCCAAATCTAGCAAATCCTGCATCCAGCTGTATCCATCCTTCAACACATAACCAAGAAGCCTTCAGAAATCATCTACCTCAACCTTCGAAAAGCATCCGTTATACAAGTTATGGCGATACTCCTGAACTCCCGCCCTAGTACTGGGTGGCGTCGAGGTTATCTCACCAACAAACTGCATAAAAGAGATTTTCGATGTCCGCGTACTAAACTCAGGTATTCCAGAACTGCAACGATAAAATTGTGACGACAACACCTCAGAGCTCAACTCCCCGGGACACTTCCACAAAACCCCTGACAGGAGGCACCAAGACAATGTTCTCATCATAAAACCATCGGAACGATTCCAAGATACCCGCATGATCCTAAAAAAAATTTAGTGAAATTTGAGAAGAGAAGAGTCAAAACTCTACGTCAGGATGCCTTACCAGAGCGATGAGGAGACTGGGGAGTAAAAAGAATTCCTAAGCTCTCCGATATATAATTCATAAATGACTCAAAACATTTTTCTAGACACAACTCGGCCGCTAAAAATGATCAAGCAATGGGGCTCCTATGGTCGGGGAAGGCTCTGATTACCAACTTGTAACACCCTCGATGCGACTATAGCTCCCATGTGTCGAGGCACGACTTAGAGACATAATCGCATTAAAGGCATATGTCGCAAGTGAGGTAATCTTTACACAACACATGTAATACATAAGGGAAAGAGATACATAGCTGGCTTACAATCACCACTTCACACAATTACATGAATAAACATTACATTAATCAAATACACTCATGGTCCGACTACGGCACCAAAATAAAAGAAGAACCCCAAATGCGACAAAGGTCCACGATCGACCCCAACTAGGCTCCACTACTGATCACCTAGAACGGAAAACAACACAAAGGACAAGGTCTTCATCGAGCTCCTCCTGAGCTTGGTTGCGTCATCTACACGAACTCATCGGCACCTGCCAGCTGGTTTTGGAAGTATCTGTGAGCCACAGGGACTCAGCAATCTCGCACCCTCGCGATCAAGACTATTTAAGCTTATGGATAAGGTAAAGGTATGAGGTGGAGCTGCAGCAAGCGACTAGCATATATGGTGGCTAACATACGCAAATGAGAGCGAGAACAGAAGGCAAAGCACGGTCGATAAAAGTATGATCAAGAAGTGATCCTATAACAACCTACGTCAAGCATAACTCCAACAACCGTGTTCACTTCCCGGACTCCACCGGAAAGAGACCATCACGGTTACACACGCTGTTGATTCATTTTAATTAAGGTCGACTTCAGGTTTTCTACAACCGGACGTTAACAAATTCCCATCTGCCCATAACCGCGGGCACGGCTTTCGAAAGTTCAATCCCTGCAGGGGTGTCCGAACTTAGCCCATCACAAGCTCTCACGGTCAACGAAGGAATAGACCTCCACCCGAGACATTCCGATCAGACTCGGTATCCCGGTACAACAAGACATTTCGACAAGGTAAAACTAAACCAGCAACACCGCCCGATGCGCCGACATCCTGATGGGAGCTGCACATATCTCGTTCTCAGGGCAACACCGGATAGGTCAAGCTACGAGTAAAACCAGCCCTCAAGTTTCCCCGAGGTGGCCCCGCAGGCTGCCCATTTCAGACCAACACTTAGACAAGCACTGGCCCGGGGGGGTTAAAATAAAGATGACCCTCGAGAGAGCGACTCCCAAGGGAAAAGTAGGTGGTGGTGAGGCAAATGGTAAAACCAAGATTGGGCATTGCTGGAGGAGCTTTACTTAAGGCGAACTGTCAACGGGTTCCCATTATAGCCCAACCGCGTAAGGGACGCAAAATCCGGGAACATAACACCGATATGACGGAAACTAGGGCGGCAAGAGTGGAAAAAAACACTAGGCATAAGGCTGAGCCTTCCACCCTTTACCAAGTATATAGATGCATTAATTAAATAAGATATATAGTGATATCCCAACAAGTAAACATGTTCCAACAAGGAACAACATCTCCATGTTCCTACAAGGAACAAACTTCAATCTTCACCTGCAACTAACAACGCTATAAGAGGGGCTGAGCAAAGCGGTAACATAGCCAATCAATGGTTTGCTAGGACATGGTGGGTTAGAGGTTTGACATGGCAATTTGGGAGGCTGACAAGCAAATGGTAGGCATCGTAGCATTGGCATAGCAAGAGCGAGCAAACTAGCATAGCAAAGATAGTAGTGATTTCGAGGGTATGATCATCTTGCCTGAAATCCCGCAAGGAAGAAGAACGAGTCCATGAAGAAGACAAACGGACGTAGTCGAACGAATCCTCACAACACGACGTTATAGGAACCAACCCGAAGAAGAAATCACCAGAAAAGAAGCACACAACATAGTAAACAACCAACACATCAACATGGCATGATGCACAATCGAGTATGATGCATGTCCGGTTTAATGAAGCATGGCATGGCAAAGTGCACAAGCAATCCTACAAATTAAGTGGAGCTCAATATGCATCCCGATGCATATTGACAAAACACCACATCAATTATTTAGTTCTCTCTCGTTTATGTACCCCAACAATATTAAATGTTGATTAACATGGCAAGAGGCGAAGCACAACAAAACTACCTATCTAGGCAAGTTTAAATGAGGCCGGAAGCAACGAACAAGAATTCTAGAAAATCCTCATATGCATAATTTAAGGTTTGGTACTGTTCTGCCCTAAACATTATTTTAGAGTTGTTAAACATGTAAGATGATGCCACCAAGTTAAACTAGGCAAAATTCTACCCCA
Organism: Triticum urartu; assembly: GCF_056163025.1. Lineage (NCBI taxonomy): Eukaryota > Viridiplantae > Streptophyta > Magnoliopsida > Poales > Poaceae > Triticum > Triticum urartu. The sequence goes on from NC_141877.1 coordinate 298,216,123, forward strand.
TTTACATATAAAATTTATTAAAATCAGAGTTCGGGTTATTTAGTTATGAATTAAATCATTTTAACATGGCATAGGAGCAAATTAATGCAAACAACTTTTTAAATATTTTAAACATAGATGAAAGTTGGATATTATTAAACTAGACAAAATTCTAAGCAACTGTCATATATAAATCATTTTAATATGGTGCACGGTTATTAAGTTATTAAATGCATGGACTTGAAGGGCTAAACTGTAAAACAGGTTAACTGGAAAAAATAGACAAATACGCATACTGGAAAAAAACAGATATGGGTCGCAACAAAGGCCGGCCCAACAGTGCGTGGGATCTAGGCGACTTCTCACCATGGGCTTCGGCCCGTTGGTGAAGGAGTCTGGCTGGGGAGGAAGCGCCTGGGCCTTGGCGATTGCCGGTGGAGGCGGCCCAGGGGGCGCGGTCGAGCAGGCGAAGGAAAAGGGCGGTCAACGGGGCAACGCTCGACTCGTCCCTGAAGCGAAGAACGAGCAGGCATCTGATGCGGACGGCAACGGCGAACAGCTCGCCGGATCCGCCTGATCCGGGCGAGGCAGCGGCAGGGGAGGCCGAACATGGGCAGGACAATGGCGGGGCACCCAGATCCGGTGGATCCCGGCCGGATCTGGCGAAGACGGGGGCAATGGCGAACTCCCTGGGCGGCGGCTACGGGCACCTGAGAGGGAGAGAGAGAGAGAGTACTTAGAGAGAGAGAGAGAGGCGATGGGAGGAGGAGAACGAAGGGAGGGAGAGGGACGAGGCCGGTCCTGGCGGCTCATGGTGGCGAAAACGAGGTGCTGTTGCGCGAGCAGCGGAAGAGCTCGACAGGGGGCTCGGGCGCTCGCTCGTGGCTGGCTGCGGCGTGGTTGGATGGATGGATCGAGGGGAGATGATGATTGGCCCGGGATGGATTTGGGAGGATCCCAAAGTGCGAGGTGAGTGGGTAGATGCGGCTGATCCGAGGAGGGGGAAGGCTGTAGGTGGCGGCGGCTAGGGGGGACAAACAACCTAGAATTTAGGGTTTGTCCAAATTTAGACTAGGGAGTTTTTATATAAGGAAAAAGAGGGGAAGTCTAGGGGCTAACTCGTCCCTCCGATCGTAATCGGATGGTCGTGAAAAAATAGCTAGGGAGTCCAAATAAGAAAACGGTGACGTTTTGTAGATGTTTGGGGAAGATCCGGACACAACGGTAACGACTGTCCGGGTCGGGTCCGGGACAGATTTCGGACGCGCGCGAGGGGGGCTGCGGGCTGACGAGAGGGGTTAGGATTGGACCTGGCGGTAGGTAGTGAGTTGTGTAGACGGTCTCGAGCTGAGAGAAGAGAAGAGAGGGAAAGCCCGACAACAGTTTTCGGAGACCGAAAACGTCCGACGTTATAGACCGACTATATTGTCGCTATAGTTAACCGTTGGGCTATCAAACGAACTCCGAACGCGATGAAACTTGGCTTGCGGTGTACTGACAACAAAACAACACCACACGCCAACTTTCATCCCATTCCGAGAACATTTTCCGGCCACTAATAAAATAATATTCCGGACAAGTCGAGGGCGCATGCAAGTGTGGTTGGGCTCAGAACGGACGACGGAGAGAATGAGGAGACCGGGACGGATGCAAGTTTTGAAAACATGATGATGCAATGCACATGATGACAAGATAAGATGCAACACGCAAGCAAATGATAAAGAAACAACAGCGAATAACTGGAGGACACCTGGCACATCGGTCTCAGGGCGTTACACGTAGCCACTGCCACAAACCCTAGGCAAATCGGTTTCACCGATAGGGATCTTAGTCTCATCGAGATGGGACTATAATCTCTCTGTTTCCCTTCGTAACGTTTTGGTCTTACCGAGATGAGCGATCGGTCCCACCAAGATTGCAATGTAAACTCTCTAATTCCCTCTTGTAACATTTCAGTCTCACCGAGATGAGTGAATCGGTCCCACCGAGTTTACCTGACCAACTCTCTGGTTAGCTTATTACCAAAATCGGTCCCACCGAGTTTGTGTAATCGGTCACACCGAGATTATGTTATGCCCTAACCCTAACCATATCGGTCCTACCGATTTGCATCTCAGTCCCACCGAAAATCCTAACGTTCACTAGGTTTGCTGAATCGGTCCGACCGAGTTTAACCATTCGGTCCCACCGAGTTTGGTAAATTGTGTGTAACGGCTAGATTCTGTGTGGAGGCTATATATACCCCTCCACCCACTCTTCATTCATGGAGAGAGCCATCAGAACATACCTACACTTCCAATACACATTTTCTGAGAGAGAACAACCTACACTTGTGTTGAGGTCAAGATATTCCATTCCAACCATATGAATCTTGATCTCTAGCCTTCCCCAAGTTGCTTTCCACTCAAATCTTCTTTCCACCAAATCCAAATCCTGTGAGAGAGAGTTGAGTGTTGGGGAGACTATCATTTGAAGCACAAGAGCAAGGAGTTCATCATCAACACACCATTTGTTACTTCTTGGAGAGTGGTGTCTCCTAGATTGGCTAGGTGTCACTCGGGAGCCTCCGACAAGATTGTGGAGTTTAACCAAGGAGTTTGTAAGGGCAAGGAGATCACCTACTTCGTGAAGATCTACCGCTAGTGAGGCAAGTCCTTCGTGGGCGACGACCATGATGGAATAGACAAGGTTGCTTCTTCATGGACCCTTCGTGGGTGGAGCCCTCCGTGGACTCGCGCAACCGTTACCCTCCGTGGGTTGAAGTCTCCATCAACGTGGATGTACGATAGCACCACCTATCGGAACCACGACAAAAACCTCTATGTCTCCAATTGCGTTTGAATCCTCCAAACCCTTCCCTTTACATTCTTGCAAGTTGCATGCTTTACTTTCTGCGGCTCATATACTCTTTTGCATGCTTGCTTGAATTGTGTGGAGATTGCCTCACTTGTGCTAAGATAGCTAAAACCTGTCAAGAACTAAAAATGGGAAAAGCCTAGATTTTTATTTGGTCAAGTAGTCTAATCACCCCCCCTCTAGACATATTTTTGATCCTACGAGTGGTATCAGAGCTTTGGTCTCCATTTGCTTTGATTTCCATAGCTTTTGGTGGTCATAGCCTTGGTTTCACAACCTAGGAGAGTATGGCATCTAGCGAGGGAAATTATCACAGTAGAGGTCCTTACTTTGATGGTACTAATTTTGCTAGTTGGAAGCATAAGATGAAAATGCATATTCTTGGACATAACCCAGCCGTTTGGGCTATTGTGTGTGTTGGCTTGCAAGGTGAATTCTTTGATGGGAAAGAACCAAATCGTGAAGCTACCGCGGATGAGTTGAAGATGTTACAATACAACGCTCAAGCTTGTGATATCCTCTTCAACGGATTGTGTCCCGAAGAATTCAACAAAATCAGTCGTCTTTAGAATGCAAAGGAAATTTGGGGTACTTTGATTGATATGCACGAATGTACCGACTCCGTCAAGGAATCCAAGTTGGATGTGCTTAAAAGTCAACTTGACAAGTTCAAAATGAAGGATGGTGAAGGTGTCGCTGAAATGTACTCTAGGCTTGCTCTTATCACAAATGAGATTGCCGGCTTAGGGGATGAAGAGATGACCGATAGATTCATCATCAAGAAGATCCTAAGAGCCTTGGATGGAAAATATGATACCGTGTGCACATTGATCCAAATGATGCCCAATTACAAAGATCTCAAGCCAACGGAAGTCATCGGAAGAATTGTTGCTCATGAGATGTCACTCAAGGATAAAGAGGAACTTCACAACAAATCAAGTGGTGCTTACAAAGCCTCATGTGAAGCCCCCACATCATCGAGTGAGAAACAAACCTTCAATGAAGAATTGAGCTTAATGGTGAAGAACTTCAATAAGTTCTACAAGAGTAGGAGCAAAGAGAGAAGCTCCAAGTCAAGGTCCTACAATGACAAAAGATCTTCTAGTCGAGAGCGAAACTGCTACAATTGTGGAAGGCCCGGACACTATTCCAATGAGTGTACGGCCCCCTACAAGAGAAGAGAAGATTCTCCCAAGAGAAGAAGTAGAAGAGAAGAATCACCATCTAGAGAAAGAAGGAGTAGAGATGATCGTTATGAATGAAGACCCTCACGGAGAAGCAAGGATTCGGAAAGAAAGGACAAGTCATCAAGGAGCTACACAAAACGAAGACATCAAGCTCATGTTGGTGAATGGGTATCTGGCTCCGACTCTGACAACCACTCCGAGAGAAGCTATCACTCCGACTCCGAGTATACTCAAGATGAAGGTGTTGCCGGTCTAGAACTTGTGACAACCAACTCCTACGACATATTTGACTCACCAAATGAAGGAGTTGGAACATGCTTCATGTCAAAAGGCCCAAAGGTATGACACCCCGAGTATGTTGATTTCAATAGTGATGAAGATGACTTGTTAGGTGATGATGATTTACTTGTTGACAACTCTAGTGATGAATACTATGATGAAACGTCAATTAATCATGCTAATAAAGATAAAACGAATGACAATGATAAGGAGAAGATTGAGTCTCTAACTAAAGAACTAAACACTCTTAAGTTAGCTCATGAAACTATCTTAGGAGATCATCGAGAACTTTTAAGGACTCATGAGAAATTGCGCTTTGAAAAGATCAACCTTGAGCAAGAGCATGAGTTCTTAAAAGCAATCAATGATGATCTTCGTAAGAAAAGTTCTTCTTACATTGCCAAGCATTTACTCTTATCCACTTACATGCCTCAAGTCAAGTCTAGTAACAAGAACAAGAAAGATTCTTCCTCTAGTAGTAACAATAATCATGCTAAATCCAATATTGTTGCTTCTAGTAGTTCTCTTGATTACACTAATGATTCTCTTAGCCAAGTTACACTTGAGCAAGAAAATAGCTTATTGAAGGGAATTATAGAGAAAGGTGTTTACAAGAGCCTTGCCGGAAGTAAGCAATTCGAGGAAATTGCACGCAAGCAAGGAAGGCACCGGAAGAATCAAGGTGTTGGTTTTGAACGAAAGTTCAATGCTAATGGAGTTGAGTGGGAAGAAGATCAATACCCCAAGACGAAGTTTGTTCCTCAACAAGAGAAGTATGATCCTACTTGTCTCAAAGGGACACAAGCTCAAGATGATCTTCCACCACAAGACCACAAGCAAAAAGGCAAGGACAAGCTTCAAGAGGAAATTGATGCATTTGAAGAAGCTCCTAACTCCTTGGTCAAGTGGGTTCCCAAGACTACTTCAAGTTCCACTTCATCAAGTACAACTACAACATCGAGGATTCCCATCAAGATGGTGTGGATCCCGAAGAAGAAGAACTAGAGAGTTCTTGAGGGTGACTCCGCCAACATACTTCACTCTTATCATCTTGGCAAGAACAAGTGCAATCAACTTCCACATCTTGCACTAGTTCAAGGAGTCACAAACCCTCTTGTTGGTAAGACAAGCGACAAGGTAACCTAAAAGCTTTCATAGACATCATCTTGTGTGTGCATCACTCTATGTCTATGGATATCCTTGTTTATTCCTTGTGGGACTAACCCGTGTAGGTATTGAAAGTGCAACTCACTCCAATGGATAGCTTCAAATGATCTACATCAACATTGAGCATCCACATCTTCAACATCTACATGAAGTCATCATCGACAAAACCCAAGGTTAGTTCATCCCTCTTAGGGGGGATCTCACATCTAGAGGGAGCTTTACTCTAAGAATTGAGCTAAAGCAACTCTAATGGTGTGAACACAACAATGCTTTATGTAAAAGTGGTAACCCCACTTGTGCTTAAACGATGAGTATGACCTATGATCAAATGTTCTCATTTGACTCCTAAGTCAATATACTCATATATAGATGACCTAGTCATCGCAAATTGTTTGATAGATGCTAGAATTGGTTGTGCATGCTTTGCCACATATTTCAATTGCCATTTTATTGTGTGAGCATGTTGATTGCATATTTTACTCATTCGAGGACATCCACTTGTTGTTTTGATTGATTGGTTTTCTTTTCTTTTGTCGAGTGGATGGACAAGAATGCCTAAGAACCCTCTCTAGCTATCTATGCTTTTCTCGTCTCAAACTCTGTGGACTCGCTCAACCGTTACCCTCCATGGGTTGAAGTCTCCATCAACGTGGATGTACGATAGCACCACCTATCGGAACCACGACAAAAACATCCGTGTCTCCAATTGCGTTTGAATCCTCCAAACCCTTCCCTTTACATTCTTGCAAGTTGCATGCTTTACTTTCCGCTGCTCATATACTCTTTTGCATGCTTGCTTGAATTGTGTGGAGATTGCTTGACTTGTGCTAAGATAGCTAAAATCTGCCAAGAACTAAAATTGGGAAAAGGCTAGATTTTTATTTGGTCAAGTAGTCTAATCACCCCCCTCTAGACATACTTTCGATCCTACACTCGCGATCCGTAGATTGATCTGGTATGTCCTGCTTTATTGTTCATGTTCTGTCGGAGGTCATATGTATGGTCATGGGCTAATTTACCTCTGCCTGAGTGATGAGGCGGGGCGGGCTGGTGTTCGGCATGCGTTGTTGTTTTGTCCCGGCCACGTGGTGGTCGGTCGACCGTATTGTGCAATGGTGGTATGTACTCCGGAACCTCCTCGTCGAACTGAGGTAGCAATTTGCGCTTTGGGTAGCTTTTGGTTGGGCACTTGAGGCTGTATTCTTCGGCTGCTAGGACATCAGTCCATTTATCATTCAGCAGATCTTGGTCAGCTTGAAGCTATTGCTGCTTCTTTTCAGGCTCCTTGGCGTGGCTATTAGCTGGCGCTTGAAGCGCTCCTGCTCAAGAGATTCCTCGGGCATGATGAAATCTTCGGTGCCGAGGCTCGCCTCGTCTTCGGAGAGCGGAAGGTAATTATCGTCCTCCGAATCTTCGTGTGTGTCCTGTTTAATAGGGCTAACCTGCTCATCTTCCCATTCATCTTGTTTGTTTGCTTTATCAACGGGGTCTTCGTTGTCTTCGACACCTTCCGGAGAGTCATCTTCTCCTGTGCCGGTGTTGCTGTCTTTACTACAGCACGACTTAGAGCGGCGCCGCTGATGCTGGTGCTTGGACTGTATTTCGGAAGGTTTATCCTCAACTGGGTCTTCCTTATCGTCGCTGCTGTTCTCCTTTGGTGCATCCACCATGTATACGTCATACGAGGAAGTGGCTGTCCAGCATCCAGTGAACGGCGGGTTCTGGGCCTCTTCTTCTCTGGCATCGTCATCCATACCATCGATGTCCTCGGAGTCGCAATCAAGTTCGTCGGTCAAATCCTCGATCGTGGCTATAAAGTGGGTGGCGGGTGGGAAGTAAAATTCTCCATCGTCAGCCCCTAGTTCGGGCCGAATATAGTTCGGCTGAGAGTCCTCCGCCAAGGACAGGTTTTTTAGTGAGTTTAGCACATCGCCCAAAGGCGAGTGCTGGAAGATGTCTACAGCGCTGGATTTGAAGATTGAAAAATGATCAAGCTCAGCATCCGCGGGCTCTCGTGGTTCGGAACCTACGGCCGGAGACGAGTCCGGCGTTCCGGTGGCATAGGCATCGTGTGAGACCAGGTTCATGTGCAGCTCCAACGCCGTGGAATCTGCGGCCTCCATGGTGGGGTTAGTCCTCCCGTCTTTGGATGGAGCGGCCTGCTCCGACTCTAGGGCCAGAGCGGTTACAGGAGCGATCTCCTGGATGCGGCCCGATGACAGATTTAGGTCATGATCATCGGGGTGACCGGGAGCGGCTACCGCAGTATTGAGTCCGATGAAGATTAAGTCTCCATGGATGTCCGCAATGTAGTTCAAGCTCCCGATTCTGACCTGATGGCCAGGGGCGTAGCTTTCGATCTGCTCCAGATGACCAAACGAGTTGGCCCGCAGTGCAAAGCCACCGAACACGAAGATCTGCCCGGGGAGGAAAGTTTCTCCACAGACAGCGTCATTATTGACGATTGAAAAGGCCATCAGACCTTTCAGCGACAGCACAGAGGAACTCTCAATGAAAGCACCAATGTTGGTGTCAAAACCGGTGGATCTCGGGTAGGGGTCCCGAACTGTGCGTCTGAGGTTGATGGTAACAGGAGACAGGGGACACGATGTTTACCCAGGTTCGGGCCCTCTCTATGGAGGTAATACCCTACTTCCTGCTCGATTGATCTTGATGAATATGAGTATTACAAGAGTTGATCTACCACGAGATCGTGATGGCTAAACCCTAGAAGTCTAGCATGTATGACTACTGTATTGAGTATATCCTTTCCGGACTACACCCTCCGGTTTATATAGACACCGGGGGGATCTAGGGTTACATAGAGTCGGTTACATAAGATGGAATCTTCATAGTTGTTCGCCAAGCTTGCCTTCCACGCCAAGGAGAGTCTTATCTGGACACGAGTACAGTCTTCGTTCTTCATATCTTCACATCCCATCAGTCCGGCCCATAGATAACAGGCCGGACGCCCAAGGACCCCTTAGTCCAGGACTCCTTCAGCTGGTCCCTCATGACAATTTGTACCCAGTAGGCTTAGTCCTCGGAAACAAAATAGAGGGTACCGGCAAGATATCCTGCCAGAGGAAACTCGTTTATTTACAAATATAGAGGTATTCCACCTCTGCATGCACATATACATGCATGAGTTCCCGGCAAGGTTCATCTTTTTCATTGATATGCTAATCAAACAAGTACAGACCTTACAGGACACAAACGTTGACTCGAGAGATTACATTATTTGAACTAAAATTTGGCAAGTGCCTGCAGACTTAAGATTGAAAAAAGATAAGTGCCCCGTAAACTCCTTTCCCTGTCCCTCTTGTCCCAAGTAATTGTGGTGGGAAGAGAAGAGTGCAGCCTGACAAGATCAGGAGTGGAAAGGCCGCGAAGGAGGAGGACAGAAGGAGCACCCTGGCGGTCCCCTGGTCACCACCTCCAGGACCAGTCAGAAGCTCTAGCACAGGCACCGGCAGAGAAGGTCGTCGGAGCTTAGCTGGAAGATCGTTGGATGAGGCGAAAGCACCAGGAGGGCGACCCCTTCCCCAGCAACCGAGAAAATGGTGATGACGGTGCCAGGGAAGGGAGGGGAAAGACAGAAATATGAGGCAGTAGGTCGCGAGTGCGAGACGAACGCATCGATGCTATCGTACTCCGACCTAGTGACCTGCCTCCCACCTTCTGTGTCTTCCCTGGCTTCATCCTCATCAACACCACTCTAGAGAAGCGCTAGGACCCCAGCCCGACACCTTCCCTGGAGAAGCACTCGAAGACCAAGACGGCCAGGGGGCTCGGGGCGCGCCGCTCCCCACCTTGGCGGGCAGCAAGGCGCGCCTCCGTAAACATTAGCCCCAGGGCCTCCGGAAGGGGCAGTGCTGGGATTACCAATGATCTCCAGCCCTGCCTCTCGAGCGAGCACCAAAGGCACCAAGAACCTGGTCACTAAGTGTAACGCCCCGAGACCGTTGCGCCAGGTGTCTTGCAGTTATTCGATGTCGTTGCCATGTCATTCGCTTGCGTGTTGCATCTTGTCATGTCATCATGTGCATTGCATCATCATGTTTTAAAAAACTTGCATCTGTCCTGGTCTCCTCGTTCCTTCCGTTGTCCGTTCTGAGCCTAGACACACTTGCACGCGCCCGCGGCATGTCCGAAATATTATTTTATAAGTGGCCGGAAAATGTTCTCGTAATGGGATGAAAGTTGGCATGTGGTCTTATTATAGTGTAGATAGACCGCCTGTCAAGTTTCATCGCATTCGGAGTTCATTTGACGCCCCAACGATTAACTATAGCGACAGTATAGTCGGTCAAACGTCGGACATTTTCGGTCTCCGGAAACAGTCACCGGGTCTTTCTCTCTTCTCTTTTATCAGCCTGAGGCCTTCTCCACAGTCCGCTACCTACCCCCAGACCCAACCTAAGCTCGCTCGTCAGCCCGCGGACCTCCTCGCGCATGTCTGAAAACTGTCCCGGACCCGACCCGGACAGTTGCCACCGTTGGACTCAGATCATCCCCAAACATCTACAAAACGTCTCCGTTTTCTTATTTGGACTCCCTAACTATTTTATCCGAGATCGCCCGATTACGATCGGAGGGACGAGATAGCCCTACCCACACCCACTTACTATAAATATCAGTGCAATCATCGGACCAATCCCTAATCCCTAGGGGTCCTCCTAGCCGCCGCCACCACACTGTTTCTTCTCTGTTTTCCGTGTCCGACCAACCATCACGCTCCGTTCCTCGATCTCCTCGCCCGACAAACTGCAAGCCGCGGCAACAGCTGTCCGTGTCCACCCCGTCACTTGCCGGAGACCACGGTCGCCGGAGGCCGCGACTAACTCTCCGACCAGCAGGTCAACAGCACCGGGCCTCTCCTCGTCCTCACCCCGTTTTCCCTGGTTCCTCTCTAATCCCCACGCCGCATCAGCTGCAGGACGCCCCCGCCTTGGTCAACCCTCGCCGGAGCTCCGTTGACGCCCTATTGGCCAGATCTGGCCCGGAAACAGGCGGATCCATCCATCCCCGTCGACCGACATGGCGCCCGTGCCCTGGATCAGCCGCACCGCCCTGGATCCCTGTGGCGTCGGCCTCTACTCGTTTCTGCACTGTACGGAGGAGCTCGAACCTTTGTCGCGCGGTCTCCTCTGTTTCTTCCTCAAGACCGCGGCAACTCCAGCGCCCTGGAAGCCTCCCGATGGACGTTGCGCCCTTGCCTTCCTCCCCGCCTGGATCCGACGTGGATTCATCTGCTTCCCGCTACTCCGGCCTCCCTCGCCTTTTCCCGTGTCACTGAAGCCCCGCGTTGGCTCCCTGGAACGAACGTCGTCGTTGTCGTCTCTTGTGCCGAGCCCTCGCTAACCTCCAGTGAACGCCAAGTCTATGGCGTCGCCGACCTCTATTTCCCCTGCTCCAGATCGAGCGTCTCACTCGCGTTGACCATGTCGCTGCACAGCCGGCCACTCCAGCAAGGCCCGGCCTTCCCTAGCCTGTCCCGAACGGCCCAGCTCCAGCGCAAGGGACGGCCCAGCTCCGCGTGGGCCACCGCAGCACCCAAGGCCTGGATCTGCCTCCACCGATCTCCTCTTCATGGCCCAGCCGCAAGCCGGCCTGCCTGTGTCCCTCACCACCGACCGGGCCGAGGCCCATGGGTGAGTCGCCCCTCTCCTTTTGCAATGTTGACCCATGTGCAGTTTCGGCCCATAGCCATTTTTTCCTAGATCTATGATTTAATGATTTTTCCAGAGACTGCCAGTTTTGCAGAAACACGCTTGCACTTCATGCATATCCTAACTAATTAATCGTGCATCGGATTAAAACAAACTTTATATGTAAAATGTTTAGAATTTCATCTAGTTTCATATTATGCCACTTTCATGCATGTTTCAAATGTTTAAAATGTTGTTTGTCTAATTTTGTTCATATGTCATGCTAAAATGCTTTAATTCATAGCTATTTAACCATAGCTCGGTTTGTAACAAACTTTATATGTAAATGGGGTAGAAAATGCCTAGTTTAACATGGTGGCATCACTTTGCATGTTTAACAACTCTAAAATTGTGTTTAGGGCAGATCAGTACCAAACCTAAAATATGCACATGAGGAGTTTCCAGAATTTTTGTTCGTTGCTTCCGGCCTCATTTAAACTTGACTAGATAGGTAGTTTAATTTGCATCACCTATTACCATGCTAACAACATTTAATCTTGTTGGGTACCTAAACGAGAGAGAACTAAATAAGTCACATGGTGTTTCGTCAATATGCAACGGAGTTGCATGCTGAGCTCCACTTAATTTGTAGGATTGTTTGTGCACTTTGCCATGCCATGCCTCATTAAACCGGACATGCATTATACTTGGTTGTGCATCATGCCATGTTCATACCATGTTGTTTGCTTCTTTCCGGTGTTGCTTCTTCGGGTTGGTTCCGATAACATCGTGTGTGTGAGGATCCGTTCGACTACGTCCGTTTTTCTTCTTCATGGACTTGTTCTTCTTCCTTGCGGGATCTCAGGCAAGATGACCATACCCTCAAAAGCACTTCTATATTTGCTTGCTAGATGCTCGCTCTATTGCTATGACTATGCTATGATACCTACCACTTGCTTATCATGCCTCCCATATTGCCATGTCAATCCTCTAACCCACCTTGTCCTAGCAAACCGTTGTTTGGCTATGTTACCACTTTGCTCAGCCCCTCTTATAGCGTTGCTAGTTGCAGGTGAAGGTTGGAGTTTGTTCCTTGTTGGAACATGTTTATTGTTGGGGTATCACAATATCTCTTATTTAATTTAATGCATCTATATACTTGGTAAAGGGTGGAAGGCTCGGCCTTATGCCTGGTGTTTTGTTCCACTCTTGCCGCCCTAGTTTCCATCATATCGGTGTTATGTTCCCGGATTTTGCGTTCCTTACGCGGTTGGGTTATAATGGGAACCCCTTGACAGTTCGCCTTGAATAAAACTCATGCAGCAATGCCCAACATTGGTTTTACCATTCGCCACCTAGCCTTTTTTGCCTTGGGTTTCCCGGACTCAAGGGTCATCTTTATTTTAACCCCCCCCCCCCGGCCAGTGCTTCTCTGAGTGTTGGTCCGAAATGGGCAGCCTGCGGGGCCACCTCGGGGCAACTCGAGGGTTGGTTTTACTCGTAGCTTGACCTATCTGAGTGTGCCCTGAGAACGAGATATGTGCAGCTCCTATCGGGATTTGTCGGCACATTCGGGCGGTGTTGCTGGACTTGTTTTACCATTGTCGAGATGTCTTGTAACCTGGATGCCGAGTCTGATCAGATTGTCTTGGGAGAAGGAATATCCTTCGTTGACCGTGAGAGCTTGTGATGGGCTAAGTTGGGACACCCCTGCAGGGATTTGAACTTTCGAAAGTCGTGCCCGCGGTTATGGGCAGATGGGAATTTGTTAATGTTCGCTTGTAGAAAACCTGAAGTTGATCTTAATTAATATACATCAACCGCGTGTGTAACCGTGATGGTCTCTTCTCGGCGGAGTCCGGGAAGTGAACACGGTGTTGGAGTTATGCTTGACGTAGGTTGTTCTAGGATCACTTCTTGATCATAGTTTCTCGACTGTGCTTTGCCTTCTCTTCTCGCTCTCATTTGCGTAAGGTTAGCCACTATATATGCTAGTCGCTTGCTGCAGCTCCACCTCATACCTTTGCCTTACCCATAAGCTTAAGTAGACTTGATCGCGAGGGTGTGATATTGCTGAGTCCCCATGACTCACAGTTTCCTTCCAAAACCAGTTTGCAGGTGCCGATGAAACCGTGCAGGTGACGCAATCCAGCTCAAGGAGGAGCTAGTTGAAGATCGTGTTTGTTATGTTGTTCCGTTTCCAGTTGATCAGTAGCGGAGCCCAGTCGGGACGATCGGGGATCTTTGTAGCATTTGGGGTAGTCTTCTTTTATTTTTGGTTCCGTAGTCGGACCTTGATTGTATCTGGATGTTGTAATGTTTTATTCATGTAATTGTGTGAAGTGGCGATTGTAAGCCAACTATGTATCTTTTCCCCTTATGTATTACATGGGTTGTGTGAAGATTACCTCACTTGCGACATTGCTTTCAAGGCGGTTATGCCTCTAAGTCGTGCTTCGACACGTGGGAGATATAGCCGCATCGAGGGCGTTACACTAAGCCAACAAACAGTGGCAATTCAGGGCAAGATGTCGCATTACCTAATGAACAACCAACTGTGGTAGAACAGACAAGCACTCCCCCATAATGGGGGAGCTTGATATCTCCCATGCCACAGACGACTCATCCGCCACGTCTTCTCCAAGCCTAGACCAGACTCACTCCCCAAGAGACAGCACAAGCATTCGGTGTTGCCAACCCTAAGCTACTGCCTGAGGCCCGGCCCCAAGTTCTTCTTCTTAGCGTAACAAGCAGAAAGCAGAGGATGGAGGAGAAGGGATGCAAGGATGAATGCCACCGCTCTCCCCTCGCCCCTCCTTTTATAGGAGGATCAAGGAAGAGAGATGGTCCCTCAACGGGCGACCGCCGTCCTCCTCCACCAATTCAATAAGGTCGGGCCCCCGCCTTGATGCTCTCCCGCACCACGCGCCTCGGTTACCTACCCCGAGCGATGCATGTAACATATGTGGCTTAGGATAAGGGCGTGGTGGGAAGAGTGAATTGGCAGTTTCTACCCCGTGCGTTAAAGTCATTCACGGGCAATTACAAGAGTGGCCCCACCGCGATTGGCTTTACGCGACATGCGGGAAAACCAGAAACTGGACCGGACTTAGGATTAATGAAGAAGCAAAGAAGACCTCAAGGGGCCAGCCACCTCCACCCCCCTTCCTATGCACTTATTAGGGCCTACCCCGACGACGCTCGGCAACGCGTTCGGGACAGGCCCGGGGGCTTCTGTCGGTGCAAAAAACCCTGGGTCCGTTGCCCATATTGTGCATAGGCACAAGAACAAGATCACAACACCAAGGTCGGACCAAAGCACAAGGGATCAGATATTCAGGGGCCAGCATGCAGCTCATGAAGACCAAGACTAGGCCAGGAAAGCAAGATACAGCCAAGAGAGAAGCCTCCCTTGTTGGGCAGGCGAGCCTGGCAAGGATGAGGTCGCCCCCGGAAGCAAGCCTCCAGGTCGCCCCAGTAGGCATGCCAAGGCCTACGAAAGCAGAACCACATCACCACACCACATCATCACGACGCAAGTCGTCGATCAGTGTAGTGTCAAGCTGCAAAGTGACTAAGTGGAGGCCATTTGCCACATGGTAGCCACTTCCTACAGGAAATACCTACAAGTGACACCTGTCCTATGACGTGTCGAGCGAGCAGGCGTGAAACTGGCAAAATAGCCCGGCAGGGCCTGTCGGGAAAGCAACTATGTGATGTCGAGTGGCGCATTTAATTTACTCTGTCAGCCTGCAGAGTTAGGTATGATGGCACTGTTTGCTATCTAATCAGTGCATAATGACTGATTTTCCACTGTGGTGACCCCTTTGTCTATAAAAGGAGGCCCAAGGCAACCGTAGAAAGGGGACACATTCATACACGCATAGCCGTTTTTGCCCTGAGGCAACCCTGGCGGGCAAAGCATGTTGTGCTCACCACCATTTTTTCCACCATCAATCCACCAAAGCAGGAGTAGGGTTTTACGCCTCATGGCAGCCTGAACCTGGGTAAAGACTGCATGTGTGATCTCTGTCATGCTACTCGACGCTCCTCTGCTCTTTGTTCAACGGGCCATCCCCCCGCCGAACCAGCAAGGGACTCTTGGCCCCATAGGTGGCCGTGGTTTCCCACGACAAGCATCATCATAGAAGTAAATAACATGCCCATCAATATTTTCTGCCAGGAGATCTTTAACCATAGCAACACTAGGTTCTACTTTGATTTTTTTAGTAGGTTTGGGTGCTCTAATATTACTTTTGCAAACCAAAGTTGAAACCTTAGCATGTTACTTTATCCTAATAGGGAAGGGTGGTTTTTCAATATAAGTAGTAGGCGCAATTGGATCAACATTGTAAATGATAGTTTCATCTTTAACTACGACCAGTTCTTTAATTTCTTCTTTAATAGGGGGGGTGATATTTAAACCACTTCTCCTTAGGGAGATCAACATGAGTAGCAAAAGATTCACAAAAGGAGGCTACTATCTCAGAGTCAAGTCCATATTTAGTGCTAAACTTGTGAAAAGCTTCAGAATTCATAAAAGATTCAACACAATCAAACTAAAGCTTAATACCTGACTCTTTACCTTTGTTGAGTTCCCAATCTTCATAGTTGCGTTTAATTCTTTCCAAAATATCCCACCTGAATTCAATAGTCTTCTTCATAAAAGAACCAGTACAAGAAGTATCGAGCATGGATTGATCATCACGAGAAAGAAGAGCATAAAAGTTTTGAATAATAATTTCTCTCAAGAGCTCATGATTGGGGCCTGAATATATATTGACTTAAGCCCCCCCCCCCCCAAGCTAGAGCGATACTTTCTCCTTCATGAAGCCAAAAATTATATATATATATATATATATATATATATATATATGTGTGTGTGTGTGTGTGTGTGTGTGTGTATTTCCAATCACGATGAACTAGATGCATAGGATAATTTTTTGGGTGAAATTCCAATTTCAATCGATTCCAATTTCAAGATCCAATATCATCGCATAGCCTATACCATGTCAATGCTTTTCCCTTCAAAGATGAAGGGAAAAACTACTTATTAGCTTCATCTCCGGATAAACCTGCAAGGTTAAATAATCCACAAATTTCATCCACATATATCAGGTGCATATCAGGATGTTCAGTTCCATCTCCTGCATAAGGATTAACTAGCAGTTGTTCTATCATACCCGAAGGAATTTCATAAGAAATATTTTCAGCAGGTGTAGAAGGTTGAGGGGCAACTAATTGTGCTTCCGGTCAAGGTGAAGATACCCTGAACAAACCCCTCAAAAGATGATTCTCCATAGTAACAAGTAACAATAAATTTTAGCATGAAGTAATAATTTTTCCGTACCAACTTCCACTTACCAAGAGCGCTTCACTCCCCGAAAATGGCACCAGAAAAGAGTCTTGATGACCCACAAGTATAGGGGATCAATCATAGTCCTTTCGATAAGTAAGAGTGTCGAACCCAATGAGGAGCAGAAGGAAATGACAAGTGGTTTCAGCAAGGTATTTTCTGCAGACACTAAAATTGTCGGTAACAGGTAGTTTGATAGCAAGATAATTTGTAACGAGAAAGTGACGGTAATAGTAAATAAAGTGCAGCAAGGTAGCCCAATCCTTTTGTGGCAAAGGACATGCCAAAATGGTCTCTTATGATAAGCAAGGTGTTCTTAAGGGTACACGGGAATTTCATCTAGTCACTTTCATCATGCTGGTTTGATTCGTGTTCGCTACTTTGATAATTTGATATGTGGGTGGACCGGTGCTTAGGTGATGTTCTTACTTGAACAAACCTCCTACTTATGATTACCCCCTCGGAAGCATCTGCAACTACGAGAAAATTATTAAGATAAAATATAACCATAGCTATCATTGAACTTTTGGATCCAAATTGGTCCCTTACGAAGTAGCGCATAAACTAGGGTTTAAGCTTCTGTCACTCTAGCAAACCATCATCTAATAACTACTCCACAATGCATTCCCTTAGGCCCAAATATGGTGAACTTCCATGTAGTCGACGTTCACATGACACCACTAAGGGAATCCCAACATACATATCATCAAAATATCGAACACATATCAAGTTCACATGATTACTTGCAACATGACTTCTCTCGTGACCTCAAGAACAAAAGTAACTACTCATAAATAATAATCATGCTCAAGATCAGAGGGGTATTAAATAGCATAGTGGATCTGAACATATAATCTTCCACCAAATAAACCATATAGTAATAAACTACAAGATGTAATCAACACTACTAGTCACCCACAAGTACCAATCTGAGGTTTTGGTACAACGATTGAACATAAGAGATGAACTAGGGTTTGAGAGGAGATGGTGCTTTTGAATATGTTGATGGAGATTGCCCTCCCAAAGATGAGAGGGTTGTTGCTGACGACGATGACGATAATTTCCCCCTCCGAGAGGGAAGTTCCGCCGGCAGAATCGCACCACCAGAGGGAAAAAGTGCTCCTGCCCAAGTACAGCCTCGGGACGGCGGCGCTTCTTCCCGAAAGCCCCCCTCTGATTTTTTTCTAGGTCAAAATGATCTATATACCAGAAGATCGGCACCGGAGGTGGGCCGAGGAGGGCACAGCCCACCAGGGCGCACCTGGGGACCCAGGTGCGCCCTGGTGTCTTGTGCTCACCAGGGTGGCCCCCTCCGGTAGTTATTTACTCCAGTATTTTTTTATTCCAAAACAATTCTCCGTAAATTTTCAGCTCATTTGGAGATGTGCGGAATAGGTAGCTCTGACATAGCTTTTTCAGGTCCAGAATTCCAGCTGTTGGCATTCCCTTTCTTTGTGTAAACCTTGCATATTATGAGAGAAAAGGCATTAGAATTGCTCCATAAAGCATTATTATGCATAAAAAACATTGTAAATAACAGTAGGAAAACATGATCCAAAATGGACGTATCAAGCTCCACAACTGATTCCCCCTTTCTCCCCCTCTCGATTCGATTGCCCCGCCTACACTGCAGCCTGTCCCACTGCCACTCGCGCCGCGTGTGGCCGCCCGGACCATGCGCCCTGACGGCGCCTAGCCCGCCCACGTAGCCACCCCCCCCTGCGCGCGTACTGTGCCCTGGCCTTGATATGTCTCCAACGTATCAATAATTTTTTATTGTTCCATGCTATTATATTATCTGTTTTGGATGTTTTATATGCATTAATATGCTATTTTATATTATTTTTGGGACTAAACTATTGACCTAGAGCCCAGTGCCGGTTTCTGTTTTTCCTTGTTTTTTAGTTTTGTAGAAAAGGAATATCAAACGGAATACAAATTTGGCTATGATTTTTCTTGGACCAGAAGACACCTACGAGACATGGAGTTGAAGTCCGAACATACGCAAGGCGATGGCAAGCCGTAGGGGCACGGCCCCCTCAGGGATCCCCTGACATACCTCTTCATCCTATAAATTCAGATATATTCCAAAACCCTCAGAGAGAGCCACGAAAATACTTTTCCGCCGCCGCAACCTTCTGTTACCATGAGATCCCATCTTGGGGCCTTTTCCAGGGATCTGCCGGAGGAGGATTCAATCGCGGAGGGTATCTACATCAATCCTATTGTCGGTGTACAAAAAGAGGGGTACACTTTTTGTACCCCTATAACTGTGCACGGGCAGTCTGAGCCGTGGGCACCACCACACTGAGCAAGGCAAGGGAGGTAAGCCAAGGTAAGGCCGAAGCTCGAGAGAAGCAGAATGACGCCAAGACCAAGCCCACAAAGAGCAAAGGAGACGAAGCGAACTTCCCCCCCGGCAAGATCCTTACCGGGAGGCGGTTTTAGCAAACCTGGCAAGACCCTTCTCGTGGCAGCTCGCCCCACACCTACGGAGTGAGTCACCCTTGAGTCCACTTCCCCCATGGGGCAAGGATTCGGGAGACATCCCCGCGGTGGCTTGTAGATCTTTGTGAAGACATTCAAGATCAGATACACCCATTAGAACGTGATGATCCCTGGCGGGATCCCAGCCAATGAGGACCACAAGGCCCCCGGCAAGAGCCTTGCCGGGGATGACAGCAGGCGCCACGGCAAGACCCTTGACGGGGCCCCAGCAAGGCCCTTGCCAAGAACACCCGTAGGGCCACCATCAGGCCCACGCCAGTCAAACCTCCACCGCCGTTCGCATGCAGCTGCCGACCCAACCAGCTGGGCAGGCACCTGCGTGGCGGCATGCAGATCTTCGTGGACACCCACCATTGCGCCACCTCAGCTGCCTGCCTGCCTACATGGCACCGCGGGCGCCGCTGGCCAGGGCGCCTGTCGACGCGAGAGGGAGCGGCGACGGACGAGACAGGGCTCTCCGCCGTCCTCGATAAAGCAAGGACACCTGGGCAAGACGCATTAAATGCGCCTTGTCATGTAATGCGAGGGATAACCTCACATTAATTTTCCCTTTCCACCTCCTGTGTGCCACTTTGGCAACCCCTTTCCTATAAAAGGAGGCCCGAGGCGACCAGGAGGGGGATTCGGCTTTTTGGAGCTCATCACGCCTCGTAGCTAGCTCAAGAACACAGATATACAATCCACGAAAGCAGGAGTAGGGTTTTACGCATCCCCGCGGCCCGAACCTGGACAAACGAACCATGTGCTATCTGTTTGATCCGCTCTTCTCACGACGCCGCGCCCCGCAACCGTAGCAGGGATTCTTGTGATCCCATAGGTGTCGTTCCCACCGACATCTTTGGCGCGCCAGGTAGGGGGCGCAGTTGTGAGAATCGGCTTTAGGAGTTAGTTCGATGCTTCTTCATCATCATGGCGCCCAAGAAGAAGACGACGGTGGCGGTTGGCCCGTCGGAAGCCGGACATCCCGTCCCGACGCGGGCGAGCAGCAGACCGGTCGCAGAAAGGACCCGGGGCGCTGTTCACGAACACCAACACCGTCCCAGCAGCCGGAGTTTGGGAGGCGTCGATGTTCGTACGCCCGGTAACGGGCCGCATGCCGCCAAATCCAAAGACGAAGCCAGGCCCTCCGCGGGTGGCGCGGGGCCTTCCAAGATCACTACCGCCCCGCCCGAAGGCAATGCGAGGGCCTCCAAGACTCCCACGCCGGCGCCGACGGCGCGCTCCTCTCAAGCGGCGCGCGACGAACGGCGCAATCATGCCGAAGACCCCGGGTGTCGCCGCGGGAAGAGCCCCGAGCGCCACTCTCGGGAGGTAGAAGACTTGCCTGCTCACCGAGGCGCTGGTGAAGATGGCATGCGACCGCGGGGTCGTGATAGAGCTCCTTCTGACATGGTCAGAAGTCGAAGCCCGTCGTGATCCGTGCAGGTTTCGCTGCCACCAACGCCAGCAGAAGCCCTGGCACACGCAGTTGCTCCTCGATTTTCCTCCCACTACGGGGAAACTCGACGAATGGAGAGCCACTATCCGAAGCCTTGTTGCGGTGGCCAACAAAGACGAACCGAGTCCCGTGGAGCCCTCGGGTCGACGCTCCGACGGAGTCCCACGCACCAGTGGCAGGAAAGCCGGCGGCACCGCGACCATGGTGCACTCGCCTCCTCCTCGCCCGGTACCGCGGACGCCAGCCCTTCGCGACGTTGTGGGTGACGAAATATCCATAGCATCGTCCGACCCGCGGACCCACTGTGACCAGCGCCAAGTCCTTCGGGAACGAGAACATGAAGACGCTCGAACCACTATCGAGCGCTGGCACGGAGCGCGCCACCAGTCAGACAGGCGAGCAGGGCCTGCTGCGAACCACCCGGCACCAGAGAGCCCTGGAGGCCTACCTTACGAGGTAGGCTGTGCGGCTTTTACCCGTGAGCTGCGGCAGTTCCAGTGGCCCACTCACCGCACCTTCAAACTTGACGTGGGCGAAAAGTACAGCGGCAAGACCCACCCGTCCGAGTTCCTCAGCATCTACACCATTGCGATGCAAGCTGCCGGAGCCCGCGACGATAAGGTGCTTGCGAATTACTTTCCGTTGCCTCTTAAACCCAATGCCATGTCATGGTTGATGCACTTGCCGGTAGACTCTATTTCCTCCTGGTCAGATTTGTGCCATGAGTTTGTGGGCGCCTTTACTGGAGGCGACCAAGCCCATGGCCAAGCGAGCGACCTGCATGTCATTCCCCAGAAGGGAGGCGAGAGTCTCCGCAAGTATATACAGAGGTTCAGCAGGATATAGTACAATATCCCTGATGTTCACCCTGCCGCCATCATCAGCGCGTTCCATCAGAACATGCGTAACCGCAAGATGCGCGAAGAGCTGGCAATGAACAAGGTGAAAGATGTAGCAAAACTCTATGTTCTTGCTGACAGGTGTGCCCGGGCTGAAGAGGGAAGGAAGTACCCCGGCGAAGACGCCGGTGTGGAAACCGACTCCTCGGATGAAGATACTGCCGCCCCGGCGAAGAAGGGCCGGTGCCGCAATAGGAAGCGCAAAGGTAAAGCCATGCTTGCCGTCGAGGGATCTGATGACACCAGCTCCACCAAGAAAACCAAGGCAGATGACCCCGGCAAGGAAATTGCCGGATGTGTCGCCTGCCGGGCCTTGGCGGTTGCCGAGAAGCCAGGAAACTCCGACAAGCGATACTGCAAGATCCATCGCACCAAAGACCATGCTCTCCAAGACTGCCAACAGGTTGAGCTCCTCGCTGAGAAGCAAAGGGCTGAATATGAGAGGCGGGACAAGGAGAAGGGCCAAGACGGTGCTAAGGGGTCCGGAAAGAATCGTGACGGCCAGGCGGGCCGTCACGGCAAGGATAAACAACAGGAGAGGCCCGCCCGGGGCCGTGACAAAAAGCTAGAAGACGACGATTATGAAGAGGACGACGAATCCGGTGACCAAGAGTTTCAAAAAGCTACATAGGTCATGTGCGTCGACGGCGGCGCCTCGCTGCATACTTCTCACCGCCAGCTTAAACAATGGGTGCGAGATATTACAGTGGCAGAGCCGTCGTTTGATGCCCAAAGGCCGCTGAAGTGGTCCAGCACACCTATCATTTTTGACACTGAGGATCACCCTGATCGCACTACTGCGGTCGGGTGCTTGCCATTGTTGGTTTCACCAACAATATGCAACCTCAAGGTGACAAAGATGCTAGTCGATGGCGGGGCCGGTCTGAACTTGATCTTGCCTGCCGTGATCGAGAAACTGCAGATTCCTGATGGAGACCTCGAAGAGACGGGCACGTTTCAGGGGGTCAACCTGGGAAGAAGCCAACCTAAGGGAAAGGTCACGCTGCCCATGACTTTTGGAAGCGATCTGAACTACAGGACGGAGAGGATCGTGTTTGATGTTGCCAAGATCCCCTTGCCCTACAACGGGATCCTTGGCCGCCCAGCGATGGCCAAGTTCATGGTGGCGTCACACTACGCCTACAACACCCTGAAGATGCCAGGACCTGTGACAATCATCACCATCCCCTCTGATAAGAAAGATGCGCCGATTTGCGCTGACCAACTATACCAGCAAGCAGTTGCAGCAGCTGCCGCCGCTAGGGCACTTGCTCCTGCTGCTGGGACCCCAGGAGGGAAGAAGAAGAAGAAGACCGGTGAGACCTCGGACACACACTCCGGCAAGCGCACCTCTTCGGAGTGTAGCGCTCCCGTCGAGGATGTGCCAGAGAGCTCCACCGGCGGAAACAAGAAGCCCAGGGCCATACCGCCGGGAACCAGGAAGGTTTCTGTCAATGAGGACGGCACGGGAGGGGCTTTCACCATAAGCTCCACTCTTGACGACAAATAGGAAGACGCGCTCGTCACCTTCCTGCGGGCGAATGTCGATGTGTTTGCATGGCAAGCTTCCGACATCCCCGGCGTTCCCAGGGAGGTGATTGAGCACCACCTTGCTGTCCGTCCTCATGCGCGGCCCGTCAAGCAGAAGGTCAGAAAACAAGCTTTGGAACGACAAGAGTTCATCACAGAGGAGATCCGGAAACTGGAAGCAGCGGGTTTGGTAAGAGGAGTGCTCCATCGAACGTGGTTGGCCAATCCGGTCGTAGTGCGCAAGGCTAATGGGAAGTGAAGGCTGTGTATTGATTACACAGATATCAATAAGGCTTGTCCTAAGGACCCCTTCGCGTTGCCGCGCATCGACCAGATTGTTGACTCCACAGCTGGGTGTGATTTGTTGTGATTCCTCGATGCCTACTCCGGCTACCACCAGATCTTCATGACAAGAGAAGACGAGGAGAAAACAGCATTCATCACCCCATGTGGTATGTATTGTTTCATGCGGATGCCTTTTGGGTTGAAGAGTGCTGGTTCGACGTTTGCAAGGGCGGTCCAGATTGGTTTTGAACCCCAGCTCCATAGAAATATGGAAGCTTATATGGATGACATAGTGGTCAAAACCAAGGACAGGGCAACCCTCATACCGGATTTGCAAGAAACATTTGCACACCTGCGCAAGATCAATCTCAAGCTGAACCCTGAGAAGTGCGTCTTTGGCGTCCCGTCCGGCAAGCTTCTCGGGTTCTTTGTGTCACAGCGTGGGATAGAGGCCAATCCGGACAAGATCAAAGCTATAGAGCAGATTGAAGCACCCAAGCAAATCAAGGATGTGTGTCGGCTTGCTGGTTGCGTCGCCGCCATGGGCAGATTCATTTCCAAGTCTGCCGAGCACGCCCTTCCCTTTTTCAAGATCCTGAAAAAGGTGGGCCCGATGGAGTGGACGCCAGAAGCCGAAGCAGCATTGCAAGATTTGAAGAAGTACCTCTCCTCCGTGCCAATACTAGTTGCGCCTAGGCCACAGGAGCCGTTGCTGCTATACCTGGAAGCAACGAACTAGGTGGTCAGCGCCGCACTAGTGGCGTAGAGAGAGGTTGACGACGAGGTAATGGCAGCGACAGAGCCCGACACCACAAATGCAGAGACGACACGGCCAGTTGAAGTGCCGCCGAAGAAGAAAATGATGCAGCACCCGGTCTACTTTGTTAGTTCCCTCCTGCAGGGAGCTAGATCAAGGTACTCCGGCGTGTAGAAACTGCTCTTCGGCCTTCTTATGGCCTCGAGGAAGCTGCGTCACTACTTCCAGGCACACGAGATCACTGTCTTCACTCGCCTCCCTCTACAACGGATATTGCACAATCTAGATGCAATGGGAAGAATTGTGGAATGGGCACTGGAGCTGTCCAGCTTTGGACTCAAGTTTGAAAGTACTTCGACGATTCAGAGCTGAGTCCTGGCGGAGTTCATTGCAGAATGGACCACAACGCCTGACAAATAAGCCCAAGAGACTGCTCTCCCCGGCAAGGAGGCAAGTTGCAGTTGGATCATGTACTTTGATGGAGCTTTCTCCTTACACGGCGCCGGGGCTGGCGAACTGCTTAGCGCACCCACCGGAGAGCACCTCAAGTACGTGATCCAGATGCACTTCCCCAGGGAGGTGTCAACAAACAATACGGCAGAGTACGAAGGGCTGCTCGCCGGTCTTAGGATCGCGGTGGACCTCGGAATCAAGAAGCTCATCGTCAGGGGCGACTCGGAGCTCGTCGTCAAGCAAGTCAACAAGGACTACCAGAGCCCGTTGATGAAGTCCTACGTCGATGAAGTGAGAAAGCTGGAAGATCGTTTCAACAGTATATAGGCTGAATACATTCCCCGAGCGGAGAACGATATCGCCGATTACCTATCAAAATGCGTTGCCCTCAAGCTACCTGTGGAATCAGGTACCTTTGTGCTCCAGCTAACTCAACCATCCGTTGATCCATCAACAGAGCTGAACAAGAGAAGGAAATCAGGACCCAGCAAGTACTTTCCTGTCGATCTCCCCGGAGCCGCCGGCAAGGATGTTACCGGGGACACTGAGCCCACCACGGGACGGCTAGCTCCGGCGAAGCATCAAGCTCTTGCCATCGAGACAGCCGCTCCTATAGCGGAGGAAATGCCTTTAGTCCTTGCCGTCGAGCCCCAGGCTCCAGTGTGGGCACAGCATACCGTCTGATTCCTCCAAACAGGGGAACTTCCTGAAGAGCAGGAAGAAGCGGAAAAAGTAGCCCGTCGCTCTACCATGTACCAGTTTGTCGATGACGTCCTGTACAGAAAGAGGCCGAACGGTGTGAAATTGAAGTGTATCCCTCGGGAGGAAGGACTAGAGTTGTTGGCAGAGATATACGGAGGCATATGTGGATCCCACATCGGGTCAAGGGCCCTTGCCGGCAAGGCATTTTGGCAAGGTTTCTTCTGGCCCACCGCCCTCCAGGATGCGACGACACTAGTCACCAGGTGTGAAGCATGTCAGTTCCATTCAAAGAAGCTTCATCAGCCAGCTCAAGCCCTTCAAACCATTCCTCTCTCCTAGCCCTTCTCGGTCCGGGGGCTCGACATACTGGGCCATTTCCCCGCGCTGTCGGGGGCTTTGAGTACTTGTACGTTGCAATCGACAAGTTCATGAAGTGGCCGGAAGTGGAGGCAGTGAGGAAGGTCACAGCTCAGTCAGCCGTCAAGTTCTTCAAGGGACTAGTGTGCCGTTTTGGTGTACCCAACAGGGTCATCACCGACAACGGCACATAGTTCACAAGCCGCACCTTCATGCAATATATCCAAGACCTCGGCAGCAAAGTCTGTTTCGCTTCCGTTGCTCACCCACGAAGCAATGGTCAAGCTGAGAGGGCAAACTCTGAAGTACTGCGAGGCTTAAGGACCAAGACCTTTGACAGGCTGCACAAGAGTGAAAGGAGCTGGATTGATGAGTTGCCGACGGTTCTTTGGTCGATTAGGACGACGCCAAATCGACCCACCGGCCAGACACCCTTTGCCCTGGTATACGGGGCAGAAGCAGTTCTCCCCACTGAACTCATATACGGGTCACCTCGAGTGCTTGCTTATGATGAGCTTGAGCAAGAGCAACTGCGGCAAGATGACGCTCCTTGAGGAAGATCGTCTTCTGGCGGCTGTGAGAGCAGCACGCTACCAGCAAGCCTTGCGCCACTACCATAGCCGCAAGGTTCATGCCCGAAGCCTTGAGGAAGGCGACCTTCTCCTTCGGCGCGTTCAATCAGCCAAGAATTCCAACAAGTTGACGCCAAAGTGGGAAGGCCCTTATCGGGTAATACGAGTCACCAGGCCCGGCGCAGTCCGCCTGGAGACTGAAGATGTCGTTCCAGTGGGTAACTCCTGGAACATTGAGCATCTTCGCAAGTTTTACCCGTGAGGCACGGCTTGCCGGGCCCCCCGGCAAGCCACCTTTTGTACAAGCATTGTCGATGATGCATGTAACCCTTTGTACAAAGCCAGGCGCAGACCCTGGGCACAAGTAAATGAAGCACCGGTGCCCTAAGTTATAGCATGCATGCTAGGTCGAGTCTCGTCTTTGGTTAGGGTTGATAGTGCTTAGCGGCGACTAACCCCTACCTTAGAGGTCGAGTGTGCGTCTCTTTGTCTTTCTTTTGTCTTCTTTGGTTCACAGTACACACGGATATCCGTGCCGAACCACTTGGGGAGGAAAAGAAGATGAACAGACCAGCATCTAGCCCCCGGCAAGCCAGCATTGCCGGGGGCTGCAAGAGCAAAGATTCACCCACGGCGAACCAGAGTTGCCGGGGGCCGCATCTTCAGATAAGTTCTTCATCCCTTATCATGCATTCCATTATGGATTGAGGTATGTGAAACCTCGTTTTCCCCTAAGCTACCGTGCTCCCATAACTCTAAGCCCTAGGGCTCGTTCTTGGGGCCAAGTTTGGTCGTAGTCGCGGCAGCGAAAGGATGAAACAAGGAGCCAGAACCCGCCTCATCCCTACCTCCGCCAAAGGCGTGAGGAAGGTTGAGCGAAGTGGGAAGACAGCAAGGCCTGTTGCCTGGCAAGGAAATGTTTATCTTGAAGATATCAAGGATATACTCCTTGTCGTGGGTTCTACCCACAAACAAATGACCCGGCAAGCATCCCTTTTTCATTAAAAACATTCCACTCAGGTACAGTCCATAGGGAATGAAAAACATGAATGATGGGATTACAAGTTTTAAATTTAGCTAAGGCCCGAAGGCTTACAAACTAAAAAGAGATAAGGTGCCCGTAATCCCTTTCTTGTCCCTCTTCTCAGGAGGCAGGTCAAGGAGGTGAAAAGGGCAAAAGGGGTGCCTAGGCAAGCTACGGGTGGCAGAAGACACCAAGAGAACATCTCGGTGGCCGTCCGAAGGCTGGATGGTGATGGCGGCGCCGGAAGCAGAGCTCGAAGACGAGGCGGCAGGATGTCAGCACGCGTCGAAGGCGTCGGTGCCCGCGTACTCCGACTTGACGGCCTTGCCGCCCGCCCTCTTCCTCTTCCGCAGCCTCCCAATGCCAGCTGCCCAAGGAGACGACCCCGGGAAGTTCAGGGAGCCGGCGACGCGGATAATGGGGTCGCCGGTGCTGCACAGAGCGGCACCCGACACCTAATCGGACCCGTCATCCTGCCGCCTACTACCCTCGTCGTCGCTGCCGCTGTCCTCCTCGTCACTCCCGCCCGAGGAGGAGTCTTCACTATCACGCAGCACCTTGCACGGGTCCCAAAGCACCCGAAGACCTTGATAGAGAGAAGGCCACCCTCCATCAGCTTAAAATGGAGAGTGAGCCCCTCCGTCAAGCGGTGGATATGGGCAAACGTCTTCCATCCCCGACGGAGATATATCACGTGAGGGGCGGGGAAATCGACGCGGGCCCGCGTGCCACTGATCGCGCAGCCCCTCATGTGCAGCCACAACGACTCCGGTGGATCCAGCTCCATCTCCCACATGAATGGAGTCGCGAGACGAAGGCGACGGCGAGGCGGCCGGTGTAGCCTGACGAAGAACTCACAAGGGTCATCCCCAAGGTGGCCCTCCACGGGAGGAAGAACTGCTGGCGGAGGTGAGGCCGGCGTGCCGCCCCATCCTCCTCTTCCCCGAGCGCCTCGGCCTCGCCCCCTCCCCCTTCCCCTCGTGGCTGGGTCTGCCACCGCGGGTGCAGGAGAAGGAGGGACGCGTTGTCGAGCGGCGACCCTCGCCGCCACCGTTGAAGGACCAGGATTCCCTCTCTCCATGACGGATGGAAGGGGGAGCAGAAGCTGAAGGAAGGAGGAGATGAAGGAATGCGGGACGCCATCCCCCCCCCTCCCGCTCTTTATAAAGGAACGGGGTGGGGGCTCGGCCGCCCCGCTCAGCCAATCAAGACGTGGAAGGCGTAGGGAACTGGGACCGACCCGCAGCCCCAGCCCGCGGCGGACCGGTTTCCCGCCTCCACCGTTCACCACCCCAAGCGCATGAGAGCCACGTGGCAGGCGTGCAGGACTGAGGCGACGGGTGAGGCGACCTCTCCCCACCCCGTGATCGTGGGGAGTGGACGCCTTGAAGACCACGCCTCGGCCCCGTTCAGTAAATGGGTCGCGCCTCCACACCTCCCTCCGTTTATGGGGAAGGCGCAAACCGCCCCCTTTACTACGACGTGACGCATGCATGCAGAGCTCAGCCCCACGCATGCCGCCCACATCACACACGCCTCCCCACGATGCACCACACGCGGGAAGCATGGGAAGCGCAGCGTGCGAAGAGACTTACCGCGGTAAAAACCGCCCCGCCTGCCCGCGCATCGTTTTTGGGCCTAGCCCAACGACGCGATTGCGCTTACATGTGGCCTAGGCCCGGGGGCTCTTGTCGGTGTACAAAAAGAGGGGTACACTTTTTGTACCCCTATAACTGTGCACGGCCAGTCTGAGCCGCGGGCACCACCACACTGAGCAAGGCAAGGGAGGTGAGCCAAGGTAAGGCTGAAGCTCGAGAGAAGCAGAACGACGCCAAGACCAAGCCCACAAAGAGCAAAGGAGACGAAGCGAACTCCCCTCCCCCCAGCAAGATCCTTACCGGGAGGCGGTTTTAGCAAACCTGGCAAGACCCTTGCCGTGGCAGCTCGCCCCACACCTACGGAGTGAGTCACCCTTGAGTCCACTGCCCCCATGGGGCAAGGATTCGGGAGACATCCCCGTGGTGGCTTGCAGATCTTTGTGAAGACATTCAAGATCGGATACACCCTTTAGAAGGTGATGATCCCTGGCGGGATCCCAGCCAAGGAGGACCACAAGGCCCCCGGCAAGAGCCTTGCCGGGGATGACAGCAGGCGCCACAGCAAGACCCTTGCCGGGGCCCCGGCAAGGCCCTTGCCAAGAACACGCGTAGGGCCACCATCAGGCCCATGCCAGTCAAACCTCCACCGCCGTTCACATGCAGCTACCGACCCAACCAGCTGGGCAGGCACCTGCGTGGCGGCATGCAGATCTTCGTGGAGACCCACCACTGCGCCACCTCAGCTGCCTGCCTACCTACATGACACCGCGGGCTCTGCTGGCCAGGGCGCGAGTCGACGCGAGAGGGAGCGGCGACAGACGAGACAGGGCTCTCCCCCGTCCCCGATTAAGCAAGGACACCTGGGCAAGACGCATTAAATGCGCCTTGTCATGTAATGCAAGGGATAACCTCACATCACTGTTCCCTTTCCACCTCCTGTGTGCCACTGTGGCAACCCCTTTCCTATAAAAGGAGGCCCGAGGCAACCAGGAAGGGGACTCGGCTTTTTGGAGCTCATCACGCCCCATAGCTAGCTCAAGAACACAGATATACAATCCACCAAAGCAGGAGTAGGGTTTTACGCATCCCCGCGGCCCAAACCTGGATAAACGAACCGTGTGCTATCTGTTTGATCTGCTCTTCTCACGACCCCTCGCGCTGCAACCATAGCAGGGATTCTTGTGATCCCATAGGTGTCATTCCCACCGACACCTATTGCCCTTTCGATAAAGCGTTAGTAGTTTACCTCAGACCTACGGGTCCATAACTAGTAGCTAGATGGCTTCTTCTCTCTCTTTGATCTTCAATACCATGTTCTCCTCGATGTTCTAGGAGTTCTATCCGATGTAATATTCTTTTGCGGTGTGTTTGTCGAGATATGATGAATTATGGATTTATGATCAGATTATCTATGAATATTATTTGAATCTTCTCTGAATTCTTATATGCATGATTTGATATCTTTGTATTTCTCTTCGAATTATCGGTTTGGTTTGGCCAACTAGATTGGTATTTCTTGCAATGGGAGAGGTGCTTAGTTTTGGGGTCAATCTTGCGGTGTCCTCACCCAGTGACAAAGTAGGGGTAGCGAGGCACGTATTGTATTGTTGCCATCAAGGATAAAAAGATGGGGTTTTCATCATATTGCTTGTAGGAACGAAAGTAGGTCAAGAGGGGGGATGATTAGACTACTTGACCAATTAAAAATCTAGCCTTTTCCCAATTTTAAGTCTTGGTAGATTTTAGCAACTTATCACAAGTCAAGCAATGAACCTACACATGCAATTCTAAGAGTGTAGCAGCGGAAAGTAAAATATTGCATATGAAGGTAAAGGGAAGGGTTTGGAGAAGGCAAACACAATGTAGACACGGAGATTTTTGGCGTGGTTCTGATAGGTGGTGTTATCGTACGTCCACGTTGATGGAGACTTCAACCCACGGAGGGTAACGGTTGCGCGAGTCCACGAACGGATCCACCCATGAAGGGTCCATGAAGAAGCAACCTTGTCTATTCCACCATGGCCATCGCCCACGAAGGACTTGCATCAGTCGAGTAGATCTTCAGGAAGTAGGCGATCTCCTTGCCCTTACAAACTCCTTGGTTCAACTCCACAATCTTGTCAGAGGCTCCCAAGTGACACCTAACCAATCTAGGAGACACCACTCTCCAAAACGTAATAGATGGTGTGTTGATGATGAACTCCTTGCTCTTGTGCTTCAAATGATAGTCTCCCCAACACTCAACTCTCTCTCTCACACACAGATTTGGCTATGGTGGAAACATGATTTGAGTGGAAAGCAACTTGGGGAAGGCTAGAGATCAAGATTCTTGTGGTTGGATTAGAATGTCTTGGTCTCAACATATGAGTAGGTGGTTCTCTCTCATAAAATGAGTAGTGGAAGTGTAGGCACGTTCTGATGGCTCTCCCTTGAATGGAGAAGGGGGTGGAGGGGTATATATAGCCTCCACACAAAATCCAACCGCTACACACATTTGACGCAACTCGGTCAAACCGAATAGAAGAACTCAGTGAGACCGATTTAGTTCAAAATATGAACGTTAGGAATCTCGGCGGGACCGACATGATCAACTCGGTGGGACCGATGTGCTAGGGCTAGGGAAAAATCTCATCTCGGTGAGACTGATTGCATCAACTCGGTTAGACCGAAGTTAAGCAATAAGGCAATAGAGAGTTGGTCAAGCAAACTCCGTGGGACCGATCGCTCATTTCGGTGAGACCAAAATGTTACGAAGGGAAATAGAGAGTTTGCAGGGCCATCTCAGTTAGAATGAGATCCGTATTGGTGAGACCGAATTATCTAGGGTTTCTGGCAGTGGCTATGTCATTTCAACTCCGTGGCGCTGGATAGATCAAATCGGTGGGGTCGAGTTCGACTTTGGGTTTTGGACACATTTGGAAATGAGAAAGTGGCTGGGGGTTTTGGAGCAATATCACTAAGCACTTTGAGCAAGTACACCATTAAGCAACACCTCATCCCCTTTCAATACTATTGGCTTTCCTATGGACTCAATGTGATCTTGGATCACTAAAATAGAAATGAAGAGTCTTGATCTTTTGCCAATATTTGTCCTTAGCATTTTGAGGGGTCCACATCTCTAGTCCATGCCATGCCAATCACTGAACTTTCTAAACTATTTAACTTGAATGGATATTAGTTCAATGAGCTATATGTTGTTATGAATTAGCAAAACCACCAGGGGATTAGTTGCACTTTCACTTGAGTTTATCCCTCTACATCATGTCATCTTACTTAATGCGTTACTCTATTCTACTGAACTTAATACTCTAGATGCAGGCAGGAGTCGGTCGAGGTGTGGAGTAATAGTAGTAGATGTAGAATCATTTTGGTCTACTTGACATAGACGTGATGCCTATATGCATAATCATTGCCTTGGATATCTTCATAACTTTGCACTTTTCTATCAATTGCTCGACAGTAATTTGTTCACCCACCGTATTATTTGCCTTCATGAGAGAAGCCTCTAGTGAAACCTATGGCCCTCGGGTCTATTTTCTATCATATTTGCTTTCCGATCTACTATTTTGCAATCTATTATTTTTAGATCTATAAACCAAAAAAACCAAAAATATTTAGTTACCTTTTATTTTACCTATCTCTATCAGATCTCACCTTTGCAATTGACCGTGAAGGGATTGACAACCCCTTTATCGCGTTGGTTGCAAATGTTTGATTGTTTGTGCAGGTGCATAGATTGGGGACTTGCTTGTACCTCCTACGGATTGATACCTTGGTTCTCTAACTAAGGGAAATACGTATCTCTACTTTTCTGCATCACCCGTTCCTCTTAAAGGGAAAAACCAATGCAAGCTCAAGAAGTAGCAGGAAGAATTTCTGGCGCCGTTGCCCGGGAGGTCTACATCAAGCCTACCAAGTACCCATCGTAAACTCTCATATCTTGCATTACATTATTCTCCATTTTCCTCTCATTTTCCTCTCCCCCACTTCTAAAATGATTTTTAGACAAATACAAAAAGATTTGCCTTTTTATTCGTGCTTCTTTCGTTCCTCTTCTCGTTTGCTTTTTTGATACTTGTGTGTTGGTGTGTTTGCTTGCCTTTATGGCTCAATCCAAGAATGTTGATCCTTAATTTAGGAAGTTGGAAGAAATTGAAAATAATGTTAGGACCTTTATGTCCTTACAAGTTGAGCATAATAGTTTCTTTAGGAATGAGCCAAGGAGCAAAAAACTTTGATGGAAAATATGAATAAAGAGCTCGATGATATGTGATACGTCTCCAACGTATCTATACTTTTTATTGTTCCATGCTATTATATTATCTGTTTTGGATGTTTTATATGATATTTTATATTATTTTTGGTACTAACCTATTAACCTAGAGCCCAGTGAAAGTTTTTGTGTTTTACCTTGTTTTTCATTTTTACAGAAAAGGAATACCAAACGGAGTCCAAACGAGTTGAAACTTTAGGACAATTTTTATGGACCGGAAGAAGCCCATGAAGTATCAGAGATGGACCTGTCGAGGATATACCCCGCAGTGTAAACCGGCCGGAAGTTAACCCGGCCGTACTTGGCGGTTTATCTGAAGACCCCGCTGACACTTGGCGAGTTACTGGCGACCCGCCCTGACCTAGCGGTTTACAAGCAACCCACCTGGTCATTATGACTCACTGGTGATCCGGCGTGCGGGATCGACGGATGACAAGGCCCAAAGCCCAGAAGGCCGGTTCACATTTAACGGTGGGCCGGTTTAAGAGGAAAGGCATGAGGAACATTATCTTACAAGGAGCTAAGACCTGGACTTGTATCTAGTTTGTATTAGAGATAGACTAGTCCTAATCCTAATAGGACTCCACATGTAAGCCGCCCCTTCAACATATATAAGGAGGGGCAGGGCTCCCCAAAAGGGGAGAAGATTCACAAGTTCCACAAGTTGGACAAGTTAGGTTTAGACAATAGCTCTCGAAATAGAGCACTCTTGTAACTGTGATCATCATCATCAATATCAATGAAGCAGGATGTAGGCTTTTACCTCCACCGTGAGGGGCCGAACCTGGGTAAAACATCGTGTCTCTCGTCCCGCTCAACCCCTCTCAAGCTACCACATAGATGCGTTGGCCTCGCGACTAAGTCCTGACACTAAGGACATCTGCCGTGACAATTCCACGACAGTTGGCGCCCACCGTGGGATTGTCATGGCAGATGTCCTTAGTGTCAGGACTTAGTCGCGAGGCCAACGCATCTATGTGGTAGCTTGAGAGGGGTTGAGCGGGACGTGAGACACGATGTTTTACCCAGGTTTGGCCCCTCATGGTGGAGGTAAAAGCCTACATCCTGCTTCATTGATATTGATGATGATGATCACAGTTACAAGAGTGCTCTATTTCGATAGCTATTGTCTAAACCTAACTTGTCCAACTTGTGAATCTTCTCCCCTTTTGGGGAGCCCTTCCCCTCCTTATATATGTTGAAGGGGCGGTTTACATGTGGAGTCCTATTAGGATTAGGACTAGTCTATCTCTAATACAAACCAGATACAAGTCCAGGTCTTAGCTCCTTGTAAGATAATGTTCCTCATGCCTTTCCTCTTAAACCGGCCCATCGTTAAACGTGAACTGGCCTTCTGGGCTTTGGGCCTTGTCATCCTCGATCCCGTATGCCGGATCACCAGTGAGTCATAATGACCAGCTGGGTTGCATGTAAACCGCCAGGTCAGGGCGGGTCGCCAGTAACTCGCCAAGTGTCAGCGGGGTCTTCAGATAAACCGCCAAGTCCGGCCGGGTTAACTTCTGGCCGGTTTACACCGCGGGGTATATCCCCGACATTAGCCCCCAAGTTTAACTTGGATTTATTCATGGTAAACTTATGCTGCAAAATAAACACAAGAACAAATTTGACAGGTTATGCTCTGGGTTAAGAATTTTTGTAAACCGGTACCTGATCATCCTTAAGTCCTTGTTATTTCCAGGTCAACAAACTAGCTTCATAATTAATTTGCCGACATTGGTTTGTCACCCAGAAATATTGTGAAGAATAACTCCTTTGACTCAGCTCCCAAAGCATCGGTTTAAGAAATATGGGTCTAAAAATACTTATCTGATATTCTGCCGGTTTGAAGATGTAAAACTTGCCGGTTTAATATTACCAAAATGGCCGGTTTATAAATATTGATAGAGCCGGGTCATAATTGTTGTCGACACCAGGTCATGTAATTGATCTTCCTGATTTTCTCAAAACTGATAAAATGAAGGTGTTCCTCCTTTATATGCATAATACCTGTAGCCCCCAAGTCTTAAGAGGAGAACATAGTGATAACTTAAGACTTGCTCCAATAAGTGTTTCAACCTTGAAGAAATCCGATTAGTTCATCTCGATCATATAAACTGAATACTCCATATATGTAGCCCCCAAGTGCCGGGTTGTCATGCTTGCAGCAACCTGGGACTTGTAATTGCTTGATGCTCATAAAAACTTCAACCAGTGTAGCCCCCAAGGGCCGGGTCATTATGCAATAATGAGCAGGGACTTTGTAAATATAATCTTGTAAACTTTGAACAGCAACGTGTAGCCCCCAAGGGTCGGCTTAGTAAGATAATACTGAACCGGGACTTGATATATACTTCAAATAACATATTATAATGTAGCTTCCATCGCAGGGCTTGAACCCATGTCCAAAAGGTTAAGAGCTTTGTGCTTTACCAACTGAGCAATGGATCCTTCAATATTATGGACGAAAACTTGTGTACCTTGAATTGTTGACAGGAGCAATTGGTAGCCCCCAAGGGTCGGCTCATTATAATATGATAAGTCGGGTCTTCAATAAGACTAGTAAAAATGACTTTGCATTAGCCCCCAAGTGCCATGGTGCATGCTGGCAGTGACATGGGACTTGCATATTTGATATAATTTTCAGTTGAATAATGTAGCCCCCAAGTGCCGGGTCGTGAGCCTGCAGCGACTTGGGACTATTCCTTGAATTGTAAAATAAACCATATCCATTGATAATATAATAGCCATTGCGCTAAAGCGACTTTAAAAACCTCAATAATACCGGTTATTTAATAACCATAATAAAATCCAGCCATGTTGGCTATTCAAGATAACATAATCCGGTATGAAAACCTTATTTATTCAACATCATAATGGAAATTCAGCCAAGTTTGGCTATTTGAATAATATAACCCAATGATTTATAAGCACATAATTCCGATGGCGCAATCCAAATATATATATACTGGCGACTTATAGTCCAAAAACCAGGCCGGTTTAACAAACCTGTTTTTGCATACAACAAGTTTAAAGTGTCCTCACGGTTTACCGCCGGACGGGTCATAATGCCCAACATATAACCCAGGTTTATAACCAAGGCTGCACTTAAAAATAATCAAATATGAAATAGATCATACCTGTGACATTGAATCACATTGTTGGTTTTACCAACTTTTTGTAGTAAAGGTGATAACCCCCATCTTGAGTACTGATAACTCCTTCCATATTGTGCCGGTTTATGATAAAACCGTGTCGAGCTGTGATAAACACCGGTTTAACCATATATAATACTGGCGACTCGTAGTCAAACCAGACCGGGCTGATAGTCTCCGGATTATAACTTGATCGTGCACTGACAACTTGTAGTTGAAAGCCGAGCCGGGTTGATAAACACCGGTTTACTCCATAATAGGATGGTAACAGAAAATCAAACCGGGCAGATAGTCTCCGGATTAAGATTTGACCGTGTTCCGTCAATTTGTAATTGACAGTGTGGACCAGTTGAAAACTTTGTCGGTTTAAAAAATGCAATAAAAAGAAAGAAATATCTTTCAAAGAAAAGTGTGAAGCAAAGGCAATGACAAAACCGTTTGCAAAAAAGGTTTATTTGAGCTGATCAAATGGCGTTACCATGGCCGAACACGACCAAGCTCCCGTTAGGTGTAACTATGGTTCTAGTCAGCCAGGTCCCCAAATGAAACCGTGGCATTTATGCCAACCAAGTGGCATGGCAATGGTTCGGGTTCAACCAAGCCCCCAAGTGATTCTGTGGCCTTAGCCCGATCAAGAGGCATGACTGGTTCAAACGTGACCAAGTCCCCAAGTGATCTGGTGGCTCTCGCCTATCAAGAGGTATGGTATTGGTTCGGACACGACCAAACCTCCAAGTGATATAACATGATGCTTTTAAAAAGCAAACTCAAGGGGTAAACCGGAGGCCTCTTTAGAACAACTCCGTGTAACCACACATGATTTAAAAGAACAGAGACCCCGCTTTATGAAGCAGAAGCCCCCATGTGATCAATAATATGTCAGGCCAGTAAGGCGGGATACCCATGTTTGAACTGCGCATCATGGCAGCAGGTCCTCTTCCGCAATTTTTAACTTTTGCAAGAGATAAATTCTTCTTGAACCAGGATCTTGAACCGGATATTGAGAGCTTCAAAGCTTTGTGGGAGACATCTTTCCCTTGAACCGGATTTCAAACCGGAATCCTTATTTTTAGCCGGAAATTTTCTGATGGCCTTTAAACTCGAACTTGCGAGAAGTTAATTCCCTTTTGAACCGGACATTGTTAAACCGGATTTGAGAGCTTTATAGCTTTGTCGGAGAACAAATTTCCCTTGTACCGGATTGTAAACTGGAATCCTTTTCTGATGACCTGAAACTTCTTCATTGAGCTGGGATTTTGTAACTGTCATATACTTTCTAATCCGGAAATCTTCTGACAGCACGATGTGAATCCGAGACCGGGTTATCTTTCCCTCCAACGTATTGGGGTTCTTGACTTCACTGAAAATCGGCAACGTTTGCTAAGTCATATCATTGTAGCCCCCAAGTCTCAAGGTGACTCGAGGAGTTGGCTTGAGATTCTCCATATTTGACCATGATATAAACCAGCATAACTTGTATATCATTGGTGTTGATAGTACGATGTGAATCCACAAAAGGTTGAGGTGACTGCGGCGGGTTGTAAATGATCCCGTATGAGCCGTGTCAGCAACTCGGCCAATGGTTCCTTCCAACTGGTGATTTGAAGTTAACCAAACTGTAGTGGCGGCGATTTGTGCACCTGCCCATTGACCCATCCAGTGCAGACGGTGGATGAATGATAATTTGCCTTCAATTTATTGAAAGAAATCTAGGCTACGCAAGCAGTGACTTGCTCATACTCAATAAACAGCTCATGCAGACAGGTGCGGTCTGGTATGTTGATGTAGACAGGGTCATGAGAGACGGACGACAAAGACGACCGCAACATCAGAGGCAGCTCGGACAGATGAACCGGCCGCGGCATTGTAAGCCGGTGCGGACGGGGGGAAATCGGCACTGGTGTCGTAAACCGGCACGGACGAGCGAGTTAATCGCGGGCGTGGTCCCGGCAAGCTGATGTAAACCGGGCCACAGGGATGGCGGCTTGCACACGTTCATTCACCGGGTGGTATGACACGGATGAAACGCCGGTGCAGAATGTTGCTAGCGCGTGCTCCATGCCCGTAATATAACGCCTCATTTGTAATGAACAATTGTCCTGCATAAACAATATTGCAGACCAAGGCAAAGATAAACTGATCTTTGACAAAAAAGAATATGTGCTAAAAAAATTTAGATGGATATCACCTGAGGTGTTTAGGCCGGAAGTAACCCGCCATGAAGCTGATCACCACTAGGTGAAACTGAAATCACTCACGGGTGAATCGGCCGCGGGAGCAGACATATAAATCGGCCACTGTGTTTGTAAGCCGGTGCAGACGAGCAAGTTATCCTCCGCGTTGTAAGCCGGCGCGGATGCGAGAACCGGCGGCGAAGGCGGACGGGCGAGTCGTCCGTGGCGTTGTAAGGTGGTGCAGACGGGCGAGTCGGCCAGTGCATTGATGTAACCGGTCCGCAGGGGCGACGGCTGTATATAACAACACTGGTCGTTTTTACTTGCGACAACTTTGACCGGCCAGTGGCGACTTGGGCTGCAGCGAGAGAGCCCCGGCGAAGTAGAGCAGGAGCGACTGGAAGCCAGGCACTGTCTTTGATCCGCCACCACTGCTGCCCATGAGCCGCTCGTCACCTAGTGCAGGGACCGGCCGCTGAAGATGTGGCCAGTTTAATGCTTTTTTCTTTGACGTGAACTAGCACATTCGGCAAACTCACGTGAGGGGTCCTTGTTGCATACTGATGTAGCTGACTGCTGACGCGACCGTAGTCCAGAGTGACCACCGTTTAATATTCCCAGGCGTGTCACAACAGAAGGCAAGGCCGGCTTGAGAAAAAACCACCATGGCGAAACGGGGTCGCAGCCGTATCCGTATCTGGGTCGTGGCATTTTTTTTTCTAAGGGTAGTAACAGCCGCGAACACAGGAAACAACAGCAGTAACTTTCGGGCAACAGATCGACGTATCAAGCCCGGTTGAAAAGCAGAAACTCACGTGAGCAATCTCTTGGAAAGCTTTACTATGTGAGATCAATTGTAAGGTAATGATTGGCCTAGGAATCTGTACCCTTGAGGGATTTGCTTCTCCACATAAAAAACAGAGACTTTCTCAAAGAAAACTGATTTGGAGATGACTTCAAGGGTCCGAGTAATAATAGAAGTAGTACTTGCTCATTGTTGTAGGGTTGTTTCTGTACGTAAAAGTACATGTTAATCAACTTGCAGCAGGATTCAATCTTCACGCCAGAGGGCAGCAATCAGACATGGTCACTAAATCGGACCAGTTGACATATACTGCGGTAAAACTCCGGTTCATCTTGGTGACTTGCGGCCGCGTACAGACGCAGCCCTAACTCCCGATCTCAATCTCGTATCCTTCCAAAATTGATGAGCGGAATTAATTAATCCGGCCGACGGCAGACTTCCTGCGCGATTGTTTCATGTCGGCTCTTCTTTATCCTTTCAATTGCAAATTTCTTGATCCCTGAAGAGCTCCCTCCAAGAACTTAACACCACCGTGCGCAGGCCCCACGGTGGGCGCCAACTGCCGTGACAATTCCACGACAGGACCAGAGGAGCCATGAGGCATCCACAAGGGTGGGGGCGCGCCCCCTACCTTGCCGCTGCCTCGTAGACCCCCCTGACTTGAAATCGATGCCAAAAATTCCTATAAATCAAGAAACCCCCCAAAAAAAACCTAAATTGGGAGTTATATCGTCACAAGCCTCTGTAGCCACAAAAAACAAATCGGGAGCCCATTCCAGCACCCTACCGGAGGGGGAAACCATCATCGGTGGCCATCTTCATCATCCCGACGGTCTCCATGACAAGGAGGGAGTAGTGCACCCTCAGGGTTGAGGGTATGTACCAGTAGCTATGTGTTTGATCTCTCTCTCTCGTGTTCTTGGTATGGCATGATCTTGATGTATCGCCAGCTTTGTTACTATAGTTGGATCATATGGAGTTTCTCCCCTCTACCTTCTTGTGATGAATTGAGTTTTACCTTTGAGGTTTTACTATTATCGGATTGAATACTATTATCATGTTCTTGTGATGTATGTCTTGCGTGGGATACCCATGGTGACAATGGGGTGTTCTATTGATTCACTTGATGTATGTTTTGGCACACAACACAAGGATTCCTGGGGTGACATTGGGGTAATCTATGCATAGGGGTTGATGCATGTTTTCGACCTTGTTTCTCCGGTAGGAATCTTGGGGCACTCTTTGAGGTTATTTGTGTTGGATTGAATATTATGAATCTGAAGTTGTTTGATGCATAATGTATAATTGACCCACGGATACTTTTGGTTACATTGGAGTATCTACGCGAAATTTGAAGGAAATATTCCCTAGAGGCAATAATAAAGTTGTTATTTATATTTCCTTATATCATGATAAATGTTTATTATTCATGCTAGAATTTCATTAACCAGAAACTTGATACATGTGTGGATACATAGACAAAACACCATGTCCCTAGTAAGCCTCTACTAGACTAGCTCGTTAATCAAAGATGGTTAAGTTTCCTAACCATAGACATGTGTTGTCATTTGATTAATGAGATCACATCACTAGGAGAATTATGTGATGGACAAGGCCCATCCGTTAGCTTAGCATAATGATCGCTAAGTTTTATTGCTATTGCTTTCTTCATGACTTATACATATTCCTTTGACTATGAGATTATGCAACTCCCGGATACTGGAGGAATAC
Organism: Triticum urartu; assembly: GCF_056163025.1. NCBI lineage: Eukaryota > Viridiplantae > Streptophyta > Magnoliopsida > Poales > Poaceae > Triticum > Triticum urartu. The sequence goes on from NC_141877.1 coordinate 298,256,856, forward strand.
CTTGTGTGCTATCAAACATCACAACGTAACTATGTGATTATAAAGATGCTCTGTAGGTATCTCTGAAGGTGTTTGTTGGGTTGGCATAGATCGAGATTAGGATTTGTCACTCCGAGTATCGGAGAGGTATCTTTGGGCCCTCTCGGTAATGCACATCATAATAAGCCTTGCAAGCAATGTGACTAATGAGTTGGTTGCAGGATGATGCATTACAGAACGAGTAAAGAGACTTGCCGGTAACGATATTGAACTAGGTATGGAGATACCGATGATCGAATCTTGGGCAAGTAACATACCAATGACAAAGGGAATAACGTATGTTGTCATAACAGTTTGACTGATAAAGATCTTCGTAGAATATGTGGGAGCCAATATGAGCATCTAGGTTCTGCTATTGGTTATTGACCGGAGAGGTGTCTCACTCATGTCTACATAGTTCTCGGACCCATAGGGTCCGCACGCTTAACGTTCGATGATGATTTTGTATTATATGAGTTATGTGATTTGGTGAGAAAATGTTGTCCGGAGTCCCGGATGAGATCACGGACATGACGAGGAGTCTCTAAATGGTCGAGAGGTAAAGATTCATATATTGGACGATGATACTCGGACATCGGAAGTGTTCCGGGGGTACCGGGTGCATATTGGGTCACCGGAAGAGGTTCCGGGCATCCCCCCGACAACTACATGGGCCTTAATGGGCCAAGAGGAGGACAGACCAGCCCTAAGGGGCTGGTGTGCCCCACCCATATGGGCTGGCCAAATTGGAGTAGAAAAGGGGAAGGAGGAAAGGAAAAAGGGAATAGGATTCCCCCTTCACCCTCTTTCCTTCCGGGCTGGTGTGCCCCACCCATATGGGCTGGCCAAATTGGAGTAGAAAAGGGGAAGGAGGAAAGGAAAAAGGGAATAGGATTCCCCCTTCACCCTCTTTCCTTCCTACTCTGAATAGGAATAGGAAAGGGGGGAGGCCGAATTGGGAGGACCCCAAGTAGGATTCCTCCTACTTGGGGCGCCCCCTTGGCTGCCTCTCCTCCCCTAACCTATATATATGAAGGGGGGCACCACTGAACACACACCAACAATTGTTAGTCATGTGTGGTGCCCCCCTCCGCCTCCGGTCATATTCACGTAGTGCTTAGGCAAAGCCCTGCGTGGGTCACTTCACCATCACTGTCACCACACCGTCGTGCTAACGGAACTCTCCCTCGACACTTTGCTGGATCAAGAGTTCGAGGGACGTCATCTAGCTAAACATGTGCAGAACTCGGAGGTGCCGTACGTCCGGTGCTTGATCGGTCAAAACGATAACTTTGACTACATCGACCGCGTTGTCAAACGCTTCCGCTTTCGGTCTATGAGGGTACGTAGACACACTCTCCCCCTATCATTGCTATGCATCTTCTAGATAGATCTTGCGTGAGCGTAGGATTTTTTTTTGAAATTGCATGCTACGTTTCCCAACAGTGGTATCAGAGCCAGGTCTATGCGTAGATGATATGCACGAGTAGAACACAAAGAGTTGTGGGTGGTGATCGTCATACTGCTTACCACCAGTGTCTTATTTTGATACGGCGATATTGTTGGATCAAGCGGCTCGAACCAACCTTACATGACCACGTTCATGAGACCGGTTCCACTGACATACATGCAACTAGTTTTGCATAAAGGTGGCTCGCGGGTGTCTGTTTCTCCAACTTAAATTGAATCGGATTCGATTGCGTCCGGTCCTTGTTGAAGGTTAAAACAGCAAACTTGATAAATCACCATTGTGGTTTTGATGCGTAGGTAAGAACGGTTCTTACTAGAAGCTGGTAGCAGCCATGTAAAACTTGCAACAACAAAGTAAAGGACGTCTAACTTGTTTTTGCAGGTCATGTTGTGATGTGATATGGTCAAGACATGATGTGATATACATTATTATATGAGATGATCATGTTTTGTAAAAGTTATCGGCAACTGGCAGGAGCCTTATGGTTGTCGCTTTATTGTATGAAATGCAAATGCCATGTAATTGCTTTACTTTATCACTATGCGTTAGCGATAGTTGTAGAAGCAATAGTTGGCGAGACGACCACGATGCCATGATGGAGATCAAGGTCTCAAGCTAGTGACGATGGAGATCATGACGGTGCTTTGGAGATGAAGATCAAAGGCACAAGATGATGATGGCCATATCATGTCACATATTCTGATTGCATGTGATGTTTATCTTTTATGCATCTTATTTTGTTTAGTACGGCGGTAGCATTATAAGATGATCCCTCACTAAAATTTCAAGGTATAAGTGTTCTCCCTAAGTATGCACCGTTGCGATAGTTCATCGTGCCGAGACACCACGTGATGATCGGGTGTGATAAGCTCTACGTTCACATACAACGGGTGCAAGACAGTTTTGCACATGCGGAATACTCAGGTTAAACTTGACGAGCCTAGCATGTACAGACATGGCCTCGGAACACTGGAGACCGAAAGGTCGAACGTGAATCATATAGTAGATATGATAAACATAGAGATGTTCACCATTGAAAACTACTTCATCTCACGTGATGATCGGACATGGTTTAGTTGATATGGATCACGTGATCATTTAGATGACTCGAGGGATGTCTATCTAAGTGGGAGTTCTTAAGTAATATGATTAATTGAACTTAATTTACCATGAACTTAGTCCTGACAGTATTTGCATATCTATGTTGTAGATCAATAGCTCGCGTATAGCTCCCCTATTTTATTTTTGATATGTTCCTAGAGAAAACTAAGTTGAAAGATGATAGTAGAAATGATGTGGACTAGGTCCGTGATCTGAGGATTATCCTCATTGCTGCACAGAAGAATTATGTCCTTTGATACAGACACCGCAAGTACTCTTGTGGTTCCTCCATTACTGCCAAGTAAAATATTTTCTAGGCGAGAGGTTGGGTATGGAAAAACGATGCAGAAGTATGTGATTCCGGCTCTACGTCAAAGGAGGGTGTCACATTCAACAAATCAAAGAGGTATCTTAGGCTCCCTGCGTTGCTCACGTACTATCCAAGGCATGCAAAAGCCAGTATTCAGGGATCCAAGTATCACCAGGATTGTAATTGAAGAGATGCCAGCTAATTTAATCCCTTCGGATGAAGTGGATCCTTGCTTTAGAACCCCAAGCAACTACTACAAGTTTAGCCAGAAAAGCAAGCTTACGTGAAGGTCTCCTAGTTTTATTATGGTGTATTTTTTTATCCTGTTGAGTGTTTTCTTGTATTTTTATTGAGTCCCGTCCGTGTCGTGATGTGAGTCGGGCTTAGCCCAAGTTTCTTGCGTGCATCTATGAATAAAGGTCATATGGCCATGTAAAAAGGAGGTTTTTTTAGTTTTGAAGGAAATACTCAGAAAACGCAACTGATGGATGCGCCACATCTATGCTCTTGCGTCCCTCATTAGGTTTGATATTGCACCATGTTTCGGCGGCATTGATCGTCAAGACATAGGCTCCGTTTTGGTTCTAGCAATTCTGCAAGGGTCAATCCACTCTGCATTCTTTTTCCCTCTAGTTCTACTAGTTCATGGTCTCCGTCTGTCTAATTACTCAGTCGTCGTCGCCGCCGCGAATCGCCATTAGCTTAATCCCTCCATCTATCCTAGTACTACTACACCACGTCTGTACTTCTGATTCATCCACTATATTTAATCTAGCTACTACATACGCATGCAAGCATACCCTATCATCTGTTGTTTTACGTTCTTTGCTACCAACCCCATTGCTACAAGTCTGTGCATGCGGTGAAAGATCAAGCCACCCAAAAAATCGTCTCAACGCTACTTGAGGCATATCAGCTGGTATCAGAGCAAGGTTGTTCACGACACTGTGTGGGAGATGACTAGATTATCATGGAAGCTAAGCTATGGATTTCAACTCGAGGAGGAAGGTCGATGGGATGGCCTTTTCCATACCCGTGTTGTGGTACAAGAGAGATCGTGCGCCATGACAATTGATCACATGAGTTTGATCAATGTTGCAAGCATCGAGATGGTGGAGAAGCTGAATCTTCCAATGACACCATGACCACAACCATACTTGTTTCGTTGGGGTCATGAAGAGCTCACTGTCACGCAACAAACCAAGGTATTGTTTCTGTTGGAGAATTATTTTTGCGAGGTTTTGTGTGATGTGATTCTGACACCGATGATTTCATGTCACCTGTTATTGGGCGAGCCATGGTACAAAGAGCATGATGTTGCATATGACTGCAAAAGACATAGATATACCATCAAGAAGGGTCAGAAGTACAGCCTTGTGCCAATGGGTGAGGAGCGTTTTATTTCTTGGAGGCAAGAACATCTTAAGAAGATAAAAGAGCAGAAAGAAGCAAAGAAAAAGGAGGTCAAACCTACTGAATTTTTAGCCTCAAAAATCGTTATAGATGCAATTATTCAAGAGGAGGACTCAAAACCGAGGATGTTTTTGTTGCAAGGAGGAGAGGATGATACAACCGGATCTAATGTGCAGAACAAGGAGGTCCAAACATTGGGTACTGTTCCGGCTACATGTGCAGCCGATGTGTATAGCTTGATGCATGTTCAAGAAGAGAATAGAAAAGTTGAGTATAACCACATCATGTGTGTACGTTCCATAGCTTGCATGGATAAATGGTAGGAGGATCAAGCTGAAGGAAATATGCCCTAGAGGCAATAATAAAGTTATTATTTATTTCCTTATATCATGATAAATGTTTATTATTCATGCTAGAATTGTATTAACCGGAAACATAATACATGTGTGAATACATAGACAAACATAGTGTCACTAGTATGCCTCTACTTGACTAGCTCGTTGATCGAAGATGGTTAAGTTTCCTAGCCAAAGACATGAGTTGTCATTTGATTAACGGGATCACAACATTAGGAGAATTATGTGATTGACTTGACCCATTTCGTTAGCTTAGCACTTGATCGTTTAGTTTGTTGCTATTGCTTTCTTCATGACCTATACATGTTCCTATGACTATGAGATTATGCAACTCCCGTTTACCGGAGGAACACTTTGTGTGCTACCAAACGTCACAACGTAACTGGGTGATTATAAAGGTGCTCTATAGGTGGCTCCGAAGGTACTTGTTGGGTTGGCGTATTTCGAGATTAGGATTTGTCACTCCGATTGTTGGAGAGGTATCTCTGGGCCCTCTCGGTAATGCACATCACATAAGCCTTGCAAGAATTGCAACTAATAAGTTAGCTACGGGATGATGTATTACGCAACGAGTAAAGAGACTTGCCGGTAACGAGATTGAACTAGGTATTGAGATACCGATGATCAAATCTCGGGCAAGTAACATACCGATGACAAAGGGAACAACGTATGTTGTTATGCGGTCTGACCGATAAAAGATCTTCGTAGAATATGTAGGAGCCAATATGAGCATCCAGGTTCCTCTATTGGTTATTGAGAAGAGATGTGTCTCGGTCATGTCTACATTATTCTCGAACCCGTAGGGTCCGCACGCTTAACATTATGATGACAGTTTCATTATGAGTTTATATATTTTGATGTACTGAAGGTTGTTCGGAGTCCCAGATATGATCACGGACATGGCGAGGAGTCTCGAAATGGTCGAGACATAAAGATCGATATATTGGACGGCTATATTCGGACACTGGAAGTGTTTCGGGTGATTTCGGAGAAAACCGGAGTGCCGGAAGGGTTACCGGAACCCCCCGGGGAAGTATTGGGCACAGGAGGTGGGGCGCTCCCTCCCATGAGGAGTCCGAATTGGACTAGGGGAGGGGGCGCGGCCCCTCTTTCCCTCTCCCTCTCCCTCTCTTTCCTTCCCCCTTCTCTCTTCCTATTTGGACTAGGAAAGGGGAGTCCTACTCCTACTAGGAGGAGGACTCCCCCCTCCTTGGCATGCCCCAAGGGCCGGCCGGCCTCTCCCCCTTGCTCCTTTATATACAGGGGCAGGGGGCACCTCTAGACACACAAGTTGATCTTCGTGATCGTTCTCTTAGCCGTGTGCGGTGCCCCCCTCCACCATAATCCTTGATAATATTGTAGTGGTGCTTAGGCGAAGCCCTACGACGGTAGAACATCAAGATCGTCACCACGCCGTCATGCTGACGGAACTCTTCCCCGACACTTTGCTGGATCGGAGTCCGGGGACCTTCATCGAGCTGAACATGTGCTAGAACTCGGAGGTGCCGTAGTTTCGGTGCTTGATCGGTCGGGCCGTGAAGACGTACGACTACATCAACCGCGTTGTGCTAACGCTTCCGCTTCCGGTCTACGAGGGTACGTAGACAACACTCTCCCCTCTCGTTGCTATGCATCACCATGATCTTGCGTGTGCGTAGGAAATTTTTTGAAATTACTATGTTCTCCAACAGTGGCATCCGAGCCTAGGTTTTATGCGTTGATGTTATGCATGAGTAGAACACAAGTGAGTTGTGGGTGATATAAGTCATACTGCTTACCAGCATGTCATACTTTGGTTCGGCGGTATTGTTGGATGAAGCGGCCCAGACCGACATTACGCGTACGCTTACGCGAGACTGGTTCTACCGACGTGCTTTGCACACAGGTGGCTGGTGGGTGTCAGTTTCTCCAACTTTAGTTGAACCGAGTGTGGCTACGCCCGGTTCTTGCGAAGGTTAAAACAGCACCAACTTGACAAACTATCGTTGTGGTTTTTTGATGCATAGGTAAGAACGGTTCTTGCTAAAGCCCGTAGCAGCCATGTAAAACTTGCAACAACAAAGTAGAGGACGTCTAACTTCTTTTTGCAGGGCATGTTGTGATGTGATATGGTCAAGACATGATGCTAAATTTTATTGTATGAGATGATCATTTTTTGTAACCGAGTTATCGGCAACTCGCAGGAGCCATATGGTTGTCGCTTTATTGTATGCAATGCAATTGCGCTGTAATGCTTTACTTTATCACTAAGCGGTAGTGATAGTCGTGGAAGCATAAGTTTTGGCGAGACGACAACGATGCTACGATGGTGATCAAGGTGTTGCGCCGGTGACGATGGTGATTATGACGGTGCTTCGAAGATGGAGATCACAAGCACAAGATGATGATGGCCATATCATATCACTTATATTGATTGCATGTGATGTTTATCTTTTATGCATCTTATCTTGCTTTGATTGACGGTAGCATTATAACATGATACCTCACTAAATTATCAAAGTATAAGAGTTCTCCCTGAGTATGCACCGTTGCGAAAGTTCTTCGTGCTGAGACACCACGTGATGATCGGGTGTGATAGGCTCTACGTTCAAATACAATGGGTGCAAAACAGTTGCACACGTGGAATACTCAGGTTTAACTTGACGAGCCTAGCATATAACAGATATGGCCTCGGAACACGGAGACCGAAAGGTCGAGCGTGAATCATATAGTAGATATGATCAACATATTGATGTTCACCATTGATACTACTCCATCTCACATGATGATCGGACATGGTTTAGTTGATTTGGATCACGTGATCACTTAGAGGATTAGAGGGATATCTTTCTAAGTGGGAATTCTTAAGTAATATGATTAATTGAACTTAAATTTATCATGAACTTAGTACCTGATATTATCTTGCTTGTCTATGTTTGATTGTAGATAGATGGCTCGTGCTGTTGTTTCGTTGAATTTTAATGCGTTCCTTGAGAAAGCAAAGTTGAAAGATGATGGTAGCAATTACACGGACTGGGTCCGTAACTTGAGGATTATCCTCATTGCTGCACAGAAGAATTATGTCCTGGAAGCACCGCTAAGTGCCAAGCCTCCTGCAGGAGCAACACCAGATGTTATGAACGTCTGGCAGAGCAAAGCTGATGACTACTCGATAGTTCAGTGTGCCATGCTTTACGGCTTAGAACCGGGTCTTCAACAACGTTTTGAACATCATGGAGCATATGAGATGTTCCAGGAGTTGAAGTTAATATTTCAAGCAAATGCCCGGATTGAGAGATATGAAGTCTCCAATAAGTTCTATAGCTGCAAGATGGAGGAGAATAGTTCTGTCAGTGAACATATACTCAAAATGTCTGGGTATCATAATCACTTGACTCAACTGGGGGTTAATCTTCCTGTTGATAGTGTCATTGACAGAGTTCTTCAATCACTGCCACCAAGCTACAAAAACTTCGTGATGAACTATAATATGCAAGGGATGAATAAGACTATTCCTGAGCTCTTCGCAATGCTAAAAGCCGCGGAGGTAGAAATCAAGAAGGAGCATCAAGTGTTGATGGTCAATAAGACCACCAGTTTCAAGAAAAAGGGCAAAGGGAAGAAGAAAGGGAACTTCAAGAAGAACAGCAAACAAGTTGCTGCTCAGGAGAAGAAACCCAAGTCTGGACCTAAGCCTGAAACTGAGTGCTTCTACTGCAAGCAGACTGGTCACTGGAAGCGGAACTGCCCCAAGTATTTGACGGATAAGAAGGATGGCAAAGTGAACAAAGGTATATGTGATATACATGTTATTGATGTGTACCTTACTAATGCTCGCAGTAGCAACTGGGTATTTGATACTAGTTCTGTTGCTAACATTTGCAACTCGAAACAGGGGCTACGGATCAAGCGAAGATTGGCTAAGGACGAGGTGACGATGCGCGTGGGAAATGGTTCCAAAGTCGATGTGATTGCGGTCGGCATGCTACCTCTACATCTACCTTCGGGATTAGTATTAGACCTAAATAATTGTTATTTGGTGCCAGCGTTGAGCATGAACATTATATCTGGATCTTGTTTGATGCGAGACGGTTATTCATTTAAATCAGAGAATAATGGTTGTTCTATTTATATGAGTAATATCTTTTATGGTCATGCACCCTTGAAGAGTGGTCTATTTTTGATGAATCTCGATAGTAGTGATACACATATTCATAATGTTGAAATCAAAAGATGCAGAGTTGATAATGATAGTGCAACTTATTTGTGGCACTGCTGTTTAGGTCATATCGGTGTAAAGCGCATGAAGAAACTCCATACTAATGGACTTTTGGAACCACTTGATTATGAATCACTTGGTACTTGCGAACCGTGCCTCATGGGTAAGATGACTAAAATGCCATTCTCCGGTACTACGGAGAGAGCAATGGATTTGTTGGAAATCATACATACAAATGTATGTGGTCCAATGAATGTTGAGGCTCGTGGCGGATATCGTTATTTTCTCACCTCCACACATGATTTAAGCAGATATGGGTATATCTACTTAATGAAACATAAGTCTGAAACATTTGAAAAGTTTAAAGAAATTCAGAGTGAAGTTGAAAATCATCGTAATAAGAAAATAAAGTTTCTACGATCTGATCGTGGAGGAGAATATTTGAGTTACGAGTTTGGTCTACATTTGAAACAATGCAGAATAGTTTCGCAACTCATGCCACCCGGAACACCATAGCGTAATGGTGTGTCCGAACGTCGTAATCGTACTTTATTAGATATGGTGCGATCTATGATATCTCTTACTGATTTACTGTTATCGTTTTGGGGTTATGCTTTAGAGACGGCTGCATTCACGTTAAATAGGACACCATCGAAATCCGTTGAGACGACGCCTTATGAACTGTGGTTTGGCAAGAAACCAAAGTTGTCGTTTCTAAAAGTTTGGGGCTGCGATGCTTATGTGAAAAAGCTTCAACCTGATAAGCTCGAACCCAAATCGGAGAAATGTGTCTTCATAGGATACCCAAAGGAGACTGTTGGGTACACCTTCTATCACAGATCCGAAGGCAAGACTTTCGTTGCTAAATTCGGAGTTTTTCTAGAGAAGGAGTTTCTCTCGAAAGAAGTGAGTGGGAGAAAAGTAGAACTTGATGAGGTAAGTATACCTGCTCCCTTATCGGAAAGTAGTACATCACAGAAACCGGTTTCTGTGACACTTACACCAATTAGTGAGGAAGCTAATGATAATGATCATGAAACTTCAGATCAAGTAACTACCGAACCACGTAGATCAACCAGAGTAAGATCCGCACCAGAGTGGTACGGTAATCCTGTTCTGGAAGTCATGCTACTAGATCATGATGAACCTACGAACTATGAAGAAGCGAGGGTGAGCCCAGATTCCACAAAATGGCTAGAAGCCATGAAATCTGAGATGGGATCCATGTATGAGAACAAAGTGTGGACTTTGGTTGACTTGCCCGTTGATCGGCAAGCAATTGAGAATAAATGGATCTTTAAGAAGAAGACTGACGATGACGGTAATGTTACTGTCTATAAAGCTCAACTTGTTGCAAAAGGTTTTCGACAAGTTCAAGGGATTGACTACGATGAGACCTTCTCACCCGTAGAGATGCTTAAGTCTGTCCGAATCATGTTAGCAATTGCCGCATTTTATGATTATGAAATTTGGCAAATGGATGTCAAAACTGCATTCCTGAATGGATTTCTAGAAGAAGAGTTGTATATGATGCAACCAGAAGGTTTTGTCGATCCAAAGGGAGCTAACGAAGTGTGCAAGCTCCAGCGATCCATTTATGGACTGGTGCAAGCCTCTCGGAGTTGGAATAAACGCTTTGATAGTGTGATCAAAGCATTTGGTTTTATACAGACTTTTGGAGAAGCCTGTATTTACAAGAAAGTGAGTGGGAGCTCTTTAGCATTTCTAATATTATATGTGGATGGCATATTATTGATTGGAAATAATATAGAATTTCTGGATAGCATAAAGGGATACTTGAATAAGAGTTTTTCAATGAAAGACCTCGGTGAAGCTGCTTACATATTGGGCATTAAGATCTATAGAGATAGATCAAGACACTTAATTGGACTTTCACAAAGCACATACCTTAACAAGGTTTTGAAGAAGTTCAAAATGGATCAAGCAAAGAAAGGGTTCTTGCCTGTGTTACAAGGTGTGAAGTTGAGTAAGACTCAATGTCCGACCACCGCAAGAGATAGAGAGAAAATGAAAGATGTTCACTATGCTTCAGCCATAGGCTCTATCATGTATGCAATGCTGTGTACCAGACCTGATGTGTGCCTTGCTATAAGTCTAGCAGGGAGGTACCAAAGTAATCCAGGAGTGGATCACTGGACAGCGGTCAAGAACATCTTGAAATACCTGAAAAGGACTAAGGATATGTTTCTCGTATATGGAGGTGACAAAGAGCTCATCGTAAATGGTTACGTTGATGCAAGCTTTGACACTGATCCGGACGATTCTAAATCGCAAACCGGATACGTATTTTTACTAAACGGAGGAGCTGTCAGTTGGTGCAGTTCAAAACAAAGCGTCGTGGCGGGATCTACATGTGAAGCAGAGTACATAGCTACTTCGGAAGCAGCACATGAAGGAGTCTGGATGAAGGAGTTCATATCCGATCTAGGTGTCATACCTAGTGCATCGGGTCCAATGAAAATCTTTTGTGACAATACTGGTGCAATTGCCTTGGCAAAGGAATCCAGATTTCACAAGAGAACCAAGCACATCAAGAGACGCTTCAATTCCATTCAGGATTTAGTCCAAGTGGGAGACATAGAAATTTTCAAGATACATACGAATCTGAATGTTGCAGACTCGCTGACTAAGCCTCTTCCATGAGCAAAACATGATCAGCACCAAGGCTCCATGGGTGTTAGAATCATTACTGTGTAATCTAGATTATTGACTCTAGTGCAAGTGGGAGACTGAAGGAAATATTCCCTAGAGGCAATAATAAAGTTATTATTTATTTCCTTATATCATGATAAATGTTTATTATTCATGCTAGAATTGTATTAACCGGAAACATAATACATGTGTGAATACATAGACAAACATAGTGTCACTAGTATGCCTCTACTTGACTAGCTCGTTGATCGAAGATGGTTAAGTTTCCTAGCCATAGACATGAGTTGTCATTTGATTAACGGGATCACATCATTAGGAGAATGATGTGATTGACTTGACCCATTTCATTAGCTTAGCACTTGATCGTTTAGTTTGTTGCTATTGCTTTCTTCATGACTTATACATATTCCTATGACTATGAGATTATGCAACTCTCGTTTACCGGAGGAACACTTTGTGTGCTACCAAACGTCACAACGTAACGGGGTGATTATAAAGGTGCTCTATAGGTGGCTCCGAAAGTACTTGTTGGGTTGGAGTATTTCGAGATTAGGATTTGTCACTCCGATTGTCGGAGAGGTATCTCTGGGCCCTCTTGGTAGTGCACATCACATAAGCCTTGCAAGCATTGCAACTAATAAGTTAGCTGCGGGATGATGTATGACGGAATGAGTAAAGAGACTTGCCGGTAACGAGATTGAACTAGGTATTGAGATATCGATGATCAAATCTCGGGCAAGTAACATACCGATGACAAAGGGAACAACATATGTTGTTATGCGGTCTGACCGATAAAAGATCTTCGTAGAATATGTAGGAGCCAATATGAGCATCCAGGTTCCGCTATTGTTTATTGACCGGAGACGTGTCTCGGTCATGTCTACATTATTCTCGAACCCGTAGGGTCCGCACGCTTAGCGTTACGATGAAAGTTTCATTATGAGTTTATATATTTTGATGTACCGAAGGTTGTTCGGAGTCCCGGATATGATCACGGACATGACGAGGAGTCTCGAAATGGTCGAGACATAAAGATCGATATATTGGACAGCTATATTCGGACACCGGAAGTGTTTCGGGTGATTTAGGATAAAACCGGAGTGCCGGAAGGGTTACCGGAACCCCCCAGGGAAGTATTGGGCCTTAGTGGGCCTGAGGGGACAGAGAGGGCAGCAGCCCAGGAGGTGGCATGCCCCCTCCCATGGGGAGTCCGAATTGGACTAGGGGAGGGGGGCGCGGCCCCTCTTTCCCTCTCCCTCTCCCTCTCTTTCCTCCCCCCTTCTCTCTTCCTAGTTGGACTAGGAAAGGGGAGTCCCACTCCTACTAGGAGGAGGACTCCCCCCTCCTTGGCGCGCCCCAAGGGCCGGCCGGCCTCTCCCCCTTGCTCCTTTATATACAGGGGCAGGGGGCACCTCTAGACACACAAGTTGATCTTCGTGATCATTCTCTTAGCCGTGTGTGGTGCCCCCTTCCACCATAATCCTCGATAATATTGTAGCGGTGCTTAGGCGAAGCCCTGCGATGGTAGAACATTAAGATCGTCACCACACCGTTGTGCTGACGGAACTCTTCCCCGACACTTTGCTGGATCGGAGTCCGGGGATCATCATCGAGCTGAACGTGTGCTAGAACTCGCAGGTGCCATAGTTTCGGTGCTTGATCGGTCGGGCCGTGAAGACGTATGACTACATCAACCGCGTTGTGCTAACGCTTCCGCTTCTGGTCTACGAAGGTACGTAGACAACACTCTCCCCTCTCGTTGCTATGCATCACCATGATCTTGCGTGTGCGTAGGAATTTTTTTTAAATTACTACGTTCTCCAACACAAGCATATGAAGAGATTTACGTGGAGGGAAACTCTAAGCTGGCTAATAGCACGTACAATGATAATTACTGTTACTTTGCATGTTCACGTCCATCAGAACAGAAGCTTGCCAGAGAATTTAATCTGTTTATTAATTATAATAATTGTCCCATACAATTAGGAGATCAGAAAGAAGTCCATGTATTTCGCTACTACTTTGGAAGGCTACGACCACCAGAGAGACGCGAGATTGTAAGGAGGCGCCGACCAACGGACGTGTTGTGCTTGTGCGCTATAGGATGGGGTCCACCAAACCAGCAGCTTACGTATGGCAAAGAGCTGGAGCACCTTATTTTATATGTATCAAGTTTGAGTCGGTTTGCTAGTTTGAGGATAAAACAAAACTGCCGAGATGTAAAAGGCAAGTACTTTTATATTTTAGGAGAGTCCAGGATTTATTTGAAGCTAGAGATAAGGTTGTGTCTTACTAGGCAAGTCTATATGTGGGTTATAAATAATGAAGGTGCCGCCATGTAAAAATCAGGTTATATTTTGATAATAAACACGATGTGTTTTTAGAGTAAGCACCTGTATCGAGTTTTGGGGGAAGCTGTCTAAAAATCCCTAAGTTTTGGAGGAAGCTTTCGAAAACCTCTTTGTTGCGATTTCTGCGAGGAAATTGTTTTGCACGTGAGTACCGTCGTCGAGATTGGTTTTCTCATGCTGGACGTAAGGTTCAATCCCTCTATTTAACGTACATCGCGTGCATGGGCGAGAGGTTACTACTACTGAAGGAGGACTATCATGAAAGATCGGTCCGCAACAACCGATCGGATCTCACCACGAGGTTCGGTTCACATTATCCTTGATGCACCACTAGGTGACGAACCTATTGCAGGAGTAGATGCAGACGTTATGAACGTTTTGCAAGCTCGGTATGATGACTACTTGATAGTTTAGTGCACCATGCTTTACGGCTTAGAACGGGGACTTCAAAAATATTTTGAACTCTATGGAGCATATGAGATTCTCCAAGAACTGAAATTGGTATTTCAGACTCATGCCCGTGTTGAGAGGTATGAGACCTCTGACAAATACTTTGCCTACAAGATGGAGGAGAATAGCTCAGCTAGTGATATGTGCTCAGAATGTTTGGGTGCTACAATCGCTTGAATGAAGTGGGAGTTAATCTTCCAGATAAGATAGTGATTGACAGAGTTCTCTAGTCACTATCACCAAGTTACTAGAACTTCGTGATGAACTATAATATGCAAGGGAAGACGAAAATGATTCCCAAGCTCTTCGCAATGCTCAAGGCTGTGGAGGTAGAAATCAAGAAGGAGCATCAAGTGTTGATGGTTAACAAGACTGCTAGTTTCAAGAAAAAGGGCAAAGGGAAGAAGGGGAACTTCAAGAAGAATAGCAAGCAAGTTGCTGCTCCCGTGAAGAAACCCAAAGCTAGACCTAAGCCTGAAACTAAGTGCTTCTACTGCAAAGGGAATGGTCACTAGAAGCGGAACTACCCCAAATACTTGGCGGATAAGAAGGATGGCAAAGTGAACAAAGGTATATTCGATATACATGTTATTGATGTGTACTTTACTAGTATTCATAGTAACCCCGGGGTATTTGATACTGGTTCAGTTGCTAAGATTAGTAACTCGAAACAGGAATTGCGAAATGAACAGAGACTAGTTAAGGGCGAGGTGACGATGTGTGTTGGAAGTGATTCCAAGGTTGATAAGATCACCATCGCACACTCCCTCTACCTTCGGGATTGGTGTTGGACCTAAAATAAATGTTATTTGGTGTTTGCGTTGAGCACAAATATGATTGGATCATGTTTGTTGCGATACGGTTATTCATTTAAGTCGGAAAATAATTGTTGTTCTGTTTACATGAATAAAACCTTCTATAGTCATACACTCAATATAAATGGTTTATTGAATCTCGATCGTAGTGATACACATATTCATAATATTGATACCAAAAGATGCAAAGTTGATAATGATAGTGCAACATATTTGTGGCACTGCCATTTAGGTCATATTGGTGTAAAGCGCATGAAGAAACTCCATGCAGATGGACTTTTGGAATCACTTGATTATGAATCATTTGATGCTTGCGAACCATGCCTCATGGGTAAGATGACTAAGACACCGTTCTCCGGAACAATGGAGCGAGCCGCCGACTTATTGGAAATAATACATACCGATGTATGTGGTCCGATGAGTTTTGAGGCTCGCAGCGGGTATCGTTATTTTCTGACCTTCATGGATAATTTGAGAAGATATGGGTATATCTACTTGATTAAACACAAGTCTAAAACATTTGAAAAGTTCAAAGAATTTCAGAGTGAAGTGGAGAATCATCCACTACAAAAAAAAGACACATCCGTGACATTTTGGGCCGAACGAAATTTTTTTCTGTCATACATATGACACTTCTATGACGATAATTGTGACAAAACCTGGTATCATCATAGATGTGGTGGGATCCTACTTCTATGACAAAAAATCATGACAGAAAATGGGCTTTTCGTCCTAGGCGGGCCAGAGACGCAGCTGCATGACATTCTTTGGGCCGTCCATGATGGAAAAAAGCGTGGTAGAAGCGAGGGGAAGGAAAATTTTGGGGAGTTCCCAGTTACGGTGGGAGGTCAAGGGCCAAGCGATGCGCGTTTCTCTCATACACGTACGCGCGTGTGTGCGAGGCGTTGGCTCTAACTGAACCCGAGCGAGGCATTGGGCTCTAACTGAACCCGAGCGATTGCACTACAGGCTACGCGTTACTGAACCCGAGCGATCGATCGATGGCTGTTAACTGAACCCGATCGAGCGATTCCTTCGCTACTGCTGCTAACTAAAGCCGACCGATGCTGCCTCTGGATGAACAGTGAGTGTTGCGGGGGGGTTGGATGAAAAATTCCCGGTGGGGGTGGATGAACAGGACCCCGTGGTGTTGCCTCTGGATGAACAGGACCCCGATCGATCGAGCCGGTTGGGGCTGGATGAACAGGACCCCGTGGAGGGCAGGATGAACAGTAGATGATGGAGGGCATGATGAACAGTAGCCCGTGGAGGGGTGGTTGAACAGGAGCCCGTGGACAGGGTTGGTTGAACAGTAGCCAGTGGAGTAGCGCGCGGTGGAGGCTGGATGAACAGGAGCCCATGGATGAACAGTCGCAGGTGGAGGCTGGAGAAAGTCGATGGTGGATGAACAGTAGCTCGTGGAGGCTGGAGGGGGTCGATGGTGGAGATGAACAGTATACTATGGAGTCCCGTTTTGCGGTATGCCACACCCCTCCCGATGAACAGGACCCCCGTTTCGACCGTAGCGCTCCAACACAAGTCTGTTTCGTCCGTTTTGCGGTACGCCACACCCCTCCCGATCAACAGGACCCCCGTTTCGACCGTAGGAGGTCCGTTTCCTCCGTTTTGCGGTACGCCAGACCCCTCCCGATCAATAGGACCTCGCTCCGAACGTAGGAGGTCCGTTTCCTCCGTTGTGCGGTACGCCAGGCCTCGTTTCCATCACCTGTTCCGTCCAAGCCCTCCCGATGAACACGACCACGCATTCTGTTCCGACCCAGCCGATTGGCTCCCACGCGTTCCGTTGCCTCCCCATGAACACTACGCATTCCGTTGCCTCCCCATGAACACGACGCATTCCGTTGCCTCCCCATGAACACGACGATGACGTTGTTTCTCCATTCCGACCCAGCCATGTCAACGAGCCCTCGTCGTACATATGCGCGAGTAGGCATTCGAGAGCCTGCCCGTATGTACACATACGTGGCCGTATTTTCTTTCTTGCACCCTGGCCGCCTCTACTACGACACATGCGCGCCTCTACATCCACCAGTATATATGTGGGTACACGTTCGCGACCAGAATGACAATGCTACATACGCTTCGACCAGGTGAGTCCCCACTGTCAGGCACTTCCTTGCGTGCGAAGATGTAGCTGGTGGGTCCCAGCAGTCAGGGGGCGAAATACGGTGACCCATCAGGTGGGTCCCCGCTGTCAGGTGGAGGAATAATTATTTTGCACGTAATAAGGAGGCACTTCCTTGCTGCGGCCGTGGACCCAACTGTCAGCCTCTCCACGTTTAGTCCACGTCCGATGGAAGCCGTTCCTTGACCACGTTGACCACGCCGCGCCGAGAGCACCAGGGCGGTGGACGACGGTGAGGCCTAGGAAGGGGACGACACGGAGCCGGGGAAGACACGACAGTGGATGCCCACGCGTAGAGGAGTACGAGGGCACTGGTTCGCTGCGGTGTGAGGCTGCCGTCGCCGTAGAGTAACAGGGGGTGTGGGTGAGTAGAGGGATGGCCTGGCCAGCGGTGGGAGTAGTAGGGTGCGGTGAGGCCTCCGCTGCATCGCAGCTGGCCACGGGAGGCAGGAGCACGAGGCATGACCGGCGCTAGTTTGGGCGGCTGGAGCAAGAAGACCGCAGGCTGAAGAAGCACTCCGGCCGTTGGATGGACATCGTACGGTCACTGGAGCTAGAATCGTGCATATTGACTAAGTTGACAAAGCCCTTCGTCCCCGTAAACTTAGTAGGCCCACAAGTCAGCCTACCACTATACTGGGTCCCAGCTAACAGGGGGAGTATTCATTTTTTTTGCGTAATAAGGTGGCACTAACTTGCGTGCAAAGATATAGCTGGTGGGTCCAAGCTGTCAGCGGTGGTAATGTTTTTTTCCCGAAATGCAGAGGCCCTTTCGGTGGGTCCCTGATGTCAGGTGGAGGAATCGTTATTTTGCGTGTAATAAGGAGGCATTTCCTTGCGTGCGGCCGTGGACCCAGCTGTCAGCCTCTCCACGTACAGTCCACTTCAGATGCATCTCGGTCGTTGACCACGTTGACCAGGCCGCACCGAGAGCACCAGGGCGGTGGACAACGGTGAGGCCTAGGAAGGGAACGACATGGAGGCAGGGAAGACTCGGCAGTTGTTTCCCACGCGGAGGGGAGTATGACTGTACGAGGGTTTACTGGTTTGTCTGTCGTCGCCGGAGAATAACAGCAGGTGTGGGTGAGTAGAGGGATGGCTAGGCCAGCGATGGGAGTACGGTGGGGCGGTGAGGCCTGCGCGGCAGCACAGCCGGCCGCGGGAAGGAGGGAGCAGGCAGTCCCGCCGGCGCTTGTTTGAGCGGCTGGAGCAGGAAGAGCAGAGATTGAAGAAGCACGACGGTCGTTGGATGGACATCCAACAGTCACTGCTTGTGCGTCAACCTTTTTTTAGGAAAGCCTTAAATCTGTGGAAAACAGCATACAGCCCATGTGCCATTATTTCTAATAATTTTCAGCCCATTTGCTAATTCTTAAGGTTTTTTTGGAGCCCATATTCTTTTTGTTAGCATTACAGCCCAAATTGTGGCCATGGTTAAAAAATTATACGAAATGTTGCATATTTCGGTGCGGTCCGGACTGTTTTTAATCCCGAAATTTCGACTCACATTCAAACTGATTTTAAAATTAATGTATATCAATATAAAATCCAACAAATTCTCCACGCATAAAAATTAATGTAGTTTAAAATCTTGAAATGAAAAAAAATATTTGAAACTAATTGCCGATTTGATGTGTTTTAAAAATGTACAGCCCATTTCTCATTACTGATGGGCCATTTTCTTGGCCAGCCGAATGAAAGCTCTCCTCGTCTTGAAAGATTTGTAGCCCAACAGGCCTGACAAAGCAACTTACTTGGCAAATCACAAGAAACTATGCTGTGGCCGTGGACCCAGCTGTCAGCCTCTCCACGTACAATACTCTTCCGATGGAAGTCATTCCTTGACCACGTTGACCATGCCGCGCAGAGAGCACCATGGCAGTGGACGACGGCGAGGCCTAGGAAGGGGACGACGCGGAGCCGGGGAAGACACAGCAGTGGAAGCCCGCGCGGAGAGGAGTACGAGGGTTCACTGGTTCGGCTACGGTGTGAGGCTGCCGTCTCCGCAAGGCCTGGCCAGCGGTGCGAATAGTAGGGGGCGGTGAGGCCTCTGCGGTAGCACAGCCGGCCACGGGAGGCAGGAGCATGCGGCACGACCAGCGCTGCTTTGGGCGGCTGGAGCAAGAAGACCAGAGGTTGAAGAAACACTACGGCCGTTGGATGGACATCGTACGGTCACTGGAGCTAGAATCGTTCATATTGACTAAGTTGACAAAGCCCTCCATCCCCGTCAACTTTGTTGGCCCACAAGTCATCCTCCCACTATGGTGGGTCCCAGCTAGCAGGGGGGTATTCATTTTTTTGTGCGTAATAAGGAGGCACTTCCTTGCGTGCGAAGATATAGCTGGTGGGTCCGACATGTCAGTGGGGGGAACATTTTTTCGCGAAATACAGAGGCCCTTCCGGTGGGTCCCAGCTATCAGGTGGAGGAATCATTATTTTGCGCATACAGTCCACGGCCGATGGATGTCGTTCATTGACCAAGTTGACCAGGCCACGCCGAGAGCACCATGGCGGTGGACGACGGCGAGGCCTAGGAAGGGAACGACACGGAGCCGGGGAAGACTCGGCAATGGTTGCCCACGCGGTGGGGAGTACGAGGGTTTACTGGTCCGGCTGCCGTTGCTAGAAAAAATAACAGGAGGTGTGGGTGTGTAGAGGAATGGTCTGGCCAGCAATGAAGTAGGGTGGGGCGGTGCGGCCTGTGCGGCAGCACAGCCGGCCACGAGAGGCGGGAGCAGGTAGCCCCACCGGAGCTGGTTCGGGCAGCTGGAGCAAGAAGATCAGATATTGAAGAAGCTGCACGGCCGTTGGATTAACATCCAACGGTCAGTGCTGCTAGAATCGTTTGTGGACTAAGTTGACAAAGCCAAAGTACACGTCAACCTAGTAGACCCACAAGTCAGCCTCCAAATCTGTCCCAAACAGCATACAGCCCGAAATTTCTAGCCAGATTCAAATTAATTTTAAATATAAATATACCTTAATTTAAATTCAATGAAATTTTACCCGCACAATAACAATGAAATTTAAAATATCAAAATCCGAAAGAAAACAGTATTTTGGAACTAATTGTCTGTTTGCTGTATTTTTTCATTTTACAACCCATTTCTTATTACTTATAGACCATTTTCTGGGCAAAATGCATCCCTCCTCGTCTTGAAAGATTTCCGGCCCAGCAGGGCGTAGAAAAGCAATAGGCCTACGTTGGTTATTCTGCAAAAAACAAAATAGCTAGCTAGCAATTTTCAGAACGGAAAAAAAAACTGGGCTGGCCATGTGCTAAACATATGAAATAAAAGCCTGGGCTAGACGGGCCATGGGTCCCGCACAACCCAGTTGATACCCTTCTCCGTCCCAAAAAATCAAAATTACTGCGCGCGCTGCTGGGTCCCTACTGTCATCCTCACCATGTACAGTCATCTCCTTATTCCTCTCGGTTGTTGACCATGTTGACAACACCAGAGGGCGGCGCCGCGGCGAGCGAACCAAGGAGGAGGATGATGGTGAGGCCTCGGACGGGAACGAACAGGAGCCGGGGCAGATCACAGCCAGCCGTGGGAGGCGGGAGCAGGCGGGAGCAGGCGATCCCGCCGGCGCTGGTTTGGCTTTGGCGGATCGAGGAAGAAGAGACTGAAGAAATGCGACTGACGTTGAATGTCAATCCAACGGTCAAGGTTGGCACAATCGTTTTGTTGACTAAGCGGACACCAAGTAGCATACTTTTATATATATAGGAAGAAAACTGCGAGGAAAATGCGTTCGTCTGCCGTCCTCCTCACAAGGAACGTTCGCCACATAAGTGACTAGCACCCTTGGTTTTCAACCGAGAGGTCTTGGGTTCGAGTCCCAGGAACTCTCAATTTTGTCCTCCTTCCTTCCTCGCAAAAAAAGGAAAGAAAATCAAAGACTTGGGAAGGCGTACAAAACAAGCTAGTGTACCAGTAATGAGACATTGCCGAGTTTTAGAAAAAAGAAAGACGTGCTCCTGTAGCTGGTTCGAATCCAAACCTAGACTATGACTATATATGGTGCTATGCTACTCTGCAAGTAATGAAACTGACATATCCAACATTCGCTTCTCCTCTTCTCTACTTACTCTGCCTAGCATCAGAAGCTCTGGCCGCAGCAACCATGTCCGCTGGCTGCTCGTCCACCTGCTCTTCAGCAGGCAACAACCAGATATGCGCCAAGTCGCAACCCGTACCATCGCCTGTGGGTCTCATCACACCCTCGTCGGCACGCGCACCGTAGCCGATTGCTCATCGCAACCCGCTGTCATTGGTGTGGTGCCACTGCTGCAAATCACGCAGAGTCATCTGTCGCGTCTCAACCACAATCCGCAACCCTGGCCGAGTCTTCTACAAATGCCCGAATCATGGGGTAATAATATATTTAAGTGTTGTTCTGCTGCTTTCAGTTGCTGGTTTTTTTAATAGTTTGGTTGATGATCTACCAATTTGATTCGTGCAGAAAAGGGAAGATTCGTGTGATTTGTATTTCTGGGAAGTTGCTGATGTGGGGGATTGCAACTACGCTGATTATTTGGTTAGCCGAGGAATCCCAATACCAGCAGGTTGGGGTGTTGGACAAGTAACTGAAGGAACGGCAGAAGAGGAAGATGCAGAGCAGAAGCTTAAAGATGCAGTTCAATAGCTGATCATGGCCAAGCAACAGCTACTGAATGGCCTTGACAGCAATGAGGAGATGAAAGAGCTTGTGAAGATAATGGGCAAAATCGATGTGCTCTGTCGGATGATTGTCTCTTTATTTGCAGTGTATGTAGCACTCGTGATGTATTCAGTGGCTACGACATGAGCACTTTGCTGAAACTAGTAATGAATGAAACCTGTGTAGCAGGCTGGGCGTAGTGTTGTGAACATCCAATGATTTCTATTAACGGAAATCAGGGTGTATCCCCTTTTGCTCATATAAATAAATAAATAGCAGAGGCCATGTCGGGTCAGCTTTGTTCTCATTCGAAGACGTCGAGGAAATTGCAGTCCAACAGCAAACTATGTCATCAAATTCAAGTTTCACAGCCAAATATGAGTACAACTAAACAACAATGTCATCATGTTTTAGTTGTCATACAATCACCAAACACAAATCATCATACATAACAAGTGATGTTCTCGCAGCAAAATACTAAACAACATGTTCATCAGGTTTCAGTTGTCATAGCAAACACAATGTCACATAGTAGATAAAAACGTCTTCTGACAGGCAAATACGACAAAAGCAATGTAATCATCATCCGCAGCAGCAGCGTCAACATATTCGCCATGTGTATCAGTTTGAATCATAGTTCCCCACGGAGTCATCTTCTTCTTCGTCCTCAACGTCCTCGAACATTGGCTTCTTCTTGATCAACTCTTGTATGTCCACAGAACGACAAGCAATCTTTTCGCCGGCGTCATTGACGTGATGGTTCTCAAAGATATTAGGAACATCCGTGTTATCTTGTACATCAGGAGCAGTGTAAGCATCATCTTGTTGTGCAACTTTATTAAACGAATTCCTCTGCTCAAACCTTTGCAATACTCTCCAGTCATCGCTACGTGCAAATGTGTCTTCCAAGAAAAATATATGTGTTGCTTGATATGCCAAAATAAAAGGCTCGTTGGTCTGGTACGCCGCCTTGACATTGATGGATTTGAAATAATTATCAGCTCTGGGTTTTGCGATCCTGGAAAACAGGTTATACCAACGACAGCACAACAGAACCACACACCGATGATCCTCGAAACTGGAGATATACTGCAACTGAATAATGTCTGTTATGTTAGCATAC
Organism: Triticum urartu; assembly: GCF_056163025.1. Lineage (NCBI taxonomy): Eukaryota > Viridiplantae > Streptophyta > Magnoliopsida > Poales > Poaceae > Triticum > Triticum urartu. The sequence continues at coordinate 298,279,952 of NC_141877.1, forward strand.
ATTTCAGTTGTCTCTTTGTCATACGTATCCGTGCTCATGATCGCACTGTTTTGTGTCTTCCTGCCTATGTCTCGTGCAAGGGTGTTGCAGCGCACATCTCCAACAATGCAAGATTCATAATATCTTACCCGAGTATCAGGACCCATTGCTAGTGAGTAAAGGGCATCATCAACTGCCTGCCCATCCTCCCGCATCTTCTTAACCTATGGTTAGAAAATGGACAAGGTGATCATCTTATGTACTCAATATATTAAAAAAACTGACAGTGCACATCAAAAGCTTACATGGTTCTTGAACCATTTCGCAAATCCTGCCATAACCAGTTTGTCATTGTTTCTTGGATTTTGCGGCAGTAACTCCTCTTTGTAGATGCTGCACAACATAGTGATTGCGTCAAACATCTAAATATATAAGAATGTGCTGCCAGTTTAGTAGATTACGATGTATAAGCTGCAGTATTGCACTTACTTGATATAAGGTAGTATCTCAGGACAGTTATTCAACACATACCAAACCATTTTGTCCAAATCTTTAGGTTTGTCCTCTTGTCGACTCTTCCCTGTAACTCGAATAGAATAATTGAAAACATTGAGCCCGTGATTGTCTTCACCCACCTCTTTGCTAAGCTGATCAGCTATTTCAATGTATTTTGAGCAGAATGGCAATGCTTCTATAGCAATGTAGGCCTCTGCAATGGAACCCTCTGGTCTAGCTCTGTTCCTAACATAGCCCTTGAAAGTGCCTAGCCGCCTTTCAATAGGGTACATCCAGCCATACTGTACTGGACCTCTAAGTAGTGCCTCATCAGGCAGATGAACAGCCAAATGCACCATCACATCAAAGAAGGCTGGAGGATATATCTTCTCAAGGTCGCATAGGATAGTTGGTATCTTATCTCTAAGACGCTCCAAAGCATCTATCCTGATATTCCTACTGCAGAGTTCCCTGAAGAATTGTCCCAACTCTGCAACTGCTCTGTATAAGTCAGGGCGGCCCAATCCTCTAAGGATAAAAGGTAAAACCCTTTGAAGTAGGACGTGGCAGTCATGAGTTTTCAACCCTTGTACCTTGTTTCCATCTACACTGACTCTCCTTTCAGGGTTGGAAGCAAATCCATGTGGGAATCTCACACGTGATAGGACCTTGCAGAATTCTTTTCTTCTTACCTTGTCCAAGACGTACACAGTTGGTGCCATATCCCATGGTTTACCTTCATCTTGCACCTGCAAATCCTTTCTGATACCCAGGTGTGTCAAATCAATCCTAGATTTTAAGGTATCTTTCGTCTTGCCTTCAATATTAAGAAGTGTGCCGATAATGCTGTCACATATATTTTTCTCGATGTGCATCACATCAAGATTATGCCTTAGATCCAAATCTTTCCAATACTCCAAGTCCCACAAAGTGGACCTGCGGGTAAACAATAATCTCTCTTCTACCCTGCCACGCTTCCTTTTCTCGCTACCATTACCAGGATGGTTTCTGGTGTAATATGCCTGACCTTCTCTAATTCCACTTGCAACTCATCGGCGGTGAGCCTCTTTGGCGCATCACGGTTTTCATGCTTTGCATTGAACACATGTCTTCGGTATTTTCTAGGATGCGGCTTGTCCCTCGCAAGGAAACGATGGTGTCCAATGTAACAGATCTTGCTAAGTATTGCGTATGATAGCGGATTCCTGTCACAGCGAACACATGCATTGTATCCATGTGTCGTTCGCCCTGACAAAGTGCCCAAAGCCAGATAATCATGGATGCACCAAATTATAACAGCACACAGAAAGAAATCAGCTGGTGGGCTGCTATATAGGTCTCGAGTGAGAACACCCTTCCATAGCTGTTGAAGTTCCTCCACAAGAGGCTCCATGAACAAATCAAAATCCTTTCCAGGACTTTTTGGACCTGGGATGAGCAAGGACATCACGTAGTTTGATTCTTTGGTGCAGACATTTGGAGGCATGTTGTAAGGGATAACAAGCACTGGCCACATGCTATATGTGGCGCTCTAGTGGCCAAATGGGTTAAATCCATCTGAAGCTAAGCCAAGTCTAATGTTTCTCGGGTCAGCAGCAAACTCTTTGTGTTTATCATTGAAGCTTTTCCACTCACTACCATGAGATGAATGGCTCATTACATTCTGATCTCTGTACTCCTGGTTCCTAGAATGCCACAGTACATCCTCTCTTGTTTCAGCATCATGAAACAACCTCTGCAATCTTGGTGTAATTGGAAAATGTCTCAAAACATTATGAGGAATCCTCTTCACAGCATCGCCATCTTTCCATCTTGATGATTTGCATTTCGGGCATTCACTTAAGTTGGCATAATCCTTCCGGAATAGAACACAATTATTCTTACAAACATGGATCATATCATATCCAATTCCAACTACACGAAGGAAATTCTTCATTTTACTGTAGGTGTGTGGCAGCTCAGACGCATCTGGGAAAGATTCGCGGAAAGCAGCCAACATCGCATCGAATGATTTGTTGGTCATCCGCTCAGATGTCTTCACCTGAAGAAACGTGACCATAGCTGAGAATACTGATAGCTTATTTCCCGGGGTGACAGCAACGTTGCATTATTCCAACATGCGGGCCCACCGTTTTTCTTCTGCAGGTGAAAGTTCACGGAATGCACGAGCATTTCGTAGCATTGTTTCAATGTTGGTCAAACTCACTGGCTCCGCCACCACCACCTCCTCCTCCTCTTCCACCTGAGCATCAGGTAGATCAAGATGGTGATCTGCTGCTTCCACATAGTCAATAACATTGATGTTCACAGCTTCACCATGATGAACTCACCTAGTATATGTGACCGACATCCCATACAAGTGTAGATGATTTTGCACAGTTGACTGGGGTCTTGTAACTGAATTCATACAACTGCTACACGGGCAGAGCACATCTGATTTCGGACCACCATACTCAGCTCTGATATAGTTCATGAAGTTTTCAACCCCCTCGACATATGCAGCTGAGAATCTTCGAGCAGAAGTTATCCAAGTCCTGTCCATCTGTTAGACATACAAATTAGTTCTTCTACTAGATATTACAGGAAAAACATATATGCTTTTTTATGAAGTGCAGAAAAAAATACCTAGGTTGATGTCTAAAGCTATGGCAAGATATTTGGACGAGCAGATCTAAGTAAAGAAATATATGTAAAGCTAATTCAGCAAATAGATTTGAGTGCCAAATTATGGTAGGCTGTTTCAGTAGTCAATGAGGCCGAGCACACAGCCATCGAACTATCGAAGGCCATCGCAACAACAAAGATCGAGTATAAAACGGTGTAGAGCTATTTCAGCTAACAGATTGGCTACTAGACCATGGCAATCTACGTCACAATAAATATATGGCAGCATATTTTAGCAACTAATCAGCCTTGGCATGCCATATCAGCTAAGCAGATTGAGTGCACAACAGGGCAAGGAAGCTTCTTAAGCAGAGCATATTGACAATAAACTACTTCAGCAAACAGTGAGATTAACAACGTCTATCAGCTAACATTCAGTGCTACACCGACATGAACGGGGCCTCGGTCTAGAATGCGCGTACCGTGGGAGAAGCTGACCGCTGTGCATCTCTGTGGGAGTCCTGGGTTAGGGGGTCTCCGGACAGCCGGAGTATCTCCATTGGCCGGACTGTTAGACTATGAAGATACAAGATTGAAGACTTCGTCTCGTGTCTGGATGGGACTCTACTTGGCGTGGAAGGCAAGCTAGGCAGTATAGATATGGATATCTCCTCCTTTGTAACCGACCTTGTGTAACCCTGGCCCTCTGTGATGTCTACATAAACCGAAGGGTTTTAGTCCGTAAGACACAACAACTACAACATACAATCATACCATAGGCTAGCTTCTAGGGTTTAGCCTCTTTGATCTCGTGGTAGATCTACTCTTGTACTACCCATATCATCAATATTAATCAAGCAGGACGTAGGGTTTTACCTCCATCAAGAGGGCCCGAACCTGGGTAAAACATTGTGTCCCCTGCATCTTGTTACCATCCGGCCTAGACGCACAGTTCGGGACCCCCTACCCGAGATCCGCCGGTTTTGACACCGACATTGGTGCTTTCATTGAGAGTTCCTCTATGTCGTCACTTTTAGGCCCGATGGCTCCTCCGATCATCAACAATGATGCGGTCCAGGGTGAGACCTTTCTCCCCGGACAGATCTTCGTGTTCGGCGGCTTTGCACTGCGGGCTAATTCGTTGGCCGTCTGGAGCAGATTGAAAGCTACGCCCCTGGCCATCAGGTCAGATTGGGAAGTTTGAACTACACGGCCGACATCCGCGGAGACTTGATCTTCGACGGATTCGAGCCACAGCCGAGCGCACCGCACATTCACGATGGGTATGACCTACCTCTGCCGCCGAACAGTGCCCTGGAGGCCGCGCCCGCATCAGCTCCGACCCTTAGCATGGAGCCAACTGCGCCGATCGAGGACGGGTGGCTAGACACCGCCTCGGGGCTGCAGTCTCAACGGCGATCGAGCCGAACACCAGCCTTATCCCCTGCGAAGCCCGTGACTCCAAGGTGCCGGACTCTTTTCCAGACTCTGAATCCTCCGTGCCCCCGCCAATTGAATCCGATTGGGCGCCGATCATGGAATTCACCGCCGCGGATATCTTTCAGCACTCGCCCTTCGGAGACATTCTGAATTCGCTAAGGTCTCTCTCTTCGTCAGGAGAGCCCTGGCCGGACTATGGCCAAAAGAATTGGGATGCGGACGACGGAGAAATTCGACGCCCACCCACCACCCACTTCGTAGCCACCATCGATGATTTAACCGACATGCTCGACTTCGACTCCGAAGACATCGACGGTATGGACGACGATGTAGGAGACGAACATGAACCAGCACCTATAGGGCACTGGAAAGCCACCTCATCATACGATATATATACATGGTGGATACACCCAAATAAGGCAATGGCGACGAGATAGCGGAGGATGACCCCTCCAAGAAGCAACCCAAGCGCCGACAGCAGCGGCGCTGCTCTAAGTCCCGCCAAAGCAAAAGTGGTGATACCGGCACAGGAGATAATAACACTCCGGATAGTGCCAAAGACAACAATAATCCCCTCCAGCAAGATTTAGAGCAGGAGGATGGAGAAGCCAGCCCTCCTGAGAGAGCGGCAGACGGAGCGGAGGAGGATGATAATTACATGCCCCCTCCGAAGACGAGGCAAGCCTCGGCAACGATGAATTCGCTGTGCCAGGGGATCGAACAAGAGTGCTTCAAGCGCCGGCTTATGGCCACGGCAAATAGCCTGAAGAAAAAGCAGCATCAACTTCAAGCTGATCAAGATCTGCTAGCTGACAGATGGACTGAAGTCCTCACTGCCGAGGAATATAAACTCGAGCGCCCCTCCAAGAGTTACCCAAAGTGCAGGTTGCTACCCCGACTGGAGGAAGAAGCGTATGATGCGGCTGATCGGCCACCTCATGGCCGTGATAGAGAGGCATTCCAGCCAAAAGCTCAGCCCGCACCCCGACGCCATACAAATAAAAAAGCATGGGGAGACACGCCAGACCTGCGAGACGTATTGGAGGACAAAGCAAAGCATGCAAGATCGATCTATGGATCACGAGGGCGCGCCACTATGCGAGACGATAAAACTCACGCCGGATACAGTAAAAGTAAATCCGACCGGGCCGAACACAGCGGGCAAGACCCATTCGAGCTGCGTCATGATATAGCCCAATACAGAGGCGCCGCACACCCTTTATGCTTCACAGACGAAGTAATGGATCATCAAATCCCAGAAGGTTTCAAACCTATAAATATTGAATCATACGACGGCACTACAGATCCCGCGGTATGGATCGAGGATTTCCTCCTCCACATCCACATGGCCCGTGGTGATGACTTACACGCCATCAAATACCTCCCACTAAAGCTCAAAGGACCAGCGCGGCATTGGCTTAACAGCTTGCCAGCAGATTCCATTAGTTGTTGGGAAGAACTGGAAGCCGCATTCCTCGACAACTTTCAGGGCACTTATGTGCGACCGCTAGATGCCGATGACTTGAGCCACATAATTCAACAGCCAGAAGAGTCGGCCAGACAATTCTGGACTCGGTTCCTTACAAAGAAAAATCAAATCGTCGACTGTCCGGATGCAGAGGCCTTAGCGTCTTTCAAACACAACATCCGGGACAAGTGGCTAGCCCGGCACCTTGGTCAGGAAAAGCCGAAATCTATGGCAGCCCTCATGATGCTCATGACCCACTTTTGCGCGGGAGAAGACAGTTGGATAGCTTGCAGTAATAACATATCAAAGAACCATGGTACCTCAGATACCAAGGACGGCAATAGCAGGTCACGTCTCAACAAACATAAGCGCCGCATTAATAGCGATAATACTGAGGATACGGCAGTCAATGCCGGATTCAAAGGCTCTAAACCCGGTCAGCGGAAGAAGCCATTCAAACAAAGTACGTCGGGCCCGTCCAGTTTGGACCGCATACTCGATCGCTCGTGTCAGATACACGGCACCCCCGACAAGCCAGCCAACCACACCAACAGGGACTGTTGGGTATTCAAGCAGGCCGACAAGTTAATTGCCGAAAACAAGGACAAGGGGCCCCATAGCGATGACGAGGAGGAGCCCCGGCAGCCACACACCGGAGGACAAAAGAGGTTTCCCCCACAAGTGCGGACGGTGAACATGATATATGCTATGCACATCCCCAAACGGGAACGGAAGCGTGCGCTCAGGGACGTATATGCGTTGGAGCCAGTCGCCCCAAAGTTCAACCCATGGTCCTCCTGTCCGATCACCTTCGATCGCAGGGACCACCCCACTAGTATCTGTCATGGCGGATTCGCTGCATTGGTCCTAGACCCAATCATTGACGGATTTCACCTCACTGGAGTCCTTATGGATGGCGGCAGCAGCCTGAACCTGCTTTATCAGGACACAGTGCGCAAAATGGGTATAGACCCCTCAAGGATCAAACCCACAAAAATGACCTTTAAAGGCGTCATTCCAGGTGTAGAGGCCCATTGCACAGGCTCAATTACATTGGAAGTGGTCTTTGGATCCCCGGATAACTTCCGAAGCGAAGAGTTAATCTTCGATATAGTCCCGTTCCGCAGTGGTTATCATGCACTGCTCAGGCGAACCGCATTTGCTAGATTCAATGCGGTACCACATTATGCATACCTCAAGCTCAAGATGCCAGGACCTCATGGAGTTATTACTGTCAATGGAAACATAGAGCGCTCTCTCCGAACAAAGGAGCACACTGCGGCCCTCGCGGCAGAAGCGCAAAACAGCCTCTCAAGGAAATCTACCAGTTCGGCGTTTCAAAACCCGGACACCTCCAAGCGCGCTCGGAGTAATCGGCAATTAGACCGCCTGGCGCGATCTGAGATCGCGTAGCAATGCGGCCCCCACCCCAGTCCCAGCCAAACGGTGAAATCCGTGCCACGCGTACATAATTACGCATTAAAAATACCATGGGCGCAGGTGGGAAGGGGGGCACAACCGCGGCACATCCCAAGACGCGGCTTAAACCACACTAGGGGCTTCCCGCTTTGTTATTTTTTCCCTTTTTCAGGACTTTAATCTCTAGAAACCCTGTCCGGCAGCACTATTGCCGAACACATGATGCAGCAACCAAGGAGGCAGAAAGCTACGTCACACCACGGAATTCCCAGGTGGATTACAGTGACGAGTGAAATATTTAATTTAGTACTATTCCTCAGCCTGCCCTTGGAAGGGACACAGTCCTACTTTTTGCTTATCGCACTATCTGTATCATTCTGCTTTAACGCACCTTTTTTGAATAAACAATGCATTACGACTATTATTGCATTCTTGTTATATATATATACATGTGTGTGTGTGTGTGTTCATTAACGACGCCTTGCAACCGTACACTTTTGGTACGGCCAATACACCAGGGGCTTACGTACCGCACAATATGGTGTGAAAAGTCCGAACACTTTCACAAGTGCGGCACCCCGAACTTATAGCATTATATGCATCAGCTCCGAATGATGTCTTTGGTCAAATGTTGGGTTTGCCCGGCTCCTATGTTTTGGTACCTTACGTTCCGCTCTATCGGCTAAGGTAGCGCTAGGAGAACTATTGCGATTGTGCCCTGGTTCTGCCGGGCTTAGCAGCTCAGTAGAGAAAGCTAAAACTGACTGTCATGATAAGGCGAGAGATTGGTCGTTGTTCGGCGAGGTTTTCGAGTCCCTAAAGACTTATGCCGCTTAGAGCGAGGGGCCGGCCCTGTCCGGCTTTGTCGGGTGGTAGGTGCGACATATGCCAACGGGTGGCTTATCATTGTGGGAGCCAGTAAGACATCGCCGGTGCCTGGAAACGGGATGAGGCGAAGACATGCACGCCGGTGAATCTTACCCAGCTTCGGGGCTCTCCGTGGAGATAACACCCCTACTGCTGCTCTGCGGGGTCTCCGCATGATCACTAGATGAACAAGTAGCTACATGATGCTCCTAGAGCTGTTTGGTGAGAGGAGGAAGAAGGGCACGGCTCGCTCTCTTCTTCTCCTTGTGTGGTGTCTAGAACTAGCAGAGATCAACCCTTTACATGGATGCCCCAGGGTGTTTATATAGGCCTACTCCCCGGGGTTACAATGGTAATCCGGCTGGGCATGGGGCCCAGCCGTCTGTGTCTACACTCGCCGGCTTCAGCGCCGACTGCTGGGGCCCACCCGCTGGTGGGTCCCGCCGGCTGCCGGCTCCTTGGTCGACAAGCAGGGCCCACTGTCCAGGGCCTTGTCGGCGGGTGGTTACTATTGCTCAATCCTGGTGACGAGGGCTTCGTCGAGGTAGGCGTGGCTACAGTGCCTCCGTCCGGCAGGTGATCGCTGTAGCCTCACCGCGTCCTGTCTCCTTAATGGGGCATCTCCTTCGAGGGAGGTGGCAAGCCAGCTGTGGGGAGCCGGCTCTGTCTTGGGTCGACTGGGGGAGGCCTGGCCGCCTTTGGGTGTCTCTCTGCATGAAGGGGCCCACCGCCCGTGGGCCACGCTAGCGGCCCGTCGTGGATGACATCAGGGTCAGCGTGGCAACAGTGGCGCGCCGGACGGGTCATGGCCACCCGTACGGCGCACCGTGCTAGGCGTGCACCGGGATTCGGGGGTGGTAGGCTTTACTATAGCCACACCCCGTCACATCGCCGTTAGGTGGATGCAGACTCCGAGGGTACAATCTTGACTGCTTTGTGGGAGCCGGCTTCTTGGAGTCGGCCTTCTCGTGGCCGGCTTCTCGAAGCCGGCCCTCCCGCAGCTTTCTTTATGAGGGCTGGAGTCGGATCGCCTTCCGATAGTCGGCCTGGGAGACAGCCGGCAAGAGGAAGGCGGCCCCAGGTCTTGGATCCTTGAGGGCCGGATCGGCTCGTAATTTTTCTAGAAAGACCAGGGGGAGCCGGCTTGGCTACCCGTGGTCATATCCTCAGACAGTAGTCCCCGAAGCTGATCGAGCTTCGAGGCTGACAAAGGGACGAGAAGCTTGGTGAGTTTCCTTCCCTGAGGGGTCGGCTTCGCTTGCGCGCGCCGTCTTGGGAATAGCCCCGTTTCTTGTTGGCGGGAACGCGGGCCGGCCTGCAAGCTGACCGCGCACCATCCCGCGGGCCACGTGGCAAAGAGATCCTGCCATCGCACGCGCGCGACGAGACGCCGCCGCAGTCCCAGGCCCGCCACTCCCACGCCTCGGTCCGAGCTCGGATCTTCTGCGGCCCATATGGACCGCTCGCCTCCCGTGGCGGTTTTATCACGCCATTAGGGCGCAATAATCGCGGTACGTGGGGGAGTGAGCGCAGTTGATCCCCACGTTCCCCCACGCCGCGCCTCCTCGGCTCCGCCGTGCGAGTCTATAAGTAGGGGGAGCGGCAGAGGCTCTCGCGCTCTCCCTCGCTCCACCCCCTCTTTCTCCTTCCTTCCGCTGGTGCAGCACCCACCGCCGCGCCGTTTCTCCGTCGCTTCGTCTTGCTCCCCGTCGCATCGCCCCCATGGCGCTGTCGAGCTCGTGGGATGGCTCCAATGTCCATGAGGATCACGTCGAGTTCCTCCGCCGGATGCGGCGCCTGCCGGGCGAGAACCTCGTGCGGGTTCGTCGGGCGCCGGAGAGGGAGATCTCGCCGGCGCCGGAGGAAGGCGAGTGGGTGATCTTCCACTCGCACTGCCTGCGCGGCTTCGGCCTCCCGGCAAGCGGATTTATTCGAGCCTTCCTCGAGTTCTACCACCTCCAGCCGCATCACCTAACGCCCAATGCGGTGATGTTGCTGTCGGCCTTCGTCACCCTCTGCGAGGGCTTCCTTGGGGTTCTCCCCACTCTCGAGCTCTGGGGGGAATTCTTCCAGAGCAAGCTCGGCACCGTCATTGCGGGCGTGCCCGCCCCCTGCGGAGCCGTCATCGCCATGAGGCGGACGGGGGAGAACAATCTGTTCCCGCCCATCCCGCTGATCCAGTCGGTGAAGATTTGGCAGAAGTCTTACTTCTATGTGAAGAACGTCGCCCAGCAAGGCGACTACGTCAACCTGCCGGCTTACGTAGCCGGCCCGCCGGCTGGGAGGCAACCCTCGTGGAGCTACCGGGCCAAGTCGCTGTCTCTGGCCAGGAACGCATCCGTCGCCCGGCTCCGGGTGATGATCCAGGCGGAAGGCCTGACCGGAGCCGACTTGGTGGCCGCCTTCGTGGAGCGCCGAGTTCTTCCGCTCCAAGGCCGGCCACACATGATCTGCCAAATGAGCGGCCGCTTCGACCCGTGCCGGCTGAGCACCAGGGAGATGCCTCATGCGGAGGTATCCTACATGGTGAACTACATCTCCAACTGCAAGCTCACCGAAGATTGGCGATACGGCAAGAGTACGTATTCCCGCGCCAACCCCCCGCCGACAGTAAGTTTTTCCTCTTTTCTTCTTTTTGCAGCCGGCCTTATGATAGCTGGCTTCTGATTAGTTGGTTCTCCCCTGGCAGAACCCTCTTCTTCTGCCAACGACCGGGGCCGCAGGGGTAGAGCACCAGCTCCTCCCCGACCGCACGGTGGACGACGCCGATGATCCGGACCTGGGAGCGGCCGCCATGGAAGACGCCGTCGTAGGGGAAGGCGACGAGGCAGGAAGCGCGAGGCCCGGAGACGGCTTCGAGGACTAGCCGGATGATGACGAGGTCGAAGCCGTCCAGCACCGCCAGCCGGTGCCTGACCTTCAAGGCACGGGCTCGTCCGCCGCGCCGGCTGCCCAAGGCGGCGCGCAGAAGCGCCGGGCCGCGTCGACCTTCTTCGGCAGCCGGCCGAAGAAACCCAAGGCTTCCACGGCGGCGACCAGGTGGGACGAGGTGGCTGCGAAGGCGGCCCGCTTCTGCAAGGCGGTGAAGCAGCCGCAGGCAATCTCGGCGTAAGTCGTCGAATGTCTTGTATATTTCATATATATATTTGTTGTTCTTTTCGATTGACAACCCTTCTAACCCTTTCTTCGCTGGCCGGGCAGGGCGCCGCTTTCCCTTGAGCGCGGCCCTGGCGGCTCCATAGTCGGGCCGACTGGAGGGTCCTCCAGCTCCCGTCGTGTGGACCCCCGTGCCGACCTTAGTGAGGCCACGGAGCAAAACGCGCGTGAGGCACGGGTGGAGCGGGAGGCGGCAGAGCGAAGAGTCGCCCAGGCGGCGAAGGAGCGGGCCGATGCGGCAGCCAAGGCCCGGGTGGAGGCGGCAGCCACGGAGATGGAGGCGGAGGCTTCGCACAACCAGCCTCCGCTGCTCGCCATTCCCCTCCGCGCCGTGGCCCCTGACATCCCTGTGCCTCCGTCGGAGGAGGTCGACCAAGCGCCGCCGGTGATGGAGAGGAGGGAGGTTCATGTGGCCTCCGTGAAAAGGACGCCGCAGTCGGTGCCGACTGGAGCGGGCCAAAGCGGCCAATCCGCTGCGGCGCCAGAGCAGCCAGCTGGGGGTGAGCCGGAAGCAGGAGCCGGCCTCGAGGTGCAGCCGGCAACGCGCCGGCGCGTAGGGGGAGGCACCGCCGCGCCGGAGCCACGCCGAGTTTCGGGTGCCAGCCAAACGGCGGAGGCCCTGGAGGCGGCCAGCACCGGCACGTCCAAGTGGACTCCCAGCGGGGGGACGGGCGAGCTGAACGTGGCGGCCCAAGAGGTTCGGAACTGGCTTCAGGCCCAAGCCGCCTCGCTGCAGCACTACACCCAGGAGTTCCTTGCGACGCGGGCCGTCATCCGGGTGAGTCTTCTAGCTTGGTTGTTTTGTTCTCTTGATTTCTTCCGTGGGGGCGCGTCAGTGCACCCACTGGGTGTAGTCCCCGAGTTCCGAGTCGGCTACTGCGTAGGCGGCTCGGAACTTACTAGGTCCTGACACCCATCTTATACCCGCCTCCTGTCTATTCTTTCAGGAGTATCATAACCTCCGCGCTGCTGCCTTCAACTCCCAGGCTCAGGAGCTGGGCCGGAGAACCGAAGACCTGATCAGCAGCCGGAGTACGTACTTGGTTTTGTTCATCTCCTGTGGGGGCGCGTCAGCGCACCCACTGGGTGTAGTCCCCGAGATTCGGGCCGACTGCTGAGCATTCGGGTCGGATCTTCCCTGATGACTTCTTCCTTATTGGTTTTTCTTTTGTCTTTCATGCTCGCAGAAGCCAGTGCCGACTTGAGGGGGCAGCTCAGCGAGGCGCAGGCCGCCCTTCGCGCCAAGGAAACCGAGTACGACGCCTTGGTCCTGGAGCGTGACCGCCTGGCCAAGAAGCTGGCTGACCAGGAGGAGAGCCACAAGGCGGCCCTGAAGAAGGCGCAGGATAACGAAGACGCCTTGAAGGCCGAGTTCGAGACCGAAGCGACAGGCTGGGCTGAGACCAGGCAAGCGCTGAATGAAGGCATCGGCCGTATTGAAGATTTGATCAACGGTAAGCCGCCTTCCTTGCTCCCTGCCTGCCCCTTACCGCCTGATTTGTGTTCTGACTTGTGCTGCTTTTTATTCTCTGTGCATACTACTTTCCCGGCTACTCCGCCTTTGCTACTCAAACCATCGAGGCCCATCGCGAAGCGCGCCGTCAGGCGGGGGCCGACATCGCACCGGATGCGAGCCGGATGCTTGAGGAGCAGCTCTTGGCGGTCCAAGCGTGGCTGCAGCCGGCCCATCGTATGCTCTGCCGCCTCCAGCGCGCCGGAGCGCAGGTGTTGGCCGCCCTCTGGCCAGGCGAGACGATTCCCCGCACCCCAAGCCGGAATGCTAACTGGCTGGAGGTTGCGGTTGGCCGCTTCGAAGCTTGGAAAGCATCAGCGGCCCGGCTTGGAGCTGGGCGGGCGTTGGAGTTCGTCCGAGCTTGGTATCCGGGGCTGAACCTAGACCAGCTGCGCACTTGGCGGCTGGAGGCCAACGAGGAGATAGAAGAGGTGCGGCCGGCTATTGCTCAGTGCGCGTCGACGATCGCCGAGTGCACTGACATTAGTGTCTTTGCACCTGAAATAAATGATGACGGCGTTGCCCAGCCGGAGGAGTGGTTCGGGCTGGACCCGGCAGCGGGTGAAGACTCGGCAGAGGAGATCGCCTCCAGCGACGAAGGCGAAGACGACGAAGGAGAGGAAGACAAAGATGTCGAGCCGGCTGGTGAAACAGCCAGCCAGCCTCAGCCTGACCGTGCCTCCAGCAACGAGGCGCGTGCAAGCGCGCCTTCGGCGGGGGGCGGTGGTCACGCCGAGGTTCGCCAGCCGGCCACTCCTCCAGCCGGCACTGCCGTCTCCGCCGACCAGCCTGACTCGCCAGTCGCTCCCCTGGCTTAGTCTGCTGTTGCGTTCCCTGCTTGTTGTCCTTTGAACAAGTTTTATTAAACTTGCGTAGTTCCACCCACTTGAGGTGTATTCGAACTATGTTGAATGCTGGCCTTGCGAAGGTCTTTTGTGTAAATATGATTGTGTGCATGTTTGGTTTCCATTCACGTATGCTTTTTATCCTTAGGCTTTTTTCCTTTGCCGCCTTCCCCTTTTGGGGAGGCAAGTACTCGAGCTTTCTTGGATTGAAGTGAAGTGAATGGAAGCCGGCCGTCCGGCTACTCTGGTAGTCGGTCGGTGGTAGGAGACAAACCGCCTTTCGTTATATTAGTCCGTTAGTCCCTAGCCATTTTTCATGTGGGCATCCTTTCCTGCTTTTAACTCTCGCCAGTCGGACAGCCGGTTCTTCGAACTGCGACTTTTGGCGAGAGAGAGCTTGGGTGCCGGCACGCTATTTGTCTGACTGCGGGTAGGACTTCTAATATAACTCTAGGCGGCCAGTCCCGGGCCGACTAGTCGAACCCGGTGTCGGACGAAGAAAAAGAAATGAATGTAATGACAAGGTCATAAGCATAATGTTCTTCATTTATAGATAGAAGGTGGCAGTCCCCGAGCTCTCCTCGGGGGGCCTATTGTCTCGTACTTAGTACAAAAGTTAGCGTGATACATACTGCATTTGAGCTGTAAAATCTTCGGAGGAGGTTGGCGTTCCATGGTCATTCCGACTCCTTGCCGGAGTCGTCCCTCTTGCGTGCCTTGGGCTTCTGTGCGTCAATGAGGTAGTAGGAGTCATTGCCCAAAGCTCTGCTGATGACGAAGGGGCCTTCCCAAGGGGCCGAGGGCTTGTGCTGGCCGGCTGTTCGCTGGATCAGCCGGAGCACAGGATCGCCCTCTTGGAAGGATCTTGGCCTGACCTTCCGACTGTGGTAGCGGCGCAAACCCTGCTGGTAGATGGCAGATGGCTGAGGGCTAACAGCCGGCCCTCTTCCAGCAGGTCGACGCCATCTTCTCGTGCTTCCTTGGCCTCCGCCTTTGTGTACATGGTTACCCGAGGCGAGTCGAACTCGATGTCAGTTGGGATGACCGCCTCGGCACCATACACGAGGAAGAAAGGAGTGAAGCCGGTTGACTTGTTCGGGGTTGTGCACAGACTCCAGAGGACAGCCGGCAGCTCATCGAGCCAACAGCCGGCCGAACGCTCTAGTGGTACGACCAGTCGGGGCTTGATGCCGAAAAGGATGAGGCCGTTGGCCCGTTCGACCTGGCCGTTTGACTGTGGGTGGGCAACGGATGCCAGGTCCAGCCGGATGCCCTACGTCGCACAGAAACGTGCCAAGGCTCCCTTGGCGAAATTCGTGCCATTACCGGGATGATGCTGTGTGGCACGCCGTACCGGGTTGTTATATCTGCGATGAATGTGACTGCAGTCGGCCCATTCAGCTTCTTGATCGGTTTTGCCTCAATCCACTTGGTGAATTTTTCCACAGTGACTAACAGATGTGTCATGCCGCCGCGCGCCGTCTTGAACGGGCCTACCATGTCCAGTCCCCAAACGGCGAAGGGCCAAGTGAGGGGAATGGTCTTGAGTGCCGAGGCCGGCATGTGCTGCTTGGAGCTGAAGAATTGGCACCCCTTGCAAAGTTTAACTAACTCCTTGGCGTCATCCAAAGCAGTCGGCCAAAAGAAACCATGGCGGAAAGCTTTGGCAACGAGTGATGTTGAGGTCGCATGGTGGCTGCATTCTCCTTGGTGGATGTCTCTGAGGATTGCAATGCCCTTCTCTTGCTCGACACATCGCTGGAGGACTCCAGTGACACTACGCTTGACGAGTTCTCTGTTGATGATTGTGTATGCCCCTGCTCAACGTTGGACTTGTGTTGCCTCTGTCTCATCAGCCGGCAGATCTTGGTTCACTAGGAAGTTGAGGATGGGCTGCGCCCATGATGGTGCTGTGACTTCTTCTATTGCCAACACTGCTACTGTGACCAGGGCGGGCGGGCTGGGCAGTGAAATGCTGGAGTCGGCCGCCGCCTGTTGTGTTGGCACGGTTCCCGGGCCGGCTACCGCAGTCCCCGAGCCGGGTGTAGCAGTCCCCGGGTCGGGCGTAACTACGGAAGTCCCCGAGCCGCTTGCTGACGTCCCTGGGCCGACTGTCGGAGCCCCTAGGGCACCAATCTGGTTCTTCGAGCCGGACCCGGCTGCGTCGGGGTCAGGCGGCACGAAGATGGAGTCGGATTCTGGAGACGGCTTGATAGACGGTTTGAGGAGGCGTTGTAGAGAGACGCCGGTTGGTATTGCTTGCCGAGTGGAGCCTATTCG
Source organism: Triticum urartu (assembly GCF_056163025.1). NCBI lineage: Eukaryota > Viridiplantae > Streptophyta > Magnoliopsida > Poales > Poaceae > Triticum > Triticum urartu. The sequence goes on from NC_141877.1 coordinate 298,296,018, forward strand.
AGCCAGGGCATCGGCCGGCTCATTGTCGGCTCGTGGTACGTGGAGGAACTCGCATCCTTCAAAATACCCACTGATTTGCTGAACAAGGAAGCGGTAGCTTGCCATATTTGTGTCCTTGGCATCCCAGCAGCCGGATGATTGCTGGACCACCAAGTCTGAGTCACCATAACATAGGATCCGGCGAATGCCGAGTTCTTTGGCAAGCCAGAGCCTGTGTATGAGCGCCTCGTACTCGGCCACGTTGTTGGAGGCGGCAAAGTGAATTTGCAGCGTGTATCTGAGCTTGTCGCCTTTGGAGATGTAAGGGCGATGCCGGCTCCCAAGCCGGTACGCATCTTGGACCCATCCAAGTGCATGCGCCAATGAGTGGAGTCGGGAGCCGGCGGCAGGTACTGGGTCTCGGCCCAGTCGACGAGGAAGTCGGCCAATGCTTGGGACTTGATGGCGGTGCGAGGTTGGTAGAAGATCGTGTAGGGGGCCAGCTCGATGGCCCATTTCGCCACCCGGCCGGTTGCATCCCGGCTGCCTATGATCTCGGCCAGCGGGGCAGTGCATATGACCGTGATGGGATGCTCTTGGAAATAGGGCTTCAGCTTCTTGGCGGCGAAGTACACGCCATAGCACATCTTCTGGTAGTGTGGGTAGTTCTGCTTCGAGGCAGACAGCACCTCACTCAAATAGTATGCTGGCCTCTGGACCGGCTGGGCTCAGCCCTCTTCTGGGCGTTGGACTACGGCGACGGTGCTGACCACCCGGCTGGTTGCAACAATGTAGAGGAGCATGGGCTCCTTCTCAGTCGGCGCCGCCAGGACAGGCGGCGTGGCCAGCATCTTCTTCAGCTCGTGAAAAGCTTGGTCGGCCTGGTCATTCCACTCGAAGTGAGTTGTCTTCTTCATGAGGCGGTAGAGGGGGAGGGCTTTCTCTCCGAGCCGGCTGATGAAGCGGTTCAGGGAGGCCAAGCATCCGGTGAACTTCTGGACGTCCCGCAGCTTGGTGGGAATCGCCATTCTCTCAATGGCCTTGATCTTTACCGGGTTGCATTCGATGTCGCGTTCGGAGACCAGGAAGCCTAGGAGTTGGCCGGCTGGCACTCCGAACACGCATTTCTCGGGGTTGAGCTTGATTTGGAATCGGCGCAGATTCTCAAATGTTTCCTTGAGGTCTTCCAGCAGAGTGCTGCGCTTCTCCGTCTTCACCACAGTGTCGTCTACGTAGATGTGGGCATTTCTGCCGAGCTGCTTGAGGAGGCACTTCTGCATGCAACGCTGAAAAGTGGCACCGGCATTTCTCAAGCTGAATGTCATAGTCAGGTAGCAGAAGGCTCCGAATGGTGTGATGAAGGCGGTCTTCAGGCGGTCTGCCGGATCTAACTTTATTTGGTGGTATCCTGAGTAAGCATCCAAGAAACTCAACAGCTCGCATCCGGCCGTGGAGTCTATCACTTGATCAATCCTTGGTAGGGCGAAAGGATCTTTGGGGCAGGCCTTGTTGAGGCTTGTGTAGTCTATACACATGCGCCACTTGTTATTTTTCTTCAGCACAAGGACCGGGTTGGCGAGCCACTCTGGAAAGAAAACTTCCATAATGAAGCCGGCTGCCAGAAGCCGGGCTATCTCTTCTCCTACAATCCTTCGTTTTTCCTCCGACAACCGGCAGAGGGGTTGTTTGACTGGTTTTGCGTCTTCTCGGACATGTAGCTTGTGCTCGGCGAATTCCTTCGGAACAAACGGCATGTCCTTGGGAGACCATGCGAAGATGTCTCGATTCTCACAGAGGAAATAGGCGAGCTCGCCTTCCTATTTGTTGTTTAGGTTTGCCCCGATGACGGCAAACCTCTCTGGGTGCTCGGGGTCGAGAGGTATCTTCTTCGTCTCCTTGGCCGGCTGGAAAGACCCTTGGGTATCATACTCCTTGGGGTCGGGGGACAAGGCCGACTGCTTGCCGGCAATGGCCACAACTCGATCCAATATCTTCTTTTCTTCGGCAATCACATGGGACTCGGCCAGCCGGCTGCTGGCTGCTGCACACTCGGAGGACTTCTTGTAATCGCCGGCTATGGTGATGACGCCCTTGGTGCTTGGCATCTTCATCTTGAGGTAAGCATAGTGGGGAACTGCCATGAACCTGGCCAAGGCAGGTCGGCCTAGCAACGCATGGTAGGGGCTCTCCAGGTCCACCACTTCAAACCAGATCGCTTCCCGGCGGAAATGATCCTTGTCCCCAAAGAGCACATCAATCTTGATCTTGCCAATGGGAGCGCAGGACAGGCCGAGTACAATGCCATGGAACACAGTCCGAGTTGGCATGAGTTGTTTTGTCTTGATGTTCAGCTTCTCCAGGGTGTCATGGTACAGGATATTGATGCTGCTCCCTCCGTCTATCGGCATGCGGGAGAAGCAGGCAGCGTGTCTATCCATTGCAAAGGTGGCATCCAAGACCAATGCATAAGAGCCGGGAGACAGCGTTACTTCTGGGTGGTCGGCCCGGCTCCAGCCGATAGGTTTTTCCGACCAGTGCATGTGCTCGGCGGGGGTGGCAGTGACCATGCTGACTTCCTGGTGCTCTCGGCGTTTGTTGCGCCGGTCTTCGGGCTGGCTCGTAAAGATGACGTAGGTGGCCTGCTTGTCGGGGAACTCGTCGTGCACAGCTCCGACCGCAGGCCGAGCGGTCGGCGGCTGCGGAGCCGGAGGTGGTGCGAGCCCTTCGCCCTTGGAGATTCGGGTGAGCCAATGACACTTCCAGGTTGTGTGGTTGGATGGCTTTGCGCCGCTATGAAACTTGCATGGGGCGTCGAGAGTTTGCTCGTAGGAGAAGGCTGGCTGCCAAGCCGGCTTGCCACCCCTCTGCTTCTTGGGTGCGGGCCGCCCTTCGGGCGGCTGGTCTTCGACGGTGGCCACCTGCCGACTGGTGGAAGGCGGCACGGGGCCCTTGCGCTTGTGGTCGTTCGGGTGTGGGCGTTGGCCGGAGTCCCCAGCCGGCGTCTTGGGCGCCGGGTTGAGTACTTTTCCGGACGCATCTACCCGGAGTTCGGTCTTCATTGAGGAGTCGGCGGTGGCGTACTTGTCTGCTATGATCAGAAGCTCGTCGAGGGTAGCCGGCTCGTCGCAGAGGAGCTTGTGCTTGAGGAGGGTGCCTTCTCGGCATCCGGCAGTGAAGTATTCTATGGCTTGCACCTCGTGCACCCCTTCACAAGAGTTGCGGAGCTCGGCCAAGCGCGTGAGGTAGTCACGGGTGGACTCGGCGGGGCCTTGCACACATAGGGAGAGCTGTCTGGGCTTGGGAGCCCGCTTGTAGGTGCTGGTGAAGTTGCGGACGAAGGCTTCTGTGAAGTCTAGCCAGCTGTTGATGCTGTCCGGCTTGAGGCTGTTGAGCCAAGTCCGCGCCTTGCCCTGCAACATGAGGGGCACATATTTCACGGCAACGCGCCTGTTGTCGTTCGCTATGCTAACTGCCGTGGAGTAGTCGATCAGCCAATCTTCTGGCTTCACGGAGCTGTTGTACTTGGGCGTGTCTCTTGGGAGCGAAAACCCTTTGGGGAATGGCTCGTCGCGGATGCGAGGGCCGAAACAAGGCGGGCCGACATCGTCTTCTTCTTCCAACACCAGGGATCGGACCAGGCGGTCGATCCGATGGCCGGCGTCGTTCTCGCCGACTCCCGCGCGGCGACCTAGCCGGCCGCTGAGAGTCGGATGCGCAACAGGCGGGGGGGTGGGGTATCTCTCCCCACAGGGCCGAGGCAGGGGCGGGCTGCCTCGCCACTCCATGGCCCGGGGATGGCCTTCTGCGTCTCGTTCGATGGAAATCCGGGTTCTGCTTCGGCTGACGGCCGGCTCTTTTTCGCACCGCGCGTGGGCTTTGCCCGTGGTCAGTGTCCGGGACGTCGCGCCGTGATCTCGGTGCGGGGGGAGGTTCTCCGCGCGAGCATCGGCTTCGTGTCGCCGTGCAGCCGCATCAATTAGCTGCTGGATGTGTCTGGTCATGTGGGGGAGTTCTTCGGCCTCCAATCCGTCCAGCTCATCTACGGCCTACTGGGCGGCACGCAGGTTCTCGAGTGGGGTGGCATAGACTGGGCGGTCGACTCCCAGCGTGTCGGCGATGACAGCATCGTGTTGCTTGACGACGCCGGCCCGGCTTGGCCCGCCCGGGGCCGACGTGCCGAAGGCGGCGCGGTCGGCTTCGTGCTGGTGGGCCTCAGTGAGGCGTCTCATGGAGGCCAGCCTCCGGCCCTCCGCGAGGAGGGCGAGGCGGCGAGCCTCCACTGCTTCGTCGTCGGCATCGGCTGGGAGGGGGGTGGACAAATCGTGGGCCGCCGCATGCGGGGCGTCGTGGGCGCTTTCGTCGGGAGCGTCGTCGTGGCCGATGACCATCACCTCGGTGGTGACAGCGTCGCAGCCATCGGCCCGGGGAAGCGGGTCGTTGTAGATCGTGACGTCGGTGGGGAAAGTGTCGACAGAAGCCGTGTCGGAGTCGACAGGCATCGGATCGGTGGAACCAACCGACTCCAAGTCCACGGCTGGCTCGCCGGAGACGTGAAGCTGGCCGAAGAGGTTGACGAGTCGGTCGGTGCCCGCGTCTGAGGCGAGCTCGTCAGTGATGAAGGTCTTGTTGAGGAGATCGGCGAGGCTGGTCGCCGCGCAGATGTTGGTGACGTCTTGCAGCGCGTCGTGGCAAGCGCCATCGGGTGTGCCAGGCTGGCTACGCTCGCTGGGGAGGAAGAGGGTTCCCATCCAGAACAGGTCTCCGGACGATGGTGCACCTAGCCCCACGGTGGGCGCCAAATGTCAGGTGGTAGGTGCGACATATGCCAATGGGTGGCTTATCATTGTGGGAGCCAGTAAGACATCGCCGGTGCCTGGAAACGGGATGAGGCAAAGACATGCACACCGGCGAATCTTACCCAGCTTCGGGGCTCTCCGTGGAGATAACGCCCCTACTGCTGCTCTGCGGGGTCTCCGCATGATCACTAGATGAACAAGTAGCTACACGATGCTCCTAGAGCTGTTTGGTGAGAGGAGGAAGAAGGGCACGGCTCGCTCTCTTCTTCTCCTTGTGTGGTGTCTAGAACTAGCAGAGATCAACCCTTTGCATGGGTGCCTCGGGGGGTTTATATAGGCCTACTCCCCGGGGTTACAATGGTAATCCGGCTGGGCATGGGGCCCAGCCGTCTGTGTCTACACTCGCCGGCTTCTGCGCCGACTGCTGGAGCCCACCAGCTGGTGGGTCCCGCCGGCTGCCGGCTCCTTGGTCGACAAGCAGGCCCCACTGTCCAGGGCCTTGTCGGCAGCTGGTTACTGTTGCTCAATCCTGGTGACGAGGGCTTCGTCGAGGTAGGCGTGGCTACAGTGCCGCCGTCCGGCGGGTGATCGCTGTAGCCTCACCGCGTCTTGTCTCCTTAATGGGGCGTCTCCTTCGAGGGAGGTGGCAAGCTGGCTGTGGGGAGCCGGCTCTGTCTTGGGTTGATTGGGGGAGGCCTGGCCGCCTTCAGGTGTCTCTCTGCCCGAAGGGGCCCACCGCCCGTGGGCCACGCTGGCGGCCCATCGTGGATGACATCAGTGTCAGCGTGGCAACAATGGCGCGCCGGATGGGTCATGGCCACCCGTACGGCGCACCGTGCTAGGCGTGCACCGGGATTCGGGGGTGGCAGGCTTTACTGTAGCCACACCCCATCACATCGCCGTTAGGTGGATGCAGACTCCGAGGGTACAATCTTGACTGCTTTGTGGGAGCCGGCTTCTTGGAGTCGGCCTTCTCGTGGCCGGCTTCTCGAAGCCAGCCCTCCCGCAACTTTCTTTATGAGGGCTGGAGTCGGATCGCCTTCCAATAGTCGGCCTGGGAGACAGCCGGCAAGAGGAAGGCGACCCCGGGTCTTGGATCCTTGAGGGCCGGATCGACACGTAATTTTTCTAGAAAGACCAGGGGGAGCTGGCTTGGCTACCCGTGGTCATATCCTCCGACAGGCTTAAAGGCGTGTATCGTGCCCCGAATTCAGCCTTCCGAATACCAGGGGCTTTGCCGAAACTTAAAATTATAGAATTCTATGGCTAAGTGAGAGTGATAAAGCATTAGTAGTCCGGTTGCCTTGTTCACTGTGCTGAGCACCTCCCTCGAAGGACCCAAACATGGGAACAAGAGTGCTCAGGTTTATCCCGAACACCCCGGCACTCGTGGCATGGGGGCAGAAGCCGAGCACTAGCCATCTCTCAGATTGGATAAACAGCCAAACAGAAGGCAATATTTTAAATTCAAACAAGCGTTGCATAGCGCCTATGAAACAAGTTTTCATAAATACAGGATAAAACGAGCAAGTCTCACTCAAACATTACATCTTTTGAACACTCGTCTGCTATAAGACGGTCACCCGGCAGAACACCCTCGTAGTACATCTCGGGGTGGCGGTGCTCCTTGCCCTCCGGTGGCCCTTCCTTGATCAACTTCACGGCGTCAAGCTTGACCCACTGCAATGTCACCTGGGCGAAAGCCCGGCATGCACCTTCAATGCAGACGGATCGCTTGACGACCTCCAGCCGTGGGCAGGCATCCACAAGCCGCCTCACCAGGCTGAAGAAGCTGTTCGGAAGGGCGTCGCCAGGCCACAGCCGGACTATAAAGCCCTTCATGGCCTGTTCGGCTGCCTTATGTAGCTCCACCATCTGCCTCAGCTGGTCGCTCATGGGCACCGGGTGTTCGGCCTCGGTATACTGAGACCAGAACAGCTTCTCCGTGGAGCTTCCATCCTCGGCCTGGTAAAATTGTGTGGCATCGGACACGCTGCGGGGCAAATCCACGAATGCTCTTGGAGAGCTCTGGATTCGGGTAAGTAATCGGTAATTTACTTTTACATGCTTGCTTTGCATATAGAAATCCTTACCCGCCGCTATCTTCTTCATTGCATCAATCTCCTGGAGAGCCTTTTGGGCTTCGGCCTTGGCACTTTTTGCGCTCTCGAGGGCCGCGGCAAGCTCAGACTCTCGCGTCTTTGAGTCAAGCTCCAACGCCTCGTGCTTCGCCACGAGAGCCTGGAGCTCTTGCTGCACCTCGCCCACCCGAGCCTCGTGCTTCCCTCGCTCGGTGCGCTCCTTGGCCGCTTTATCTTCGGCCTCGGACAGCGCCTGCTTTAGGGTCGCCACTTCGGTCGCGGCCCCTGGCAAATTCATGATAATCCTGTCATTTTGCAATCGCATTATTTTTATACATATACATAGACTAGGTACTACTTACCTTTATTCTCCTCGAGCTGCCTCTTGGTAAGGCCAAGCTCGTCCTGAGACCCTTTAAGGTCCTGCTTCAGTATGGCGACCTCCGCAGTCAGTGCGGCGGACGCCAGCAGCGAAGCCTGCATATGCATATTGACATACTTCTATTAGACTCCTGCGATATTGTTTGATCCTCTATTCGGCTTTTCTTTGTGAACACCGAACAGAGCATCAGGGGCTACTGTCTATGCGATAATATTTTTCCTATACTTTAAACACTTATCTCAAAGCCTGTTAGAAGGCTGGCACAGGCTTCAGTCAATCCGCTCTTAGCGGACTGAACCTTCTGGATCACCGCACTCATAATAGTGTGGTGCTCCTCGTCAATGGAAGCGCTGCGAAGCGCTTCCAGCAGATTGTCTGGCACCTCTGGATGGACAGAGGTCGCCAGTGCAGGTCTCTTGCCCCTCTTAGAAGGAGGCCGCCTGCCCGATTCCGGAACCACTAGAGGTTCTGGCACGGTGTCCGGCTGAGGGCCGAACTCGGAGCCCTCAGGGGCTTTGTCCCCTCTGCTCTCAGAGTCCGGGAGGCCGCCTTGAGGCACCTCCAGGACTGTCTCCCCTTGACCCGGTGCTTCATGAGACAGCACATCGGCGTCGTCCGCAGGACGAGGGGAGGTGGCGGTCGGAACTGGATCGCTATCCATATCCGACGAGCCCAGGGAGCCGTCCGATGATACATCGATACTGGCTCGTGGCGGCCTGCATAATCATGTTCGGCGTTAGGGAAAGCAGTGCGGAAAAGGAATACTATGACTTACTCTGGTATCCAAATACTTACGATTTCCCCAGGGGCTTGGCCCTGGGTAGCCACTCGTCTTCGCCATCGGCGGCGGTGGTGGAGTAGTCCGTAGGGAGGGTCCGCCCCTTCTTGGACCCTCCGGCCTCCCCAGTTGGGGCGGCCTTCCTTTTATTTTCTCCCCCCGCTGGGGAAGAAACCTCTCTTTCCTCCTCCTTGTCTTCATGGGAGGAGTGTGCCTCGGAGTCATCGGACGCTGAGTCCAACTCCACCGGGCGCCGGGAACTCTTTCAGGTTCCCGTGGCCTTCTTCTTGGCCTTCTTCTTGGCCTTCTTCTCCGGCACCACGTAAGGTGCCGGAACCAGCAGTTCCGCCAAGCGGGCGTCCGCTGGGTCTTCGGGCAAAGGAGCCGGACAGTTGATCTGTTCGGTCGTCCTCTGCCAGTCCTTTCAAAGGCATGGGGGCTTAGATCCCGCATAGAGTCAAACTATGAAAGACAAATATCCTGTAAGAGGTAAAAACAGCTTACCGTTGTCGGTGTTCTGGGAACAGGGGTCCCCAGACTTGCCTGCCTGCGGCCTGCGGCGTGGCTCAAGTGGGGGCCCAGCACAGCCCACCTTCACCAGCACAAGACTCAAGACCCTCGCGAGGGGCCAAGCCTCGCAAGGCGGACGACACGGCACCTCCTCAGGTGAAGCCTCATCAGGCTGGCTCGCGAGGAGGCGGAGACATCAAGGCGGGGTACCTCGCGAGGTGCCCATGACGTGAGCCATGACGACTCAGGGCACCAAGCGGGTGCCAGCGCGCGTAGCGTCCTTCTTTCCTCTTCGGTGCAAAGGGGACAAGCGCATCCGTGGAGTACCGAGGCATCAGGCAAAGGTTGCCACTTCGGTGCAATGAGACCAAGGCCAGAGAGGACTACGAGACGGAGGCCACCATGGAGCCCAGCACGGCGTCACCACCAGAGCCTTTGGCAGGCGAAGACTGCTTTTGTCAGGATAGATGTACTAGCCGTCCCCCTTCAAATTAGCCTGCCATTGTTGGATCCCTTCCCGCTCAATATTTGGGGAGAGGACCAGGGCCTCTATATATAGGACTAGCCACCCACATTGCAAGGGGACGATCAGTGAGAGATTGGTGGGAAGCCAAGAAAGAGTGAGAGAGAGAAAGGTGACTGAGCTCCCCCTAGCAGCTCATCACCCAGCCAAGAACATACCCTCGTGAGGTTGTTCTTCCTTGTATTGTTCATCCTCACCAGCCCCAAGAGGCAATCCACAAACCACACACTGGAGTAGGGTATTACACCACAACGGTGGCCTGAACCAGTATAAATCTTGTGTCTCTTGCATGTTTCTTGCAGTAGGTTAGTTCCTTGTGAGACGGAGAGGTTGAGGGCGTAATCTCCGTGCGCACCCCAGTGTTCGAACCTTAAGGGTTTGCCGGAACCCGAAATCCGACATTTGGCGCGCCAGGTAGGGGTGCGCCGGAATTTGTCTTCCACCACTCCGCTCTCCTCCGACCGTCGCGTCCATGGCTGACGCTCGTCGGGCCCGCGCTGAGCGCCCGGCCGCCGTCACCCCTCGCACCGCCCAGACGGCCCCCGTCGGTGGGCGTCCTCGTCGTTCCCCGCCGCCCGCCGTCAACACCGCCACCGGCCCGGCGGGGAATGAGCAGCGAGTGCCACCCCAGCATCCGCCTGCACGATGGAGTAGCGGCACCGCAACATCGACGCCTTCGGTCGTTGCGGCCCTCCTGGGCGGCTCCCAGGCGCAGCCCATGAGTCGCCACATCAAGCCTTTTGCTCGCCGGGTCAGCGCCGTTTTCGCACGATAGGGGGCTCCCCGGGAGAGGGCGGCGCGCGAGGCCGACCTGACCTTCGGCTCGGAGGACCACCCCGCTAACCCGGTCGGCTCGGGCGCGCTCCCCCTGTTGTGTACTCCCACTATCTGCCAGGTGGCCGTCACCAGGACTCTCGTTGACGGCGGCGCGGGCCTCAGCATGCTTTCGGTCGAGACTTTCAGCCTCCTCTGCATACCGCGAGAGCGGCTGCGACCCAGTCGATCTTTCTCGGGTGTCGGGGGCGGATCGTCCGATTCCCTGGGACAGATCCGGCTCCCGGTAACCTTCGGCACCTACGACAACTTTCACACGGAGATGGTCGACTTCGACATCGCCCCCATCGGCCTCCCCTACAACGCCATCCTCGGCTACCCGGCGCTGGCTCAGTTCATGGTCGCCACGCACCCGGCGTACAACCTCATGAAGATGCCTGGGAGCAGCGGCACCATTGTCATGCGCGGGGACACCGGGGACGCCCTGCAAGTACTCAAGCTCGCCTTCAAGACGGCGGCATCAGCACGGCCCGTCGATGAGGAGGCCCCAGAGCCCAAGGGGGCTGCTCCCGCCAAGAAGCAGTTGTTCACCCAGGACAAAGCAGAAACCAAGCAGATACCAGTCGATGAGGATGGGTCCTCCAGTGCCACTTTCACCATAGGCGCCAACCTCGAGCCCGAGCAGGAGGAGGCCTTGGTCAAGTTCCTGTGCGTGAATAAGAAGGTATTTGCTTGGGAGCCTGATCAGCTGGCGGGGATCCCCAGGAGTGTCATCGAGCACCACCTCAACGTGTGCCCAAATGTGCGCCCCGTGAAGCAGAAGGCCAGGCGACAGTCCACAAAGAAGCAGGCTTTCATCGCCCAAGAGACCCACAAGCTAGAGGCTTCCGGGGTCATTCGCGAGGTTCGATACCCGGATTGGTTGGCCAACCCTGTCGTCGTGCCCAAGGGGGGGAAGGAACGCATGTGTGTCGACTTCACCAACCTCAACAAGGCATGCCAGCAAGATCCGTTTCCGCTCCCCCGCATCGACCAAATCATCGATTCCACTGCGGAGTGCGATCTGTTATGCTTCCTGGACGCCTTCTCCGGGTATCACCAGATCAAGATGGCAGTGGAATACGTCGAGAAGACCGCTTTCTTGACCCCGTGCGGGGTATACTGCTACACATGCATGCCGTTCGGACTGCGGAATGCAGGGGCAACCTTTCAGTGGTTGATGCACATCACCTTGGGCCCGCAGCTCGGAAGGAATGTCGAAGCTTACGTTGATGACATTGTAGTAAAGTCTCGGGAGGCCAAGACCCTTATACAAGACCTGGAGGAGACCTTCGCGAGCCTCGACGCAGTGAACCTGCGGCTCAACCCTGAGAAATGCGTGTTCGGCGTCCCTTCGGGCAAGCTTTTGGGATTCCTCGTGTCCCATCGTGGCATCGAGGCTAACCCCGAGAAGGTCAAGGCGGTCGAGGACATGAGTCCGCCAAAGACCCTCAGAGAAATGCAGAAGCTCACTGGGCGCGTGACCGCGCTAGGGCGCTTCATCTCCAAATTGGGGGAGCGAGCACTGCCTTTCTTTCAGCTGATGAAGAAAAAGGGGCCCTTTGAATGGACTGAAGAGGCAGATAAGGCGTTTCAAGACCTCAAGAGGTACCTGACCAGTCCCCCAGTCATGGTGGCTCCACGCCCACAGGAGCCCCTGCTGCTGTACCTCGCCGCCACACCCTACTCCGCCAGCGCCGCCCTGGTGGCAGTCAGGGAGGAGCGCCAAGTCAAGACCGCAGCGGCAGCCAGAGGCAGGACAAAACGGGAACAAGGAAAGCCTATAGGAGCCACAACCGCAGCTGGAGAGGGTCAGCTGCTGAGGAATGCACCAGAGGCAGAGGAGACCGCACAGCCGGATGGACCACCTCCCGAGGCTACGTCGCCCCGTGAGGCGCCCTTACCTCCCAAGGGCGCAGTAACCCCAGACGCTCTCGGCCTCGTTGAGCACCCAGTTTACTTTGTCAGCACGGTGCTACGGGACGCGAGGGCACGGTACCCAATGCCTCAGAAGCTCCTCCTCGCGCTATTGGTAGCCTCGCGCAAGCTGCGTCATTACTTCCAGGCTCATCCCATCAAAGTCATCTCATCATACCCCCTGGAGAGAGTGCTCAGGAGCCCTAACTCAGCCGGAAGGGTCGCTGAGTGGAACATAGAGCTATAGGCGTTTCAACTCGAGTTCAGCACAACCAGGGTCATCAAAGGAGCAGCATTGGCAGATTTTGTGGCAGAATGGACGGAGGCACCAGGCCTCAAGGCCGAGGAGGATCGGTCCCTCTCCCCGGGGAGCGAGGCGCCGGAAGGCTGGGTCATGCACTTCGACGGGGCATTCTCCAGGCATGGTGCTGGGGCTGGGGCGGTACTTATATCGCCTACTCAGGACAAGCTCTACTACACCGTACAGCTCTGTTTCCAGCAAGGTGAAAAGGTCTCTAACAACATAGCGGAGTATGAAGGTTTAATAGCGGGCTTGAAGGCCGCAGCAGCCCTGGGGGTGAAACGCCTCACCATTAAGGGCGATTCGCGGCTCCTTGTTAATTTCTCCAACAAGGTGTACGAGCCGAAAGATGAGCACATGGAAGCCTACCTTGCGGAGGTCCGCAGGATGGAGAAGCAGTTCTGGGGGTTGGAGTTGCAGCATGTGCCCCGTGGCACCAATCAGGAGGCCGACGACATCGCCAAACGGGCGTCCAGGCGGTTACCTCAGGAGCCTGGCGTCTTCGAGGAGCGGCTCCTCAAGCCCTCAGCCTTGCCGTCATTGTCAAACACGGCTCAGCCTCAGGAGGAGCTCCCCCGTCCACCTGCCTCAGGAGCCCCGGCCTGCGGCCCGGCCTCGGGAGCTCGACTAATCCTGACGATGGAACCTCAGGAAGGGTGCTGTATCACGGAGCTCCGGAGTTACTTAACACAAGGGACCTTGCCGGAGAAGGAGGAGGAGGCGGAGCGTGTGGTGCGGCAGGCCTCCGCGTACTGCATCAAGGATGGGGAGCTCTACCGGAAGCGACCAAACGATGTATCCCTGCGCTGCATCTCCAGGGAGCAAGGAAAGGAGCTGCTGGAAGATATACATGGCGTAGACTGTGGACATCATTCGTCGTCACGGACCCTCGTCGGCAAGGCGTTCCGCAGCGGGTTTTATTAGCCTACCGCACTCAATGACACCGTTGAACTGGTGAAAGCTTGTGAGGCCTGCCAGTTCCATGCCAAGCAGATCCATCAGCCGGCGGGAGGCCTGCAGACTATACCCCTCTCATGGCCATTCGCAGTCTGGGGACTGGACATCCTGGGGCCGTTCCCTCGGGCGCCAGGGGGCTACCGCTACCTCTACGATGCCGTGGATAAGTTCACCAAGTGGGCTGAAGTAGAGGCCGTCCGCACCATCCCTGCAGGTTCCGCGGTCAAGTTCATCAGGGGCATCATGAGCCGGTTCGGGGTGCCGAACCGCATCATCACAGACAACGGTTCGCAGTTCACCAGTAACCTCTTCAAAACGTATTGCGCTAACCTTGGAACGCAGATATGCTACGCTTCGGTGGCGCACCCCCGGAGCAATGGCCAGGCTGAGCGAGCCAATGCAGAGGTCCTGAGGGGCCTCAAGACCAGGACGTTCAAGAAGAAGCTGGAGGCCTGTGGCAGAGGTTGGTACGATGAGCTTCAGTCCGTGCTGTGGTCCATCCGCACCACCGCAACCAAGCCAACTGGGGAGACCCCGTTCTTCCTGGTCTACGGAGTGGAAGCAGTCCTCCCTCACGAGGTCAGACGTCGCTCCGCGCGGGTCCTGGCGTTCGACGAGGCGCAGCAGGACGCCATGCGGGGGATGGACCTCGTGTTGGGGGAGGAACGTCGTCGGGAGGCCGCGCTGCGAGCAGCGAGGTATCAGCAAGCGCTGCGGAGATATCACTGCCGCAACATCCGCCCCAGGACTCTTGAGGTAGGAGACCTCGTGCTCAGGCGGGTCCTCTCCAGGGAGGGATTGCACAAACTCTCCCCCATGTGGGAGGGCCCGTTCAAGGTTGTTCATGTCTCCAGGCCCGGCTCCGCGCGCTTGGAGACTCAGGAGGGAGTGCCGATCCAGAATGCATGGAACATCCAACACCTCCGGAGGTTCTACCCATGAAAAGGCCCAGAGCCTGTGAAGCAAGGCGAGTGCCTGTGAAGATCATCCCCTTTTGGAAAGGCCCAGAGCCTGTGAAGCAAGGCGAGTGCATGTGAAGATCATCTCCTTTTGGAAAGGCCCAGAGCCTGTGAAGCAAGGCGAGTGCTGTTGGAAATATGCCCTAGAGGCAATAATAAAAGTATTATTATTATATTTCTTTGTTCATGATAATTGTCTTTATTCATGCTATAACTGTATTATCTGGAAATCGTAATACACGTGTGAATACATAGACCATATTGTGTCCCTAGTAAGCCTCTAGTTGACTAGCTCGTTGATCAACAGATAGTCATGGTTTCCTGGCTATGGACATTGGATGTCATTGATAACGGGATCACATCATTAGGAGAATGATGTGATGGACAAGACCCAATCCTAAGCATAAGCACAAGATCATGTAGTTCGTTTGCTAGAGCTTTTCCAATGTCAAGTATCTTTTCCTTTGACCATGAGATCGTGTAACTCCCGGATACCGTAGGAGTGCTTTGGGTGTATCAAACGTCACAACGTAACTGGGTGACTATAAAGGTGCACTACAGGTATCTCCAAAAGTGTCTTTTGGGTTGACACGGATCGAGACTGGGATTTGTCACTCCGTATGACGGAGAGGTATCACTGGGCCCACTCGGTAATGCATCATCATAATGAGCTCAAAGTGACCAAGTGTCTGGTCACGGGATCATGCATTACGGTACGAGTAAAGTGACTTGCCGGTGACGAGACTGAACAAGGTATTGGGATACCGACGATCGAGTCTCGGGCAAGTAACATACCGATTGACAAAGGGAATTATATACGGGGTTGTTTAATCCTCGACATCGTGGTTCATCCGATGAGATCATCGTGGAGCATGTGGGAGCCAACATGGGTATCCAGATCCCGCTGTTGGTTATTGACCGGAGAGTCATCCCAGTCATGTCTGCATGTCTCCCGAACCCATAGGGTCTACACACTTAAGGTTCGGTGACGCTAGGGTTGTGAAGATATGTATATGCAGTAACCCGAATGTTGTTCGGAGTCCCGGATGAGATCCCGGACGTCACGAGGAGTTCCGGAATGGTCCGTAGGTAAAGAATTATATATAGGAAGTGCAGTTTCGGCCATCGGGACAAGTTTCGGGGTCATCGGTATTGTACCGGGACCACCGGAGGGGTCCCGGGGGCCACCAGGGTGGGCCCACCTGCCCCGGGGGGCCACATGGGCTATGGGGGGTGCGCCTTGGCCTATATGGGCCAAGGGCACCAGCCCCTATAGGCCCATGCGCCTAGGGTTTCCATAGGGGAGGAGTCCCACTAGTGGAAGGCACCCCTAGGTGCCTTGGGGGGAGGGAAACCTCCCCTTGGCCGCCGCCCCTAGGAGATTGGATCTCCTAGGCTGGTGCACCCCCCCCCCTTGGCCCTCCTATATATAGTTGAGGAGAGGGAGGACTTCATACCTCAGCCTTTGGTGCTTCCCTCTCCCCTGTTACATCTCTCCCTCGTAGTACACGGCGAAGCCCTGCTACTGTGACGCCCTGCATCCACCACCACGCCGTCGTGCTGCTGGATCTTCATCAACCTCTCCTCCCCCCTTGCTGGATCAAGAAAGGAGGAGACGTCATCCGCTCCGTACGTGTGTTGAACGCGGAGGTGCCGTCCGTTCAGCGCTTGGTCATCGGTGATTTGGATCACGTCGTGTTCGACTACATCAACCCCGTTCTTTGAATGCTTCCGCTCGCGATCTACAAAGGTATGTAGATGCATCCAATCACTCGCTGCTAGATGAACTCATAGATGGATCTTGGTGAAACCGTAGGAAAATTTTTGTTTTCTGCAACGTTCCCCAACAGTGGTATCAGAGCTAGGTCTATGCGTAGTTCTTCTTGCGTGAGTAGAACACAATTTTTTGTGGGCGTAGATGTTGTCAACTTACTTGCCGCTACTAGTCTTATCTTGCTTCAATGGTATTGTGGGATGAAGCGGCCCGGACCAACCTTACACGTATGATTACGTGAGACCGGTTCCATCGACTAACATGCACTAGATGCATAAGGTGGCTGGCGGGTGTCTGTCTCTCCTACTTTAGTTGGAGCGGATTCGATGAAAAGGGTCCTTATGAAGGGTAAATAGAAGTTGACAAATCACGTTGTGGCTTTTACGTAGGTCAGAAAACGTTCTTGCTAGAACCCTAATTCAGCCACGTAAAACTTGCAACAACAATTAGAGGACGTCTAACTTGTTTTTGCAGCAAGTGCTTTGTGATATGATATGGCCAAAGTTGTGATGAATGATGAATGATCTATATATATGATGTATGAGTTGTTCATGCTATTGTTATAGGAATCACGACTTGCATGTCGATGAGTATGACAACCGGCAGGAGCCGTAGGAGTTATCTTTATTTTTTGTATGACCTGCATGTCATTGAGAAACGCCATGTAAATTACTTTACTTTATTGCTAAACGCGTTAGCCATAGTAGTGGAAGTAATAGTTGGCGAGCAAATTCATGAAGACACGATGATGGAGATCATGATGATGGAGATCATGGTGTCAAGCCGGTGACAAGATGATCATGGAGCCCCAAGATAGAGATCAAAGGAGCTATGTGACATTGGCCATATCATGTCACGTTTATTATTTGATTGCAAGCGATGTTTATCATGTTTTGCATCTTGTTTACTTAGAACGACGGTAGTAAATAAGATGATCCCTCATAACAATTTCAAGAAGTGTTCTCCCCTAACTGTGCACCGTTGCTAAAGTTCGTCGTTTCGAAGCACGCCGTGATGATCGGGTGTGATAGAACCTTACGTTCACATACAACGGGTGTAAGATAGTTTTACACATGCAAAACACTTAGGGTTAACTTGATGAGCCTAGCATGTACAGACATGGCCTCGGAACACAGAAGACCGAAAGGTCGAGCATGAGTCGTATAGAAGATACGATCAACATGAAGATGTTCACCGATGTTGACTAGTCCGTCTCACGTGATGATCGGACACAGTCTAGTTAACTCGGATCATGTAATACTTAGATGACTAGAGGGATGTCTAATCTAAGTGGGAGTTCATAAATAATTTGATTAGATGAACTTAATTATCATGAACTTAGTCTAAAATCTTTGCAATATGTCTTGTAGATCAAATGGCCAACGTTGTATTCAATTTCAACGCTTTCCTAGAGAAAACCAAGCTGAAAGACGATGGCAGCAACTATACGGACTGGGTCCAGAACCTGAGGATCATCCTCATAGCTGCCAAGAAAGATTATGTCCTACAAGCACCGTTAGGTGATCCACCCGTCCCACAGAACCAAGACGCTATGAACGCTTGGCAGACACGTACTGATGACTACTCCCTCGTTCAGTGCGGCATGCTTTACAGCTTAGAGCCGGGGCTCCAAAAGCGTTTTGAGAGACATGGAGCATATGAGATGTTCGAAGAGCTGAAAATGGTTTTTCAAGCTCATGCCCGAATCGAGAGATATGAAGTCTCCGATAAGTTCTTCAGCTGTAAGATGGAGGAAAATAGTTCTGTCAGTGAGCACATACTCACTATGTCTGGGTTACATAACCGCTTGACTCAGCTGGGAGTTAATCTCCCAGATGACGCGGTCATTGACAGAATCCTCCAGTCGCTTCCACCAAGCTACAAGAGCTTTGTGATGAACTTCAATATGCAGGGGATGGTAAAGACCATTCCTGAAGTATTTGCTATGCTGAAATCAGCAGAGGTAGAAGTCAAGAAGGAACATCAAGTGTTGATGGTGAATAAAACCACTAAGTTCAAGAAGGGCAAGGGTAAAAAGAACTTCAAGAAGGACGGCGAGGAAGTTGCCGCGCCCGGCAAGCAAGCTGCCGGGAAGAAGTCAAAGAATGGACCCAAGCCTGAGACAGAGTGCTTTTATTGCAAAGGGAAGGGTCACTGGAAGCGGAACTGCCCCAAATACTTAGCGGACAAGAAGGCCGGCAACACCAAAGGTATATTTGATATACATGTAATTGATGTGTACCTTACCAGTACTCGTAGTAACTCCTGGGTATTTGATACCGGTGCTGTTGCTCACATTTGTAACTCACAGCAGGAGCTGCGGAATAAACGGAGACTGGCGAAGGACGAGGTGACGATGCGCGTCGGGAATGGTTCCAAGGTCGATGTGATCGCCGTCGGCACTCTACCTCTACATTTACCTACGGGATTAGTTATAAACCTCAATAATTGTTATTTAGTGCCAAGTTTGAGCATGAACATTGTATCAGGATCTCGTTTAATACGAGATGGCTACTCATTTAAATCCGAGAATAATGGTTGTTCTATTTATATGAGAGATATGTTTTATGGTCATGCTCCGATGGTTAATGGTTTGTTTTTGATGAATCTCGAGCGTATAGCTACACATATTCATAGTGTGAGTACCAAAAGATGTATGGTTGATAATGATAGTCCCACATACTTGTGGCACTGCCGCCTTGGTCACATAGGTGTCAAACGCATGAAGAAGCTCCATGCAGATGGACTTTTGGAGTCTCTTGATTATGAATCATTTGACACGTGCGAACCATGCCTCATGGGTAAAATGACCAAGACTCCGTTCTCAGGAACAATGGAGCGAGCGACCAACTTATTGGAAATCATACATACTGATGTGTGCGGTCCAATGAGTGTTGAGGCTCGCGGTGGCTATCGTTATGTTCTCACCCTCACTGATGACTTGAGTAGATATGGGTATGTCTACTTAATGAAACACAAGTCTGAAACCTTTGAAAAGTTCAAGGAATTTCAGAGTGAGGTTGAGAATCAACGTGACAAAAAAATCAAGTTTCTACGATCAGATCGTGGAGGGGAATATTTGAGTCACAAATTTGGCACACACTTAAGAAAATGTGGAATAGTTTCACAACTCACGCCGCCTGGAACACCTCAGTGTAATGGTGTGTCCGAACGTCGTAATCGCACTCTATTAGATATGGTGCGATCTATGATGTCTCTTACCGATTTACCGTTATCTTTTTGGGGCTATGCTTTAGAGACTGACACATTCACTTTAAATAGGGCTCCGTCGAAATCCGTTGAGATGACACCGTATGAATTATGGTTTGGGAAGAAACCTAAGCTGTCGTTTCTAAAAGTTTGGGGATGCGATGCTTATGTCAAGAAACTTCAACCTGAGAAGCTCGAACCCAAGTCGGAAAAATGCGTCTTCATAGGATACCCTAAAGAAACTATTGGGTATACCTTCTACCTAAGATCCGAAGGCAAGATCTTTGTTGCCAAGAAAGGACTCTTTCTGGAGAAAGAGTTTCTCTCGAAAGAAGTAAGTGGGAGGAAAGTAGAACTCGATGAAGTGTTACCTCTTGAACCGGAAAATGGCACAACTCAAGAAAATGTTCCTGAGGTGCCTGCACCGACTAGAGAGGAAGTTATTGATGATGATCAAGATACTTCTGATCAAGCTCCTACTAAAATTCGAAGGTCCACAAGGACACGTTCCGCACCAGAGTGGTACGGCAACCCTGTCTTGGAAATCATGTTGTTAGACAACGGTGAACCTTCGAACTATGAAGAAGCGATGGCGGGCCCGGATTCCGACAAATGGCTAGAAGCCAGGAAATCTGAGATAGGATCCATGTATGAAAATGAAGTATGGACTTTGACTGACTTGCCCGTTGAATGGCGAGCCATAGAAAATAAATGGATCTTTAAGAAGAAGAGAGACGCGGATGGTAATGTGACCATCTATAAAGCTAGGCTTGTCGCTAAGGGTTATCGACAAGTTCAAGGGGTTGACTACGATGAGACTTTCTCACCGGTAGGAAAGCTAAAGTCCGTCTGAATCATGTTAGCAATTGCCGCATTCTACGATTATGAGATATGGCAAATGGACGTCAAAACGGCATTCCTTAATGGTTTCCTTAAGGAAGAATTGTATATGACGCAGCCGGAAGGTTTTGTCGATCCTAAGAATGCTAAAAAGGTGTGCAAGCTCCAACGCTCGATTTATGGGCTGGTGCAAGCATCTCGGAGTTGGAACATTCGCTTTGATGAAATGATCAAAGCGTTTGGGTTTACGCAGACTTATGGAGAAGCCTGCGTTTACAAGAAAGTGAGTGGGAGCTCTGTAGCATTTCTCATATTATATGTAGATGACATACTTTTGATGGGAAATGATATAGAACTCTTGGACAGCATCAAGGCCTACTTGAATAAGAGTTTTTCAATGAAGGACCTTGGAGAAGCTGCTTATATATTAGGTATCAAGATCTATAGGGATAGATCGAGACGCCTCATAGGTCTTTCACAAAGCACATACCTTGATAAGATTTTGAAGAAGTTCAAAATGGATCAGTCCAAGAAAGGGTTCTTGCCTGTTTTGCAAGGTGTGAGATTGAGCTCGGCTCAATGCCCGACCACGGCAGAAGAGATAGAAGAGATGAGTGTCATCCCCTATGCCTCAGCCATAGGTTCTATTATGTATGCCATGCTGTGTACCAGACCTGATGTAAACCTTGCCGTAAGTTTGGTAGGAAGCTACCAAAGTAATCCTGGCAAGGAACACTGGACAGCGGTCAAGAATATCCTGAAGTACCTGAAAAGGACTAAGGAAATGTTTCTCGTTTATGGAGGTGACGAAGAGCTCGTCGTAAAGGGATACGTCGACGCTAGCTTCGACACAGATCTGGATGACTCTAAGTCACAAACCGGATACGTGTATATGTTGAATGGTGGGGCAGTGAGCTGGTGCAGCTGCAAGTAGAGCGCCGTGGCGGGATCTACATGTGAAGCGGAGTACATGGCAGCCTCGGAGGCAGCACATGAAGCAATATGGGTGAAGGAGTTCATCACCGACCTAGGAGTCATACCCAATGCGTCAGGGCCAATCAAACTCTTCTGTGATAACACTGGAGCTATTGCACTTGCCAAGGAGCCCAGGTTTCAGAAGAAGACAAGGCACATCAAGCGTCGCTTCAACTCCATTCATGAAAATGTTCAAGATGGAGACATAGAGATTTGTAAAGTACATACGGACCTGAATGTAGCAGATCCGTTGACTAAACCTCTCCCTAGGGCAAAACATGATCAACACTAGAATTCCATGGGTGTTCGATTCATAACAATGTAACTAGATTATTGACTCTAGTGCAAGTGGGAGACTGTTGGAAATATGCCCTAGAAGCAATAATAAAAGTATTATTATTATATTTCTTTGTTCATGATAATTGTCTTTATTCATGCTATAACTGTATTATCCAGAAATCGTAATACACGTGTGAATACATAGACCATATTGTGTCCCTAGTAAGCCTCTAGTTGACTAGCTCGTTGATCAACAGATAGTCATGGTTTCCTGGCTATGGACATTGGATGTCATTGATAACGGGATCACATCATTAGGAGAATGATGTGATGGACAAGACCCAATCCTAAGCATAAGCACAAGATCGTGTAGTTCGTTTGCTAGAGCTTTTCCAATGTCAAGTATCTTTTCCTTTGACCATGAGATCGTGTAACTCCCGGATACCGTAGGAGTGCTTTGGGTGTATCAAATGTCACAACGTAACTGGGTGACTATAAAGGTGCACTACAGGTATCTCCGAAAGTGTCTGTTGGGTTGACACGGATCGAGACTGGGATTTGTCACTCCGTATGACGGAGAGGTATCACTGGGCCCACTCGGTAATGCATCATCATAATGAGCTCAAAGTGACCAAGTGTCTGGTCACGGGATCATGCATTACGGTACGAGTAAAGTGACTTGCCGGTAACGAGACTGAACAAGGTATTGGGATACCGACGATCGAGTCTCGGGCAAGTAACATACCGATTGACAAAGGGAATTATATACGGGGTTGTTTAATCCTCGACATCGTGGTTCATCTGATGAGATCATCGTGGAGCATGTGGGAGCCAACATGGGTATCCAGATCCCGCTGTTGGTTATTGACCGGAGAGTCGTCCCGGTCATGTCTGCATGTCTCCCGAACCCGTAGGGTCTACACACTTAAGGTTCGGTGACGCTAGGGTTGTGAAGATATGTATATGCAGTAACCCAAATGTTGTTCGGACTCCCGGACGAGATCCCGGACATCATGAGGAGTTCCGGAATGGTCCGGAGGTAAAGAATTATATATAGGAAGTGCAGTTTCGGCCATCGGGACAAGTTTCGGGGTCATCGGTATTGTACCGGGACCACCGGAGGGGTCCCGGGGGCCACCAGGGTGGGCCCACCTGCCTCGGGGGGCACATGGGCTATAGGGGGTGCGCCTTGGCCTATATGGGCCAAGGGCACCAGCCCCTATAGGCCCATGCGCCTAGGGTTTCCATAGGGGAGGAGTCCCACTAGTGGAAGGCACCCCTAGGTGCCTTGGGGGGGAGGGAAACCTCCCCTTGGCCGCCGCCCCTAGGAGATTGGATCTCCTAGTCTGGCGCACCCCCCCCTTGGCCCTCCTATATATAGTTGAGGAGAGGGAGGACTTCATACCTCAGCCTTTGGTGCTTCCCTCTCCCCTGTTACATCTCTCCCTCGTAGTACATGGCGAAGCCCTGCTACTGTGACGCCCTGCATCCACCACCACGCCATCGTGCTGCTGGATCTTCATCAACCTCTCCTCCCCCCTTGCTGGATCAAGAAAGGAGGAGACGTCATCCGCTCTGTACGTGTGTTGAACGCGGAGGTGCCGTCCATTCAGCGCTTGCTCATCGGTGATTTGGATCACGTCGTGTTCGACTACATCAACCCCGTTCTTTGAACGCTTCCGCTCGCGATCTACAAAGGTATGTAGATGCATCCAATCACTCGCTGCTAGATGAACTCATAGATGGATCTTGGTGAAACCGTAGGAAAATTTTTGTTTTCTGCAACGTTCCCCAACAAGTGCCTGTGAAGATCATCTCCTTTTGGAAAGGCCCAGAGCCTGTGAAGCAAGGCGAGTGCCTGTGAAGATCATCTCCTTTTGGAAAGGCCCAGAGCCTGTGAAGCAAGGAGAGCGCCTGTGAAGCTATCGCATTACAGAAAAGGCCCGGAGCCTGTGAAGCAAGGCGAGCGCCTGTGAAGCTATCGCGTTACGGAAAAGGCCCGGAGCCTGTGAAGCAGGGCGAGTGCCCGTGAAGCTGACTGCCCCTAAGAAGAAAGGCTCGGAGCCTGTGAAGAAGGCCAATGCCTGTGAAGCTCGCCGCCCCGTGACACTCTCACGTAATAATGAGTGGGGCTGTACACGCCCCGAAGTCTCAGGAGCGCCGGCCTCAGGCCCTGGGGCTCCCTCCCACGCCTAGTGGCAGCACTTAGCTCTGCGCTGGTGAGAAGACGTCGAAGATTAGATTAGGTGCCGGTCACGGATTTTTCATTTGCTTTCCGCAGTTGGCGTGTTTATTTGCATTTGAAGCCTTATTGAAGTTGTCGCTGTGCTGATTTGTGGTTCGCCGATTTCCGCTTCTTGCTTTGGTTTCTCTCGTACTCGACCTCGCGAGGGACGGTGCCCAAACGTCCTCGTGAGCATTTCTGCTCCAGCCTCAGGAGGGTCCCCGGGCCCGGGCGCATTACGGGAGCACCCCTCCTGGTCCGTGCCCCTCGGGCACCGCGACGCGCACACAAGGCCTGGGTCGGTCGCCCCCCCCCCCCCCGGCAGGGGCCCAGAACTATCTACGCGCAGGCGTATAGTTAAAAGGCGCAAAAATGGGATCAAGGTAATAGCTAAAACGACAATACTTCCCAACACGCCCCAAGGGGGCTCCATGCAGCTGTTCTATCTTACACAGGAAACAAAAGGGAAAAGGAAAAACGAGCCCGGCGTAGCCCTCCTCACATCAGCCCGCGGAGGCGACACGAGCTGCCGTGGGGCCTCAGGCGGACTCCCTCTCGCGCTTCACCGGGGCGCGACGGCGGGCGGACGAACCGCCACCTCCCAAGTGAGCTCGACGGCGAGGGGGAGGACTGCTGCCGCTGCTGGAGGAGTCGCTTGAGAAGGAGCTGACGAAGCTTGGGGAGTCACGGGCGCCGCCATCCGCGCGGGTGCTGTCTCCTTCATCGCCACCGAAGCGGGGCCCGCGGACGCGGTCGTCGTCCTCTGGGCAGCACCCCGCGTGGCGACCATCTTCCCCAAACACCCGCACATAGAGGGTGGCATCGCCGTCAAACCTGAAGTGCAGGGTGCACCTACGCTCCAGGCCGCGAGCGCGGGCGAACGCCTGCCAGCCACGAGTGAAGGCCAAGCCCCCGCTGGTGGAGACCTCCAGCGCGACCCATGAGGATCTGTTGCAGCATCCCTCCGCCTGGAGCCAGAGGCCACCAGGAGCGCCGGCCGGGAGTTCACCAAGGAGGAAGCGAGGGAGCGGAAGCCGGGCACTGGTCGGCTCCGCCGACCAAACGACGAACTCCGGCAGCGCCTACACAGTGCGAAAGCGCGTCCTGGGAGAGCGCGCCACCCAGGCGCGACCTTCGGCCACGGCGGCACACCCGCCGCCACGCTGGGAGCCGCCCCCATGGCCACCAAATGCTGCCGGGGCGGCCACTGGATGCTTCCGAGGGCGCCCGCGACCGCGCTTGGGCGGGGGAGAGGCAGGACCAACCTGGAGGCCCTTCCCCTTCTCTGCAGCCGAGTACTTCCTCGATGGAGCCATCACGCCAAGACGGAGCGAGGGCAGAGGCGAAGGAGAGAGCAGGAAGAGATGAACTAGAAGGGCAAGCGCGGTGCCGTACTTATAGCCGGCGAAGGCCAACCGCCGGCCTCCACAATCGCAGGTAATCGTAACATGTTCTGCATGCAGGGTCTTGTCCCACTCGCGCGACCGCCGAGGCGTCATGGGGAAGTGGAGATGCCACGTCCACTCAATCGCCACGCGGCGCCCAAGGCCGCAGGCTGTTAGGGCCCTCGGTGCTTCGCCCTTGCCCTTTCGCCTCTCGGCACGGCCAAGCCCATGCGCGCCTTGGGCCCGGGGCTACTGTCGGCGTTCTAGGAACGGGGGTCCCCAAACTTGCCGGCCTGCGGCGTGGCTCAAGTGGGGGCCCAGCACGGCCCACCTTCACCAGCACAAGACTCAAGACCCTCGCAAGGGGCCAAGCCTCGCGAGGCGGACGACACGGCACCTCCTCAGGCGAAGCCTCATCAGGCTGGCTCGCGAGGAGGCGGAGACATCAAGGCGGGGTACCTCGTGAGGTGCCCATGACGTGAGCCATGACGACTCAGGGCACCAGGCGGGTGCCAGCGCGCGCAGCGTCCTTCTTTCCTCTTCGGTGCAAAGGGGACAAGCGCATCCGCGGAGTACCGAGGCATCAGGCAAAGGTTTCCACTTCGGTGCAACGAGACCAAGGCCACAGAGGACTACGAGATGGAGGCCACCATGGAGCCCAGCATGGCGTCACCACTAGAGCCTTTGGCAGGCGAAGACTGCTTTTGTCAGGATAGATGTACTAGTTGTCCCCCTTCAAATTAGCCCGCCATTGTTGGATCCCTTCCCGCTCAATATTTGGGGAGAGGACCAGGGCCTCTATATATAGGACTAGCCACCCACATTGCAAGGGGACGATCAGTGAGAGATTGGTGGGAAGCCAAGAAAGAGTGAGAGAGAGAAAGGTGACTGAGCTCCCCCTAGCAGCTCATCACCCAGCCAAGAACAGACCCTCGCGAGGCTGTTCTTCCTTGTATTGTTCATCCTCACCAGCCCCAAGAGGCAATCCACAAACCACACACTGGAGTAGGGTATTACACCACAACGGTGGCCCGAACCAGTATAAATCTTGTGTCTCTTGCATGTTTCTTGCAGTAGGTTAGTTCCTTGTGAGACGGAGAGGTTGAGGGCGTAATCTCCGCGCGCACCCCAGTGTTCGAGCCTTAAGGGTCTGCCGGAACCAGAAATCCGACAACCGTGTTGGCTTGACGCTGCGCGCTGAATCCGCGATCCTCGGTAGCGGATGCGGGAGCCTCGGCGCCCTTGAACATCACCTTCTAGGCATCTTCGTACGTTGTGTCGAAAAGCCTGCTCAGAGTTCGGTGCTGGGCCGGATTGAACTCCCACAAGCTGAAAGCCCGTTGTTGGCACGGGAGGATCCGGCGGACGAGCATGACCTGGACTACGTTGACGAGTTTGAGCTTCTTGCTCACCAGGTTTTGGACGCATGTTTGGAGTCCGGTCAGCTCTCCTTTTTTACCCCACCGCAGGCCCTTCTCTTTCTAGGAGGTGAGCCGCGTAGGGATTCCGAATCGGAACTCGGGGGCTGCCACCCATGCAGGGTCGCGCGGCTCGGTGATGTAGAACCACCCCGATTGCCATCCCTTTATGGTCTCCACGAAGGAGCTCTCGAGCCATAGGATGTTGGGCATCTTGCCCACCATGGCGCCTCCACACTCTGCCTGGCGGCCGCCCACTACCTTCGGCTTGACATTGAAGGTCTTCAGCCATAAGCCGAAGTGGGGCTAGATGCAGAGGAAGGCCTCACACACGACGATGAACACCGAGATGTTGAGGATGAATTTTGGGGCCAGATCATGGAAGTCCAGGCCGTAGTAGAACATGAGCCCCCGGACAAATGGGTGGAGAGGGAAGCCTAGTCCGCAGAGGAAATGGGTGAGGAATACCACCCTCTCATGGGGCCTGGGGGTGGGGATGAGCTGCCCCTCGTCGGGGAGCCGGTGCGCGATGTCGTCAGACAAGTATCCGGCTTTCCTCAGCTTCTTGATGTGTCCCTCCGTGACGGAGGAGACCATCCACTTGCCTCCCACTCAGGACATGGCTGGAGAAGGTTGAGGTGGGGAATGCGGACTTGGGCGCTGGAGCTCGAGTGTGCGAAAACGGATGAGCAAAGGAGGAAGAAGGTGTGGATGAAAAGGTGAATCCTTATCCCTTTATATGGGCGGATGAAACTAAGTGTCCCCACTAGCCTGGTTAAACTCGCTTATCCCCCAAGCGCCGTAATCGATGGCGCGGTTGGGTTACCCACACCCATATTGATGAGAATCCCGTAATCAGGGGACATGATCTCTGCTTTGACAAGACGTGTCAAAAAACTGCCTCGCGTTATGTGCGGGGCTAGTTAAAGGAAACGGTTCGAATAATCACCGGGCCGGGACGTAATGTCATGTTGCCAAAATACGTCATCAAATTGGATTTGTGAAATATTATTCTCTCTACGGTGGTATGTGGAACTTATTTTGCAGGGTCGAACACTATCCTTACATTCAAAATTCTTCCGTGGTGTATTCGGAGTAGGAACCCGCCTTGTAATGCCGAACACAATACTGCGCGCCGGACTCATTGTCATTGAAAGCCTGGTTCAGGGGCTACTGTGGGAGTCCTGGATTAGGGGGTCTCCGGACAGCCGGACTATCTCCATTGGCCGTACTGTTAGACTATGAAGATACAAGATTTAAGACTTCGTCTCGTGTCCGGATGGGACTCTACTTGGCGTGGAAGGCAAGCTAGGCAGTACGGATATGGATATCTCATCCTTTGTAACCGACCTTGTGTAACCCTAGCCCTCTCCGATGTCTATATAAACCGAAGGGTTCTAGTCCGTAGGACACAACAACTACAACATACAATCATACCATAGGCTAGCTTCTAGGGTTTAGCCTCTTTGATCTCGTGGTAGATCTACTCTTGTACTACCCATATCATCAATATTAATCAAGCAGGACGTAGGGTTTTACCTCCATCAAGAGGACCCGAAACTAGGTAAAACATTGTGTCCCCTGCATCCTGTTACCATCCGGCCTAGACGCACAGTTCGGGACCCCCTACCCGAGATCCGCCGGTTTTGACACTGACATTGGTGCTTTCATTGAGAGTTCCTCTGCGTCGTCACTTTTAGGCCCGATGGCTCCTCCGATCATCAACAACGATGCGGTCCAGGGTGAGACCTTTCTCCCCGGACAGATCTTCGTGTTCGGCGGCTTTGCACTGCGGGCTAATTCGCTTGGCCATATGGAGCAGATTGAAAGCTACGCCCCTGGTCATCAGGTCAGATTTGGAAGTTTGAACTACACAGCTGACATCCGCGGAGACTTGATCTTCGATGGATTCGAGACACAACCGAGCGCGCCGCACTGTCACGATGGTTATGACCTAGCTCTGCCGCCGAACAGTGCCTTGGAGGCCGCGCCCGCATCAGCTCTGACCCTTAGCTCAGAGCCAACTGCGCCGATCGAAGATGGGTGGCTAGACACTGCCTCGGGGGCTGCAGTCTCAACGGCGATCGAGCCGAACACCAGCCTTATCCCCTGCGAAGCCCGTGACTCCAAGGTGCCGGACTCTTTTTCGGACTCCGAATCCTCCGCGCCCCCGCCAATCGAATCCGATTGGGCGCCGATCATGGAATTCACCGCCGCGGATATCTTTCAGCACTCGCCCTTCGGCGACATTCTGAATTCGCTAAGGTCTCTCTCTTTGTCAGGAGAGCCCTGGCCGGACTATGGCCATCAGGATTGGGATGCGGACGACGGAGAAATTCGACGCCCACCCACCACCCACTTCGTAGCCACTATCAATGATTTAACCGACATGCTCGACTTCGACTCCGAAGACATCGACGGTATGGACGACGATGTAGGAGACGAACATGAACCAGCACCTATAGGGCACTAGAAAGCCACCTCATCATACGATATATACATGGTGGATACACCCAAAGAAGGCAATGGCGACGAGATAGCGGAGGATGACCCCTCCAAGAAGCAACCTAAGCGCCGACGTCAGTGGCACCGCTCTAAGTCCCGCCAACGAAAACATGGTGATACCGACACAGGAGATAATAACACTTCGGATATTGCCGAAGACAACGACAATCCCCTCCAGCAAGATTTAGAGCAGGAGGATGGAGAAGCCAGCCCTCCTGAGAGAGCGGCAGACGGAGAGGAGGAGGATGATAATTACATGCCCCCCTCCGAAGACGAGGCTAGCCTTGGCGATGAAGAATTCGCTGTGCCAGAGGATCCCGTCGAACAAGAGTGCTTCAAGCGCCAGCTTATGGCCACGGCAAATAGCCTGGAGAAAAAGCAGCAGCAGCTTCAAGCTGATCAAGATCTGCTAGCTGACAGATGGACTGAAGTCCTCGCTGCTGAGGAATATAAACTCGAGCGCCCCTCCAAGAGTTACCCAAAGTGCAGATTGCTACCCCGACTAGAGGAAGAAGCGTATGATGCGGCTGATCGGCCACCTCGTGGCCGTGATAGAGAGGCATTCCAGCCAAAAGTTCAGCCCGCACCCCGACGCCATTCAAATAAAAAAGCATGGGGAGACACGCCAGACCTGCGAGACGTATTGGAGGACAAAGTAAAGCATGCAAGATCGATCTACGGATCACAAGGGCGCGCCACTATGCGAGACGATAAACCTCACGCCGGATACAGTAAAAGTAAATCCGGCCGGGCCGAACACAGCGGGCAAGACCCATTCGAGCTGCGTCGCGATATAGCCCAATACAGAGGCGCCGCACACCCTTTATGCTTCACAGACGAAGTAATGGATCATCAAATCCCAGAAGGTTTCAAACCTATAAATATTGAATCATACGACGGCACTACAGTTCCCGCGGTATGGATCGAGGATTTCCTCCTCCACATCCACATGGCCCACGGTGATGACTTACACGCCATCAAATACCTCCCACTAAAGCTCAAAGGACCAGCGCGGCATTGGCTTAATAGCTTGCCAGCAGATTCCATTAGCTGTTGGGAAGATCTGGAACCCGCATTCCTCGACAACTTTCAGGGCACTTATGTGCGACCGCCAGATGCCGATGACTTGAGCCACATAATTCAGCAGCCAGAAGAGTTGGCCAGACAATTTTGGACTCGGTTCCTTACAAAGAAAAATCAAATCGTCGACTGTCCGGATGCAGAGGCCTTAGCGGCTTTCAAACACAACATCCGGGACGAGTGGCTAGCCTGGCACCTTGGTCAGGAAAAGCCGAAATATATGGCAGCCCTCACGACGCTCATGACCCGCTTTTGCGCGGGAGAAGACAGCTGGCTGGCTCGCAGTAATAACATATCAAAGAACCATGGTACCTCAGATACCAAGGACGGCAATAGCAGGTTACGTCGCAACAAACATAAGCGCCGCATTAATAGCAATAATACTGAGGATATGGCAGTCAATGCTGGATTCAAAGGCTCTAAAAACGGTCAGCGGAAGAAGCCATTCAAACAAAGTACGCCAGACCCGTCCAGTTTGGACCGCATACTCGATCGCTCGTGTCAGATACACGGCACCCCCAACAAGCCAGCCAACCACACCAACAGGGACTGTTGGGTATTCAAGCAGGCCGGCAAGTTAATTGCCGAAAACAAGGACAAGGGCCCCATAGCGATGACGAGGAGGAGCCCCGGCAACCACACACCGGAGGACAAAAGAGGTTTCCCGCACAAGTGCGGACGGTGAACATGATATATGCAATGCACATCCCCAAACGGGAACGGAAGCGTGCGCTCAGGGACGTATATGCGTTGGAGCCGGTCGCCCCAAAGTTCAACCCATGGTCCTCCTGTCCGATCACCTTCGATCGCAGGGACCACCCCACTAGTATCCGTCATGGCGGATTCGCCGCACTGGTCCTAAACCCAATCATTGACGGATTTCACCTCACTCGAGTCCTTATGGATGGCGGCAGCAGCCTAAACCTGCTTTATCAGGACACAGTGCGCAAAATGGGTATAGACCCCTCAAGGATCAAACCCACAAAAACGACCTTTAAAGGCATCATTCCAGGTGTAGAGGCCCATTGCACAGGCTCAATTACACTCGAAGAGGTCTTCGGATCCCCGGATAACTTCCGAAGCAAAGAGTTAATCTTCGATATAGTCCCGTTCCGCAGTGGTTATCATGCACTGCTCAGGCGAACCGCATTTGCTAGATTCAATGCGATACCGCATTATGCATACCTCAAGCTCAAGATGCCGGGACCTCGCGGAGTTATTACTGTCAATGGAAACACAGAGCGCTCTCTCCGAACAGAGGAGCACACTGCGGCCCTCGCGGCAGAAGCGCAAAGCAGCCTCTTAAGGCAATCTACCAGTTCGGCGTTTCAAAACCCGGACACCTCCAAGCGCACTTAGAGTAATCGGCAATTAGACCGTCTGGTGCGATCTGAGCTCGCGTAGCAATGCGGCCCCCACCCTAGTCACAGCCAAACGGCGAATTCCGTGCCACGCGTACATAATTACGCATTAAAAATACCATGGGCGCAGGTGGGGAGGGGGGCACAACCGCGGCACGTCCCAAGACGCGGCTTAAACCACACTAGGGGCTTCCTGCTTTGTTATTTTTTTCCCTTTTTCAGGACTTTAATCTCTGGAAACCCTGTCCGGCAGCACTATTGCCGAACACATGATGTAGCAACCAAGGAGGCAGAAAGCTACGTCACACCACGGAATTCCCAGGTGGATTACAGTAACGAGCAAAATATTTAATTTAGTACTATTCCTCAGCCTGCCCTTGGAAGGGACACAGTCCTACTTTTTGCTTATCGCACTATCTGTATCATTCTGCTTTAACGCACCTTTTTGAATAAACAATGCATTACGACTATTATTGCATTCTTGTTATATATATGTGTGTGTGTGTGTGCGTGTGTGTGTGTGTTCATTTACGACGCCTTGCAACCGTACACTTTGGTACGGCCAATACACCAGGGGCTTACGTACCCCACAATATGGTGTGAAAAGTCCGAACACTTTCACAAGTGCGGCACCCCGAACTTATAGCATTATATGCATCAGCTCCGAATCATGTCTTTGGTCAAATGTTGGGTTTGCCTGGCTCCTATGTTTTGGTACCTTACGTTCCGCTCTATCGGCTAAGGTAGCGCTAGGAGAACTACTGCGATTGTGCCCTGGTTCTGCCGGGCTTAGCACCTCACTAGAGAAAGCTAAAACTGACTGTCATGATAAGGCGAGAGACTGGTCGCTGTTCAGCGAGGTTTTCGAGTCCCTAAAGACTTATGCCGCTTAGAGCGAGGGGTCGGCCCTGTCCGGCTTAAAGACGTGTATCGCGCCCCGAATTCGGCCTTCCGAATACCCGGGGCTTCGCCGAAATTTAAAATTACAGAATTCTATGGCTAAGTGAGAGTGATAAAGCATTATTAGTCTGGTTGCCTTGTTCGCTATGCTGAGCACCTCCCTCGAAGGACCCAAACATGGGAACAAGAGTGCTCAGGTTTATCTCGAACACCCCAGCACTCGTGGCATGGGGGGCAGAAGCCGAGGACTAGCCATCTCTCAGATTGGATAAACAGGCAAACAGAAGGCAATATTTTAAATTCAAACAAGCGTTGCATAGCGCCTATGAAACAAGTTTTCATAAATACAGGATAAAACGAGCAAGTCTCACTCAAACATTACATCTTTTGAACACTCGTCCGCTATAAGACGGGCACCCGGCAGAACACCCTCGTAGTACATCTCGGGGTGGCGGTCCTCCTTGCCCTCCGGTGGCCCTTCCTTGATCAACTTCAAGGTGTCAAGCTTGACCCACTGCAATGTCACACGGGTGAAAGCCTGGCGTGCACCTTCAAAGCAGACGGATCGCTTGACGACCTCCAGCCACGGGCAGGCATCCACAAGCTGCCTCACCAGGCTGAAGAAGCTGTTCCGAAGGGCGTCGCCAGGCCACAGCCGGACTATAAAGCCCTTCATGGCCTGTTCGGCCGCCTTATGTAGCTCGACCATCTGCTTCAGCTAGTCGCTCATGGGCACCGGGTGTTCGGCCTTAGTATACTAAGACCAGAATAGCTTCTCCATGGAGCTTCCATCCTCGGCCTGGTAAAATTGTGCGGCATCGAACACGCTGCGGGCAAATCTATGAATGCTCCTGGAGAGCTCCGGATTCGGGTAAGTACTCGGTAATTTACTTTTACATGCTTGCTTTGCATATAGAAAGCCTTACCCGCCGCTATCTTCTTCATTGCGTCGATCTCCTGGAGGGCCTTTTGGGCTTCGGCCTTGGCACTGTTTGCACTCTCGAGGGTCATGGCAAGCTCAGACTCTCGCGTCTTTGAGTCAAGCTCCAACGCCTCGTGCTTCGCCACGAGAGCCTGGAGCTCTTGCTGCACCTCGCCCACCCGAGCCTCGTGCTTCCCTCGCTCAGTGCGATCCTTGGCCGCTTTATCTTCGGCCTCGGACAGCGCTTGCTTTAGGGTCACCACTTCGGTCGCGGCCCCTGGCAAATTCATGATTTTCGCGCGGTGGGCGGGGAGAGTTTGGCGCATGGTCGGTTTCTCCGAGTGCAGTCCCACGTGTCAGTGAAGAGGCAAGCCGAAGCGCGTTCCGTTTGCGTGAGCCGTGTGCAGGACCGAACGTGTGTGGGGTGCAATGCGACCGCAACAGGAGTGCTTTGAGTGTATCGCATTTTTTGCTTTTAAACTAGGTGCTTCGCCCCCTCAAAAACATATGTTGCTTCGCGTGATCCATCGATACTACTAGTAGTAATCCGGTAATCCCGACTAAAACGGCACGGCCGGGTCTTTTCCCGCGCGATATGCTGGGAGGTTGGCTTAGTTGGGTTTTTTAGGACGAGTAATGCTATACCTATGTAATCCCGGTTACGTAATTAACGTAATGTGAAACGTGTGAGCTGTTGATTGTAGATTGGGGGGAGGGAGGGGCCCACCACCATGAAAATTAGGGGAGGAGAGAGAGAGGCAATTTACGTTAACCCTTTCGTAGGTTCCCGTAGATGTAGAAAGATGTGTCCAATCCTGCAATATAGGCCGTCTGATCTATATCTAACGGATAGGAAGGAAACTATGACAATTTACCCGCACTCCTCTCCACATTTGCAGATAAGGCTTTCCCTCGTTCATCCTTTTCTCCCACAAGATCTTGATCTTCCGTGCAACGCACGGGCATCTTGCTAGTACTCCTACAATATGTATATTATTGTGAAAGTTCATATACACCGGCCGAGATTAATGCAAACACGGCAGATTTTCATTACATTTCGAACTTTTATAGGACAAAAATTAAAAGAAACCCGACCCTAAACCTATTCTACGGTGGAGACCAACGTCCTCCATCTGTGATCTCCATGTACGGGGGCAGGGTTCAAGACCCGTGAAGTGAAGGTGTGGTCTCCGGTGAGGAAAAGTAGAACACAGGAGACGGACCGGCCAGTTGGCACATCATGCCCTGCCGCCTCCCATGCCCTACTCATCCTCGGAGGAGTCCCCGACCTCGGCGGTGCCGGACGTTGGACGGCGGCAAGTAGGATGCGTGGTTGATGGTGCTCCCGTCGTCGGCCGCCAGCGTGGCCACCGCTTGTGCGGCGACTTGAGCGAGGGCGGCGACCTCGAGCTCCATTCCCGAAGACAAGCTCTCCCGCAGAGCGTTCGCGCTTGCGGTCATGGCGGATGTGGTTCCAGGTAGGAGGACGATGCGCTATGGTGTGGAGGTTAGCTGGGTGTTGCCGCTTTAAGTAGCGCATTCCAGTGAGGCCAAGCGTTCGGGTGCGTCATTAAGTCGCCGGAGTTGGTTCCGCAGGCACCGAGCCTCTTAATGACGACATACGAACGGACGACATGAATGCGGGCAGTTGGCGCCGGCTGGGAACGCACCGCGCGACGGTGCGAGGGACGAGGGTTTTGGTGTGCCAGGGTAGTCAGCTGCGGTCGTGGCAACGTTGGAGATGCCCTTTGCTCACATGCGATCCCCGCATGTCATTGGAAAAGCAAGACGACCCGGCATGGTCTCAGGTCTAGAGGATGCAGTTGGCTGCGCTACACCACTTCGCGGACGCGTTACGGCGCCCCGTGCATCCTCGACGAGCCAGGTGTTGGGGTGTGTTTGGATTGTGGCCAAAGTGCACCTTGCCAAAATTTTGGTCATGACCAAAAGATTGGTCTTTGTTTGGATGGTTGCCATTTTTTTGGCATGCCAATGAACTCTAGCCAACTCTAGTTCATGTTTCTTGCCAATGTCAGCCAAATCATGGGCAACCAATACCTCAACCAAAATTTTGGTCATGACCCAAAGATTGGTCTTTGTTTGGATGGTTGCCATTTCTTTGGCATGCCAATGAACTCTAGCCAACTCAAGTTCATTTTTCTTGCCAATGTCGGCCAAATCATGGGCAACCAATACCTCAACCAAAATTTTGGCTACCCAATGCTTTGATAGGGCAACCTTGGGCACAAACCAAACATACCGTTGGTCGTGCCACAGCACTAACGCCACCCTCGTCAAACTGAAACCGACCGTGTCTAGCGACGATATGAGCGTGTCACTCACCGCGGTCGCCGTGTCCAGAGGCGGTGCTAGAGCTGCGCCCCATTGTTGGCCACAACGACCCACATGAACGGTTGTCGGTGGCGAGGAGGTCGTGGGCCAGCTCCTCCATTGAACTAGTCTGCGCTACATCGTCCCAACGGGTGTGCCCCCCATGTCTGTTTCCCTGTTTTCCCGGCCATATTTGAGCGTCAGTGCTCCGACGCATTAGGCCTTTCACTATGTAGGCCAAGCAAGACAACTTATTGTTTATTTGAGCCGTTCAAGTATAATCATGTGGCGTTTGCTTATTTCTCATTCCTCTCCAA
This sequence comes from Triticum urartu, assembly GCF_056163025.1. Classification (NCBI taxonomy): domain Eukaryota; kingdom Viridiplantae; phylum Streptophyta; class Magnoliopsida; order Poales; family Poaceae; genus Triticum; species Triticum urartu. Next base: position 298,331,535 of record NC_141877.1, read on the forward strand.
CCCTCTTCTCCATTGATCATGTCGCCCTCCAGTCGAGTCCATCCTCCCGCATGCCTCATTTGAACATCCCGCCGAGTATCATTCGCATGTACCCACCCTAGTCCTCTTTCAATAGATCTCCAGACCCCGAGATGAAATCGAGAGGGAACGAGTGGGGGCACGTGATACCTAAGGCAGATTCAAAATTTTGAACCGGTGATCATAGCATCCACAAATCATATATAAAGGGTATTCAATGTTCGTTTCGTTTTTGAATGTACAATATACTCCCTCCTATCCTTTCTAGTTTACATATAAGTTTTATGTGTAGTCAAAGTATATCTACTTTGATCAAAAAGGTATCAACATTCAACAACGCCAATCAATATTGTTAGATTCGTACGTACTCCTAGGTTTGTACTCGAGATGGTTTCCAATTTGACTATTGATAAGATTAATAGTACATGAGATGTATAATGTGAAAATTATATCATTGGAAACTCCTTTCACATACGAATTTGACTGTATGCTTTGAGTAAGTTGCATGTCATATATTATTACTCTAACATTTGGTCAAAGTTAGCCTCAAAAAATGCATTAGACCCTATATGCTTTGTGTAAGTTGCATGTCATATATTATTACTCTAACATTTGTGTAAGTTGCATGTCATATATTATTACTCTAACATTTGGTCAAAGTGGTATAGTGGAAGTGGATCCTCTGACGTAGGTATCCCTGCCTTACCCTCCCTTTCGGTCACTTACTGGTGGACCCCATGCTTGCTACGCCCCGCATGTCAGTTACTCAATGGGTTCGGCCACGTCAGGGGATCCTCATCCGTAGTATACTCCCTCTGTTTTTATTTACTCTGCATAAAATGGAGGGAGTGGTAGTATAATAAATGACGCGGGTAGGGGAGGGGGAGGGACGTCGGTTTGCTCTCAACTGCGGTCCCACAAGCAAGCGAAAACGCAAGACGAAGCGCGTTCCATTTGGTGAGTGACGTGGAGGGTCCAGCGTGCCGGGCTGCAATGCGAACGCGACAAGAGCGATGTACAGTCAAAACCGATTGACCGGTCGTCACCGGAACCACTATTCACACCAGAACCTTCGCTGCTCGGCCTACGCCAGCCACTACCCTAAAACCACACCAAATCTCCAGCCCATTCCCCCACCTTTCGATCCCCTAACCCGCATCAAGCGTCCCCTAGTTTGCCGGAAAGCCATGGTGTGCCGCAAGATCACTTACTACAAGATGCTGACGCCGGAGCGCCGCACAAAAATTGCGGCGGCGGTCGGCGCCACAGACCTCCGTTCCCAAGCTCGCTTTGCGGCGGGCCAATCCCCGAGTTCTCTGGAGCCAAGCTACAAGGAGGAGGAAGCCGATCCAATGTTCATGGCGGAGGTCGCGGCGCAGAAGGCCCCCGATGGGTATGAGGCGATGGACGTCGACTTCGTGACGGTGTCCGAGTCCCCCATGGTGCAGGCGGACTAGCGGTTCAACATGGCGATACTAAAGGAGGACCAGGAGGCAGAGGCTCAACTCGATGCAGAGCGCACGCATGCCGCTGCCATCAAGGCTCTCCTGCAGGCGGAACCGGACGTCGTGGATGTGAACCGGGCGGCGGAGGCTCAACTTGAGGCAGAGCGCGCGGATGCCGCTGCCATCGAGGCCCTCCTGCATGCGGAACCGGATGTCCTGGACTTGAACCGGGCGGCAGAGGCTCGACTCGACGCAGAGCGCGCGGATGCCGCTCTCATCGACGCCCTCCTGCAGGCGGAACCGGATGTCCTGGACTTGAACCGAGCGGCGGAGGCTCGACTCGACGCGGAGCGCGCGGATGCCGCTGCCATCGAGGCCCTCCTGCAGTCGGAACCGGACATCCTCGACTTGAACCGGGCTGTGCTCTTGTCCATGCAGAGCGCCCGCACGCTCCGCTTGAACGAGTAGCTGGAGGCCGAGGACAACCACGGTGTGGAGACACACGACGGCAGCGACGGCTGGTTCGCGCTGGCAGCCAAAGACGACGATGTCGTCTCTTTCCGCGAGCAGTGATAGTTTTTCTTTATGTTGTTGTTTTTATGGATCTTTTGCTGTGTAAAAACATATATTTGTTATGCAAGTCGCCTGACTTGGGTCAGTCTACCATTTCAGGCGGTTGGATGAATATCCTACGTCTCCTAACCCTTCTTTCCTTCTTCCTCACCTCTTCTTCTTCCCCAACAGACCACCGCACGGGCCGTACGGATACTCCCCAACATGCGGTTGGATAAACATACTCTATGAACGAAAATTATGTGACAGCAATAGGATGGCTGAGTTTGGTGTGTTCACATGCGACAGCACGTGTCAGTGAGGGTGCGTTCCCTTGGTTGGGTTTGCGGCATGCAGGAGCGACCGTGTGAGGGTGCGGTACGACCGCGGCGTGCAGGAGCGACCGTGTGAGGGTGCGGTGCGACCGCGATAGCCGTGCGCAAGTGTACCTCCTTCTCATTTTGAAAACTTTAGGCAAGCTTGGAAAAAATGTGTGGCGAAGTTTGGCAATGCAAGGCCTATACCCAAACAGGATAAGTACGTACGTACTAGGAGTACTAGTGTTAAAAAAGAAAGGCTGGGTTTTCCTTCGCGGGATTTAATCCATACAAATCCTCATTTCACGTGTCAATTAATGCGTATTTTTTTCTCCAAAGACCAAAGAGCTAACCATCTCACTCCTCATCGCTTGATTAATGCAGCGCCATGCAAACCAACCTTCTCACTTCCGCATGCATGCAGGGGATATTAATGTCCTTGGTTGCTAACCCCATCAATTTTGCCTCGATTAGTGTTAGTGGCCCTTTGCAAATTGTAATTTTGATATAATGGCCTTGTGTACAAAAAAATGGAGGTAGTAACTATATTTGACTTCCTTCCCCATTGCGGTGACGTCGACGATATTTTTTGGGTGGTTTGGCGAAGTGCGTTCGACGGAGAACACCATTGAGGGAGACCACGGTAAGTCGTTCGCAAGTGCCGCTTGCAAGCCGAGACAACCTCCTTATTTGCATCCAAGAAGTCCTTTACTAGTACTACTATAACTAATGCGGTGAGATGGCTTCTCGAAGAAGACGATGGAGAAGTGGAGTCAGCGAAGAGTGAAATGATGGTTCCTTCGTCCGTGCTTTTGTGATTTGACGCCTCACTTCTTTGTGATTTGTGATAGAAGGGACAGGGGAGTAGACTCTGTGCTCTATATTGTACTACATGCGTCCAAGCATGGGAGAAAGAGGAGATACGTTGCATTTTTCTATTCCTTCAATCAATCAATCAGGGAGCTTCGGTTCCATCTTTTCGGCTTTGGAAACACCGTCCACAATGGTTCCCACGATGCCAAAAGCTATTTTCACATTTGGCTACACATTGTGGATGCCCTTAACCGTACCACTTGGTTTTTCTCCTGTGTGCTATCTATACAAATCTCAATTATATTGATCTAAAAAATTATAGAATCGAGATTAGTAAAAAGGAGGTGATTTTGCCGCGCGGATGGTGGGGGAGGTTTCTTATTTGAGCAATGCTACATCCACGTAATGGTTTACGTAAAGTTACAAACTGATGTGATGTGGGACTATTTGATTGGATTAAAGGAGAGGATTAGGCCCACCCCACCTAAAAATTAGGGGGGCATATATAGATTAGATGGAAAGTATACGTAGCAGCTACGTAGCCATTTGTAAGTCTAGGATTAGGCTTCTTATTTTCGGAGGAAGTTGTCCTGGCGGCTTGCTAACATGCGGTCCCACGTGTCAGTGCTTTACCAAGCCGATCCGCGTCCCACATGAGGCAGAACAACGGCAGATACAACACGTGGTTAAGTTGAAGAAGATGAGGGAGAAGCGGATTCAGCAACGAGTGAAATGATGGTTGCTTCGTCCCTCCAACTTAACTGCGGGAAAGGTGCAGCTTTGTGATTTGACGCCTCATTGCTCATTACTACGCCGACGCCATGACTGGGGTGCTTCACCCCGGCTGCTCTGCACTGTATTCCGGTATGGCACGTGGACCCGGTAGCTTGATGTCCCACATGTCGGCAAAAGGGACTAGAAGATTTATGAAAGCGAGCGCTCCACTCTTACGACAGAGGAGTAGACGACATGACGGCCCAGTGAACTGTCACTTGTACTGTATAGTACTATAGTTTTGCTGTTTCGCATGATCCATCGATACAAACCCGATTAAACAGGAAAGGGCAGGATTTTTCCCGCGCGGTATATGATATTGGCCATACATTTCAAAGGCAATTTTAATGTATGCAAACTGAATAATTATAAGTAACAATATGATATCTAGTAAAACTAAAAACACATATGATTTATTGTGTTAGAGTATAGTAGTAGTGATGTATTGCATAGTTATTAGATGTAACATGCGAGAACGTGTAGAGATGTAGTTTTGGAGGGCCTACATAGAGAAAAGTGTAATACGGTCACCGAACTTCAGAATAAGCTGATTACGGTCACTATATACATTTTGTGGTGATTATATGGTCACTTGCTCATAGCTCAGCATCGGATTGCACTCTGTTGACCGGCCAAATAGTCTGCGTGGCGCCATGTTAACTAGTTAAATTGACCACGTTCGTTGTGGGTCCCACCTGTCAGTTCGCATAGGCAAAAGGTTAGATAAACACAAATTTACGCAGGCGCAACAAGGCTCCAACCCGTGCGCGGGAATCACCTGGTTGTGTATGTGTCTGTCAGGGCCTGATGTGTGCGCATGCACGTGTAGGTTGAGAACTTGAGCGCGAGAGTGTGATGGTCGTGTGGTGTACTGGTGTGTGCATGCATGCGTGCGTGCGTGCGTGTGTGCGTGTGAGTGTTGCGTGTGTGGCTGCGTGTGTACGTGTGAGTGTTGCGTGCGTGCGTGGGTGCATGTGTTTGTGTGAGTGTTGCGTGGATGCAGTTCGTGTGCATGCATACGTGTGTGTATAATCACCACACCAGCTCATGTGTGTTAAAACAGACGGCTCAGCATACCAATACAAGGCCACCTTGTCCGTTGTGCCCGCGGTCATGACTTCGAACCACCCTCCAAATATTTTTTTGTCATTTGTTTTCATTCTTACTAGCAAGATGCCCGTGCGTTGCATGTAACATCAAGATGCATTTGTATGACTTGTTTATCTTGTGAGAGAAAAGGATGAACGAGGGAAGGCCTTATTTGCAAATGTGGAGAGGTGTGTGGGTACCTTTTTGCAAAATCGCCATAGTTTCTTTCCTATCCGTCAGATATAAATCGGACGGCCTATATTGCAGGATGGCAGGCACACCATCATCACCAACTCTGTTTTTTATAAGAGTGTATTTTATGTATTTTATAAGAGTGTAGATGTAGAGTAGATACAAGTCGACAGGTGGGCACAATGGTAGTGAGATAATGTGATGCAACACTAGAGGTGCCACATGGAGCGTTTAACTGGTCAACTAGTCATGTCATGAGCAAATATAGAGTTGTACGGTGAGCCCGTGACTGCATAATAACCACTAAACATAAATGGTGACCGTAATGAGTGGATTCTGAAGTCCAATGTACGTATCGTGCTTTCACTTCAAATACAATGATCGTCATTGCATATATCACGAGAGAAAGATGAAACATGCGTGAATTTTCTGGGGGCTTACTTTTAGAGGACCTGGAGATAGTTTTGTGTGCATACGTGAAAGGGGCGTACAGGGGGGTATGCGATGGAGAGAGAGATGCTCTTCGTTTCTCTTTATTATGACTAACTTTGTATATAGTATAAAAATATACAAATTCACTGTGCGGAATAAATATCATTGTGGGCACCATGCAATGCAAATTAGCGTCCGTACTCCTCCATATAACTTTGTAATATTGTATATATGTAGAAACTCTAAAATAATTTTTTGGCCACACTTTATTCAAAAGGAATGTTGTATGCGAAATAAACATGAAGAGAGGGCTTTTTAGATCAATGGGGTGCGTGATGTAACATGTGTGAATGTGTAGTTGATGCATTTGGCGGGGCCTAGAGAGGTATGTGTGTGTATTACGTATTCGAGAGAGGCATGGATAGAGGGGCTGACGGGGGGCGTGGGAGAGATAGCACGAGAAATGTGAGTGGTCTGGAGAGAGAGAGAGACGAATATGACGTCACAACAAGAGATTCCATTCCCTTGAGTGTGTATATGCAAGGGGGGAGGGAATAGAGGCACGAGGAGAAATTTTCTGTGTGTGTGGTGTTTGTGTTGGTATGTGTGGGTGTGAGAAGATAATGAGACATGGGGGCAGAGGGTGTGTCACCGCGTGAGGACCGGTGGGTCGAGGTGAGGCCGTTCGTTCTGTTCCGTCCTGCGCCACATTGGTCGGCCCGTGATGCATTTAGGAAGACCCATGGATGACTAGTCGTACAAGACAAAGATAGCAGAATTGTGAAGGACTCTGTATCCACTGACAAACCCGACTAGGATTTGTAACCCTAGGTTCTCGGACTAAGGTAACCCCTTTATCTCTGATATTACTATTCATCCAACCTAACTTTAAGGGGCATCCTACAGAATGCTCTGCTAGAATCATACTCGTCGATTAGGAAGAGAGGTGTGAGACAATGTGTGAGAGATAGGTGTAAAGATAATGTGCGTACATGAGACACGTAGGCAGGTCCATGTATATAGAAAGGGTCGATGAGGATTGTGCGTGTGTATGTTTGCGAGAGGAAGAGTGCTTGTGATAAAGGTTAGTGAAAATAGTTGTAAATGGTTACGAGAGGGAGGGAGGGTTATATCTAGAGCATGTGTGCAAGAAAGAAACCTCAGGAGAGAGTGTGTGAGCATGTGTGAGAGACCACCGATGGAGAGTGAAACTACACGTAAAAGACTGCTCTACACATTGATTAAAGATATAAATTGTATCCAAATATTAGGATGGGATCATGATATTTGCAATTCGCGTAAGGAGCGATCATTGATCCATCAGACATCTAGATTCTATCGAATTTGAGCATGTCGATGTTATTATTCGACACAATTGATCCACATAGTTAGTATTTTGAACTCCAGACAATGCATCGCTTTAGCAATCGAATATAAACGTGAGTATAGTTCATGTTGTGTGTGTAAAGCACATTATACATACGAAAGTTACACAATGGACATTATAAATAGCTACTACCTATGAACTAGCATACATTTGAATTCAACTTAAGGTGGTTTAAAAATCGAATTCAACATGAAGTCCATTCAATTATTTTAATTTGATATCATGGCATTTGTAAACCATACCTAAAATATGGGGGCACCAATCTTTGCTCTGATTTTGTACATAATAGCATATGTAGTCGTGTACAAAATAGATTCAAATTTAGCTCCTCCATTCCAAAATAATCATAGTTATAGGATTTTCAAGTGTCAAAATTTCAAAAAGAAGCGGATAATTTAATGAGGTTTTCAAACATACAAGGTCAAATATAACGTTGTCTATTTAGGTCAATCCTCATAGTTCAAGAGTACTCTAAACGTGAATGCTTGTGTTTCAAAATTTTGAACGAAGCGCCAAAAGAGCCTCTACTCGCCTGAAACCACGTGAGACCAATGTTTGGTAGTACAAGGAAATTACTTTTCTAATAACTCCGACCCGTGAAACCTACCGGCCTGACGTCCAAAGGTCTAAATCGGGGTAGGTTTGTAGCTTCATCTAGACGCCACGCAAAAGCATCCGAAAAACATTCATACACAATGGCCGCCTAAGCACACATGCGCGCAGCCGAAATCGCTCCCGCCCACTATTTGGGACACCTGGGATTACCATCCTACCCCCGACCCGCAGTAGGTCCTAAATTTAAGAGGGGGCAAAGTTTGTACTTTCCCCAAATTTCAAACAAGCGCGTCCCATTTCTGTTCAAAAAAGCCAAAAACAAGCGCGTCCCAGACTGAAACATGGTTCCCCCCACCCGTCCGATTCCCCATTCGTACTCTGTGGGCGCCAAAACTACCTCTCAACCAGGCGCGAAACCCCGGCGTCCTCTGACCGCCACCCCATCCCACCCATCAACCGCTGCCCTCCTCCATCACGCCGGAGCCGATACCCCGACGTCGTCGTCCACCGCAACCTCAACCGCAACGCCCTCCACGGCTAGTAGTTGAAGTTGAGGCCGAGCCGTCCGTACCTGAGCCAGTTGAACCACGCCGTCCTGCGCCTCACCGCTGCCGCTCCAACTTCGCCACCCTCCACCGCACCGGAGCTGTTCCTGCTACGCTGTCCTTTGCCGCTTCGAATCTGCTTCCCCTCCGCCGACATACGGCCACGGCAACACAGTCAACAATTTGGCCATGGGTTCGTCCAAGCCTGCACCCTCCATAACATCGGTTTCCCCAGTAAAAAGAAGAAAATTGGCGCGACTTGTGGAGGTGACCACACCGGCAACCGAAAAAGGTACTCCTCTTCCCTTATTCGTGCAAATCTTACGTCTCTGCTTGCACGGTATTCATCCCACAGAAGACACTAGTTGACCGCTTCTTCTTGATACTAGATGTTCCTAGTAACTCGCGATGCATAAGGTTTCTCCTCATATACTATTTCACCTTAGCTAGAGGTCCGTCGCCCCCCTGAATTTCAATTTCTGGCCACTTGATTCCCAATTAACGGAAGCATTCCCCAGCATAACAGGCGCTAGTACGCCTATTACGCCGGGGAAGCAGTGCCTTGGTGTTTATCTTAGGGGCGTGTGTGGCCTAGAGCTACTGGCGCCCGATCTGGAGGTCGGCCGGGATTAAAAGGATGGCCTGGGGGTGCTGCCAAGCACGGCGGTGGTGTGAGGTCGATGGGAGGGCGGGGCGGCGGAGGCAGGGGTCTGGGCCGGTGGTCGCTGGCGGTTCGAGAAAGATCGTCAACAGTGACTGGCGGGAGGTAAACGAAGGCCATCTACCCATTCCTTATAGATCGGACGGTTCATTAAAAAAATCGACTGGCCTATTTATTTTCAGTCGACTGTTATCTTAGATATGACCACATGTGGTGGTGTGCTGGAGGAGTACCTGCATTTCCTGTGCTCATATATTACAAAATCATACAGAGTAGAATCTAATTTTGTTTGCCATGCAATGTTGTAGAGCTATCATATGTCTCCTGTCATTTATTTTTCAGCCACCTGCTATCTGCTACTTTTACAGTGCACTAGTTCTGCACACACTTCACCCTTACTCTCACTGTTGTGTTTTTATGCAAGGGTATTTCAGACTCTGCTGCCATGAGAGAAGCCAAAAAGAAAAGAGATAAGTCGCTCCAGCTTGTTGTGCGGCTAGGCAAGACACGTTTCAACGCTTTAATGGGTGCAGTGTCAGTAGATGGAGACGGGGAACGTAGCTCTGGAGTTGATGACCTCGCTCGCAATGAACCACCATCCCAGGTGCTTGCTTTAACTTCGCGGTGTCATATGTGGTTGCATGTCCCATATGGTGTCTAGCTTGTATACGAAAGGCCGAAGTCGGTAAGATAAGGAAAGATATTTTTTTACATGAACCACCATCCCGTGAGCACCAGAATACAAATAGCTAGTCAGGGCACTGGCCGAGCCAGTGACAAGCCCAGCAAAGATAGGCATCACCTGGAAGCCAACTAAAAAGCTGTGATGGTGGCGAAGCAGCCCGCCTCCCACCAGGCTCTCAGGTCCTAGATGATCATGCTCACCACTCCAGCCGGATGTCTAGCTTGTATTGCTTCCAATTTGGTTAAATTGCATCTGCTTAGCTTACACATTATACCTTTGAATATGACATGTCTTTCTGTTTTTGGTACATACTAGTACATCTATGTATTAACCATGTTCTTACATCAAACTAATGTTCTTGTGTATCCCTCATCAATCACTTATGACGAGGCAGGCAGGCAAGGGGACTACTCCTCATTTAAAGAATGCAGCGTTAGCCTCCCGACATGATTCTCAAGAAACAGAAATGCTAGATGAAGATAGTGAACGTAGCTCTGTAGTTGATTACAGCATTTCCCCTACACTAGCATCGCACGTGCTTGCTCTAACTTGGCAGCGTGATATGTGGTTGCATGTTGCATATGGTGTCTAGATTGTAATTCTTCCAATCTGGTTAAACTGCATGTGCTAGTCTGCTTAGCTTATACATTATACCTGTTAATGTGACATGCCTTCCTGTATTTAGTACATAGTACATATGTCTATTAAGCATGTCCTTACATAAAACTATTGTTTTTTTGTATCCCGCATGAATCAACATGATGAGACACCTTTAGTATATGCGGTGCGATATTAGTTGCATCTTTCATATGATTTATAGCATGCGCTGCTTCTAATTTGTTGAAATTCCATTTATGATGGGACGCTTTTAACTTGGCAGAGTCATATTGGTTGCATCTTTCATGTGGTGTCTAGCTTGCATTGCTTCTTATTTGCTGGAATGGTTTCTGCTTAGTTTACACAAACAGTTGTGAACATGCCATGTCGTCCTGTTTTTCTTACATATTCCATCCTGGTATCATGTGTTTGCCTTACATCAAAGTAGTGATTGTCAGTATCATGCATGAATGAGTTCTGAAGAGAGAATTTTATTGCTTTTTCTTGTCGGTTTTACTTGACAATTCAAAATCAATAAAGCGGAAGGAAGTTGGCAAGGCAGCGGATAAAAGTGCTCCTTCCGAACGGAGGGCCTATACAGTTTCTACTCCTCCACACCCCCAAGATGATTTCCAAGACAACACATGCATAGACACTCAACAAAGTTGTGTTTATGATGAGCACATCTCCCCTAGTGCAGCATCACCGGTGCTCCCTCTAACTTGGCACTGTTATATGTGGTTGCATGTTATGTGTGATGTCTAGCTTGTATTGCTTCTAATTTTGTTGAATTCCATCTGCTTACTTTACACATTATACTTGAATAAGACACGTGTTTATGTTTCTAGAACATACAATATCTGTCTATCACACCATGTTCTTACATCAAATTACTACTGTTGTGTAACCTGCAACAATCACTTATCATAAGACACGTTTGACTTCGGAGTGTGATATAGGTTACATCTCACATTCTTTTCTAGCTTGTATTACTAATTTGTTGAAATGGCACTTATGACGAGACAGTTTTAACTTGGTAGAGTGATATTCGTTGCATATTTCATATGGTGTCTAGCTTTCATTGCTTCTAATTTGTTGAAATGCCTTCTCCTTAGTTTACACATCATAAGCTGTGAATATGCAATGCTGTGAATATGCAATGGCACTAATGACGAGAGACCTCTAACATGGTAGTGTGATGTTGTTTGCATCTTGCATATGATTTATTTCTTGTACTGCTTCACATTTGTTTAAACGCCATTTATGATGAGACACTGTTAACTTGGCAGAGCGATATTTGTAGCATCTTTCATATGGTGTCTACCTTCCATTGCATTGCTTCTAATTTGGTGAAATGTCTTCTTCTTAGTTTACACATCATAGTTCTGGTTGTCTCTTCCGTCCTATTTTTCATACATATTACATCCTCCTATCATGTGGTTGTCTAACATTAAAGTTCAGTTCGTCTGCATCACGCATCAATTTGTTCTGAAGAACTAAATTGTTATTCGTTTTTCTTGTCGGCTTGACTTAACATGGCACAGAGAAAGACGAAGAAACACAGAATGGCAGGGAATGAGAAGCGGATGAATCCTGCAGATTCTGCTGGTACTGATGGTGCAATAGAAGGTCAAAGTCCAGCAGAAAATTCTACAAACACGGCATCCCATGCTACACGAGTTGCAAAAGAAAGACAAACAGAAACAAATAGCTGGCACCAAACAAGCAGAGACAGCCCTAGTTCTTGCAACACCTACCACAGTACTACCAGCTGCACGACGTACTCGTGCGTCAACTGAGCTAGCAGCACGTTCTCAAGATCCCTTGCCACCTGACACTACTTCTCAAGCACTCTTGACACAAGACGAGTTGGCAATATCAGATGAACCTTGTGAGCTTCAACAGCAAGAAGGTAGTTGCTGGAGTCAAGTTACAGTTGCATGCTTCTTTATATGTAGTCTCACAGTTTGATGTACACTAACACTTCCTATGTTTGTTGTTGGACTAGAACCTAGGTGCAAGAGCAAATAAACATCAGGGATAATGCTCGATAGGTTAACTAAATCTAGAGGAGGAAGAATGTAGATTCGTTTTCAGGCAGGTTTAAAAAGGCCACATGATGCTACAGAGTCAGCCAAGTTAGTGTCAGAGGCAGCGGTTGCTGTTAGGTGTAATGTACGTATCCTCCCAACATGGATTCAGTACAGGAATGACAAATACTAAACCCAGTTCAACATCTTCCTCGACCATTTATCTGTAAGTATGGTTATGTATGGAAACTAGTAATATCGCCTTGCTCTATCCAATACTTTCTAGGTTGCTGATAATGAGACTCCCATAATTTTCAACAGATGAGGTTCAAGTTGGATAGCCAAGATGATGCAACCAGACAAGCTTGCACCCATGTTTTCAAGTCTACTCTGCGATAGTATCGGTATAACTTGAGGAAAACTCACTTTGAAGGCAAGGCTAACAGTGAAATTGCCCAAACATCTCCAGTGGAAAATATATCTGATGAAGACTGGAGAGGCCTCGTTAAACACTGGTCCGATCCGAAGTATCAGGTACATTATATATATATATATGTCAATAGATCACATGTTGAAGTCCTATTTGCGCATGTGCCACACAAATCTATCTTCTTGTAGGTGAACTGTTCAAAGAACAAGGCCAACCATATGAAAGTGAAATTCCAACAGACGACAGGATCTCGTAGCTATATTGCACACTGCGAGGCTCTTGTAATTAGCTGCTGTTTCACTCTTTTCGTTGTACCATATTATCAGATCTATATTGACTTGTTCCAAATGCAGAAGAAAGCCCGCAAGGACCAAAAAGTACCTGAACCAAATGCTATGGAAATCTTCAAGGACTGTCACACCAGCAAGAAGAAGGGCATGACTACACCAGTCAAAGCCGCTGTTGTAAGTCCTTAATCCTCATGCCTTTTAACTACTACTTACTCTGACTTGTGCCTTGAACTGCATGGTTTGCAGCCAATGTCTATTACTCTTTTCAATTTTATACACAATTGTCTTAGCGTATCATTGCACCTTACAAGGTTTAAAAGAGAGGAGTGATGTTCCTTTGATCTTGACCCGTAATCTAGTTCCGTGCTGGACTTGCCCACACAACGTTACGATTGCATGTTTGTATATTCTCAATTGTTTTGTGATATGAATGACGTCATACTATGCTTACCATATTATAAACTTCGTCTCTTTATCCTTAGCCCTCAATACAATGTGAAGAAATAGACAATACATAAGCGATGGTACATGGTCATATGTTTGGAACCTAGTTTTATTATGTACTTTGCAATAAAATACAACTAATATTTTACATGGGTTCACCAGAATAAGTTCTGTATATAGACCAAAGCTATTTTGTTTGGATTTTCTGCCTCCTTAATATCTTCTGTTCTGGTACTACTAATGTAAAACCTCAACTTTTCAGTGAGCTATGGAAAAAATGGTGGAACCGCCACCTTCTGAAGGTGGCGAGGCAACTATAACCGCAATGTCAGCTCTTGCTACAGTGGGTCAGTACCTGTCCACTAACATTGCCAAAAGCATGTTCTTGCGTAATAATGGGTTGGCTATTAAGGCAATATCGTCCAAACTGCCTCATGATCAAGATATGCAAGCTCAAAGCAATGTTGTATCTGCGCTCCAGACACAAGTCCATTCCCTAACAGAGACCCTTTGTGAAACAAGGAGAAACATTGCTCAATGTCGTCAAGATATGCATGGTTTTGAAACCAGACTATCAGGCATTTGCTATGTTGTTCAGGAGCCTAGGGGAAATGAAGGCGAGGGTTATGGTGCTCCATCGGACAATACAGCATGAAAACGTAACAGTCAGGTCAAATGAACTGAGCTTCTGAACTTCTGGTGGTGCATTTATCTGCTAGACTATTAATTTTTATGCCAACCTTCCTTTTGTTATATAGTTGTAATTTATTTTGGTGCGATACAAAATTTATTCTTAACATGCAGCCACCGCCTGAAGAAAATAGCAAGTCATTTTTGTATAGTGTGGGGTGTTCCCTATATTTGCATTGGTGGCGATCTTTGATGCCGAGTGGATGTAATCTGTGCAATCGCCTTAATAGCCTAGCATTAGTTTCGGCCTTATTTACTTCCTAGTCTTCTTTTTCCCTGGTTTGCTAGTGGCCGCAACTACCATGGGCCATATACGGGCCGTAGGATCCATGGCTCTCCTACAGGCCGTCGATAAATGGGCCTGTAATTGGTGGGCCTCGGGCCGTCGGATAAATGGGTCTACATGGGCCATAATCAGGCATAATTGGTATCGGCCCAGCATGGTAACAGGCCATTAATAGGCCGTAGGACAGCAAAGGCTTAATTCTGTCACAGGCATAACGGGTCGTTAATGGGCCAGAATATAGGACGGGCTGGAAACGGCGCAACGGGTTAACAGGCCAGAAACGGGCCGACTCTTGCCATGGGCCGAATTTGGCCCATTAGGGTAATAGGCCAGTAACGGGCCGACTCTTGCCATGGGCCGAATTTGGCCCATTAGTGGAACAGGCTAGTAACGGGCTGACTCTTGCCATGGGCCGAATTTGTCCCATTAGGGGAACAGTCCAGTAACGGGCCGGAAGTAATCGAGGGCCGAAAAGGATCCCAAGAACGTATGGGGCATCAATAGGCCGAAAGCTAACACGGGCTGGAAACGGCCCATGTAAATCATGGGCCGTTAACGGGTATAAAGAAAATTACTGTTCATTATGGACTAGAGTCACCGTGGGCCTTTACTTGGGCCGGCCTATTATGGCACACGAAAATCTTGTGGGCCTTTACCTGGGCCGGCCCATTATGGCCCGCGAAATCTTGTGGGCCTTTAGCTGGGCCGGCCCATTATGGTCCGCAAAATCTTGTGGGCCTTTAGTTGGACTGGCCCATTTAAACTTGTTGGGTTGTGCCCCGTGTCGACGTATCATAGGCGCCTTCTGTCCAGTGAGTGGATGACATCTGTCCCGACGATGAGCCGACACGTGTTTCCTCTAGCCAATGATGATTTTACACATGGAAAATCCCCATTGGTCGGGGCTGTTAACGGGTTATCGGATCCAAAACTCGACCCGATAGCTTAAGGTGTTCCGTTACGGTGGATGCCACGTGTCGGTCACCCTTGACGAAAGCACTTCTGTGAAGCGCGATTTATCGTCATGGAAGTGGACACTTCCATGATGATAATTTTGGTAATGTCATGGAACACTTCTACGACAGCACAGGTATGACTATCTTGATTCTGTCATAAATTTGTCATGGATGTACATGCATGACAAAAAAAGCGACCTACTGTGACAAACACGTATCATCACGGAAGTGTATTTTTTTTGTAGTGATCGTAACAAGAAAATAAAATTTCTATGATCTGATCACGGAGGCAAATATTTAAGTTACGAGTTTGGCCTTTGTAATGCCCACGATGCGGCTATATCTCCCACGTGCCGAGGCATGACTTAGAGGCATAACCACATGGTGGTTTTGTCGCAAGAAGGGTCATATTCACACAATCCCATGTAATGAACAAGAAAGGGATAAATAGAGGGTTGGCTTACAATCGCCACTTCACACAATACTTAAATAAATCATACACCATCCAAAATACACACATAGACCGACTATGGCCAAATCCAAATAAAAGAAGATAAAGCCAACTGCTAGATCCCCGATCGTCCCAACTAGGCTCCACTACTGATAATCAGGAAACGAAACATAGTAACGACCAAGGTCCTCGTCGAACTCCCACTTGAGTTCGGTAGCATCACCTGCACTGGTATCATCGGCACCTGCAACTGTTTGGGAGTATCCGTGAGTCACGAGGACTCAGCAATCTCACACCCACGAGATCAAGACTATTTAAGCTTATGGGTAGGATGTGGTAATGAGGTGGAGTTGCAGCAAGAGCTAAGAAAATATGGTGGCTAACATACGCAAATAAGACTAGGATAAGAAGCTACGCAACGGTCGTGAAGCTAGAAGTGATCAAGAAGTGATTCTGAAACTGCTTACGATCAAACATAACTCAAACCGTGTTCACTTCCCGGACTCCGCCGAAAAGAGACCATTGATGTCTACTACACAACCTTCTTCTTGTAGACGTTGTTGGGCATCCAAGTTCAGAGGTTTGTAGGACAGTAGAAAATTTCCCTCAAGTGGCTGACCTAAGGTTTATCAATCCGTGGGAAGCGTAGGATGAAGATGGTCTCTCTCAAACAACCCTGCAACCAAATAACAAAGAGTCTCTTGTGTCTCCAACACACACAATACAATGGTAAATTGTATAGGTGCACTAGTTCGGCGAAGAGATGGTGATACAAGTGCAATATGGATGATAGATATAGGTTTTTGTAATCTAAAAATATAAAAACAACAAGGTAACTAATGATATAAGTGAGCGAAAACGATATTGCAATGCGTTGAAACAAGGCCTAGGGTTCATACTTTCACTAGTGCAAGTTCTCTCAACAATAATAACATAATTGGATCATATAACTATCCCTCAACATGCAACAAAGAGTCACTCCAAAGTCACTAATAGCGGAGAACAAACGAAGAGATTATTGTAGGGTACGAAACCACCTCAAAGTTATCCTTTCTGATTGATCTATTCAAGAGTCCGTAGTAAAATAACACGAAGTTATTCTTTCCGTTCAATCTATCATACAGTTCATACTAGAATAACACCTTAAGACACAAATCAACCAAAACCCTAATGTCACCTAGATACTCCAATGTCACCTCAAGTATCCGTGGGTATGATTATACGATATGCATCATACAATCTCAGATTCATCTATGAAACCAACACAAAGAACTTCAAAGAGTGCCCCGAAGTTTCTACCGGAGAGTCAAGACGAAAACGTGTGCCAACCCCTATGCATAAGTTCACGAGGTCACGGAACTCGCAAGTTGATCACCAAAACATACATCAAGTGGATCACGTGATATCCCATTGTCACCACAGATAAGCACATGCAAGACATACATCAAGTGTTCTCAAATCCTTAAAGACTCAATCCGATAAGATAACTTCAAAGGGAAAACTCAATTCATCACAAGAGAGTAGAGGGGGAGAAACATCATAAGATCCAACTATAATAACAAAGCTCGCGATACATCAAGATCGGGTGAATCAAGAACACAAGAGAGAGAGAGAGAGATCAAACACATAGCTACTGGTACGTATCCTCAGCCCCGAGGGTGAACTACTCCATCCTCATCATGGAGAGCGCCGGGATGATGAAGATGGCCACCGGAGAGGGATTCCCCCCTCCAGCAAGGTGTCGGAACGGGTCTAGATTGGTTTTCGGTGGCTACAGAGGTTTGCGGCGGCGGAACTCCCGATCTAGGTTCCTTTCTGGAAGTTTGGGGTTATATAAGAGGTGTTGGCGTCGGGGACAAGTCAGGGGGGTCTCTGAGGCGGCCACAAGGTAGGGGACGCGCCCAGGGGGGTAGGGCGCGCCCCCACCCTCGTGGTGGCCTCGGGACTCTTCTATCCCATCTCCGGTACTCCGTGGGCTTCTTTTGGTCCAAAACTGATCTCTGTGAAATTTCAGGTCAATTGGACTCCGTTTGATTTTCCTTTTCTGTGATACTCAAAAACAAGGAAAAACAAAAACTGGCAATGGGCTCTAGGTTAATAGGTTAGTCCCAAAAATCATATAAAACAGCATATAAATGCATATAAAACATCCAAGGTTGATAATACAATAGCACGAAACAATCAAAAAATATAGATACGTTGGAGACGTATCAACCATCACGGCTACACACATGGTTGATTCATTTTAATTAAGTCAAGTGTCAAGTTCTCTACAACCGGATATTAACAAATTCCCATTTGCCACATAACCACGGGAACGGCTCTCAAAAGTTTATACCCTGCAGGGGTGTCCCAACTTAGCCCATCACAAGCTCTCACGATCAACGAAGGATATTCCTTCTCCCGGAAAGACCCGATCAGGCTCGGAATCCCGGTTACAAGACTTTTTGACAATGGTAAACAAGACCAGCAAAACTGCCCGATGTGCCGACAAATCCCGATAGGATTCGCATGTATCTCGTTCTTAGGGCACACCAGATGGGACAAGCTACGAGTAAAACCAGCCCTCAAGTTTCCCCAAGGTGGCCCCGCGGGTTACCCGGTTCAGACAAATACTCAGAGGGGCACTGGCCCGAGGGGGTTTAAAATAAAGATGACCCTTGAGTCTGCAAAACCAAAGGGAAAGGTATAGGTGGTAGGTAGGCAAATGGTAAAACCAAGGTTGGGCCTTGTTAGAGGAGTTTTATTCAAAGCGAACTGTCAAGGGGGTCTCATAACCCCAACCACGTAAGGAATGCAAAATCAAGGAACATAACACCGGTATGACGGAAACTAAGGCGGCAAGAGTGGAACAAAACACCAGGCATAAGGCCAAGCCTTCCACCCTTTACCAAGTATATAGATGCATTAATTAAAATAAGAGATATTGTGATATACCAACATAAACATGTTCCAACATGGAGCAATCTTCAACTTCATCTGCAACTAACAACGCTATAAGAGGGGCTGAGCAAAAGCGATAACATAGCCAAACAACGGTTTGCTAGGAACGTGGATTAGAGGCTTGACATGGCAATATGGAAGGCATGATATAACAAGTGGTAGGTAGCGCGACATAGCGATAGAATGAACAACTAGCAAGCAAAGATAGAAGTGATATCGGGGGTATGGTCATCTTGCCTGAGATCCCGCAAGGAAGAAGAACGAGTCCATGAAGAAGACAAACGGACGAAGTTGAACGAATCCTCACAACTCCGGAACAAAACCGAAGCTAACGAGAGAAGCAAACCGGAAAGAAGCAAGCAACATGATAAAGACACAAGCATAAACATGGCATGATGCACAACCAAGGATGATGCATGTTCGGTTTAAATATGCATGGCATGGCAAAGTGCACAAGCAAAACTACAAGTTAAGTGGAGCTCAACATGTAACAAGATGCATGTTGACGAAACACCACATTCGATTATTTAGTTCACTCCCGGTTAGGTACTCAAAAATATTAAATGTTGGTTAACATGGAAAGAGGTGAGGCATAAGTAAACTAACTATTTAGGCAAGCTTAAATGAGGCCGGAAACATCAAACAACACTTCCGGAAAATCCCCATATGCATATTATGAATTTGGTACTGTTCTGCCCTCAACCATATTTTAGAGTTGTTAAACATGCAAGATGAGTGCACCATGTTAAACTAGGCATTTTATACCCCATTTGCATATAAAGTTTATTTAAAATGGAGCTACGGTTATTTAGTTATTAAATAAATCATTTTAACATGGCATTTCAGCAACTTTAATCAAACAGTATTTTTTAACATTTTAAACATAGATGAAAGTTGGATATTATTAATCTACACATAATTCTAAGAATTTTACATATACAATGTTTTTACATATGATGCACGGATGATTGATTATTATATGCATGAACATGAGGGACTATTCTGTAAAACTGGCACTCTCTGGAAAATTGCTAAAATCATACAGAACGGAAAAAAAAAGATGCGGGCCGAAATTGAACAGTGCATTGAGGCAGTTGGGCTGCTCACCATGGGCCATTGGCCCGTTCGATGGAGGAGGTAGGCCGATTGAGAAGGCCCTGGCTGGACCTTGGAGGCGCTGCAGCCGACCCACATGCACGAAGCAGGGGAGGCGAGCGAGACAAGCGGAAGCAGAGGAGCAGTCAACGCGAGCGGGAAGCAGGGCGAGCTCGATCCTCCTGGATCGGCGCGACGAGGAGGAAGACGGGGAGCGGCACGAGGAGGGACTTGGCGCGGGATGCAGTCAACAGGCGTAGGCGATCGAAGGCATAGGACACTTGGCGCTCGGGTCGTCCTCGACCTCGCGTGGGCTACCCCACGCAGAAGTAGGGGAGGCAGAGGCGACATGCAGAGGAGCGCCGGGGACAGCGGAGCTCGGCGCGGATCCATGGCGTCGAGGCGCGGGGGTTCCCGGACGGAGTGGACCTGGCTGACCCCATCCTGATCAGGTGGTGGAGCGGCTCCCAGTTGAAGCTCGAGGTTGGGTGTTCATGGCGGGACTTGGAGCGTTGTTGAAGGCTCCAGCGACGGGGACGGTGGGAGGCGTCAGATCCGGGCTTGGGGAATCCATTCCTGGTGACGAGGTGACCTGGCGCAGCACGGGAGTGGAGATCCGAGCGGCGATGACGAGGCCCAAGGCGGCAGGGGCTGGTTCCCTGAACACAACAGAGAGAGGGAGTTAGGTGAGAGAGATGAGTTCGAGAAGAAGCGAAGGAAGAAGGATAGGGATGCGATGGGGAGTCTGGCCTGGCCTGCTGGTGGCTGCTGGCAACGGCGCCGGTCGTCGAACAGCGGGGCGAGAGGGACGCCAGGGACGAAGCAGGGCACGGGCAGGAGAAAGAGGGGCGTTGTGCTATGGTGGTTGGTTCGCTGGGGAATTCAGGGGAGAGGGTGGAGGCTTGGCTGGTGGTTTGAAACGGGAGGGATCCCGAGGAGGATTTGGAAGATGGCGGCGCGAGGGGGAAGGATGGGACAGCTCTCCTAGATTTTAGGGTTGCCCCATTTATATATGTTAGTGGATTAGGTAAGGGGGGTATTTGGTCTGTCCGACCGTAATCGGGCGGTCGAGAATAAATAAGTTAGGGAGTCCAAATAAGAAAACGAAGATGTTTTAGGGATGTTTGGAGATGATCCGGATCCAACGGTGACGATAGTCTGGTTTGGGTTCGGGGCAGTTGCGGACGCGCACGCGAGGGGATCTGTGCACTATGCAGAGAAGCTTGACATTTAGCGAGAGTGGAAAACAAAGACAACGGGGGATGACAAAAGACCACGGAGAAGACAAGAGAGAAGAGAGCGGTCCGAGAGAAGGTGATGAAGGCAAAGGGAGAAACGACAACGACGACTGATGCAGGTTTTGTAAAATGACGGTGATGAAGTGCCGATGCAATGCAAACGATGACATGATGAATGCAACAAACAAATGAAACACATGGCAACAAAGAAAAACAAGGAAGGCTTCTGAAGAGTCGGTCTCGGGGCATCACAGCCATCATTTAAGACAATGTGGAATAGTTTCACAACTCACGCCACCTGGAACACCACAACGTAATGGTGTGTCCAAACGGTGTAACCGTACTTTATTAGATATGGTGTGATCTATGATATCTCTTACCGATTTACCAGCACATTTTGGGGTTATGCATTAGAGATAGTTGCATTCACGTTAAATAGGGCACCGTCTAAATCCGTTGAGACGACACCGTATGAACTATGGTTTGACAAGAAACCAAAGCTTTCGTTTCTTAAAGTTTGGGGTTGCGATGCTTATGTGAAAAAGTTTCAAACTGATAAGCTCGAAGCCAAATCGGAGAAGTGCGTCTCCATACGATACCCAAAAGAAACTGTTGGGTACACCTTCTATCACAGACCCGAAAGCAAGATTTTTTGTTGCTAAGAATGGATCCTTTCTAGAGAAGGAGTTTCTCTCGAAAGAAGTGAGTGGGGGGAAAGTAGAACTTGATGAGGTAATTGTACCTTCTCTCGAATTCGAAAGTAGCTCATCACAGAAATTAGTTTCAGTGATGCCTACACCAACTAGAGAGGAAGCTAATGATAATGATCATGAAACTTCAGATCAAGTTACTACCGAACCTCATAGGTCAACCAGATCACGTTCCGCACCAAAGTGGTATGGTAATCCTATTCTGGAAGTCATGTTACTAGACCATGACGAACCTACGAACTATGAGGAAGCGATGATGAGCCCAGATTCTAATAAATGGCTTGAGGCCATGAAATCTGAGATAGGATCCATGTATGAGAACAAAGTGTGGACTTTGGTTGACTTGCCCAATGATCGGTGAGCCATAGAGAATAAATGGATCTTCAAGAAGAAGACTAACGCTAATGGTAATGTTACTGTCTACAAAGCTCCACTTGTTGTGAAAGGTTTTTGACAAGTTCAAGGAGTTGACTATGATGAGATGTAGGATCTAGAAGAAGGAGTGTCTAGAGGGGGGTGATTAGACACTTAATGCTAAAGTTGCACTTTTTAAGCTTTTTCGGTTTAAGTGGAGTTTGGGCACAATTTAACATACACAATACATATCAAGCAAGCATGCAAAGAGTGTATAGGCAGCGGAAAGTAAAGCATGCAACTTGCAAGAATGTAAAGGGAAGGGTTTGGAGAGTTCAAACGCAATTGGAGACACGGATGTTTTTCCCGTGGTTCGGATAGGTGGTGCTATCCTACATCTGGAGACTTCAACCCACGAAGGGTAACGGTTGCGCGAGTCCACGGAGGGCTCCACCCACGAAGGGTCCACGAAGAAGCAACCTTGTCTATCCCACCATGGCCATCGCCCATGAAGGACTTGCCTCACTAGCGGTATATCTTCACGAAGTAGGTGATCTCCTTGCCCTTACAAACTCCTTGGTTCAACTCCACAATCTTGTCGGAGGCTCCCAAGTGACACCTAGCCAATCTAGGAGACACCACTCTCCAAGAAGTAACAAATGGTGTGTTGATGATGAACTCCTTGCTCTTGTGCTTCAAATGATAGTCTCCCCAACACTCAACTCTCTCTCATAGGATTTGGATCTGGTGGAAAGAAGATTTGAGTGGAAAGCAACTTGGGGAAGGCTAGAGATCAAGATTCATATGGTAGGAATGGAATATCTTGGTCTCAACACATGAGTAGGTGGTTCTCTCTCAGAACATATGAGTTGGAATGATGTATGTGTTCTGATGGCTCTCTCCACGAATGAAGAGGAGGTGGAGGGGTATTTATAGCCTCCACACAAAATCCAACCGTTACACACAATCTACCAATCTCGGTGGGACCGAATCAGAAAACTCGGTCTGACCGAAATAGTAAACCTAGTGACCGTTAGTGATTCTCGGTGGGACCGACTGGAACAACTCGGTGAGACCGATGTGCTAGGGTTAGGGAAAATCCAAAACTCGGTTTGACCGATTACTCAAACTCGGTGGGACCGATTTGGGTAATAAGTGAAACAGAGAGTTGGCCAAGCAAACTCGGTGGGACCGATTGCATATCTCGGTGGGACCGAAGATATTGCAACAGGTAACAGAGAGTTTGCAAGCCCATCTCGGTGAGACCGAGATCCTTATCAGTAGGACCGAATTGCTAGGGTTTGGCAGTGGCAAATGACAAGTGAAACTCGGTGGCGCCGGATAGAAAGAATCGGTATGACCGAGTTTGGCTTTGGGTTTAGGTCATATGTGGAAGTGGGAAAGTAGCTGAGGATTTTGGAGCATATCATTAAGCACTTTGAGCAAGAGGCTCATTATCAACACCTCATCCCTCCTTGATAGTATTGGCTTTTCCTATGGACTCAATGTGATCTTGGATCACTAAAAGTGTAAAATGAAGAGTCCTGAGGTTGAAGCTTTTAGCCAATCCTTTGTCCTTAGCATCTTGAAGAGGTTCCCACAACCTTTAGTCCATGCCACTCCATTGTTGAACTTATCTGAAATATACTAGGTAAAAGTATTAGTCCAACAAGAGATATGTTGTCATCAATTATCAAAACCACCTGGGGAGCACTTGTGCTTTCAATCTCCCCCTTTTTGGTAATTGATGGCAACATACATCAAAGCTTTAGATAAAGATATAAAGAACAGCAAGTAAAGCTTTGGAAGGACTTGTAACAAATATAGGCTCCCCCTACATGTATGCACTCATATGAATATAAAATATAGAAGCATGTGAGAGCATAATCATGACAGAGTAGGCAGTGTGTTACATGTATCTTGGCCATATGCATCAGAGCAAAATATTGTTAAGGAAAATACCTTCATGCTCATGAATCTTTCTTGCAAATAGTATGTACATAAACAAGAACTCCTCATACTCATGATTTTGATGCATACATTTACCTTGTAGTCTTTGAGTTGGCTTAGGATGGAATGAACCTGCACAAACACGGTTAGATAACACAGGTACATCCACTAGCCAGAGCAAGCAACAAAAACCACAAGAATACCAAGACTGGGATGACATGTAGAGAGTAAGTACTAGGTACTACATTGAATTCAACATGTCCCCAAGAGTAAAGATATGCAATGAATTCGACTGGTTTCTTTCCCATGGGTGTCTTGCTCCCCCTGAATCTTATATGGGATATTGGGAGAAGATAGGGAATAGAAAGTCAGAGCTGAAAGAAACAAATGAACATGTCTTTCCCCCTAAAAAGACTTGTGACATCTCTCCTCTTGAACATCAAGCATCTGGGATCCTTGAGTATTGTCTCTCCCCCTAGAGATCTCTTTCTCCCCCTTAATACATTATCTGGGACATCTGGGATCCTTGAGACTTTCTCTCCCCCCTTTAGTGCTTTGATGTGATCTCTCTCTCCCCGAAGATAAGCTTTGATGTGATCTCTCTCTCCCCCTTTGACATCAATTTCCAAGAAGGGTCTTCTGGAATCCGTCCAAAAGGTTTGGTCCTTGAGACTCAGCATAAAGCAATGGATAAAATTGGGATGCTTTTAGAGGAAAAGATTCAATGAGTGGAGCTGGATCAGAATATAGATTATGTGACAAACTGTTTTTTTTTGTTGCAAAATCGGTGGCACCGAGTGGTATGTTTCGGTGGTACCGAAGGGATTCGGTTGGACCGAAAATTATAGATCGGTGAAACCGAGTTCATTACAGAGAAAACACTTGTCAGCTCAGCTCACTAGTCAAATAAGATCTCACAAAGATTTGCAATGAAATACCTGAAGGATTTGCAAGGAATTGAATGCAGAAAATGCAGAACAAAAAGAAAAGAGAAGAAACTGAAGGATCTAGATGAAGTTTTTTTTGTTTTTGAAAAAGAGGAGGAAACAAATGAACAAGCATGAGACAAATGCAATAACACAGAAAAGGACACAACAGAACTTCATCTAGAGTTGGGCGGTGACATAGTCACCTATGTTAGAGTATATTGACTTAGGAGTCAAGTGAGAACACTTGATCATAGGTCATACTCATCGTTTAAGCTCATAATGGGGTTACCATTTTTCGTTTAAGCATCTTGATGTATTCACATCTTGTTGAGTTGCTTTGACTCATGTCTTGGAGTAAAGCTTCTCTAAGATGGAATAACGTACCTTGGGTGGTGGAGTGGTTCTTGCTCATGTAGTTGAACTTGTGTGGGTGCTCAAGGTTGATGTAGTCCATCATTTGGAGCACCACTTGGAGTTTGAGTTCATCTACCTACATGGGTTAGTTCTTGCAAGGAAGAGCACTTGTGTATCCAAAAAAATGACAATCATGAAGCTCAGCATAAAATTTGTCAAAGGATATGTTTGAATGGTTTTGTGCTTCCTTGTCTTCAACCACCATTGTGTAGAGACTTGGTGATGTAAAGATTGCTCAAGATGTGAGGGAGTCGCAATCTCATGGAATTAGTTTCAGCCAAGCACCTAAATGGGTTAGACAACATGCAAGGTACAAATATATCCAAGACATAAGATAGTCATCATAAGAGATATATCATGGATTAGTCATAAGCTCATGTCTTGCATGTATCCAATGGAGTTCCTACTCCACGTTTGAAGCATCAATAATGTTCAATTCTCCTCTTAACCTGCAAAATACTTTCTCATCAAGTGGTTTAGTGAATATATCCGCTAATTGCTTGTCAGTGCGAACATGCTTAAGATTAATGTCACCCTTAGCAACATGATCTCGAATGAAATGATGACGAACTTCAATATGCTTAGTTCGAGAATGTTGTACGGGATTATGACCAATTTTGATAGCACTTTCATTGTCACAAAGCAGTGGAACATGTTTCACATAAATTCCATAATATTTAAGAGTTTGGGTCATCCAAAGTAATTGAGCACAACATGAACCAGCGGCAATGTATTCTGCTTCGGCTGTGGATAAGGATACCGAGTTTTGTTTCTTGGAGGACCAAGACACAAGAGATCTACCAAGAAATTGGCAAGTACCCGAAGTGGACTTCCTATCAAGCTTGTCTTCGGCATAATCCGAGTCGGAATAGCCAACAAGATCAAAAGAAGACCTCTTAGGATACCAAATGCCAAAGTTTGGTGTATGAATTAAGTATCTCACTATCCTTTTCACAGCCTTAAGATGACATTCTTTAGGAGCAGCTTGATATCATGCACACATGCAAACACTTAGCATAATATCGGGACGTGAAGCACATAGGTATAGTAATGAACCAATCATATAACAAAAAACCTTTTGATCAACCGGTTCACCACCTTTGGTCAAATCATTATGTCCACTAGTGGGCATGGGTGTAGACATACCTTTGCACTCTTGCATATTGAACTTCTTGAATAAGTCCTTGGTGTACTTCGTTTGAGAGACAAATGTACCTTCCTTAGTTTGCTTGATTTGCAAACCAAGAAAGAATTTGAGTTCACTCATCATAGACATCTCATACTTCTCTGACATTAGCTTTCCAAACTTTTCACTAAAGAGAGGGTTAGTTGAACCAAATATGATATCATCAACATAAATTTGGCATACAAATAGTTCTCCATTAACCCTTTTTGTAAAAGGAGTAGAATCAATTTTACCAATTTCAAAACCACTTGCAATAAGGAACTTGGTCAAGCATTTATACCATGCTCTAGGAGCTTGTTTAAGACCATAGAGAGCTTTGTGAAGTTTGTAAACATGATTAGGTTTCTTAGGATTGACAAAGCCGGGAGGTTGTTTGACATAAACTTCCTCCTCTATTTCACCATTTAGAAAAGCACTTTTAATGTCCATTTGGTACAAGGTGATATTATGGTGATTAGCATAGGCAAGTAAGATGCGAATGGACTCAAGTCTAGCAACGGGAGCATATGTCTCACCATAGTCCATACCTTCGACTTGTGTGTACCCTTGGGCGACGAGACGTGCTTTGTTGCGAACCACTTGTCCATCTTCATCTTGCTTGTTGCGAAACACCCATTTGGTACCAATGATGTTGTGATTGTTGTCGGGCTTCTCAACCAATGTCCAAACTTGGTTTCTCTCAAAATTGTGTAGCTCTTCATGCATAGCGTTTATCCAATCCGGATCTTCCAATGCTTCTTCAACCTTCATAGGTTCAATGCTAGAGATGAATGAATAGTTTTCACAAAAGTTAGCTAAACGAGTTTTTGAGCGAGTGATTCTCCCGGTTTGTATATCATTGAGAATTTGCTCGACGGGATGATCTTTGGCAATTCTTGCTCGAACTCGTGAGAGTTTTTTCTTGGGTCTTCGTTGAGCATCTTCTTCATCTTGTTCTTCTTCTTGTCCTTCTTCATTGTTGAAGTTGTCATTCTCTTGTCGTCGTGGAGAAGGAGGTTGTTGATGTTCGTCTTGATGTACTTCCTCGTCTTCTTCATCTTGGCGTGTCCCACTTGTGGATGCTTCCATGTCAATTCTTGGTTCACCTTGTTGTGAAGTAGAAGCTTCCACTTGGACGGATGAGGTACTCTCCTTCACCTCCGTTGGACGAATTTTGCCAATGGACAAGTCTTGGATTGCTTCCGAAGGGTCTTTGTCTCCTACATCAATTGGCAATTGCTCTACTTGCGAGCCATTAGATTCATCAAACTTCACATCTACCGTCTCTTCAACCTTTCGGGTGAAATTGTTGTAGACACGGTAAGTGTGAGAGTTTGAGCCATAACCAAGTAGAAAACCTTCATGAGATTTAGAAGCAAACTTTGAACGACGATGCTTATCAAGAATGTAGCACTTTGAGCCGAATACTCGAAAGTATCCAACTTGGGGTTTGTTACCGGTGAGGAGCTCGTATGCCGTCTTGCCGAGTAGCTTGTGAAGATACAAGTGATTTGTTGCGTGACAAGCTGTCTCAACCGCTTCTGCCCAAAAGTGCTTCAGCGTCTTGTATTCATCAAGCATCGTTCTTGCCATTTCGATGAGCGTCCGGTTCTTCCTCTCAACAACTCCATTTTGTTGAGGTGTGTACGTAGCCGAGAACTCGTGTGAAATCCCTTCTTCGTCAAGAAAGGTGTCCACATTTGCGTTCTTGAACTCCGTTCCGTTGTCACTCCGAACCTTCTTGATCTTCACTTCAAACTGATTTTGGGCTTTCCTAGCGAAGTTTTTGAAGATCTTCTGGACCTGCGACTTGTCATTAAGAAAGAACACCCACGTAAATCTTGAAAAATCATCAACTATAACTAGACCAAAAGAATTTCCACCGAGACTCTTGTAGGCGTTGGGACCAAAAAGATCCATATGAAGTAGCTCGAGTGGCCTCCTTGTGGTCATGATGTTCTTCACGGGATGCCTTCCTCCAACCTGTTTACCTGCTTGACAAGCACTGCAAAGTCTATCCTTATCAAATATGACATCGTTAACTCCAAGGATATGATTTCCTTTAATAAGCTTGTCAAGGTTTCTCATGCCAACGTGACCTAGTCGTCTATGCCACAACCAACCTTTTGAGGATTTAGCAATAAAGCAAGTTTTAGGTTGTGCCTTTTTAGAGAAATCGACAATGTAAAGATCACCTCTACGCATACCGGTAAAGACCATTTTATGATTGTCTCGACGAAAAATTTGGCAATCTATCTCAGTAAATAGAACATTCAAACCAAAATCAGCAAGTCTAGATACTGAAAGTAAATTGTAGCCGAGAGATTCAACGAGCATGACATTTTGAATGGAACTATCATGTGAGATGGCCACCTTACCAAGGCCAACCACTTTACCCTTTGAATTATCACTAAAGGTGACATATTTTCGAGGGCCGTCATTTTCAGCAAGCTCACGGAACATCTCTTCATCTCCGGTCATGTGATCAGTACATCCACTATCAAGAACCCATTCCTTTCCACCTGACGCATATCCCCGAAGATTTGCCGTAAGACCAAAATGTCTCATTGCATCATCAAGATCGAAGTCACTATCATCATCATCATAGTATCCATGTTCATCATGATCTTGTGACTCATCATTTCCTAGAGAGGGTAATTCATTAGATAAATGGTCATCAAAGTGGTCACTTTTATGAATTCTTATAGCTTCGAATATGATATCACTAATGATTCCAACATCTCCTTTAGCATGCTTAAGATTGGTAAGCTCAAATAGACAATTACCAAAACTAGGATCACTAGAGTTCATCTTACTCAAGGCAATAGATTTATGGAGAATTTCATCCAAAGTTTTAAAGGAATGATCGGGAAATTGTTCCTCAAGAAATTTCCATATAGTATAGGCACAATTAAGAGTAGGCAAACTAGCAATCAAATTTTTGGGCAATCCTCTAATGATGAGCTCAATGGTTCTGAGATTGCGAATCATGTCAATATCTTCATCTAGGGTAGGATGCAAAGGATCAATATGAGGTGCACAAGGGCTAGCAATATACTTGTTTAAATGATATTGATTGAAGATTACAAGCATCTCATTTTTCCACTCATGAAAGTACTCTCCATCAAGAATAGGCACTCTATGTCTAAGACTCCCTAAAGTAGACACATCCATCTTCCTCCAATGGTGATTAAACCAAGGCAATGGAGACCAAAGCTCTGATACCACTTGTAGGATCTAGAAGAAGGAGTGTCTAGAGGGGGGTGATTAGACACTTAATGCTAAAGTTGCACTTTTTAAGCTTTTTCGGTTTAAGTGGAGTTTGGGCACAATTTAACATACACAATACATATCAAGCAAGCATGCAAAGAGTGTATAGGCAGCGGAAAGTAAAGCATGCAACTTTCAAGAATGTAAAGGGAAGGGTTTGGAGAGTTCAAACGCAATTGGAGACACGGATGTTTTTCCCGTGGTTCGGATAGGTGGTGCTATCCTACATCCACGTTGATGGAGACTTCAACCCACGAAGGGTAACGGTTGTGCGAGTCCACGGAGGGCTCCACCCACGAAGGGTCCACGAAGAAGCAACCTTGTCTATCCCACCATGGCCATCGCCCACGAAGGACTTGCCTCACTAGTGGTAGATCTTCACGAAGTAGGCGATCTCCTTGCCCTTACAAACTCCTTGGTTCAACTCCACAATCTTGTCGGAGGCTCCCAAGTGACACCTAGCCAATCTAGGAGACACCACTCTCCAAGAAGTAACAAATGGTGTGTTGATGATGAAATCCTTGCTCTTGTGCTTCAAATGGTAGTCTCCCCAACACTCAACTCTCTCTCATAGGATTTGGATCTGGTGGAAAGAAGATTTGAGTGGAAAGCAACTTGGGGAAGGCTAGAGATCAAGATTCATATGGTAGGAATGGAATATCTTGGTCTCAACACATGAGTAGGTGGTTCTCTCTCAGAACATATGAGTTGGAATGATGTATGTGTTCTGATGGCTCTCTCCACGAATGAAGAGGAGGTGGAGGGGTATTTATAGCCTCCACACAAAATCCAACCGTTACACACAATCTACCAATCTCGGTGGGACCGAATCAGAAAACTCGGTCTGACCAAAATAGTAAACCTAGTGACCGTTAGTGATTCTCAGTGGGACCGACTGGAACAACTCGGTGAGACCGATGTGCTAGGGTTAGGGAAAATCCAAAACTCGGTTTGACCGATTACTCAAACTCGGTGGGACCGATTTGGGTAATAAGTGAAACAGAGAGTTGGCCAAGCAAACTCGGTGGGACCGATTGCATATCTCGGTGGGACCGAAGATATTGCAACAGGTAACAGAGAGTTTGCAAGCCCATCTCGGTGAGACCGAGATCCTTATCGGTAGGACCGAATTGCTAGGGTTTGGCAGTGGCAAATGACAAGTGAAACTCGGTGGCGCCGGATAGAAAGAATCGGTATGACCGAGTTTGGCTTTGGGTTTAGGTCATATGTGGAAGTGGGAAAGTAGCTGAGGATTTTGGAGCATATCATTAAGCACTTTGAGCAAGAGGCTCATTATCAACACCTCATCCCTCCTTGATAGTATTGGCTTTTCCTATGGACTCAATGTGATCTTGGATCACGAAAAGTGTAAAATGAAGAGTCCTAAGCTTGAAGCTTTTAGCCAATCCTTTGTCCTTAGCATCTTGAAGAGGTTCCCACAACCTTTAGTCCATGCCACTCCATTGTTGAACTTATCTGAAATATACTAGGTAAAAGTATTAGTCCAACAAGAGATATGTTGTCATCAATTATCAAAACCACCTGGGGAGCACTTGTGCTTTCATGAGACCTTCTCACTCGTAGCGATGCTTAAGTCTGTCTGAATCATGTCAGCATTGCTGCATTTTATAATTATGAAATCTGGCAAATGGACGTCAACACCGCATTCCTTAATGGATTTCTCAAAGAAGAGTTGTATATGATGCAACCAAAAGCTTTTGTCGATCCTAAAGGTGCTAACAAAGTGTGCAAGCTCTAGCGATCCATTTATGGACTGGTGCAAGCATCTCGGAGTTGGAATATACGCTTTGATAATGTGATCAAAGCATATGGTTTTATACAGACTTTCGGAGAGCCTGTATTTACAAGAAAGTGAGTGGGATCTCTGTAGCATTTCTAATATTATATGTGGATGACATATTGTTGATTGTAAACGATGTAGAATTTCTGGAAAGCATAAAAGGATACTTGAACAAAAGTTTTTCAATGGAAGGCCACGGTGAAGCTGCTTATATATTAGGCATCAAGATCTATAGAGATAGATCAAGACGCTTAATTGGAATTTCACAAAGCACATACCTTGATAAAGTTTTTGAAGAAGTTCAAAATGGATCAGTCAAAGAAAGGGTTCTTGCCTGTATTACAAGGTGTGAAGCTGAGTAAGACTCAAAGCCCGACCACGGCAGAAGATAGAGAGAGAATGGAAGTCATCCCCTATGCTTCAGCCAT
The DNA here is from genome assembly GCF_056163025.1 of Triticum urartu. Taxonomy (NCBI): domain Eukaryota; kingdom Viridiplantae; phylum Streptophyta; class Magnoliopsida; order Poales; family Poaceae; genus Triticum; species Triticum urartu. The sequence goes on from NC_141877.1 coordinate 298,363,471, forward strand.
AGGTTCTATACGATATGCCATGCTATGTACCAGACCTATTGTGTACCTTGCCATGAGTTTGGCAAGGGGGTACAATAGTGATCACGTAGTAGATCACTGGACAACGGTCAAAATTATCCTTAGAGGACTAAGGAAATATTTCTTGATTATGGAGGTGATAAAGAGTTCGTCGTAAAGAGTTACATCGATGCAAGCTTTTACACCGATCCAGATGACTCTGAGTCTCAATCTGGATACATATTGAAAGTGGGAGCAATTAGCTAGAGTATCTCCATGCAAAGCATTGTTGACATAGAAATTTGCAAAATAAATATGGATCTAAATGTGACAGACTCATTGACTAGACCTCTCTCACAAGCAAAACATGATCACACCTTAGCACTCTTTGGGTGTTAATCACATAGCGATGTGAACTAGATTATTGACTCTAGTGAACCCTTTTGGGTGTTGGTCACACGGTGATGTGAAGTATGGGTGTTAATCACATAAAGATATGAACTATTGGTGTTAAATCACATGGCGATGTGAACTAGATTATTGACTCTAGTGCAGGTGGGAGACTGAAGGAAATATGCCCTAGAGGCAATAATAAAGTTGTTATTTATATTTCCTTATATCATGATAAATGTTTATTATTCATGCTAGAATTGTATTAATTGGAAACATGATACATGTGTGGATACATAGACAAAACACCGTGTCCTAGTAAGCCTCTACTAGACTAGCTCGTTGATCAAAGATGGTTAAGTTTCCTAGCCATAGACATATGTTGTCATTTGATTAACGGGATCACATCATTAGGAGAATGATGTGATGGACAAGACCCATCCATTAGCTTAGTATAATGATCGTTAAGTTTTATTGATATTGCTTTCTTCATGACTTATACATATTCCTTTGACTATGAGATTATGCAACTCCCGGATACCAGAGGAATACCTTGTGTGCTATCAAACATCACAACGTAACTTGGTGATTATAAAGATGCTCTACAGGTATCTCCGAAGGTGTTCGTTGGGTTGGCATAGATTGAGATTAGGATTTGTCACTCCGAGTATCAAAGAGGTATCTCTGGGCCCTCTCGGCAATGCACATCATAATAAGCCTTGCAAGCAATGTGACTAATGAGTTAGTTGCATGATGATGCATTATGGAATGAGTAAAGAGACTTGCCAGTAATGAGATTGAACTAGGTATGGAGATACCAACGATCGAATCTCGGGCAAGTAACATACCGATGACAAAAGGAATAACGTATGTTGTCGTAACGGTTTGACCGATAAAGATCTTCGTAGAATATGTGGGAGCCAATATGAGCATCCAGGTTCTGCTATTGGTTATTGACCGGAGAGGTGTCTCGGTCATGTCTACATAGTTCTCGAACCCGTAGGGTCCGCACGCTTAACGTTCGATGACGATTTTGTATTATATGAGTTATGTGATTTGATGACTGAATGTTGTTCGGAGTCCCGGATGAGATCATGGACTTGATGAGGAGTCTCGAAATGGTCGAGAGGTAAAGATTCATATATTGGACGATGATATTCGGACACCGAAAGTGTTCTGGGGGTACTGGCTGCATATCGGGTCACTGGAAGGGGTTCCGGGCATCCCCCCGGCAACTACATGGGCCTTAATGGGCCAAGAGGGGGACAGACCAGCCCCTAAGGGTCTGGTGCACCCCTCCCATATGGGCTGGCCAAATTGGAGTAGAAAAGGGGAAGGAGGAAAGGAAAAAAGGGAATAGGATTTCCCCTTCCCCATCTTCCCTTCCTACTCCAAATAGGAATAGGAAAGGGGGAGGCCGAATTGGGAGGACCCCAAGTAGGATTCCTCCTACTTGGGGCACCCCCTTGGCAGCCTCTCCACCCCTCCAACCTATATATCAAGGGGGGGAACCGCTAGAACACACACCAACAATTGTTAGCCGTGTGCGGCGCCCCCCTCCATAGTTTATGCCTCCGGTCATATTCACGTAGTGCTTAGGCGAAGCCCTGCGTGGATCACTTCACTATCACCGTCACCACGCCGTCGTTGTTGGATTTTGGGTTCCGGCAAAACCCTTGAGGTTCGAACACTGCGGTGCGCACAAAGATCTCTACCCCTCCCTAGCTCACACACTCTACGATCTCACGGCCTAGCTCGACGAACCCAAAGAACACGAGACACAAAATTTATACTGGTTCGGGCCATCGTCATGGTGTAATACCCTACTCCAGTGTGGTGTGGTGGATTGCCTCTTTGGTTGAGGATGAATAGTTACAAGGGAAGAACAGCCTCGCGAGGAGAGGTGTTCTTGTGTTTGGTGAACTTGTGCGAGGTTGTGGATGGAATGGCTCCTCTCCCTCTCTATGGTGGTGGCTAGTCCTACTTATAGAGGCCCTGGTCCTCTTCCCAAATATTGAGCGGGAAGGTATCCCACAACGGCCAAATTCGAAGGGAGACAACTAGTACAAGCTATCCTGACAAAAGTGGTATTTGCCTGCCAAAGGCTCTGGTGGTGACGCCGTCTTGGGCTCCACGATGACCTCCATCTTGTCGTCCTGCTGGTCTTGGTCATGTTGCACCGTGCTACCTCTTGAGCACTGCGTTGGTTTTGCCTTGAAGAGGAAAGGGTGATGCAGCAAAGTAGCGTAAGTATTTCCCTAAGTTTTTGAGAACCAATGTATCAATCCAGTAGGAGATCACGCTCAAGTCCCACGCACCTACACAAACAAATAAGAACCTCGCAACCAACGCGATAAAGAGGTTGTCAATCCCTTCACGGTCACTTACGAGAGTGAGATCTGATAGATATGATAAGATAATATTTTTGGTATTTTATGATAAAGAGAAATAAAGATGCAAAGTAAAATAAACGGCAATACAAATAACTAAGTGTTGGAAGATTAATATGATGGAAGATAGACCCAGGGGCCATAGGTTTCACTAGTGGCTTCTCTCAAGAGCATAAGTATTACGGTGGGTAAATGAATTACTGTCGAGCAATTGATAGAATTGAGCATAGTTATGAGAATATCTAGGTATGATCATGTATGTAGGCATCACGTCTGTGACAAGTAGACCGAAATGATTCTGCATCTACTACTATTACTCCACACATCGACCGCTATCCAGCATGCATCTAGAGTATTAAGTTCATAAGAACAAAGTAATGCTTTAAGTATGAAGACATGATGTAGAGGGATAAACTCATGCAATATGATATAAAACCCATCTTTTTATCCTCGATGGCAACAATACAATACGTGTCGGTTCCCTTTCTGTCACTGGGATCGAGCACCGCAAGATTGAACCCAAAGCTAAGCACTTCTCCCATTGCAAGAAAGATCAATCTAGTAGGCCAAACCAAACTGATAATTCAAAGAGACTTGCAAAGATAAACCAATCATACATAAAAGAATTTAGAGGAGAATCAAATATTGTTCATAGATAATCTGGATCATAAACCCACAATTCATCGGATCTCGACAAACACACCGCAAAAGAAGATTACATCGAATAGATCTCCAAGAAGATCGAGGAGAACTTTGTATTGAGATCCAAAGAGAGAGAAGAAGCCATCTAGCTAATAACTATGGACCTGAAGGTCTGAAATAAACTACTCACACATCACCGGAGAGGCCATGGAGTTGATGTAGAGGCCCTCCGTGATCAATGCCCCCTCCGGCGGAGCTCCGGAAAAGGCCCAAGATGGGATCTCTCGGGTACAGAAGGTTGCGGTGGTGGAATTAGGTTTTTGTGGTGCTCCTGGATGTTTGGGGGGTACGTGGATATATATAGGAGGAAGAAGTACGTCGGTGGAGCAACGAGGGGCCCACGAGGGTGGAGGGCGCGCCCCCTGCCTCGTGGTCGCCTCGTTTGTTTCTTGACGCACACTCCAAGTCTCCTGGATCACGTTCGTTGAGAAAATCACATTCCCGAAGGTTTCATTCCATTTGGACTCCGTTTGATATTCCTTTTCGGCGAAACTCTAAAATAGGCAAAAAAACAGCAATTTGGGCTGGGCCTCCAATTAGTAGGTTAGTCCCAAAAATGATATAAAACTGTAAAATAAAGCCCATTAACATCCAAAATAGATAATATAATAGCATGGAGCAATCAAAAATTATAGATACGTTGGAGACGTATCACGCATCCCCAAGCTTAATTCCTGCTCGTCCTTGAGTAGGTAAATGGTAAAAAAGAATTTTTGATGTGGAATGATTTCTAACATATTTCTCAATGTAATTTTTCTTTATTGTGGCATGAATGTTCAGATCCATAAGATTCAAGACATAAGTTTAATATTGACATAAAAACAATAATACTTCAAGCATAATAACTAAGCAATCATGTCTTCTCAAAATAACATGGCCAAAGAAAGTTATCCCTAAAAAATCATATAGTCTAGCTATGCTCTATCTTCACCACACAAAATATTTAAATCATGCACAACCCCAATGACAAGCCAAGCAATTGTTTCATACTTTTGATGTTCTCAAACTTTTTCAATCTTCACGCAATATATGAGCGTGAGCCATGGATATAGCACTATATGTGGAATAGAATGGTGGTTGTGGAGAAGACAAAAAGGAGAAGATAGTCTCACATCAACTAGGCGTATCAACGGGCTATGGAGATGCCCATTAATAGATAACAATGTGAGTGAGTAGGGATTGCCATGCAACGGATGCACTAGAGCTATAAGTATATGAAAGCTCAACAAAAGAACTAAGTGGGTGTGCATCCAACTTGCTTGCTCATGAAGACCTAGGGCAATTTGAGGAAGCCCATCATTGGAATATACAAGCCAAGTTCTATAATGAAAAATTCCCACTAGTATATGAAAGTGATATCATAGGAGACTCTCTATCATGAAGATCATGGTGCTACTTTGAAGCACAAGTGTGGAAAAAGGATAGTAACATTGTCCCTTCTCTCTTTTTCTCATTTTTTTTCTTTGGGCCTTCTTTCTTTTTTTTATTTTTGGCCTCTTTTCTTTTTTTTTTTCATCCGGAGTCTCACCCCGACTTGTGGGGGAAACATAGTCTCCATCATCCTTTCCTCACTGGGACAATGCTCTAATAATGATGATCATCACACTTTATTTACTTATAACTCAAAAATTACAACTCGATACTTAGAACAAAATATGACTCTATGTGAATGCCTCCAGCGGTGTACCGGGATGTGAAATGATGCATGAGTGACATGTATGAAAATTATGAACGGTGGCTTTGCCACAAATACGACGTCAACTACATGATCATGCAAGCAATATGACAATGATGAAGCGTGCCATAATAACGGAATGGTGAAAAGTTGCATGGCAATATATCTTGGAATGGCTATGGAAATGCCATAATAGGTAGGTATGGTGGCTGTTTTGAGGAAGGTGTATGGTGGGTTTATGGTACCGGCGAAAGTTGCGCGATACTAGAGAGGCTAGCAATGGTGGAAGGGTGAGAGTGCGTATAATCCATGGACTCAACATTAGTCATAAAGAACTCACATACTTATTGCAAAAATCTATTAGTTATCAAAGCAAACTATTACGTGCATGCTCCTAGGGGGCTAGATTGGTAGGAAAAGACCATCGCTCGTCCCCGACCGCCACTCATAAGGAAGACAATCAATAAATAAATCATGCTCCGACTTCATCACCTAACGGTTCAGCATGCGTGCATGCTACGGGAATCACAAAATTTAACACAAGTATTTCTCAAATTCACAACTACTCAACTAGCATGACTCTAATATCACCATCTCCATATCTCAAAACAATTATCAAGTATCAAACTTCTCATAGTATTCAATGCACTTGTATGAAAGTTTTTATTATTGCCATGTTGTTCTAAACGACTCTCAAAATAATATAAGTGAAGCATGAGAGATCAATTATTTCTATAAAATAAAATCACCGCCGTGCTCTAAAAGATATAAGTGAAGAACTAGAGCAAAAACTATATAGCTCAAAAGATATAAGTGAAGCACTAGAGCAAAAATTATATAGCTCAAAAGATATAAGTGAAGCACATAGAGTATTCTAATAAATTTCAAATCATGTGAGTCTCTCTCAAAAGGTGTGTACAGAAAGGATGATTGTTGTAAACTAAAAAGCAAAGACTCAAATCATACAAGACGCTCCAAGAAAAACACATATCATGTGGTGAATAAAAATATAGCTCCAAGTAAAGTTACCGATAGACGAAGACGAAAGAGGGGATGCCTTCCGGGGCATCCCCAAGCTTAGGCTTTTTGGTGTCCTTGAATTTTACCTTGGGGTGCCATCGGCATCCCCAAGCTTAGGCTCTTGCCACTCCTTGTTCCATAATCCATCAAATATTTACCCAAAACTTGAAAACTTCACAACACAAAACTTAAATAGAAAATCTCATGAGCTCCGTTAGCGAAAGAAAACAAAACACCACTTCAAGGTACTGTAATGAACTCATTCTTGATTTATATTGGTGTTAAACCTACTATATTCCAACTTCTCTATGGTTAATAAACTCTTTTACTAGCCATAGATTCATCAAAATAAGCAAACAACACACGAAAAACAGAATCTGTCAAAAACAGAGCAGTCTGTAGTAATCTGTAGCTAACGCAACTTCTGGAACCCCAAAATTCTAAAATAAATTGCTGGACGTGAAGAATTTATCTATTAATCATCTGAAAAATAATTAACTAAATAGCACTTTCCAAATAAAAATGGCAGCAATTATCGTGAGCGCTAAAGTTTCTGTTTTTTACAGCAAGATCAAAAAGACTTTCCCCAAGTCTTCCCAACGGTTCTACTTGGCACAAACACTAATTAAACACAAAAAACACAACCAAAACAGAGGCTAGATAAATTATTTATTACTAAACAGGAACAAAAAGCAAGGAATGAAAATAAAATTGGGTTGCCTCCCAACAAGCGCTATCGTTTAACGCCCCTAGCTAGGCATAAAAGCGCAGATAGATCTACGTATTGCCATCTTTGGTAGGCAATCCATAAGTGGCTGTCATAATAGATTCATATGGTAATTTAATTTTCTTTCTAGGGAAGTGTTCCATGCCTTTCCTTCATGGAAATTGGAATCTAATATTCCCGTCCTTCATATCAATAATTGCACCAATCATTGTAAGGAAAGGTCTACCAAGAATAATAGGACATGAAGGATTGCAATCTATGTCAAGAACAATGAAATCTATGGGCACATAGTTCCTATTTACAACAATAAGAACATCATTAATTCTTCCCATAGGTTTCTTAATAGTGGAATCCTCATGGTGCAAGTTTAAAGAACAATCATCAAAATCACGGAAACCTAGCAAATCACACAAAGTTCTCATGATCTTTAATTTTAATTTTAATTGTAGGTTCCCACTCATCATAAAGTTTTCTAGGGATAGAAACTTCCAACTCAAGTTTTTCTTCATAAGATTGCATCAACGCATCAACGATATGTTTAGTAAAAGCTTTATTTTGACTATAAGCATGAGGAGAATTTAGCACGGATTGCAACAAGGAAATACAATATATCAAAGCGAAATTATCATAATTAAATTCCTTGAAATCCAAAATAGTGGGTTCACTGATATCTAAAGTTTTAACCTCTTCAATCCCCCTTTTAACAATTTTTGCATCAAGATTTAAAGACTCCAAATTTTTAGAACGCCTTATAGGTAAAGGTGGATCATCTTCAGCCCCATCATTATCAATATTCATATTGCAAAACAAAGATTTAATAGGAGACACATCAATAACTTTTAGATCTTCATCCTTATTATCATGAAAACTAGAAGAACACGCTTTCACAAAGCAATCTTTCTTAGCACGCATCCTAGCGGTTCTTTCTTTGCACTCATCAATGGAAATTCTCATGGCTTTGAGAGACTCATTGATATCATGCTTAGGTGGAATAGATCTAAGTTTCAAAGAATCAACATCAAGACAAATTCTATCAATGTTCCTAGCCAACTCATCAATCTTAAGCAATTTTTCTTCAATCAAAGCATTGAAACTCTTTTGTGAAGTGATAAATTCTTTAATATTAGATTCAAAATCAGAGGGCATCTTATTAAACTTTCCATAAGAATTGTTGTAGGAATTACCATAATTATTAGAGGAATTACTAGGAAACGGCCTAGAATTAAAATTACCTCTATACGCGTTATTACCAAAATTGTTCCTACCAACAAAATCCACATCCATAGATTCATTATTATTCTCAATCAAAGTAGACAAAGGCATATCATTAGGATCAATAGGAGCACTCTTATTAGCAAACAATTTCATAAGTTCATCCATCTTTCCACTCAAAACATTAATCTCTTCAATTGCATGAACTTTTTTACTAGTAGATCTTTCAGTGTGCCATTGAGAATAATTAACCATAATATTATCTAGGAGTTTGGTAGCTTCTCCTAAAGTGATTTCCATAAAAGTGCCTCCCGCGGTCGAATCTAAAAGATTTCTAGAAGCAAAATTCAATCCGGCATAAAAAATCTGTATAATCATCCATAAATTTAAACCATGTGTAGGGCAATTACGTATCATTAATTTCATCCTCTCCCAAGCTTGTGCGACATGTTCATGATCAAGTTGCTTAAAATTCATAATATCGTTTCTAAGAGAGATGATCTTAGTAGGAGGAAAATACTTAGAGATAAAAGCATCTTTGCACTTATTCCGTGAATCAATACTATGTTTAGGCAAAGACGAAAACCAAGCATTAGCATGATCTCTAAGCGAAAACGGAAATAGCTTCAGTTTAACAATATCATTATCCACATCTTTCTTCTTTTGCATATCACACAAATCAACAAAGCTATTTAGATGGGTAGTAGCATCTTCACTAGGAAGGCCGGAAAACGGATCTTTCATGACATGATTCAACAAAGCAGCATTAATTCCACAAGATTCAGCATCGGTAAGAGGAGCAATCGGAGTGCTATAAAATATTGTTGTTGGTATTGGTAAAGTCACACAATTTAGTATTATCTTGAGCCATCGTGACAAGCAAGCAATCCAACACACAAGCAAACAAGAAACAGGCAAAAAGGCAAATAGAAAAAGAGAAGGGGAACGGAAAGAGAGGGAGAGAAGAAAAGAGGGCGAATAAAACGGCAAGGGTGAAGTGGGGGAGAGGAAAATGAGAGGCAAATGGCAAATACTGTAATGCGAGGGATAAGAGTTTGTGATGGGTACTTGGTATGTCTTGACTTGTGCGTAGACTCCGGCAATGGTGCCAGTAATGGCTCGTTGTTGGGAGTCAAATCTTGACTTGACTTGGCGCGAATCTCCCCAGCAACGGCGCCAGAAATCCTTCTTGCTACCTCTTGAGCACTGCGTTGGTTTTTCCTTGAAGAGGAAAGGGTGATGCAACAAAGTAGCGTAAGTATTTCCCTCAGTTTTTGAGAACCAAGGTATCAATCTAGTAGGAGATTACGCTCAAGTCCCACGCACCTACACAAACAAATAAGAACCTCGCAACCAACGCGGTAAAGGGGTTGTCAATCCCTTCAAGGTCACTTACGAGGGTGAGATCGGATAGATATGATAAGATAATATTTGTGGTATTTTTATGATAAAGAGAAATAAATATGCAAAGTAAAATAAACGGAAATAGAAATAACTAAGTGTTGGAAGATTAATATGATGGAAGATAGACCCGGGGGCCATAGGTTTCACTAGTGGCTTCTCTCAAGAGCATAAGTATTACACTGGGTAAATGAATTACTGTCGAGCAATTGATAGAATTGAGCATAGTTATGAGAATATCTAGGTATGATCATGTCTATAGGCATCACGTCCGTGACAAGTAGACCGAAACGATTCTGCATCTACTACTATTACTCCACACATCAACCGCTATCCAGCATGCATCTAGAGTATTAAGTTCATAAGAACAGAGTAATGCTTTAAGTAAGATGACATGATGTAGAGGGATAAACTCATGCAATATGATATAAACCCCATCTTTTTATCCTTGATGGCAACAATACAATACGTTTCGGTTCCCTTTCTGTCACTGGGATCGAGCACCGCAAAATTGAACCCAAAGCTAAGCACTTCTCCCATTGCAAGAAAGATCAATCTAGTAGGCCAAACCAAACTGATAATTCGAAGAGACTTGCAAAGATAAACCAATCATACATAAAAGAATTTAGAGGAGAATCAAATATTGTTCATAGATAATCTGGATCATAAACCCACAATTCATCGGATCTCGACAAACACACCGCAAAAGAAGATTACATCGAATAGATCTCCAAGAAGATCGAGGAGAACTTTGTATTGAGATCCAAAGAGAGAGAAGAAGCCATCTAGCTAATAACTATGGACCTGAAGGTCTGAAATAAACTACTCACACATCACCGGAGAGGCCATGGAGTTGATGTAGAGGCCCTCCGTGATCAATGCCCCCTCCGGCGGAGCTCTAGAAAAGGCCCCAAGATGGGATCTCTCAGGTACAGAAGGTTGCGGAGGTGGAATTAGGTTTTCATGGTGCTCCTGGATGTTTGGGGGTTACGTGGATATATATAGGAGGAAGAAGTACGTCGGTGGAGCAACGAGGGGCCCACGAGGGTGGAGGGCGCGCCCAGGGGGTAGGCGCGCCCCCTACCTCGTGGCCGCCTCATTTGTTTCTTGACGCACACTCCAGGTCTCCTGGATCACGTTCATTGAGAAAATCACGTTCCCGAAGGTTTCATTCCGTTTGGACTCCGTTTGATATTCATTTTCGGTGAAACTCTAAAATAGGCAAAAAAAACAGCAATTTGGGTTGGGCCTCCGATTAGTAGGTTAGTCCCAAAAATGATATAGAAGTGTAAAATAAAGCCCATTAACATCCAAAATAGATAATATAATAGCATGGAGCAATCAAAAAATATAGATACGTTGGAGACGTATCACACCAATATGGAAACCATTGCCTGCTGCCTCAGGACTCCTCGCCTACGCTTGCCCCTTTAGCACCAAAGAGGAAACAAGGACACTATGCATGCAGGCGCCCGCCTGGTGACCGCCTGGTACCAGTCATCATGGCTTGCGTCACAAGAACCTCGCGAGGTGTCCCTTGCCTTGATCTCTTCACAACTGGCGAGCCAGCCTGGTGAGGCCGGCCCTGAGGAGGTCTTGCGTCGTCCTCCTCGCGAGGCTTGGCCCCTCGCGAGGGTCTTGAATGTTTGCTGGTGAAGATGGTCCGTACGGGGCCACTGGTGGAGCCACGCCATAGGGCCGCAGGCAAGCAAGTCTGGGGATCCCGTTCCCAGAACACCGATAGTAGCCACTGGGCCCAAGGTGCGCTCGGGCTTGGTTTCGAGGCGAAGCCAAAGGGCAAGCGCGGAGCGCCGCATGCCCCATCAGCCTGCGGCCACGGTTGGCGTGTGGCGACTGATTGGACGTGGGCGTCTCTGCTTCCCCACGCAGCCTCGGCAACTGCCCGACTTGACGGGTCCTTGTTGCATGCAGAATAAGATCATTATTGCCTTGGATCATGGAGGCCGGTGGTTGGCCTCCCTTTGGCTATAAATGGGTAGAGGGGCGGAGCCCCCGTCACCCGTCTCTCCCTTGGTTCTCCTTCTTCTTCTCCTTCCTTGCTCCACTGCTCGCTGGTGTAGTCATGGTGCCGATACAGAGGTTCTCGGCCGCGGAGAAGGGCAAGACTCCCCTCAATGAGCCCGAGCTGCTCCTGCCGAAGAAGAGGAGGTCCCATCGTCGCGAGATGGTCGTGAGACCGGTAGTCTCGCGGCCGTGGTACGAGAGGCCACCTCCTGGGTACCTATTTCCCTTGTGCGCTCACGCCGAGGGTTCCGGAGGGAGGAGCGATGAGCGCTGCCGCCCGCGCCAGGGCCGTGGCCGCTGTGCCGCGAAGGCGCATGCCGTCGCCCCAGGGGTCCATGCTACGGACTCCTCACGCGAGTTCGTGCTATGGGCGGCGATGCCTCCAAGCACTTGGATTCGCCTTCCGCGGTTCTTCACCGCTGAGATGCCGCCGAGGGGCCTTCTCAAGCTTAGGCTACAGCATGTCGACTGCGACGCCCTGGCGATTGGGGCGGAAGTTGAAGTCGTCGCCTCCGGGAGCCTGCCGCGCTTACGGCGCCCTTGCCATCCACTTCGAGTATGATGGCGTCTCCATGTTGTTCTTCTAGGTCTTCGACGAGGAAGGTCGCCGCTTGGAGTGCTGCCCTGAAGGGGATCGCCGGGACAGCGCAGCGGCGGGCGCCAGGCCTGCCGCTGGCCTCGCCCGCAGCTCCTCCAGCGACAGCGGTGACTCCTGGTGGTACAGCGACTCTCTCGAGCTCGTGGAGTCTCCAGAGATGAGCGACGACAGCTACGTGCCCCCAAGCTCTCGTCGGGCCCGGAGCAAGCTGTCGCGTCTGGCCGCCGTCGTCGTTGATCTGGATGGGTTGGCGCTGGCCTTCCGTGGCCCACTGTTGATGATGGCATCGGCGATGTCCGGCGCATGTAGATAGAGCTCCTAGGAATTCCCTTCCTTTTGTACCCTGTGAGGAATCGAAACAGACCCCGCGGGGGTGTGTAAAGCGTTTGTAATGCCTTTTGTTGATATTATCCTTATTGTGAAAATTTGCGAGCACATGTCCTGTTGACGCTCGGTCTCCCCTTTCCAATCTCGCAGCACCTTGGTGCTCTACACTGACAGGTCCCGGTCCCCAGGCACGTTGCAGCCGTCGCCGGTATGATAGGTCGCGATGCCGTGGTCAAGGCCAGGAGGTGAGCGGCCCGAGGTCCAGTAAGAGCTCCTGAGGCGCGATGCTCAAGAGGTCCCCTTTAGCGTGCAAGCAGCTACCTGGGGATGGGAAAGGGAGGCGATGTTGCCGCAGCAGGGCAGCGAAAAGGCGAGAATCTTATGTCGTAGCGCTGGGTCGGTCCAGGTACAAGACTTATCTTGGCGTTCCGGTGCCGCACCAGACATGGGCATCGGCCGCTGCTGGGTAGCTAGGTTAGGCCCGTGCGGGCCTCCCCCTCTTCTCCATGTTCTTCCTGGTGCTCTACGTCCTCAAGTCCCGGCCCTCGAGCGAGCTCAGCCGCCGCTGGTATGCCAGGTCGCGATGCCGTGGTCAAGGCCAGGGGTGAGGGTTGGAGAGCCAGTAAGAGCTCCTGAGTCGCGATGCTCAGGAGCCCCCCTTTTAATGCACAAGCGAATTGTATGGGAGAAGAGAGAGAGTCCGCGGTACCGCCTGTTGTAGTCCTCAGGAAGTTCCTGCAGGTTAACACGAGGAGGGGCGCAAATCACCGCGGTGATCACCGGTTCGTCGCTGGCTCATGGGGGGACTCCCTACTGCGGGGAGCACACGGGGCGTGTACAGCCCCGCCCCAACAAGTGGCTTGCACGGGAGGGCTAGGCGAGGTGTATCTGGGCACTCATGAGCCAACGTGGGACTCACGAGGCCCTTCCTCAAGGCGGGTTGTGCCTGGTCTTGATTCTTGATGGCTGTGGCACTCCTGCGAGATGGTTAGACAACCCGTGCCGAGTGGATTTCCTGAGGCTATCACACGAGAAGGCCAAGAACCAACGACCCCAGGAGGTGACGTGAACGGGGCCGCCCCGCTAGACAGAGCTCAGCCGTTGGATTTATCGACGCTGCAGGGACGGGCCTGAGCACAGACGTCGTGCCTAGCCTTATAATGTGAAGGATCCTAAAGAAAGACAATCGGCGTGCGGCTCCCATGGTAGGTGACAATCGAGCAGGTGACATCCATAGAAAGATTACGCATGAAAAGCAACTAGCTTAGGTAAATGTGAGAACGATACATGCCACTGGGTTGGACTCGAGCGGCCTGGGGTTAATGCAGCCTGAGGGGCGCTCCCAGCAGTGTGAACTGAAGATGCAAGCGGGTACATGCCGCAGAGATGGACCCATGCAGCCTGGGGATGATGCAGCCCAGGGGGCGCTCCCAGCTGAATGAACTTAGAAAAGTGTCACCTGGTTTGGTTGCCGAAGGAGTGTTGGGATGGCTGAAGACACGTAGCGAAGAAGTTGCTTCTCACGAGCCGCTGGGGCCCTGAGCCTCGGGAGGCTCTGGAGGCTCAGGTGGCCTCCGGAGGATCGTCTCCATCTCCTCCAAGACCGCATGATGTCTGGCCTCCTGGCCTGCAAGGATGCTCCGCAGATCACGCTGGAAGGCGGCAACCACGCTCGGCAGGCCGAACGGCATGCGAACATAGCTGTGAGGCGGGCCCTCACACCAACCAGCACGCGAAGGCTAGAAGCGCTCCTGAGATGCGGCCCTGTTGAGCCCTGGGATGTCGATGCAGACGCGCAGCTCACCACCCTCGCCTGGGTGGGGAGCAGCGCCAGGTGGGCGGCGGTCGCCGCGTATTGCTCTTGCTTCCTGAAGCTCCTGAGATGCCTTGGTGATGAACTCCTGAGTGACGGGTGCTGCTCGGCCGGTGTCCTCCTAAGGAAAATGTGCCGCGAAGCACGCTTCCACGAGGTGCCCGAGCATCTCCCTCATGATGTTGGCCAGGTCCGAGGCCCTCCAGAAGAGAGCCCCTGAGCCCTGCCCGATGAGGGCGCCGGGCGCGCCTCCCTATGCGAGGGAGGGAGGAGCACCAGGCGCTAGCGTGGATCCTGAAGTGGTGCCGCTGGAGGTGCCGCTCCCTTGAGGCCCAGCGCAGAGAAACTACTTCTTCTTCTTGGGGTTGGCCTCAGGAGGGTACTGCGCACCCGCGCTGTTAGGGTCTTAGATTGATGCAGCTTGGAAGGTGCGCTCGAGGGAGCACACCACATCTCTTTCTTCGCAAGGGACCGTGATGATTCCGCCGCTTCCTAGCATCTTGAGGACGGTGTAGCCATGGTGGGTGACTGCCATGAATTTGGCCAGTGCTGGGTACCCTAGGATGGCATTGTATGGCAGGCGGATGTGGGCGACATCGAAGTCGATGAGCTCGGTGTGGTAGTTGTCACGCTGACCGAAGGTGGCAGGGAGGCGAACTTGCCCTATTGGGGTGGTGGAGCCCTTTGTCACTCCTGAGAAAGGCTTGGTGGGCTGGAGCTGATCATATGGCACTTCAAGGCTGTCAAACATTTCGACGGACAGGACACTGAGTCCTGCGCCGCCGTTGATGAGGGTCTTGGTGACTTAGACATTGCTGATGACGGGTGAGCAGAGCATCGGGAGGACGCCGGCGGTTGCCGCGCATTTGAGCTGGTCCGCCGAGCTAAAGGTGATGGCGTACTTGGACCACGTGAGCGGGCATGTAGCCTCAAGCTTGGGGAGGGCTGCATTCACTTCTCGGAGAACTGCTTGAAGATGCGCTGGGAGGCTGGGGCCTGAGCACCACCAAAGATGCAAGCGATGGCGCGCGGCTCCTGAAAGCCCCTAGCCCCTTCGTCTTGCTGATGGTCGTCGTTCCTTCTTGGCGGCGGCAGTGTAGGGAGACCAGGGTTGCCCTGAGGGCGGTCCTCACGAGGCTGGTCCCTCCAGGCGCCCTCACGAGGCTGGTCCTGCCAACGATCCTCGCGAGCCTGGTCGCGCCACTCTTGGCGGGGCCCATGGTCGTCCCAACGTCCTCCACCTCGTCCACCTCCTCGGTCGTAGCCCCGGTCCTTGCGCTCGGGGCATCGACCGAAGCGTCCATCTCGAATGGCCCTGAGCTCTTGACAGTCGTTGGTGTTGTGCATGCGCATGCTGTGGAAGGTGTAGAACGTACGGCTGCCCTTGGACGACTCGGGAAGATCTCGGCCGCGCTTGGTGTCCGGTTCTGCTGCGAGTACGGCCACCCCATTGCGCTTCATGTCCTTGACCTTGGCCTTCTTCTCCTCTGGATCCGCGGCTGGGAGCTCGAGGAGGGAGACGCCCCTCCTCAGCCCTTTCACACTTGGTTGCTATGTTGAACAGCTCCAAGGTCGTGCACAGCTCCTCATGGATGGCGAGCTCCTCCTTCATCTTGACGTCGCGGACATCGGAAAACGTCGAGGTGATGGCCTCATCCATCACCTTGGGGATCTTGATATGCGCGTTGTTGAAGCGATGGATTTATTTCTGCAGGGTTTCTCCTGGCAACTTATTTCTTCGTGTGCGAGCACATGGCGCGGAGGATCACGCCGTTGTGTCGCGCATCTTGGATCGAGGACGCCATCTTGACGCGGGGGAGGCTGAGGCGCTCCCTGAGCCACGCGCCTCGGCGTGAGGGCGCTGTCTTGGTGCTGAGGGGGTGGAGGCACTCCGTGAGCCACATCGCCCGTAGCCGGGGGCGGGCGAGGCAGCGAGAGGGATGGCGCTGGAGAGCCCCGCGCGGCGATGCGGTCCAACCAGTACTCGTAGAGGTCATCGACCGGGTGATACGTCTCCGTCATATCTACTTTTCCAAACACTTTTGCCCTTGTTTTGGACTCTAACTTGCATGATTTGAATGGAACTAACCCGGACTGACGTTGTTTTCAGCAGAATTGCCATGGTGTTATTTTTGTGCAGAAATAAAAGTTCTCGGAATGACCTGAATATCAAGAGAGATTATTTTTGAAATATATAAAAAATACTGGCGGAAAGATCCACGTCAGGGGGCCCACACCCTGTCCTTGAGGGTGGGGGCGCGCCCCCCTGCCTCGTGGGCCCCCTGACGCTCCACCACATCCATCTTGACTCCATATATTCACTTTCGGGGAGAAAAAAATCAGAGAGAAGGATTCATCGTGTTTTACTATACGGAGCCGCCGCCAAGCCCTCAACTCTCTCGGGAGGGCTGATCTGGAGTCCTTTCTAGGCTTCGGAGAGGGGAATCCGTCACCATCATCATCATCATCAACCTTCCTCCATCACCAATTTCATGATGCTCACTGGCGTGCGTGAGTAATTCCATCGTAGGCTTGTTGGACGGTGATGGGTTGGATGAGATTTATCATGTAATCGAGTTAGTTTTGTTAGGGTTTGATCACTAGTATCCACTATGTTCTGAGATTGATGTTGCTATGACTTTGCTATGCTTAATGCTTGTCACTAGGGCCCGTGTGCCATGATTTCAGATCTGAACCTATTATGTTTTCATGAATATATGTGAGTTCTTGATCCTATCTTACAAGTCTATAGTCACCTATTATGTGTTATGATCCGTTAACCCCGAAGTGACAATAATCGGGATACTTACCGGTGATGACCATAGTTTGAGGAGTTCATGTATTCACTATGTGTTAATGCTTTGGTCTGGTACTCTATTAAAAGGAGGCCTTAATATCCCTTAGTTTCCAATAGGACCCCGCTGCCACGGGAGGGTAGGACAAAAGATGGCATGCAAGTTCTTTTCCTAAGCATGTATTACTATATTCGGAATACATGCCTACATTACATTGATGAACTAGAGCTAGTTCTGTGTCACCTTGTGTTATAACTGTTGCATGATTGATCGCATCCGACATAATTCTCCATCACCGATCCAATGCCTACGAGCTTTTCATATATTGTTCTTCGCTTATTTACTTTTCCGTTGCTACTGTTACAATCACTATAAAATCAAAAATATTACTTTTGCTACCGTTACCATTACTATCATATTACTTTGCTACTAAGCACTTTGCTGCAGATATTAAGTTTCCAGGTGTGGTTGAATTGACAGCTCAGCTGCTAATACTTGATAATATTCTTTGGCTCCCCTTGTGTCAAATCAATAAATTTGGGTTGAATACTCTACCCTCGAAAACGGTTGCGATCCCCTATACTTGTGGGTTATCAAGACTATTTTCCAGCGCCGTTGCCGAGGTGCATAGCTCTATTCTTTGAGTCACTTGGGATTTATATCTTTTGGTCACTATGAAGAACTTGAAAGATCAAAGAACCAAGATTTTTCCCTCAACTATGAGGGGGGGTAAGGAACTGCCATCTAGCTCTGCACTTGATTCACCTTCTGTTTTGAGTAAACTTGCGACACCTACACCTGCTATTCATTCTGATATGTCGCATGTTATTGATGATGCCACTTCTGCTTTGCATGATACTTATGATGAAACTACTTCTATGCTTGATAATAATGTGCCACTAGTGAATTTCTTGATGAACAACTTGCTAGGGCTAGAGAGAATGAAATTATTGAAACTGGTAATATTAATGAAAGTGATGATGAAGATTCTCCCCTAGATATGAATTTCCTGTTGTGCCTGAGGGTTATGTTATGGATGAAGAAACTGCTAGAGACTTTCTTGCTTGCAATGATAGATCTGATCTTAAGAAATTATTAGCTAAGCTTAAAGAAAAGTCTTTGAATGCTAGAATGAAATATGACCCTGCTTTTGCTACTTCACCTATCTTTATTACTGATAAGGATTATGATTTCTTTGTTGATCCTGAGTTAATTACTTTGGTTGAATCTGATCCTTTTTATGGCTATGAATCTGAAACTGTTGTGGCACATCTTACTAAATTAAATGATATAGCCACCCTGTTCACTCATGATGAGAAAACTCGTTATTACTTTATCCTTAAGTTGTTTCCATTCTCATTAAAGGGTGATGCTAAAACATGGTTTAATTCTCTTGATCCTGGTTGTGTGCGTAGTCCCTAGGATATGATTTATTACTTCTCTGCTAAATATTTCCCCGCTCATAAGAAACAAGTTGCCTTAAGGGAAATATATAATTTTGTGCAAATTGGAGAGAGTCTCCCACAAGCTTGGGGAGGCTTCTCCAATTACTTAATGCTTTGCCTGATCATCCTCTCAAGAAAAATGAAATACTTGATATCTTTTATAATGGACTAACAGATGCTTCCAGAGATTACCTGGATAGTTGTGTTGGATGTCTTTTCAGGGAAAGAATTGTTGATCAAGCTGAATTGCTATTGAATAATATGTTGACAAATGAAAATAATTGGACACTTCCTGAACCAACTCCTAAGCCAACTCCGAAGAAAAGGGGTATTCTATTTCTCAGTCCTAAAGATATGCAAGAGGCAAAGAAATGTATGAAAGAAAAAGGTATTAAAGTTGAAGATGTTAAGAATTTACCACCTATTGAAGAAATACATGATCTTGATAACCCGACACAGGTAGTAAAGGTAAATTCTCTCTATAGGTTTGATGAAGGTGATATTCCTCATTATAAGTGGATCGCAACAGTTTTCAATAAGTAAGAGTGTCGAACCCAACGAGGAGCTAAAGGCGGAACAAATATTCCCTCAAGTTCTATCGACCACCGATACAACTCTACGCACGCTTGATGTTCGCTTTACCTAGAACAAGTATGAAACTAGAAGTACTTTGTAGGTGTTGTTGGATAGGTTTGCAAGATAATAAAGATTACGTAAATAAAAAGTAGGGGCTGTTTAGATAAAGAAACAATAAAGTAAATATAGCGAGTGTGGAAAAGTGGTGGTAGGAGTTGTGAAACTACCCCTAAGCAATTGACTACTTTACTAGACCGATAGCAAGTATTATGTGGGAGAGGCCACTGCTAGCATGTCATCCCTGACTTGGAATTCTATGCACTTATGATTGGAACTATTAGCAAGCATCCGCAACTACTAACGTTCATTAAGGTAAAACCCAACCATAGCATTAAGATATATTGGTCCCCCTTCAATCCCATATGCATCAATTTCTATGCTAGGTTGAAGCTTCTGTCACTCTTGCCCTCCAATACATAGTCCTATCAACATACAACTAACCCTAGGGTGTGATCCACACGCACACTCATATGATGGGCACCAAAGGACAGCAACATAACCACAAGCAAATTATATCAATCATAGCAATTCATGAACCACCGATAGGACAACGAAAATCTACTCAGACATCATAGGATGGCAACACATCATTGGATAATAATATGAAGCATAAAGCACCATGTTCAAGTAAAGGGTATAGCGGGTTGCGGGAGAGTGGACCGCTGTAGATAGAGGGGGGAAGGTGATGGAGATGTTGGTGAAGATGGCGGAGGTGTTGGTGTAGATCGCGGTGATGATGATGATGGCCACGGCAGCGTTCCGGCGCCACCGGAAGAGAAGGGGAGAGGGGGCCCCTTTGTCTTCTTCTTCCTTGACCTCCTCCCTAGATGGGAGAAGGGTTTCCCCTCTGGTCCTTGGCCTCCATGGCATGTAAGGGGCAAGAGCCCCTCCGAGATTGGATCTGTCTCTCTGTCTGTCTCTATTTCTGTGTTCTGTTTTGCTGCCCTTTCACTGTTTTGTATATATATGGAGATCCGTAACTCCGATTGGACCGAAACCTTCGCCGTGATTTTTTTACCAAAAATTAGCTTTCTTGCGGCCGAAGAAGGGCATCAACCGCCTTACGGGTGGACTACGAGGGTTAGGGGCGCGCCCCCTACCTCGTGCCCACCTCGGACACCGTTTCGCGTTGATCTTTCTCCCAGATTTTCCAAATATTCCAAAAATAAGCTCCGTCCGTTTGCATTCCATTTGATATGGATATTTTGCAAAACATAAAACATGCAACAGACAGGAACTGGCACTGGGCACTGGATCAATATGTTAGTCCCAAAAATAATATAAAAAGTTGCCAAAAGTATATGAAAGTTGTAGAATATTGGCATGGAACAATCAAAAATTATAGATACGACGGAGACGTATCAGCATCCCCAAGCTTAATTCTTGCTCGTCCTTGAGTAGGTAAATGATAAAAAGGATAATTTTTTATGTGGAATGCTACCTATCATAATCTTGATCACATATCTAATCATGGCATGAATATTAAGACACGAGTGATTCAAAGCAATAGTCTATCATTTGACATAAAAACAATAATACTTCAAGCCCACTAATAAAGCAATCATGTCTTTTCGAAATAACAAGGCCAAAGAAAGCTATCCCTATAAAATCATATAGTCTGGCTATGCTCCATCTTCACCACACAAAATATTCACATCATGCACAACCCCGATGATAAGCCGAGCAATTGGTTCATACTTTTTAACGCACTTCAGCATTTTCAACCCTCACGCAATACATGAGCGTGAGCCATGGATATAGCACTATAGGTGGAATAGAATGGTGGTTGTGGAGAAGACAAAAAGGAGAAGATAGTCTCACATCGACTAGGCGTATCAACGGGCTATGGAGATGCCCATCAATAGATATCAATGTGAGTGAGTAGGGATTGCCATGCAACGGATGCACTAGAGCTATAAGTATATGAAAGCTCAAACTGAAACTAAGTGGGTGTGCATCCAACTTGCTTGCTCATGAAGACCTAGGGCATTTGAGGAAGCCCATCATTGGAATATACAAGCCAAGTTCTATAATGAGAATTCCCACTAGTATATGAAAGTGATAGCTCAAGAGACTCTCTATATGGAGAACATGGTGCTACTTTGAAGCACAAGTGTGGTAAAAGGATAGTAACATTGCCCCCTTTTCTTTTCTCTTTTTATTTATTTATTTAGGCTTCTTTGGCCTCTCTTTTTTTGGTTGGGGGGCAATGCTCTAATAATGATGATCATCACACTTTTATTTACTTACAACTCAATATTACAACTTGATATCTAGAACAAAGATATGACTCTATATGAATGCCTCCGGCAGTGTACCGGGATGTGCAATGATCTAGCATAGCAATGACATCAAAAAAATGGACAAGCCATGAAAACATCATGCTAGCTATCTTACGATTATGCAAAGCAATATGACAATGAATGCTCAAGTCATGTATATGATGATGATGGAAGTTGCATGGCAATATATCTCAGAATGGCTATGGAAATGCCATGATAGGTAGGTATGGTGGCTGTTTTGAGGAGAAGGTATATGGTGGGTTTATGGTACCGGCGAAAGTTGCGCGATACTAGAGAGGCTAGCAATGATGGAAGGGTGAGAGTGCGTATAATCCATGGACTCAACATTAGTCATAAAGAACTCACATACTTATTGCAAAATTTTATTAGCCCTCGAAGCAAAGTACTACTACGCATGCCCCTAGGGGGATAGATTGGTAGGAAAAGACCATCGCTCGTCCCCGACCGCCACTCATAAGGAAGACAATTAATAAATACCTCATGCTCCGACTTCGTTACATAACGGTTCACCATACGTGCATGCTACGGGAATCACAAACCTCAACACAAGTATTTCTACTAATCCACAACTACCCACTAGCATGACTCTAATATCACCATCTTTATATCGCAAAACTATTGCAAGGAATCAAACATATCATATTCAGTGATCTATAAGTTTTATGTAGGATTTATGACTAACCATGTAAACGACCAATTCCTGTCATCTCTCTAAACAGATATAAGTGAAGCAAGAGAGTTTAATTCTTTCTACAAAAGATATGCCCGAGCTCTAACAAATCTAAGTGAAGTAAAAGAGCATTCTACAAATGGCGGTTGTCTAAGTGAAGAGAAACAGGCAATCCAAACTTTAAATGATATAAGTGAAGCACATGAAGCATTCTATAAAGCCATACTCAAAAGATATAAGTGAAGTGCATAGAGCATTCTATAAATCAACCAAATACTATCTCATACCAGCATGGTGCATAAAAGAAAGATGAAAACTAAATGCAAAAGACGCTCCAAGATTGCACATATCGCATGAACGAAACGAATCCGAAAACATACCGATACTTATTGAAGAAAGAGGGGATGCCTTCCGGGGCATACCTAAGCTTAGACGCTTGAGTCTCCTTGAATATTTACTTGGGGTGCCTCGGGCATCCCCAAGCTTGAGCTCTTGCCTCTCTTCCTTCTTCTCATATCGAGACCTTCTCGATCATCGAACACTTCATCCACACAAAACTTCAACAGAAAACTCGGTAAGATCCGTTAGTATAATAAAGC
This sequence comes from Triticum urartu, assembly GCF_056163025.1. Classification (NCBI taxonomy): domain Eukaryota; kingdom Viridiplantae; phylum Streptophyta; class Magnoliopsida; order Poales; family Poaceae; genus Triticum; species Triticum urartu. The sequence goes on from NC_141877.1 coordinate 298,386,196, forward strand.
AAATCGCTACTCTAAGTACTGTTGCAAACCAATTCATATTTTGTTTTTGCATTGTGCCTACTGTAATATAGCTTTTCCATGGCTTAATCCACTGATACAAATCGATAGTTTCATCAAAACAAGTAAACTATGCATCAAAAACAGAATCTGTCTAAAACAGAACAGTCTGTAATAATATGAACATTCACCATACTTATGGTACTTTAAAAATTCTGCCAAAATTACGAAAAATAAAAAAATTGTATAGAAAGACAGTTCAAAAATAATCAGAACCATTTGATGTTCCAGATAAAAATGTAAAATCGCGCACTACAGCCAAAGTTTCTGTCTTGCACCGTACAAACCATCAAGCAAATGTAAACATCCTAAAGGCAAACCTTGGCACATTATTTTTATAATACAATGGAATTGTACAAGGGGATAATTATTTTTATTGAAAAGTTTTTGTAATCAAGATTCACAAAGTTTCCGTGAGCATGAACAAAGTTCAAGGAGCTCTCCCACTTCAACAATGCTTGTCTTTCTTACTTTCACTTTCCTTTTTGAAAAAGTTTTGGGTTCCCCTCTTTATTTTTGTTGTTTTTAAACTATATGAAAGCACTCAACATAAATAAATGACTCTCTAAAACTTCCGGGTTGTCTCCCTGGCAATGCTTTCTTTAAAGCTATTAAGCTAGGCATATAGTGCTCAAGTAATGAATCCACCCGGATCCCAAGGTATATCAAAGCCAATTTTAATTAACAATGATTTGTAATTTAGTAGTGAGCACAAAGTAACATATATCATGCAATAGCAAAGTCTAACTCTCTTCCTATGCATCGGCATGTCATAAAAGAACAATTCATGCACACATAGTAAAGGCCAATGCATAGTATAAACAGTTTTTTGCAATTTTATCGTATTGGAAACATAGAGAGGTGGAGATATAGTTCCTCTCTCATAATAATTGCAAGTAGGAGCAGCAAGCACATGCATATTATATTCATCAAAACCATCATGTGTAATAGTAAGATGCAACCCATCAATATAATCCTTAATAAGTGCAAACTTCTTCGATATAGTGTAGTCGGGAGAATTCAAAAAGATAATAGGACTATCATGCGTGGATGCAATAGCAAAAATTTCATGTTTAACATAAGGAACTATAGCAAGTTCATCTCCATAAGCATAATTCATATTGGCATCTTGGCCACAAGCATAGCAAGCATCATCAAAAAGGGATATTTCAAGAGAATCAAAGGGATCATAACAATCATCATAGCAATCATCCTTCGGTAAGCACGAAGGGAAATTAAACAATGTATGAGTTGAAGAGTTACTCTCATTAGAAGGTGGGAACGGGTAGCTATTCCGCTCTTCCTCGTGTTGTTCTTCGCTCTCCTCCTCATCTTTTTCATCCAATGAGCTCGCAGTTTCATCAATTTCTTCTTCCATAGACTCCTGCAAAATATTAGTCTCTTCTTGGACAGCGGGGTAGTCCTCAATATATGGTTCACCATAGGCATTAGAAGCATAATTATCATAGCAATATTTAAGTATGTCAAATTTTTCAGATTTGTAAAGAGTAGCATCATACGTTTCAATCAATGAAGCAATTTCATAAGCACCCTTAAAAGCAACAAATTCTTCAATTTGTTGAGCATCATAGTAACTATAAACACCCTTAGCATACGAAGATACGATTCCATTATCACTAAACTCACATTGATAGGGAAGGTGTTTCTTAGGGTTTTCAGAACAACAAGTGATATCATATATTTCGCATAAATTCCAGGCATAGCATTGCAAACGATGAATTTGACCCAGTAAAATTTCCCCTTTTTCAGATATTCGGTGTCGCGCATAACAAGCATGATCATCTAAAGATTTGCCCTCAACTAAGCTAGTTGGGGTTTCAGCACGAGCACATAGGGATTGAAGATGATCCAAGTAATAAGCTTCAGCAGTGTGATAGATTTTGAGTGGTTCTTCAACCATTGGTTTAGTAGGTACAACTAATTTTTTTTTGGTATTTTGCGTTTCCTACCCATAACTAAAGATAGAAAACAACTAAGAATAGCAAATAAAAATTACTTAGTGATAAAGCAAACAAGCACACACGAGAATATACACCCCACGCTATTGCTCCCCGGCAACGGCGCCAGAAAAAGGTCTTGATAACCCACAAGTATAGGGGATCGCAACAGTTTTCGATAAGTAAGAGTGTCGAACCCATTGAGGAGCTAAAGGCAGAACAAATATTTCCTCAAGTTTTATCGACCACCGATACAACTCTACGCACGCTTGATGTTCGCTTTACCTAGAACAAGTATGAAACTAGAAGTACTTTGTAGGTGTTGTTGGATAGGTTTGGAAGATAATAAAGATTACGTAAATAAAAAGTAGGGGCTGTTTAGATAAAGAAACAATAAAGTAAATATAGAGAGTGTGGAAAAGTGGTGGTAGGAGTTGTTAAATTGCACCTAAGCAATTGACTACTTTACTAGACCGATGGCAAGTATTATGTGGGAGAGGCCACTGCTAGCATGTCATCCCTGACTTGGAATTCTATGCACTTATGATTGGAACTATTAGCAAGCATCCGCAACTACTAACGTTCATTAAGGTAAAATCCAACCATAGCATCAAGATATATTGGCCCCCCCTTCAATCTCGTATGCATCAATTTCTATGCTAGGTTGAAGCTTCTGTCACTCTTGCCCTCCAATACATAGTCCTATCAACATACAACTAACCCTAGGGTGTGATCCACGCGCGCACTCATATGATGGGCACCAAAGGACAGCAACATAACCACAAGCAAATTAAATTAATCATAGCAATTCATCAACCACCGATAGGACAACGAAAATCTACTCAGACATCATAGGATGGCAACACATCATTGGATAATAATATGAAGCATAAAGCACCATGTTCAAGTAGAGGGTACAGCAGGTTGCGGGAGAGTGGACCGCTGTAGATAGAGGGGGAAGGTGATGGAGATGTTGGTGAAGATGGCGGAGGTGTTGGTGTAGATCGCGGTGATGATGATGATGATGATGATGATGATGATGGCCACGGCAGCGTTCCGGCGCCACCGGAAGAGAAGGGGAGAGGGGGGCCCTTCGCCTTCTTCTTCCTTGACCTCCTCCATAGATGGGAGAAGGTTTTCCCCTGTGGTCCTTGGCCTCCATGGCATGGGATGGGCAAGAGCCCCTCCGAGATTGGATTTGTCTCTCTGTCTCTCTATTTCTGCGTTCTGTTCTGCTGCCCTTTCACCGTTTCATATATATATGGAGATCCGTAACTCCGATTGGACCGAAACCTTCGCCGTGATTTTTTTTTACCAAAAATTAGCTTTCTTGAGGCTGAAGAAGGGCATCAACCGCCTTACGGTTGGACCACGAGGGTCAGGAGCGTGCCCAGGGGGTGGGGCGCGCCCCCCTACCTCGTGCCCACCTCGGACACCGTTTCACGTTGATCTTTCTCCCAGATTTTCCAAATAATCCAAAAATAAGCTCTGTCTGTTTTTATCCCGTTTGGATTCCGTTTGATATGGATATTGTGCGAAACATAAAACATGCAACATACGGGAACTGGCACTGGGCACTAGATCAATATGTTAGTCCCAAAAATAATATAAAAAGTTGCCAAAATATATGAAAGTTGTAGAATATTGGCATGGAACAATCAAAAATTATAGATACGACGGAGACGTATCATAAATCTGCTAGCCAGTGCTTAGATGAGTTTGATAATTTTATTGTTAAACAAGAAAACTTCAATGCTTATGTTGGTAGACAATTGAAACATAATGCTGATATGCTTGAACACTTGAGTGATTATATGGCTAGTGTTAAAGGTGAACTTCAACTTATTAGTAAACATGCTTCTATTGTTACCACTCAATTAGAACAAGTACTTAAGGCTCAGCATGATTTGCTCAATGAATTAAATAATAAGAAGAATGATAATGCAGTTAGAGTTATGACTAGAGGGGGTAAAATGACTCAGGAACCTTTGTATCCTGAAGGCCACCCTAAGATAATTGAGCAAGATTCTCAGAGAACTACTGTTGATGCACCCAGTTCTTCTAAGAAGAAGAAGAAAAATGATAGGACTTTGCATGCTTCTAGTGAACTTGTTGTTGACACACCTGAGAATCCCAATGATATTTCTTTTTTTGATGATGAAACACAATCTTGTAATGAACATGAACCTAGTGATAATTTTAATGATGATGTTCATGTTGATGCTCAACCTAGCTATAACAATGATATAGAGATTGAACCTGATGTTGATCTTGATAAACCACAATCAAAGAATCAACGTTATGATAAGAGAGACTTTGTTGCTAGGAAGCACGGTAAAGAAAGAGAACCATGGGTTCAGAAACCCATGCCTTTTCCTCCTAAACCATCCAAGAAAAAGGATGATGAGGATTTTGAGCGCTTTGCTGAAATGATTAGACCTATCTTTTTGCGTATGCGTTTGTCTGATATGCTTAAAATGAACCCTTATGCTAAATACATGAAGGATATTGTTACAAATAAAAGAAAGATACCAAAAGCTGAATTTTTCACCATGCTTGCTAATTACACTTTTAAGGGTGGAATACCAAAGAAACTTGGAGATCCAGGAGTACCAACTGTACCATGCTCCATTAAAAGAAACTATGTTAAAACTGCTTTATGTGATCTTGGAGTCGGTGTTAGTGTTATGCCTCTCTCTTTATATCATAGACTTGATTTGAATAAGTTGACACCTACTGAAATATCTTTGCAAATGGCTGATAAATCAACCGCTATACCTGTCGGTATTTGTGAGGATGTGCCTGTTGTGGTTGCAAACGTTACTATTTTAATAGACTTTGTTATTCTTGATATTCCCGAGGACGATATTATGTCCATTATTCTCGGAAGACCCTTTTTGAATACTGCAGGGGCTGTTATTAATTGCAACAAAGGCAATGTCACTTTTCATGTTAATGGTAATGAGAATACGGTACACTCTCCGAGGAAACAACCTCAAGTCCACAGTATCAATTCTATTTGAAAAATTTCAACAATCACTATTGGAGGTTTTGAATTTCCTCTTCCTACTATTAAGAAGAAATATGATATTCTTATAGTTGGGGATGTGCATATCCCCATTGAGGTAACCTAGTGTTATTCGAAAATTCTCCGGTTTCATGTTATTCGAAATGAGTTTGCTAACAAGACCTGATCAACCTTGTTAGTGGATTCCTTTTGATGAACATGAGATGGATGAAGTTACAAAACACAACTCTTTGTACCCCTTTTTACATCCTGTTATTTATATTAAATAAATGAAAAATAGTATTTTTTTGTCCGTTTTCTGAATTATCCATGCAATAAAAAATACCCCAAAAATAAAAGTTCTCCAAATGCCCTGAAAATGAAATATGATTTTTTTCTAGAACATTTGAGGATTTTAGGCACTGAGAACATAGCAGGGGGAGCAGCCACGTGCCCACGAGGGTGGAGGTCGCGCCCCCTGCCTCGTGGACCCCACATGGGTCCCCTCCACTTATCCTTGCACCCACACACTTCGTCTTGCTCCAGAAAAAATCACTAGCCAGCTCAAACCCGAGTTCTAGCTCATCTTGCTGCCATTTTCGATCTCCTTGCTCAAAGCTCCATTCACAAAACTGCTTTGGGGGGTTGTTCTTTGGTATGTGACTCCTCCAATGGTCCAATTAGTTTTTGTTCTAGTGCTTTATTCATTACAAATTTTTGCTACTTAGGTGACCCTGTTCTTGAGCTTGCATGTCAAATTTATGTGGTCAAAAGTAGTTTTAATGCATGATATAGCCTCTAGGCACTTGTAGGAGTAGTTGCTATCAATCTTGTTGAGTTTGGTTCACTTTTATTTTAAGTTACTAAAAATTTCAGAAATTTTCATAAAAATATGAAGAGATTTTTGAGGGGCTCATCGAGCCGAAGCTCGAAGGATAAGCAAGGTGAAGAGAACAAGAAGCCCAAGTATAATCTCCCTCGTACTGCGGAGGTTCGGCCATGTGAATGGCCTTGTGATGAGTTCTTGAGAGAAGCCGGGATTCATGAAGATTTTTATCATTTGGCTGAGAATGCAAGCCTCACCGCCTTCCTCCACGACCAGCGTGAACAGTATCTCTTACTCACCAATATCTTTGTGCAAAATTTTCATTTCCATGCTAGGAGATCACCACCTTCGGTGGAATTTTATTTATATGATGAGCATAAGGAGATGTCACTGTATGATTTTTGCCGGGTTTGTTTGATACCCTTTGAGGGAAGCATAGAGGAACCACACCGTAATGATATGGAGGTTTTTATTGATATGATTGTTGTAGGGGAAACGAGGAAAGTTTTCGATGCAATAATCACTATCATACATTTTCCTGTTCTACGTTACTTTGCAATATTTGCTAGTAAATGCTTAATTGGTCGCGGGTACTGTGAAAACCTTAGTGCTCCTGATATTGTTAGTTTGCGCCATGCCTTGTTTCATGATACTACTTTTAGTTTAGGCGCTATTGTTGCTAAACGGTTAAATCTGAACCGTACTAAGGGCCCCATCCTCAGAGGCATCTTTGCCTCGCGCCTTGCTGCACACTTTAATATACCTATCAGACATCACCTCGGTCCAATGCATGTGCACTGTTATTATTATCCACGCCGTTTGGTCGTGCAAGTGGAAGGCAATAATAACGATATATGATGGATCGATTCAGATGAGAGAAGCTGGTATGACATCGACCTATCTTGTTTTTGTTAATATGATTAGTTCATCGTGCCTGATTCAGCCTATTATGAATGAAACATGTTTGCAATGACAATTAGAGATTATAGTTGCTCATGCCATGCTTAATTAGCTAGGAGTTTATGATGGATTACCTTGCATGCCAACATGGTATTAAAATAGTTGTGATGTGGTATGATAGGGTGGTATCCTCCTTTGAACGATTCAAGTGGCTTGACTTGGCACATGTTCACGCATGTAGTTGAAACAAAATCAACATAGCATCCATGATATTTATGTTCATGGTGAATTATATCCTACTCATGCTTGCACTCATTGTTGATTAATCTTAATGCATGCTCATGACTGTTATCGCTCTCTAGTTGGTCGCTTCCCAGTCTCTTTCTAGCCTTCACTTGTACTAAGCGGGAATACTGCTTGCGCATCCACTTCCATAAACCCCAAAGTTATTCCATATGAGTCCACCATAACTTCCTATATACGGTATCTACCTACCGTTCCAAGTAAATTTGTATGTGCCAAACTCTAAACCTTCAAATAAACATTCTGTTTTGTATGATCGAATAGATCATGTATCAACTAGGGCTGTCTGTATCCTCCATGCTAGGCGGGTTATTCTCAAGACGAGTGGACTCCACTCCTCATTCACGAGAAAATGGCTGGTCACCGGGATGCCCAGTCCCATGCTCAAATCAAATCAAATAATTGCAAACAAAACTCCCCCAGGATTGTTGTTAGTTGGAGGCACCTGTTGTTTCGGGCAAGCCATGGGTTGATGCTTGTTGGTGGTGGGGGAGTATAAACTTTACCATTCTGCTTGGGAACCGCCTATAATGTGTGTAGCATGGAAGATATCGAGATCTCTTGGTTGTTATGTTGACAATGAAAGTATACTGCTCAAAATATTATTCATCTCTATTTCAAAATCGATCTCTGGCACCTCTACAAATCCCTGCTTCCCTCTGCGAAGAGCTTATCCATTTAGTTTTATGTTGAGTCATCATCCTCTTATTAAAAAGCACCAGTTGGAGAGCACCATTGTCATTTGCATGTATTACTGTTAGTTTACATTGAGTATGACTTGACTGGATCTCTTTTACCATGAATTACAATGTCTAGTCAGTCCTTGAGCTTTAAAGGTGCTCTGCATTTATGTTTTGCGGTCTCAGAAAGGGCTAGCGAGATACCATCTTGTTATATCATATTATGATTGTTTTGAGAAAGTGTTGTCATCCAAGATTTATTATTATTGCTCGCTAGTTGATTATGCCATTGATATGAGTAAACATGAGACCTAAGTGTTATTGTGAATATGGTTAGTTCATAATCTTTGCTGAAAACTTGAGTGCTGGCTTTACATATTTACAACAACAAGAGCAAACATAGTTTGTAAAAGTTTTTCTTTATCACTTTCAGTTTATCAACTGAATTGCTTGAGGACAAGCAAAGGTTTAAGCTTGGGGGAGTTGATACGTCTCCGTCGTTTCTACTTTTCCAAACACTTTTGCCCTTGTTTTGGACTCTAACTTGCATGATTTGAATGGAACTAACCCGGACTGACGCTGTTTTCAGCAGAATTGCCATGGTGTTATTTTTGTGCAGAAATAAAAGTTTTCGGAATGACCTAAAAATCAATGGAGATTATTTTTGGAATATATAAAAAATAATGGCGGAAAGATCCACGTCAGGGGGCCCACACCCTGTCCACGAGGCGCGCCTACCCCCCTGGGCGTGCCCCCTGCCTCGTGGGCCCTCTGACGCTCCACCGACGTCCATCTTGACTCCATATATTCACTTCCAGGGAGAAAAAAATCAGAGAGAAGGATTCATTGCGTTTTATGATACGGAGCCGCCGCCAAGCCCTAAACTCTCTCGGGAGAGCTGATCTGGAGTCCGTTCGGGGCTCCGGAGAGGGGAATCCGTCGCCATCATCATCATCATAAACCTTCCTCCATCACCAATTTCATGATGCTCACCGCCGTGCGTGAGTAATTCCATCGTAGGCTTGCTGGACGGTGATGGGTTGGATGAGATTTATCATGTAATCGAGTTAGTTTTGTTTGGGTTTGATCCCCAGTATCCACTATGTTCTGAGATTGATGTTGCTATGACTTTGCTATGCTTAATGGTTGTCACTAGGGACGGAGTGCCATGATTTCAGATCTGAACCTATTATGTTTTCATAAATATATGTGAGTTCTTGATCCTATCTTGCAAGTCTATAGTCACCTATTATGTGTTATGATCCATTAACCCCGAAGTGACAATAATCTGGATACTTACCGGTGATGACCGTAGTTTGAGGAGTTCATGTATTCACTGTGTGTTAATGCTTTGGTCTGGTACTCTATTAAAGGGAGGCCTAAATGTCTCTTGGTTTCCAATAGGACCCCGCTGCCACGGGAGGGTAGGACAAAAGATGTCATGCAAGTTCTTTTCCATAAGCACGTATGACTATATTCGGAATACATGCCTACATTACATTGATGAACTGGAGCTAGTTATGTGTCACCTTATGTTATAACTATTGCATGATTGATCGCATCCGACATAATTCTCCATCACCAATCCAATGCCTACGAGCTTTTCATATATTGTTCTTCGCTTATTTACTTTTCCGTTGCTACTGTTACAATCACTATAAAACCAAAAATATTACTTTTGCTACCGTTACCATTACTATCATATTACTTTGCTACTAAACACTTTGCTGCAGATATTAAGTTTCCAGGTATGGTCGAATTGACAACTCAGCTGCTAATACTTGAGAATATTCTTTGGCTCCCCTTGTGTCGAATCAATAAATTTGGGTTGAATACTCTACCCTCGAAAACTGTTGCGATCCCCTATACCTGTGGGTTATCACCGAGCGGTAGTGCGGGAGCTTGTGTGCCATGAGCAGCGTGGCCTGCGCGTCCGTGGGGGTGCGGCGAGCGTGTGACGATGAGATGGCCAGAGTCAGCGACGGGGTGGTGGTGCGACCATCCTGCCGCACAGAAGGGTGCAGTGAAGAGGCTTGCTGCTCGTTTGCCGCCGGGTCGGTGGAGGCGTTGGCGGCGGGTGACAGAGAACGGCGGGGAGGTCCGCCGACAGGGCGATCTGAGCGACACGGGTGGCGAGAGCGGCCCGGTGCTCACTGCGGGCCCGGCGAGCATCGGCCATGAACTTGGCGAAGCGGTGAAGCGCGGATCAATGAAGAGGAAAGCTTCGGCGCACCCCTACCTAGTGCGCCAAATGTCGGATTTCGGGTTCCCGGCAAAACCCTTGAGGTTCGAACACTGGGGTGCGCACAAAGATCTCTCCCCCTCTCTAGCTCAAGCACTCTACGATCTTATGGCCTAGCTCGACGAACCCAAAGAACATGAGACACAAGATTTATATTGGTTCGGGCCACCATTGTGTGTAATACCCTACTCCAGTGTGGTGTGGTGGATTGCCTCTTGGGCTGAGGATGAACAGTTACAAGGGAAGAACATCCTTGCGAGGAAAGGTGTTATTGTGTTTGGTGAACTTGTGCGAGGCTGTGGATGGAATGGCTCCTCTCCCTCTCTATGGTGGTGGCTAGTCCTACTTATAGAGGCCCTGGTCCTCTTCCCAAATATTGAGCGGGAATGGATCCCACAACAGCCAAATTCGAAGGGAGACAACTAGTATAAGCTATCCTGACAAAAGTGGTCTTCACCTGCCAAAGGCTCTGGTGGTGATGCCGTCTTGGGCTCCACGATGACCTCCGTCCTGCCGTCCTGCTGGTCCTGGTTTTGTTGCCCGATATGGAAACCTTTGCCTGCTGCCTCGGGACTCCTCGCCTGCGCTTGCCCCTTTAGCACCAAAGAGGAAACGAGGACACTGTGCGCGCAGGCGCTCGCCTGGTTCGAGTTGTCATGGCTTGCGTCATAGGAACCTCGCAAGGTGTCCCTTGCCTTGATCTCTCCGCCCCTCGCAAGCCAGCCTAGTGAGGCCGCCCCTGAGGAGGTCTTGCGTCATCCGCCTCGCGAGGCTTGGCCCCTCGCGAGGGTCTTGAATGTTTGCTGGTGAAGATGGGCCATACGGGGCAACTGCTGGAGCCACGCCACAGGGCCACAGGCAGGAAAGTCTGGGGACCTCCATTCCCAGAACACCGACGGTCGTGCTGACGGAACTCTCCCTCGACACTTTGCTGGATCAAGAGTTCGAGGGACGTCATCGAGCTGAACGTGTGCAGAACTCGGAGGTGCCGTACGTTCGGTGCTTGATCGGTCGGAACGAGAAGAAGTTCGACTACATCAACCGCGTTGTCAAACGCTTCTGCTTTCGGTCTACGAGGGTACGTGGACACCCCCCCCCCTCTCGTTGCTATGCATCTTCTAGATAGATCTTGCATGAGCATAGGAATTTTTTGAAATTGCATGCTACGTTTCCCAACAACATTAGGGTTGATTGATGTGTGTCATATGGTGTTTTTTACTATGAACTCTAGGGTTGTTTGTGACACTTATAGGGATAGTTCAATGGATTGAACGGAAAGAATAGCTTTGAGGTTGTTTCGTACCCTACAAGCAATTTCATCTTATGTTCTCCATGATAGGAACTTTGGAGTGACTTTTGCCGCACGTTGAGGGATTGCCATGATTTAATTATGTTATCATTGTTGAGAGAACTTGCACTAGTGAAAATATGAACCCTAGGCCTTGTTTCCAAGCATTGCAATATTGTTTTTGTTCACTTTTGCCACTTGCTACCTTGCTGTTTTTATGTTTTCATATTACAAAAACCTATTTCTACCATCCATATTGCACTTGTATCACCATCTCTTCCCTGAACTAGTGCACCTATACAATTTACCATTGTATTGGGTGTGTTGGGGACACAAGATGGTACCACTTGGTAGATGCGAAGGTGTCCCGATGTTTCGATGAGATGGTGGCTATCGTTTTCTATGGGAGTCAACCTTGATGATCCGACTACGAACGTGCGAGACGTCGCACCTTAGCAATCGCTAAACCAACTTCCGAGGGATTATTGACCACGCTGGAGCACGATCAACCTGACCACGAGGGTCTGTTTCCTGCGAGCAAACTAAGAACAAGCAAGAAACTAAGATTGCAATCTGGATATTGTGAATATAAGATGAAAGATTTATTGATCAAGGTGGGGTTCTGTGACGCCTTTGTCCGGTCGTTGAACACAAACGAAGTACGCGGAGTTGCAGCTATGGCGAACTTTAATCTAAACAAAACCCAGAGTCTAAATGATGCCCTAAGGGTTGTATATATGGAGGAGACAGGGGGGAATTCCGTGGCCCTTGGAGGAGGGTTCCGAAACCAACCCTAACTCTTGTTTCCCTACACATACGGACTCTAAAAACAACATATAATCAAGTATTTCAAAATTACATGGGCCTGGCCCAAAAATAAGGTGACGCAGCACCTAGGATAGCCTCTGGACGAAATTTATGAAGTGGCATATTGTATATTTCGTCCAAGGCTTCATGCACTCATTATGGTGGCTTCAAAGTCCTGGAATCATCACTTGTAACTCCGTTCTTGTTCCCCTTTGCGCACGCCATCATCTCCATGCTTGAACTTGCTCCAAGGTTCATCTTTCTTGTCCAAGCTAGGCCCTTCATTTGTAAGAAAAACAAAATGTATTCAATTTAGGCAGCATCATATTCTCATGAACATTAGATTCGTTACCAAGAAATGAAAGTACCTGGTAATTTAATTGGCGTGCACGAGCTCTAGTAATTGGTCCAGTATGTATAGTACCAGGGGTTGTGGGTGTAACAATGGTATTGATGTCCTCATCACAAGAGACTCTTTGTTATTTGGTTGCAGGGTTGTTTGAGAGAGACCATCATCATCATACGCCTCCCACGGATTGATAAACCTTAGGTCATCTACTTGAGGGAAATTTGCTACTGTCCTACAAAACTCTGCACTTGGAGGCCCAACACGAGTCTACAAGGATAAAGTTGCGTAGTAGACATCAAGCTCTTTTCTGGCGCCGTTGTTGGGGAGGTGAGTGCTTGAAGGTATGTCTTTAGATCTTGCATTTGAATCTTTTAGTCTTGTTTTATCACTAGTTTAGTCTATAAAAGAAAACTACAAAAAATGGAATTGAGGTTGCCACATATTATCCATGTTTATAATGTCTTTCATGAAAATGATGGAAAGGAAAATTGTGCCAAAGCGTTAGAAGAAGAAGTGAATAAAATGTTTGGCACTAAATATTTGAATGATGAGCATGATTGCAATGTTGTTAGTATGAATTCTTTGAATATACATGGTGCTAATGATATGCAAAGCCACAAGCTTGGGGATGCTATGTTTGATGAAGATGATATTTTTTGTCCCCTAAGTTTTGATGAGCAAATTTATTATGATGATAACATGCCTCCTATTTATGATGATTATATTTATGAAAGTGGATTTGGAGAGGTCGTGACTTTATTTAGTGATGAATCCACTATTTTGGAAGAGGTTCCAATTGATTATGAGAACAAAGTTGCTATCTATGATGATTATTGTGATGACATGTATGCTATAAAGAATAATGATAACCATGAAACTTGTCATCATGATTTTAATTTTCAATTGGATTATGCCTCATGTGATAGTTATATTGTTGAATTCATTTATGATGCTACTGAAAATTACTATGAGAGAGGAATATAGGCTTTTACATATTGCAATAATATCAAGTTTCCTCTCTATATGTTGAAAATCTTGAAGTTATGCTTGTTTTGTCTTCCTATGTAGTTGATTCTTGCTCCCATAAATTGTTTCCTCACAAAATCCCTATGCATAGGAAGTGTGTTAGACTTAAATGTGCTAGTCATATGCTTCATGATGCTCCCATTGTGTTTCAATTCTTATCTTCTATGTGAGCATCGTTGAAATCATCATGCATAGCTAGAAAGGCATTAAAGAAAACCGCTTGTTGGGAGACAACCCAATACTTATACCTATTGTTCTTGTGTGTTCACATGATTATTTTACAGTAGTAATCATGTTTTATAGCTTTTGTTTCAATAAAGTGCCAAGTAAGACCTTTGGGATGGTCTATGGTGATAGTTGATTTGATCTTGCTGAAAAACAAAAAAATTTGCGTCCAGTAAAATAATTTTCGTTTTTTACAGAAGAGTGATAAAATAATGATTCTTTTTGAATAATATTGATATACAAATTTCCTAGATTTTCCTAATTTTTTAGAATTTTTGAAATTACAGAAGTATACGAAGTTTCCAGATTACCACAAACAGCTCTGTTTTTGATAGATTATGTTTTCATTGTGTTGTTTGCTTATTTTGATGAATCTATGAGTAGTATCGGAGGGTATTGTAACACCCTCGATGCGACTATATCTCCCACGTGTCGAGGCACGACTTAGAGGCATAATCGCATTGAAGGCATATGTCACAAGTGAGGTAATCTTCACACAACCCATGTAATACATAAGGGAAAGAGATACATAGTTGGCTTACAATCGCCACTTAACACAATTACATGAATAAAGCATTACATCATCCAAATACAATCAAGGTCCGACTACGGAACCAAAATAAAAGAAGGTCCCCGATCGACTCCAACTGGGCTCCACTACTGATCAACTAGAACGAAACAACACAAAGGACAAGATCTTCAACGAGCTCCTCCTGAGCTTGGTTGCGTCATCTGCACGGTCTCATCGGCACCTGCAAGCTGGTTTTGGAAGTATCTATGAGCCACAGGGACTCAGCAATCTCGCACCCTTGCGATCAAGACTATTTAAGCTTATGGGTAAGGTAAAAGGTATGAGGTGGAGCTGCAGCAAGCGACTAGCATATATGGTGGCTAACATACGCAAATGAGAGCGAGAAGAGAAGGCAAAGCACGGTCGATAAAAGTATGATCAAGAAGTGATCCTATAGCTACCTACGTCAAGCATAACTCCAACAACCGTGTTCACTTCCCGGACTCCGCCGGAAAGAGACCATCACGGTTACACACGCAGTTGATTCATTTTAATTAGGGTCGACTTCAGGTTTTCTACAACCGGACGTTAACAAATTCCCATCTGCCCATAACCGCGGGCACGGCTTTCGAAAGTTCAAATGCCTGCAGGGGTGTCCCAACTTAGCCCATGACAAGCTCTCACGGTCAACGAAGGAATAGACCTCCTCCCAAGATATTCCGATCAGACTCGGTAACCCGGTACAACAAGACATCCTCGACAATGGTAAAACAAGTCCAGCAAGACCACCCGATGCGCCGACATCCTGATAGGAGCTGCACATATCTCGTTCTCAGGGCAACACCGGATGAACACTACGTACAGCTAAAACCAGCCCTCAAGTTTCCCCGAGGTGGCGCCGCAAGTGGCTCTAGTTTGGACCAACACTTAGACAAGCACTGGCCCGGGGGGGTTAAAATAAAGATGACCCTCGGGATGCGCGACTCCCAAGGGAAAAAGGCTAGGGGCGAATGGTAAAACCAAGGTTGGGCCTTGCTGGAGGAGTTTTATTCAAAGCGAACTGTCAAGGGGTTCCCATTATAACCCAACCGCGTGAGGAACGCAAAATCCGGGAACATAACACCGATATGACGGAAACTAGGGCGGCAAGAGTGGAACAAAACACCAGGCATAAGGCTGAGCCTTCCACCCTTTACCATGTATATAGATGCATTAATTAAATAAGATATATTGTGATATCCCAACAAGTAAATAAATGTTCCAACAAGGAACGGCTCCAATCTTCACCTGCAACTAGCAACGCTATAAGAGGGGCTGAGCAAAGCGGTAACATAGCCAATCAACGGTTTGCTAGGACATGGTGGGTTAGAGGTTTGACATGGCAATTTGGGAGGCTCACAAGCAAATGGTAGGCATCGTAGCATTGGCATAGCAAAAGAGCGAGCAAACTAGCATAGCAAAGATAGTAGTGATTTCGAGGGTATGATCATCTTGCCTGAAATCCCGCAAGGAAGAAGAACGAGTCCATGAAGAAGACAAACGGATGTAGTCGAACGGGTCCTCACAAACGCGACGTTAACGGAACCAACCCGAAGAAGCCAACACCGGAAAAGAGCACACAACATAGTAAACAACCAACATAGGCATGGCATGATGCACAAACAATTATGATGCATGTCCGGTTTAATGAGGCATGGCATGGCAAAGTGCACGAACAACACCACAAATTAAGTGGAGCTCAATATGCAACGAGTTGCATATTGACGGAACACCACATCAATTATTTAGTTCGATCTCGTTTATGTACCCAACAATATTAAATGTTAATAAACATGGCAAGAGGGTGAAGCAAATGAAAACTACCCAACTAGTCAAGTTTAAATGAGGCCGGAAACAACGACCAACAATTCCGGAAACTCCTCATGGGCATATTATAGATTTGGTACTGTTCTGCCCTAAACACAATTTTAGGGTTGTTAGGCATGCAAAACAATGTCACCATGATAAACTAGGCAAAATTCTACCCCAGATACATATAAAGTTTATTAAAATCAGAGTTACGGTTATTTAGTTATGAATTAAATCATTTTAACATGGCATAGGAGCAAATTAATGCAAACAACATTTTTTAAACATTTTAAACATGGATGAAAGTTGGATATTATTAATCTACACAAAATTCTGAGCAAGTTTCATATATAAATCATTTTAATCCGATGCACGGTTAGTGAGTTATTAAATGCATGAACTAGGGGGACTAATCTGCAAAACTGCAGTGCACTGGATAATAGACAAATTCGCAGACAGGGAAAAAAACAACACTGGGCTGAAACTGCTTGGTGCTGGGCTGGGGTTCTCACCATGGGCCAAGGCCCAATGGGTGGAGGAGGCAAGCCGGTTGAGGAGGCGCTGACTGGGCTGGATCTGGAGGCAATGATGCAGTCAATGGGTGCTGCGGGTGCGCTCGTTCACCTCGCGTGGACAGAGCAGAAGGGGGCTGGGGCGATGCAAGTGAAGCAGAGCAATGCGGCAGGAGTCAGCGGGCATGGCAGCGCGAAGCAAAGGAAACGAAGACGGCTGGCGGCGGATCTGGGTCGTAGGACGGCGGGCGAGGTGGCTTGGACTTGGCGGTGGTAGGCGTGAGGAGACGAGGCCGAGCGCTCCTGCTCAGGGTCTCGGGCAAACACACCATGGACGGGCGGGAACAGCAGGCGGCTGCGGATCCGAGGCGGGGATCACGGTTCCCGGCGAGGAACAAGACCGACGGCGGGCTTCGAGTTTCATGGCGCGGAGGGACTGCACCTGCTTTTGTTCAAAGAGAAAGGAGGGAGAGCAGGGGAGGTTAGAGGAGGAAGGAGAGGAAAACAGGGGGGAGAAATAGGAGATGGGCGGCGACTCATCTGCTCAATCCGAAGAGGGACGAGGCCAACGCCGACGGGGATGGAAGGGTGGCAACGGTTGCTTGGCTCCGGCAAGAAGGAAGGCGCGGGGAGCGGGAAACGGCAAGGACCCAAGGAGGAGGTGGCGTAGCACAGCGAAGGAGCTCGAGGCGGCCTTGGGTTTCTGTTCCCTGGTTCGAAGAAGAGGCGAGGCGCTCCTCTCGATCCAGATCGAGGCATGCGCTCTTGATTGGCCGGGCACGGAAAGCCGAGTGGAGTTAGGTGGGGGTGGCGGCGCTAGGGTAGGATCCCTAGAAATTAGGGTTGTCCAAAATGAACTAGGGATAGACTATATATATAGTAGGTGGGTTAGATTAGGGCTATCTTGTCCCTCCAATTAAAATCAGACGGTCAGGTAAAATAGGCTAGGGAGTCCAATTAACAAAACGGAGACGTTTTGTAGACGTTTGGGGATGATCTGGATCCAACGGTGACGACTGTCCGGGTCGGGTCCGGGACAACTTTTCGGACGCGCGCGCGAGGAGGGCCGCGGGCACTATGCAAAGAGGGGTTAGGCGAACGAGGTCAAGTGTGTGGACTGAGAGGAGAGAGGGGAAATGCAACCCGGCAACCGTTTCCGGAGACCGAAAACGTCCGACGTAAGACCGGCTACTATTGCCGCTATATTTATCTGTTGGGGTGTCAAACGGACTCCGAATGCGATGAAACTTGGCAGGCGGTCTACTGACAACAAAACGACACCGCATGCCAACTCTCATCCCATTCCGAGAACATTTTCCGACCACATATAAAATAATATTTCAGACACGCCGCGGGCGCGTGCAAGTGTGGTTGGTCTCAGAACGGACAACTGAGAGAACTCGAAGAACCCGGACGAATGCAAGTTTTGAAAACATGATGATGCAATGCACATGATGACATGATATGCAATTCATGACACGCAAGCAATGACAAGGCAACAACAGCGAATAACTGAACGACACCTGGCACATCGGTCTCGGGGCGTCACAGGTATGAACCATGGAGAAGTTGGAATACAGTAGATATAATACCAATATAAATATAGAATGAGTTAACAACAGTACCTAAGTGGTGATTTGCTTTATTATACTAACGGAGCTTATGAGTTTTCTGTTAAGTTTGTGTTGTGAAGTTTTCAAGTTTTGGGTGAAGTTTCGGTGGACTACGGAATAGGGAGTGGCAAGAGCCTGAGCTTGGGGATGCCCAAGGCACCCCAAAGTAATACTCAAGGAATACACAAGCAACTAAGCTTGGGGATGCCCCGGATGCCATCCCCTCTTTCTTCTTCGTTCATCGGTAACCTTACTTGGAGTTATATTATTATTCACCACTTGATATGTGTTTTGCTTGGAGCATCATTTTATTTTATTAGGATTTGCTTGATGTTATTTAGAGTAATGTTTTGCATCTTTTATTTCAATAAAAATGTCAAGTATAGCCTTAACCATGCTTATTTTGCAAGTTTATATGTTGCTGTTTGAAAACAGAAAGTTTGTTGTTATGTTTTGAATATTGGTGAATAGTCAGAAAATGATAAAATCTTGAAATTTTTACACAATGAGTAAAAACAAATTTTCTACAATGTGGTACTTTTTCAGAATTTTTGGAGTTAAGGAAGCATGATTCCTCTTGCATTCTTTACAGACTGCTCTGTTTAGACAGATTGTTGTTATGTTTACATTATTTCCATTTGTTTGCTTGTTTAATGATTCTATTTGAGGATAGGAGTATTAAATATGCAGAGGCATTTAGTATGCAATGTCAAATTATAATTTTAGTGATTTGCTACAGTAGAGAATGATAAGGTTTTGCATTGATTTATACTAACTTATCTCACGAGTTCGTGTTGAGTTTTGTGTGCATGAAGTTTTTAAGATTCTGGGAAACTATGATATGAGAGGAATTAAGGAGACACAAAAGCTCAAGCTTGGGAATGCCCAAATCATCCCTAATTAATATTTCAAGAAGTCTAAAGCATCTAATCTTGGGGATGTCCCGGTTGGCATCCCACCTTTCTTCATTAACAATTATCGGTTAGCCTCGGTTGAGCCTAAGTTTTTGCTTCTTCATATTGGTTGTGCTATCCTTGGAATGTCATTTTATTTTGTTTTTCTTGCTGTTTGAATAAAATATTAAGATCTTAAATTTTTAAATGAGAGAGAGTCCTCAAATAGCTACCTAATTATTTGACTACTCGTTGATCTTCACTTATATCTTTTTGGAGTAACTTGTCATTTAGTCGTGTGCTTCACTTATATCCTATGAGTAAATGGTTGCATGAATTTAATATCATAAATCTGAAATTATATATGTTTCATATGCTTATCCCATGGGGAGTAATGACTTCACATATAAGAAGTATAGGTGGTAAATTTATTGAAAGTTTGCAAACATAGTATTGATCACTTGAACAATTCATGAAAGAATATTGAAGGAAGAGAGGTTTCACATATAAATATACTATCTTGGACATCTTCCATGATTGTGAGCCCCATTAATTATTTTCAAACTTGAGCAAATTAGTTGAAGTTGGACAAGGAAGACAACATAATGAGTTATGCTTGGGTATATTTGTATAGAAGTTATATTGTTATGGATCCTCCAACATGTGGTGCTTGCTATTTAGAATCTTTTGCTATCCAAAATTTCTGTACTAAGCGGAATACTGCTTGTGCATCCAAAAACCCTTGAACCAAGTTTCTTCCATGAGTGTCCACCATATCTACCTTTATGCGGTATTTACCTGCCGTTCCAAGTAAATTTGCACGTGCCAAACTCTAAACCTTCAAATAATAATCTGTTTTGTATGCCCGAATCGCTCATGTAGCGACTAGGGGCTGTCAGTATCTTCCATGCTAGGTGGTTATTCTCACGATGAGTGGACTCCGCTCATCATTCACGAGAAAATGGCTAGTAACCGGGATGCCCAGTTCCATGCTCAAATCAAATCAAAATATAATTGCAAACAAAACTCCCCCGGAATTGTTGATAGTTGGACAGTACCCGTTGTTTCGGACCAGCCGTGGAATGTGCTTGTTGGTGGCGGGGGAGTAAAAACTTTACCATTCTGTTTGGGAACCGCCTATAATGTGTCTAGCATGGAAGATAGTGAGAACTCATGGTTGTTGTGTTGACAATGAAAGCATACCTCTCCAAATTATTTTCATCTCTGTTTTAAAAGTTTCAATATCTGGCACCTCTGCAAATCCCTGCTTCCCTCTGTGAAGGGCCTATACTTTACTTTTATGCAAGATTCAGTAGTATTCCTTCTCATTCCAACCTACTCTTTAGTTTGCAAGCATCATGTGATGGGGAAAGATCTAAGCATATATGGCCATTCAAATATATTTGATCATGAATTATTATTGTTGACAATTATCTATATGATAAGTAAGTTGGGAGGCGAAACATTAAGCCCCTATCTTTCTCCGTGTTCAATGGATGCTATTTGTTCTAAAAACATGCTTTGAGTGGTAGCAATCATGGAAGACTATTTGATAGTTGAGTATGTGGGATTTGCTAAATCAAAGCTCTTACATAGACCCTTCCTGAAAATAAGATGAATTGCAATTGTTTGATGACTGAGAACAAAGTTTGTTAGTTTTCAAGAAAGTTTATGGTCTATGTTTCAACATGTGAATAGCTTGTTACTTGATCATGAGAAGCTTTATGATATGAGCTACTATTATGATATATAATGATGCTAGAAAAAGTGATTGAAATTACCATTAATCAAACTTGTGCACTTGCTAGCATTCACACTTCATAAATTATTTCTTTTATCATTTACCTACTCGAGGACGAGCTGGAATTAAGCTTGGGGATGCTGATACGTCTCCAACGTATCTATAATTTATGAAGTATTCATGCCATGTTTACAATAATTTTATATGATTTTGGTATGATTTGATTAGAACTAATTCGAACTGACGCTGTTTTCAGCAGAACTACCGTGGTGTCATTTTTTGTGCAAAAATAAAAGTTCTCGGAATGAGCTGAAAATTTACGGAGAGTATTTTTGGAAAATATAAAAAATACTAGAATGAAAAGATATCAGAGAGGAGTCCCAAGGCAACCACAAGGGTGGGGGCACGCCCCCTGCCTTGTCGTCGCCTCGTGGGCCCCCTTGACTTGTCCCCGACGGCAACACCTCCTATAAATCCCAAAAACCTTAGAAATAAACCTAGATCGGGAGTTCCACCACTGCAAGCCTCTGTAGCCACGAAAAACCAATCGGGAGCCCGTTCCGGCACCCTGTTGTAGGGGGAAGCCTTTAACACCCACGATGCGGCTATATCTCCCACCTGTCGAAGCACGACTTAGAGGCATAACCGCATAGTAGGCATGTCGCAAGAGGGGTAATCTTTACACATCCCATGTACTGAATAAGAAAGGGATAAAGAGTTGGCTTACAATCGCCACTTCAAACAATACATGAATATCATACATCATCCAGAATACAATCAAGGTCCGACAATGGAACCAAAATAAAGAAAGACCACCCCTATTGCTAGATCCCCGATCGCCCCAACTGGGCTCCACTACTGATCGACCGGAAAAGAAACAAAACAACGAACAAGATCTTCATCGAGCTGGGTTGCGTCACCTGCACTGCTATCATCGGCACCTGCAACGGTTTTGGAAGTATCTGTGAGTCACGGGGACTCAGCAATCTCACACCCACGCGATCAAGACTATTTAAGCTTATGGGTAGGATAGGGTAGTGAGGTGGAGCTGCAGCAGGCACTAGCATACGCAAAAGAGAGCGAGAAGAAAAAGCGACGCACGGTCGTGAACTAGAAGTGATCAAGAAGTGATCCTTAAACTACTTACGTTCAAACATTACACAAGAACCGTGTTCACTTCCCGGACATCGCCGAAAAGAGACCATCACGGCTACACACGCGGTTGATGTATTTTTAGTTAAGTCAAATATCAAGTTCTCTACAACCGGACATTAACAAATTCCCATCTCCCCATAACCACGGGCACGACTATCGAAAGTTCAAAACCCTGCAGGGGTGTCCCAACTTAGCCCATCACAAGCTCTCACGGTCAATGAACGATATTCCTTCTAGCGGGAAGACCCAATCAGACTCGGAATCCCGGTTACAAGACATTTCGACAATGGTAAAACAAGTCCAGCAAGACCACCCGTTGTGCCGACAAATCCCGATAGGAGCTGCACATATCTCGTTCTCAGGGCACACCGGATAAGCTAAGTGTACAGGAGCCAACGTAACCCAAGTTGCCAAGGGACGGCCCTGCAAGGTGCTCTAGTTTGGACCAACACTCAGAGGAGCACTGGCCCAGGGGTTTAAAATAAAGATGACCCTCGGGAGCGCGACTCCCAAGGGAAAAAGGCTTAGGTGGCAAATGGTAAAACCAAGGTTGGGCCTTGCTGGAGGAGTTTTATTCAAGGCGAACTGTCAAGGGGTTCCCATTATCACCCAACCGCGTAAGGAACACAAAATCAAGGAACATAACACCGATATGACGGAAACTAGGGCGGCAAGAGTGGAACAAAACACCAGGCATAAGGCCGAGCCTTCCACCCTTTACCAAGTATATAGGTGCATTAAAGTAAACAAGATATAATAATAATATCCCAACAATAATCATGTTCCAACAAGGAACAAACTTCATCTTCACCTGCAACTAGCAATGCTATAAGAGGGGCTGAGCAAAGCGATAACATAGCCAAACAACGGTTTGCTAGGAAAGGTGGGTTAGAGGCTGAACGTGCCAGTATGGGAGGCATGATAAAGCATGTGGTAGGTATCGCAGCATAGCAAAAGAGCGAGCATCTAGCAAGCAAAGATAGAAGTGATTTCGAGGGTATGATCATCTTGCCTGCAAAGTTCTCAGAGTTGACGAAATCTTGATCCTCGTTAGCATACTCGACAGGTTCCTCGATCACGTACTCGTCTCCCGGCTCTACCCAAGGCAAGAACACAAGCAAAAGAACCGACAATCAATCACGGTGTAATGCGCAAGCAACATGATGCAAAACATGACATGATATGCGAGATGTGATATGCAATGCATATGCGTGCTTCGGAAGGGAAAGATAGAATCAGGCCTCAGCTTGGCAAACCAAGAGTGCCTCTGGAAAGATGAGATGATTCCGGTCGAAATCGATATAAAGATCGCCAGAATCGGAGACACGGTTTGCAAATGGCAAGCAAAACAAGAATGGCACAATTCTGTGATTAACAGCACGATGCCATCTAGAATGCAACAAGAAACTAAGCTACTGCACCCCAACATAGTAACAAATCCTATGGCAGTAATCTACTCAAGATGCTTGAAAAAATATGAAAACTGAGCTACGGCTAAATCACACAATAGAAGGTTCAAACAAGCATGGCAAAAGAGCAAAAGATATCAGCATCACAGACTTAGTGAAAATAACAACATGCCAGGAATTAACATCAGGAAGCAATGTTTAGAGCAAGATAACAACATGCTATAGGATCAGATCATAGCAAAGCAAGGCATGGCATGGATCTACTCAAAGCATATAACAAAATTCCCTTACTGACCATAAGCCAAAAGGGCACAGAAAACATGATGGCACCCATGTAAACATAACAAGTTTCATTAACAGATTCAGACTTAGCAGAAAACTAGACATGGCAAAAACAGAGTTACGAAGGCACGTTTGCGAGCTCGATACACTCAACACAAGGCATTACATGACAAGATAAGCATAGCATCAGCAATAAGACAAGTTCATGAAGCTAACCATGGCAATAACAAACTCATAGCATGCATGGATCAACTACAACAACCTTGGCAAAATTGATTAACATGTAAACAATCTGCCAGGAACATTTTATAGCAAAAGTAGAGCAAGATTGAGTCATGCTAGGGCACTCCATAAATGCAAACAAGGGCATGGATGGATAGAGCTCAACCATATGCCCAAATCATCCTTACTGAACATACTCAAAAGAAGCATGGATCTCTCTGTAGCAACATGAATACATGGCATAAAAATAATAGCAGAGCAAAAAGTTAGTGAAATTCTAAGTCCCTGAAATCAGCAATATCACGAGAGCTACTTTGCATTCTTGTGCTAGTCACCACATTGATCACAAAAATACATGGCATACACCCCTGTAAAGATGGCATGGCATAGCCCAAAACACATGTAGGGCTCAAGTTCATATGCAGCACACGATAATCATGGCAAAAATGACAAATGCTCATAATCTGATAAGAATCAGGAACTAACATTTTATAGCACTCTTGCAACAGCATTTTAGGCATCAAGATGAAGTCAAACAAGCATGGTGCAATGGAACAAAATGAAGAATCCATCCTGATTAACATTTTGGTATCTCATATGCACAAAACGGACCACCGAGCACAGAGTTATGATGCGATGAACATGGCTAAAAAAATAACAGAAAAGGACTTGGAAAAATCGGGTCAACCCTAGGGTTTGCTGAATCCAGATCTGAGCGTGCACGGAGTCCGAGGATGACCGGAATTCGCCTGCGGTGGCTGGAGCTTGGGGAGAGGAAGACGGATCTGGCCGGCCCGTCGCCGGAGAAGGGGTCGGCGGCGAGGCGACGGACGGGCGCGGTGGCGCCGGGACGAGGCGGCGGTCAGG
Source organism: Triticum urartu (assembly GCF_056163025.1). NCBI lineage: Eukaryota > Viridiplantae > Streptophyta > Magnoliopsida > Poales > Poaceae > Triticum > Triticum urartu. Next base: position 298,410,917 of record NC_141877.1, read on the forward strand.
CTCGGTAGCACCGGGTCGAGGCGGTGGTCGGACGCGGTGGCAGCGGTGCGCCGGTGGGCGGGGACGCGGTGGTGGGCGAAGTCCAGCGAGGGGCGGCGCGGGGCGCGCGGGCGACGGAGCGAGGACGCGGTGGAGGCGGGCGGCGGCTGGGCCCGCAGGGGCCGGATCTGGGCCCGGCGGGCCTCATCGGCGCGCGGGTCGGCGGCGGTGACGTGGCGGCGCAGGAGTGGCTGAGGAGGCAGGGCGGACGCGTCCGGTCCGATCCAGACGTGTCCGGCGGCGCGGGGAAGAAGAGACTAGGGTTTTGGACCCGAAAATTCGGAGGAGTGCACATATTTATAGGTAGAGGGGGCTAGGAGAGTCCAAATGAGGTGCAGTTTTCGGCCACGCGATCGTGATCGAACGGCCGAGAGGATGGAGGGGGTTCAGATGGGTTTTGGGCCACTTTGGAGGGGTGTTGGGCTGCAACACACACAAGGCCTTTACGGTTCCCCGCTTAACCGTTGGAGTATCAAACGGACTCCAAATGGCACGAAACTTGATGCTCGGTCTACCGGTTGTGTACCAAGGCCGCTTGGAAAATCTCGGTCCAGTCCGAGAATGTTTAACACCCGCACACGAAAAGAGGCAAAAGGGGACGTCAAAGGACATGGGAGTGTCGGATTGCAAAACGGAGAACGGAGAAAATGCTCGGATGCATGAGACAAACATGTATGCAAATGCGATGCACATGATGACATGATATGAAATGCATGACACGCAAACAAATGACAAGGCAACAACAGCGAATAACTGGAAGATGTTGGGGAACGAAGTAATTTTAAAAAAATTCCTACGCACACGCAAGATCATGGTGATGCATAGCAACGAGAGAGGAGAGTGTTGTCCACGTACCCTCATGGACCGAAAGCGGAAGCGTTAGCACAACACGGTTGATGTAGTCGTACGTCTTCATGATCCGACCGATCCAAGTACCGAACACACGGCACCTCCGAGTTCAGCACACGTTCAGCTCGATGACGTCCCGTAAACTCCGATCCAGCAGAGCTCCACGAGAGAGTTCCGTCAGCACGACGGCGTGGTGACAGTGATGATGCCGCTACCGACACAGGGCTTCGCCTAAGCACCACTACGATATGACCAAGGTGGAATATGGTGGAGGGGGGCACCGCACACGGCTGGGAGAGATCAACTGATCAACTTGTGTGTCTAGAGGTGCCCCCTGCCCCTGTATATAAAGGAGCAAGGGGGAGGCCGGCCGGCCCTCTATGGGCGCGCCAGGAGGAGGAGTCCTCCTCCTAGTAGGAGTAGGACTCCCCTTTCCTACTCCTACTAGGAGGAGGAAAGGAAGGAGGAGAAGGAGAAGGAAGGAGAAGGAGGAAAAGGAGGAAAGGGCGGCCGGCCCCCTAGTCCAATTCAGTTTGGGCTAGGGGGGTCGTGCGCCCTGCCTCCTCTCTTCCACCACTTGGCCCATGAGACCCATTACTTCTTCCTTGTATTCCCGTAACTCCCCGGTACCCCCGAAAATACCTGAATCACTCGGAACCTTTCCGATGTCCGAATATAGTCATCCAATATATCGATCTTTACGTCTCGACCATTTCGAGACTCCTCGTCATGTCCCCGATCTCATCCGGGACTCCGAACTACCTTCGGTACATCAAATCACATAAACTCATAATACAATCGTCACCAAAACTTTAAGCATGTGGACCCTACGGGTTCGAGAACTATGTAGACATGACCGAGACATGTCTCCGGTCAATAACCAATAGCGGAACCTGGATGCTCATATTGGCTCCCACATATTCTACGAAGATCTTTATCGGTCAGACCACATAACAACATACGTTGTTTCCTTTGTCATCGGTATGTTACTTGCCCGAGGTTCGATCGTTGGTATCTCAATACCTCGTTCAATCTCGTTACCGGCAAGTCTCTTTACTCGTTCCGTAATACATCATCCCGCAACTAACTTACTAGTTGCAATGCTTGCAAGGCTTAAGTGATGTGCATTACCGAGAGGGCCCAAAGATACCTCTCCGACAATCGGAGTGACAAATCCTAATCTCAAAATACGCCAACCCAACAAGTACCTTCGGAGACACCTGTAGAGCACCTTTATAATCACCCAGTTACGTTGTGACGTTTGGTAGCACACAAAGTGTTCCTTCGGTAAACGGGAGTTGCATAATCTCATAGTCATAGGAACATGTATAAGTTATGAAGAAAGCAATAGCAACAAACTAAACGATCAAGTGCTAAGCTAATGGAATGGGTCAAGTCAATCACATCATTCTCCTAATGATGTGACCCCGTTAATCAAATGACAACTCATGTCTATGGCTAGGAAACATAACCATCTTCGATTAACGAGCTAGTCAAGTAGAGGCATATTAGTGACACTCTGTTTGTCTATGTATTCACACATGTATTATGTTTCCGGTTAATACAATTCTAGCATGAATAATAAACATTTATCATAATATAAGGAAATAAATAATAACTTTATTATTGCCTCTAGGGCATATTTCCTTCAGTCTCCCACTTGCGCTAGAGTCAATAATCTAGATTACACAGTAATTGAAGGAAATATGCCCTAGAGGCAATAATAAAGTTATTATTTATTTCCTTATTTCATGATAAATGTTTATTATTCATGCTAGAATTGTATTAACCGGAAACATGATACATGTGTGAATACATAGACAAACAGAGTGTCACTAGTATGCCTCTACTTGACTAGCTCGTTAATCAAAGATGGTTATGTTTCCTAACCATGAACAAAGTGTTGTTATTTGATCAATGAGGTCACATCATTAGTTGAATGATCTGATTGACATGACCCATTCCATTAGCTTAGCACACGATCGTTTAGTATGTTGCTATTGCTTTCTTCATGACTTATACATGTTCCTATGACTATGAGATTATGCAACTCCCGTTTGCCGGAGGAACACTTTGGGTGCTACCAAACGTCACAACGTAACTGGGTGATTATAAAGGAGCATTACAGGTGTCTCCAAAGGTAGATGTTGGGTTGGCGTATTTCGAGATTAGGATTTGTCACTCCGATTGTCGGAGAGGTATCTCTGGGCCCTCTCGGTAATGCACATCACATAAGCCTTGCAAGCACTGCAACTAATATGTTAGTTGTAAGATGATGTATTATCGAACGAGTAAAGAGACTTGCCGGTAACGAGATTGAACTAGGTATTGGATACCGACGATCGAATCTCAGGCAAGTAACATACCGATGACAAAGGGAACAACGTATGTTGTTATGCGGTCTGACCGATAAAGATCTTCGTAGAATATGTAGGAGCCAATATGGGCATCCAGGTCCCGCTATTGGTTATTGACCGGAGACGTGTCTCGGTCATGTCTACATTGTTCTCGAACCCGTAGGGTCCGCACGCTTAAGGTTACGATGACAGTTATATTATGAGTTTATGCATTTTGATGTACCGAAGGTTGTTCGGAGTCCCGGATGTGATCACGGACATGACGAGGAGTCTCGAAATGGTCGAGACGTAAAGATTGATATATTGGAAGCCTATATTTGGATATCGGAAGTGTTCCGGGTGAAATCGGGATTTTACCGGGTTACCGGGAGGTTACCGGAACCCCCCGGGAACCATATGGGCCTTCGTGGGCCTTAGTGGAAAGGAGAAAGGGGCAGCCCAAGGTGGCTGCGCCACTTCCCCCTCCCCTAGTCCTATTAGGACTAGGAGAAGATGGTCGGCCCCCCTCTCCCTCTTTCCCCCTTTGGGGAATCCTAGTTGGAATAGGATTGGGGGGAGTCCTACTCCCGGAAGGAGTAGGACTCCTCCTGCCTCTCTCTCTCTGGCCGGCGCCCCCCTCCCCCCTTGGCTCCTTTATATACTGAGGTAGAGGCACCCTAGAACACACAAGTTGATCCACGTGATCTATTCCTTAGCCGTGTGCGGTGCCCCCTGCCACCATATTCCTCGATAATACTGTAGCGGAGTTTAGGCGAAGCCCTGCTGCTGTAGTTCATCAAGATCGTCACCACGCCGTCGTGCTGACGGAACTCTTCCCCGACACTTTGCTGGATCGGAGTCCGGGGATCGTCATCGAGCTGAACGTGTGCTCGAACTCGGAGGTGCCATAGTTTCGGTGCTTGATCGGTTGGATCGTGAAGACGTACGACTACTTCCTCTACGTCGTGTCAGCGCTTCCGCAGTCGGTCTGTGTTGGGTACGTAGACAACACTCTCCCCCTCGTTGCTATGCATCACATGATCTTGCGTGTGCGTAGGAAATTTTTTGAAATTACTACGAAACCCAACAGTGGCATCCGAGCCTAGGTTATTTATGTTGATGTTATATGCACGAGTAGAACACAAGTGAGTTGTGGACGATACAAGTCATACTGCCTACCAGCATGTCATACTTTGGTTCGGCGGTATTGTTGGACGAGACGACCCAGACCAACATTACGCGTACGCTTACGCGAGACCGGTTCTCCCGACGTGCTTTGCACACAGGTGGCTTGCGGGCGACTGTCTCTCCAACTTTAGTTGAACCAAGTATGGCTACGCCCGGTCCTTGCGAAGGTTAAAACGGATTCTATTTGACAAACTATCGTTGTGGTTTTGATGCGTAGGTGAGATTGGTTCTTACTTAAGCCCGTAGCAGCCACGTAAAACATGCAACAACAAAGTAGAGGACGTCTAACTTGTTTTTGCAGGGCATGTTGTGATGTGATATGGTCAAGGCATGATGCTGAATTTTATTGTATGAGATGATCATGTTTTGTAACCGAGTTATCGGCAACTGGCAGGAGCCATATGGTTGTCGTTTTATTGTATGCAATGCAATCGCGATGTAATATTACTAAACGGTAGTGATAGTCGTGGAAGCATAAGATTGGCGAGACGACAACGATGCTACGATGGAGATCAAGGTGTCGCGCCGGTGACGATGGTGATCATGACGGTGCTTCGGAGATGGAGATCACAAGCACAAGATGATGATGGCCATATCATATCACTTATATTGATTGCATGTGATGTTTATCTTTTTATGCATCTTATCTTGCTTTGATTGACGGTAGCATTATAAGATGATCTCTCACTAAATTATCAAGAAGTGTTCTCCCTGAGTATGCACCGTTGCCAAAGTTCATCGTGCCCAGACACCACGTGATGATCGGGTGTGATAAGCTCTACGTCCATCTACAACGGGTGCAAGCCAGTTTTGCACACGCAGAATACTCAGGTTAAACTTGACGAGCCTAGCATATGCAGATATGGCCTCGGAACACGGAGACCGAAAGGTCGAGCGTGAATCATATAGTAGATATGATCAACATAGTGATGTTCACCATTGAAAACTACTCCATCTCACGTGATGATCGGTCATGGTTTAGTTGATATGGATCACGTAATCACTTAGAAGATTAGAGGGATGTCTATCTAAGTGGGAGTTCTTAAGTAATATGATTAATTGAACTTAAATTTATCATGAACTTAGTCCTGGTAGTATTTTGCAAATTATGTTGTAGATCAATAGCTTGCGTTGTTGCTTTCATATGTTTATTTTGATATGTTCCTAGAGAAAATTGTATTGAAAGATGTTAGTAGCAATGATGCGGATTGGATCCGTGATCTGAGGTTTATCCTCATTGCTGCACAGAAGAATTATGTCCTTGATGCACCGCTAGGTGACGGACCTATTGCAGGAGCAGATACAGACGTTATGAACGTTTGGCTAGCTCAATATGATGACTACTTGATAGTTTAGTGCACCATGCTTAATGGCTTAGAATCGGGCCTTCAAAGACGTTTTGAACGTCATGGAGCATATGAGATGTTCCAGGAGTTGAAGTTAATATTCCAAATACCCGAGTTGAGAGATATGAAGTCTCCAACAAGTTCTATAGCTAAAAGATGGAGGAGAATCGCTCAACTAGTGAGCATGTGCCCAGATTGTCTGAGTACTACAATCGCTTGAATCAAGTGGGAGTTAATCTTCCAGATAAGATAGTGATTGACAGAATTCTCTAGTCACCATCACCAAGTTAGTAGAACTTCGTGATGAACTATGACATGCAAGGGATAACGGAAACGATTCCCAAGCTCTTCGTAATGCGGAAATTGACGAAGGTAGAAATCGAGAAAAACATCAAGTGTTGATGGTAGACAAGACCACTAGTTTCAAGAAAAGGGCAGAGGGAAGAAGGGGAACTTCAAGAAGAACAGCAAGCAAGTTGCTGCTCAAGTGAAGAAGCCCAAGTCTGGTCCTAAGCCTGAGACTAAGTATTTCTACTACAAAGGGACTGGTCACTGGAAGCGGAACTACCCCAAGTGATTGGCAAATAAGAAGGATGGAAAAGTGAACATAAGTATATTTGATATACATGTTATTGATGTGTACTTTACTAGTGTTTATAGCAACCCCTCAGTATTTGATACTAGTTCGGTTGCTAAGATTAGTAACTCGAAACGGGAGTTGCAGAATAAACAGAGACTAGTTAAGGGTGAAGTGACGATGTGTGTTGGAAGTGGTTCCAAGATTGATATGATCATCATCGCACACTCCCTATACTTCGGGGATTAGTGTTGAACCTGAATAAGTGTTATTTGGTGTTTGCGTTGAGCATGAATATGATTTGATCATGTTTATTGTAATACGGTTATTCATTTAAGTAAGAGAATAAATTGTTGTTCTGTTTACATGAATAAAACCTTATATGGTTACACACCCAATGAAAATAGTTCGTTGGATCTCGATCGTGGTGATACACATAATCATAATTTTGAAACCAAAAGATGCAAAGTTAATAATGATAGTGCAACTTATTTGTAGCACTGCCGTTTAGGTCATATTGGTGTAAAGCGCATGAAGAAACTCCATGCTGATGGGATTTTGGAATCACTTGATTATGAATCACTTGATGCTTGCGAACCATGCCTTTTGGGAAAGATGACTAAAACGCCGTTCTCCGGAACAATGAAGCAAGCAACAGATTTGTTGGAGATCATACATACTGATGTATGTGGTCCGATGAATATTAAGGCTTGCAGCAGGTATCATTATTTTCTGACTTTCACAGATGATTTGAGCAGATATGGGGATATCTACTTGATGAAACATAAGTCTGAAACATTTGAACAGTTCAAAGAATTTCAGAGTGAAGTGGAAAATCATCGTGACAAGAAAATAAAAGTTTCTACGATATGATCGCAGAGGTAAAATATTTGAGTTACGAGTTTGGTCTTCAATTAAAACAATGTGGAATAGTTTCACAAACTCATGCCACATGGAACACCATAGCATAATGGTGTGTCCGAACATCATAACCGTATTTTATTGGATATAGTGCGATCTCTGATGTCTCTTACCGATCTACCACTATCGTTTTGGAGTTATGCATTAGAGACAGCTGCATTCACGTTAAATAGGGCACCATCTAAATCCGTTGAGATGACACCATATGAATTATGGTTTGGCAAGAAACCTAAGCTGTCGTTTCTTAAAGTTTGGGACTGCGATGCTTATGTGAAAAAGTTTCAACATGATAAGCTCGAACCCAAATCGGAGAAATATGTCTTCATAGGATACCCAAAGGAGACTGTTGGGTACACCTTCTATCACAAATCCGAAGGCAAGACTTTTGTTGCTAAATTCGGAGTTTTTCTAGAGAAGGAGTTTCTCTCAAAAGAAGTGAGTGGGAAGAAAGTAGAACTTGACGAGGTAACAGTACCTGCTCCCTTACTGGAAAGTAGTACATCACAGAAAACTGTTTCAGTGACACCTACACCAGTTAGTGAGGAAGCCAATGATAATGATCATGAAACTTCAGATCAAGATGCTACTGAACCTCATAGATCAACCAGAGTAAGATTTGCGCCAGAGTGGGACGGTAATCCTATTCTGGAAGTCATGCTACTAGATCATGATGAACCTATGAACTATGAAAAAGCGATGGTGAGCCCAGATTCCGCAAAGTGGCTTGAAGCCATGAAATCTGAGATGGGATCCATGTATGAGAACAAAGTATGGACTTTGGTTGACTTGCCCGATGATCGGCAAGCAATTGAGAATAAATGGATCTTTAAGAAGAAGACTGACGCTGATGGTAATGTTACTGTCTACAAAGCTCGACTTGTCGCAAAAGGTTTTCGGCAAGTTCAAGGGATTGACTACGATGAGACCTTCTCACCCATAGCGATGCTTAAGTCCGTCCGAATCATGTATTGCCGCATTTTATTATTATGAAATCTGGCAGATGGATGTCAAAACTGCATTCCTGAATGGATTTCTGGAAGAAGAGTTGTATATGATGCAACCGGAAGGTTTTGTCGATCCAAAGGGAGCTAACAAAGTGTGCAAGCTCCAGCGATCCATTTATGGACTGGTGCAAGCCTCTCGGAGTTGGAATAAACGTTTTGATAGTGTGATCAAAGCATTTGGTTTTATACAGACTTTCGGAGAAGCCTGTATTTACAAGAAAGTGAGTGGGAGCTCTGTAGCATTTCTGATATTATATGTGGATGACATATTGCTGATTGGAAATGATATAGAATTTCTGGATAGCATAAAGGGATACTTGAATAAAAGTTTTTCAATGAAAGACCTCGGTGAAGCTGCTTACATATTAGGCATTAAGATCTATAGAGATAGATCAAGATGCTTAATTGGACTTTCACAAAGCACATACCTTGACAAAATTTTGAAGAAGTTCAAAATGGATCAAGCAAAGAAAGGGTTCTTGCCTGTGTTACAAGGTGTGAAGTTGAGTAAGACTCAATGCCCGACCACTGCAGAAGATAGAGAGAATATGAAAGATGTTCCCTATGCATCAGCCATAGGATCTATCATGTATGCAATGCTGTGTACCAGACCTGATGTGTGCCTTGCTATAAGTTTAGCAGGGAGGTACCAAAGTAATCCAGGAGTGGATCACTGGACAGCGGTCAAGAACATCCTTAGATACCTGAAAAGGACTAAGGATATGTTTCTCATATATGGAGGTGACAAAGAGCTCACTGTAAAAGGTTACGTTGATGCAAGCTTTGACACTGATCCGGACGATTCTAAATCGCAAACCGGATACGTGTTTACATTAAATGGTGGAGCTGTCAGTTGGTGCAGTTCTAAACAAAGCGTCGTAGCGGGATCTACATGTGAAGCGGAGTACATAGCTGCTTCGGAAGCAGCGAACGAAGGAGTCTGGATGAAGGAGTTCATATCCGATCTAGGTGTCATACCTAATGCATCGGGTCCAATGAAAATCTTTTGTGACAATACTAGTGCAATTGCCTTGGCAAAGGAATCCAGATTTCACAAAAGGACCAAACACATCAAGAGACGCTTCAATTCCATCCGGGATCTAGTCCAGGTGGGAGACATAAGAGATTTGCAAGATACATACGGATCTGAATGTTGCAGACCCGTTGACTAAACCTCTTCCACGAGCAAAACATGATCAGCACCAAGGCTCCATGGGTGTTAGAATCATTACAGTGTAATCTAGATTATTGACTCTAGTGCAAGTGGGAGACTGAAGGAAATATGCCCTAGAGGCAATAATAAAGTTATTATTTATTTCCTTATTTCATGATAAATGTTTATTATTCATGCTAGAATTGTATTAACCGGAAACATGATACATGTGTGAATACATAGACAAACAGAGTGTCACTAGTATGCCTCTACTTGACTAGCTCGTTAATCAAAGATGGTTATGTTTCCTAACCATGAACAAAGTGTTGTTATTTGATCAACGAGGTCACATCATTAGTTGAATGATCTGATTGACATGACCCATTCCATTAGCTTAGCACACGATCGTTTAGTATGTTGCTATTGCTTTCTTCATGACTTATACATGTTCCTATGACTATGAGATTATGCAACTCCCGTTTGCCGGAGGAACACTTTGGGTGCTACCAAATGTCACAACGTAACTGGGTGATTATAAAGGAGCATTACAGGTGTCTCCAAAGGTAGATGTTGGGTTGGCGTATTTCGAGATTAGGATTTGTCACTCCGATTGTCGGAGAGGTATCTCTGGGCCCTCTCGGTAATGCACATCACATAAGCCTTGCAAGCACTGCAACTAATATGTTAGTTGTAAGATGATGTATTACCGAACGAGTAAAGAGACTTGCCGGTAACGAGATTGAACTAGGTATTGGATACCGACGATCGAATCTCGGGCAAGTAACATACCGATGACAAAGGGAACAACGTATGTTGTTATGCGGTCTGACCGATAAAGATCTTCGTAGAATATGTAGGAGCCAATATGGGCATCCAGGTCCCGCTATTGGTTATTGACCGGAGACGTGTCTCGGTCATGTCTACATTGTTCTCGAACCCGTAGGGTCCGCACGCTTAAGGTTACGATGACAGTTATATTATGAGTTTATGCATTTTGATGTACCGAAGGTTGTTCGGAGTCCCGGATGTGATCACGGACATGACGAGGAGTCTCGAAATGGTTGATACGTAAAGATTGATATATTGGAAGCCTATATTTGGAAATCGGAAGTGTTCCGGGTGAAATCGGGATTTTACCGGGTTACCGGGAGGTTACCGGAACCCCCCGGGAACCATATGGGCCTTCGTGGGCCTTAGTGGAAAGGAGAAAGGGGCAGCCCAAGGTGGCTGCGCCACTTCCCCCTGCCCTAGTCCTATTAGGACTAGGAGAAGATGGCTGGGCCCCCTCTCCCTCTTTCCCCCTTTGGGGAATCCTAGTTGGAATAGGATTGGGGGGGAGTCCTACTCCCGGAAGGAGTAGGACTCCTCCTGCGCCTCTCTCTCTGGCCAGCGCCCCCCTCCCCCCTTGGCTCCTTTATATACTGAGGTAGAGGCACCCTAGAACACACAAGTTGATCCACGTGATCTATTCCTTAGCCGTGTGCGGTGCCCCCTGCCACCATATTCCTCGATAATACTGTGGCGGAGTTTAGGCGAAGCCCTGCTGCTGTAGTTCATCAAGATCGTCACCACGCCGTCGTGCTGACGGAACTCTTCCCCGACACTTTGCTGGATCGGAGTCCGGGGATCGTCATCGAGCTGAACGTGTGCTCGAACTCGGAGGTGCCATAGTTTTGGTGCTTGATTGGTTGGATCGTGAAGACGTACGACTACTTCCTCTACGTCGTGTCAGCGCTTCCGCAGTCGGTCTGCGTTGGGTACGTAGACAACACTCTCCCCCTCGTTGCTATGCATCACATGATCTTGCGTGTGCGTAGGAAAAATTTTTAAATTACTACGAAACCCAACAGTAATGATTCTAACACCCATGGAGCCTTGGTGCTGATCATGTTTTGCTCGTGGAAGAGGCTTAGTCAGCGGGTCTGCAACATTCAGATCCGTATGTATCTTGCAAATTTCTATGTCTCCCACTTGGACTAAATCCCGAATGGAATTGAAGCGTCTCTTGATGTGCTTGGTTCTCTTGTGAAATCTGGATTCCTTCGCCAAGGCAATTGCACCAGTATTGTCACAAAAGATTTTCATTGGACCCGATGCACTAGGTATGACACCTAGATCGGATATGAACTCCTTCATCCAGACTCCTTCATTTGCTGCTTCCGAAGCAGCTATATACTCCGCTTCACATGTAGATCCCGCCACGCCGCTTTGTTTAGAACTGCACCAACTGACAGCTCCACCGTTCAATATAAACACGTATCCGGTTTGCGATTTAGAATCGTCCGAATCAGTGTCAAAGCTTGCATCAACGTAACCATTTACGATGAGCTCTTTGTCACCTCCATATATGAGAAACATATCCTTAGTCCTTTTCAGGTACTTCAGGATGTTCTTGACCGCTGTCCAGTGATCCACTCCAGGATTACTTTGGTACCTCCCTGCTAGACTTATAGCAAGGCACACATCAGGTCTGGTACACAGCATTGCATACATGATAGAGCCTATGGCTGAAGCATAGGGAACATCTTTCATTTTCTCTCTATCTTCTGCGGTGGTCGGACATTGAGTCTTACTCAACTTCACACCTTGTAACACAGGCAAGAACCCTTTCTTTGCCTGATCCATTTTGAACTTCTTCAAAACTTTGTCAAGGTATGTGCTTTGTGGAAGTCCAATTAAGCGTCTTGATCTATCTCTATAGATCTTAATGTGCAATATGTAAGCAGCTTCGCCGAGGTCTTTCATTGAAAAACTCTTATTCAAATATCCCTTTATGCTATCCAAAAATTCTATATCATTTCCAATCAATTGTATGTCATCCACATATAATATCAGAAATGCTACAGAGCTCCCACTCACTTTCTTGTAAATACATGCTTATCCAAAAGTTTGTACAAAACCAAATGCTTTGATCACACTATCAAAGCGTTTATTCCAACTCCGAGAGGCTTGCACCAGTCCACAAATGGATCACTGGAGCTTGCACACTTTGTTAGCTTCTTTTGGATCGATAAAACCTTCTGGCTGCATGATATACAACTCTTCTTCCAGAAATCCATTCAGGAATGCAGTTTTAACATCCATTTGCCAAATTTCATAATCATAAAATGCGGCAATTGCTAACATGATTCGGACAGACTTAAGCATCACTATGGGTGAGAAGGTCTCATCGTAGTCAATCCCTTGAACTTGTCGAAAACCTTTTGCAACAAGTCGAGCTTTGTAGACAGTAACATTACCGTCAGCGTCAGTCTTCTTCTTGAAGATTCATTTATTCTCAATTGCTTGCCGATCAACGGGCAAGTCAACCAAAGTCCACACTTTGTTCTCATACATGGATCCCATCTCAGATTTCATGGCTTCTAGCCATTTTGCGGAATCTGGGCTCACCATCGCTTCTTCATAGTTCGTAGGTTCATCATGATCTAGTAGCATGACTTCCAGAACAGGATTACCGTACCACTCTGGTGTGGATCTTATTCTGGTTGATCTACGAGGTTCGGTAGTAACTTGATCTGAAGTTTCATGGTCATTATCATTAGCTTCCTCACTAATTGGTATAGGTGTCACAAAAACCGGTTTCTGTGATGTACTACTTTCCAATAAGGGAGCAGGTACAGTTACCTCATCAAGTTCTACTTTCCTCCCACTCACTTCTTTCGAGAGAAACTCCTTCTCTAGAAAGGATCAATTCTTAGCAACGAAAGTCTTGCCTTCGGATCTGTGATAGAAGGTGTACCCAACAGTTTCCTTTGGGTATCCTATGAAGACACATTTCTCCGATTTGGGTTCGAGCTTATCAGGTTGAAGCTTTTTCACATAAGCATCGCAGCCCCAAACTTTCAGAAACGACAACTTTGGTTTCTTGCCAAACCACAGTTCATAAGGAGTCGTCTCAACGGATTTCGATGGTGCCCTATTTAACGTGAATGCAGTCGTCTCTAAAGCATAACCCCAAAACGATAGCGGTAAATCTGTAAGAGACATCATAGATCGCACCATATCTAGTAAAGTACGATTACGACGTTTGGACACACCATTACGCTGTGCTATTCCGGGTGGCGTGAGTTGCGAAACTATTCCGCATTGTTTCAAATGTAGACCAAACTCGTAACTCAAATATTCTCCTCCACGATCAGATCGTAGAAACTTTATTTTCTTGTTACGATGATTTTCAACTTCACTCTGAAATTCTTTGAACTTTTCAAATGTTTTAGACTAATGTTTCATTAAGTAGATATACCCATATCTGCTTAAATCATCTGTGAAGGTGAGAAAATAACGATATCCGCCACGAGCCTCAATATTCATCGGACCACATACATCTGTATGTATGATTTCCAACAAATCCGTTGCTCTCTCCATAGTACCGGAGAACGGCGTTTTGGTCATCTTGCCCATGAGGCACGGTTCGCAAGTACCAAGTGATTCCAAAAGTCCATCAGTATGGAGTTTCTTCATGCGCTTTACACCGATATGACCTAAATGGCAGTGCCACAAATAAGTTGCACTATCATTATCAACTCTGCATCTTTTGGTTTCAACATTATGAATATGTGTATCGCTACTATCGAGATTCATCAAAAATAGACCACTCTTCAAGGGTGCATGACCATAAAAGATATTACTCATATAAATAGAACAACCATTATTCTCTGATTTAAATGAATAACCGTCTCGCATCAAACAAGATCCAGATATAATGTTCATGCTCAACGCTGGCACCAAATAACAATTATTTAGGTATAAAACTAATCCCGAAGGTAGATGTAGAGGTAGCGTGCCGACCGCGATCACATCGACTTTGGAACCATTTCCCACGCGCATCGTCACCTCGTCCTTTGCCAGTGTTCGCTTAATCCGTAGTCCCTATTTCGAGTTGCAAATGTTAGCAACAGAACCAGTATCAAATACCCAAGTGCTACTACGAGCTCTAGTAAGGTACACATCAATAACATGTATATCACATATACCTTTGTTCACCTTGCCATCCTTCTTATCCGCCAAATACTTGGGACAGTTCCGCTTCCAGTGTCCAGTCTGCTTGCAGTACAAGCACTCAGTTTCAGGCTTAGGTCCAGATTTGGGTTTCTTCTCCTGAACAGTAACTTGCTTACTGTTCTTCTTGAAGTTCCCCTTCTTCTTCCCTTTGCCCTTTTTCTTGAAACTGGCGGTCTTGTTGACCATCAACACTTGATGCTCCTTCTTGATTTCTACCTCCGCAGCCTTTAGCATTGCGAAGAGCTCAGGAATTGTCTTATCCATCCCTTGCATGTTATAGTTCATCACGAAGCTCTTGTAGCTTGGTGGCAATGATTGAAGAACTCTGTCAATGACACTATCAACAGGAAGATTAACTCCCAGTTGAGTCAAGTGATTATGATACCCAGACATTTTGAGTATATGTTCACTGACAGAACTATTCTCCTCCATCTTGCAGCTATAGAATTTATTGGATACTTCATATCTCTCAATCCGGGCATTTGCTTGAAATATTAACTTCAACTCGTGGAACATCTCATATGCTCCATGACGTTCAAAACGTCGTTGAAGTCCGATTCTAAGCCGTAAAGCATGGCACACTGAACTATCGAGTAGTCATCAGCTTTGCTCTGCCAGACGTTCATAACATCTGGTGTTGCTCCAGCAGCAGGCCTGGCACCTAGTGGTGCTTCCAGGATGTAATTCTTCTGTGCAGCAATGAGGATAATCCTCAAGTTACGGACCTAGTCCGTGTAATTGCTACCATCATCTTTCAACCTTGCTTTCTCAAGGAACGCATTAAAATTCAATGGAACAACAACACGGGCCATCTATCTACAATCAAACATAGACAAGCAAG
This sequence comes from Triticum urartu, assembly GCF_056163025.1. Taxonomy (NCBI): domain Eukaryota; kingdom Viridiplantae; phylum Streptophyta; class Magnoliopsida; order Poales; family Poaceae; genus Triticum; species Triticum urartu. The sequence goes on from NC_141877.1 coordinate 298,426,172, forward strand.
ATACTATCAGGTACTAAGTTCATGATAAATTTAAGTTCAGTCAATCATATTACTTAAGAACTCCCACTTAGAAAGACATCCCTCTAATCTTCCAAGTGATCACATGATCCAAATCAACTAAACCATAACCGATCATCACGTGAAATGGAGTACCTTTTGTCGGTGTTCTGGGAACGGGGGTCCCCAGACTTGCCTGCCTGTGGCCTGCGGCGTGGCTCAAAGGGGGGCCCAGCATGGCCCATCTTCATCAACACAAGACTCAAGACCCTCGCGAGGGGCCAAGCCTTGCGGGGCGGACGACACGGAGCTTCCTCAGGCGCGGCCTCGTCAGGCTGGCTCACAAGGAGGCGGAGAGATCAAGGCAGGGTACCTCACGAGGTGCCTATGACGCAAGCCATGACGACTCAGGGCGCCAGGCGGGTGCCAGCCCGCGCAGCGTCCTCTTTTCCTCTTTGGTGCAAAGGGAGCAAGCGCAGCCGCGGTGTACCGAGGCATCAGGCAAAGGTTGCCATTTCGGTGCAACGAGACCAAGACCAGGAGGACTACGAGACGGAGGTCACCGTGGAGCCCAAGACGGCGTCATCACCAGAGCTTTGCATAGGCGAAGACTGCTTTTGTCAGGATAGCTGATACTTGTTGTCCCCCTTCAAATTAGCCTGCCATTGTTGGCTCCCTTCCCGCTCGATATTTGGGAAGAGGACCAGGGCCTCTATAAATAGGACCAGCCGCCCACAGAGCAAGGTGGGAAAAAGGGGGATGAACAATAGAGTAAGGAGGCGGTAGGCATAGAGAGAGAGAGAGAAAGGAGGCTGAACTCCTCCCAGCAGTTCATCGCCCCAGCCAAGAACAGACCCTCGCGAGGCTGTTCTTCGTTGTACTGTTCACCATCATCAGCCCAAGAGGCAATCCACCCACCACACACTGGAGTAGGGTATTACACCACAACGGTGGCCCGAACCAGTATAAACCTTGTGTCTCTTGTGCAGTTCTTTCAGTAGTCTAGATCTTTGCGAGACGGAGTGGTAGAAGGCGTAATCCCCGCGTGCACCCTAGTGTTTGAACCTTAAGGGTCTACCGGAACCCGAAATCTGACATTTGGCGCGCCGGGTAGGGGTGCGCCGGAATTTGTCTTCCACTGCTCCGTGCCCCGTCGCGTCGTCATCACCATGCCCGGCGACCAGGAGGGAAACCCCGACCCATGGGCTGCGTGGCCCGCCCGCGCAGAACCGCTCGCCTCGGGCGACCCCGTGCCCCAGGCAGCTCGCGGTCCGCAGGGCGCTGCGGGCCGCGGGCGACGCGGACAGACTTCGACAACTCTTACACCACGGCAGGCACGATCGGCAGCAAGGGCCTCCAATCACGCCGCGACCACGACACCGTACACCCGCCGGGAGCAGGCGAACTCGAGGGCCGCACTCACGGTGGCCCGAGAGCTGCTGCAGTGCAGACTGCTGGAGGGCGGCCACGACATGCTGCTGGAGCGAGTGGCGGAGCTCCTGGGCTTCGCCGCCTCGGGGGCTCACCCCTTCTCCACCCAGCTCCCGTCTCAAGCCCAGGGCGACCCGCGCGGGGGCTCCATGCGCGCCCCCGGGCTCCAAGGCTACTTCGACGCCAGCAGAGCTGTCAGCATCGGACCGGCGGCGGCGCTGCCCCCACCCCCGGACCGCGAAGAAGAAGGACTCAACGCGACCCGCGGCCCCAGTGGGCGGCCGCGCTGCCACCCTGCAGTAGGCGTGACAGGCGGGACCGCTTGGCATGCGGGGCATTACGGCGTGGCATTCGGGATGACGACGCCGGAGGAATACGTGCCCCTTATGATGGACCAAGGACACCCTCACGAGAATGGACAAGGCTCGCTCCTCAGCCCAAGCTGGGGGGACGAGGCACTAGAAGCCAAGCCTTTCCAGGAGCCCCGGAACGGTCCCACTGGCCACGCTGGAGGCAACGATTATCGGGCACCGCTAATTCTTCAGGAGCAGGTATACGCTAACCATGGATCACAGGAGGTGCAGGTCGCCGCAGCAAGCAGCTGCCCCGCTCCCACAGTCTCCTACCCCTCGGGAGGAGGGCGCAGGGGGCTGCAAGAGAGGGGCCGAGATCCGACATCGCCACCGCGGCGTTCGGAGCAAGGTGTTCTCAGGAGGTAGGCCCTCTGCTGGGGAGGTGCCTCAGGGCCTGCCCCTGGCGGAGGACCCGTGGTCGTCGGGGGAACCGCTGGCGACCGCTCTACCCCATCGGGCGGCGTCCTGGGTTCCGGTCGTTGCTGATGGCACTAGAGTGTGGCGCAAGGTGGGGCCCTCGTCTGGCGATATGAAGCAAGGCCAGTACCTGTGAAGAAGGCCCGATGCATGTGAAGCTCGCCACCCCGTGACACTCTCACGTAATAATGAGTGGGGCTGTACACGCCTCGGAGTCTCAGGGGTGCCGGCCTCAGGCCCTGGGGCTCCCTCCCACGCCCAGTGGACAGCACTTAGCTCCGCGCTGGTGAGAAGACGTCCAAGACTAGATTAGGTGCCGGACGCGGCCTTCTGTCTGCTTTCATTGCCTTTCCCTTTGGCTGTATCTTTTCCCCCGCTGGATTTAAGTTGGATTCGAATTTGAGATTTGCGTGTGTTCGGGGAGGGGGTGCTTGTTCTCGTTCGAGCCGTTTCTCGCGTTCTGGTTACCGCTTCGCCATAGCTGCCTCCCCTCGCGAGCCCCTCGCGAGTCGGGTCAGGCCTGGCTCGTGCGCAACCCAAACTGCCGCTGTTGCTCCCTCTCGGGAGGATTTTCGGGTGCCTGCGGAGGTTGTCCTGTTAGGAAAAGTCCCAGAGCCTGTGAAGAAGGCAAACGCCTGTGAAGCTGTCGCGTTCAGGAAAAGGCCCAGAGCCTGTGAAGAAGGCAAACGCCTGTGAAGCTGTCGCGTTCAGGAAAAGGCCCAGAGCCTGTGAAGAAGGAAAATGCCTGTGAAGCTGTCGCGTTCAGGAAAAGGCCCAGAGCCTGTGAAGAAGGCAAACGCCTGTGAAGCTGTCGCGTTCAGGAAAAGGCCCAGAGCCGGTGAAGAAGGCAAATGCCTGTGAAGCTGTCGCGTTTCGGAAAAGGCCCGGAGCCTGTGAAGAAGGCAAATGCCTATGAAGCTGTCGCGTTTCGGAAAAGGCCCGGAGCCTGTGAAGAAGGCAAATGCCTGTGAAGCTGTCGCGTTTAGGAAAAGGCCCGGAGCCTGTGAAGAAGGCAAATGCCCGTGAAGCCGTCGCATTTGGGAAAAGGCCCGGAGCCTGTGAAGAAGGCCAACGCCTGTGAAGCTCCCCGCCGGCAACACTCTCATATCCTACGGATTCAACTAAAGAACACCAAAGACGTCACGTCCTCCCGCAGGCTGCTTCAGGGCTTGCGCGCAACAAAGGTAAACCAGCCAACCACCAGGCACGGGCGCTCGTGCAATATGACAACTACTAATACGATGAACACAGGTTTTACATGAGGGGCTTCCCCTCCCAAAATGCTCTCACAGCCATCAGGACAAAAACCTGAGTTCTATTCATGCAGGGTAAAAGAGACAGGAGAGATACACACTCAGTCGGACCAATCCCCCAATGCGTCCTCGGAAGAACCTCCCGAGCCGCCGCTGGCGTCGCCGAACTCGCCATCGTTGTCTGCGTCGCCACCAGCGGTGTCAGGGCCGTTCACCACACCGCCCTCATCAGCAGCCACGATCACGTCGTCATCGTCCGAAGAGAAGGCCCTGACAAGGGCGTCCACGTTGTCTTCCACCCAGTGCGCCAGGTCGCCTCGGACGGCCTGGGGAACCGGGGCGATGACAGCGTCAAAATCGAAGTGGGAATCCATGTTCAGGAGATGGCTGAAGACACGGGAAAAGGCGCGCCCGAGCAGGGCGCGGCTCCACTCCTCCACCAACCTGTCGGCCCTGGCCGACCGCGCCTCCAGCTGCGTCACCACGGCGGTGAAGAACTGAAGGTTGCCAGCGTAGTTGGCTGTGTGCGGCTCGCCAACAGCCGCCTCACAGATGTGCCCAAGGCTGCGCTAGCTCTCTCCCGGAGCGTGGCGAGCATGGGGCCGTGCACGTGCTCCAGGACCTGCCGCTGACATATCTCATTCGTGTTCTGGCGCGCGACGCCCTCAGCCTCCTCCACCCGCTGGCGAAGACGGAGCATCTCGGCCTGGGAGGCAGCTAACTCCACTTGCGCTACCTCAAGGGCGGCCCGGGAGGCGTCGGCCAGCCGCATCGCCTCCTCCCGCTTGGCCCTCAAGGCTACGGTCCTCCCTTCAGCTTTGACCCGGATCAACTCAAGCCTCCCCTCGAACTCACGCTCGAGGTCTTGGCGCGCCATCGCCACCCGACATCCGACCTCCTCCAGGACACGAGCTTCCCACGCGGCGACATCGTCCTCCGCCTGCGTCACCAAGCGCTCCCTCGTCTCCAGCCGCTCATACTCGCGGGTGCGTTCGGCGGCTTCCAGCGTCAACGCTTCTTCACGCTTCTGGAGCTCAGCTGGGTCGTCGGAGGCCACCCGCATCGACGCAAGGGCCAACTCGCGCAGCTCCACTTGCTCCTCCAGTGAGTGGCACCGGGCCAGGAGCTCACGAGCCCGCTCCTCCGCCGCCTCTCGCCGTCGGTCAGCTCCCCGGGCCTCCTCGGCAGCCTGGGATCGGGCCACCCGAGAGGCCTCCAGCGACGCCTTCGCCTCTTCATCGTCAAGATCGCACTGACAGCGCGCGAGGGCGATGGCGGCCTCCAGCTCGCGCCTCCCTGCAGCCAGGCGCAGGCCCTCGGCCTCCAGGCGTGCGTCCTCGTCAGCAAGCTCCTCCCCAAGCAGGTTCACCGCGTCGGTCGCCCTTCGAAGGAACCCTTGGCGGCGAACGCGGTGCTCCCGGGCGCGCTCAAGCACGTCTTCCGCACCATCATCTGCCCCAAGCAAGCGCCGGGGGCCACGAATCATCGTTCCTCCTCCGGGCAGGGGGCTGGGGACTGGCGCCCTCTCGGCGGCCGGGGACGCCGCACCAGAAGCCCAGCCTGAAGCCAGTCCGTCCCCAGATGAAGGGCGCAGGGGGCGCCTCAACCAGTCGCAGTCCACGACCAGACGAGAAGCCCACGGCAGGCTGGCTATTCCCCGAGAGGGCCCGCGAAGGAAAATCAGGGGGAATGAAGGGCCGCGGTGCACCTCGGGATGGTCCACCCCTTCAATCGCCATCACCACAAGGGCAGAGCTGCTCGGAGCACTTGAGGGCGGTAGAGGGGGCGAAGCCAAGGGAGGCCGCACCTCAGCTACTTCCGCGAGCTCGACCGGAAGGGGCCTGCGAAGCAAGGATCAGTGAAAGCAACAAGAGGATCCGGAGCCAGAAAGGGAGAAGACTTACTCGTCAGTGGCGAAAAACTTCCTGCACTTCAGCACGCGACAAGGGAAGTCATCACCCAGGGCCTCCCTTTTTCTCCAGAGGGCCTCAAAGTCCACGCGGAAGCGGCCCAAGAGAAGAGCGCAAGGATCAACCTGCGACGAAGACGGAGTATCGGAGCGATCCGCGTCAGGGGCGCCTGCCTGGCGCGTGCCGCCCATCACCTCGCCAGAAGACGCGGCAGGGGCCGCCGAGGCCTCAGCCCCGGGCGCTGGGAGCGGCTGCTTGCCACCGTCAGCCTCAGCAGCACGGGTCCCGGGAGCTGACCCCTCGAGAGCATCACCCGGCGCTGTCACCTCATCGGGAGCCCCCTCGGCCTCCGGCGCCTCCTGCCTCCCTGCTCCGCCACTTGAGGAGGAGTCGCCTTGGTCGATTGGAAGGGCAGTCACCACCACTGGATTCTCACGAGGTCCTTGGAGGCCGGCGGGGCGTAGCCCCCACTCATCAAAGACGAGCATCTGCTTCACGAAGTCGACCCTGCTCTGGCAGAGATACAGCAAGGCCCCTCCCTGCCGGACGCTGCCAGGGTTGGGGTCCCTGGCCAAGGTCAAGAGCGCCGACTTCAGCACCTCAGGAGCCAGGTCATCTTCCTGGAGCCTCATGCTATCCTCGCGCCCACGGAAGGCCCACATCTGGCAAGAGTGGCGTTGAAGGGGAGCAACACGGCATAACAGAAACTCCTTCACCACCTTGGGCGCTGTCACGCCGAGCTTCCTCAGGAGCGCGAAGCGGCGCCAGACGAAGACGAGCCGGGGGCTCTCAAGAATCTCCTGGCTCCAACCTGAATTGGGGACAGCAGGCAAGGTCGGCTCCGATAGCAGGGGGCTGGGCACCCCTGCGTCCACATACAGCCACCGCTCGCGGAACCCAACCGCGGGCAGGGGAGCTTGAAGTCAATCCCCGAGGCCGCGGTCTCAGGCTCGGGGACGAAGCTCACGCACGCCCAGCATTGGGTAGGGTCGACAAGATGCAGCAAGAAGAAGTGGCGCAGCAAGGCAACCGAAGGAGGGATGCCCACCATGGCTTCGCAAACAAAGGCGAAGACCGAAAGGAGGGTGATGGACTTGGGACTTAGATGCATCATGTGGATCTGATAATGGGAGAGCACGGCATTAAAGAAATCAGAAAAGGGGGGAACCAGACCCGCCCATGGGGCGTCGGTAAAATATGGGACCTCGGTAGCTATCCTAACAATGGAGAAGTGGGGCGCAGACCAGGCCGTCGTCCTCCCGCACTCATTGAAGGTGGTGTCCAGAGCCAAGCTGACCTTGCCCAGGCACTCTTGATTGAGTATGGTCGACCGGCCGACGGCGGGGGCCACCGATGGCGGCACACAAGGCGGAGACATGGGTTTCTTCCCTCTCTCCTTCTTCGTCGGAGCCATGGCGATGGGAAAGAGGGGGAAGATTCGAGATTGGATTGGAGGCAGGAGCAGGCGTTCGAAGGGAGGAAGAACATGGGACGCTCGAGCAACAAGAAGGGGAGCGGCTGTGTACAACTACAAGTCCGCCTAGCAGGGCGCAGAATAAGGGGGCGTGGGGGAACAGTACCGCCCATGTCCAATCAACCGCCACATGGCGCCCAAGGCCGCAGGCTATTAGGGCCCGCGGCGCTTCGCCTTTGCCCTTTCGCCTCTCAACACGACCAAGTTCGGGCGCGCCTTGGGCCCGGGGGCTACTATCGGCGTTCTGGGAACGGGGGTCCCCGGACTTGCCTGCCTACGGCCTGCGGCGTGGCTCAAAGGGGGGCCCAGCACGGCCCATCTTCATCAACACAAGACTCAAGACCCTCGCGAGGGGCCAAGCCTCGCAGGGCGGACGACATGGAGCTTCCTCAGGCGCGGCCTCGTCAGGCTGGCTCACGAGGAGGCGGAGAGATCAAGGCGGGGTACCTCGCGAGGTGCCCGTGACGCAAGCCATGATGACTCAGGGCGCCAGGCGGGTGCCAACCCGCGCAGCGTCCTCTTTTCCTCTTTGGTGCAAAGGGAGCAAGCGCAGCCGTGGAGTACCGAGGCATCAGGCAAAGGTTGCCATTTCGGTGCAACGAGACCAAGACCAGGAGGACTACGAGATGGAGGTCACCGTGGAGCCCAAGACGGCGTCATCACCAGAGCTTTGCGCAGGCGAAGACTGCTTTTGTTAGGATAGCTGATACTTGCTGTCCCCCTTCAAATTAGCCCGCCATTGTTGGCTCCCTTCCCGCTCGATATTTGGGAAGAGGACCAGGGCCTCTATAAATAGGACCAGCCGCCCATAGAGCAAGGTGGGAAAAAGGGGGATGAACAATAGAGTAAGGAGGCGGTAGGCATAGAGAGAGAGAGAAAGGAGGCTGAACTCCTCCCAGCAGTTCATCGCCCCAGCCAAGAACAGACCCTTGCGAGGCTGTTCTTCCTTGTACTGTTCACCATCATCAGCCCAAGAGGCAATCCACCCACCACACACTGGAGTAGGGTATTACACCACAACGGTGGCCCGAACCAGTATAAACCCTGTGTCTCTTGTGCAGTTCTTTCAGTAGTCTAGATCTTTGCGAGACGGAGTGGTAGAAGGCGTAATCTCCGCGCGCACCCCAGTGTTCGAACCTTAAGGGTCTGCCGGAACCCGAAATCCGACAGCTTTCAATGGTGAACATCAATATGTTGATCATATCTACTATATGATTCACGCTCGACCTTTCGGTCTCAGTGTTCCGAGGCCATATCTTCATATGCTAGGCTCGTCGAGTTTAACCTGAGTATTCGGCATGTGCAAAACTGGCTTGCACCCATTGTAGATGGACGTAGAGCTTATCACACCCGATCATCATGTGGTGTCTGGGCACGACGAACTTTGGCAACGGTGCATACTCAGGGAGAACACTTTTATCTTGAAATTTAGTGAGAGATCATCTTATAATGCTACCGTCAATCAAAGCAAGATAAGATGCATAAAAGATAAACATCACATGCAATCAATATAAGTGATATGATATGGCCATCATCATCTTGTGCTTGTGATCTCCATCTCCGAAGCACCGTCATGATCACCATCGTCACCGGCGCGACACCTTGATCACCATCGTAGCATCGTTGTCGTCTCGCCAATATTATGCTTCCACAACTATCGCTACTCCTTAGTGATAAAGTAAAGCATTACAGCGCAATTGCATTGCATACAATAAAGCGACAACCATATGGCTCCTGCCAGTTGCCGATAACTTGGTTACAAAACATGATCATCTCATACAATAAAATTTAGCATCATGTCTTGACCATATCACATCACAACATGCCCTGCAAAAACAAGTTAGACGTCCTCTACTTTGTTGTTGCAAGTTTTACGTGGCTGCTACGGGCTTAGCAAGAACCGTTCTTACCTACGCATCAAAACCACAACGATAGTTTGTCAAGTTGGTGTTGTTTTAACCTTCGCAAGGACCGGGCGTAGCCACACTTGGTTCAACTAAAGTTGGAGAAACTGACACCCGCCAGCCACCTGTGTGCAAAGCACATTGGTAGAACCAGTCTCGCGTAAGCATACGCGTAATGTCGGTCCGGGCCGCTTCATCCAACAATACCGCCGAACCAAAGTATGACATGCTCGTAAGCAGTATGACTTATATCGCCAACAACTCACTTGTGTTCTACTCGTGCACAACATCAGCGCATAAAACCTAGGCTCAGATGCCACTGTTGGGGAACGTAGTAATTTCAAAAAAATTCCTACGCACACGCAAGATCATGGTGATGCATAGCAACGAGAGGGGAGAGTGTTGTCCACATACCCTCGTAGACCGAAAGCGGAAGCGTTAGCACAACGCGGTTGATGTAGTCATACGTCTTCACGATCCGACCGATCCAAGTACCGAACGCACGGCACCTCCGAGTTCAGCACACGTTCAGCTCGATGACGTCCCACAAACTCCGATCCAGCAGAGCTTCACGGGAGAGTTCCGTCAGCACGACGGCGTGGTGACGGTGATGATGCTGCTACCGACGCAGGGCTTCGCCTAAGCACCGCTACGATATGACCGAGGTGGAATATGGTGGAGGGGGGCACCGCACACGGCTGGGAGAGATCAACCGATCAACTTGTGTGTCTAGAGGTGTCCCCCTGCCCCTGTATATAAAGGAGCAAGGGGAGGAGGCCGGCCGGCCCTCTATGGGCGCGCCCGGAGGAGGAGTCCTCCTCCTAGTAGGAGTAGGACTCCCCTTTCCTACTCCTACTAGGAGGAGGAAAGGAAGGAGGAGAAGGAGAAGGAGGAAAAGGAGGAAAGGGGGGCCGGCCCCCTAGTCCAATTCAGTTTGGGCTAGGGGGGGGCGCGCGCCCTGCCTCCTCTCTTCCACCACTTGGCCCATGAGACCCATTACTTCTTCCTTGTATTCCCGTAACTCCCCGGTACCCCCGAAAATACCCGAATCACTCGGAACCTTTTCGATGTCCAAATATAGTCGTCCAATATATCGATCTTTACGTCTCGACCATTTCGAGACTCCTCGTCATGTACCCGATCTCATCCGGGACTCTGAACTACCTTCGGTACATCAAATCACATAAACTCATAATACAATCGTCACCGAAACTTTAAGCGTGCGGACCCTACGGGTTCGAGAACTATGTAGACATGACCGAGACATGTCTCCAGTCAATAACCAATAGCGGAACCTGGATGCTCATATTGGCTCCCACATATTCTACGAAGATCTTTATCGGTCAGACCGCATAACAACATACGCTGTTCCCTTTGTCATCGGTATGTTACTTTCCCGAGATTCGATCGTTGGTATCTCAATACCTAGTTCAATCTCGTTACCGCCAAGTCTCTTTACTCGTTTCGTAATACATCATCCCGCAACCAACTTATTAGTTGCAATGCTTGCAAGGCTTAAGTGATGTGCATTACCGAGAGGGCCCAAAGATACCTCTCCGACAATCGGAGTGACAAATCCTAATCTCGAAATACGCCAACCCAACAAGTACCTTCGGAGACACCTGTAGAGCACCTTTATAATCACCCAGTTACGTTGTGACGTTTGGTAGCACACAAAGTGTTCCTCCGATAAACGGGAGTTGCATAATCTCATAGTCATAGGAACATGTATAAGTTATGAAGAAAGCAATAGCAACAAACTAAACGATCAAGTGCTAAGCTAATGGAATGGGTCAAGTCAATCACATCATTCTCCTAATGATGTGACCCCGTTAATCAAATGACAACTCATGTCTATGGCTAGGAAACATAACCATCTTTGATTAACGAGCTAGTCAAGTAGAGGCATACTAGTGACACTCTGTTTGTCTATGTATTCACACATGTATTATGTTTCCGGTTAATACAATTCTAGCATGAATAATAAACATTTAACATTGATATAAGGAAATAAATAATAACTTTATTATTTCCTCTAGGGCATATTTCCTTCAGAAGACACCTGGCGCAACGGTCTTGGGGCGTTACAACACTCCACAACTACGAGAGGATCTCGTCCCGAGATCTAGGATGGCACCGGAGGGAAAAACAGAAGAGGAAGATGAGAGGTAAAACTAAGTTGCTTCATTGACAAACCAGTGAAACCAAAGAACCTTGAAAGGTTAAACCACTTCAAGAAAAGAATACAACGGAGATGAACAAAGTTGACAACCTCTGCCAGAAAAGAGAAACAAGGAAGAACAAATTCGGACAACACTCCGGTTGAAAAGAGATGCAAGACTTGATAAGATGAAAAGAACTTGAGAAGAGGGCACAACACTCCGGTTAAATGGAAAAGCATGAAAAGAACACAATCCTCACAACTCGAGATTATGAGAGAAGAGAGAAACATCACAATGCCTCCGGATGAAGGAATCAAAGGTAGATCGTCGGAACAAAAGAACGGAGAAGAAAATGACAACTTCTACCACAAATGAACTTGGAAAGCATCCTTGCAAGGAAGTATTGCACGGGGTTGTTAGGGAGTCAACAACGAAAAGAAAAAAAGCTTGTAGTGGGCTTATGGAAAACATCTCAAAAATTTGGAGTGAAATTCTGCCACCAAAAACAATGATTGATAGGGAACAATGAAGAGATGAAAAGAATCCTTGACGAACCACCAAGTAGAGCCTCCATGAAGAACTCCGGTAATAAAAGAATGATCAAACGAAAAGAAAGAGAAGTTGAAAGAACAAGGTGAAGCCTTGCGATGATTTGGATGGAGCTTCGTGACGAGATAAGTGAAAATTTGGAACTCCGGATTAAAGATAAAGCATCTCGAACCGAGAACGTGATATGATGAACCACTTCGGAAAGAAGAATTAGATCACTTGGATGAAAGAATAATAAGAATTACGTTATGCGTATCCTTCACCAATTAAATTGATGACACGCAATGGATTGCAAACAACTTATTCACGTTGGAAGGATTAAGAGAGATATGGCGCAAACTTGAGAAGGTCTTCGACGAACCACCGGAAGGATTGAAAAAACAAATGAATTTGTATGATAATGAAGGAAGAGAAACTCTTGAACAAACCACCGTAAGAATAAAATGAAAGTCGCAAAGGCACAATTCACCAGGAAGAATTGGAAAACGAATGAAGATACTTGAAGGAATTTAGATACATGAGAACGAATAGCTCACGAGCTGATTAGAGAATACTTGAGTGATGCACCGGTAAGATTTGGAGAACGAGAGTTGAAAGCTGAGAATGAATAAACCCGAAATGATGGCCTTCAGAGAATCAAACTAAAAAGACTCCTGAATTCCTTCGGATGGGTGAAAAGAATTCTCACAATCGAAAACAATTATGAGAGGATGGCACGAAGCTAGAGCCATGAATCTTCAAGAGAACGAATATGATTGAAGAGAAACTCTTCTTCGGTCTTCAAATCCGATAATGACGACGAGAACACCATCAAGAATTGGTGAGGCACTCCGGAATGAAGAATATAAAGATTGAGCCAATGACGAAAGAATTTGAAAGAACTTGGAGAAAGACATATGACTGATGATAATTTATTCTTACGTCATACTTGAAAGGATTTGAGGATAGCTCCAGGAAAAATAGAAGATTCAGGTAAGATCCTGAGAAAAGACCTGTGGGTTAGGGCCCACTCAAAAGATACGCCGTTGAACGATTACTTGAAAAGGATATTGCACCAGTTGAGTTAAATAGCTTCTATGATATAACATCCTCGAAAGAGCTTGAATGAAAGCAGAGTGGAAACACGAATCTTCGAGCTATCTTGAGCACTCCGGAATAAATGAATAGCGAGAGGTGGATGATTTAGAGGTGCACCGACATGAGAAAACATTTGAAATGAGGAAAGGATATGATCGACAAAGCTTGAATTGGATCCACTGGAGAAGAAAAGAATAAGGAATGACGAACTAGAAGCTCCATTAGAATCTTCATGAGAATCACCGGGTAAGAACACTGAAAGAAAAGAATGAAGAGACTTCACATCCATAACATGATAGTTTATTAAGAAATCTGAATCCTTGAAGGAGAAAGGGTGGGAGGGCGGGAAAACAAAGGCAGCTTGGGACGGAAGAAATGAGCATCGTTGAGAAGAACTGATAATAGATCTTGCGGATCTTGAAATGAAGGGATCCGCTTGAAGAGAAACACGCCGGTTGAAAAGGATTGACATGACAATCTCGATGATCAAGAAGGATTGGTATTCATATAGAAGTATGAGAACACCACTTAGGGAAGGTATGGAATCAACATTTGACTTCGAAGCAACTCGAATACCACAACTCAAAACAAACAAAGGATTGGCTTGCAAAATAAGCCGGAAATACCCGCGTGATCCTAAAAAAATTCATGAAATTTGAGAAGAGGAGAGTCAAAACTCTACGTCAGGATGCCTCACCAGAGCGACGAAGGGACTAGGGAGTAAAAAGAATCCTACTCCCCGATATATATAATCCTAAGACTCAAAACATTTTCTTCTAGACTCAACAACGTCTGCGATTCGATCAAGCAGGGGGCTCCTAAATCGGGGAAGGTTCTGATTACCAACTTGTAACACCCACGATGCGGTTATATCTCCCACGTGTCGGAGCATGACTTAGAGGCATAACCGCATAGTAGGCATGTCGCAAGAGGGGTAATCTTTACACATCCCATGTACTGAATAAGAAAGGGATAAAGAGTTGGCTTACAATCGCCACTTCAAACAATACATGAATATCATACATCATCCAGAATACAATCAAGGTCCGACTACGGAACCAAAATAAAGAAAGACCACCCCTATTGCTAGATCCCCAATCGCCCCAACTGGGCTCCACTACTGATCGACCGAAAAAGAAACAAAACAACAAACAAGATCTTCATCGAGATGGGTTGCGTCACCTCCACTGGTATCATCGGCCCTGCAACTCTTTTGGAAGTATCTATGAGTCACGGGGACTCAGCAATCTCACACCCGCGCGATCAAGACTATTTAAGCTTATGGGTAGGATAGGGTAGTGAGGTGGAGCTGCAGCAGGCACTAGCATACGCAAAAGAGAGCGAGAAGAGAAGCGATGCACGGTCGTGAACTAGAAGTGATCAAGAAGTGATGCAGAAACTACTTACGTTCAAACATAACACAAGAACTGTGTTCACTTCCCGGACACCGCCGAAAAGATACCATCACGGCTACACACGCGGTTGATGTATTTTTAGTTAAGTCAAATGACAAGTTCTCTACAACCGGACATTAACAAATTCCCATCTCCCCATAACCGCGGCCACGGCTTTCGAAAGTTCAAAACCCTGCAGGGGTGTCCCAACTTAGCCCATCACAAGCTCTCACAGTCAATGAAGGATATTCCTTCTAGCAGGAAGACCCAATCAGACTCGGAATTTCGGTTACAAGACATTTCGACAATGGTAAAACAAGTCCAGCAAGACCACCCGTTGTGTCGACAAATCCCGATAGGAGCTGCACATATCTTGTTCTCAAGGCACACCGGATAAGCTAAGTGTACAAGAGCCAACGTAACCCAAGTTGCCAAGGGACGGCCCTGCACGGTGCTCTAGTTTGGACCAACACTCAGAGGAGCACTGGCACGGGGTTTAAAATAAAGATGACCCTCGGGAGCGCGACTCCCAAGGGAAAAAGGCTTAGGTGGCAAATGGTAAAACCAAGGTTGGGCCTTGCTGGAGGAGTTTTATTCAAGGCGAACTGTCAAGGGGTTCCCATTATCACCCAACCGCGTAAGGAACGCAAAATCAAGGAACATAACACCGATATGACGGAAACTAGGGCGGCAAGAGTGGAACAAAACACCAGGCATAAGGCCGAGCCTTCCACCGTTTACCAAGTATATAGGTGCTTTAAAGTAAACAAGATATAATAATAATATCCCAACAATAATCATGTTCCAACAAGGAACAAACTTCATCTTCACCTGCAACTAGCAATGCTATAAGAGGGGCTGAGCAAAGCGGTAACATAGCCAAACAACGGTTTGCTAGGAAAGGTGGGTTAGAGGCTGAACGTGGCAATATGGGAGGCAAGATAAAGCATGTGGTAGGTATCGCAACATAGCAAAAGAGCGAGCATCTAGCAAGCAAAGATAGAAGTGATTTCGAGGGTATGATCATCTTGCCTGCAAAGTTCTCAGAGTTGACGAAAGCTTGATCCTCGTTAGCATACTCGACAGGTTCCTCGATCACGTACTCGTCTCCCGGCTCTACCCAAGGCAAGAACACAAGCAAAAGAACCGACAATCAATCACGGTGTAATGCGCAAGCAACATGATGCAAAACATGACATGATATGCGAGATGTGATATGCAATGCATATGCGTGCTTCGGAAGGGAAAGATAGAATCATGCCTCAACTTGGCAAACCAAGAGTGCCGCTAGAAAGATGAGATGATTCCGGTCAAAATCGATATAAAGATCGCCAGAATCGGAGACACGGTTTGCAAATGGAAGCAAAACAAGAATGGCACAATTCTGTGATTAACAGCACGATGCCATCTAGAATGCAACAAGAAACTAAGCTACTGCACCCCAACATAGTAACAAAGCCTATGGCAATAATCTACTCAAGATGCTTGACAAAATATGAAAACTGAGCTACGGCTAAATCACACAATAGCAGGTTCAAACAAGCATGGCAAAAGAGCAAAAGATATCAGCATCACAGACTTAGTGAAAATAACAACATGCCAGGAATTAACATCAGGAAGCAATGTTTAGAGAAAGATAACAACATGCTACAGGATCAGATCATAGCAAAGCAAGGCATGGCATGGATCTACTCAAAGCATATAACAAAAGTCCCTTACTGACCATAAGCCAAAAGGGCACAGAAAACATGATGGCACCCATGTAAACATAACAAGTTTCGTTAACAGTCAGACTTCGCAGAAAACTAGACATGGCAAAAACAGAGTTACGAAGGCACATTTGCGAGCTCGATACACTCAACACAAGGCATTACATGACAAGATAAGCATAGCATCAGCAATAAGACAAGTTCATGAAGCTAACCATGGCAAAAACAAACTCATAGCATGCATGGATCAACTACAACAACCTTGGCAAAATTGATTAACATGTAAACAATCTGCCAGGAACATTTTATAGCAAAAGTAGAGCAAGATTGAGTCATGCTAGGGCACTCCATAAATGCAAACAAGGGCATGGATGGATAGAGCTCAACCATATGCCCAAATTATCCTTACTGAACATACTCAAAAGAAGCATGGATCTCTCTGTAGCAACATGAATACATGGCATAAAAATAACGGCAGAGCAAAAAGTTAGTGAAATTCTAAGTCCCTGAAATCAGCAATATCACGAGAGCTACTTTGCATTCTTGTGCTAGTCACCACATTGATCACAAAAATACATGGCATACACCCCTGTAAAGATGGCATGGCATAGCCCAAAACACATGTAGGGCTCAAGTTCATATGCAGCACACGATAATCATGGCAAAAATGACAAATGCTCATAATCTGATAAGAATCAGGAACTAACATTTTATAGCACTCTTGCAACAGCATTTTAGGCATCAAGATGAAGTCAAACAAGCATGGTGCAATGGAACAAAATGAAGAAGCCATCCCGATTAACATTTTGGTATCTCATATGCACAAAACGGACCACCGAGCACAGAGTTATGATGCGATGAACATGGCTAAAAATAACAGAAAAGGACTTGAAAAATTCTTTCAACCCTAGGGTTTGCTGAATCCAGATCTGAGCATGCACGGAGTCCGAGGATGACCAGAATTCGCCTGAGGTGGCCGGAGCTTGGGGAGAGGAAGACGGATCTGGCTGGCCCGTCGCCGGAGAAGGGGTCGGCGGCGAGGCGGCGGACGGGCGCGGTGGCGCCGGGGCGAGCCGGTGGTCGGACGCGGTGGCGGCGGTGCGCCGGTGGGAGGGGACGCGGTGGCGGGCGAAGTCCAGCGAGGGGCGGCGCGGGGCGCGCGGGCGACCGGGCGACGGAGCGAGGACGCGGTGGAGGCGGGCGTCGGCTGGGCCCGCGGGGGCCTGATCTGGGCCCGGCGGGCCTCGGCAACGCGTGGGTCGGCGGCGGTGACATGGCGGCGCGGGAGTGGCTGAGGAGGCGGGGCGGACGCGTCCGGTCCGATCCAGACGTGTTCGGCGGCGCGGGGAAGAAGAGACTAGGGTTTTGGACCCGAAAATTCGGAGGAGTGCACATATTTATAGGTAGAGGGGGCTAGGAGAGTCCAAATGAGGTGCGGTTTTTGGCCACGCGATCGTGATCGAACGGCCGAGAGGATGGAGGGGGTTCAGATGGGATTTGGGCCACTTTGGAGGGGTGTTGGGCTGCAACACACACGAGGCCTTTACGGTTCCCCGCTTAACCGTTGGAGTATCAAACGGACTCCAAATGGCACGAAACTTGATGGGCGGTCTACAGGTGGTGTATCAAGGCCGCTTGGCAAATCTCGGTCCAGTCCGAGAATGTTTAACACCCGTGCACGAAAAGAGGCAAAAGGGGACGTCGGAGGACATGGGAGTGTCGGATTGCAAAACGGACAACAGAGAAAATGCTCGGATGCATGAGACGAACACGTATGCAAATGCGATGCACATGATGACATGATATGAAATGCATGACACGCAAACAAATGACAAGGCAACAACAGCGAATAACGGGAAGACACCTGGCGCAATGGGCTCGGGGCGTTACAACACTCCACCACTACGAGAGGATCTCGTCCCGAGATCTAGGATGGCACCGGAGGGAAAACAGAAGAAGAAGAAGAAGAAGAAGAAGAAGAAGAAGAAGAAGAGGAGGAGAGGTAAAACTAAGTTGCTTCTTTGACAAACGAGTGAAACCAAAGAACCTTGAAAGGTTAAACCACTTCAAGAAAAGAATACAAGGAGATGAACAAAGTTGACAACCTCCGTCAGAAAAGAGAAACAGGGAAGAACAAATTCGGACAACACTCCGGTTGAAAAGAGATGCAAGACTTGATAAGATGAAAAGAACTTGAGCAGAGGGCACAACACTCTGGTTAAATGGATAAGCATGAAAAGAACACAATCCTCACAACTCGAGATTATGAGAGAAGAGAGAAACATCACAATGCCTCCGAATGAAGGAATCAAAGGTAGATCGTCGGAACAAAAGAACGGAGAAGAAAATGACAACTTCTACCACAAATGAACTTGGAAAGCATCCTTGCAAGGAAGGATTGCACGGGGTTGTTAGGGAGTCAACAACAAAAAGAAAAAAAAGCTTGTAGTGGGCTTATGGAAAACATCTCAAAAATTTGGAGTGAAATTCTACCACCGAAAACAATGATTGATAGGGAACAATGAAGAGACGAAAAGAATCCTTGACGAACCACCATGTAGAGCCTCCATGAAGAACTCCGGTAATGAAAGAATGATCAAACGAAAAGAAAGAGAAGTTGAAAGAACAAGGTGAAGCCTTGTGATGATTTAGATGGAGCTTCGCGACGAGATAAGTGAAAATTTGGAACTCCTGATTAAAGATAAAGCATCTCGAACCGAGAACGTGATATGATGAACCACTTCGGAAAGAAGAATTAGATCACTTGGATGAAACAATAATAAGAATTACATTATGCGTATCCTTCACCAATTAAATTGATGACACACAATGGATTGCAAACAACTTATTCACGTTGAAAGGATTAAGAGAGATATGGCGCAAACTTGAGAAGGTCTTCGACGAACCACCGGAAGGATTGAAACAACGATTGAATCTGTATGATAACGAAGGAAGAGAAACTCTTGAACAAACCACCGTAAGAATAAAATGAAAGTCGCAAAGGCACAATTCACCGGGAAGAATTGGAAAACGAATGAAGATACTTGAAGGAATTTAGATACATGAGAACGAATAGCTCACGAGCTGATTAGAGAATACTTGAGCGATGCACCGGTAAGATTTGGAGAAGGACACTTGAAAGCTGAGAATGAATAAACCCGAAATGATGGCCTTCAGAGAATCAAACTGAAAAGACTCCTGAATTCCTCCGGATGGGTGAAAAGAATTCTCATAATCGAAAACAATTATGAGAGGATGGCACGAAGTTAGAGCCATGAATCTTTGAGAGAACGGATATGATTGAAGAGAAACTCTTCTTCGGTCTTCAAATCTGAGAATGACGACGAGAACACCATCAAGAATTGGTGAGGCACTCCGGAATGAAGAATATAAAGATTGAGCCAACGACGAAAGAATTTGAAAGAACTTGGAGAAAGACATATGACTGATGATAATTTATTCTTACGTCATACTTGAAAGGATTTGAGGATAGCTCCGGGAAAAATAGAAGATTCAGGTAAGATCCTGAGAAAAGACCTGTGGGTTAGGGCCCACTCAAAAGATACACCGTTGAACGATTACTTGAAAAGGAGATTGCACCAGTTGAGTTAAATAGCTTGTATGATATAACATCCTCGAAAGAGCTTGAACGAAAGCAGAGTGGAAACACGAATCTTCGAGCTATCTTGAGCACTCCGGAATAAATGAATAGCGAGAGGTGGATGATTTAGAGGTGCACCGGCATGAGAAAACATTTGAAATGAGGAAAGGATATGATCGACAAAGCTTGAATTGGATCCACTAGAGAAGAAAAGAATAAGGAATGACGAACTAGAAGCTCCGTTAGAATCTTCATGAGAATCACCGGGTAAGAACACTGAAAGAAAAGAATGAAGAGACTTCACATCCATAACATGATAGTTTATTAAGAAATCTGAATCCTTGAAGGAGAAAGGGTGGGAGGGCGGGAAAACAAAGGCAGCTTGGGACGGAAGAAATGAGCATCATTGAGAAGAACTGATAATAGATCTTGCGGATGTTGAGATGAACGGACCCGCTTGAAGAGAAACACGCCGGTTGAAAAGGATTGACATGACAATCTCGATGATCAAGAAGGATTGGTATTCATATAGAAGTATGAGAACACCACTTAGGGAAGGTATGGAATCAACATTTGACTTCGAAGCAACTCGAATACCACAACTCAAAACAAACAAAGGATTGGCTTGCAAAATAAGCCGGAAATACCCGCGTGATCCTAAAAAAATTTCGTGAAATTTGGGAAAAGGAGAGTCAAAACTCTACGTCAGGATGCCTCACCAGAGCGACGAAGGGACTAGGGAGTAAAAAGAATCCTACTCCCCGATATATATAATCCTAAGACTCAAAACATTTTCTTCTAGACTCAACAACGTCAGCGATTCGATCAAGCAGGGGGCTCCTAAGTCGGGGAAGGCTCTGATTACCAACTTGTAACACCCACGATGCGGCTATATCTCCCACGTGTCGGAGCATGACTTAGAGGCATAACCGCATAGTAGGCATGTCGCAAGAGGGGTAATCTTTACACATCCCATGTACTGAATAAGAAAGGGATAAAGAGTTGGCTTACAATCGCCACTTCAAACAATACATGAATATCATACATCATCCAGAATACAATCAAGGTCCGACTACGGAACCAAAATAAAGAAAGACCACCCCTATTGCTAGATCCCCGATCGCCCCAACTGGGCTCCACTACTGATCAACCGGAAAAGAAACAAAACAACGAACAAGATCTTCATCGAGCCGGGTTGCTTCACCTGCACTGGTATCATCGGCCCTGCAACTCTTTTGGAAGTATCTGTGAGTCACGGGGACTCAGCAATCTCACACCCGCGCGATCAAGACTATTTAAGCTTATGGGTAGGATAGGGTAGTGAGGTGGAACTGCAGCAGGCACTAGCATACGCAAAAGAGAGTGAGAAGAGAAGCGACGCACGGTCGTGAACTAGAAGTGATCAAGAAGTGATCCTGAAACTACTTATGTTCAAACATAACACAAGAACCGTGTTCACTTCCCGGACACCGCCGAAAAGAGACCATCACGGCTACACACGCGGTTGATGTATTTTTAGTTAAGTCAAATGTCAAGTTCTCTACAACTGGACATTAACAAATTCCCATCTCCCCATAACCGCGGGCACGGCTTTTGAAAGTTCAAAACCCTGCAGGGGTGTCCCAACTTAGCCCATCACAAGCTCTCACAGTCCATGAAGGATATTCCTTCTAGCGGGAAGACCCAATCAAACTCGGAATCCCGGTTACAAGACATTTCGACAATGGTAAAACAAGTCCATCAAGACCACCCGTCGTGCCGACAAATCCCGATAGGAGCTGCACATATCTCGTTCTCAGGGCACACCGGTAAGCTAAGTGTACAGGAGCCAACGTAACCCAAGTTGCCAAGGGACGACCCTGCACGGTGCTCTAGTTTGGACCAACACTCAGAGGAGCACTGGCCCGAGGGTTTAAAATAAAGATGACCCTTGGGAGCGTGACTCCCAAGGGAAAAAGGCTTAGGTGGCAAATGGTAAAACCAAGGTTGGGCCTTGCTGGAGGAGTTTTATTCAACGCGAACTGTCAAGGGGTTCCCATTATCACCCAACCGCGTAAGGAACGCAAAATCAAGGAACATAACACCGATATGACGGAAACTAGGGCGGCTAGAGTGGAACAAAACACCAGGCATAAGGCCGAGCCTTCCACCCTTTACCAAGTATATAGGTGCATTAAAGTAAACAAGATATAATAATAATATCCCAACAATAATCATGTTCCAACAAGGAACAAACTTCATCTTCACCTGCAACTAGCAATGCTATAAGAGGGGCTGAGCAAAGCGGTAACATAGCCAAACAACGGTTTGCTAGGAAAGGTGGGTTAGAGGCTGAACATGGCAATATGGGAGGCATGATAAAGCATGTGGTAGGTATCGTAGCATAGCAAAAGAGCAAGCATCTAGCAAGCAAAGATAGAAGTGATTTCGAGGGTATGATCATCTTGCCTGCAAAGTTCTCAGAGTTGACGAAATCTTGATCCTCGTTAGCATACTCGACAGGTTCCTCGATCATGTACTCGTCTCCCGGCTCTACCCAAGGCAAGAACACAAGCAAAAGAACCTACAATCAATCACGGTGTAATGCGCAAGCAACATGATGCAAAACATGACATGATATGCGAGATGTGATATGCAATGCATATGCGTGCTTCGGAAGGGAAAGATAGAATTAGGTCTCCACTTGGCAAACCAAGAGTGCCGCTGGAAAGATGAGATGATTCCGGTCGAAATCGATATAAAGATCGCCAGAATCGGAGACACGGTTTGCAAATGGCAAGCAAAACAAGAATGGCACAATTCTACGATTAACACCACGATGCCATCTAGAATGCAACAAGAAACTAAGCTACTGCACCCCAACATAGTAACAAAGCCTATGGCAATAATCTACTCAAGATGCTTGACAAAATATGAATACTGTGCTACGGCTAAATCACACAATAGCAGGTTCAAACAAGCATGGCAAAAGAGCAAAAGATATCAGCATCACAGACTTAGTGAAAATAATAACATGCCAGGAATTAACATCAGGAAGCAATGTTTAGAGCAAGATAACAACATGCTACAGGATCAGATCATAGCAAAGCAAGGCATGGCATGGATCTACTCAAAGCATATAACAAAAGTCCCTTACTGACCATAAGCCAAAAGGGCACAGAAAACATGATGGCACCCATGTACATAACAAGTTTCGTTAACAGATTCAGACTTAGCAGAAAACTAGACATGGCAAAAACAGAGTTACGAAGGCACGTTTGCGAGCTCGATACACTCAACACAAGGCATTGCATGACAAGATAAGCATATCATCAGCAAGAAGACAAGTTCAGGAAGCTAACCATGGCAATAACAAACTCATAGCATGCATGGATCAACTACAACAACCTTGGCAAAATTGATTAACATGTAAACAATATGCCAGGAACATTTTATAGCAAACGTAGAGCAAGATTGAGTCATGCTAGGGCACTCCATAAATGCAAACAAGGGCATGGATGGATAGAGCTCAACCATATGCCCAAATCATCCTTACTGAACATACTCAAAAGAAGCATGTATCTCTCTGTAGCAACATGAATACATGGCATAAAAATAATAGCAAAGCAAAAAGTTAGTGAAATTCTAAGTCCCTGAAATCAGCAATATCACGAGAGCTACTTTGCATTCTTGTGCTAGTCACCACATTGATCACAAAAATACATGGCATACACCCCTGTAAAGATGGCATGGCATAGCCCAAAACACATGTAGGCCTCAAGTTCATATGCAACACACGATAATCATGGCAAAAATGACAAATGCTCATAATCTGATAAGAATCAGGAACTAACATTTTATAGAACTCTTGCAACAGCATTTTAGGCATCAAGATGAAGTCAAACAAGCATGGTGCAATGGAGCTAAATGAAGAGGCCATCCAGATGAACATTTTGGTATCTCATATGCATAAAACGGACCACCGAGCACAGAGTTATGACCGATGAACATGGCTAAAAAAATAACAAAAAAGGACTTGAAAAATTCTTTCAACCCTAGGGTTTGCTGAATCCAGATCTGAGCGCGCACAGAGTCCGAGGATGACCGGAATTTGCCTGCGGTGGCCGGAGCTTGGGTTGAGGATGGCAGATCTGGCCACCCCGTCGCCGGAGAAGGGGTCGGCGGCGAGGCGGCGGACGGGCGCGGTGGCGCCGGGACGAGGTGGCGGTCGGGCGCGGTGGCGCCGGGGCGAGGCGGTGGTCGGACGCGGTGTCGGTGGTGCGCCGGCGAGCGGGGACGCGGCGGCGGGCGAAGTCCGGCGAGGGGCGGCGCGGGGCGCGCGGGCGACCGGGCGGCGGAGCGAGGACGCGGTGGAGGCGGGCGGCGGCGGGGCCCACGGGGGCCGGATATGGGCCCGGCGGGCCTCGGCGGCGCATGGGTCGGCGGCGGTGACGTAGCGGTGCGGGAGTGGCTGAGGCGACGGGGCGGACGCGTCCGGTCCGTTCCGGACGTGTCCGTCGGCGCGGGGAAGAAGAGACTAGGGTTTTGGACCCGAAAATTCGGAGGAGTGCACATATTTATAGGTAGAGGGGGCTAGGAGAGTCCAAATGAGGTGCGGTTTTCGGCCATGCGATCGTGATCGAACGGCCGAGAGGATGGAGGGGGTTCAGATGGGTTTTGAGCCACTTTGGAGGGGTGTTGGGCTGCAACACACACGAGGCCTTTACGGTTCCCGGGTTAACCATTATAGTATCAAACGGACTCCAAATGGCACGAAACTTGATAGGCGGTCTACCGGTGGTGTACCAAGGCCGCTTGGAAAATCTCGGTCCAGTCTGAGAACGTTTAACACCCGCACATGAAAAGGGGCAAAAGGGGACGCCGGAGGACATGGGAGTGTCGGATTGCAAAACAGACAACAGAGAAAATGGTCGGATGCATGAGACGAACACGTATGCAAATGCGATGCACATGATGACATGATATGAAATGCATGACATGCAAACAAATGACAAGGAAACAACAGCGAATAACTGGAAGACACCTGGCGCAACGGTCTCAGGGCGCTACAAAGCCATCATGGGTGGCCATCTTCATCATCCCGGCGCTCTCCATGACGAGGAGGGAGTAGTTCACCCTCGGGGCTGAGGGTATGTATCAGTAGCTATGTGTTTGATCTCTCTCTCTCTCTCTCTCGTGTTCTTGATTTGGCATGATCTTGATGTACCGCGAGCTTTGCTACTATAGTTGAATCATATGGTGTTTCTCCCCCTCTATCTTCTTGTGATGAATTGTGTTTTACCTTTGAGGTTTCACTATTATCGGATTGAATACTATTATGGATTTGAGAACACTTGATGTATGTCTTGCGTGGGATAACCGTGGTGATAATGGGGTGTTCTATTGATTCACTTGATGTATGTTTTGGCACTCAACCTGCGGATTCCCGAGGTGACATTGAGGTAATCTATGCATAGGGGTTGATGCATGTTTTCATCCTTGTTTCTCCAGTAGAAATCTTGGGGCACTCTTTGAGGTTCTTTGTGTTGGATTGAATATTATGAATCTGAAGTTGTTTGATGCATATCGTATAATTGACCCATGGATACTTGTGGTGACATTGGAGTATCTAGGTGACATTAGGGTTGATTGATGTGTGTCATATGGTGTTATTTTACTACAAACTCTAGGTCTGTTTGTAACACTTATAGGAATAGCTCAATGGATTGACCGGAAAGAATAACTTTGAGGTGGTTTCGTACCCTACAAGAAATTTCATCTTATGTTCTCCGCGATAGAAACTTTGGAGTGACTTTTTTTCGAACGTTGAGGGATTGCCATATGATTTAATTATGTTATCATCGTTGAGAGAACTTGCACTAGTGAAAGTATGAACCATATGCCTTGTTTTCGAGCATTGCAATACCGTTTTCGCTCACTTTTGTTACCAGTTACCTTGCTGTTTTTATATTTCAGATTACAAAAACCTATATCTACCATCCATATTGCACTTGTATCACCATCTCTTCACCGAACTAATGCACATATACAATTTACCATTGTATTGGGTGTGTTGGGGACACAAGAGACTCTTTGTTATTTGGTTACAGGGTTGTTTGAGAGAGACCATCTTCATCCC
This sequence comes from Triticum urartu, assembly GCF_056163025.1. Classification (NCBI taxonomy): domain Eukaryota; kingdom Viridiplantae; phylum Streptophyta; class Magnoliopsida; order Poales; family Poaceae; genus Triticum; species Triticum urartu. The sequence continues at coordinate 298,451,521 of NC_141877.1, forward strand.
ATGCCTCCCACAGATTGGTAAACCTTAGGTCATCCACTTGAGGGAAAATTGCCATTGTCCTACAAAACTCTGCACTTGGAGGCCCAACAATGTCTACAAGGATAAAGTTGTGTAGCAGACATCACACCTTGTTTAACTTATATTTGTACTCAGATATTGTTGCTTCCGCTAACTCGTTTATGGTTGAGCATTTGTATTCGAGCCCTCGAGTCCGCTGGCTTATAATATGAAGCTTGTATCCTTTTATTTGTGTTTAGAGTTGTATCGTGATATCTTTCCGTGAGTCTCTGATCTTAATCGTACACGTTTGCGTGTATGATTAGTGTACGACTGAATCGGGGGCGTCACAGAGAAACCGCGTTGGGATGCGGCGCTGCCGCTGGGTGCTATAGCGCGGCGGCTCTCCGGCCGTGCCTCGGCGGGGCATGGACGTGGTCCGTGTGCTGGGCGGCGTAGGGATGGTGATGCACGCCGGTGGGGGTGGCTTGCTCATCCCGATCTGGATTGGTTTGGAGAGCTCCTCGGCGAGCGGTGCGGGCTGTGGTCATCTCGGGCACCGGCGGTGCAGCCTGCTTGCCGTGGCCGCTGGTGGCAGCAGGGTCCGGGTGGCCGATGGTGGCTTTCCTCGCTGCTGGTTCTTCTCGGGCATGGTGGGTGGTGCGTGCTTGTGGCGGCAGCGGCGTCGTAGATACGGGTGTGATGCTTCTTTTATAGGCAGCATAGGGTGGCAACTCTCCTTCTCTTGGGTTCAAGCCGACGGTGCACGGGGTTGGGCAGGTGTTGGTGGTGCCGACCGCGCGTGCAACGGGGAAGGCTTGGAGCTAGGGTTCGTGCTCGGGCGGGCTAGATCTGTGCCTAAGGCAGATCGGAGCTGGTGCTTCGGGTAGGTGAGGTTGGTCTCAGGTCGGGATGTGCTCGCGAGCGGTGTCTTTCTCTCGCGGGTGCGGTGGGAGTAGGTGGTGGTCGTGACATCACTGCTCTTGCCGTCGGATCCGCGCCAAATACCATGGACATGGCGTTGTGCATGCTTGCTTGGGCCGAGGCCAGAGGGTCGAGTCTAGGCTTGCTCGACAACGACCGTTGGCAGTCATCGGTTCGTGCCCCCTTAGCCCACCGGGGCTAGCTGGGGATGCAGGTGGGCGCTTCCTACGGTGGAGGCGCTAACCCAGAATCGATGGCTGATGCGGGGCTAGGAGTGGATGGAGTCGTCGCTCTTCCTACCGTGGTGAGTATGCCGCGAAGTGGTTGGATGGCGGTGTGTCGGACTTGGTATGCCGGGGCGGCGGCCTTGGATGGCGGGCTGCATGTTTGGCTCTCCGACGGGCACTATGGTGGCGGCGGCGGCTTCCCTCTTGGTCCTATGGGCGACGAGGGGTAGCGTCAGGTGGCTCGGGCCCGTCCTCTGTTGTTGGCAGTGACGACGCCCAGATCTAGATCTGGGAACCTGGGATCGTCGCGCTTGTCTTGGTGACCTCGTGTGGCATGGTTGACCTGTGGAGTGAAAGCTCCGCGCTTTTGGCGGCAACGGTGGCGACGCCCGCGGGCGCCAGTCTCTTCTTGAAAAGACGTCGTCGCGATTCTTCTCACGATGTCAGGGTTCCGAGCGAAAGCTCATGTCCACCTTGGACTCGACAGTCGACTTTTCACGCCGTCTTTGAGCATTATCACGGAGTTTAAGTGTGCTAGGGCGTAGTGTGGCGTTGTATCCAATCTTCCATGTGTTCTTCTCTGGTAGCGTAGTTGTTCTGCGTGATCTGATTATCTTGGGATCTACTTTATAAGAGAATCACCTCTTCATCTTGTATCGTTCAGCCGCGTACTCTGTTGAGTTGTTGCTTTATACTCCCTCCGTTCCTAAATACACCATTCATCTTTAAATAAATGTCTCAACTTTGTACAGAGGAAGTATAAGTCTTTGTAAAGATTTTTTATGGACTACATACAAAGTAAAATAAGTGAATCTACAACTTAAAATCCATCTATACACGTCCATATTTGGTTTACAGTGGAAGACTTATATTTAAGAAGATAAGGCGGAGCGAAGCCTGTTTCCAGAAATATGAGCATCCGAAGTATAGCACCTCCCATGTACTGGCCGTACCCGTACCGGCTGTATCGAGCGGAAAGAAAGAACGGACGAGGTGGATGGCCTGATTGGTCGAAGCCTCGCGCATTCCGCGTCCCCAGTTCCGATTTCCGAACCCTAATTTTTTTCTGCCAACCTTTCCGCACCATCCAAACGAGCGCCCAGTCGCTCCACCGCGCGGCCTCGTCCGTCCCCAAATTGCTGCCCTCCTCTCTGTATCACCTCTGCTTCTCCTCGATTGGGTCCTCCGAAACTTGAGCAACAAGATGCTCCACTCGTGGCGAAATCTGGACCATGTTCCCCGGTGCGTCTTTATCTTGTGGATATTTTTGGCGCTGAATTGAGACAAACGTTGAACTTTGGGCCTTTGAACTCTTATTCGTCCTTGCAGTTATATTATTTTGAAGGGTTTCCTCCTCAACATTTGTTTGAATGATTTTTGTTTCAATACATCTGTCCTCGTCCCACCATACGGCTGCCAACCAATATCAAAGCACTTAAGCAAGGGGAAAGATTGGAAAAAACTGCAACTACACTCTTATTTTTCTTTTTTGCTGAATGGATAGATATTTTGGAACGGAGGTTCCCAAGAATGGGGACATATATAGTGAAACGATTGGAGTAGTATGATTACAATTTCAATCCACGTATCTTATTTTAGCCGAATTCTAATTGCTCTTTGGTGATAGATCTGCTTATCAATTCTGGATCATGGCCCGGAACATCATGGGAGTAAAAGACAAGAAGAAATGGGGTAAACCGAATTGGCTCTGCCACATCACCGAAGGGATAAGTAGAGAAGAAAAGAGGTGGGGAACCAAGGAGGTCCTTGTTAGACATCCCGCGGACAATGTAAGATCGACTTTCATCTTTAAGAACAGCAGCCACCGGGATGGTGCTATATACAAAAGAAGCTTTGCTCTTCGAAAATTATGTCGTGTTACTGACCGTGATGAGAGTAAGTGATGCGAATCTCTTTCCTACCACGTTCCAGTTGATTTATAGGATATTTGACAACATTTAGCTAATTGATTAAAAGCTTGAGGCTGAATGTGCATTATTTTTTAGCAGTATGCAATGTAGCTGATGCTTTAGTAGAGTGTTACTATGTTAGTTAAAAGAGAGTAGAAGTCCCAAGTATTTATTTCCGAAGTAGTTTTTTTTAATTCCAACATCTCTTTATTGTAAGCTGGTTGACTTTAGTCCTGAGGCCTTAGATCATATACCCAAAGTTGGTTGTCAACCTTTTATTTCAACATCTATTTTTTGGTGAACTAACACAACCAATGCATGTCAACATGGCTTGCCCATGTGCTGCCATTCTAGGCAAGTTCATTCATGTGTAAGACACTTAACTACATGTTGAAGGTCATTTTTTGTAGTATCTTTGACCTTGGCACTCCACTTGCTGGATCCATGCGGCTTACGATGGCCTATTACTCTAGGATAGACATTAACTCTTGTATGATAGCAGGTAGTATTTTACCTTTTACCTTGCTCTCCTCTGCTTAAAAAGTAACATAATTAATTAAAACTTGACTTATCAAGTATCAACTAGATGAACAATAGGCAAATCCTTTATATCCCTCAGCCAAGAATTAAGGTCTCAGCAAGATTATTAGTTATGCAGTCACACTTAATATTTGGGATAACCCCACACCTAAAAATTCAAGAGCGATTAAATGTTTGCAACAAGAGCATAAAAATGAATGAATCACTTGTGCAAGGGCTAGAAATGAACCTCATCCATAGTAAATTGTGGTGTTGTAGTAGGTATACTGCTACCTTTGCTTGCTGCAAATATCTTGGCCATGTGGTTATCAAATTTATCTTTTTCATATGCCCTAGCTGCAGCCCACATGTGGCCATACTTTACCAAGGAATTCCCCAACCAAGCTTGTGGTAAGTTGCTTAATGCACTTCCTGTGCTTGCCATTAGGGAAAGCGGCCTTCACTACATTCTCCAGATCCATGTTAGTTGGGTCCAGAAAGAAACAATGTGATAGCTTCCCCAACCTTCGACTCCTAGATTCTTCGCACAAAACATCTGTTGGTATTGTCAAAGGGAGTTTGTCTAGTTCAATGGTAGAGCTCTCATTTGACTTGGTTGACATCCCTCGTCTTCCTCTCTTGGATCTTGGCCATATAGAAGTCCCTTTTGCCTTCCTTCGTGTTTAAATGCTGGTAGAAGTCCTCATAAGCCTGACCCCACCCCTTGCTTCACCCATAACTCGCGTTGTTGTCTACACTCTTATCCAGGTGTAGGTGTCTGAACCAGACTTTCTTCTCCAGCGGCATACGCTGAGGAGGCTTGACTCAAGATTGATTGATTAGGGATGGTAATTTCTTTGTGAAGTGAGTTAAAGCGCAAGGTTAGCATTGGTACATGGATGGTAGCGCAATCCACTTCACAGCTGAAGTACGTCTTGTGGTGTTTGGATTGGGAGTTGTTTCAAAACTGCAAACTGCGTTATGCTGTGAGGCCACAACGGGTGCAAAACAGTTGTTTGTTTGGGCTTTAGCTTTTTTCATCCAAAGCTGCTCTCAGACGCCCAAACAAACAGAGCCTAAGTGTGAGACCAGTCTTCTTCCAACTTCTACTACAGTTCTACAACACTCGTTTTAGGGTTCTTCCTCAACATAGGCATTGCCCTCTCGGCAATCCAGCTTTGAGATGCCATACTAGATGTTCTCCCGCTGCTAGTAAGACATATGTGATGCTAGTAAAACATATGTGATCAGGCCCTACACCAGTCACTTGCAAATAAAAGTATAAGTAAAGAATGAGCCAATAAGTACCAAGTAAATGATAATGATAAAGAGCAGTACAAAGATTAGCATTTCACAACAAGATCTGTACCATGACAACTCCATGCTGCACTTTCTCAGCCTTAATGTGTCACATACATCCTTTGGCTTTACAAATGCCGTGAAACCTACCGATTCAGATCTTAGAGACCCCATGTCAAATTCCCCTGATTGCATATTGTTTGATTACTAGTCTAAATGCATCCATTGAAGGGAAAGTGCTACCTTCCTCCATATTTGGGCTATCCATATCACAATCAATGCTCCATGGGTACATGATCATCATCTGGAGTAGCCACACCTTCATTATCATTATCTTCATAATATTGTCTACAACATCAATATTAGTGCCATGAATACTCATGGGATTAGCACTTGTATGGTTCAAAAACGGTATATGAGCAAGCGTGTGGTAGCATTAAGGTACTGGGCTAGGAGTTCGATTATGTTGGGTAGTCCACTTATACAAATAGCCAGTTTCGCCATGTAATAATAAGCGTTAGTATTATGAGCATCTTGATTTTCAACAGATGTTGTTAGAGTTGGCGCCAGTTCATAATGTTATCTTTACTTTCAAATAGTATATTGCATTGTGTCCTAGCAATAATTGTTTTATTTTTCGAATCAGATAAATGAATAAGTCTCGTATGCACTTATGTATCAAAATGAAAATAGGCGATGAGAAAATTGTTTTTTGTCGATAACGAACATCTTATGAAGTTCTTTGAAGATCAAAAAGTTTAACATACTGTTTCGTTAAACGTTTTGCCATACACGAATTGAAGTCTTGTTAACCACTACTCTTATAGTCTGCTTCAGTATTTCCATCATGTAGCGTTGCGTCACTCTCCTCACTTGTTCAATTAGTATTTCTTTTGTTGTTATTCTATAATAGTAACATTGGAGGCATTTCATTAGATAATTGTTTTTGAACTCAGATATGTGCGTGAAAAGCATGATTATACTTTTTAGAGTACATCTTTATTTAATATTTTATATATATATATATATATGAAGCACAACTTGACATGATTATACTTTTAGAGTACATCTTTATTTAATATTATATATATGTATATATGAAGCACAACTTGAGCCAATGATGTTATCGGAGCCAACGGATTGCTTTCCTGACCGAGAAAGGTGCTGCGTGCATTATAAAAGGCCGATGATGCAAATTTTCTCATTAAAATTGGCTAGTGTCTCTATCAACACTAGCTCAGTAGAACTATATGGATATATTGCAGTGCGGGATTATGTGGACTCATTGCTTAATTATATTGTCAACCGTAGCAGGGATGACCCCATTATTGCGCAACAGGTGCACATCATTACCTCAATACCTCATGCAGTTTATTTTTAGCAATTCGCTTATTTTACAATGTAATCTCAATTTCATCACATTCATAGAGAAGATGAATTGAAATATAACATTGTTATGACATACTACAACTAATTAATCTCCTTTTCAGTAGTAGAATTTGGGACTGAATGTTGTATCTCTACCAATATCAAAAGACTCAAAGGGGCAGTTCCAACTAATCTTGACCATCGAACCAGGTCAATCCAACGACCTAGACTGCTTCAATGGCGAGCGCTCAACATGTTCAGTGTGTAATTAATATCATACAAATATAGCACTAAACACATAATTAACGCGCAAAAATATCCTATCTAATATACTGCCTAATATTAACGTGCATTTACTAGTACTATAATATAATCCACTTTATCTCTGATTTTGTGTAGATTGGTATACACAATGAAGATGCTCTTGATTGCATTCTTAGTTTTGTTTGAATGTTTTTTCCTATATAAAAAACATAAGCTTAGGTTATTCAGCGTTTAAGTATGTATAGTGTATACATGAACATTTGCGTATTTTAGTTATATTTTGGTTATGGCTAAATATTTGCTTCTATATGATTAAAATTCAATCCAAAGTTGTTATAATGGCATTTTGCACTGAAAATACATCTCGGGGAACCTGGGTGCGCGCGTACCCAAACTGAAAAACTTTTTTGACAAAATACATGGTCTAGCATAACTCACATTTAAAGTTTCGGGATAAAATGATTTATATCGTATTCCGAGCAAAATACAACAGAATCAATACTATATAAACACTACTATTCACGGTTTCTGTAGCTACACTTTTACTTTTTTACTCATATTACAACATAACTCATTTGTGACTGATACTTTAAATGTGATTATTATGCTAGACCGTTTCTCGCAAAAAAGTTTCACATTTTTTGATCTTTTACTATTTTTTTGCTTAACCGATGCGCGTAGACCCATCCCAGAAATTCACACCGCATTTTGCAACAAGAATTTAGCAGTCACTAGTCATTGCTTAATTATATTATTTTAGATGCCTACACCCAGATAGGAGTGCATACAACATAGAGAAATACAATATGGCAAAGAAGACTTCAAAGCGAGATGTGAGTTAAGCTAGGGGTCGGCCCACTACCAACACGTAGACACGAAGGAAGGTGAAAGGGGCATCTATAAGATGGTTAAGATCTGAGAGAGGAAGACGAGCGATGTCAACAAACTCAAATGCATCAAGGACGGAGCAGATAAGCTCCTGTTGAAGGGCAAGGAGATTAAGCATAGATGGTAGGAGTACCTCAACAAGCTGTTCAATGTAGAGAGTGAGAGCTCTATCATTGAGTTGGACGACTCCTTTCATGATACCAACATGTGTTTTGTGCGGTGAATCTAGGAGTTTGAGGTCATTGAGGCTTTAAAAGGGATGAAAGGAGGTAAGGCGAAGAGCTTTGATTGTATCCCTATTGAGGTGTGGAGAGGCCACTGCCTTCTCTTTATGCTCTTCCTCAGCTGTACTCTGCTGCGGTTGGCAACCCTCGCAAGCTAGCAAATCTGATGTTGATCTTGCAGAAGGACGAGCAACGAAGAATCGACACTTCTGAGATGGCTCTGCGCCGTTCCGCTCCCGCTCCTCCTCTAGCCTAGCCCCCTCCTACTTCTAGGCCTGCCGCCGTCGACCCCCGTCGGTAGCCCTCCTCCCCCGTCGACCATGGCCTCCCCCAGCGGCAGCTCCAGCGACCTCGACCTCGGCTCCGCCGGCTCGTGCCGCTGGCGAGTCCTCCGTGAGATCCTACAGCGAGGTTGCCTGGACGCCTCCTCCCGCCTCGGGCTAGACCCTCATCGCCTCCCTCCCCCTGGTGGTGCCCGCCCCCGCCACGCCGCCCCAGCGCGCCCCAGCCGCCACCTGCCTCGGGCCCCGCAGCGAGGTCCACCGCGTCCATGGAGGTCCGGAGGTCGACGCGGATGGCTTCCAGGCCCCCCACCGCAGGAATAGGTGCCGGGGCGCGCGCCGTGATGCCACCCTGTCGGCCCAGCGGCACCACCGCCGCAGCCCCTCTCCGGAGGAGGCCGCTGGCCTCTGCTTCCTCTGCCTGGACCCCATCAACCCCGTGCACGAGTGCACCAATGACATCCGCCGCCGTCGTTGCCTCTACCTTGGACACGGCTCGCGTGACTGCTGGAAGTTCCGCCGTGGCGTGCTGTGCACCCCCCCGCTGCCGCATTGCGCTCCTCAAGGACGACGACGCCAACACATCTTTCTTCCACCGGCAATGCACGTACCGGCGACAGAAGAATCGGATCCACAACCTCACTGTGGACGGCGTTTTGATCTTTGCCCCCTGCGACATGGCGGCCGTGGCATACGCACACTTCGACGCCTTGCTCGGCTGCGAGACGTCCCGCGAGTGCAGCCTCGACCTCTCCGAGCTGATCCCGCCCACCAACCTCGATGACCTTGACGCCCCTTTCTACGCCGAGGAAATTTGGCAGGCGGTGAAACGCCTCGTACGTAAAGCTCCCGGCCCGGACGGCTTCATCGCCGAGTTCTTACGCGCGTGCTGGCCCATCGTCCGGCAAGATTTCGTCGACGTCTTCCAGTGGCTGTACGAGATGCGTGGTCGGGGCTTTTGCTCCCTCAACCAGGTGCTGCTCACCTTGCTCCCGAAGCGCGCAGACGCTTGTGGCCTAGGCAACTTTAGGCCTATAAGCCTAATCCACCTCGTCGCCGAAATCTTTGCCAAGGTCTTATCGTTACGCCTCGCGCCAAAGCTCCACAACCTCGTTAGCACGTGCCAGAACACATTCATCCACAGCCGCAGCCTGCACAACAACTTCATCCTCGTGCGCCAATCCGCGCTCCTTCTACACTAGCTCGGCACCCCTTGCGTCCTCGTGAAGCTGGACTTGGCTCGTGCTTTCGACACCATTAGCTGGTCGTTCCTCTTCGAGGTCCTCCGCCAGTACGGCTTCGGCTCTCGCTTCCTGGACTGGCCGGCCATCTTGCTCTCCTCGGCCAGCACGAAGGTGATCAACGGAAACCCCGGCCCCACCATCTGGGACAGGTGTGGCCTCCGCTAGGGCGACCCCGTGTCGCCACAGCTCTTCATCCTCGCCGTTGACACGTTGGGCTGCCTCCTCCGCCACGCAACAAAACTGGGCGTCTTGCAGTGGCTGCACCCCCGGCGCCCGATCCCCTTGGTCTCACTCTACGCCGACGATGTAATCCTCTTCTGCCACCCCACCATTGGCGGCATCACCGCCTCAAGAGCATCCTACTGCTCTTCGGCCGAGCTTCAGGCCTCTAGGTCAACCTCTCAAAAAGCTCCGCCACCCTGATCTGGTGCTCTGCTGATGACGCGGCACCCGCTGCCAACCTGCCGGGCTTCCCCCTCGCCGAGTTCCCGATCACCTATTTGGGCATCCCCCTGACTCTACACCGTCCCATGGCTGCACAGTTGCCCGTCATCGACAAAACGGCCAGCATGCTACCCACCTGGATGGCGCATCTCATGAACAAAGCCGCCCGCGTAGCGTTTGTCAACGCCATCCTGAGCGTGATCCTGATCCATCAGCTCCTCGCTCTCGCGCCCCCCATGAAGACCATCAAGGCACTCGAGAAAATCTAGCGAGGCTTCCTATGGGCAGGACACGCGGAGACACGCGGAGACAAATGGCGGGCACTGCCGGGCTTCCCCCTCGCCGAGTTCCCGATCACCTATTTGGGCATCCCCCTGACTCTACACCGTCCCATGGCTGCACAGTTGCCCGTCATCGACAAAACGGCCAGCATGCTACCCACCTGGATGGCGCATCTCATGAACAAAGCCGCCCGCGTAGCGTTTGTCAAGGCCATCCTGAGCGTGATCCTGATCCATCAGCTCCTCGCTCTCGCGCCCCCCATGAAGACCATCAAGGCACTCGAGAAAATCTAGCGAGGCTTCCTATGGGCAGGACACGCGGAGACAAATGGCGGGCACTGCCATGTCAATTGGCAACGTGTTGCTAGGCCGCTCTCTCTTGGCGGCCTCGGCGTGCACGATCTCGCCCGGACGAGCCTCGCGCTTCGCACCCGATGGTTGTGGTTCAGCCGCACGGACAACACTAGAGCGTGGGCTGGCCTCGACCTGCAGTTCACAGTTGAGGAGCGTGCATTCTTCTTCGCATCCACCACCGTGCAAATCGGGAATGGCACGGAGACCCTGTTCTGGGTTGACCGATGGATCGACGGGCGCTCCGTTAGCGAGATCGCGCCACTGCTATACGCTTGCATTCCCAAGCGCCGCCGCAAGCTCAGGACCGCCGCCGATGGATTACAGGCCAACCGATGGGCACGAGACATACACGGCACAATTGGCATCCACGAGATCGGGCAATACTTACAGCTCTGGCACGCAGTCAGCTACACGACCCTCTCCGCCGAGCCAGACTGCCTCTCCTGGAAGTGGAACCCCCGCGGCGTCTACTCCGCCAAATCGGCCTACATCGCCACCTTCAATGGCTCCACGGGCTGCGACGCATGGAAGCTCACATGGAAGAACTGGGCACCCCTGCGCGTCCGATTCTTCCACTGGCTCGCCCGCCTGGACCGATGTTGGACGGCCGACCGCCTCGCCCGCCGCGGCCTGCAACACCCCGCGCGATGCCCCCTCTGCAACAAGGCCCCCGAGACCATGCACCACCTCATCCTAGCTTGCCCCTTCTCCCGGCAGATCTGGTACGAGGTGCTGCACTGGCTCCGAATCCCCTGCGCCCCGCCCGACAGCGAGACTTCTCTCGACAACTGGTGGCACACGGCGCGACAGCACACCCCCAAACCCATGCGCAAGGGCCTCGCCTCCGCGACCCTCCTCGTCCCATGGATGATCTGGAAGCACCGTAACGATTGCATCTTCAACAGAGGACGGCCCTCGGCGTCCGACCTGCTCATGAAGATCAAGGACGAGGCCGTCCTCTGGGCCAGAGCCGGCACCCTAGGGCTTCGAGCCATTGTACCGCAAACTTGGGACGTTCACTGATGTGCCTTTGGGCACTGTAATTCCCTCCTAGGAGGATTGTAACTGAAACCCTCTTTCTTTCCAAAGCAATGAAATGCAAGCTCTCTTGCGTTTTCTTGAAAAAAAAGGTGTGGAGAGGCCTCAGACACATAGCGATAGTATGGCTAACTAAGCTTTTAAACCTCATTTTTGTGCAAATAAGATGCCAGAAGAGTGGAGGCGGAATATATTAATACCAATCTTAAAGAACATGGGGATGCATTGAGCACCGCTTAAGAAGAATCACAAGCGTGACCTAAGATCAGTTTGGTTTCCTGCCAGGGAGGTCGACCGTGGAAGCCATTTTCTTGGTATGATAACTTATGGAGAACATGGAGCAGAAGGACCTACATATGGTATCACTGACTTGGAGAAGGCCTACGAGAAGACATCACAAATTGTCATGTGGCGGGCCTTGGAGAAACACAAAGTCCCAACAAAGTACATTATCCTCATCCAAGACATGTACGATAATGTTGTGACAAGTGTTCGAACAAGTGACTTCCCGATTAAAATAGGACTACACCAAGGGTCAACTTTGAGCCCTTATCTTTTTTGCTTTGGTGATGGATGAGGTCACAAGGGATATACAAGGAGATATCCCATGGTGTATGCTCTTTGCGGATGATGTGGTGCTAATTGATTGTAGTTGGATGGGGGTTAATAGAAAGTTAGGGCTATGGAGACAAACTTTCGAATCGAAAGGTTTTAGGCTTAGTAGAACTAAACCTGAGTACATGAGGTGCGGTTTCAGTACCACTAGGCACGAGGAGGTTAGCCTTGATGGGCAGGTGGTATCTCAGAAGGACACCTTCGATATTTGGGGTCAATGCTGCAGAACAATGGTGATACCGACTAAGATGTGAGCCATCGAATCAAAACTGGATGGATGAAGTGCGCCAAAATTCTGGCGTTCACTCTGGCAAGAGTGCACCACAAAAGCTAAAAGGCATGTTCTATAGGATGGTGATTCGACCCGCAATGTTGTGTGGCGCTAAGTGTTGGCTGACTAAAAGGCGACATGTTCAACAGTTAGGTGTATCTGGGTGATATGGATATGTAAATATGTCATTTCTGAAAAGTGCCAATACAACGATACATTTGACTACTTTTGAAAATAATATAAAAATATGTTATCAATTAAAGCACCAAGCCATTTAGCATATATTTAGTCAGTGCAATCCATTATCTTCTATCTTATCCATGATTCCAACAAAAGTAAGAACCAACAGCCAAAGGGTAGCAACAATTTACCAAACATAAAAATTCAGTTAGAGAGAAAGGGAGGAGGAGGAAATCAGCAGCCTTCCATTAGATTGAATTCTACAGGATAGTGGGGGAAGGGGAGCAGAGCACCGGAGAAAGGAGCTCACCACCGGCAGGAAAGAATCAGCCGGCAGGAAAAAGTCCAGTCTCTGAATGATGAAGATATAGTATCCGATACGGATACGCTGGTTGCTGGAAGTATTGGTGTTTTCTTGATGCCAGTATTCCTCATCTTCTTCCAGAGACTCACAAACACAACTCTGAATTTGACCCCTTCTTGCCATCTCTTCATCATTCAGAGGTTGGATTTCCTCAAGCTCTTCTAAGTCTTTCAGCTCATCAATCATTTCTGCCCTATTTTTTAAAACTTGTCCGATCAGATTTCTACCCCAGCCTTTTAGATATTTAGTAGCCTTTTTCGTCTTCTTCTGCATCACATCCAAACTGTCTCTTGCAACAATGCGCTCAGACCAAATTTTCTCGACTTTCTCAAATGAGATCTTCTCTTTGTAGCCAGCTGAGTTCAATCTAAAAGGTTTTGACCCTGATTCTTTTGCCTCCATAGTACTCCCTCCATTTCAAAATATAGTGCGCCCGCGCTTCCCGAGGTCGAACTTTGACCATAAATTTAACGAACAAGACCGACTGCGGCGGGAGAAAAACTTACATAATTAAAAACTTCTTTCGAATACGAATTCACTGATATAACTTTTGCTCCCGCCGCAATCGGTCTTGGTAGTTAAATTTACAGTCAAAGTTGAAGCACGGGGATAGAGAAAGCACTACATTGTGGAATGAAGGGAGTATCTACTATCTAGCAACAAAGGACTATGATCAGAATTGATCCTAGTCAATTAATCCATCGTTGCCATGGGGAGTAATTGTTCCCCGCCACTTCACATTAATAGCCTATACAATTTACCCATCACAGGATCCTCTTGATTGTTTGTCGAAGTAAAAGTGCCTCCTGACATGTCAGTTGCCAGGATCTTCTTGGCGCGTGAGGCAATCGCAAGGAGAGGCGCGAGCGCAAGGAGATGCCGAGAAGGTTAAGATGAGGCCGGTGCGAGCTCGTAGTGTCGGCACGGAGACAAAGCCCAACCCAACAAGCTGAGCTCGCGACTGAAGGAGCAGTGCACTGTAAAATAGATGGATCGGTACCCGTGAGCGACAACAAGGTGTAAACCTTTATTCCTCCTTCAGACCATCAGGTCTGAACCTCTCCACATCTCAGCGTAACACTGAGGAAGCTTGTATCTATGTTTACCATCAAGGCGAAGTTCGCGTCCGTGGACACCACTTTGGCGGCGCTGACCAAGCTCCTCTCCTCGGTGAATACTTGGGCACCAACAGTGGGCAGGAACTTGGCGGTGATCCAGTCCACTCTGGACAAAGTGAGTGCGCATGTCACGGTTCTGGAGGCGGAGCTACACCCTACTGTCCACGAACAATCGCCTAGGCCTGAAGGGCGCCATGAAGCAACACCATGCCAGGGTTCTGCAACAGAATTACGTGTGCTCGATCTCGGATGTTATGATATTATACTCAGCATGACTTGGTTATCTGGAATTGGTGCCATGTGGGTGAATTGGTTAAGAAAACCATGCGGTTTGGACACAATGGTGTAGGCATGATGAGGAACACTAGATGAGAAGAAAGAAAACACATGCCAGATCTGTTTGGCTACTTCTAGATGCTTCCACTCTAGTGTAGTATTTCTTTTCCTTTCTTTTCTATCCTACCTACTGTTTTCTAGAGTCTTCTAGTTGTGAGTAGCTATGAGTAGAATGGTGAAACTTACATAATGTTTTCTAGAGTATTCCAGTTATAAGTAGAAGTATGTGAAGACTTCCCAAAGCCCTATAAATAGAAGTCCTCACCTCTATTTTGGACCAAGACTATGTACCCCTACCTATAATAGAACTTGTTGTTCTTATCTAAGATCTTGGAGTAGTTCTTGTGCCCTAGGAGTTCTAGATAGAACTCTTGCTGCCCTATCAGCCTACATTCGCCTCTAGAGCGATATCTAGCGCAGCACGTTGAAGCTGTTCCTTCAACACTTGTGCTGTACACATTGTAGCAGCAAGGTGGAGTTGCTCCTCCACAACCTTTGTGCTGCTTCAGGTGGTATCAGAGCCTCGTTGACCCATAATCGTTCTTGCTGTCCTCTTCGAGAGCAAGTTGCAGCAAGCAATGGAGCAATTGGAGAAGAGGATGGATGCTGCTGAACAACAAATCAAAAAGCTACGTGAAGATCTTAATAGAAGATTTGACCAGCTGGTTGAGATGATAAGAAAGGGTGTCCCCCTGCTACCAATGAAGGAGATTCATCTAAAGAAGAGGAAAATGTTCATCAAGGAAGAAGGAGAGGTAATTTTGGAGCAAGACCGCCACAACAACATGTTGTTCAACATGCTTCAAGAAGGCCAATTTATGTTGAAGCTTCTGAAGGTAAATAATATGATGATGCCCTTGAAGAACCAAATTTCTACGCATATTGGAGAGCACCCAACCCTACATATGCAAGAGATACATACAAGGTGAAAGCTGAGATCCCAAGTTTTAATGAAAATGTTGACATTGAAGGGTGTCTGGATTGGTTGTATGAAGTGGAGAATTTCTTTGAGGTCATGGAGGTTCCGGAAGATAGTAGAGTTTCTTTGGTCGCATACAAGCTGAAAGGAGGAGCCGGTGCATGGTGGCATCGCGTTCAAGAAGAGCGCAGGTTGAGAGGAGAACCTCGTGTGAGAACTTGATGGCAAATGAAAAGTCTCTTGAAAGGGAGATTTTTGCCCGCTGATTATGACCAAATTATATTTATCCAATTTCAAAATTGTGCTCAAGGAAATAGGACTGTTTCAGATTACACGGAGGAGTTTCTAAGGCTACAAGTGAGGTGCAACCTTGCTGAAACTGAAGAGCAACAAGTTGCAAGGTACATCAATGGTCTCAATGATGCTATTCAAGATCGATTGATGATGCAACAAATCTGGTCTGTTGATCAAGCACAAGCTCTAGCCTTAAAGGCCGAGAGGTTTGTGAGGATAAAAAAGACAACTAAAGCTCCATATCCTCCATATCCTCATACCGAAGGCTCATCTAGGAGCCAACCTAATAGGGTGGAAGAGAAGGCCACTCCACCAACGACAAAACAACGCATCCCGAAACAAACTAGAGGCAAGGGTAAGGCAAACGAAGGCCCAAAGTGCTATAAATGCGGTAAAGAGGGACACATATCCAGCGGTTGCCCACTAAGGAAATTTGTTAACACGACTATCCATGATGGTGAAGGCGATGAGGAAGAATACGAATCTGAAGATGTAGACGGACAAGAGGTTTGTCAAGAAAAAGGTGAAGAGGTGGTATGTGTGATCCAGTGTCTCCTATGTTCCACACCACAACCCGATGACACACAACAGAAGAAAATATTTGAGAGCAAATGCACGGTGAATGGCAAGGTATGCAAACTAGTGATTGATAGTTGCAGCTGCGAGAATCTTATCTCCCAGAAGTTGGTGGACCATTTAAAGCTTGAAATCCATGATCATCCAAATCCCTACACTATTGGATGGATCAAAAAAGAAGTGAATATGAGGATCACCAAACAATGCAACTTGCCGCTTTCTTTGGGTAAGCATTACCGCTCAGATGTGTTGTGTGATGTGGTTGACATGGATGCCAACCATGTTCTTTTTGAAAGGTCTTGGCAATTTGATGTGGATACTACACACAAGGGCAAGGAAAATCCTTACTCTTTCATTTGGAACAATAGAAAGATCATTATCTTATCAAACAAAACTGAAGGTAATACCTCTAAGGAGGAGGGGAAAACTATGTTAACTATCTCCCATACCTCTCATGAGTTTATGGAAGACTTGAAGGAGGCAGATTTGTGTGCTGCACTTGTTGTAAAGGGAGAAGAGCACCCGACAGTTGAAATTCCAGCAAAGGTACGTGGTTTATTGGCAGAATTTCAGAACATACTTGGGGAGCCACATGGCTTGCCACCGATGAGAGGAATTCAACATAGAATTGACTTAATTCCGGGAGCAAGTCTTCCTAATCTTCCACACTATCGAATGGGCCCAAAGGAGCATGATATATTGAAGGAGAAAGTGGAGGAATTGCTGTAAAAGGGGCACATTCGAGAAAAGTATTAGCCCATGTGCTGTACCAGCCCTGCTCGCGCCTAAGAAAGATGGATCTTAGCGCATGTGTACGGACAGTAGAGCCGTTAACAAGATCACCATAAGGTATAGATTCCCTATTCCCTGTCTGGATGATATGTTGGATCAGCTTAGTGGGGCAAGAGTGTTCACAAAGCTAGATTTGAGAAGTGGATATCATCAAATCCGTATAAGACCCGGGGATGAATGGAAAACCGCCTTCAAGACAAAGGAAGGGTTGTTTGAATGGCTAGTCATGCCATTTGGACTCTCAAATGCACCGAGTACCTTTATGCACTTAATGAATCAAGTCCTTCGACCCTTCTTATCCCACTTTGTTGTGGTCTATTTTGATGACATCTTGATCTATAGCAAGGATGAGGATGAACACTTTGATCACATTCGGAAGGTGCTAGAAGTATTAAGGGAAAATGAGCTCTATGTCAACTTGAAGAAATGTGTTTTTCTGCAAACACAACTTCTTTTTCTAGGATTCGTCATAACATGTGACAGCATTCGTGTTGATGATTCTAAGGTTGAAGCAATCCGAGAATGGCCAACTCCGAAGACCATTTCTGAGGTATGAAGCTTTCATGGCTTTGCAACTTTCTATAGGCGATTTGTGAAGAATTTCAGCACTGTCATGGCACCAATTACTGCGTGTTTGAAGAAAGGGAAGTTTCAATGGACAGAAGCAACTGAAGCTAGTTTCAATGAGATTAAACAAAAGCTATCACAAGCTCCTGTCTTGATGCTACCTGATTTCAACAAGACTTTTGAGTTGGAGTGTGATGCAAGTGGAGTAGGCATTGGAGCTGTCCTATCTCAAGAAAGGAAGCCCATTGCTTTCTTTAGTGAAGCTAGACAGAAATGGAGTACCTATCAGCAAGAATTATATGTTGTTTTCAGAGTGTTGAAAATTTGGGAAGTCTATTTGCTGCCTAAAGAGTTCATTGTTTATAGCAACCATCAATCCTTGAAGCATTTTAGAAATCAAAAGCATGTTGACCGCATGCTAGCAAGGTGGTCTGCATATCTGGAGAGGTTTAACTATCTCATCGTGCATAAATCTGAAATAACTAACATGGTGATTGATGCTTTGAGTCATCGTGCATGCCTCTTGACTTCTTTTGAAGCTGAACTTCCGGGCATGAATCAAATAAAGGAGTTGTATGAGGGTGACGAAGACTTTGGCCATGTTTGGGTAAAGCATGCAAGGGGCCAACCATTAGGTGATGATTATTTGATGCAAGATGGATATCTCTTCAAAAATGATCGTTTGTGTATTCCAAGAAGTTCTTTACGTGACAAGCTGGTTAGAGAGCTCCATTCAAGTAATCTTAGTGGTCATGTTGGACGGGACAAGACTGTCGCTAGCTTGGAAGCTCGCTACTTTTGGCCACAACTAAAGAGAGATTCTGGAAAGTTTGTTCAACGATGCCCTATATGTCAAACCTATAAAGGCCAAGTCCAGAACGCAGGGTTATACATGCCTTTGCCTGTTCCTGTCGCTCCATGGGAGGACATCTCTATGGACTTCGTCTTGGGCTTGCCAAGAACAAGACGAGAGAGTGATGCTGTGTTTGTGGTCGTGGACAGATTCTCTAAGATGGCTCATTTCATTCCATGCCATAAGACAACGGATGCTCGTCATGTGGCAAACCTATTCTTTCGAGAAGTGGTCAGACTTCATGGAGTTCCAAGGTCCATCGTCTCAGATCATGATAGCAAGTTTCTTGCTGCATTTTGGCTCACTTTGTGGAAGCAATTCAACACTGAATTGGAATTTTCTAGCACTGCTCATCCACAAACAGATGGACAAACGGAAGTGGTGAACAAGTTTTTGGGTAATCTGATCCGTTGCATTTGTGGAGAAAGAAAGGGGCAATGGGATTTGGCTTTATCTCTTGCAGAGTTCTCCTACAATAACTCCAAGCATAGATCCACAGGAAGGAGCCCTTTTTCCATTGTCTACACTAAAGTTCGAACACATGTGATGGACCTGGTGAAGCTGCCATCAAGGGGAGACTCAAAATCAGCATTGTCCTTTGCTGATAATTACACCGAGTTATTTGAAGAGATTCGCGGCGCTTTGGAAGCATAAAATCAGAAATATAAACAACTTGCTGATTGCAAAAAGAGGCCAAAATCATTCCAAGTCGGTGATAAGGTGATGGTCTACCTCCGAAAAGAGAGGCTGCCTTTAGGTGTTAAAGGGAAATTTAGGCAGCGAAGGTATGGGCCCTTCTCTATCGTGAGGAAGATAAATGATAATGCTTATGTGATAGATCTTCCAAGTGACATGGGTATCTTCAACACTTTCAGGGCTCCTTTGATTCAAAGGATTTGCATAGGAATTCTGAAGGATTGGAATCCTTAGGAATTTTTCCTTGATTGTTTGATTCATAAGATTGAATCCTATAGGAATTTTTTCGAAGGAATTTTTTGTACTATTTCCTATAGGATTTCTAGCATCCACTCAAACCTTTTTGAAAGAATCCTTTGTGTTTTCCTATGATGCTCAAACAATCTAAAACCCTATAGAATTGAGATGAGCATGACATTCCAATCCTATGTTTTTCCTATTCCCATGCTTTTATAATCCTGCAAATCAAAGAGGCCTCAATGTTGCCGACTTGACTCTCTACCATCCAGAAGAAGCGCTCTATGAAGATAACTCGAGGGCGAGTTCCAAACAACCAGGGGAGAATGATGAGGAACACTAGATGAGAAGAAAGAAAACACATGCCAGATCTGTTTGGCTACTTCTAGATGCTTCCACTCTAGTGTAGTATTTCTTTTCTTTTCTTTTCTATCCTACCTACTGTTTTCTAGAGTCTTCTAGTTGTGAGTAGCTATGAGTAGAATGGTGAAACTTACATAATGTTTTCTATAGTATTCCAGCTATAAATAGAAGTATGTGAAGGCTTCCCAAAGCCCTATAAATAGAGGTCCTCACCTCTACTTTGGACCCAGACTATGTACCCCTACCTATAATAGAACTTGTTGTTCTTATCTAAGATCTTGGAGTAGATCTTGTGCCCTAGGAGTTCTAGATTGAACTCTTGCTGCCCTATCAGCCTACATTCGCCTCTAGAGCGATATCTAGCGCAGCACGTTGGAGCTGTTCCTTCAACACTTGTGCCGTACACATTGTAGCAGCAAGGTGGAGTTGCTCCTCCACAACCTTTGTACTGCTCACTCTTAAAGGTCTCAAAGACAATGTGAGCAAGTGTTATGAAATATCTATGGTGCAACTTTCCGAAGGTGATTCAGAAAGGAGAATTGGCACATCTCATTCAGTTATGCATGATGTTTGACGAAACTAAACCAACTGAAACACTGTCTCAGACGGTGCTAGCCTCTGTCGGATTTCAGTCACCAGTTGTTGTTGGAAACAGACGCGTGTGATGCTGGGATAGGCTCGGTGCTAATGGAAAGAGGCCATCCAATGGCGTTTCTCAGCAAGGCGCTTGGGGCGAGGAATAAGCTCTATAGACATACAACAAGGAATCGTCTTGCTATCTTACTGGCAATTGACAGGTGGCGCTCATATTTATAGGCTGGGGAGTACACATATCATCGTAGTCTGATACATTCGGTGGATCACAAAGCACATACTCCTATGTAACAAAAGGGTTTTATCGCTTACTAGGATTCCAGTACAAGATCATGTATAAAAAATGGCTGGACAATGCCGCATCAGATGTTTTGTCACGCTGAGAACATTCAGAGGAACTAAATGCTCTATCTTCTGTCCAGCCACGCTGGTTGGGGATCATAGGAGAAGGTTATCAGCCCCAATGCCCAAGCTCAACAATTGCTGGCCGAATTAGCCCTAGCCAGCCCTACTGTGCAAGGGTTTTCTCTTTAACAAGGCATCATCAAGCTGAATGGAAGACTTTGGCTAGGAAATCACAAAGAAGCGCATGAAGCCGTGTTACTGGCACTCCATAACAGTGCCTGGAAATGTTTCTGAGGTGCTTTGTTGCTGCAAATTCGAAGAGATGGTCGCAATGGCTGCCACAAGCTGAATTTTGCTACACCACATCATTTCATTCTGCAGTGGGACACTCAATTTGAAGTGCTCTATGGGCATAAGCTGTGGTATTTTGGTATTCAACAACCAGTTCTGTCAGCTGTCCTGAATTTGCAACTGTGGCTGAAGGAAAGAGCTACGATGGAAGAAGTTATTCGTCAACACTTACACGGGCCCAACAACGGATGAAGCGACAGGCTGATAAAAAGTGTACAGAACAACAATTCACTTTAGGTGAATATGTTTTCCTACTACGACTGTATGTTCAACAAACCGTGACGCAACGGGCATCTCACAAGCTATCGTTCAAGTTCTTCATGTTAGGAAAAGCAACTTAGTATTATCATGAGGCAAAAGCCACCATATATACATGTATAGGGGAGGCCAAAGGCCAGAATACAAAAGGCCAAAGGCCACCATAAATATAACTCTAACACCCCCCCTCAAACTCATGGTGGATCCACAACACTGAGTTTGGAGAGGTAAAATCCATGTTGCGCTCTGGTCCGGGCCTTCGTAAGAAGGCCGCTAGCTGTAACTCGGAAGGCACATACTGAAGAGCAATAACATGGTCCTGCACACCAACGCGCACAAAGAAAGCATCAACACCAATATGCTTGGTAAACTCATGCTTCACTGGGTCCCGTGCAATACTGATAGCACCTGTACTGTCTGACAAGAGTGTAGTAGGTGTAGTAACAGTGACACCAAAATCCTCAAGTAACCAACGTAACGAAGTCACCTCTGCCGTGAGAAGAGCCATAGCTCGCAACTCAGCCTCTGCACTCGAACGAGAAACTGCAGTCTGTTTCTTCATCTTCCAAGCAATAAGGGAACCACCAAGAAAGACACAATAAGCAGAAAGTGAACGGTGATCCGAAGGATCACTAGCCCAGGTAGCATCCGAATAGGCCTGGAGTTGTAACGTGGAAAGAAGAGACGACGAGAGATCGTGCCACGAAGATATCGTAGAACACGAAGAAGGTGACTATAGTGAACTGAAGTGGGAGAAGAAACAAACTAATTGAGGATATGGACAGGATAGGAGATATCCGGACGAGTGACAGTGAGATAGACAAGACTCCCAACAAGATGACGATAACGAGTCGGATCAGACAAGGGCTCACCATCAGAAGCACGAAGGTGAACATTAAGCTCCATAGGAGTCTCAACGGTGCGTTCATCACTAAGAGCCGCACGAGCAAGAAGATCCTGGATATACTTTTCTTGGAAAATAAAAAAGCCATCAGAGGTGGACGAAATCTCGATCCCAAGAAAGTAACGAAGAGGACCAAGATCGGACATAGAAAACTGCTCACTGAGACGGGCCTTGACAAAGGCAATGTACTCAAGATCATCACCGGTGATGATCATGTCATCAACATATAGAAGAAGAAGAGTGCGACCACGAGCAGAAAGGTGGACAAACAACGCTGGATCATGAGCACTGGCGAAAAACCAGCTGAAGTGACCACCGAGGCAAAACGCTCAAACCAAGTGCGGGGGGCTTGTTTAAGGTCATAGAGAGAGTGACGAAGATGACAAACCATGCCATTAGGAACTGAATACCCAGGTGGTGGCTGCATATAAACTTCCTCACGCAACTCACCATTAAGAAAGGCATTCTTAACATCAAGCTGGGACACGGACCAGTGGTGAACAGAGGCCACTGCGAGGAGTGTGCGAACATTGGTCATATGGGCCACATGAGCAAAAGTCTCATTGTAATCACGACCATGCTCCTGCTGAAAGCCACGAGCCACAAGACGAGCTTTATAACGCTCAAGAGAACCATCGAAGCGAGTCTTAGAGCTAGTTTGGTTCATGTCCTCAAAGTGTCACGCCTGGCGTGGAGCTAGCCTGAAAATTGTTTGGTTCGTATCCTGGATGGTTGAGCGCTCGCCTGGCCTGGACAGCAAACCAACATCATTAGCCTGCGAGGCAACGGCCAGGCGTCCGAGCCAGAAAATGAAGCCTGGGAGCCAGAAAATGAAGCCTGGGATACTTAATTACTAATTAAGAGAAGAGTCCAAGGCCATGTGCACTGCACCAGGGGACCCAGCCCGATGTTGACACCAGTTGATAAGACATCACCCCAGGCAACCAACCAAACATACTTGTTTCCAGGCTGCCTCACCAGGCAAAAAAACACCACCTACCCAGGCTCACGCCAGGCACCAAATTTCCCCAGGCACAACGCCGTGGACGTGAACCATACTAGCTATTAATCTTAAAGACCCACTTACAAGTGATGGGGCGAACATGGGGAGGAAGAAAAACCAGATCCCACGTGCCAGTGCACTCAAGGACAACAATCTCCTCTGCCATGGTAAATTGCCATTCAGGATGAACAATAGCATCTCGATAAGAAGTCGGCTCAACAACGGTTGAAAGACCATAGCGAGAAGGAGAATATCGATCAGGGGGCGGACAAGGCCGAGAACGAAGACCATAAGTCGACCGTGAGGAGGAAGATGACACATCAGAAGTAGAGGGCACAACAGTAGACTCGTTCACAACACGTCGACGACGAGTATAATGGAAAGGAAAGGAGGGGAGAGGTGGAATCACTGGAGGTGGAGACGGGGAATGTAGCGGTGATGCAGGTGGAGAAGCGGAAGGTATCGGTGATGAAGGTGGAGAAGAGGAAGGTATCGGTGTCGAAGGTGGAGAGTCATGTGATGAGGAAGGAGAAGAAACCATAGGAGAGGACGACGTCGGATCCGCAACAGCGGGACGAGGAGTAGGAATACTAGGCACGAAGGGAGGTGTATCCGGAAACGTAAGAAAAGAGATGTTCTCCATGGAAAAGGCCGAGGACGATGGACGTGGGTAGAAGGGATGAGACTCATCAAACGTGACATCCCGGGAAATACGCATCCGACGACTGACAGGATCCCAACACCGATAGCCCTTATGCTCATCACTATATCCAAGAAAGACACACTCAACAGACTGAGCGGTTAGTTTGGTGCGTTCACGAGGGGCAAGCAAAACATAGAAAACACAACCAAACAAACGAGGTGCCGAATAATCGGGAGAACGGCCAGAAAGACGCTCAAGAGGAATACCACCTTGTAGAGCAGCAGATGGCTGAATGTTGATGAGATAGGTGAAAGTGGTAACAGCCTCAGCCTAGAAGTGAGGCGGAAGAGAGGCGGCAATCATCATCGCACGCGCCGTCTCAAGAAGGTGACGATTCTTGCGCTCAGCCACACCATTTTGAGCATGAGCACCAGGACAAGAGAACTGAGCTAGAGTACCCTGCTCAGCAAGGAATCTTCGCAGCGCATGGGAGATATACTCACCAGCTGAATCTGCACGAAAAACACGAATAGGAGTCGAAAACTGGGTATGAACCATGGCAGCAAATTTTTTGTATATAGATAAGACCTCACTACGAGAAGACATGAAATAGATCCATGTGTACCGAGAAAAATTGTCTATAAAAATAATATAATATCGGTGGCCCCCTTTCGAAGCGAAGGGAGCCGGACCCCAAACGTCAGAGTGAACGAGATCAAAAGGGCGCTCGGACACTGACTCACTATGAGGATAGGGTAGCTGAATCTGCTTGCCAAGCCTACAACCTAGACAATCCAACGAAGCATTACCGGAGACAGACCCCAGAACACCGCGATGAACCAAAGACAAGAGACGAGAACCACATAAATGGCCAAGACGATAATGCCATTGCTGAAAAGAGCTGGTAGATGAAGCAACATGGGCTGTGAGACTGGCGGCGGTGGTAGCAGAGGGAAGACGAAGCCAGTCAAGCTCCCAGAGACCCTCAGAGCGTCGAGGGCCAGCACCAAGTAGAACGCCCGTGTGACGATCCTGAACAGAACACGAATCAAAGTCAAGAATGACTCTACAACTAGAGTCAACAATCTGACCACCAGATATGAGCTGCATGGTAAGTCGAGGAACATGAGCTACAGAGGGAACATGAGCTACAGAGGGAACATGAAATGAAGAAGTGTTAAGAGTGCCTCAACTAGCTACATGGAGGGGAGTGCCATCGGCCGTAAGAACACGAACATGGGACTCGACAGGTCGAACGGAGGTCAAAGTGGAAGAATTATAAGTCATATGAAAAGACGCTCCAGTATCAAGAATCCATGGGGATGTAGCTTAATGGGTAGAAGGTGGTTTCTCATTGCCAGAAGAGTCAGCCACAGAACCAGCAGAAACTGTCGGTGAAGAATCCCAAGCATCAAGCAGGCATCGCAGCTGTGCAATCTCACGCACAGACAATGACACGTCAGAAGAGGTTGAGGTAGAAACGCTTGCCGGCGATGAGCAATCGCCATCACCCTTGGAGGCTGTGTGGTGAGTCGACATAGAACGAGTCGACATATAGCGGTCACCACCGCGAGCAGAACCCGTAAAGGGAGTCGGCGTAGGGTGACAATCACCCGGGGCGGAAGTTGTGAGAAGAGTCGCTGAAGAACGACCAACATCATCGGCAGAAGACACCAAGAGAGTCGATGTAGAACGACTAGCGCCATGCACAAAAGTGGCTAGAGGAGGCGGTGCAGCTGCCGAAGGAGTCGATGTAGAGCGGCCAACAACACCGGTGGATGTCGCAAAAGGTGTCGAAGTAGTGCGACAAACATCACCTCCAAACGGGCGAGCACCAAGCACCGAGGGAAGGCGCATGTGCGAGACTGGATCAATGTACGGAATACCGTCGGAAAACACCGGATGGCAAGGGAGAGACATAACCGACAGAAACATTGTGCCTTTTTTTACTCCTTTTTTTTACCAACAGAACTCAGGCTGCCGAATGAAGCAGGCCAACTCAAACTAGGCAGCCGGATGAAGCAGGCCAACTGGCTGCCCACCAGCAGCCCAAAAGAAACGTGATTGACGGGCCGTGCAGCTACGCACACAGCCAGGCAGTTGGATCGATTCACATCCCCACACTCAGCGTACGCGGGTCTGAGATAGATCCAGTGGCCGGCGGCTGATCTAGCATGGGAGTCGGCGGGAATCAGTGGCCGGCGAACGAAGACGGCAGCGGGAACCGGCGGCCGGAGGACGAGGACAACCGGCGGCCAGCGGACAAGGACACAAGCAGGAACCGGCGGTGGTCGGCGGCCAGCGTACGCAGCCAGCAGCGGGAACCGGCGGCCGGCGGACGAAGACGGCAGCGGGAACCGGCAGACGAATGATGAGGACAGCAGCGGGAACCCGTAGCTGGAGGCCGGCGGACGCGGATGGGCCAAGTGGAGTTGGACCGATGGCGTGCTGCTCGCGCGGACGAACACACAAAGAGGAGAGTAAATACCAGAACACAGCGTATAGCAGAGTAGCCTCAGCAATCGGCCAGAGACAGGAGCTGCGACGACCGACGCGAGAAATTGGATCGGAAGAGCACGAGTTGCCTAAGGCTCTGATACCATGTTAGAAAAAGCAACTTAGTATTATCATGAGGCAAAAGCCATCATATATACATGTACAGGGGACGCCAAAGGCCAGAATACAAAAGGCCAAAGGCCA
Source organism: Triticum urartu (assembly GCF_056163025.1). Lineage (NCBI taxonomy): Eukaryota > Viridiplantae > Streptophyta > Magnoliopsida > Poales > Poaceae > Triticum > Triticum urartu. The sequence goes on from NC_141877.1 coordinate 298,477,762, forward strand.
CCATAAATATAACTCTAACACTTCGAACCATATCAAGTGATGCAGAAAGTAAGTGCTGTAGCTTACAAATTGCAACTGTCTCCATCCAACCACATCCATCCAGTGATCCATGTGTCACAACTTAAGAAGGCACTGTGTCTAAGTGAGTAAGCGCAAACTGACCTCCCCCCTCTATCACCTGATGCCATTGCTGAGTTGCAGCCATTGATTGTGCTGGATGAGCGACATATTCGGCACATCAAGAAACTGTCGGCACAAGTCAAGATTTCCTGGCAGAAACTACCAACGCCATATACTTCCTGGGAGGCTGTTGATTGTGCTGGATGAGCGGCAGATTCGGCGTAACAAGAAACTGTCAGTCACAAGTCAAGGTCTCCTGACAGAAACTGCCAACGTTATATACCACCTGGGAGGAGCTCGATTCCATCCATCGTCTTCACCCGGTGGCACTAGCGTGGGGGCACGTTGCGTCCCAAGGAGGGAGGATTGTCACGACCTTCCTGGCACGTGAGGCAATTCGCAAGGAAAGGCGGGAGCGCAAGCACGAGCTCGTGGGGCCGCCAGAGAGAAGCCCAACCCAACAAGCTGAGCTCACGACTGAAGGAGCAGTACACTGTAAAATTGATGGATCGGTACCCATGAGAGGCAATAAAGTGTAACAACGAAGGCTGATTTTTCCCTCTCTCTGAACCTTCTTCCTCAAGACCATCAGGTCTGAACCTCTCGACATCTCAACGTGACTGGGGAAGCTTGTATCCATCTTTACCATCAAACAGAGGATATCTACTGGAGTGTTACATCAATCTCCTAAGTTCATAAGCATTGATGGAGTTAAAAGTAGAAGTATGACTGTTACTGTGGAAAACACCATTGTTTTCCTAGCAGACCTAATCAAGCTGAAATCACCACCAACAAGATCAATTAGAAAATCTCTCTTGTTCTCCTCTTGAGCAGCTTCATAGACAATGATCACGGCCCAATGTTATCTGCAGCTTCACATCAAAAAACTGAATTTTGATGTGAAATCTCCCTTGAGAAGTATCAGTAATGTTAAATCTACAGGGTTCCAACAGAGGGAATCTAGTGCCAAGAAAATTGATCAGTATGATCAATCTTCCTGAAGAAACTTGCAGAATAATTTCTCTTCATTGTTTCCTGTAGCCCCATAGAATCCACTTCATTATTGCTTAATAATTCCTGCAAGTAATTAGCCAAACCCTTCTTACCACACCCTCTACAATTCCATATCAGACCTATCATTTATACTTACTATTTTTTTTCTCCTGGGTCTAGTTCCTGGAAGATCACCATGCGTAATTGCATAGGATGGGATTCAGCAACTTTGCCCCCATCAGTCTTCTTATTTCTCAACATACATCTGATTTGCACAGTACCTTGATTCAAATTTACTCCCTCTGTTCCTAAATATAAGTCCTTGTAGAGATTTAATATGGACTACATACGGATGAATATAGATGTATTTTAGTGTAGATTCACTCATTTTGCTCCATATATAGTCTATATTAGAATCTCTAAAAAGACTTATATTTAGGAACGGAGGGAGTATGTGATTATTCTTCCTTCTGCTCTGTAATTTTTCCATTTTCTTCTGCTTTTTCAAAGTGTTTCTAGAGATCTGGAGACTACCATGGTAAAATCATCAACAATATCATCCATTTTATTTTCCCAGTCCAGGAATTTTACTGGACTATTTTTCTCCACCTCATCATTACAGTTCTTATGATGCAAGTTATTGACCTAGCTATTTCTAGATCTCTCATAATATCAAATGTTTCCAGAGGAAGTAAATCACAGTCAATCCCTATTTCTAAAGCTTTAACAGATATCATCATCAGATAAAACAGAAAAGGAGTTTTTAGTGGAGATAGTATTACCTTCCAAATTCTGTTCAGCCACCCTCCTAGCAGCTCTCTTTCTTCAACCCTCTCATAGTCTCACGACCCACTCCCATTTGAGCAATTCTGGCACTATTTCTTGTTGCTTGAGCAGCTCCCCTTTGAGCTTCAGTACCATTGCGTGGAGCAGCATCATCTCCAGTAATGTCATCAGTGGATTGGACAAGCACACCCTGTGAACCAACAATAAGTAAAGAGATTCCTGGGAGCCACCTCCTCCTTAATCTTTCCACATTAGTACCATCAAGCACAATTGCTTGTTGACACTCTTCCTCTGCATCATTTTTGTTGGAATTACTATTAGTAGAATGATCACTAGATTCATAATCAGACAGACCTCCCTCCTGTTCTTCCGGTTCCTCCATTGGACCCAGGTGGTCCTGATATTCTTTCTTCGACATCTCTGTTTTGTCACTCCCGGACTTAACCGACTCTTTCATAAATAATTAACCAACTTCCCTTTATAATAAATAAAGAACAAAGATCTGCGGCGTTGGTGATGGTGATTCCACTTTGAGGACTTTTATATGTGCGTACATGTGCCTTCGAGGATGTTAGACAAAGATGGGGTTATCCTTGCATATATTGGGCAAGTTTATGGTTAATTATCTTGCGCGATTTATCAAGTGTTAGGTTTCATGTTCAGCCAGATTTATGTTTGTAGGGAAGACTTTAAATTATTCTATGCTGCCATGTATTTGAGATCCTTTTTCAATTGGCTAGAAAGACAAGTATACGCTTTAGGTAATTCTTACTTTTACTAGGAGCTACTAAATAATAATGGTTTTGCAGGGTTCTCTCATTGAGATGACTGGCCCTAAGCGAGGCATTGCAATGAATTCCCCTGTTCTAGTTGAATTTGACATGAGGATCAAGACAGGAGAGAAAGAAGAAGATGATCTAACATTGATCGACGGCGCAACAGATTATTGTGACCTAACCATACCTTCTGTGTCATTCACACATCGCATTCATGGCAATTGTGGTGCGGTTGACATCACTTTAGCACGTGTTTACAATGCAGTGGAAGCAACAATAGATGTTCTCGTATTGAAAGTGCAGAATGGATTCAATTTATCGCTCAGTTCGTTTGTGTTTGTCGGCGGATCAGATCAGGAAATTCCTCTCTTTCGTGGCACTACTGCTGAGTCATGTGGCTTAAGAAGATACGTGATTGCTGTGAAGATGGATACTTGGATGCAGTTGAAGTTCAAGGTAGGTCAGAACGGCTCTAAAAATGATCATCTTGAACGCAGTTGCTACTTCAAAGCAAACATTCATGGATGTGCCTGTCAACAAATAATGCTTCAGCATGCCGCCCTCTCTGTGAAGGTGACTTGGTCGACCGTGCCAGTATAAAGTCATCGTGTTTCAAATTCGAATTTAAGTTGCAGTATTTGATCTTGGACGTGGTCTGTGTAATTTTCGTTCTTTGAGAAACAGATATATTTTACTCTGCATTGGATGGATGTTTTAGTTAATTTTTGTGTGCTAGAAGTCGGTATTGTATGCGCCTTCACTAGTTCAGTGAAAAGCAGGCAATGTGTTTTACATGTTCCCTAAGCATGGCTTATCTTTACTTGGAAGATAGTATCATGTTTTGATTTTGTAGTTATGTGATTTGTGCGCACTTTTTTTACAAGGTCAGGAAGTTCTGCTGAAACAAAATGTAGATAGAAAGCATCCGGACACATTGTATGAATTTGATTCAAATTAGCATAGCTAATATTTAGTCATGTCTTGTCAACCAGGTGAGATGGGGCTACCCCTGTAACCTGGAAACAATCTGGGCACCACGGATGATGACTGCCATGTCATTCAAAATAATTGTCACACTTAACGACTGGGTCATTGCCATGATCACTTCTATTATGCGTTCGCAGATGTAAGATGTTTTGGATATTTTAATTAGATTATGACAGACTGAAATAAGTGAACAAACACACTAAAATGTGTATATACATCTGATTCAGAAAAAAGTTGGTACATCTTACGCTTGTGAACAAAGGTAGTAACATGATAACTGGAGTATTACAGTGACGGCAAAAATGATTTTTTTATATTACATCAGCATGCTAAGTATCTGCTGTGAAAAAAAACATGTTCTTTTAGAGGGAAAAAAATATGTGAAGTAGCATGTAGTAATTTGTTTGTTTGATTACCTACGTACATCTACACCCATCGAACTCGGCGTGTATGCAGAAAAATTAAAAAAAATGCTTGTTGCAAAAATTTTTCAGCAGTTTTTTTCTGAAAGACCCAGTGTACTGCTGGCGTTTCATTGATAAGCAGAAAGCAATGGAGAAAATACATAGGGTAGGATGAGGGTCCTAGGACCAGTCGGTTATAAAACTGATGAAAGAGAAAAAGGAAGAGGAAAACTCTCTTCATCTAACTTCTCATGTGGATTCCAAAAGGGTCTCTCTAGGTGCGTTGCTCCCGCTTGTCGCCAAAGTTCAATGGAGTGCTCAATGGCCTGTGTGATGTCTTGCACTGAAGGTATTTTTCTCCTAAACACACACCGGTTCCGCTCTTGCCAAAGCTCCCAGCATGTTAGGAGCATGATGGCATTGCTGGCCCTCTGCAGCACCGGCTGGGTGTTTGCCGCTATCTGCTGGAAAACAGTGATGATGCTATCTTCCTGAAACTGTTGCCCTGGGTGAAACTGTTGGCAGCCTCGTCTTGCAGCCACCCTCTCCCAAACCTCACGGGCCAGTGGGCAGGTCCAAACTAGGTGGTGTGTTGTCTCCAGGTTGCGGACGCAGAGCGGGTAAAAATAGTTGTTCGGCCAGCCGCGCCGTTGCAGTCTATCGCACGTCCATAGACGGTTCTGCAGGAGGAGCCAGTTGAAAATCTTAATGCACCCCGGCACCTTTGCTTCCTAGATCAACTTCTGCCAGTCAACATGAACTCGTCCCTGAAATTGCACGGCATAAGCCGACCTTGCCGCGTATTGGCCGCTCGCCTCAAGAGTCCATCTAATCTTGTCCCTGCTCCCGTCAGTTAGCACAGTCAAGGAAATAATGCGGTGTAGCCTGATAAACTCTGGCAGCAGTGGTTGTAGATTCCCGTGTCGTAGGTCTTTTATCCAAGTTTCGCCTGTAAGCGCCTCGCGCACCGTCCTATTTTTTTCGCCTGGAGTGCGAATAGAGGAGGGGGTATGAGGCGGCTAAGTTTTTCGGCTCGATCCAGGAGGAGTGCCAGAAGAGAGCCATTGCGTCGTCGCCGATGGTGACCGTGGTCACAGCCCTGAAAAGGCTTTTGTCGATGTTGCTGCACGGTGGTTCTGTACCAACCCATGCTCGCTCCGGACTGGTCCAGGATGTCCAGAGCCACCGCAATCTAAGGGCTCGGCTGAACCGCTCGAGGTCGAGGATGCCCAGCCCTCCGTGTGAAGTGGGAGCGCACACTGCTGTCCAGTTGACCTTGCAGCTACCACCTGTGATCTCCTCATCTTGCTTCCATAAAAATCTGCGCCTGCACTTGTCAATCTCCTTTAGAAGCTTCTTCGGCACTCGAAGGACAGTCAGTGTGAACGTAGGCATGGCACTGAGGACGCATCGAACCATCACACGTCGACTAGCCAATGGCAGCAGCTTCCCTTTCCATCCCGCGAGACGGGCTTTGATCCTATCTATGATGAACTGTAGGTTCGCGAGTCGCAGCCTGGCTAGCGTCAGCGGCAAACCCAGGTAAGTCGTTGGGAAATGCCCCACTGTTCCTCCAAAATTTTGCAATATGTGCCCTAGGTCGATATTTTCACATCTAATGGGTAAGGCCATCGACTTTGAGGGGTTGATGTGCAGCCCCGAGGCTGCGCCAAAATCGCGAAGAATCTCCATGAGTGCATCAATCTCCTCCCTAACCGGGTTTGTGAAGATAACCGCGTCGTCAGCGTAGAGGCTAATCCTAACCTTTATCTCTCGTCCTGGCAGCGGGGCGATGATGCTTTGCTCAGCTGCGGCCTGAAGAAGGTGGTGGAGTGTGTCGATCGCCAGGATGAAGAGGAAAGGTGACAGTGGGTCGCCCTGCCATAGGCCGCGCCGGTGCCAGACCTTCTTTCCGGGGACGCCGTTGAGGAGGAAGGATGATGATGAGGAGGACAACAACAATGCTATCCAATCACTCCAACGCGCACTAAAGCCTCTTTGTTGCAGAAGCTAAGGATGTACTCCCATGACACATTATCGAAAGCCTTTGCTATGTCCAATTTGAGAAGAAGAGCCGGTGTTCTCCGTCGATGCAGGGCCTTGATGCAGTTTTGAACATATAGGAAACTATCGTGAATGCACTTAGTCCTAAGAAAAGCCGATTGCACTGGTGAGATGAGCGTGTGGATCACACTAGCAAGCCCGAGGGAGAGTACTTTGGAGATGAGCTTTGCTATGGAGTGGATGAGGCTAATCGGCCTGTAATCGTTGATTGTCGTCGCTCCGTCTTTCTTTGGCAGTAGTGCGACGACCGTAGTGTTGAGGGCTCCAAAGTTGCTGCCTACTAACTTGTAAAACTGATTGAACGCCGCCATGATGTCGTCTTTGATAGTTGCCCAGCATGCCCTGAAGAAGGTGCCAGAGAAACCGTCCGGGCCTGGCGCTCGATCTGCCGGTGACGCCTTGATAGCACGCTACACCTCATCCTCCGTGAACGGGTTGTCCAGACCTCCCCCCTGCAGCCTGGGCATGTCAAGTGAGCGCCAGCCAATGGCTGTGCCGCGGTGTGCTGCCGTGCCCAGCATGGAGGAGAAGTGGTCGTATATCAAGGTTTCCTTGTCCTCCTGCCTAGTGACTACACCGGACGGACCATGGAGCGTGTGAATGAATGCTTTCCGTCTCCTGGCATTTATCTTCGCTTGGAAGAAGGCGGTTGGCGCATCCCCAGCACGCAGCCAAGTAATCCTAGATGCCTGGCGCTTCCGTGTTCGATCAATTGCAGCGAGGCCTAAAATTTTGAGTTTAAGCATTTTCCTAAGGTGAAATTCTGCGTCAGAGAGGGCTCTAGTTTCTTGAGCTACGTCGAGGCGTAGGACTACTTCAGTTGCAATGTGCATATGAAGCTTGGCCCCTCCAAACTGAGATTTGCTCCAGATTTTGAGATCCCTAGCTACCCTTCTCATTTTCTCATGTAGCCTCGCAAAAGCGCAGCGCGTTGGCGTTGGGCGGCTCCAGGCATAATGCACCGTTTCCTGGAAACGCGGGAACCGGGGCCAGAAGGACTCAAATTTAAATGTTGTTGGACGGCGAGGGGCTGCTGTAGGCGCGAGGAGCAAAGGACAGTGGTCTGAGCATGAAGTTGATGCAGCATGCAGGAGGAAAGACGGGAAGAGCCCTTCCCAAGTGATGGTGCAGAAGAATTTATCGATGCTAACTAAGGTGGGGTTTCGACGCTCATTACTCCAGGTGAAGCGTCGGTTTTTGCACTTGATCTCGCGTAATCGATTGCTGCTCTAAATTTACCCATGAGCCTGCGGTTGATGTTGGTGTTATTCTTGTCTCTAGCCTCGTATATAATGTTGAAATCGCCGTTGATGAGCCACGCTTGGCCAATTGGCGGGGCGACTCTAGCTATTTCCGCGAGGAAGTCATCTTTCCTATCCTCATTAGAGGGCTCGTAAACCGTGGTCAGCCAGAATTCTTTGCCTAATCCTCCTATCTGTACTTTTGCTGTGATAGAGAACTGTCCTATCGAGTGAGATTGCATCGTCAGCATGCTGGAGTTCCAGAAGATGGCCGCACCTCCCCTAGTTCCAATGGCGGGGAGAACTATACACTGGTCGAGCCAGGTGCCTCCTATTTCTCTAGCTAAGCTGGTGGACCAGCAGTCAATTTTAGTTTCCTGTATGCAGAGGATTGCTACTTTGTGTGTGTGGGCAGCATCGCGGATGACCGAGCGCCTCGCCGGCGTGTTTAGTCCTCTCACGTTCCAGCTCATGATTGGTATGTTTGTGTCATCCATGGGGTAACCGAGAAATGCTCTTGCTACGGTGGAGGTGATCAGGGTGGTGCACATTAGATTGCTGACGACTAACTACTACAGGATTCATAAAACACAGGAACACCTTCCGTACAACCTAGGGTCGCCGACGGCCACCAATAGGCCCAAAACCCCGCCGGCGAACAGCTAATCCTCTAACCTGGCTACTGAGGCAGCGCATCATGTAGGAAATAAACCCTAACTCTACCCAGCTAACTGCTGGTCGTCGTCGGCCGAACACTAAGCTACAGTCCTCTAACATGGGGACTGGGGCACCGCGACATCTCCTTGCTGGCTGGGCATGCCAGCGATCGCCTTGAGCGCGTGGGCGTCGAGGCAGGTGAGCTTCGCGATGGCCGCAATGTCGTCGTCAGACAAGGGCTCGTTGAAACGGCGGATGAGGGCCTCAGCAGCCCGTGCCGTCATCTTCTCCTTTGGCCCAAGGACGCCGAGGCCCTGCACCAGACGGAGCGTTGCCCTCTGAGAGACCGGCACCGGGGAGGGGTTTGCAGCTTGGCGGGCACTCTGCCTGACCGGCGTGGTGTGAGGCCGAGCCCTGGCAGGCGTCTTGTTTCTTGCCGGTGGCCTCCGAACGAGCGCCGGCGCCGGCTTGGAGAAGAGGGCCAGCCGAGGCTCGTCGTCAGCTCCATCCTCTCTGAGCTACATCTCCGTCACCCTCTGCGTGACCACGCCCAGCCCAGCTGCATCTCGTGCGTGTCCGCAACCAGCAGGGTATGGCGGGTCAGGGAAAGGGCCGGACCCATGTCGAAAGAGCTGCCGCTGCCTTCGTCTTCCACGTCGTCGAAGCAGAGTGGCTTGTCGAGCTTGGCGGCGATCGCCTCGTCAATCTTTGAGGCCATGGCGTCGGGGCGGGGAGGGGGAGGGAGGTTCTTCTTTGCACCTTGAAAGAACACCTCGACGGGGTCCGCCACCGCCACCGGCTCCCCAGCATGGTCCTGGCTGAGCGGGCGCGGTGGAGCAAGCAGCGAGGGGCCGCCCGACGACTCCGCCACCATCGAGCCACCGTGCGTGCGCCGGGCCATGCTCTTTCCCCGGGCTTTGGGCTAGCGGGAGGGTGCAGCTGCTGCCTCTTTCCTCTTGGTGGGCTCGACCGCGGCCTGCTTGTCGATGCACATTTGCCGGCCCCCCAGTACGCCCTGACGGTGGCGCGAGGCGGGGGTGCGGCTACACAAACACCCCATCGGTGGCGCCGGAGCAGGGGCTGAGCCGCGGTCGCTGGCACACCCCCTGCCAAGGAGCGTGTCCTTCCAGCTCCGCCTCTGGTACCCGGGGTCACCCCCGTCGTCGTCGCGCCGGCCCTTAGTGGCCGGCATGCCCCTGCACCCTGTCGAAGCGACATGGGGTTGGGGACGCAGGGTAGGTGCCGGGGCAAGCGCCGACCGGCCGTCCTCCACACGCTCCGCCCAGATGCCCGGCTCGATCCTTGGGAAGGGGCGCTCGTCGGGCTCGTCGTCATCGGAGGGGATGCCGCTCTGCGGCGAGCTGGATGAGCGCGGTGAGACCGGGGTCTAGTCTTCTACGCGGTCCAGGTGGATGAGCAGATCGTACTGCAGCAGCTCCGGCGGTGGCGCAACGGCGCGACTTGGCGGGGAGTAGCCCACCATCTCGTTGACGCGTCCCGCGCCCCGGGCGTGCTTCCAAATTGTGCGCTTCGTGGGGATGTGGGCAACATCCCAGCACCAGACCCAGCAAGCGAACAGCTTGGTGTAGACGTGCTCGTGGGTCCGGCTGTCGAGGCGGTCGACGATGACCTTGTCGCCAATGGCCTCCACCGCGCCCTCTATCGTCCAGAGCTGCACGGGGAGCTGCTCGATGACGACACAAGCGTGCAACATCCACTTGAGCCGGACAGCATGGGCGTCCTCCCGCCATGGCTCGAGCAGGAACGGCACGCCGTCCACCGACAGCGAGCCGGGCCGCACCGCCAAGTCCTTGTGCGCCGACATGGTGAAGTAGACGAAGAAGTCTTCAGGGTCGTGGTTGGTGATGCGGAGCAGGTGTGGGGGGATCTTGAGCTTGCGCTCGATCACGCGGCCGAGGGAGAGCGGGCTCGCCGCGTGCGCCTTTGTGCCCATCGCGGTGACCACGACCGCGTGCTGGTTCAGCAGGAAGAGCTGATGCTCCATTGCCGGCGAGGAGGCGATGACCTTGTGGCTGTTGCGTGGGCGTCGGCCGTGGTTGATGAGGGTGCCCGGCTCCATAGCTTGGCGCGGAGGTGCAGGCGGAGGTGGAAAGGTCGGGCGCTCGCGGACTGGCCGACGCGGGGAGCGCGGAGGGGCAGCAGCCACCTTTTTGCGGGGATTCTCAGAGCACTCGCGGCCGAAGTGGCCCTGACGTTTACAGATTATGCACCGGAAAGGGTCTCTACAGTCTACTCTACGGTGGCAGGGGCTGAGGCAACGGAAGCAGAGGCCCTTGAATCTGCTTAAAAAGGCGCCCCTGCCCACCGAGTGCCCGTGGGAGCGGCCGTGGCGAGGTGGCCGGCTCCTCCCTTTCTGCCTAGCACTAAACGGATCCTGGCTGGTGCGGCGTTTCTTGCGCGATTGCTAGGTCTCCCATCCAGCTTCAATGTTGTCGGTGACCGGAGAGGGAGGGGGATTCACACTTACCACAATGGATTTTAGGCGGGGGCGCTCAGATGGGGGAGCCACGCCTCCAACCGCCGGTCCGAAGCCAGCGTCTTCGAGCCCCGCCCCGGATCCAGACGGGTGACAGCTTGGGCTCCGGGGAAACCACGGTGACGGGGTGAGAGGGGTCGCTGGCACCTCCGACGGACCGTTGGATCCGCCCTGGATCTCCTCCTTTTCGGGCGTCTCCTATCCAGCACTCGCAGTCGGCGAAGCCGGAGCATTCACAGGGGAGCGAGGCGGCATAGCCCCTAGGCCGGCAGCCGGAGTAAAGGGGGTAGGACGGGTGGGTGGCCGCCGCGGCCGGAGTGGCCCGCGGCACGTTCGGTGGGGAGGGAGGGTTCTGTCGCTGTGTTGTTTATCGTATGGCCATTGGGCTTTGGAACTGGGATTGCTTATATGACTCTTCAGCAGTTTTTTGATTTTCTTCGTCTGATTTTACTCTTCACGGGGGTGCATTTGAGATCGAGCGTAGAAACTTTCCTTTATGTTTTTTCGTACGTACGGGGCTGACATGGCGCCTCCATTGGTTTTTGCATTTTGCCTTCTCAGCAACCTCCATTGGCCTTTGCACTTTGCCTCCTCGGCAATCTCCACTCACTCGTCTCGATCTCACAAACCTGTGACGATGTGTTCGATACAGTGAGGAGGGAAACTTTTGAGGCAGCCAAGAAGCGAACAGGAGGTGGATGAAGCTTCGGTTAGCAGAGGAAAAATATTATTGGCGTGATGACTGCTGATGTAAATATCATCAGAACATAACAACCATTAGAGAGTATAATAAAGTGATGTAAACAGTCTATGAAGATTTAAATAATATGTTCTTGTCGAGTTAGAAGAGAGAGAAAAGAAAAGATAAGAAAAGCGAGCTAAATATTAACAGGTAGCTGCAGGTGCAGCTGCAATAGTGAAAATGGACAAAAATGGCCCTTATCTGAAACTTCAACACAAAATGGTCTCAATCTGAAAATATTTCATGAAATGGCCCCTTTTGCATGACGCCCGGAGCTAGGGCGCCATGCTAGATAGCATGACGCCCCGGGCTAGGGCGTCATGCTATTTGGCATGGCGCCCTAGGCCGGGGCGTTATGCTACATGTCGCTACCATGGAGCCCTATCCCGGGGCGTCATACTATCTAGCATGGCGCCCTAGCTCCGGGCGTCATGCAAAAAGGGCCATTTCATGAAATATTTTGAGATTAGGGTCATTTTGTGTTGAAGTTTCAGATAAGGGCCATTTTTGTCCACTTTCACGCTGCAACACGTGCTCACAAAAACTTTATGAGAGTGTAAGATGAGTAATAGGTTAATAAAGCAGTACTTCATTATATCTATTTACTATACTTGTTGGCTATTAGGTTGATTATAAATGACATTGTAACACCCTGATAGTTATGCTACAGTAACCTCACCCTAATGATGCCATGTCACCATGCTTGCTAAGCCTAATTATCCCTTGCTAAAAACCAAAGTCAAATTCAAATTGCAAGTCAAATTAATATTTCTTCAAATATTAAAACTAAAATGTTTGCATTACTCAAAAAATTCCCTTGATCATTTGTCATGTTGAAACTAGCATCATTTGACTCATCAATTAATCCCTAGGAGATTATAAAGTGGTCCAACTACAACTAAAATAGGTATTTCAAAATAAACAAATATTTATCATTTCAAAGTGACTTGAAACTTTGAGTGCATTTCCAAAATATAACCTAGTATTTATGTGACAAATTTCGTATGTAACAAAAATCATTGGGAGTGGCTAGAACTCATCTAGATGAGATATAATTTGGTCTCATCTATGTGATGTCATCCTCCCTATTGTTGCAGCCCGTTTAAGTCCCCCAAAAAACTTGTTTACTCCATTGGCCTAGTTTCTAGTTTGGGTTGCTTTCTTTGTTGTTATCCTGTTTGGGCCATCAGTTTTCAGTGTTGTTTTTCTGTTTTGCGCTATCGGCTATTGTACTGGTTGTACAAATTAGCATGGAGTAGCCCCCAAAAAGGTTTATCCCTACACACAATTGCTTAGTTTCAACCCCTCGACCCCTCACGTTGCCTCCCCTCGGGCGACGCCAGGGGGCCCCCGAACCCTAGTCGGCAGACTCCCCTCGTTCCCTCCCCAGCCGCCGCAGCCACCGACAAGGGCTGCGGTGGCGGCGGGCCCGGCGTAGATCCAGGATGGGCAGGCGTCGCGGCATCCCCGTGAGGCGGAGGAGGCATTCCATGCGGGGAGGCTGGGGGCGGCAGTCAGGGCGGCGCCCCTGCTGCACGGCGGCGATTGAAGCCTCCATGGCCGACGGTGACCTGAGGTTTGGGTGTTGGCAGTGATGGCGCTCCATTCAGCGAGGGTGGTGGCTGCTTGCAGATGGCTGTCGGTGTCAAAACCGGCGGATCTCGGGTAGGGGGTCCCGAGCTGTGGATCTCGGATTGATGGGTAACATGAGACAAGGGACACAATGTTTACCCAGGTTCGGGCCCTCTCGAAGAGGTAAAATCCTACGTCTTGCTTTGATTATATTGATATGTGTATGAAGGTTACAGAGTTGATCTATCATGAGATCAGATGAACTAAACCCTACATGAGTAGGATGAAGGTTCTTCTAGCCTCTACAGACTAAACCCTGTGGTTTATATAGACACCAGGGGTACCTAGGGTTACACATAGTCGGTTGTCAACAGGGGATAAACATGCATACACCATCTATATTGTCTTAAAGTACACGCCAAGTCTTCGGAGCTGATGTAGGGTGAAACCCTAGATGGCCGATCTTTCACGAAAGGAGCGGATCCTGCGAGGAACACGAGGGGAAACATGAGAGAATCACTCAAACCAACAAGAACGATCACACATGTGCTAGATCCTCGAAACACAAAGAGATACACGATCCAAATCCAACAAAGGACGATACAAGAGGTAACCGGTTCTTCTCCGTAAGGAGGTCTTGAATCCACGAGGGGATCTTCCCGTGAGGGGTCTTGAATCCAAGGTGGATCTTCTCTGTAGAGGCCGCGGTCTCTCTCGTGGAGTAGATCTGATATGGATGAGCAAAGCTCTATATCTAATGAGCTACTACTTTGCTAACCCTAACTAGAAGGAGGTGGAGGAGTATATATAGTTCTAGCCCACGAAGGGGTAAGTGAGAGGGGGGATACATGGGCCCTTGGCTCGTTCACTATGCGCAGACAGGCACCGGATGTCCGGCGGCTCATGAGGAGCTGGATGTCCGGGCCTCGGGCCGGATGTCCGGGCTGGAGTGGCCGATTCTTCTGCTCTCTGGATAGCATGCGCCGGATTTCTAGGCAGGCGGCGGATGTCCAGCCAGTCGCGGGGCGCCGGATGTCCGGGGGTCGACCGGATGCCCGGCCGCTGTAGAGTCGCCTGGCGTTCGTCTTCTCTGGTCTTCTTCTGGTTGGTGGCGCCGGATGTCCGGCCGCTGTAGCTCCGCGGTGACTCCACTTGAGGCGCTTCTTGATCTGCTTCCGTGTGGACTTGTTCTATGCTTCGAGCATCTCTATGGTTGTCTCCTCGGTTCCTAAGCACATGTAGTGTCTTTGCATGAGGGAGCAACCATGTCTCGCACGAATGGAAAGAGGAAGCATTTAGGAGCGGGTTCACCTTGTGTCCAATGGCGTATGCTTGACGTCTCGTCGTATGTCCACTTGGGGCTTGGGGAGTAGTCATAGTGTACATGGGGATGATCGTAGGATGCTCTGCATCATCTCCCCTCCCTTGGGAAAGATCCGACCTCGGATCAAAAACCTCATCACCATGGAAACGGTTGTCATGGACGGATTGGAAAACATGGCGCAATCCAAGTACTCCGAGGTGTCGCCGGAGGGGTATACATGCAAAAAGAGCAAACACAAACGACACTCGGAAATACAATGGTTAGCGCACACAAAGTGTCCATCATGTAAGAATGAGTCCGTGCGACAAGATTGATCATGACAAAGCGCATGAAGCTTAGTAAGATGATATAGAATGATATGCAAAGCATTCATGGGAGCAAAATCATTCATGTGCACACAAATGTATTGTGAATGTGATCAATGCAACCACAGTGCAAAATGATGTCATAGTGAGACGGTTTATCAGTAGCATGAATATGGTAATGGATGCTCAATATGAATAAGTTATCATGCAATTGATGGTAGGTAATATGATCATGATGTATGAATATTCCATCAAGAAAGATCACAAAAATTTTGCTAAGAAAGTGCACAAGCTTATATATCATGGATGACATGGAAATAGATGCAACCAGACAATCATAATGTGAGTCAATCCATGCATAAGATGCAAATTTGTCGTTTGTATGATATGTCCATTGAGCATGACATGTGTGAGCACAATCAACAAATATGAGGTGTTGGTGTACCAATGCTCGATGTCGTGGCATGAGTGGAGGTTCGAAGGTGCATCCAATAAGTCCGAGCGCTCCTCACTTGAAGGTCGATAGAGCCAATCTCCAATGTTGGTCCTCCATCCAATATGTGCAACATGTAGACAAGAAGAAGGAAACAACAATGAAAGAATGACCCATCCAATATGCGTATGTGAGGATGTCTCAAAGGGAAGGAGGTCACCTTTAGGAGATTCTCGCAAATGTTGGTGTTGCACATCGTGTATGTCTTCGCATGACCAAGTTGTCGCATAACGACACCGCCTTGTGAATCCTCCAAAATGAAAGAACATGACAAACACTTGGAAAAACAAATGAGGTTAGCGGAAGTGCAAAACCTATCATTCATGTTGTAAGATACCCAACAAGTGTATTCATCATGCTCATCATAAGAAAGGACAAGGGAGAATTTCATAGTATGGAGGCATATGATGCGAGAACAACCAAATACAATAGGCTCAAGTAAACGAGCATGCATCACAAGTAATATGTCCAAGTCTCCGAGATCAATAAGCATAGATGCAACAATTAGAGGCAAGCGACAATGAACAAGATGTATCATGTGAGAGGCATGAACATATATGTCATCAACCCAAGAAAGCGAGTAAGAATGGAACATGGGTGATGCGACAAAGCAATCAATCATAGTGATCAAGTCAAGCAAGCTAGTAGTGCGAAGATGCAACTTACTAGGAGTAATCATGGCAAGCATGTCATATGTGCAAATGGTGGGCATACATAATGCACATGACATACCACAAGTATGGAAGCAAGATATGAGCAAAATAGGTTCATGGTACACATGACAATAGCAACAAGGATCTCCACCAAGCATGCAAATACACATAGGAGTAGCATAATGGTGAATCATGGGTAGATGCAAGCAAGGGTCACAATTGCATGGCAAAATCATGTAAAGATGCATAACATGCAAAGTGAGCACGATAGAATGGGCATAATGTAGCAAGTGGTAAATAGCCCATAGCCGTGTGAGAGCCAAGTAGAAGAGATGCGCGTAGTCCTTGCACGAAGGGAATGGTGGTAAGGATAGTCCACGGGATCCCAAATCATCGTTGCTCTCAAGAGCTCGTTTCGTCAACTCTTGGGATTGAGAGGTTGACGAGTATACGTGAGTACCTACACAAAACAAAGACAAAGGGAAAATTGTGTGTGCGTGGTATATGTACACATCATCCATCATGATGCACATGTGCTTGTGTCGGTTAGCACAAAATATCCAATGCTCAAATAAATGAGATGCATGATATAGAAACATGTCATCCATCATGAGAGGTTTGTTATTATGTATAGCATAATGGAGACTCAAATTGTGTAATGCATCATGAGAAATATGTAGAGCATTGTTATTCATGGAATGCATATGGTGCATGCAATTATGGGAATCATGAAAAGTATGGAATGCATCAAAATCTCCTAATATGTATGAGGAAACTATGGGGGGTCTCCTCATGAGCATTAATGGAAACATCACTTGGAGAATATTGACAACATCCAAAACAAAGCATATTTGGAACAATGTGATCATGGCATGGTATAGTAGATGAATTGCGCAAATCATGTAAAGGAAGCTTGGCAATATCATCACATGAAAAACAAAAGCCAATGACCATCATCTCATCATCTATGCCATAAGTGCAAATGGGGTTTATTTTAATTGGACATGCATAGTTACTATGTTGAGATTGAAATGATGCAATGTGGGAGATCTCACTCATAGCATATGACAAGTTTAAAGGATTGTCAAACATGACGTGACCAATAGAATTTTCACATGATATCCTATGGAGCATAGAATCACAACTAGGCTACTCAACATGCTCATCATCATATTCATCATAAATAGGTAAGTCATGACATGAAGAAGTCGCACTAGCATGAAGCATGGGAATAGGTGGATCAACATCATGCAAGCAATCATTGGTGAGATAGTCCACTAGTGGGACAAGAGAAGCACCATCACCTATGCGACCTTTGGAGCATCGCTCATGTGTTGTAGGTGAGGTGTCGAAGACCAAGTCGTGGTCATCTTCATCTTGATCGAACCATGTGGGGGGTGCATTATTGTCCACCATGGCCATCATAGTTGTTGGAGGTATGGACTCGTCGAGGATAGGCATGTCGTCATGTAGGAGACCTAGCACCAAAGAAGAAAACACACTCGGAGTAGAGGTTAAGTCGTTAGAAATCATAGTGGTCTCACATGCCGTGTCAACTACGTCACTCACTAAGTGTTCTGGCTCACTCACTCCGTCTCGGATGCTCTCACTCATATGGTTGGTGGAGTCACTCAAATGGTTCTCAACCTCACATAGGATGTGTAGCATGCTCCCATGTGTGGGGGTTGGAGAGATGTAGGTGCAAATGTCTCCATGCTCATTCATGTCGTAGTCATAGCCGTGGACGAAGGCCGAAGATGGAACATCATCACTCTCCTCTAAGACCAAAGAGAAGGTCTCATGTGCGGTCTCATAGCTTGACTCGGAGTATGAGTCCAATATGGGCGTCGTCTTCATGTTGTTGAAGAGGTTCATGCTCGTCGCCGTGGTCGAAGGGGATGGTCCTTGCTCGA
The DNA here is from genome assembly GCF_056163025.1 of Triticum urartu. Classification (NCBI taxonomy): domain Eukaryota; kingdom Viridiplantae; phylum Streptophyta; class Magnoliopsida; order Poales; family Poaceae; genus Triticum; species Triticum urartu. The sequence continues at coordinate 298,495,289 of NC_141877.1, forward strand.
CCTGCTTGCCACCGTCTTGTTGTTAGAGGCCCATATGATGTGGCACCTCGTAGCTCGACTCCATGGTCGAAGGGAAATTCCCATGCTCGGCCATCTTCCTTGAGGGGCTTCCAAAAATGGAAGTGTCACCCTTGCTCGTAGGTGGTCGCCTTTGAAAGGATTGAGATGGACCTAGAGGGGGAGGGGTGAATAGGTACAATTATAAAATTTTAATTATGACTTAGCAATTTTAGGCAATAATGCGGAATATGAAAGTGAGCCTAACAATTGTAAGAGTAGTACTAAGTGCTATGCAAGTAACACAAGTATGTAAGTAAGCAACCACAATATGATATAAGTAAGTGCTAAGAGCCAAGTAACTACAAGTAGAGAGTTAGGGTTAGGAATAACCGCAACTCCGGGGGACGAGGATGTATGCCGATGTTCACTTCCTTGGAGGGAAGCTACGTCACCCTTAGAGAGGTGGATGTTACCACGAAGGCTCACCCTATTCTCCCTTTGAGACAACACCACGGAGGCGTTTCTCAACCACTAGTGGTAGACCTTGGGGTGGTCTCCAAACCCTCACAAACTTATCCGGGGGTAATCACAAAGGTCGATTCCTCTCCGAAAGACTCCTACCGCCTAGGAGTCTCCAACCTCCAAGAGTAAGAAGATCCAAAGGGAAAAGCTCAAAACTTGCTCAACTCACGATTTGCTTCGGTCACAAGGAGGAGAGGGGAAAGATCTTTCTTTTGATTGGAACAACTCTTGAAACTCACAAGAATCAAACTGGGATCTAAGATTTAGTGTGTGAGCAAGGTAGAGGGAGCACTGGTGTTCTTGAGGTGTGTTTGAGTGAAGTGTTACCTTATCTCGAAGAGGTACGAGACTATTTATACAACAAGAAAATTAGAGCCGTTTTAGACAGAGATTGACCTGCCCGGATGATCCGGAAGACCATCCGGATGATCTGGCTCAAGGCCCGGATGATCTGGCACAGGGCCGGATGTAAGTGGCAGTAGAAGAGCTGTGAGGAGCTCGGATGATCCGGGACAGGATCTGGACGATCCGGGCACAGCCCGGACGATCCGGGCACAGCCCGGATGATCCGGTCAAAGCCCGGACGATCCGTAAGATCCGGCTTCAATTCATCATGGTTCTGGGATGGAGGGCATACATTACCCGGATGATCCGGAGTAATGTCCAGACAATCGGGGCTTAGCTCGGATGATCTGGGCCTCTGTCCGGATGATCCGGGGAAGGGTCTGTGTAGAGAACCAGTAGTAGATTTTGGGCAAGGGGTTTTGCTAGGGATTTATTTGGTCCTTTGTGAAAAGTTCTTGTGAGACAAAGTATGAGCAAGTCTTGAACCTATACCTCGGATCCCCTCTTAATAGTGCGGGATCCCTATTACTCAAGAAATATAAAAGAGCATAATGCTTCATCTTTGTTTGCTCCTTTCCTCACTGATAATCTGCTTGAGTAATATCTCATATGATGTGATCATGATGCATATTAGAAAAGACCAGAGAACTAACAACCTGTGTATATACTTAGCAAACACGGTTAGTCCCCTATATGTAAATTTGTCATCAATATCAAAAATAATCTTTAAGAGCAAGATTGCACTTTCAATCTCCCCCTTTTTTGGTAGTTGATGACAAACTACATATAGCACTTAACAAGTGAAATGTGATGCAAATATTTTTAGGAAGAACTCCCCCTTAAAGTATGCATAGGAATGAAATGATAACAAAATGATAACATACAAAATCATGCACATATGATGAGGTACACCATTACAATTAACATAGGCAATGATAGCAACGAATGAAGATAACCACAGGAGATAGCATACTTAAGCCCATATAAGGTAGCATAACACATGACTAAGGATCATTACAATAATAATACAGAATCCAATAACTAGAGCTCACTAGACATAGCAGACTCACACTTATACTCCTAAGAATTACATCTCCTCCTTGGCAGCAAGTATCGAAAAAGAAAAAAACGTCCGAGAAAGTAGGAGGATCACTCAGCTTCCTCCTCATCATCATCACCATCACTCAGGTCAGCAGGTGCAAGGAAGAACTCCGGAAAGTCAGTGGCAGAAGGAAAGTCGACCTCCGGAAGAGGAAGCCGATCAGGAATGGGCTCATCAGGCTCAACAGGACTGCCCGGGCGTGCACGGAGACGAGCCCTAAGTGCATTTGCCTCCGAGATACGGCGAACCTCCTCAGTAGCAATGTGAGTAGCATTGTAGCGGCAGGTATCAAATATAGCTTTATGGGACTTCCCAATAAAGCGAGCCAGGCAGTCAAAAGGCTTCACGAAAGGTTTAGTGTGGCGAGAAGAGATCTCAGCAGGCGGAGGAGCAGAGGCCTTCCCCCTGGAAGACTCATCACGCGGAGTCCATAAGGAGTGCGTGGAAGTCTTGACAATGGAACACGGATAAACTGAGTCGATGAGTCTCTGAATGAAGGGGGCATGAGGAAGTGTACGAACCTTCAGACCACTAGCCATGAGAATTTCATGCCATAGGAAATCTTCCATGTCAATGGGACGGTTGGGAGCCTTCCTCGAGTAGTACATCAAGTCAATGCTATAGGCCCGAACCATCCCACGATCCCCTTTCTTGGGAGCAATGGAGTTGAGGATACACCGAAACATCCATCGGTATTTGAGACGGAAGATGGAGATATCATTAAGCTCCTTGATTTGCTGCACCGTGGAGAGCTGAGAGGTAGGCATGGCGAGGCAAGCACATGCACTGATGGGCATGGCCTCAAACTTGGGATTCACCTCATGGATCCGGAAAAGAGAGGCCTCAGATCCGGGCATGCCTAAGGCAGTAGCAAAAGCCTCGAAGGAGATGATGAACTGAGAGTGGTGAGTCATCCAAGTGATAGAGCGATCCGGATGGAAGAAACACGTGGCATAGAATTGCCGAATGGCAGCCTCATTCCAATCACAGTGCAGAGACATAGCATGACGCAACCCCATGCCATCAATCTTCTCCAACACACCTTCAAACTTGGTTGGATTCTTCTCAATGTAATCCAAGTTCACATAATGCTGAGGAGAAAAACCTAGATGAGCAATGACTGATTGATAGATGTCTTGTTGAACCAAAGTGCGAAAATGAGGATCGGTTGCATTCGCCGGGGCGTCAAATTGATTGACATCACTCCATAAAGTAGCATACTCAGAGGGGTCCATGGACTGATAGTTGACAACACGACGGCCACGGTTGGTGGGATTTGCCATGGACAAGACGAGGCCAGATGGTGCCGCAGACTTGGAGCTTGAGGCACCAGCTGCTTTTTTCTTCTTGGACTTAGTCGTGGAACGAACAGGCACGAGCTCCTCATCGTGGAGTTTGGCCTCGTAGTCAGGGTCGTCCAGCCCGGCATAGGACGGACGTGCACGACCCGACGCCTTCTTGAGGGGACGAGCGTCTTCCTTGGAGTCCATCGATGCATGACGACGCCCGGCTGCGCATACACATAACAGAAACAGAGCCGACTGAATATATGACCGAACCTTGATAGGGAAAAACGGAGATAGAAGAGAGAGGAGCAAGTGAGGTACCACGAGAGGGAGCCGTGGTCGTTGACTTGAAGCGCAGACCGCCGCGTCCATGTTCTACCACCATGGCGATTTTTGGGGACAAAAAGGCACTATACTGAAGAACCAATTGGCCCCGGGGAAAAACGGTGCGAGGAGGGGGTGGATCAAGGCGATGGCAAGGCGAGGTGGTGAGATCCGGCCAAATGGCCGGTCGGTCCGGCGGGGCAGCCCACGAGCCGTCGGCGGTGGGGGCGAGTGGATGGGGGTCGATGGGGGGGGGGGAGAACAGAGGAATAACCCTCTACTCCCCCACGACCCGAAGGTTAACCGCTTAGGGCGAAGACCCACCCGGATGTCCGGGCGTAGCCCCGGATGATCCGGATAGATCCGAATGACCGAAAAGGATCCCGGATGTCCGGGCATACAGTTATAGCGAGGGGGATTACCCAGACGTCCGGATGGATATCCGGATGATCCGGCCAACTAGAGTGCTGATATCTTGAAATGGCGATGATGTATATGAGTATAGATATATAAGTGTAAGAATCAGTTGTATCCTAATCAACACAGTACCCAACACAGAGCACAAACTCAAATGAACAACTGAGAAGTGTTTTAGCCTAAGCCACCATGTTTTAGTATACATAACTTGAGATACCAAAGATTTGAACGTTGGACTCAAGATTACTACTCCATCATTTTAAAGTACTATGGACACAAAAAAACATGTCATAGTGACTTTGAGAGTGTTGGTTTTATTTATGCATTACATAGGAAAGAGAAGATTCATGGATTGAAGTTCTCCCCCTAAATATATGCCTACATCAAGACAAGACAGGATGTTCATGCATGAATGAGTACTAGATTTCACATAATGTTGTCAAGCTCCAAGATACCAAGTTCACACCTAAGTTGACAAAACCTTGCTTCATCCAATGGCTTGGTGAAAATATCTGCAAGTTGCATATCTGTGCCAACATGAGCAATGTCAATATCACTCTTCTCCACATGATCTCTCAAGAAGTGGTACCTAATGTCAATGTGCTTGGTGCAGGTATGATCTTTGGGGTTCTCAGCAATATTAATGGCACTTTCATTATCACATAGAAGAGGCACATGTCTGTAGGTGATACCGTAATCCTTCAAAGTTTGCCTCATCCATAGTAACTGAGTTGCACAACTGGCGGTTGCAATATATTCAGCTTCGGCGGTGGAGAGGGCAACACAATTTTGCTTCTTCGAGGACCAACTTACCAAGGAGTGTCCAAGAAATTGACATGCACCGGAGGTGGACTTACAATCCACTTTGTCTCCAGCCCAATCCGCATCCGTGTACCCAATGAGATCAAACCTAGCATCCTTGGGGTACCATAGACCCAACTTTGGGGTGTGAACAAGGTATCTAAGAATATGCTTAACCGCCTTATGGTGGCTTTCCCTAGGGGAAGCTTGAAATCTAGCACACATGCATACACTGAACATGATGTCTGGTCTAGATGCACAAAGATAAAGCAATGAACCAATCATAGAGCGGTATTTAGATGGGTCAAAGGGGATACTGTTTGAGTCCTCAGTGAGTACAATTTTGGTTGGCATGGGTGTCTTACATGGGCTAGCCTCAGTCATGCCAAATTTTTCTAGGATATCCTTGAGGTATTTTGCTTGAGACAAGAAAATTCCTTCTTGAAATTGTTGAATTTGAAATCTGAGGAAGAACTTCAAATCCGCATTGAGTGACATTTCAAAATTCTTGGTCATTGATGCCGCAAATTTCTTGCATAAATGAATGTTAGGAGAACCAAAAATGATATCATCTACATAGATTTGGCATAAGATCAAATCACCTTTGTCCCTCTTAGTAAAAAGAGTGGGATTGATCACCCCTCTCACAAAGCCATCACCGAGTAAAAACTTCTTAAGATGATCATACCAAGCACGAGGTGCTTGTTTGAGGCCATACAAAGCCTTATGAAGTTTATACACATAGTCTTTGTGATCGGGGTCAACGAACCCAGGTGGTTGTGATACATATACTTCTTCTTGTAGAGGACCGTTAAGGAAAGCACTCTTGACATCCATTTGATGCAATGTAAAACCATTGAAAGCAGCATAAGCAAGTAAGATGAGAATGGATTCAAGACGAGCAACGGGGGCAAAGGTCTCACCAAAGTCCAAACCTTGAACTTGTGAGTACCCTTGTGCCACTAACCTTGCCTTGTTGCGAATGATTACACCATTCTCATCTTGTTTGTTCTTGAAAATCCACTTTGTTCCAATGACGTTGTGTTCCGTGGTTGGCCTCTTGACTAATGACCACACTTGATTGCGCTCAAAACTATTCAACTCTTCTTGCATAGCAATGAGCCAATCGTTGTCTATGAATGCTTCTTGTACCTTGAGAGGCTCAACACTAGACACAAAAGAGAAGTGAGCACAAAATTTTGTCAATTGTTTACGTGTGACTCTACCTTCCGATATGCCGGTGAGGATTTTATCAACATCAACACGACCGGCCACACGAGGCATGATGGAGGTTAAGGTTTTGCGAGGTTCAACTTCATGTCCATCATCCACATCCTCAACATACGAATCATTAATGTGTGGTGGAAAATCTTCTTCTTCTTGCATTTGTTGAGGTTCATTTTCAATGATTGCACTTTCTTGTTCTTGCCCTTGAGGATGATCTTGTTCTTGATGATTAACATGAAAAGGAACTTGATCATCATCTTGTACTTGGACTATGGGTATTGGTTGAATAATAGGGACTTGTGGTGGTATGGGTGTTGAAGTTGTTTGATGATGTGTGAGGCTTTCATCTTCTTCTTCATCATCATGAGGTTCTTGTTCCATTGGAAGAAGTGCACCAACACCCATGGTCAAAATATCTTGAGACGAATCTTCTTCACCTACATCACTTAGATCAACTTGCTCCCCATGGGAGCCATTAAACTCATCAAACACCACGTCACAAGTTTCTACAACACATCCATTGGATTTGTTGTAGACTCTATAGGTGTGAGAGTTTGATCCATAGCCAACAAATATACCCTCGGTTGTTTTGGATTGAAATTTTCCTAACCGTTCCTTTTTGTTGAGGATGAAACATTTGCACCCAAATACACGAAAGTACTTGACATTTGGCTTGTTCTCGGTTAGGAGCTCAGATGGAGTCTTTTCCAATATTTTGCGTAGGAAGAGTCGATTTGATGCATGACATGCGGTGTTGACAGCCTCGGCCCAAAAACTGTGTGGAGACTTGTATTCATCCAACATGGACCTTGCCATCTCCACAAGTGTACGATTCTTCCTTTCTGCAACACCATTTTGTTGAGGGGTGTATGGTGCGGAATATTGATGTTCAATCCCTTCATCACTAAGAAATCCTTCCAAGGTGTAATTCTTGAACTCGGAACCATTATCACTTCTTATTGCCATGATTTCTTTGTCAAACTTGCGTTGTGCTTGCTTGGCAAAATCAATGAAGGTGATCTTCGTCTCGTCTTTGGACTTGAGGAAAAACACCCATGTGTATCTTGAGTAATCATCCACAATGACAAGTCCATACTTTTTCCCACCAAGACTATCCCATGAAGGAGGCCCAAAAAGATCCACATGATTAAGCTCCAAAGGCCTTGAAGTAGACACAATATTCTTGGGTGGGTGCTTTGATTGATGTTGCTTCCTGGCTATGCATGCACTACACACACGATCTTTCTCAAAAGAGACATTTGGTAGTCCAAGGATGTGATTTCCCTTTAAGAGATCTTGAAGATTTCTCATGCCGACATGGGCTAGCCGGCGATGCCATCGCCACCCCTTGTCGGCCTTGGCCATTAGACAAGTTGCATGGAATGTGCTCCTTTTCGAGAAATCAACCGTGTAAAGGTTGCCATACAACTCTCCAACAAATGCCACTTCGAGAGTATCTCTCTTAAATAATTTCACATCCGTTAGTCCAAATAGTGTATCATAGCCAACAGAAGCCAATTGGCGAACAAAAAACAAATGATATTTGAGGGATTGGACAAGCATGACATTTGCAAGAGACATGTCATTTGTGATAGCCACCTTACCCAAACCGAGTACCTGTCCTTTTGATCCTCCACCAAACATAATGCTCATAAATGGTTGAATAGCTTCCATGAAGTCGTAGAGCAATTTGCTATCTCCGGTCATATGATTTGTACATCCACTATCAATCACCCATTTTACTCCACCGGAGAAGGCAACCTACACATAATTATTTCTTGGTTAGAGGCACCCATTTTGCAATGGGACCTCTCAAGTTAGTCACAAGGGTCTTAGGAACCCAAATAGCATAAAACCGAAATGCATTTCGAGGACCAACAAACTTTGCATAAACTTCTCCATCCTTAGTCTTACGAAGAATATAGGATGGAGGCATGAACTCTTTTGGCTTGTTGACAGTGGGCATGCCCCTTGTGGCCTTCCCACAATCAACCTTACCCTTCTCCTTGTTCCCTTCTCGTACAAAAGTTTCTTTTAGAGAGGTGGTGCACTTTTGAGAGGATTTCTTCTTCTTGCTTGTGCTCGGGTCAAACCCGAGTCCCTCTTTGGCAAACACTTCATTGTGTTGGCTCAACACCTCATTGAGGTTCTTTTGCCCTTGAGCACATGTCATGAGCCCTTTCTCGATTTGAGCTTTGAGAAAGTGATTCTCCTCAAGAATAGATGCTAGATCACTACTAGAGTTAGTAGTACAAGCATCAACATTAATAATAGGAGAAGAGTAAGCCTTGGCTAGAGTTTCAAGATAAGTAAGCTTGAGTGTATCAAAACTCTTTGTAAGAAGGATGATCTCTTCTTCCTTGGTCTTGAGGGACATGGATAGAAGCTCACAATCCTTAGAGAGAGAAGCATTAGACTTTACAATCTTACTTTTATCATTCATCAACTCTTCGCAAGAGTCGATAGCCTTTTTCAAGGAGGCAAGATCTCTAGTATGAACATCAATGTTTGCACCAATTTTTAAGCATAGTTCATCATCGCGTGCTTCCTCATATTGGACTTTCTGCTCAAGGACTTCATGTTTTTCCTTTTCCTCGATGACGAGGGTTTCGAGTTCCTTAATGGACGAACTCGAAGATCTTCGCGTGGAGAGGTCAAATCCGGGAAAATTCGGAGAAATTTGTGGATGGAAATTGGGGAAAAGTGGATGGAAAGCTAGATCTACCTGCAACACACGAAATCCGCGGATCAAATCCAACAAAACTTCATCACACCAACAAATCACAAAAAAAATTGGGGCTATTTTTGTGGGGAAATTTTCGAATTAGGGACAAAATCAACAAAAAACAAGGCTAGAAACACAATGGGGAGGCTCCGAAATCGTGATTAACATGGCTCATGATACCAAGATGATGTAGGGTGGAACCCTAGATGGCCGATGTTTCACGAAAGGAGCGGATCCCGCGAAGAACACGAAGAACACGAGGGGAAACACGAGAGAATCACTCAAACCAACAATAACGATCACGCATGTGCTAGATCCTCGAAACACAAAGAGATACATGATCCAAATCCAACAAAGGACGATACAAGAGGTAACCGGTTCTTCTCCGTAAGGAGGTCTTGAATCCACGAGTGATGAGGACATCAATACCATTGTTACACCCACAACCCCTGCTGCTATACACACTGGACCGATTACTAGAGCTCGCGCACGCCAATTGAATTATCAGGTACTTTCGTTTCTTGGTAACGATTCTAATGTTCATGAGAATATGATGCTGCCTAAATTGGATACATTTGTTTTGCTTACAAATGAAGGGCCTAGCTTGGACAAGAAAGATGAACCTTGGAGCAAGTTCAAGCATGGAGATGATGGCATGCGCAAGGGGAACAAGAACGGAGTTACAAGTGATGATTCCAGGACTTTGAAGCCACCATAATGAGTGCATGAAGCATGGGACGAAATATACAAGATGCCACTTCATAAATTTCGTCCCGAGGCTATTTTAGGTGCTGCGTCACCTTATTATTGGGCCAGGCCCATGTATTTTCGAAGTACTTAAGTATAGGCTGTTTTTAGAGTCCGTATGTGTGGGGAAACAAGAGTTAGGGTTGGTTTCGGACCCCTCCACCAAGGGCCACGAAATTCCCCCTCTCTCCTCCATATATACAGCCCTTAGGGCATCGTTTAGGCTTTGGGTTTTGTTTAGATTAAAAGTTCGCCATAGCTACAACTTCTCGTACTTTGTTTGTGTCCAACGACCAGACCAAGACGTCACAGAACCCCACCTTGATCAATAAAGTTTTCATCTTATATTCGCAATATCCAGATTGCAATCTCAGTTTCTTGCTTGTTCTTCGTTTGCTCGCAGGAAACAGGCCCTCGTGGTCAGGTTGATCGTGCTCCGGCGTGGTCAATAACCCCTCGGAAGTTGGTTTAGCGATTGCTAAGGCGCGACGTCTCGCACGTTTGTAGTCGGATCGTCAAGGTCGACTCCCACAGAAAACGATAGCCATCATCTCATCGAAACATCGGGACACCTTTGCCTCTATCAAGTGGTATCAGATTTCCAGGTTGCTCGTTGAGATTTTACAGTTTTTTTCATAGATTAGACCGAGTCTGTTCTTCATACCTACAGTCCACGAAAAAGCCACAAAAAAAAATTAGGGTTAGTTCATCATATCCGAACCAATCTGAGCCTTTGCATAATCTTTTTAGGGTTTTTGCTTTGTTGAATTTGCGGTTGCATCGTCGTGTCAAGTTGCTGGTCTTAGAGTCTAGTTTTTTAGAGTTTCGAGTTCTGGTCATAAGTTGTCACGCCGCCGCCGCACCATCATCATCGCCCATCTACCACCATTGCTTATCCGCCACCGCTCTGAATCCGCATCCATATACCACCACCAATCCGTATCCATATACCACCACCAATCTGTATCCATATACCACCACCGCTACCATATACCACCACCGCTGCCATATACCACAACCATATATCCACCACCAATCCGAGTTCTTCTCATATTAGGTTTGTTCTTGAGATCAATCTAAATTCTGATTCGTGTTTCCTTGCCTGCGTAGGTCTCGAAAAAAAAAGAGTCTGGAGACCCCCGGGCAGTTTTTAGGCCAAAATTTTCACGGGCAAAAATATTTTTTCCCTATCCTGTTTTTAGGCTTTTCTGAGTCTTTTGAGCCACGTGCCATCATAGTGATTTTTTGTCGCACTTTTTCGTCGTCGCTGCCCTGATTTCCAAAAAAAAATTGAAATTTTTTTCGTGCCCATCCTATCAGTTTGACGAGGGAAGAGTTTTGAGACACTCGCCATTATAGTGATTTTTCGCAAAAAAAAGAGCGAAAAAAGGAGCGCAAAAAAAGAGTGAAAAAAAGAGAGTTCCAGAGTGTGCTTTTCCCTTATTTACGTGCAGCACCGTGATTTTGTTAGTGTTCTAGGCTCGCGTCTCTAGCACGGTCTAGCCTAGGACCAGCACAGTACCGTCGTTGAGCGTTTATTCAACTTTGCATCTCTGAATTGATTATTGCTGACCCTTTTTGCTACCATACTATAAGCCTTCCCAGCTCCACATACATCTACATCGTGCGTTTGACTCTCCCTGGCAATCGCTCTATCCAAGCTTTTGAGAGTTTTGACTACAACGGTTGCCGATCACCGCCTGCTGCTGGGTAAGAACTGGTAAGAATTTGAGATTTGCTTGATGGATTTGTGACACCCGCCACCACCACCACTTGTTAGTAGTCTGTAGGATCATATTCTTGTGTGTTTCTATTGCTGCTAACCATGCTAGGATCACAAGCCGACGAGACTGACTGGGAGAACTTGACGAACAAGGAGCTTCATGATAAGTTTCAGCAAATGATGAGTGGACAGGTGCAAGATGTGCTAAACAGATTTGAAGAGGCCATGGAGAAGATAGATGACATGGAGAAGACATTCGAAACAAAGCTCGATAACAGGTTTAATGAATTGCTCACGCGTCTTCCACCACCACCACTGGCTGCTCCTAACGCACCTCTACAACAACAACAACAACAACAACGACTACCTACACATCGTGAAACAGCCCTCCGCCGAGCGAGCCGTCTCCCTCTTGCACCTGGCCAAACTGTTGGTGCTGCTATTGCTACTTCTGTGGCTCCTGCTGCTGATGCGGAGGAGGATGATTTTGCTGGCGATTACCAGGATGAGGTTGATCAAAATCAAAACTACGTGCCACCACCAGCACAGCAACCACCAGGTCGTCCACATGCAAATAATGGCAATGGTAGGGCTCACCCTCAGGTACGAGATCATGACCATCTCCCTAAATTAAAATTGATTATTCCACCATTTGAGGGTAGATATGTTCCTGATATATATCTTACTTGGGAGTTAGAAATTGAACAACGATTTACATGTTTACAATATCCCGAGGAGAGACGTGTTCCTGCTGCTGTTTGTGCATTCACTAGTTTTGCATGTGTTTGGTGGTCTGAGCATTGTAGATTATATCCTATTCCTGCTACTTGGGATGCTTTGAAAACTGCTATGCGTACTCGTTGGGTTCCACCATATTATCAACATGAATTACTTCAAAAATTGCAGCACTTAAGACAGGGAAAAAATTCTGTAGAAGAATATTATCAGGAATTACAAACTGGCATGATTAGATGTGGTATTGTTGAGGAGAATGAAGCTATGCTTGCATGTTTTATGGGTGGATTAAATAGAGAGATTCAGACAATTCTAGAGTATAAGGAGTATACTAATATCACTCGTTTATTCCATCTTGCTTGTAAAGCTGAACGTGAAGTGCAGGATCGACAGGCATTGGCGCGGACTAACTTTTCTGCAGGTCGACCTTCATCATGGACACCACGTGCATCATCTACTTCCACACGTTCTGCTACACCGGCGCCTCCGTCGGCTTCCACCTCCAACCGTGATACAATAAAGCAGGCACAATCACCACTATCTGCCAAGAGCACACCTTCTGGGCCTGCAAAGAGCTCTTCTTCATCCATGGCATCAACAGGGCAAACACATGATATTATTTGTCGACGTTGCAAGGGTGGAGGTCATTATGCGAGAGAATGCCCATCTAAGCGTGTGATGATTGTTACTGAGGATGGTGGGTATGAGTCCGCTAGTGACTATGATGAGGAGACTTTGGCTCTTATTACACGTGACGAACACGGTGGAGACGATTCTGATCATGAGACGCAATACATGGCTCCTGAAGATGCTGACAGGTATGAATGTTTAGTTGCTCAACGTGTTTTGAGTGTGCAGGTTACACAAGCTGAGCAAAATCAGAGGCATAATTTGTTCCATACAAAGAGAGTTGTGAAGGAACATTCTGTTCGCGTGATCATAGATGGAGGGAGTTGCAACAACTTGGCTAGCATGGAGATGGTGGAGAAGCTATCTCTCACCACAAGACCACATCCACATCCTTACTACATCCAATGGTTCAACAATAGCGGCAAGGTTAAGGTAACACATACTGTTCGTGTGCATTTTAGTATCTCTACATATGCTGATTATGTTGATTGTGATGTGGTACCTATGCAAGCATGTTCCTTATTACTTGGTAGACCACGGCAATTTGATAAAAATTCTATTCACCATGGTAGAAACAATCAGTATACTCTTGTTCATAAGGATAAAAATATTACTTTGCTTCCTATGACTCCTGATTCCATTTTGAAAGATGATATTAATAGAGCTAATAAAGCAAAATAGGAGAAAAATAAGAGTGAAAATCAGATTGTGGCAAAAGAATTTGAGCAACAAATGCAGCCTAATAATAATAAACAATCTAGTGTTGCTTCTGAAATTAAATTGAAAAGTGCATGTTTACTTGCCACCAAATCTGATATTGATGATCTAGATTTTAGCAAATCTGTTTGCTATGCTTTTGTGTGCAAAGAGGCATTATTTTCATTCGAGGACGTGCCTTCCTCTTTGCCTCCTGCTGTCACTAACATTTTGCAGGAGTTCGCTGACGTCTTTCCACAAGACGTGCTACCGGCATTACCACCTATTCGAGGGATTGAGCATCAAATTGACTTAATTCCCGGTGCATCATTACCCAACCATGCACCATACCGTACCAATCCAGAGGAGACGAAGGAGATTATGTGTCAAGTACAAGAATTGCTCGACAAAGGTTATATACGCGAATCCCTTAGTCCTTGTGCTGTTCCTATCATTTTAGTGCCGAAAAAGGATGGTACGTCGCATATGTGCGTTGATTATAGAGGCATTAATAATATTACTATTCGTTATCGTCATCCTATTCCTAGGCTAGATGATATGCTTGATGAATTGAGTCGCTCTACAATATTCTCCAAAGTTGATTTGCGTAGTGGATACCATCAAATTCGTATGAAATTAGGAGATGAATGGAAAACAGCATTTAAAACTAAGTTTGGATTATATGAGTGGTTAGTCATGCCTTTTGGGTTAACTAATGCACCTAGTACTTTCATGAGGTTAATGAACGAAGTTTTACGTGCTTTCATTGGACGATTTGTGGTAGTTTACTTTGATGACATATTGATTTATAGCAAATCTTTGGAGGAACATTTGGAACATTTACGTGCTGTTTTTATTGCTCTACGTGATGCACATTTGTTTGATAACCTTGGAAAGTGCACCTTTTGCACCGACCGAGTATCTTTTCTTGGCTATGTTGTTACTCCACAGGGAATTGAAGTTGATAAAGCCAAGATTGAAGCTATTGAGAGTTGGCGGCATCCCAAAACGGTCACACAAGTGAGGAGTTTCCTTGGCCTCGCTGGTTTCTATAGGCGTTTTGTGAGAGATTTCAGCACCATTGCTGCACCTCTCAACGAGCTTACAAAGAAGGATGTGCCTTTTGTTTGGGGTACCGCACAGGAAGAAGCCTTCACGGTATTGAAAGATAAGTTGACACATGCTCCTTTACTCCAACTTCCTAATTTCAATAAGACTTTTGAGCTTGAATGTGATGCTAGTGGAATTGGATTAGGAGGTGTGTTATTACAAGATGGAAAACCTGTTGCATACTTTTCTGAAAAATTGAGTGGGCCTAGTCTAAACTATTCTACTTATGATAAAGAATTATATGCTCTTGTTCGGACCTTAGAAACATGGCAACATTATTTATGGCCCAAGGAATTTGTTATACATTCTGATCATGAATCTTTGAAACACATTAAAAGTCAAGCAAAACTGAACCGTAGACATGCTAAATGGATTGAATTCATTGAGACTTTCCCTTATGTCATTAAACACAAGAAGGGTAAAGAAAATGTTATTGCTGATGCCTTGTCTCGTCGTTATACTATGCTTTCACAACTTGACTTTAAAATATTTGGTTTGGAGACCATCAAAGACCAATATGTTCATGATGCTGAATTTAAAGATGTATTGCAGAATTGTAAGGAAGGGAGAACTTGGAACAAGTTCGTTCTTAACGATGGATTTGTGTTTCGTGCTAACAAGCTATGCATTCCAGCTAGCTCTATTCGTCTTTTGTTGTTGCAGGAGGCGCATGGAGGAGGATTAATGGGACACTTTGGCGTCAAGAAGACGGAGGATATACTTGCTACACATTTCTTTTGGCCAAAGATGAGACGGGATGTTGAGCGTTTTGTTGCTCGCTGCACTACATGTCAAAGAGCTAAGTCACGACTCAATCCTCATGGTTTATATATGCCTTTGCCTGTACCTAGTGTTCCTTGGGAGGATATATCTATGGACTTTGTTTTAGGTTTACCTCGAACAAATAAGGGGAGGGATAGCATATTTGTTGTCGTGGATAGGTTCTCAAAAATGGCACACTTTATACCATGTCATAAAAGCGATGATGCTGTTAATGTTGCTGATTTGTTCTTTCATGAAATTATTCGCTTACATGGTGTGCCCAATACTATTGGTTCAGATCATGATACTAAATTTCTTAGCCACTTTTGGAGATGTTTATGGGCTAAGTTGGGGACTAAGCTGCTTTTTAGTACTACTTGTCACCCCCAAACTGATGGACAAACTGAAGTAGTCAATAGAACATTGTCTACTATGCTTAGGGCTGTTTTGAAGAATAACAAGAAAATGTGGGAAGAATGCTTGCCTCATATTGAATTTGCTTATAATCGTTCATTGCATTCTACTACTAAGATGTGCCCTTTTGAAATTGTGTATGGTTTCCTACCTCGTGCACCTGTTGATTTGTTGCCTCTTCCATCTTCGGAGAAGGTTAATTTTGATGCTAAAGAACATGCTGAATTTATTTTAAAAATGCATGAGTTAACTAAGGAAAACATTGAGCGTATGAATGCTAAATATAAACTTGCTGGAGATAAGGGTAGAAAACATGTTGTGTTTGCACCTGGAGATCTTGTTTGGTTACATTTGCGTAAGGATAGATTTCCTAATTTGCGCAAATCAAAGCTAATGCCACGTGCTGATGGTCCTTTTAAGGTGTTAGAGAAAATAAATGATAATGCATATAAACTTGAGCTGCCTGCAGATTTTGGGGTTAGTCCCACTTTTAACATTGCAGATTTGAAGCCTTATTTGGGTGAGGACGATGAACTTTCATCGAGGACGACTTCATTTCAAGAAGGGGAGGATGATGAGGACATCAATACCATTGTTACACCCACAACCCCTACCGCTATACACACTGGACCGATTACTAGAGCTCGCGCACGCCAATTGAATTATCAGGTACTTTCAGTTCTTGGTAACGATTCTAATGTTCATGAGAATATGATGCTGCCTAAATTGGATACATTTGTTTTGCTTACAAATGAAGGGCCTAGCTTGGACAAGAAAGATGAACCTTGGAGCAAGTTCAAGCATGGAGATGATGGCATGCGCAAGGGGAACAAGAACGGAGTTACAAGTGATGATTCCAGGACTTTGAAGCCACCATAATGAGTGCATGAAGCACGGGACGAAATATACAAGATGCCACTTCATAAATTTCGTCCCGAGGCTATTTTAGGTGCTGCGTCACCTTATTATTGGGCCAGGCCCATGTATTTTCGAAGTACTTAAGTATAGGCTGTTTTTAGAGTCCGTATGTGTGGGGAAACAAGAGTTAGGGTTGGTTTCGGACCCCTCCACCAAGGGCCACGAAATTCCCCCTCTCTCCTCCATATATACAGCCCTTAGGGCATCGTTTAGGCTTTGGGTTTTGTTTAGATTAAAAGTTCGCCATAGCTGCAACTTCTCGTACTTTGTTTGTGTCCAACGACCAGACCAAGACGTCACAGAACCCCACCTTGATCAATAAAGTTTTCATCTTATATTTGCAATATCCAGATTGCAATCTCAGTTTCTTGCTTGTTCTTCGTTTGCTCGCAGGAAACAGGCCCTCGTGCTCAGGTTGATCGTGCTCCGGCGTGGTCAATAACCCCTCGGAAGTTGGTTTAGCGATTGCTAAGGCGCGACGTCTCGCACGTTCGTAGTCGGATCGTCAAGGTCGACTCCCACAGAAAACGATAGCCATCATCTCATCGAAACATCGGGACACCTTTGCCTCTATCAATGAGGGGATCTTCCCATGAGGGGTCTTGAATCCAAGGTAAATCTTCTCCGTAGAGGCTGCGGTCTCTCTCGTGGAGTAGATCCGATATGGATGAGCAAAGCTCTATCTCTAATGAGCTACTACTTTGCTAACCCTAACTAGAAGGAGGTGGAGGAGTATATATAGTTCTAGCCCACGAAGGGGTAAGTGAGAGGGGGATACATGGGACCTTGGCCCGTTCACTGTGTGTAGACAGGTGCCGGATGTCCGGGCTGGGGGCCGGATGTCCGGCGGCTCATGAGGAGCCGGATGTCCGGGCCTCGGGCCGGATGTTCGGGCTGGATTTCCGGGCAGGTGCCAGATGTCCGGGCAGGCGCCGGATGTCCAGCCAATCGCGGGGCGCCGGATGTCCGGGGGTCGGCCGGATGTCCGGCCGCTGTAGAGTCACCTGGCGTCCGTCTATCTCTAGTCTTCTTTTGTTTGGTGGCGCCGGATGTCCGGGCTCCTACCGGATGTCCGGCCGCTGTAGCTCCACGGCGACTCCACTTGAGGCACTTCTTGATCTGCTTCCATGTGGACTTGTCCTATGCTTCGAGCATCTCCATGGTTGTCTCCTCGGTTCCTAAGCACATGTAGTGTCTTTGCATGAGGTAGCAACCATGTCTCACACGAATGGAAAGGGAAGCATTTAGGAGCGGGTTCGCCTTGTGTCCAATGGCGTATGCTTGAGGTCTCGTCTTATGTCCACTTGGGGCTTGGGGAGTAGTCATAATGTACATGGGGATGATCGTAGGATGCTCCGCATCATGAGATTTCCTTCCGGAACACATAGTTATCTGAAGCTCGGCCTTCCTTAACAGAATCCAGAGTTGTCCACTAGTCCGACAATGAGAGATAGGCCGGCAGGTCGAGGACCCCCCTATCCAAGACTCCCTCAGTAGCCCCGAACTAGTCTTCGGAGCCGAAGTGTATAAGAGTTATCGTCTTTGTAGACTAGTGATGTCTGCTTGAACTACGTCGGTATTTCCCCAAAGAGGAAGGGATGATGCAGCACAGCGACGGTAGGTATTTCACTCAGTGATGAGACCAAGGTTATCAAACTAGTAGGAGAACCACGCAACACCATGTAAACGGCACCTGCATACAAATACCAAATACTCGCATCCCGATGTATTAAAGGGGTTGTCAATCCCTTTCGGGTAACAACGCCAAAAATTGGCAAGTAGACGGGATAAAAATATGATAGATTGGATAAATAGATCTTACGGGAACACGAGATAAAATAAATAACAATAAATTGCAGAAAGGTATTTTTGTGTTTTTGGAAATATAGATATGAAAATAAAAGCAAATAAAAATAGATCTACCTTTATTTGCTTTTATTTTTATTTGATTTTATTTTCATATCACTAGTGGCTTCTCTCGAGAAAAATAGCATACGGTGGGTAAACAAGTACTATTGGAAAATTGATAGAACTTCAAATAATCATGATGATATCCAGGCAGTGATCATTATATAGTCATCACGTCCAAGATTAGTAGACCGACTCCTGCCTGCATATACTACTATTACTCCACACATCGACCGCTATCCAGCATGCATCTAGTGTATTAAGTTATGGAGAAACAGAGTAATGCAATAAGAACGATGACATGATGTAGACAAGATCTATTTATGCAGAAATAGACCCCATCTTGTTATCCTTAATAGCAACGATACATACATGTCGGTTCCCCTTCTATCACTAGGATCAAGCACCGTAAGATCGAACCCATCACGAAGCACCTCTTGCCATTGCAAGATAAATAGATCAAGTTGGCCAAACAAAACACAAATATTGGAGAAGAAATACGAGGCTATAAGCAATCATGCATATAAGAGATCAAAGATGACTCAAATAACTTTCATGGATAAAAACATAGATTTGATCATAAACTCAAAGTTCATCGGATCCCAACAAGCACACCACAAAAAGAGTTACATCAAATAGATCTCTAAGAGACCATTGTATTGAGAATCAAAAGAGAGAGAGGAAGCCATCTAGTTACTAACTACGGACCCGTAGGTCTACAATGAACTACTCACGCATCACCAGAGATGCACCAATGAGGATGGTGAACCCCTCCGTGATGGTGTCTGGATTGGATCTGGTGGTTCTGGAACTTGCGGCGGCTGGAGTTGATTTTCGTCAACTCCCCTAGGGTTTCTGGAATATTGGGGTATTTATAGAGCAAGGAGGCGGTGCAGGAGGCCACCGAGGTGGGCACAACCCACCTAGGCGCGCCCGAGCCCCCAGGCGCCCCCTGGTGGGTTGTGCTCCCCTCGACGCACCCCTCGGGTACTTTCTTGGGCCATCTCGTGTCTTCTAGTCCATAAAAAATCCAGAAAAAATTTCGCTGCGTTTGGACTCCGTTTGGTATTGATTTCCTGCGATGTAAAAAACAAGCAGGAAACAACAACTGGCACTGGGCACTATGTCAATAGGTTAGTACCAAAAAATGATATAAAATGATTATAAAATAATTGTAAAACATCCTAGAATGATAATATAACAGCATGGAACAATAAAAAAATATAGATACGTTGGAGACGTATTAGCATCCCCAAGCTTAATTCCTACTCGTCCTCGAGTAGGTAAATGGTAAAAATAGAATTTTTGATGTGGAATGCTGCCTAACATGTTCATCACATAATCTTTTCTTTTTAGCATGGAAATTTGGACTTTTATATGGTTTAGAGCAATATTCTAGTTTTGACATGAGAACTTTAATACTCAAGCATATCAACAAGGAACCATGTCTTACAAAATATCAACGCTAAAATAAGTTATCCCTAGCCCATTATGCTCAATCATTGATCCATTCATGAAACACACTCGCATATTAGCTACACCCAATGCTCAAGTACGATCCTAGTGCCCCTTAGTTGGTGCTTTATAAGAGAAGATGGAGACTCAAGTAAAAATAAAAATTGCATAAAGTAAAAGAAAGACCCTTCGCGGAGGGAAGTAGGGATTTCTAGAGGTGCCAGAGCTCAAAGCGAAAAAGATAGAGATAAAACATTTTCCTGTCAATGAAAACGATCGAGTAGTTCCCAATACTTTCCATGCTAGATATATCATAGGCGGTTCCCAAATAGAAAATAAAGTTTATTCCTTTTTCAACCATACTTTCGCTTTCCATGGCTAGCCATATCCATGGGTGCCTTCCATACCAACACTTTCCAGGGAATTTATTATTTGACAACATAAAGTAAATTCATTTTTCATTTCGGGACTAGGCATCCCTAATATCTTTGCCGTACTATCATGCAATGACAAGTGAATAAACACTCATCTTGAGAATAACATATCTAGCATGGAAATATATCAACCACCCCCTACCGTTTCATGAGCGGTACGAGCACACAAAAGAGAAATTTATTTAAAAAATTAAAGATGGCACATACAAATTTTCTTAGAACGGCAAAAGAATACCGCATATAGGTAGGTATAATGGACTCATGTGGCAAAACTGGTTTAAAGGATTTTGGATGCACAAGTAGTGATCATACTTAGTGCAAATGAAGGCTAGCAAAATATTGAGAAGCATCCAACCGAGAAACAAAAAATCTCATAAGCAAGCATTAAGCATAACTAACACCGAATAATGCACCACTAGTAGGATATGATTTCATTGCATAACTATTGACTTTCATGCTTGCATATGGAATCACAAACCTTAACAGCAATATTTTTACTAAAGCATAATTACTCATCAACATGACTCACATATGACTATCATCATATCTCAAAACTATTACAAAGAATCAAGTTTATTTTGTCCAATGATCTTCATGAAAGTTTTTATTATGTCCTCCTTGGATGTCTATCACTTTGGAACTAGTTTCATATGTTGCTTTTAATAAGCTCAAACAAATATAAGTGAAGATCATGAGCATCATATTTCTTTCTCTCAAAATAATTTAAGTGAAGCAAGAGAGAATTTCTTAATTTTTTTACTAACTCTCAAATAAATTTAAATGAAGCATGAGAGAATTTCTTCAAAAATACTAAAGAACACCATGCTCAAAAAGATATAAGTGAAGCACTAGAGGAATTCCATAGCTCATAAAGATTTAAGTGAAGCATAGAGAGCAATTCTAACAAGTCATAGCGTAATTTTGGCTCTCTCAAATAGGTGTGTCCAGCAAGGATTCAAGACTTCAAATAAAAATCAAAACAAGCAAAGACTCATATCATACAATATGCTCCAAGCAAAACTCATAATATATGTGACAAAAAAATATAGTTCCAAGTAAAATACTGATGGTCGTTAGAAGAAAGAGGGGATGCCACTCAGGGGCATCACCAAGCTTAGTTGCTTGATACTTCTTCAATATTATCTTGGGGTGCCATGGGCATCCCCAAGCTTAGACTTTTTCTAATCCTTATTCCTTCATCCATCGCGATCTCACCCAAAACTTGAAAACTTCAATCGCACAGAGCTCAACAAAACCTTCGTGAGATCCGTTAGTATAAGAAAGCAAATCACTACTATAAGTACTATTGCAAACCCATTCATATTTTATTTTTGCATTATATCTACTGTGTTCAAACTTTTCCATGGCAAAACTCTTCAAATAAAACCATAGAATCATCAAAACAAGCACACAATGCAAAGAAAACATAATTTATCAAAAACAGAACAATCTGCAGCAATCTGGATATTTCTAATACTTTTGTAACTCCAAAAATTCGGAAAAATTAGGACAACGTGAGAAATTTGTATATTAATATCCTGTAAAAATTCAGAATTTTTTGTCGTTTATGTGATTTTTAAAAATTGTTGTTATGGACACAAAAGTTTTTTATTTTTCAGCAAGATCTAATCAACTATCACCCAACATGATCCCAAAGGCTTTGCTTGGCACAAATACTAATTTAAGCCACAAAAACACATCTAAACAGAGGCATAATTGGGTATTTTATTGAAAACAGCAAGAAAACCAAAAAGCAAAAAGATACAAGTTGGGTTACCTCCCAACAAGCGCTATCGTTTTACGCCCTTAGCTAGGCATAACACAAAGGATCTATGTTTTGTTATCCATGTTTCCCAACTGTTCAATAACACAATTAGATTTCCTCGAAGATTTAGCAAGTAAAATGGCAAATCTCCTAGGCATAATATTGAGGAATTCATTCTTATCAATGGGATCTCTTACAACTTCAGCAAAATCTGAGTGAATACTAATCATTTTAAGATCTCCTTTATTATTACTAGAAGTTGCACCCTTGTTTTAGTAACTTGAGTAGTCCTGCCGATTTTTACGTGAGTTTTTTCGATAGTTTTAGCGGAAGCAAAAGCCATGCTTAGATTACTAAAGATTTCTTCCAGTTTATCAATCCGAGGTGGGCTTTCTTCAATTCTTTCATGAATTACAGTCCCCTTTTCTTTTAATAACTTGAAAACTTCTCCCGCTTTTGACCCAAATTTATTAGCAAAATTATGCATGTTTTTATCCAAGTTTTCAATATGTTCTTCGGTAAGCATTTTCTTTTCAATAGCATCTAGTCTTTCCATAATATGCTCGAGAGTTGAAGTTGTTTCGTTAACCAAAAGAGGTGGTGACCCCACAAGATTTCCCATAGCATTAAAAGCATCTAGAGAAGGACACATCAAGAAATTACCACCGGTAATCGTATCAAGGACGAATTTATACCAAGTGGTTATGCCCACATAAAAACAACAAAGAAGAACAATGGTAGATTGCTTGCGAATAGATCTATTATGAGCATTATAAATCCTGTACCAAGCATATTTTAGATTCTCCCCTCCCCTTTGATTGAAATTAAGAAATTCGTTCTCGGGGGTGCACGCAATAGAGGAAGAACTATCCATAACGACAAAAGATGAAAAACAAAATAGCACACAAAACAAATCTGACAAGAAAACGACGAACAAAAAAGAGGGCGAATAAAACAACGAATTTTTGTGAAGTGGGGGAGAGGAAAACTAGAGGCAAATGGAAAATAATGTAAATTACAAGGAGATGAGATTTGTGATTAGGAACCTGGTAGATGTTGATGATGTCTCCCCGGCAACGGCGCTAGAAATTCTTTTTGATGTCTGCTTGAACGACGTCGGTATTTCCCCAGAGAGGAAGGGATGATGCAGCACAACGACGGTAGGTATTTCCCTCAGTGATGAGACCAAGGTTATCGAACCGGTAGGAGAACCACGCAACACCACGTAGATGGCACCTGCACACAAATAACAAATACTCGCAACCCGGCGTATTAAAGGGGTTGTCAATCCATTTCCAGTAATAGCGCTAGAAATTGGCAAGTAGACGGGATACAAATATGATATATTGGATAAATAGATCTCGCGAGAACACGAGATAAAATAAATAACAATAAATTGCAGTAAGATATTTTTGTGTTTTTGGAAATATAGATCTAAAAATAAAAGCAAATAAAAATAGATCGCGAAGGCAAATATAATAAAGAAGAGACCAGGGCCCATAGATTTTACTAGTGGATTTCTCTCGAGAAAAATAGCATACGATGGGTAAACAATTACTGTTGGGCAATTGATAGAACTTCAAATAATCATGATGATATCCAGGCAATGATCATTATATAGGCATCACGTCCAAGATTAGTAGACCAACTCCTGCCTGCATCTACTACTATTACTCCACACATCGACCGCTATCCAGCATGCATCTAGTGTATTAAGTTCATGGAGAAACAGAGTAATGCAATAAGAACGATGACATGATGTAGACAAGATCTATTTATGCAGAAATAGACCCCATCTTGTTATCCTTAATAGCAACGATACATACATGTCGGTTCCCCTTCTATCACTAGGATCAAGCACCGTAAGATCGAACCCATCACAAAGCACCTCTTGCCATTGCAAGATAAATAGATCAAGTTGGCCAAACAAAACACAAATATTGGAGAAGAAATACGAGGCTATAAGCAATCATGCATATAAGAGATCAAAGATGACTCAAATAACTTTCATGGATAAAAACATAGATTTGATCATAAACTCAAAGTTCATCGGATCCCAACAAGCACATCGCAAAAAGAGTTACATCAAATAGATCTCCAAGAGACCATTGTATTGAGAATCAAAAGAGAGAGAGGAAGCCATCTAGTTACTAACTACGGACCCGTAGGTCTACAATGAACTACTCACGCATCATCGAAGAGGCACCAATGAGATTGGATCTGGTGGTTCTGGAACTTGCGGCGGCTGGAATTGATTTTCGTCGACTCCCCTAGGGTTTTTGGAATACTGGGGTATTTATAGAGCAAAGAGGCAGTGCGGGAGGCTATCAAGGTGGGCACAACCCACCTGGGCGCGCCCTGGTGGGTTTTGCTCCCCTCGGAGCACCCCTCAGGTAGTTTCTTGGCCCATCTGGTGTCTTCTAGTCCAGAAAAAATCCACAAAAAGTTTCGCTGCATTTGGACTCCATTTGGTATTGATTTCCCGTGATGTAAAAAAAGCAGAAAACAACAACTAGCACTGGGCACTATGTCAATAGGTTAGTACGAAAAATGATATAAAATGATTGTAAAACATCCAAGAATGATAATATAACAACATGGAACAATAAAAAATTATAGATACGTTGGAGACGTATCAACCAGTTCCTTCCGTCATAGGTTATCTGAACAGTCTTTGGTCATGCACCTGCTAAGCGACGTCACATGCTCCAAAATGCTTACGTAACTTAGTCCTAAAGGCCAATCGCCCCAATGTGAACAATGCCCTTGCCTGACAACTTTTGGCGAAAGGGCACAACCAGTCACATGCACCGACCAGTTATGAGAACTTGATACACGACCCGAGGCGGTTGCTCCATTGGCACTGTTGGAAATATGCCCTAGAGGCAATAATAAAATGGTTATTATTATATTTCCTTGTTCATGATAATTGTCTATTGTTCATGCTATAATTGTATTATCCGGAAACCATAATACATGTGTGAATATATAGATCGTAATATGTCCCTAGTAAGCCTCTAGTTGACTAGCTTGTTGATCAATAGATGGTCATGGTTTCCTGACCATGGACATTGAATGTCATTGATAATGGGATCACATCATTAGGAGAATGATGTGATGGACACGACCCAATATTAAGCGTAGCACAAGATCGTGTAGTTCGTTTGCTAAATCTTTTCTAATGTCAAGTATCATTTCCTTAGACCATGAGATTGTGCAACTCTCGGATACCGTAGGAATGCTTTGGGTGTACCAAACGTCACAACGTAACTGGGTGGCTATAAAGGTGCACTACAGGTATCTCCGAAAATGTCTGTTGGGTTGGCATGAATCGAGACTGGGATTTGTCACTCCGTATGACAGAGAGGTATCTCAGGGCCCACTCGGTAATGCATCATCATAATGAGCTCAATATGACTAAGGATTTAGCCACGGGATCATGCGTTACGTAACGAGTAAAGAGACTTGCCGGTAACGAGATTGAACGAGGTATGGGGATACCGACGATCGAATCTCGGGCAAGTAACATACAGATAGACAAAGGGAATTGTATACGGGATTAATTGAATCCTCGACATCGTGGTTCATCCGATGAGATCATAGTGGAATATGTGGGAGCCAATATGGGTATCCAGATCCCGCTATTGGTTATTGACCGGAGAGATGTCTCGGTCATGTCTGCATGGTTCCCGAACCCGCAGGGTCTACACACTTAAGGTTCGGCGACGCTAGAGTTGTTATGGGAAATAGTATGTGGTTACCGAAGGTTGTTCGGAGTCCCGGATGAGATCCCGGACGTGACGAGGAGTTCCGGAATGGTCCGGAGGTGAAGATCGATATATTGGACGAAGGGTATTGGAGTCCGGAATTGTTCCGGGGGTACCGGGTGACGACCAGCGTGTCCGAAAGTGGTTTCGGAGCCCCCGGCAAGCGTTGGGGGTCTTATGGGCCAAGGAGAGGGGGCACATCAGCCCACTAAGGGGCTGAGCGCCCCTCCCACCCCATCTCACGTAATCTGGAGAGGTGGGGGCGCCTCCCCTAGGGCAGCCACCCCTCCTGGCTTGGGGGGCAAGTTTCCTAGGGGTGGGGGCGCCCAAACCCATCTAGGGTTTCCCCTATGGCCGCCGCCCCTACCCTAGGGAAACCCTAGGGCGCCTCCTCCTCCCCCTATATATAGTTAGGGAGAGAGAGGGCAGCCGCACCCTTCCACTGGAGCAGCCCCTCCCCTCTCCTACACCTCCTCCTCCTCCATAGCGCTTGGCGAAGGCCTGCAGGAGAACCACGAGCTCCATCACCACCACCCCGTCGTGCTGTCGGAGTTCTCCCTCAACTTCTCCTCTCCCCTTGCTGTATCAAGAAGGAGGAGACGTCCCCGGGCTGTACGTGTGTTGAACGCGGAGGCGCCATTGTTCGGCGCTTAGATCGCAATCGACCGTGATCTGGATCGCTGCGTGTACGACTCCACCAACCACGTTCTTGTAACGCTTCCGCATTGCGATCTTCAAGGGTATGAAGATACACCTCCCTCTCTCTCGTTGCTAGAATCTCCTAGATTGATCTTGGTGACACGTAGAATTTTTTTGAATTATTGCTACATTCCCCAATAGTGGCATCATAAGCTAGGTCTATGTCGGTGTCAAAACCGGCGGATCTCGGGTAGGGGGTCCCGAACTATGTGTCTAAGGCGGATGGTAACAGGAGGCAGGGGACACAATGTTTACCCAGGTTCGGGCCCTCTCGATGGAGGTAATACCCTACGTCCTGCTTGATTGATCTTGATGATATGAGTATTACAAGAGTTGATCTACCACGAGATCGTAGAGGCTAAACCCTAGAAGCTAGCCTATGATTCTGATTGTTCTTGTCCTACGGACTAAACCCTCCTATTTATATAGACACCGGTGGGGGCTAAGGTTACACAGAGTCGGTTACAAGGGAGGAGATCTACATATCCGAATTGCCAAGCTTGCCTTCCACGCAAAGGAGAGTCCCACCCGGACACGGGACAAAGTCTTCAATCTTGTATCTTCATAGTTCAACAGTCCGGCCAAAGTATATAGTCCGGCTGTCCGAGGACCCCCTAATCCAGGACTCCCTAAGTAGCCCCTGAACCTGGCTTCAATGGCGATGAGTCTGGCGCGCAGATTGTCTTCGGCATTGCAAGGCGGTTTCCTCCTCCGAATACTCCACAGAAGATTTTTTAACACAAGGCTCATGTCCGGCTCTTCAAAACAAATTCCACATACCACCGTAGAGAGTATATTATTCCACAAATCCAATCTGCTGACAACTTTTCATAACGTGACGTCCTGCCGTGGCCCGGTCATTATGCGAACCGGTTTTCTCAACTAGCTACTACGCGTATTGTGAGGCGGTTTTCTTGGCATGTCTTGTCGAAGCAGAGATCGTCTCCCCTTATCATGGGATTCTCATCAATACCGGTGTGGGTAACCCAACCGCGCAATTAATCACGGCGCTTGGGGAATAAGGGAGTTTACCAGGCAAGTGGGGAGGCGCAGAATCCCTGCTGCCTTTATAAGGGGATAATGACTCCCTTTCGCACCCATGCTTTCTCCTTCCCGATCCATTCCCCTCGCCCGAGCCCCAGCGCCCGAGTGTTCGTCTTCTCCGCCCACAAAGGCCTTCCGAAAATGTCCGGATCCGGAGCAGGAGGCAAGTGGATGGCCTCTACCGTCCAGGAGAAGCATATCAAAAAGCTTCGGGAGGCCGGGTATCTGGCCAAAAAAATCGGCCACCATCTCCCAACGGTGGGACAGATCGTTCCCACTCCGGAACCCCAAGAGAGGGTTGTATTCCTCCCTCATTTGTCCGCGGGCTAAGGTTTCCCTTCCACCCGTTTGTTCGCGGCATCATGTATTACAACGGGATCGATTTTCATGATCTATCCCCCAATTCCTTCCTCAACATCTCAACATTCATCGTCGTGTGCGAGGCCTTTCTCCGCATCTTGCCACACTTCAGCTTGTGTCTAAATATCTTCAATGTGAAGCCCAAGGTGGTGAGCGGTGAGCATGCCGAGTGCGAAGGCGCTATGGTGAGAAAGATGCCCAACGTTACATGGCCAACATGTGCTTTTAATGATTCCGTCAAAGAGTGGCAACAACAGTGGTTTTACATCACTAAGCCGCGCGGCACAGAATGGGCCGTTGCTCCAGAGTTCCAATCCGGAGCCCCTCTGCGGCTTACGTCCTGGCCCAAGAAGGGCCTGAACTGGTCTTCATCTAATGAACTGTCTATGCTCCAGACGCGAGTTAAAGATATGGAAGACAAGAACATCGAACTTGTTAATGTAGTCCAGGTGATGTTAGTTCGCCGGATCCTTCCTTGTCAGCACCGGACTTGCAATCTATGGGAATTTGATCTGGCCAAGCATTAGACCCCGCGAAAGCTCTATGGCTCTTTGCACGAAGACATCTGGAAGGTACTTTTCAAGTCCGGCAAATCATGGCCAGACTCGTCCGAGGATCGCGGGTATCAACTGTCCCTCCCTACAAGCTTGGTAAGTTTTTATGCATTTTATCCGCATGACCCAAGGGAAATGCTTAATGTGTTTTACTCAACTCCCCTAGGGTTGGACGAAGAAGGCGGGGCGGATCCACTGTCCGGCCCCGTTGCCCGAAGAACCAGCCGGCCCACTTCTGACGAAGATGCTGGACCCGATGCCGTACAAGGCGCCGAAGAAGAAGACCGAGAAGGAGGCCAAAAAGACCCGGGGCGGCCTTCGTCGCCGCGGCACTCCGGGCACAATACCCGAAGGATCCAACGTCCGTTCTGCCTCCGAAGAGGATGACCGAGGAGGAGGAAGACGAATCCTCGGTGAGGGGAAGAAAGAAG
This sequence comes from Triticum urartu, assembly GCF_056163025.1. Taxonomy (NCBI): domain Eukaryota; kingdom Viridiplantae; phylum Streptophyta; class Magnoliopsida; order Poales; family Poaceae; genus Triticum; species Triticum urartu. Next base: position 298,524,190 of record NC_141877.1, read on the forward strand.
AGGGCGGCCTCCATACACTTGGAGGCCGAGTCGCCTAAAAGGGGAAAATCTCCTCTTCCAGAAGAGTCCACGGTTGCCGCCGATAGCAGCCCTGCGTGGGATCCCAGGGCCCAGCCCCTGGTGAACTCGTGAGTGTAAAGTCCAAACACGTTGATGCGTCCAGACTCGTCACGACATAATATTTTAACCTGAGCTATATATTTTTTGTAGTCCGGCGAGGTCCCGCACCGAACGATCCTCATCAGAGGATTTTCTTAGTTCGGATGCTATGGAGAGCGGGACGCCCCCGAAGTCCCCTTCCCCCAAATATGTGAATAATAACGAGGCTTCGTCCCAGAAAGACCCCGGCCAAGAAGGGGGGGGAAGGGATCGTGAAAGTGGTGCCTGGAGGTCAAACTTCTGGGGCCGGAGACATGGGGGTCAACGGCGGGAGCCACCTTGAATTCGGCTTTCAGCCGGGCGCAATTCCGGAGACCAATACGGCTCCAGAATCAAGCAGGCGGCGTCCCTCGGCTGGAGGGGGCGTGCCTGTTCCACCTGCAATCTCTGTCGAACCAGAGGTGCCGGATGTTTTTTTGGCGGCGCTGAAGAGCGCCTCCATCGTCGATGAGCACTGTGCCCTGATGGGTGTGGTGATTAAGGAGATTCAGTCTGCCGAGAGTGGACTGAATGAAGCCTGTATCAACCTTATAAAAGGCTTTGAGGTATGTTTTATGAGGTTTCGGAGAGTGTCAGAGTATGGATAGTAGCCCCTGATACACTGTTTGGTGCAAGGAAGGACCGGACAGAGGATCAATTTTATTTTCACAGGAAGACTCATTTGATGACATTTATCTCTCTTCTTTTATAAGTAGGCGTCTGCGGCGGCTGCTGCCTCTCTTGCTGCGGAGGTCTCCGGACTGAATCAAAGTCTGGAGCAGGCCGAAGAAGAACTTGGTCGGTTGAAAAGGCAGTTGGAAGATAAACAAGGTATGCGCTAGCGTTGTTCGCATTTATTGCAAACAAATTCTTAGTATGATAAAAGATGTTTCATTATTTGCGCCAGGGGCGAGGACCGAAGTCGAGGTTCTGAGGAAGGCTGTTGCCGAGGCCGAGGAAAAGGCAGCCGCAGAGCAGGCTCTTCGTGAGAAGCACAAGGCCAGGGTTATTGAAGCTGAGCAGGAGCTTCAAAAGTCCACGAAGAAATGCGAGACCTTGGAGCAGAGTTTAACAGAGAAATAATCCGAACTCGCCAGGGCTCATCAGGCCGAACGCGATGCCCAGGGGGAAACCCAAGGCGCCCTGCTGGAGATCCAAGAGGTGAGGACGATCGCGACGGGTAAGGCTTTTTTTCATGTAAAGCATGTATATGAGGAGAAAATCATGTTTCTAATTTTGAGTTCGGATTTCTCTAGGGGTATTTGCGGGACTGCCCCGCAGCATATCGGATGCCGCCCAATTCTACCGAGCCAAAGAAGGGAACACTGCGGATAAGCTCTTCTGGTCGCAGTATCTGGCACAAAATTATCCGGTACCTTTCGGTGACCAATTGAAACAGCTGATCGAACTGCATAAGGCGGCCGAAGTAGCCATGAAGGATTTAATTATCCGGCTATGGCTTGCCAAGCCGATTCCAGGCAGCTACTTCGGGCTCGTGAAGTGGCTTGTGAGTGCCTGCCCTCGACTTGGCATCATCAAGCGGTCGGTCTACATAGAGGGTGCGCGAATGGCCTTCGCCTGCGCAAAGGTGCACTAGGGGAAGATGGATGCTGAAAAGATGATGACCGAGGGACCGCCAGAGGGGAAAGAGCACCGCAAGCCCGAATTATATTATGAAAGTGTCCTAAAAGGATCCTGCCTAGCGGCAGAGCAATGCACCAAGGATGTTATATTTCCATGAATACAATCATGTTGTCCTTTGTAATGCTGAACAAGGTCATTTCTATCATTTATTGCTTGTTATATAAAATTTTATCCTCATGCGCGGCCGTTATATATATATTAATCTTGAGAGTTGGCCAAACGTCGGCTTCTGCCCCCACGTAGAAAGTACGGGGGTGTTTGGGATAAACCTGATCACTCTTTATCCCAGTTTTGGGTCCTTCGAAGGAGGTGTTCAACACAACGAACCAGGCAATCAGACTATAGGGCTTTATCGCTCTCACTTAGCCATAGGAGCTTTAGAAAAGTAACGTAGGCACAACCCCTGGTGTACGGAAGACCGTACGAGGGGCTATATAAGCACCTGATCGGAAGAAAGCCGATCCATCGCTCGCTGCATTGTTTATGGCATTATGCGGAAAAAATCCTTAAATATTTTACAACCTCTCGAATAGCTGACCAGCTCTCGCCGCATCATGACAACCAGTTTTCGGCTTTCTCTACTAAGGTGCTCGTCCGGAAGAACTGGGACACAATTGAAATAGTTCTCCCAGTGCTACCTTAGCCGATATAGCGGAATGTAAGGTACCAAAACATGGGTGCCGGGCAAACCGAACTATTGACCCAAGACATGATTCGGAGCTGATGCATATAATGCTATAAGTTTGGGGTGCCAAACTTCCATGAAGGTGTTCGGACTTGATTGCCGTATTATGGGTAAAACAAAGCCTCTGGCATATTTGTCGCGGTGTGTGGATGCCACTTGACAAAAGAATTTCAACAAGAAATAACAGTAGATAAGTATTGTATAAATCCACATGTTGTATTTGAGTAGTATGTCGATGCATGTGAGTATGTGTAATGTGATGGAAAAGAAATATGACTGTGGAACCTGCTTAGACCAGGAGGGGAAGAAGCTGTGTGCGGATCCGGAGTATAGTCGGATGGTCATGGCGGGGAATATATAAGGATTCCCTTATGCGTTCGAGCTGCTTCCATATCGCCAGCCCTGGTCTGCGCAAAGTTGAACCTCCAAACAAAATGTAAGAAATGCTTGTGCGCCGCAGAGAGGTTGAGCCGCGGTATGTGGCCTGTCCCGACCCTCGCCGAAGTGTTTAATTGAGCTCTGGACGAGCCGGGCTATCCTGCCCCGAAGTAGTTCGAAGTCCTTTGGCGGTGTCTGAGAATCGGGCCATCGACTCGAGGTTAAATTGGAAGGTGTCACTTGTATCTTCTGCAGTTAAGGCAGCGGTATACTCCTTGGTGCCAAGGGAAAGTTCGGCCTTGCCATTAACCGTGATGACGCCGCGCGGACTGGGCATCTTGAGCTTACGGTAGGCATAATGTGGCACTGTGTTGAATCGAACGAACGTGGTTCATCCGAGCAGTGCCTGATAATCATTGCGAAAGGGTACGATATCGAAGATTAACTCTTCGGCACGGTAATTGTCTGGTGATCCAAAGACTACCTCCAGGGCGATGGAGCCTGCACAACTGGCCTCCACACCTGGTATAATACCTCCGAGGGTGGTTGTAGTGGGCTTGATCACCGAATGATCAATGCCCATCTTGCGCACTGTCTCCTGGTTGAGCAGGTTTAGACTGCTACCTCCGTCCATAAGGACTCGTGTGAGGTGGAACCCGTTAATTATTGGGTCGAGGACTAGTGCGGCTGGATTGCCTTGAGTGGTGTTAACCGGATGATTCGTGTGGTTGAAGGTGACCGGCCCCAGTTTATATTGTGGGACAACTGGTTCCATTAAGTCGACATCCCCGAGGGTGTGCATTCGGTCCGGGTTGGGAGTGTAGGTGCCGTTTACCACATTCACTGTTTGGATTTGTGGGGGAAGTTTCTTTTGCCCTCTTGTACTCGGTGAGCTGGGCTCCTCATCTCCATCGTCGCTTTGAGATCCCTTATCTTTGTTTTTGGCACCTGACCTGCCAGCTTGTTTGAAGACCCAGCATTCTCTATTAGTATGATTGGCTGGTGTTTCTGGGGTGCCGTGAATTTTGCATGGGCGGTCCAGTATGCGGTCCAGGCTGGACGGACCCGGATTGTCATTTTTGAGTGGCCCATTCCGCTGACTAGACTTAGAGCCCCTAAATCCGGCATTGACTGCCGTATCTTTGGCGTTTTCACCCTTTTTGTGGCGCTTATGTTTGTTGCTTCTGGGTTTGCCGTTGTTGTCTCCGGCTTCTGATGTGCCAGGGTTGCTTGCTGTGTTTTTGCTATGGGCCAGCCAGCTATCTTCACCCATGCAAAAGCGGGTCATGAGTGTCGTGAGGGCTGCCATGGATTTTGGCTTTTCTTGCCCGATATGTCGGGCAAGCCACTCGTCACGGATGTTATGTCTAAAGGCCGCTAGGGCTTCGGCATCCGGACAGTCGACAATTTGGTTCTTTTTAGTTAGGAACCGAGTCCAGAATTTCCTGGCTGACTCTCCAGGCTGTTGTGTTATGTGACTTAAGTTGTCAGCATCCGGTGGTCGCACATAAGTGCCTTGGAAGTTGTCCAAGAATGCGTCTACCAGGTTCTCCCAACTTCCAATGTAGTTTACCGGCAAGCTATTCAGCCAATGCCGAGCCGGCCCCTTGAGTTTTAGCGGGAGATACTTGATGGCGTGTAGATCATCCCCGCGGGCCATGTGAATGTGGAGGAAGAAATCCTCTATCCATACCGCGGGGTCTGTAGTGCCGTCATATGAGTCAACATTCACGGGTTTAAACCCTTCTGGGAATTCATGGTCCATTACTTCATCAGTGAAGCATAGGGGGTGTGTGGCGCCTTTGTGCCGGGCTATATCACGACGTTGTTCATATGAGTCTTGTCTGCTGTGTTCGGCCCGGCCGGATTTGCTTTTAGTATATCCGACGTGACGCTTGTCGTCATGCATTGGGGCGCGCCCCCGTGATCCGTAGATCGATCTTGCATGTCCTCCCTTGTTTTCCAATATGTCTCACGGGTCCTGCGTGTTACCCCGGGCCTTGGAATTTTTGTATAACTGGCAACGGGGTGCGGGCTGGACTTCGGCCTAATATGCCGCTTTGTCTCGGCCACGAGGTGGTCGGTCAGCCGCATCATACGCTGGGAGAGTAGGCTTTAATGCTTCCTCCTTAAGTTGGGGTAGCGGCCTGCGTTTTGGATAGCTTTTGGTTGGGCGCTCGAGTTCGTATTCCTCGGCCGTCAGGACCTCAGTCCATCTATCCGCTAGCAGATCTTGGTTAGCTTGAAGCTGCTGTTTCTTTTTCTTCAAGTTCTTTGCTGTGGCTATAAGCCGGCGCTTGAAGCGCTCCTATTCGGCGGGATCCTCAGGCACGATAAATTAGTCGTCGCCGAGGCTCACCTCGCCTTCGGAGAGAGGCATGTAATTGTTATCCTCTGATTCTCCGTCTGCTGCCTGTTCCTTAGGGCTGGCTTGCCCATCCTCCCGCTCGAGGCCTGGCTGGAGGGGATTGTCTTCGTCTTCAGCGCTATCCACAGCGTCATTGTCTCTTGTGCCGGTATCGCTGTTTTTGCTATGGCGGGGCTTAGAGCAGCGTCGTTGATGCCGGTGCTTAGATTGCTTCTTCGGGGGATTATCCTCTGTTGCCTTATTGCCATCACCTTCTTTGGGGGTGTCCACAATGTATATATCATATGATGAGGTGGCAGTCCAGCACCTTGTGGGCGATGGTTCCTGTTCTTCTCCTACATCGTCATCCGTACCGTCGATGTCTTCGGAGCCAAAATCAAGCATGTCGGTTAAGTCATTGAAAGTGTCTATTAAGTGGGTGGTGGGTGAATTTCTTTGTCGTCCGCTTCCTACTCAAGCCGGACATAGTTCGTCCAAGGGTCTCTTGACAAGGAGAGAGATTTAAATGAATTTAGCAAGTCGCCCGAGGGCGAGTGCTGAAAGATATCCGCGGAGGTGAACTCCATGATCGGTGCCCAATTAGATTTGATAGGCACGGACGCGGGTGGTTTAGAGCCTGTGGCCGGGGATGAATCCAAGGGGCCGGCAACATAGGTCTCATAGGTGGTGAAGTCCGTATTCGGCTCTATCGCCGCTGAGTGTGCGACCTCCATGGCAGGGTCTATCCACACATCCTCGGACGGCACGATCTGCTCCGGATCGAAGGTTGGAGTAGCCACATGTGTGATCTCCCGAACACCGTCCGACGGCAGAGCTAAGTCATGTTTGTCGAGACTGTGCGGCGCACCTGACATGGGCTCGAATCCGTCAAAGATCAAGTCTCCGCGGATGTCGGCAGTGTAGTTTAAGCTTCCAAACTTGACCTGATGGCCAGGGGCGTAGCTCTCTTTGCTCCAGATGGCCAAGCGAGTTGGCTTGCAGTACAAAGCCGCCGAATACGAAGATCTGTCCGGGGAGAAAAACCTCACCCCGGATCGCATCGTTGCCGATGATCGAAGGAGCCATCAAGCCTTATGGCGACGACACAGTGGAACTCACAATGAAAGCACCAATGTCGGTGTCAAAACCGGCAGATCTCGGGTAGGGGGTACCGAACTGTGCGTCTAAGGCGGATGGTAACACGAGGCAGAGGACACAATGTTTACCCAGGTTCGGGCCCTCTTGATGGAGGTAATACCCTACGTCCTGCTTGATTGATCTTGATGATATGAGTATTACAAGAGTTGATCTACCACGAGATCGTAGAGGCTAAACCCTAGAAGCTAGCCTATGATTCTGATTGTTCTTGTCCTACAGACTAAACCCTCTGGTTTATATAGACACCGGTGGAGGCTAGGGTTACATAGAGTCGGTTACAAGGGAGGAGATCTACATATCCGAATTGCCAAGCTTGCCTTCCACGCAAAGGAGAGTCCCACCCGGACACGGGACGAAGTCTTCAATCTTGTATCTTCATAGTCCAACAGTCCGGCCAAAGTATATAGTCCGGCTGTCCAAGGACCCCCTAATCCAGGACTCCCTCAGTCTATGCGTAGATTCTATGCATGAGTAGAACACAAAGCAGTTGTGGGCGATGATTTGTTCAATTTGCTTACCATTACTAGTCTTATCTTGATCCGGCGGCATTGTGGGATGAAGTGGCCTGGACCGACCTTACACGTACGCTTACGTGAGACTGGTTCCACCGACTGACATGCACTTGATGCATAAGGTGGCTGGCGCATATCACCGTTGTGGTTTTGCATAGGTAAGAAACGTTCTTGCTAGAAACCCATAGCAACCACGTAAAACATGCAACAACAATTAGAGGACGTCTAACTTGTTTTTGCAGGGTATGCTATGTGATGTGATATGGACAAAAGGATGTGATGAGTGATATATGTGATGTATGAGATTGATCATGTTCTTGTAATAGGAATCACGACTTGCATGTCGATGAGTATGACAACCGGCAGGAGCCATAGGAGTTGTCATAATTTATTTATGACATGCGTGTCAATGAAAACGCCATGTAATTACTTTACTTTATTGCTAGCCATTAGGTATAGTAGTAGAAGTACTAGTTGGCGAGGCAACTTCATGAAGACACGATGATGGAGATCATGGTGTCATGCCGGTGACGATGGTGTTCATGCCGCGCCTCGAAGATGGAGATCAAAGGCGCAAGATGATATTGGCCATATCATGTCACTTTATGATTTGCATGTGATGTTTGTCATGTTTACATCTTATTTGCTTAGAACAACGATAGCATAAATAAGATGATTCCCCACTAAAATTTCAAGAAAGTGTTCCCCCTAACTGTGCACCGTTGCGAAGGCTCGTTGTTTCGAAGCACCACGTGATGATCGGGTGTGATAGATTCTAACGTTCGAATACAACGGGTGTAAGCTAGATTTACACATGGAAAACACTTAGGTTGACTTGACGAGCCTAGCATGTACATACATGGCCTCGGAACACGAGAGACTGAAAGGTCGAACATGAGTCGTATAGTAGATACGATCAACATGGAGATGTTCACCGTTGATGACTAGTCCGTCTCACGTGATGATTGGACACGACCTAGTCAATTCGGATCATGTATCACTTAGATGACTAGAGGGATGTCTATCTGAGTGGGAGTTCATTGAATAATTTGATTAGATGAACTTAATTATCATGAACGTAGTCTAAATTGTCTTTGCAAATTATGTTGTGGATTAATAGCTCGCGCTTTAGCTCTTTGTTTTAATATGTTCCTAGAGAAAGACTAAGTTGAAAGATATTGTAAGCAATTGTGCGGACTAGGGCCGTAGTCTGAGGATTGTCCTCACTGCTACACAGAAGGCTTCTGTCCTTGATGCACCGCTCGGTGTGCCAACCCCTCTGGCGTCGTCTGTGGATGTTATGAACATATGGTAGACACGTTGTGATGACTACCTGATAGTTTAGTGCGCCATGCTTTACGGCTTAGAGTCGAGGATCCAAAAGCGTTTTGAACGCCATAGAACATATGAGATGTTCGAAGAGCTGAAATCGGTATTTCAGGCTCATGCCCGTGTTGAGAGGTTGAGACCTCTGACAAGACCTTTGCCTACAAGATGGAGGAGAATAACTCAGCCAGTGAGCATGTGCTCAGAATGTCTGGGTACTTCAATCACTTGAATCAAGTGGGAGTTAATCTTCCAGATAAGAGAGTGATTGACAAAAGTTCTTCAGTCGCTACCACCAAGCTACTAGAGTTTCATGATGAACTATAACATGCAAGGGAAGATAATCCCGGAGCTGTTCATCGTGCTTAAGGCCGTAAAGGTAGAAATCAAGAAGGAGCATCAAGTGTTGATGGTTAACAAGAGCACTGGTTTCAAAGAAGGGCAAGGGAAAGAAGGGAAACTTCTTGAATGGCAAGCCAGTTGCCGCTCCAGTGGAGAAACCCAAGAACCCAGACCCGAGACAAAGTGCTTCAATTAGGGGAACGGTCACTGGTAGTGGAACTGCCTCAAATACTTGGTAGATAAGAAGGCTGTCAACTTCAACAAAAGTATATTTGATACATGTGTGTTATTGATGTGTACCTTACTAGTACTCCTAGTAGCACCTGGGTATTAGATACCAGTTCAGTTGCTAATATTGGTAACTCGAAACAAAAGCTACGGAATTAACGGAGACTAGCTAAGGGCGAGGTGACGATGTGTGTTGGAAGTGTTTCTAAGGTTGATGTGATCACCATCGCACGCTCCCTCTACCTTCGGGATTAGTGTTGAACCTAGATAAATGTTGTTTGCATTGGTGTCTGCGTTGAGCATGAACATGATTAGATCATGTTTATAGCAATACGGTTATTCATTTAAGTCAGAGAATAATGGTTATTCTGATTACATGAATAATACCTTCTATGGTCATGCACCCAATGTGAATGGTTTATTGAATCCCGGTCGTAGTTATACACATGTTCATAACATTGATGCCAAAAGATGTAGAATTGATAATGATAGTACCACTTTCATGTGGCACTGCCGCTTAGGTCATATTGGTGTAAAGCGCATGAAAGAACCTCCATGCTAATGGATTTTTGAAGTCACTTGATTTTGAATCACTTGACACATGTGAACCATGCCTCTTTGGCAAGATGACTAAAAACCCATTCTTTGGAACAATGGAACGGGCAAGTGACTTGTTGGAAATCATACATGCTGATCTGTGTGGTGCGATGAGTGTTGACGCGCGCGGTGGATATCGTTATTTTCTCACCTTCACTGGTGAATTGAATAGATATGGGTATATTTACTTAATGAAGCATAAGTCTGTGAAAAGTTTAAGCAATTTCAGAGTGAAGTTGAGAATCATCGTAACAAGAAGATCAAGTTCCTTCGATATGATCAAAGGGAAAGTATCTGAGTTATGAGTTTGGCAATCACTAAAGACAAGGTGGAATCGTTTCACAGTTGACACCGCCTGGAACACCATAGTATGATGGTGTGTCCTAACGTCGTAATCGAACCTTATTGGATATGGTGTATGATGTCTCTTAACAATCTACCGCTATTTTTGGGGGTTATGCATTAACGACAATTACATTCACTTTAAATAGGGCACCATCTAAGTCCGTGGAGATGATACCGTATGAACTATGGTTTGGCAAGAAACCAAAGTTGTTGTTTCTTAAGGTTTGGGGCTACGATGCTTATGTCGATAGGCTTCGGTCAGAAAAGCTCGAACCCAAAGCGGAAAATTGTATCTTCATAGAATACCCAAACAAGATGATTGGGTATACCTTCTATCTCATATCTGAGGGCAAAGTGTTTGTCACTAAGAACAGGTCCTTTCTCGAGAAAGAGTTTCTCTCGAAAGAATTGAGTGGGAGGAAGATAGAACTTGATGAGGTTGTTGAACCTTTACTTCCACCAGAGAGTAGCGCAGAACAGAAAGATGTTTCTGTGGCACCTACCTCAGTTAAAGAGAAAGCTAATGATGATGATCATGGAGCTTCAGCTCAAGTTACTATCGAACCTCGTAGGTCGACAAGGGTGTGTACAACTTCTGAGTGGTAACCCTGTCTCAAAGGTCATCTTGTTGGACAACGATGAACCTATGAGCTATGGAGAAGCGATGGTGGGCCTGGATTCCAACAAATGGCTGGAAGCCATGAAATCCGAGATAGGATCCATTTATGAGAACAAAGTATGGACTTTGGTGGACTTTCCCGATGATCGGCAAGCCATTGAGCATAAATGGATCGTTAATAAGAAGACATACGCTGATGGTAATGTCACCATTTATGAAGCTCGACTTGTCTCAAGGAAGTTTCCGACAAGTTCAAGGAGTTGTCTGTGATGAGACTTTTCTCAATCGTAGCGATGCTAAAGTCTATTAAAATTGTGTTAGTAGTTGCTGCATTTTTCATTTACGAAATCTGGCAGATGGATGTCAAAACAAAGTTTCCTTGACGGTCTCCATGAGGAAAGGCTGTATGTGATACAACCAGAAGTTTTTATCGATCCTAAGGATGCTAAAATGTATGCAAACTCCAACGATCCTTCTATGGATTGGAGCAAGTATCTCGGAGTTGGAACATACGCTTTGATGAGGCGATCAACACATTTGGGTTTATACAAAGTTTGCAAGAAACTTGTATTTGCAAGAAAGTGAGTGGGAGCACTACAACATTTCTGATAGGTATATATGGATGACATATTGTTGATCGGAAATTATGTAGAGTTTCTAGAAAGCATAAAGGGTTGTTTGAATGGAGTTTTTCAATGGAAGACCTGTGTAAAGCTGCTTACATGTTGGGTATCAAGATCTATAGAGATAGATCAAGACGCCTAATAAGACTTTCACAGAGCGCATACCTTGACATGATGTTGAAGGAGTTCAAGATGGATCAGTCAAAGAAGGAGTTCTTGCCTGAGTTTCGAGGTGTGAAGTTAAGACTTGAAGCTCGACCACGGCAGAAGAAAGAGAAAGGACGAAAGTCGTACCTATGCCTTAGCCATAGGCTCTATATGATATGCCATGCTGTGTACCGCGATGTGCCTTGCTACGTGTCTGGCAAGGGGGTACAGGAGTGATCCAGGAGTGGATCATTGGACAACAGTCAAAATTGTCCTTAGGAATAAGGAAATGTTTCTCGGTTATGGAGGTGATAAAGAGTTCGACAAAAAGGGTTACGTCGATGCAAGCTTTAACACCTATCCGGATGACTCTGAGTAGCAAACCGGATACGTATAGTGGAGCAACCATTTGGAATAGATCCAAGTGGAGCATAGTAGCAACATCTACAATATGAAATCGAGATTTGCGAAGAACACACGGATCTGAATGTTGTAGACCCATTGACTGACACTTCTCACATAAGCATAACATGATCAAACCCTAGAACTCATTGAGTGTTAATCACATGGCGATGTGAACTAGATTATTGACTCTAGTAAACTCTTCGGGTGTTAGTCACATGGCGATGTGAACTATGAGTGTTAATCACATAACGATGTGAACTAGATTATTGACTCTAGTGCAAGTGGGAGACTGTTGGCAATATGCCCTAGAGGCAATAATAAAATGGTTATTATTATATCTCCTTGTTCATGATAATTGTCTATTGTTCATGCTATAATTGTATTAACCGAAAACCGTAATACATGTGTGAATACATAGATCATAATATGTCCCTAGTAAGCCTCTAGTTGACTAGCTCGTTGATCAATAGATGGTCATGGTTTCCTGACCATGGACATTGAATGTCATTGATAACGGGATCACATCATTAGGAGAATGATGTGATGGACAAGACCCAATCTTAAGCGTAGCACAAGATCGTGTTGTTCGTTTGCTAAAGCTTTTCTAATGTCAAGTATCATTTCCTTAGACCATGAGATTGTGCAACTCCCAGATACCGTAGGAATGCTTTGGGTGTACCAAACATCACAACGTAACTGCGTGGCTATAAAGGTGCACTATAGGTATCTCTGAAAGTGTCTGTTGGGTTGGCACGAATCGAGACTGGGATTTGTCTCTCCGTATGACGGAGAGGTATCTCTGGGCCCACTGGGTAATGCATCATCATAATGAGCTCAATGTGACTAAGGAGTTAGTCATGGGATCATGCGTTACGGAACGAGTAAAGAGACTTGCCGGTAACGATATTGAACGAGGTATGGCGATACCGATGATTGAATCTCGGGCAAGTAACATACCGATAGATAAAGGGAATTTTATACTAGATTGATTGAATCCCCAACATCGTGGTTCATCCGATTGGATCATCGTGGAACATGTGGGAGCCAATATGGGTATCCAGATCCCGCTATTGGTTATTGGCCGGAGAGATGTCTCGGTCATGTTTGCATGGTTCCCGAACCCGTAGGGTCTACACACTTAAGGTTCGCTGACGCTAGAGTTGTTATGGGAAATAGTATGTGGTTACCAAAGGTTGTTCGGAGTCCCGGATGAGATCCCGGACATGACGAGGAGTTACGGAATGGTCCGGAGGTGAAGATCGATATATTGGACGAAGGGTATTGGAGTCCGGAATTGTTCCGGGGGTATCGGGTGACGACCAGCGTGTCCGAAAGGGGTTTCGGAGGCCCCGACAAGCGTTGGGGGGCCTTATGGGCCAAGGGGAGGGGGCACATCAGCCCACTAAGGGGCTGAGCGCCCCTCCTACCCCATCTCACATAACTTGGAGAGGTGGGGGCGCCTCCCCTAGGGCAGCCACCCCTCGCGGCTTGGGGGGCAAGTTTCCTAGGGGTGGGGGCACCCAAACCCATCTAGGGTTTCCCCTGTGGCCGCCGCCCCTACATTAGGGAAACCCTAGGGCGCCTCCTCCTCCCCCTTCCCCCTATATATAGTGAGGGAGAGAGAGGGCAGCCGCACCCTTCCCCTGGCGCAGCCCCTCCCCTCTCCTACACCTCCTCCTCCTCCATAGCGCTTGGCGAAGCCCTGCCGGAGAACCACGAGCTCCATCACCACCATGTCGTCGTGCTGTCGGAGTTCTCCCTCAACTTCTCCTCTCCCCTTGCTGGATCAAGAAGGAGGAGACGTCCCCGGGCTATACGTGTGTTGAACACGGAGGCGCCGTTGTTCGGCGCTTAGATCGGAATCTACCGCGATCTGAATCGCTGCGTGTACGACTCCACCAACCGCGTTCTTGTAACGCTTCCGCATTGTGATATTCAAGGGTATGAAGATAAACCTCCCTCTCTCTCGTTGCTAGAATCTCCTAGATTGATCTTGGTGACACGTAGGAATTTTTTTGAATTATTGCTACGTTCCCCAACAGGCACGTCCCATCAATACGAAGATCGTGCCATGTTTTTAAGGGATATGATCAATGACTTGGGTCACCCCATGCATGCATAACGACACGATTATATCAGGAAGTGGCGAGGTCCACGACGCAGTAAAAGGTCCCTTGGGCTTACGGCAGCTTATACAAGGGAGACCGCCACCATGTTCTCAATACGCTCTCCATTCCCCCATTGTTGTCGCTTTCCCAATCCCTTGAGCCCTCGGCGCCCAGATCCTTTATCCTTTAGAGATTTCCCCGCCAATCTCTCAATCCAACCATGGTCATCTCTACTTTCAAAGGCAAGTGGGAGGCCTCCAGCATCATCGACGATGACATCCAGGAACTGAAGCACGCCGGCTATCTTCCGACCAATGTCGCCCACCGCGCTCCGAAGGAGGGCCAGGTTATCCCCACACCCAAGCAAGTTGAAAAAGTGGTGTTCGTTCCCCACTTTACCCGGGGACTAGGCTTACCTCTTCGCCCCTTTGTCATGGGTCTGATATTCTTTTACGAGCTAGATTCTCATGATCTTGCCCCGAACTCTTTCGTGCACATCTCGACCTTCATTGTTTTCTGCGAGGCCTTTCTTCGGGTCCAGTCACACTTCGGCTTGTGGCTAAAGGTCTTCAATTTCAAGCCTAAAATAGTCGACGACCAGCAGGCGGACTGTGTGTGTGTGGGGGGGGGGATGATAAGCAAGCTCCCCCTAGTTGAGTGGCCGGAAGGTACCTTCATAGATACCGTCAAGATCTGGCAAAAGGAGTGGTTTTATATCACCGAACAACGCGGTGCGGGTGGGCGGCAATCCCTGAGTTCTGATCCGGACCTCCCACAAGGCTGGTATCATGGACCAAGAAGGGTCTCGACTAGGGGTTGCCAATGGAGGCAGAGTCACTGCAGAAGCACATCTCCAAGATGATAAAGCAAAAGGTCAAGCTATCCAATGTGGTTCAGATCATGCTCCGACGCCGCCTCCACCCGTTCCAAGCCCGGGCCGCTCCCATGTGGACCTACAAGCCCGAAAACCCTGTCACCGTATGCCACTTCTCTCGCACCATCCACGCCAAGCTATGGAAGGTGCAGTTCAAGCCCCAGAAGGACTGGCTAGCCGAGGAAGAACACATCGGTCTCGACGCCGCGACTCCTCCTCGGGGGGTATGATTAGTTTTATCCTCATGTTCAAATTTTCTTCTTTGGCGAAGGACTTAACTCCCTCTACCTTCATCCATAGAGCTGGCTGCAGAAGGCCGAGCAGATCAACAACCCGACCCCGCTACCCGAGGCCCCCAGGACGGGCTTGATGTCAGATATACTAGCCGTGGCACCATATAAGGCGCCATAAAATAAGGTGAAGAAGAAGGTGGAGAATACGGAGGCCAGGGAGGGCCTCTGCCCCATGGGACCTCTGGACAACAAATCCGGAGAAACCCAAGCCCACTCTGCCCCCGACGAGGGAATGGAGCAGGGAGATGATGGGGAGGAGAGTGACTCCTCCCGAACAAGAAACAGGGCGGTGTCTGAAGACGCCGAGGAGGATCAACCCCGTCCAGCCCCGAAAAGGTAGTGTAGGGCCAAGGTGGCCCTGTCTGGCGATAGCTCAGTCTTTGTCGAAGAGTCTGAGGCTTCCGAAGAGGTTCCTCGAAGGAGACTTTGGGTCAAGCCCCGAGCCTAGAGGTACATTTCAGAATGTACACTGATGTCTACTACGCAACCTTCTTCTTGTAGACTCGTGTTGGGCCTCCAAGCACAGAGTTTTGTAGGACAGTAACAAATTTCACTCAAGTGGATGACCTAAGGTTTATCAATTCATGGGAGGCGTAGGATGAAGATGGTCTCTCTCAAACAACCCTGCAACCAAATAACAAAGAGTCTCTTGTGTCCCCAACACACCCAATACATTGGTAAATTGTATAGGTGCACTAGTTCGGCAAAGAGATGGTGATACAAGTGCAATATGGATGGTAGATATAGGTTTTTATAATCTGAAAAATATAAAAACAGCAAGGTAACAAGTAACAAAAGTGAGCGAAAACGGTATTGCAATGCTTGAAAACAAGGTCTAGGGTTCATACTTTCACTAGTTTTAGTTCTCTCAACAATGATAACATAATTAGATTACATGGCAAGCTCTAAACGTGCGACAAAAGTCACTCCAAAGTTCCTATCGCGGAGAACATAAGATGAAATTGCTTGTAGGGTATGAAACCACCTCAAAGTTATTATTTCCGATCAATCCATTGAGCTATTCCCATAAGTGTCGCAAACAACCCTATAGTTCGTAGTAAAATAACACCATATGACACACATAAATCAACCCTAAAGTCACCTAGATACTCCAATGTCACCACAAGTATCCATGGGTCAATTATACAATATGCATCAAACAACTTTAGATTCATAATGTTCAATCCAACACAAAGAACCTCAAAGAGTGCCCCAAGATTCCTACAGGAGAAACAAGGACGAAAACGTGCATCTACCCCTATGCATAGATTTCCCTAATGTCACCTCGGGAATCCGCAAGTTGAATGCCAAAACATACATCAAGTGAATCAATGGAATACCGCATTGTCACCATGAGTATCCCATGCAAGACATACATCAAGTGTTCTCAAATCCATAATAGTATTTAGTCCGATAACAGTGAAACCTCAAAGGTAAAACTCAATTCATCACCAGAAGGTAGAGGGGGAGAAACACCATATGATTCAACTATAGTAATAACGCTCACAGTACATCAAGATCGTGCCAAATCAAGAACACGAGAGAGAGAGAGAACAAACACATAGCTACTGGTACATACCCTCAGCCCCGAGGGTCAACTACTCCCTCCTCGTCATGGAGACCGCCGAGATGATGAAGATGGCCACCGGTGATGGTTTCCCCCTCCGGCAGGGTGCCTGAATGGGCTCCCGGTTGTTTTTCGTGGCTACAAAGGCTTGAGGCGCTGGAACTCCCAATCTAGGCTTATTTCTAGGGGTTTCTATATTTATAGGAATTTTTGGTGTCGGGAACAAGTGAGGGGGGTCCACGAGGCGACGACAAGGCAGGGGGCGCGCCCTAGGGGGCCTCCACCCTTGTGGATGCCTTGTGGCTCTTCTGGCCCAACTCTCTTGCTTCGGGGGCTTCTTCTGGTCCTTTAAAAATGATCGTAAAATTTTCAGCTCATTTGGACTCCGTTTGATATTCCTTTTCTGCGGAACTCAAAAAGAAGGAAAAACAAAAACTGGAACTAGGCTCTAGATTAATAGGTGACTCCAAAAAATTATATAAAATAGCATATAAAATGCATATAAAATATCCAAGATAGATAATATAATAGCATGGAACAATAAAAAAATTATAGATACGTTGGAGACGTATCAAGCATCCCCAAGCTTAATTCCTGCTCGTCCTCGAGTAGGTAAATGATAGAAACCGAATTTTTATGTGGAATGCTACCTAACATATTTATCCATGTAATTTTTCTTCATTGTGGCATGAATGTTCAGATCCATAAGATTCAGAACAAAAGTTTAATATTGACATAAAACAATAATACTTCAAGCATACTAATAAGGCAATCATGTCTTCTCAAAATAACATGACCAAAGAAAGTTATCCCTACAAAATCATATTGTGTGGCTATGCTCCATCTTCATCACACAAAATATTATATCATGCACAGCCCCGATGACAAGCCAAGCAATTGTTTCATACTTTTGATGTTCTCAAACCTTTTCAACTTTCACGCAATACATGAGCGTGAGCCATGGACATAGCACTAAATGTGGAATAGAATATGATGGTTGTGGAGAAGACAAAAAGAAGGAGATAGTCTCACATCAACTAGGCGTATCAACGGGCTATGGAGATTGTAACGCCCCGAGACTGATGTGCCAGGTGTCTTCTAGTTACTCGCTATTGTTGTCTTGTCATTGATTGCGTGTCATGCTTTTCATGTCATGTCATCATATGCATTTCATTTGCATACATGTTCGTCTCATGCATTCGAGCATTTTCCCCGTTGTCCGTTTTGCATTCCGGCGCTCCTATGACATCCGGTGTCCCTTTCTACCTTTTTTCGTGTGCGAGTGTTAAACATTCTCGGATTGGACCGAGACTTGTCATGTGGCCTTGGTTTACTACCGGTAGACCGCCTGTCAAGTTTTGTGCCATTTGAACTTCGTTTGATACTCCAACGGTTAACCGAGGGACCTAAAAGGCCTCGTGTGTGTTGCAGCCCAACACCCCTCCAAAGTGGCCAAAAACCCACCTAAACCCCCCTCCATCGTCTCGGTCGTTCGATCACGATCGCGTGGCCGAAAACCGCACCTCATTTGGACTCTCCTAGCTCCCTCTACCTATATATATGTGACTCTTCCCGAAATTTCACGCAGTCCAAACCCTAGATCCAACTCCCTCCGCGCCACCGGACATGTCCGCTCGCCGGCGGACGCGTCCACTCCGCCGCCACATTGCCCCATCCAATGGGAGTGCGCCACCTCAGCATCATCGCTGCCTCCAACCACTCAGGCGCTGCCACCTGTCCCCGCCTCTCTCTCTCTCTCTCCACCAGCGCCGCCGAGGCCCGCCGCGGCCCGTGGGAGGCCCGCCCGAGCTGCCCCGGGCCCGAGCGCCCCGCACCCCGACCGAGTCGCCCGCCGCGCCTCTCCTTCGTCCCTGCCGCCTCAGGAGCTCCGCACCGCCACCGACCGTCGCCGGATCCACCGCACCCCGCCGCCTCGGGCGCCCCGCGCCGCCACCGTTTTCCTGTCGCCGCCCTTCAACGGCGCGGCCCCGCTTGCCCGCGCGCCATCGCCGCGCCTCGGCCAGACCCCGCCGCCGTCGCTCCGCCTCGCCCGCTCCTTCGCCACGCCGCCGCGGCACGAGCCAGCCACCGGATCTCCTCCTAGCCGGCGTCCGAGCTCGCCGGAGTTCTCGCCGGTGCCGGATCCAGGGAGTGGGATGAGATCCACCACTCCCCCGAACCAAACGCTTCGGCCCCGCACCTGGATCTCGTCGTCCCGCACCACCTCGTGCACCCGTTGACTTTTTCCGCGAGGTGATATGGCTAAGTCCCCAGATCTCAGTAATTTAATGCCATGTTCATCAGGACATAACTCTGTCATCGTTGCTCCGATTCATGCGTGTAGCATATCGAAATGTTCGTCTCGACGAGTACATCATTTCATCTCATTGCGTCATTTTCTTTTGAGCTCATCTTGAGGCCGGAAATGCTGTTGGAAGAGGGCTATGTGAGGAAAGTTTCAGATCTATTTCAGCAAATAGCCTTTTGTCATTTTTGCCATGATTAATGTGTGCATGCTATGATCCTGAGCTCTACATGTGTATTGTTATATGCCATGCCATCTTTATAGGGGTGTATGCCATGTATTTTTGTGATATTTGTGGTGACTAGCACAAGCATGCAAAGTAGCTTACTCAATGATGCTGATTCCAGGGACTTATAATTTCACTAAGTCCTTGTTCTGCCATTATTTTTATGCCATATGTTCATGTTGTTTCCTAGTGATCCGTGCACCTTTTGGGCATGATCAGTAAGGATGTTTTGTAGATATTGTGGTGCTCTATCCATCCATGTCTTTGTTTGTAATTCTGGAGCACCCTAGCTTGAGTCAATCGAGCTCTACTTTTGCTATAAAATGTTCCTGGCAGATTGTTAACTTGTTTAGCAATTTTGCCGAGCTTGTTGTTGTTGTTGATCCGTGCATGCTATGTTGTTGTTCCTGCCATGTCTAGCTTTTATGCCATGTCTTCTTGCTGGGTGTATGCTTAGCTTATCATGCCATGCTTTGTAGTGAGTGCATCGAGCTCGTAAACATGCCTACTTGTTAACTATTTTGCCATGCTCCAGTTTTTCACCAAGTCTGAATCTGTTTATGTTTTCGCTATGTTCACATTCTTGCAATTGTATTTTCTGATCCCTTTTGGCTCAAGGTCACTAAGGGACTTTTGTTATATGCTTTGAGTAGCTTCATGACATGCCTTGCTTTGCCATGATATGTTCCTGTAGCTTGTAGTTATCATGCTCTAAACTTTGCTTCCTGATGATAAATTCCTGACATCCTGTTAATTTCACCAAGTCTGAAACATGTAATCTTTTGTACTTTTGCCATGCTTGTTTGAGCTTGCTATTGAGTGAATTAGCCGTAGCTCACTGTTCATCTTTTGTCAAGCATCATGAGTGGATCCCTGCCATTTATTGTGTTACTATGTTTGAGTGCCGTAGCATATTTTACTTGATGCATTTAGATGGTCACTTGCTGATTATCGCAGTCCGGTGCCATATTTGTTTTGCTTGCCATTTCCAAACCGTGCATCCGATTCCGATGATCTTTATATCAATTTCAACTGAAATCAACGCACCTTTGCAGTGGCACTCCTGGATTTCCAAGTTGAGGCTAGGTTCAATCATTCCTTTCCAAATCATGCATATGCATCACACACCGCATCCCGCATATCATGCCATGTTCATGTGTTGGTTGTTTACTATGTTGTGTGGCTTCTTTCCAGTGTTGCTTCTTCGGGTTGGTTCCGATAACGTCGCGTTTGTGAGGAACTGTTCGACTACGTCCGTTTGTCTTCTTCATGGACTCATTCTTCTTCCTTGCAGGATCTCAGGCAAGATGATCATACCCTCGAAATCACTTCTATCTTTGCTTGCTAGATGCTCGCTCTTTTGCTATGCCTATGCTGCGATACCTACCACTTGCTTATCATGCCTCCCATATTGTTAAGCCAAACCTCTAACCCACCATGTCCTAGCAAACCGCTGTTTGGCTATGTTACCGCTTTGCTCAACCCCTCTTATAGCGTTGTTAGTTGTAGGTGAAGATGAAGTTTGTTCCTTGTTGGAGCATGGATATGTTGTTCCTTGTTGGAACATGTTTATATGTGGGGATATCACAATATCTATTATTTAATTAATGCATCTATATACTTGGTAAAGGGTGGAAGGCTCGGCCTTATGCCTGGTGTTTTGTTCCACTCTTGCTGCCCTAGTTTCCGTCATATCGGTGTTATGTTCCCGGATTTTGCATTCCTTATGCGGTTGGGTTATAATGGGAACCCCTTGATAGTTCGCCTTGAATAAAACTCCTCCAGCAATGCCCAACATTGGTTTTACCATTCGCCACCTAGCCTTTTCTTTCCCTTGAGTTCTGCAGACTCGAGGGTCATTTTTATTTAAACCCCCCTGGGCCAGTGCTCCTCTGAGTGTTGGTCCGACCGAGTAGACTACGGGGCCACCTCGGGGCAACCTAAGGGTTGGTTTTACTCATAGGATGTCTCATCTGAGTGTGCCCTGAGAACGAGATATGTGCAGCTCCTATCGGGATTTGTCGGCACATTGAGGCGGTGTTGCTGGACTTGTTTTACCATTGTCGAGATGTCTTGTAACCTGGATGCCGAGCCTGATCGGATTGTCTTGGGAGAAGGAATATCCTTTGTTGACCATGAGAGCTTGTGATGGGCTAAGTTGGGACTCCCCTGCAGGGATTTGAACTTTCGAAAGCCGTGCCCACGGTTATGGGCAGATGGGAATTTGTTAATGTCCAGTTGTAGAAAACCTGAAGTTGATCTTAATTAAAATACATCAACCGCGTGGGTAACCGTGATGGTCTCTTCTCGGCGGAGTCCGGGAAGTGAACACGGTGTTGGAGTAATGCTTGACGTAGGTTGTTCTAGGATCACTTCTTGATCATAGTTGTTCGACCGTGCTTTGCCTTCTCTTCTCGCTCTCATTTGCGTAAGGTTAGCCATCATATATGCAAGTGGCCTGCTGCAGCTCCACCTCATACCTTTTACCCTTCCTATAAGCTTAAACAGTCTTGATCGCGAGGGTGTGAGATTGATGAGTCCCCGTGACTCACAGATACTTCCAAAACAAGTTTGCAGGTGCCGATGAAACCGTGCAGGTGAAGCAACCCAGCTCAAGGAGGAGCTCGATGAAGACTTTGTTCGTAGTGTTGTTCCGTTTCCAGTTGATCAGTAGTGGAGCCCAGTTAGGACGATCGAGGATCTGTGTAGCATTTGGGGTAGTCTTCTTTTATTTGGTTCCATAGTCGGACCTTGTGTGTATCTGGTTGATGTAATGCTTTATTCATGTATTGTGTGAAGTGGTGATTGTAAGCCAACTATGTATCCCTTTCCCCTTTATTTATTTACATGGGTTGTTGTGAAGATTACCTCACTTGCGACATTGCTTTCAATGCGGTTATGCCTCTAAGTCATGCTTCGACACGTAGGAGATATAGCCGCATCGAGGGCGTTACAGAGATGCCCATCAATAGATATCAATGTGAGTGAGTAGGGTTGCCATGCAACAGATGCACTAGAGCTATAAGTTTATGAAAGCTCAAAAGAAAACTAAGTGGGTGTGCATCTAACTTGCTTGCTCATGAAGACCTAGGACAGTTTGAGGAAGCCCATAGTTGGAATATACAAGCCAAGTTCTATAATGAAAAATTCCCACTAGTATATGAAAGTGATAACATAGGAGACTCTCTATCATGAAGATCATGGTGCTACTTTGAAGCACAAGTGTGGAAAAGGATAGTAACATTGCCCCTTCTCTCCTTTTTTTGTTTTTCTCTTTTTTTCTTCTCTCTTTTTTGATTGGCTTCTTTGGCCTCTTTTTTAATAACCTCACATGGGGCAATGCTCTAATAATAAAGATCATCACACTTTTATTTACTTACAACTCAAGAATTACAACTCGATACTTAGAACAAAATATGACTCTATATGAATGCCTCCGGTGGTGTACCGGGATGTGCAATGACTCAAGAGTGACATGTATGAAAATTATGAACAGTGGCTTTGCCACAAATACGATGTCAACTACATGATCATGCAAAGCAATATGACAATGATGAAGCGTGTCATAATAAA
Organism: Triticum urartu; assembly: GCF_056163025.1. Taxonomy (NCBI): domain Eukaryota; kingdom Viridiplantae; phylum Streptophyta; class Magnoliopsida; order Poales; family Poaceae; genus Triticum; species Triticum urartu. The sequence goes on from NC_141877.1 coordinate 298,546,630, forward strand.
TGGAACGGTGGAAGTTGCATGGCAATATATCTTGGAATGGCTATGGAAATGTCATAATAGGTAGGTATGGTGGCTTTTTTGAGGAAAGGTAATGGTGGGTGTAATGCACCAGCGAAAGTTGCGCGGTACTAGAGAGGCTAGAAATGGTGGAAGAGTGAGGATGCGTATAATCCATGGACTCAACATTAGTCATAAAGAACTCACAAACTTATTGCAAACATCTATTAGTCATCGAAACAAAGTACTACACGCATGCTCCTAGGGGGATAGATTGGTAGGAAAAGACCATCGCTCGTCCTTGACCGCCACTCGTAAGGAAGACAATCAATAAATAAATCATGCTCCAACTTCGTTACATAACGGTTCACCATACGTGCATGCTATGGTAATCACAAACTTTAACACAAGTATTTCTACAATCCACAATTATTCACTAGCCTGACTCTAATATCACCATCTTCATATCTCAAAACAATCACAAGGAATCAAACTTCTCATAGTATTCAATGCACTTTATATGAAAGTTTTTATTATATCCCTCTTGGATGCCCATCATATTATGACTAAATTCATAACCTAAGCAAATTACCATGCTGTTTAGAGACTCTCAAATGATATAAGTGAAGCATGAGAGTTCAACAATTTCTTCAAAATAAAACTACTGCCGTGCTCTAAAAAGATATAAGTGAAGCACTAGAGCAAATGACAAACTACTCCAAAAGATATAAGTGAAGATCAATGAGTAGTCGAATAATTATGTAACTATGTGAAGACTCTCTCACATTTAAGAATTTCAGATCTTGGGATATTCAAACAACATGCAAAACAAAATAAAATTACATTGCAAGGATATATAGCACATATCATGTGAAGAACCAAAAACTTAGGCTTAACCAAAACTGACCGATTATTGTTAAAGAAGAAAGGTGGGATGCCAACTGGGGCATCCCCAAGCTTAGATGCTTGAGACTTCTTGAAATATTAACTAGGGATGCCTTGGGCATCCCCAAGCTTGAGCTTTTGTGTCTCCTTAATTCATTTCATATCGCGGTTTCCCTAAATCTTAAAAACTTCATCCACACAAAAATCAACAAGAACTCGTGAGATAAGTTAGTATAAATCAACGCAAAACCATATCATTCTCTATTGTAGAAAATCACTAAAATTATAATTTGACATTACATGCTAAATGCCTCTGCATATTTAATACTCTCATCCTCAAATAGAATCATTAAACAAGCAAACATAACCGCAATCTGTCTAAACAGAACAGTCTTAAAATTACCTAACTGTATAAAATTTGTTGTTCCTCGTTTTTTTTAAATTTCAAGATTTTATCATGTTCTGACTATTCACAAATAAACAATGATAGAAAACTTTCTGTTTTTAAAACAACAACATATAGACTTGCAAAATAAGCATGGTAAAGGTTATACTTGACCTTTTTATTGAACTAAAAGATGCAAATAATTACTCTAAATAACAACAAGTAAATCCTAATAAAATAAAATTATGCTCCAAGCAAAACACATATCATGTGGTGAATAAAAATATAGCTCCAAGTAAGGTTACGGATGAACGAAGACGAAAGAGGGGATGCCTTCCAGGGCATCCCTAAGCTTAGTTGCTTGGGTATTTCTTGAATATTACCTTTGGTTGTCTTGGGAATCTCCAATCTTTGGCTCTTGCTACTCCTTATTCCGTAGTCCATTGGAACTTCACCCAAAACTTAAAAACTTCACAACACAAAACTTAACAGAAAACTCGTAAGCTCCAGTAGTATAATAAGGCAAATCACCACTTAGGTACTATTGTGAACTCTTTCTAAATTTATATTGGTATTCTATCTACTGTATTCCAACTTCTTCATGGTTCATACCCTTCGATACTACTCATAGATTCATCAAAATAAGCAAACAACACATAGAAAATAGAATATGTCAAAAACAAAACAATCTGTAGTAATCTGGAAACTTTCCATACTTCTGTAACTCCAAAACTTCTGAAAAATTAGGAAAACCTGGGCAATTTGTATATCAATATACTGTAAAAAATTCAGAATGTTTCGACGCTCCAGTGGTTTTTAACAATTCTGTGACTGGGCGCAAATTTTTCTGTTTTTGGACATAATTGAATCAACTATCATCCACACTATCCCAAAGGCTTTACTTGGCACTTTATTGAAACAAAAGCTATAAAACATGATTACTATTGTAGCTTAATCATGTGAACATGCAAAAATAGTAGGGGTAAATATTGGGTTGTCTCCCAACAAGCGCTTTTCTTTAATGCCTTTTTAGCTAGGCATGATGATTTCAATGATGCTCACATAAAAGATAAGGATTGAAACATAATGGGAGCATCATGATGAATATGAGTAGCACATTTAAGTCTAACCCACTTCCTATGCATAGGGATTTTGTGAACAAACAACTTATGGGAACAAGAATCAACTAGCATAGGAAGGTAAAATAAGCATAACTTCAACATTTTCAACGCATAGAGAGGAAACTTGATATTATTGCAATATGTAAAAGCATATGTTCCTCTCTCATAATAATTTTCAGTGGCATCATGAATGAATTCAACAATATAACCATCACATAAAGCATTATTCTCGTGATGCACAAGCATATAAATTTTACTACTCATCACATAAGCAAAATTCTTCTCATTCATAGTAGTGGGAGAAAACTCAACAAAATAACTATCATGTGAGGCATAATCCAATTGAAAATTAAAATCATGATGAAAAGTTTCATGGTTATAATTACTCTTCATAGCATACATGTCATCACAGTAATCATCATAGTCAGCAACTTTGTTCTCATAATCAATTGGAACCTCTTCCGAAATAGTGGAATCATCATTATATAAAGTCATGACCTCTCCAAATCCACTTCCATAAATATTATAAGATTCAACACCCTCCAAAATAGTGGGATCATTACCTAGAGTTGACACTCTTCCAAACCCACTTTCACCAATATAATCATCATAAATAGGAGGCATGGTATCATCATAATAAATTTTATCATCAAAACTCGGGGGAGAAACAAATATCATCTTCATCAAACATAGCATCCCCAAGCTTATGGCTTTTCATATCATTAGCATCATGGATACTCAAAGAACTCATACTAACAACATTGCAATCATGCTCATCATTTAAAATTTTAGTGCCAAACATTTTATAGACTTGTTCTTCTAACACTTGAGCACAATTTTCCTTTTCATCATTTTCACGAAATACATTAAAAAGATGAAGCATATGAGGAAATCTCAATTCCATTTTTGGTTTTCTTTTATAGACTAAACTAGTGATAAAACAAGAAACTAAAAGATTCTATTGCAAGATCTAAAGATATACTTTCAAGCACTAACCTCCCCGGCAACCGCGCCAGAAAAGAGCTTGATGTATACTACGCAACATTCTTCTTGTAGGCTCGTGTTGGGCCTCCAAGCGCAGAGTTTTGTAGGACATTAGCAAATTTCCCTCAAGTGGATGACCTAAGGTTTATCAATCCGCGGGAGGCATAGGATGAAGATGGTCTCTCTCAAACAACCCTGCAACCAAATAACAAAGAGTTTCTTGTGTCCCCAACACACCCAGTACAATGGTAAATTGTATAGGTGCACTAGTTCGGCGAAGAGATGGTGATACAAGTGCAATATGGATGGTAGATATAGGTTTTTGTAATCTAAAAAATATAAAATCAGCAAGGTAATGAGTAAGAAAAGTGAGCGAAAATGGTATTGCAATGCCTGAAAACAAGGCATAGGGTTCATACTTTCACTAGTGCAAGTTCTCTCAACAATGATAACATAATTAGATCATATCGAAAGCCCTCAATGTGCGACAAAAGTCACTCCAAAGTTCCTATCACGGAGAACATAAGATGAAATTGCTTGTAGGGTACGAAACCACCTCAAAGTTATTCTTTCTGATCAATCCATTGAGTTATTCCTATAAGTGTCACAAACAACCCTAGATTTCATAGTAAAATAACACCATATGACACACATCAATCAACCGTAATGTCACCTAGATACTCCAATGTCACCACAAGTATCCGTGTGTCAATTATACGATATGCATCAAATAACTTCAGATTCATAATGTTCAATCCAACACAAAGAACCTCAAAGAGTGCCCCAAGATTCCTACCAGAGAAACAAGGACGAAAATATGCATCAACCCCTATGCAAAGATTACGCCAATGTCACCTCAGGAATCCGAGAGTTGAGTGCCAAAATACACATCAAGTGAATCAATATAATACCCCATTGTCACCACGGGTATCCCACACAAGACATACATCAAGTGTTCTCAAATCCATAATAGTATTCAATCCGATAACAGCGAAACCTCAAAGGTAAAACTCAATTCATCACAAGAAGGTAGAGGGGGATAAATACCAGATGATTCAACTATAGTAACAAAGCTCGAGGTACATGAAGGTCATGCCAAATCAAGAACATGAGAGAGAGAGATCAAACACATAGCTACTAGTACATACCCTCAGCCCCGAGGGTGAAATACTCCCTCCTCGTCATGGAGACCGCCAGGATGATGAAGATGGCCACCGGTGATGGTTTCCCCTTCGGTAGGGTGCCAGAACGGGCTACCAATTGGTTTTTCGTGGCTACAGAGGCTTGCGGCGGCGGAACTCCCGATCTAGGTTTATTTTTGGGGGTTTCTATATTTATAGGAATTTTTGGCGTCGGGAACAAGTCAGGGGGGTCCACGAGGCAATGACAAGGCAGGGGGCATGCCCTAGGGGGGACGCCCTCCACCCTTGTGGATGGATCGTGGCTCTTATGGCCCAACTCTTTTGCTTCGGGGGCTTCTTCTCGTCCATAAAAAATCACCATAAATTTTCAACTTATTTGGACTTCGTTTGATATTCCTTTTCTATGAAACTCAAAAACTAGGAAAAAACAGAAACTGACACTGGGTGCTAGGTTAATAGGTTAGTCCCAAAAATCATATAAAATAGAATATAAAACATCCAAGATAGATAATATAATAACATGGAACAATAAAAAATTATAGATACGCTGGAGACGTATCATACACCCATATGTTTTTAGCCGAATTAAATCCAGTGTTAACTATGTGTATGCTCTTAACTTCTCAGTCTGCCCTGTGACCTCCCCACCGACCGAGTTTTGGAGGGGGACTCTCCACCGGCCGAGCTTGCGGAAAGTGGGACTACATCAAGCACCACGCCTTCCCCGATCATCGAGGAGACCGAGGAGGTGCTATCTAGGAAGACCCCTCCCGGACCAAACACCAGGGGAGGAGGCGACACCATTACGGACGAGGTTAACACCTCGGTCGCTGAAGACCAGGAGAGGGAATCTCTCCACGCGAACAAGGAGGGGGAGCTCGGACAGTCTGAACTCTCCCCGAAGAGGATCCTGGAGCCCCTGGCCCCCCCCAGAGTCGTCCATTCCGGCCTCCATCAAAGGGGAAGCCGAGGTGCCTCCACTAGTGCCACCCGTAGCAGAGCGGGTCGCAACTGGATGGCCGACCGTGATGGAGGCACTACAAGAATGATGTTGATCCATGACGACCCAAACCTTCATAGATGACTACAAAACTGTCACACACATCCATCAACAATGTTTTTTAAAACCATCATGTATTCCCTGTCATAGATTGGTTTTCATGGCAGCGGGCCAAAATCTTCACAAATTATGTCGACCCATGACGTTCCTTGGCCGTCATAGATTAGCATTGAGCCGATCCAATTCGGGTCGGGCCTGGGCCTAGCCCGGGCCTTTGTGACGACTCAAGCCGTCACAGAATTTCATGACATGGCGTGCGCATGGACATGACGGCCTAGAAGGCTCATCTAGTGGCTGGCCCAATTAGACTTGTGGCATCCTGTTTTTAGCCCAATCCAATCTGTTCACTTATTTCCTTCAGTCTAGTTCGTTAGCCCATTTGTAAAGGTTTAGCCCATTACATGTTTCCTCTCGGACAACTCGTTAGCCCATTTCCTTTGGTCTAGCAGCCCTTTCTAATTTCAACCCATTTAAGCTTCACCTTCTTCAGCCCATTGTGTTTTTTGTCATCCATTATGCAATTGTTTGGCCATATTAATCCAGTCCTGTTTGCCAATCAATTTAGGCCCAGCTATAGTGTATCACACAACCCAAAGCTTCAATTCATTGAGCCCATTATTTTTAGCACAATACACAATTTCCAGGCCTGCTTATTTTGGTGTGGTTTGCCAACCGACTTCAACCCAGTTCAGTCCGGCTAGCCAACCAATTTAAGCCTAGTTCTAGTCCATCAACCCAGCTCAAAACAATAAAATATTGCTTCTAAACAATACCACACTATTATATATAAACACCAATATAGGTTATAGATCATAATGCATATTTGACAATATAAATTAAGTTGCAACACCAAATCACACATGTTCCGATCCAACATAAATATAAAACTACAATCACTCTGGTCTCTGGTGTCACAAACCACCTGCAGCTGCATTCATATACATGAATAGTTCGCATGCAGTTTCAACAACAAAAGCATTGCGAGATAGATTCCAACAAAAGCATGGCACCAGCAAAATATCACACATTACTATCACCTTAGAGCAACATAGTGTTTCAATGACCACGCCTTACCCTGTAGCTGAACTTGATCACCTCTTGCTTAGCAAAAGGTCAAGTTTTATGTCTGTCTCGGCTTGCTTCTTCCTGTACTCTTCTTCTTATCTGACCCTTGCTTCTTCTGATTCCTCTACCTTCTTAGTCAAGGTGTTGAGAATCTCCCAAAGCTCTGCATTCCCTTTCTTCTCTGTTGCCAGTTGCGCTTCAAGGTTGGTACCACTAGTTCTCTGACGCACATGCTGGATCCCCACATGCTGACGAAACTTAGGCTTCTTGGTGTGCTGAGTGAGCACCTCATGTACAATCTTAGTCACAGAGATAGGTTGTTGTCCATCTTTAGTAGGTTGAGAGACCTTCTCTTCCATTTGATTCTAGCAATGCAAGCAACAAACAAACGTGAAGACAAATATGTGATTTCCCTTGGTTTGATCACATGTATGTATATGATGTACATATGAATACATCTAATTATGCAAAAGATTAAGTTCAAGTAATCTCCTAAGAAATTATGGAATCAAATAAAGCATGCGCATACACAATACACCATCATGAAAACTGCTCAAAAATGGATAAAATAAATTGAACCCACATAGCAAGATGTGATATGAAGATGTCATAAATCATCCAACAGTTGCCAAGTGATATGTGCTCAACCGTTTCAAAGTCGCATTATTCTTCTACCTCTCTAGGCTAACTTTATAATTACTGCTTATTGTACTACTTGATCTATTGAAAAAATAAGCATTGTGATATGGTTGGCACTCTTCAAAACCTGACTTACAATTGCAGATTGTATGGTGTCGGTGTACCTCTTATTCTTGTTGCTGTAGTAGCATTATTTAAACAAATCGAATGCAGTGGGTTATTCATCTTTGTATTTTTCTCCCTGAAATGACATATATGCATCAAGCTTACTTTCGTATTCACTGACGCTTCAAATTTAATAACTATGAAGAGCATAATACAATAAAGTGCACTTGATTTTATCCACTTGTTCAGGATAAAGCATTTATTGGCTGAAGCCAGGGACACATTATATACAATAACTATGTAAAAACGAAGTTCCACATGCGAGAATCCATAACCACAGGCCGGACTTACCAAATTACCACAATGCACATGATAGCTGCGCGAGCCAGTTGTGTGGTGGAACTTAACCTGAGCTCGGTTAGCTTTGTTTTTTTCACAGATCTCCTGCATCAAAAGATCGAATACATGTAAGGCACTTTTGTAGGTCAACATGTATCTTTTTGGGACTCTTCTGCTGGTGATGAAGAAAGGGCCGAGGTGTGTTTCGACTTTTAGGCAATCTAATCCAGCAAGGTAAAATGCTTAATGCATACCCACCATGGGCAATAACTATGCAAGTGTGGTGCGCATTTTGATCAGGACAAGATGATTTTGACCAAACAATCGATGGTTGTTTATGCAGCACAATGCCATAATAAGTACAATGCCTCTGTACACAAATCTAACAACACCTATTTTATTTCACACACAAATACTTCTGCTACAACCGTTTTTACCATTAATGGAACAACATGGTAGTAGTACATTGAGTTGTAGGAAAAGAACTACTAGTGGTACATTAGTCATGCTATTTATTGTTTTCCTTAATTTTCATTTGTTGCGAAGGGGAACTTGGTCAACCGAAAAAATGGTTCTTATGATCATCATAGTTTATTTCTTGTTCAGATCAAACCTGACATGATAAAATCATATATGTGTACGTGTAGATTACTTCTCCACTACCTCATCCAGTAGCACGTACGCGTAGCTCATCACGTCCTGCTGACAGGTAGCCTGGGATTTATTTTTCTACAACCAATAAACAATCAAAGTGCTCTCTGCAAAAGTATGCTACCATACATGAAGAACACAAACGTTTGAGGATGAAGGGTGTAGGATCGAAAGTATGTCTAGAGGGGGGGTGATTAGACTACTTGGCCAAATAAAAATCTAGCCTTTTCCTCATTTTAAGTCTTGACAGATTTTAACAACTTAGCACAAGTCAAGCAGTCAACCTACACATGCAAGTCTAAGAGTATAGCAGCGGAATGTAAAACATTGCACATGAAGGTAAAGGGAGGAGTTTGGAGGGATTAAACGCAATGTAGACATCGAGATTTTTGGCGTGGTTCCGATAGGTGGTGCTATCGTACATCCACGTTGATGAAGACTTCAACCCACGAAGGGTAACAGTTGCGCGAGTCCATGGAGGGCTCTACCCACGAAGGGTCCACGAAGAAGCAACCTTGTCTATTCCACCATGGCCATCGCCCATGAAGGACTTGCCTCACTAGGGTAGATCTTCACGAAGTAGGAGATCTCCTTGCCCGTACAAACTCCTTGGTTCAACTCCATAATCTTGACAGAGGCTCCCAAGTGACACCTAACCAATCTAGGAGACACCACTCTCCAAAAGGTAATAGATGGTGTGTTGATGATGAACTGCTTGCTCTTGTGCTTCAAATGTTAGTCTTCCCAACACTCAACTCTCTCTCACAGATTTGGATTTGGTGGAAAGATGATTTGAGTGGAAAGCAACTTGGAGAAGGCTAGAGATCAAGATTCATGTGGTTGGAATGGAATATCTTGACCTCAACACATGAGTAGGTGGTTCTCTCTCAGAAAAGGTATGCTGGAAGTGTAGGCATGTTCTGATAGCTCTCCTCACGAATGAAGGAAGGGTGGAGGGGTATATATAGCCTCCACACAAAATCTAACCATTACACACAATTCACCAAACTCGGTGGGACCGAATCAGAAAACTCGGTCAGACCGATTTAGTCCAAAATGTGAACGTTAGGCCTTTCGATGGGACTGACATGTCAACTCGGTGGGACAGATTTCATTAGGATTAGGGCATAATGTAATCTCGGTGAGACCAATTACAAAAACTCGGTAGGACCGACTTTGGTAATAAGCTAACCAGAGAGTTGGTCAGGCAAACTCGGTGGGACCGATTTGCTCATCGCGGTGAGACCGAAACGTTACGAAGGGGAAACAGAGAGTTTGCATTGCAAACTCGGTGGGACTGATCACTCATCTCGGTTGGACCGAAACGTTACGAAAAGAAACCGAGAGTTTGAAATCCCATCTCAGTGAGACCGAGATCCCTATCAGTGAGACCGAAGTGACTAGGGTTTGTGGAAGTGGCTATGTCAAGTGAACTCGGTGGCGCCAGATAGAATATTTCGGTGGGGTCGAGTTTGACTTTGGTTTGGAACATATGTGGATATGAGAAAGTGGTTGAGGGTTTTTGGAGCATATCACTAAGCATTTTGAGCAAGCAAGCCATTAAGCAACACCTCATCCCCTTTTAATAGTATTGGCTTTTCCTATGGACTCAATGTGATCATGGATCACTAAAAGTAAAATGTAGAGTCTTGAGCTTGAGCCAATATGTGTCCTTAGCATTTTGAGGGGTCCACAATTATAATCCATGCCATGCCAATCATTGAACTTTCCTGAAATATTTATCTTGAAATAGCATTAGCTCACTGAGCTATATGTTGTTAATAATTACCAAAACCACCTATGGATAGTTTCACTTTCAATCTCCCCCCTTTTGGTAATTGATGACAACATATAGATCAAAGCTCCAAACAATGATAATAAGGTTGAAATACATCGTCGCTTTGAGAAGTATGTGATAAGTAAGAGCTCCCCCTAAATTTGTGCATTATATAAAATTTGCTTTTGAATGCAAATGCACAATTGATTATGATCATGGGTCACTCTTCCATGTTACATACATCTTGGTGGAGCGCTCAAAATGATAGAAATTAAAAGCATGCACTCATCACCAAGCAAAGTGAATGATCATATATGGGATATAAGAGATAATATCAGGCAAGCAAGCATTAAAGTAGCATATGATCAAACACATGATCATACAAGTATCTCACACAAGGACATAGAGTAGCAAACAAGCACACAATAAAGTTCAACCAAATAGAAAAAGAGACAAAGAAGCAAAACACTCTCTCTTGAAGCCTATGATCTATAGATTCTCCCCCTTTCGCAACAAGTTATCAAAAGTTCAAAAATGCATAGTGCTATGCGTCTCTCAGGCTTGGTCTTCGGGAGGTGGTGTAGAGAGAACTCCAAGGATGAAGGCATCAGTTGATGTAGTTGGAGCTGATGGAGTGGCTGCTGGAGCAACATCCTCTTCCTCTTCATCTTCTTCAGCAGAATAATGCCTCTAAAATTCTTCCATGGGGTCCACCTTCTTGCACCATCTTCCTCTCTTTCTTTCCTTCTTCTTCTTCTTCTTCTTCTTCTTCTTCTTCTTCTTCTTCTTCTTCTTCTTCTTCTTCTTCTTCTTCTTCTTCTTCTTCTTCTTCTTCTTCTTCTTCTTCTTCTTCTTCTTCTTCTTCTTCTTCTTCTTCTTCTTCTTCTTCTTCTTCTTCTTCTTCTTCTTCTTCTTCTCCTCACTAGCAGCCTCTCCTCCAGTTGATTTGGAGGATTCCTGAGTGGAGGCTCTGACCTTAGACATAGGAACTCTTTTTGCTGGTGCCTTCTTGTTCAACCCTGGCTTGGTTGCAGCAGTTGTGGCATACTCCTTCTTCAGGAATTTCTTCTTTGAGCTCACTTCTTCTTCAACAGCTACATAATCCTCATCCTCAAAATCCGAGGTTTTCTTCTTCCTTGATCTGGTGGCTGCTTTGGGCAAGTTACTTGGTGTGCTCCTGCTGCCCTCATCATAGCTGCTTGAGGGACTAGTGCCCTCACTCATTTGCACTTGCTCTTCAGTTCTGTTCTGGCTGTCACTCTAGTCAGACATCTTGGCAAGCAAACTGACAGCAAACCCTGTGAATAGATATAGATAAGGTAGAATAGATGAGCATCACAAAGTGCAGGGTTTTTGCAAAACAGATGAGTCAAACACTTAGTTTTAGTTCTCCACAAAAAACATTTCGGAGCTACCGATTTGTTAAACTCGGTGGCACTGAAGCAACTTTTGGAACCTAAACTAGTGATATCGGTCAGACCGAATCATAGATTGGTGGCTCCAAGATTGCTAGGGTTTCACAGAGAGTTGAACTCGGTCACACCGATTTGCAATTTTTGGTCAGACCGAAAAGCGCATGTGCAATGGCCTAAGCCAAATCGGTGAGACCAATTTCTACAACTTGGTCGGTCCGAGATGAGTTCGGCGGAAACCTAACCCTAAATTTTCAAATCAAACCTAACCTAAAGGATGTTTTCTCTAGATAGATTGTTTTCATACGTGGTAATGATCATGGAAAAACAATGTGCTAGGAATCGGAGTAAGGAAATAGCACAAAGTATCGAACCCATACCCTAGTTCGGCGAGAGTTTGCTACGGTGACAACGGTAGAGCAGAATTCCATTGACGGCGACGAAAACCAGCGGCAGGAGGTCGCTGGCGGTAAGAAGATGATCTGGAGACCCGAGGAGGGAGAGAAGGATACGCGCGGGCTGATGGCTTTTGAAGAAATTTCCAAAATCTCAATCGTGGATATATATATATATATGTATATATATATATATCCCGACCCTGTCGGTGTGACCAAGTGGAACAACTCGGTGGCACCGAGATGCAGAATCGCAAGCGGTTACTGCAACTCGGTGTGACTGAAAAGTTCAAATCGGTTGCACCGAGATGGAAAACCTAGATCAACTTAGTGAACTCGGTGTGATGACTCGGTCATACCGAAATGCACAAAGAGGTTTTGGAAGTATAAGCCTATGACGAATCGGTGACTCCGAGTGCTCCTCACATAGAGTGGTTTGAATCTGACTTGATCAAACTTTGTGATGTAGCATGAATAGAGTTTGAGACGAGAAAAGCATAGATAGATAGAGGGAGTTCTTAGGCATTCTTGTCCATCCATTTGGCAAAAGAGAAAAACTCCAAACAATCAAAGTAACAAATGGATGTTCTCGAATGAGTAAAATATGCAATCAACATGCTCACACAATAAAATGACAAATGAAATATGTGACAAAGGATGCACAAACACTCTAGCATCTATCAAGCAATTGGCGATGACTAGGTCATCTATATATGAGTATATTAACTTAGGTGTCAAATGAGAACATTTGATCATAGGTCATACTCATCATTTAAGCACAAGTGGGGTTACCACTTTTACATAAAGCATTGCTGTGTTCACATCATTAGAGTTGCTTTAGCTCAATTGATTAGAGTAAAGCTCCCCCTAGATGTGATATCCCCCCTAAGAGGGATGAACTAACCTTGGGGTTTGTCAATGATGACTTCATGTAGGTGTTGAAGATGTGGACGCTCAATGTTGATGTAGATCAGTTGGAGCAATCCATTGGAGTGAGTTGCACTTTCAATACCTACACGTGTTAGTCCCACAAGGAACAAACAAGGATATCCATAGACATAGAGTGATGTACACACAAGATAATGTCCGTGAAAACATTAGGTTACCTTGTCCCTTGTCTTACCAATAAGAGGGTTTGTGAATCCTTGAACTAGTGCAATATGTGGAAGTTGTTTGCACTTGTCCTCGCCAAAAAAATATGAGTGAAGTATGTTGGCAGAGTCACTCTCAAGAACTCTCTAGTTCTTCTTCTTTGGGATCCACATCATCTTGATTGGAATCCTTGGATTTGTAGTCGTACTTGATGAAGTAGAACTAGATGTAGTCTTGGGAACCCACTTGACCAAGGCCTTAGGAGCTTCTTCAAATGCATGAATCTCCTCTTGAAGCTTGTCCTTGCCTTTTTGCTTGTGGTCTTGTGGTGGAAGATCATCTTGAGCTTGTGTCCCTTGGAAAGAAGTAGATCATACTTATCTTGTTGAGGAACAAACTTCGTCTTGGGGTATTGATCTTCTTCCCACTCAACTCCATTGGCATTGAACTTTCGTTCAAAACCAACACCTTGGTTCTTCCGGTGTCTTCCTTGCTTGCGTACAATTTCCTCAAATTGCTTACTCCCGGCAAGGCTCTTGTAAACACCTTTCTCTATAATTCCCTTCAATAAGCTATTTTCTTGCTCAAGTGTAACTTGGCTAAGAGAATCATTAGCGGAATCAAGAGAACTAATAGAAGCAACAGCATTGGATTTAACATGATTGTTGTTACTACTAGAAGAAGAATCTTTCTTACTCTTGTTGCTAGATTTAACTTGTGGCATGTAAGTAGACAAGAGTTAACGCTTGGCAATGTAAGAAGAACTTTTCTTGCGAAGATCATCATTGATTGCTTTTAAGAACCCATGCTCTTGCTTAAGGTTGAGCTTTTCAAAGCGTAACTTTTCATGAGTCTTTAAAAGTTCTCAATGATCTTCCAAGGTAGTTTTATGAGCTAACTTAAGAGTGTTTAGTTCTTTAGTTAGACGCTCAATCTCCTTCTTATCATCATCATTCGTTTTATCTTGATTATCATGATTAATAGCAAGTTCATCATAGTTTTCATCACTAGAGTTGTCAACAAGTAAATCATCATCACCTCGCAAATCATCTTCATCACTATTGAAATCAACATACTCGGGGTGTGATACCTTTGGGACTTTAGCCATAAAGCATCTTCCAATTCCTTCATTAGGTGAATCAAATATGTCGTAGGAGTTGGTTGACACAAGTGCTAGACTGGCAACACCTTCATCTTGAGTATATTCAGAGTCAGAGTGATAACTTCTCTCGGAGTGATGGTCGGAGTCGGAGCCGGATACCCACTACTAGGAAAAGGCCTGTTAGTGGCGCACCTGTTTTGCCCATTAATGGCGCACTAGAGATGCGCCACTATCATCACGCCATTAGTAACTAATACTAATGGTGCACCCCTGGTGCGCCATTAGTATACCAGACAATAGTGGCGCACCAGGCAGTGCGCCATTAGTATGTCCCGTGGTGCGCCATTAGTATGCCTCCCAGGGGGCCATATTTACCTTGTGCTCTGGGTTACTAATGGTGCACTACTAGGCAGTGCGCCACTATTGTGTTTATTGCAGTGCGCCACTAAAGTGCTGTGTGGTGCGCCACTAGTATGAATATTAGGATTTTTTTTATTTTCTGATATTTGCACAGGTTACAAAATATATTACTGGACAGAATATAGACAACACCACACAGCAACAACAGATTTATCGAATACAATAGAAGATTAGTCTCCGAATACAATTCATCATATTAGTCTCCGAATTCAAAAGACCGAACAAAGTAGAACATTACAAGTCTCGAGACCGTGAGTAGCGAGTTTGTCTTCACATTACAAGTCGATATCGATCATCTAAACTACCATCACATAGAAGAGAGCTGTGGTCATCACGATTAGCATCATCGCGATGAAACTAGTCTTCATCCGGTTCCTCCTCCGCTCCCTCCTCTCTCCCGCTAGATAGCGCGCTTATCTAGCTTCCGCCTTCTCCCTAGTGGTGTACCCTTTGTAACTGTTACCGCTGAAATGGTGAACCTGTCTCCGACACTCCTCCCAGTTGTCGTAGACTCCCGGAACCTTACCCTTGTACACGACATACGACAGCATCTCTATGCACTAGCCAAACAAAACGTTAGTAGAAATTCAGAGACAATACATAAGCAATATATAAGTATGCAACAAAATGATCGGAAGAGAAAAGCAAGATATTAATAGCACGATTCATGGTCCTACTAATAAATAGCATCGATTACATACAAGTTGAGCGACTGTCCAAACCAAAGAGACATACAAGTTCATTAAAGTTTAATTACAACATGAGCTAATCGATATTTCAGAACTACACATAGCATCACTACTTTCGACTCGACTCAGGGACCGGAGCATGGATGAAGCCGCCGTTTGTCGTGATGGTCATGAAATTGCGGGCATTGTCACCCTGCATTTGTAGCGTTGTTTCTATCTCACTGTTGGATGGTTGATATCTGAGGTAGAACTGCCCCGAGGTATGAAGGACATCTTGATGGATGATTTCCGCAAACTCCGACTGGATGCGAAATAATTCTTGTCTGATGTCCGCGTCCTGGATTGCCGACAAGCTTGCGGCCCAATCTTTGAGATTATTTGGTAGCAGAAGGTGATTATGGTCCCGTATGATCGCCCGCATGTGATGGAGGGCATAATAGGTATCCTTCTGACCGCCAGGCGGCTGCTTGACGCAGGGGAATGTCGTTTTGTGGATGAACACGTGCTTTCCGTACCTACGAATTGGCCTGCTGAAGGTGCCTCCAGAACTGGCGTAGCCTGGGAGAACATCATCAAGAACTTTCTTGATATTTGTGTAGTCTTTCTTCGACTGACGGTCCGAGTCGAAATACGTGGCCATGGAATATTTCGGGCTTAAGAGGATGAGTGTGCAATGTGTGTCACTGCACAAAACACGGAATGTTAGAAAAAAAGAACGATCAAAATCTAAGAAATCATATGTTATGGGGCGGTGAGGGGATGACTTACTCGAGAAAGTAAGGCACGAGGAAGTTATACTTATCTGGGTTTGCCAGAATGACGCCTTCGAGGTATGAACTCTCGACTTGCCGGTCCCCAGTGCTTGAAGGAAATATGCCCTAGAGGCAATAATAAAGTTATTATTTAGGGACAATTGCATTTTTACCCCTAGTTGGTTCCTACCCACGGGTTTTGCCCTTACTTTTCGAGCTTGCTCAGTTTTGCCCTTACTTTTTCAGTCGAGGTCCCTCAAATGCCCTTTGACCATTTGACCAAAACTTTCAAAATTCATAACTAATTCATATGAACTCAGAAAAATGCAAATAAGATATATAAATGTTCAGATAAACATTACATTTATGTGCATATCATTTGCATTCAGGACAAAAGCACCCTTTAAACTACCTGAGGTAATTAATCCTATTAACATTATTAAAAATAAAAAGGTATAAACAATATATTTTCATGAATAAAAATTACTTGCAAATGTAGGTGATGTTTTCTAAACATCCAGATATCTTATTTGCATTTTTCTGAGTTCGTATCATCTTGTTATGAATGTTCTAACGACTTTGACCATTATTTGGAAACTCCATAACAAATTCACACGAACTCAGAAAAATGCAAATAAGATATCAGGATGTTTAGGAAACATCACCTACATTTGCTTGTAATTTTTATTCTTGAAAAAATATTGTTTATACCTTTTTATTTTTGATAATGTTAATAACATTAATTACCTTAGGTAGTTTAAAGGGTGATTTTTTCCTAAATGCAAATGATATGCACATAAAGGTAATGTTTATCTGAACATTTTGATATCTTATTTGCATTTTTCTGAGTTCATATGAATTAGTTATGAATTTTCAAATTTTTGGTCAAACGGTCAAAGGGCATTTGAGGGACCTCGATGGAAAAAGTAAGCGCAAAACTGAGCAAGCTCGAAAAGTAAGGGCAAAACCCGTGGGTAGGAACCAACTAGGGGTAAAAATGCAATTGTCCCTATTATTTTTTTCTTATATCATGATAAATGTTTATTATTCATGCTAGAATTGTATTAACTGTAAACATAATACATGTGTGAATACATAGACAAACAGAGTGTCACTAGTATGCCTCTACTTGACTAGCTCGTTGATCAAAGATGGTTATGTTTCCTAACCATAGACATGAGTTGTCATTTGATTAACGGGATCACATCATTAGGAGAATGATGTGATTGACTTGACCCATTCCGTTAGCTTAGCACTTGATCGTTTAGTTTGTTGCTATTTCTTTCTTCATGACTTATACATGTTCCTATGACTATGAGATTATGCAACTCCCGTTTAACGGAGGAACACTTTGTGTGCTACCAAACGTCACAACGTAACTGGGTGATTATAAAGGTGCTCTACACGTGTCTCCGAAGGTACTTGTTGGGTTGGCGTATTTCGAGATTAGGATTTGTCACTCCAATTGTCGAAGAGGTATCTTTGGGCCCACTCGGTAATACACATCACTTAAGCCTTGCAAGCATTGCAACTAATGAGTTAGTTGCGGGTTGATGTATTACGGAACGAGTAAAGAGACATGCCGGTAACGAGATTGAACTAGGTATTGAGATACCGACAATCGAATCTCGGGCAAGTAACATACCAATGACAAAGGGAACAACGTATATTGTTATGTGGTTTGACCGATAAAGATCTTCGTAGAATATGTGGGAGCCAATATGAGCATCCAGGTTCCGCTATTGGTTATTGGCCGGAGACATGTCTCGGTCATGTCTACATAGTTCTTGAACCCGTAGGGTCCGCACGCTTAAAGTTTCGATGACGATTGTATTATGAGTTTATGTGATTTAATGTACTGAAGGTAGTTCGGAGTCCCGGATGAGATCGGGGACATTATGAGGAGTCTCGAAATGGTCGAGACGTAAAGATTGATATGTTGGACGACTATATTCGGACATCAGAAAGGTTCCGAGTGATTCGGGTATTTTAGGAGTACCGGGGAGTTACGGAAATTCACCGGGAGAAGTATTGGGCTTTATTGGGCCATACGGGAATAGAGGAGAGAGGCCAAAAGGAAGGAGGCGCACGCCCTCCCTCTGGTCCGAATTGGACAAGGGGTGCAGCCCCCTTTTCCTTTTCCCTCTCCCCCTCTTTCCTTCTCTCCTACTCCGGAAAGGAAAGGGGAATCCTACTAGGACTTGGGAGTCCTAGCAAGACTCCCCACACTTGGCGCGCCCCCTCTAGGGCCGGCCTCTCCCTCCCTCCTTTATATACGTGGGCAAGGGGGCACCTCTAGAAACACAAGTTGATCTGTTGATCTCTCCCAGCCGTGTGCGGTGCCCCCCTCCACCATATTCCACCTCGGTCATATCGTAGCGGTGCTTAGGCGAAGCACTGCGTCGGTAGCAACATAATCACCATCATCACGCTGTCATGCTGACGGAACTCTCCTGTGAAGCTCTGTTGGATCAGAGTTCGTGGGACGTCATCGAGCTGAACGTGTGCTGAACTCGGAGGTGCCGTGGGTTTGGTACTTGGATCAGTCGGATCGTGAAGATGTACGACTACATCAACCGCGTTGTGCTAACGCTTCCGCTTTCGGTCTACGAGGGTACATGGACACACTCTTCCCTCTCGTTGCTATGCATCACCATGATCTTGCATGTGCATAGGAAATTTTGAAATTACTATGTTCCCCAACAGCGCTGCCCAAGATCTTGGCACGCATGTAGAAGGGGTCGACTATCACGATGTCTGTGGTCTTGTATCTAATGATCCGCATCTCCATACTCAGCGAAAATAGCCGAACGAAGGTGTAGTGCAGCGGGTGAAGGTTAAACATAGTGAAGATGTCATAAAACCGCAGGACGATCATACCCCCAATGGCGCTATCCACAAAGCCCTTGCCCTCTGGCACCTTGGCCACGAAAACCGGGTATGCCACATCATTCTCTCGGAGACGCCACTTCTCTAAAGAAAGAACACTGTCATGCAGACTCCGCATAACACCGGTTGCAGCATTGAGCAAATTAGTCGGTAGCATCGGCCTACCCGCCACATGCACCCTCCTCGAGATATCCTTAGGTGAAGGTGGCCCGTCCTGAGCATGGATCATACTCGGTGCCGGCTGGCTCACACCCTTGTTACTCTTTCTTTTCCGTCCCTTCTTTTTCTGCTATAATGGGATCGAGTTCTGCTCACAGACAACCTTCTTGAGTGTCTTGGGGCTGATAATATTTCGCACCTCGGCTATCTGAGGCTCGGTGAAGGCGGCAGCTGGAGGCGTCTCCTGGGAACTGAACGCCAGACGACGCCTGTTGCAAATGGGTTTCTCCACAGTACCAGCTAGATCGTCTTTTGCAGGGTTTGGTTCTTGAGAAGGAGGCCCCAAGAATTTGTCACTGTACCCATGTTCGTTGAAGTACTTATCGACGTTGGTAAATGTACCATCGTTGTCATCGTCGGCGTCGTCCGGATCTTGTGCCATATGCATGTCCGGATCCTGTGTCATATCCATGTCCGACATGTCCGGTAGCGTTGCGGGGGTCTTGCCATGGCTTGGCACCGGCACGACTGGCGGTGTCTGTGGGGTGGTGTCCCCTGCCCCCAAACGAATCCGGCTCTTCGGCCAAAGCATGGGCCAGCTTATGTAGGCGCTGAGGGTCATCACATCATCTTCGTCGGCCCCATCGGGTCGATACAGAGGTAACATGTCGTCGAAGCCCAGCAGCACCCGAACCAGTTGAACCCTATAAACGGTGGGTGTCATCTAATTACCGTGGAACACGCGACTTCCCGGTTGAACGATTCTGCCCTTGGCGACATCGACCAACTCGTCGTTGTCGGTGTCCTGGGAACGGGGGTCCCCAGACTTGCCTGCCCGCGACCCGCGGTGTGGCGGAGCCAGCAGGCCGTACGACCCATCTTCATCAACAAAGCATCCAAGACCCTCGCGAGGGTCCAAGCCTCACGAGGCGGACGACGCAAGACCTCCTCCTGAGCGGTCTAGTCAGGCAGGCTCGCGAGGGGCGGAGATATCAAGGCGAAGCGAACCTCACGAGTCTCTCGTGACGTGAGCCATGATGATCGACAACAGGCAGGCGACAGGCAGGCGCGAGCGCGCACATCGTCCTTGTTTCCTCTTTGGTGCAAAGGGGGGCAAGTGCAGCCGCGGAGTACCGAGGCATCGGGCAAAGGTTGCTATTTCGGTGCAACAAGACCAAGACCATGGACTGCAAGATGGAGGTCATCGTGGAGCCCAAGACGGCGTCACCACCAGAGCTTTGGGTAGGCGAAGACTACTTTTGTCAGGATGGCTCGTACTAGCTGTCCCCTCTCAAATTTGCCCGCCGTTGTTGGCTCCCTTCCCGCTCAATATTTGGGAAGAGGACCAGGGCCTCTATAAATAGGACTAGCCACTGCAGTAGAAGGGGGCGATCTCATCGGACCCAGAGATACACACAAGTCCAAAAGCAGAAGAACACCTCAACCTCAGGAGGCTGTTCTCCCCTTGTATTGTTCATCATTAGCCCAAGAGGCAATCCACCACCACCACACTGGAGTAGGGTATTACACTACAACGGTGGCCCGAACCAGTATAAACCCCGTGTCTTTCTGTGTTGTGAGTTCGTCGAGTTCGTCCGCAAGATCTAGTGAGCTAGAGCATAGATCGGTAGGAGGGAAAGACTTCGCGCGCACCCCAGTGTTCGAACCTTAAGAGTTTGCCGGAACCCCACATCCGACATTTGGCACGCTAGGTAGGGGTGCGCCGGAGCTCCTCTCCACCAACCTACGCCCCGCATCGCCGCACTTTGCCCCCATGGCAGGTGCACCGTCACCCACCTCTGCGCCCGACACCAGCAACAGGGAGTCTGGGTACCGAGCCCTGGCCCCCGCCCTGCAGCGAGTGCAGTGGCCAACCAAGTTCAAGCTGGAGATGCTGCCGCGTTACAATGGCGCGGCAGACCCGGCGCTTTTCCTGCTGTCGTACAAGGAGGCCGTCCTCGAAGCCGGGGCGACGCCAAGATCATGGCCAACTGGTTCCCCATGGCCCTCGCCGGCGAGCCGCGCGCCTGGCTGCTCAACCTCCCGGGATCTATGGTGGCATCCTGGGGGGAACTCCTCGACCTCTTCACTGCGCGCGGTGTCGGCGCACCACGTAGTCGCGACACTGCTGGGTGGCTCTCAAGCACCACCTTCAGATCGCCACGTCAAACCTTTCTTCCGTCAGATTGGGGCAGCCACCAGGCGCCCGGGGCTCCGTCGGGTTGGGCCGCGCCGGAGGCCGACCTCACCTTTGGCTCGAAAGACCACCCCGACTCCACCGCCGGCTCCGGGGCGCTCCCGATGCTCTGCACACCCACCATCTGCAACGTGGCCGTTACTAAGACCCTCGTCGACGGAGGCGCCGGCCTCAACTTGCTCTCCGTAGAAGCCTTCAGCCTTCTTCATGTGCCGCTCGAGCGGCTCGGCCTCAGCAAGCCCTTCGTGGACGTGGGTAGTGGACCTGCCCACTCTCTGGGTCAGATCCGCCTCCCTGTCACCTTTGGCATGCGAGACAACTACCGTACCGAGCTGGTGGATTTTGACATCGCCTGCATCGGTCTCCCATACAATGCCATCCTCGGGTACCCGACCCTCGCTCAGTTCATGGCGGCGACTCACCCGGCCTATAACCTCATGAAGATGCCAGGGAGAAAGGGCGTCCTCACCATCAAGGGGGACACTAAGGAGGTCGTGACGACGCTCAGGCTCACCTTCAAGACCGTGGCAGCGGCACAGCCGGCCGGTGCCGGTGCGCCCGAGGCCAAGGAGACCGCGCCCACCAAGAAAAAGAAGCTGTTCACCCAAGACAAGGCAGAGACCAAGTAGGTGTCGGTCAGCGAGGACGGGTCTTCAGGAGCCACCTTCACCATAGGAACTGGCCTTGATCCGGGACAAGAAGAAGCTTTGGTGAGGTTTTAGCGCGCGAACAAGGAGATATTCGCGTGGGAGCCCAATCAACTAGTAGTGGTCCCGAGAGAGGTAATCCAGCATCACCTAAGGGTGTGCCCCAATGTACGCCCCGTGAAGCAGCGAGCAAGATGGCAGTCCACTGAGAAGCAGGCCTTCATCATCCAAGAGACACGCAAGCTGGAGGCGGCATGTACCATCCGAGAAGTTCGATACCCCGAATGGCTGGCGAACCCCGTTGTGGTACCGAAGAAAGGTGGGAAGGAACGGATGTGCGTCTACTTCACCAACCTCAACAAGGCCTGCCCCCAAGCTCCGTTCCCCCTTCCGTGCATTGATCAAATCGTCGACTCCACCGCCGAGTGCTATTTTTTGTGTTTCCTGGATGCGTTCTCTGGATACCATCAGATCAAGATGGCGGTGGAGGATGTGGAGAAGACGGCCTTCTTGACACCATGTGGGGTGTACTGCTACACCTGCATGCCTTTCGGCCTTCGCAACGCGGGCGCAACCTTTGAGCGGCTGATGCATATCGCCTTGGGGCGGCAGCTCGGCAAGAGCACAGAGGCCTACGTTGATGACATAGTGGTCAAATCTCGCGAGGCGAGGACGTTGATCCAAGACTTGGAGGAGACCTTTGAGAGTTTGCGTCGGGTGAACTTGAGGCTTAACCCGGAGAAGTGCGTGTTTGGCTTCCCCTCTGGCAAGCTGCTAGGGTTTCTCGTATCCCATAGAGGGATCGAGGCAAACCCGGAGAAGATCAAGGCCATCGAAGACATGATCCCACCATAGACCCTCAAGTAGATGCAAAAGCTGGCAGGGCGGGTGACCACGTTAGGGCATTTCATCTCTAAGCTAGGCGAGCGCGCCTTACCCTTCTTAAGCTCATGAAGAAGAAATGCCCCTTTGAGTGGACCCCGGAGGCCGATCAGGCCTTCCAAGACCTCAAGAAATACCTCACCAGCTCCCGGTGATGGTGGCGCCATGACCTCTCGAGCCTCTGGTGCTCTACCTCGCCGCCACCCCGCACTCCGCCAGCGCGGTGCTGGTGGTGATTCGGGAGGAGCGCAAAGACAAGGGCATGCCGCGCCAAGCCAGAGCTGGTGCAGCGCAAGGTCAGGAAGGCACACCGAAGCCATCAGCGGCGGAAGATCAAGCACGGCAGGGCAACGTCGCGGAAACTCCTGAGGATGGCCAAGTCTCAGGAAGCCCTCCACCTCAGGATACGCCGCAATCTCCGCAAGACCCGAGCCTCAATAGTGTGCTATCCCTCGCCAAGCACCAGGTGTACTTCGTCAGCAACGTATTGCGGGACGCAAGGGCACGCTACCCCATGCCGCAAAAGCTCCCGCTCGCACTCTTGGTGGCCTCGCGCAAGCTGCGGCACTACTTCCAGGGGCACCCCAAGAAGGTTGTCTCATCTTACCCATTGGAGAGGGTACCCAGGAGCCCAAACTCAGCTAGAAGGGTCGCTGAATGGAACATCAAGCTGCAAGCATTCCAGCTGGAGTTCAACACCACCAGGGTCATCAAGGGAGCCACGCTCGCCGATTTTGTGGCAGAATGGATGGATGCCCCGGCTCTTGAGGAAGGAAAAGACCGGTCCACCTCCCTAGGAAGTGAGGCGCCAGATGGTTGGGTCATGTATTTTGATGGCGCCTTTGCGCACCAAGGCGTGGGGGCTGGAGCAGTGCTCATCTCGCCCACTCAGGACAAGCTTTACTACGCCGTGCAACTCTGCTTCCACCATGGCGAGAAGGTCTCCAACAATATCACAGAATACGAAGGCCTCATAGCTGGCCTAAAGGATGTGGCGGCTCTGGGGGTGAGGCGCCTTGGGTGCCTCGCAGCTCCTTGTCAACTTCAACAAAGTGTATGAGCCAAAGGACGAGCACATGGAGGCCTACCTTGCGGAGGTGCGCAAAATGGAAAAGCAGTTCTCAGGCTTGGAGCTGCAGCATGTGCCCCAGGGCACCAACAAGGAAGCCGATGACATCGCCAAGAGAGCATCCAAGCGGCAACCGCAAGAGCCCGGTGTCTTCGAAGAGCGTCTCTTCAAGCCGTCAGCTACGCCATCTCTTTCAAACACGACACAGCCTCGGGAGGAGCTCCCACAGCCCCTGGCCATAGGAGCCCCAGCTTGCGGCCCAACCTTAGGAGCTCGGCTACTCTTGGCGCTCGAGCCCCGGGAGGAGTGCTAGACCAAGGAGTTCAAGGAGTACCTGGTGCACGGGACACTGCCGGAGAAGGAAGAAGACGCGGAGTGCGTGGCCCGACAGGCCACGGCATACTACATTCAAGACGGCGAGTTGTACAGGAAATGACCGAACGATGTCACGTTGCGCTGCATCCCCAGCGATCAAGAGAGGGAGCTGCTGGTTGACATACATGGTGGGGACTGTGGACATCACTCATCATCACGGACCCTCGTCGGCAAGGCCTTCCCCAGCGGATTCTATTGGCCCACAACAATCAACGATGCAGCCGAGCTGGTGAAGTCCTGCGAAGCTTGCCAATTTCACGCCAAGGAAATCCATCAGCCTGCTCAGGGCCTCCAAACCATCCCGCTCACGTGGCCGTTCGCGGTCTGGGGGCTAGACATCCTAGGCCTGTTCCCACGAGCGCCAGGGGGCTACCGTTACCTCTACGTCGCCATGGACAAGTTCACCAAGTGGGCGGAAGTGGAAGCCGTCCAAACCATTCTAGCCCGCTCTACTGTCAAGTTCATCAAGGGCCTCGTGAGCCGCTTCGGGGTCCCCAACCGCATCATCACAGATAACGGCTCGCAGTTTACTAGTAACCTCTTTAAAACCTACTGTGCTGACCTTGGAACGCAGATCTGCTATGCTTCGGTGGCCCACCCCAGGAGCAATGGTCAGGCCGAGAGCGACAACGCCGAGGTCCTGAGGGGCCTCAAGACCAGGACCTTCAAGAAGAAGCTAGAGGCCTGCGGCAGGGGATGGCACGATGAGCTCCAATCCATGCTATGGTCCATCCGCACCACCGCTACCAAGCCAACGGGCGAGACTCCGTTCTTCCTCGTCTACGGAGCTGAAGCGGTCCTCCCTCATGAGGTCAAGCATCGCTCCGCGCAGGTTCTGGCGTTCGACGAAACGCGGCAGGACGCCATGCGGGGGATGGATCTCGTGCTGGGGGAGGAACATCGTCGCGAAGCTGCATTAAGGGAGGCAAGGTACCAGCAAGAGCTGCGGCGCTACCATTGCCGCAACATTCGCTCCAGGACGCTCGAGACGGGTGACCTGGTCCTGAGGCGGGTCCTCTCCAGGGAAGGGTTGCACAAGCTTTCACCCATGTGGGAGGGCCCGTTCAGGGTCGTCCACATCTCTAGGCCTGGCGCCGTGCACCTGGAGACGCAAGAGGGGACACCTATCCAAAACACCTGGAACATCCAGCACCTCCGGAAGTTCTACCCATGAAGCAAGGCCCAGAGCCTGTGAAGAAAGGCCCAGAGCCTGTGAAACAAGGCCTAGAGCCTGTGAAGAAAGGCCCAGAGCCTGTGAAGAAGGCTCGGTGCCTATGAAGAATCGCCGCCCGTGACACTCTCACGTAATAATGAGTTGGGGCTGTACACGCACCGGAGTCTCAAGAGCGCCAGCCTCAGGCCCTGGGGCTCCCTCCCACGCCTAGTGGACAACACTTAGCTCCGCACTAGCGAGAAGACTTGAAGACTAGATTAGGTGTCGGACGCGGCTTTTCATTTGCTTTCTATAGTTGGCTCGCTTCTCCTTAATCAAGTTTGCCTTTGCCATTCCTTGCTGATTTGGTTCCTTCGCCTTTTATAGCGTTTTTCGGCTCTGGTTTTCTCATGATCTCTCTCTTGCATACCTCACGAGGGGGCTAGGCAGGTGCCCTCGCGAGCATTTTTCTTCTCTCTGCCTTCTCGTGAGTCACCCTCGTTCGAGCCTAAAAGCTAGCACATCTCTCCTAATCCGTGCCCCTCGAGTACTGCGATACAAAGCGCCAAGTCAAGGTTTGGGTGAACGAAAAATCCTCTAGCGCACCCCCTAACAATTTTTTTGCAGTTTCTGAGCAAACACAGACATCTCGTGAAGGAAAGGGTGTCCCAAACGCGCCAGGTTAGGCTATCTTTGCGCAAAATAACAACACGACATGGGAATAACACACACGTTGCATTAACCAAGAACCACAGTTTGATACACACCCCTCTGGGCCTATACTGGTTTCATTTTTTGATGCAGGAAAAAAGGAAAAAGCTAAACTAAGCGGCGTTTCCGCAATCCGCGGAGGCAGGCCCTTAGCGACACCCTGAGCCTAGCCAGACCCCTCCTCGCGCTTCACGGAGGCGCGGCGACGAGATGACCCGCTGCCTCCTTCGAAGCGGGCGCGGCGGCTGGTCGTAGCTACCGCTGCTGGAGCTGTCACTGAAGGAAGAGCCGCCGTAGCTAGAAGAGACACGATCGCCGCCGAGGGCAGGCTCGCCCTCATCCTCGTCGTGACCGTCACCGAGGCTGAGCAACTCCTCACCGTCGTTCGTCTCGGGGCAGCACCCGGCGCGGCGACCATCTTCCCCGAACACCCTCACATAGAGGGTCGACCCACCGTCATATTTGAAGTGGAGCGTGCACCGCCTGCCAGCGGCGGAAGTCTCGACCGCGACCCAGGAGGCCTTGCTGCAGCAACCATCCGCCTGCAACCAGAGCCCGCCTAGACCAGGGGCCGGCAGTTCATCGACAAGGAAGCGCGGAGGCTGGAGCCAGTTGCCAGCCGGGTTCTCCGACAAGACAACGAACTCCGACGACACATCCGCTGAATGGAAGCGTGGGCAGGGAGGCCGCGCCACCATCGCACACCTCCCCTCGTCAGATGGACCGCCATGGTTGGGACGGTCCCCTCCGCGTGCCGCAACGCCTCCTCGACGGTGGGCCATGGCAGGGGTCGCAGCGTGCTTGCGCGGACGGCCGCGACCACGCTTGGGCGCCGGGAACCAGGGCCCTCGCGAGGGGCCTTCCCCTTCTCGACGGCAGAGAACTTCCTTCATGGCGCCATCGGAGGCACTGCAAGCAATGAAGCAAAGAAGAAGCGAGCAAGCGAGGAAGAGATGGGCAACGGGGGCTCCGCCGCCCTCCCCATTTATAGCAAGAGAAGGCCAACCGGCGTCTCCCACGATCGCAAGTAATGATGGTTTCCCTTGCGTGTCGTAGGGACTTGTCAAGTCGTGCAGTCGTCGAGGCAGCGTGGGGAAGTGGAGAGACCCACGACCTATGGATCGCCATGCGTCAACCGAGGCCGCAGGCTTTTGGGGCCCGTGGTGCTTCGAACTTGACCCTTGGCCTTGCCGCGAAGCCAAGCCCGCATGCACCTTGGGCCCGGGGCTACTGTCGGCGTCCTGGGAACGGGGGTCCCCAGACTTGCCTGCATGTGGCCCGCGGTGTGGCGGAGCTAGTAGGCCGTACGGCCCATCTTCATCAGCAAAGCATCCAAGACCCTCGCGAGGCGGACGATGCAAGACCTCCTCCCGAACGGTCTAGTCAGGCAGGCTCGCGAGGGGCAGAGATATCTAGGCGAGGCGAACCTCACGAGGCTCTCGTGACATGAGCCATGACGATCGACAATAGGCGGGCGACAGGCGGGCGCCAGCATGCGCAACATCCTTCTTTCCTCTTTGGTTCAAAGGGGGCAAGCGCAGCCGCGGAGTACTGATGCATCAGGCAAAGGTTGCTATTTCGGTGCAACAAGACCAAGACCAAGGACTGCAAGACGGAGGTCATCATGGAGCCCAAGACGGCGTCACCACCAGAGCTTTGGGTAGGCGAATACTACTTTTGTCAGGATGGCTCGTACTAGCTGTCCCCCCTCAAATTTGCCCGCCCTTGTTGGCTCCCTTCCCGCTCAATATTTGGGAAGAGGACCAGGGCCTATATAAATAGGACTAGCCACCGCAGTAGAAGGGGGCGATCTCATCGGACCCTGAGATACACACAAGTCCAAAAGCAGAAGAACACCTCAACCTCAGGAGGCTGTTCTCCCCTTGTATTGTTCATCATCAGCCCAAGAGGCAATCCACCATCACCACACTGGATTAGGGTATTACACCGCAACGGTGGCCCGAACCAGTATAAACCCCGTGTCTTTCTGTGTTGTGAGTTCGCCGAGTTCGTCCGCAAGATCTAGTGAGCTAGAGCGTAGATGGGTAGGAGGGAAAGACTTCGCGCGCACCCCAGTGTTCGGACCTTAACGGTTTGCCGGAACCCCACATCCGACAGTCGTTCATGAAGTGCAGGAGAGTGCACGGAACATTGGTGGCGCCCTGCGAAAACATGTAGGGCGTCAGGGATGCCCAGTCAAAGACAAGGAGATGAAGTCTTCGGCCGAGAGGCTTAATTAGTTACCGTGATGGCGTCGAGCTCGGCTAATGTCGAGGCATCGCCAACGGCAGGCGTGCAAGTGATGGAGGGGTCGCTTGCTGCTGAGGTGGCAGCCGGTGTATTCTTCCCACACCCGGGTGTATTAAGCTGGAATGCCGGCGCCGCCGCAGGAGACACCAATGCCGCCTCCGCCGGAGACACTAATGGCACCGCCGGCGAGTTGCTGCCCGTGAAGCTGGAATCAGGCGCGGCCCCTGTTGGCCGCCCGCAATCCACGCCTGCAGCCCAGAAACCAAGGTAGGCATAATGGCAGTTATCGTCGCTCCGAGTTGGTCTCGCACTTTCTCTTCGACGATCTCCAGAATCCGCGCCACTTGTGCCTTGAGTTGTTGGAGCTCACACTCCTGGCTTTTCGAGCTGGTCTTTCTCTCCTTTCGCCCAGTGGTATAGTACTCCGACCATTTCGTGGACAAGCCTTTCCCGGCCACACGACCAGCTGATGTCGGCTTACTGAGCCTATCCTTGTTTTTCATTACGTTCAACACCCTATTTAAAGGGGTGTCGAAAGGGGAGCTCTGAGACGACCCCACACTACTGCTTTCAGTGTCCTGCGGAAGAAACGTGAACCATTTAGAAATTTGGCTTCATTAATTAGAATGCAACCATATGGAGCTAATTACGTGGGGGTGTATTCCTTACCAGAACACGCTCAAGCGCCTTGGTCTTCAGATCCGTGGTATGCTCCTTGGTTACCGGGTCAATCTTGTACTGGGCCTTGACATAGTTCTTGGTCTGCTTGTCATGGTATTTCTCGAAGAGGGGCGGTAGGCCTCGCCCGGCACGCTCCGCGTCCTGCTTGTCCCATATAGGTTCCACCACTCCGTAACAGCCGGGACCGAGTTTGTGGACCCCTAAGTTCAAGTCCCGCATCTCTTTCCCCCCACTAACTTGATTCCGCAGATGCGTTGCTCTTGCACTTGATCTTGAACTCCCGGTAGTCATCTTCGCTGATCGAAGGATTTTTCTCCTTGATCTTCTCATAACTATCACCTTTTTCAATCATGCTCTTCGCCGAGGCTCTCCAAGTAGCCAGGACCGTGCTCATCTTCGTGAGGGCAGCACTATTCACTTTATTCCCTGAGAGGCGTGTGTTTGCGAAGTCACCGGGCAACTTGTATCGTTTGTGCAGTTTCGTGAAGAGGAGGTTGCGCAAATTCCCTCGCTCACGATGCCTTAGGTTCTAGATGTTGATCGAGACGGTGCTCCGGAGAATGCACCCAAGCTGTCCCACGTACCCCTTGACTATTTCTAGGGGCGCCGTTGGATGCCCCTCGAAGGACACTTCAGTAAATTTCTCATTGACGGTGCCGAGCATGTTCGGGCGCCGGTCCTTCCGTTGCCTCTTCGGTTGGCTGCCATCTGTGTGTGCGCTGCCATCATCAGTGGTGGCATGCTCGGCGGCACCATCAGTGGTGTCATTCCCGACGCCACTAGGGGTTGTGTAGTCAGTATCGGTGTCGGGGGCGGCGTCCTCATAGCGGTGAGGTTCTTCCTCCATCTCCTGGGACAGCTCCCAGAATGCCTTGCCCGAACCGCCGGCCTCATCGTTGTTGGCCATGTTTCGCTCTAAATAGGAAAAAAGTTTGGTCAAAAAGTTGGTTATTGTCAAGGAACAAGATCTGATCATTTAGGGTTTGTGAGGAATTATCATGGTCTCATCATTTAGGGTTTGTCGACACCGAGGCATCCTAAAGCTAAGCTTTTATAATTTAGGCTTTGTCGATGCCGAGGCACCCTAAAAGCCTAAGCTTTCATCATTTAGGTTTTTATCGACACCGAGGCACACTAAAAGCCAAGGTTTTATCATTTAGGGTTTGTCGACGCTGAAGCACCCTAAATGCTAAGTTAAGTTTTCATCATTTAGGGTTTATCGATGCCGAGGCACCCTAGGTTGACTGATATATATGGGTACTCTAAATGGCAGATCGCATCGGCAGCACCGCCTACTCGAGTGCCTAGGAAAAGAGCGCTGGTGCTTCTGATCATGCTACCCCCTCACAGCCAGAGAAACAGAGAAGGCAACTTGCGGGTTAAACTATGCCAAACAGAGTATTATATCACAGGCACACACATATGTATATATATCACACATACTTGAGTTAACACAGACTACAAAATGAAACAAGTTCACAAGGTTGGATACACATATATGGTGACAGATAGAGTAATAACTATGAGTTGATATCACACTTCTATATGTATAACACAAGAGGCAGTTGATCCTACTTAATTAAGTACTAAGATACCCCGGACCATGCATTAGTCGCAAGTACCCCATATGTCCTATTTTTAGCAAAGTCATGCTAAAATTCACGGAAAATTTCAGCATGACCTTTGCTGAAAATAGGACATATGGAGTACCTGAATTTGCCGGAATGGAAGTTAATCGACATTCCAGCGAACTCAAGGGCCTCTCGGGGTACCTGCAAAATCATCACGACATGATGGTCGGAGACAAAACCCAGCAAACTCCTTCCCTTCACTCGGGGTACATCAATATATCTTCTAGCCATGAAACCATACCCTGATTCTCGTTTCTTTGTCTTGCCAAAGAGAAGTTGGCTGCAGAGGATGGTCCAACTCAGATCAGCCTACAGAAGTTCATTGTATAATTCTGTTTAGTTCCAAGCATATACGAATACTCTTTAGAGTGGGCACAAAGATGGAAGCAAACTAATAGCACAAAGTGAATAGCAAATCGGCTACTGAAACTATACTGAAACCATGTTGAAACTTTACTGAAACTACTCCTTGCAAGCAAACTGAAACTACTCCTTGGAAGAAAATTGTCTTGGAAGGAGTATTGTGTGCACAAATCTACTCCAGCTAGTTGCTTTCACTTAGAGATTGTTAGGAAGCCAATAGCACAAACAACATGAGTCATTCTTTAGACAGTTACAAATAGAAACAATGGCAACCAAGGTTAAAAACCAACAATCATATATATTGAAATCTTTCGGTTGTTTAGTGTTGTAGCTTGGAAGTTGTACCTACCACTATTTTCTGGAGATTACATTCTTAATGGAGGGCTATGGTTGTGCACTCAAAAGTTGTTGGAAAGAAAATACCCTGTATTTTAGTGCATTATAGTACACAAAAGTAGGAAAAGTTCCTGTGAAAATATAGATGCAAGGAAAAATAAGCAGCCAAATAAGAAGTTGTGTACTTCAGAGGATGTAAATGTGTAGTTCCTAGAAAAATATGCAGTCAAACAAACTAGCAATGTTGCTGTAATTACTTAAAAGCTTGTGTGACTGCTTCAGCAAAATTAAGAAACAAAGAGTGCTTGGAAGGAGTATTGTGCACAAAGTGAATTTGTAGGACGCAAAACTTGAGAAAATGACACCTAACACCGAAACTACAAACAGAACTAAAGAAAAATGGCAGGGCAGAGCCAGCATCATCTATTGTCACAACATTCTTGCCAGTAAACACCAACAAGCATGATCTAACTACTCATGTATTGTCAATAGCATAGCCACCCCTATCTATCAACCACACAAACAAGTATTTAAGATTCCAACAACTAGGACCCCTTGTAGTCTGGTGATCCCTCCTATATGCCTGATGGGTCATCGCGATGCGAAAAACTCACAACCATTTTCATTAGCAGCATAGGTAAGATGGCAAGCCCCTATTGCCCAAATCAAACTGAAATGCATCTGTATGCCTAATTTGGTGTCCAACCAATCCGCATCCCCACCCACTGTTACCATCATTCAGAAGGAAGAATCGGGCTATGCGATGCCATGCCATCGATTTCCCCCCGTTGTTGTTTCTATTATAGAACAGAACAACATTGTAGTGACCGCAAAAAACAAGAGAGGCCACCTTACCCTACACTACACGCCGCCACCTAGGGATGCCGAGGAACATAACAAAGATGGCAAAGCGGGTCTCACCTTGGTGGAGACGACAAGAACGGTGGTGGTGGATGCTTGGGAGTGGCAGCGACGAAGACGGAGACAGGGGCGGCGACGAAGACCGCGACGGAGACGGGGGCGGCGACAAAGAAGGAGGCGGGGGGCGCACCACGATTGGTTGGGGGCGGCGGCCGAGGTGGTGGATGCTCAGGGTTGGCAGCGGCTTGCGGTGGTGAGGGGTGGAAGAGCTGCGGTGGTGATGGGTGGAGGAGCGCTGGAGGTGGGGGCGGGGCGCGCTGGAAAGGGATCGTCGGCGGCGTGGGGGAAAGGGATCTGGCACGGGGGGCGAGGGGGCTAGGGATTTGATCTGGCGAGGGGGAAAGGGATAGAGGGGGAAAGTCATAGCAATGGCGCACCTCCAAGGGGTGCGCCATAAGTACATCCATAGCAATGGCGCACCACCAAGGGGTGCGCCATAAGTAACTTTTTTATTGATAACAATGGCGCACCCTCTCCTGGTGCGCCATTAGTAACTTTTTTTTTATTTTTTATTGATAACAATGGCGCACCCTCTCCTGGTGCGCCATTAGTAACCTTTTTTAATTATTTTTTATTGATAAAAATTATTACACTATATAGAGGAGAGGAGTAGAGGAGGGAGGGAGGGAGCATTTACATTCATTGACGAGGCGGTGGTTGGCGTTCGTTGTCAGCCGTCGTTGGACTGCGAGTAGCCCTGCCGAAGTCTCCACCTCCGGACTCCGGCTTCCTCGTCATGGCGGTGGAACAAGGTGTAGCTGCCGGTGGGGTGGGGTGGGGCGGCTGCGGCGAATGGGGTTGGGGCGCGACGCGACCTAGCCTAACCTAGGTTGGAGCGGGGGAGGGTGCGGGGGGTCATCGACGGCGGTGGAGCGGGGGTGTGTGCGGGGGGTCGGCGGCGGCAAGGGGGATCTGGTGAGGGCCGGGGATCGAGATGGAGGGGGATCTAGCGCGGGGGGCGAGGGGAAAAGGGATAGAGGGGGGAAGAATAACAATGGCGCACCACCCAGGGGGGAAGAATATTCATGAGTTCAAAAAATATTAACAAATTCAATACTTTTTGTGAGTTAGAAATTCAATACCAGAATAAACACATAAATAAATATTCATGAGGACTAGAACAGAAGAAATATCATTTCAAAATGTCGAAATACAATCGAGAAATAAAGACTACGATTTAAATACAATCGATCTTAGCTAGCTATCTTTTCACAATCTTCTTGCCCTTCTTTTTCGCAAATGGAGTTCTTCTATTGAACGGACGTCCTTTAGGTAGGGTAGTCCTGCTTCTTCTTGTGGTGTATGGCACTTCATCGTTGTCGTCATGTTCCATCTTCGGGTCGCCGTACTTGCCGAAGTCTTGCTCATTCGCGACTCCATCCATTCCGATGATCTTCGTTTTGCCTCTCCTCACGACAACACGACTAGGCTTTAACGGGTCGGTAATGAAGAAGCATTGGTCCACTTGGGAAGCCAGTACCCATGGCTCATTTTTCGCGGTGACGTTTGCGCCCGCGGACTTGGATTTGGCTTCGGGTATAACCATGGTGGTGAAATACCGGTCTTCTTTTAGGACGCTCTTGGCCCATCTGACACGGAACATCGGGACCTTCTCTCCAGCGTAGCTCAGCTCCCAGATCTCCCAGATCCTTCCGTAGTATCTGTCCTTGTCGTTACCGGTGTAGGATTCCATCGTTACCCCAGAGTTCTAATAACCATCGCTCTTCATGTCCTTGTCCTCGGTGTAGAATGTGTAGCCGTTGATATTGTATGCCTCATAGGTCATCAGGTTGTGCTCGGTGCCCTGTGACAAGGCGAATATGAGTTTTTCTTCCGCGGAAGAATCCTCATGTAAAGGGTACGGCAGAAGCTTCTCCTTGAACCAACGCGTGAAACATGAGTTGTGCTCTTTCATTATATCTCCGTCCGTCCTCTGTTGGCCTCGGTCATTGTACGTCTTCTCAATAAAGGTTTTGTGCTCTACCACCCAAGGATCGACCACGTCTATGTGTTGTAGCGCGACTAGGTTTGCTCTTTCAAAGTCGGCGAGTCGACCCTCGAAGTCGACATGCATTTCGCCGCGACCATCATGGTGACCCCATCCAGCGAGCCTGTCGAGGTGCCTGTTGACGGGCAGACCAACGGGGTTCTCGACGCCTAGATAATTCGTGCAGTAGGAGATGCACTCTTCGGTCAGAAAGCCCCTGGCTATGCTTCCCTCTGGACATGACATGTTGCGAACGCATCCTTTGATGACACCATTCACCCTTTCGAATGGCATCATGCTGTGCATGAACGTCGGCCCGAGTTCGATGATATCCTCCACGATATGGACCAGCAGATGCACCATAACATCGAAGAATGTGGGCGAGAAGTACATCTCAATCTCGCATAGTATCACCACGATCTGTTCCTGTAGCCTTCTGAGTTGCCTCATGCCAACCGACTTCCAAGAGATGCCGTCGAAAAAGTTGCATAGGCCAAATAGCGTTTCACGGACGTGCGCGTCCATGATCCCACGGATTGCAACTGGAAGTATCTGCGTCATCAGCACATGACAGTCGTGAGACTTCATCCCACTGAACTTCTGCTTCGCTGAGTCTAGGTATCTGCTTATCTTCCCCATGTAACCGTAAGGAAGTTTTACTCCTACGAGGCAGGTGAAAAACTGCTCGATCTCCTCCTGACTTAGAGTGAAGCACGTGGGAGGGTAGTCATTTCCGGTCTTCTTGGCCTTTTTGCCTCTGCGCCGACTTTCCGTGTCCTACTTCGCCTCATCATCATCATCATTAGCGTGAAGCTCCTCCCTGATGCCCATTGATTTCAAGTCTGCCCTTGCTTTCGGCCCATCTTTGGTCCTCTTTGGCATGTTGAGCAGGGTACCAAGCAGACTCTCGCACACGTTCTTCGTGATATGCATGACATCAAGGCTGTAAGGCACACGGTGGATCTTCCAGTACGGCAAGTCCCAGAAAACAGACCTCGTTTTCCATACCTTCATCAGCGGCTCTGGCGCCTTTCACTTCTTTCTCGGCTCTGGAGCCTTTTGCTTCTTTCCCGGCAGTGAGCAATCTTTCCAATTTTTCAACAGCTCGTCTATTTCCTCGCCGCTCCTCGTACGCGGGCGTCTTCGGGGTTCGGTTTCATCATTGAACAGATCCTTTTGTTTTCTCCATGGGTCATCGTCGCGAAGCCACCTTCGATGTCCCATGAACACGGTTTTCGAAGACCCAAGATCTTTATCTAGCTGGTGATACATTGTGTCATCCATGCACCTAACGCATCCAGAAAATCCGTGGACCACCTGCCCCGCGAGATATCCGTAACCGAGATGGTCGTGCACTATCGTGAGCAGTGCAACTCTCATTGAGAAATATTCTTTCTCTGCGGCGTCCAACGTATTGGCTGTCGTTTTCCACAGCGTGTCTAGCTCCTCTTTCAGCAGCCCCAGATACAGATTGATGTCATTCCCTGGTTGTTTCGGCCCTTCAATTAGCATACTCATGTGAATGTACTTCCTCTTCATGCACAACCAGGGGGGAAGGTTGTACATCCACACAAACACAGGCTAGGTGCTATGTGTGCTTCTCTGGCTACCAAACGGATTAACTCCATTGGTGCTCGCGCCCAGCACGATGTTCCTTGGATCGGCCCCAAATTCTGGGTGTTCGAAGTTCAACGCTTGCCACTGGCTCGCATCCTTTGGGTGACTCAGCATCTTGTCTTTTTTATTTATCTCCGGATCATTTCCGTCATCTTCTCGCTTCTTCTCCTCCCTATCCGCGTGCCAACGCAGGAGCTTTGCTAGCTTAGGGTCCACGAAATACCGCTGCAGATGAGGAGTGATCGGAAAGTACCACACCACTTTTCGAGGAGCTTTCTTCCTCTTCTTGTATCGAGTGACGCCGCACACCGGACATATGGTAGAATCCGTGTGCTCGCCCCAATAAATGATGCAATTGTTCATGCACACATGGTATTTCACGTGCGGTAAATCCAGAGGACACACGATTTTCTTCGCCTCCTCGAAACTGGTCGGGCACTTGTTCCCCTTGGGAAGATGTTCATGCCAGAATGACATGTTCTCGTCGAAGCATGCATCGGTCATTTTGTGTTTTACCTTCACCTCCAGAGCCATGAGCGTTACTTTCAGGCAGGTATCCTCGGGCCTGCATCCTTCATACAATGGAGTAACCGCGTCTATCTCCAGTTGATCCATCTTGGCTTTCTCTCGGGCGGCAGCTCTTGCGTTATCCGTCTGCTTGAGAAGCAGCTCTTGAATATGAGGGTCCTGCACCCAGCCCATCAATGGTCCATCATCGTCTGCTCCGGCATCTTCATCTTCATGATCATGCCCTTCGTCTTGATCTTCCTCATCATCATGTCCGGCATCTTCTACATGATGACTGTGTACAACATCACCATCGTGATCATGTCCTGGAGATTCTTCGTCTTCTCGCCCGCCCTCGCCGCAGTGGTTGTCTTGCTGCCCTTCCTCATTTCTTTCCCGGCCCCCATGGACGACTTCATAGTCATATTCATCACCTCGCCACCGATAGCCATCCATGAAACCACGCAAGAGTAGGTGGTCCCACACCTGTCCGGAATCCGGGTCCGCAATAAGGCTCTTCAGCTTGCATCTTCGACACGGACATCTTATCTCTGTCTTGTTCTTTTGAAGCATCTCGGCCTTTGCAGAGCTCAAAAACCTATTCACAATGCCTTCGGTCATCGTGCGTACCATGGTCGCCTGCGGGGTAGAGCAAAACGATATTTTAGAACCAAGAAAAAAAATTGGCATGACTTTTCCTAAAAATAGGACCAAAAAGAATGCATAGTGCCAAATTCTCGCCGAAACGGAAATGAATCAACATTCCGGCAAAATATTGGCAACTATCGCATTTCAAATATACCTGCAAACACAAACATATATGCAATAGCACAAACATATGCAACACCACAAACATACGTAGATCTAGCTAGGCCATAAAAAGTGCATGTGCACGTTGTTGGAGGGAGATAAAAGTATATCTACAACATAAAGAAAGCTTTCCCCTTACTTAGCTATCAAAGAAAAGGTAATTTAACCACTTAACTTGGGTGAATCTATGGTGCAAATGAGGTGAGGAGGAGGAGGCAGCCGAGACAAGCTTGGAGGAGGAGGTGGAGAGAATGAAGTGGGGAAAGTGTGTGTGGTAAGTGGCTGTCCAAAATATCTAGCTGGTCTCAGGTTACTAATGGCGCACCACCTAAAAATGCGCCATTAACAACCCTGGTTACTAATGGCGCACCAGTTAGGGGTGCGCCATTACTAGTTTTGCAATATATATATATATATAATTGTTAGTAGTGGCGCACCGTGGTTGTGGTGCGCCATTACTAGTTTGAACTAGTAATGGCGCACTTCACAAAGGTGCACCATTACTAGTTTTGAAAAAAAGTAATTTTTTTGTTAGTACTGGCGCACGGAGCGTGTGGTGCGCCATTACTAGTTAAAACTAGTAATGGCGCACTGTGCCCTGGTGCGCCATTAATAGTTTTGGAAAAATAAAAATAAAAATTTGCTAGTAATGGCGCACCGTGTGTCTGGTGCGCCATTAGTAATGAGGACACTAATGGCGCACCTGTATCTGGTGCGCCACTGCTATATAGCAGTGGCGCACCACATACATGGTGCGCCATTAATGTCCATATTAGCTATAACCCTTTTCCTAGTAGTGACCCATTCACCAACATGAGCTTGATGTCTTCGTTTTGTGTAGCTCTTTGATGATTTGTCCTTCCTTTCCGAATCCTTGCTTCTGTGAGAGGTTCTTCGTTCATAACGATCATCTCTACTCCTCCTTTCTCTGGGTGGTGATTCTTCTCTTCTACTAATCTTCTCTTCTTTTGTAGGGATCCGTACACTCATTGGAGTAGTGTCTGGGTCTTCCACAATTGTAGCAATTATGTTCACAACTTGAAGATCTTTGTCATTGTAGGACCTTGACTTGGAACTTCTTTCCTTGCTTCTACTCTTGTAGAACTTGTTGAAATTCTTCACCATTAGGTTCAATTCCTCATGGAGGTTTGTTTCTCACTTGAAGATGTGGGAGCATCACATGAGGCTTTGTAAGCACCACTTGACTTGTTGTGAAGCTCTTCCTTATCCTTGAGTGATATCTCATGAGAAACAATTCTTCCAATGACTTCCGTAGGCTTGAGATCTTTGTAATTGGGCACCATTTGGATCAATGTGCACATGGTATCATATTTTCCATCCAAGGCTCTTAGGATCTTCTTGATGATGAATCTATCGGTCATCTTTTCACTTCCTAAGCCGGTAATCTCATTTGTGATGAGAGTGAGCCTAGAGTACATTTCAGTGACACCTTCACCATCCTTCATTTTGAACTCGTCAAGTTGACTTTGAAGCACATACAATTTGGATTCCTTGACGGAGTTGGTACCTTTGTGCATATCAATAAAAGTATCCCAAATTTCCTTTGCATTCTCAAGACGGCTAATTTTGTTGAATTCTTCGGGGCACAATCCATTGAACAGGATATCACAAGCTTGAGAATTGTATTCCATCATCTTCAACTCTTCCACGGTAGCTTCACGGTTCGGTTCTCTCCCATCAAAGAATACACCTTGCAAGACAATACACACAATAGCCCAAACGACGGGGTTGCATCCAAGAATATGCATTTTCATCTTATGCTTCCAACTAGCAAAATTAGTACCATCAAAGTAAGGACCTCTACGGTGGTAATTTCCCTCGCTAGACACCATACTCTCCTAGGTTGTGAAACCAAGGCTATGATCACAAAAAGCTATGGAAATCAAGGCAAATGGAGACCAAAGCTCTGATACCACTTGTAGGATCAAAAGTATGCCTAGAGGGGGGTGATTAGACTACTTGACCAAATAAAATCTAGCATTTTCCCAATTTTAAGTCTTGGCAGATTTTAACAACTTAGCACAAGTCAAGCAGTCAACCTACACATGCAAGTCGAAGAGTATAGCAGCGGAATGTAAAACATTGCACATGAAGGTAAAGGGAGGAGTTTGGAGGGAGCAAACACAATGTAGACACGGAGATTTTTGGCATGGCTCCGGTAGGTGGTGCTATCGTACATCCACGTTGATGGAGACTTCAACCCATGAAGGGTAACGGTTGCGCGAGTCCACGGAGGGCTCCACCCACGAAGGGTCCACAAAGAAGCAACCTTGTCTATCCCACCATGGCCATCGCCCATGAAGGACTTGCCTCACTAGGGTAGATCTTCATGAAGTAGGCGATCTCCTTGCCTGTACAAACTCCTTGGTTCGACTCCACAATCTTGAATGAGGCTCCCAAGTGACACCTAACCAATCTAGGAGACACCACTCTCCAAAAGGTAATAGATGGTGTGTTGATGATGAACTCCTTGCTCTTGTGCTTCAAATGATAGTCTCCCCAACACTCAACTCTCTCTCATAGTTTTGGATTTGGTGGAAAGATGATTTGAGTGGAAAGCAACTTGGAGAAGGCTAGAGATCAAGATTCATGTGGTTGGAATGGAATATCTTGACCTCAACACATGAGTAGGTGGTTCTCTCTCAGAAAAGGTATGCTGGAAGTGTAGGCATGTTCTGATGGCTCTCCTCGTGAATGAAGGAAGGGTGGAGAGGTATATATAGCCTCCACATGAAATCTAACTGTTACACACAATTCACCCAACTCGGTGAGACCAAATCAGAAAAGTCAGTCAGACCGATTTAGCTCAAAATGTGATCGTTAGGCCTTTCAGCGGGACCGACATGTCAACTCGGTGGGACTGATTTCATTAGGGTTAGGGCATAATGTAATCTCGGTGAGGCTGATTACACAAACTCGTTAGGACTGACTTTGGTAATAAGCTAACCAGAGAGTTGGTCAGGCAAACTTGGTGGGACCGATTTGCTCATCTCGGTGAGACCGAAACGTTATGAAGGGGAAACAGAGAGTTTGCATTGCGAACTCAACGGGACCGATCGCTCATCTCAGTTGGACCGAAACGTTATGAAGGGAAACAGAGAGTTTGCAATCCCATCTCGGTGAGACCGAGATCCCTGTCGGTGAGATCGATGTGACTAGGGTTTGTGGCAGTGGCTATGTCAAGTGAACTCGGTGGCGCCGGATAGAATATTTTGGTGGGGCCGAATTTGACTTTGATTTGGAACATATGTGGATATGAGAAAGTGGTTGAGGGTTTTTGGAGCATATCACTAAGCATTTTGAGCAAGCAAGCCATTAAGCAACACCTCATCCCCTTTTAATAGTATTGGCTTTTCCTATGGACTCAATGTGATCTTGGGTCACTAAAAGTAAAATGTAGAGTCTTGAGCTTGAGCCAATATGTGTCCTTAGCATTTTGAGGGGTCCACAATTCTAATCCATGCCATGCCAATCATTGAACTTTCCTGAAATATTTATCTTGAAATAGCATTAGCTCAATGAGCTATATGTTGTTAATAATTACCAAAACCACCCAGGGATAGTTGCACTTTCAAAGGGAGTATATTTTTGGTCTTGCTACTTTAAATTATGTAAAACTGATATTACTTGCATACACATATTAAAGTGTTTGTATCTTTACAATTGGTCACTGATTAATTGATCAGTTGCATGAGTCTGCTCAACATAGTTTAAAACATGGTGCTTGAAGTTACACATGTGTGTGTGTCACTTTCTCAAGAAACTTTAGCGGATATATATATTGTTCTATGTCTTAGATGCATGTCAAGAGAAAACACTCAGGTCTCACACAATTGTGTAGACGTGCAGTTGTATGGACCTTATCTTGCTTGAAAAAACAAAGTAAATGAATATAAATAATATATGGTAGATGATATAGTCATTATCTCTCCCAACTTACGACATTTCACAATAATTCTTAAATTCTACAAGTGCATGGCACGTGCCATTTTCTAGGAACATGCTGTATGAGCACGCCGTAAGAATTTTTTATGTATATTTTAAAATTTAAAATATGAGTTCTCACTTTTTCTAGGATAAAAGGTGCAAAACCACTCGTGACCTAATATGTGATTTTTATTTCTGTTGTGATACCTAATATGTGATACTCATTTTTGTTGTGATACCTAATATGTGATACCCATTCTTCTCGAGCATCACTAATACCTAAAGTAGAAAAGGTCAAAATTATCAAAGATTTCAAATCCTGAGTAGCGAATTATAATCTTGCATCATCTTATTTTTCTGGTAAGTTATTACCCATGGGCTACAACGAAAAAATGATAAAAAAAACAATTATGTTGCAAACTGTTAACTGACTTTGATTCTTCTACACAGTAGTTCTATCGTATAATAGGAAGGTACCCATGCCATATTGTAAAATCAGGTATAGATGTGCCAGTGCCATCTCTGCCATATACTACCTTCCGAATGAATCTAAAAACTACACTTAAGTTTTAAATCAAAGCATCCCAAAAGGTAGAAGCAAAGAGTTGGGTTTTCAAGAAGTGTACCATCTTTTGGGATTCTTCCAGTTTTCCACAAGGGCACTCCACTAGTCATCAGCCATCGATTTGACAGGAGAAATTCTCGTCACCAAATTGAGTGGGAAAGGATCAAAATACTTCTGCTTGAGCCTGTATCGTTGTTGTCGGACTGTAGACTTCATCATTTGGGTACAAGCGTTCATAACTAGTACAACTTCTGTGTCCATATGGAGCTTGATCTAGACATAAGAAAAACATGTGTAAGAATCGCAATATTGATGTTGAGTTCAAGTACATAAATAAAATAAAGAAGAGATATTTGGATATCTGTCCATATAGAAATCTTGTGTTTGCAAACATAGTTTTCCTATTTTTTTCTGTTGCTTTTCTTAAATCTTTACTTTTCCCTATGATCCAGAAAGTGGAACAAGATCAGGTTACTATCAAAAGATAATAAACTAGAAAAGAAAAACAACATCCTGGTGCAAAGCCAACTATAAATTCGTAAGCTATGGCAATCACCTCACCCAAGGCTGCCACATCTAAATGCTAACAACTGACTACAGGATAATGGTAATCTTCCTTAAAGAACAGACGAATCTTAAGCGAAATATATTTATATTAAATCATTACTACTTTTGTGATAATCCTCTCCCTAGTGTAGCATACATGACTATAATTTGTATAAATTGAAGTCCATTATTTCTCTGAAAGTGTTTGACATCAAATAGTCTATGTAGATAACAACGGAAGGTGCAAGACTGCTGAGTATGGGCGAAGGTTTGTCAGCTTCATGCTGTATTTGACTTGCATTTGCTAATTGATAGCTTGCTAGTCATCTAAGAGGGGAAAGGCCTAAAGTGTGTACTTACATGAACTTTTCCAACAAAATCTTGGAAGATCCTAGTGTTGTCCTCTTTCTTGTAATCCTTCCAGCACTGATGCACAAGCACATGGTTTCTGACAGCAATGTTGCATTCAGTTGCAAACTTTGCAGAAAGAAGAGGAAACTCTGGCCTTATCTTTCCTTCCGGTATAATGAGTGGAATTTTGGCCCTCCAGGCTCAGATGATCCTATTGAGACCTTTGCCCATATTTTTTCCTCTTTGCCATTGCTCCTCTACTAGTTGCACACCTACAAATAAGAAAAATCAGCAGCAACTAAGCTTAGAAAATAGCCAAGACAATATGTTAGTGCTCGGATGGCAGCAAGTAAAGAGCAAATGGTAGTGATAAGATTGTATGGTTTAATTCAAATTCTGAAATTCCATCTCATTATTAAATGTAGAAAAAAAGTTGGTAGAATAACAACTGAAGAGGCTGGTTGTCATCAACTTCCTTATTCACCATCTGGTTGTGCTCATCAGGCTGGGCCACAAGGTCACTTCCATGGCCATAGAGGTGTTGTCATCATAATGGATGAGGTCATCGCCTTCTAAAAAGGCAGTAAGTGAGAGTGCATTGATCATATAATAAAATCTTATAAATAAGGCTCAATATTTGGAAAACATATAGACCTTCAATACTTGTTATTTATCACATATGCAACATAAAATTAATTAGAAAACTTTTACCACCATTAGGAAATAGATAGACA
The DNA here is from genome assembly GCF_056163025.1 of Triticum urartu. Taxonomy (NCBI): domain Eukaryota; kingdom Viridiplantae; phylum Streptophyta; class Magnoliopsida; order Poales; family Poaceae; genus Triticum; species Triticum urartu. The sequence goes on from NC_141877.1 coordinate 298,589,971, forward strand.
TATGGCTATTCCACAAAAACATGCGTAGTTTTATGGATATTCATAACAAATCCATGTCAAAAGACAGAACCATGAGCATACACTACAAAAAAGACACATCCATGACATTTTGGCCCAAATGAATTTTTTCCTGTCATGCTTATGACACTTCTACGATGATAATTGTGACAAAAACACGTATCATCATAGATGTGGTGGGCTCCTACTTCTATGATAAAAATCATGACAGAAAATGGGCTTTTCGTCCTGGGCGGGCTGGAGACACACCTGCATGACATTCTTTGGGCTGTCCATGACGGAAAAAATCATGGTAGAAGCGAGGGTGAGGGAAATTTCGAGGAGTTCCCGGTTACGGTGGGTGGTCGGGGCGGAGCGATGCACAGAAGTTTGCCCGTTTCTCTCGTATACGTACACGCGTGTGTGAGAGGTGTTGGGCTCTAACTGAACCCGAGCTAGGTCTTCTCTTACTGAACCCGAGTGATGGCACTAGCTACGTTACTGAACACGAGTGATCGATCCCTTGGCTATTAACTATACCCGAGCGATTCCTTCGCTACTACTGCTAACTGATCTTGATCGATCGATCGATCTATTGATCGTTGTTGTTGTTGTTGTTGTTGTTGCTATTGCTGCTGTTGTTGTTGTTGTTGTTGCTGTTGTTGTTGTTGCTGTTGTTGTTGTTGCTGCTGCTGTTGTTGTTGGTGTTGTTGTTGTTGTTGTTGTTGTTGTTGTTGTTGTTGTTGGTGTTGTTGCTGTTGTTGTTGTTGTTGTTGTTGTTGTTGTTGTTGTTGTTGTTGTTGTTGTTGTTGTTGTTGTTGTTGTTGTTGTTGTTGCTGTTGTTGTTGTTGTTGTTGTTGTTGTTGTTGTTGTTGTTGTTGCTGCTGTTGTTGCTGTTGTTGCTGCTGTTGTTGCTGCTGTTGTTGCTGTTGTTGTTGTTGTTGTTGTTGTTGTTGTTGTTGTTGTTGTTGATGTTGTTGTTGTTGTTGTTGTTGTTGTTGTTGTTGTTGTTGTTGCTGCTGCTTACTAAAGCCGATCAAACCTGCTGCCTCTTGATGAACAATGACCATGGGGGGTTGGTTGAACAAGTCGAGACATGGTGAGTATAGCTGGTTGGCTGGGCTTGGATGAACAGTTCTCGGTGGGGGTTGGATGAACAGTTCTCGGTGGGGGTTGGATGAACAGGACCCCGTGGTAGTAGGCCATTGCCACTGGATGAACAGGACCCCGAGGAGGTCGCCACACCCGAGCCGGTTGGGGGTGGATGAACATGACCCCGTGGAGGGCTAGTTGAACAGTAGCCAGTGAATTCTGGATGAACAGTAGCATGTGGATGAACAATAGCTGGTGGAGGCAGGAGGAAGCCGTAGTGGATGAACAATAGTTGGTGGAGGCTGGAGGAAGTCGACCATGGGTGAACAGTTGCCCGTGGAGTCCCATTTTGCGGTACGCCACACCCCTCCCGATCAACAGGACCCCGGTTTCGACCATAGCGCTCCAACAGAAGTTCGTTTCCTCCGTTTTGCGGTACGCCGGACTCCTCCCGATCAATAGGATCCCATTTCGATCGTAGCTGGTCGAGCAGAAGGCCGTTTCCTCCGTTTTGCGGCACGCCAAACCCTTCTCGATGAACATGACCCTGTTTCAACCATACGCGCTCGAGTAGAAGGCCGTTTTCCTCCATTTTGCAGTATGCTAGACCCTATTTCGGTTGTTCCATCCAAGCCGGTTGGCTCCCGATGAACACGACGCGTTCCGTTGCCTCCCGATGAACACGATGCTGTTTCTTCATTCCAACCAAGTTGGTTGGTTGTCGAGGAACACGGCGCCATTGCTGCCATCTCCGTGTACACGAGCCTTCGCCGTATGTATGCGCGAGTACGCACTCGAGATCCCGCCCGTATGTACCTACGTGCCCGTAGTTTTTGGAGCGTGGTTGTACGTACATGTACTCCATTTAGCGTGGCTGTACATATGACATGTGCCGCTCCTTACTCGGGCATGGTTCATCGCTGCAGAGAGACCAGTCAACCGCTATGTACATACACGTTCGCGACCAGACAGATAAAACACTACGTACGCTTCGACCGGGTGGGTCCTAGCTGTGAGGGAGGATAAGGAGGCACTTCCTTGCGTGCAAAGATATAGCTGGCGGGTCCCAACTGTCAGGGGTGAAATCATTTTTTTGCCCATAATAAGGAGGCACTTCCTGTGGGTCCCTGCTGTCAGGTGGAGAAATCATTATTTTATGCGTAATAAGGATGCACTTCCTTGCATGCTGCCGTTGACCCATCTGTCAGCCTCTCCATGTATAGTCCTCTTTCGATGGATGTCGTTTGTTGACCATGTTGACCACACCACGCCGATAGGACCAAGGAGGTGGACGACGGCGAGGCCTAGGAAGGGAACGACACGGAGCTGGGGAAGACTCGGAAGTTGTTTCCCACGCGGAGGGAGTACGAGGGTTTACTGGTTCGTCTGCCATCGCTGGAGAATAACAGCAGGTGTGGGTGAGTAGAGGGATGGCCAGGCCAGCGATGGGAGTAGGGTGGGGCGGTAAGGCATGTGCGATAGCACAACCGACAACGGGAGGCAGGAGCAGGCAGTACGGCCAGCGCTGGTTTGGGTGGCTGGAGCAAGAAGACAAGAGGTTGACGAAGCAACACGGCTGTTGGATTAACATCGTACGGTCACTACAGCTAGAATCATTTATATTACACTACTGCAGGATGCTGCTAATGCGACACTACGATCAGAGACCCTTTGACGAAACTGTGTGCGATGCATTAATCACAAATGGTGATGTAAAAAACCCGTCAAAAATGGTGCAAAATGTTTGCGATGGATGATACATCAAACACGGTTTAGATTTTAGTTGCGTGTGCGATGAGGGGCATACAGTTGATCTATACGAACTGTTTGCGATGAGATAGAACAATAGAAATGGGCAGCCAAATCAAGGTGTGTGCGATATACAGCATATAGTTCACTCCGATGAACCGTTTGTGATGATTGAGGTGAACACAAATGATTCGGTGTAACAAGATGTGTGTGATACCCGGCAAACAGGTCGGTAATCAGAATTGTGTGTGATCATTATAGACAGCCCATACGGTCTTTTTTGTGAATTGTGTGCTCGTCAGGGCACATAGTTCGACAAACCAACCTGTGGGCGATAATGTAGAAGATCTCTATCGAATACATATTACTAACCGTCTGTGATGAGATTGACAGGGTAAACAAAGAAATATATAGTCTGGTTAATTTAGTCCTTGTTGTTGTTGTTGTTGGATGGCCCCGTGACATCGTCTTGGCGAGGATGCTTCTTGCCCATGATCGTTCGCTTTTCATCGTCGTTGCCGTCGTCATCGTCATTGCTATCGTCGTCCTCCTCCTCGTTCGACCATTCCTCCTCCTCATCATCGCCGTCCTCTTCTTCGTCCTCCGACGGCTCCTCGTCCGTCTGGTTGTCATCTAACGACTCCGGAGGCGGCGTCCCTTCCATGAACTGGATATAATCGAGGTCTGGGCTCGACGCTGGACTCATGGAAGACGAGCCGGATGATTCCGGTGTTGACCTATCATCGGGCGCCAGACTGCTGGCCAAACTGTCGTCCTCGCTATCACTTGACATGGCTGCAGAGTGTGTGCCAGTGTGTAGCGCGGCCTGCTGGGGATGATGAAGATGGTGGACACTTAGGTGGGGTATGCAGAGAAGAGGAACTGCCAATTGAAGTGGGGGTTGACGTATTATCTAACCACTGATATATTCAACCGCAATTATTTGTACCCAGTCGCTCCAAATTCTCGGGGTTGCGCATGACTCCTATTGGCTATTTGGCTGGTTTCCTTTTTCAGGACAAAAACAAGGAACGAGTTTTGGGATTATGCACCGGTACCGGTACAAACGGAGTAGGATAGTTGGCAAGCAATACATTGAGCTCTTCTTATTGATAAAGCCAGTAATAATCAAACTAGAAAGGAAAAGAAAAAAACACAAAGAAAAATATCTGCACAAATCTTCGCGTAACATCAATGTCATAGGACCTAGATGTGCATTACTTAGAGGACATCTAGATGTGCTTTAGCAATACTGTCAAACAAAACCCCTAATCATCATTGCAAACAGTGCATAAAACATGGCTAATGCGACAACCACAACTACACATGCTAGTTCCTTCTTGTCTCTTTATTTCATCTGTTGCTTGTGATTGATTCTTTCTTGCTTCATCATACTGATTGTACATTCCAGATCAGCTAGTTTCTTCTTCAGCTTTACATTATCTTCTGCAATATTGGTGATAACACTCCGAGCCCTGCCATGCCATTCTTCATCCAACCAGTTAACAAAGGCACAAGCCTCATATCCCTGCCAATGTTAAATAGTATTCTGGATGAGCGGTGGCATTAACTAAAGTAAAATGATGAACTTAATTAGCACTAACCTCTAAGGGGCAACTGATAAACCGCCTGCCAATGTCAAATCCCTTCGTTCATACACGTCGAGCGGGAGTGTGCCCGTGCACACAAGTCAGCTTTTGGTACTTCTCGGTGGCGCAAAACTCAAAGTCGAACTCGCGTTGCGGGAGTCTGGAGTCATGCTCCGGATCCGGCGGAAGATCGCTCTCCTGGGGGGGGGGGTCATTCAAGACGGATTCAGCAAGGAGCTATACTTTGGACATGCTAAAATAGATCGGGATAGATTGGAACCTGACAGGATGATTCGGATCCGTAGTACACCTGCCTTCTGATGAGCTTAGGCAAGTGCTCGGCGGTGACCGCCATTATGGTGGCGATACGAGCAGGAGCAGCCGCATCAAAACCATCAGCACAACTCGTTCGCATTCCCCCAATGTCAGCGCCACGCGAGGGAATTTGGAGGCTATGTAGGGATTTGGGGGAAATGAGGAAACTGTGGAGATAAGCTAACGGTCCGGAACTACTTATGGTACTATATGTTGTATACAGCACACTGTTTATACATGTAGTTTGTGTGTTAGGTATTACAACGTCACACACGATTTCCGCACCCAACCGTGTGAGAAGACAATGTAGGTTAGACACGGTTGCCATTACATAACCGTATGTGATGTACTACCATGTCCATATAATTGAGTTACGGTGAGATACCGTGTAAACAGCCGCTCTACGGATATCCGTAAAAAAACAGCCGCTCTACGTATAGAGATGGCGGCGGCGGCCTAGGCAGCGGCTATCGGAGAAGAGGTCAATCCTCGGTCGGTGGGCGGTGGCGGTGTCATAGGAGGTTAATCCTCGGTCTGCGGCGGGAGATAGGAGGATCTCAACCATCGAGGTCGGTGGCGGCGTGATTCGAGCACATCCATTGCGGTCGATGGCGGGATAGTGGAGGTCGAACTTCAGGCGGCAGCCGCACTAAGCATTGCTCCTCGACCCTGCTGTCTCGGCAAGCCACCGCATCATGCTTGTGTGTCTGCTGGGTGGAGGTCGCCACGCGGCTAATTAATTAAGGGATTCTTTTCGTGAGTGGCTTAATTAAGGTATTCAATTCCTAAGGGTAGCGTTGTACTAGTACTCTGCATGTAAATTGACTGGCCATTAATTTTTGTCATTGCATCTAGATAACAACATGGAGCGCCCTCAGTAACTATTAAAATAAAACCTTGTGATTTATGCATGCATCTTTGGGCAGCAGTTAATCTGTGTATTAATGTTGTTGTTTTGTTTTTAATTACCATTCGTGTGCTGCAGATGGAACGGTCTCGATGGATGAAGAATCGGAAAACCGCAGATTTTATGAGTGGCGTAACAGAGTTCATGAATTTGGCTGAAAGTACAAAGAGGAGAATTGGTGATGCGGATTACATCCAGTGTCCATGTACTGATTGTGCCAATACAGAGTCACATGAAGTTGCAGATGTCCAGATGCACTTAGTCTCTAGGGGATTCATGGATGGATATACACGTTGGACCAGACACAGTGAAGAGGAGGTCATGGATGAAGATACCTAGGGTACTGAGATGCCAAACCCCGATTAGTGTCACATGGATGTTGAATCGAACATCGAGGTAGAGGCGTCAAGCTACCAATGGAACATCGGAAAACCGAAACGCCCACTAGAAAACCAAGACGTCAATGTAGACGACGACGATCTTGATATGCCAGATTTTGCTGCTATGATTGCATATTTCGAGGGCCCAAAAAAGGATATCATTGGGTACAAGGATCTGCCAACCATTGATGCAGACTCCAAGAAATAATTGTATCTAGGATGCAAAAAGAAATATTCCAGGTTGAGTGCCACCCTGGCGCTTCTTAGATTCAAAGCAGCAAACGGTCTATCAAACAAGGGATTCACAGAGATGTTAGGTCTTTTCAAAGAAATTCTTCCGGAAGATAATGTGCTCCCCAGAAGCACGAATGAAGCGAAGAAATTTTTTTGCCCATTGGAACTTGAAGTACAGAAGATACACACTTGTGTGAATGATTGTATATTGTACCGTGCTGAGTACAAAGATTCGTGATACGTCTCCAACGTATCTATAATTTTTGATTTCTCCATGCTATATTATCTTTTGTTTTGGATGTTTATGGGCTTTATTATACACTTTTATATTATTTTTGGGACTAACCTATTAACCCAGAGCCCAGTGCTAGTTTCTGTTTTTTTGCCAATTTTAGGGTTTCGAAGAAAAGGAAAATCAAACGGAGTCCAATTGACCTGAAACTTCACGGAACTTATTTTTGTAAGGAAAGCAACCCGAGAGACTTGGAGTCCACGTCAAGGGAGCTTCGAGGAAGCCACGAGGTAGGGGGGCGCGCCCACCCCCCTGGGCGTGCCGTCCACCCTCGTGGGCCCCTCGTGGCCCCCTGACGTACTTATTCCGCCTATATATCTCCATATACCCTAAAACTACCGGGGAGCACAATAGATCGGGAGTTCTGCCGCCAGAAGCCTCCGTAGCCACCGAAAGCCAATCTAGGCCCGTTTCGGCACCCTGCCGGAGGGGGAATCCCTCTCCTGTGGCAATCTTCATCATCCCAGTGCTCTCCATGACAAGGAGGGAGTAGTTCTCCCTCGGGGCTGAGGGTATGTACCAGTAGCTATGTGTTTGATCTCTATCTCTCGTGTTCTTGATTTGGCACGATCTTGATGTATCGCGAGCTTTGCTATTATAGTTGGATCTTATGTTTCTCCTCCCCCTCCACTCTCTTGTAATGGATTGAGTTTTCCCCATTGAAGTTATCTTATCGGATTGAGTCTTTAAAGATTTGAGAACACTTGATGTATGTCTTGCCGTGCGTACCTGTGGTGACAATGGGATATCACATGATTCACTTGATGTATGTTTTGGTGACCAACTTGCGGGTTCCGCCCATGAACCTATGCATAGGGGTTGGCACACGTTTTCATCGTGATTCTCCGGTAGAAACTTTGGGGCACTCTTTGAGGTCCTTTGTGTTGGTTGAATAGATGAATCTGAGATTGTGTGATGCATATCGTATAATCATACCCACGGATACTTGAGGTGACATTGGAGGATCTAGGTGACATTAGGGTTTTGGTTGATTTGTGTCTTAAGGTGTTATTCTAGTACGAACTCTAGGGCAGTTTGTGACACTTATAGGAATAGCCCAATGGATTGATTGGAAAGAATAACTTTGAGGTGGTTTCGTACCCTACCATAATCTCTTCGTTTGTTCTCCGCTATTAGTGACTTTGTAGTGACTCTTTGTTGCATGTTGTGGGATAGTTATGTGATCCAATTATGATATTATTGTTGAGAGGACTTGCACTAGTGAAAGTATGAACCCTAGTCCTTGTTTCCTATCATTGCAATACTGTTTATGCTCACTTTTACCATTAGTTACCTTGCTGTCTTTATATTTTCAGATTACAAAAACTATTATCTACTATCCATATTGCACTTGTATCACCATCTCTTCGCCGAACTAGTGCACCTATACTATTTACCATTGTATTGGGTGTGTTGGGGACACAAGAGACTCTTTGTTATTTGGTTGCAGGGTTGCTTGAGAGAGACCATCTTCATCCTACGCCTCCTACAGATTGATAAACCTTAGGTCATCCACTTGAGGGAAATTTGCTACTGTCCTACAAACCTCTGCACTTGGAGGCCCAACAACGTCTACAAGAAGAAGGTTGTGTAGTAGACATCAAGCTCTTTTCTGGCGCCGTTACCGGGGAGGTGAGTGCTTGAAGGTAGATCTTTAGATCTAGCAATTGAGTCTTTTAGTTTCTTGTTTTATCACTAGTTTAGTCTATAAAAGAAAACTACCAAAAAATGGAATTAAGGGTACCTCATATGCTTCATCTTTTTAATATCTATCATGAAAATAAGGATTCCGATAATTGTGCTCAAGTGCTAGAAGAAGAATGCATTAGAATGTTTGGCACTAAATATTTGAATGATGAGCATGATTTCAATGTTGTTAGTATGAATTCCTTGAATATCTATGATGCTAATGATATGCAAAGCCACAAGCTTGAGGAAGCTATGTTTTATGAAGATGATATTTTTTGACCCCCAAGTTTTGATGAGCAAATTTATTATGATGAAAGCATGCCTCCTATCTATGATGATTATTGTGATGAATTGTATGCTATAAAGAATAATGATATCCATGAAACTTGTCATCATGATTTTAGTTTTCAATTGGATTATACCTCACATGATAATTATTTTGTTGAGTTTGCTCCCACTATTATTCATGAGAAGAATTTTGCTTGTGTGGAGAGTAATAAAATTTCTATGCTTGTAGATCATGAAAAGAATGATTTAGGTGCTGGTTATATTGTTGAATTCATTCATGATGCTACTGAAAATTATTATGAGGGAGGAATATATGCTTGTAGGAATTGTAATAATATCAAGTTTCCTCTCTATGTGCTTAAAATCTTAAAGTTATGCTTGCTTTACCTTCCTATGCAAGTTGATTATTGTTCCCATAAGTTGTTTGCTCACAAAATTCCTATGCATAGGAAGTGGGTTAGACTTAAATGTGCTAGTCATATTCTTTATGATTCTCTCTTTATGTTTTAATTCTTATCCTTTATGTGAGCATCATTGAAATCATCATGCCTAGCTAGGGGCGTTAAACGATAGCGCTTGTTGGGAGGCAACCCAACTTTATTTTTGTTCCTTTATTTTTGTTCATTTATAGTAATAAATAATTCATCTATCCTCTGTTTATATGTGGTTTTATGCTTTTAATTAGTGTTTGTGCCAAGTAGAACCTTTGGGAAGACTTGGGGAAAGTCTTGTTGATCATGCTGTAAAAAACAGAAACTTTAGCGCTCACGAGAATTTCTGCCATTTTTATTTGGAAAGTGCTATTTAGTTAATTCTTTTTTCATATGATTAATAGATAAATTCCTCAGTTCCAGCAATTTATTTGAGAATTTTATGAGTTCCAGAAGTATAAGTTTGATCCATATTACTACAGACTGTTCTGTTTTTGACAGATTCTGTTTTTCATGTGTTGTTTACTTATTTTGATGAATCTATGGCTAGTAAAAGAGTTTATAAACCATAGAGAAGTTGGAATACAGTAGGTTTAACACCAATATAAATAAAGAATGAGTTCATTACAGTACCTTGAAGTGGTGATTTATTTTCTTATACTAACGGAGCTTATGAGTTTTCTGTTAAGTTTTGTGTTGTGAAGTTTTCAAGTTTTGGGTAAGGATTCGATGGACTATGGAATAAGGAGTGGAAAGAGCCTAATATTGGGGATTCCCAAGGCACCCCAAGGTAATATTAAAGGACAACCAAGAGCCTAAGCTTGGGTATGCCCCGGAAGGCATCCCCTCTTTCGTCTTCGTTCATCGGTAACTTTACTTGGAGCTATATTTTTATTCACCACATGATATGTGTTTTGCTTGGAGCGTCAATTTATTTTGTTAAGATTTGCTTTCTGTTATTTATAACAATGTTTTTCATCTTTTATTTCAATAAAATTGGCATTTATAGCCTTTACTATGCCTATTTTAGAAGTCCACATGTTGCTGTTTGAAAACAGAAAGTTTACCGCTGTTGCAATAACTCCCGAGAAAAGTCAGAATGTGATAAAATGTTGAAACCTTTGGCATATTAAGATCTGATAAATTTACTACAGTAGGAATTTTCTTTCATAATTTTTGGAGCTAGGGAAGTATGGATGTTGCTCCATTCTTTACAGACTGTCCTGTTTAGGCAGATTGCTGTTATGTTTGCATTGTTTGCATATGTTTGCTTCTTTAATGATTCTATTTGAGGATAGGACTATTAAATATGCAGAGGCATTTAGTATGCAATGTTTAATAATAATTTTAGTGATTTGCTACAGTAGAGTATGATAAGGTTTTTGCAATGGTTTATACTAACTTATCTCGCGAGTCCTTGTTGAGTTTTGTGTGGATGAAGCTTTTGAGATTTAGGGAGACCGTGATATGAGAGGAATTAAGGAGACACAAAAGCTCAAGCTTGGGGATGACAAAGGAATCCCAAGATAATATTTCAAGAATTCTCAAGCATCTAAGCTTGGGGATGCCCCGGTTGGCATCCCACATTTCTTCTTCAACAACTATCAGTTAGTTTCGGTTGATCCTAAGTTCTTGCTTCTTCACATGATGTTTACAATTCTTAGAATGTAATTTTCTTTTGCTTTGCTTGCTGTTTGAATAAAATACCAAGATCTGAAATTCTTAAATGTTAGAGAGTCTTCACATAGTTGCATAATTATTCAACTACTCATTGATCTTCACTTATATCTTTCGGAGTAGTTTGTCGTTGCTCTAGTGCTTCACTTATATCCTTTTAGAGCACGGTGGTGGTTTTATTTTGTAGAAATAGATGAACTCTCATGCTTCACTTAGATTATTTTGAGAGTCTTAAATAGCATGGTAATTTTCTTAAAATGCTAATATTCTAGGTATTCAAGATTAGTAAAAACTTTCATATAAGTGCATTGAATACTAAGAGAAGTTTGATGCTTGATGATTGTTTTGAGATATGGTGGTAATAATATCGAAGTCGTGCTAGTTGAGTAGTTGTGAAATTGAGAAATTCTTGTGTTGAAGTTTGCAAGTCCCGTAGCATGCACGTATGGTAAACGTTATGTATCAAATTTGAAACATGAGGTGTTATTGATTGTCCTCCTTATGAGTGGTGGCCGGGGACGAGCGATGGTCTTTTCCTACCAATCTATCCCCCTAGGAGCATGCGCGTAGTGCCGAGGTTTTTGATTACTTGTAGATTTTTGCAATAAGTATGTGAGTTCTTTATGACTAATGTTGAGTCCATGGATTATACTCACTCTCACCCTTCCATCCTTGCTAGCCTCTTCGGTACCATGCATTGCCCTTTCTCACATTGAGAGTTGGTGCAAACTTCGCTGGTGCATCCAAACCCCGTGATATGATATGCTCTATCACACATAAACCTCCTTAGATCTTCCTCAAAACAGCCACCATACCTACCTATTATAGCATTTCCATAGCCATTCCGAGATATATTGCCATGCAACTTTCCACCATTCCGTTTATTATGACACGCATCATCATTGTCATATTGCTTTGCATGATCATGTAGTTGACATTGTATTTGTGGCAAAGCCACCGTTCATAATTTTTCATACATGTCACACTTGATTCATCCCAATCCCGGTACACCGCCGGAGGCATTCATATAGAGTCATATCTAGTTCTAAGTATCAAGTTGTAATTCTTGAGTTGTAAGTAAATAGAAGTGTGATGATAATCATTAATAGAGCATTGTTCCCAAAAAAGAGAAAGGCCATAAAAAAGGAAGGCCAAATAAAAAAAAAGAAATAAAAAAAATAAAAGGGACAATGCTACTATCCTTTTTCCACACTTGTGCTTCAAAGTAGCACCATGATCTTTATGATAGAGAGTCTCTTGTTTTTTCACTTTCATATACTAGTGGGAATTTTTCATTATAGAACTTGGCTTGTATATTCCAACAATGGGCCTCCTCAAGTGCCCTAGGTCTTCGTGAGCAAGCAAGTTGGATGCACACCCACTTAGTTTCTTTTGTTGAGCTTTCATACATTTATAGCTCTAGTGCATCCGTTGCATGGCAATCCCTACTCCTTGCATTGACATCAATTGATGGGCATCTCCCTAGCCCATTGATTAGCCGCGTCGATGTGAGACTTTCTCCTTTTGTCTTCTCCACATAACCCCCTCATTATATTCTATTCCACCCATAGTGCTATATCCATGGCTCGCGCTCATGTATTGCGTGAAAGTTTATAGGTTTGAGATTACTAAAGTATGAAACAATTGCTTGGCTTGTCATCGGGGTTGTGCATGATGAGAGCATTCTTGTGTGACGAAAATGGAGCATGACTAAACTATATGATTTTGTAGGGATGAACTTTCTTTGGCCATGTTATTTTGAGAAGACATAATTGCTTAGTTAGTATGCTTGAAGTATTATTATTTTTATGTCAATATGAACTTTTATCTTGAATCTTTCGGATCTGAATATTCATGCCACAATTAAGAAGAATTACATTGAAATTATGCCAAGTAGCACTCCGCATCAAAAATTCTGTTTTTATCATTTACCTACTCGAGGACGAGCATGAATTAAGCTTGGGGATGCTGATACGTCTCCAACGTATCTATATTTTTTGATTGATCCATGCTATATTATCTTCTGTTTTGGATGTTTATGGGCTTTATTATACACTTTTATATTATTTTTGGGACTAACCTATTAACACAGAGCCCAGTGCCAGTTTTTTTTTGCCTATTTTAGGGTTTCAAAGAAAAGGAAAATCAAACGCAGTCCAATTGGCCTGAAACTTCACGGAACTTATTTTTGGAAGGAAAGCAACCCGGGAGACTTGGAGTCCACGTCAAGGGAGCTTCGAGGAAGCCACGAGGTAGGGGGGCGCGCCCACCCCCTGGGCGCGCCCTCCACCCTCATGGGCCCCTCGTGGGCCCCTCGTGGCCCCCCTGACGTACTTCTTCCGCCTATATATCTCCATATACCCTAAAACTACCGGGGGGCACAATAGATCGGGAGTTCCACCACTAGAAGCCTTCGTAGCCACCGAAAGCCAATCTAGACCCGTTCCAGCACCCTGCCGGAGGGGGAATCCCTCTCCGGTGGCCATCTTCATCATCCCGGTGCTCTCCATGACGAGGAGGGAGTAGTTCTCCCTCGGGGCTGAGGGTATGTACCAGTAGCTATGTGTTTGATCTCTCTCTCTCTCTCGTGTTCTTGATTTGGCATGATCTTGATGTATCGCGAGCTTTGCTATTATAGTTGGATCTTATGTTTCTCCTCCCCCTCTACTCTCTTGTAATGGATTGAGTTTTTCCCTTTGAAGTTATCTTATCGGATTGAGTCTTTAAAGATTTGAGAACACTTGATGTATGTATTGACGTGCGTATCTATGGTGACAATGGGATATCACGTGATTCACTTGATGTATGTTTTGGTGACCAACTTGCGGGTTCCGCCCATGAACCTATGCATAGGGGTTGGCACACATTTTCGTCGTGATTCTCCGGTAGAAACTTTGGGCACTCTTTGAGGTCCTTTGTGTTGGTTGAATAGATGAATCTGAGATTGTGTGATGCATATCGTATAATCATACCCACGGATACTTGAGGTGGCATTGGACTATCTAGGTGACATTAGGGTTTTGGTTGATTTGTGTCTTAAGGTGTTATTCTAGTACGAACTATAGGGCTGTTTGTGACACTTATAGGAATAGCCTAACGGATTGATTGGAAAGAATAACTTTGAGGTGGTTTCATACCCTACCATAATCTCTTCGTTTGTTCTCCACTATTAGTGACTTTGGAGTGACTCTTTGTTGCATGTTGAGGGATAGTTATGTGATCCAAGTATGATATTATTGTTGAGAGGACTTGCACTAGTGAAAGTATGAACCCTAGGCCTTGTTTCCTATCATTGCAATACCGTTTATGCTCACTTTTACCATTAGTTACCTTGCTGTTTTTATATTTTTAGATTACAAAAACTATTATCTACTATCCATATTGCACTTGTATCACCATCTCTTCGCCGAACTAGTGCACCTATACAATTTACCATTGTATTGGGTGTGTTTGGGACACAAGAGACTCTTTGTTATTTGGTTGCAGGGTTGCTTGAGAGAGACCATCTTCATCCTACACCTCCTACGGATTGATAAACCTTAGGTCATCCACTTGAGGGAAATTTGCTACTGTCCTACAAACCTCTGCACTTGGAAGCCCAACAACGTCTACAAGAAGAAGGTTGTGTAGTAGACATCAATTCGCGTGCATGTCCCACATGCAAGCATCCACGATACAAGCGCGGGAGAGAAAAGGACAAGTACAAATTGGATGACGAGATCAAGACAGGAATCCCGTTCAAGGTTGGTTGGTACTTGCCTTTAATTCCAAGGTTGAGGCGTTTGTTTGCAAACCCTAGAGAGGCAAAGAGGTTGCGGTGGCATCATGATGAGCGAATTGTGGATAGGTTTATGAGGCGCCCGAAAGATGGGGCTCAGTGGGAATTAATTGACGAAAAGTTTGAAAGATTTGCCAAGGATCCTAGAAGTATAAGGCTCGGGGAGTGTACTGACGGGATGAATCATTTTGGTGATATGAGCACCAATCACAGCACATGGTCGGTGCTTCTGTGCATATATAACCTATCTCCTTGGTTGTGTATGAAGAAAAAAATACATTATGATGTCAATGATTATCCAAGGCCCGAAGCAACCTAGAAATGACATCGACATTTACTTTCAGCTACCGGTAGAAGAACTGCTGACAGTGTGGATAGATGCGCCTGCTGTAAAATGTTATGATGCTTACAGAAAGGAGATTTTCGATCTACACGCGATGCTGGTGCACACCATTCAAGATATGCCGGCATTAGGCAACACATCGAGGCAGAAAACAAGGGGAGATGTAGGGTGTGTCACATGTTGAGGAACGTAGTATTTCAAAAAATTTCCCACGATCACGCAAGATCTGTCTAGGAGATGCATAACAACGAGAGGGGAGAGTGTGTCTATGTACCCTCGTAGACCGAAAGCAAAAGCGTTAAGTAACGCAGTTGATGTAGTTGAACGTCTTCGCGATCCAACTGATCAAGTACCGAACGCACAACACCTCCGTGATCTGCACACGTTCAACTCGGTGACGTTCCTCGAACTCTAGATCCAGCTGAGGCTGAGGGAGAGTGTCGTCATCATGACGGCGTGTTGACGGTGATGATGAAGTTACCGACGCAGGGCTTCGCCTAAGCACTACAATGATATGACCGAGGTGGAAATATGTGGAGGGGGGCACCGCACATGGCTAAGACAATAACTTGTATCTCTATGGGGTGCCCCTCCCCCGTATATAAAGGAGTGGAGGAGGGGGAGGGCCAGCCTCCTAGGGCGCGCCCCAAGGGGGGTTTCCTACTCCTCCTAGGAGTAGGTTTCCCCCTTTCCAGTCCAACTAGGAGGGGGAAGGAAGGGAAGAGGGGGGAGAAGGAAAGCCCCCCCCCCACAAACCCTACCCCAATTCGGATTGGGCCTAGGGGGGGCGCCACACCTGGCCGCCTCCTCCTCTCTTCCACTATGGCCCATTAAGGTCCATGAACTCCCCCCCCCCGGGGGGGGGGGGGGGTCTGGTAACCCCCCGGTACTCCGGAAAATGCCCGAACTCACCCGAAACCTTTCCGGTGTCCAAACATATCCTTCCAATATATCAATCTTCATGTCTCGACCATTTCAAGACTCCTCATCATGTCCGTGATCACATCCGGGACTCCGAACTACCTTCGGTTCATCAAAACACATAAACTCATAATACCGATAGTCATCGAACGTTAATCGTGTGGACCCTACGGGTTCGAGAACTATGTAGACATGACCGAGACTCATCTCCGGTCAATAACCAATAGCGGAACCTGGATGCTCATATTGGTTCCTACATATTCTACGAAGATCTTTATCGATCAAACCGCATAACAACATACGTTGTTCCCTTATCGTCGGTATCATCATACCTAGTTCAATCTCGTTACCAGCAAGTCTCTTTACTTGTTCCATAGTGCATCAGCCCGTAACTAACTCATTAGTCACATTGCTTGCAAGGCTTATAGTGATGTGCATTACCGAGAGGGCCCAGAGACACCTCTCCGACAATCGGAGTGACAAATCCTAATCTTGATCTATGCCAACTCAACAAACACCATCGGAGACACCTCTAGAGCATCTTTATAATCACCTAGTTATGTTGTGACGTTTGATAGCACACTAAGTGTTCCTCCGGTATTCGAGAGTTGCATATTGTCATAGTCGTAGGAACATGTATAAGTCATGAAGAAAGCAATAGCAATAAACTTAACGATCAAAGTGCTAAGCTAACGGATGGGTCAAGTCAAGAACATCATTCTCTAATGATGTGATCCCGTTCATCAAATGACAACTCATGTCTATGGCTAGGAAACTTAACCATCTTTGATGAATGAGCTAGTCAAGTAGAGGCATACTAGTGACAATCTATTTGTCTATGTATTCACACATGTACTAAGTTTCCACTTAATACAACTCTAGCATGAATAATAAACATTCATCATGATATAAGTAAATATAAATAACAACTTTATTATTGCCTCTAGGGCATATTTCCTTCATCACATACATGGATAGGACAGCTAGCAGAAGACTTCCCAACTTGCGCAAAATAGTGTATTTGCGTCATCGTATGTTCTTGTGGAAAAATCACCCATACCGAAAGATGAAAGCTGAATTTGATGGTACGGCAGAGGCAGGTGCAGCCCCAAGACCCTATGACAGGGAGGTGGTCCACAACATGGCTAAAAAAATTAATATTGTGCTTGGCAAGAACCACCCTTTGACGGTGAAACAAACACCCAAGGGTCAAGTGTTTAAGAAGAAATCGGTGTTCTGGAAATTACCTTACTGGGAGATTCTACGTGTACGTCACTGCATCGATGACATGCACGTAGAGAAGAACATATGTGGAAGCATCCTTGGTACTCTGCTCAAGATTAAAGGTAAAAGAAAGGATGGTGACGGTTCACGGCTCGATATGCTTGCTGATCAATTAAAACGCAAGAGTGAAGCAGAAGATGATGACAAATTTATCAAAGCTTGCCAGAGTTAAAATTTCAGTACAAAAGAAGCAACACAGTTCTTCACCTATTTGTTGTCAGTTAAGACACCCTCTTCCTATTGCGAAAACATCAGAAGTCTCGTGGATGTGAGCTCAAGTAAAATGAAGTTGGGACACATGAAGTCACATGATTGCCACGTAATGTTGACACAAATCCTCCCGGTGGCCATCAGGAATATGATGGACAAAGATATAAGAAACACACTCATTGACCTTTGTGATTTCTTCAACCATAAAGTTGTAAATCCTGAAGAGTTGGATCATATGCAAGATGATATTGCAAGAATATTGTCCAACCTAGAGATGTGTTTCCCACCATCATTCTTTGATGTCATGGTCCATCTCACTGTGCACCTTGTCGACGAGATAAAGTATTGTGATCCTATGTTTCTTCGCAACATGTATCCCTTCGAGCAGTTCATGGGAATACTGAAGCGCTTTTGTCGGAACCGAAACCATCCAGAGGCAAGCTTCCTACAAGTTTATACAGCGGAGGAGGTGGTTGAGTTTTGCACTGAATACATGAAACAAAGACCTATAGGTTTGCCCCTCTCTCGCCACGAGGCTGAAAGGTAAGCCGGTCCTTGCTGGCATGCAAATGGTTGCACCCGGAGAATTGACAGAGAAAGCCCATTTGACGGTACTGCTTAACAACCCAGTTCTCATCGCTTATGCCGAAGAACACTTGGCAGAGATACGCCAAAGCTTCTTACCAATGGTGCCTTCATCAGATGTGGAGATGAAGGAGCACACTAAGAACTACGCCGAATGGCTGAAGAATCGTTTAGCACAAGGATCCATCGATGACATTGCTACGTGGTTGGCACAAAAGCCATCACCTACGGTGTTGACGTACCAAGCATATGACATAAATGGATACACGTTCTACACTGAGGAGCGTGATCAGAAGACCTTGTATTAGAACATCTCTATTCAAATGGAATGCATGAATGTAAATGAAGCTGATAAAAGGGTATAATGTGGAACCATCAAAGAGATTTGGGAGCTTGACTATGTGAAAGTTAAGGTGGCATTATTCAGGTGCGCATGGATCCCTCTTGGTCAGGTAAGGATTGATGAGTACAGGAAGACCTGTGCTAATAGGACAATGATGGCATATCATGCGTACCCATTCATTCTTGCCAGAGATGCTACCCAGATTTTCTTTGTGGAAGACCCCTTGCATAAGAACGGCCATTTAGCAATGCATGGAAAGAGAAGGGTACTGGGTGTCGACGATGTTGCTGATGAGGACGAGTACGATGAATTTGATGAGTTGCCAGCCAAGGGATCATGCACCCGTGTAACAGAGCAGCGTAAAATCATCAAAAACCCCAAGTTCATTCGGGTCAACTTAATGATTCCAGTTCCCCCATGTACACGGGAATTAAGCCGTAAGAGTAGTCTTTATGCCTACCCTGCATCTTAATTCGTTCAATTTAGAACTGTCGCGTGTAGTAAATTTGTGAGTTGTGTCCGCTTTTCTATTGGTGTAAGAACCGTTAATATGTTGACCTTGATATGCTGTCAGCTCAGGCAATGAATATGAACTGTTTTTTGTTATTATTATTATATCACAGAGGTAGCACACTCAATTGATCTCACTGCAGTATGTGTGAACAAAAGTATGCAATCTGGTTTGCGAATAGCACACGGTTCGTTGATGAAAGCTGTGTGCCGACCAAACCCCGCCACCCCACCCACGATCTGAATCATGCCTTCTGATTGGTCAGAACCCAAACCCCACGGATCGTAGGTATGCACCGTTGGATGCTCCCAGATTGAAAGGTGATCCTCATCCTTTCGACATCACATGCAGTTCCAGTTGTAATTTTATTTTTATGCACAAAATGCACATTTATCTCAAAAAATGTCTTAAATATAGCTAACAATACCCGAAATGCGCCAAAAAATCAAACCCGTGGTATAATGGTGATTGCGTACCATGGAAATTTTTATGAGGCAAAACGATGAACTCACCGGCCACAGGAGTTTGAATTGACATGTCTCCTTTTGGAAAACCATGATCCTTCATGTGAGATGCTCCGGTTTGGAAGGAGCTGTCATCAAAACTTGTGCCAAACTTTACCAATTTTTTTCCACGGGGTCGTGAGAGCACGCCACGGGCACACATCGATTTTGATGATGTCCGAACTCCATCTGAATTTCCTGTAATTAAAATACCAACTAAGCCTACGCCAATGGCCGCACCTCGCGGCCAAAATGTTTGAAACTTCTCCCCGCTTCTTGAACAAACGGATGAAAACTCACAAAACGATGGACAAATGAACTGTACACCTTCTTTTCTAGGCTAATAGTAAGGGGGTATCATAGCTAGTATCATGCATGCCAACTAGGCAATTTTGATGAGCTATCATAGAATTAATTAAATGAAAAAAGAGTGGGTTAAGTATCATATCATGAAACCATATCATAATAAATGCTATGCTACTATGTGTCATGCATGACAATATATATAAAGTACTACATATGATACTAGCTACTCTATGATACTATGCATTAGAGCAAGTACACAATAGAGTGACATAAGACTAGCCACAATGGGTAGTAACATAGAATGTTACTAGACTATGTTACTACCTCTATAGTGGGGAGTAACATATGTGTAGTAGCATGCAATACTTCATTTATTAGGCTATAGACTCGCCTTGCCTTGAGATATGTTACTCATACTACTAGTAACTAGCTATGTTACCACTTTCCTCTCTTTCTTCATTTATTGCTTGCCACATCATCTATTTTATCTAGATACGTGTGATGTTACTGCCTATGTTACTCCCATTGTGGGTAGTCTAAGCAGGCTATAAGGAATAGAATAATATATATGTGCTTATTAGTTGGAGGAAACAGAAGAGAAGCGGGCTCTTGGTTAGTAGAGCCAGCTGCAACACGAGACCCAAGACACTTTGTGAGGATGTAAGGTGGGCCAACTATTGATAAACTAGTACGTATTTAAAACTTATTATTGTACATGCCCGCTAAGAGGTTGGCTGTATATGACATGGCAACTTCTTATAGCCATCCCTTGGCTGTATTATTAACCATGCTCTTAGTGATGTAGCTAGTATATGATAGACGACTAGCTAGTATCAGACTAGCCACAGTGGGAGTAACTTCAGCAGTAACATCGAGTCCAACTCAGCAAACTTGCTTATGTGGCAATAAGTAAATGAGGAGATAGATAGTTCCAGTAACTTAGCTAGTTACTGTAACATCACATGTCCCAATGCAATATGAGTCTATAACCTAATGAATGAAGCTTTGCATGACACTACACTTATGTTACGTACTACCCACTATGAAGGTAGTAACATAGTCTAGGGATATGTGTATGTTACTAGTGTATGTTACTCTCCATTGTAGATAGTCTCATACTCCCTCCTTTCCGGTTTAGGCTGGTGGTAATGGTAGTATCATAAGCGGTATCATGCATGCCAACTAGGCTTTATGGATGATGTGGCACACAATTAAATGAGGAAAGAGAGGATGTGGTATCATATCATGATACCATGTCATATTAAATGTTGTACTACTACTTTGTGTGATGCATGACAATTAATAAGGCCACCTAAGATACTAACTTATGATACTATGCATTACGGAAGTAGTATCATACACTATCATATGCATGATACTAGTATATGATACTCCCCATTACAACCAGCCTTATAGGGCTCAATTCAAAAATCTCACCAACCAAGGTAGATGGTGAGTGGTGGAATACTTTTTGTAGTTTGCAAAAACACCAAATTAATGCTTTTGTTTTCCTCAAAAAATTATGTTTTCCAATGTATTAATTGAAATACATGCATGCATAAAGTACATGCATTGGCCAACTATCTCTTAATACTTGCATGCAATGATTTAATGCACCTTGGAATCTGGACATGTGATGGGGAACAACCAAATTGAGCCTTATAAAATGGAAAAACTAAAATTTTAAGATAAGCCTATAAACCGGAAGGAGGGAGTATATATGCATGATAATAGTATATGATCGGCAATACCTGCGTAATGCGCGCATGCATAGTATCATAAGTTAGTATCTTAGGTTACCTTATTAATTGCCATGAATGACACAAAGTAGTACAACATTTACTATGATACGGTATCATGATATGATACCACACCCTCTCTTTCCTCATTTAATTATGTGCCACATCATCCAAAAAGTCTAGTTGGCATGCATCATACAGCTTGATACTCCCATATTACGACCAGCCTTATTAGGGTGGCCATAGTGGGGGTATCATAGCCGGTATCATGCACTCAGGAATAGAAAATATGATGATGTGGCAAAGAAGCAGTAACATAGGTAGATACCGTAACATCTATATATAATAAATGCTATACTACTTTGTGTCATGCATGGCCATAAATACGGTCATCTATGATATATACTGCTCTATGATACTATATATGCACTATGAAGGTACGTACGTAGTATCATACATTAGTATCATATGCATGATACTATATATATAGTATATGATACTCCCCACTATATAAGGCTAGCCATAGTGGTGGTATCATAGCCGACGATGTCATGCACTTGGAAATAGTAAGTATGCTGATATGGCAAAGAATTAAATATATATATATATATATATATAAAGAGGGTTAGAGTAACATATAGGTAGATACCGTATCATATTAAATGCGATGCTAATTTGTGTCATGCATGGCAATAAATATGATCTATATATGATACTATACTCTATATATTATACTATGTGCTATAATTAATTAAATGTAGTATCATACACTAGTATCATATATACTGTATATTCATCATACTAGTATATGACACTCCACTATACTCGTGATTTCTTACCGTGGAAAAAAATGGGGGCGACATGATGAACTCATGTTTTCATTCGAACAAAAATATGATGTTAGGTAATGTAAATGTTCTCAAAGAGCACACGGTTCACTCACGAAAGTCATGTGTCCACTAAACCGTGGCCGATGCACCCCCACCCCTCTGCCAC
Organism: Triticum urartu; assembly: GCF_056163025.1. Taxonomy (NCBI): domain Eukaryota; kingdom Viridiplantae; phylum Streptophyta; class Magnoliopsida; order Poales; family Poaceae; genus Triticum; species Triticum urartu. Next base: position 298,612,130 of record NC_141877.1, read on the forward strand.
GCGCGCGGTCTGAGTCGTGCGTTCTGACTGGCCAGAACTCAAACCCCACAGATCGTACGTCTGCACCATTGGATTCTCCTTGATCGAATGGCGATCCTCATCCCTTTCGACAACACATGTAAATGTTTTCAAATAGCCCCTCCCCAAAAAATGTTTTGAAATAGCACACATGAAAGCCGTGTGCCTACCAAACCGTGGCTGATGCCCCCTTGCTGCGCACACGATCTGAGTCATGCGTTCTGATTGGCCAGAACCCAAACCCCACGGATCAGATGTCCGCACCGTTGGATGTGTCGGGATGTGGGGTTCCGGCAAACCCTTAAGGTTCAAACACTGGGATGCGCGCGGAGCCTTTCCCTCCCGCCGATCAACGCTCTAGCTCACTAGATCTCGCGGACGAACTCGACGAACTCTCAACACAGAAAGACACGGGGTTTATACTGGTTCGGGCCACCGTTGTGGTGTAATACCCTACTCCAGTGTGGTGCTGGATTTCCTCTAGGGCTGATGATGAACAATACAAGGGAAGAACAACCTCCTGAGGTTGAGGTGTTCTTGCGCGTGTGAGCTTGTGGTGTGTCTCTTTTGCTCCGCTCTCATCCCTCAGATCATCCCCCATCCACTGTGGTGGCTAGTCCTACCTATAGAGGCCCTGGTCCTCTTCCCAAATATCGAGCGAGAAGGGAGCCAACAATGGCGGGCTAATTTGAAGGGGAACAGCTAGTACAAGTTATCTTGACAAAAGTAGTCTTCGCCTGCACAAAGCTCTGGTGGTGACGCCGTCTTGGGCTCCAGGATGACCTTTGTCTTGCAGTCCATGGTCTTGGTCTTGTTGCACCGAAATGGCAACCTTTGCCTGATGCCTCGGTACTCCGCGGTTGCGCTTGCCTCCTTTGCACCAAAGAGGAAACAAGGACGCTGCGCGCGCTGGCGCCCACCTGGTGTCGATCGTCATGGCTCACGTCACGAGAGCCTCGTGAGGTTCGCCTTGCCTTGATATCTCCGCACCTCGTGAGCCTGCCTAGCTAGGCCACTCCTAGAGGAGGTCTTGCGTCGTCCGCCTGGCGAGGCTTCACCCCTCGCGAGGGTCTTGGATGCTTTGCTGGTGAAGATGGGTCGTACGGCCTGCTGGTTTAGCCACGCTGTGGGCCGCATGTAGGCAAGTCTGGGGACCCCCGTTCCCAGAATGCCGACAGTAGCCCCCGGGCCCAAGGTGCGCGCGGGCTTGGCTTCATGGCGAAGCCAAGGGTCAAGCTCGAAGTGTCACGGGCCCCCAAAGCCTGCGGCCTTGATTGACGCGTGGCGGTTGATTGGACATGGGCATCTCTGCTTCCCCATGTTGCCTTGGCAACTGCTTGACCTGACAAAAGGCTGGCGCGAGCGGCACTTGCCTTCATTGCTTCTTCCTTGCCTCGCTCCAGATCCCCTTTCTTGCTCTTCGCCGCCGCTACCTACAGGTCTGCTCCGGCCTCGCCCCACATCTGCCGACCATGGCTCCGTGCAAGGTCAAGTCTTCCTCGACCCCGGCTTGGTACGAGCCCGCTCTTGAGGCGCCCACTGTCACAAAGAAGAGCCTTGCCTCCGTGCGCCTATTGACGGCGGGAGAGAGCAACGAGTGGGGAAAGACGGAGCTCCGGCTTGCCTCCGACGAGCCGGAGCCTGAGGGGAGCACCGACTTTCCCTTCTTTTCGAGCAGCGTTGCCGTCGGGTTGGTTCCTTCCTTCTCCGATTTCTTCTATGAAGTCCTCGACCACTATGGGCTGCAAGCATTGCATCTCCATCCCAACTCTGTCCTCCTCTTGTCCATCTCTGCCTACTACTATGAGGCGTACCTGGGCGTGATGTCGTCCGTGGCGCTCCTGCGCCACTTCTTATTCCTCTGTGTCAGCGAGGGTCACATCTCTGGATGCGCCAACTTTGTTGTGTGTGGCAAGGCCAACTCGATCTTGAGCACCGGGAAGAGGGCCGACAACATTCGATCCAAATGGGTCATGGTGGACGCTAAGCTTGCCCATCCGCGCCTGGCGTTGCCGACGGAGGCGCCCCGGCAAGGCAAGGAGTGGCCCAGGGCGGAGCTTTTCGACGAGCGGGCATCGTCAGTGTTGGAGCAGATGATGACCGACCTGAAGCCGGGCAATGCGAGGGTGGCCAAAATAACGGGAGCAATGCTCCTGAGGGAGTTCTTGACGCTGCGGGTCGCCCCACTCCAGGCGCGCGCGTGCCCCTTCTAGCAACTTGAAGGAGGGGAAAACAAGGCCCACCTGAGGCCGAGGAACCTTCCTGATGACGAACTAGACGCCGTCCTGCGTCTCATAGTCGGAGACAACCAGGAGTACCCGCCCAGTGCCTTCATTCCCCTGTTCCAACAAAGGGACCGGGAGGAATTCGTCACCTCCAGGCCAACTTTTGATGTGCGCGGGCTGGTGCCACCAGTGCTTTCAGGAGCTCCTTCAGCGCAGAAGCCGGTGGAGGTGTCTTCTGGCGAGTCCCACAGAGAGGGGGAAGAGGAGGCGGACTCGGAGGAGACCCCGGTGGAGGGGACCTCCCCTCCGAGCAAGGCCGAGATTCTCCCCGCCCTTCCTGATGATGCCGAGGCCGACGCCTACCAGGGAGGGAAGGAGCAACCCCCCGTCCCGACGAAGGGTAGGTCGTCACTGGTAGACCGTGGTGCCGCCTCCACCCAACACCTCCTGGGGCTGGATTCGGTTCCACCTCCGCACCGCATGGCGCCACCGGAGCCCGAGCACCTGCCCCTCAGGTCCCAATGCTGTCGGGCCTCAAGCTTCACAAGCGAAAGGTGGATTACCTTGTGGTGGACCTGTAGGTGTTTCGAACTTTGCTTAGTCCTTGCTCGTGCTTGTTTTTTCCTGACGCTCGCCCTTGGTTGATCAGGACGACATCTTCGGCAAAGAAGAGGAAGGAGGGTAAGGCAGCTATGCCTCCCTCCGCAGAGCCAGGGGGCAACATCGCCAGTGTTTCCCCAGCCCAGTCATCTTCGCGGGGCCAAGAGGAGCGTCGCCGCATGGAGTCAGCCCCCATGGCCCCGATGGCTCCGAAGGTGCCGGTGCTTGGCGCGGCCGATGAGGTCCCAGCTGCTCCGGAACCCGCAGTCTCCCAAGCCCTGGTGATGATGTCGCTTCCTCCCACTGCTATGTCTCCACTTCCTGGGACTTCTACTCCTGCCGCTATCCTGGGGCATGCCCTTTCAGAGATGACCCAACTGCGGGCGGATCTCCCGAGCGCTGACCCGCGCTTGGTGGCCGGGCGTCTGGAGTTGGCCTCTGGCTGGCTTCATTCCGACCTAGCAGTACGCGCGATGCTGGGCCAGGCCGTTGCGGCTTCCGAGAGGGAGAAGCAAGGAGCCGCCAGCGCTGCAGCCGATCGTGAGGCGGCGCTGAAAGACGCCAAAGCCGCCCGTGACCGCTGCCAAGTGCTGGAGGGCGAGTTTCATAGCCCGCGCGACAAGCACACCGAAGAGGTACGCCGCCGCCAACCAGAGGAGAAGGATATGAAGGCCCGGGAGGAAGCCATCAAGAACTGTGACGCTGAGCTGGCAGAGCTGGGGAAGGAGCAACCTGCCGAGCACAACCAGTTGGAAGAGCTGGAGTAGAAGATGGGGGCGAGGGAGGTCGATCTTGCCGCCAAGGCGTGAGTCCTGGCCGAAGATCGTGTGGCCTTCGCCGATCTCAAGAAGAGATCTCGTGAGGCGCTGAGGACGCTCTACGAGCATGGCCTGGAGAAGCCGCTGGACATTGACGAGGACGGCCCCGCCCATATGCTTCCTCTCATGGTGAAGGCGCTTGAGGAGGTCATTGAGGTCCTTGGTCCCATGGCGGAGGCAGAAGCTCACGTTCTGTCCGCGACCGCACTGACTCACATCCTCAGCCATCTGCACCTTCACGACCCCAACGCCCGCCTTGACGAGCTGTTGGAGCCTGTAGCTGAAGACCTCTGCGAAGCCGCCGCCGCAGTTGTTCAAGGTCAAGTGGAGGCTTTGCTGGGGAAGTTCTGCAGCTTTGTCTCTGATCCTCTGTCTAGCGATGGCGCAGATCCTGTGGCTGGTGGTGAAGGTGAGCACATCGTTGCCCATGGGGAAGCACCTTCCGTAGGCGACAGCGACATACAGGGGTGACCTGCGGCTATTCTTCTCGTTCCATTCCTGCGACATACATCAGGCCTCGTGGAGCCATTTATACTTTTCATTTGATATTGTGAGAACAATGTGCTTGTAATATTTGCTTCGAGATTTTGCGTTTTCCTTCCTATTTGCTTTGTTCTGCGTCGGCAGAGCCCAGCCCCGCGCATACCTCAACCGCCATTGGACCGACCGGAGACCAGGACGGTCCAAGGAGTGAGGGGCTACGTGACCAGTTAGGCTCCCGAGTCACGATGTTTAGGAGTCCCCCTTGACGTGTGAACAACATATAGGGAGATTTCGCGAAGATAGATTAATGTTCTACGTCGGCAGAGCCCGGCCCCGCGCATACCTCAACCGCCGTTGGGCCAACCAGAGACCAGGACGGACCAAGGAGTGAGGGGCTACGTGACCAGTTAGGCTCCTGAGTCGCGATGCTCAGGAGTCCCCCTTAACGTTCAAACAATTTCCATACCTGCCCTCGTCAAGGCCTCGGGAGGGGCGCGCGACGCCTAGGTCCGGGGGACCTGGTTGGGTGGTGTGCGCTTAGGCGTGACCCGAGCGCAGCTCCCGTGCCCAGCCCCCTCGCGTGACTCTCCCAAGGGGAGGCGCCGTGGTGGCACTGGGCGCTGAGCTCTGGGCTCCCTGAGGTTGGTACGGCCGTGGGGTCGCCCTCAGTTGTTTATCACCAGCGCGGAGCATAGTGCTTCCGCTTGTGCATGGGCATAGCCGCTCCTCGGCAGTGTCGACAGCCAGCACGGAGCATGGAGCTTCCACTTGGGCGTGGGATGGGGGCCCCCCTCCGCGAGGAGCCCCCGGGGCGTGTACAGCCCCGCCCTGACACGTGGCTTGCACGACAGGGCTGCGAGGTGTATCTGGGCACTCGTGAGCCAGCGCGGGACTCACAAGGCCCTACCTCAAGGCGGGTTGCGCCTGCTCTTGAGTCTTGGTGACTGCATGTCCCTGCAAGGCGGTAAGATGCAAGCACTCTACGTCCTCAGGTCCTGGCCCTCTAGCGAGCTCAGCCGCCGTTGGTATGCCAGGTCGCGATGCCGTGGTCAAGGCCAGCGGGTGAGGGATGGAGAGCCAGTAAGAGCTCCTGAGTTGCGATGCTCAGGAGCCCCCCTTTTAACGTGCAAGCAAATTGCATAGGGCGAATGGACCCGTGGCGGGCGGTGATCGAGTAGGTGATAGCAGTTGGCAGGTTAAGCATGAAGAGCAGATCGACTGAGATAAACGCAGGAAGATACATGCACTGGGTTTGGCCCGAGCGGCGTGGGGATGATGCAGCCCAAGGGGCGCCCCCAACAAGGTAATCTAGAGACATAAGCAGAAGGGATACATGCCACAGGGACGGAGCCATGTGGCCCGGGAATAGTGCAGCCCAAGGGGCGCTCCCAGCTTAAATGAACTCAGAAGATGTCACCTGGTTCTATAGACAAAGTAGAGTTGGTGCAGCTGAAGCCATGTGTTAAAGGAACGGATCCTCATGAGCCGCCAGGACCCTGAGCCTCGGGAGGCTCTGGGAACTCGAGAGGTTCCCTGAAGACCGTCGCCATCTCCTTTAGAACGGCGTGGAACCTGACCTCCTCAGCCGCCAGGACTTGCCACATGTTGCGCTGATAGGCCGACGCCACGCTCATCAAGCCGAAGGGCATGCGAACGTAGATGTGTGGTGGACCTTCACAGCGGCCCGCACACGATGGCCAGAAACGTTCCTGAGATGCAGCCCTGTTGAGCCCTGGTGTCGGTGTCAAAACCGGCGGATCCCGGGTAGGGGGTCCCAAACTGTGCGTCTAAGGCGGATGGTAACAGGTGGCAGGGGACATGATGTTTTACCCAGGTTCGGGCCCTCTTGATGGAGGTAAAACCCTACGTCCTTCTTGATTAATATTGATGATATGGGTAGTACAAGAGTAGATCTACCACGAGATCAGAGAGGCTAAACCCTAGAAGCTAGTCTATGGTATGATTGTATGTTGTCCTATGGACTAAAACCCTCCGGTTTATATAGACACCGGAGAGGGTTAGGATTACACAAGGTCGGTTACAAAAGAAGGAGATACACATATCCGTATTGCCTAGCTTGCCCTCCACGCCAAGTAGAGTCCCATCCGGACACGAGACAAAGTCTTCAATCTTGTATCTTCATAGTCCAATAGTCCAGCCAAAGGATATAGTCCGGCTGTCCGGAGACCCCCTAATCCAGGACTCCCTCAGTAGCCCCTGAACCAGGTTTTCAATGACGATGAGTCCGGCGCGCAATATTGTCTTCGGCATTGCAAGGCGGGTTCCTCCTCCGAAGACACCAGGGAAGAATTTGAATACAAGGATAGTGTCCGTCCCTGCAAAATAAGTTCCACATACCACCGTAGAGAGAATAATATTTCCACAAATCCAATTTGCTGACTTGTTTTGGCAACACGACATTATGCCATGGCCCGGTGATTATTCGAACCGTTTCCTTTAACCAGCCCCGAACATAATGCGAGGCAGTTTTTCAACATGTCTTGTCAAAGCAGAGATCGTGTCCCCTTATCACGGGATTCTCATCAATACGGGCATGGGTAACCCAAGCGCGTCTAAGACTCCTAGATTATAGGCAAGTCCCAAACGGACACGGAGAGGACGCTTGATATTCACCCTCTTTATAAAGGGACAAGGCTTTTACTTTTCCCCTCCCGTGCTCAATTGAATCCTTCCCCTGCCTCGAGTTCTAACACCCAAAGCCCAGGTCAGGTGCTCCAGATCTTCAATCATGTCTGGATCCAGCCTTCAAGGCCGATGGATGCCCTCCTCCATTACCGAAGAGGATATCAAGAAGTTGAGGGAGGCCAGATACCTGACCACCGAGGTTTCGCATCGACTGCCTGCCCGAGGGCAGGTCGTCCCTACTCCTGAACCCAACGAAGATGTCGTGTTCATCCCCCACTTCCTCCGAGGTCTAGGCCTCGCTCTGGATCCCTTTGTAAGGGGTCTGATGTTCTATCACGGGCTAGACTTCCATGATCTAGCCCCGGACTCCTTTCTCCACATCTCGGCATTTATTGTTGTGTGTGAGGCCTTCCTCCGCATTACCCCTCACTTCGGCCTGTGGCTCAAGACCTTTGACGTGAATCCGAAGACAGTCGAAGGGCAGCATGTAGCGTGTGGAGGCGCATTAATAAGCAAGATTGCTGGAGCTCCATGGCCAAAGGGTTCCTTTCCAGAGGTGTCCGGATTATGGCAACGGGAGTGGTTTTACATCACGGCTCCCAAAAGTGCCAAGTGGGCGGCTGCCCTTGTTTTCCGCTCGGGCTCTCCACCACAACTGATGTCATGGATTAGCAGAGGGCTGAGCTAGGGTCCAGCCAAGGATGTGCCTGTACTGCAGAGTTGCATTCAAGATCTCTTCGAAGGAGATTTCAATTTGGTCATGGTGGTGCAAGTTATGCTGGTTCCACGAATCCAGCCATGCAAACGCCGACCCCTCCGCATGTGGGAGTTCAACCCAGAAGGACTGCACTCTATTCAGAATTTCCTCGGCCTAGCGCACGAGGAGATGTATAAATCATTCTCCGGACCCCAAATAGAGTGTCCGGATACTATCGAGGATATGGGCCTGAGCAGCAACCACACTGCCGATCAGGTAAATAATCCTCTAGCCGAACACGCCGTCTTTTATTTATCATGACGTCATTTTGAGAAATTGCTCTCTGACCAGAACTGGCTAACAAAGGCGAAGATGATTCGGTGTTCGGCCCCCCTTCCTGAGGGTTTAGAAAATCCGGTACTGGGAAAGATGCTCGAGCTAGCACCTTGCCCGGAGCCCTCAAAGGAAGATAAAGGGGGAATAACGAGGGCGAGAGCGGGCCCCCATCGCTACCAATTCCAACCGAGGGAATGAGCGCCTCCATGAAGGAGGATAACCAACGGGAAGAATCCGACCTTCTCTCGCTTCGGGGAAGGAAGAGGACTGCCTCTGATGATCCGGAAACTAATGTTTCCAAACGGGAGAAGAAATCTCCGCCAGAGGGTCCTGCCTTGGAGGGTGCTCTTGCCGTACAAAGTCCGCGCGGGGATCAGCCCTCCAACGAGATGTAAGTAATCAAAAAGTACTTTAATAGTGAGGATATACTACCTTACCTCTGAGGAAAATAACCGAAGCCTTTATCTTGCAGTTCGGACCTTAGCCCATCTCAGCAGAGCTCGTCTTCGGGGGATCTTCTTCCGGAGATGATGGAGAGCGAAACGCCTCCCCCGGACTACCCCGCTCAAGAAGCGGGCGACCTTGAAGTGTCGTCATGGAGGACTTCTCTGGATCCGATGAGACCAGAAGATAATCCTATAGTCACCCCAAGTCCCCAGTGTCCGGCTAACAAAGAGAGCAAACAAAAGAGTCCGGCACCATCTGGTATGTGGTCGGACGTACTGAGGGAGCTGTTGGAGCGAGCGACCATCTCAGAAGAACACCGTACGTTGATGGGTACGGTGATGGAAAGAATTTCGTCCGCCGAAAGCAGATTACATGAAGCCTTTATGAGTCTACTGATGGGCTTTGTGGTACGTTAAATGATATACTTTTTGATAGTACCGCACATGTTTAGGTGTGCCCTGTGTAGATAGTAGCCCCTGAGACTCTGGTCGTCGTCGAGAACGGCGGCGAATAGAGGATCATAGTCCCAGGTAATAACCAAACTGCCTTTATGTGCAGGTGGTGGAAGCTTCGGTGGCTAGCCGGACTCATGAGTTTGCCGAACTAAAGCGGCAACTGGATGTGGCAGACGCCAACATCAAGCTTGTTAACAAGCGGCTTGACGAGTCACAGGGTAAGTAATGTTTTCTTGTGAATGTCACATAGTAAGAGCAGCATGATGCCAGTATCTTTAATATGTTGTGACTGCAGACGGAGCTGCCACCGTGGAGACCCTTCGAGCGGAACTTGCCCGAGCCAAGGAACAAGCAAGAATTAGTAATGCGGATGCTTTGAAGGCGGCCAAAGAGTTAAGAACCGAGAAGGCCGCGCATTGCGAAAGCAAAGAGAAGATGGCCAAGATGGTCGTAAAATTAAAAGACACTGCCGACCATTGCCAGTTCCTTGAAGAAGAGAACCGAGTGAAGGCAGCGGACCTGGAAAAGGCCACGGTGGCGACCAAAGACACCTGCTCTGCTATGAGGGCGAAGAAGGAGGAGCTGCGTGAAGCCGGGGATATTGCGGCTGGGAAGCCCTTTCTTCTGCAGAGGAAGTTCGGAGATCCGTGGTATGCCCCTCTGGATCGGCTGTGGAGTTCGGCAGACGCATATATGGACTTGGCAGCGAGTGCTGTCGATGCGGTCGAATACTTCCAAGATCAGACAGGTCGTGAAGTGGACAAGTTGTTCTAGTTGCAATTTAACGTTCCAGAGCGTCCGCTTCCCTTGACTGACCAGCTTGCTGAATGGGCCGAACTTAATAGATTGTCCGGTCTTGCCATGAGGTCCGTCGTAGATCATCTGTGGCTGGAGAAGCCGAAGCCGAAGCCGAACAACTATTTCATCTTAGTGCATCAGTTCCTTGGTGTGGTGCCGCGCATCAATGCGATGAAGAGGTCGGCGTGCATAGAAGGCTCGTGGATGGCCTTTGCCCGTGTCAAAGCATACTGTGCAGAGATGGATGCTACCACTGTTGCGGCACAGGGTTCGGCCATAGGCCGAGTGGCTGTCGAGCACTATTTTGAAGAAGTTCTTGAGGGTGCTCGTTTGATAGAGGCCCAGTGTGTCGGATCACGGGTTCCGGCAGACCCTTAAGGTTCGAATACTGGGGTGCGCGCGGAGATCACGCCTTCTACCTCCCCGTCTCGCAAAGATCTAAACTACTAAAAGAACTGCACAAGAGACACAAGGTTTATACTGGTTCGGGCCACCGTTGTGGTGTAATACCCTACTCCAGTGTGTGGTTGGTGGATTGCCTCCTGGGGCTGATGATGATGAACAATACAAGGAAGAACAGCCTCGCGAGCGTCTGTTCTTGGCTGGGGCGATGAACTGCTAGGAGGAGTTCAGTCACCCTTCTCTCTCTCTCTCACTCACTCTCTCTGCTTGCCAACCGAACGAACCCCCCTTTTCCCATTGCCCTACCCTGGGGGTGGCTAGTCCTATTTATAGGCAAAGGCCCTGGGCCTCTTCCCAAATATTGAGCGGGAAGGGCGCCAACAATTGGCCAATTCAAAGGGGAACATCTAGTACACTTATCCTGACAAAAGTTGGTCTTCGCCTGCCAAAGGCTCTGTGGTGACGCCGTGCTGGGCTCCATGGCGACCTCCGTCTCGTAGTCCTCCTGGTCTTGGTCTCGTTGCACCGAAATGGCAACCTTTGCCTGATGCCTCGGTACTCCGCGGCTGCGCTTGCCCCCTTTGCACCAAAGAGGAAAGAAGGACGCTATGCGCGCTGGAGCCCGCCTAGCACCCTCGATCGTCATGGCTTGCGTCATGGGCACCTCGCAAGGTACCCTGCCTTGATCTCTCCGCCTCCTCGCGAGCCAGCCTGATGAGGCCATGCCTGAGGAAGCTCCACGTCGTCCGCCCCGCGAGGCTTGGCCCCTCGCGAGGGTCTTGAGCCTTGCGTTGATGAAGATGGGCCGCGCTGGCCCCCATTTGAGCCACGCTGCAGGCCGCAGGCAAGCAAGTCTGGGGACCCCCGTTCCCAGAACGCCGACAGTAGCCCCCGGGCCCAAGGCGCGCATGGACTTGGCCGTGCCGAGAGGCGAAAGGGCAGGGGCGAAGCGCCACGGGCCCTAACAGCCTGCGGCCTTGGGCGCCGTGTGGCGGTTGATTGGACGTGGGCGTCTCCACTTCCCCATGATGCCTCGATGATCGCGCGAGTTGGACAAGTCCCTGCATGCAGATCGTGTCATGATTACCTGTGATCGTGGAGGCCGGCGGTTGGCCTTCGCCGGCTATAAGTACGGCACGACGCGTGCCCTTCCAGTCCATCTCTTCTTGTTTTCTCCTTTGCCTCAATTCTTGCTCCGCCTTGGTATGATGGCTCCATCGAGGAGGCACTCGGCTGCGGAGAAGGGGAAGGCCCTCCAGGTCGATCCTGCCTCTCCCCCGCCCAAGCGCGGTCGTGGGCGCCCTCGGAAGCATCCGGTGGCCGCCCCGGTAGCATTTGGTGGTCATGGGGGCGGCTCCCAGCGCGGCGGCGGCGAGCCGCTGTGGCCGAGGGACGCGCCTGGATTGCGCGCTCCCCCAGGCCGCGCTTTCGAGCTGCGCAGGTGCTGCCGGAGTTCGTCGTCTGGTCGGCGGAGTCGACTAGCGCCCGGCTCCAACTCCCTCGCTTCCTCCTTGGTGAACTCCCGGCCGGTGCTCCTGGTGGCCTCTGGCTCCAGGCGGAGGGCTGCTGCAGCAGGTCCTCATGGGTCGCGCTGGAGGTCTCCGCCAACGGGGGCTTGGCCTTAACTCATGGCTGGCAGGCGTTCGCCCGCGCTCGTGACCTGGGGCGCTGGTGCACCCTACACTTTAGGTTTGACGGCGACGCCACCCTCTATGTGAGGGTGTTTGGGGAAGATGGTCGCCGCGCGGGGTGTTGCCCTGAGAACGACGACCGCTGCCGGGGGCCCCGCTCCGACGGTGATGGAGGAGACAGCGCCCGCGCGGATGGCGGCGTCCGAGGCTCCCCAAGCTTCGTCAACTCTTCCTCAAGCGACTCCTCCAGCAGTGGCCGCAGTCCACCCCCGCGCCGTCGAGCTCGCTTGGGAGGTGGTGGTTCGTCCGCCCGCCATCGTGCCCCGGTGAAGCGCGAGAGGGAGTCCGCCTGAGGCCCGGAGGCAGCCCGGGTCGCCTCCGCGGGCCGATGTGAGGAGGGCCGCGCCGGGCTCGTCCTTTCCTTTTCCTTTTGTTTCCTGTGTAAGAAAAAACAGCTGCATGGAGCACCGCTGGGGTGTGTTGGGAATTATTGTAGATAGTCTTTGACCCCTGCTGGGGGGCGACCGACCCAGGCCCTGTGTGCGCGTCGCGGTGCCCGAGGGGCACGGACTAGAGGGGTGCTCCTGTAACGTGCCCGGGCCATGAAACCTTCCAGCGGCTAGAGCAGAAACGCCCGCGAGGACGTTTGAGTACCATCCCTCGCGAGGTCGTTTATGAGAGAAACCAAAGCGAGGAGCGAAAATCGATGAACCACAAATCAGCAACAGCGATAACTTCAATAAGACTTCAAATGCAAGTAAACACGTCAACTGCGGAAAGCAAATGAAAAAGCCGCGTCTGGCACCTAATCTATTTTTTGACGTCTTCTCACCAGCGCGGAGCTAAGTGCTGCCACTGGGCGTGGGAGGGAGCCCCAGGGCCTGAGGCCGGCGCTCCTGAGACTCCGGGGCGTGTATAGCCCCACTCATTATTACGTGAGAGTGTCACAGGGCGGCGAGCTTCACAGGCATTGGCCTTGCTTCACAGGCTCCGGGCCTTTTCCAAAACGCGATAACTTCACAGGCACTCGCCTTGCTTCACAGGCTCCGGGCCTTTCCCAAAACGCGATAGCTTCACAGGCACTCGCCTTGCTTCACAAGCTCCGGGCCTTTCCCAAAACGCGATAGCTTCACAGGCACTCGCCTTGCTTCACAGGCTCCGGGCCTTTCCCAAAACGCGATAGCTTCACAGGCACTCGCCTTGCTTCACAGGCTCCGGGCCTTTTCCAAAACGCGATAGCTTCACAGGCACTCGCCTTGCTTCACAGGCTCCGGGCCTTTCCCAAAACGCGATAGCTTCACAGGCACTCGCCTTGCTTCACAGGCTCCGGGCCTTTTCCAAAACGCGATAGCTTCACAGGCACTCGCCTTGCTTCACAGGCTCCGGGCCTTTCCCAAAACGCGATAGCTTCACAGGCACTCGCCTTGCTTCACAGGCTCCGGGCCTTTTCCAAAAAGGGAAGGTCTTCACAAGCACTCGCCTTGCTTCACAGGCTCTGGGCCTTTTCCAAAAAGGGAAGGTCTTCATAGGCACTCGCCTTGCTTCACAGGCTCTGGGCCTTTTAGGGGTAGAACCTCCGGAGGTGCTGGATGTTCCACGCGTTCTGGACCGGCTCCCCCTCTTGAGTCTCCAAGCGCACGGAGCCTGGCCTGGAAACATTAACAACCTTGAACGGGCCCTCCCACATGGGAGAGAGCTTATGCAGCCCCTCCCTGGAGAGAACCCGCCTGAGTACGAGGTCTCCTACCTCAAGGGTCCTAGGGCGGATGTTGCGGCAGTGATATTGTCGTAGCGCCTGTTGGTACCTTGCCGCTCGCAGCGCGGCTTCCCGGCGGCATCCCTCCCCCAGTACGAGGTCCATTCCCCGCATGGCGTCCTGCTGCGCCTCGTCGAACGCCAGGACCCACGCGGAGCGATGCCTGACCTCGTGAGGAAGGACTGCTTCGGCTCCATAGACCAGGAAGAACAGGGTCTCCCCAGTTGGTTTGGTTGCGGTTGTGCGGATGGACCACAACACGGACTGGAGCTCATCGTACCAACCTCTGCCGCAGGCCTCCAGCTTCTTCTTGAATGTCCTGGTCTTGAGGCCTCTCAGGACCTCTGCGTTGGCTCGTTCGGCCTGCCCATTCCTTCGCGGGTGTGCCACCGAAGCGTAGCATATCTGCGTCCCAAGGTTAGCACAGTATGTTTTGAAGAGATTACTGGTGAACTGCGAACCGTTGTCTGTGATGATGCGATTCGGCACCCCGAACCGGCTCACGATACCCCTGATGAACTTGACCGCAGAGCCAGCGGGGATGGTACGGACAGCCTCCACTTCTGCCCACTTGGTGAACTTGTCAATGGCGACATAGAGGTAACGGTAGCCCCCTGGCGCCAGAGGGAACGGGCCCAGAATATCCAACCCCCAAACTGCGAATGGCCACGAGATGGGTATTGTCTGCAGCCCCCCCGCCGGTTGATGGATCTGCTTGGAATGAAACTGGCAGGCCTCACAAGCCTTTACCAATTCGATTGCGTCATTGAGCGCGGTGGGCCAATAGAACCCGCTACGGAATGCCTTGCCGACGAGGGTCCGTGATGATGAGTGGTGTCCGCAGTCTCCGCCGTGTATGTCCTCCAGTAGTTCCTTTTCTTGCTCCCTGGAGATGTAGCGTAGAGATACACCGTTTGGTCGCTTCCGGTAAAGTTCTCCATCTCTGATGCAGTATGCCGTGGCCTGCCGCGCCACACGCTCCGCTTCCTCTTCCTTTTCCGGTAGGGCCCCTTGCGTTAAATAACTCTGGAGTTCTGCGATCCAGCACTCCTCTTGAGGTTCCATTGTCAGGAGCAGGCGTGCTCCTGAGGTCGGTCCACAGACCGGGGCTCCCGAAGCTGGCGGCTGGGGGAGCTCCTCTCGAGACTGAGCGGTGTCTGATAACGTCGGCTGTGCTGAAGATTTGAAGAGCCGCTCTTCGAAGACGCCGGGTTCCTGCAGCAACCGCCTGGATGCCCGTCCGGCTATGTCGTCAGCTTCCTGATTGGTGCCACGGGGCACGTGCTTCAGCTCCAGCCCCCAGAACTGCTTTTCCATCCTGCGGACCTCCGCTAGGTAGGCCTCCATATGCTCGTCCTTCGGCTCGTACACCTTGTTGGAGAAGTTGACTAGGAGCTGCGAGTCGCCCTTGACGGTGAGGCGTTTCACTCCCAGGGCTACTGCGGCCTTCAACCCGGCTATCAGTCCCTCATATTCTGCTATGTTGTTGGAGACCTTTTCACCTTGCTGGAAACAGAGCTGTACAGCATAGTAGAGCTTATCCTAAGTGGGTGATATCAGCACCGCACCAGCCCCTGCGCCGTGCCTGGAGAACGCTCCATCGAAGTACATGACCCAGCTGTCGGCATTCTGGGAACGGGGGTCCCCAGACTTGCCTGCCTGCGGCCTGCGGCGTGGCTCAAGTGGGGGCCCAGCACGGCCCATCTTCATCAGCACAAGACTCAAGACCCTCGCGAGGGGCCAAGCCTCGCGAGGCAGACGACACGGCACCTCCTCAGGCGAAGCCTCATCAGGCTGGCTCGCGAGGAGGCGGAGACATCAAGGCGGGGTATCTCGTGAGGTGCCCATGAAGTGAGCCATGACGACTCAGGGCACCAGGCGGGTGCCAGCGCGCGTAGCGTCCTTCTTTCCTCTTCGGTGCAAAGGGGACAAGCGCATCCGCGGAGTACCGAGGCATTAGGAAAAGGTTGCCACTTCGGTGCAACGAGACCAAGGCCAGGAGGGCTACGAGACGGAGGTCACCATGGAGCCCAGCACGGCGTCACCACCAGAGCCTTTGGCAGGCGAAGACTGCTTTTGTCAGGATAGATGTACTAGCTGTCCCCCTTCGAATTAGCCCGCCATTGTTGGATCCCTTCCCGCTCAATATTTGGGGAGAGGACCACGGCCTCTATATATAGGACTAGCCACCCACATAGCAAGGGGTTCGGTTGGGTTCGGTTCGGCTCTTGGTCATCAGCAAGAGCAAGAGAGAGAGAGAGAAGGGTGGTGGAACTTCCCCTAGCAGTTCATCACCCAGCCAAGAACAGACCCTCGCGAGGCTGTTCTTCCTTGTATTGTTCATCCACACCAGCCCCAAGAGGCAATCCACAAACCACACACTGGAGTAGGGTATTACACCACAACGGTGGCCCGAACCAGTATAAATCTTGTGTCTCTTGCATGTTTCTTGCAGTAGGCTAGTTCCTTGTGAGACGGAGAGGTTGAGGGCGTAATCTCCGCGCGCACCCCAGTGTTCGAACCTTAAGGGTCTGCCGGAACCCAAAATCCGACATTTGGCGTGCCAGGTAGGGGTGCGCCGGAATTCACCCTCCACCGCTCCGTGCCTCACCGCGCCTTCGTCACCATGCCCGGCGACCAGGAGGGCAACCCTGACCCATGGGCCGCGTGGCCCGCCCGCGTGGAACCGCTTGCCGCGGGCGACCCCGCGCCCCAGGCAGCTCGTGGTCCGCAGGGCGCTGCGGGCCGCGGGCGACGCGGACAGACTTCGACGACCCTTACGCCATGGCAGGCTCGGTCGGTGGCGAGGGCCTCCAATCACGCCGCGACAACGACACCATACACCCGCCGGGAGCAGGCGAACTCGAGGGCCGCGCTTACGGTGGCCCGAGAGCTACTATGGTGCAGACTACTGGAGGGCGGCCATGACGTGCTGTTGGAGCGGGTGGCAGAGCTCCTAGGCTTCGCCGCCTCGGGGGCTCACCCCTTCTCCACCCAGCTCCCATCTCAAGCCCATGGCAGCCCGCACGGGGGCTCCGCACGGACCCGCGGGCCCCAAGGCTACTCCGACGCTAGTGAAGCTGTCAGCACCGGCCCGCGAAGAAGAAGGACACGAAGCGACCTATGGCCCCGGAGGACGGCCGCGTTGCCACCCCGCGGCAGGCATGGCAGGCGGGACCGCGTGGCGCGCGGGGCGTCACGGCTTGGCGTACGGGATGATGGCGACGGAAGAGTACGTGCCCCTCATGATGGACCAAGGGCACCACCACGAGGACGGACAAGGCTCGCTCCTCGGCCCGAGCTGGGGAGGCGAGGCGATGGAGGCGGAGCCCTTCCGGGCGCCCCGGGACGAACTCGTTGGCCACGCTGGAGGCAACGATCATCGAGCGCTGCCGACTCTTCAGGCGCAAGTATACGCTAACCATGGATCGCAGGGGGTGCAGGTCGCCGCAGCAAGCGGCTGCCCCGCTCCTACAGTCTCCCACCCCTCGGGAGGAGGGTGCAGGGGGTTGCAGGGGAGGGGCCGGAATCCGACATCACCACCGCGGTGTTTGGAGCAAGGCGTTCTCAGGAAGTAGGCCCTCTGTTGGGGAGGCGCCTCAGGGCCTGCCCCTGGCGGAGGACCCGTGGTCGTCGGGGGAACCACTGGCGACCGCTCTACCCCATCGGGCGGCGTCCTGGGTTCCGGTCATTGCTGATGGCACTAGAGTGTGGCGCAAGGCGGAGCCCTCGTCTGGCGATATGAAGCAAGGCCAGGACCTGTGAAGAAGGCCCAGTGCCTGTGAAGCTCACCACCCCGTGACACTCTCACGTAATAATGAGTGGGGCTGTACACGCCCCAGAGTCTCAGGGGTTCCGGCCTCAGGCCCTGGGGCTCCCTCCCACGCCCAGTGGATAGCACTTAGCTCCGCGCTAGTGAGAAGACGTCCAAGACTAGATTAGGTGCCGGACGGGGCTTTCCTGTCTGCCTTTTGTTGCCTCCCCCTTTGGCTGTCGCATTTCTTTCACTGGATTTAAGTTGGATTCGAATTTGAGATTTGCGTGTGTTCGGGGAAGGGGTGCTTATTCTCGCTCGAGCCATTTCTCGCGTTCTGGTTACCGCATCGCCACAGCTGCCTCCCCTCGCGAGCCCCTCGCGAGTCGGGTCAGGCCAGGCTCGTGCGCAGCCCAGGCTTCCGCCGTTGCTCCCCCTCGGGAGGATTTTCGGGTGCCTGCGGAGGTTGTCCTACAAGGAAAAAGGCCCAGAGCCTGTGAAGCAAGGCGAGTGCCTGTGAAGCTCTCGCGCTCGAGGAAAAGGCCAGAGCCTGTGAAGCAAGGCGAGTGCCTGTGAAGCTCTCGCGCTCAAGGAAAAAGGCCCGGAGCCTATGAAGCAAGGCGAGTGCCTGTGAAGCTCTCGCGCTCGAGGAAAAGGCCCGGAGCCTGTGAAGCAAGGCGAGTGCCTGTGAAGCTCTCGCGCTCGAGAAAAAGGCCCGGAGCCTGTGAAGCAAGGCGAGTGCCTGTGAAGCTCTCGCGCTCGAGGAAAAGGCCCGGAGCCTGTGAAGCAAGGCGAGTGCCTGTGAAGCTCTCGCGCTCGAGAAAAAGGCCCGGAGCCTATGAAGCAAGGCGAGTGCCTGTGAAGCTCTTGCGCTCGAGAAAAAGGCCCGGAGCCTGTGAAGCAAGGCGAGTGCCTGTGAAGCTCTCGCGCTCGAGGAAAAGGCCTGGAGCCTGTGAAGCAAGGCGAGTGCCTGTGAAGCTCTCGCGCTCGAGGAAAAGGCTCAGAGCCTGCGGAGAAGGCCAACGCATGTGAAGTTCCTCATCAGCGACGGTCGCACATCCTGGGGACCCAACTAGAAAACACCCAAGGCGTCGCGCCCTCCTGCGGACTGCCTCGGAACCAACGTGGGACAAGGTGAGCCAGCCCACCGTCAGGCGCACGCACAATTTGATTACTACTAATATGATGGGCACAGGTTTTTACATGAGGGGCTTCCCCTCCAAAAACGCTCTCACAAGCTACCAGGTCAAAAGCTTGAATTCTATTCATGCAGGGTGAAAAAAGGCAGGAATGATACACGCTCAGTCAGACCAATCCCCCAATGCGTCCCCGGAAGCACCTCCCAAGCCTTCACCAGAGTCGCCAAGCTCGCCATCGGCGCCAGCGTCGCCGCCAGCAGCGTCAGAGCCACTGGCCGCGCCGTCCTCGTCAGCGCCCACGACCACGTTGCTGTTGTCCGAAGCGAAGGCCCTAACAAGGGTGTCCACGTTACTCTCCACCCAGCGCGACAGGTCGTCTCAGACGGCCTGGGGGACTGGGGCGATGACGGCGTCGAAATCGAAGCGAGGATTCATGTTCTGGAGATGGCTGAAGACGCGGGAAAAGGCGCGCTTGATCAAGGCGCAGCTCCTCTCCTCCACCAACCTGTCGGCCCTGGCCGACCGAGCCTCCAGTTGCGCCACCACGGCAGTGAAGAACTGCAAGTTGCCGGCGTAATTGATCGTGCGTGGCTCGCCGACTGAGGCCTCGCAGATGTTGCCCAAGGCTACGTTAGCCCTCTCCCTGAGCGTGGTGAGCATGGGGCCATGCGCGTGCTCCAGGAGTCGCCGCTGGCGTATTTCATCGGCGTTCTGGCGCTCAACGGCCTCGGCCTCCTCCATTCGCTGGTGAAGACGGAGCACCTCGGCTTGGGAGGCGGCCAACTCCTTCTGCGTTGCCTCGAGAGCGGCCTGGGAGGCGTTAGCCCGCTGTATCGCCTCGTCATGTTGGGTCCTCAGGGCCGTGGTTCTGCCCTCAGCTTCGACCCGGATCATCCTCAGCTTCCCCTCGAACTCACGCTCGAGGCCTTGGCGCGCCATCGCCACCCGACGACAAACCTCCTCCAGGACACGCGCCTCCTGTGCGGCGACATCGTCCTCCACCCGCGACACCAGGCGCTCCCTTGTCTCCAACCGTTCGTACTCAAGGGTGCGATCGGCAGCTTCCAACATCAACGCCTCCTCGCGCTTCCGGAGTTCAACTGGGTCACCAGAAGCCACCCCCATCGACGCAAGGGCTGCTTCGCGCAGCTCTGCCTTCTCCTCCAAAGAGTGGCATCGGGCCAGGAGCTCGCGAGCCCGCTCCTCCGCCGCCTTTCGCCGACCGTCAGCTCTCCGGGCCTCCTCGATGGCCTAGGAGCGGGCCACTCGGGAGGCCTCCAGCGACGCCTTCGCCTCTTCATCATCAAGCTCGCGCTGGCGGCGCGTGAGGACGACGGTGGCCTCCAGCTCACGCCTCCCCGCAGCCAGGCGCAGGCCCTCGGCCTCCAGGCGAGCGTCTTCCTCAACAAGCTCTTCCCCGAGCAAGTCCACCGCGTCGGCTGCTCGTCGAAGGAACCCATGACGGCGAGCGCGGCGCTCCCGGGCGCGCTCGAGCACATCTTCTGCACCATCACCAGCCCCAAGCAAGCGCTGGGGGCTGCGGGTCACAGCTCCTCCCCCGGGCAGGGGGCTGGGGGCTGGCGCCCTTGCAACGGCCGGGCGTGCCGCGTCAGAAGCCCGGCCTAAGGCCAGCTCGTTTCCAGACGAGGAGTGGAGGAGGCGCCTCAGCCAGTCGCAGTCCAGAATCAGGCGGGGAGTACCCGACGGACCGGCTATCCCCCGGGAAGGCCCGCGAAGGAGAAGCGTGGGGAACGAAGGGCCGCGGCAAACCTCGGGATGGTCCGCCCCATCAGACGCCCTCACCACGAGGGTAGAGCTGCTCGGAGCATTCGAGGATGACAGAGGAGGCGAAGCTAAGGGAGGCAGTACCTCGACAACTTCCGTGACCCTAGTCGGAAGAGGCCTGCAGAGCAAGGATCAGCGAGAGCAGCAAGGGGATCAGGAGCCAGAAAGGGAAAAGACTTACTCATCAATGGCGAAGTACTTCCTGCGCTTCAGCACGCAACAAGGGGAGTCATCACCCAGGGCCTCCCTCTTCCTCCGGAGGGCCTCAAAGTCCACGTGGAAGCGACCCAAGAGAAGGGCGCAGGGATCAACCTGCCGCGAGGATGAAGCATCAGAACGGTCCGCGTCGGGAGCGCCCGTCTGGCGTGCACTGCCCATAGCCTCGCTAGAGGGCGCGGCTGGGGCCTCTGAGGCCTCTGCCCCGGGCACTGAGAGCAGCAGCCTGCCACCTTCAGCTGCAGCGGCACCCGGCACTGCCATCCCCTCAGGAGCTGTCCCCTCGCGAGCGGCACCCAGCGCAACCACCTCCTCAGGAGCCCCCACGGCCCCGGGCGTCTCCTGCCTCCCTACTCCGCCACTTGAGGGGGAGTCGCCTAAGCCGATCGGGAGGGGGGTAACAACTATAGGGTTCTCGCGAGGCCCTTGGAGGCCAGTGAGGCGCAGCCCCCACTCATCGAAGGTGGGCAACTGCTTCACGAAGTCAGCCTTGCTCTGGCAAAGGTACAACAAGGCCCCTCCTTGTCGGATGTTGCCGGGGTTGATGTCCCCGGCCAAGGTCAAGAGTGTCGACCTCAGCGCCGCAGGAGCCAGATCTTCTTCCTGGAGCCTCATGTCATCCACGCGCCCAGGGAAGGTCCACATTCGACGAGAGTGGCGCTGCAGGGGAGCGACGCGGCACAGCAGAAACTCCTTCACCACTTTGGGCGCTGTCACGCCGAGCTTTCTCAGGAGTGCGAAGCGGGACCAGACGAAGACGAGCCGGGGGTTCTTCAGCGTCTCCTGGCCCCAACCCGAATTTGGGACAGCTGGGAGGTCGGCTCCGATAGCAGGGGGCTGGGCACCCCTGCATCCACATACAACCACCGCTCGCGGAACCCGGCCGCGGGCTGGGGGAGGTTGAAGTCAATCCCAGAGGCCTCTGTCCCAGGCTCGGCAGCAAAGCTCGAGCACGCCCAGCGCTGGGAAGGGTCGATGAGACGCAGCGAGAAGAAGTGACGCAGCAAGGCAACCGAAGGAGGGATGCCCACCATGGCTTCGCAAACGAAGGTGAAGACCGAAAGGAGGGTGATGGATTCAGGACTTAGATGCATCAAGTGAATCTGATAATGGGAAAGCACGGCATTGAAGAAATCGGAAAAGGGGGGAACCAGACCCGCCCACAAGGCGTCGGTAAAACATGGGACCTTGGTTGCTGTCCTGTCAATGGAGAAGTGGGACGCGGGCCAGGCAGTCATCCTCCCGCATTCGTTGAAGGCGGTGGCCAGGGCCAAGCTGTCCCTGCCCAGGCACTCTTGGTTGAGCACAGTCGACTGACCGATGACGGGGGCCGCCGCAGGCGGCGCACAAGACGAAGGCACGGGTTCTTCCCCTCTCTCTTTCCTCGTCGGAGTCATGGCGATGGGAAGGAGGGGGAAGATTTGAGATTGGATTAAAGGCGGGAGCAGGTGTTCGAAGGAAGGAAGAACGAGGGACGCCCGAGCAACAGGAAAGGGAGCGGCTGTGTACAACTGCTAGTCCGCCTAGCAGGGCGCACAATAAGGAAGCGTGGGGGAACAGTGCTGCCCACGTCCAATCAACCGCCACGCGGCGCCCAAGGCCGCAGGCTGTTAGGGCCCGCGGTGCTTCGCCCTTGCCCTTTCGCCTCTCGGCACGGCCAAGTCCATGCGCACCTTGGGCCCGGGGGCTACTGTCGGCGTTCTGGGAACGGGGGTCCCCAGACTTGCCTGCCTGCGGCCTGTGGCGTGGCTCAAGTGGGGGCCCAGCACGGCCCATCTTCATCAGCACAAGACTCAAGACCCTCGCGAGGGGCTAAGCCTCGCGAGGCGGACGACACGGCACCTCCTCAGGCGAAGCCTCATCAGGCTGGCTCACGAGGAGGCGGAGACATCAAGGCGGGGTACCTCGTGAGGTGCCCATGACGTGAGCCATGACGACTCAGGGCACCAGGCGGGTGCCAGCGCGCGCAGCGTCCTTCTTTCCTCTTCGGTGCAAAGGGGACATGCGCATCCGCGGAGTACCGAGGCATCAGGCAAAGGTTGCCACTTCGGTGCAATGAGACCAAGGCCAGGAGGGCTACGAGACGGAGGTCACCATGGAGACCAGCACGGCGTCACCACCAGAGCCTTTGGCAGGCGAAGACTGCTTTTGTCAGGATAGATGTACTAGCTGTCCCCCTTCGAATTAGCCCGCCATTGTTGGATCCCTTCCCGCTCAATATTTGGGGAGAGGACCAGGGCCTCTATATATAGGACTAGCCACCCACATAGCAAGGGGTTCGGTTGGGTTCGGTTCGGCTCTTGGTCATTAGCAAGAGCAAGAGAGAGAGAGAGAGAGAGAGAGAAGGGTGGTGGAACTTCCCCTAGCAGTTCATCACCCAGCCAAGAATAGACCCTCGCGAGGCTGTTCTTCCTTGTATTGTTCATCCACACCAGCCCCAAGAGGCAATCCACAAACCACACACTGGAGTAGGGTATTACACCACAACGGTGGCCCGAACCAGTATAAATCTTGTGTCTCTTGCATGTTTCTTGCAGTAGGCTAGTTCCTTGTGAGACGGAGAGGTTGAGGGCGTAATCTCCGCGCGCACCCCAGTGTTTGAACCTTAAGGGTCTGCCGGAACCCGAAATCCAACACCAGCCTTCCGGCGCCTCACTCCCTCGAGAGAGGGACCGATCCTCGTTGTCCCTGAGGCCTGGTGCCTCCGCCCATTCCGCCACGAAATCCGCCAACGCTGCTCCATTGATGACCCTGGTTGTGCTGAACTCGAGCTGAAACGCCTGCAGCTCCATGTTCCACTCGGCGACCCTTCTGGCTGAGTTACGGCTCCTGAGCACTCTCTCCAGGGGGTACGATGAGACGACTTTGATGGGATGAGCTTGGAAGTAGTGACGCAGCTTGCGCGAGGCTACCAGTAGCACGAGGAGGAGCTTCTGAGGCATTGGGTACCGTGCCCTCGCGTCCCGTAACACCGTGCTAACAAAGTAGACTGGATGCTCAACAAGGCTGAGAGCATCTAGGGTCGCGGCGCCCTCGGGAGGTAAGGGCGCCTCACGAGATGAGGTGGCCTCGGGAGGTGTATCATCCGTGCGTGCGGCCTCTCCTGCCTCTGGTGCATTCTTCGGCAGCTGACCCTCCTCAACTGCGGTTGTGGCTTCTGCAGGCTTTCCTTGTTCCCGTTTTGTCTTGCCTCGGGCTGCCGCTGCGGTCTTGACTCGGCGCTCCTCCCTAACCGCCACCAGGGCGGCGCTGGCGGAGTAGGGAGTGGCGGCGAGGTAAAGCAGCAGGGGCTCTTGAGGGCGCGGAGCCACCATGACTGGGGGACTGGTCAGGTACCTCTTGAGATCTTGAAACGCCTTATCTGCCTCTTCAGTCCATTCAAAGGGCCCCTTTTTCTTCATCAGCTGAAATAAAGGCAGCGCTCGCTCCCCCAATTTGGAGATGAAGCGCCCTAGCGCGGTCACGCGCCCAGTGAGCTTCTGCATTTCTCTGAGGGTCTTTGGCGGGCTCATGTCCTCGACCGCCTTGACCTTCTCGGGGTTGGCCTCGATGCCACGATGGGACACGAGGAATCCCAAAAGCTTGCCCGAGGGGACGCCAAACACACATTTCTCCGGGTTGAGCCGCAGGTTTACTGCGTCGAGGCTTGCGAAGGTCTCCTCCAGGTCTTGTATCAGGGTCTTGGCCTCCCGAGATTTTACTACAATGTCATCAACGTAGGCTTCGACATTCTTTCCGAGTTGCGGGCCCAAGGTGATGTGCATCAGCCGTTGAAAGGTTGCCCCTACGTTACGCAGTCCGAACGGCATGCATGTATAGCAGTATACCCCGCACGGGGTCAAGAAGGCGGTCTTCTCAACGTCTTATACCGCCATCTTGACCTGGTGATACCCGGAGAAGGCGTCCAGGAAGCATAGCAGGTCGCACTCCGCAGTGGAATCGATGATCTGGTCGATGCGGGGAGCAGAAACGGATCTTGCGGGCATGCCTTGTTGAGGTTGGTGAAGTCGACACACATGCGTTCCTTCCCCCCTTTCTTGGGCACAACGACAGGGTTGGCCAACCAATCCGGGTATCGGACCTCGCGAATGACCCCAGCGGCTTCTAGCTTGCGGGTCTCTTGGACAATGAAGGCCTGCTTCTCCGCGGACTGCCGCCCGGCCTTCTGCTTCACGGGGCGCACATTTGGGCAAACGTTGAGGTGATGCTCGATGACACTCCTGGGGATCCCCGCCAGCTGATCGGGCTCCCAAGCGAATACCTTATTATTCGCGCGCAGGAACTTGACCAAGGCCTCCTCCTGCTCAGGCTCAAGGTTGGCGCCTATGGTGAAAGTGGCACTGGAGGACCCGTCCTCGTCGACAGGTATCTGCTTGGTTTCTGCCTTGTCCTGGGTGAACAACTGCTTCTTCTTGGCGGGTGCAGCCCCCTTGGGCTCAGGGGTCTCCGCGTTGACGGGCCGTGCTGATGCCTCCGTCTTGAAGGCGAGCTTGAGTACTCGCAGGGCGTCCCCGGTGTCCCCGTGCACGGCGAGGGTACCGCTGCTCCCGGGCATCTTCATGAGGTTGTATGCCGGGTGCGTGGCGGCCATGAACTGAGCCAGTGCCGGGTAGCCGAGGATGGCGTTGTAAGGGAGGCCGATGGGGGCAATGTCGAAGTCGACCATCTCCGTGCGGAAGTTGTCGTAGGTGCCGAAGGTTACCGGGAGCCGGATCTGTCCTAGGGAGTCGGATGATCCGCCCCCAACGCCCGAGAAAGATCGGCTGGGTCGCACCCGCTCCCGGGGTATGCAGAGGAGGTTGAAAGTCTCGACCGAAAGCACGCTGAGGCCCGCGCCGCCGTCAACGAGGGTTCTGGTGACGGCCACCTGGCAGATGGTGGGGGTGCACAACAGGGGAGCCCGCCCGAGCCGACCAGGTTGGTGGGGTGGTCCTCCGAGCTGAAGGTCAGACCGACCTCACGCACCGCCCGGTCCGGGGGAGCCCCCTGCCGTGCGGAAACGGTGCTAACCCGGCGGGCAAAAGGCTTGACGTGGCGACTCATGGGCGGCGCCTGCGAGCCGCCCAGGAGGGCCGCAACGACCAGAGGCGTCGATGTTGCGGTGCAGTTACTCTGTCGCATAGGCGGATGCTGGGGTGGTGCTTGCCGCTCGTTTCCCGCCGGGCCGGTGGCGGTGTTGACGGCGGGCGACGGGGGACAACGAGAACGCCCACCGACGGGGGCCGTCTGGGCGACGTGAGAAGTGATGGCGGCCAGGCGCTCGGCGCGGGCCCGACGGGCGTTGGACATGGATGCGACGGCCGGAGGAGAACGGGGCGGTGGAAGACGAATTCCGGCGCACCCCTACCTGGCGCGCCAAATGTCGGATCACGGGTTCCGGCAGACCCTTAAGGTTCGAGCACTGGGGTGCGCGCGGAGATCACGCCTTCTACCTCCCCGTCTGGCAAAGATCTAAACTACTAAAAGAACTGCACAAGAGACACAAGGTTTATACTGGTTCGGGCCACCGTTGTGGTGTAATACCCTACTCCAGTGTGTGGTTGGTGGATTGCCTCCTGGGGCTGATGATGATGAACAATACAAGTAAGAACAGCCTCGCGAGGGTCTGTTCTTGGCTGGGGCGATGAACTGCTAGGAGGAGTTCAGTTACCCTTCTCTCTCTCTCACTCACTCTCTCTGCTTGCCAACCGAACGAACCCCCCTTTTCCCATTGCCCTACCCTAGGGGTGGCTAGTCCTATTTATAGGAAAAGGCCCTGGGCCTCTTCCCAAATATTGAGCGGGAAGGGCGCCAACAATTGGCCAATTCGAAGGGGAACATCTAGTACACTTATCCTGACTAAAGTTGGTCTTCGCCTGCCAAAGGCTCTGTGGTGACGCCGTGCTGGGCTCCATGGTGACCTCCGTCTTGTAGTCCTCCTGGTCTTGGTCTCGTTGCACCGAAATGGCAACCTTTGCCTGATGCCTCTGTACTCCGCGGCTGCGCTTGCCCCCTTTGCACCAAAGAGGAAAGAAGGACGCTGGGCGCACTGGCGCCCGCCTGGCACCCTCGATCGTCATGGCTTGCGTCATGGGCACCTCACGAGGTACCCTGCCTTGATCTCTCTGCCTCCTCGCGAGCCAGCCTGATGAGGCCGTGCCTGAGGAAGCTCCATGTCGTCCGCCCCGCGAGGCTTGGCCCCTTGCGAGGGTCTTGAGCCTTGCGTTGATGAAGATGGGCCGCGCTGGGCCGCCATTTGAGCCACGCCGCAGGCCGCAGGCAGGCAAGTCTGGGGACCCCCATTCCCAGAACGCCGACACAGTGCTCGAAGAATATTATGTTTGAGTGACATGTATTCCCATTGTAAACACAATTTTTTTATGAAATGTATTAAGGCTGTATTTATACTTTTGCCTGAAAGTAATATGATGCCTCCTGTGCGGCCATTTATGTATATATGTATGTAACCTCAAAGGTTGCACTTGTCGGCTTCAACCCCCACGCATATAATGCGGAGGTGCTCGCAGAAGATGCGTGTTCACACTTAACCCAACGTCTTGGTCCTATTAAGGAGGTGATAGTGCAGCGAACAAGGCAACCGGACTATAATGCTTTACCACTTTCACTTAGCCATAGGAGTTTGACGGTGGGGCTACTATATAGCCCCCGGTGGCTCCGCACTCTCCCGAACTTGGGGTGCGTATATGCCTGGCCGGGAAATGGCCCTTCGCTAAAGCGGAGGAATTCTAACATTCCGATAGGTCATCGAGTGGTTGACCAGTCTCGCGCTATATCATGACAGTTAGTTTTCAGCTTTCTCTACTGACATGCTCGTCTGGATGAACCAGGGCACAATCGCAGTAGTTCTCCTGGTGCTGCCTTAGCCGATAGAGCGGAACGTAAGGCACCAAAACACAGGAGCTGGGCAAACCCAACATTTGACCAAAGACATGATTCGGAGCTGATGCATATAAGGCCAAACTCGCGACGCCGAACACTCCCTAAGGTATTCGGTCTTTATGGTATAAACCGGGCCTAAAGAGTGCCCTTTGTAAGAAGCCCCTTGTGTCCAGGTACGTGCATTATTCTGACGTGGCCACATGCCAAGACGCCAGCATCCTTCTCAATTGTACTGAGAATCCAAGGGATGTGTATCAACAAGAGACAGTAAAAAAGGTTTACGCAGGGTCTTAATCTAAAAATAATCCTTGGAACGGGTCCCTGCTGCACGTCTGCGCCTGTGTCTCCGTTGTGCCGTATCCTGGACGGGTGTAGCACAATGGTCATCTGTAAAAGAGAGGAACTTAGGTGAAAAGTTGTTGTGCAAAAAGGTAGTTTTAAAGAAACCATGTATAATTCAAGATGAGTAAAAATTGCCACTTGTCTGCGCCCGTTGAGACCCTTGTATTTGTAATAGGGGTGTGGCCATCAATCCTGTATGAATTACATATAACTGCACCGGACTCGTCTAACCGTGTCCGTGGTCTTGACGACCTATCAAATGCTTTAGTTGGTGAGGCCGTTTTGAGTGTGCGGCTGCCAAGGCAGTCGCACTCTCTTCGGCGCGCAAAGATCGCTCAACATTTCCATTCACTTTAATGATGCCACGTGGATCGGGCATCTTGAGCGTGAGGGAAGTGTAATGCGGTATTGCATTAAAGCAAGCGAAAGCTTCGCATCCAAGTAGTGCTTGATAGCCACTTTGGAATGGAGCGATCTGGAAGGTTAAATGTTCGCTACGGAAGTTATCGGGGAATCCGAATATAACCTCTAGTAGAAGGGAGCCCGTGCAATGAGCCCCTGGGCCTGGCGTTACTCCTTTAAAGGTAGTATTGATGTTGCAAATTTTCGTTGGGTCTATCCCCATTTTGCGGATTGTGTCCTGGTATATCAGGTTTAGACTGCTGCCACCGTCCATCAAGACTCGTGTGAAGTGGTATCCGTCATTTATTGGGTCTGATACCAAGGCAGCCCATCCCGCACGCCGGATACTTGCTGAGTAATCCTGATGGTCGAAAGTGATCGGTTGAGACTACTAGTGGCAGGACTCCACGGTGATAGGCCCTTGGGCATATTTCTCTGGGAGTGCCGCTTTGTTTCTCCTCTTGATCACGTGTAACATGTTTACTGTTTTGACTTATGGTGGAAATTTCTTTTGTTCCCCAGGGTCTTTCTTGAGAGGCTCATCCTCGTCTTTGCTTGGTGTATCCCCCCCCTTGTGTACAGTGTTGATCTTGCCGGACTGCTTGAAGACCCAACATTCTCTATGGGTATGATTTGCAGGTTTACCAGGGGTGCTATGGATCTGACATATTTGGTCCAGAATTTTTTTAGGCTGGACAGTTCATCTCTGGCGCCTTTAGAGGGCGGCTTTTACTGACCTGGTCGAGAGCTTCTGAATCTAGCGTTTACTATCGTGCTCTTCGGGTTGTCTTCTTTATTCCGGCATTTATTATTGTTGCTGCGTCGTGATTTCCCGTTTCCACCTCTAACTACGGATGTACTGGGGTTGCTGGTGCTGCATCTGGCTACCCAGCTATCCTCACCCGCGCAAAAGCGGGTCATGAGGCTTGTTAATGCTGCCATTGTTCTTGTCTTTTCTTGGTCGAGGTGTCTGGCAAGCCATTCATCACGGACGCTATGCTTAAAAGCTGCCAAGGCTTCGGCGTCCGGACAGTCGACTATTTGGTTCTTTTTAGTAAGAAACCTGGTCCAAAGCTTTCGGGCTGACTCTCCAGGCTGTTGAGTTATATGACTCAAATCATCCGCGTCCGGAGGTCGGACATAAGTCCCTTGAAAATTTGGCCGAAAAGCGTCTTTGAGCTCTTCCCAGCTTCCAATGGAGCTTTCGGGGAGGCTTTTAAGCCAGTGCCGAGCAGGCCCTTTGAGTTTGAGGGGTAAATACTTAATGGCGTGGAGATCATCTCCTCGAGCCATATGGATATGGAGGATATAGTCCTCAATCCAGACCCCAGGGTCTATTGTTCCGTCGTATGCCTCTATGTTTACGGGTTTGAATCCCTCTGGAAATTCATGGTCCAGCACCTAATCGATGAAACATAAGGGGTGTGTGGCACCCCTATATCTGGGTGTACCGCGTTGTTCGGATGTTTGTTGTGTTGCATCGTATGCTGGAGCACGCTTGCGTGGTCCATAGATGGATCTGGCTTCGCCATCCTTTTGATGCGAGCCCTCGCATGGATTGCGTATTGGCTTATGTGCGGCGTTGTTTGCCGCTCTTTGTTGGCCGTGAGGTCGTCTATCCGGCCAGGTGGCCGTTTTAATTTTTGGCTGCGGGGGATCTAATGCCTCTTCATCCAATTCAAGTAGCAACTTCCGCTTCGGGTAGCTCTTGGTGGGGCGATTACCGCCATACTTCGCTGCTGTGTTGAGTACTTTACTCCATCTGATTTGGAGTGTGTCTTGCGCAGCCTTGAGCCTTTGCTTCTGCTTTTTTAGAATCCTCGCGGTGGCAACAAGCCTTTGATGGGCATTCTATTGCTCCGGGTGTCTGTTTGGTGTTATGTCATCCAGACTATTATCTTTGACAGAATCGGGTTGTTCGGTTTGATTCTCCGCATTGCCGTGGTCTGGCAATGGTTCAACCTGCTCTAACGCTGGGTCTGTATGATCATTACCGAGGTGGGATTTGGGGCGGTGCTTACGCCGCCGCTTTGACTGCTTCTCGAGGGGACAACCCTTCGTTGCGTCCTTCTGTTCCTCGTTGTCGTTTTCTTTTGGTGTGTCCACCATGTATACGTCATGTGGTGAAGTGGGCGTCCAGTGCCCTGTGGGCAGTGGTTCTTGTTCGTCTCCTGCATCGTCATCCATACCGTCGATGTCTTCGGAGTCGGAGTCCAGCATGTCGGTTAAGTCATCGACAGTGGCTACTAGGTGGGTGGTGGGTGGGCGGCGAATTTCTTCGTCATCCTCATCCCAATCCGGCCGGACATAGTTCGGCCCGGATCCTCCTGACAAGGAGAGAGACCTTAATGAGTTCAGTATATCGCCGAAGGGCGAGTGCTGAAAGATATCCGTGGAGGTAAACTCCATGATTGGCGCCCAATTGGATTTGATAGGAACGGGCGCGGGCGGTTCGGAGTCCGTGGCCGGAGAAGTATCCAGCAGTTTAACAACACGACTCTTGTGAAGGGTAAGGTCAATATTCGGCTCGATCGCCACTGAGGATACGACCTCCATGACGGGGTCTATCCACCCGTCCATGGATGGCGCAACCGGCTCCGAATTGAGACTCGGAGCGGCGACCGGTGCGATCTCCTGAATACGGTCCGATGGTAGAGCTAAATCGTGCTCATCGTGACCGTGTGGCACACTTGGCAGGGGCTCAAATCCATCGAAGATCAAGTCTCCGCGGATATTGGTCGTGTAATTTAAGCTTCTAGACCTGACCTGACGGCCAGGGGCATAACTTTCGATCTGCTCCAGATGGCCAAGCGAGTTGGCCCACAGTGCGAAGCCGGCGAACACAAAGATCTGTCCAGGGAGAAAAGTCTCACCCTAGACTGCATCGCTACCGATGATAGAAGGAGCCATCAAGCCTAACGGTGACGACACAGAGGAACTCTCAATGAAAGCACCAATGTCGGTGTCAAAACCGGCGGATCTCGGGTAGGGGGTCCTGAACTGTGCGTCTAAGGCGGATGGTAACAGGAGGCAGGGGACACGATGTTTTACCCAGGTTCGGGCCCTCTTGATGGAGGTAAAACCCTACGTCATGCTTGATTAATATTGATGATATGGGTAGTACAAGAGTAGATCTACCACGAGATCAGAGAGGCTAAACCCTAGAAGCTAGCCTATGGTATGATTGTATGTTGTCCTACGGACTAAAACCCTCCGGTTTATGTAGACACTGGAGAGGGTTAGGGTTACACAAGGTCGGTTACAAAGGAGGATATACACATATCCGTATTGCCTAGCTTGCCCTCCACGCCAAGTAGAGTCCCATCCGGACACGAGACGAAGTCTTCAATCTTGTATCTTCATAGTCCAACAGTCTGGCCAAAGGATATAGTCCGGCTGTCCGGAGACACCCTAATCCAGGACTCCTTCACCTGGGATATCGGCGCAGGCGTGCAGCTCAGCACCCTCGCCTGGATGGTGAGCCACACCCCGTGAGCGGCTGTCGCCGCGCATGGCTCTCGCGTCTTGCAGCTCTTGGGTGGCCTTGGTGATAAACTCCTGGGTGGTGGGCACTCCTCGCCTTGTGCTCTCTTGAGAAAGGTGTGCCTTGAAGCACGCTTCCAAGTGGTGCCCTAGAGCCTCCCTCGTGAGGTTGGCAAGGTCTGAGGCTCTCCAGAAGAGAGCCCCCGAGCCCTGCCCGAGGAGGGCACCGGGCACGCTTTCCTATGCGATGGAGGGAGGCGCCCCTGGAGCGGGCGCTGGTCCTGACGAGGTTCCTGATGCGACGCCATCTTCTTAGGGCCCTGCGCGGCGCGGCAGCTTCTTCTTGGGGACGGTCTCCGGAGGGCCTTCACTTCTGCGGTCAGGGTTGTCGATTGCTGCGCCTTGGAAGGCGCGCTCAAGGGAGCACACTACATCTCTTTCTTCACACGGGACCGTGATAATTCCCTAGCTTCCTGGCATCTTGAGGACGTTGTAGCCATGGTGAGTGACTGCCATGAACTTGGCCTGGGTTGGATACCCGAGGATGGCATTGTACGGCAGGCGAATGTGCGCGACGCCGAAGTCGATGAGCTCGGTGCGGTAGTTCTTGCGCTCCCCGAAGGTGACAGGCAGGCGGACTTGCCCTATTGGTGTGGTGGAACCGTCAGTCACTCCTGAGAAATGCTTGGTCGGCTGGAGCTAGTCATGGGCACTTGGAGGTTGTCAAACGTGTTGGCAGACAGGACGTTGAGCCCTGCGCCGCCGTCGATGAGAGTCTTGGTGACTTGCACATTGCTGATGACCAGGGAGCACAACATAGGGAGTGTGCCAGCGGTGGCTGCGCACTTGAGCTGGTCGGTTGAGTTGAAGGTGATGGCGCATTGGGACCACTTGAGCGGGCATGTGGCCTCGAGCTTGGGGAGCGCCGCGTTCATCTCGCGGGTGAACTATTTGAAGATGCACTGAGAGGCTGGTGCCTGAGCACCGCCCAAGATGCAAGCGATCGCACGCGGCTCTTGGAAGCCCCCAGCTCCCTCGTCCTGGAGATGGTCGTCATTCCTTCTTGGCGGCGGCAACAGGGGGAGACCGGCGTTGCCCTAGGGGCGATCCTCACGAGGCTGGTCCCTGCAGGCGCCCTCGCGAGGTTGGTCCTGTGAGCGGTCCTCATGAGGCCGGTCACCCCACTCCTGGTGTGGGCCACGGTCGTCCCAGCGTCCGCCTCCGCATCCTCCTCCGCGGCCGTAGCCTCGGCCATTGCGCTCGGGGCGTCGACCGAAGTGTCCTTCCCTAATTTCTCTGAGCTCCTGGCAGTCACTGGTGTTGTGGGTGTTTAGGTTGTGGAAGGCTTAGAATGGACGGCCATTCTTGGACGACTCGGGCTGATCTCTACCTCGCTTGGTGTCAGGCTCCGCTGCGAGCACTACTGCCTCTTTGCGCTTCACGTCCTTGGCCTTGGCCTTCTTCTCCTCCACTCCTGTAGCCGGCAGCTCAAGGAGAGAGAGGCGCCCCTCCTCAGCTCCTGCGCACTTGGTCGCCAGGTTGAACAGCTCCTGAGATGTACAGAGCTCCTCATGGATATCCAGCTCTTCCTTCATCTTGACGTTGCAGACACCGTCAGAAAACACGAAGATGATGGTCTCGTCCGTGACCCTGGGGATCTTGAGGCAGGTGCTATTGAAGCATTGGATGTACTTCTGGAGGGTCTCTCACGGCTGTTGCTTGATGCAGCGTAGATCGCCCGCGACCGGTGGGCGGTCACGAGTGCCCTGAAAGTTGGGGATGAAGCGGTCGCGCATCTCGTCCTAGGAGGAGATCGAGCCATGCTGCAGGTTCAGGAGCTAGGAGCGGGCCCCATCCTTGAGAGCCATGGGAAACCAGTTCGCCATGACTTTTTCTTCGCCGTTGGCCGCTTCGATGCTCAACTCATAGAGCTGCAGGAACTCTGCGGGGTCGGTGGTGCCGTCGTACCGAGGAGGCAGATGTAGCTTGAACTTGCCTAGCCAGGAAACGCTACGCAGCTCAGGGGTAAAGGCGCAGTAGCCTGCCATGGTTGCCGAGGCCCGCTTCCGAGGCAGAGCTTGGTCTTGGCGAGGTCCGCGCTGCGCCACTGCAGGTGTCGCGCGGTCTTGACGAGGTGGCACGGGGAGCGCTGGTGCAGCTTCTCACGGCCGCGGGATTTTCTTGGCAGCTCCTTTCTTCACGCATGGGCACCGGGCACGGTGGATCATGCCGTGGTGGCGTGCGCCTTGGCGCCAAGGCACCGTCTTGGGGTCGAGGCGGTGGAGGCACGCCATGAGTCCCGTCGCCCGCGGCCTGTTGAGGGGGAGGCAGAGAGTGGGACGGCGCCAGGGAGCCCCCCGCGGCACGAACGAGCTCGGTGATGCGGTCGAGCCACTCCTCATAGATGTCATCAACGGGGCAATAACGCAGGAGCTCGTTCGCCGCGATGAGCATGGCCCGTGCCTCGATGGGAGCACGGTGCGCGTGAGACGAAGAACCAGTAGGGGTGAGTGATGGAGTAGCGGTGCGGCCGTCCTGCCGCACCGAAGGATGTTGCGAGGACGCCTGCTACTCGTTTCCCACCGAGCCGGTGGCATCATTGGCGGCGGGGGACGGAGAACGGGGAGGGGGCCCACCGATGGGAGCCGTCTGAGCGCCGCGGGCGGTGAGGGCTGCCCGACGCTTGGCCCGAGCACGGCGAGCGTCCTCCATGGAGACAACGGAGCGACGGAGCGATGGAGCGACGAGTTGGCGGAAGGGAAGCTACGGCGCACCCCTACCTGGCGCGCCAAATGTCGGGATGTGGGGTTCCGGCAAACCCTTAAGGTTCGAACACCGGGGGGCGCGCGGAGCCTTTCCCTCCTGCTGATCAACGCTCTAGCTCACTAGATCTCGCGGACGAACTCGACGAACTCTCAACACAGAAAGACACGGGGTTTATACTGGTTCGGGCCACTGTTGTGCTGTAATACCCTACTCCAGTGTGGTGGTGGTGGATTGCCTCTAGGGCTGATGATGAACAATACAAGGGAAGAACAGCCTCCTGAGGTTGAGGTGTTCTTGCGCGTGTCAGGTTGTGGTGTGTCTCTTTTGCTTCGCTCTCATCCCTCAGATCATCCCCCATCCACTGTGGTGGCTAGTCCTACCTATAGAGGCCCTGGTCCTCTTCCCAAATATCGAGCGGGAAGGGAGCCAACAATGGCGGGATAATTTGAAGGGGGCAGCTAGTACAAGTTATCCTGACAAAAGTAGTCTTCGCCTGCACAAAGCTCTGGTGGCGACGCCGTCTTGGGCTCCACGATGACCTCCGTCTTGCAGTCCATGGTCTTGGTCTTGTTGCACTGAAATGGCAACTGAGGGAGTCCTGGATTAGGGGGTGTCCGGACAGCCGGACTGTTGGACTATGAAGATACAAGATTGAAGACTTCGTCCCGTGTCCGGATGGGACTTTCCTTGGCGCGGAAGGCAAGCTTGGCAATACGGATATGTGGATCTCCTTCCTTGTAACCGACTATGTGTAACCCTAGCCCCCTCCGGTGTCTATATAAACCGGAGGGTTTAGTCCGTAGGACAGAACATACAATCATACCATAGGCTAGCTTTTAGGGTTTAGCCTCTCCGATCTCGTGGTAGATCAACTCTTGTAATACCCATGTCATCAAGAATGAATCAAGCAGGACGTAGGGTTTTACCTCCATCAAGAGGGCCCGAACCTGGGTAAAACATCGTGTCCCCTGCCTCCTGTTACCATCCGCCTTAGATGCACAGTTCGGGACCCCCTACCCGAGATCCGCCGGTTTTGACACCGACATTGGTGCTTTCATTGAGAGTTCCACTGTGCCGTCGCCAGAAGGAAGGATGTCTTGTCTCGTCTTTAAAGACGGTACTACTATTGGGGGATCTTTGGCTGTCGGCCAAACTCTCCAGCTAGGCGGTTTCGTCATGACCACCTGTTCAGCCGCCGCGCCAACGATGACTTCTCGGGTCATCAAAAGCAGCCTCCGCGTCAAATCGGCACTCGCCGAACAGATGGATCCAATGGGGCTCGCTTCCCTAAACGAGCTCTTGGATTGCATCGCCGCCCTGGGAGTCGCTACGGACTATGATCGGATTGGGCTTAAACCCGATCAAAGGGAGATTAACTCTCCACCGGTCACACATCATATTGCAGTGGTGGAGGAACAATGTGGCGACCTCTCCTCCATCTTGAGGACCAACTATGTCCGGATTCCTGAGCTCTCCGAGCCGGATACCCATTCGCAGGAGGACAGCATCCAATCCCTGAGCTTAGAGTCAGGCAGCGGGCCAGGATTGTCGGGCAACACCCCGGAACCAAAATTTCCAAAATTGGAAACTCCTCGGCCCCTGGATTCCTGATCGGGTAGGGGTTCGGATTCAATTCCACCCACCCACCCAAACATAAGCGATCTTTCCCACATCATGCAAGAGCCCCAGGAAACAGTACATCACTATTGGGCCAGATTCCTCCTTGCGATGAACAAGGTTAAGGACTGTCGCGAGGTAGACGCAATCTTATTTTTCTGCAATAATTGCATGGACAAGGGAATCCTTAACGCCATAAATCGTCATGAGATATCACGCTTCGCTGACTTGGCGTCCATAGTACGGAATTACTGTGCGATGGAAAGTGCTTGGAAAACCGAAACAAACTTTTGGGATAATCCGGCCCTAAATATGAACCCAGTCCGAAATAAAAGGGTGCACTATCAAAAGACACCCGGGTCAACTACCAAAAAGCAAAAACCCTCTATAGGGCATGGAACCGTACTGGAGGGATGGCTCAATGGACCCTGTAAAATTCACAGTACAGAGGGCGCCATACCAACACATAGCCTTAGAGCATGTTGGATACTCCGGCAGGTAGCCAAAAGTGGCGAGGATCTCCTAATTCCAGAAGCCACAGAGCACCATCCCAGAAATACCAGTACGGTATTAATATTCTTCGAGACCTTCACATCAAATAATAGGCGAAAGCGAACACTCCGCAACCTTGCCAAAATCTACCACGTGGCAACAATAAACCCATGGAGTGACACGGCTATTACTTTCAATGCCAGTGACGAACCTAAATTCTGAACAGCCCGAGCACTAGCCGCATTGGTCCTCAGTCCAATTGTGGATGGCTTTCGACTCACTAAGGTACTCATGGACGGCTACAGCGGATTAAACCTCATCTATGAGGAAACCCTTCAAAAAATTGAAATAGACTGGAACCGCATCGAGTGAAGCAACACAACCTTTAGAGGAATAATCCCAGTCGGGAAGCGCGCTATACAGGCAAAATCACACTAGATGTGGTGTTCGGCACGCTGGAGAATTACAGGTCCGAAGAGATTACGTTCCAAGTGGCCCCGTTCAGTAGCAGTTACCACGCCCTGTTAGGTCGGGAGGCGTTCACAATCTTCCAAGTGGCCCCGTTCAGTAGCGGGTACATGAAGCTCAAAATGCCCGGGCCCAACGGAATTATCACGCTTGCTAGTGATCCGGACATAGCACTCCGCGCCGAAAACAAGACAGCAGCACTGGGCCTCGAGGCATTATCCAAAGCCCTAGCGGCTGAGGAACTAACTGCGTTGCGCTCCACGGTGAACAGGGACGATGTGATACTCAATAAGAGATCCAAGTCCACCTCCTTTAAACCGGCGGATGAAATAGTCAAAATCCAAGTCCATCCAACTGACTCTACAAAAACATCTTCCATCGGGGCACAATTAAACCCTGACGTAGATGCCGCACTACGAGAGTTCCTACGCGAGAACTGGGACATTTTTGCCTGGCACCCTTCAGACATGCCAGGAATCCCACGCAGGCTGGCCGAGCACAGCCTCAATATCCTAAAGGGATTCAAGCCGGTCAAGTAGGCTCTTCGGCGTTTCTCTGAACCTAAGAGACAAGCCATGGGAGAGGAACTAGCAAAGTTATTGGAGGCC
The DNA here is from genome assembly GCF_056163025.1 of Triticum urartu. NCBI lineage: Eukaryota > Viridiplantae > Streptophyta > Magnoliopsida > Poales > Poaceae > Triticum > Triticum urartu. Next base: position 298,649,393 of record NC_141877.1, read on the forward strand.
AGATTCATTAGAGAAATAAAACATCCGGACTGGCTAGCAAACCTGGTGATGGTACCAAAGAAGGACAAATCATGGCACCTGTGCGTCGATTTTGAGGACCTCAACAAGGCTTGCCCAAAGGATCCCTTCTCCCTCCCCTGCATCGATCAAATTATCGACGCTACCGCAGAACACGATTCATTGTGTTTCCTCGACGCATACTCCGGCTACAACCAAATTAAGATGGCGGAGCCCGACCAAGCCGCAACGGCATTCATCACACCATACGGCCCCTTCTGCTTCAACATAATGCCCTTTGGGCTCAAAAACGCCGGCACAACATATCAGCGCATGATTCAGACATGTCTGGCTAACTAGATCGGCAAAACAGTGGAGGCGTACGTAGATGACGTGGTCATCAAAACCAAACATGTCGAATCTCTAGTAGATAACTTGAGGCTCACATTCGATAACCTCCGAACATATGACATCAAGCTCAACCCGGAAAAATGCGTTTTCAGTGTGCCAGCCAGAAAGCTCTTGGGCTTCATTGTATCCGGCAGAGGAATTGAAGCAAATCCGGCCAAGATCCGAGCTCTTTCACAATTGGATATCCCAACAGACCTCAAACAAATCCAGAAATTAACTGGATGCGTGGCGGCTCTAAGCCTCTTTATCTCCCTCCTGTGAGAAAAGGCATGACCCCTTTATCGCCTCCTTCGACGCACCGAACACTTTGAGTGGACGGATGCCGCCACAGCCGGATTGGAAGAAATAAAAGCCATATTGGCAACCAACCCAGTCCTGGCCGCGCCAAACATTGGCGAACCAATGATGTTATACATTGCGGCAACTCATCAAGTTGTGAGCGCAGTGCTCGTCGTCGAACGAGAAACGGACGGACATAAATTCCCCCTTCAAAAGCTGGTCTACTATGTATCCACTGTCCTTACTCCATGCAAGTCACGGTTCCCGCATTATCAAAAGATAGCATACGCGGTATTCATGGCATCCCGGAAGCTGCGACACTACTTTCAAGAGTGTTCGATAACAGTAGCCTCGGAAGTGCCACTTAATGATATTATAAACAACCGCGACGCCACGGGCCGTATTTCCAAATGGGTCATCGAGCTCCTCCCGTTCGACATAACTTACAAGCCGCGACGAGCCATTAAGTCGCAAGTATTGGCCGACTTTGTCGCCGAATGGACGGAAGCTGAACTCCCTAAAGAGTACGGCGCATATTCCAACTGGATCATGCACTTCGACGGCTCCAAAATGCTGGCTGGTCTGGGGGCTGGCATCGTTCTGACATCCCCAACCAGAGATACAGTCCAATACGTACTCCAGATAATGTATACAGACTCCAACAACGCAGCCAAATACGAGGCCCTTCTACATGGTCTCCAGATGGCAGTATCCATGCGCATTCAATGCCTAGAGGTGCGGGGGGATTCGAACCTCACAATATCCCAAATAAATGGAGACTTTGATGCCAAGGATCCGAAAATGGCGTCTTATCGCAACGCCGTCCTAAAAATGTCAGCTCTGTTCGAGGGGCTCGAATTTCACCATATAGCCCGCGAAAACAATCAGGCGGCAGATGTCCTCGCACGCATCGGCACAAAACGCGATGTGGTCCCCCCTAACATCTTTTTTGGAGAGGCTTTTCAAGCCATCCTTGGCATGGGAAGGGGACACTGGTAACAACAAACTGGACCCAACCGCAATGCCCGATACCGAACACTCTAACATAATCGGAGGCTCTGCAACCGAAATAACATCCTCAGCCCACGTTATAATGGATGTCATCGCCCCGTGGACAGAACCATTCTTGGCCTACTTAACTAGGCAGGAACTCCCTGAGGACCAAAACGAGGCACGCTTCATAGTGCGGCGATCTAAAGCCTACAGGGTCCATGAGGGAGAGCTTTATAAGAAAAGCACCACCGGAGTCCTTCAAAGGTGCATCTTCGAAGAGGAAGGGCGGAAGCTTCTGGCAGAAATTCATGCCGGACTCGGCGGCCACCACGCTGCAGCCTGGGCCCTTGTAAGCAAGGCCTTCCGTACAGGTTTTTACTGGCCTACAGCCTGGGAAGACGCACTGGACCTGGTCCAACACTATGTGGGTTGCCAGCTTTTTGCAAATCAAAGCCATATGCCGCCCACCGCCCTCCACACAATCCCCATTACCTGGCCCTTCGCGGTCTGGGGGCTTGACATGGTTGGACCCCTTAAAGGACGAACCCACAAGAAAAAATACTTGCTGGTCATGGTGGATAAATTCACCAAATAGATAGAGGCCAAGCCTGTTAAGACGGCCGAATCCGGACCGGTGATAGACTTCATATCCGGGGTCATACACCGTTATGGCGTCCCCCACAGCATCATCACTGATAACGACACGAACTTCACGGCCAATGAGGTAAAACTCTGGTGCAAAAACATGGGCATCAAGCTCGATTACGCTTCCGTCTATCACCCACAAACTAACGGTCAAGTCGAACGAGCAAATGGTCTTATCATGAGCGGCATCAAACCCAGATTAGTGCAGTCCCTAAAGGAATCTAACACACACTGGGTAGAGGAGCTTGAATCCGTACTCTGGGGGCTGCGGACCACGCCGAATCGCACTACCAGATACACACCATTCTTTATGGTATACAGCGCAGAGGCGGTTCTGCCCTGCGACATAATTCATGACTCACCTCGAGTGCGCATGTACGAACAAAGAGAAGTCGAGCTCGATCGGCAGGACAGTCTGGACGCCCTGGAGGAGGAGCGTGACGTGGCAAAAGCCCGTTCCGCATTCTATCAACAGCAGGCTTGAAGATACCAAATCAGAGAAATACGGGCCAAAACTTATAATGTTGGCGAATTAGTTCTACGCCTACCGGAGAAGAAAAAGGACAAACTCAAGCCCAAATGGGAGGGTCCCTTCATTATTGACCAAGTTCTGACTGGTGGGGTGTACCGTCTGCGGGATGCATCGGACAACCAACTCGAGCCAAACCCATGGAACGCAGCCAGACTCCAAAGATTCTACACCTAGCGCCGGACTGTGTGTTCGTCTCCTTCCTCTGTCCATTTTTATACACTATCTGTCTTTCATTTCTCTCCTCCTCCCCTTATTTTCTCTCACAGCCTTTAAGGGCCAATTTGTGCCTTGTTAGCACACAACCGACGCGCTATCCGTGCTCATTATACCTGGGGGCTTCTTTCACAGAAGCTTATTTATTTATACGGGCTTCATGCCCAGCACATGTGTCATCCTTCCGCATGTACCCTTGATTCACCATTATATGCATCGATATCACTTAAGTTTTGGCCAAGCTGGGTTGCCTGGCTCTTGTATTTATGCCCTACGTTCCCGTTAATTCGGCTAGGGCATAAGGGGAGCACCTCTACGATTGTTATTGCCGAGTCAGCCGGATGTGTACCTCAGACTGGGTGAAGCCGAAAGCTAGCGTTCTTAAGGGAATATTCGGTCGGTGAACAAAAGACGATTTTTACCTATTTTCTATATATGCCCCCAGATGTTTTTTGCTGCGATTCTTTTCATAGTCCGGACATGCACTTTAGGGCATGCATACCCAAGGAAAGGAACCCCTAACGGAACTATTCTCCCTGGAAGATGTTTCTTACTAACCATGTAATATAACATAACTAGTTGGGCACTTGTCTGTTCAAGCACTAATGACCCCTACGCCTAGTTTCCAAGCATGCCCCGGTTCTTATATAACTGAGAGGGTATTCGGATACACTCCGAACTATAGGGTCCCAAGGTTAAAGCGAAAAGGTCCGCCATGACAAATGATCTACAATCTGACTAGAAGGCATTATACATGTCATTTTAATTACATAGTCAACTGGACTGGCTAAATTCCTCTTCTATACCATCCAACAGGCTGTCTAGTCTACAATCCTATTGGGAATACTTTGCGGCCAATTCTACTTGCCCGTACACTAGGCTAACAGGGATCTCTTTCCAATCAGGCCCCACAGGTCTGACCTCGGCCATGTGGTTTGGGTCAGCCTTGGTATATCGCGTCTTCACCATGGCCCAGGCTTCCCTGGCACCTTGATGGCAGGCTGATATCTTCCATAATCGGAAGTGCTGCCGTGCTCCCTTCAGCTTCTCTGCAAGCTCTCCAAAGCCTTTGGGCACGGAGACGGATGGTCACAAGGCCTGGGCAATACCTTGCATCGCCTGCCAAACTTGCTCGTGCATCTGTAAAAGCTCGGGCAGAAGATCACCCGCAGACCCGGGCATTTCTTCCGCGGGACAACCTGTTAGCATACCTACAGACGTTGCTCTGTTAGTCAACTTCTTCGCCGAACTCTTCTTAAAAGTTCGTTCAAGCACTTACTGAAAATGCCGCGTCGAAGCCGCTGATTCTCCTTCACGGAGTCTGATAGTTGGGCACGAACATCCTTTAGTTCCACGCCCAGCTGGGTGTTGGCATCCTGGAGATTATTCTTCTCCTGCCTAACCCTCGTAAGCATGCTCTCGCCAGCATTTAGCCGGCGTAGGAGATGTTGCTCATCTGGATTTCCTCCGGCGTCGTCTACAACTTCATTGTCAGATTTGCACATATGCCGCACTTTATATGGTATCTATCATTTTAAATATGTGTTACCAGAGGGGGTCTTCTTGGACTTCTCTTCTGCGGCCAGTGTGGCCTGAAGTTGGGCTTTGCACTCTTCAAGCTCATGGGACAGTTGGGTATTCTCTTCTGTAAAAACCTGCATAACAAATGATCCTTAAATCAGTTATTCTAACTGTTTCAAGTCTCAGGGGCTACTAATATATATAATCATCAAATTTTCTCACCCGTATGTCCTTTACATACTGATCCATGGCTCTGGCTAGACCATTTTGAGCAGCACAGAGGTACACGTCTCCCGAGTTGAAGGCATCAAATGCCTCTTGGGAGAAACAAGCGTCACGGAGAACGGCTCGGCGATGCCTGTGGTTCATGGCGCTCTCCATCTCGGAATTTGTGGCGGACAGTCTGTCCGCATCCTCTGTCGGAGCAGCATCCGGCGTGCGCCTCGTATTCACTTCCGCTTCCGGGTCCGACCTTGGAGCCTGACTGGTGGAGGCGTGATTGGCGACCTCTCAGGATATAGTCCGGCGAGCGTTCTTCCTCCTAAGAAAGCGTGGGCGTTAATATGCCTTTAAATAATGATATCATGGAGTAAGGCGGCACGCCATACTGCTGTGCCGGTGTCTCAGTCCGGACTGCATTTCTTTTCAGCCTGCCCGGCCTTGCAGCCCCTTGTTGGCTAGTCGCCGCGGCCTCGGCATGACATCCCAAGGGCCTCCCCTGCAAAACACCGCTGGTATACGGTAAGAAAAGTACACAAGGACGGATCCTTTTCAAAATGTCGGGACTTCGGTCTCAGTTACCTGTGAAGCTGGGAGCAGCCCAGGGTAATCGGCCGTAATGGCTACCAAGGCATTATCACTGCTTAAATGGTAAAATACCCTATCAATTAGCTCCACAGATATGTCCGGATCCTCTTGGGAGGCCGGGTCGAGGGACCGCTCCGGATCCTGTGGTTGTGGAGGCGGGCTGTTGATCTCCCTTACAGCCTTATGCAGCTCCTGCGTTGGAATCGCAAGGTAAGATACTTAACTGTGGGAATATGGAACGGATGGACATGAAAAGTGTCGACTTACCCAGCCCGGAGGATTGTACATACAAAAATCCGCCCTGTGGATTGCCACGGAGGAATTCCTCCTTGTACAAATCGGACAAGATTTTTGCTAGAGCAGTGGTCGAGTCCGGCCCCTTGCGGCCGCAGCGGGTGGCGTCATCCTCCCCGTTGAAATCCCACATGGGGTGGCCTCGATATTGAAGCGGTTGCACCCCCCGCATAATGCATATCGCCATGACTTCGATCATGGTCAGTCCTGATTGAGCCAATAACTTTATCCAGCTCATCAGGTAAAGAACGTCGCTGTCATCTTCCTCCTGTGGGCTCCGTGGACGCCAACTCAGGCGCTTCTTCAAAGGAGCATTATCGAACTCGGGAAGGCCGATCCGAATAGGATCCGGAAGGGGGACGTCTTCTATATAAAACCACTCTGAAGGCCAGTCTTCGGACGCCTTCTTCAGGGTTCCTGATAGATATCCGGTGTCGGCGATGCGCCATACTTCGGCTCCGCCCACTTGATATATTGACCCCCTCTGAGAACGGGGCACAAGGCAGAACAACTTCTTCCATAGTGCGAAATGAGGCTCGCAACCCAAAAAAAGCTCGCAGAGGGCTACGTAGCCCGTGATATGCAGTATGGAGGCAGGCGTAAGGCTGTGCAACTTGAGGCCGTAGAACTCCAGGAGCCCCCGGAGAAACGGATGAATTGGAAATCCGAGTCCTCTTATCAAATAAGGGACAAGGCATACCCGCTCTCCCTTAGAGGGATTGGGAAGGCTCTCCGCCTGCTCTCCACCATTGTAGGTGGCGAGCCCGGCTCGAACCGGGACCATATACGCTGGGGGGAGAAATCCCTGGGTCCGAAGATTCACTAGTTGGCTGTGTGGGACGGAACACCTCTCCCAATCTCCGGGCTTGGGGCTGGAGGAACGAGAGGAGGAGCTGCGTCGACCGGCCATGATGGAATGGATTGCTTCCGGGTGCGCTCCTATGAATGCTTGCTAAGGGAGGAGGGTGTGGTTTGGATCTAAATCCTCGTCTCTTTAATAGACAGCTCATTTGCATAGCTAGGGGGGTAAGTGTAAAAACACCCTGGCTCTTCACATTCGCTTGACACGTGGAAGGTGGCCATTATTGGGCGTGGAAGCCAAGGAGCACAACAGTTACAAGAAGCCGGACACTATTTAACAGGTATTCGGAATTTGGAGAAGAACCCGCCTTGCAATGCCGAAGACAATCTGCGCGCGGACTCATCGTCATTGAAGCCTGGTTCAGGGGCTACTGAGGGAGTCCTGGATTAGGGGATGTCCAGACAGCCGGACTATAACCTTTGGCCGGACTGTTGGACTATGAAGATACAAGATTGAAGACTTCGTCCCGTGTCTGGATGGGACTTTCCTTGGCGCGGAAGGCAAGCTTGGCAATACGGATATGTGGATCTCCTTCCTTGTAACCGACTCTGTGTAACCCTAGCCCCCTCCGGTGTCTATATAAACCAGAGGGTTTAGTCCATAGGACAGAACATACAATCATACCATAGGCTAGCTTTTAGGGTTTAGCCTCTCCGATCTCGTGGTAGATCAACTCTTGTAATGCCCATGTCATCAAGAATAAATCAAGCAGGACGTAGGGTTTTACCTCCATCAAGAGGGCCCGAACCTGGGTAAAACATCGTGTCCCCTGCCTCCTGTTACCATCCGCCTTAGACGCACAGTTCGGGACCCCCTACTCGAGATCTGCCGGTTTTGACACCGACAGCAACCTTTTCCTGATGCCTCGGTACTCCGCGGCTGCGCTTGCCTCCTTTGCACCAAAGAGGAAACAAGGACGCTGCGCGCGCTGGCGCCCGCCTGGTGGCCGCCTGGTGTCGATCGTCATGGCTCACGTCACGAGAGCCTCGTGTGGTTCGCCTCGCCTTGATATCTCCACTCCTCGTGAGCCTGCCTAGCTAGGCCCCTCCTAGAGGAGGTCTTGCGTCGTCCGCCTCTCGAGGCTTCGCCCCTCGCGAGGGTCTTGGATGCTTTGCTGGTGAAGATGGGTCATACGGCCTGCTGGCTCAGCCACGCTCTGGGCCGCAGGCAGGCAAGTCTGGGGACCCCCGTTCCCAAAACGCCGACAGGATGCTCCCAGATCGAATGACAATCCTCATCCCTTTCGACAGGAAATGCAGTCCGGCTAGGAATTGATCTATATTCCAACATGCATGGTAAATGCCAAAAATGTCTTACACATAGCACACGAGACCTGAAATGCGCCAGCAAATCAAACCCGTGGTAAAACTGTGATTGGTTTACGTGGGAAAAATTTAGAGGAGAAACAATGAACTCATGTCTTCATTTCAAAATTAGTATGTCTACATTCAAACAAATTTGTGCACATGAGCTGTTAGAGGCAAGCGTTTGCTTAGGCCTTTCTACGTGCGCGGTGACCGAGGATATTTTCACCCTTTTCACCTAGGCCGCCAACACCCATAGTCCCCAACACCCCCACCGTCCGCCCGCGTTTCACTCAACTAGTCCACCCAATCTCCTTCGCCAGCTCCCCCCTTCCCCAAATCCACAACAAAACCCTCTCCGGCACCGCTGTGCTCACCCCGGCCGTGTGCCCGCTCTTCAGCGTCAAGCCTACCTCCACTGCCGTTCCCAACACGCGGCGGCCCGCACCTTGCCGTCTTCGTTTGTTTGCTAGCCGGGTTTGCATTAAGAAGCCTGATAGTTACTGCTCTTCATCGCGGTGAGGCATATTTCCTCGCAATCCCTCTTCCAATTTCATTTCGTATGTTCCCAAATTCGCTAGAAAATAACGGGTGGGAATCGGCCTTTAGTGAAATCAGGGGCGAACGCGCCAGAGACTACTTGCGGGCACGTGCAAAGAGGTGTGATGATGGAACTTATTACTTTGAAAACGCACTTGACGCCAAACTGTATGAAGTGATATTAGAGGCTTCCAAGATCCTTGGAAGGTTCTATAGGAACTCAGGGCCATGTCACATTCTGTCCATTGCTCTGGACACAAAAGAGCCCCCTGGCCGAGCAAGGGGTATATGTGTTAATGTCCCGCACAAGAGGGCTTTCACACTTAGCAAAGAACAGAGGCTCAACATGAAAAGATCGAGGAGTGAAATGAAGCAGAATGCATTGTATGAAAGGTTGAAGAAGGAGATTTATCCGGCTGTTCAAAAGGATGTTGAGGAGTCAATGATGATGCAAAAGTCTCTAACACTGACAAACAACCAGCAGATGGGAGGGGAAGCGGGCATGGAGGATGCTGCTAATTGCACGACAACACTGCACAAGAGAAGCTGCGCATCAGCTGACCCTAGCGACACTGAGACTGCAGCTGCTCGTGATGATGCTATATCTGATCTATCTGGAATGAAAGACAAAATGAAGGGGTGCAACAGCCTGGGTTTGCCCACCCTTCTTGGAAGATGGCCTCTTCTTGGACAATGTGCCATTGAAGCCGGGCTGTGTGAAGTGCTACGTGGCTGAAGTAAAGCTTGGATTCAATGAATTTGCCCTGAAGAATGTCCCAAGAGACTTCGGTGAGCAAAGGACCTTGGGAGAAACACTGCTATATCACATCCAGTGGCCACAAAAGGAAATAGAGTTCATCGATGAGATTCCTGAAGCCCCGCCAAGAGCAACCACTATCGCCCCTCAACCGGTGACGCTCTCCTTGCCACAGCAGCTCTCGCGGGCTGATGCATCAACCTGTGATCAACCGGCCCGACTTTGTGGCGTACATGCCATGTCATCCTCCGCCCCAAAGTAGCCAGTGGAAAGGCCTACAACCGATGATGACGCACCACTGGTTCATATGTCGACGGTTGAAGCAGCGGGGGGAGACCCAGCTGCAGCACATGCTCAGCAGACCAATCTGGTGGAACAGACTGCTAAGCAGTCTGATGCTTCAGAACCACCTGCTAAGTAGTCTGTAGGTCAAGAACTGACTGCTCATCAGTCCGTCGGTCCGCAAGAGCGTGATCAGCATACCAATGTGTTAGCACTTCCTGCTCAGCAAACCAACGCGTTGGCACGGCCTCCTCAGCACACCGACAAGTTGGCACCACCTGCGCAGAAACCCGACATAGCTTCAACGCATGGTCAGCATTCTGAGGCCTCTGCTCCTACAGCCCAGCAGTCCGTCACAGCAGCACCGCCAGCTCAGCGGTCGAGCATAGATAAACCGTCTGCTAAGCAGTCCGTCCTAGCTTCACCGTCTGCTCAATAGTCTACCTTGCAGCCAGCCATACGTTCTGCCAGAAATGCTTCAAGTACCAAGAAGGAAGTGGCCAAAAAGGCTACACCCACGAGGAAGCGCAACGGGAGAGTGAAGAGGAAAGAGAATGATTGTCTCTTACTTAAAGCACTCATCGCCCAGAACCAAATTAACAACGGCTTGTTCGAACTGGGGAGTAATATTATTTCTGACGCCATGGATGATGAAGAAGTAGAATTTTTGCTTGCTAAAATTAAAGCAGCCATACTTCAAGCACACAAGTACGTCCATGGCCAGCCATTTCTTGTTGGTGAATACTTTGATGAGTGCAACTCCAGTTGCCGCGAGTTACATGAATATTGCATGGATCAAATGTCAGAAGGTCATCATGGTTTGCTAGTCCACTACAACAGAGATCATTTCTGACACGATGCTGGTTCCATTAATGTGAGTTTCGAGGACTTACATCTCTTCTTCAACTTCAACATGCTCGATGCCACTCTTGTTAGATGCTTGATTTTGTAAGTACTTAACAAACCCTTATCAACTTCTCCATACAAGGCTATAAGTGATAAATAGCTAACTGCATTTTATTCCTCTCAGGGGATTGAATGCGCAGAGAAGAAAAAGGGAGAGTGTGTATTTCATAGATCCTGCATTAGCAAGTGGCGCAACATTAGATGGTAAGGACCGACGGGACTGGGCCGTTAACACGGTCGTCCTTATCTTCTAAAACACGTCCCATGCAGAATCATTTCTCTAGCCATATCATGAACGGTAAGTCAAGTAAACAACAATGCATACACCGATTGTCTTTCATATTTCGACATCATTCATAAGTTCATGGCTTTCTTAATACGTAGCAATCACTGGATATTGATATTCACTGTTCCAAACAAGAACACAGTTTACTACATCGATTCTCTCAGAGAGTCAACAAATGCTCAGGATCTGACGCATGTTCAGCAATTCTTGGATAGGTATTGAATTCTATGATGTTGAAATTAATTTGCATTCATATCTGGTTCAATAATTGATTATGTCAAAATTCATCATCATTTGCAGTGTGCTCAGATTGTGGAAAACTAAACCAGGGAACCTGTTCAAGATAGAACAACTTGTGCAGCACGAGATCGTTTCTCCGGTAACACACCGAATCTGTTATTTTCAGAAAATTTATGCAATAGTTTGCAAATACCTTTCCTTATGCTAGTCAAATGCTCAAGCTGCTAAATAAATCTCTTTCTATTTTGTCCAAATAAAAAATAATACATCTAACACTGGTTAGGTTGTTCCTAATAGGACAAATACATAACTAATTTTGTACAAAAAATTTCAGTTTCCTCAGCGAGAAGCAGGGACCAACCTTTGTGGATACTATGTTTGCAGACACATGATCTCCATCTGCAAATCTGCTGATAGTTGTGACGACCCTCGCGAATTAGTGCCAGTAAGTCTATCTTAATTAATATCTTCTACTCCACTCATATGGACATTCTGATCTTAAAAATACTGCAGGTCATCTTAAAACCGAGGACCCCTGAACCTCTCCCGGCTGGTGAATTGCTGGTGGTTCGGAGATTTATCAGCGACTTCTTGGATCACTACATCAATCCCACTCATGATAATGAAGATTTCAGCATGCGTTCTCTTGAAACATTGAGTAAGAGTTAGCCACTAAACATATAATGCATGGATCCATTGTTTTCCATCTGATGAGGTCTTCCTATTTCATACACTATGATTAATTATGTAATGCATATATGTGTGGACAAATCATTGGAATTTAGCTACCATATGTTCAATTGCAATTGTTGCAAAATCTAATGAATGTTCTTTCTGTGGACACTATTTGTTCAATTGAATATTGTGGCGAATTTGCTTTTTGCGTGCCGATTCAAAATGGGATATTTTGTTTATTTGTTCAATTGAATATTGTGGCAAATTGCTTTTTGCGTGCCGATTCAAAATGGGATATTTTTGTTCTAATCTGGCAATTGCTCCGCACACGGTTCAACTAAATGAGTGTGTGCGATCCACATCGGAAATCATACGTCAATCATACTGGAACCATCGGTGATACACAGCAGATCGCAAATGATTTGCTACGCTACTACGTGTGCGTAGGGTCTCTGGAACCGTTTGTGATATCGCGTTATTGCACACGAGAACTGGGAGTAAACCGTGCCCAATGCAAAATACAATCCCAGTCATAATTTTTTCAGGAAACGTGTGGGATCCCAAATGAAAAGTACACGCCACTCTTGCGGCAACCGTTGGTGATACCCAACAAATCACAAATGGTCTGCAACACTTGTATGTGTGTGAAGGGGCTCCTGAACCTTTTGTGATAGAACATTATCGCAGACAGTAATTGTTGGCAAACGTGTGCGACGGAGTGTAGCATGGAAGACGGGTTACGCAGAAAACTCGTGAGCGATGGGGCACAAATCGCACACAACTCATGTGTTGGCCCGTGTGCCTTACATACTGTTTCCCAAACGGTTCATTACGATAGACCATATGGTTTCACTGCATCATTAGAAATGCTTAATCACTGATACCACACGTGCGAAAGAATTTAGTGTGTGCTGCATCGCACACAATTACATTTTGGAAGGCCTCCGGGTCACTACTCCATATCCCCGACGGTCTCTGGGTCATGTGGGAAGGACACCCTATTGCACACAATCACTTGGCGACGGTCCCAAATGCCATCACGGAAAGGGGTTAAAACCGTTTGTATAGCACCGACGCGCTCCAGGGTTAACTACGTTGACAAATCATTCGTCCGTGTCAACTTAGTAGGCCCACAAGTCAGCCTCCAAATCTGGTGGGTCCTAGATAGCAGGGGCGGGAATCATTTTTTGCATGTAATAGGAGGCACTTCCTTGCGTGTGAAGATATAGCTAGTAGGTCCCAGCCGACAGCGGGGAGGGGGGTTATGTTTTGTGTGCGAAATACGGACGCCCTTGCGGTGGGTCCCCACTGTCAGGTGGAGGAATCAATATTTTACGTGTAATAAGGAGGCACTTCCTACTCACAAAAAAAGGAGGCACTTCCTTGCGTGCGTCCATGGACCCAAATGTCAGCCTTTCCATGTACAGTCCTCTTCCGAAGGATGTCATTCGTTGACCATGCTGACCACGCCGCATCAAGAGCACCAAGGCACTGGACTATGATGAGGCCAAGTAAGGGAACGACCCAGAGCTGAGGAAGACTCAGTAGTTGTTTCCCATGCGTAGGGGGTACGAGGGTTTACTGGTTCGGCTGCAGTGTGAGGCTGCAGTCGCCGGAGAATAACAGGAGATGTGGGTGAGTAGAGGGATGGCCAGGCAGGGTGGGGCCGTGAGGCCTTCCCGGCAGCACAGCCGACCATGGGAGGCGGGAGTAGGTGGTTCCCCTGGCGCTGGTTTGGGCGGCTGGAGCAGGAAGATCAGATACTGAAGAAGCACGATTGCCATTGGATTGACATGCAACGGTCTGACGCTCGTTGTGTCAATTGTTGACTAAGTTTCTTTTTTTGAGAAACCTTGTGTTCGCATGAACTTATTATGCCCACAAGTCAGCCTCCAAATCTGTGGCACACAACATAGAGCCCTTTTGTTATTTTTTTTTAATAATTTGCAGCCCATTTGCTAATTCCCAAGGAATTTATTATAGCCCATTTTCTGCCGAGGACCATGGTAAAAAAGTGCAACCTAATTTTTCATATTTCAGTGGAGTCCGAACTATTTTAATCCAGAAATCATAAAAATTTATTTTTAAGAACTTATTGATTTTCCAAATAAAATATTCTTTTATTTTTGTAAGCTAATAAGACGTGGGACAATTGAGTTGGTTTTAGGGAAAACCACTGGTAAAAATATCAATGCTTGGAGGGAAAACAACAACAAAAAATAAGGATGTAAAGATGAAAAGGAAACTTTACGTATTTTCAATATAATAATATATGTATATGAACTAGTAAAACTATAGGTAGAGATCAGAAAACGGAAGTAGGACATGGTGTTTTTAGAGGAAAATAGAACTGGGTTGTGCGTTTTCTTCAGTAAAAAATCTACCTGCGGATGTTCTAAGAGAAAATAGAACTAAGGATGGTGGGCCAGAGGCTAGTTGATACCTGCTGGATCTTTGTACCCCGTTGTCATCATGGGCTGGGCCTTTTAAAAACAAAACCAAGCCTAGGCAGTCTATAGACCAGTTGATAGTTGCTCGACCTGAAAAAACAATATACCTGTTGGATCCTAGTTATCAATCTGTACTTGTAGAATTCTCTCGTTTATTGTGACTACGTTGAAACTTTCAAGGGTTTCGCTGTCTCAGATGTCAACATTATTTTTCCATCGTGATAATAAGTGCATGCACTTGCTAGCGTCCGGCCATGGACATGGTGGTTCCATACGGTTAGGCTCTGTATGGACAGGTCTTGTGGTTCCACAAACGAATTTCATGCAAATCAGGTGATTTTCAGTGAAATCAGACTAAATTCATTGCATTTTACATTTTTTTTATTATGGAATATTTTACATATTTCAACCAAAAATAACCGACTAGGCCTTTTTTGAGTCCATGGGAGGCGCTTCACGCGATCGAGGTCGAGACACTTAACTGTTCTGGAAGGCCCAAATCCATCGCTCCTCTCTTTTAACAATTTGCTGCTGGGCTTGGCATGCCACAGCCCAGTCCCGATGTGCTGCATCCAACTATCAGCATGTGAAACCGGATGGATCCCGTGCGTACTCGAAGATATAATTTTTTTGGAGAACTGGGAATTTGAACGGCAGGTGCTTATGCTACCCATCAAAAAGTAAACCAGTTGCCTGAAAATTTGTTTCGAAACAAATGATTCAGCTTTATATCCATGTTGACCCTCGACATGATGGTTGGAAGCAAATGCCAAGTTCATACTGAAAGACCCTTAACAACAATACCAACTTGCAGACGACCAGGTAGAAAAAGTACCAATACCAAACTAAGTTATAATCTTTTTAGTCCTCGCCGTAGTGTTCGTCTGGTAGAAAATCTTACAGACGACCAGCTCCCACTCCTTCTCTTGCTCCAGGTCACCGACGTGGTACTAGTGCGTCACCCAGTTGGTCCTCTGCTCGTCGAAGTTCTTGTTGGTGTGCAACACCAGAACCTTTTTGCTACCCGTCTACCGGCCGTTGACCATCACCGGCAAGGTATTGCCGGTCTTGTGCCACATTACGTGCATGCCGCACCCCGACTGTATCTTGCGACGCATCCGTGTGTCCCTTTTGAGCGTCCTAGAGTTGCACTGGAAAAAATGCTTGCTTAGGACACTCGATGTGATACCTAGAGTATTGGCGAATACAAGTTTTAGGGTACGTAGTTGGCATTTTCATAACATCTTTGGCATGCTGCAGTCACTTGCTTCACTTTTTATTAACTGCCAAATTGTAATTGCTTCACTAGGTCTGTGTCTAAAAATAAAAATAGAGGTATGAACAAAGGAATATATTTGTGCAAGTAGACGGCTCGCTGTCGAAGGTTGGTATGAAAAAACCGATGAGAGGGTGAGATCTCGCGCAGTCAGCACTCACTTTGGCCTCAAGGTGCTCGATCAACTCTTGGTCCGTGGGATCGAACTTGAAGCCAGCCGGCAGCACCGGTTAATCCTTCTTGCACTTGCATCGGTTAATTCCAATTAAATGGTACTCAATGTATGATCAATGAACTATTTAAGTAAATGATGAAAAATTTCGACAGATAAGTGCTAGTCCAAATCTGAAGTCCACAATACCCGAACAAACTAGGTCTCAGCTTCATTACTACATGCATACTCTAAAGACTTGAAAACCCCCATAAAGAACAAAATCATCATACAGGGCGATAGGACAAATACTCACAGGAGCGTCCTCGCTGGTTTCTTCCTTCATCCGGCTAGCTTGAAAAGCATCCTTATTGAGATCAATTTTTTCAGCGTCTTCCTTTTGACTACTTTCAATGAAGTATAGCAACTCCAGTAGCTCATCACTCATCGTACCAACTAGATCGGAACAAGGTGGTGGCTGGGAGGCGGGGTAACCAGGAGAGAATGGGGGAGTAATTTTGTAGAGAATGGGAGAGTGATTTTGTAGAGAATGGGAGAGTGCCGTTGTACTACGAGAAGGGTGAGGGAGTCCTGGATTAAGGGGTCCTCGGGCTGTCCGCCTGATGTGTTCGCGCCGGACTGATGGGTTACTATGGGGCCAAGCCGGGATATGGATCCATTTCCGGATAAGACATATTCGGAGTCGTGGTGTGCATTCCAAGCCAGGATTAGGCAGGATCTTTCTTTCCTTGTAATCAATCGCAAGTAACCCTAATCCTACAGGTGTTTATATAAACTGAAGGGTTTTAGTCTTTAGGGTTAGAGCTACATTCATCACCTCATCACCTTAGGGTTTAGCTCATCTAATATCGATGTAGATCTACTCTGTTACCACATCATACATTAAATACAATCAAGCATGATGTAGGGTTTTACCTCTTTGAGAGGGCCCGAACCTGGGTAAACACTGTGTTATTCGTCCCTTGTTCCCCATTGATCCTAGATCCATAGCTCCGGATCCCCTACTCGAGATCTGCCGGTTTTGACACCAACATTGGTGCTTTCATTGAGAGTTCCGCTGTTTGGTCACCCAATAATCGATGGCTCACCTAATCATTGGAGAGAGTGTTAGCTCTGGGGACCTCTTCATCCCCAACCATCTCCTCGCATTTGGTAGCATCGTGCTACACACCAACCCAACTAGTCATCTAGACCTACTCTACAACTTCGCCCCTGAGCACTGGATTCGATTCGGCAATTTGGAGTGCATTGCGGACATGCGAGGTGATCTGGTCTTTACTGGATACACAACCTATTCCCGCATCCCCGTGGGCCTCGCTGTGCACGCTCTGGAGCCTCTCACCAATCCGGTCTATGGACCAGTCCCGGTCCTTCAGCTAGCCTTGAGGCCGGACTGTTCCACTTCGAGCGGAGGCCATGAATCCCCTTCCGCCACGCTCACAATACCCGCCGAAGACCCAGCTTCGAGCCTCAATGCGGAAGCAAGGTTTGGACGTCAACAGTTAGTCCCGACTGAACCCTCTTCTCACGACATGCCTCCGCCTTGAGCCCTTGTGACGAGTCGATGACCGGCAACCATGAATTACCCCTGGCCCAGACCAACTCGGCCTCGAGCCTCAGTACAGAAACAACGCTCAAGGACCAGGGCCTGCCTGCGGTCTCCGATGACGGTCCAGTCCCAAGCCCCGAGCTCAACTCGGCACTCGAAAACCAAAGCCCAGTTAGGGCACAGATTATCCCTCGCCTCGCTATGCTGGTGTTCGACACGGAACTCCCACCGCTCACAAGCTCAGCAACCCTCGCCCTATTAAACGAGGTGCTGGACTGAATCCAAAAGATGGATATTTGGGAGGACATGCCCTCAGCTCGCATTCAACAACCATTCGAGGCATATCTAGGGGAATTTTGCGCCCCACCCACCACCCACTTAGTAGCCACTATTGAAGATTTAACCGACATGCTGGATTATACCTCAGAAAAAACCGAATACATGGATGAGGACAGTGGAGCCACGGCTAACATTGACGCCGCTCCCCTCATTACCGGCCGCTGGACGACCACATCCACCTATGACGTCTACATGGTAGACACCCCGAAGGGAGATGACGGCACCCCAGGAAGGATAACGGCAGGCCTGGCAAGGAGCCGCCGAAACGCCGCAGACAGCGTCGTTGCTCCAAGCATCAAAGCCACACAAGCAACATGGACACCGGGGAAAATTCAACCCCAGATAATGTGGACAACCTTGATCCCAACACCGACGAATAACCACAAGTCAACCATGAGGAGCGCGAGGAGCATGAGTATCATGAGGACCCCCTCGGTCCAGAACATCTCGATGACTCCGAAGACGAAATTACTTCCCTCTCTCATAAGAGGAGGTGAGTCTGGGCGATGAAGACTTCATCATCCCCGAAGACCCGCAGGAGCAGGAGCGGTTCAAGCGGTAGCTTATCGCCACCGCGCACAGCCTAGAGAAGTAGCGGTAGAAAATAAAAGCTAAATAGGACACGCTCAACAAGATGTGGACTAAGGTCCTGGACGCCGAAGAAGAGTATGGCCACAAGTAACAGACGAAAAGCTACCCAGAGCGGAAGCTACGGCCACAGTTCGATGATGAGGCCGTAGAGCCAGTGCCTCCAAGGTACACTCAGGCAGACCAACCAGATTGTCCCCCTCGAGGACGGGATTGGACAGTTGACAAAGCCGAAAAACCATCCACCCACCCTCGCCGTCAAGGCAAGGAACCATTACGGTCAGGCTATGAGTACAACCTCCGCCGAGATCTAGATGCTCGGGCAGGCCTGACAAGGTCCATTTACGGGCCCAAAATAGACCCTCCTGCTAGACGGGACAGATACAAATCCTAGTTAGACCAAAACGATAGAGCTCGGGAACTATAACGAGCCCAGATGGTAGATGACCTCCGACGCGACGTAGCATAAGTCAGGGGTGCCGCTCACCTCCTTTGCTTCACAGTTAAAGTGATGCAACACGAATTCACAGATGGTTTTAAACCTATGAACATAGAACCCTATGATGGGACAACATATCCTCTAGTATGGATCGAAGATTTTCTATTGCACATCCACATGACACGAGGAGACGACCTCCATGCCATCAAGTACCTACCATTAAAGCTCAAGGATCCGGCCAGACATTGGCTGGACAACCTTCCCAAAGACTCAATAGGGTGTTGGGAAGAACTCGAGGAGGCCTTTCGAGCCAACTTTCAGGGCACTTATGTTCGGCCCCCGGACGCCGATGACCTGAGCCACGTGATCCAGCAGCCTAGTGAGTTAGCTCGGCAATTTTGGAACCGATTCTTGACCAGGAAAAACCAAATCATTGACTGCTCGGACTCTGAAGCAGTAGCGCCTTTAAGCACAGTATTCTGAATGAATGGCTAGCACGGCAGTTCAGCCAAGACAAGCCGAGAGCGATGGCCTCACTTACCTCCTTGATGACCTGCTTTTACGCCGGAGAGGACAGTTGGCTGGCCCGTAGAGGCACTAATCCTAATAGCCCCAGCACCTCAGAAGTATGTGACGGGAACGGGAAGCCCTGAAGGAATAAGAACAAGTGCCACCACAACGATGGCGAAAACGAGGAGAAGACAGTAAATGCCGGATTTCGTAATAAAAATTCCGGGTCACGGAAAAGGCACTCTAAAGGAAACCTGGATAGCCCAACCAAGCTGGACATAATCCTAGACAAGCCCTGCCAGATTCATGGCACCACGGAGAAGCCCTCCAACCACTCCAACCGCAATTGTTGGGTGATAAAACAGGCCGGCAAGCTTTGAGCTGAGGACTCAGGCAAAAGCCCACGAAGCAAGGACGACGAAGAACCCCGCATGCAAAATAGTGGAGGCCAGAAGCCCTTCCCTTCCGAGGTCAGGATGGTGAACATGATCTACACCACCCACATACCAAGGAAGGAGAGGAAGTGTGTGCCGGGGGACGTATGCGCCGTCGAACCCGTAGTGCCAAAATTCAACCCGTGGTCGGCTTGCCCGATGACCTTTGACCACAGAGACCATCCGACCACTATCCGGCATGGAGGGTCGGCAGCCCTGGTATTGGACCCCATTATCGATGGGTACCACCTCACGGGAGTCCTAATGGATGGGGGCAGCGGCCTCAATCTGATCTATGCAGACACAGTGAGAAAAATGGGGATCAATCCGTCAAGGATCAAACCCAGTAACACCTATTTAAAAGGGTTATTCCGGGCTTGGAGGGATGAACTAACGAGCTACTCGGCTCATTAAGATTCGGCTCGTTAAGGCTCAGATTGTTAAGCTCGTTAAGGATAATGAGATAAATATAAAGATTGGCTCGGTTCGTTATATGTTCGCGAGCGCTCGCAATCAGCACGTTAGGAAAATGCACCAGTAAACAAGATACATCATACGTCACATGCATATAATCACAAACATACATAGGTCTAGCCAGTAGGATTCAATAAATCAAGAATATGAGAAGACAAGAAGGATGTGAATGTGGAAAATAGCCCGTCCATAGACTCAGGAGTGATCGAAGTCACCGAAAAATTCCCTATAATGAACAAAATCACGCTACTACCGAGCTTAACGATTAGCTCACGAAACTCACAATCTTGATCATTTAACTCATTACTGTTAACGAGGAAAAAATGCTGCTTGGCTCGGTTCATTAAGAAAACAAGCCGAGCTCAAACGAGTCGAGCAGCCGACCGCTTATTAGACTCACCGAACTTCGAGCTTTTTGTCCAATTTGGAGGCTCGATACTCAGGCATGGTAACTCTTGAAGTGGTGTTCGGCTCACCGGACAACTTCCGAAGCAAAGATTTGATCTTCGATATCACTCCATTCCGCAGTGGCTACCATGCCCTCCTCGCATGAATGGCGTTCGCCAAATTTAACGTTGTCCCACATTATGCCTACCTCAAGCTGAAGATGTCCGGCCCCTCGGGCATCATAACAATCAATGGCAACATGGAGCGCTCACTTTGGACCGAGGAACACACCGCGGCCCTGGCAGCCAAAGACCAAGCCATCGCTAATGGACCGAAGTATCAGCCCACCCTAAAAGCCAAACGGGTCGGGCCCGAGCCAGATCCTCGTCATGGGAGCCTGCCTGCGTTCACCGCGAATAGGGACTTGTGCACCACGACATGCCCATCTCCGCCGCACTCTACGCGCCTCGTCAGTACAACTTCGCGCTTGAGATACCATGGGAGGCTGTGGGGACTGATGTTGAACCCATATCCCCACGTATTCGGCTCAACCGAACTACGACATCCCCACGTCCTCAACGACCACGGGTATGACTCCGGACTCGCTCAGCGTCAAGCTATATTCGGCAGGGCTACATCTCAAGGCTCCTATTGCAAGCATCCCTTCCTAGCAAGCGATGTTGACAGACGACCAATTCACACCTCTCCATCTCACAGAAGCAAAGGCGCAGACATGTAGCAGGGCACAATTGAGGCTTCAACCCACGAATCAAGGCCCTATGTAAACCTTTCTCTGTAAAGTTCTTTTTCCATTTTTTTCTTTCATAAACGCCTTACGGTTCGAATTGTATGGATAGACATCCAGAGCATATGGAAATTATAAACCCCCTTTACAATGTTTGGGCATCGACATTGTCTAGCCTTTCTTTCTCCTTTCGTTTTGCTTTTTCTGCTCTTCAAATAGCTAGGCAAGCACATAATGTGTAACAAATACAACTTGGTTAATCGACCGAAGGCTTGGTTTCCCAATCAGCTCTGTGTACCAAGTCCGGCACCACTTCTCGTTGTGTGCTCGATGTCTCGGATATTACATTATATGCATAAGTGCCGAACTATGTCTTGGGTCAATAGTTAGGTTGCCCGGCTCCTATGCTTGCCTTCTTATGTTCCGCATGTTCGGCTAAGAAGGCAAAGGGAGAATCCATGCGATTGTACTTCTGGCTAGTCTAGTTAAGCACCTCAGGGGAGAAAGCCGAAAACTGATCGTCATGGTAAGCGAGAACTGGTCAGCGATCCAGTGACATGTGTTAAACTAAGAAATCATTGGCGATTTATCCGTGTCATACGCAAGGTTCGTGCTAGCATAAACCAAGTGGTCACAAAGGCATGCCTTGGCTCCCTTGTACACCCCAAAACCCTGGGGGCTAGTCATTAGTCCCCGCCGTCAAGCTCCTATGGCAAAGTGAAAGCAATAAAGCCGCATAGTGCAATTGCCTTGTCTCTTGATACGTCTCCAACATATCTATAATTTTTGATTGTTCCATGCTGTTATATTATCAATCTTGGATGTTTTATAATCATTTTATATCATTTTTGGTACTAACCTATTGACATAGTGCCAAGTGCCAGCAGTTGTTTTTTGCATGTTTTTTACATCGAAGGCAATCATTACCAAATGGAGTCCAAACGCAACGAAACTTTTTGGAGATTTTTTTTGGGACCAGAAGACATCCAGTGGGCCGAAGAAGCGCCTGGGGGGCGTGCTCCCAGGGGAGCACAACCCACCAGGGCACGCCTGGAGGCCTAGGCGCTCCCTGGTGGGTTGTGCCCACCTCGGGTGCCTCCTGAACCGCCTCTTTACTCTATAAATACCCAATATTCCAGAAACCCTAGGGAGTAGACGAAAATCAATTCCAGCCGCCGCAGAGTCCAGAACCACCTGATCCAATCTAGACACCATCACGGAGGGGTTCACCACTTCCATTGGTGCCTCTCCGATGATGCGTGAGTAGTTCTTCGTAGACCTACGCGTCCGTAGTTAGTAACTAGATGGCTTCGTCTCTATCTTTTGATTCTCAATACAATGGTCTCTTGGAGATCCATACGATGGATCTATTTTTGCTGTGTGTTTGTTGGGATCAGATGAACTTTGAGTTTATGATCAGATCTATCTTTTTATCCATGAAAGTTATTTGAGTCTTCTTTGATCTCTTATATGCATGACTGCTTATAGCCTTGTATTTCTTCTTCGCTATTTGGGTTTTGTTTGGCCAACTTGATCTATTTATCTTGCAATGGGAAGAGGTGCTTTGTAGTGGGTTCAATCTTACGGTGCTTGATGCTAGTGACAGAAGGGGAACCGGCACTTATGTATCGTTGCTACTAAGGATAAAACAATGGGGTCTATTTCTACATAAATAGATCTTGTCTACATCATGTCATCATTCTTATTGCATTACTCGGTTTCTCCATGAACGTAATACACTAGATGCATGTTGGATAGCGGTCGATGTGTGGAGTAATAGTGGTATATGTAGGCAGGAGTTGGTCTACTAATCTTGGAAGTGATGCCTATATAATGATCATTGCTTGGATATCGTCATGATCATTTGAAGTTCTATCAATTGCCCAACAGTAATTTGTTTACCCACCGTTTGCTATTTTTCTCGAGAGAAGCCACTACCGAAACCTACGGCCCCCGGGTCTCTTCTTTAATATATTTGCCTTTGCGATCTATTTTTATTTTCTTTTATTTTAAGATCTATTAAACCAAAAACACAAAAATACCTTGCTGCAATTTATTTTATTTGGCGTTCGATCTATCAATATTAACAACTCTCTCATGTCTGTTTTCCTATCTCTCGTTGCCCGAAAGGGATTGACAACCCCTTTAACACGTCGGGTTGCGAGTATTTGTTATTTGTGTGCAGGTGCTATTTACGTAGTGTTGCTTGGTTCTCCTACTAGTTCGATAACCTTGGTTTCATCACTGAGGGAAATACCTACCGCCGCTGTGCAGCATCATCCCTTCTTCTATGGGGAAATACAGACGTAGCTTCAAGCCACATCAAAAGGAATATTTGGCGTCGTTGCCGGAGAGACAACATCAGCATCTACCAGGTTCCTAATCACAAATCTCATCTCCTTGCAATTTACATTTTTTGCCATTTGCCTCTCGTTTTCCTATCCCCCACTTCACAAAAATTGCCGTTTTATTCGCCCTCTTTTTCGTTCGCCATTTTCTTGTCAGATCTCATGTTTACTTGTTTTGCCATGTGTCTTCTGTTTGCTTGCATCTTTGCTTGCTAAAAATCAATTGATATGGATCCCCATCCACTTGCTAATATTTTCAAAAGATCCAATTATGATGAACCAATTGATAGTGAATTGAATTCACTAGATTATCTTTATGAAGTTTTGCTTAAGATTTATGAATCTGAAAATTGTGATGAAGTGTTGAACGAAGAAATTTATAAAGTGATTCATGATAGCTCCTTGAATGAAAAGCATGATTGCAATGATCTAACACCCATGATGTGGCTATATCTCCCACGTGTCGAGGCACGACTTAGAGGCATAACCGCATGGTGGTTTAGTCGCAAGAGGGGTAATCTTCACACAATCCCATGTAATGAATAAGAAAGGGATAAAGAGTTGGCTTACAATCGCCACTTCACACAAATAACAAGTTAAACATGCATCATTCAGAGTACAATCAAAGGTCCGACTACGGAACCGAAATAAAGGAAGACAACCCCAAATGCTATATCCCCGATCGTCCCAACTAGGCTCCACTACTGATCATTCGGAAAAGACACATAGAACGACCAAGGTCCTCGTCAAACTCCCACTTGAGTTTGGTAGAATCACCTGCACTGGTATCGTTGGCACCTGCAACTGTTTGGAAGTATCCGTGAGTCACGAGGACTCAGCAATCTCACACCCGCGAGATTAAGACTATTTAAGCTTATGGGTAGGATACGGTAATGAGGTGGAGCTGCAGCAAGCACTAAGCAAGTATGGTGGCTAACATACACAAATAAGAGTAAGATGAGAACCTACACAATGGTCGGGAAGCTAGAAGTGATCAAGAAGCGATACTAAAGCTAATTACATTCAAGCATAACACAAGACCGTGTTCACTTCACGGACTCTGCCGAAAAGAGACCATCACGGCTACACACGTAGTTGATTCATTTTAATTAAGTCAAGTGTCAAGTTCTCTACAACCGGATATTAACAAATTCCCATCTGCCACATAACCGTGGGCATGGCTCTCAAAAGTTTATACCCTGCAGGGGTGTCCCAACTTAGCCCATCACAAGCTCTCACGGTCAACGAAGGATATTCCATCTCCCAAAAAGACCCGATTAGTCTCGGAATCTCGGTTACAAGACATTTCAACAATGGTAAAACAAGAACAGCAAAGCCGCTCGATGTGCCGACAAATCCCGATAGGAGTCGCACGTATCTCGTTCTCAGGGCACACTGGATGGGACAAGCTATGAGTAAAACCATCCCTAAAGTTTCCCCGAGGTGGCCCCGCAGGTTGCCTGATTCGGACCAACACTCAGAGGAGCACTGGCCCTGGGGGGGGGATTTAAAATAAAGATGACCCTTGAGTCTGCAGAACCCAAGGGAAATGTATAGGTGGTAGGTAGGCAAATGGAAAAACCAAGGTTGGGCCTTCTTGGAGGAGTTTTATTCAAAGAGAACTGTCAAGGGGGTCCCATAACCCCAACTGTGCAAGGAACGCAAAATCATGGAACATAACACCGGTATGACGGAAACTAGGGCGGCAAGAGTGGAACAAAACACCAGGAAGAAGGCCGAACCTTCCACCCTTTACCAAGTATATAGATGCATTAATTAAAATAAGAGATATTGTGATATCCCAACATATCCATGTTCCAACATGGAACAAACTTCAACTGCACCTGCAACTAGCAACGCTATAAGAGTGGTTGAGCAAAAGCGGTAACATAGCCAAACAACGGTTTGCTAGGAAGGTGGGTTAGAGGCTTGACATGGCAATATGGGAGGCATGATATAACAAGTGGTAGGTAGCGTGACATAGCAATAGAACGAACAACTAGCAAGCAAAGATAGAAGTGATATCGAGGGTATGGTCATCTTGCCTGAAATCGCACATCAAATCCATGAAGAAGACAAAAGGTTGTAGACGAACGAATACTCACAACTCCGTAACGAAACTGAAGCTAACAAGAGGAGCAAACCGGAAAGAAACAAGCAACAAGGTAAACACACAAGAATAAACATGGCATGATGCACAACAAGGATGATGCATGTCCAGTTTAAATATGCATGGCATGGCAAAGAGCAACAAACAATACTACAAATTAAGTGGAGCTCAATATGCAACGAGTTGCATATCAACAAAACACCATGTTCATTTATTTAGTTCTCTCCCGGTTATGTACCCAACAAAATTAAATGTTATTAAACATGGCAAGGGGTGAACCATATGAAAACTATCTATCTAGGCAAGTTTAAGTGAGGCCGGAACAACAAACAACAATTTTGGAAAATTCCCCATATGCATATTATGGATTTGGTACTGTTCTGCCCTAAACCACATTTTATTGATGTTAAACAGGAAAATAAAGTGCACCATGTTAAAATATGCATTTTTTACCCAATTTACATATAAAGTTTATTTAAATCCGAGCTACTATTAATTAGTTATGAAATAAATCATTTTAACATGGCATTTGAGAAAATTTAATCAAACAACATTTTAAACATTTTGAACATGGATGAATGATGCATATTATTAAACTAGGTGAAAAACCAAGCATTTTACATATATAAAGTTTTTACATACAATGCATGGTTTGTGTGATATGATATGCATGAAGACTAGGGATTTTTCTGTAAAATTGTAGTCTCCGAAAAAAATGGCAAAATTATCTAGGGAATAAAACATGCGTTCGGATGAAACTAAAGGGGCTGGGGCTACTCACATTGGCCATATCAGGCTGGTTGGTGGAGAGGCCTAGGCAGGTGGAGATGGGGCCTAGAGGCCCACGCAGTGGCTGGGCTCATCCTGCTCCTCGATCCCACCTGGATCGAGCAAGGCAGGGGCGGCGACGTGACTCCAGCGAGGCGGGACGCCAGCGGACAGCGGGGACGGGGTGGATCCGGTTGGAGGCTGTCGGATCCGGCCGATTTCCGATGCAGGGCGGCGCAGAGAGGTCACCGGTGGCGAGCGGTGAGCACCCATGACGAGGCTTCGGTTCCTGGAGTGGCGGGGACGGGGAGGCAGCGCACTCCGGCAAGGGAGGGCAAGGCGCGACGGAGTGGACGGCGGGGTCGCGGTGAGGGAGCTCGAGCAGAGGAGCTTGCGAGCTAGGCGCGAGCGGGCTCGCGGGATAGGGCGAACGGCGATGCGCATGGGCTCGGGCGGGCTTCCCTGGGCCCGATCTGGGTCCTGGCGGGCCCGTGGCGGTGGGAGGTCGGTCGGGACGCGTGGCTCCATGCCGTTGGCTATGGGCTACTGTGCGATGGCGGCTGGACACTAGGAGCGCGCCACGTGGCGCTGGAGGGGTGGCTGCGCTGGATTTTGAGGTGGGAGGCGGCGGCTGGAAGGTGGAGCTGGCAGCTGCAGGTTGGGGGTGCGGATTCTAAGGAGGGGGGCTAGGGTTCCGAAAATGGAATGGGGAGGCTGCTTAGATAGGCAGGGGTTAGGTTTAGGGGGGTTTTCATCTATTTTTGGACCATTCGATCATCATCAGATGGCCCGGAGCGGAGGGTAGGTAGGTGGGCTAGATGGACTGTGTAGAGGGGGTTGTGCTAAGATGAGACAGAAGGAGTGCAGCCTGGCAACTGTTTCCGGAGACCGAAAACGTCTGACGTTCGACCGACTATAATGCCGCTATATGTTTAACGGTTGGGCTATCAAATGAACTCCAAATGCGATGAAACTTGGCAGGCAGCCTACTCACGACATAACAACACCGCATGTCAACTTTCAACTCGTTCTGAGAGCATTTTCCGGCCACTTATAAAATACTATTTCGGACGTGCCGCGGGCGCGTGCAAGTGTGTCTGGGCTTAGAATGGACAACAGAAAGAACTAGGAGACCCGGACGAATGCAAGTTTTGAAAACATGATGATGCAATGCACACGATGACCTGGCAAGATGCAAAACGCAAGCGTATGACAAGGCAACAACAACGAATAACTTGAAGACACCTGGCGTGTCGGACTCGGGGAGTCACAACACTCCACCACTACGAGAGGATCTTGTCCCGAGATCTAGGATGGCACCAGGGAGAAACGGAAGAGGAATAGGTAAAACTAAGTTTCTTCTTGGACAAATGAGTGATACCACGAACGTTGAGAGGTTGAACAAATTAAAATAAAGAATACAACGAAGATGAACAAAGTTGAAAACACTCTGTTAGAAAAGAGGAACAAGGAACATTACGAGAACCTTGTAGGTTGAAAGACATAAGAAAAGGGTTACAATGGACAAGAAGTACATGCAAGCGCTCTGGTTGAAACAAGATGTACAAGGAACGATAAAGATCAATTATGACAACACTCCGGTTGGAAATGGAAGGCATAGAATATGAACTTGGCTAAATGAAAGCACTTGGATGAGACTTCGGTTAGAAGAGGAATGATAGACACAACACTCCGGTTAACACAAGATAGAGAAGGGAAAAGAATGATATAATTTGGAAAAAACTCTGACTGTAAATGGAAGGAATTGAACATGAACTTGATAAGATGAGAGGATACTTGATGAAATCAACAACACACTGCCTTCGAAACTATTGCAAGAATGACACAAGGGGTAAGAAAGATCTCAGACAGCACTCCAGCTGAGAAAGGAGGCAAAACTTGATAAGATGAGAGAACTTGAACGGAGGACACGACACCCCGGTTAAATGGATAAGCACGAAAAGAACACGGTCCTCACAATCATTGCAGTAACATCACAATGCCTTCGGAAGGAAGAATAGAAGATATATCATTGCAGTAACAGAATGGAGAAGAAAATGCCAACTTCTACCACAAATGAGTTTGGAAAGCACCCTTCCAAGAAGGTTATAATGGAGTTGTTGGAAACCAACAATGAAACGAATAAGCTTGTAGTGGGCTTATAGAAAACTTCTCAAAATTGAGGCAAAATTCTGCCACAACGGAAACAATAGATTGGATTGATATCAACAAGGAGATGAGAAGCTTATTTCACCGGGAGGATAAATGAAGAACTTGGGTCATTTATAAGCACCATAAAGAGCAACAATCCTTAGGGAAAGCTTTAGATGAAATATAACCCAAGATTACTCCAATGAAGAGATTGATGGGTTGCAAAGGATATCATGAACGAATTGAAAATGATGGGTTTAAAATATGTCATTCCGGACAACTTGTGAATGATGAAACATGAAGGGAAATTGTCAAGATTGACATAACACCACCTCAAAAGATAAGAAAGAAAGAATTACACTTCGGTATGCAAGATGAAGAATGCTTGAACTCCTCAAAATAAGACAAGTGTTGAACAACAAGTTTATTTCAGAGTATAGCTTGACGGATCTTAACTTCGAGAGAAATCTTGAAGAAGAAATCGAGAATGAAAGGAATCCGTGACGAACCATCATGTAGAGCTTCCATGAAGAACTCCATTAATAAAAGGATGATAAAAGAAAGAGAAGTTGAAAACACAAGGTGAAGCCTTGCGATGATTTAGATGGAGCTTCACGACGAGATAATGCGAAAAACTTGGAACTCTGGAAAAGAAAAGATAAAGCATCTCGAACCGAGAAATATGAGATGATGAACAACTCTAGAAAGAAGAAACTAGATCACTTTGATGAAACAATAATAAGAATTACGTTATGCATATCCTTCACCAATTTAAATTGATGACAAGCAATGGATTTGGCATACTACTCATTCTCGTAGAAAGGATTAAGAGAGATATAGCGTAAACTTGAGAAGGTCTTCAATGAACCACCAGTAGGATTTAGAAAGAACGAGTGATTTAATATGATAACGACAGAAGAGGAATGCAGGAGGAACCAGAGTTAGGATTAAAAGAACGAGCGAAGAAAATGAACACATCGCCAGGAGGAATTGGAAAATGAACGAAGATACTTGAGAGAATTTAGATACAAGTGAAATGAAGAGATCATGAACTGGCTAGAGAATACTTGAATGATGCACCGGTAAGATTTGGAGAACGAGAGCTGAAAGCTGGAATGAATACTTCTGAGATGATGTGTTCCGGAGAATCAAACTGAAAAAAACTCCTAAATTGCTCTGGATGGTTGAAAAGAATTCTTGAAAGTGCTAGTTATCGACTAGAGGCGGGGTGAATAGGCAATTTTTATGAAAGTCTTCAAAACATGGGAGTTTTGAAGACAAACGATAGAAATGAACCTATGATATGCAGCGGAAGGTAGACTACACTAGGCAATCCATAGTCAAGTATTTAATGAAGTGAAAGCACGAAGACTAATAGCAGATAGGTAGCAAAGATCAGGACAGAAGATTGTATGAAGCCAAACAGTGACAGTGTTCACACAGTGAAGTCAAACAGGTAATGCAAGCAGGCAATGACTTCATGAAGACAAACTATAAGTAAGGAGAGGGAGAGGATAGAACCAGTGGCTTGTAGAAGACAATGATTTGTTGGACCAGTTCCAGTTGCTGTGACAACTGTACGTCTGGTTAGGGAGGCTGAGATTTAACTTAGAAGACTGTGTCTTCACCTTATTCCCCTTGAGCTAAGGACACCCAGTCCTCGCCCAATCACTCTGGTAAGTCTTCAAGGTAGACTTCCAAACCTTCACAGACTTTGTTCACCGGCGATCCACAATGACTCTTGGATGCTCAGAATGTGACGCCTAACCGGCTGGAGGATTCACAGTCCTCAAGTGTAACAAGTCTTCAGATCACACAGACAGGAAGACTTCAGTGATGCCTAACACTCTTTGGCTCTGGGTGTTTAGGGCATTGTCCTCGCAAGGATTTCTCTCTCAAAGGCTTCGAGGTGGGTTGCTCTCAAACGACAAAATTCGTGCACTAACTCTAAGCAGCCAACCAATTTATGGTGTAGGGGGTGGGATATTTATAGCCACTAGGCAACCCGACCTGTTTTGTCCAAAATGACCCTGGGTCACTAAGGAACTGACACGTGTTCCAACGGTCAGATTTCAAACACATGCGGCAACTTTACTTGGGCTACAAGTAAAGCTGACTCATCCAGCTCTGGATAAGATTTGCTCTCATTGTCTTCGCTCGAAGACATAGAATTTTGGTTAAGCATCACTTCAGTCATTCTGACTGTGTTCACTGTGAGCCCACTTAATAGTACGGTGGTTCCTATGACTCAACAAAGAAGAAAAGGAAACAATGAAACAACTAAGTCTTCGCGCTCCATAGTCTTCACGCGATGTCTTCTCTTGTCATAGTCTTCAATGTGATTATCTTCACATACCACCTTTGTCTTCAATGTCTTCATACATTTTTAGGGGTCATCTCCAGTAGGAAAACCGAATCAATGAGGGACTACTACCTGTGTTATCCTGCAATTCTCACAAGCACATTAGTCCCTCAACCAGGTTTGTCGTCAATACTCCAAAACCAACTAGGGGTGGCACTAGATGCACTTACAATTCTCACAATCGAAAACAATTATGAGAGGATGGCATCAAGCTAGAACCATGAATCTTCAAGAGAATAGATATGATTGAAGAGAAACTCTTCTCCGGTCTCCAAATCTAAGAATGACGATGAGAAACACCACCATGAATTGTTGAGACACTCCGGGAGAATGAAAAGCGAAGAGGTTGAACCAACAAATGAAAGAATTTGGAATCAAACTTGGAAAGACATATTACTAATGGAATCCATTCTTACGTCACACTTTGAAATGAATTTGAGAATAGCTTCAGGAAAATTAGAAGAGTCAGATAAGATCCTGGGAAAGACCTGTGGGTTAGGGCCCACTCAAAAGAAACACCATTGAAATGATTACTTGAAATGGAGATTGCACCGATTGAGTTAAATGGATTGAATGAGATAACATCCTCAAAAGAACTTGAGCAAATTGAGAATGGAAACTTGAATCTTCTTAGATATCTTCAGCACTCCGGAACAATTGAATAGCGAGAAGTGGATGATTAAGAGGTGCACCGACATGAGAAAACATTTGAAATGAGAAAAGGATATGATCGACAAAGCTTGAATTGAATCCACCGGAGAAGGAAAAAAATGAAGAATGATTAACTTGAAGCTCCGTTAGTATCTTCCTGAGAATCACCGGATAAGAACATTGAAAGAAATGAATGAAGAGACTTCACATGAATAAAATGTATACTTGATTAAGAAATCTGAGTCCTTGAAGAAATAGGGTGGGAGGGCCGAAAAAACAAAGACAACTTGGGGACGGATGGAACGAACACCACTAAGAAGAACTGAAATTTAATCTCGCGAATGTTGAAATGATCGGATCCTCTTGAAGAGAAGTACACTGGTTGGGAAGAATTGAAAAGACAACCTTGATGATCGAGAAGGATTAGCATCCACATAGAAATATGAGAACACCGCTTAGGGAAGGTATGGAATCAACACTTGACATTGAAGCAACTCGAATACCACAAACCAAAAAAACAAAGGATTGGCTTGCAGGATAAGCCGGAACAAACATATGATAGAGATTTCGTCCGAATTTTTCGTGGTGGGACCCACACGGGCTCGGTCGTACAACACCATCATGTACAAGGCAATTCACATGACATATGAAGCGTCCATGAGTCAGCATAGCCAAGGACTCTTGAAGACACAACGAGACCACTGTAAAACCAACCATGGATAGGCGGACCACTAGACGTCGAACCGCAATCTCATATCATGCATCTGTCGGAAAGATGTCCTAGGAGCTACTTGAATTCCCACTTGTAAACTCCCGAAACTTTCTGGTTATGCAATCTGGTGTTGGGGATACAGGGAGGCACAATATATATCACACAACTAACATGCCCTACGCTCCAACTATATCCGTCCATCAACACATAACCAAGAAAACTCCGGAAATCATGTACCTCAACCTTTGAAAAGCATCCGTTATACGAGTTATGGCAATACTACCGAACTCCCACCCCAGTACTGGGTGGCGTCAAGTTTATCTCACAACCAACTGCATACAAGAGATTTTCGATGTCGGCGAAACTCAGGTATTCCAGAACTGCAACGATAAAATTGTGACGACAACACGTCGGAGCTCAATTCCCCGGGACACTGCCACAACCCCTAAATTTTAGGAGGCACCAAAAACAATGTTCTCATCACAAGAATATCGGAACGATTCCAAGATACCCGGGTGATCCTAAAAAAATTCGTGAAATTTGCGGAGAGGAAAGTCAAAACTTCTAGTTTAGGAGGCCTCACCAGAGCGACGAAGGGACAGAGGAGTAAAAAGAATCCTACTCTATGATATATATAATCATAAGACTCAAGACATTTTGTTCTAGACTCAAAAACGTCAACGATTCAATCAAGCAGGGGGCTCCTAAGTCGGGGATGGCTCCAATTACCAACTTGTAACACCCACGATGCGGCTATATATCCCACGTGTCGAGGCACGACTTAGAGGCATAACCGCATGGTGGTTTAGTCACAAGAGGGGTAATATTCACACAATACCATGTACTGAATAAGAAAGGGATAAAGAGTTGGCTTACAATCGCCACTTCACATGAATAACAAGTTAAACATACATCATCTAGAGTACAATCAAAGGTCCGACTACGAAACCAAAATAAAGGAAGACAACCCCAAATGCTAGATCCCCGATCGTCCCAACTGGGCTCTGTCAGCGTTCTGGGAATGGGGGTCCCCAGACTTGCCTGCCTGCGGCCTGCGGCGTGGCTCAAAGGGGGCCCAGCACGGCCCAGCTCCATCAACACAAGACTCAAGACCCTCGCGAGGGGCCAAGCCTCGCGGGACGGACGACGCGGAGCTTCCTCAGGCGCGGCCTCGTTAGGCTGGCTCACGAGGAGGCGGAGCGATCAAGGCGGGGTACCTCGCGAGGTGCCCATGATGCAAGTCATGATGACTCAAGGCGCCAGGTGGGTGCCAGCCCGCGCAGCGTCCTTCTTTCCTCTTTGGTGCAAAGGGAGCAAGCGCATCCGCGGAGTACCGAGGCATCAGGCAAAGGTTGCCATTTCGGTGCAATGAGACCAAGACCAGGAGGACTACGAGACGGAGGTCACTGTGGAGCCCAAGACGGCGTCATCACCAGAGCTTTGCGCAGGCAAAGACTACTTTTGTTAGGATAGCTGATACTTGCGGTCCCCCTTCAAATTAGCCCGCCATTGTTGGCTCCCTTCCCGCTTGATATTTGGGAAGAGGACCAGGGCCTCTATAAATAGGACCAGCCGCCCACAGAGCAAAGGGTTGGAAAAAAGGGGAGGCTCGATAGAGAAGTTAGAAGCAGAGAGAGAGAGAGAGAGAGGCGACTGAACTCCTCCTAACAGTTCATCGCCCCAGCCAAGAGCAGACCCTTGCGAGGCTGTTCTTCCTTGTATTGTTCATCATCATCATCCCCAAGAGGCAATCCACCCACCACACACTGGAGTAGGGTATTACACCACAACGGTGGCCCGAACCAGTATAAACCTTGTGTCTCTTGTGCAGTTCTTTCAGTAATCTAGATCTTTGCAAGACGGAGCGGTAGAAGGCGTAATCTCCGCGCGCACCCCAGTGTTCGAACCTTAAGGGTCTGCCGGAACCCGAAATCCAACATTTGGCGCGCCAGGTAGGGGTGCGCCGGAATTCGTCTTCCACCGCTTCGTGCCCCGTCGCGTCATCATCACCATGCCCGGCGACCAGGAGGGCAACCCCGACCCATGGGCTGCATGGCCCGCCCGCGCAGAACCGCTTGCCTCGAGCGACCCCGTGCCCCAGGCAGCTCACGGTCCGCAGGGCGCTGCGGGCCGCGAGCGACGCGGACAGACTTCGACAACTCTTAGACCGCGGCAGGCACGGCCGGCAGCAAGGGCCTCCAATCATGCCGCGACCACGACCACGACACCGTACACCCGTCGGGAGCAGGCGAACTCGAGGGCTGCGCTCACGGTGGCCCGAGAGCTGCTGTAGTGCAGACTGCTGGAGGGCGGCCACGACGTGCTGCTGGAGCGAGTGGCGGAGCTCCTGGGCTTCGCCGCCTCGGGGGCTCACCCCTTCTCCACCCAGCTCCCATCTCAAGCCCAGGGCGACCCGTGCGGGGGCTCCGCGCGCGCCCGCGGGCTCCAAGGCTACTCCGACGCCAGCGGAACTGTCAGCACCGGACCGGCGGCGATGCTGCCCCTGCCCCCGGCCCGCGAAGAAGAAGGACTCAACGCGACCCGCGGCCCCAGTGGGCGGCCGCGCTGCCACCCCGCAGTGGGCGTGACAGGCGGGACCGCGTGGCATGCGGGGCATTACGGCGTGGCATTCGGGATGACGGCGCCGGAGGAATACGTGCCCCTCATGATGGACCAAGGACACCCTCACGAGAACCAACAAGGCTCGCTCCTTAGCCCAAGCTGGGGGGACGAGGCACTAGAAGCCGAGCCTTTCCAGGAGCCCCGGAACGGTCCCACTGGCCACGCTGGAGGCAACAATTATCGGGCACCGCTAATTCTTCAGGAGCAGGTATACGCTAACCATGGATCGCAGGAGGTGCAGGTCGCCGCAGCAAGCAGCTGCCCCGCTCCCACAGTCTCCTACCCCTCGGGAGGAGGGCGCAGGGGGCTGCAGGAGAGGGGCCGAGATCCGACATCACCACCGCGGCGTTCGGAGCAAGGTGTTCTCAGGAGGTAGGCCCTCTGCTAGGGAGGTGCCTCAGGGCCTGCCCCTGGCAGAGGACCCGTGGTCGTCGGGGGAACCGCTGGCGACTGCTCTACCCCATCGGGCGGCGTCCTGGGTTCCGGTCATTGCTGATGGCACTAGAGTGTGGCGCAAGGCGGGGCCCTCATCTGGCGATATGAAGCAAGGCCAGTACCTGTGAAGAACGCCCGGTGCCTGTGAAGCTCGCCGCCCCGTGACACTCTCACGTAATAATGAGTGGGGCTGTACACGCCTCGGAGTCTCAGGGGTGCCGGCCTCAGGCCCTGGGGCTCCCTCCCACGCCCAGTGGACAGCACTTAGCTCCGCGCTGGTGAGAAGATGTCCAAGACTAGATTAGGTGCCGGACGCGGCCTTTTGTCTGCTTTCATTGCCTTTCCCTTTGGCTGTATCTTTCCCCCAGCTGGATTTAAGTTGGATTCGAATTTTAGATTTGCGTGTGTTCGGGGAAGGGGTGCTTATTCTCGTTCGAGCCGTTTCTCGCGTTCTGGTTACCGCTTCGCCACAGCTGCCTCCCCTCGCGAGCCCCTCGCGAGTCGGGTCAGGCCTGGTTTGTGCGCAACCCAAACTGCCGCTGTTGCTCCCTCTCGGGAGGATTTTCGGGTGCCTGCGGAGGTTGTCCTATTGGGAAAAGGCCCGGAGCCTGTGAAGGAGGCAAACGCCTGTGAAGCTATCACGCTTAGGAAAAGGCCCGGAGCCTGTGAAGAAGGCAAACGCCTATGAAGCTGTCGCCCTTAGGAAAAGGCCCGGAGCCTGTGAAGAAGGCAAATGCCTGTGAAGCTGTCGCGTTCAGGAAAAGGCCCAGAGCCTGTGAAGAAGGCAAACGCCTGTGAAGCTGTCGCGTTCAGGAAAAGGCCCAGAGCCTGTGAAGAAGGCAAACGCCTGTGAAGCTGTCGCGTTCAGGAAAAGGCCCAGAGCCTGTGAAGAAGGCAAACGCCTGTGAAGCTGTCGCATTTAGGAAAAGGCCCAGAGCCTGTGAAGAAGGCAAATGCCTGTGAAGCCGTCGCATTTGGGAAAAGGCCCGGAGCCTGTGAAAAAGGCCAATGCCTGTGAAGCTCCCTGCCGGCGACACTCTCATATCCTACGGATTCAACTAAAGAACACCCAAGACGTCACGTCCTCCCATAGGCTGCTTCGGGGCTTGCGCGCAACAAAGGTAAACCAGCCAACCACCAGGCGCGGGCGCTCGTGCAATATGACAACTACTAATATGATGAACACAGGTTTTATATGAGGGGCTTCCCCTCCCAAAATGCTCTCACAGCCATCAGGTCAACAACCTGAGTTCTATTCATGCAGGGTAAAAAAGACAGGAGTGATACACACTCAGTCGGACCAATCCCCCAATGCATCCTCGGAAGCACCTCCCGAGCCGCCGCTGGCGTCGCCGAACTCGCCATCGTTGTCTGCGTCACCACCAGCGGTGTCAGGGCCGTTCACCGCACCGCCCTCGTCAGCAGCCACGATCACGCCGTCATCATCCGAAGCGAAGGCCCTGACAAGGGCGTCCATGTTGTCTTCCACCCAGTGCGCCAGGTCGCCTCGGACGGCCTGGGGAACTGGGGCGATGATGGCGTCAAAACCAAAGTGGGAATCCATGTTCAGGAGATGGCTGAAGACATGGGAAAAGGCGCGCCCGAGCAGGGCGCGGCTCCTCTGTTCCACCAACCTGTCGGCCCTGGCCGACCGCGCCTCCAGCTGCGTCACCACAGCGGTGAAGAACTGAAGGTTGCCAGCGTAGTTGGCTGTGTGTGGCTCGCCAACATCCGCCTCACAGATGTTGCCCAAGGCTGCGCTAGCTCTCTCCCGGAGCGTCGCGAGCATGGGGCCGTGCACGTGCTCCAGGACCTGCCGCTGACATATCTCATGCGCGTTCTGGCGCGCGACGCCCTCAGCCTCCTCCACCCGCTGGCGAAGACGGAGCATCTCGGCCTGGGAGGCGGCTAACTCCCCTTGCGCTACCTCAAGAGCGGCCCGGGAGGCGTCGGCCAGCCGCGTCGCCTCCTCCCGCTTGGCCCTCAAGGCTGCGGTCCTCCCTTCAGCTTCGACCCGGATGAACTCCAGCCTCCCCTCGAACTCGCGCTCGAGGTCTTAGCGTGCCATCGCCACCCGACATCCGACCTCCTCTTGGACACGAGCTTCCCGTGCGGCGACATCGTCCTCCGCCTGCGTCACCAAGCGCTCCCTCGTCTCTAGCCGCTCGTACTCGCGGGTGCGTTCGGCGGCTTCCAGCGTCAACGCTTCTTCACGCTTCTGGAGCTCAGCTAGGTCACCGGAGGCCACCCGCATCGACGCAAGGGCCAACTCGCGCAGCTCCACTTGCTCCTCCAGTGAGTGGCACCGGGCCAGGAGCTCACGAGCCCGCTCCTCCACCGCCTCTCGCCATCGGTCAGCTCCCCGGGCCTCCTCGG
Source organism: Triticum urartu (assembly GCF_056163025.1). Lineage (NCBI taxonomy): Eukaryota > Viridiplantae > Streptophyta > Magnoliopsida > Poales > Poaceae > Triticum > Triticum urartu. Next base: position 298,686,835 of record NC_141877.1, read on the forward strand.
CAGCCTGGGATTGGGCCACCCGAGAGGCCTCCAGCGACGCCTTCGCCTCTTCATCGTCAAGATCGCGCTGACGGTGCGCGAGGGCGATGGCGGCCTCCAGCTCGCGCCTCCCTGCAGCCAGGCGTAGGCCCTCGGCCTCCAGGCGCGCGTCCTCGTCAGCAAGCTCCTGCCCAAGTAGGTTCACCACGTCGGTCGCCCTTCGAAGGAACCTTTGGCGGCGAGCACGGCGCTCCCGGGCGCGCTCAAGCACGTCTTCCACACCATCATCTGCCCCAAGCAAGCGCCTGGGGCCACGAATCATCGTTCCTCCTCCGCCGCACCAGAAGCCCAGCCTGGAACCAGCCCGTCCCCAGATGAAGGGCGCAGGGGGCGCCTCAACCAGTCGCACTCCACGACCAGACGAGAAGCCCATGGTAGGCTGGCTATTCCCCGAGAGGGCCCGCGAAGGAAACTCGGGGGGAATGAAGGGCCGCGGTGCACCTCGGGATGGTCCACCCCTTCAATCGCCATCACCACAAGGGCAGAGCTGCTCGGAGCACTTGAGGGAGGTAGAGGGGGCGAAGCCAAGGGAGGCCGCACCTCAGCTACTTCCACGAGCTCGGCCGGAAGGGGCCTGCGAAGCAAGGATCAGTGAAAGCAACAAGAGGATCCGGAGCCAGAAAGGGAGAAGACTTACTCGTCAGTGGCGAAGTACTTCCTGCGCTTCAGCACGCGACAAGGGAAGTCATCACCCAGGGCCTCCCTTTTCCTCCGGAGGGCCTCAAAGTCCACGTGGAAGCGGCCCAAGAGAAGAGCGCAAGGATCAACCTGCGACGAAGACGGAGCATCGGGGCGATCCACGTCAGGGGCGCCTGCCTGGCGCGTGCCGCCCATCACCTCGCCTGAAGACGCGGCAGGGGCCGCCGAGGCCTCAGCCCCGGGCGCTGGGAGCGGCTGCTTGCCACCCTCAGCCTCAGCGGCACGGGTCCCAGGAGCTGTCCCCTCGAGAGCATCACCCGGTGCTGTCACCTCATCGGGAGCCCCCTCGGCCTCCGGCGCCTCCTGACTCCCTGCTCTGCCACTTGAGGAGGAGTCGCCTTGGCCAATTGGAAGGGTAGTCACCACCACTGGATTCTCACGAGGCCCCTGGAGGCTGGCGGGGCGCAGCCCCCACTCATCAAAGACGGGCATCTGCTTCACGAAGTCGACCCTGCTCTGGCAGAGATACAGCAAGGCCCCTCCCTGCCGGACGCTACCGGGGTTGGGGTCCCCGGCCAAGGTCAAGAGCGCCGACTTCAGCACCTCAGGAGCCAAGTCCTCTTCCTGGAGCCTCATGCTATCCTCGCGCCCACGGAAGGCCCACATCCGACGAGAGTGGCGTTGAAGGGGAGCAACACGGCATAACAGAAACTCCTTCACCACCTTGGGCGCTGTCACGCCAAGCTTCCTCAGGAGCGCGAAGCGGCGCTAGACGAAGACGAGCCGGGGGCTCACGAGCATCTCCTGGCCCCAACCCGAATTGGGGACAGTAGGCGAGGTCGGCTCCGATAGCAGGGGGCTGGGAACCCCTGCGTCCACATGCAGCCACCGCTTGCGGAACCCAATCGTGGGCAGGGGGAGCTTGAAGTCAATCCTAGAGGCCGCGGTCTCAGGCTCGGCGGCGAAGCTCACGCACGCCCAGCATTGGGTAGGGTTGACAAGATGCAGCGAGAAGAAGTGGCGCAGCAAGGCAACCGAAGGAGGGATGCCCACCATGGCTTCGCAAACGAAGGCGAAGACCGAAAGGAGGGTGATGGACTCAGGACTTAGATGCATCATGTGGATCTGATAATGGGAGAGCACGGCTTTCAAGAAATCAGAAAAGGGGGGAACCAGACCCGCCCACAGGGCGTCGGTAAAATATGGGACCTCGGTAGCTATCTTGTCGATGGAGAAGTGGGGCGCATGCCAGGCCGTCGTCCTCCCGCACTCATTGAAGATGGTGGACAGAGCCAAGCTGACCTTGCCTAGGCACTCTTGATTGAGTATGGGCGACCAGCCGACGGCGGGGGCCACCGATGACGGCACACAAGACGGAGGCATGGGTTTCTTCCCTCTCTCCTTCTTCGTCAGAGCCATGGCGATGGGAAGGAGGGGGAAGATTCGAGATTGGATTGGAGGCAGGAGCAGGTGTTCGAAGGGAGGAAGAACAGGGGACGCTTGAGCAACATGAAGGGGAGCAGCTGTGTACAACTACATGTCCGCCTAGCAGGGCGCAAAATAAGGGGGCGTGGGGGAACAGTACCACCCACGTCCAATCAACCGCCACACGGCGCCCAAGGCCGCAGGCTGTTAGGGCCCGTGGCGCTTCGCCCTTGCCCTTTCGCCTCTTAGCACGACGAAGTCCGGGCGCGCCTTGGGCCCGGTGGCTACTGTCGGCGTTCTGGGAACGGGGGTCCCCAGACTTGCCTACCTACGGCCTGCGGCGTGGCTCAAAGGGGGCCCAGCATGGCCCAGCTCCATCAACACAAGACTCAAGACCATCGCGAGGGGCCAAGCCTCGCGGGGCGGATGACGCGGAGCTTCCTCAGGCGCGGCCTCGTTAGGCTGGCTCACGAGGAGGCGGAGAGATCAAGGCGGGGTACCTCGCGAGGTGCCCGTGACGCAAGCCATGACGACCCAGGGCGCCAGGCGGGTGCCAGCCCGCGCAGCGTCCTCCTTTCCACTTTGGTGCAAAGGGAGCAAGCACAGCCGCGGAGTACCGAGGCATCAGGCAAAGGTTGCCATTTCGGTGCAACAAGACCAAGACCAGGAGGACTACGAGACGGAGGTCACTATGGAGCCCAAGACGGCGTCATCACCAGAGCTTTGCGCAGGCAAAGACTACTTTTGTCAGGATAGCTGATACTTGCTGTCCCCCTTCAAATTAGCCCGCCATTGTTGGCTCCCTTCCCGCTCGATATTTGGGGAGAGGACCAGGGCCTCTCTAAATAGGACCAGCCGCCCACAGAGCAAAGGGTTGGAAAAAAGGGGAGGCTCGATAGAGAAGTTAGAAGTAGAGAGAGAGAGAAAGGCGACTGAACTCCTCCTAACAGTTTATTGCCCCAGCCAAGAGCAGACCCTCGCGAGGCTGTTCTTCCTTGTGTTGTTCATCATCATCAGCCCCAAGAGGCAATCCACCCACCACACACTGGAGTAGGGTATTACACCACAACGGTGGCCCGAACCAGTATAAACCTTGTGTCTCTTGTGCAGTTCTTTCAATAGTCTAGATCTTTGCGAGACGGAGCAGTAGAAGGCATAATCTCCGCGCGCACCCCAGTGTTCGAACCTTAAGGGTCTGCCGGAACCCGAAATCCGACAGGCTCCACTACTGATCATCCGGAAAAGACACATAGAACGACCAAGGTCCTTGTCAAACTCCCACTTGAGTTCGGTAGCATCACCTACACTGGTATCCTCGGCACCTGCAACTGTTTGGAAGTATCCGTGAGTCACGAGGACTCAGCAATCTCACACCCACGAGATCAAGACTATTTAAGCTTATGGGTCGGATAAGGTAATGACGTGGACATGCAGCAAGCACTAAGAAAGTATGGTGGCTAACATAAGCAAATAAGAGTAAGATGAGAAGCTACGCAATGGTCGGGAAGCTAGAAGTGATCCTAAAACTACTTACATTCAAGCATAACATATGACCGTGTTCACTTCCCAGACTCCACCGAAAAGAGACCATCATGGCTACACACGCAGTTGATTCATTTTAATTAAGTCAAGTGTCAAGTTCTCTACAACCCTATATTATCAAATTCCCATCTGCCACATAACCACGGGCACGGCTATCGAAAGTTTATACCTTGCAGGGGTGTCCCAACTTAGCCCATCACAAGCTCTCATGGTCAACGAAGGATATTCCTTCTCCTGGAAAGACCCGATCAGTCTCGGAATCCCGGTTACAAGAAATTTCGGCAATGGTAAAACAAGACCAATAAAGCCGCCTGATGTGCCAACAAATCCCGACAGGAGTCGCACGTATCTCGTTCTCAGGGCACACCAGATGGGACAAGCTATGAGTAAAACCAGCCCTCAAGTTTGCTCGATGTGGCCCCGCAGGTTGCCCGATTCGGACCAACACTCAGAGGAGCACTGGCCGGGGGGGGGGGTTAAAATAAATATGACCCTTGAGTCTGCAGAACCCAAGGGAAAGGTATAGGTGGTAGGTAGGAAAATGGCAAAACCAAGGTTGGGCCTTGTTGGAGGAGTTTTATTCAAAGCGAACTGTCAAGGGGGTCCCATAACCCCAACCGCGTAAGGAACGCAAAATTAAGGAAAATAACACCGGTATGACGAAAACTAGGGCGGCAAGAGTGGAATAAAACACCAGGCATAAGGCCGATCCTTCAACCCTTTACCAAGTATATAGATGCATTAATTAAAATAAGAGATATTGTGATATCCCAACATATCCATGTTCCAACATGGAACAAACTTCAACTTCACCTGCAACTAGCAACGCTATAAGAGTGGCTGAGCTAAAGCGGTAACATAGCCAAACAAAGATTTGCTAGGAAGGTGGGTTAGAGTCTTGACATGGCAATATGGGAGGCATGATATAACAAGTGGTAGGTAACGCGGCATAGCGATAGAATGAACAACTAGCAAGCAATGATAGAAGTGCTATGGAGGGTATGGTCATCTTGCCTGAAATCCCGCAAGGAAGAAGATCGAATCCATGAAGAAGACAAAAGGATGTAGACGAACGAATCCTCACAACTCTGGAATGAAACTGAAGCTAACGAGAGGAGTAAACTGGAAAGAAACAAGCAACAAGGTAAACACACAAGCATAAACATGGCATGATGCACAACTAAGGATGATGCATGTCCGGTTTAAATATGCATGCCATGGCAAAGAGCAACAAACAATACTATAAATTAAGTGGAGCTCAATATGCAACGAGTTGCATATCAATGAAACACCACATTAATTTATTTAGTTTTCTCCCGGTTATGTACCCAACAAAATTAAATGTTACTAAACATGGAAAGGGGTGAAGCATATGAAAACTATCTATCTAGGCAAGTTTAAATGAGGCTGGAACAACAAACAACAATTCCGGAAAATTCCCCATATGCATATTACGGATTTGGTACTGTTCTGCCCTAAACCACATTCTACAAATAAAGTGCAACATGTTAAACTATGCATTTGTCTACCCAATTTACATATAAAGTTTATTTAAATCCGAGCTACGATTAATTAGTTATGAAATAAATCATTTTAACATGGCATTTGAGAAAATTTAATCAAACAACATTTTAAACATTTTTAACATGGATGAATGATGCGGATTATTAAACTAGGTGAAAACCTAGCATTTTACATATATAAAGTTTTTTACATACGATGCATGAAGACTAGGGACTTCTCTATAAAATTGCAGTCTCCAGAAAAATTAGCAAAATCGTCCAGGGAATAAAACATGCGTTCGGCCGAAACTGAAGGGGCTGGGGCTGCTCACATTGGGCCATAGCAGGCCGGTTGGTGGAGAGGCCCAGGCAGGTGGAGATGGGCCCTAGAGGCCCACGCGGTGGCTGTGCTTGTCCTTCTCCTCGATCCCGCCTGGATCGAGCGAGGCAGGGGCGGCGCCGCGACTCGAGCAAGGCGGGACGCCAGCGGACGGCGGGGACGGGGCAGATCCGGTTGGAGGCTGCCGGATCCGGCCGATTTCCGGTGCAGGGCGGCGCGGAGAGGTCATCTGCGGCGAGTGGTGAGAACCCATGGCGAGGCTTCGGTTCCTGGAGCGGCGGGGACGGGGAAGCAACACGCTCCGGCAAGGGAGGGCGAGGCCCGACGGAGCGGATGGCGGGGTCGCGGTGTGGGAGCTCGAGCGGAGGAGCTCGCGAGCCAGGCGCGAGCGGGCTCACGAGATCAGGCGAACGGCGGCGCACATGGGCTCGGGCGGGCTTCCCAGGGCCCGATCTAGGTCCTGGCAGGCCCGCGGCGGTGGGAGGTCGGTCGGGACGCGTGGCACTGTCCCATTGGCTGTGGGCCACTGCGTGGTGGCGGCTGGCCACTAGGAGCGCACAACGTGGCGCTGGAGGGGTGGCCGCGACGGATTTTGAGGTTGGAGGCGGCGGTTGGAAGGTGGAGGTGGCGGCTGCTGGTTGGGGGCGTAGATTCTGAGGAGGGGGAGGCTAGAGGTAGGTGGAGGGGGGTAGGGTTCCCAAAATGGAGTGGGGAGGCTACTTAAATAGGTAGGGGTTAGGTTTAGGGGGGGTTCATCTGTTTTCGGACCGTTTGATCATCATCGGACGGCCCGGAGCAGAGGGGTAGGTAGGTGGGCTAGATGGACTGTGTAGAGGGGGTTTGGCTGAGATGAGAGGGAAGGAGTGCAGCCCGGCAACTGTTTTCGGAGATTGAAAACTTCTCACATTCGACGGGCTATAATGCCGCTATATGTTTAATGGTTGGGCTATCAAACGAACTTCGAATGCGATGAAACTTGGCAGGCGGCCTACTTTCAACCCATTCCGAGAACATTTTTTCGACCACTTATAAAATACTATTTTGGACGTGTCACGGGCGCTTGCAAGTGTGTCTAGGCTCAGAACGGATAACGGAAAGAACTGGGAGACCCGGACGAATGCAAGTTTTGAAAACATGATGATGCAATGCACATGATGACATGGCAAGATGCAACACGCGAGCGAATGACAAGGAAACAACAACGAATAACTAGAAGACACCTAGCGCGTCGGACTCGGGGCATCACAAATGATGTTATTATAAATTCCATTAATGTCAATTGTGTTAGTGATATGCAAAACCCCAAGATTGGGGATGCTTGTTTTGTTATGTCCACCGCTGATTGCAATGATCATGATTGGGGTGATAATGATTCTTATGATCTCAAAAAATTATTTAAACGTCATGATGAATATGCTTGTGGTAATATTAAAAATGGGTTTGAAAGAATGTCAACTTTAGCTAAAAATAATCCCACTTATTTGGAGAGTGTTCAATCTTATGAAATTTTTGATAAAAGTGGGATTGGAGAGGTCATGACTTTATCTGATGATAATCCCACTATTTTGGAAGAAGGTCAACTTTGTAGGCATGTGGATCATGAAAAGAATACTTTATATGATAGTTATATTGTTGAATTTGATCATGATCCTACATGTAATTATTATGAGAGAGGAAAATATGGTTGTAAAAATTTTCATGTCACTAAATTACCTCTCGTTATGTTGAGATCGTCAATGCTTTATTCTCCTATTTGCATATGTTAGATGTTTCTTGTCTTGATAATTTTTTTTGCCTATAAAATTCCTATGCATAGGAAGTATGTTAGACTTAAATGTGTTTGTCATATATTTCATGATGCTCTCTGTTGGATTACGGGTTTCGGCAAACCTAGTGAGGTTCGAACTCTACGTGCGAACGAAGTACTCTCTCTCTCCCTAGCTCGCTCGCTCAACAATCTCACGACCTAGCTCGAAGAACCTAAAGAACACGAGACACAGAGGTTTATACTGGTTCGGGCCACTGCAAGGTGCAATACCATACTCAAGTGTGGTGGTGAATTGCCTCGAGGGCTGAGGATGAACTAGTACAGTGGATGAACAGCCTCAGGAGGAGAGGTGTTCTTGAGCTCGATGAGCTAGTGGATGCGAGGATGGAATGGATCCAATCCAAGCTCAGTCCCAGATCAGTCTGGTCCGTCCGGTCTATGGTGGTGGCTAGTCCAATTTATAGAGGCCCTAGTCCTCTTCCCAAATGTAGGCGGGAAGGGATCCCACAACGCCAATTTTGAAGGGAGACAACTAGTACAAGCTATCCTGACAAAAGTAGTCTTCGCCTGCCAAAGGCTCTAGTGGTGACGCTGCTGTGGGATCCGCGGTGACCTCCGTCATGCCGTCCTGCTGGTCTTAGTCTTGTTGCACCATGATAAGCACATTTCATATACATATTTTGACACACAAATTCATTATCTATTGAGATATGTCCATCCATTTTTGCTTAGTATTATCGAATATTCGAATGATATCCATAAAAGAGCTAGTGACTAGTCATTTGTTTCTTCTGCAGAAAAGTGCGCAAATGCACTATAAACTTTCAGACTTAGACTGTGAGGCTTGTGACAAGAGACAAGGGCATGAAAGAAAGATGAGGGACCCGGGCGAGAAGAAAAGAAGTTACCAGGGGCAAGCTAAAGAAGAGGAGGGATCTTATTGTGAAGAAACAAGAAAGCAGGAGGGTCAATGTGAAAATGTCCAAATCAACCGTGAGGGGATCAAAATCCCTAGCTCATCACCGATCACCTTTGGGAGCCTGGCATGTCCATCTCTCTCCCCCTCACCACTTCTTCTCTCACCTCCGGCTGCCGCCGCGGCCAGGCCACTTGCGGCGCGCCTCCGCGACCTCACTGCTCCACATCACCCATCCATCCACCATCATCTCGCGCCACTGCGCCACCCAATCAACACCACACCATCCAGCCACCACTCCGTCTTTGCCACCATCACCTTGCGCGCTCCACTTCGTCGCCGCGCCTGGCGCTCCCGACCGGACGGGCGTCTGGATCCCCGTGCCACCTGCTGTTGCTCTCTCCCTCTCTCCACTGCTCCTCCCCTTGTCTCCACTTCCTCTGCTTCTCTTCCTTCTTCTCCTTCTCCCACGTCTTGCTACTGCTTCTCTTCTCCGACCCCCTTTGTTGTTGCTCTTCTTCTCTTGCGCCCCTGTTGCTCCTAACTTGTTGCTTGCTACTGCTTCTCTTCCAATTCCCCACCTGCTGCTATTCTTCTTCTTCTCAAAATCCCAAGCTGCTGTTCCTTCTCTGAACCAACTGCTGGCTGCTATTACCTCTCCCCAAAACTGTCGTTGCTCCTCTTTCTTGCTGCACCTTCTCTCAAACGCCCCTGCTGCTCCTAATCTGAACCATAAACTTCTGTTATCTCTCTTTTTCCCTCTATATTCTCTGAATTTCTATAATAGGAGATGTGTAATTCCTTGTAATGTTCAGATTCTATGAATGCTTGCAATCCGTGAATGGTTCGGTTTCGTACTTATAAATATTGTATCACATATTGTGTGTTCTCACTAGTTGAATTGTTCTTGCTGTGTATCTGTGTTCTATCTATCACCATATATGTGTACCTAACCCTGTGAACTTGTTCCAGTTTCTAGTTTTTGTGTTTACTCAAGTAATTGTGATACAAAAATATGTGTGTAAGTTTGTGATTTGAAACAATTTTTTTCAGCCATATAACCATGATTCTTCACACTGTTATATTTTTGTCCCTGTCATATAATCTTGTTTACTATATAATATTTCATGTCCTGATGTTTCCCTATTGTGTTAGCATTTTAGTTTCTCAAGTAATAGGAAAGTACAAAAAAGTAAGCGAAGAAAATCTTAATATCCCTGTGCTATTTGCATTTTCTTTGTGAAAGATCTTCGGGAACAACCTTGTTTAGTTTAGGTTTATTTCCTTATGATCATCATCCGTATTCTGTCACCTAGCTTTAGCCGAGCATAGTCGTCATCGACTAGTCCCTGAGGAGAACACGGCACTCGCAGAATTGTGCGAAATACCCAACTGTACTTACACATGATCACACCGATATGGAAATCTTTGCCTGATACCTCAGGACTCCTCGCAAAAATGGTACACTCTGCCCGCTGGTGCCCGCCTGGTCTTGGTCATCATGGCTCACATCATGTGCACCTCACGAGGAGCCCCTGCATAGATATCTCCACTCCTCTTGGTGGCATCCGCCTCGCGATGCTTGGCCCCTCGTGAGTGTCTTGAGTTGTTACTGCCAAATCTGGGCTGTACCATGCCGTAGATGGAGCCACGCCATGGGTCGTAGGCAGGCAAGTCTTGGCACCCCGGTCCCAGAACGCTGATAGTAGCACCCGGGCCCAAGGCGCGCTCGAACTTGGCTTCGAGGCGAATCCAAAGGGCAAGTGCGGAGCGCCGAGGGCCCTGTCGGCGTCCTGGGAACGGGGGTCCCCATACTTTCCTGCCTGCGGCCCACGGCGTGGCTCCACCAGTGGCCCTGTACGGCCCATCTCCACCAGCAAACACTCAAGACCCTTGCAAGGGCCGAGCCTCACGAGGCGGACGACGCAAGACCTCCTCGGGGGCAGCCTCACCAGGCTAGCTTGCCAGGGGCGGAGAGATCAAGGCAAGGGGAACCTCGCGAGGTTCCTGTGACGCAAGCCATGACGACCAAGGCCAGGCGGGCACCAAGCGGGCGCGAGCGCGCACAATGTCCTTGTTTCCCCTCTGGTGTTAAAGAGGCAAGCACATGTGCGGAGTCCCGAGGCGTCAAGCAAAGGTTTCCATATCGGTGCAACGAGACCAAGACCAGCAGTACGGTAGGACAAAGGTCACCATGGAGCCCAGGACGACGTCACCACCAGAGCCTTTGGCAGGCGAAGACCATCTTTTCTCAGGATAGCTTGTACTAGATGTCCTCCTTCAAATTGGCCGTTGTGGGATCCCTTCCCGCCTAATATTTGGGGAGAGGACCCAGGCCTCTATATATAGGACTAGCCACCATCGTAGGGGGGATCTGATCTGATCTGATCTGATCGGCTCACCAAGAAAAGAGAGAGGAGCCTCTACCGCATCAACTCACCAAGCACAAGAACACCTGTCCTCAGAAGGCCGTTCTTCCCTTGTAACTGTTCATCCTTAGCCCAAGAGGCAATCCACCACACCACACTGGAGTAGGGTATGACACCACATCGGTGGCCCGAACCAGTACAAATCTCGTGTCCCTTTGTTCTACGAGTTCGACGCACTATGCCTTGATATTGCAGTGAGGGCGTGAGCTAGTGGGAGGAAAGATCTTCGTGCGCACCCCAGTGTTCGAACCTCAAGGGCGTTTGCTGGAACCCGAAATCCGACATTTAGCGCGCTAGGTAGGGGTGCGCTGAAGCTTTCCTTCCACTGATCCGCGTCCCATCGCTCCACCACATCCATGTCGGAAACGCGTCGAGCCCGCGCCGAGCGCCGGGCCGCCCTCGCCGCCCGTGTCGCTCAAACAGCCCCTGTCGGTGGGCCTCCCCGTTGTTCTCCATCTCCTGTTGCCAACGCCACTACCATCCCGGCAACAAACGAGCAGCATGCATCGTCACTGCACCCCTCCGTGCGGCAGGACGGACGCACCGCCACCCTGTCGCTAACTCCGGCCGGCTCATCGTATCATGCTCGCCGTGCACCCACGGATGCACAGGCTGCCTTGCTCATGCCACGTGAGCTCCTGCGTTACTGCCCGGTTGACGACCTCTATGAGGACTTGGTTGGACCACATCGCCGAGCTCGTCAGCGCCGCTAGGGGCTCCCCAGCGCCATCCCTCTCGCTGCCTCGCCCACCTCCAACCGCGGGCGATGTAGCTCACGGAGCGCCTCCGCCGCCTCCGCATCAAGATGGCACCCTCACGCCGAGGCGCGCAGCTCACGGAGTGCCTTCGCCTCCTCCACGTCAAGACGGGGTCCTCGCCCCAAGACGCGCGGTCCCGCGGCGTGATCTTCCACGTCGTGTGCCCGCGCATGAAGAAGGAAGCTGCCAAGAGGTTCCCCGGCTGCAAGAAAACGCCCCAGCGCTCCCGATGCCACGACAAGACCACGTGCTGCTTGTGGTGGCGGTGCGCGGGCATCAAGGGCAGGCTCCGCCCCTGCAGAGGGCCCTGGTGGCCACCGCAGGCTGCCACGCCCTCGGTCCCGAGCTGTGTAGCATCGTCTGGCCAGGCAAGTTCAAGCCGGACCTGCATCCTCGCTACGACGGCACCCCGACCCCGCAAAGTTCCTGCAGCTTTTCAAGCTGAGCATCGAGGCGGCCAACGGCGACGAAAAAGTCATGGCGAACTGGTTTCCCATGGCTCTCAAGGATGACGCTCGCTCGTGGCTCCTGAACCTGCCCCCAGGCTTGATCTCTCCCTGGGGTGGGTTGCGCGACCGCTTTGTTGCCAACTTCCAGGGCACTTGTGACCGACCTCTGGCCGCGGGTGACCTGCGCCGCATCAAGGAACAGCCAGGAGAGACCCTGCAGAAGTACATTCAACACTTCAACAACGTGCGTCTCAAGATCCCCAAGGTGACGGACGAGGCCATCATCTCAGCGTTTTCCGATGGCGTCCGTGACATCAAGGTGAAGGAGGAGCTCGCCATCCATGAGGAGTTGTGCAGGACTAGGAGTTGTTCAACATAGCGACCAAATGCGCAAGAGCCGAGGAAGGGCATCTCTCCCTCCTCGAGCTCCCCGCTGTCGACCCGGAGGAGAAGAAGGCCAAGGTCAAGGACGTGAAGCGCAAGGGAGTGGCCGTGCTCGCGGCAAAGCCAGACACAAAGCGCGGCCGGGACCTCCCCGAGTCGTCCAAGGGCAGCCATACGTTCTGCGCCTTCTACAACGTGCGCAGCCACAACACCAATGATTGTCAAGAGCTCAGAGCCATTCGAGATGGACGCTTTGTTCGAAGCCCCGAGCGCAACGACCAGGGCTACGACTGAGGAAGTGGACGAGGCGAAGGACGTTGGGACGACTGCGGCCCCCGCCAGGAGTGGCGCGACCAGCCTCGCGAGGACCGCTGGCAGGACCAACCTCGTGAGGGTGCCTTGAGGGACCAGCCTCACGAGGACCATTCTCAGGGAAATCCTGGTCTCCCTCCGCTGCCGCCACCACTAAGGAGGAATGATGACCACCATCAGGACGAAGGGGCTGCGGGCTTCTAGGAGCCGCGCGCCATCGCTTGCATCTTGGGTCATGCTCAGGCCCCGGCTTCATAGCGCATCTTCAAGCAGTTCTCTCGTGAGGTGAATGCAGCCCTCCCCAAGCTTGAGGTCACGCGCCCGCTCAGATGGTCCAAGTACGCCATCACCTTCAGCTCCGCGGACCAGCTGAAATGCGCGGCGACCGCTGGTGTCCTACTGATGCTCTGCTCACCCGTCATCAGCAATGTCCAAGTCACCAAGACCCTCATCGACGGTGGCGCAGGGCTCAGTGTCCTGTCCATCAAGATGTTCGACAGCCTTCAAGTGCCATACGATCAACTTCAGCCCACCAAGCCTTTCTCAGGAGTGACCGACGACTCCACCACCCCGATAGGGCAAGTTCTTCTCCCTGTCACCTTAGGTCAGCGCGAGAACTACCACATCGAGCTCGTCGACTTCGACGTCGCCCACATCCGTCTGTCGTACAATGCCATCCTCGGGTACCCAGCATTAGCCAAATTCATGGCAGTGACCCCACCATGGCTACAACGTCCTCAAGATGCCGGGAAGCGGCGGAATCATCACAGTCCCTTGCAAAAACAGAGATGCGGTGTGCTCCCTCGAGCGCGCCTTCCAAGCTACAGCAATCGAAGACCCTGACAGCGCGGGTGTGCAGTACCCTCCTGAGGCCAACCCCAAGAAGAAGAAGCATCTACTCCACACTGGGCCTCAGGGGAGCGGCACCTCTAGCGGTGCCACCTCAGGATCAGTGCCCGCACCTTGGGAGCCTCCCTCCCTCGCATAGGAAGGTGCGCCCGGTGCCCTCCTCGAGCAGGGCTCGGGGGCACTCTTCTGGAGGGCATTAGACCTGGCCGTCCTCATGAGGGAGGCGCTTGGGCACCACGTGGAGGCATGCTTCGCGGCACGTTTTCCTCAGGAAGGCACCGGGCGAGGAGGGCCGGGCGCTTAGGAGTTCATCGTTAAGACCACCCAGGAGCTTCAGGAAGCAAGGGCGATACACGGCGACCGCCACCCACCTGGTGTAGCTCCCCACCCGGGCGAGGGTGGCGAGTTGTGCGTCCGCATCGACATCCTAGGACTCAACAGGGCCGCATCTCAGGAGCGTTTCTGGCCTTCGCGTGCTGGCCGGTGTGAGGGTCCACCTCACAGCTACGTGCGCATGCCATTCGGCCTGCCAAGCGTGGCAGCCGCCTTCCAGCTCAATCTACGGAGCATCCTGGCAACCCAGGAAGCCAGGCATCACGTGGTCCTGGCGAAGATGGGGACGATCCTCAGGAGGCCACCTGAGCCCCCAGAGCCTCCCGAGGCTTAGGGTCTCGACGGCTCGTGAGGAGTGGCTTCTTTAGTGCGCACCTTCAGCTACCTCAATGCTCCTTCGACAACAAAACCAGGTGACATTTTCCAAGTCCATTCCACTGGTAGCGCCCCTCGGGCTGCATTATTCCTAGATCGCATGGGCCTGTCCCTGCGGCATGCATCCTCTTGCATCTTTAGCTTACCCTGCTGGGGGCGCCCCTCAGGCTGCATCATCCCTAGGCCGCTCGGGTCTGACCCAGTGGCATGTATCGTTGTTGCATTTACCTAAGTTAGTTTTCTTTCCATGCATAAGCTATCTACGGTCATTACTTGCTTGATTGTCACCCACCACGGGAGCCGCGCGCCGATCGTCTTTCTTCAGGATCCTTCGCATAAGAAGGCTAGGCACGGCGTCTGTGCTCGGGTCCGTCCCTGCAGCATCGATAAATCCAACGGCTGAGCTCTGTCTGGCGGGCCGGTCCCGTTACGTCACCTCCTGGGGTCGTTGGTGCTTGGCCTTCTCGTGCGAAAGCCTTAGGAGATTCGTTCAGCACAGGCTGTCTAACGATCTCGCAGGACCACCACAGTCAACAAGAACCAAGACCAGGCACAACCCGCCTTGAGGTAGGGCCTCGTGAGTCCCGCGCTGGCTCACGAGTTCCTAGACACACCTCGTCTAGCCCTGCCGTGCAAGCCACATGTCAGGGCGGGGATGTACACGCCCCGGGGGCTCCACTCAGAGGGAGCCCTCACCCACGCACCAGTGGAAGCACCATGCTCCGCGCTGGCAGTAGACACTGCCGAGGAGCGGCTATGCCCGTGAAAGTGCGGAAGCGCTATGCTCCACACTGGTGATAAACAACTGAGTGCGGCCTCACGGCTGTATCAACCTCAGGGAGCCTCCAAGCTCAGTGTCTGGCCTCATCGCAACACCTCCCCTCGGGAGAGTCGTGCGAGGGGGGTGGGCACCGGGGGGGCTGCGCTCGGGTTACGCCCAAGCGTATGCCACCCTGCCAGGTCCCTCGGACCTGGTCGTCGCGCGCCCTCCCAAGCGGAGCCGAGGTGTGAATGTTGTTTGAACGTCAAGGGGGACTCCTGAGCATTGCGACTCAGGAGCCTAACTGGCCACGTAGCCCCTGACTCATTGGTCCGTCCTGGTGATCCGGATGGTCCAATGGCGGCTGAGGTATGCGCGGGGTCGAGCCCTGCCGACGTAGAACAGTAGGCCTACTCCTGCATTTCCTTTCTATAAGCTGTTTGCGTGTCAAGGGGGACTCCTGAGCATCGCGACTCAGGAGCCTAACTGGCCACGTAGCCCCTCACTCCTTGGTCCGTCCTGGTGATTCGGACGGTCCAATGGCGGCTGAGGTATGCGCGGGGTCGGGCCCTCCCGACATAGAACGTAAAGCAAATGGGAAGGAAATCACAAAATCTCAAGCAAATATTACAAGACACATTGTTTTTCCGATACCAAACGCAAGTTTAAACGCCTCCACGAGGCATGGTGCATATCGCAGGAGCTAAGCAGGAAAGCAGCCGCTAGCAGATCATCTCGTCATTCCCGGACGCCGCCGTCACTCGCAAGGGATGCCTCTCCCATAGCAGCGTTGCCCTCACCTGCACCACCTGCCGGAGTTGCATGATCAGGAGCACCGCCAGTTGAGGGCGCGGGATCGAAGGCGCGGAACCTCTTCAGCAGGGCCTCCACTTGACCCTTCACGTCTTCGGCAGCAGCTGCGCAGTGCTCGATGCCCACAGGCTCCAGCAGCTCGTCGAGGTGGGCGGTAGGATCGCGAAGATGGAGGTGGCTGAAGACGCGCGTCAGCGCGGCTGAGGAAAGGACACGGGCTTCTGCCTCTGCCAAGGGGCTGATACCGCTCACGACTTCCTCAAGCGCCCCGACTAGGTAAGGAAGCTGCTGGGTGGGGCCCTCGTCGTCGGTGGCCAGCGGCTCCTCCAAGCCCTTCTCGTAGAGTGACCGTAGCACCGCTCGAGACCTCTCCTCGAGGGACTTGCAGGACACGCGGTCTTCGGCCAGGACCTGTGCTTTGGCCTCCAGCTCGGCCTTTTCTGCCTCCACCTTCTGCTCCAGCTTCTCCTATCGACTGTGTGATACGTCTCCAATGTATCTATAATTTTTGATTGCTCCATGCTATACTATCTACTGTTTTGGACTATATGGGGCTTTATTTTCCACTTTTATATTATTTTTGGGACTAACCTATTAACCGGAGGCCCAGCCCAGAATTGCTGTTTTTTTTTCCTATTTTAGTGTTTCGGAGAAACGGAATATCAACCGGAGTCCAAACGGAATGAAACCTTCGGGAACGTGATTTTCTCATCAGATAAGATCCAGGAGACTTGGACCCTCCATCAAGAAAGCCATGAGGCGGGCACGAGGGTGGAGGGCGCCCCTTCAGGGCGCGCCCCCTGCCTCGTGGGCCCCTCGAAGCTCCAATGACGTACTCCTTCCTCCTATATATACCTACGTACCCCAAACAATCAGATACGGAGCCAAAAACCTAATTTCACCACCGCAACTTTCTGTATCCACGAGATCCCATCCGGGGCCTGTTCCGGAGCTCCGTCGGAAGGGGAATCGATCACGGAGGGCTTCTACATCATCATCCAAGCCTCTCCGATGAAGTGTGAGTAGTTTACCTTAGACCTACGGGTCCATAGTTAGTAGCTAGATGGCTTCTTCTCTCTTTTTGGATCTCAATTCAATGTTCTCCCCCTCTCTCATGGAGATCTATCGATGTAATCTTCTTTTTGCGGTGTGTTTGTTGAGACCGATGAATTGTGGGTTTATGATCAAGTCTATCTATGAATAATATTTGAATCTTCTCTGAATTCTTTTATGTATGATTGGTTATCTTTGCAAGTCTCTTCGAATTATCAGTTTGGTTTGGCCTACTAGATTGGTTTTTCTTGCAATGGGAGAAGTGCTTAGCTTTGGGTTCAATCTTGTGGTGTCCTTTCCCAGTGACAGAAGGGGCAGCAAGGCACGTATTGTATTGTTGCCATCGAGGATAACAAGATGGGGTTTTTATCATATTGCATGAAACTATCCCTCTACATCATGTCATCTTGCTTAAGGTGTTACTCTGTTTTTAACTTAATACTCTAGATGCATGCTGGATAGCGGTTGATGAGTGGAGTAATAGTAGTAGCTGCATGCAGGAGTCGGTCTACTTGTCTCGGACGTGATGCCTATATACATGAGCATGCCTAGATATTCTCATAACTATGCTCAATTCTGTCAATTGCTCAACAGTAATTTTTTCACCCACCGTAGAATACTTATGCTCTTGAGAGAAGCCACTAGTGAAACCTATGGCCCCCGGGTTTATTCTCATCATATCAATCTCCAATGACTTTATTATTTCTTTGCTTTTTTACTTTGCCTTTTACTTTTCAGTTTGCATCTCTATACCAAAAATACCAAAAATATTATTTATCATCTCTATCAGATCTCACTTTCGTAAGTGATCGTGAAGGGATTGACAACC
The DNA here is from genome assembly GCF_056163025.1 of Triticum urartu. Classification (NCBI taxonomy): domain Eukaryota; kingdom Viridiplantae; phylum Streptophyta; class Magnoliopsida; order Poales; family Poaceae; genus Triticum; species Triticum urartu. The sequence goes on from NC_141877.1 coordinate 298,704,350, forward strand.
CCTAAGCGCGTTGGTTGCGTTGAGCTACTGTTTTTGTGTCGGTAAGAGGGACTCGCGCGTAGCCTCCTACTGGATTGATACCTTGGTTCTCAAAAACTGAGGGAAATACTTATGCTACTTTGCTGCATCATCCTCTCCTCTTCGGGTAAATCCAACGCAGTGCTCAAGAGGTAGCACGAAGAATTTCCGGCGCCGTTGCCGGGGAGTCTGCGCAAAAGTCAACATACCAAGTACCCATCACAATCCCTATCTCCCGCATTACATTATTTGCCATTTGCCTCTCATTTTCCTCTCCCCACTTCACCCTTGTCGTTTTATTCGCCGTCTCTCTCTCTATCCTCTCTCTCTATTTGCCTCTTTTTGCCCGTTCACTTTTCGTTTGTTTGTGTGTTAGTTTGCTTGCTTGTCACGATGGCTCAAGATAATACTAAATTGTGTGACTTCACCAATACCAACAACAACGATTTTATTAGCACTCCGATTGCTCCTCTTACCGATGCTGAATCTTGTCAAATTAATGCTGCTTTGCTGAATCTTGTCATGAAAGATCTGTTTTCCGGCCTTCCTACTGAAGATGCCACTACCCATCTAAATAGCTTTGTTGATTTGTGTGACATGCAAAAGAAGAAAGATGTGGATAAAGATATTGTTAAATTGAAGCTATTTCCTTTTTCGCTTAGAGATCGTGCTAAAGCTTGGTTTTCGTCTTTGCCTAAAAATAGTATTGATTCCTGGAACAAGTGCAAAGATGCTTTTATCTCTAAGTATATTCCTCCCGCTAAGATCATCTCTCTTAGAAACAATATTATGAATTTTAAGCAACTTGATCATGAACATGTTGCACAAGCTTGGGAGAGAATGAAATTAATGATACGTAATTTCCCTACTCATGGTTTAAATTTGTGGATGATTGTTCAGATTTTTATGCCGGATTGAATTTTGCTTCTAGAAATCTTTTAGATTCGGCCGCGGGAGGCACTTTTATGGAAATCACTTTAGGAGAAGCTACTAAACTCCTAGATAATATTATGGTTAATTATTCTCAATGGCATACTGAAAGATCTACTAATAAAAAGGTGCATGCGATAGAAGAAATTAATGTTTTGAGTGGAAAGATGGATGAACTTATGAAATTATTTGCTAATAAGAGTGTTTCTTCTGATCCTAATGATATGCCCTTGTGAATTTTGTTGGTAGGAACAATTTTGGTAATAACGCGTATAGAGGAAATTTCAACCCTAGGCCTTATCCTAGTAATCCCTCTTATAATTATGGTAATTCCTACAACAATTCTTATGGAAATTATAATAAGATGCCCTCTGATTTTGAATCTAATATTAAAGAATTTATTACTTCGCAAAAGAATTTTAATGCTATGATTGAAGAAAAATTGCTTAAGATTGATGATTTGGCTAGGAACGTTAAGAGAATTTCTCTTGAGGTTGATTCTTTAAAGCTTAGATCTATTCCTCCTAAGCATGATATCAATGAGTCTCTCAAAGCCATGAGAATTTCCATTGATGAGTGCAAGGAAAGAACCGCTAGGACGCGTGCTATGAAAGATGCCTTTATTAAAGTGTGTTCTTCCAATTCCTATGAAAATCAAGATGAAGATCTAAAAGTTATTGATGAGTCTCTTATTAAATCTTTGTTTTGCAATATGAATCTTGATGAAACTGAATATAATCCACCCTTACCTAAAAGGCGTTCTAAAAATTCGGAGTATTTAGATCTTGATGATGAAATTGATAAAAGTGGGATTTAAAGAAATAAAACTCTAGATGTTGCTAAACCCACTATATTGGATTTCAAGGAATTTAATTATGAAAGTTTCTCTTTAATTGATTGTATTTCCTTGTTGCAATCCATGCTAACATCTCCTCTTGCTTCTAGTCAAAATAAAGCCTTTACCGAACATATCGTTGATGCCTTGATGCAATCTTATGAAGAAAAACTTGAGTTGAAAGTTTCTATCCCTAGAAAACTTTATGATAAGTGAGAACCAACTATTAAATTAAAATTAAAGATTATGAGTTTTATGCTTTGTGTGATTTGGGTGCTAGTGTCTCTACTATTCCCAAAACTTTGTGTGATTTGCTAGATTTCCGTGATTTTGACGATTGCTCTCTAAACTTGCATCTTGCGGATTCCACTATTAAGAAACCTATGGGAAGAATTAATGATGTTCTTATTGTTGCAAATAGGAAATATGTGCCCGTAGATTGTATCGTTCTTGATATCGACTGCAATCCTTCTTGCTCTATTATACTTGGTAGACCTTTCCTTAGAACGGTTGGTGCAATTATTGATATGAAGGAAGGGAATATTAGATTTCAATTTCCATTAAAAAGGGGCATGGAACACTTTAATAGAAAGAAAATAAATTACCATATGAATCTATCATGAGAGCCACTTATGGATTGCCTACCAAAGATGGCAATACCTAGATCTATCCTTGCTTGTTATGCCTAGCTAGGGGTGTTAAACGATAGCGCTTGTTGGGAGGCAACCCAATTTTATTTTTATTACTTGATTTTTGCTCCTGTTTAGTAATAAATAATTTATCTAGCCTTTGTTTTGGTTATGTTTTTTGTGTTTAATTCGTGTTAGTGCCAAGTAGAACCGTTGGGAAGACTTGGGGAAAGTCTTGTTGAACTTGCTGTAAAAACAGAAACTTTAGCGCTCACGAGAACTACTGTCATTTTTATTTTTAAAGTGATATTTAGTTAGTTCTTTTTGAAGATGATTAATATATAAATTACTCACGTCCACAAAGTTATTTTAGAATTTTTGGGGTTACAGATCTTGTGCTAGCTACAGATTACTACAGATTGTTCTGTTTTTGACAGATTCTTTTTTTCGTGTGTTGTTTGCTTATTTTGATGAATCTATGGATAGTAAAATAGTTCATAAACCATAGAGAAGTTGGAATACAGTAGGTATAACACCAATATAAATAAAGAAGGAGTTCATTACAGTACCTTGAAGTGATCTTTTATTTTCTTTCGCTAAAGGAGCTCACGAGATTTTCTACTTTAAGTTTTGTGTTTTGAAGTTTTCAAGTTTTTGGTAAAGATTTGATGGATTATGGAACAAAGAGTGGAAAGAGCCTAAGCTTGGGGATTCCCATGGCACACCCAAGATAACCCAAGGACACCAAAAAGTCAAAGCTTGGGGATGCCCCGAAAGGCATCCCCTCTTTCGTCTACTTCCATCGGTAATTTTACTTGGAGCTATATTTTTATTCACCACAAGATATGTGTTTTGCTTGGAGCGTCTTGTGTTATTTGTGTCTTTGCTTGTTAGTGTGCCACAATCATCCTTGCTGTACACACCTTTTGAGAGAGCCATACATAATTTGGAATTTGATAGAATACTCTATGTGCTTCACTTATATCTTTTGAGCTTTATAGTTTTGCTCTATGTGCTTCACTTATATCTTTTGAGCTTTATAGTTTTGCTCTAGTGCTTCACTTATATCTTTTAGAGCACGGTGGTGGATTTGTTTTATAGAAACTATTGATCTCTCATGCTTCACTTAGATTATTTTGATAGTCTTTAATAGCATGGAAATTTGCTTAATAATAATATGCTTGGTATTCAAGATTTGTAGAACTTTCTTTTGAGTGCGTTGAATACTAAGAAAAGATTGATGCTTGATAATTGTTTTGAGATATGAAGATGGTGATATTAGAGTCATGCTAGTTAAGTAGTTGTGAAATTGAGAAATACTTGTGTTAAAGTTTGTGATTCCCGTAGCATGCATGTATGGTGAACCATTATGTGATGAAGTCGAAGCATTATTTATTTATTTATTGTCTTCCTTATGAGTGGCGGTCGGGGACGAGTGATGGTCTTTTCCTACCAATCTATCCCCCTAGGAGCATGCGCGTAATACTTTTCTTTGATAACTTCTAGATTTTTGCAATAAGTATATGAGTTCTTTATGACTAATGTTGAGTCCATGGATTATACGCACTTTCCTTCCTTCCACCATTGCTAGCCTCTCTCACTACAAAAAAAGACACATCCATGACATTTTGGGCCGAACGAATTTTTTTTCTGTCATACATATGACACTTCTATGACGATAATTGTGACAAAACCCGGTATCATCATAGATGTGGTGGGCTCCTACTTCTATGACAAAAAATCATGACAGAAAATGGGCTTTTCGTCCTGGGCGGGCCGGAGACGCAGCTGCATGACATTCTTTGGGCAGTCCATGACGGAAAAAACCGTGGTAGAAGCGAGGGGGAGGAAAATTTCGGGGAGTTCCCGGTTACAGTGGGAGGTCGGGGGCCGAGTGATGCGCGTTTCTCTTGTACACATACGCGCGTGTGTGCGAGGCGTTGGCTCTAACTGAACCCAAGCGAGGCATTGGGCTCTAACTGAACCCGAGCGATTGCACTGCAGGCTACACGTTACTGAACCCGAGCGATCGATCGATGGCTGTTAAGTGAACCCGATCGAGCGATTCCTTCGCTACTGCTGCTAACTGAAGCCGATCGATGCTGCCTTTGGATGAACAGTGAGCGTTGCCGGGGGGTTGGATGAACAGTTCCCGTTGGGGGTGGATAAACAGGACCCCGTGGTGTTGCCTGTGGATGAACAGGACCCCGATCGATCGAGCTGGTTGGGGCTGGATGTACAGGACCCCGTGGAGGGCTGGATGAACAGGACCACCCCGTGGAGGGCAGGATGAACAGTAGACGGTGGAGGGCAGGATGAACAGTAGCCCGTGGAGGGGTGGTTGAATAGGAGCCCGTGGAGAGGGCTGGTTGAACAGTAGCCGGTGGAGTAGCGCGCGGTGGAGGCTGGATGAACATGAGCCCGTGGATGAACAGTCGCAGGTGGAGGCTGGAGGAGGTCGACGGTGGATGAACAGTAGCTCGTGGAGGCTGGAGGGGGTCGACGGTGTAGATGAACAGTATCCCGTGGAGTCCCGTTTTGCGGTACGCCACACCCCTCCCGATGAACAGGACCCCCGTTTCGACCGTAGCGCTCCAACACAAGTCCGTTTCGTCCATTTTGCGGTACGCCACACCCCTCCCGATCAACAGGACCCCCGTTTCGACCGTAGGAGGTCCGTTTCCTCCGTTTTGCGGTACGCCAGACCCCTCCCGATCAACAGGATCCCGTTTCGAACGTGGCCGGTCGAACACAAGGCCGTTTCCTCCGTTCTGCGGTACGCCAGGCCTCATTTCCATCGACTGTTCCGTCCAAGCCCTCCCGATGAACATGACGCATTCCGTTGCCTCCCCATGAACACGACGCATTCCGTTGCCTCCCCATGAACACGACGACGACGCTGTTTCTCTGTTCCGACCCAGCCATGTACACGAGCCCTCGCCGTACGTATGCGCGAGTAGGCGTTCGAGACCCCGCCCGTATGTACACATACGTGGCTGTATTTTCTTTCTTGCACCCTGACCGCTGTACGTACGTGTACATGCTACGTGCGCGCCTCTACTACGACAGGTGCGCTCCTCTACATCGACCAGTATATATGTACGTACACATTCGCGACCAGAATGACAACGCTACATACGCTTCGACCAGGTGGGTCCCGACTGTCAGGCACTTCCTTGCGTGCGAAGATGTAGCTGGTGGGGCCCAGCAGTAAGGGGGGCGAACTGTTTTGTTTTTTTGCCCAGACGCACTTCCTTGCATGCGAAGGTGTAGCTGGTGGGTCCCAGTAGTCAGGGGGAAACATTTTTTTCGTGAAATACGGTGGCCCGTCCGGTGGGTCCCTGCTGTCAGGTGGAGGAATAATTATTTTGCACGTAATAAGGAGGCACTTCCTTGCTGCGGCCGTGGACCCAGCTGTCAGCCTCTCCACGTACAGTCCCCGTCCGATGGAAGTCGTTCCTTGACCAAGTTGACCACACGGAGCCAAGAGCAGCAGGGCGGTGGACGACGGCGAGGCCTAGGAAGGGGACGACAGGGAGCCGGGGAAGACGCGGTAGTGGAAGCCCGCGCGGAGAGGGGTACGAGGGTTCACTGGTTCGGCTGCGGTGTGAGGCTGCCGTCGCCGCAGGGCATGGCCAGCGGTGCGAATAGTAGGGGGCGGTGAGGCCTCCGCGGCAGCACAACCGGCCACGGGAGGCAGGAGCATGCGGCACGACCGGTGCTGCTTTGGGCGGCTGGAGCAAGAAGACCAGAGGTTGAAGAAGAACTACAGTCGTTGGATGGACATCGTACGGTCACTGGAGCTAGAATCGTTCATATTGACTAAAGTTGACAAAGACCCCGTCCCAGTCAACTTAGTAGGCCCACAAGTCAGTCTCCCACCATGGTGGGTCCCAGCTAGCAGGGGGAGTATTCATTTTTTTGTGCGTAATAAGGTGGCAATTCCGGTGGGTCCGAGCTGACAGCGGGGGGAACCATTTTTTCACGAAATACACTGGATCGTCCGGTGGGTCCAAGCAGTCAGGGGGGAAATGTTTTTCTCGCGAAATAAGGTGGCCCGCCCGGTGGGTCCCTGCTGTAAGGTGGAGGAATAATTATTTTACCCGTAATAAGGAGGCACTTCCTTGCGGCCGCCTGGACCCAGCTGTCAGCCTCTCCACGTACAGTACTCTTCCAATGGAAGTCGGTCGTTGACCACGCCATGCCGAGAGCACCAGGGCGGTGGTCTGGACGACGGCGAGGCCTAGGAAGGGGATGACGCAGAGCCGGGGAAGACGCAACAGTGGAAGCCCACGCGGAGAGGACTACGAGGGTTCACTGGTTCGGCTGCGGTGTGAGGCTGCCGTCGCCGCAGAATAACAGGGGGTGTGGGTGAGTGGAGGGATGTCCTGGCCAGCCATGGGAGTAGTATGGGGGCGGTGAGGCCTCCGCGGCAGCACAGCCGGCCAAGGGAGGCAGGAGCAGACGGCACGACCAGCGCTGCTTTGGGCGGCTGGACCAAGAAGACCAGAGGTTGAAGAAGCACTACGTCCATTGGATGGACATCGTACGGTCACGAAAGCTAGAAACGTTTATTATTGACTAAGTTGACAAAGCCCTTGGTACGCTCCATCTTAGTAGGCCCACAAGTCAGCCTCCGAAATGGTGCGCCCCAGATGTCAGGGGGAGAAATCATTTTTTGGGCGGCCGAAGCTAAGAATATCCGAGATTGAAGAAGAAGCGCGACATCCGTTGGATAGACATCCAACGGCCACTGCTGCTAGAATTGTGTGTTGACTACAATAAGTTGGCAAAGCCTTGCATACGCGTCAACTTATTTTTTTAGGGGACGCGTCACTTAGTAGGCCCACAAGCGTGTGGCAGACAACTTATAGCCCATTTGCGTTTTGTAAGAATGTACAACCCATTTTGGAATTCTAATGGAATTTACAACAACCCATTTACAGTTTGTTAAAAGTACAACCCATTTTCTAGCTAGGACAATGATTAATAATTTCAACCAACCGTTGAAGGCAGAATTCAATAAAATTTCCCACATTTTTTATGGGCTCCGAAATATTTTTATCCCGAAATTTCTAGTTAGATTAAATATAAATTTGTATTACGTAGAAATCCAACGAAACATTGCGCGTGCAACAATGAAAATTTAAGATTTTCAAAATCCATAAATAATATTTTGTAAACTAATTTCGTGTTTGGTGCATTTTTTTATAGTTACTACCTAGTTTTTATAATTACATCCCATTTACTATTTTTAAAGCCCATTTTCCTGTTAAGCCTAATGCATCCCTCCTAGGAAAGATTTGCAGCCCAGCGGGGCGGAGAATAACAAGTTGACCTTGCCTGGGTATTCCTCAAAAAGACGTATAGCTGGGCTAGCCATTTTCATCTGAAAAAATTAGTATCTGGCTGGATATCTGGCCTGGGCTAGACGGGCCACAGCCCGCCCAGTCAATACCCTGCTCTCCTCTGAACAACAATGTAATCATCGCCAAGAAAAACTCTGCAGTACTCACGCCTCAAAAACACAAATACTGCTCGAGCTGCTTGGTCCCAGCTGTCGGCCGCACTTTGGTGTGGGACCGTGATGTCACGAAACCAGGAGAAAGCAAAAAATATATAGTTGTACATAATAAGGAGGCACTTGGGTATGTACAGCTATGGCCCTAGTGGGTCCCTAGTGTCATCCAGTCAAAATAAAGTCATCTCCTGAATCCTCATGTTCGTTGACGATGTTAACAATGCTCGGCGCCACAGCGAGCGCAACAACTCGAAGGACAACGGAGAGGGCCTCGCGGGCCCTACGGATGGTCTGATACAGCGCCCGCTACTCATTCACGAAGCCAGGATCATCGGACACCTATGAGCACCTTTGAGAAACTAAGACGGCGTGAAACGGTAAGGCCGCGCTTGGGAGCTCTGGTTTATTTCAAACCTGTATTAACATACAAGTGTAATTTACTCGTCATTGAAAACAACGCGTAAAATACAGGCGTAATGAAACCGAGGGCCCGAGGTCTGTAAGTAAAACCGGCGGGTTACACGTGTAATTTGAGAGACCAGTGTATATTTTACGAGCAGTGCTATATGGACGACATTACCAGACGATACATGCACGACGTACGTATCATGCCATCCATGGGCAAGGCTGAAACAACAGCTAACAGCTGGATTAGCAATCGTCCGAGTGTCGTTCAGTGTTTTTATCATGTGTCAAGTACTTCCGATATTTTACTAGTCGAAATCGACCAACCAAGCGCCTTCGCCCGAGACCATATGCTTTAATTTACAAGCGTCAGTTTTACAAGAGGTTTTGGTTGGAAAATGACGATCCAATCATGGCCTAATGTCATGAGTTGGTCGGAAGATCATATGGTTTCACGTCTAACCTACCCGACTTGTCGTATAGGCTATGAATGAAACATGAGACGCTGAACTTCTTAAGCACGGAAACAACAGAAGATGATGATCTTCTTAACAAGCAAATCACTGGCATTAGATCGACATGCAAAACTATACGAAGCATTATTCTCAGGAGGCACGGTGAACAGCTCGTGATGCCGCATGCCACAACATTCCAAGCTCAACTTTGCAATCAAACACAAGGCCTGGCATTACATAGACAATATTCAGAACAAACTCTTAACACAGGAATATCTCAGCAGAGTAACTATTTACTTCTAAACTGAACACAAGAATAGGAAAAAACACTTGACGCTGCCCACAGCAAGGGCGTCCCACTCAAAAATATCAAATGCATGTCTTCTGGCTAACATCAATGAGCAAATTTTGACAAGGTTTTCCAATTCCAATATATTAAACAAACGTCTTCTTGCTGGCATCAATGATTAAACTTTGACAAGCTTTTCCCATTCAAAATATGTAATGCCTATGATCGTGGAGTCCTGTCGTAGCTTTTTACTTGTTTGGGCACTTTTTGCCCAGGGCACTCCACGTATTGTTAAATTGCCAATGGTCTCTGCAGACTAGTCATGTCACCGGTGTCTAATAATACTCTGTAAAGCTTCTCGGTCATTCCTTCTATAATGTAGCGCAAACAGTGACTGCTTCTTTCTACAAAGTGGAACGACAAACTAGACCAGTAATGCAGCAATTTGCCTTACACATTGACTCCTTTTGTGTAGTTCAACTAAAATCGAAGTCGGAATAAAACTGAGCTTTAATTTTGATATCGCTGTAAGCAACAATAGGTATAAGGGAAACAATTACTAAGAAATAATGGTTGATGACTTGTACTCCCAGAAGAAAAGCATCTACTGATCTACTTTATCTTAATGGGAAACAAAGTAGGAGAGTAGCAATTCTCCATCAGTGTGATTCATCCATATTGACTGAGACATTATCAACAATGCCTTGTTTCAACATGTATAAAGAACGACAAAGCTTATAAAGGGGGTGATGCTGAATTTGTTGTAACAAAGCAACAAGCATCATGTTTGGGTTGGTCCCATTTTTGTTCACTACTTAATGGGAAAAGACAACAATACAATAGCTTCAATTCATCATTTATTTAAAACAGTACTAATACAAGTAGCACAGCATCTCAAAACACACTGCACGATCATGTGGATGAAGGCAAGTACCAACCTGTCATGACGCACACAAGATCACGTATGAATCTGCCAACACGAATAGGAAATTCACTCTCATTTTGTGCAGTTGCACTGAAATCAAGCAAAGTGTTTCGCGTAGCGAAGCAAAATGTCACAATAGCAACAAGTTGAATAGATATCCCTGTATAAACAGAGGCAAAAAAGGAATCAATTACTGGCTAATAAAGGAGGATGAAACATGTGGCCACAAAAATGGTAATCCCGCCAATCCCTAACAAGTGTTGCAGTTTTGAAATAAGATTCAGTAGTTAATTCTGAGAGTGGCATCAATTATTGGCTTATAAAGGGGCTGATGCTGAATTTGTTGTAACAAAGCAACAAGCATCATGTCTGGGTTGGTCCCATTTTTGTTCACTACTTAATGGGAAAAGACAGCAATACAATAGCTTCAATTCATCATTTATTTAAAACAGTACCAATACAAGTAGCACAACATCTCAAAGCACACTGCACAATCATGTGGATGAAGGCCTGTACTGACCTTTCATGACACGGCCAACATAAAATACGAATCTACCAACACGAATGGGAAATCCAATCAAGTTTTGTGCAGTTGCACTGAAATCAAGCAAAGTTGCCAGTGTGACATTTAAGTTTTCTATAGCAACAAGTTGAATAGATATCCCTGTTTTAAGAGGCAAAAAAGAAAACAATTACTGGCCAATAAAGGAGGATGAAACATGCGGCCACAAAAAGAAGCATCTACCTTATCTTGATGGAAAACAAAGTATAGGACATTAGCATTTGTAAAACGGTTGCATTGATTCATATTAATAGAGAAATTCTTTTAAAACAGATCAGTAGTTAATTCTGAGATTAACAACAGCAAAATAGCTGCATGGGACATGCCAGCACCATGTGCGTCCACACGTATAAATGGGTGATGTAGAGTATGTAGCCAAGCAGCATATATGCGCTGGTCCCATATTTGTTCTCTTTGAACCTTCTTCCTATGTCAGGGCAGCAAATCTAGTCATGCACAAACTACCCGACCCCCCAGTTTCTTTCCCTTTTCAACAAAGAGATCGGTTCCTTACAGATGTGTGTACTGGGTAACCCCCTTTTTCCCTTTTCGACCTACAAAGCGGCTGGATAGCCAGTCTATACTACTTTCCGCCCCTCCTTTCCTCATTGAACCACGTCCTAGATTCTTGCTCTAGCCCACCACACCCTTCATTCCTCTTTGAACCAAGACCTAGATTCAACTACAGATCGAAAAAGATCCACATGCACCTAGAGCAACGACGGTTTCAAAGAAACTTATACCTTAGGGTCGTCGGGATGTGGCAAGGCGTGGGCGGGAGGCCGGATTTGCCCACACTAAGTACAGCAGCGACGAAGAAGGGGTCGGTGGCCCTCCCGCACAAGCGCTGGGTGAAAGAGAACAACGCAACCGACAGTGGATTGCCTCTCTCGCCGAAGGCGATAGAGTGAACTCTGCACGTCCTCCCCTTCCTGGTGCGATGGCATACAGACGCCTCCTTCACCAGCTGTGAGGGGGGAGAGAAAGACAAGAGGCCAACGTAGTCTTGTTTAGATCTGGTGAAGAGAGGGTGAGAGACTTTCAATATGGCAAACCCTAGCAAATGTATCTACACTCATTTTAGTGCTAGATACCTCCATATCTAGACAAATCTAAGATAATTAATTCGGAATGGAGGGAGTAACATATATGTAGTGCGGCGAGCGTGTGAAGAGTGCAAACCCTAGCGAACAAGCGCTGAGGCTCCCGCTTATATATATACTACTGCAGTATGGACTGAGCTCCGGTGCCTTCACTTCACCTGCTTTTGGCTGTATGACAGGTGAGCCAGCCACATTTTGGGCCCATCCGTCCTAAAACCCTAGCGAAAATTGCACCAACGTGAAAGACGACTGCGTCTCCAACGCAAGCAAGGTGAACTGACGAAGGATATCATCTTTGTGCGTAACAAGCAAAGAGCACTGATGGAAGACAGCTTGTTTTTCGTCGAAAATCGATCATCTTCACCAGCCGACGCAACCATGAGGCGCAACCATGAGCATCGATAGGTCATCGTGGTGATGCATCATCCATTTGGCATCAAGTTTGGGTGAGGCACCTAAGAAGTTTGACAAATCCTCACTATGGTCTGTTTCTTCTCAGTAATCAAGCTCGAGGAAGGAAGAACCACGTGGCAGAGGATAGTGAGGCGGAACAACAATGGCCATCCAATTTTGTGCAGTTCCACTAAAATTGGGGAAGACATGCCCAGGTATGGAGACACACATCGTTGTTTCCAAAAATATAAAAAAGGTTTAGCAACGACATCTCAATTTTCAATAAGAATTAATGAAAAGTACACCAACAAACAGAAGCATCATAATTATCTTGATGGGAACTAAACCAGGATACCTGAGAAAAAAAGCATTTCTTCATTTAACTAGTGATAGTACTACCACCATATGGACAATGACCGCACAACCACCATGTACTTTTTGTCGAAACAACATGTATACCTCCACCGAGGCATAAATCAGGACAACTTTTTGAGTGGCATTTCCTCTATAATAGTACTAGTAGGTGATGTTGGACCAGCCGATCAACCCTAGCTACTATGCATGGGGAGCTGGGGAGTAGTCGCATAGAAGAAAACCCGCACGCAGCGACCTGGGGAGCTGGACCAGTACAAGAAGTTATAGCTCAGGTGGGCGAGATGTCATTTAGGCAGGCGGGCGGGATCTGCCCACACGACAGCAGCGAACAAGGGTGCGGAGGATCTTCGTCTGCGCCAACGCCGGCTCCGAGAGGACGGTGCGCATCGGCTTCCTCCGACCGACGGCGACAACGTCAATGCTGCACCTCCTCACCTCCCTCAGCGGACGGGATTCGGCCGGATCTGTGACCACCGGTGAGGAGAGAGATAGAGTGGACACTGTCATCTTGTTTATATATGGAGAGGGTGAGAGAGAGAGACGCGAGAAAATCTATCAAACAAGAGGCTATAATGGAGTAAAAAAATCTCTCCATAGCAGTGGTTTTAAATAGAATACGTGCGTTCCCAGAAAAAATAAACGAAAACTGGCAGATAATATTTTAAGGGTCTGTCTAGGACACATCTAGATGTGACCTAGTTATGTCACATATAAGTTGATGTCCACTCTGTTTGTGGTCTTTTCCTAGTTTTTTTTGTTTCTTGTTGCTACATTATATACTTGTGGGAGCTTAGATGTGATATCCTTAAATAACATCTAGATGTGAATTAGACAAACTGATTTTCTAACGTACCAAGAAAGAAAACTTGATCAAAAACATGCCCCCGCTTCCAGGTCGCGAGAGTCGTTGCGCACACACACATAGAAATAGACATGCATATCCGTGTTTACGTAAAATTCCATTTCCATCTCCATCTCCAATCATATTTGTCCAACTGGCACATTATTTACGTTGTTAATTATATACGCAGCAATATTAACGTACAACATCTCTTGTTTGCGCACGTCCGTACCGCTGCCACGGTCGGTCCTGACCAACCCGAACCCTCTTCATCACCTGCGCATGCTTCCCGCCCGAAACGGTCAGTGCCGCATTCATGCCCGGCCAGAGCGGACGCGACCTCTCACTAGCGCCGGCATTGATTGCGACGCGCCAGCCGAGAGAGCGTCGCCCGCGGCGCTTCCGGGTGCACGCGGCTGCTCCGCGTTCAAAGGTCGCAATAGCCAGCTACAACATGCGCGATCTCTTCCAGTAGTAAGTTCTTGGGAGTCCGTGCTACAGCTAGCTGTCCCCCCCCCAACTCGTCAATCTCTTCCAGTAGTGCTAGTACTCCATGCTGCGATCCATCGACATGCAGGCGGGAAAGTTATGGTATACTACTCGGTTTGCGGTTAGTGGCATGCCGAGCAACCGTGTGGGGTCGAGCCGTGGAGGAGGGTGAGACACGAATACGACAGACGTGATTTAAACATTGGTTTTGCTCGATGGCGCGATCCAACGAAACAAAACATTGGTTTCTCTCCGTTTCCAATTTTTCTCCGGAAAAACGGAAACTTTTCCACTCCATTTTCATTCCTATTCCAAGGTTGCCCCGTTACAACATTCCATCAAACACAAAGGAAAACTAACACGCATGATGATGCATCTCAATGATTCATAGATCATAGCCAATATTTACTTCACAACTAAAGAAAAAATTGTGAGAGCGTGTATGATAGAAAAACTACTGATGGGGTCACTACGACTTAAACCCTAAACCCTAAACATGATTTAATTTCCGGGCCAGGTAGAACCTATCGAAGGAATGTGCTAGAGGGAGATTCTTTAGTGAGAATGTCAGCAACAATAGAAGCAACACTCTTTGGTTCTCCACCTTCTGGTACCTCTTGTTCCATAGCACTTTCCATGTCGGGAAGGAAAGACGGCTGGCACCCTCGGATCATATGATGCTTTTGTGCAGTTCCACTAAAATCAACCTGAGCATGCCTGATGGCAAAGATATTGAAGAAGTGTGATTAGAATAATAGTACTGGCACTAGTTCAGGGGACATAAACTCATCACAAATAGAAGCCGGTAGAAGTAGAGAAAGATCGACATGGAGATGGAGCTACGGTAGTGGAGCAAGCCGGCTCCAAAAGGAAGATGGACTACCTGGGACGTCGGGCTATAGCTAGAAGGGCGGTTGGGACGCGACATCGGCCCATACCGCGGTGACCCCCGATTGGGACGCACCGACTGTGGGTTTTCTCCCTCGCCGATGTTGACCGCGTCTACGCAGAACATTGTTCCCTTCCCCCAGCTGTGGGATCAGGCCCGTCGTTGTATGCTTGTGAAGAGAGCAACCTAAGCAAGCAGGCTTGTAGCTTAGGCTCCTGCTAGTGTATATATAGTGGTTTTCTTTTTCTCTCCATATCAACCATTTTATATTGCGCATGTGTCATTCAAGAGTGAAATGATGGTTGCTTCTTCCGACTAACTTACTATGTGATTTGACTGCTCCTTAGTGGCCCCTACACGTACTCCCCCTACGTGTATGCAACAGTCACACATACACATGGACGCAAAAACGTGCGTGATGCCCTAATGCATTCATGTCCGAGCACACGACGGAACACACACGGTCACGCTCAAGTGCTCAACCTACACGCGCATGCACACACATACTTAGTCAGGGTGAGCTAGTGACCGTATGAACACCAGAAAATATATATATTGAGCACAATGAGCGTATTATGAAGTCCACTGACCGTATTTTTACAAATATATAGTGACAGACAGTGTATTTATCTCGTTTGAAATTAAGGCATATTAACCGGAGAGGAGGCAGCATGGACTAGCATTACTTTGCTGTGTCCCGTCAACTTGCCGAATGAGGAGAAGGTTGCAGGGCGGAGAAGCTTGCACGCGGTGGCTCGCGGGACAAGGAGAAACTTTTGACTAATGCAAGCTCTCCCTCGCTCAGGCGGTGGATGTGCAACAGTTAATTCAGTGCCAGATTGCCAGAAGCATACACTATACTGCTAGTGCTATTATTGTTCGACTTCCAGAACAGCCAAGCACAAAGTTTACTAGTACTACTACTATAGTCCATAAAGGTACATACTATACTAGTACTAGGAACCGGATGGAGGAGCGTCTGCACTCTTATTATAATTTTAAAATGTGATAAAGCAATCTTCAACACATTTGGTTCTCTTTGAGGGTTCTCGCATGTGATAATGGAAGTTGATTGCATGGAACACTCGCCACAATTCTCGCTTAATTCTGGCTCATATCCTGTTACAAATAGTAGCGCTCAGTAATATTTCCTCTTTTTTTGTTATTCAGCATGTAAACAGGTCAGCAAACCTTGCGGCGCATCTTTGTGCGAACCGTGCTTGCTGCACTTTGAATGTGGCCGAGAGCTGGCTTGATGAAACACCTCGCTTCCTACTTCTTTTTTGCGGGGTACCTCGCTTCCTAGTGACCAGTGTCTTGGATGATCGTCCTAGGAATGCTTATATATGAATAAAGCTCTTTCATTTACCTGCAAAAAGATTAAGCCATATTAATTGGAAAGGAGGGAGTATGGACTAGCACTACTTTTTGGTGTGTCCCATCAACTCGCAGAACGAGGAGAAGCTTGCAGGCCAAGGTGAAGCTCGCTTACGCCTTTTGACTAATGCAACCTACCCTCGGTGGACATGCATCAGTCCATTCGGTGTCAGATTGTCAGAGGCATACACTGTAGTACCCAACATGCAGAGTACCATCATTGTTCGACTTCACAAAGGGGCGAAGAGCCAAGGGCAGTAGTACGCGTACTTGGTTTTGCACCTTCATACTACTCCACCCTCCATCACAATTTACAGGGCGCGCTTCATTATGATGCATTTCTCTCAATGCATTTCCACCACCAGAGAGACTTTAGACGCGTTTGGTATAATGCTCAATTAATTAGGGCGTGGTAACCGCAATCAAGTGCACAATTTTCTCTCCATGTACTGTACTACTACGGAGTTCATGCATGTGTGTACCCGGGGTGGAAGAACTGCATGCATGTGTGTACGCATTATTCCCTCTAGTAATAGACGCCGTGCTATAACTACCAATGCTATTTTTCAGGCCGATCGCTAGTCGCCTTGGTCCCACAGATTTTTTTTCTTTTTTCTGAAGCGCGCTGTATAAGCAGTGACGAATGGAGTAGTATGAGCGGATTCAAAGAAGAGCGTATTGATGGTTGCTTCTTCAGAGCAACTTAAAGTGGGAAAGGTGGGGCTTATGATTTGACTGCTCATTACTCACTATTAATGCGGCGCAACGACCGGGCTGAGTCTCCCATGCGATTGTGCACTACCCCCTCAGTTCTTAAATATACTCCAGAGTATTTGTCTTTATAGAGATTTCAACGAGTGACTACTCTCTCTCTCTCTCAAATATTTGTCTTTTTAGAGATTTCAAATGGACCGGGACATACGGATGTATATAGACATATTTTAGAGTGTAGATTCACTCATTTTGCTCCGTATGTAGTCACTTGTTGAAATCTCTGTTAAGACGAATAGAATATTTAGGAACGGAGGGAGTACACATACGAAGCAAAATGAGTGAATCTACACTCTAAAATATGCCCGTTTGAAATTTGTAAAAAGACAAAAATTTAGGAACAAAGGAGTATAATTTTGTGCATGGCACATGGACCCAGATGATGAAGAGGCTTCTGGCAATGCTATCAAGCTTCCATCATTTGTTTACATAATTGACGTACTATACAAATAATTTTCCAGCGATATGAAATTATACAATGGTGTGAGCTTTCAGCTTTTGTTTCGTGTGTCTTGCCATCGATGCTCTTTCGGAAACAATAAAAAACTAACTTCCTTGCTAATGCATGTCAATTATTAGCAGATCAGAGCTAATAATTACATCACAACTGAAGACAAAGTTGTGAGAAGGTGTTAAATTAAAATTGATCCATGCTTTCATTGGCAGCAACGTCCCCCAGCTCTGTCTAAATCCACAAGGCATGTTGGGAAAAAAGTAGCTGTCTGGAGCATGCAACATTCCGATCATTTTGTGTAGTTCCACTAAAATAGAGCTGAGCGTGCCTATTCCAAAGATACCAAGTGTGATTACGATAATAGAGGACTGCTGATGAAACAATAAACACACAAATAGAAGCCGGTCACCTTTGAAGTCTCTCTTAAGACTAACTAGTTGGAGAAGATTAGGCTCGGAGTTGGATGAGGAGAATAGAGCAAAACCAATCTCCCTTCGTGCAGTCGCACTGAAATGTAGAGACATTGCTCGTGTGACATTTTAGTACAACTGCGCAAAACACTCTTAAGAAAAAAGTGATTAGTGCAATGGATAGCCCTGTTTGCAAAAAAGAGGTAGAAAGGAAACAATTACTGGCCAATAACAGTTGATGACACATGCGATGACAAAAAAGAAGCATATTCCTTGTCCTAAGGGAAGATAACAACATGGTTGTGTTTGTCTAAAACGGTGTGAGGACGAGAATGCAATATGGAAAGTACGCCGGACGAGCAACATTTTGGGCAAAGAACTATAGAAGATCCACATGCAGCGACGTGGGAAAACGGGCAGTGGAGCAAGGCCGGAGGGGATACCTGGAGGTCATCGGGATGTAACTAGGTAAGCGGCGGCAGGCAGAATCTGCAAGCAAGTGGCGTAGGCCCTGCCGCGCCGGAGCTTGGTCATAGAGAATGGTGTGTACCGCATATCGGGATGTGCTGCCTCGGCGCCGTCGAATGGAGAAACGATGCACTTCATCCCTTTCCCCCGGCGGACGGGATGCGGCCGGATCAGTGACCAACGGTGAGAGAGAGAGAGGCCACCGCACTCCCTTTCCCCCAGTGGACGGGATGCCACCGGATCAGTGACCAACAGTGAGAGAGAGAGAGAGAGGCCCCGCACTCCCTTTCCCCCGGCGGACAGGATGCGGCCGGATTAGTGACCAACGATGAGAGAGAGAGGCCACCGGAGCCTTGTGTGAGATACTCTGAAGAGTGGGCTACCTTTTCCTCCATAAAAATCGTTTTATATTCTGTGCACGTGCCATTGAGCGCTATAACTTTATTTAAAAATAACGCGGCAACACGTCAAGTCGAACTTTGTTTCGTGCACGCGTGGTACACGACCTCCCTAGGTAAACAACCGCTACAGGCGTTCAAATTAGCACGTGGGCTGCCATTTCGTAAAGAAATGAGCTCCACCATGTACCCGCGCGGGTGTGGCTGGGCACGAAGCATGAGTACGTGCACGGTGCGCCTATTCTCTTCTTGTATACGTACACCACCTGCGTGGGGTTGTGTGAGAGAGATACAAACCTAGAGAGATATAGTGTGTGGGTTCTTGAGAGTTTTTTTTGTGGGGGGGGGTCAATAAAAAAATTTAACATATGCAATGTGTGTGAAATAGAGTCCTAGATATAACATATATAGAGGCGGCGATCCACGAGAAGAGAGTGGAGGTATCATCGGCTTGAGGTCTCCATAGAATCGAAGAGAGGGATGATGTGTGTGTGTGTGTGCGCGCGCGATCGATAAAGAGTGCCATCGAATTTGTGTGTGCCCACGCCAAAGATATAGAGTGGTTGGCATACTGGAACGTGGGATGGGACATGTGCAATTTGTCTCTGTGGCATGGATACTTACCTGCAGCGCTCGACTATGGGTGTGTGGTGGGGGAAGAGGGAGGCCCAATTAACTATAGAGGTACAATGGCTGGTATATGTGTGGAGGAGGAGGGAGGCCTACCTCATGTATTAAGGAGATCGATCGGCCTCATGTATTAAGGGAGATCGATCGACATCCATGCATATGTGCAGGAGATGAATAAGGTTGGGAGAGAGACAGAGCTAGAGTGTTGGAGGTGGTGGTAGTGGAGTTGCTTCTAACAAATGGTGGGATAGGCTTGCTAGACAAACGGAGGGCACGCCCGCAATATCAATAAGAGAGGAGACGGCTGCTTGTTGTCTGTGCACGTGCGTGTGAGAGACGGGTCAGGAGGCTGGCACGAATGATGAGGGGGGGGCGATGTGGCTGTGGTAAGCAGACGTAACTACATAGGAAGATCAATCGCCCTTTGTAAGAGAAAGGAGAGACATAGCTTGTGAGGTACGTCGATCAATGGGGGGGTAGTTAAAGTCGATCTAGGTATATGTTTGGGAGATCGATCGGTATACATGCATGTGTGTGTTAGAAGCAAATGAGGCACAAGGAGAAGGATAGAGAGAATGCATGTAGGAGGTGGTAAGAGAGCCATACTATATCGAGGGGGAGGAGTGTGCGAGTACGAGAACGATGAAAAGAGTGGTGGGAGTGAGGCATGGACGGTGACAAGAGAAGAGGGGAAGCTTGTGTTTGTGCTAGGCACACCTGGCTAGAGAGGCATATCGATCGATGTCTGCCATAAAGAAGGAGATGGGGGGCCTACACACACCGTGGGTGAACGACCTAAAGTGAAAAGACGAATTTGCACGATGGAGCTAGAGAATGCCGAGGGAGGGTGAGAGGGATGCGGGCGTGTGCCTGCACAAGAGAAAGTTAGCGCTAGCTACAAAGATAAGAGGGTTGTGTGGGTGTAAAAGACGAATAGAGATCATATATACTTCATTATAAAAAGCGAATTCGGATATTTGAAGAATTTATCATAGTTTTTCAAACCGACGGATGTGTGAATATATATAACGGTGATACACATGGTGTGGTTATGAACATGTTATACTACATTTAATATGTTTTATCTCTACTCTTATAAAAAATGGAGTTGTTGATGATGGTGTGCCTGCCATCCTGCATTATAGGCCGTCTGATTTATATCTGGCGGATAGCAAGGAAACTATGATGGTTGAAGTTGGCAACAATCATGATTGTAGATTCTTATTGAAATAGAGAAACGAATTCAAATTTAGTTCGAATTGCAGCGGTAGTATAGACATTTGGAATGCACTAAAATGTTGGTATGAGTAGGTTACATGCATTATACAGCAAGCGAAAAAATTTAATCGGACATAACATGGATTCATACTCGCTCCTTCCATCCATATAGGGCGTAATGAGATTTTTAAGACCGCCTTTGACTATTGACAAGATTAATAGTACATGACATGCACAATATGAAAATTATATCATTGAAAGAACCTTTCACAGATGAATTTAACGGTGTGCTTTGTGTAACTTGCATGTCATATATCATTGCTCTAATATTTGGTCAAAGTTAGCATCGAAAAATGCATTAGGCCCTATATAGATGGAAGGAGGGAGTAGCTTTGAATAGCATTTGTATAGTAAAACGGGGCAAGACTCTCTCTTTGTGTGGTGTGAATAGTTTTATTTTTTTCATTTTCTTTTTGGTTGAGGGAAGTGCGAATTGATTTGGTACGTACAAGTACAATATTACTACACGCACTACAAAAAAAAGACACATCCGTGACATTTTGGGCCGAACGAAATTTTTTTCTATCATACATATGACACTTCTATGACGATAATTGTGACAAAACCAAGTATCATCATAGATGTGGTGGGCTCCTACTTCTATGACAAAAAATTATGACAGAAAATGGGTTTTTCGTCCTGGGCGGGCCGGAGATGCAGCTGCATGACATTCTTTGGGCCGTCCATGACGGAAAAAACCATGGTAGAAGCGAGGGGGAGGAAAATTTCGGGGAGTTCCCAGTTATGGTGGAAGGTCGGGGGCCGAGCGATGCACGTTTCTCTCGTACATGTATGCACGTGTGTGCGAGGCGTTGGGCTCTAACTGAACCCGAGCGATTGCACTGCAGGCTACGCGTTACTGAACCCGAGCGATCGATCGATGGCTGTTAACTGAACCCGATCGAGCGATTCCTTCGCTACTGCTTCTAACTGAAGCCGATCGATGCTGCCTATGGATGAAAAGTGAGCGTTGCGGGGGGGGGGTATGGATGAACAGTTCCCGGTGGGGGTGGATGAACAGGACCCCGTGGTGTTGCCTCTAGATGAACAGGACCCCGATCGATCGAGCCGGTTGGGGCTGGATGAACAAGACCCCGTGGAGGGCTGGATGAACAGGACCACCCCGTGGAGGGCAGGATGAACAGTAGACGGTGGAGGGCAGGATGAACAGTAGACGGTGGAGGGCAGGATGAACAGTAGCCCGTGGAGGGGTGGTTGAACAGGAGCCCGTGGAGAGGGCTAGTTGAACAGTAGCCGGTGGAGTAGCGCGCCGGGGAGGCTGGATGAACAGGAGCCCGTGGATGAACAGTCGCAGGTGGAGGCTGGAGGAGGTCGACGGTGGATGAACAGTAGCTCGTGGAGGCTGGAGGGTGTCGACGGTGGAGATGAACAGTATCCCGTGGAGTCCCGTTTTGCGGTACGCCACACCCCTCCCGATGAACAGGACCCCCGTTTCGACCGTATCGCTCTAACACAAGTCCGTTTCCTCCGTCTTGCGGTACGCCACACCCCTCCCGATGAACATGACCCCCATTTCGACCGTAGGAGGTCCGTTTCCTCTGTTTTGCGGTACGCCAGACCCCTCCCGATGAACAGGATCCTGTTTCGAACGTGGCCGATCGAACACAAGGCCGTTTCCTCCGTTCTGCGGTACGCCAGGCCCCGTTTTTCATCGCCTGTTCCGTCCAAGCCCTCCCGATGAACACGACGCATTCCGTTGCCTCCCCATGAACACGATGCATTCCGTTGCCTCCCCATGAACACGACGACGACGTTGTTTCTACGTTCTGACCCAGCAATGTACACGAGCCCTGGCCGTACGTATGCGCGAGTAGGCATTGGAGACCCCGCCCGTATGTACACATACATGGCCGTATTTTCTTTCTTGCACCCTGGCCGCTGTACGTACATGTACATGCTACATGCGCGCCTCTACTACGACACGTGTGCGCCTCTACATCGACCAGTATGTACGTACACGTTCGCGACTAGAATGACAATGCTATGTATGCTTTGACCAGGTGGGTCCTGACTGTCAGGCACTTCCTTGCCTGCGAAGATGTAGCTGGTGGGTCCCAGCAGTCAGGGGGCGAAATACGGTGGCCCTTCCGGTGGGTCCCGCTGTCAGGTGGAGGAATAATTATTTTGCACGTAATAAGGAGGCACTTCCTTGCTGCGGCCGTGGACCCAGCCGTCAGCCTTTCCATGTACAGTCCACGTCCGATGGAAGCCGTTCCTTGACCACGTTGACCACGCCGCGCCGAGAGAACGAGGGCGGTGGACGACGGCAAGGCCTAGGAAGGGGATGACGCAGAGCCCGGGAAGACAGGGCAGTGGATGCCCACGCGTAGAGGAGTACGAGGGTTCACTGGTTCGCTGCGGTGTGAGGTTGCCGTCGCCGCATAATAATAAGGGGGTGTGGGTGAGTAGAGGGATGGCCTGGCCAGCGGTGGGAGTAGTATGGGGCGGTGAGGCCTCCGCTGCATCGCAGCTGGCCACGGGAGGCAGGACCACGAGGCACGACCAGCGCTGGTTTGGGCGGCTGGAGCAAGAAGACCAGAGGTTGAAGAAGCACTACGACCATTGGATGGACATCGTATAGTCACTGGAGCTAGAATCGTGCATATTGAGTAAGTTGACAAAGCCCTCCGTCCCCGTCAACTTAGTAGGCCCACAAGTCAGCTTCTCACCAAGGTGGGTCCCAGCTAGCAGGGGGCATTCATTTTTTTGTGCGTAATAAGGAGGCACTTCCGGTGGGTCCGAGCTGACAGCAGGGGGAACGTTTTTTTCATGAAATACGGTGGCCCGTCGGGTGGGTCCTAGTAGTCAGGGGAAAACGTTTTTTAGCGATATACTGGTGGGCGTCCGGTGGGTCCCTGCTGTAAGGTGGAGGAATAATTATTTTCCGCGTAATAAGGAGGCACTTCCTTGCGGCTGCCGTGGACCCAGCTGTCAGCCTCTCCACGTACAGTATTCTTCTGATGGAATTCGGTCGTTGACCACATTGACCACGCCGCGCCAACAGCACCACGGTGGTGGGCGACGGTGAGGCCTAGGAAGGGGACGACGCGGAGCCGGGGAAGACGCGGCAGTGGATGCCCACGCGGAGAGGAGTACGAGGGTTCGCTGGTTCGGCTGCGCTACCGTCACTGCAGAATAACAGGGGGTGTGGGTGAGTGGAGTGGAGGGATGACCTGGCCAGCGGTGGGAGTAGTATGGGGGCGGTGAGGCCTCCAGAGCAGCACAGCCGGCCACGGGAGGCAGGAGCAGGCGGCAGGACCGGCGCTGCTTTGGGTGGCTGGAGCAAGAAGACCAGAGGTTGAAGAAGCACTACGGCCGTTGGATGGACATTGTGCGGTCAGTCGAGCTAGAATCGTGCATATTGACTAAGTTGACAAAGCCCTTCGTCCCCGTCAACTTAGTAGGCCCACTATACTGGGTCCCAGCTAGCAGGGGGAGTATTCATTTTTTTGTGTGTAATAAGGAGGCACTTCCTTGCATGCGAAGATATAGCTGGTGGGTCCGAGCTGTCAGCGGCGGTAACGTTTTTTTCGCAAAATAAAGAGGCTGTTTCGGTGGGTCCCAGATGTCAGGTGGAGGAAATCATTATTTTGCGCGTAATAAGGAGGCATTTCCTTGCGTGCGGCCATGGACCCAGCTGTCAGCCTCTCCACGTACAGTCCACTTCAGATGCATGTCGGTCGTTGACCATGCTGACCACGCCACGCCAAGAGCACCAGGGCGGTGGACGACGGCGAGGCCTAGGAAGGGAATGACACGGAGGCAGAGAAGACTCGGCCGTTGTTTTTGTTTCCCACGCAGAGGGGAGTACGACTGTACGAGGATTTACTGGTTCGTCTGCCGTCGCTGGAGAATAATAGCATGTGTGGGTGAGTAGAGGGATGGGAGTACAGTGGGGCGGTGAGGCCTGCGCGGCAGCACAGCCGACCGCAGGGAGGAGGGAGCAGGCAATCCCACTGGTGCTTGTTTGAGCGGCTGGAGCAGGAAGAGCAGAGATTGAAGAAGCACGACGGCCGTTGGATGGACATCCAACAGTATACTGGCCATCTGTGGAAAGCCTCAAATCTGTGGAAAACATCATACAGCCCATCTGCCATTATTGCAAATAATTTACAGCCCACTTGCTAATTCTTACGGGTTTTTTGGAGCCCATATTCTTTATGTTAGCATTACAGCCCATATTGTGGCCACGGTTAAAAAATTATACGAAATTTTGCATATGTCGGTGCGGTCTGAACTGTTTTTAATCCCGAAATTTCGAGTCACATTCAGACTAATTTTTAAAATAAATGTATATCAATATAAAATCCAATAAATTGTCCACGCATAAAAATCAATGCAATTTAAAATCTCGAAATGAAAAAAGATATTTGAAAATAATTGCCGGTTTGATATGTTCTAAAAATGTACAGCCCATTTCTCATTACTGATAGGCCATTTTCTCGGCCAGCCGAATGAAGCTCTCCTCGTCTTGAAAGATTTGCAGCCCAACAGGCCTGATAAAGCGACTTACTTGACAAATCACAAAAGAACTGGGCTAGCCATTTTCAGAAAGAAAAAAACTACTGGGCTGGTCTGTTGTAAACATAAAAGAAAAGGCTGTCTAGACAGGCCACAGTGTCCCGCACAACCCAGTTGCCACCCTGCTTTTGTCTCAAAAACAAATTAGATAAATGCCACTCCAATTATGGTGATTCATAAAAATGCCACTGCAATTTCCAAACTTTGAAAAATGCCACTTCCATTTTTGCAAACTTTGAAAAACGCCACTGCAGTTTGCAAACTTTGAAAAACGCCACTCTAGACTTCGAAAAATGCCACTAGAAATGGCATGAAATGGCATTTTTCGAAGTTTGGAAATTGCAGTGGCATTTCTCGGATACACCAGATTTGGAGTGGCATTTATCAAATTAACCCAAAAGAAAAATAACTGGGCGAGCTGCTGGGTCCCTCGTTTCAGCCGCTCGTTGTGCAATTCTCTCGTTTATTGACTACGTTGACAATGGCATGGGACCTAGATGTCAGAAATCCACTAGGAGGAGCCATTTTTTATTGGCTTGAAATAAGGAGGCACTTGCTTGCGTACTGCCATGAACTTGGCGGGTCCCTACTGTCATCCTCTCCACATACAATCATCTCCTGATTGTGTACGCGTCAATTTGCTAGGCCCACAAGTCAGCCTCTAAGCCGTGGAGGACAAATACAACCCATTTAAAAAAATAACAGCCCATTCCATACGGTCAAACGGAAAGTTCAACATTCAGAGCAAAGTAACAGTTCTGATCCACATATAGAGTACTGAACTTTCACGTTGAGAACCATCATAGCCAAGTTAACTATCTACTCCCACTAACACTGTAGTAGCGTACAAGTACTAACTTACTCTTAGCTAACTAGACGATGCCGGCCGCCATCTGCTGTCCATGCTAAACGCCGGCACCGGCGTCCTCCGCCTCGCCTCGGACTTGCCAGAGGTGCGATAGGGCGCGTTGCTCGCGCGCGTTGCCGGCGTGGTCCATCGAAACTTTGGCTTCCAAGCGGGAAACCCACTTGACGAGCTGGTAGTAAAAATCAGCGTCGCGAACGTGTGCGTGCCCGACAGCCTCCAAGGCTATTTGCCGGGCGCCGGCCTCCATGTAGTCAGCCCAGTTGCGGGCGCTCTACTCGTGACTCGATGCGTCAGTGCGCTGCTGCTCCATGTCCCGCTGGCGGTGCAAATCGGCGATACGCTGCTCCTCCGCCAGGTAGTCGCGCTCCAACAACTCCTGCTCCTCCGGCAAGCGGTCACGCTCCAACAACTCTCGATCTCCGCATTGCCATCTAAAGACAGATAGAATGCCTCCTCCCTCCGTCCGCCTTCCGATGAAAACCCGAACACTAGTTCTGGCGGTGAACGCCTCCGGCGTCGCCTACCGCGGATGAAAGGGGGCATGGCGGACGTGGCGAGCGACGTCGGGCCAGTCGGGGCTTATGAGGATATGGCGAGTTGGGTCACGGTGGCACCCGAGAAGGCCGGGAAACAATACTTATAGGCAGAAGGTAGCACGATGGTCATCGGAATTCAATGCATAATGGCTTAGCGCGCCAGCTTGCCGTGGAAAACTAGAGAAACTGAAATTATGACTGTGCCGTCCCGTCCCGTCTAGGTCGCACGCCGGCATGGCGGTCAAACGAGTGCACTCGAATCATCTCCCTGCTTGTCAATAATGATTCCACGGATTTAAAGTGTATCTTTTTTCGCATCAGTTAGCTACCTTAATTATGGCCGGCTGCATGCAGGCACTCAGAATCGCTCGCAGGCAGTACGCTAAGCAGCATGCAACGAGTCGCAGCCGAGGGCACGTATGCAGCCACTTAAATCGCTGGAATTAATTAGGCTTAAACTTCTGCATGCCGTTAATTATTGCCATGCCTTGGTCTTGCTGCTTTGCTCATGGGACTAATAAATCCCGGACGGAGGGAGTACCTTGGTTGGTGAGAGGTTTGAATTAAGCCCTGCAAACCGGAAAGGAGGTACTCCCTCCGTTTTTATTTAGTTCACATATTAGATTTGGTCAAAGTCAAGCTTTACAAACTTTGACCAAGTTTATATACAAAAATATTAAGATATACAATAACAAATCAACAACAAAAATATTAAGATATACAATAACAGATCATATACAAATATGTAGCTCCAAAAGCAGAGATCTAGAAAAAACATATGTTCTTCCTACTAACATGGATGCTTCTCTTGGCCAACATTCAGTACAGACTGAAAGACAAATTTGTTTGTGAAGTCTACAATTCCTCTTGCAAACATAAGTAGTTTCACCAATAGCTGGAACCATGAGAATGAACCACACATGATGGAGGAACATCCACTACAATATGATTTGGTCTTCTCTCGATCACACCACGAGACTATTTTTGGAATACAAACTTTAACTTAGGCAAAATGATGCCCATTGTATAATCAGACCAAAGCAATGAAGCACCTAGTATTGGCCAATAAATAGTACAATACTACTTTTCTACAGTCCATGAAGTGACTATCCAATCTTTCTGTGTCTATTTTCAAATGGCACTGCATGCAGTGACTATACTATTCTCTTGTGCAGTTCAACCAAAATTGCGGACACTTTGTTTGTTTGCCAAATAGCAAACGACAGACATCTCTGTCTGCACAAATATCAAGCAGCTAGTAAACATATACCACACCATGTATTTTCGGTTTAAACATGTCTCTTCCGCTTAGCATCTGTCATGTTCTGCACTGGACAATCTGATACAGTTATGTTTTTCCCTGGACAATTTCATACTGAATTGATTTGCTGGTTCAGAGCAGAAATATAGGGCTTATTCTTCATCAGACCAAGGATATCCATGTTCACAGTGATGGAAGAGGTGAAATCAATACAACCGAAATTGAGCATCCAATCACTGAATCTTGTCCTGCACCTCCAATGTAGGTCCACCCTGCCAATAAATTCACATGCAAACCACTAGTATTACTATCTAATGACAGTACAAAAAGAGTAGCAAGATAGTAGCAAACCATGTACCTTCGTAATGAACAGCTCATAGTGCCACCAATTGGATATAAAGGTTTGGAAAAAAACATGCTCCTAATGTTGAACCAGTTGGACTTTTTGTGCGGTTCCACTAAAATCGAGCATCCATGTTTGCATGGATATTGAAAGTGTGATTACTCTAACAGTGGCACTAGTTGAAGCATAGACTCACAAATATAAGCATTCCAATTTCATAATGGGAAAAGGTAGCAAGACTGTTTCTGACCACCTGTTTGAAGGAATAAATAAAGCAACAGCGGCTGATGTCAGGAAGGCATACATAGTTTTTTTTTCTGAAAAACTGAGCCATTCCTGACCTTTTCTCTTCTTTTAAGAAAATTTTGTGCAGTTCTACTAAAATGAAATGCCATCACTGCCTTGACAATTCAGTGACACTATACAAAAGGAAATGACTTAACATTACATCATGATGTCCGGTATGTAGTCGACATGCATTAGAGACAAACATATAGACCTCCTCCGATAATATAATGAACATTAATTTTAACAAAGGTGTGACTAGCTTTACTGGGATAATTTGAGTGAACTCTACACCCTTTGTTCCTTAATATAAGACGTTTTCGCATTCAATTTAAAGTACCCAAACGTCTAGTATTTAGAAAAACAGGTAGTAGTTTTCTTGAGCACATATCTGGGAAAGCTTGCCACACTTTATTTATGTCCATATGCTAATGCAACACCATTCGAATACTACAAATATACACTAATCCAGTGGCTAGTGCAACAGTAGAGTAGTTAGTTTATTACAGGGTATAGTACAATGGTTTTACTGAACAGATTTCAATAAACTCTAGCACTGGAAGGTTTCTATAAGAATTAACAATACAAAATGTAAAGGTAACAAGTTTCAGCATTGGTATACTAGCTCTGCATGAGCATTAAACCAAATACAAAAGTCTAGAGGTAACCAGCATTATTAACTGATGACAGTATAAAAAAATTGCAAACCATGTACCTCCAAGGTAAATATCATATCGAACTCGGGGGGACCTTAAAAATTGCTATCCCAATCTTGATAATCGATCAAACATAAAAACATGATCGAACGAATCAAGAGAACAGCCAGAGGAGGAGGTGCCCACTCTTAACCTTTCCTCTTGTCTTCATAATTGTCTATGCAGTTTAACCAAAGTAAAATGACATCAGCGCCTTGGCATTTTGGTGACACTGTACAAAAAAATTAACTTATCTCATGAAAGTGAGGTATGTAATCTATAAGCATTAATAGTGCAAAAATCTGAAGGTAGTAATAAGTTTCATCGTTGGTATACTGGTTGTGCAACAGCATTAGAATGCCTTAGCTGAAAAATCTTTAATACTAATAGCAAAAAAAGTGGCAATAAGAGCATGGGAGTCCCATTCGGACAGTGGGCGCACCAGTACGATGTACCTCCACGGACGCAGAGTGGTGAGGGAGGTATGGTTGCCCAGAGCAACAAATATCCAGGCAGCATATGTGGATTACGTCCCATTTTTGCTCTCTTTAGCCACCTTTTTCCTATGCGAGGACAACAAACCGATCGACCTGGTCATTCTCTATTGCGTTGTCATGCCTTTCTACCCTTCTTCAACCAAGAGACACGAGACTCGTTCCTTAGCTACTGATTTCCCCCTTTTCAACCTAGGTGCGGGTTCGATGCCTACTCTCTTGGACAGTACAGTCTCCCTTCCTTTCCTTATTCAACCCAGACATGGATTAGTCTGCATGAAGTAGGGTTTCCTTTAATAGTGCAAATTATGGTTTTCATCTGTGTGGCCAGCAGAGCAGAGGATAGCAAATTGGGAAGATGGTGGAGTGGAAAAAGATCCACATGCAACGACGTGGCAGATAGGGCAATAGAACAAGGTTATGGTTGGAAAAGAGGTAGCATACCTGAGGGTCGGCGGGAAGTGGCTTCCCTCGTGGTCGTCGTCCTCTGCACACACTACGGCAGCGAGCTTGGGGACGGAGGCCATCCCGCGCGGGCGCTAGGTCTGAGAGGACGGCCTTGTCGTCATTGCGTGACCTCGCTCGCCGACGACGAGTGCGTCAACACTGCACGTCCTTTTCTTCCCCGGCGGATCTATGACCACCGGTGAGGAGGGAGAGAGGGGCCGTCTTTTTTAGATCTGGAGATAGTGTGGTAGTGTGAGAAGCAACTGGGCAGCCCTTAGCAAGAAAACGCTCAAGCTCCACCCTATATATCTTTTTTATACTACTAGTACTGGAAGTGGAGTAGTGGTAGAGTACTTTATATTTTCTCTGTGTACAGTACCAGTTAGTCGTGCTTCAAAACTAATCGGCACGCTATTAAAAAAATAAAGGTCGATAACTAATGCGACACCTCGGGCCAACGCGGCCAGATCGCATTTTGCATGAGAAATTACACACCATGGTTCGTTGACATGTGGTCCCGTTCCAACATATCAGTGAGACGACGACGAGTAGTAGGAGTATTTCCGAACAGACATGTAGGCTGGGGCGCCTCTTCGTGAACCATGGCAAACTCGCAACCGTCCACCGACTCTTCGCCTTTCCCTCTCGATTTGGAACTGATGTCGCACGCTCTTCCTCTCCCTCCTCCATTTTCCTTCAGCCCTTCACCCTTTCTTCTGCCATTGTTCGATCGTCTTCTCCATGGAGGGAACAGGCCGGAAACGACCCCGTTATTCTTGCCCCAATCTGAAAGATGACTTGGTGGAGGAACTCATTGATCGGTGCGATGTCATCACCTCGGCTAGCATGGCAGGTTCGTTCAAGCCCATTCTTGACTCAACTAATAACATCATTACAAAGAACCCACGAGTCAAGGAGCGGTTTGATCTCCCCTATCTTCTTCGCCGTGACCCTGATGATGACTGGCGCCGGCACGACGGAGGCCTCGCTCTGTGAAAGTTGATGCCGCTTGATAATGATACATATGATGTTAAGATGCCATCACTTGAGGGCAAGGCTTGGGTGGGCGCAAATGGAGATTGGGTTGTTTACATTGGGTCCAATTGTGAGTGGGAACTTGTGAATGTGTACACTCGTCACCGGGTTCCACTTCCAAAAATCTCAGCACACCGCCCAGAGGTTGAGCACACCGGTAATGTACGCACGTTCAAATACGATCATGGTGACTGTATTCTACGGAAGATAGCAATTTGTCGAGTTCCCAACCGCTCTTGGAATTACAACGACTATGATGTTGTTGCTATCTTCGACAAGCTTGTTGCCTTCCTTGATGGTTTCACTCGATGGATATTGCTCAAAAATCAGTTTCTGTACACGGATGAGTACGGTGATGCAATTCAATACGAGCGCCTTGTGTTTGCTGCCACCACCCGTGGCACTATTTTTGCATGGCATCCTCATAGCTTTGGTACGTTTGTCTTCCACCGTAATTATAATTGTTTCGTCCACATGCATGCGGGTTAGCAAGTTTCCCTTTACTAATTAACCTTCTTCTTGTGTTTCCAAGGTCCTGTGAACATCCCACCACCTATACTTGAAAATTTTTATAACCAAGGGGGAGATGACGATGGTGATGATCACGAGCATGAGGACGAGCAGCACCCACATACTCTGTGGCGCCTGGCAACTAATTCCGATGGATCACCTCTTCTTCTGTGTATACAGCGCACTGATGATGTTACTGCTAAGGAAGCATGTGTAGTCTCCCATGGTCGCACTCTCCGGACCTATTCCAACACCCGTTGCATGGTATTCGGGGTGGATACTAGTGTGCTAGCGCCAACTCCTTCTCCCAGGTACAGAATTGATAGTCTTGGAGAAAACTAGCTCTTCCTTGGACAAAACTATCCGACGATGGTGAAAGGCGATCCAACTGCTATTGACACAACATTAACAGTACCATTTATGAGAAGCAACTGTGTCTATACCTCAGATATTTGTGTGGTTCCCTACCCTGGTACTAATATAGTAGGCCGCTTCAGCCTGGATGATCAGTCCTGCGTTGGTTTCCAAATCGACAATCGAGGGCCCGTCCCAAAGAATCACTTGTGGTTCAAAGCAAGCGTTTCCAACGCCGAGGAATGGTTGAGTTGAAGTTCATTTCATTGCTTGTGATTTGTTGTGTGGTGAAAACTTTAGTATTTATAATGTATCCTCGTTGTCGATGTGGGTTGATGACCTGTTGTATGTAATAAAATGATAGGCGTGTGATAAACTTACTAAATTTATGAATGGCTTTCGAGTCGCTTCTCTGAGTGAGTGGTGCGACGAGGCAAAAAAATATGTTCCAAATACATAATTGTACGTGCATTGCAACAGGTTATCGAATGAGGCCAATCAACAATAGTAGTACACTATTTGTACTAGCTTCAGATGCTTCGCGTGTCGGGCGGGTGTTTTTACTGTAGCCATATGTTAATGTGTTCGCTGTACGTAACCAGCACCTCGAATCCTCGATAGTAGTACTATATAGTAGGAGTAAGTAGTAGGTAGTAGTAGGGTGGCATCAGCCAGAACAAGCATTCACGTCCAGGAGTACGGCACACGCCACCACCACGACATCCGTCTGACACCATATTATTTCTTGGAGTCCGTGCTAGAGCAATCTCTTCAACCTCGTCGTTTCTCTAACTTCAGGCACCGCACGGCGGGCAAGGTGGGGGTTTGCCGATAGTCGGTTTCCTTAACTGCGGTCCCACTTGTAAGGCCAACTCCAACGCACGACCCCAAACACACCTCCGTTTTGCACAGACTCCAACGATAATTTGACTAGAAAAGCAAGACCAAAGAAAACAAGAACCACAAGAATACATTTTACTACTCCTGTAAGTTGGATTAGGGCCTTCTCGATGCATTCATTGTTGATCTGCGGACGCTCAATCTTGCGTCTGTGCTAGCTAAAAGTGATAGAACATCTACTAAATTGTGCTCTATCAATATATGGATGTACTCTTCTTCCCAATACAAAAACTTGCATCCATTCTACTCCCTCTGTTGCACAATACATGCCTTCTATTTGTCAAAATATATATGTATCTAGACATGTCTTAGTATATAGGTACATCCATTTTTGGACAAATGGAAGTCAATTATTTTGGAATGGAGGGAGTACACAATAAAAATTTTAAGTTAGCACAACTAGTCTAATCCGAGAGCAGAACCGAAGATTTGGTTGGGTTCTTCCTCCTTTTGCCGACACGTGAGACATCCAGCATCCAGGTCGTGTCATGAAATAAAATAGAGTGGTAGTTGAAGCCACGAGATGTGCATCTTGGGTTAAACTGTAAATAGAATCTTACTACTCTTGAGTAACTCCAAAAGCGGCCACCAAAGATCTTTATTGGATTTGTTTTTCATCACCAGCACGTCGAGGTGAAAGATGTGCTTGTTTAGTGGGTCCTCTTGCGTTTTCACTAACATGTGGGGCCGCATGTGAGCAAACAGATGATGGGCTCCGCGCGTCCGCTGGCTGGCTGAGAAGAGAGATAGAGGACGGCTGAGCACGGACTGCAAGAAATTTGTTCTACATACCTCGATATAGTGGGGTGGCATGGGCCATAACTCAGTAGCATTCACGTCTAGCAGTACGACACACGCCACCCACACGAGTCCCATCCGACACCAATTTTCTTTGAGTCCGTGCTACAGCCATCTCTTCTCCCTCCTGTTTTCTCAGCCATCGCGCGGTGAGCGGGGTGGGGGTTTGCCGATAGTCGGTTTGCTCAACTGCGGTCCCACTTGTAAGTGAAAATGCAACACGGCACGCATTCCCACTTGAGCGGCGTGCCAGACCAACCGTGTGGGGGCGCGACGTGAACACGACAGGCTTTTCCTTTTGAACTCGTCACTTGTAAAATTTGGTTTTGCTCCATGGCGCGACCGATAGATAGAAAATAACGATTTTTCCTAGAGTAAGGAGAAGTTTGGTTCTGGCACCGTTCATGCATGGAGTATGTATGAAAATTATGAAGTTGATTCGAAAGTTAAGATAATTAATGTAGTATCATATACTACTACATGCATTTGACGGAAAGATAAAAATACATACGGATCCATCAACGTTCAACGACATCCTCACGCCCTAGTGCGCCGGGTCACCAACCGATGTGTGAGGAGCAGCGGCGTTGGTGGCGAGCTCAACGTGCTTCTGAACAGTGCCTTCCAAGTTTGCCCTGCGCTCCAAGAAGGCCAACGTCCTATCGTCCTCCTCTTGCATGTAGTAGTCCTTGTGGACGATTTGCGCATAGACGTGGGTTATTATGTCGATTGTGTCTTGCTGCGCCAGGCGCTGCGCGGCGAGCACGACCTCAAGGTGGACATTCTCCGGCGCGACAGCGGGCAGTTGCAGGGCCACCAATGCGTCGAAGAGGTTGTTACCATAGTGGCCTTTGAGGGTGGCGGGCATCGCAGAGCCTGGGCGCGTCGGCTGGAGGCTTACGTCAAAGTCGTCCGCAAGCTTCTTGACGACGCTGAACTTGTCGAGGAAACCGATGAGGACCTCGTCAAGCAAGGAGACGAAGCTGTTGTTCAAGCGGCCCCTCGCCCTGGCGGCCTCAAGCAATACTACCTGGAGACGTTCCTCGGTGCCGGTGGACGTGGTAGTACTCCTAAATCCAGACGATGATGCTACTAGTACTAGTAGTACTACTACTAACGTAGTAGTAGGAGTACTAGCACTGTACAACCCGTTGGTCAAATTATTACGTGCTGCTCCTCACAGTGAAGTGACAAGACCCTGCGCCGGAGATGACACCTGAGTATAGGCGCCGTGTTCGACATACCATAGTCAGCCTCACCGTCTGCAGTCACTATCATCATGGCTGTAGAGCTAGCCTGCTTACAACTAGCCCTGTTCGACATAATTTCCCGTGCGTAGATGCCTGTGCATTGCACGGAACACCAAGATTGGGGGTGGATGGCCCCGGCAGCGGCCATCGCGCCAGATTTTTCCACGGCCTTCTACTCCTAGATGTGTACACGTGTGCTGGTGTGTGTTGTGTGCTGGGTGTGCGCGAGTGTGTCCTTCTGTGCACGCAGCCGCGCAGTGGTGAATTGTGCGCGAGTGTGTCCTTCGCGCGCAAGATGTTTGTCCTCAATGCACCCTCAATTTACTAGCGTGCGGGGTGCTACCCCGAGTGGTTTCAACTTTGTTTACTTCACCGCGTGTCAGATGGGCCTCTAGTTTACTTATTTTCACGCACTGCACATGGTCCAGCACACGAAGATACAGAACACGAGCTGACAAGGCAGCATGTGGATTGGTTGACCAGTCAACTAAACAATATACGGAGCTATACGCTGACACAGTGAGCGTATAATCCGTCGGTATAGAGAGTTCGAGTGAGACGGGAGGCCCGTGAGAGATAGTAGAGAGAGAGAAAGAGCTATTCCCTCCGTTCGATAATGTAGTTCCAATATTTTTTTAAGTCAAACTTTTGAAACTTTGACCAAGTTTATAAAGAAATTACTTATATCTACAATATCAAATATAAATGATAGTATGAAGTAAGTACATGTTGTGATGAATCTAATGATCATTCCAGATGTAAATGTTTTTCTCCACATATACCTGGTCAAACGTTTCTGAGGTTTGACTTTTCAAAACATCCATATGCTTATGGACGTGATAGAGTCCCTAACTAGAGAGAGAGAGAGAGTGAGTGAAAAAAGTGTGTGTGCGTGTGTGAAAGAGACATGGACAACACACGATAAAAGTAGAGAAAAAGCGTGTGTGTCTTATGCAAACATATCACACATGTATCTTCGACAACGGAGGCAAGGTGAGGAGATAGTGTGTGGTTGTTTGGAACCGAGAGAGCAAGACCCCTAGCACGTGGCCAAGAGGGGTCTGACAAACAAGGGAGGGAGGTCGAGAGAGACATACGGAGAAAATGCAGACATGGGGAGGAGAGAGTGTATGTTTGTCATAGAGAAATCCCCTGGAGATCATGATGGGACTACATGGGTGGGAGATCGAGTGACAAGGTGTGTGCGCGATAGAAGATGCCCCGAGAGATATCGAGATAGACGTATGGATGGAAGGAGACAATACGTGTGTTCCTGTTGGCTAGTAAGAGATAATCATACTTAGGAGGGGGGAGTTCTTGCGCCTATGATGGATTGAGGGATTATGGTACTTAGGGGGGTGCGTGTCACATGGATAGTGGACAAGGGCAGAGAGTGTTGGATGGGTCTATATGTATAGCGCGAGCGAGACATGTGTATGTGTGAACCAGGGACATATAAGGCCAGTTTGGCTTGCGTCCTGAGCATCTTTTGCCTGGCCTGGGGTTGTGGCTGGATTTCATGCACGCTTGTTTGGTTGCTACCCTGTGAAAAAGAAAGCCCGCCTGGCCTGGGTTCCCTTGCACTTCAATTAGCCTGGCTGAACTCCAGACACTACAAGTAGCCTGGCCCAGGCGACCGATTTCGAACGCCTGGCCGTGCCTGGTCGTGTGGCCACGAGGCTAACAGCAACATGGATGGATATTAGCATTAAATAATTGAAGCATGGATTGATTAGTGGGACGTTGATGCTTTTCCTGGCCCAAGCATGAACCAAACGCTTCAGCACCACACAAGCCTGGCCAGGAAGAAATATTTTACATCTCACGTCCACACTAGGCAGTACTGGCCATCAAGGCATGAGGGTCAGGTCACGAACCAAACTGACCAATAAAGTTTGAGAGAGATTGAGGAGCCCCGATAAGGCTGAGTGGTTCGTCAGATAGCTGAGAGGGGGAAAGAGATATTCCATCCGCTCGATAATGCAATGCATGTAAATTATTTAGAAGTCAAACTTTGGAAACTTTGATCAGGTTTACGCAAATGTTATTTATATCTACAATACCAAAGATACATCATACAAAACTACATCTCATGGTGAATCTAATGGCATATGTTTGTCGTACTAGATGTAATTCTTTTTCTCCACGTACATGGTCAAACTTTGTGATGTTTGACATTTCAATAAATCTACATGCTATGGACCGAGGAGAGTGCCTCAGTCGAGAAATATCAAGTGCGTGTGAAGGAGAATGAGTAAGTGTGCAAAAAGAGTATGTTTGTGAAAGATAAAGTGACAACAAACGATAAATTAGAGAGAGAGAAAGAGAGTGTGTTTTTTTTCGTTTCTTATGCGAACATATCACGCATGCATCTCCTAGATGGAAAAGCGAGGCAAGGAGATACACGAAGATAGCTAGTTTGTGATTGTTTGCAACGGAGAGAGACACCCCTGTAGCACATGTCCAATAGAGGTGTGGCCAACAAGGAACAAAGGTCGAGAGGGACACATGGATGGCATCGACGCATGAGGAGGGAGAGAGGGTGTGTTTGTGATAGAGAGATCCCGTCGAGATTGTGAGGGGACTATATGGGTGGGAGATCGGGGGAGTGCGTGCGCGATAGAAAGATGCCCCGAGAGAAACCGAGATAGACCATGCACATGTTTGTGATGGAGACTAAGATTAGCTAGTCATATACATATAGGGGGGACTGCGTGTGCCTACAATCGAGTGAGAGACCATCATACTTGGCTAGCTGGGCATGAGATTGTGTGTGTGCGTGTGGGAGATGGAGAGAGAATGAGGGGGAGATATAGAGTTTTAGATGGGCCTATCGAGTGCGAGTGAGATATGCATGTGTATATGTGACCCACGTGGATGGAGAGTTTGAGAGAGGGGGGGAAGAGCTCCGAGACGATATAGTGGTGCATGAGAGAGTTACAGGCAAAGAGCCAAGGAATCTGTGTGCATACGACGAGTGCACCCAAGATATCTAGCTTGGACTAGCTAGAGTATCATACATAGTGTGCGAGAGAGACCTATAGATGGTGTATATATGCATGCGAACTAGAAAGACCCCCCCCACACACACACAAAGAGAGAGAGATGGAGAGAAAGGGAGAGGGACGAACAAGGTTTTTGTGTTGGATGTGTGCGACAGAATTGAAGATTGTCAACGAGAGAGAGAGAGAGAGAGAGAGAAAGAGAGAGAGAGAGAGAACAGGAATCCGGGAGAGGGGGAGGTCGCGTTTTATGCATCAAAGACTGATATAAACCATGTTTCGATATAACTTGCATTCAAATATTTAAATTGGAGAACATGCTGTCTGCAATCCACACATGAACGGATATATGCATATATGAAACAAGTTCATTATTTGACTTTCAACATGTTCATGGGGTACTATAATACTGTACAACATGCTACTCGATTGAGGTGTTCAATTTTGGATTTAGTTCACTATTTTGACCTACTGAAGGAGCTATTTCATTGAATCGAGATATTTCATTTTGGATTTGATTCGCGTTTTTGAGTGGGTCAACTATTTGTCATATAGTAAATCGCTAGCAACGAGCATGTAAAAACACATTACTCCCGAGCATCATCTCTCCATCTAAAAAAGAAGTGGCAAGCTAATATTTCAAAATTTGATCCGAATCGACTTGGTAAGGTAGACGTGGATGCCCATTCTCCCAAAATTTGAACGAACCGTTAAACATCCTCTCTGCTCGGTGGAATTCGCCCAAGCAAATAAATGGGAGACACAAAATTACCGTCCTATCTAGGACACGCATCAATTGGCCCGTTGTACATCGAGGGTAGGTTCGTAACTTCATCCAAGCGCGCCTTCTCCTCAGCCGAAATGACATGTGCCGAATAATTCATAAACCATGGTCGGCAAAACACGCTCTCCTCGCCCGAAATAGCCCGCGCCCACTATTTCAAAACACTCTCTCCTCGCCCAAAATCGCTCGCGCCCACTATAGTTCAAAACATGCCCTCCACGCCCGAAATCGCTCCCGCCCAGAGAAGCAAAGTTACTCTATTATCCCCGACCCTCAGTACACAGACCCAAGCCGAGAAGCCTATAGGCAAGGGTAGAACTGTAACTCCCCCTCACATTTCAGACAAATGCGTCCGTATGATATGGTTCCACTCCCCTCCCAATTTCCCCCGCCCGCCCCCAATCATACCTCGTGGGCGCCAAATCACCTTCTCCCCGGGAAGCTCCCTTCTCCCGAGTCGCGAAACCTCAGCCCCACCTCCATGGCGCCCCCCACCGCACCAATTTCACAGCCGCCCTCCTCCCTAATGCCGGAGACGCTTCCCATTTGTCGTCGTGCACTGGGCCGTGCGCCTCTTACTCCGTGTTGCTGGTGCTGCCTCGACGACGGCTGCGTGAACCGTACCGGAGCCGATTCACGCCCGCTGTTGTTCACGGCGCCGGAGCGGCTCCAACTTTGGATCCGTCTAGAGTCCTGGCGCTGCTTCGGCGTAGCCATCGACCGTCGCGACATCGCTCTTTCCCTGCCGCCGGTTGCCACCGCAACCGCGCCAGCCTCACCGACTCAGCAGCTGGACCTGCCTACTTCACCATGCCGCCAGATAGGTCGCACCCTCATCTCAAATCACTTTATTTAGGCGTTAGTTGTCTGAATTTTTATTCTGGGCCAATCGATTTGCAATGGGAAGTAGCACCCCTCGAGGCGGTGGAGCTCCTAGGCTGCCAATTAGCTAGTGTATAACGTAAGGGTGCGGGGCCGCAAAGTTCGCCGCAGAAGCAGCGCTTAGATGGCTATCTTTTAGAGTTGCGTGGGTTGAAGGTACTGCCGCTGCCGGATCTGGATGACGGGGACTCTTTGTGGATTGGCCCGGGGGCAGCGCAACCACGGCAGTGCGGTGGGGCGGGGAGCGGGGTTTTGGCCGGGGCCATAGACGGCGGAGGCCGGCTGCTCTGTCGTTGGTCGCTGGCTCTTCGGGGAAGATTCCGAACAGTGTCGGCCGAGAGGCACAAGACGGCCAGCCATCCGGCGTAGATCAGACAGTACCAAAACAAAATAAAATTGTGTGACCCCAATTTAGTCTTCAGTCAACAGACGTGTGACCACTCTCGTACCTTGTTGTTGATCTCTTAGTGTATTTCTTCAGATCAAAGAGATATGTCGTTCTTAACATTATGCGTTATCTACATCTTCACACACACCGTCTTCTGACTCACCGCAGCTGCTCCAACAAGGGAAGCATACACCAGAAGGGAGCTATAGTCCCCACTCAACAGTTCCCTGCATCGAATGCGCGTGCCCGACATGCGAAGCCACAACAACTGCAGGGCCATCCACAAGTCAGCACATGATTCTCACTTCTATGGATGGCAGCCAGATAGGTTGTACCCTCATCTTACTTGTGTGCAACATTTATTGGTTTGTTATTCATCTAAGCATGGAAAATAGATCATCACATTTCACTGTATATTCATGTTGATTTCTTACGGGTCTTGTTCAGGAGTTAACGTTGTTCCATAGTTTAGCTAAGATACTTGTTCTTTAGGTAACACTGTTCCATCGTTATCATCCATCAGACAATGCTATCCCACAGGCTGGTGATTATAGTATTATACCACTTCTAGTATTTCATATGTTGTTCTTTAATACTTTTGTGTGCCATCTAGTTAATCTCGAGTACAAACAATACATATTCTGTAGCTTTCATCTGTGTTCTCCCTTTAGTTTATGAGACCTGTTGCTGCTAGTTAACCCCAGTCCTACTATTTATGTCGTCTCCTACAGGCACTCATTACATAAAACTAACTACTAGTTGTCTTCCATGCATGTCAGGTATAATTGCACACACTGATATATCCACAAGAACCTCACGGAGCAATGTAAAGGCCAATAAACTTGATGTCAATGATACCCAATATGATGGAACATGTAAAGGCAGTTCTTCAGAAGACTTGCAGAAAGATGATGAATCCTATTTACCCCACAAGGTCCTTGCTCTAACTGGGCCTGTGATATGGGTACAACATGCATATAATGTCCTAGAGTGTATCTACTCTGTTACAATGCCATGTGCTTAGCATGCTGATCATGCATGTATATATGTCATGCCTTCCTGTTTTTCAGTACCTATTCCATTCGTGATATCATGTTTTCAAATTTAAGTACTGTCATTCTACTCTATCGCAATGCCATCTGCTTAATTTGGACATCATGCTTCTGAATATCTTATGCATTGTTATTCATCTAGCTCTTACACCATACTCCCTCCGTCCGGATTACATGTTGCCGAAATGGATAAAAAAGGATGTATCTAGAACTGAAATACGCCTAGACCCATCCATTTTTCCGGATGGAGGGAATACATGTCAATATGTCATGCCTTTCTATTCTTCAGTACCTATTCCATCTCTCTATTGCCGCATGTTTTATAATTAAAGCACCATTCTTCTATACAAGGCATGCAAGGGGAAGACGACTATGTTAGAATCTGAAGGGTTACAAACAAGGTCTTTGCAAAAGATCCAAACGCCAGGAGATAATAAACCAGCTC
The DNA here is from genome assembly GCF_056163025.1 of Triticum urartu. Classification (NCBI taxonomy): domain Eukaryota; kingdom Viridiplantae; phylum Streptophyta; class Magnoliopsida; order Poales; family Poaceae; genus Triticum; species Triticum urartu. The sequence continues at coordinate 298,745,666 of NC_141877.1, forward strand.
CAGTTTTTAAAGATACTGCTCTAGCAGAGAGAAACCCAACTCCTACTAATAATAAGCAGATTCCAGTGGCCAAAGAACTAGTCCGCTCCAGTCCAGCAAAAATATGTCAACTCAATTCTAAGAAGCGTGTGCGTATCCTTGCATCATGAAATTTTATAGCATGCTGATCATATTTTCTACATGTTTATTACCCATCTCTCTTTTAGAAAATAAGCTTAACAAATAGAAGATTTTCTGCAATGGTATCGTTTATGAGGAAAGATTCTTGCAGGAATTCTCTGCGCTCCAATGTAGATGTAAGTACCTGTTGTATATCACTATATTTTCACATCAGCATGTATTTTGATAATCGGCGTGGATCCAACATTTATCTGATCTAAATTTAGTTGTAGAAAAATGTATGGTTAAAGGCCACAATGTTGATTTTTGCAAGGAAAACTGCCTGGTAGTTTTGCATCCTGAGCTGCATGAGTGTACTATCTCATATCAGTGGGTTTGAATACTTTGGTTCTGCAGTGGGTTTTTCAGTGTTTTTTTACTGTGTTGTCCTGTCGCATCCCTAGCTCTTACATCATACTCCCTCTGTCCGGATTAAATATCGCAGAAATGGATAAAACTGGATGTATCTAGAACTGAAATACGCCTAGACCCATCCATTTATTTGCGGATGGAGTGAATACATGTAAATATGTCATGCCTTTCTATTCTTTAGTACCTATTCCATCTCTACTGTAGCATGTTTTATAACTGAATCACCATTCTTCTATATAAGGCATGCAAGGGGAAGATGGCTATGTTAGAATTTGAAGGGTTACAAACCAGGTCTTTGCAAAAGATCCAAACGCCAGGAGATAATAAACCAACTCCATTTTTCATAGATACTACTCCAGCACAGAGAAACCCAACTCCCACTAATAATAAGCAGATTCCAGTGGCCAAAGAACTGGTCCGCTCCAGTCCAGCAAAAGAATGTCAACTCCATTCTAAGAAGCGTGTACGTATCCTCGCATCTTGAAATTTTATAGCATTCTAATCATATTTTCTACATGTTTCTTACCCATCTCTCTTTTAGAAAATAAGCTTAACAGATAGAAATCCCAGGCCGCCATAACCTCTCCTCTCCAGCCGCGAAACCCCACCCTGCTCCATCCGCCACGTCACCGCTGCCCAGCCGGAGCCTCTTCCCCGACGACATCGTCCAGCGCAACAACTCGACGTCCCTCGTCCACCTCCCCGGATGAGGATCCATCGTCCATCTCGCCGTCCCGCCGGTTCAGCCGCCCCATCCTCCTCCTCCAAGGAGCTTCTCCGACGATCGCCTCGTCTATCGCGGCTGCTCCATCCCCACAGCGCCGCCTTAACCTGCTCCACCAGAACCGCAGCATCCTCACCGACTCCTCGGACGAAGCCGAGGCCTAGCCGACGCCACCAAAGAGGTTGTACACTCATCGCATCGCAGCTTCTCCTTAACTCGACCTCCCGGCGCCGATGGTGCTCCATCCCGCACCCCCATGGACTGGCTACCTTGAAGCCGGCGCCGCGGGCGACATCTCCATGGCGGCTCTCCCCCAGTGCGAGGCCCCTTCCGCGCCGGCATCCATACCAGCCGGATCTGCTGCTGCTCTCCCCCTCGCTCATGCTGCTACTCTACTCCGATTAAGCCACACTTCAGTCGACTGAATCGACTTTTGGGTCAGTCGATTTTCAGGGGTTGGGGGGGATCACCGGAGTTAAGGAAGAACCACCCGCAGCGGGGACGGGGGCTCGCCGGAGAGGTACCCCACTATCTATCTTAGGGTTCAGGGTGGGGGCGGGGCCTAGAGGGCTGGCCAGGGCGGCGGTGGCGAGTTGTTTCGGGGCGGCGAGGCGGCGCTGGGGCCGACGGTTCAGCCGGTGGTGTCTGGCGGCTCAAGGGGTGCAGGTTGAAGATGAACTGTAGGCCCTCCCTAAACTACATGTCAAGTGCCTCTCTGCTACCATTGCGTTCAGTTTCGACAGTAGCATTCAGATTCCACAGTAAATTTCAGTTTCGACAGTTAAGTTCAGAGTCAACAGTCTTTACCTCATCTGTTGTAGTCAGGTGGTTTTTGGTGATGTTAATTTTACATCCATTTTACATCATCTATTGGAGATGCTATTAGAATCCCACTTGAGATTGACGATGTCTGTCTTGTGCTGCTTCAGCCTTGACATCTTACGGCTCACCGGAGCTGCTCCAACGACAGAACGATCCGTCACAACAGAGCAGTGCCCTGGACGCCGTCTACAGATTCCTCAGATCTTCCTTCACACCTCCGACAGCCACCTCTGCCTCAACTGCTTCAGCGACCAACCCAATGATGTTGAGGTCGACACGGCTATGGCAAAGAGGTTGTACACTTGTTGCATCACTTATTACTATACATTCACGTCGATCCAGTAGGGCTATTTTGGTTCAACGGAAAAACATCGATCCACTGGTTGTTACCATCACTCTAAATTTTTGCATGCTCTCCTTACATAATCTCACCATATTTTTTTTCGTATGCATGTCAGATATTGTACACAGTCATGATGAACATGTAGAGAAAAAGAGAAGAGTTTTGCGCTGCAATACAATGTCATGCAGACATCGCTCCATGGTGGGTTCAATGGCAAACCCTCCCCACCCCTCTCCAGATTGTAATCCAGAGGAAGATATCCAAGGTTGTCAGAGTCGCGATTCTGTTATACGATTCTACGACTTTACGATCCAAACTAACCCCTATGATTCTATGATTTTAGTTCATGGAATCTACGTTTCTACGATCCTGATAGTGAAGATTTTACGATTTGCGATCTTACCATCCGAGCTCCGTTCCGATTCAAAATCGTGATTCTGACAACCTTGAAGATATCTGTTCTGAGGCGGATTCGGACGCCGCTGACCACTCCTATTTAACCCCCAAGGTGTTTGCTCTACCTTGGCATGATGATGTTAGTCATATCATGCATATGTTGCCTTGCAGTGCCTACTTTTGACATCATATATGTCATCTGCTTAGTTTAGACATGTTCTGTAATGCCACATGTTTAGTTTCTATATCATATATGGGAATTATGCACTCTCATGTCTTTTAGCCAGCCATAATATATGTGAAATGTGCAATGCCATCCTGTTTAACCAGGCATCATATATTTGAATGATATCTTGCCCATCCTTTTCTTCATTACATTTCCATTTGTCGACAATGTTTGTACATTAAACTACTCTTCCTGTGAATCAGCCATTTGGGTGGGAGATGGAAAAATCTGGAGTGAAAACAAGGCCTTCAGAGAAGACAGTGCTACCTGTCGAAGCAGATCTCTTGTTGGGTCCCGATAGCTCTTCAGAGATGGATTCAGAGACAGATGACCGGTCCTATTCCCCCACTGAGGTGTATGCTCTAACTTGGCACAGTTATACTGCTCATATCATGCATAAGGTGTCTTGCATTGCATAGTTTAGACATCATATACACAATATTCAACACCATGTTCTTAGTTTAGACATCATATCGAATGCCCTATGTTTAGCATATAAATTACATATGTGAATTAAATGATGCAATCCTAATTACTTAGATAACATGTAGGTGAATTATGTCATGCGATCCTGTTTAGTTATTCGTCATATCTTTGAATTATGTTATGCTATGCTATCCAGTTTAGATAGACATCATATATGTGAAATTATGTCATGCTATCTGTTTTAGTTAAACAATATACATGTCAACTATTTCATGCCCTCTTTTTTCCACACTATCTATTGCATCTGTCTCTCATACAATGTCTGTACATTCAACTATGTTTCCTGTTTATCAGCCATTTGAATTGGAGCGGGTGATGCGAGTATCTAGCGGACTAAAAACACGGTCTTCAAATAAAACAGTGCTACCTCTTGGTGGATATAGCACCCTGGTTGTACATGCACAAGAACTAGCCCTACCACACATAACCCAAACTCTTGCAGATTGTACCCCTACTACGATGGACAGAGAACCAGCTTCACCCAATCTAACCCGAACCCTAGCCGATAGTAACCCAGTTCCTGTTGACACAACACCATCTCCACCATAGAGCTCCCAAACAAGAGCAGTTAGTAAGGCAGCTCCAGTGCCCATAGGGCCAGTACTATCACGGCGAACCACAACTCCACCAGTTAGTACGCCTATTCCTGTGGAGGAAGCACAACCAGCTAGTCGTAGTTTGGCATCTATGGCATTTGATGTTGTTAAATCGTATGTGCGTATCTTCCCATCTTGGAAATATTATACTGAAGATGAAGGAAAATGCCAGTTGCAGGTGTTTGTCCAGGAGTTATGTGTAAGTAATGTTATTCATGGCAATTACTTTGCTTCGTCCCATACATCCTACCTCCATGATGGTTATAATACAGCAAATTTTCCCATTTTTCTCTATAGAGAAGGACCGATTTGGAAACTCAAGATGAGGTAACCTGTGCTAATACCTCTACTATCTTCAAGAATGCTTGGTGGCAGTATCGGAATTACCTGAAGAAAACGTACTTCACCGGCAAAGAAACTCATCAAATTCCCTTACGTTCTACTGAGACACATTTACTGGACGATGACTGGGAACGCCTTGTTCTGTACTGGTCCCGAACCAAGAATGTGGTAAGGTCTATGAGATCATTTTCTATTTTTAAGTATTATATTCTTGCGTCTTACTGTACTCTGTAGAACAAGTGCCTAAACCTGAAGAACAACTATTCTAATTTAAGATTCCATTGCTACCATAGGACATAGATATATGTTTGTTTGATGCTTTTATTATGTACTTGTACTTGGCAATAGAAGACTTGGTAGTTTAATCCTGTCCACCTTACTAATGAACTGGTTCACCGAAATGAGTTTCATATACTAGTACATGCTAAACATGTTATGTGTCTGCTTGTTTCTTCTTTTAGAATGCTGACAGAATATTGGGGAAGAGTGCCTTATTAAGCAACAGTAAAGGAAGTAATGCAGATAAGGTTCAGGATAGTCACACATCCTGTCTTGGTTTAGTGTTGGAGTTACTGGCCACTACCGCTTGCACAAGCTACTCAAACTCACTGTCTGAATCAGTTCGGTTTCTTGAGTCTCAACTACAAGCTGAAAGACATCGATTAGCTGTGCTGCGACAAGAAGCGGAAGGACTACGGAAGTCCCTGGAGCATTCAGATGCATACTTTCTGGTGCAACAGCAAGTGTTGGAGGATTTTAGCGCCAAATAGGACAAAGCTAATCAGCTTGCCAAGCTTATTGCCAGCATGGTGGATACCCAGGATAACGTTTCTTGAGCTCTTCTGAAGTTGTTTCAGTTATGCTCTTGTTTTGCTGCCGCGTTTATTTGCACTGGTGGCCAATTTTGACGGCCAGTGTATATGATATGCTACTTTGTTCCCTATATTTTCACTGGTGGCGAACTTTGATGCCCAGTGGATGTAATATGTGTAATAGCCGTGATAGCCTAGCGTTAGTTGCTTGCTTATTTATTTCCTTGTTGTCTTGTTTATTTGTTTGCTTGTAGTCATTGCAGTTCTTTTTCTGCGGTTAACTAGTGGCTGCAATAACGTATTTTTTAAAACTAGGCCACAATAACCATGGGCTAATATTTACTATAGTGACACTGGGCCTCCTATGGGCCGTAGAAACAGTGGGCCTTCTACGGGCCGTAGAAACAGTAGGCCTTCTACAGGCCGTAGAAACAATGGGCCTTCTACGGGTCATATCATCAATGGGCCTTATACGGGCCGTATGATCGATTGGCCAAACATGGGCCAATAATAGGCCGCATTATGGCCGTAAACGGGCTAGAGTTGGAATCGTCCGTTCATGGGCCGACCATAATGGGCCATCGTTAATAGGCTGTATTTGATGACGCTATGAAAACAGCCCAACATATTAATGGACCACAAACGGGCCAACTATAACCACGGATTGAATTTGGCCCACAAGCAGAAAATGACAGTAACGGGCCGTAAGTAAACGAATGCTGGAAATGAGCCCAAGAATAAATGGGCTCTGAGAAGGCCGAAAGATAACATGGGCTGGAAACGGACCAACATAATAACGTGCAGTTAATGGGTATAAAGTGATAGACTGTTCATTACGGGCCAGTTTCACCACGGGCCGTTAATGGGTGTAAAGTGATACACTATTCATTACGGGCCAGTTTCACCACGGGCCGTTAATAGGCCAAGAGTTACATAGGGCCTCATATGGGCGGAAAGACATCATGGGCCATACATGGGCCAGAAGTGAAAATAGGCTGGAATCATATTGGATGGCCCAGATGACGCTACTGGGCCTAATTCGGATAGGGCGTAACGGGCCTTAGGTTAGCGGGCTGTAAATGGGCTATATGTGAACAAGCCGTTAACAAGCTTTCCATGGGCCGGACCGCCACCTTTTGACCAAGTCAAACGGGCCGGCCTTTTCACAGGAATGGGCCTCTATTGGGCCGTGCCACGTGTCGACGTATCATAGGCGCCTTCCGTCCAATGAGTGGTTGACATTTGTCCCAACGATGAGCCGACACGTGTTTCCTCCAACCAATGATGATTTTACACGTGGAAAATTCCCATTGGTTGGGGCTGTTAACGGGTTATCGGATCCAAAACCCGACCCGATAGCTTAACGGCGTTCCGTTACGGTGGATGCCACGTGTCGGTCACCCTTGACGAAAGCACTTCTGTGACGCGCGATTTATCGTCATGGAAGTGGACACTTCCATGATGATAATTTTGGAAATGTCATGGAACATTTCTACGACAGCACAGGTATGACTATCTTGATTCTGTCATAAATTTTTCATGGATGTACATGCATGACAAAAAAGCGACCTACTGTGACAAACACGTATCATCACGGAAGTGTATTTTTTTGTAGTGTCTACTACTGCGCACCTTTCGCCGGTATCATACACCCACCATATACCTTCCTCAAAACAGCCACCATACCTACCTATCATGGCATTTCCATAGCCATTCCGAGAAATATTGCCATGCAACTTTCCACCGTTCCGTTTATTATGACACGCTCCATCATTTTCATATTGCTAGCATGATCATGTAGTTGACATCGTATTTGTGGCAAAGCCACCGTTCATAATTCTTTCATGCATGTCGCTCTTGATTCATTGCATATCCCGGTACACCGCCGGAGGCATTCATATAGAGTCATATTTTGTTCTAAGTATTGAGTTGTAATTGTTGAGTTGTAAGAAAAATAAAAAGTGTAATGATCATCATTTTTAGAGCATTGTCCCAAGTGAGGAAAGGATGATGGAGACTATGATTTCCCCACAAGTCGGGATGAGACTCAGGACGAAAAAAAGAGGCCATAAAAAAGGCCCAAACAAAAAAATGAGAGAAAAAGAGAGAAGGGACAATGTTACTATATTTTTACCACACTTGTGCTTCAAAGTAGCACCATGATCTTCATGATAGAGAGTCTCTCATTTTGTCACTTTCATACACTAGTGGGAATTTTTCATTATAGAACTTGGCTTGTATATTCCAATGATGGGCTTCCTCAAAATGCCCTAGGTCTTCATGAGCAAGCAAGTTGGATGCACACCCACTTAGTTTCTTTTGTCGAGCTTTCATATACTTATAGCTCTAGTGCATCCGTTGCATGGCAATCCCCACTCACTCACATTGATATATATTGATGGGCATCTCCATAGCCCGTTGATACGCCTAGTTGATGTGAGACTATCTTCCCCTCTTTTCGTCTTCTCCACAACCACCATTCTATTCCACATATAGTGCTATATCCATGGCTCACGCTCATGTATTGCGTGAAGATCAAAAAGGTTTTGAAAATGTCAAAAGTATGAAACAATTGCTTGGCTTGTCATCGGGGTTGTGCATGATTTAAATACTTTGTATGGTGAAGATAGAGCATAGCCAAACTATATGATTTTGTAGGGATAACATTCTTTGGCCATGTTATTTTGAGAAGACACAATTGCTTTGTTAGTATGCTTGAAGTATTATTATTTTTATGTCAACATGAACTTTTGTCTTGAATCCTTTGGATTTGAATATTCATACCACAATTAAGAAGATCTAGATTGAAATTATGCCAAGTAGCACTCCGCATAAAAAATTCTCTTTTTATCATTTACCTACTTGAGGACGAGCAGGAATTAAGCTTGGGGATGCTTGATACGTCTCCAACATATGTATAATTTTTTATTTCTCCATGCTATATTATCTACTATTTTGGAATATATTGGGCTTTATTTTCCACTTTTATATTATTTTTGGGACTAAGCTATTAGCCGGAGGCCCAGCCCAGAATTGCTGTTTTTTGCCTATTTTAGTGTTTCGGAGAAACATAATATCAAACTGAGTCCAAACGGAATGAAACCTTCGGGAACGTGATTTTCTCATCAGATAAGATCCAGGAGACTTGGACCCTCCGTCAAGAAAGCCACGAGGCGGTCACGGGGGTGGAGGGCACGCCCCCTGCCTCGTGGGCCCCTCGGAGCTCCACCGACGTACTCCTTCCTCCTATATATACCTACGTACCCCCAAACGATCAGATACGGAGCCAAAAACCTAATTCCACCGCCACAACTTTCTGTATCCACAAGATCCCATCTTGGGGCCTGTTCCGGAGCTCCGCCGGAAGGGGAATCGGTCACGGAGGGTTTATACATCATCATCCAAGCCTCTCCGATGAAGTGTGAGTAGTTTACCCAGACCTACGGGTCCATAGTTAGTAGCTAGATGGCTTCTTCTCTCTTTTTGGATCTCAATACAATGTTCTCCCCCTCTCTCGTGGAGATCTATTCGATGTAATCTTCTTTTTGCGGTGTGTTTGTTGAGATCGATGAATTGTGGGTTTATGATCAAGTCTATCTATGGATAATATTTGAATCTTCTCTGAATTCTTTTATGTATGATTGGTTATCTTTGCAAGTATCTTCGAATTATCAGTTTGGTTTGGCCTACTAGATTGGTTTTTCTTGCAATGGGAGAAGTGCTTAGCTTTGGGTTCAATCTTGCGGTGTCCTTTCCCAGTGACAGAAGGGGCAGCAAGGCATGTATTGTATTGTTCCATCAAGGATAAAAAGATGGGGTTTTTATCATATTGCATGAAACTATCCATCTACATCATGTCATCTTGCTTAAGGCGTTACTCTGTTTTTAACTTAATACTCTAGATGCATGTTGGATAGCGGTCGATGAGTGGAGTAATAGTAGTAGATGCAGGCAGGAGTTGGTCTACTTGTCTCGGACATGATGCCTATATACATGATCATACCTAGATATTCTTATAACTATGCTCAATTCTGTCAATTGCTCAACAGTAATTTGTTCACCCATCATAAAATACTTATGCTCTTGAGAGAAGCCACTGTGAAACCTATGGCCCCCGGGTCTAATCTCATCATATCAATCTCCAATCACTTTATTATTGATTTTATTTTTTACTTTGCCTTTTACTTTTTACTTTGCATCTCTATACCAAAAATACCAAAAATATTATTTATCATCTCTATCAGATCTCACTTTCGTAAGTGAGCGTGAAGAGATTCACAACCCCTAAGCGCGTTGGTTGCGTTGAGCTATTCTTTTTGTGTAGGTACGAGGGACTCACGCGTAGCCTCCTACTAAATTGATACCTTGGTTCTCAAAAACCGAGGGAAATACTTACGCTACTTTGTTGCATCATCCTCTCCTCTTCGGGGAGATCCAACACAGTGCTCAAGAGGTAGCACTGTGCTCCACAGCCTGCGCCTTCCCCAACTGCGTTAGCTCGGCGTCGCGACCCTTGACGGCTTCCTCCCGGGCCTTCATCTTCTCCTCCTCCACCCTGCGGCCTGAGCTTCGTCCGCACGCTCATTGCGCATGGTACTTAGTTCGGCCTCCAGCAGCTCGCAGCGATCTTGGGCGGCTATGGCATCCTTCAGCGCTACCTCGTGGGCAACCGTAGCTTGGGTGACGGCCTGCTTGTCCTTCTTGGAGTCCACAACAGCCTGGCTTAGTGCCGCCCGGACGACCACGTCCGAATGGAGCCAGCCAGAGATCAGCTCCAGGCGCCCGGCCACCAGGCGACAGTCGGTGCCTCAAAGATCCTCCCGCAGCAAGGTCACCGCAGAAAGAGTGCGCTCTAGGATGTCGGGGTAGGCATAAGGATCCGAGGTCAACGGAGCGGTGGAGGAAGGAAGAGGCAACATCGCCACGATGGCTTGGGAGGTTGAGGGTTCCTGAGCTTCGGGGACTTCAGCAGCCGAGCCGGACGCCGGCGCCTTTGGTGCCAGCAGGGCCATGGGGGTTGCCTCCTCCTGAGGATGCTCCCCCAAGTTTCGTGAGGACGACCGGGCGGGGGAAGCACGAGCACTACCATCTTCCTTCCTTGTGGAGGAGGGAGCGGCCGCCGCAGGTGATAAGGTCCCGGGCAGTACCATCGTGTCCTCCTTCCTCCTCTTCGCCGCAGGCGTCGGCCTAGTCAAGTGATGACCCACAAGTAGAGGGGATCTATCGTAGTCCTTTCGATAGTAAGAGTGTCGAACCCAACGAGGAGCAGAAGGAAATGATAAGCAGTTTTCAGTAAGGTATTCTCTGCAAGCACTGAAATTATCGGTAACAGATAGTTTTGTGATAAGGTAATTTGTAACCGGTAACAAGTAATGAAATGAAATAAGGTGCAACAAGATGGCCCAATCCATTTTCTAGCAAAGGACAAGCATGTACAAACTCTTATATAAAGGACAACGCTCCTGAGGACACATGGGAATTATCGTCAAGCTAGTTTTCATCACGTTCATATGATTCACGTTCGGTACTTTGATAATTTGATATGTGGGTGGACCGGTGCTTCGATACTGCCCTTGCCTGGATAAGCATCCCACTTATGATTAACCCCTATTGCAAGCATCCGCAACTACAAAAGAATTATTAAGGTAAACCTAACCACATCATGAAACATATGGATCCAAATTAGCCCCTTACGAAGCAACTCATAAACTAGGGTTTAAACTTTTGTCACTCTAGCAACCCATCATCTAGTTATTACTTCCTAATGCCTTGCCATAGGCCCAAACAATGGTGAAGTGTCATGTAGTCGACGTTCACATGACACCACTAGAGGAAAGACAACATACATCTCATCAAAATATCAAACGAATACCAAATTCACATGACCACTTATAGCAAGACTTCTCCCATGTCCTCAGGAACAAACGTAACTACTCACAAATCATATTCATGTTTCATAATCAGAGGGGTATTAATATGCATAAAGGATCTGAACATATGATCTTCCACCGAATAAACCAAATAGCATCAACTACAAGGAGTAATCAACACTATTAGCAACTCACAGGTACCAATCTGAGGCTTTGGGACAAAGATTGGATACAAGAGATGAACTAGGGTTTGAGATGAGATCGTGCTGGTGAAGATGTTGATGGAGATTGACCCCCTCCCGATGAGAGGATCGATGGTGATGACGATGGTGATGATTTTCCCCTCCCAGAGGGAAGTTTCCCCGGTAGAACAGCTCCGCGGAAGCCCTAGATTGGTTCCGCCTCGTGGCGGCGGAGTTTCGTCCCATGAGCTAGCTTATGATTTTTTCCTCCACGAAAGACCTCATATAGCAGAAGATGGCCATCAGAGGGTTGCCAGGGGGCCCACCAGGCAGGGGGCGCGCCCCCCACCCTCGTGGACGGTGGGTGGCCCCCTCTGGTACTTCTTTCGCCCAATATTTTTTATATATTCTGAAACGTTCTCCCGTGAACTTTCAGGACTTTTGGAGTTTTGCAGAATAGGTCTCTAATATTTGTTCCTTTTCTGGCCCAGAATTCTAGCTGCCGGCATTCCCCCTCTTCATGTAAACCTTGTAAAATAAGACAGAATAGGCATAAGTATTGTGATATAATGTGTAACAACAGCCCATAATGCAATAAATATCGATATGAAAGCATGATGCAAAATGGACGTATCATCAAGAAACAGAAGGCGTCAAGAATCAGCAGCAGAAGCAGGAACAAGGCAAGACAAGGATACTTACTGGTCCACCGTGGTGTAGACACTCTGCTTCCTGAGCTTGAAGCTTGAGAGCCTCCCAGCCAGAGGCACGTGCGCAAGGGATCTAGGCGCAGAAGAGGGGGCAGCAGGCAAGTTGGAAGCAGCTTCAGGCAGCGACGGAACAGGGGCGTCATCTCGGGAGGCCAGCGCCGACCTTCCTCTCGTCAGAATCTCGACTGACGACTTCCTTTGGGGACTGACCTTGGACCTCGAGGAGCCCCCTGCAGTACACAGCACCTCCTCTTCTAGGAGGACATCGACCTCTTCATCATCATCAGGCGGGGTGCAGAGGATGTCGGCCTTGCGCAAGGGGGAGGTCTCCCCCGCCCCTTCATGGGTCACCTTTGAGTCGCGGTCCTCCTCTCCCTCTTCTTCCTCCTCTCCCTCCTCGTGAGACTCGCCGGAAGACACGACCACCAGAGATGTCGCCACCGGGATGTTCGTGGGCGCAGGCGGCACGAGCCCACGTTCATCGAAGACAGGCAGAGCGGCGACAACCTTTGCCCCATCCGGGCGGCGGTACAAGGGAACAAGGCCATCATGCGGGTACCCTTGGTCGTCCCAGACCAAGGAACAAAGAGTCGAGCGCAATTCCTCATCGGAAAGGGGCTCTGGGTGCAGGCAGAGGTCCTCCCCTTTGTCTCCAAGCTTCAACAGTGGGCGCGGGTGCGACTGGAGGGGAGCCACGTGTTGCAGCATGGATTCTTGGGCAATCATGGCCCCCGTCGGCTTCGCCGTTCTCGAGTCGCTGGGCTTCAGGTCAGCGGTCATCCTCTCCAGCACCTGCGTCGCCCGCGGGTCGGTGAGCTTCGCGTGAAGCCATCCCTCGTGGGACACAGACATCTCCGTCGGCAGCACCAGCCGGGGGTGGACGTGCTTGGCATCCATCAGGACCCACTTGCTCCTGAAGCCCTCGGCCTTCTTCCCGGCCTTCGAGATGGCATTGGTCCTGTTGGCCGTGACAAAGCCAACACACCCTGAGCAGGGGCCATCCTTAAGCCGGAGAAATAAGAAGTGGCACAGCAGTGCCATGGACGGCATCACTCCGATGTACCCCTCATAGTAGAGGGCGGAAATCGACAGGAGAAGGACAGAGTTGGGATGAAGATGGAGGGCGTGGATCTTATAGTGACTGAGGACGGAGTAGAAGAAGTCGGAGAAGGGGGGAACCAACCCGGTGACAATGCTGCTCGTGAAGAAGGGGTAGAAGGTGCTGCCAGGGGCCTCAGGCTCGGCGGAGCCGACCCGGAGCACATTCTTCCTCTTCTTGTCACCCTCCACCATCATCAAGAGCACGGCAGGCAAGTTCTTCTCCGACATGCTCGGCGCGTCGAGCGCGGGCTCGTACCAGGATGATGAAGGGGTAGCCCGGGCTTTCTTGGGCGCCATCGACGGCAAGCTCGAAGGAGGATCTGGGAGGATCTGGAGTCTCTGGAAGCAAAGGGCAAGAAAGGGGATCTAGAGCAAGATGAAGGAAAGCAATGAAGGCAAACGCAGCCCGCGCCAGCCTTTTGTAAGGTGGGTAGTTGCCGAGGCAGCATGGGAAAGCGGAGACGCCCACGTCCAATCAACCGCCATGCGTCAAATGAGGCCACAGGCTATTGGGGCCCGCAGCGCTCCGCACTTGCCCCTTGGCTTCGCCTCGGAGCCAAGTCCGAGCGCGCCTTGGGCCTAGGGGCTACTGTCGGCGTCCTGGGAATGGGGGTCCCCAGACTTGCCTACCTGCGGCCCACGGCGTGGCTCCACCAGCGGCCCTGTATGGCCCATCTCCACCAGCAAACACTCAAGACCCTCGCGAGGGGCCGAGCGTCGCGAGGAGGACGACGCAAGACCTCCTCGGGGGTGGCCTCACCAGGCTGGCTTGCGAGGGGCGGAGAGATCAAGGCAAGGGGAACCTTGCAAGCTTCCTGTGATGCAAGCCATGATGACCAAGGCCAGGCGGGCACCAGGCGGGCGCCAGCGTGTGAAGTGTCCTCGTTTCCCCTTTGGTGCTAAAGAGGAAAGCGTAGGCGCGGAGTCCCGAGGCATCAAGCAAAGGTTTCCATATCGGTGCAACGAGACCAAGACCAGCAGGACGGTAGGACGGAGGTCACCATGGAGCCCAGGACGGCATCACCACCAGAGCCTTTGGCAGGCAAAGACCATCTTTTGTCTGGATAGCTTGTACTAGTTGTCCCCCTTCAAATTAGCCGTTGTGGGATCCCTTCCCGCCTAATATTTGAGGAGAGGACCCAGGCCTCTATATATAGGAGTAGCGACCATCGTAGGGAGGATCTGGTCTGATCTGATCGGCTCATCAGGAAAAGAGAGAGGAGCCTCTATCCATTGTTGAGGAAATCGTTAACTGGTAGCTGCTCGGTCGGCCGGTGAGTAGGGGATTAATAGGCTAATCGGCAAGTTAATCATCCATTTAATCAATTAATCAGACGATTTATCGGGTAATCGGCTACTCGGGGACCCCACGAGTAGGGATTAATCGGCAAGTTAACTGGTTAATCGGATGAATTCTTGAACAGGGCCTCTATCGCATCAATTCACCAAGCACAAGAACACCTCTCCTCAGGAGGTTGTTCTTCCCTTGTAACTGTTCATCCTCAGCCCAAGGGGCAATCCACCACACCACACTGGAGTAGGGTATTACACCACATCGGTGGCCCGAACCAGTATAAATCTCGTGTCCCTTTGTTCTATGAGTTCGACGCGCTGAGCCTCGAGATTGCCGTGAGGGCGTGATCTAGAGGGAGGAAAGATCTTCGTGCGCACCCAGTGTTTGAACCTCAAGGGTTTTGCCGGAACCCGAAATCCGACAGGCCCCAACCGCCCGCGGCCTTGATTGCCGCGTGGTGATTGATGGGACGTGGGCGCCTCTGCTTCCCCACGCTGCCTCGGCAATTGTTCTCGCCTGACAAAAGGTTGGCGCATGCTACAGAGCCTTGATTGCTCCTTCGTCTTGCTCCAGATCCCCTTCTTCTTGCCTTGACAGACTCCAGATCCACATGAACTCCTCTCCGAGCCTACAGCCGATGGCGTCTGACAAGGTGAAGGTCGTGCGCTCGCCTTCCTGGTTTGAGCCCGCCCTGAGTGCGCCCAATGTCTCGAAGAAGAACCTTGCCACCGCGCTCCTGATGGTGGCAGGCGACAGCAATGAGGGAGGAGAGACCGCGCTTTGGTTCGACTCCACCGAGCCGGACGCCTCGGGTAGTACCATCTACCCCTTCTTCATGCACATTATCTTCGCAGGGCTAGTCCCCCCTTTCTTTGAATTTTTCTGCGCCTCCGCCATTACAAGCTCCACCCCCTCCATCTACATCCCAAATTTGTCCTCCTCCTGTTGATCTTCGCCTTTTATTGTGAGGCATTTGTGGGGGTGATGCCGTACGTAGCGCTGCTTTGCCACTTCTTCTACCTCCGGAACAAGGATGGCCCGTGGTCAGGGTGCGCCAACTTCGTTGTGGCCAATGGAAGGAACGCAATCTCATGAGCCAGGAAGAAGGCGGATGGCTTTTGGACCAAGTGGGTCCTCATGGATGCCAAGAGCCCCTACCCTCGGCTGGTGCTACCGACGGGGAGGCCCGTGCCTCATGACGGGTGGGGTAGCATGAACTCACCGGCCCGCATGCGGAGCAGATGTTGGGGAGGATGGCGGCCGACCTTAAGCCCGACGATCCGAAGGCGGAGAAGTTGACGGGGGCCATGATTGTCAAGGAGTTCCTGTCACAGCATCTGGCTCCACTCCAGGCATGCTCGCGCCCCTTGTGGAAGCGCTTGGACAAGGGAGGCGACCTCCGCCTGCGCATGGATGCCTTGTCCGACGAGGAGCTGGACAAGGTTCTCCACCTCCTGGTTGCGGAGGATCATGGGTACCCGCCTGATACCCATCTTCCGCTGTACTGCTACCCGGATGGGGGCAAAGATCGCTGCCGCTATGCCCGTCTTCAACGAGCGCGGGCTCGAGTCGCCGGCGCCTACCGGGACCCTTGTGGTGGCGGCCCCGGTGATGGTGTCCTCCGGCGAGTCTGGCAAGGAGGAGAGGCCTTAATCGAAGGCGACCCGAGAGGAGGAGGGGGAGACTTCTCCTCTTCACATGGCGGATCTCCTCCGCACCTTCCCTGACGACGACAAGGCCGGCGAGCATCCGATGAGGGAGTCGCCGAACCCCGCCGGGGTCAAGACAAGGTCTGGGTGCACCCCTCCGAACAAGCCGCCGACCGGGGTCCCGAAGAAGAGAAGATCGGCGTTGATCTCCCGAGGCGACGCTTCTGCTCCATCGCCAGTCGGTGCTGCTGTGGGTGCGGCCGCCGCGCCCTTGCCTGCCCCTGGGGCTCACGTGCCAGTGCCCTAGGCCGCGAAGCATTCGGGCTTGGTGCTCCAGAAGAGGCCGAGGGAGTATGTCGCCGTAGACCAGTAAGCGCTTCGTCTTGATCTTTTGTTCCTTTCTTTGCCATAGTTTCTTGATGTCTCCCCTTGCACTGATAGGCCCTCGTTGGTGATGAAGAAGAAGAAGGGGGCGACCGCAACCCCTGAGGCTCAGCAGCCGGCTGCTGCCACGCCTCCTCTGGCGCAGAGGGATGGCGATGGCTCCCGGGCCTTAGCGTCTGGGTCATCCACGCGAGATCCAGAAGCCTGTCCTCGGGAGAAAGAAATCTCCGTAGCCAAGCTGGCTCCTGAAGTCTCCGGCCCCGACTCGCCTGCTGAGGTCACGAAGGCTCAGGAGTCCCCGGTTCCTTCTTCTCCTACAAATCCGTGGACCCTAGTACCAATGTCGTCTCTTCCTCCTTCCGTCGCCCTGCTGGGCCATGATCCCCCTTCTTCGCCTGATGCCCTGGAGAACGCCCTTCTCGTGTTAACCCCGCTTCGTAATGACCTTTAGGGTGCTGATAGTCGGCTGGCGTCGGTGCAACTGGAGTTGGTCTCGGGGTGGCTGCGATTTGATGTGTCCGTGTGGGCGGCATGGGCTCAGGACGTGGCAGCTTCTAAGGAGGGTAAGCGGGCTGCCGACATGGTCGCAGCCGCCCGTGAGGTGGCATTGAAGGATGCCGGGGCCACCAAGGAGCACTGTCGGGTGATGGAGGCCAAGCTGGAGAACATGCGCAATGAACGCGCTGCCGAGGCTCGCCAGCACGGGGCACGAGAGGAGAAGCTGAAGGCTCAAAAAGACGCGGTCGCCGGCCGTGATGCTGAACTAGAGCAGCTGGCGCCGGCGCAGGCCGCGGAAAGCGGCCGCCTGGAGAAGCTGGGGAAGAAGCTGGAGGCGGAGGTGGCCCAGTTGGAAGCCCGTGCGAAGGTTTTGGTTGAAGATCGGGCGGCCTTCAAATCCCTTGAGCTGAAGTCGTGCGAGGCACTACGGGAAGGGCTTGAAGAAGCCGCTGGTGACCGACGAGGGAGGTCCCGCCGAGCTACTTCCTCATCTAGTTACGGCGCTCAAGGACGTCATTAATGGGATCGGCCCCATGGTGGAGGGGGAAGATCACGCGCTCTCCTCCTTGGCCATGACGCGCGTCTTCAGCCACCTCCACCTTCGTGACCCGAGCACCGACCATGGAGCTTTGCTTGAACCCGTGGACGAGAAGCACTGTGCAGCTGCTGCTGACGCCGTGAAGGACTTGGTGGAGGCCCTGCTAGAGAAGTTCCTCGCCATCGACCATGCGCCTCCAACTGATGGTTCCGCCAATCCCACGACCACGGCCGACGACACGGGCGACGAGAACGCTATCGACGACAGGGCGCTCCCTGTCGGCAGCGCCCAAGGCTCAAGAGGAGGCTTGCTAGCGGTGCTCCTTTCCATTTCACTTTCCTACGATATGCACCGTGCCTCGTGGAGCCATTAAGACTTTTGTTTGGTATTTGAGGAACGTGTCTTGTAATAATTTGTTAAGATTCCACGATTTCCTTCCCGTTTGCTTGATGTTCTATGTTGGCAGGGCCCGGCCCCGCGCATACCTTAGCCGCCGTTGAGTCGTCCGGTCCGGATCACCAGGACAGGACCAAGGGGTGAGGGGCTACGTGGCCAGTTAGGCTCCTGAGTCGCGAAGCTCAGGAGTCCCCCTTGATGCACAAACAGACCTCCATACATGTCCTCACCGAGGTCCCGCTCGGGAGGGACGCGCGACGACTGGGTTCGATGGACCTGGCAGGGTGGTGTACGCCAGGCGTGACCTGAGCGCAGCCCCATGCCCAGCCCCCTTGCGTGACTCTCCCGAGGGGAAACCGTTGCGACAAGGCTGGACACCGAGCCAGGTGGCTCCCTGAGGTTGATGCGAACATGGGCACCCTCAGTTGTTTATCACCAGTGCGGAGCATAGTGTGTCTGGGCACTCATGACCTAGTGCGGGACTCACGAGGCCCTACCTCAAGGCGGTTTGCTCCTGATCTTGGCTCTTGATAGTTGTGTTGGTCCTGCGAGATGGTTAGGTGACCTACGCTGAATGAACCTCCTGAGGTGATCATATGAGAAGGCCAAACACCAACGACCCCAGGAGGTGATGTAAACGGGGCCAGCCCGCCCGAGCATAGACGCCATGCCAAGTCTTCTCATGCGCTAAATCCTAAAGAAAGACAACCGGCACGCGGCTCCCGTGGTGATGAGGCACCGGGTCACACGCCCTAGCTCATCCGTCCGCGATTAGCTCATGCGAGAGCCAAGCACCAAGGGCCATGGGAGGTGATGTACACGGGGCTAGCCCGTGAGCCAGAGCTCAGCCTCTTGGGTTTAGCGACACTGCAGGGACGGACCCGAGCACAAACTCCGTGCCGTCCCTTAATCATGAGGCGGCCGTGGGTGGGTTCGCAAGGGCGCATGACGTTCGTGGCATCAAAGTGCCAGTCTGGCAATTGATAATCATAAGGTAACCCATGCAAGGAAGCAAGCTATTTCAGATAAATGCAAGGGCGATACATGCCGCAGGGACGGACCCGTGCGGCCTAGGGATGACGCAGCCTGAGGGGTTCCCCCAATAGAGTAAACTAGATATGAAAAATGATACATCCCGCAGGGACATGCCCGCGCGACCTGGGCTGTTGCAGCCCAAAGGGTGCCCCCAACTGAATAAACCAGAAATTGTCACATGGCCCTGTTGCTGAAGAGGTGTTGAAGTAGCTGAAGACGCGTGCTGAAGAAGCTGCTCTTCACAAGCCACCTGAGTCTAGAGCCTCAGGAGGCTTTGGGGGCCCAGGAGGCTCATGAAGAACCTTCGCCATCTCCACTAGGACTGCGTGATGCCTTGCCTCCTGAGCTGCCAAAGCGCTCCGCAGGTGGTGCTGGAAGGTAACAGCCGCGTTCGGCAGGCCAAATGGCATGCGAACATAGCTGTGAGGTGGACCCTCGCACCGACCAACGTGTGAAGGCCAGAAACGCTCCTGGAATGCGGCCCTGTTGAGCCCTGGGATGTCGACGCAGACGTGCATCTCGTCACCCTCGCCAAGACAAGGAGTTGCGCCAGGAGGTGGGCGGCGGTCGCCACGTATGGCTCTTTCTTCTTGAAGCTCCTCGGTTGCCTTGGTGATGAACTCCTGGGCACCATGCGCTCCATGCCTCGTGCCCTCATGAGGGAAACATGCGATGAAGCACGCCTCCACGTGGTGCCTGAGCGCCTCCCTCGTGACATTGGCTAGGTTAGAGGCCCTCCAGAAGAGAGCCCTCGAGCCCAGCCCGAGGAGGGCGCCGGGCGCGCCTTCCTATGCGAAGGAGGGAGGCGCCCCATCCGCGGGCGCAGGTCTTGAGGTGGTGCTGCTGGAGACACCGTTCTCATGAGGCTCTAGGCGGAGCAGCGGCTTCTTCTTCTTGGGGACAACCTCAAGATGGTAGTTGGCACCTTCGCTATCTGGATCTTCCACCGCCGCAGCCTGATAGGCACACTCGAGAGAGCACACCGCGTCTTTTCCTCGCAGGCGACCGTGATGACACAGCAGCTTCCTGGCATCTTGAGGACGTTGTAGCCGTTGTGGGTCACCGCCATGAACTTGGCCAGGGCCGGATACCCAAGGATGGCATTTTATGGAAGGAGAATATGGGCGACGTCGAAGTCGATGAGCTCGGTGCGGTAGTTGTCACGCTGGCCGAAGGTGACAGGGAGGCGGATCTGCCCTATCGGGGTGGTGGAGCCGTCGGTCACTCCTGAGAAGGGCTTGGTGGGCTGTAGATGATCATACGGCACTTGGAGGTGGTCGAACATCTTGACGGAAAGGACATTAAGTCCCTCACCGCCATCGATGAGGGTTTTGGTGACAAGGATGTTGCTGATGACGGGCGAGTAGAGCATCGAGAGGGCGCTAGCAGTTGCTGCGCACTTGAGCTAGTCAGATGAGATGAAGGTGATGGTGTACTTGGACAACCGGAGCGGGCTTGTGGCCTCGAGCCTGGGGAGAGCCGTGTTTACCTCACGCGCGAACTGCTTGAAGATGCGTTGGGAGGCTGGGCCCTGAGCGCCACCCAAGGTGCAGGCGATGGCGCCCCCTCGTCCTAATGATGGTCGTCGTTCCTCCTTGGTGGCAGTGGCAACGGAGGGAGGCCAGCCTTGCCCTGAGGACGGTCCTCACAAGGCTGATCTTTCCAGGCGCCCTCATGAGGCTGGTCCTGCCAGCGGTCCTCACGCGGCTGGTCGCGCCACTCCTGGTGGGGGCTGCGGTCGTCTCAGCGTCCTCCACTTCATCCTCCTCCTCGTCCATAGCCCCGGTCATTGCGCTCAGGGCATCGACGGAAGCGCCCATCATGGATGGTCCTCAGCTCCTGACAGTCGTTGGTGTTGTGGTTGTGTACGTTGTGGAAGGCGCAGAACGAACGGCTTCCCTTGGACGACACCGGGTGATCGCAGCCGCGCTTCATCTCTGGCTCAACAACGAGCATGGCCGCTCCCTTGCGCTTCACATCCTTGGTCTTGGCCTTCTTGTCTTCTGGGTCGGTAGCTGGAAGCTCGAGGAGGGAGAGGAGACCCTCCTCATCTCTCGTGCACTTGGTTGCCATGTTGAACATTTCCAGAGCCGTGCATAGGTCCTCATGGATGGCGAGCTCCTCCTTCATCCTGACGCCGCAGACGCCATCAGAGAACGCCGAGATGATGGCCTCGTCTGTTACCTTGTGGATCTTGAGGAGAACGCTGTTGAAGCGCTGGATGTACTTTTGCAGGGTTTCCCTCGGCTGCTGCTTGATGCGCCACATGTCACTAGCGCCCGGCCAGCGGTCGCGAGTGCCCTAGAAGTTGGTGACGAAATGCTCGCGCATCTCGTCTTAGGAGGAGATCAATCCAGTGGGCAAGTTCAGGAGCCACGAACGTGCGCCATCTTTGAGGGCCATGGGAAACCGGTTCTCCATGACTTTATCATTGCCGTTGGCTGCCTCGATGCTCAACTCATAGAGCTGCAGGAACACAGCAGGGTCAGGGGTGCCGTCGAAGCGTGGAGGCAGGTCGGGCTTGAACTTCCCGGGTCAGACGACACTGTGCAGCTCAGGAGTGAAGGCATGACAGCCTGTTGTAGTCACCGGAGCCCACCATGGGGGCGGAGCCTGGTCTTGGTACCCGCGCTGCTGCCGCGGGCGGCGCACGGTCTTGACGTGGTGGTGCAGGGAGTACAGGAGCATCTTCTTGCGGCCGCAGGATTTTCGGGCAGCTTCCTTCTTCACGCACGGGCGCCCTGCGTAGTGGGTCACGCCGCGGGGCCGCGCTTCTTGGTGCGAGGGCGGCGTCCTGATGTGGAGGTGGTGGAGGCGCTCTATGGGCTACGTCGCCCGCAGCGGGAGGCAGACAAGGCAGCGAGAGGGATGGTGCAGGAGAGCCCCAGTGGCACTGACGAGCTCGGCGATGTGGTCCAGCCAGTCCTCGTAGAGGTCGTCAACAAGGAGGTAGCATAGGAGATCGCGCGCCATAAGCAGCGCGACCTGCGCGTCTGCGGGCCCGCGGCGAGCATGTGATGATGAACCGGCCGGAGTCAGCGACGGGGTGGCGGTGCGTCGGTCTCGCCGCACGGAGGGGTGCAGCGACGGAGCCTGCTACTCGTTCCCTGCTTGGCCGGTGGCGGCGTTGGCAACAGGTGATGGAGAGCGACGGGGAGGCCCACCAATGGGCGCCATCGGCGACGCGAGCATTGAGAGCGGCCCGGCGCTCATCACGGGCTCGACGAGCGTCAGCCATGGAACTGGTGGAGCGTGGAGCGTGGATCGATGGAGAAAAAGCTTCGGCGCACCCCTACCTGGCGCACCAAATGTAGGATTACGGGTTCGGGCAAACCCTTGTGAGGTTCGAATTCTAGGGTGCGCACAAAGTACTCTCTCTCTCTCGCTAGCTCGCTCGCTCAACGATCTCATGGCCTAGCTCGAAGAACCCAAAGAACACGAGACACCGAGGTTTATACTGGTTCGGGCCACCACGAGATGTAATACCCTACTGTAGTGTGGTGGTGTATTGCCTTGAGGGCTGAGGATGAACTAGTACAGTGGATTAACAGCCTCTGGAGGAGAGGTGTTCTTGAGCTCGATGAGTTGGTGGATGCGAGGATGGAATGGATCCAATCCAAGGTCAGTCCCAGATCAGTCTGGTCTGTCCGGTCTATGGTGGTGGCTAGTCCTATTTATAGAGGCCCTGGTCCTCTTCCCAAATGTAGGCGGGAAGGGATCCCACAACAGCCAATTTTGAAGGGAAGCAACTAGTACAAGCTATCCTGACAAAAGTAGTCTTCGCCTACCAAAGGCTCTGGTGGTAATGCTGTTGTGGGCTCCGCGGTGACATCCATCCTGCCATCCTGCTGGTCTTGGTCTTGTTGCACCGATATGGAAATCTTTGCCTGATTCCTTGGGACTCCTCGCCTGCGCCTGCCTCTTTAGCACCAAAGAGGAAACTGGTACACTGCGCCCGCTAGTGCCCGCCTGGCCTTGGTCGTCACGGCTCATGTCATGTGAACCTCATGAGGCGCCCCCTTCATAGATATCTCCGCTCCTCGGGAGCCGGCCTAGCGAGGCCTCCCCCAGGGATGTCTTGGTGTCGTCCGCCTCGCGAGGGTCTTGAGTTGTTTCTCTCGAAGCTGGGTTGTACCAGGTCGTATATGGAGCCACGCCACGGGCCGCACGCAGGCAAGTCTGGGCACCCCCGGTCCGAGAACGCTGACACTCTCCGTGTGTTTCAATTCTTATCTTTCGTGTGAGCATCGTTGAAATCTTATGCCTAGCTAAGGGCATGAAACAATAGCGCTTGTTGGGAGGCAACCAAATGAATAAAATTTACTCATGATTTTGCTTTCAGTTATTGAGTGCACAATTATGCTACTGTTATGATTGTGTTTTTGTGTTTTTATTAGTGTTTGTGCCAAGCAAAGCCTTTAGGATCTTCTTGGCTGATAGTTGTTTGATCTTGCTGAAAAAAATAAAAACTTTCACACAAACAATTGTTAGAAATCACAGGAGTGTGATAAAATACCCATTCGTTTGGCAGAAGATTAGTATAAAAATTTATCACCTGTTCCTATTTTTTCAGAATTTTTGGAGTTACAGAAGTATTCGAAATATCCAGATTACTACAGACTGTTCTCTTTCTTATAGATTCTGTTTTCTTTGTGTTGCGTGCTTGTTTTGATGATTCTATGGTTTTCTTTAATGAGTTTTTGCCATAGGAAAGTAGGAATACAATAGATATAATGCAAGAATAAAATATGAGTTGGTTTGATACAATACTTATAGTACTGATTTGCTTTCTTATACTAACAGATTTCACAAAGGTTTTGTTGGAGTTTTGTGTGATTGAAGTTTTGAAGTTTTGGGTTATCTTACGATGGATGTAGGAGTAAGGAGTAAGAAGAGCCTAAGCTTGGGGATGCCCATGGCACCCCAAGCTATTATCCAAAGAGAAGCAGGCAACTAAGCTTGGGGATGCCCCGAGTGGCATCCCCTCTTTCTTCTAACAATTATTGGTATTTTACTCGAAGCTATATTTTTATTTGTCACATACTATGAGTTTTGCTTGGAGCGTCTTGTATGATATGAGTCTTTGCTTTTTTTTGTTTTTCTTTTGAATTCTTGAATCCTTGCTGGACACACCTATTTGAGAGAGCCAAAATTATGCCATGACTTGATAGAATTGCTCTCTATGCTTCACTTAAATTTTTATGAGCTATGGATTTGCTCTAGTGCTTCACTTACATCTTTTTGAGCACGGTGTGCTTAGTTATTTTTGATGAAATGCTCACTTGCTTCACTTAGATTTATTTGAGAGTTAGTAAATTTTGAAGAAATTCTCTCTTGCTCCACTTAAATTAATTTGAGAGAAAGAAATATTATGCTCATGATCTTCACTTATATTTGTTTGAGCTTATCAAAAGAAACACATGAAAATTTGTCCTAAAGTGATAGATATCCAAGACGGATATAATAAAAAAATTCATGAAGATGATTGGAAAAATAAACTTGATTCCTTGTAATAGTTTTGAGGTATGATGATGTGATATGTGAGTCATGTTGATGAGTAATTATGCTTTAGAAAGAATATTGGTGTTAAGGTTTGTGATTCCCTATGCAAGCACGAAAGTCAATAGTCATGCAATGAAATTACATCCTACTTATGGTGCATTATTCGGTGTTAATTATGCTTAATGCTCGTTTATGAGATTATTTGTTTCTTGGTTGGTCGCTTCTCAATCTTTTGCTAGCCTTCATTTTGCACTAAGTATGATCACTACTTGTGCATCCAAAAACCTTTAAACAAGTTTTGCCACATGAGTCCATTATATCTACCTATATGCGGTATTCTTTTGCCGTTCTAAGCAAATTTGTATGTGCCATCTCTAATTTTCAAAATAAACTTCTCTTTTGTGTGTTCGTACCGCTCGCGAAGCAGTGAGGGGTGGCTAATATTTTCCATGCTAGATGTGTTATTCTCATGATGAGTGTTTATTCACTTGTCATTGCACGAGAGTAAGGCGAAGGTATTAGGAATGCCCAGTCCCGAAATAAAAAATGAATTTACTTTATGTTGTCAAATAATAAACTCCTTGGAAAGTGTTGGTATGGAGGGCACCCGTGGATACGGTTAGCCATGGAAAGTGAAAGTATGGTGGAAAAGGAATAAACTTTAATGTCTGTTTAGGAACCACCTATGATATATCTAGCATGGGAAGTGTTGGGAACTCTAGGTCGTTTTCATTGGTGGGAAAAGCACACCTCCCATAATGTTTTTATCTCTATTTTTTCGCTTTGAGCGCTGACACCTCTACAAATCCCTACTTCCCTCTACAAAGGGCCTTTCTTTACTTTATGCAATTTTTATTTTCATTTTGAGTCTCCATCTTCTCTTATAAAAGAACCAACTAGGAGGCACTATGATTGTACTTGAGTATTGGGTGTAGTTAATATGCGAGTGTGTTTCATGAATGGATCAATGATTGAGCATGATGGGCTAGGGATACCTTATTTTAGCGTTGATATTTTGAAAGACATGGTTGCTTGTTGATATGCTTGAGTATTTAAGTCATCATGTGAAAACTAGACTATTGCTTTGAACCATATAAAAGTCCAAATGTCCATGCTATAAAAAAATAATATGAGATGACATGTTAGGCAACATTCCACATCAAAAATTCTGATTTTATCATTTACCTACTCGAGGACGAGCAGGAATTAAGCTTGGGGATGCTGATACATCTCCAACGTATCTATAATTTTTTATTGTTCCATGATGTTATATTATCAATCTTGGATGTTTTATAATCATTTTATATCATTTTTTGGTACTAACCTATTGACATAGTACCAAGTGCCAGTTGCTGTTTTATGCATGTTTTTTACATCGCAAGAAATCAATACCAAACGGAGTCCAAACACAGCGAAACTTTTTGGAGATTTTTTTGGACCAGAAGACATCTAGTGGGCCGGAGAAGCGCCTGGGGTGCTCCGAGGGGAGCACAACCCACCAGGGCGCGCCTGGAGACCCAAGCGTGCCCTAGAGGGTTGTGCCCACCGCGGGTGCCGCTGAACCGCCTCTTTGCTCTATAAATACCCCAATATTCCAAAAACCCTAGGGGAGTCGACGAAAATCAATTCCAGCCACCACAGAGTCCAGAACCACCAGATGCAAACTAGACACTATCACGGAGGGGTTCACCACTTCCATTGGTGCTTCTCCGATGATGCGTCAGTAGTTCTTTGTAGACCTACGGGTCCGTAGTTAGTAGCTAGATGGCTTCCTCTCTGTCTCTCTCTCTTTTGATTCTCAATACAATGGTCTCTTGGAGATCCATATGATGTAACTCTTTTTGTGGTGTGTTTGTTGGGATCGGATGAACTTTGAGTTTATGATCAGATCTATCTTTTTATCCATGGAAGTTATTTGAGTCTTCTTTGATCTCTTATATGCATGATTTCTTATAGCCTCGTATTTCTTCTCTGATATTTGGGTTTTGTTTGGCCGATCTATTTATCTTGCAATGGGAAGAGGTGCTTTGTAGTGGATTCGATCTTATGGTGCTTGATCCCAGTGACAGAAGAGGAACCGACACGTATGTATCGTTGCTATTAAGGATAAAATAATGGGGTCTATTTCTACATAAATAGATCTTGTCTACATCATGTCATCGTTCTTATTGCATTACTCTGTTTCTCCATGAACTTAATACACTAGATGCATGCTGGATAGCGGTCGATGTGTGGAGTAATAGTAGTAGATGCAAGCAGGAGTCGATCTACTAATCTTGGACGTGATGCCTATATAACAATCATTGCCTGGATATCGTCATGATTAATTGAAGTTCTATCAATTGCCCAACAGTAATTTTTTTACCCACCATTTGCTATTTTTCTCGAGAGAAGCCACTAGTGAAACCTATGGCCCCCGGGTCTGTTCTTTAATATATTTGCCTTGCGATCTATTTTCCTTTGCTTTTATTTTCAGATTTATTAAACCAAAAACACAAAAATACCTTGCTGAAATATATTTTATTTGGCATTCGATCTATCAATATTTACAACTCTCTCACGTCTGTTTGCCTATCTCTGGCGTCGTTGCCCGAAAGGGATTGACAACCCCTTTAACACGTCAGGTTGGGAGTATTTGTTATTTGTGTGCAGGTGCTATTTACGTAGTGTTGCTTGGTTCTACTGGTTTGATAACCTTGGTTTCATCACTGAGGGAATTACCTACCGCCGCTGTGCTGCATCATCCCTTCCTCTTTGGGGAAATACTGACGTAGCTTCAAGCTGCATCATCTCTCCCCCACACTATCGCCTTCTTATTAACTTGGGGGCTGAAGCCGACGACTAGTAACTTTCAGAATAATAAAACTGCCACATAGGAGTCAAAATTAAACAATAACATACACAACATACAAACAGGCCACACAAATAAAGCAACATGTTTGGGTGGCAACTGGACACGAAATCACTCAATGATTATATCCTTCGAACACTAACCCTCTATCGCCCGAGTACCTTCCATAACTTGGGCAAAGTACATCTCGGGGCGGCGGTGCTCCTTTCCAGCAGGCGGAGGACCAATAGCCATATCCAACGGCTTGTGATACGTCTCCATCGTATCTACTTCTCCAAACACTTTTGCCCTTATTTTGGACTCTAACTTGCATGATTTGAATGGAACTAACCCGGACTGACACTGTTTTCAGTAGAATTGCCATGGTGTTATTTTTGTGGAGAAATAAAAGTTCTCGGAATGACCTGAAACTTCACGGAGAATATTTTTGGAATAAATAAAAAATACCGGCGAACAAATCAAGACCAGGGGGCGCACACCCTGTCCATGAGGGTGGGGGCGCGCCCCCTGCCTCGTGGGCCTCCTAATGCTCCACCAACATCCATCCTGGCTCCATATATTCACGTTCGGGGAGAAAAAATCAAAGAGAAGGATTCATCGCGTTTTATGATACGAGCCGCCAACAAGCCCTAATCTCTCTCGGGAGGGCTGATCTGGAGTCCGTTCGGGGCTCCAAAGAGGGGAATCCGTCACCATCATCATCATCAACCTTCCTCCATCACCAATTTCTTGATGCTCACTGCTGTGCGTGAGTAATTCCATCGTAGGCTTGCTGGACGGTGATGGGTTGGATGAGATTTATCATGTAATCGAGTTAGTTTTGTTAGGGTTTGATCCCTACTATCCATTATGTTCTGAGATTGATGTTGCTATGACTTTGCTATGCTTAAAGCTTGTCACTAGGGCCCGAGTGTCATGATTTCAAATCTGAACCTATTATGTTTTCATGAATATATGTGAGTTCTTGATCCTATTTTGCAAGTCAATCGTCACCTATTATGTGTTATGATCCGTTAACCCCGAAGTGACAATAATCGGGATACTTACCGATGATGACCGTAGTTTGAGGAGTTCATGTATTCACTAAGTGTTAATATCTTTGGTCCGGTACTCTATTAAAAGGAGGCCTTAATATCCCTTAGTTTCCGATAGGACCCCGCTGCCACGGGAGGGTAGGACAAAAGATGTCATGCAAGTTCTTTTCCATAAGCACATATGACTATATTCGGAATACATGCCTACATTACATTGACGAACTGAAGCTAGTTCTGTGTCACCCTAGGTTATAACTGTTGCATGAGGAATCACATCCGACATAATTCTCCATCACTAATCCAATACCTACGAGCTTTTCACATATTGATCTTTGCTTAGTTACTTTTCCGTTGCCACAGTTACGATTGCTACAAAACTACTACTATTACCTTTGCTACCGTTACCGGTACTATCATATTACTTTGCTACTAAATACTTTGCTGTAGATATTAAGTCTTTCAGGTGCGGTTGAATTGACAACTCAACTGTTAATACTTGAGAATATTCTTTGGCTCCCCTTGTGTCGAATCAATAAATTTGGATTGAATACTCTACCCTCGAAAACTGTTGCGATCCCCTATACTTGTGGGTTATCAAGACTATTGTCTGGCGCCATTGCCAGGGAGCGTAGCTCTATTCTTTGAGTCACTTGGGATTTATATCTGCTGATCACTATGAGGAACTTGAAAGACGAGAAAACCAAAATGTATCCCTCAACTACGAGGGGAGGTAAGGAACTGCCATCTAGCTCTACACTTGATTCTCCTTCTGTTTTGAGTAAACTTGCAACACCTAAACCTACTTCTGCCATTAATTCTGATATGTCACATGTTATTGATGATGCCACTTCAGCTATGCATGATATTTATGATGAAACTACTTCTATGCTTGGGCTAGAGAGAATGAAATTATTGAAACTGATATTATTGATGAAAGTGATGATGAAGATTCTCCCCCTAGATATGAATTGCCTGTTGTGCCTGAGGGTTATATTATGGATGAAGAAACTGCTAGAGATTTTCTTGCTTGCAATGATAGATATGATCTTAAGAAATTATTAGCTAAGTTGAAATAAAAATCTTTGAATGCTAGAATGAAATATGACCCTGCTTTTGCTACTTCACCTATCTGTATTTCCGATAAGGATTATGATTTCTCTGTCGACCCTGAGATAATTACTTTGGTTGAATCTGATCCTTTTTATGGCTATCAATCTGAAACTGTTGTGGCACATCTTACTAAATTAAATGATATAGCCCTATTCACTAATGATGAGAAAACTCGTTACTACTATATCCTTAAATTATTTCTATTCTCATTAAAGGGTGATGCTAAAACATGGTCTAATTCTCTTGATCCTGGTTGTGTGCGTAGTCCCTAGGATATTATTTATTACTTCTCTGCTAAATATTTCCCCGCTCATAAGAAACAAGCTGCTTTAAGGGAAATATATAATTTTGTGCAAATTGAAGAAGAGAGTCTCCCACAAGCTTGGGGAGGCTTCTCCAATTACTTAATTCTTTGCCTAATCATCCTCTCAAGAAAATGAAATACTTTATATCTTTTATAATGGACTTACTGATGCTTCCAGAGCCCACCTGGATAGTTGTGTTGGTTGTGTTTTCAGGGAAAGAACTGTTGATCAAGCTGAATTGCTATTGAATAATATGTTGAGTAATGAACATGATTGGGCACTTCCTGAGCCAACTCCTAAGCCAACTCCGAAGAAAAGGGGTATTCTATTTCTCAGTCCTGAATATATGCAAGAGGCAAAGAAATCTATGATAGAAAAGGGTATTAAAGCTGAAGATGTTAAGAATTTACCACCTATTGAAGAGATACATGGTCTTGATGACCCGACCCAGGTAGTACAGGTAAATTCTCTCTATAGACTTGATGAAGGTGATAATCCTCGTTATAAGTCTGCTAGCCAATGCATAGATGAGTTTGATAATTTTATTGTTAAACAAGAAAACTTCAATGCTTATGTTGGTAGACAATTGAAACGTAATGCTTATATGATTGAAAAGTTGAGTAATTATATGTCTAGAGTTAAAGGTGAACTTAAAATCATTAGTAAACATGCTTCTATGGTTACCACTCAAGTAGAACAAGTGCTTAAAGCTCAGAATGATTTGCTCAATGAATTAAATAATAATAAAAACAATAATGATGTTAGAGTTATGACTAGAGGGGGTAAAATGACTCAGGAACCTTTATATCCTGAGGGCCACCCTAATAGAATAGAGCAGGATTCTCAGAGAACTAATGTAGATGCACCTAGTCCTTCTAAGAGGAAGAAAAAGAAAAATGATAGGACTTTGCATGCTTCTAGTGAACCTGCTGTAGACACACCTGAGAATCCCAATGATATTTCTATCTCTGATGCGGAAACACAATCTGGTAATGAACATGAACCTAGTGATAATGTTAATGATGATGCTCAACCTAGCAATAATAATGATGTAGAGATTGAACCCGTTGTTGATCTTGATAACCCACAATCAAAGAATCAACGTTATGATAAGAGAGACTTCGTTGCTAGGAAGCACAGTAAAGGAAGAGAACCATGGGTTCAGAAACCCATGCCTTTTCCTCCTAAACCATCCAAGAAAAAGGATGATGAGGATTTTGAGCGCTTTGCTGAAATGATTAGACATATCTTTTTGCGTATGCGTTTGACTGATATGCTTAAAATGAACCCTTATGCTAAGTACATGAAATATATTGTTACAAATAAAAGAAATATACTGGAAGCTGAAATTTCCACCATTCTTGCTAATTATACTTTTAAGGGTGGAATACCAAAAAAACTAGGAGACCCAGGAGTACCAACTATACCATGCTCCATTAAAAGAAATTATGTTAAAACTTCTTTATGTGATCTTGGAGCCGGTATTAGTGTTATGCCTCTCTCTTTATATCGTTGACTTGATTTGAATAAGTTGACACCTACTAAAATACCTTTGCAAATGGCCGATAAATCAACTACTATACATGTCGGTATTTGTGAGGATTTGCCTGTTGTGGCTGCAAACATTACAATTTTAATGGACTTTGTTATTCTTGATATTCCCTAGGACGATAGTATGTCGATTATCCTTGGTAGACCCTTTTTGAATACTGCAGGGTCTGTTATTGATTGCAACAAAGGCAATGTCACTTTTCATGTTAATGGGAATGAGCATACGGTACACTTTCCAAGGAAACAACCTCAAGTCCACAGTATAAATTCTATTGGAAAAATTCCAACGATTACTATTGGAGGTTTTGAATTTCCTCTTCCCACTGTCAAAAAGAAATATGATATTCCTATTGATGGGGAAATGCATATCCCCGTTGAGGTAACCTAGTGCTATTCAAAAATTCTCCAATTTCATGCCATTCGGAATGAGTTTGTTAACAAGAATTTATCAACCTTGTTAGTGGATTCCTTTTGATGAGCATGAGATGGATGAAGTTAGAAAGCACAACCTTCTGTACCCTCCTTTTACTTTCTATTATTTAGATTAAATAAGCAAAATAGTATTTTTTGTCTGTTTTCTAAATTATTCTTGCAATAAAAATACCCCGAAAATAAAAGTTCTCCAAATGCCTCGAAAACAAAATATGATGTTTTCTAGAATATTTAAGAACTATTCGCCCCAAGAACACACCAGAGGGGGCAACCACCTGGCCACAAGGGTGCAGGGCGCGCCCCCTGCCTCATGGGCCCCTCGTGGCCTCCTCCACTTATTATTGCACCCACACACTTCGTCTTCCTCCAGGAAAAAAATCATCCACCAGCTCAAACCCGAGTTCTAGCTCATCTTGCTGCCATTTTTGATCTCCTTGTTAAAAGCTCCACTTACAAAACTGCTTTGGGGGATTGTCCTTCGGTATGTGACTCCTCCAATGGTCCAATTAGTTTTTGTTCTAGTGCATTACTTATTGCAATTTTTTGTTGCTTAGGTGACCATGTTCTTGAGCTTGCATGTCAAATTTATTTGGTCCCAAGTAGTTCTAATGCATGATATTGGCGCGGCCGATGAGGTCCCAGCTGCTCCGAAACACGCGGTCTCCCAAGCCCTGGTGATGATGTCGCTTCCTCCCACTGCTGCATCTCCACTTCCTGGGCCTTCTGCTCCTGCCGCTGTCCTGGAGCGTGCCCTTTCGGAGATGACCCAACTGCGGGCGGATCTCCTGAGCGCTGACCCGTGCTTGGTGGCCGGGCGCCTGGAGTTGGCTTCCGGCTGGCTTCATTCCGACCTGGCTGTACGCGCGACGCTTGGCCCAGCCATTGCGGCTTACGAGAGGGAGAAGCAAGGAGCCGCCAGTGCTGCAGCAGATCGTGAGGCGGCTCTGAAAGACGCCAAGGCTGCCCGTGACCACTGCCAAGTGCTGGAGGGCGAGTTGAAAAGCTTGCACGACAAGCATGCCAAAGAGGCACGCCGCCGCCAGTCAGAGGAGAAGGAGATGAAGGCCTGGGAGGAAGCTGTCAAGAAGTGTGATGCTGAGTTGGCGGAGCTGGGGAAGGAGCAGGCTGCCGAGCGCACCCGGTTGGAAGAGCTAGAGCATAAGATAGAGGCGAGGGAGGCCGATCTTGCCGCCAAGGCGCGAGTCCTGGCCGTAGACCATGTGGCCTTCGCCGATCTCGAGAAGAGATATCGCGAGGTGCTGAAGACGCTCTACGAGCGTGGCCTGGAGAAGCCGCTGGACACTGATGAGGATGGCCCCTCCCAACTGCTTCCTCTCATGGTGAAGGCGCTTGAGGAGGTCGTTGAGGGCCTTGGTCCCATGGCGGAGGCAGAAGCTCAGGTTCTGTCCGCGGCCGCACTAACTCGTGTCCTCAGCCATCTGCACCTCCGCGACCCCAACGCCCGCCTTGACGAGCTATTGGAGCCTGTAGCTGAAGACCTCTATGAAGCCGCTGCCGTGGCTGTTCAAGGTCAAGTGGAGGCTTTGCTGGGGAAGTTCCGCAGCTTTGTCTCTGA
This sequence comes from Triticum urartu, assembly GCF_056163025.1. Lineage (NCBI taxonomy): Eukaryota > Viridiplantae > Streptophyta > Magnoliopsida > Poales > Poaceae > Triticum > Triticum urartu. The sequence goes on from NC_141877.1 coordinate 298,778,962, forward strand.
TCCTCTGTCTGGCGATGGTGCGGATCCTGCGGCTGGTGGTGAACGTGAGCACATCGTCGCCCGTGGGGAAGCACCTTCCGTAGGCGACGGCGACATCCAGGGGTGACCTGCGGCTATTCTTCTCGTTCCATTCCTGTGACATACATCAGGCCTCATGGAGGCATTTAGACTTTTCATTTGATATTGTGAGAACAATGTGCTTGTAATATTTTCTTCGAGATTTTGCATTTTCCTTCCTATTTGCTTTGTTCTGCGTTGGCAGAGCCCGGCCCCGCGCATACCTCAACCGCCGTTGGGCCGACCGGAGACCAGGACGTACCAAGGAGTGAGGGGCTACGTGACCAGTTAGGCTCCTGAGTCGCGATGCTCAGGAGTCCCCCTTGACGTGCGAACAACATATAGGGAGAGTTCGCGAAGATAGATTAATGTTCTACGTCGGCAGAGCCCGGCCCCGCGCATACCTCAACCGCCGTTGGGCCGACTAGAGACCAGGACAGACCAAGGACTGAGGGGCTACGTGACTAGTTAGGCTCCTGAGTCGCGATTCTCAGGAGTCCCCCTTGACGTTCAAAAAATTTCCATACCTGCCCTCGCCGAGGCCTCGGGAGGGGCGTGCGATGCCCAGGTCCGGGGGACCTGGTTGGGTGGCGTGCGCTTGGCCGTGACCCGAGCGCAGCCCCCGTGCCCAGCCCCCTCGCGCGACTCTCCCGAGGGGAGGTGCCATGGTGGGACAGGGCACTGAGCTCTGGGCTCCCTGAGGTTGGTACGGCCGTGGGGTCGTGTAGGGTCGAAAGTATGTCTAGAGGGGGGTGATTAGACTACTTGACCAAATAAAAATCTAGCCTTTTCCCAATTTTAGTTCTTGGCAGATTTTAGCTATCTTAGCACAAGTCAAGCAATCTCCACACAATTCAAGCAAGCATGCAAAAGAGTATATGAGCAGCGGAAAGTAAAGCATGCAACTTGCAAGAATGTAAAGGGAAGGGTTTGGAGGATTCAAACGCAATTGGAGACACGGATGTTTTTGTCGTGGTTCCGATAGGTGGTGCTATCGTACATCCACGTTGATGGAGACTTCAACCCACGGAGGGTAACGGTTGCGCGAGTCCACGGAGGGCTCCACCCACGAAGGGTCCACGAAGAAGCAACCTTGTCTATTCCATCACGGCGTCACTCATGAAGGACTTGCCTCACTAGCGGTATATCTTCACAAAGTAGGCGATCTCCTTGCCCTTACAAACTCCTTGGTTCAACTCCACAATCTTGTCGGAGGCTCCCAAGTGACACCTAGCCAATCTAGGAGACACCAGTCTCCAAGAAGTAACAAATGGTGTGTTGATGATGAACTCCTTACTCTTGTGCTTCAAATGATGGTCTCCCCAACACTCAACTCTCTCTCACAAGATTTGGATTTGGTGGAAAGAAGATTTGAGTGGAAAGCAACTTGGGGAAGGCTAGAGATCAAGATTCATGTGGTTGGAATGGAATATCTTGACCTCAACACAAGTGTAGGTAGTTCTCTCTTAGAAAATGTGTATTGGAAGTGTAGGTATATTCTGATGGCTCTCTCAACGAATGAAGAGTGGGTGGAGGGGTATATATAGCCTCCACACAGAATCTAACCGTTACACACAATTTGCCAAACTCGGTGGGACCGAATGGTTAAACTTGGTCGGACCGATTCAGCAAACCTAGTGACCGTTAGGATTTTCGGTGGGACTGAGATGCAACTCGGTAGGACCGATATGGTTAGGGTTAGGGCATAATGTAATCTCGGTGTGAGGTAAATTCGATGGGACCGATTCGCTCATCTCGGTGAGACCGAAATGTTACAAAAGGGAAACAGAGAGTTTACATTGCAATCTCGATGGGACCGATCGCTCATCTCAGTAAGACCGAAACGTTACGAAGGGAAACAGAGAGATTACAATCCCATCTCGGTGAGACCGATTTGCCTAGGGTTTGTGGCAGTGGCTATGACATTTGAAACTCGGTGGCGCCGGATAGAAAGAATCGGTGGGGCCGAGTTTGACTTTTGGTTTAGGTCATATGTGGATGTGGGAAGGTAGTTGAGGGTTTTGGAGCATATCACTAAGCATTTTGAGCAAGCAAGCCATTAAGCAACACCTCATCCCTCCTTGATAGTATTGGCTTTTCCTATAGACTCAATGTGATCATGGATCACTAAAATATAAAATGTAGAGTCTTGAGCTTCAAGCTTGAGCCAAACTTTTTGTCCTTAGAATTTTGAGGGATCCACTTTCCTCATCCATGCCATGCCATTCATTGAGCTTTTCCTGAAATATTAATCTTGGAATAATGTTAGCTCAATGAGCTATATGTTGTTAGGAATTACCAAACCCACCCAGGGATAGTTGCAATTTCAATCTCCCCCTTTTTGGTAATTGATGAAAACATATAGATCAAAGCTTCGACAAATGATAATAAGAGTGAAAGATATTGTCGCTTTGAGAAGTATGTGAAAAGCAAGAGCTCCCCCTAAATTTTTGCATATCTTAAGATTTGCTTTGGACTGCAAATGCACAATGAGTTAGGATCATGGGTTACTCTTCCATGTCACATACATCTTGGTGGAGCGCTCAAAATGATAAGAATTAAATACATGCACTCATCACCAAGCAAAGTGAATGATCATATAAGGATAAGTAAGATAATATCATCTAACAAGCATAAGTGTAGCTTATGATCAACCACATGATCATCAATGTCTCACAAAAAATAGCATAGTATCTCAAGCAATCAAAATACAAACAAAGTTCAACCACCAAAGCAAGAGAGAACAAAAGCAAACTCTCTCTGTCGAAGCCTATGATCTATACATTTTTCTCCCCCTTTGGCAACAAGTTACCAAAAAGTTCATAGAAAATGCATAGCACTAGAACGTCTCTCAAGCTTGGTATTCAGGTGGTGGTGTCCGGAGAACTCCCAGAATGAAGGCTTCAGTTGATGTGGATGGAGCTGATGGAGTTGGTGCTGGAGCTGGTTGCGCTGAAGCTATAGCTGGTGCAGATGAAGTGACTCTAGTGTCTGGAATAGGCACTGCAGCAGACCTCTGAGCTCTAGGCACTCTGGCAAATGCATCAGTGGTTGTATTGCCCTTCCTCTCCTGCATATCATCTTGAAGTTGCTCCACAACTGACTGAATCTCAATTACTTTGACATCTAGATCATAGAATTTTTGTTCCACGATTATTTCCAAGCTCTCCTGGTTTTGAGTCAGGGTGGCCAGTCCCTTCTCAATCCTCAGAGTTGATGCTATCAAGTAACCAAGCTAGTCCTTCTTGCTTTTCAAAAAGTATTCAGATGCCTCCTCTTGAGTTGGCATCTTGGCAGCATTCTCTTTCTTTGCATTCTCCTTCTTCTCTTGAGCTTGTACTGATGATGGTTCATTCTCATTCATCACATATTGATTGTCCTCGAAGTCTGGGTAGATAGTCAAGTGTTCCTTATCCAACAGGTATATGCCTGTGCCCATCTTTGAGTTTATCAACTCCTGGATTTGTGGGGCATATCCACAACTTCTTTTCTGGTCTGCTGTAGTCCTCTTGATAGTCTCAACTATAAGGCTCATGACCCTGAACTTCTGTGGCACATCAAATATATGTAGCAAGTTAATTGCATGGCCTCTGATCATTCTGTGATCACCAGACTTGGGCAAGAGAGTGTGCCTAAGGATCCAATTGATTGTAGGCAGCCCTGACAGCAAGTGTTTTACTGACCCAAACTGGTGAGTCTCAAGATCATCTTCAGGAATCTCCTTGTACATGTTTGCCATAGAGTTGTGATCCATCTTCTTCTTGGCATAGACATCCAAGTCATCTTCTTCTTCGTTAGGAGCATTGATCAGATTTGCCCATTCCTCAATAGTTGAGTGGTACCTTGTACCTTCAGACATCCATACTATCCTGCCATCTAGATAGAAGTGTGCTGTGGAGTAGAATTGCATTATGAGCTCCTCATTCCACTTTGTGAGCTTCTTCCCAACAAAGTCTGCAACTCCACAAGCACTGAAGCTGTCAAACACACCAGGATAGTGTTCCTCATTTTCCTTGATATACTTGCAGTCGACCCACCTCATTTCACACACTATAGGCTTCTTGTCCAACAACACTGTCACATAGAAGTCCTGCTGTTCCTTTGTGTGGAACCTGTAATCAACAACAGTCCTTCTCCTGGTAGCATATGGATCTGTCTCTCTCCATAGCCTCAACCCTGAGTCTCTCCTGATCTTCATGTTCTCAGCCATAGGATGAGCATCATTGTGGTCTGGAATCTTGGGTTTGAGCTTTCTCAGGACTTGTCCTTCATCATCTTCATCAGCAGCAACTTCAGGCACTGGGCCTTGTTCTTCTCAGCAGCTGGTATACTCCTGGTATTCCTCTTAGGTGCACTCTTGGGCTTTGATGAAGCAGCCCCTGACTTATAGCATCACCCATCAGCTTTTGTGCCTTGGGTGCTGGTGCAGCAACCTCTTCTTCCTCTTCCTCTTCAGAATCTCTCATGATTGAGGATCTCCCAAGCACTCTAGTAGTGGTCTTTTTGATCCTCTCCTTCCTCTTCTTCCCTTCTACATCAGCCTCTTTGGGTTTAGGTCCCAAAGGGACTTGATTAGATGCCCTAACCTTAGACATTGGAATTCTCTTTGCAGGAACCTTTTGCTTCAAGCCTGGCTTGGTGGCAGCAGCAGTGCTATATTCCTTCTTAACCACTTTCTTCTTGGAAGTGGCCTCATCCTCAACTGCCACATAGTCTTCATCCTCAGACTCTGAAGTTTTCTTCTTCCTTGTTCTGGTGGCAGCTTTGGGAAAGTTGCTGGGAGTGCTCCTGCTACCATCATCTGAACTGCTAGAGGGACTAGTGCCCTCACTCAGGTGAACCTGCTCCTCTGACCTGTTCTGGCTGTCACTCTGATTAGACATATTTGAAATACTGACAGCAGACCCTGTGAATAGATATAGATGAGATAGAGTGGATGAGCATCACAAAATGCAGGGTTTTTTTTCAAAAGAATGAGTCAAAAACTTAGTTTTAGTTTTCCACAAAAAGCATTTCGGATCAACCGATTTGTAAACTCGGTGATACCGAAGCAGCTATTGGAACCTAAACTAGTGAACTCAATCAGACCGAGTCACAGTTCGGTCGCACCGAGACTGCTAGGGTTTCACAAAGTCCTGAACTCGGTCACACCGATTTGCAATTCTCGGTCAGACCGAAAATTACATGTGCAATGGCCTGAGCCGAATCGGTGGTACCGAGTTCCACAACTCGGTGGGTCCGAGATGGTTTCGGCGGAAACCTAACCCTAAATTTTCAATTCAACTCTAATCTACGGAGTGTTTTGACTGGATAAGATCGTTTCAATCGTGGTAAGAATCATAATGAACACAATGTGCTAGGAATCGAACGGGGATAGCACTGTGATCGAGTCCATACCCTAGTTCGGCGATGAACTCGCTACGGCAATGGCGGGGAAGAATTCTGTTGATGGCGGCGGAGACCAGCGACAGGAGGCGGCTGGTGACGAGGAGTACGATCCGGAGATCCAGGAGGCATTGCGAGCTATGCGCAGGCGAAGGGGTTTCGGAGAAATTTCCAAATTTTTGCCCGTGAGTATATATAGCCCGACCCTGTCGGTGTGACCGAGTGGAACAAATCGGTGGCACCGAGATTCATAACTGCAAGCAGTTACTGAAACTCGATGTGGCCGAAAGGTTCAAATCGGTTGCACCGAGATTGAAAACCTAGATCGACTTAGTGATCTCGGTATGACCGAAATGGAGGAATCGGTCAGACCGAAAAGCACAAAGAAGTTTTGGAAGTTTAAGACTATGACGAATCGGGGACTCCGAGTGATCCTCACACAGAGTTCGAATCTGACTTGATCAAATTTTGTGATGTAGCATGAATAGAGTTTGAGACGAGAAAAGCATAGATAGCAAGAGAGGGTTCTTAGGCATTCTTGTCCATCCACTTGGCAAAAGAAAAGAAAAACAATCAATCAAAACAACAAGTGGATGTCCTCGAATGAGTAAAATATGCAATCAACATGCTCACACAATAAAATGGCAATTGGAATATGTGGAAAAGCATGCACAACCAATTCTAGCTTCTATCAAACAATTGGCGATGACTAGGTCATCTATATATGAGTATATTGACTTAGGAGTCAAATGAGAACATTTGATCATAGGTCATACTCATCATTTAAGCACAAGTGGGGTTACCAATTTTACATAAAGCATTTGTTGTGTTCACACCATTAGAGTTGCTTTAGCTCAATTCTTAGAGTAAAGCTCCCCCTAGATGTGAGATCCCCCCTAAGAGGGATGAACTAACCTTGGGTTTTGTCGATGATGACTTCATGTACATGTTGAAGATGTGCATGCTCAATTTTGATCTAGATCATTTGAAGCTATCCATTGGAGTGAGTTGCACTTTCAATACCTACACGGGTTAGTCCCACAAGGAACAAACAAAGATATCCATAGACATAAAGTGATGCACACACAAGATGATGTCTATGAAAGCTTTTAGGTTACCTTGTCCCTTGTCTTACCAACAAGAGGGTTTGTGACTCCTTGAACTAGTGCAAGATGTGGAAGTTGATTGCACTTGTTCTTGCCAAGATGATAAGAGTGAAGTATGTTGGCGGAGTCACCCTCAAGAACTCTCTAGTTCTTCTTCTTCGGGATCCACACCATCTTGATGGGAGTCCTCGGTGTTGTATTTGTACTTGATGAAGTGGAACTTGAAGTAGTCTTGGGAACCCACTTGACCAAGGCCTTAGGAGCTTCTTCAAATGCATCAATTTCCTCTTGAAGCTTGTCCCTGCCTTTTTTCTTGTGGTCTTGTGGTGGAAGATCATCTTGAGCTTGTGTCCCTTTGAAAGAAGTAGGATCATACCTATCTTGTTGAGGAACAAACATCATCTTGGGGTATTGATCTTCTTCCCACTCAACTCCATTGGCATTGAACTTTCGTTCAAGACCAACACCTTGATTCTTCCGGTGCCTTCCTTGCTTGCGTACAATTTCCTTGAATTGCTTACTTTCGGCAAGGCTCTTGTAAACACCTTTCTCTATAATTCCCTTCAATAAGCTATTTTCTTGCTCAAGTGTAACTTGGCTAAGAGAATCATTAGTGGAATCAAGAGAACTACCAGAAGCAACAATATTGGATTTAGCATGATTGTTGTTACTACTAGAGGAAGAATCTTTCTTGTTCTTGTTACTAGACTTGACTTGAGGCATGTAAGTGGATAAGAGTAAACGCTTGGCAATGTAAGAAGAACTTTTCTTACGAAGATCATCATTGATTGCTTTTAAGAACTCATGCTCTTGCTCAAGGTTGAGCTTTTCAAAGCGCAATTTCTCATGAGTCCTTAAAAGTTCTCGATGATCTCCTAAGATGGTTTCATGAGCTAACTTAAGAGTGTTTAGTTCTTTAGTTAGAGACTCAATCTTCTCCTTATCATTGTCATTCGTTTTATCTTGATTAGCATGATTAATTGACGTTTCATCATAGTATTCATCACTAAAGTTGTCAACAAGTAAATCATCATCACCTAACAAGTCATCTTCATCACTATTGAAATCAACATACTCAGGGTGTGAGACCTTTGGGCCTTTAGCCATGAAGCATGTTCCAACTCCTTCATTTGGTGAGTCAAATATGTCGTAGGAGTTGGTTGCAACAAGTGCTAGACCGGCAACACCTTCATCTTGAGTATATTCGGAGTCGGAGTGATAGCTTCTCTCGGAGTGGTTGTCGGAGTCGGAGCCGGATACCCATTCACCAACATGAGCTTGATGTCTTCGTTTTGTGTAGCTCCTTGATGACTTGTCCTTTCTTTCCGAATCCTTGCTTCTCCGTGAGGGTCTTCGTTCATAACGATCATCTCTACTCCTTCTTTCTCTAGATGGTGATTCTTCTCTTCTACTTCTTCTCTTGGGAGAATCTTCTCTTCTCTTGTAGGGGGTCGTACACTCATTGGAATAGTGTCCGTGCCTTCCACAATTGTAGCAGTTTCACTCTCGACTAGAAGAACTTTTGTCATTGTAGGACCTTGACTTGGAGCTTCTCTCTTTCCTTATACTCTTGTAGAACTTGTTGAAGTTCTTCACCATTAAGCTCAATTCTTCATTGAAGGTTTGTTTCTCACTCGATGATGTGGGGGCTTCACATGAGGCTTTGTAAGCACCACTTGATTTTTTGTGAAGTTCCTCTTTATCCTTGAGTGACATCTCATGACCAACAATTCTTCCGATGACTTCCGTTGGCATGAGATCTTTGTAATTGGGCATCATTTGGATCAATGTGCACACGGTATCATATTTTCCATCCAAGGCTCTTAGGATCTTCTTGATGATGAATCTATCGGTCATCTCTTCACTCCCTAAGCCGGCAATCTCATTTGTGATAAGAGCAATCCTAGAGTACATTTCAGCGACACCTTCACCATCCTTCATTTTGAACTTGTCAAGTTGACTTTGAAGCACATCCGATTTGGATTCCTTGATGGAGTCGGTACCTTCGTGCATATCAATCAAAGTATCCCAAATTTCCTTTGCATTCTCAAGACGGCTGATTTTGTTGAATTCTTCGGGGCACAATCCGTTGAAGAGGATATCACAAGCTTGAGCGTTGTATTGCAGCATTTTCAACTCTTCCGCGGTAGCTTCACGGTTCGGTTCTTTCCCATCAAAGAATTCACCTTGCAAGCCAATACACACAATAGCCCAAACGGCGGGGTTATGTCCAAGAATATGCATTTTCATCTTATGCTTCCAACTAGCAAAATTAGTGCCATCAAAGTAAGGACCTCTATGGTGATAATTTCCCTCGCTAGACGCCATACTCTCCTAGGTTGTGAAACCAAGGCTATGACCACCAAAAGCTATGGAAATCAAAGCAAATGGAGACCAAAGCTCTGATACCACTTGTAGGATCGAAAGTATGTCTAGAGGGGGGTGATTAGACTACTTGACCAAATAAAAATCTAGCCTTTTCCCAATTTTAGTTCTTGGCAGATTTTAGCTATCTTAGCACAAGTCAAGCAATCTCCACACAATTCAAGCAAGCATGCAAAAGAGTATATGAGCAGCGGAAAGTAAATGCAACTTGCAAGAATGTAAAGGGAAGGGTTTGCAGGATTCAAACACAATTGGAGACACGGATGTTTTTGTCGTGGTTCCGATAGGTGGTGCTATCGTACATCCACGTTGATGGAGACTTCAACCCACGGAGGGTAACGGTTGCGCGAGTCCACGGAGGGCTCCACCCACGAAGGGTCCACGAAGAAGCAACCTTGTCTATTTCATCACGGCCATCGCCCACGAAGGACATGCCTCACTAGCGGTAGATCTTCACAAAGTAGGAGATCTCCTTGCCCTTACAAACTCCCTGGTTCAACTCCACAATCTTGTCGGAGGCTCCCAAGTGACACCTAGCCAATCTAGGAGACACCACTCTCCAAGAAGTAATAAATGGTGTGTTGATGATGAACTCCTTGCTCTTGTGCTTCAACTGATAGTCTCCCCAACACTCAACTCTCTCTCATAGGATTTGGATTTGGTGGAAAGAAGCTTTGAGTGGAAAGCAACTTGGGGAAGGCTAGAGATCAAGATTTATATGGTTGGAATGGAATATCTTGACCTCAACACAAGTGTAGGTGGTTCTCTCTCAGAAAATGTGTATTGGAAGTGTAGGTATATTCTGATGGCTCTCTCAAAGAATGAAGAGTGGGTGGAGGGGTATATATAGCCTCACACAGAATCTAACAGTTACACGCAATTTGCCAAACTCGGTGGGACCGAATGGTTAAACTCGGTCGGACCGATTTAGCAAACCTAGTGACCGTTAGGATTTTCGGTGGGACTGAGATGCAACTCGGTAGGACTGATATGGTTAGGGTTAGGGCATAACGTAATCTCGGTGTGACCGATTACACAAACTCGGTGGGACCAATTTTGGTAATAAGCTAACCAGAGAGTTGGTCAGGTAAACTCGGTGGGACCGATTCGCTCATCTCGGTGAGACCGAAATGTTACAAAAGGGAAACAAAGAGTTTACATTGCAATCTCGGTGGGACCGATCGCTCATCTCGGTAAGACCGAAACGTTATGAAGGGAAACAGGGAGATTACAATCCTATCTCGGTGAGACCGAGATCCCTATCGGTGAGATCGATTTGCCTAGGGTTTGTGGCAGTGGCTATGACATTTGAAACTCGGTGGCGCCGAATAGAAAGAATGGGTGGGGCCGAGTTTGACTTTTGGTTAAGTCATATGTGGATGTGGGAAGGTAGTTGAGGGTTTTGGAGCATATCACTAAGCATTTTGAGCAAGGAAGCCATTAAGGAACACCTCATCCCTCCTTGATAGTATTGGCTTTTCCTATAGAATCAATGTGATCTTGGATCACTAGAATATAAAATGTAGAGTCTTGAGCTTCAAGCTTGAGCCAAACTTTTTGTCCTTTGAATTTTGAGGGATCCACTTTCCTCATCCATGCCATGCCATTCATTGAGCTTTTCCTGAAATATGTCCTTAGAATTTTGAGGGATCCACTTTCCTCATCCATGCCATGCCATTCATTGAGCTTTTCCTAAAATATTAATCTTAGAATAATGTTAGCTCAATGAGCTATATGTTGTTAGGAATTACCAAAACCACCTAGGGATAGTTGCACTTTCAGGTCGCCCTCAGTTGTTTATCACCAGCGCGGAGCATAGTGCTTCCGCTTGTGCACGGGCATAGCCGCTCCTCAGCAGTGTCGACAGCCAGCGCGGAGCATGGAGCTTCGACTTGGGTGTGGGATGGGGGCCCCCTCCGGGAGGAGCCCCCGGGGCATGTACAACCACTACAAAAAAAAGACACATCCATGACATTTTGGGCCGAACGAAATTTTTTTGTCATACATATGACACTTCTATGATGATAATTGTGACAAAACCCGGTATCATCATAGATGTGGTGGGCTCCTACTTCTATGACAAAAAATCATGAAAGAAAATGGGATTTTTGTCCTAGGAGGGCTGGAGATGCAGTTGCATGACATTCTTTGGGCCGTCCATGACGAAAAAAACCGTGGTATAAGTGAGGGGGAGGAAAATTTCGGGGAGTTCCCGGTTACGGTGGGAGGTCGGGGGCCGAGCGATGCACGTTTCTCTCGTACAAATACGCGCATGTGTGCAATGCGTTGGCTCTAACTGAACCCGGGCGGGGCGTTGGGCTCTAACTGAACCTGAGCGATTTCACTGCAGGCTACGCGTTACTGAACCCGAGCGATCGATCGATGGCTGTTAACTAAACCCGATCGAGCGATTCCTTCGCTGCTGCTGCTAACTGAAGCCGATCAATGCTGCCTCTTGATGAACAGTGAGCGTTGCGGGGGGGGGGGTGGATGAACAGTTCCCGGTGGGGGTGGATGAACAGGACCCCGTGGTGTTGCCTCTGGATGAACAGGACCCCGATCGGTCGAGCCGATTGGGGCTGGATGAACAGGACCCCGTGGAGGGCTGGATGAATAGGACCACCCCGTGGAGGGCAGGATGAACAGTAGCCCGTGGAGGGGTGGTTGAACAGGAGCCCGTGGAGAGGGCTGGTTGAATAGTAGCCGGTGGAGTAGCACGCGGTGGAGGCTGGATGAACAGGAGCCCGTGGATGAACAATCGTAGGTGGAGGCTGGAGGAGGTCGACGGTGGATGAATAGTAGCTCATGGAGGCTGGAGGGGGTCGACGGTGGAGATGAACAGTATCCCGTGGAGTCCCGTTTTGCGGTTCGCCACACCCCTCCCGATGAACAGGACCCCCGTTTCGACCGTAGCGCTCCAACACAAGCCCGTTTCGTCTGTTTTGCGATACGCCACACCCCTCCCGATCAACAGGACCCCCGTTTCGACCATAGGAGGTTCGTTTCCTCCGTTTTGCGGTACGCCAGACGCCTCCCGATCAACAGGACCCTGTTCTGAACATAGGAGGTCCGTTTCCTCTGTTGTGCGGTACGCCAGGACTCGTTTCCATCGCCTGTTCCATCCAAGCCCTCCCGATGAACACGACCACGCATTCCGTTCCGACCCAGCCGGTTGGCTCCCACGCGTTCCGTTGCCTCCCCATGAACATGACGCATTCCGTTGCCTCCCCATGAACACGACGACGATGCTGTTTCTCCGTTCCGACCCAGCCATGTCAACGAGCCCTCACCATACGTATGCGCGAGTAGGCGTTCGAGACCCCGCCCGTATGTACACATACGTGGCCGTATTTTCTTTCTTGCACCCTGGCCGCCTCTACTACGACACGTGTGCGCCTCTACATCCACCAGTATATATGTACGCACACGTTCGCGACTAGAATGACAATGCTACGTACGCTTCGACCAGGTGGGTCCCGACTGTCAGGCACTTCCTTGCGTGCGAAGATGTAGCTGGTGGGTCCTAGCAGTCAGGGGGGCGAAATATGATGGCCCGTCCGGTGGGTCCCCGCTGTCAGGTGGAGGAATAATTATTTTACACGTAATAAGGAGGCACTTCTTGCTACGGCCGTGGACCCAGCTGTCAGCCTCTCCACGTACAGTCCACGTCCGATGCAAGTCGTTCCTTGACCACGTTGACCACGCCGCGCCGAGAGCACCAGGGCGGTGGACGATGTCGAGGCCTAGGAAGGGGACGACGCAGAGCCAGGGATGACGCGGTAGTGGATGCCCACGCATAGAGGAGTATGAGGGCACTGGTTCGCTGTGGTGTGAGGCTGTCGTCGCCGCAGAGTGACAGGGGGTGTGGGTGAGTAGAGGGATGGCCTGGCCAGCGGTGGGAGTAGTAGGGTGCGGTGAGGCCTCCACCACATCGCAGCCGGCCATGGGAGGCAGGAGCATGAGGCACGACCGGCGCTGGTTTGGGCGGCTGGAGCAAGAAGACCACAGGTTGAAGAAGCACTACGGCCGTTGGATGGACATCGTATGGTCACTGGAGCTAGAATCGTGCATATTGACTAAGTTGACAAAGCCCTCCGTCCCCGTCAACTTAGTAGGCCCACAAGTCAGCCTGCCACTATACTGGGTCCCAGCTAACAGGGGGAGTACTCATTTTTTTTGTGGGTAATAAGGAGGCACTTCCTTGCGTGCGAAGATATAGCTGGTGGGTCCGAGCTGTCAGTGGCGGTAACGTTTTTTTCGCGAAATATAGAGGCCCTTTCGGTGGGTCCCTGATGTCAGGTGGAGGAATCATTATTTTGCGCGTAATAAGGAGGCATTTCCTTGCGTGCGGCCGTGGACCCAGCTGTCGGCCTCTCCACGTAGAATCCACTTCAGATGCATGTTAGTCGTTGACCACGTTGACTAGGCCACGCCGAGAGCACCAGGGTGGTGCACGACGGCGAGGCCTAGGAAGGGAACGACACGGAGGCAGGGAAGACTCGGCAGTTGTTTCCCGCACGGAGGGGAGTACGACTGTACGAGGGTTTACTGGTTCGTCTGCCGTCGCCGGAGAATAACAGCAGGTGTGGGTGAGTAGAGGGATGGCTAGGCCAGCGATGGGAGTACGGTGGGGCGGTGAGGCCTGGGCGGCAGCACAGCCGGCCGTGGGAGGAGGGAGCAAGCAGTCCCGCCGGCGCTTGTTTGAGCGGCTGGAGCTGGAAGAGCAGAGATTGAAGAAGCACGACGGCCGTTGGATGGACATCCAACAGTCACTGCTTGTGCGTCAACCTTTTTTTAGGAAAGCCTCAAATATGTGGAAAACAGCATACAACCCATCTGCCATTATTTCTAATAATTTTCAACCCATTTGCTCATTCTTAAGGTTTTTTGGAGCCCATATTCTTTTTGTTAGCATTACAGCCCAAATTGTGGCCACGGTTAAAAAATTATACGAAATTTTACATATTTCGATGCGGTCCGAACTGTTTTTAATCACGAAATTTCGACTCACATTCAAACTGATTTTAAAAATAAATGTATATCAATATAAAATCCAACAAATTCTCCACGCATAAAAATTAATGTAATTTAAAATCTTGAAATGAAAAAAAAGATATTTGAAACTAATTGCCAGTTTGATGTGTTTTAAAAATGTATAGCCCATTTCTCATTACTGATGGGCCATTTTCTCTGCAGCCGAATGAAAGCTCTCCTCATCTTGAAAGATTTGCAGCCCAACAGGCCTGACAAAGCGGCTTACTTGGCAAATCACAAAAAAACTGGGTTGTGGCCGTGGACCCAGCTGTCAGCCTCTCCACGTATAGTACTCATCCGATGGAAGTCGTTCCTTGACCATGTTGACCACGCCGCGCAGAGAGTACCACGGCGGTGGATGACGGCGAGGCCTAGGAAGGGGACGACGTGGAGCCGGGGAAGACGCGGCAGCGGAAGCCCGCGTGGAGAAGACTACGAGGGTTCACTGGTTCGGCTGCGGTGTGAGGCTGCCGTCGCCGCAGGGCCTCGCCAGCGGTGGGAATAGTAGGGGGCGGTGAGGCCTCAACGGTAGCACAGCCAGCCACGGGAGGCAGGAGCATGCGGCATGACCGGCGCTACTTTGGGCGGCTGGAGCAAGAAGACCAGAGGTTGAAAAAGCACTACGGCTGTTGGATGGACATCATACGGTCACTAGAGCTACAATCGTTCATATTGACTAAGTTGACAAAGCCCTCCATCCCCGTCAACTTTGTTGGCCCACAAGTCATCCTCCCACTATGGTGGGTCCCAGCTAGCAGGGGGTATTCATTTTGTGCGTAATAAGGAGGCACTTCCTTGCGTGCAAAGATATAGCTGGTGGGTCCGACATGCCAGCGGGGGGAACGTTTTTTCACGAAATACAGAGGCCCTTCCGGTGGGTCCCAGCTGTCAGGTGGAGGAATCATTATTTTGCGCGTACATTCCATGGCCGATGGATGTCGTTCCTTGACCAAGTTGACCAGGCCATGCCGAGAGCACCATGGCGGTGGACGACGGCAAGGCCTAGGAAGGGAACGACACGGAGCCGGGGAAGAATCTTCAATGGTTGCCCATGCAGTGGGGAGTATGAGGGTTTACTGGTCCGGCTGCCGTCGCCGGAAAATAATAGGAGGTGTGGGTGAGTAGAGGAATGGCCTGGCCAGCAATGAAGTTGGGTGGGGCGGTGCGGCGTGTGCGGCAGCACAGCCGGCCACGGGAGGCGGGAGCAGGTAGTCCCACCAGAGCTGGTTTGGGCGGCTGGAGCAAGAAGATCAGATATTGAAGAAGTAGCACGGCCATTGGATTAATATCCAACGGTCACTGCTGCTAGAATCGTTTGTGGACTAAGTTCACAAAGCCAAAGTACACGTCAACCTAGTAGACCCACAAGTCAGCCTCCAAATCTATCCCAAACAGCATACATCCCGAAATTTCTAGCCAGATTCAAATTAATTTTAAATCTAAATATACTTTAATTTAAATTCAATGAAATTTTACCCGCACAAAAACAATGAAATTTAAAATATCAAAATCCGAAAGAAAATAGTATTTTGGAACTAATTGTCAGTTTGATGTATTTTTTTCATTTTACAGCCCATTTATTATTACTTATAGCCCATTTCTTATTACTTATAGCCCATTTTCTGTGCAAAATGCATCCCTCCTCGTCTTGAAAGATTTCCGGCCTAGCAGGGCGTAGAAAAGCAAGTAGGCCTACGTTGGTTATTCTGCAAAAAACAAAATATTTGGCGAGCAATTTTCAGAAAGGAAAAAAACAAACTGGGCTATCCATGTGCTAAACATATGAAATAAAAGCCTGGGCTAGACGGGCCACAGGTCCCGCACAACCCAGTTGATACCCTTCTCCGTCCCGAAAAAACAAAATTACTGCGCGCTGCTGGGTCCCTACTATTATCCTCACCATGTACAATCATCTCCTTATTCCTCTCGGTTGTTGACCATGTTGACAACACCGGAGGGCGGTGCCGCGGCGAGCGAACCAAGGCGGAGGACGATGGTGAGGCCTTGGACGAGAACGAACAGGAGCCGAGGCAGATCACAGCCAGCCGTGGGAGGCGGGAGCAGGAGGTCCCGCAGGCGCTGGTTTGGCTTTGGCAGCTCGAGGAAGAAGAGACTGAAGAAACGCGACAGACGTTTAATGTCAATCCAACGGTCAAGGTTGGCACAATCGTTTTGTTGACTAAGCGGACACCAAGTAGCATACTTTTTTATATATAGGAAGAAAACTTCGAGGAAAATGCGTTCGTCTACCGTCCTCCTCACAGGGAACGTTCGCCACATAAGTGACTAGTGAAGGAAATATGCCCCAGAGGCAATAATAAAGTTATTATTTATTTCCTTATATCATGATAAATGTTTATTATTCATGCTAGAATTGTATTAACTGGAAACATAATACATGTGTGAATACATAGACAAACAGAGTGTCACTAGTATGCCTCTACTTGACTAGCTCATTAATCAAAGATGGTTATGTTTCCTAACCATTGACAAAGAATTGTTATTTGATTAACGGGATCACATCATTAGGTGAATGATCTGATTGACATGACCCATTCCATTAGCTTAGCACCCGATCGTTTAGTATGTTGCTATTGCTTTCTTCATGACTTATACATGTTCCTATGACTATGAGATTATGCAACTCCCGTTTGCCGGAGGAACACTTTGTGTGCTACCAAACGTCACAACGTAACTGGGTGATTATAAAGGAGCTCTACAGGTGTCTCCAAAGGTACATGTTGGGTTGACGTATTTCGAGATTAGGATTTGTCACTCCGATCGTCGGAGAGGTATCTCTGGGCCCTCTCAATAATACACATCACTTAAGCCTTGCAAGCAATGCAACTAATGAGTTAGTTGCAAGATGATGTATTACAGAACGAGTAAAGAGACTTGCCGGTAACGAGATTGAACTAGGTATTGAGATACCGACGATCGAATCTCGGGCAAGTAACATACCGATGACAAAGGGAACAACGTATGTTGTTATGCGGTCTGACCCATAAAGATCTTCATAGAATATGTAGGAGCCAATATGGGCATCCAGGTCCCGCTATTGGTTATTGACCGGAGACATGTCTCGGTCATGTCTACATTGTTCTCGAACCCGTAGGGTCCGCACGCTTAAGGTCTCGATGACAGTTATATTATGAGTTTATACGTTTTGATGTACCGAAGGTTGTTCGGAGTCCCGGATGTGATCACGGACATAACGAGGAGTCTCGAAATGGTCGAGACATAAAGATTGATATATTGGACGGCTATATTCGGACACCGGAAGTGTTCCGGGTGATTTCGGAGAAAATCGAAAAGCCGGAGGGTTACCGGAACCCCCCCGGGAGAAGTAATGGGCCATATGGGCCTTAGTGGAGAGAGAGAGGGGCAGCCAAAGGTGGGCCGCGCGCCTCCTCCCCCCTGGTCCGAGTTGGACTAGGAGAGGGGGGGCGGCGCCCCCCTTTCCTTCTCCCTCCCCACTTCTTTCCCCCTCCTGACTCCTACTAGGAGGAGGACTCCTCCTTGGCGCGCCATAGGGGCCGGCCGGCCTCCTCCTCTCTTGAACCTTTATATACGGAGGCAGGGGCACCCCAGAAACACACAAGTTGATCCACGTGATCATATTCTTAGCCGTGTGCGGCGCCCCCTGCCACCATAGTCCTCGATAATATTGTAGCGGTGCTTAGGCGAAGCCCTGCGACAGTAGTACATCAAGATAGTCACCACGCCGTCGTGCTGACGGAACTCTTCCCCGACACTTTGCTGGATTGGAGTCCGAGGATCGTCATCGAGCTGAACGTGTGCTAAAACTCGGAGGTTCCGTAGTTTCGGTGCTTGATCAGTCGGGCCGTGAAGACGTACGACTACATCAACCGCGTTGTCATAACGCTTCCGCTGTCGATCTACAAGGGTACGTAGATTAGACTCTCCCCTCTCGTTGCTATGCATCACCATGATCTTGCGTGTGCGTAGGAATTTTTTTGAAATTACTACGTTCCCCAACAATGGCATCCGAGCCTAGGTTTTATGTGTTGATGTTATATGCACGAGTAGAACACAAGTGAGTTATGGGCGATATAAGTCATACTGCTTACCAGCATATCATACTTTGGTTCTGCGGTATTGTTAGATGAAGCGGCCCGGACCGACATTACGCATACGCTTACGCGAGACCAGTTCTCCCGACGTGCTTTGCACAAAGGTGGCTAGCGGGTGACAGTTTCTCCAACTTTAGTTGAACCGAGTGTGGCTACGCCCGGTCCTTGCGAAGGTTAAAACAACACCAACTTGACAAACTATCTTTGTGGTTTTGATGCGTAGGTAAGATTGGTTCTTGCTTAAGCCCGTAGCAGCCACGTAAAACTTGCAACAACAAAGTAGAGGACGTCTAACTTGTTTTTGCAGGGCATGTTATGATGTGATATGGTCAAGACGTGATGAAATATAAGTTGTTGTATGAGATGATCATGTTTTGTTGAAGTTATCGACAACTGGCAAAATCCTCATGGTTGTCTCTCTATTGCATAAGATGCAAGTTCCCAATAATTGCTTTTCTTTATCGCTATGCGATAGCAATAGTTGCAATAGCAATTGTTGGCGAGACGACCATGTGACGACACATTGATATAGATCAAGATGATGGAGATCATGGTGTCATGCCAGTGACGATATAGATCATGATAGTACTTTGGAGATAGAAATCAAAGGCGCAAGATGATGATGGCCATATCATGTCACATATTTAGATTGCATATGATGTTTATCTTTTATACATCTTATTTTTGCTTTGTTTGACGGTAGCATTTTAAGATGATCTCTCACTAATTATCAAGAAGTGTTCTCCCTGAGTATGCACCGTTGCGAAAGTTCTTCGTGCTGAGACACCACGTGATGATCGGGTGTGATAGGCTCTACGTTCAAATACAACGGGTGCAAAACAGTTGCACACGCGGAATACTCAGGTTATACTTGACGAGCCAAGCATATACAGATATGGCCTCAGAACACGGAGACCGAAAGGTCGAGCATGAATCATATAGTAGATATGATCAACATAGTGATGTTCACCAATGAAACTACTCCATCTCACGTGATGATCGGACATGGTTTAGTTGATTTGGATCACGTGATCACTTAGAGGATTAGAGGGATGTCTATCTAAGTGGGAGTTCTTAAGTAATATGATTAAATTGAACTTAAATTTATCATGAACTTAGTCCTGGTAGTATTTTGCAAATTATGTTGTAGATCAATAGCTCGCGTTGTTGCTTCCCTATGTTTATTTTGATATGTTCCTGGAGAAAATTGTGTTGAAAGATGTTAGTAGCAATGATGCGGATTGGATCCGTGATCTAAGGTTTATCCTCATTGCTGCACAGAAGAATTATGTCCTTGATGCACCGCTAGGTGACAGACCTATTGCAGGAGCAGATGCAGACGTTATGAACGTTTCGCTAGCTCAATATGATGACTACTTGATAGTTTAGTGCACCATGCTTAAATGGCTTAGAATCGGGACTTCAAAGACGTTTTGAACGTCATGGACCATAAGAGATGTTCTAGGAGTTGAAGTTAATATTTCAAGCAAATACCCGAGTTGAGAGATATGAAGTCTCCAACAAGTTCTATAGCTAAAAGATGGAGGAGAATCGCTCAACTAGTGAGCATGTGCTCAGATTGTCTGAGTACTACAATCGCTTGAATCAAGTGGGAGTTAATCTTCCAGATAAGATAGTGATTGACAGAATTCTCTAGTCACCATTACCAAGTTAGTAGAACTTCGTGATGAACTATGATATGCAAGGGATAATGGAAAAAACTCCCAAGCTCTTCGTGATGCTGAAATCAACGAAGGTAGAAATCAAGAAAAACATCAAGTGTTGATGGTTGACAAGACCACTAGTTTCAAGAAAAGGGCAAAGGGAAGAAGGGGAACTTCAAGAAGAACGGCAAGCAAGTTGCTGCTCAAGTGAAGAAGCCCAAGTCTGATCCTAAGCCTAAGACAGAGTGCTTCTACTGCAAAGGGACTGGTCACTGGAAGTGGAACTGCCCCAAGTATTTGGCGGATAAGAAGGATGGCAAAGTGAACATAAGTATATTTGATATACATGTTATTGATGTGTACTTTACTAGTGTTTATAGCAACCCCTCAGTATTTGATACTAGTTCAGTTGCTAAGATTAGTAACTTGAAACGGGAGTTGCAGAATAAACAGAGACTAGTTAAGGGTGAAGTGACGATGTGTGTTGGAAGTGGTTCCAAGATTGATATGATCATCATCGCACACTCCCTATAATTTCAGGATTAGTGTTGAACCTAAATAAGTGTTATTTGGTGTTTGCGTTGAGCATGAATATGATTTGATCATGTTTATTGTAATACGGTTATTCATTTAACTAAGAGAATAAATTGTTGTTCTATTTACATGAATAAAACCTTATATGGTTACACACCCAATGAAAATAGTTCGTTGGATGTCGATCATAGTGATACACATAATCATAATATTGAAACCAAAAGATGCAAAGTTAATAATGATAGTGCAACTTATTTGTGGCACTGCCGTTTAGGTCATATTTGTGTAAAGCGCATGAAGAAACTCCATGCTGATGGGCTTTTGGAATCACTTGATTATGAATCAGTTGATGCTTGCGAACCATGCCTCATGGGCAAGATGACTAAAACTCTGTTCTTCGGAACAATGGAGCGAGCAACAGATTTGTTGGAAATCATACATACTGATGTATGTGGTCCGATGAATATTGAGGCTCGCGACAAGTATCATTATTTTTTGATCTTCACAGATGATTTGAGCAGATATGAGTATATCTACTTGATGAAACATAAGTCTGAAACATTTGAAAAGTTCAAAGAATTTCAGAGTGAAGTGAAAAATCATCGTAACAAGAAAATAAAGTTTCTATGACCTGATCGTAGAGAAGAGTATTTGAGTTACGAGTTTGGCCTTCAGTTAAAAACAATGTGAAATAGTTTCACTACTCATGCCACCTGGAACACCACAATGTAATGGTGTGTCCGAACGTCATAACCATACTTTATTAGATATGGTGCGATCTATGATGTCTCTTACCGATCTACCACTATCGTTTTGGGGTTATGCATTAGAGACAGCTGCATTCACGTTAAAAAAAGGGCACCATCTAAATCCGTTGAGACGACACAATCTGAATTATGGTTTGGCAAGAAACCAAAGTTGTCGTTTCTTAAAGTTTTGGGTTGTGATGCTTATGTGAAAAGGTTTCATCCTGATAAGCTCAAACCCAAATCGGAGAAATATGTCTTCATAGGATACCCAAAGGAGACTATTGGGTACATCTTCTATCACAGATCCGAAGGCAAGACATTTGTTGCTAAGAATGGATCTTTTCTAGAGAATGAGTTTCTCTCGAAAGAAGTGAGTGGGAGGAAAGTAGAAAACTTGATAAGGTAATTGTACCTTCTCCCTTATTGGAAAGTAGTTCATCACAGAAATCTGTTCTTGTGACTACTACACCAATTAGTGAGGAACCTAATGATGATGATCATGTAACTTCAGATCAAGTTACTACCGAATCTCGTAGGTAAACCAGAGTGAGATCCGCACCAGAGTGGTACGATAATCCTGTTCTGGAAGTCATGTTACTAGACCATGACGAACTTGCGAACTATGAGGAAGCGATGATGAGCCCAGATTCCGCGAAATGGTTTGAGGCCATGAAATCTGAGATATGATCCATGTATGAGAACAAAGTATGGACTTTGATGGATTTTCCCGATGATCGGCAAGCCATAGAAAATAAATGGATCTTCAAGAGGAAGCCGTACGCTGATAGTAGTGTTACTATCTACAAAGCTAGACTTGTCGAAAAAGCTTTTTGACAAAGTTCAAGGTGTTGACTACGATGAAATTTTCTCACTCGTAGCGATGCTTAAGTCTGTCCCAATCATGTTAGCAACTGCCGCATTTTTATGAAATCTGGCAAATGGATAAACAAAACTACATTCCTTAATGGATTTAAAGAAGAGTTTTATATGATGCAACCAGAAGGTTTTGTCAATCCTAAAGGTGCTAACAAAATATGCAAGCTCCGGCGATCCATCTATGGACTAGTGCAAGCATCTCGGAGTTGGAATATACGTTTTGATAAGTTGATCAAAGCATATAGTTTTATACAGACTTGCGGTGAAGCCTGTATTTACAAAAAGTGAGTGGGAGCACTACAGCATTTCTGATAAGTATATGTGAATGACATATTGTTGATCGGAAATAATGTAGAATTATTCTGCAAAGCATAAAGGAGTGTTTTGAAAGAAGTTTTTCAAAGAAAGACCTCGGTGAAGCTGCTTACATATTGAGCATCAAGATCTATAGAGATAGATCAAGACGCTTGATAAGTTTTTTCAATGAGTACATACCTTGACAAGATTTTGAAGTAGTTCAAAATGGAACAGTCAAAGAAAGAGTTCTTGCCTGTGTAACAAGGTGTGAAATTGAGTAAGACTCAAAGCCCGACCACGACAGAAGATAGAAGGAGAATGAAAGTCATTCCCTATGCCTCAATCATAGGTTCTATAAAGTATGCCATGCTGTGTACATATTATATACCCTACCACTGAGTTTGGCAAGGGAGTACAATAGTGATCTAGGAGTAGATCACTAGACAGCGGTCAAAATTATCCTTAGTGGAATAAGGATATGTTTCTCGATTATGGAAGTGAAAAAAGGTTCGTCGTAAAGGGTTACGCCGATGCAAGTTTTGACACTAATCTAGATGACTCTAAGTCTCGGTCTAGATACATATTGAAAGTGGGAGCAATTAGCTAGAGTAGCTCCATGCAGAGCATTGTTGACATAGAAATTTGCAAAATACATGCGGATCTGAATGTGGCAGACCCGTTGACTAAGATTCTCTCACAAGCAAAACATGATCACACCTTAGTACTCTTTGGGTGTTAATCACATAGCGATGTGAACTAGATTACTGAATCTAGTAAACCCTTTGGGTGTTGGTCACATGGCAATATGAACTATGAGTGTTAATCACATGATGATGTGAACTATCGATGTTAATCACATGGTGATGTGATCTAGATTATTGACTCTAGTGCAAGTGGGAGACTGAAGGAAATATGCCCTAGAGGCAATAATAAAGTTATTATTTATTTCCTTATATCATGATAAATGTTTATTATTCATGCTAGAATTGTATTAACTGGAAACATAATACATGTGTGAATACATAGACAAACAGAGTGTCACTACTATGCCTCTACTTGACTAGCTCGTTAATCAAAGATGGTTATGTTTCCTAACCATTGACAAAGAGTTGTTATTTGATTAACGGGATCACATCATTAGGTGAATGATCTGATTGACATGACCCATTCCATTAGCTTAGCACCCGATCGTTTAGTATGTTGCTATTGCTTTCTTCATGACTTATACATGTTCTTATGACTATGAGATTATGCAACTCCCGTTTGCCGGAGGAACACTTTGTGTGCTACCAAACATCACAACGTAACTGGGTGATTATAAAGGATCTCTACAGGTGTCTCCAAAGGTACATGTTGGGTTGACGTATTTCGAGATTAGGATTTGTCACTCCGATCGTCAAAGAGGTATCTCTGGGCCCTCTCGGTAATACACATAACTTAAGCCTTGTAAGCAATGCAACTAATGAGTTAGTTGCGAGATGATGTATTACGGAACGAGTAAAGAGACTTGTCGGTAACGAGATTGAACTAGGTATTGAGATACCGACGATCGAATCTCGGGAAAGTAACATACCGATGACAAAGGGAACAACGTATGTTGTTATGCGGTCTGACCGATAAAGATCTTCGTAGAATATGTAGGAGCCAATATGGGCATCCAGGTCCCGCTATTGGTTATTGACCGGAGACATGTCTCGGTCATGTCTACATTGTTCTCGAACCCGTAGGGTCCGCACGCTTAAGGTTTCGATGACAGTTATATTATGAGTTTATATGTTTTGATGTACCGAAGGTTGTTCGGAGTCCCGGATGTGATCACGGACATAACGAGGAGTCTTGAAATGGTCGAGATATAAAGATTGATATATTGGACGGCTATATTCGGACACCGAAAGTGTTCCGAGTGATTTCGGAGAAAACCGGAAAGCCAGAGGGTTACCGGAACCCCCCCGGGAGAAGTAATGGGCCATATGGGCCTTAGTGGAGAGAGAGAGGGGCAGCCAAAGGTGGGCCGCGCGCCTCCTCCCCCTGGTCCGAATTGGACTAGGAGAGGGGGGGGCGGCGCCCCCCTTTCCTTCTCCCTCCCCACTTCTTTCCCCCTCCTAGTAGGAGTCCTACTCCTACTAGGAGGAGGACTCCTCCTTGGCGCGCCATAGGGGCTGGCCGGCCTCCTCCTCTCTTGAACCTTTATATACGGAGGCAGGGGCACCCCAGAAACACACAAGTTGATCCACGTGATCATATTCTTAGCCGTGTGCGGCGCCCCCTGCCACCATAGTCCTCGATAATATTGTAGCGGTGCTTAGGCGAAGCCCTGCGACAGTAGTACATCAAGATCGTCACCACGCCGTCGTGCTGACGGAACTCTTCCCCGACACTTTGCTGGATCGGAGTCCGGGGATCGTCATCGAGCTGAACGTGTGCTAAAACTCGGAGGTGGCATAGTTTCGGTGCTTGATCGGTCGGGCCGTGAAGACGTACGACTACATCAACCGCGTTGTCATAACGCTTCCGCTGTCGATCTACAAGGGTACGTAGATTACACTCTCCCCTCTCGTTGCTATGCATCACCATGATCTTGCGTGTGCGTAGGAAATTTTTTGAAATTACTACGTTCCCCAACAACTAGCACCCTTGGTTTTCAACCGAGAGGTCTTGGGTTCGAGTCCTAGGAACTCTCAATTTTGTCCTCCTTCCTTCCTCGCAAAAAAAGGTAAAGAAAATCAAAGACTTGGGAAGGCGTACAGAACAAGCTAGTGTACCAGTAATGAGACGTTGCCAAGTTTTAGAAAAAAGAAAGACGTGCTCCTGTAGCTGGTTCGAATCCAAACCTAGACTATGACTATATATGGTGCTATGCTGCTTTGCAAGTAATGAAACTGACATATCCAACGTTCACTTCTCCTCTTCTCTACTTACTATGCCTAGCATCAGAAGCTCTGGCTGCAGCAACCCTGTCTGTTGGCTGCTCGTCCACCTGCTCTTCAGCAGGCAACAACCATATATGCGCCAAGTCGCAACCCGTACCATCGCTTGTGGGTCTCATCACACCCTCGCCGGCACACGCACCGCAGCTGATTGTTCATCGCAACCCGCTGCCATTGGTGTGGTGCCACTGCTGCAAATCACGCAGAGTCATCTGTCGCGTCTCAACCACAATCCAGAACCCTGGACGATTCTTCTACAAATGCCTGAATCATGGGGTAATAATATGTTTAAGTGTTGTTCTGCTGCTTTGCGTTGCTGATTTTTTAATAGTTTGGTTGATGATCTACCAATTTGATTCGTGCAGAAAAGGGAAGATTCGTGTGATTTGTATTTTTGGGAAGTTGCTGATGTGGGGGAATGCAACTACGCTGATTATTTGGTTAGCCGAGGAATCCCAATACCAGCAGGTTGGGGTGTTGGACAAGTAACTGAAGGAACGGCAGAAGAGGAAGATGTAGAGCAGAAGCTTAAAGATGCAGTTCCTCTGATCATGGCCAAGAAACAGCTGCTGAACGGCCTTGACAGCAATGAGGAGATGAAAGAGCTTGTGAAGATAATGGGCAAAATTGATGTGCTCTGTAGGATGATTGTCTCTTTATTTGCAGTGTATGTAGCACTCGTGATGTATTCAGTGGCTATGACATGAGCAATTTGCTGAAACTAGTAATGAATGAAACCTGTGTAGCAGGCTGGGCGTAGTGTTGTGAACATATAATGATTTCTATTAATGGAAATCAGGGGGTATCCCCTTTTGCTCATATAAATAAATAAATAGCAGAGGCCCTGTCGGGTCAGCTTTGTTCTCATTCGAAGACGTCGAGCAAATTGCAGTCCAATAGCAAACTATGTCATCAAATTCAAGTTTCACGGCCAAATATGAGTACAACTAAACAACAATGTCATCATGTTTTAGTTGTCATACAATCACCAAACACAAATCAGCATACATAACAAGTGATGTTCTCACAGCAAAATACTAAACAACATGTTCATCAGGTTTCAGTTGTCATAGCAAACACAATTTCACATAGTAGATAAAAAACGTCTTCTGACAGGCAAATACGACAAAAGCAATGTAATCATCATCCGCAGAAGAAGCGTCAACATCTTCGCCATGTGTATCAGTTTGAATCGTAATTCCCCACGGTGTCATCTTCTTCTTCGTCCTCAACGTCCTCGAACGTTGGCTTCTTCTTGATCAACTCTTGTATGTCCAAAACACGACAGGCAATCTTTTCGCCGGCGTCATTGACGTGATGGTTCTCAAAGATATTAGGAACATCTGTGTTATCTTGTACATCAGGAGCAGTGTAAGCATCATCTTGTTGTGCAACTTCATTAAACGAATTCCTCTGCTGAAACCTTTGCAATACTCTCCAGTCATCGCTACGTGCAAATGTGTCTTCCAAGAAAAATATATGTGTTGCTTGATTTGCCAAAATAAAAGGCTCGTTGGTCTGGTAGGCCGCCTTGACATTGATGGATTTGAAATAATCATCAGCTCTGGGTTTTGCGATCCTGGAAAACAGGTTATACCAACGACAGCACAACAAAACCACACACCGATGATCCCCAAAACTAGAGATATACTGCAATTGAATAATGTCTGTTATGTCAGCATACATTTCAGTTATCTCTTTGTCATACGTATACGTGCTCATGATGACACTGTTTTGTGTCTTCCTGCCTTCGTCTCGTGCAAGGGTGTTGTAGCGCACATCTCCAACAATGCAAGATTCATAATGTCTTACCCGAGTATCAGGACCCATTGCTAGTGAGTAAAGGGCATCATCAACTGCCTGCCCATCCTCCTGCATCTTCTTAACCTATGGTTAGAAAATAGACAAGCTGATCATCTTATGTACTCAATATATTAAAAAAACTGGCAGTGCACTTCAAAATCTTACATGGTCTTGAACCATTTCGCAAATCCTGCCATAACCAGTTTGTCAATGTTTCTTGGATTTTGCGGCAGTAACTCCTCTTTGTAGATGCTGCACAACATAGTGATCACGTAAAACATCTAAATATATAAGAATGTGCTGCAAGTTTAGTAGATTACGATTTATAAGCTGCAGTACTGCACTTACTTGATATAAGGTAGTATCTCAGGACAGTTATTCAACACATACCAAACCATTTTGTCCAAATCTTTAGGTTTGTCCTCTTGTCGACTCTTCCCTGTAACTCGAACAGAATAATTGAAAACATTGAGCCAGAGATTGTCTTCACCCACCTCTTTGCTAAGCTGATTAGCTGTTTCAATGTATTTTGAGCAGAATGTCAACGCTTCTGTAGCAATGTAGGCCTCTGCAATGGAACCCTCGGGTCTAGCTCTGTTCCTAACATAGCCCTTGAAAGTGCCTAGCCACCTTTCAACAGGGTACATTCAGCCATACTGTACTGGAACTCTAAGTAGTGCCTCATCAGGTAGATGAACGGCCAAATGCACCATCACATCAAAGAAGGCTGGAGGATATATCTTCTCAAGGTCGCATATGATAGTTGGTATATTGTCTCTAATACGCTCCAAAGCATTTATCCTGATATTCCTACTGCAGAGTTCCCTGAAGAATTGTCCCAACTCTGCAACTGCTCTGTATAAGTCAGGGCGGCCCAATCCTCTAAGGATAACAGGTAAAACCCTTTGAAGTAGGACGTGGCAGTCATGAGTTTTCAACCCTTGTACCTTGTTTCCATCTGCACTGGCTCTCCTATCAGGGTTGGAAGCAAATCCATGTGGGAATCTCACACGTGAGAGGACCTCCAAAATTCTTTTCTTTTTACCTTGTCCAAGACGTACACAGCTGGTGCCATATCCCGTGGTTTACCTTCATCTTGCACCTGCAAATCCTTTCTGATACCCAGGTGTGTCAAATCAATCCTAGATTTTAAGGTATCTTTCGTCTTGCCTTCAATATTAAGAAGTGTGCTGATAATGCTGTCACATATATTTTTCTCGATGTGCATCACATCAAGATTATGCCTTAGATCCAAATCTTTCCAATACTCCAAGTCCCACAAAGTGGACCTGCGGGTAAACACTAATCTCTCTTCTACCCTGCCACGCTTCCTTTTCCTGCTACCATTACCAGGATGGTTTCCTGGTGTAATATGCCTGACCTTCTCTAATTCCACTTGCAACTCACACTAATATGCCTGACCTTCTCTAATTCCAGACATGTGGTGCGCCATTAGTATATACTAATGGCGCACCA
Source organism: Triticum urartu (assembly GCF_056163025.1). NCBI lineage: Eukaryota > Viridiplantae > Streptophyta > Magnoliopsida > Poales > Poaceae > Triticum > Triticum urartu. Next base: position 298,807,349 of record NC_141877.1, read on the forward strand.
TGTGTTGGTGCGCCATTAGTGTCCAAATACTAATGGCGCACCACATCCATGGTGCGCCATTAGTAACAAATTTTTTTTCATTTTTTTTCAAAACTAGTAATGGCGCACCGTGGGAGTGGTGCGCCATACTAGTTAAACTAGTAATGGCGCACCACATCCACGGTGCGCCATTAGTAAATTATTTTCAAAAAAAAATTCCAATTTTTTTTCAAAACTAGTAATGGCGCACCAGTGGACAGTGCGCCATTACTAGTTAAAACTAGTAATGGCGCACTGTCAACTGGTGCGCCATTACTAAGTTTTTTTTAAAAAAATCAGAATTTGTTTTTCAAAACTAGTAATGGCGCACCGTGGGTGTGGTGCGCCATTACTAGTTTAACTAATAATGGCGCACCACCCCCACGGTGCGCCATTACTAACTTGGCCCAAAACATACCGAATGCACCCCCCCCCCCGCCCCGTGGACCGCCTTTTCAGTTTAAAAAAATAAAAGAAAATGATGGAAATGTCCAAAAAATAAAAGAAAATAAGTTTCCTATGTGATATGTGGTCTAGTTGTTGGGAAAATTTACAAATATGAATTTCGACTTTATTTGCAAAATCTCTCTGAAATTTGTAAAATGGGCATAACTTTTGCATACGAACTCGGATTAAAAACCTAAACATTTTCAAAATCCCCAAAAACCTAGTTACGGGGCTTTTAAGATCCGGAGGGAAAAAAATTCAAAAAATTTCAAACTTACTAGTGGCGCACCGTATGCTAGGTGCGCCACTAGTAATAGGAAAAAAATTGGTTTCGAAAAAAAATTTGAGTTATTTTTCAAAATATGATACGTAATATGACCGGGAAGTTTGAAATATTTTTTCAAAATTTCATCATACTCATGAACATGAACAAAGTCCTAGACATCAGCAAGATTTAATAGGATTGATATGATAGATATATCAACAAGTGCCTGTGAAGTGAGGTGGTGCTGGGGTTGGATAGAACTATGAAGTTAAGCATGCTTGGGCTGGAGTAGTGTGAGGATGGGTGACCTTCCGGTAAGTTTGACCACAGAGTGCAATTTGACCTAAGATTAAGCATATTGACTCGAGATTAAGCCATAGTGACCCGAGATTAAGAAAAAAAATAAAAAAATTGAATTTTTTTAAAAAAATTGAAAATTTAAAAAAAAAATTGAAAAAAATTTATTACTAATGGCGCACTTCTATGTGGTGCGCCATTACTAAGTCAGATAGTAATGGCGCACCTCTAGGCATACTAATGGCGCACCACTGGTGCGCCATTAGTATACCATATACTAATGGCGCACCAGTGGTGCGCCATTAGTATACAAATACTAGTGGCGTGATACTAATGGCGCACTAGTAGTGCGCCATTAGTACGCAAAACTGGTGGGCCATTAGTAGGCCTTTTCCTAGTAGTGTCATCGGCGGTGAGCCTCTTTGGCGCATCACGGTTTTCATGCTTTGCATTGAACACATGTCTTCGGTATTTTCTAGGATGCAGCTTGTCCTTGGCAAGGAAACGGCGGTGTCCAATGTAACAGATCTTGCTAAGTATTGCGTATGACAGCGGATTCCTGTCACAGCGAACACATGCATTCTAACCATGTGTCGTTCGCCCTGGCATAGCGCCCAAAGTCGGATAATCATGGATGCACTAAATTATAACAGCACGCAGAAAGAAATCAGCTGGTGGGCTGCTATATAGGTCTCGAGTGAGAACACCCTTCCATAGCTGTTGAAGTTCCTCCACAAGAGGCTCCATGAACAAATCAAAATCCTTTCCAGGACTTTTTGGATCTGGGATGAGCAAGGCCATCATGTAGTTTGATTCTTTGGTGCGGACATTTGGAGGCATGTTGTAAGGGATAACAAGCACTAGCCACATGCTATATGTGGCGCTCTGGTGGCCAAATGGGTTAAATCCATCTGATGCTAAGCCAAGTCTAGTGTTTCTCGGGTCAGCAGCAAACTCTTTGTGTTTATCATTGAAGCTTTTCCACTCACTACCATGAGATGGATGGCTCATTACATTCTGATCTCTGTACTCCTGGTTCCTAGAATGCCACTGTACATCCTCTCTTGTTTCAGCATCATGAAACAACCTCTACAATCTTGGTGTAATTGGAAAATGTCTCAGAACATTATGAGGAATCCTCTTCATAGCAACACCATCTTTCCATCTTAATGATTTGCATTTCGGGCATTCACTTAAGTTGGCATAATCCTTCCGGAACAGAACACAATTATTCTTACAAACATGGATCATATCATATCCAATTCCAGCTGCACGAAGGAAATTCTTCATTTTACTGTAGGTGTGTGGCAGCTCAGACGCATCTGGGAAAGATTCGTGGAAAGCAACCAACATCGCATTGAATGATTTGTTGGTCATCTGCTCAGATATCTTCACCTGAAGAAAGGTGACCATAGCTGAGAATACTGACAGCTTATTTCCTGGGGTGACAGCAACGTTGCATTGTTCCAACATGCGGGCCCACCATTTTTCTTCTGCGGGTGAAAGTTCACGGAACACACGAGCATTTCGTAGCATTGTTTCAATGTTGGTCAAACTCACTGGCTCCGCCACCACCACCTCCTCCTCCTCTTCCACCTGAGCATCAGGCAGATCAAGATGGTGATCTGCTGCTTCCACGTAGTCAATAACATTGACGTTCACAGCTTCACCATGATGAACCCACCTAGTATATGTGACCGACATCCCATACAAGTGTAGATGATTTTGCACAGTTGACTGGGGTCTTGTAACTGAATTCATACAACTGCTACACGGGCAGAGCACATCTGATTTCGGACCACCGTACTCAGCTGTGATAAAGTTCATGAAGTTTTTAACCCCCTCGACATATGCAGTGAAGAATCTTCGAGCAGAAGTTATCCAAGTCCTGTCCATCTGTTAGACATACAAATTAGTTCTTCTACTAGATATTACAGGAAAACATATATGCTTTTTATGAAGTCTAGAAAAAAAATACCTAGGTCGATGTCTAGAGCAATGGCAAGATATTTGGACGAGCAGATCTAAGTAACGAAATATATGTAAAGCTAATTCAGCAAACAGATTTGAGTGCCAAATTATGGCAGGCTGTTTCAGCAGTCAATGAGGCCGAGCACACAGCCATCGAACTATCGAAGGCCATCGCAGCAACAAAGATCGAGCATAAAACGGTGTAGAGCTATTTCAGCTAACAGATTGGCTACTAGACCATGGCAATCTACGTCACAATAAATATATGGCAGGATATTTTAGCAACTAATCGGCCTTGGCATGCCATCTCAGCTAAGCAGATTGAGTGCAGAACAGGGCAAGGAAGCTTCTTAAGAAGAGCATATTGACAGTAAAATACTTCGGCAAACAGTGAGATTAACAACGTCTATCAGCTAACATTCAGCGCTACACCGACATGAACGGGGCCTCAGTCTAGAATGTGCGTACCGTGGTAGAAGCTGACCACCGTGTCTCCACAAGAACGTTGCCAGCGGTAGCGGCGCTGACCGTCGTGCGCCTCCACAAGAACATAGCCAGAGGTGGCGGCACGGCTAGAGAACGGCAGTTTACGAGAGCGTACTGTGGGAGCGAGACGATCGCCGAACCGCGGCACCGATGTATCGACACGGCGGGGAGGGCGGCTTTGGCGGAGCGAGTAGACTGGAGGTGGACAGGGGGAGGGGGGTTTGGGGAATATTATTGTCTAGTTGGCCGAAGGGCGGTTGAATCGGATTTGGGGGGAATTTTTGGGTGTGGGGGGAGGATTTTTGCACGGTGGGTGGGGGGAGTTTGGCGCATGGTCGGTTTCTCCGAGTGCAGTCCCACGTGTCAGTGAAGAGGCAAGCCGAAGCGCGTTCCGTTTGCATGAGCCGTGTGCAGGACCGAACGTGTGTGGGGTGCAATGCGACCGTGACAGGAGTGCTGTGAGTGTACCGCATTTTTTCCTTTTAAACTAGGTGCTTCGCCCCCTCAAAAAAAATCTATTGCTTCGCGCGATCCATCGATACTACTACTAGTAATCCGGTAATCCCGACTAAAACGGCGCGGCCGGGTCTTTTCCCGCGCGATATGCTGGGAGGTTGGCTTAGTTGGGTTTTTTAGGACGAGTAATGCTACACCTACGTAATCCCAGTTACGTAATTAACGTAATGTGAAACGTGTGAGCTGTTGATTGTAGATTGGGGGAGGGAGGGGCCCACCACCATGAAAATCAGGGGAGGAAAGAGAGAGGCAATTTACGTTAACCCTTTCGTAGCTTCCCGTAGATGTAGAAAGATGTGTCCGATCCTGCAATATAGGCCGTCCGATCTATATCTAACGGATAGGAAGGAAACTATGACAATTTACCCGCACTCCTCTCCACATTTGCAGATAAGGCTTTCCCTCATTCATCCTTTTCTCCCACAAGATCTTGATCTTTCGTGCAACGCACGGGCATCTTGCTAGTACTCCTACAATATGTATATTATTGTGAAAGTTCATATACACCATCCGAGATTAATGCAAACATGGCAGATTTTCATTACATTTCGAACTTTTATAGGACAACAAATAAAAGAAACCTGACCCTAAACCTATTCTACGGCGGCGACCGACGTCCTCCATCTGTGTTCTCCATGTACGGGGGCGGGGTTCAAGACCCGTGAAGTGAAGGTGCGGTCTCCGGCGAGGAAAAGTGGAACACGGGAGACGGACCGGCCAGTTGGCAGACCATGCCCTGCCGCCTCCCATGCCCTACTCATCCTCGGAGGAGTCCCTGACCTCGGCGGTGCCGGACGTTGGACGGCGGCAAGTAGGACGCGTGGCTGACGGTGCTCCCGTCGTCGGCTGCCAGCATGGCCACCGCTTGTGCGGCAACTTGAGTGAGGGCGGTGACCTCGAGCTCCATCCCCGAAGACAAGCTCTCCCGCAGAGCATTCGCGCTTGTGGTCATGGCGGATGTGGTTCCAGGTAGGAGGACGATGCGCTATGGTGTGGAGGTTAGCTGGGCGTTGCCGCTTTAAGTAGCGCATTTTGGTGAGGCCAAGCGTCCGGGTGCGTCATTAAGTCGCCAGAGTTGGTTTCGCGGGCACCGAGCCTCTTAATGACGACATATGAATGGACGGCATGAATGCGGGCAGCTGGCGCCGGCTGGGAACGCACCGCACAATGGCGCGAGGGACGAGGGTTTTGGTGTGCCAGGGTAGTCAGCTGTGGTCGTGGCAACGTTGGAGATGCCCTTTGCTCACATGCGATCCCCGCATGTCATTGGAAAAGCAAGACGACCCGGCATGGTCTGAGGTCCAGAGGATGCAGTTGGCCGCGCTACACCACTCTGCGAACGCGTCGCGGCGCCCCGTGCATCCTCGATGAGCCGGGTGTTGGGGTGTGTTTGGATTGTGGCCAAAGTGCACCTTGCCAAAATTTTGGTCATGACCAAAAGATTGGTCTTTGTTTGGATGGTTGCCATTTTTTTGGCATGCCAATGAACTCTAGCCAACTCTAGTTCATTTTTCTTGCCAATGTCGGCCAAATCATGGGCAACCAATACCTCAACCAAAATTTTGGTCATGGCCCAAAGATTGGTCATTGTTTGGATGGTTGCCATTTCTTGGGCATGCCAATGAACTCTAGCCAACTCAAGTTCATTTTTCTTGCCAATGTCAGCCAAATCATGGGCAACCAATACCTCAACCAAAATTTTGGCTACCCAATGCTTTGATGGGGCAACCTCGGGCACAAACCAAACATACCTTTGGTCGTGCCACAACACTAACGCCACCCTCGGCAAACTGAAATCGACCGTGTCTAGCGACGATATGAGTGTGCCGCTCACCGCGGTCGCCGTGTCCAGAGGCGGTGCTGGAGCTGCGCCCCGTTGTTGGCCGCAACGACCCACATGAACGGTTGTCGGTGGCGAGGAGGTCGTGGGCCAGCTCCTCCATTGGACTACTCTGCGCTACGTCGTCCCGACGGGTGTGCCCCACATGTCTGTTTCCCTGTTTTCCCGGCCATATTCGAGCATCAGTGCTCCGTGTTGCGCATTAGGCCTTTCACTATGTAGGCCAAGCGACACAACTTATTGTTTATTTGAGCCGTTCAAGTATAATCATGTAGCATTTGCTTATTTTTCATTCCTCTCCAACCCTCTTCTCCATCGATCATGTCGCCCTCCAGTCGAGTCCATCCTCCCGCATGCCTCATTTGAACATTCCGCCGAGTATCATTCGCATGTACCCACCCTAGTCCTCTTTCAATAGATCTCCGGACCCCGAGATGAAATCGAGAGGGAGCGAGTGGGGGCACGTGATACCTAAGGCGGATTCAAAATTTTGAACCGGTGATCAAAGCATCCGCAAATCATATATAAAGGGTATTCAATGTTCGTTTCGTTTTTTAACGTACAATATACTCCCTCCTATCCTTTCTAGTTTACATATAAGTTTTATGTGTAGTCAAAGTATATCTACTTTGATCAAAAAGGTATCAACATTCAACAACGCCCAATCAATATTGTTAGATTCGTACGTACTCCTAGATTCGTACTCGAGATGGTTTCCAATTTGACTATTGACAAGATTAATAGTACATGAGATGTATAATGTGAAAATTATATCATTGGAAACTCCTTTCACATACGAATTTGACCATATGCTTTGTGTAGGTTGCATGTCATATACTATTACTCTAACATTTGGTCAAAGTTAGCCTCGAAAAACGCATTAGACCCTGTATGCTTTGTGTAAGTTGCATGTCATATATTATTACTCTAACATTTGTGTAAGTTGCATGTCATATATTATTACTCTAACATTTGGTCAAAGTAGTATAGTAGAAGTGGATCCTCTGACGTAGGTATCCCTGCCTTACCCTCCCTTCCGGTCACTTACTGGCGGACCCCATGCTTGCTAGGCCCCACATGCGAGTTGCTCAATGGGTTCGGCCACATCACGGGATCCTCATCCGTAGTATACTCCCTCTGTTTTTATTTACTCCGCATAAAACGGAGGGAGTGGTGGTATAATAAATGACGCGGGCGAGGGAGGGGGAGGGACGTCGGTTTGCTCTCAATTGCGGTCCCACAAGCGAGCGAAAACGCAAGACGAAGCGCGTTCCATTCGGTGAGCGATGTGGAGGGTCCAGCGTACCGAGCTGCAACGCGAACGCGACAAGAGCGATGTACAATCAAAACCGATTGACCGGTCATCACCGGAACCACTATTCACACTAGAACCTTTGCTGCTCGGCCTACGCCAGCCACTGCCCTAAAACCACACCAAATCTCCAGCCCATTCCCCCACCTTTCGATCCCCTAGCCCGCATCAAGCGTCCCCTAGTTCGCTGGAAAGCCATGGTGCGCCGCAAGATCACTTACTACAAGATGCTGACGCCGGAGCGCCGCGCAGAAATCGCGGCGGCGGTCGGCGCCACAGATCTCAATTCCCAAGCTCGCTTTGCGGCTGGCCAATCACCGAGTTCTCTGGAGCCAAGCTACGAGGAGGAGGAAGCCGATCCAATGTTCATGGCGGAGTTCGCGGCGCAGAAGGCCCCCGATGGGTATGAGACGATGGACGTCGACTTCGTGCCGGCGTCCGAGTCCCCCATGGTGCAGGCGGACCAGCAGTTCAACATGGCTATACTAAAGGAGGACCAGGAGGCAGAGGCCCAACTCGACACGGAGCGCGCGCATGCTCCTGCCATCGAGGCTCTCCTGCAGGCGGAACCAGACGTCGTGGATGTGAACCGGGCGGCGGAGGCTCAACTTGAGGCGGAGCGCGCGGATGCCGGTGCCATCAAGGCCCTCCTTCAGGCGGAACTGCACGTCTTGGACTTGAACCGGGCGGCAGAGGCTCGACTCGACGCAGAGTGTGCAGATGCCGCTCTCATCGACGCCCTCCTGCAGGCGGAACCGGACGTCCTAGACTTGAACCGGGCGGCGGAGGCTTGACTCAACGCGGAGCGCGCGGATGCCGCTACCATCGAGGCCCTCCTGCAGGCGGAACCGGGCGTCCTCGACTTGAACCGGGCTGTCCTCTCGTCCGTGCAGAGCGCCCGCACACTCTGCTTGAACGAGTAGCTGGAGGCCGAGGACAACCACGGTGCGGAGACACACGTCGGCAGCGACGGCTGGTTCGCGCCGGCAGCCAAAGACGATGAGGTCGTCTCTTTCCGCGAGCAGTGATAGTTTTTCTTTATGTCGTTGTTTTTATGGATCTTTTGCTGTGTAAAAACATATATTTCTTATGCAAGTCGCCTGACTTGGGTCAGTCTACCATTTCAGGCGGTTGGATGAATATCCTACGTCTCCTAACCCTTCTTTCCTTCTTCCTCACCTCTTCTTCTTCCCCAACAGACCACCGCACGGGCCGTATGGATACTCCCCAACATGCGGTTGGATAAACATACTCTATGAACGAAAATTATGTGTCAGCGATAGGATGGCTGAGTTTGGTGTGTTCACATGCGACAACACGTGTCAGTGAGGGTGCATTCCCTTGGTTGGGTTTGCGGCGTGCAGGAGCGACCGTGTGAGGGTGCGGTGCGACCGCGGCGCGCAGGAGCGACCGTGTGAGGGTGCGGTGCGACCGCGATAGCCGTGCGCAAGTGTACCTCCTTCTCATTTTGAAAACTTTAGGCAAGCTTGGAAAAATGTGTGGCGAAGTTTGGCAATGCAAGGCCTAGACCCAAACAGGATAAGTACGTACATACTACTAGGAGTACTAGTGTTAAAAAAGAAAGGTTGGGTTTTCCTTCGCGGGATTTAATCGATACAAATCCTCGTTTCACGTGTCAATTAATGCGTATTTTTTTCTCCAAAGACCAAAGAGCTAACCATCTCACTCCTCATCGCTTGATTAATGCAGCGCCATGCAAACCAACCTTCTCACTTCCGCATGCATGCAGGGGATATTAATGTCCTTGGTTGCTAACCCCATCAATTTTGCCTCGATTAGTGTTAGTGTCCCTTTGCAAATTCTAATTTTGATATACTGGCCTTGTGTACAAAAAAATGGAGGTAGTAACTATATTTGACTTCCTTCCCCATTGCGGTGACGTCGATGATATTTTTTTGGTGGTTTCGCGAAGTGCGCTCGACGGAGAACACCATTGAGGGAGACCACGGTAAGTCGTTCGCAAGTGCCGCCTGCAAGCCGAGACAACCGCCTTATTTGCATCCAGGAAGTACTTTACTAGTACTACTATAACTAATGCGGTGAGATGGCCTCTAGAAGAAGACGATGGAGAAGCGGAGTCAGCGAAGAGTGAAATGATGGTTGCTTCGTCCATGCTTTTGTGATTTGATGCCTCACTGCTTTGTGATTTGTGATAGAAGGGACAGGGGAGTAGACTATGTGCTCTATACTGTACTACATGCGTCCAAGCATGGGAGAAAGAGGAGAGACGTTGCATTTTTCTATTCCTTCAATCAATCAATCAGGGAGCTTCGGTTCCATCTTTTTGGCTTTGGCAACACCGTCCACAATGGTTCCCACGATGCAAAAGCTATTTTCACATTTGGTTACACATTGTGGATGCCCTTAACCGTACCACTTGGTTTTGCTCATGTGTGCTATCTATACAAATCTCAATTATATTGATCTAAAAAATTATAGAATCGAGATTAGTAAGAAGGAGGTGATTTTGCCACGCGGATGGCGGGGGAGGTTTCTTATTTGAGCAATGCTACATCCACGTAATGGTTTACGTAAAGTTACGAACAGATGTGATGTGGGACTATTTGATTGGATTAAAGGAGAGGATTAGGCCCACCCCACCTGAAAATCAGGGGGGCATATATAGATTAGATGGAAAGTATACGTAGCAGCTACGTAGCCCTTTGTAAGTCTAGGATTAGGCTTCTTATTTTCGGAGGACGTTGTCCTGGCGGTTTGCTAACATGCGGTCCCACGTGTGAGTGCTTTACCAAGCCGATCCGCGTCCCACATGAGGCAGAACAACGGGAGAAGCAACACGTGGTTAAGTTGAAGAAGATGAGCGAGAAGCGGATTCAGCAATGAGTGAAATGATGGTTGCTTCGTCCCTCCAACTTAACTGCGGGAAAGGTGCAGCTTTGTGATTTGACGCCTCATTGCTCATTACTACGTCGGCGCCATGACTGGGGTGCTTCACCCCGGCTGCTCTGCACTGTATTCCGGTATGGCACGTGGACCCGATAGCTTGATGTCCCACATGTCGGCAAAAGGGACTAGAAGATCTATGAAAGCGAGCGCTCCACTCTTACGACGGAGGAGTAGATGACACGACGGCCCAGTGAACTGCCACTTGTACTGTATAGTACTATAGTTTTGTTGTTTCGCACAATCCATCGATACAAACCCGATTAAACAGGAAAGGGCGGGATTTTTCCCGCGCGGTAGATGATAATGGCCATACATTTCAAAGGCAATTTTAATGTATGCAAACTGAATAATTATAAGTAACAATATGATATCTAGTAAAACTAAAAACACATATGATTTATTGTGTTAGAGTGTAGTAGTAGTGCTGTATTGCATAGTTGTTAGATGTAACATGCGAGAACGTGTAGAGATGTAGTTTTGGAGGGCCTACAGAGAGAAAAGCCTAATACGGTCACCGAACTTCGGAATAAGCTGATTACGGTCACTATATACGTTTTGCGGTGATTGTACAGTCACTTGCTCACAGCTCAGCATCGGATTGCACTTTGTTGACCGGCCAAATAGTCTGCATGGCGCCATGTTGACTAGTTAAATTGACCATGTTCATTGTGGGTCTCACCTGTCAGTTCGCATAGGCAAAAGGTCAGATAAACACAAATTTACGCAGGCGCGACAAGGCTCCAACCCGTGCGCGGGAATCACCTAGTTGTGTATGTGTCTATCAGGGCCTGATGTGTGCGCATGCACATGTAGGTTGAGCACTTGAGCATGAGAGTGTGTGTTGGTCGTGTGGTGTACTGGTGTGTGCATGCATGCGTGCGTGTGTGCGTGTGAGTGTTGCGTGCGTGCGTGCATGGCTGTGTGTGTACGTGTGAGTGTTGCATCGCGCGTGGGTGCATGTGTTTGTGTGAGTGTTGTGTGGATGCAGTTCGTGTGCATGCGTGCGTGTGTGTATAATCACCACACCAGCTCATGTGTGTTAAAACAGACGGCCAGCATACCAATACAAGGCCACCTTGTCCGTTGTGCCCACGGTCATCACTTCGAACCACCGTCCAAATATATTTTTGTCGTTTGTTTTCATTCTTACTAGCAAGATGCCCGTGCGTTGCATGTAACATCAAGATGCATTTGTATGACTTGTTTATGTTGTGAGAGAAAAGGAAGAATGAGGGAAGGCCTTATTTGCAAATGTGGAGAGGTGTGTGGGTACCTTTTTGCAAAATTGCCATAGTTTCTTTCCTATCCGTCAGATATAAATAGGACGGCCTATATTGTAGGATGGCAGGCGCACCATCATCACCAACTCTGTTTTTTATAAGAGTGTATTTTATGTATTTTATAAGAGTGTAGATGTAGAGTAGATACAAGTCGACAGGTGGGCACGATGGTAGTGAGATAATCTGATGCAACACTAGAGGTGCCATGTGGAGCGTTTAACCTGTCAACTAGTCATGTCATGTGAAAATACAGAGTTGTATGGTGAGCCCGTGACTGCATAATAGCCACTAAACGTAAATGCTGACCGTAATCAGTGGATTCTGAAGTCCAATGTACGTATCATGCTTTCGCTTCAAATACAATGATCGTCATTGCATATATCGCGAGAGAAAGATGAAACATGCGTGAATTTTCTGGGGGCTTACTTTTAGAGGACCTGGAGATAGTTTTGTGTGCATACGTGAAAGGGGCGTACAGGGGGGTATGCGATGGAGAGAGAGATGCTCTTCGTTTCTCTTTATTATGACTAACTTTGTATATAGTATAAAAATATACAAATTCACAGTGCGGAATAAATATCATTGTGGGCACCATGCAATGCAAATTAGCGTTCGTACTCCTCCATATAACTTTGTAATGTTGTATATATGTAGAAACTCTAAAATAATTTTTTGGCCACACTTTATTTAAAAGTAATGTTGTATGCGAAATAAACGTGAAGAGAGGGCTTTTTAGATCAATGGGGTACGTGATGTAACATGTGTGAATGTGTAGTTGATGCATTTGGCGGGGCCTAGAGAGGTATGTGTGTGTATTACGTATTCGAGAGAGGCATGTATAGAGGGGCCGACGGGGGGGCGTGGGAGAGATAGCATGAGAAATGAGAGTGGTCTAGAGAGAGAGAGACGAATATGACGTCACGACAAGGGATTCCATTCCCTTGAGTGTGTATATGCAAAGGGGGAGGGAATAGAGGCACCAGGAGAAATTTTCTGAGTGTGTAGTGTTTGTGTTGGTATGTGTGGGTGTGAGAAGATAATGAGACATGGGGGCAGAGGGTGTGTCACCGCGTGAGGTCCGGTGGGTCGAGGTGAGGCCCTTCGTTCTGTTCCGTCCCGCGCCACATTGGTCGGCCCATGATGCATGTAGGAAGACCCATGATGACTAGTCGTACAAGACAAAGATAGCAGAATTGTGAAGGACTCTGTGTCCACTGACAAAGCCGGCTAGGATTTGTAACCCTAGGTTCTAGGACTAAGGTAAACCCTTTATCTCTGATATTACTATTCATCCAACCTAACTTTAAGGGGCATCCTACAGAATGCTCTGCTAGAATCATACTCGTCTATTAGGAAGAGAGGTGTGAGACAATGCGTGAGAGATAGGCGTAAAGATAATGTGCATACATGAGACACGTAGGCAGGTCCATGTATATAGAAAGGGTCGATGAGGATTGTGCGTGTGTATGTTTGCGATAGGAAGAGTGCTTGTGATAAAGGTTAGTGAAAAGAGTTGTAAATGGTGACGAGAGGGAGGGTTATATCTAGAGCATGTGTGCGAGAAAGACACCTCGGGAGAGAGTGTGTGAGCATGTGTGAGAGACCACCGATGGAGAGTGAAACTACACGTAAAAGACTGTCTACAATATTAGGATATAAATTCTATCCAAATATTAGGATGGGATCATGATATTTGCAATTCGTGTAAGGAGCGATCATTCATCCATCAGACATCTAGATTCTATCGAATTTGAGCATGTCTATGTTATTATTCGACACAATTGATCCACATAGTTAGTATTTTGAAGTCCAGACAATGCATCCCTTTAGCAATCGAATATAAACGTGAGTATAGTTCTTGTTCTGTGTGTAAAGGACATTATACATATGAAAGTTACACAATGGACATTATAAATAGCTACTACCTATGAACTAGCATACATTTGAATTCAACTTAAGGTGGTTTAAAAAAATCGAATTCAACATGAAGTCCATTCAAGTATTTGAATGTGATGTCATGGCATTTGTAAACCATACCTAAATTATGGGGGCACCAATCTTTGCTCTGATTTTGTACAGAATAGCATATGTAGTCGTGTACAAAATAGATTCAAATTTAGCTCCTCCATTCCAAAATAATCGTAGTTATAGGATTTTCAAGTGTCAAAATTTCAAAAAGAAGCGGATAATTTAATGAGGTTTTCAAACATACAAGGTCAAATATAACGTTGTATATTTAGGTCAATCCTCATAGTTCAAGAGTACTCTAAACGTGAATGCTTGTGTTTCAAAATTTCGAACGAAGCGCCAAAAGAGCCTCCACTCGCCCGAAACCGCTTGAGACCAATGGTTGGTAGTACAAGGAAATTACTTTTCTAATAACTCCGACCCGTGAAACCTACCGGCCCGACGTCCAAAGGTCTAAACCGGGGTAGGTTTGTAGCTTCATCTAGACGCCACGCAACCGCATCCGAAAAAAATTCATACACAATGTCTGCCTAAGCACACATGCGCGTGCCCGAAATCGCTCCCGCCCACTATTTGGGACACCTGGGATTACCATCCTACACCCGACCCGCAGTAGGTCCGAAATTTAAGAGGGGGCAAAGTTTGTACTTTCCCCAAATTTCAAACAAGCGCGTCCCATTTCTGTTCAAAAAAGCCAAAAACAAGCGCGTCCCAGACTGAAACATGGTTCCCCCCCACCTGTCCGATTCCCCATTCGTACTCCCTGGGCGCCAAAACTACCTCTCCACCAGCCGCGAAACCCCGGCGTCCTCCATCCTCCACCCCATCCCACCCATCAACCGCCGCCCTCCTCCATCACGCCGGAGACGATACCCCGACGTCGTCGTCCACCGCAACCTCAACCGCAACGCCCTCCACGGCTAGTAGTTGAAGCCGAGGCCGAGCCGTCCGTACCCGAGCCAGTTCAACCATGCCGTCCTGCGCCTCACCACTGCCGCTCCAACTTCGCCACCCTCCACCGCACCGGAGTTGTTCCTGCTACGCTGTCCTTCGCCGCCTCGGATCTGCTACCCCTCTGCCGACATACGGCCATGGCAACACAGTCAACAATTTGGCCATGGGTTCATCCAAGCCTGCACCCTCCAGAACACCGGTTTCCCCGGTAAAAAGAAGAAAATCGGCGCGACTTGTGGAGGTGACCACACCAGCAACCGAAAAAGGTACTCATCTTCCCTTATTCATGCAAATCTTACGTCTCTACTTGCACGGTATTCATCCCACAGAGACACTAGTTGACCGCTTCTTCTTGATACTAGATGTTCCTAGTAACTCGCGATGCACAAGGTTTCTCCTCATATACTATTTCACCTTAGCTAGAGGTCCATCGCCCCCTGAATTTCAATTTCTGGCCACTTGATTCCCAATTAACGGAATCATTCCCCAGAGTAACAGGCGCTAGTACGCCTATTACGCCGGGGAAGCAGTGCCTTGGTGTTTATATTAGGGGCGTGTGCGGCCTAGAGCTATTGGCGCCCGGTCTGGAGGTCGGCCGAGATTAAAGGGATGGCCTGGGGGCGCTTCCAAGCACGGCGGTGGTGTGAGGTCGATGGGAGGGCGGGGCGGTGGAGGTAGGGGTCTAGGCCGATGGTCGCTGGTGGTTCGAGAAAGATCGTCAACAGAGACTGGCGGGAGGTAGACGAAGGCCATCTGCCCGTTCCTTATAGATCGGACGGTTCATTAAAAAAATTGACTGACCTATATATTTTCAGTCGACTGTTATCTTAGATATGACCACATGTGGTGGTGTGCTGGAGGAGTACCTGCATTTCCTATGCTCATATATTACAAAATCATACAGAATAGAATCTAATTTTGTTTGCCATGCAATGTTGTAGAGCTATCATATGTCTCCTGTCATTTATTTTTTAGCCACCTGCTATCTGCTACTTTTACAGTGCACTAGTTCCGCACACACTTCACCCTTACTCTCACTATTGTGTTTTTATGCAAGGGTATTTCAGACTCTACTGCCATGAGAAAAGACAAAAGGAAAAGAGAGAAGTCACTCTAGTTTGGTGTGCGGCTAGGCAAGACATGTTTCAATGCTTTAAAGGGTGCAGTGTCAGCAGATGGAGACGGGGAACGTAGCTCTGGAGTTGATGACCTCGCTCGCAATGAACCACCATCCCAGGTGCTTGCTTTAACTTTGCAGTGTCATATGTGGTTGCATGTTCCATATGGTGTGTAGCTTGTATTCGAAAGGCTGAAGTCAGTAAGATAAGGAAAGATATTTTTTTACATGAACCACCATCCCGTGAGCACCAGAAGACAAATAGCTAGTCAGGGCACTGGCCGAGCAAGTGACAAGCCCAGCAAAGATAGGCATCACCTGGAAGCCAACTAAAAAGCTGCGATGGTGGCGAAGCAGCCCGCCTCCCACCAGGCTCTCATGTCCTAGATGATCATGCTCACCACTCCAGTCGGATGTCTAGCTTGTATTGCTTCCAATTTGGTTAAATTGCATCTGCTTAGCTTACACATTATACCTTTGAATATGACATGCCTTTCTGTTTTTGGTACATACTAGTACATCTGTGTATTAACCATGTTCTTACATCAAACTAATGTTCTTGTGTATCCCTCATCAATCACTTATGACAAGGCAGGCAGGCAAGGGGACTACTCCTCATTTAAAGAATGCAGCGTCAGCCTCCCAACATGATTCTCAAGAAACAGAAATGCTAGATGAAGATAGTGAACGTAGCTCTATAGTTGATTACATCATTTCCCCTACACTAGCATTGCAGGTGCTTGCTCTAACTTGGCAGCGTGATATGTGGTTGCATGTTGCATATGGTGTCTAGATTGTAATTCTTCCAATCTGGTTAAACTGCATGTGCTAGTCTGCTTAGCTTATACATTATACCTGTTAATGTGACATGCCTTCCTGTATTTAGTACATAGTACATCTGTCTATTAAGCATGTCCTTACATAAAACTATTGTTTTTTTGTATCCCGCATCAATCAACATGACGAGACACCTTTAGTATATGCAGTGCGATATTAGTTGCATCTTTCATATGATTTATAGCATGCGCTGCTTCTAATTTGTTGAAATTCCATTTATGATCGAACGCTTTTAACTTGGCAGAGTCATATTGGTTGCATCTTTCATGTGGTGTCTAGCTTGCATTGCTTCTTTGCTGGAATGGTTTCTGCTTAGTTTACACAAATAGTTGTGAACATGTCATGCCGTCCTATTTTTCGTACATATTCCATCCTGGTATCATGTGTTTGCCTTACATCAAAGTAGTGATTGTCAGTATCATGCATGAATGAGTTCTGAAGAGAGAATTTTATTGCTTTTTCTTCTCGGTTTTACTTGACAATTCAAAATCAATAAAGCAAAAGGAAGTTAGCAAGGCAGCGGATAAAGGTGCTCCTTCCGAACGGAGGGCCTCTACAGTTTCTACTCCTCCACACCCCCAAGATGATTTCCAAGACAACACATGCATAGACACTCAACAAAGCTGTGTTTATGATGAGCACGTCTCCCCTAGTGCAGCATCACGGGTGCTCCCTCTAACTTGGCACTGTTATATGTGGTTGCATGTTATGTGTGATGTCTAGCTTGTATTGCTTCTAATTTTGTTGAATTCCATCTGCTTACTTTACACATTATACTTGAATAAGACACGTGTTCCTGTTTCTAGAACATACAATATCTGTCTATCACACCATGTTCTTACATCAAATTACTACTGTTGTGTAACCTGCAACAATCACTTATCATAACACACGTTTGACTTCGGAGTGTGATATAGGTTACATCTCACATTCTTTTCTAGCTTGTATTACTAATTTGTTGAAATGGCACTTATGACGAGACAGTTTTAACTTGGTAGAGTGATATTCATTGCATCTTTCATATGGTGTCTAGCTTTCATTGCTTCTAATTTGTTGAAATTCCTTCTCCTTAGTTTACACATCATAAGCCGTGAATATGCAATGTTGTGAATATGCAATGGCACTAAGGACGAGAGACCTCTAACATGGTAGTGTGATGTTGTTTGCATCTTGCATATGGTTTATTTCTTGTACTGCTTCACATTTGTCTAAACGCCATTTATGATGAGACACTGTTAACTTGGCAGAGCGATATTTGTAGCATCTTCCATATGGTGTCTACCTTCCATTGCATTGCTTCTAATTTGGTGAAATGTCTTCTTCTTAGTTTACACATCATAGTTCTGGTTATCTCTTCTGTCATGTTTTTCATACATATTACATGCTCCTATCATGTGGTTGTCTAACATCAAAGTTCATTTCGTCTGCTTCACGCATCAATTTGTTCTGAAGAACTAAATTGTTATTTGTTTTTCTTGTTGTCTTGACTTAACATGGCACAGAGAAAGAGGAAGAAACACAGAATGGCAAGGAATGAGAAGCGGATGAATCCTACAGATTCTGCTGGTACTGATGGTGCAATAGAAGGTCAAAGTCCAGCAGAAAATTCTACAAACACGACATCCCATGCTACACGAGTTGCAAAAAAAGACAAACAGAAACAAATAGCTGCCACCAAACAAGCAGAGACAGCCCTAGTTCTTGCAACACCTACCATAGTACTACCGGCTGCACGATGTACTCGTGTGTCAACTGAGCTAGCAGCACGTTCCCAAGCTCCCTTGCCACCTAACACTACTTCCCAAGCACTCTTGACACAAGACGAGTTGGCAATATCAGATGAACCTTGTGAGCTTCAACAACAAGAAGGTAGTTGCTAGAGTCAAGTTACAGTTGCATGCTTCTTTATATGTAGTCTCACAGTTTGATGTACACTAACACTTCCTATGTTTGTTGTTGGACTATCACCTAGGCGCAAGAGGAAACAAACATCAGGGATAATGCTCGATAGGTTAACTAAATCTAGAGGAGGAAGAATGGAGATCCGTTTTGAGGCAGGTTTAAAAAGGCCACGTGATGCTACAGAGTCAGCCAAGTTAGTATCAGAGGCAACGGTTGCTGTTAAGTGTCATGTACGTATCCTCCCAACATGGATTCAGTATAGGAATGACAAAGACGAAACCCAGTTCAACATCTTCCTCGACCATTTATCTGTAAGTATGGTTATGTATGGACACTAGTAATATCGTCTTGCTCTATCCAATACTTTCTAGGTTGCTGATAATGAGACTCCCATAATTTTCAACAGATGAGGTTCAAGTTGGATAGCCAAGATGATGCAACCAGACAAGCTTGCACCCATGTTTTCAAGTCTGCTCTACGACAGTATCGTTATAACTTGAGGAAAACTTACTTTGAAGGCAAGGCTAACAGTGAACTTGCCCAAACATTTCCAGTGGAAAATACATCTGATGAAGACTAGAGAGGCCTCGTTAAACAGGGGTCCGATCCGAAGTATCAGGTACATTATATATATATATATATATGTCATCAGATCACATGTTGAAGTCCTATTTACGCATGTGCCACACAAATCTATCTTCTTGTAGGTGAACTGTTCAAAGAACAAGGCCAACCGTACGAAAGTAAAATTCCAACAGACGATAGGATCTCGTAGCTATATTGCACACTGCGAGGCTCTTGTAATTAGCTTTTGTTTCACTCTTTTCGGTGTACCATATTATCAGATCTATATTGACTTGTTCCAAATGCATAGGAAAGCCCGCAAGGACCAAAAAGTACCTGAACCAAATGATGTGGAAATCTTCAAGGACTGTCACACCAGCAAGAAGAAGGGCATGACTACACCAGTCAAAGCCGCTGTTGTAAGTCCTTAATCCTCATGACTTTTAAGTACTACTTACTCTGACTTGTGCCTTGAACTACATGGTTTGCAGCCAATGTCTATTACTCTTTTCAATTTTATACACAATTGTCTTAGCGTATCATTGCACCTTACAAGGTTTAAAAGAGAGGAGTGATGTTCCTTTAATCTTGAACCGTAATCTAGTTCCGTGCTGGACTTGCCCACACAATGTTACAATTGCCTGTTTGTCTGTTCTCAGTTGTTTTGTGATATGAATGACGTCATACTATGCTTACCGTATTATAAACTTCGTCTCTTTATCCTTAGCCCTCAATACAATGTGAAGAAATAGACAATACATTAGCGATGGTACATGGTCATATGTTTGGAACCTGGTTTTATTATGTACTTTGCAATAAAATACAACTAATATTTTACATGGGTTCACCAGAATAAGTTCTGTATATAGACCAAAGCTATTTTGTTTGGTTTTGCTGCCTCCTTAATATCTTCTGTTCTGGTGCTACTAATGTAAAACCTCAACTTTTTAGCGAGCTATGGAAAAAATGGTGGAACCGCCACCGTCTGAAGGTGGCGAGGCAACTATAACCGCAATGTCAGCTCTTGCTACAGTGGGTCAGTACCTGTCCACTAACAGTGCCAAAAGCACATTCCTGCGTAATACTGGGTTGGTTGTTAAGGCAATATCTTCCAAACTGCCTCATGATCAAGATATGCAAGCTCAAAGCAATGTTGTATCTGCGCTCCAGACACAAGTCCATTCCCTAACAGAGACCCTTTGTGAAACAAGGAGAAACATTGCTCAATGTCGTCAAAATATGCATGGTTTTGAAACCATACTATCAGACTTTTGCTATGTTGTTTAAGAGCCTAGGGGAAATGAAGGCGAGGGTTATGGTGCTCCATCGGACAATACAGCATGAAAACGTAACAGTCAGGTCAAATGAACTGAGCTTCTGAACTTCTGGTGGTGCATTTATCTGCTAGACTGTTAAGTTTTATGCTAATCTTCCTTTTGTTATATAGTTGTAATTTGTTTTAGTGCGATACAAAATTTATTCTTAATGTGCAGCCACCGCCTGAAGAAAACAGCAAGCCATTTTTGTATAGTGTAGGGTGTTCTCTATATTTGCACTGGTGGCGATCTTTGATGCCAAGTGGATGTAATCTGTGCAATCGCCTTAATAGCCTAGCGTTAGTTTCGGCCTTATTTATTTCCTAGTCTTCTTTTTCCCTGGTTTGCTAGTGGCCGCAACTACCATGGGCTATATACGGGCCATAGGATCCATGGGTCTCCTACGGGCCGTCGATAAATGGGCCTGTAATCGGTGGGCCTCGGGCCGTCGGATAAATGGGTCTACATGGGCCATAATCGGGCGTAATTGGTATCGGCACAACACGGTAACAGGTCGTAGGACAGCAGAGGCTTAATTCTCTCACAGGCATAACGGGTCGTTAATGGGCCAGAATATAGGATGGGCTGGAAACGGTGCAACGGGTTAACAGGCCAGAAACGGGCCGACTCTTGCCATGGGCCGAATTTGGCCCATTAGGGTAACATGCCAGTAACGGGCCGACTCTTCCCATGGGCCAAATTTGGCCCATTAGTGGAGCAGGCCAGTAATAGGCCGACTCTTGCCATGGGCCGAATTTGGCCCATTAGGGGAACAGGCGAGTAACGGGCCGGAAGTAATCGAGGGCCGAAAAGGAGCCTAAGAATGTATGTGCCGTCAATAGGCCGAAAGGTAACACGGGCTGGAAACGGGCCATGTAAATCACGGGCCGTTAACGAGTATAAAGAAAATTACTGTCCATTATGGGCTAGAGTCACCGTGGGCCATTACCTCGGCCGGCCTATTATGGCACACGAAAATCTTGTGGGCCTTTACCTGGGCCGGCCCATTATGGCCCGCGAAATATTGTGGGACTTTAGCTGGGCCAGCCCATTATGGTCCGCAAAATCTCGTGGGCCTTTAGCTTTGCTGGCCCATTATGGCCCGCAAAATCTTCTGGGCCTTTAGTTGGGCTAGCCCATTTAAACTTGTCGGGCCGTGCCACGTGTCGACGTATCATATGCGCCTTCTGTCCAGTGAGTGGATGACATCTGTCCCGACGATGAGCCGACACGTGTTTCCTCTAGCCAATGATGATTTTACACGTGGAAAATCCCCATTGGTCGGGGCTATTAACAGGTTATCGGATCCAAAACCCGACCTGATAGCTTAACGGCGTTCCGTTACGGTGGATGCCACGTGTCTGTCTCCCTTGACGAAAGCACTTCTGTGACGCGCGATTTATCTTCATGGATGTGGACACTTCCATGATGATAATTTTGGTAATGTCATGGAACACTTCTACGACAGCACAGGTATGACTATCTTGATTCTATCATAAATTTGTCATGGATGTACATGCATGAAACAAAAGCGACCTACTGTGACAAACATGTATCATCACGGAAGTGCTTTTTTTGTAGTGAGCCCCGCCCTGACACGTGGCTTGCACGGCAGGGCTGCGAGGTGTATCTGGGCACTCGTGAGCCAGCGCAGGACTCACGAGGCCCTACCTCAAGGCGGGTTGCGCCTGGTCTTGAGTCTTGGTGACTCCATGTCCCTGCAAGGCGGTTAGATGCAAGCACTCTACGTCCTCAGGTCCCGGCCCTCGAGCGAGCTCAGCCGCCGCTAGTATGCCAGGTCGCGATGTCGTGGTCAAGGCCAGGGGGTGAGGGCTGGAGAGCCAGTAAGAGCTCATGAGTCGCGATGCTCAGGAGCCCCCTTTTAATGTGCAAGCAAATTGCATAGGGCGAACGGACCCGTGGCCGGCGGTGATCAAGCAGTTTGCAGGTTAGGCACGAAGAGCAGATCGACTGGGATAAATGCAGGAAGATACATGCCACTGGGTCTGGCCCGAGAGGCGTGGGGATGATGTAGCCCGAGGGGCGCCCCCAACAAGGTAAGCTAGAGACATAAGCAGAAGGGATACATGCCACAGGGACGGACCCACGTGGCTTGGGAATGATGCAGCCCGAGGGGCGCTCCCAGCTTAAATGAACTTGGAAGATCTCACCTGGTTCTGTAGACGAAGTAGAGTTGGTGCAGTTGAAGCCATGCGTTGAAGGAATGATTCCTCATGAGCCGCCGGGACCCTGAGCCTCGGGAGGCTCTGGGAACTCGGGAGGTTCCCTGAAGACCGTCGCCATCTCCTCCAGAATAGCGTGGAACCTGGCCTCCTGAGCCGCCAGGACTTGCCGCATGCTGTGCTGATAGGACGACGCCACGCTCGGCAAGCCGAAGGGCATGCGAACGAAGCTGTGTGGTGGACCTTCACAACGGCCCGCACGCGATGGCCAGAAATATTCCTGAGATGCGGCCCTGTTGAGCCCTGGGATGTCGACGCAGGTGCGCAGCTCAGCACCCTCGCCTGGATGGTGAGCCACACTCTGTGAGCGGCTGTCACCACGCATAGCTCTTGCGTCTTGTAACTCTTGGGTGGTTTTGGTGATGAACTCCTGGGTGGTGGGCACTCCTTGCCCCATACCTTCCTAAGGAAAACATGCTGTGAAGCATGCTTCCAAGTGGTGCCCAAGCGCCTCCCTTGTGAGATTGGCAAGGTCTGAGGCCCTCCAGAAGAGAGCCCCTGAGCCCTGCCCGAGGAGGGCGCCGGGTGCGCTTTCCTATGCGGTGGAGGGAGGCGCCCCTGGAGCGGGTGCTGATCCTGACGAGGCTCCTGATGCGACGCCATCTTCTTGTGGTCCTACGCGGCGCGGCAGCTTCTTCTTGGGGACGGTCTCCGGAGGGCCTTCACTTCTGCTGTCAGGGTTGTCGATTACCACGGCTTGGAAGGCACGCTCAAGGGAGCACACCGCATCTCTTTCTTCACATGGGACCGTGATGATCCCTGAAGAAACATCTGGGACCCCCTACCCAAGATCGAGAGCTACGCCCCTGGCCATCAGGCCAGTTTGGAAATTTGAACTACACGGCCGACATCCGCGGAGACTTGATATTCAACGGATTCGAGCCCATGTCGGACGCGCCGCACAGTCTCCACGAGCATGATGTAAATCTGCCGTCGGACAGTGTTTGGGAGATCGCATCCGCAACTACTCCGGCCGTTAATCTGGAGCAAATCACGCCATCCAAGAGCGGAGGGATAGACCCCACCATGGAGGCCGCACTCTCAGTGGTGATAGAGCCGGATACTGACCTCACCCCTTACGAGAGCTGTGTCGCCGAACCACTGGATTCATCTCAGACCACGGACTCCGAGCCGCTTACATCCGTGCCCGTCGAATCCGACTGGGCGCCGATCATGGAGTTCACCTCTGCGGATATCTTTCAGCACTCACCTTTCGGCGACGTGCTAAATTCATTAAGGTCTCTCTCCCTATTAGGAGAACCTTGGCCGAACTATGTCCGACTAGATTGGGATGCGGACGACGAAGAAATTCGCTGCCCACCCACCACCCACTTAGTAGCCACTGTCGACGACTTAACCGACATGCTCGACTTCGACGGTATGGACGACGAAGCCGGAGAAGAACAGGAACCACCACCCTCAGGGCACTGGACCGCCACCTCATCATATGATATATACATGGTGGACACCCCCAAAGAAGCCAATGGCGACCCCTCCAAGAAGCAACCCAAGCGCCGACATCAGCGGCGCTGCTCTAAGTCCCGCCACAGCAAAAGTAGTGATACCGGCACGGGAGATAATAACACTGCGGATAGTGCCGAAGACAACAACAATCCCCTTCAGCACGATGTAGAGCTGGAGGACGAACAAGCTAGCCCTCCAGAGCAGGCAGCAGATGGAGAACCGTAGGAGGACAATTACATGCCTCCCTCCGAAGACGAGGCGAGCCTCGGCGACGACGAATTTATCGTGCCTGAGGACCCCGTCGAGCCAGGGTGCTTCAAGCACCAGCTTATGGCCATGGCAAATAGCCTGAAGAAAAAGCAGCAACAGCTTCAAGCTGATGAAGACTTGCTAGCAGACAGATGGACCAAAGTCCTCGCGGCCGAGGAATACGAACTCGAGCGCCCATCCAAAAGTTACCCAAAACGCAGGTTGCTACCTTAACTCGAGGAGGAAGCATCGAAACCTCATTCACCAGTGTACGATGCGGCTGACCGGCCACTACGCGGCCGAGCCAGAGAGGCGTTTCAGCCTAAAGTTCAACTCGCACCCCGTCGCCACTCAATCAAAAATACCAAGGCCCAGGGCAACACAGAGGACCTGCGAGACATATTAGACAGTAAGGCTAAAATCGCAAGATCAATATACGGGAAACGGGCACGCGCGCCAACACGGGACGATGATCATCGCGTCGGATACACCAAGAATAAATCCGTCCGGGCCGAATACAGCAGACACGACTCATACGAACTGCGTCAGGATATAGCCCGGCACAGAGGGGCCGCACACCCCCTATGCTTCGCTGATGAAGTTATGAATCATGAATTCCCGGAGGGTTTCAAACCCGTAAATATCGAATCATACGATGGCACAACAGATCCCGCTGTATGGATCGAGGATTTTCTCCTTCACATCCACATGGCTCACGGTGATGATCTACATGCCATCAAGTACCTCCCACTAAAACTCAAAGGACCAGCTCGACATTGGCTGAAAAGCTTGCCAGCAGATTCCGTAGGCAGTTGGGAGGATCTGGAGGACGCATTTCTTGACAACTTCCACGGCACTTATGTGCGGCCACCAGATGCTGATGACTTGAGCCACATAACCCAGTAGCCAGGGGAATTGGCCACACAATTCTGGACACGGTTCTTGACCAAGAAAAACCAAATTGTAGATTGTCCGGATGCAGAGGCCCTAGCGGCATTCAAACATAACATCCGTGATGAGTGGCTCGCCCGCCAGCTCGGCCAAGAAAAGCTGAAATCTATGGTAGCCCTCACAACACTCATGACCCGCTTTTGTGCGGGCGAGGATAGCTGGCTGGCTCGCAGCAACAACACATCAAGGAATCTGGACACTTCGGATACCAAAGATGTTAACGGTAGGCAACGTCGTAACAGACCAAAGCGCCGCAATAACGACGATAACACCAAAGATACGGCAGTCAATGCCGGATTCAGAGGCTCTAGATCAGGTCAGCAGAAAAGGCCATTTAAAAGAAATACTCCGGCTCCGTCCAGTCTGGATCGCATATTGGATCGCTCGTGTCAAATCCACGGCACCCCCGACAAGCCAGCCAATCACACCAACAGAGAATGCTGGGTGTTCAAGCAGGCCGACAAGTTAAATGCGGAAAACAAGGACAAGGGGCTGCACATCGATGACGAGGAGGAGCCCCGAGCGCCGAACACAGGAGGACAGAAGGGGTTTCCCCCACAAGTGAAGACGGTGAACATGATACACGCAACCCACATTCCCAAGAGGGAGCGGAAGAGCGCATTAAGGGACGTCTATGCGATGGAGCCCGTCGCCCCAAAGTTCAATCCATGGTCTGCTTGCCCGATCACCTTCGATCGCAGGGACCACCCCACTAGCATCCGTCATGGTGGATCTGCCGCACTGGTCCTAGACCCCATCATTGACGGATTTCACCTAACTCGAGTCTTTATGGACGGTGGCAGCAGCCTGAACCTGCTTTATCAGGATACATTGTGAAAAATGGGTATCGATCCATTGAGGATCAAACCCAGCAAAACTACCTTTAAAGGCGTCATCCCAGGTGTAGAGGCCCATTTCACAGGCTCAATCACACTGGAAGTGGTCTTCGCATCACCGGACAACTTCTGAAGCGAAGAGTTAATCTTCGACATCGTCCCGTTCCGCAGTGGCTATCATGCACTACTTGGACGAACAACATTTGCAAAATTTAATGCAGTGCCGCATTACGCATATCTCAAGCTCAAGATGCCAGGACCCAGGGGGGGTCATAACAGTAAATGGAAACACAGAACGCTCGCTCCGCACGGAAGAGAACACTGCGGCCCTTGCAATAGAAGCACAAAGCAGCCTATTAAGGCAGGCCACTCATTCGGCGTTACAGCCCCTGGACACCTTCAAGCGAGTCCGAAACAAGCTGCAACAGGATCGCCTGGCACGATCAGAGCTCGCCTAGCAATTCGGCCCCCGTCCCAGTCCCAATGAAGTGACGAAATTCGTGCCGCGCCTACATAACTACACACTGAAAATACCATGGATATAGGCGGGGCACGATCCGGTCACGTCCCGCATTGTGGCTTAACCACACTAGGGGCTGTATACCTTTGTCATTTCTTTTTTCTTTCAGGGCCTAACTCTCCGGAAGCCCTTTCCGACAGTAAGATTGCCGGACACATTTCGGAAGCAACATCCAAGGCGGCAAGAAGCTAAGATGAACACGGGAACCCCCAGGTGGTCTCTACTAATAATCGATATACCCACTTTTCACTATTCACACGCAGCTTGCCCTGGGGTAGGACATTTCGAATTGTCCTACTTTATGCTTATTGCAACACTTGTGCCAGTATGCTTTGATGTATTATTCAAAACAACAATGCATATCATTAATCTGTCATTGCATTATTTAAGTTCTTTTCTTTCTCTTATATGCCCATTTATGACAATCCGCACCCCCACGTTCGGGTACAGTTAGTTCACCAGGGGCTCTCGTTTACCCCATAATACGGTGCAAGAATTCCGAACACTTTCAACAGTGCGGCACCCCGAACTTATAGCATTATATGCATCAGCTCCGAATCATGTCTTTGGTCAAATGTTGGGTTGCCCGGCTCTCATGCTTTGGTACCTTACGTTCCGCTATATCGGCTATGGTAGCGGTGGGAGAACTACTGCGATTGTGTCCCAGTTCTTCCGGACGAGCACCTCAGTAGATAAAGCCAAAAACTGACTGTCATGATAAGGCGAGAGACTGGTCGCTGTTCGAGAGGTCTCAAGTCCTTAAAGACTTTTTCCGCTTTGGGCGAGGAGTCGGCCTTGTCCGGCTTAAGCGTGTATAGCGCCCCAAATTCGGCCCTCCGAATACCAGGGGCTTCGCCAAAATTTGAAATCATAGACTTCTATGGCTAAGTGAGAGTGATAAAGCATTATAGTCCGATTGCCTAGTTCATTGCACTGAACACCTCCCTCGAAGGACCCAAAATTGGGATAAAGAGTTCTCAGGTTCATCCCGAACACCCCAATACTAGTTACATGGGGGCAGAAGCCAACGACTAGCCAACTCTCAGATTTTATAAACGGCTGCACAGAAGGTAATATTTTAAATTAAAGAAAGCGTCCCATGGTGCACATGAACTCATTTCATATTACAGGATCACATGAGCATGTTAATTCAAAAATTACATCCTTGGCACACTCATCTGCCACTAGGCGGGAACCTTTCAGGACACTCTCAAAATAATTCTCGGGGTGGCGATGCTCCTTGCCCTCTGGCGGCCCCTCCTTCACCAGCTTCACGGCGTCCAGCTTCGCCCAGTGCACCTTCGCCTGGGAAAATGCCCTACGTGCACCCTCGATGCAGAAGGACCACTTGATGACTTCAAGCCGTGGGCAGGCTTCCACAAGCCGCCTCACCAGACCGAAGTAGCTACCGGACAGGGGCTTGCCAGGCCACATCCGAATTATAAGGCCCTTCATGGCCTGTTTGGCCGCCTTGTGAAGCTCGACCAACTGCTTCAGCTGGTCGCTCAAGGGCACGGGGTGTTCGGTCCCAGTATACTGAGACCAGAACAACTTCTCCGTCGAGCTCCCCACCTCATCCCGGTAAAACTCCGCGGCATCCAGTACACTGCGGGGAAGATCTGCAAACGCTCCTGGAGAGCTCCGAACTCGGGTAAGAAAAAGGAAATTCTCCTTCATGTGCTTCCTTTGCATAATGAATGCCTTACCCGTTGATATCTTCTTCGCCGCGTCAATCTCCTGGAGGGCCTTGTGTGACTCGGCCTTGGTGCTTCGGATGCTTTCAAGCACCTGCGTGAGCTCGGACTCTCGCGCCTTAGAGTCAAGCTCCAAGGACTCATGCTTTTTGGCAAGAGCCTCGAGCTCTTGCTGCACCTCGCCTACTTGGGCTTCTTGTTTCTCCCGTTCAATGTGTTCTTTGGCCGCTTTATCTTCTGCCTCAGACAACGCCTTCCTCTGGGTCGCCACCTTGGTCGTGGCCCCTGGCAAACCCATGATGATCCTATTATTTTAATCCTGAATTTCTTTTTAACTATATAGACAGGGGTATTTCTTACCTTTGTTCTCTTCGAGCTGCCTCTTGGTAAGGCCGAGCTCGTCCTCGGACCGCTTCAGGTCCTGCTTCAGCGCAGCGACCTCCGCCATACGTGCAGCAGCGGCCAGTAGTGAAGCCTGCACATACACATAGACATACTCTAATTAGACTCTTGAGCTATCATTTGATCCTCTATTTGGCTTTTCTTCGCGAATGCCGAATAGAGCATCAGGGGCTACTATCTATGCAGTAATATTTTCTTATATTTTGATTTCTTACCTCAAAGCCTGTTAGGAGGCTGGCGCAAGCTTCTGTCAGTCTATTCTTGGCAGACTGAACCTTTTCGACCACCGCACTCATAATAGTGTGGTGCTCTTCATCGATGGAAGCGCTGTGAAGCGCTTCCAGCAAGTTTTCCGGTGCCTCTGGTTGGATAGAGGACACCGGCACGGATGGTTGGCCCCCTTTACGGGGGACCGCCCGCCGGAGTCCGGAACCATTGGAGGTTCCGACGCAGTGTCCGGCTAGGGCCCGAACTCAAAGCCCGTAGGAGCCTCGCTCCCTTGGTACCCAGGGTCCGGGAAGTCGCCTTGAGGCACCCATAGGACCACCTCCCCTTGGCTCGGTGCCTTTCGAGACAACACTTCAGCGTTGTCCGTAGGGCGAGGGGTGGTAGCGGTCGAGAGAGAACCGCTGTTCATGTCCGACGAGTCCAGGGAGCCGCTCGACGAGGATACGTCGAGATGAGCTCGGGACAGACTGCATAATCATGTTCGGCATGAGGTGAGGCAGTGTAATAAAACATACCATGAAGTACTATGGTGCCCGGACACTTACGATTTCGCCAGGGGCTTGGCCCTGGGTAGCCACTCGTCGCTGCAGTCAGTGGCCATCATGGCGCAGTCTGGAGGGAGGATCCTTCTCTTCTTGGACCCTTCGGCCTCCCTGGATGGGGCGACCTTCCTTTTCTTGTCTCCCCCGGCTGGGGAGCGGGAGAACTTTTCTCCTCCTCCTCGTTTACATGGGAGGAGTGTGCGTCGGAGTCATCGGACGATGACTCCGATACAACCGTACACCGGAGACCCTTTCGGGTCCCCGCGGTCTTCTACTTGGACTTCTTTGCCGGCACCTCGTAGGGTGTCGGAGTCAGCATCGTCGTTAGAAGAGCGTCTGCAGGATCTTCGGGCAGTGGGGCTGGGCTATCGAGCTGCTCCGCCGTCTTTATCCAGTCCTGTTAATGACATGGGAGCCTAGATCCTACACATAACTAAACCTGGGCAAATAAATACCCTGAAAAATATAAAAGCTTACCGGACCGGCGTGGCGCTTTGCGCTGAGTCCGCGGTCTTCGGTGAGAAGGGGAGGGATCTCAGCGCTCTTGAACAACACCCTCCAGACATCCTCGTGCATCGTGTCGTAGAGCTCTCACAATGTCTGGTGCTTGGCCGAGTCGAACTCCCACAAATTGAATGCCCGTCGTTGGCATGGAAGGATTCGGCAGAAGAGCATAACCTGGACCATGTTGACAAGTTTAATTTTCTTGTTCATCATGTTCTGGATACAGGTCTGGAGTCCGGTTAGCTCTGACGAAGAACCCCAGGACATGCCCTTCTCTTTCCAGGAGGTGAGCCGCGTGGGGATTCCAGATCGAAATTTGGGGGCCGCCACCAAGTTGGTGTCGCGCGGCTCGGTGATGTAGAACCACCCCGATTGCCACCCCTTTATGGTCTCCACATAGGAGCCTTCGAGCCAGGTGACGTTTGCGATTTTGCCCACCATGGCCCCTCCGCACTCCGCCTGCTGGCCAACCACCACCTTCGGTTTGACATTAAAAGTCTTCGGCCACATGGCGAAATGGGTGTCGGTGTCAAAACCGGCAGATCTCGGGTAGGGGGTCCCAAACTATGCGTCTAAGGATGATGGTAACAGGAGACAGGGGACATGATGTTTACCCAGGTTCGGGCCCTCTTGATGGAGGTAATACCCTACGTCCTGCTTGATTGATATTGATGAATATGAGTGTTACAATAGTTGATCTTACCACGAGATCGTAGAGGCTAAACCCTAGAAGCTAGCCTATGGTATGATTGTATGTTTTTCTATCGACTAGCCTAGCCCTGGTTTATATAATGCACCAGAGGCCTAGGATAACAAGATTCCTAGGAGAATACGCCGGTGGGGGAGGAGTCCTTGTCTTGACCACCAAGTCTTGTGGAATCTTCCTTGTATGCGGCACCTGTCCGAACTGGCCCATGAGTGTACAACCATGGGGGTCCTCGGCCCAATCTAACAGATCGGGAGATGACGTGGTGAGTACCCCCTAGTCCAGGACACCGTCAGTAGCCCCCTGAACTGGTCTTCAAGTTAGGGACGCTCCTCAATTCTTCCGAACTGTTCTTCATCTTCGGTTGTCGGTCTTGAAAACTGGTTCAACAAATCTTCTCATCTTCGAGCTGGTGGATCGCCGAAATGCATTCGACAAGTTTACACGTCGGGTATCCGAGGAGCCCCTTTAAGTTTTCGGCCTTTATCAATGCCTTGTTATTTTTATGCCACACCTCGGGTTTGAAGTTGTTCCCGGGAGGCAGTGTCCTCTTGCGTCCGAGCTCTAATGCCGGACTGCATTCGAGGTATCTTTTGCAGCCGAGCACCAATGCCGGACCGCTTCCGAGCTCCAACGCCGGAATGTATCCGAGCTCCAACGCCGGACTATGTCCAAGCTCTAACGCCGGACTATATCCGAGGTGTCATAGATCAGCTTTGTTCAAAAAAGTTGAAAGAGTTTAGCTGAGCTTAATGCCGGGAATGCCCTCTATGGAGCCAGCCACTGGCGCCCGAGCTTTATGCCGGAATGCTTCCGGGGTGGTGCACCACCCCAACTGTGGGCCGATTTTTTGTCAATATTTTTAATTGGTGCAATTTATTCTCTGCCGAGATATAGAGCCAGTAGCCCTCAAGGTGTGTATCGGTCTAAAACGCGAGATGCACCTGAAGGATGACATGCGACCGCTGATCCCAGTAGCCGCCGAGACTCAGGTTGATTTGCAAAATCAGTCTGAGGATCAACTCCTAGCTCGGCAGAATACTTCGGGACACAAAAAGCGGTGTGCAGAGTCCTCGAGACTCAGGTTGGGTGCGACCGACCAACCCGAGGATCAAATCTCCTCGGAAACTGTATTGCTCTTAAAATTTTATGCATTGGACAGGCAATGCAATAGCCCCCGAGACACTGGTCGGGTGGTAACATCAGATCAGGGGATCGATGTGCCCCTTTAATATTTGTAAATAATAAACCCGAAGCCCAGTAGCCCCCGAGCCTTAATGCAGGCACGAGTGGCCGAATTAAGGATCGATATCCATAGTAAAATCACAAATTATGTATAATGACTCTATGTATCCAAGTACTTTATGTCATTAATGCTCGGATCCGCATTGTACAAAACTTTGTTGACCGACCA
Source organism: Triticum urartu (assembly GCF_056163025.1). Classification (NCBI taxonomy): domain Eukaryota; kingdom Viridiplantae; phylum Streptophyta; class Magnoliopsida; order Poales; family Poaceae; genus Triticum; species Triticum urartu. Next base: position 298,839,120 of record NC_141877.1, read on the forward strand.
TCGGCTTCCACCTCCTCGACTAGTAGCCAAGGAGTGTTTGTCCTACTTTATAAAGCCTTTATGAGGGCAAAGATTTACGAAAAACAAGGCAATCTGGCCATACAGTTTTATAAACAAAGGTACGCAGAGAGATATGTTATATTACTGTTTAACATAAGAAATGTCTTCCAAAGAAAATAGTCCCGCTATCGGTTCCTTTCTTTAGATTGTCATGCTAAGCATGATCATGAAACCTTGGCTCTAATGTAAGAGCAAAATATTGAGGATTTAGTTTAGGAGGCCAGTTACTAGCCCCCAGTAGTGTTCGACGACAGTCGAGGTCAAGCCGTAAACACTTCGGCCAATGTTATGAATGACCCATCATTTAACACAGTCATCGGATCACTGACCAGTTTACGCTTATTTGTGACAGTCAGTTTTTGGCTTTCTCCATTGAGGTGCTTAACCATGTGAGCTGGAAGCACAATCGCAGTGGTTCTCCCTTTGCACACCTAGCCGAACAAAGCGGAACGTAGGAGGCAAGCGCAGGAGCCGGGCAACCCAACTATTGACCGAAGACACATTCCGAAACCGATGCATATATAGCAATATCCGAGAATGTTTTTGCCGAATCTCTAAAGGTGTCCGGCGTTGCACTGCGAGACTTGTGCTGAAAACGCACAAATAGTTTAAAAGTGCCAAAAGCTTGGAAAACCAAAAAACATCAGTAAAAACATGACGTCCAAACAAGATCAAGTGTTCGGTGCCAATACGAAAATTGGAAGAGAAAAAAATGTGTGCTTCTATCGTGTTTTGACAAGGACCAAGAAGAAAACACATTTACAGCTCATATATAAATTTTAGGAGCCGCCAAGTGACTTGGGTAAAAGAATTTTATATATAATGAATGTATGTACCGAAGTACTTATATCATATATGTGTTCACCCGAACTTTAAACGTGTCTTAACCGACTGTCGGCTTCTCCCTCTTCGGACAAGGGCCGAAAAGTGTCATGTACTCCGCCTGTTAAGAGTATTGACGGTGTTTCCGATGACCAGACAATCAGGCCATAAGGCTGTAAAAGACAAAGTGCGCTCAAGGAACTTATGCTATATTACTAACGAAGTGTAAGAAGCATCTTCGAAGAAAATAGTACCGCCACCGATACCTTTCTTCAGTGCTCATTATTACTATGAGACTTGTGCAATAGATTTTTTGTACTCATGAGTTCCGTTGTGTGCCGACCATGATTGAAAACAATAAGAGCGCTAGCTTTTGGCTTCACCCAGTCTGAGGTCAGAGCTCGGATGACCCGGTCGTGACAATCGCAGAGGTGCTCCCTTTACTCCCTAGCCGAACAATCAGGAACGTAGGGGTAAACACAGGAGCGAGGCAACCCAGCTTGAAAATTGCTTAGGTCAATATGGTGCATATTGTGGCATACACACGAACAAGGAACGAAGCCGTACAAGTATAATAATATGCAAGAGGAAAAGCTCCATCAAGGGAGACCCCAAATAAATGGGGTATTTGAATAAGCGACTCACAAACAAAGTTATGACAAGGAACTTTGTCCCAAACAACTTTGTGCCAAAAAGTATAATGCTTGGTCGAATGGAACAAAATTTAAAACTAAAAGTTTTTGAGCATGAAAGCGACTTAGCTGGTTAAGGTGCTCCATGTTGATAACGCAGGCCGAGATTGTGGCGGGACGAGATCCCAGCCCCCAAGCCGGTCCCGAGATGTCCGAGTAAAGAACTCGGCTTGATGAAGTGGTGACACAGCATAGTCGATGGGTGAGGTGAAAACCCCAGTCCGACCGCGGCGACGGAGCAGGCCGGCAGTGTGACGCCAAAGCCCCCAGCGTGTGTTAATGAAGTGATGATGAAGCCCTCGGTCAGCCGAGGTGACGTGGTACATCGGTACGCCGCGGTGACAGCGCTGCCCGATTATCTACCTGTGCACAAAAAATGGTGCAAGCCGGAGATAATAGGAATAATAAAAAAATGTTGCATAACCAATAATTTATGCAAAGTGAGTAATAAAAGAAATATGGCCTGTGTGCCAAACACTCAATGAGGTAGAGCTCTCTCGGAGATGCCGAAGTCCCCGAGGCAACCGAACATGTCGGTTTGGCAACACGACCAACAAGGTGATCACGCAAGCCGATTTACACCGATTAGGACGACGGCGTCGGCTTGCCTAACAAACCACGTGACGCAGTCGAAGTCGATCACCTACACACATAAAATAGTGCGGTCCAAAAAGGATAATTGCTTTTCGCAAAAATAATTTATTGAAAGAGATGTGGCCTGGCGCCGAAGTCATGTCGATGCAGGGCGTCGGCGTGACGCGGTGAAGACGTGGCCAAGCCCGAATTCGCAGGTTGGTCTGAGTTCCAGATGCGGCATTCGCCGAACTGTATACGAAAAATAACTGAACCACCACGCGGCCATTGTTAATGCGGCCACCATTTGATAGACCTGTGTATAGATGATGAAACAAACTGGAGCAATAATTCTTGGGAAAAATAAACCCAAGCAAAAAAAATACTAGGATTAATAGCACCTGGTTTATCTGTTGTAGCAATCTGGAGAAAGGTTACTCCCAAAATTGGGGCTCAATCCGCACACCCATTGCCTGATGGGTGATGAAGAAGTGGCATGGCAATACTAGCAAAGGTTGGCTCGCCGAGGAAAAGCCCGTGGTCCAGCTAATGTGATGAAGCTAGTCGGCCGGTGACGCCGAAGTCTCCGAAGTAAGTTGATGAAGAGATGGTGAAGCCCTCGGTCTAGCCGAGGAGACGAACCAGGTCGGTAAGGAGACGTTGCAGCTGCCGTGTCAGCCAGGTGTTGAAGCAATTCAGCATGATGGACATCGGCTTGAAGAAGCAACAGTGCGGTCATGCCGACGTAGGTCATAACTTGTGACGCGGTCAATGCCGGCTTGATGAACTGACCATGCGGCGATGCCTGTGTTCCCGCTCCATGTATTCCATGGGGCGGCGATGTTGGTGATGATTTATCCTTGGTGATTCCGAACTCTTGTTCGCTTGTCGAGATGATGATTCGATGTAGTTGAGCTTGGCTCAAAAGGCGACGACGTGTCTAGCGCAGGTCGGTAGCCGTGGAGCAGTATTGCTGGACTGGTTTGACACCAGTATGATAGTGAAGATTACCTCAGAGGAGGCTTAAAAATGTTATGGGCATGTGTTTAAAAACAACATACAATACCCTAGGAGAAAATTCCTTTAGGAAGGTTGTCCCACATCACGTTCATAAAGAAACATGAATTCGGGTCGGATCCGTATTCGTGTAGAAAATAGACCCGAAAAGTGATGCACTAATCGGAAGGTTCCCGGAGTTTGGACGGTCGGATCAATCTGAAATTTTGAGTGGTGTTAGATATAGGAATTCCGCAGCCAATCAACGGTTGGATCTTCCAAAGGACATCCAAGCTAAGTGCTGGATACCACGCGCTAAACTCGTCCAGATTCCCGTCCAGATTTGATAGGGCTCCGGTATATCGTAGATTGTCGGAGATTCCTCCATCGTAACTCGGTGAAATTTTGCATGGTTCTTGTAGACTCAATTCTGCATAATTGCACCAAAGGGATCGTCAAAGCGATGCTCTAAGAGGTGGTGGGAGTGGATACAAGTTCGCTGTTTGGAAAAACAGCACGGTCGCCCGAGGGCAATGTTGACGTTGAGCCCCCGAGCTCCATGGATGATTCCTCCATGATCTTGATAGAGATCGGAGTTGATGTTTGATGAGGGCCTCGTCCGAACATGGTGATCCGAACACAGGGCGCAGTTCTTGGTCGAACCAAGGTGACCAGTCGAGCTGGTGACGAAGATGCCGAAGTCGCAGTTGATCTGCAGGCGAGCCATCGATCCTTTGCCGATCACACAACGAAACTCTCAATGAAAGCACCATTGTCGGTGTCAAAACCGGCAGATCTCGTGTAGGCGGTCCCGAACTATGCATCTAAGGATCAATGGTAATAGGAGACAGGGGACACGATGTTTACCCAGGTTTGGGCCCTCTTGATGGAGGTAATACCCTATGTCCTGGTTGATTGATATTGATGAATATGAGTGTTACAATAGTTGATCTTACCACGAGAGTAGAGGCTAAACCCTAGAAGCTAGCCTATGGTATGATTGTATGTTTTTCTATCGACTAGCCTCGCCCTGGTTTATATAATGCACCAGGGGCCTAGGATAACAAGAGTCCTAGCCGAATACGCCGGTGGGGGAGGAGTCCTTGTCTTGACCACCAAGTCTTGTGGAATCTTCCTTGTATGCGGCACCTGTCCGAACTGGCCCATGAGTATACAGCCATGGGGGTCCTTGGCCCAGTCTAACAGATCGGGAGATGACGTGGTGAGTATCCCCTAGTCCAGGACACCGTCAATGGGGCTTGATGCGGAGGAAGGCCTCGTACACGATGATAAACGCCGAGATGTTGAGGATGAAATTGGGGGCCAGATCATGAAAATCCATCCCGTGGTAGAACATGAGCCCGCAGACGAACGGGTGGAGAGGAAATGCCAGTCCGCGGATGAAGAGGTGAGAAGGACTACCCTCTCATGGGGTTCAGGCGTAGGGACGATCTGCCCTGCATTTGGCAGCTGGTGCGCGATATCCGCGGACAGGTATCCGGCTTCCCGTAACTTTTTGATGTTCTCCTCTGTGACGGAGGAGACCATCCACTTGCCTCCTTCTCCGGACATACTTGGAGTGGTTTGAGAAGAAGAACACGAGCTTGGGCGCTAGAGCTCGAGTGTGCGGAATGGGTAGGCGAGGAAGAAGAAGGCGTGGCTGAAAGAAAGTAAATCCTTGTCCCTTTATAAGGATGGAAGAGGTGATATGTCTCCCCACTTGCCTGGTAAAACCGCTTATTCCCCAGGCGCCGCAATTGATGGCGTGGTTGGGTTACCCACGTCCATATTGATGAGAATCCCGTGATATGGAGAACACGATCTCTGCTTTGACAAGACGATTCAAGAAAACCGCCTCGTGATATGTGCGGAGCTGGTTGAGAAAAACGGTTCGAATAATGACCCGGCCATGGCATGATGTCATGCTGTCAAAACGTGTCAGCATATTAGATTTTTGGAAATATTATTCTCTCTACGGTGGTATGTGGAACTTATTTTGCAGGGCCAGACACTATCCTTGTATTCATAACTCTTCCATGGTGTATTCGGAGGAGGAACCCGCCTTGCAATGCCGAAGACAATACTGCACGCCGGACTCATTTTCATTGAAGCCTGGTTCAGGGGCTACTGAGGGAGTCCTGTATTAGGGGGTCTCCGGACAGCCGGACTATATCCTTTGGCCGGACTGTTGGACTATGAAGATACAAGATTGAAGACTTCGTCCCGTGTCCAGATGGGACTCTACTTGGCGTGGAAGGCAAGCTAGGCAATACGGATATGTGTATCTCCTCCTTTGTAACCGACCTTGTGTAACCCTAGCCGCCTCCTGTGTCTATGTAAACCGGAGGGTTTTAGTCCGTAGGACAACATACAATCATACCATAGGCTAGCTTCTCGGATTTGGCCTCTCTGATATCGTGGTAGATCAACTATTGTAACACTGATATTATCAAGAACAATCAAGCAAGATGTAGGGTATTATCTCCATCAAGAGGCCCGAACCTGGGTAAACATCATGTCCCCGGCCTCTTGTTACCATCCGCCTTAGACGCACAGTTTGGGACCCCCTACCCGAGATCCGCCTGTTTTGACACCGACAATCCCCCGCTTCCTAGCATCTTGAGGACATTGTAGCCATGGTGAGTGACTGCCATGAACTTGGCTAGGGCTGGATACCCAAGGATGGCATTGTACGGCAGGCGGACGTGCGCGACGTCGAAGTCGATGAGGTTGGTGCGGTAATTCTAGCGCTCCCCGAAGGTGACAGGCAGGCAGACTTTCCCTATCGGTGTGGTGGAACCATCAGTCACTCTTGAGAAAGGCTTGGTCGGTTGGAGCTGCTCAGAGGGCACTTGGAGGCTGTTGAATGTGTCGGCGGATAGGACGTTGAGCCCTGCGCCGCCGTCGATGAGAGTCTTGGTGACTTGCACATTGCTGATGACTGGGGAGCACAGCATAGGGAGTGTGCCAGCGGTGGCCGCGCACTTGAGCTGGTCGGCCGAACTGAAGGTGATGGCGCATTTGGACCACCGGAGCGGGAGCATTGCCTCGAGTTTGGGAAGCGCCGCATTCACCTCGCGAGCGAACTGTTTGAAGACGCGCTGAGAGGCTGGGGCCTGAGCACCGCCCAGGATGCAAGCGATCATGCGCGGCTCCTGGAAGCCCCCAGCCCCTTGTCCTGGTGTTGGTTGTCGTTCCTCCTTGGGGGCGGCAACGGGGGAAGACCGGCGTTACCCTGGGGGCGATCCTCGCGAGGCTGGTCCCTCCAGGCACCCCCGCGAGGTTGGTCCTGCCAGCGGTCCTCATGAGGCCAGTCACGCCACTCCTGGCGTGGGCCACGGTCATCCCAGCATCCGCCGCCACATCCTCCTCCGCGGCCATTGCCCCGGTCCTTGCGCTCGGGGCGTCGACCGAAGCATCCTTCCCGAATGGCCCTGAGCTCTTGACAGTCGCTGGTGTTGTGGGTGTTCAGGTTGTGGAAGGCGCAGAATGGATGGCCGTTCTTGGACGACTTGGGCTGATCTCTCCCTCGCTTAGTGTTGAGCTCTACTGCGAGCACTACTGCCTCTTTGCGCTTCACGTCCTTGGCCTTCTTTTCCTCCACTCCTGCAGGTGGAAGCTCAAGGAGAGAGAAGCACCCCTCCTCAGCTCTTGCGCACCTGGTCGCCAGGTTGAATAGCTCCTGAGATGTGCAGATCTCCTCATGGATAGCTAGCTCTTCCTTCATCTTGACGTCGCGGACGCCGGCAGAGAACACGATGATGATGGCCTCGTCCATGACCTTGGGGATCTTGAGGCGGGTGCTGTTGAAGCCCTGGATGTACTTTTGGAGGGCCTCTCCCGGCTGTTGCTTGATGCGGCGTAGATCGCCCGCGACCGGTGGGCGGTCACGTGTGCCCTGGAGGTTGGCGACGAAGTGGCCGCGCATCTCGTCCCAGGAGGAGATCAAGCCATGATGCAGGTTCAGGAGCCAGGAGCGGGCCCCATCCTTGAGAGCCATGGGAAACCAGTTCGCCATGACTTTTTCGTTGCCGTTGGCCACTTCGATGCTCAACTCATAGAGCTGTAGGAACTCCACGGGGTCGGCGGTGTCGTCGTACCGAGGAGGCAGATCTGGCTTGAACTTGCCTGGCCACGCAACGCTACGCAGCTCAGGGGTGAAGGCGCAGCAGCCCGCCGTGGTTGCCGGGGCCCGCTTCGGAGGCGGGGCTTGGTCTTGGCGAGGTCCGCTCTGTGCCACTGCAGGCGGCGTGCGGTCTTGACGAGTTGGCGCGGGGAGCGCTGGTGCAGCTTCTCGTGGCCGCGAGATTTCTTGGCAGCTCCTTTCTTCACGCACGGGCACCGGGCGCAGTGGATCACGCCGCGGTGGCGCGCGCCTTGGTGCCAAGGCACCGTCTTGGGGTCGAGGCAGTGGAGGCATGCCATGAGTCCCGTCGCCCGCGGCCTGTTGAGGGGGAGGCAGAGAGTGGGACGGCGCCAGGAAGCCCCGCGCGGCACGGATGAGCTCGGCGACGCGGTCGAGCCACTCCTTGTAGACGTCATCGACGGGGCGATAACGCAGGAGCTCGTTCGCTGCGATGAGCACGGCCCGCGCCTGCATGGGAGCGTGGTGCGCGTGAGATGAAGAACCAGCAGGGGCGAGTGATGGAGTAGAGGTGCGGCCGTCCTGTCGCATCGAAGGATGTTGCGAGGACGCCTACTGCTTGTTTCCCACCGGGCGGTGGCAGCGTTGGTGGCGGGGGACGGAGAATGGCGAGACAGCCCGCCGACGGGAGCTGTCTGCGCGACGCGGGCGGCGAGGGCAGCCCGACGCTCAGCCCAAGCATGGCGAGCGTCTGCCATGGAGACGACGGAGCGACGGAGCGACGCGTAAGCGGAAGGGAAGCTACGACGCACCCCTAACTGGCGCGCCAAATGTTAGATTGTGGGTTCTGGCAAACCCTTAAGTTTTGAACACTGGGGTGCGCGCGGAGTCTTTCCCTCCTACCAATCAACGCTCTAGCTCACTAGATCTTGCGGACGAACTCGACGAACTCACAACACAGAAATACACGGGGTTTATACTGGTTCGGGCCACTGTTGTGGTGTAATACCATACTTCAGTGCGGTGGTGGTGGATTGCCTCTTGGGCTGATGATGAACAATACAAGGGAAGAACAGCCTCCTGAGGTTGAGGTGTTCTTGCGCGTGTGAGCTTGTGGTGTGGGGGTGGTCTGAATGATGATCTCCTCCCCTTCTAAGGTGGTGGCTAACCCTATTTATAGAGGCCGTGGTCCTCTTCCCAAATATCGAGCGGGAAGGGAGCCAACAATGGCGGGCTAATTTGAAGGGGGATAGCTAGTACAAGTTATCCTGACAAAAGTAGTCTTCGCCTACACAAAGCTCTGGTGGTGACGCCATCTTAGGCTCCACGATGACCTCTGTCTTGCAGTCCGTGGTCTTGGTCTTGTTGCACCAAAATGCAACCTTTGCCTGAGGCCTCGGTACTCCGCGGCTGCACTTGCCTCCTTTGCACCAAACAGGAAACAAGGACACTCCGCGCGCTGGCGCCCGGCTGGTGCCCGCCTGGTGTCGATCGTCATGGCTCACGTCACGAGAACCTCGCGAGGTTCACCTCGCTTTGATATCTCTGCTCCTCGTGAGCCTGCCTAGTTAGGCCTCTCCCGAGGAGGTCTTGCATCGTCTGCCTTACGAGGCTTGGCCCCTCGCGAGGGTCTTGGATGCTTTGCTGGTGAAGATGGGCCATACGGCCTGCTGACTCCGCCACGCTGTGGGCCGCAGGCAGGCAAGTCTGGGGACCCCCGTTCCCAGAACACAGACAAACCCATGACTACCTCACGCGCTGGGCCGAGCTGCACATCTCTTGCGAGGGCGTGCATGAGCTGCAGGCCATTGAGTACTGATAATCCCCAAGTGAAGGGAATCATTATAGCAATTTCCAAAGGTGGAAGTGATAAGTATGGAGTGTCGAACCCACAAGGAGCTAAAGGTAAGATCAATATTCTCTCAAGCCCTATCTGCCACTGATACGACTCTACGTAGACCGAACATTTGCTTCCAACTAGCAATGAGAAATAAAACTAGGTTGTGGGTATGAAGAGGATAACTTTGTATGATATCGGAGAGCGAAAATATAAAAGTAGGTGCTGTTATCATGAAGTTAGAATATATTACTAAATATTATAAATAGCGAGTGTGGAATAATGGTGGATCGGTGTGTGGAATTGTCCTAGGCAATCGTTAACAAGACCGGTAATCACTATTGCAGTTTCATATGAGGGAGAGGCATAAGCTAACATACTTTCTCTACTTGGATCATATGCATTTATGATTGGAACTCTAGAAAGCTTCCGCAACTACTAAAGATCATTAAGGTAAAACCCAACCATAGCATTAAAGCATTAAGTCCTATTTATTCCCATACGCAACAACCCCCTTACTCGGGTTTGTGTTTCAGTCACTCACCAACCCACTATAAGCGAATCATGAACGTATTGCAACACCCTACAGCGGGAACCACTCACGCTTGCGCGACACGGAGGGTACCATAGGACAGCATCAAAGTAAAACATACAACTCATACCAATCTAGATCATAAATCAACCCAAAGACAAAAGATATCTACTCAAAACATCATAGGATGGCAACACATTATTGGATCATAATATGTGGCATAAAGCACCTTGTTCAAGTAGGGATTACAGCGGGGTGCGGGAGAGTGGACCGCGTAAAAGAGGCGAGGATGGTGATTATGATGGTGATGTTGATGAAGACGATCACCGTGGTGATGATTCCCCTCCCGATGGCACTCCGGTGCCACCAAGAGAGAGGAGGAGAGGTTCTCCCCCTTGTGCTTCCTCCTCCATGTCCTCCCCCCTAGATGGGGAGAGGTTCTCCCTCTGGTCCTTGGCCTTCATGGTGATGATGGCCCCTCCGGTATCCTCCTCCATGCCCTCCGGTGATGACGGCCCCCTCCGGTAGGGTGCCAGAGAGGGCCTAGATTGGTTTTCGGTGCCTATGGAGGCTTCTGGAGGCAGAACTCCTGATCTAGGTTAATTTTCCGAGGTTTCTGTATTTATAGGAATTTTTGGCGTCGGTATCACGTCAAGGAGGTGCCCGAGGCGTCCACGAGGCAGGACCACACGCTTGGGGGGGGGGGGCACCCTCGTGGACGCCCCGGGACTCTCCTGGCCCAACTCTTTTACTACGGGGTCTTCTTCTGGTCCATAAAAAATCGTCAAAAATTGGCACGTCAATTGGACTCCGTTTGATATTCCTTTTCTGTAAACTCAAAAATAAGGAAAAAACAGAAACTGGCACTGGGCACTAGGTTAATAGGTTAGTCCCAAAAAATTATATAAAATAGCATATAAATGCATATAAAACATCCAAGGTTGATAATATAATAGTATGAATACTTCATAAATTATAGATACGTTGGAGCCGTATCAGCATCCCCAAGCTTAATTCCTGCTCTTCCTCGAGTAGGTAAATGATAAAATAAATAATTTATGAAGTTTGAATGCTAGCAAGTGCATAAGTTTCATCAATGATAGTTTCAATCGCTTTTTATAACATCATTATATATCATAACAGTAGCTCATCTTCATAAAACTTTTCATGATCAAGTAATAAGCTATTCACATGTTAAAGTATAGATCATAAACTTTCTTGAAACTAACAAACTATATTCTCAGTCATCAAACAATTGCAATTCATCTTATTTTCAGGAAGGGTCTATGTTAGAGCATTGGTTTAGCAAACTCCACATACTCAACTATCATTTAATCTTTCACAATTGCTAACACTCACGTGATATTTATGGGTTTAAAGTTTTAATCAGACAAAGAGAAAGATAGGGGCTTATAGATTCGCCTCCCAACCTTTTACCTCAAGGGTAATGTCAACAATAATAGTTCATGATAACTTACATCCAATTGGATATATATCATGATCTTTACAGCACAATGTTCTTGCCAAAGGATAAAATGTAAAAAGGAAAGGTGAAGATCACCATGACTCTTGCATAAGGTAGAAGATAAAAGTAAAAGATAGACCCTTCGCAGAGGGAAGCAGAGGTTGTCATGCGCTTTTATGGTTGGATGCACAAAATCTTAATGCAAAAGAACGTCACTTTATATTGCCACTTGTGATATGGACCTTTATTATGCAGTCCGTCGCTTTTATTTCTTCCACATCACAAGATTGTATAAAGCTTATTTTCTCCACATTAATAGATCATACATATTTAGAGGGCAGTTTTTATTGCATGCACCGATGACAACTTACCTAAATGATCTTTCTCAATCCATAGGTAGGTATGGTGGACTCTCATGGCAAAACTGGTTTAAGGAATGTTTGGAAGCACAAGTAGTATCTCTACTTGGTGCAAATAATTTGGCTAGCATGAGGGGGAAAAGCAAGCTCAACACGTTGGATGATCCAAGACAATATACTTTATTTCGGATATAAGAAAACATAACCCATTACGTTGTCTTCCTTGTCCGACATCAACCTTTTAGCATGTCATATTTCAATGAGTGCTCACAATTACAAAAGATGTCCAAGATAGTATATTTATATGTGAAATCTCTCTTCCTTCAATATTCTTTCATGAATTGTTCAAGTGACCAATTCTGCGTTTGCTAACTTCCAATAAGTTTACTAACTATACTTAATCTATGTGAAGTCATTACTCCCCATGGTATAAGCATATGAAACATATATAAATTGAGATTTATGATATTCAATTCATTCAACCATTTACTCATCGGATATATGTGAAGCACGTGACTAATGACAAACTACTCCAAAAAGATATGAGTGAAGGACACTTAGTAGTCAAATAATTAACTAGTGATGGGAGGATTATTTTTCATTTAAGATTTCAGATCCAATGATTTTACTCAAACAGCAAGTAAAATTGAAAATACGCTCCAAGCAAAACACATATCATGTGACGAATAAAAATATAGCTCCGAGTAAGGTATACCGATAGTTTTGAAGACGAAAGAGGGGATGCATTCCGGGGCATCCCCAAGCTTAGGCGCTTGAGTCTTCCTTGAATATTACCTTGGGGTGCCTTGGGCATCCCCAAGCTTAGGGTCTTTCCACTTCTTATTCTCCTCATATCGATATCTCACCCAAAACTTGAAAACTTCAATCACACAAAACTTAACGGAACTTCGTGAGATAGGTTAGTATGATAAAGAGTAAACCATTCACCTTGGTACTATCAAAGACAAAGATTGTAATTGTTATCACACAATGCCTACTGTACCATATCATTTCTATAATTTATATTGAGGAATATAAGTCATAGAAACTAGAAAACAAGCAAACTATGCAATGAAAACAGAATCTGTCAGAAACAGAACAGTCTGTAATGATATGAACACTAACCATACTTAGGCTACTCAAAAAATTATGAAATAAATTTGTGGACGTGAGGAATTTGTCTATTAATCTTCTTCAGAAAGAATCAGCGCCAAATCACTCTTCTGTAAAAAATGGCAGCTAATCTCGTGAGCGCAAAGTTTCTGTTTTTTACAGCAAGATCACATTAACTTTCACCCAAGTCTTCCCAAAGGTCTTACTTGGCACTTTATTGAAACAAAAGCTATAAAACATTATTACTACAGTGTATTAATCATTTAAACACACAAAAAGAGTAAGTGTAAATATTGGGTTGTCTCCCAACAAGCGCTTTTCTTTAATGCCTTTTAGCTAGGCATGATGATTTCAATGATGCTCACATGAAAGATAAGACTTGAACATAAAGAGAGCATCATGAAGAATATTACTAGCACATTTCAACCTACCCCACTTCCTATGCCTAGGGATTTTGTGAGCACACAATTTATGGGAACAAGAATCAACTAGCATAGGAAGGAAAAACAAGTATAACTTCAAAACTTTAAGCACATAGAGTGAAAAACTTGATATTATTGCACTCCTACAAGCATGTATTCCTCCCTCATAATAATTTTCAGTAGCATCATGAATTATTTCAACAATATAACCATCACATAAAGAATTCTTTTCATGATCTACAAGCATAGAAATTTTTCTACTCTCCACATAAGCAAAATTCTTCTCATTCGGAATAGCGGGATCACTAGTTCCTAGAGTTGACACTCTTCCAAACCCTATTTAGATGATAGTATTATTCATACTCCAAAAGATGTAAGTGAAGTTCATGGAGCATTCTACAATTAATATAAACTAACCAGTGTCCAAGCTCAAAATGTATAAGTGAAGCACACGAAGCATTCTATAAAACCATACTCAAAAGATTTAAGTGAAGCACAAAGAGCAATTCTATAAGATCATACTTAATAGATATAAGTGAAGCACATGAAGCTTTCTATAAATAAATGAATGGCTATATCATACTAGCATGTTTCATAAAGGAAGAACAAAAATCATAAAGGACACAAATCATGTGAACAAAACAAAAACCGAGGTGTACCAATAATTTGTTGAAGAAGAAAGATGGGATGCCAACCGCGGCATCCCCAAGCTTAGATGCTTGAGTATCCTTCGAATATTTACTTGGGGTTCCTTGGGCATCCCCAAGCTTGAGCTCTTGCCTCTCTTTATTCTTCTCACATCGGTAACAACTCGTTCTTCGACACTTCATCCACAAAAAACTTTAACAAAAACTTTGTGAGATCCGTTAGTATAATAAAGCAAATCACTTCCTTTAGGTACTGTTGTGAACTCATTCTAAATTCATATTGGTGTAATATCTACTGTATTCCAACTCATCCATGATTCATACCCTCCGATACTACTAATAGATTCATCAAAATAAGCAAAGAACACATAGAAAATAGAATCTGTCTAAAACATGACAGTCTGTAGTAATCTGGAGGTTTACTAAACTTCTGTAACTCCAAAAATTATGAAATAAATTTGAAAATTTGAAGAATTTATACAAAAGTAATTTGCAAAAAGTTTCAGACCCATTTGACTTTCCAGTAAAAAAATGTAAAATCACGTGCTACAGCCAAAGTTTATGTTTTTGTTCTGCACATAGTAAACAAGCAATCTAATCATCCTAAAACCAAAGCTTGGCACATTATTTTTATAATACAATGGATATATATATAAGGGGATAATTATTTACAGAGAAACTTGCATGAAAAATTCTACATTGTTTTCGTGAGCATGAACACAAGTGCTCAAGGTCGACCCTCACTTCTTCAATGCATAACTTTCCAATCACTTCTCTTTTTGAAAAACTTTTTAGGCTTGAGAGGCAAGCAATTTTTTTTGGTATTTTCATTCTTTTAAATTTTTTGTATGTTTCACCTACAACTAAACAGAAACAAAAAGGAAAAATGAAATCTACTTAGTGAAGAAAGCAGACAAGCACACACGAGAATATCAACCCCACACTATTGCTCCCCGGCAACGGTGCCAGAAAAGAGCTTGATAATCCCCATGTGCAGGGAATCATCGTAGCAATTTCCAAAGGTGGAAGTGATAATTATGGAGTGTCGAACCCACAAGGAGCTAAAGGTAAGATCAATATTCTCTCAAGCCCTATCTTCCACTGATATGACTCTACGTACACCGAACGTTTGCTTCCAACTAGCAACGAGAAATAAAACTAGGTTGTGGGTACGAAGAGGATAACTTTGTATGATATTGGAGAGCTAAAATATAAAAATAGGTGCTTTTATCATGAAGTTAGAATATATTACTAAATATTATAAATAGCGAGTGTGGAATAATGGTGGATCGATGTGCGGAATTGTCCTAGGCAATCATTAACAAGACCGGTAATCACTATTGCAGTTTCATATGAGGGAGAGGCATAAGCTAAAATAATTTCTCTACTTGGATCATATGCACTTATGATTGGAACTCTAGAAAGCTCCCGCAACTACTAAAGATCATTAAGGTAAAACCCAACCATAACATTAAAACATCAAGTCTTCTTTATTCCCATACGCAACAACCCCCTTACTCGGGTTTGTGTTTCAGTCACTCACCAACCCACTATAAGAGAATCATGAACGTATTGCAACACCCTACAGCGGGAACCCCTCACGCTTGCGTGACACGGAGGGTACCATAGGACAGCATCAAAGTAAAACATACAACTCATACCAATCTGGATCATCAATCAACCCAAAGACAAAAGATATCTACTCAAAACATCATAGGATGGCAACACATCATTGGATCATAATATGTGGCATAAAGCACCTTGTTCAAGTAGGGATTACAGCGGGGTGCGGGAGAGTGGACCGCGTAAAAGAGACAAGGATGGTGATGATGATGGTGATGTTCATGAAGATGATCACCGCGGTGATGATTCCCCTCCCGATGGCACTCCAGTGCCACCAAGAGAGAGGAGGAGAGGTTCTCCCCCTTGTGCTTCCTCCTCCATGGCCTCCCCCCTAGATGGGGAGAGGTTCTCCCTCTGGTCCTTGGCCTTCATGGTGATGATGGCCCCTCCGGGATCCTCCTCCATGCCCTCCGGTGATGACGGCCCCCTCCGGTACGGTGCCAGAGAGGGCCTAGATTGGTTTTCGGTGGCTACGGAGGCTTCTTGCGGCGGAACTCCCGATCTAGGTTAATTTTCCGAGGTTTCTGTATTTATAGGAATTTTTGGCATCGGTATCACATCAAGGAGGTGCCCGAGGCATCCACGAGGCAGGACCACACGCTTGGGGGGAGCGCCCCCATCCACGTGGACGCCCCGGGACTCTCCTGGCCCAACTCTTTTACTTCGGGGTCTTCTTTTGGTCCATAAAAAATCATCAAAATTGGCACGTCAATTGGACTCCGTTTGATATTCCTTTTCTGTAAAACTCAAAAACAAGGAAAAACAGAAAACTGGCACTGGGCACTAGGTTAATATGTTAGTCCCAAAAATCCTATAAAATAGCATATAAAATATCCAAGGTTGATAATATAATAGCATGAATACTTCATAAATTATAGATACGTTAGAGATGTATCAAGTACTTCACTGCCGGGTGCCGAGAGGGCAACCTCCTCAAACACAAGCTTCTTTGCGACGAGCCGGCGCCCCTTGACGAACTCCTGATCATAGTAGACAAGTATGCCACGGCCGACTCCTCCATGAAGGCGGAGATCGAAGTTAATGTGTCAGGCAAGGTGGCCCCTCAAGCTCCTCGGACCCCGGCTGGTGACGCCAGTCGGCGGCAGCAACCGAATGAGAATAAGCAAAAGGCCATGATGCCGGCTTCCACAAGCCGGCAGGTGGCAATGGTCGAAGATCAGCAGCCGGAAGGGAAGCCTCCTCCCAAATGCCAGAAGGGCGGCAAGCCCAACTGGTTGCCCACCTTCTCGTATGAGCAGACTCTTGATGCACCCTGTAAGTTCCACAGCGACGCGAAGCCGTCCAACCACAACACTCGGAAGTGCCACTAGCTCACCAGGATCGCCAAGGGTGATGGACTCCAGCCCCCTCCGCCTGCCGGCCCGCCTCCTCCTCCTCCTTAGAAATCGGCGGTTCGGCCGGTCGGTGCGATACAAGATGAATATCCTAAAGAGGATGGATCTTATGTCGTGTTCACTAGCATGGCTGACGACAGACACAGCAGATGGCAGCGACAACAAGAAGTAAATGCAGTAGCATCAGAGACCCCCGAGTTCATGCATTGGTCTGAGAAGCCCATCAGCTAGAGCAGAGCCGACCACCCGGAGGTGATGCCCAATCCCGGCTCTTATGCTCTAGTGTTGGATGCCACCTTTGCCACGGAGAGGTGGGCTGCTTGCTTCTCCCGAGTTCTGATAGATGGCGGCAGCAGCATCAACATCCTGGAAAAAGATACTATGGAGAAGTTGGGAATCAAACAGAGACATCTCTAGCCCAGTCGGACCGTATTCCATGGCATAGTCCCTGGCCTTTCCTGCTCGCCAATCGGCAAGACTTAGATAGATGTCCTCTTCGGAGCCAAAAATCATTTTCGCCGAGAGCCAGTCTGGTTTGAGGTGGTGGACCTTGAGAGCCCTTATCATGCATTTCTTGGCCGACCTGCTCTGGCCAAGTTCATGGCGGTCCCCCACTATGCTTACCTCAAGATGAAGATGCCGAGCTCCTAGGGAATCCTAACCATAGCAGGGGACTACAAGAGGTCGTCCTCCTGCGCCGCGGACAGCAGCCGGCAAGCCGAGTCCCTCGTGATCGCTGCTGAAAAGCGGCTCCTTGACCGGGTTGTGGCAATGGCAGGCAAGCAGCCGGAAATGTCACCCAACCCCAAGGAGTCGGAAGCTGAGGGCTCATTCAAGCCAGCCAAAGAAACCAAGAGGGTACCCTTGGACCTAGAGCACCCGGAGAGGTATGCTGCCATAGGGGCAAGCCTCGACAGCAAATAGGAAGGCGAGCTCGTCGATTTCCTCCGTGAGAATCGGGACATCTTTGCATGTTCACCCAAAGACATGTCGGGTGTTCCGATAGATTTCGCCAAGCAGAAGCTACATGTCTGACCTGATGCCAAGCCAGTCAGGCAGCCCTTGCGCCGCCTGCCGGAAGAAAAGAGAAGAGTTGTTGGAGAAGAGATAGCCCGGATTCTAGCGGCTGGCTTCATCATGGAGGTGTTCTTTCCAGAGTGGTTAGCCAACCCAGTCCTTGTACTGAAGAAGAATAAGCAGTGGCGCATGCGTATCGATTATACCAGCCTAAAAAAGCATGCCCCAAAGATCCCTTTGCCTTGCCAAGAATTGATCAAGTGATAGACTCCACAGCTAGATGCGAGCTGTTGAGCTTTTTGGACGCATACTCAGGGTATCATCAGATCAAGCTGAGCCCGACCGACAGGCTAAAAACTGCCTTCATCACGCCATTCGGAGCCTTCTGCTACCTTACCATGACGTTCGGTTTGAGGAATGTCGGCGCCACGTTTCAGCGTTGTATGCAGAAGTGTCTCCTCAAGCAACTCGGCAGAAACGCCCATGTCTTTGTAGACGATGTTGTGGTGAAGACGAAGAAGCGTGGAACGCTGCTAGAAAACCTTAAGGAGACCTTTGAGAACTTGCGCCGATTCCAGATCAAGCTCAACCCGGAGAAATGCATTTTCGGGGTACCAGCTGGCCAGCTTCTTGGCTTCCTGGTCTCAGAGCGCGGCATAGAGTGCAACCCTGTGAAGATTAAGGCCATCGAGAGGATGGAGGCGCCCACCCGATTGCTGGATGTGCAAAAATTTACTGGTTGTTTGGCATCATCAGCCGTTTCATTAGTCGGCTGGGCGAGAAGGCTCTTCCCCTATACCAGCTCATGAAGAAGACCACTTTTTTCGAGTGGAACAACAAGGCGGATGAAGCTTTTCTCTAGCCTAAGAAGATGTTGGCCACTCCACCCGTCCTGGCAGCTCCGAGTCCTAAGGAGCCCATGGTCCTCTACATCGCCGCCACCAGCCGGGTGGTCAGCACAGTCGTAGTTGTGGAACGCAAGGAAGAAGGAAAAGCACTACCAGTCCAGAGGCCGGTGTATTACCTGAGTGAAGTATTGTCTGCCTCCAAGAAGAATTACCCCCACTACCAGAAGATGTGCTACCGTGTGCATTTTGCCGCTAAGAAGCTGAAGCCGTATTTTCAAGAGCACCCAATCACTGTGGTTTGCACCGCTCCACTTGCTGAGATCATTGGAGGCCGAGATTCTTCAGGCTGAGTGGCCAAATGGGCCATAGATTTGGCCCCCTACACCATCTACTACCAGCCTCACACCCCCATCAAGTCACAAGCATTGGCCGACTTCCTCGTCGACTGGGCCGAGACCCAGTACCTGCCACCAGCGCCAGACTCCACCCATTGGCAGATGCACTTTGATGGTTCCAAGATGCGCACCGGTTTGGGAGCCGGCTGTAACGCCCTCAATGCGGCTATATATCCCACGTGTCGAAGCATGACTTAGAGGCATAACCGCATTGAAAGCAATGTCGCAAGTGAGGTAATCTTCACACAACCCATGTAATACATAAGGGAAAGAGATACATAGTTGGCTTACAATCGCCACTTCACACAATTACATGAATAAAGCATTACATCATCCAGATACACACAAGGTCCGACTACGGAACCAAAATAAAAGAAGACTACCCCAAATGCTACACAGATCCCCGATTGACCCCAACTGGGCTCCACTACTGATCAACTAGAAAGAAGCAACACAAAGGACAAGATCTTCATCGAGCTCCTCCTTGAGCTTGGTTGCGTCATCTGCACGATATCCTCGGCACATGCAAGCTAGTTTTGGAAGTATCTGTGAGTCACGGGGACTCGGCAATCTCACACCCTCGCGATCAAGACTATTTAAGCTTATAGGAAGGGTACAAGTATAAGGTGGAGCTGCAGCAAGCGACTAGCATATATGGTGGCTAATCATACGCAAATGAGAGCGAGAAGAGAAGGCAAGGCACGGTCGATAAAACTATGATCAAGAAGTGATCCTAGAACAACCTATGTCAAGCATTACTCCAACACCGTGTTCACTTCCTGGACTCCACCGAGAAGAGACCATCACGGTTACACACGCGGATGGTGCATTTTAATTAAGTTAAGTTTCATGTTATCTACAACCGGACATTAACAAATTCCCATCTGCCCATAACAGCGGGCACGGCTTTCAAAAGTTCAATCCCTGCAGGGTTGTCCCAACTTAGCCCATCACAAGCTCTCACGGTCAACGAAGGATATTCCTTCTCCAAGACATTCCGATCAGACTCGGCATCCAGGTTACAAGACATCCTCGACAATGGTAAGACAAGTCCAGCAACACCGCCCGAATGTGCCGACAAATCCTGATAGGAGCTGCACATATCTCGTTCTCAGGGCACACTCAGATGAGGACTACGTACAACTAAAACCAGCCCTCGAGTTTCCCGGAGGTGGCGCTGCAAGTGGCTCTGTTTGGACCAACACTCAGAGGAGCACTGGGCCGGGGGGGTTTAAATAAAGATGACCCTTGAGTTTGCAGAACCCAAGGGAAAGAAAAGGCTAGGTGGCGAATGATAAAACCAATGTTGGGCATTGCGGGAGGAGTTTTATTCAAGGCGAACTGTCAAGGGGTTCCCATTATAACCCAACCGTGTAAGGAACGCAAAATCTGGGAACATAACACCGATATGACGGAAACTAGGGCGGCAAGAGTGGAACAAAACACTAGGCATAAGGCTGAGCCTTCCACACTTTACCAAGTATATAGATGCATTAATTAAATAAGAGGTATTGTGATATCCCAACAAAATATCCATGTTCCAACATGGAACAAACTCCAATCTTCACATGCAACTAACAACACTATAAGAGGGGCTGAGCAAAGCGGTAACATAGCCAAACAACGGTTTGCTAGGACAAGGTGGGTTAGAGGCTTGGCTTAACAATAGGGGAGGCATGATAAGCAAGTGGTAGGTATCGCGGCATAGGCATAGCAAAAGAGCGAGCAACTAGCAAGCAAAGATAGAAGTGATTTCGAGGGTATGGTCATCTTGCCTGAAATCCCGCAAGGAAGAAGAACGAGTCCATGAAGAAGATAAACGGACGTAGTCGAACGGGTCATCACAAACGCGACGTTATCAGAACCAACCCGAAGAAGCAAACACCGGAAAGAAGCACACAACATAGTAAACAACCACCACATAAGCATGGCATGATGCACAACCAAGTATGATGCATGTCCGGTTTAATGAGGCATGGCATGGCAAAGTGCACAAGCAATTCTACAAATTAAGTGGAGCTCAATATGCAACGAGTTGCATATTGACGGAACACCACATGACTTATTTAGTTCAATCTCGTTTATTTACCCAACAAGATTAAATGTTGTTAGCATGGCAAGAGGTGAAGCATAAGTAAAACTACCTATCTAGGCAAGTTTAAATGAGGCCGGAACATCAAACAACAAATCCAGAAACTCCTCATGTGCATATTTTAGGTTTGGCACTGATCTGTCCTAAACACAATTTTAGATTTATTAAACATTCAAAACAAGTAGACCATGTTAAACTAGGCATTTTTCTACCCCATTTACATATAAAGTTTATTTAAAACCGAGCTACGGTTATTTAGTTATGAATTAAATCATTTTAGCAAGTTATTTAAGCAAATTTTAAACAAACAACATTTTCAGCATTTTAAACATGGTTGAAAATGACATATTATTAAACAAGATGAAAAACTAAGCAAGTTTCATATTAAAGTTTGTTTTAATCCGATGCATGGTTCAAGAGTTATTAAATGCATGAAGAAGAGGGGCTTTTCTGCAAAAACTGCTGTCTCTGGAAAAAAGATTAAAACGCAGCGCAGGAAAAAAATACTATGGGCCAAAACTGGTAGGCCCGATAGCATCATGGGAGCTGGTACTGAAGCTCACCAGGCCTCATGGGCCGGCTGGACGCGAGCTGGGCCGGATCTAGAGGCAAGGATTTGGTCCACAATAGCGGAAGGCCGGCTCGGGCGTTCGTGGTCAACGCATCTGGAGCGTGCGTCGTCCTCCCTGCTCGAACGAAGCAGAGGAGGCGGGCAGGGCGATGGAGCGGTGAGGAACCAAGGAAGGAGGCGGCACTGGAGGCAGGCTTGCGGGGCGGGCGAACGAGTGGCTCCGCAGCGACTGAAAACGGACTTGGCGCGACGACGACGAACTTGGCGTGGTTTGGAAACATGGGATCCATGGCGGTCGCTGCTGCAGTTGTGCTCCCATGGCTATCCTCCTGTGCTGGGCGTCGCCGTTGCTGGGCTTCGAGAGGAGCTCCTCTCCCTGTGCTGACGAGGAGAGCGGGGAGGCTGCAGGGACAACTAACGACGGCGGCTCGATCCTGCAGGTCGACGGCGTGAGGCTTGGCGCGGGAGGAGTCCGACGAGGCGTTCGTCCGGGTGAGAAGACGAGCGCGGGGTTCATGCAGGCGAAGCAGAGGACGGCGTCGAGCTTGTTCCCGGAGGTGCAGCACAGGCTTGAGCGCTGGGCCTCGTCCTGGAAGCGGTGGAAGCAGGGGCGCGGGACATGGCGTGATGCAGGAAGATGGAGGTCGTCGGCGGCGCTTGGCGACGGGGACGGCTGGAGGCAGATGAGGGGGTGGAGGCCAGCAGAAGGGATCGGCACGAGGAGTCCATTTCCAGCGGAAATCTCCTGCTTGGCAATACCCGTCCATGGTGGGGAGAGACACGGACGTGATAGAGCGGGATCAAGAGTGGATAGCAGAGGAGGCAGGGAAGGAGGGCAGCGTTGGGGACCTACTGGTCATCGGGGCTTGGCGCGCCAACGAGGGAGGAGGTCGGAGGTTGCAATCTGGTTGGGCGGCGCTGAAAGCAAGGTGGAGCTGGTCGGGGCCACAAGTTGGATCTGGCAGAAGAGGAAAATGAGGAGGATTTGGAAAGTGGCGGCACGAGGGGGAAGGATGGGACAGCTCTCCTTGATTTTAGGGTTGAACAATATATATACATCAGGTGGATTAGATTAGGGGCTACCTCATCCCTACGATCGTAATCGGACGATCGCGAATAAAATAGTTTGGGAGCCCAATTAACAAAACGGAGATGTTTTGCAGATGTTTGGGGATGATCCGGACACAACGGTGGCGACTGCCCGGGTCGGGTCCGGGACAGCTTTTCAGACGCGCGCACGAGGGGGGTTGATGCACTGAGCAGAGAGGGTTTCGGCCCGTGCGATCGCATCGGACAACTCCGGAAGCGAAGAGGGGAAGGAGGATGGACTAGGTGGGTAGTGGCGAGACTGCGAGGGGGAGAAGAGAGAGAGGGCCCGGCATCTGTTTCCAGAGACCGAAAACGTCCGACGTTAGACCGGCTTTACTGCCGCTATAGTTATCCGTTGGGGCATCAAACGACCTCCGAATGCGATGAAACTTGACAGGCGGTCTATCTACACTATAATAAGACCACACGTCAACTCTCATCCCATTCCGAGAACATTTTATGGCCACTTATAAAATATTATTTCGGACATGCCGCGGGTGCGTGCAAGTGTGGTTGGGCTCAGAACGGACAACGGAGAGAACT
Source organism: Triticum urartu (assembly GCF_056163025.1). Taxonomy (NCBI): domain Eukaryota; kingdom Viridiplantae; phylum Streptophyta; class Magnoliopsida; order Poales; family Poaceae; genus Triticum; species Triticum urartu. Next base: position 298,862,255 of record NC_141877.1, read on the forward strand.
CGGAGAACCCGGACGAATGCAAGTTTCAAAACATGATGATGCAATGCACATGATGACGTGATAAGATGCAACACGCAAGCAAATGACATGACAATGTCAGCAAATAACTGGAAGACACCTGGCACATCGGTCTCGGGGCGTTACAACACTCCACCACTACGAGAGGATCTCGTCCCGAGATCTAGAATTGCACCGGAGGGACAACGGAAAAGAAAGAGAAGAGGTAAAACTAAGTTTCTCCTTTGACAAACGAGTGAAACCAAAGAACCTTGAAAAGGTTAAGCCAACTCGAGAAAAGAATACAACAGAGATAAATGAAGTTGAAAAACCATTCCGTTCGAAAAGAGGAAGAAGGAACATTACCAGAACCTTGTCGGTTCAAAGACATGAGAAAAGGGTTGCAAAGTACAAGAAGTACATCAAAACTCTCCGGTAGAAACGAGATGGAAGACTTGATAAGATGAAAAGAACTTGATCAAAGGGCACAACACTCCGGTTAAATGGATAAGCATGAAAAAAACATGATGTTCACAATTCATGATCATGATTGAAAAGAGCAACATCACAATGCCTCCGGAAGAAAAGAGAGAATGGAATAGAATGAACGGAGTTGAAAAAACAAGGTCTTGTGAGAGCACGCTTACAACAAATGCTAGAACGGATTTGTTGGAAAACCAACAACAAAAAGAATAATCTTGATATGGTCTTATGGAATACATCTCAAATTATGAGGTGACAACCTGCCACTCACGGGAAGAAGAATTGGAAAAGATAAGAACAAGGAGACGAGAAACTTATTTCACCGGGAGGATAAATGAAGAACTTGGGTCATTTATGAGCACCATAGATAGCAACATTCCTTAGGGAAAAACTTTAGGTGATATATAACCCAAGATAATTCCAATGACGAGATTGATGGATTTAAAATATCTCATTCTTGATAACTTGTGACTCACGAAGCACGAAGGGAAATGATCAAGAATGACATAATACCATCTCCAATGGTATGGTAGAAGGAATTGCACTCCGGATTGCAAGATGAAGAAATACCCGAGCTCCTTTGAAAAGAATCTTGATGAACGCTTCAAGAAGGAAATAAATCCTTGATGAACCATCGTGTAGAACATCCATGAAGAACTCCGGTAACAAAAGGATAACGAGAAGAAAGGGAAGTTGAAAACACAAGGTGAAACCTTGCAATGATATAGATAAAGCTTTGCGACGAGATAAAGTGGAAACTTGGAACTCCGGAAAAGAAAGATGAGCAAAAGAAAACAAGAATTTTGATGAACCTCCGGGATAAGGAATTAATCACTTGGATGAAACAAGAATAAGAATTACATTATGCTTACCCTTCACCAATTAAATTGATGACAATCAACGGATTTGACATATTACTTATTCTCGTAGAAAAGATTAAGAGAGATATAACATAAACTTTAGAAGGTCTTCAACGAACCACCGGTAGGTTGGAACAACGAATAAATTGATATGATAACGAAGGAAAAGAAATATTGAATGAACCACCGTAAGAATTGGAAATGAACGAAGAAAGATGAAGAAACACCGGGAAGAATTAGCAAATGAACGAAGATGCTTGAGAGAATTTAGATACAAGATAACGAAGAGATCATGAGCTGATTATAGATCACTTGAATGATGCACCGGTAAGATTTAGAGTATGAGAGCTGAAAGCTGGAATGAATAAATCTGAAATGATGGACTCCGGATAACAAACTGAGAAGACTCTTGAATTGCTCCGGATGGGTGAAAAGAATTGCCACAATCAAAAATAATTATGAGAGGATGGCACGAAGCTAGAGCCATGAATCTTGAAAAGAATGGAGCAAGATTTAAGAGAAACTCTTCTTTGGTCTTCACATGTTGAGACATATGATGAGAACCACCACTGAGAATTGTTTAGACACTCCGGGAGAATCAAAAGCGAAGAGGTTGAGCCAATGATGAAAGAATTTTGAAATATCTTGGAGAAAGGCATTTGACTGATGATAACTCATTCTTATGTCAAACTTTGAGAAAACAATTGAGGATAACTCCGGGAAAATTAGAAGAGTCAGGTAAGATCCTGGAAAAAGACCTATGGGTTAGGGCCCACTCAAAAGAAACACCGTTGAAATGATTTAAAGAGAGAGATTGCGCCGGTTGAATTAGATTGCTGGAATGAGATAACAACCTCGAGATAGAATTGAACGGGTCTTGAATGAAAAAAACCGAGCCTTCTGAGATAACTTCAGCACTCCGGAACAAATGAATAGCGAGAAGTGAAATATTATGAGGTGCACTGGCATGGAAAAAACATGTGAAACGAGGAAAAGATATGGTCAACACTAAAACTTGAATTCGATCCACCGGAGAAGAAGAAGAACAAATAATGGTGAACTAGAAGCTCCGTTAGTATCTTCATGAGAATCACCGGATAAGAACATTGAAAGATAAGAATGAAGTGTCTTCACATCCATAAGATGGATACTTGATTGAGAAAACTGAGTCCTTGAAGAAAAACAAGGGTGGGTGGGCAGGAAAAAACAAAGGCAACTTGGAGACGGATGAAACAAACACCATTGATGAAAAATTTGAGTTGATCTTGCGGATGTTGAAAATGGACGGATCCTCTTGAAGAGAAGCACACCGGTTGAAAAGGATTGGCAAGACAATCCCGATGATCAAGAAGGATTAGTATTCACATAGGAATACGAGAACACCATTCGGGGAAAGGTATGGAATCAACACTTGACTTCGAAGCAACTAGAATACCACAACTCAAAGCAAAACAAAAGATTGGCTTGCAGAATAAGCTGGAACAAACATATGATAGAGATTTCGTCCGTAGTTTTCGTGGTGGGGCCTACACGGGCTCGATCGTACAGCACCATCATGTACAAGGTAGTGCACATGACATACGAAGCGTCCCCGAGTCGGCATAGCCAAGGACTCTTTAAGACACAACGAGACCACTGTAAAACCAACCGTGAATAGGCGGACCACTAGACGTCGAACCCCAATTTCATATCATACATCTGTCGGAAAGATATCCTAAGAGCTACTTGAATTCCCACTTATAAACTCCCGAAACTTTCCGGTTATGCAATCAGGTGTTGGGGATACATGGGAAGCATAATATCTCACCCAAAACTAGCAAATCCTACATCCATCTGTATCCATCCTTCAACACATAACCAAGAAACCTTCGGAAATCATTTACCTCAACCTTCGAAAAACATCCGTTATACGAGTTATGGCAATACTCACGAACTCCCGCCCCAGTACTGGGTGGCGTCGTGGTTATCTCACCAACAACTCCATAAAAGAGATTTTCGATGTCGGTGAAACTAAACTCAGGTATTCCAGAACTGCAACGATAAAATTGTGACGACAACACCTCGGAGGTCAACTCCCCGGGACACTGCCACAACCCCTAAATGTCAGGAGGCACCAAGAACAATGTTCTCGTCACAAAACCATCGGAACGATTCCAAGATACCCGTGTGATCCTAAATTTTTTAGTGAAATTTGAGAAGAGAAGAGTCAAAACTCTACATCAGGATGCCTCACCAGAGCGACGAAGGGACTGAGGAGTAAAAAGAATCCCTAACTCTCTGATATATATAATTCCTAAATGATTCAAAACATTTTTCTAGACTCAACAACGCCAACGATTCGATCAAGCAGGGGGCTCCTAAGGTCGGGGAAGGCTCTGATACCAACTTGTAACACCCTCGATGCGGCTATATCTCCCACGTGTCGAAGCACGACTTAGAGGCATAACCGCATTGAAAGCAATGTCGCAAGTGAGGTAATCTTCACACAACCCATGTAATACATAAGGGAAAGAGATACATAGTTGGCTTACAATCGCCACTTGACACAATTACATGAATAAAGCATTACATCAACCAGATAGACACAAGGTCCGACTACGGAACCAAAATAAAAGAAGACTACCCCAAATGCTACAAGATCCCCGATTGACCCCAACTGGGCTCCACTACTGATCAACTAGAACGAAGCAACACAAAGGACAAGATCTTCATCGAGCTCCTCCTTGAGCTTGGTTGCGTCATCTGCACGGTATCCTCGGCACCTGCAAGCTGGTTTTGGAAGTATCTGTGAGTCACGGGGACTCAGCAATCTCACACCCTCGCGATCAAGACTATTTAAGCTTATAGGAAGGGTAAAAGTATGAGGTGGAGCTGCAGCAAGCGACTAGCATATATGGTGGCTAATCATACGCAAATGAGAGCGAGAAGAGAAGGCAAGGCACGGTCGATAAAACTATGATCAAGAAGTGATCCTAGAACAACCTACATCAAGCATTACTCCAACACTGTCTTCACTTCCCGGACTCCGTCGAGAAGAGACCATCACGGTTACACACGCGGTTCGTGCATTTTAATTAAGTTAAGTTTCATGTTATCTACAACCGGACATTAACAAATTCCCATCTGCCCATAACCGCGGGCACGGCTTTCAAAAGTTCAATCCCTGCAGGGGTGTCCCAACTTAGCCCATCACAAGCTCTCACGGTCAATGAAGGATATTCCTTCTGCCAAGACATTTCGATCAGACTCGGCAACCAGGTTACAAGACATCCTCGACAATGGTAAAACAAGTCCAGCAACACCGCCCGAATGTGCCGACAAATCCCGATAGGTGCTGCACATATCTCATTCTCAGGGCACACTCAGATGAGCACTACGCACAACTAAAACCAGCCCTCGAGTTTCCCCGAGGTGGCGCTGCAAGTGGCTCCATTTGGACCAACACTCAGAGGAGCACTGGCTCAGGGGGTTTAAATAAAGATGACCCTTGAGTTTGCAGAACCCAAGGGAAAGAAAAGGCTAGGTGGCGAATGATAAAACCAATGTTGGGCATTTCTGGAGGAGTTTTATTCAAGGCGAACTGTCAAGGGGTTCCCATTATAACCCAACCGCGTAAGGAACGCAAAATCCGGGAACATAACACCGATATGATGGAATCTAGGGCGGCAAGAGTGGAACAAAACACCAGGCATAAGGCCGAGCCTTCCACCTTTTACCAAGTATATACATGCATTAATTAAATAAGAGATATTGTGATATCCCAACAAAATATCCATGTTCCAACATGGAACAAACTCCAATCTTCACCTGGAACTAACAACGCTATAAGAGGGGCTGAGCAAAGCGGTAACATAGCGAAACAACGGTTTGCTAGGACAAGGTGGGTTAGAGGCTTGGCTTAACAATAGGGGAGGCATGATAAGCAAGTGGTAGGTATCGCGGCATAGGCATAGCAAAAGAGCGAGCAACTAGCAAGCAAAGATAGAAGTGATTTCGAGGGTATGGTCATCTTGCCTGAAATCCCGCAAGGAAGAAGAACGAGTCCATGAAGAAGACAAACGGACGTAGTCGAACGGGTCCTCACAAACGCGACGTTATCAGAACCAACGCGAAGAAGCAAACTCCGGAAAGAAGCACACAACATAGTAAACAACCACCACATAAGCATGGCATGATGCACAACCAAGTATGATGCATGTTCGGTTTAATGAGGCATGGCATGGCAAAGTGCTCAAGAAATTCTACAAATTAAGTGGAGCTCAATATGCAACGAGTTGCATATTGACGGAACACCACATGACTTATTTAGTTCGATCTCGTTTATGTACCCAACAAGATTAAATGTTGTTAGCATGGCAAGAGGTGAAGCATAAGTAAAACTACCTATCTAGGCAAGTTTAAATGAGGCCGGAACATCAAACAACAAATCCGGAAACTCCTCATGTGCATATTTTAGGTTTGGCACTGATCTGTCCTAAACGCAATTTTAGAGTTATTAAACATGCAAAACAAGTAGACCATGTTAAACTAGGCATTTTTCTACCCCATTTACATATAAAGTTTATTTAAAACCGAGCTACGGTTTTTAGTTATGAATTAAATCATTTTAGCAAGTTATTTAAGCAAATTTTAAACAAACAGCATTTTAAGCATTTTAAACATGGATGAAAATGACATATTATTAAACTAGATAATAAAACTAAGCAAGTTTCATATTAAGTTTGTTTTAATCTGATGAACGGTTCAAGAGTTATTAAATGCATGAAGAACAGGAGCTTTTCTGCAAAAACTGCTGTCTCTGGAAAAAAATATTAAAACGCAGCGCAGGAGAAAAAATACTATGGGCCGAAACTGGTAGGCCCGATAGCATCATGGGAGCTGGAACTGAAGCTCACCAGGCCTCATGGGCCGGCTGGATGCGAGCTGGGCCGGATCTGGAGGCAAGGATTTGGTCCACAACAGCGGAAGGCCGGCTCGGGCGTTCGTGGTCAACGCATCTGGAGCGTGCGTCGTCCTCCCTGCTCGAACGAAGCAGAGGAGGCGGGCAGGGCGACGGGGCGGTGAGGAACCAAGGAAGGAGGCGACGCTGGAGGCAGGCTTGCGGGGCGGGCGAAGGAGTGGCTCCGCAGCGACTGAAAATGGACTTGGCGCGATGACGACGAACTTGGCGCGGTTTGGAAACAGGGGATCCATGGCGGTCGCTGCTGCAGTTGTGCTCCCATGGCTATCCTCCTGCACTGGGCGTCGCCGTTGCTGGGCTTCGAGAGGAGCTCCTCTCCCTGCGCCGATGAGGAGAGCGGCACGCCGCAGGGACAACTGACGACGGCGGCTCGATCCGGCAGGTCGACGGCGTGAGGCTTGGCACGGGAGGAGTCCGGTGAGGCGTCCGTCCGGGCGAGAAGACGAGCGCGGGGTTCATGCAGACGAAGCAGAGGACGGCGTCGAGCTCGTTCCCGGAGGTGCAGCACGGGCTTGAGGGCTGGGCCTCGTCCTTGAAGCGGAGGAAGCAGGGGCGCGGGACATGGCGCGATGCAGGAAGATGGGGGTCGTCGGCGGCGCTTGGCGACGGGGACGGCTGGAGGCAGATGAGGGGGTGGAGGCCGGCGGAAGGGATCGGCACGAGGAGTCCGTTTCCAGCGGCAATCCCTTGCTTGGCAGTACCTGTCCATGGTGGGGAGAGACACGGACATGAGAGAGCGGGATCAATAGTGGATAACAGAGGAGGCAGGGAAGGAGGGCAGCGCTGGGGACCTACTGGTCATCGGGGCTTGGCGCGCCGATGAGGGAGGAGGTCGGAGGTTGCAATCTGGTTGGGCGGCACTGAAAGCAAGGTGGAGCTGGTCGGGGCCGCAATGGATCTAGCAGGAGAGGAAAACAAGGAGGATTTGGAAAGTGGCGGCGCGAGGGGAAGGATGGGACAGCTCTCCTTGATTTTAGGGTTGGACAATATATATACATCAGGTGGATTAGGTTAGGGGCTACCTCATCCCTACGATCGTAATCGGACGGCCGCGAATAAAATAGTTAGGGATCCCAATTAACAAAACGGAGATGTTTTGCAGATGTTTGGGGATGATCCGGACACAACGGTGGCGACTGCCCGGGTCGGGTCCGGGACAGCTTTTCGGACGCGCGCGCGAGGGGGGTTGATGCACTGAGCAGAGAGGGTTTCGGACCGTGCGATCGCATCGGACAACTCCAGAAGCGAAGTGGGGATGGAGGATGGACTAGGTGGGCTATGGCGAGACTGTGAGGGGGAGAAGAGAAAGAGAGAGGGCCCGACATCTGTTTCTGGAGACCGAAATCGTCCGACGTTAGACCGACTATACTGCCGCTATAGTTATCCGTTGGGGTATCAAACGACCTCCGAATGTGATGAAACTTGACAGGCGGTCTATCTACACTATAATAAGACCACACGTCAACTCTCATCCCATTCCGAGAACATTTTCCGGCCACTTATAAAATATTATTTCGGACATGCCGCAGGCGCGTGCAAGTGTGGTTGGGCTCAGAACGGACAACGGAGAGAACTCGGAGAACCCGGACGAATGCATGTTTTAAGACATGATGATGCAATGCACATGATGACATGATAAGATGCAACACGCAAGCAAATGACATGACAACGTCAGCGAATAACTGGAAGACACCTGGCACATCGGTCTCGGGGCGTTACACCGGCATCGTCCTCACCTCTCCCAAAGGCTACAAGCTCAGATATGTGCTACAAATCCACTTTGTCGCCTTCAACAACGTTGCCGAGTACGAAGCACTCATTCACAGGCTCCGGCTTGCCAAGGAACCCGGCATTTGCCGGATCCTGTGCTATGGTGATTCCAACTTGGTGGTCCAGCAGTCGTCAAGCGACTGGGACGCCAAGGACGCAATCATGGCGAGCTACCGTTTCCTTGTCCAGCAACTCATTGGATACTTTGAGGGGTGCGAGTTCCTCCACATGCCAAGAAATGATAATGCGCAAGCTAACGCCTTGGCGCGTATCGGCTCCACCTGGCAAATAACACCAGCCGGCGTCGCCTTGCAACGCCTCATCAAGCCGTCTGTCAAGCCATCGCCAGAGTCCGATTTCATCTTTGTGTCGGCTCCTCCTGAAGCAGTCGGATCCGACTTGAGAACCCCAACAGCCGGCACGAGGAATTCGGTAGGCGACATGGGGACTGCAGCAGCCGCACCCGGCCCGGGGACTGCAACAGTCGGCCCGGGGACTTCATCAACATAGCAAGCGGCAGCTGACTCCAGCCCGCCACCTCCCTGCCCAGCCGCCCTCGTGCAAGTAGCAATCCTAGCAGTCGAAGAAATTGCAGCACCTTCTTGGGCTCAACCCATCCTTAACTTTCTGGTGAACAAGGAGCTGCCGACGGATGAGATCTCGGCCCGACAAGTACAATGTCGGGCAGCAGCTTACACCATCGTCAATAGAGAACTTGTGAGGTGCAGTGTCCCTGGTGTTTATCAGCGCCGCGTGGAGCCAGAGCAAGGCCAAGCAATCCTCAAAGATATCCATCAAGGCGAGTGTGGTCACCACGCGGCTTCAAGAGCACTTGTGGCCAAAGCTTTCCACCACAGTTTTTTATGGACGACCGCTCTAGAAGACGCCAAAGAATTGGTCCAGAAATGGAAAGGGTTCCAGAAGTTCCGCTCCAAGCCGCATCAGCCGGCTTCTGCACTCAAGACCATCCCCATTGCATGGCCCTTTGCCGTATGGGGCCTGGACATGGTGGGACCATTCAAGATTGCGCGCGGCGGCAAGACTCATCTGCTTGTCGTAGTGGACAAGTTCACCAAGTGGATAGAAGCAAAGCCAATTAAGAAGTTGAATGGTCCGACTTCTGTGACTTTCATCTCCGACATCACCATCCGGTATGGCATACCACACAGCATCATCACCAACAACGGCACAAACTTTGCCAAAGGTGCCTTGGCCTGTTTCTGCGCGACGCAGGGCATCCGACTGGACCTAGCGTCCGTTGCCCATCCATAGTCAAACGGACAGGTAGAGCGAGCAAACTTCCTCATTCTATCTGGAATCAAGCCCTGACTGGTCGAGCCTCTGGAGCAGTCGGCCGGCTGTTGGCTTGACGAGCTGCCGGCCGTCCTCTAGAGCCTGCGCACAACTCCGAACAAGTCAACCGGCTTCACGCCTTTCTTCCTCGTCTATGGCGTTGAAGCCGTCATCCCGACGTATATAGAATTCGACTCCCCTCGAGTCACCATCTACACCGAAGAGGAGGCAAAAGAAGCACGAGATGACGGCGTCGATCTGCTGGAAGAGGGATGGCTGTTGGCACTCAGCCGGTCCACCATCTACCAGCAGAGTCTGTGCGGATACTACAACCGGAAGGTCAAGCCAAGATCCTTCCAAGAAGGAGACCTTGTGCTCCGGCTGATCTAGTGAACAGCCGGCCAGCACAAGCTCTCTGCACCTTGGGAAGATCCCTTCATCATCAGCAAGGTGCTGGGCAATGACTCCTACTACCTGATCGATGCTCAGAAGCCTCGAGCACGCGAAAGAGACGACTCCGGCAAGGAGACGGAGCGACCATGGAATGTGAATTTCCTTCGAAGGTTTTACGGTTAATGCAATATGTACCACGTCAACTTTTGTATTATGTACGAAGACTCCGGGTCCCCCGAGAAGAGCTTCTGCTTAATTTGCTAAAAAACTCTAATCGGCTAAGTACTTACCCTCCCAAAGCAGCCGAGTACTGAACCTAGCCACAGTCCACAGAGCGGCTGTTTGGCTGGCCAGATGGCAGCCTAGGGAGGGCGGCAAATGAAAAAATTCAAGGAGAAAAAAGCAAGGAAAGACAGAACCCGGCAAGCATATTTACATACCAAAGGGCCCTTGGCCAACATTCAAAAGTAGTTTGAAATACAGCCTGCAGGTGGAATTGTGCGAAATTAGCAAAGTTTGCTGAGACTAATAGGTAGGTAAAAACAAAGATAAGTTGGCAGCCTAGGGAGCGGCGGACGGGTTCGGCGGAATGGTGGAGTCGGCGGTGCCGGTTGGTGGAGTGGCCGGCTGGTCGGTCTCCCCTTGGCCGCCTTCTGCAGCAGCCGGCTCGCTCGGGCGTGGCTCGTTAATGGAGGCTCGGTCGAGCTGAGGCTGGCCGTCCGCCCCGACCTCTGGCGCCCCCTCTTCACTTTCCTCCTCCTCCCCGCTTTCTCCCTCGTCACTGGAGTCGATCACTTTGGCCGAGTCCTCGCCATCCTCTGGGTTCAGCCCGAACCACTCCTGTGGCGCCTCGGTGCCGTTCTCAGCCAGCGCAGGAACGAAGACGCTGGTGTCGGTGTACTCGGCGGTTCCCGCGGCTCACTGGACAAGTTCACGCTCCACCGCCGCCAGCTCCTCTCGGGCTTCAAGTCGAAGCGTGGCCAACTGGGCTAAATCTAGCCCAGGGTACCACGCCTTGACAAATTCCAAGGCCCGGCGTGCCCCAGCTCGGGCCGAGGAACCCTTCCAGGCCTCAAGGCAGTCGGCCGCCACCTCTAGCCAGTCGGCGGTCCAGCTGGGTGTGCGTGGAGCCAGCATGCCCGGCCACAGGGCGGCGATCGCCTGGGCGTCGACATGCTGAAGACGGTGCAGCATTTGATGAGCCGGCCGAAAACGGGCCTGGATGCTGAGGAGCTGCTCGCTGAAGGTCCAGGGGGCGTTGGCAGCAGTGTGCGCACCTTCCGCCCTCCGCTCTTTGCGATCAGCCTCGATGGCCTGGTTGGCAATGTCAGAATGACCAGGGAAGAAGTCTGCTCAAACGGAAAGCAAAAGAGCCAAAGGTAGAGACAAGAGGCCGACTTGATAAGCAGCCGGCAGTTCAAAGAAGAAAAAAGAGGGAAGCTCACCGTCGACCATGTCCTCAATTTTGCCGAAGCCGGCGGTCAGCAAAGCCTCCTTGTCGGTCCAGGCGGAGCATTCGGTCTCGAACTCATCAAGGAGACCGGCCTCTTTGTCCTCCACCTCCTTTTGGGTCTTCTTGAGAAGCTCCGTCTGCTTCGCCAGTTGCGCGACCAGCCGGTCACGCTCTTCGGTCAGCTTGCTGTAGTCCGCCTCCTTGGCACACAACGCAGTGTTGGCTTCGCCCAGCTGCCGTTGCAGGATGGCATTGGCCTCTACAAAAGTAGAAGAAGAAAAAGACATCAACAATCAACAAGGAGAGATATAGTTTCCCGGGATATCTGGCCCGACTGCTTTGCAGTCGGCCCGAATCTCAGGGACTACAGCCCGTGGGTGTGCCAGCGCGCCCCCGCGGAGAAAGAAAACAAGGACTTACTTTGGCTTTCCGACAGGTCGGCGGTCTGTTGAGTCAGCTCCTGGACCTTGGAATTGAAGGCGGCTGCGTGAAGGTTATGATAATCCTGCAGTGAAGATATCAGACAAAGTCAGCACTCGGAGCTTTCCAGTTAAAGTTCCGAGCCGCCTGCTCAGCAGCTGGCCCGAAACTCGGGGACTTCACCCAGTGGGTGCGCTAGCGCCCCCCCCCCCCCACACAGAGAAGTGTAAGAGATACAAGAGTCAAAAATGAAGAACCAAGACGCATACCCGGACGAATGCTCGTGACTCCAGGAACACCTTGTTGCAGTGTTTGAGAGCATCGGCTTCAGCGCGGAGCTTGGCCTGGACGTCCAGGATCGCCTTATTCAAAGGGCCCGTCCCGCCTCCCGGCACCCACTCAGTGGGCGCGGCGCTGGACGCCTCGGTGTCCGGGATTGAAGAGCTCACGTCACCGGTCTCCAGCGGGCATGGCGCCGAGGCCGCCTTTGCAAACCAATGGCGTGAGGGTGTGCGGACCTTGGGAGTCGGGCCCATCACCATGTCGTCTCCGGCAGGTGGCGCCTGCGGATCAGCCGACTGCTTGTCTCGCGCCTCCTTAGAAGGTGGTGGCGGGGGCACGATTACGTCCGGCATGACGACGTCACCGCCGTCCCTCTCCATGATCGGGTGCTCATCGCCAGCTCTCCCAGTCGGTGCCACAAACTTTGGCGGTGGCGGCGCAGAGTTCAGGGGGATGACGAACACCGCTGACTGACGGCGCACGGTTTCCTCGGCCTGCTTCTTCGCTGTGGTGGTGCCTCGGCTTCCGCCTTGTCCGCCTCCGCCTTCTCCAGGCGGGCGGCTTCCTGCTCCTCGTGCACCTCGCATGCATTTCGCTCTCGCGCCTCCCGGAGGTCGGCGGCCGGATCAATTCGCCGGGTGGTGGTGGAGGTCTCCACCGACCCAACGATGGAGGCAGCGGCTGACTTCTCAAGAGAGAGCGGGGCCCTAAATCAAGAAGGATGCAGAGAGAAAGCTCAGAAGGGATCGACAAGAAAGAAGAGCAGAAGGAAAAGATACTTACGCCGACACCATAGGAGGCGCCTTTGGGAGCTTCTGGTACTTGGCCGCCTTCGCTGCGGCCTCTTTCCACCTGGTTGCGGCGGTCGGATTCTTGGCCTTCTTTGAAACGCTGCTAAACAAGGCGGTGCCTTGTTTACGCTTGTGCGTGCTGCCTCGAGCAGTCGGCTCGACGAAGGGGCCCGTGTCCGCCTTGCCGGCGCCCCACGCATGGCGCGACTCTTCTTCCTCCTCATCATCATCAGGCCAGGTCTCGATGCCGCCTTCTTCGGAGCCGCCTGCTTCGTAGACGCCACCTATTGCTGTGTCCTCCAAGGCGGCCGCCCCCAAGTCGGGGTCGTCCACGTCGCTCACCGCCCGGTCCGGCTCATAGTCGCCGCCTGCCCCTATGATGGCCGCCCTCGCTTCCGACATGTAGATCTGTTTCAAACGGTGAGAGGCCGGCTGGTCAAGACCAAGATCAAGGCCAAGACGAGTATCAAAAAGGAAGAATTGGAAAACTTACTGCAGGCGGCGGGTCGGCGTGTCACAGCCCTAGTTCAGCCCTTGCTTGACTTTGCTTGTTCACCATGCCATCATGTTTAAATTCCAAAGAAACTTGAAATGGGGATTGCCTAAACCCCTAGCATCAAAGGAAGTCACTAGGTTCAACTAAAATATTTTCAGTAAATCCAACTGGCTTTCAAAAATGTTCATCATTTATGGAAAATGCTGTAAACAGTAACCAGAGGTGATGCACATTTTTCCATGACATATTTGGGCTCTGAATTAAATCATACTTTATTTGCATTTGGGCATTTAAAAGCTATAAAATATTTTAAATGCTCAAATAATCATAAACTAAAATGTTTACTGTTGGATATATTATAAACAGTAGCTATGATTAGTTTCATGATTTTTGAAAATGCTTTAGCATTTTAATTAAGTTAAAACAATTATAGAAAAATAGAAAACAGTAACTAAAATATAAGAGAGAGAGAGAGAGAAGGACTAACCTGGTGCTCACCAACCGGCCCAGCTCCTGTGCTGGTCCAGGACTGTGCGGCCCAGCCCACCTGGCCCCTCCCTTGTTGTCTTCCTCCCCGCGCCAATAGGCAGCGTGCGTGGCCGAGGCACGCCGACACGCGCCCGGCCACCTCCTGCTCGCCGACGAGCCCCTGGGCGCGTGGAAAACTCTCCCGTGTCATCCTGATCCCGCTGACCCCCTCTCACTTCTCTCGAGCTCTTTCCCTCCTCTGCTTTCTCTCCCTCTCATGCCCGAGCGCAGCCGTCGCCACCGACGCCGTTCGCCGCGGCCACAACCACCGCCTCACCTCCCCGACGCATCCCAAGGCTCCGCCTTGACCCACTCTTCCCCCCTCACCGCGCCAAGTGATTCCAGGAGCCCTGCAGTGACGCCCTCGCCGTCGTCTTCTTCCTCCGGACGCCGGAGATCGGCTTTGCCGTTTCGCCGCACCAGACCGCCCCCAAGCCCACTGACCGTCCCTGCATGTTCTCTGTGAGCCCCCACATCTTTCCCCCCTCCTCCCCTACTCACGACCGTGCAGTAGCCGCCGCCTCCATGAGCTCCGAAGCTCGCCGCCGCCATACCTCATCGCCGCCGTGGGCTGAGCTCGAACTGCTCGCGGCCGTGCACCTGAACATGCTCCTGGTGCCTTCAGGAGGCCAAAGCAGCCACCAGATGGCCCCCTAGCACCTCGTAGCCCCGTGCCCGCATGCGCCCGTACTCCGGCCGCCGCCTGGCTCACCGCTACCGCCGCTACACGCCACCTCAGCACCTACCACTGCCACCACTTGATGCGCGCCGCTGCGTACGTTCGAACGCAACAGACCGCGGCCAAAATGATGCCTTGTGGCTCATTTCCGAGCCCCTCCGCCGTGCCTGTTGTCGCCGGTGTCGAGCCGCCGGCGAGTTTGGACCCCGCTGATGATTGACCCCGGGGGGGCAGTTTGACCCTCTGGGTCACTGACGTGTGGGCCCCAGGGCATTAACTAAACTAGGTTAGTATTAGTTTAACGCTAACTAAACTTAGTTAGTTAATTGACACTGACAGATGGGACCCACAGGTCAGGGTTGACCTGGACCGTCTCAGTTGACCGCTGACATCACACTGACGCCAGGCTGGCGCAGTAAATCTTTTCTGGATTTATTCTTATATAGGAAATTCCAGGAAATGTTGCAAACTTCAAAAATTCATAGTAATTCAACCATAACTCCAAATCAAACAAATTATATATGAAAAATGATCAGAAAAATCCAATCTATCCATCTGTACTGCTTTCTTGCATGTTTAAGCAACTTAACATTGCTGTTTAGCTCAAAACATGTTAATGCACTTTATAAACCCATAACTTGAGATTGCATTTGAATCTTTGATTCAAATGAGGTCAAACCACCCTAGTTGTAGATGCATTGGCCCAACACAACATATTGACATGTCATGATCATGCATAATATTGTGCATTGCATTGATTGTGTTTTCCTTCTCTGTTGCCGGTATTTTCCCCCTCTCGATAGACGTGCTCCTGACAATGAGTTCGATGACACCGATGAAGAACTATATTATCTTCAAAAGTGCCAGGCAAGCAAAACCCCTTGTTCATTCCGATACAATCCCACTCTCTCGCTCCTGCTCTCTTTTACTGCATTAAGACAATAAGGATTCAACTGTTACATGTTGCGGTAGTTGAACCCTTTTCCTCTGCATGACCTGTCATTGCCACACTAAATAGATGAAACCCACTAGCATGAGTAGGAGTTGTTTGAGCCCTGATTTGCCTACTCATTCATGCTTGTTTGTCATGCCTGCTACTGCTTAGAGTTGAGTCAGGTCTGATTCATCGGGGATGAATTGGAATGGTGATGAACATGTCCTACTTTGTGTGAGCTAAGTGTGTGAACACGATTTGGTAAAGGTAGCGGTGAGAGGCCATGTAGGAGTACATGGTGGGTTGTCTCATTGAAACCGTCCCCAGGAACTGAGTTCTGTGTTTGTGATCCATGAACAGCTACTGCCACGCATTGGGCCCGAAACCAATGGACCCTCTCGACTTAACTGCCCTTGCCCTCTGTCCAGGAGTTGCAACTAGTTTCTGGTGTTTGTAGGATATGTGTTGGTGGCCGTGCGTAGCGTTGACCCTAGGGGTGGGCTATGATGCGGTAGATACACCATGGCATAGTGTACCGGGCGTCCGTTTGGTGTCTCAAGAACCCTGCACACATCATTTGGGACTGTGAGCAAAACTCCGGCCGGATCTGCTCGCAGATGGAACCCGAACAGGCGATAAACCTGGACTAGAGACTTGTGTGGTTAGTCAGGTCGTGGCCGACTCCCTCGCCAGGCTTCCGCTTGTAGGTTGCCGAGATACACGACGTGTACATGGTGGTAAGTGGCAAGAGCGTGTGTGAAGAAGTACACCCCTGCAGGGTAATAAATGATCTATTCGAATAGTTGTGTCCGCGGTAAAGGACTTCTGGGTTGCCTATAACAATTCATAGACAAGTGAAAGTGGATACTCTAAAACTCGCAAGATAAGTGTGAGTGCTATGGATGGCCTTCTCGTAGGGAGACGGGAGCGGATCCATAGTGGTGTATTGAATGGTGAATATGTGGACTCATGTGCGCCACCTCAAAAGAGTTGCTTGCAGTCGTAGTTCAGGTTAGCCACTGAGTCAAAGCTGGCTTGCTGCAGTTAAACTCCACCACCCCCTTTATTGATATCGATGCATATGTAGATAGTTCTGATGTAAGTCTTGCTGGGTACATTTGTACTCACGTTTGCCTATTTTATGTTTTGCAGAGAGACGTCAGTCTCGCTAGTAGTTCCGTGTGGACTTTCATGTTTCTCTTGATACCTCAGCTACGATCTTGTGCCCACGGCAAGATCTGGTAGATAGTCAGGCTTCTTAGCCTTTTTCATTTGTAGAAGTCTGTACTCAGACATGTTAAGCTTCCGCATGTGCTTTGATTTGTATCCAATGATTGTTGGGTCATGAGACCCATGTTTGTAATATCTCGCTCCTCGGAGCCTAATGGATAAATACTTGAGTTGTAGAGTTATGTTGTGATGCCATGTTGTATTTACACATATCGAGCATATTGTGTGTATGATTGAAATGCTTGGTATGTGTGGGATCCGACAATCTAGTTATTTATCCTTGGCAGCCTCTCTTATGGGGAAATGGAGTCTAGTGCTTCCATGAGCCATAGTAGTCGGCTACAGCCCAATTCACCGGAGTCCTGTTAGCCCAGCACTACTGCTCAGGACACTTGACTGGTCGGCATGTGTTTCACTTTGTTCCTATGTCTGTCCCTTCGGGGAAATGTCACACGGTGACATCTGGTGTCCTGCCTAGCCTGCTACAGCCCGGGTTCCAGGAGTCCTGTTAGCCCAGTGCTACAGCCCGAATTCACACGCTGCTGACCGACATGCTCGATGTGATTCATGTATGCCTGTCCCCATAGGTTAGTGCCGCTTTAGGTTCATGACTAGCCATGTCGGCCCGGGTTCTCTGTCATATGGATGCTAGCGACACTATCATATACGTGAGCCAAAAGGCGCACACGGTCCCGGGCCATGGTAAGGCGACACCCGTGGAATACCATGCATGAGGCTGCAAAGTGATATGAGGTGTTACCGGCTAGATCGATGTGATTTGGAATCGGGGTCCTGACACGGCGCGGGAATATGGCCGCTTGCCGAAGCACCAAGACCCCTCCAGCTTGAGGCCGGAGATCTCGTTCACCAAGTTTGCAACCTCGGCAGCCAGCATCTCCTTGGTACTCAGTCGGCACGGATCGCGATGCCCGCTCATCCGGCTGATCAGGTGAGGCCGGCCTTGGAGTGGGAGAACCCGGTGCACGATGAAGGCGACCAACAAGTCAAACGCCTTGAGGCCTTCAGCGTCGGTCAGCTCCCGGAGTCGTTGGATGGTGGCGGCACCGTTTGCTGATACCGGCTTCGGCTTGTAGCCCCAGCTGGCATGAGGCTCAGCCGGCGGGCCAGCTTCATAAGCCGGAAGGTTGATGAAGTCGACGGCCGGGTCCTCATTCTCCACGTAGAAGTAAGATTGCTGCCACATCTTGACCGATTGTGGAAGCTTGATGGTGGAGAAGGCATTCTTCGGCGACGGCCGGCGAATCGCGACGAAGGCACTACACTGGGAAGCCACCTCCCAAACAGAGGTGCCCAGCTTGGTGTAGAAGAATGCTCCCCACAGCTCGATGGTGGGGAGGATGCCGAGATAGCCCTCGCACATCGTGACGAAGGCGGCCAGGAGCATCACGGTGTTGGGCGTGATGTGGTGAGGCTGGAGGTGATAAAACCCGAGAAACGAGCGGAGAAAGCCGCTTGCCGGTAGGCCGAAGCCGCGGATGAAGTGCGAGCGGAAGACGACCCGCTCGCCCTCCCCTGGCACCAGTGAGATCTCTCCCTCCGGCGGCACGTGCGCTGTCAGGTAGCCTGCGCCGGGGAGAGGCCGTGTCTCGCGGAGGAAGGTGATATGGTCTTCATTGACATTCGACCCGTCCCAGTCTCCTCCTCGCTCGCGCGCCATGGAGAAGCTCGACGAAGAAAATGGCACGGCAGGGGAGCAGAGAATGGGGCAGGGCCAAGAGGGCTCGGGGCGGACGAGCACGACGGAGACGAATAGTGGCGGCGCTCCAGTGTGGCTCGGGGGCGCTGCGGCAAGAGGAAGAAGAAGGGGGCAAGAGTAGGGTGAGGGGGCGCGCGTGCTTCACTGCTCCCTCTCCTCCCCCTAATTATAGCCTACGGGCTATGAAGCCGAGGGGGCGGGCGTGGGATCGTGCGATTAACTGTGCCCACGACCCCACATTCCCACCTTTGTCGTGCGAAATATTGCGCACGATGACTCCGTGGGGAAACTCAACCGCCTGCCTCGGCCGCAGCGGATCCGCTCGCGTGCCGAGGCCCGGTGGTTACGGGCCTAGCCTGTAGTCGCGTCCCATCGCGCGCGTGGGCTGGTAGGCTGGCCCAGCTGGCTAACGCCACGTGGCATGCCCATGACAGGCGGCGGGCCTAGAAGCTTGGCTAGTATGCCAACTAGTTCCTGCCGTTGCGTTCGAAGTTTCAGACAGATCCGACCGGACGTGGCCGGATCCTACCAGGCGGCTTACCAGGAGTCGGATGAAGCTTCCGTCCAGAGCACCCCAGGAAAGAAACTATTGAGGCTCCTCGGCCCCTCGGCTGTGGCGCCTCACCAGCTTTAGGGACTACTGTCGGAGTAATGGGCCACGGGTAGCCTAAACCGAGTCCCCGAACCTTTCAAGTCATCGGGGCCGGCTGCGCCCCTCAAGATGGCAAGATGAAGCGCCGCCTTCTAGTGGCCGGCTGGCTGAACGACCGACTGCCAGAAGACGGCCATGCTCAGGAAGACGGCTCCAAGATAGGTCGACTCCTAGCAGGCGGCCTCCAGAGAGGCCGGCTCCTAGCAGTCGGGCCATGGTGCCCTCGAAGTCTGCGCCCCCATTAAGAAGACAAGACGGTGCAAGGTTATAGTGTAGCCCATCACCCCCAGATCCAGGGCCGATCATGGCCATAGTGCTCCATATAGGCGGAGATCTCCGCCTGACACGGCACTATTGCCACTTCGCCCCTGACGTCACTCCTGTCAGGCGGAGCCCTGCTCCCACGACCGCCTGTTGATACGTCCTGAAGATGGCAGGCCCTACCAGGCAGCGAGAGCCCGGAAGCCGGCGGAGGCCGGGCTAGTCGGACCCGAGGGAGGCCGGCTCCCCGCAGTCGGCCCGCTCCTTCCCCGAGGCTCACTCACCATTAACCACATAAGACGCAGAGTGGCTACAATGATCTCCCGCCAGGCAGCGGGACTGTAGCCACGCCCCCTGACCGAGCGTGCATCATTAGTGTTGCGGCTACAGTAATCAGCAGCCGGCAAGACCCACGAGCAGCGGAGGCGGCCTGTCGGCTCCGTACCAAACCAGTCGGCGGGGGCCACCAGGCGGCGGGCCCCAGCAGCAGGCGGAGAAGCCGGCGACCAGAGAGACTGCCATGCGGGCCCTACACCTGGCCAGATTACCATTGTACCCCTGGGGGTAGGCCTATATAAACCCCCAGGGCACCCATGAAAAGGGTTGGAACCTGTTAGAATTAGACTCACGCCTAGGGGGAGAGGAGCGCAAACCCTGCCTTCTTCTACCTCTAGCATACAGCTCGAGGAGCACCATTGTACTCACTAGCGCCTTAGTGATCATGAAGAGACCCCGCAGAGCAGTACTAGGGGTGTTATCTCCTAGGAGAGCCCCGAACTTGGGTAAAGTGCGCTGGCGTTCGTGTCTCTGCCTCATCCTGCTTCCAGGCACCGGTGACATTCTACTCACTGCCACCATGATAAGCCATCCATTAGCATATGTCGCACCCAACCCCCGACAGGGCCCGAACTTGGGTAACCACTGTGTTCATCATCCCTTGTTCCCCATTGATCCTAGATCAATAGCTCGGGACCCCTACCAAAGATCCACCGGTTTTGACACCGACAAGGGGTGAGGCTCACTTTGGTGAACCGAACATGTCGCCGAGACTCTTGTGTCACCTCACGTGGAGCGTGTTGTCACGTCAATTCAATGTGAGGACATGACGAATTATTTGACCGATGTATACTAGTACTACTATACTACTTACTAGTTGTATTTATTGTCACATTTTAACCATAGGTTTAACTAACAAAATGTCAATGCATGTCACCGAAAATTATACCATTGGAAATGATGTTCAAATACGCATCCAATGATATAATTTTTTGTGAGATGCATTAACATTTAGTTAGTTAAATTTATGGTCAAAATTTGACACAAATTATGAAGGGGCAAATAAACTAAGAGGGAGGTAGTAGTACGAGTAGTGCAATATATGGTATAGAAGACTGCTAGTACTACAAATTTAGAAATGGAGTACGAAGTTACAAGACTGTGTGACAGACTTTGTAGGCTACATGAGTAATACAAAATATAATTCCCATTGGAGAACACTTTCACCAACAAGTATGCACTTGAAGACTAATTGATATAAATGGCTTCTGCACAACATCTCCATCATCATTATCACTACATGCTACGCAGGCGAGTTAGGATGCACTTGATCATGCTACGCAGGTGAGTTAGGATGCACTTGATCCCAAGTATCTATCCTTCAAAATAACTATAGTACATAATATCCAACAAAAGAGGGTCATGCTACAACAACAGGATACATGGCTCTGTCTAGATATCACTACGAATCAAGTTGTGCATATTTGTTGTTGGCATGAACTGCATCGCCGCATGTTGGGTTTGCAAAAGCTAGTCATCGCTTGGAAGCTTGATGCCTTTCACACACTGAAGATCATCTAGCAACAAGTTGTGTCGACAAATCTCTGGATATGGTGATTCATGAAACCCATGGTACGACGTCAGAAGTCCCCCTAGCAAATGGAAGTTGCATAGCACGGTAATCATTGCTGGTGATATGATCGATGATTGGTTGGATGATTGGATAATTGAACCTGAGGAACGTGGAGTGGTTTCTGAGGATGTAAACTTGCCTCCAGTTGAATACGCCTGGCCCAACGGAGCTGGGATCTTTCTCGAACACGAAGCAGCCATAGCCATCACAGTCGCAAGTGCCCCGGGCATTGTACTGCATGTGGTTTGATGAAATGGTTTGGTCAATTTGGTACATGCGAATGAGCATCAAATGCCCACCGTCAGTTGAACGAGCGATGAACCACCACCCATTGACTTGTATATTTCTAGGTCTTGGAATTATGAAGGCCAGTGCATTTGCGTCTGCTACAACAAATCAAATTAGGAACTCAAATGACAAAAATATACGATAACTTTAAGAGTGTGTGTGGTATTAAGATTATTATAACAGTGACATAGATCATAGCAAGAGAAATGCAATGACGTGGTCATAATCATATCCCTAGTTAAACAATTAAGCCAATGGCTTTCATATTGTAGGAACATGTCATGGTTCAATCATCATATAAAAATGATAGGAAAATAGCTATGCCAAGGCCCACTCATATTCTACCATAACAGTTACTACTTTTCTCATATCAACTCTAACAAAAACATGTCTGGTTATAAAAATCTTGGAAATGAGAGTAACATATAGCAATCGTGAGGTTATACCCATAATATCTATTCTAACTATCATTAGATGCCAATTGTTCTCATATCAACTCTAACAATAACATGTGTGGTCATAAAAATCTAGGAAATGAGAGGAACATATAGCAATGATGTGGTTATAGACATACTATATATTCTAAATTTCTAACAATCAACACGCAGTCGTATTCATAAGGTAAAGATGAGATGATATAGAACAATTACACGGTGTTAGATTCCACCATTATATGCAGCCAATCTGTGCGTCGACCGCGTAAACGATGCCATCGTGCACGATAGCATCAGATATAAATGGAGGGTCAACAAGATTGATGATGAGCCATAACCATGTATGACTACCGGATTCCAGATAGACTAATCCCACAACGAACAAAGCAATGAGCTTGTAATCCATGTAGTCTTATGAAGGTGTGGGCACCTCACAGATTAAAACATTCAGCAAACGGAGGTCGTACCAAAAGCTCGACGCGTCTCGTGCGTAGTAGGCAGGAGTGTCCAGCGGGCAATGAGGCTCGATGCTGGCGGTATGCAATGATAGAAGGGTGATATCTTGCTGGGTGTAGATATCCACGAGATGCCACAGACTACCAGATTGGTGGATGAGGATGATCTAGTTGGCCCAGTAGTGGCTGCGCATGAAGGAAAGGTGGGCGGGCAGTGGTAGCATGTCGAGGGGCACGACAACAACCTCTGAAGGATCGTCAAGTCGGTGTCTGGGCCACCTATGAGGATCGCGCATCAGCAAGGAGGGTGTCTTGAAAAGGGTCGGCTGGTTGGAGATGAGTACACGATACATATACAATGAGAATGCGGCCATACGCACGGTGCTGAGCAGGTCCATATGATTGCAGATCTGCTCCAAGAGAACATCGGGGAGGGAATTCCAATCGTGGCTTTGCGTGTCAGTTGGTTCTGCCATAGGCTTTTTTAGGGCACTGAGTGATTGGGGTTCTTGGTGCCTGCGAGCGAGCGGGGAAGTGGATTCGAGTGGGTGAGCAAAGATGATGGCATGCGTGGCCGAGTAGTGAGCGGGGGGGGGGGTTATGGTACGCGCGAGCTACCGAGGAAGATGGTGTGGCGGGCGAGCAGTGAGCGGGGGGAAATGGTGTGTGGCCGACGATGGGGAAGAGAGGAGGAAGAAGAGGGAAAGACAACCAAGAAAGTGCTTTAAATCTCAATTCCACTAGTACTACTACCAGGATATACCGTCCTTTGGAGTGTAACTAGTTAAGCCAATGACATCTGGGTCTACCTCAAGAGGGCCCATATGTCAGTTAATGGAAGAGAGAGAGGTGCGTAGGCATATTTGCGAAAGCGTGCTCGACTAGCAAACATGATGGCAGTATAGGGTAAGGCTGATTTAGTAACACCAACACGCTGGCTCGGCTTATTAATTAACTGTCCCATCAGCTGCAACGTATATTGTCACGTCACTTTGAAGACTAGTTGAATAGTTCTCTCTGACCAAGATGGAGAATAATGGATCACCAAGACTTCCTATCTACAGTATCCCTATGCCTCTACTCTCATCCTGTCCAACAACAAGAACCATTGGCCAAGGCACCTGGCGCCAATTATGTAGGAGTACTACTAGTACTACCTACTCCCTCCTTCCAGTTAATATACATGCCAATAAAAAAATCATCAACTAAGGTAGTAGTAAGTGATGAGCACCCGAAGAATTTTTTCCAAAAGTACCCAATAATGGGCTTGTTTTCGTCCAGAAAATTGTGTTTGCAAACATATTAATTGGAATGCATGCGTGCATGTGTGAGAAAGAAAAGACCAGAACTTTTACATGCATTGGTGAGTTTTCTCTTAATTCTTGCATGCAACGTTTTAATGAAACTTGAAATATGAACATGTCAATTGGAGGGAGTACAAGCCTCATGCATGCATGCAACACTCACACGTACACATGCATGCACGCAACACTCACGCATCCATCGGCACACAACACAAGACGCAACACACACGCTCACACTCAATGTGCTCAACCTACTCCCTCCGTCAAAGACTATACATATAGAGATTTACAGATTGACTAAGAGGAACCAGAACTCCATGGCATAATTAACGCCCAATAGTAGCAGACTTATGTGTGCATGCGACCATTGAGAGAAGAAGATTAAATGAAGGCTGTTGCATGCTGTAATTAATGATAGATATGCCGCCTATAGCTAGAGCACAAGTTGCTGCATTAGTCAATCAATACTGATTAGATTAAAGGCTAAGTGCATTGGAAGTGTAGATGTACACCCTTTGTTGGAAAAAATTCTAATGCTAGATGTACAGTTTTTCACGGACCGAGGGGGTACACGTGCATGGACTCACATACATAGCCATGGTGGTTCGCGCGTAAGGGTTGGACTCCTGTCGCGCCTGTGTAAAGTTTTGTTTAACTAATTTCTTTGCTTTGCCAACTGACAGGTGGGACCCAGAAACCAGGTGCCAATTTAACCAGTCAACAAAGTGCCACACCGACTATGTGGCCGGTCAGCAGGGTGCAATACGGTGCTCTACGGTGAGCTAGTGATCGTATAATCACCGCACAACTATATAGTGACCATAATGAGCATAGTATGAAGTCCAGTAACCATATTATTACATATGTTGACTGCCAATTTATTTATCTCGTTTCAAATTAAGCCATATTAACCGGAAATGATGCAATATGGACTACTACTTTGATGTCTCCCAGCAACTCGCAGAACGAGGAGAAGCTTGCTTACTATGCTCTCTCCCTCACCCATGCGAGGTGGCTCACATGATGAGGAGAAACTTTCTTACTACGTAAGCCTACACCCTCTCCCTCGCCCACGCACGCGGTGGCTCGCAGGACGAGGAGATGGTTTTGACTACAGCACCCTCTCCCTCTCCCTCGCCCTCATCCTTGCGGTGGATGTGCAACAGTTCATTCGATGTCACATTGCCAGAAGCATACACTACCAAAAAGACACATCTATGACATTTTGGGCCGAAGGAATTTTTTCTGTCATGCTTATGACACTTCTATGACGATAATTGTGACATAACCTGGTATCATCATAGATGTGGTGGGATCCTATTTCTATGTCAAAAAAACCATTACAGAAAATGGGCTTTTCATCCTGGGCGCGGCGGCGACACACCTGCATGACAT
This sequence comes from Triticum urartu, assembly GCF_056163025.1. NCBI lineage: Eukaryota > Viridiplantae > Streptophyta > Magnoliopsida > Poales > Poaceae > Triticum > Triticum urartu. The sequence continues at coordinate 298,887,239 of NC_141877.1, forward strand.
TCTTTGGGATGTACATGATGGAAAAATCGTGGTAGAAGCGAGGGCAAGGAAAATTTTGGGGAGTTCCCAGTTACGGTGGGTGGTTAGGGCCGAGCGATGCATGGAGGTTTGCACGGTTCTCTCATACACGTACGCGCCTGTGTGCGAGGCGTTCCGCTCTAACTGAACCTGAGTGAGGCGTTGGGCTCTAACTGAACCAGAGCGATTGCACTAGCTACGTTACTGAACCCTGATCAATCGCTTGCTGTTAACTGAACCCGAGTGATTCCTTCGCTACTACTTGTAACTGAAGCCAATCGAAGCTGCCTCTTGATGAATAGTTCCCGGTGGGGGTTGGATGAACATGATCCCGTGGTAGTAGAGGCCGTTGCCGCTGGATGAACATGACCCCTATTGAGGAGGCCGGTGGAGGGTGGATGAACAGGACCCCGTGGAGGCTCCATGAATAGTAGTCGGTGGAGGGTTGATGAAAAGGACGCCGTGGAGGCTCCATGAACAGTAGTCGATGGAGCACTACTAGGGAAAATCCTAGCAGCAGCGCGGGTTTTGGGTGTATCAGTAGCGCGGGTGCCTGCGCTACTGATACGGACTAACTTGTAGCAGTAGCGCGTGTTGACACACGCTATTGCTATACATAGTTAGCTGTAGTGTGCGTTGCAGACAGCGCTACTGCTAATTATCGTGTCTTCTACCCCGCGCTACTACTATTAATTTCAAAAACCAAAAAAAATCTCGATCCCGTGCGTGTTGTTAATGGCAGCAGTGGTTCGATCTAGCGACGATTGGCGTCGCCGGAGTCATGAACGGACAGCGGAAGACCAGATCTGGCGGTGGCTGTTGGAGAGGGCTCGTTTCTATGGCAGAGCCAAGCCGCGGCATGGGGCTCCTCTTCCCGACAATGCCAGATAGCTCCGGGTCGTCCATGGCGATGACCTGCACGGGCATGGAGATGGGAGGATGAGTCAAACCAGAGGGAGAGAGAGAAAAGGAAAACCGAGGGAGAGATGAAGGTGATGGAGGGAGCAACGGAGCTAGTCACCTGTGGTAAGGTGCTCCGGTGTGGTGGCGCGGGGCGGCGGCCTCCTAGGCATCGGTAGAAGACCGGCGAGCTCGTAGACGCCGAGGGCAAGGCGCCGGCCTCCTTCGGCACCACGGATGAGGATGGGCGCATGGGCAAGAGGTCCATGTGAGAGCGTATGGAAAGTGAGAGGAGAGAGTGGCGGAAGAGAGGACGGATTTGGGGGAGGAGACGGGGATTCGGCCGAGGATATGACCGCGCTACTACTATCAACTTAGTAGTAGCGCAGGTTTATACCCCTCGCTACAACTATGGCATGTCTCGGGGGGCACGGTAGAGACCGCTTAGTAGTAGCGAGGGTTAAAAACCAACACTACTACTATCAACTTACTAGTAGCGAGGGGTAAAAACCCACGCTACTACTAAGTAGCAGTAGCGAGGGGTATAAACCCTCGCTGCTAGTAAGCGTCTGCCTATAAGCTTTTCCCTAGTAGTGGAGGGTTGATGAACAGGACCTCATGGAGGGCTGGTTGAATAGTAGCCGGTGGTGGCTGGATGAACATGACCCCATATGGATGAACAATAGCTGGTGGAGGCTGGAGGAAGTCGATGGTGGATGAACAGTAGCAGGTGGAGGCTGGAGGAAGTCGACGATGGATGAACAGTAGCAGGTGGAGGCTGGAGTGAGGCAGTAGATGGTGGATGAACAGGACCCCGTTTCGACCGTAGGCGCTCCAACACAAGTCTGCTTCCTTCATTTTGTGGTACGTCACACCCCTCCCGATCAACAAGACCCCGTTTCGACCGTACGCGATCGAACCCAAGTCTGTTTCCTCTGTTTTGCAGTACGTGTCAGGACCCCGTCCAAGTCACATCGATCTAGCCGGTAACACCTCATATCACTTTGCGGCCTCACGCACGATATTCCCACGGGTGTCACCTTACCTTGGCCCGGGACCGTTTGCGCCTTTTGGCTCACGTATATGATAGTGTCGCTAGCATCCATATGATAGAGAACCCGGGCCGACATGGCTAGTTGTGAAACCAAAGCGGCACTAACCTATGGGGACAGGCATACATGAATCAACTTCGAACATGTCGGTCAGCAGCGTGCGAATCCGGGCTGTAGCACTAGGCTAACAGGACTCCGGTAACCCGGGCTGTAGCAGGCTAGTCAAGACTCCATATGTCACCGCGTGACATTTCCCCGAAGGGACAGACACAGGAACGAAGTGAAACACATGCCGGCCAGTCAAGTGTCCTGAGCAGTAGTGCTGGGCTAACAGGACTCCGGTGAACCGGGCTGTAGCGGACTACTATGGCTCATGGAAGCACTAGACTACATTTCCCCATAGGAGAGGCTGCCAAGGATAAACAACTAGATTGTCGGATCCCACACATACCAAGCATTTCAATCATACACACAATATGCTCGATATGTGTAAATACAACATGGCATCACAACATAACTCTACAACTCAAGTATTTATTCATTAGGCTCCGAGGAGCGAGATATTACAAACATGGGTCTCATGACCCAACAATTGTAGCATACAAATCAAAGCACATGTGGAAGCTTAACATGTCTGAGTATAGACATCTACAAATGAAAAAGGCTGAGAAGTCTGACTATCTACCAGATCCTGCCGAGGGCACAAGATCGTAGCTGAGGTATCAAGCTAAACGTCGAAGTCCACGCGAAACTACTAGCGAGACTGAAGTCTCTCTGCAAAACATAAATTAAGCAAATGTGAGTACAAAAGTACTCAGCAAGACTTACATCAGAACTAGCTACATATGCATCGGTATCAACAGGGGGTGGTGGAGTTTAACTGCAGCAAGCCAGCTTTGACTCGGTGGCTATCTTAAACTATGACGGCAAGTAACTCTTTTGAGGTGGCGCACACGAGTCCACATATTCACCATATCAATTCACCACTATGGATCCGCTCCCGTCTACCTACGAGAAGGCCATCCATAGCACTCACGCTTATCTTTTGAGTTTTTAGAGTATCCACTTTCCCTTGTGTATGAACTGTTATAGGCAACCCAGAAGTCCATTACCGCGGACACGGCTATTCGAATAGATCATTTATAACCCTACAGGGGTGTACTTCTTCACACACGCTCTCGCCACTTACCACCATGTACACGTTGTGTATCTCAGCAACCTTCAAGCGGAAGCCTGGCGAGGGAGTCGGCCACGACCTGACTAACCACACAAGTCTCTAGTCTAGGTTTATAGCCTATTCGGGTTCCATCCGCGAGGAGATCCGGCCGGAGTTTCGCTCACAGCCCCAAACGATGTGTCCAGGGTTCCCGAGACACCAAACGGGTGCCCGGTACACCGTGCCACGGTGTATCTACCGCATCATAGCCCACCCTTAGGGTCAGCGCTACGCACGGCTGCCAACACATATCCTACAAACACCAGAAACTAGTTGCAACTCCTGGGCAGAGGACAAGGGCAGTTAATAAGTCGAGAGGGTCCATTGGTTTCGGGCCCAATGCGTGGTAGTACTGTTCATGGATCACAAACACAGAACTTAGTTCTTGAGGACGGCTGCAATGAGACAACCCACCATGTACTCCTACATGGCCTCTCACCGCTACCTTTACCAAATCGTGTTCACACACTTAGCTCACACACAATAGGACATGTTTACACCTCCAATTCATCCCCGATGAATCAGACCTGACTCAACTCTAAGCAGTAGCAGGCATGACAAACAAGCATGAATGAGTAGGCACATCAGGGCCCAAACAACTCCTACTCATGCTAGTGGGTTTCATATATTTACTGTGGCAATGACAGGTCATGCAGAGGAAAGGGTTTCAACTACCGCAGCATGTAACAATTGAATCGTTGTTGTCCTAATGCAGTAAAAGAGAGCAGGAGCGAGAGAGTGGGATTGTATCGGGATGAACAAGGGGGTTTTGCTTGCCTGGCACTTCTGAAGATGGTAGTTCTTCATCGGTGTCATCGAACTCATCGTCGGAACCACGTCTATCGAGAGGGGACAAATACCGGCAACAGAGAAGAACACAATCAATGCAATGCACAATATGATGCATGATCATGACATGGTAAAATGAGTGTGTTGGGCTAATGCAACTATAACCAGAAGGTTTGAGCTTATTTGAATCAAGGATTCAAATACAAACCTAAACTATGAACTCATATAAGTGCATTATCATGTTTCATCTAAACAGCAAGGTTAGGTTGCTCTAACATGCATGAAACCAGTACAGATGGATAGATTGGATTTTTTTGATCATTTTTCATATATAAATTATTTCATTCTGAGTTACGGTTGATTTTATATGAATTTTTGAAGTTAGCACTATTTTCTGAAATTACCTGAATAAGAATAAATCCAGAAAAGCCTATTACTGCGTCAGCATTGCGTCATGCTGACCTCAGCAGGTCAACATGTGCTGGTCCAGGTCAAACGTGACCAGTGGGGCCCATTGGTCAGTGTCACAAGCTGGCTTGGGTCACTAACGAGTGGGGTCGGTCAGGGGCCACGTCAGCCAGGTCAACGCTGACGCGTGGGCCCATGGTGATTAGTTAAAACTAACAGGAATTTAAACTGTTGTTAACTAAGGGCATGGGGCCCGTGTGTCAGTGGGTCAGGGGGTAATTAAGTTGGTACTTAGTCCCTAATGACGGTGCCACGTCATCACCACCGGCGTGTGAACGCCGGCGACCAAATCCGCGGTGGGTGTGCACCGGAGTGGCTCGGGTTTCACCTACGGGAGGTTGCTTGGGCCGCGGGTGGTCCCGTTGGAAAGCTGGCACTCTGCCGCATCTAACGGAGGTGGAGGGAGGCCCTGCGGTTGCCAGAGTTGGGCTCGGCGATGAGGTCAAGCGGCGGCGGTGCTCGGGTTCCATGGGCGCAGGGCTACAGCTCGAGGGCGAGCAAACGGAGGTGCTAGGCAGCACCTAAAGGTCATCAGAAACATGCCGGAGCATCTAGTAGGAGCGGAGGGGCTCGGGGGCATGGGGCTCGCCGGCCATGGCGGACGGCGGCTTCGGGTGCTCGCGGGGCAGCGGCTACGGGGCGTGTGCGAAGGAAAAGGCGGAGGGGAGTGGTTCAGTGGCTCACGGTGAGTCTTCCAGTGCAGACGGCGGGGCCGGGGAGATGTCGGAGTGAGCGGGGCGGCGAGGCGGATCTCCGGTGACCTGAGGAGGATGAAGGGTCGGGGACGGTGCTTTGAGGCGTCCGGCGGGGCGCGGCTCGGTGGAGAGGAAGAGGAGGACGCGGCGGTGCTTCTAGGCTGCTCGAGGGAACGAGGGGGAGGCGATGGCCGTTGTGGTGCTCGTCGTCGTTGGCGGGCGCGTTCGGTCCGAGGTGCGGAGGGGAGGGAGAGAGCAGGGGGGAGAGTGAGAGAGGTCGGGTGGATCGGGACGACACCGGGGCGTTCACCCACGCGTCCAGAGGCTCGGCGGCAAGCAGGAGGAGGCGTGGCGCCTCGCGCGCGCGTGCGCTGTCCCGCCTCTGCCTACTGGCAGAGGTTAGGGATGACTGGCACCAGGCCAGGCGGGCTGGGCCAGCATAGGTGAGGCCCAGGTGGGCGCCAGGTTAGTTTCCTTCTCTCTCTCTCTCTTTTATTTAGTTTCTGTTTTCTATTTTCTGTAATTGTTTTGACTTAATTAAAATGCTAAGGCATTTTCAAAAACCCTGAAAATAATTGTGGGCTCTGTATGGAATATTTCCAACAGCCCTCACTTAAGTTCAGAATTATTTGGACATTTAAGATATTATATAGCATTTAATTGTCCAAATTCAAATACGTATGAATTAACTCCAAAATCCAGAAATGTCCTAAAAATGTGTGCATCATTTTTGGAAGAAGTTTTCACCCATTCCAAAATTGATGAACTTTTCTAAAGGCCATTTTGGGTAGATGGAAAAGATTTAATTTGACCCTAGTTGTATTTCATTTGCTGCTAGGGTTTATCAGTCCCAATTTCAAAATTAATAGAAGTTGAAAATGATGCATGGATGCAATGCCACTAATTACAATAAGATTTCTAGGGCTGTGACAACTCACCCCCACTAAACAAGAATCTCGTCCCGAGATTCAAGACGTGAGGTAAGAAGATAGAGGGGGCACAAGACCAACAGAATCATCACGATCCAAGTTGGACCTCATAAGGTTGTTGATTCGTTGCATACGTTGATCTTGACATCCTTGCTTTTGAGATCTTCATCCATGCGATGACGGCCGAAAGAAACTCTACTAGGATTGATCTTCTCAAAGATCGAACAACTGATGATCAACTCACAGAATGAGACATAGCGACATCTGTCGAGATGAGACACGATACACACATCAAGAATGATGGGAATGAGCATATGACAAGGTTTAAATAAGTAGCAGAATTCCCACACCTAGGGGGGGAGGTGAACGGTGTCAACAAAGCGAGGAGTTGGGTTGCCATGATACCACAACGAGACACCTTAAGGAAGGTGACTCACGGAAATATTCCCTTAAGTGGCAAAAAGAATTACTTTTGATTCAGAGATCATAGACACTCTTTATACCAGCCTGAGGCAAACCACAACAATCGTTTGGCGGAGTACGAAGGGATGGCATACCCGGACTAGAATGGATGATGTGGACTACCTTGTTGAAGACAACGCAAGGGATGATTTTGCTTGCGCGTGTTCTCAAGAACTTGAGCATTTCCATATTCATCAAGGTTCTACCAACATCCGTGTCGAGGATCCTGGCAACACATCTTACTACCTTGACCAATAGTAATGGACAATGCAGATGCATAGAAAGACACCCCTTTCTCAGATTTCACCTTAGCAAAGCCAAGGGAACGAAATCTGGATGATCGACCGAGAGACATTTAGCACCCCGCTTCTAATGTTCTCCTTGATCTGCTAGCGCAACCCATTAATAGATATGGTTTGATAACTAGAATATCAAGTAAAAGGTCGGACTTCGGGATTACAAGAATCCATAAGGAATAACTATGGAAATAAATCCTACGAAATCCTTATGGGGAGGTGGCCAACTTTCTCAATCAAGATACTATAATAATCAGCCTTTCGGTTAGGTGTGTTGGCCACAACATCCACTTTACCGGGTTACAGGGAGACCAATATTATAGTTCTTGAGGAACGTTCCAACCATCATATCTGCCTGAGATTCAGACCTGGTTGGTGTCAGAATATTCCAGACTCATGTCTGGAAAAGAAAGGTTGCAACACAAACCGACGAGATGACGTTGCGGGATTCTCGGGAGATGAACTACGATAGCAAGCTCCAAAACATGAGCTGGTTCTTCTACACACATGTGAACATGCGGTCCTAGACAAGCATGACCAGCAAGTAGTCTTATAATAAACACTACCAAGTTCAGGTTGGGAACCATCATCGAGGATAACGAAGTCCTAACATAAGTCATGACTAGTTGTTATGAAGGAACTCCTGTCACAGCCCTAGAGTTTGCTTGTAACTAGTGGCTTTACATCGATGCATCATGTTTAAATTTCATGAAACTTGAAATGGGGATTGTTGAAACCCTAGCACCAAATGAATTCAACTAGGTCCAATAAAAAATATATTTTCAATGATCCCAATTGCCCTTTAGAACAGTTCATGACTTTTGTTAAAGGTGAAAGCCTCTGCCAAAATTCATGCACATATTTCTAGGCCATTCTGGATTTTTGAATTAAATCTTATTGTATTTGAATTTGGGCACTTAAATACTATAAAATATTTAAAATGTCCAAATAATCCCAAACCAAAATGTTCCATGTTTGATATATTCTAAACATTGGGCATGCACAGTTTGGTGATTTTTGAAAGTGCCTAGATATTTTTAGTAATGCCACAAACTTACAGAACAAAAGAAAAATGGAAATAAAAGAAAGAGAGAGAGAGAAGGACCTACCTGGGCCACTTGCCTGGCCGGCCCAGCTCGCTGGCCCAGCCCACTGGCCTCCTCCCCGCCGTCTTCCTCCCCTGCCAGGAGGATGTAGGCGCGTGCTCGCCGCGCGCTTCCACGCGTGAGCCACCTCCTGCTTCCCCGATGCGCCCTGAGCCTTCCGTAGCGCCACACCACCCCCAGACCCGTTCGGATCGATCTCTCCCTCCCTCGCTCTTTCCCTCACCCTCTCCCGCGATGGCCGAGCGCCATCCTCGCCGCCGTTCGCCGTAGTCGTCACCAAAGCCACCCCCTCGCCCCTCTGTCATGCCCAATAGCTCTGCCACCTCGCGCTACGCCTCTCCATAGAAGGAAGCCAGTCGGAGCGCCCCGTAATGCCGCCATCACCGTCATCCCCTTCTTCGGTCGCCGGAGATCCGCCTCGCCGCCCCGCTCGCTCCGACGCTTCGCCGGCCTCGCCGACCTGCTCGTCCGACTCGCCATGAGCCACTGACCCGAACCCCCCCTCCTTTGCGCTCGGTTTGCACATTGTAGCCGTCGCTCCACCGGAGACCGAACCGCGCCGCCGTCCGAGATTCTCGCCGTCGTGGCCACAGTCGTCGTAGCTCCCAACCGAGCACACCCACGTGCTCACCGCGCCGCGTAGGTGCCGTAGGAGCTAAGAACGCCACTCCACGGCCACCGCAGCCCCGTTCCCGAGTGCGTCCGAACTCCGGCCGCCGCCGAGGTCGACGCCGCGCTCAACCCCGGCCACCCTAGCTGCTGCCGCTTGCTGCACTAGACGCGGACGAGCTCCAGCATCACGTAGAGCCTCTCCGCCGCCGTTTTGGTCGCCGAAGGAGCATTTCCGAGCCGCCCCGCCGTCTCTATCGTCGAAGACGATGAGCCATGGGCCAAGCCCGTGGGTTTGACCCCGGTTGACCGGGATTTGACTTCCCCTGCGCCACTGACAGGTGGGTCCAGCCCGTGTTAATCTCTGGTTTAGTTTTAAGTTAAAACCCAATTAGACGTGAGACACTGACTTGCGGGGCCCGGTGGTCAGGTTTGACCTAGGCTGACCACGTTGACCTGCTGACGCAGTGATGACGTCATGCTGACTCAGTTATTAATTTTCTGGTTTAAAAATAATCCAGGAAATTCCAGAAATTAGTATAAACTTCTAAAATTCATAGAAATTAAATCGTAACTCCAAATGAAATAATTTATATATCAGAAAAATTGAAGGAATCTGTTTATGGCATTTTGATGCATGTTTGAACAATGTTTGTCCTCTGTTTTGGACAAAACAAATAAAGGGCATTTAAATAATCATATATGGAGTTGGAATTTGAATCTTGTATTCAAACCTACTTCCTGTAAATCATAACTAGATGCATTAGCTCAAATCACAGCATATTGCCATGTCATGTTCATGCATCATATTGTCACATATGCATTGATTGTGTTCTTCTCTTTTGCTGGTGTTTGTCCCCCTTCAGTAGACGATGTTCCGACGATGTGATCGATGACACCGATGAAGAACTATATTATCTTCAAAAGTGCCAAGCAAGCAAAATCCCCTTTCTCATTCCAATACAATCCCACTCTCCTGCTCATGCTCTCTTTTACTGCATTAGGACAACAACGATTCATCTTTTACTTGCTGCGGTAGTTGAACCCCTTATCCTCTGCATGACCTGTCATTGCCACAGTAAATAGATGAAACCCACTAGCATGATAGGAGTTGTTTGGGCCCTAATGTGCCTACTCATTCATGCTTGTTTGTCATGCCTGCTATTGCATAGAGTCGTGTCAGGTTTGGTTCATCGGGGATGAATCGGAGGTGTGTAAACATGTCCTACGGTGTGTGAGTTAAGTGTGTGAACACAATTTGGTAAAGGTAGCGGTGAGAGGCCATGTAGGAGTACATGATGGGTTGTCTCACTGAAACCGTCCTCAGGAACTGAGTTCTGTGTTTGTGATCCATGAAACAGCTACTACCACACATTGGGCCCTGAAATATGAGCCTGCTCGACTTATTGACCCCTCTCATCCTCTGTCCAGGAGTTGCAACTAGTTTCTGGTGTTTGTAGGTTATGTGTTGGCGGCCGTGCGTAGTGCTGACCCTAGGGGTGGGCTATGATGTGGTAGATGCACTGTGGCCGGGTATGCCGGGCGCCCGTTTGGCGTCTCGGGACCCTGTACACATCGTTTAGGGCCGTTGAGGACATCCCGGCCGGATTTCCTTGCGGATGGAACCCGAATAGGCGATAAACCTGGACTAGAGACTTGTGTGGTTAGTCAGGTCGTGGTCTACACCCACGTCGGCTTTCGTTTGAAGTCTGCCGAGAACATGTCGTGTGCAGACGCTAAGTGGTGGAAACATGTGTGACGAAGTACACCCCTACAGGGTTATAAATGATCTATTCGAATAGCCATGTACGCGGTAAAGGACTTTTGGGTTGCCTATAACAGTTCATAGACAAGTGAAAGTGGATACTCTAAAACTCGCAAGATAAGTGTGAGTGCTATGGATGGCCTTCTCGTAGGGAGACGGGAGCGGATCCATAGTGGTGTATTGGATGGTGAATATGTGGACTCGTGTGCGCCACCTCAAAAGAGTTGCTTGTAGTCATGGTTCAGGATAACCACCGAGTCAAAGCTGGCTTGCTGCAGTTAAACTCCACCATACCTTCGTTGATAATGATGCATATGTAGTTAGATCTGATGTAAGTCTTGCTGGGTACATTTGTACTCACGTTTTCCTAATTTATGTTTTGGAGAGAGACGTCAGTATCACTAGTAGTTCTGCTTGGACTTCGACGTTTAGCTTGTTACCTCAGCTACGATCTTGTACCCTTGGGAGGGTCTTGTAAATAGTCAGGCTTCTTAGTCTTTTTCATTTGTAGATGTCTGTACTCAGACATGTTAAGCTTCCGCATGTGTTTGACTTGTACGCTATGAATGTTGGGTCATGAGACCCATGTTTGTAATATCTCGCTCCTCGGAGCCTAATGAATAAATACTTTGGGTTGTAGAGTTATGTTGTGATGCCATGTTGTATTTGCACATATCGAGCATATTGTGTGTATGATTGAAATGCTTGGTATGTGTGGGATCCGACAACCTAGTGGTTTATCCTTGGTAGCCTCTCTTATGGGGAAATGTAGTCTTGTGCTTCCATGAGCCATAGTAGTCCACTACAGCCCGGTTCACCGGAGTCCTGCTAGCCCAGCACTACTGCTCCGGAACACTTGACTGGCCGGCATGTGATTCACTTTGTTCCTGTGTCTGTCCCTTCGGGGAAATGTCACGCGGTGACATCGTGAGTCCTGTTAGCCCAGTGCTACAGCCCGGATTCGCACGCTGCTGACCGACATGCTCGATGTTGATTCATGTGTGCATGTTCTCGTAAGTTAGTGCCACTTTGGGTTCACGACTAGTCATGTCGGCCCGGGTTCTCTATCATATGGACGCTAGCTACACTATCATATACGTGAGCCAAAAGGCGCAAACGGTCTCGGGCCATGGTAAGGCGACACCCGTGGAAATACCGTGCGTGAGGCCGCAAAGTGATATGAGGTGTTACAGGCTAGATCGATGTGACTTAGAATCGGGGTCCTGACAGCTTTGGTATCAGAGCCTGACTGCCTGTAGCATTACCAAGCCATACTGGTCGAAGTTGTGTCTAGAAATGCTTTAGTTATGTAGGGGAATTGATTGTGGAAGGGAACGTAAGACTCTTTTTACTTCTTATACCCTATGCCTTCTGATCTGAGTCACCCTCTTCTTTTCTGCGGGGGTTAAGAACTAGGCTTCTCTTCTATCTCTCAGGATGACGTGTGCTAAACAGTAGTTGCCTAGGATTGTTGAGTTCAAGCCCCAGTTCAGTTCCTCCTATCTTCTGTGTGCTGACAGTTGATCCCGGAACCTTGATATTGTGTTGTTGAGTGGTTATGCCACCATTTTGCATGATGTCTCAAATCATTTCGAGCATTTACAGCCGTTATGCTGTCCGAGTCATCCCAAGTCTCTACATAGTCTGATGCATTTGCAAACCTTTTCTTTCCGTTCCCGATGTCCTTTTGGGCCAGATTAAGCACACTACTCGGTCTGTGAAGTACTTTGTTGCCTCGGCGTATATGTTGGAGCTATTATTATGACCCTAGGTGTTTTAGGGAGTCACCTAGTAATCTAGCCATGTTTTGTGCTCCGGTGTGATGATTCTGGCCACCATTCTCGAAAGCATCCCGTGATGCCAATTAGTAGTAGGTATTCTACTCCTGGGTTCTTGAACCCAAGATTCACTCTACTTAATTTGTGTAGATAGTGTTGCTCGTTCCTTTAGGATATTAGAAACCTTGCGACAGTCCTCGAGGTCCGTGGAATTTCTTTCTTCCAAATACCATGAACCATTAAGGGAGAAGTTATTTGAACCAAAAGATCACCATTAGAGTACTCCTGAGGAGTTCTCCATTCACAATTGTGACTCTGCCAGTCCTACCTCGTAGCATGGGTTATCCGGAAGAAATATGTTGAACTTGTTCGACATACTAACCTATGCATCCAGAACTCAGAAAGATATATGCTCCTTTGAGTTGTCCCTCTGTAGTTGTATTCCGATCCTTGTCTATCAGTTGATAGCCAAGTGTATGTCGTGCATTCGTGTTATCGATGCCTATTATTCTTGTGGTCCATTGAGCCATTCTATTTCGGAATGACTAGGAGAAACAAACTCCAGCACCTCATCCATTTCTTGGACTGGTCAAAGTAGTTGTATTCCGTAGATCAAAATGCCAATCTAGCTTTTGTTCTGTTCTACCTCGGAGTATTACCCCCTTTATGTCAGGATTGTCATAGGAATTGCAGCATCTCTCATGAATTCTTGACGTAGTGATACTCTCTCCATCATTATTCATTTCTCGGTTTCCGTGTTGTTTCAACCGGAATGTCGACAAGTGATTCGTGATGTGTGAAATCAATACTCCTAGCAACCCCGTTGCTTGGTAGTTAAAGGACAATAACTTCATTCTCAGCATGTTGGTTATTGAATCATCGTTCTAAGGTAGATTGTGCTACCTAATCATTGTTTCTGGTGCACTCTTCGACCAATGTGTTAGGAGTGTGTCAATCCATCACTCTCTTGATCACATTGTCTTGCCCTGAAAAGCAAGATTGTTCTCGAGCTTTGTAACATATCGGTGGTTCATGATGTTCCGAATATCTTCTTGGAAGTATTACCAGGTTGTCACCTGCCCGCTATGTTGAGTTTGTGATCATGTTGGTTTTCCTCCAAACCGTCCTTTCTCCAAGAATCTGTGTCGGATACCGTGAGCAAGTTGGTTAAGCTAAACAACAACTTGGAGAGTTGAAAGATAAAAGCTTGTCCGACTCAGTTCATTCCAAAGGGATATCTTGCGTGTGTGTGCGTGTGTGCTGGAGAAAGATGATATCTTCATCAATTGATCCTCGTGATCAATTGTCGGTGCTATTGTCTTACCCAAACTTTGATTTGAGTGTGGGCTATCGTCAAATCAAATCAGAACCAACGATATTCGTAATGTTGTCCTACTCGTGGTTGATTCCTCGAGCATACATCATTATATTCTTTGGGTCTGACCAATGCGATCACCGTGTTCACTTAATTATGGATTTCCATTAATATGGAAACCTGGATGAATTGTTGTTGAGCCCATCGACAACATTCATGTCCTCTCCATGATTGTGTTAAACATCCAACTAGTGTTGGAAACTTGTGTAATCATTTTCTTCATGCCCCGTTCATGAAGTATATGTTTGGATGAAAGAAGTGACTTCCTTTGATTCACGTGCATTTGATGTAAGTTGCCGCCGTGAATCCGGGAAAGTTTGTTTTACTTCCTCTGGAATCATCCCAAGTGAGTCATGCACGTGCGAAGTATTCTATGGTCTGATAGACTGATCATCTTCATTCCATACGTATCCCTAGCACACCAAGCCACTGATTGACTTGTTCAGGGAGAAGAAGTTCTCCATAAGAGCTAATCATATGACTTATGCAAGGACTTCGATATCCTTGATGATGGTTCCCAACCAGGTCTGGGTAGTGTTTCATTGTAAGACCACCATGTGGTCATGCTTGTCTAGGACAGCATGTTCATGTGTGTTTAGCAGAACCAGCTCATGTTTTGGAGCTTACTACCATAGTCCATTTCCTGAGAATCTCGCAATGTCATCTCGTCAATTTGTGTTGCAGACTTTCATTTTGTTTATAGACTCGATGAGTCTAGAATATCCTGACACCAACCAGATCTGAATCTCAGGCACATGTGATGGTTGGGACGTTTTCCCAAGAGCTATAATATTGGTCTCTCTGTAACCCGGTAAGCAGATGTCATGGCCAACAAACCGAGCTGGAAGACCTATTATTGTAGTATCTTGATTGAGTAAGTTGGCCACCTCCCCATAAGGATTACGTAGGATTTACTCCAGTAGTTATTCCTTATGGATTCCTGAGCTCCCGGAGTCTGACCTGCTACTTGATGTTCTAGATACCAAACCATTCCAATGAATGGGTTAGGCTAGCACATCAAGGAGAACATTAGAAGCAGAGCGCTAAATGTCTCTCGGTCGATCATCCGGATTTTGATCCATTGGCCTCGCTAAGGTGAAATCTGAGAAAGTGTTATCTTTCTTTGCATCTCCATCTTCCACCATTATTCATCCTGGTAGCATGTTGTGTTGCCAGGATCCTTGACACGGATATTGGTAAAACCCTGATGAATACGGAAATGCTCAAGTTCTTGAGAGCATGCGCAAGCACTAGGATTTATCATCAGCATTAGCTGGGGTCCATTCCCGGTTTCTTCGATTATGCCATAACCTTTCAAACAGTGGAATCTCTCTCTACTGTTGGGGTTCTCCCCAATTACTAGAATCATTCCCAGCATTTGCATTTTGTTCCCAGCTTGCACCGCCATTATGTCATCCTACTACGGACTACCCTTCTCAGTAATTACTGATCAGGATCATCTTCAAAGTGGTCCTACCATGGGTTCCATCCATTTTCGATGATAAGCAAATCATCCATCGCGTTTTCTACAACAAGGTAGTCCACATCATCCATTCTAGCCCGAGTATGTCGTTCTCTCGAACTACGTCAAAGGATCGTTGTGAATTGCCTTAGGTTGGTATAGAGAGTCTCAATGATCTATGGATCAAAAGTAATTCTTTTTGCCACTTAAGGGAATATTTCTGTGAGTCACCTTAAGGTGTCTCATTGTGGTATCTTGGCAACATAACTCCTCGCTACATTGACACCGTTCACCACCCTCTTAGGTGTGGAATTTTTGTCTACCAATTTGAACCCTTGTCATCCGCTTCTTTCCATCACCCCTGATGTGTGTTTTGTCTCTCAGCTCAAGAGATGTTTCAACGTCTCACTCCCTGAGTTGATCCTGAGTACTCGATCTTCGAGGAGATCAATTCCTGTAGAGTTTCTTTCTACCATCATCGTGCTGGATGGAGATCTCGAAAGCAAAGACGTCAAGATCAAATTGAAGCAATGAATCAACATCTTTGAGAAGGACAGTTGGATCGTGAAGATCGTGTTCGCTTTGTGTCCCCTCTGTCTTCTTACCTCGCGTCTTGAATCTCGGGACGAGATTCTTGTTTAGTGCGGGTGAGTTGTCACAGCCCTAGAGTTTGCTTGTAACTAGTGGCTTTAAATCCATGCATCATGTTTAAATTTCATGAAACTTGAAATGGGGATTGTTGAAACCCTAGCACCAAATGAATTCAACTAGGTCCAATAAAAAATATATTTTCAATGATCCCAATTGCCCTTTAGAAAAGTTCATGATTTTTGTTAAAGGTGAAAGCCTCTGTCAAAAGTCATGCACATATTTCTATGCCATTCTGGATTTTTGAATTAAATCTTATTGTATTCGAATTTGGGCAATTAAATACTATAAAATATTTAAAATGTCCAAATAATCCTAAACCAAAATGTTCCATGTTTGATATATTCTAAACATTGGGCATGCACAGTTTGGTGATTTTTGAAAGTGCCTAGATATTTTTAGTAATGCCACAAACTTACAGAACAAAAGAAAAATAGAAATAAAAGAAAGAGAGAGAGAGAGAGAGAGAGAGAGAGAGAGAGAAGGACCTACCTGGGCCACTTGCCTGGCCGGCCCAGCTCGCTGGCCCAGCCCACTGGCCTCCTCCCCGTCGTCTTCCTCCCCTGCCAGGAGGACGAAGGCGCGTGCTCGCCGCGCGCGTCCACGCACGAGCCACCTCCTGCTTCCCCGAAGCGCCCTGAGCCTTCCGTAGCGCCACGCCACCCCCCAGACCCGTTCGGATCGATCTCTCCCTCCCTCGCTATTTCCCTCACCCTCTCCCGCGATGGCCGAGCGCCATCCTCGCCGCTATTCGCCGTAGTCGTCACCAAAGCCACCCCCTCGCAACTCTGTCATGCCCAGCAGCTCTGCCACCTCGCGCTACGCCTCTCCACCGAAGGAAGCCAGACGGAGCGCCCCGTAACGCCGCCATCGCCATCATCCCCTTCTTCGGCCGCCGGAGATCCGCCTCGCCGCCCCGCTCGCTCCGACGCTTCCCCGGCCTCGCCGACCTACTCGTCCGACTCGCTGTGAGCTACTGACCCGAACCCCCCCTCCTTTGCGCTCCGTTTGCACGTTGTAGCCGTCGCTCTGTCAGAGACCGAACCACTCCGCCCGAGCTTCTCGCCGCTGTGGCCACAGTCGTCGTAGCTCCCAATCGAGCACACCCACGTGCTCACCGCGCCGCGTAGGTGCCATAGGAGCTAAGAACGCCACTCCACGGACACCGCAACCCCGTTCCCGAGTGCGTCCGAACTCCGGCCGCCGCCGAGGTCGACGCCGCGCTCAACCCCGGCCACCCTAGCTGCTGCCGCTTTCTGCACTAGACGCGGACGAGCTCCAGCATCACGTAGATCCTCTCCGCCGCCGTTTTGGTCGCCGAAGGAGCATTTCCGAGCCGCCCCGCCGTCTCTATCGTCGCCGACGATGAGCCGTGGGCCAAGCCCGTGGGTTTGACCCCGGTTGACCGGGATTTGACTTCCCCTGCGCCACTGACCGGTGGGTCCATCCCGTGTTAATCTTTGGTTTAGTTTTAAGTTAAAACCCAATTAGACTTGAGACACTGACTTGCGGGGCCCAGTGGTCAGGTTTGACCTGGGCTGACCACGTTGACCTGCTGACGCAGTGATGACGTCATGCTGACTCAGTTATTAATTTTCTGGTTTAAAAATAATCCAGGGAATTCCACAAATTAGTATAAACTTCTAAAATTCATAGAAATTAAATCGTAACTCCAAATGAAATAATTTATATATGAAAAATTATCAGAAAAATTCAAGGAATCTGTTTATGGCAGTTTCATGAATGTTTGAACAATTTTTGTCCTCTGTTTTGGACAAAACAAATAAAGGGCATTTAAATAATCATATATGGAGTTGGAATTTGAATCTTGTATTCAAACCTACTTCCTGTAAGTCATAACTAGATGCATTAGCTCAAATCACAGCATATTGCCATGTCATGTTCATGCATCATATTGTCGCATATGCATTGATTGTGTTCTTCTCTTTTGCCGGTGTTTGTCCCCCTTCAGTAGACGACGTTCCGACGAAGTGATCAATGACACCGATGAAGAACTATACTATCTTCAAAAGTGCCAGGCAAGCAAAAACCCCTTGCTCATTCCAATACAATCCCACTCTCCCGCTCCTGCTCTCTTTTACTGCATTAGGACAACAACGATTCATCTTTTACTTGCTGGGGTAGTTGAACCCCTTATCCTCTGCATGACCTGTCATTGCCACAGTAAATAGATGAAACCCACTAGCATGAGTAGGAGTTGTTTGAGCCCTGATGTGCCTACTCATTCATGCTTGTTTGTCATGCCTGCTATTGCGTAGAGTCGTGTCAGGTCTGGTTCATCGGGGATGAATCGGAGGTGTGTAAACATGTCCTACGGTGTGTGAGCTAAGTGTGTGAACACGATTTGGTAAAGGTAGCGGTGAGAGGCCATGTAGGAGTACATGGTGGGTTGTCTCACTGAAACCGTCCTCAGGAACTGAGTTCTGTGTTTGTGATCCATGAAACAGCTACTACCACACATTGGGCCCTGAAATATGACCCCACTCGACTTATTGACCCCTCTCGTCCTCTGTCCAGGAGTTGCAACTAGTTTCAGGTGTTTGTAGGTTATGTGTTGGCGGCTGTGCGTAGTGCTGACCCTAGGGGTGGGCTATGATGCGGTAGATGCATTGTGGCCGGGTATGCCGGGCGCCCGTTTGGCGTCTTGGGACCCTGTACACATCGTTTGGGGCCGCTGAGGACACCCCGGCCGGATTTCCTTGCAGATGGAACCCGAATAGGTGATAAACCTGGACTAGAGACTTGTGTGGTTAGTCAGGTCATGGTCTACACCCATGTCGGCTTTCGTTTGAAGTCTGCCGAGCACATGTCGTGTGCAGACGCTAAGTGGTGGAAACATGTGTGATCTATTCGAATAGCCGTGTCCATGGTAAAGGACTTATGGGTTGCCTATAACAGTTCATAGACAAGTGAAAGTGGATACTCTAAAACTCGCAAGATAAGTGTGAGTGCTATGGATGGCCTTCTCATAGGGAGACGGGGCCGGATCCATAGTGGTGTATTGGATGGTGAATATGTGGACTCGTGTGCGCCACCTCACAAGAGTTGCTTGTAGTCGTGGTTCGGGATAGCCACCGAGTCAAAGCTAGCTTGCTGCAGTTAAACTCCACCATACCTTCGTTGATAATGATGCATATGTAGTTAGATCTGATGTAAGTCTTGCTGATTACATTTGTACTCACGTTTGCCTAATTTATGTTTTGCAGAGAGACCTCAGTATCACTAGTAGTTCCGCTTGGACTTCGACGTTTAGCTTGTTACCTCAGCTACGATCTTGTACCCTTGGGAGGGTCTTGTAGATAGTCAGGCTTCTTAGTATTTTTCATTTGTAGATGTCTGTACTCAAACATGTTAAGCTTCCGCATGTATTTGACTTGTATGCTCTGAATGTTGGGTCATGAGACCCATGTTTGTAATATCTCGCTCCTCGGAGCCTAATGAATAAATACTTTGGGTCGTAGAGTTATGTTGTGATGCCATGTTGTATTTGCACATATCGAGCATATTGTGTGTATGATTGAAATGCTTGGTATGTGTGGGATCCGACAACCTAGTGGTTTATCCTTGGTAGCCTCTCTTATGGGGAAATGTAGTCTTGTGCTTCCATGAGCCATAGTAGTCCGCTACAGCCCGGTTCACTGGAGTCCTGCTAGCCCAGCACTACTGCTCCGGAACACTTGACTGGCCGGCATGTGATTCACTTCGTTCCTGTGTCTGTCCCTTCGGGGAAATGTCATGCGGTGACATCCGGAGTCCTGTTAGCCCAGTGCTACAGCCCAGATTCGCACGATGCTGACCGACATGCTCGATGTTGATTCATGTATGCCTGTTCCCGTAAGTTAGTGCCACTTTGGGTTCACGACCAGTCATGTTGGCCTGGTTCTCTGTCATATGGACGCTAGCGACACTATCATATACGTGAGCCAAAAGGCGCAAACGGTCCCGGGCCATGGTAAGGCGACACCCGTGGAAATACCGTGCGTGAGGCCGCAAAGTGATATGAGGTGTTAGAGGCTAGATCGATGTGACTTGGAATCGGGGTCCTGACAACTCCTTCTCCTTGAACAAATCAATCAGTAACTTTGTGTGCTAGGGATACATAAGGGCTGAAGGTTGCAAGTCTTCAAACCATAGAATACTTCACACATATACATGACTGACTTGGGATGGTTCCGAAGGAAGCAAAAACAAGCTTTCTCGAATTCACGGCGCAACTTCATCAAATGCACGTGAATTAGAGGAAGTCACTCCTTCAATCCAAATGTATACCTCATGAGCAGAACATGAAGGCAATGCTTAGAAAGTTTCCAATACTAGTGTAATGTTCAACATGAATCATGGGGGAGACAAAATGCTGCTGATGGGCTCAATAGCAACTCATCGAAATTCCCATATCACTGGACTTCCACCATCATGTGAACACGGTGATAGCATTGGTCAGACCAAAAGATGTAATGGTGTATGCTCGAGGGATCAACCACGAGTAAGACAACATTACGAACATCGTTGGTTCTGATTTGACTTGACAATAGCCCATACTCAAGTCAAAGTTTTGACAAGGCAATAGTTCCAACAACTGATCATGACGACCAATCGATGGAGATATCATCTTTCTTCAACACACGCACACACAAGGATATCCCTTTGGAATGAACTGAGCTGGACAAGCTTTCATCTTCCAACTCTCCAAGTTGTTGTTCAGCTTAACCAACTAGCTCAGGGTATCCAACACAGATTCTTGGAGAAGGGGTGGTTTACAAGAAACCAACTTGATCATGAGCTCAACATAACAGTCAGGGGGCAACCTGGTGATACTTCCGAGGAAATATTCAGAAAATCACAAACCACCGATATGTTTCTAAGCTCGGGAACAATCTTGCTTTTCAGAGCAAGACGATATGATCAAGAGAGCGAGGGACTGACACAATCCTAACTCATTGATCGAAGAGTGCACCAGGAAAAATGGACTAGGTAGCACGATCAATCTTAGGATGATGATTCAATAACCAACACGCTAAGAAAGAAATTATTGTCCATTAGCTACCTAGCAACTAGTTGCTAGGAGTATTGATTTCACACATCATGGTTCACTTGCCGGCATTCCGGTTGCGACAACACGGGACTGAGGAATGAAAAATGATGGTAAGAAGTATCACTGCGTCAAGAATTCATGAGAGAGGGTGCAATTCTCATGACAATCCTGACATAAAGGGGGTAATACTCCAGGGTAGAACAGAGCAAAAGCTGGATTGACATTTGATCTGCAGAACACAACTATTTTGACCCAATCCTGGATATGGATGAGGTACTGGAGTTTGCTTCTCCTAGTCATTCCGGAATAGAATGGCTTGATGGATCACATGAACAATAGGCATTGATAACACCAATGCACAACTATTCTTGACCAACAATTGACGGACGAGGGTCAGAATACAACTAAAGAAGGACAACTCAAAGGAACATATAATTTTCTGAGTTGTGGATGCATAGATTAGTATGTCGAGCAAAGCTTAACATTCCTTCCGGACAACCCATGCAGAAAGGTGGGACTGGCAGATTTACAATGAAGAATGGAGAACTCATCAAGAGCACTCTGGTAGTGATCTTTTGGTTCAAAGAACTTCTGCCATAGGCGGTTCGTAGTATTTGGAAGAAGGAAATACCACGGACCTCGAGGACTGTCGCAAGGTTACTAATATCCCAAAGGAACTAGCAACACTGTCAACATGGGGTAAGTAGGGTGAATCTCGGGTTCAAGAACCCATGAATAGAGTACCTACTACTACATGGCATCACGGGATGCTTTCGAGAATAATGGCTAGAATCACACACTGGGGATACAAACATGGCTAGATCACTAGGTGACTCCCTAAAACACCTAGGGCCATAAAAATAGCTCCAACATATATGTCAAGGCAATAGAGTACCTCAACTCACAGATTAGTGTGCTTAAACTGGCCCAAAAGGACATCGGGAACTGGGAGGAAGGATTTGCAAATGCATCAGATTGTTTAGAAACCTGGGATGACTCGGACAGCATAACGGCTGTAAATGCTCAAAATGATTTGAGACATCCTGCAAAATGGTGGCATAACCACTCAGAAGCACAATATCAAGGTTCCGAGACCAACTATGAACATAGAGAAGTAGTAGAGACTGAACTGGGCTTGAATCCAACAATCTTATAAGTCTATGGATTAGTAACACGTCATCCTGATAAAACATGAGAAGCCTAGTTCGTAATCCCCGTAGAAAATAAGAGGTTGACTCAGATCAGAAGGGCATAGGGTAAAGGAATAAAATGAGCCTTACGTTCCCTTCCACAATCAATTCCCTTACATAACTAAAGCATTTCTAGACTCAACTTCGACCAGTTTGGCTTGGTAATCCTACAGGCAGTCAGGCTCTGATACCAACGCTGTCAGGACCCCGATTCCAAGTCACATCGATCTAGCCGGTAACACCTCATATAACTTTGCGGCCTCACGCACGATATTCCCACGGGTGTCGCCTTACCATGGCCCGGGACTGTTTGCACCTTTTGGCTCACGTATATGATAGTGTCGCTAGCATCCATATGACAGAGAACCCGGGCCGACATGGCTAGTTGTGAACCCAAAGCGGCACTAACCTATGGGGACAGGCATACATGAATCAACTTCGAGCATGTCGGTCAGCAGCGTGATAACCGGGCTGTAGCACTGGGCTAATAGGACTCCGGTAACCCAGGCTGTAGCAGGCTAGTCAAGACTCCGGATGTCACCGCGTGACATTTCCCCGAAGGGACAGACACAGGAACGAAGTGAAACACATGCCGGCCAGTCAAGTGTCCTGAGCAGTAGTGCTGGGCTAACAGGACTCCGGTGAACCGCGCTGTAGCAGACTACTATGGCTCATGGAAGCACTAGACTACATTTCCCCATAGGAGAGGCTGCCAAGGATAAACAACTAGATTGTCGGATCCCACACATACCAAGCATTTCAATCATACACACAATATGCTCGATATGTGTAAATACAACATGGCATCACAACATAACTCTACAACTCAAGTATTTATTCATTAGGCTCTGAGGAGCGAGATATTACAAACATGGGTCTCATGACCCAACAATCCTAGCATACAAATCAAAGCACATGCGGAAGCTTAACATGTCTGAGTACAGACATCTACAAATGAAAAAGGCTGAGAAGTCTGACTATCTACCAGATCCTGCCGAGGGCACAAGATCGTAGCTGAGGTATCAAGCTAAACGTCGAAGTCCACGCGAAACTACTAGCGAGACTGAAGTCTCTCTGCAAAACATAGATTAAGCAAACGTGAGTACAAAAGTACTCAGCAAGACTTACATCAGAACAAGCTACATATGCATCAGTATCAACAGGGGGGTGGTGGAGTTTAACTGCAGCAAGCCATCTTTGACTCGGTGGCTATCTTAAACTACGACCGCAAGTAACTCTTTTGAGGTGGAGCACAGGAGTCCACATATTCACCATATCAATAGACCACTATGGATCCGCTCCCGTCTACCTACAAGAAGGCCATCCATAGCACTCACGCTTATATTGCGAGTTTTTGGAGTATCCACTTTCACTTGTCTATGAACTGTTATAGGCAACCCAGAAGTCCATTACCGCGGACACAGCTATTCGAATAGATCATTTATAACCCTGCAGGGGTGTACTTCTTCACACACGCTCTCGCCACTTACCACCATGTACACGTCGTGTATCTCGGCAACCTTCAAGCGGAAGCCTGGCGAGGGAGTCGGCCACGACCTGACTAACCACACAAGTCTCTAGTCCAGGTTTATCGCCTATTCGGGTTCCATCCGCGAGGAGATCCGGCCAGAGTTTCGCTCACAGCCCCAAACGATGTGTGCGAGTTCCCGAGTCACCAAACGGGTGCCCGGTACACCGTGCCACGGTGTATCTACCGCATCATAGCCCACCCCTAGGCTCAGCGCTACGCACGGCCGCCAACACATATCCTACAAACACCAGAAACTAGATGCAACTCCTGGACAGAGGACAAGGGCAGTTAATAAGTCGAGAGGGTCCATTGGTTTCGGGCCCAATGTGTGGTAGTAGCTGTTAATGGATGACAAACACAGAATTCAGTTCCTGAGGACGGCTGCAATGAGACAACCCACCATGTACTCCTACATGGCCTCTCACCGCTACCTTTCCCAAATCGTGTTCACACACTTAGCTCACACACAATAGGACATGTTTACACCTCCAATTCATCCCCGATGAATCAGACCTGACTCAACTCTAAGCAGTAGCAGGCATGACAAACAAGCATGAATGAGTAGGCACATCAGGGCCCAAACAACTCCTACTCATGCTAGTGGGTTTCATATATTTACTGTGGCAATGACAGGTCATGCAGAGGAAAGGGTTTCAACTACCGCAGCATGTAACAATTGAATCGTTGTTGTCCTAATGCAGTAAAAGAGAGCAGGAGCGAGAGAGTGGGATTGTATCGGGATGAACAAGGGGGTTTTGCTTGCCTGGCACTTCTGAAGATGGTAGTTCTTCATCGGTGTCATCGAACTCATCGTCGGAACCACGTCTATCGAGAGGGGATAAATACTGGCAACAGAGAAGAACACAATCAATGCAACACACAATATGATGCATGATCATGACATGGTAAAATGACTGTGTTGGGCTAATGCAACTACAACCAGAAGGTTTGAGCTTATTTGAATCAAGGATTCAAATATAAACCTAAACTATGAACTCATATAAGTGCATTATCATGTTTCATCTAAACAGCAAGGTTAGGTTGCTCTAACATGCACGAAACCAGTACAGATGGATAGATTGGATTTTTCTGATTATTTTTCATATATAAATTATTTCATTCTGAGTTATGGTTGATTTTATATGAATTTTTGAAGTTAGCACTATTTTCTGAAATTACCTGAATAAGAATAAATCCAGAAAAGCCTATTACTGCGTCAGCATTGCGTCATGCTGACCTCAGCAGGTCAACAGGCGCTGGTCCAGGTCAAACCTGACCAGTGGGGCCCATTGGTCAGTGTCAGAAGCTGGCTAGGGTCACTGACGGGTGGGTCGGTCGGGGGCCACATCAGCCAGGTCAACGCTGACGCGTGGGCCCATGGTGATTAGTTAAAACTAATAGGAATTTAAACTGTGGTTAGCTAAGGGCGTGGGGCCCGTGTGTCAGTGGGTCAGGGCGTGGGCCCATGGTTATTAAGTTGGTACTTAGTCCCTAATGACGGTGCAACGTCATCACCACTGGCGCGTGAACGCTGGCGACCAAATCCGCGGCGGGTGTGCACCGGAGTGGCTCGGGTTTCACCCACAGGAGGTTGCTTGGGCCGTGGGTGGTCCCGTTGGAAAGATGGCACTCGGCCGCATCCAACGGAGGTGGAGGGAGGCCCTGGGGTTGCCGGAGTTGGGCTCGGCGATGAGGTCAAGCGGCGGCGGGGCTCGGGTTCCATGGGCGCAGGGCTGCAGCGCGAGGGCGAGCAAACGGAGGTGCTAGGCAGCACCTAAAGGTCATCAGAAACACGCCGGAGCATCTAGTAGGAGTGGAGGGGCTTGGGGGCACGGTGCTCGCCGGCCATGGCGGATGGCGGCTTTGGGTGCTTGCGGGGCAGCGGCTACGGGGCGTGTGCGAAGGAAAAGGCGGAGGGGAGAGGTTCAGTGGCTCACGGTGAGTCTTCCAGTGCAGACGGCAGGGCAGGGGAGGTGTCGGAGTGAGCGGGGCGGCGAGGCAGATCTCCGGCGACCCGAGGAGGATGAAGGGTCGGAGACGGTGCTTCAAGTCATCCGGCGGGGCGCGGCTCGGTGGAGAGGAAGAGGAGGACGCGGCGGTGCTTCTGGGCTACTCGAGGGAACGAGGGGGGGCGATGGCCGCAGCGGTGCTAGTCGTTGTCGGCGGGCGCGTTCGGTCCGAGGTGCGGAGGCGAGGGAGAGATCAGGGGGGGAGTGAGAGAGGTCGAGCGGATCGGGACGACGCTGGGGCATTCACCCACGCGTCCAGAGGCTCGGCGTCAAGGAGCAGGAGGTGTGGCGCCTCGTGCGCGCGTGCGCTGTCCCGCCTCTGCCTACTGGCAGAGGTTAGGGATGACTGGCACCAGGCCAGGTGGGCTGGGCCAGCACAGGTGAGGCCCAGGTGGGTGCCAGGTTAGTTTCCTTCTCTCTCTCTTTTATTTAGTTTCTGTTTTCTATTTTTCTGTAATTGTTTTGACTTAATTAAAATGCTAAGGCATTTTCAAAAACCCTGAAAATAATTGTGGGCTCTGTATGGAATATTTCCAACAGCCCTCACTTAAGTTCAGAATTATTTGTACATTTAAGATATTATATAGCATTTAATTATCCAGATTCAAATACGTATGAATTAACTCCAAAATCCAGAAATGTCCTAGAAATGTGTGCATCATTTTTGGAAGAAGTTTTCACCCATTCCAAAATTGATGAACTTTTCTAAAGGCCATTTTGGGTAGATGGAAAAGATTTAATTTGACCCTAGTTGTATTTCATTTGCTGCTAGGGTTTATCAGTCCCCATTTCAAAATTAATAGAAGTTGAAAATGATGCATGGATGCAATGCTACTAATTACAAGAAGATTTCTAGGGATGTGACAGTACGCTAGACCCTTGCCGATGAACAGGACCCTGTTTCGACCGTACGCGGTCGAACACAAGTCCGTTTCCTCCGTCCTGCGGTACGCCAGACCCTTCCCGATGAACAAGACCCCATTTCGATCGTACACGGTCGAACAAAAGGCCCGTCTCCTCCGCTCTGCGGTACGCCAGACCTCGTTTCGGCTGTTCCATCCAAGCCGGTTGGCTCCTGATGAACATGACGTATTTTGTTGCCTCCCGATGAACACGATGCATACTGTTGCCTCCCCATGAACCCGACGCAGTTTCTTTGTTCTGACCCAGCCGGTTGGCTTCCGATGAACAGGACGTCGTTGCTACCGTCTGTGGCCTCTCCATGTACACGAGACCTGGCCGTACACATGCGCGAGTACGCGTTCGAGAACCCGCTAGTATGTACATACATGGCCGTGTTTTTTGGCATCTGGCTATACGTACATGTACACGGTTTTGACTGGACATCCTAAACTGCTATTGCTCCTTACTCGGCCATGGTTCATCATGGTAGACAGACCGATCGACTGGTATGTACATAGACAATGCTACGCACGCTTCGACTGGGTGGGTCCCAACTATCAGGGAGGATAAGTACACACTTCCTTGCGTGCGAAGATATCACTGGTGGGTCCCAGCAGTAAGGGGGAAGAATCACTTCTTGCCCATAATAAGGACGCACCTCCTTGTGTGCGAAGATGTGGCTGGTGGGTCCCAGCTGTCAAGGGGAGAAAACATTATTTTTAGGGTAAAAAGGATGCAGTTGCATGCATGCGTCCATGGGCGTGGTGCATCCTCACTATGAGCCTCTCCATGTAAAGTCATATTCCGATGACTCTCATTTGTTGACCACGTTGACCACACCGTGCAGAGCGCACCAAGCCAGTGGACGATGGCGAGGTCCCAGACTGGAACGCCCTGGAGATGGGGAAGACGCGATAGTGGAGTCGCAGATAGAAAGGAGTGGGAAACTTGACTGGCTCGGTTGCGGGGTGGGACTACACTCGGCAGAGAATAACAAGAGGTGCGGAGGAGTGGAGGGATGGCCTGGCCGTCAGCGGGGTAGCATTTCACTGCGAGGCACGCAAAACAGCACCGCTGGACGCTGGAGGCTCGAGCAGGGTGTCCCGGCAGCGCTGGGGGAAGAAGACGAGAGATTGAAGAAGAATGTCGACTATTGGATGTAAATCCAATGCCTTGCTTAGGCTTCGAGCTTTGTATTTTTATTTTTTGCGAAAGTGCTTAGGCTTACTGGCCCATATGTTAGGCACTCCATTTGCTTTTTTAGTCTGTTTGGTGGGCTAGGTGAAACAATGATGTAGCATCTATGCAACCCATTTATATATTATGGTTGAATATAAAGCCCATTTGCATTTTTCTCAAAATCCATGGACTTGCTGGGCTGGGTGAAAATATCATGTTGGGCTGGATGGAGAAATGTTATAAAAACACAAACACATGATTGCACGTCTATTACTGCATTGGTCAATAAAATCTTTGCAAGCTTATGTATGCAATCACTAGGAGTTAACTTGCCAAGTTATATATAAATAATAATAATTATTATTATTTTTTAAGAACTTTCGATTTACGAAATAAAAATCATTATAATTTGATGAGTTAATAGGACGTGGGGTATTATTATTTTTTAGGCTAGATGTGAGACAGTTGAGTTGGTTCTAGGGAAAAGTACTGGGAGAAAACTCAGATTACATTGAAAAAGAAAGTGGTAGAAAATTCAAATATAGGATTAATGGAAACGAAAAATAAAGGAAGTGGGAAGGTCTATAAAATGGTTGGACGAACGACAGGTTTAACGGACCCTTATGTTGTTTCTATTATATGTGTAATAAATAAGATATACATATAAATATATATATACTATTATAGAAGGGAAAACATAGGTTCAGTTTTGCATTCTTATAGAAAAATAGAACTGAGTTGTGCGTCGTCTTGAACAAACAAACATAACTTGGGCTGCTGATGTTATAGACAAGCTAGGCTGGGAGGCCCAGAGGCCGCTTGATACTTGTTGGATCAAAAAAGAGTTGAAACATGTCGTGGGCTGCCCATGTTAAACAACAAAACCTAGGCCATGGACCTAGTGGGCCCGGGACTGTCAGCCTCTCGACGAACAACCGTCTCCCGATTCCTCTTGTTTTGCTGACCATGTTGCGAATGACAGACGGCGGCGCCGCGGCGAGAGCACCAAGGCGGAGGACGACGTCGAGACCTTTGACCAAACGAACCGGAGCGGGGGAAGACGTAGGCGGAGTTGAGTACGAGGGTTGACTTGTTCGGGTGCAGGGTGGGCCAGTGGAGCTGCCGCCGCCGGAAAATGTGTGGGAGTAGAGGGACGACTTGGCCAACGCCATAGGCTATGATGGGTCACCGAGGCGTGTGCGACAGCACCGCCAGCCGTTGTATAGGAAGAGGATGAAATATTGAACAATATAAAGAAATACAAATGGATAGGTGGTTGGTCCCAGATGTCTGTGTACGAGACCTGCTGGGTCCACCTGAGAAGGGGAATATGTTGTGAGGAAGAAGATTCAAAGCACAGCAACCGAGTGAGCTAGTTACATGCATAGGCAAATAGCCACTAAAAAAGGAAACAGGTTAATGGGTTCTTAGAAGAAATATTTCGAGCAAGACAAATAATTACAACACATAGGCCAATGCAAGAAACACTCAGATGATAAAGGTGCTTAAACAGATAAAGTACAACATCTAGACCTTCCTGGCATGCTTGATCATGACGTTGCGGCTGGCCGTGTACTCATCGGTTACGGGAAGTAGACACGCCCTCATGTCTAGGATCCTCCTATGCATGTCGTAGCATCCGTATGCATCCTTGGACGAGTAGGTTATGTAGGCTAGATTCAAAGGTACCTCCCATGTGTTCAGGTCCTTGGTATCATTGTCTTCTTTCATGTTGGTGTAGCAGGGGTCGATGATGGTCTCAGCAAGGTCAACCACATAGTCCTTCTCCTGCCCATTGCCGATGATCTTGCATTGCTTCTGGATGTTGACAAGCTTGTTGCACCAGATGGCCGAATCATCACATCCTTCCTTCTCTCCACCATAGCGAAGGTGCAGCTGGCGCTGCTGATGAAACGGGTGAATGCTCTAGAACCTCTGATGGCCCTACAGTAGTGGAAGACGAGAACCTCGTCCCACACGCATACCTGGGCAACGGCGATCCGCTGGTCCCTGTCAAGAGACAAATGGATGGGCACAAGGTCTAGTCCTGCGACCATGTGCTTTCTTGTACTGTAGGTACTGCTTGAACTCGACGGTTCAGAGCTTCACGGAGTCCATATCATTGGTGTACATCACATTCAACTTGGTGCAGCCATGGGACTAAACGGAGAACTCAAAGGTGAACTCCTTGCTGAAGTCCATATCCAGTAGGCTCACCACTCGGATCGCCATTGGAGTCTCTTCAAGTGAACGAGTGGGTAGGCGGCAACAGCAGTTCGTTTTCCAGCTCTTGGGGAACTGGATTCAATAGTAAGCTGAGTGTGTACAGGCGACAATAGTTACTACCCCTCCCTCGCCCGCTACACACCCGACAGAACATGCACCCTCGACGCATTCAAACGCCTCCATTAAGAAACCTATTCCGGCCACACGTCGGTTCACGATCGGGTCTGTATTAGTACTATAATAACAAGTGTTAGTGGTTACTTTACTTAAATTTAATTAGTTTAATTAAAATTTATTCTTAAAACAAGCAATGCATTGGCGCGTTCTATCAGTGCCACAGGATCAACATGCACAACAATTAGAATTATTATTCTCAGGATGCACACGATCAACACATTTGTTGCACTTCCACACAGATAATACTACCAAGTTTGAACTGTTTGTTATGGTTGTTGTTCTCTGCATCATCATGTCGTGTTTCCTAGCTTGCAAGATTTAGAACCAACAAATAAGATTCAAATATTAAGTACAACAAAGATGCCTACACATCTCATTGATTCCCAGATTGCAAGATTCAGAACCAACAAATAAGATTCAATTAATAAGTACAACAAAGATGCCTACACATCTCATTGATTCCCAGCTTGCAAGATAAAGGACCAACCCAGTAGAGCCTTTTGATAAAGTGAATATCGGGATTAACATCTTGGCTAGCCGTGTCATACAACCCAAGAACTTGGCGAATGCTCTTGACCATCACAATATCTGTAGTTGAGTATTCCTGTTTGCACAACAAAGATAAGAAAGAGCATGATTACTATAATAGTGGCACTAGTTGAAGTCAACCTGCAGCTCCACTCGATGATTCAATTCTTTCTGCAGTTCACCTAAAATGAAGCAAAGATTGCATCATTCAACTAGCAAGAAGTACTTGCTCTTGTGAGCTGGCCGGTTCTTCTTTAGTAGTTGCACAAAAATTGAGCAACATTAAGGTTGGTTGTCCTCCTCATGTAAGGTGCAACCATAATTTTCTTATCCTTTTGGGCAGTTCCACTAAAATAAAGTGTCATTGTGGTGAAAGTAACGGCTCATCTCGCAAAGGCAAATAAAATGTTGCATGAGATTACCAGCAAAATTTGACGGAGATTTTGGAAACTCCAATCACCATTTTGTGCAGTTCCACCAAAATTGAGAGATGTTGTCCACATGACATTTTAGTTGAACTGCACAGGATAGTCATTCCAAAAAAGTGTTTTGTGCAGTTCACCAAAAGGTCACAATAGCAACAAGGTGAAAGGGATATCCCTATCTGCACAAAAAGATAGAAAGAAAGCAGTTGCTAGTCAATAACAAGATACGAAACATACACGAAATGAAAAGAAGCATATTGATTATATTCATGGCAATCAAGCAAGCACATTAGAAATTTTAAAACGTCCGCAATGCTTCATGTTACCGGAAGCATTACGATCAACAATGACATTCGTAAAATATGGGATTACTTTAATGGTGGCATTGCTTGTTTACCAAATACAGTAGGTTAACAACAGCTAAAGAGTTGGTTTAAGGTCATGGGATCGTGGGGACACCCAGACACTCAGCAGCGTAAAAAGGCAACTTACTTATCATACTGGGGAAAACAATAGGAGTACCATTTGTAACACAGTTTAATTGCATCATATCATTGGAGGCATTAGATTAACAACAACACTGGTTAGACATGTCCTTACAGTAACATCGTGATCGCTTCATTTTACATGCACCCTTACATTAACAAGAACAAAAAGTTGGTATAAAGACATGCGATAGTGGATGCATCAGCACAATGTACCTACAAGGAGGCATAAAGTGGTGATGCCGAGTTTGTTCATACTCTGTGAGGGCAGAAAATCTAATCCTGGAGACCTTTTACTATGTGAGGGCAGTAAATCTAATCCTGTACATACTCTGTTGACTTGTTCACCAGCCGCCACTTTCTATCCTTTTTTCAACAAATAATAGATATGTTTCTTATCTAGTTTGTACCGCCTTTTCCCTTTATTTCCCTTTTCAACCAAGAGACCGGTTGGGTATCCAGTCTCTACTACTTTCCGCCTGTTATTTACTCTTTGAATCAAGTCCTAGATTCATTCTACGACTTTCCCCCTTACTTCGTTGTTTGAACCAAGTCCTAGATTCGACTGCATGAAGTAGCTTTACCTACAATAATACTAAAAATTTAGGTGACTTTTGAAGAGCTGATGGAAGTAGAAAAAGATGCACATGCAGACACGTGGGGAGCTGGGGCAGTAGATCAAGGACGCTTTCGAAGAACTTATACCTGAGGCTCGTTGGGATGTCGGCGGTGGTAGGTTGGATCTGCGCACAATACGGCAGGGAGGAAGAAGGGTCGGAGGACCTCCCGAGCTGGCGTTGTGTTAGAGAGAATGGTAATGATAGAGGATCAGGACCCGCCGATAACTGTGGGTTTCATCCCTCGCCAGTGATGACCAAGTGAACGATGCACCTAGTCCTCTGTACACACCGGCCGAAGGGATCCGGCCGGATCTATGACCATCGGTGAGCAGAGAGAAAATGTCGCTACCGTTGTCTTGTTTCGATCTGGAGAGGATGAGAGAATGAAGAGAGCAAACCTAGTAAAGCAAATGCTCAGGCCCCTGCCTATATATATAGTGGAGTGATTATTTTTTTCTCTCCACAACATGCATTTCAATTTGTGTACGTGGCATTAAATAAAAGAAACTCTCTATTTGATGTGACTAACTGTACGACTCCTACTTACTACTAGTAGTATTGTTCACTTGTGCTCCCCGGCCCTCCATTCATTGAACAACCCCATAGGTGAATAAACATATAGTACTAGTATTTATATAGAACAAACAAGCTCAAACTATTTTCATGTAGTTAAAAGTTGAGGGCGGGCTTTTCCCAGGTAGTACGCGCGGCAGTTTTCGCGTAGGCGGTTTGACAGAGAGGCGAGGAGGGTGAGGGAGTAGCGGATTCAACTTAGTGCTGGAAAGGTAGGCTTGTGCGATTTAATGTCGCGTTACTACTGGAAAGACAGGATCTTGTGATATGACTACTCACCATAGTCATGAATTACTGGTGCTACGACCGGGGTGATGCCCCCTTTCGCTCCCCACTATAATCTGGTGTATGACACATCGACGCGGATGCTGGCTCTCCCACATGTCGGCGAAGTACGTAAGAAAGAGCAAAGAATCATGCGGTATATACAGTCTATATACTAGTACTAATACTCATGTCAGAGGAGTGCGAACCACCGCAGCCGAGTGAACCAGCAGGCGATAGGCCATAGAAAACAATGTGGTGATATGGCCATAAAAAAATGTGCTACAGTCCAGTCTGTAGCGTGTACAATACTACTCCTCTTCTTCCTCGTCTCCGTTCATTGCCATCATACTTTCCCCATTCCTGTGTTTTCAGTATCCTGCGAATCAAAGAGGCCCTTAGACTGGTTTAGGTCCGGTCGTTTTTTATAAATGTGTTATGTCCAAAATTTAATGTACGTGCTCCGGTTTCTACGAAAATAATCCGGTTTGCATGTACTAATTCATTTATTTATTTATTCTTATGCGGGGGGTTTGCATGTAATTTGTGAGGTCTGAAATGTAAAGTACGCCGGCATGGTTTTATATGCTCCGAGTGGTGCATGCACTATGACCCAGATGCTCTATGTCCCACATGTCGACGAAAGGGAGCACGTGGAAATAGCCTAGGAGTACATATAGGAGGATAAATGAGTGAGAAAATAAGTACTCTAAAGCGTAGCTGCGGTTCGAAAAGGAGACCTAAAGTGATGTCAGGTATAGGTCGCACGCACCCAACTAGTGGTACTATACGTACGACTACTTTTTCCCTAAAAAAAGAGGTACGAGTGCTAAGTACTCCTATTCTATCAACACGAGTCCCATCTGACAACAGAGTCTGTGCTAGAGGTAGCTCTTCTCCCTCGTTTCTCTCTACTAATTCTAACTTAGCCGACGCGATGCAATGTGGTTACAAGAGGCAAGAATAAAGATGCATCCATCAACATTGTCCACCTCCTCGACTCAGGGCGCTGGCCCACCGAATGGTTGCTAAGTGGCAACGACTTTCGTGGCCAGGTCGACGTGCATCTGAACAATGGCGTACAAAGATTCCAACTGCTGGAAGAAGGACAATGTCTTTCTTTTTTTGCTGGCCTTGTAGAGGCCTATGTAGATGATTTCCTCATAGACGTGGATGTGCAGGTCGATGGTTTCTTGCATGGCGAGGCACTATGCGGCGAGCGCGGCCTCGAGGTGCACATTCTTTGTCGCGACCTCTGACACCTGCAGGGTCACTAGGGTTTGAAAGAGTTCGTCACCACGGAGGCCATTGAGGGTGGCAGGCAATGAGGAGCCTGGGTGTGCGGGCTGGTGCAGTACGGCAAGGTCATTCGCACGCTTCTTGACGATGATGAACTTGCGGATGGAGCGGACCATCATGTCATCCAAGCGAGAGGCGAAGCCGGCTTCAGCGAGGGCCACGACACTGGTGGTCGACATCACCGTCTAGAAACGCTGCACAGTGCGGGGCTGCCGGCCGGCATCTTGGATGATCTAGGACAGCTGACTACCGCTCGCCTCCGTCGCCTCCATAGGTGCTTGTTGCTTCTAGTCACTTGGTCTTGGATTTGAGTGAGCAGTGTTCCGTAGAGACTAGGAGTAGATTGATTGGAGTGGTGGGGCACCTTTATATGGGAGTCCAAACCTCTGTTGCATTCACATCGTGCTGGCTCTATTTCGCTTCTCCAATTAATTCCCTCTGCATGCTAATTGAGGATGCATCATTGACCGTTCAACATCTCAGGAACCACTACCCTCTCCCTCCTTGGCATTCAAGTTGTA
This sequence comes from Triticum urartu, assembly GCF_056163025.1. Taxonomy (NCBI): domain Eukaryota; kingdom Viridiplantae; phylum Streptophyta; class Magnoliopsida; order Poales; family Poaceae; genus Triticum; species Triticum urartu. Next base: position 298,921,790 of record NC_141877.1, read on the forward strand.
TCAATGTAAATGCGGGTCAAGAAGAGACTAGTCATTTACTACATTGTGCATCGCGACCGTGTGGGGGTGCGACGAGAACGACATAGGCGTGTTGTACTTGTTCCACTTTCTCATTTTGAACTCGTGACTTGTAGTAATGCTCAGTTTTGAATATATAAGTTTGGTTGTCGCGCCAATATATACAACACTCCCTCCATGTAGGTTGGGTTGCTGAAGTTAAAATTAGACACAAAACACATTGGTGACGAACCAGTCTACCTCGGTCCCAGTTTATTGCTCCCCCTCGTAATCTGTGCCAAATTTTGACCATAAATTTGACTAACAAAATATTCATGCATGTCACCAAAATTATATCATGGAAAACTATGTTCAAATACAAATCAAATGATATAATTGTTGTCGACATGCACTAACATTTTGTCAGTTAAATCTTTGGTCAAAATTTAGCACAAATTACAAAAGGGACTAATAAACCAGGACCTAGGTTGTACACCAGGTCGAAGACAGTGATACTACATATAATTAACGCCAAATAAGAGCAAGGGATCACACATGTCATTTATGACTGTAATAAAAATGAAATACACTAATAAAACATTAGCTCCACAAGGCAATGCAGTGCTGGTTATAGGAGGCAAGAAGAAAGAAGCATCCATCGACGACGTCCACCTCCTCGACTCAGGGTGCCGACCCACCGAATGGCGGCTAAGTTGCAGCGGCTATCGTGGCTAGGTCGACGTGCTTCTGAACAATGGCGTACAAAGATTCCAGCCGCTGGAAGAAGGCCAATGTCTTTCCGTCCTCGCTGGCCTTGTAGTGGCCTATGTAGACGATTTCCTCGTAGAGGTGGATGTGCAGGTCGACGGTTTCTTGCATGGCGAACCGCTGCATGGCGAGCGCAGCCTTGAGGTGCACATTTTTCGCCGCGACCTCCGGCAGCTGCAGGGCCACTAGTGCTTCAAAGAGTTCGTCACCTTGGAGGCCGATGAGGGTGGCAGGCAACGAGAGGAACCTGGGCGCGTGGGATGGAGCAGCACTGCAAGGTCGTCCGTGCACTTCTTGACGGCGGTGAACTTGCATATGGAGTCGACCATCATCTGCCACATGCGAGAGGCTAAGCCGGTGTTGATGAGGGCTGTGACGCTGGCGGTCACCAGCACCGTCTAGAAACACTGCGCGGTGTGGGGCTGCAGGCCTGCGTCTTGGATGATCTGGCATTGCGGAGTGCCGCTCGCGTCCATCGATGCCATGGGTGCTTGTGGCTTCTGGTCACTTGGTCTTGGTCTTGGATTGGAGTGGGCAGTGTTGCATAGAGACTAGGAGTAGATGGATTGGAGTGGTGGGGCGCCTTTATGACAGTCCAAACTGCATTGCATTCACATCGTGGTAGCTCCATTCTGCTTCTCCAATTACTTACTCCTACCTTTGCATGCTAATTGAATGTGGAGGCATCATTGATCGTCCGACATTTCGAGAACCGCTACCGTCTGCCTCGTTTGCATTCAAACCATATCAACGTAAATGCGTGTCAAAAAGACAATAGTCAGTAGTAGTATACTCAATATTGTGCACCGTGACCAAAGCGAAGAGGAAAACGAGATAACTACGTATTTATTTACGGTGTAGATTCACTCATTTTGCTCCATATGTACTCATTTAGGGTGTAGTCACTTGTGGAAATCTCTAGAAAGGCAAATACTCCCTCCGTTTTTATTTACTCTGCATAATAGAGTTGACTGAAGTCAAATTTTCATAAAGTTTGACCAAGTTTATAAAAAATAATATAAACATTTATCATAACAAATATATATGATGTGAAATTACATTCAATAATAAATCTAATTCTATTGATTTGTGATTGCTTATGTTATTTTTTTTATAAACTTGGTCAAAGTTTATAAAGCTTGACTTTTACCAAAGCTAATACGCGTACTAAACAAAAACGGAGGGAGTATTTAGGAACATAGGGAGTAGTCCCTCCTTTATGGTTTATAGGGCTATACTATTAAGAACAAGTACAATAGTTGGCTTATAGCCTGCTTACATGGCAATTTTGTCTCATGCAAGAGCCTGGCTATATGCGTGCTCCAAGGCTCTGGACCACGCCCGACCCCAACACAAAGACTGCCACACGAGCATTTGCAACTGCCACGTTCGGGTTGCTCTTGGCTCTTCGCCTCTTCGAGTATCGAATCAACTGCTGCATGTCCATCCACCATGTGCAGGAGGGATAGCTTGTTTTAGTAAGCAAAATCCAGTCCTCGTCTACGAGCCACCGCGCGCATGGGCGAGGGAGAGGGCGTGTAGCAGTAAAATCAAGCTTCTCCTCATTGTATGAGTAGACGCGACACATCACAGCACTGGCCCCACATGCTTGCCTCTAAACTTGGCTAAAAGATCCGCAGTGTACAATATATTTGCTGCAACCTCTAACATTTACCCGACCACAAATTACAATATATATTCATGTCTTGACCAGATGAGCGCGCAAACTACAATAACCAGGATGACAAGTAGGTCCATAAGATTATTTTAATAAAAAATGCTTCGAGACAACCTCATAGCATGGAGCCGACTCCAATGATTTTAAGGTTAGAGGCACAATACACGCTATCCTAGACTATGTCACTATACTACCACCCCTACACATGAAACTGCCACATGAGCGTCCGGGTTGCGCTTGGCTCTTTGACTCTTCGGGAAGTCGAATAATGATGGTACTACTGCAGTGGAGTACTACTAGTATGCTTCTGGCCATCTGACACCGAATGAACTGCTGCATGTCCACCGCGTGCGGGAGGGAGAGCATGTAGCAAAAGCTTCTCCTAGTCCTGCGAGCCACCACGCTCATGGGCGAGGGAGAAGGTGTTGTAATCAAACTTCTCCTTGTTGTATGATTTTACGCGACACATCAAAGCAGTGCACTCGATATATTTCAATAATTTGTGTTTACCGATGCATTAATTACAACGCATGCATGCATGCCGTGGCTTTCCTTTTGATACTTGCATGTGTTGATTTAATGCACCTTGAAGTATTATAAATATGTGATGGTAAAACTTTGTAATGCCCTGGCCCTAAAGCGAGAGATGGTTGTGCACGAGGAGGGCGAGATCAAGCCGACGGAACACGACCCGACGATGGAGCTCTCTATGGATCTCACCTTGGTCCACTGCCCCTTGTGCCTCCGCCCCTTGAAGCCTCCAGTGTATGAGGTTCGAATACACCTCGTCCATTCGGTTGATTGAGCAAGGTGCAGGTTTCTTGATTGATGTGCGGTTTGATTTATTTGTGCAGTGCAAGGGAGGGCACCTGGCCTGCGCGGACTACCGCGGCGAGCGCCCCGAGAACCAGAGGCAGTGCCAAAAGTGCAAGCGCGGCGGCGTCTTCGACGTGCGGAACACGGCGATGGACGCCATCCTCTCGTCGGTGAGGGTGGAGTGCCCGCACAAAGGTTGTGGGCTCTACGTCACTTACCACAAGCTCGCCGATCACCAGAGCATGTGTCTGCTCGCGCCCTACAAATGCCCCGTGCCTGTTCGCGGCTATGAAGGCCCACCGCTGGCGCTCTCCCACCACATCAGCACCATGCATCCCATGCCTGTGCACAGGATCTAGCAAGGTGCTCAGCTGCAAGTGCCAATGTCAGAGCCATGGATCTTGCTGTTCACGAAGGAGGACGGCCGCGCATTTTTCTTGGTCGACGGCATACTCGATAACGGGGCGCCTATCACCATGTCGGTCGTCTGCATCAGAGCGGGGGCGTCCCCACTACCGCACTACACGGCCAAGCTGTGGGCGAACGGCCCGCCGGGGGAGCCCAATGCAAGACTGATGCCGTCAAGGTGGAAATCAAGGTGACAAGTAGCAAGGATCCCGGCGACGTCGCCGTGCAGGAGCTGACCTTCTTCACAGTTCCGCCCAAGCTGCTGGCTGGGGCTGGGTTGTCGAAGACGGTGTCCCTCCACATCCATATTGACAAGCTCACCTCCTAAATGATTCTACAATGCCTTATGTTTATCTTAGTAATATTCTAATATAGGGGTTAGCTCGGCCTACTTTAGCTTAAGAGATGGTGGGTCTTGGTGGCGATGCAGCAATTACTTTGACATCAGATCATCAGATAAAGTAATTTCCAACAGTCGAACGGATATTTTGTGTCTATTGGATATAAAGATCCTTTGGGTAAGAAGTATAAGCAGCTTATATGCTTGTTTAGGACTATTTGGATCCCTGAGTTAGAGCTAGTTTGGGCTAGTTTGGGCTAAAATAGCTTCAAAGTATCCAATAGGAGGGGTTAGTTTGAGCTAGTTTTCTCTAACCCAGCTAAAAAAACTAGCCCGGTGGAGAGGTGCTAATTGGGTTACTTCTCCTGGGGCCCACTAAAAGAGAACTAAATAAAATGTCCCCTGCCCACACCAGATCCCTCCCTCCCGACCCCCCTCACACGACTCCTCTCTGTTCCCCATCGCATTGCCTGCCCAAGCACCGCTCGCCCTCTCCCTCCTCCGACCGCCCTCTCGCTGCAGCCTCTGATGCCCTCCTCCGGCCGCCGTCGCCCTCCTCCGGCCGGCCTCTCCCTCCGGCCTCTGAGGCTCAACCCACTCCCCCTTCACCGGTCGTCTCTCTCCCTCTGTCGTGCGCGACGGTGGCACATCTACCAGGGAGGTCGCGAGAGGGGTGAGTTCGTTCGCTCCTTCTCTGTCTCACAGTCATACCATCGATCTTGCTCGCTCTAGCGCTGATTCTGATTTGGAAAAGTAGATCCTGATTAAACTTGGTATAGATTTGTGCTGCACGCATGGAATTGTTTGATACTGCTTGAGGAGGTAATAAATCTTTCTAGATGCCCAAAGATTCAGTTCACCTTTTTAGGTATTTCAATTTCAAGCTTGCATTATTTCTAGAGGCCCAAAGATTCGGTTCGTAGCCGTCGGCAAGCGGCCCTGCTACCCATGCCGGTCTCGACCTCAACTCGCAAGCGCCAGCGTCAGAGGGGTTCCCGGGGCTTGGGCTCTACTGAGCCTTCCTCCACAGCGATGATGACGAGCTCCTCCCTGGGCGCATCAGGGGTCCGGGCTCCCTCCCTATCGTTAATGCCTTTCGTGATTTGTAAGCTCATGCTTTGTTTCATGGATTGTAATTGTTTTGTGAAGCTTGATCGACGACTTGTATGTTTAAGTGGGATATCTCATTTGTATGGAAAAAATAATATTTTTCATGTTTTCCATGCTTGATTTCTAAAGATGGTTCATTTATGTCAATTGTGAGCAGGAGGAGGCCGCACAAGAGCCGGCCACACCAAGTCCGACAGGAAATAGTGTCCAAAGTAGTCAAATGATTGAGAAAGAGCATTTATGTTCAATCTAACCCTACCATCCAAACACCTCTTTGGTTACAGTTAGTTCAGGGTTAGAATCTAACCCTAACCTCTAACTGAGTTAGAGTATCGAAATAGGGCCTTTTTTCAGGAAGTGTTGCATACTTGTGCAAGTTGATGCCACACATGAAAGTAGTAGTACTACTAGTAGTACTCACCCACTGCGCACCAGGCAGACGAAGCTCATGTCGTGTTGGTGCCGTGTGCGGCCCGCACACTAACCAAAACCTCGCGCCTCCAGCTTAGCCGCTGTGTTTTAAACTTCTCAATCTCAAGGCCAAGGAGCAACAGGAACCTATAATAGAGCCAATCGGATGGTTGAGAACACTACAATTCGTAGCTACAGATGTGTGTGTGAGAGAGGACGAGTGCGTGTGTGCACCTCTTCTCTTCGTGTATAACATACTAAACTCGTAGTAGAAATGTATGTGGGTGGCATCGACCTAGGGAGCTAGAGATGGTGCGTGCGAGAAGTCCCGAGAGACTAGGTGTGTGTGTGTGTGTGGGAAAGAGTGAGAGAGATGATATGTGTCGATGTAATGCATGTGAAAAAAATACTAGTCTCACTACAAAAAAAATACACTTCCATCATGATACGTGTTTGTCACAGTAGGCCACGTTTTCTGTCATGCATGTACATCCATGACAAATTTATGATAGAAACAAGATAGTCATACCTGTGCTGTCGTAGAAGTGTTCCATGACATTACCAAAATTATCATCACGGAAGTGTCCACTTCCATGATGATAAATCGCGCGTCACAGAAGTGCTTTCGTAAAGGGTGACCGACACGTGGCATCCACCGTAATGGAACACTATTAAGCTATCAGGTCCGGTTTTGGATCCGATAACCCATTAACAGCCCCGACCAATTGGGATTTTCCACGTGTAAAATCATCATTGGCTGGAGGAAACACCTGTTGGCTCACCGTTAGGACAGATGTCATCCACTCATTAGACCCAAAGCGCATATGATACGTCAACACGTGGCATGGCCCAACAGAGGCCCATTCCTGTGAAAAGGCTGGCCCGTTTGACTTGGTCAAAAGGTGGCGGGCCGGCCCACGGCAAGCCTGTTAACGGCCTGTTCGCATATAGCCCATTTACAGCCCCCTAACCCTGGGCCCGTTTACAGCCTCTCCGAATTAGGCCATGTAGCATGATCTGGGCCGTCCAATATAATTCTAGCCCATTTTAAATTCTGGCCCATGTATGGCCCATGATGTCTTTTGGCCCATATGAGGCCCTTAGTAACCCTCGGCCCATTAACGGCCCGTGGTAAAACTGACCCGTAATGAACAGTGTAGCACTTTATACCCATTAATGTCCCATTATTCCGTTGGGCCGTTTCCAGCCCATGTTATCTTTCGGCCTTCTCAGGGCCCATTTATTCTTGGGCTCATTTCCAGCATTCGGTTACTTACGGCCCATTACTGTCATTTTCTGCTTGTTGGCCAAATTCAGCCCGTGCTTTCAGTCGGCTCGTTTGTGGCCCGTTAATACGTTGGGCCGTTTTCATAGCGTCATCAAATACGGCCGATTAACGATGGCCCATTATGGTCGGCCCATGAACGGACGATTCCAACTCTAGCCCGTTTACGGCCATAAAGCGGTATGTTACTGGCCCATGTTTGGGAAATCGATCATACGGCCCGTATAAGGCCCATTGATCATACGACCCGTAGAAGGCCCATTGATGATACGTCCCATAGAAGGCCCATTGTTTCTACGGCCCATAGAAGGCCCGGTGTCACTAAAGTAAATATGTAGCCCATGGTTATTGTGGCATAGTTTTTAAAAATAGGTTATTGCGGCCACTAGCAAACTGCGGGAAAAGAACATCACTGACTACAAGCAAACAAATAAACAAGACAACAAGGAAATAAATAAGCAAGCAACTTACGCTAGGCTATCACGGCTATTACACATATTACATCCACTGGGCAACAAAGTTTGCCACCAGTGCAAATATAGGGAACAAAGCAGCATAGCATATACACTTATTGTCAAAGTTGGCGACCAGTGCAAATAAACGCCGTAGCAAAACAAGTCCAGAACTGAAACCACTTCATAAGATCTCAAGAAACAATATCCTGGGTACCCATAATGCTGGCAAGATGCTTAGAAAGCTTATTAACTTTCTCTTGTTTGGCGCTTAAATCCTCCAGCGCTTGCTGTTGCACCAAAAAGTATGCATCTGAATTCTGCAGGGAGTTCCTCAGTCCTTCAGCTTCCTGTCGCAACACATCTGATCGATGTCTTTCAACTTGAAGCTAAGACTCAGGAAGACGAACTGATTCAGGCAGCGAGTTCGAAGAGCTTGTGCCAGCAGTAGTGGCCAGTAACTCGAACACTATATCAAGACAGGACTTCTGGGTTCTCTCACTGTCGTCAAGGTAGTTTTTATCAGCTTTCTTGGAGACCAACAGGGATGTCTCACTATCTTGAACCTTATCTACATTACTTCCTTCACCATTGCATAATGGGGTATTGTTCTCCAATATTTTGTCTGCATTCTAAAAGAGAAACAAGCAGACACGTCACAGGTTTACCATGTTGTATATGAAACTCATTTTGGTAAATCAGTTCAGTAGTAAAGTGCATAGGATAACAGCATGAAAAAAACATATATCTATGTACCATGGTCACTTTATGGTCTATATCATTCTAGTTTTTGTTGCCAAATCAAGATAGAGAGACCGTTCAAATAATATTTGTTCAAGACAAAGCAGAATAGATAGAATATAAGTGTGGGAAACTATAGAGGGACTTGTAATGTGCATGACATGAGAACATAACTGTTTATTCAATTGAAACTGAAATCAATATAGAGCAAGTTACAACAGCAAACCAGTTAACGAAACAAGTTTAAAACATACCTGTTGCTCCATTGGAGTTTCAATTCCATCCTTCAAATTTGAAAATAGTTGGTCTGAGTAAATACAGTGATGCATGAGCAAAGGAGTATGAACCATAGCTACATAACCTGACCTGAGAACAATTCTTCTTCTCCTTTAAGCATTGAGTTGGGATTCGGAGTGGTGGTCCTCATGCTTTGGGCACTGCAGTTCCCTTACTAACTGCTCGTGTTTGGGTGCTCTGTGTTGGAGACGGTACCGTGTCAACTGGAACTGGGTTACTATCTGCCGGGGTTGGGGTTAGAAGGGGTGTAGCTGGTTCTTTGTCCAGCTGGGTAGGGGTACAATCTGCGAGAGTTTGGGTTATGTGTGGTGGGGCTGGTTCTTGGGGAAGTACAACCGTGGTTCTATCTGCATCACCTGGTAGCACTATGTTTTCTGAAGACCGTGTTGTTACTCCCTTAGATACTGCCATCACCCTCTCCAATTCAAATGGCTGATAAACAAGGAAAGTAATTGAATGCACAGACATTGTATGATAGACAGGTGTAATGGATAGTGGGGAATAAAAGAGGGCATGAAATAATTCACATTTATGTTTTCTAACCAAAGCAGGATAGCATGACACAATTTCACATATATGATGGCTAACTAAACAGGATAGCCAGATACAATTTCACATTATGATGGCTAACTAAAAAATATGGAAAGACATAGTTCAAAATATGATGACTATGTAAACAGGATGACATGATATAACTATATAATGTGTTTATTAAATAGGTTATCATGCCATAATTCACATACATGCCGCCTATGGAAACATGATAGCATGATATAATTCCTGGATAGAATGACATAATTCAAAATATGATGACTGTAAACACTAAACAGGATGAGATGATATAACTATATGATGTCTTTATTAAATGGGTTGCCATGCCATAATTCAGATAGATGTTGTGTATGTAAACATGATGGCATGAGGTAATTCAAGTATATGATTTATATAGTAAGCAAGTAAGCATATGGCAATCCATATATGATGTAAAAACTAAGCAATGCAAGACAACATGCATGACATGGGTAATATAACCCTAACAAGTTTGAGCATAGACCTCAGAGGGGAAATAGGACTAGTCATCAGTCTCTGAATCCTCCTCTGAGGAGCTCTCTGTATCCAGCAAGATGTCTGCTTCAGCAAGTAGCATTGTCTGCTCTGAATACCTTGTTTTCACTCTAGATACATCCATCACCGCTTCAAATGGCCGATGCATAGGAAGAGTAGTTGAATATACAAACGTTTTCGACAAATGGAACACGTAATACAAAAAATGATAGCATGATATAATTCACATACATGATGATTGGCTCAACAGCATGGCATTGAATAATTCACATATATAATTCCTTTGCAACAAGATAGCATTGCATAATTCACATATATAATGTCTTGCAACAAGATGGCAATGCATAATTCACATATATGGTAATTAGACACTAAACAGGCGGCATTCACACAAAGCATGTCTAAACTAATCAAATGACATCGCAATGCAAGACACCATACGCACGATATGAGCAACATAACCCTGCCAAGTTAATTAGAGCATACACCTCGGGGGAGGGGGAATAGGACTGGTCATCTGTCTTTGAATCCTCCTCTAAGGAGCTATCCGTAACTAGCGAGATATGCGCTTCATCAGATAGCATAGTCTGCTCTGAAGACCTTGTTTTCACTCCAGAATTTTCCATCACCGTGTCAAATGGCTGATGCACACGAAGAGTAGTTGAATGTAGTAACATTGTTGACAAATGTAATATGTAATGATAAAAAAGGATGGCCTGATATAATTCACATATAAGATGATTGGCTAAGCAGGATGGCATTGCAAAATTCACATATATGATGCCTGGCTAAACAAGATGGCATTGCATAATTCACATAGACGATGAATCAACTAAACAGATGGCATTCAGACAAAGCATGTATAAACTAAGCAGTTGACATATTTGATGTATAAAGTAAGCAATGCAAGGCACCATATGCATGATATAACCAACATCAGCATGCCAAATTAGAGCGAAGAACTCATGGGGTAAATAGGAGTGGTCTTCTGCTTCTGAATCCCCCTCAGAACAGTTATCTTTCTCTTGATTACGATCCGAAATGGGTGGGGGCGGGCTTCCTTTGCGCCCACCATGGAGCGACGTCTGCATGCAATTTTATTGCCACACAAGGCCCGTCTCTTTTGATCTACATGTTCAGTTCCATTGTGTACAATAACTGACATGCATAGGAATAAAACATAGTGAGATTACGTAAGGAGTGCATGCACAAATCCAGAGTGATGGTAGCAAACTGTGGATAGACCCAAAACTAATGATAGCAGACATATAATAGCTTTAGTTAAAAAATACAGATAATGGCTCCTTTAATGTTTGTTTGCACCGGTTGGGGATATAACTATCAGTTATGACCCGCCCAGGAGGGGCTGGGTCAGCCCCAATGGCGGGTCACAAAGGAAGCCCGCAAGACATTCAAGGCGATAGTTTGTTAAATCTTATAGAAGGCCTGAAAGCCTAGAGGCGGCTTAAGGCCCAATATTGTAAACCGCCGTATATAAGGAAAGACTTGTAAAGAAAGGCATGTAAAAGAAGTCACCAAGCCAGACACGATTTATGAGCCGGCCGGGACTCTGTAGGCCACCAGGCGTCAACCCGTGTATATAAGGGGATGACCCAGTGGCGTCTTAGGGCAAGAAATAAGAGATCGATAACCGAGCCGGCGAGTTAGCCTCTTGGTGATCGAAACCCCAGAAATACCAACACAACAAGACGTAGGCTTTTACCTTCATCATAAGGGGCCGAACTAGTATAAAACCTCCCGATTAACCCCTTTAAGCTTCGTAGTTGCGATGGCCCTATGATTAAGTCCTTCCACTAGGACATCTGCCATGACAATTCCACAATAGTTGGCGCCCACTGTGGGGCCAGCGCATGGTGGATTTGAGTTCCTGAAGGGCAACTTCGAAGGGCTCAAGGGATACCCTGTAGGCCGGATGACCAAGAGTCGTCGCGCCAAGCTCTACATCAACAACGAAGGCTGGGGCCCCGAGGTCGGCTCAATCGAGTACGGGTACCGGGTCCCCTTCAGCGGAATTCATGTCTTCATCGGCTGGATTGGCGAGTCGGGCCCTGAGCCGGACGTCCACAGCAACCTCGTCGAAACGGCTTAGCGCGCAAGGACCACCCGTGTTCAATCTGTTGTGAAGCATGCTTTCGTAGGTTGCGTCCACGGCGGTGAATACTCTGAAGGATCGGTAGATGGCGGTGAGACGGCCGTCTGTTCTGACGCTACAACATCAAAGGGCGAGACAAACTCTTTGTATTAGCTGCAGGATGGCATGCTCGGGGGCTGTTTCGATGGCAGCAGTATTTCGGACCCCCTTGAGCCGCCGAATTGGGTCGGAGTCTTCATGGCAGGAACACAGCCCGGGAAGAACTCCACAATAGCAGTGGCAACAACTACCGGGTCGGCCGCAGCCGGGTCAGGAGACCCTGTGCGCCCCCCGGCTCAAATTCTAATGGACCTCATGGATAAACTGAAGACTCTGTTGACTGCCGTGGTAGAGCTGTTAGATAAAGCCCAACATGATGCAGAGGTGGCACGCGTACATGAAGAGATGGTACAAGCTAAAGAAAATATAGCAGCAGAGGAGGTCAGGATGGCAGCGGAGCGGGCAGCTTTGGACGTTCGTGCTCAACAGCTTCAAGCGGAGACTTTCCGGCTCTCGGTGGATCTGAACGCGTCAAATGAGGTCATGAGAAGAAGGCATCAGAAAACTCAGTCATGTCAACCTCTGACACTTGATCCTAGGAACCTTTTTCATACACCCGGGGCTGGGACAAGCAACCCGCCGGAGGAAAATCGGATCACGACACCTGGGGCACCGGTTCAACCGCGCACCATGGAACCACCTCGTGTACATACTGCTCCGCCTCATTATATACCAACACCGCCGGGTCACTTCTCCAATCCCTTGGAAAACCTCATTGCAGCGTCGGCTCGTTTGGCGGCTCTCCCGATGGAAGGCGACTCGCCGGCGGCAATCGAAACGCGAAGGGTGAGAGAAATTCTTCAAACAGGTCTGGCACAGTAGAATGCATACTCCTACAGTCGAGACAGGATCCATTCAACTCCTCGCCCGAGCTGGAGCCCAAGCTATAGTAGGCATATGGACTCAGCTGACATGTCAAGCAATGCTCAACGCTGCAACCGGCCGCACATGCATGAGCCAGTACAGGCTGGAGACCTTAACTTGGCGGATCAGGAGAGGATCCGACAAGAGGCTAAGCGAGCGGTTCAACTTGCAACGGAGCAGGCGGCTCATCAGACTTTTCCGGCTTATCCAGCAACCTCGGTTGAGGCAGGAGTGGCCACAAGAACCGCATGTGTCCCTTGCCTGGTGCCGGCCATACGTAATGAGCGTTTGCCAAAGGACTTCAAGGGGCCTCGTAAGGTGCCTAATTACACGGCCGACTTGCAGCCTGGGGCTTGGATTGAGAGTTATGAGATGGCTATGGAGTTGTTGGAGGTCAGCAACGCGGCAATGGCCAAGTATTTCACCATGATGTTGGATGGAACAGCTCGTACATGGTTGAAGGGGTTTCCACCCAATTCTATCGGCTCATGGGCGGAGTTGAAGGCTCGGTTCATTCAGAACTTCAAAGACACATGTAAACAACCTATGTCGATTGTGGACCTGACTAACTGTAAACAAGAGGACGATGAATCTACAACCCATTGGGTGCATCGGGTCAAGGAGATAATACATTCATCTGATAAGATGGATGCCGGCTCAGCAGTCTTGATGTTGGAGAAAAACTGCCGTTTTGAACCTCTGAAGCAGAAGTTGGGGCGGCTCAAGCGTGACTTCAATGACATGGGCCAGTTGATGGCGGCTCTCGTCAAGTATGTTGATTCTGATAGTACCAAAGACCCGGTGTCTGACGAAGAAAAGACAGGGAAGGGAAAGAAGAACGGCAACGGCAAGAGTCACCAGCATAACCCGACAAATCAAGGAGGTAATAAACGTATGGCTGATGAATTTGTCGCTAACACCAATGCGCAAGGGCAGGCAACCCCCTTGGTCGGGCGGGTCAGGCCTCCACCCTTGAGCAACAATTGAATGAACCTTGTCCAAGACACAGCACCCGGGAGAAGGCAACCACCCACCTGTGGAAGGATTGTACAATCATGAAGGCGTTTAAAAATTCAAATTCATTTGATGGAGGTCACGACCCAAGCGGCGGCTCAGGTGGAGGCGGTTTCCATGGCCCGAGCACCGGTTCAGGTGGAGGAGGATTTCACGGTCAGGACCATCCAGGTAACCAGGGAGGCTATAATCCACAGCCCGGCCAAGGTAATCAGCAGCAGCAGTCCGGATATCAGAGCAACCCAAAACAGTTAAATGGTGGGAAATACCATGTATTCACCACTAGCTTATGTAAGAGGGACCAGAAGCTTCACAAGAGGGCCGTCAATGCCGTTGAGCCGGCGATTCCATGTTACTTATTGTGTGGAGCAGAGAGGATCATCCACCCCGGGTTGATAATCCGGGTCACATGGCCTTGGTAGTAGCGCCTCAGGTTGGTGGATATAAATTCACTAAGGTGCTCATGGATGGAGGCAGCAGCATCAACATCCTCTACTATGAGACGTTCCGTAGGATGGGGTTGACTGATAAGAGTCTTAAGCAATCCAACACTGTTTTTCACGGTGTGGTACCTGGCAAGTCGGCATACCCAATTGGTAAGATTGAACTGGAAGTAGCCTTTGGTGATGAGTATGACTCCAGAGCAGAAAAATTAACCTTTGAGGTGGTTAAGATCAAAAGCCCATATCATGCTCTGTTTGGACGGCCGGCTTATGCCAAGTTCATGGCTCGGCCGTGTTCTGTGTATTTGCAGCTCAAGATGCCGGGTTATAAGGGCACCATTACTGTACATGGAAGCCGGAAAATAGCCCTAGAGTGTGAAGAAGGTGATGCTGCATATGCTGAGTCTGTTTGTGCAACCGAGGAGTTAAAGTTTTATAAGGATCATGTTGACCCGGCAGACATGACGTCTTTAAAGAAACCAACAATGGAGCATGAGCTGGCGTTGAAATTCAAATCAGCTGATGACACCAAGATGGTTGACTTTGTGCCTGGCGACTCATCCAAGCAGCTCATCATCAGTGCAAACTTGGATCCGAAGTAGGAAAGCGCGCTCATCGAGTTCATCCGTGAGAACTAGGACATCTTTGCATGGAAACCTTCCGACATGTCGGGTGTCCCGAGGGAACTCGCTGAGCATACTCTCAATATTGATCCAAAGTTTAAATCGGTTAGGCAGTTTCTCTGATGGTTAAACGAGGAAAGGCGCAAGGCCATTAGAGAAGAGGTGGCCCGACTCTTGGCATCCGGGTTCATTGTGGAAGTCTTTCACCCAGAGTGGTTAGCCAACCCGGTGCTTGTACTAAAAAAGAATGGTACCTGGCGTATGTGTGTGGATTACACTGATTTAAACAAGGCTTGTTCGGCTGACCCTGTTGCTCTCCCCCGTATTGATCAGATCATCGATGCTATGGAGGGTTGCGGACATTTGAGTTTTTTGGATGCTTATTCAGGTTATCATCAGATCAAGATGGCAGTCAAAGATCAGGAGAAGACAACTTTTATCACTCCTTTTGGAGCTTTCTGCTATGTGTCTATGCCTTTTGGGCTTAAGAGTGCCCAGGCGACTTATCAACGGTGTGTGCAGAATTGTCTTCACAATCAGATTGGGTGTAATGTTCATGCTTATGTGGATGATATAGTGGTAAAGTCCAGGAAAGAGGAAACCTTGGTCACAGATCTGAAAGAGACCTTCGATAACCTCCGGGTCTACAAAATGATGGTTAACCCGGCTAAGTGTGTTTTTGGAGTCCCAGCCGGCAACCTCTTGGGCTTTTTGGTGTCCAACCGAGGTATTGAAGCTAACCCGGAGAAGATTAAGGCAATCACATCCCTGGCCAAGCCAACATGCATCAATGACGTTCAACGGGTGGTGGGTCGTGTGGCTGCTTTAAGCCGGTTCATAAGCCAGTTAGGAGAGAAAGCGATGCCTTTGTATCAGATGATGAAGAAAACAGATGATTTTGTTTGGAGTGATGCTGCGAACTCTGCTTTTGAGGATCTAAAGGAACAGCTTGCTGAGCCACCCTTTCTTGCTGCTCCAATTGAGAAAGAGCCGCTATTGTTGTACATAGCCGCTAACTCACGGGCTGTTAGTGTGGCAATTGTGGTGGAGCGCAAAGAGGTTGGCAAGGAACATCCGGTTCAACGGCTGGTTTATTACGTCAGTGAGGTACTGATCGAATCTAAACAAAGATATCCACATTGGCAGAAGCTCGTGTACGGGGTGTTCATGGCAAGCCAGAAGCTCAAGCATTACCTTCAGGGTCACCCGATCACTGTGGTTAGCTCTGCGCCTTTGGGGGACATCATCCAAAATAGAGAGGCTACTGGAGGAGTCGCCAAGTGGGCCATGGAACTTGGATCTCATGGGTTGAAATATGTGCCACGTACTGCGATCAAGTCTCAGGCGCTAGTTGACTTTATTAATGACTGGACAGAGATGCTGATGCCGGAGGAGATACCAGACAACACATATTGGACTATTCACTTTGATGGGTCCGGACAGTTGGAAGGCTCGGGGGCTGGAGTTGTTTTAACCTCCCCTCGAGGTGACAAATTTTGTTATGTGTTGTGGCTGATGTTTCCTTGCACTAACAACGCAGCGCAATATGAAGCCTTGCTCCATGGTCTTCGAGTGGCCAAAGAGATGAGCCTGAGCCGGTTCCGGTGTCTTGGCGACTCAGATTTAATGGCTCAACATGTATCAGGCAAGTGGGATTCCAAAGACCCTCTCATGGCGCTTATTGCCGTGAAGTTGATGTTGTTGCAGGACATTTTAAAGGATATCAGGTGGAACATATTGACCGTAGGAAGAACGAAGCAGTTGATGCTTTAAGCCGGTTGGGATCTCAGCGTAAGCCGATGCCACCTAACACCTTTTTGGATGTTTTGCATAACCCATCTGTTAAGTTACCCACAGAAGAAGATCTAGCTATTCCTGACCCGAAGGCACAATTGGTGGCGGCTCTTCATGTCATCCCAGATTGGACAGTGCCGTTCTTGGCTTATATAACCCGGGGCAAGCTGCCAGCGGATGAGACCCTGGCCCAACAGATAACCCGGCGGTCTAAGTCAATGACGATTTCTGACAGAGAACTATACCAACGCAACATATTGGGAGCGTTTCAGCGGTGTGTTTCCCCTGAAGAAGGCCAAGAAATACTTCGTGAGATCCATGAAGGCCATTGTGGTCATCACGCCGGGTCAAAATATCTGGTGGCCAAGGTTTTTCGTCATGGTTTTTACTGGTTGACGGCTCACACTGATGTAGAGGATTTGGTCAACAGATGTGATCTGATGTCAAAAATTCGCACGGCGAGCACATGTGCCGGCTCAAGAGCTAAGGATGATTCCAATCACTTGGCCGTTTGCGGTTTGGGGGCTTGACATGGTTGGACCTTTCAAAAGGTCTAAAGACAAAAAGACACATCTTTTAGTGGCAGTTGACAAATTCACAAAGTGGGTTGAGGCAGAGCCGGTGAGTAAGTGTGATGCGGCCACGACGGTTCAGTTCATGAAAAAGGTGATCTTCCATTTTGGTTTTCCACACAGCATTATCACTGACAATGGCACTAATCTATCCCAAGGGGCTATGGAGGAGTTTTGTCAACGTGAGCATATTCGGCTTGATGTCTCTTCTGTAGCTCATCCTCAATCCAATGGTCAAGCTGAGAGAGCAAATCAGGAAATCTTAAAAGGTCTCAAGCCCCGACTTATGGTTCCCTTGCAGCGAATGCGGGGTTGTTGGGTCGAGGAATTACCCTCGGTGCTATGGAGTATCAACACCACACCTAACAGGTCTACAGGATACACACATTTCTTCGTGGTGTATGGAGCAGAAGCAGTGTTCCCTAGTGACATCCGTCATGACTCACCCCGTGTGGCGGCTTATGTTGAAGCTAATAATGAACAAGCCAGACAGGATGCACTTGACTTGTTAGATGAGGAAAGAGACTTAGCAGCGGCGCGATCAGCAATTTATCAACAGGACCTGCACCGTTATCACAGCCGCCAGGTTAAGTCCAGGACCTTTCAAGAAGGCGGCCTGGTGCTCCGGCTCATCCAGGATCTGTCAGATGCACACAAGTTATCCGAGCCTTGGGAAGGACCCTTTGTGGTCAGCAAGAACTTAAACAACGGGTCATATTACCTCATTGATGTTCGAGAGCACAAAGACTCACGTAAGTCGGAAGAGGAGACCCGCCGGCCGTGGAACATTGCTCAAGTTCGGCCATACTACACCTGAGCCACCGGCTCTCATCATGTACATACATTAACGTTGTATATGCTATGATAAGTAATAAAGCAGGACCATCGGTCTCTTTTCTTTTCAAAGATTACGCATCTTTGTTATTTTTTACTATTTTCAAATGACTATTAAGGAGCTGATCATATTTGAATCAAGTTTAACCTTTCTTGTCCGGCTTATGATCGTATTCGAATCTAGCTGCAAACTATCATGGTCATTTGGGGGCTTCCTGTTCAAACATAGGTCGTATTCGAACCAAAGAGAACATAGCTGTCGGTACCCTCTTGATCGGCGCAACGCCAAAGCCACTGGGGGCTATATGGTCGTATTCGAACCTTAGCTTAACCCCTTTGGTCCAGTTTACTAATCGTATTTGAATCAGAAACCCCCAACCTTCAATTACAAGGTTAATTTTGTTTACCACCTGTTATTCGCTTTATTGGTTTTTTGTTGTCTCAATTTCACAAATAATCAGCATGGTCTTTTCACCGGCTGGGCTATTTGACAACAAGCCGCCAAGGCATGATAATCATTCAGTATTCAGAAGCATTGACTTCTCAAAAAGACTGGATTATCAACTTCATCACCCGGGTTATTTAAATCGGTGGTCCGGAGATCGAAAGTACAAGTATGGCTATTGTTTATGAGCAATTGCCTCTTGTATTAATCAAAGGGTTATTTCAGCCTTGTTTCTCTTTTTATGTCTGTTTATGTTTTCTACTATGGTAAAAATATTGGCTATAAGCCGGGTGTTCTAACCCATTCGGTACTAAGCCGCCAAGCCAGTTTTTTCTCTTGTATCTACAGGAACAAAGCTGAAGTATTGCAGGGACAACCATAAAATATGATGCATATATTGACATCAGGAAACATAGAATCACACATAGTGTTTTATGCGCGATGGCATAGGCAAAGCATGCAGTGTTTTCACAGCTAATCTATTACAAGGCTTTTATAAGCCGATGAAGATGGTTATCAGTCCTCCCTCGCTAGTTCACCGCCCTCTGCTGATTGGAAGC
This sequence comes from Triticum urartu, assembly GCF_056163025.1. NCBI lineage: Eukaryota > Viridiplantae > Streptophyta > Magnoliopsida > Poales > Poaceae > Triticum > Triticum urartu. The sequence continues at coordinate 298,940,519 of NC_141877.1, forward strand.
TGGGTTTTGACCAATCAAAACCGTTCATGGCAACAAATTCCGCTTCTTCATCAATCAGGCCGGCCGGGTCAACTTCCGTAGAAAATGTATGTTCACGAACAGGCGGGATTAAATCTATCACCTTGTACGAGGGAGTTTCCATCTTCTTATTTTCCACATCAAAACCCGGCTGATACTTGTCGATATTGGTTTCATCTCCAAGAATAGTTGCCTGAGGTCAAACTCCGCGCACGCAAGCATGAAGTCATCTTGTTCAAAGGGAGATTCGTCTTCCTGCCCGGTAGGATACCCTCTTGTAAGTGCATCTAGTGCCACCCCTAGTTGGTTTTGGAGTATTGACGACAAACCTAGCTGAGGGACTAATGTGTTTGTGAGAATTGCAGGAAAACACAGGTAGAAGTCCCTCATTGATTCGGTTTTACTACCAGAGATGACCCCTAAAAATGTACGAAGACATTGAAGACAATGGTGGTTTATGAAGATATTCATATTGAAGACAATGACATGAGAAGACTCCCTATGAAGCTTTTGGAACTCGAAGACCTAGATCCTTCGTAGTTTTATTTCATTCATGTTGTGTCATAGGAACCACCGTACTGTTAAGTGGGGTCGAAGAGAACCAGTCAGAATGACTGAAGTGATGCCTAATTCAAATCCTATGTCTTCGAGCGAAGACTTTGAGAGAAAATCTTGTCCAGAGTCAGACAAGTCAGCTTTACTTGTAGCCCAAGTAAAGTTGCCGTGTGAGTTAAAAATTCGACCGTTGGTACACGTGTCAGTTCCTTAGTGACCCAGGGTCATTTCAGACAGATCAGGTCGGGTTGCCAAGTGGCTATAAATAGTCCACCCCCCACAACCATAAACAGTTGGCTGCTCAGATTTCAGTGCACGGCTTTTGTCATTTGAGAGCAACCCACCTTGAAGCCTTTGAAAGAAAAATTCCCAGTAAGGAGAAAAGCCCTAACCACCCAGAGCCAGAGTAAATTGGGCATCACTTAAGTCTTCGTGTCTGTGTGATCTGAATACTTATTACACTTGAGGACTGTGCATCCTCCAGACGGTTAGGCGTCGCGTTCTGAGCATCCAAGAGAAATTGTGGATTGTCAGTGAACGAAGTCTGTGAAGGTTTGGGAGTCTACCTTGAAGACTTACCTGAGTGATTGGGCGAGGTCTGTGTGACCTTAGCTCAAGGAGGAAACGGTGAGGACTGGGTGTCTTGGACTAAGTGTCCTTGACTGGGTGTCCGGGACTGTGTGTCCTTTGGTTTAAATACCTAGCCGCTCCAACCAGACGTACAGTTGTCACAGCAACTGGAACTGGTCCAACAAATCATTGTCTTCAACGTGTCACTGGTTTCATCTTCACTTCCTTTCACTTACAGTTATTCATTGTGAAGCCATTGCATGCTAGCTTTATCTTTTGTCTTCACAACATGAATGTATGATCTGTTCGGCTTCATAACTTCTTCCTACCTGATCCTTATTACACTGAAGCTGTTTGTCATTGCGCTTTCACTCTATTGAATACATGACCATGGCTGGCCTAGTGTAATCTAACTTCCGCTGCATACTAATAGGCATGATCTTCACTGTTTGTCTTCACAACTCTCACGTTTTGAAGACTTTCATAAATATTGCCTATTCACCCCCCCTCTAGTCGATATAACGCACTTTCAATTGGTATCAGAGCGAGGTACTCCCTTGTTCTGTGTGATTCGGTTTAACCACCTGGAGTTTTAGCTATGTCGACTGCAGGGATAATCAAAGTCTCCGCTGCTTGTCCCGTCTTCGATGGAACTGAATATCCCTACTGGAAGAATAAGATGCGCATGCATCTTGAAGCCATTGACGTCGACCTATGGTATGTCGTCGAAAACAGCGTTCCCAAGGCTGGAGAAGGTGTCACTGCTGCTGATGTCAAGAAGTTCGTTCAACTGGACTCTACTACCAAGAATATCATCTGTGGTCATCTGACCAAAGGACAGTATGGCCGTGTGAGTGCCTTGAAGACATCCAAACTGGTCTGGGATTGGCTCTCTAAAGTTAATGAAGGCATATCAACCCAGAGAGATCAAAGAATCAGTGTCCTTCGCAATCTCTTCAACCGCTTCAAACGAAATGACAATGAGAATGTCCAACACACCTTTGATCGGCTCACTGACATCACAAATGAGCTTCAAGCCCTCGGCGCTACTGAGATCACCAAACATGAAATCGTCAAGACGCTGCTGAGATCACTTGATAGTTCGTTTGACATTCTGGCCCTGATGATTTAAGAACGTCCTGATTTCAAGACACTCGATCCGTCTGACATACTTGAGAGGCTCAACACGCATGAGTTTCAGCTTTCTGAGAAAAGAGATATCTACAGTCCAAACTATGGGCGAACTCGTGCCTTGAAGGCAAAAGCTGTCTCCTCATCTGAAGAAGAATCTGACTGCAGTTCTGATGATCCTGAAGACATTGGAAGAGAACTTGCAATGCTAGTGAAGAAGTTTCAAAAATTCACCAAGAAGAAAGGCTTCAGAAAATCTTCACGATCAAGCTCAAGGAATGATGAAGCTTCTGCTCATGACGACAAGAAGAAGAAGAAACACTCAAAGTCTTCTTCCAAGTCTTCATCAAAGTCTTCATCACACAACAAGAGCTCATCTGGCAAGGGGCGTGCGTTTGTAGGCAAGGAGATGGATTCAGAGGAGGAATCCGCATCTGAGGAGGCAGAGGTGGAATCTGAGGAGGAATCTGATTCTGGCACTGCGAGTCTGGTACAGCATACGTCGCCAAGTCCATCTTCAACACTGAAGTCAATAATTGCATCACCGACACCGACGCAAATGACAAGAACGACTCCACTCCTACCTACTGCTTCATGGCACGCGGTGCCAAGGTAAACACACGCACCACTCGCTATGAAACATCCAGTGACGATGACTCTGAATGTGATTCAAAACCTAGCTACAAAACACTTGCTAAAATTGCAACTGAACAACAGAAAGCTATGGAACATATTCAAAAACTGTTAGACAGAAGCGATGATCTGTTGGGTGCTGAAATGACTCGATCTGAATCCTTAATTGAAGACATAAAAAACCTTCATGTTAAGTATCAGGAACTTGAAGATCGTCATGATACTCTCTCAACAACTCATGAAAAGCTTTCCTATGACTATCTTCAAAGGAAGCAAGAACTCGAGAAATTGAGGGTGGCTCATGAAGATCTTCAAAAGGAAAACGAGTCACTTCGCGCCGAACAGATCAGTCCCGCTCAGGAAGGATTTGAACCACCATGTCTTAAATGCATTGAGCGTAATAATGCTAATTCTGTTGCTGAATGTTCCACTGCTACTACTGTTCCAATATCTTCAACTGTTGATGTGGCAACTAACCCCTCTGCTGAGGATACCACTGCTATTGCTGATGAGAATGCTAGGTTGAAGACATTGCTTGAAACAGGGATGTACAAAAGTCTGAAAGGGCATCAAACATTATGTGATGTCCTTAAGAAGCAGATTTTGAACCGAAACCCTAGGAAAGAGGGTGTTGGGTTCGTGAGGAAAATCAATGCAGATGGCTCTTACTGGAAACCTGAGAAGTACCCCAAAACTACATGGGTTGCTGCAAAGGAACTTTTAGCAGATCCATCCAATTTATCTGGCTTCACTTGTGCTAACCCAATTATCATTGATGAATCCTTTGATGCAAACTATAAACTGTTTAAGAATCAGAATGGTGAAGTGTTTGCCAGGTACATTGGTACTAACTGCAGGAATGGACCAGCTATGAAGAAGATCTGGGTTCCGAAAACATGTCTGGAAAATCTTCCTGTGAATGTCTTCATGACACCTCACTTGAAGAAGACAAACCTTGGTCCAAAGGCTTCATACAGACAGAGGACTCACCTGAGTCACACTAACGCAAATGTTTTGCAGGGAAACCATACTCAGGCATATGAATATGAGAGCGGTTCATCGAACCGTCATATTCATATGACTAAAAATTATTCTGCTTATGCCTATGAGTATTATTGTCCCCCTGCTAGACTGTTTGCTAAGGCTTCAAAGCCAAAATTCTCAGATGCTGCTCTTAGACTCATAGCTTCTAAGCCACCCTTGAAGATGTGGGTGGTTAAGAAAGCTTAACTTCTTTCTGCAGGGAAAGGTCTCCAGCACAAAAACAAAATCTTCTGATGCTATTGCTGGGGACCATAAAAATCTTGTGGGGCGCAAGATAAACTGCCCAAATGGCATCATTATGTACTTCGTTCCTGAATCGCATGCTACTCTCCCCATTAGTCCTAATCTGGATCTAAGTTTTCATAACCCACTGGTTCGTCAAATGTTTATGCTTCACAACACTCTTCATGAAGCCTATCCCCCTAACTGCACTGTAGGGTACGATACCAGCGACTTCAAAGTCTTCAGAATGGATTATTGACAGTGGGTGTACAAATCACATGACTGGCAAAAGAAGCCTTCTTATGGACTCAACTATACGTCCATCCGACAAGAGCCACATTACATTCGCTGACACTGGTAAAAGTAAGGTATTGGGTCTAGGTAGAGTTGCAATCTCAAAGGATCAACACATGGATAAAGTCATGCTTGTTGAATCCCTTGGCTTCAACTTAATGTCTGTCTCAATGCTTTGCGATTTGAATATGATTGTAATGTTTGGCAAATATCGCTGCCTGGTGCTAATGGAATCTGACAAATCTCTAGTGTTTGAAGGGTATAGGAAAGGTGATTTGTATGTGGTAGATTTCTCAGCAGGACCACAACTTGCAGTATGTCTTCTTGCAAAAGCTTCAGAATGCTGGCTTTGGCATCGAAGGCTTGGGCATGCTGGCATGAGGAACCTCCACACCCTTGCGAAGAAAAAGCACGTCATAGGCATCGAAGGCGTCAAGTTCAAGAAAGATCACTTATGCGGTGCCTGTGAAGCAGGGAAGATGACAAGGGCAAAACATCCTTCAAAGACAATCATGACCACTACTCAACCCTTCGAACTGCTTCACATGGATCTTTTCGGTCCCACTCACTACTCAACTTTTACTACTTCTGCATGCCTCTATGGCTTCGTAATTGTTGATGATTATTCTAGATATACTTGGGTGCACATAATCCTTTACAAGACTGAAGTGCAGGATGTCTTCAGACGCTTCGCAAATCAAGCTATGAACAATTTTGGCGCCAAGATAAAGCACATCAGAAGTGACAATGGCACTGAATTCAAGAACACTGGCCTTGATACATATCTGGATACCTTGGGCATCACACATGAATTCTCAGCTCCATACACGCCACAGCAGAATGGCGTCGTCGAACGCAAGAACAGAACACTCATTGAGATGGCCAGAACAATGCTAGATGAATACAAGACTCCAAGAAAATTTTGGACTGAAGCCATTGATACTGCATGCCATACAATCAATCGTGTTTATCTTCACAAGCTTCTGAACAAGACATCCTATGAACTCCTAACTGGCAAGAAGCCAAATGTCAGTTATTTCAGAGTATTTGGCGCAAAATGCTGGATCAAGGACCCACACCACACCTCAAAGTTTGCACCAAAAGCACATGAAGGTTTCATGCTTGGATATGGAAAGGATTCGCACTCCTACAGAGTCTTCAATCTCTTCCACTACAAAGTGCTTGAAACAGTGGATGTGCGATTTGATGAAACCAATGGATCACAAAGAGAGCAATTGCCAAATGTGCTAGATGAAGTTCCAGCAAATGAATCAATCAAGCTTATGGGAACTGGAGAAATTGTACCTTCTGAAGCTCAACCTGAAGAAGAGCTTATCATCTCAGCACCTGATCCACATGAAGACAATGCTCAGCCTGAAGATATACCTTCAAATGACCACATAGATCAGCAAGAGCAAAGTCTTCGCCCCACACACCCTCGTGTTGCAAATGAAGTACAAATTGACAAAATACTGGACAGCATCAATGCACCTGGTCCACTCACTCGTTCAAGGGCAACTCAGCTAACAAACTTCTGTGGGCATTTCGCATTCGTCTCAATATCAGAACCCAAGAAAGTTGAAGAAGCCTTCATGGAACCTGAATGGATTCAAGCTATGCAAGAAGAGCTTCAACAATTTGAGCTGAATAATGTATGGGAACTGGTTAAGCGTCCTGATCCACGGAAGCACAACATAATAGGCACCAAATGGATATACCGCAACAAGCAAGATGAGCATGGTCAAGTTGTCAGAAACAAAGCTCGTCTAGTTGCTCAAGGATATACTCAAGTGGAGGGCATTGACTTCGATGAAACATTTGCTCCTGTGGCTAGGCTTGAAGCCATACGCATACTGCTGGCCTATGCAAATCATCATAACATACTTCTCTATCAGATGGATGTGAAAAGTGCCTTTCTCAATGGCAAGATTGAAGAAGAAGTGTATGTTGCACAACCACCTGGCTTTGAAAATCCAAAACATCCTGATATGGTATACAAGCTCAACAAGGCACTGTATGGCCTCAAACAAGCCCCTAGGGCCTGGTATGATACACTCAAGTACTTTCTGAAAAGCAAAGGCTTCATACCTGGTTCCCTGGATCCCACTCTTTTCACGAAGACATATGATGGTGAACTGTTTGTGTGCCAAATATATGTGGATGACATTATCTTCGGCTGCACCAATCAGAAGTATAGTGAAGAGTTTGGATACATGATGCAAGAGCAATATCAGATGTCCATGATGGGGGAGCTGAAGTTCTTTCTCGGTCTTCAAATACGGCAACAACGCAACGACATCTTCATATCTCAAGAGAAATATCTTAAAGAGTGCCTGAAGAAGTTCGGTATGCAAGACTGCAAAGGCTTCACAACACCAATGCCAGCCAAGCATCATCTGGGTCCCGACGACAATGGTAAAGAGTTTGATCAAAAGGTATACCGCTCCATGATTGGGTCTTTGCTTTATTTATGTGCATCTAGGCCAGATATCATGCTTAGTGTTTGCATGTGTGCTCGATTTCAAGCGACACCAAAGGAGTCGCATCACTTAGCTGTGAAGCGAATTCTTCGATATTTGGCTCACACCCCAACTCTAGGATTATGGTATCCAAAGGGCTCAGAGTTTGATTTAGTTGGATTTTCGGATGCTGATTATGCTGGTGACAAAGTTGATCGCAAGTCTACATCAGGCACATGTCACTTTCTGGGACGATCACTTGTATGTTGGTCTTCAAAGAAGCAGAACTGTGTATCACTCTCCACTGCTGAATCTGAATACATTGCTGCTGGATCTTGCTGCGCTCAGCTTCTGTGGATGAAGCAAACACTCAAGGATTATGGCATTCATCTGAAGCAAGTGCCACTTTACTGCCACAACGAAAGCGCCATCCAGATTGCCAACAACCCAATTCAGCACTCGAAGACAAAGCACATTGAAATTCGTCATCACTTTCTCAGAGATCATGTTGTGAAGGAAGACATTGATATCATACACGTCAACACTGAAGAGCAATTGGCAGATATCTTCACAAATCCCTTGGATGAGAAGAGATTTTGCAAGTTACGGTGTGAGCTAAATATCTTGGAATCCTCAAATGTCCTGTGATCAGGCACACATCCTAACACTTAAGCATATTGATGACTTAGATGTGCAACTCACGAAGTAGCGTATATCTTCAAACAATGAAGACACACATTCTAAGTGTGAATACATTAATGTGGAATTTGACTTCGGAGCGCCACGATAATTGTGCGCCGTGTCTGGGTCTAATACTTCCTATACGGTGGGTAACGCCACCACCAAACGTTCCATTTTGAAGTGTTTCTCTCATGGCATTACCTCTCAATGTCTTCACAATTGGTTTGGTTTCATTCTCAATATGTCTTCATGATTATCTTCACTGCGTTGATTATATGGATATATATGTACTGATGTTCTATCCTCTACAGCATTCACTTATAGCTATGTCTTCTTGGTTGAATCTTTTGAACTAAGTGAATGTGATCGGACCCTAACCTCTCTATGCTCTCTATCTCAAACTCTATCTCTCCAAGTCATATGCATTCTGTTGTAACTGTCAAATGTCTTCACTGTGTCCTTGTCAGCTGAAGACATAGTGACAACCATAAAAGTCCATTTTTAATGCTCATTCCTCCACATAAGATCCGGAGAAGCAGGAACGACTGCCCGACAATTTAGGCGTGCGTGGGACGTGGAACAAATCCCAATCGTCCTCTAACTGGCCACGCGTGCCTCAAATGCGAACCGCCAGGGGTACCTGCATAATAGCGCAGTGCCGCCTCTATCCCTATAAATATACGATTCACTGCGGTCATTATCTCCTTCTTCCACCCTCGCACGAACCCTAGCGCCACCGCTAGCACTCGACGATGCCGGCGACGAAGCGCTTCACTGCCGCAACCTCTCCGACGCCGTTTTCACGCCGATAGCGGACATCGCTCTCTCCGCCGTCGCCGTAGGTGTCTTCCATTGCCAAGTTAGGGCACAGAGGATTGAACTGCTTGACCTCAACTCTCACTTCGTCTAGCAGTTCCAAGTGTGGTAAATAAAACCTCTTTTTACAACCTCTTTTGATCCTACAGTTCAGTCACTTTCTGCCATAAGAAGTTTCTCTTCACACCAGTTAAATCTCTCGCTGCATCTCATAACATGCCTAGTATATTCACTTATGCTTCGTAAAGTAGTTAGATTCCTCACTTGTACTGATCTATGGGTTCGTACAAATCTAGAACCAACTTCTTATCTATAAGTGAATGTCTTCGCATAATGAGGTCAATGTCTTCTAAACCGATTTATCTTCAAAATCTTCTGAGAATGCATATGACCTCTTCCCTTTCCCTCGCACCTTAATGCTGTCACAGGTACATGTCCGTGGGAGAATCCTTTGGTTCTCATAGTCTGCATTCATTTGCAGAGTACTTGCAGCATCACATCAACTCGCCTGAAGCCAGTTCTTGCAAAAGGAAGACTTTGAAGCCTTTGAACATCTTGAAGCCTTCCAAGTTATTCATGGCTTCAGAAACAGCAGCAAGGAAGGGAGGCAGACAGCGACGTGGTGAAACGTCCAAAGATCTGCCTGATGAATTGGCAGAGATGTACAAAACTGATCCTGAAGAAAGCTATGGTCAGCGCAAGACACGAATCCAATGGATTCGAAGATATTGGGCAGAGCAATGGTTCCACTACCGCTTCGTCACTCAGGAATATGCGGAGAAGTGCGCCATCAAGAGACCGTGGGGAGATGTATTATACAAAAATCTCGTACCCAGGTCCAGAGACGAAGCCATTGCTCAAGGCTTCTATCCATGCATGGTGAGAGGACCACAGCCAGCTGAGGCACATCCGTCATCACTTCTCTGGTGCCGCGATGATAATCTCTTCAAGCGCAACTTTCAGTTTGCACAACAGTCAGCGAAGATAAACAAGAAGAAATTTGGGCTTGACTTCAACCCTGGTCCCTCCTCACCAAGGGCAGATGGCACACGCAACGCCGATCCCAATATCATCGGGCCGTATGCCAATCTTGCAGGCCTCATCACTCGCATCCTAGTCCAAGGGACTGCTGTGAATGACCCTCCAGCAGATACTGAGTCAGATGACGCCCCTGCTGCTCCGAAGCCAAAGCAGAAGAAGCCAAAAGCTCCAAAATCTTCAAAGCCAGCCGCTTCTCCCAAGATCGCAAGAGTGAAGCCTTTAGCAACTGCACCTCCTGAAGCCAGTGTGCAGTCAGAAGGCTTATCACGAGTGTCCAAGCCCCAAGAAGCCAAGAAGCCTCAGCCACACACAGGCAAAGAGCTCACAGCTGCTGACATTCTGCGCTGCGAAGCCATTGATCTCTCAAGCGATGAAGATCTTGGAGATGATGCTCTTGAGCAGCTCATCAAGAGCAAGGAGGAGGCTGAAATCTTCAACAATCTGCCTCTGTTTGATGTCACCATCATCCACAACTTCATCGATGAATGGTTTGACACACCAGACATAAGCTTCAATGATCTGCAGCTACCCATAGGCCTCGGTGTTGCCTTTCAAGGTGCAATCGCTTCAAAACTTGCAATAGCCCAGCGAATTGTAGAACTGAAGCAGAAAATTGATCATGAAAAGGCTCAGTTCAAGAAGCACGTGGCCAAGCTCAGTGTGCAAGAAGTGAAAAACTTCAAGATCATGTTGCACGAGCTGAAAGAGAACTTCCTGAAGACGCGTGCCGAAGCTCAAGGCTCGCGAGAACGCATGAAGACTTTGGCTGATCGCTGCGTGCAAGCCTACAATGAGGCAGAAAAGCGCAAGGCACTTGGGCGTCCCGGCATTGACCCCAGGATGGCCGCAAAGAAGAAAAAGAAGGCGGTTGTGCCCGAACCTGAAGCGCCAAGGTCAGAAACTGCTCCGATTGTCTTCCCCGCTGCAACGACTGGCTCGAAGCCAAAGAGTCGATCAACCGCCTCACAGCACAAGAAGACACGGACTGCAGAGGCTGAAGCTAAGAAGAGAAAACATTCTGAAGCCTCTCCTTCTGAACCCATCATCAAGAAGCGCAAGACCAAGAAATCTCGGGCTGCTCCCACAGAGCCCCTGATAGTTGAACCCCTCTGCGTCCGCTATCCTGACACAGATCGTCAGTTGACTGTGCATGAACCCAACACTGAAGACATTCCAGCAGACGAACCCTACGCTGTTGAAGACATTGGTCTCCAAGACAATGTGCAAGGTGATGCAGCCCTTCCTCAGCTTGAGACAAGCGAACAGATCAGTATTGGTCGTCCATTGACGCCAATCACACAAAATGTGTCGTGGGCAGATCGCCCACAGGAGGAAGATGAGCCCCAACCCACTGCAACTCCACCAGCGCCTACACTCCATAGGCTTCGCAAAGGGCCAAGGGCTCAGGCTGCTGAAGACATTCCGGCTGCATCAGCCGAAGAGCAAGCAGAAATACCACAAGCTCCAACTCCCCCGCACCAACAAGAAGCAGTTCTCAAGGAGAACGTGCCTGAAGCTGAAAATGTTGAGGCTGCCACAAACAACGCCGAAGCAAGTGTGGAGCCCTCCCCAACTACAGCTTCATAAGACACCGAAGCTACTGCTCCTGAACATTCTGTGCCTGAGTCTACTGCCGGACCACAATTCAACTATCATATTGTGCATAGGCCCCAGGTCCAGAAGCCGATCCCACGACTACCAAGGTTCCCAGGTCCTGCATCAGCTCCTGGTTCCTTCAACATCAACGGCTTCAGGGCAGATAACACGTTTTTCGACCGCTCCAAGAACCCTTATTCAAGGGAACGGATTGTATCAGATAGGTTCTGGAGCCATCAACAGCGCAGCTATTTTTCATGCATCCTTTACAACCAGGGCCGCATCTTTCCTCACAAGCGCCTTGAGGTTGAAGCTGTTGTTGGTCTGCCTGGTCTGGAAGAAGCACTGGATTGCTTCAAGCAAGTGGGTTTGCTGCCATTTATCACTGATGAAGAGCACTGGAACGAAGAGCTTCTGCTCCAGTTCTATGCCACTGTGCATATCAAAGGCTATAACAGAGATCCGAAGACATGGATTCTGGAGTGGATGACAGGCAATATCCATCATGAAGCCAATGCTTTCGACCTAATTGAGCTTACCGGCCTTCCCACTCCTGGCGAATTCTTTGAAGAAGGGTGCCAACTCCATGCTGAAGCAATTGAGAGCATATTTCAGCGTCCTGAGCCAGATATGAGTCAGATGCTCTCAATGATGAAGCCACTGCCTCCGAATGCACCCTATCCAACTAGGTTCTTCGTTGAAGACTTAGAGTACTTGCCCAGAACAATATATCATATCATAAGGCGGACTCTATGGCCTGTCAAGGGACACTCTCGATATGCGACAATTGATGGTGCAATGAAGACTCTCATCTTCTGCATTCTTCATGGCAAATGCTTCAATGCACAGGATCTCTTCATCCGTCAATTTGCAGCGTCTGCTTCAGAACTGTTTGGATTAAAGTTTTATGCTCCTTGGGTTATGAGGCTGATCAAGCTTCACTCTGCAATCTCCTATCAACCCTCAGCCCGCAATCATAGGATATTTTTGCCAGATGTGGACACATCTGCTGAAGCAATATATCCAGAGCCGGCCAAGCAACCACTAAGTCTTCAGAATGCAGAACACCAGAGATTCACTCAAAATATTGAAGGTGTTGAAGCTCTCTCCCGAGTGTATCCAATGGCTGGCACCACACGTGCCCCTGCATCAACTGAAGCCACCAACAGCACAGCTGCAAAGAGACCCAAGAAGCGCGCTCGTGCACTCAATGACAGAGAGCTTCTTGTGGCTCTTCACCAAAAGCAAGATAGGCATCACGACTGGCTCAAGAGGCAGATGAGAAGCATCATGCAAGACGTCAATCGCATCAGAAATCTGGCAACCAAGAATGCATTTGTCACACACGAGACCTGTCGCCGCACTTGGAAGGGCCTCACCATGATGTGCCCTGAAGCTGAACTGCATGAGGATGGCTTCATAGAGCACTTCAAATTTGACTCCACGCCTCCAAGAAGAGCGGTGATGCGCAGCACACCATCACTTGAAGAGTCAGAGTTCTCTTCTTCTGCTGCCACCGTGTCTGCCCGGATTATTGAAGAAGAAGACGACGTGACATCATCTCCACCTGCTTCAACGCGCGTCGAATCTGCACCAAGCTCGTCTGCACCGCCGCCAAACAACTCCACCGACCCTGGGAACGCGTAGAAACCTCTATGTCTTCAAACCTTTTTGGTCATCACTGACAAAAGGGGGAGAAGCATATGATGGTTATAGTCTTCAAGCGGGTCACTATGGGCGGGTGCCTTCATATTTTGCTACATTTTGCTTCGTGCTTACAACTCCCTTTTTTTGCTATATTTTGCTTCGTGCTTACAACTCCCGTTTTTTTGCTACATTTGCTTCATTGAGTTGTAACACTTAGCCTTGATGGTCGTCTGCTACCTCTTTGTCACTCCGTTTTGCGAAGATAAATTCCGCATGTGCGACGATAAATTCCGCACTCATCTCATTCTGCAGACGTCCATTTTCCATTATGCATGTCATTATCTTCATATACTTTCACATGCATAGTGGATTGTCATAAGTTGAAGTGGATCTCCACAAGTACAACCTGCCATGTGCATTTGCATTCAAGAAGCAAATTACTTATATGCACATCTTCAGGGGGAGCCCTTGCAACTTATGAAGACAATTCTTTTACAATTTCACAAATTATGTTTCCCGTTGAAAACTTCAACTAGTTTGTCATCAATCACCAAAAAGGGGGAGATTGTAAGTGCATCTAGTGCCACCCCTAGTTGGTTTTGGAGTATTGACGACAAACCTAGCTGAGGGACTAATGTGTTTGTGAGAATTGCAGGAAAACACAGGTAGAAGTCCCTCATTGATTCGGTTTTACTACCAGAGATGACCCCTAAAAATGTACGAAGACATTGAAGACAATGGTGGTTTATGAAGATATTCATATTGAAGACAATGACATGAGAAGACTCCCTATGAAGCTTTTGGAACTCGAAGACCTAGATCCTTCGTAGTTTTATTTCATTCATGTTGTGTCATAGGAACCACCGTACTGTTAAGTGGGGTCGAAGAGAACCAATCAGAATGACTGAAGTGATGCCTAATTCAAATCCTATGTCTTCGAGCGAAGACTTTGAGAGAAAATCTTGTCCAGAGTCAGACAAGTCAGCTTTACTTGTAGCCCAAGTAAAGTTGCCGTGTGAGTTCAAAATGCGACCGTTGGTACACGTGTCAGTTCCTTAGTGACCCAGGGTCATTTCGGACAGATCAGGTCGGGTTGCCAAGTGGCTATAAATAGTCCACCCCCCACAACCATAAACAGTTGGCTGCTCAGATTTCAGTGCACGGCTTTTGTCGTTTGAGAGCAACCCACCTCCAAGCCTTTGAAAGAAAAATTCCCAGTGAGGAGAAAAGCCCTAACCACCCAGAGCCAGAGTAAATTGGGCATCACTTAAGTCTTCGTGTCTGTGTGATCTGAAGACTTATTACACTTGAGGACTGTGCATCCTCCAGACGGTTAGGCGTCGCGTTCTGAGCATCCAAGAGAAATTGTGGATTGTCAGTGAACGAAGTCTGTGAAGGTTTGGGAGTCTACCTTGAAGACTTACCTGAGTGATTGGGCGAGGTCTGTGTGACCTTAGCTCAAGGAGAAAACGGTGAGGACTGGGTGTCTTGGACTAAGTGTCCTTGACTGGGTGTCCGGGACTGTGTGTCCTTTGGTTTAAATACCTAGCCGCTCCAACTAGACGTACAGTTGTCACAGCAACTGGAACTGGTCCAACAAATCATTGTCTTCAACGTGTCACTGGTTTCATCTTCACTTCCTTTCACTTACAGTTATTCATTGTGAAGCCATTGCATGCTAGCTTTATCTTTTGTCTTCACAACATGAATGTATGATCTGTTCGGCTTCATAACTTCTTCCTACCTGATCCTTATTACACTGAAGTTGTTTGTCATTGCGCTTTCACTCTATTGAATACATGACCATGGCTGGCCTAGTGTAATCTAACTTCCGCTGCTTAGTAATAGGCATGATCTTCACTGTTTGTCTTCACAACTCTCACGTTTTGAAGACTTTCATAAAAATCGCCTATTCACCCCCCCTCTAGTCGATATAACGCACTTTCACCTCTGGCTACGTCCGCCGGGTCTAGATCTGGCACCCAAGCCTTGAAGCAACTCAGGGCATTCAAAGCTCCGGCTCTAGCACATGAGCGCTTCACTTCTTGGAACCCGGCGGGTAAGATTGACAGCTTCTTTAAGACATCGATGAGCCAGTTGGGTCCTTGATTGGCAGGAGAGATAGCGGCAAGTGCTCGTTGTAGGCCAATGTATAACTGATCTACTAAGGTATAGACCGCCTTCAGCTTAATCACGTGGTCTTGACTCAGATTCTTGCTTTGAGGGCCTGCATATGTTTTGAACACGAAGGGTCAGCTAGTGACTTGCAGTTCGGGTCAAAAAAAGGTAAAAACATCAGTACAGATGGCTTACCAAAGATGGCAGACACCATTTGTGACACCCGGTTCTTTAAACCGGTCAGCTCCATCGTAACCTCTTCAAGGGCTGCTTCGGCCTTCTCGGCACATTGTGTCAGAAGCGTTGTTTCTTCAGCCCAGGTTTTCTTCTTGGCAGTAAAGCTGGTTTTTAATTTTTCCGTCTCAAAGAGACTTACTTGCAGTTTGGAGTCAGCAGATTTGATTTCTGCCTCCTGATCCCCTAGCCGGGTCTTCGCATCAGTCAATTGCGAGCTCAGTTCAGATAAGGCATTCTGCAAAACATACCCAGATGAGTCAAGATTTCAATTAAGGTTCAAAAGTCAAGATTCAAGTCTAAAGTACTTTACACTACAAAACCACTTGACACTTGGGGGCTAATGTATGCCAGAACAATTTCTTATGACTCTAAAAACATACTTTAAGTCCCAAGTACTTTACAAAGTAACAACATTTGGCACTTGGGGGCTAATGTATGCTATTCAGCAAGTTTCTCAAGGTTAAGCTGGATTACAATGTTCTTTGGATACGATACAAGATAATTATGAAAATTTAAAGTACCGGCTCATTTATGATCAAATGAACCGGCCCTTGGGGACTACAGGTGAAGCTTTGTTCTATTTTATAGAACTCAAGAAAAGTTTCAAAGGTAAAAGTCTTAGCCTATATCATAAAGTCTACAGATCATTCCGGTTCTCTCATAATCTGAAGACTTGGGGGCTGGTGGAATATAAATAAGCCGAAAGAACATACCTCATATTTCAGCTGCAACTGCTTGACCATTTCAATCTCTGAGTCGTGGCTGGAGTGCATGGCTGAGATAACTGGATAAAATGGCGTTGGCATTCAGATGGTCATAATGTGAAACATCGAAACACACTTTCTGTTTCTCCAACACCTCTTGTTTTGCCGTGTGACGAGCCAACAGGATGGGATTCCCTGGCTCAACAAAGCGGCTCCCGGTGATCAAAACGTCTTGCGCAGACGGTGATGGCGGGTCGGCCGAGCTCGATGGTCCAGTTGCGGAAGGATTCACGGTGGTATCGTCAACGGACGGCTCAGGAGGATTTACTTCATCATTGACAGGTGGGTCTTCTGGGCTTCAATTGATGGAGGAGAAGGTGGCCTTGCCGGTTCAGGTGCAAGGACTGGCGGGTCTTCCACCGACTTGGTCACCTTGGCCTTCTTAGACTTAGCTTGACCACTAAGAGAAATGTTATAGGACTGTCAGTATAAAGAGATGGTTTGAAAAACACAGAAGAAAGAGGATTTTTCCTTACCTAGGGGCAGTCTTGAAGGCCGTAAATTGGGTCTGAGATGAGTCGCCAGAAGAGCGAGACAACTCCTGCAAAGATAAAACAAAGCTAAATAACGCAAGGGAAAGGATACATTAATAGAAATTCAAAGACAAAGAAATAAACCTCATTCGGGCGTTTTTGAGGAGTCTGTGGAAGGACAACAGGCAGTTCATCATCATTCCGGGCCTGACGGTGGCTCTCATGTTGCTGCTTTTTCAAAATAAAATGAGGGTCCAGATAAGCCAAAGGGTGTGAAAACCTTACTTTCCGGGTTACGACTCGAAGTTTCTGTCTTGGAAAATGGGCTGGGTCGAAGGAAATAGTTACCTCTTCTTCCACGGCCTGACTGGCCCCTGTGTCGTCCGGGTAATGATCAGTATTAATAAGATTATTAAAAAGTTGGCCAAGGGAGTCAAGGGCTACCTTCGACTCGGAAGTGTCATCAAGCCTCATCAGGTCCTCAGTAGTGCTTTTCTTCTTCTTGGCCCTCCGGGTGGTTTTATTGGTGTTCATAGCAACAACTCTAGCCTTCTTGGAGGCTTCGTGGTCGTACTTGACTTTCCAGAAGTCAGATCTGGCCTGCAGATGAATAAACAAAGACGAAAGATCAGACAGGTACTTAACATGACTAGGGAAAATGCAAAGAAGGAGGTCAGAGAATGTTTACCTCTGGCGCCGGGTTAAGTTGGCAGAAGGGGTTTAACCCGACTTTACTGCAGTCTTCATATTTTCCACCAAAAGGGTTGACATTGCAACAATATCCTCTTTGGGTAATTGGTCGGAGCTGTGACGAAGAGAATCATTTGGGCCTCCGCCATATTCACACACCAGTTTTGATCGGCGGCTTAGAGGGATAACCCGCCATGCGACCCAGCAGCGGGTCAAGTCAACTCCAGTTAAGCCGTTCCCTAATAAGGCATTAATCCTTTTGATTGATGGGATCAGCTTCTTGCGTTCGGCAGGAGTAAGCTTGTCAGGGAGCACGAATTTGGAGTCAAGACGCTCGGAGCGATAACCCGGCAGTGGATGCTCATTTGCTGGTGAAGTGTCTTGACAATAAAACCAAGTTTTATTCCAGTCCTTGGGATGACTTGGCAAGACTATAAGGGGGAAGATGGCGCCTTGTCGACGCTGAATTGAGATACCTCCACGTTCCAGGCTAGGGCCATTGGTGCACTCATTCTGATAGTTCAGATAAAAATACTCTCTAAAGAGTTCTACAGTCGGTTCTTCTTGAAGGTACACCTCGTAGAGAACTTGGAAGTTGTAGATACTGGATATGGAATTAGGCCCGAGGTCTTGAGGATGGAGTTTGAAAAAATGGAGGACATCTCTGAAGAACTTTGAGCCGGGTGGGGAAAAGCCACGGTTCATGTGATCAGAAAAGACGATAACTTTGCCATCTTTTGGATTGGGCCGTTCCTCCTCTGGGTCAGGTGCACGGTAGGACATAGTATTCTTCCCTGGCAAAAAAACCTATGGTAAAGAAGTCCTTCAGAGTGTCCTCAGTGACTATTGAAGGAACCCAGTTGCATACGGTTGGCGTTTTGGATGCCATGATGTTCAAAAATGAACTGAAAGGAAAGCAACCTGCCGGTTCAATTCAATGATAATGGTTAGTTTGAGTGATAATGGTGCAAGGGAGTAATGGCAGCTTAAATAAGGGCTAATGTCATATAAGGAAAAGTAAGCCAACGCAGTAAGCCGCCATGACTACAAACACTTGAGAAATACCAGCGGCAGAATTGGTTAAGTACGGAAACAAACAGGTTTCTGAACTTCTGGATGTTATTATGGATCAAATGGCCGTTCAAAATGAAAATATTTCTAGACCTAAAAATATAGCCCAGATAAGTTCATCAGCTCTAAGAAGATATCTGTGCAAACGAAAGGGATCTTCTAACATCTAAAATGGGTGTAAAACCACTACCGCATGAACTAGGTGTTCCTTTTTGATCAAGAGAGGTTGTGGAAGAGGAACTACCAGAAAGGTTCATGAAGAACAGCGAAGAACACCGATGAACTCACAAACCCTAATGCAGACCTAAAAGTTTGAGAAGACAAGAACTGACAGATGAGGATCTGTTGCGGAGGGTCGTCGCCGTTTCTCTAGACAATTCGGGGTGATGCAGCAGCCGAGCTTGAGGACGATGATGAGTGTTGCGGCGGCGGTGGAGCTCGAGCGATAGGAGGCTTATGAGAGGAAGAAGATGAAGAAGAGAGAAGAATGATAAGAGGCCGGGGCGTGCCTATTTATAAGGAAAGAAGCGAACAGGAGGGTGCGAAAATCGAGGAAGACCCAAATAATTGTTATCCAACTAAACGGACGCCTCGATTCTTGGGAGGCATCAAAAATGAAGATCCGTTGAGAGATGTCGTCATAAAAGTTTCTTATGTTTTCAAGGGATGACGTCATGGCGGGTTACAAAAACCTCTGCGAAGATAAGAAGATGGATTTTGTCTAAGTGTTGAAGATTGACAAAGAACAAAGTTCCAAGTCAACCTGGGGCCTAATGTTGGGGATATAACTATCAGTTATGACCCGCCCAGGAGGGGCCGGGTCAGCCCCAATGGCAAGCACAAAGGAAGCCCAGATGACATTCAAGGCGATAGTTTGTTAAATCTTATAGAAGGCATGAAAGCCTAGAGGCAGCTTAAGGCCCAATATTGTAAACCGCCGTATATAAGGAAAGGCATGTAAAAGAAGTCACCGAGCCGGACACGATTTATGAGTCGGCCGGGACTCTGTAGGCCACCAGGCGTCAACCCGTGTATATAAGGGGACGACCCGGTGGTGGCTTAGGGCAAGAAACAAGAGATCGATAACCAAGCTGGCGAGTTAGCCTCTTGGTGATCGAAACCCCAGCAATACCAACACAACTAGACATAGGCTTTTACCTTCATCATAAGGGGCCGAACTAGTATAAACCCTCTCGTGTCCTTTGTCCCAATTAACCCCTTTAAGCTTCCTAGTTGCGATGGCCGCACGATTAAGTCCTTCCACTAGGACATCTGCCATGACAATTCCGCGACAGCACCCAACATGAAACTCATAGTAGACACCCGAGATTAACCAGATAGTAGACAAGTAGTACTGATTGCTGCCCCAATATGTACCCCACAACCATTTAAAAACTCAAGTTTCAGCATAAGTTTGGACCTGACTCGGAGTCTAATAGGCGAACACGACGATAAAGTAGCATGTCATCATATTAAGCGATGCATAACATAAGCAGACACGGAAGAGTGCGACCTCTCTTGCTGACCCGTGTAGTCCTCAAGGTCATCTGCTCAGTTGATGACGGTAATGCAGTTGTCGTGGCTGCCAGCGGCGGGGAAGAAGATCTGAGGCAGCAAAAGATAGTCTGAGACGGATCCCTGCTATGGTGAACCCTTCCGTCGTTGGAGCAGCTGACATGGGGTGGAACACAGCACCGCAGGAGCAGGACAAACCACACAATTTTTCTTTGACACATATCGGTAATAGAAGTAATTGCGTAAGGGCTTGTTTGAATTTGAGGATTCTAACAATGCAAGGATAGGAAATAGACATGAATAGGATAGGAATACACGTGCAAAATAGAGAATTTAAAAACAGAGGATTTCTGCCAATCCGGGTGTTTGGTTCACAAGAATTGGAAGATCACAGGATGCAAAGAAGCATGGTGAGATTAAGTCAAACCACAATAAAATGTACGTTTATAATGCTATTATGCTACTATCTCTTAGTCTTGTGCTTCATGAATAGGAATTTGAAAAGGAGGACAAGTGGAAATTAAAATTACTACTGTTTTTCTTTCAAGGAGACACTAAAGGAACAAATCCTACAGTTTTCCTTTGCTCCATTCCTTTGCACCAAATTCATGAAAAGTGGTACCATACGAAACTTTCCAATTCCTATGTTTTTCATTCACTTTTCCTTTCAAGCACTGGCGGTTCCAGTAGGCAGTCTTGAGCAAGGAAAAGCCTACACTAAAAAATGTTTTTGTGCTACTTCTATTACTTTGGACCCATGCCACTGCCCAACTAGCTCAACTCCTAGGGCCATCGACAAATGCACAGCTCAAATGCGCAGAGATAAATAATGATGGCGTTCAAGAGAGTCCATCATGGATAGCTAAGTTGCCTGGTATCTCACTGCTTGTCATATAGTACGATAAAATGATCGTATTTCCCGTTACTCCGTGTGCTCAGTGGACAATATATATATAACATGTAGAGTAAAAAAGATATGCAACAAGTGTACAACCTCTTTGGCGAAGCCATGTCGATCTCAGTGTGATTGGGTTGGCCGGTGAGGATGCTCCGCCTGACTTGGTGTAACACTCACAATGCGGCTATATCTCCCACGTGTCGGAGCATGACTTAGAGGCATAGCCGCATGGTAGGCATGTCGCAAGAGGAGTAATCTTTACACATCCCATGTACTGAATAAGAAAGGGATAAAGAGTCAGATTACATTCGCCACTTCACAAAATACATAAATATATCATACATCATCCAAGGTACAATCAAAGGTCCGACTATGGAACCAAAATAAAGAAAGACAACCCCAAATGCTAGATCCCCGATCGTCCCAACTAGGCTCCTCTACTGATCATTCGGAAAGAAACATAGTAACGGCCTGAATCCTCGTCGAACTCCCACTTGAGTTTGGTAGCATCCCTTGCACTGGCATCATCGGCACTTGCATCTGTTTTAGAAGTATTTGTGAGTCACGGGGACTCGGCAATCTCACACCCGCGAGATCAAGACTATTTTAAGCTTAAGGGTAGGAAAGGGTACTGAGGTGGAGCTGCAGCAAAGCACTAAGCATATATAGTGGCTAACTTACGCAAATGAAAGCGAGAAGAGAAGCAAAGAACTGTCGAGCAGCTAATAGTGATCAAGAAGTGATCCTGAAGCTACTTACGTTCAAGCATAACACGAGACCGTGTTCTCTTCTCGGACTCCGCTGAAAAGAGACCATCAGGGCTACACACGCCGAAAAGAGACCATCACGGACTTAGCCCATCACAAGCTCTCACGGTCAACGAAGGATAGTCCTTCTCCCGGGAAGACCCGATCAGTCTCGGAATCCCGGTTACAAGACATTTTGACAATGGTAAAACAAGACCAGCAAAGCCACCCGATGTGCTGACAAATCCTGATAGGATTCACACGTATCTCGTTCTCAGGGCATCACCGGATGAGATAGCCTACGAGTAAAACCAACCCTCGAGTTTCCCCGAGGTGGCCCCGCGGGTGGCTCGGTTTGGACCAACACTCAGAGGAGCACTGGCCCGGGGGGGTGGTTTAAAATAAAGATGACCGTTGAGTCTACAGAACCCAAGGGAAGGTATATGGTGGTAGGTAGGCAAATGGTAAAACCAAGGTTGGGCCTTGCTGGAGGAGTTTTATTCAAAGCGAACTGTCAAGGGGTTCCCATAACACCCAACCGCGTAAGGAACGCAAAATCATGTAACATAACACCAGTATGACGGAAACTAGGGCGGCAAGAGTGGAACAAAACACCAGTCATAAGGCCGAGCCTTTCACCCTTCACCAAGTATATAGATGCATTAAAGTAAATAAGAGATAATAATGATATCCCAACAATATCCATGTTCCAACATGGAACAAACTTCATCTTCACCTGCAACTAGCAATGCAGTAAGAGGGGTTGAGCAAAGCGGTACATAGCCAAACAACGGTTTGCTAGGAAAGGTGGGTCAGAGGCTTGAAATGGAAATATGGGAGGCATGATAAAGCAAGTGGTAGGTAGCACGGCATAGCAATAGAGCGAACAACTAGCAAGCAAAGATAGAAGTGATTTCGAGGGTATGGTCATCTTGCCTGCAAAGTTCTCAGAGTTGTCAAAAGCTTGATGCTCGTAAGCATACTCAACAGGTTCCTCGATCATGTACTCGTCTCCCGACTCTACCCAAAGCAAGAACAGAAGCAAAGGACCAACAATCAATCATGATGCAATGCACAATCAACCTGATGCAAAACATGGCATGATATGCGAGATTTGATATGCAATGCATATGCGTGCTCCGGAAGGAAAAGATTGATCAAGGCATCAACTTGGCAAACCAAGTGTGCCTCTGGAAAGATGATATGATTTCGGTCGAAATCGATATAAAGATCACCGGAATTGGATGCATGGGTTGCAAATGGCAAGCAAAACAAGAATGTCACAATTCTGCGATTAACAGCACGATGCCATCTAGAATGCAACAAGAAACTAAGCTACTGCACTACAACATAACAATAAAGCACATGCCAGTGATGTACTCAAGATTCTTGAAAAATCATGAACACTGAGCTACTGCTAAATCAGAATATAACAGGTTCAAACAATCATGGCAAAAGTGCAAAAGATATCAGCTTCACAGACTTAGTGAAAATACTAACATGCTAGAAATAACATCAGGAAGCAATGTTTAGAGCAAGCAAACAACATGCTACATGAACATATCATAGAAAAACAAGGCATGGCACGAATCTACTAAATGCATAGAACAAAAGTCCCTTACCGATCATGAGCCAAAAAGGCACATAAGATATGATGGCACTCATGTAAACATAGCAAGTTTTATTAACAGTTTTGGAATTAGCAGAAAACTGATCATGGCATAAACAGAAATATGAAGGCATCTTTGCGAGCTCAAATCACTTATCACAAAGCCTTGCATGACAAGATAAGCATACTAACAGCAAGAATACATGTTCATGAAGCTAACCATGGCAAGAGCAAGTTCATAGCATGCATGGATCAACAACAACAAACATGGCAAAATTGATTAACATGTAAACAATCTGCCAGGAACATTTGTTAGCAAACGTAGAGCAAGATTAAGACATGCTAGGACACTCCATAATTACAAACAGGGGCATGGATGGATAGAGCATAACCATATTCCCAAAATACCCTTACTGAAGTTACTCAAAACAAGCATGGATCTCACTGTAGCATCATGTTTACATGGCATGAAAATAACAGAAGGAAAATGACTTAGAAAATCCTAAGTCTCTGAAAACAGCAATATCACGAAGGCTACTTTGCATGCTTGTGCTAGTCGCCACATTGATCACAAAAATACATGGCAAGCACCTCTGTAAATATGGCATGGCATAGACCAAAACACATGTAGAGCTCATGCCCATATGAAGCACACAACAAATGAGACAAAAATGACAAATCCTCATACTCTGATAAGTAACAGCACCTAACAATTATAGCACTCTTGCATCAGTGATTTGGGCATCAAGATAGACTCAAACAAGAATGCCACAATGGAATGAAATGAAGAGCATCTCCTAGTGAACATTTTGATATATCATACGCATGAAACGGAGCTACGGTCATGGAGTTATGATGCAATGAACAGGGGCACAAAACATGAGGGGGAAAAGGACTTGGTGGAATTTTCACCTCCCAGAAACAGATCTAGGGTTCATGGACACGGAAGTCTAGGATCACCGGGGTTTGTCGCCACGGTGGCCGGAGCTCGCCGGAGTTGGGGAGTCGGCTGGAGAGGAGGGATCCGGCGAGGGGCGGCGTGCGGTGGAGGACGAGGCGCAATGGTCGGAGGAGATGGCGGTGTGGACGTCATGGCCAGGGAGCTCCGGGCGGCGCGGCACGCTGGCGAGGGTCGACGGGCAGCGGCAGAGAAAGCCGGGCGGCGGCCGGTGCGCTGGAGGGAGGCGCGGGGCGGCGCAATGGGCTCGGGGCGGGGAGGGGGGCGAAGCGGGCCTCGCCGGGCCGGCGGCGTGGGGTGGTGGATGGGACACATGGCGGCGTCTGGTTGGTGCGGGCACGGCGGCGGGTTTCGTCCGGTGCGGACCGGACGTGTCCGGCGGTGGAGAGGGAGCGGGGCTAGGGTTTGACTGCGCGAAAAATCCGCGGAGGGCACTTATTTATAGGTAGGAGGAGCTAGGAGTGTCCAAATGGAGTGTAGTTTTCTCCCACACGATCGTGATCCGACGACGGAGGACATGGGAGTGGTTTGGAAGGGTTATTGGGCCGTTTTGTAGGGGTGCTAGGCTGCAACACAAGAGAGGCCTTTGCGGTTCCCCGGTTAACCGTTGGAGTATCAAACGGACTCCAAATGGCACGAAATTTGACAGGAGCTCTACCGATGGTGTACCAAGGCCACTTGGCAAATCTCGGTCCATTCCGAGAACGTTTAACACCCGCTCATGAAAAGAGACAAAAGGGGGATGCCAGTGCACGTGGGAGTGTCGGATTGCGAAACGAACAATGGGGAAAATGCTCGGATGCATGAGACAAACACGTATGCAAATGAGATGCACATGATGACATGATATGAAATGCATGACATTAACAAAATGCAATACGAAGACAAAAACCAAACCACGAAGGGAATCTCATAACTTAACGTCGGAAATGGCAAGAGTCGGAGTTACAAATATGGTAAGTTACATCCGGGGTGTTACACTTGGCTGTCAGAGGAGGGGAAGAAGATCCTAGGCATCTAGAGATGGAGCCCGAGGTACTGCTCCGCTGTGATGGAGGGTTTTGTCGTTGGAGCAGCTTGGTGAGTTGTACAACGCCAAGGCTGAAGCAGGACAAGAGAGACAACGTTAACCTGAGTGGAATTCTAATAGCATCTCCAATAGATGACATAAAATACATAACCACAAAGTGCTAGATGTATACATCAGCCACTCATCTTTGAACTTAACTATTGAAATTGAATTTAACTGACGAAACTGAATTTTGATGTCGAAACTGAATTTTACTGTCGAAACTGAACGCACTAGAGGTGAGGCTACACGTCAGTCGACTGACTTTTTCAACTCTGGTCAGTCGATTTTGTAGCCGTTGGATACGAAATCAAGGGCCTGAAGTTCATCTTCAACCTCCACCCCCCTGAGCCGCCAGCCACCATCGGCCAAATAGCCGCTCCCCCCCCTGCCACCCACGACCAGCGGTGCGCCGCCCCGTCCGCCCCGAAACCACCCCACCATCGTCGGCGACCACCGCCCCAACCCTGAACCCTAACATAGATAGTGGGGTACCTCTCTGGCGAGCCCCCTCGTTCTTCCTTAACTCCGGCGAGCCCCCCCCCCTGAAAATTGACTGGCCCAAAAGTCGATTCAGTCGACTAAAGTGTAGCTAAATCGGAGCAGCATCGCAGGCAAGAGCAAGAGCGAGAGCAGCAGCACGAGCAAGAGCAGACCAGGTAGGGGACCGAGAGCAAGAGTAGAGAAGCAGCGCGAGCGAGAGCTAAAGCAGCAGCAGCTCCTAATGATGTGGACGCCGCCGCCGAGGGAGCGACGCCGTGGAGGAAGTGGTCGGCGACGCCGCCGTGGATGGAGCCACATCGTGTCGGCTCGGGACCGAGCGCCGGCAGCACTATGAGATCGAATCAAGAAGAAAATGCGGCGATTAGTGTACAACCTCTTTGGTGGCACCGATTAGGCCGCAACTTCATCCGAGGAAACGGTGATGATGATGCTCTTCTGGTGGTGCAAGTGAAGATGGCGGTGTGGGAATGGAGGTGGAGCGAAAGACGAGGGGAACATCGGGGCAGCTCCTTGGAAGTGGAGGACGGGGGTGGCCGAGCCGGCGGGACGACCAGATCGACGACGGATCCTCATCCGGTACGGTGGATGAGGGATGTCGAGGTGTTGCTGTGGATGACGTAGAGGCTCCGGCTGGGTGGCGGACGGAGGAGGGTGTGGGGCTTCGCGGGTTTTCCTGGCCTCGGTGTACGAATGGGTGGGCGGATGGGATGGGAGTGGGGAACCATGGCTTAGGGACGCGCTTGTCTGAAATGTGGGGTAAGTTATGAAAGTACCCCCACCGATTTGAGGCGGTTCTTTTGGTTTAGGGGTATCACAGGCATTTCGCATGTCGGGATTTCATAGGAGGTGGGGTTTTTCGTGCGCGTTGTAATTTTGGAATAGCAAGGCACGGGTTGAGATGGAGGGATTTATCGGAGCACAACTAAACAAAGATATATCTTAAATATTTCGGGCTAACAAGGCGCGGGTTGAAATTTCCGGACAAGCCTAACATGTACTGTACCAAATCAATTTGCACTACAAATGTCATTCAAAACTTTGAATACATGTTATGTTCAATTAAAATATTTCGCTACGTGTATAATGCATGCAACCTAGTACTCAAATGAACGTTTTAGTGCATCCCAAACATATATACTACAGCTTCAATATGAACTAAATTTGAATTCGTTTCTCTATTTGAATAAGATCTACAATAATGATTGTTGTGAAGTCAAAGCATTTGAATTTGTTTCTCTGTTTTAATAAGATCTACAATCTTCATTACTGTCAAGTTAAACCATCATTTGTGTATTATCTTCACAGCACACCACATGATTAGTCTCGAGTTACATATGAACTATACGTACTATATGAACTCGAACTCGATTTTTTGAATCCACTTTATGTTGATTTCAAATCATAGTACATTTCAAGCTCTAGCTAGATCCTCACAAACTAAACCATGTCTCATATGTATAATGTGTTTATCACATTATGTATGGAGCCCCTCCCCCTACGCCAACAAGTATTTAGATGTGAGTTGCAAACACCACACTTTACCACAAATTCAAATAAAATGTGAGAATGTTTGATATATAGTATTGTTTAAATTGTTCGATATTTAGTTGTAAGCTGCAAATGCCACACATTATCACAAATTCAAATAAAATGTGAGATTGTTCGATGTATAGTATGGTTTAGATTGTTCGACATTTAGCTGTGAGTTGCAAACGCCATGCATTATCACATTATGGTATAACATGTGCAAAACCACAACACGCATATCACCGCTATATTCATGCATGCATATGTTTAAAACACTATGATCTCCTGTTCAAATATATGAATCCACTTTCATATCAAATTATGATCTTTGTTAGTCTCTTACAACCACACAATCCTCTAACCTTTGTAGCTACCACTAACTTTCTCTCGTGCATGCACACGCCATCCTCGCACTCCCCCTCCCTCAGCATTATATCCATCGTGCACATTCATTTTTTTTCTTTAGGTCATTCTCCCACAATCTCCACAACTCCTTTCCGACACACACCGATCAATAAACCTCTCCAGCGATGTCTGCCTACAACATACACACGCACCTTCAATCTCCTCCTTTATGTGTCCTTGCCTCGTGTCTCTCATACGGTCCCACACACGTGTAAACTCTCGCCCCTCTTTTCATCGATCTCACAACCGCACACTCATCCCCCTATCTAGCTAGTAGCTGGGCCTCTCGCATCACCTCCTAGCTCCATTCTCTCTGTCTATCCATCTCGTCGGGCCTTATTTCCCTCTAACAAATGGATGTACACCGACCGATCTCCCGCTATACATATAGCTAGCTAGGTCCTTATAACTCGTTTTTCCCCACGCGTCGATCGGTCTACCTCATTAGTTGTGTCTCTCCCTTCCTCCGACAAACAACAATTGATCTACCGATCTAGTTAGGGTTGCTTACCAAACACATGGTTCCCCTTCATCATCCATGGATGTGTCCCGACAGATCTATCACACACAGGCACAATCAAAAACACATCCCCATTCTTATTGATAATATTGCAGTTCCACCCTCAGTTTGTCTAGTAGGCCTCTCCCACCATCTTCGAGAAGCAACTCCATCACCCATCCACCACTCTACCCCTCTCCCTCCCTCTCTCTCTCCTCTCTCTCTCTGTCCCATCCTATTTCCCGTCCTTCAGTTATTTATGGACGTCGACCGATCACCCTCAAGAGATAGCTGGGTCTCTCCTTCTCAACACATATACGAGTAGTTCTACCTCTATAGTTAGGCCTCTGCCTACCCCTCCCCCACCCCCTCGCACACACACACACACACACACACACCGATACATCGAGCGCTCTAGTCATGTCTCCCTGCCACGCACAAACTTGACATGTGCCCTCTGACGTTCCGGTAGCTAGGTCAGTCGCCCTATATCTTTGACTTGCACACACACACAATTTCGATGGCTCTCTTCATCGATCTCGCACCCACCCACTTGATCCTCTCTTCGACTCTATCGATATCTATGACCCCTCCCTCTCTTCTCGTGGATCACCCGACCCTCTATATATGATATGGATAGGCCTCCATTTCACACACATTGCATGCAAAATTTTGTTTGAGATGTCATCGACATATATTCCCGCAAATACATTCACGAAATCAACCTCCCCCAAAACAAAAAACACTCACGAATGCACAAGCCATTTGTCTAGGTTTGTATCTCTCACACACACCCACGTAGGTGGGGGACATGCACGAAGAGAAGAGGTGCACGCACGGTGCACGTACTCCCGTCTCTTTCCCAAACAAATTGGTAACTTGACACGTGGTAACTTGACACGTGTACTGGTTGTCCACTAGATGGAGGGAGGATCGTCTACCACGGGTGAACAAACAAATTGCGACTTGACGCGTTATGTTAAAAAAGAGGCAAACCATGTGGGGCCTACCTTAGAGGCAAGGCTCTATACACTGGAGTACTTTTGATGTGTCCTGTCAACTCGCAGAACGAGGAGAAGCTTGCTTAGTACGCCCGCTCCCTCGCCCATGCGCGCGGTGGCTCGCAGGACGAGGAGAAAATTTTACTAGTACTCCCTCCGTTTACTCCTCATCCCTACCTTGGTTAGAGAGATTATCATATTGTTTGGAATATATGTACTTTAGTAGGTTTCAATATCAACTACTAGTACATACTCCAAACACTGATGTATATAGAGGTATTTTAGAGTGTAGATTCACTCATTTTGCTCCGTATGTAGTCCATATTGAAACGAACGTAATAGTACGCACTCTACCTCGCCCCTCGACCCTCGCCACGTGGTGGACGCGCAGCAATTCATTCAGTCTCATATAGCTAGAACGATACATACTGCAGTACCACTATTGCTCGACTTCCCGAAGAGGCGAAGAGCCAATCGCAAGGTTAATAGTTTGGAGATGCCAAGCGCAAGGTTTATAGGAGAACGAGTAGTAGGTGCCGCGTCATTTATAAATAAAGTTCTTTTTCTTCAGTGGCACATACGCAATATAAATAGGTTCATATGGAGAAAAAAGGAAACCGGTCCAGTATATACATAGGCAGGACGAGCCTACATGGTTGCTTGCTGGGGTTGCTCTCTTAAGTTTTCACACTCTCTCGCACAAAACCACTGTGGCCACATCTCTATCATCCCGGTGGATCACGTCCGCCGGGGGAAGGGGTGGATGCTTAGTGTAGATGCGGTCGCCGTCGCCGACGGCGAAAACCCACTATCGGCACGTCCCGATCAGGGGTCCCCGCCATTCTCTCTCACAAAGCTGGTGAGGTTGCCTTCGTCCATTGCTCACTACTGCGACGTGGGTAGTTGCCTCCTCCCGCCGACCTCCTCTAGGTTGAGCTACGTCCCGACATCCCTCAGGTACGACACCCTTTACAGCCGTCTTGCACCACTGCTCCAGCTAGCCACATCACTCCATGTAGATATTTCTCTACTACTTTTCCCCGCACATACCTCTACTGGCTTCTACGTATTGTATTTGTGATGAGTTTATGTCTCATCAACTAGTCCCAGTAATCTTATTCTAATCATGCTTCTTCAATTTCTTTGCCATAGGGATTCTCATCTCGATTTTGGTGAAACTGCACAAAATGATTCTATGGTCAAACGGTTGCAAACTTCATTTCTTAGGAAGCGTCAACGTTGCCAGCAAATTAAAGCCTGGTTAGGGTTTACGGTTCAAGGGCTAGGGACTGCATGGATCGTTTTTTTCTTTAGTTGTCTCTGTTTCAATGGCTAGGGACTGCATGAGTAGTAGTAGTACTGTATGCCTTACGCCCGCTCCCTCGCCCACGCACGCGGTGGCTCGCAGGACGAGGAGAAAATTTAACTACTCCCTCCATTTACTCCTCGTCCCTACTACCTTGGTTAGAGAGATTATCATATTGTTTGGAATATATATGTCCTTTAGTAGATTTCAATATGAACTACTAGTACATACTCCAAACACTGATGTATATAGACGTATTTTAGAGTGTAGATTCACTCATTTTGCTCCGTATGTAGCATAAAGTTGAGACACTTATTTTGGAACAGAGGGAGTACATATTTGCTATGATCTGTCAATCATTGAGATGCAATAGCATGCATGTTAGTCTCCTTTGTATTTCATGAAATGTTGCAACGGGCAACCTTGGACGGAAGATACATGTAACAGAAGCTGGAAGCTTCATAGCATTGTACTATCTCGCCGATAAATTATAGTACGTACTATACAAGTACTTCCTCCATTCCTAAATATAAGTCTTTGTAGAGATTTCACCATGAGCCACATACGGATGTATATAGATGCATTTTAAGTGTAGATTCATTCATTTTGCTCCGTATGTAGTCAACCTAGTGGAATCTCTACAAAGACATATATTTAGGAAAGGAGGGAGTACTATGTAAAGAGTTAGGTGTCGCACGGTGTCCAGAAAATATGGTGATACTGTGAGGTGGGCCATGTAATCACTGAACCTGCGTGTTTTCACTACTGTTGCACTCCTCCGCCGTAAGAATGGAGAAAATTGTAATCTAGTAGTACCTCCTTTCGCCGAAAGCGTGGGACATCCAGCAGTCCTACCACCTCAGTAATAATGACCAATGAGCCGTCA
The DNA here is from genome assembly GCF_056163025.1 of Triticum urartu. Classification (NCBI taxonomy): domain Eukaryota; kingdom Viridiplantae; phylum Streptophyta; class Magnoliopsida; order Poales; family Poaceae; genus Triticum; species Triticum urartu. The sequence goes on from NC_141877.1 coordinate 298,971,502, forward strand.
AATCACATAGACCCAGCAGTAAGTTGGATGGACGAAGCAACCATCACTCCGCTTCTCCCTTCAACACAGGCACCAGTGGGAGGTCGCGTCCGCTCTGCCCGGGCATGAATGCGGCACTGACCGTTGCGGACAGGAAGCGCGCGCGGGCGTTGGAGGGGCTTTGGGTGGGCCAGGCTGGTCAGGAGCGGGCGTGGCAGCTGTCCGCCTATCCCTACCAGACGACCGGAAATGAGAGGATGCACCGACTCTAGCGGCTAAAATCATACACTACACACCATCTCTCTGTAGGAGTAGGTCGATCTGTCGCTCTCTCTAACACACACATGCTGTTAAACACACACACGCACACACAAACACACACAGGTTCATAGAATAGGAAAATCGTGCAAGTGCGAAGCCACAGGAAGTGAGCTACAAATGGAGTACGTACAAGAAGAGAAGAGGTGACGAATATTCCATCAAACATGGACTGAGGACTAGTACTCCCTCCGTCTAGGTGTTAAGTCATCCTACGGAAATCAGATATTCCCAAAATGTTTAGGCATCATCCATTAACTTCGCATCTCAATCCCCTCCTAGCCTCGTTGCTAGTGAGCGTTGTTAGTTAGGGAGCGTTTGGATCCTTAGCAAGAACAGCTTATAGCATAGCCGGGCAAGGTTAGGCTTTTGTAATTGTTAAAATATGTTAGCTTTTGTGGGCCAGCTAGCTTGGGTGGGCTAGAAAAACCTTGCTAGCTCAGGAGAGCCAGATCGGCTCGCTTCCGACGGCAAACTTCGCGTAGTAGTAACATAGACTAGTAACATATGCATGTTGTACTAGTCCAAGTTACTCACCACTATGACCAGCCTAAGCAATGTAAGAAAACACTCCTTGATGAAGCTATGTACCTAGGGTAGGGTCACGGATCTATCCAACATACCCTCCCCAAGGACATCTCTACAAAGAATCTGAAGCAGTTGGAGAGAAACCATCATCCACTCGACCACCTTGAAGACACTCGACCACCAGAAGATGAGAAACTCTCCACTCTGCAATGGTCAGGACTTAAACCATAGCTTTATGGGCATTTATAACACTTTACTATAGATGTTATCAGTAACGCCTTTCCTTTATGAGCATTGAACCCTGTGTAATGGAGGGGAGCTGGGGTCCTGGCGCACTCTATATAAGCCACCCCCTCCTCCGGGACAGGGGTTCACACTTTCTGTAATTGACACACATATATTCAGTCGACCGCATGTGGGCTTCGAGACGTAGGGCTGTTACTTCCTCCGAGAAGGGATTGAACTCGTAAACTCGTGCGTACAACTCCTCCATAGCTAGGATCTTGCCTCTATATTCCTACCCCCTATTCTACTATCAGTCTTAGAACCACGACAGTTGGCGCCCACCTTGGGGCGGGTGTCTTAGCGACTTATTGGAGAAGTTGCAATTTTTCCGATCCCCATCATCATGGTTCCGGGCGGAGGTTTGGCTGAGGGCCGCGAGATCTGTCTCGGCGCGCTCGTGTTTGTCGCCGATGACTCTGCTTGGATTCAGGAGGCACCACTCGACGCCGATGCGCTCCCTGCCCGCGGGGCGACGCACTTTCACGCGTGCGTCCGCGGCGTCCTCCTGGGGCAACTATTGACCGAGTACCAGTCGACTCCAACAGCTTTCCCCCTCCCTGCGACCCGCCGGAGCAAGCGCACCGGTCAGTCGAGGCTTCAGCGGTGGGTAAAGCATGCGGTGGCCCGCCAGTCGGCCACCCCTCAAGTCACGGCAATCGAGCCCGACGAGTCTCTCTATGGCCTGTTCGATCTGTCGACTGGCTCCGTAGAGACCGCATCCGAGTGTGGCAGCAGTGACTCGGCAGCGGAAGTCCTGATGGTCAATGGACCACACAGTCCTCCTGGCTTCAATCGTGAAGACGGAGGTGACGGGAACGGCGATCCGTCGCGCGTTCACGAGGAGTACCGCCCCGAGCCTCTCTCCTCGCAGCAGAGGGAAGAACTTCGTCGCCGAAACATGGATGCCCTGCATACTCCTATAGTTGGAGAAACACCCGAGGCCCAGGCCTTGGAGCAGGCTCGCTTGGCCAATCTGGCTGAGCGCACTTGGCTGGAGAACCTCCAGCGCGCACTCGACGATCGCGCTCGTCAATGTGCTCCTGAGTCCAGTCGACGTCAACTTTTTCCACCTCCGACTCAGGTATACCGAACACTGATCCAAAATCTAGCAGTTGCTGCCCGGATAGCAGAGTCGATTCAACCTTCCCAATCCGAAGCTGGCCGAGGTCTGGTGCAGATCAGAGCCTTGCTCCGGGCCGCAGGAGAGCAGAATACGACCGTATCTTAGTCACGGAATAGGATCCATAGCAGATCCGTGGTCACAGATACAGTTCAGTCGGCCCATAGCCCGAGATCGCCCCGAGGCGTGAGGGACGTGGAGATCGGCGTGATCAGTACAGAAACCAGGAGCAGTATGATCGTCGAGCCGATCGCGATGATCGCCGTTGAGTGCCCACACCGCCTCCAAGGAGTGGGTCATATGTGCCTCGGCCACATGAAGACAGACGCCCTCACGGTGTCGGAAGAGGTATTCGAATCGACCCCAGGGAGCCAGGCTTTGATGCGAGATCTATTCTCGTGCAGGGCTTGGTCGACAGAAACAGAGCTCACCGAGATGGCCATGACAGAGATCCGCAAACCAGCAACAGGGTGCATGTCTCTGGTCCAGAGTGCTTCAGCAGAGCTATCAGAGCTGCGGTGATTCCCCCCAACTTCAGGTTGGCGACTGTAGTCAGTAAGTTCACCGGAGAGTCCAAGCCTGACACTTGGCTTGAAGACTAACGAGTGGCTGTCCAGATTGGTGGCGGCAATGATGAAGTGGCCATGAAGCACCTTCCTCTGATGTTGGAGGGCTCAGCTAGAGCATGGCTGAACCAGTTGGCGCCTGGCAGCATCTATTCTTGGGAAGATCTCGCCCGAGTGTTTGTCAAAATGTTTGAGGGTACGTGCAAATGGCCAGCAGGTTTGACAGAATTACAGTGTTGCATCCAGAAACCGAATGAAACTTTGAGGGATTATATCTAGAGATGGATCACCCTACACCAACGGTAGAAGATGTGTCTGATCATCAGGCAATTTGTGCTTTCAAGGAAGGCATCAGGTACCGGGAGTTGAATCTGAAATTCGGTCAGACAGGAAACATGACTCTGACTCGGATGATGGAAATTGCCACCAAGTATGCCAATGGTGAAGAGGAAGAGCGACTCTGGAGTGGCAAGCACAAAGTAGTCACCCATGAAGCCGGAGGAGGAAACTCCAGTCGAAAACAGAAGCGCAAGGCCGAACCAGCTGCTCCGGGTGAAGCCTTGGCTGTGGTTCAAGGAAAGTTCAAGGGGAAGCCCAAAGGGCAGTGGAACCCCGAGAAAGTAAAAGATCAAGATGGAAATGACGTGTTGGATCTGCCGTGCCATATCCACACCAAAAAAGACGAAGAAGGTAATTTCATTTACCCGAAGAACACCACTCGGCAGTGTCGGCTCCTGATCCAGCAGTTCCAAGAGAAACAGCCCAAGGAAAAGGAGAAGGAGGCAGACAAGGCTGAGAGTGAAGGAGAGGATGATGATGGTTATCCCCATGTGAATTCCACTCTAATGATTTTTGCTGATGTTGAGAGCAAAAGTCGATTGAAAGTCATCAACAGGGAAGTGAACATGGTCGCTCTGGTGACACCCAGTTACTTGAAATGGTCATAGACTGCCATTACATTCGACCAGTCTGATCATCCAGCGCACATCGCCACCCCTGGGAGGCAAGCACTGGTGGTCGATCCGGTGGTCGAAGGCACTCGATTGACAAAGGTCCTGATGGACGGTGGCAGTGGCCTGAACATTTTGTATGCAGAAACGTTGCAAGGAATGGGCATTCCGATGTCCAGACTCAGCAAAAGCCATATGAGTTTCCATGGTGTCATTCCAGGCAAGAAGGCTGCATCCCTCGGTCAGATTGCACTCGACGTGGTTTTCGGTGATGCCGAAAATTACTGCAAAGAAAAGTTGACGTTTGAAGTTATGGATTTTCACAGTGCGTATCATGCAATTCTAGGTAGACCAGCTTAAGCGTGATTCATGGCTCGACCTTGTTACCTGTACCTCAAACTGAAGATGCCTGGTCCTAGAGTAGTGATCACTATCTCTGGTAATCGGAAGAAGGCGGAAGAGTGCTTCTAGAAGGGCTCAAAGATCGCCGATGCCTAGATGGTCGTGGTAGAATTGCAAGAATACCAGAAAAATGCAGACCCGAGTGACTTGCTATGAGCCAAGAAGCCAGCCACAGATTCAGCATTCCAGTCATCTGGCGAGACAAAGTCGATTCACATTCACCCGACGGATCCCAATGCTGCTCCGACTCACATTTCAACCACACTCGACTCCAAATAGGAAGAAGCGCTCATCCAGTTCCTCCGTGAGAACTGGGACATCTTTGCATGGAAGCCTTCTGACATGCCGGATGTTCCCAGGGGACTGGTTGAGCATCATTTGTGAGTCAACCCGAAGGTGAAACCAGTCAAAGAGCATCTTCGACGGTCTGCCGTCCAGAAAAGAAAGGCAATCGGTGAAGAAGTGGCTCGGCTTCTGGCAGCTGAGTTTATCCGAGAGATTTACCACTCCGAGTGGTTACCCAATGTTGTCATGGTCCCAAAGAAAGATGACTCGCTCCGCATGTGTATTGATTTCAAGCATATCAATCGGGCCTGCCCGAAAGATCACTTCCCTCTCCCTCGCATCGATCAAATAGTCGATTCGACTATAGGGTGCGAGCGTTTGTCCTTTTTGGACGCCTACTCTGGGTACAACCAGATCCGTCTATACGGACCCGATGAAATAAAGACAGCTTTTATCACCCTGTTTGGGTGCTTCTGTTATGTCACAATGCCATTCGGCTTGAAGAACGCTGGAGCCACATTTATGCTGATGATTCAGAAGTGCCTGCTCACTCAGATCAGTCAGAATGTGGAAGCATACATGGATGACATTGTGGTCAAGACACGTAAAGGTTTCGACCTACTGACTGAACTTGGTGAAACCTTTGCCAACCTCAGAAGGTATGATATCAAGCTCAATCCATCAAAGTGCACGTTTGGAGTTCCAGGCGGCAAGTTACTCGGTTTCTTGTTTCTGAACAAGGAATCGATGCTAACCCAGAGAAGGTAGGCGCTATACTCCGACTGAAACACCCTCTGCGTGTGCATGATGTCCAGAAGCTTACTGGTTGCTTGGCCGCCCTAAGTCAATTCATTTCTCGCCTCGGTGAAAAGGCGCTGCCTCTTTACCGACTGATGAAGAAATCAGATAAGTTCGAGTGGACCCTAGAAGCTGATACAACATTTGCAGAGCTAAAAGCCCTACTTTCCACCCAGCCGATGCTTGCTGCTCCAATCAGCAAAGAGCCTCTACTTCTTTATATAGCAGCCATTGGACAAGTCGTCAGTACAGTACTTACGGTCGAGCGGGAAGAAGAAGGAAAAGCGTACAAAGTTCAACGCCCAGTTTATTATATTTCTGAAGTCCTGACCCCGTCAAAGCAGAGATATCCTCACTATCAGAAGCTTGTCTATGGGATTTACATGACCACGAAGAAGGTTGCACACTACTTCTCAGATCACTCTGTTACAGTCGTCAGCGATGCTCCATTGTCAGAGATTCTGCACAACAGGGATGCAACTGGTCGAGTGGCAAAATGGGCGATTGAACTCCTTCCCTTAGATATCAATTTTGAGGCAAAGAAAGCTATCAAGTCCCAAGCAATAGCAGATTTCCTCGCCGAGTGGATCGAACAGCAACTGCCGACTCAAGTTCACTCTGAGCACTGGACCATGTTGTTTGACGGATCCAAGATGTTGAACGGTTCTGGTGCTGGAGTAGTTCTGGTATCCCCCTGAGGAGACAGGCTCAGATATGTCCTCCAGATTCACTTTGATTCCTCCAACAACGAAGCAGAATATGAAGCACTCCTGTATGGGTTGCGCATGGCCATCTCACTCGGCGTCCGTCGCCACATGGTCTATGGTGACTCAGATTTGGTAGTTAATCAAGTGATGAAGGAGTGGGACGTTAGAAGTCCAACCATGAGTGGTTACTGCAACGCGGTGAGAAAGCTTGAGAAGAAGTTCGAGGGGTTAGAACTCCACCACATCCCCCGATTGAAAAATCAAGCAGCCGATGACTTGGCAAAGATAGGTTCCAAGAGAGAAGCCATTCCCAGCAATGTGTTTTTGGAGCATATTCACACGCCGACAGTTCAGGAAGATCCTTTCACTGAAGAGCCCCCACAACCTAAGAGCGCCACGGATCCGACTGAAGTCGAGGTCCTAGCTGTGGTCGACCTAATCATGGGGGTTCTGGCCATTACTCCCGACTGGACGGTGCCCTACATTGGGTACATCCTCAGGAAAGAGCTCCCAGAGGGTGAAGAAGAGGCTCGATAGATCGTCCGTCGATCCAAGGCCTTTACTGTGATAAGAGGGCAGCTGTTCAGGGAAAGCGTGACTGGAGTCGGTCATAAATGCATAACACCAGAAGAAGGTTGAATGATCCTCAATGACATCCACTCGGGGACCTGTGGTCACCATGCGTCCTCTCGGGCCATTGTGGCTAAAGCATACCGAGCTGGATTCTATTGGCCATGAGAAAATGAAATGGCGAAAGATATAGTCGACAGATGTGAAGGCTGCCAATTTTACTCCGATATGTCTCACAAGCCAGCGTCAGCCCTAAAGACCATCCCCCTCGTCTGGCCCTTCATTGTTTGGGGACTGGATATGGTTAGACCGCTGAGAACCAGCAAAAGCGGCTTCACTCATGTGCTCGTTGCAGTCGACAAATTTACCAAATGGATCGAAGCTAAACCTATCAAGAACCTTGATGGTAGCACCGCTGTCAGTTTTATCAGAGAATTGACATTCAGATATGGAGTCCCACACAGCATCATCATGGACAACGGAGCGAACTTCGATTCCGATGAGTTCAGAGCTTTCTGCACCTCTCAGGGCACTAGAGTTGACTATACCTCTGTCGCTCACCCGCAGACGAACGGACAAGCAGAAAGAGCCAATGGCCTAATTCTCAAAGGACTGAAACCCCGACTGATGCGTGATCTCAAACACGTAGCAGGTGCTTGGGTTGATGAACTTCCGTCTGTTCTGTGGGGTTTAAGCACAACTCCTAATCGGTCGACTAGATGAACTCCTTTCTTCTTAGTCTGTGGAGCTGAAGCTGTTCTGCCAAGTGACTTGCTCCACAATGCACCCCGAGTTGAGCTTTTCTCCGAAGCGGAAGCAGAGCAGGCCCGGCAAGATTCAGTCGATCTCTTAGAGGAGGAAAGAGAGATGGCCTTGATCCGCTCGACCATTTATCAGCAAGACTTGCGTCGATTCCACGCAAGAAATGTGAGGGGTCGGGCCTTTCAAGAAGGAGACCTGGTTCTTCGAGTGGATCAGCAGAAACCACACAAGCTTTCCCCGACTTGGGAGGGCCCCTTCACCATCACCAAAGTTCTCCACAACGGAGCATACCATCTTTACAGTGTTGAGCATCAGAAAGACGAGCCACGGGCTTGGAACGCGGAGCTGCTCCGTCCCATTTATACTTAGGCACTCATTCGAATAAAATGTAATAAGAAACACCTTTTGTAATTTCTTTATCAAAGACAAGAGCTTGCGGTTCTCTCATTCGATTGTGTTGTTCTTATTTACTTCAGAAATCCCCCAGTGGGTGGGCTTAGTCACGAATCTGTTTCGCCTAAGTTCGAGAGAAAATCCTACCGAGTGGAGAGCAATCCTCCCACTCGGGGGCTTAGCTGCAGTCCAGCACTCGCCTAAGTTCTCTCACTAAGAGGCTTAGCTGCAGTCCGGTACTCGCCTAAGTTTGAAAAAATCCTACCGAGTGGAGAGCAATCCTCCCAATCCAGGGCTTAGCTGCAGTCCAGCACTCGCCTAAGTTCTCTCACTAAGAGGCTTAGCTGCAGTCCAGTACTCGCCTAAGGTTGAAAAAATCCTACCGAGTGGAGAGCAAACCTCCCACTCGAGGACTTAGCTGCAGTCCAATACTTGCTTAAGTTTGAAACATATCCCTATCTGCAAGGACAACGAGGTGCAGGTCGACTGCAACCTTCTCCTTCGGAGTTGTGGCACAAATACAACGTCCGCTCCATCCCTATCCTCAAGGACGATGAGGTGCAGGTCGACTGCAACCTTCTCCTTCAGAGCTGCGGCACAAATACAACGTCCGCTCCATCCCTATCCACAAGGATGACGAGGTGCAGGTCGACTGCAACCCTCTCCTTCGGAGCTGCGGCACAAATACAACGTCCGCTCTATCCCTATCCGCAAGGACGACGAGGTGCAGGTCGACTGCAACCTTCTCCTTTGGAGCTATGGCACAAATACAATGTCCGCTCCATCCCTATCTGCAAGGACGATGAAGCGTTCCGAGCAGTGAACAAAGTCCATTCAAAGGCAAACACAAGCACATTCGAAAGTAAACCAAATTCAAATAAATCCTAAAAGTTCGAAGCAGCAAATCAAAAGTACTCGGGCATCAAACCCGAAGGAGTTCAATGGTTACAACAATCACTCGGCATTCTGAGGCAAATTTAAAGTGGATTCAAGTTTCATAAGTTTGTTCACTCGGCCGGAGGAGGGCTGCCAGGCTCCACGAATGAGTCCAGGTCGATCCCATCAGTGATCCGAGTGGCAGGAGCAATGAAAGTCTCCACGAAGCACTGGAAATCGTGCTTTTTTGGTGTTAGCAAATTTGATCGCAGCCAGCTTGTCCTCATGAGCCTCCTTGCAATGGACTCGTACCAAGGACAGCACCACGTCAGCACCACACCGGGCGGAGGATTTCTTCCATTACTGCACTCGGTCTGGGATCTCGTTCTGTCGAGTCATCAGGGATTCCAGGTCATTCTGAAGCGTCGCCCCCGGCCAAAGCGATGAGTCGATTCGAGAGACAACCTCCTTTAGGAGCGCGAGGTAGCTTGTGGCGCTGGCGATACGGGACTCCAGTCAGAGCACGTTCACTGCAGTTTCATCGCAGACTAGGGAAGCGATAGGGTCCAGACCCGTCTCGACCCTCCCAGTTTCTTCGTTGATGTCTTGGCAGAGTTCTGCAGCCAAAAGTTAGTCAATCGACCGAGCAAGATTCGATCACAAGCATCAACACAGTCGGATTAAAAGAAATACCTTCTAGCGCGAGATAAAGCTTCTTTGCGAGAGTCCTCGGATAAGCTTCTGTGTCATTCCTCTTGCGGATTGCAGATTCCAACTTTTCATTCAGGATGACCTTGTCCTTCTTCAGAATGGTCACTTCGCGGTTAGCTTCATTAAGACAAGATTTCAGTTTGTTCACCTCTCCTTCCAACGTTCCGATTGAAGCAAGCTTCTGGTCTGCGAGAGCGGTTTTGTCTTGGGCTGCTTTTTGTGCAGCGGCGAGGTCCGAGTCCTTCTTCTCCAGATCCAACTTCATTTTCTCTGCAAAAGAAGCAATCGAATCAAAGAAGAGATCAAAGAGATATATTGAAAGTCAGTCGACAATCAGTTACCTTCAATACCAACGGCCTCATCTTGAGCTTTTTTCAGATTCTGCTGGGCCAATTCCAAGTCTAAGTTGAGTTGCCTCTGCTTCTCCTCAGGTTCAGCAAATTTGGAAATAAGAGTACAAGACTTCTATAGAAGGCAAAAGACGGATCAAACGATAAGATCAAAAGTGGTTCAGTTCCGAGTGAATAAATCCTAAAGAAGTTCATTTAGACCCCAGCCGACTGCGGTCTCGGGGACTACACCCAGTAGGTGCACTTGGTGTGCCCCCACTGGTTCGGATCCTACTCAACCAGCCCGCCGGAGCCGAGTGCAAGGAGTACAAAAGAAAAGAAAGAAGAACTCAGACCCCAGTCGACTGCAAGCAGTCGACCGTTGTCTCGGGGACTACACCCAGTGGGTGCACTTAGCGTGCCCCCACCAGTTCTGATCCCACTCGCCCAGACCGAGTGGAAGAGCGGAACTACCAAAAACAACAAAACACCCAGTGGGTGCTCTAATTCAATGCAAACAACAGGAGATTATGCAGAAGAAGATTTTTTGAGTAAAATTTCTTCATAGAACAAAAACAGTCGGAAAGACTACTCACCTGGAAATTAGCCCGAAGAGCAGCGCTGGCGTCGTAGGCAGCCTGGCTGTTCTCATGCACTGTCTTCACCCGCTCCATCATCATGTCAGCTTGTCGGATGGCTTCCGCAGCCGCTTCCGACTGGTTGTCCGGGACGGGGTATCTAGTGAAAAAGTGGGCAGACGACCCAGGTGCGGCGGCTCGGAGCTCCGCGGTGTGGAGTTGGACGGCTGAAGGAATCATAGGGGCAGTCGATGATGCGGGAAGCCCACTCGACAAGGACACAGCGAAGGTCACAGAGGCCCTGCCCGTGCCTTCAGGTTGACGGACGGGAGGTGCTTCTTGCCGAGCTATCCTGCCAGCTGCTACCTTCTTGCTCTTCCTGGGCTTAAGAGCTACATCTTCATCATCGTCTGGAAGATCTATGACGTCGGGTGGAGCTGCAAGGCAGATCATTCGACTCCAAGTGAACCACTTGAACACAATCGACCAAAGAATCAAGAACAAAATCGCAAGAGTTTATACCTGGGTTGGAGGTCACCGCATCTTCCATTTCCTCGTCCCGGTACTAGAAAGAAGAGGTTCCTAACGTAGCGGCACTGCAAAGTCCCACGTTCAATCGGTTGCATCTAGTAATCTAATCGACGAAAAGGACAAGTCAGATGGTTACCCGGAGATAGTAGGAACGGTCACTTTGATCCTGGGCAAAGCTTTTGGAAGTTTGGAGGAGGTGGCCTTCGACGCTTTCGGCGGCGCAACTTTGGACTGCTTTGGAGCCTTCTCGGTCGGCGTTGGGGAAGACGTCCTGGGACGCTTCGAAGATTGACCAATTGGCATGGCCGCCAAGTCCGGAGCACTCGCCGGGTCGTGAGTGTTTTTGGATCTCCTCTCCCTGCGAGGAGGCGAGTCGACCTCTTCGCCTTCAGTCGATTCATCACTCTCCTCGTCCTCCTCGACATCCGAATGCTCCTCGCCGCTCTCACCCCTGGTCGCTTCTTCCTTGGCATCTGGGTCCTGCACTCCGTTCGGCATTGAGTACATGTCGATGAGGGCCTGAAAGGACAACGATCAAAGGAAATTCAGTCGACCATAAACGAGATATCACACGATGAATCGGAAAGATGCTTGACAAAACAAAATTATACCTGCTTCGGCTGGTGCGAGTTGTCGAATGGAATCACCCTCCTAGACCCCCGGGGGTTGTCTTTGTTGCCGGTGATCCCCATCAACCACTTCTCCAAGATATCCTCGCTGACATCCTCCGGGTGGAATCCTTGAGCCCAGAGTACATCCACATCAAATGATCATGCGCCTGAAGCAATTGGATGCGTCGACCGAGAAAGACCTCTAGCAGGTCCATCCCGGTCACCCATCGCGGACAAGTTGGACGACCCGCTCGACCAGCACCTTAACCTACGCCTTCTCTTCTGGAACTACCTTCAGGGGGGCGGGCTTCCCCACTCGAGCCAAGGAAAAGGGAGGAAGTCTAGCCGACTGACCCGGGGTCGGCTGATCCTTGCAGTAGAACCAAGTCGACTGCCAGCCTTGGACCGAGTCGGGAAGGATCATGGCTGGGAAGGTACTCTTGCTCCTCATCTAGATCCCCAAACCCCTGCACATCTGGATCACTCGCATCCTCTCGTCACTCAACTTTTCCTTTTTGACCGACTGGGAGCGGCAGGTGAAGATGTGTTTGAAAAGACCCCAGTGCGGTCGACAGCCCAGGAAATTTTCACACATCGACACGAAAGCAGCCAGATAGACTATGGTGTTTGGAGTGAAATGGTGGAGCTGAGCCCCAAATAAGTTCAAAAAACCCCGGAAGAAAGGATGGGGAGGCACTGAGAATCTGCGATCTACGTGGGTGGCGAGGAGAACACACTCACCCTCCCTTGGCTGCGGCTCGGTCTCGTTCCCCGGGAGCCATGCCGATTTGTGGGGGATCGGTCCCCCCTCCACTAGGTCATCGAGGTTGTCCTGGGTGATAGCCGAGCGGATCCAGTCGCCCTGGATCCAGCCCGCCGGTAGGCCGTACCTCGATGAGGATCCGCCCAGGCTGGTCCGCTTTCCCTTTGCCTTCGCGGACGCCTTCTTTGCACGTACCAGCGCCACCGTCTTCTCCTTCCCCATGGCGATGGGTCGAGCTCGAGCAGAGGTTCGACGACAGGGCGGAGGCGAGCGTGGCGGAGAGATCGGAGGAAAAACAAGAGAGAATGGGAGCGTGCGGGGCAGAGGCCTGGTCCGGGACCTTTTATAAGGCTTTTCACCGACTGGCTGACTGGTGGACCCAGACGGTCTAAACAAATCCCGCAACAGTCGCGCACGTAGTACATGGCGAAAAAGGTGGCGCGGGGATCGAGGAGACTTGCCTAATCCATCCCGATAACCTCGATTCCGCCCGTCTGGCGCACTTCCCAAAATTCGAAACCCGCGAGATCCGCGGAGAGCAGAGCAACCCGTCAGACTGAAGACAAACATCCTCAACATCATCGTTCAGAATTCTATCGTGAAAATTCACTCGACAAAAACCAAGAATGGACCAAGGTGACTGAGAAAGGAGTCGATGTCGTCACCTCAACTCACTGTTCAAGAACAAGATATACTCATAACACAAAGAGTGGGTCGGAAGTGTTCCCAACTCCTTCCTCACTCAAACCCTGATCCATTCGGGGGCTAATGATGAAGCTATGTACCTAGGGTAGGGTCATGGATTTGTCCAACATACCCTCCCCAAGGACATCTCTACAAAGAATCAGAAGCAGTCAGAGAGAAACCATCATCCACTCGACCACCTTGAAGACACTCGACCACCAGAAGATGAGAAACTCTCCACTCTGCAACGGTCAAGACTTAAACCATAGCTTTATGGGCATTTATAACACTTTACTGTAGACGTTACCAGTAACGCCTTTCCTTTATGAGCATTGAACCCTGTGTAATGGAGGGGAGCTAGGGTCCTGGCGCACTCTATATAAGCCACCCCCTCCTCTGGGACAGGGGTTCGCACTTTCTGTAATTGACACACATATATTCAGTCGACCGCCTCTGGGCTCCAAGACGTAGGGATGTTACTTCCTCCGAGAAGGGACTGAACTCGTAAAATCGTGCGTACAACTCCTCCATAGCTAGGATCTTGCCTCTATATTCCTACCCCCTATTCTACTGTCAGTCTTAGAACCACAACACTCCTTACTCTGCCTTGTTATCTCCCCCGGAAACCCAATGCATGGAGCGCAACTACGCGTTGATCAGTCAAGAAATCAAAGTCGGTTTGCATGCGAGTTAATATGTGGCCCTACATGGTAGCTAAAACGGCATCTCTTAGTTGTTTGGATTAATTGTTGCGTTTAGAGACAGGAATCAAGGCTTTGATTGGAGGAATGACCTGTCAAGTTTCTCCTTCTCCAATCTGCCTGCACCTTGGTCCCGCCGCACCTTCTAAGTGACTTATTACACCTAGACCGAGGGAGTCGTATGAGATACGGTGGCACACTGACTTAGGTCGAATACATGTGCCCAAAATTGTGTGATGTTACAATAAGGATTCACTTAAAATAGTACGTGAGCGAACTGAGGCATCAATTGGACAGTGTTCCCGAGCAGAAGCGAGATGTGTGAGGTAAGATACACCGCTGGCACTTTTAATTTTTCTTATTAATTTGTTTGTTTCACCCTCTGACTGGTGGGACCCAACGTACTACGTGGAGAGAGGTAAGGTGACTAAGGCTACATTATTTTTGCACCACCGTGGATAGTCTCACCACCAAAGCCACATGGCATGATTATGATTTAAATCCCAATGACTCCCACACACACAAAAAACATGGCATGCTTGTCACACGAATGCAGGAGTGTATAAAAGGTTATTTTCCACTCGTTGAACATAACGGGAGGGTTGTGTAGCTGGTTAGCCTGTTCTCTCATCAAACTTGAGGTCTCGGGTTCGATAACTACACTTGAGCATAATTCGTGCCAGGAGGATTCTTTGACTGGTCAAAATGGATGGATACGGAGCTATACGATCTCGTAGTGACCGTATAATGACCTCATCGCATATAAGCTATAGCCTCGGTGCTTGTTTTCTAGGATTTGCACTCTTCACACTCTCTCCAGTATAGATATACACGCTGGAGCCTCAATGCTTGTAGTTTCTCTCTTCACACTCTCTCACCCTCTCCAGATCTAAACAAGACTTCGTTGGCCTCTCTCTCCCCTCACTGTTGGTCTGCTTGTAGTTGCTCTCTTCACACTCTCTCACCCTCTCCAGATCTAAACAAGACTTCATTGGCCTCTCTCGCTCTCCCCTCACTGCTAGTCAAAGCCGGAAGGATCCATCTGCCAAGAAGGGAAGGAGGCTTAACGCTGTCGCCGTCGGCGAGGGAGGAGGCAATCCACTACCGGCGCAGTTGTTCACTTTCACCCATCGGTGGCGCGGCAGGGCCTCCGACCCCTTCTTCTTCACGTCCGTACATAGTGTGGGTCGAACGGCCTCCGGTCGCCCACCAAACCACACCCCAAGAACCTTAATGTATAATTTACTTATTCCACATGCATTGCTCTAGCTGCATGTGGGCTTTTTCAGCTTCTGCACTCGAATCTAGGTGTTGGATCAAACAAGAAAGTAGTGAGGAAAGTTGTATACCATGAATCTAGGACGTGGTTCAAAGAGGAAAGGAATGGGGGGAAGTAGTGGAAAAAGTTGTATAGCATGAATCTAGGACGTGGTTCAAAAAGGAAAGGAAGGGGGAAAGTAGTGGGGAAAGTTGTATCTCATGAATCTAAGACGTGGTTCAAAGAGGACAGGAATGGGGGAAAGTAGTGGGGAAAGTTGTGTAGCATAAATCTAGGACGTGGTTCACAGAGGAAAGGAAGTGGGGAAAGTACTAGTATAGACTGGCTATCCAGCACCTACGTTGGTTGAAAAGGGAAAACAATGACAAACGCAGTACGCACATCTGTAACAAACTGATCTTTTGTTTTGGGGGACAAGGTTGTAGAGTTTGAGCGGGACTAGATTTGCTGCGCTCACATAGGGAAAGGCATCTAAAGATAACAAAACTGGGACCAACAGAAATATGCTCCTTGGTTGTTTGTTCTTTATTGCAACAGACTTTGCATCACCCCAGTACATCGGTAGATGCACATGGTGTTGGTGCGTCCACTGTCCCGTGCAACTCTTTAGCTGTTGTTAATCTAAGGCCCTGTTTGGTAAAAAACTCCCTAGTCCCTACCTGCTTGGTTCCAGGGACTAAACATGGACTAGAGGTTATTAAATGACATTCTAAAAGACCATGTTACCCCTAGTAATGAACTAATAGAGACAAGGTGTGATGCGCGGCAGGGACAACTGTTGGAAAAAGTCCCAAAAAGACTCTCCCTCGGGGTCTTCTTTCTTTAGTCCCAAATGCCCACGTTTAGTCCCTAAAAGTCCCTCCTGTTTGGTTTAGATGGGACTGACACGGAGTTTTTTTAGTCCCTCCACCAAAATGTCCCTGTAAACAAGCATCCTCTAATAATGCCGCTGGAAAATTGATGCAATGCCACAGTTAAAAGCAAATTACATGTTTAACGAATTGTATTGTTAATATAATCTCTATGTTAATATTAATCAATGCCACTGTTTGAGAAATGCTACTGTCTTGCTTTCTTTCCCATTTAGGTAAGGTAGATGCTTCTTTTTGTTAGATTCTGTGTCATCCCCCGTTATTGACCACTAGTTGTTTCCTATGCACCTTTTTGTAAACAGGGTTATCTACTTCACCTTGTTGCCATTGTGACCCTTGGTTGCACTGCACAAAACACTTCTGTTTTACGAGTGTTTTGTGCAGTTCAACCAAAATGTCACACCGACAATGTTGGTTTATTGCTTGATCTTAGTGGAACTGCATAAGAGGAGATCTTACTTCCTATCTGTGTTGGCAAATTTGGTTCAGATCTTCTTCTTGTGAGTTGTTTGAATTCCACGTCATCAGAGGTTAGTACTAGCCTTCTTTCACATGATTCTGCAGTGTGCTTTCATATGTTGTGCTACTTGTACGGTAATGTTTCTTGATTTTAGTGAATTGCACAAATGGAGACATGACTTCCAATACGTATGTGCACCGCAATATCACACTGAGGTAAGATAAGGATATTTCATAACTGTTGGCCTGTATTTTGCCACTTTCATCAGAAAATTAATGTTTAGAGCTTTACTTGCGCGACCTAATTGACATGCCAAATCTTACATTGAAGGCGAAGCTTCTCTATTATTGAACCAAGTGATGAAGGGGAAGAACAAGCGGAAGAAAAACAAAAATCAGCTCCTGGTGTTGTAATGAAGCACTGGAACTGTGATGACACGAGTAATGATATAGTTTTGCATCTTAATTTATTGCTATAGCTGGAACCATCAATTGTTTTGCCACTGATTTGATGGCACTTTTAATGTAATACGTAACTATCTCTACTTGTGCAAACAGGGATCTTCTTTGAATATACCATATAATTTAGTGGAACTGCACAAGAAGATGTTGGAAACATTAATCTAATCGAGGAGTATATAGTAAGCATGGCCACCACAGTAGATAGCAACAGATGGTTCTGAAGAAGTGCTTCATCTGTATGCTCTACACAATAAGCCTCCTGACAAAGGTTGGTACTCGCCCACTAATTTCATCCATATGATTGAGCTTTGTCATCTCTATTGGTGTTGTGCTACTGTTTAGATACTGTCATCAAAAAGTGGTAGTGTCCTTGAGAAGTGCTTCATCTGTGCCGTTTTAAATATTTCATTTCCTTTTTTTTCGAGCAAACAGGGATGCTAGCATTTAGTTATCCTCTTGTCTTTGCACAACAGGATCCTCCTCCTCTGAAGAAGAATATGGAGTACGTGAAGTGACTAGTTCCGATTATGCCAGGATGAAGAAGCCCTGTCTATCTTATCATCAGAAGGAGCATTTGAAGGATGGTTACATTACCCCCCACAAGACCAAACTAACTTCATCTCAAAAGGACTGACAAATCTCCATTTTCTTGCTGTGATGCATGAGTACAATGTTGTTCTAGGATTCTTTCCGGTGAGTTCCATTTTTCGAAAAGTGTGCTCTACATGGACCATGTCGGTGCCTGTTTAAACTGTCAATTCATAGTACAGTTTGCTTTATACTAATCACTTTTTTGTATTTGTGCAAACAGGGTGCTCAGCTTGATTTAAATAGTAACTGCACAAAATGTTCATGAATACATCGAATCATTCATTTCCACCACAAGAAAGGAGGTGCCGATAAGTTCAAGGTGTTGCAACATATAAGGGCGAAATCATTCAAGCTACGCGCGAATTTGGTTGATTTTGGTGGAACTGCACAAAAAGAATAGCTGGTTTATTTAGGACGAGGTGCCATGTCATTGTCTGAACTAATGGCAAACCCTTCCCATTCCACAATCATAGGCATTTGATATTTTGGAATGGGAAAATGTTGCCAAATTTTGCTCATTGATTTTAGCAAGAAGACATGCGTTTGATATTTTCGAATGGGACGCCCTTTGCTGTTAGCAGCATCGATCCATTTTTTCTTTATTCTTTAGTTGTGAATTAAATATTGGCTCTGAGATGTGAATCGCTGAGATGCATAATCATCGATTGTTTTGAATGTTCTCTATGAATTGTCAGGCCCGTGTGTTTGATTGCAATGTACAGGAATGCTAAAAAGCCCCTCAAACTCTTTGTACTCCTTCTGTTCCTTTTTACTTCGCACATCATGAAAGTGCATACTTTTTTCTATAAGATTGGTCAAAGTAGAGATACTTTGACTGCAGACAAAACTTGTATGCAGACTAGAAAGGACCGGAGGGAGTACATGTGAAACTGCTGCAAACGAGGTGATCACCCTGGGAATAATGCTAGTACGTATTGTTTTGCATGTTCATCCAAAGCCAGTGATACAAGAATTCGAACTAATCGAAATAAATTCATTCATACACGGTCGGATTTCATATAAACATGCTGGATTTCATTACATTTCATACATTCTTCAACTAAAAAGGGGTGCACTGGAGGTATAATTAATTAACTGAAGCTACCCACCTATGTCCTGCTGAGCCGAACAGAAGCTTCAGTGACATAACTGCAGGTGCAGTTGCGTACCTGACATGTGGCCCAGATGCCTGTTGGGCCCACGTGTCAGTCAGCCAACTGCACCAGCAGTTAAGTAGAAGCAACGTCCTTCTCCAACATAGCTCTCCGACTCCACGTCACTGCCAAGAAGCTAACCGGTCGTCAGTGGTCAACCCACCTAGCTTGGCTTCAACCGAGGGTAGCAACGGTGGCCTTACTTGGACCCAAGCGGCGGTGACCAACCGTGCTCTACTCTTCCTTGTTTTTTGTGTGGTGCGGCCTCGCTGGCAGCAGAGCGGGGCCTCGACAGAGCCGACGATGTCCTCTGTATCGTTGCCGACGGGCGGCGCCTCGGTGGAGCGGGGGAAATCCTCCCCCTCGTTGTCGGCAGGGTGGAGCCTCGGCGAAGCCAGTGGTGTCCTCTGCCTCGTTGTTGGTGCCGCGGGGCCTCGATGGAGTAGGGCCTCGTCGACGCCAGCGGAGCGGGGACTCATCGGAGCCGGCATTGTCCTCTGCCTCGTCCTCGGTCTCGCCAAACAGCGCCTCGCCCACTTCATCGCCCTCTTTGTAGGCGGCCGTAGCCTCCGCCACCTGCATGCGGTACCGCTAGCGCTCGAGGCGGCCCTCGCGAGCAGAGCGGTACGAGTCGAGCAGCGCCTCCTGCTCCGCCCGCTCCATGACGATCTGCTCATGCACCTGCAGGTGCTCCTCGAGGAGATGGTGGTTGTAGGCGGCGTCGGCCTGCACCTCCTGGAACTGCTCCTCACGCTTTTGCCTCACTGTGTCTATATATTGGGCACGGGCCTCGTCGATGGTCATGGTGCAATGCACCGGTGAGGATGGCGCAGAGGAGGTGGTTGGCGCCGGATCGTCGACTACCATGTTCTCCATTGGGACGTCGTCGTCCTCTGTCTTCCTGCCGGCCAGCCAGACGGCAGCAATGGCTGCCATCTCCTTGTGGTCCGTCATCCGCCCGTCCCGAAGAGCGCTGGAGTGCGAGGAAGCCATGGTCGGCAGTAGTGGTGTGGACAGGAGAATAGGGACGGATGCGGATGACTGCCGCTATGGCCGGCGCAGTAGTTTATATAGCAATGGTGGGCAGCGGAGGGATCGACGTGTGGCACCGGAGTAGCCGCCTCGGCAGCCGCGTATCATTAATGTGGGCGGCAGAAGGACGGACGGACGACACCTGCGTCGTTTGAAGGCGGAGCAATCGCACGCACCAGGAAGCGGGGCGGGCGGCGCTGACCGTTTCGGGCGGAAAGCGCGTTTGGGCGAGGGAGGCGATCTGGGTGGGCCAGGGCAGTCAAACTCATGCTTGGCAGCGGGTCCGTCCAGCAGTCGGACATGCTGGCTCGCCAACTACCTCGTAGAGCTGAGTGACGACAATCAAACGATGGACGTAGCTTCTGACCTAGAGCCGGCGCCACTGTTCAAGCCGGTTCATGCCGTCTTCACCATAGAGCAGGTGCGGGCGCACTTCGACGCCCTAATGGCGGAAGAGCTACCAGCGCAGGAGGTCCTGTGATGCAACCTCCGTCTCCTCAACGAGCACCGGTTAACAAGCGAACGACAATGCCATCGCGGACATGTGGCCCTATGATCCTAGCTTCTCGAATGAGCAGTAGTTGCTGTATCAGACCATCCGTAGGGCCCGTGAGGCCCTCTCCGTCGTCCTTCGAGTTGTTGCGCTCGCCATGGCGGCGCCGTCTCGCGTTGTCAACATGGTCAACGGACATGAGGATGAGGAGATGACTTTACTTGGAGAGGATGACAGTGGGGGCCAACCAGGGCCATAGCCACATCTACGCAAGTGCCTCCTTATTAGTATATAAAACAATAATTTTTTTTGCTTCCTCCTGGTTTCCTGACATCAGGGTCCTACACCATTGTCAACCTATGTAGTCAATAAACGAGAGAATTGCACAAGAAGCGGCCGACAACTGGGACCAAGCAGCTCGAGCAGTATTTGTGTTTTTGAGGTGTGAACACTGCAGAGTTTTTCTTGAGCGATGTTTAGCCCAGATATTAATTTTTCTCCTCTGAACAACAACGAAAACATCGCTACAGCTATTAACTGGGCGGGATGTGGCCCGTCTAGCCTAGGCCATATATCCAGCCCAGATATTAATTTTTTTAAGCTGAAAATGGCTAGCCCAGCTATACTTTTTTTTAGGAATACCCAGGCAAGGTGAAGTTGTTATTCTCCGCCCCGCTAGGCTGCAAATCATTCCTAGGAGGGATGCATTAGGCTTAACAAGAAAATGGGCTTTAAGAAATAATAAATGGGATGTAATTCTAAAAACTGGACAGTAACTATAAAAAATGCACCAAACACGTAATTACTTGATAAAATATTATTTTTGGATATTGAAAATTTTAATTTCATTAATTGTTGCGAGCGCAATGTCTCGTTGGATTTTTACGTAATATCAATTTATATTGAAATTGTATTTAATCTGACTAGAAATTTCGGGATAAAAATATTTCGGATCCCATCAAAATGTGGGAAATTTTATTGAATTCTATTTTGAATGGTTGGTTGAAATGGGTTGTAATTTTAACAAACTATAAATGGGCTGTAGTAAATTCCATTAGAATTCAAAAATTGGCTGCACATTCTTACAAATCTCAAATGGGGTATAAGTTCTCTGCCACACACTTGTGGCCTTACTAAGTTGACGTGTCCCCTCAAAAAAAAGAGTTGACGCGTATGCAAGGCTTTGTCCACTCACCCACACCCCCTGTTATCCTGCGGCGACGGCAGCCTCATACCACAGCCGAACCAGTGAACCCTCGTACTCCTCTCTGCATGGGCATCCACTACCGCGTCTTTCCCGACTCCGCGTCGTCCCCTTCCTAGGCCTCGCCGTCGTCCACCGCCCTGGTGCTCTCGGCGCAGCGTGGTCAACATGGTCAAGGAACGACTTCCATCGGAAGAGTACTGTATGTGGAGAGGCTGACAGCTGGGTCCATGATAGCCGCAAGGAAGTGCCTCCTTATTACGCGGAAAATAATTATTCCTCCACCTGACAGCAGGGACCCACTTGACGGGCCACTGTATTTGGCGAAAAAATGTTTCCCCCCTAACTGCTGGGACCGACCGAACGGGCCAACGTATTTCACAAAAAAACATTCCCCCCGCTGTCAGCTCGGACCCACCGCAGGCGCCTCCTTATTATGCACAAAAAAATGAATGCTCCCCTTGCTAGTTGGGACCCACCTTGGTGGGAGGTTGACTTGTGGGCCTACTAAGTTGACGGGGACGGAGTGCTTTGTCAACTAAGTCAATATGAACGATTCTAGCTCCAGTGACCGTACGATGTCCATCCAACGGTCGTAGTGCTTCTTCAACCTCTGGTTTTGTTGCTCTAGCCGCCCAAAGCAGCGCCGGTCGTGTCGCATGCTCTTGCCTCCAGTGGCCGGCTGTGCTGCCCGGGAGGCCTCACCGCCTCCTACTATTCCCATTGCTGGCCAGGCCATCCCTCTACTCACCCACACCCCCTCTTATTCTGCGGCGACGGCAGCCTCACACCACAGCGAACCGCTGAACCCTCGTACTCCTCTATGTGTGGGCAACCACTACCGAGTCTTCCCCGGCTCCGCATCGTCCCCTTCCTAGGCCTCGCCGTCGTCCACCACCCTGGTACTCTCGGTGCGGCATGGCCAACGTGGTCAAGGAACGGCTTCCATCGGACGTGGACTGTACATGGAGAGATTGACAGCTGGGTCCACGGCCGCACCAAGGAAGTGCCTCCTTATTACGCGCAAAATAATTATTCCTCCACCTAATAGTGGGGACCCATCGGACTGGCCACCATATTTTGCGAAAAAACGTTTCCCCCTGACTACTGGGACCCACCAGCTACATCTTCGCACGCAAGGAAGTGCGTCTGGGCCAAAAAAAAATTCGCCCCCCTGACTGCTGGGACCCACCAGCTACATCTTCGCACGCAAGGAAGTGCCTGACAGTCAGGACCCACCTGATCGAAGCGTACGTAGCGTTGTCATTATAGTCGCGAATGTGTACGTGCATACTGGTCGATGTAGAGGCGTGCACGTGTCGTAGTAGAGGCGCACACGTAGCATGTACACGTACGTATGCGGCCAGGGTGCAATAAAGTAAATACGGCCATGTACGTACGTACGGGCGGGGTCTCGAATGCCTACTCGTGCGTACGTACGGCCAGGGCTCATGTACATTGTCGGATTTCAGGTTCCGGCAGACCCTTAAGGTTCGAACACTGGGGTGCGCGCGGAGATTTCGCCTTCTACCGCTCCGTCTCGCAAAGATCTAGACTACTGAAAGAACTGCACAAAAGACTCAAGGTTTATACTGGTTCGGGCCACCGTTGTGGTGTAATACCCTACTCCAGTGTGTGGTGGGTGGATTTCCTCTTGGGGCTGATGATGATGAACAATACAAGGAAGAATAGCCTCGCAAGGGTCTATTCTTGGCTGGGGCGATGAACTACTGGGAGGAGTTCAGCCACCTTTCTCTCTCTCTCTCTCTATGCTTCCAACTTCTCTATCGAGCCTCCCCTTCCCCTTTTTCCAACCTTCTTGCTCTGTGGGCGGCTGGTCCTATTTATAGAGGCCCTGGTCCTCTTCTAAAATATCGAGCGGGAAGGGAGCCAACAATGGCGGGCTAATTCAAAGGGGGACAACAAGTATCAGCTATCCTGACAAAAGTAGTCTTCGCCTGTGCAAAGCTCTGGTGATGACGCCGTCTCGGGCTCCACGGTGACCTCCGAATCATAGTCCTCCTGGTCTTTGTCTCGTTGCACCGAAATGGCAACCTTTGCCTGATGCCTCGGTACTCCGCGGCTGCGCTTGCCCCCTTTGCACCAAAGAGGAAAGGAGGACGCTGCGCAGGCTGGCACCCGCCTGGCGCCCTGAGTCGTCATGCCTTGCGTCACGGGCACCTCGCGAGGTACCCCGCCTTGATTTCTCCACCTCCTCGTGAGCCAGCCTGACGAGGCCGCGCCTGAGGAAGCTCCGTGTTGTCCGCCCCGCGAGGCTTGGCCCCTCGCGAGGGTCTTGAGTCTTGTGTTGATGAAGAAGGGCCATGCTGGGCCCCTTTTGAGCCATGCCGCAGGCCGCAGGCAGGCAAGTCTGGGGACCCCTGTTTCCAGAACGCCGACAGTAGCCCCCGGGCCCAAGGCGCGCCCAGACATGGCCGTGCCAAGAGACGAAAGGGCAAGGGCGAAGCGCCGCGGGCCCTAACAGCCTGCGGCCTTAGGCGCCGCGTGGCGGTTGATTGGATGTGGGCGTCTCCACTTCCCCATGACGCCTTGGTGATCGCGCGAGTTGGACAAGTCCCTGCATGCAAATCGTGTAATGATTACCTGCGATCGTGGAGGCCAGCGGTTGGCCTCCGCCGGCTATAAGTACGGAACTGCGCATGCCCTTCCAGTCCATCCCTCCTTGCTTCTCCTTCTTCCCAATCCTTGCTCCGTCTTGCCGCGATGGCTCCGATTCGCCGGTTCTCTACAGCGGAGAAGGGAAAGGCCCCTTGAGAGGGACCAGACCCACTCCCGCCAAAGAAACGGCTCGCCCCTCGCGGCCGGGACGAGGAGGACCGTCAGGTGGTGTTGATGCCTCGGTGCGAGCGGCCTCCGCCGGGGTTCCCGATTCCCTTGTATGCCCACGTCGAGGGCCTCGAAGGGGTCGATGCCGATCCCCGCGGTCAGCACTGTCGTCGGCGCCGACGGGTCACGAAGGTGTGGGTTGTTCCCCCTGGGGTCCACGCCGAGGGCTCCTCCCAAGAGTTCGTGCTCCACGTTGCCATTCCTCTCCAGTCTTGGATCCGCCTGCCTCCCTTCTTCGCCTCCATCATCCCGCCGGGGGAGCCCCTGGAGCTCTGGCTGCAGCACGCCGGCTGTAGCACCCTCGCGACCGAGGCAGAGGTCGTGGTCGTTGCCCCGGGCGAGGTCTACATGACTCGTGGCTGGAGAGAGATCGCCCGGGTTTGCAGGGTAAGGGGCGTCTCCGCGGTCCACTTGGAGTATGATGGCGCTTCGGTGATGTTCTTCAAGGTCTTCGACGCGAACGGGCGCCGGCTGGAGTGTTGCCCCGGGAGAGGTGGCCAGGACCTCGCCATGGTGAGGGCTAGGCCCGTCGACCACTCCCTTGGCGGCTCTGCAGGCGACGGAGGCGCCGGAGGATCCAGCGACTCCAGCGAGATCTTTGCGACTCCGGAGACGAGTGACGATAGCTATGAGCCCACGAGCCGGCGCCGCTCCTGGAGCAGGGCGGGCTCGTCTGGCCGTCGCCGCCTCTGATCTGGATGGGGTTGGTGCCGGCGCTCGACGGCCCACTGTTGATGATGGCATCTTTTGCAGGAGCGCGTGTAGTTAGCATCCCTTAGGATCCGTTCCCTGCGAGGAATCAAGATGCGCCTCATGGGGGCTTGTAAGGTGCCTGTAATCCTGTTTGTTAATACATAACCCTTGCTGTAGAGCTGTGCGAGTTGTTGATTCCGTCTTAGCTCAGTTCTCCCTTTCGAACCTTGCGAGGGCTTGGTGCTCTGCATCGACAGGTCCCAGTCCCAAGGAGGCGTCAGCCGTCGCTGGTATGCCAGGTCGCGATGCCGTGGTCAAGGCCAGGAGGTGAGCGACCCGGGGTCCGGTAAGAGCCCCTGAGTCGCGATGCTCAGGAGGTCCCCTTTGGCGCCCAAGCAGCCGTCGCTCGGCGAGAAAGGAGAGCAGCGTAGCTGACACGGAATTGCATTAGGTGCGGGGGTAGTGCTATGATAGCCGGTGCTTTCGGGCGGTGACTTATCTCGAGAGTCGGGGATTATCCCTGGTGTGTCGTCGGGTCCGCGCGTCGGCAGGAGCGGAATCGCTCGGCGAGGTCCTCGCGTGCCCCTTCTCCCCCGCCTTTGCTCCCCTTTCTGCTCTACGTCCTTGGGTCCCGGCCCTCGAGCTAGTCTCAGCCGTCGCTGGTATGCCAGGTCGCGATGCCGTGGTCAAGGCCAGAGGGTGAGGGCTGGAGAGCCAGTAGGAGGCCTGAGTCGCGATGCTCAGGCACCCCCCCTTTAACATGCAAGCGGTTCGCGCGGATGAGAGTGAAAGCAACGCCGCGAGGGCCTCGCCTGGCGCAACTCCCTTAGGGGATCCTGTAAACTCATCATAGAAGGAAGAAGAAGTTGCCATGACAATTATCAGTCTGCCGTTAGTTGCTTCTGAGGGGAGGTGAGGCACTGGAGGCTTGACGAGGTGGCGCCATGCGGGGCTGCCGCGGCCAGAGCTCAGCCATTCAGGTTTGTCGGCGTTGTAGGGACGGACCCATGCACAAGCGTTGTGCCGTTATGGGAGCAGTTCCGTCAGTTGGCGTCAGTTGAGAAGGCAACTAGATCAAACACGTTAGCCGCGAAGGAGGGAATTCATTCAAACAGATGTTGGGAAGGTAGACATCGCTGGGTCGGGCCCGAGCGACTTGGGGATGATGAAGCCCGAGGGGCGCCCCCAACAAAGCAAGCTAACGACATGAAATAAAAGGGATACATACCGCAGGGACGGACCCAACCGGCCTGGGAACGATGCAGCCCTGGGAGGGCGCTCCCAGCTGGAAATGAAACTTGTAAGATGTCATCTGAAGGTGTCGAGGGCGAAGGGGTGTTGGTGCAGCAGACTCGGTGGGCTACGGAAGCCGATCCTCATGAGCCCCCAGGCCCAGGGGCTTCGGGAGGCTCCGGGGGCACTGGTAGCTCTCCGCGAATCATCTCCATCTCCGCCAAGGCTGCGGAACGCCTGTCTTCTTGAGCCTCCATGATGCCCCTCATGAGGCGCTGGCACGTAGCAACCGCGCTCGGCAAGAGGTAAGGCATGCGAACGTAGCTGTGGGGCGGACCCCCGCAGTGCCCCACTCGCGAGGGCCAGAGGCGCTCCATCGTAGCGACTTTATTGAGCCCTGGTACGTCGATGCAGACGCGCAGCCCACCATCCTCGCCCGGATGGGGAGCCACAGCCGGTAGACGGCGGCAACATCTCATGATTCTTGATTCCTGTAGTTCTTGAATGGCCTTGTCGACGAACTCCTGCGGGTCTGACCTTCCTTGCCTTGCTCCTTCTTGAGGGAAACGTGCTTCGAAACACGCCTCCATGTGGTGCCCAAGCGCCTCCCTCGTGACCCTGGCCAGGTCGGTGGCCCTCCAAGGGAGAGCCCCCGAGCCCTGCCTGAGGAGGGCGCCGGGCGCGCTTTCCTATGCGATGGAAGGAGGTTCCCCCTGGGCAGATGCGGGCCCTAAGGGGCCCGCCTCCCGAGGGGCCGGTCCGGACGACGTCTTCTTCTTCTTGGGGGTGGTCTCGGGAAGCCTCCTGCTTCCGCGATCCGGGTCTTCCAGTGACGCGGCCTGAAAGGCTCGCTCCAGGGAACACACTGCATCCTTTTCTTCACAGGGCACCGTGATGACTCCGCCACTCCCTGGCATCTTGAGGACGTTGTAGCCATGGTGAGTCACGGCCATGAACTTGGCCAGCGCTGGGTACCCGAGGATGGCGTTGTACGGCAGGCTGATGTGGGCGACGTCGAAGTCGATGAGCTCGGTGCGGTAGTTGTTGCGTGCCTCGAAGGTGACAGGGAGGCGGACCTGCCCAATCGGGACCGTGGAGCCGTCGGTGACTCCGGAGAAGGGCTTGGTTGGCTGAAGCTGGTCGTAGGGCACTTGGAGATTGTTGAACGTTTCCACGGACAGGACGTTGAGCCCTGCCCCACCATCGATGAGGGTCCTGGTGACCAGTACATTGCTGATGACTGGGGAGCAAAGCATCGGGAGGACTCCGGCTGTGGCCGCACACTTGAGTTGATCTGCTGAGCTGAATGTGATGACGCATGCCGACCACCTGAGGGGGCGTGTTGCTTCAAGCCTGGGGAGGACTGCATTCACTTCGCGGGCAAACTGCTTGAAGATGCGTTGGGAGGCTGGGGCTTGAGCCCCGCCCAGGATGCAGGCGATTGCGCGTGGCTCCTGGAAGCCCCCAGCCCCTTCGTCTTGATGCCGGTCCTCGTTCCTCCTTGGCTGAGGCGGCAGCGGAAGGAGGCCTGCATGGCCCTGTGGGCGATCCTCACGAGGCTGATCCCTCCAGTCCCCCTCGCGAGGCAGGTCTCGCCAACGATCCTCGCGAGGTTGATCGCGCCACCCTGGGCGCGGGCCGCGGTCTTCCCAGCGTCCTGCGTTTCTTCCTCCTCCTCGGCCGTAGCCCCGATCGGCGCGGTCGGGACGACGGCCGATCCTTCCTTCTCGCACAGCACGGAGTTCTTGGCATTCGTTGGTGTTGTGGGTGTGGAGGTCGTGGTACACACAGTACCGGCTGCCCCTGGGGGACTCAGGCAGATCTTTGCCCCGCTTGGTGTCTGGTTCTGCCGCGAGCACGGCAGCCCCCTTGTGCTTCACGTCCTTGGCCTTGGGCTTCTTCTCCTCTGGGTCTGCGGCAGGCAGCTCGTGGAGGGAGAGGCGTCCCTCTTCAGCCCTGGCGCACTTGGTCGCCAAGTTGAACAGCTCCAGGGAGGTGCACAGGTCTTCATGCATCGCCAGCTCCTCCTTCATCTTGACGTCGTGCACACCATCGGAGAAGGCCGAGATGACGGCCTCCTCGGACACCTTGGGGATCTTGAGGCGCGGGCTGTTGAAGCGCTGGATGTAATTTTGTAGGGTCTCTCCGGTTTGTTGCTTGATGCGGCGCATGTCGCTCACGGCGGGTGGCTGGTCGCGAGTACCTTGGAAGTTGGCGATGAAGCGGGTGCGCATCTGGTCCCAGGAAGAGATCGTGCCTGGAGCTAGATTCAGGAGCCAGGTGCGAGCTCCTTCCTTGAGCGCCATGGGAAACCAGTTCGCCATGACCTTCTCGTCCCCGCTGGCAGCTTCGATGCCCAGCTCACAGAGCTGGAGGAACTCTGCAGGGTCAGTCGTGCCGTCGTAACGAGGAGGCAGGTCTGGCTTGAACTTGCCGGGCCACGCGACGCTGCACAGCTCGGTGGTGTAGGCACGGCAGCCTTCGGTGGCCACGAAAGGCTTCGGCTGGTGGAGAGCTTGGTCTTGAGGGTCCCCACGCGCTGCAGCGAGGAGCAGCGCGGGGTCTTGGCGTGCCGGAGCTGGAGCAGGGTCGCGGCGCGCCGGAGCAGGGAGCGCCCGGGCAGCTCCTTGCGGGCGAGGGACTTCTTGGCAGCTCCGTTCTTGCTGCGCTGGCACCTGATGGAGCGGGTTCCGCCCAGGGGCCACGCGCCTTGGAGCCATGGCGTCTTCTTGGAGAGGAGGTGGCTGGTACGCCCCCGGAGCTTCGTTGCCCGCACGGGGCGGGCTGCGGCGCAGCGGAACGGACGGCGCAGGAGAGCCTCCCGCGGCGCGGACGAGCTCGGCGATGCGGTCGAGCCACTCTTCGTAGACGTCGTCGACAGGACGGTAGCGCAGGAGCTCGTTTGCCGCGATGAGCGCAGCTCGAGCCTCCAAGGGTGCGCGGAGCGCGCGGGACGAAGAACCAGCTGGTGTGAGCGATGGAGTAGCGGTGCGGCCGTCTTGCCGCACGGAGGATGCTGAGACGACGCTTGCTGCTCGCCCCCTGTCGGGCCGGTGGCGGCATTGATGGCGGGCGATGGGGAACAACGAGGACGTGCACTGACGGGCGCCGTCTGGGCGACGCGGGAAGCGATGGCGGCCCGGCGCTCGGCGCGGGCCCGACGAGCGTCGGACATGGACGGGACGGTCGGAGGAGAACGGGGCGGTGGAAGACGAATACCAGTGCACCCCTACCTGGCGTGCCAAATGTCAGATTTCGGGTTCCGGTAGACCCTTAAGGTTCGAACACTGGGGTGCGCGCGGAGGTTTCGCCTTCTACCGCTCCGTCTCGCAAAGATCTAGACTACTGAAAGAACTGCACAAAAGACACAAGGTTTATACTGGTTCGGGCCACCGTTGTGGTGTAATACCCTACTCCAGTGTGTGGTGGGTGGATTGCCTCTTGGGGCTGATGATGATGAACAATACAAGGAAGAATAGCCCCGCGAGGGTCTGTTCTTGGCTGGGGCGATGAACTGCTGGGAGGAGTTCAGCCACCTTTCTCTCTCTCTCTCTATGCTTCTAACTTCTCTATCCAGCCTCCCCTTCCCCTTTTTCCAACCTTCTTGCTCTGTGGGCGGCTGGTCCTATTTATAGAGGCCCTGGTCCTCTTCTCAAATATCGAGCGGGAAGGAAGCCAACAATGGCGGGCTAATTTGAAGGGGGACAACAAGTATCAGCTATCCTGACAAAAGTAGTCTTCGCCTGCGCAAAGCTCTGGTGATGACGCCGTCTTGGGCTCCACGGTGACCTCCGCCTCGTTGTCCTCCTGTTATTGGTCTCGTTGCACCGAAATGGCAACCTTTGCCTGATGCCTCGGTACTCCATGGCTGCGCTTGCCCCCTTTGCACCAAAGAGGAAAGGAGGACGCTGCGCGGATTGGCACCCGCCTGGCGCCCTGAGTCGTCATGGCTTGCGTCACGGGCACCTCGCGAGGTACCCCGCCTTGATTTCTCCGCCTCCTCATGAGCCAGCCTAACGAGGCCGCGCCTGAGAAAGCTCTGTGTCGTCCGCCCCGCGAGGCTTGGCCCCTCGCGAGGGTCTTGAGTCTTGTGTTGATGAAGATGGGCCGTGCTGGGCCCCTTTTGAGCCACGCCACAGGCCGCAGGCAGGCAAGTCTGGGGACCCCCGTTCCTAGAACGCCGACATACATGGCTAGGTCGGAACGGAGAAACAACGTCATCGTCGTGTTCATGGGGAGCCAACCAGCTGGGTCAGAACGGAATGCGTCGTCGTGTTCATCGGGAGGGCTTGGACGGAACAGCCGATGGAAACGAGGCCTGGCGTACCGCAGAACGGAGGAAACGTCCTTGTGTTTGACCGGCCACGTTCGAAATGGGATCCTGTTCATCGGGAGGGGTCCCGCGTACCGCAAAACGGAGGAAACGGACCTCCTACAGTCGAAACGGGGGTCCTGTTGATCGAGAGGGGTGTGGCGTACCACAAAACGAAGGAAACGAACTTGTGTTGGAGCGCTACAGTCAAAACGGGGTCCTGTTCATCGGTAGGGTGTGGTGTACCGCAAAACGGGACTCCATGGGATATTGTTCATCTCCACCGTCGACCCCATCGAGCCTCCACGAGCTACTGTTCATCCACCGTCGACCTCCTCCAGCCACCACCTGCGACTGTTCATCCACGGGCTCCTGTTCATCCAGCCTCCACCGCGCGCTACTCCACCGACTACTATTCAACCAGCCCTCTCCACAGGATCCTGTTCAACCACCCCTCCACGGGCTACTGTTCATCCAGCCCTCCACCATCTACTGTTCATCCTACCCTCCATGGGGTGGTCTTGTTCATCCTGCCCTCCACGGGGTCCTGTTCATCCAGCCCCAACCGGCTCGATCGATCGGGGTCCTGTCCATCCAGAGGCAACACCACGGGGTCCTATTCATCCACCCCCACCAGGAACTGTTCATCCACCCCCCCCCCCAGCACGCTCACTGTTCATCCAGAGGCAGCATCGATCGGCTTCAGTTAGCAGCAGTAGCGAAGGAATCGCTCTATTGGGTTCAGTTAACAGCCATCGATCGATCGCTCGGGTTTAGTAACGCGTAGCCTGCAGTGCAATCGCTTGGGTTCAGTTAGAGCCCAACGCCTCGCACCCACGCACGTGCGTGTATGAGAGAAATGTGCATCGCTCGGCCCCGACAACCTACCATAACTGGGAACACCCCGATATTTTCGTCGCCCTCGCTTCTACCATGGTTTCTTCCATCATGGACGGCCCAAAGAATGTCATGCAGCTGCGTCTCCGTCCCGCCCAGGACGAAAAGCCCATTTTCTGTCATGATTTTTTCTCATAGAAGTAGGCCCCCACCACATCTATGATGATACTGGGTTTTGTCACAATTATCGTCATAGAAGTGTCATAAGTATGACAGAATTTTTTTCATCCGGCCTAAAATGTCACGGATGTGTCTTTTTTTGTAGTGTCTATAGCTCTCCATGAGGCTATTCCTATCGAATGCCCCAATAACCATAATATATCTATCCGATGGTGCCAGTTATTGCACATACACGGCAGTAGGAAAAGAAGTACCATGGCATATTACGAAACTGCTACACCATGGCCGAGAACACGTGCCCATGTTATGCCATCCGGGAATAATGCCGCACTTCGAAACTAGAACCATCAATAAGTTTTGAGCTTGCGTCTCGTCACATTACAAATTACTACCATGCTATATTTAATTGAAAACATGTTCACACCGATCACAACCTAAATGGTTTCCCACTTAGGAGCGTATTAGTACTTGGTTATAAATACTACTATGCCAAGATGACTGCACATTCCTCCTCAACTCCTCATCCACAAAAATAAACAAGTCACTCAGCATCGTTTCCTGGCGTCTACCATGGCCAGCATGAGTTATAGGTCGAGAGACTACCACCAGGGAGAGGCGAGCATGGAACCGGAAAAACGAGAGATGACCCGCCTCGCCGCGAAAGCAGCCAACATGTCCCGCCGCATGGCAGTAGCAGCATAGAGGTCCCGCCGCGCCGCCCAAGCAGCACAGAGGTCCTGCCACACTGTTGATGCAGCCGACTGGTCCGGCCGCGCCACGGAAGTAGCAGAGATGTCCCGCCGCGCCATGAATGCAGCAGAGATGTCCTGTCGCGCCGTGACGGCCTAGGAAAATGTCTCGCGGGCAGGCGAGGACTCTTACAAGCGCATGCATGCAATCGTCCATAGCTAGATGGATCAGATATCTGGCTGGGCGAGGTTGCATGATGACATGAAAGCCTCGTTTGTACAGGCCAAGCGCGACCTACTGAGGCCGAAGATCGTCGGAAGGGCGAAGCAGGCAGAGGAGACTAGTGCCTTGTTGAAGTGGACGGGCGTCATCGTTAAGACACTTATGGATGAGAATGCCATGCTCCGCATCAAGCGTGAAAGGCTGGTGTAGGAATCCGTGGATGCTGCCAAGAAGTGTATTAAGGACATGAAACTGATGAAAGAGATCATGGCCGCTCGCCGCGAGAACTAGTCTTCGCGACCTACGGCGCATCAAGAAAGTAGAGATCAGCGAGCCAGATCATTGTATGCATCTTCCTTCTTTTTTTGCCCTTGTGTATTTCGGGTGTAGCTTTTTTAATTATCTTCCTAAATATGTAAGACAATTATTATCCAGTATCGTTGTCCTTATATATTCACCAGTCTTGCTATAAGTCATAGTAGATGCTATATAGGTCCGTCGGATCTTACATCAAGATCCGTGCAAAATTTTCTTTTCAGGTTTTCTTTTTTCTCTCTTAAATCTCAGTCGAGTGAGACATAGCCACGCCATTAAATAGTGGCTCGGGCGCCATTAATGGAGACCTTGGGAGAGAGGTGGGCGGCAGATGGAGGTCAAAGGGCTCTCCTCCTGATAAGCACGCGCAGGGGTCTAATCGCATGCTTCCCGTACTCAAATAGCTACCCTGCACGACACCTCCTAGCTAATAAAAAAGGGGACGCCTGGCGGCACGTAAATGGTAAGTAGAACGCCCATGGTTTCAATAATACTAGTGTTTCGGATTGTAACGTGACAACACTTGTTCCAAAATGACTTTGTTGATTGTTAATGTGTGCACCTTCGCAAATCAGACAGTAAAATTACCACATCATGTTGGTGCCATGTCATGACACCAAGCGAAGTTTCATGATTTTCATGTGTGTTTTGGATTTACACGAATTAAAAAAACCAAGTTTCTCAATGTTTTCGGTTGAGCCACGATGGCCAGATGTTTGAATTTCACTCCCATTTCTTGCACGAGACCTAGAAATTTACCTGAGGACACACATGTGATTTTTCAACAAACTTTGGTGCTGGAGCATGTGCTTGTAGTTCAAATTTGAATAATGCACATTAAATGATCAGAAACTCGATTAATGTATAAAAAAGGCCGAACGAACGTGGAAAATTCCAAAATTTAACACGACACCCATATAGTTCTATGTTGCCTCTATAAAGAAAATCAAGGGGGGCATCATATATTGTTTCGCACACAAAGTTGACACGTTCCCTCTCAGAACCACGAGCCTTCTTGAGAGAAGCTCCGGTTTGCAGGAAGCTTATACCAAAACTTGTTCCAATTCGGCCAAAAATTTTACCACAGCATTTTAGTACCATGACATGACACCATGCCAAGTTTCATGATTTTCAAGTGTGTTTTGGATTTACAAGAATTTTAAAACCATGATTCTCAATGTTCTCGGCCGAGCCACGATGCCCAGATGTTTGAATTTCATTCCCATTTCTTGCACGAGACCTAGAAATTCACCCGAGGGCACACATGTTATTTTTCAACCAACTTTGGTGCATTGGAGCATGTGCTTGTAGTTCAAATTTGAATTATGCACATTAAATGACCAGAAACTCAATTAATGTATAAAAAGGCCAAACAAACCCGGACTAATCCCAAAATTTAACACGACACTCATATAGTTCTATGTTGCCTCTGTAAAGAAAATCAGGGGGCATCATATATCGTTTTGCACACAAAGGTGACACATTCCCTCTCAGAACCACGAGCCTTGTTGAGAGAAGCTCCGGTTTGCAAGAAGCTTATACCAAAACTTGCTCCAATACAGCCAAGTTTTTTACCACAACATGTTAGTGCCATGACATGGCACCATGCCAAGTTTCATGATTTCCAGGCGAGTTTTGGATTTAGAGGAATTTAAAAACCAAGTTTCTCAATGTTCTCAGCCGAGTCACAATGCCCAGATGTTTGAATTTAATTCCATTTCTTGCATGGGACCTAGAAATTCACCCAAGGACACACATCTGATTTTTCAACCAACTTTGCTGCACCGGAGCATGTGCTTGCAGTTCAAATTTGAATTATGCACATTAAATGTCTGAAAGCTCAATTAATATATAAAAAAGGTCAAACAAACCCGGAATAATTCCAAATATTTAACAAAATGTAAACTAAACTAATATCTTCTCTATGTGGGGAATTTAATAAATGTCTATTATATTTGTTTTCTACCCTATTCAGATTTAGTAGATACGACAGTTTGACGCTCTCACATAATCTATTATTGACACTATAGGGGATGTTGATTCCTATCAACTACCATATCCTAAAGGTTAAAACAGGTACATAATCATCTTATCTGTTTTGCACAGTGCACTACCAACCCCTATACGACGATGCACATTAAACTATTGATATAAGTTTTATGTAAACCAGTGGCTTAAAGTTGATTTTCCTATTGTTTGAAATTGTGTCAATAAAGATTTTTTTTAAGAATAGTGTTTACTGATGTTGTCGGATGTGTGTATGAAATATGATTTTTTTTCCTCCCGTTGCAACACACGAGCATGTTTTGCTAGTGTATAAAAAGGTCAAACGAACCCGAAATAATTCCAAAATTTAATAGGGCACTCATATAGTTCTATGTTGCCTCTTGATACGTTCATTTTGCATCATGCTTTTATATCGATATTTATTGAATTATGGGCTGTTATTACACATTATGTCACAATACTTATGCATATTCTCTCTTATTTTACAAGGTTTACATGAAGAGGGGGAATGCCGACAGCTGGAATTCTGGGCTGGAAAAGGAGAAAATATTAGAGACCTATTCTGCACAACTCCAAAACTCCTGAAACTTCACAGGAGCACGTTTCAGAATATAAAAAAATATAGGGCGAAGGAAGCACCAGAGGGGCCATCCACCATCCATGAGGGTGGGGGCGCGCCCTATCCCCTGGGTGCGCCCCCTACCTCATGGGCTCTGTGGCAGCCCTCTGATGCCCATCTTACGCTATATCAGGTCTTTCGTCCCGAAAAAAATCATAAGCAAGCTCACGGAACGAAACTCCGCCGCCACGAGGCGGAACCTTGGCGGAACCAATCTAGGGCTTCGGTGGAGCTGTTCTGCCAGGGAAACTTCCCTCCGGGAGGGGGAAATCATCACCATCATCATCACCATCGATCCTCTCATCGGGAGGGGGTCAATCTCCATCAACATCTTCACCAGCACCATCTCATCTCAAACCCTAGTTCATCTCTTGTATCCAATCTTTGTCCCAAAGCCTCAGATTGGTACCTGTGGGTTGCTAGTAGTGTTAATTACTCATTGTAGTTGATGCTAGTTGGTTTATTTGGGGGAAGATCATATGTTCAGATCCTTTATGCATATTAATACCCCTCTGATTATGAACATGATTATGATTTGTGAGTAGTTACATTTTTTCCTGAGGACATGGGAGAAGTCTTGCTATAAGTAGTCATGTGAATTTGGTATTCGTTCGATATTTTGATGAGATGTATGTCGTCTATCCTCTAGTGGTGTCATGTGAACGTCGACTATATGACACTTCACCATTTTTGGGACTAGAGTAAGGTATTGGTAAGTAATAAGTAGGTGATGGGTTGATAGAGTGACAGAAGCTTAAACCCTAATTTATGAGTTGCTTCATAAGGGGCTGATTTGGGTCCATATGTTCCATGCTATGGTTAGGTTTACCTTAATACTTATTTTGTAGTTGCAGATGCTTGCAAGAGGGGTTAATCATAAGTGGGATGCTTGTCCAAGGAAGGGTAGTACCCAAGCACCGGTCCACCCACATATCAAATTATCAAAGTACCGAACGCGAATCATATGAGCGTGATGAAAACTAGCTTGACGATAATTCCCATGTGTCCTCGAGAGCATTATCCTTTATATAAGAGTTTGTCCAGGCTTGTCCTTTGCTACAAAAAGAATTAGGCCATCATGCTGCACCTTATTTACTTTTATTACTTGTTACCCGTTACAAATTACCTTATCACAAAACTACCTGTTATCGATAATTTCAGTGCTTGCAGAGAATACTTTACTGAAAAATGCTTATCATTTCGTTTTGCTCCTCATTGGGCTCGACACTCTTTCTTATCGAAAGGACTATGATAGATCCCCTATACTTGTGGGTCATAACTTCTGTAAAGAAAATCAGGGGGGAGGCAGCGTATATCATTTCGCACACAAAGGTGACACGTTCCCTCTCGGAAGCACGAGGCTTGTTGAGACAATCTCCGGTTTGCAAGAACCTTATACCAAAACTTGTCCCAATTCGGCCAAAAAATATACATATGAAAACAGAGTTTAGATTATCCCGAACATCTCACTACCTAGACCAATGTACTGTGATTTGAATTCAACATAAAATGGATACAAACATTTGAATTTGAGAACGTATGGTACTTGTAGTTCATAGTGAAATATGATTACTACTATATGCATGTTTTCTGTTATCAAGATAATACTTAAATGATGGTATAACTTGACAACAATCATATTCAAAGAAGGAAAATTGATTCAAATTTAGTCCATATGGTAGACGACAATATATGTGTTTATAGGGTGGAGTAAAATGTTGATATAAGATGGAAGATCAAAATGTAGGACTACATCCATTATAAACCGCAATGTCACCCAACGATATATTTTAATTCAACATAAAGTGGATTCAAAAATTTAAATTCGAGATCCTGGCATTTGTACTCATATAAAAAGGGACATGAATCTTTCTTGTGGTGGGAATTGGTTTGTTTTTTGTTGTTGTTGAGGGAAGTGCGAATTGATTTGTTACTATACAGGGTAATCTTCTTCTCCCGATTTTTTTTACATTTTTCTTGTAGTTTTTTAAATGGCATTTATAGCAATATAGTAAAAGGGGACATCACTCTCTTGTGTCTTGTATGAATTTTTTATGTACACGTTAAGTTTGTTCTGCCGAACATGGAATCCGCGCCTTGTTATCCCGAAATTTTCAAGCTCGAGTATCTTTTGTCTCTTCTGCTGTGAAACTCCCGCCTCTTCAACCCGCGTCGTGCCTTGTTATCCTGAAATGTTTACGCACGAGGAAACTCCTTCCTCATCCGAAATTGGTCCAGGAGCCCAGTAGACACGTGAAATCCCCCTTGTACCCTCAGCTGAAAATGCCGCCTCGACATCACGTGGTCAAAACCGGTGGGGGTACGTTCGTAACTTACCCTACATTTCGGACAAACGTGTTCCTAAGCCATGGCTACCCTACCTTCCCCTACGTCCCCCCCCCCATTCGTACACCGAGGCCGCCAAAACCCATGAAACCCCACGCTCCCCCGTCGGCCTCCCGACCACTGCCCAGCCGGAGATTCTTCCCTGACGACGTCGTTCACCGCAACAGTTCACCTTCCCTCATCCACCACACTGCTTGGGGATCCGTAGTCGATCTCGCCGTCCCGCCGATCAGCCGCCCCGTCCTCCACCTCCAAGGAGCTGCCCCGACATTCGTCTCGTCTATCGCACCACCTCCATCCCACAACGTCGTCTTGACCTGCCCTGCCGGAACCGGTGCACTCTCACCAATTCCTCCAATGAAGCCGAGCCCTACTCGGCACCACCAAGGAGGTTCTGCACTCACCCCTACATTTTATCTGTTATTCGATTTCATGGGGCTGCTGGTGCTCGATACCGAGAAGCCATGGCGGGTCTTCATTCGTCTCCAACGTATCTATAATTTATGAAGTGTTCATGCCATGTTTACAACAATTCTATATGATTTTGGTATGATTTGATTAGAACTAACCCGGACTGACGCTGTTTTTAGAAGAACTACTTTGGTGTTGTTTTTGTGCAAAAATAGAAGTTCTCGAAATGGGCTAAAAATTTACGGAGATTTTTTTTGGAAAATTAAAAAATATTGCAGCAAAAAGATACCAGAGAGGAGTCCCGGGGTAACCACAAGGGTGGGGGCGCTCGCACCCCCCTAGGGCACGCCCCCCGTCCTTGTCGTCGCCTCGTGGGACCTCTTGACTTGTCCCCAATGCCAACACCTCCTATAAATCCCCAAAACCACAGAACAGAACCTGGATCGGGAGTTTCGCCGGTGTAAGCCTCTGTAGCCATGAAAAACCAATCTAGGCCCTCTTTGGCACCCAGCTGGAGGGGGCCATCATCACTGGAGGCCATCGAGGAGGATCCTGGAAGGGGTCCATTATCACCGCGGAGGCCAAGGACCAGAGGGAGAACCTCTCCCCATCTAGGGGGAGGCCATGGAGGAGGAAGCATAAGGGGGAGAACCTCTCCCCTCTTTCGGTGGTGCCGGAGTGCCACTGGGGGAACCATCGCCGCGGTGATCGTCTTCATCATCATCACCATCCTCATATCTTTTATGTGGTCCACTCTCCCGCACCCTGCTGTAATCCCCTACTTGAACATGGTGCTTTATGCCACATATTATGATCCAATGATGTGTTGCCATCCTATGATGTTTTGAGTAGATTTCCTTTATCTTTTCGGTTGATTGATGATCTAGATTGGTTTGAGTTGTATGTTTTATTTTGGTGTTGTTCTATGGTGCCTTCCGTGCCGTGCACACCTGAGGGATTCCCGCTGTAGGGTTTTGCAATACGTTCATGATTCTTTTATAGTGGGTTGCTTGAGTTACAGAAGTATAAACCCGAGTAAGGGGGTTGTTGCGTATGGGATAAAGGGGACTTGATGCTTTAATGCTATGCTTGTGTTTTACCTTAATGATCTTTAGTAGTTGCAGATGCTTGCTAGAGTTCCAATCATAAGTGCATATGATCCAAGAAGAGAAAGTATGTTATCTTATGCCTCTCCCTCATATGAAATTGCAATGACGACTACCGATCTTGTTAACAATTGCCTAGGATAATTCCACACACCGATCCATCATTATTCCACACTCGATATTTATAATACATAGTAATATATTCTAAATTTATATTAAAAGAACCTACTTTTACATTTTAGTTCTCCGATATCATGCAAAGTTATCCTCTTCATACCCATGACGTAGTTTTTTTCTCGTTTCTAGTTGGAAGCAAATGTTCGGTGTACGTAGAGTCGTATCAGTGGACGATAGGACTTGAGAGAATATTGATCTTACCTTTAGCTCCTTGTAGGTTCGACACTCCATACTTATCACTTCCACCTTTGGAAGTTGCTACGATGATTCCTTGCACTTGGGGATTATCAAGATCTTTTATGGAGCCGTTGCCGGGGAGCAATAGTGTGGGGTTGATATTTTCGTGTATGCTTGTTTGCTTTCTTCACTAAGTATAATTTGTTTTCCCTTTTGTTTTTCTTTAGTTGTGGGTGAACCAAACAAAAAAAATTACAAAATGAAAATACTAATTTTTTTACTTGCCTCTTGTGCCTAAAATGTTTTTCAAAAAGAGAAGTGATTGGAAGGTTATGCATTGGAGAACTAAGGGTCGACCTTGAACACCTATGTTCATGCTCATGGAAACAATGTAGAATTTTTCATGGAAGTTTCTCAAATATAATTATCCCCTTGTATATATTTATTGTATTATAAAAATAATGTGCCAAGATTTTGGTTTTAGGATGCCTATATTGCTTCTTTGCTATGTGCGGTGCAAAAACAGAAACTTTTGCTGTAGCGCGTGAATTTATGTTTTTTACTGGAGCATGGTAAAATCTTGAAATTTATACACATTACTGCTCTAAAAATTGTTTAGATGTTCCTATTTTATTACAATTTTTGAAGTTATAGAAGTATATGAAAGTTTGAGATGCTAG
This sequence comes from Triticum urartu, assembly GCF_056163025.1. Classification (NCBI taxonomy): domain Eukaryota; kingdom Viridiplantae; phylum Streptophyta; class Magnoliopsida; order Poales; family Poaceae; genus Triticum; species Triticum urartu. Next base: position 299,011,347 of record NC_141877.1, read on the forward strand.
AGACTGTCCTGTTTTTTACAGATTCTATTTTCTATGTGTTGTTCACTTATTTTGATGAATCTATGGGTAGTATCGGGGGGTATGTGAAGGAAATATGCCCTAGAGGCAATAACAAAGTTATTATTTATTTCCTTATATCATGATAAATGTTTATTATTCATGCTAGAATTGTATTAACCGGAAACATAATACATGTGTGAATACATAGACAAACAGAATGTCACTAGTATGCCTCTACTTGACTAGCTCGTTAATCGAAGATGGTTATGTTTCCTAGCCATAGACATGAGTTGTCATTTGATTAACGGGATCACATCATTAGGAGAATGATGTGATTGACATGACCCATTCTGTTAGCTTAGCACACGATCGTTTAGTATGTTGCTATTGCTTTCTTCATGACGTATACAAGTTCCTATGACTATGAGATTATGCAACTCCCGTTTACCAGAGGAACACTTTGTGTGCTACCAAACGTCACAACGTAACTGGGTGATTATAAAGGTGCTCTACAGGTGTCTCCGAAGGTACTTGTTGGGTTGGCGTATTTCGAGATTACGATTTGTCACTCCGATTGTCGGAGAGGTATCTCTGGGCCCTCTCGGTAATGCACATCACTTAAGCCTTGCAAGCATTGCATCTAATGAGTTAGTTGTGACATGTTGTATTACGGAACGAGTAAAGAGACTTGCCGGTAACGAGATTGGACTAGGTATTGAGATACCGACGATCGAATCTCGGGCAAGTAACATACCGATGACAAAGGGAACAACGTATGTTGTTATGCGGTCTGACCGATAAAGATCTTCGTAGAATATGTAGGAGCCAATATGGGCATCCAGGTCCCGCTATTGGTTATTGACCGGAAACATGTCTCGGTCATGTCTACATTGTTCTCGAACCATAGGGTCCGCACGCTTAAGGTTTCGATGACAGTTATATAATGAGTTTATGAGTTTTGATGTACCGAAGGAGTTCGGAGTCCCGGATGAGATCGGGGACATGACGAGGAGTCTCGAAATGGTCGAGACGTAAAGATCGATATATTGGACGACTATATTCGGACATCGGATAGGTTTCGAGTGGTTCGGGTATTTTTCGGAGTACCGAGGAGTTACGGGAATACGGGGGAGAAGTATTGGGCCTTATTGGGCCATACGGGAAAGAGAGAGGGGCTGCCTAGGGCAGGCCGCGCGCCCCCCCAAGGCCTAGTCCGAATTGGACTAGGGGGAGGGGCTGCGCCCCGTCCTTCCTTCCCTTCTCCCTTCCCTTTCCTTGTCTCCTACTCCTAATACTTGGAAGGACTCCTAGTTGGACTAGGAAAGGGGGAATCCTACTCCCGCTGGGAGTAGGACTCCCCTAGGGCGCGCCATAGAGAGGGCCGGCCCTCCCCTCCTCCACTCCTTTATATACGGGGGCAGGGGGCACCCCATAGACACACAAGTTGATCTTTGTGATCGTTCCTTAGCCGTGTGCGGTGCACCCCTCCACCATATTCCACCTCGGTCATATTGTAGCGGTGCTTAGGCGAAGCCCTGCGACGTAAAACATCAAGATCGTCACCACGCCTTCATGCTGACGGAACTCCTCCCCGACGCTTTGCTGGATCGGAGCCCGGGGATCGTCATCGAGCTGAACGTGTGCCAAGAACTGGGAGGTGCCGGAGTAACGGTGCTTGGATCGGTTGGATCGTGAAGACGTACGACTACATCAACCGCGTTTATATAACGCTTCGGCTTTCGGTCTACGGGGGTACGTGGACAACACTCTCCCCTCTCGTTGCTATGCATCACCATGATCTTGCATGTGCGTAGGAAATTTTTTGAAATTACTACGTTCCCCGACAGTATGAACCATGGTGAAGTTGGAATAAAGTAGATATAATGCAAATATGAAATTGGAATGAGTTTACAATAGTACCTAAAGGTACTGATTTGCTTTATTATACTAAAGGATCTCACAAGGTTTTTTGTTAAGGTTTGTGTGGATGAAGTGTTCGAAGAACGAGGAGTTATCGATATGAGAAGAATATGGAGAGGCAAGAGTTCAAACTTGGGGATGCCCAAGTCACCCCAAGTAAATATTTCAAGGATACTCAAGCATTTAAGCTTGGGGATGGCCCGGTTGGCATCCCATCTTTATTCCTCAACAATTATCGGTGTACCTCAGTTTTTGTTTTGTTCACATGGTATGTGTCTTTTGAGTTTATTTTTCCTTTCTTTTTCTTTATGTACCATGCTAGTATGAGATATAGCTTCATTGATTTATAGAATGCTTCATGTGCTTCACTTTATTCTTTTGAGTATGGCTTTATAGAATGCTCTTTGTGCTTCACTTAAATCTTTTGAGTATGGTTTTATAGATTGCTTCGTGTGTGTCACTTATGTATTTTGAGCTTGGATATTGGTTGATCTGTCCTAATTGTAGAATTCTCTATGAACTTCACTTATATCCTTTAGAGAATGAATAAAATTATCATTGAAATTAGGCTTGGAAGAGTGTCATTAAAATATCATGCCTAGCTAAAAAGGCATTAAAGAAAAGCGCTTGTTGGGAGATAACCCAATATTTACCCTTACTATTTTGTGTGTTCACATGATTAATATACTGTAGTAATCATGTTTTATAGCTTTTGTTTCAATGAAGTGCCAAGTAAAGCCTTTGGGGTAGTTTGGATGATAGTTGACTTGATTTTGTGCAAAAAAACAGAAAATTTTGCGCCGAGTCACAAAATTGTTTAAAATTACTAGAGCATTGAAAAATTCTAAATTTTTTACAGATGATTTATATACAAATTTTCTACTTTTTCCTAATTTTTCAGAATTGTTGGAGTAATATAAGTATGGTTGTTATTTAGATCATTACAGACTGTTCTGTTTTTGACAGATTTTGTTTTCAATGCATAGTTTGCTTGTTTTCTAGTTTCTACAGCTTATATTGCTCAATATAAATTGTAGAAATGATATGGTACAGTAGGCATTGTGTGAGAACAATTATGAATCTTTTCTTGAAAGTACCAAAGTGATTGAGTTGTCTTTCTCATACTAACCCATCTCACGAAGTTCTGTTAAGTTTGTGTGACTGAAGTTTTCAAGTTTTGGGTGAGATATTGATAAGAGGAGAATAAGGACTGGAAAGACCCTAAGCTTGGGGATGCCCAAGGCACCCCAAGGTAATATTCAAGGAAGAGTTAAGCGCCTAAGCTTGGGGTGCCCCGTAAGGCATCCCTTCTTTCGTCTTCAAAACCATCGGTATACCTTACTCACAACTATACTTTTATTCGTCACATGCTATGTGTTTTGCTTGGAGCGTGTTTTCATTCTACTTGCTGTTTAAATAAAATCATTGAATCTGAAATTTTGAATGAGGGAGAGTCCCCCCATGGCTAGTTAATAATTTGAGTACTCAGTGTTCTTCACTTATATCTTTTTGGACTAGTTTGTCATTTACTCACATGCTTCACTTATATCCTATGAGTAAATGGTTCAATGAATCGAATATCGTAGATCTGAAATTATATATGCTTCATATGCTTATCCCATGAGGAGTAATGAATTCACATATAAGAAGTATAGGTGGTAAAATTTATTGAAAGTTAATAAACACCGCATTGGTCACTTGAACAATTCATGAAAGAATATTGAATGAAGAGAGATTTCACATATAAATATACTATCTTAGACATCTTCTATGATTGTGAGCCCCATTAATTATTTTCAAACTTGAGAAAATTAGTTGAAGTTGGACAAGCAAGACAACATAATGAGTTATGTTTTGGTATATTTGCATAGAAGTTATATTGTTTTGGATCCCCTAACATGTGGTGCTTGCTAAGGATCCTTTGCTAGCCAAAATTTTGTACTAAGTACAGATACTACTTGTGCATCCAAAACCCCTAAACCCCATTTCATGCCATGTGTGTCCATCATATCTACCTATGGATTGAATAAGGTTCTTCAAGTAAGTTGTCATCGGCGCAAAAGCAATAAAAATTTCTCCTAAATATGTATGATCTTTTATTGTAAGGGAAAATAAGCGTTGTACGAACTTGTGGTGGTAAAGAAATAAAAGTGACAGATTGCATAATAATGGTTACTATCACAAAAGGCAATAAAACATGACATTCCTTTGCATTAAGGGTTTGCACATCCAACATTTAAAAGCGCATGACAACCTCTGCTTCCCTTTGCGAAGGGCCTATCTTTTACTTTCATGTATTTACTTTTATGCAAGAGTCAATAGTATTCCTTCCTATTTCAACCTTAATTATTATTTAGTTGGCAAGCATCATGTGGTGGGGAAAGATCCAAGCATATATGGCCATTAAAATAAATTTGATCATGAATTATTATTGTTGACAATTATCTATATGATAAATAAGTTGGGAGGCGAAACATTAAGCCCCTATGTTTCTTTGTTCTTTGAGTGTTGGCAATCATGGAAGACTATATGATATTTGAGTATGTGGAGTTTGCTAAATCAAAGCTCTTACATATACCCTTCCTGAAAATAAGATGAATTGCAATTGTTTCATGACTAAGAACATGGTTTGTTAGTTTCAAGAAACTTTATGGTCTATACTTTAGCATGTGAATAGCTTGCTACTTGATCATGAGGACTTTTATGACATGAGCTACTGTTTATGATAAAGAATAATGTTAGAAAAAGCGATTGGAATTATCATTGATCAAACTTGTGCACTTCTTGCATTCACACTTCATAAGTTATTTCTTTTTTCATTAACCTACTCGAGGACGAGCGGGAATTAAGCTTCAGGATGCTGATACGTCTCCAACGTATCTATAATTTATGAAGTATTCATGCCATGTTTACAACAATTCTATATGATTTTGGTATGATTTGATTAGAACTAACCCGCACTTACGCTATTTTTAGCAGAACTACTGTGGTGTTGTTTTTGTGCTGAAACAAAAGTTCTCACAATGGGCTGAAAATTTACGGAGAATATTTTTGGAAAATATAAAAATATTGGGGCAAAAAGATACCAGAGAGGAGTCCCGGGGTAACCACAAGGGTGGGGGCGCCTCCACCCCACTAGGGCGCACCCCCTGTCCTTATCATTGCCTCGTGGGCCCTCTTGACTTGTCCCCAACACCAACACCTCCTATAAATCAGCAAAACCCCTGAACAGAACCTGGATCAGGAGTTCTGTCGCCGTAAGCCTCTGTAGCCTTGAAAAACTAATCTAGGCCCTCTCTGGCTGAAGGAAATATGCCCTAGAGCCAATAATAAAGTTGTTATTTATAATTCCTTATGTCATGATAAATGTTTATTATTCATGCTAGAATTGTATTAATCGGAAACTTAGTACATGTGTGAATATATAGACAAACAGAGCATCACTAGTATGACTCTACTTGACTAGCTCATTGAATCAAAGATGGTTAAATTTCCTAGCCATAGACATGAGTTCTCATTTGATTAACGGGATCACATCATTAGAGAATGATGTGATTGACATGACCCATTCCGTTAGCTTAACATTTGATCGTTTAGTATATTGCTATTGCTTTCTTCATGACTTATACATGTTCCCACGACTATGAGATTATGCAACTCCCGAATACCGGAGGAACACTTTGTGTGCTACCAAACATCACAACGTAACTAGGTGATTATAAAGGTGCTCTACATGTGTCTCCGATGGTACTTGTTGAGTTGGCATAGATCAAGATTAGGATTTGTCACTCCGATTGTCGGAGAGGTATCTCTGGGCCCTCTCGCTAATGCACATCAGTATAAGCCTTGTAAGCATTGTAACCAAAGAGTTAGTTGCGGGACGATGCATTACAGAATGAGTAAAGAGACCTGCCGCTAACAAGATTGAACTAGGTATTGAGATAACGATGATCGAATCTCGGGAAAGTAACATACCGATGACAAAGGGAACAACGTATGTTGTTATGCGGTTTGACCGATAAAGGTCTTCGTAGAATATGTAGGAGCCAATATGAACATCCAGGTTCCGCTATGAGTTTATGTGATTTGATGGACCGATGGTAGTTTGGAGTCCCGTATGAGATCGGGGACATGACGTGGAGTCTCGAAATGGTCGAGATGTAAAGATTGATATATTGGACGACTATATTCGGACATCGGAAAGGTTCCGAGTGATTCGGGTATTTTTCGGAGTACCGAGGAGTTACGGGAATACGGGGAAGAAGTATCGGGCCTCATGGGCCAAGTGGTGGAAGAGAGGAGGCAGGGCGCGCGGCCCCCCTAGCCCAAACCGAATTGGACTAGGGGGCCGGCCCCCCTTTCCTCCTTTCCTCCCTGTCCTTCCTTCTCCCTCTCCTCCTTCCTTTCCCACTCATAGTAGGAGTAGGAAAGGGGAGTCCTACTCCTACTAGGAGGAGGACTCCTCCTCCTGGCGCACCCTGCAAGGGCCGACCGGCATCCCCCCTTGCTCATTTATATACGGGGGCAGGGGGGCACCCCAGGACACACAAGTTGATTGTTCCAAGCCTTGTGCGGTGCCCCCCTCCACCATAATCCACCTCGATCATATCGTAGCGGTGCTTACGCGAAGCCCTGCGTCCGTAGCAACATCATCACCATCATCACACCATCATGCTGACGAAACTCTCCCGTGAAGCTCTGCTAGATCGGAGTTCATGGGACGGCATCGAGCTGAACGTGTGCTGAACTTGGAGGTTCCTTGAGTTTGGTACTTGGATTGGTCGGATCGCGAAGACGGACGACTACATCAACCGCGTTCTCATAACGCTTCCACTCATGGTCTATGAGGGTACGTAGACAATACTCTCCCCTCTCGTTGCTGTGCATCACCATGATTTTGCGTAAGCGTAGGATTTTTTTTTTGAAATTACTACGTTCCCAACAGTGGCATCCGAGCCAGGTTTATGCGTAGATGTTATATGCCCGAGTAGAACAAAAGTGAGTTTTGGGCGATACGAGTCATACTGCTTACCAGCATGTCATACTTTGGTTCGATGGTATTGTTGGATGAAGCGACCCGGACCGACATTACGCGTACGCTTACGCGAGACTGGTTCTACCGACGTGCTTTGCACACAGGTGGCTGGCGGGTATCAGTTTCTCCAACTTTAGTTGAATCGAGTGTGGCTACGCCCGGTCCTTGTGAAGGTTAAAACATCACATACTTACCGAAATATCGTGGTGGTTTTGATGCGTAGGTAAGAACGGTTCTTGCTCAGCCCGTAGCAGCCACGTAAAACTTGCAACAACAAAGTAGATGACGTCTAACTTGTTTTTGCAGGGCATGTTGTGATGTGATATGGTCAACACGTGATAAGATATAAGTTGTTCTATAAGATGATCTTGTTTTGTTGAAGTTATCGGCAACTGGTAGAAGCCTTATGGTTGTCTCTTTATTGCATAAGATGCAAGTGCCAAATAATTGCTTTACTTTATCGCTATGCGATAGGAATAGTTGGTGAGACGATCATGTGATGACACGTTGATAGAGATCAAAATGATGGAGATCATGGTGTCATGCCGGTAACAATGAAGATCACGACAGTACTTTGGAGATGGAGATCAAAAGCACAAGATGATGGTGGACATATCATGTCACATATTTTGATTTCATCTGATGTTTATCTTTTATACCTCTTATTTTTCTTAGTTCGATGGTAGCTTTATAAGATGATCTCTACTAAATTTCAAGGTACAAGTTTTCGCCCTAAGTATGAACCGTTCCCAAAGTTCGTCGTGCCGAGACACCACGTGATGATCGAGTGTGATAAGCTCTACATTCACACACAGCGGGTGCAAGCCAGTTTAGCTCACGCAGAAATACTCAGGTTAAACTTGACGAGCCCAGCATATGCAGATATGGCCTCAGAACACTGAGACCGAAAGGTCAAGCGTGAATCATATAGAAGGTATGATCAATATAGTGATGTTCACCATTGAAAACTACTCCATCTCACGTGATGTTCGGACATGGTTTAGTTGATATGGATCACATGATCACTTAGATGATTAGAGGGATGTCTATCTAAGTGGGAGTTCTTAAGTAATATGATTAATTGAACTTTAATTTATCATGAACTTAGTCCTGGTAGTATTAGCATATCTATGTTGTAGATCAATAGCTCGCGTTTAGCTCCCTTGTTTTATTTTGATATGTTCCTAGAGAAAAATAAATTGAAAGATGTTAGTAGCAATGATCTGGACTAGCTCCGTGATCTGAGGGTTATCCTCATTGCTGCATAGAAGTATTATGTCCTTGATGCACCGCTAGGTGACGGACCTATTGCTGGAGCAAATACAAACGTTGTGAACGTTTCACAAAGCTCGGTATGATGACTACTTAGTAGTTTAGTGCACCATGCTTTACGGCTTAGATCCGGGACTTCAAAAATGTTTTGAAATGTCATGGAGCATATGAGATGTTCCAAGAGCTGAAATTGGTATTTCAGACTCATGCCCATGTCGAAAGGTGTGAGACCTTTGACAAGTAATTTTCCTACAAGATGGAGGAAAATAGATCAGCTAGTGAGCATGTGCTCAGAATGTCTGAGTACTACAATCACTTGAATCAAGTGGGAGTTAATCTTCCAGATAAGATAGTGATTGACAGAGTTCTCTAGTCGCTATCACCAAGTTACTAGAACTTCATGATGAACTATAATATGCAAGGGATAACGGAAATGATTCCCAAGCTCTTCGTGATGCTAAAATCGACGAAGGTAGAAATCAAGAAAAGCATCAAGTGTTGATGGTTAACAAGACCACTAGTTTCAAGAGAAGGGGAAGGGGAACTTCAAAAAGAACGGCAAGCAAGTTGCTGCTCCCGTGAAGAAGCCCAAAGCTAGACCCAAGCCTGAAACTGAGTGCTTCTACTGCAAAGGAAATTGTCACTGGAAGTGGAACTGCCCTATATACTTGGTGGATAAGAAGGATGGCAAAGTGAACAAATGTATATTGGATATACATTTTATTGATGTGTAGTTTACTAGTGTTTATAGCAACCCCTCGACATTTGATACTCGTTCAGTTGCTAAGAGTAGTAACTCAAAACGGGAGTTGCAGAATGAACAGAAACTTGTTAAGGGCGAGGTGACAATGTGTGTTGGAAGTAGTTCCAAGATTGATATGATCATCATTGCACACTCCCTATACTTTCGGGATTAGTGTTGAACCTAAATAAGTGTTATTTCATGTTTGCGTTAAGAATGAATATGATTTGATCATGTTTATTGCAATACGGTTATTCATTTAAAGTCAGAGAATAATTGTTGTTCTGTTTACATGAATAATACCTTCAATGGTCATACACCCAAGGTGAATGGTTTATTGAATCTCGATCGTAGTGATACACATATTCATAATATTGAAGCCAAAAGATGCAAAGTTAATAATGATAGTACAACATATTTGTGGCACTACCGTTTAGGTCATATTGGTGTAAAGCACATGAAGAAAATCCATGTTGATGGGCTTCTGGAATCACTTGATTATGAATCAGTTGATGCTTGCGAACCATGCCTCATGGGAAAGATAACTAAGACTCCGTTCTCCGGAACAATGGAGCAAGCAACTGACTTATTGGAAATAATACATACTAATGTATGCGGTCCGATGAGTGTTGAGGCTCGCAGCAGGTATCGTTATTTTCTAACCTTCACAAATTATTTGAGCAAATATGGGTATATCTACTTGATGAAACGTAAGTCTGAAACATTTGAAAAGTTCAAAGAATTTTAGAGTGAAGTGGAAAATCATCGTAACAAGAAAATAAAGTTTCTACGATTTGATCATGAATGATAATATTTGAGTTACGAGTTTGGTCTTCATTTGAAACAATGCGGAATAGTTTCGCAACTCACGCCACCCGGACCACCATAGCGTAATGGTGTGTCCGAACATCGTAATCATACTTTACTAGATATGGTGCGACCTATGATGTCTCTTACTGATTTACCGCTATCGTTTTGGGGTTATGCTTTAGAGACAGCTGCAGTCACATTAAATAGGGCACCATCTAAATCCGTTGAGACGACGCCTTATGAACTATGGTTTGGCAAGAAACCAAAGTTGTCGTTTCTTAAAAGTTTGGGGCTGCGATGCTTATGTGAAAAAGCTTCAACCTGATATGCTCAAACCTAAATCGGAGAAATGTGTCTTCATAGGATACTCAAAGGAGACAGTTGGGTACATCTTCTATCACAGATCCGAAGGCAAGACATTCGTTGCTAAGAATGGATCCATTCTAGAGAAGGAGTTTCTCTCGAAAGAAGTGAGTGGGAGGAATGTAGAACTTGATAAGGTAATTGAACCTTCTCCGGAATTGGAAAGTAGTTCATCACAGAAATCAGTTCTAGTGATCTCTACACCAATTAGTGAGGAAGCTAATGATGATGATCATGAAACTTCAGATCAAGTTACTATCGAACCTCGTAGGACAACCAGAGTATGGTCCGCACCAAAGTGGTACGGTAATCCTTTCTGGAAGTCATGTTACTATACCATTATGAACCTACGAACTATGAGGAAGCGATGATGAGCCGAGATTCCGCGAAATGGCTTGAGGCCATGAAATCTGAGATGGGATCCATGTATTAGAACAAAGTATGGACTTTGATTGACTTGCCCGATGATCGGTGAGTCATTAAGAATAAATGGATCTTCAAGAGGAAGATGGACGCTGATAGTAGAGTTACTATCTACAAAGCTCAAATTGTCGCAAAAATGATTTTGACAAGTTCAAGGTGTTGACTACGATGAGATTTTCTCACTCGTATTGATGCTTAAAAGTCTGTCCGAATCATCTTAGCAGTTGCCGCATTTTATGAAATCTAGCCAATGGATGTCAAAACTGTATTCCTTAATGGATTTCTTAAAGAAGAGTTGTATATGATGCAACCAGAAGGTTTTGTCAATCCTAAAAGGTGCTAACAAAGTGAGCAAGGTCCAGCGATCCATCTATGGACTGGTGCAAGCATCTCGGAGTTGGAATATATGCTTTGATAAAGTGATCAAAACATATGGTTTTATGCAGACTTGTGGTGAAGCCTGTATTTACAAGAAAGTGAGTGGGAGCACTACAACATTTCTGATAAGTGTATGTGAATGACATTTTGTTGATCAGAAATAATGTAGAATTTTCTGGAAGGCATAAAGGAGTGTTAGAAATGAGTTTTTCAAAGAAAGACCTCGTTGAAGCTACTTACATATTGAGCATCAAGATCTATAGAGATAGATCAAGACGCTTGATATATTTTCAATGAGTACATACCTTGACAAGATTTTGAAGTAGTTCAAAATGGAACAGTCAAAGAAGGAGTTCTTTCCTGTGTTGCAAGGTGTAAAGTTGAGTAAAGACTCAAAACCCGACCATGGCAGAAAATAGAATGAGAATGAAAAGTCATTCCCTATGCCTCCGTCATAGGTTCTATAAAGTATGTTATACTGCTTACCAGTCTTATTGTATACCTTAGCATGATTCTGGCAATGGAGTACAATAGTGATCTAGGAGTAGATCACTAGACATCGGTCAAAATTATCCTTAGAGGACTAAGGAAATATTTCTCGGTTATGGAGGTGATAAAAGAGTTCGTCGTAAAGAGTTACATCGATGCAAGCTTTTTACATCGATCTAGATGACTCTAATTCTCGATCTAGATACATATTTAAAGTGGGAGCAATTAGCTAAAGTAGCTCCGAGCAGAGTATTGTAGACATAGAAATTTGCAAAATACGTACGGATCTGAATGCTGCAGACCCGTAGACTAAACTTCTCTCACAAGTAAAACATGATCACTCTTTGGCTGTTAATCACATAGCGATGTGAAGTAGATTATTGACCCTAGTAAACCCTTTGGTTATTAGTCACATGGAGATGTGAACTAATCACATAAAGATGTGAACTATTGATGTTAAATCACATGACGATGTGAACTAGATTATTGACTCTAGTGCAAGTGGGAGACTGAAGGAAATATGCCCTTGAGGCAATAATAAAGTTGTTATTTATATTTCCTTATATCATGATAAATGTTTATTATACATGCTAGAATTGTATTAACCGAAAACTTAGTACATGTGTGAATATATAGAGAAACAGAGCGTCACTAGTATGCCCCTACTTGACTAGCTCGTTGAATCAAAGATGGTTAAGTTTCCTAGCCAAAGAAATGAGTTGTCATTTGATTAACGGGATGACATCATTAGAGAATGATGTGATTGACTTGACCCATTCCGTTATCTTAGTATTTGATCGTTTAGTATATTGCTATTAATTTCTTCATGACTTATACATGTTCCTGTGACTATGAGATTATGCAACTCTCGAATATCGGAGGAACACTTTGTGTGCTACCAAAAATCACAACGTAACTGGGTGATTATAAAGGTGCTCTACAAGTGTCTCCGATGGTACTTGTTGAGTTGGCATAGATCAAGATTAGGATTTGTCAGTCCGATTGTCGGAGAGGTATCTCAGCGCCCTCTCGGTAATGCACATCACTATAAGCCTTCCAAGAATTGTAACTAAAGAGTTAGTTGCGGGATGATGCATCACGGAACGAGTAAAGAGTCCTGCCGGTATCGAGATTGAACTAGGTATTGAGATACCAACGATCGAATCTCGGGCAAGTAACATATCGATGACAAAGGGAACAACGTATATTGTTATGCGGTTTAACCGATAAAGATCTTCGTAGAATATGTTGGAGCCAATATGAACATCTAGGTTCCGCTATTGGTTATTGACCAGAGATGTGTCTTGGTCATGTCTACATATTTCTCGAACCCGCAGGGTCCGCACGCTTAACGTTCGGTGACGATCGATATTATGAGTTTATGTGATTTGATGTACCGAAGGTAGTTCGGAGTCCCGTATGAGATCAGGGATATGACGAGGAGTCTCGAAATGGTTGAGATGTAAAGATCGATATATTGGACCACTATATTCGGACATCGGAAATGTTCTGAGTGATTCGGGTATTTTTCGGATTTCCGGGGAGTTACGGGAAGACGGGGAAGAAGTATTGGGCCTCATGGGCCAAGTGGTGGAAGAGAGGAGGCAGGGTGCGCGGCCCCCCTAGCCCAAACCGAATTGGACTAGGGGCGGGGCCCCCTTTCCTCCCTCTCCTTCCTTCTCCCTCTCCTCCTTCCTTTCCCCCTCCTAGTAGGAGTAGGAAAGGGGAGTCCTACCCCTACTAGGAGGAGGACTCCTCCTAGCGCGCCCTACAAGGGCCGGCCGGCCTCTGTCGGATTTCGGGTTCTGGCAGACCCTTAAGGTTCGAACTCTGGGGTGCGCCCAGAGATTACGCCTTCTACCTCTCCGTCTCGCAAAGATCTAGACTACTAAAAGAACTACACAAGAGACAGAAGGTTTATACTGGTTCGGGCCACCGTTGTGGTGTAATACCCTACTCCAGTGTGTGGTGGGTGGATTGCCTCTTGGGGCTAATGATGATGAACAATACAAGGAAGAGCAGCCTCGCGAGGGTCTGCTCTTGGCTGGGGCGATGAACTGTTAGGAGGAGTTCAGTCGCCCTTTTCTCTCTCTCTCTCTCTGCCTCTACTCCTCACTCTCTCTCACTTACCACCCCTCCCTTGTTATGTGGGTGGCTGGTCCTATTTATAGAGGCCCTGGTCCTCTTCCGAAATATCGAGCGAGAAGGGAGCCAACAATGGCGGGCTAATTTGAAGGGGGACAGCAAGTATCAGCTATCCTGACAAAAGTAGTCTTCGCTTGCGCAAAGCTCTGGTGATGACGCTGTCTTGGGCTCCACGGTGACCTCCATCTCGTAGTCCTCCTGGTCTTGGTCTCGTTGCACCGAAATGGCAACATTTGCCTGATGCCTCGGTACTCCGCGGCTGCGCTTGCCCCCTTTACACCAAAGAGGAAAGGAGGACGCTGCGCGGGCTGGCACCCGCCTGGCGCCCTGAGTCGTCATGGCTTGCGTCACGGGCTCCTCGTGAGGTACCCCGCCTTGATCTCTCCGCCTCCTCGTGAGCCAGCCTGATGAGGCCGCGCCTGAGGAAGCTCCACGTCGTCCGCCCCGCGAGGCTTGGCCCCTCGCGAGGGTCTTGAGTCTTGTGTTGATGAAGATGGGCCATGCTGGGCCCCCCTTTGAGCCACGCCGCAGGCAGGCAAGTCTGGGGACCCCCGTTCCCAGAACACCGACAGTAGCCCCCGGGCCCAAGGCGCGCCCGGACTTGGCCGTGCTGAGAGGCGAAAGGGAAAGGGCGAAGCGCAGCGGGCCCTAACAGCCTGCGGCCTTGGGCGCCGCGTGACGGTTGGTTGGACGTGGGCGCCCTAGCAACCGCGCGAGTTGATAAAGGAGCGGCATCCACCTAGGCTTTGCTTCTTGCTTTCCCCGGTTGCTGCTCAGATCCCCTTTCTTGCGCCTCCCCTTTCTTCCTCCAAATTTCCAGATCTACTCCGGCCACCTGACCTAGGAAGCCATGGCGCCTCGTCAGTCTCCGGCCGAAGCTTGGTACTCGCCTGCTCTGGACTTGCCGAGCGTGTCCGAGGCGGGCCTTGCCCTGCTGCGCCGGATGGTGGCGGCGCAGGGCGTCGATGGGGTCCAGGTGTTCAAGGCCAGCTTCGCCACCCCTGAAGGCCGAGGGAGCACCTTTTATCCTCTCTTTGTACGCTCCATTGCTGCGGGCCTGGTGCCTCCCTTCTCTGAATTTTTCTTCTCTGTCCTCCGCCATTACAACTTGCAGGCTCTGCATCTCCACCGCAACTCCGTCCTACTCCTGGCGATCTTCGCTTATTACTATGAGGCTCACGTAGGGGTGCAGCCCTCAGTGGCCTTGCTGCGCCACTACTTCTCCCTCCGGGTCTCTCGCAGTTCTCCTTTCGCGTGCGCGAGCTTCGTCGCGTATGGCGGCACCATTGCCATCTCGAATCCCGGGAAGAGGATTGAGGGCTTCAGGAGCAAGTGGGTCTTGGTAGATGCCGGGCGCATCCACCCTCGGCTGATCTTGCCCGCGGAGCATCCCGCAAGCTCCAGCGACTAGTGCTGAGCGGAGCTCACGAACCCCCGCGCGAAACTGGTGTTGGAGAAGATGGACGCGGACCTGAGGCCGGTCAGCACGGCGGTGGCAAAGTTGACCAGCGCGTTGCTGCTGAGGGAGCTCCTGGAGCACCAGCTGGCTCCACTCCGGCAGTACTCACCTCCGATGTGGAGGCCTCATCCGAGCCCCGCGGCCTTGGGCGGCGAAGATTTGGCCGCGGTCTTCCAATCTCTGGTCGGGGGCGAGGTGGCAAGGTAGGAGGGCGCTCCCAAGCCCTTTTTCCTTCGTGACGACTAGAAGCAGGTGGTGGAGTCCATGCTCTATTTTAACAGGGACGGGCCCGTGCCCGTGGCGGCTTCCGAGGGACTGGTGGACGTGTCCTCCGGCAACTCCAGTAAATAGGAGGACGAAGAGGAGCGGGAAAAGGGGCCTGACTCCGAGGCGACCGACGGAGAGTCGAGGGCTCCCCTCCTCCGGCGCAGGCCCCGCAGTCTCCGCCTTTCTTCGAGCGACGATGACGAGGATGGAGACGAGCAGGTCGGCGGGAGCTTGCCCCTGATCTCGAAGAAAGACAGGACCGGGCTGATCTCTCGCGAGTCTGCCCCTGCCCCGAGGCAGTCTGCAGACGCGCCTTCTGCTTCCGAGGTTGACCCTTCCAGCCGGCTGTCAGGCTTCAAGTTTGGCCGGAGGCTGCCCGAGCTCACCAGCGATGACCCGTAAGTGCTTGACCCTTGTCTTTATTTCTTGTTCCGCTGCCGAGGCTTGACGTTCGCATCTCTTGAATAAGCTGGCGCCCGGCGAAGAAGCCGAAGGGGGCTCCTGAGGCTCCATCCGCAGCAGCGCCTCCGCCTGTGGAGGGGGGTGACCGCGGCGCGCGGGCTTCTCCTGCCCGTCCGTCCTCGCGAGGCCTGGCCGAGCTGGCTGGGGCGAGCTCAGCCCCCATGGCCCAAGTGACTCCTGTGGTGCCTTTGCCCACTGCCGCCACCACAGCCGCTGGGGCGCAGCAGGCTCCACCTCAGGATGTTGTGGTCTTGCCGTCGCCGCCTTCTTCCCCCGTTCCGCCGACTGCTGTTTCTCCAACTCCTCCTGCCGTCCTGGAGCGTGCTGTTGCTGGACTGGACCGGCTGCGGCAGGATCTTCTTGGCGCCGACCCTCGCCTGGTGGCCGGCGCTTGGAGCTGGCTTCAGGATGGATTCACTCCGATGCCTCGATCCGGGCGGCACTGGTTCAAGCCTCGATGGCCTGCGACGAGGAGAGGCAGGCCGTCCTTGAGATGAAGGCTGCTCATGACGCAGCCCTGGGGGAGGTGGTTGAAGTCCGCGATCATTGCAAGGCGCTGGAGGACGAGCTGCATGGCCTGTGGGACCAGCTCGCGAAAGAGGTTCGTCTTCGCCAGGAGCAAGAAGAAGGCATGAAGGCTCGTGAGGTGGCCATCGAGGGCCGGGAGGCCAAGCTCGAGAAGCGCCGCGACCGCCTAGGTGCGCTGGGGAAGGAGTTGGAGGCGACGAAGGTCGAGCTGGACAGCAAGGCCCAGGTTCTTGCCGAGGATCGCATGGCCTTCGCAGGCATGGAGAAGAGGGCTCGTGCTTTCGCTGAAGATGCTCTATGCCAGTGGCCTGGAGAGCCCGCTGCCCGGTGCCGAGGACGGCCCCGCCAAGCTGCTTCCCTTCCTAGTTCGTGCTCTTTAGGATGTCACCCTTGGCCTTGGCCCCACGGCCGAGGCCGAGGCGCGTGTCCTGTCTTCTGCTGCGCTAGCGCGGGTCTTCACCCACATCTACCTTCGTGACCCCAGCGCTGACCTCGACAGCCTGTTGGAGCCAGTAAGTGGCGAGGGTGCTGCTGCTGCTGCCGAGGCCGTGAAGGGTCGCGCGGAGGCTCTGCTGGGGAAGTTCCGGGCCTTCAGTACCAAGTCGAAGCACGATGCTGCCGGTCCTGCTGCTCCATGAGGCGGGGCAACCCGCGCTGCTCCACCACCGCCAAGTGACTCCGCTACTGCTCCTGTCCTACTTTTAATTCCTGCACATGCATCATGCCTCGGGGAGGCGTTTAAACTCGCGTTTGGTATTGAGACGACATTATGGACTGTAATATTTGCTTTTAAATTCCTTGAATTTTATGCTTTTCTTCCCTACTTGCTTGTGTTCTACGCCGGCAGAGCCCGGCCCCGCGCGTATCTCACCCAGCATTAGCCCCGACCGGAAACCAGGACGGGACCAAAGGAGTGAGGGGCTATGGAGCCAGTTAGGCTCCTGAGTCGCGATGCTCAGGAGTCCCCCTTGGCGCACGAACAACAAGTAGGGAGGTGTGATGTAGGTGGATCTTCCGTTTTACGTCTGCAGAGCCCGACTTCGCGCGTACCTCACCCAGCATTAGCCCCGACCGGAAACCAGGACGGGACCAAAGGAGTGAGGGGCTACGGAGCCAGTTAGGCTCCTGAGTCGCGATGCTCAGGAGTCCCCCTTGACGCGCAAACAGCAAGTGATGAGGTGAGATGCAAGTGGGACCACCGTTCTACGTCTGCAGAGCCCGGCCCCGCGCGTGCCTCACCCAGCATTAGCCTTTTGGAACTAAGGAGTGAGGGGCTACGGGACCAGTTAGGCCCCTGAGTCACGATGCTCAGGGGTCCCCCTTGACGCTCAAACGTCCTTCATACCTTGGCTCCGCTCGGGGAGAGACGTGTGACGAACCAGGCCTGAGGGGCCTGGCTGGGTGGCGTACGTCTGGGCGTGACCCAGGCGCAGCCCCCGTGCCCAGCCCCCTCGCGCGGTGCTCCCGAGGGGAGGCGTTGCAATGAGGCTAGACACTGAGCTCTAGGCTCCCTGAGGTTGATGCGGCCCGGGGGCCACCCTCAGTTGTTTATCACCAGCGTGAAGCATAGCGCTTCCGCATGTGTACGGGCATAGCCGCTCCTTGGCAGTGTAGTCAGCCAGCACGGAGCATGGTGCTTCCACTGGTACGTGGGAGGGGCCTCCCCTCCGGGAGGAGCCCCCGGGGCGTGTACAGCCCCGCCCTGACACGTGGCCGGCACGGTAGGGCTAGGTGAGGTGTATCTGGTCACCCGTGAGCCAGTGCGGGACTCACGGAGCCTTACCTCTAGGCGGGTTGCGCCTGGCACTGGGCCTTATCTTGTGTTGTGTTCCTGCAAATTTGGTTAGATGCCGGCACTCTACGTCCTCGGGTCCCGGCCCTCGAGCTTGTCTCAGCCGTCGCTGGTATGCCAGGTCGCGATGCCGTGGACATGGCCAGAGGGTGAGGGCTGGAGAGCCAGTAAGAGCCCTGAGTCGCGATGCTCAGGGACCCCCCCTTTAACATGCAAGTGGTCGACATGGAGCAGAAGAGGTGCCGTGGACAGGCATCAAGTAATCAAGCATGATGGGCGAATGCATAGCCGGAAACAAACGCAAGGGAGATACATGCCGCTGGGCCTGTCCCGAGCGACTTGGGGATGATGCAGCCCGAGGGGCGCCCCCAACAAAGCAAGCTAACGACATGAAATAAAAGGGATACATACCGTAGGGATGGACCCACGCGGCCTGGGAACGATGCAGCCCTCGGAGGGCGCCCCCAGCTGGAAATGAAACTTGTAAGATGTCACCTGAAGGTGTCGAGGGCGAAGGGGTGTTGGTGCAGCAGACTCGGTGGGCTGCGGAAGCCGATCCTCACGAGCCCCCAGGCCCAGTGGCCTCGGGAGGCTCTGGAGGCACTGGTAGCTCTTCGCGAATCATCTCCATCTCCGCCAAGGCTGCGGAACGCCTGTCTTCTTGAGCCTCCATGATGCCCCTCATGAGGCGCTGGCATGTAGCAACCACGCTCGGCAAGCCGTAAGGCATGCAAACGTAGCTGTGGGGCGGACCCCCGCAGCGCCCTACTCGCGAGGGCCAGAGGCGCTCCATCGTAGCGACTTGGTTGAGCCCTGGTACGTCGATGCAGATGCGCAACCCACCATCCTCGCCTGGATGGGGAGCCATAGCCGGTAGCCGGCGGCAACCTCTCATGATTCTTGATTCCTGTAGTTCTTGAATGGCCTTGTCGACGAACTCCTGTGGGTCTGACCTTCCTTGCCTTGCTCCTTCTTGAGGGAAACGTGCTTCGAAACACGCCTCCATGTGGTGCCAAAGCGCCTCCCTCGTGAACCTGGCTAGGTCGGTGGCCCTCCAGGGGAGAGCCCCCGAGCCCTTCCTGAGGAGGGCGCCGGGCGCGCTTTCCTATGCGATGGAAGGAGGTTCCCCCTGGGCAGATGTGGGCCCTGAGGGGCCCGCCTCCCGAGGGGCCGGCCCGGACGATGTCTTCTTCTTCTTGGGGGTGGTCTCGGGAAGCCTCCTGCTTCCTCGGTCCGGGTCTTCCAGTGACGCGGCCTGAAAGGCTCGCTCCAGGGAACACACTGCATCCTTCTCTTCACAGGGCACCGTGATGACTCCGCCACTCCCTGGCATCTTGAGGACGTTGTAGCCATGGTGAGTTACGGCCATGAACTTGGCCAGCGCTGGGTACCCGAGGATGGCGTTGTACAGCAGGCGGGTGTGGGCGACGTCGAAGTCGATGAGCTCGGTGCGGTAGTTGTTGCGTGCCCCGAAGGTGACAGGGAGGCGGACCTGCCCAATCGGGACCGTGGAGCCGTCGGTGACTCCGAAGAAGGGCTTGGTTGGCTGAAGCTAGTCGTACGGCACTTGGAGATTGTTGAACGTTTCCATGGACAGGACGTTGAGCCCTGCCCCACCATCGATGAGGGTCCTGGTGACCAGTACATTGCTGATGACTGGGGAACAAAGCATCGGGAGGACTCCGGCTGTGGCCGCACACTTGAGTTGATCCGCTGAGCTGAATGTGATGGCGCATGCCGACCACCTGAGAGGGCGTGTTGCTTCAAGCTTGGGGAGGACTGCATTCACTTCGCGGTCAAACTGCTTGAAGATGCGTTGGGAGGCTGGGGCTTGAGCTCCGCCCAGGATGCAAGCGATTGCGCGTGTCTCCTGGAAGCCCCCAGCCCCTTCGTCTTGATAGCGGTCCTCGTTCCTCCTTGGCTGAGGCGGCAGTGGAGGGAGGCCTGCGTGGCCCTATGGGCGATCCTCACGAGGCTGATCCCTCCAGTCCCCCTCGTGAGGCAGGTCTCGCCAGCGATCCTCGCGAGGTTGATCGCGCCACCCTTGGCGCGGGCCGCGATCTTCCCAGTGTCGCGCGTTTCTTCCTCCTCCTCGGCCGTAGCCCCGATCGGCACGGTCAGGACGACGGCCGATCCTTCCTTCTCGTGCGGCACGGAGTTCTTGGCATTCGTTGGTGTTGTGGGTGTGGAGGTCGTGGAGGTCGTGGTACACACAGTACCGGCCGCCCCTGGAGGACTCAGGCAGATCTTTGCCCCGCTTGGTGTCTGGTTCTGTCGCGAGCACGGCAGCCCCCTTGCGCTTCACGTCCTTGGCCTTGGGCTTCTTCTCTTCTGGGTCTGCGGCTGGCAGCTCGAGGAGGGAGAGGCGTCCCTCCTCAGCCCTGGTGCACTTGGTCGCCAAGTTGAATAGCTCCAGGGAGGTGCACAGGTCTTCATGCATCGCCAGCTCCTTCTTCATCTTGACGTCGCGCACACCATCGGAGAAGGACGAGATGATGGCCTCCTCGGACACCTTGGGGATCTTGAGGCACGCGTTGTTGAAGCGCTGGATGTACTTTTGCAGGGTCTCTCCGGGTTGTTTCTTGATGCGGCGCATGTCACTCACGGCAGGTGGCCGATCGCGAGTACCTTGGAAGTTGGCGATGAAGCGGGTGCGCATCTGGTCCCAGGAAGAGATCGTGCCTGGAGCCAGATTTAGGAGCCAGGTGCGAGATCCTTCCTTGAGCGCCATGGGGAACCAGTTCGCCATGACCTTCTCATCCCCGTTGGCAGCTTCGATGCCCAGCTCATAGAGCTGGAGGAACTCTGCAGGGTCAGTCGTGCTGTCGTAACGAGGAGGCAGGTCTGGCTTGAACTTGCCGGGCCACGCGACGCTGCGCAGCTTGGTGGTATATGCACGGCAGCCTGCGGTGGCCACGAAAGGCTTCGGCTGGTGGAGAGCTCGGTCTTGAGGGTCCCCACGCGCTGCAGCTAGGAGCAGCGTGGGGTCTTGGCGTGCCGGAGCTGGAGCAGGGTCGCGGCGTGCCGGAGCAGGGAGCGCCCGAGCAGCCCCTTGCGGGCGAGGGACTTCTTGGCAGCTCCATTCTTGCTGCGCTGGCACCTGATGGAGCGGGTTCCGCCCAGGGGCCTCGCGCCTTGGAGCCATGGCGTCTTCTTAGAGAGGAGGCGGCTAGTACGCCCCCGGAGCTTCGTTGCCCGCGCGGGGCGGGGTGCGGCTCAGCGGAACGGACGGCGCGGGAGAGCCCCCCGCGGCGCGGACGAGCTCGGTGACGCGGTCGAGCCACTGTTCGTAGACGTCGTCGACGGGATGGTAGCGCAGGAGCTCGTTTGCCGCGATGAGCGCAGCTCGAGCCTCCAAGGGTGCGCGGAGAGCGCGGGACGAAGAACCAGCTAGTGTGAGCGATGGAGTAGCGGTGCGGCCATCTTGCCGCACGGATGGATGCTGAGACGACGCTTGCTGCTCGCCCCCCGCCGGGCCGGTGGAGGCGTTGATGGCGGGTGACGGGCGCCATCTAGGCGACGCGGGAAGCGATGGCGGCCCGGCGCTCGGTGCGGGCCCGATGAGCGTCGGACATGGACGCGACGATCGGAGGAGAACGGGGCGGTGGAAGACGAATTCCGGCGCACCCCTACCTAGCGCGCCAAATGTCATATTTCGGGTTCCGGCAGACCCTTAAGGTTCGAACTCTGGTGTGCGCGCGAAGATTACGCCTTCTACCTCTCCGTCTCGCAAAGATCTAGACTACTGAAAGAACTACACAACAGACACAAGGTTTATACTGGTTCGGGCCACCGTTGTGGTGTAATACCCTACTCCAGTGTGTGGTGGGTGGATTGCCTCTTGGGGCTGATGATGATGAACAATACAAGGAAGAGCAGCCTCGCGAGGGTCTGCTCTTGGCTGGGGCGATGAACTGTTAGGAGGAGTTCAGTTGCCCTTTTCTCTCTCTCTCTCTCTGCCTCTACTCCTCACTCTCTCTCACTTACCGCCCCTCCCTTGTTATGTGGGTGGCTGGTCCTATTTATAGAGGCCCTGGTCCTCTTCCCAAATATCGAGCGGGAAGGGAGCCAACAATGGCGGGCTAATTTGAAGGGGGACAGCAAGTATCAGCTATCCTGACAAAAGTAGTCTTCACCTGCGCAAAGCTCTGGTGATGACGCCGTCTTGGGCTCCACGGTGACCTCCGTCTCGTAGTCCTCCTGGTCTTGGTCTCGTTGCACCGAAATGGCAACCTTTGCCTGAAGCCTCGGTACTCCGCGGGTGCGCTTGCCCCCTTTACACCAAAGAGGAAAGGAGGACGCTGCGCGGGCTGGCACCCGCCTGGCGCCCTGAGTCGTCATGGCTTGCGTCACGGGCTCCTCGTGAGGTACCCCGCCTTGATCTCTCTGCCTCCTCGTGAGCCAGCCTGATGAGGCCACGCCCGAGGAAGCTCCACGTCGTCCGCCCCGCGAGGCTTGGCCCCTCGCGAGCGTCTTGAGTCTTGTGTTGATGAAGATGGGTCGTGCTGGGCCCCCCTTTGAGCCATGCCGCAGGCCGCAGGCAGGCAAGTCTGGGGACCCCTATTCCCAGAACGCCGACAGCCTCCCCCTTGCTCCTTTATATACGGGGGTAGGGGGCACCCTTGGACACACAAGTTGATTGTTCCAAGTCATGTGCGGTGCCCCCCTCCACCATAATCCACCTCGATCATATCATTGCAGTGCTTAGGCGAAGCACTGCATCGGTAGCAACATCATCACCGTCATCATGCCGTCATGCTGACGGAACTCTCCCGTGAAGCTCTGCTGGATCGGAGTTCGTGGGACATCATCGAGCTGAACGTGTGCTGAACTCAGAGGTGCCGTGCGTTCGTTAGTTGGATCGGTCGGGTCGTGAAGATGTACGACTACATCAACCGCGTTCTCATAACGCTTCCGCTTACGGTCTACGAGGGTACATAAACGACAGTCTCCCCTCTCGTGGCTGTGCATCACCATGATCTTGCGTATGCATACGAATGTTTTTGAAATTACTACGTTCCCAACACTGGCACCCTGCCGGAGGGGGCCATCATCCCCGGAGGCCATACAGGAGGATCCCGGAGGGGGCCATCATCACAATGGAGTCCAAGGACCAGAGGGAGAACCTCTCTGAAGGAAATATGCCCTAGAGGCAATAATAAAGTTGTTATTTATATTTCCTTATATTATGATAAATTTTTATTATTCATGCTAGAATTGTATTAACCGGAAACTTGATACATGTGTGAATACATAGACAAAACAAAGTATCCCTTGTATGCCTCTACTAGACTAGCTCGTTAATCAAAGATGGTTAAGTTTCCCGACCATAGACATGTGTTGTCATTTGATGAACGGGATCACATCATTAGGAGAATGATGTGATGGACAAGACCCTTCCGTTAGCTTAGCATAATGATCGTTTAGTTTTACTGCTATTGCTTTCATCGTGACTTATACATGTTCCTCTGACTATGAGATTATGCAACTCCCAAATACTGGATGAACACCTTGTGTGCTATGAAACGTCACAATGTAACTGGGTGATTATGAAGATGCTCTACAGGTGTCTCCGAAGGTGTTTGTTGGGTTGGCATAGATCGAGATTAGGATTTGTCACTCTGAGTATAGGAGAGGTATCTCTGGGACCTCTCGGTAATGCACATCACTATAAGCCTTGCAAGCAATATGACTAATGAGTTAGTTATGGGATGATGCATTATGGAACGAGTAAAGAGACTTTTCGGTAACGAGATTGAACTAGGTATGATGATACCGACGATCGAATCTCAAGCAAGTAACATACCGATAACAAAGGGAACAACGTATGTTGTTATGTGGTTTGACCGATAAAGGTCTTCGTAGAATATGTAGGAGCCAATATGAGCATCTAGGTTCCGCTATTGGTTATTTACAGGAGATGTGTCTCGGTCATGTCTACATCGATCTCGAACCCATAGGGTTCGCACGCTTAACGTTCGATGACAATTTCTATTATGAGTTATGTGATTTGATGACCGAAGTTTGTTAGAGTTCCAGATGAGATCACGGACATGACGAGGAGTCTTGAAATGGTCGAGAGGTAAAGATCAACATATTGGAAGGTTATATTTAGACACTAGAATGGTTCGGATGTATTACGGGTATTTTCCGGAGTACAGGGAGGTTACCGGAACCCCCCGGGAGAGTAATGGGCCTTAATGGGATTTGGAGGAAAGGAGAGAAGGGCCTCAAGTGGTGCCCCCCCATGGGTGGTCCGAATTAGACTAGGAGGGGGCGGCACCCCGCCCCCCTTTTCCTTCTCCCCTCTTCCTCCTTGCCTCCTTCTCCTAGTTGCAATAGGAAGGCGGGTGAATCCTACTTGGACCGAGAGTCCAAGTAGGACTCCCCCCTTTGGTGCGCCCCCCTTGGGCTGGCCTCCTCTTCTCCCCTCCTTTATATACGTGGGAGGGGGCACCCCGAAGACACACAAAGTCTTCCCTTAGCTGTGTGCGGTGCCCCCCTCCATAGTTACAAACCTCTGTCATATCATCGTAGTGCTTAGGCGAAGCCCTGCGCCGGTACCTTCATCATCACCGTCGCCACCCCGTCGTGCTGACGGAACTCTCCCTCGTCCTCAACTAGATCAACAGCTCGAGGGATGTCATCGTGCTGAACCTGTGCTGAACATGGAGGTGTCGTATGTTCCGTGCCTTGATCGGTTGCATCACGAAGACGTTCGACTACATCAACCGCGTTACTAAACGCTTCTGCTTTGGGTCTATGAGGGTACGTGGACACACTCACCCCGCTTATTGCTATGCTTCTCCTAGATAGATCTTGCGTGATTGTAGGAATTTTTTTGAAATACTATGTTCCCCAATAGTGGCATCCTGTCAGGACCCCGATCCTAAGCCACATTGATCTAGCATGTAACACATTTTATCACTTTGCGGCCTCACACACGGTATCTCCACGGGTGCCGCCTTACCTGGCCCGGGACCGTTTGCGCCTTTTGTCTCACGTATATGATAGTGTCGCGAGCATCCATATGACAGAGAACCTAGGCCGACATGACTAGTCGTGAACCCAAAGTGGCACTAACATACAGGGATAGGCTTACATGACCCATCAACGAACGTGTCGGTCATCAGCGAGTGAATTCGGGCTGTAGCAACTGGGCTAGCAGGACTCCGAAAGACATCGCGTGACATTTCCCCGAAGGGACAAACACAGGATCGAAGAAGGACACATGTCGGCCAGTCTAAGTGTTCCGGAGTAGTAGCAACTGGGCTAGCAGGACTCCGGTAAACAGGGCTGTAGCAGACTACCATGGCTCAGTGGAAGCACTAGACTACATTTCCCCATAAGAGAGGCTACCAATGATAGACAACTAGGTTGTCGGATCCCACACATACCAAGCATTTCAATCATACACACAATATGCTCCATATGTGTAAATACAACATGGCATCACAACAAGACTCTACAACTCAAAGTATTTGTTCATAAGAGTCCGAAGAGTCAGATATTACAAACATGGGTTTCATGGCCTAGCATTCAAGTCATACAAGCAATAGCCATGCAGAAGCTTATCTTGTCTGAGTACAGACAACTACAAATGAAAAAGGCTGAAAAGCCTGACTAACTACACGACCCTGGAGAGGGCACAAGATCGTAGCTGAGGTAACAAGCTAAACATCGAAGTCCACATGGAACTACTTGCAAGACTGAAGTCTCTCTGCAAAAAAACATAAATTAAGCAAACGTGAGTACAAATGCACCCAACAAGAATTACATCAGAACTATCTACATATGCATCATTATCAACAAAGGGATGGTGGGGTTTAACTGCAGCAAGCCAGCTTTGACTCAGTGGCTAACCTAAACTACTACTGCAAGTAACTCTTTTGAGGTGGCGCACACGATTCCACATATTCACCAATCAATACACCACTATGGATCCACTCCCGTCTCCCTACGAGAATGCCATCCATAGCACTCATGCTTATCTTGCGCATTTTAGAGTATCCACTTTCACTTGTCTATGAACTATACAACCAACCCAGAAGTCCTTTACCGCGGACATCGCTATTCGAATAGATAATGTTAACCCTGCAGGGGTGTACTTCTTCACAGACGCTCTCGCAACTTACCGCCATGTACACGTCATGTATCTCGGCAACCTTCAAGCGGAAGCCTGGCGAGGGTGTCGGCCACGAACTGACTAACCACACAAGTCTCTAGTCCAGTTTTATCGCCTATTCAGGTTCCATCCACAAGGAGATCCGGCTGGGGTTTCGCTCATGGCCCCGAACGATGAGAGCAGGGTTCCCGAGGCACCAAACAGGCGTCCCGGTACACCATGCCTCATGTCTCTACCGCATCATAGCCCACCCCTTGGCTCAACGCTACACACGGCCCCCAACAAATATCCTACAAACAACAGAAACTAGTTGCAACTCCTGGACAGAGATCAGATTGATTAATAAGTCGAGAGAGCTTGGAGTGCCCGAAGCCCAATGTGTGGTAGTAGCTATTCATGGATGACAAACATAGAACTCAGTTCCTGAGGATGGTTTCAATGAGACAACCCACCATGTACTCCTACATGGCCTCTCACTGTTACCTTTACCAAATCGTGTTCACACACTTAGCTCACACACAGTAGGACATGTTCATCACCATTTCAATTCATCCCCAATGAATCAGACCTGACTCAACTCTAAGCAGTAGAAGGCATGACAAACAAGCATGAATGAGTAGGCACATCAGGGCTCATACAACTCCTACTCATGCTAGTGGGTTTCATCTATTTACTGTGGCAATGACAGGTCATGCAGAGGAAAAGGGGTTCAACTACCACAGCATGTAAGAGTTGAATCATTGTTGTCCTAATCTAGTAAAAGAGAGCAGGAGTGAGAGAGTGGGATTGTATCAGAATGAACAAGGGGTTCTTCTTGCCTGGCACTTCTGAAGATAATATAGCTCGTCATCGGTGTCATCGATGTCGTCGTCGGAACATGGTCTACTCAGTCGGGACAATTACCGGCAAACAAGGAAGACCACAATCAATGCAATGCTCAATATGATGCATGATCAGGACATGGCAAATGGGTGTGTTGGGCTAATGCAACTACAACCAGTTGGGTTTGAGACATTTTGAACCAAAGGTTCAATCCCAAACTCAACTTATGAATTTAAATAGTGCCTTATCATGTTTTGCACTAAACAGCAAGGTTAAGTTGCTTAAACATACATGAAACCAGTACAGATGGAAAAATGGATTTTTCTGATCATTTTTCATATATAAATTATCTCATTTGGACTTACGGTTGATTTTATATAATTTTTAGAAGTTTATAACATTTTCTCAAATAAATAATCCATTTAAGATTTATTTAAATTTCACAAAGGAATTACTACGTCAGCAACGTCAATGTGATGTCAGCGGTCAACAGGGCCGGTCCAGGTCAAACCTGACGTGTGGGGTCCGCACGTCAGTGACTAACTAACTAATCAAAGTTAATTAGTGTTAAACTACTACTAACTAAAAATGTCAGTGTAGTTAATTAAACTTAATTAAAAGCTAAACTAGGATTAGCTGGGGCTGGGGCCCACTTGTCAGCGACCTAGGGGAGGTTAAACCTTTGGTCAGTGGGGTCAAACCCGCCGGCGGCAGTAGATGCGGCGGAGGTCTTGGGCTCGCTGCTCAACCAAATGGCCAGCCGAGAGCGGCTACTGGGAGTTGGAGCTCACCTGTGCCCGTTGTAGCAAGCATAAGTGGCTAGGGAGGCCGGAGACGACGGCTATGAGCTCGGCAGCGGTGGCCGGAGCTCGGACGTCCTCGGGTTTGGCGCTAGGGGCACACGACAGAGGTCGCGATGTGGTGCTGCGGGCTCCTGGGGGTGCGGCGAACGTGGTGACGCGCTCGGTTTTGAGCCCGCGTGGCTGTGGCCACGACAGCGACGTGCAGAGGCGGCGACACGTGCGGGCGAGCTCGGTGCGGTCGCTGTGGTGCACGGCAGAGCGAACAGAGAGGGGGAGGAGAGGCAGGGGCTCACAGCGGTCATGGTCGTGGCCTCGGCAAGCTTGAGGAGGGGCTGGTGACGATGGGAGGTCGACGGTGATCTCGGTGGCCGAAAGAAGAGGGCGGCAGCGGTGGCAGTGTTGCACCACGTCTGGAGCCTTGTTGCTCATCGAGGGGGTCGGGGACGTCAACATGGAGCTCATAGGCACGACGAGGTGTCGAGGGGGAGGCGGTGGATGCGGTGGCAGCGAACGGCGGTGGCGGCAACGCTCTGTTCTAGTAAGAGAGAGGGCCGGAGGGGAATGTGAGAGAGGAGAGAGGCAGAGGGAAGCGAGGGCATCTCCGTGGCGCGGTTGGAAGCGCTGAGACACCGTGAGGTGGCAAGCAGGAGCTGGCGTGGCTCGGCTGTGTGCCGGGCACGCAGCTGCTTCTACTCCTGGCAGGAGGAAGAAGACAGTGCTGCCCCTGGTGGGCTGGGCCTGCAGCAGTGGTGGGCTACACAGGTGAGGCCAGGTAAGTGCTAGGTAGTGTTTCTGTTTCCCTTATTCTTTCCTTTTTCTATTTATTTTGCTCTGTTTTGATTTAGTAATAATACTAAACCATTTTTAAAACTTCTGAAATTATTTGTGGGCACATTTAGAATTATTTCCAAAATCCCTCATTTAGTTTCAGAATTATTTGAGCATTTAAAAATAGTTATAGCATTTAAATTCCCAAATTCAAATACTTTATTATTTTATTTAAAAGTCCAAGATGACCTAGAAAATGTAAACCATTTTGGCAGAGGTTTGCAACCAACCCAAAAATGATGAACTTTTGTGAAGGGCATTTTGGATTCATTGAAACAATTTCCAGTTGAACCTGGTATTTTCAAGGGGGTGCTAGGGTTTGCAGATCCCCATTTCAAGTTTCAAATAAATTTAGACATGATGCATGGACGCTCACAGATGCAACTAACTACAAGCAAATCTAGGGCTGTGACACATCCGAGCCAGGTGTATGCGTAGATGTTATATGCATGAGTAGAACACAAAGAGTTGTGGGCAATAATAGTCATACTTCTTGGTAGCAACATCTTATTTTGATTCGGCGGTATTGTTGGATGAAGCGGCCCGGACCGACATTACATGACCGCGTTCATGAGACTAGTTCTACAGATGTGCTTCACACACAGGTGGCTGGCGGGTGTCTATTTCTCCATCTTTAGTTGAATTGAGTTTGATTACGCTGGTCCTTGTTGAAGGTTAAAACATCACACTTGACAAAAAATCGTTGTGGTTTTGATGCGTAGGTAAGAACGGTTCTCGCAAGAAGCCTGTAGCAGCCACATAAAACTTGCAACAACAAAGTAGAGGACGTCTAACTTGTTTTTACAGGGCATGTTGTGATGTGATATGGTCAAGACGTGATGAGATATAAATTGTTGTATGAGATGATCATGTTTTGTAACCATTATCGGCAACTGGCAGGAGCCTTATGGTTGTCACTTTATTGTATGAAATGCAATCGCCATGTAATTGCTTTACTTTATCACTAAGCGGTAGCAATAGTTGGCGCGACGACAACGATGCTACGATCAAGATCAAGGTGTCAAGACGGTGACGATGGAGATCATGACGGTGCTTTTGAGATGGAGATCAAAGGCACAAGATGATGATGGCCATATCATGTCACATATTTTGATTGCATATGATGTTTATCCTTTATGCATCTTATTTTTCTTAGTACGGCGGTAGCATTATAAGATGGTCTCTCACTAAATTTCAAGGTATAAGTGTTCTCCCTGAGTATGCACCGTTGCTACAGTTCGTCGTGCCGAGACACTGTCGGATTTTGGGTTCTGCAAAACCCTTGAGGTTCGAACTCTAGGGTCCGCACGAAGATCTCTCCTCCCCCTAGCTCACGCTCTCACCACAATCTCAAATCTCAGCATGTCGAACTCGTAGAACAGAGGACACAGGGTTTATACTAGTTCGGGCCACCGATGTGGTGTAATACCCTACTCCAGTGTGGTGTGGTGGATTGCCTCTTGGGCTAAGGATGAACGAGTACAAGGGAAGAACAACCTCCTGAGGAGAGGTGTCCTTGAGCTCGGTGAGCTTGTGCGGTAGAGGATGGAATGGATCCGATCCAAGATTAGTCTCCCCTTCCACTGCGGTGGCTAGTCCTATTTATAGAGGCCCTGGTCCTGTTCCCAAATGTAGGCGGGAAGGGATCCAACAACAGCCAAATTTGAAGGGAGACCACTAGTACAAGTTATCCTGACAAAAGGTGGTCTTCTCCTGCCAAAGGCTCTGGTGGTGACGTCGTCCTAGGCTCCACGGTGACCTCCTTCCTGCCGTTCTGCTTGTGTTTGTCTTGTTGCACCGATATGGAAACCTTTGGCTGATGCCTCAGCACTCCTTGCCTGCGCCTGCCTCTTTAGCACCAAAGAGGGAATGAGGACACTTCGCGCGCTGGCGCCCGCTTGGTGCCCGTCTAGCCTTGGTCGTCATGGCTTGCATCACAGGGACCCCGTGAGGTGCCCCTCGCCTTGATCTCTCCGCCCCTCGCAAGCCAGCCTGGTGAGGCCGCCCCCAAGGAGGTCTTGCATCGTCCGACTCATGAGGCTTGGCCCGTCACGAGGGTCTGGAGTGTTCGCTGATGAAGATGGGTCGTACAGGGCCGCTGGTGGAGCCACACCGTGGGCCACATGCAGGCAAGTCTGGGGACTCCCGTTCCTAGGACGCTGACAGTAGCCCCCGGGCCCAAAGCGCACTCAGACTTGGCTTTGGGGAGAAGACAAGGGGCAAGTGTGGAGCGCCACGGGCCCCAACAACCTACGGCCTCGGTTGACACATGGCGATTGATGGTATGTGGGTGGTCCCGCTTCCCCATGTAGCCTTGATATCCGCCTAGCTTGGCGGCCACCATGACCTACACAGTTATTCCCCCATTGCTGGCAACACACTCCTCCAACTCTTCCGCCTTCCCGAAACAATAACCTCCTCTTCCAATCCGACCCGAGCTCAGCCCTCCCCGTCAGCATGGTGCCGCGTCGAACGAAGAAGGGGAAGAAGGAGTCCTAGTCTTCAGCCGGGCGACCTCCGACCGTTGAACCTGCTATGGGTCGGTCATTGGTGCTCAACCAGGAAGCCATGGACAAGGTCCGACCAGCGCTCACCGCCGGCTTCAACGAATGGGGGGAACGGTGGTCGTGCCTGCATTCCGCGCCTCTGTTGACAGGACAGCTACCGAAGTCCAATTCTTCATTGACGCCGTATGGGCCGGCCTGGTTCCTCCTTTCTCCACCTTCTTCAACGACATGCTCTCCCACTATCAAATCCATATACTGCACCTGGATCCCCAATCTGTCTCCCTTCTTGCCGTTTTCGCCTTCATCTGCTAGGCCATGGTGGGCATTGCCCCTTCCGTGGCCCTACTACGCCATTTCTTCGCGCGGCACCTGGCTGTTTCTCGGCAATGCTCGGGATGCCTGAGCTTCTAGGCCGTGGTTGCGACGGCCGGCTCGGGGATTGACTTTGAGCTCCCACCATCTATGAGCGGGCTTCGGACACGGTGGGTGTTTGTGGACTTCGGCATGCTCAGCCCCCTTCTTTCTCCCCCTTTGGCACCGGTCGTCCCTAGCTCCTGCTGGGGCCATGAGAGGCTCGCTGACCCACGCATTACCTTCGTCTGGCTCCGGTTGAAGAGGCTCAAAGATCTCGACATGACCACCCCCATGGTGATGAAGGAGTTCCTCCGACATTGCGTCGCCCCACTCCAGCGCCATTCTTGGCCGATGTGGGCCTTGTTTGGCAGCAAGGATCGTATGAGGCTCCATGAGTCTGGGCTTCTACCTGAGGCGCGACGAACGGTGCTCGAGGTGCTGACGGGCAACCATTCACCAGCTGACATGCCGCAGGAGGGTTTTCTTTTGCACTGCTTCTCGAACAGGGTGGAGTTCACGGGGCAGATGCCCCCTTTCGGCGAGTGGGGGCTACACCCGGCCGGTCTTGAAGGGCCTCGTGAGAACCCGGTCCCTGTGGCTCCCTTGCCCACCACCAGCGCGGTGATCTTCTCGGATGTGGGCGCAGGGGGGCGACCACCGTCGGACACTGACTCCACAGCTGCTGAGGAATCGGCGCTGCTCGGGGCTCCCGGAGGGCCGCCCCACGGCCCTCCAGAGAGCCGAATTGGGGAAGCGGCCAGAGGGGCACCGCAGCCGAATACTCCTGAGGCTACAGCCCCCGAGGCCCCGGTGGATCTTCGTGAGGCGGAGGATGGCACCCCCGAGGTCGCCCCCTCAGGAGCTACCCCAGCTGCGCCCGGAGCTGGTGACTGTGCCCTGGGCTTCGGCCGGCTCCGACATAACTTCGATGTACTCCGGAAGAGGAAGGGGTCTCCAAGCTGCAGTGGTGATGCCTTCCGGCCATTGAAACAGAGGAAGCATATCACCATAGACGAGTGTGTACCTTATCTTTGTAGTTTCTTGAGTGTTGCTTCCCCTACTGACTATGGCTCCCCAGGGTTCCTTCTGCTAGGGCGGCGAAGTCTCCCGAGAAGCCACTTCCCCCTGCTTCGAGTCCCCCGCCTGTCTAGAGCGCCACAAGCCAGCACGCTGCACTTGGCGCAAGGTCGGCCGGAGAGGCAAGCACGCCTTCCTGGCGCCTCAAACCTGCATTCTTGCTGTCCCTTCTTCGTGGCCCCGCCTGGGGGGCAGGAGGTGTGCCAAGGGCTCCTCCCCTAGTTATTGACGGTGGTAGGATCACCTCGGTCTTGGCCTCTCCTTCGAGCAACGAGCCTTTGCTCCTCCAGGCCTCCGCTGAGGCCCGAGGGCGACCTGGATGGCGCCAGCCCCCAGCCCCCTGCTGGGAGGAAGCAAGCCACTTCTGACTCCTTCGACATCCTCTGGTGTGGGGGGGACGGACCCAGATGCGCGCTCGATCTTGCGCGCAAGCGGGGTCGAATACAGCAAACAAGACTCATATGAACTGCGTCGTGATATA
The DNA here is from genome assembly GCF_056163025.1 of Triticum urartu. NCBI lineage: Eukaryota > Viridiplantae > Streptophyta > Magnoliopsida > Poales > Poaceae > Triticum > Triticum urartu. The sequence goes on from NC_141877.1 coordinate 299,044,429, forward strand.
GCCCGGCACAAAGGCGCCGCACACCCCCTATGCTTAACTAATGAAGTTATGGATCACGTATTCCCGGGGGGTTTTAAACCCTTAAATATGGAATCATATGATGGTACAACAGATCCCACTGTCTGGATTGAGGATTTCCTCCTTCACATCCACATGGCTCGCGGCGATGATCTAAATGCCATCAAGTACCTCCCACTAAAACTCAAATGACCAGCTCGGCATTGGCTGAATAGCTTGCCAGCAGACTCTGTTGGCAGTTGGGAGGATATGGAAGACACATTCCTTCACAACTTCCAGGGCACTTATGTGCGACCACTGGATGCTGATGACTTGAGCCATATAACTCAGCAGCCAGGGGAATCGGCCAGACAATTCTGGACCCGGTTACTGACTAAGAAAAACCAAATTGTCGACTGTCCGGACGCAGAGGCCCTAGAGGCATTCAAGCACAACATCCATGACGCGTGGCTTGCCCGCACCTCGGCCAAGAGAAGCCGAAGTCTATGGCAGTCCTCACGACACTCATGACCCGCTTTTGCGCGGGCGAGGATAGCTGGCTGGCTCGCAGCAACAACACACCAAAGGACCCGGGCACTTCGGATACCAAAGATGCCAACGGCAGACCACGTCGTAACAGACCAAAGCGCCGTAACAACGGTGATAACACTGAGGATACGGCAGTGAATGCCGGATTCAGAGGCTCTAGATCCGGTCAGCGGAAAAAGCCATTCAAAAGAAATACTCCGGCTCTGTCCAGTTTGGATCGCATACTGGACCGCTCGTGTCAGATCCACGGCACCCCCGACAAGCCAGCCAATCACACCAACAGAGAATGCTGGGTGTTCAAGCAGGCTGGCAAGTCAAATGCCGAAAACAAGGACAAGGGGTTGCATAGTGATGACAAGAAGGAGCCCCGGCCGCCGAACACGGGAGGACAGAAGGGGTTCCCCCCACAAGTGAAGACGGTGAAATGATATATGCAACCCACATTCCCAAAAGGGAGCGGAAGCGTGCACTAAGGGACGTCTATTCGATGGAGCCCGTCGCCCCAAAGTTCAACCCATGGTCTGCTTGCCCGTTCACCTTTGATCGCAAGGACCACCCCACTAGTATCCGTCATGGTGGATCCGCCACATTGGTCCTAGACCCAATCATCGACAGATTTCACCTCACTCGAGTCCTTATGGATGGCGGCAGTAGCCTGAACCTGCTTTATCAGGATACAGTGTGAAAAATGGGTATAGATCCCTCGAGGATCAAACCCACCAAAACCACCTTTAAGGGCGTCATCCCAGGTGTAGAGGCCCATTGCACGGGCTCAATCACACTGGAAGTGGTCTTCGGATCTCCGGACAACTTCCGAAGCAAGGAGTTAATCTTCGAGATCGTCCCGTTTCGTAGTGGCTATCACGCACTGCTCGGACGAACTGCATTTGCAAAATTCAATGCAGTACCACATTACGCATACCTCAAGCTCAAGATGCCAGGACCTAGGGGGGTCATAATAGTGAATGGAAACACAGAAAGCTCGCTCCGAATGGAAGAGCACACTGCGGCCCTTGCAGCAGAAGCACAAAGCAGCCTTTTAAGGCAAACCACTAATTCGGCGATACAGCGCCTGGACACCTTCAAGCAAGTCCGGAGTAAAGTGCAACAGCATCGCCTGGCACGTTCAGAGCACGCCTAGCAATTCGGCCCCCGTCCCAGTCCCAGTCAAGCCACGAAATCCATACTGCGCGTACATAATTACGCACTGAAAATACTATGGACATAGGCGGGGGCACGATTAGGGCATGTCCCGCAATGCGGCTTAACCGCCCTAGGGGCTGTATACCTTTATCATTTTTTCTCTTTCAGGATATAACTCTCGACAGTGCGGCACCCCAAACTTATAGCATTATATGCATCAGCTCCGAATCATGTCTTTGGTCAAATGTTGGGTTTGCCCGGCTCCCATGCTTTTGTACCTTACGTTCCGCTATAACGACTAAGGTAGCGGTGGGAGAACTACTGCGATTGTGTCCCGGTTCTTCCGGACGAACACCTCAGTAGAGAAAGCCGAAAACTGACTGTCATGATAAGGCGAGAGCTGGTCGCTGTTCGAGAGGTCTCATGTCCTTAAAGACTTTCTCCGCTTCGAGCAAGGAGTCGGCCTTGTCCGGCTTAGGCGTGTATAGCGCCCCAAATTCGGCCTTCCGTATACTAGGGGCTTTGCCAAAATTTAAAATTGTAGACTTCTATGGCTAAGTGAGAGTGATAAAGCCCTATAGTCTGATTTCCTGGTTCGTTGCACTGAACACCTCCCTTGAAGGACCCAAAATTGGGGTAAAGAGTACTCAGGTTTATCCCGAACACCCTAGTACTAGTTATATGGGGGCAGAAGCCGACGACTAGCCAACTCTCAGATTTTATAAATGGCCGCACAGAAGGTAATATTTTAAATTAAAAAAGCGTGGCATGGCGCAAATGAACTCGTTTCATATTACAGGATCACATGAGCATGTTCATTCAAAAATTACATCCTTGGCACATTCATCCGCCACAAGGCGGGAACCCTTCTGGACACTCTCATAGTACATTTTCGGGGCAGCGATGCTCCTTGCCCTCCGGCGGCCCCTCCTTCACCAGCTTCATGGCGTCCAGCTTCGCCCAGTGCACCTTCGCCTGGGCAAAAGACCTGAGCGCACCCTCGATGTAGACGGACCGCTTTCTAACTTCAAGCCGTGGGTAGGCATCCACAAGCCGCCACACCAGACTTAAGTAGCTACCGGGCAGGGGCTCGCCGGGCCACATCCGGACTATAAGGCCCTTCATGGCCTATTCGGCCGCCTTGTGAAGCTCGACCAATTGCTTCGGCTGGTCGCTCAAGGGCACGGGGTGTTTGGTCCCAGTATACTGAGACCAGAACAAATTTTCCATCGAGCTCCCCTCCTGAGCTCGATAAAACTCCTCGGCATCCAGTACACTGCGGGGAAGATCTGCGAACGCCCCTGGAGAGCTCCGAACTCGGGTAAGTAAAATGAAAGTTTCCCCCACATGCTTGCTCTGCATAATGAATTCCTTACCCGCTGCTATCTTCTTCACCGCATCAATCTACTGGAGGGCCTTGTGGGATTCAGCCTTGGTGCTCTGGGCGCTTTCAAGCGCCTGCGCAAGCTCGGACTCTCGCGTCTTAGAGTCAAGCTCCAAGGACTCATGCTTTTTGGCGAGAGCCTCGAGCTCTTGCTGCACCTCGCCTACTCGGGCTTCTTGCTTCTCCCGCTCAATGCGCTCCTTGGCCGCTTTGTCTTTGGCCTCGGACAGCGCCTTCTTTAGGGTCGCCACCTCGGTCGTGGCCCCTGGCAAATCCATAATGATCCTATTACTTTACACCCAAACTTCTTTTTAATATATAGACAATGGTATTGTTTACCTTTGCTCTCCTCGAGCTGCCTCTCAGTAACGCCGAGCCTGTCCTCAGACCGCTCCAGGTCTTGCTTCAGCGCAGAGACCTCCGCAGTATGTGTGGCAGCGGCCAGCAGTGAAGCCTGCACACACACATAGACATTTTTCTCATTAGACTCCTAAGTTATCATTTGATCCTCTATTCGGCCTTTCTTTGCGAACGCCGAACAAAGCATCAGGGGCTATTGTCTATAGGGTAATAATTTTCCTATATTTTCATTTCTTACCTCAAAGCCTGTTAGGAGGCCGGCACAAGCTTCGGTCAGTCCGTTTTTGGTGGACTGAACTTTCTCAATCGCTGCACTCATGATAGTGCGGTGCTCTTCGTTGATGGAAGCGCCATCGAGCGCTTCCAGCAGGTTGTTCGGTGCCTCTGGATGGACAGAGGACACCGGAACAGGCGGCTTGCCCCCCTTAGCGGGGGATCGCCCGTTGAAGTCCAGAACCACCGGAGGTTCCGGGGCAGTATTCAGCTGGAGGCTGAACTTGGAGCCTGTGGGGATTTTGCTCGCTTTGCGCCCAGGGTCCGGAAGGTCGCCTCGAGGCGCCCCCAAGACTACCTCCCCTTGGCCCGGTGCCTATTGAGACAACACCTCGATGCTGTCCGCAGGGAAAGGGGTGGAGGCGGTCAGAAGTGAATCGTTGTTCATATCCGACGAGTCCAAAGAACCGTCCGATGATACGTCGATATGGGCTCGGGACGGGCTGCATAATCATATTTGGCATAAGAATCAGCAGTGCAATAAAATATACCATGAATTACTATGGTATCCGGATACTTACGACTTCTCCATGGGCTTGTCCCTGGGGAACCACTCGTCGTCACTGTGGGCGGCTGTCGTGGAGCAGTCCGGATGGAGGGTCCATCCCTTCTTGGACACTTCGGCCTCCCGGTTGGGTTGGCCTTTCTTTTCTTGTCTTCCCCGGCTTCAGGGGAGAACTTTCCTACTCCTCCTCCTCATTTTCGTGGGAGGAGTGCGCATCGGAGTCATCTGACGATGAGTCCGATACAACCTTGCGCCGGAGATCCTTTCGGGTCCCCGCGGCCTTCTTCTTGGTCTTCTTCACTGGCACCTCGTAAGGTGCCGGAGCCAGCATCTCCGTCAGGAGAGCATTTGCAGGATCTCCAAGCAGCGGGGCTGGGCAATCGAGCTGCTCCGCTGTCTTTATCCAGTCCTGTTAATGACATGGAAGCTTAGGTCCCACACATGATTTAAACCGGGGAAAATAAATACCCTGTGAAATATAAAAACTTACTGGATTGGTGCGGCGCTTTGCGCTGAGTCCTCGATCCTCGGTGAGCGAAGGAGGTACCTCGGCGCCCTTGAACAACACCCTCCAGACATCCTCGTGCATCGTGTCGTAGAGCTCTCGCAGCGTATGGTGCTTGGCCGGGTCGAACTCCCACAAATTGAACGCCCGTTGTTGGAACGGGAGGATCCGGCGGAAGAGCATGCCCTGGACCATGTTGACGAGCTTGATTTTCTTGCTCATCTGGAGTCCTGTCAGCTCTACCGAAGAACCCTAGGACAGGCCCTTCTCTTTCCAGGAGGTGAGCCGCGTGGGGATTCCGGATCGAAATTTGGGGGCCGCCACCCAGTTGGTGTCATGCGGCTCGATGATGTAGAACCACCCCGATTGCCACCCCTTTATGGTATCCACATAGGTGCCCTCGAGCCAGGTGATGTTAGGCATCTTTCCCACCATGGAGCCTCCGCACTCTGCTTGCTGGCCGACCACCACCTTCGGTTTAACATTATAGGTTTTTAGCCAAGGGCCGAAGTGGGGCCTAATGCGGAGGAAGGCCTCACACACGATGATAAACGCCGAGATGTTCAGGATGAAGTTGGGGGGCAGATCATGAAATCCAGCCCGTAGTAGAACATGAGCCTATGGACAAATGGGTGGAGGGGAAATCCCAGTCCATGGACGAAATGTGTAAGAAAAACTACCCTCTCATGGGGTTCGGGCATAGGGACGATCTGCCCTGCATTTGGTAGCCGGTGCGCGATATCTGCGGCCAGATATCCGGTTGCCCGCAACTTTGTGATATGCTCCTCCATGACGGAGGAGACCATCCACTTGCCTCCTGCTCCGGACATGCTTGGAGTGGTTTGAGAAGAAGAACGCGAGCTTGGGCGCTGGAGCTCGAGTGCGTGAGAATGGATAAGCAAGGAGGAAGAAGGCATGGGTAAAAGAGGTGAAATCTTGTCCCTTTATAAGGGCAGAAGAGGCGATGCGCCTCCCCACTTGCCTAGTAAAATCGCTTATTCCCCAGGTGCCGTAATTGATGGCGCGGTTGGGTTACCCACGTCCGTATTGATGACAATCTCGTAATAAGGGGACACGATCTCTGCTTTGACAAGACGTGTCAAGAAAACCGCCCTGCGTTATGTGCGGTGCTGGTTGAGAAAAACGGTTCGAATAATGACCGGCCCATGGTGTGATGTCATGCTGTCAAACGTGTTAGCAGATTAGATTTGTGGAAATATTATTCTCTCTATGGTAGTATGTGGAACTTGTTTTGCAGAGCCAGACACTATCCTTGTGTTCAAAATCCTCTATGGAGTATTCGGAGGAGGAACCCGCCTTGCAATGCTGAAAACAACACTGTGCGCTGGACTAATCATCATTGAAGCCTGGTTCAGGGGCAACTGAGGGAGTCCTGGATTAGGGGGTCTCCGGACAGCCGGACTATATCCTTTCGCCGGACTGTTGGACTATGAAGATACAAGATTGAAGACTTCGTCCCGTGTCCGGATAGGACTCTCCTTGGCGTGGAAGGCAAGCTAGGCAATACGGATATGTAGATCTCCTCCCTTGTAACCGACTGTGTGTAACCCTAGCCCCCTCCGGTGTCCATATAAACCGGAGGGTTTAGTCCATAGGACAACATACAATCATACCATAGGCAAGCTTCTAGGGTTTAGCCTCTATGATCTCGTGGTAGATCAACTCTTGTAATACTCATATCATCAAGAACAATCAAGCAGGACGAGGGTATGTCCTCCATCAGGAGGGCCCGAACCTGGGTAAACATCGTGTCCCCTGCCTCCTGCTACCATCCACCTTAGACGCACAGTTCGGGACCCCCTACCCAAGATCCGCCGGTTTTGACACCGACACCTTCTATCACAAATCCGAAGGCAAGATATTCGTTGCTAAGAATGGATCCTTTCTAGAGAAGAAGTTTCTCTCGAAAGAAGTGAGTGGCAGGAATGTAGAACTTGATGAGTTAATTGTACCTTCTCCTGAATTGGAAAGTAGTTCATCACAGAAATCAGTTCCAGTGATTCCTACACCAGTTAGCGAGGAAGCTAATGATGATGATCATGAAACTTCAGATCAAGTTACTACCGAACCTCGTAGGTCAACCAGAGTACGGTCCGCACCAGAGTGGTACGGTAATCCTGTTTTGGAAGTCATGTTACTGGACCATGACGAACCTATGAACTATGAGGAAGCGAAATGGCTTGAGGCCATGAAATCTGAGATGGGATCCATTTATGATAACAAAGTATGGACTTTGATTGACTTGCCCGATGATCGGCGAGCCATTGGGAATAAATGGATTTTCAAGAGGAAGACGAACGCTGATAGTGGTGTTACTATCTCCAATGCTCGAATTGTCGCAAAAAGGTTTTCGACAAGTTCAAGGTGTTGACTATGATAAGATTTTGTCACTCGTAGCGATGCTTAAGTCTATTTGAATCATGTTAGCAATTGCCACATTTTATGAAGTCTGGCAAATGGATGTCAAAACTACATTCCTTAATTGATTTATTAAAGAAGAGTTGTATATGATGCAACACGAAGGTTTTGTCAATCCTAAATGTGCTAACAAAGTGTGCAAGCTCCAGCAATCCATCTATGGACTAGTGTAAGCATCTCGGAGTTGGAATATATGCATTGATAAGGTGATCAAAGCATATGGTTTTATCCAGACTTTTGGTGAAGCCTATATTTACAAGAAAGTGAGTGGGAGCACTACAACCTTTCTGATAAGTATATGTGAATGACATATTGTTGATCAGAAATGATGTAGAATTTTCTAGCAAGTATAAAGGAGTGTTTGAAAGGAGTTTTTCAAAGAAAGACCTCGGTGAAGCTGCTTACATATTGAGCATCAACATCTATAGATATAGATCAAGATGCTTGAAAAGTTTTTTCAATGAGTACATACCTTGACAAGGTTTTTAATTAGTTCAAAATGGAACAGTCAAAGAAGGAGTTCTTGCCTGTGTTGCAAAGTGTGAAGTTGAGTAAAGACTCAAAATCCAACCATGGCAGAAAATAGAAAGAGAATGAAAAGTCATTCCCTCTGCCTCAGCCATAGGTTCTATAAAGTATGCTATGTTGTGTACCAGACCTATTGTGTACCTCACCATGAGTTTGGCAAGAGGGTACAATAGTAATCCAGGACTGGATCACTGGACAGCGGTCGAAATTATTCTTAGTGGAATAAGGACATGTTTCTCGGTTATGGAGGTGACAAAAGGTTTGTTGTAAAAGTTTAGTCGATGCAAGTTTTGACACTTATCCGGATAACTCTAAGTCTCAATATGGATACATATTGAAAGTGGGAGCGGTTAGCTAGAGTAACCCCATGCAAAGCATTGTAGACATAGAAAATTTGCAAAATACATACGGCTCTGAATGTGGTAGACCCATTAACTAAACTTCTCTCACAAGCAAAACTTGATCACTCTTTGGGTGTTAATCACATAGCGATGTGAACTAGATTATTGACTCTAGTAAACCCATTGGGTATTAGTTATGTGGGGATGTGAACTAATCACATAAAGATGTGAACTATTGGTGTTAAATCACATGCCGATGTGAACTAGATTATTGACTCTAGTGCAAGTGGGAGACTGAAGGAAATATTCCCTAGAGGCAATAATGAAGTTGTTATTTATATTTCCTTATATCATGATAAATGTTTATTATTCATGCTAGAATTGTATTAACAGGAAATTTGATACATGTGTGAATACATAGACAAAACAAAGTGTCCCTAGTATGCCTCTACTAGACTAGCTCGTTAATCAAAGATGCTTAAGTTTCCTGACCATAGACATGTGTTGTCATTGGATGAATGGGATCACATCATTAGGAGAATGATGTGATGGACAAGACCCATCCGTTAGTTTACACTACTAGGGAAAACCATAGAGCAGCGCGGGTTTTAGGTATAGCAGTTGCGCGGGGTACCGCGCTACTGATACGGCGCTACAGCTAACCTGTAGCAGCAGTGTGTGTGCACCCACGCTACTTCTATACAAGCGTATTAGCAGCGGGTAGCAAGCAAGAGCGCTACTGCTAATAGGTCTAGCACACTTTATTAGCCCGCGCTACTGCTAGTGGCACACTGCTGCTAACTTTTCTCCACTCGCTACTACTAATTTTATTAGTTTTTGTTTTTTTCTCCATATTTTTTTTGTATTTGAACAGGCTTTATACAAGAATCTTGAGCACATACAAATGCCATCATCATACACATACAAATGGTTGCGTGACCACAAATGTAATCATAGCGTATACGTACAAATAGTCTCATCATAATCATCTCAAAAATAGCGATACATGAAAGTCTCGAATATTTTCAACTACAACTTCATCCATCTAAACAATGGTATATGCGAGAAGAGCTATCACTATGAGTGAGAGCAGAACTATGCAGTACATGAGGCGGCGGCTACGAGTCCTGTCTCGCGCTAGCGTGAACCTCATGTAACTAGCTTCGGCTTCTTGTCTAGTTTTGAAGCCTTTATGGCTGGCGCCCGAGACCCCATTCACTTGCGCCTGACACTCAGGCCACTCGTTGTACACCCCCGGAACCTTCCCTTTGTACACGACATAGCACTACCATCTCGCCATCAAGAAACTAGGTACCTGTTAGAGATGCAACTTCATCAAGAGGATGTAAAATCATATGCAACAAAATATACTAGAGCAACGCAAAAAAGAAAGGGTTAGCAACTAGATGCAACATATAGTACGCAAACTAATTAAAAACTAGAGGTACGCAAGTCATCGTACCCAAACTAACAAAGTAGCATTACACAACTTTGGTAGGGTCCGTGGACATCACAAAATTTCATCGCTACAGAAAGTATACAAGTTGAACCGACACATATCATCATCATCGGCATCATAAATCACTAGAAGTTCCATCCTTCCATATCATCGACGGTGGACCCTAGCTTCTTGAACAGCGTGAGGTCCTGACGTTGCATGCCTATGCGAGTTCGGACGTCAGCTCGTGATATAGGGCCGTGGTGGAACATCCCCTTCTAATCGACGACTTCTTTCATGATGATCATTGCAATGTCCCTTTGGATGCGAAAGAATTCATCTCTAAGTTTATAATCCACTTCTCCATGAGATTCTACCCACTTGCGGATATGATCATCGTTTCTGGTTGTCACACAAAGCTTTTGGTGATCTGTGTTGAACTCAATCATGAGATGGAGGATGTAGAATCCATCTTTCTTGCTTGGTTTTGGGACATGGATGCAGCAGAAGTTAGTTTGATGCGCGAAACCCATTTTCTTGTTCCTTTGTTTCCTGATCTGCACATGGCCACCTCTAATGCTGAAGCCTTGGAGAGCATCATCTAGAATATTCATTATGTGGTTGTAGTCCTTCTTCTCGTAGTCTCTGGAAGGGTCAAAATACACCGCGTGGGAGACTCGCGGGTAAAGAACGATAAGGACGGCGCGCCCGTTACTGCGGGGAAAAGACACCTCAAATTATTCTCCATATGAGCGAGAAGGAATGATTAAAATGTACGAAAGGGTTGTCCGGAACTGACTTACTTTCGATGATAAGGCAGGAGGACAATTTCCTGGTCCTTATTCTATACCATGAAGTTTTAGAGGTAGTCCCTAGCAGTTTCACGCTCAAAGTCGCCGAGACTCAAGAAGGACTCGTGCATGTAGTACGGATCGGCCACACAGATATGCGAGACTTCTTATCTCTTCATGACAGAGCTCATATGTAGCGCAAAAAGGCGGACGATTGTAAGATCGGGCCGCCTTGTCAGAAACGTGTCAAAGATGTGGTCAAACCGTAGGAAGAACACCTCTGCGGGCTGTGTGTTGACGTAGCACTTCCCCTAAGGCACACGAGCCGCGTATGTCGGATATCCTGGATCCTTCGAGGCTAGTAGGCTTTTCTCAATCGATAGCACATGGTCATGCATTCTCCTGTGATCCCCTGATAGTGCCTCCAGCGGTTTTGGCGGTAGCATCATCTCGCCTATGAGATGGAACATGGCCGCACCTTTCACGGGTACACGCTCTTCAGAATCCATCATGTGGCTTCTATGTGCTCTGGCTTGTTTGGAGGCAGCTATCTTCCCTGATCTCTTCCTGTCCTTTCCTTGGGCACACCTTCCAGACCCTTCATTAACCCCTGCCCCAGTGTTCCCTGGCTAAGCACTGTATGACCCCCGGCTAGTTGAGCCTGTGTTGAGGCAGCATTTCAGGCGTGTCTTGTGAGGATTTCATGAAGAGAGACTTTTTGCAATCCCTGCTACGACCTTCCTGCCCGGGCAGATCATCCATATCCTCATTAGCATGCTAATAGCCCGATTCGTCATATGGTTGACTCATCATATCTAAGTCACACTCATACGCGTTTGTAGTGAGCAAACCCATTGGGTCGACCTCTGTCTCATGATCCATTCTCTGTTCTACAGGACCGATTACAACAGCCAGTACTATTGCCCCCTTCATCACGTGGTCCGCCGCTCTCACCCGACAATACAGGAGCTGGTAATTATGTAGGCGGGGTGATGGTCTTCACACATGCTTGTTGATGTGTGGTTATTGGTGTGCTCTCGGCCGGCTCCAGACGAATAAGATTCTTTGGCCATAGCAGCACCCAACCCTTGCAGCTTCCAATCCGCGGCGGGGTATCGTCGTCCTCTCCCATATGCTGTACTAGAGGAGGCAACTCTTCGTGCCCTGATTTCACACTGGACAAGTTAACCCTGAAGTGCCCGGCGGGGATCGGCTGGATGTGGAATGTGGGTTGCAAGGGGTTCATTATCATCCCCTTTCCCATGTCCACCTTCTAGCCTTTGATCGAGTAGAGTATGGTGCACGGGGTTCCTTCGGCCTGCAAACACATGTCTGTGGCGTAAAACATCCAAAAGGCAATGAAAATGGAATATTCTATATATATACATATATGTTGGTGCGACATGTAATTACCGTGAGGGCGTTGAGCTCAGCCAAAGGCGAAGGCCCACCTAGCGCGCCAGAGACTTAGGACAGGCTGCTATGAGCAGGAGCGACTTTGAGAGGAGTCCCGGTTGCGTGAGCAAGTGATGGTGCGGTGGTGTTGTTGTTCACGGAGTTGCTCCAAACGAAACTGGGCAACGAGAAATCATGTACCGTCTTGTCTGGATTTTCCTTCGTCCAGTTGATGATAGTTGGAACCAAGTTAGGTGCGAAATCATTTCTACAGGCAGTTACAGCTGCATTGACTGCCTGCTGTAGCAACTCATTTTTCTCCTCGGTTGTTTTTTTCGCGTCCTCAGCTGCTTTTTTCTCGACTGCAAGCTTCACCTTCTCGTTGATGTCCGCCTGACTAAACTTCTGTTTCTGCTTCTTGGCCTCCGGGCCCTTGTTGTAAAACACCTTCCACATGGCGCCGTCTCTAGCACCGTGCACATGACCATATTGCGGCCACTGGCCCAAAGGGAGTCCCTTAAGTTCGTTCAAGGCCTGGTTGAGAGGGGTGTCCCACTTGGGCCTCATCAGAGAAGTAGGGCTTTTGACTGCAAGCTGGTGTTGCTTCTCCTGCAGAAGGAGCGTGAACCATTTAGGAATGTGTAGTCGACTAGATCTGGAGCTAAATGTAAGGTGGTAAAAGAATAATTACCAGTAGTCTAATCAATTTCCTCGTGATCTGGTCCGTGTAAAAAACCTTCTTTTCTTTGTCCCACTTGTAGCGGGCCCTAATGAAGTCATGCTCCAAGGGGTTGCTGAACTTCGCAAAGGGGTTTGGGATACCCGCGGCTTCACGTTCCGCGTCCTCCTTATCCCATATGGGCCTTTTACCGAGGTAGCCACGGCTTCCGAGGCGATGCTTCCCCATGTTCCTTTGCTGAAGGCTCTAGAATTTCGCAGCCTTGGCCTTGGCTGCCTCCGTAGCGCAAGTGTCCTTGAACTTTTTGAACTCCTCTTCCGTAAGTGTCGGATTTTCCTCCAGAATCTTGGACACGGGTTCCTCGGCCTCAATAGCTCGTTTCACCCTCCCTTTCGAGGAGGCCAAATCATTGTTGAACATGCCCATGGCGTGATTGCTAATCTTTTTTATCTTCGGATCATTCCACGGTTGTTCTATGTTATCATCCCGGTCGGGGAACTTGAATCTCTTGTGCAACTTCGTCAAGAGCAACAGCGTCAAATCTTCTTTACTCCTTAAGTCATCGTCGTTGATGCTTGCGCATTCCCGTAGAATGCATCCTACATGGTTCCCATAGCACTTGCGAGGTTCTTCCGGCTCAAATGGCTCAAACTTGCCAGGCGCCATCTTTGTGATCACCAGTCGTCCAATCCCTAGTTTGTTAGGTTTTCGTATCCTCTGCTTCTTCTTTTCTGTAGCGGCATCGACACTGGTACCTTCCATGTCAGTATCTTCCCCGTCGGTACCTTCCCCACCGGTCTCGGCGCCGCCATCGGTGCCGGCGCCATCAGTGTTGATGTCGGTGTCAGTACCATCATCGAGGCCGACCTGCAAACCTTGACTTTGCAAACAATCTCGTCTTAGCAGTCAAATAGTCGAGGTACTCTTGTTCACCCTCATAATCCATATCGTCTGCATCTTGGTCAGAAGGAGCAGTTTCTTCGTTGTTCGACATGTTTCCTATGTTTACGTCACCTCGTTTAATTGTAGAACTATGAAAAATGAGAAATGACATAAAAATAAATGTATCTAGCACAAATCATGCCAAAATTCATGGAAAATTTCGGCATGACCTTTGCTAAAAAATGGACATATCGAGCGCCTGAAATTCACCGGAACGAAAATGAATCAACATTCCGGCGTATCATAGGCCACTTGGATCATTTACCATGCACATAATCATCATGTCCAAATGACATGTCCAAATTCCAAATATGACATGTCAAAAATATCACATGTCCACACAACACATCTGCCCTAACTAAATATATAACCTAATTAACCATCTGCCCTAACTAAAACCTAAGTAAATTAACCAAAAAACCTAGCTACTAGACAGAGGAGGAGCGGTGGGGGGTTTACAGAGGGTGCAGGCCTGACTGTAAGGGAATATTTATCCCTAAGGTGTTTTGGTGATTGATGACAATGCATTTGCAGACTAATCGTGTGTCTTGAGTTTCCCAGACGTTTCTTCACTAGGCACAAGACGGTTTGGTGTCCCTCGAAGACTATTGAAGACGGCATTTTTATACATTTCTTTTTGGTGGATTTGAGTCGTAGGAAAGCCGTACTATTAAGAGGGGGTCCGCGTCGGAAAAGTTCGGGTGGAATCATCACGTACACGTTTCTTCCTAGTCCCCTCCTTTCCCTTGCACTTTGGAGCATCCTCCGTTTATCCTCTTTACCTTGTTCTTGCTGCTGTTGTTGGCTTGCAGTAGTACTCCTCCCTGGAGAGCGGTAGTACCGCAGGCACCCGTGGTAGTACCGTACCACGGCGAGGTAGTACCGTAGGTGCCCACAGTAGTACCGCTCCTCTGGAGCCGTAGTACTGTGACCCCCAGGCCAAGTACCGCTCCTTCGCGGTAGTAGGGGTGGATGTAATTTTTTACATCTGCTCTACCACGGTAGTACTGCATCCCTTGCGCGGTAGTACCGTGCGCGGCCTGGCTCAGCTGCCAGGCGGTAGTACCGCTCCTCTGTGGTAGTACTGTGTCGGATTTTTGCTTCGTCTGTTTTCCAATGGAAGTAGGCACACGTGTTCTTTTATCCACGCTCTTCCCAAGCTAGGGGTTTCCTACCTTGCGGCAGTACCGCAAGGGGGAGCGGTAGTACCACGCCTGCGGAAGTACCATCCTCAGCCCATGTGCTTCAGGTCTGCCCCAGCTACTGCTGCTGCTGCGGTAGTACCGCGGCTCCTCACGGTAGTACCGCGTGGCCTCGCGGTAGTACCGCAGATCTGGAGCGGTAGTACCGCTGGTCGCGGGCTGGTAGGTGGATAACGGTTGGTTTTTCTTACTTAGCTATAAAAGGGGTGTCTTCTTCCTCTTGTTGACTACCTCTTCCAACCCCAAGCTCCATTGTTGCTCCAAGCTCCATTTTCGCCCGATCTCACTCCCTAGCCAATCAAACTTGTTGATTTGCTCGAGAGTGGTTGAGAAGGCCCCGATCTACACTTCCACTAAGGGAAATTTGATTCCCCCCACCAATCCCTTGTGCATCTTGTTACTCTTGGGTGTTTGAGCACCCTAGACGGTTGAGGTCACCGCGGAGCCATAGTCCATTGTGGTGAAGCTTCGTCGTGTCGTTGGGAGCCTCCAATTGAGTTGTGGAGATTGCCCCAACCTTGTTTGTAAAGGTACGGTCGCCACCTCCAAGAGCACCAATAGTGGAATCATGGCATCTCGCATTGTGTGAGGGCGTGAGGAGAATACGGTGGCCCTAGTGGCTTCTTGGGGAGCATTGTGCCCCCACACCGCTCCAACGGAGACGTACTTCCCCTCAAAGGGAAGGAACTTCGGTAACACATCCTTGTCTCCACCGGCTCCACTCTTGGTTATCTATTGCCTTTACTTGTGCAAGCTTATTTGTGATATATCTCTTGCTTGCTTGTGTACTCATCATTGTTTCATCATATAGGTTGCTCACCTAGTTGCATATCTAGACAACCTACTTTGATGCAAAGTTTTAATTGTTAAATAAAAGCTAAAAATTGTTAGTTTCCTATTCACACCCCCCTCTAGTGAACTATATCGATCCTTTCAATTGGTATAAGTGCCTCGTCTCTTTACTAAGGACTTTGCCGTCCGAAGAGTATGGTTGACACCATGGACAGTGTGGAGGAGCACTCTGGTGTAAATCGGATCTTGTCTACGGGTGATGGGGGAACCTCGATCTCCCGTGAGGAATTCAATGTAGCCTTGGAGACATTGAAAACCTCAATGACGACCGAGATTGAAAGCATGTTTACTAAATTCATTGAAGGGCTTAAACTATCCACTGCACCGTTGAAAGTGGGTGATCCCATCGACAAGGTGATGGATGCTACCTCCGACAAGGGGGAAGCTAGTAGTGAAAAGGCTCCTTCTTCTAGTGGTAAAAATGGCACCGGCATCTTTGCCCATGTGGAACCACCACTTGTTTATGGTGGACCGATCCCTTCCACTCATTTGAATCATGCCGGTCCTCCCCCTAAGATTGTAAAAAATGAGGACTTTGATTCTTGGGTTTATCGCTTTAAACGTCATTTAAATCATGTGAACACTAATCTTTGGAGAATCATTGAAGAAGGTTTCCATCCGAACGATCCAAGCAACTTCACTCCTTGAGAAGCCGCGGATAATCAATTCAATGAGAATGCTCTCTTCATCATTCAATATGCAATTCCACCCGAAGATCTTCCTCATCTTCGGCCCTTCGCCTTGGCCAAAGATGCATGGCTTTGTGTTGTCTCTCTCTACCGGGGAAGCGCGGGCATTCAACGCTCCAACTATGAAGTAGTGCAAGATGAAGCCGATGAGTTTGCACTGAAAGAAGATGAAGAACCCCGTGAGCTTTATCAGAGAGTAAGCAAACTCGCGGTCTCACTCCGAGATCACGGGAGCAAGGACATGGATGACAATTGGATCAAGCGCACATTCCTCAAGACAATGATGCCTTACCACAAGGCCATGTCCTCCGTCATTCGTCAAAGGCCGGACTTCCACACTTTGACCTCAAGTGAAGTGTTGGATGAGTTTGTGGCTATGAACATCTTGGACAAGACCGCCGACAATGTGATGCTTCGCTCTCAAAGGGAAAAGAAGCCCAACCTTGCATTAAAGGCCAAGGTTTGCGGTGAAGAAGAAGAAGAGGAAGAAGAGGAAAGCAACCCCCAAGATACAAAGTATGCCTATCATGAACACATGGCACTTGCTTCAAGGCAATTTTGGAGTAAGAAAAACTCAAGGCCAAACTTCAACAAGAACAACTCAAGCGGCACGAAGAGCAAGCAACGTGTAAGGACTTGCTACAATTGTGGCAATGTGAGTCATTTTGTTGCGGAGTGCATGTATGAGAAGAGGGAAGACTATGGTGGCAAGCTCATTCGAAAGGAAAAAGCCAAGTCTTTCCCCTACAAGAGCAACTTCACCAAGAAAACCCCTCACAAGGCGTTGGTGGTTCAAGAAGAGTACCATGAGGATGATGATGATGATGAAGATGGTGAGTCGGTTGCCATGGCATCCATTGCCATTGCAAAAACTCCACGAGTATCTCTCTTCGACTCACCCAATGAGAACATCACCGCCAAGTGTCTCATGGCTAAAGCCACCAACAAGGTAACTCCCAACATCAAAACTACCATCATTAATAATCCTTCCTTGACGGATTGCATTAATGAATGTGAGGGATCTAATGTGGAGGAAATGATCTTGAGTCCTTTATGGGTAAACTCAATGGTAAATCCAAGAAGCATTTTATTGCTCTCTTGGAACAACTCGGTGAAGCCAATGACATGATCGAGTCTCATGAAGATACTATCTCCAAGATGGAGGGACATAGTCGTGACTATGCCAATGAGATTTTGGATCTTTCCAATGCTCTTGAGGAAGAGCGTAGTCTTCGTTTGGCTCTTCAAGAGTCACACAATGTTGATCATGCTAAGTTAAAGAAAGATTTTGATCATGCTCTCGTTGTTTCTCGTGTGCTAAACTCCGAGAAGGCCGAACTTGGGGTTGATCTTTCCAGACTCAAAGAGGAGTTTGATCTACTTGACAAGGCTCACAAGGTCTTGAAGGGTGCTCATGCTAGCCTCAAAGAGTCTCATGATCAACTTCAAGTAAAGCTAACCAAGGACAAAGCCACTTTTACTCCTATGATGTTAATTGATAATGCAAATGCTACTAACCCGTGTTGTGAGCATGTGCATCTTGCTGAGGAGAACGCTAATCTAAAGGTGCAACTTGAGAAAGGTCTTGCGTCTTGCATACAAGGCGAGAAGAACCTCAACGACCTCTTGACCAACCAAAAGGGAGTTGTGGCCAAGGAAGGGATTGGGTACATGCCCAAGTCCAAGAACAAGAAGAAGAATGACAAGGCCAAACGACCTCCCCCTCTCATGCAAACCTTTGTGAAGGAGGTGAGGGTGCTACTAAGGAGAAGGAGAAAACCTCCATGAGGGGTAGTGATGCCAAGAAGGGAAACGCTGCCCTTCTCAACAAAGCCGGCGACTTTAACCCTTCTTATGTGTTGTGTCACGCTAGTGATGGGCATGTTTATGCCAAATTTGTTGGTTCTCCTTATGAGTACATTGAATGGTCTATTTGGGTTCCTAATACCCTTGTTACTAACATCAAAGGACCCATTACAAAATGGGTACCTAAAACCAAGCATTGATCTCTTGTAGGTGTTTGCTTCCGGTGGGGGTCATGGTTGCTCGATAGTGGAGCTACTAATCATATGACCGGAAGCAAGGACTTGGTGGTGGACATGCAAAATATTCCATCCATGCCCACCAATGTTGAGTGGGGTGATGCCTCGTCTTCTAAGGTATTGGGACTCGGCAAAGTTGTCATTTCTCATGATCTTACGATCGAGAAGGTCATGCTTGTTGAGTCCCTTGCATACAATTTACTTTCCGTTCGTCAACTAGCACTCATGGGCTTTGCCACTTTCTTTGATATTGATTCCGTGGCCCTCTTGTGGAGAAAGACTCTTAAAGTAGCCTTTGTTGGGCATGTCGAGAACGATCTCTATGTGGTTAACTTTTTGGAGCGACCCACTAAGACCGCGACATGCCTAATGGCTAAAGTTGACGTGGGATGGCTTTGGCATCGCCGTTTAGCCCACGTCATTATGAGATCTTTGCAAAGTCTTCTCAAGGGGGACCATGTCCGTGGACTAACAAATGTTAGTTTTGCGAAAGATCGTGCTTGTAGTGCTTGCATTGAAGGAAAGCTACATGATAAGGCTCACCCTCCCACGACTATCATCTATTCGAAGAGGCCCTTGGAGCTCCTTCACTTGGATCTCTTTAGACCTCCATCCTTTGATAGTCTTGGGGGTAGAAAGTATTGCTTGGTGATTCTAGATGACTATTCAAGATACACTTGGGTATATTTCTTCAAGAGGAAGAGTGATACCCAACAAACCGTCATCAACTTTGCAAATGAAGCTCAATGACAGCATAATACAAAGATCTTGACAATAAGAAGTGACAACGGCTCCGAGTTCAAGAACTACACCTTGGATGAGTTTTTGAGTGATGAGGGAATCAAGCATCAATATTCCACACCGTATACCCCTCAAAAAAATGGTGTAGGGGAGAGGAAGAACCGGACGTTGATGGATGCGGCAAGGACCATGATGGCGGAGTTCAAGTCTCCCTACAACTTTTGGGCCGAAGCCATCAACACCGCGTGCCATGCATCTAATCGGCTCTACCTCCACAAAGGCTTGAACAAGACTCCATATGAGATACTCACCGGTAACAAGCCCAACCTCAAGTACTTCCGGGTGTTTGGGTGTAAGTATTTCATTCTCAAGAAAGGTGTCCATTTGTCTAAATTTGAGGCTAGAGCTTATGAGGGCATATTTGTTGGTTATGCTACAAACTCTCATGCTTACCGTGTTCTGAATAAGTCCACGGGACTTATTGAGGAAATGTGTAACGTGGAGTTTGATGAGAATAACGGCTCCCAAGTGGAGCAAAGTGGTACTCGTGATGTAGGTGACGAAATTCCTCCTCAATCCATAATAAGAATGGGTGTTGGTCTTATCCTACCCATTGAGGAACCCCTTGTGGCCTAGGGAGAAGGATAATGTTCTACTCAAGTGGAACCTTCACCAACCCAAGACCCACACGCTTCCAAAGAACAAAGTGAGGGCCCTCATCCTCATGAACAAGACCAAGGGCAAGATCAATCTCAAGATGGTGTTGTAACATCAAGTGATGCCCAAGGTCAAGTTCCCTCCTCCGAGCAAGATCAAGATCAAGAGCTTCCACGAGAACAAGAAGCTAAAGACGACGCTCAAGATGATCAAGTGACCACTCCTCGTCTCACCCCCGAGGAGGAATTGGAGCGTCGTGCCGCCAAGGTTGCTTCCAAGCTCTCCAGCAAGGATCATCTCATGAAAAATATGCTTGGAAGCTTAAGAAAGGTGGTAAGCACTCGTAGACAATTAGCAAACTATTGTGAACATCATGTGTTTGTCTCTTGTGTTGAACCCCAAAAGGTATATGAGGCGCTCGAAGATCTGGATTGGCTCAATGCCATGCATGAAGAACTCAACAACTTCGAGCGCAACAAAGTGTGGAGATTGGTGCCAAGGCCGACGGTGAACCACAATGTCATTGGAACCAAGTGGATATTTAAGAACAAGCAAGATGCTCATGGGATTATCATTCGCAACAAGGCTCGTTTGGTGGCACAAGGCTACTCCCAAGTCGAGGGTATCGACTACGGTGAAACCTTTGCTCCCGTTGCTCGTCTTGAATCCATTCGCATGTTGATTGCATATGCTTCTCATCATAACTTTAAGTTACAACAAATGGATGTGAAGAGTGCTTTTCTTAATGGTCCTATTAATGAATTGGTTTATGTCAAGCAACCCCCCAGGTTCGAGGATCCCTACTTTCCCAATCATGTGTATCAACTCGATAAGGCACTCTATGGCCTTAAACAAGCCCCATGTGCATGTTATGACTACCTTACCGAGTTGTTACAAGACCGTGGTTTTGAAGTTGGGCTAATCGACCCCACTCTTTTTACTAAGAAGGTCAAAGGGGAGTTGTTTGTGTGCCAATTATATGTTGATTATATTATGTTTGGTTCCCCTAACAAAGCTTTCAATGAGGAATTTGCCGCTCTCATGACCTCAAAATTCGAGATGTCTTCCATGGGAGAGTTGAGTTCTTTCTCGGGTTCGAAGTGAAGCAAAGGAGAGAAGGAACTTTCATCAGCCAAGCCAAATACACACAAGACATGCTTAAGAGATTCAAGCTAAGTGATGTCAAGGCGGCGTCCACTCCCATGCCAACCAAGTGCCAACTTGACATTGATCCCAATGGTAAAGCAATGGATCAAAAGGTATATCACTCCATGTTTGGCTCCTTGCTTTACCTTTGTGCATCTAGACCGGATATCATGTTGAGTGTGGGAATTTGTGCATGGTTTCAAGCCAAACCTAAGGAAAGTCACTATGTGGTGGTCAAACGAATCTTTCGATATTTGGCTCATACCCCAAACTTTGGCTTATGGTACCAAAGAGGAGTAAACTTCAAGCTTGTAGGTTACTCGGACTCGGGTGGGGGGGAGACAAAGTGGATCGGAAGTCCACTTCCGGAGGGTGCCAATTCCTTGGTTGCTCTTTGGTAAGTTGGTCTTCCAAAAAGCAAAGTTGTGTGTCTCTCTCGTCCATCGAAGCGGACTATGTAGCGGCCGATAGTTGTTGTGCACAACTCTTATGGATGAGGCAAACTTTAAAGGATTACGGTGTCATTTGTGACAAAGTGCCTCTTTGGTGTGACAATGAAAGTGCCATCAAGATTTCTCTCAACCCGGTGCAACACTTCAAGACGAAGCATATTGAGATTCGGTATCACTTCATCCGGGATCACATATTCGAGGGGAGATCGAGCTCAACTACGTCAACACTCATGATAACCTTGCAGATATTTTCACGAAGCCGTTGGATGAAGCAAGATTTCGCGAGTTAAGGCATGAGCTAAATATCATTGATTCGAGCAATGTTGCTTGAACCCTTGCACACCCCACCATACTCAACTTGTTGTCTTGTTTAGATGTAGGCATGGACATAGGGGGAGTGTTGTTCTCTCAATAAACTCTCTCTCCCCCCATTATGCATAAATTGATCAAGTCTTTCACATTATCCATGTTTGATGGTACTTGTGCTTCAAAGACGAGTTTTGGTCATGGGCCCAAGGATAATTCTTCATGGTGCCATACCAATTGACTCAAACATAGGTGGCTCCAGCCACCACCCTCTCTTTCGAGAGGTGGTGTCTCGTGGTCGTCTCTTGTTGTCGGTTTGCCCCTTCTTATCCTCGTGTTTGACTTTGTTGTGTGGTGTCTTGTCCATTTGAAGTTTCCTTGCGAAGACCTCTCTTTCTCTTGTGTTGGGAATTTGCTTCTTCCTGAGCTCACGGTACTACCGCGGCCGGCCACGGTACTACCGTGCGTGGAGAGTGCGGTACTACTGGCCCAGCGCGGTACTACCGCCTGGGGGAGCGGTACTACCGCTTTGGTGCGGTTCTTCCGCCCAAGCGGTACTACCGCGATGATATGCGGTACTACCGCGCTGTCGGAGGCGCGTGGGGATAAGGACGGGAATGGGGGGGTTCTAACTTCCCCACTTCGTCTCTCTCTCCCTTGCTCAAGAACGGGGCCGGAGTCCCTTGCCGGATCTCCGTCTCCGGCTGCTCTCTTTGGATTCCAACCGGTGGGATCATTCCCCACCACTTCCTCTTGCGATGGACCAAGGTTTTTCCCCAAATCCCTCTCTTTCTTGTTGGTTCTCTTGTCTCAAGGTTTTTGGGGAGATGCATGTGCTCTTGAGATTTTAGGCCAAATCTTTGCAAGAGAAGGTTGTAGGAGAGTAGTGTTGCGTAGACATTTTACTTGATATATTGCCCCATGGTAGATGTGATCAGCCGTAGTTCTGCCGTGGTTTCGCGCATCTTCTCAGATTCAAAAGTAGGCTCGGATCTGATGCGGTGCGGTACTACCGTGCCTCTGATGTGGTACTACCGCTTGTTCGGTACTACCGCCCGTTCGGCGCGATACTACTGCACGTTCTGTGGCACTAAGGTCTTACTACCGCTCCAAGCCACGGTACTACCATATCCTCACACGGTACTACCGCGACTAGGAGCGGTACTAAAATTTTAGTACCGCATGACTAGGCAGCACTACCATTGTTATCCCATCTTCCTTGTGGCATTTATCCCGTATGATTTCTACCTGTTTCCCTTGCTTTGCCGTGGTCTTTGCATTGATTCTTCTCGCTCTTTGTGTGTGCTTTCTCTTGTGTCTTAGGTGGTGGCTCTCGTTGTTCCAATCCCAGTCATGACACTGGCTCCAAGCAACTGCGCAATCCTCAAGATGAAGCACCAGAGGGCTCCAGTGCCCCCAAGCGCAATGTCAAGACCACTGCCAGCAAGCAAAAGGAACCTACTAAGGGCATGGACGAGATTCCCCTCGCTGAGTACATTAAACGCCGGAAGATCAACCCTTATGTGAATGCTTGTGCTATCTCAGAGGCACTGAGTTGTTTTGGACCAAGCAGTAGGCTCTCATTTATCTGGATATAATCAAGAACAAGCAAAATACCTACGTGGATGTCAAATGGATCGACATGAATCACATGAGGAAGGACAAGTTTCGTGAGTATTTTGGAGAAGCTCTGGATTTGGTGGAGCAGTTCGGTATTGAGCCTGTGATCTCCTTCCACCTTGACTATGACCCTGAGCTTATCTATCAGTTCTTTGCCTCAGTTTACTTTCACCCCGGGGATGAGTGGAGGATGACCAATGGTCGTCAGTTGTCTGCTATCTGGAAGGAGTTCATGGATCTGCTCCACGTTCCTGATGACGGGCTCCACTCACCCGTTGGTGTTCGCCCCCATGCTAATCCTGAGTCTGCTAGCAAGAACAAGCTTCAGTCGTTCTATGTTGAGAAGGTACTTCCCAGTGTCAAGTCGACTTGGGTACTGAACTATTTTCTGGATATCATGCATCGCATCTTCCGCAACAGTCTGTTCCCTCGCATTGGTGACAAGGACAAGGTTCATTCCTATCTGGTGGACATGATGCTCCTGTGCGAGGAGGCTCGTACGTCTCAGACTCAGCCACTTGATGTCTCACAAATCATGTGGTGTGAGCTATGGTTTGCGGTGTACACTCGCAAGGTACCTATCTATGGACCATACCTGTTTCTGTTGATCTCCACGACTTGGGAGAAGCTGTACCCTGGTGATGAGTTCCTTGCTCCAGACTGGATTCGGCATGAGTCCATCAGTCTCCGTGTCAAGCCCAACTGGGCCAACACTACTACTCGTGTTGAGGCATCTGCTGCTAGGAGGGGTGTTGATGAGGAGGAGGCTCCAGCAGAGGATGTTGCTGAGGACCGTGCTACTCGGTCTTCCCACCCTTCCTCTGAGCCCTCGTGGGCCAAGAAGCTGAAGGACAAGATGAAGACTCTTTTCTGCATGCATGCAAAGGGGCAGTACAAGATTCATGTGGCATCCAAGGAGAGTCGCCGCCGCGACAAGAAGGTTATGAAGCTCTTTGGAGAGGACGTCTCTGGCGGTTCTGAGGATGCCATCACGCCAGAGTCTGAGTGGATGGCGAGGTAAGGCTTCAAGTGGACTAGTTCTGAGGAGGACGTCGAGGAGACCGTCCCCGCTGCCGAGTCTAACACAGAGCACGAGGAGAGTTGGGATGATTTCTCTGCCTGAGCCACCCCGTGTGTGTAGGTGTCCTCTCTGCCTTTTTGGCATCTCGCTGCCAAAGGGGGAGAGAGTGTAGGGATTTGCGTGTTTGGGAGTCGTGTGTCATGTTTGGTGTGTTTGCTTTGTCGTTTGGACCTCGTTTGCCTTGGTTTGGTTTGTGCGGTTGAGACTTATCCTTCATATGGTGTAAGACATATGCACTCTATTCTATCTTAGTGAGCTTATGTTTGTGCTATCTTGTCTAGTGTTAGCCTTACTATTGCAAGATATGCCTTGTCTCTATAATATAGGGGGAGCTTTGATCCTAGTATGTGTGTCGTGCAGTCCAAAGCACCCATCTAGTTGGCACACATCTAGGGGGAGCCCGTCTATATTCTAGAGAGGAGGGGTTTGCGTTTGCTTAATATTATTTCCCTTGTGCAAATCCCGTATTGTCATCAATCCACCAAAAAGGGGGAGATTGTAAGGGCATATTTATCCCTAAGGTGTTTTGGTGATTGATGACAATGCGTTTGCTGACTAATCGTGTGTCTTGAGTTTCCTAGACGTTTCTTTGCTAGGCACAAGACGGTTTGGTGTCCCTCGAAGACTATTGAAGATGGTGTTTTTCTATGTTTCTTTTCAGTGGATTTGAGTCGTAGGAAAGCCGTACTATTAAGAGGGGGTCCGCGTCAGAAAGGTTCGGGTGGAATCATCACGTACAGGTTTCTTCCTAGTCCCCTCCTCTCCCTTGCACTTTGGAGCATCCTCTGTTTATCCTCTTTACCCTGTTCTGGCGGCTGTTGTTGGCTTGTGGTAGTACTGCTCCCTGGTGAGCGGTAGTACCGCAGGCACCCGCGGTAGTACCGTACTACGGCGTGATAGTACCGCAGGTGCCCATGGTAGTACTGCTCCTCTGGAGCCATAGTACCATGACCCCCAGGCCAAGTACCGCTCCTTCGCGGTAGTAGGGGCGGATGTAATCTTTTACATCCGCGCTACCGCGGTAGTACCGCATCCCTTGCGCGGTAGTACCGTGCGCAGCCTGGCTCAGCTGTCAGGCGGTAGTACCGCTCCTCTGCGGTAGTACTGTGTCGGAATTTTTCTTTGTCCGTTTCCCAGCGGAATTAGGAACGGATGTTCTTTTATCCACGCTCTTCCCAGGCTAGGGGTTTCCTGCCTTGCGGTAGTACCGCAAGGGGGAGTGGTAGTACCGCGCCTGCGGAAGTACCGTCCTCAGCCCATGTGCTTCAGGTCTGCCCTTCCTACTGTTGTTGCTGCGATAGTACCGCGGCTCCTCACGGTAGTACCGCGTGGCCTCGCGGTAGTACCGCAGATCTGGAGCGGTAGTACCGCTGGTCGCGGGCTGGTAGGTGGATAACAGTTGGTTTTTCTTCCTTAGCTATAAAAGGGGTGTCTTCTTCCTCTTGTTGACTACCTCTTCCAACCCTAAGCTCCATTGTTGCTCCAAGCTCCATTTTCGCCCGATCTCACTCCCTAGCCAATCAAACTTGTTGATTTGCTCGGGAGTGGTCGTGAAGGCCCCGATCTACACTTCCACCAAGAGAAATTTGATTCCCCCCACTAATCCCTTGCGGATCTTGTTACTCTTGGGTGTTTGAGCACCCTAGATGGTTGAGGTCACCACGGAGCCATAGTCCATTGTGGTGAAGCTTCGTGGTGTCGTTGGGAGCCTCCAATTTAGTTGTGGAGATTGCCCCAACCTTGTTTGTAAAGGTTCGTTCGCCGCCTCCAAGGGCACCAATAGTGGAATCACGGCATCTCGCATTGTGTGAGGGCGTGAGGAGAATACGGTGGCCCTAGTGGCTTCTTGGGGAGCATTGTGCCTCCACACCGCTCCAACGGAGACGTACTTCCCCTCAAAGGGAAGGAACTTCGGTAACACATCCTCGTCTCCACCGGCTCCACTCTTGTTTATATCTTGCCTTTACTGGTGCAATCTTATTTGTGATATATCTCTTGCTTTCTTGTGTACTCATCGTTGTTGCATCATATAGGTTGCTCACCTAGTTGCATATCTAGACAACCTACTTTGATGCAACGTTTAAATTGTTAAAGAAAAGCTAAAAATTGTTAGTTGCCTATTCACACCGCCCTCTAGTCAACTATATCGATCCTTTCACCGACGATGTCCGAGGTTGGGAGGGGTCGGGGTCGGGGTCGGGGGCCGGAGCCGGAGCCGGCGTCGGGGTCGGTCACGGGAGAGTGCAGGACTCCGGTGGCGCGACGGGGAGGAGAGTGTGGGGATTTGGGGGAAAAGAGGCGGGATGAAGGGAGGAGCGGGGATTTTTGGGGTTAAGTGGGCATAGCAGTAGCACGTTTAGGCAAAACGCGCTATAGCTACTTCAGGTAGCTATAGCGCTTTCGTGTAGAAATCGCTACTACTATCTTGACTAGCTGTAGCTCTTTTCTCACAAAAGCGCTGTTGTTATAACCAGTACCTATATATAACAATTTTCCTTTTTGTTTCCTTCTATTTTCTTTTCCTTCATTTTCTCTCACTTTTCTTTTTTTTTCCGAGAGCAGTGAACGAATGGAAGGCTATATATAGTGCATCATTTGACGGTTAAATATGTATGCAAAATAGGAACATATATATTACATCATTCGACTCATGCATAATAATGGCTAAGTGTGTATACAAAATTGGAACATATATATTACATCATTTGACCGATAACATACGGTTCCTCAGCGTTAACATTTTCGTTTTTGAGTCATCTTCTTTCCCTTCTTGTTTGTTGAAGGATAATTGAGCCCCTCATTGTGACTTTGCCTTTTCCATGGAGTGCGATTTTTCCTAGGTAATGTAGTACTGATTCTTATTTTGACGTATACTTCATCATCGTCGTCATCTTCCCTCATTGGATTGTCGTACTGATCGTAGTCTTCCTCATTGGCGACTCCATCCATTCCAATGATGTTCCTTTTGCCTCTCCTCACGACAACACGGCTGGGATTGCGCGGGTCAGTTATGAAGAAGCATTGTGTCACGTGCTTAGCGTGTACCCATGGCTCGTTTTTTGCGATAGCGTTCACGGTAGCGCTCTTGCTGTTGGGTATAGTCATGGTAGTGAAATTCCGGTTTTCTCTTTCGACATTCTTAGCCCATCTGACACGAAACATCGTCGTGTTGTGCAGTCCAAAGTAGTCAAGCTCCCAGATCTCCTCGACCATTCCATAAAATATTTCAGTTGCGCCGGTGTCGCCGCCTGTCATGCATTCCATCGTCACCCCTGAGTTTTGATCATCACTGTCCATATCTTTGTCCTCTGTGTAGAACATGTATCCGTTGATATCATATGCCTGATAGGTTATGAGGTTGGGCGAGGGGCCATGTTCTAAGGCTCATATGAGCAATTCGTCCTTAGAACCCTCCTCCGGGGGATTAGCAATAATATGCTCTTTGAACCAATGTAGGAAAGTGGAGTTGTGCTCTCTAGTAACTTCGGCGTCCGTCCTGCATACCCCCCGGTCACGATACTTCTTTGCGATAACTTCTTTGTGTTGTGCCACGAAAGGATCTACCTCGTCTAGGTGTTGTAGCACTACCAAGTTTGCTCTGTCAAAGTTGCTGCGTCGATCTGAGTATGCCACATGCATGAACTTTTAATCACCTCTATCTCGAGATCGAGCACATGATGGAGATGATGATGTAGGGAGATCAAAAGTGCACAAAGCTCTTCTTGACAAAGATAGATCTAGTTAAGGGGCCAATAGGTCACTTAACTAAATGCTACATCTACCTAGCTAGCTAATTTGGGAGGAGAGAACTTCAACTAGTGGAGGGGGAAGGAAAAAGAGAAAGGAGATGCATTAATGGAGGTGGTGTGTAGTTAGCTAGGAGTAATGAAGAGAGAGAAAGGTAGGTAGAAGAGGGAGAGTAATGGGGGGAGAAGTATTGAGGAAGAAGAAGAGTGAGAGAGGGAGGATGGGAGGTAGGGGAAAGGGAGGATGGGGGAGGGGAGGACGGGTGGGTGGAAAACGGTGGTTGGGTCCTACGACTTAGCAGTAGCGCGGGAGCGAAAACGCGCTACTGCTAATAGCGTAGTAGCAGCATGTGTTTCTCACACGCGCTACTGCTAAACGGGGCCAACCATGTGCACAATTTTAAAATTAGCAGCAGCGACCCGAGCAAAAAGCACGCTACTACTATTTCTCTAGCAGTAGCACGCCCAGCGACACCGCGCTGCTGCTAAACTTAGGGTGTTCGTTACTGTCGGTGGATTTTTGTAGCAGCGAGGTTTAGCCCCCAAGCGCTACTACTAAATTTGCATCATTAGCATGTTTTCCTTGACCACGCTACTGCTAATTAGCATTAGCGCTTCTTTTTGTGCTGCGCTGGTGCTAATATTTTGTGTATAAGGTTTTCCCTAGTAGTGTTAGCATAATGATCGTTTAGTTTTATTGCTATTGCTTTCATCATGACTTATACATGTTCCTCTAACTATGAGATTGTGAAACTCCCGAATACCGGATTAACACCTTGTGTATTATCAAACGTCACAACATAACTGGGTGATTATAAAGATGCTCTACAGGTGTCTCCGAAGGTCATTGTTGGGTTGGCATAGATCGAGATTAGGATTTGTCACTCCGAGTATCGGAGAGGTATCTCTGGGCCCTCTTGGTAATGCACATCACTATAAGCCTTGCAAGCAATATGACTAATGAGTTAGTTATGGGATGTTGCATTACGGAAGGAGTAAAGAGACTTGCTGGTAACGAGATTGAACTAGGTATGATGATACTGACGATCGAATCTTGGGAAAGTAACATACCAATGACAAAGAGAACAATGTATGTTGTTATGCGGTTTGACCGATAAAGATCTTCGTAGAATATGTAGGAGCCAATATGAGCACCCAGGTTCCTCTATTGGTTATTGACCGGAGATGTGTCTCGGTCATGTCTACATAGTTCTCGAACCCGTAGGGTCCGCATGCTTAACGTTCGATGACGATTTGTATTGTGAGTTACGTGATTTGATGACCGAACTTTGTTCGGAGTCCCGAATGAGATCATGGACATGACGAGGAGTCTCGGATGAGGTCACGGACATGTGTTTCAGGTATTTTTCGGAGTACCAGGAGGTTACCGGAACCCCCCGAGAGAGTAATGGGCCTTTATGGGCTTTATGGGAAAGGAGAGAAGGGCCTCAAGGGGTGGCCGTGCCCCCCCCCATGGCTGGTCCGAATTGGACTAGGAGGGGCAGCGCCCCCCTTTTTCCTTCTCCCCTCTTCCTCCTTCCCTCCTTCTCTTTGTTGGAATAGGAAGGGGGCGAATCCTACTTGGACCAGGAGTCTAAGTAGGACTCCCATCTTTGGTGTGCCCCCCTTGGGCTGGCCTCCTCTTCCCACCTCCTTTATATATGTGGGAGAGGGGCACGTCAAAGACACACAAAGTCTTCTCTTAGCCATGTGTGGTGCCCCCCTCCACAGTTACACACCACGGTTATATCATCGTTGTCGGTGTCAAAACCGGTGGATCTTGGGTAGGGGGTCCCAAACTATGCGTCTAAGGCGGATGGTAACAGGTGGCAGGGGACACGATGTTTACCCAAGTTCGGGCCCTCTTGATGGAGGTAATACCCTACGTCCTGCTTGATTGTTCTTGATGATATGAGTATTACAAGAGTTGATCTACCACGAGATCGTAGAGGCTAAACCCTAGAAGCTAACCTATGGTATGATTGTATGTTGTCCTACGGACTAAACCCTCCGGTTTATATAAACACCTGGAGGGGGCTAGGGTTACACAAAGTCAGTTACAAGGGAGGAAATCTACATAACCGTATTGCCTAGCTTGCCTTCCATGCCAAGGAGAGTCCCATCCGGACACGGGACGAAGTCTTTAATCTTGTATCTTCATATTCCAACAGTCCGACCAAAGGATACAGTCCGGCTGTCCGGAGACCCCCTAATCCAGGACTCCCTCAGTAGCCCCTGAACCAGGCTTCAATGATAATGAGTCCGGCGCGCAGTGTTGTTTTCGGCATTGCAAGGCGGGTTCCTCCTCCGAATACTCCATAGAAGATTTTGAACACAAGGATAGTGTCTAGCTCTACAAAACAAGTTCCACATACTACCGTAGAGAGAATAATATTTCCACAAATCCAATCTGCTGACACGTTTGACAGCATGACATCACGCCATGGCCCAGTCACTATTCGAACCGTTTTTCTCAACCAGCACCGCACATAACGCGGGGCGGTTTTCTTGACACGTCTTGTCAAAGTAGAGATCGTGTCCCCCTTATTACGGGATTCTCATCAATACGAATGTGGGTAACCCAACCTCTCCATCAATTACGGTGCCTGGGGAATACGCGATTGTACCAGGCAAGTGGGGAGGTGCATCGCCTCTTCCGCCCTTATAAAGGGACAAGATTTCACCTCTTTTACCCACGCCTTCTTCCTCCTTGCTTATCCATTCTCACGCACTCGAGCTCCAGCGCCCAAGCTTGCGTTCTTCTTATCAAACCACTCCAAGCATGTCCGGAGCAGGAGGCAAGTGGATGGTCTCCTCCATCACGGAGGAGCACATCACAAAGTTGCGGGCAGCCGCATATCTGGCCGCGGATATCGCGCACCAGCTGCCAGATGCAGGGCAGATCGTCCCTACACCCGAACCCCATGAGAGGGTAGTTTTTCTTACCCATTTCGTCCGCAGACTGGGGTTTCCCCTCCACCTGTTTGTCCGCGGGCTCATGTTCTACTACGGGCTGGATTTTCATGATCTGGCCCCAAATTCATCCTCAACATCTCTGCGTTTATCGTTGTGTGTGAGGCCTTCCTCCGCATTAGGCCACACTTCGGCCTCTGGCTTAAAACCTTCAATGTTAAACCGAAGGTGGTGGTCGGCCAGCAAGCAGAGTGCGGAGGCACCATGGTCGGCAAAATGCCTAACATCACCTGGCTCGAGGGCACCTATGTGGATACCATAAAGGGGTGGCAATCGGGGTGGTTCTACATCACCGAGCCGCGCGACATCAACTGGGTGGCGGCCCCCAAATTTTGATCCGGAATCCCCACGCGGCTCACCTCCTGGAAAGAGAAGGGCCTATCCTGGGGTTCTTCGATAGAGCTGACGAGACTCCAGACCTGCATCAGGAACATGATGAGCAAGAAAATCAAGCTCGGCAACGTGGTCCAGGTCATGCTCTTCCGCCGGATCCTCCCGTGCCAACAACGGGCGTTCAATTTGTGGGAGTTCGACTCGGCCAAGCACCAGACGCTGCAAGAGCTCTATGACACGACACACGAGGACGTCTAGAGGGTGCTGTTCAAGGGCGCCGAGGTACCTCCTTTGCTCACCGAGGACCGCGGACTCAGCACAAAGCGTCGCGCCAATCCGGTAAGTTCTTACATTTCACAGGGTATTTATTTGCCCTGTGTCGGTGTCAAAACCGGTGGATCTTGGGTAGGGGGTCCCGAACTGTGTGTCTAAGGCGGATGGTAACAGGAGGCAGGACACACGATGTTTACCCAGGTTCGGGCCCTCTTGATGGAGGTAATACCCTATGTCCTGCTTGATTGTTCTTGATGATATGAGTATTACAAGAGTTGATCTACCACAAGATCATAGAGGCTAAACCCTAGAAGCTAGCCTATGGTATGATTGTATGTTGTCCTATAGACTAAACCCTCCGGTTTATATAGACACCGGAGGGGGCTAGTGTTACATAGAGTCGGTTACAAGGGAGGAGATTTACATATCCGTATTGCCTAGCTTGCCTTCCACGCCAAGGAGAGTCCCATATGGACACGGGGCGAAGTCTTCAATCTTGTATCTTCATAGTCCAACAGTCCAGCCAAAGGATATAGTCCGGCTGTCCAGAGACCCCTTAATCCAGGACTCCCTCAGTAGCCCCTGAACCAGGCTTCAATGACGATGAGTCCGGCCCGCAGTATTGTCTTCGGCATTGCAAGGCGGGTACCTCCTCCGAATACTCCATAGAAGATTTTGAACACAAGGATAGTGTCCGGCTCTGCAAAACAAATTCCACATACTATTGTAGAGAGAATAATATTTCCACAAATCCAATCTGCTGACACGTTTGACAGCATGACATCACGCCATGGCCCGATCATTATTCGAACCGTTTTTCTCAACCAGCACCGCACATAACGCGGGGCAGTTTTCTTGACACGTCTTTGTCAAAGCAGAGATCGTGTCCCCCTTATTACAGGATTCTCATCAATACGGACGTGGGAAACCCAACCGCGCCATCAATTACGGTGCCTGGGAAATAAGTGATTTTACCAGGCAAGTGGGGAGGCGCATCGCCTCTTCCGCCCTTATAAAGGGACAATATTTCACCTCTTTTACCCATGCCTTCTTCTTCCTTGCTTATCCATTCTCACGCACTCGAGCTCCAGCGCCCAAGCTCGTGTTCTTCTTCTCAAACCACTCCAAGCATGTCCGGAGCAGGAGGCAAGTGGATGGTCTCCTCCGTCACGGAGGAGCACATCACAAAGTTGCGGGCAACCGAATATCTGGCCGCGGATATCTTGCACCGGTTGCCAGATGCAGGGCAAATCGTGCCTACGCCCGAACCCCATGAGAGGGTAGTTTTTCTTACCCATTTCATCCGCGGACTGGGATTTACCCTCCACCCATTTGTCCGTGGGCTCATGTTCTACTACGTGCTATATTTTCATGATCTAGCCCCCAACACTACAAGAAATATGTCAACTTGTGACCCTCACTATTGGCCGCTGAAAGGTCATAGTTTTTCATTTGCGACATTTTTGTGACCAAAAACAGAAGGTCAAAAGCTAGCGGTCGTAAACTGAAATTAGTGACCTTTTTGTGATATGTAAAAGGTCGTTGGTTCCACGACCAAATTTTTGGTCACTAGCAACCTCCCCAGACCACGTAGGCATCCAGCGTGGCAAGCTGATGTGGCACAAGAATCAGCCCGATCCGATTCGGTGTTTTACATGGGCCGAGCCCAAAAATTCAGCCTATTTGTTTTTTTTCTCATATTAATTTTCGTCAGGTAGATGGGCCAAGCCCAACAATTAAGCCTTCTCATTTTTGGGCCATGGCCTTTTCGGCTAGACAGTTTTATTTTTCTTTTTTCAAAAAAATTCCTCTAGTTAGATGGGTCCCACTGGTCAAGTTCTACTAAGTGGGCCCCTTTTGTCAATGCTTTTTCTTCTGATTTTTATTTGACAGTAAATAAATAATCAATACTTAAATCAACAGACATAAAACATAATAAATACTTCAAGTAACAGCAACTAGAATCAATCTGTATACAGTGACAATCAATGTTACAATCTCTACAAATATTGGGATCCTGCTCCAGTCATCGCACGGGTACAAATTCTACTAGTGTAATAACACATATAAAAGTAGAATCACTGTTAAACATATGGAGTGACAATCGGTACAAACTGGACCCCTGCTCCAATCATATGAAACATATGCACGACTCAATGGGTGACCATACTTGACTAGGCCATGACCTTCATTACACTGGACTAACAGAATGACAATATGAACTATCATCATGCCTTCCGCGGTCGCCCTGTTACATGAACCAGAAGAGAAGAATCAAAAAATTTGGGGCCAATATATTATGAACAAACCAATCAAAAAACAAACAAGTTCTTTAGAATGATAAGAAAAATTCAGCTAGTACAATGCTTTCATTCTCCAGCAAGTTAAAATGAGATAATCATTCATACAAGAAAGGTGACGAAAGAAAATAGAGAATTTTACTCATAGCATGCAAAGTATCAATATTCTGATAAACATATACAAGTGTAAATGTCAACTATCTTATGCCCAAATGAATGACTGCTTGTGGAAGAAATATGTTAAACCAGGTTAGTTGTAATGGAGAGGGGCTGACTTACATTGGCCGTAGTGGTCGATTGTGGCCTGAACAAATCTATTGTAGTCATTGGGGTCTGTGACATCCCCGGGGAGAATGATCACATTTGGCACGCCGAGCTCGAAGGCGCGGTCGGCGACCTGCCACAGGCTCCACTCCCTCCTTGCTACCAGGGCAAGGCATGCCCCCTTTGCGGCGTACTGGTAAGCCAGTTGCTGCATGCAGAAGAGAAGATCCCAAGTTGTTTGGAGTTAACAACGAAAGTATTGTATAATGTTTAAAACATGTATATTCAATATGGCAAGTAGAAAAGCAAAGTTCTAGTAGAGTAGCATAAGAAGCAGAGGAATTCTGATTCTGTAACAGGAGGAAACGTAGTTGTCCTGTGCAACAAGAGGAATTCTGATTCTGTAACAAGAGGTAGAATTAGCATCACTAGCTCTGTTGTTGTTGTTTGCATATTACATAAGTAGTTGTCTGCCTAAGAAAATAGAGAGGCATATGCAGCAAGAACACGCAATGTGATGACACTATGAGTGCACTATAACTTTGGAAGTAAAAATAACATAAATTCATTTGGGCTGATTTGTACACAAGCAAGAAAAACTTCTTACAAATTAATTCATGGAAGCGTATCATCCTTTTAGTCCCTCACCCATATCTCCTAGTAGGATTACATAATGCCTAGTGAGTGATCTAGCAATGTACTGTACAAGAGAGTATATATGTGTATGGATTCCTGCAGCCAGCTTCTATCAGTAACAGGCATGTATATATTGAAGTAAACGTAACAGAGAGTATCTTTGGAAACATTCAAAATATATTCAATGTTGGAGCTGCATCTTATAACTCAAGGAGCCACATGAAATCCATTGAAGGACTTTACTGTGACAATTCACTTGTATAGTCCTGCCTCATGTGCATAATGTCGTTGCAAACAATTTAGATAGTGTACATATATATATATAGAAAGAAGCGCTTGATCAACAAGCTGCTGTAATAGTGTATATATATAGATAGTGTATATATATAGATAGATAGTGCACCAATATTTTTTTAGAAGGTAACTGAACTTCTGTGCACACATTTAGATAGAAAGAAGCGCTTCATCAACAAGTTGTTGTAATAGTGTATATATATACATGCTAACAACATGAATGTTCCATCAGGCCATGCTCAACTACTCTAAACCATTACTTGCTTTGCAAGAAAATAATAGAAAAAGTAATCAGGAGATGACACAATGAACAAGTGAAGGCTTTAAATATCTCCCTCTCAAAGAATCAAGTCAATGAAGACATGCAGTACAATGAGGAGCAGCCTTGCATCATCGTTTGCTCAGATCGACACTGGAAAGTGTGCTGCTATACCATGATCAGAACCCGCACGACACAGCCTCTCTGTCCCCCACCTCAACTCGCCCATGTCGCTACTGCAGTTGGATGTAAGTGTGTAAATACAAAATACTTTGCATAATGTATCTAGACTATAGAATCTTGCAGCTAGTAGTGCATGAATTCAACTCAATATTATAATAAACATCCGCTGGAAGTTGTCAAATAAATTCATTCGCTGCTAATTGCCAAAGCAAGTGTTGTAGATAGGATGGTGGTGTCATCCACAATAAGATAATATTGCTCCTACTGAAATACCATTCATTTAGTATGAAAATAACAAGCTTAGCTAAATATAACATTTCATTGAGCACAAGCTTGACTTGTATGACCAACAATTTACTGATGAAAATCATCAATCAGGAACTAAATGACAACTTAAGAAGAAAAACAGCAGGCATCAAAGTCTCAGGCGCATACGGTGGATGCAATGATCAGCAGCGTTTTAACAAGGTGGGATGTGAAACTAGCCAATGACAGCATACTAATTGCGACTGACAGATACAATCGGTGGTTTTGGGGGGTTTAACCTGTGGATTCTCGCAAAGCCATATAAAATATTCTAGTAAGATATCTCTCGCTGGAAAAGTTTCTATGCATAACCGAACATGCAACCTTCATTTCTTTCCATTGTTTTTATTCCTCTATTTTGCCACTAGCTGCTAATCACGTTCCTCTACTTTTTTTCTTTCCTCTATTTTACAAGGCTCTATTCCGAACAGGCCCTAACCAATGTTTTGAGTGGCATGACATGACAAGCTGTAGAAATCCAGGCCATGGACAGGAGAGGAATGAGGTTGTCTTACAGATTGAAGCACAACCTCCCGGCAGACCAGCTCCTCGGACCTGACGCAGCCGACCACCTCGACGCATCCTGAGCAATAATCGGCAATGGCATAAGCAAGCTGGGAGAAACAATGGCGGCGGCGGTAACTAGCAAGGAAGACGATGGATATGGACCGAGGAGGCAGGAGACGGGGTAGTTCTGGGGGAAGTCGATGTGGTGGACCCCGTCGATGGCGTAGATCTCACGGTAGAAGTCCTCCATGGCGGCGACGGTGTTGGGGTCGGGCACCTTGGAGGCGGCGTGGATCCAGAGGCGGCCGATGACCGGCAACGGCCAGGAGCGGCCCTCCACGCGCTTGGTGCCGTGCACTAGCAGCGACGCCCACGGCTGGTGCATCGTCAGGCAGGGGTTCCGCAGCCCCCCACCGCCTCCCCCCGAGTGCCCTCCGTGCATCGCCGCTCGTGGTGGTCCGGAGAGGAGAGGAGAGGAGAGGGTGGCGATGGCCGGAATCGAATCGGGGTTGGATTGGAGCAGCGGCGGCGCTGGAACGACGAGGAGGGACTTGGCATCGGGGTGGCGCGCTGCAAGGTCGGGAGATGCGGGGAGGGGAGGGAGGGACGTGGTCGGCGGCGGTGGGTGAGGAGGACGGCGAGGTCGGCGATGGGTGGGAGAGGACGGCGAGATCGGGAGTGGCGCGGGTACGGGGAGGATGTGGCGGCGGCGGGGAGATTGGGAGCAGGGAGAGGGGTGCGATGGGGGGATCTGATCTAGGGTTTGGGCTGCGAGGGGTATCACTTTTTTTTCTCTTTTCAGTAGATGAATGGATGGATGGATGTGGGATGGAGATATGGATGGATGGATGGATGGGCGCCATGTCATCGATCTGTGGGAAGAGTTTTGATTGGTTTGGAAAATCAATGATTTAAAATAGCTTTCGAGTACTAAAAATAGAGGGATTTATGAAGTAGCTATCAAAACTATTTTGCAAAAGGGTATCACACAATTTTTCACTCAAGTTAGACCACATTTTATGGATGAGCACAAATTCGTATGCATTTCTGATCTTTCTATCGATTTTTAATTATTTCTCGAGTGCCCAAAATGAGGTTTTTTGTGAAGGAACTACCAAATAAATGTTGTAAAAATGGACCAAATCATTTTTCTAAAAGACTAGGCCATGTTTAATGCACAATTGACACAATGGTTGGGTGTCAAAAGCTTTGATCCACCTCTGGTGAAAAAGACAAATTTCCGCCGATTGAGGAGGAAGCGGGTCAAATTTGAACTATAGCTGCCTCATAGTTTGCTCTTTATTTTTTACAAAAATCATTTCTAGGTACATAACTATCTATTTAATTAGAAAAATGTCAAAAGGTTTCCAAGATTCAACAACTAGCTAGGAACGGTCAAGCCCGCCATTTTGCCCGCATTTTGAAACGGGCATAAAAAATTCAAAAAAAATCAAAAAATTGGGAAACCTTTGCATTGTGTCATCATATGTGACCAAGTTTCCAGGAAAAATAATAAACTTGTAATACGGCAATTTTTTTAAAAAGGTGTTCACAGAAATGAGCTATCATGCATGAAGATTCATGACTTTTAAGCCAAATGATCAATCTTATGGCCACATTCATGGCATAGCTTGTTCAAATGATCTCATATTGTGCACAAGGGTGCATCTTAGAATTCCAAACAATGTTGCCTAAGGGAGTTTTCATTTTCTTTGCACGGAAAATTCATTTTCCATTTTCCGAGTGCCCGAATTGAGTTCTTTTTGTGAAGGACCTACCATATATTTGTTGCAAAATTGGACCAAATCATTTTTCTAAAATACTAGGCCATATTTGATTCACAATTGACCAAATTGTTGGGTGTCAAAAGTTTTGATCCACCTCTGGTGAAAAAGACAAATTCTCACCGATTCAATAGGAAGCGGGTCAAATTTGAACTACAGCTGCCTCATAGTTTGCTCTTTATTTTTTGAAAAAATCATTTCTAGGTACATAATTATATATTTAATCAGAGAAACACCAAAAAATCCAAGATTCAACCACTAGCTAGGAACGTTCATGCCTGCCGTTTTGACCGCATTTTGAAATGGGCATAAAAAATTCAAAAAAATCAAAAAATTGGGAAACCTTCGCATTGTGTCATTATATGTGACCAAGTTTCCAGGAAAAATAATAAACTTGTAATACGACAATTATTTTAGAAAAGTGTTCTCAGAAATTAGCTATCACGCGTGAAGATTTAGGGTTTTCAAGCCAAATGATCAATCTTATGGCCACATTCATGGCATAGTTTGCTAAAATGATCTCATATTGTGCACAAGGGTGCATCTTGGAATTCCAAACAATGTTGCCTAAGGGAGTTTTCATTTTCTTTGGACGGAAAATTCATTTTCATTTTCCGAGTGCCCGAAATGAGTTTTTTTTGTGAAGGACCTACCATATATTTCGTGCAAAATTGAACCAAATCATTTTTATAAAATACTAGGCTATATTTAATGCACAACTGACAAAATGGTTGGGTGTCAAAAGTTTTGATCCACCTCTGTGAAAAAGACAAATTCCCGCCGATTCAGTAGGAAGCGGGTCAAATTTGAACTGCAGCTGTCTTACTGTTTGCTCTTTATTTTTTCAAAAAATTATTTCTAGTTACATAAGTATCTATTTAAGCATAAATACATGGTTTGGTGGTGACACGTCGAGGTTTGGATGGTGGCCCAGGGCCCCAACTCCAAAGCGCGTGAACTCGCATGCCTGGTGCGTGGTCACCGCGTGCCCTTGGCGTTGACATGCGTTCTGGGAGGCCTAGGCATGTCTAGTGGGTTGGGCACTCCCCAAGTAGGTGCTACGAAGAAAATTACAATAGAAGAATCTAACGAGGAGACCGACCTACGCTCAAAGATGAATTAGCAGCCAAGTGTTTGATTGGCAGTACGGGAAATTCACATGGCCAATGGGCGTGAGTTTTGGTTGAGGATGATCATCTACTAATAAGAATGTCTTCAAAAAATTTCAGATCAAAAGGAGGATCCTAGGTGGTACTTGCTTTGCAAAGTACCACACTGGACAGAAATATGAATGTTGAAGCTGGGCTCAAAATAATGAATGGATTGAGCTTAAATTTGGTGGAGGATGGTTATTTGGGCATTGGAAAGCACCGTAGAAAATTGATACCATTTGGACATGCCAAACTGGTACTTCCTTCACAATGCTCTTCTATGGACAGAAATTTGGGAAAACTAGTGAGAGAATTTGGATGAATGAAATGAGCTCAAATTTGGTGAAGGTAAGTTACATAGGTATGGTCATGCCTTGGTAGATTTTCAGATCATTTGGGTAAGCCTAGCTAGTACTTACTTCACAAAGCTTCTCTCAAGGTAGAAACTTTGGAAATTTCCTGAGAAAGATTTACTAGGAAAATGGAGTTGAATATTATCTTGTGGAGATGATTTGGGTATGGAAGAGTGCCCAAAGAGTTTGAGGGTAATAGGAGGGGTCTAGACAACACTTGCTTTGCAACGTGCCAATCTGGCCATAAAATATAAAGTGAACCTGGGCTCACATAGATTATTTGACTGAGCTGCAATTTGGAGGAGGGTGATAATTTGGGTATATGAAGGAACTGTATAAATTTTATGTCATTTGGATATATAAAAAAGGTACTTCCTTCACAATGCTTCTAGGTGGATAAAAACTTTGGAAATGTGTCGAGGAAGATTTGCTAGGCAAATGGAGCTGAATTTTGTCATGAGCCAATGATTTGGATAGGAAAGGGTGCCCAACAATTTCGAGGGCAATCAAGGATATATAAATAGCACTTCCTTCACAAAGAGATGTTGTGAACAGAATAGGAAAATAAATATTGTTGAATTGTTTTGAACTAGGCAAGGAAGGATTTTTACATATTTGACGAAGATATGACCCAAAGAATTTATGAGATTTTTTGGGGAATTTTGGGAATGACGGAAATATAGGTTGCTTCACGACCTAGGGAAAAAATTGACACATGGACATGACACATAGGCAAAACTAATGAGGTGGCGCCTAGTCATAGCAATAAGTACTAATGCATCCACGTTCACAACCTCATGACCATTTATATTGGTCGTAATCAGGTAGAAATAAGGTCATGGACCACTCTTGTCTGCTTTGTGACCATTTGGTGTAAGGCAATTCAGGGTTTGAGCCCTTCCAAGCGAAATGGCCGTGGATTTACGACCAATTCAGCTAGGGTCACTAACAGAAGGTCACTAATTGACATATTTCTTGTAGTGCAACTTCATCCTCAACATCTCGGCGTTTATCATCGTGTGCGAGGCCTTCCTCCGCATTAGGCCCCACTTCGGCATGTGGCTGAAAACCTTCAATGTCAAACCAAAGGTGGTGGTCGGCCAGCAAGCAGAGTGCGGAGGCGCCATGGTGGGCAAAATGCTTAACATCACCTAGCTTGAGGGCACCTATGTGGATACCATAAAGGGGTGGCAATCGGGGTGGTTCTACATCACTGAGCCGCGCGACACTAACTGGGTGGCGGCCCCCAAATTTTGATCCGGAATCCCCACGCGGCTCACCTCTTGGAAAAGAGAAGGGCCTGTCCTGGGGTTCTTCGGTAGAGCTGACCGGACTCCAGACCTGCATCAGGAACATGATGAGCAAGAAAATCAAGCTCGTCAACGTGGTCCAGGTCATGCTTTTCCGCCGGATCCTCCCTTGCCAACAACGAGCGTTCAATTTGTGGGAGTTCGACCCAGCCAAGCACCAGACGCTGCGAGAGCTCTATGACACGATGCACGAGGACATCTGGAGGGTGCTGTTCAAGGGCGCCGAGGTACCTCCTTCGCTCACCGAGGACCATGGACTCAGCGCAAAGAGCCGCGCCAATCCGGTAAGTTTTTATATTTCACAGGGTATTTATTTACCCCGGTTTAAATCATGTGTGGGATCTATGCTTCCATGTCATTAACATGACTGGATAAAGATAGCGGAGCAGCTCGATTGCCCAGCCCCGCTGCCTGAGGATCCAGCAAATGCTCTCCTACGGAGATGCTGGTTCCGGCACCTTACGAGGTGCCGGTGAAGAAGACCAAGAAGAAGGCCGCGGGGACCCGAAAGGGTCTCCGGCGCAAGGTTGTATCGGACTCATCGTCCGATGACTCCGACGCGCACTCCTCCCACGAAAACAAGGAGGAGGAGGAGGAGGAGGAAAGTTCTCCTCCCCCCCCAGCCGGGGGAGACAAGAAAAGGAAGGCCAACCCAACCGGGGAGGCCGAAGGGTCCAAGAAGGGAAGGACCCTCCATCCGGACTGCTCCACGATGGCCGCCCACAGCGACGACGAGTGGTTCCCCAGGGACAAGCCCCTGGTGAAGTCATAAGTATCCGGATACCATAGTAATTCATGGTATGTTTTAATACACTGCTTCTTCTTATGCCGAATATGATTATGCAGCCCGTCACGAGCCCGTATCGACGTATCGTAGGACGGTTCTTTGGACTCATTGGATAGGAACAACGATTCACTTCCGACTGCCTCCACCCCTTGCCCTGCGGACAACGTCAAGGTGTTGTCTCAACAGGCACCGGGCCAAGGGGAGGTAGTCCTGGGGGTGCCTCGAGGTGACCTTCTGGACCCAGGGCACAAAGGGAGCAAAATCCCCACGAGCTCCAAGTTCGACCCCCAGCCGAATACTGCCCCGGAACCTCCGGTGGTTCCGGACTTCGGCGGGCGATCCCCCGTTAAGGGGGGCAAGCCTCCTGTGCCGGTGTCCTCTGTCCATCCAGAGGCACCGGACAACCTGCTGGAAGCGCTCCGCGGCGCTTCCATCGATGAAGAGCACCGCACTATCATGAGTGCGGTGATTGAGAAAGTACAGTCCGCCAAAAACGGACTGACCGAAACTTGTGCCAGCCTCCTAACAGGCTTTGAGGTAAGCAATGAAAATATAGGAAAATT
Source organism: Triticum urartu (assembly GCF_056163025.1). Classification (NCBI taxonomy): domain Eukaryota; kingdom Viridiplantae; phylum Streptophyta; class Magnoliopsida; order Poales; family Poaceae; genus Triticum; species Triticum urartu. The sequence continues at coordinate 299,086,508 of NC_141877.1, forward strand.
ATTACCCTATAGACAGTAGCCCTGATGCTCTGTTTGGCATTCACGAAGAAAGGCCGAATAGAGGATCAAATGATAACTCAAGAGTCTAATTAGAATATGTCTATGTGTATGTGCAGGCTTCACTGCTAGCCGCTGCTGCACGTACTGCGGAGGTGTCTACACTGAAGCAGGACCTAGACTGGTCCGAGGACGAGCTCGGCCCTACCAAGAGGCAGCTCGAGGAGAGCAAAGGTAAACAATACTTTTGTCTATATATTAAAAAGAAGTTCGGGTGTAAAGTAATAGGATCATTATGGATTTGCTAGGGGCCACGACCGAGGTGGCGACCCTGAAGAAGGTGCTGTCCGAGGCCAAAGACAAAGCGGCCAAGGAGCGCATTGAGCGGGAGAAGCAAGAAGCCCGAGTAGGCGAGGTGCAGCAAGACCTCGAGGCTCTCGCCAAAAAGCACGAGTCCTTGGAGCTTGACTCTAAGATGTGAGAGTCCGAGCTCGCGCAGGCACTTGAAGGCGCCCGGAGCGCCAAGGCTAAAGCCCACAAGGCCCTCCAAGAGATTGATGCGGTGAAGAAGATAGCAGTGGGTAAGGCATTCATTATGCAAAGTAAGCGTGTGGAGGAAACTTTCCTTTTACTTACACGAGTTCGGAGCTTTCCAGGGGCGTTCGCAGATCTTCCCCGCAGTGTACTGGATGCCGCGAAGTTTTACCGAGCTCATGAGGGGAGCTCGACGGAGAAGTTGTTCTGGTCTCAGTATACTGGGACCGAACACCCCATGCCCTTGAGCGACTAGCTGAAGCAATTGGTCGAGATTCACAAGGCGGCCGAACAGGCCATGAAGGGCCTTATAGTCCGGATGTGGCCTGGTGATCCCCTGCCCGGCAGCTACTTCGGTCTGGTGAGGCGGCTTGTGGATGCCTACCCACGGCTTGAAATTATAAAGCGGTTTGCCTGCATCGAGTGTGTGCGCAGGGCTTTTGCCCGGGCGAATTAAGGTGCACTGGTCGAAGCTGGACGCCGTGAAGCTGGTGAAGGAGGGGCCGCCGGAGGGCAAGGAGCATCGCTGCCTCGAAATGTACTATGAGAGTGTCCTGAAGGGTTCCCGCCTTGTGGCGGATGAATGTGCCAAGGATGTAATTTTTGAATGAACATGCTCATGTGATCCTGTAATATGAAACGAGTTCATTTGCGCTATACAACGCTTTTTTAATTTAAAATATTACCTTCTGCGCGGCCGTTTATAAAATCTGAGAGTTGGCCAGTCGTGGCTTCTGCCCCCATGTAACTAGTACTGGGGTGTTCGGGATAAACCTGAGCACTCTTTATCCCAATTTTGGGTCCTTCGAGGGAGGTGTTCAGCGCAACGAACCAGGCAATTAGACTATAAGGCTTTATCACTCTCACTTAGCCATAGAAGTCTACAATTTTAAATTTTGGTGAAGCCCCTAGTATTCGGAAGGCCGAATTTGGGGCGCTATATATGCCTAAGTCGGGCAAGGCCGACTCCTCACCTGAAGCGGCAAAAGTCTTTAAGGACTTGAGACCTATCGAACAGCGACCAGCTCTCGCCTTATCATGACAGTCAGTTTTTGGCTTTCTCTACTAAGGTGTTCGTCCGGAAGAACCGAAACACAATCGCAGTAGTTCTCCCACCGCTACCTTAGCCGATATAGCGGAACGTAAGGTACCAAAGCATAGGAGCCGGGCAAACCCAACATTTGACCAAAGACATGATTCGGAGCTGATGCATATTATGATATAAGTTCGGGGTGCTGCACTGTCGAAAGTGTTCGTACTTCTCACGCCGTATTATGGGGAGGCCAAAGCCCCTGGCGTACTGACCATACCAGAGTGTATGGCTGCGAATTGTCGAAAATGATCATATATATAAAAGACGAATAATGCAGTAATAGACTATTGCTATGCATTGTTATTTAAATAATATGCCGAAGCGTATTGGTACAAGTGGTGCAATAGGCAAACAGTAGGAATATTTGACATGGCCTATCCAAGGGCAAGCTGCGTATAGATAGTAGAAAGCGGGTATATATCAATTAGAGACCACCTGGGGGTTCCCTTGTACGTCTTAGCTGGTTCGTCTACCGTCGCCGGAGAATAACAGCAGGTGTGGGTGAGTAGAGGGATGGATAGGCCAGCGATGGGAGTACGGTGGGGCGGTGAGGCCTGCGCGGTAGCAGAGCCGACCACGGGGAGGAGGGAGCAGGCAGTCCCGCCGGCGCCTGTTTGAGCGGCTGGAGTAGGAAGAGTAGAGATTGAAGAAGCACGACGGCCGTTGGATGGCCATCCAACAGTCACTGTTTGTGCGTCAACCTTATTTTAGGAAAGCCTCAAATCTGTGGAAAATAGCATACAACCCATCTGCCATTATTTCTAATAATTTACAGCCCATTTGCTAATTATTAAGGTTTTTTTGGAGCCCATATTCTTTTTGTTAGCATTACAGCCCATATTGTGGCCACGGTTAAAAAATTATACGAAATTTTGCATATTTCGGTGCGGTCCGAACTGTTTTTAATCCCGAAATTTCGACTCACATTCAAATTGATTTTAAAAATAAATGTATATCAATATAAAATCCAACAAATTCTCCACGCATAAAAATTAATGTAATTTCAAATCTCAAAATGAAGAAAAGATATTTGAAACTAATTGCCAGTTTGATGTGTTCTAAAAATGTACAACCCATTTCTCATTACTGATGGGCCATTTTCTCGGCCAGCCGAATGAAAGCTCTCCTCGTCTTGAAAGATTTGCAGCCCAATAGGCCTGACAACGCGACTTACTTGGCAAATCACAAAAAAACTGGGCTGTGGCCGTGGACCCAGCTGTCAGCCTCTCCACGTATAGTACTCTTCAGATGGAATGTCGTTGACCACGTTGACCATGCCGCGCCGAGAGCACCAAGGTGGTGGACGACGGTGAGGCCTAGGAAGAGGACAACACGGAGCGGGGGAAGACGCGGCAGTGGATGCCCACGCGGAGAGGATTATGAGGGTTCACTAGTTCGGCTGCGGTGTGAGGCTGCCGTCGCCGCAGGGCCTGGCTAGCAGTGTGAGTAGTAGGGGGCGATGAGGCCTCATCGGCAGCATAGCCGGCCACTGGAGGCAGAAGCAGGTGGTCTCCTCGGCACTGGTTTGGGCGGCTGGTGCAAGAAGAGCAACGATTGAAGAAGCAGTAGGACCGTTCGATTCAAATCCAATGGTTACTGCTGCTAGAATCATTTGTTGACTAAGTTGACAAGCCCTGCGTACGGGTCAACTTAGTAGGCCCACAGGTCAGCCTCCGAACCGGTGCGCCCCGGATGTCAGTGGGAGGAATCATTTTTTTCGCGTAATAAGGAGGCAGTTGATTGCGTGCGGCCAGGCCAGCGGAGGGAGTAGGGTGGGCCGGGGAAGCCTGCGCGGCATCACTGCGGGCCACAAGAGGAGGGAACAGGCAGTCCCGTCGGCGCTAGTTTAGGCGGCTGGAGCAGGAAGATCAGAGATTGAAGAAGCACGTCGGCCGTTGGATGGACATCCAACACTAACTGCTGCTAGAATCGTGTGTTCACTGACAAAGCCTTGCGTAAACAAGTCAGCCTCGAAATCTGTGGCGTGTACAGCCCATTTTCTATTATTTTTTTAATTTTTACTCATTTTCTAATTCATATGGAATTTATTGCAGCCCGTTTTCCATTTTTAGAATTGATGGCCATTTTCTGGTCAGTACCAGGGTCAAAAAATTAACTAAATATGTGGGAAAGTTTGAAAATTCGCAAAGTTTTGCTGGGGAACGAAATATTCTAAATACAAAAATTAATAGCCATACTAAAAAAAATTTAAAAATAAATTAGTACTATGTCATGTTAAATCCAATGAAATACGTATAAGATATCATTGAAGAACAAAAACAAAAAGGGAGCTTATATCCCATTTGCTATAAATTTTTTTGGAATTTTCAACCCCTTTTGATATTAATTTTAACAGACATTGACCATACTCTTAAGCCAGGTCGGAATGTATCCCTCCTCGTCTTGAAAGATTTGCAGCCCAGTAATTCGGAGAAAACAAATAGGCCTAGCTTGGGTATTCTTCAAAAAGAAATACTGGGCTACCTATTTTCCCAAAGAACTGGTGCATGAGCATTTAGCTTTATTTATTTATTTATTTACTTATTTATGTTTAGGCGACCATGAGCATGTACCTGGGCCAGATTCATGTGAGAGCCTCCCTTCCAGTTAATTATGGGCTTCTCTATTGGGCCTTCATCAGTGGGCTACATGTTATCAACAAGTGGAAAATGTGTTCCAAGTTTCAAAAAAAATGTGTTCCGTACGATAAATAGTACGCGCTACATACGGTATGGGGCACTAAAGGATCGAACTGTGCAACGACTTCCAAAACATTGTGTTTGTCGTTCTAACAACACATTTATTCAACCAACAGACAAAATATACTACTACAGAAACAGTAAGCAGGCCAGAAGAGTGAAGACGCAGCTCTCTCTTCCAAACCAAACATCAACCATCATTACAAAAGGGCTACCAAAAAAGAACAAGTGTATGCATCAAACTAAATAAAGATCCTACTACACCAAGTGTACGCATCTAACTAACTGGCTTAGTTAGACGTTACTATTTTTTTCAAAACGGAGGCAAAATAATTGCCTCATCGATTAATTAAGAAGAAGAGAATTGCCTGGTTAATCTACGGAAAACCGGGCTAAAACCGAAGGCATTACTATTTATTAAGCTGCAGTGGAGTCGCAGATGGAGAGGAGTGGGAAACTTCACTGGTTCGGGTGCGCGGCAGCATAGCCGCGATGGTTAGAAGGGAAAACATAAATTGGACACGGCATTACTTTTATAAGAGACCTGTGTTTTATACCCCATAGTAGGCATACTAGCAAGTTCACACACAAATACAACAGAAAAGGTAAACATTCATATCAAACTCAGGTTCACAGGACACGTTCATATCCATAGCCAACATTCACAATCAATAACTCAAAAGATTCATATATACACAAGCTCAACATATCTATGCATCCAAATGATTGATAGATCACATGACAATATTCATACATAATTTACAAAAAGATTCAGATATACGCATGTTCAGTATGTTTATGCATCCAAATGATTGAGATCACAGCCAATATGATCCATGGACGAACTATAATTACCTAGGGTACAGACTGGTAAATGGTGTTCAATTGGAGGTACTTCTTGCTAAAATTAGTTCTTGTACGAGTAAACTTTCGAGTACATAAGAGGCAGCACAGACAATCTGAACTTTGCTTGTAGGTTTATCCTCAAATAGTGGCCTCGTGCCCATGGAGGTTTGAGCAACTTGGCCACTACTTTCATCCAACCAGTTTACTAGGTCCTCTTGGTCCTGTATCTCGCCAAAATTCTACATTGAAGATGAGAAAGGAGGTGGTTGCAAAAATGAACCACCCAAATTTTTTGTGCAGTTCAATTGAAATGGAGCATCCTTAGCGTGCAGACTGACTAAGTGCCAGATGAATATACGCGTCAACCAACTTGTCTGGAATCTTTAGACTCCATGCCATATAGTTCGCTACCATATGTGCCGATAACCAAAAGGCACAAGTTGGGACCAAAGACTGGACTGTTTTTTTGGGCTATGCACCAAGCAATATTTTTGACGTTCACTCTCCTAACACTTGGAGTTTGACAATTGGTTGACGCCGGTTGATACTCGAATGAATATAGGCACTTCTTGTCAACATCGATGCTTGTCTGAGTGAACTTTGGAGTTCATAGCAGCAGCATAAGTACCTATCAATCTGATCATTTTGTGCAGTTCTACTGAAATCACCCGATGTAATGATTTGCCTGCGAGTTCAGGCTCCAAATTACTCCTTTATGAAATCGGCAAACAGTAGCACAATACCAAATTACCAATACATATGAAAAGCACAATAATCAGGATAAAGACTAGTACCGACCTGTGTGAGGTAGCATATCAATTACTATTTCCTTTGACTGGAAGCCGAGATAAGCCAAGCGACTGACAGCAAAGGAAGAAAGCATGCGGAGTTTAGCAACTGACAGGAAAGGACGGAAGTTGTCGAGGCAATGAAGCACCCAAAGTTTTTGTGTAGTTCCACCAAAATCGAGCATCCCTGTTGGCACATATATTGAGAGAGTGAGATTACTGTAACAGTGGGACTAGTTTATGAAACATACACTAACAAATAGAAGCACCCTCATTATCTTAATGGGTAAAGTTAGCAACATAGTAGTCTTGCATAAAGAGAGGTATTAGTTTATTTAATAAGTGCCAATTAGCTCAACTCAACACTCAAAGCATTGCCATTTATCATAGGTTGCAAAACTTTAACGTGCAAAGATAAAGGAGTTTCTCATGACAGTAGCACGATACAAATAGAGATGACAGCAAACTAATATGGATGAAGGCCTTAGGCCCGTACCAACCTAAGAAAGAAAGCTTATTCATGTAGTCCCATAAGAGATGATAAAGCACTCACTGGAATCACACAATAGTATATATTTTTGTGCACTTCAAATGTATGGTTGAAATAACTCTTGTTTACCAGTGCTGAGATTATATCGAAAGATTATCAAGAACTTCCAGCAGAGTTAAAGCCCTGGCTGGGATATAGTTCATTGTATTGTCTTGTGTAGTTCCATTTAATGTATGATTGGCACAACATGATCCATGTTTGCACAAGTATGAACAAGGTGAAACCTTCATTAGCTTAGTGAGAAAGTATAGGAAGACATTAACATATTACTCAACCAGTAGCATCAAATTCATGATGGAAAATACGCAAAACATTGCCTCATTGAACCAATGGCAATAAATTGACATGCAAAACAATAGCACTATTATGTCATGACACTAATAATATTCCCTCCCTGCTCCACCACATGATTCACGTCCATAGACAAACATACACACGTACATGATTCAGCATAGGGTCCTACTAAAGATTTGTTTAACTCCAACAGGAAAATTAGGCAGTAATAAATTAGTGGTACTTAAGTACTCCTAATTAATTAAGTGAGATAGCAGAAGTGGAAGGGCTCCCTGGAGGATCGTCTCACATGTAAGCTAGTCGTTGTCGGAGCCCTTGAATGGCCTCGAATGAGGCCTCTAGCTTCAGCAAGATCGCCTTGGCACTGTTTATTCTTCTTCTTCTTCCTCTTCATGCTCTGTTTCTCTTTCTCCTCGCCAGTTGGTGAAACCAAGTACATGATTGGCCTTCTAATTTAGAATTGGTTTTGTGAGTGAGGGAGTCCAAGTGTACTAGTAAAAAACAGCATTATTTTCTCATGGCAGTCGGAAAATAGAGATGAACACATGCATTAAATATCATTCTTACCTAAAGGAAGGTTATGGCGCCAATATGGATGATGAGGATTGGAACATAGATCTCCCTTTGTGCAGTTCCACCAAAATGAACCAACTGTTCCATTCTGACATTCCAGTTAAACAGCACAAAAGTCACTTCTTTTAAGAAGAGTTTTGTGCAGTGCACCAAAAGGTCACAACAGCAACCAAGTGAATTGGATATCCTTGTTTGCACAAAAAGGCACAGAGGAAACAGTCAGAGTCTCAAACAATTACAGGAAAAAACATTTGGCTAAACTTGTCATGGCTTATAACAGTGGGTGCACCAGCAGTACAGCACCATGTACGTAAACAGGGGCATAAAGTGGTGATTCATAGTTTGTTGCCCCGAGAAACAAACATCCAAGAAACATATCTGGGTTGGTCCCATTTTTTTTCACTCTAGCCACCTACTCCTATGTGTTGATAGCAAATCTAGTCCTGGTCATACCACTGTGTACATCGTTACCCCTATATTTCCCTTTTCGACCAAGAGACCGGTTGGATGACCAGTCTGTACTACTTTCACCCCCTTTCCTTCCTGTTTGTACCAAGTCCGATGTACACACAGGCGGAGCTATGTGTATGGCTGAGGGGGCTGTGGCCCCCCCAAACCTGGTAGCTTTTCTGAAGAATTTTTTTAAGATAGCATAGATTGAGAAAAATAGGGACTTTTGCCCCTTCATAAAGCCATATTTTGCCATTGCCCCTCCCAATGATCCTGTGCTAGCTCTGCCACTAGATGTACATACTAAATTCCCCCACCCCCACTTTATTTCTTGTTTGAACCAAGTACTCCCTCCATCCGGAATTACTTGTCATCAAAATGGATGTGTCTAGAACTACAATACATCTAGATACATCCATTTCAATGACAAGTATTTTCGGACAGAGGGAGTACAAGATTCGACTCCATGAAGTAGTTTTACCTCTAACAATAGAAGAAGAAAAATGTGACGTTGGACCATCCGATCGAGAGGGGCTGAGAGGTCGAAAATGATGCACATGCAGTGACGTAGCGAGCTGGGGAAGTAGAGCTAAGGCAGTTTCGAACGAAGATATACCTGAAGGTCGTCGGGATGTGGATAGGTGTGCGGCGGGAGTCCGGATCCGCCCACAGGCAACGACGAAGGGATCAGAGGACCTCCCGGGCCGGCGCTCGGCCAGAGATACTGGTGCGGCCGGCAGTAGGTCTCCTCCCTCGCTGTCGACGACGGCCTAAACGCTGCCCCTCCTCCCCTTCACCGGCGGAGGGGGATACGTCCGGATCTGTAACCAGCGGTGAGGATAGAAAGCCAGTGTTTCTTGAAGGGAGAAAGACGGTGTTACTACCGCCATCTTGTTTAAATCTGGAGAGGATGAGAGTGTGTGAATAGAGCAACCCTAGCAAGCAAGCGCGGAGGCTTCGACCTATATATACGTAGTGAGTAACCCTAGCAAGCAAGCAACCCCTATCTTCGTCAACTCGTACAAGACCGAGAAATTTCATTAGAACAACTCCCTCTCCCTCGCGGACTGAGCTCCGGTGCCTTAACTGCACCTGCCTTTGGCTGCATGACAGGAGGGCCAACCACCTGTTGGGCCCACCTGTCATGGACGCAAAGGCAGGAGCAGTAAGTTGAAGCTTTTGCTATCCCTCCCGCACGAGGTGGACGGACATGCAGCAGTGCATTCAATATTGTAGAAGTAGGAGTAATCATTATTGTTCGTCTTCTCGAAGAGGCGAAGAGCCAAGCGCAACCCGAACATGGCAGTTGCGAACGCTCGCGTGGTCCGGTTCCTTGGAGTACTAGCCAGATTCTTGCATGAGACAAAATTGCTATTGTTGAACAATTAAACTCCATTATCCATTGGTTGATACTCATTCTGCATAGGTCCACGTGCTTAGCACCGTTTCCTCCTAGGGCCACCAATGTTTATTTGCTAATTAATAGCGTTGCATGCAATGAACTAGCCATTGCAAGTCATTAAAAGCATGCACACCTCTCATCTCTTATTGGTTGATATGTCTAGAAACAAGAAACAAGGTAGAAGTTAATGCACCGCGCCTAAGTGTTTTGGGACTATTTGGTTTTTGTAAGGCTGGTCATAGTGGGGAGTAACTTAGACTAGTGTCATGCATATGACACTAGCCTAATTACTACCTTCATAATGCAAAGTAACATAATAGTAGTATTTTAGATGGCTTCATTTATTAGCTTGTAGACTCATCTTATCTTGAAAAGCGCTATGTTACAGTAACATATTATGTTACCACCTCTCATTATTTACTTGCCACATAAGCAAAAAATTCTTGGAGAGCGCTATGTTACTAGCTAAGTTACTCCCACTATGGCTAGCCTAAGATGACTTAAACACATAGACGGAGGGAGTAGTATAGCCCTGTAAACCGGAAAGGGGTATTTGCCTTTCTAGAGATTTCAACAAGTGACTAGACTACACCGTGTGCAGTACTCCCTCCCTTCTGATTTATAGGGCTCAAATCTCAAATTTCATGAACCAAGGCATTTTGCGATTGGAGGAATGTATCTCGTACTTTACAAAACTACCCTAATTAAACTCATGCATTAATTACGTAGTTCTCTCGTTTTCCTCTCCGCCTTGGTCGCGGTGCACAATATTGAGAACTCCTACTATATGACTAGCCGCTGTATCTACATGCGGGACATTTCAAAGCATCCGGGCCCGCGTGCCATCCACCAAATCACAGCGAGGTGCTACAGTTGAGACTCACCTATAACCTCGGTGTGGCCGTCATGACCCGTCATATCACAAAACCCACACCTTTACCAGCAGTGATAAGGTGGCCTCCAAGTTGGACTGGACGAACCAACCATCATTTCACTGGAACGCTAGTTCAAGCCCTTTCTTCCCTTTATTGAATAAAGGGAAGCTCCAGGCTACTCACTTCTGCCATTTTTCTTCTGTACCGACGAAGGAAAGGTGGGCGAATCAGTTATGCTGCTATATTTTCATTCCTAGAATCTTCTTTTTGCGAAGCACCGACCAATTCTCACATCCTATTATTTTCCCGTTTTCATTGTGATTGTGGTTTCCTTTCGATTGCTTTTTGTTTGTCAGTTTATTGATGGATCCTGGAGCACTAGGCAAAGAGTTGCCGGCGGACAACCCACTAGAGACAGCGATCTCCAGGAAGCGAGCACCGACCAACGAGTTGACCATGTTGGCGGGCCAACCCATGGAGACGAAGAACTCCAAGAAACAAGCATTGGCCAAAGAGTTGAGGATGTTGGCGGACGAACTACTCAAAGGAAGTTGGAAGAACGGCAAGGGCCCCACCGTGCCTACCCTAGGAACTCAGATTGCCACCTATGTGAGGCTCAAGACCGAGTTTGAGGAGATAGTCGCCGTTGAGAAGCAGTATTCCCCTGGCAAGGTGATGGCCCCCATCGAGGACGAGGAGATGGCCCCCGGAGGGATGAGATCCCCCGGTGAGCTGCAAAAGGTAAAAAATAATGACTTACTACCATAGTTTTGGTTTTTGATTATTTGCAATGTGCTTGCTAACATGTTAGGGTTGTGCAGGTGGCAGTGGACGTCCTTGATGATTCCGATGTCGTGGGCCATCCTATTGGCATCGCCCCGGAGATTGATTCCGATGCCGCTGTCCATCCTGTGGACATCGCCCCAGAGATCGATTCCGATGTCGGGTCAGTCCTGCGGACATCACCCCAGAAATCGATTCCCATGCCGATGTTCGTGTTGTGGTCATTGCTCGAGAGATTGATGACAAGAAATAGTTGGTCGGGCTAATCCTTTAGGGTAGTTTGCATTGCCCTGTGTTTAATTACCAGAACGATCCGTGTTATCAAACCATCTTAGGGCTAGTGCACTGTCTTGTGTGGGCGGATCTTGCTACTTTTGTTTGATAGTGAATCATGCGATGAATCATGCGAACCCTCTTCGAGTTATGGAAACAGATGTATCCTCACCAGCTTTTGATGTAATATATGGCATGATTAGATGTAAGTTTGAACTGTTTATCATATCAGCAGGGCTTGTTTGATGATTCTTGGTGTTAGTAGGCTAGCTACTGTGCGAGCTATAGTACTTGCAAAACACTCACCGAAGAGAAACGTTGGGGCTGATGAGCTCGTGGTACGCTTATACTTATCCCTCCTCGATCGACCAATAGCCCTAGCTCCTAAAATTGTAGGCTTAGCGATCGATGACCTAGGCGGGCTAGTTTGGCCTAGTGGGTTTCAGTGATATGACGTGCAACACAAAATCATAGCAGTGTAGAGACGTACTCCCTCCGTTCCAAAATAGATGACCTAGGCGGGCTAGTTTGCCCTAGTGGGTTTCAGTGATATGACGTGGTACAGTGTCGTCCAGTCTTCGCGTGTGGTAGCAGTATTGCGGGTACAGTAAGTTTTCTTGAAGAAGCGGAATTCAACGAAGTCATGATGGTTCCTTCGTCCGAACAACTTACAGTGGGAAAGGTTGGGCCTGCGATACGACCGGGGTAGACCAGGATAATTTTGTGCATGGCAGGTGGACCAGGATGGTCGACGTCCCACATGTCGGCGAATGAAAGTATTCTTTCCGATATAGAGGATGAGCAACGAGTATTCATTGTTTATTTTTGATGAAAGCTATTGTCGCCGCTGTTACGACGGAGGAGTGTGAAACACGGCAGCCCAGTGAACTTGGCATGTGCACCACTCCCTCCTTCCTCATGTAATGCCCAAGTTACAGCTTTTTCTCACTTTCTCTCTATCTATTTCCTCTCAAATGTTTTTTACCTTTCTTTTTTTAAGACACAATTGTTTTTTATGCCTTTTTTTAGAATTATTTTTTTATACCTAGGAGCACGTGTAGAGATAGGCTCTTGCAGAGCCCACTCCTTGACTTTGTCAATGCCTCTCTCTCCTCCACATAAGGAGTACTACTTGCTATGCATGCATGCGGCGGGCAGCTGGCATCTTGACGGGCCAGGGCAGTGAGAGAGGGCTCTGGAAGCGGTCCGGACTCTAGCATAATTTTGGTTTTTACAGTATTTTTTTCTCCATTTACAGGTAGGCCCACGTAGATAGATAAAGAACACGAGCTAATGAGGTGCATGCAGACTGTTTGACTGGTCAACCAGACAAATACGGAGCTATACGCTGAGCTAGTGACCGTATAATCACCATATCTCGTATACAATGATCAAAGTGTGCTATCAAGACAAGTTCGATGACCGCCAATGCATTTTACTCGGTAATAACTGACAAGGATTGAAGGGGAATCCAAATTTGCTTCGTCTTCTATCCTTGAGCTCTTGACAAACCAATGCACTATATGGTTGTCCGGCCACTCCACCCCAGAGCTCTCACCAAGCGTTGTTCATGCCACCGCGCCGTACACTAACCGGTAAGGCAGCGATGGCATCCCGCCGCGCCGAGTTCCTCACCGCCCACGACCACACACAAAATGGTAGGGAAGCGATGGCATCCCAGCATGCCAAGTTCATCGCCGCTCGCGACCTCACAACTATGTGGGAGGAATTTGAAGATGCCAAGGCCGAATGGGCGGTAGAGCAAGAGGCGGCCAAAGCCGCACAGAGGGAACGGAAAAGTCAGAAAGCACACAAGAAAAGAGAGGCCCGCCGCCGCAAGAAAGAAAAGGACGCATGCACTATTGCAGAGAGGTCGGTGGAGATCCAAGCACGGTGGGGTGTCACCGACAAAGCCGGGAAGGAGAACGACGGTGTCTGGCCAGCATGTGAGAAGTAGTAGTACTAGTAGTTAGTGTGTGTGTGTGTGTGTTTGAGTACGAGCATGTACCAGTACTACTAGTTACTACTGTAGTTTTTAGAGCAAATTACCAGTACATTGGCCTAGACTAAATGGAAAAATTCCTATCCTAAGCATCAAATGGCATCTCTTTCTCTATAGGAATTGAGATGCATGTCATCTCACTTCGTATGACTTTCATATTCCTATCCTATGAACGAAAGGAGGCCTCTGTTGGAGTAACTACTGTAGCTAGCAGTACTGCTGGTACAGTAGTTTTCTTCAAGAAGCGGAATTCAACGAAGTCCTGATGGTTCCTTCATCCAAGCAACTTCAAAGTGGGAAGTGGGCCTGTGATTTGACGACTCATTAGTCATTGTTACTGTGGCGAGACAACCTGGGTGACTCCCTTGGAGTTCTGCGTGCATGGCAAGTGGACCAGGATGGTCGACATCCCACATGTTGGCGAACGGAAGTATTCTTTCTGATATCGAGGAGCAAGGAAACCGCATGGTATAGTATCACTGCTGATTGGTTCACAAAAAAATAGTATCACTGTCGATTTGTAATTATTTTTTATTTCTGATGAATGCTAGCGTTTCAACTCTTATGACGAAGGGTGCCAAACACGGCACGTGCTGGATGTCCCACACGTCAGCGAAAGGATGGGACATGAACAGCGTGGTAGAGCCCAGCGTAAAAAAACAGCTTGGTAGAGCATCTCCACTTCTGGGTCGGAGACCACACGTATTAGTACTTAGTGGTATGAACGATACAAAGTGCGACCTGGAGACAAAGACACGTCTAGTTGGAAGGTCTCGGGGCATACACGTAAACAAATATAAAAGTTAATATGTGCCTCCAACTAATATAGTAGTAGTAGAGTACTTAGGCACGTACTCCATAACATCACCGTGCATTGCACGTACAACATTTAGTGGTAGTACGTAGTAAGAGAAAAATGCCGCCCAAGAGTTCCCTGCTCGACCTACTTTTGGGTGTTTGGTAGAGTGTATGGAGGGTGCATGAGTCCACACTAGTTTAGCACAAATACACTAGAAGCATGCATGAAGAGGGGTGTTGAGTTGAGCATGCATGAAGAGGGAACAACTATGCTGAGACAAGAATGCAAGAAAACACACCCTATATGCCACGCATGTTCATACCATTTGTGCCTTTCTACTTCACTTACTGCGCTACATTACTCAGGTTCGTACGTCCACTCCTGGGTACATGTTCGTCTTGTAGTTCCAGTCCCACGTGTTCTTCATATAGATGGAACTATCCTTGCATAACACGTGCACCTTGATGCTAGATGTCTCGCGTGTTGGCAAAAGGATGAACAAAGCTCACGTAAAAAAATAGAGTGGAAGAACATAGATTCCGGACGACCGAGAAGGATCAAGTGTAACATCCCAAATTTTCAATTTGGAATGTTATACATTAGATCATCATGCATATCATATTTTATTTTGCATTTTGGTTGATCCTAGAAATTCTACGCAACTCAATGACCCACGGAGAGAGTTGGGGATTTCGTTATTTTCATATTTGAGTTTTCTCAAATTTTGAGAATAGGATCATTTGATTTTATTTATTTTATCATCAATTATTTCTATTACAAAAATATGAGAGAGGGAATAAAATGACTTTCCCAAAATAAAGAAATATTGAGGATTTAATAAAAAATCAAATAAGATTTTATTTCGGAGTTTTTCGGTGTTTTATTTGAATTTAGGAAAAATGTGCGTTTTTCAAAATTGCATTTAGGGCCGAAATAAATGTTCACCTTGTGCGGCTTGATTTTAAAAGCCCGTGAAAATTTATTTCGGAATTTTTGGAGTCTGTTTAGTATTTCTTTTTATTTTTCTTCCGAGCAGAATAATTAAAAAATATATAATAATAAAAAAACGAACCGACTTCGGGCCGTACCCGAGCGGGACACCGCCCGGGGGCAGCCTTTAAATAGCGCCGCCCCGAGCCGCCCCAGCCCATCAGTCCCGGGTCGATCCGCGCGCGCCGCCGCCAACGATCCCGCCGCCGGAGGTTCGTCGCGCCTCGATTTCCGTGCCGAAAAAAATTTGGCGTTCGTCGTTTTTCTTTTTCTCGGATTAAATCCGCAATTTTTCTGATCGTGATTCCTGATCCAATTTTCGTTTTAGTTTAACTTTTTGCTCGTTTACCGGAATCAGGCGATTCAAGCGCCTAGAGTTTCGTCTCGAAACCCTCTATCCGTTTAACCAACTTAAACAAGTTTTTGTTACTGTAAAATTTGCCCTAGATCCAGATTACTAGAATGAAGTTGTTTTCTTTCGCCGTTTGACTTTCGTTGCTTCGTTCGATTTGATTCTTTTTGCCAACCGGAGTTCTTAAGTTGAACCTTCTGGTTAGATCTCTTATTTGAGTTTTACCTATGCATTAGATGAGTACTTATTGTATGCTTATTTGTTTCTCTGCGATAGAATACCCGGAGTGCGCCGCCTGTTACTTCGAATCATTAGGTTTCGCGGATCATCAGCAAGGCAAGTAACACTTTCATCATACCTTTTCTACTACCCAGTTTTATTGCATTAGATCAATCCTCACCATGTAGTGCGAGAAACCAAACGGAGGCGATCGAGTCTTGTGGGGAAAAGTGCGCAAACCTCTGCAGAGTGTAATAAACTAATCATGGTTAGTCGTGTCCCCGGTTATGGACATCTTGAGTATGTAGTACTTGGATTTTCATGTGAATCTCAACATGTTACTCTAAATTAATTTTGTTGGGTTATGCTTAATGATGATGCTTAATTGGGATTGAGAATGCTGTCAACCATTCTCAATGTTTAACAACCACCATGATAGTAATTAAATTTTATTCCTTTGAAGTAGGGAAAAATTGGCTTTACGCAAAATTGTAACCATAGAGCTTTCCACCAGCCAAATATGCATATAGTATAGTTGTTTTCATTCCATTACTCTCTATGTGTTACCTTGCTAGCATATTCCATGTGCTGACCCGTTTTCGGGCTGCAACGTTAATGTTGTAGATTTTTCAGACGGCGATTAAGGAGTTTTTAGGTCGTGGTCCTATACTCAGTGATGCCGTTGGAGTTGATGGACTCACTTATCTTCCAAGCCTTCCGTTGTTATTGTTATTAGATGGCCTTAAGCCATATTTACTGTAATAAGTTCTCTTTTGAGACACTCGATGTAATAAGTGTGTGATTGCTACTCTGCTATAAATCCTCTGAGTACTGTGTGGTGTCAGCATTACTGATCCAGGGATGACACCGGAGCACAGAGATCAGACTGTTTGAGGTCTGGTCGCTACAGAGATGGTATCAGAGCACACGCTGACTGTAGGACACGACCACTAAGTTAAAGACCTAGATCACTTTTCACTCTCTTCTCTTCTGACATCTCATCCTTTCTACTCTTTAGGATGGAGGATGCAAGGAGCAAGTTCACACAACCGGATGAAGATACACCCTTTGGACGCCACTTGAAGGAAGTCACTAGATACCTGAATATAGGAGTACCAAGCTTCACGGGAACCTACAACGTCACTTTACCTGACGAAGAGCGCTGGATGATTCAAGTTCAAGTTCTAGGAAGGACGTTCATGCCAGTCACTGAGCCCATAGAGTTTTCTTTTAATGCACCAACTTGGAGTCTAGGAAAGAGCATGGCAGCTCACATCGCCATGGGACGCATTGGAGAAGTCTACCACAAAGATCTCAAGGACACTATCTACCAGATTTGTGGGCGCCGAGATGAGCACTGGGAGATGATCAGCACCAGGAAGGATAGGTCAATCGCAGCTTTTATCGAGGAGTTAAACCAGCACATTCGACGATAGGAGAACCAGATGTGCATCGACATGATAGATCTGAAGAAGGCTAAGACCAGAATCAAGGAACTGGAGGAAGAACTCAAGGCTACATGTGAAGATTATGAAGAGGAAATTGAAGTATTGGTGAAGAAGAATGACGACCTGATCAAGAAGATTGGAATATTTATGGGAGGCCCTACGCCAGTAGATGAAGACGAAGAACCCACGGAGATTAGCCCGGAAGACTACATCATCATCGACGGCACCGACTCGGAACCAGATAGTAGCGATGATGACTATGTTGATGAAGATGGAGCAGATATCATGGAGTCTGCAACCGAAGAATATTTCTAGTAGACCACCTTATTAGTAGTAGTAGTCCACCATGTAAATATAGTAGTCCAAGCACTTTTGCGATAGATAGATCGATTGTATGCCTTGTTTGATTGATTGAAGTGAATTGTTTGATTTTGCCTCATGTGCATATGGGTAGTGTTTTCTCTTTAGACTCCTTCTATTCTTATATCTCATCTTTTCTAAACCCTCAGATGCCTCCGAGACGTGACCCTGGATTTGCCTTTCCACCGGAGCTTACCCAATTGATCCAGCAACAGAACACATTGATGCAGTTGCTAGTCCAGAATCAGAATCAGGGGAACAACAACAACAACAACCCACCACCACCCGTTGACCACTAAGCCCGTTTTCTTAGGCTGAATCCGCCGGTGTTTTCTAGTAGCACTAAGCCGATAGTAGCAAATGATTGGCTCCGCAAGACAGCTAGGGAGTTGCCCACAGCAGGATGCACAGATGCGGAGAAGGTGAAGTTTGCCGCACATCAGTTAGAAGGACCCGCAGCATCATGGTGGGAGAATTTCACTGCCACTTTCCCTGTCGACACTGTCACATGGGACCAGTTTCAGCAGGCTTTTCGTACTGCCAATGTTTTAGCAGGAGCTATGGCCATGAAGAAGCGTGAGTTTCACAACTTGCGCCAACGAGGACAGACAGTTGGCCAGTATGTGGAGGAATTTAGTAAGCTAGCACGTTATGCCCCAGATGACGTTGCTACGGATGCAACTAAGCAGGAGAAGTTTCTGGAAGGACTGAATGATGAGTTGAGCATGCAGTTGATGGTAGCCACCTTCAACAACTACCAGGAGTTGGTAGATCATGCTCTTATGATTGAAGGGAAGCAGCAGCATACTGTGAATCGCAAGAGGAAGTATGGACAAGGAAAATATACTTCAGGAGCTTAGCAGAAGCCACGTTTTACCCCTAGACCGGGAGGACATTTTCAGCATACCCATGGAGGAGGTAGCTCGCACAATCACAATGGAACCAAGAATGGTAATGGCAACGAAGGAAGCAACGGCCAGAACCGCACCAACCCCTCAACCCCAGCCAAGAAGGACCTAAGCTAAGTCACTTGCTTTAAGTGTTCGAAGACAGGACATTATGCCAATGAATGTCCTAAATTACAAAATGGAAATAGCAATGGATTGGTTATCAAAGTATGAAGGGAATATTTAGGGTGCTAGCAAGTCAATTTTGCTTACCACACTAGAAGGGAGAAGGATCAAGTATGTATCCCGGCATGTGCCAAAGAGGACTCAAGTAAATTGCCTAACAGGAGTTGTGCAGGAGGAAGTACCAGTGGTAAGGGATTTCCCTGATGTATTTCCAGAGGAGTTGCCAGGCATGCCACCAGATAGAGATATTGAGTTTTTGATTGAGCTATTGCCAGGCACAGGTCCAATATCAAAGAGACCATATAGGATGCCAGCAAAGGATTTGGTGGAAATTAAGAAGCAGATTAAGGAGTTACTGGATAAGGGATATATTCGCCCAAGTTCTTCACCTTGGGGATCGCCAGTACTTCTAGTGGAGAAGAAGGATGGATCGTTAAGGATGGTTGTTGATTATCGAGGATTGAATGAAGTAACGATCAAGAACAAGTACCCACTACCAATGATCAATGATCTGTTTGATCGATTACAAGGAGCTAAGGTATTTTCCAAGATCTATCTGCGATCAGGATACCACCAGTTGAAGATTCGAGAACAGGATATTCCGAAGACAGCTTTTACCACCAGGTATGGGCTGTATGAGTATACTGTTATGTCATTTGGTCTGACTAACGCACCTGCCTATTTTATGAACATGATGAACAAAGTGTTTATGGAGTTTTTGGATAAGTTCGTCGTAGTGTTCATTGATGATATCCTGGTTTATTCGAAGAATGAGGAGGAGCATAAGGAACATTTGTGTTTGGTACTTGGAAAGCTCAGAGAACATCAATTATATGCCAAGTTCAGCAAATGTGAGTTTTGGTTGAAGGAAGTAGGATTCCTCGGACACGTTATATATGGAGAAGGTATAGCAGTAGATCCCGCTAAAGTTGAAACCGTGACCAAGTGGGAAGCCCCAACAACAGTTGGAGAGATCCGGAGTTTTCTCGGACTCGCAGGATACTACCGGAGATTTATTGAGAATTTCTCAAAGATTGCGAAGCCTATGACTGAGTTGTTGAAGAAGGATACCAAGTTCATATGGACAGAGGAGTGTGAGGCTAGTTTCCAGCAGTTGAAAAAATGTTTGGTTACCTCACCAGTGTTGATTTTGCTGGACCAGACCAAGGATTATGAGGTGTACTGCGACACTTCGCGTCGAGGACTTGGAGCAGTGCTTATGCAGGAAGGGAGAGATGTTTCATATGCCTCAAGACAACTGAAGCCTCATGAGTTAAATTATGCCAGGCATGATTTGGAGTTAGCAGCCGTAGTGCATGCATTGAAGACATGGAGACATTTCCTCATTGGGAATCATTTTGAGGTGTACACTGATCATAAGAGTTTGAAGTACATTTTCACACAGAAGGAGTTGAATCTCAGGCAAAGGAGATGGTTGGAGCTTATCAACGATTATGATATGAAATTGCATTATCACCCCGGAAAGGCTAATGTAGTAGCTAACGCATTAAGCCGTAAGAGCCATGTCAATACGTTAATGACGGGAGAAATACCCAAGGAGTTAGCAGAAAATCTTCGTGAAGTATGTTGGAAATAGTTCCGAGAGGCTATGTAGCAGCATTGGAGATTCAGTCAACCTTGATGGATAAAATCAAGGAAGCTCAGAAAGCTGACAAAGAGATTGCCGCTATAAAGGAGAAACTGAGCAAAGGAAAAGCTAAAGGATTCCGTGAGGATGAGCACGACACCCTATGGTTTGAAGACCGCGTTTATGTGCCCAATGACCCGGAGATCAGGAAGTTGATTTTTCAAGAAGCACACGACTCACCGTATTCAATTCACCCAGGAAATACCAAGATGTATTTGGAATTGAAGGATATTTTCTGGTGGACCCGAATGAAGAAGGATATAGCGGAGTATGTAGCAGTTTGTGATGTATGTCAGAGAGTAAAGGCAGAGCATCAGAAGCCAGCAGGATTGTTACAACCATTGCCGATACCCGAATGGAAGTGGGATAAGCTAGGCATGGATTTTATCACGGGATTGCCCAGGACTCGTTCAGGCTATGACTCGATTTGGGTTGTAGTTGATCGATTGACGAAAGTAGCTCATTTCATCCCACTAAAGACCACTTACACCAGTGCTAAGTTGGCAAAGATATACATGACCAGGATCGTATGTCTGCATGGAGTTCCAAGGAGTATCGTATCAGATAGAGGAACCCAATTTACCTCAAAGTTCTGGAAGCAGTTGCACGAAACTTTGGGAACCAGGTTAGAATTCAGTACAACTTTTCATCCACAGACAGATGGACAGACCGAGAGAGTCAATCAGATTTTGGAGGATATGTTGAGAGCTTGTGCGCTAGATTACGGATCTAGTTGGGACGCTAATTTGCCATATGCAGAGTTCTCTTACAACAACAGTTATCAAACCAGTTTAAAGATGGCCCCTTTCGAAGCTATGTACGGAAGGAGGTGCAGGACACCGTTGTCGTGGGATGAAGTTGGAGACCGCCAGTTGTTTGGTCCTGACTTGATTAAAGAGTCTGAACAGAAGGTGAAGCTGATTCGCGATAGGCTCAAGGTAGCCCAGTCCAGACACAAGAGTTATGCGGATTCTAAACGCAAGGAGACATTTTACGAACTCGGAGACAGAGCTTATCTTCGAGTATCTCCACTTCGGGGAACAAAGCGTTTTGGAGTTAAAGGGAAGTTAGCACCACGATTTGTAGGACCATATCGAGTTTTGGAGCGTATGGGAGAAGTGGCCTACAAGTTGGAATTGCCCGAAGGATTGTCAGGAGTACATGATGTGTTCCACGTTTCTCAGTTAAAGAAATGTCACGCGGAGATGGCTGACATACCGTTGAGAGACACAGTGCCTTTGGAAACTATTCAGTTGGATAACGATTTGACCTACGAGGAGAAACCAATTAAGATCCTCGAGTTTGCCAGCCGAGTTACTCGCAGCAAGGTTATTAAGTTTTGCAAAGTTCAGTGGAGCCACCACACGGAGGATGAATCCACCTGGGAGCGAGAGGAATATTTGCTCAAGGACCACCCTCACCTATTTTCTAGCCAACCCGAATCTCGAGGGCGAGATTCATCTTAAGGGGGGTAGGTTTGTAACATCCCAAATTTTCAATTTGGAATGTTATACATTAGATCATCATGCATATCATATTTTATTTTGCATTTTGGTTGATCCTAGAAATTCTACGCAACTCAATGACCCACGGAGAGAGTTGGGGATTTCGTTATTTTCATATTTGAGTTTTCTCAAATTTTGAGAATAGGATCATTTGATTTTATTTATTTTATCATCAATTATTTCTATTACAAAAATATGAGAGAGGGAATAAATGACTTTCCCAAAATAAAGAAATATTGAGGATTTAATAAAAAAATCAAATAAGATTTTATTTCGGAGTTCTTCGGTGTTTTATTTGAATTTAGGAAAAATGTGCGTTTTTCAAAATTGCATTTAGGGCCCAAATAAATGTTCACCTTGTGCGGCTTGACTTTAGATGCCCGTGAAAATTTATTTCGGAATTTCTGGAGTCCGTGTAGTATTTCTTTTTATTTTTCTTCCGAGCGGAATAATTAAAAAAAAATAAAAAAATGAACCGACTTCGGGCCGTACCCGAGCGGGACACCGCCCGGGGGCAACCTTTAAATAGCGCCGCCCCGAGCTGCCCCAGCCCATCAGCCCCGCCTTGATCCGCGCGCGCCGCCGGAGCCGCCGCCGCCGACGATCCCGCTGCCTGAGGTTCGTCGCGCCTCGATTTCTGTGCTGAAAAAAATCGGCGTTCGTCATTTTTCTTTTTCTCGGATTAAATCCGCGATTTTTCTGATCGTGATTCCTGTTCCGATTTCCGTTTTAGTTTAAATTTTCGCTCGTTTATCGGAATCAGGCGATTCAAGCGCCTAGAGTTTCGTCTCGAAACCCTCTATCCGTTAACCAACTTAAACAAGTTTTTGTTACTGTAAAATTTTCCCTAGATCCAGATTACTAGAACAAAGTTGTTTTCTTTCGCCGTTTGACTTTCGTTGCTTCGTTCGATTTGATTCTTTTTGCCAACCGGAGTTCTTTGGTTAGATCTCTTATTTGAGTTTTACCTGTGCATTAGATGAGTACTTATTGTATGCTTGTTTGTTTGTCTGCGATAGAATACCCGGAGTGCGCCGCCTGTTACTTCGAATCATTAGGTTTCGCGGATCATCAGCAAGGCAAGTAACACTTTCATCATACCTTTTCTACTACCCAGTTTTATTGCATTAGATAAATCCTCACACATTGCATGATTAGGATCTAATTAAATTCTGGGATGGAAAGTAGATGAGGTAGTACCTATTACCTGTTTATTATCAAACCTTTGGGAGTTACTCCTACGTTTGCTTATTATGCCATGCTATGTTAGTAGACATGGATTAGGTGAGTGAAATCCATGACAGATGTGAGATTGTTAATTAATGGTTTATCTAAGGTGGCAACTTAAACACACATCTGGGTGGATTGAGGCACCTGGGTATTCCAGGACTTGCCTGTTTTCTTTTGGACCGCCACCCAGGCTCAAAGGGATCATGAGACTATTCATACTAGAAACTTCCGTGTGCAGCCACAAGCTATTATGTGCTCTAGCATAGTTGACTAAGTCGTGCGAACTCTTACAGTGGTAGACTAGCAGATGTAGGGGATGTAGGTGGTACGGTCTACCCATCGTAAGGTGCTAGCGCTTCTGAAAGACTATGTCTCGGTCATCCGTCTTCTCAAACACCATGTAGTGTGACAAACCAAACGGAGGCGATCGAGTCTTGTGGGGAAAAGTGCGCAAACCTCTGCAGTGTGTAATAAACTAATCATGGTTAGCCGTGTCCCCGGTTATGGACATCTTGAGTATCTAGTACTTGGATTTTCATGTGAATCTCAACATGTTACTCTAAATTAATTTTGTTGGGTTATGCTTAATGATGATGCTTAATTGGGATTGAGAATGCTGTCAACCATTCTCAATGTTTAACAACCACCATGATAGTAATTAAATTTTATTCCTTTGAAGTAGGGAAAAATTGGCTTTACGCAAAATTGTAACCATAGAGCTTTCCACCAACCAAATATGCATATAGTATAGCTGTTTTCATTCGTTACACTCTATGTGTTACCTTGCCAGCATATTCCATGTGCTGACCCGTTTTCGGGCTGCAACGTTAATGTTGCAGACTTTTCAGACGACAATTAAGGAGTTTTTAGGTCGCGGTCCTATACTCAATGATGCCGTTGGAGTTGATGGACTCACTTATCTTCCAAGCCTTCCGCTGTTATCGTTATTAGATGGCCTTAAGCCATATTTATTGTAATAAGTTCTCTTTTGAGACACTCGATGTAATAAGTGTGTGATTGCTACTCTACTATAAATCCTCCGAGTACTGTGTGGTGTCAGCATTACTAATCCAGGGATGACACCAGAGCACAGAAATCAGACTGTTTGAGGTCTGGTCGCTACATCAAGGAACCTCGTGGTGGAGCGTCTGCACTCATAATATTTAATATTATTCAGCGATATAAAATTAACCAATCATCTCCAAAGTGGACTGGAAGAGTACGAAACACGGCTGCCCAGTGTAGTATCATACTAGTACATGGCTAACCCACGCTATCACCATATTTCTTGGCTTCCGTGCGACACCTATCTCTAGTAATCCAGCAGCTTGTATCGCTTCTCCCTCCTCCTCTCTATCAAAGTGCGGCGGGCTGGCGTTTCTGCCGTCTATTGAGGTCAGTTAACTATCACATGTTAGCGACATGCCAAGAGCATTCTAAAAAAATTCCTTTCACGTTCCGTTTTCAAAAAGAAAAAAATCCTTTCACGTACGAATTTGCCTGTATGCTTTGAGCAACTTGCATGTCCTATACTGCTCTTGTTTGATACTCTAACTTAGCTAGAGGTTAGACTAACTCATGACTAACCCTGAACTAACTATAGCCAAAGAGGTGTTTGGGTGACAGAGTTAGATTGACAATAAATGCACTTCATGGAGAGAGAAAAGTGATTTTTTAGTGGTCCCAATGAGAACTATCTCCAGTTAGCACCTCTTGGGTGGGATAGTTTTTTTGGTGGGTTCGGTGCAACTTGCTCCAATTTAAACCCTCATGCTTGGATAGTTTAGGGCTATTTGAGCCCCAACTAGCTCAAACTAACTCTAACCCATGGATCCAAACAGGGCCTATGGCCAGTCTCGACGCGGAGCAGTCGCGTGCACCGGGAAGCGGTGCTCTCTCGGCTGTCGCGCCACTTCAAAGCCGGCACCAGTGAGAGGTCGCCTCCGCTCTGGCCGGGCATTAATGCGGCACGCTCCAGGGGGACGCTGACCGTTTCACGCGGGAAGCGCGCGCTGGCAAGGGAGTATAGGTTTTGAACCGTTTCAGGTGTAGTATTGGTAGTTTGCAAAACTACTCAATTATTGCACTTAGTTTCCTAAGAAATTGTGGTAAAAACGTTACTCCACAGCCCGCTTCCCTTCTCCTTCCTCTTCCACCGCCCGCGCACGTCCGCGGGAAGCGACCAGTCAACCCTTATATAGGAGTTCTAGCACAAAAAGATGCATGCATGGCCACTAAAATTTCCATATTAAAGCGCCGCTACGGCGGGAGAATGGCGTATGTTGTTACCTTCGGCCGGCCCATGGCTACCGGGCGACGGCGACCAGAGAAGAGGCGGCGGGAGGGGAATGAATGCAGCTACTGTTTGGGTTCGCCTTCCGGCTTAAATAAATGCGCAGCATCACGTGTACCCGCGGGTGCACAAATTGTAACATACGTGTCTGCTTAAGTGGGCGTCACGTAACTGGTGTGTGTGTGTGTGAGAGATTCTGAGACACAGAGTGCGTGTGTGCGACTCTACTCTTCGGACATGTACTCAACCTTTTGCATCGGGATATAAGTATAATGGTATTTACTTTAGCTAGTGATTTACGTGGCCATGTTAACGTGGTTGTGTCAAATGTCACTTCCTGCTCGTGATTTGCGTTATATAATTACAAGCAAGATTCTCGTGCATTGCACGAAACATCAATATGCATTTTTTTACAGAACACCTGTTGTGGTTGACCCATGCAGGAGTAATCCCATGTGTAAAAACTAGTGAGATCTCAAGAATTTTATCAGAAAACTGGTATCTCGAGAATGTCATCGAAAAAATGAATGATGAGAGATAAGGCGAGGAGGAGTGGAGCGTGGTGGTGACTGGTGGTCGGAATGGGTGGAGGCATGGGGATGGACGGCGCCGGCGGCAGCGGCCACCATGCATGCTAGATTGTTCCAGAGACTTATTCCTTTTTTAATTGCTGAGCAATGAGGTTGCGAGAGATAATGATGTGGAGAGAGGTGCTGGTATCTTTTGTAAAAATTATCATAGTTTGCTTTCTATCCTCAGATATAGATCATACGGTCTGTATTACAAGATGGCAGGCACACCATCACCACCAACTCGTTTTTTATAAGGGTACATATGATAAGTTTGCTGACTACTAAAGTAAAGTGGAATTTGTCCACGTTATGGAAGTAAATAAAGGTGATTGTTTATCATACGGGTAAGGTTGGATGAAGGGTGGTAGGAACAAATGATCCGCCTAGAGCATGTGTGTGTGAGATGGAGTCTTAGTGTGTGTGTGTGTGTGAGAGAGAGAGAGAGAGGAGAGAGAGATGGAGTCTTAGTTTGTGTGTGTGTGAGAGAGAGGGAGAGAGATGGAGTCTTAGTGTGTGTGGGGGGCGGGCGTGCGTGCGTGCGTGTGTGTGTGTTTGTGTGTGTGAGAGAGACAGAGAGAGATGGAGTCTTAGTGTGTGTGTGTGTGTGTGTGTTGGGGGGTGCCTGCGTCTCTGTATGTGTGTGTGTGTGTCGCGGGGTCCTCTGTGGCAGATATAATTTAAGTGTGCATGGCTTTCATCATAGAGAGGTGATGTGTATGGCAGAGGCCACCAACGATGGGGTGCGAGAGAGAAAATGCCCGTAGAGAGGGGAGAGAAGGTGTGTGCACATGAGAGGAATCGACTTCGAGAGAGCGTGTTTGTTCGAGAGACACCGAGGAAGACTACTATATATCGATGGTGCATGTAGGCGGGAATTAAACTAAGGGATGGTGGTATTGGTTTCGGGGATATAGGGGAAGAGTGAGAGGCGGGGGGTAGCTAGAAGGAGATTGTTAAGTGTGAGTGTGTGTTTTACCCATCCAGGCGGAAGTTATGTGCACAAAAGAGGAGAACGATTCAATGTGGCGTTAGGATTGAGGGTAATTAACTACGTATGGAGACATAGAGACCTTGAACGTGCATGTGTGAGAGGTATACATGTATACGTGGGATGTGTGTGCGCGCGCATGATAGAGATAAAATAAAGAAGACATAAGTCATAAGATCAACGACATGGGAGAGACGGATCGGTATGACAATATGCATGCATGTGAGAATGCATGGAAGAAGTCCCGACAATTGAGCATGTGTTTTTGTCTTTAAGAGATAGTGGCGTGGGCTGGAGCATGCATCTATGGCGAGCAGAGGGAGTGAGGCGCAACGATTGTGCAAAAGAGACCAACCTATAAATGCATATGTATGGAGAGACATATATAGTGTGGGTGATAGGAAGCAAGACTCCATGCGAGAAAGAAATGTTGACGGAGAAACTACAGATATATACAGAGATGGAGATGCTAGCTAGAGGGACATCCGCTAGTTTGGGTGTTGGAGATGACCGTCGGGTGGTTCAATGGGTGAAGTTATATATGTGTGTGAGAGGGCACTTGACTGCATGTAGAGAGAAACATATGTAGTGTGCGTGATAGGAATCAAGAGTGAGGGCGAGAAAGAAGGTTGATGGAGAAATAGATAAATAGAAAGATAAAGATGCTAGCTAGTGTGCGTTAGAGATAGGAGTCGAGTGGATCAGAAGGCTGGGTTATGTGTGTGGGTGTGAGAGAGATAGAGAGAGGGTGCGTGTGAGTCACATACAAACAGATATCAAAGAGAAATGAGATCCAGAGAGACAGAGTTTTGTGTCTGCGAGAGAGAAAGATTTTTCACAACGAGAGTGATAGCTAGAGAGACATACGAGGGAATGCAAGATATCTCTAGGGAGAGAGGGTGTGTGTGAGCGACATGCAAGAGAACAATGGAGAAATATGAGACCCTGGAAGACAGAGTTTGTGTTTGTGTGTGAGAAAGAGATATTGATGAGGAAGAGTCGTAGGTTCTCATATCTAAGGAGTGAAAGACATCTCTGTATGAGGGGTGTGCGAGTGGCACACATGGGAATAGTAGAGAGAAATGAGACCCCGGGAGACAAAGTTTTGTGTTTGTGTGAGAGAAAGAGATTCCACATGGAGAATCATAGTTAGAAACACATAGCAGGGAGCGAGATATACTTAGAGAGAGATAGAGTGATGAAGGTCGAGGGAGAGAGTACCGTCAGTGTGTTACGAAGATAAAAGATCATTGTCGACATACAGGTAGCACGAGAGATACCTGAGAGACGATGAACGTGTATAGGTCCAGAGAGATAGTCCTATATAAGCATGAGTGATAGCTATATGAGACGAATATCTGGATTAAAGGGGATTCAAATATTTAAATTGGAGATCACGACATCGATAATATCATAACACAAATTGGTGTATCAAACATGCATATTCATTTGAATTTGGGCACATGTGTAATGTTATATAGTTTATCAATATTGGTGATCCATAGATTTTTCAACTACAAACAATGCATGGTTTATATGCAATTGATGTCTAAACGGGATTACACTATATGTTGTGTGTGTGAAACACATTATACATGTTTGAGAAGTAAAAAAACCCACATGAAACACACATTAATTGGAGACAGTTAGCAAGGAATGCATACATTGGATTTAAACATAAAGTGGTTTCAAATATTTGAAAATCCATATTGATGGATACAACCTTATGAATCTGAGATCATGCCATTTGTAAACCATATTTATGTATAAATGGTGTTGTGCTTTTGAAAGTATATATAAAAAAATGATGTATATAGAATGTAATTCCAATTGAAAATGGATCCCGCCCAAAAAAATAGAATACAAACGGGATTCGAATTGAGTTGGCACGGTAAACATGCACTATGCAAAATTTGAACAAAGCGGGGAAAGTCACAGTAACCGCCCAGAACCAAAATCTGCGAGATGGAAATCACTGCTACCTATCCCTTCCACGCAAAGCCTATATGCTGGATTTCTATAGGTTTCGATAGGGGTAGGTTTGTAATTTCACCCAAACGTGACGTAACCGCCTCTCACCCGGATTCATACACGGTGGGCGCCAAAACACAGTGTGTCCTCGGCCGAAATCGACTCCTTCCCCGATTCATATTCATACACGGTGGGCGCCAAAAACAATCTCTCGTCGGCAAATATTCTGTGTATGCGAGATTACCTTCCTATCCCCGACCGACTAGTGTTGCTGTGATGTAGTAGAAATTTGAAACGGGGGCTAAGTTTGTAAATTTCCTCGCATTTGAGACAAGCGCGCTCTGAATACCTGGTTCTCCCCTTCCTCTCTACCTCCGTTTTCCCCATTCGTACTCCGTGGGCGCCAAAACACCCTCTCCACCCCACCCTCCTCCGTCCGCTGCCGTCCGCCACCCCATCCACCGCCGTCCTCCTCCACCATGCCGGAGCTGATACCCCGACGCCGCCGTCCATTACAAGAGATCGACCTCTCTCATCCACGGCTTTGGACTGGGATCCTTGCATCCCGTCCTCTCGCTTCATCCCCGCCGTCGTCCACCTTGCCGGTGCCGCTCCTACGACCATCTCATCCACCGCGCCCCACCGCCACCGTCTACCCTCCTAGATCTGCTTCCATGCTGCCGATAGCCATCGCTACTTCAGCACCGTCAAATTCTCAGCAGATGCCTACACGGCGCCGCACCAGAGGCGGTACTCTTTCGTATCTGCTCAACTTATTTATCGCAACAAGAAAATAGATCGCCACTGCTTTACTCTGATTTCTTGTCTTGGTTGTGAAGTTGCCTTTGTCCGGTTTGCACCTTCAGATCCGCCATGGCACGGTCAACACCATACTCGCAATGCTTATGGTTTTCCCCTTTTATATTCCACACTAGTTAAATCACAGTAGACTAAATTTCAAAATTGGGTCAGTCGATTTTTCAGAGCTCGTCAGAGTTCGCCGGTGCGATCGATGGGGCTCAGGGTGGTTGTGGGGCCTCGCCGAATGAAGAAAACTCGACGCGGGTGGGGGTGGGTGGTGGGGGTGGCGGAGGAACACATGCGGTGGGGGCCGGTGGTCCGGCCGGCGGCCCGTGCAGTGTTCTGTATGGGAAGAATCAGAGACGAGGAAGAAGAAGGGTTAGGAGACGTAGGATCTTCATCCAACCGCCTGAAATGGTCGAGAGACATCTAGGAGTTGCATTCTTAATGCGCTCTGGTTCATCGTGTGTGGGCACTGCGCAACCAACATTTTATTATCCAAAATCTGCTTGCTCTTCTTTAACATGTTCCTCTTCCGTTCCTCTTTAATATGTACTCTCTCCATTCCTAAATACAAGTCTTTGTATAGATTCCACCATGGACTACATATGGAGCAAAATGAGTGAATCTACACTCTAAAATGTACCTGGATACATCTGTATGTGATCCATAGTGGAAATCTCTATCAAGACTTATATTTTGGAACGGAGGGAGTATGATAGTGGTACAGTATGTTCCTTGTACTGAAGATGGGTAGGGACATTTGCAGTGTAGAGGTCTATACGGTCGGTTGTGATGGACACTTTGAGCCTCTTTGATTCGTAGGATCTTGTAAACATAGGAATAGGATTTGTAGTGGCCTTTGAGAGTTACATTGATATTAATAGTACCGCACCTTTACTTGAAGAGAGCTAGTATCCGAAGCCTTTCTAGCCGTACCGGCAATACTACCACATATATTCTAGCAAGTTCCACTTTGCTGATTTTACTCTGATGCTTAAGGTTTTCCCGTTATATCTACACTATGATCTATGTAGCTGCTTTGTGTCGCACTAGCAGCAGTCCACCCTTGAAGCTAAACACTGCAATGACTTACAAAATTGGCACCAAGGTATTGAGTGCCATTCTAGATGCACTGAAACTCATACGCTCCCCACCTATTGATTCTTGTTCAGAATATCATCCTAATGACTATTCTAACCTCGAGGAGTCAAAGGCAGATGGCCTGTCCTGTTCACCCATCAAGGTGCCTGTTCTAATTTGGCAATGTTTTATTGATTGCGGGTATCTTGCATATGTTGTCTTGCATTTCTTCTACTTTGTTGCACCGCCATCTGCTTAGTTTACTCATCATATATGTCGAGATGCCATGCCCATCCATTATCAATACATATTCCATCTGTCATCATACCATGTTTTTCCACTCAAATGTTGTTCTTGTGCATCAGACATCAAAAAGGAAGAGGGTGATTGCCGAACCTGAAGGAGCACCAGCAAAGTCCTTGAAAAACGTGGTGGTGCTGGAGAAATCAGACAGCACCCCACATATATTGGCTGTGCAAGCAGTGACACAAAACGTAGGACCGACTCCAGCAGACTGTACCCATACTTCACTGGCCACACCACTAGCCCCACCACACAGGACCTGCACTCCAGCAAAAGGTATACCAATTTCATTTGCCATAGCACCAGCTGTACCACAGAAAAATCCCACTCCAGCAAAAAGTACAGCAAATCCACCGGCCGAAGACCTATCCCAACTGCAGAGACGGCCAATTCCTGCAGATTGGAACCCCATTCCATGTATTCCCAGTTTAAAAGACAATTCTTTCAATGTTGTTAGGGACTACGTGCATATATTCCCATCATGGGAAGATTATTGTGAAGACAAACACCATTTTCACATCTTCCTGTCCAACTTACGTGTAAGTGCTATTATTCATGGCTATTATTTTCCTGTTTTCTACTGATTGAACACATCAATGATTTACATTGCATTGTTGTAGCTAGGCGAGGGTCAATCTAGATAGTCATGACGAGCAAAGCTTGCTTGTGCTTTTCAAGGAAGCATTGCAGCAGTATCGGTGTTACCTGAGGAAATCACACTTTGATGGCAAGTCTATAAACGAATTTCTGGTGAAGTCTCCTATGCTAAATTTAGAAGACATTGAATGGAAAAACCTTGTTATGCACTGGTCTCGTTCCCAGGATGAGGTACTGTCTATGAAATCACATGACAATTTGAACTTCTACTTTTCCGCATGTGCCTTACGGATCTTTTTTGCAGGAAATCTTCTTGAAGAAGAATTCCGGTTTGACAAGAACGATAGGATATCTCAAATATGCTGCCCGCTGCTTTGCTCTTGTTAGTATGTGTTGTCATGTATCACTGTGCTTGCATACATACCTGGTTCATTATGTGACAGCAGTATGCATGATAGCTTGCTTATCAATTGTTCGCTCCAAACTATCTGATCTGTATGAATGGTTACATTAGTGTAGAATATATCCAATGCCAATGTTTTTTTAGCTCTGCATTGTTCTTGTAAGTACATGCTGTCCTTTATCAGTGTACTTATAATGACAGGTAGTTGTTCATGTACCATCACTCCGCAGCTTATTTTCCTTTGCCCTCCATTTTCTACACATTAGATCTATATTTACTCTTACCATAAGGTTGGTACTGAAGAAGTTTAGCTGTGCATTGCTCTTGGCTGTACCTTTTGCCTGTATCGCTGCACTTACATTTATCGCTACTTGGTTATGTAGCATCACTCTTCATCTTATCTTAAATATTCTCCATTTTTTCGTATATTATCACATCTATATTTACTCTTAACAAAATGTAGAATAAAGGCAATGCTTTTAAAGGATTCTGTGGTAAACTTCTTGAATTGCACCCCCCATTAGCATGGAAAGGCCTTTATAGAGTCTTTCTTCACCAATAATGTAAGTTTGTCCATCTCAAGCCTTCAATCTTTGTTGTATATATTTGGTTAGGCATCACTGCAACAACTGTTTATTTTTGGTGTTTGCATCAAATTGCTTATTTAAAGTTTATTATATGTAGTTCATAAACAAAAGTTTGTCCTTTCTCAATTTAAGTTTTCAGTTGTACAACCAAGTTCCTTCTTCATAGCGTGTAAATTAAACTATACAGAGCAAGTGATCTTCTTTTGCACCGCATGTATGCTTTTGTTCTTCATCTGTAATCCAGTGGTGTGGTGAACCTACCCACTATAGCACAATGTCATATTCTGCAATGTCTTAACTATGAAAAATGTCATATCATTCTAGTATTATTTAAACTGTCTCTTTGTTTGCCAATCTGAAATGGTATAAATTAACAGCACACTAACCATTGATACTTATGAGTTCTTGATCTGTAATCCAGTGGTGTCATGAAGCTGCCAACTCCTTCACAATGTCATTTCCTACCATGTCTTGACCTGAACAATACCATATTGTGTTAATGAAAATTTAAACTGTGTCACTTTATTCGTCAGTAAGAAATGTGATGAATTGTCAGCACTGATACTTTTATGTGCAAAACCTGTCATCTGTCTGCTTGTTTATCTTTCAGAGTGAGGAAGATATAAGTGTTGAACAAGCATAGCCTCATCATCTTGCTCAGCTGCTTGCGCTGCAGCTCCCCAGCAGGGCTAACCTTTCTTGAACTCTATTGAAGTGCTGTTGGTTTTGTATATTATTTTGTCGGCGTGTTTATTTGCACCGGTGGCGATCTTTGATGCCCAGTGTATGTAATCTGTTGTCTGCTTGTGCTTTATTATCATAGTGGCGAACTTTGATGCCAAGTAGATGTAATATTCCGTAATTTCTTTATTGTATAGTATATGTTTTTTCTTATTCACGATGCTGCAGTTATTTTACTGTATATATATCCTGTCTTCGTAGTAAACCTGCCAAACCATAAAATTACGATACATAATCGGGCCGTCATGCAATCACGATGTAGGTTGGGCCTAAAAGGTGACGATCAGCTCACGGGTCGATAGCAGCCCGAAATGAACCCCGACCCATGATTGTGCGAATCAAATCATGGGCTTTTAACAGGCCAAAATTGTCTGGGTCCTTGTTTGTCCCAATCAGATATCGACTGCGAGCAGGCCGGATGCAAACCGGGTCGTAGTTAGGCCCAACTATATGATGGGCTTTTAACAAGCCGAAAATAATATAGGGCCGAAATGTTAAACGGGTCCTTAACAGGCCAAAACTAATATCAGGCCGAATTACTAAGTGGGCCTTTAGCAAGTGGGCCCAAAAGCATAGTGTCCAGTTGACGGGCCGAATCTGATATGGGCCATAATTGAGCCCAAAGCCTCTTAAAGGGACGGACCTGATTTGGGCCATAGTTTGGCCCAGAACGTGGTAGGCTTTTAACGGGCCGGATCTCATATGGGCCACTATTAAGCCCGGAGCGTGGCAGGCCATTAATGGACCAGATCAAATATGGGCCGGCATTTGGCCGAAAACATGGCAGCTAGTTAATGGGCCAGCCTACTAGGGCCCTCAAAATCTTGTGGGCCTACAGCTGGGTTGGCCCATTAATGTCGGCGAAATCTCGTGGGCCTTTAGCTGGGCCGGCCATTATGACCCGCAAGAATCTTGTGGGCCTTTACCTGGGCCGGCCCATTATGGCCCGCAAAATCTTGTGGGCCTTTAGCTGGGACAGCCCATTATGGTCCGCAAAATTTCATGGGCCTTTAGCTGGGCCGACCCATTATGGTCAGCAAAATCTTGTGGACCTCTAGTTGGGCCAACCCATTTAAACTTGTTGGGTCGTGCCACGTGTCGACGTATCATAGGCGCCTTCTGTCCAGTGAGTGGATGACATCTGTCCCGACGATGAGCCGACACGTGTTTCCTCTAGCCAATGATGATTTTACACGTGGAAAATACCCATTGGTTGGGGCTGTTAACGGGTTATCGGATCCAAAACCCGACCCGATAGCTTAATGGCGTTCCGTTACGGTGGATGCCACGTGTCGGTCACCCTTGACGAAAACACTTCTGTGACGCGCGATTTCTCGTCATGGAAGTGGACACTTCCATGATGATAATTTTGGTAATGTCATGGAACACTTCTACGACAGCACAGGTATGACTATCTTGATTCTGTCATAAATTTGTCATGGATGTACATGCATGACAAAACAAGCGACCTACTGTGACAAACACGTATCATGACGGAAGTGTATTTTTTTTGTAGTGTCAATTGCAGCTTTTATCCAGGAGTTGAACCAGCACATTCGACGTCAGGAGAACCAGATGTGCGCCGACATGATAGATCTAAAGAAGGCAAGAACAAGAATCAAGGAACTGGAGGAAGAACTCAAGGCTACGCGTGAAGATTATGAAGAGGAAATCGAAGTACTAGTGGAGAAGAATGATGACCTGATCAAGAAGATCGGAATATTTATGGGAGGCCCTACACCAGTAGAAGAAGATGAAGAACCCAAGGAGATTCGCCCTGAAGACTACATCATCATCGACGACACCGACTCGGATCCAGATGATAGTGATGAAGACTATGTTGATGAAGCTGGAGAAGATATTATGGAGTCTGCAACCGAAGAATATTTCTAGTAGACCACCCAACAGTAGTAGTAGTCCACCATGTAAATATAGTAGTCTGAACACTTTTGCGATAGTCAGATCGATTTTATGCCCTGGTTTGATTGATTGAATGAAGTGAATTGTTTGCTTTTTCCTCATGTGCATATGGGTAGTGTTTTCTCTCTAGACGCCCTCTATTCTCAATCTCATCTTTTCTAAACCCTCATATGCCTCCGAGATGTGACCCCGGATTTACCTTCCCACTGGAGCTCACTCAGTTGATCCAGCAGCAGAACACATTGATGCAGTTGCTAGTCCAGAATTAGAATCAAGGGAACAACAACAACAACCCACCACCACCACCACCACCTGTTGATCACTTAGCCCATTTTCTTAGGCTGAATCCGCCGGTGTTCTCTAGTAGCACCGAGCCGATAGTAGCAGATGATTGGCTCCACAAGACAGCTAGGGAGTTGACCACGGCAGGATGCACAGATGCGGAAAAGGTAAAGTTTGCCGCACATCAGCTTGAAGGACCCGCAGCATCATGGTGGGAGAATTTCACAACCACTTTCCCTATCGACACTGTCACATGGGACCAGTTTCAACAAGCTTTCCGTACTGCCCATGTTTCAGTAGGAGCTATGGCCATGAAGAAGCGTGAGTTTCGCAACATGCGCTAAGGAGGACAGACAGTTGGCCAGTATGTGGAGGACTTTAGTAAGCTAGCACGTTATGCCCCAGATGACGTTGCTACGGATGCAGCTAAGCAGGAGAAATTTCTGGAAGGACTGAATGATGAGTTCAGCATGCAGTTGATGGTAGCAACCTTCAACAACTACCAGGAGTTGGTAGATTGTGCTCTTATTATTGAAGGGAAGCAACAGCAGATTGAGAACCGCAAGAGGAAGTATGGACAAGGGAAGTACAATTCTGGAGCTCAGCAGAAGCCACATTTTACCCCTAGACCAGGAGGACTTTTTCAGCATACCCATGGAGGAGGTAGCTCGCATAACCGTAATGGCCCCAAGAATGGTAATGGGAATGGAGGAAGCAATGGCCAGAACCGCACCAACCCATCAACCCCAGCCAAGAGAGACCTGAGCCAAGTCACTTGTTTTAAGTGCCAGAAGACCGGACATTACGCCAATGAATGTCCTGAATCCCAGAATGGAAACGGCATTGGAAGCTCTAGGAAGAAGCCGAACCCTTTCAATAGGGGACAGGTGAACCACGTTAACATGGAGGAGGTTGAAGAGCAGCCAGATGCAGTAATCGGTAAGTTTTTGGTTAAGTCATTTACTGCACTCGTTCTTTTTGATACTGGTGCATCGCATTCATACATCTCAAGGGGATTTGTGGATAAGTATAAACTACCAACCCAAGCCCTTAGGTTACCCATGTTAGTAACCTCGCCTGGAGCAGAGTACATGGCTAGTCTATGGTGTGAGCGGTTACCATTAAGGATTGGTAACTATGAGTTCCCCTCAGACCTAATAGTATTGGAATTCCAAGGATTGGATGTGATATTAGGCATCGATTAGTTATCGAAGTATGAAGGGAACATTGAATGCGCCAGTAAGTCAACTTTGCTTACACCGCCAGAAGGAAGAAGGATCAAGTATGTATCCCGGCATGTGCCGAAAAGGACTCAAGTAAATTCCCTAACAGGAGTTGTGCAGGAGGAAGTACCAGTGGTAAAGGATTTCCCTGATGTATTTCCAGAGGAGTTGCCAGGCATGCCACCGGATAGAGATATTGAGTTTTTGATTAAGCTTTTGCCAGGCACAGGTCCAATATCTAAGAGACCATACAGGATGCCCGCAAAGGATTTGGAAGAGATTAAGAAGCAGATTAAAGAGTTATTGGATAAGGGTTATATTCGCCCAAGTTCTTCACCTTGGGGATCACCGGTACTTCTAGTGGAGAAGAAGGATGGATCGTTAAGGATGGTTGTTGATTATCAAGGGTTGAATGAAGTAACAATCAAGAACAAGTACCCACTACTGATGATCAATGATCTGTTTGATCGATTGCAAGGAGCTAAGGTATTTTCCAAGACCGATCTGCGATCAGGATACCACCAGTTCAAGATTCGAGAACAGGATATACCTAAGACGGCATTTACCACCAGGTATGGGTTGTATGAGTATACCGTTATGTCATTTGGTCTGACTAACGCACCCGCGTATTTTATGAACATGATGAACAAAGTATTTATGAAGTTCTTGGACAAGTTCGTCGTAGTGTTCATTGATGTTATCCTAGTTTACTCGAAGAATGAAGAGGATCATAAGGAGCATTTGCGTTTGGTACTTGGAAAGCTCAGAGAACATTAGCTATATGCCAAGTTTAGCAAATGTGAGTTTTGGTTGAAGGAAGTTGGATTCCTCGGACACATTATATCTAGAGAAGGTATAGCAGTAGGTCCCACCAAGGTTGACACCGTGACAAATTGGGAAGCCCCAGCAACAGTTGGAGAGATCCGAAGTTTTCTTGGAATCGCAGGATATTATCGGAGATTCATTGAAAACTTCTCGAAGATTGCGAAGCCTATGACGGAACTGTTGAAGAAAGATACCAAGTTAAAATGGACTGAAGAATGTGAGGCTAGTTTCCAGGAGTTGAAGAAATGTTTGGTTACATCACCTGTGTTGATTTTGCCAGATCAGACCAAGGATTATGAGGTGTATTGTGACGCTTCACGTCGAGGACTTGGAGCAGTGCTTATGCAGGAAGCAAGAGTTGTTTCATATGCCTCACGACAGCTTAAGCCTCATCAGTTGAGTTATGCCACGCATGATTTGGAGTTTGCAGCCGTAGTGCATGCGTTGAAGACTTGGAGACATTTTCTCATTGGAAACCATTGTGAGGTGTACACGGATCACAAGAGTTTGAAGTACATCTTCACGCAGAAGGAGTTAAATCTCAGGCAAAGGAGATGGTTGGAGCTCATCAAGGATTATGATATGAGAATGCATTATCACCCTGGAAAGGCTAACGTAGTAGCTGACGCATTGAGCCGTAAAAGTCATGTCAACACCTTAATGACGGGAGGTTTACCAAGAAAGTTAGCCGAGAATCTTGGTGAGCTATGTTTGGAGATAGTTCCGAGAGGCTATGTAGCAGCATTGGAGATTCATTCTGCTTTGATGGATAAGATCAGAGAAGCCCAGAAGACTGACAAGGAGATTTCTTCTATTAAGGAGAAAATGAGCAAAGGAAAAGCTAAAGGATTTCGTGAGGATGATCACGATACCCTCTGGTTTGAAGACCGTGTTTATGTCCCCAATGACCCAGAGATCAGGAAGTTGATTCTGTAAGAGGCCCATGATTCACCATATTCTATTCATCTAGGAAATACCAAGATGTATCTGGATTTGAAGGATATTTTCTGGTGGACCGGAATGAAGAAGGATATTGCGGAGTATGTAGCAGTTTGTGATGTATGTCAGAGAGTAAAGGCAGAGCATCAGAAGCCAGCCGGATTGCTACAGCCATTGCCAATACCCGAATGGAAGTGGGATAAGGTAGTCATGGATTTTATTACAGGTTTGCCCAGAACTCGTTCAGGCTATGACTCGATTAGGGTAGTAGTCGATCGTTTGACAAAGGTAGCTCATGTCATCCCAGTGAAGACAACCTATACTAGTGCCAAGTTGGCAAAGATATACATGACCAGGATCGTATGTCTGTATTGAGTTCCAAGGAGAATTGTATCAGATAGAGGAACCCAGTTTAGCTCAAAGTTCTGGAATCAGTTGCACGAAACTTTGGGTACCAGGCTAGAATTCAGTATAGCTTTCCATCCGCAGACAGATGGAGAGACCGAGAGAGTCAATCAGATTTTGGAGGATATGCTGAGAGCTTGTGCACTAGATTATGGATCTAGCTTGGATGACAATTTGCCATATGCAGAGTTCTCTTACAACAACAGTTATCAATCCAGTTTGAAGATGGCCCCTTTCAAAGCCTTGTACGGAAGGAGGTGCAGAACCCCGTTGTCATGGGATGAAGTTGGAGACCGACCGTTGTTTGGACCGGATCTGATTAAGGAGTCTGAACAGAAGGTGAAATTGATTCATGATAGGATCAAGGTAGCCCAGTCCAGGCAGAAGAGCTACGCAGATTCTAAACGCAAGGAGACAGTTTATGAAGTCGGAGACCGAGTTTATCTTCGAGTATCTCCACTTCGAGGAGTTAAGCGCTTTGGAGTTAAGGGAAAGTTAGCGCCAAGTTTTGTAGGACCATACAAGGTTTTGGAGCGTATGGGAGAAGTAGCTTATAAGTTAGAATTGCCCGAAGGATTGTTAGGAGTTCATGACGTGTTCCACGTTTCCCAGTTAAACAAGTGCCACGCGGAGATGGCTGATATATCGCTGAGAGATACAGTGCCGCTGGAAGCGATTTAGTTGGACAGTGATTTGACTTATGAGGAGAAACCAGTTAAGATTCTTGAGTATGCCCGCCGAGTAACCCGCAGCAAGGTTATCGAGTTTTGCAAAGTTCAGTGGAGCCACCACAAGGAGGATGAAGCCACCTGGGAGCGAGAGGAAGATTTGCTGAAGGACCACCCTCACATATTTTCTAGCCAACCCGAATCTCGAGGGCGAGATTCATCTTAAGGGGGGTAGGTTTGTAACATCCCAAATTTTCAATTTGGAATGTTATACAATAGATCATCTTTGCATACCATATTTATTTGCATTTTGGGTTGATCCTAGAAATTCTACGCAACTCAAGGACCCCCGGAGAGAGTTGGGGATTTCGTTCTTTTCATATTTGAGTTTTCTCAAATTTTAAAATAGGATCATTTGCTTTTATTTAATTTATCTTCAATTATTTCTGTTAACAAAATATGAGAGAGGGAATAAAATGACTTTCCCAAAATAAAGAAATATTGAGGGTTTAATAAAAAAATCAAATAAGGTTTTATTTTGGAGTTTTTCGTGGTTTTATTTGAATTTAGGAAAAATTGCACGTTTTCAAAAAATTGCATTTAGGGCCAAGAAAATGTTCATCCTGTTCTAAATATTTTATTTAGACAGTGAAAATTTGTTTTGCCAATTTTAGATTTTTATTTATTTTTCAAGAATTCTTCTTAGTTTCGGTGAAATTGTTTTAAAAAAACCGCGCCCGACTGGGGCCAAAGGCCCAGCCAAGCCAGGCCGGCCCGCCAAGCCACCGCCTCCCTCGTCGTGCTGCCGCCGGACTCGGGAGTCCGAGCCGGGGACACCGCCGCCGACCCCCTCCCCAAGCCAGGCCGCCCCTCCCTTCCCCCATTAAATACCCACCCCGGGGCCCCCCTGGGACCCCCGAATCGCCACCCGCCACCGCCCATGCAGCCCCGCAGCCTGTGCCGCACCGCACGCCGCCGCCGCTGCTGCCGCCGCCGCTGCTGCCCACCGGAAGCCCCACTGGACCGAGCCGAGGTAGCCGCCCCACCACCAGGTTTTCTGAGAAAAATCGATTTGTTTTTTTAGAAAACCCAAGTTTTCTTTTTTTAAATAGATCGGTTTTTTTCCGGTTTATTTATTTAGCGAGCGTTCGCTCGTCCGTTAGTTCTAACGAACGCGTTCATCGTTTAGTTCCAGAAAAAGAACGTTCGTTCGTTATTCTGTTCGTCGTTTTCCTTTTTTTCGGATTATTCCGCAATTATTTCTGATCGTGATTTCTGATCCGTTTTTCGTTCTAGTTTAACTTTTCGCTCGTTTATCGGAATCAGGCAATTCAAGCGCCTGGAGTTTCGTCTCGAAACCCTCTTTCCGTTTAACCAACTAAAACAAGTTTTTGCCTCAGTAAAATTTTACCTGGATTCAGATTAGTAAACGGAGCTTGTTTCGTTTGCCGTTTGTCTTTCGTTGCTTCGTTTGATTTTATTCTTTTTGCCAACCGGAGTTCTTAAGTTGAACAATCTGGTTAGATCTCTTATTCGAGATTTATCTGTGCATTAGATGAGTACTTATTGTATGCTTGTTTGTTTGCGATAGAGTACCCGGAGTACGCCGCTTGCTACTTCGAATCGCTAGGTTTCACGGATCATCAGCAAGGCAAGTAACACTTTGATCATACCTCCTACTACCCAGTTTTATTGCATTAGATCAATCCTCACACCATTGCATGATTAGGATCTAATTAAATTGTGGGTTCGGGAAGTAGATGAGGTAGTACCTATTACCTGTTTATTTTCAAACCTTTGGGAGTTACTTCTACGTTTGCTTATTACGCCATGCTATGCTAGTAGATGTGGATTGGGTGAGTGTATCCATGATAGATGTGAGATTGTTAAATTAATGGTTTATCTAAGGTGGCAACTTAAACACACATCTGGGTGGATTGAGGCACCTGGGTATTCCAGCGATTGCCTGTTTTTCTTTTGGACCGCCACCCAGGCTCAAAGGGATCATAAGATTATTCATACTAGAAACTTCCGTGTGCAGCCATACGCTACTATGGGCTCTAGCATAGTTGACTAAGTCATGTGAACTCTTACAGTGGTAGACTAGCAGATGTAGGGGATGTAGGTTGGTACGGTCTACCCGTTCGTAAGGTGCAAGCGCTTCTGAAAGAGTATGTCTCCATCATCCGTTTCTCAAATATCATGTAGTGCGAGAATCCCAACGGAGGAGATCGAGTCTTGTGGGGAAAAGTGTGCAAACCTCTGCAGAGTGTATAAACTAATCATGGTTAGCCGTGTCCCCGGTTATGGACATCTTGAGTATCTAGTACTTGGATTATCATGTGAATCTCATCATGTTACTCTAAATTAATTTTGTTGGGTTTTAATGATGATATTTAATTGGGATTGAGAGGGTGTCTACACTCTCAATGTTAAACAACTACCATGATAGTTAAATAAAATTTATTCCTTTGCAGTAAGGAAAAATTGGCTTTATGCAAAACTGTAACCATAGAGCTTTCCACCAGCCAAATATGCATGTAGTATAGCCATATTCTTTCATTGCTCTCTATGTGTTACATTGCCAGCATATTCCATTGTCACTAGCTAGCCTACTAATGCGCTCCTGGCAGTTTTAGTTGTGACGCAAGATCCGAAGTGGCAGTTTTTTGAATAAAAATGGCTACCTTTGAAGAAACTGACAAGCTGCTCTGAAGAAAATGCCATGCGAATATGAAGAAATTGCCAGCAAAAACGTTCGTTAATGCCTTATCTCCTAGCGAAAGTTCATCATCTAATGCGATCGCACACATACACTATCAGAGTTACTCGATCCTTCACAGATACTATCCGACCTACTCGATCCTACATGGATAAATAGCGGATCACGCACGTACTACCTCCTTTCCGGTTTGCAGGGCTTAATTCAAAAAAACGACCTACTCGATCCTACACGAATAAATAGTGGATCACGCACGTACTACATCCTTTCCAGTTTGCAGGGCTTAATTCAAAAATCTAACCAACCAAGGTATAGATGATAAGTAGTGGAATCATTTTTAACAAGGAGGGAGTACCTCATTTGGATGATTCGAGTGCACTTGTTTCACCATCATGCCTGCGTGCGACCCAGCACAGACGGGACGGCAGAGTCATAATTTCAGTTTTTCTAGTTTTCCACGGCAAGCTGGCGTGCTAAGCCATGCCTCCTTATGCATTTAATTCCGATGACCGCGATGACCGTCGTGTTTCCCGCGACATGCTAGTTCGCCTACCTTCCTCCTATAATTACTGTTTCTCGAGCTTCTCCGGTGGCACCATCACCCAACTCGCCCTATCCTCATAAGCTCCCACTGGCCCGATATCGCTCGCCACTTATCCTCGCTCTCACCACGTATGCCATGCCCCCGCCCGTCCACGATAGGCGACGCCGGAGGCGGTCACCGCCGGAACTAGTGTTCGGTTTTTCACCGGAAGGAAGATGGAGGGAGGAGGCATTCTATCGGTCTTTAGATGGCAATGCGGAGTATGAGGAGTTCTTGGAGCATGACCGCCTGGCGGAGGAGCAGCGTATTGCCGATTTGCGCCGCCAGCGGGACATGGAGCAGCAGCGCACCGACGCTCTAAGTCGCGAGCAGAGCGCCCGCAACTGGGAAGACTACATGGAGGCCGGCGCCCGGCAAATAGCCCTGGAGGCTGTCGGGCACGCATGCGTTTGAGACGCCGAATTTTACTACAAGCTCGTCAAGTGGGTTTCCCGCTTAGAATTCGAAGCTTCGGTGGACCACACCGGCATGGAAAGGGCAAACGCGTGCGAGCAACGCGCCCTATTGCACCTCTGGCATGTCCGGGGGGAGGCGGAGGACACTGGTTCTGGCGTTTAGCGTGTACCACAGATGGCGGTTGGCATCGTCTAGTTAACTAAGAGTAAGTTAGTACGTGTACACTACTAGAGTATTAGTGGGAGTAGAGAGTTAACTTGGCTACGATGGTTGTCAACATGGAAGTTCAGTACTCTATATCTGGATCAGACCTGTTACTTTGCTCTGAATGTTGAACTTTCCGTTTGAACGTATGGAATGGGCTGTTATTTTTTTAAATGGGTTGTATTTGTCCGCCACGACTTTAGAGGCTGACTTGTGGGCCTACCAGGTTGACGCGTACACAATCAGGAGATGATTGTACATGGAGAGGATGACATCACGGACCCACCAAGGTCATGGCAGTACGCAAGCAAGCGCCTCCTTATTTCAAGCCAATAAAAAAATGGCTCCTCCTAATGGATTTCTGACATCTGGATCCCATGCCATTGTCAACGTAGTCAATAAACGAGAGAATTGCACAACGAGCGGCTGACACCAGGGAGCCAGCAGCTCGCCCATTTATTTTTTTGGGTTAATTTGATTAATGCCACTCCAAATCTGGTGATTCTGAGAAATACCACTGCAATTTCCAAACTTTGAAAAATGCCATTTCATGCCATTTCCAGTGGCATTTTTCGAAGTCTGGAGCGGCGTTTTTCAAAGTTAGCAAATTGATGTGGCGTTTTTCAAGTTTGCAAAAATTGTAGAAGCATTTTACAAAGTTTTAAAATTGCAGTGGCATTTTTATGAATTGCCATAATTGGAGTAGCATTTATCTAATTTGTTTTTGAGACGGAAGCAGGGTGTCAACTCGGCAGTGCGGGGCACTCTGGCCTGTCTAGACAGCCTTTT
Organism: Triticum urartu; assembly: GCF_056163025.1. Classification (NCBI taxonomy): domain Eukaryota; kingdom Viridiplantae; phylum Streptophyta; class Magnoliopsida; order Poales; family Poaceae; genus Triticum; species Triticum urartu. The sequence goes on from NC_141877.1 coordinate 299,130,607, forward strand.
CTTTTATGTTTACCACAGATCAGCCCAGTAGTTTTTTTGTTCTTTTTGAAAATGGCTACCCCAGTTTTTTGTGATTTGTCAAGTAAGTCGCTTTGCCAGGCCTGTTGGGCTGCAAACTTCCAAGACAAGGAGAGCTTCATTTGGCTGGCCGAGAAAATGGCCTATCAGTAATGAGAAATGGGTTGTAGATTTTTAAAACACATCAAACCGGCAATTAGTTTCAAATTTCTTTTTTTTTAGTTTGAGATTTTAAATTGCATTGATTTTTATGCGTGGACAATTTGTTGGATTTTATATTGATATGCATTTATTTTTAAAATCAGTTTGAATGTGACTCAAAATTTCAGGATTAAAAACAGTTCGGACCGCACCGAAATATGCAAAATTCCATATAATTTTTTAACCGTGGCCACAATATGGGCTATAATGCTAACAAAAAGAATATGGGCTCCAAAAAAACCTTAAGAATTAGAAAATAGGCTGTAAATTATTAGAAATAATGGCGGATGGGTTGTATGTTGTTTTCCACAGATTTGAGGCTTTCCTAAAAAAGGTTGACGCACAAGCACTGACTGTTGGATGTCCATCCAACGACCGTCGTGCTTATTCAATCTCTGCTCTTCCTGCTCTAGCCGCTCAAACAAGCGCCGGCGGGACTGCTTGCCCCCTCCTCCCATAGTTGGCTGTGCTGCCGCGCAGGCCTCACCGCCCCACCGTACTCCAATCACCGGCCTAGCCATCCCTCTACTCACCCACACCTACTGTTATTCTCCAGTGACGGCAGCTGAACCAGTCAACCCTCGTACTCCCCACCGCGTGGGCAGCCACTGTCGTGTCTTCCCCAGCTCCGTGTCATTCCCTTCGTAGGCCTTGTCGTTGTCCACCGCCCTGGTGCTCTCGACGCGGCGTGGTCAACGTGGTCAACGAACGACATCCATCAGAAGTGGACTGTACGTGGAGAGGCTGACAGTTGGGTCCACGGCCGCACACAAGGAAATGCCTCCTTATTACGCTCAAAATAATGATTCCTCCACCTGACATCTGGGATCCACCGGAAGGGCCTCTGTATTTCATGAAAAATGCGTTCCCCCTGCTGACAGCTCGGACCTACCAGCTATATCTTCGCATGCAAGGAAGTGCCTCCTTATTGCGCACAAAAAATGAATACTCCCCCTGCTAGCTGGGACCTAACATAGTGGGAGGCTGACTTGTGGGCCTACTAAGTTGACGGGGATGGAGGGCTTTGTCAACTTAGTCAATATGAACGATTCTAGCTCAAGTGACCGTATGATGTCCATCCAACGGCCGTAGTGCTTCTTCAACCTCTGGTCTTCTTGCTCCAACCGCCCAGAGCAGCGCCGATCGTGCCACCTGCTCCTGCCTCCCGTGGCCGGCTGTGCTGCCGAAGAGCCATCACTACCGCCTACTACTCCCACTGTTGGCTAGGCCATCCCTCTACTCACACACACCCCCTGTTATTCTGTAGCGATGGCAGCCTCACACCATAGCCGAACCAGTGAACCCTCGTACTCCTCTCCGTGTGGGCTTCCACCGCCGCATCTTCCCCGGCTCCGCGTCGTCCCCTTCCTAGGCCTCGTCGTCGTCCACCGCCCTGGTGCTCTCGGCGCGGCGTGGTCAACGCGGTCAAGGAACGACTTCCATCGGAATTGTACTGTACGTGGAGAGGCTGACAGCTGGGTCCATGGCCGCAGCAAGGAAGTGCCTCCTTATTAAGTGCAAAATAATTATTCCTCCACCTGATAGCAGGGACCCTCTGGATGGGCCACCGTATTTTGCGGAAAAAAACATTTCCCCCCTGACTGTTGGGACCCACCAGCTAAATCTTCGCACGCAATGAAGTGCGTCCATATTACGGGCAAAAAAATGATTCGCCCCCCTGACTGCTGGGACCCACCAGCTACATCTTCGCACGCAAGGATGTGCCTGACAGTCGGGACCAACCTGGTCGAAGCATACGTAGCGTTGTCATTCTGGTCGCGAACGTGTACGTACATACGATCGGTCTATGTGCAGGCTGCAGAGATGAACTATGGCTGTGCAAGGAAGGGCACGTGTCATAGTAGAGGAGCACACGTGTCGTAGTAGAGGCGCGCACGTAGCATGTACATGTACATACCATGTCCAGGGTGTAAGAAAGAAAATACGGCCACGTACGTACATACGGGCGGGGTCTTGAATGCCTACTCGCACATACGTATGGCCAGGGCTCATGTACATGGCTGGGTCGGAATGGAGAAGCTGCGCCATTGTCGTGTTCATGGGGAGGCAACGGAATGCGTCTTGTTCATCAGGAGGCAACGAAATGCGTGTTGTTCATCGGGAGCCAACCGGCTTGGACGGAACACCCGATTGAAACAAGGCCTGGCGTACCGCAGAACGGAGGAAATGGCCTTGTGTTCGACCAGCCACGGTGGAAACAGGATCCTGTTCATCGGGAGGGGTCTGGCGTACCACAAAACGGAGGAAACGGACCTCCTACGGTCAAAACGGGGTCCTGTTGACCGGGATGGGTGTGGCATACCGCAAAACGGAGGAAATGGACTTGTGTTGGAGCGCTACAGTCGAAACGAGGGTCCTGTTCATCGGGAGGGGTGTGGCATACCGTAAAACGGGACTCCATGGGATACTGTTCATCTCCACCGTCGACTGCCTACACAGGCTACTATTCATCCACCGTCGACCTCCTCCAGCCTCCACCTGCGACTGTTCATCCACGGGCTCCTATTCATCCAGCCTCCACTGCGTGCTCCTCCACCGGCTACTGTTCGACCAGCCCTCTCCATGGGGTCCTGTTCAACCACCCCTCCACGTGCTACTATTCATCCAGCCCTCCACCGGCTACTGTTCAACCAGCCCTCCACGGGGTCGTCCTGGTCATCCAGCCCTCCACGGGGTCCTATTCATCCACCCCTCCACCAGCTCGATCGATCGAGGTCCTATTCATCCACCGGCAACGGCCTCTACTACGATGGGGTCATGTTCATCCAACCCCCGACAGGGAACTGTTCATCCAACCCCCCAACAACACTCACTGTTCATCGAGGGAAGGATGCATCAATGTTCGATCGGCTTCAGTTAGCAGCAGTAGCGAAGGGATCGATCAATCGCTCGGGTTCAATAACGTGTAGCCTGCAGTGCAATCGCTCGGGTTCAGTTAGAGCCCAACGCCTCGCACACATGCGCGTACATACGAGAGAAACGCACATCGCTCGGCCCCCGGCGAGCCATCGTAACCGGGAACTCCCCGATATTTTCCTCGCCCTCGCTTCTACCATGGTTTTTTTCGTCATGGATGGCCCAAAGAATGTCATGCAGCTGCGTCGCCATCCAGCCCAAGACGAAAAGACCATTTTCTATCATGATTTTTTGTCATAGAAGTAGGACCCCACCACATCTATGATGATACTGGGTTTTGTCACAATTACTGTCATAGAAGTGTCATAAGTATGACAACATTTTTTTTCGTTCGGCCCAAAATGTCACGGATGTGTGTTTTTTTGTAGTGAGTAGAGCCAGCTGCAATACGAGACCCAAGACACTTTGTGAGGATGTAAGGTGGGCCAACTATTGATAAACTAGTATGTATATAAAACTTATTATTGTACATGCCCGCTAAGAGGTTGGCTGTATATGACATGGCAACTTCTTATAGCCGACCCTTGGCTGTATTATTAACCATGCTCTTAGTGAGCTAGCTAGTATATCATAGACGACTAGCTAGTATGACCGTGCCACACAATTAAATGAGGAAAGAGAGGATGTGGTATCATATCATGATACCGTGCCATATTAATTGTTCTACTACTACTTTGTGTGTTGCATGACAATTAGTAAGGCAACCTAAGATGCTAACTTATGATATGCCTATATTTTGAGATAAGCCTATAAATCGGAAAGGAGGGAGTATATATGCATGATACTAGTATATGATCGGCAATACCTCCGTAATGCGCGCATGCATAGTATCATCAGTTAGTATCTTAGGTTCCTTATTAATTGCCATGCAAGACACAAAGTAGTACAACATTTAATATGATACTGTATCATGATATGATACCACACCCTCTCTTTCATCATTTAACTGTCTGCCACATCATCCAAAAAGTCTAGTTGGCATTCATTGTACCGTTTGATACTCCCATATTACGACCAGCCTTATTAGGGTGGCCATAGTGGGGGTATCATAGCTGGTATCATGCACTCGGGAATAGAAAATATGATGATGTGGCAAAGAAGCAGTAACATATGTAGATACCATAACATATATATATATAATAAATGCTATACTACTTTGTGTCATGCATGGCCATAAATACGGTCATCTATGATATGTACTACTCTATGATAGTATATATGCATTATGAAGGTACGTATGTAGTATCATACACTAATATCATATGCATGATACCATAATATATAGTATATGATACTCCCCACTATATAAGGCTGGCCATAGTGGTGGTATCATAGCCAATGATTTCATGCACTCAAAAATAGCAAGTATGCTGATGTGGCAAATAATTAAATATATATAAAGAGGGTTAGAGTAACATATAGGTAGATACCATATCATGTTAAATGCGATGCTAATTTGTGTCATGGATGGCAATAAATATGATCTATATATGATACAATACTCTATGTATTATACTATGCACTATAATTAATTAAGGGTAGTATCATACACTAGTATCATATATACTATATATTCATGATACTAGTATATGACACTCTCCACGATACTCGTGATTTCTTACCATGGAAAAAAATTGGAGGCAAAACGACGAACTCATGTTTTCAATCGAACAAAAATATGATGTTACGTAATGTAAATGTTTTCAAAGAGCACATAGTTCACTCATGAAAGCCGTGTGTCCACTAAACCGTGGCCGATGCACCCCCACCCCTCCGCCACACACTCGATCTGAGTCGTGTGTTCTGATTGGCCAGAACCCAAACCCCACGGATCGTACGTCTACACCGTTGGATGCTCCCAGATCGAACGGAAATCCCCATCCCTTTAGACAGGAAATGCAGTCCGGCTAGGAATTGATTTAGATGCCAACATGCACGGTAAATGCCAGAAAATGTCTTACATATAGCACACGAGACCTGAAATGCGCCAGCATATCAAACCTGTGGTAAAATTGTGATTGGTTTACGTGGGAAAAATTTAGAGGCGAAACGATGAACTCACGTCTTCATTTCAAATTTACTACGTCTTCATTTCAAACGAAATTATTCTATTTGTGCACACGAGCGCTTAGAGGCATCCGTTTGCATAGGCCTTTCTGCGCGCGCAGCGACCGGGGATATTTTTGACCCTTTTCACCGAGGCCGCCAACACCCCCACCGTTCACCCGTGTTTCACTCTACTAGTCCACCCAATCTCCTTCGCCAGCTCCCCCCTCCCCCAGATCCACAGCACCCTCTCCGGCGCAGCTATGCTCACCCCGGCCATGTGCCCACTCTTCAGCGTCAAGGCTACCTCCACTGCCGTTCCCAACACCCGGCGGACCGCGCCTCGCCGTCTTCGTTTGCTCGCTAGCCACCCTCGAGCATATCGATGCAGTAACCCTCACCTCTCCTGTGGCCCGGCCGGGTTTGCATTAAGAAGCATGTTAGTTACTGCTCTCCATCGCGGTGAGGCATATTTCCTCGCAATCCCTCTTCCAATTTTGTTCCGTATGTTCCCAAATTGGCTATAAAAGAACGGAGAGCGTATATATGTTCATTATCTACCTTCCTTACTACAAATAAGTTGTATTTGTTCCAATAAGTTACTGCCTATTTACAGATCGCGGGCACCCGAGTCACACAAACTTAACAAATTAGCCATACATTTTCTAAATTATTGCATGGCATGTTTAGAAAGCTTGATACCAAGTTGTTAGTTGTATGCTTATCCTCCTTTCCTGAGTTTCACATGTGTTCTCTGTAGATGCCGAGTAGCAGCGACAGCACTCATTCAGGCCATGTATCTTCATCTGATTCAGATAACCCTAGGTCTTCAGCAAATTGTGAGGGATCAAGTAGTCTTGAACGGGATAGAGCTGCAGCAATTACCCTTCCGGTCAGGACATGGAGGACCGTCCAAGGAAGCCCACACACCAACCTAAAGGTGTATATGAAGTAACCGAGATTGATTTAAAGTCCTGGGATCCAACTAAACTAGATAAATCACGCATGAGGTTCAGGAGTGTGTGTGGATTTGTTGGCAGGGCAAGGCTCAACATTAATCTGCCGGGGTTTCAGAAGGCTGACATAGAAACACGGCGAAGGATAGTCCGGGAGATCATGGATCACTCCAACGTTCCAGAGCAGTGGAGAATGCAGGTGGAACACGCTACACTGAAGAAAGCTAGGGATGCTTGGAGAAACTGGAAGCACGTGATGTACAAGAAGTACTTGAGTGAAGGCAAGGACCCAATCCCCGCATACCCCCAAATTACAAAGGTAGACTAGGCAGAATTCAAAAGGGTCAGGGTAACTCCAGAGTTTGCTGAGAAGAGTTTCAAGCAATCAGCACTTCAGAAGAAGAACATACACCCCCCCCCCCACCGTATGGGCGTGGCACGATACTACGGCATGAAACTGATATGGGAACAGGAAGACAAAGAAGCAGTAGCGGCGGGTGGGAATCCGGTCTTTAGTGAAATCAGGGGCGAACGCGCTAGAGACTACTTGCGGGCACGTGCAAAGAGGCGTGATGACGGAACTTATTAATTTGAAAACGCAGATGATGCCAAACTATATGAAGTGATGGTAGAGGCTTCCAAGATCCCTGGAAGGTTCTACAGGAACTCAAGGCCATGTGACATTTTGTCCATTGCTCTGGACACAAAAGAGCCCCCTGGCCGTGCAAGGGGTATAGGTGTTAATGTCCCGCACAAGAGGGCTTTCACACTCAGCAAAGAAGAGAGGCTCGGCATGAAAAAAAGCGAGGAGTGAATTGAAGCAGAATGCATTGTATGAAAAGTTGAAGAAGGAGATTTATCCAGTTGTTCGAAAGGATGTTGAGGAGTCAATGATGATGATGCAGAAGACTCTAACACTGACAGATAGCCAGTAGATGGGAGGGGAGGCGGGCATGGAGGATGCTTCTTATTGCGCGACAACACTGCAGAAGAGTAGTTGTGCATCAGCTGACCCCAGTGACACTGAGACTGCAGCTACTCATGATGATGCTATATCTGATCTATCTGGAATGAAAGACAGACTGAAGCACATGCTTACACATTATGAAGGTACATTAAAATGTGCAACAGCCTGGGTTTGCCCACCATTTTTGGAAGATGGCCTCTTCTTGGACAATGTGCCATTGAAGCCGGGTTGTGTGAAGTGCTACGTGACTAAAGTAAAGCCTGGATTCAATGAATTTTCCCTGAAGAATGTCCAAGGAGACTTCGATGACCAAATGACCTTGGGAGAAACATTGTTACATCACATCCAGTGGCCACGAAAGGAAATAGAGTTCATCGATGAGATTCCTGAAGCCCCGCCAAGAGCAACCACTGTCGCCCCTCAACCGGTGACGCTCTCCTTGCCACAGCAGCTCTCACAGGCTGATGCATCAACCTGTGATCATCCGGCCCGACTTTGTGGCATACATGCCATGTCATCCTCCGCCCCAAAGTAGCCAGTGGCAAGGCCTACAACTACTGATGATGCACCACCGGTTCAGATGCCAGTCGCTGAAGCAGCGGGGGGAGATCCAGCTGCAGCAAATGCTCGGCAGACCAACCTGGTGGAACAGACTGCTAACCAGTCTGATGCTTTGGAACCGCCTGCAAATAGTCGGTAGGTCCATAACCGACTGCTCATCAGTTCGTCGGTCCGCAAGCGCGTGATCAGCATACCAATGCGTCAGCACTTCCTGCTCAGCAAACCAACGCTTTGGCATGGCCTCCTCAGCACACCGACAAGTTGGCACCACCTGCGCAGAAACCCGACATAGCTTCAACGCATGGTCGGCAGTCCGATGCCTCTGCTCCTACAGCCCAGCAGTCCGTCACAGCAGCACCGCCAGCTCAGTGGTCCGGCATAGATAAACCGTTTGCTAAGCAGTCCGTCCAAGCTTCACCGTATGCTCGGCTGTCTACCTTGTAGGAAACCAGACGTTCTGCCAGAAATGCTTCAAGTACCAAGAAGGAAGTGGCCGAAAAGGCTACACCCACGACCACGAGGAAGCGCAGCGGGAGATTGAAGAGGAAAGAGAACGATTGCCTCTTACTTAAAGCACTCATCGCCCAGAACCAAATTAACAACAACTTGTCCGAATCGGGGAGTAATATTATTTCTGATGCCATGGGTGATGAAGAAGTACGTTTGTTGCTTGCTAAAAATAAAGTAGGCGTACTTGAATCATGCTACCTCTTGAGCTTGCGTTGGATTTCCCCGAAGAGGAAAGGATGATGCAGTAGAGTAGCGTAAGTATTTCCCTCAGTTTTTGAGAACCAAGGTATCAATCCAGTAGGAGGCCACGCTCAAGTCCCTCGTACTTGCACAAAACGATAGCTACTCGCAACCAACACGATTAGGGGTTGTCAATCCTTTCACGGTCACTTACGAGAGTGAGATCTGATAGATATAATATTTTTGGTATTTTTGGTATAAAGATGCAAAGTAAAAGTAAAGGCAAAGTAAAAGAGCAAAGCAAGATTAAAGTAATGGAGATTGATATGATGAGAATAGACCCGGGGGCCATAGGTTTCACTAGTGGATTCTCTCAAGAGCATAAGTATTCTACGGTGGGTGAACAAATTACTATTGACAAATTGACAGAATTGAGCATAGTTATGAGAATATCTAGGCATGATCATGTATATAGGCATCATGTCCGTGACAAGTAGACCAAAATGATTCTGCATCTACTACTATTACTCCACTCATCGACCGCTATCCAGCATGCATCTAGAGTATTAAGTTAAAAATAGAGTAACGCCATAAGCAAGATGACATGATGTAGAGAGATAAATTCATGCAATATGAAATAAACCCCATCTTGTTATCCTCGATGGCAACGATGCAATATGTGCCTTGCTGCCCCTTCTGTCACTGGGAAAGGACACCGCAAGATCGAACCCAAAGCTAAGCACTTCTCCAATGGAAAGAACTAACAATCTAGTTGGCCAAACCAAACGGATAATTCGAAGAGACTTGCAAAGATAACCAATCATACATAAAATAATTCAGAGAAGATTCAAATATTATTCATAGATGGACTTGATCATAAACCCACAATTCATTGGTCTCAACAAACACACCGCAAAAAGAAGATTACATCGAATAGATCTCCACAAGAGAGGAGGAGAACTTTGTATTGAGATTCAAAGAGAGAGAAGAAGCCATCTAGCTACTAACTATGGACCCGAAGGTCTGAGGTAAACTACTCACACTTCATCGAAGAGGCTATGATGATGTAGAAGCCCTCCGTGATGACGGCCCTCTTCCGGCGGAGCTTCGGAACAGGCCCCAAGATGGGATCTCGTGGATACAGAAAGTTGCGGCGGTGGAATTAGGTTTTTTGCTCCTGTTCTGATCGTTTGGGGGTACGTAGGTATATATAGGAGGAAGGAGTACATCGGTGGAGCTCCGAGCGGCCCATGAGGCAGGGGCGCGCCCCCCACCCTCGTGACCGCCTCTTTTGTTCCTTGGAGCAGGGTCCAAGTCTCCTGGATCATGTTTGGTGAGAAAATCACGTTCTCGAAGGTTTTATTCCGTTTGGACTTCGTTTGATATTCCGTTTCTTCGAAACACTAAAATAGGCAAAAAAACAGCAATTCTGGGCTGGGCCTCCGGTTAATAGGTTAGTCCCAAAAATAATATAAAAGTGGAAAATAAAGCCCAATATAGTCCAAAACAGTAGATAATATAGCATGGAGCAATCAAAAATTATAGATACGTTGGAGACGTATCAGGCATCCCCAAGCTTAATTCCTGCTCATCCTCGAGTAGGTAAATGATAAAAAGAGAATTTTTGATGCGGAGTGCTACTTGGCATAATTTCAATGCAAACCTTTTTAATTGTGATATGAATATTCAGATTAGAAAGATTCAAGACAAAAGTTTATATTGACATAAAAATAATAATACTTCAAGCATACTAACAAAGCAATTATGTCTTCTCAAAATAACATGGATAAAGAAAGTTATCCCTACAAAATCATATAGTCTAGCTATGCTCTATCTTCAACACACAAAATATTTAAATCATGCACAACCCCGATGACAAGCCAAGCAATTGTTTCATACTCTAACTTTTTCAATCTTCACGCAATACATGAGCGTGAGCCATGGATATAGCACTATAGGTGGAATAGAATGGTGGTTGTGGAGAAGACAAAAAGAGGGGAAGATAGTCTCACATCAACTAGGCGTATCAACGGGCTATGGAGATGCCCATCAATAGATATCAATGTGAGTGAGTAGGGATTGCCATGCAACGGATGCACTAGAGCTATAAGTATATGAAATCTCAAAAAGGAACTAAGTGGGTGTGCATCCTGAAGGAAATATGCCCTAGAGGCAATAATAGTGTCATTATTATATTTCCTTATATCATGATAAATGTTTATTATTCATGCTAGAATTGTATTATCCGGAAACATAATACTTGTGTGAATACATAGACAAACTAAATGTCACTAGTATGCCTCTACTTGACTAGCTCGTTAATCAAAGATGGTTATGTTTCCTAACCACAGACATGTGTTGTTATTTGATTAACGAGATCACATCATTAGGAGAATGATATGATTGACATGACCCATTCCATTAGCTTAGCACCCGATCGTTTAGTATGTTGCTATTGCTTTCTTCATGACTTATACATGTTCCTATGACTATGAGATTATGCAACTCCCGTTTGCCGGAGGAACACTTTGTGTGCCACCAAACGTCACAACGTAACTGGGTGATTATAAAGGTGCTCTACAGGTGTCTCCAAAGGTACATGTTGGGTTGACGTATTTCGAGATTAGGATTTGTCACTCCGATTGTTGGAGAGGTATCTCTGGGCCCTCTCGGTAATGCACATCACCTAAGCCTTGCAAGCAATGCAACTAATGAGTTAGTTGCGAGATGATGTATTATAGAACGAGTAAAGAGACTTGCCGGTAACGAGATTGAACTAGGTATTGAGATACCGACGATCGAATCTCGGGCAAGTAACATACCGATGACAAAGGGAACAACGTATGTTGTTATGCGGTCTGACCGATAAAAGATCTTCGTAGAATATGTAGGAGCCAATATGAGCATCCAAGTTCCGCTATTGGTTATTGACCAGAGACATGTCTCGGTCATGTCTACATTGTTCTCGAACCCGTAGGGTCCGCACGCTTAAGGTTTCGATGATAGTTATATTATGAGTTTATTGGTTTTGATGTACCGAAGTTAGTTCGGAGTTCCGGATGTGATCACGGACATGACGAGAAGTCTCGGAATGGTTGAGACATAAATATTGATATATTGGACGACTATATTCGGACACCGGAAGTGTTCTTGGTGATTTCGGAGAAAACCGGAGTGCCGGAGGGTTACCGGAACCCCCCCCCCCCGGAGAAGTAATGGGCCATATGGGCCTTAGTGGAGAGAGAGAAGGGCAGCCAGGGTGGGCCGCGCGCCTCCTCCCCCTGGTCCGAATTGGACTAGGAGAGGGGGGCGGCGCCCCCTTTCCTTCTCCCTCCCCACTTCCTTCCCCCTCCTAGTAGGAGTCCTACTCCTACTAGGAGGACTCCTCCTTGGCGCGCCATAGCGCCGGCCGGCCTCCTCCCCTTGCTCCTTTATATACGGGGGCAGGGGGCTCCCCTAGGCACACAAGTTGATCCACGTGATCGTTTTCTTAGCCGTGTGCGGTGCCCCCTTCCACCATAATCCTCAATAATATTGTAGTGGTTCTTAGGCGAAGCCCTGCGACAGTTAAACATCAAGATCGTCATGACGCCGTCGTGCTGACGGAACTCTTCCCCGACACTCTGCTGGATCGGAGTCTGGGGATCATCATCGAGCTGAACGTGTGCTGAAACTCGGAGGTGTCGTAGTTTCGGTGCTTGGATCGGTCGGATCGTGAAGACGTACGACTACATCAACCGCATTGTGCTAACGCTTCCGCTTTCGGTCTACTAGGGTACGTAGACAATACTCTCCCCTCTCGTTGCTATGTATCACCATGATCTTGCGTGTGCGTAGGAAAATTTTGAAATTACTGCGTTCCCCAACAGTGGCATCCCAGCCTAGGTTTTATGTGTTGATGTTATATGCACGAGTAGAACACAAGTGAGTTGCGGGCGATATAAGTCATACTGCTTACCAGCATGTCATACTTTGGTTTGGCGGTATTGTTGGACGAAGCAGCCCGGACCGACATTACGCATACGCTTACGCGAGACCGGTTCTCCCGACGTGCTTTGCACAAAGGTGGCTAGCGGGTGTCAGTTTCTCCAACTTTAGTTGAACCGAGTGTGGCTATGCCCGGTCCTTGCGAAGGTTAAAACAGCACCAACTTGACAAACTATCGTTGTGGTTTTGATGCGTACGTAAGATTAGTTCTTGCTTAAGCCCGTAGTAGCCACGTAAAACTTGCAACAACAAAGTAGAGGACGTCTAACTTGTTTTTGCAGGGCATGTTGTGATGTGATATGGTCAATACATGATGCTAAATTTTATTGTATGAGACGATCATGTTTTGTAACCAAGTTATCGGCAAGTGGCAGGAGCCATATGGTTGTCGCTTTATTGTATGCAATGCAATTGCGCTATAATGCTTTACTTTATCACTAAGCGGTAGCGATAGTCGTGGAAGCATAAGATTCGCGAGACGACAACGATGCTACGATGGTGATCAAGGTGTCGCGCCGGTGACGATGGTGCTCATGACGATGCTTCGGAGATGGAGATCACAAGCACAAGATGATGATGACCATATCATATCACTTATATTGATTGCATGTGATGTTTATCTTTTATGCATCTTATCTTGCTTTGATTGACGGTAGCATTATAAGATGATCTCTCACTAAATTTCAAGATAAAAGTGTTCTCCCTGAGTATGCACCGTTGCCAAAGTTCGTCATGCCGAGACACCACGTGATGCTCGGGTGTGATAAGCTCTACGTCCATCTACAACGGGTGCAAGCCAGTTTTGCACACGCAGAATACTCAGGTTAAACTTGACGAGCCTAGCATATGCAGATATAGCCTCGGAACACTGAGACCGAAAGGTCGAGCATGAATCATATAGTAGATATGATCAACATAGCGATGTTCACCATTGAAAACTACTCCATTTCACGTGATGATCGGTTATGGTTTAGTTGCTTTGGATCACGTAATCACTTAGAAGATTAGAGGGATGCCTTTCTAAGTGGGAGTTTTTAAGTAATATGATTAATTGAACTTAAATTTATCATGAACTTAGTACCTGATAGTATCTTGCTTGTTTATGTTTGATTGTAGATAGATGGCCCGTGCTGTTGTTCCGTTGAATTTTAATGCGTTCCTTGAGAAAGCAAAGTTGAAAGATGATGGTAGAAATTACACGGACTGGGTCCGTAACTTGAGGATTATCCTCATTGCTGCATAGAAGAATTACGTCCTGGAAGCACCGCTGGGTGCCAGGCCTGCTGCTGGAGCAACAACAGATGTTATGAACGTCTAGCAAAGCAAAGCTGATGACTACTCGATAGTTCAGTGTGCCATGCTTTACGGCTTAGAATCGGTACTTCAACGACGTTTTAAACGTCATGGAGCACATGAGATGTTCCAGGAGTTGAAGTTAATATTTCAAGCAAATGCCCGGATTGAGAGATATGAAGTCTCCAATAAATTCTATAGCTGCAAGATGGAGGAGAACAGTTCTGTCAGTGAGCATATACTCAAAATGTCTGGGGTATAATAATCACTTGATTCAATTGGGAGTTAATCTTCCAGATGATTGCGTCATTGACAGAATTCTCCAATCACTGCCACCTAGCTACAAGAGCTTCGTGATGAACTATAATATGCAAGGGATGAATAAGACTATTCACGAGCTCTTCACAATGCTAAAAGCTGCGGAGGTAGAAATCAAAAAGGAGCATCAAGTGTTGATGGTCAACAAGACCACTAGTTTCAAGAAGAAGGGCAAAGGGAAGAAGAAGGGGAACTTCAAAAAGAACAGCAAGCAAGTTGCTACTCAAGAGAAGAAACCCAAATCTGGACCTAAGCCTGAAACTGAGTGCTTCTACTTCAAGCAGACTGGTCACTGGAAGCGGAACTGCCTGAAGTATTTGGCGGATAACAAGGATGGCAAGGTGAACAAAGGTATATGTGATATACATGTTATTCATGTGTACCTTACTAGAGCTCGCAGTAGCACCTGGGTATTTGATACTGGTTCTGTTGCTAATATTTGCAACTCGAAACAGGGACTACGGATTAAGCGAACACTGGCGAAGGACGAGGTGACGATGCGCGTGGGAAATGGTTCCAAAGTCGATGTGATCGCGGTCGGCACGCTACCTCTACATCTACCATCGGGATTAGTATTAGACCTAAATAATTGTTATTTGGTGCCAGCGTTGAGAATGAACATTATATCTGGATCTTGTTTGATGCGAGACGGTTATTCATTTAAATCAGAGAATAATGGTTGTTCTATTTATATGAGTAATATCTTTTATGGTCATGCACCCTTAAAGAGTGGTCTATTTTTGATGAATCTCGATAGTAGTGATACACATATTCATAATGTTGAAGCCAAAAGATGCAGAGTTGATAATGATAGTGCAACTTATTTGTGGCACTGCCGTTTAGGTCATATCGGTGTAAAACGCATGAAGAAACTCCATACTGATGGACTTTTGGAACCACTTGATTATGAATCACTTGATACTTGCGAACCGTGCCTCATGGGCAAGATGACTAAAACACCGTTCTCCGGTACTATGGGGAGAGCAACAGATTTGTTGGAAATCATACATATAGATGTATGTGGTCCAATGAATTTTGAAGCTCGTGGCGGATATCGTTATTTTCTCACCTTCACAGATGATTTAAGCAGATATGGGTATATCTACTTAATGAAACATAAGTCTGAAACATTTGAAAAGTTCAAAGAATTTCAGAGTGAAGTTGAAAATCATCGTAACAAGAAAATAAAGTTTCTACGATCTGATCGTGGAGGAGAATATTTGAGTTACGAGTTTGGTCTACATTTGAAACAATGTGGAATAGTTTCGCAACTCACGCCACCCGGAACACCACAGCGTAATGGTGTGTCCGAACGTCATAATCGTACTTTACTTGATATGGTACGATCTATAATGTCTCTTACAGATTTACCGCTATCGTTTTGGGGTTATGCTCTAGAGACAACTGCATTCACGTTAAATAGGGCACCATCAAAATCCGTTGAGATGACGCCTTATGAACTATGGTTTGGCAAGAAACCAAAGTTGTCATTTCTAAAAGTTTGGGGCTGCGATGCTTTTGTGAAGAAACTTCAACCTGATAAGCTCGAACCCAAATCGGAGAAATGTGTCTTCATAGGATACCCAAAAGAGACTGTTGGGTACACCTTCTATCACATATCCGAAGGCAAGACATTTGTCGCTAAGAATGGATCCTTTCTAGAGAAGGAGTTTCTCTCAAAAGAAGTGAGTGGGAGGACAGTAGAACTTGATGAGGTAACTGTACCTGCTCCCTTATTGGAGAGTAGTACATCACAGAAACAGGTTTCTGTGACACCTACACCAATTAGTGAGGAAGCTAATGATAATGATCATGAAACTTCAAAACAAGTTACTACTGAACCTCGTAGATCAACCAGAGTAAGATCCCCACCAGAGTGGTACGGTAATCCTGTTCTAGAAGTCATGCTACTAGATCATGATGAACCTGCAAACTATGAAGAAGCGATGGTGATCCCAGATTCCGCAAAATGGCTCGAAGCCATGAAATCTGAGATGGGATCCATGTATGAAAACAAAGTATGGACTTTGGTTGACTTGCCCAATGATCGTCAAGCAATTGAGAATAAATGGATCTTCAAGAAGAAGACTGACGCTGATGGTAATGTTACTATCTACAAAGCTCGACTTGTCGCAAAAGGTTTTCGACAAGTTCAAGGGATTGACTATGATGAGACCTTCTCACCCGTAGTGATGCTTAAGTCTGCCCGAATCATGTTAGCAATTGCCGCATTTTATGATTATGAAATTTGGCAGATGGATGTCAAAACTGCATTCCTGAATGGATTTTTGGAAGAAGAATTGTATATGATGCAGCCGGAAGGTTTTGTCGATCCAAAGGGAGCTAACAAAGTGTGCAAGCTCCAGCGATCCATTTATGGACTAGTGCAAGCATCTCGGAGTTGGAATAAACGCTTTGATAGTGTGATCAAAGCATTTGGTTTTGTACAGACTTCTGGAGAAGCATGTATTTACAAGAAAGTGAGTGGGAGCTCTGTAGCATTTCTGATATTATATGTAGATGACATATTACTAATCGGAAATGATATAGAATTTCTGGATAGCATAAAGGGATACTTGAATAAGAGTTTTTCAATGAAAGACCTCGGTGAAGCTGCTTATATATTAGGCATTAAGATCTATAGAGATAGATCAAGATGCTTAATTGGCCTTTCACAAAGCACATACCTTGACAAAATTTTGAAGAAGTTCAAAATGGATCAAGCAAAGAAAGGATTCTTGCCTCTGTTACAAGGTGTGAAATTGAGTAAGACTCAATGCCCGACCAATGCAGAAGATAGAGAGAAAATGAAAGATGTTCCCTATGCTTCAGCCATAGGCTCTATCATGTATGGAATGCTGTGTACCAGACCTGATGTGTGTCTTGCTATAAGTCTAGCAGGGAGGTACAAAAGTAATCCAGGAGTGGATCACTGGACAGTGGTCAAGAACATCCTGAAATACCTGAAAAGGACTAAGGATATGTTTCTCATATATGGAGGGCACAAAGATCTCATAGTAAATGGTTACGTTGATGCAAGCTTTGACACTGATCCGGACGATTCTAAATCGCAAACTGGATACTTGTTTACATTAAACGGTGGAGCTGTCAGCTGGTGCAGTTCTCAACAAAGCGTTGTGGCGGGATCTACATGTGAAGCGGAGTACATAGCTGCTTCGGAAGCAGCAAACGAAGGAGTCTGGATGAAGGAGTTCATATCCGATCTAGGTGTCATACCTAGTGCATCGGGTCCAATGAAAATCTTTTGTGACAATACTGGTGCAATTGCCTTGGCAAAGGAATCCAGATTTCACAAGAGAACCAAGCACATCAAGAGACGCTTCAATTCCATCCGGGATCTAGTCTAGGTGGGAGACATAGAGATTTGCAAGATACATACAGATCTGAATGTTGCAGACCCGTTGACTAAGCCTCTTCCATGAGCAAAACATGATCAGCACCAAAGCTCCCTGGGTGTTAGAATCATTACTGTGTAATCTAGATTATTGACTCTAGTGCAAGTGGGAGACTGAAGGAAATATGCCCTAGAGGCAATAATAGTGTCATTATTATATTTCCTTATATCATGATAAATGTTTATTATTCATGCTAGAATTGTATTATCCGGAAACATAATACTTGTGTGAATACATAGACAAACTAAAAGTCACTAGTATGCCTCTACTTGACTAGCTGGTTAATCAAAGATGGTTATGTTTCCTAACCACAGACATGTGTTGTTATTTGATTAACGAGATCACATCATTAGGAGAATGATATGATTGACATGACCCATTCCATTAGCTTAGCACCCGATCGTTTAGTATGTTGCTATTGCTTTCTTCATGACTTATACATGTTCCTATGACTATGAGATTATGCAACTCCTGTTTGCCGGAGGAACACTTTTGTGCTACCAAACGTCACAACGTAACTGGGTGATTATAAAGGTGCTCTACAGGTGTCTCCAAAGGTACATGTTGGGTTGACGTATTTCGAGATTAGGATTTGTCACTCCGATTGTTGGAGAGGTATCTCTGGGCCCTCTCGGTAATGCACATCACCTAAGCCTTGCAAGCAATGCAACTAATGAGTTAGTTGCGAGATGATGTATTACGGAACGAGTAAAGAGACTTGCCGGTAACGAGATTGAACTAGGTATTGAGATACCGACGATCGAATCTCGGGCAAGTAACGTACCGATGACAAAGGGAACAACGTATGTTGTTATGTTGTCTGACCGATAAAAGATCTTCGTAGAATATGTAGGAGCCAATATGAGCATCCAGGTTCTGCTATTGGTTATTGACCGGAGACATGTCTCGGTCATGTCTACATTGTTCTCGAACCCGTAGGGTCCGCACGCTTAAGGTTTCGATGATAGTTATATTATGAGTTTATTGGTTTTGATGTACCGAAGTTAGTTCGGAGTCCCGGATGTGATCACGGACATGACGAGAAGTCACAAAATGGTCGAGACATAAAGATTGATATATTGGACGACTATATTCGGACACCGGAAGTGTTCCGGGTGATTTCGAAGAAAACCGGAGTGCTGGAGGGTTACCGGAACCCCCCCGGGAGAAGTAATGGGCCATACGGGCCTTAGTGGAGATAGAGAAGGGCATCTAGGGTGGGCCGCGCGCCTCCTCCCCCTGGTCCTAATTGGACTAGGAGAGGGGGGGCGGCGCCCCCCTTTCCTTCTCCCTCCCCACTTCCTTCCCCCTCCTAGTAGGAGTCCTACTCCTACTCGGAGGACTCCTCCTTGGCGCGCCATAGCGCCGGCCGGCCTCCTCCCCTTGCTCCTTTATATACGGGGGCAGGGGGCACCCCTAGACACACAAGTTTATCCACGTGATCGTTTTCTTAGCCATGTGCGGTGCCCCCTTCCACCATAGTCCTCAATAATATTGTAGTGGTGCTTAGGCGAAGCCCTGCGACAGTTGAACATCAAGATCGTCACCACGCCGTCATGCTGACGGAACTCTTCCCCGACACTTTGCTGGATCGGAGTCCGGGGATCGTCATCGAGCTGAACGTGTGCTGAAACTCGGAGGTGCCATAGTTTCGGTGCTTGGATTGGTCGGATCGTGAAGATGTACGACTACATCAACCGCGTTGTGCTAACGCTTCCGCTTTCGGTCTACTATGGTACGTAGACAATACTCTCCCCTCTCGTTGCTATGCATCACCATGATCTTGCGTGTGCATAGGAAAATTTTGAAATTACTGCGTTCCCCAACACATCCAACTTTCTTGCTCATTAAGACCTAGGGCAATCTGAGGAAGCCCATCATTGGAATATACAAGCCAAGTTCTATAATGAAAGATTCCCACTAGTATATGAAAGTGATAACATGAGAGACTCTCTACTATGAAGATCATGGTGCTACTTTGAAGCACAAGTGTGGTAAAAGGATAGTAACATTGTCCCTTCTCTCTTTTTCTCTCATTTATTTTATTTTATTTTATTTTTATTTGGGCCTTTTCTCTTTTTTATGGCCTCTCCTTTTTTATTTTGGCTTCTTTGGCCTCTTTTTTTATTTTTCGTCCGGAGTCTCATCCCGACTTGTGGGGGAATCATAGTCTCCATCATTCTTTCCTCACTGGGACAATGCTCTAATAATGATGATCATCACACTTTTATTTTTCTTTCAACTCAACAATTACAACTCGATACTTAGAACAAGATATCACTCTATATGAATGGCTCCGGCGGTGTACCGGGATATGCAATATGACAATGATGGAGTGTGTCATAATAAACGGAACGGTGGAAAGTTGCATGGCAATATATCTCGGAATGGCTATGGAAATGCCATAATAGGTAGGTATGGTGGCTGTTTTGAGGAAGTTATATGGTGGGTGTATGATACCGGCGAAAGGTGCGCGGTATTAGAGAGGCTAGCAAAGGTGGAAGGGTGAGAGTGCGTATAATCCATGGACTCAACATTAGTCATAAAGAAGTCATATACTTATTGCAAAAATCTAGAAGTTATCAAAGCAAAGTATTACGTGCATGCTCCTAGGGGGATAGATTGGTAGGAAAAGACCATCGCTCGTCCCCGACTGCCACTCATAAGGAAGACAATCAATAAATAAATCATGCTCCGACTTCATCACATAATGGTTCACCATACGTGCATGCTACGGGAATCACAAACTTCAACACAAGTATTCTTTAAATTCACAACAACTCAACTAGCATGATTTTAATATTATCACCTCCATATCTCAAAACAATTATCATGCTTCAATCTTTTCTTAGTATTCAACACACTCAAAAGAAAGTTTCACAAATCTTGAATACCAAGCATATTATTATTAAGCAAATCACCATGCTATTAAGAGACTCTCAAAATAATTTAAGTGAAGCATGAGAGATCAATAGTTTCTTTAAAACAAATCCAACACCGTGCTCTAAAAGATCTAAGTGAAGCATATAGAGAAAAATTACATAGCTCAAAAGATATAAGTGAAGTACATAGAGCAAAACCAGTTAGCTTAAAAGATATAAGTGAAGCACATAGAGCAAAACTACTTAGCTCAAAAGATATAAGTGAAGCACATAGAGTATTCTATCAAATTTTAATTCATGTATGGCTCTCTAAAAAGGTGTGTACAGCAAGGATGATTGTGGCACACTAACAAACAAAGACACAAATAATACAAGACGCTCCAAGCAAAACACATATCATGTTGGTGAATAAAAATATAGCTCCAAGTAAAGTTAGCGAAAAAAATAGACGAAAGAGGGGATGCCTTCCGGGGCATCCCCAAGATTTGGCTTTTAGGTGTCCTTAGATTATCTTGGGGGTGCCATGGGAATCCCCAAGATTAGGCTCTTGCCACTCCTTGTTCCATAATCCATCAAATCCTTACTCAAAACTTGAAAACTTCACAACACAAAACTTAAGGTAGAAAACTCGTGAGCTCCGTTAGCGAAAGAAAACAAAAGACCACTTCAAGGTACTGTAATGAACTCATTATTTATTTATATTGGTGTTAAACCTACTGTATTCCAACTTTTCTATGGATTATAAACTATTTTCCTAGCCATAGATTCATCAAAAGAAGCAAACAACACACGAAAAACAGAATCTGTCAAGAACAGAACAGTCTGTAGTAATCTGTAGCTAGCGCAATGTCTGGAACCCCAAAAATTCTAAACTAAATTTATGGACGTGGTTAATTGATCTATTAATCATCTGGAAAAAGAATTAACTAAATATCACTCTCCAAATAAAAATGACAGCAGTTCTCGTGAGCGCTAAAGTTTCTGTTTTTTTACAGCAAGTTCAACAAGACTTTCCCCAAGTCTTCCCAACAGTTCTACTTGGCACAAACACTAATTAAACACAAAAAACACAACCAAAACAGAGGCTGAATAATTTATTTATTACTAAGCATTGTCCCTTCTCTCTTTTTCTCTCATTTATTTTATTTTATTTTATTTTTATTTGGGCCTTTTCTCTTTTTTATGGCCTCTCCTTTTTTATTTTGGCTTCTTTGGCCTCTTTTTTTATTTTTCGTCTGGAGTCTCATCCCAACTTGTGGGGGAATCATAGTCTCCATCATTCTTTCCTCACTGGTACAATGCTCTAATAATCACACTTTTATTTTTTTTTCAACTCAACAATTACAACTCGATACTTAGAACAAGATATGACTCTATATGAATGCCTCCGGCGGTGTACCGGGATATATGCAATATGACAATGATGGAGTGTGTCATAATAAACGGAACGGTGGAAAGTTGCATGGCAATATATCTCGGAATGGCTATGGAAATGCCATAATAGGTAGGTATGGTGGCTGTTTTGAGGAAGTTATATGGTGGGTGTATGATACCGGCGAAAGGTGCGCGGTATTAGAGAGGCTAGCAAAGGTGGAAGGGTGAGAGTGCGTATAATCCATGGACTCAACATTAGTCATAAAGAAGTCATATACTTATTGCAAAAATCTAGAAGTTATCAAAGCAAAGTATTACGTGCATGCTCCTAGGGGGATAGATTGGTAGGAAAAGACCATCGCTCGTCCCCGACTGCCACTCATAAGGAAGACAATCAATAAATAAATCATGCTCCGACTTCATCACATAATGGTTCACCATACGTGCATGCTACGGGAATCACAAACTTCAACACAAGTATTCTTTAAATTCACAACAACTCAACTAGCATGACTTTAATATTATCACCTCCATATCTCAAAACAATTATCATGCTTCAATCTTTTCTTAGTATTCAACACACTCAAAAGAAAGTTTCACAAATCTTGAATACCAAGCATATTATTATTAAGCAAATCACCATGCTATTAAGAGACTCTCAAAATAATTTAAGTGAAGCATGAGAGATCAATAGTTTCTTTAAAACAAATCCAACACCGTGCTCTAAAAGATCTAAGTGAAGCATATAGAGAAAAATTACATAGCTCAAAAGATATAAGTGAAGTACATAGAGCAAAACTACTTAGCTTAAAAGATATAAGTGAAGCACATAGAGCAAAACTACTTAGCTCAAAAGATATAAGTGAAGCACATAGAGTATTCTATCAAATTTTAATTCATGTATGGCTCTCTAAAAAGGTGTGTACAGCAAGGATGATTGTGGCACACTAACAAACAAATACACAAATAATACAAGACGCTCCAAGCAAAACACATATCATGTTGGTGAATAAAAATATAGCTCCAAGTTAAGTTAGCGAAAAAAGTAGACGAAAGAGGGGATGCCTTCCGGGGCATCCCCAAGATTTGGCTTTTAGGTGTCCTTAGATTATCTTGGGGGTGCCATGGGAATCCCCAAGATTAGGCTCTTTCCACTCCTTGTTCCATAATCCATCAAATCCTTACTCAAAACTTGAAAACTTCACAACACAAAACTTAAGGTAGAAAACTCGTGAGCTCCGTTAGCGAAAGAAAACAAAAGACCACTTCAAGGTACTGTAATGAACTCATTATTTATTTATATTGGTGTTAAACCTACTGTATTCCAACTTTTCTATGGATTATAAACTATTTTCCTAGCCATAGATTCATCAAAAGAAGCAAACAACACACGAAAAACAGAATCTGTCAAGAACAGAACAGTCTGTAGTAATCTGTAGCTAGCGCAATATCTGGAACCCCAAAAATTCTAAAATAAATTTATGGACGTGATTAATTGATCTATTAATCTTCTGGAAAAGAATTAACTAAATATCACTCTCCAAATAAAAATGACAGCAGTTCTCGTGAGCGCTAAAGTTTCTGTTTTTTTACAGCAAGTTCAACAAGACTTTCCCCAAGTCTTCCCAATGGTTCTACTTGGCACAAACACTAATTAAACACAAAAAACACAACCAAAACAGAGGCTAAATAATTTATTTATTACTAAACAGGAGCAAAAATCAAGGAATAAAAAAAATTATTACTAAGCGCTATCGTTTAACGCCCCTAGCTAGGCGTAAAAGCGAGGACAGATCTAGGTATTGCCATCTTTGGTATTAGAAAAGGAAAGAGCAAGCTTGCTATCTATAGAATTAATCTTTATATTTTGATAAAGCACATGGCCATTAATGGTAGAAGAAAGATTAAGTATGTTACGGAAGTTTGTATCTAAGCTAGCCTTTATCTCTTTAATAGATTCGTTTTGGTAAGAAAGAAAGAGAGATGTGATTTGAGTTTTCTCATTAATAGGGTGCCCAAATATATTTTTCATCCTCTCATAGGTATCTACGGGGTCCCCTTCAAGAAACCCCCCCCTCGAAAATAGAATCTAAAACTTGTTTGAACGAAGCGGGTAGCCCAACATAAAAGCTTTTTAAGTAAACCTCAATTTGATATTGGGGTACATAGCTAGCCCGGATCCTTAACAGCCTATCCCAAGCATCTTTCAAGGATTCATCAAGTAAATAGAGAAAAATTCCAGAATCATCTTCATCAAAATTACTAAGGTTCTCATTGATAACTCCGGCAAGTTGTTCTATAGCATTCCGATTTATGAGTTTAGATAAGATAGCAGGATTGTTTAAAGCACTAGAACTTGGGAGAGAACCCCCAACTCCTTTTGGTTCTGACATGACGAGGGAAAAGAGGGAAACAGAGAAAGAGAGGGCGAATAAAACGGCAAGGGTGAAGTGGTGTAGAGGAAAACGAGAGGCAAATGTCAAATAATGTAATGCGAGAGATAGGGATTGTGATGGGTACTTGGTATGTTGACTTTTTGCATAGACTCCCCGGCAACGGCGCCAGAAATTCTTCTTGCTACCTCTTGAGCTTGCGTTGGATTTCCCCAAAGAGGAAAGGATGATGCAGCAGAGTAGCGTAAGTATTTCCCTCAGTTTTTCAGAACCAAGGTATAATCCAGTAGGAGGCCACGCTCAAGTCCCTCGTACCTGCACAAAATGATAGCTACTCGCAACCAACGCGATTAGGGGTTGTCAATCCCTTCACGGTCACTTACGAGAGTGAGATCTGATAGATATAAAGATGCAAAGTAAAAGTAAAGGCAAATTAAAAAAGAAAAGCAAGATTAAAGTAATGGAGATTGATATGATGAGAATAGACCCGGGGACCATAGGTTTCACTAGTGGGTTCTCTCAAGAGCATAAGTATTCTACGGTGGGTGAACAAATTACTGTTGAGCAATTGACATAATTGAGCATAGTTATGAGAATATCTATGCATGATCATGTATATAGGCATCACGTCTGTGACAAGTAGACTAACACGATTCTGCACCTACTACTATTACTCCACTCATCCACCGCTATCCAGCATGCATCTAGAGTATTAAGTTAAAAACAGAGTAACACCTTAAGCAAGATGACAAGATGTAGAGAGATAAATTCATGCAATATGAAATAAATCCCATCTTGTTATCCTTGATGCAACGATGCAATACGTGCCTTGCTGCCCCTTCTGTCACTAGAAAAGGACACCGCAAGATCAAACCCAAAGCTAAGCACTTCTCCCATGGCAAGAACTACCAATCTAGTTGGCCAAACCAAACGGATAATTCGAAGAGACTGCAAAGATAACCAATCATACATAAAAGAATTCAGAGAAGATTCAAATATTATTCATATATAGACTTGATCATAAACCCACAATTCATCGGTCTCAACAAACACACTGCAAAAAGAAGATTACATCGAATATATCTCCACAAGAGAGGGGGAGAACTTTGTATTGAGATTCAAAGAGAGAGAAGAAGCCATCTAGCTACTAACTATGGACCCGAAGGTCTGAGGTAAACTACTCACACTTCATCGGAGAGGCTATGATGATGTAGAAACCCTCCGTGATGATGGCCCTCTTCCGGGGGAGCTCTGGACCAGAAGCTGAAGGATAAATGCTTGGAGTTACGTGAGTGGAAAGACAAGCAGTTCAAGGTGCTCAGGAGGCAGCAAGAGACGCCCTTGATGACGAGGGAAGATGTCATGGCCCGGGAGGCACGCCTGGCGGATGGCAAGGCATCTCTGGATGCCAGAGAGCAAGTGATCTCCCTCCAAGAGGCGAAAATCGAAGTCACTCTCCGCGCCAAGGATGAAGATCTGGAGGCCCTTGTGCACTAGTGCACCAAGGAACTGGAAGACAAGCACGGAGCTGCCCTGGATGCCCTTGCTACTGATTCTGCTGTTCAGCTGAAGAAGCTTACTAAAGATCTAGCTGCCGCATCTGCCGCCAAGACTGATCTCGACCGGCAGGTGGCTAAGCTGAAGGAGGACCTTGCTGGGAGCGTCAAGGAGGTGGAGACGCTCAAATAAGAAGCACGGCAGGCGGAAATCCTCTTGGCTGATGTGCAGTCGCAACTCTCCTCCAAGACCCAGAGCCTGGATACCGCCAACGGCACCATCACAGACATGAAGGCTAGGATCGGCACACTGGAACGCTCGGCAGAGTCCCTTGAGTCCCGCCAGCAGCTATTGTCCAAGGATCTGGACACTACCAAGCATCTCTGGCAGGATGTAGAGGACCAACAAAGAATCAGTCCGAGCAGGTCGACCTCTGGATCAAGAGCTTGATCGATACCGCTGAGCGTCTTGGTGCCTAGGCTGCGGTGATGGGCATGAATGGCCCAGTCTTCTCAGCCAGCAAGAACAAGGTTTGAAGCATCAAGTTGGGACTCTTCTTCAATGAGCTAATCGAGAAGCTAAAGGTGCATGAAGAGGGGAGGGCCGAGCGTTTCGCGATGGAGTCCCAGAAACTTGCCCACGATGCCCTCTTCATGGTCTTGAGCAATGTCGTCTGCTTCCATCCGGACCTCGATCTTGATGACATATTCAAGAAGCAGCCAGCGGGTGCCAATGTCGCAGCCGCTAAGGAGAAAGCCGCCCCTCGGGCGGACAGGGTCCTTCACATTTGAACTGCTTCACCCAGCCATCAGGTCAAGTATCGGGCCGCTGTCGCTCCTGTCTTGCCCTGTAATGAAATGCGACGTATACTTTGTGTTTAGTCACTCTATCTCTAGTGTTCGCGTGGAGCTGATATTTTTAGCTAGATCTTAAATGCGAGTTTATCCCTTTGAGCTCTATATGTTTGTGTTTGTATGATCAATCCCTATGTATGTTGTAGATGCCTGCCGGTATCATCTTGCTGCGATTGTCGTAAGGGTCCGACCCTTAACAGTCATCTTGGCGTGGATGCATCCCGGCAGGTTTTTCCTAGGTAGCTCTCGATGCAGCCTCTTGAGCTGCGAGCATGGCTCAGGACAGGATGATGGTGCGATCAAAGAAACTAGCCAAGGTTCCATCACATGAGGGTTTTCACGATACGAACACTCACCAAATTAAAAGGGTAAACAACTCCAAAAATTTGAGATGTATAAAAAAAAGTGACAATGTGGACTTAGCTTTTGTTTTGAGCTTCCTTCTCCTCTGCCGAGTCGCGCGTGCTTGGCGTGTTCACGATGCCCGAAGGAGCGGAAGTTAATCGGGCAGTTCTTACATTCCTGGCAGGGACCGACACATGTCTTGTGTGACTGGCGGGTATTGGGGTATATCGTCGGGCTCTCCCGGTCTCCTTCCCTCCCCTGCCTCCTCCCCTTTTTTGAAATAGCCTGGCAGCAGCCACCGCACGGACTACGTCAACGCAAATGGCTTTGCCGGTGCACGCTTGTCGAGGCATCAACCAACGGATTCATACCCGCATTTCACTCAGGATTTCCCAAAAATAGGGGAAATACTGGACCAATTATCGCGTGGTAGTCATCGACATCGGCGATGCCAGGGCCAATATGGCTCGATTGCTGAGGAAGGGAGGGAACGGGAAAAGGAGATCTTGTGCCCGCGTGGCCCGCCCCCTTTTCCCGAATGACACATGAACGGCGGGCGCATCGTCTATGTCACCGAGAGGAGAATACCACCACCAGCGGTGATCTTCGTTGTCGCCGTAGATATGACGAGGCATGGAGACGAACAATGTGGTGTGGGGATGGCCCCGCTTAGTTTTCGTGTCTTCTGTTGGGGAATGCAGTATTTCAAAATTTTACCTATGATAACGCGAGATCTATCTAGGAGAAGAGCATCTTCATACCCTTGATGATCGCAAAGCGGAAGCGTTTATCAACGCGGTTGATGTAGTACCAAATGTAGGGCACCTCCGCGATTAGCACACGTTCAGCTCCATGATGTCCTCGCCTTCTTGATCTAGCAAGATGAGCGAAGTAGTAGATGAGTTCCGGCAGCATGGCGGCGTGGCGATGGTGTTGGTGAAGAACAATCTCCAAAGTGCTTCGCCAAGCACTACAGAAACTATGACGGAGGATAAACTAGAGGGGACGGGGTTGTCGGCTGATACGTCCATTTTGCATCATGCTTTTATATCGACATTTATTGCATTATGGGCTGTTATTACACATTATGTCACAATACTTATGCCCATTCTCTCTTATTTTACAAGGTTTATATAAAGAGCGAGAATGCCGGCAGCTGGGATTCTAGGCTGGAAAAGGATCAAATATTAGAGACCTATTTTGCACAGCTCCAAAATTCCTGAAACTTCACGGAAGACGTTTTCAGAATATATAAAAAATACTAAGCACAAGAAGTTCACCAGGGGGCCACACCCTGCCCACGAGGGTGGGGGGCATGCCCTACCCCCCTAGGCGCGCCCCCTACCTCGTGGGCCCCCTGGTGGCCCTCCGATGGCCATCTTCTGCTATATGAAGTCTTTCGATGAGAAAAAAATCATAAGCCATCTTCTTGGATGAAACTCCGCCACCACGAGGCGGAACCTTGGCGGATCCAATCTAGGGCTCTGGCAGAGCTGTTCTGCCGGGGAAACTTCCCTCCAGGAGGGGGAAATAATCGCCATCATCAACACCAACGCTCCTCTCATCGGGAGAGGGCAATATCCATCAACATCTTCACCAGCACCATCTCCTCTCAAAACCCTAGTTCATCTCTTGTATCCAATTCTTGTCTCCAAGTCCGGTATTGGTACTAGTAGGTTGCTAGTAGTGTAAATTACTCCTTGTAGTTGATGCTAGTTGGTTTATTTGGTGGAAGATCATATGTTCAGATCCTATATGCATATTAATACCCCTCTGATTATGAACATGATTATGCTTTGTGAGTAGTTACGTTTGTTCCTGAGGACATGGGAGAAGTCTTGCTATTAGTAGTCATGTAAATTTGGCATTCGTTCGATATTTTGATGAGATGTGTGTTGTCTCTCCTCTAGTGGTGTTATGTGAACGTCGACTACATAACACTTCACCATTATTTGGGCCTAGAGGAAGTCATTGAGAAGTAATAAGTAGATCCTGGGTTGCTAGAGTGACAGAAGCTTAAACCCTAGTTTATGCGTTGCTTCGTAAGGGGCTGATTTGGATCCATATGTTTCATACTATGGTTAGGTTTACCTTAATACTTTTGTTGTACTTGTGGATGCTTGCAATAGAGGTTAATCATAAGTGGGATGCTTATCCAAGTAAGGATAGTACCCAAGCACCGGTCCACCCACATACCAAATTATCAAAGTACCGAACGCGAATCATATGAACGTGATGAAAACTAGCTTTACGATATTCCCATGTGTCCTCGGGAGCGCTTTTCTCTATATAAGAGTTTCTCCAAGCTTTTCCTTTGCTACAAAAAGGATTGGGCCACCTTTCTGCACTTTATTTACTTTTGTTACTTGTTGCTTGTTACAAATTATCCTATCACAAAACTATCTGTTACCACTTATTTCAGTACTTGCAGAGAATACCTTGCTGGAAACCGCTTATCATTTCCTTCTGCTCCTCGTTGGGTTTGACACTCTTACTTATCGAAAGGCCTATGATAGATCCCCTATACTTGTGGATCATCAAGACTCTTTTCTGGTGCCGTTTCCGGGGAGTGAAGCGCCTTTGGTAGGTGGAATTTGGTAAGGAAAATTTATATAGTGTGCTGAAATTTACTGCCACTTGTTACTATGGAAAGTAATCCTCTGAGGGGCTTGTTCGAGGTATCTTCACCCTGACCAGTAGAGCAAAGAGTTTCTCCTCAACCTACTGAACCTACTGAAAATGAAAATTCTGCTTTGAAATTCCTTCGGGTATGGTAGAAAAACTGCTAGCAGGTGTACCCAGAGATGGAACAATGCATCCTGATGAGCACCTAATATATGTGGATGAAGTTTGTGGATTATTTAAGCTTGCAGGTGTACCCAGAGATGTTATTAAGAAGAAGATCTTCCCTTTATCTTTGAAGGAAGATGCTTTGACATGGTATAGGCTATGTGATGGTACGGGGTCATGGAACTACAAACGATTGAAATTGGAATTTCATTAGAAGTTTTATCCTATGCATCTTGTTCATCATGATCACAATTATATATATATATATATATATTTTGGCCTCGTGAAGGAGAAAGCATCGCTCAAGCTTAGGGAGGCTTAAATCAATGTTATATTCATGCACCAATCATGAGCTCTCAAGAGAGATGATTATTCAAAATTTATATGCTCGGCTTTCTGATAACAATCGCACCATGCTCGATACTTCTTGTACTGGCTCTTTTATGATGAAGACTATTGAATTCAAATGGGATTTATTGGAAAGAATTAAACGCAACTCTGAAGATTGGTACCTCGACGAAGGTAAGGAGTCAGGTATGACACCTAAGTTTGATTGTGTCAAATCTTTTATGGATACCGATGTTTTTCGTAAATTTAGCACTAAATATGGACTTGACTCTGAGATAGTAGCTTCTTTCTATGAATCTTTTGCTACTTATGTTGATCTCCCCAAGGAGAAGTGGTTTAAATATCATCCTCCCAAAGAAGTAAAGGTAGTTGCACCTATTAAAGTTGAAGAAAAGACTATCACTTATAATGATCCTATTGTTCCTACTTCTTATGTTGAGAAACCACCTTTCCCTGTTAGGATAAAGGATCATGCTAAAGCTTCAACTGTGGTTCGTAAAAGCAATATTAGAATGTATACACCTCCTGATCAAGTTAAAGTTGAACCTAATATTGCTATTGTTAAAGATCTCTTGTCTGATAATATTGATGGGCATGTTATTCGTTTCATTGATGAGGCTGCTAGAATTGCTAAACCTAGTGCTAAAGATAAAAACAGACCTTTGGTAGGCATGCCTGTTATTTCTGTTAAAATAGGAGATCATTGTTATCCTGGCTTATGTGATATGGGTGCTAGTGCTAGTGCAATACCTTACGACTTATACAAAGAAATTATGCATGATATTGCACCTGCTGAGATAGAAGATATTGATGTCACAATTAAACTTGCCAATAGAGATACTATTTCACCAATGGGAACTGTTAGAGATGTTGAAGTCTTGTGTGAGAAAACTAAATATCCTGCTTATTTTATTGTTCTTGGTTCCCCACAAGATAGCTTTTGTCCCATTATATTTGGTAGACCCTTCTTAAACACTGTTAATGCTAAGATAGATTGCAAAAAGGATGTTGTTACTATCGGTTTAGATGACATGTCTCATGAATTTAATTTCTCTAAATTTAGTAAACCACACCGTGAAGAAGAATTACCTAGTAAGGATGAAATTATTGGTCTTGCTTCTGTTGCCGTACCTCCTAGTGATCCTTTAGAACAATATTTGCTAGACCATGAAAATGATATGTTTATGAATGAAAGAAGGGAAATAGATGAAGTATTCTTTAAACAGGAACCTATTCTGAAACACAATTTTCCTGTTGAAATCCTAGGGGATCCTCCTCCACCCAAGGGTGATCCCGTGTTTGAGCTTAAACTGTTGCCTGATACTCTTAAATATGCTTATCTTGATGAGACAAAGATATATCCTGTTATTATTAGTGCTAACCTTTCAGAGCATGAGGAAGAGAGATTATTGAAAACTCTGAAGAAGCACTGTGCTGCTATTGGGTATACTCTTAGTGATCTTAAGGGCATTAGTCCCACTCTATGTCAACATAAAATAAATTTGGAAGAAGATGCTAAACCAGTTCGTGATCATCAACGACGGCTGAATCCTAAAATGAAAGAAGTGGTAAGAAAGGAAATACTAAAACTCCTTGAGGCAGGTATAATCTATCCCGTTGCTGATAGTCAGTGGGTAAGTCCTCTCCATTGTGTCCCTGAGAAGGGAGGTATTACTGTCGTTCCTAATGATAAAGATGAAGTGATTCCTCAAAGAATTATTACAGGCCATAGGATGGTAATTGATTTCTGCAAATTAAATAAGGCCACTAAAAAGGATCATTACCCCTTACCTTTTATCGATCAAATGCTAGAAAGATTATCCAAACATACACATTTTTGCTTTCTAGATGGTTATTCTGGTTTCTCTCAAATACCTGTGTCAGCCAAGGATCAATCAAAAACTACTTTTACTTGCCCTTTTGATACTTTTGCTTATAGATGTATGCCTTTTGGTTTATCTAATTCACCTGCTACCTTTCAAAAATGCATGATGGCTATATTCTCTGACTTTTGTGAAAAGATTTGTGAGGTTTTCATGGACGATTTCTTCGTCTATGGATCTTCTTTTGATGATTGCTTGAGCAACATTGATCGAGTTTTGCAGAGATGTGAAGAAACTAATCTTGTCTTGAATTGGGGAAAAGTGCCACTTTATGGTTAATGAAGGTATTGTCTTGGGGCATAAAGTTTCTGAAAGAGGTATTGAAGTTGATAAGGCCAAGGTTGATGCTATTGAAAAGATGCCATGCCCCAAGGACATCAAAGGTATAAGAAGTTTCCTTGGTCACGCCGGATTTTATAGGAGGTTCATTAAGGACTTGTCAAAAATTTCTCGGCCTCTTAATAGTTTATTACAAAAAGATATACCATTTGTCTTTGATGATGATTGTATAGAAGCATTTGAGATACTTAAGAAAGCATTGATCTCTGCACCTATTCTTCAGCCACCTGATTGGAATTTACCCTTTGAAATTATGTGTGATGCTAGTGATTATGTTGTAGGTGCTGTTCTAGGGCAAAGAGTTGATAAGAAATTAAACGTTATTCAATATGATAGTAAAACCCTAGACATGCTCAAAGAAATTATGATACTACTGAAAAATAATTCCTAGTAGTTGTATTTGCTTGTGATAAGTTCAGAACTTATATTGTTGATTCTAAAGTAAATATTCACACTGATCATGCTGCTATTAAATATCTTATGGAAAAGAAAGATGCTAAACCTAGACTTATTAGATTGGTTCTCTTGCTATAGGAATTTGACTTACATATTGTTGATAGAAAGGGAGTTGAGAACCCCATTGCAGACAACTTGTCTAGGTTAGAAAATGTGCTTGATGACCCACTACCTATTGATGATAGCTTTCCTGATGAGCAATTAAATGATATAAATACTCTCATACTGCTCCATGGTATGCTGATTATGCTAATCGCATTGTTGCCAAATTCATACCACCTAGTTTCACATACCAGCAAAGGAAAAAGTTCTTCTATGATTTGAGGCATTACTTTTGGGATGACCCACATGTTAATAAAGAAGGAGTAGATGGTGTTATTAGACGTTGTGTACCTGAGCATGAACAGGAACAGATCCTACGGATGTGTCACTCCGAAGCTTATGGAGGACACCATGCTGGAGATAGAACTGCACATAATGTATTGCAATCTGGTTTTTATTAGCCTACTATCTTGAAGGATGCCCGTAAGTTTGTCTTATCTTGTGATGAATGTCAAAGAATTGGTAATATTAGTAGACGTCAAGAAATGCCTGTGAACTATTCACTCATTATTGAACCATTTGATGTTTGGGGCTTTGACTATATGGGACCTTTCCTTGCCTCTAATGGATATACACATATTTTAGTTGTTGTTGATTACGATACTAAGTGGTTAGAAGCTATTCCAACTAGTAGTGCTGATCATAAAACTTCTATTAAAATGCTTAAAGAAATTATTTTCCAAGATTTGGAGTCCCTAGATATTTAATGACTGATGGTGGTTCACATTTTATTCATGGTGCTTTCCGTAAAATGCTTGCTAAGTATGATGTTAATCATAGAATTGCATCCCCTTATCACCCTCAGTCTAGTGGTCAAGTAGAATTGAGTAATTCAGAGCTCAAATTAATTTTGCAAAAGACTGTCAATAGGTCTAAAAAGAACTGGTCCAAGAAACTTGATGATGCATTATGGGCCTATAGAACTGCATATAAAAATCCTATGGGTATGTCTCCGTATAAAATGGTTTATGGAAAAGCATGTCACTTACCTCTCGAACTAGAACACAAGGCATATTGGGCTATTAAAGAGCTCAATTATGATTTTAAACTTGCCGGTGAGAAGAGGTTATTTGATATTAGCTCACTTGATGAATGGAGAACCCAAGCCAACAAAAATGCCAAGTTGCTTAACGAAAAAGTTAAAAGATGGCATGATAAAAGGATACAAAAGCATGAGTTTAATGTAGGTGATTATGTATTGCTATACAACTCTCGTTTAAGATTTTTTGCAGGAAAACTTCTCTCTAAATGGGAAGGTCCTTACGTTATCGAGGAGGTCTATCGTTCCGGTGCCATAAAAATCAACAATTTCGAAGGCACAAATCCGAAGGTGGTGAACGGTCAAAGAATCAAACATTATATCTCAGATCCGTATGTATCTTGCAAAAATCTATGTCTCCCTCCTTGACTTGATCGCGGATGGAATTGAAGCGTATCTTGATGTATTTGGTTCTCTTGTGGAATCTGGATTCCTTTGCCAAGGCAAAATCTCCAGCATTGTCACAAAAGATTTTCATTGGACCCGATGCACTAGGTATGACACCTAGATCAGATATGAACTCCTTCATCCAGACTCCTTCATTTGCTACTTCCAAAGCAGTTATGTAGTCTACTTCACACGTAGATCCCCCCACGATGCTCTTCTTGGAACCGCACCAACTGGCAACTCGACCATTCAATATAAATACGTATCCAGTGCGTGACTTAGAGTCATCCGGGTTAGTGTCAAAGCTTGCATCGACGTAACCATTTACAACGATCTCTTTGTCACCTCCATAAATGAGAAACATGACCTTAGTCCTTTTCAGGTATTTCAGGATGTTCTTGACCGTTGTCCAGTGATCCACTCCTGGATTACTTCGGTACCTCCCTGCTAAACTAATAGCAAGGCACACATTAGGTCTGGTACACAGCATTGCATACATGATAGAACCTATGGCTGAGGCATAGGGAATGACTTTCATTTTCTCTCTATCTTCTGCAGTGGTCGGGCATTGAGTTTGACTCAACTTCACACCTTGTAACATAGGCAAGAACCCTTTCTTTGACTGATCCATTTTGAACTTCTTAAAAACTTCATCAAGGTATGTGCTTTGTGAAAGTACAATTAAGCGTCTTGATCTATCTCTATAGATCTTGATGCCCAATATATAAGCAGCTTCACCGAGGCCTTTCATTGAAAAATTCTTATTCAAGTATCCTTTTATGCTATTCTGAAATTTAGTATCATTTTCGATCAACAATATTTCATCCACGTATAATATCAGTGTAAGTCCATCTAGTGCCCCTTAGTGATTTTGGTGTATTGAAGACTTATAGGTTAAGGGACTGATGCTTTTGTGAGTGTACACAGGTCTATAAGTCTATGAGGAGTTTGATATTTACAGAGAAAGTCGACCCCTAAAAATGAAGTTCTTCGACTAAAGACTTTGGATTTCTGAAGACTTTGAAAGTGAAGAAATTGGTGTGATCCTGAAGACTTGGTATTCATTCGAGGAACATGAAGCATGAAGACCTTTGTTTTGTTTGTTTTATTTTCTCTTTCTTGAGTCATAGGAGACACCGTACTATTAAAGGGCGTCGAGGAAATACTAAGGAAAAATTTCCAAGTGATTCTCAACTCAAATCCTACACCTACCAATCCCTTCGAGTGAAGACATTGGAAATCTCATACAGTTCAGTCAATTCCTTCAGTGACAGAGATGAAGTTCTTCTGGTCTCTGAGGAATTTGTTTTGACTAAGGAGTTAGGAATTCGCCAGTGCAGATTGCCTACATAGTGAGGAACATGATAGCCCTGAGGAATTTGATACTCAAAATTCCAACCATTGTTGTGCTATGCGCTAGCTGTCCCAAAATATCTACCCACCTAATGGTCATATCATTGAAGGGCACTTATGTCTTATCATGTCGGGCTTCTCCCTAGGCTATAAATAGCCGCCCCCTACAACCACTAGTTGGTTGGCTGCTCCGAGAGAAACTGACACTTGTCATTTGAGAGCATCCCATCCTCCGAGGACTTTGAGTGAAAATCATCAAGTGAGGAAAACCCAAACCGAAACACCTATAAACCCAAAGTGATTGAGCATCACTGAAGAGATTGATCCTGCATGGATCCGACACTTGTTACCTTTAAAGACTGTCCATCTTCTAGACGGTTAGGCATCATGGTCTAGAGCATCCAAGAGGAAATTGTGGATCACCGAGTGACCGAGTCTGTGAAGGTTTGGAAGTCACCTGAAGACTTACCACGAGTGATTGGGCGAGGTCTGTGTGACCTTAGCTCAAGGGGAATATGGTGAGGACTGAGTGTCCTGAGCCGCGTGTTCAGGACTGGGTGTCTAGGACTGTGTGTCCTCAGGTTTAGATACCTACCCGCCCTAACCAGAAATACAACTGTCACAGTAGTTGGAACTGGTCTACCAAATTATTATTTTCACCAAGCTACCTGTATTTCCTCAACCCTTCCATTTCCTCATTTCTGTGTTGTGTGCTTGTTCATATTTGTTTGAAGACTTTGACTGAAGACTTTCTCTATTTCCTGGTTTCAATTTCTTCAGTCTATTTGTCTTTATCCTGTGCTATCCTATATTTACGCTTTCTGTACTATGTGCTTGTTTTCATTTCATCATGAAGACCATGCTCATGCACTGTTATGTTTACTTCTGAGTACTTGTTCCGCTGCAAGTAGTTCTTCACTTAGGAATTTCCTCACCTTGAAATTCCTCAGTGAAGAATTCATAAAAATCGCCTATTCACCCCCCCTCAAGTCGATATAACGCACTTTCAATTGGTATCAGAGCAAGGTACTCCCTTGTTCTGTGTGTTTTTTGTTTAACCGCCTGGAGTTTTAGTTATGTCGACCACAAGAATGAAGACTGTGACTTGCCCCATCTTTGACGGTCATGATTATCCCAAGTGGAAATCCATGATGAAGAAGCGCCTCACAGCGATGAACAGCGAACTCTGGACCGTCACTGAGATTGGTCTTACTGACCTATGCAAGATGGCGGAGGCTGATGATATTCGAAAATACACACTTCTCAACCTCACGGCGAAGGACATCATCTGCTCTAGCTTATCACAAAATCAGTTCAGGAACGTTATGCATCTCAGCCATGCGAAACTCATTTGGGACCGACTCTCTGAGGTCTATGAAGGTCATCGATCTCACCATGAACCCTGGTTCAAAGAATTCATGGAATCGCGCAAGGCTATGACTTTCCATCCAGAATCATCATCCTCTGCACCATGCCTTATGGCAAAAGGTGCCAAGGTAACTGATTGCTACTTATCTGAGTCAAGTGATGATGAATCTGGTGATGAATTTGGACTCAATTATGTCAAACTTGCTTCCCTTGCCACTAAACAACAAAGAGCTTTGGAAAAAGTTCAAAACATGCTAAATGAGAGCGACGATATGTTGGGTGAAGAAATGGATCGTTTCAAAGCTTTGGCTGAAAGTCTTTAGGGACTCCAGTCCAAGTTTGACAATCTTCAAGGTCATCATAACACTCTCCTATCAGATCATGAGAAGCTTTCTTATGAATTCCTTCAAAGAAAGCAAGATCTTGAGCAGTTAAGAGTGAGTTATGAAGATCTTCAGAAGGAGCATGGTTCATTACTTGCTCAACCGATCAGCGCTACTCAAGATGAATTTATTCCTCCATGTTTGAAGTGCATTGAACGTGAAACTGCTAATTCTTCACCTGAATTCTCAAATGCTTCCATTGTTGCAAATTCTTCAACTATCTCTGCTATCACTAATTCCTCGTATGAGGACATTGCTAGTATCACTGATGATGCAGGGCTAAAGGAATTGTATATGACAGGAATGTACAAAAGCCTCAAAGGGCATCAGGATCTCTCTGACGTGCTTAAAAAGCAGATCCTCAACAGGAACCCTAGAAAAGAGGGTATTGCCTTTGAGAGGAAACTTAATGCTGATGGGACCTACTGGAAACCTGAGCAGTATCCCAAAACCTGATGGGTTGCTACAAAGGGACCTTCAGTGGATCCATCTACTTTACCTGGCTTTACATGTGAATCTTCATATTCTTCTGATGAGTCATTTGACTCCAATTATAAACACTTCAAAAATCAGAATGGTGAAGCATTTGCTAGATATGTTGGCACTAACTGCAGGAACGGTTCTCCTATGAAGAAAATCTGGGTTCCCAAAAGGTGCCTTGAAAATCTTCAGGTAAATGTCATCATGACACCACCTGTGAAGAATAGGAACCCCAGATCAAATTCTTCATATGGATCAAATTCCTCACAAGGATCAAAGTCCTCATATGAACATCATCGTGCTAACCCATTTGTTTAGCAGGGAAGATCTAAGGATTATGGATATGTGCATTATTCTTCAAATCATTATGTTCATAAGTCCTCGAGGAATTTATCTGCTTACTTCTATGCTTACCCTAACCCCTCTTATGTGAAACGAAGTGGATTGGCATGTATGCCACCTTTCTCTTATGGAGCTCGCAGAATGATGAACACTTTGCCACCCCTTCAGATGTGGGTGGTGAAGAAAAATAACTAACCTCTTATGCAGGGTCAGGTCTCCAGACAAACTTAATCGTCTGAAGAATTTGCTGGAGACTTGAATTTTCTTAAAAGGACGCAAGCTAATCATGAAGAAATGAATTTTCATTTGTCATGTCCTCATACTTCTTTATCTATTCTATTGCTTGATGAAATTGATCTGATGAAATTGATACCATATTCTTCACTGCTGAAGTATATGAGTTCGTAAGTTGCACTAATTCATCTGCAGGATGATCAACCCAAAGCCACTGAGTGGGTCCTTGATAGTGGATGTACAAATCACATGACTGGTGACAGGAGCTTACTGATGGACTCTGCTTTATCTCCATCACATCTGAAGCATATCACCTATGCTGACAAAGGCAAAAGCAAGGTATTGGGTCTAGGTAAGGTTGCAATCTCAAAGGATCAACACATGGACAAAGTCATGTGTATCGAGTCTTAGGGTTCAACCTCATGTCTGTCTCAATGCTTTGTGATCTTGATATGGTTGTTGTATTTGGCAAGTATCATTGTGTTGTGATCATGGAAGCTGACAATTCCAAAGTCTTCAAAGGCTTTAGGAGAGGAGATTTGTATATTGTTGATTTCTCTACAGGATCACAACCTGCTACATGTCTACTTGCAAAAGCTTCAGAAGGTTGGCTATGGCATCAACGACTTGGTCATGCTGGCATGAGGAATCTGCACATGCTCATGAAGAAGAAGCATGTCATTGGCATCGAGGGTGTCAAATTCCTCAAGGACCATTTGTGTGGAGCCTGTGAAGCTGGAAAGATGACCAAGGCTAAGCATCCAGCGAAGACTATCATGACTACTACTCAACCATTTGAATTGCTTCACATGGATCTCTTTGGCCCTACTCACTATGCCACATTTACTAATGCTGCATCCTTATATGGCTTTGTCATTGTTGATGCTTATTCTCGATATACATGGGTGCATATCATCACTTACAAAACTGAAGTGCAGGAAGTCATCAAACAATTTTCCTCGAGGGCTTCAACCAACTTTGGTGTGAAAATCAAGCACATCAGAAGTGATAATGGAACTGAGTTCAAGAACACTGGTCTTGATGACTATCTTGATGAACTTGGTATTACTCATGAGGTATCTTCTCCTTATACTCCTCAGCAAAATGGCGTCATGGAGCGCAAGAACAGGACTCTTGTTGAGATGGCCCGCACTATGCTTGATGAGTACAAGACACCTCCTCGCTTTTGGCCTGAGGCAATTGATAGTGCATGCCACATCATCAATAGGGTATATCTTCACAAATTCTTCAAGAAGACTGCATATGAACTCCTCACCGACAAGAAACCCAATGTGAGTTATTTCAAAGTCTTCGGTGCAAAATGTTGGATTAGAGATCCTCATCACAATTCTAAATTTGCACTGAAAGCACATGAAGGTTTTATTCTCGGTTATGGTAAGGACTCGCACACCTACAGATTCTTCAACACCTATCACCACAAGGTTGTTGAAACTGTAGATGTGCGGTTCGATGAGACTAATAGCTCGCAAAGAGAGCACCTACCTCCTGTGACAGATGAAATACCTCCTGAGGAATCTATTAAGTTCAAGGCTACTGAGGATGTCATTCCTACCGAAGAATCTGCTGAAGAAGTCATTCAAGAACATGAAGAACGTCATGCTGATGCACCGGAGGAAAATGGTGCTAAAGAAAATACTGATGAAATTCCTCAACGACAACCCGCTCATCCTCGCGTTGCAAATAAAGTGCAAATTGAGAAAATCATCAGCGGCATCAACATTCCAGGGCCTCTCACACGCTCAAGAGCTTCACATTTATCTAACTTTTGTGGGCACTTTGCTTTCGTCTCTATCATAGAGCCCACTAAGGTAGATAAAGCATTTCTGGAGTGTGAGTGGATTCAAGCTATGTAAGAGGAATTACATCAATTCAAGCTCAACAATGTCTGGGAACTGGTCAAATGTCCAGATCCTCGCAAGCACAACTTCATCGGCACAAAGTGGATCTACCGCAACAAGCAAGATGAAAATGGCCTTGTGGTGAGGAATAAGGCACGGCTTGTAGCTTAAGGCTACACACAGGTTGAAGGAATTGATTTCGATGAAACGTTTGCACCTGTTGCTAGACTTGAAGCTATTCACATATTACTTGCTTATGCTAACCATCATGATATCATATTATATCAAATGGATGTGAAAAGTGCATTCCTTAATGGTAAGCTTGAGGAAGAAGTATATGTTGCTCAGCCCCCAGGTTTTGAAGATCCAAAGCATCCTGACAAAGTCTTTAGACTCAATAAGGCCCTCTATGGCCTCAAGCAGGCCCCACGGGCGTGGTATGATACTTTGAAGGAATTCCTCATGAAGAAAGGCTTCAAACCCGGTTCACTTGACCCAACTCTTTTCACTAAATCTTATGATGGTGAACTATTTTTGTGCCAAATTTATGTTGATGATATCATTTTTGGCTGTACTGACCAACATTACAATGATGAATTTTCCTATATGATGAGTGAAGAATATCAAATGTCTATGATGGGAGAATTGAAATTCTTCTTAGGTCTTCAGATTCGTCAACAGCGCAATGGCATATTCATATCTCAGGAGAAATACCTCAAGGATGTACTGAGGAAATTCGACATGCAAGATTGCAAAGGAGTCAAAATCCCTATGCCCACAAATGGCCATCTATGCACTGATGAAAATGGTACTGACTTCGATCAAAAGGTATACCGCTCCATGATTGGTTCTTTATTGTACTTATGTGCATCTAGGCCAGATATTATGCTTAGTGTTTGCATGTGTGCCTGATTTCAAGCTACACCGAAGGAATCACAGCACAAGGCTGTGAAGCACATTCTTTGATATCTAGCTCACACACCAACACTTGGATTATGGTATCCCAAGGGCTCGGGTTTTGATCTCATTGGATATTCAGACTCTGACTATGGTGGTGATCGTGTGGACCGCAAGTCAACATCTGGCACATGCCATTTCCTCGGACGATCCTTGGTCTGTTGGTCCTCGAAGAAACAGAACTGTGTATCACTGTCTACTGCTGAAGCTGAGTACATTGCTGCTGGTTCTTGCTGTGCTCAACTGCTATGGATGAACCAAACTCTCAGGGACTACGGCATCAACATGAAGAATGTGCCACTCTAATGTGACAATGAGAGTGCCATCAAGATTGCTCATAACCTAGTTCAGCACTCAAAGACAAAGCACATTCAGATTCGTCATCATTTTCTTCGTGATCATGTGTTGAAGGGCGGCATCTCTATTGAGCATGTGAAGACTGAAGAACAGCTAGCCGATATCTTCACTAAGCCCTTGGATGAGAAGAGATTTAGCAAGCTGTGGGGTGAGCTAAATATCCTAGAATCTTCGAATGTGCTTTGAAAAGGACTCTCATCCTAACACTTATGCAAAATTGATGACTTAGATGTGCAACACATGAAGAAACGTTTTTGTTCAATCAATGAAGAATAACACTCTAAGTGTGAAGAAATTAACTAAGAATTTGATTCTCAGGACCCTACGACAATTGTACGCGGTGTCTGAAATCATCATTCTTATACGGTGGGTCACACCACCACCAAAAGTTGAAAATCTTCAATTTGAGTTTTTCCTCAGCTTTGAAATTCCTCTGTTGTTTTCCAACTTGCATTATCTTCTACATTTCCGTCATTTTCTTCATTGGCTTTATATATATATGAGTTTATGTCCTCTACAGCATTCACTTATTGTTGTTTTCTTCAAGTTGCTTGTTCTGCTAAGTGAATGTGTGATACGTCTCCGTCGTATCTATAATTTTTTATTGTTCCATGCCAATATTCTACAACTTTCATATACTTTTGGCAACTTTTTATATACTATTTTTAGGACTAACATATTGATCCAGTGCCCAGTGCCAGTTCCTGTTTGTTGCATGTTTTTTGTTTGCAGAATATCCATATCAAATGGAGTCCAAACATAATAAAAATTGACGGAGATATTTTTTTGGAATATATATGATTTTTGGGAAGAAAAATCCACGCGAGACGATGCTCGAGGGGCCCACGAGGTAGGGGGCGCGCCCCAGGGAGGCAGGCGCGCCCCTGACCCTCGTGGCCACCCTGTAAGGTGGTTGGTGCCCTTCTTTCGCCACAAGAAAGCTAATTTCCGGATAGATATCGTGTTAAAATTTCAGCCATATCGGAGTTACGGATCTCCGGGAATATAAGAAACGGTGAAAGGGAAGAATCTGAGAACGCAAAAACAGAGAGAGAGAGAGAGAGAGAGAGAGAGATAGAGACAGATCCAATCTCGGAGGGGCTCTCGCCCCTCCCGCGCCATGGAGGCCATGGACCCGAGGGGAAACCCTTCTCCCATCTAGGGAGGAGGTCAAGGAAGAAGAAGGAGCGGGGCTCTCTCCCCCTCGCTTCCGGTGGCACCGGAGTGCCACCGGGGGCCATCATCATCACCACGATCTACACCAACACCTCCGCCATCTTCACCAATATGTCCATCACCTTCGCCACTCTATCTCAAGCGGTCCACTCTCCCGCAACCCGTTGTACCCTCTACTTGAACATGGTGCTTTATGCTTCATATTATTATCCAATGATGTGTTGCCATCCTATGATGTCTGAGTAGATTTTCGTTGTCCTATCGGTGGTTGATGAATTGCTATGATTGATTTAATTTGCTTGTGGTTATGTTGTTGTCCTTTGGTGCCCATCATATGATTGCGCGCGGGGATCACACCATAGGGTTAGTTGTATGTTGATAGGACTATGTATTTGAGGGCAAGAGTGACAGAAGCTTCAACCTAGCATAGAAATTGATGCATACGAGATTGAAGGGGGGCCAATATATCGCTATGGTTGGGTTTTACCTTAATGAACATTAGTAGTTGCGGATGCTTGCTAATAGTTCCAATCATAAGTGCATAGAATTCCAAGTCAGGGATGACATGCTAGCAGTGGCCTCTCCCACATAATACTTGCTATCGGTCTAGTAAAGTAGTCAATTGCTTAGGGGCAATTCCGCAACTCCTACCACCACTTTTCCACACTCGCTATATTTACTTTATTGTTTCTTTATCTAAACAGCCCCTACTTTTTATTTACGTACTCTTTATTATCTTGCAAACCTATCCAACAACACCTACAAAGTACTTCTAGTTTCATACTTGTTCTAGGTAAAGCGAACGTCAAGCGTGCGAAGAGTTGTATCGGTGGTCGATAGAACTTGAGGGAATATTTGTTCTACCTTTAGCTCCTTGTTGGGTTCGACACTCTTACTTATCGTAAACTGTTGCGATCCCCTATACTTGTGGGTTATCAATGTGATCGGACCCTTTCCCCCTCTATGCTAAACTCAACCCAGTCTATTCACAAATTCTTCATGTGCGTTCTATTTGAAACTCATTCAAAATCTTCATTGTGTCCTTGTCAGCTGAAGAAATTGCGAACGGAACTTAAACTTATCTTATCTGAATTTTTGGCCTTTGCCGCTCAAATCGTTACACATTCCACGATAATACTTATCCTATTCACCCACGATCGGACACGATCGTCACCTCTCAGTACATGGGTGACACACGTCAGGCGAATAAGGGTCAGGGGCACGTTCGTCCTATTTCCTCAGGCGAGCAGTTTTTCACTTCGGCTATAAATACCCCTCTCCCTTCATCACTTCACTTTTACTCCGCTCGACCTTACTCCCTTGCTCAAGCTCTCAAACCCTAGAGCCTCCGCTACTTTCATCGTCACCGGTGACGAAGAGCTTCACTGCCTCGACCTCGTCGCCGCTGTACTCACGCCAGACGCGAATTTCTTCACTCTGCTGCCGCTGTAGCTATCTTCCTCAGCCAAGTTAGGGCGTGGAAGATCTGAACCGACGAGCTTCAAATCTACACTTCCCAGTTCGTCGTGTTCTTCGTCCAGGGTAATTAAAAGTTACTTTTGCTACCCTTGTTGATTCAGATGTTTTTCTTCAAATCTTCAAAAGGTGTTTTCTTCAAATCCTCACACATTGGACACCTCACATACCATCTGTTCTTGATCTGTTTCTCTAAGCAACATTTTTCTTCAAGATTCCTCAGTTGTGTGGATTTTCGAATTTGTACAACTCTGGAACCTAAGTCAAAGAACGCTTAGTGAAATTCCTCAAGATTCATCCGGTCAAATTCCTCAAACTTGTTCTTATTGCAAAATCTTCTAAGAATGCATATTACCTCTCCAAATTCCTCGCAACTATACTCTATTCATAGGTACACATGTCCGCTGCTGAATCATTAGGTTCTCATCAACTTAACTCATTTGCAGCGTTCCTCGAAGAAAAGTTGCATACCTCTTCAGAGAACTCAATCGTTCAAAACCCTCAGTTGAAGAAAATGGCAGATGGCAAGAAACCTCAGAAGGGAGGAAAGAAGCTGGAAGTCAACACTGCGTTTGAAATCCCTGAGGATATATATAAGGATTATTGCACTCTTGATGAGGCCACTCATGGAAAGGAAACTAAGAATGAGCGCAAAGTGCACATCCAAAGGATGAGATGGGCACGGGAATGGAGGGAATACAAATATGTTACTCCCAAGTATATGAATA
Organism: Triticum urartu; assembly: GCF_056163025.1. NCBI lineage: Eukaryota > Viridiplantae > Streptophyta > Magnoliopsida > Poales > Poaceae > Triticum > Triticum urartu. The sequence continues at coordinate 299,175,399 of NC_141877.1, forward strand.
AATTCGCTCTTAATCCTCCATGCCCAAGACCTCCGTTGGCACCTGGCCAAGTAGCAGATCCCACCAGCCTCAAGCATGGTGAGGATTATCCTGATGAATGGGCCAAGCGCCAGGCCAAGCTAGGCAGAATAGCTGAGGAAGCAGTGAGGTAATTTAATGAAGACTCTGCTACTGCTGCTACCACTGCTGAGGCCTCTGCAAGCAAGCCAAAGAAGGCCATGCCAAAGAAGCCGGCTCATAAGCCAAGTGCTTCAACCCCAATGCCCTCACGGCCAATTCCTCAAGCCGCACCAGCTCCTCGAAAGTCCTCAGCTCCTCCGTCAAAATCCTCAACACCTGTGCACCTCACCATGTGCCAAAGGACAACAGGCATCTATATTGCCTTAGGAGCTTCTGCTAGTTCTTCAGCTGCACCAAATTCATCAACTGGCCCCTCTCTGCTGAAGACAAAGGCCACTGCTGGACGAGGCTCTCGACCAAGTCCTCACAAGAAGCAAGTCGCCTTTCAAGTGCCGTCTGATGAAGACGAAGCTGATGATGAAGAACTTGCTGAAATCATCAGGGACAGGCAACTCAGGGCCGCTAGAGCCAAAGGCACAAGTGTGCCTCTGCTTTTGGATCCAAAATTGATCCTTGATTACATTGATCTTTGGCACAAGGACCCCAACACTCCTATGCCCGACTTCAAGCTGACTCCTGGCCAAAGTCATATGTTGACTCACTTCATTCAGGAAGAAAAATGGAAATTTGAAAAGGCCAGGCAGTTGAAGAAAGCGCAGTACAAAAAGGAGCGCTTCCTGAAGAAAAACGTTGTCTCTATGACAACTGAAGAACTTGTCACTATTCAATCTAAGATCAAGAAACTCAGTGATGAATTTGACGCATACCGCGCTGATTGGCTGGGAGCCAAGGTCCGTTTTGTGAAACTAACTGAACAGTTCACTTCCAATGTTGCAGCCCCAACGCAACAAGAAAATCCTCAGGCTGAAGCATCTGCTCAGCCTACTGAAGAAAATGCCAGCACCGCTGATGATACTCAGGCTGCTGAAGAAAATACTAGTACCAGGGCTGATGACTGCATTCCAGCCGCTGAAGAAAATAGTAGTACCAGGGCTGATGACTGCATTCCAGCCACCGAAGAAATTGCCAGGGCAACCACTAGTGTTGCGCCTGAAGAAAATGAAGAAGTCAAGACAACTGCATTAGTTGTGCCTGAAGATCTTGAACCAAATTCCTCTGCTCCTCCTGCGCCTACACCAACTCCGATCCTTCCATCTGCATCAGATGTGAAGAAGACCAATGCTGTAGAGCGTGCAGCTGTGAAGAAAAGGAAGGCATCAACTTCATCAGATTCTTCAGCTCCGAAGAAAATGAAGCCACTAACCAACTCATTTGAAAGTTCAATTGATGATGTTCCTGTCTCATCTATGACATCAAAGGACCTTGTTCCTTTTGATGAAGAATACGTGATCCCAAGCGGATCCGATGAAGACATTCCTTGTGCTGCTTCCTCAGAGCAGTTGGATGAAGAAATTGAAGCGGATGCAATCCCTTCAACCCCAATAGTCTCATCGCCCAGGCCTCAGTTCACTGCTGAAGAGGCCAGCGTTGAAGAAATGAATGAAGACGAAGATGTGGACATTGGATGCACAACTCCTGTGTTGATCGACGACTTTTGGGAAAGTCAGCATCCCAATTCTCCTCTGTTCACACCCCTACAACAAATTCCTTTGTCCCCTGTCACTACTGAAGTACAAATGGGATCTGAAGAACCTCATGCCACACCGTCTATCCATGAAGAGATTCCAGCCTCTAGTGCTGAAGAAAATGTAAATGAATAATTGAAGTCCCAGGCTGCCACTAGAGAAGAACCTAAAATTCCTCAGCCTGAGGAACCTGAGATCGAGATCCCTGAGGTTGTGATGCAATTGACGGACACTCCTCACCCCAAGCCAAAGGATCCATTCTCAAAGAAGCAAAAATTCAAGGTTGATGACTTCTTCAGCGAGCATGTATTCTTAACGGACTACAATCCTTATGACTTTGCTCATCTTAGGAGGAAGCGCATCTGGACTGCTAGCCAGGCCAATTTCTATTCTTCACTGCACTTCAACAAGGATAAAGTCTTCTACCACGAGCATATTCCTCACGTGGACATGGAATCACTACCTTGCTTCTCTCCTGTCGTTAGTGTGCTTCATGACGTAGGCCTCCTCAACTTTTGCTTTGATATTGTTGATTGGAATGAAGAGCTTATTCTTCAGTTCTACGCTACACTGCACATCACAGGTGATCCTGATGATATCAACACTTGGGTATTGGACTAGATGACCGATAATACTCATTATAAAGCACCGGCCTCTAAATTACTTCACGCCCTACCCATCATTCCACCCCTTGAAGGAGCTCGCTGTCTGTACCAGTAGCCTGAACTCACTGCCCAGTACATGCAAGTGCTGACGAAGCCCCTGAAGCCCGGTCAAGCGCCAAGGACCAAATTCCTCATGAAGGAATTACTATATGTGCCCAGAACAGTCTATCGCATTCTGACGAGGACAATGAGTCCTATCAAAGGCCACGACTCGTCTGATGAGGACATTGTTGGCATCATGAAGAATCTGCTATTCAACATCATACATGGCATTCCTTCCAATTATCATGATTTCTTCATGAGGACTCTGGCAAATGTTGCACTCTCTCTGTTTGAGTTGAAGCCTTATGCTCCTTGGATTATGAGATTCCTCCGAACAAGGTCTTCACTAAACTACAAGGCTGACTTCAGAATCACCTCAGCTACCTGCCCCCAATTGAAGTCCTCAAGCAGACTTATTCCTTAGCTGATGAAAAGGGCAAGGCACCTGCTGTCATTGATGAAGCCATTCGTCCATTGGATGGTCAGTTTCGCAAAGCTGCATCTTATTCCACCAATGATGACTCTACCACTCATGATTCTGCTGCACATGCATCCAAGCCAAATCCTTAAGCCACAGCTCCTAGGGTGATGACTGACCCTGAGCTGCTTCTTAGTCTTCACGAGAAGGTGGATCGAAACCATAAATGGGTTAAGCGTCAGTTTGGTTCTCTTCTTCACAACATGACTGTTACACATAATGCAGTGAAGAAAAACCATTACTACCTCCATGAAGTTTTTGGTCGCACCTGGGCTATCTTATCACATCTGTATGGTGAAGTAGTTCTGAAGCAAATGGGTCTCAAGGAGAACTTTGATTGGTCTGCACCTCCAGCGAAGAAATTCAAGAAAGTCAAAGTTCCTTCCTTGGTGGCCAGCTCATATTCTTCATCCCGCGACACCTATGAGTTTGAAGACTTGGACGACACTGCTGCAGGCCCTACAATAACCAACAACCCCAACAACACTAGCGCTCCTCCATCAACTTGATATTCTTCAGGGGCGTTAGTCCTCATTTTTTTGACCCTTTTGGTCATTCGATGACAAAGGGGGAGAAATTTGAGTTAGTCTTCAAGCGGGTCTACCTATATGGGCTTTTTTTTCTAAGTTACAACTCTCGTTCTTTTGAAGACTTTGCTGGATCGAGTTGTAAACTTAAACTCTATGGTGGTCTGATACTTTTGCTGAGTTTTTCTGCATGCTTATTCCTCATTAATGTCAATGCATGCATGTTGAATTACATCAGTCACCATATTTCAGCATGCATTTCAAATTCTCCATATTATATGTTAAATGTGTGTATTAATTACAAGATATAGGGGGAGATCTCCATGATTCTACTCTTCAAAGTGTGCATTGCTTCAAAAGCAAATTCCTCACTATGCACATCTTCAGGGGGAGTTCTTCTATATCTTGCAATCAAATTCCTCAATTTTAGTATTTACACTTCATATGTTTATCCCCATTGAAAACTTAACCTATATTGTCATCAATTACCAAAAAGGGGGAGATTGTAAGTGCATATGGTGCCCCTTGGTGATTTTGGTGTATTGAAGACTTATAGGTGAAGGGACTGATGCGTTTGTGAGTGTACATAGGTCTATAAGTCTATGAGGAGTTTGATATTTATAGAGAACGTCGACCCCTAAAAATGAAGTTCTTCGACTGAAGACTTTGGATTTCTGAAGACTTTGAAAGTGAAGAAATTGGTGTGATCCTGAAGACTTGGTGTTCATTCGAGGAACATGAAGCATGAAGACCTTTGCTTTCTTTGTTTTATTTTCTCTTTATTGAGTCATAGGAGACACCGTACTACTAAAGGGGGTCGAGGAAATACTAAGGAAAAATTTCCAAGTGATGCTCAACTCAAATCCTACACCTACCAATCCCTTCGAGTGAAGCCACTGGAAATCTCATACAGTTCAGTCAATTTCTTCAGTGACAGAGAGGAAGTTCTTCTGGTTTCTGAGGAATTTGTTTTGACTAAGGAGTTAGGAATTTGCCAGTGCGGATTACCTACACAGTGAGGAACATGATAGCCCTAAGGAATTTGATACTCAAAATTCTGACCGTTGCTGTGCTATGCGCTAGTTGTCCCAAAATATCTACCCACCTAACGGTCATATCATTGAAGGGCATTTATGTCTAATCATGTCGGGCTACTCCCTAGGCTATAAATAGACGCCCCCTACAACTACAAGCTGGTTGGCTGCTCCGAGAGAAATTGACACTTGTCATTTGAGAGCATCCCATCCTCCGAGGACTTTGAGTGAAAATCATCAAGTGAGGAAAACCCAAACCCAAACACCTACAAACCCAAAGTGATTGAGCATCACTGAAGAGATTGATCCTATGTGGATCCGAGTTTGTTACCTTTGAAGATTGTGCATCTTCCAGACGGTTAGGCGTCATGGTCTAGAGCATCGAAGAGGAAATTGTGGATCGCCGAGTGACCGAGTTTGTGAAGGTTTGGAAGTCACCGGAAGACTTACCACGAGTGATTGGGCGAGGTCTGTGTGACCTTAGCTCAAGGGGAATATGGTGAGGACTGGTGTCCTGAGCCGCATGTTCAGGACTGGGTGTCCGGACTGTGTGTCCTTAGGTTTAAATACCTAGCCTCCCTAACCAGACGTACAATTGTCACAGTAGTTGGAACTGGTCTACAAAATCATTGTCTTCACCAAGCTACCTGGTTCCATTTCCTCAACCCTTCCATTTCCTCATTTCTCTGTTGTGTTCTTGTTCATATCTATTTGACGACTTTGACTGAAGACTTTATCTATTTCCTCAGTTCAATTTCTTCAGTCTGTTTGTCTTTATCCTGTGCTATCCTGTGTTTACGCTTTCTATACTCTGTGCTTGTTTTCATTTCATCATGAAGACCATGCTCATGCACTGTTATGTTTACTTCTGAGTACTTATTCTGCTGCAAGTAGTTCTTCACTCAAGAATCTCCTCACCTTGAAATTCCTCGGTGCAGAATTCATAAAAATCGCCTATTCACCCCCCTCTAGTCGATATAACACACTTTCAATCAGAAATGCTACAGAGCTCCCACTCACTTTCTTGTAAATACAGGCTTCTCCAAAAGTCTGTATAAAACCATATACTTTGATCACACTATCAAAGCATATATTCCAACTCCGAGAGGCTTGCACCAGTCCATAAATGGTTCGCTGGAGCTTGCACACTTGGTTAGCACCTTCTGGATCGACAAAACCTTCTGGTTGCATCATATACAACTCTTCTTTAAGATATCCATTAAGGAATGCAGTTTTGACATCCATTTGCTAAATTTCATAATCATAAAATGCGGCAATTACTAACATGATTCAGACAGACTTAAGCATCGCTACGGGTGAGAAGATCTCACCGTAGTCAACTCCTTGAACTTGTCGAAAACCTTTCGCAAGAAGTCGAGCTTTGTAGACAGTAACATTACCGTCAGCGTCAGTCTTCTTCTTGAAGATCAATTTATTCTCTATGGCTTGCCGATCATCGGGCAAGTTAACCAAAGTCCACACTTTGTTCTCATACATGGATCCCATCTTAGATTTCAAGGCCTCAAGCCATTTCATAGAATCTGGGCTCATCATCGCTTCTTCATAGTTCGTAGGTTCGTCATGGTCAAGTAACATGACCTCCGGAACAGGATTACCATACCACTCTGGTGCGGATCTTACTCTAGTTGACCTACGAGGTTCGATAGTAACTTGATCAGAAATTTCATCATCATCATCATTCGCTTCCTCACTAATTGGTGTAGGAATCACTGGAACTGATTTCTGTGATGAACTACTTTTCAATTCAGGATAAGGTACAATTACCTCATCAAGTTCTACTTTCCTCACACTCACTTCTTTCGAGAGAAACTCCTTCTCTAGAAAGGATCCATTCTTAGCAACGAATATCTTGCCTTCGGATCTGTGATAGAAGGTGTACCCAACAGTCTCCTTTGGGTATCCTATGAAGACACATTTCTCCGATTTGGGTTCGATCTTATCAGGTTGAAGCTTTTTCACATAAGCATCGCAACACCAAACTTTAAGAAACGACAACTTGGGTTTCTTGCCAAACCATAGTTCATATGGTGTTGTCTCAAAGTGAATGGAGCCGTCTCGAAAGTATAATCCCAAAATGATAGCGGTAAATCAGTAAGAGACATCATAGATCGCCCCATATCTAACAAAGACTGATTACGTTGTTCGGACACACTATTACACTGTGGTGTTCCAGGTGGCATCAGTTGCGAAACTATTCCACATTGTTTCAAATGAAGACCAAACTCGTAACTCAAATATTCACCTCCACGATCAGATCATAGAAACTTTATTTTCTTGTTACAATAATTTTTCACTTCAATCTGAAATTCTTTAAACTTTTCAAATGTTTCAGATTTATGTTTCATCAAGTAGATATACCCATATCTACTCAAATCAACGGTGAAGGTCAGGAAATAACGATACCCGCCGCGAGCCTCAACACTCATCAGACCGCATACATCAGTATGTATTATTTCCAACAAGTCTATTGCTCAATCCATTGTTCTGGAGAACAGAGTCTTAGTCATCTTGCCCATGAGGCATGGTTCACAAGCATCAAGTGATTCATAATCAAGTGATTCCAAAAGTCCATCAGCATGGAGTTTCTTCATGCGCTTTACACCAATATGACCTAAATGGCAGTGCCACAAATAAGTTGTACTATCATTATTAACCTTGCATCTTTTGGCTTCAATATTATGAATATGTGTATCGCTACAATCGAGATTCAACAAAAATAGACCACTCATCAAGGGTGCATGACCATAAAAGATATTACTCATATAAATAGAACAACCACTACTAGGAAAAGGGCTATAGATAGGATTGACACTAATGGCGCACCAGGGAAGTAGTGCGCCACTACTATATACTAATGGCGCACCAGTTGGTGATGCACCATTAGTGTGGAAGACACTAATGGCGCACCAGAAAACAGGTGTGCCACTAGTGATATTTTTTTTACATACATACTAATGGCGCATCCTATGTATGGTGCGCCATTACTAGTTCTAACTAGTAATGGTGCACCAGACAAGGAGTGCGCCAGTACTGAATTTTTTTTATTCTTTTTTTTTGCAAAACTACTAATGGCGCACCGCTTCACCGTGCGCCATTAGTAGTTTAAACTACTAATGGCGCACCCTGTAAAAGTGCGCCATTAGTATATATATTTTTTTTTTACTTTTCTGCAAAACTACTAATGGTGCACCACCTACAGGTGCGCCATTAGTAACCAGGTGCGCCATTAGTAACCTGGGACCCCAACAAGATATTTTGGACAGCCCCACACCTACCCACTCACTTTCCCCACTTCATTCCCTACACCTCCTTCTCCAAGCTTTCGGCTGCCTCCTCCTCCTCACCTCATTTCCACCATAGATTCATCAAAATTAAGTGGTGAAATTACCTTTTTAATAGGTAAGTAAGGGGAAAGCTATCTTCATGATGTAGATCTATTTTTTTCTCCCTAGCTCGCTCCAACAACGTGCACATGAACTTTTTGTGGCCTAGCTAGATCTATGTATGTTTGTGGTGTTGCATGTGTTTGTGGTGTTGCATATATGCTTGTGTTTGCAGGTACCGGTATTTGAAATGCGATAGTTGCCAATATTTTGCCGGAATGTTGATTCATTTCCGTTTCGGCGAGAATTTTGGCACTATGCATTCTTTTTGGTCCTATTTTTAGGGAAGGTCATGCCAAATTTTTTCTTGGTTCTAAAATATCGTTTTGCTCTACCCCGCAGGCGACCATGGTCCGCACGATGACCGAAGGCATCGTGAATAGGTTTTTGAGCTCCGCGAAGGCCGAGATGCTTCAAAAGAACGAGACGGAGATAAGATGTCCGTGTCAAAGATGCAAGCTGAAGTGCCTTATTGCGGACCCGGATTCCGGGCAGGTGCGGGACCACCTGCTCTTGCGTGGTTTCATGGATGGCTATCGGTGGCAAGGTGATGAAGATGACTATGAAGTCGTCCATGGGGGCCGGGCAAGAAATGAGGAAGGGCAACAAGACAAGTACCACCACGGCGAGAGCGGGCGAGAAGACGAAGAATCTCCAGGACATGATCACGACGGTGATGCTGTACACAGTCATCATGTAGAAGATGTCGTACATGACGATGTGGAAGATCAAGACGAAGGGCATGATCATGAAGATGAAGATGCCAGAGCAGACGACGATGGAGGCTAGGTGCAGGACACTCATATTCAAGAGCTGCTTCTCAAGCAGACGGATAACGCAAGAGCTGCCGCCCGAGAGAAAGCCAAGCTGGATCAACTGGAGATAGACGCAGTTACTCCTTTCTATGAAGGATGCAGGCCCGAGGATACCCGCCTGAAAGTAACGCTCATGGCTCTGGAGATGAAGGTAAAACACAAAATGACCGACGCATGCTTCGACGAGAACATGTCATTCTGGCACGAACGTCTTCCCAAGGGGAACAAGTGCCCGACCAGTTTCGAGGAGGCGAAGAAAATCGTGTGTCCTCTAGATTTACCGCACGTGAAATACCATGTGTGCATGAACAATTGCATCATTTATCGGGACGAGCACGCGGAGTCTACCATATGTCTGGTGTGCGGCGTCACTCGATACAAGAAGAGGAAGAAAGCTCCTCGAAAATCGGTGTGGTACTTTCCGATCACTCATCGTCTGCAGCGGTATTTCGCGGACCCTAAGGTAGCAAAGCTCCTGCGTTGGCACGCGGATAGGGAGGAGAAGAAGCGGGAAGATGACGGAAATGATCCGGAGATAAATAAAAAAGACAAGATGCTGAGTCACCCTAAGGATGCGAGCCAGTGGCAAGCGTTGAACTTCAAATACCTAGAATTTGGGAAGGATCCAAGGAACATCGTGCTGGGCGCGAGCACTGATGGACTCAATCCGTTTGGCAGCCAGAGAAGCACACATAGCACGTGGCCTGTGTTTGTGTGGATGTACAACCTTCCTCCTGGTTGTGCATGAAGAGGAAGTACATTCACATGAGTATGCTAATTGAAGGGCCGAAACAACCAGGGAACAACATCAATCTGTATCTGGGGCTGCTGAAAGAGGAGCTAGACACACTGTGGAAAACGCCAGCCAATACGTGGGACGCCGCAGAGAAAGAATATTTCCCTATGAGAGCCGCACTGCTCACGACGGTGCACGACTATCTCGGTTACGGATATCTCGCGGGGCAGGTAGTCCACGGATTTTCTGGATGCATAAGGTGCATGGATGACACAATGTATCGCCAGCTAGATAGAGATCTCGGGTCTTCGAAAACCGTGTTCATGGGTCATCGAAGGTGGCTTCGCAACGATGACCCGTGGAGGAAACGCAAGGATCTGTTCGATGGTGAAACCGAACCCCGAAAACGCCTGCGTACGAGGAGCGGCGAGGAAATAGACGAGCTGTTGAAAAATTGGAAAGATTACCCACTGCAGGGAAAGAAGCAAAAGGCGCCAGAGCCAGGAAAGAAGCGAAAGGCGCCAGAGACGCTGCTGAAGGTATGGAAAACGAGGTCTGTTTTCTGGGACTTGCCATACTGGAAGATCCACCGTGTGCCTCACAGCCTTGATGACATGCATATCACAAAGAACGTGTGCGAGAGTCTGCTTGGTACCCTTCTCAACATGCCAGAGAGGAGCAAAGATGGGCCAAAAGCAAGGGCAAACTTGAAAGCAATGGGCATCAGGCAGGAGCTTCACGCTAATGATGATGATGATGATGATGATGATGATGATGAGGCGAAGCAGGACACAGAAACTCGTCGCAAAGGCAAAAAGGCCAAGAAGACCGGAAGTGACTACCCTCCCGCATGATTCACTCTAAGTCAGGAGGAGATCGAGCAGTTTTTCACCTGCCTCGTAGGAGTAAAACTTCCTTACGGTTACGCGGGGAAGATAAGCAGATACCTAGACCCAGCGAAGCAGAAGTTCAGCGGGATGAAGTCTCACGACTGTCACATGCTGGTGACGCAGATACTTCCAGTTGCAATCTGTGCGATCATGGACGCGCACGTCCGTGAAACGCTATTTGGCCTATGCAACTTTTTCGATGTCATCTCTCGGAAGTCGATTGGCGTGAGGCAACTCAGAAGGCTATAGGAAGAGATCGTGGTGATACTATGCGAGCTTGAGATGTACTTCCCGCCCGCATTCTTCAACGTTATGGTGCATCTGCTGGTCCATATCGTGGAGGATATCATCCAACTCGGGCCGACGTTCCTGCACAACATGATGCCATTCGAAAGGATGAATGGTGTCATCAAAGGATACGTTCGCAACATGTCACGTCCAGAGGGAAGTATAGCCAGGGGCTTTCTGACCGAAGAGGGCATCTCCTACTGCATGAATTATCTAGGCATCGAGAACCCCGTTGGTCTGCCCGTCAACAGGCACCTTGGCAGGCTCGCTGGATGGGGTCACCGTGAGGGTCGCCGTGAAATGCATGTCGACTTCGAGGGTCGACTCGCCGACTTTGAAAGAGCAAACCTAGTCGCACTACAACACATAGACGTGCTCGATCCTTGGGTGGTAGAGCACAAAACCTTTATTGAGAAGACGTACAATGACCGAGGCCAACAGAGGATGGACGGAGATATAATCAAAGAGCACAACTCATGTTTCACGCGTTGGTTCAAGCAGAAGCTTCTGTCGTACCCTTTACATGAGGATTCTTCCGCAGAAGAACAACTCATATTCGCCTTGTCACAGGGCGCCGAGCACAACCTGATGACCTATGAGGCATACGATATCAACGGCTACACATTCTACACCGAGAACAAGGACATGAAGAGCGATGGTTATCAGAACTCCGGGGTAACGATGGAATCCTACACCGGTAACGACAAGGACAGATACTACGGAAGGATCGAGGAGATCTGGGAGCTGAGCTACGCTGGAGAGAAGGTCCCGATGTTCCGTGTCAGATGGCCCAAGAGCGTCCTAAAAGAAGACTGGTATTTCACCACCATGGTTATACCCGAAGCCAAATCCAAGACCGCGGGCGCAAACGTCACCGCGAAAAATGAGCCATGGGTACTGGCTTCCCAAGCGGACCAATGCTTCTTCATTACCGACCCGTCAAAGCCCAGTCGTGTTGTCGTGAGGAGAGGCAAAAGAAGATCATCGGAATGGATGGAGTAGCCAATGAGCAAGACTTCGACAAGTACGGCGACCCGAAGATCGAACATGACGACGACGATGAACTAGCAGCACACACCACAAGAAGAAGCAAGACCACCCTACCTAAAGGACGTCCGTTCCAAAGAAGAACTCCATTTGCGAAAAAGAAGGGCAAGAAGATTATGAACAGATAGCTAGCTAAGATCGATTGTATTTAAATCGTAGTCTTCATTTCTCGATTGTATTTCATGGGCACTTTTTGATATCATGAATATTTTTAAATTTCACGCGCACTTTTTGAATTCATGAGGACACTCGATCTCGATCCCCCTCCACCGCCGCCGATGAGCACCCGGCCCCCCGCACCCTCCCCCGCTCCACCGCCGCCAACGGGCACCCCCCGCACCCTCCCCCGCTCCACCACCGCCGCCGATGATATTTTCAAGTAACAAATTTGAATATATTTTTTAAAAAATTATTACTGTTTTTATAAAAAATATTACTGTTATGATTTAAACAAGTTTGAACATATTTAAACACAAATAAATATCAAACAGCATTTAATATGCAAAAAAAAATATTTCGGAGCCTGGGAATCGAACCGAGGAGCTCCTGGTGTGTGTGTTGCATGCTGACCAATCGAGCTAGTGGGCAGGTTCTGATGTGGATTGGGTTAGGTGCAATATAACCTGTGCTCGAACTGTAATAAAAAAAATTCGCCATTGCTATCTAAAAAAAGATTTCTAATGGCGCACCGCTGCGGGGTGTGCCATTGCTATCTAAAAAAAGATTTCTAATGGCGCACCGCTGCGGGGTGCGCCATTGCTATCTAAAAAAAAGATTTCTAATGGCGCACCGAGGTGTGGTGCGCCATTATAAGCTTCCCCCTAGCTATCTCCCTCTCCCTCGCCAGATCCCCTTCGACCCTCTCTCCCTCGCCACCAGATCCACCCGCGCGCTGCCCCGACCCACGACGCCGCCGCCCCGACCCTCACCGGACTCCACCCCCGCCGCCCCCGCGCCCCCGAGCCCCCACCCCCGCTGCCCCCGTGCCCCCGATTCCATCTCTCCCTCTCGGTCCCTCCATCCTCCAGGCCTCCGCCACCGCCGGCCGCCAAGGCACCAACCACCTCCTCGGAGGCAGAGCCTTGGAGGCAGCGCCGCCTTGCCAACCACGACACCGGCCACCTGCTCCTTACCAACCCCCATCAACGAGAGGAGCATCTGGTGCCCCCGCCCTCGAGTTCGTCGACGACGCTGTCCTCCAGCCGCTGCCGCCGCTGCCGCCGTCCTCCCGCGCAGGTACCTCTCCTCCTTCCTCCTTCCTCCCTCTCCTGTGTTCCTAGGTTCCTAGGTTCCTAGGTTCAGACAGACAGTAATGACTGTGTTCCTAGGTTTAGACAAAAAGACAATGGAGAATGGAGATGCCATGCTAGTAACTCATTCCTTTTCTTCTAAAATTGACAAATTTATCAGTCTTTGTTCCCAGGGTAATGATGAATGGATTCGTGATGGCCGCAGATAAACACGTGCAACGCCTTCTACTGTGACTACTTCACCCCCCAACTCCACCTGTAATGTCTGAATTTTGTTACTGATGATGATAATAGTAAAGTTTGTGCACTGTAAATTGACATATGGAAGTAATCTGTTAATCTGAATTTTGTTACTGATGATGACAGGAGATTTGTGCACTGTAGTTTGTTAATATGGACAGCTTAGTAGCTAATGCATTCAGTTAACCAAAGTTTAGTTCTTGTGTAATGTTATTTGTTAATCTGTTACTCCATTTGTTACTAAGTTTTTCTCTTGGGGTTTAGTAGTGAGAACGTGCATGGTCCAGCATTTAGTTGGAGTATTGCCTAGGTTCAATTAGGTTCAGTAGTGCTACTAGGTTTAATATCGTTGCTCCTGTGCTATACTTTGGCAGCCTGGAGTATTATTTCCAAATTGGAGTAGTAGTGACCATGTAGTGTAGTGCTGTGTACTGTAGTTCCCGCTCTTCTCAAATTGGGGTATGTGGTGTAGTGTAGTTCCCTCCTCAAATTACTTGCAAGCATATTGTAACTATTTTCACTCTGTCCTGAAGGTTTTTGACTACACAATCTGTGGTGACCCACACTCTGTTGGTTCACACTCATTGAATTCGCTCGTGAAGGTATTATATGTTCACATGGTACATTTATGTTTTTCAGCAGCTAATTGATGGTTTGATACATGATACATTTCATGCACAGGGTGCTAGAGCTGCACTTAACTTGCTAAAATCATCCCCTTGTTCTTACTGGTTATAGAAATTCATTGCTTGTCCTATGTTTTCTGTCAGGGTATTGTTCAGGAAGCTGGCTTGAGTTTGTGTCCTTTAATTTGTAAATCTGCAGTTCTAGCCACATTTAGGATAAGTTGTTGTATATACTGTCATAAAGTTCAGCAAGAACAGGGCATCAACAGTGCTACTCTAGTATTTAGTTGGGGAGGGACAAATGGACAGGGCATCACTGTAGCTGTACTGCACAACAAACTATTAGTCTTAGGATTAACACTCCTCATATGAGATGAGAGGATTTTTTAAATGGCTTCTTGCAGTTTTGAAAATTCAGTTTATTCGGTTACTAAAAATTCAGTTAATTCAGTTAGGGAAACAAATTTCAGAACTTTTGTTTGTTGTAACATATTAATGTGCTTTGTAAAACTTGTTCATGTACTGAACTACTAATGCCTTGTGATGCTCTGAATTACTTGTGATGCCTCTGAATTACTTGTGATCACATTGGGAAAGACATGCAAAGATGATGATCAAAGATATATATTTCAGATTTGTATAGTTTTAGAGATTTGTATGACCAAAGATATAGTTCAGATTTGAATTGTTTCAGAAATTGGTATGACCAAAGATGCTATTGTATATAAATGGGCTACTGTAGAACTGTTCTTCATCTTTACAGTGCTGTTGTATAGAAATATGCTGAATTTTCTGCTCTGATTGTTGCTCAAAGAAATTTAGCAAAAAAAATGGGGTCCTAGGAGACGCCGCTGCTGCTTGAGGCCCTTGAGAGGCCCTTCGTGTCGTGATGATTTTGCAGGTACCCCGAGAAGCCCTTGAGTTTGCCGGAATGTCGATTAACTTCCGTTCCAACAAATTCGGGTACTCCATATGTCCTATTTTCAGCAAAGGTCATGCTGAAATTTTCCGTGAATTTTAGCATGACTTTGCTAAAAATCGGACATATGAGGTACTTGCTACTAATGCATGGGCCGGGGTATCTTAGTACTTAATTAAGTAGGATCAACTGCCCCTTTATTCTTGCTGCATTAAACCATAGGTGGCAATAGTGCCAAGTGATTAGGCCCAACCTAGGGTGCCTCGGCATCGATAAACCCTAAATGATGAAAACTTAGCATTTAGGGTGCCTCGGCGTCGACAAACCATAAATGATGAAACCTTGGCTTTTAGGGTGCCTCGGTGTCGATGAGAACCTAAATGATGTACGCTTAGGCTTTTAGGGTGCCTCGGCGTCGACAAACCCTAAATGATAAAAGCTTAGCTTTTAGGATGCCTCGGTGTCGACAAACCCTAAATGATGAGACCATGATCTTGTTCCTTGACAATAACCAACTTTTTGACCAAACTTTTTTCCTATTTAGAGCGAAACATGGCCCACAACGATGAGGTCGGCGGTTCGGGCGGCAAGCAATTCTGGGAGTTGTCCCAGGAGTTGGAGGAAGAACCTCACCGCTATGAGGACGCCGCGGAAGACACCAATCCTGACTACACAACCCCTAGTGGCGTCGGTGATGACACCACTGATGATGGCGCCGCGGATGCCACCATTGATGATGGCGGCGCACGCACAGATGTCAGCCAACCGAAGAGGCAATGGAAGGACCGGCGCCCGAACGTGCTCGGCACCGTCAGGGAGGAATTTACTGAAGTGAACTCCGACAGGCATCCGACGGCGCCCAAACACGTAGTCAAGGGGTACTCGATTCAGCTCGGGTGCATTCTCTGGAGCACCACCTCGATCAACACCAAGAACCTAAGGCATAAGGACCGAGGGAATTTGCGCAGCCTCCTCCTCACGAAGCTGCACAAACGATACAAGTTCCCCGCTGAGTTCGCAAACACACGCCTCTCGGGTAATAAAGTGAACGGTGCCGCCCTCACGATGATGAGCACGGCCCTGTCTACTTGGAAAAGGACTGTGAAGGCAATGATTGACAAAGGTGATAGTTATGAGAAGATCAAGGCGAAATATCCTTTGATGAGCGAAGATAACTACAAGGAGTTTAAGATCAAGTGCGAGAGCCCCGCAACCTCCGAATCAAGTAAGTGGGGGAAAGAAATGCGGCAGATGAACATAGGGGTCCACCAACTCGGTCCCGGCGGTTACAGAGTGGCGGGGCCTGTATGGGACAGGGAGGACGCGAAGCATGCTGAGCAAGGCCTACCGCCCCGCTTCGAGAAATACAGTGACAAGCAGACCAGGAACTTTCTCAGGGCCCGGTACAAGGAGGACCCGGTAACAAAGGAGCTTACCACGGATCCGAAGACCAAGGAGCTTGAGCTTGTTCTAGTAAGGAATACACCCCCGCATAATTAGCTCCATATGGTTGCATTCTAATTAATCCCCAATATTTCTAAATGGTTCACGTTCCTTCCGCAGGACAAAGAAAGCAGTAGCATGGGGTCGTCTCAGAGCTCCCCTTTCGACACCCCTTTGAATAGGGCGTTGAACATAATGAAAAACAAGGATAGGCTCAGTAAGCCAACGTCAGCTGGTCGTGTGGCCGGCAACGGCTTGTCCACAAAATGGTCATCATACTATACCGCTGGTGGGCGAAAGGAGAAAAAGACCAGCTCGGAAAGCCAGTCGCGCGAGGTTGAAGCACTCAAGGCGCAAGTGGCGCGGATTCCGGAGATTGTCCAAGAGCAAGTGCAACAACAACTGGGATCGACGCTCACCGGCATTATGCCTACCTTGATTCATGGGATAACGACATGGATTGCGGGTGGCCAACAGGGGCCGCCCCCGATTCCCAGCTTCACGGCCAGCAACTCGCACAACGCGCGGGCGGCGCCATTGGTGTCTCCGGCGGTGGCGGTATTGGTGTCTACGGCGGCCGTGCCATTGGTGTCTCCGGCGGCGGCGGTATTGGTGTCTCCGGCACCGGCATTGGAGCTTAATGCACCCGAGTGTACACCGGCCGGCACCTCGCTAGCAAGCGGCCCCTCCATCAGTTGCACGCCCGCCGTTGGCGGTGCCTCGACATTAGCCGAGCTCGACGGCATCACGGCAACTAAGCCTCTCGGCCAAGGACTTCATCTCCTTGCCTTTGACTGGGCATCCCTAACGCCCTACATGTTTTCACAGGGCGCCGCCGACGTTCCTTGCACTCTCCTGCACTTCGTGGGCGGCGAGTTGGTCGATGTCGCCAAGGGCAGAATTGTTCAACCGGGAAACCCCGTGTTCCACGGTAATCCGATGCCACCCACAATGTATAGGGTTGAAGTGGTTCGGGAGCTGCCAGGCTGCGACGAGCTATTACCTCCGATTCGACCCGCTGGGGCCGACGAAGAAGATGAGATGACCCTCAGCGCCTGCGTAAGCTGGCCCCTGCTTTGGCCGAAGAGCCAGATTCGTTTGGGGGCGGGGGACACCACCCCATAGACAAGACCGCCAGTCATGCCGGCGCCAAGCCATGGCAAGAATGCCGCAACGCTACCGGACATGCTGGACATCCCTATGGCACAGGATCCGGACATGCATATGGCACAGGATCCGGACAACGACGACAACGACGATGGTACATTTACCAACGTCGATAAGTACTTTGCCGAACATGGTACGGTGACGAGTTCTACGGGCCTCCTTCTCAAGAACCCAAACAAGACGACCGCAATCTAGCTGCTACGGCGGAGAAACCCAATTGCAACAGGCATCGTCTGGCGTTCAGTTCTCAGGAGACGCCTCCAGCTGCCGCCTTCACCAAGCCTCAGATAGCGGAGGTGCCAAATATTATCAGCCCCAACACGCTCAAGAAGGCGGTCTGTGAGCAGAACTCGGCCCATTATAGCAGATCAAGAAGAAGGGCCGGAAACGGCCGACTAAAAAGGGCGCCGGTGCGAGCCAGCTGGCACCGAGTACGATCCGTGCTCAGGACGGGCCACCTTCACCTAAGGATATCTCGAGGAGGGTGCATGTGGCGGGTAGGGCGATGCTACCGACAAATATGCTCAATGCTGCAACCGGTGCTATGCGGAGTCTGCACGACAGTGTTCTTTCTTTGGAGAAGCGGCGTCTCAGAGAGAATGATGTGGCATACCTGGTTTTCATGGCTAAGGTGCCAGAGGGCAAGGGCTTTATGGATGGCGCCATCGGGGGTACGATCGTCCTGCGGTTTGATGACATCTTTGCTATGTTCAACCTTCATCCGCTGCACTACACCTTCGTTCGGTTGTTTTCGCTGAGTATGGAGATGCGGATCATTAGAGACAAGTCCCCGAACATCGTGATCGTCGACCCCTTCTACATGCATGCCAAGCTCTTGAGCAGCGCTGGGGACCGCCAAGTCGCGAGTTCACACCTCGAAGACGTCATTCTGGCAAACCCAAATAAGGATAACTTCCTTGTGGCTTACTTTCCCGAGTAAGTCATCCCTTAACCGCCCCCTAACATATGATTTCTTAGATTTCGATCATTCTTTTTTTTTCTAACATTCCGTGTTCTGTGCAGTGACACACATTGCACACTCATCCTCTTAAGCCCGAAATATTCCATGGCCACGTATTTCGACCCGAACCGTAACTCCAAGATAGACTACAAAAATATCAAGAAAGTTCTTGATGATGTTCTCCCTGGCTACGCCAAATCTGGAGGCACCTTCATTAGGGCAGTTTGTAAGTATGGCAAGCACGTGTTCGCCCACAATACGATGTTCTGCTGCGTCAAGCAGCCGCCTGGCGGTCAGAAGGATGCCTACTACGCCCTCCATCACATGCGGGCGATCGTAAGGGACCATCATCACCTTTTGCTACCAAATAATCTCACAGATTGGGCCGTGAGCTTGTCGGCAATCCAGGACGCGGACATCAGACAAGAATTCTTTCGCATCTAGTCGGAGTTTGCGGACATCATCCATCAAGATGTCCTTCATACCTCGGGGCAGTTCTTCCTCAGATATCAACCGTCCAACATTGAGATAGATGGAATGCTACAAATGCAGGCTGACAACGCCCGCGATTTCATGACCATCACGACAGACGGCGGCTTCATCCACGCTCCTGTCCATGAGTCGAGTAAAAAGTAGTGATGTGTAGTTCTGAAACATTGATTGGCTCATGTTGTAATTAAACTTTAATGAATTGTATGTCTCTTTGGTTTGGACAGTCGTTCAACTTAGATGTAATCGATGCTATTTATTAGTAGGACCATGAATCGTGCTATTAATGTCTTGCTTTTCTTTTCCGATCCTTTTGTTGCATACTTATATATTGCTTATGTATGTATTGTCTGTTGTTTGGCTTGTGCATAGAGATGCCATCGTATGTCGTGTACAAGGGTAAGGTTCCCGGAGTGTACGACGACTGGGAGGAGTGTCGGAGACAGGTTCACCGTTTCAGCGGTAACAGTTACAAAGGGTACACCACTAGGGCGGAGGCCGAATCTAGATACACCCGCTATCTAGCGGGAGAGAGGAGGGAGCGTTGGAGGAACCGGATGAAGACCAGTTTGATCGCGATGATGCTCATCATGATGACCGCAGCTCTCTTCTATGTGATGGTAGTTTAGATGATTGATATCGACTTGTAATGTGAAGACAAACTCGATACTCGCGGTCTCGAGACTTGTAATGTTTTATCTTTGTTCGGTCTTTTGAATTCGGAGACTAATATGATGAATTGTATTCGGAGACTAATCTTCTATTGTATTCGATGAATCTGCTATTGCTGTGTGCTACTGTCTATATTCTGTCAAATAATATATTTTGTAACCTGTGCAAAAATCAGAAAAGTAAAAAAAAACAAATATTCATACTAATGGGGCATCACCACAAGGTGCGTCATTAGTATGCCAAAGGATACTAATGGCGCATCACCACAAGGTGCGCCATTAGTATGCCAAAGGATACTAATGGCGCATCAAGACATAGTGCGCCATTAGTATGCCAAGTATACTAATGGCGCATCGATCCGCAGTGCGCCATTAGTGTGCCAAAGCACATGGTTAAATATGGCCCCTGGGAGGCACACTAATGGCGCATGGTGTTATATACTAATGGCGCACTTGGTGGTGCGCCATTAGCGCCATTAGTAAAAATTACTAGTGGCGTGCTAGTAATGGCGCACCAGTGATGCGCCATTAGTAGGCCTTGTCCTAGTAGTGAACCATTATTCTCTAATTTAAATGAATAACCGTCTCGCATCAAACAAGATCCAGATATAAAGTTCATGCTTAACGCTAGCACCAAATAACAATTATTCAGGTCTAAAACTAATCCTGAAGGTAGATGTAGAAGTAGCGTGCCGATGGCGATCACATCCACTTTGGAACCATTTCCCACATGCATTGTCACCTCGTCCTTAGCCAATCTTCATTTTAATCCGTCGCCCCTGTTTCGAGTTGCAAATATGAGCAACAGAACCAATATCAAATACCAAGGCGCTACTATGAGCATTAGTAAGGTAAACGTCAATAACATGTATATCAAATATACCTTTCACTTTGCCATCCTTCTTATTCGCCAAATACTTGGGGCAGTTCCGCTTCCAGTGACTAGTCCCTTTGCAGTAGAAGCACTCAGCGTCAGGCTTAGGTACAGACTTGGGCTTCTTCACTTGAGCAGCAACTTGCTTGTTGTTCTTCTTGAAGTTACTCTTCTTCCCTTTGCCCTTCTTCTTGAAACTGGTGGTCCTGTTAACCATCAACACTTGATGCTCCTTCTTGATTTCTACCTCCACAGCCTTTAGCATCACGAAGAGCTCAGGAATTGTCTTGTCCATCCCTTGCATATTATAGTTCATAATGAAGCTTTTGTAGCTTGGTGGCAGTGATTGAAGAACTCTGTCAATGACACTATCATCAGGAAGATTAACTCCCAGTTGAGTCAAGTGGTTGTGGTACCCAGACTTTCTAAGTATATGTTCACTGACAGAACCATTCTCCTCCATTTTGCAGTTGTGGAACTTATTGGAGACCTCATATCTCGCAATCCGGGCATTTTCTTGAAATATTATCTTCAACTCCTGGAACATCTCATATGCTCCATGATGTTCAAAACATCGTTGAAGTCCCGGTTCTAAGCCGTAAAGCATGGCACACTGAACTATCGAGTAGTCATCAGCGTTGCTCTGCCATACGTTCATAACGTCCAGAGCTGCTCCTGCAGCGGGTCTTGCACCTAGAGGTGCTTTCAGGATGTAATTGTTCTTGCAGCAATGTGGATAATCCTCAAGTTATGGACCTAGTCCATGTAGTTGCTACCATCATCTTTTAACTTAGCTTTCTCTAGGAACGCATTAAAATTCAAGGGAACGGTAGCACGAACCATTGATCTACAATAACATAGACATGCAAAATACTATCATGTACTAAGTTCATGATAAATTAAAGTTTAATTAATCATATTACTTAAGAACTCCCACTTAGATAGACATCTCTCTAGTCATCTAAATGATCATGTGATCCATATCAACTAAAACATGTCCGATCATCAAGTGAGATGGAGTAGTTTTCAATGGTGAACATCACTATGTTGACCATATCTACTTATATGATTCACGTTCGACCATTCGGTCTCAGTGTTCCAAGGCCATATCTGCATATGCTAGGCTCGTCAAGTTTAACCCGAGTATACTGTGTGTGCAAAACTGGCTTGCACCTGTTGTATGTGAACGTAACGCTTATCACACCCGATTCTCATGTGGTGTCTCGGCACGACAAACTGTAGCAACAGTGCATACGCAGGGAGAACACTTATACATTGAAATTTAGTGAGAGATCATCTTATATTGTATAACACCCACGATGCGGCTATATCTCCCATGTGTCGAGGCACGACTTAGAGGCATAACCGCATTGTGGTTTTGTCGCGAGAAGGGTCATCTTCACACAATCCCATGTAATGAACAAGAAAGGGATAAAGAGAGTAGGCTTACAATCATCACTTCACACAATAATTAAGTAAACCATACATCATCCAAAATACTCACATAGTCCGACTACGGACAACCAAATGAAAAAGAAGATAACCCAACTGCTAGATCCCCAATCGTCCCAACTAGGCTCCACTACTGATCATTAGGAAACGAAACATAATAATGACCAAGGTACTCGTCGAACTCCCACTTGAGTTCGGTAGCATCACCTGCACTGATATCATCGGCACCTTCAACTGTTTGGAAGAATACATGAGTCACGAGGACTCAGCAATCTCACACCCGCGAGATCAAGACTATTTAAGCTTATGGGAAGGATAAGGTAATGAGGAGGACTTGCAACAAGCGCTAAGAAAATATGGTGGCTAACATACGCAAATAAGAGTGAGATGAGAAGTTACGCAACGCTCGTAAAGCTAGAAGCGATCAAGAAGTGATCCTGAAACTACTTACGTTCAAACATAACCCAAACCATGTTCACTTCCTGGATTCTGCCGAAAATAGACCATCACAGCTACACACGCAGTTGATGCATTTTAATTAAGTCAAGTGTCAAGTTCTCTACAACCGGATATTAACAAATTCCCATCTGCCACATAACCGTGGGCATGGCTCTCGAAAGTTTATACCCTGCAGGGGTGTCCCAACTTAGCCCATCACAATCTCTCACGATCAACGAAGGATATTCCTTCTCCCGGAAAGACCCGATCAGTCTCGGAATCCCGATAGGAGCTGCACATATCTCGTTCTCAGGGCACACCGGATGAGACATCCTACGAGTAAAACCAGCCCTCAAGTTTCCCTGAGGTGGCACCGCAGTCTACTCGGTTCGAACCAACACCCAGACGTGCACTGGCCCGGGGGGTTAAAATAAAGATGACCCTCGGGTCTGCAGAGCCAAGGGAAAGTTATAGGTTGTTAGGGAAATGTAAAACCAAGGTTGGGCCTTGCTGGAGGAGTTTTATTCAAAGTGAACTGTCAAGGGGGTCCCATAACCCCAACCGCGTAAGGAACGCAAAATCAAGGAACATAACACCGGTATGACGGAAACTAAGGCGGCAAGAGTGGAACAAAACACCAGGCATAAGGCCGAGCCTTCCACCCTTTACCAAGTATATATATGCATTAATTAAATAAGAGATATAGTGATATCCCAACATAAACATGTTCCAACATGGAGCAATCTTCAACTTCACATCCAACTAACAATGCCATAAGAGGGGCTGAGCAAAAGCGGTAACATAGCCAAACAATAGTTTGCTAGGAAGGGGGGTTAGAGGCTTGACATGGCAATATGGGAGGCATGATAAACAAGTGGTAGGTAGCGCGACATAGCAATAGAACGAACAACTAGCAAGCAAAGATAGAAGTGATATCAAGGGTAATGGTCATCTTGCCTGATATCCCGCTAGGAAGAATACCAAATCCATGAAGAAGATGAACCAATGTAGTCGAACGAATCCTCACAAACACAACGTAACCGGAACTCTCAAGGAGAAGCGCAACCGGAAAGAAGCAAACAGCAGAGTAAACAACCATCACATAAACATGGCATGATGCACAATCATGTGTGATGCATGTCCTGTTTAATGAAACATGGCATGGAAAAGTGCACAAACTCTCAAGGAGAGGCGGAGACGGCAGATCCAGCCGGTGGGGTCCGGATCTGGTGCCCTGGACGAGGCCAGGGCCATGGGGGTCGGGGATGACCCGATCTGTACGGCGTCGGCGGAGGGAGTCCATGGGCGGCGGTGGCTCTTGCTCCCTGGTGCATCACAAGAGAGAGAGAGAGGGAGGGAGATGAGACATGGAAGGAAGAGGAAGGAGGTGGCGTGCGGGAGCGGCTTGGGGCTTGACCACCGGCTACAATGGAGATCGAGCATGAGGGGCTCCTCGAAGCAAGAGGAAGGTGTGTGGGAAGGAGAGAGCGGGGAGCTGGCGATGCTGCGGGCGAGGTGGGCGCACGGGCAAAGGAGCTCGGGCTCCTGTAGGATTTGGGCGGCGGCGGCGGTTGGACGGGAGGGGAAAACAAGGAGAAGGTGGAGGCTATGATTGGGTGCGGGCTCTAGTTGGTCGGGCACGGAAACAGAGAAGAGACATGGGGAGGCGACGACTAGGAGGATTCGATGGATGGGACAAGCCCCTAGGATCTAGGGTTTAGACTGATATTTATATCAGATGAATTTAGGTTAGGGAAATAACACGTCCCTACGATCGTAATTGGACGGCTAAGAAAAAATATAGGTTAGGAAGTCCAATTAAGAAAACGGAGATGTTTATAGATGTTTGGAAATGATCCGGACCCAACGGTAATGATAGTCCGGTTTGGGTTCGGGGAAGTTTCGGACATGCACGCAAAAGGGGGGTTAGGCGGTCACGGTAAAGAGGGAATTGAAAACCCGATTGGTTTGGAACGGTCAACGAAGGCAAAGAGGTCCGAGTGAAGGTGATGAAGGCAAAGGGAGAAACGGCAACGACGAGCGAATGCAAGTTTTGAAAAACTACGGCAACAGAGTGCCAATGCAATACGAATGATGCGATGATGAATGCAACAAACAAATAAATAACAGAGCTGGCATGCAAAACATGGAAGGCATCTGGAGCGCCGGTCTTGGGGCGTCAGAACTCTCCTCCACTTACAAGAGAGCTCGCCCAAAGATCTAAGGATGGCACCGGAGAGAAGCGAAAGAGGTAAAACAAGTTGCTTCTTCGACATACAAGTGAAACGAATGAACCTTGAGAGGTTGAAAACTTGAAAGAAAGAACACAACAGAGTTGAACACAATTGAGAGCAGTGCGGTAGAAAAAAAGAAACAAGGAACACCATGTGAACCTTGGATGTTGTAAGCTATGAATGACGAGTACAATGGACAAGAAGGAATTGATATCACTCTGGTAGAAGCGAGATAAACAAGGAACAAGGAAGAACAAATTCGGACAGCACTCCGGTTGAAAAGAGATGCAAGACTTGATAAGATGAAAAGAACTTGTAGAGATGACACAAAACTTCGGTTAAATGGATAAGCACGAAAAGAACATGATCCTCCCAATGAGATGATGAGTGAAGAGGGCAACATCACAATGCCTCCAGAAGAAAGAATAGGAGATAGAACATTAGAATAAAAGAATGGAGAAGAAACTGCCAACTTCTACGACAAATTGAGCTTGGAAGGCACCCTTCCAAGAAGGTTATAACGGAGTTGTTGGAAAACCAACAACAAAACGAATAAACTTGTAGTGGGCTTATGGAAAACTTCTCAAAATTGAGGCGAAATTTTGCCACTAACGCAAACAATTGCTTGCTTTAGATGAACGAAGAGATGAAAAACCCTCTTTCGCCGAGAGGATAGGAGAAAACTTGGATCATAGGTAAGCACCACAATAGCAACATTACTTAGGGAAGGCTTTAGGTGAAATATAACCCAGGATAACTCCAATGAAGAGGTTGACGGTTGCAAAGGATCTCTTGAACAAAGACAAAATGATGGGTTTAGATATCTCATCCGTGACAACTTGCGAATCATGAAACATGAAGGGAAATTGTCAGGAATGATATAATGCCATCTCAAAGGATAAGGTAGAAAGAATTGCACTTTGGAATGCACAATGAAGAATACTTGAACTCCTCAAAACAAAACATGTGTTTAACACCATGTTTATTTTAGAGTAAAGCTTGGCGGATCTTAACTTCGAGAGAAATCTTGAAGAACAATTGAAGAATGAAAAGAATCCTTGAAGAACAACCATGTAGAGTCTCCATGAAGAACTCCGGTAATAAAAGGATGATAAAAGAAAGATAAGTTAAAAACACAAGGTGAAGCCTTGAGATTATTTAGATGGAGTTTCGCGACAAGATAATGCGGAAAACCTGGAACTCTGGAAAAGAAAAGATGAAGCATCTTGAACCGAGAAATGTGACATGATGAACAACTCTAGAAACAAGAAACTAGATCACTTGGATGAAACAATAATAAGAATTACGTTATGCGTATCCTTCACCAATTTCAATTGATGAGAAGCAACGGATTTGGCATACTACTTATTCTCGTAGAAAGGATTAAGATAGATATAGAGCAAACTTGGGAAGGTCTTCAATGAACCACTGGCAGGATTTGGAAAGAACGAATGAATTGATATGATAAAGAAGGAAGAGAAATCTTGAATGAACCACCGTAAGAACTGAAATTGAAAGTAGCAAAGGCACAATTCACCGAGAAGAATTGGAAAACGAATGAAGATACTTGAGGCAATATAAATATATGCGAACAAAGAGATCACAAGCTTATTAGAGAATACTTGAATGATGCACCGGTAAGATTTGGGGAACGAGAGCTGAAAGTTGGAATGAATAATTCTGTGATGATGGCTCTGGAGAATCAATCTGAAAAGACTCCTGAATTGCTCCGGATTGGTGAAATAATTCTCACAATTGAAAAAAATTATGAGAGGATGGCATCAAGCTTGAACTACGCATGTTGGATAGAACGAACAAGATTTAAGAGAAACTCTTATTCGATCTTCAAAAGCTGAAAATGACGACGAGAAACACCACAATGAATTGTTGAGATACTCCGGAATGAAGAATAGAAAGGTTGAACCAACGATGAAAAGAATTTGATAGATCTTGGAGAAAGACATATGACTGATGATAATTCATTCTTACGTCAACTTTGAAAAAATTTGAGAATAACTCCGGAAAGAAAAATTAGAAGAGTCGGGTAAGATCCTGGGAAAAGACCTATGGGTTAGGGCCCAGTCAAAAGGAAACACCATTGAACGATCTTAAAAGAGAGATTGCACTGGTTGAATTAAATGGCTTTGAAAAAATTTGAGAATAACTCCGGAAAGAAAAATTAGAAGAGTCGGGTAAGATCCTGGGAAAAGACCTATGGGTTAGGGCCCACTCAAAAGGAAACACCATTGAACGATCTTAAAAGAGAGATTGCACTGGTTGAATTAAATGGCTTGAATGAGATAGCCACCTCGAAATAGCTTGAACGGATTGATAATGGAGACACAAATCTTCTGAGATACCTTCAATACTCCAAAACAAAGGAATGGCGAGAAGTGGATGGTTAAGAGGTGCACCGGCATGAGAAAACCTTTGAAATGAGGAAAATATATGATCAACATCGAAAGCTTGAATTGAATCCACCGGTGAAGAAAAGAACGAAGAATGATCAACTTGAAACTCCTGACCATCTTCATGAAAATCACCGGGTAAGAACATTGATGGAAAAGAATGGAGGGACTTCCCATCAATAAAAGGCTACTTGATTAAGAAATACGAGTCCTTGAAGAAAAGGGTGGGAGGGCGGGAAAACAAAGACAATTTGGGACGGATGAAACAAACAACATTGGGAAAAACTGATAGGTGATCTTGTGAATGTTGAAATGATCGGATCCACTTGAAGATAAGCACACCGGTTGGAAAGAATTAACATGACAATCTCGATAATCAAGAAGGATTAGTATTCATATAAAATATGAGAACACCGCTTAGGAAAGTTATGGACTCAACACTTGACATTGAAGAAACTCGAATACCACAAACCAAAACAAAACAAAGGATTTGGCATGGAGAATAAGCCGGAAACAAACATATGATAGAGATTTCGTCTGAAATTTTCGTGGTGGGGCCCCCACGGGCTCGATCGTACAACTCCATCATGTGCAAGGCAGTGCACATGACATACGAAGTGTCCCCAAGTCAGCATAGCCAAGGACTCTTTAAGACACAACGATACCATTGTAAAACCAACCGTGGACAAGCGAACCACTAGACGTCGAACCCCAATCTCATATCATGCATCTGTCAGAAAGATATCCTAGGTAACTACTTGAATTCCCACCTATTATCTCCCGAAACTTTCTGGTTGTGCAATCTGGTGTTGGGGATACAGGGAGGCACAATATATGTCACACAACTAACAAGCCCTACGCTCCAACTGTATCCATCCGTCAACACATAACCAAGAAACTCCGGAAACCATGTACCTCAACCTTCGAAAAACATCCGTTATACGAGTTATGGCAATAATCCCGAACTCCCGCCCCAGTACTAGGTGGCATCGAGGTTATCTCACCAACAACTGCATAAAAGAGATTTTCGATGTCGGCGAACTCAGGTATTCCAAAACTGCAACGATAAAATTGTGACGACAACACCTCGGAGCTCAACTCCCCGGGACACTGCCACAACCCCTAAATGTCAGGAGGCACCAAGAACAATGTTCTCTTCACAGGAATATCGGAACGATCCCATGATACCCGCGCGATCCTAAATTTTTTTAGTGAAATTTGAGGAGAGGAAAGTCAAAATTTCTACATCAGGAGACCAAACCAGAGTGATGAAGGGACTGAGGAGTAAAAAGAATCCTACTCTCCGATATATATAATCCTAAGATTCAAGACATTTTGTTCTAGACTCAACAGCGTCAGCGATTCGATTAAGCAAGGGGCTCCTAAGTCAGGGATGGCTCTGATTACCAACTTGTAACACCCACGACGCGACTATATCTCCCACGTGTCGAGGCAAGAAGGGTCATCTTCACACAATCCCATGTAATGAACAAGAAAGGGATAAAGAGAGTCGGCTTACAATCGCCACTTCACACAATACTTAAGTAAATCATACATCATCCAAAATACTCACAAAGTCCGACTACGGACAACCAAATGAAAAAGAAGATAACCCAACTGCTAGATCCCCGATCGTTCTGACTGGGCTCCACTACTAATCATCAGGAAACGAAACATAGTAACGACCAAGGTCCTCGTCGAACTCACACTTGAGTTTGGTAGCATCACCTGCACTGGTATCATCTGCACCTTCAACTATTTGGAAGCATCCGTGAGTCACGAGGACTCAGCAATCTCACACCCGCGAGATCAAGACTATTTAAGCTTATGGGAAGGATAAGGTAATGAGGTGGAGTTGCAGCAAGCGCTAAGCAAATATGGTGCCTAACATACGCAAATAAGAGTGAGATGAGAAGCTATGCAATGGTCGTGAAGCTAGAAGCGATCAAGAAGTGATCCTGAAACTACTTATGTTCAAACATAACCCAAACCATGTTCACTTCCCAGACTCTGCCGAAAAGAGACCATCACGGCTGCACACGCGACTGATGCATTTTAATTAAGTCAAGTGTCAAGTTCTCTACAGCAGGATATTAACAAATTCCCATCTTCCACATAACCACGGGCGCGGCTCTCGAAAGTTTATACCCTGCAGGGGTGTGCCAACTTAGCCCATCACAAGCTCTCATGATCAACGAAGGATATTCCTTCTCCCGGAAACACCCGATCAGTCTCAGTATCCCGGTTACAAGACGTTTCGAAAATGGTAAAACAAGACCAGCAAGAACGCCCGAATGTGCCGACAAATCCCGATAGGAGCTACACTTATCTCGTTCTCAGGGCACACCAGATGAGACATCCTACAAGTAAAACCAGCCCTCAAGTTTCCGCAAGGTGGCCCTGCAGTCTACTCAGTTCAGACCAACACTCAGAGGAGCACTGGCCAGGGGGGTTAAAATAAAGATGACCCTCGGGTCTGCAGAACCCAATGGAAAGTTTTAGGTTGTTAGGCAAATGTAAAACCAAGGTTGGGCCTTGCATGAGGAATTTTATTCAAAGCGAACTGTCAAGGGGTCCCATTACACCAACCGCGTAAGGAACTCAAAATGAAGGAACATAACACCGGTATGGCGGAAACTATGGTGGCAAGAGTGGAACAAAACACCAGGCATAAGGCCGAGCCTTCCACCCTTTACCAAGTATATAGATGCATGAATTAAATAAGAGATATAGTGATATCCCAATATAAACATATTCCAACATGGAGCAATCTTCAACTTCACCTACAACTAATAACGTTATAAGAGGGGCTAAGCAAAAGCGGTAACATAGCCAAACAACAGTTTGCTAGGAAGGGGGGTTAGAGGCTTGACATGGCAATATGGGAGGCATGATAAACAAGTGGTAGGTAGCACGACATAGCGACAGAACGAACAACTAGCAAGCAAAGATAGAAGTGATATCGAGGGTAATGATCATCTTTCCTGAGATCTCACAAGGAAGAAGAGAAAATCCATGAAGAAGATGAACCAACGTAGTTGAACGGATCCTCACAAACACAACGTAATCAGAACTCTCAAGGAGAAGCGCAACCGGAAAGAAGCAAACAACAAAGTAAACAACCATCACATAAACATGGCATGATGCACAATCATGTATGATGCATGTCCATTTTGATGAAACATGGCATGGCAAAGTGTACAAACAATACTACAAGTTAAGTGGGGCTCAATATGCAACGAGTTGCATATTGACGAAACACCACATCAATTATTTAGTTCTCTCTTGGTTAATCTACTCAAGAATATTAAATGTTGTTAAACATGGCAAGAGGGTGAACATACATGAACTACCTATCTAGGCAAGTTTAAATGATGCCGAAAAAAACAAGCAACAATTCCAGAAAATCCCCATATGCATATTATGAATTTGGTACTGTTCTCCCCTATTCACAATTTTAGAGTTTTTAAACATGCAAAATAATGCCACCATGTTAATCTATGCATTTTTCTACCCCATTTACATGTAAAGATTATTAAATTCGGAGCTATGGTTATTTAGTTATGAAATAAAACATTTTAGCATGGCATTTGAGCAATTTAATCAAATAGCATTTTTAACATTTTAAACATGGATGAAACTTGGATATTATTAAACTAGATGAAATTCTAAGCATTTTACATGTTTAAATCATTTTAATATGATGCATGTTTTGTTAGTTATTAAATGCATGAAGTAGAGGGACTAATCTGTAAAATAGGTTTTCTCTGGATAATAGGAAATTCGCAGCACACCACGAAAGTAGCAACGGGCCAAATCTGCAGGCTGGCGGTGCTCACCATGGGCTAAGGCCAAGTTCGGTGGTGAGGGGCTGGGGCAGCGGAGAACCTAGGCAGGCGAGCGGCTCGCTGGGCCCAGGGGATGAGCCGACCCACGTGCGCAAGCAGGGGAAGTCGACGAGCGAGGCGCTCGCTCACTCTTTCCCAAGTGAAACAACAGCAGGCGGGGGCGCGATGCAGGGGACTTGGCATGGCGGCTCGCCCGAGACGATGGCAGGGAGGCGGAGACGGCAGATCCGGGCGGAGGGGCCGGATCTGGTGCACGGGATGAGGCCAGGGCCATGGGGGTCGGTGACAACCCGATCTATGCGGCGTCGACGGCGGGAGTCCATGGACGGCGGCGGCTATTGCTCCCTAGTGTAGCACAAGAGAGAGAGGGAGGGAGATGAGACAGGGAAGGAAGAGATAGGAGGTGGCGTGCAGGAGCGGCCTGGGGCTTGACCACCGACTGAAGTGGAGATCGAGCATGAGGGGCTCCTCGAAGCAGGAGGATGGCGCGCGGGATGGAGAGAGCGAGGAGATGGTGATGCTACGGGAGAGGTGGGCGCACGGGCAAAGGAGCTCGGGCTCCTGTAGGATTTGGGCGGCGGCGGTGGTTGGATGGGAGGGGAAAACGAGGAGAAGGTGGAGGTTGTGATTGGGTGCGGGCTCTGGTTGGTCGGGCATGGAAACAGAGAAGAGACGGGGGAGGCGGCAGCTAGGAGGATTCACTGGATGGGACAAGCCCCTAGGATCTAGGGTTTAGACTGATATTTATATCAAATGAATTTAGGTTAGGGAAATATCACGTCCCTACGATCTTAATCGGACGGCTGAGAAAAAATATAGGTTAGGAAGTCCAATTAAGAAAACGGAGATGTTTTATGGATGTTTGGGGATGGTCCAGACCCAACAGTAACGATAGTCCGGTTCGGGTTCGGGTTCGGGGAAGTTTCGGACATGCACACAAAAGGGGGTTAGGCGGCCATGGTAAAGAGGGAAGCGACAAGCCGATTGGTCTGGAACGGTCAACGAAGGCAAAGCGGTCCGAGGGAAGGTAATGAAGGCAAAGGGAGAAACGACAATGACGAGCGAATGCAAGTTTTTGAAAATTGACGGCGACAAAGTGCCAATGCAATACGAATGATGCGATGATGAATGCAACAAACAAATAAATAACAGAGATGACACACAAAACATGGAAGGCATCTGGAGCGCCGGTCTTGGGGCGTCACATAATGCTACCGCCGTACTAAGCAAAATAAGATGCATAAAATATAAACATCACATGCAATCAAAATAAGTGATATCATATGCCCATCATCATATTGTGCCTTTGATCTCCATCTCCAAAGCACCGTCATGATCACCATCGTCACCGGCTTGACACCTTGATCTCCATCGAAGCATCGTTGTCGTGTCGCCAACTATTGCTTCTATGACTATCGCTACCGCTTAGTGATAAAGTAAAGCAATTACATGGTGATTGCATTTCATACAATAAAGCGACAACCATAATGCTCCTGCCAATTGCCGATAACTTTTACAAAACATGATCATCTCATACAACAATTTATATATCATCACATCTTGACCATATCACATCACAACATGCCCTGCAAGAACAAGTTAGACGTCCTCTACTTTGTTGTTGCAAGTTTTACATGGCTGCTACGGGCATCTAGCAATAACCGTTCTTACCTATGCATCAAAACCACAACGATTTTTTGTCAAGTGTGTTGTTTTAAACTTCATCAAGGATCAGGCATAGTCAAACTCGATTCAACTAAAGTTGGAGAAACAGATATCCCCTAGCCACCTATGTACGAAGAACGTCACTAGAACCAGTCTCATGAATGCGGTCATGTAATGTCGGTCCGGGCCGCTTCATCCAACAATTCTGCTGAATCAAATTAAGATGTTGCTGGTAAGCAGTATTACTATAATCGCCCACAACTCATTGTGTTCTACTCGTGCATATAACATCTACGCATAGACCTGGCTCGGATGCCACTGTTGGAGAACGCAGTATTTCAAAATTTTTCCTACAATCACGCAAGATCTATCTAGAAGATGCATAGAAATGAGCGGGGAAGAGCATCTTCATACCCTTGAAGATCGCAAAACGGAAGCGTTTATCAACGCGGTTGATATAGTCATACAACTTCATGATCCGTCCCGATCAAGTACCGAACGTACGACACCTCCGTGTTCAACACACGTTCAGCTCGATGACGTCCTCACCTTCTTGATCCAGCAAGACGGGCAAGTAGTAGATGAGTTCCGGAAGCACGACGGCGTGGTGACGGTGTTGGTGAAGAACAATCTCCACAGGGCTTCGCCAAGCACAACGGAAACTATGACGGAGGATAAACTAGAGGGGACGGGGTTCCCGGCACACGACTTGGTGATTCTTGATGTGTCTTTGGTGCTAGCCCTGCCCCTCTATTTATATGTTGAGCCTTGGGGTCGAAACTTGGATTAAAATCCTCAACAAAGTCAGTTTCACCCGAAAGGCAAGAGTCCTTCTCGGACTCCAGGGCCAGACGCCAAGGTTCCCGGCATCTGGACCCAGACGCAGGGACCTTGGCGTCTGGCCCCTGGACTCTGCAAAACTTCCTTTTGCGCTTTCCAAAAACCTTGTGGGCTTTCCCCTTTGGCCCAAATAAAGTTTTCTCGTACCCAAACATTTCGGGAAACATCCGGAACCCCTTCCAGTGAACTCTGAGATCTTTCCGGAGACCAAACCATATTATCCCATATATCAATCTTTACCTCTGGACCATTACGGATGTCCTCCGTGATTACATCCGGGATTCCGAACAACATTCGGTTACCAACATACATAACTCATATAGTACTATATCGTCAACGAACGCTTAAGCGTGCGGACCCTATGGGTTCGAGAACTATGTAGACATGGCCGAGACACTTCTCCAGTCAATAACCAATAGCGGAACCTGGATGCCCATATTGGCTCCTACATATTCTATGAAGATCTTTATCAGTCAAACCTTATTACAACATACGTAATTCCCTTTGTCATCAGTATGTTACTTTCCCGAGATTCGATCGTCGTCATCACCATACCTAGTTAGAGGAACATGTATAAGTCATTTAGAAAGCAATAGCAATAAAACTAAACGATCATAAATTGTAAGCTAACAGATGGGTCTTGTCCATCACATCATTCTCTAATAATGTCATCTCGTTCATCAAATGACAACACATGTCTATGGTCAGGATACTTAACCATCTTTGATTAATGAGCTAGTCTAGTAGAGGCATACTAGGGGCACTCTATTTCTCTATGTATTCACACATGTACTAAGTTTCCGGTTAATACAATTATAGCATGAATAATAAAAATTTATCATGATATAAGGAAATATAAATAACAACTTTATTATTGCCTCTAGGGCATATTTCCTTCATCTCGTGGGCACCGCCAACGGCAGAGTGTAACATCCCAAATTTTCAATTTGGAATGTTATACATAGTCATTCATGCATATCATATTTTATTCGCATTTCGTCTCGCGATCCTCGAAATCCTAAGAAACTCAAGGACCCTCGGAGAGAGTTGGGGATTTCCCGGTTTTCAAATTTGATATATATCAAATTTTGAAAACGAGGATTTTTGGTTTTAATTATTTTCTCTCCAAAAATATTTCACACTAAAATATATGAGAGGAGATAATATGACTTCTCCAAGATAATTGAAATATTGGAGGAAAAATATTAAAACCAAATAATTATTTTATTTGGATTTTGTTGCAATTTTGTTTGCATTAGAAAAATTGCGCTTTTTCCAAAATTGAATTTTAGGGCCAAGAAAAGGTTCATCTCGTTCTAAATATTTTATTTAGACGGTGAAAATTAATTTTGGCATTTTTAGAATTTTTTTAGGATTTATTTCGGTCGGCGAAATTATTTAAAAAATAAGAGGTTCCAGCCACGCCAAGCCGCCGCCGCCGCCTTCCCCGCGCGCGCCGCCGCCGCCGACTCAGACTAGGAGTCTGAGCCGGACTCCTCTCCACTGCCTTGTCTTGCCCCCCCCCTCCAAGCCGCCCCGCCCCGCCCTTATATACGCCGCCACCCCGCCCCCACCACACCACCACCGCCCGCGCCGCGCCAAGCCATCGCCGCCGCAACCAAGCCGCCGCCGCGCCGCTGCCTGCCGCCTGCCGTCGCCGCCGCCTGCTGCCGCCGCCACCGCAGTCCGCGCTGCCGCCGAGCGCCGCCGCCCCGCCGGACCTCTCACCGGAGGTAGCCGCCGCGCCCCGCCGCCGGTTTTCTTTATAAAGACCGACCGGGTTTTTTTAGAACCCTAGATCCGTTTTTTTAGGATTCGCCAGTTTTTCTCGGTTCTTCTATTTGGCGGACGTTCGTCCGAACGATCGTTTTAACGAACGGTTCTTCGCCCGTTAGAAACAGCCAACGAACGCCCGTTCGTTAGTCTGTTCGTCAGTTTTCTTTTATCGGATTTAATCCACGATTTTCTCTGATCGCGATTTCTGATCCGATCTTAGTTTGTGTATTTCTTTTCGCTCGTTAGTCAGAATCAGGCGATTCAAGCGCCTGGAGTTTCTTCTCGAAACCCTCTTTCCTCTTAACCAACTCAAACAAGTTTTCTCTACTGTAAAATTTGACCTAGTTTTAGAATAGTAAACGAAGCTTCTTTCTTTCGCTGTTTGAGTTTCGTTGCCCCATTTGATTTGATTCTTTTTGCGAACCGGAGTTCTTAAGTTGAAACTTCTGGTCAACCTCTTTTGCTTGAGTTTTGCTTGTGCATCGTTTCTTGTTACTTATGTATGCTATTTTTTGCTTGCGATAGAACACCCATAGTGCGAAGCGTGCTACTACGAGTCCCTAGGTTTCGCAGATCGTCAGCAAGGCAAGTAACACTTTGATCATATCCCTTTTATCACCCAGTTTTTATGCATTAGCCTCAATCCTCAAACATTGCATGATTAGGATGTCATTAACTTGTGGGTTGGGAAGTAGTTGATGAGGTAGAACCTATTGCCCTATTACATTCAAACCCTTGGGAGTTACTCTACGCGTTGCTTATATATAGTATGTTATGCTATGCTCGTAGACGTGGTTTGGGTTTGAGTGAAATACATGACAGATGTGAGCTTGTTAATTAATGGTTCAACTTAAGGTGGCAACTTAATCAAACATCTGGGTGGATTGAGGCACCTGGAGTACCCAGTGTTGCCTGTATTTTTTGGAAATCCCGGAGTACCCGTGTGATCTTCCTATGGACCGCCACGCAGGCTCAAAGGGAACTGAGATGATTCGTGCTAGAAACTTCTGTGTGCATCCACAAGCTATTATGGGCTCTAGCATAGTTGAGTAAGTTACGTGAAGCTCTTAAAGAGGCAGATCAGCAGGTAGTGGGATGTAGGTTTGGTATGGTCTGTCTGGAGGAGAGAGTTAATGTTTCTGAAAGACTGTGTCTCGGTCATCCATTTCTCAAACACCCTGTAGTGCGAGAAATCCAACGGAGGAGATCGAGTCTTGTGGGGAAAAGTGCGCAAACCTCTATAGAGTGTACAAACTAATCATGGTTAGCCGTGTCCCCAGTTATGGACAATTCTAGAGTATCTAGTACTTGGACTATCACATGTATCTCATCACTCTTAATTAATATTGTTGGGTTGTTAATCACTTTAATTGGGATTGAGTTGGAGGAACCTTCTCAATGATGTTTCAACTACCATGATAGTTAAATAAAATCTATTCCTTTGTTGTAGGGAAAAATTTGCTTTTCGCAAAACTGTAACCATAGAGCTTTCCACCAGCCAAATATGCATGTAGTGATAGCATTATTCTGTTCTTGCTCTACTATGTTACATTGCCAGCATATTCCATGTGCTGACCCGTTTTCGGGCTGTAATGTATTATGTTGCAGACTTTTCAGACGAGGAGTAAGGTTCGTTAGGTCGTTGCCGTGCAGCTCAGCTATGTCGTTGGTGCTGATGGACTCACTTTATCTTCCAAGCCTTCCGCTGTTATCGTATTAGATGGACTTAAGCCATATTATTGTAATAAGTTCTCTCTTGAGACATTCGATGTAATAAGTGTGTGATTGCTACTCTGTTATAAATCCTTCGAGTAGTGTGTGTGTCAGCATTACCGATCCAGGGATAACACTGAAGCACAGAGACTTGACCATCTGAGGTCGGGTCACTATAAGATGGTATCAGAGCACACGCTGAGTGTAGGACACGACCACTAAGATAAACCCTAGGACACACCTCTCTTCTCATTTCTGACTCCTCTCCATTTTCTACTCTTTAGGATGACGAAGATGAAGAACAAGTTTGCACAACCGGATGAAGACACACCTTTTGGACGTCACTTGAAGGAAGTCACTAGGTATGTGAACATTGGAATACCAAGCTTCAGCGGGACGTACAACGCCACTTTACCTGAAGAGGAGCGCTGGAGGATACAAGTACAAGTTCCAGGAAGGACGTTCTCGCCAACTTCTAAACCCATAGAGTTATCTTTCGAAGCACCCACCTGGAGTCTAGGCAAGAGCATGGCAGCCCACATTACCATTGGACGCATTGGAGAAGTTTACAACAGGGAACTTAAGGACACTATTTACCAAATATGTGGGCGCCGAGACGAGCAATGGGAAGTAATCAGCACCAGGAAGGATAGATCCATTGCAGCTTTCATCCAGGAGTTAAACCAGCACATCCGACGTCAGGAAAACCAGATGTGCGCGGACATGATGGACTTGAAGAAGGCGAAGACTAGGATCATTGAGCTGGAGGAAGAACTCAAGTTTACACGCGATGGATATGAGGAGGAAATCAAGACACTACTAGATAAGAATGACGACTTAGTCAAGAAGATCGGAGTATTCATGGGAGGACCAGCACCCATAGACGAAGAAGAAGAACCCAAGGAGATACACCCCGAGGACTACATCATCATCGACGACACTGATTCTGATCCTAGTGATGAAGACTTTGAAGACAAAGCTGGAGCAGACATCATGGAGTCTTCCACCGATCGAAATTTCTAGATGACTGCCATATATCACTAGTATTCCCCAATGTATTTAGTAGTAGTTGAGCACTTGTGCGATACTTCTAGATGGTTTGTATGCCCTTGCTTGATTGATTGAGTGAAATGATTGTGTTTGTCTCATGTGCATATGGGTAGTGTTTTCTAATTAGACCCTCTTTTCTATTCTAAATCTCTTCCATCTAAACCCGCATATGCCTCCGAGACGTGACACCGGTTTTGCCTTCCCACCGGAGCTCACCCAGTTAATCCAACAGTAGAATACCTTGATGCAATTGCTAGTTCAGAATCAGGGCAACAACAACAACAACAACAACAACAAAAACCCGCCGCCCGTGGACAACCTAGCCCGTTTTCTAAGGTTACAGCTGCCGGTGTTTTCCAGTAGCACCGAGCCCATAGTTGCGGGCGACTGGCTACGCCGTATTGGAAGGGAGTTGACCACCGCAGGTTGCACAGATCCTGAGAGAGTGCGCTTTGCCGCACATCAATTGGATGGACCAGCAGCCTCATGGTGGGAGAATTACACAGCCACTTTCCCTATAGCCAATGTCACTTGGGACCAGTTTCAGCAAGCTTTCCTCACAGCACATGTCTCCACTGGAGTTATGCAAATGAAGAAGCGGGAGTTCCGCAACTTACGCCAGGGGAACCGTACTGTGGCTCAGTACGTGGATGAGTTTAGCAAGTTATCTCGCTACGCCCCTGATGATGTGGCCACAGATGCAGCGAAATAGGAGAAGTTTATGGAAGGGCTGAATGATGAGATGAGTATGCAGTTGATG
Organism: Triticum urartu; assembly: GCF_056163025.1. NCBI lineage: Eukaryota > Viridiplantae > Streptophyta > Magnoliopsida > Poales > Poaceae > Triticum > Triticum urartu. The sequence continues at coordinate 299,213,855 of NC_141877.1, forward strand.
GTAGCAATCTTCAACAACTACCAGGAGTTGGTAGATAAGGCTCTTATGATTGAAGGGAAGGAGCAGCAGATTGAGAGCCGCAAGAGAAAGTATGGACAAGGGAAGTATAACTCTGGAGCTCAGCAGAAGCCTCGCCTAATCCCGAACTCGGGAGGACTTGTTCATAACCATGGAGGTCACAACCACACTGGAGGAGGATCGCATAACCACAATGGATCTAAGAATGGGAATGGGAACGGAACCAACAATAATCATAACCACCCCAACCCAGCCACACCCGCCAAAAGGGACTTAAGTCATGTTACTTGTTTCAAGTGCGGGAAGACTGGACACTACGCCACGGAGTGCCCTGAAGGAAAGAATGGAAATGGAAATGGGAGCGCTGGGAAGAAGCCAAATCCATTCAACAAAGGAAAAGTGAACCACGTTAACATGGAGGAGGTTGAAGAGCAGTCGGACGCGGTAATAGGTAAGTTTTTGGTTAAGTCATTTACCGCTCTTGTTCTTTTTTATACTGGTGCATCGCATTAATACATATCAAGGGGATTTGTGGATAAGTTTAAACTACTAGCCCAAACCCTTAGGACCCCTCTTTTAGTAAGTTCACCCAGAGCAGAGTATATGGCCAGCCGATGGTGTGACCAGATACCCTTAACCATTGGTACACATGTTTTTCCGTCCGACCTAATTATCTTGGAGTCACAAAGATTGGATGTGATATTGGGTATGGACTAGATGTCAAAGTTTGGAGGAAGCATTGACTGTGCTAGTAAGTCGATTTATCTCACCACTCCGGAAGGAAAAAGGATTAAGTATGTATCTAGGCATGTGCCTAGGAGGAGTTAGGTGAATGCCCTTACGGGAGTTGTTCAGGAGGAAGTGCCTGTAGTGAGGGATTACCTGGATATTTTTCCAAGGAGTTACCAGGCATGCCACTGGATAGAGACATTGAGTTTTTATAGAACTGTTGCTAGGTACCGGACCAATATCCAAGAGACCCTATCGGATACCCACAAATGATCTGGAAGAAATTAAGAAATAGATCAAGGAGTTATTGGAGAAAGGATACATCTGAAGAAGTTCATCACCTTGGGGAGCCCCAGTACTTTTGGTTGAGAAGAAGGATAAATCCCTGAGGATGGTTGTTTATTATCGAGCATTAAATGAAGTGACGATTAAGAACAAGTACCCACTGCCGATGATCAATGATCTGTTTGGTCAGCTGCAAGGAGCTAAAGTGTTTTCGAAGATCAATTTGCGATCAGGGTATCATCAGTTGAAGATACGAGAGAAGGACATACCGAAGACAGCGTTCACAACACGATATGGATTATATGAGTACACGGTCATGTCATTTGGACTGACTAACGCCCCTGCCTATTTCATGAGCATGATGAACAAGGTGTTCATGGAGTATTTGGACAAGTTTGTTGTGGTGTTTATTGATGATATTATGGTATACTCGAAGAACGAGGAGGAGCACAAGGAGCATTTGCGCTTAGTTCTCGAGAAACTCAGGGAACACCAGTTGTATGCTAAGTTTAGCAAATGCGAATTTTGGTTGAAGGAAGTCGGTTTCCTTGGACATGTTATATCAGGAGAAGGTATAGCAGTAGACCCCAGCAAAATTCAGTCAGTCACTGAATGTTTGGCACCCACTTCAGTTAGCGAGATCCGCAGCTTTCTTGGACTCGCAGGATACTACTGGAGATTCATCGAGAATTTTTCCAAGATTGCAAAGCCAATGACTGAACTGTTGAAGAAGGATACTAAGTTTAAATGGACAGAAGATTGCAAGGCAAGTTTCCAGGAATTGAAGAAACGCTTGACTATAGCGCCAATGCTAACACTGCCAGATATACATAAGGAGTTCCAAGTGTACTGCGATGCCTCACGCTTAGGACTTGGATGTGTGCTTATGCAGGACGGGAGAGTTGTTTCGTATGCCTCACGACAACTGAAACCTCACGAGTTAAACTATGCCATGCATGATTTGGAGCTAGCAGCCGTAGTACATGCATTGAAGACCTAGAGACATTACCTTATTGGAAACCGTTGTGATGTGTACACGGACCATAAGAGTTTGAAGTACATTTTCACCCAGAAGGAGCTGAACCTTCGACAGAGGAGATGGTTGGAACTTATAAAGGGTTATGACATGAAGCTACACTATCATCCAGGAAAGGCCAACGTCGTAGCAGACGCTTTGAGCCGGAAGAGTTATGTTAATATCCTTGAAAGCAAGGGACTGCTGAAGGAATTAGCAGAGGACATCATGGAACTTCGATTGGAGATTGTTCCTAGAGGATTTATTGTAACAATGGAGGTCCAGTCGACATTGCTGGACAAAATTCGGGAAGCTCAGAAGGATGACAAAGAGATTGCCGAGATAAAGGAGAAGATGGGCAAAGGAAAGGCCAAAGGTTTTCATGAGGATGAGCACGATACCCTATGGTTTGAGGACCGAGTTTATGTGCCCAATAACCAGGAGATCAGGAAGTTAATACTTCACGAGGCCCATGACTAACCCTACTCGATACACCCCGGAAACACCAAAATGTATCTGGATTTGAAGGAACGTTTATGGTGGACCGGTATGAAGAAGGATATTGCCGAGTATGTCGCCGTATGTGATGTATGTCAGCGCGTGAAGGCAGAACATCAGAAGCCAGCAGGACTGTTACAGCCTATGCCGATACCCGAATGGAAGTGGGATAAACTGGGCATGGACTTTATCACCGGATTGCCGAGGACCAAAGCCGGATATGATTCCATATGGGTAGTAGTTGATCGCTTGACCAAAGTATCTCACTTCATCCCAGTGAAAACCACCTATACAAGTGCAAAGTTGGCCAAGATATATATGTCCAGGATAGTATGTCTGCATGGAGTTCCGAGGACCATCGTATCAGATCGAGGAACACAGTTTACCTCAAAGTTTTGGCACCAGTTGCACCAGACTTTGGGAACGAGATTGGAGTTTAGTACAGCATTTCACCCACAGACGGATGGACAAACAGAGAGAGTCAACCAAATTTTGGAGGACATGTTGAGAGCCTGTGCGCTAGATTATGGATCTAGTTGGGATGACAATTTGCCATACGCAGAGTTTTCATACAACAGTAACTATCAAGCCAGTTTGAAGATGGCCCCATTTGAAGCCCTGTATGGACGAAGGTGCAGAACATCGTTGATGTGGGACGAGGTAGGAGACCGACAGTTGTTTGGACCAGACTTGATCAAGGAGTCTGAGGAGAAGGTTAAATTGATTCGTGACAGACTGAAGATTGCTCAGTCTAGGCAGAAGAGTTATGCAGACTCAAAATGCAAGGAGGTAACCTATGAAATTGGACACTGAGCATATCTGCGAGTATCACCATTGCGAGGAGTGAAACGTTTTGGAGTCAAGGGAAAGTTAGCCCCGAGATTTGTAGGACCGTATCGTATTTTGGAACAGATGGGAGAAGTTGTATACAAGTTGGAGTTATCCGAGGGATTGTCAGGAGTTCATGACGTGTTTCACATTTCACAGCTGAAGAAGTGTCATGCTGAGATGGCAGATGTACCGCTAAGAGATACAGTACCCCTGGAGGCGATTCAGTTGGACAGTGATTTGACTTATGAGGAGAAACCAGTTAAGATTCTTGAGTTTGCCAGCAGAGTCACCCGCAGTAAGGTCATCAAGTTTTGTAAAGTTCGGTGGAGCCACCATACCGAGGATGAAGCCACCTAGGAACGGGAGGATGATCTTCGCAAAGACCACCCACACCTATTTTCTAGCCAACCCGAATCTCGAGGGCGAGATTCATCTTAAGGGGGGTAGGTTTGTAACATCCCAAATTTTCAATTTGGAATGTTATACATAGTCATCCATGCATATCATATTTTATTCGCATTTCATCTCGCGATCCTCGAAATCCTAAGCAACTCAAGGACCCTCGGAGAGAGTTGGGGATTTCCCGGTTTTCAAATTTGATCTCTATCAAATTTTGAAAACGAGGATTTTTGGTTTTAATTATTTTCTCTCCATAAATATTTCACACTAAAATATATGAGAGGAGATAACATGACTTCTCCAAGATAATTGAAATATCGAAGGAAAATATTAAAACCAAATAATTTTTTATTTGGATTTTATTGCAATTTTGTTTGCATTAGAAAAATTGCGCTTTTTCCAAAATTGCATTTTAGGGCCAAGAAAAGGTTCATCTCGTTCTAAATATTTTATTTAGACGGTGAAAATTTATTTTGGCATTTTTAGATGTTTTTTTTATTTTTTTAGGAGTTATTTCGGTCGGCGAAATTATTTAAAAAAAAGAGGTTCCCGCGCCGACTGGGCCTAAGGCCCAGCCGCGCCAGGCCGCCACCGCCGCCTTCCCCGCGAACGCGGCCGCCGCCGACTCGGACTAGGAGTCCGAGCCGGACTCCTCTCCGCCGCCGCATCTTGCCCCCTCCTCCAAGCAACCCCGCCATTATATACGCCGCCACCCCGCCCCCAACACCCCAGCACACCACCGCCGCCCGCGCCGCGCCAAGCCGCCGCCGCAGCCAAGCCGTCGCCGCCGCCTGCCGCCGCCGCAGTCCGCACGGCCGCCGAGCGTCGCCGCCCCCTAAGCCGCCGGACCTCTCGCCGGAGGTAGCCACCGCGCCCCGCCGCCGGTTTTTTTATAAAGACCAACCGGTTTTTTTAGAAACCTAGATCCGTTCTTTTAGGATTCGCCGGTTTTTGTCGGTTCTTCTACTTGGCGAACGTTCGTCCGAACGATCATTTGAACGAACGGTTCTTCGCCCGTTAGAAACAGCCAACGAACACTCGTTCGTTAGTCTGTTCGTCAGTTTTCTTTTATTAGATTTATTCCGCGATTTTCTCTGATCGCGATTTCTGATCAGATCTTAGTTTCTGTTTTTCTTTTCGCTCGTTAGTCGGAATCAGGCGATTCAAGCGCCTGGATTTCGTCTCGAAACCCTCTTTCCTCTTACCCAACTCAAACAAGTTTTCTCTACTGTAAAATTTGACCTAGTTTCAGATTAGTAAACGAAGCTTCTTTCTTTCGCCATTTGAGTTTCGTTGCTCCGTTTCATTTGATTCTTTTTGCGAACCGAAGTTCTTAAGTTGAAACTTCTGGTCAACCTATTTTGTTTGAGTTTTGCTTGTGCATCGTTGCTTGTTACTTATGTATGCTATTGTTTGCTTGCGATAGAACACCCGGAGTGCGAAGCGTGCTACTACGAGTCCCTAGGTTTCGCAGATTGTCAGCAAGGCAAGTAACACTTTGATCATATCCCTTTTATCACCCAGTTTTTATGCATAGGCTCAATCCTCAAACATTTCATGATTAGGATGTCATTAACTTGTGGGTTGGGAAGTAGTTGATGAGGTAGAACCTATTGCCCTGTTACATTCAAACCCTTGGGAGTTACTCTACGTGTTGCTTATATATATATTATGCTATGCTATACTCGTAGACGTGGTTTGGGTTTGAGTGAAATACATGACAGATGTGAGCTTGTTAATTAATGGTTCAACTTAAGGTGGCAACTTAATCAAACATCTGGGTGGATTGAGGCACCTGGAGTACCCAGTGTTGCCTGTATTTTTTGGAAATCCCGGAGTACCCATGTGATATTCCTATGGATCGCCACCCAGGCTCAAAGGGAACTGAGATGATTCATGCTACAAACTTTCGTGTGCAGCCACAAGCTATTATGGGCTCTAGCATAGTTGAGTAAGTTACATGAAGCTCTTGAAGAGGCAGATCAGCAGGTAGTGGGATGTAGGTTTGGTATGGTCTATCCGGAGTAGAGAGTTAATGTTTCTGAAAGACTGTGTCTCGGTCATCCGTTTCTCAAACACCCTATAGTGCGAGAAATCCAACAGAAGAGATCGAGTCTTGTGGGGAAAGTGCGCAAACCTCTGCAGAGTGTACAAACTAATCATGGTTAGCCATGTCCCCGGTTATGGACAATTCTTGAGTATCTAGTACTTGGATTATCACATGTATCTCATCACTCTTAATTAATTTTGTTGGGTTGTTAATCACTTTAATTGGGATTGATTTGAAGGAACCTTCTCAATGATGTTTCAACTACCATGATAGTTAAATAAAATCTATTCCTTTGTTGTAGGGAAAAATTGGCTTTTCGCAAAATTGTAACCATAGAGCTTTCCACCAGCCAAATATGCATGTAGTGATAGCATTATTCTATTCTTGCTCTACTCTGTTACATTGCCAGCATATTCCATGTGCTGACCCATTTTCGGGCTGCAACGTATTATGTTGCAGACTTTTCAGACGAGGAGTAAGGTTCGTTAGGTCGTTGCCGTGCAGCTCAGCTATGCCGTTGGAGTTGATGGACTCACTTTATCTTCCAAGCCTTCCGCTGTTATCGTATTAGATGGCCTTAAGCCATATTATTGTAATAAGTTCTCTCTTGAGACATTCAATGTAATAAGTGTCTGATTGCTACTCTGTTATAAATCCTTTGAGTATTGTGTGTGTCAGCATTACCGATTGAGGGAGTCCTGGATTAGGGGGTGTCCGGATGGCCGGACTATACCTTCAGTCGAACTCCTGGACTATGAAGATACAAGATTGAAGACTTCGTCCCGTGTCCGGGAGGGACTTTCCTTGGTATGGAAGGCAAGCTTGGCGATATGGATATGCAGATCTCCTACCATTGTAACCGACTCTATGTAACCCTAACCCTACCCGGTATCTATATAAACCGGAGGGTTTTAGTCCGTAGGACAACATACACATCAACAATCATACCATAGGCTAGCTTCTAGGGTTTAGCCTCCTCGATCTCGTGGTAGGTCTACCCTTGTACTACCCATATCATCAATATTAATCAAGCAGGACGTAGGGTTTTACCTCCATCGAGAGGGCCCGAACCTGGGTAAAACTTCGTGTCCCTTGTCTCCTGTTACCATCCGGCCTAGACACACAGATCGGGACCCCCTACCCGAGATCCGCCGGTTTTGACACCGACATTGGTGCTTTCATTGAGAGTTCCTCTGTGTCGTCGCCGTCAGGCTCGATGGCTCCTACGATCATCAATAGCGATGCAGTCCAGGGTGTGACCTTCCTCCCCGGACAGATCTTCGTCTTCGGCGGCTTCGCACTACAGGCTAATTCGCTTGGCCATCTGGAGTAGATCGAAAGCTACACCCCTGGCCGTCAGGTCAGATTTGGAAGTTTAAACTACACGACTGACATCCGCGGGGACTTGATCTTCGACGGATTTGAGCCACTGCCGAGCGCGCCGCACTGTCACAACGAGCATGATCTAGCTCTGCCGCCGAACAGTGCCCTGGAGGCCACACCCGCATCGGCTCCGACCCTTAATTCGGAGCCAACTGTGCCGATCGAGGATGGCCGGTTGGACGCCACCCCGGGGGCTGCGACCCCAACGGCGATTGAGCTGAGCACTAGCACCGTACTCTGCGAGACTCGTGACTCCAAGGAGCTGGTCTCCTATCCGGACTCCGAACCCTCCACGCCCCTGCCAATCGAACCTGATTGGGCGCCGATTATGGGGTTCACTACCGCAGACATCTTTCAGCACTCGCCTTTCGGCGATATCGTGAAGTCATTGAAGTCTCTCTCTTTATCAGGAGAGCCCTGGCCGGACTATGGTCAGCGAGATTGGGATGCGGACGATGAAGAAATTCAAAGCCCACCCACCACCCACTTTGTAGCCACTGTCGACGATTTAACCGACATGCTCGACTTCGACACCGGGACATCGACGGTATGGACGCCGATGAAGGAGACGATGAAGAACCAGCGCCTACTGGGCCGTGGAACGCCACCTCGTCATATGACATATACATGGTGGACGCACCAAAAGATGACGACGAGGAGCGGAAGGACGCACCGAAGGCTTGTTCCCTCGAAAAGCAGTCAAAGCGGCGACGCAAGCGCCGCCCCAAATCCCGCCTCGACAGAAATAGCAATCACACAGACCAAGCGCTGGAGCAGGGTGAACCGCTGCCGGACAACGGCAATCCGGATAATCAAACTGAACAAACAAATCCTATCGAGGATAATGGTACGGATGACATAACGCCGGACAGACACCCGGAGCAACAGACTGCCCGTAAAAGGCTTGTTGCCACCACGAGGAGCCTGAAAAAGTAGAAGCAAAGGCTCAAGGCCGCGCAAGACACACTCCAATTGAGATGGAGTAAAATACTCAGCACTGTAGCAAGGTACGGCGACAATCGCCCCTCCAAGAGCTACCCAAAGCGGAAACTGCTACCCGAATTCGATGAGGAGGCCTCAGAACCCCCACAACCAAATATTGAAGCAACCACCTGGTCGGATAGATGACCCCTCTACCAATACAGAGCGGCACACAACTCCGCTCACCATACAACACGCAACCAATGCGAGGGCTCGCACCCAAAGGACGGTTTAACAAGATCCATCTATGGTCCACGCAAGAGCGCCCCAGCATACAATGCAACACAACAAACATCCGAACAACGCAGTACACCCAGCTACAAGGGTGCCGCACACCCCCTATGTTTCACCGATGAGGTGCTGGATCACGAATTTCTAGAAGGATTCAAGCCCGTAAACATAGAGGCATACGACGGAACAACAGACCCTAGGGTCTGGATTGAGGACTACATCCTTCATATCCATATGGCTCGAGGAGATGATCTCCATGCCATCAAGTACCTACCCCTCAAGCTCAAAGGGCCAGCTCGTCACTGGCTCAAAGGCCTCCCCGAAAGCTCCATCGGAAGTTGGGAAGAGCTCGAAGACGCCTTTCGGGCAAATTTTCAAGGGACTTATGTCCGACCTCCGGATGCGGACGATTTGAGTCATATAACTCAACAGCCCGGAGAGTCAGCCCGAAAGCTTTGGAACAGGTTTCTTACTAAAAAGAACCAGATTGTCGACTGTCCGGACGCTGAAGCCTTAGCAGCTTTCAAGCATAGCGTCCGTGACGAATGGCTCGCCAGACACCTCGGCCAAAATAAGCCGAGAACGATGGCCGCATTAACAAACCTCATGACCCGCTTTTGCGCGGGGGAGGACGACTGGCTAGCCAGATGCAGCACCAGCGACCCCAGTACATCTGAAGTTAGAGATGGAAACGGGAAATCACGGCGCAACAGCAATAACAAACGCCGGAATAAAGAAGACAGCACGAAGGGAACGGCAGTAAATGCCGGATTCAAAAGCTCTCGGCCAGGTCAAAAGCCGCCTAAAGGCACCAGGGATGAACTGTCCAGCCTCAACAAAATTCTGGACCAAGTATGTCAGATCCATAGTACCCCTGGTAAACCTGCTAATCATACCCACAGAGAATGTTGGGTCTTCAAGCATTCCGGCAAGCTCAACGCCGTACATAAGGGGGAGGATACACCAAGTGAAGACGAGGACAAGCCTCCCAAGCAAGACACGGCGGAACAAAAGAAATTTCCACCAGAAGTCAAAACAGTAAACGTGTTACACATAATCAAGGAAAAAAAACAATACGGCACTCCCAGGAAAGTATACCCAAGTGCCTATCACTACGAAGTCCTACCACTGGTCATCTCAACCGATCACTTTCGACCATCGCGATTACTCAGCAAGTATCCGACACGCAGGATGGGCTGCCCTAGTATTAAACCCAGTAATTGGCGGATATCACTTCACAAGGGTCTTGGTGAACGGCGGCAGTAGCCTAAACCTAATATATAGGATACAATCTGCAGGATGGGGTTAGACCCAACACAAATTCGCCATAGCAATACTACCTTTAAAGGAGTAACGCCAGGCCCAGGGGCTTGTTGTACGGGCTCCCTATTACTACAAGTTATATTCGGCTCCCCCGATAACTTCCGTCGCGAGCATTTAACTTTCCACATCGCTCCGTTTCAAAGTGGCTATCAAGCATTGCTCGGACGCGAAGCTTTCGCTCGCTTTAATGCAATACCGCACTATGCCTCCCTCACACTCAAGATGCCTGGTCCACGTGGCATCATTACAGTGCACGGAAATATCAAGCGATCTCTGCACGCCGAAGAGAGTGAGGCTGCGTTGGCCGCCGCACACTAAAAGCGCCCGGAAAAACGAAAGCATCCAATAGGTCGTCAAGACCTCAGATACAACTAATCAAGTCCGGCGCCGCTATTTATACGGAAATAAGTGGTCACACCCCTATTTGTCAATACAAGGGGCTCAACGCGCACAGACAAGTGGCAATTTCCTATCATCTTGAATTACACATGGTTTCTTTAAAAATTATCCCTTTTTGCATGACAACTTTTTCACTTAACTTCCTCTCTTTTACAGACGATCATCGTGCTACACCAGTCCGGGATATGGCACAACGGAGACACAGGCGCAGACGTGTAGCAGGGACCCGCTCCAGGGATTCTTTTTAGATTAAGACCCTGCGTAAACCTTTTTTACTGTCTCTTGTTGATACATATCCACCGTTGAGAAGGATGCTGACGTCTTGGCATGTGGCCACGCCAGAATAATGCACGTACCTGGACACAAGGGGCTTCTTAAAAAGGCCATTATTTAGGCCCGGTTTATACCACAAAGACCGAATACCTTAGGGAGTGTTCGGCGTCGCGAGTTTGGCCCTATATGCATCAGCTCCGAATCATTGTCTTTGGTCAAATGTTGGGTTTTCCCGGCTCCTGTGTTTTGGTGCCTTACGTTCCGCTTTACCGGCTAAGGTAGAACCAGGAGAACTACTGCGATTGTGCCCTGGTTCATCCGGACGAGCACCTCAGTAGAGAAAGCCGAAAACTGACTGTCATGATATAGCGTGAGACTGGTCAACCACTTGATGACATGTGGGAATGTTAGAATTCCTCCGCCTTAACGAAGGGCCGTTTTCCGGCCAGGCATGTACGCACCCCAGAACCGGGAGAGTGCGGAGCCACCAGGGGCTATCTAGTAGCCCCACTGTCAAACTCCTATGGCTAAGTGAAAGTGCTAAAGCATTACAGTCCGGTTGCCTCGCTCGCTCCGCTATCACCTCCTTAATAGGACCAAGACGTTGGGTTAAGTGTGAACGTGTGTTTTTGCGAGCACCTCCGCATTATATGCGTGGGGGCTGAAGCCAACGACTGCAATCTTTCAGGTTATACACATGTATACATAAACGGCCGCCCAGGAGGCATCATATTACTTTCAGGCAAAAGTATAAAAATAGCCTTATAAAAATTTATAAAAGCATTTCACTTACAATGAGATTACATATCACTCAAACATAATATTTTTTGAGCACTGGGTCTCTATCAAACGGGCACCCTCAAGAACTTCTTCAAAATAGTGCTCAGCAGCCTTTCGACCTATGGCCGAATCCCGCGCTGCAACATTGATAGCATCCATCTCCGCCCAGTATGCCTTAACATGGGCAAAGGCCATCCGTGCGCCCTCTATGCACACCGACCTCTTCATCACATTAATGCGCGACACCACGTCAAGGAACTGCTGCACCAAGCTGAAATAGCTGTTCGGTTTTGACCTTTCCGGCCATAACTGATCCACAACAGACCTCATGGAGAGTCCGGACAACCTATTTAGTTTGGCCCATTCGGGTAATTGGTCAGTCAATGAAAGTGGACGCTCGGGAGAATGGAACTGTCTCCAAAACAGCTGGTCTACTCCACGGGCCGTCTGACCCTGGAAGTACTTGGCTGCATGGGCAGCGCTCGCCGCCAAATCCATATACACATCCTCCGAACTCCACAGCCGATCGAGAGGGGCATACCATGGATCTCCGAATTTCCTCCGCAACATAAAGGATTTCCCAGCTACAATATCCCCGGCTTCCCGCAGCTCCTCCGTCTTTGCCCTCATAGCAGAGCGGAGATCCTTTTTCGTCGCAGCAGCCTTTTCAAGGTCCGATTCCTTCACCTGGTTTTCTTTTTCAAGAACCCGGCAATGGTCCGCGGCAGCTTTTAATTCTATAGCCATCTTGGCCATCTTGTCTCGGCTCTCTCCATGTGCGGCCTTCTCAGCTTGCAACTCTTCGGACGCCTTCAAGGCAGCCGCATTACCCAACCTCGCTTGTTCCTTGGCTCGGGCAAGTTCTGCCCGCAAGGCTTCAACAGTGGCAGCTCCATCTGAAGTCACAACATATTAAAGATGCTGGCATCATGCTGCTCTTCCTATTGTGGCATTTACCAGATAATGACACTTACCCTGTGCCTCGTCAAGCCTTTTGTTAACAAGCTCGATGTTGGTGTCTGCCGCATCCAACTGCCGTTCTAAATGGGCAAACTCGCTAGTCCGGCTAGCCACTGGAGCTTCCATTACCTGCACATAGAGGCAGTATGGTTATTGCCTAGGAATATGATCCTCTGTTCATCGTCGTTTCCGATGACAACCAGAGTCTCAGGGGCTACTATCTACACAGGGCACACCTAGCATGTGCAGGACTACCATACATTCTTTTACGTACCTCAGAGCCAGTTAGTAGACTCATAAAAGCTTCATGCAATCCGCCTTCGGCGGACGATATTCTCTCCATCACCGTATTCATCAGCACACGGTGTTCATCTGAGATGGCCGCTCGCCCCACCAACTCCCTCAGAACATCCGATCGCACACTAGACGGTGCCGGACTCTTTTGTCTGCTCTCTTCAGGAGCCGGACACTGGGAGCTTCGGGGGTCAATGGGATTACCTTCTGGCCTCACCGGACTCGGAGAGGCCCTCCGCGATGACACTTCAGGGTCGCCCGCTTCCGGAGCGGAGGAGTCCGGAGGAGGCGTCTCATTCTCCATCATCTCTGGAAGAAGCTCCCCCGAAGACGAGCTCATTTGAGAGGGGCTAAGGCCCGAACTGCAGAAATATATGCGGTGGTTATCATCTCAGAAGAAAAAGATGGCATATCTGTACTGTTAAAGTATTTCGGGTCACTTATGACTCGCGGGAGAATTGATCCCCCCGCGGACTTTGTGTGGCAACGGCGCCCCCCAAGGTAGGACCCTCTGTGGGAGACTTCTTCTCCCGTTTGGAAGCTTCGGCTTCCGAATCCCCGGGCGCAGTCCTTTTCCTCTTTTGTTCACATTCCTTCATGGAGACGCTCGCTCCCTTGGTTAGAGTGGGCAGCATTGGGGGCCCGCGTCCGCCCGCATTATCCTCCACAGTATCTTCCTTCAAGGGCTCTGGGCAGGGTGCGGTCTGGAGCATCTTTTCCAATACCGAATTTTCCAAACCCTCAGGGAGGGGGGCCGAACACCGAATCAACTTCGCCTTTGTTATCCAGTCTTGGTCAAAAAGCGAACTCTCAGAGATAACTTCGTAACAAAGTAGAGAAAGTATGTTCGGCCGGAAGATGCCGTACCTATTCGGCGGTGCGGTTGCTACTCAGGCCCACGTCCTCGGTAATTTCCGGACACTCCATCTGAGGTCCGAAGAATGACTTGTACATCTCCTCGTGCGTTAGGCCGAGAAAATTTTGAATGGCATGCGGTCCCTCGGGATTGAACTCCCACAGGAGAAGAGGCCGGCGTTTGCAAGGCTGGACTTGACGAACCAGCATAACCTGTATCACCGCAACCAAACTGAAATCTCCATTGAAGAGATCTCGAATGCGGCCTTGCAGTATAGGCACGTCCTTGGCTGGCCCCCAGCTCAGACCTCTGCTGATCCATGACATCAGTTGTGGTGGGGGGCCCGAGCGGAAAACAGGGGGCCGCCCACTTGGCACTTCTAGGAGCCGTGATGTAGAAACACTCTTGTTGCCACAATTCAGACACCTCTGGGATGGAACCTTTGGGCCACGGAGCTCCCGTCATCTTGCATATTGAGGCACCTCCACACGTTGCATGCTCCCCCTCGACCAGCTTCGGCTTCACTTCAAAGGTCTTGAGCCATAGGCCAAAGTGAGGGGTAACCCGGAGGAAGGCCTCGCACACGATAATAAATGTCGTGATATGAAGAAGGGAGTCCGGAGCTAGATCATGAAAATCTAGTCCGTAGTAAAACATCAAACCCCTGACGAAAGGATCCAGGGCAAGGCCTAGGCCTCGGAGGAAGTGGGAAACGAACATGACGTTCTCGTTGGGTTCAGGGGTGGGGACAGCCTGTCCTCGGGGAGGTAGCCGATGCAGAATCTCGGCGGTCAGATATCTGGCCTCCCTCAACTTCTTGATGTCTTCTTCTGTGACGGAGGAAGGCATCCATCGGCCTTGAAGGCTAGATCCGGACATGACTGAAGGTTCGGGGCGCCTGACCTGAACTTCAGGCGTTTGAGCTTGAGGTGGGGGAAGGATTCGATTGAGCACGGGAGGGAAAATAAAAGCCTTGTCCCCTTTATAAAGAGGGTGAATATCAAGCGTCCTCTCCGTGTCCGTTTGGACTTGCCTATAATCTAGGAGTCCTGGAAGCGGTTGGGTTGCCCACGCCCGTATTGATGAGAATCACGGAATAAGGGGACACGATCTCTGCTTTAACAAGACGTGCCAAGGAAACCGCCTCGCATAACGCGCTAAGATGGGACAGTAAAACGGTTCGAATAAAAGCTTGGCCGTGGTGTGATGTCACACTACGGAATACGTTAGCAGATTAGATTTCTGTAAATATTATTCTCTCTATGGCAATATGTGGAAACTTATTTTGCAGAGCCGGACACTATCTTTGTGTTCAAAATCTTCTATGAAGTACTTGGAGGAGGAACCCGCCTTGCAATGTCAAAGACAATATGCGCGCCAGACTCGTCATCATTGAAGCCTGCTTCAGGGACTACTGAGGGAGTCCTGGATTAGGGGGTGTCCGGATGGCCGAACTATACCTTCAGCCGGACTCCTGGACTATGAAGATACAAGATTGAAGACTTCGTCCCGTGTCCGAGAGGGACTTTCCTTGGCGTGGAAGGCAAGCTTGGGGATATGGATATGCAGATCTCCTACCATTGTAACCGACTCTATGTAACCCTAACCCTACCTGGTGTCTATATAAACCGGAGGGTTTTAGTCCGTAGGACAACATACACATCAACAATCATACCATAGGCTAGCTTCTAGGGTTTAGCCTCCTCGATCTCGTGGTAGATCTTCTCTTGTACTACCCATATCATCAATATTAATCAAGCAGGACGTAGGGTTTTACCTCCATCGAGAGGGCCCGAACCTGGGTAAAACTTCATGTCCCTTGTCTCCTGTTACCATCCGGCCTAGACGCACAGATCAGGACCCCCTACCCGAGATCCACTGGTTTTGACACCGACACCGATCCAGGGATGACACTGAAGCACAGAGACTTGACCATCTGAGGTCGGGTCGCTACACAGAGGCTCTGAACAGGTCTCCTCGGATAGAGCGCGCTGCTCATGCTTTCAGGTTCACGCAAGCCAGCCCCCTACCTTGCACGCCAAAGATCTTGTGGGAAACCACGGCCACCTATGGGACCAGAGGGCCCCTTGCTAGTTCGGCCGGGGGACGCCGCGTTGCACAAAGAGCAGACGGGCGTGGGACAACACGGCAGAAATCACGCAAGCAATTTTACCCGGGTTCGGGCCGCCGTGAGGCGTAAAACCCTACTCCTGCTTTGGTTGATTGATGGTGGAAAAACTGGTGATGAGGCATAGCACACTGTCCGACAGGGGTTGCCCTGTAATGAAACACGACGTATACTTTGTGTTTAGTCACACTATCTCTAGTGTTCGTGTGGAATTGATATTTTCAGTTGGATCTTAAATGCGTGTTTATCCATTTGAGCACTATATGTTTGTGTTCGTATGATCAATCCTTATGTATGCTCTAGATGCCTGCCGGTATCATATTGCTGTGATTGTCGTAAGGGTCCGGCCCTTAACAGTCATCTTGGCGTGGATGCGCCCCGGCAGGTTTTCCTAGGTAGCTCTCGACGCAGCCTCTCGAGCTGCGAGCATGGCTCGGGACAGGACAATGGTGCGATCAAAGAAACTAGCCAAGGTTCCATCAAAGGAGAGTTTTCACGATATGAGCACTCACCAAAGTCAAAGGGTAAGCAACTGCAAAAATTCGAGATGTATCAACAAAAAAGTGATAATGTAGACTCATCTTTCGTTTTGAGCTTCCTTCTCCTCTGTTGGGCCGCGCGCGCTTGGCGCGTTTGCGATGCCCGGAGGAGTGGAAGTTAATCGGGAAGTTCTTTTTTTCCTGGCATGGACCGACACATGTCTTGTGCGACTGCCGGTGTACAGCGCCGGGCTCTCCCGGTCTCCTTCCCTTCCCTCCCTCCTCCCCTTTTTTGAAATAGCCTGGCGGCAGCTAGCACGTGGACTATGCCAATGCAGATGGTTCTGCCGAGGCATGCTTGCCGAGGCATCAACCAACAGATTTATACCCGCACTTCACTCAGGATTTCCCAAAAATAGGGGAAATACTGGACCAATTATCGTGTGGTAGTCATCGACATCGGGGATGCCAGGGCCAATATGGCTCGATTGCTGCTGAAGGGAGGGAACAGGAAAAAGGAGATCTTGTGCCCGCGCGGCCTGCCTCCTTTTCCCGAATGACACATGAATGGCGGGCGCACCGTCTGCGTCGCAGAGAGGAGAATACCTCCACCAGTGGTGATCTTCGTCCTCGCCGTAGCTACGACGAGGCGCGGAGACGAACAATGTGGTGCGTGGATGGCCCCGCTTAGTTTTCGTGTCTTATGTTGGGGAATGTAGTATTTCAAAATTTTACCTACGATCGCGCAAGATCTATCTAGGAGATGCATAGCAACAAGCGGGGAAGATCATCTTCATACCCTTGAAGATCGCAAAGCGGAAGCGTTTATCAACGCGGTTGATGTAGTCGTACACCTTCACGATCCATCCCGATCAAGTACTGAATGTACGGCACCTACGCGTTCAGCTCAATGACGTCCTCGCCTTCTTGATCCAGCAAGACGGGCGAAGTAGTAGATGAGTTCCGGCAGCACAACGGCATGGCGACGGTGTTGGTGAACAATGATACGTCTCCAACGTATCTATAAATTTTTATTGTTCCATGATATTATATTATCAACCTTGGATGTTCTGTATGCATTTATATGCTATTTTATATGATTTTTGGGACTAACCTATTAACCTAGAGCCCAGTGCCAATTTCTGTTTTTCCTTGTTTTTGACTATCGCAGAAAAGGAAAACCAAACGGAGTCCAATTGACCTGAAATTTCACACAGATCATCTTTGGACCAGAAGAAGCCAACGGAGTACCGGAGATAGGCCAGAAGAGTCCCGAGGCCACCATGAGGGTGGGGGCGCGCCCCCCTACCTCGTGGCCGCCTCGGGGACCCCCTGACTTGTTCCCGACTCCAACACCTCTTATATAACCCCAAACTTCTAGAAAGAAACCAATCTAGACCCGTTCTAGCACCTTGCCAGAGGGGGGAATCCCTCTCCGATGGCCATCCACATCATCCCGGTGCTCTCCATGATGAGGAGGGAGTAGTTCACCCTTGGGGCTGAGGGTATGTACCAGTATCTATGTGTTTGATCTCTCTCTCTCTCTCTCTCGTGTTCTTGATTCCGAACGATCTTGATGTATCGCAAGCTTTGCTATTATAGTTGGATCTTATGATGTTTATCCCCCTCTACTCTCTTATGATGAATTGAGTTTTCCCTTTGAAGTTATCTTATCGGATTGAGTCTTTAAGGATTTGAGAACACTTGTTGTATGTCTTACATGTGCTTATCTGTGGTGACTATGGGATATCACGTGATCCACTTATATATGTTTTGGTGATCAACTTGCAAGTTCCGTGACCTCATGAACTTATGAATAGGGGTTGGCACACGTTTTCGTCTTGACTCTCCGGTAGAAACTTTGGGGCGCTCTTTGAAGTTCTTTGTGTTGGTTGAATAGATGAATATGCGATTGTGTGATGCATATCGCATAATCATACCCACGGATACTTGAGGTGACATTGGAGTATCTAGGTAACATTAGGGTTTTGGTTGATTTGTGTCTTAAGGTGTTATTATAGTACGGACTCTTGAATAGATCGATCAGAAAGAATAACTTTGAGGTGGTTTCGTACCCTACAATAATCTCTTCGTTTGTTCTCCGCTATTAGTGACTTTGGAGTGAGTCTTTGTTGCATGTTGAGGGATTGTTATATGATCCAATTGTGTTATTATTGTTGAGAGAACTTGCATTAGTTAAAGTATGAACCCTAGGCCCTGTTTCCTAGCATTGCAATACCGTTTACGCTCACTTTTACCACTTGCTACCTTACTGTTTTTATATTTTCAGATTACAAAAACTTATATCTACCATCCATACCGCACTTGTATCACCATCTCTTCGCCGAACTAGTTCATTTATACAATTTACCATTGTATTGGGTGTGTTGGGGACACAAGAGACTCTTTGTTATTTGGTTGTAGGGTTGTTTGAGAGAGACCATCTTCATCCTACGCCTCCCACAGATTGATAAACCTTAGTTCATCCACTTGAGGGAAATTTGCTACTGTCCTACAAACCTCTACACTTGGAGGCCCAACAACGTCTACAAGAATAAGGTTTTGTAGTAGACATCAAGCTCTTTTCTGGCACCATTGCCAGGGAGGTTAGCGCTTGAAGGTATATCTTTAGATCTTGGAATCGAATCTTTTTGTTTCTTGTTTTATCACTAGTTTAGTTTATAAAAGAAAATTATGAAAAAATGTACTTGAGGGTACCTCATATGCTTCACCTTTTAAATGTCTTTCATGAAAATAAGGATTCCAATAATTGTGCCAAAGTGTTAGAAGAAGAATGTATAAAATGTTTGGCACTAAATATTTGGATAATGAGCATGAGTGCAATGTTGTTAGTATGAATTCTTTGAATATCCATGATGCTAATGATATGCAAAGCCACAAGCTTGGGGATGCCATGTTTGATGAAGATGATATTTTTTGTCCCCCATGTTTTGATGAGCAAATTTATTTTGATGATAGCATGCCTCCTATTTATGATGATTATATTGATGAAAGTGGGTTTGGCAGAGTGTCAACTTTAGGAAGTAATGATCCCACTATTTTGGAGGATGTTGAATCTTATTGTGATAATTATGGAAGTGGATTTGGAGAGGTCATGACTTTACTTAGTAATGATTCCACTATTTCGGAAGAGGTTCCAATTGATTTTGAGAACAAAGTTGCTATCTATGATGATTATTGTGATGACATGTATGTTATAAAGAACAATTATAACCATGAAACTTGTCATCTTGATTTTAATTTTCAATTGGATGATGCCTCACATGATAGTTATTTTGTTGAGTTTGCTCCCACTACTATTCATGAGAAGAATTTTGCTTATGTGGAGAGTAGTAAATTTTCTATGCTTGTAGATCATGAAAAGAATGCTTTATGTGATAGTTATATTGTTGAATTCATTCATGATGCTACTGAAAATTATTATGAGGGAGGAACATATGCGTGTACGAATTGCAATGATATCAAGTTTCCTCTCTATGTGCTTAAAGTTTTGAAGTTATGCTTGTTTTTCCCTCCTATGCTAGTTAATTATTGTTCCCATAAATTGTTTGCTCACAAAATCCCTATGCATAAGAAGTGGGTTAGGCTTAAATAGTTATAATCTTCATGATGTTCTCTTTATGTTTCAATTCTTATCTTTTATGTGAGCATCATTGAAATCATCATGCCTAGATAGGGGCGTTAAACGATAGCGCTTGTTGGGAGGCAACCCAATTTTATTTTTGTTCCTTGCTTTTTGTTAATTTTTAGTAATAAATAACTCATCTAGACTATGTTTAGATGTGGTTTTATGTGTTAATTAGTGTTTGTGCCAAGTAGAACCTTTGGGAAGACTTGGGTGAAGTCTTTGCGATCTTGCTGTAAAAAACAGAAACTTTTGCGCTAACGAGATTAGCTGCAATTTTTTACTGGAGAGTGATATTAGGTTGATTCTTTTTGAAGATGATTAATATACAAATTACTCATGTCCACCAATTTATTTTCGAATTTTTTTAGTTCTATAAGTATACGTTTGATACAGCTGACTATAGACTGTTTTGCTTTTGACAGATTCTGTTTTCATTGTGTTGTTTGCTTATTTTGATGAATCTATGAGTTGTATTGGAGGGTATGAACCATAGAGAAGTTGGAATACAGTAAATATTACACCAATATGAATTTATAATGAGTTCACAACAGTACATGTGGTGTTTTATTTTCTTATACTAACGGAGCTCATGAGATTTTTTGTTATGTTTTGTGTTCTGAAGTTTTCAAGTTTTGGGTAAAGATTCGATGGACTATGGAATAAGGAGTGTCAAGAGCCTAATCTTGGGGATGCCCAAGGCACCCCAAGGTAATATTCAAGGACAACCAAGAGCCTAAGCTTGGGAATGCCCCGGAAGGCATCCCCTCTTTCGTCTTTGTTCATCGGTACCTTTACTTTGGAGCTATATTTTTATTCACCACATGATATGTGTTTTGCTTGGAGCATCATTTTATTTTCTTTTGTTTTGCTTGATGTTGAATAAAATACCAAGATCTGGAATTCTTAAATGTTAGAGAGTCTTCACATAGTTACATAATTATTCAACTACTCATTGATCTTCACTTATATCTTTTGGAGTAGTTTGTCATTTGCTCTAGTGCTTCACTTATATATTCTTAGAGCATGGTGGTGGTTTTATTTTTAAGAAATTGTTGAACTCTCATGATTCACTTATATCATTTTGAGAGTCTCTAAACAGAATGGTAGTTTGCTTTGGTTATGAATTTAGTCCTAATATGATAGGCATCCAAGAGGGATATAATAAAAACTTTCATATAGAGTGCGTTGAATACTATGAGAAGTTTGATACTTGATAATTGTTTTGAGATATAGAGATGGTGATATTAGAGTTGTGCTAGTTGAGTTATTTTAATTGGAGAAATACTTGTGTTGAGGTTTGCAAGTCCCGTAGAATGCATGTATGATAACTGTTGTGTAACAAATTTGAAACATGAGGTGTTCTTTGATTGTCTTCCTTATGAGTGGCGGTTGGGGGCGAGCGATGGTCTTTTCCTACCAATCTATCCCCCTAGGAGCATGCGTGTAATGCTTGGTTTTTGATGACTTGTAGATTTTTGCAATAAGTATGTGAGTTCTTTATGACTAATGTTGAGTCCATGGATTATACGCACTCTCACCTTTCCATCATTGCTAGTCTCTTCGGTACCGAGCATTGCCCTTTCTCACCTTAAGAGTTGGTGCAAAATTCGCCGGTGCATCCAAACCCCGTGATATGATACGCTCTATCACACATAAACCTCCTTATATCTTCCTTAAAACAGCCACCATACCTACCTATTATGGCATTTCCATAGCCATTCCGAGATATATTGCCATGCAACTTTCCACCGTTTCATTTATGACACGCTTCATCATTGTCATATTGCCTTGCATGATCATGTAGTTGAAATCATATTTGTGGCAAAGACACCATGCATAATTTATCATACATGTCACTCTTGATTCATTGCCCTTCCCGGTACACCGCCGGCGGCATTCATATAGAGTCATAGTTTGTTCTAGTATCGAGTTGTAATCATTGAGTTGTAAATAAATAGAAGTGTGATGATCATCATTAATAGAGCATTGTCCCAAATAAGAAAAAGAAGGGGAGGCCAAATTAAAAAAGGAAGGCCCACAAAAAAGAGAAATAAAAAGGGACAATGCTACTATCCTTTTTCCACACTTGTGCTTTAAAGTAGCACCATGATGTTTATGATAGAGAGTCTCTTGTTTTGTCACTTTAATATACTAGTAGGAATTTTTCATTATAGAACTTGGCTTGTATATTCCAATAATGGGCTTTCTCAAATGCCCTAGGTCTTCGTGAGCAAGCAAGTTGGATGCACACCCACTTAGTTTCTTTTGTTGAGCTTTCATACATTTATAGCTCTAGTGCATCCGTTGCATGGCAATCTCTACTCCTTGCATTGACATCAATTTATGGGCATCTCCCTAGCCCGTTGATAAGCCCCGTCGATATGAGACTTTCTCCTTTTTTGTCTTCTCGACATAACCCCCATCATTATATTCTATTCCACCCATAGTGATATGTCCATGGCTCATGCTCATGTATTGCGTGAAAGTTGAAAAAAGTTTGAGATTACTAAAGTATGAAACAATTGCTTGGTTTGTCATCGGGGTTGTGCATGATGAGAGCATTCTTGTGTGACAAAAATGAAGCATGGCCAAAGTATATGATTTTGTAGGGATGAGCTTTCTTTGGCTATGTTATTTTGAGAGGACAAAATTGCTTGGTTTGTATGCTTGAAGTATTATTGTTTTTATGTCAGTATTAAAATTTTGTCTTGAAACTTTCGGATCTGAACATTCACGCCACAATAAATAAAATTACATTGAAAATATGTTAGGTAGCATTCCACATCAAAAATTCTGTTTTTATCATTTACCTACTCGAGGACGAGCAGGAATTAAGCTTGGGGATGCTTGTTACGTCTCCAACGCATCTATAATTTTTGATTGTTCCATGATATTATATTATCAACCTTGGATGTTTTATATGCATTTATATGCTATTTTATATGATTTTTGGGACTAACCTATTAACCTAGAGCCCAGTGCCAGTTTCTGTTTTTTTCCTTGTTTTTGAGTATCACAGAAAAGGAAAACCAAACGGAGTCCAATTGACCTGAAATTTCATGGGGATCATTTTTGGACCAGAAGAAGCCCACGTAGTACCAGAGATGGGCCAGAAGAGTCTTGAGGCCACCACGAGGGTGGGGGCGCAACCCTACCTCGTGGCCGCCTCGGGGACCCCCCTGACTTGTTCCCAACTCCAACACCTCTTATATAACCCCAAACATGCAGAAAGAAACCGAGATTGGGAGTTCCACTGCCATAAGCTTCTGTATCCACCGAAAACCAATCTAGACCTGTTCCGGCACCCTGTCGGAGGGGGGAATCCCTCTCCAGTGGCCATCTTCATCATCCCGACACTCTCCATGACGAGGAGGGAGTAGTTCACCCTCAGGGCTGAGGGTATGTACCGGTAGCTATGTGTTTGATCTCTCTCTCTCTCGTGTTCTTGATTCGGAACGATCTTGATGTATCGTGAGCTTTGCTATTATAGTTAGATCTTATGATGTTTCTCCCCCTCTACTCTCTTGTGATGAACTGAGTTTTCCCTCTGAAGTTATATTATCGGATTGAGTCTTTAAGGATTTGAGAACACTTGATGTATGTCTTGCAAGTGCTTATCTGTGGTGATAATGGGATATCACGCGATCCACTTGATGTATGTTTTGGTGATCAACTTGCGAGTTCCGTGACCTCGTGAACTTATGCATAGGGGTTGGCACACGTTTTCGTCCTGACTCTCCGGTAGAAACTTTGGGTTTGTGTTGGTTGAATAGATGAATCTGAGATTGTGTGATGCATATTGTATAATCATTGGAGTATCTAGGTGACATTAGGGTTTTCGTTGATTTGTGTCTTACGGTGTTATTCTAGTACGAACTCTTGAATAGATCGATCAGAAAGGATAACTTTGAGGTGGTTTCGTACCCTACAATAATCTCTTCGTTTGTTCTCCGCTATTAGTTACTTTGGAGTGACTCTTTGTTGCATGTTGAGGTATTGTTATATGATCCAATTATGTTATTATTGTCGAGAGAACTTGCACTAGTGAAAGTATGAACCCTAGGCCTTGTTTCCTAGCATTGCAATACCGTTTACGCTCACTTTTACCACTTTCTACCTTGCTGTTTTTATATTTTCAGATTACAAAAACTTATATCTACCATCCATATTGCACTTGTATCACCATCTCTTCGCCGAACTAGTGCACCTATACAATTTACCATTGTATTGGGTGTGTTGGGGACACAAGAGACCCTTTGTTATTTCGTTGCAGGGTTGTTTGAGAGAGACCATCTTCATCCTACGCCTCCCACGGATTGATAAACCTTGGATCATCCACTTGAGGAAAATTTGCTATTGTCCTACAAACCTCTGCACTTGGAGGCCTAACAACATCTACAAGAAGAAGGTTGTGTAGTAGACATCAAAAAACAATCTCCACAGTGCTTCGCCAAGCACAACGGAAACTATGACGGAGGATAAAATAGAGGGGACGGGGTTGCCGGCACACAGCTTGGTGATTCTTGATGTGTCTTGGGTGCTGGCCCTGTCCCTCTATTTATATGTTGAGCCTTGGGGTCGAAACTTGGAGTAAAAGCCTCAACAAAGTTGGTTTCACCCAAAAGGCAAGAGTCCTTCTCGGACTTCAAGGCCAGACGCTAGTGTTCCCAGTGTCTGGACCCAGATGCCTGGGACCTTGGCTTCTTGCCCCTAGACTCCGCAAAACTTCCTTTTGCCCTTTCCAAAAACCCTGTGGGCTTTCCCCTTTGGCCCAAATAAAGTGTTCTCGTACCCTAACATTTCGGGAAACATCCGGAACCCCTTCTAGTGAACTACGGAACCCTTCTGGAGTCCAAACACTATTATCCTATATATCAATCTTTACCTCCGGACCATTATGGAGCTCCTCGTCATGTCCGTGATCACATTCAGTATTCCAAACAACATTCGGTTACCAACATACATAACTCATATAGTACTATATCGTCAACGAACGTTTAAGCGTGCGGACCCTATGGGTTCGAGAACTATGTAGACATGGCCAAGACACTTCTCTGGTCAATAACCAATAGCGGAACTTGGATGCCCATATTGGTTCCTACATATTCTATGAAGATCTTTATCGGTCGAATCTTATGACAACATACGTAATTCCCTTTGTCATCGGTATGTTACTTTCCCGAGATTCGATCATTGGTATCACCATACCTAGTTCAATCTCGTTACCGGCAAGTCTATTTACTCGTTCCATAATACAGCATCCCGCAACTAACTCATTAGTCACATTGCTTGCAAGGCTTATAGTGATGTGCATTACCGAGAGGGCCCAGAGATACCTCTTCGATACACGAAGTGACAAATTCTAATCTCGATCTATGCCAACTCAACAAACACCATTGGAGACACATGTAGAGCATCTTTATAATCACCCAGTTACGTTGTGACGTTTGATAGCACTCAAGGTGTTCCTCCAGTATTCGGTAGTTGCATAATCTCATAGTTAGACGAACATGTATAAGTCATGAAGAAAGCAATAGCAATAAAACTAAATGATCATAAATGCTAAGCTAACGGATGGGTCTTGTCCATCACATCATTCTCAAATGATGTGATCCCGTTCATCAAATGACAACAAATGTTTATGGTCAGGAAACTTAACCATCTTTGATTAACGAGCTAGTCTAGTAGAGGCATACTGTGGCACCCCGGCTCAGAGAAAATCGGAACACCCCGTATTCAAGCCTAGAGATCGAGGAGAAGTCTTCTGGAATACGACACTTCTTAGCATAGAACAAACCAGCTTTCTATTATTACACGAATATGAATACAAGGTCTCGGATATTACAATGAATAACATCGGCACGGCGACACTACACCATCCTCTATTGCTCTATGCAAGCAGCAGAACAACTTGAAGCAGAGGAATAACTCTAGCAGCGGAATAACGGCGACGGTGGTGAACTCCACTCCGCAGGGACTCTGGCTGGAACGCTTATCCTAGCTCACGAACACAGGAACAACACCAAACAAGAAAGCAATCCAGGCATGACCTGCAAGCTGGCATGACACACCAGTTCAGTACATTAAATGTACTTGCAAGCTCACAATTAACCAGAAGCATTCAAGACAAACAACAGCGTGGCAATTATAGGTCAAGCAGGAATCATCACGAGATCATCAGGATAACATGGCATAAACAACATGAACTTAATACTACTAGAACAAGATGATCATGGCATGAACATATAAATCTGACGATACTAGCATGCAACATGATGACACTACATGCACCATTTATTCTACTCGGGTTACCTCGTAACCATCACATGCATCACTTACCAACCTCGAACATTACACGATCATCTCAGGATCAAATCAAGCTTGGTATAAACAATACTATAGTAATGATCAAATGACCACAAGGAGCTTGATCTTTACCCACGATTCTCGCACAACATCACGAATATCCAACAACTCGGCATCCTCGATACCACGGTGATCATTCCGGCGATCACAACCATGACCAACACTTAGTCTCGAACAGTGATCCTTCCGGCGATCACTACCAACTTATCTCATCATCGAACTGGGGTTGTTATTAAGCACATTATTATTATTACTGTTGACTCATAGTGTGACCAACTACGAACTGGGCCCTTATCCGAGGGCACGGCTATCGCTAGATTTAATATACACTCTGCAGAGGTTAGTACACTGTACCCACACCACGGAACCCATGGCCTCGCACTCCCATTCGGGTGGACCAATGGCATTCCGACAAAACCGATCTACTGTCATGACACTTTCCCGGCCACTCCGACTCACTCCTCATTGGGCTAGTCCTGGGTGGCCCCGTGTCTACCAAAGACACAACGACCACCGTCGTGGTCCGTCCCAAACATGAACAAAAGCGCTTATCTTCCAATTACGGGCACACAAGGTTATCTCTGCTTACCGGGCCAGGGTACGCACGCCCATAACCTTCCCTAGTTGGAGGCACCAGTGAGAGGCACGACAATAGACCCAGTTAGGACCCTCCCATAAAGGTAAGCGTGGTTGCACTGGTCAGTTTGATATGGTGGCACGACGATTCAGCTAACAGGTGTTCAAGTTCAATTTAATCCGGTTAAACTTGAATGCAAATATGTTGAGCCATGATAAAATAACATGATGCCAATGCATGAGCATGATATCAACATAGTCATGAGAGGACCACATAACTATCCACCATATCAACAATGCTACCATGTAATCATTTAACCAACTGGATGCAATGGGACAAGCATAACGACGACGCTCAGAACAGACGATAGTCATGCACCAAAGGCCATCACCAACATCAACATGTACTACTAGCAAGCATAAGCATATGAAAACAATACTAGCAACTAGCAGGGCATGACAACTAGGTGCATAACAACATAGCAAGAAAGTAAGCACGAATCCATAAGCATTATCGAAACAACTATATCCATATTTTAAGCAAGCAAACATTTCATAAATATTCAAGTTGAAAACCATGGCTACTGCATGACTATCATGCAAGTGGGTATTGTGGCTTTCCTGGGGTGGAAGAAATCACTGGGAGAAAGTGCGAGAGGCTCGTAGAACGAATCGTCGGAAAACATACTCTCTCGGAGGGGGCTGGTTAAGCGTAATGGCAAAATGTTCATTTTCACAGTGTCAAACCAAAGTGAAAATGAAACCCACAGAACGGGCTCAACGAAATGAAGAAGTGGGCTTTGGAATCACCTCAAACGGAGTTACGGTCGCTAAGATACGGACGTTTGAAGCCCAGGGACTATTCTGTAAAAGAATATTCACACACAGACCCTTGTCGGTTAAAACAGAAAACGCACTAAGGTAAATACGTTTCAGAGAAGGGAAAATGTATTTCACCTGAAGCAGCAACAGAATATGTTTTCCCAAAGGGAAAGCGTATTCCATTGAATGCGCTTCCACTTAAGTGACGTGGCGGTTGCGGGGCCCGGCTTGAGCAGCTGACAGGGGGGCCGCATTATCCATCTCCCTCTCCTCGCGCCTGTCTTCTTCCTCCTCGCTGCCTCCCCGATTAGAGACAGAGGAGTGAGGACAGGGAAGAGGCCACCGCCGGCCTGGCCAACTCCGGCCATCTCCGGCCGAGGTGAGGACACCGGCGGCCGCAGGATGCAACGGCGCACCCGTCCAGAGGAGAAAGAGGCGCTGGGAAGGGGTGGAGCACGAGGTGGCCGCGGCAACAGAGAACCGGGTGGCAGCCGATCCTGGGGGAAACGCGGCCACGCCTACTCCGGCGACTAGGCAAGGGGATGGGGAGGCTAGGTTGGTAGTGGGGAGGCCTCTGGTGGTGGTGGACGGAAGAGAGGGGCTCGGCTTTGGGCTAATTTAGCCGGAGGGGAGCGACGGCCATGGCATCCCACAGAGGCGAAGAGGAGCTCTCGAGCTTGAATGAGAGGCTGGGGAGGGGTAGTGGAGTGAGGCGGAGGCGATGGAGTGCTCGGGAGAGGCTCGGGTGGCCTTGTATAGGCAGAGGGGCGAGGTGCCGAGCTGTCATCGCCGCGGATGGGTGGCCGGCGCCGCGGACACATGTGCTCGCGCATGAGCTCGGAGGCAGGCGACGAGAGGGCAGGAGGGAGAGCTCACGGTGAAGAGGCGGCCAAGGGAGCGCAAGAGAGACGCGGCCGGACGCTATTAAGGCGTGGTCGACCATAGTGCGCCCGTGGGTGCACGGCGACGAGTGCCAGCGAGGAGGCTTCGGGTGGGGGAGATGGCTCCAAGAGGACGGCGACGACGCGGGGAACACGCTGGACAGGCCCGTGCTCGCTGAGACGCCGAGCAGAGGAGGGGCCCGAGCAAGAAGACGTTCTGGGCGCGGCCGATGCACGCCAAAGCGGTGGTCACCGCGCAGACTGGCATCAAGAAGAGCCAAATTGCTAGCAATTGTTGTCTAGGGGTAAGTCCTTCCTGGGGCGGTTTCAACTATGGTGGTAGCTCAGTTAAAAGCTCTGTCGTTAAATGGTAATCACCCTATGAAGTTTAGTGCAGTAAACTTGGCCGTGAAACAATACTCAACCAAGGTGAGATTAGAGCCAAATGAATTGTCTCGGGTGTTTGGGTTAGGAAGAACTACCATACTGGGGAGTTGGGCAAGAAATGGACCAAGATTTAATGCACTTGCTTTGCAACTGCATTTTTGGTCCAGAAACTTGATTTGGATGATGCACTCACATGGAGTTATGGAATGTGATGCAACTTGGCAAATCCTCATGATATGGACATATAAAGATGCTGTAAAAAGCTCATACCAAATGGACCATCCAAAATGGTACTTGCTTTACAAACATCATTTTTGTCCAGAAACTTGGAAATATTCTAGAGAAATATTGGCTCAATGAACCATGCCCAAAATGGGTGGAGGTGGGTTATATGGATAATATAAGGCCTAGAAAATTGGCATCCATAATGGAGCAAGATAAAATATACTTGCTTCACAAACTGAAATTTTGGACAGAATCAAAGAATTGAAGATGAGCTCACCTGGAGGCATGAAATAATCTCTACTTTGGTGGAGGGCTATGATATGATGATATGAGGGATCATGCAAAATGGCAACTCATTTGGATATGCCTAGCTTGCACCTCCTTCACAAAGCTTCTTTCTGGATAGAAACTTTGGAAAATCATAATTAAATAATTACTAGGCAAATGAGGTTGCATTTTGGCATGTGGCAATTATATGTACAGGAAAAGGTGTCCAAGGAGTTTGAGGTCAATTGGGAAAAGGAAAATAGCACTTGCTTCACAATGTGCCATTTAGGGCAGAATAGGAAATGAATTATTTGAGCATGATGATAAACATGAAAAATGAAATATTCTGCCATATTTGAGAAATATATGACCCAAAAAAATTTATGAGAATTATTTGGGAATTTTAGGAGTGATAGAAATAATGGTTGCTTCACATCCTAGGGCAAATTTGAGTTATTCCTCTAATAGAAAAGGAATATTCCCAAGAAAAAGAATATTGGGATTTAAGCTAGGATAAAAATGACAGGGTCAAGGGAAGGATTTGGGAATGACAAGCCACTCTGGAAACAAAGAAGAGGGCATCTTCTTCAGTTTCCAGACCACAAAGCCATGGAAAAAGAAAACTCATGTAAAACCTCAGAAAAACAAAAGAAAAAGAAAGGGCCAAAAATCAGGCTGTCACAAACCTTACCCCCTTAAAGAAATCTCGTCCTCGAGATTTGGTTGCTCAGGGAACAACTATGAAGATACTGACTTAAGGAAACCGTTTCCAACTTGGGTATCCTTTTTCTTATTTTTGTTCCCACTAAAATTTTATCTGACTGGCCCTAGGGTGATTTGCTTTAATATATCCATATTCTGACAGATCTTACCTTGCTTGATCATGCTTATACAGGCTCCAATTTCTTTTTAGATCTGCTGACTTAGCTGACTGTGATTGATTCTCATGACTGAAATATATGTCGGTCTCACAAATCCAAGAGTTATTTCCGCTGGGTCTGTCATCCGGCACTGACAATCTTTCATGGAGTGGTGATCAAATTTTTCTAGTGGACACCCAAGCTCTAACTCCTTGCATTGGGTTTCTCCACTAAACGCAGGTCCTTCGGGTTCCAAACAGTGAATTGGGTCATAACCGCTTTCCTGACCGATTCTGGCTTATCGCGGAAGTTTCTGAATCATCTTAACTGGTTCCACTGTCCTGAGTATCGGATCCGTACCAAATATTTGATTGTCGCCTGTTGTGGCTAGCATAAGAGTTTGACCTATATGATAATATCTGCGGACTTGACTAATGGTGGTTCTGCACCACGCGGGTCTTGCAACAATTTTCATACCTGCATCACTGGTCTTGCTCATTCATTATTGTTTTCTTGGTCTGGATCCTTGGCTGAAAGAGCTGGGTCGTATTGCTTCTTCGTATCACCATAGGTACTGTCGGTGCAATTTTTCGGCAATCGTAGCTTATCCTCATTTTTCTGACAGGGTACCCCATTAAATGACAGGTTCAACACCCCTCAAGTTCTGACCGCAGGAAAATGATCATCCGAACCTTTGCAAGAAATCAAAAAATAAATCAATAGCCACCAGAACGGTCTTTACAACTCAGATCTGGGACATTACTGAAATAACTCAACCACGGCTCAGGACGGCCGAAAAGCAGCTCGGAACATGAGACCGGGTTGATAAGAAGAATGTGGCAGCTCCCTAAAATAGCCAAAAAGCAGCTATAGGGATACTGTCACAAAAAGAAACTTAATACATGTACGAGACGGCCGAAAAGCAGCTCAGAACTCGTGATAGTCATTGAAGAGAGAAATAAAAATCGGCATCCACCCCGGATAGCTAAAAATAGCTTAGATCACACGCGCGGTGCCGTTATTGGTGAAAAAGGGGACAAGGGCTCATCAGGACCATTTTCCAGGTTCACAGGTACTTGTATTGAGATCATTGATGTCGTCAATCCTCATAATCCTTTGTCACCCTGCGGTGTATACTGGCTTTCTTCTCTTAACCATCCTCCTTTCTGAGTACATGCCATATTTTTGCTTGCTTCTAGGTACATCAGGTTCCAAAATCATACTCAACGAAAAATTAAACTTGTATCTGAGACATACCTTTGATAATATTTTGTCAACCTTGCACACAATTTATCTTCTTGCTGATTTGATCATTTCTACTATGAGGAGTGCACGCTGAGGGAGACTTGACACTCAGTAACATGATCAGATATCCCCCAATCTGAATGTAGTCGGCTGATAATTCCATACTTTTGTGAGGAGTGCACGTTAATGCAAACTTTATACTGACATTCCATCCCGGATTTCTTTTGTATTCAAACAAGCTATTTCCAATTTCACTGCAGTCTGCTGACAATTCCATTCTGTTTAGCTGAGTTCCCAAATATATGCATTTCTTGCTGACTCTTCGGGTCTGGTGTCGGCTGACGAGAAACTTTAATAGGGGGGGGGGGGGAATTTGTAACACTGAAGGCCCAAAGAAAGAAAGAAAAGAAATGACCAAAACAAAAGCACACAAGCATACTACTAATATAATTAATCATGCAATCATCACATATTACTACTACTCACACCATAATATGCATGCACACCTAAGCACACAAGTCGTGTGGGAAACTCTGGTATTACGGTCTAATATGATGTGGCGGTGTGCATGAAAATTATATCCATGTGTGGAAGGAGTTGGCGTAACCGAAGCTACACCAAGCACTGGCTGAACAGTGGCTGGATCTGGATGGATACACAGGTGAGGATGGACTTGATGATCAAGTAGCGAGACACAAAAGTCACGACCATATCATCATCAAGCGTACTAAAGGGATTTGTACACGTCCAAAGAATAGAATGACTGGGTAGAATAGCGGTGGAAAAACAAGGCTCGCTGGCATTGCCCTTTTTCTGATAACCAAGATCAGTAAGGGTTACCAGAGGGACGAGATGGATGGCATGATTCGGGATAGAAACAAGTCTATAACCGAAATAATATGGGTGGGTGGCGGAAAAATATACTCCATACCTGAGCATAACTCCTGCAAATGGTGTCTGGAACTCTGGGTACCAGAGCATCACTCAGTTGGGACAGAAATGACGTCGAACACCAAAGGGCAGACATGCTAAGAAGGAGGGTGCAGCCGGTGGACCGAAAACGATGCCACTTACACTCACAAGATTAACCGTTAGTTACAAAATAATAATGTATATGCATGCTATGTGACAAACAAATGCAACAATCAAGTGCAACAAACCAACTGGGTCTATACTACTGCTTTCTAACGTTCACGTGGGCTACGGCATCCTACAGCCAGACCTGCTCTGATACCAAGCCTGTGGCACCCCGGCTCAGAGAAAACCGGAACGCCCTGTATTCTAGCCCAGAGATCGAGGAGAAGTCTTCTGGAATACGACACTTCTTAGCATAGAACACACCAGCTTTCTATTATTACATGAATATGAATACAAGGTCTCCAATATTACAATGAATAACATCGGCACAGCGACACTACGCCATCCTCAGTTGCTCTATGCAAGCAGCAGAACAACTCGAAGCAGCGGAATAACTCTAGCAGCGGAACAACGGCGACGGTGGTGAACTCCACTCCGCATGGACTCTGGCTGGAACGCTTATCCTAGCTCGCGAACACAGGAACAAC
Organism: Triticum urartu; assembly: GCF_056163025.1. Taxonomy (NCBI): domain Eukaryota; kingdom Viridiplantae; phylum Streptophyta; class Magnoliopsida; order Poales; family Poaceae; genus Triticum; species Triticum urartu. Next base: position 299,246,610 of record NC_141877.1, read on the forward strand.
ACCAAACAAGCAAGCAATCCGGGCATGACCTGCAAGCTGGCATGACACGCTAGGTCAGTACATTGAATGTACTTGCAAGCTCACAATTAACCAGAAGCATTCAAGACAAACAACAGCATGGCAATTACAGGTTAAGCATGAATCATCATGAGATCATCGGGATAACATGGCATAAACAACATGAACTTAATACTGCTAGAACAAGATGATCATGGCATGAACATATAAATCTGACTATACTAGCATGCAACATGATGACACTACATGCACCATTTATTCTGCTCGGGTTACCTCGTAACCATCACATGCATCACTTACCAACCTCGAACATTACACGATCATCTCAGGATCAAATCAAGCTTTGTATAAACAATACCGTAGTAATGATCAAATGACCACAAGGAGCCTGATCTTTACCCACGATTCTCGCACAACATCACGAATATCCAACAACTCGGTATCCTCGATACCACGATGATCATTCTGGCGATCACAACCATGACCAACACTTGGTCTCAAACAGTGATCCTTCCGGCGATCACAACCAACTTATCTCATCATCGAACCGGGGTTGTTATTAAGCACATTATTATTATTACTGTTGACTCATAGTGTGACCAACTACGAACTGGGCCCTTATCTATGGGCGTGGCTATCGATAGATTTAATATACACTCTGCAGAGGTTAGTACACTGTACCCACACCACGGAACCCATGGCCTCGCACTCCCATTCGGGTGGACCAACGGTGTTCCGACAAAACCGATCTACTGCCATGACATTCTCCCGGCCACTCCAACTCACTCCCCATTGGGCTAGTCCTGGGTGGCCCTGTGTCTACCAAAGACACAACGACCACCGTCGTGGTCCGTCCCAAACAGGGACAAAAAGCGCTTATCTTCCAATTACGGGCACACAAGGTTATGTCTGCTTACTGGGCCAGGGTACGCATGCCCATAACCTTCCCTAGTTGGAGGCACCGGTGAGAGGCACGACAATAGACCCAGTTAGGACCCTCCCATAAAGGTAAGCGTGGTTGCACTGGTCAGTTCGATATGGTGGCACCATGACTCAGCCAACAGGTGTTCAAGTTCAATTTAATCCAGTTAAACTTGAATGCAAATATGTTGAGCCATGATAAAATAACATGATGCAATTACAATGCATGAGCATGATATCAACATAATCATGAGAGGACCACATAACTATCCACCATATCAACAATGCTACCATGTAATCATTTAACCAACTGGATGCAATGGGACAAGCATAATGACGACGCTCGGAACAGACGATAGTCATGCACCGAAGGCCATCACCAACATCAACATGTACTACTATCTAGCATAAGCATATGAAAAGAATACTAGCAACTAGCATGGCATGACAACCAGGTGCATAACAACATAGCAAGAAAGTAAGAACGAATCCATAAGCATTATCGAAACAACTATATCCATATTTTAAGCAAGCAAACATTTCATAAATATTCAAGTTGAAAACCATGGCCACTGCATGACTATCATGCAAGTGGGTATTGTGGCTTTCCTGGGGTGGAAGAAATCACTGGGAGAAAGTGCGAGAGGCTCGTAGAACGAATCGCCAGAAAACATTCTCTCTTGGAGGGGGCTGATTAAGCATAAGGGTAAAATGGTCATTTTCACAGTGTCAAACCATAGTGAAAATGAAACCCATAGAACGGGCTCGACGAAACGAAGAAGTGGGCTTTGGAATCACCTCAAACGGAGTTACGGTCGCCAAGATACGGACGTTTGAAGCCTAGGGCCTATTCTATAAAAAGAATATTCACAGACAGGGCCTTGGCGGTTAAAACAGAAAACGCACTAAGGTAAATACGTTTCAGAGAAGGGAAAACGTATTTCACCTGAAGCAGCAGCAGAATACGTTTTCCCGAAGGGAAAGCGTATTCCACTGAATGCGCTTCCACTTAAGTGACGGGGCGGTGGCGGGGCCTGGCTTGAGCAGCTGACAGAGGGGACCGCCTTATCCATCTCCCTCTCCTCGCGCCTGTCTTCTTCCTCCTCGCTGCCTCCCCGATCAGAGACAGAGGAGCGAGGACAGGGAAGAGGCCGCCGTCGGCCTGGCCAACTCCGGCCATCTCCGGCCGAGGTGAGGACACCGGCGGCCGCAGGGTGCAACGGCGCGCCCGTCCAGAGGAGAAAGAGGCGCTGGGGAGGGGTGGAGCACGAGGTGGCCGCGGCAACAGAGAACTGGGCGGCGGCCGATCCTGGGGGAAGCGCGGCCACGCCTACTCCCGCGACTAGGCAAGGGGATGTGGAGGCTAGGTGGGTAGTGGGGAGGCCTCTGGTGGTGGTGGACGGAAGAGAGGGGCTCGGCTTTGGGCTAATTTAGCCGAAGGGGAGCGACGGCCATGGCAGCCAACAGAGGCGAAGAGGAGCTCCCGAGCTCGAATGAGAAGCTGGGGAGGGGTAGTGGAGTGAGGCGGAGGCGATGGAGTGCTCGGGAGAGGCTCGGGTGGCCTTATATAGGCAGAGGGGCGAGGTGCCGAGCTGTCATCGCCGTGGATGCGTGGCCGGCGTCGTGGACGCGTGACCAGCGCCGCGGACGTGTGTGCTCGCGCATGAGCTCGGAGGCAAGCGACGAGAGGGAACAGGAGGGAGAGCTCACGGGGAAGAGGTGACCAAGGGAGCGCAGGAGAGATGCGGCCAAATGCCATTAAGGCGCGGTCGGCCACAGTGCGCCCGTGGGCGCGCGGCGAAGAGCGCCAGCGAGGAGGCTTCGGGAGGGGGAGATGGCTCCAGGAGGACGGCGACGACGCGGGGAACACGCTAGACAGGCCCGTGCTCGCTGAGACGCCGAGTAGAGGAGGGGCCTGAGCAAGAAGACGTTCTAGGCGCGGCCGATGCACGCCAAAGCGGTGGTCACCGTGCAGACTGGCATCAAGAAGAGCCAAATGGCTGGCAATTGTTGTCTAGGGGTAAGTCCTTCCTGGGGCGGTTTCAACTGTGGTGGTATCTCGGTTAAAAGCTCTGTGGTTAAATGGTAATCACCCTATAAAGTTTACTGGAGTAAACTTGGTCGTGAAACAATACTCAACTGAGGTGAGATTAGAGCCAAATGAATTGTCTGGGGTGTTTAGGTTAGGAAGAACTGCCATAATGGGGAGTTGGGCAGGAAATGGACCAAGATTTAATGCACTTGCTTTGCAACTGCATTTTTGGTCCAGAAACTTGATTTGGATGATGCACTCACATGGAGTTATGGAATGTGATGCAACTTGGCAAATCCGCATGATATGGACATATAAAGATGCTGTAAAAAGCTCATACCAAATGGACCATCCAAAATGGTACTTGCTTTACAAACATCATTTCTGTCCAGAACCTTGGAAAGATTCTAGAGCAATATTGGCTCAATGAACCATGCCCAAAATGGGTGTAGGTGGGTTATATGGATAATATAAGGCATAGAAAATTTTCAGCCATAATGGAGCAAGATAAAATATACTTGCTTCACAAACTGCAATTTTGGACAGAATCAAAGAATTGAAGATGAGCTCACATGGAGGCATGCAATGAGCTCTACTTTGGTGTAGGGCTATGATATTATGATATGAGGGATCATGAAAAATGGCAACTCATTTGGATATACCTAGCTTGCACCTCCTTCACAAAGCTTCTTTCTGGATAGAAACTTTGGAAAAACGTAATTAAATAATTACTAGGCAAATGAGGTTGCATTTTGGCATGTGGCGATGATATGTACAGGAAAAGGTGTCCAAGGAGTTTGAGGTCAATTGGGAAAAGGAAGATAGCACTTGCTTCACAATGTGCCATTTAGGGCAGAATAGGAAATGAATTATTTGAGCATGATGATAAACATGAAAAATGAAATATTTTGCCATATTTGAGAAATATATGACCCAAACAATTTATGAGAATATTTTGGGAATTTTAGGAGTGATGGAAATAAAGGTTGCTTCACAACCTAGGGCCAATTTGAGTTATTCCTTTAATAGAAAAGGAATATTCCCCATAAAAAGAATATTGGGATTTAGGCTAGGATGAAAATGACAGTGTCAAGGGAAGGGTTTGGGAATGACAAGCCACTCTGGAAACAAAGAAGAGGGCATCTTTTTCAGTTTCCAGACCACAAAGCCACGGAAAAAGAAAACTCAAGTAAAACCTCAGAAAAACAAAAGAAAAAGAAAGGGCCAAAAATTGGGCTGTCACACATACTAGGGACACTCTGTTTGTCTATGTATTCACACATGTACTATGTTCCCGGTTAATAAAACTCTAGCTTGAAATAAACATTTATCATGATATAAGGAAATATAAATAACAACTTTATTATTGCCTCTAGGGCATATTTCCTTCAGTCTCTCACTTGCACTAGAGTCAATAATCTAGATTACATAGTAATGATTCTAACACCCATGGAGTCTTGATGCTGATCATGTTTTGCTCGTGAGATAGGCTTAGTCAATGTGTCTCCAACATTCAGATCCGTATGTATCTTGCAAATCTCTATGTCTCCCTCCTTGACTTGATCGCGGATGGAAAAGAAGCGTCTCTTGATGTGTTTGGTTCTCTTGTGAAATCTGGATTCCTTTGCCAAGGCAATTGTTCCAGTATTGTCACAAAAGATTTTCATTGGACCCGATGCACTAGGTATGACACCTAGATCGGATATGAACTTCATCCAGACTCCTTCATTTGTTGCTTCCGAAGTAGCTATGTACTCTGGTTCACATGTAGATCCCGCCATGACGCTTTGCTTGGAACTGCACCAACTAACAACTCCACCATTCAACATAAACACGTACTCGGTTTGTGACTTAGAGTCATCCGGATCAATGTCAAAGCTTGCATCGTCGTAACCATTTACAACAAGCTCTTTGTCACCTCCATAAATGAGAAACATATCCTTAGTCCTTTTCAGGTATTTCAGGATGTTCTTGACCGCTGTCCAGTGATCCACTCCTGGATTACTTTGCTACCTCCATGCTAAAATAATAGTAAGGCGCACATCAGGTCTGGTACACAGCATTGCATACATGATAGAACCTATGGTTGAGGCATTGGGAATGACTTTCATTTTCTCTCTATCTTCTGCAGCTTGACTCAACTTCACACCTTGTAATACAGACAAGAACCCTTTCTTTGACTGATCCATTTTGAACTTCTTCAAAACTTTATCAAGGTATGTGCTTTGTAAAATTCCAATTAAGCGTCTTGATCTATCTCTATAGATCTTGATGCCCAATATATAAGAAACTTCACTGAGCTATTTCATTGAAAAAAATTTATTCAAGTATCCTTTTATGTTGTTCAGAAATTCAGTATCATTTCCGATCAACAATATGTCATCCACATATAATATCAGAAATGCTACAGAGCTCCCCTCACTTTCTTGTAAATACAGGCTTCTCCAAAATTCTGTATAAATCCATATGCTTTGATCACACTATCAAAGTGTATATTCCAACTCCGAGAGGCTTGCACCAGTCCATAAATGGATCGCTAGAGCTTGCACACTTGGTTAGCACCTTTTGGATCGACAAAACCTTCTGGTTGCATCATATACAAATCTTCTTTAAGATATCCATTAAGGAATGCAGTTTTGACATCCATTTGTCAAATTTCATAATCATAAAATGCGGAAATTGCTAACATGATTCGGACAGACTTAAGCATCACTACGGGTGAGAAGGTCTCATCCTAGTCAACTCCTTGAACTTCTCGAAAATCTTTCACAAGAAGTCGAGCTTTGTAGACAGTAACATTACCATCAGCGTCAGTCTTCTTCTTGTCAACCAAAGTCCACACTTTGTTCTCATACATGGATCTCGTCTCAGATTTCATGGCCTCAAGCCATTTCGCGGAATCTGGGCTCATCATCGCTTCCTGATAGTTTATAGGTTCATCATGGTCAAGTGACATGACCTCCAGAACAGGATTGCCGTACCACTCTGGTGCGGATCTTACTCTAGTTGACCTACGAGGTTCGGTAGTAACTATATCAGAAGTTTCATGATCATCACCATTAGCTTCCCCACTAATTGGTGTAGGAATCACTAGAACTGATTTCTGTGATGAACTACTTTTCAATTCAGGAGAAGGTACAATTACCTCATCAAGTTCTACTTTCCTCCCACTCACTTATTTTGAGAGAAACTCCTTCTCTAGAAAGGATCCATTCTTAGCAACGAATATCTTGCCTTCGGAACTGTGATAGAAGGTGTACCCAATAGTCTCCTTTGGGTATCCTATGAAGACACATTTCTCCGATTTGGGTTCGAGCTTATCAGGTTGAAGCTTTTTCACATCAGCATCGCAGCCCCAAACTTTAAGAAACAACAACTTGGGTTTCTTGCCAAACCATAGTTCATATGGTGTCGTATCAACGGATTTAGATGGTGCCCTATTTAACGTGAATGCAGCCGTCTGTAAAGCATAACCCCAAAATGATAGTAGTAAATAAGTAACAGACATCATAGATCGCACCATATCTAATAAAGTACTATTAAGACGTTCATACACACCATTACGGTGGTGTTCCAGGTGGCGTGAGTTGTGAAACTATTCCACATTGTTTCAAATGAAGACCAAACTTGTAACTCAAATATTCACCTTCATGATCAGATCATAGAAACTTTATTTTCTTATTACAATAATTTTACACTTCACTCTGAAATTCTTTGAACTTTTCAAATGTTTCAGATTTATGTTTCATCAAGTAGATATACCCATATCTGCTCAAATCATCTGTGAAGGTCGGAAAATAACGATACCCGCCGCGAGCCTCAACACTCATCGGACCGCATACAACGGTATGTATTATTTCCAACAAGTTTTTTGCTCATTCCATTGTTCCGGAGAATGGAGTGTTAGTCATCTTGCCCATGATGCATGGTTCGCAAGCATCAAGTGATTCATAATCAAGTGATTCCAAAAGTCCATCAGCATGGAGTTTCTTCATGCGCTGTACACCAATATGACCTAAACGGCAGTGCCACAAATAAGTTGTACTATCATTATTAACCTTGCATCTTTTGGCTTCAATATTATGAATATGTGTATCACTACAATCGAGATTCAACAAAAATAGACCACTCATCAAGGGTGCATGACCATAAAAGATATTACTCATATAAATAGAACAACCATTATCCTCTGAATTAAATGAATAACCATCTTGCATCAAACAAGATCCAGATATAATGTTCATGCTTAACGCTGGCACCAAATAACAATTATTCAGGTCTAAAACTAATCCCGGAGGTAGATGTAGAGGTAGCGTGCCGACAGCGATCACATCGACTTTGGAACCATTTCCCACGCTCATCGTCACCTTGTCCTTAGCCAATCTTTGTTTAATCCGTGGCCCATGTTTCGAGGTGCAAATATGAGCAACAGAACCAGTATCAAATACATAGGCGCTACTACGAGCATTAGTAAGGTACACATCAATAACATGTATATCAAATATACCTTTCACTTTGCCATCCTTCTTATCCACCAAATACTTGGGGCAGTTCCGCTTCCAGTGACCAATCCCTTTGCAGTAGAAGCACTCAGTCCCAGGCTTAGGTCCAGACTTGGGCTTCTTCACTTGAGCAGCAAGTTGCTTGTCGCTCTTCTTGAAGTTCCCCTTCTTCCCTTTGCCCTTATTCTTGAAACTGGTGGTCTTGTTAACCATCAACACTTGATGGTCCTTCTTGATTTCTACCTCTGTAGCCTTTAGCTCGGGAATTGTCTTATCCATCCCTTGCATATTATAGTTCATCATGAAGCTTTTGCAGCTTGGTGGCAGTGATTGAAGAACTCTATCAATGACACTATCATCAAGAAGATTAACTCCCCGTTGAGTCAAGTGGTTGTGGTACCTAGACATTCTGAGTATATGTTCACTGACATAACTATTCTCCATTTTGCAGTTGTGGAACTTATTGGATACTTCATATCTCTCAATCCAGGAATTTGCTTCAAATATTAACTTCAACTCCTGGAACATCTCATATGCTCCATGACATTCAAAACGTCGTTGAAGTCCCGGTTCTAAGCTGTAAAGCATGGCACACTGAACTATCGAGTAGTCATCAGCTTTGCTCTTCCATACGTTCATAACGTCCAGAGTTTCTCCTGTAGCGGGTCTTGCACCTAGCGGTGCTTTCAGGACGTAATTCTTCTATGCAGCAATGAGGATAATACTCAAGTTACGGACCTAGTCCGTGTAGTTGCTACCATCATCTTTCAACTTAGGTTTCTCTTGGAATGCATTAAAATTCAAGGGAACGGTAGCACGGGCCATTGATCTACAACAACATAGACATGAAAAATACTATGAGGTACTAAGTTCATGATAAATTAAAGTTCAATTAATCATATTACTTAAGAACTCCCACTTAGATAGACATCTCTCTAGTCATCTAAATGATTACGTGATCCATATCAACTAAAACATGTCCGATTATCACGTGAGATGGAGTAGTTTTCAATGGTGAACATCACTATGTTGATCATATCTACTTATATGATTCACGTTCGACCTTTCGGTCTCAGTGTTCCGAGGCATATCTGCATATGTTAGGCTCGTCAAGTTTGACCTGAGTATTCTGCGTGTGCAAAACTGGCTTGCACCCGTTGTATGTGAATGTAGAGCTTATCACACCCGATCATCATGTGGTGTCTTGGCATGACGAACTATAGCAACGGTGCATACTCAGGAAGAACACTTATACCTTGAAATTTAGTGAGAGATCATCTTATAATGCTACCTCCATACTAAGAAAAATAAGATGCATAAAAGATAAACATCACATGCAATCAAAATAAGTGATATGATATGGCCACCATCATCTGTGCCTTTGATCTCCATCTCCAAAGCACCGTCATGATCACCATCGTCACCGGCTTGACACCTTGATCTCCATTGAAGTATCATTGGCGTCTCGTCAACTATTGCTTCTACGACTATCGCTACCGTTTAGTGATAAAGTAAAGCAATTGAATGGCGATTGCATTTCATACAATAAAGCGATAACCATAAGGCTCCTGCCAGTTGTCAATAACTTGTACAAAACATGATCATCTCATACAAAAATTTATATATCATCACGTCTTGACCATATGACATCACAACATGCCCTGCAAAAACAAGTTAGACGTCCTCTACTTTGTTGTTGCAAGTTTTACGTGGCTGCTATGGGCTTCTAGCAAGAACCGTTCTTACCTATGCATCAAAACCACAACGATTTTTCGTCACGTGTGTTGTTTAACATTCAACAAGGACCTGGCATAGTCAAACTCGATTCAACTAAAGTTGGAGAAACAGACACCCGCTAGCCACCTATGTGTGAATCACGTTGGTAGAACCAGGCTCATGAACACGGTCATGTAATGTTGGTCCAGGTCACTTCATCCAACAATACCACCAAATCAAAGTAAGATGTTGCTGGTAAGCAGTATGACTATTATTGCCCACAACTCATTGTGTTCTACTCGTGCATATAACATCTACGCATAGACCTGGCGCGGATGCCACTGTTGGGGAAAGCAGTACTTCAAAATTTCACCTACGATCACGCAAGATCTATCTAGGAAATGCATAGAAACGAGCGGGGAAGAGCATCTTCATACCCTTGAATATTGCAAACTAGAAGTGTTTATCAACGCGGTTGATGTAGTCGTACACCTTCACGATCCGTCCCAATCAAGTACCGAATATACGGCACCTCCGCGTTCAGCACACGTTCAGCTCGATGACGTCCTTGCCTTCTTAATCCAGCAAGACAGGAGAAGTAGTAGATGAGTTTCGGCAGCACGACGGCGTGGTGACCGTGTTGGTGAAGAACAATCTCCACATGGCTTCGCCAAGCACAACGGAAACTATGATGGAGGATAAACTAGAGGGGACAGGGTTGCCGGCACACGGCTTGGTGATTCTTGATGTGTCTTTGGTGCTAGCCATGCCCCTCTATTTATATGTTGAGCCTTGGGGTCGAAACTAGGAGTAAAAGCCTCAACAAAGTCAGTTTCACCCAAAAGGCAAGAGTCCTTTTCGGACTCCAAGGCCAGACGCAGGGACCTTGGCATCTGGCCCCTGGACTCTACAAAACTTCCTTTTGCGCTTTCCAAAAACATTGTGGGCTTTCCCCTTTGGCCCAAATAAAGTGTTCTCGTACCCAAACATTTTGGGAAACATCCGGAACCCCTTCCGGAGACCAAACACTATTATTCCATATATCAATCTTTACCTCTGGACCATTCTGGAGCTCCTCGTCATGTCCGTGATCACATATGGGATTCTGAACAACATTCGATTACCAACATACATAACTCATATAGTACTGTATCGTCGACGAACGTTTAAGCATGCGGACCCTACGGGTTCGAGAACTATGTAGACATGGCCGAGACACTTCTCCGGTCAATAACCAATAGCGGAACCTAGATGCCCATATTGGCTCCTACATATTCTACGAAGATCTTTATCGGTCGAACCTTATGACAACATACGTAATTCCCTTTGTCATCGGTATGTTACTTGCCCGAGATTCGATCATCGGTATCACCATACCTAGTTCAATCTCGTTACCGGCAAATCTCTTTACTCGTTCTGTAATGCATCATCCCGCAACTAACTCATTATTCACATTGCTTGCAAGGCTTATAGTGATGTGCATTACCGAGAGGGCCCAGAGATACCTCTCCGATACACGGAGTGACAAATCCTAATCTCGAACTATGCCAACTCAACAAACACCATCGGAGACACATGTAGAGCATCTTTATAATCACCCAGTCACGTTGTGACATTTGATAGCACACAAGGTGTTCCTCCGGTATTCGGGAGTAGCATAATCTCATATTCAGAGGAACATGTATAAGTCATTTAGAAAGCAATAGAAATAAAACTAAACGATCCTAAATGCTAAGCTAATGGATGGGTATTGTCCATCATTCTCTAATGATGTGATCCCGTTCGTCAAATGACAACACATGTTTATGGTCAGGAAACTTAACCATCTTTGATTAACGAGCTAGTGTAGTAGAGGCATACTAGGGACACTCTGTTTGTCTATGTATTCACACATCTACTAAGTTTCCGGTTAATACAATTATAGCATGAATAATAACCATTTATCATGATATAAGGAAATATAAATAACATCTTTATTATTGCCTCTAAGGCGTATTTCCTTCATCTTCGTGGGCGCCGCCAACGCTAGAGGCTTCGAATGGGTCTCCACGGATAGAGCGCGCTGCTCACGCTTTTAGGTTCACGCAAGCGAGCCCCCTGCCTTGCGTTCCAAAGATGTCGTGGGAAACCACGGCCATCTATGGACCAAAGGGCCCCTTGCTGGTTCGGCAGGGGAACGCCGCATTGCACAAAGAGCAGACGAGCATGGCGCGGCATGACAGAGACCATGCAAGCAATTTTACCCAGGTTTGGGCCACCATGAAGCGTAAAACCCTACTCCTGCTTTAGTTGATTGATGGTGGAAAAACTGGTGACGAGGCGGAGCACACTGCCCGGCAGGGGTTGCCTCAGGACGACAGCGGATACGCACGTCCGGGTGTGTGTGTTGTTCAACTTTCCAACCCTTTCTACAGTTGCCATGGGCCTCCTTTTATAGATTAAGGGGTTACCTCAATGGCAAAGTAGTCACTATGCACTGATAAGATAGCAAACAGTGCTACCATACCTAATTAACTTTGCAGGCTAACAGGGTGCATTAACGGCACCACCTAACGTCACATCGTTGGTTGCCCGGCAAGCCTTGCCGGGCTATCTCGCCAGCTCCATGCCTGCTCGCTTGAAACATTACAGGACGTGTGTCATATGTAGGTATTTCCCGTAGAGATAGACTGCCATGTGGCAAATGGCTACCACTCAATCACTTTCCGGCTTGACACCGCACTAATCGATGATGTGGGTCGTGGTGGAGTGGTTGGGTGAGGTGGTTTAGCCTTCGTGAGCCCCGGTAGGCCCTGCCGGGATGCCTTGGATGTCTTCTTTAGGGGGTGGCCTCACCCTTGTCAAGCTCGCCTGACCGGCAAGGGAGGCTTCTCTCCTGGTGGTGTCTTGCTCTTCTGGCTGGATCTTGGTCCTATTGATCTGCATGTTGGTCCTTCGATGATCTTGGTCTCTTGTACTCTGGCTTGGCCTTGGCGTGCCCGTGCATGAGTCAGGGGAAAATATATACCCCCGTCTGTTTTCCCTGACACTGAGCGAAGCGGTAACATAGCCAAACAACTGTTTGTTGGGATGGTGGAAAATGCTAGAGGTTGTTTCATGGCATATTGGGAAGCTTGATAAACAAGTGGTGGGTAGCGCGACATAGCGATAGCATCGAGACAACTAGCATAGCAAAAATAGTAGTGAGATCCAAGGTGACGGTCATCTTGCCTGGAATCCCGCTAGGAAGAAGACCGAGTCCATGAAGAAGACGAACGGGCGTAGAGGAACCAAGCGTAGTTGAACGAATCCTCACGATCACAATGAAACAGGAACTATCGAGAAGAAGCACAACCGGAAAGGAGCAAACAACACAGTAAACACACAACGCATACCATGGCATGATGCTCATCCAAGTATGATGCATGACGATTCTATATGATGCTACTCATGGAAAGAGATGATGCATACAAGAACATCATATCAAAGCAAGTTTAAATGAGGCCGGAAACAACATATAACAATTCTGGATAGTCCCCATATGCAAATTTCAAAATTGGTACTGATCTGAACAAAACATTAACTTAAAGTTGTTCAACAGCAAGTTTTTTCTTGACAGAAAGACTGTAAGGGAACCCCCTACAGTATAATTGGTGCAACAAACCCAAATTGCAAGTACCATGCCTTGAACCTGGGTGGGTGGGAAGGCATCAGCCCCTTCCCACCACTAGGCTATGCCTTAGTCTGCTGTTCAATAGCAATTTAAAGAGCACCATGATGATCTCCACGTTTTTCTAATCAATATACATATAGAGTTCACTTAATTCGGAGGTACGGCCTAGAAGATATGAGCAAAACAAGTTAAACATGACATGATGAAACTACATGCAAAACCAAGCAAGTTTCATATAGATCACGCTCAAAATGAAGCAACAGTTCAACACATACACATGAAACAAGTTTAAAGGACAAGCTGTCGAAAACAGCGACTAGGCATATAGCAAGCATCAAAATAACATGCTACAAGTACAAGATTGTGCTGGGTTGCGGGGGCACGGGCGCGAGGCAGCGGGGACGGCAGCGCGCATGCGGGCTCGAGCATCGTACGGGCGGCGACGCGCGCAGGCTCGGGCGGGCCAGCGATGGGCCTAGCGGGCAGCGCGGGGAGACGTGGGAGGTGGCGGTTGTGGAGTGGAGGAGGCTAGCGGTGGTGCGGATTTTGAGGTGAGGCTAGGGTTTCCAATTATGGAGGGGCTAGGCCTTCCTTTTATAGGCAGGGAGGCTAGGTATTTGGGATTTCGTCCGTTTTCGGACCATTCGATCGCCATCGATCAGTCCGGATCGGAGGGGCCTAGGTGAGGGGTTGGTGGGATGTGTAGATGGTCGGGCTGAGAGGAGTGAAGACAAATGCAGCCCGGCAATAGTTTTCGGACACCGTCCGACATTAGACAGGCTATATTGCGGCTATATGTTTAATGTTTGTGCTATCAAACGGACTCCGAGTGCGACGAAATTTGGCAGGCGGTCTACCTACACTATAAATAAGACCACATGCCAACTTTCAGCCCATTCCGTGAACATTTTTGTGCCACTTATAAAATAATATTTCGGAGGTGTCACGGGCGTGTGCGAGTGTGTCTGGGCTCAGAACGCACAACAGAGAGAACTGTGAGACCGGAACAGATGCAAGTTTTGAAAAACATGCAGATGAAATGCACATGATGACATGGCAAAGTGCAACACGCAAGCAAATGACATGGCAATGACGGCGAATAACTGGAAGCCATCTGGCGCATCGGTCTCGGGGCGTTACACCAACCCTATCATAACGGGTTTAAACGAGCCTAATCGGCACTAGGTAGTAGTTTTTTGGCGCGGGTTAAGAAATTTTGGGTGTCTTTTTGCTATTTTTGTACAGCAGTTTCTTCCTAGGGTTGGTTGAAAGTGGTAGATTTTTGTTAAATACTCTACATACTATAAGTAGGAGTGAAAGTTTAGCTTTGGAAGCCAATAAGCACGGCTAGTTACATAGTGCCTATGTGTATATAATTTAAACTAAATATCGACCATGGGTGACTAATATCTTGATGGAAAACTCGAAACTATGGAAATACTAGCAACGTGCACATGCGTTGCAACAGATTATAAGTAGAATAATACTTATTCACAAACTTGATAGAAAACACCCTAATTTTGATATACATATATCACTAAAATATATTATGTTCTAGTCAGAATATATTCCTCAGGCTGTTTTGATGAGGTGATGGAGGGATGTGGTTGATTTTAAGATACTAAGTGGTTTTCCGCAAATTGGAGTAGAGAAGTGGGATGTTGTTGCGAAAAGGCAAAAACTTATCTCACGGTCGTTAGATGTAGATCTAATGGTCAGAAATGACGGATGGAAGACACACCATCATCACAAACTAGGTATTTTATAGGAGTATAAGTATGTAAATACAAGTGTATTATTGATACTTGTTTCCCATAAAGTTGGATCTACGTTCTATTCAACGGCTGAGCATGTGGGGCCTTAGCACGATGGATTCCCGACTGTGTAAAACAAAGGTTTTCCCGTCGCTGATAAGGAGGGGGTGACGGCGGCGTGCTTTTGGCTTGCTCTAGTCCTCGTAGTCATACTAGGTGGTCTACGGACGCATGGATGTATTATTTTTCACATCTCGTGTTCAGCGTACTGCTATGACTGTTGATGAATAAACGATAGTTTATTCATGAGAAAACCTTGGTCGAGCATGTGTGCATGAGAGAGATAACATGTGTGTGCGATATGGAAAGACTGAGGCACTGATAAGAGATTCTTTGTGTGTCTGTGTGTTTGGAGGATAGAGAGAGACATGTGCATGTGGCTTTGTGTTTTGTAACGTGGAGACACATAGACATAATCATAGAGTGAGTGTGTGACATACACATGCAGACTAGGGGAGAGATGTGTGAGTTAGAGAGACATAGAATTTTGGTGCGCATGTGAGTTAGAGAGAGAGGGGGGATATATAAATATACCCAGAGCTAGAGAGAATATGCAACGGTGTGTGTCTTAAAAGAAGGATCTAGATAGATGGGTGTTGTGCTTGTTTGTGCGCGCACGTGTGCATGAGAGGGAGTGTGTGTATGTGGAGAAGAGAGACCTTTTAACACCCACGATGCGGCTATATCTCCCACGTGTCAGAGCACGACTTAGAGGCATAACCGCATGGTAGGCATGTCGCAAGAGGGGTAATCATTACACATCCCATGTACTGAATAAGAAAGGGATAAAGAGTTGGCTTACAATCGCCACTTCACACAATACATAAATATAGCATTACATCATCTAGAATACAATCAAGGTCTTACTATGGAACCAACATAAATAAAGACAACCCCAAATGCATAGATCCCCGATCGCCCCAACTGGGCTCCACTACTGATTGTCCGGAAAGGAAACATAGTAACGTCCTGAATCCTCGTCGAACTCCCACTTGAGTTCGGTAGCGTCCCCTGCACTGGCATCATCGGCACCTGCATCTGGTTTTGGAAGTATCTGTGAGTCACGGGGACTCAGCAATCTCACACCCTCGCGATCAAGCCTATTTATGGAACAAACTTCATCTTCAACTACAACTAGCAACGCTATAAGAGGGGCTGAGCAAAGCGGTAACATAGCCAAACAACGGTTTGCTAGGAAATGTGGGTTAGAGGCTTGACATGGCAATATTGGAGGCATGATAAAGCAAGTGGTAGGTATCGTGGCATAGCAATAGAGAGAGCAACTAGCAAGCAAAGATAGAAGTGATTTCGAGGGTATGGTCATCTTGCCTGAGATCCCGCAAGGAAGAAGAACGAGTCCATGAAGAGGACAAACGAATGAAGTCGAACGAATCCTCAGAAACGTGACGTTTACGGAACCAACCCGAAGAAGCACACCGGAAAGAAGCAAACAACATGGTAAACAACCATCACATAATCATGGCATGATGCACAACCAAGTATGATACATGTCTGGTTTAATGAGGCATGGCATGGCAAAATGCACAAACAATCCTACAAATTAAGTGGAGCTCAATATGCAACGGTTGCATATTGACGAAACACCACGTCAAATATTTAGTTCCTCTAGTTTATGTACCCAACAATATTAAATGCCGATTAACATGGCAAGGGGTGAAGCACAATAAAACTACCTATCTAGGCAAGTTTAAATGAGGCCGGAAACAACGAACAACAATTCCGGTAAATCCCCATATGCATATTTTATGTTTGGTACAATTAAACTAGGCATTTTTCTACCCCATTTACATATAAAGTTTGTTAAGTTTGGAGCTACGGTTATTTAGTTGTGAAATAAATTATTTTAACATGGCATAGGAGGAAATTGATGCAAACAGAAGTTCAAACATTTTAAACATAGATGAAAGTTGCAAATTATGAAACTAGACAAAATTCTAAGCAAGTTACATATATAACTTTTTTTAATCTGATGCATGGTTCTGAAGTTATTATATGTATGAACATTAAGGGGTTTTTTGAAAAACTGCAGTCTCTGGAATAATAACTAAATCGCAGAACTGAAGAAAAAAACATGAGGCGGGCCGAATCTAGCCAGGCCAAAAGAAGGAAAAAAGGGAGGCGCTGGGGGGTTGCCTCACCATGGGCCTTGGCCCGATTAGGAGGGAGGCTGGAGGAGGGGCGCTGGGCCCTGGCGACTCGAGAAGGAGGGCACGGTCAACGCGCTAGCGATACAGGGGGTCGAGACGCTCGTCGTCCTCTGCAACTGCCAGCGATGCAGGAGGACGCAACAGTGGGACTTGGCGGGGCGCCAGCGACGCGGACGAGATGAAGGCGACTCCGGGCGCAGAAGCTCTAGGCGGCGGCAATGGCCCCGAAGCTGCACGAGGCCGAGCGCCATGGTGGTTGCAGCGGCGACTGGCTGTTGCGGGAGCTGTAGCCATGGCGCGGGGCGGGGTTGGAGCTGCAGCAGTCCCTTAGCGATGAGGATGGCAGGAGGTGGCCGGATGGAGCAAAGATGGTCTGGAACGGGCGCGGGAGTGATCCAGCGGCCAGTCGGTCCACGCGGGCGAGCAGAGGCGCGTCAAGCTCATTCCTGAGCAGAGGATGACGACGGACTTGGCGCAAGCTCCCGACGACAGGGAGGACCAGGAACAGCGGGATCTGGCCGGGTCCTAGGCGAGGACGGCGACTGCTCGCGGTTCAGTGGAGGTCCAGGGCAGCTGCGATCGTCTCCCTGAAGCTCCTGCAGGTTGCGGCGGTCAGCAATACAGGGGAGCAGCGAAGGAAAACTTGGCGCACGAGACGACCTACTGGTGCTGTTCACCGACGAGGGCGGAGCAAGGCGGCGGCATGGCGACGTGGACGCCGGGGTTGGGCTCCTGTCTGTGAAAGAGAAAGAGAGAGAGCGAGAGGTGAGGTCAGGGAGAGTTCACGGGAGAGAGGAGCGAGAAAAGAGCACGGGAAGGTGCGAGACGGCCTGGTGGCTGGACGTGGTTGCTGGCGGCAGTACCGGTTGCTGGACGATGAGGCGAGGTGGCGGAGCATGGGGAGGTGCCTTGGCTTGCGGTCGACGGCGGGAGGTGGCATGGATGGAGATCAGTAGCGTCTGGTCTTGAGGAAGCGGGGCGATGGCCATGGTGGATGGATCGGGAGGAGGTTGTGGCTGGCTGACTGCGGGTGGAATTTGGTGGCGATGAGGGGGTTGGTCCGGTTGGAAAATCGAGGGGGGATTTTCGGATTTGGGGAGGATCCCGAGGTGGGAGATAGTGCGGCGGCGGCAGGGACAAATCCCTGGATTTTAGGGTTGGCTTGATTTGGTAGGTGGTGGTCTTATAGATGGAAATAGGATTGAGGTAGGACCCTCCGATCGAAATTGGGCAGTCAAGAGAAACAGGCTAGGGAGTCCAAATAAGAAAACGGTGATGTTTTATAGATGTTTGGGGATGTTCCGGACCCATCGGTCACGACTGCTCGGGTCGGGTTCGGGGAAGTTTCGGACGCGCGAGAGGGGTTTGTGCACTGCGCAAAGAGGGGTAGGCTGGGCCTAGGTGGACTGTGAAGAAGGGCTTGGGCTGAGAGGAAAGAGGGGGAATGCAGCCCGGCAACTGTTTCCGGAGACCGAAAACGTCCGACGGTTTGACCGACTATATTGTCGCTATAGTTATCCGTTGGGGCATCAAACGAACTCCGAATGCGATAAAACTTGGCAGGCGGCCTACCTACAACATAAAAACACCGCATGCCAACTTTCAACCCATTCTGAGAACATTTTTCCGGCCACTTATAAAAATACTATTCCGGACATGCCGCGGGTGCGTGCGAGTGTGTCTGGGCTCAAAACAGACAACGGAAGGAACGGGGAGGCTGGGACGGGTGCAAGTTTTGAAAACATGATGATGAAATGCACATGATGACCTGACAAGATGCAACACGCAAGCGACGGACATGGCAATGACGGTGAAAAACTAGGAGGCACCTGGCGCATCGGTCGCGGGGCGTCACAGACCACTAATGATGTAAACCTAGTGGGGAAGGGGGAATGGTGTGACATGCGTGTCCAAGAGAGAGAAAGGCATGTGTAGATGTAGAATCAAAAGTATGTCTAGAGGGGGTGATTAGACTACTTGACCAAATAAAAATCTAACATTTTCCCAATTTTAGTTGTGGGCAGATTTTAGCAATTAACACAAGTCAAGCAATCAACCTACGCATGAAATTGTAAGACTGTAGCAGCGGAAAGTAAAACATTGCATGTGAAGGTAAAGGGAAGGGTTTGGAGAGTGCCAACACAATGAAGACATGAAGATTTGTGGCGTGGTTCCGATAGGTGGTTGTCGGTGTCAAAACCAGCGAGTCTCGGGTAGGGGGTCCCGAATTGTGTGTCTAGGATCGATGGTAACAAGAGACGGGGGACACGATGTTTACCTAGGTTTGGGCCCTCTCTATGGAGGTAATACCCTACGTCCTGCTTGATTGATCTTGATGAATATGAGTGTTACAAGAGTTGATCTACCACAAGATCGTAATGTCTAAACCCTAGAAGCATAGCCTGTATGACTATGGTAATGAATATATCCTTTCCGGACTAACTGCTCCGGTTTATATAGACACCGGGGGGATCTAGGGTTTACATAGAGTCGGTTACATAAGAAGGAATCTTAGTAGTCGGTCGCCATGCTTGCCTTCCACGCAAAGGAGAGTCCAATCCAGACACAGGTATAGTCTTCGGCCTTCATGTCTTCACAGCCCATCAGTCCGGCCCATGGATAACAGGCCGGACGCCCGAGGACCCCTTAGTCCAGGACTCCCTCAGTAGCCCCCGAACCAGTCTTCAATAGCGAGGTTTTCGGCACACAAATTGTCTTTGGCATTGCAAGGCGGGTTCCTCCTTTAATGATCTCCAAGTGATATATTCGGCCATCGGTTCAATGTCGCCCTCCTCAACCTCTACATGTTAAATAACTTCGCCTTCCACGTGTCAAGCGAAGGTGGAAGGTCAGGGTATTTTTGCAGATAACACCCCGTCCAAGCAAGGAAGAACGCCTATTAAAGAGATTGGATCCTAGATCTATTCGGATCCACGCAGAGGAAATTCCCTGGAAACTGCTTATGAGAAACCATTCCAGCATGGCTAGCGACCCCAGCTCCTCCATCCGTTGCGGCCCAGAGAAAGGCGAGTGGGAGAGGTGTTCAGTGCCCCACAGTCAATTGACGAAGCTACAGACACAGGGATTTCTTCCCCCCGCAGATCTAGTTTCTGTTCGAGCGGGGCTAGATTCCCTCAACGGTGAGATTCAGGCAGAGGACTTCCCCAATCAATCTGGGGGAGAGCGAGTATTTTTCGTCCCCTACCTACTAAGGGGCGTTGGTTTTCCCATTCATCCGTTCCTCCGAGGGATTCTGGAATACTATGGCCTTCAGCTGCACAACTTCACCCCTGCCTCCATTCTGCACATTGCTGGTTATGTCGCTTTATGCGAATTATTCCTGGGTATCGAGGCTCATTTCGAGTTGTGGAGGAAGTTGTTCTGTCTTGTCCCACGTAATCACGAGGGGTCAATATTTGAAGTGGGCGGAGCCGAAGTATGGCATATCGCCAATACTGGATATCTATCTAGCACACCAAGGAAGGCACCAGAAGAATGGCCTTCCGAATGGTTCTATATCGAGGACGTCGCGCTTCCCGACCCAGTTCGAAAGGGTCTTCCCGAATTTGCGAGCGTTCCGCTGAAGAAACGCCACAGTTGGCGTCCCTGGAGTCTTGAAGAGGAAGACTGCGTGGAAGTTCGCCAGCTTATGAGCAAGATAAGGATGCTCGCATAGTCCGGACTCACAATAATCGAGGTAATGGCGACCTCCATAGTGCGAGGGGTTCAGCCTCTACAATACAGAGGGCTGCCCATGTGGCACTACAATGGAGAAGACGGCGCTTCCCGCTATGGCCGGAAGGGTCCGGATACCCCCGCCGCTCTGGCCAAAATCTTGGTCGAGCTGTTTAAAGGGGAGGAAGAGGAGTTTCTTCGCATTAAGCACAGAGATGGATATTCAATGTATGATCCTCCCAGTTGGGTAAGCCTCGACCACTCTATTCCACTCATTCCACTTCCAGATTACTTTTGATAAATTTCAAGTCTGTTTGTTATGACAGCACAGGCGGAAGGTCACTGAAGGACTTCATAGTCCTGCCCCATAGCCGGAGATCCACAACCGGTAGCTAGATCCTAGGTTTGAAGAGGATCCGGATATATTAGTGGTGCTTGCGGAGGGAGTGTTTTACCAGACAAGCTATGACGGCACAGAAGTGGCCATCACCGCCGACTACCCTGGCCTTCTTCCTTCTTCACATGTAGACAATTAAGAAACACCTTCTCTAAAAGAGTGCTCTTATTCTGCCTCACCCACCGCACTGTGCTGTGCTTCACAGGGGAGACGTTCGGTGATTTCGAGGAGAACGGCCCCTGCGCCGAGCAAGCCTTTGAAGAGGAAGGCGAGCGAAGACACAGCCAAGCCTTCATCGAGGAGGTACAGATAAACATGCTTTTCAGCAGCCGCATCTGACTGTGACTTGTGTGTTTGTTTGGTTACATGAAGAAGACTCCCCGAACTTTGTCCGGGGACCCGGTCGGTGGTGTTCCCAACAACCGGAATTTAGATCCAATCGATGAGACTGGGGCTGGTGCAGGAATAGCGCCGGACTGCCCTTCGGCCAAGGGTTCAGAAAATATGTCTGTCACCAACTCAGAGGTAGAGAGTGCCATGAACCATCGGCGTTGCAGGGCTGTCTTGCGAGACTCCAAGTTCTTGGAGGAGGCTTTTAATGCCTTTAGCTCGGGCGACGCATACATCCGAGCTGCTCGAGATGGCCTTACAGAGCCACTAAGCAATATCTGACAGATGTGCAAGTAAGTTTTCTTTGTCAAAAAAGGATAACCATATGCCTGTAGCCCCCGAGACTGGAAGCAGTTGGCACAACTGATTTAAGGATCGTTGTACGACGAGGCCCTTACAGAGAAGAATTGCTTACTAGCCCAGGAGCTGGCGAAGTGCCGGGCGCAGCTAAATGCTGCTACTGCCGAACTGGAAAACGTCAAGAAGTCGTCTTCTGGTAGTGTTCCCCTCCACCGAGGAACAATAATTGTATATCAACTGTGCTAATTCTGCTGTTGATCGCATAATAGGGTCGTCGGATCAACTTGAAGAAAAGTTGAAGATCGCCCAAGAGGGAGAAAAGGAGGCGAAAAGGCAACACGCCGAAGCCGAGCGTGTGCTGACCTGCGTCAGGGACGAGAAAAACAAGCTACAGGATTCCAACACTATGTTGGGTGTAGAATTGAAAGATGTTCGAGCCCAGCTAGCCGATTTCGTGAAGGAGAACAAGAAGCTGCGGGGCGGCATATTCAGTATGTGTCCGGACTATTTCTAAAGTAGTTCAGAGATAAATGGGACTAATATAGTCATGTTTGCAGGTATATTGACATGATGTCCTGAAGAGGAGGTATCCGGATCATCGAGTGATCTGCTGCAAGGACTGTCGCAAGTGCACGAGCATGCCCGGCTGGCCATGCGGAGCGTTGCCAAGGCCTTATGGCTATCCTCCTCCCCTCCAGGATGTATGGAGGAGCTTCTAGAGCTATTCAAGGGAGCGCGGCGGCGTATCCGACTATGGAAGATATCGTCCTACTAAGAGGGCGCGCGAGAGGCCTGGTCTATGGTGAAAACGCGATATACCAAGCTGGATCCAAATCACATATCCCGGGTTGGACCGGTAGGGTCAAATGGGGAAGAAATTACCATTAGTTTAGTCTATGACCAAGTAGAGGTGGCTGCCAAATATTCCCAATAGGATTGTAAGTTAGACTGCCTATTGGAAGGTGTAGAGGAGGAAGTGTTCGAGTCCAAATGACTGTGTACTTTACTCATTATGCGGAACTCTAGCTGAATTGTATATCATTTGTCATGGCAGACCTTTTCGCTTCAACCTCCAGACCTGAATGTGAGGAGTGTTTCCGAATACCATCGCGACCGAATAGGCCAGGGAATGACTGGAAAAATAGGCGTAGGGGTCATAGTTGCTTGAACAGACAAGTTGTATCCAGCTAGCTATGTTATATTACATTAATATTGTAAGAAACATCTTCCAGAAAGAATAGTTCCGTTAAGGGTTCCTTTCCCTGGGTGTGCATGCATTTAATGTACATGTCCGAATTGTGATGTGGGCACCACAGTTTGTATAACTTCTGGGGGTGTACAATGGAGTGAGTTTAAAAACCATCTTTAATTCACCGACCGAATATTCCCTTAAGAATGCTAGCTTTCGGCTTCACCCAGTCTGAGGTACACATCCGTATGACCCGGCAGTAACAATCACAGAGGTGCTCCCTTTATGCCCTAGCCGAACTAACGGGAACATAGGGCATAAGCACAAGAGCCAGGCACCCCAGCTTGGCCAAAACTTAAGTCATATCGATGCGTATAGTGGCAAAGAAAAAGTACTTATGGAAAAACTCATATGTGAGGAGCTTAATGCTCAAGGAATGACAAGAACTTCTGTCCAAGAAGCCCCCAGGTAAAAGTGACGTACATATTTAGAGATGTATGTGTCAATTGTGTGTGGTCCAGCCGTACCGAAGCGTTTAAGCGAAAAAGAAGAAAGTAATCAGAAAAGAGAGAAAAAATAATGGAAACTATAGGGGAGGAGGAGACGAACAAGGGGTTTGGCGCTAGGCATAGAATCTTCGGAGTCTGGCCACGTTCCAGGGGTTCAGCTCGAGGCGATTGTCTGATGCATCGCGAAGACAGTATGCACCTCCGATGAGAACTTCGTCAATTATGAAGGGACCCTCCCATTTGGGCTTGAGTTTGTCCTTTTTCTTCTCCGGCAGGCGCAGAATGAGTTGGCCAACGTTGTAAGTCTTGGCCCGTACTTCTCTGTTTTGATATCTTCGAGCCTGCTGTTGGTAAAATGATGAACGGGCTTTTGCGTCATCGCGTTCCTCCTCCAGGGCATCTAGGCTGTCCTACCGATCAAGCTCGGCTTCTCTCTTCGTACATATGCACTCGAGGTGAGTCGTGAATAAGATCATAGGGCAATACGGCCTCTGCGCCATACACCATGAAGAAAGGTGTGTATCCGGTAGTACGGTTGGGTGTGGTCCGCAGCCCCCAGAGTACGGAGTCGAGCTCCTCAACCCAGTGCTTGTCTGATTCTTTCAAAGACCGCACTAGTTTGGGCTTAATGCCGCTCATAATAAGACCGTTGGCCCATTCGACTTGACCATTGGTTTGTGGGTGGTAGACGGAGGCGTAATCGAGTTTAATAACCAGATTAGTGCACCAAGTTTTTACCTCGTCGGCTATGAAATTAGAGCCGTTGTCGGTGATGATGCTATGCGGGACACCATAACGATGCACAACACCGGATATGAAGTCTATCACCGGGCCGGACTCAGTCGTTTTGACTGGTTTAGCCTCTATCCACTTAGTGAATTTTTCCACCATAACTAGCATATATTTTTTCTTATGGCTTCCCCCTTTAAGGGGTCCAACCATATCCAGTCCCCAGACCACGAAAGGCCAAGTGATGGGGATAGTCTGTAAGGCAGTTGGGGGCATGTGGCTTTGGTTGGCGAAGAGTTGGCATCTGACGCAGCGTTGGACGAAGTCCTGTGCGTCTGCTCGAGTTGTCGGCCAATAAAACACAGTATGGAAGGCCTTGCTAACAAGAGCCCGAGCTGCGGCGTGGTGTCCACCGAGACCGGCGTGAATTTCCGCTAGGAGTTGGCGCCCCTCTTCTTCGGAGATACATCTTTGAAGTACTCCGTTGGTACTTTTCTTGTAGAGCTATCCGTCGTGAACCTTGTAGGCCTTCGAGCACCGGACAATGCGGCGAGCCTCGTTCTGGTCTTCGGGGAGCTCCTACCTATTAATGTAGGCCAAGAAAGGCTCGGTCCATGGAGCAATTACTGCCATAATGAGATGGGCCGACGGTGTTACTTCGGTGGCTGAGCCCCCGATACTATCGTTGTGTTCGGGATTTGGAGTTGTATTCGGATCTAGACTATTGTTGCCGCCCTCCCCTTGCCACACCATAGATGGCTTAAAAATCCTGTCCAGGAAGATGTTGGGTGGGACGGGGTCACGCTTAGCGCCGATGCGAGCAAGGACGGCTGCCTCTTAGTTACTTTCTAAGGCGACGTGATGAAATTCAAGCCCTTCGAGCTGACATTTTTAATACGGCATTACGATAAGCTGCCATCTTTGGATCTTTGGCGTCAAAATCGCCATTTATTTGAGATATGGCGAGGTTCGAGTCCCCGCGCACCTCCAGGCGTTGTATGCCCATGGATATGGCCATCCGAAGACCATGCAGTAGGGCCTCATATTCGGCTACATTGTTAGAGTCTATGTATAATATCTGCAGTACATACTGGACGACCTCTCCAGTGGGGGATGTTAACACGACTCCCGCTCCCAGCCGTGTCAACATTTTGGAGCCATCAAAGTACATAACCCAATTGGAATATGCGCTGTATTCTTTAGGGAGTTCTGCCTCTGTCCATTCGGTGATGAAGCAGGCTACTACTCGGGATTTGATGGCTCGTCGTGGCTTGTATGTTATGTCGAATGGAAGTAGCTCTATGGCCCATTTAGTGATCCGTCCTGTGGCAACGCGGTTGTTTATTATGTCATTGAGTGGGACCTCAGAAGCCACCATGATTGAACACTCCTGGAAGTAGTGTCATAGCTTGCGGGATGCCATGAAAACCGCGTATGCTATCTTTTGGTAGTGGGGGTACCGGGATCTGCATGGTGTGAGGACAGTTGATACATAGTGTACTGGTTTTTGGAGCGGAAATTTGTGTCTGTCTTGTTATCATTCGACGACGAGCATGGCGCTCACCACCTGATGTGTTGCCGATATGTATAACAACATGGGCTTGCCAGTGTTTGGTGCAGCCAGGATTGGGCTGCTTGCTAGGAGGGCCTTTATTTCCTCCAGTCCGGCAGTCGCCGCGTCTGTCCATTCGAAGTTATCAGTGCACCGTAAGAGGCGATAGAGTGGTAGTGCCTTTTCTCCTAATATGGAGATAAAGCGGCTTAGTGCTGCTACGCACCGAGCTAGCTTTTGGACCTTTTTGAGGCCTGTTGGTGTAGCCAACTATGACAGGCTCGGATTTTAGCTGGATTTGCTTCGATTCCTCTATTGGAAATGATGAAGCCCAGCAGTTTTCTGGCGGGGACGCCGAAGACACACTTTTCCGGGTTCAGCTTAATGTCATACGCCCGGAGGTTGTCGAATGTAAGACGTAGGTCATCTATTAGTGTTTCGGCATGTCTAGTTTTGATGACGACGTCATCAACGTAAGCTTCTACCATTTTGCCAATCTATTTCTCCAGGCATGTTTGAATCATGTGTTAGTATGTGGTGCCGGCGTTCTTGAGCCCAAAGGGCATGGTGTTGAAGCAGAATGGCCCATATGGGGTGATAAATGTTGTTGCGGCTTGATCGGACTCCTTCATTTTGACTTGATGGTATCCGGAATACATCGAGGAAACACAGTGAGTCGTGTCCTACGGTGGCATCGATGATTTGATCAATGCGGGGGAGGGGAAAGGATCCTTAGGGCAAGCCTTGTTGAGGTCTTTGAAATCGACACACAGGCGCCAGGATTTGTCCTTCTTTGGTACCATCACCAGGTTTGCCAGCCAGTCCGGATGTTTGATTTCTCAAATGAATCTGGCCTCGATGAGTTTGGCCATCTCCTCCCCCATGGCTTGTCGCTTAGGTTCAGAAAAGCACCACAGTGTTTGCTTAACCGGTTTAAATCCCTTTAATATATTGAGGCTATGTTCGGCCAGATCGCGTGGGATCCTTGGCATATCTGAAGGGTGTCAGGTGAAAATGTCCTAGTTTTCGTGCAAGAATTCTCGTAGTGCGGTGTCAACTGTTAGGTTCAATTGAGCTCCGATAGATGCTGTCTTCTTGGGGTCTGTTGGGTGGACCTAGAATTTGACTATTTCTTCTGGTGGTTTGAAGGATCTGGATTTAGGGCGTTTGTCGAGGATCACGTTGTCCCTATCCACCATGGAGCGTAGTGCGGTTTATTCTTCGGCTGTGAGGGCTTCGGATAGCTCTTCCAGGGCCAGGGATGCGGTTTTGTTTTTAGCGCGGAGTGCTATGTCCGGATCACTGACGAGAGTGATTATACCATATGGTCCGGGCATTTTGAGCTTCATATACCTGTAATGGGGTATGGCCTGAAAGCGTGTAAAAGCATCTCGCCCCAACAGGGCATGATATCCGCTCCTGAAAGGGGCCACTTGGAAAGTTATTTCTTCGGACCGATAGTTCTCCGGCGTGCCGAATACTACGTCAAGTGTAATTTTGCCCGCGCACCGCACCTCCCGACTGGGAATGATTCCTCGGAAGGTTTTGTTACTTTGCTTGATGCGGCTCCTGTCTATTTCCATTTTGTGGAGTGTGTCCTCATAAATGAGGTTTAGTCCGCTGCCGCCGTCCATGAGGACCTTGGTAAGTCGAAACACGTCCACGTTGGGACTGAGGACTAATGCGGCTGGCGCTCGTACTGTTCTGTACTTTGGTTCGTCACCGGCGTTGAATGTTATAGCCGTGTTGTTCCAGGGGTTTATCGCAGCAATTTGGAAAACTTTGGCGAGCTCGCGAAGCGCCCTTTTGCGCTTGTTGTTTGAAGCGAATGTCTCAAAGACCGTCAATACTTTGAGTTATCGTCCCCTGGGGATGCCGTTCTGGGTCGTCCTTCATAAGGATGTCCTCGCCGCTCTTGGCTTCCCGTCATTGTATCCAACATGCTCTAAGGCTATGGGTTGCCACAGTATCTAGTGTTGTATGTATTTTGCATGGACCATCCAGCCACCCCACCAGAACGGTGCCGTGCCGCATAGCGGTTTTGTGTTTCTTGACTGTTGGACTGGGCGTGCCGCGAGGGTGCACCCTTTTTGCGTGTAGGGGGAGTTGAGTTGGGACTGATGGTTCCCAGCGAGCTGCCTGAGTTTTCCAGGTGCTCTCCATCGTGCTGTACTTTTGTACGATGGTTGCTAAGTCAGCAAATTTCAGTATGCGGCGGCGATTGATGGCGTTGAGGATTCCTTCGTCCGCGCAATTGTTGCAGAATGCTAACATTGCGTCCTTGTCACGGCAATCTTTTACCTTGTCCTTGACAAGGAGGAATCTGGCCCAAAAGTGGTGGACCGTTTTCTGATACTGTTGTTTTATACTCATGAGAGCATCTATGTCCGGGTGGGTGGGTGGAATTAAATCCGAACCCCGACCTGGCCGATTACACGGAGTCTGGCGACCTTCCGGGCTTAACAGTCCGGGTTCCGGAATATCTTCTGATTGTTTAGGACCGCCGTCCGATGCTATGTTCGGAGGGCTGGTCGCATCCTCTCGCGGGTGAGTATCTGGCTCTTATTGATCGATGATCCGAACATAGTCCGTCTTCGGTATTGAAGAAGACTCGCCGTCCTGCTCCACGACTACCGCAATCTGGTGGGTGACCGGTAGGGTCTCGATTTCGCCTTGATTGGTTTTAGGCCCGATCCGATCGTAGCCTGTGGCTATTCCCAAAGCGGCGATGCGATCTAGGAGTTCGTTCAAAGACGAAAACTCTGTCAGATCCATCTGCTTGGAGTGCTCGGAGTTGATGCGAAGGGGGTTTTCGATGGCCCGAGAGGTCATCGTCGGCTCAACGGCCGAACGGGCGATCATAGTAAAGCTGCCCAGTCGGAGGGTTTGGCCCGGGGACAGAGCTCCCCCGGAGGTGATGTTGTCTTTAAGGACAAGGCGAGCCATCGAGCCTTTCATCGACGGCACAGTGGAACTCTCAATGAAGCACCAATGTCGGTGTCAAAACCGGCGGATCTCGGGTAGGGGGTCCCGAACTGTGTGTCTAGGATCGATGGTAATAGGAGACGGGGGACACGATGTTTACCCAGGTTTGGGCCCTCTCTATGGAGGTAATACCCTACGTCCTTCTTGATTGATCTTGATGAATATGAGTGTTAGAAGAGTTGATCTACCACGATATCGTAATGGCTAAACCCTAGAAGCCTAGCCTGTATGACTATGGTAATGAATATATCCTTTCCGGACTAACCCCTCCGGTTTATATAGACACCGGGGGGTCTAGGGTTTACATAGAGTCGGTTACATAAGAAGGAATTTTCATAGTCGGTCTCCAAGCTTGCCTTCCACGCCAAGGAGAGTCCAATCCAAACACAGGTACAAACTTCGGCCTTCATGTCTTCACAGCCCATCAGTCCGGCCCATGGATAATTGGTCGGACGCCCGAGGACCCCTTAGTCCAGGACTCCCTCAGTGGTGCTATCGTACATCCACGTTGATGGAGACTTCAACCCACGAAGGGTAACAGTTGCACGAGTCCACGGAGGGCTCCACCCACGAAGGGTCCACGAAGAAGCAACCTTGTCTATCCCACCATGGCCATCGCCCACGAAGGACTTGCCTCACTCTAGTAGATATTCATGAAGTAGGCGATCTCGTCGCCTTTACAAACTTCTTGGTTCAACTCCACAACTTGACGGAGGCTCACAAGTGACACCTAACCAATCTAGGAGACACCACTCTCCAAAAGGTAATAGATGGTGTGTTCATGAGGAACTCATTGCTCTCATGCATCAAATGATAGTCTCCCCAACACTCCACTCTCTCTCACAGATTTCAATATGGTGGAAAGATGATTTGAGCGGAAAGCAACTTCGGGAAGGCTAGAAATCAAGATTCTTGTGGTATGATTGCAATATCTTGATCTCAACACATG
Source organism: Triticum urartu (assembly GCF_056163025.1). Classification (NCBI taxonomy): domain Eukaryota; kingdom Viridiplantae; phylum Streptophyta; class Magnoliopsida; order Poales; family Poaceae; genus Triticum; species Triticum urartu. The sequence goes on from NC_141877.1 coordinate 299,276,108, forward strand.
AGTAGGTGGTTCTCTCTCAGAAAATGTATGGTGGAAGTGTAGGCACGTTCTGATGGCTCTCTCACATATGGAGAAGGGGGTGGAGGGGTATATATAGCCTCCACACAAAATCCAACTGTTACACACATTTGACCAATCTCGGTGAGACCGAATAGCCAAAATCGGTACGACCGATTAATTCAAAATGTAAACGTTGGGAATCTTAGTGGGACGGTCTGGAACAACTCGGTGGGACCGATGTTCTAGGGATTTAGGGAAAACATCATCTCGGTGGCACCGATTGCATCAACTCGGTGAGACTGAAGTGAAGCAATAAGGCAACAGAGAGAATGTCAAGCCAACTCGGTGAGACCGGTTGCATAACTCGGTGAGACCGAAAGAAATGCAACAAGTCACAAAGTGTTGGCAAGGCCATCTCGGTGAGACCGAGACCCGTATCGGTGAGAACGAATTGCTAGGGTTTTTGGTAGTGTCTATGTCATATGAACTCGGTGGCGCTGGATAGAAAGCATCGGTGGGGCCGAGTTGGAGTTTAGGGTTTTGACATATTTGGATGGATAAAGTGGTTGAGGGTTTTGGACCAATATCACTAAGAATTTGAGCAAGCAAGCCATTAAGCAACACCTCGTCCATTACTAGTATTGGCTTTCCTATGGACTCAATGTGATCTTGTATCACTTAAAACAAAATGAAGAGTCTTGAGCTTTTGCCAATATGTGTCATTGGCATTTTGAGGGCTCCACATTTCTAGTCCATGCCATGCCATTCATTGAACTTCCTAAAATATTCATCTTGAGAGGATATTAGGTCAATGAGCTATATGTTGTTATGAATTACCAAAACCACCCGGGGATTAGTTGCACTTTCAATCTCCCCCTTTTTGGTAATGGTTGACAACAAACAGATCAAAGCTTCAACAAATGATGAAATGAATGAAATACAAAATTGCTTTGAGAAGTATGTGATAAGCAAGAGCTCCCCCTAAATTTGTGCATTATTTAAAATTTGAGTTTGAATGCAAATGCACAATTGATTTGGATCATGGGTCACTCTTCCATGTCACATACATCTTGGTGGATCTCACAAAATGATAAGAGTAAAATAACATGCACTCATCACCAAAGATACAAGTGATTGATCATACACAAACAATCATAGAGATAGACATGCAAGCACACATTAAGCATAATATGATCAAACACATGATCATACAAGGTATCTCATGAGCATAACATAAATGCAGCATCAAATAGCATGAACCAAATGAAAGTAGCAAGGCAAATAAGAACCAACAAAGAAGCAAAATAATCTCTCTCGCTCTCTCTCTCTCTCTCGAAGCCTATGATCTATACACTTTCTCCCCCTTTGGCAACAATTTACCAAAAACTTTGAAAACATATAGTGCTATACAACACTCTAGGCACGATCTCCGGGAGCTCCTGAAGGGGTCTTCTGGCTTGTTGCTCCGGTGGGTGCAGACGGTGTTGAGAGAACTGTGTCTGCAAATGATTCAGCTGAAGTCTATTGAGCGGGAGGGGTTAACACTAGTGGTGGCACTGTGGTAGTGGCGGTGGGAGCAGAGTGAGTAGGCCTAGTTTCTGTAACTGGCTTAGTAGTAGACCTGGGTGCCCTCGGCACAGTCTGAAATCTCGCTATGGTAGGTTTGTCATCTCTGTCCTTAGCATCATCTCTCAGCATCTCAACAATGGTTTGAATCTCTGTGACCTTGACATCAAGGTTATACATCTTGTCTTCAACAATCCGCTCTAGGCTCTCTTGATTCTTAGTCAAGTTGGCCAGACTCTTCTCTATCCTCAGAGTTGCTTCTAGCAGATATGTGAGTTGATCTTGCTTGCTCTTCGGATTTACAATTGATGCATCTGGAGCACTTGCTGCTTTGGTAGCCTTTTCCTTCTCAGCCTTCTCCTGGGCCTCAACTGATGTAGGATGTGAAGCATCCATCACAACTTCATTGTCCTCAAATTCTGGCCTAAGAGGTAGATGTTCTCTATCAAGTAGATATGTGTCAGTTCCAACCTTGGAATTGATCAACATCTGAATGTGTGGTGCATATCCACATGACCTCTTTTGGTCAGCAGCTGTCCTCTTTACTGTCTCAACTATTAGACTCATAACCTCTTATGGAATGGCCACAAATCATTCTCTCATCTCCGGACTTGGGAAACAAGGTATGCCTCAAGATGTAGTTGGTGGTGGCCAAACCAGCAAGCAAGTAGTAGATAGAACCAAACTTGTGAGTCTCAAGTGCTTTGTTAGGAATAGGCTTGTACATGTGAGCCATAGTGTTATGGTCCATCCTTGTTTTACCATAGACATCTATGTCATTCTCATCTTCCTAAGGGGCATTGATAAGAGCAGCCCACTCTGAGATTGATGACAGGTACCTGGTGCCCTCAGTCATCCACACAATATTCCCATCTGGATAGAAGTGTGCAGTGGAGTAGAATTGCATCACCATTTATCATTCCACTTGGTGAGCTCTTGTCCAACAAAGCCGTCAACTCCAGTCAACCTGAAGCTCGCATGAACATGGGGGAAGTAGTCCTCATTGGCATCTATGTACTTCCAGTCCACCCACTTCATGTCACTCACAATTGGCTTCTTGTCAACCAACTTCGTCTCATAGAAATCTTGTTGTTCTTTGGTGTGGAAAGGTAATCAACAGTAGTCCTCCTCCTTGTGGCATATGGATCAATTTTCCTCCATAGCCTCCAACCATTGTCCTTCCTCAGCTTCATGTTCTCAGCCACTGGATGTCCATCATCCTGGTCTGGAATCGTGGGCTTCAATTTCCTGAGCACTTGGGGCTCTTCATCCTCTTCAACTTCTGGCACTGGAGCCTTGTTCTTCTCTGCGGCAGGAATGTTCCTAGTGGATTGTCACGCCCTCGATGCGGCTATATCTCCTACGTGTCGAGGCACGACTTAGAGGCATAACCGCATTGAAAGCAATGTCGCAAGTTAGGCAATCTTCACAACATCCCATGTAATATATAGATAATAAAAGGGGAGATACATAGTTGGCTTACACTCTCCACGTCAATCAAAGTACATAAATAGCATTACATCATTCAAACACTCATGGCCCGACTACGGCGCCAAAATAAAAGATCAACCCAACATGCGACACGGTCCCGATTGCCCCAACTGGGCACCACTACTGGTCATCAGGGAAAGACACATAGTAACGTTGTGAGTCCTTGTCGAACTCCCACTTGAGCTCAAGAGCGTCATCTGGAACGGAGTCGTCAGGCCCTGCATCTGGTTTGGAAGTAATCTGTGAGCCATAGGGACTCAGCAATCTCGCACCTTCGCGATCAAGACTATTTAAGCTTATAGGTAAGGTAAGGTAAATATGTGGAGCTGCAGCAAGCGACTGGCATATATGGTGGCTAACCTGTTCGCAAAAGAGAGCGAGAAGAGAAGGCAAGGCATGAACGAATAACTAGAGAACAACCTGCGACAAGCATTACTCCAACACCGTGTCCACTTCCCGAACTCCGCTGAGAAGAGACCATCACGGTAACTCACACGGTTGATTCATTTTTAATTAAGTTAAGGTTCAAGTTATCTACAACCGGACATTAACAAATTCCCATCTTCCCATAACCGCGGGCACGGTTTTCGAAAGTTTAAATCCCTGCAGGGGAGTCCCAACTTAGCCCATGACAAGCTCTCATGGTCAACGAAGGAATAGACCTTCTCCCGAGACATTCCGATCAGACTCGCTATCCTGGTTCTACAAGACACTTCGACAAGTTAAAACAAATCCAGCAACACCGCCTGAATGTGCCGACAAATCCCGATAGGAGCTGCACATATCTCGTTCTCAGGGCACACTCAGATTGTCCAAACTTCCGGTAGGCCAGCCCAGAGTTGCCCCTGGTGGCCATCGGTGACTGACGAGGTGGACCAACACTCAGAGGAGCACTGGCCCGGGGGGTTTAAATAAGATGACCCTCGGGCTCCGGAAACCCAAGGGAAAAAGAGGCTAGGTGGCAAATGGTAAAACCAAGGTTGGGCATTGCTGGAAAAGCTTTATTTAAGGCGAACTATCAAGGGGTTCCCATTATCACCCAACCGCGTAAGGAACGCAAAATCCGGGAACATAACACCGATATGACGGAAACTAGGGCGGCAAGAGTGGAACAAAACACTAGGCAAAAGGCCGAGCCTTCCACCCTTTACCAAGTATATAGATGCATTAAGGTAACAAGATAATATAATGATATCCCAACAAGTAAATAATGTTCCAACAAGGAACGGTCTCCATTCTTCACCTGCAACTAGCAACGCTATAAGAGGGGCTGAGCAAAGCGGTAACATAGCCAATCAGCGGTTTGCTAGGACATGGTGGGTTAGAGGTTTGACATGGCAATTTGGGAGGCATGACAAGCAAGTGGTGGGCATCGTAGCATAGGCATAGCAAAAGAGCGAGCATCTAGCAAAGCAAAGATAGTAGTGATTTCGAGGGTATGATCATCGTGCCTGCAAAGTTGTCAGAGTTGACTGGATCCTCGAAAGCAAACTCAACGGGCTCCTCGTTAGCGAACTCGTCTCCCGGCTCTACCCAAACAAGACAAACAAGCAAACGGAACACAATCTACCACGTGCAAACTCAAACAACATGATGCAAACATGGTATGCTATGCGGGATGCGATATGTGATGCATGTGCAAGATTTGACAAGGAATGAATGAACCTGGCCACAACTTGGAAATCCAAGTGTGCCACTGGGAAGGTGAGATGATTTCGCTTGAAAACGATATAAAGATCACTGGAATCGGAGTCACGGTTTGGAAATGGCAAGCAATTCAAATATGGCACCGGTCTGCGATATACAGCAAGTAGCCATCTAAATGCAACAAGATGAACATGCTACAGCACCCAAACATGGCAAAAAACTACATGGAAGGGATCCATTCATGATGCTTGACAAAAGATGAACACTGAGCTACGGCCAATTCGTCAATTAACAGGTTCAAACAAGCATGACAAAAGTGCATTTGGTAAACAGATTTCAGACTTAGTGAAATTAACACTTGTTTGGAATTTCAGATCAGGTAGCACACTTTGGATCAAGAAAACGATATGCTACAGGGCCTGAACATGGCAAAGTAAAGAATGGCATGGAGCTACTCAAAGAGCTTAACAAAAGTCCCTTAGTGACCTTTAGCCCAAAGGGATCAGAAAATACATTTGCAAGCATGTGAACATGGCAAAAACATAATCAGATCACAGACTTTGTGAAAAACTGGAGCATGCAAATCAGATATCAAGTAGGCATGTTTGCAAGCTCGATGCACTCACTACAGAGCATGACATGACAATCTAAGCATACACCCATCAAGAATACACATTATACAAGCTATACATGGCAAGAACAATAACATAGCATGCACGGATCAACTACAACATCCTCGGCAAAATCGCTAACAAGTAGACAATCTGCCCAGATTCACGAAATAGCAAAAGTAGAGCTCGATTGACTCAAGCTGGGGTGCTCCATAATTGCAAACAAAGACATGGATGGATAGAGCAATACAAGATTAACAAAACATCCTTACTGATCATCCTCAAAAGAGGCACGGATCACTAGGAAACAACATGAACATATGGCATATTGAAATAAACAGATCAAGGACTTAGTGGAATTGCTAAGTCCCTGAAATCTGCATTAACGAATGCACCACTTTGCAAGCTTGTGCTAGTCACCACACACATCACAAAAATACATGGGATGCACCTCTGGATAGATGGCAAAGCATACAATAAAACATATGTGGAGCTCAGGGGCATATCATGCACACAATAATCATGGCAAAAATGACAAATATCTAATTGGAGCAGCAGATCTGACAATTATCCCAAATAGCACTCTTCCAACAGCATTTCGGGCATCAAGATGAACTCAAATGAAAATGATGCAATGAGATAAAATGATGTGCTCTCTGAGACGAACATTTTGATATGCTAAACGTCCAAAACGGATCTACGAATGCGGAGATATCACAGCTCAAAGTATGCAAAAAAAATAAAGGGGAGAGGGGAAGAAGTCAACCGAATCATAGATCTAGGGTTTGCTGGGCGGCGCGTGAACCGAGGAACGCCGGCGGGCACTATAGCTCCGGCGAGGCGGTTTTGGCGCGGGGACGGCCGGAGTGCCGCGGGGGCGTGCCGGAGCTACGGATCTGGGGCGGCGGCCTTGAGGAGGACGGCGGGGTCGGCGGTCGCCGGCCAGGGCGCGGCAGGGCGCCGGGCGGTGATGTCAGCGCACCGGGCGGCGATGTCGGTGCGCCGGCCGGCGCGGCGAGGTGGTGGCCGACACGGGCGAGGAGGCGCGGGCGGCGGCGCAAACGGGCGCGGCGGCGGGGAAGTGGCCCGCAGGAGGCGGCGGCTCGGTCCGGGGGGCCCCGCCTGGGCCTGGGCGGGCCGGCGGCGAAGTGGGCGCGGCTGCCCATGTGGCGGCCTGCGATTCGTCGGGCAGCGGCGGCGCGTTTTTGTCCACTCGGACCAGACGTGTCCGGCGTGGCGCGAGGTGGTGGATCTAGGGTTTCGGGGGGAGGAGAACGAGAATTTTCGGAGGGGGTCTTTAAATAGGCATAGAGGGAGCTAGGAGTGTCCAAATGAGGTGCGGTTTTCGGCCACGCGATCGTGATCGAACGCTCTAGTTGATGGAGAGAGTTTTGGTGGGTTTTGGGCCAAAATGGTGGGGTGTTGGGCTGCAACACACACAAGGCCTTCTCGGTCCCTCGGTTAACCGTTGGAGCATCAAACGAAGTCCAAATGGTATGAAACTTGACAGGCGGTATACCGGTAGTAAACCAGGGCCGCTTGGCAAGTTCGGTCCAATCCAAAGATGTTTAATCCCCACACACGAAAGAAAGGTAGAAATGACCACCGGAGGAGAACGGAGCGCCGGAATGCAAAACGGACAACGGGGAAAATGCTCGGATGCATGAGATGAACACGTATGCAAATGCAATGCACATGATGACATGATATGAGATGCATGATAACGATAACAACAGACGGAGACAAAAACCCAAACTGGAGGAAATAAAATAACTTGACGCCGGAAACGGAAAGAGTTGGATTACATATTAGCTAAATCATATCTGGGGTGTTACATGGATCTCTTTGGAGTTGTAGTTTTGGGTGAAGTAGGTGGAGCTCTGGGCTTGGGCTTGGAGGGTGCACCAGCAGACTTCATGGCATCACCCATGTGCTTCTGTGTCTTTGTAGCGGGTGCAGTAGGTTCCTCTTCTTCTTATTCAGAGCGATGAAGGAGACTGGGGAGTAAAAAGAATTCCTAAACTCTCCGATATATAATTCCTAAATGACTCAAAACATTTTTCTAGACTCAAAACAATGGCTGCTAAAAACGATCAATCAGTGGGGGCTCCTAAGGTCGGGGAAGGCTCTGATACCAATTTGTCACGCCCTCGATGCGGCTATATCTCCTACGTGTCGAGGCATGACTTAGAGGCATAACCGCATTGAAAGCAATGTCACAAGTTAGGCAATCTTCACAACATCCCATGTAATATATAGATAATAAAAGGGGAGATACATAGTTGGCTTACACTCGCCACGTCAATCAAAGTACATAAATAGCATTACATCATTCAAACACTCATGGCCCGACTACGGCGCCAAAATAAAAGATCAACCCAACATGCGACACGGTCCCGATCGCCCCAACTGGGCACCACTACTGGTCATCAGGGAAAGACACATAGTAACGGCGTGAGTCCTCGTCGAACTCCCACTTGAGCTCAAGCGCGTCATCTGGAACGGAGTCATCAGGCCCTGCATCTGGTTTGGAAGTAATCTGTGAGCCACAGGGACTCAGCAATCTCGCACCCTCGCGATCAAGACTATTTAAGCTTATAGGTAAGGTAAGTAAATATGAGGAGCTGCAGCAAGCGACTGGCATATATGGTGGCTAACCTGTTTGCAAAAGAGAGCGAGAAGAGAAGGCAAGGCGTGAACGAATAACTAGAGAACAACCTGCGACAAGCATTACTCCAACACCGTGTTCACTTCCCGGACTCCGCCGAGAAGAGACCATCACGGTAACTCACACGGTTGATTCATTTTTAATTAAGTTAAGGTTCAAGTTATCTACAACCGGACATTAACAAATTCCCATCTGGCCATAACCGCGGGCACGGCTTTCGAAAGTTTAAATCCCTGCAGGGGAGTCCCAACTTAGCCCATGACAAGCTCTCACGGTCAACGAAGGAATAGACCTTCTCCCGAGACATTCTGATCAGACTCGGTATCCCGGTTCTACAAGACACTTCGACAAGTTAAAACAAATCCAGCAACACCGCCCGAATGTGCCGACAAATCCCGATAGGAGATGCACATATCTCGTTCTTAGGGCACACTCAGATTGTCCAAACTTCCGATAGGCCAGCCCAAGGTTGCCCCTGGTGGCCACCGGCGGCTGACGAGGTGGACCAACACTCAGAGGAGCACTGGCCCGGGGGGGTTTAAATAAGATGACCCTCGGGCTCCGGAAACCCAAGGAAAAAAGAGGCTAGGTGGCAAATGGTAAAACCAAGGTTGGGCATTGCTGGAAAAGCTTTATTCAAGGCGAACTATCAAGGGGTTCCCATTATCACCCAACCGCGTAAGGAACGCAAATCCGGGAACATAACACCGATATGACGGAAACTAGGGCGGCAAGAGTGGAACAAAACACTAGGCAAAAGGCCGAGCCTTCCACCCTTTACCAAGTATATAGATGCATTAAGGTAACAAGATAATATAATGATATCCCAACAAGTAAATAATGTGTCCAACAAGGAACGGTCTCCAATCTTCACCTGCAACTAGCAACGCTATAAGAGGGGCTGAGCAAAGCGTAAACATAGCCAATCAACGGTTTGCTAGGACATGGTGGGTTAGAGGTTTGACATGGCAATTTGGGAGGCATGACAAGCAAGTACTGGGCATCGTAGCATAGGCATAGCAAAAGAGTGAAGAAGGAGACTGGGGAGTAAAAAGAATTCCTAAACTCTCCAATATATAATTCCTAAATGACTCAAAACATTTTTCTAGACTCAAAACAACGGCTACTAAAAACGATCAATCAGTGGGGGCTCCTAAGGTCGGGGAAGGCTCTGATACCATTTTGACAAGGAATTAATGAACCTGGCCTCAACTTGGAAATCCAAGTGTTCCACTGGAAAGGTGAGATGATTTCTCTTGAAAACGATATAAAGATCACCTGAATCAGAGTCACGGTTTGGAAATGGCAAGCAATTCAAATATGGCACCGGTCTGCGATATACAGCAAGTAGCCATCTAAATGCAACAAGATGAACATGCTACAGCACCCAAAGATGGCAAAAAAAATACATGGAAGGGATCCATTCATGATGCTTGACAAAAGATGAACACTGAGCTACGGCAAATTCGTCCATTAACAGGTTCAAACAAGCATGACAAAAGTGCATTTGGTAAACAGATTTCAGACTTAGTGAAATTAACACTTGTCTGGAATTTCAGATCAGGTAGCACACTTTGGAGCAAGAAAACGATATGCTACAGGTCCTGAACATGGAAAAGTAAAGCATGGCATGGAGCTACTCAAAGAGCTTAACAAAAGTCCCTTAGTGACCTTGAGCCAAAAGGGATCAGAAAATACATTTGAAAGCATGTGAACATGGCAAAAACATAATCAGATCATAGACTTAGTGAAAAACTGGAGCATGCAAATCAGATATCAAGTAGGCATGTTTGTGAGCTCGATGCACTCACTACAGAGCAGGTCATGACAATCTAAGCATACACCCATCAAGAATACACATTATACAAGCTAGACATGGCAAGAACAATAACATAGCATGCACGTATCAACTACAACATCCTCGGCAAAATCGCTAATAAGTAGACAATCTGCCTAGATTCATGAAATAGCAAAAGTAGAGCTCGATTGACTCAAGCTGGGGTGCTTCATAATTGCAAACAAAGACATGGATGGATAGAGCATTACAAGATTAACAGAACATCCTTACTGATCATCCTCAAAAGAGGCACGGATCACTAGGAAACAACATGAACATATGGCATATTGAAATAAACAGATCAAGGACTTAGTGGAATTGCTAAGTCCCTGAAATCAGCATTAACGAATGCACCACTTTGCAAGCTTGTGCTAGTCACCACACACATCACCAAAATACATGGGTTGCACCTCTGGATAGATGGCAAAGCATATAACAAATCATATGTAGAGCTCAGAGGCATATTATGCACACAATAATCATGGCAAAAATGGCAAATATCTAATTAGAGCAGCAGATCTGACAATTATCCCAAATAGCACTCTTCCAACAGCATTTAGGGTATCAAGATGAACTCAAATGAAAATGATGCAATCAGATGAAATGATGTGCTCTCTGAGACGAACATCTTGATATGCTAAACGTCCAAAACGGATCTACGGATGCGGAGATATCACAGCTCAAAGTATGCAAAAAAAATAAAGGGGAGAGGGGGAGAAGTCAAGTGAATCACAGATCTAGGGTTTGCTGGGCGGCACGCGAACCGAGGAATGCCGGCGGGCACTGTAGCTCCGGCGAGGCGGTTTTGGCGCGGGGACGGCCGGAGTGCCGCGGGGGCGTGTCGGAGCTACGGATCTGGGGCGGCGGCCTTGAGGAGGACGGCGGGGTCGGCGGTCGCCGGCCAGGGCGCGGCAGGGCGCCGGGCGGCAATGTCAGCGCGCCGGCCGACGCTGCGAGGTGGTGGCCGACGTGGGCGAGGAGGCGCGGGCAGTAGCACAAACGGGCGTGGCGGCGGGGAAGTGGCCCGCGGGAGGCGGCGGCTCGGGGCGGGGGGCCGCTTGGGCCCGGGCGGGCCGGCGACGAAGTGGGTGCGGCTGCCCACGTAGCGGCCTGCGATTCGTCGGGCGGCGGCGGCGCGTTTTTGTCCGACCGGACCGGACGTGTCCGGCGTGGCGCGAGGTGGTGGATCTAGGGTTTGGGGGGAGGAGAACGAGAATTTTCGGAGGGGGTCTTTAAATAGGCATAGAGGGATCTAGGAGTGTCCAAATGAGGTGCGGTTTTCGGCCACGCGATCGTGATCGAACGCTCTAGATGATGGAGAGAGTTTTGGTGGGTTTTGGGCCAAAATGGAGGGGTGTTGGGCTGCAACACACACGAGGCCTTCTCGGTCCCTCGGTTAACCGTTGGAGCATCAAACGAAGTCCAAATGGTACGAAACTTGACAGGCGGTCTACCGGTAGTAAACCAGGGCCGCTTGGCAAGTCTCGGTCCAATATGGAGATGTTTAATCCCCACACACGAAAGAAAGGTAGAAATGACCACCGGAGGAGAACGGAGCGCCGGAATGCAAAACGGACAAAGGGGAAAATGCTCGGATGCATGAGATGAATACGTATGCAAATTCAGTGCACTTGATGACATGATATGAGATGCATGATAATGATAACAACACACGGAGACAAAAACCCGAACCCGAGGAAATAAAATAACTTAACGCCGAAAACGGCAAGAGTTGGATTACATATTAGGTAAATCATATCCGGGGTGTTACAACACTCCACCACTACGAAAGGAACTCGTCCCGAGATCTAGGACTGGAAGAACGCCGGGTATTCAGAACGGAGGTGATCCTCGCGTTCCCAGGTGGCTTCACGGTCGGAATGGTGTGACCACTTGACTTTGAGGAATTTGATTGACTTGTTGCGAGTCTTGCGTTCAGTCTCTTCAAGAATAGCCACGGGGTGCTCACGATAAGAGAGATCTTCTTAGAGCTCAATGTCTTCGAAGTTGAAGGTGCGATCAGGAGTCTTGAAGCACTTGCGGAGCTGAGAGACATGGAACACGTCATGCACATTTGCAAAGTTTGAAGGAAGCTCGAGTTGATAGGCGAGATCGCCTCTCTTGCTGACGATCTTGAAAGGTCCCACGTATCTAGGGGCAAGCTTCCCTTTGATACCGAAGCGACGGGTACCTTTCATAGGAGAGACGTGGAGATAAACATGATCTCCGATCTCGAAGGCCCAATCACGGTGCTTACTATCATAGTAGCTCTTCTGGCAGGATTGGGCTGCTTTGAGGTTATCTCGAATGACTTTGCACATCTCCTCTGCCTCTATGATTAAGTCATTTCCCAAAAATTGACGTTCACCGGTTTCAGACCAGTTGAGAGGGGTACGGCACTTCCTGCCATACAGAATTTCGAATGGGGCCTTGCCCGAACTTGCTTGAAAACTGTTGTTGTAGGAGAATTCAGCATATGGAAGACAATCCTCCCTCTTCATGCCGAAGGAGATCACACAAGCCCTGAGCATATCTTCAAGAATCTGGTTGACACGCTCGACTTGACCGCTAGTTTGAGGATGGAAAGTTGTGTTGAAGCGGATGTTGGTGCCCATGGCCTTCTGAAAAGAATCCCAAAACTTGGAGGTAAAGATGCTGCCACGGTCTGAAGAGATCACATATGGAATACCGTGCAGCGAGAAAATTCGAGAGGTATAGAGCTCCGCCAATTGAGCTGTAGTGATTGACTCTTTGATAGGCAGAAAATGAGCCACTTTAGTGAGTTTGTCGATGACAACGAATATAGCATCATTGCCACGCTTGGACTTTGGAAACCCAGTCACGAAGTCCATCTCAATATGGTCAAACTTCCATTCTGGAATGGCAAGAGGTTGGAGGAGACCCACTGGCCTTTGGTGTTCTGCCTTCACTCTTCTGCAGACATCACATTCGTTCATGAACTGAGCAATCTCGCGCTTCATTCGAGTCCACCAATAAGCCTGCTTGAGGTCCTGATACATCTTCGTGCTCCCAGGGTGGATGGAGAGGAGAGAATTGTGAGCCTCGTTCATGATAACCTTACGAAGATCACCTTTGGGCACAACAATACGATCCTCGAAGAAAAGAGTATCCTTGTCATCAAGGCGGTAGCACTTGTACTTGGGTTGACTCTTGGCAATCCCAATCTTCACCTTCTTCACCATGGCATCAAGAAGCTGAGCTTGGCGAATCTGGTCTTCCAAGGTAGGAGAGACTTGAAGGTTTGCAAGGAAACCTTGAGGAACAACTTGCAGATTAAGTTTGCGAAAAGCTTCACAAAGCTCGGGTTGATAAGGCTTGAGAATCAGACTGTTGCAATAAGCCTTCCTGCTCAATGCATCAGCAATCACATTGGCCTTGCCTGGAGTATACTCGATACTCGGATTATACTCTTGAATCATTTCGACCCATTGAGTCTGCCTGAGGTTGAGATTAGGCTGAGTGAAGATGTACTTGAGACTCTTGTGGTCAGTGAAGATGTCCACTTTTCTTCCCAATAAGAGATGTCTCCAAGTCAAAAGAGCATGCACAACTGCTGCCAACTCAAGGTCATGAGTGGGGTAGTTCTTCTCATTGGGCTTCAACTGGCCAGAGGTATAAGCCACAACTTTCTTCTCTTGCATCAACACTGCATCGAGACCTTGGAGAGAGGCATCGCAAAAGACCTCGTACGGTTTGGATTCATCAGGAGGAGTCAGAACTGGAGCAGTGACCAATTTCTCTTTCAAAGTGTTGAAAGCAATGTCACACTCCAGAGACCAAACGTACTTGACGTGCTTCTGGAGAAGATTTGAGAGAGGCTTCGCGATCCTAGAAAAGTTTTCAACGAATCTTCGACAGTAGCTTGCGAGACCGAGGAAGCTACGGAGTTGCTTCACGTTCTGAGGTGGTTCCCAATTCACAATTGCAGACACCTTCTCAGGATTCACCGCAATGCCCTTGGCAGAGATGATATGACCAAGATAAAGAACCTCATCGAGCCAAAATTCACACTTCGAGAACTTGGCGTAGAACTGGTGTTCCCTGAGCTTATCGAGTACCAAACGCAAGTGCTTGGCATGATCTTCCTTGTTCTTCGAAAAGACCAGAATGTCGTCGAGATAGACCAAAACAAAGTCATTGGTGTAGGCGTTGAAGATGGAGTTCATCATGCGAGAGAAAGTCGGAGGAGCGTTGACGAGGCCAAAAGACATGACAGTGTATTCATATGAACCATAGCTTGTCCTTAAAGCCGTCTTGGGAATATCTTGCTCACGGATACGAATCTGATGATAACCCATACGGAGATCAAGCTTGGAGAATACTTGGGCACCTTTGAGTTGTTCGAACAGCTCGTTGATGTTGGGAAGTGGGTATTTGTTCTTAATAGTCTTCATGTTCAACGGACGGTAATCAACACAAAGTCGGTCCATTCCATCCTTCTTCTTCACAAAAAGAACACCACAACCCCACGGAGAGGAACTAGGTCGGATGAGACCCATTCGTTCTTGAATATCGAGTTGCTTCTTCAGCTCCTTCAACTCTTCAGGTCCGAGCTTGTAAGGACGCTTGCACACTGGTTCCATGCCAGGCTCAAGATCAATGACGAATTCAACTGGCCGGTGCGGAGGCATTCCTGGAAGCTCTTCTGGAAAGACGTCTTGATATTCGCAAACGACTGGAATTTGAGAGATGGCATCCAGTTCACCCTTCTCATTGAGAGAAAACAGATGGATGGTATTATCCCGAGCGGCAAAGACAATAACATCCTCAGACGAATGAGTCAATAGAATCTGCCTGGCTGCACAATCAAGCTAAGCCTTGTGCTTAGTAAGCCAATCCATTCTGAGAATAAGATCAATATCCAAGTTACCAAGGACCATTGGAGAAGCCAGAAACTTGAAATCACCCATCATGATAGAGATATCCGGAATCTCGTGGTTAGCGAGCAAACATTTACCCGGAGAGACAACTGCTAACGGTTTATGAATAACTTGGGAAGTCAACTCATGCTTAGATGCAAAAGGTTTCGAGATGAAACAATGCGATGCACCAGTGTCAAAAAGAACTTTTGCAGGAACATCGTTAACAGGAAGGTTACCCATGATGACATCTGACGAGTCCTCTGCCTGAGCTGCGTTCATCAAGTTGACCTTGGCGTGCTTGGGGTTATGCTTGACCACAGCTGTACTTGCCGATCTCACAGGAGGAGGAGGAGGGAGACGCCTCTGATTGAAGCATTTGTTGGCATAGTGACCCTTCTGTTGGCACTTGTTGCACGTGACCTCTGAAAGCGGATGGTGATACGGAGCACTCGATCTTGGAGCTTGAGACGAAGTCTTGTTCTGAAAACCAGGGTTTGGTGGGTGGGAAGATCCACTGCCACCTTTGCTCTTCTGATACGGCTGACGGAACGGAGGAGGAGGAAGCCAATACTTCTGCTGCTTGGCCACTTGAGTAGAGGAGGAAGGAGTAGCATCTCTGACTCGCTTCTTGGAAGCATCACACCTCAGTTGAGCAGCCTCTTGCTTCAATGCCATGTTGTAGAACTCATCGTACCTCAAGGGCTCAAAGAGAACAAGAGCTAGCTGGATTTCTTCTCTGAGACCACCCCTGAACTGGT
This sequence comes from Triticum urartu, assembly GCF_056163025.1. Classification (NCBI taxonomy): domain Eukaryota; kingdom Viridiplantae; phylum Streptophyta; class Magnoliopsida; order Poales; family Poaceae; genus Triticum; species Triticum urartu. The sequence goes on from NC_141877.1 coordinate 299,291,569, forward strand.
ATATCATGCTCTTCTCGTCAGGGACGTCCTGCTTAGAAAAGCGGGCGAGCTTCTGAAACAACTTGTTGTAGTCATAGACAGACAAAGAGCCTTGATTCAGGTTGCGAAATTCCTCACGCTTGCTTTCAACCACGCTCTGAGGAATATGATGAGCTTTGAAATCTTGACGGAATTCATCCCAAGTAATCACACGGCCTCCTCTGGAATCCTTGTACTGATGGAACCACTCTGCAGCTTGGTCTTTGAGTTGGAAGGAGGCGAACTTGACAAAGTCCTCAGGCCTGATGTTACTGCACTCGAAATGCTTGCACAAGTCCACAAGCCAATCGTCAGCATCGGTTGCCTCAACACAATTGCTGAAAATCTTTGGCCCGTTAACAAGGAACTAGTTGAGTGTAGCAAAGTGATTCTGATTGTTGCCTTGGTTGCCTTGGTTCGCTTGGTTGCGCTCTTGAAGAATTTGCATGATCAACTGCGTGTTTGCATTGGTTGCGGCCATCACAGCTTGCCATGCCTCCGGAGGAGGTGGAGGTGGTCGCGGATCAGGATTCGGAGTCGTGCGCGTTGGAGGAGCCATCCTGAAGAGGTTGACATCCATTAGCACATTGATAGATAAATATTGAAGCTGAATCCAACGAAATGAAAATTGCAACATATAGTCTTCACATCCGAACAAAATGCGAATGCATTCCACTTGAAATGGTCACATATCCATAAATTGAGAAACCACTTAGAATTTAGGTAGAGGAATAAATCAACAAGGTACGGATCAAGAACAAATACTCGGTAAGAAATCCCAATGTCAAACCAAATATCCGTGGAAGAAGAACTAGAGCTACAAGAATTCCCACCTATGAAACTCCCGAACCTTTCCGGTTATGCAATCAGGTGTTGGGGATAAAGGGGAAGCATAATATCTCACCCAAATCTAGCAATTCCTACATCCAGCTGTATCCATCCTTCAACACATAACCGAGAAAACTTCGGAAACCATCTACCTCAACCTTTGAAAAGCATCCGTTATACAAGTTATGGCGATACACCCGAACTCCCGCCCCAGTACTGGGTGGCGTCGAGGTTATCTCACCAACGAACTGCATAAAAGAGATTTTCGATGTCGGCGTACTAAACTCAGGTATTCCAGAACTACAACGATAAGATTGTGACGACAACACCTCGGAGCTCAACTCCCCGGGACACTGCCACAAGCCCTAAATGACAGGAGGCACCAAGAACAATGTTCTCGTCACAAATCCATCGGAACGATTCCAAGATACCCGCGTGATATTAAAAAAAAATTGTGAAATTTGAGAATAGAAGAGTCAAAACTCTATGTCAGGATGCCTTACCAGAGCGATGAAGGAGACTGGGAGTAAAAAGAATTCCTAAACTCTCCGATATATAATTCCTAAATGACTCAAAACATTTTTCTAGACTCAAAACAACGGCTGCTAAAAATGATCAATCAGTGGGGGCTCCTAAGGTCGGGGAAGGCTCTGATACCAATTTGTCACGCCCTCGATGCGGCTATATCTCCTACGTGTCGAGGCACGACTTAGAGGCATAACAGCATTGAAAGCAATGTCGCAAGTTAGGCAATCTTCACAACATCCCATGTAATATATAGATAATAAAAGGGGATATACATAGTTGGCTTACACTTGCCACGTCAATCAAAGTACATAAATAGCATTACATCATTCAAACACTCATGGCCCGACTACGGCGCCAAAATAAAAGATCAACCCAACATGCGACACGGTCCCGATCGCCCCAACTGGGCACCACTACTGGTCATCAGGGAAAGACACATAGTAACGTTGTGAGTCCTCGTCGAACTCCCACTTGAGCTCAAGCGCGTCATCTGGAATGGAGTCGTCAGGCCCTGCATCTGGTTTGGAAGTAATCTGTGAGCCATAGGGACTCAGCAATCTCGCACCCTCGCGATCAAGACTATTTAAGCTTATAGGTAAGGTAAGGTAAATATGTGGAGCTGCAGCAAGCGACTGGCATATATGGTGGCTAACCTGTTCACAAAAGAGAGCGAGAAGAGAAGGCAAGGCGTGAACAAATAACTAGAGAACAACCTGTGACAAGCATTACTCCAACACCGTGTTCACTTCTAGGACTCCGCCGAGAAGAGACCATCACGGTAACTCACACGGTTGATTCATTTTTAATTGAGTTAAGGTTCAAGTTATCTACAACCGGACATTAACAAATTCCCATCTGCCCATAAACGCGGGCACGGTTTTCGAAAGTTTAAATCCCTGCAGGGGAGTCCCAACTTAGCCCATGACAAGCTCTCACGGTCAACGAAGGAATAGACCTTCTCCCGAGACATTCCGATCAGACTCGGTATCCCGGTTCTACAAGACACTTCGACAAGTTAAAACAAATCCAGCAACACCGCCTGAATGTGCCGACAAATCCCGATAGGAGCTGCACATATCTCGTTCTCAGGGCACACTCAGATTGTCCAAACTTCCGATAGGCCAGCACAGAGTTGCCCCTGGTGGCCACCGGCGACTGACGAGGTGGACCAACACTCAGAGGAGCACTGGCCCAGGGGGGTTAAATAAGATGACCCTCGGGCTCCGGAAACCCAAGGGAAAAAGAGGCTAGGTGGAAAATGGTAAAACCAAGGTTGGGCATTGCTGGAACAGCTTTATTCAAGGCGAACTATCAAGGGGTTCCCATTATCACCCAGCCGCGTAAGGAATGCAAAATCCGGGAACATAACACCGATATGACGGAAACTAGGGCGGCAAGAGTGGAACAAAACACTAGGCAAAAGGCCGAGCCTTCCACCCTTTACCAAGTATATAGATGCATTAAGGTAACAAGATAATATAATGATATCCCAACAAGTAAATAATGTTCCAACAAGGAACGGTCTCCATTCTTCACCTGCAACTAGCAATGCTATAAGAGGGGCTGAGCAAAGCGGTAACATAGCCAATCAGCGGTTTGCTAGGACATGGTGGGTTAGAGGTTTGACATGGCAATTTGGGAGGCATGACAAGCAAGTGGTGGGCATCGTAGCATAGGCATAGCAAAAGAGCGAGCATCTAGCAAAGCAAAGATAGTAGTGATTTCGAGGGTATGATCATCTTGCCTGCAAAGTTGTCAGAGTTGACTGGATCCTCGAAAGCAAACTCAACGGGCTCCTCGTTAGCGAACTCGTCTCCCGGCTCTACCCAAACAAGACAAACAAGCAAACGGAACAAAATCAACCACGTGCAAACTCAAACAACATGATGCAAACATGGTATGCTACGCGGGATGCGATATGTGATGCATGTGCAAGATTTGACAAGGAATGAATGAACCTGGCCTCAGCTTGGAAATCCAAGCGTGCCATTGGGAAGGTGAGATGATTTCGATTGAAAACGATATAAAGATCACCGGAATCGGAGTCACGGTTTGGAAATGGCAAGCAATTCAAATATGGCACCGGTCTGCGATATACAGCAAGTAGCCATCTAAATGCAACAAGATGAACATGCTACAGCACCCAAACATGGCAAAAAAATACATGGAAGGGATCCATTCATGATGCTTGACAAAAGATGAACACTGAGCTACGGCCAATTCGTCCATTAACAGGTTCAAACAAGCATGACAAAAGTGCATTTGGTAAACAGATTTCAGACTTAGTGAAATTAACACTTGTCTGGACTTTCAGATCACGCAGCACACTTTGGATCAAGAAAACGATATGCTACAGGGCCTGAACATGGCAAAGTAAAGAATGGAATGGAGCTACTCAAAGAGCTTAACAAAAGTCCCTTAGTGACCTTTAGCCCAAAGGGATCAGAAAATACATTTGCAAGCATGTGAACATGGCAAAAACATAATCAGATCACAGACTTTGTGAAAAACTGGAGCATGCAAATCAGATATCAAGTAGGCATGTTTGCGAGCTCGATGCACTCACTATAGAGCATGTCATGACAATCTAAGCATACACCCATCAAGAATACACATTATACAAGCTATACATGGCAAGAACAATAACATAGCATGCACGGATCAACTACAACATCCTCGGCAAAATCGCTAACAAGTAGACAATCTGCCCAGATTCACGAAATAGCAAAAGTAGAGCTCGATTGACTCAAGCTGGGGTGCTCCATAATTGCAAACAAAGACATGGATGGATAGAGCACTACAAGATTAACAAAACATCCTTACTGATCATCCTCAAAAGAGGCACGGATCACTAGAAAACAACATGAACATATGGCATATTGAAATAAACAGATTAAGGACTTGGTGGAATTGCTAAGTCCCTGAAATCGGCATTAACGAATGCACCACTTTGCAAGCTTGTGCTAGTCACCACACACATCACAAAAATACATGGGTTGCACCTCTGGATAGATGGCAAAGCATATAACAAAACATATGTGGAGCTCAGGGGCATATCATGCACACAATAATCGTGGCAAAAATGACAAATATCTAATTGGAGCAGCAGATCTGACAATTATCCCAAATAGCACTCTTCCAACAGCATTTCGGGCATCAAGATGAACTCAAATGAAAATGATGCAATGAGATGAAATGATGTGCTCTCTGAGACGAACATTTTGATATGCTAAACGTCCAAAACGGATCTACGAATGCGGAGATATCACAGCTCAAAGTATGCAAAAAAATAAAGGGGAGAGGGGGAGAAGTCAAACGAATCATAGATCTAGGGTTTGCTGGGCGGCGCGCGAACCGAGGAACGCCGGCGGGCACTGTAGCTCCAGCGAGGCGGTTTTGGCGCGGGGACGGCCGGAGTGCCGCGGGGGCGTGCTGGAGCTACAGATCTGGGGCGGCAGCCTTGAGGAGGACGGCGGGGTCGGCGGTCGCCGGCCAAGGCGCGGCAGGGCGCCGGGCGGCGATGTCGGCGCACCGGCCGGCGCGGCGAGGTGGTGGCCGACACGGGCGAGGAGGCGCGGGCGAGGGCGCAAACGGGCGCGGCGGCGAGGAAGTGGCCCGCGGGAGGCGGCGGCTCGGGCCGGGGTACCCCGCCTGGGCCCGGGCGGGCCGGCGGCGAAGTGGGCGCGGCTGCCCATGTGGCGGCCTGCGATTCGTCGGGCGGCGGTGGCTCGTTTTTGTCCAGGCGGACCGGACGTGTCCGGCGCGGCGCGAGGTGGTGGATCTAGGGTTTCGGGGGGAGGAGAACGAGAATTTTCGGAGGGGGTCTTTAAATAGGCATAGAGGGAGCTAGGAGTGTCCAAATGAGGTGCGGTTTTCGGCCACGCGATCGTGATCGAACGCTCTAGATGATGGAGAGAGTTTTGGTGGGTTTTGGGCCAAAATGGAGGGGTGTTGGGCTGCATCACACACAAGGCCTTCTCGGTCCCTCGGTTAACCGTTGGAGCATGAAACGAAGTCCAAATGGTACGAAACTTGACAGGCGGTATACCGGTAGTAAACCAGGGCCGCTTGGCAAGTCTCGGTCCAATCCGGAGATGTTTAATCCCCACACACGAAAGAAAGGTAGAAATGACCACCGGAGGAGAACGGAGCGCCGGAATGCGAAACGGACAACGGGGAAAATGCTCGGATGCATGAGATGAACACGTATGCAAATGCAATGCACATGATGACATGATATGAGATGCATGATAACGATAACAACACACGGAGACAAAAACCCAAACCGGAGGAAATAAAATAACTTAACGCCGGAAACGGAAAGAGTTGGATTACATATTAGGTAAATCATATCCGGGGTGTTACATGGATCTCTTTGGAGCTGTAGTTTTGGGTGCAGTAGGTGGAGCTCTGGGCTTGGGCTTGGAGGGTGCACCAGCAGACTTCATGGCATCACCCATGTGCTTCTGTGTCTTTGTAGCGGGTGCAGTAGGTTCCTCTTCTTCTTATTCCTCTTCCCTCATGGAAGGTTTGCCAAGCACCTTAGTAGTTGTTATTCTGGCTCTCTTCTTCTTTCCTTCAAAAGCCTCATCATCAGATTGTTCAAGAGTGAACTTCATTGTTCCTGACCACCCACTGTAACCGGGAACTCTCTGATATTTTCCTCGCCCTCACTTCTACCATGTTTTTTTCGTCATGGACAACCCAAAGAATGTCATGCAGCTGCGTCTCCGGCCCGCCTAGGATGAAAAGCCCATTTTTTGTCATGATTTTTTGTCATAGAAGTAGGAGCCCACCACATCTATGATTATACCGGGTTTTGTCACAATTATCATCATAGAAGTGTCATAAGCATGACAGAAAAAAACTCTTTCGTCCCAAAATGTCGTGGATGTGTCTTTTTTTTGTACTATTGGGGACTTTAGCCATGAAGCATATTCCAATTCCATCATTTGGTGAGCCAAATATGTCATAGGAGTTGGATGAAACAAGTGTAAGACCTGTAACACCTTCATCTGGAGTATATTCGGAGTAGGAGTGATAGCTTCTCTCAGAGTAGTTATCGGAGTCAGAACCGGATACCCATTCACCAACATGAGCTTGATGTATTCGTTTTGTGGATCTCTTATGACTTGTCCTTACTTTCCGAATCCTTGCGTCTACGATGGGATCTTCGTTCATAACGATCATCTCTACTCCTTCTCTCTCTTTGAGGTGATTCATCTCTTCTACTCCTCCTTTTTGGTGAATCTTCTCTTTTCTTGTAGGGACCCATACACTCATTGGAGTAGTGTGTCTGGGCCTTCCACAATGTTAGCAATTACGATCACGACTAGAAGATCTTTTGTCATTGTAGGACCTTGACTAGGAGCTTCTATATTTGCTTCTATTCTTGTAGAACTTGTTGAAGTTCTTCACCATTAACCTCAATTCTTGATTGGATACTTGCTTCTCACTTGCTGTGGTAGGAGAATCACTTGAAGCTTTGTAAGCACCACCTGACTTGTTGTGGAGCTCTTCCTTATCCTTGAGTGACATCTTATGAGAAACAATTCTACCAATGACTTCCATGGGCTTGAGATCTTTGTAATTGGGCATCATTTGGATCAAGGTGCACACAGTATCATATTTGCCATCCAAGTCTCTTAGGATCTTCTTGATGATGAATTTGTCGGTCATCTCTTAGCTTCCTAAGCCGGCAATCTCATTTGTGATGAGAGCAAGCCAAGAGTACATTTCGGAGACTCCTTCACCATCCTTCATCTTGAACTTCTCAAGTTGACTATGAAGCGAATCCAATTTGGATTCCTTGACGCACTCGATACCTTCATGCATATCAACCAAAGTATCCCAAATTTCCTTTGCATTCTCAAGGCGGCTGATTTTGTTGAATTCTTCAGGGCACAATCCATTGAAGAGAATATCGCAAGCTTGGGCGTTGTATTGCAACATCTTCAACTCTTCCGCGGACGCTTCACGATTTGGTTCTTTTCCATCCTCGAAGAAATCACCTTGCAACCCAACACGCACAACAACCCAAACGACGAGGTTATGACCAAGAATATGCATTTTCATCTTATGCTTCCAACTAGCAAAATTAGTACCATCAAAGTAAGAACCTCTACGGTGGTAATTTCCCTCACTAGGTGTCATACTCTCCTAGGTTGTGACATCAAGGCTATGATTACCAAAGCTATGGAAATCACGGTAAATGGAGACCAAAGCTCTGATACCACTTGTAGGATCAAAAGTATGTCTAGAGGGGATGACTACTTGATCAAACAAAAATCTAACCTTTTCCCAATTTTAGTTGTGGGTAGATTTTAGCAATTAACACAAGTCAAGCAATCAACCTACACATGCAATTATAAGAGTGTAGCAGCGGAAAGTAAAACATTGCATATGAAGGTAAAGGGAAGGGTTTGGAGAGTGCAAACGCAACGAAGACACAAAGATTTTTGGCGTGGTTCCGGCAGGTGGTGCTATCGTACATCCACATTGATGGAGACTTCAACCCACGAAGCATAATGGTTACGCGAGTCCACGGAGGTCTCTACCCATGAAGGACCCACGAAGAATCAACCTTGTCTATCCCACCATGGCCATCACCCACAAAGGACTTGCCTCACTTGGGTAGATCTTCACGAATTAGGCGATCTCCTTGCCCTTACAAACTTCTTGGTTCAACTCCACAACTTGATAGAGGCTCCCAAGTGACACCTAACCAATCTAGCAGACACCACTCTCCAAAAGGTAAAAGATGGTGTGTTGATGACGAACTCCTTGCTCTTGTGCTTCAAATGATAGTCTCCCCAACACTCAACTCTCTCTCTGTCACAGATTTGGATATGGTGGAAAGATGGTTTGAGTGGAAAGCAACTCGGGGAAGGCTAGAAATCAACATTCTTGTGGTAGGATTGGAATATCTTAATCTCAACACATGAGTTTTTTGACCATGAATAGTAGGAAAGTCTCCTATTGTGTAACTATATTAAAAACAGGAAGAAGCTGTACAAATTACATTTTACAAGAGAGGAGAGGGGGCCTACCCCTTTGGGGCAGGGGAGGTGAACTAAAGAAAATAATCTAGCTTAGGGAGTTCACAAAACCAAGCATCAGAGGCCTACCTGCCTCTTTAACTCTGTGTTGAAGAAGTTCAAAATCCTTAGTAAATCTATGAAGCCACGACTGTAGTGTGGGGTCCACTGCTCTAAAGTGCTAGTTATTTCTTTCTTTCCAGAGACTCCATGCAGCAACAAGGAATTTTTCCATTAGCATCATCGTGGTTTGGTCGGTCCTCTTGTCTTGGATGGCACGGAAGCGATCGGAGAACGGCTCCTAGTACAGGTCTAGTCGAACCCAATAGTGGCGGCTGAATGAGAGGTAAATATCATATGATCAACCGTTTCTTCGATGTTGAGTCCACACAAGAGGTAGTCATGGTCACCCCCAATGTTGTAGTGTCTTCTTTTGAGCATGTTATGGGTGTTGAGCCTGTCATTAAAGAGGAGCCAACCAAAGACCTTAATTTTCATGGTACATTTGGGTTTCCATATCCATGTAAAGACTGGGTGCGTCTGGACCTCCCGAAAGTAGAAGCTATACTAATCTATTGACTTGAAGATTGTTTTGCCCCAAACATAGTGCCACACATCTGAAGTGGCCGTCAGGGGTTGGAATTGTGTGGTCGTAGCTTGTATGTCACGTATCTCTGCCTGAGCCTGTTGGGATAGGGGAAGATGAAAGGCCTCTCCAATTGATGTGATGCGCAAGAAATCTTTGACAGATACATCTTGAAGGGTTGTAAAGGAGAAATCTCAAGGGTGGGAATTCATAAGGGGTTCATGGGACCACAAATCTTTCCAGAAGAGCACGGTGGTGCCGCAGACGATGTTGACCCTCGAAATCCCTCTATATGTTGGGGTGAGCTTGAGAATGTCACGCCACTAGAATGAACCTATTAGGTCAGTGGCATGAGGGACTTTGTCATTATAATATGATTTCCATGTGAATTGCACCCATGGGACGTCCATTTTTTTATAAACTTGTGCAAAAATTTCACGAGCAAAGCTTCATTTTGGATACGTAGGTTTAAGACGCCGAGCCCTCCTTTGTTCTTGGACCTACAGACCATGTCCCATGTGGCCAAAGAATTGCTCTTCTCCCCTTGATCTGTCTTCTTGATCCATAAATAGCATCGTCTGATTTTGTCCAACATCTCAATGAGCTTGGGGGGGTTGAGGGTGCACATAGAATAGATCAGGAGGGAAGTGACCATTGAGTTAAGCAAGGTGATCTTCCCAGCATAGGACATGAGAGATAGCGTCGAGGTTAAGTTGCATTCCACTGAATTGACCAAAGGCATGAGCTCTTGAATTGTAGGGAGGATGGTGCCCAAGGGAAGGCCGAGGTACGTAAATGCGAGTGTTCCAACCAAGCATTCAAAAATAGCTGCCATGCTAGGCGTGAGCTTCTCATCCACGTTGATGGGTATAAGCGTTGATTTGTGAAAGTTTATCTTAAGTCTAATGGATTGCGCATAATCCATTAGAATTCCCTTGATGAGTGTGGCTTGTTGTGTACATGTGGGCCTGAGTAAGAGTGTGTCATCCGCATATTGGATAATTGGATAGTCCATGTCATCAGTGTTGGGGAAGGGCAGCTGTATCAATCCTTTCCGATAAGCATCATTTATGGCAGACTATAACAGATCAACTGCGAGCACAAAGATCGACGGGGATAGGGGGTCCCCTTCTCGGACACCTCGATGACAATGAAATTGTCGTCCTGGAACCCCATTTAAGAGTATTGATGATCTCCCTAAGGAGAAAATGCAGTTGATCCAAGAAAGCCATTTGTCATTAAACCCCATGTGTTTCATAATGTTGATCATTGGTTCATGCTCGATTGTATCAAAGGCTTTGGCAAAATCTAGCTTTATAAGGACAATTTTCTTTTAGGAGCTTGACACTGGTGGATGTATTGGAACGACCAAGCAAGGTAGTGTTGGATCGATCTGCCTTGATGAACCCATATTGGTTTTGGTGTATGATCTTTAGGATTACTTTTCGTAACCTGTTGGCAAGGAGTTTGGTGATGAGCTTGAGGCAATAGTTAAGTAGAGTGATTGGTCTATAATCATTGACCGTTACCGGAGATCTATTCTTTGGTATGAGGGTGATGAGACCATCATTAATTCTTTGTAAGTTAAGTTTGCCTTCATAGAATTAATCACACAACATGTAGAAATCCTTTCTGATGATGGGCCAGCAGGCTTTGAGGAAGAGTGCACTAAAACCGCCAGGGCCAGGTGCTTGGTCCAGGGGCATTTCCTGTATGACTTTGTCAATTTCCTCAGCGGTGAAGGGCGTGGTAAGGTGATCGAGGTTCACATTGGGGCGGATCAAGTTTGGCAGGTCAAACTTCACGGTGGTAGGAGTAGAAGTGCCCAATCTCTCTGTGTATGCCTGAAATAGGAGGGCCTGCTTGCTCGTGTGATCATCCACAAAAAGTCAGTCTATGGTTTGAAGGTTGGTGATATTATTTTTTTGATATCTCTCAGTGGCAACAGCTTGAAATTTTTTTGTGTTCTCATCTCCGAACTTGACCCAACATATGGTGCAGCATTTTTTCCAATAGTTCTTTTGATAGTCTAGCAATCTCAAGAGATGTTTCATCAAGATCTTACGGAAGTTGCTCTCGGGGGTTGACAACAGTCTGAGGTTTTATAGTTCATCAATGTGTGCCAAAGCTTGGTTAGAGTTCTTGTAGGATCGAAAGTATGTCTAGAGGGGGGTGATTAGACTACTTGACCAAATAAAAACTTAACCTTTTCCCAATTTTAGTTCTTGGCAGATTTTAGCTATTTTAGGACAAGTCAAGCAATCATCACACAATTCAAGCAAGCATGCAAAGAGTATATTGGCAGCGGAAAGTAAAGCATGCAAATTGCAAGAATGTAAAGGGAAGGGTTTGGAGAATTCAAACGCAATTGGAGACACGGATGTTTTTCCCGTGGTTCGGATAGGTGGTGCTATCCTACATCCACATTGGTGGAGACTTCAATCCACGAAGGGTAACGGTTGAGCGAGTCCACGGAGGGCTCCACCCACGAAGGGTCCACGAAGTAGCAACCTTGTCTATCCCACCATGGCCATCGCCCACGAAGGACTTGCCTCACTAGCGGTAGATCTTCACGAAGTAGGCGATCTCCTTGCCCTTACAAACTCCTTGGTTCAACTCCACAATCTTGTCGGAGGCTCCCAAGTGACACCTAGCCAATCTAGGAGACACCACTCTCCAAGAAGTAACAAATGGTGTGTTGATGATGAACTCCTTGCTCTTGTGCTTCAAATGATAGTCTCCCCAACACTCAACTCTCTCTCATAGGATTTGGATCTAGTGGAAAGAAGGTTTGAGTGGAAAGCAACTTGGGGAAGGCTAGAGATCAAGATTCATATGGTAGGAATGGAATATCTTGGTCTCAACACATGAGTAGGTGATTCTCTCTCAGAACATATGAGTTGGAATTGTGTATGTGTTCTGATGGCTCTCTCCACGAATGAAGAGGAGGTGGAGGGATATATATAGCCTCCACACAAAATCCAACCGTTACACACAATTTACCAATCTCGGTGGGACCGAATCAACAAACTCGGTCAGAGCGAAAAGGTAAACCTAGTGACCGTTAGAGATTTTCGGTGGGACTGACATGCAACTCGGTAGGACCGATTCTATTAGGGTTTGGGCATAACGTAATCTCGGTGAGACCGATTACACAAACTCGGTGAGACCGATTTGGGTAATTAGCTAACCAGAGAGTTGGTCAGGCAAACTCGGTGGGACCGATTTGCTCTTTCGGTGAGACCGAAAAGTTACAAAAGGGAAACAGAGAGTTTACATTGCAATCTCGGTGGGACCGATTCGCTCTTTCGGTGAGACCGAAAAGTTACGAAAGGGAAACAGAGAGTTTGCAATCCCATCTCGGTGAGACCGAGATCCCTATCGGTATAACCGAATTGCTAGGGTTTGGCAGTGGCTTATGACATATGAAACTCGGTGGCGCCGGATAGATAGAATCGGTAGGACCGAGTTTGGCTTAGGGTTTGGGTCAAATGTGGATATGGGAAGTAGTTGAGGGTTTTTGGAGCATATCACTAAGAACATGAAGCAAGAGGCTCATTAAGCAACACCTCATCCCTCCTTGATAGTATTGGCTTTTCCTAAAGACTCAATGTGATCTTGGATCACTAAAATATAAAATGAAGAGTCTTGAGCTTTTGAGCTTGAGCCAATCCTTTGTCCTTAGCATTTTGAGGGTTCCACTTTCACATCCATGCCATGCCAATCATTGAGCTTTCCTGAAATAATCATCTTTGAATAGCATTAGCTCAATGAGCTATATGTTGTTATGAATTACCAAAACCACCTAGGGATAGTTGCACTTTCAATCTCCCCCTTTTTGGTAACTGATGACAACATATAGATCAAAGCTTCGACAAATGATAATAGGCATGAAATATATCGTCACTTTGAGAAGTATGTGATAAGTAAGAGCTCCCCCTAAATTGTGCATATTTAAGATTTGCTTTGGACTGCAAATGCACAAAGAGTTAGAGTCATGGGTTACTCTTCCATGTCACATACATCTTGGTGGAGCGCTTAAAATGATAAGAATGAAATACATGCACCCATCACCAAGAATAGTGAATGATCACATAAGATAGATAGGATAATAGCATTAAGCAAGCATTAAGTGTAGCTTATGATCAAACACATGATCATCAATGTCTCATAGATAATGACGTAGTATCTCAAGCACACAAGCAAACAAAGTTCGAAAAACCACCAAATAAAGCAAGAGAGAATAAAAGCAACACTCTCTCTCAAAGCCTATGATCTATACATTTTCTCCCCCTTTGGCAACAAGTTACCAAAAAGTTCCTAGAAAATGCACAGTGCTAAGTCGACACTCAGGCTTGATCTTCAGGTGGTGGTGGAGTCCGAAGCACTCCAAGGACGAAGCCTTCTGTAGACGTGGTCGGAGTCGAGGCTGAAGTGGACGCTGGAGCTGGTGGAACTGAGGCTGTAGCTGGTGCAGAAGTGGTGGCTCTGGTGTCAGCAACTGGCACTGCAGATGACCTCGGACCTCGTGGCACTCTGGCAAAAGCATCAGTGGTAGTCTTGCCTCTCCTCTCCTGCAAGTCATCCTGGAGCTGCTCCACTGCAGTCTGAATCTCTGTCACTTTAACATCCAAGTCATAGAACTTTTGTTCCATGATCCTCTCTAAGCTTGCCTGGTTTTGAGTTAGGGTGGCTAGTCCTTGCTCAATCTGCAGGGTGGATGCAATCAAGTAACCAAGCTGCTCTTGTTTGGTTTTCAGGAAATATTCAGATGCCTCCTCTTGAGTAGGCATCTTGGTAGCTTTCTCCTTCCTCGCTTTCTCCTTCTTGGCTTGTGCTTGGGCAGATGATGGCTCATTCTCAGTCATAACAACTTGGTTATCTTCAAAGTCTGGACGGATGGGCAGGTGTTCCTTGTCCAATAAGTATATGCCCGTGCCCATCTTGGAGTTGATGAGCTCCTGAATCTGTGGGGCATATCCACAGCTCCTCTTCTGGTCTGCTACTGTCCTCTTGATTGTTTCTATCATAAGGCTCATGACTTTGAATTTCTGTGGAACGTCAAAGATATGAAGCAAGTTGATTGCATGGCCTCTGATCATCTTGTGATCTCCAGACTTGGGCAATAAGGTGTGCCTCAGTATCCAATTGATTGTTGGCAGCCCTGATAGAAGATAGTGTACTGAGCCAAACTTGAATGTATCAAGTGCTTCATTTGGAATCTCCTTGTATATGTTTGACATTGAGTTGTGGTCCATCTTCTTCTTGGCATAAATGTCCAAGTCATCTGCTTGCTCTTCTGGGGCATTAATCAGCTGAGCCCATTCAGCAACTGTAGACTGGTACCTCGTACCCTCTGACATCCAAATTATCCTACCATCTGGATAAAAATGGGCTGTGGAGTAGAACTGCATGATGAGTTCCTCGTTCCACTTTGTGAGCTTCTGCCCAACAAAGTCCTCTACTCCACATGCCTTGAAGCTGTCCTGCACTCCAGGGTAGTACTCTTCGTTGTCCTTGATGTATTGCCAATTGAACCATCTCATATCACAGACTATTGGCTTCTTGTCTAGCAGCACTGTCTCATAAAAATCTTGCTGCTCCTTGGTGTGAAACCTGTAGTCAACTGCAGTCCTTCTCCTTGAAGCATACGGGTCTGCTTCTCTCCACTTCCGGAGCCTTGAATCTCTCTTGAGTTTCATATCCTCAGCCACAGGATGAGCATCATTGTGGTCTGGGATCTTGGGCTTGAGCTTTCTAAGAACATTCTCTTCCTCTTCTTCTGCAGCTTCAGGCACTGGGGCCTTGTTCTTCTCAGTAGCTGGGATGCTTCTTGTATTTCTCTTTGGCTTTGGCTTTGGAGCTGGCTTGGCCTTGGAAGCAGCTGCCCCTGATCTTATGGCATCACCCATCAGCTTGGGTGCCTTTGGTGCTGGTGCAGCTACCTCTTCTTCTTCCTCCTCATCTTCCATGATGGAAGCTTTGCCAAGCACTCTGGCTACAGTTTTCTTCACCCTTTCTTTCCTCTTCTTGCCTTCAGCAGCAACTGGCTCTATGGGAGTGGGCTTCTCAGTTGAAGCTCTGGCCTTTGACATAGGCTGCCTGCTTGCTGGCCTTTTGATCTTCATCCCTGGTTTTATGCCCTGTGCTGGCTCCAACTCTCTTGGAAGTTGCTTCCTCTTCTGCCACATAATCCTCATCTTCTGAGTCTGAGGTTCTCTTCTTTCTCTGTCTTGTGGCAGCTTTAGGCAGATTGCTAGGGGTGCTCCTGCTGCCATCATCTGAGGAACTTGAGGGACTAGTGCCCTCACTCATCTGCACTTGCTGCTCTGACATGTTCTGGCTATCACTTTGGTCTGACATGATGCAAACTCTGACTGCTGACCCTGTGAATAGGTTATAGATGAGATAGAGTGGATGAGCATCACAAAATGCAGAGATTTTTGCAAAAGAATAATTCAAAAACTTAGTTTTAGTTTCCCACTGAAAGCACCTCGGATCTACCGATTTTTAAACTCGGTGATACCGAAGCAGTTTTGGAACCTAAACTAGTGAACTCGGTCAGACCGAGTCACAGTTCGGTGGCACCGAGACTGCTAGGGTTTCACAGAGTTCCAAAATCGGTCACACCGATAAGTAATACTCGGTCGGACCGAGTCTCACTTGTGCAATGGCATAAGCCAAATCGGTGGGACCGAGTTTTTCAACTCGGTGGGTCCGAGATGGTTTCGGCGGAAACCTAACCCTAAAATTTTCGAATTAAACCTAATCTACGAGTTCATTGACTGGATAGAAGTTTATCAAACGTGGCAAGAATCATGATGATCACAATGTGCTAGGAATCGGATTGGAGAATAGCACAAAGATCGAGTCCATACCCTAGTTCGGCGGAGACTCGCTACGGCGGCAACGGCGGGGTAGAATACCCGTTGACGGCGACGGAGACCAGCGACTGGAGGCGGCTGGCGGCGAGGAGACGATCCAGAGACCAAGTTGGCAGAGCAGGCTATCGCGCGGGCGAATGGGTTCGGAGAAATTTTCAAATTTTTGCCCGTGACTATATATAGCCCGACCCTGTCGGTGTGACCGAGTGGAACAACTCGGTGGCACCGAGATGCAAAACTGTATACAGTTGTTGCAACTCGGTGTGACCGAATGGTTCAAATCGGTTGCACCGAGATCGAAAACCTAGATCAACTTAATGATCTCGGTAGGACCGAAAGTAGGGAATCGGTCAGACCGAGAATCACAAAGAGGTTTTAGAAGTTTAAGTCTATGACGAATCGGGGACTCCGAGCGCTCCTCACACAGAGTGGTTCGAATCTGACTTGATCAAATTTTGTGATGTAGCATGAATAGAGTTTGAGACGAGAAAAGCATAGATAGCTAGAGGAGGTTCTTAGGCATTCTTGTCCATCCACTTGGCAAAAGGAAATAAAACCAAGCAATCAAAACAACAAGTGGATGTCCTCGAATGAGTAAAATATGCAACCAACATGCTCACACAATAAGATGGCAAATGAAATATGTGACAAAGCATGCACAACCAATTCTAGCATCTATCAAGCAATTTGCGATGACTAGGTCATCTATATATGAGTATATTGACTTAGGAGTCAAGTGAGAACACTTGATCATAGGTCATACTCATCGTTTAAGCTCAAGTGGGGTTACCACTTTTACATAAAGCATTGTTGTGTTCACATCTTTAGAGTTGCTTTAGCTCAAGTCTTAGAGTAAAGCTCCCCCTAGATGTGATATCCCCCCTAAGAGGGATGAACTAACCTTGGGTTTTGTCGATGATGACTTCATGTAGATGTTGAAGATGTGGATGCTCAATGTTGATGTAGATCACTTGGAGTTATCCATTTGAGTGAATTGCACTTTCAATACCTACATGGGTTAGTCCCACAAGGAACAAACAATGATATCCATAGACATAGAGTGATGCACACACAAGATGATGTCCATGAAAACTTTTAGGTTACCTTGTCCCTTGTCTTACCAACAAGAGGGTTTGTGACTCCTTGAACTAGTGCAAGATGTGGAAGTTGATTGCACTTGTTCTTGCCAAAATGATAAGAGTGAAGTATGTTGGCGGAGTCATCCTCAAGAACTCTCTAGTTCTTCTTCTTTTGGATCCACACCATCTTGATGGGAATCCTTGGAGTTGTAGTCGTACTTGATGAAGTGGAACTTGAAGTGGTCTTGGGAATCCACTTGACTAAGGTCTTAGGAGCTTCTTCAAATGCATCAATTTCCTCTTGAAGCTTGTCCTTGCCTTTTTGCTTGTAGTCTTGTGGTGGAAGATCATCTTGAGCTTGTGTCCCCTTGAAGGAAGTATCATACTTCTCTTGTTGAGGAACAAACTTTGTCTTGGGGTATTGATCTTCTTCCCACTCAACTCCATTGGCATTGAACTTTCGTTCAAAACCAACACCTTGATTCTTCCGGTGCATTCCTTGCTTGCGCACAATTTCCTCGAATTGCTTACTCCCGGCAAGGCTTTTGTACACTCCTTTCTCTATAATTCCCTTTAATAAGCTATTTTCTTGCTCAAGTGTAACTTGGCTAAGAGAATCATTAGTGGAATCAAGAGAACTACTAGAAGCAACAATATTGGATTTAGCATGATCATTGTTACTACTAGAGGAAGAATCTTTCTTGTTCTTGTTACTAGACTTGACTTGAGGCATGTAAGTGGATAAGATTAAACGCTTGGCAATGTAAGAAGAACTTTTCTTGCGGAGATCATCATTGATTGCTTTTAAAAACTCATTCTCTTGCTCAAGATTGAGCTTTTCAAAGCGTAATTTCTCATGAGCTCTTAAAAGTTCTCGATGATCTTTGAAGATAGTTTCATGAGCTAACTTAAGAGTGTTTAGTTCTATAGTTAGAGCCTCAATCTTCTCCTTATCATTGTCATTCGTTTTATCTTGATTAGCATGATTAATTAATGTTTCATCATAGTATTCATCACTAGAGTTGTCAACAAGCAAATCATCATCACCTAACAAGTCATCTTCATCACTATTAAAATCAACATACTCGGGGTGTGTTACCTTAGGACCTTTGGCCATGAGGCATCTTCCAATTCCTTCATTTGGTGAGTCAAATATGTCGTAGGAGTTGGATGACACAAGTGCTAGACCGGCAACACCTTCATCTTGAGTATCTTCGGAGTCGGAGTGATAACTTCTCTCGGAGTGGCTGTCGGAGTCGGAGCCGGATACCCATTCACCAACATGAGCTTGATGTCCTCGTTTTGTGTAGCTCCTTGATGATTTTTCCTTCCTTTCCGAATCCTTGCTTCTCCGTGAGTATCTTCGTTCATAACGATCATCTCTACTCCTTCTCTCTCTTGGTGGTGATTCTTTGCTTCTTCTTTTTGGAGAATCTTCTATTCTCTTGTAGGGAGCCGTACACTCATTGGAGTAGTGTCCGGGTCTTCCACAATTGTAGCAGTTTCGCTCTCGACTAGAAGATCTTTTGTCATTGTAGGACCTTGACTTGAAGCTTCTATCTTTGCTTCTACTCTTGTAGAACTTGTTGAAGTTCTTCACCATTAAGCTCAATTCTTAGTTGAAGTTTTGTTTCTCACTTGATGATGTAGGGGCTTCACATGAGGCTTTGTAGGCACCACTTGATTTGTTGTGAAGTTCCTCTTTATCCTTAAGTGACATCTCATGAGCAACAATTCTTCCAATCACCTCCGTTGGCTTGAGATCTTTGTAATTGGGCATCATTTGGATCAATGTGCACACGGTATCATATTTTCCATCCAAGGCTCTTAGAATCTTCTTGATGATGAATCTATCGGTCATCTCTTCACTTCCTAAGCCGGCAATCTCATTTGTGATGAGAGCAAGTCTAGAGTACATTTCAGCGACACCTTCACCATCCTTCATTTTGAACTTGTCAAGTTGACTTTGAAGCACATCCAACTTGGATTCCTTGACGGAGTCAGTACCTTCATGCATATCAATCAAAGTGTCCCAAATTTCCTTTGCATTCTCAAGACGGCTGATTTTGTTGAATTCTTCGGGGCACAATCCGTTGAAGAGAATATCACAAGCTTGAGCATTGTATTGCAACATCTTCAACTCATCCGCGGTAGCTTCACGGTTTGGTTCTCTCCCATCAAATAAGTCACCTTGCAAACCAACACACACAATAGCCCAAACGGCGGGGTTATGTCCAAGAATATGCATTTTCATTTTATACTTCCAACAAGCAAAATTACTACCATCAAAGTAAGGACCTCTACGATGATAATTTCCCTCGCTAGACGCCATACTCTCCTAGGTTGTGAAACCAAGGCTATGACCACCAAAAGCTATGGAAATCAAAGCAAATGGAGACCAAAGCTCTGATACCACTTGTAGGATCGAAAGTATGTCTAGAGGGGGGTGATTAGACTACTTGACCAAATAAAAACTTAACCTTTTCCCAATTTTAGTTCTTGGCAGATTTTAGCTATTTTAGGATAAGTCAAGAAATCATCACACAATTCAAGCAAGCATGCAAAGAGTATATTGGCGGCGGAAAGTAAAGCATGCAACTTGCAAGAATGTAAAGGGAAGGGTTTGGAGAATTCAAACGCAATTGGAGACACGGATGTTTTTCCCGTGGTTCGGATAGGTGGTGCTATCCTACATCCACGTTGGTGGAGACTTCAACCCACGAAGGGTAACGGTTGCGCGAGTCCACGGAGGGCTCCACCCACGAAGGGTCCACGAAGTAGCAACCTTGTCTATCCCACCATGGCCATCGCCCATGAAGGACTTGCCTCACTAGCGGTAGATCTTCATGAAGTAGGCGATCTCCTTGCCCTTACAAACTCCTTGGTTCAACTCCACAATCTTGTCGGAGGCTCCCAAGTGACACCTAGCCAATCTAGGAGACACCACTCTCCAAGAAGTAACAAATGGTGTGTTGATGATGAACTCCTTGCTCTTGTGCTTCAAATGATAGTCTCCCCAACACTCAACTCTCTCTCATAGGATTTGGATCTAGTGGAAAGAAGGTTTGAGTGGAAAGCAACTTGGGGAAGGCTAGAGATCAAGATTCATATGGTAGGAATGGAATATCTTGGTCTCAACACATGAGTAGGTGATTCTCTCTCAGAACATATGAGTTGGAATTGTGTATGTGTTCTGATGGCTCTCTCCATGAATGAAGAGGAGGTGGAGGGATATATATAGCCTCCACACAAAATCCAACCGTTACACACAATTTACCAATCTCAGTGGGACCGAATCAACAAACTTGGTCAGACCGAAAAGGTAAACCTAGTGACCGTTAGAGATTTTCGGTGGGACTGACATGCAACTCGGTAGGACCGATTCTGTTAGGGTTTGGGCATAACATAATCTCGGTAAGACCGATTACACAAACTCGGTGAGACCGATTTGGGTAATTAGCTAACCAGAGAGTTGGTCAGGCAAACTCGGTGGGACCGATTTGCTCTTTCGGTGAGACCGAAAAGTTACAAAAGGGAAACAGAGAGTTTACATTGCAATCTCGGTGGGACCGATTCGCTCTTTCGGTGAGACCGAAAAGTTACGAAAGGGAAACAGAGATTTTGCAATCCCATCTCGGTGAGACCGAGATCCCTATCGGTAGAACCGAATTGCTAGGGTTTGGCAGTGGCTTATGACATATGAAACTCGGTGGCGCCGGATAGATAGAATCGGTAGGACCGAGTTTGGCTTAGGGTTTAGGTCAAATGTGGATATGGAAAAGTAGTTGAGGGTTTTTGGAGCATATCACTAAGCACATGAAGCAAGAGGCTCATTAAGCAACACCTCATCCCTCCTTGATAGTATTGGCTTTTCCTAAAGACTCAATGTGATCTTGGATCACTAAAATATAAAATGAAGAGTCTTGAGCTTTTGAGCTTGAGCCAATCCTTTGTCCTTAGCATTTTGAGGGTTCCACTTTCACATCCATGCCATGCCAATCATTGAGCTTTCCTGAAATAATCATCTTGGAATAGCATTAGCTCAATGAGCTATATGTTGTTAGGAATTACTAAAACCACCTAGGGATAGTTGCACTTTCAGTTCTCAATTGCGATGGTTAGTCGCGAGATGGATTTACTCCAAGCTTTTAGCGCCTGCCGCAAGGCCTTGAATTTTTTGCATAGAATTGTGGCAGCATTAGTGGCTCGAACAGGCTTATTCCAAATGTTCCTTACTAGATCCATGAATCCTGGGTGGAGTAACCAATAGGATTTGAAACGAAAGAGCTTGGCCTGCGGTATTTTTGTGTCAAAGCTAACCACGCAAGGGGTTTTATCAGAGACTTTTTTGCATAAAGGTTTGACGAGGGTATTGGGGTATGTGTGTGTCCAGTTGAGTGAAGTGGGAAACCAGTCGAGCTGTTCAAGGAGGTGATCTTGTTGCATGTTACTACGTGGAGGCCTTGCCCTTGATTGGCAGTTCAATAAGATTGTGTTTTCTGATGATATCATTGAAAGTGGCCATGTCATTAAGGTCACCCCTGGCTTGTTATGGTTTTCTGGGCCTCGAATGTAATTGAAACCTCCAAGTAGGAGGCAATCCTCATTAGGTTGTATGTCAAGATCATAAATCCAGTTGGTGTAGTTTTCAAGTTCAGGGACAGTACAAGGAATATATATGTTGAAAAGAGTCCAAGATTGGGCCGAGAGGGTGCTGGTAAAATGGAAAGCTAGCACAAATTCTTCGCACATGATTACATCAGCAGTGAAAATGGAGCTGTTCCATGCAGTGAGAATGCCACCCAATGCCCCCTCAAGGGGACAAAAGTGAGGCAAACCTTTTAGGACAGCAGTTCTTAATAAAAGCAAGGTTGATAAATGGTTTTTTCGTTACGTGAAGGCAAACTATAGAGCAATCACTAATAGAAATAGCATCCGAGAGAGCTAAAAGTTTTTTATCTGAATTGAGCCCACGAACATTCCAGCACAAGACGTTCCAATTACGCAAAAGGGGCATGAAGCTGAAGTATTTCAAGCCGAGGAAGATGGTCCCTCGACCACTGGAACCACATCTGCAGGTGCCTCTTCAGGCTGGGTGGCCACAGGGGCATCGGAGAGCAGAGCAGCTTCAGACAATTCTTGTGGAGGGATAGCACAACGATTAACACCAATGTCCTGCAAGGTGTGAATTGGTCTTGGAGGCGGTATCTCTGTCCCACAAGAAGTGGAGCTCTGCGCTGCGGAGGGGATCAGCCTTGGTTTCACCTTGGATGTAGTGGGGCGCGTATCTGAAAGTGATGGAACTCTGAATCCATCATATCTGGTTGATCTAGTACTGCGACGAACTTCAGCGGTAAGAAGAGGAGCATGGGCCTTGGAATGGTGACCACAAGTAGCAGGAGGCCCATTAGTTTCTGAGAGCACCTGGGCCAAGCCTAGATTAGAAGCAGGCTCATTTGGATGAGCCAGGGTATAGCTGAGCCCATCATTTGAAGTGTTCGAAGGCGCCAAAGACAGGCTATCAGCAACAAGTATCTCCATCGAGGGAGTAGGTCCATGGTCGTCCTCCATGATATGAAAATCCTCCAAGACCTCACCTGCCTGGTTCTGGGCAGCAGATAGTTCCATGGTCCTCCTCCATACTGTGACTATCTGGCATGATCTCACCTTCCTCCGGCTCTTCATCGGGCAGTTTAGTGATGGTGACTGAAGGAGCAGCAGGAGTACGAGCAATGATGCGAGAGTAAAACTGGATCATGACAGCCTCAGTCTCACTAACTATCTCCAGGCAGACAGCCGGGGCAGGTATTTGAATAGAGACAAGAGGTAGCCCATAACCCTCACTCCAAGGACCAAAAGATGCAGCAACAATGAGGATAGCCCTTGAGAGATGAGCAGTAATGATGTTTCTGGGACAGCACCATTGACAAGAACATTAGCAAGGTCAGTGCCTTCAACAGAGATACTCACTTGCATTGTTGACGCTCAAACAACAACATCAACTGAAATGTTGGAACGTATGATTGGTGGGACTAGTAGAACATTACTTAAGTGAGCAGAGTGACCCAAGATCGAAGAGCCATGAGTGCTAGCTGTGGAGCTTGAATCATTCCAGGCCAAGTTCAGATTGTCGGTGATGTTATCTTCGGGAAAAATGCCATCCTACACTCGTAGGCCCTGAGCCGCCAGCGAGGCCTGGAAGTTAAACCAGCACAACCGGCATCTAAGGGACAGGGGGTTCAGGCCATGCGTCCCACTGAGCGTGATGATCTTCATCCTGCTGTTCTGCATTTTGTGGCGCCTGATCATTCCCAACACCATTCTGAATGAGCCAGTTCTAAAGTTGCTACTAGTAAAGTTACCCAGCAGTCATTCCTTCTCCAAACATAGGGTGAGGGATCCCGCTGGCCGGAGGTGGCTCCTCATCCGCAGTCGGTGCCCCAGGGTCATGTGCGTTCAAGTCAGCACCTCTCAAGATATACACAGCAACAGTCCAGCAATCATGGTCTTTGCCAAGCTGACGGATAACAATACTTTTTGGAATCAAACGCATATGAATAACCTGGACCTTAATCAGGACCACCCTACGATCTAGATTATGATTGTTCTAAGACACAGGCCTACCATAATCATCAACTGATCTCTGCAGATAAAATTCAGTCTGGTAATTATCTGGAAATCCAATGTACATGAGCCATACTTGAGGTCCATAAGTGGTCTTCCTCATTTTCAAAGCAGCGTTGTGGCATACAAATGAGATCACCATGTCCTCATCATCTAATTGGAAAGTAGTGTTGACAACTGTATCACGCACAAAGGAGTTGGTGAATGCAAACATACCAATGCCAAGCGGATGGTCTGAAGCTTCAGTGTTGTGCAGTCCATCCTCGTGAAGAAGGCCTTCAATGGTTTCCCTGAGCCCTTCGCGAAGATGCAAGGGGACAAATATACTCGCCTCTACAACGGCAATAAAGCTATTGTTGAGCGGCGGGATGGGGTTAACAGCCATGTCGGCCCGAACCTTCCGATCTGGGGGACCTGGTTTGACGGACCAGCCAGCGGGGAGAAACGGGATGGGGTTCATCGGGTAGTTGGCCATGGTGGTGGTGGTGGTGGGTGCGGATGGGGGTGATGGTGGGGTGGAGGTGAAAGGAGCTTGACGAAGGAGTTGTGCGCTCTGGGGAAGTGAGGGGGGCGAATGCGAGGCATCAAGGGCAATGGTGTGTAGTTTGGGTTTCCATTGCCACCGTTGGACCCAACGGTGCCTCCAATAGGACTGCGCCACGTGTCCATAGTGTCCACATGTCGCGCAGTGAACGGGTGAGTGTGGGCGGCCATTGGACCGATCAGAGGGGCATGTTCCTTCAATTAATTTGGAAGTGGTGATTTGATGCCGCTCAGTATTTGAATTGACAAGGCATTGAGAATCTTTGGCTATTATGAGCTTACCCGAAGCTGGATACCGCAAATGGGAAGGGCAATTAAAACATTTATGGCCCGGAGCAGAGCAAATGAGGCATATAATGCTAGCATGACAATTAGTTTTGTGGTGTCCCCATTGTAGGCATTTGGCACAAAGAGTGCCCCAAAATTTGGTAATATCAGAAATTTCTGCAAGGTCGTATCCTGCCCGAGATAATTCCGTTTGTCGGGATTTAGAAAGCACCGAGGGCCAACTATGGTGAGTCGGAGCGTACCTTAGTGCTGAGGATAGGAAACATCATGGTGTTGTCGGATAATGAGCACTAAGAGAGAATTGAAATTTTCCAATCACAATTAAATGCTCAATTGAACTTGCCCGATCATGGCATTGAATGCTTTGTTCTCCTTGCAGGCCCGAAGAATCTGGGATTGTAGTCCTAGGAATGGGCTGATTATGCCTGACAGTTTGAATATCCAGCGAACACGAAGCTTAGTCACTGTTCTTGTTAGTGAAATCCATGGAAGCAATAGGGATTAAACCAAATTTACTAAGCTCTTTAGACAAGGAGTGATACTGGATGGAACTACTAGCTAGAAGTGATGTGTTGACTCGGACAACCATTGGGGTACGGGATGCAATGATATCAATAACTTCATCCGCATGCCACCTAGAATCAAAATGCTTGAACCCATTGAAAATACCATTGAACAAGTGAAAATGACAGATAAAATCTGGCCAAATGTGATCCTTCAATCCATGAATGTAGTTTCCCACTTTGTTACTAGCCACAGAGAACCGATCGATCATTGATATGAGAAACCTTGAAACCACGTGGATGGCCACCAATACAGCATTGCAACGCAATACTCACCGATTCTTCGGATAGAGGAAAAGAGGCCGAGGAAAAGGAAACAACCAAGAAAAGTTCCTTGGTGGAACGAGAAGGTGAAAAATGAACAGTTTCTCCAAAATGGCAACACACCTCATCGGCCACAGCAAGGTCGGGGTTGAAGTCCCAACGTAGAAGGCCTTCCATGGTAGATCCTATCTAGCTCCATTTGGAGGCGAGAGGTGGGAGGTGGGAGGAGGAGGTGGAGGGGGCGAGCTCCATCTCAACACATGAGTAGGTGGTTCTCTCTCAGAAAATGTATGGTGGAAGTGTAGGCACGTTCTGATGGCTCTCTCACATATCGAGAAGGGGTGGAGGGGTATATATTGCCTCCACAAAAAATTCAACCGTTACACACATTTGACCAATCTCGGAGAGACCGAATAGCTAAACTCGGTGGGACCGATTAGTTCAAAATGTGAACATTAGGAATCTCGGTGGGACCGATTGGAACAACTCGATGGGACTGAGTGATAGGTCTTTAGGGCAAACATCATCTCGTGGCACCAATTGCATCAACTCGGTGAGACCGAAGTGAAGCAATAAGGCAATAAAGAGAATGGCAAGCCAACTCGGCGAGACTGATTTCATAACTCAGTGAGACAGAAATAAATGCAACAAGTCACAGAGCGTTGGAAGGCCATCTCGGTGAGACCGAGACCCGTATTGGTGAGACAGGATTGCTAGGGTTTCTGGCAGTGACTATGTCATATGAACTCGGTGGCACCGGATAGAAAGAATCGGCGGGGCCAAGTTGGAGTTTAGGGTTTTGACATATTTGTATGGAGAAAGTGGTTGAGGGTTTTGGAGCAATATCACTAAGCATTTGAGCAAGCAAGCCATTAAGCAACATCTCATCCCCTTTTAATAGTGTTGGCTTTCCTATGGACTCAATGTGGTCTTCGATCACTTAAAACAAAATGAAGAGTCTTGAGCTTTTGCCAATACATGTCCTTAGCATTTTTAGGGGTCCACATTTCTACTTCGTGCCATACCATTCATTGAACTTCCTAAAATATTCATCTTAAGAGGTTGTTAGTTCAATGAGCTATATGTTGTTATTGTAGCGACCCGACCCGAATGGATCGAAGTCTCTATGCTTAAGTGTCATCCCTAGATCGGTATGCTGACACACACACAGTACTCGAGGATTTATAACAAAGGTAAATCACATGTATAAAGTAACGTAAATACTATTACCTAAATCCTTATAGCGGAAGGAACAACAAGGTTGTGGATTTCCATCAACACCAACGGCAAAGTTGATTGTAGAAATCGTAACCCTAATGTATCACTTACTCGTCATAAGAATCCTGCAACATGAGGCATTGCAGCCATGTAGGTCAGTACATTGAATGTACTGGCAATTTCACGTTGTAGAGCAATGCTGAATAATGACTATCACTACATGCATATTTGGCTGGTGGAGGCTCTATAGTTATCATTTTTCCGTAAAGCCAATTTTTTCCTACTGCAAAGGAATATATTTTTAACTACAAATTTTGTTGAAAACATTGAGAATGGTAACCCCATCTCAATCCCAAAATAATAAATCACTAACCCAATCAAAATTAATTAAGTACAGTGTTGAGATCAAATCAATAATTCAAGTACCAGATACTCAAGATGTCTATAACCGGGGACTTGGCCAATCATGATTAGTTTGTACACTCTGTAGAGGTTTGCGCACTTTTCCCCACAAGACTTGACTTCCTGCGTTTGATTTCTCACACTGCATGATGTTTCAGAAACGGATGACCGAGACAGAGTCTTTCAGAAGCATTAGCTCTTTCGACGGGTAAACCGTACCACCTACATCCCCTACATCTGCTAGTTTACCACTCAAAGAGGTCACGCAACATAATCAACTATGCCAGACCCCATAATGTCTTGTGGCTACACACAGAAGTGTCTAGCATGAATAACTTTATGATCCCTCTGAGCCTGGGTGGCAAACCAGAGGATGATCACACGGTAACCCCGGGATCTCCTAGGACAACACTGGATTCCCCAGGTGTCTGGGCAATCCACTGGTATCCTCAGGGTGCCCCAAACCAGTCCACCCAGATGTGTGTTAAAGTAGCCACCTTAAGTTAACCCTTAGATATAAATAACTCTCACATGTTTCGTGAATACTCACAAACCAATCCACGTCTACGATCATAGCATAGTAGTATAAGCATAACATAGTAAATACCCATGGTTTGATATAAGACAATATGTACTACCTCATCAGCTACTTCCCAATACCCACATGTTATCAAATCCTACTCATGCAATGTTTGAGGGTAAAACTAATGCATAAAAACTGGGTATGAAAAATATGATCAAAGTGTGAACTTGCCTTGTACTGCTGATGTAGATGATTCACACTCATAACTCCTGATAGATCTACTCGTCACACTCCGGTCAATCTATCGTAAGCAAGCAATTGCATACATAAGCACTCATGCAAAAGAATCGAAGAAAAGATCTCGGAAAACTTCGAAAACAAGCAATTAACTATTGTAACAGAAAACAATTTCTAACAATACCAAAATTAGGTGGATTTGGTCTTATCAAAAAGTTTAGGTCAAGAGCTTCGATTTGCAAAAAGAATCAACCCAATCGGAGTTAAGAAACTCAAGTTATGATCAAAAGAAGTATGAATATGAATATGAACAAATTTCAAAATTTCAAAAAATTAATGTGACAGGTTCACTAGATAGGTGAAAACAAGATGAAAACTGTAGGCGTTGGTTTCATCCAATTTGGATGAAAGAGTAAAAAGTTATGGCTACTTGAAAAATCAGGGTTAAGCTGTTTTACGAAAGAAAAATAGCTATGGCTAAAATAATTCTAGGTCTAATGTATAAATACACAGACTAATTGATAATCTAATTATTTTACCATAGTATTCTAGAAATAATAAACTATGGGAGTGTGAAAAGAAAAAAACGAAGAAAGATACCTTATAAGGTAGAGAAAAGACGACTTCCGAGAGAAAAGAAAACTTTCAGAAGTCCCGTCGGAGAGGAGAAATATATTTTCTTTAGTGAATATAAAAACTGGGTATGAAAAATATGATAAAAGTGTGAACTTGCCTTGTACTGCTGATGTAGATAATTCGCACTGATAACTCCTGATAGATCTACTCGTCACACTCTGGTCAATCTAGCATAAGCAAGCAATTGCATACATAAGCACTCATGCAAAAGAATCGAAGAAAAAGATCTCGGAAAACTTCAAAAACATGCAATTAACTCTTGTAACAGAAAACAATTTCTAACAGTACCAAAATTAGGTGGATTTGGTCTTATCAAAAAATTAGGTCAAGAGCTTCCATTTGAAAAAAGAATCAACCCAATCGGAGTTACGAAACTCAAGTTATGATCAAAAGAAGTATGAATATGAATCTGAACAAATTTAAAAATTTAAAAATTTCAAAAAGTTAATGTGACAAGTTCACTGGATATGTGAAAACAAGACGAAACTATAGGCGTTGGTTTCATCTAATTTGGATAAACGAGTCAAAAGTTATGGCTATTTGAAAAATCAGGGCCAAGCTGTTTTACGGAAAAAATAGCTACGGCTAAAATAATTCTAGGTCTAATTTATAAATACACAGACTAATTGATAATCTAATTATTTTACCGCACTATTCTAGAAATAATAATGTACGGGATTGTAAAAAGAAAAAAAATGAAAAAATATATCTTTATAAGGTAGAGAAAAGACAACTTTGAGAAGTCCCGCCGAAGAGGAGAAATATATTTTTTCTTTAGTGAATCTAGTCAAACCAAAATATTGATTTAACTCGAATCGGATGATTTGTGGAGGCTCTATGGGTCTATATTTATAGGTGAAAAGGAGGTTTAGGATCAAAGAGTAGGTAATATGAGACTAAACGTAGACGAAAAGAAAAGAAAAAGGGGAGGCGCCTCGCATGGGCCGAAAGCCTTAGGCGATTCGGTTGGCCGCGTGCACTGTAGTTTTTTTAAACCTTTTTTAAGAAAATAAATATTTCTGAAAATAATATTTTTTCTCCAAGCATAACCGTATAAATAAATAAAAACAGTTACGAGTCTGCCCGCTGACTATGTTGCGCATGCTGGTGAGAGATAGCAGTCGGTCGCTCGTACAATTTGTTTTATATAAAAACGGAAAAGGGGTAAACGTAAAATAAGAAAAGAATAAATTAGAAATTTTCCATAGGCATATTATATATCAAACTTTCCAGAAAAAGATTTTCCACAATGTGATCATTTTTCTAGCATCAAATAATATCCGCGAAAATTTAAATAAAGCAAACAGTGCTACTGTTGCAATAAAACCTAATAAAAAATCATTTTAAAAATACCAAAATAATTTGAAATTTATTTCTCTCCATTTTTCTACCGTAGGGAATCATTTTACCCTAATTTCCATATATCTTATTTTTGGATAAAAATAATTTGAATAAAAACCAAATATCTCCAAATTGAAAATAATTTCAAAGAGACTTTCAATTTGATTCTTTTAAACTTCCAACTCATATTTCATATGTTTTGAAGAAGTCATTTTATCTTCTCTCATGAAAATCATTGAGTTGCTTAAATTTTCTGAATTTGAAATAGTTCCAAATGGAATTCAAATCTTTTCAAAACCCTTTTCATTTATTTAAATGGAAGAAGTCATGTCATCTTTTCTCTAGGGTTTTGTATTTGAAAATAAAATTTGAATTCATGGAGATCATAAATGCAAAAATGAATGTTCGGGAAAGTCCTTTTATTCCCTCTCATTTAACTTTCAAAGTTTCAAATTTCACTCAATTTCACACAAGCAACCACACCACAATCAAACAATCAATCAAATCTATTTATTTAATATAACATTCCAAAATTTAGAATTTGGGGATGTTACAGTTATGAATTACCAAAACCACACCGGGATTAGTTGCACTTTCAGTAGCAGCGAGATAGCATGGGTGCGGGCGAGTAGCATACTATTCGGAAGAGACATTGAGTGTGTGAGAGAGAGGGGTGCACGTGAGAGAGAGAGAGAGAGAGGGAGATAGATAGATAGATAGGAAGAGAGGGGGAGAGAGGGGTCATTTGTGTGCGAAAGTGGCATATAGATAGGGAGACAAGGTTGATGTTGTTCGAAAGTGGCCTATGTACGGAGACACATGGAAAGCGAGTCGTTGTGTCCGTGATAGAGACTTCATGGGCGATCTAGAATAGATGGTGGAGAGAACAACGTGCGAGATTGAGACCAATGCTGCGCTCGGGAGCTATGGAAAGAGTCACGACATATATGTATATAGGCAAGGAGCTGGGTCGGGACCACATGTGGGAGAGATCGAAAGAGGACATTGGTACACAAGGAGACAAAGGGTGCTTGTGTGTAGTGGGGTGGTGAGTGAGGTTTGTATCAATTAATGCGAGGGAGAGATAGAGAGATTGTGGAGAGTGTGCGAGAACCACATAGCAAGGGAGATATATGTTTGGGGCGACGTTTTGTGTGTACGGGAATGGTACACTGCTAAATAGTGTGTGTGCTTGGGCAAGAGAGATGCCGGGAGACCTAGAGAGTGGGGGAAGAGATGTGTGCATGCCCGAGAGACAAAAATGATAGAGACCTATAATGGGGTTCAAACTTAGGAAAGAGGGGGGATTAATGTGCTCCCGTGTTTCTGTCCGGGGGAGAGAAAGGCTTGTGTGGGGGAAGGGAGTGGGGACGAGGTGGTGGGCTTCTGATAAAGAGTGAGGTGTCTATATCTGAGAGACATAAGAGTAATTGATATATATATATATATATACATATATATATATATATATATGTATACATACATAAACACTATTCTGATCACGGGATCAGAATAATATTCTGATCACAACATGAACTTCCCGAGTAACGCGCCTCACCTTCCCCGAGTACTAGGTTGAACTTCAGCTAAAAGGTGTCCAAATGGGGCTTGCGATATACCGTTGGAAAGCTATGGACATCAGTATCATGACCCAAGTTAAATTTTTGGCAAAATGTAAGCGGTTTAAGAGCAGTTTTGAAAACCGTTTTTTCTTCATACAAAAAATGTGAATCATATTTTCGTTTAAACCGTTTATTGGAATGAGGCAAATAATATGGCGTTGGAAAGCTGCTGCAAACCCGCTCCTTCCACATGTTGAAAGTTTTCTCTAATTCCTTACGGTTAAAGAGTAATTCGGAAAATCGTAGAATTTCGCAAATGGAACACCCGAGTTTGTATTTTTGATGCCATTTCTAAACGGCTAATCCAATTGAGGCAAATAATATGGCGTTGGAAAGCTTATGAAAATGCGCTACTTTTGCATCTTAAAAGTTTTTCTAATTTTGAACGGTTTAAAAGTAATTTCGAAAATGGTACAAGTTCCACTGAGTTCGTATTTTCGAGCTAATTTTTTAACCGTACGTCCAAATGCAGCAAATGATATGGCGTTGGAAAGCTTGAAGAAATGCGAAACATTTTTGTATATATTGTTTCTCCTAATTCATTACAGTTTTATGTCAGTTTTGAAAATGACTAAAAACATATTGTTGCCATAATTTCTACAAACTTTATCGGAATGGGGCAAATAATATAACGCTGAAAAGCTACGGAAAATTCAAAACTTTTTCATGTTGATGGTTTTCTGTGATTCCTTGCCGTTTTCAAGTAATTTCGAAAATGGAAAGATCGTTCATTCTGCCTTTATCGCGAAACAGATTCTTCGAAAATACACCGCGTGAAGAACCTGAACTTCTCGGCATGTCTACTTGAACTTCACTCTGTTTTTCACGTGCTTTTTTTGCCCGTAGCTCTCCATCCACTGCTCGTAGCTCTCCATCCACTCACTGGAATTGAGCAAGTGATATACCGATGGAAAGCTGCTGTAAACACGCAACTTTCCCGTGTTGATCGTTTTTTCATACTCGCGACAATTTTAAAAGTTTTTCATCTCAAATTCATTCACTATAGTAGTCGAACTTCCTATTGTTTTCACGTTGAACTTCTGTGACGTATTTTCTTTGTAATTTTCTCATTCATTCGTCAGTGTTACATAAATGTTATTATTTTTGTACAAACCTCTCTCTTGATAATTTTTTTAAATTTCTCCGACGAGGACTTGAAACTTACACAAATGATATTCCTCCTGTTTTGAAGTAAATTAGAAAATGACGATATCATAATTTTTGCCTTCATCGCAAATGGAAATGCACTGTGTGAAGTAGTTGAACTTCTTGGCCATGTCTGTTTGAACTTCAATCTGTTTCACTTTATTGTTTTTTTTCTTATATGAAATACACACTATGTAGTACATGAACTTCTGGTTATTATCACTTTGAACTTCTATCTGGTTTGAGAGAATTATTTTAAAACACAAAAAATAATATATTTTTTATGTATTTTGGACTTCTAAATACACGGTGAACCTCTCTCACAAGAATTTTTTGAACTTTTCCTCGCAGAGCACTTGAACTTCTAGCAACCATTTTTTTCGTTTATGAGTTGTTTTTAAAAGTGCAAAAAATGGCATTGTGTTTTTTATTTTTTGAACAGGTAAATCCTAGGTTTTAATAAACTCCGAACTTCTCTGTTATTTCAATATGAACTTCACCTTTTTATATTTTGAGTAAAGAATTGTATTCGATTTTTATACGGAAAAAATCGAACATGGAAATACATGGTGAACCTCTCTCGCCATAATTTTTGAACTTCTCCGGACAGAGCACTTGAACTTCTTTCAACAAACCTTTTAATCTTTTATTTTTCTATACTTTTATTTCTCACCTGAAATGCATTTCTTGCAGTACTTGAACTTCTCTATTATTTTAATTTGAACTTCTTAGTTTTATTCTTTAGTAACGAGAAAAATCGAGTTTTTTGAACTTCTTTGTTATTAATTTTTGAACTTCTTGGTTTTATTTTTTAACAATATGAAAAATCCGATTTTTTTATAGACATCGAACTTCACCACTTTAAAAATTTGAACTTCTTAGTTTTATTGGTTAGTAACGGGGAAAATTCTTTTTTATATGAACAATGATACCACGCCGTTTTTTTCTTTTGAACTTAATAGTTTTTATAGAATGGGGAAAATTAGTTTTTATACAATCTTTTGAAATGCTCCACTTTTTAATTTGAGCTTCATTGATTTTTTTTACAAACTGGGAAAATCCGTTATAAAGATTTTTGAACTACTTTTTTTTAACTTCTTGCTCAAAATTTTTGAACTTCCAAATTTATCTTTTAGACATTAAAAACTTCATTTTTTTTAACGTTGACCTGCTTCGGTTTTTAAGTTTTAAATTCTTATAGATTTTTGTTGCGACATTTTTATGCATTTTTGCTTCTCGGTGAAATGGCCTAGGCGGTCCATTTTTCATTTGATCATTTTTCTTCTGTACGTGGTACACGTGAGCTTCGGAATTTCTTAAACATGAAGTTGGGTGCTATTAATTTTTTCATGAAACTCCATAGTTTTTATTCTTTGAATTCCATGATTTTTTTGTTTACATTTTGGAAAACCGAATGGAGCGAAAAACTAGGAATATGGATGTTTTTAAGGACCTTTTTTTAAACATTACTAACGTGTATCTCTTATTAAAGTACAGTTCATCTCCATGTAGTTCCACTCAGCTTCTATACTATGTCAACTGGCTATTTATCGAACATCTGAACTTTAGCATACGACGACATTTGAACTTTCATGGCCAAAAAACTTCTCAAATGTTTTTACTTCAAAATTAGGGGAAGTGTTTTAATGTCGGACATCCACAAAGTATAATTTATCCACACCATATCATTCAATTGGTCAAATAGGCAAACTCAGAGAAAGAAATACACAAGTACATTCCAAGGAAAAGCGTCAACAGTAGTAGCACTAGGCAGTAGCAATCACACAGGCTGCCTATGGAAGCACACCGAGCCGTTACATGCACGCGCACCACTTGCATACACAACACACAGGGAGCGCACAGCGCGCCAGCACGCATGCACAACAGGCGCAAGCCCACGGCCACGCTCACCGCCACGGCACGCAGCATCACACACGCACACCTTCTCGAAGGTGCTGCGTGCTAGAGAAGGGGCGGCCTCAGGGACGATGAGGCACTGGCGGGATGGCTACCTGGGAACATGGTCGATGATCGGCGGCAGGTGCTCATACGAAGTCTTCCTTCCAGGCGTGGATCTGTCAAACTGCTGTTAGTTATTTTGTTGAACTGATAGAGGAGAACTCCTGCAAATATTTTTTGGAAATTTACTGAAGAAATGTTGCAGTTTTTGCTGCAAGAAGTATCGTTGTCTTCACTGACGACGCATGCCCGGATGGATCGTTGGAGGACAGAACAAGAGGGAGGAGGCCAACAAATACATCAAACAAATACAAATACAGAGCTGTTCTTCCACAGCTTGCTCGACTGGATCTGCCAACCCTTTTTTATCGTTTTTCCTCCTCCGTTTCTGCACAGGGTAGCTCTGCACCTGCACCTTCTGGTTCACCTGCGAGATGTACTGGCTAGCAAGAGGAACGCCAAGACGACGAGGCAAGAGGTTGGATAAGTTCTAGGCAGAAGAGGGAAGACGTCCAAGGTGAGACAGCTAGGGAGGACGGTGTCGGGGGATGGGGCCGTGGGCCGCTGGGCTGCGCGCCTGGGGGCTGCTGGTGGAGGCCGGCGCTCGTGTGCTCGGATCGAGGGGTGTGTGCAGCGCGGCCGCCGAACCCAGGCACGGGGCGTCGCGGCGGACGGACCCAGGAGCGGGGTGACGCGGCGGCCGGACCCAGGAGTGGGGCAACTCCAGCGCGGATGGAAGGCCGCCGGCAGCCGCCAAAGTGGAGGGCGGAGCGGGAGGTGGCTGGCCACGGGAGGGAATCGGGCCGCCGCCGTCCCCAGCGGATCCCTGGCGGGGGAGCTGGCCGCCGCGTGGTGGCGGCGGATCTGAGGAGGCACCGGTGGTCGGGGACGAGGCGGCATCGGCGTTGGGCGGGGCGAGGGCGGCGGAGGGGATGCGGGGAGGGGGGAATCGTGGGGTCGGGGTGGGAGGTTGATCAGGCCTGGGGTGTTTTTTTACAGGGATGTACTAGTTCGGGAGTTTGGGAACAACCCGATCGCTGCTATATAGGAGGCTGTGATCCAAATAACTATTCTAATTTCGGGATTAGAATAGTGTTGTCCTATATATATATAGGGTTGGACTATTCTGTTACCACGAATATTATTCTGTTACCCTCGGTCTCTGTAAGAGTGCGACCCGTCTCAATCTAACCCGCCTTCTACCGCCGGAGCCAGCCGTCGCGGGCGAGCGAGCGACGGCGGCAGCCAGAGCGAGGGAGCCCACGGCGCCGTGACGGGTAGCTCCTCCGACACACGCGCTGCCGCCGGCTGGCCGTCCGCACGCCTCCCTGCCGACGGGCTCGCCGGCCCCTTCCCGCGCACCTTCCCTCCGACGGGCGTCGCTCCCTCCACGCGCACCTCCCCGTCGATGGGTGTCGGATCACGCCTCCCCTCCAACGGGCTCCCCGGCCCCTCCCCGCGCGCCTCCCCTCCGACGGGCGCCGACGCCTCCCCGCCGACTGGCGCTGGCCCCTCCCCGTCCGCCACCCCCAGCTTCGAGAGCCGGTGCCCATCCACGGATTCGAGCGCCGCCGCCCACACCCGGATTGGAGGGACGGCGGCCTTCCTCTCGACTGCCTCCACCGTGACTCCAGGTACCCACCTCCACTTCGCCGCCGTTCACCAACATGGGCACCACCGCCTCCCCCGTGCTTCCTCCCGACTGCTTATCCCTGCGCGGTCGGGAACCAGCCCCCATGCACTGCTTCAGCGTAGTCCCCGTCCAGGTATGGTGCTTACCAAAGTCCAGCTCTACCTCCCTTGCCCGTCCAAGCTCAACAATTCTAACTACCGAGGCTACAAATTCGAGTCTAGTGCGCCACTGAGGCTACAAGTTCGAGTCTAGTCCTCCACCGAGGCTATAAGTTCGAGTCAAATTACTGCAACAATTCAGAGAAGGGAACCATATAAGTTCAAAAGAAAAACTCACATCAGAAGTATAATCTAGTTTACCTCGTTGGTGCTATTCCTATGTAATCTAGTTTGTTCGGGATTGGGATACTAGTATGTAATTGTTGAACTAAGAATTTGGGAAAACTAAATGCATTACATATATCATCTCTTGCTGGATTGTTGGTGCTAGGCCTAGGTCGAGTGCGGAGTGCCGCTCCAGTTCGTACTTCGGCGCTGCGGCATGCGGTAGGGATGCAGAAGGAACACCTCGGCTTTGGTGGGCAAGCACACCACGAGGTAATGGAAAAGCTCCAATACACACCTACAATGTATTTTGTGCTGAACGTGTTGTTCTAATCCGCTGTCATCGCAAGCTGCTATGATGTGTTGTCACCATTTATAATCTGTTAATGACCGGTATGTTCTTGTCAGTTCATGTGTGTCCTTGTTGTCAGGTCGTGTTCGTCTTTTATAATCAGTTCGTGTACATGTGTGTTCTTTTCAGTGCATTATACTTGGTTCCGTTCAATTTCTAATTCTAGTTCAGTCCAATTTCTAAATTTAGCTCAGTCCAAAACTTATTCTAGATTCATTTGAGGTCAATTCTTACTTTAGTCTATATATCTTGTGGGTCCATACAATCTGTATCAAGTTTTGCTTGTGTCATACATCATTTTTAAAATCGAAAACATTTGCTATTGCTAGATAACAGAAAAGAGTATTGTTTACTTATTATTTCTTCTTCAGTCAGTTCAATTACTTGATGTACCTATGTTGTCCAATTTCTACTTTCAATTTCCCTGCCACCGCGTACAAGCAGTTCCCTACCGCCAGCCCTGTCCGTTCAATGTCGCCGCCAAGGACGCGTCCCGCTCCAAGGCCATGGCTTATGCTTCAGCGGCAAAAAAGTGGAGCCTGCTGTAGGAGTCGCGGGGTCGAGGACCTCCAGCTCAACAGTCCAACTGCTTCCTCTATGGCCGGTCGCTCAAGGATCTGAGTGCAAGCCGCTCCTTGCTGCAAGCTGCTGCTGCACCTAGGACTGCACGACACAGCCGCATCCTTTTCTGCTGCTGCTGATGCATGCCCACTACTAAGCAGCTACCAATTGCTGCTATTGTTACCTTATTTTCTATCTGAAGTTTAGTTTAGTGCAGTGACTAGCAAAGGTACAGAGGTACTGAAGGTTGATTCGAGCATAACCCTTACTCTCTGAAAATTTGGCAACAGTTCAATGAAAAGGTTTACCTCAGTACAAAAGTATGGGTACCCAACCAATTTCTGAACAATGTGTCTACTTTCTGCAGGTCCTTGTTGGGATGAGAGGGATGACTAGAATGCTCAGAGAAACATCTTTACTTGACCCAGATCTTTCATTGCTTGTCTTCAGTCACCTAAATAAGTTCAAGAAAAATCTGTAAGTTTAGTGCGTGTGCTGCTACAAATCTAAACTTCTTGTCCAGTAATTCTAGTACTGATGAGCATCGAGTTGATTGAAATCATGTACTCCTAGTTGGTTTCTGAGAACCTTGCTGGCCCTTCTATATATAGAAGTTGTGCCTGATAGCCATACATGACTTTTGTGTATGACAAATGGTGTGAGGAAATTCTGAATACATGGCACGGGCGCTATTGGACAGTACACATTTATATGTTATTTATTTGTGCAACAAGTCTGTGCTTCTTCAGTTCTAAAATTCCCAGAGCGTCAGTGCAGCTACATATCAGGGTATACTATGTTGATTCTATAATTTTCCATATGCTTGTATGTACAAAAATAAGGTATATTTACTGACAGTCCATCCCAGACTGAGCAAAACAGCACATGTTAGTCTTGGTTTGTGGTTGGACATGCAATCTGGTTTCATAGATTCTTCTGCTCAAACTGGAAATACCATGTTTTAGGTAATCCTACTAGTTCAGTGCTAGTACTTCTATTTTATGTTTATCTTACAAGTGGAAAATGTTGAGGCTAATCCTGTTGCCAATTTTTCATAGATTTTCTAAGTAGCCTGAGACCCATCATGTCCTCTATACAGATTCAGAGTTTAACACGTCAATGGAAATTTGTTCTCAAAACTGAAATTGTTCTAAATGTACTGATAGATTAGTTGTTAATTATTGGAGTGTTTCATTCTTGCAGAATAAAAATATGTTTTATGCATTGCTTCTTGGCCCAGCTGAGAGAACCCTCATGTTAAAAAGTAGGAAGCAGTTTTGAAGCAATTCCCAGTGTCTTTAGAAGCATTCATGGTTAAAAAGCAACGACGACAACCTCCTCCGTTCGAGCTGAGCACTGGTCATAGTCCAAGTTGAGCAGTAGGTGTCGTCCAAGTTCAAAGAGGGTTGTATGCAAGTACAGAAGTTTGTTTGAGTGAGAAAAAATGCGGGGTTTTGACAATATTCTGTATGATTCATTTGTTCATCCTTAGAACTTGGCAAAATTCAGTCTATTTTTCTATGATGGAGGCACACATGAAGTCCTGTGCAATGGTTATCCCCCTTCTGCTTCTAAGATTCGTATTTTGTTTCTTCAAATGTGTTGTGCGCCTGTTTGATGAGGTAAAACAAAGTAAAGAAGTGAAAATGTCATTAAAGACACTTGGAAGTACGAATGTAAAAAATAAATAAGTTCTGATTCTTGTCAGGTAGAAAGTTTTGGAGAAGAAAACATAAGCTTTTAAAAGAAGGAATGGTAAAAATGTAAGTCCGTTCAATTATATAAACCATAAAGGTACGATGGTGATGACATTGACAGTAAGGATAAGGGTGGTAAATAAAATTAAAAACTAAAAGTAAAAGAACATAGAGAGAATATTTTTTGAGAAGTACAAACTCTCTAGTACCATCAGTACCATAAATTAAAAATTCAAATGGGAAAAGTTCAAGTCGCAAAACACGAGAAGTCCAAAACATCGTTCAAGTATTTTTTTTCCGGAACCATTCAGAATTAATCTGTGAAAAAAATACCTCCTCAGTACAAACACCACACAAAGATCAGTACGAGTACAACATGACTAAGTTTCACATTTTCGATAGCTTTGCGCCGTTGGACTGAAATCTTTGGCCTCTTTTAAAGTTTTGCATTTGACAAATTTTTGTGAAATTTATTTGCCCACCTACCATGGAAGTTTCGCAAAATACGAGCTGCCATTTTATAGCTCATATGGTGCTCAGTCTCATGTCAAATACAGTAGCAAGCAACAACCATTAGCCCCTGAATCAAATACTACTATAGTAGCTCCACCAGCAACAACATACTGCAGTATAATTAATTAGCGATGGAATCTCCTCTGCTCACGGTACAAAAAATACCTAACTCCAAAACAGAGCTGGCCGGTGTTCCTCCAGTGTCCAAGACGGAGCACCTACTGCGATCGGCTAATTGAATTCCCGGCGACGAAAAGCTGCGCCGCCTAACTCCGTAATCCACGAATCGAGCAAGTGCGCAGCTCCTCGGGCATTCCCAGCAACGAAAAGCTGTGCCGCCTAACTCCAATCCAAGGATCGAGCAAGCGGAGGCTCCACAGGCTCTGGGGGCGCGCGCCGGCCAGAACGAAGCACCGCCGGCCACCCGGCCACGGGCTCGAAATCGAAAACTGGGGCCGGCCGCTCCACTCGCTCGGGAGAGGCGGGGAGCAGGAAGAGGGGCGCATACGAGCAAGAAGTCGTTGGAGCAGCCGGGGATCTTGGGCGCGTCGTCGTCCTGCTGGACGATGTCGCCGCCGCCGGCCGCCCCGACACCCGTCGCTGGGCCTAGGGTGGAGCCTGGGTTGCTGGGAGGGAGATGGGCAGGTGGATGGATCGGCCGCGGGTAGTCGGTCGACGGCTGGAGTGGCCGGCGGAACAGGGAGCGAGTGGGAAGGGGCTCTTATTTACTTTTCTAATAAAAACAATCAGTTCAACCGAATGACAACATCAGTACAATCGCCCGAAATCATCAGTTCAAAAAGGGTAACAGAATAATATTCTGTTACGCGTAACAGAATAGCCCAGATATATATATATATTATATAGGGTGGGTCTATTATGATAACACCCCTTAAGAGTCTTATTCTGCACATCCATCTCTTATTCTGATAACACTCTCGACCCGCACCCACACAGCCAGCCGAGCCATCTAAAACAAACCTCACCAACCCCGCCCACACACCCCATCTCCCTCCTCCTCTGCCACGATTCCCCTCCCCCAGATCCACCTTCTTCTCTTCCAGGGCGCGCCGTCCCATCCCCACTGGGTTTCTTCCCACACCGACGCCGCCCCACCCCCAACCCGCTTCTTGCCCCGCTGACGCCGCCCCATCCCCATCCGGCTCCTCCCACGCCAGTTCCGCCACTACCAGGCAACGACGTTCCCGCGCCCAACTCCTCCTCCTTCCCATGGTCATGGCGCCACCACGTCCCGTCCGGTGCACTTGATGCTCTGTCTTCCCCTCCCCAGACCGGAGTTGCATCCACGACGGTCACATCGTGCCACCACCAACCTCGGCTGCCAGGGTCCCTCGTCCCCTTCCATGGCGAGTTGTGCCTCACGTGGAACTCAGACCACCCCACCACCAGATCCATCCAGGGGAGGCAAGGGGCTCCGGGCTGCCACCGCAGGCCACACGCGACCACCACCTCCATGAAGGTGTGCTCCGGACTGCCACCGCCGGCGCCGCGCCCTTGCCTTCCTTGCTAGATGCAGCCTCGCCAGCGGTCAAGGCCACGGGCATAGAGGAGGAAGGAAAAGTTCTCCTATCCGTCCCCGCTCCCTGCCAGCACCGATCTGGTTCCCCTCCGCCAAGCCGTACCATGACGAGTTCTTCCCTGTGTGCTAGTGCTTGTGGACTGCATCGACTGCGGCAGCCAAAATCACCAGTCGCTGTTCAGTGTTGGATCCGCCTCCACCATCTCCCCTGTTTGCAGCTCCTTTGAGTATTTTTTGCAGCTCACTGAATTTTTCTTTTGCAGTTCATTGCAAAAATCCTTGGCGCTGGCCACGCCCCGCCTTTTCCTGCTGCTTCGTTTGCAGCGAGGACGGCTTCCTCTCTCTGCCATGTCAAGCTCCGACCTCCACTACCTGCGCCCGGAGTGCAAACTCCCTTCGGCGAGGAGCGAGGTCCAATCCTAGCGGGCACGCGATATTGTTCGATGCGCGTGGCCGTGCAGTGCAGTTGATGCCCCGTGTGCAGCTCACTGACGTGGTCCAATAGAAAAATTGGTTTTGTGCGGTTCCAGTGCAGTGCGCATCATCTAGTTCCACCTTTTCCTCACTTCTCGCCGGCGTATATGGCCCAGGTGGTGCTTTCTATTGACCGTGAGCGCCGTGCACAGGGCACATGGCCCATCGCCCCCGACCCTCAGGGGTTTAATATAAATTTATAGTGAAAATGTTTATGTTCTTTTTTACAAATATATGTGCAGTTTGTTGTAAATCCCTCTATGGTTCACTTTGTGAAAAAGAGAGAGAAAATAAATACATCGATATTGTAGTGCGATTTTGGTTGCGTGGCGGTGCATTTTTAGTGGTTATGCAGTGCCGGGTGCACACACATGCACTCCGTTTAAACATCAATTTTCTTGCGAACACACCTCAATTGTATGTCAGTGTGCCCCTTAGTGGTTCACTTTGTAAAAAAATCCCCATGGGAGGTTCACTTCTTTTTCTGATGCAATTTGTTTTGTTTGTGGGACGATTGAAAAAGGTAGTTCAATCCATTTGTGTAGCAGATCATTACCCCTCTCTATGAAGTGCAATTTGTTTCGTGTGTCTCAAAATTCAGTGGACCACATCAACACTTGCAGTGCGTTTGATCCTCGGATGTGGTTCACTTTTCAGAGTGATGTTGTTTGCTCGCCGCAACATGAAAGTGCGAAAAAATTAAGCGAACCAATAAGATAGTAATGCAGTTCACTTTGATATATGTCGTGGTTCACTTGCCCTTGTCTCTGTGGTCCACTCTCATTAATAAAAAAGTTGAAAAAAAACAAAAACTCGTCCGACAAAAGAAATTATGCAGCTTGCTTGCCCATCCGATGCAGTGCAGTTTCCATTCTGAATCAGTGCGGTCGACCGTATGATGTTGTTCATCCCGAAGTGCAAAAAAATTATTACGAAAGCGAAAAAAAGTAATGCGGTTCACTTCTTGATAGTGTTGTGGTTCATTTACACCCGATGTGAATTGCACTCTACTTTCTCGTCCTTAAAAAAATTACGTTTGAATAAAATAAATCGTGTCGTTCTCTAACACGTCTGATGCAGTGCGGTTTTCAGTCGGATGAAGTACCCACGTCGATTTGGGTGTCGCGAAAAAACAAAGTGTTCGCATTTCGGTAAATTTAAAACTGCTCTTAAACTGTAAGGAATTAGGGAGAGTGTTCTACATGAAAAAGTTGTGTCTCGTCGATATCTTTCCAAGGGCATATCATTTCAATCATTTCGACAACCGATTTGTAAAAATTTCGCGAAAAACGGCCGCTGTCACTCGTCGTCCATCGTACGATTTTTAAAATTAACTTAAAACCGTGAGGAATCTCAAAAACATTTCAACATATAAAAGTTGCGTCTCGTCCATAGCTTTTCAACGGTATATTACACGCCTTGTTTCGACAAACGGTTAAAAAACTGGAGCGAAAACAGTGCCGAAAATTTAAAAAAATTTAAAAAACAGAATTCCGCGATTTAGTAAATTTGAAACTGCTCCTAAACCGTAACGAATTAGAGAAAACAATAATTATGAAAAAGATGCGCCTCGACGATATCTATCCAACGGTGTATCATTTGCCTCATTCTGACAAGCGGTTTAGAAAAGAACGCGAAAAAACGCTCGCTGCCACTCATTGTGGGCCGCATCGTTTTTGAAACTGCTCTTAAACCGCGGGGAATCTCGAAAAGTGTTCAACATGGCGAAGTTGTGCCTAATCCGTAGCTTTCCAACGGTATATTACACGCCTTGTTCTGATAAACGGTTAAAAAATTAGAGCGAAAACAGTACCAAAAAAACACTACGTGCAGTTTTTTCC
This sequence comes from Triticum urartu, assembly GCF_056163025.1. Taxonomy (NCBI): domain Eukaryota; kingdom Viridiplantae; phylum Streptophyta; class Magnoliopsida; order Poales; family Poaceae; genus Triticum; species Triticum urartu. Next base: position 299,334,829 of record NC_141877.1, read on the forward strand.
GACGTGAAGTTCACTAGTCTCTATAATGCAGTGCTCTTGCTAAAGAAAGTGCAGTGCCCTCGCGTTGAGCATGCAGTGCAGAAGTGTTATCAGAATAACTATTCTGATAATATTGTCAGAATAGACAGGATGTATATATATATATGGTCAATAGTGTGTGCACTCATGGTTGATCAATTTGTTTCACAGTTTGACGATACTTTTGTGAAGGAAATATGCCCTAGAGGCAATAATAAAGTTATTATTTATTTCCTTATACCATGATAAAAGTTTATTATTCATGCTAGAATTGTATTAACCGGAAACATAATACATGTGTGAATACATAGACAAACTAAGTGTCACTAGTATGCCTCTACTTAACTAGCTCGTTAATCAAAGATGGTTATGTTTCCTAACCATAAACAAAGAGTTGTCATTTGATTAAACGGGATCACATCATTAGTTGAATGATCTGATTGACATGACCCATTCCATTAGCTTAGCACCCGATCGTTTAGTATGTTGCTATTGCTTTCTTCATGACTTATACATGTTCCTACAATTATGAGATTATGTAACTCCCGTGTGCTGGAGGAACACTTTGTGTGCTACCAAACGTCACAACGTAACTGGGTGATTATAAAGGTGCTCTACAGGTGTCTCCAAAGGTACATGTTGGGTTGACGTATTTCAAGATTAGGATTTGTCACTCCGATCGTCGGAGAGGTATCTCTGGGCCCTCTCGGTGATGCACATCACTTAAGACTTGCAAGCAATGTAACTAGTGAGTTAGTTGCGAGATGATGTATTACAGAACGAGTAAAGAGACTTGCCGGTAACGAGATTGAACTAGGTATTGGATACCAACATCGAATCTCAGGCAAGTAACATACCGATGACAAAGGGAAGAACGTATGTTGTTATGCGGTCTGACCGATAAAGATCTTCGTAGAATATGTAGGAGCCAATATGGGCATCCAGGTCCCACTATTGGTTATTGACCGGACACATGTCTCGGTCATGTCTACATTGTTCTTGAACCCGTAGGGTCCGCACGCTTAAGATTTTGATGACAGTTATATTATGAGTTTATATGTTTTGATGTACCGAAGGTTGTTCGGAGTCCCGGATGTGATCATGGACATGACGAGGAGTCTCGAAATGGTCGAGACATAAAGATTGATATATTGGAAGCCTATGTTTGGATATCGGAACTGTTCCGGGTGAAATCGGGATTTTACCGGAGTACCGGGAGGTTACCGGAACCCCCCGGGAGCTATATGGGCCTTAGTGGGCCTTAGTGGAAAAGAGAAGGGGCAGCCCAAGATGGGCTGCGCGCCCCTCCCCTCCCTTGGTCCGAATAGGACAAGGAGAGGGGGCCGGCCCCCCTCTCTCTTTTCCCCCCTCCGCAAATCCTATTCCAACTAGGATTGGGGGGGGGATCCTACTCCCAGAGGGAGTAGGACTCCTCCTGGCGCGCCTCTCCTAGGCCGGCCGCACCCCCCCCCTTGATCCTTTATATACGGAGGCAGGGGCACCCCAGAGGAACACAAGTTGATCCACGTGATCATATTCTTAGCCGTGTGCGGCGCCCCCTGCCACCATAGTCCTTGATAATATTGTAGCGGTGCTTAGGCGAAGCCCTGCTACAGTAGTGCATCAAGATCGTCACCACGCCGTCGTGCTGACGGAACTCTTCCCCGACACTTTGCTGGATCGGAGTCCGGGGATCGTCATCGAGCTGAACGTGTGCTAAAACTCGGAGGTGCCATAGTTTCGGTGCTTGATCGGTCGGGCCGTGGATACGTACGATTACATCAACCAAACGCTTCCGTTGTCGATCTACAAGGGTACATAGATCACACTCTCCCCTCTCATTGCTATGCATCACCATGATCTTGCGTGTGCGTAGGAATTTTTTTGAAATTACTACGTTACCCAACAGTGGTATCAGAGCCAAGTTTTATGTGTTGATGTTATATGCACGAGTAGAACACAAGTGAGTTGTGGGCGATATAAGTCATACTGCTTACCAGCATGTCATACTTTGGTTCGGCGGTATTGTTGGACGAAGCGGCCCGGACCGACATGACGCGTACGCTTACGCGAGACCGGTTCTCCCGACGTGCTTTGCACATAGGTGGCTTGCGGGTGATAGTTTCTCCAACTTTAGTTGAACCGAGTGTGGCTACACCCGGTCCTTGCGAAGGTTAAAACAGCACCAACTTGACAAACTATCGTTATGGTTTTGATGCATAGGTAAGATTGGTTCTTGCTTAAGCCCGTAGCAGCCACGTAAAACTTGCAACAACAAAGTAGAGGACGTCTAACTTGTTTTTGCAGAGCAAGTTGTGATGTGATATGGTCAAGACATGATGCTAAATTTTATTGTATGAGATGATCATGTTTTGTAACCGAGTTATCGGCAACTGGTAGGAGCCATATAGTTGTCGCTTTATTGTATGCAATGCAATCGCACTGTAATGCTTTACTTTATCACTAAGCGGTAGCGATAGTCGTGGAAGCATAAGATTGGCGAGACGACAACGATAATACGATGGAGATCAAGGTGTCGCGCGATGGTGATCATGACGGTGCTTCGGAGATGGAGATCACAAGCACAAGATGATGATGGCCATATCATATCACTTATATTGATTGCATGTGATGTTTATCTTTTATGCGTCTTATCTTGCTTTGATTGACGGTAGCATTATAAGATGATCTCTCACTAAATTATCAAGATAAAAGTGTTCTCCCTGAGTATGCACCGTTGCCAAAGTTCGTCGTGCCCAGACACCACGTGATGATCGGGTGTGATAAGCTCTACGTCCATCTACAAACGGGTGCAAGCTAGTTTTGCATACGCAGAATACTCAGGTTAAACTTGACGAGCCTAGCATATGCAGATATGGCCTCGGAACACTGAGATCGAAAGATCGAGCGTGAGTCATATAGTAGATATGATCAACATAGTGATGTTCACCATTGAAAACTACTCCATTTCATGTGATGATCGGTTATGGTTTAGTTGATTTGGATCACGTGATCACTTAGAAGATTAGAGGGATGTCTATCTAAGTGGGAGTTCTTAAGTAATATGATTAATTGAACTTAAATTTATCATGAACTTAGTACCTGATAGTATCTTGCTTATGTATGTTTGATTGTAGATAGATGGCCCGTGTTGTTGTTCCGTTGAATTTTAATGCGTTCCTTGAGAAAGCAAAGTTGAAAGATGATGGTAGCAATTACACGGACCGGGTCCGTAACTTGAGGATTATCCTCATTGCTGCACAGAAGAATTACGTCCTGGAAGCACCCCTGGGTGCCAGGCCTACTGCTGGAGCAACACCAGATGTTATGAACATCTGGCAGAGCAAAGATGATGACTACTCGATAGTTCAGTGTGCCATGCTTTACGGCTTAGAATCGGGACTTCAACGACGTTTTGAACGTCATGGAGCATATGAGATGTTCCAGGAGTTGAAGTTAATATTTCAAGCAAATGCCCGAATTGAGAGATATGAAGTCTCCAATAAGTTCTATAGCTGCAAGATGGAGGAGAACAGTTCTGTCAGTGAGCATATACTCAAAATGTCTGGGTATAATAATCACTTGATTCAGATGGGAGTTAATCTTCCAGATGATTGCATCATTGACAGAATTCTCCAATCACTGCCACCAAGCTACAAGAGCTTCGTGATGAACTATAATATGCAAGGGATGAATAAGACTATTCCCGAGCTCTTCGCAATGCTGAAAGCTGCGGAGGTAGAAATCAAAAAGGAGCATCAAGTGTTGATGGTCAACAAGACCACTAGTTTCAAGAAAAAGGGCAAAGGGAAGAAGAAGGGGAACTTCAAGAAGAACAGCAAGCAAGTTGCTGCTCAAGAGAAGAAACCCAAGTCTGGACCTAAGCCTGAAACTGAGTGCTTCTACTGCAAGCAGACTGGTCACTGGAAGCGGAACTGCCCCAAGTATTTGGCGGATAAGAAGGATGGCAAGGTGAACAAAGGTATATGTGATATACATGTTATTGATGTGTACCTTACTAGAGCTCGCAGTAGCACCTGGGTATTTGATACTGGTTCTGTTGCTAATATTTGCAACTCGAAACAGGGACTACGGATTAAGCGAACACTGGCAAAGGACGAGGTGACGATGCGCGTGGGAAACGGTTCCAAAGTCGATGTGATCGCGGTCGGCACGCTACCTCTACATCTACCTTCGGGATTAATATTAGACCTAAATAATTTTTATTTGGTGCCAGCGTTGAGCATGAACATTATATCTGGATCTTGTTTAATGCGAGATGGTTATTCATTTAAATCTGAGAATAATGGTTGTTCTATTTATATGAGTAATATATTTTATGGTCATGCACCTTTAAAGAGTGGTCTAATTTTGATGAATCTCGATAGTAGTAACACACATATTCATAATGTTGAAGCCAAAAGATGCAGAGTTGATAATGATAGTGCAAGTTATTTGTGGCACTGCCGTTTAGGTCATATCGGTATAAAGCGCATGAAGAAACTCCATACTGATGGGCTTTTGGAACCACTTGATTATGAATCACTTGGTACTTGCGAACCGTGCCTCATGGGCAAGATGACTAAAACACCGTTCTCCGGCACTATGGAGAGAGCAACAGATTTGTTGGAAATCATACATACAGATGTATGTGGTCCGATGAATATTGAGGCTCGTGGCGGATATCGTTATTTCTCACCTTCACAGATGACTTAAGCAGATATGGGTATATCTACTTAATGAAACATAAGTCTGAAACATTTGAAAAGTTCAAAGAATTTCAGAGTGAAGTTGAAAATCATCGTAATAAGAAAATAAAGTTTCTACGATCTGATCGTGGAGAAGAATATTTGAGTTATGAGTTTGGTGTACATTTGAAGCAATGCGGAATAGTTTCGCAACTCACGCCACCCGGAACACCACAGCGTAATGGTGTGTCCGAACGTTGTAATCGTACTTTACTAGATATGGTATGATCTATGATGTCTCTTACTGATTTACCGCTATCGTTTTGGGGTTATGCTTTAGAGACGGCCGCATTCACGTTAAATAGGGCACCATCAAAATCCGTTGAGATGACGCCTTATGAACTATGGTTTGGCAAGAAACCAAAGTTGTCTTTTCTTAAAATTTGGGGCTGCGATGCTTATGTGAAAAAGCTTCAACCTGATAAGCTCGAACCCAAATCGGAGAAATGTGTCTTCATAGGATACCCAAAGGAGACTGTTGGGTACACCTTCTATCACAGATCCGAAGGCAAGACATTCGTTGCCAAGAATGGATCCTTTCTAGAGAAGGAGTTTCTCTCGAAAGAAGTGAGTGGGAGGAAAGTAGAACTTGACAAGGTAACTATACCTGCTCCCTTATTGGAAAGTAGTACATCACAGAAACCTGTTTCTGCGACAACTACACCAATTAGTGAGGAAGCTAATGATAATGATCATGAAACTTCAGAACAAGATACTACTGAACCTCGTAGATCAACCAGAGTAAGATCCGCGCCAGAGTGGTACGGTAATCCTGTTCTGGAAATCATGCTACTAGATCATGATGAACCTACGAACTATGAAGAAGCGATGGTGAGCCCAGATTCCGCAAAATGGCTTGAAGCCATGAAATCTGAGATGGGATCCATGTATGAGAACAAAGTATGGACTTTGGTTGACTTGCCCGATGATCGGCAAGCAATTGAGAATAAATGGATCTTCAAGAAGAAGACTGACACTGACGGTAATATTACTGTCTACAAAGCTCGACTTGTCACAAAAGGTTTTCGACAAGTTCAAGGGGTTGACTACGATGAGACCTTCTCACCCGTAGCGATGCTTAAGTCTGTCCGAATCATGTTAGCAATTGCCGCATTTTATGATTATGAAATTTGGCAGATGGATGTCAAAACTGCATTCCTGAATGGATTTCTGGAAGAAGAGTTGTATATGATACAACCGGAAGGTTTTGTCGATCCAAAGGGAGCTAACAAAGTGTGCAAGCTCCAGCGATCCATTTATGGACTGGTGCAAGCCTCTCGGAGTTGGAATAAACGCTTTGATAGTGTGATCAAAGCATTTGGTTTTATACAGACTTTCGGAGAAGCCTGTATTTACAAGAAAGTGAGTGGGAGCTCTGTAGCATTTCTGAGATTATATGTGGATGACATATTACTGATTGGAAATGATACAGAATTTCTGGATAGCATAAAGGGATACTTGAATAAGAGTTTTTCAATGAAAGACCTCGGTGAAGCTGCTTACATATTAGGCATAAAGATCTATAGAGATAGATCAAGACGCTTAATTGGACTTTCACAAAGCACATACCTTGACAAGATTTTGAAGAAGTTCAAAATGGATCAAGCAAAGAAAGGGTTCTTGCCTGTGTTACAAGGTGTGAAGTTGAGTCAGACTCAATGCCCGACCACTGCAGAAGATAGAGAGAAAATGAAAGGTGTTCCCTATGCTTCAGCCATAGGCTCTATCATGTATGCAATGATGTGTACCAGACCTGATGTGTGCCTTGCTATAAGTTTTGCAGGGAGGTACCAAAGTAATCCAGGAGTGGATCACTGGACAGCGGTCAAGAACATCCTGAAATACCTGAAAAGGACTAAGGATATGTTTCTCGTATATGGAGGTGACAAAGAGCTCATCATAAACGGTTACGTTGATGCAAGTTTTGACACTGATCCGGACGATTCTAAATCACAAACCGGATACGTGTTTACATTAAACGGTGGAGCTGTCAGTTCGTGCAGTTCTAAACAAAGCGTCGTGGCGGATCTACATGTGAAGCGGAGTACATAGCTGCTTCGGAAGCAGCAAACGAAGGAGTCTGGATGAAGGAGTTCATATCCGATCTAGGTGTCATACCTAGTGCATCGGGTCCAATGAAAATCTTTTGTGACAATACTGGTGCAATTGCCTTGGCAAAGGAATCCAGATTTCACAAGAGGACCAAACACATCAAGAGACGCTTCAATTCCATCTGGGATCTAGTCCAGGTGGGAGATATATAGATTTGCAAGATACATACGGAGCTGAATATAGCAGACCCGTTGACTAAGCCTCTTCCACGAGCAAAACATGATCAACACCAAAGCTCCATGGGTGTTAGAATCATTACTGTGTAATCTAGATTATTGACTCTAGTGCAAGTGGGAGACTGAAGGAAATATGCCCTAGGGGCAATAATAAAGTTATTATTTATTTCCTTATATCATGATAAAAGTTTATTATTCATGCTAGAATTGTATTAACCGGAAACATAATACATGTGTGAATACATAGACGAACTAAGTGTCACTAGTATGCCTCTACTTAACTAGCTTGTTAATCAAAGATGGTTATGTTTCCTAACCATAGACAAAGAGTTGTCATTTGATTAAAAGGGATCACATCATTAGTTGAATGATCTGATTGACATGACCCATTCCATTAGCTTAGCACCCGATCAATTAGTATGTTGCTATTGCTTTCTTCATGACTTATACATGTTCCTACGACTATGAGATTATGTAACTCCCATGTACCGGAGGAACACTTTGTTTGTTACCAAACGTCACAACGTAACTGGGTGATTATAAAGGTGCTCTACAGGTGTCTCCAAAGGTACATGTTGGGTTGACGTATTTCGAGATTAGGATTTGTCACTCCGATCGTCGGAGAGGTATCTCTGGGCCCTCTCGGTGATGCACATCACTTAAGCCTTGCAAGCAATGTAACTAATGAGTTAGTTGCGAGATGATGTATTACGGAACGAGTAAAGAGACTTGCCGGTAACGAGATTGAACTAGGTATTGGATACCGACGATCGAATCTCGGGCAAGTAACATACCGATGACAAAGGGAACAACGTATGTTGTTATGCGGTCTGACCGATAAAGATCTTCGTAGAATATGTAGGAGCCAATATGGGCATCCAGGTCCCGCTATTGGTTATTGACCGGAGACATGTCTCGGTCATGTCTACATTGTTCTTGAACCCGTAGGGTCCGCACGCTTAAGGTTTCGATGACAATTATATTATGAGTTTATACGTTTTGATGTACCGAAGGTTGTTTGGAGTCCCGGATGTGATCACGGACATGACGAGGAGTCTCGAAATGGTCGAGACATAAAGATTGATATATTGGAAGCCTATGTTTGGATATCGGAAGTGTTCCGGGTGAAATCGGGATTTTACCGGAGTACCGGGAGGTTACCGGAACCCCCCGGGAGCTATATGGGCCTTAGTGGGCCTTAGTGGAAAAGAGAAGGGGCAGCCCAAGATGGGCTGCGCGCCCCTCCCCTCCCTTGGTCCGAATAGGACAAGGAGAGGGGGCCGGCCCCCCTCTCTCTTTTCCCCCCTCCGCAAATCCTATTCCAACTAGGATTGGGGGGGGGATCCTACTCCCAGAGGGAGTAGGACTCCTCCTGGCGCGCCTCTCCTAGGCCGGCCGCACCCCCCCCTTGATCCTTTATATACGGAGGCAGGGGCACCCCAGAGGAACACAAGTTGATCCACGTGATCATATTCTTAGCCGTGTGCGGCGCCCCCTGCCACCATAGTCCTCGATAATATTGTAGCGGTGCTTAGTTGAAGCCCTGCTACAGTAGTGCATCAAGACCGTCACCACGCCGTCGTGCTGACGGAACTCTTCCCCGACACTTTGCTGGATCGGAGTCCGGGGATCGTCATCGAGCTGAACGTGTGCTAAAACTCGGAGGTTCCGTAGTTTCGGTGCTTGATCGGTCGGGCCGTGGAGACGTATGACTACATCAACCAAACGCTTCCGTTGTCGATCTACAAGGGTACGTAGATCACACTCTCCCCTCTCGTTGCTATGCATCACCATGATCTTGCGTGTGCGTAGGAATTTTTTTGAAATTACTACGTTACCCAACATTTTGAACATGCATGGTATACTTTGAATTACTAGAATTACAAACCTAAGATTGGAATTTTGGAATTTGACTCCATTATTAGCTTTTGTAATTCATTTAAATGGGGGTACATTTTTAAGACGGGATTTCATGATTTAAAATTCATATATCAAACCTAGAGATATACACATATGGTCATGTTCAAAACTTATAATCATCCACTTTATTCATACACATACACATTTTTTGTCATCATATTTAGGACAAACACATTTGAAATTTCATTTGAATTGGAGCATATGATGGTATTTGCTTCCACTAGCTCAATGATCCGTATTTGAGTTGAATGAACAATCTAAGTTTCGAGTTGGAGACAATGATTTTCGAAACTTGCACTTTTTTGCGTGCACAACAAATAAATTCTTGGCCATGATATCATAGTCGGCCGTACAAGAGCAGAACACTTAATTTCAGCCACCAAAAGTTTTCAAACTTCCCGCTCACATCGAAATCTCTCGTGCCCGAAATTTTAGCCTTGCGATAATCCTGGTTTACCCCTGCCACATGAACGGAAAATGGCTACTTTGGTAACTCCATTGTTTTCCCATTCATCCCCAGAACCCCTCCCCGCCTCCCCCAACCCCAAGACACCGAATCTAGTCCTCCGTCGCAACGGTGGACCTCACACCCTGCCGGATCTACCTTCCGCATCTTGGAACCCCCAACTGCCAACTCACCACTGTACTGGAGCCGCTTCACTGACTGGCTTATCCACCGCTCCAAATCTCCTTGACCGCCATCATAGTCCACCGCACCGGATCTGCTTCACCGGCGCCCTCGTCCACCACAGTGTAGGCCCTTCACCAACTCCCTTGTCCGCCACATCGCTGTCCCTTCCTACAAGCACTCGTTTGGCACAACAAATCTGCCTCACCGAAAGCACTATACACACACCTATTGTGCTTCACCGACGCCTTCGTCCACTACACCGGACCCGCTCCACAGACACCATATTCAACTCCACCAGCCCTGCCTTACTGACGGCGCATCCTCATCATGTTATTTCGATCAGTACTCCTTTTGTTTTTTCTCTTATTTACTGTGGAACTATTCACTTACCATAGATCAACTTTCTTGTATGTCGACAGGCGTCGCAACCGAAGCTGCTTCAGCAACGGCCACAGCCGACCCAAACTCAACTACAACACGAGCACCATTGATGATACTTAGCCTTCACGTATGACAACGAAGCCCATACGCCGCCAAGAATCAGGTACTATTATCCAACGGCCAATGCCTATGTTAACTTTCTTAGCATAAGCACTGCACCTTCAAATTTCTTCTGGCATCATTCAGTTTTTCATGAGATGCGTTATTTTTCTTGCACATGTAGGTCCATACATGTGGTAGTGAACATGTTACATGTGCTAAATTACAAACCAGTGCATATATAGTTACAATGCTTTTGTTTTGTCCTAAGTATTACTATACTGTACTTCCTAGATATCACTGCCTACTATTTTACTTCTTGCATGCTATGCAATCTATGCCACATGTTGGTTACAATTATTGTACTGGACTGCTTCTATGTTCTCGATGCTTAAGACTACTCACAATGGGAGTAACATAGGTAGTAACATCACACATATCTAGATAAAATAGATGATGTGGCAGGCAATAAATGAAGAAAGAGAGGAAAGTGGTAACATAGCTAGTTACTAGTACTATGAGTAACATCACACATATCAAGGCAAGATGAGTCTATAGCCTAATAAATGAAGTGTTGCATGTTACCACACATATGTTACTCCCCACTATAGAGGTAGTAACATAGACCAGCAACATATTCATGTTACTAGTCTATGTTACTACCCATTGTGGCTAGTCTAATTACACATCAGAAAACTAGCTTGTGGCTCCGTTGCTTTTTCTTTGTTTTAACGTACATTTTTATGCTAGCTATTGCAACACTGCTCCAAGCCTATGTTCATTACTTTTTTGTGCGTTCTTGATCTTCCCAAGTTGCATGACTAATTTCATGCTTCTATTCATTATGGAGCTGCCAACCCCATCAAGAAAAATATTTTTTCTTTTGTGGCTGGCACCTAGAACAAGCAGAGTGAAGCACATATATTGTTGTGTAAGCACACACCCTTCTTTCATTAGTTTAGATTAACCATTGATGATCAATTCAAACCAGTGCATGTCACTACTGGAATCAGCTAGTTTGCCATCTGCCAGTTCTTTGCCATCAGCTTACAAAAAGCAGACAGCAAAGAACTAGCTGATGGCAAAGACCAAGTTTGCCATCAGCCTGTTCTTTGCCGTCTGCTAGCGGACGGCAAAGATTCTTTGCCGTCGGCTAGCAGACGGCAAAGAGGGAGGGGCCCCACTGACGAACTGCAAAAAAAAAACCTAACGGGCCCCCTCTTTGCCGTCCGCTAGCGGACGACAAAGAGAAAGAAGGCGGACGGCAAAGTGCCGCGGACGGCAAAGAGGGAGGCCCCACGTAACGTTAACGGGCCGCGCCCCACACCCCCCCTCTCTCTCTCTTTCTCTCCCACCTCTCGCCACCCCGTCGCACCACGCCCCGCCGCCGCCCCAGCGCCACCCGCCGTCGCCCCAGCGCCCCCCGCCACCGCCCCGGCGCCCCCCCGCCCCGTCGCCCCCGCCGCCCCCGCCGCCCTGCCGTCTGGGCGCCGGCACCTCCGCGCCCCGCCGCCCCGGCCGGGCCCGGCGCCGCCGCCCCAGGCCGCCCCGCCCCCCTCCTCCGCCGCCCCAGGCCGCCCCAGGCCGCACCGCCCCCCTCCTCCACCCTGCAGGTAAGCTTCTTCCTTTTTTTCTTTTTTTTTTCTGTTTTTTTAGTTTTAGGTTTATGTTTAATTTAGATTTAGTTTTAGTTTTAGGATTAGTTTTTAGGTTTATAGGTTTAGTTTTAGGTTTAGATTTAGTTTTTTTCTTTTTCTGTTTTTTTAGTTTTAGGTTTAGGTTTAGTTTAGTTTTAGGAAAGAAGAAAAAAAGAAAAAGAAGAGATCAGGAGAAGAAGAAGAAGAAGAGGAGGAGGAGAAGAAAAAAGAAGAAGAGGAAGAAGAAGAAGAAAAAAGAGGAGAGGAGGAGAAGAAGAAGAGGAAAAAAGAAAGGAGGAAGAAGAAGAAGAAGAAAAAAGAGGAGAGGAGGAGAAGAAGAAGAGGAAAAAGGAAAGGAGGAAGAAGAAGAAGAAGAAGAAGGAAAAAAAGGAAGAAAAGGAAAAAGAGGAAGAAGAAGAAAAGGAAAAAAACCCGACCCGACACGGTACCCTGACCCCGACCCGGCACCCTGACACGACACCCCGACCCCGAGACCCCAACCCCGACACCCCGACTCCGACCCCGACCCCGACCCCGACACCCCGACCCCGACCCCGACACCCCGACCCCCAAGCCTGACCGACACCCCGACCCCGACCCCGACACTCCGACCCCCAAGCCTGACCGACACCCCGACCCCGACCCCGACACCCCGACCCCGACCCGACACGGTACCCAGACCCCGACCCGCCACCCCGACACGACACCCCGACCCCGACCCCGACCCCGACCCCGACCACGACACCCCGACCCCGACCCCGACCCCGACACCCCGACCCCGACCCGACACGGTACCCAGACCCCGACCCGGCACCCCGACACGACACCCCGACCCCGAGACCCCGACCCCGACCCCGACCCCGACACCCCGACCCCGACCCCGACACCCCGACCCCCCAAGCCTGACCCGAAACCCCGACCCCGACCCCGACACCCCGACCCCCCGAGCCTGACCCGACACCCCGACCCCGAGCCTGACCCGACACCACACCCCGACCCCGAAACAACACCCCGACACCGACACGGCACTACCCCGACATCGACACGACACCCCGACCCCCCGACCCCGAAACAGCACCCCGACCCCGACACGGCACCCCGACCACCGACACCTCCCGAAAAGGTGTTCTTTGGCCTTCCAGAGGCCGACGGGGTCATATATTTGTGAATTATTAGTTAGGTCATATATTTTTCGATTTTGTTATGAAAAACATCATATATAATTGTGTTGATCGTGTAGTTTTAAATGTGCAGTTGTTTCATCGCTGCGAGGTTTGGTGTTCGACGACCTCGCCGTGCGTTTGACGAGCTCTGCCCCTTCGTTCGTGGGTGAGCACAAATGACAAGTCCTCCTCCCCCATTAATTATTTGATCTATTCCGATGAAACTTGATAGCTAGCTATATATGTGTCTTGAATCATCAGTATACGTAACCAATATGTGTCTCCCGTTCGAAAGCGTCATAGTTATAAATATGCATGCATTTGCATATTTATAACCTTGATTCTTTCGAATTGTCCAACGCTATCCATGGACAGCCCGAGTATGTGTAGATTAGGTTCGTTTTTCCATATGCTTTGCTCCGGATCCGACGCATATATTTCGTCAGTGCCTCCCCTGTTGTTCTCTGGGTACACATCCTCTCTGTTTATTGCAGAGACGTGTATCAGGAGAACAGCGGGGAGGTGCTGCCGAAATTTTGTGTCGGATCCGGAGCATAGCATGGGAAAATAAACCCAATCTACACATACACGGGTGGGATTAGGACCTATCATTACCTATTAGAGTGTAGGTTGCATGGACGTAATAAAATTGACAAAGTAGATCAACTGATGAATATATACATGGTGAATTACATATATAATTGTTGTGTGTCCAGTAGCTCTGAAAGTCAAGATGAGTGACCGTGCTTGGATGTATACCGGTCACACTGGTCAGAACAAATGGAGCGCTGAATGGTTCACAAAAACTAAGGGGTTTGTGCAAGCCGCATTTGCAAATGGCCAAAAGAAAACCTGGTGCCCCTGTTTCCGGTGCGGCAATTGGGAAAAGAAGACAGAGGCTGAAATGGGCAAACACCTGCAGAAGAGTGGTTTTACGCCCGATTATACGGTGTGGACATTTCATGGTGAATCTGCCCAACGTGACCGAGCTGAGGTGGATCGTCGTCGCACCGACGAGCATGGTACCGGGATGGAAAACATGGTGCAAGGCTATGATGATGCTCGGGATTCGGACGAGGAGATGGAGGAATCTGCAAAGGCCTTTAATGAAATGTTGGAGTATTCGAAACGTCCGCTCCACGAGCACACTGAGCTTTGTCAGTTGGATGCCATCTCACAAGTAATGGCTCTGAAGGCTCAGTTCAACTTGGGCAGAGAATGCTATGACGCAATTATGACAGTATTTGGACGCTTTCTACCCAAAGGCCATGTAATGCCTGCAAACCTGTACCAGTCGGACAAAATCCTCCGTGCACTGAAGATGCCCTATGAGAAGATACATGCCTGTGAGAAAGGATGTGCCTTATTTAGGCTTGACTATGCGGACTTGAACTATTGTCCCATTTGCAAGTCTTCCAGGTATATTGTGGTAGACAACGGTATGGGTGAGAAGACATAGACCAAAATCCCCGTTAGTGTTCTTCGGTATATGCCAATCGTACCAAGACTTCAACGTCTTTTCATGGTCGAAGAGACGGCCAGACAGATGACATGGCACAAAACAGGCAAAAGAACCGAACTAGATGCAGATGGGAATCTGATGATGGTACACACATCGGATGGTGTTGCGTGGAAAAAGTTTGATGAATTACATGCTGACAAAGCGGCAGATCCGAGGCATCCTCGAGTCGGCATCAGCACGGATGGGTTCAGTGTGTTTGGTATGACGGCAGCCCAATACAGTTGTTGGCCCATATTTGTCTTTCCACTCAATCTCCCCCCCGGACAGATTATGCAAAGAAAGAACATTTTCCTGACGTTGATAATTCCAGGACCCAACTATCCGGGCAAAAATATGAATGTGTACATGTAGCCGCTTAAGGACGAATTGCAAGAAGCCTGGGATAATGGGTTCAAGACATACGACGCCTTTAGCAAACAGAACTTCATAATGCGTGTCTGGTACATGTACTCGACGCATGACTTGCCGGCGTATGCGCTATTCGTTGGCTGGTGTGTGCATGGAAGGTTCCCGTGCCCCACATGCAAGGGAGCTCTTGAGTTTCGTTGGCTTCAGGCCGGTCGTAAGTTTTCTTGCTTCGACATGCATAGACAGTTCCTGGATCCTCGCCATAAGTTCAGGAAAGACAAGAAGAACTTCATCAGGGGTAGAGTTGTCAAAAACTCTGCACCACCTGCATTGACAGGCCAACAGACCCTGGATCAGTTAAACGCTCTCGAGCCAGATCCACAACGTCCAGGGTACTTCAAGGGGTATAATACTAAGCATGCGTGGACTCACAAAACATGCCTATGGGATCTGCCTTACTTCAAAGACCTCCTTTGCCCACACAACATCGACGTGATGCACACTGAGAAGAATATCGCCGAGGCACTTTTTGGTACATTGTTCGGCATAGATGGGAAGTCAAAGGATAATACTAAGGCTAGAGTCGATCTGGAGGCGCTATGTGATAGGCCGTTACAAAACATGAAAGAACCGAAAGGAAAGCAGAACTGGACGAAGCCAAAGGCATGGTTCAATCTTGGAAGGCCAGCTATGAGGGAAATTCTCTTGTGGGTGCAACAGCAGTTGATGTTCCCCGATGGGTATGCAGCGAATCTAAAGAGGGGAGCGAATCTTGATAAACTGAAGATATTTGGTCTCAAGAGTCATGATTGGCACATATGGATTGAGCGGGTAATGCCGGTGATGTTGCGTGGCTTCATCCCTGAGGATGAATGGATAGTACTGGCAGAACTCAGCTATTTCTTCCGTGTTCTTTGTGCGAAAGAACTATCGCCTGGCGTGCTAGAAGAAATGGAAGAGTTGGCGCCGGAGTTGATCTGCAAGTTAGAGAAGATCTTTCCACTGGGCTTCTTTAATCCAATGCAGCATTTGATTTTGCATCTCCCGACCGAGGCAAGATTGGGGGGGCCCGTGCGAAATCGTTGGTGCTACCCAACTGAGAGGATGCAGAAGACGCTTCGAGAAAAATGTAAAAATAAACGTAGAATTGAAGCATCGATGGCTGAGGCATTCATCACAGAGGAGGCGGCAAACTTCGTAACAGCGCACTACGAAGCCAAAAATCGTCATTTGCATAATCTGAAGCCTCGGTACAATGCTGACGAGCCTAAAAAGGGTGGATCCAACCTCAGCCTATTCAAAGGGAATCTCGCACCAGCTAGTGTTTCACATCCAGTATCTTTGGATAACGAAGAATGGCGGACCATTTCGTTGTATATCTTCAACAACCTGATAGAAGTGCGGCCATACATCGAGTAAGTTCTCGGTGCATTGTTTCGCAACTTCTATTTCCTTTGAACTACTCTTATTCCTGGATATGTCATACAGTCGATACGTCACCATATTCTCGTATGGAGCGGAGATCCAAAAGGATTCCGTCGAAGAGTATGAGCTTCTCGCAAAGCAAGGAGGTGGCTATCCCGGTTTCATCTCTTGGTTCAAACAAACGGTAATTTCTATTAGACAATTTCATATCATTCGCTAATTTATGCATAATGCAACAATCCTTTCATATTAAACTTGTAGGCTAATTCAGAGTCTATGGACGCCGAATTGAGACAAGTCGCTAATGGTTTTGACTATAAGGTCCGTTCATTTGACAAGTACGACATCAACGGGTATCGCTTTCGTACCTATGGCAAAGAGCTATCTATGGCCGACCGAAAGTCAACAAATTGTTGTGTATCTGCTATCGGCGAAGGAGGTACCGAGTATTATGGGAGAGTTGAAGCAATTTATGAACTTCTGTTCTATGGTGAAAATCCACCGAATGTCGTAGTCTTCAAATGTTATTGGTTTCAGCCGAAGGAGACTAGAAGGACTCATGAACATGTAGGGCTAGTTGAAATCAACCAAAGCACTCATTTAGATGTTCCTGATGTCTATATTATGGCTCAACAGGCGACCCAAGTATTCTATCTACCGTGGGCCTGCCAAACTAATCCAAATCTGAAAGGTTGGGATGTCGTTTATGAAGTGCCGCCACGTGCTAGACTTTCTCCCCCAAAGGAAGAGGATTATGAATCTCACATTAACCCAGACACATATGAAGGAGAATTCTTCCAAGAGACACGTCTTTCCAAAAAGCGTTTCAAGAACCGCTATACTTCACCCCAAAACTTTGAAGTAGACAGCGACAATGAATCCGACATCACCCCAGAGGAGGAACAAGAAGAGCCGGAACAAGAAGAGGTTACTACTGCGGATGACCTGTCAATGCTTGACCGATTACGTCAAGGTGGCCTTGCACATGTTGATGCCAATGAACCCTATGAGCCCGTCATTGATTATAGTGATGATGATGATTATGCATTTATTGATGATACTGATCGAGATTATTAGTAGTGTCAGGTATTACATTTTTTTATGTTGTACTTGATGATGATACACTTAAGTGATACACATATTATTATTCATGTCGGTCTTTTTTTATGTTGTACTAATTTCGTTTACTGTTTGTCATGGCAGGTGTTGAAAGATGGTGGGCGCTGGTCGGGAGCGTGGTCTGAGGTCTTCCATTCCAGACGCACCTCTCCGCCGAGCGTTGCTGGACAGTATGGCCACACCGCCGGGCCCTTCTTCGTTGACCGCGGTGCCCAGCAGGGGACGAGGTAGGAAGAGAGGAGGTGGGGCACGTGGTCGTGGGAGAGGAGGTAGGGTGACTGCTACGGCGCCTTCCTCGCCGCCACCCCCAGCCGTTTCACCCGAGCACGTGACTGCTAGGGTGGACTCGTCCGAGGAGGAGGCTACACGGACTCCGGTCCATGAGCCTCCGGTCCACGGGTCTTGGGCCCACGACCCTCGGGTCGACTGGCCTTCGGCCCACGAGAGTTCGACCCACGTGACCCCAGAGGAGCACACGTCCGGATGGGGTACCTGGCCGGATCAGCCCAAGGAGCCGAGTGGCCATGCTGATGATGGCGGGGAGCCGACTGGTCTTGAGGAGGAGGGGGGCACCGTCTACCGGCGTGGTGCTACACGGCTCCCGTCCGTGCCGGTGACCCGCGAGCAGAGGTGGTTGATTTTCCCTGATGGGGAGAGGTACGTAAGTGCATTTAATATTTTTGTACCTTGTGCATTCATGTTTTTTCAAATAACTAATGCGTTGGCCTTGTCATGCTGCAGGGGTTGGGACCACCATCATAGTGTCCGCCGGCCCAACTCCGTCCTTGGAGTTCTTTGCCGGCAAAACTTCCCGGGGTTTGTCATGTTGCCTGGTGAGGGTCGGCTTCCAGAGCTTGGATTGAGCTGGGAGCACTACGTGGCTGCCCCGGCCCCGCCGGATGAGATTATCGACGGTGTCGTGTGCAACACGAGGGCAGACATGGTGATCAGAAAGTTCTGGGTAATTTCTCCTTTACACATTTAAAAATCTTCAACTAGCTAGTTATTAATTGTACTAATCAATATTGTCTCATTTGATTGCAGACATTCTACAGGTGTGAGGAGGGATACGAGGAGGACGCGGCACATGTTATCAAGAACGTCTGCAAGCGCCTACTCCAGAACTTACGGCACGAGGCTCGGGTGCAGGTTGTTCGAGACTACTACGCCTTGCGTGGTATCAAGAAGACCAAGCCAGCGTGCCGCGATAAGTTCCTGAGTAAGGAGCAGTACATGAAGGTAATTCTTAAGGCCTTCTCTACTTAAGTTCCTTCATTTAGTAATTCTTAGCCGTAGCGCTCAAGTTTCTATTTGCTAACTTAGGCGCCTCCGAGATGGTGTGCGGATCGGATGGATTGTTGGGAGGTGTTGGTCGATGAGTGGTGCTCACAACGATGGCTAGCCCTCCACAACGAGGCCAAGGACAAACGTGCCCAAATGGAAGGTGTGCCACACCATCAAGGCAGCTCCAACTTATATCAGTTCGGGCGCAACTGGGTATGTGGTTTGCTTCATGATTCATGCAATTCATTCATCATGCTAGCTTGAGCCCTTTAATTACTAATTTTCATTGTTTGTCTCTTTCAGGCACGCTACAATAAGGCGGATAAGGTGCCAGAGGTGTACGACCTGTATGCCATGGCCCACACTACCTCTTTCAAGAAAGTCAAGGCTTTCTCTCAGTCTAACCTCGATGATGCAAACAACTTCACCAACATCTCCTCCCACAACAAGCTCGTGAGATATAGAGATGAGGGGAAGGCGAGGAAAGGGGAGGACTTTAACCCGAGCCAGGGTCCCATTGATCCAGAGCTGTTGATGATATCTGGTGGTAGGAGGTCCCATGGCTCCATAGCCATTGGAGATGGACTTATCCGTTGTCCTAGCACTCTCCCGGAGATCAAGGCGCGCCAGTCGAGCTCTGCTCCTGAGATAAGGCCTCGTGAACGGCCAGTGCAACTCGCCATCAAGGTTAGTGATACGTACTCAGTTATCTTTCTCCATTACATTGTGTGCGCTTCCATCAATGATTACAAATGGTCATGTGAGTGGTGTTGCAGGCTGCTATACAGAGTGAGAGAGATAGAACGGAGAAACTTCTGGCGGAGGCGGCGGAGAGGCAGCGGGAGTTGGAGGAGAGGACGACAAAGATGATGGAGGAGGAGAGGGCACGGAATGACATGCAGGCAAGGGCCATGTACGAGCTCCTTGTGGTAAGTTTCTTCTGCAGATTAGCCAAAACATTCATGTAGTGTTTGTCTCATTACTAACTAGTATGACTGAGTCGTCAAAACCAAATGTGCAGTCTGTGTGCGAGAAGACGGGTCAGACCGCTCCGCTGATGCCAGTGATTGCTCCTGGGACCACGGTGAGTTTTATTGAATGGACATTACTTGCTAGTCTTAACATTTGAGTGTTATCATGCTAACAAGACATTGGAAATGATCTTTGGTGCAGCGTAACTCCAGACAAGCATCGCACGATCCTTCTCCAGCTACCGACACGAGCCACCCCGCTCCTACACCTCCTACATCTTGGTAAGTTTATCTAGTGTTTTGCTTAACACATGCATAAAGACCTAGACTTAGCTTTATTTCCTCCAATGCTTACCATAATGACCTAGACTTAGCTTCTTCACCTCCAAAATGACTTAATAAGCTTACTGACCTCCAAAACCATCCATTTTACCTAAGTTAGCTCTAAAACGATCTGTACTTAGCTTAATTATGTCAAAAATTGCATAATTAGCTTAGTTAGCTTATAGACGATCCATTTTACCTAAGTTAGCTCTAAAATGACCCATTTTACCTAGGTTAGCTTATAAATGATCCAGTTCATCCAAGTTAGCTCAAAAATGACCCATTTTACCTAGATTAGCTCCTAAATGATGCATTTTACCTACGTTAGCTTTAAAATGACCCATTTCACCTAGGTTAACTCCAAAATGACCAATCTTACCTAGGTTATCTCATAAACGATCCATTTCAACTAATTTAGCTCATAAACGATCCATTTCACCTAGGTTACCTAAAAAACGATCCATTTCACCTAAATTAGCTCTTAAATGATCCATTTCACCTAAGTTAGCTCAAAAAGATCCATTTCAACTAAATTAGCTCATAAATGATCCATTTCACCTAAGTTAGCTCAAAAACGATCCATTTCAACTAAGTTAGCTCATAAATGATCCATTTCACCTAAGTTAGCTCAAAAACGATCCATTTCAACTAAGTTAGCTCATAAATGATCCATTTCATCTAAGTTAGCTAAAAAAGATTCATTTCACCTTAGTTACCTGAAAAACGATCCATTTGACCTTAGTTAGCTCATAAACGACCCATTTCAACTAAGTTAGCTCATAAATGATCCATTTCACCTTAGCTAGCTCATAAACGACCCATTTCAACTTAGTTAGCTCATATATGATCCATTTCACGTAAGTTAGCTCATAAATGACATACTCTTCTTGTTCTAGTCTTCTTCTTGTTCTACTCTTCTTGTTCTAGTCTTCTTCTTGTTCTACTCTTCTTCTTGTTCTACTCTTCTTGTTCTAACTTTCTTATTTTTCATTTTGCAGAGTTCATTCACTTGACGAAAGCTTGCATAGATGGAGTGCTCCTTATCCCTTTCTCTGTTTCTTTTGTATCGTTGAACTATGCATGTATCGTTGGATGAAACTATTGTAATATATATGGTTGGATGCCTCTATGTTGAACTTGTTATGTATGATGGAACTATGATGAAGTTATGTGTTGGATGCATGTAATATACATGGTTGGATATCTTATATGTTTGCTCTGTAATGGCCTTTTGAAATATATCTATATATGTCATCTATATTTGTGATGAAAATTGTTGGATTTAATAAAAAAACAGATAAAAGAGCCAATATGCAGGCTCTTTGCCGTCTGCCACCGACGGCAACGGGCTCTTTGCCGTCTGCTACGGACGGCAAAGAGGACACGTGGCATCCAGCTGTGCTTCCTGGGAGCTGACACATTTGGTCAGTTTGCCTACAGTGGCAGACGGCAAAGACTTTGCCATCAGTGGCAGACGGAAAAGAACCTGCCATGCAGTGACGTGTAGATGACATCATACGGCGGACGGCAAAGACACTAGAAAGTTTGCCGTCAGCGGCAGACGGCAAAGGCCTGCCGTTAGCCACTTAACGGACTGACAGCGCAATTATTGCCGTCCGCCTTCTTTGCCGTTTGTCGAGCTCTCTTTGCCATCTGCGGCGGACGGCAAAGACTTTGCCATCAGTAGCAGACGGCAAAGTAGCTATTTACCGAAGCCTACTTTGCCGGAGCCTTTTGCCGTCCGCGGCTGACGGCAGAGGCCTTTGCCGTCCGCCGTGGCGGACGGCAAAGTAGCTGATTCCTGTAGTGTGTGATTAAAATTAGTTTTACGTAAATAGAGGGGGATGAATAAACTAGAATAAAGAACATTGCAACAGCAGCGAGGCTTCACAGCAACATATGGTAAGCTAGTGTGTTTTAGTACATGTGAAATGTAATGCGTGTGGGCTGCTTTCTTGGCTTGTACCCTCAACTTGTAATCCTACAGAATTAAAAATAGTCCAGTTGTCTGCTTTGATGTATTGCTTGATTCGAATGCATGTTTGTTACTTGTTAGGCTATACCTAAGTTGGCCAATATGTCAGCAGTGCATGATGTACTATCGTAAAGAAATGCTTGCATAATTCATTTGACTCCTTAACTTTTCCTATGAACTTCATCACAAGACTATATTCATAGTTTATATGAGGGCCCACTGCTTAAGTGTTTTCTCAGATTATTTCAACTGCTTATATGCCTTGGTAACTTAAATATAGCGGTGGTACACTACCTTTCATCTTACCATTTTAATTTGTTTTCAGCTGATGCTACTTCGAACCATTTAAATATAGCTTGCCATTCTCGGCAATAATTCGTATGTCGTTTACCATATAATCTTACTGCCTGGATCATGTGATAACTATCTCTTACTTATGTCCAGCGAAAACCTTTCAAGATGTCGTTCACACTAGGACACAATGTGTAACCCCGGAATATATTTGTGGAAGTAGTGCGCCATCCAGGTTACCAGGTGCAAGCAGTTTAGAGGCAACACCGTTGGAGAGCAGTCTGAGCACATATATTATAATTCTTGAGGCTCTACTAGATGTAGAAAGAGATGGTGTGGCTGCCATGAATGAGGTAATCTTGATCTTGAGGCTGGAAATTATGCAATTAGCTGCACACATTATCCAAGCAAACCAAGAATTGGAGGAAGTAAGAATGTTGCATTTGAAGATGGAGGAGGTCCTGCTGCTTTTGCTATCTGAAGCCCAGGGTAATCCTAGTTCTTCTTTAGATACTTGTTGAAACTATCATTAAATTAGTATACTTGCATGTTGTGTCATGTCTTTGAATGGATTATGTTGTAAGACCCCATGTTTGTTGTTAATGTGTTGTAATGATCGGATTATTTAGGCGAGGCAATCCTTATTACTTGTATGAATGGACATAAGGTGAACTATTTTTCATGTGAGAAGATTGTATTGGATGAAATAACTGTTTGACTCAAAGTGTATCAAACCTACTGAATTCGAAGATCATGACATTTCTAAATCATATTCATATATAAAGGTGGAATAAATCTATGTCGTGGTTTTGAAGAAATAAATAACAAAACATAGAATGATGTATGGGTATTCATAATCGAATACAAATTGGATTTGAATTTAGTTGCTCGAGCCTAGGGTAAACGTGAATGCTAATTCTCCCAATTTTTAAATGAAGCGACAAAACACCCACTCTCTTTCGTCAGCTGCCCGAAGCCAGTGTTTGCGAGATGGAAATTACTGTCTAACCTTGACACTATACATCCTAATCGGCCCGATTTCCACCGCTTTTGATAGGGGTAGGTTAGTAACTTCAATCAAACGTGACACCACCGCCTGTCACCCCATTCAGATAAAGTGAGCGCCAAACATGGGCGGCAAACACACATTTGATTCAAACACGTCCAAAAAAACTCTCTCTCTCCCTCCATTTTCCCATTCATACATTTGGGCGGCAAAACAAACTCTCCTTGGCCGAAATCGATGTAGGCAAATATTTTAAATAGGGGTAGGTGTAACTTCGCTCAGACGTGACACAACCGCCCTACCTGTCAGCCCCGTTCATACACCGTGGGTGGGAAAACACTCCTCTCCTGAAAACGCTCTCGGCAAATATTGGGGAGATGCAAGATTACCATCCTATCCCTAACCGACGAGATGTTCGAAATTTTAAACAAGGGCTAAGTTCGTAACTTTCCCACGTTTTAGACAAGCGCGTCCCAAAGTTTGAGATCCACCCCTCCCCCTCCATTTCCCCATTCATACACCATCGGCACCAGAACAACCTCCCCACAACGGTCAGCCTCCTCCATCCTCCACCCCATCCTCCACCTTGCCGGAGCCGCTACCCCTACCCCGTCATCCACTTCAAGAGATGGACGTCTCTCATCCACAACGCCAAACTAGGATCCTTTCATCGCATCCTCTCGCTTCATCGGCGTCGTCGTCCACCTTGCCATTGCCGCTCCTACGACCGCCCCATCCACGACAACATGACTTATCCCCCGATGTCGCCATCTTCCCTCTCAAGTCTTCTTCCACGCCGCCGACAGCCATTGCACCTGCAGTTAGCAGGGGCTACACGGCATCACAAGAGAGGTGGTACTCTTCCATATCTGCTTAAGTTATTGATTTCACCCGCAAAATAGATCGTCACTTGTTTACTGTACTTTTCTTGTCCATACAAAATCGTAGTGGCTAGTTGAAAGCAAACATTGGTTGCGAAGTAGCCTTTGTCTAGTTTGCATCTTCAGATCTTCCATGGAACGGTCACTATACTCGTAAAGCTTATGGTTTTCCCCTTTATATTCACTACCATCATAATAGGCCCTTCGTATCATGCTAGCACTGCTCCTCAAGACCTCAACCCATCAGGCGAAACAACATGCCACTCATAATTCCATCTGATATGATGTTGATATTACTAAAACAAAGAACGTTTAATTGGTCAGCTAATGTTCCTATATTCATTTCGAAAAGCATGTGCGCCACATATAGAGAGACAACAGGGATTTGCATTTCTTTATACGCTCTGGTTCATCATGGGTGGGCAACACACATTGTATTATCTAAAATTTGCTTGCTCTTTGTTATCATGTTCCTCTTCTATTCTTCTTAATAAGTATATTACTTCCTCTGTTCCTAGACTTCCTTGGGTGCGTGCATGTGGTGTGGTGGCATGCATTTGTACCAGGTGTTGTTCATCGTTGCTTTATTTATAAAGTGGGGAAAAAGCCTTTTTCGGTAAAACATGTCTTTCCAGATATTACAATAAGAACTACATATGGATGTATATAGACATATTTGAGAGTGTACAAATTCGAATATGATATGATGCTTATATTAGTAAAACTGAGACAGGTTTAATTGGTCAGCGAAATGTTCCTACTTTAGTTCCGAAATGCATGTGAGCCACATATTTAGAGACCAGTAGGAATATTATTTCTTTGTGCACTCTGGTTCATCATGGGTCGGCAATAGAAATAGTATAGAACGACTTGTAATATCTTCAATCCGCTTGCTCTTCTACTCTTCTTTAACATGATCCTCTTCTCTTCTTCTTCTTTAATAAATACAGTATGTTCCTTGTTGGGAAGAGTAGCAGAGACATTTGCGGTCGACTGGTCAGGTCAAGTTGTTCTTCCTTAGTATACTTTGAATCTGTTAGGTCAGGTCGAGTTATTCTAACTTACTATATGTTGAAGTTGTCATCTGTGAAGTATCATTACTTCTGAAGCTCTCATATTTTGAGTAGTAGGCCACATTCTATTAATGCACACACCAAATTACAGCATGCATGGCATAACTTAGAAGAATTGCAGAGATAGCACATAGGGGTTTACAGGGAGGCAATATTGGATTAGAATCACTTATGCATTACAAAGATAATCTCACTTATTTTTATGTTTTCATGCATTTCTGGTATTGAACATGATCAAAATTAATATGAGAATGGGCGCACGAGAGTAATGTTGCAAAACAATCCACTAGCTAACAAACTTGGCATGGTGGAGGATAGCCTATCTTATTCACCCATCAAGGTGCTTGCTCTAACTTGGCAAGATTGTATTGGTCGCACATATCTTGCATATGACCTCTTGCATTACTTATACTTTGTTACTCCACCATATTCTTAGTTTAAGCATCATATATGAGTATATGACATGCCTATCCATTTTCTATACCTATTCCATGTGTCATCATACTATGTTTTTCCAGAGAAATGTTGTTCTTCCGTAATAGATGTCCAAAAGGAAGAGGGTGGGTGCAGATCCTCAAGAAGTACAAACTAAGTATTTTGAAAAGGCAGTGATACCTGATAAATCAGATAGATCATTAGCCACAGAAAACACATGCCCAACTATACCACACTTTACCCCTACTCTACTGGCCAAAGCCCTATTAGAACTGCAGAGAGCCCAGCATTAGGTACTGTCTATGATATCAATTCAAAATTTGAACTCCTACATTTCTGCATGTGCCTTACCATCTCTCTTGTATGAAAACTAATTTCAGAAGAATCACCATTCTCAAAGGATCATAGGATCTCACAACAATACTGGGCACTACATTGCTCTTTTCAGTACCTCTTGCCCTTTATCAGCATACTTACACTCATTGCTGTTTGATTATGTAGAATCAATGTAAATGTTTGCTTCCTTATCATCCCCTTTCTCAAAATTATAAGATCTATATTTACTCTTACATAAATGTGGAATTAACACAATGGTTATGAAGTTCTGGATTGTCATGTAAGTGTGTGTTGTCATGTACTCCCTCTGTATCGAATTTTTTTTTTCTCAATTGGATGTATTTAGAACTTAAGTAGTGCTAGATACATCCATTTGAGCGACAAGTAATAACGGACGGTGGTAGTATTACTGTACTTGCACTGCGAGATAGTTGATTGTCTACCATTACTCTACATCTTATCTGCCCTACCCTCCACTTTCTCCAAATTATCAAATCTACATTTACTCTTACCAAAATGCCGAATAAAGCCAATGTCACTGCACATGGTGTGGTCTGCATTCCTCTTTCCAGTACCTTTTTCCTTGCAACGCTATACTTAGTTAATAGCTATTTTGTCGTGGAATTGTCACGACAGATGTCCTAGTGAGAGGACTTAATCATGGAGCCATCGCAACTAGGAAGCTTAAAGGGGTTAAACGGGACAAAGAACACGAGAGGTTTATACTGGTTTGGCCCCTTGCGCTCAAGGTAAAGGCCTAGTCCAGTTGAGATGATATTGCTAGGTTTCGATGACCAAGGAGCGAATACGCTTAACCTGGCTCTCGATATGTTGTTTCTTGTCTTAAGCCACCGCCGGGTCGTCCCCTTACATACACGGGTTGACGCCTCGCGGCCTACAGAGTCCCGGTCGGCTCATACAACGTGTCCGGCTCGGTGACGTATCTTACATGCCTTATATTACAAGTCTATTCATACATGGCGGTTTATACGTACGGGCCTCTATCATTTTTTCTTTGAAACAAGGCAAATGGCTTGCCATTTCATTAATTAAGAGAGAAATATTGTAACAAATCCCAGGGAAATAACATCACTCTCGTCGGTTGCTTAAGCTCATTGTGAATTACAGAACCCAAGTGCTTAGCACCCGCTAGCACCCACAAACTAATTTTGAGCTAGCAAACCAAATAGGCTATAATTCTTTAAAATAAAGGCTGCATGGCCGTGATAGATTTGGATTCTGACATTTGGGACCCATGAGGAAAAAGCCTATCCAAGGTGGTGTTGACTTACCCTCATTGCACAAAACGACGTACGCTCTCTTTCCGCCTTGACTTATTTTACAGAGACAACATGCAACTATAGGAGTGTCATCCTAAAAAATGAAATTATCCAGCGTTCATTTTGGTTTTTTATACATTATTTGATTTTTCTAGGAATTTTGGTACATACTTTGGTGTGTGCAAAGGTCATGTGTGTACTAGCCAACTATGTAATTGGATGTTCAATTTGGTTATGGAATCAAGTCCTTATAAGTTATAAGTACATGTATTGTTGTTCTATATGCAATGACATCGCACATGGACCATACTAGGGAACCCGTTGGTGATGAATTCATCAATCACTCACAATTGTATACCAGCAAGCATTTGCCCACAACACACGCGACTTATTAGCAGAAATTGTTTGTGTTATTATGGGTCTTCACACACATTTCTGATTAGGGACCTGTTTGCCGCATTGAACTGTTTCTGTTGTGTTGCCTAAACAAAAATAGTTCATTCGAGTGAACTGTATGTCGTGTATCCCACACACCCTCAACTGGGTGACTGTTTCTATTGCATTCCCTAATCGCAAACAATTCATCCAAGTGAACTATATGTCGTATATCGTACACACCTTCATCTGGCTGCCTGTTTTTGTTGTTCTGCCTCATCGCAAAAGGTTCATTGGACTGAACTGTATGCCACACATCGCACACACAACTCTAATCTGAATTGTGTTTGATGTCTCCGCCATCACAAACATTTTGTATCATTTTTGACGATTTTTCCACATCATCGTTTGCGATTAATGCATTGCACACGGTTTCCTTGAAGGGTCTCTAATAGTAGTGTCGCATTAGCAGCATCCCGCAGTAGTGGTTGTAAGTAAAATAAAAGTGTGATGGTCATCATTATTAGAGAGTGCCCCTACCTCTGAGGATATGAATTGGAGGATATTTATGATTCCTTGAAAAAGAGTGGATGAGGTCCGTGAGGCCATTCAAAAAAGGAGAGAGAGAGAGAATGAGATAAAGAGAGAGGGGCACACTGCTATTCTCTTACCACACCTGTGCTTCAAAGTAGCACCATGTATTTCATATAGAGAGTCTCCATGATCTTCATTTTCACATACTAGTGGGATTTTTACATTATAGAACTTGACTTGCATATTTCAATGACGAGCTTCCTCAAAATGCTCGAGGTCTTCATGAGAAAGTAAGTTGGATGCACACCCACTTAATTTCATATAGAGAGCTTTCATACACTTATAGCTCTAGTGCATCGGTTGCACGGCAATCCCTACTCCTCACATTAACGATCAAGCCGTGTTGATGTGAGACTTTCTTATACCTTCTGTCTACCCTTATAAACTGATGTCATCATTCTCTTTGCCATCCAAAGTGCTTAGTCCTTGTCCCACACTCAAGTATTGTGAGAAAAATTAAAAAGCTGAATCAGGATATAGTATGATTCAATTGCTTGATTTGGCTCTGGGGTGTTTCTTTATTTGATATCTCTATGCAAGGAAGACTAAGTGTGCCATGCTTATCATGATTAAGTGTGTAGAGATCACGTTCTTTAGCATCTTTATTTTTCAAAGACAAGGATTGTTTACTTGCATGTTTATGTATTATTGTTTCAATGGAAAATTGATAGACTATTGCCTTGAATCACTCATATCCAATATTCATACCATGATTACATCATTTGATCAAGAATATGTTAGGTAGCATTAAACAGAAAAAAATCTTTTGTTATCAATGCCTCTAGTGAACCTATGGCCCGCTGGTGTCTTTTTCATCAATACAAAAACACTCCCACAATTGCTCTTTCCTTTCTTTCATTGTTTTGTTGCTTTTCCCTATCACTGTTTGCCTTTAATATTGTATCTAGCAATAACAAGGGGAGTTACGACCCCTTGCCTTTGTTGAGTGAAAGCAAATTAATTTTTTTGTGCAGGTACTGCTAAAGTTGTTAGATTTGTGACTCCTACTGATTCGATAAACCTTCGTTCTTAATTGAGGGAAATACCATCTGCTGCCGTGCTACATCACCCTTCCTTGTCACGGAAATACAACAACTCTTGCGGGAGTAGCATGTATCTTGGTCAAGACAATGTAGATAAATAGATTGTACAGTGGCCAATAGACATGAATATACCAGCGGTAGGTTAAGGCGCTGGTTAATGCCATGGTATATGGCTAAAAGGTGCTCTCTTCAAGTGACCCGCATAAAACACACAGATGTTGCCATCATGGCGGTAGAAAAGGCCATCTTTCTATACACCAACATACAATCGTAGTTATAATTCCTCACCACAAAGCCATACAAAATCTGCACAAACATGATGGCTTACAAGGCAGCCTGGTCATATGCATCAAGGCTACCTTGTGAAGCAATGCTTCAGAATTTTTTTCTCTTTGGCGAGGGAGAGATGCCACATCCATGCAGCTCCATCTCTATTTTGGCCAGCAGAGGCCCATCTTCAGCAATCTAACACACTTAAGAAATTGTTGGTAAAGCAATTTGTATTTCCATGCTCTCCAAAATAGGGATTACAAAAGGCATAACGAAGTATGTCCTATACAAATGAGTCAGCAATAAAATGTAAAAAAATGCACCAAGAAACCATAAACAAAGAACATGGCACACGGATAAACCAACACAAATAGAATCAATTATAGAAGAGATGCAAAAGTAGCAAAGCACCCATAAAGAAATCAAATGAGCAAACCATGATGCAGGGGACATGAACGAGAGGACAGATAGACCGAAGAGATAGCTCACATCGAAGAGTTGAAGCTATGAACAGGTGCAACCAAACGATGACAAGAAGCTTGCAAATACATGCAAGCACAAGGGGAAAGAAAATGGACAATGAGCGTGCACTACTTCAGGATGGTGCTAACGCGACAGTACAATCAGGGACCCTTCAACGAAACTGTGTGCAATGCATTAGTCACAAACGGTGATGTAAAAAACCCATCAAAAAGACGCAAAACATTTGCGACGGCGAAGACATCGAACACAATTTGAATTATAGTTGTGTGTGCGATGCTTGGCATACGGTTCACTCGAAGGAACTGTTTGCGATGAGCATAACAACAGAAATGGTCAGACAGATGAAGGTGTGTGCGATATACATCATATAGTTCACTCGGATGAACTGATTGTGATTAGGCAACACAATAGAAACTGCTAGAGAGATCAAGGTGTGTGTGCGATATACGACATACAGTTCACTCGGATGAACTGTTTTCAATTAGGAAACACAGCAAAAATGGTCAGCCAGATCAAGGTGTGTGCGATTAACGGCATATATATACTTCACACGGATGAACTGTTTGTGATTAGTCACAACAAACAGAAATGGTGAGACAAATAAGGTGTGTGCGCTAGATGGGCACACATTCTAATTAAAAGAAGCGTGTGCGATGGTAATAATGAGCGCGCACGGTTGATGGAACAAGTCGTGTGCTGACATCGCCTATTGCAGTTCACCCTATGGTGCAAACGCCACGTATGCATCCGAGAATGCGTGCCCACATTACGCCATCCGAGAATCATGCCACACTTTGAAATTAGAACCGTCAATAAATTTTGAGCTTGCTTCCCGTCATATTCCAAATTACTACCACACTATATTTAACTGCGAACCTGTGCACACCGATCAAAACCTAAACGGTTTTCCACTTAGCAGCGCATTACCCGGTTATAAATACTACCTACTCCAAGATGATTACACATTCCTCCTCAATCCCTCATCAACAAAAACAAACAAGTCTTTCATCACCGTTCGCTTCCGTCTACCATGGCATGCATAAATTCTGGGTCGAGAAATTACTACCAGGGAGAGGCGAGCATGGAAGCGGAAGCACGAGAAATGTCCCACATTGTTGCAAAAGCAGCAGACATGTCATGTCGTGCCGCCGTAGCAGCATAGAGGTCCCGCCATGCAGCGTAGAAGCACACCGGTCTCGTCGTGCCGTCGATGCAATAGACCAGTCCGGCCACGCCATGGAAGCAGCAAAGATGTCCTATCGTGCCGCAGATGTAGCAGAGAGGTCCTCCCGCGCCGTGGCAGCCTGGGAAAATGTCTCGTGGGCAGGCAAGGACTCTTGCAGGCACATGCGCGCTATGCTTGATAACTTGATGGATCGGATCTTCAGCTGGATGAAGCTACAAGATGAGATGAATGCCTCATTTTAAATTCTACCTGCATCATCCGATGACTAAGAGAGGACAAGGAGAAGCTCCACACCGAGCGCGACCTGCTGAGGGAGAAGATCGCTGGAAGTGTGAAGCAGCAGGAGGGGACCACTGCCTTGTTGAAGAGGATGGGCGACATCGTCAAGAAACTTATGGGCAAGAATGCCATGCTCCACATCGAGCGCGAAAGGCTGGTGGAGGAATCTATGGATGCTTCCAAGCAGCGTATTGAGGACATGAAAGAGATCATCGCCACTCACCGTGAGAACTAGTCTCCGCGTCCTGCAGCAACGCATCAAGAAAGTAGAGATCAGCGAGCCAGATTGTTGTCTGCGTCTTCCTTCTTCTTTTTTCCCTTGTGTATTTTCGGCGTTACCGCATGTGGCATTTTTAATTATCTTCCTAAATAGTTATGTAAGACCTATCCACTCTCATCGTCATTATATTTATATCAGTCTTGCTATAAGTCTAAGTCGATGTCATATGTCACATCCCTAGCTTTACCTTGCACTAGGCTAGCACTTGTCTATTGCATCATGTTTAAATTTTATGTAAAGCTGAAATGGGGATTGATAAAACCCTAGCACCAGAAAGAATTCTAATAGGTTCAAATAAAATCTTTTTCAAAGATCCCAAAATGCCTTCGAAAATGTTCATGATTTCTGATAAAGGTGAAAACCTCTGCCAAAAATGATGGACATATTTATAGGTCATTCCTGGATTTTTGAATTAAATCATAAAGTATTTGAATTTGGGCATTTAAATGCTATAAATATTTTAAATGCTCAAATAATTTTGAAACTAAATGAGGGTTGTTGGAAAATATTTCAACAGTGCCCACAATTTATTTTAGGATTTTTAGAAAAGGTTTAGTATTTCTACTAAATTCAAACAAAGAAAGAAAAATAGAAAACAGAAACTAAATAGAAAACCGGAGAGAGAGGGCACCGTACCTGGCAGCACACTTACCTAGCCTAGCTAGCGGCCCAGCCCACACAGCCACCTGCCAGTCATCGTCCTCCTCCAGCCAGAAGGACGAGAGCGCATGGCCACTGCGCGCAAGCACACTCCCCGGCCAGCTCCTGCTTGCCGCCTCCCCCTGGACGGCCTAGAGTCGCCACGATACCCCTGAACCCCTCTCACTCCTCCCCGCGCTTTCCTCCCCTCCTCTACTCCTTCCCCTCTCTCTGTTCGTGGGTGCCTGAGAACGCCAACGAGCACCGCCGCATCCACCGCCTCGCCCTCGCTTCTCGACTGATCCACGAGCTCCGCCATCAACCTCTATGTCGTCTCCGCCGATCCACGTGACCGGAAGGCCCTCAGAGCGTCATCCCCGATCTCTTCTTCCTCCTCAGCCACCAAAGATCAACCTCACCGTTCCGCCTGCACTGGGCCTTCCTCGAGCCCACTTTGACGCCCCCTACAACCGCCGTGAGCCACTACGCCGAACCCCTCCCTCCCCGTGCTCATTTGCCCCTTCTAGTTGTCGCTTCCGTCAAGCCCGAGACCTCACTGTCGCCGGCCATGGCGCCACCGCGGCTACTGACACTGTAGCTCACGCTTGAGCATGTCTCTGTGTTCAGTACTTCCCCAGGAGCATGTAGCACCCACCAGTTCCTTCCCTAGTGCACCGTAGCGACGACTCGGTCGACGTCCGAGCTCCGGCCACCACTTATGTCATCGTCACCGTTGTTTTAGACGGCCCCAGCACCACCCGATGGCTCCACCCAATGCGAGAGATCTCGGGGGTCACGAAGGTCCTCTCCGCCGCCGATTTGGTCGCCGGAGGAGCATTTCCGAGCCGCCCCACCGTCTCTGTCATCGTCGGCGACGCGACGCCGGCCTAAGCCCTGCTTAGCCACCACTAATGGCCTCCTAATGGGTTCCCAGGCTCCTAATTAACCAAGGTTTAGGATTAGTTTAGTGCTAACTAACTGTGTTATGAGCCTAGACACTGATATGCGGGCTCCACCTCACAAACTAATCTAGATTAGCACTAATTAACCAAGGTTAGATAGTTAGTCACTGACATACGGGCCCCACTGGTCAGGTTTGACCTGGACAGGCCCTGTTGACTCGCTGACATCACAGAGACGTAATGCTGATGCAACAAAGCATTTTCTGGATTTAGCTTATTTTAAATAACCAGGAAATTCCAGAAAATGTTATAAAGTTCAGAAAATCATAGAAAATCAACCATAACTCAGAATGAAATAAATTATATATGAAAATGATCAGAAAAATCAAATTTATCCATTGGTACTGGTTTCATACATGATAAAGCAACTTAACCTTGTTGAAATCAAAACATGATAATGGCATTTTAAATGCTTGATATGGAGTTTGCATATGAACCCTTGGTTCATCTGGACTTCATTTAAATTGTTGCTAGCTGTATTAGCTCAAATCACATCATATTGCCATGTCACATTCATGCATCATATTTTTGCATTGCATTGATTGTCTTTCTTCTTTGTTTGTCGGTGCTTGTCCCCTCTTAGTAGGCGTGGTTCTGACGATGCGTTCCATGACACCGATGAAGACATATACTATCTTCGGAAGTGCCAGGCAAGCAAAAACCCCTTGTTCATTCCGTTACAATCCCACTCTCTTTCTTCTGCTCTCTTTTACCGCATTAGGACAACAACGCTTCAACTATTACATGCTGCGGTAGTTGAACCCCTTTCCTTTGCATGACCTGTCATTGCCACAGTAAATAGATGAAACCCATTAGCATGAGTAGGAGTTGTTTGAGCCCTGATGTGCCTACTCATTCATGCTTGTTGTCATGCCTGCTACTACCTAGATTTGAGTCAGGTCTGATTCATCGAGGATGAATTGGAATGTGGTGAACATGTCTTATTGTTGAGAGCTAAGTGTGTGAACACGATTTGCTAAAGGTAGCGGTGAGAGGCCATGTAGGAGTGCATGATGGATTGTCTCATTGAAACTGTCCTCAGGAATTGAGTTCTGTGTGTGTGATCCATGAACAGTAACTACCACACATTGGGTTCTGGTAACTCGACCCCTCTCGGCTTATTAATCGCCTCGATCTCTGTCCAGGAGTTGCAACTAGTTTCTGGTGTTTGTAGGATATGTGTTGGGGGTCGTGCGTAGCGCTGACCCTAGGGGTGGACTATGATGTGGTAGATACACGAGGTACGGTGTACCGAGATGCCCATTTGGTGCCTCGGGAACCCTGCTCTAATCGTTTGGGGCCGTGAGCGTAACCCCGCCGAATCTCCTTGCGGATGGAACCCGAATAGGCGATAAACCTGGAATAGAGACTTGTCTGGTTAGTTAGGTCGTGGCCGACTCCCTCGCTAGGCTTCCGCTTGAAGGTTGCCGAGATACACGACGTGTACATGGTGGTAAATGGTGAGAGCGTGTGTGAAGAAGTACACCCCTGCAGGGTTATAAATGATCTATTCGAATAGTCGCGTCCGCGGTAAAGGACTTCTGGGTTGCCTATACAAGTGAAATTGGATACTCTAAAATGTGCAAGATAAGCGTGAGTGCTATGGATGGGGTTCTCATAGGGAGACGGGAGCGGATCCATAGGGGTGTATTGATTGGTGAATATGTGGACTCGTGTGCGCCACCCCAAAATAGTTACTTGCAATCGTAGTATAGGATAGCCACTGAGTCAAAGCTGGCTTACTACAATTAAACTCCACCACCCCTTTGTTGATATTGATGCATATGTAGCTAGTTCTGATGTAAGTCTTGTTGGGTACATTTGTACTCACGTTTGCTTAATTTATGTTTTTCCAGAGAGGCTTCAGTCTCACTAGTAGTTCTACATGGACTTCGACGTTTAGCTTGTTACCTTAGTTACAATCTTGTACCCTTTGGAGGGTCTTGTAGATAGATAGGCTTACTAGCCTTCTCTCTTTTCAGATGTCTGTACTCAAACATGTTTATGCTCACGCATGTGCTTGTTGCTTGTATGACTTGAATGCTGGGTCATCAGACCCATGTTTGTAATATCTAGCTCTTTGGATCCTAATGAATAAATACTTTGAGTCATAGAGTTTTGTTGTGATGCCATGTTTTATTTGCACATATCAAGCATATTGTGTGTGTGTTATTGAAATGCTTGGTATGTGTGGGATCCGACAACCTAGTTGTTTATTCTCGGTAGCCTCTCTTATGGGGAAATGTCTCCTAGTGCTTCCACTAACCCGTGGTAGCTTGCTACTACTCTGGAACACTTAGGTTGGCCGGCATGTGTCATTCTTCGTTCTTGTGTCTGTCCCTTCGGGGAAATGTCACGCGTTGTTCCTTAAAGTCCTAGTAGCTTGCTATGACTTGGGTTCATAGCTTGATGACCGACATGTTCGTTGCTGGGTCATGTATGCCTATCCCTATAAGTTAGTGCCACCTTGGGTTTATGACTAGACATGTCGGCCCGGGTTCTCTGTCATATGGATGCTAGTGACACTATCGTATATGTGAGAGAAAAGGCGCAAACGATCCCGGGCCAGGTAAGGTGGCACCCGTGGGAATACCGTGCGTGAGGCCGCAAAGTGATATGATGTGTTACATGCTAGGTTGGTGTGACTTAGGATTGGGGTCCCGACAACGTTGGTATCAGAGCCTGACTACCTGTAGGATTACCAAGCCAAACTGGTCGAAGTTGAGTCTAGAAAATCTTTAGTTATATAAGGGAATTGATTGTGGAAGGGAACATAAGGCTCTTTTTTACTCCTTTACCTTATGCCCTTCTGATCCGAGTCATCTTATCTTTCCTATGGGGTTAAGGAACTAGGCCTTCTATTCTTTCTATTAGGATCATGTGTTACTAATACATAGACTTATATGATTGATGGATTCAAGTCTCAGTTTAGTTTCTACTACTTTCGTATGTTCATAGCTGGCCTCAGAACCTTGATATTGTGATGTTGAGTGGTTATGACACCATTTTGCAGGATGTCTCAAACCTTTTTGAGCATTTACAGCCGTTATGCAGTCCGAGTCATCCCGGGTTTCTAAATAGTCTGATGCATTTGCAAATCCCTTCTTTCCATTCCCGATGTTTCTTTGGGCCAGTTTAACCACACTAATTGGTGAGTTGAGGTACTCTGTTGCCTCGACATATATGTTGGAGCTATTATAATGACCCTAGGTGTCTTAGACCATCACCTAGTAATCTAGCCATGTTTTGTGTTCCCAGTGTGATGATTTTGGCCATCATTCTCGAAAGCATCCTGTGGTGCCACTTAGTTAGTAGGCATTCTATTCCTGGGTTTTTGAACCTGAGTTTCACCCTACCCATTCATGTTGATAGTGTTTGCTAGTTCCTTTAGGATATTAGTAACCTTTGTGATAGTCCTCGAGGTCCGTGGTATTTCCTTCTTCCAAATACCATGAACTGCACATGGCAGAAGTTCTTTTGAACCAAACGATCACAACCAAAGTGCTCTTGATGAGTTCTCCGTTATATTTGTGACTCTGCCAATCCTACCTTTCTACATGGGTTATCCGGAAGAAATGTGTTGAACCTATTTGACATACTAATCTATGCATCCACAACTCAGAAAGTTATATGATCCTTGAATTGCCCCACTTCAGTTGTATCCCGGCCATCTCTATCTGTTGATAATCAAGGGTAGTGGTGCAATTGTGTTATCGATGCCTATTTTTCATGTGGTCCATCAAGCCATTCTATTCCGGAATGACTAGGAGAAATAAACTCCAGTACCTCATCCATATCCAGGATTGGGTCAAAGTAGTTGTATTTCGCAGATCAAATGCCAATCCAGCTTCTGTTCTGTTCTACCCTGGAGTATTACCCCATTTATGTCAGGATTGTCATGAGTACTGCACCATCTCTTATGAATTCTTGTTGCAGTGATACTTCTCGCCATCGTTGTTCATTCCTCGGTCCTGTGTTGTTGCAACCATAATACCGACAAGTGAACCATGATGTGTGAAATCAATACTCCTAGTAACCGTGTTGCTTGGTAGTTAATGGACATTAATATCATTCTTAGCGTGTTAGTTATCGAATCACTATTCTACGATTGATCATGCTACCGTGTAATTATTTCTGGTGCACTCTTTGATCTTTGAGTTAGGATTGTATCCCTTGCTCTTTTGATCACATCATCTTGTCTCGAAAGCAAGATTTCTCTCGAGCTTAATAACATATCTATGGTTCGTGATTTTCTGATTATCTTCTCGGAAGTATCACCAGGTTGTCCCCTGACTATTATGTTTGGCTCGTGATCAGGTTGGTTCTCTTATAAACCATCCCTTCTCGAAGAAACTGTGTTGGATATCCCTGAGCTAGTTGGTTAAGCTAAACAACAACTTGGAGAGTTGAAAGATAAAGCTTTGCCTTACTTAGTCATCACTAAGGGATATCTTTTTGTGTGTGTGTGTTGAAGTAAGATGCTATCTTCATCGATTGGTCCTCATGATTAGTTGTTGGACCTATTATCTTATCCAATCTTTGATTTTACTGTGGGCTATCATCAAATCAAATCAGAACCAACGATGTTCGTAATGTTGTCTTACTCGTGGTTGTTTCCTCGAGCATACACCGTTATAACCTTTGTTCTGACCAATGCTATCGCCTTGTTCACATAGTTGTGGAATTCCATTCTCATGGAAATCTGGATGAATTGTTGTTGAGCCCATCGGCAATATTTTTATCTCCTCCATGATTCATTATGAACATTAAAGCTAGCATTGGAAACTTTGTAAGCATTGCCTTCATGTTCCGCTCATGAGTTATACGTTTGGATGAAAGAAGTGACTTCCTCTAATTCACGTGCACTTGATGTAAGTTGCTGCCATGAATTCGAGAAAGCTTGTTTTTGCTTCCACTGGAATCATCCCAAGTTAGTCAGGCATATGTGTGAAGTACTCTATGGTTTGATAGGTTGGCCGCCTCCACTCCATATGTGTTTCCTAGCACACCAAGCCACTGATTGATTTGCTCAAGGAAAAGGAGTTTGTTCTGTTAATTCTAGATCATGCACAAGACTCTGATATCCTCGATGATGGTTCTCAACCAAAACTTGGTAGTGTTTGTTGTAAGACTTCTACATGGTCATGCTTGTCTTGGCAGCGTGTTCACATGTATGTAACAGAACCAGCTCATGTTTTGGAGCTTGTTATCATAGTTCAATTCCCAAGAATCTCGCAACATTATCTTGTCCATTTGTGTTGCAATTCTTCTTTTCAGACATGTTGAGTCTGAAGTATCCTGTAACTAACCAGATCTGAATCTCAGGTAGTTATGATGGTTGGAACATTCCAACATTTGCATTTTGTTCCTAGCTTGCACCGCCATTGTGCCATTTTCCCATAGGCTGCCCTTCTCAGTAATTGCTATTCAGGATCATCTTCAAAAGTGGTCCTACCATGGGTCCCATCCATTTCCAATGATAAGAAAAAATCAACCATTGCATTGTCTTCAACAAGGTAGTCCACATCATCCATTCTAGTCTGAGTATGCCACTCTTTCGAACTCCGTCAAATGATCGATTGTGATTTGCCTTAGGCTGGTATAGAGAGTTTCAATGATCATGATATAAAAAGTAATTATTTTTGCTACTTAAGGGAATAATTCTACGAGTCACCTCCCCTAAGGCGCCCCATTATGGAATCATGGCAATTATTCAATCGCTATCATGAAATCATGCACCATCCTCTTCAGCGTGGAATGTTTGCCTACCCAGTAGAACCTTGTCATCTACCTCTTTCCATCACTCCTGATGTATGTTTCATGTCTCAGATCAAGAGATGTTCTAACGTCTCACTCCATGAGTTGATCTTGAGTGCT
The DNA here is from genome assembly GCF_056163025.1 of Triticum urartu. Lineage (NCBI taxonomy): Eukaryota > Viridiplantae > Streptophyta > Magnoliopsida > Poales > Poaceae > Triticum > Triticum urartu. The sequence goes on from NC_141877.1 coordinate 299,373,972, forward strand.
CGATCTTCGAGGAGATCATTTCCTATAGAGTTTCCTTCTATCGTATCATGTTGGATGAAGATCTTGAAAGCAAAGACGTCAAGATCAATGTGAAGCAATGAATCAACATCTTCGAGAAGGGAAGGTGGATCATGAGATCATGATAGCTTTGTGTCCCCTCTTTCTACTTACCTCACGTCTTGAATCTTGGGACGAGATTCTTGTTTAGTGAATGTGAGTTGTCACATACCTAGCTTTACCTTGCACTAGGCTAGCACTTGTCTGTTGCATCATGTTTAAATTTTATGTAAAGCTAAAATGGGGATTGATCAAACCCTAGCACCAGAAAGAATTCTAATAGGTTCAAATAAAATCTTTTTCAAAGATCCCAAAATGCCTTCGAAAATGTTCATGATTTCTGATAAAGGTGAAAACCTCTGCCAAAAATGATGGACATATTTCTAGGTCATTCCTGGATTTTTGAATTAAATCATAAATTATTTGAATTTGGGAATTTAAATGCTATAAATATTTTAAATGCTCAAATAATTCTGAAACTAAATGAGGGTTGTTGGAAAATATTTCAACAGTGCCCACAATATATTTTAGGATTTTTAGAAAAGGTTTAGTATTTCTACTAAATCCAAACAGAAAGAAAAATAGAAAACAGAAACTAAATAGAAAACCAAAGAGAGAGGGCATTGTACATGGCAGCACACTTACCTGGCCCAGCTAGCGGCCCAGCCCACGCGGCCACCTGCCAGTCATCGTCCTCCTCCAGCCAGAAGGACGAGAGCGCGTGGCCACCGCGCGCAAGCACACGCCCCGGCCACCTCCTGCTTGTCGCCTCCCCCTGGACGGCCTAGAGTCGCCACGATACCCCCCGGACCCCTCTCACTCCTCCCCGCGGTTTCCTCCCCTCCTCTGCCCCCTCCCCTCTCTCTGTTCGTGGGTGCCCGAGAACGCCGACGAGCACCATCGTGTCCACTGCCTCGCCCTCGCTTCTCCGACCGGTCCACGAGCTCTATCATCAACCTCTATGTAGTCTTCGCCAATCCACGTGACCGGAAGGCCCTCGGAGCATCAACCTGACCTCTTCTTCCTCCTCAGCCGCCAAAGATCGACCTCGTCGTTCCGCCTGCACCGGGCATTCACCGAGCCCACTTCAATGCCCCCTACAACCGTCATGAGCCACTACACTGAACCCCTCTCTCCCCATGCTCGTTTGCCCCCTCTGGCTGTCGCTTCCGTCAAGCCCGAGACCCCACTGCCGCCGGCCATGGCGCCACTGCGGCTGTTGACACCATAGCTCGCGCCTGAGCATGTCTCCATGTTTAGTACTTCCCCAAGAGCATGTAGCACCCACTAGTTCCTCCCCTAGTGCACTGTAGCGTCGACTCGCTTGATGTCCGAGCTCAGACCACCACTTACGTCATCGTCGCCATTGTTTAGACAACCCCAGCACCACCCAATGGCTCCACCCGACACGGGAGAGCTCGGGGGTCATGAAGGTGCTCTCTGCCGCCGATTTGGACACCGGAGAAGCATTTCCGAGCTGCCACGCCGTCTCTGTCATCGCCGGCGACGAGCCGCCGGCCTAACCCCTGCTTAGCCACCACTAATGGCCTCCTCGCGGGGGCCCAGGCTCCTAATTAACCAAGGTCTAGGATTTGTTTAGTGCTAAGTGCTAACTAACTATATTATAAGCCTAGACACTGACATGCAAGCCCCACCTCACTAACTAATCTAGATTAGCTCTAATTAACCTAGGTTAGATAGTTAGTCACTGACATACGGGCCTCACTGGTCAGGTTTGACATGGACGGGCCCTGTTGACTCACTGACGCCATAGTGACGTAATGCTGATGCAATAAAGCATTTTCTGGATTTAGTTTATCTTAAATAACCAGGAAATTCTAGAAAATGTTATAAACTTTAGAAAATCATAGAAAATCAACCATAACTCGGAATGAAATAAATTATATATGAAAATGATCAGAAAAATCCAATCTATCCATTGGTACTGGTTTCATGCATGATAAAGCAACTTAACCTTGCTGTTTAAATCAAAACATGATAATGGCGTTTGAAATGCTTGATAGGGAGTTTGCATATGAACCCATGCTTCATATGGACTTCATTTAAATTATTGCTAGCTGCATTAGCTCAAATCACAGCATGTTGCCATGTCACATTCATGCATCATATTGTTGCATTCCATTAATTGTGTTTCTTCTTTGTTTGTCAGTGCTTGTCCCCTCTCAGTAGGCGTTGTTCCGATGATGAGTTCGATGACACCGATGAAGAGATGTACTATCTTCGGAAGTGCCAAGCAAACAAAACCCCCTTGTTCATTCTGATACAATCCCACTCTCTCGCTTCTGCTCTCTATTACCACATTAGGACAACAACGCTTCAACTGTTACATGATGCGGTAGTTAAACCCCTTTCCTCTGCATGACCTGTCATTGCCATAGTAAATAGATGAAACCTACTAGCATGAGTAGGAGTTGTTTGAGCCCTGATGTGCCTACTCAGTCATGCTTGTTGTCATGCCTGCTACTGCTTAGAGTTGAGTCAGGTCTGATTCATCGGGAATGAATTGGAATGTGGTGAACATATCTTATTGTTGAGAGCTAGGTGTGTGAACATGATTTGGTAAAGGTAGCGGTGAGAGGCCATGTAGGAGTACGTGGTGGATTGTCTCATTGAAACCGTCCTCAGGAACTGAGTTTTGTGTTTGTGATCCATGAATAGTTACTACCACACATTGTGTTCTAGTAACTCGACCCCTCTCGGCTTATTAATTGCCTCGATCTCTGTTCAGGAGTTGCAACTAGTTTCTGGTGTTTGTAGGATATGTGTTGGGGGCCGTGCGTAGCGCTGATCCTAGGGGTGAACTATGATGCGGTGGAGACACGAGGCACGGTGTACCGAGATGCCCGTTTGGTGCCTCGGGAACCCTGCTCTCGTCGTTTGGGGCCGTGAGCGAAACCCCGACCAGATCTCATTGCGGATGGAACCCTAATAGGCGATAAACCTGGACTAGAGACTTGTGTGGTTAGTTAGGTCGTGGCCGACTCCCTCGCCAAGCTTCCGCTTGAAGGTTGCCGAGATACATGACGTGTACATGGTGGTAAGTTGCGAGAGCGTGTGAAAAGAAGACTCCTCTGCAGGGTTATAAATGATCTATTTGAATAGCCGCGTCTGCGGTAAAGGACTTCTGGGTTGCCTATATAGTTCATAGACAAGTGAAAGTGGATACTCTAAAATGTGCAAGATAACTGTGAGTGCTATGGACAGCGTTCTCATAGGGAGACGGGAGCAGATCCATAGTGGTGTATTGATTGGTGAATATGTGGACTCATGTGCGCCACCCCAAAAGAGTTACTTGCAGTCGTAGTATAGGATAGCCACTGAGTCAAAGCTGGCTTACTGAAGTTAAACTCCGCCACCCTGATAAGTCCATTTTGCATCATGCTTTTATATCGATATTTATTGCATTATGGGCTGTTATTACACATTATGTCACAATACTTATGCATTTTCTCTATTATTTTACAAGGTTTACATGAAGAGGGAGAATGCTGGCAACTGGAATTCTGGGCTGGAAAAGGAGCAAATATTAAAGACCTATTCCACACAACTCCAAAGGTCCTGAAACTCCACGAAAGTCAGTTTTGGAATATATTAAAAATATTGGGCAAAGAAAGCACCAGAAGGGGCCACGCACTATCCACGAGGGTGGAGGGCGCACCCCCTGCCTCGTGGGCCACCTGGAAGACCCCGATGCCCATCATCTGGTATAAGGTGTCTTTTACCCTGGAAAAAAAAATCATAAGGAAGCTTTCGGGATGAAGCGCCACCGTCTCTAGGCGGGACCAATCTAGGGCTCCGGCGGAGCTGTTCTGCCGGGGAAACATCCCCCCGGGAGGAGTAAATCATCACCATCGTCATCACCATCGATCCTCTCATCGGGAGGGGGTCAATCTCCATCAACATCTTCACCAGCACCATATCCTCTCAAACCTTAGTTCATCTCTTGTATCCTATCTTTGTCTCAAAACCTTAGATTGGTACTTGTGGGTTGGTAGTAGTGTTGATTACTCCTTGTAGTTGATGCTAGTTGGTTTATTCGGTGAATGATTATATGTTTAGATCCTTTATGCACATTAATACCCCTCTGATTATGAACATGAATATGATTTGTGAGTAGTTACATTTGTTCCTAAGGACATGGAGAAGTCTTGTTATAAGTAGTCATGTGAATTTGGTATTCATTCGATATTTTGATGAGATGTATGTTGTCTTTCCTCTAGTGGTGTTATGTGAACGTCAACTACATGGCACTTCACCATTGTTTGGGCCTAGGGGAAGGCATTGGAAAGTAATAAGTAGATGATGGGTTGCTAGAGTGACAGAAGCTTAAACTCTAGTTTATGCGTTGCTTCGTAAGGGGCTGATTTGGATCCATATGTTTCATGCTATGGTTAGGTTTACCTTAATTCTTCTTTCATGGTTGTGGACGCTTGCGAGGGGGGTTAATCATAAGTGGGATGCTTGTCCAAGGAAGGGCAGTACCCAAGCACCAGTCCACCCACATATCAAATTATCAAAGTAACGAACGCGAATCATATGAGCATGATGAAAACTAGCTTGACGATAATTCCCATGTGTCCTCGAGAGGGCTTTCCTTTATATAAGAGTTTGTCCAGGCTTGTCCTTTGGTACAAAAAGGATTAGGCCACCTTAATGCACCTTGTTTACTTTTGTTACTTGTTACCCGTTACGAATTACCTTATCACAAAACTATCTATTACCGATAATTTCAGTGCTTGCAGAGAATACCTTACTGAAAACTGCTTGTCATTTCCTTCTGCTCCTCGTTGGGTTCGACACTCTAACTTATCGAAAGGACTATGATAGATCCCCTATACTTGCGGGTCATCAAGACTCTTTTCTGGCGCCGTTGCCGGGGAGTGAAGCGCCTTTGGTAGGTGAAATTTGGTAAGGAAAAATTTATATAGTGTGCTGAAATTTACTGTCACTTGTTACTACAGAAAATAATCCTTTGAGGGGCTTGTTCGGGTATCTTCACCACGACCAGTAGAGGAAAGAGTTGCATCTCAACTTACTGAACCTACTAAATTTTTTTACTTTGAAATTCCTTTGGGTATGATAGAGAAACTGCTAGCTAATCATTTTACAGGAGATGGAACATTACATCCCAATATGCACCTAATCTATGTGGATGAAGTTTGTGGATTATTTAAACTTGCAGGTATGCCCGAGGATGTTATCAAGAAGAAGGTCTTCCCTTTATATTTTAAGGGAAAGGCATTGACATGATTTAGGCTATGTGATGATATTGGATCGTGGAACTACAGCCGATTGAAATTGGAATTTCATCAGAAGTTTTATCCTATGCATCTGGTTCATCGTGATCGTAATTATATTTATAATTTTTGGCCTCACGAAGGAGAAAGTATCGCTCAAGCTTTGGGTGAGGCTTAAGTCAATGTTATATTCATGCCCCAATCATGAGCTCTAAAGAGAAATTATTATTCATAAATTTTACGCTCGGCTTTTCTCTCAATAATCGCTCCATGCTCGATACTTCTTATACTGGTTCCTTTATGATGAAGACTATTTAATTCAGTTGAGATTTATTGGAAATAATTAAACACAACTCTAAAGATTGGGAACTCGACGAAGGTAAGGAGTCAGGTATAACACCTAATTTTGATTGTGTTAAATCTTTTATGGATACTGATGCTTTTCGTGAATTTAGCATTAAATATGGATTTGACTCTCAGATAGTAGTTTCTTTCTGTGAATCATTTGCTACTCATGTTGATCTCCATAAGGAGAAGTGGTTTAAATAGCATCCTCCCATTGAAGTAAAAGTAGTCGAACCTATTAAAATTGAAAAAAATACTATCACTTATAATGTTGATCCTATTGTTCCTACCGCTTATATTGAGAAACCACCTTTCCCTGTTAGAATAAAGGATCATACTAAAGCTTCAACTGTAATTCGTAATACTAATGCTAGAACATGTACACCCTCTGAGCAAATTAAAGTTGAACCTAGTATTGCTATGGTTAAGGATCTCTTGGTCGATAATATTGATGGCCATGTTATTTACTTATGTGATGAAGCTGCTAGAATTGCTAGACCCGATACTAAAAATAAACATAGACCTATTGTTGGCATGCCTGTTGTTTCTGTTAAAATAGGAGATCATTGTTATCATGGCTTATGTGATATGGGTGCTAGTGTCAGTGCAATACCTTATACTCCCTTCGTTCCGAAATAATTGTCGCTGGGGGTCTTTTCCGACCAGGTGAAAAGTAGTGAAATTATAAAACTGCCCCCGATTTGAAATCGCGCTCAAGTCGTCGTCTTTCTCCATCGCTCCTCCCCTCCGCCAGGACTCCCTCGCTCCTCCCCTTTTCCAGGCGGAGGAGGACTCCATCCCTCCTCCCCTTCGCTAGGCTCCTCCGTCGTCCCCATCTCTGGCATCCTTCCCCGTCGGCTGTCTGCGCCGCTCCAATCGAGAGCCAAATCCCCTCTTCGGTCGCCCTTCCCCGCCGTGATCGGAGGCTCCCTCGCCGCGGTCCAAAGCTCCCTCGCCGGTGCTCCACCCCAGAGCTCCAGGTGCCACAACTCCACCTCCATCCAGACCAACGCAGGCACCCAGGCGCTCCTCGTCTCCACGCCCAGGGACTCCTCTCCATCTCCAGGGACTCCTCCTCTCCAAGTCCGCCCAGGTTGAGGCGAGCTGGAGCTGGGCTCGGCTGCTGCCCAGGCTGTGCTCACCCCAGGCACAGGTTCATATCCTCTCCCCAGGCTCCGCTGGTGTCGCTGGAAACAGCTTGATGATCATACTGCAAACACAAACACACATTTCTCTGTTGAGGATATCATATCCAGGAGTACATAGATATGCTGTCATCGGAACCATACTGTCAAGATTACTGCAAACATACTGTCATCAGAAACACACTTTTATTTGAGTCCGTAGTATACTGAAGATCTACTCCTGACGATAGATATGTTAAAGTAGTCATCAGGACTAGGAGTGATTTTTTATATGCTCAAGTTAACCAAGATATGCAGACAAAGAGAATAGTGCCTAATTCTCAAATACTCCTGGAGATCAGATTGTCTAGAAATAATTAAATGATCATTTGGGTACTGACAAATATATGCTGTACCACTGACTTGGAGTACACTGAAGATGATTGAAATAATTAAATGTACTGAAATTGCAGTACCATTTTGCTTTTTACTCCAAAAATTTGCATCATGCTGATATGTTTATCTACGAGTGGAGTAATGGAGTACTTACTCTGCTTAAGAGGAAAGCAGACCCATGTCTTGTTTAGACTCGTGTGTATTTGGCCCCCTGAAAATCAGACTCGTGTGTATCATTAAGCAGTTCTACCCTGCATCGACTGTTCACTGCAAAAAGCCAAAAACAGCAGCATTAATAATCTACATCCATACATCATGTTAGTTCATCAGTAACCGATCTAAGACATCATGTTAGTTCCTCCCCTCCTCTTTGCCAAAAACGCAAATCTCCCCTACTACTGTTGCGTCACAAAAGCAGTGTGTTAGTTTCCGCCAAAGGAGCATGACAAACTTGTGTAAATTCTACCATTATGCTTCAGGATGTAACTTGTGCAATTCTTCAGGATGTAACTTGTGCAATTCTACTCTTCTTCTAAACAAAACAGAGCAGCTTTCTTGCAATAAGGTGATCTTATACTCCGAAGAAACTGAACATAGTTGATGCTTCTTGACAATTTTTTAAAACTGAACATAAACTGATTACAGTTAATATAGAGCAAAACAGTAGCACCGATAAACAGAAGAAGAAGAAATAGTGTAATGAAAATTAACTACTTTCAAAACTCTCCAATATATATCTACTCAAGTAAGGGGCCAACTGACTAAATTGGAACAACAGACTAACCATATTGTGCCGTGAAAATTATAAATGGAAAAAAAAGAAAACTTGCATCCTCAAAGATGAAGAGATTGTGCAGTACAGAAAATGGAAAACGAGAAAATTGCTATCAAAACAAGCACTAATATACATACATGGACTTTTGTTAGAATCACAGATGCCTATCCTCAAAAATTAATACCTAGCGAAGGGAATACATGGCCGGAGGTCACAAACATGATATTTAATCTGAAAACATCAAGCTCAGTAGATAGATGGAACAACAGACTAACCATATTGGTCTCCAGTGAAGTCAAATCAATTGTGAACTGTTTGATTATCCCCCAGGTTTGAACACTCCATAAATCACCAATCATAACAAGATACCTATTTGATGACAAGAGGGACATGAGTCAAAGAGTGTACTGAAGAGGAAGCAGCATAATCAAAATCAATATGCCACAGAATAATCATAATCATAATCATCAATCATAATCAATCATAATCAGAGAGTATACATGTATCTGAACCAAGAGAAAGCATGACTAAGTTTTATCGAAGATGTGTATAGCGAGTGCCACATAATATGCCACAGAATAACAGTGTAATGAAGACTATTTTTCAGTACTGGAGCAAAAATTTCAGCATAAATGGTGGCCGATGATTGTCAATCCAGCAACTTGTATCACCAAATTCTCATACAAAGCACCATCCTCATATATAAAATGGAGGAAACATCATCCTCATACAGAGCACACCAATTTATTTGTACATAAAATTATTATATTAACTCCAGAAATGTGGACCTTACCCACAAATGCGTTCCCTTAACCCTTCATCAGACATATCTGATCTAGCATACCCAAATATATGGACTTCTCCAGATTGTAAAAATCCCTGTCTTATCAGAGAGCAATATTCAGTCAATATGTGCCAAGCTGAGAAGACATTATGTACTTCTTTAATATAGTCATGTACGGTTATAGTCATGACATGACATGAAGTACATTATACAATGATGTTCAATTATTTCTTTAATATAGTCATGTACGGTTTACATTTGGGTGCAAGTTAACTAACTCAAGATAGATTACCTTGTGCTTCTTCTTGTACTTCTACTTCATCTTACATATTCATATCTTCAGGAGAAAATGGATCTCCCAGACCTCAACTTCACTCCACCTACAGAAGATGTGGATGAAATGGATGAAGATGCAGAAAATGAAATGGAAGGACATGTAGGAGAAGAAATGGAAGGAGATACAGAAGAGGGGATGGAAGGAGATGAAATAGTTCAAAATCCAGGTACAGTTACAGTTGATCATTCCATCATTTCATCACTTGATCATTCCATCACTTCATCACTTGATCATTTCATTTAATCATTTCTCTGTTGTATGTCTTGGTACAGGTGTTGGTCAAGTTTCTAGGAAATATAAAACCCTCAATGACCAGCAAAATTTTGCTGCTTATGTAGCAATGCATACACTGTGTATGAGTAGAGGAGGCACTTTTTTGGGAACTGATAAGCAAGACATTGCAAAAAAATTTGGAGTGGGTGTTTGGAATATACAAAGAATTTGGAGGAAAGCAATGAAGCAAATTAGCGAATGTAAAGAGGTGGATGTTTCTAATCAAAAAAAGGAAATTCTGGAAGAAAGCCTAAGGACATTAACCTAGAAAAAATCCTAACGATCCGATTAAACAAAAGGTCTACCATTAGGTCACTTGCCTGGCAACTTGGATGTAGCCCTACCACACTTCATAGAAAGTTCATGTTAAACTTGATAAGGAGGCATACAAACTGTGTGAAGCCAGCTCTAAAGGACAAGAATAAGAAAGATAGGATGAAATTTTGTTTGTCGATGCTTGATGAGGCTACAACAGCAACTGCAAGGCCTAAGTTCAAGACTATGCATAATATTGTCCATATCGACGAAAAGTGGTTTAACATGACAAAGAAGAATAAAACATATTATCTGCTGGATGGGGAGGAAGAGCCTACGAGGCCTATACATGGCAACTGTATTGGCAAGGTGATGTTCCTAACGGCCGTTGCTAGGCCAAGGTGGGACAGTGAAGGAAACGTGACCTTCTCTGGGAAAATCGGTATCTGGCCATTCGTGAAGGAAGTTCCTGCTCAAAGGAGAAGCGACAACAGGCCCAAATGTACAATAGAGATAAAATCAATAAAGGTCGACAGAAGAGTGATGAGGGAGTTCCTAATAGAGAAGGTCTTGCCAGCGATACAAGCTATTTGGACCGAAAGTGATGCTGGATAGACCATCTATATTCAGCAGGATAATGCTAAGCCCCATATCTTGCCAGATGATCCGGAATTTCTAGAAGCTGTTGCAAAAACTGGACTTGACATCAGAATAATACAACAGCCTCCCAACAGTCTTGATTTGAATGTGCTCAACCTTGGGTTTTTCAACTCGCTCCAATCCCTGACAGATTGTCTGAGTCCTAAAACACTACAAGACCTTATTAAGGGTGTTTTGGAGGAATTTGAAGGCTATGACGTTTACAAGCTCAACAGAATTTTCCTAACTTTGCAGACATGCATGATTGAGATCCTGAACCATGCAGGGGGCAATGGGTATAAAATACCCCATGTAAACAAGGAAAGGCTTGAGGGGCTTGGGCAACTACCTCCAAGATTATCATGCCATACAGAGGTGTATGCAAATGCCCTGCACAACTTAGGGCTAATGGGGAGGGTTCAGTGATGAGGCTTGTGCTGCTTGTGATGCTTGAGATGAGGCTTGTTCAGATGCTTGAGACGATGGTTCAGATGCTTGAAATGAGGCTTGTTCAGATGCTTAAGATGAGGCTTGTTCAGATGCTTGAGATGAGGCTTGTTTAGATGCTTGAGACGATGGTTCAGATGCTTGACATGAGGCTTGTTTAGATGCTTGAGATGAGGATTGTTCAGATGCTTGAGACGATGGTTCAGATGCTTGACATGAGGCTTGTTCAGATGCTTGAGATGATGCTTTAGATGCTTGACATGAGGCTTGTTCAGATGCTTGAGATGAGGCTTGTTCAGATGTGGAGTATGTGTAGTTCCTTGAGATGAGACTTGTGCGGAGTGCATCCCATGTGAAATTACTCCATATGTGTAATACTCCATTTTGTGAGACTTGTATGTGTAACTCCATTTTGTGATCATTTTTACTCCATATATGTTTTCTCCATTTTGTGAGACTTGTATGTGTAATTATTTAGTTTGCTTGTGTGGAGAGAAGAGAAGAGAAATCATTTTTGTTTCAAAAGTTTCATTTGCTTGTGTGGAGTACTCCATTTAAATGAAAGAAGAGAGTAGTACTCGTAGGAGAGAAGATGAGTGAATTTAAAAAGTTTCAGTTAAGTAACTGAAAAAATCAGTTAATGAACTGAAACTTACACTAAACTACTGCTGTCCTACACTACTGTTGTCCTACACTAAACTACTGTTGTCCTACACTACTGCAAGTGCTATACTACTGCAACTGTTAAATTAACAGAAAAAGTTTCATTTAGTTTTACTTAAAGGAAAAGATTCATTTAGTTTTAGTTAAATGAAATTTAATTAACTGAATTGGCAAGAGTACTCCTGAGCTGCACAATTATTACAGTGCTATACAGCAGCAACACCAAGTCCTGCTCATAGCACAAAATTCTTTAATCTGAATTTACTCCAAATTACTCGTAGCATCAGTTAATTAACATGAGTAGTTCTAAGGTGCAGAGTAGTTTAGTTAATTAATAGGGGTAGTTCTAAGGTGCAGAGTAGTTTAGTTAATTAACAGGGGTAGTTCTAAGGTGCAGAGTAGTTCTAAGAACTATTCCTACTCTTAAATTTAATTTACTAAAGAGAAGAGAAGTGAGTAGAGGAGAAGTGAAGAACACTAAATTCCTACACTAAATTACTCAAGCCTTGCTAAACAGAAAATCCTATACTCTAGCACATAAAAGTTCCTACAGAGCAAGCAATTGGCTTTCTAAAAATGCACTACAGAGCAAACAATTACTCCAAACAAGCACCATTGATCAGCATCCTACTCCTGAAAACAAGCACTATTTGCACATACAAATTCGGTGTGAATTACTGTACAGTAACACTGATCATGGGAGTACAAAAGGTTTCAGTTAATTTAATTTAAATTAACTGAAAAGGTGTAATTTATTTTCAATTACTGGTCAGTGCAATTGAGAGTTTATTTACTGTCATTATTTAAGTTGCGAGACAAACTGTGTGTGCATCCAAAAGAATTTGGCTATGAGTATCCGCTTACTAAGATTCAGTGCATCCTTTTCCTGAAATTCAGCCAAGTGTTCTTTTCCTGAATGCTCACCTGCAGCAGCACCATTGCAAAATGAGGCAAATTCAGTCAAATGCAGAGACGAGTCAGAAGCATATTCAGTCAACATTTGCACAAAGAACTATTGTCTCGTGTAACTACAGAGGCCAGGGCGCCCTCGTCGCCCACCAGGACCAGCCTGTACCTTTGTTTGCACGGGAGTGGTTATCGTCCACCTCGACGAAGCCGCATCCCAGCGCCTCGGCGAGCATCACTGCCACGGTCCTGCAGTAGAGCACGCATAAGAGCAGAGCAGAGGGCAAATCAGCAAATGTGCTTACTAAATGGAGTACTCCCTCTCAAAATTATGCTACCTGCTTAGTTAGTTCTCTTCTTTATCGAGTTCTGTTTTACTGCCATCTAACCCCCGGTCGATAATTTTGATCCTACACTGACAGGACCAACAAGTGTTTACTGAACATGAATACCCACAAGCAGTCAATAGAATTTTTAAGCACTAACTGTCAATAAGATCCACATTTCCCAGAATTCCTCAGTTATCAACAAAACCCAGGATAATCACTTAGATAAGAGGTGCTTAGTTTCTTTATGCTTTTAATTAATTTCTTAGTATGAGTTATCATAGCTCAGCATACCGATTCTGCACTCTAGTAACCACAGACTGTCATGAATTGTGGAATAAAAAACCCTTACTGTTAAGCATGCGTTAGAATGATACAACTACTCCAGTTGCATCATCATCATCGAGATGATAGCGCTGTTTTAATTCCAACAGAGCCCCCAAGAACTAAATAAACTGAAGGAGCCACGGAAGTCTAATGCTTACACCAATGAATAGGATGCAAATACTGAACCAAGCTGGAGTATACTTGATCAAATCACGCAAATTGAGCATGTGATACTCTAGATTTTTGATAGTCAATGGCTCGATGCTGCATCAAAAGGCTCATAGGTGCTTTCCTCCTGACCCAAACACCAAATCGCATTAGTACATTTACACTTTGTTCTATGCATCTTTGAACTCTAGGACATTGTTAGTAAAGGAAGGCCACATTAGAGCATATAAAGGCCAGGACAGCAGATAAAACTACCCTAATTCGAATCCTAACCAAAAGATCTCACACTTCACCACAGTGGACGAGGGCCCCCTTGATCCCCTCCACACTTTCCTCACCAACAGACACTTGCAATTCAGCTTTTTTGGGATCCCACATTGCGCAAACCAAAGCAATCTCTAGCTTGACAAGCAATTTTCCAGCTCCACACAAATGGAATTAGGAAACATAGGAAACTTTGGCCTTAGATCTAGCCGAACATGGAGTCCAAAGCAGAGTGAAATCGAGTGCAGGCAAGAATGGAGCATACATACCGATGGGCATGACACCGGCCTTCTAGAGCGCAATCTTCTCGAACGCCTGGATGGGGAGGAGGAAATGGTGGTTGGGCGGGTTGCAGACGCCGCCGGCGTTGGCGGGGAAGCAGCACTTGAGGTCCTCCTGCGCCCACCGCCCCTGCCGGTCCTCCATCGGCGCGGCCTACCACAGCACCACCTCGTAGCCTCCTCGGTCGGTGTTCGCGCCGCCACCAGGCTCGCCCTCGGCGCCGTCCCGACCCTCGCCCTCCATGCCGCGCCGGGGAGCAGGCCGCCGCCCTGCAGACGTCGTATCCACCGCCTCCCTAGCCAGATCCATAGCACACGCACGCAAATCCAGCACCTTCATCGCCCAGAAGCTCACCGCCGGAGCAAAAATCCAAGCTTTGACCATGGATACAGGATGTGGGTGGACGACGGGTGTGAGTGGAGGCGGGAGAACGATGGCTGCGACGGGGAGAGATGGTGGCCGGCGAGGTGGGCGAGGTGGTGACCGGCGAGGTGGGCGAGATGGTGGGGAGATGAGAGGGCGATGAGAGCGAGGGTGACAGGAAGAAGAGAGAGTGAGCGTTGTGGGTGACGCGGGGGTAAAATGGGAAACTGCGTTAATTTCGTAACGTGCCTGAATTTGCACTAGAATTCGCCAGCGAAAATTATTTCAGAATGGAGGGAGTACTTTATATAAAGAAATTATGCATGATATTGCACCTGCTGAGATAGAAGATATTGATGTTACTATTAAGCTTTCCAATAGAGATACTATTTCACCAATTGGGATTGTTAGAGATGTTGAAGTCTTGTGTGGGCAAATTAAATATCCTACTGATTTTCTTGTTCTTGCTTCCTCACAAGATGACTTGTGTCCCATTTATCTGGTAGACCCTTCTTGAATACTATTAATGCTAAGATAGATTGCGAAAAGGATATTGTTACTGTTGGTTTAGGGGATATGTCTCATGATTTTAATTTTGCTAAATTTTGTAGACAGCCCCATGATAAAGAATTGACTAGTAAATATGAAATTACTGGTCTTGCTTCTATTGTCGTGCCTCCTAATGATCCTTTAGAACAATATTTGCAAGACCATGAAAATGATATGTTTATAAATCAAAGAAGAGAAATAGATGAAGTTTTCTTTAAACAAGGACCTATTTTGAAACACAACTTGCCTGTTGAAATTCTAGGGGATCCTCCTCCACCCAAGTGTGATCCCGTGTATGAGCTTAAACAATTACCTGATACTCTTAAATATGCTTATCTTGGTGAAAAGAAGATATATCATGTTATTGTTAGTGCTAACCTTTCAGAGCAGGAAGAAGAGAAATTATTGAAAACTCTGAAGAAGCACCGTGCTGCTATTGGATATACTCTTGATGATCTTAAGGGCATTAGTCCCACTCTATGCCAGCACAAAATAAAATTGGAGAAAGACGCTAAACTGACTATTGATAACCAATGACGGTTAAATCCTAAGATGAAAGAAGTGGTAAGAAATGAAATACTAAAGCTTCTAGAGGTAGGTATAATTTATCCCGTTGCTGATAGTCAGTGAGTAAGTCCTGTCCATTGTGTCCCTAAGAAGGGAGGTATTACTGTTGTTCCTAATGATAAAGATGAATTGATCCCACAAAGAATTGTTGCAGGTTATAGAATAGTAAGTGATTTCCGCAAATTAAATAAAGCTACTAGAAAGGATCATTACCCTTTACCTTTTATTGATCAGATGCTAGAAAGATTATCCAAACATACACATTTTTGCTTTCTAGATGATTATTTTGGTTTCTCTCAAATACCTGTGTCAAAAGAGGATCAGGAAAAGACCACTTTTACTTGCCCTTTCGGTACCTTTTTTATAGACGTATGCCTTTTGGTTTATGTAATGCACCTGCTACCTTTCAAAGATGTATGATTGCTATATTCTCTGACTTTTGTGAAAAAATTGTTGAGGTTTTCATGGATGATTTCTCCGTGTATGGAACTTCTTTTGATGATTGCTTAAGCAACCTTGATCGAGTTTTGTAGAGATGTGAAGAAACTAATCTTGTCTTGAATTGGGAGAAGTGCCACTTTATGGTTAATGAACGTATTGTCTTGGGGCATAAAATTTTTGAAAGAGGTATTGAAGTTGATAAAGTTAAAGTTGATGCTATTGAAAAGATGTCGTGTCCTGAGGACATTAAAGGTATAAGAAGTTTCCTTGGTCATGCAGATTTTTATAGGAGGTTCATTAAAGACTTCTAAAAAATTTCTAGGCCTCTGACTAATCTCTTACGAAAAGATGTTCCTTTTGTCTTTGATGATGATTGTGTAGAAGCATTTGAAATACTTAAGAAAGCCTTGATTTCTGCACCTATTGTTCAGCCACCTGATTGGAATTTACCCTTTGAAATTATGTGTGATGCTAGTGATTATGCTGTAGGTGCTGTTCTAGGACCAAGAGTTGATAAGAAATTACATGTTATCCAATATGCTAGTAAAACTCTAGACAGTGCCCAGAGAAATTATGCTACTACTGAAAAAGAATTTTTAGCTGTTGTATATGCTTGTGATAAGTTCAGACCTTATATTGTTGATTCTAAAGTAAATGTTCACACTGATCATGCTGCTATTAAATACCTTATGGAAAAGAAAGATGCTAAACCTAGACTTATTAGATGGGTTCTCTTACTACAAGAATTTGATTTGCATATTATTGATAGGAAGGGAGCTAAGAACCCGTTGCAGACAACTTGTCTAGGTTAGAAAATGTGTCACATCCCTAGCTTCAGCTTGGCCTTGGACTATCTTGGTTGTTGCATCATGTTTAAATTCAAGGAAAATTGAATTGAGGGAATTACCAAAGCCTCAGAAATCTTTGAAAATGAGCAAGTTAAAAATTTCTTCAAATGAGCCCAAGGAAATGTTCACTTTAATTCCTGAAAATATTGGCAAGAGGTAAAAGTTCAAGCCAATATTTTAGGGCATTAAGGGTAATTAATTTGGGCATTTTGAATTAAACCATAATGTATTTGAATTGGCTTTATTTCTGTTATAAAAGAAATACATGTCCAATAATTTTGGAAATTATTGTGGGGCTCCAGAGTAATATCTCTAGTCCATACAATAATTTACAGAAGCAAAAAAATTGGTTTAGTTTTAAACCTAAATCAAAACGGAGGAAATAAATAGAAAACAGAATTAAAAAAGAGGAACCTTACCATGCAGCCCACCACTGTAGTGGCCTACTGGCCAAAGCGAGCCCGGCCCACCAGGGGCAGCACTGTCTTCTTCCTCCTGCCAGGAGGAGAAGCAGCTGCGTGCCCGATGGCCGGCGAGACGCGCTGGCTCCTCCCTGCCTGCGTGCCCCCCCCCTCGACTGCCTGGTTGCCACCACGACACCCCTGACCCATCTCACTCCCCCTCTCTCGCTCTGGACTCCCTCCCCCTCCTCTGCTCCCTCTCCCGCGTTCGACCACGGGCACCCGAGAGCGCCGACGAGCACCACCGGGGCCATCGTCCACCCCGCACCTCGCTGTTGCTTCCAGAGGAACCGCCATCGCCTTCTGCGTCATCTACACCAACCCATTCGACCGCGGGAGCCCTGTAGCGTCGTCCCCGAGCTCGTCTTCTACCTTCGACCGCTGGCAACCTCACCTTCGATTCGCCGCCGTCTCCGCGTCCCCGAGCTCGCCGACTTGCTCGTCCGACTCGCCGTGAGCCACTGACCCAAACCCCCCTCCTTTGCGCTCCATTTGCACGCTGTAGCCGTTGCTCCGCCGGAGACCGAACCGCTCCGCCGCTCGAGCTTCTCGCCGCCGTGGCCACAGTCGTCGAAGCTCCCAACTGAGCACACCCACGTGCTCACCGCGCCGCGTAGGTGCCGTAGGAGCTAAGCACACCACTCCACGGTCACCGCAGCCCCGTTCCCGAGTGTGCCCGAACTCCGGCCGCCGCCGAGGTCGACGCCGCGCACAACCCCGGCCACTCTAGCTGCTGCTGCTTGCTGCGCTGGATGCAGGAGAGCTCCAGCTCCCCGCGGATGCCCTCCGCCGCTTGTTTCGTCGCCTGTGCTGCGTTTCCGAGCCGCGCCGCCGTCTCGGGCCTCGCTGGCGTCATGTCGCCGGTGGGGTTGACCCATTTGACCACGTGGGCCCCGCCACCTGGTCAAACCTAGATTAGGAGTTAAACTAACACTAATTTAGTTAGGTTAGCCGCTAACATGTGGGCCCCGACCCCACTGACATTTTAGTTAGGCTTAATTTAAGGTTAATTAACCATATTAATTAGCTGAGTCAATGACATATGGGTCCCGCAAGTCAGGTTTGACCTGGCCGACCAGTTGACCCGCTGACATCACCCTTGCGCAATGCTGACGCAGTAAAGCTTTTCTGGGATTTTAAATAAATCAGAAATGATTTATTTATTTCAGAAAATAGCTAAAACTTCTAAAAATCATAGAAAATAATCTATAACTCCAAATGAAATAAATTATATATGAAAAATTATCAGAAAAATCCAAGGAATCTGAATATGGCATTTTCATGCATGTTTGAACAACTTAACCTCACTGTTTAGTTCAAAACATGATAATGCACTATTTGAATTCATAGTTTGAATTTGATTTTGAACCTAGTGTTCAAACCAACTCCATTTAACTTGTTGCTAGTTGCATTAGCTCAATCAACAGCATATTGCCATGTCATGATCATGCATCATATCGTTGCATCGCATTGATTGTGTTCTTCCTTGTTTGCCGGTAATTGTCCCCTCTCGGTAGACGCCGCTCCGACACTGTGATCGTTGACACTGATGAAGACTCAATGTTATCTTCAGAAGTGCCAGGCAAGCAAAACCCCCTTGCTCATTCTGATACAATCCCACTCTCTTGCTCCTGCTCTCTTTTACTGCATTAAGACAACAACGATTCAACTGTTATATGTTGCGGTAGTTGAACCCCTTTCCTCTGCATGACCTGTCATTGCCACAGTAAATAGATGAAACCCACTAGCATGAGTAGGAGTTGTTTGAGCCCTGATGTGCCTACTCATTCATGCTTGTTTGTCATGCCTGCTATTGCATAGAGTCGTGTCAGGTCTGGTTCATCGGGGATGAATCGGAGGTGTGTAAACATGTCCTACGGTGTGTGAGCTAAGTGTGTGAACACGATTTGGTAAAGGTAGCTGTGAGAGGCCATGTAGGAGTACATGGTGGGTTGTCTCACTGAAACCGTCATCAGGAACCGAGTTCTGTGTTTGTGATCCATGAAACAGCTACTACCACACATTGGGCCCTGAAATATGACCCCGCTCGACTTACTGACCCATCTCGTCCTCTGTCCAGGAATTGCAACTAGTTTCTGGTGTTTGTAGGTTATGTGTTGGCGGCCATGCGTAGCGCTGACCCTAGGGGTGGGCTATGACGCGGTAGATACACCGTGGCACGGTGTACCGAGTCGCCCGTTTGGTGTCTCGGGAACCCTGCACACATCGTTTGGGGCCGTTGAGGACACCCGGCCGGATTTCCTTGTGGATGGAACCTGAATAGGCGATAAACCTGGACTAGAGACTTGTGTGGTTAGTCAGGTCGTGGTCTACACCCACGTCGGTTTTCGCTTGAAGTCTTCCAAGCACATGTCGTGTGCAGACGCTAAGTGGTGGAAACATGTGTGACGAAGTACACCCCTGCAGGGTTATAAATGATCTATTCGAATAGCCGTGTCCGCGGTAAAGGACTTCTGGGTTGCCTATAACAGTTCATAGACAAGTGAAATTGGATACTCTAAAATGCGCAAGATATGCGTGAGTGCTATGGATGGCGTTCTCGTAGGTAGACGAGAGCAGATCCATAGTAGTGTATTCAATGGTGAATATGTGGACTCGTGTGCGCCACCTCAAAGAGTTTCTTGCAATCGTAGTACAGGTTAGCCACTGAGTCAAAGCTGGCTTGCTGCAGTTAAACTCCACCACCCCCCTTGTTGATACCGATGCATATGTAGTTTAGTTTTGATGTAAGTCTTGCTAAGTACCTTCGTACTCACATTTGCTTAATTTATGTTTTGCAGAGAGATTTCAGTCTCGCTAGTAGTTCCGCGTGGACTTCGACGTTTAGCTTGATACCTCGGCTACGATCTTGTGCCCTCGGCAGGATCTGGTAGATAGTCAGGCTTCCTAGCCTTTTTCATTTGTAGATGTCTGTTCTCAGACATGTTAAGCTTCCGCTTGTGCTTTGACTTGTATGCTATGATTGTTGGGTCATGAGACCCATGTTTGTAATATCTCGCTCCTTGGAGCCTAATGAATAAATACTTGAGTTGTAGGGTTATGTTGTGATGCCATGTTGTATCTACACATATCGAGCATATTGTGTGTATGATTGAAATGCTTGGTATGTGTGGGATCCGATAGTCTAGTTGTTTATCCTTGGCAGTCTCTCTTATGGGGAAATGTAGTCTATTGCTTCCATGAGCCATAGTAGTCCGCTACAGCCCGGTTCACCGGAGTCCTGTTAGCCCAGCACTACTGCCCAGGACACTTGACTGGCTGGCATGTATTTCACTTCGTTCCTGTGTCTGTCCCTTCGGGGAAATGTCACGCGGTGACATCCGGAGTCCTGCCTAGTCTGCTACAGCCCGGGTTCCTGGAGTCCTGTTAGCCCAGTGCTACAGCCCGAATTCACACGCCGCTGACCGACACGCTCGATGTGATTCATGTATGCCTGTCCCCATAGGTTAGTGCCGCTTTGGGTTCACGACTAGCCATGTCGGCCCGGGTTCTCTGTCATATGGGTGCTAGCGACACTATCATATACGTGAGCCAAAAGGCGCAAACGGACCCGGACCATGGTAAGGCGACACCCGTGGGGAATACCGTGCGTGAGGCCGCAAAGTGATATGAGGTGTTACCGGCTAGATCGATGTGACTTGGAATCAGGGTCCTGACAGCGTTGGTATCAGAGGCTGACTGCCTGTAGGATTACCAAGCCAAACTGGTCGAAGTTGAGTCTAGAAATGCTTTAGTTATGTAAGGGAATTGATTGTGGAAGGGAACGTAAGGCTCTTTTTACTCCTTTACCCTATGCCTTCTGATCTGAGTCAACCTCTTCTTTTCTACGGGGATTAAGAATTAGGCCTTCTCATCTATCTATCAGGATGACGTGCTACTAATCCATAGACTTATAGAATTGATAGTTTCAAGCTTCAGTTCCGTTCCTACTACTTCTATGTGTTGGCAGTTCATCTCAGAACTTTGATATTGTGATGTTAAGTGGTTATGCCACCATTTTGCAGGATGTCTCAAATCATTTTGAGCATTTACAGCCGTTATGCTGTCCGAGTCACCCCAGGTCTCTAAATAGTCTGATGCATTTGCAAATCCCTTCTTCCCGTTTCCGATGTCCTTTTAGGCCAAATTAAGCACACTAATGGTCTGTTGAGGTACTCTACTACCTCGACATATATGTTGGAGCTATTATTATGACCCTAGGTGTTTTAGGGAGTCACCTAGTAATCTAGCCATGTTTTGTGTTCCCAGTGTGATGATTCTGGCCACCATTCTTGAAAGCATCCCGTGATGCCATTTAGTAGTAGGTATTCTATTCCTGGGTTCTTGAACCCGAGATTCACCCTACTTACCTCATGTTGATAGTGTTGCTAGTTCCTTTAGTATATTAGTAACCTTTGCGATAGTCCTCGAGGTCCGTGGTATTTCCTTCTTCCAAATACTATGAACCACTTATGGCAGAAGTTTGTTGTATCAAAAGATCACAACCAGAGTGTTCTTAATGAGTTCTCAATTCTACATTGTGAATCTGCCAGTCCTACTTATCTGCATGGGTTGTCCGGAAGAAATGTTGAGCTTTGCTCGACATACTAATCTATGCAACCACAACTCAGAAAATTATATGTTCCTCGAGTTGTTCCTCTTTAGTTGTATTCCGACCATCTTCTATCAGTTGATAGTCAAGAATAGTTGTGCATTCATGTTATCGATGCCTATTATTCTTGTGGTCCGTCAAGCCATTCTATTCTAGAATGACTAGGAGAAACAAACTCCAGTACCTCATCCATATCTAGGATTGGGTCAAAGTAGTTGTTTTTCACAGATCAAAATGCCAATCCAGCTTTTGATTCTGTTCTACCCTGTAGTATTACCGTCTTATGTCAAGAATGTCATAGGAATTGCGCACCATCCTATGAACTCTTCATACAGTGATACTTCTCGCCATCATTATTCATTCCTCGGTTCCGTGTTGTTGTAACCGGAATGCCGACAAGTGAATTGTGATGTGTGAAATCAAGACTCCGAGCAACTCGTTGCTTTGTAGTAAATGGACTATATTCTCATTCTTAGCGTGTTGGTTATTGAATCACCATCCTAGGACTGATCGTGCTACCTAGTCCTTATCTCTGGTGCACTCCTTGATCAATGAGTGAGGATTATTCCATTCCTCGCTTATCTGATCATATTGTCTTGCTCTGAAAAGCAAGATTGTTCCCGAGCTTAGAAACATATCGGTGGTTCGTGATTTTCTGAATATTTCCTTGAAAGTATCACCAGGTTGCCCCTGACTGTTATGTTGAGCTTGTGATCAAGTTGGTTTCTTGTAAACCACACCTTCTCCAAGAATCTGTGTTGGATACCCTGAGCTAGTTGGTTAAGCTAAACAACAACTTGGAGAGTTGGAAGATGAAAGCTTGTCCGGCTCAGTTCATTCCAAAGGGATATCCTTGTGTGTGTGTGTGTGTTGAAGAAAGATGATATCTTCATCGACTGATCCCCGTGATTAGCTGTTGAATCTATTATCTTGTCCAAACCTTGATTTGAGTGTGGGCTATCATCAAATCAAATCAGAACCAACGATGTTCGTAATGTTGTCTTACTTGCGGTTGTCCCTCGAGCATACACCATAATATCTTTGGTCTGACCAATACTATCACATTGTTCACATAGTGGTGGAAGTCCAGTGGTATGGAAATTCCGATGAGTTACTGTTGAGCCCATCAGCGGCATTTTGTCTCCTCCATGATTGTGTTGAACATCGAGCTAGTGTTGGAAACTTGTGTAAGCATTTTCTTCATGCCCCGTTCATGAAGTATATGTTTGGATGAAAGAATTGACTTCCTTTGATTCACGTGCATTTGATGTAAGTTGCCGCCGTGAATTCGGGAAAGTTTGTTTTGCTTCCTCTGGAATCATCCCAAGTCAGTCATGCATGTGTGAAGTACTCTATGGTCTGATAGACTGATCATCTTCATTCCATACGTATCCCTAGCACACCAAGCCACTGATTGACTTGTTCAGGGAGAAGAAGTTCTCCATAAGAGCTAATCATATGACTTATGCAAGGACTTCGATATCCTTGATGATGGTTCCCAACCAGGACTCGGTAGTGTTTCATTGTAAGACCACCATGTGGTCATGCTTGTCTGGGACAGCGTGTTCATATGTGTTTAGCAGAACCAACTCATGTTTTGGAGCTTACTACCATAGTCCATTTCCTGGTAATCTTGCAATGTCATCTCGTCGATTTGTGTTGCAAACTTTCATTTCTTTCTAGTCTCGACGAGTCTGTAATATCCTGACACCAACCAGATCTGAATCTCAGGCAAATGTGATGGTTGGGACGTTTTCCCAAGAGCTATAATATTGGTCTCTCTGTAACCCGGTAAAGTGGATGTCGTGGCCAACACACCCAGCTGGAAGACCTATTATTGTAGTATCTTGTTTGAGTAAGTTGGCCACCTCCCCATAAGGATTACGTAGGATTTACTCCAGTAGTTATTCCTTATGGATTCTTGAGCTTCCGAAGTCCGACCTTTTACCTGATGTTTTAGATATCAAACCATATCTATGAAAGGATTACGCTAGCACAACAAGGAGAACATTAGAGGCGGAGTGCTAAATGTCTCTCGGTCGATCATCCAAATTCTGATCCCTTGGCCTCGCTAAGGTGAAATCTGAGAAAGTGTTATCTTTTCTTTGCAACTGCATCTTCCACCATTATTCATCATGGTAGCATGTTGTCTTTCCAGGATCCTTGACACGGATATTGGAAGAACCTTGATGAATACAGAAATGCTCAAGTTCTTGAGAGCACGCGCAAGCACTAGGACTTATCGTCGGCATTAATTGGGATCCGTTCTCAGTTTCTTCGATTATGCCATAACCTTTCAAACAGTGGAATCTTTCTCTACTGTTGGGTTTCTCCCCAGTTACTAGAATCATTCCTAGCATTTGCATTTTGTTCCCAATTTGCACCGCCATTGTGTCATCCTACTACGGACTACCCTTCTCAGTAATTACTGATCAGGATCATCTTCAAAGAGGTCCTACCACGGGTTCCATCCATCTCCGATGATAAGCAAAATCATCCATTGTGTTGTCCTCAACAAGGTAGTCCACATCATCCATCCTAGTCCAAGTATGCCATCTCTTCGAGCTATCTCAAACGATCAATTGTAAATTGCCTTAAGCTGGTATGAAGAGTTTCAATGATCTCTGAATCAAAAGTAATTCTTTTTTCCACTTAAGGGAATATTTCTGCAAGTCACCTGCCTTAAGATGTCTCGTTATGGTATCATGGCAATTATCTCCTCGCTACTTTGAAACCATGCACCATCCTACTTAAGCGTGGAATTGTTGCCTATCAAATTTGAACCTTTATCATCCGCTTCTTTCCATCACCCCTGATGTGTGCTTCGTGTCTCAGCTCAAGAGATGTTTTATATCTCACTCCATGAGTTGATCTTGAGTGCTCGATCTCCGAGGAGATCGATTCCTGTAGAATTTCTTTCTGCCGTCATCATGCTGGATGAAGATCCCGAAAGCAAAGACGTCAATATCAAGATGACGCAATGAATCAATATCCTCAAGAAAGACATCTGGACCGTGAAGATTGTGTTAGCTTGTGTCCCTCTATCTCCTTACCTCACGACTTGAATCTCGGGACGAGAATCTTGCTTAGTGGGGGTGAGTTGTCACATCCTTAGCTTCAGCTTGGCCTTGGACTATCTTGGTTGTTGCATCATGTTTAAATTCAAGGAAAATTGAATTGAGGGAATTCCCAAAGCCTCAGAAATCTTTGAAAATGAGCAAGTTAAAAATTTCTTCAAATGAGCCCAAGGAAATGTTCACTTTAATCCCTGAAAATATTGGCAAGAGGTAAAAGTTCAAACCAATATTTTAGGGCATTAAGGGTAATTAATTTGGGCATTTTGAATTAAACCATAATGTATTTGAATTGGCTTTATTTCTGTTATAAAAGAAATACATGTCCAATAATTTTGGAAATTATTGTGGGGCTCCAGAGTAATATCTCTAGTCCATACAATAATTTACAGAAGCAACAAAATTGGTTTAGTTTTAAACCTAAATCAAAACAGAGGAAATAAATAGAAAACAGAATTAAAAAAAGAGAGGAACCTTACCGTGCAGCCCACCACTGTAGTGGCCTACTGGACAAAGCCAGCCCGGCCCACCAGGGGCAGCACTGTCTTCTTCCTCCTGCCAGGAGGAGAAGCAGCTGCGTGCCCGATGGCCGGCGAGCCGCGCTGGCTCCTCCCTGCCTGCGTGCCCCCACCCCTCGACTGCCTGGTCGCCACCACGACACCCCTGACCCCCTCTCACTCCCCCTCTCTCGCTCTGGACTCCCTCCCCCTCCTCTGCTCCCTCTCCCGTGTTCGACCACGGGCACCGAGAGCACCGACGAGCACCACCGGGGCCATCGTCCACCCCGCACCTCGTTGTTGCTTCCAGAGGAACAGCCATCGCCTTCTACGTCATCTACACCAACCCATTCGACCGCGGGAGCCCTGTACCGTCGTCCCCGAGCTCGTCTTCTACCTTCGGCCGCCGGCAACCTCACCTTCGATTTGCCGCCGTCTCCGCGTCCCCGAGCTCGCCGACTTGCTCGTCCGACTCGCCGTGAGCCACTGACCCGAACCCCCCTCCTTTGCGCTCCATTTGTACGCTGTAGCCGTTGCTCCGCCGGAGACCGAACCGCTCCGCCGCCCGAGCTTCTCGCCGCCATGGCCAAAGTCGTCGAAGCTCCCAACTGAGCACACCCACGTGCTCACCGCGCCGCATAGGTGCCGTAGGAGCTAAGCACACCACTCCACGGCCACCACAGCCCCGTTCCCGAGTGTGCCCGAACTCCGGCCGCCGCCGCGCACAACCCCGACCACCCTAGCTGCTGCTGCTTGCTGCGCTGGATGCAGGAGAGCTCCAGCTCCCCGCGGATGCCCTCCGCCGCTCGTTTCGTCGCCTGTGCTGCGTTTCCGAGCCGCGCCGCCGTCTCAGGCCTCGCCGGCGTCATGTCGCTGGTGGGGTTGACCCATTTGACCAAGTGGGCCCCGCCCCTGGTCAAACCTAGATTAGGAGTTAAACTAACACTAATTTAGTTAGGTTAGCCGCTGACATGTGGGCCCCGACCCCACTGACATTTTAGTTAGGCTTAATTTAAGGTTAATTAACCATATTAATTAGCTGAGTCAATGACATATGGGTCCCGCAGGTCAGGTTTGACCTGGCCGACCAGTTGACCCGCTGACATCACCCTTGCGCAATGCTGACGCAGTAAAGCTTTTCTGGGATTTTAAATAAATCAGAAATGATTTATTTATTTTATAAAATAGCTAAAACTTCTAAAAATCATAGAAAATAATCTATAACTCCAAATGAAATAAATTATATATGAAAAATTATCAGAAAAATCCAAGGAATCTGAATATGGCATTTTCATGCATGTTTGAACAACTTAACCTCACTGTTTAGTTCAAAACATGATAATGCACTATTTGAATTCATAGTTTGAATTTGATTTTGAACCTAGTGTTCAAACCAACTCCATTTAACTTGTTGCTAGTTGCATTAGCTCAATCAACAGCATATTGCCATGTCATGATCATGCATCATATTGTTGCATCGCATTGATTGTGTTCTTCCTTGTTTGCCGGTAATTGTCCCCTCTCGGTAGACGCTGCTCTGACGCTGTGATCGTTGACACTGATGAAGACTCAATGTTATCTTCAGAAGTGCCAGGCAAGCAAAACCCCCTTGCTCATCCCGAGACAATCCTAGTCTCTCGCTCCTGCTCTCTTTTACTACATTAAGACAACAATGATTCAACTGTTATATGTTGCGGTAGTTGAACCCCTTTCCTCTGCATGACCTATCATTGCCACAGTAAATAGATGAAACCCACTAGCATGAGTAGGAGTTGTTTGAGCCCTGATGTGCCTACTCATTCATGCTTGTTTGTCATGCCTGCTATTGCATAGAGTCGTGTCAGGTCTGGTTCATCGGGGATGAATCGGAGGTGTGTAAACATGTCCTACGGTGTGTGGGCTAAGTGTGTGAACACGATTTGGTAAAGTTAGCGGTGAGAGGCCATGTAGGAGTACATGGTGGGTTGTCTCACTGAAACCGTCATCAGGAACTGAGTTATGTGTTTGTGATCCATGAAACAGCTACTACCACACATTGGGCCCTGAAATATGACCCCACTCGACTTACTGACCCATCTCGTCCTCTGTCCAGGAGTTGCAACTAGTTTCTGGTGTTTGTAGGTTATGTGTTGGCGGCCGTGCGTAGCGATGACCCTAGGGGTGGGCTATGATGCGGTAGATACACCGTGGCACGGTGTACCGAGTCGCCCGTTTGGTGTCTCGGGAACCCCGCACACATCGTTTGGGGCCATTGAGGACACCCCGGCCGGATTTCCTTGCGGATGGAACCTGAATAGGCGATAAACCTGGACTAGAGACTTGTGTGGTTAGTTAGGTCGTGGTCTACACCCACGTCGGTTTTCGCTTGAAGTCTGCCGAGCACATGTCGTGTGCAGACGCTAAGTGGTGGAAACATGTGTGACGAAGTACACCCCTGCAGGGTTATGAATGATCTATTCGAATAGCCGTGTCCGCGGTAAAGGACTTCTGGGTTGCCTATAATAGTTCATAGACAAGTGAAAGTGAATACTCTAAAATGCGCAAGATAAGCGTGAGTGCTATGGATGGCGTTCTCGTAGGTAGACGAGAGCAGATCCATAGTAGTGTATTGAATGGTGAATATGTGGACTCGTGTGCGCCACCTCAAAGAGTTGCTTGCAATCGTAGTTCAGGTTAGCCACTGAGTCAAAGCTGGCTTGCTGCAGTTAAACTCCACCACCACCCCCCTTGTTGATACCGATGCATATGTAGTTTAGTTCTGATGTAAGTCTTGCTGAGTACCTTTGTACTCACGTTTTCTTATTTATGTTTTGCAGAGAGATTTCAGTCTCGCTAGTAGTTCCGCGTGGACTTCGACGTTTAGCTTGATACCTCAGGTACGATCTTGTGCCCTCGGCAGGATCTGGTAGATAGTCAGGCTTCCTAGCCTTTTCATTTGTAGATGTCTGTTCTCAGACATGTTAAGCTTCCACTTGTGCTTTGACTTGTATGCTATGATTGTTGGGTCATGAGACCCATGTTTGTAATATCTCACTCCTCGGAGCCTAATGAATAAATACTTGAGTTGTAGGGTTATGTTGTGATGCCATGTTGTATTTACACATATCGAGCATATTGTGTGTATGATTGAAATGCTTGGTATGTGTGGGATCCGACAATCTAGTTGTTTATCCTTGGCAGTCTCTCTTATGGGGAAATGTAGTCTAGTGCTTCCATGAGCCATAGTAGTCCGCTACAGCCCGGTTCACCGGAGTCCTATTAGCCCAGCACTACTACTCAGGAGACTTGACTGGCCGGCATGTGTTTCACTTCGTTCCTATGTCTGTCCCTTCGGGGAAATGTCACGCGATGACATCCGGAGTCCTGCCTAGCCTGCTACAGCCCGGGTTCCCGGAGTCCTGTTAGCCCAGTGCTACAGCCCGGATTCACACGCTGCTGACCGACACGCTCGATGTGATTCATGTATGTCTGTCCCCATAGGTTAGTGCCGCTTTGGGTTCACGACTAGCCATGTCGGCCCGGGTTCTCTGTCATATGTGTGCTAGCGACACTATCATATACGTGAGCCAAAAGGCGCAAACGGACCCGGACCATGGTAAGGCGACACCCGTGGGGAATACCGTGCGTGAGGCCGCAAAGTGATATGAGGTGTTACCGGCTAGATTTATGTGACTTGGAATCAGGGTCCTGACAAAATGTTCTTAATGACCCACTCCCTATTGATGATAGTTTTCCTAATGAACAATTAGTTGTCATAAATGCTTCTCGTACTGCTCCATCGTATGCGGATTATGCTAATTACATTGTTGCTAAATTTATACCACCTAGTTTCACATACCAGCAAAAGAAAAAGTTTTTCTATGATTAAAGAGATTACTTCTGGGATGACCCACACCTTTATAAAGAAGGAGTAGATGGTGTTATTAGACGTTGTGTACCTGAGCATGAACATGAACAGATCCTACGCAAGTGTCACTCTGAGGCTTATTGAGGACACCACGCTGGAGATAGAACTGCACATAAGGTATTGCAATCTGATTTTTATTGGCCTACGCTTTGCAAAGATGCCCATAAGTTTGTCTTGTCTTGTGATGAATGTCAAAGAATTGGTAATATTAGTAGACGTCAAGAAATGCCTATGAACTATTCACTTGTTATTGAACCATTTGATGTTTGGGGCTTTGATTATATGGGACCATTTCCTTCCTCTAATGGGTATACACATATTTTAGTTGTTGTTTATTATGTTACTAAGTGGGTAGAAGCTATTCCAACTAGTAGTGTTGATCATAACACCTCTATTAAGATGTTTAAAGAAGTTATTTTTTCAAGGTTTGGAGTCCCTAGATACTTAATGACTGATGGTGGTTCACATTTTATTCATGGTGCTTTTCGTAAAATGCTTGCTAAGTATGATGTTAATCATAGAATTGCATCTCCATACCACCCACAGTCTAGTGGTCAAGTAGAACTGAGTAATAGAGAGATTAAATTAATTTTGCAAAAGACTGTTAATAGATCTAGAAAGAATTGGTCCAAGAAACTTGATGATGCATTATGGGCCTATAGAACTGCATATAAAAATCCTGTGGGTATGGCTCCATATAAAATGGTTTATGGAAAAACATGTCACTTACCTCTCAAACTAGAACATAAGGCATATTGGGCCATTAAAGAGCTCAATTATGATTTCAAACTTGCCGGTGAGAAGAGACTATTTGACATTAGCTCACTTGATGAGTGAAGAACCCAGGCCTATGAGAATGCCAAATTGTTTAAAGAAAAAGTTAAAATATGGCATGACAAAAGGATACAAAAGCGTGAGTTTAATGTAGGTGATCATGTTGTGACAGCCTGATTTTTGGCCCTTTCTTTTTCTTTTGTTTTTCTGAGGTTTTTGCTTGAGTTTTCTTTTTCCATGGCTTTGCGGTCTGGAAACTGAAGAAGATGAACTCTTCTTTGCTTCCAGATTGGCTTGTCATACCCAAATACTTCCCTAGACCTTGTCATTTTAATCCTAGCCCAAATCCCAATATTGTTTTTATTGGGAGTATTCCTTTTCTATTAAAGGAATAACTCAAATTGCCCTAGGTTGTGAAGCAACCTTTATTTCAATCACTCCTAAAATTCCCAAATAATTTGCATAAATTGTTTGGGTCATATATTTCTCAAATATGGCAAAATATTTCATTTGTCATGCTTATCATCATGCTCAAATAATTCATTTCCTGTTCTGCCCTAAATGGCACATTGTGAAGCAAGTGCTATTTTCCTTTTCCCAATTGATCTCAAACTCCTTGGACACCGTTTATTGTCCATATCATTGCCACCTGCCAAAATGCAACCTCATTTTCCTAGTAATTATTTAATTATGATTTTCCAAAGTTTCTATCCAGAAAGAAGCTTTGTGAAGGAAGTGCAAGCTAGGCATATACAAATGAGTTGCAATTTTGCAAGGTCCAGTATATGCTCAAATCATGACTCTACACCAAAGTAGAGCTCATGTCATGCCTCCATGTGAGCTCATCTTCAATTCTTTGATTATGTCCAAAAATTTCAGTTTGTGAAGCAAGTATATTTTATCTTGCTCCATTATGGCTGCCAATTTTTCTAGGCCTTCTATTATCCATATAACCTACCTCCACCCATGTTGGGCATGGTTCATCAAGCCATTATTCCTCTAGAATTTTTGCAAGTTTCTGTCCAATGGAGATGTTTGTGAAGCAAGTACCAGTTTGGCTTGGCCAATTGGTATGAGACCTTTTGAGCATCTTCATAGGACCAAATGACTCTGACTTGCCCAATTTGAGCTCAATTTGACACTCCATGTGAGTGCACCTTCCTGATCAAGTTTCTGGACCAGATTATGTAGTAGCAAACCAAGTGCATTAAATCTTGGTCCATTTCCTGCCAAACTCCACAATATGGTAGTTCTTCCTAATCTAATCACCCCGGACAACTCATTTGGCTCTAATCTCACCTCGGTTGAGTACTGTTTCACGGCCAAGTTTACTGCAGTAAACTTTGGAGGGTGATTACCATTTAACCATAGAGCTTTTAACCGAGCTACCACCGCAGTTGAAACCGCCCCACGAAGGACTTACCCTTAGACAACAATTGCCTGCCATTTGGCTCTTCTTGATGCCAGTCTACGCGGTGACCACCGCTTTGGCGTGCATCGGTCGCGCCCAGAACGTCTTCTTGCTCGGGCCCCTCCTCTGCTCGGCGTCTCAGCGAGCACGGGCATGTCCAGCAGCTAGCCCATGTTGTCGATGTTCCCCTGGAGCCATCTCCCCCTCCCGAAGCCTCCTCACTGGCGCTCGTCACCGCGCGCCCATGGGCGCACT
This sequence comes from Triticum urartu, assembly GCF_056163025.1. Taxonomy (NCBI): domain Eukaryota; kingdom Viridiplantae; phylum Streptophyta; class Magnoliopsida; order Poales; family Poaceae; genus Triticum; species Triticum urartu. The sequence goes on from NC_141877.1 coordinate 299,405,357, forward strand.
GTGGCCGACCGCGCCTTAATGGCGTTCGACCGTGTCTCTCCTGCGCTCCCTTGGCCGCCTCTTCCCTGTGAGCTCTCCCTCATGTTCCCTCTCGTCGCCTGGCTCCGAGCTCATGCGCGAGCACACGCGTCCGTGGCGCCGGCCACGCATCCGCGGTGATGACAGCTCGGCACCTCACCCATCTACCTATATAAGGCCACCCGAGCCTCTCCCGAGCACTCCATCGCCTCCGCCTCACTCCACTAGCCCTCCCCAGCCTATCATTCGAGCTCGAGAGCTCCTCTTCGCCTCTGTTGGCCGCCATGGCCATCGCTCCCCTCCGGCTAAATTAGCCCAAAGCCGAGCCCCTCTCTTCCGTCCACCACCAGAGGCCTCCCCACTACCCACCTAGCCTCCCCATCCCCTCGCCTAGTCGCCGGAGTAGGTGTGGCCGCGCTTCCCCAGGATCGACTGCCACCCGGTTCTCTGTTGCCGCGGCCACCTCATGCTCCACCCCTCCCCGGCGCCTCTTTCTCCTCTGGACGGGTGCGTCGTTGCATCCCGCGGCCGCCGGTGTCCTCACCTCGGCCGGAGATGGCCGGAGTTGGCCAGGCCGCCGCCAGCCTCTTCCCTGCCCTCGCTCCTTTGTCTCTGATCGGGGAGGCAGCGAGGAGGAAGAAGACAGGCGCAAGGAGAGGGAGATGGATAAGGCGGGCCCCCTGTCAGCTGCTCAAGCCGGGCCCCGCCACCGCCACGTAACTTAAGTGGAAGTGCATTCAGTGGAACATGCTTTCCCTTTGGGAAAACGTATTCTGTTGCTGCTTCAGGTGAAATACATTTTCCCTTCTCTGAACCTTAGTGCGCTTTCTGTTTTAACCGCCAAGGGCCTGTTTGTGAATATTCTTTTTACATAATAGTCCCTAGGATTCAAACGTCCGTATCTTGGTGATCGTAACTCCGTTTGAGGTGATTCCAAAGCACACTTCTTTGTTTCGTCGAGCCCGTTCTGTTGGTTTCATTTTCACTATGGTTTGACACTGTGAAAATGACCATTTTTCCCTTATGCTTAATCAGCCCCCTCCGAGAGAGAACGTTTTCCGATGATTCGTTCTACGAACCTCTCGCACTTTCTCCCAGTGATTTCTTCCACCCCAGGCAAGCCACAATACCCAATTGCATGACAGTCATGCAGTAGCCATGGTTTTCAACTTGAATATTTATTAAATATTCGCTTGCTTAAAATATGGATATAGTTGTTTCGATAATGCTTATGGATTCGTGCTTACTTTCTTTCTATGTTGTTATGCACCTAGTTGTCATGCCCTGCTAGTGGCTAGTATTATTTTCATATGCTTATGCTTGCTAGTGGTACATGTTGATGTTGGTGATGGCCCTCGGTGCATGACTAACGTCTGTTCTGAGCGTCGTCGTTATGCATGTCCCATTGCATCCAGTTGGTTAAATGATTACATGGTAGCCTTGTTGATATGCCTTGCATGATATTTATTGTTGATGCTAGTGGCCATGCTAGGTTTCTATGAGTAATGTTGTACTTATGATGTTCATGCTAGTCAGTATGCCATGCTTAGTTGGATATGATTCATTGTTGATATGGTGGATAGTTATGTGGTCCTCTCATGATTATATTGATATCATGCTCGTGCATTGTAATTGCATCATGTTATTTTATCATGGCTCGGCGTATTTGCATTCAAGTTTAACCGGATTAAATTGAACTTGAACGCATGTTGGCTGAGTCATGGTGCCACCATATCAAACTGACCAGTGCAACCACGCTTTCCTTTATGGGAGGGTCCTAACTGGGTCTATTGTCGTGCCTCTCACCAGTGCCTCCAACTAGGGATGGTTATGGGCGTGCGTACCCTCGCCTGGTAAGCAGACATAACCTTGTGTGCCCGTAGTTGGATGATAAGCGCTTTGGTCCCTGTTTGGGACGGACCACGACAGTGGTCGTTGTGTCTTTAGTAGACACGGGGCCACCCAGGACCAGCCCAATGGGGAGTGAGTCTGAGTGGCCGGGAGAGTGTCATAGCAGTAGATCAGTTTTGTCGGAACACCGTTGGTGCACCCGAATGGGAGTGCGAGGCCATGGGTTCCATGGTGTGGGTACAGTGTACTAACCTCTGCAGAGTGTATATTAAATCTATCGATAGCCGCGCCCGCGGATAAGGGCCCAGTTCATGTCGGTCACACTATGAGTCAACCGTAACAATAATAATGTGCTTAATAACAACCCCGGTTCGATGGTGCGATAAGTTGGTTGTGATCGCCGGAATGATCACCATGGTATCGAGGATACCGAGTTGTTGGATATTCGTGATGTTGTGCGAGAATCATGGGTAAAGATCAAGCTCCTTGTGGTCATTTGATGATTACTATGGTATTGTTTATACAAGCTTGATTTGATTCTGAGGTGATCGTATAATGTCCGAGGTTGGTAAGTGATGCATGTGATGGTTGCGAGGTAACCCGAGCAGAATAAATGGTGCATGTAGTGTCATCATGTTGCATGCTAGTATCATTAGATTTATATGTTCATGCCATGATCATCTTGTTCTAGCAGTATTAAGTTCATGTTGTTGATGCCATGTTATCCTGATGATCTCATGATAAGTCCTGCTTAACCTGTAATTGCCATGCTGTTGTTTGTCTTGAATGCCTCTGGTTAATTGTGAGCTTGCAAGTACATTCAATGTACCGACCTGGCGTGTCATGCCAGCTTGCAGGTCATGCCTGGATTGCTTGCTTGTTTGGTGTTGTTCCTATGTTCGTTAGCTAGGATAAGCGTTCTAGCCAGAGTCCCTGCGGAGTGGAGTTCACCACTGTCGTCGTTGTTCCGTTGCTAGAAGTTTTTCCGCTGCTTCGAGTTGTTCTGCTGCTTGCATAGAGCAACTGAGGATGGCGTAGTGTCGCTGTGCCGATGTTATTCATTGTAATATCGAAACCCTTGTATTCATATTCGTGTAATAATAGAGAGCTGGTTTGTTCTATGCTAAGCAGTGCCGTATTCCAGAAGACTTCTCCTCGATCTCTGGGATGGAATACGGGGCGTTCCGGTTTTCTCTGAGCCGAGGTGCCACAGGCTTGGTATCAGAGCAGGTCTGGCTGTAGGATGCCTTAGCCCGTGCGAACATTAGAAAGCGGTAGTATATACCCCAGCTGGTTTGTTGCACTTGATTGTTGCATTTGTTTGTCGCATAGCATGCATATAGATTGTTATTTTGTCACTAACGATTAATCTTGTGAGTGTAGGTGGCATCGTTTTCGGTCCACCGCATGCACCATCTTTCTTAGCATGCCTGCTCCTTGGTGTGATGCGACCACATCATCATCCATGCCCTCCATCTCGTCCCCTTGGCAACCCTTGCTGATCTTTGTTATCGGAAAAGGGCAATGCCAATAAACCCAGTCTTCACTGTTATCTTGTCATGTCATTTCATTCTTTGGACAGGTACGATTCCCTTCGTACGCTTGATGATGAGGTGGTCGTGACTTTTGTGTCTTGCTACTTGATCGTCAAGTCCGCCCTCACCTGTGTATCCATCCAGATCCGGCCACTGTTCAGCCAGTGCTTGGTGTAGCTTCAGTTATGCCAACTCCTTCCACACATGGACATAATTTTCGTGCACACCGCCACAACATATTAGACCGTAATACCGGAGTTTCCGCGTGATTTGTGTGCTTAGGTGTGCATGCATATTATGGTGTGAGTAGCAGTAATATGTGATGATTTCTTGATTAATTATATTAGTAGTATGCTTGTGTGCTTTTGTTTTAGTTGTTTCTTTTGTTTCTTTGGGCCTCCGGTGTTACAAATTTTCCCCCTATTAAAGTTGCTCGTCAGCCGACACTGGACCCAAAGAGTCAGCAAGAAATGCTTATATTTGAAAACTCAGCTAAACAGAATGGAATTGTCAATAGACTGCAGTGAAATTGGAAATAGCTCGTCTGAATACAAAAGAAATCCTGGATGGAATGTCAGTATAAAGTTTGCATTAACGTGCACTCCTCATAGCAGAAATGATCAAATCAGCAAGAAGATAAATTGTGTGCAAGGTTGATAGAATATTATCAAAGGTATGGCTCAGATACAAGTTTAATATTTCGTTGAGGATGATTTTGGAACCCAATGTACCTGGAAACAAGCAAAAATATGGCATGTACTGAGAAAGGAGGATAGTCCTGCAAAACCACGTTTTATACAAGAAATCAAAAATATTAAGATGGTTATATATATGTGGAAATTGGTCCGCATATCACAATAAGAAGCTTCTGGTGTAAGAAACCCAATCTTCCCTCGCAAGATACCCGAGAAGCTTCCAAGGCAAGATTCATCTATCTTCCTCAGTATGATACATGGATGATTTCTTGTACAAGGTACTCTGCCTTCTTCAGTAAGCAACCGCAAAAGCTTCTGGCATAAGGTACTGAGTCTTACCCCAGCAAAGTCTTTAAGGGGGTAAGCTTCTGAAGCACGATACCCGGTCTTCTTCAGCAAGCTGTCCGATGAAAGTTTCGAGCACAAGCCAGCCAATCTTCCTCAGTAAGACATTGGTACAAGGTAGTACGCTGTGAATTGGCAGCATATGGCAGTGAATCCCAAGAATCAGATCCGCAACATTTTGGTCAGAAGCAAGAATCAATCAGAATGCACGTCTATCTCGGGAATCAGATTCTCATGCGGTGAGCATACCACCAAGATCTTACAAGTCACTCGGATGAGGATCTGACAACCACGTGAGGATGGTTAAGAGAAGAAAGCCAGTATACACCGCAGTGTGACAAAGAATTATGAGGATTGACGACATCAATGAGCTCCTGTGAACCTGGAAAATGATCCTGATGAGCCCTTGTCCCCTTTTTCTCCAATGACGGTACCACACCTCTGATCTAAGCTGTTTTTAGCTATCCAGGGTGGATGCCGATTTTTACTTCTCTCTTCAACGACTATCACGAGTTCTGAGCTGCTTTTCGGCAGTCTTGTACAGCTGTTGAGTTTCTTTTTGTGACAGTAGCCCTATAGCTGCTTTTTGGCTATTTTGGGGAGCTGTCACCTTCTTATTATCAACCCGGTCTCATGTTCTGAGCTGCTATTCGGCCGTCCTGAGCCGTGGTTGAGTTATTTCAGTAATGTCCCAGATCTGAGTTGTAAAGACCGTTCTGGTGGCTACTGATTTATTTGCCGTTTTCTTGCAAAGGTTCGGATGATCATTTTCCAGCGGTCAGAATTTGAGGGGTGTTGAACCTGCCATTTAAATGGGGTACCTTGTCAGAAAAATGAGGATAGGCTACGATTGCCGAAAAATTGTACCGACAGTACCTATGGTGCTACGAAGAAGCAATATGACCCAGCTCTTTCAGCCAAGGATCCAGACCAAGAAAACAATAATGAAGGAGCAAGACCAGTGATGCAGGCGACAATCAAATACTTGGTACAGATCCGATACTCAAGACAGTGGAACCAGTTAAGATGATTCAGAAACTTCTGCGATAAGCCAGAATCTGTCAGGAAAGCAGTTATGACCCAACTCACAGTTTGGAACCCGAAGGACCTGCATTTAGTGGAGAAACCCAATGCAAGGAGTTAGAGCTTGGGTGTCCACTAGAAAATCTGATCACCAATTCATGAAAGATTGTTAGTGCTGGATGACACACCCAGCGGAAATCACTCTTGGATTTGTGAGACCGACATATATTTCAGTCGTGAGAATCAATCACAGTCAGCTAAGTCAGCAGATCTAAAAAGAAACTGGAGCCTGTATAAGCCTGAACAAGCAAGGTAAGATCTGTCAAAATATGGATATATTAAAGCAAACCACCCCAGGTCCAGTCAGATAAAAATTTAGTGGGAACAAAAGGATACCTAAGTTGGAAACGGTTTCCTTAAGTCAGTATCTTCATACTTGTTCCCTGAGCAACCAAATCTCGAGGACGAGATTTCTTTAAGGGGGTAAGGTTTGTGACAGCCTGATTTTTGGCCCTTTCTTTTTCTTTTGTTTTTTTGAGGTTTTTGCTTGAGTTTTCTTTTTCCGTGGCTTTGTGATCTGGAAACTGAAGAAGATGAACTCTTCTTTGCTTCCAGAGTGGCTTGTCATACCCAAATCCTTCCCTAGACCCTGTCATTTTCATCCTAGCCCAAATCCCAATATTCTTTTTATTGGGAGTATTCCTTTTCAATTAAAGGAATAACTCAAATTGCCCTAGGTTGTGAAGCAACCTTTATTTCCATCACTCCTAAAATTCCCAAATAATTCTCATAAATTGTTTGGGTCATATCTTTCTCAAATATGGCAAAATATTTCATTTGTCATGTTTATCATCATGCTCAAATAATTCATTTCCTGTTCTGCCCTAAATGGCACATTGTGAAGAAAGTGCTATTTTCCTTTTCCCAATTGACCTCAAACTCCTTGGACACCTTTTCCTGTCCATATCATTGCCACCTGCCAAAATGCAACCTCATTTTCCTAGTAATTATTTAATTATGATTTTTCAAAGTTTCTATCCAGAAAGAAGCTTTGTGAAGGAAGTGCAAGGTAGGAATATACAAATGCGTTGCAATTTTCCAAGGTCTTGTATAGGCTCAAATCATGACTCTCCACCAAAGTATAGCTCATGTCATGCCTCCGTGTGAGCTCATCTTCAATTCTTTGATTATGTCCAAAAATTTCAGTTTGTGAAGCAAGTATATTTTATCTTGCTCCATTATGGCTGCCAATTTTTCTAGGCCTTCTGTTATCCATAAAACCTACCTCCACCCATTTTGGGCATGGTTCATCAATCCATTATTCCTCTAGAATTTTTGCAAGTTTCTGTCCAGAGGAGATGTTTGTGAAGCAAGTACCAGTTTGGCTTGGCCTATTGGTATGAGACCTTTTGAGCATCTTCATAGGACCAAATGACTCTGACTTGCCCAATCTGAGCTCAATTTGACACTCCATGTGAGTGCACCTTCCTGATCAAGTTTCTGGACCAGATTATGCAGTTGCAAACCAAGTGCATTAAATCTTGGTCCATTTCCTACCAAACTCCACAGTATGGTAGTTCTTCCTAATCTAATCACCCAGACAACTCATTTGGCTCTAATCTCACCTCGGTTGAGTACTATTTCACGGCCAAGTTTACTGAAGTAAACTTCGGAGGGTGATTACCATTTAACCACAGAGCTTTTAACCGAGCTACCACCGCAGTTGAAACCGCCCCAGGAAGGACTTACCCCTATACAACAATTGCCTGCCATTTTGGCTCTTCTTGATGCCAGTCTGCGCGATGACCGCCGCTTTGGCGTGCATCGGCCGCGCCCAGAACGTCTTCTTGCTCGGGCCCCTCCTCTGCTCGGTGTCTCAGCGAGCACGGGCATGTCTAGCAGCTAGCCCGCGTTGTCGCTGTTCCCCTGGAGCCGTCTCCCCCTCCCAAAGCCTCCTCGCTGGCGCTCGTCGCTGCGTGCCCACGGGCGCACTATGGCCGACCGTGCCTTAATGGCGTTCGGCCGCGTCTCTCCTTCTCTCCCTTGGCCGCCTCTTCCCCGTGAGCTCTCCCTCCTATTCCCTCACGTCGCCTGCCTCCGAGCTCATGCGCGAGCACACGCATCCGTGGCACCGGCCACGTGTCCACGGCGATGACAGCTCAGCACCTCACCCCTATACCTATATAAGGCCACACAAGCCTCTCTCGAGCACTCCATCGCCTCCGCCTCACTCCACTACCCCTCCCCAGCCTCTCATTCGAGCTCGAGAGCTCCTCTTCGCCTCTATTGGCCGCCATGGCCGTCGCTCCCCTCCGGCTAAATTATCCCAAAGTCGAGCCCCTCTCTTCCGTCCACCACCACTAGAGGCCTCCCCACTACCCACCTAGCCTCCCCATCCCCTCGCCTAGTCACTGGAGTAGGCGTGGCCGTGCTTCCCCCAGGATTGGCCGCCACGCGGTTCTTTGTTGCCGCGACCAGCTCGTGCTCCACCCCTCCCCGACGTCTCTTTCTCCTCTGGACGGCTGCGCCGTTGCATCCCGCGGCCGCCGGTGTCCTCACCTCGGCTGGAGATGGTCGGAGTTGGCCAGGCCGGCGCCGACCTCTTCCCGACCCTCGCTCCTCTGTCTCTGGTCGGGGAGGCAACAAGGAGGAAGAAGACAGGTGCAAGGAGAGGGAGATGGATAAGGCGGGCCCCCCTGTCAGCTGCTCAAGCCGGGCCCCGCCACCGCCACGTCACTTAATTAAGTGGAAGCACATTCAATGGAATACGCTTTCCCTTCGGGAGAACGTATTCTGTTGCTGCTTCAGGTGAAATACATTTTCCCTTCTCTGAACCTTAGTGCGCTTTCTGTTTTAACCACCAAGGGCATGTCTGCGAATATTCTTTTTACAGAATAGTCCCTCGGCTTCAAACGTCCGTATCTTCGCGACGGTAACTCGGTTTGAGCTGAGTCCAAAGCCCACTTCTTCATTTCGTCGAGCCCATTCTGTTGGTTTCATTTTCACTATGGTTTGACACTGTGAAAATGATCATTTTGCCCTTACGCTTAATCAGCCCCCTCTGAGAGAGAATGTTTTTCGGTGATTCGTTCTACGAGCCTCTCGCACTTTCTCCTAGTGATTTCTTCCACCCCAGGCAAGCCACAATACCCACTTGCATGATAGTCATGCAGTAGCCATGGTTTTCAACTTGAATATTTATTAAATATTTGCTTGCTTAAAATATGGATATAGTTGTTTCGATAATGCTTATGGATTCGTGCTTACTTTCTTTCTATGTTGTTATGCACCTGGTTGTCATGCCCTGCTAGTGGCTAGTATTATTTTCATATGCTTATGCTTGCTAGTGGTACATGTTGATGTTGGTGATGGCCTTCGGTGCATGACTAACGTCTGTTCTGAGCGTCGTCGTTATGCATGTCCCATTGCATCCAGTTGGTTAAATGATTACATGGTAGCCTTGTTGATATGTCTTGCATGATATTTATTGTTGATGCTAGTGGCCATGCTAGGTTTCTATGAGTAATGTTGTACTTATGATGTTCATGCTAGTCAGTATGCCATGCTTAGTTGGATATGATTCATTGTTGATATGGTGGATAGTTATGTGGTCCTCTCATGATTATATTGATATCATGCTCGTGCATTGTAATTGCATCATGTTATTTTATCATGGCTCAGCGTATTTGCATTCAAGTTTAACCGGATTAAATTGAACTTGAACGCATGTTGGCTGAGTCATGGTGCCACCATATCGAACTGACCAGTGCAACCACGCTTTCCTTTATGGGAGGGTCCTAACTGGGTCTATTGTCGTGCCTCTCACCGGTGCCTCCAACTAGGGATGGTTATGGGCGTGCGTACCCTCGCCCGGTAAGCAGACATAACCTTGTGTGCCCGTAGTTGGATGATAAGCGCTTTGGTCCCCGTTTGGGACGGACCACGACAGTGGTCGTTGTGTCTTTAGTAGACACAGGGCCACCCAGGACCAGCCCAATGGGGAGTGAGTCTGAGTGGCCGGGAGAGTGTCATAGCAGTAGATCAGTTTTGTCGGAACGCCGTTGGTGCACCCGAATGGGAGTGCGAGGCCATGGGTTCCGTGGTGTGGGTACAGTGTACTAACCTCTGTAGAGTGTATATTAAATCTATCGATAGCCGCGCCCGCGGATAAGGGCCCAGTTCGTGTCGGTCACACTGTGAGTCAACCGTAACAATAATAATGTGCTTAATAACAACCCCGGTTCGATGGTGCGATAAGTTGGTTGTGATCACCGGAATGATCACCATGGTATCGAGGATACCGAGTTGTTGGATATTCGTGATGTTGTGCGAGAATCATGGGTAAAGATCAAGCTCCTTGTGGTCATTTTGGGATTACTACGGTATTGTTTATACCAAGATTGATTTGATCCTGAGGTGATCGTATAATGTCCGAAGTTGGTAAGTGATGCATGTGATGGTTGCGAGGTAACCCGAGCAGATTAAATGGTGCATGTAGTGTCATCATGTTGCATGCTAGTATCATCAGATTTATATGTTCATGCCATGATCATCTTGTTCTAGCAGTATTAAGTTCATGTTGTTGATGCCATGTTATCCTCATGATCTCATGATAATTCCTGCTTAACCTGTAATTGCCATGCTGTTGTTTGTCTTGAATGCTTCTGGTTAATTGTGAGCTTGCAAGTACATTCAATGTACTGACCTGGCGTGTCATGCCAGCTTGCGGGTCATGCCTGGATTGCTTGCTTGTTTTGTGTTGTTCCTGTGTTCGCGAGCTAGGATAAGCGTTCCAGCCAGAGTCCCTGCGGAGTGGAGTTCACCACCGTCGTCGTTGTTTCACTGCTAGAAGTTTTTCCACTGCTTTGAGTTGTGCTGCTGCTTGCATAGAGCAACTAAGGATGGCGTACTGTCGCCATGCCGATGTTATTCATTGTAATATCAGAACCCTTGTATTCTTATTCGTGTAATAATAGAGAGATGTATTGTTCTATGCTAAGCAGTGTCGTATTCCAGAAGACTTCTCCTCGATCTCTGGGCTGGAATACGGGTTGTTCCAGTTTTCTCTGAGCCGGGGTGCCACACATGTTCTGTTATACAACTCCCGTTTAAGATTTTTTGTAGGAAAACTCCTCTCTAAATGGGAAGGTCCTTACATTATCGAGGAGGTATATTGTTCTGATGCCATTAAAATCAACAACTTCGAAGGCACAAATCCGAAGGTGGTGAACGGTCAAAGAATCAAACATTATATCTCAAGTAATCCCATAAATGTTGAAACCAATGTTATTGACACCGTAACCCCAGAGGAGTACATAAGGGACACTTTCCAGAACATGTCAGACTCTGATAAGGAATAGGTATATGGTACGGTAAGTAAACCGACTCCAAAACTGTTCTAACAACAATTTTTCTCCGTTTTGGAATACTTAAAAAATAGGACAATAAGAAGTAGTCCGAAAGGGACACGAGGCATCCATGAGGGTGGAGGGCGCGCCCTACCCCCCCTGGGCATGCCCCCTGCCTCGTGGGCACCTCGTGTGCCCTCCGGACTCTGTTTTCTTGCATGATACTTATTTTGGTCGGTAAAAGTTCATTATATAATCTCCTGAAGGTTTTGACCACCGTACCACGACAAAATCCTCTATTTTTGTTTTGAGTTGTTTCTGCCGCAGATTAGAGAAATATGTCTGAAGGAAATATGCCCTAGAGGCAATAATAAAGTTATTATTTATTTCCTTATATCATGATAAATGTTTATTATTCATGCTAGAATTGTATTAACCGGTAACATAATACTTGTGTGAATACATAGACAAACAGAGTGTCACTAGTATGCCTCTACTTGACTAGCTCGTTGATCAAAGATGGTTATGTTTCCTAGCCATTGACATGAGTTGTCATTTGATTAACGGGATCACATCATTAGGAGAATGATGTGATTGACTTGACTCATTCCGTTAGCTTAGCATTCGATCGTTTAGTATGTTGCTATTGCTTTCTTCATGACTTATACATGTTCCTATAACTATGAGATTATGCAACTCCCGTTTACCGGAGGAACACTTTGTGTGCTACCAAACATCACAACGTAATTGGGTGATTATAAAGGTGCTCTACAGGTGTCTCCGAAGGTACTTGTTGGGTTGGCATATTTTGAGAATAGGATTTGTCACTCCTATTGTCGGAGAGGTATCTCTGGGCCCACTCGGTAATGCACATCACTTAAGCCTTGCAGGCATTGCAACTAATGAGTTAGTTGCGGGATGATGTATTACGGAACGAGTAAAGAGACTTGCCAGTAACGAGATTGAACTAGGTATTGAGATACCGATGGTCGAATCTCGGGCAAGTAACATACCGATGACAAAGGGAACAACGTATGTTGTTATGCGGTCTGACCGATAAAGATTTTCGTAGAATATGTGGGAGCCAATATGAGCATCCTGGTTCCGCTATTGGTTATTGACCGGAGACATGTCTCGGTCATGTCTACATAGTTCTCGAACACGTAGGGTCCGCACGCTTAAAGTTTCGATGACGGTTATATTATGAGTTTATGAGTTTTGATGTACCGAAGGTTGTTCAGAGTCCCGGATGTGATCACGGACATGACGAGGAGTCTCAAAATGGTCGAGACATGAAGATTGATATATTGGAAGCCTATATTTGGATATCGGAAGTGTTCCGGGTGAAATCGGGATTTTATCGGAGTACCGAGGGGTTACCGGAACCCCCCGGGGGCTTAATGGGCCATAGTGGGCCTTTGTGGAGAAGAGGAGAGGCGTCCAGGGCAGGGCCGCACGCCCCTTCCCCCTAGTCCAAATAGGACAAGGAGAGGGGGCGGCACCCCCCTTTCCTTCCTCTCTCCCTCCTCTCTCCCCCTCCACTCCTAATCCAACAAGGAAAAGGGAGGGAGTCCTACTCCCGGTGGGAGTAGGACTCCTCCTGGCACGCCTCCTCCTGGCCGGCCGCACCTCCCTCCTTGCTCCTTTATATACGGGGGTAGGGGGCACCCTAGAGACACAACAATTGATCGTTTGATCTTTTAGCCATGTGCGGTGCCCCCTCCACCATAGTCCACCTCGATAATAATGTAGCGGTGCTTAGGCGAAGCCCTGCATCGGTAGAACATCATCATCGTCACCACGCCCTCATGCTGACGAAACTCTCCCTCAACACTTGGCTAGATCAGAATTCGAGGGACATAATTGGTCTGAACGTGTGCTGAACTCGGAGGTGTCGTGCATTCGGTACTTGATCGGTCGGATCGTGAAGACGTACGACTACATCAACCGCGTTGTGCTAACGCTTCCGCTTTCGGTCTACGAGGGTACGTAGACAGCACTCTCCCCTCTCGTTGCTATGCATCACCATGATCTTGCGTGTGCGTAGGATTTTTTTTGAAATTACTACGTTCCCCAACAGTAGTATCAGAGCCTGGTTTTATGCGTAGATGTCATATGCACGAGTAGAACACAAGTGAGTTGTGGGCGATATAAGTCATACTTCTTACCAGCATATCATACTTTGGTTCGGCGGTATTGTTGGATGAAGCGGCCCGGACCGACATTACGCGTACGCTTACGCGAGACTGGTTCTACCGACGTGCTTTGCACACAGGTGGCTGGCGGGTGTCAGTTTCTCCAATTTTAGTTGAACCGAGTGTGGCAACACGCCCGGTCCTTGCGAAGGTTAAAACAGCACCAACTTGACAAACTATCATTGTAGTTTTGATGCGTAGGTAAGAACGGTTCTTGCTAAAGCCCAGTAGCAGCCATGTAAAACTTGCAACAACAAAGTAGAGGACGTCTAACTTGTTTTTGCAGGGCATGTTGTGATGTGATATGGTCAAGACATGATGCTAACTTTTTATTGTATGAGATGATCATGTTTTGTAACTGAGTTATTGGCAACTGGCAGGAGCCATATGGTTGTTGCTTTATTGTATGCAATGCAATCGCCCTGCAATGCTTTACTTTATCACTAAGCGGTAGCGATAGTCGTAGAAGCATAAGATTGGCGAGACGAAAACGATGCTATGATGGAGATCAAGGTGTCGCGCCGGTGACGATGGTGATCATGACGGTGCTTCGGAGATGGAGATCACAAGCACAAGATGATGATGGCCATATCATATCACTTATATTGATTGCATGTGATGTTTATCTTTTATGCATCTTATCTTGCTTTGATTGAAGGTAGCATTATAAGATGATCTCTCACTAAATTTCAAGACAAAAGTGTTCTCCCTGAGTATGCACCGTTGCCAAAGTTCGGCGTGCCCAGACACCACGTGATGATCGGGTGTGATAAGCTCTACGTCCATCTACAATGGGTGCAAGCCAGTTTTGCGCACGCAGGATACTCTGGTTAAACTTGACGAGCCTAGCATATGCAGATATGGCCTCGGAACACTGAGACCGAAAGGTCGAGCGTGAATCATATAGTAGATATGATCAACATAGTGATGTTCACCATTGAAAGCTACTCCATTTCACGTGATGATCGGTTATGGTTTAGTTGATTTGGATCACGTGATCACTTAGAGGATTAGAGGGATGTCTATCTAAGTGGGAGTTCTTAAGTAATATGATCAATTGAGCTTAAATTTATCATGAACTTAGTACCTGATAGTATCTTGCTTGTCTATGTTGATTGTAGATAGATGGCCCGTGTTGTTGTTTCGTTGAATTTTAATGCGTTCCTTGAGAAAGCAAAGTTGAAAGATGATGGTAGCAATTACACGGACTGGGTCCGTAACTTGAGGATTATCCTCATTGCTGCATAGAAGAGTTACATCCTGGAAGCACTGCTAGGTGTACCACCTGCGCCAGCAACTACAGACATTGTGAATGCCTAGCAGTCACGTGCTGATGACTACTCGATAGTTCAGTGTGCCATGCTTTACGGCTTAGAACCGGGACTTCAACGACATTTTGAACGTCATGGAGCATATGAGATGTTTCAGAAATTGAAGTTAATATTTCAAAAGAATGCCCGAATTGAGAGATATGAAGTCTCCAATAAGTTCTACAGCTGCAAGATGGAGGAGAATAGTTCTGTCAGTGAGCATAAACTCAAGATGTCTGGGTACTGCAATCACTTGATTCAACTAGGAGTTAATCTTCCGGATGATAGCGTCATTGACAGAATTCTTCAATCACTTCCACCAAGCTACAAGAGCTTCGTGATGAACTATAACATGCAAGGGACGGATAAGACGATTCCCGAGCTCTTCGCAATGCTAAAGGCCGCGGAGGTAGAAATCAAGAAGGAGCATCAAGTGTTGATGGTAAATAAGACCACCAGTTTCAAGAAAAGGGGCAAAGGGAAGAAGAAGGGGAACTTCAAGAAAAACAGCAAGCAAGTTGTTGCTCAAGAGAAGAAACCCAAGTCTAGACCTAAGCCTGAGACTGAGTGCTTCTACTGCAAGCAGACTGGTCACTGGAAGCGGAACTGCCCCAAGTATTTGGCGAATAAGAAGGATGGCAAGGTGAACAAAGGTATATGTGATATACATGTTATTGATGTGTACCTTACTAGAGCTCGCAGTAGCACCTGGGTATTTGATACTGGTTATGTTGCTAATATTTGCAACTCGAAACAGGGACTACAGATTAAGTGAACACTGGCCAAGGACGAGATGACGATGCACGTGGGAAACGGTTCCAATGTCGATGTGATCGCCGTCGGCACGCTACCTCTACATCTACCTTCGGGATTAGTACTGGACCTAAATAATTGTTATTTGGTGCCAGCGTTGAGCATGAACATTATATCTGGATCTTGTTTGATGCGGGATGGTTATTCATTTAAATCAGAGAATAATGGTTGTTCTATTTATATGAGTAATATCTTTTATGGTCACGCACCCTTGAAGAGTGGTCTATTTTTTATGAATCTCGATAGTAGTGATACACGTATTCATAATGTTGAAGCCAAAAGATGCAGAGTTGATAATGAAAGTGCAACTTATTTGTGGCACTGTCGTTTAGGTCATATCGGTGTAAAGCGCATGAAGAAACTCCATACTGATGGACTTTTGGAACCACTTGATTATGAATCACGTGGTACTTATGAACCGTGCCTCATGGGCAAGATGACTAAAATGCCGCTCTCCGGAACTATGGAGAGAGCAACATATTTGTTGGAAATCATACATACAGATGTATGTGGTCCGATGAATATTAAAGCTCGTGGCGGATATCGTTATTTTCTCACCTTCACAGATGATTTGAGCAGATATGGGTATATCTACTTAATGAAACATAAGTCTGAAACATTTGAAAAGTTCAAAGAATTTCAGAGTGAAGTTGAAAATCATCATAACAAGAAAATAAAGTTTCTACGATCAGATCGTGGAGGAGAATATTTGAGTTACGAGTTTGGTCTACATTTGAAACAATACGGAATAGTTTCGCAACTCACGCCACCCGGAACACCACAGCATAATGGTGTGTCCGAACGTCGTAATCGTACTTTACTAGATATGGTGCGATCTACGATGTCTCTTGCTGATTTACCGCTATCGTTTTGGTGTTATGCTTTAGAGACGGCTGCATTCACGTTAAATAGGGCACCATCGAAATCCGTTGAGACGACGCCTTATGAACTGTGGTTTGGCAAGAAACCAAAGTTGTCATTTCTTAAAGTTTGGGGCTGCGATGCTTATGTGAGAAAGCTTCAACCTGATAAGCTCGAACCCAAATCGGAGAAATGTGTCTTCATACGATACCCAAAGGAGACTGTTGGGTACACCTTCTATCACAGATCCAAAGGCAAGACATTCCTTGCTAAGAATGGATCCTTTCTAGAGAAGGAGTTTCTCTTGAAAGAAGTGAGTGGGAGGAAAGTAGAACTTAATGAGGTAATTGTACCTGCTCCCTTATTGGAAAGTAGTTCATCACATAAACCGGTTCCTGTGATGCCTACACCAATTAGTGAGGAAGTTAATGATGATGATCATGGAACTTCAAATCAAGTTGTTACTGAACCTCGTAGGTCAACCAGAGTAAGATCCGCACCATAGTGGTACGGTAATCCTGTTCTGGAGGTTATGTTACTAGACCATGATGAACCTACAAACTATGAAGAAGCAAGGTGAGCCCAGATTCTGCAAAATGGCTTGAGGCCATGAAATGTGAGATGGGATCCATGTATGAGAACAAAATCTAGACTTTGGTTGACTTACCCAATGATCGGCAAGCCATTGAGAATAAATGGATCTTCAAGAAGAAGACTGACGCTGACGGTAATGTTACTGTCTATAAAGCTCGACTTGTTGCAAAAGGTTTTCGACAATTTCAAGGGATTGACTACGATGAGACTTTCTCACCCGTAGCGATGCTTAAGTCTGTCCAAATCATGTTAGCAATTTCTGCATTTTATGATTATGAAATTTGGCAAATGGATGTCAAAACTGCATTCCTGAATGGATTTCTGGAAGAAAAGTTGTATATGATGCAACTAGAAGGTTTTGTCGATCCAAAGGGAGCTAACAAAGTGTGCAAGCTCCAGTGATCCATTTATGGAATGGTACAAGCCTCTCGGAGTTGGGATAAATGTTTTGATAGTGTGATCAAAGCATTTGGTTTTATACAGACTTTTGGAGAAGCCTGTATTTACAAGAAAGTGAGTGGGAGCTCTGTAGCATTTCTGATATTATATGTGGATGACATATTGTTGATTGGAAATGATATAGAATTTCTGGATAGCATAAAGCAATACTTGAATAAGAGTTTTTCAATGAAAGACCTCGGTGAAGCTGCTTATATATTGGGCATCAAGATCTATAGAGATAGATCAAGACGCTTAATTGGACTTTCACAAAGCACATACCTTGAAAAAGTTTTGAAGAAGTTCAAAATGGATCAAGCAAAGAAAGGGTTCTTGACTGTGTTACAAGGTGTGAAGTTGAGTAAGACTCAATGCCTAACCACTACAGAAGATAGAGAGATGATGAAAGATGTTCCCTATGATTCAGCCATAGGCTCTATCATGTATGCAATGCTGTGTACCAGACCTGATGTGTGCCTTGCTATAAGTTTAG
The DNA here is from genome assembly GCF_056163025.1 of Triticum urartu. Taxonomy (NCBI): domain Eukaryota; kingdom Viridiplantae; phylum Streptophyta; class Magnoliopsida; order Poales; family Poaceae; genus Triticum; species Triticum urartu. The sequence continues at coordinate 299,422,876 of NC_141877.1, forward strand.
CAGGGAGGTACCAAACTAATCCAGGAGTGGATCACTGGACAGCGGTCAAGGACATCCTGAAATACCTGAAAAGGACTAAGGATATGTTTCTCGTTTATGGAGGTGACAAAGAGATAATCGTAAATGGTTACGTCGATGCAAGCTTTGACACTGATTCGGATGATTCAAAATCGCAAACCGGATACGTGTTTACATTGAACGGTGGAGCTGCCAGTTGGTGCAGTTCTAAACAAAGCGTCGTGGCGGGATCTACGTGTGAAGCGGAGTACATAGCTGCTTCAGAAGCAGCAAATGAAGGAGTCTGTATGAAGGAGTTCATATCCGATCTAGGTGTCATACCTAGTGCATCGGGTCCAATGAAAATCTTTTGTGACAATACTGGTGCAATTGCCTTGGCGAAGGAATCCAAATTTCACAAGAGAACCAAGCACATCAAGAGATGCTTCAATTCCATCCGGGATCTAGTCCAGGTGGTAGACATAGAAATTTGCAAGATACATACAGATCTGAATGTTGCAGACCCGTTGACTAAGGCTCTTCCACGAGCAAAACATGATCAGCACCAAGGCTCCATGGGTGTTAGAATCATTACTGTGTAATCTAGATTATTGACTTTAGTGCAAGTGGGAGACTGAAGGAAATATGCCCTAGAGGCAATAATAAAGTTATTATTTAATTCCTTATATCATGATAAATGTTTATTATTCATGCTAGAATTGTATTAACCGGAAACATAATACTTGTGTGAATACATAGACAAACAGAGTGTCACTAGTATGCCTCTACTTGACTAGCTCGTTGATCAAAGATGGTTATGTTTCCTAGCCATTGACATGATTTGTCATTTGATTAACGGGATCACATCATTAGGAGAATGATGTGATTGACTTGACCCATTCCGTTAGCTTAGCACTCGATCGTTTAGTATGTTGCTATTGCTTTCTTCATGACTTATACATGTTCCTATAACTATGAGATTATGCAACTCCCGTTTACCGGAGGAACATTTTGTGTGCTACCAAACATCACAACGTAATTGGGTGATTATAAAGGTGCTCTACAGGTGTCTCCAAAGGTACTTGTTGGGTTGGCGTATTTCGAGATTAGGATTTGTCCCTCCGATTATCGTAGAGGTATCTCTGGGTCCACTCAGTAATGCACATCACTTAAGCCTGGCAAACATTGCAACTAATGAGTTAGTTGCGGGATGATGTATTATGGAACGAGTAAAGAGACTTGTCGGTAACGAGATTGAACTAGGTATTGAGATACCGACGATCGAATCTCGGGCAAGTAACATACCGATGAAAAAGGGAACAACGTATGTTGTTATGCGGTCTGACCGATAAAGATCTTCGTAGAATATGTGAGAGCCAATATGAGCATCCTGGTTCCGTTATTGGTTATTGACCGGAGACGTGTCTCGGTCATGTCTACATAGTTCTCGAACACGTAGGGTCCGCACGCTTAAATTTTCGGTGACGGTTATATTATGAGTTTATGAGTTTTGATGTACCGAAGGTTGTTCGGAGTCCCGGATGTGATCACGGACATGACGAGGAGTCTCAAAATGGTCGAGACATGAAGATTGATATATTGGAAGCCTATATTTGGATATCGAAAGTGTTCCGGGTGAAATCGGGATTTTACCGGAGTATCGAGGGGTTACCGGAACCCCCCGGGGGCTTAATGGGCCATAGTGGGCCTTTGTGGAGAAGAGGAGAGGCGGCCAGGGCAGGGCCGCGCGCCCCTTCCCCCTAGTCCGAATAGGACAAGGAGAGGGGGGCGGTGCCCCCCTTTCCTTCCTCTCTCCCTCCTCTTTCCCCCTCCACTCCTAATCCAACAAGGAAAAGGGAGGGAGTCCTATTCCCGGTGGAAGTAGGACTCCTCCTGGCGCGCCTCCTCCTGGCCGGTCGCACCTCCCCCCTTTCTCCTTTATGTACGGGGGCAGGGGGCACCCTAGAGACACAATAATTGATCATTTGATCTTCTAGCCGTGTGCGGTCCCCCCTCCACCCTAATCCACCTCGATAATACTGTAGCGGTGCTTAGGCGAAGCCCTGCATCGGTAGAACATCATCATCGTCACCACGTCGTCGTGCTGGCGAAACTCTCCCTCAACACTCGGCTGGATCGGAGTTTGAGGGACATCATCGGGCTGAACGTGTGCTGAACTCGGAGGGGCCATGCGTTCGGTACTTGATCGGTCGGATCATGAAGATGTACGACTACATCAACTGCGTTGTGCTAACGCTTCCGCTTTCGGTCTATGAGGGTACGTGGACATCACTCTCCCCTCTCGTTGCTATGCATCACCATGATCTTGCGTGTGCGTAGGAATTTTTTTGAAATTACTACGTTCCCCAACAATGTCGTCCCAGGATTCGGAGGGAGAAAGCTATGTGGATGATTACATTGCAGACCCTAAGGTCTACGGGGACTTGGAGCATTGTGGTTGGACCGCGGAGGAAGAAGAAGACTATGATCCTAGGGGAAAGGAGGAGACGAGCTCGGATGAAGATGAAGTCCCATTACCTCAACCTGGGGACATGCATGTGGAGTTCAAAAAGTCAAGCCTCCCTAATAGAGCAAAGAAACCTAAAATCGAGTTTATCCCTTTTCGCCTCTTGCAGGAGAACAAACAGGAACTATGCAAAAAGATATTAAGCCTTGAGCAGGAGATCGATGACCTAAGGGAGCAAAATTCTATCCTCAAGCGCAAATTAAGGAAGAAGCCTACGTCATCAACAACTCCATCATCACCACCTCCGAAGAAAGAGACATAAACACATGGGTATGGGCACTCCCCTTGGCAACTGCCAAGCTTGGGGGAGGTGCCCCGGTATCGTATCACCATCACACTTCTATCTTTACAGTTTTTCTTAGTTTGATCCTTTTGGTTATATCTTGATCTAGTAGAATAAAGTTTAGTATGATCTAGCTTTGAGTTTTTGTGTTGATCCTTATCTATGTAATCGAGTCCATGAGTTATATATAATAAAGATTAGTCTTGAGTCGAGGGCTTGGTTATCTTGCTATGATCTTGAGGGAATAAAAGAAAAAATAAAGAATAAAAAGAAATAAAGAGATCATATTGATCTTATGGAGAGTAATGACTTCACATATAAAGAGTATGAGGAATAAAAGTTGTTGAGAGTTGACAAGCATAGTTTTGGTCACCATTGCAATTAATAGGAAGTAATAAAGAAAGAGAGGTTTTCACATATAAATATAATATCTTGGACACCTTTTATGATTGTGGGCACTTATTAAAATATGTCATGCTAAAAAGTTGATGTTGGACAAGGAAGACAACGTAATGGGTTATGTTTTCTTATACCCGGAATAAATTTATGTTGTGATGGATCATCCAACATGTTGAGCTTGCCTTTCCCCCTCATGCTAGCCAAATTCTTTGCACCAAGTAGAGATACTACTTGTGCTTCCAAATATCCTTAAGCCCAGTTTTGCCATGAGAGTCCACCATGTCTACCTATGGATTGAGTAAGATCCTTCAAGTAAGTTGTCATTGTTGCAAGCAATAAAAATTGCTCTCTAAATATGTATGATCTATTAGTGTGGAGAAAATAAGCTTTATACGAGCTTGTGATATGGAAGAAATAAAAGTGACGGACTGCATAATAAAGGTCCCTATCACAAGTGGCAATATAAAGTGACGATCTTTTGCATTAAGATTTTGTGCAACCAACCATAAAAGCACATGACAACCTCTGCTTCCCTCTGCGAAGGGCCTATCTTTTATTTTTGTCTTATACCTTATACAAGAGTCATGGTGATCTTCACCTTTCCTTTTTACACTTTATCCTTTGGCAAGAACTATTTGGAAAGATCTTGATATATATATATATATATATATATCCAATTGGATGTGAGTTTTCATAAAGCATTATTGTTGACGTTACCCTTGAGGTAAAAGGTTGGGAGGCAAAACTATAAGCCCCTATCTTTCTCGGTGTCCGATTAAAACTTCATGCCCATAAGTATTGTGTGAGTGTTAGCAATTGTGAAAGACTAAATGATAGTTGAGTATGTGGACTTGCTGAAAAGCTCTTATATTGACTCTTTCCGATGTTATGATAAATTGCAATTGCTTCAATCACTGAAATTATAGTTTGCTAGTTTTTCAATGAAGTTTCTGATCCATACTTTACATTGTGAATAGATTGTTAATTCAGCATAAGAAAATCATATGACAATATATATATATATATATGTTGCTATTCTAAGAATGATCATGATGCCCTCATGTCCGTATTTTATTTTATCGACACATCTATGTCTAAACATGTGGACATATTTTTTGATATCGGCTTCCGCTTGAGGACAAGCAAAGTCTAAGCTTGGGGGACTTGATATGTCCATTTTGCATCATGCTTTTATATCGATATTTATTGCATTATGGGTTGTTATTACAAATTATGTCAAAATACTTATGCCTTTTCTCTCTTATTTTACAAGGTTTACATGAAGAGGGAGAATGCCGGCAGCTGGAATTCTGGGTTGGTAAAGGAGCAAATATTAGAGACCTATTCTGCACAACTCCAGAAGTCCTGAAACTCCATGAAAGTCAGTTTTGGAATATATTAAAAATATTGGGCGAAGAAAGCACCAGAGGGGGGCCACCCACTGTCCACGAGGGTGGAGGGCGCGCCCTACCCCCTAGGCGGGCCCCTGCCTCGTGGGCTACCTGGAAGCCACCCGATGCCCATCTTCTGGTATAAGGTGTCCTTTGCCCTGGAAAAATCATAAGGAAGCTTTCAGGACGAAGCGCCATCGTCTCGAGGCGGAACCAATCTAGGGCTCCGGTGGAGCTGTTCTGTCGGGGAAACATCCCTCCGGGAGGGGGAAATGGTCACCATCTTCATCACCATCGATCCTCTGATCGGGAGGGGGTCAATCTCCATCAACATCTTCACTAGTACCATCTCCTCTCAAACCCTAGTTCATCTCTTGTATCCGATCTTTGTCTCAAAACCTCAGATTGGTACCTGTTGGTTGCTAGTAGTGTTGATTACTCCTTGTAGTTGATGCTAGTTGGTTTATTCGGTGGAAGATTATATGTACAGATCCTTTATGCACATTAATAACCCTCTGATTATGAACATGAATATGATTTGTGAGTAGTTACATTTGTTCCTGAGGACATGGGAGAAGTCTTGTTATAAGTAGTCATGTGAATTTGGTATTCGTTCGATATTTTGATGAGATGTATGTTGTCTTTCCTCTAGTGGTGTTATGTGAACGTCGACTACATGACACTTCACCATTGTTTGGGCCTAGGGGAAGGCATTGGGAAGTAATAAGTAGATGATGGGTTGCTAGAGTGGCAGAAGCTTACACCCTAGTTTATGCGTTGCTTCATAAGGGGCTGATTTGGATCCATATGTTTCATGCTATGGTTAGGTTTACCTTAATTATTCTTTCGTAGTTGCGGATGCTTGCGAGGGGGGTTAATCATAAGTGGGATGCTTGTCCAAGGAAGGGCAGTACCCAAGCACCGGTGCACCCACATATCAAATTATCAAAGTGACGAACGTGAATCATATGAGCATGATGAAAACTAGCTTGACGATAATTTCCATGTGTCCTTGGGAGCGCCTTCCTTTATATAAGAGTTTGCCCAGGCTTGTCCTTAGGTACAAAAAGGATTGGGCCACCTTGCTACACCTTGTTTACTTTTGTTACTTGTTACCCGTTACGAATTACCTTATCACAAAACTATCTTTTATCGATAATTTCAGTGCTTGCAGAGAATACCTTACTGAAAACTGCTTGTCATTTCCTTCTGCTCCTCGTTGGGTTCGACACTCTTACTTATCGAAAGGACTACGATAGATCCCCTATACTTGTGGGTCGTCACACCCCTTTGTTGATACTGATGCATATGTAGCTAGTTCTGATGTAAGTCTTGCTGAGTACATTTGTACTCACGTTTGCTTAACTTATGTTTTTGTAGAGAGACTTCAGTCTCACTAGTAGTTCCGCATGGACTTCGAATTTTAGTTTGTTACCTTAGCTACGATCTTGTACCCTTTGGAGGGTCTTGTAGATAGATAGGCTTACTAGCCTTCTCTCTTTTCAGATGTCTGTAGTCAGACATGTTTATGCTTCCGCCTGTGCTTGTTGCTTGTATGACTTGAATGCTGGGTCATCAGACCCATGTTTGTAATATCTGGCTCTTCGGAGCCTAATGAATAAATACTTTGAGTCATAGAGTTTTGTTGTGATGCCATGTTGTATTTGCACATATCAAGCATATTGTGTGTATGTTATTGAAATGCTTGGTGTGTGTGGGATCCGGCAACCTAGTTGTTTATTCTTGGTAGCCTCTATTATGGGGAAATGTCTCCTAGTGCTTCCACTAAGCCATGGTAGCTTGCTACTGCTCTGGAACACTTAGGCTGGCGGGCATGTGTCCTTCTTCATTCATGTGTTTGTCCCTTCGGGGAAATGTCACGCGTTGTTCCTTTAAGTCCTTGTAGCTTGCTACGACTTGGTTTCATACATTGATGACCGACATGTTCGTTGTTGGGTCATGTATGCATGTCCCTGTATGTTAGTGCCACCTTGGGTTTACGACTAGACATGTCGGCCCGGGTTCTCTGTCATATGGATACTGGCGACATTATCATATACGTGAGCCAAAAGGGGCAAACGGTCCCGGGTCGGGTAAGGTGGCACCCGTGGGAATACTGTGCGTGAGGCCGCAAGTGATTTGATGTGTTACATGCTAGGTCGGTGTAACTTAGGATCAGGGTCCCGACATTATATATGTCCATTAGATCTTATATGAAGATCCGTGTAAAATTTTCTTTTCGGGTTTTCTTATTTTTTTCTCTTAAATCTCAGTCGAGTGAGACATAGCAACAACATAAAACAGGGGCTCGGGCGTCATTAATGGAGAAGTTGGGAGAGAGGTGGGCGGCGGATGCAGGTCAAAGGGCTCGCCTCCCTATAAGCACGCACAAGGTTTTGCTCGCATGCCTTTCGTACTCAAATAGCTACCCCGCACGACGCCTCCTAGCCAATAAAAAAGGGAAGCATGGTGGCACGTAAATGGTTAGTAGAACGCCCACGGTCTCAATAATACATGTGTTTTCAACTGTAACGTGACAGCTCTTGTTCCAAAATGACTTTGTTAGTTGTTAATGTGTGCGCCTTCGCAAATCGGACACAAAATTTACCACAACATGTTGGTGCCATGTGAAGACAGTATGCTAAGTTTCATGATTTTCAAGCGACTTTTGGATTTACAAAAATTTAAAAACCAAGTTTCTCTATGTTTCTGACCTAGCCACGATGCCCAAATGTTTGAAATTCATTCCAATTTCTTGCATTGGACCTAAACATTTACTCAAGGACACACATATGATTTTTTTCAACCAGCTTTGGTGCACTGGAGCATGTGCATGTAGTTCAAATTTGAATTATGCACAATAAATGCCTATAAAACTCAGTTAATGTATAAAAAGGCCAGACAAACCCGAATTAATTCCTAACATTAGCACGATACTCCTATTGGTGTATGTTGCCTCTATGAACAAAAGCAAGGCGAGAAGAGACGGTCTATGTCGTTTCGCACACAGAGGTGATACGTCCCCTCTCACACCCATGAGGCTTCTTGAGAGAAGCTCCGTTTTTGTAAGAAGCTTACACCAAAACTTGTCCCAAATCAGACAATTTTTATACCGCAACATGTTGGTGCCATTTTCATGATACCATGCCAAGTTTCTCGATTTTCAAGCGATTTTTTGGATTTACAGTAATTTAGAAACCAATTGTCTCAATGTTTCCAGACGAGCCACGATGACAAGGTGTTTGCAATTCATTCCCATTTTTTCATGGGACCTAAACGTTCACCCAAGGACACATATATGATTTTTCACTCATTTCAGTGCACTGGAGCATGTGCTTATAGTTCAAATTTTAATTATGCACATTAGATGCCTAGAAACTCAATTAATGTATTTAAAAGGCAAAACGAACCCGAATTAATTCCTAAATTTGAAATATACTCCTATTGGTCTACGTTGCCTATGTAAAAAATCAAGGCGGGAAGAGCCGGTCTATGTCGTTTCGCACACAGAGGTGACACGTTCCCTCTCGGAACCATGAGGCTTCTTGAGAGAAGCTCTGTTTTGTAATAATCTTACACCAAAACTTGTCCCAAATCAGACAATTTTTTTACCACAATATGTTGGTGCCATTTCATGATACTATGCCAAGTTTCCTGTTTTTCAGGCGATTTTTGGATTTACAGGAATTTAAAAACCAAGTATCTTAATGTTTCCATCCGAGCCACGATGTCGTAGTGTTTGAAATTCATTCCCATTACATGGGACCTAAACATTCACCCAGGGACACATATATGACTTTTCAACTCATTTCGGTGCGCTGGAGCATGTGCTTGTAGTTCAAATTTGAATTATGCATATTAAATGCATAGAAACTCAATTAATGTATTAAAAATGCCAAACAAACCCTGAATAATTCCAATTTTAACACGCCACTCATATAGTTGCATGTTCACTGCACATAAATGTTCTAGCAATTTAAACACCGTCCTTTCCCTCTGTAACACTTTTTTGTCTTTCAAATCAAAATAAAAAAATCAGGTACACCAAAAAGAGTTTACTAGCAAAAATCGTGTGTGATGCGATATAAAATATCTTGGTGCACCCTATTGTATGGCTTACACCAGAAGCTCCGTCGTCTACAGTCCACCTCCCGCGCTTCAACCACACTTGCGCGCCAGTTTCCTGCGGTACCGAGCGAATTTTTTTGGCAACCGTGGAAATATCTTGCTCCCTGCCCCTCCTCCTGACCAAAAGACACATTTCCACTATTTATCCTTCCTTTCCAAGTTCAAGCCTTCACTGCTAACTTGCAGCGCCGCCTCCTGATCGGCGAGCCTTCTTATTCTTGCGCGGCCTCGTCGATATAGCACTACTAGGAAAAGGGCTATAAATAGGATTGACACTAATAGCGCACCAGGAAGTAGTGCGCCACTACTATATACTAATGGTGCACCAATTGGTGATGCGCCATTAGTGTGGAAGACACTAATGGCGCACCAGAAAACAGGTGCGCCACTAGTGATAATTTTTTTTACATACATACTAATGGTGCATCCTACCGAAGTGCGCCATTACTAGTTCTAACTAGTAATGGCGCACCAGACATGGAGTGCGCCAGTACTGGATTTTTTTTTATTCTTTATTTTTGCAAAACTACTAATGGCGCACCGCCTCACAGTGCGCCATTACTAGTTTAAACTACTAATGGCGCACCCTGTAAAAGCGCGCCATTAGTATATATATATTTTTTACTTTTCTGCAAAACTACTAATGGCGCATCACCTGCAGGTGCGCCATTAGTAACCAGGGTTACTAATGGCGCATGTGCAGGTGGTGCGCCATTAGTAACCTGGGACCCCAACAAGATATTTTGGACAGCCCCACACCTACCCACTCACTTTCCCCACTTCATTCCCTCCACCTCCTTCTCCAAGCTTTCGGCTGCCTCCTCCTCCTCACCTCATTTCCGCCATAGATTCATCAAAATTAAGTGGTGAAATTACCTTTTTTGATAGGTAAGTAAGGGGAAAGCTATCTTCATGATGTAGATCTACTTTTTTTTCTCCCTAGCTCGCTCCAACAACGTGCACATGCACTTTTTGTGGCCTAGCTACATCTATGTATGTTTGTGGTGTTGCATGTGTTTGTGGTGTTGCATATATGTTTGTGTTTGCAGGTACTGGTATTTGAAATGCGATAGTTGCCAATATTTTGCCGGAATGTTGATTCATTTCCATTTCGGCGAGAATTTTGGCACTATGCATTCTTTTTGGTCCTATTTTTAGGGAAGGTCATGCCAAATTTTTTGTTGGTTCTAAAATATCGTTTTGCTCTACCCCGCAGGCGACCATGGTCCGCACGATGACCGAAGGCATCGTGAATAGGTTTTTGAGCTCCGCGAAGGCCGAGATGCTTCAAAAGAACGAGACGGAGATAAGATGTCCGTGTCGAAGATGCAAGCTGAAGAGCCTTATTGCGGACCCGGATTCCGGGCAGGTGCGGGACCACCTGCTCTTGCGTGGTTTCATGGATGGCTATCGGTGGCAAGGTGATGAAGATGACTATGAAGTCGTCCATGGGGGGCGGGCAAGAAATGAGGAAGGGCAACAAGACAAGTACCACCGCGGCGAGGGCGGGCGAGAACACGAAGAATCTCCAGGACATGATCACAACGGTGATGCTGTACACAGTCATCATCTAGAAGATGTCGTACATGATGATGAGGAAGATCAAGACGAAGGGCATGATCATGAAGATGAAGATGCCGGAGTAGACGATGGTGGAGGCTGGGTGCAGGACCCTCATATTCAAGAGCTGCTTCTCAAGCAGATGGATAACGCAAGAGCTGCCGCCCGAGAGAAAGCCAAGCTGGATCAACTGGAGATAGACGCGGTTACTCCATTGTATGAAGGATGCAGGCCCGAGGATACCCACCTGAAAGTAACGCTCATGGCTCTGGAGATGAAGGTAAAACACAAAATGACCGACGCATGCTTCGACAAGAACATGTCATTCTGGCACGAACGTCTACGTCTTCCCAAGGGGAACAAGTGCCCGACCAGTTTCAAGGAGGCGAAGAAAATCATGTGTCCTCTGGATTTACCGCACGTGAAATACCATGTGTGCATGAACAATTGCATCATTTATCGGGACGAGCACGCGGAGTCTACCATATGTCCGGTGTGCGGCGTCACTCGATAGAAGAAGAGGAAGAAAGCTCCTCGAAAATCGGTGTGGTACTTTCCGATCACTCCTGGTCTGCAGCGGTATTTCACGGACCCTAAGGTAGCAAAGCTCCTGTGTTGGCACGTGGATAGGGAGGAGAAGAAGCGGGAAGATGACAGAAATGATCCGGAGATAAATAAAACAGACAAGATGCTGAGTCACCCTAAGGATGCGAGCCAGTGGCAAGCGTTGAACTTCGATTACCCAGAATTTGGGAAGGATCCACGGAACATCATGCTGGGCGCGAGCACCGATGGAGTCAATCCGTTTGGCAGCCAGAGAAGCACACATAGCACGTGGCCTGTGTTTGTGTGGATGTACAACCTTCCCCCCTGGTTGTGCATGAAGAGGAAGTACATTCACATGAGTATGCTAATTGAAGGGCCGAAACAACCAGGGAACGACATCAATCTATATCTGGGGCTGCTGAAAGAGGAGCTAGACACGCTATGGAAAACGCCAGCCAATATGTGGGACGCCGCAGAGAAAGAATATTTCCCTATGAGAGCCGCACTGCTCACGACGGTGCACGACTATCTCGGTTACGGATATTTCGCGGGGCAGGTAGTCCACGGATTTTCTGGATGCGTAAGGTGCATGGATGACTCAACGTATCGCCAGCTAGATAGAGATCCCAGGTCTTCGAAAACCGTGTTCATGGGACATCGAAGGTGGCTTCGCGACGATGACCCGTGGAGGAAACGCAAGGATCTGTTCGATGGTGAAACCGAACCCCGAAAACGCCCGCGTACGAGGAGCTGCGAGGAAATAGACGAGTTGTTGAAAAATTGGAAAGATTGCCCACTGCCGGGAAAGAAGCAAAAGGCGCCAGAGCTGGGAAAGAAGCGAAAGGCGCCAGAGCCGCTGCTGAAGGTATGGAAAACGAGGTCTGTTTTCTGGGACTTGCCGTACTGGAAGATCCACCGTGTGCCTCACAGCCTTGATGCCATGCATATCACGAAGAACGTGTGCGAGAGTCTGCTTGGTACCCTGCTCAACATGCCAGAGAGGACCAAAGATGGGCCGAAAGCAAGGGCAGACTTGAAATCAATGGGCATCAGGCAGGAGCTTCACGCTAATGATGATGATGATGATGATGATGATGAGGCGAAGCAGGACACAGAAACTCGTCGCAAAGGCAAAAAGGCCAAGAAGACCGGAAGTGACTACCCTCCCATGTGCTTCACTCTAAGTCAGGAGGAGATCGAGCAGTTTTTCACCTGCCTCGTAGGAGTAAAACTTCCTTACAGTTACGCGGGGAAGATAAGCAGATACCTAGACCCAGCGAAGCAGAAGTTCAACGGGATGAAGTCTCACGACTGTCACGTGCTGATGACGTGGATACTTCCAGTTGCAATCTGTGGGATCATGGACGCGCACGTCCGTGAAACGCTATTTGGCCTATGCAACTTTTTTGACGTCATCTCTCGGAAGTCGATTGGCGTGAGGCAACTCAGAAGGCTACATGAAGAGATCATGGTGATACTATGCGAGCTTGAGATGTACTTCCCGCCCGCATTCTTCGACGTTATGGTGCATATGCTGGTCCATATCGTGGAGGATATCATCCAACTCGGGCCGACGTTCCTGCACAGCATGATGCCGTTCGAAAGGATGAATGGTGTCATCAAAGGATACGTTCGCAACATGTCACGTCCAGCGGGAAGTATAGCCAGGGGCTTTCTGACCGAAGAGTGCACCTCCTACTGCACGAATTATCTAGGCATCGAGAACCCCGTTGGTCTGCCCGTCAATAGGCACCTCGGCAGGCTCGCTGGATGGTGTCACCGTGAGGGTCGTCGCGAAATGCATGTCGACTTCGAGGGTCGACTCACCGACTTTGAAAGAGCAAACCTAGTCGTGCTACAACACATAGACGTGGTTGATCCTTGGGTGGTAGAGCACAAAACCTTTATTGAGAAGACGTACAATGACTGAGGCCAACAGAGGACGGACAGAGATATAATCAAAGAGCACAACTCATGTTTCACGCATTGGTTCAAGCAGAAGCTTCTGTCATACCCTTTACATGAGGATTCTTCCGCGGAAGAACAACTCATATTCGCCTTGTCACAGGGCGCCGAGCACAACCTGATGACCTATGAGGCGTACGATATCAATGGCTACACATTCTACACTGAGGACAAGGACATGAAGAGCGATGGTTATCAGAACTCCAGGGTAACGATGGAATCCTACACCGGTAATGACAAGGACAGATACTACGGAAGGATCGAGGAGATCTGGGAGCTGAGCTATGCTGGAGAGAAGGTCCCGATGTTCCGTGTCAGATGGGCCAAGAGTGTCCTAAAAGAAGACCAGTATTTCACCACCATGGTTATACCCGAAGCCAAATCCAAGACCGCGGGCGCAAACGTCACCGTGAAAAATGAGCCATGGGTACTGGCTTCCCAAGTGGACCAATGCTTCTTCATTACCGACACATCAAAGCCCAGTCGTGTTGTCGTGAGGAGAGGCAAAAGGAAGATCATCGGAATGGATGGAGTGGCCAATGAGCAAGACTTCGACAAGTATGGCGACCCGAAGATCGAACATGACGACGACGATGAAGTAGCAGCACACACCACAACAAGAAGCAGGACCACCCTACCTAAAGGACGTCCGTTCCACAGAAGAACTCCATTTGCGAAAAAGAGGGCAAGAAGATTGTGAACAGATAGCTAGCTAAGATCGATTGTATTTAAATCATAGTCTTCATTTCTCGATTGTATTTCATGGGCACTTTTTGATATCATGAATATTTTTAAATTTCACGGGCACTTTTTGAATTCATAAGGACACTCGATCTCGATCCCCCTCCACCGCCGCCGACGAGCACCCGGCCGCCCGCACCCTCCCCTGCTCCACCGCCGCCAACGGGCACCCCCCGCACCCTCCCCCGCTCCATTGCCGCCGCCGATGATATTTTCAAGTAACAAATTTGAATATATTTTTAAAAAAATTATTACTGTTTTTATAAAAAAAATATTACTGTTATGATTTAAACAAGTTTGAACATATTTAAACACAAATAAATATCAAACAGCATTTAAAATGCAAAAAAAATATTGCGGAGCCTGGGAATCAAACCCAGGACCTCCTGGTGTGTGTGCTGCGTGCTGACCAGTCGGGCTAGTGGGCGGGTTCTAATGTGGATTGGGTTAGGTGCAATATAACCTGTGCTCGAACTGTAATAAAAAAAATTCTAATGGCGCACCGCTGCGGGGTGCGCCATTGCTATGTAAAAAAAGATTTCTAATGGCGCACCGCTGCGGGGTGCGCCATTGCTATCTAAAAAAAGATTTCTAATGGCGCACCGCTGTGGGGTGCGCCATTGCTATCTAAAAAAAAGATTTCTAATGGCGCACCGAGGTCTGGTGCGCCATTAGTAAGCTTCCCCCTAGCTATCTCCCTCTCCCTCGCCAGATCCCCTTCGACCCTCTCTCCCTCGCCACCAGATCCGCATCGATCGATCGACCCACCCCCAACCCAACCCCAGAAGCGAGCGAGCGACCGCCTAGGGTTTCGACCGCCGCCGTCCGCCGCGTCTCATCCTCCCGTCCGTCGCCTTCGCCGCTCCGTCGCCCCGTCGCCCTCGCCGCTCCGCCCCAACCAAGGTGCTCCCTCCACCCCGCCTGCCCCTGCCGTCCTCCGCCACCGGCCCCCTGCTCTCCTTCGACCGCGGCGAGCGAGGAACCGGACGAGCTCGGACCCTGACCCCGACCCCAACCCCTCCGGCGACCAGGTACCTCTCCTCCTTCCTCCTTCTTCCCTCTCTCCACCATTCCCCATTCCCTCCCTCCCCTCGACCGTGGCAGTCTATGGTTGCAAGATTGGGGAGGGCCTCCTCCTTCCTCCTTTTCCACTGCTGGTGGCAACATCCTCAACCCCCCGTCTTTTTTTCATTTTTGTTAGTTTGATTATCTGTAAATTGATGTGCCATGACCCAGTAGAGGCACATCCGAATTTTGTGTTTAGTTTTCTCACCCCAAATTGCATCCCATGACCCAGTAGACTAGTACAGATGACATGCCATGACCTAGTGCACTAGTAGAAATGTCATGGAAAATTTCACCACCATTCTGTACCATGGTATTTTTATGATATGTAGTTTTTGATCTGGTTCAGAACTGGTAGGGGTATTCTAGGGCAATTTCCAATATGCAGTGAATGGAAAATTTAGATTCGTTCCACCACAATTTTTCCATTTTGTTTTTAGGGAGAACCAAATTTTGCCGCGGCAAATTCATACGTTCTGCCATCACTACATATGAGTTCTTTCTTGCCATGTCGTAGTTGCCATCAAGTTTTACATTTCTGTCATAGTTTTGACGTGTCAATCGCATTATTTCTTCGAGCTGATGCATTGATTATGCCTTTGAGGCAGTTAGTTAACCTCTCACCTATGTTCATGCAGGGATATTATTCTTGGAAAAGCCACTGTTGGTGACGGAATAGAAAGATAAGCAGGTACCTATCTTCAGTCCCAATCTAACAGGGTAGTCCATGGATTCAAACTAGCTAAAGGAGATTCAAACTGCCGAACCTTTAGGTTAACAACTCAACACAAACCAATCCCTGAAAGCAAAAACACAACACAAACCAAGTGCATTATTTTTGTGACTGTTTTCATGTTTGCAGAACCAATATTTTTGTGCCAACAATCAGTTTACTCCCTCATGCCAACAACCACTCATTTTTCAGTTAACTCCTTACAGTTCAGATCATATTTTGATTGTCAACAATAGTGGACTTTTACGGCTTTTTTAGAGGCAATACTAGTGGATATTAGGCCTTTTTACAGGCAATAATAGTGGAATTTTAGGCTTTTTTTGGAGGAGTGTGTTTCATGCTGGTCTATAGTGACGAATTAGTCAGAATTGTGTATGATTGTGCCTAAAGTAGATAATCTAAAGATACAGAAAAATAATTAGGGGAGCATGTGTGAATCTAAAGTATATTGTCAACTTCCAACATTTTCTCTGTTGTCCATGTGGTTGAAGCAATGAAGTTGAGTGTGTCATTCTTGAGCTGAAATAGAACTTGACAGCCTGTACAGTGAATATATGCAGTGAACAGAAATTGACAGGTTTTCTTGACTGAATTCAGTCCTGTACAGTGAATATATGCAGTCAATATACAATCATTGTAATTTTTGGGAGTAATTTTTGGTGTCAAATCACTCAAGCAGTAACTGAATTTTCAAACTGAACTTGACACAATACTATTCAGTTAATTTGCTTGGACAGTAGTATGTATGCTCATCACTTTATGTATGGTGTTATGCCCTATTATCTCTGTTTAGTTGACTAATGAAGCACTAGGCTCATCCATGGTACAAGTTCACCTGTGAACACTTGAAATTAGTTAGGACATCCCGTACTAATATATGTAAATTGTGTCCAGTAGGCTTTAAAGCACCGGTTTTTCCTGTTTCTAACTCTGGATCTGATATAAACCATACTGTTGGCATAAGTGGTCTTTTGTATATGTGCTGATGCTTTGTTAATATAAAGCTATAGATGATGTTGTACTTGTGATGATGCTACTTGTGATCTTCTAAAATAACCCATTGGCGACTTCATTACACAGGGATAATGATATTGCAGGTATCCCGAGAGGCCCTTGAGTTTGCCGGAATGTCGATTAACTTCCGTTCCGGCAAATTCGGGTACTCCATATGTCCTATTTTTAGCAAAGGTCATGCTGAAATTTTCCGTGAATTTTAGCATGACTTTGCTAAAAATAGGACATATGGGGTACTTGCGACTAATGCATGGGCCGGGGTATCTTAGTACTTAGTTAAGTAGGATCAACTGCCCCGCCATTCTTGCTGCATAGGTGGCAATAGAGCCAAGTGATTAGTGCCAAGTGATTAGGCCCAACCTAGGGTGCCTCGGCATCGATAAACCCTAAATGATGAAAACTTAACTTAGCATTTAGGGTGCCTCGGCGTCGACAAACCCTAAATGATGAAACCTTGGCTTCTATAGGGTGCCTCGGTGTCGATGAGAACCTAAATGATGTACGCTTAGGCTTTTAGGGTGCCTCGGTGTCGACAAACCCTAAATGATAAAAGCTTAGCTTTTAGGATGCCTCGGTGTCGACAAACCCTAAATGATGAGACCATGATCTTGTTCCTTGACAATAACCAACTTTTTGACCAAACTTTTTTCCTATTTAGAGCGAAACATGGCCCACAACGATGAGGCCGGCAGTTCGGGCGGCAAGCAATTCTGGGAGCTATCCCAGGAGTTGGAGGAAGAACCTCACCGCTATGAGGACACCACGGAAGACACCGATCCTGACTACACAACCCCTAGTGGCGTCGGGGATGACACCACTGATGATGGCGCCGCGGATGCCACCACTGATGATGGCGGCGCACGCACAGATGGCTGCCAACCGAAGAGGCAATGGAAGGACCGGCGCCCGAACATGCTCGGCACCGTCAGGGAGGAATTTACTGAAGTGAACTCCGACGGGCATCCGACGGCGCCCAAACACGTAGTCAAGGGGTACTCGATTCAGCTCGGGTGCATTCTCCGGAGCACCGCCTCGATCAACACCGAGAACCTAAGGCATAAGGACCGAGGGAATTTGCGCAGCCTCCTCTTCACAAAGCTGCACGAACGATACAAGTTCCCCGCTGAGTTTGCAAACACACGCCTCTCGGGTAATAAAGTGAACGGTGCCGCCCTCACGACGATGAGCATGGCCCTGTCTACTTGGAAAAGCACGGTGAAGGCAATGATTGACAAAGGTGATAGTTATGAGAAGATCAAGGCGAAATATCCTTTGATGAGCAAAGATGACTACAAGGAGTTCAAGATCAAGTGTGAGAGCCCCACAACCTCCGAATCAAGTAAGTGGGGGAAAGAAATGCGGCAGTTGAACATAGGGGTCCACCAACTCGGTCCCGGCGGTTACAGAGTGGCGGAGCCTGTATGGGACAAGGAGGACGCGGAGCGTGCCAAGCAAGGCCTACCGCCCCGCTTTGAGAAATACAGTGACAAGCAGACCAGGAACTTTCTCAGGACCCGGTACAAGGAGGACCCGGTAACAAAGGAGCTTACCACGGATCCGAAGACCAAGGAGCTTGAGCTTGTTCTGGTAAGGAATACACCCCCGCGTAATTATCTCCATATGGTTGCATTCTAATTAATCCCCAATATTTCTAGATGGTTCACGTTCCTTCCGCAGGACAAAGAAAGTAGTAGTGCGGGGTCGTCTCAGAGCTCCCCTTTCGACACCCCTTTGAATAGGGCGTTGAACGTAATGAAAAACAAGGATAAGCTCAGTAAGCCAACGTCAGCTGGTCGTGTGGCCGGCAAAGGCTTGTCCACAAAATGGTCGTCATACTATACCGCTGGTGGGCGAAAGGAGAAAAATACCAGCTCGGAAAGCCAGTCACGCGAGGTTGAAGCACTCAAGGCGCAAGTGGCGCAGATTCCGGAGATGGTCCAAGAGCAAGTGCAACAACAACTGGGATCAACGCTCATCGGCATTATGCCTACCTTGATTCATGGGATAACGACGTGGATTGCGGGTGGCCAACAGGGGCCGCCCCCAATTCCCAGCTTCACGGCCAGTAACTCGCACAACGCGCAGGCGGCGCCATTGGTGTCTCCGGCGGCGGCGGTATTGGTGTCTCCGACACCGGCATTGGAGCTTAATGCACCCGGGTGTACGCCGTCCGGCACCTCGCCAGCAAGCGGCCCCTCCGTCAGTTGCACGCCCGCTGTTGGCGGTGCCTCAACATTAGCCGAGCTCGACGGCATCACGGTAACTAAGCCTCTCGGTCGAGGACTTCATCTCCTTGACTTTGACTGGGCATCCCTGACGCCCTACATGTTTTCGCAGGGCGCCGCCAACGTTCCTTGCACTCTCCTGCACTTCGTGGGCGGCGAGTTGGTCGATGTCGCCAAGGGCAGAATCATTCAACCGGGCAACCCCGTGTTCCACGGTAATCCGATGCCACCCACAATGTATAGGGTCGAAGTGGTTCGGGTGCTGCCAGGCTGCGACGAGCTGTTACCTCCGATTCGACCCGCTGGGGCCGACGAAGAAGATGAGATGACCCTCAGCGCCTGCGTAAGCTGGCCCCTGCTTTGGCCGAAGAGCCAGATTCGTTTGGGGACGGGGGACACCACCCCACAGACAAGACCGCTAGTCGTGCCGGCGCCAAGCCATGGCAAGAACGCCGCAACGCTACCGGACATGCCGGACATCCCTATGGCACAGGATCCGGACATGCATATGGCACAGGATCCGGACGACGACGACAATGACGATGGTACATTTACCAACGTCGATAAGTACTTTGCCGAACATGGGTACGGTGACGAGTTCTGCGGGCCTCCTTCTCAAGAACCCAAACAAGACGACCGCGATCTAGCTGGTACGACGGAGAAACCCAATTGCAACAGGCGTCGTCTGGCGTTCAGTTCTCAGGAGACGCCTCCAGCTGCCGCCTTCACCGAGCCTCAGATAGCGGAGGTGCCAAATATTATCAGCCCCAACACGCTCAAGAAGGCGGTATGTGAGCAGAACTCGGTCCCATTACAGCAGATCAAGAAGAAGGGCCGAAAACGGCCGACTAAAAAGGGCGCCGGTGCGAGCCAGCTGGCACCGAGTACGATCCGTGCTCAGGACGGGCCACCTTCACCTAAGGATATCTCGAGGAGGGTGCATGTGGCGGGTAGGGCGATGCTACCGACAAATATGCTCAATGCTGCAACCGGTGCTATGCGGAGTCTGCACGACAGTGTTCTTTCTTTGGAGAAGCGGCGTCTCAAAGAGAATGATGTGGCATACCCGGTTTTCGTGGCCAAGGTGCCAGAGGGCAAGGACTTTGTGGATGGCGCCATCGGGGGTACGATCGTCCTGCGGTTTGATGACATCTTTGCTATGTTCAACCTTCATCCGCTGCACTACACCTTCGTTCGGCTGTTTTCGCTGAGTATGGAGATGCGGATCATTAGAGACAAGACCCCGGACATCGTGATCGTCGACCCCTTCTACATGCGTGCCAAGCTCTTGAGCAGCGCTGGGGACCGCCAAATCGCGAGTTCACACCTCGAAGACGTCATTCTGGCAAACCCAGATAAGGATAACTTCCTTGTGGCTTACTGTCTCGAGTAAGTCATCCCTTAACCGCCCCGTAACATATGATTTCTTAGATTTCGATTGTTCTTTTTTTCTAACATTCCGTGTTCTGTGCAGTGACACACATTGCACACTCATCCTCTTAAGCCCGAAATATTCCATGGCCACGTATTTCGACCCGAACCGTAACTCCAAGATAGACTACACAAATACCAAGAAAGTTCTTGATGATGTTCTCCCTGGCTACGCCAAATCTAGAGGGCACCTTCATCAGGGCAGTTTGTAAGTACGGCAAGCATGTGTTCACCCACAATACGACATTCTGCTGCGTCAAGCAGCCGCCTGGCGGTCAGAAGGATGCCTACTACGCCCTCCATCACATGCGGGCGATTGTAAGGGACCATCATCACCTTCTGCTACCAAATAATCTCAAAGATTGGGTCACGAGCTTGTCGGCAATCCAGGACGCGGACGTTAGACAAGAATTCTTTCGCATCCAGTCGGAGTTTGCGAACATCATCCATCAAGATGTCCTTCATACCTCGGGGCAGTTCTTCGTCAGATATCAACCGTCCAACATTGAGATAGACGGAATGCTACAAATGCAGGATGACAACGCCCGCGATTTCATGACCATCACGACAGACGGCGGCTTCATCCATGCTCCTGTCCATGAGTCGAGTCGAAAGTAGTGATGTGTAGTTCTGAAACATTGATTGGCTCATGTTGTAATTAAACTTTAATGAATTGTATGTCTCTTTGGTTTGGACAGTCGTTCAACTTAGATGTAATTGATGCTATTTATTAGTAGGACCATGAATCGTGCTATTAATGTCTTGCTTTTCTCTTCCGATCCTTTTGTTGCATACTTATATATTGCTTATGTATGTATTATCTGTTGTTTGGCTTGTGCATAGAGATGCCGTCGTATGTCGTGTACAAGGGTAAGGTTCCCGGAGTCTACGACGACTGGGAGGAGTGTCGAAGACAGGTTCACCATTTCAGCGGTAACAGTTACAAAGGGTACACCACTAGGGCGGAGGCCGAATCTAGATACGCCCGCTATCTAGCGGGAGAGAGGAGGGAGCGTTGGAGGAACCGGATGAAGACCAGTTTGATCACGATGATGCTCATCGTGATGACCGTAGCTCTCTTCTATGTGATGGTAGTTTAGATGATTGATATCGACTTGTAATGTGAAGACAAACTCGATACTCGCGGTCTCGAGACTTGTAATGTTTTATCTTTGTTCGGTCTTTTGAATTCGGAGACTAATATGATGAATTGTATTCGATGAATCTGCTGTTGCTGTGTGCTACTATCTATATTCTGTCAAATAATATATTTTGTAACCTGTGCAAAAATCAGAAAAGTAAAAAAAAAACAAATATTCATACTAATGGCGCATCACCACAAGGTGCGCCATTAGTATGCCAAAGGATACTAATGGCGCATCAAGACAGAGTGCGCCATTAGTATGCCAAAGGATACTAATGGCGCATCAAGACAGAGTGCGCCATTATTATGCCAAGTATACTAATGGCGCATATATCCACAGTGCACCATTAGTGTGCCAAAGCACATGGTTCAATATGGCCCCTGGGAGGCACACTAATGGCGCATGGTGTTATATACTAATGGCGCACCAGTGGTGCGCCATTAGTAAAAATTACTAGTGGCGTGCTACTAATGGCGCACCAGTGATGCGCCATTAGTAGGAAAAACTGGTGCGCCATTAGTAGGCCTTTTCCTAGTAGTGTAGTCAGGTAATCCACACCCATCCCCATCCCCACCCCCCTCCTTCTCCATCCCAGATGCCCCGACCGACGGCGCGACACCTTCTGCTCAAATCACTGCCCCGTCCTCCAAATAAGCGTCAGCCACAACCATTTTGCATGCAGTATAGTCAGGAGCTCAGGAGCATCTGGCAGCGGAGAAGCAAATCGCGGCCGCACGCGCGGATGAGGTTGCTATGGCTACCATGCACGCCGACCACCAAATCTTGGATGAGCACCTCGCCTCCAAGGCCGCCATCGACACTGCCACATGGTTGGCTACTTTAAAATATAGTTCGTGGTATTTTCTGGACGCCACCGTCGGTGTCTTCTAGTGAATTGTGCTCTGTAATGTTAATATGCAATCTGATCTTCTAAAATGCAATGTTCAACTAATAGTTTGGTCCAATAGTTGCTTCATTTCCTAGTAGTTATCAAGCATTATTGGTTTCATTAACTGTCTTATCTTATATTGTATGGTTTTTTGTGCAATATAGTGCTCAGTTAAGTGTTTGGTTCATTTGTCCTGGGTACAGTTTTGTATTCTTATGCATGTGAGAAATAAATCGAGTTTGGTTGTACTAAATACACGAGAAACATATACAATTCCTCTATTTCCAAGTTTTTTAGCAAGGTCTGTGTTATCCTTGGGTCTTTGTAGTGTTGTAGACGTCTTCGAAGTTGGTGTGTAGTGGCTTGGCTGCTCTGTGATTTTCCTCATCGCCAATGGCATGAGGTTGGTCTAGTTTGAGTTAATCTATTGGATCTGCAATTTGTCTATTTTCATTAACATATTCTATGGATAGCATGCCAACTCTCAGATAACCTGATCAAGATCTGCCTTATATGTGTTGTAGAGAAACAATGGGAGGCAATAAGGTTTACCATTGAGGTTTGCACATGCATGGTCCTTTGGCTAATAGCACATTATTGTGTAGTTGCAGGAATCATTCTAATATTTAGTTTTTTTTAACAATTTGGTCGTGCACATGTAGGTCCTGCTGTCATAGGTTTAGGCCCACTGTTCAACCCATTTTGCATATGGGGAAATGAGATGTCCATGAATATCAGTCAAGTCAAGAAACTCAGAAAGATTGTTAGGATAAAGAAACTTGCGACGAATGACAACAAGATCTTTGTTTTCACAATGGAGAAGACATCAATAAACTATAGGATGGTACTAACTCTTTTACCTTGTTTTTTTCCTTGTGCCATTTCAAATTTTAGAACAACTATTTATGCATATCTTTGTTTTCAGTAATTTCTGAAGCAGTTCACCGATGATTACCTCTCAAACCACCTGCATGGTCAAGAGGCGAGGAATGTATTCATTCAACAGCCATGGTACAATATTGAAGTCTTCCTCAAGAGGACGAAGGTTGGGTGGGTAATTATCCATAGTCACTGGCCTAAAGTTACAAGGACATTCAACATCACTAAGGGCTCCATATTCGCCTTCTACTTCTGCAGTTTCCCAGATGAGATTCATCTGTCTATTTACCGTGCATGATGCTACTTTCCAAATGCTTTCGATGTTGCATGTGAAACTTGGTGCTATTGTGTAATGGCGTAGCTAGCTATATGCCTATATGGTTTAACTGAGTGCTGAAGCTATCTAATGTAATTCAATTATGAAATCCTAGTTCCCATAGTACATATATGAAATACACTATGTGTTTTATAAGAAATGTTAATTTTATTACCAAATGGATTATCAATAATAGGCCAATTAGTCTGCTTATTGGGGTTTTCTATTGCAGAAGGTTTCTCAGAAACACCATGGGCGATGAACTCAAACAACCCACACGGTTTCTAGAAAGTAGGCGTGTTGGATCAATGAAGAATCACACACGACTTCGGCCAGAGAACTGTTTGTGTTAGGCCACCTTGCACAAACGTTTCCACATAAAAAATCATGTGTGATATACATACGAACGGAAACATTTTTCTGGGATTCACTGTGTGGGATGTACATGAAGGAAATATGCCCTAGAGCCAATAAGAAAGTTGTTATTTATATTTCCTTATATCATGATAAATGTTTATTATTCATGCTAGAATTGTATTAACCAGAAACGTAGTGCATGTGTGAATACATAGACAAACAGAGTGACCCTAGTATGCCTCTACTTTACTAGCTCGTTAATCAAAGATGGTTATGTTTCCTGACCATATACATGTGTTGTTGTTTGATGAACGGGATCACATCATTAGAGAATGATGTGATGGGCAAGACCCATCCATTAGCTTAGCATTATGATCGTTTAGTTTTATTGCTATTGCTTTCTTCATGACTTATACATATTCCTCTGACTATGAGATTATGCAACTCCCAAATACCAGAGGAACACCTTGTGTTCTATCAAACGTCACAACATAACTGGGTGATTGTAAAGATGCTCTATAGGTGTCTTCGAAGGTGTTTGTTGACTTGGCATAGATCGAGATTAGGATTTGTCACTCTGAGTATCGGAGAGGTATCTCTGGGCCCTCTTGGTAATGCACATCACTATAAGCCTTGCAAGAAATGTGACTAATAAGTTAGTTGCGGGATGATGCATTACAGAATGAGTAAAGAGACTTGCCGGTAACGATATTGAACTAGGTATGATGATACCGACGATCGAATCTCAGGCAAGTAACATACCGATGACAAAGGGAATAACGTATGTTGTTATGCGGTCTGACCGATAAAGATCTTCATAGAATATGTGGGAACCAATATGAGCATCCAGGTTCTGCTATTGGTTATTGACCGGAGATGTGTCTCGGTCATGTCTACATAGTTCTCGAACCCGTAGGGTCCGCACGCTTAACGTTCGATGACGATTTGTATTATGAGTTATGTGTTTTGGTGACCGAAGTTTGTTCGGAATCCTAGATGAGATCACGGACATGACGAGGAGTCTCGAAATGGTTGAGAGGTAAAGATTCATATATTGGAAGGTAGTATTCGGACATCGGAATGGTTCTGAGTGATTCGGGTATATTTTTGGAGTACCGAGGGGTTACCGGAACCCCCCGGGGAAGTGTTGGGCCTACATGGGCCTAAAGGGAGAGAGAGGGAAGCCCGTGGGGGTGGCACGTGCCCCCTCCTAGGGAGTGTGAATAGGACAAGGAGGAGCCCCCCCTTCCCTTTCCCTCTCCCTCTCCTTCCTATTCCCTCCGGTGGAGAAAGAAAAAAGGGGGCGAATCCTACTTGGACTAGGAGTATAAGTAGGACTCCCCCTTGGCATGCCCCTCCTGGCCGCCGGCCTCCTCCTCCCCCCTTTTATATACGGGGGCGGGGGACACCCCAAAGGCACACCAAGATTTCTCTTAGCCGTGTGCGGTGCCCCCCTCCACAGTTTACTCCTCCGGTCATAGCGTCGTAGTGCTTAAGTGAAGCCCTGCGCGGATCACATCACCATCACTGTCACCACACTGTCATGATGACAAAACTCTCATCGACCCTCTACTAGATCAAGAGTTCGAGGGACGTCATCGAGCTGAACGTGTGCTGAACACGGAGGTGTCGTACGTTTGGTACTTGGATCGGTTGGATTGTGAAGACGTTTGACTACATCAACCACGTTAATCTAACGCTTCCGCTTTCGGTCTACGAGGGTACGTGGACACACTCTCCCCCTCTTGTTTCTATGCATCTCCTAGATAGATCTTGCGTGATCGTAGGAAATTTTTTGAAATTGCATGCTACGTTCCCCAACATTACATAAAAACGAAAACGATTGGGCCTGCATAATTGTCTCCGTTGCCTCACCTAATCGCACACGAGCTTAGTTTGCCTCGCGTGTGTGACCAGAGGACCTATCCCCGATGGTGTATGGTTCGTGTGTAAAGGATCCCCCTATCGCCCACATTGGCCAGGCGACGGTTTAAAACTCCATCACGAAAAGGGGTTAAAAACCGTTTGTATAGGACGTCTTTGCACTAGTGGTGCAGAAGATACCGTGCAAAAGAAATAAGAAAGAACATACAAATCTCAACTAACTAGTGTGAGGGTGATGGAGAAGCTCAAAGATTCTATTCTAGGGAAGTGAAGCAAGAGGAAGTCAGCATGCTTTGTTAGATATAAGATGGCGAGCATGAAGGAGAATGCGACAAAAGAAAGAAAGGGATATAGGGAAGCAAGCATGCCTAGGGCTTCACGCTACAAAGACACCCCGTGAGCTGCAAGGACATCGAATTCACCAACCAAAAATAAAACCCAGGCATGCACTGACATGCAGGACTGCAAAGATAACACTGGCTAGCGGGGAAGCAAGGGGGTGCTAATCTAGCAAGCAGAAGACACACTTTTATGCAGGGTATAAAATGACAATACCCAAAGTCAATATGCCACTCCTCCGAGCCGTCGACCCGACACACTAACACATGGACCCTGGATGATGGCCTCATGCCAAAAAAACACCTACGTCAAGTAGAAAAGAGTATTGAAGCACCAACATGGAAAACCACAAGGGGCGTTGCACATCCCATCGCATGCCCTCCCACCGCATACAGAGAAGTTAAGGTCGAATAATGTCTTCATCCATTAGAGCCATCGACTCAACACACTGGCAGGCATACCCATATCATAAACCGACCCCAACAAGCAGCTGGGTAGGCCAGGAATGAGCACCAGAGATCTAACATGGACATAAGAGGAGGATCTTTAATTGTTGACGATGTAATACACCGGGGTGGTTCATCAGCAAGGTGCCCGACAGTAGGCCTGTCGGTAGGCCCACAAGGCCCACCTTATGACCAGCAACATGTGGAGCTCGAAGGAATGGATAGACATCTATGGACCACCTTGGTCCCCTTGATGATCACAATGGCGACCTAGATCACATTTCTCCCTGTAAAGCCCTAACCCCTACCATGCATGTAAGGGGAGGCTAGAGGGCTCTCATTCCCATATACTCCCATAGAAAGAACTCTCTATAGAGTCATACATCCCCTTGTAATCCCTCGCTCGAGATATACCCACCATCAGTAACAAACACAAGCATGACGTAGAGTATTACTACACCATGGAGGCCCGAACCTAGGTAAAATCCTCATGTGACCTCTGATATATGACTTTCAGCTATGCTAGGTACCCTGCTGAGGGATTTGATGGTTTTTCGCACTATTAGATGGCGCGCCAGGCATGGGTCGTGTCAGCTGGAGACCGATCTCATATTGGATCTTCCTCATCCTCCAATGGCCTCCCGCCGAGGGAGAGCCTTACCTTTGGATCCCTCGCCTTCATCATCGACAGGGCAGGCCAGTTCAACATCAACCCATCGGCCTGCCCTATACGCACAATCTACATCAGCATCATGGCCTTGATCATCAACAACCACGGAGACCTCTGCATGTGCCTACCGCCAATCCATCATATCGCGGTGGCATCACCATCAATAGTAGTGGCATCTTCGCCACCCACCTTTGGGCCCCGGGGGCTATCCGAGCCCCAAAATACTGGAGTCGCATACCAGAGGCAATCCTTGAGCGCCTCCATAACCAAATCAGCCAGGAGGCCACGGG
This sequence comes from Triticum urartu, assembly GCF_056163025.1. Taxonomy (NCBI): domain Eukaryota; kingdom Viridiplantae; phylum Streptophyta; class Magnoliopsida; order Poales; family Poaceae; genus Triticum; species Triticum urartu. Next base: position 299,450,096 of record NC_141877.1, read on the forward strand.
CTACAAGACACCCTCACATCGACCTCTGATTTAGAGGCCGATGGCAGACCAGTGCTCAGGGCACGCGACACTAGTATCATGGCCTGGACGTTGCAGCAATCTCGCACATTTCCACCAGCCCACCCCAACATCACACCCGATTGTGGTGGTTTTCGACCACTGGTCAAATCAAATCAGCAATTTGTATTCTTTACCTGTCTAAGGTATAATTCTCTTTCGTTGTATTAGTTGTATCTTGGTCGGAAGACCCTTATTGTATCTGTTCGTCAAATTTGACTGTTGGGAATTGTTGTATATATATGTTGTTGCAATTCTTTTGTGACGTACGTTGTGATACCACACGGTGTGCATATTTCCACATGTATGTTGTGTAAAGGTGGCACCTTAGGATCGATATGATGTGGGGGCTAGCGGAGGTTACCATATCTCCTAATGTCGGTCCCTAGGCGCTACGCTTGAGGCTGACAGCTCGCACGCACATACAATAATACCCAAAAGTAATTATTAATTACTACATCTGATCATGGCTCGAGCAGGTGTGAGAATGGATGGAATTATTAAGCATTTATTCTTTTATTCTTCTAAGACATACAACAATGGAGCAAGGAAACATATCAAGATGCACAGAGCGTGACCAGCAAGAGCCTAGCGTTGAAGGCCAACGACCGCCAAATGGGTTGGAAGAAGATACCGGTGCTTCGTAGTAGGTCCACAGACACACATGCCAGTACCAAGTGGATGATGCATCAATACCACCTGGGCAACATCGAGAACGTGAAAGAGTAAGAGCAGGTCATCTGCAAGATCTTCTACTAGACCACAGAGTCCAGGAAATGAAAGGTGTAAAGGAACAACTATTAGTCTTATGTGTAAATATATGCTATAGAGATTCTGCTGCCATATGCGAAAAAACTCCCGGATGGATCCACAATTAAAGTGACATCCTTCCTCAGAAGAGCACTTTACAAAGGAGCATGAAACTGAGACCACACCTCTGGAGATCACAAGTTGGTGGCTGAGTATAGCTAAATGCCATCTATCCGACTTAAGGTCATTTCTCCAAAGACCAAGCTTGACCACGACAGACCAATAGATCGAATTATCCTGACTAAGGGATGAATTTGATTTTGTGCCATGGGTGCAATGGGTCATCTAGTGGAGAAGAAAAACCGGATCACCCGACTACTCCTTTCACATCGACGCAGCAAAAATCCCAACGGGATTCACATGAAACGAAAATGAATTGAATCATGGCGCCTACGCGATCCGCCCGCATTGTAGGTGACCTAACCAGGTTCAACTCTTAGATTAAGTATATGAATATGGTGTACCTTCACACTTCCATATTTTGTAGTAAACTGTGTGTAGCAATCCTAGATCTAATGTGTATGTAGCGGTGTACGTTGGCGTTATCTCATGCAGCTCTCACTGAGCATATCGCATGCAATGATCCAAATGCAAAGAATTGACTATTCTTTATGCATGATACTATATCACATGAAGAGTTCACGAAGATGATCATCACTTTATAGGCTATCTAGTATGCTAGGCGGAAGGTGATCCACGGGAGTATCTGTCAAAGCCCCGACCAGATTTATCGGTTTGCATAATTCGAGCTATCATAACTGGCTACCCTCCATTCCACGTCTTTGTCAACCCCAGCTTCAAACCCTATGAGAGAGACTAGACAGATGTGGTTGTTGCCGAAACAAGGCCATGCAAAGATCAACATGGACGGTGCCTTCTCTCGTAATGGCACAGTGCGGCTATTGCTTTCGGCGGGAATGAGGACAATATGTACGTCGGAGCTTCGACAATTATTGTACAGTGCATCAGTGACGCATTGAGCCTCAAAGCACTAGCATGACAGGAGGGAGTCGCTCTAGCTGATGACCTTCTTTTGCAAGCAAGGACATTGCCTCATATTGTCATGATGTTGTCAAGACATTGAGAAGGAAACCAATGGTCTCTATGGTGCAATCATTCAAGAAATCAGGGATCACAAGTTAGCTATCTCTAGTTGTCATTTTATGCATGAACGTAGAAATTTTAATTTTGAGGCACATAACCTTGCAAAGCACGCTTATTCTTTAGGTATTGGTCGCCATGTATGGCTAGGCCTTTCCTATGATCTAGTAATGTGCAACATCCTAGGACATCACCATGTCAAGAGTTCATTTGGCAAGTGACACGTGTGATATCTACTACACATGCATAAAGGTGAATCATCTCCTTTACACATATTCACTTGACTACTTCGAGGATAGTATACTACTTGACACTCCTCTCATGTGCATGCATAGGTATTACCGGAGCTTCGTTGACGATGAGGAGGAGTGCAAGTGCAAGTGTACTCCTACATCATCCACGAGGGAAGCATGGAAGCGACACTGGAAGAAAGGAGAAGAAGACAGAGCTTGTCGGCGTTCTGGGAACGGGGGTCCCCAGACTTGCCTGCCTGCGGCCTGCGGCGTGGCTCAAGTGGGGGCCCAACATGGCCCATCTTCATCAGCACAAGGCTCAAGACCCTCACGAGGGGCCAAGCCTCGCGAGGCGGACGACACGGCACATCCTCAGGCACAGCCTCGTCAGGCTGGCTCGCGAGGAGGCGGAGAGTTCAAGGCGGGGTACCTCGCGAGGAGCCCATGACGTAAGCCATGATGACTAAGGGCACCAGGCGGGAGCCAGCGCGCGCAGCGTCCTTCTTTCCTCTTTGGTGCAAAGGGGGCAAGCGCAACCGCGGGGTACCGAGGCATCAGGCAAAGATTGCCACTTCGGTGCAACGAGACCAAGACCAGGAGGACTATGAGACGGAGGTCACCATGGAGCCCAGCGCAGCGTCATCACCAGAGCCTTTGGCAGGCGAAGACTGCTTTTGTCAGGATAGATGTACTAGCTGTCCCCCTTCGAATTAGCCCGCCATTGTTGGATCCCTTCCCGCTCAATATTTGGGGAGAGGACCAGGGCCTCTATAAATAGGACTAGCCACACACGTAGTAGGGGGTTGGGTTGTTCTTCTCAGTCATCGACAAGTGAGATAAAGATAGGGGTTCGGACGACCGACGAGAAAGAGAGAGAGAGAGAGGTGGCTGCACTCCTCCTAGCAGTTCATCTCCCCGGCCTAGAACAGACCCTCGCGAGGCTGTTCTTCCTTGTATCGTTCATCCTCACCAGCCCCGGGAGGCAATCCACAAACCACACACTGGAGTAGGGTATTACACCACATCGGTGGCCCGAACCAGTATAAATCTTGTGTCTCGCGCATTTCTTTCAGTAGTTTTAGTTCCTTGCGAGACGGAGAGGTTGAAGGCGTAATCACCGCGCGCACCCCAGTGTTCGAACCTTAAGGGTCTGCCGGAACCCGAAATCCGACATTTGGCACGCCAGGTAGGGGTGCGCCAGAATTCGTCTTCCACCACTCCGCTCTCCTCCGACCGCAGCATCCATGTCTGACGCTCGTCGAGCCCGCGCCGAGCGCCAGGCCGCCATCGCTTCACGCGTCGCCCAGACGGCCCCCGTCGGTGGGCGTCTTCGTCGTTCCCCGTTGCCCGCCGTCAACGCCGCCACCAGCCCGGCGGGGGCGAGCAGCAGGCATCATCTCAGCACCCGTCCGTGCGGCAACACGGCCACACCGCCACTCCGTCACTCGCACCAGCTGGCTCTTCGTCCCGCGCGCACCGCGCACCCTTGGAGGCTCGAGCTGCGCTCATCGCGGCAAACGAGCTCCTGCGCTACCACCCCGTCGACGACGTCTACGAGGAGTGGCTCGACCGCGTCGCCGAGCTCGTCCGTGCCGCAGGGGGCTCTCCTGCGCCGTCCGCTCCGCTGCGCCGCACTCCGCCTCGCGCGAGCAATGAAGCTCCGGGGGCGTGCCAGCCGCGTCCGCTCCAAGAAGATGTCTTGGCTCCAAGGCGCGTGGCCCCTGGGCGGAACCCGCTCCGCCAGGTGCCAGCGCAGCAAGAACGGAGCTGCCAAGAAATCCCTCGCCCGCAAGGGGCTGCCCAGGCACTCCCTGCTCCAGCTCCGGCATTCCAAGACCCCGCCCTGCTCCTAGCTGCAGCGCGTGGGGACCCTCAAGACCGAGCTCTCCACCAACCGAATCCTTTCATGGCCACCGCGGGCTGCCTCGCCTACACAACCGAGCTGCGTAGCGTCGCATGGCCCGGCAAGTTCAAGCCGGACCTGCCTCCGCGCTACGACGGCACAACTGATCCCGCGGAATTCCTCCAGCTCTATGAGCTGGGCATCGAGGCTGCCGGCGGGGACGAGAAGGTCATGGCGAACTGGTTCCCCATGGCGCTGAAGGAAGGAGCGTGCACCTGGCTCCTGAATATGGCTCCAGGAACGATCTCTTCCTGGGACCAGATGCGCACCCGCTTCATCGCCAACTTCCAAGGTACTCGCGACCGGCCGCCCGCCGTGAGCGACATGCGCCGCATCAAGCAACAACCCGGAGAGACCCTGCAAAAGTACATCCAGCGCTTCAACAGCGCGCGCCTCAAGATCCCCAAGGTGTCCGAGGAGGCCATCATCTCGGCCTTCTCCGATGGCGTGGCGACGTCAAGATGAAGGAGGAGCTGGCGATGCATGAAGACCTCTGCACCTCCCTAGAGCTGTTCAACTTGGCGAATAGGTGCGCTAGGGCTGAGGAGGGACGCCTCTCCCTCCTCGAGCTGCCTGCCGCAGACCCAGAAGAGAAGAAGCCCAAGGCCAAGGACGTGAAGCGCAAGGGGGCTGCCGTACTCGCAGCCGAACCAGACACCAAGCGGGGCAAGGATCTACCCGACTCCTCCAGAGGCAGCCGGTACTGCGTGTACCACGACCTCCACACCCACAACACCAACGAATGTCAAGAGCTTCGCGCCGTGCGAGAGGGAAGGATCGGCCGTCGCCCTGACCGTGCTGACCGGGGCTACGGTCGAGGAGGAGGAAGGAACCCAGGGCGCTGGGAAGATCGCGGCCCGCGCCAGGGGTGGCGTGACCAACCTCGCGAGGACCGCTGGCGGGACCTGCCTTACGAGGGGGACTAGAGGGATCAGCCTCGTGAGGATCGCCCTCACGGCAACGCAGGCCTGCCTCCTCTGCCACCTCCACCAAGAAGGAACGAAGACCGCCATCAAGACGAGGGGGCTGGGGGCTTCCAGGAGCCGCGCGCAATCGCCTACATCCTGGGTGGAGCTCAAGCCCCAGCCTCCCAATGCATCTTCAAGCAGTTCGCCCGCAAGGTGAATGCAGTCCTCCCCAAGCTCGAAGCAACGCGCCCCCTCAGGTGGTCGGCGTGCGCCATCACGTTCAGCTCAGCAGATCAGCTCAAGTGCTCAGCCACAGCCGGAGTCCTCCTGATGCTTTGCTCCCCAGTCAACGGAGGGGCAGGGCTCAACGTCCTGTCCGTGGAGACCTTCAACAACCTCCAAGTGCCCTATGACCAGCTTCAGCCAACCAAGCCCTTCTCCGGAGTCACCGACGGTTCCACAGTCCCGATCGGGCAGGTCCGCCTCCCTGTCACCTTCGGGGCCCGCAGCAACTACCGCACCGAGCTCATCGACTTCGACGTCACCGACATCCGCCTGCCGTACAACGCCATCCTCGGGTACCCAGCGCTGGCCAATTTCATGGCCGTGACCCACCACGACTACAACGTTCTCAAGATGCCAGGGAGTGGCGGCGTCATCACGGTGCCCTGTGAAGAGAGAGATGAAGTGTGTTCCCTGGAGCGAGCCTTTCAGGCCGCGTCACTAGAAGACCCAGGTCGCGGAAGCAGGAGGCTTCCTGAGACCGCCCCCAAGAAGAAGAAGATGTCGCCAGGCTCAGCCCCTCGGGAGGCAGGCCCCTCAGGGCCCGTGTCTACCCGGGAGGACCCTCCTTCCATCGCATAGGAAAGCGCGCCCGGCACCCTCCTCAGGCAAGGCTCGGGGGCTCTCACCTGGAGGGCCACCGACCTAGCCATGGTCAGGAGGGAGGCGCTTGGGCACCACCTGGAGGCATGCTTCGAAGCACGTTTCCCTCAAGGAGGAGCCAAGCAAGGAAGGCCAGACCAGCACGAGTTCGTCAACGAGGTCATTCAAGAGCTACAGGAGTCGAGGATCATGAGAGGTTGCCGTCGCCTACCAGCTGTGGCCCCACATCCAGGCGAGGATGGTGGGCTGCGTGTCTGCGTCGACATACCAGGGCTCAATCAGGTCGCCACAACGGAGCGCCTCTGGCCCTCGCAAGTGGGGCGCTGCGGAGGTCCACCCCACAGCCATGTTCGCATGCCTTACGGCCTGCCGAGCGTGGCTGCGGCGTGCCAGCGCCTCATGAGGGGCATCGTAGAGGCTCAGGAAGGCAGACGTCCCGCGGCCCTGGCGGAGATGAAGACAGCTCGAGAGGAGCCACCAGTGCCTCCGGAGCCTCCCGAGGCCCCGAGGCCTGGGGGCTCGTGAGGATCAGCTCAGCAGCCCGCCGAGCCCACTGCACCAACGCCACTTCGCCAACGACATCTTCAGGTGACATCTTCCAAGTCTCATTCCCAGCTGGGAGCGCCCTCCCAGGGTTGCATCACTCCCAGGCCGCGTGGGTCCGTCCCTGCGGCATGTATCTGCATTTACCTTTCGGTCCATTAGTCTGCTTCGTTGGGGGCGCCCCTCGGGCTGCATCATCCCCAAGCTGCTGGGGATAGGCCCAGCAGCGTGTATCTCCATCGCGTTTATTTCCAACTGTGCATTTGCCTATCACGCTTGATTGCTTGATGCCCGTTCGCGGCAACCCTTCTTCTCCATGCCGACTACTTGCACGTTAAAGGGGGGGTGCCTGAGCATCGCAACTCAGGGCTCTTACTGGCTCTCCAGCCGTCACCCTCTGGCCTTGTCCACGGCATCGCGACCTGGCATACCAGCGACGGCTGAGACAAGCTCGAGGGCCGGGACCCGAGGACGTAGAGTACCGGCATCTAACCAAAATTTGCAGGGACACATTTCAAGATACGGCCCAGTGCTGGGCGCATCCCGCCCAGAGGTAGGGCCTCGTGAGTCCCGCGCTGGCTCACGGGTGCCCAGATACACCTCACCTAGCTCTACCGTGCCAGTCACGTGTTAGGGCGGGGCTGTATACGCCCCGGGGGCTCCTCCCGGAGGGGAGCCCCCTCCCACGTACCAGTGGAAGCACCATGCTCCGCGCTGGCTGACGACACTGCCGAGGAGCGGCTATGCCCGTACACATACGGAAGCGCTATGCTCCGCGCTGGTGATAAACAACTGAGGGCGGCCTCCGGGCCGCGTTAACCTCAGGGAGCCCAGAGCTTAGTGGCTGGCCCCATCGCAACGCCTCCCCTCGGGAGTGCCGCGCGAGGGGGCTGGGCACGGGGGCTATGGCTGGGTCACGCCCAGACGTACGCCGCCCAGCCAGGCCCCTCAGGCCTGGTTCGTCGCGCGTCTCTCCCCGAGCGGAGCCAAGGTATGAAGGCCGTTTGCGCGTCAAGGGGGACCCCTGGGCATCGCGGCCCAGGGGCCTAACTGGTCCCGTAGCCCCTCACTCCTTAGTTCCGAAAGGCTATGCTGGGTGAGGTACGCGCGGGGCCGGGCTCTGCAGACATAGAACGGTAGCCACGCTTACATCTCGCCTCAACACCCATTGTTCGCGCGTCAAGGGGGACTCCTGGGCATCGCGACTCAGGAGCCTAACTGGCTCTGTAGCCCCTCACTCCTTAGTTCCGAAAGGCTATGCTGGGTGAGGTACGCGCGGAGTCAGGCTCTGCAGACGTAGAACGGAAGATACACCTACATCACGCTTCCCTACTTGTTGTTCGTGCGCCAAGGGGGACTCCTGAGCATCGCGACTCAGGAGCCTAACTTGTCACGTGGCCCCTCACTCCTTTGGTCCTGTCCTGGTTTCCAGTCGGGGCTGATGCTGGGTGAGGCATGCGCGGGGCCGGGCTCTGCCGGCGTAGAACACAGGCAAGTAGGGAAGAAAAGCATAAAATCCAAGGAATTTAAAAGCAAATATTACAGTCCATACTGTCGCCTTAGTGCCAAACGCAAGTTTAAATGCCTCCCCGAGGCGTGATGCATGTGCAGGAACTGGAAAGAAAAGCAGGGGTGGATCGAAGTCACTTGTCGGTGGTGGCTTCGCCTCGTGGAACGGTAGGGTTGGCAGCGCCTTGCTTCGGCCTGGTGCTGAAGGCCCGGAACTTCTCCAGCAACGCCTTCGCGCGCCCCTTCACAGCTTCGACAGCGCCGGCAGCACCCTCGCCGCTCACCGGTTCCAGCAGGCCGTCGAGGTTGGTGTTGGGATCGCGGAGGTAGATGCGGGCGACCCGCGTCAGCGCAGCAGAAGACAGGACGTGCGCCTCGGCCTCGGCCGCGGGGCCGATGCCAAGGGTGACGTCCCCAAGAGCCTTAACCAGGAAGGGAAGCAGCTTAGCGGGGCCGTCCTCGTCACCAGCTAGCGGGCTGTCCAGGCCACTCTCATAAAGCATCTTCAGCGAAGCGCGGGCGTCCTTCTCCAGGTCCGCGAAGGCCACGCGATCCTCGGCGAGGACCTGGGCCTTGGCGTCCAGCTCGGCCTTCGTCGCCTCCAACTCCTGCTTCAACGCGCCCAGGTGGTCGCAGCGCTTCTAGAGCTTGGCCCCCCAGTCCTCGAGCACCGCCTCACGCGCCTTAGCCCCCTTCTCCTACTCTTGGCGAAGGCGGACCTCCTCCGCGAGTTGGCCCCGCAGGCCTTGCAGCTCGTCCTCCAATGCCTTGCAACGATCGCGGACTTCAACCACTTCCCCCAGGGCCGTGTCACGAGCAGCCTTCGCCTCGAGGACGGCCCGCCTCTCCTCGTCACAAGCCGTCGAGGCCTAAACCAGCGCTGCCTGGATCGAAGCATCAGAGTGAACCCACCCCGAGGCCAGTTCCAGGCGCCCAGCCACCAGGCGAGGGTCGGCGCCCAGAAGATCCTGCCGCAGCTGGTCCAGTTCAGCAACGGCATGCTCTAGGATGGAAGAAGAAGGCGGAGGAACATCCGCGCGCTCCAAGACAACGGGAGGAGCTGAGGATGCAACGGTCAGTGGAACGAGAGGAGAAGGTAGCGGCGGCGAGGCCGCCGTGTCCCGAGGCAGAGTCCGCTGCGTCTCCACAGCCGTAGCAATGGCGCTAGACGAGGGCACTTCAGGAGTTGCTCGGGCCATGGGGGCTGAGCCCGCCCCCGCCAGCATGGCCAGACCTCCTGAGGGCGACCGGGCAGGAGAAGCCCGCGCGCCACGGTCACCCCCCTCCGCAGGCGGAGGCGCCGCCGAGGATGGGGCCTCGGGAGCCCGCTTCGGCTTCTTCGCCATGGGCGCCAGCCTATCCAAGAGAAGCAATCATCAAGCCTCGTCGGCGGGACGAGAAACAAAAGAACAAGGATCAAGCGCTTACGGGTCATCGCCGGTGAGCTCGGACAGCTTCCGGCCCAACTTCAAGCCAAACAGCCGGCTGGAAGGGTCGACTTTGGAGGCAGAAGGCGTGGCTGTGGACTGCCCTGGGGTAGGGGCAGACCCGCGGGGGATCAGCCCGGTCCTGTCCTTCTTCGGGATCGGGGGCGATCTCCCGCTGCCCAGCGCGTCATCATCATCGCTCGGCGAAAGGAGGAGAGTACGGGGCGAGCGCCGAGGGAGGGGAGCCCTTGACTCTCCGTCAGTCGCCCCAGAGTCGGGCCCCTCTCCCCGCTCCTCTTCATCCTCCTCCTCGCTGGAGTCACCGGAGGGCACGTCCACCAGTCCTACAGAAGACGCCACGGGCACGAGCCCGTCCCCGTTGAAAACGGGCATGGACGTCACCACCTGCTTCCAGTCACTGCAAAGGAACAAGGGATTGGGAGCACCCTCCAACTTTGCCACCGTGCCCCCGACCAGAGATTGAAGAACCGCGTTCACATCCCCTTCGCCCATAGGCTCGGGGCTCAGATGAGGCCTCCACATTGGAGGAGAGTACCGCCGGAGTGGAGCCAGCTGCTGCTCCAGGAACTCCCTCAGCAGTGACGCACCAGTCAACTTCGCCGTCGCCATACAGGCCGGCCTCAAGTCCGCGTCCATCTTCTCCAACACCGGTCTCACGCGGGGATCCGTGAGCTCCGCTCGGCACCAGTCACTGGCGCTCACGGACTGCTCCGTGGGCAAGATCAGCCGAAGGTGGACGCGCTCGGCGTCAACCAAGACACAGTTGCTCCGGAAGCCATCAGCCCTCTTCCTGGGACTCGAAATGGCAACGGTGCTGCCATGCGCAACGAAGCTCGCGCACGCGGAAGGAGAATTGCCAGAGGTCCGGAGGTAGAAGTAGTGGCGCAGCAAGGCCACCGAGGGCTGCACCCCTACGTGGGCCTCGCAGTAGTAAGCGAAGATCGCCAGGAGAAGGACAGAGTTGGGGTGGAGATGCAAAGCCTGCAAGTTGTAATGGCGGAGGACAGAGAAGAAGAACTCGGAGAAGGGAGGCACCAAGCCCGCCGCAATGGCGCTTACAAAGAAAGGGTAAAAGGTGCTCCCTCGACCTTCAGGGGTGGCGGAGCCGACCTTGAACACCTCCGTCCTGACGACGCCCTGCGTCGCCGCCATCCGGCACAGCCGGGCAAGGGTAGCCTTGGACACAGTCGGCGGGTCCAGAGCAGGAGAATACCAAGCTTCGACCGGAGGCTTGCGAGGCGCCATGGCTTCCTAGGTCGCGCAACCGGAGTAGATCTGGAAGTCTGGAGGAAGGAAGGGGAGGTGCAAGAAAGGGGATCTGGGTAGCGACCGGAGAAAGCAAGGGCAAGGTCTGGGCAGATGCCGCTCCCTTATCAACCCGCGCGGTTGCTAAGGCACCCACGTCCAGTCAACCGCCACGCGGCGCCCAAGGCCGCAGGCTGTTAGGGCCCGCGGCGCTTCGCCCTTGCCCTTTCGCCTCTCAGCACGGCCAAGTCCAGGTGCGCCTTGGGCCCGGGGGCTACTGTCGGCGTTCTGGGAATGGGGGTCCCCAGACTTGCCTGCCTGCGGCGTGGCTCAAGTGGGGGCCCAACATGGCCCATCTTCATCAGCACAAGGCTCAAGACCCTCGCGAGGGGCCAAGCCTCGCGAGGCGGACGACACGGCACATCCTCAGGCACAGCCTCGTCAGGCTGGCTCGCGAGGAGGCGGAGAGTTCAAGGCGGGGTACCTCGCGAGGAGCCCATGACGTAAGCCATGACGACTAAGGGCACCAGGCGGGAGCCAGCGCGCGCAGCGTCCTTCTTTCCTCTTTGGTGCAAAGGGGGCAAGCGCAGCCGCGGGGTACCGAGGCATCAGGCAAAGATTGCCACTTCGGTGCAACGAGACCAAGACCAGGAGGACTACGAGACGGAGGTCGCCATGGAGCCCAGCGCGGCGTCATCACCAGAGCCTTTGGCAGGCGAAGACTGCTTTTGTCAGGATAGATGTACTAGCTGTCCCCCTTCAAATTAGCCCACCATTGTTGGATCCCTTCTCGCTCAATATTTGGGGAGAGGACCAGGGCCTCTATAAATAGGACTAGCCACACACGTAGTAGGGGGTTGGGTTGTTCTTCTCAGTCATCGACAAGTGAGATAAAGAGAGGGGTTCAGACGACCGACGAGAAAGAGAGAGAGAGAGAGAGGTGGCTGCACTCCTCCTAGCAGTTCATCTCCCCAGCCTAGAACAGACCCTCGCGAGGCTGTTCTTCCTTGTATCATTCATCCTCACCAGCCCCGGGAGGCAATCCACAAACCACACACTGGAGTAGGGTATTACACCACATCGGTGGCCCGAACCAGTATAAATCTTGTGTCTCGCGCATTTCTTTCAGTAGTTTTAGTTCCTTGCGAGACGGAGAGGTTGAAGGCGTAATCACCACGCGCACCCCAGTGTTCGAACCTTAAGGGTCTGCCGGAACCCAAAATCCGACAGAGCTGCTGCCTGGCATGAAGCCGGACATCCGAACAACCGGTCGGATCATCCGGGCATCAGTCGGACGCCCAGGTCCCATCCCGAACCATCCTACTATGGTGACCGAAGGCACCCGAAGGCTTGACCTGAATCCTGATCATTAGGGACTCCGTCCAGATCATCCGGGAGCCAATTCGGATCATTCGGCCTTCCTTGTGTGCATGGCGGACCACTTGGCCTTGTATCCCCACCTAACTTACCCCTTCGCCCTTAGCACGATATATAGGCCTCCTCTACCTCATTTGTAGGATAGCTAAGAATATATCTCATATCATAGATCTTAGCTCATGTATCTCCCCATGTGGTATTCCTCTTAGGAGAAGATACACGAGTGGATTCAAGGCGAGAAGAACCCACTACAGGAATTAGGCACTTTGTCATCAGCCATGCATGGTGGACGGCAAAGGTCTTTGTCGTTCGCCAGCAGACGGCAACAGGTCCGGCTGAATAAGCTACGGCAAAGGGTTCTTTGTCGTCTGCTGGCGGACGGCAAAGATGAAATGGTCTTTGTCATCCGCCAGCTCACGGCAAAGAGCCTGGATGGCACACATGGTTGGTTAGGTCAGTTAGGGGGTTAACGGCATGCTTTGCCATCTGCCAGCGGACGGCAGAGTGCCCATGTATGCTAGCCCAGGTAGCTGACACGTGGCATGCTATGTCATCCGCTGGTAGATGGCAAAGATGCAAAGGTCTTTGCCGTCAGCTGGCAGACGGCAAAGCAACCATATAGGCCAGCCCAGTGCCCCCAAGTTGCACAGATAGCTGCCACATGGCAGCTTTGATATTTGCTGGCTGATGGCAAACCTCTTTGCCGTCTGCCAGCTGACGGCAAAGAGCCTGTACAACCCCTGTTTTTCTGTTTTTTCTTAAATTCATTCAATTTGATAGAATTTCAGATATATATATATATACACATTTGAAAATGCTTTCAACAAGCATAAAAACACATATACATACCAAATCATATCCCTGCCATATGGATATGATCATCCAACACATATACATACCAATGAAAAGTCCATATGCAACATATATAGCTAGCCAACATATCCAACGACAAGCATACAATGGTTTCATCCATACATACATATATAGGTAGCAAGTTTCACATTGTTCAGCCTACAAAATCAAAAGAAAAAGGAAGCACAAGGAGAAGAGTAGACTCCATCAACGCAAGATTCCTCATCGAAAGCAAATTTGCAAATTGGGAAAGAAGAAAGTTAGAAGAAGAATAAGAAGAAGACTAGAAGAAGAAGACTATCTAGAAGAAGAAGAAGAAGAAGAAATTTTCTTCTCTTTCCTTTTCTCCTCTCCTCTTCTTTATCTTCTTGTTCTAACTAACATAGGTAAAAATGCCACTTTTATCTACTTAGGTAATTATGACATTAGGAGGAAAATAAGCTAAGTATGCATTTCTTAAGCAAAACACTAGAGAAAACTTACCCTCATCACAACAAATGCGATGAAGATTGCAACAAAGGTAACAATTGATCCAACGGCATAATGATATCAAGCCTCATTATCAATGGCATATTTTTTAATCTTCTTAAGCTTCAGGCGGATTGCATCCATCTTCAAGCGCATTGCATCCATCTTCATCTTGTGATCATCGATGACATCGGCAACATACAACTCCAATGTCATATTATCTTCTTCAATTCTTTTATTTTTTTTCTTTCAAATACTCATTTTCTTTTTCAACTAAATTTAACTTCTCGACAAGAGGGTCGGTTTCAAATTCCGGTTCACATACCTCCTAGATTAGAATCTCTCTGTCAACTTGATGGCCATAATTGTCATAAATCCGAAATGAAACAAATAGTTATAAAAGAGAATTTACCACATCCGAGTCATAAAGCGGGCGAGGGCCGATGGGGACGGAAATCAAGACCATGGCACTATGTATAAGAAACAATCATACAAAGTAAGAAAATTATACAAGTAACTGTACAAATCTAGTGCAACATAAAAAATTGAATACCTAATAATAATCTGGATCGTTGGGTTCAATAAATGCTCCGGGATCAATAAATGCATCATCATCATCACTATCAATAATGACGTGATCATCATCATCATTAATAAATGCATCATCATGTGGAAGGCCACCTTTACGTAATCGGTCAAGCATTGACAGGTCATCCGCGGCAGTAACCTCTTCTAGTTTAGGCTCTTCTTGTTCTGGCTCAGGGGTGAAGTCAGGTTCACTGTCGCTATCTACTTCAATGTTCTGGGGTGAAGTAGAGCAGTTCTTGAAACGTTTTTTTGGAAAGATGTGTTTCTTGGAAGAATTCTCCTTCATATGTGTCTGGGTTAATGTGAGGTTCATTATCCTCTTCATTGGGGGGAGGTGGTCTAACACGTGGCGGCACTTCATAAACGACATCCCAACCATTGAGATTTGGATCACTTTGACAGGCCCATGGTAGATAGAAAACTTGGGTTGCCTATTGAGCCATAATATAGACATCGGGAACATCAAAATGGGTGCTTTGTTTGATTTCCACTAGCCCTAAGTGTTCATGAGTCCTTCTAGTCTCCTTCGGCTGGAACCAATAACATTTGAAGACTACGACTGTCAGTGTCAAAACCAGCGGATCTCGGGTAGGGGGTCCCGAACTGTGCGTCTAAGGCGGATGGTAACAGGAGGCAGGGGACACGATGTTTACCCAGGTTCGGGCCCTCTTGATGGAGGTAATACCCTACGTCCTGCTTGATTGTTCTTGATAATATGAGTAGTACAAGAGTTGATCTACCACGAGATCAGAGAGGCTAAACCCTAGAAGCTAGCCTATGGTATGATTGTATGTTGTCCTACGGACTAAAACCCTCCGGTTTATATAGACATCGGAGGGGGCTAGAGTTACACAGAGTCGGTTACAAGGAAGGAGATCTACATATCCGTATTGCGAAGCTTGCCTTCCACGCCAAGGAGAGTCCCATCCGGACACGGGACGAAGTCTTCAATCTTGTATCTTCATAGTCCAACAGTCCGGCCAAAGGATATAGTCTGGCTGTCCGGATACCCCCTAATATAGGACTCCCTCAGTAGCCCCTGAACCAGACTTCAATGACGATGAGTCCGGCGTGCAGATTGTCTTCGGCATTGCAAGGCGGGTTCCTCCTCCGAATACTTCATAGAAGATTTTGCACACGAGGATCATGTCCGGCTCTGCAAAACAAGTTCCACATACCACCGTAGAGAGAATAATATTTCCACAAATCTAATCTGCTGATGTACCCCGTAGTGTGACATCACACCACAGCCAGGTCTTTATTCGAATCGTTTTCCCTAAACCATCTCAGCGTGTTTCGCGAGGCGGTTTCCTTGGCACGTCTTGTCGAAGCAGAGATCGTGTCCTCTTTTTACGGGATTCTCATCAATACGGACATGGGTAACCCAACCGTGCCTATTGGTAGGACTCCTAGATCTTAGGCAAGTCCCAAACGGCCACGAGGAGGATGCTTGATATTCACCCTCTTTATAAAGGGGACAAGGCTTTTTCTTTTTTCCCTCTCATGCTCAATCAAATCCTTCTCTCGCCTCGAGTTCTAACACCCAAAACTCAGGTCAAGTGCTTTGGACCTTCAACTATGTCCGGATCCAACCTTCAAGGTCGGTGGATACCTTCCTACGTCACAGAGGAGGACATCAAGAAGTTGAGAGAGGCCAGATATCTGACCGCCGAAATTTCGCATCGGCTGCCTGCCCGAGGGCAGGTCGTCCCTACTCCCGAACCCAACGAGAGCGTCGTGTTCGTCTCCCACTTCCTCCGAGGACTAGGCCTCGCTCTGAATCCCTTTGTTAAGGGTCTTATGTTCTATTATGGGCTAGATTTTCACGATCTGGCCCCGGATTCCCTTCTTCATATTTTGTTATTTATTGTCATATGTGAGGCCTTCCTCCGCATTACCCCTCACTTCGGCCTGTGGCTCAAGACCTTCGATGTGAAGCCGAAGATGATTAAGGGGCAGCACGCGGCGTGCGGAGGCACTTTAATAATCAAAATCATTGACGCTCCATGGCCTGAGGGTAGCTTCCCAGAGGTGTCTGGATTGTGGCAGCGGGAGTGGTTTTACATCCCTACTCCCCGAAGTGCCAAGTGGGTAGCTGCCCCCACCTTTCGCTCAGGCCCCCCACCACAACTGATGTCATGGATCAGCACGGGGCTGAGCTGGGGTCCAGCCAAGGATGTGCCAATACTGCAAAGCCGTATCTGAGATCTCTTTGAGAGAGATTTCAGTCTGGTTATGGTAGTGCAAATTATGCTAGTTCGTCGAGTCCAGCCTTGCAAACGTCGTCCCCTCCGCATGTGGGAGTTCAACCCGGAGGGACCGCGAGCTATTCAACACTTCCTTGGCATGAAGCCCGAGGAGATGTACAAATTGTTCTTCGGACCATAAATAATGTGTCCGGACACTACCGAGGATGCAGGTCTAAGCTGCAATCGCCCGGATACCCAAGTAAGTAGCCCCGCATCCGAACACACTGTTCGTTTATTTATCGCAACGTCACCCTAAAAAGCCGCTCTTTGACCAGGATTGGATAGCGAAGGCAAAGTTGATCAGGTGTCCGGCCCCCCTCCCTGAGACCTCACCAAATCCCGTGTTAACTAGGATGCTGGAGATTGCGCCTTATCAAGCGCCCTCGGGAGAAGATAAAGGGGGGAACAAAGAGGCTAGCGCCTCCGCGAAGGAGGTTAACCGGGGAGGAGGAACTGAAACTTCCTCTCCCCAGGGAAGGAAGAGAACTGCCTCTGAGGACCCGGAGACAATGGTCTCCAAACGGGGGAAGAAATCTTCGTCGGAGGGTCCTGCCCCGGGGGATACCCCGGCCGCACTATGCCCTCAAGGGGATCAGCCCTCCATCGAGCTGTAAGTAAAAGGGTACTTAATAATGAAAATATCTCGCTTTACTTCTGAGGAAAATAATCGAAGCATTTATCTTGCAGTTCGGATCTTAGCTCTTCTCAGCAGGGCTCGTCTTCAGGGGATCTTCTTCTAGAGATGATGGAGAGCAAAACGCCCCCCCTGACATACCGCCTCACGAGGCGGGCAAACCCGTGGTGTCTTCGCGGAGGGTTTCTCCTGATCCGGCAAGGCCAGAAGGTAATCCTATGGCCACCCGAATTCCCCAGTATCCGG
This sequence comes from Triticum urartu, assembly GCF_056163025.1. Lineage (NCBI taxonomy): Eukaryota > Viridiplantae > Streptophyta > Magnoliopsida > Poales > Poaceae > Triticum > Triticum urartu. The sequence goes on from NC_141877.1 coordinate 299,467,152, forward strand.
CTCTTGAAGAGAGCAATCGAAAGAGTCCGGCACCGTCTGGTGTGCGGTCGGACGTACTGAGGGATCTTCTAGAGCGAGCGGCTATCTCAGAAGAGCACCGCATGTTGATGGGTGCGGTGATTGAAAGGATTTTGTCCGCCGAAAGCGAGTTGCATGAAGCCTTTATGAGTCTACTGACGGGTTTTGAGGTACGTGAAATGATGTACATTTTTGACAGTACCGCACATTTTTAGATGTGCCCTGTGTAGATAGTAGCCCCTGAGACTCTGGGTGCTGTCGAAGACGACGGCGCACAGAGGATCATAGTTCCAGGAATAATCGTGCCGCCTTAATATGCAGGTGGCGGAGGGTCCGGTGGCCAGCCGGACTGTTGAGTTTGTCGAGCTAAAGTGGCAGCTTGACGTGGATGATGCCGACACCGTACTTGTCAACAAGCGGCTTGACGAGGCACAGGGTATGTGATTCCTCCGGTGACACATGGGAAGAGGAGCATTATGCCAGTATCTATAACATGTGTGTGAATGCAGATAGAGCTGCGGCCGTGGAGAACCTTTGGGCGGAACTTGCCCGAGCCAAAGAACAAGCCAGGAAAAGCGATGTGGCTGCCCTAAAGGCAATCAAGGAGCTTAAAGCTGAACAGGCTGCTCACTACCAAAGCAAGGAGGAGATAGCCAGGATGGCTGTGGAATTGAAGAATGCCGCTCACCGTTACAAGTTTCTTGAAAAGGAAGATCGAGCGAAGAGGACAGGCCGGTAGAAGGCCACGATGGCGACCAAAGACACCCGCTCTGCAATGAGAGCGATGAAGGAGGAGCTGCATCAAGCCGGGGATATCGCGGCTGGGAAGCCCTTTATGCTGCGAATGAAGTTCGGAGATCCTAGGTACGCCCCTTTGGACTGGCTGTGGAGTTCTGCAGACGCATATCTGGACTATGCGGCGAGTGCTGCCGATGAGGCCGAACACTTCCGAGATCAAAAAGATCGCGAAGTGGAAAAGCTGTTCTGGTCACAATTTAACGTTCCGAGCGTCCGCTTCCATTGACTGATCGGTTGGCCGAATGGGCCGAGCTGAATAGGTTGTCCGGACTCGCCATGAGGTCTGTTGTGGATCATCTGTGGCCGGAAAGGCCAAAGCCAAACACTTATTTTAGTTTGGTGCAGCAGTTCCTTGGTGCAGTGCCGCATATGAACGCGATGAAGAGGTCGGCATGCGTAGAGGGTGCGCGGATGGCCCTTGCCCGTGTGAAGACATACTGGGCGGAGATGGAGGCCACCGCCATTGCAACCCAAGATTTGGACGGGAGTCGAGTACCTGTCGAGCACTACTTTCGAGAAGTTCTTGAGGGCGCTCGTTCAATAGAAGCGCGGTGCTCGAAGAATATTATGTTCTAATGACATGTATTCCCATTGAAAAACAATGTTTTACTGAATTGTAAAGGCTATTTTATACTTGTGCCTGAAAGAATTATAATACCTCCTGTGCGGCCGTTTATGTATATATGTATATAACCTGAAAGATGGCAGTCGTCGGCTTCAGCCCCCACGCATATAATGCGAGGGTGCTCGCAGAAGACGCGTGTTCACACTTGATCCAACGTCTTGGTCCATTAAGGAGGTGATAGCACAGTGAACTAGGCAATCAGACTATAATGCTTTAACACTTTCACTTAGCCAGAGGAGTTTGACAGTGGGGCTACTATATAGCCCCTGGTGGCTCCGCGCTCATCCAAATTCGGGGCGCGTACATGCCTGGCCGAGAATCGGCCCTTTGTTAAGGCGGAGGAATCCCGAAGATTCCGCTAGGTCATCGAGTGGTTGACCAGTCTCACGCTATATCATGACAGTCAGTTTTCGGCTTTCTCTACTGAGGTGCTCGTCCGGATGAACCAGGGCACAATCACAGTAGTTCTCCTGGTGCCGCCTTAGCCGATAGAGCGGAACATAAGGCAGCAAAACACAAGAGCCGGGCAAACCCAACATTTGACCAAAGACATGATTTGGAGCTGATGCATATAAGGCCAAACTCGCGACGCCGAACATTCCCTAGGGTATTCAGTCTTTATGATGTAAACCGGGTCGAAACAGTGCCCTTTGTAATGAGCCCCTGTGTCCAGGTACGTGCAGTATTCTGACGTGGCCACATGCCAATACTTCAGCATCCTTCTCAATTGTACTGAGAATCCGGGGGATGTGTATCAACAAGAGACAGTAAAAAAGGTTTACGCAGGGTCTTAATCTAAAAAGAATCCTTGGAACGGGTCCCTGCTGCATGTCTGCGCCTGTGTCTCTGTTGTGTCATATCCTAGATGGGTGTAGCACGATGGTCATCTGTAAAAGAGAGGAACTTTGTTGAAAAGTTGTCGTGCAAAAGGTAGGTTATACTAAATAAACCATGTACAGTTCAAGATGAGTAAAGTTGAGCCTAATTGTCACTTGTTTTACACGCGTTGAGCCCCTTGTATTGTTATAGGGGTATAGCCATCAAACCTGTATCAATTATATATAGCTGCACCGGACTCGTCTAACCGTGTCCGTGGTCTTAACTACCTGTCAGATGCTCTAGTTGGTGAGGCCGTCCAGTGTGCGGCTGCCAAGGCAGCCGCACGGTCTTCCGTGTGCAAGGAGCGCTCAATATTTCCATTTACTGTAATGATGCCACATGGACCGGGCATCTTAAGCATGAGAGAATCGTAATGCGGTATTGCGTTAAAGCGAGCGAAAGCTTCGCGTCCGAGTAGTGCTTGATAGCCACTTTGGAATGGAGCGATGTGGAAGGTTAAATTTTCGTTGCGGAAGTTATCAGGAAAGCTGAATATAACCTCTAGTAGCAGGGAGCCCGTGCAATGGGCTTCTGGGCCTGGCGTTACTCCTTTAAAGGTAGTATTGCTATGGCTGATTTTTGTTGGGTCTATCCCCATTTTGCGGACTGTGTCCTGATATATCAGGTTTAAACTACTGCCGCCGTCCATCAGGTCTCGTGTGAATTGGTATCCGTCGATTATCGGGTCTAACACCAAGGCAGCCCATCCTGCATGTCGGATACTTACCGAGTAATCCCGATGGTCGAAGGTGATCGGTTGGGACGACCAGTGGCAGAACTCCGCGGTGATAGTCCCTGGGGCATGTGTCTCTAGGAGTGCCGCTTTGTTTCTCCCCTTCATTATGTGTAACACGTTTACTGTTTTGACTTCTGGTGGGAATTTCTTCTGTTCCCCAGTGCTTTGCTTGCGAGGCTCATCCTCGTCTTCGCTTGGTGTATCCTGCCCCTTGTGTTCGGCATTGAGCTTGCCGGACTGCTTGAAGACCCAACATTCTCTATGGGTATGATTTGCAGGGTTATCGGGGGTGCTGTGGATCTGACATAGTTTGTCCAGGATCTTGTTTAGGCTGGACAGTTCGTCTCTGTTGCCTTTGGAGGGCAGCTTTTGCTGACCTGGCTGAGAGCTTCTGAATTCGGCGTTTACCGTCATGCTCTTCGGGCTGTCTTCTTTATCCCGGCGCTTGTTTTTGCTGCGTCGTGGCTTCCCATTTCTGTCCCTGACTTCGGATGTACTTGGGTCGCTGGTGCTACATCGGGCTAACCAGCTGTCCTCGCCCGCGTAAAAGCGGGTCATGAGGCTTGTTAATGCTGCCATTGTTCTCGGCTTTTCTTGGCCGAGGTGTCTGGCAAGCCATTCGTCTCGAATGCTGTGTTTGAAAGCTGCTAGGGCTTCGGCATCCGGACAGTCGACTATTTGGTTCTTTTTAGTGAGAAACCTGTTCCAAAGCTCTCGGGCTGACTCTCTGGGTTGTTGAGTTATATGACTTAAATCGTCTGCATCCGGTGGTCGGACATAGGTCCCTTGAAAATTTGCCCGAAAAGCGTCCTCGAGCTCTTCCCAGCTTCCAATGGAGTTTTCGAGGAGGATATTAAGCCAGTGCCGAGCTGGCCCTTTGAGCTTGAGGGGTAAGTACTTGATGGCATGGAGATCGTCTCCTCGAGCCATGTGGATATGGAGGATGTAGTCCTCAATCCAGACCCCAGGGCCTGTCGTTCCGTCGTACGCCTCTATGTTTACGGGTTTGAATCCCTCTGGAAATCCATGGTCCAGCACCTCATCGGTGAAACATAGGGGGTGTGCAGCACCCCTGTATTTGGGTGTACCGTGGTGTTCGGATTTTTGTTGTGTTGCATTGCGTGCTGGAGCGCGCTTGCTTGGCCCATAGATGGATCTGGTTACGCCGTCCTTTTGATGCGAGCCCTCACGCGGATCGCGTACTGTCTTGTGTGTGGCGTCGTTTGCCGCTCTATGTTGGCCACGAGGTCGTCTATCCGACCGGATGGCTGTTTTGTTTTTTGATTGCGAGGGCTCTAAGGCCTCATCATTGAATTCAGGTAGCAGCTTTCGCTTCGGGTAGCTCTTTGTGTGGCGACTGCCGCCGTACTTTGCTGCAGTGTTGAGTACTTTACTCCATCTAATTCTGAGTGTGTCTTGTGCAGCCCTGAGCCTTTGCTTCTGCTTTTTCAGACTCCTCGCAGTGGCGACAAGCCTTTGATGGGTATTCTGTTGCTCCGGGTGCCTGTCCGGTGTGATGTCATCCGGACTGTTATCTTCACCGGAGACGGGTTGTTCGGTTTGATTCTCCGTGTTGCCATGGTCGGATGGTGGTTCAATGCCATATTCGTCATCCGCTGGCTCACCCTGCTCTATCGCTGGGTCCATATGATCGCTGTTTCTGCCGAGGCGGGATTTTGAGCGGCGCTTACGCTGCCGCTTTGACTGCTTCTCGAGGGAACGATCCTTCGCTGCATCCTTCCGTTCCTCGTTGTCGTTTTCTTTGGGTGTTTCCACCATGTATACATCATATGATGAAGTGGGCATCCAGTGCCCTGTGGGCAGTGGCTCCTGTTCGTCTCCTGCATCGTCGTCCATACCGTCGATATCTTCGGAGTTGAAGGCAAGCATGTCGGTCAAATCATCGACAGTGGCTACTAAGTGGGTGGTGGGTGGGTGGCGAATTTCTTCGTCGTCCGCATCCCGATCTGGCCGGCCATAGTTTGGTCAGGACTCTCCTGACAAGGAGAGAGACCTTAATGAGTTCAGTATGTCGCCAAAGGGTGAGTGCTGAAAGATATCCGCGAAGGTGAACTCCATGATCGGCGCCCAGTTGGATTCGATAGGCACGGGTGCAGGTGGTTCGGAGTCCGTGGCCGGGGAAGAATCCGGTAGTTCGGCATCACGGCTCCCGTGAAGGGTAAGGTCGGTATTTGGCTCGATCGTCGTTGAAGATGCGGCCTCCGTGGCGGGGTCTATCCACCCGTCCTTGGATGGCGCAATTGGCTCCGGATTGAGGGTCGGAGCGGTCGCTGGTGCGATCTCACAAACAATGTCCGATGGTAGAGCTAAATCATGCTCTTCGTGACCGTGCGACGCACTCGGCAAGGGCTCGAATCCATCGAAGATCAAGTCTCCGTGGATGTCGGTCATGTGTTTTATGCTTCCAAACCTGACCTGGTGGCCAGGGGCGTAACTCTCGATCTGCTCCAAATGGCTAAGCGAGTTGGCCCACAGTGCGGAGCCGCCGAATACAAAGATCTATCCAAGGAGAAAAGTCTCACCCTGGACTGCATCGCTATCGATGATTGAAGGGGCCATCCAGCCTAACGATGACGACACAGAGGAACTCTCAATGAAAGCACCAATGTCGGTGTCAAAACCGGCGGATCTCGGGTAGGGGGTCCCAAACTGTGCGTCTAAGGCGGATGGTAACAGGAGGCAGGGGACAGGATGTTTACCCAGGTTCAGGCCCTCTTGATGGAGGTAATGCCCTATGTACTTCTTGATTGTTCTTGATAATATGAGTAGTACAAGAGTTGATCTACCACGAGATCAGAGAGGCTAAACCCTAGAAGCTAGCCTATGGTATGATTGTATGTTGCCCTACGGACTAAAACCCTCTGGTTTATATAGACACCAGAGGGGGCTAGGGTTACACAGAGTCAGTTACAAGGAAGGAGATCTACATATCCGTATTGCCAAGCTTGCCTTCCACGCCAAGGAGAGTCCCATCCGGACACGGCATGAAGTCTTCAATCTTGTATCTTCATAGTCCAACAATCCAGCCAAAGGATATAGTCCGGCTGTCCGGATACCCCCTAATTCTGGACTCCCTCAACGACGTTTGGTGGGATTGCACCATAGAATTGAAGTTCATAAATTGCTTCAACTCTTCCATAATACTCGGTATCTCCTTCGCTGATAGCAGAGACACAACAATTTGTAGACTTTCGGTCAGCCGTAGATAACTCTTTGCCATAGGTACGAAAGCGATACCCGTTGATGTCGTATTTGTCAAATGAATGGACCTTGAAGTCAAAACCATTAGCGACTTGTCTCAATTCGGCGTCCATAGACTCTGAATTAGCCTACAAGTTTAGTGCGAAAGGGATTGTTGCATTAGCCACAAATTAGATGAAGAAATGAAATGGTCTAATGGAAATTACCGTTTGTTTGAACCAAGAGATGAAATCAGGATAGCCACCTCCATGCTTTGCCAGAAGCTCATACTCTTCAACGGAATCCTTTTGGATCACCGCTCCATTAGAGAATTTGGCAACGTATCACTGTATCAAATTTATCCGGCAATAAGAGCAGTTCAAAGGAATTAGAAGTTGCGAAACAATGTACTGAGAACTTACTCGATGTACGGCCGCACTTCTGTTAGGTTGGTGAAGATATACAACGAAATGATCTGCCATTCTTCCAAGTCCAATGTTACAGAATTAGAAGCACCTGCTGGTGCGAGATCCCCTTTGAATAGGCTGAGGTTGGATCTACCCTTTTTAGGGTCGTCAGCATTGTACAGAGGCTTCGGATTATGCAAATGGTGATTTTTGGCTTCGTAGTGTCCTGTCACGAAGTTTTCCGCCTCCTCAGTAATGAATGCCTCAGCCATCGATGCTTCAATTCTATGTTTATTTTTACATTTTTCTCGTAACGTCTTTTGCATCCTCTCAGTTGCATAGCACCAATGATTTTGCACACCCCCCCAATCTTGCCCCGGTGCGAGATACATGTGGCGCTCGACGTTGAACACTAGATCCACATCCCACAAGTGAAGTCGGCGCCCAGCGTCCCGCAACAATAGTTCTGGTGGCCGATGACGGTCGAACACCTTGGCGAATTTGTCTGGCAGCCTTTTCGATGAGGATTAAAGCCAAGTTTTGAAAGTTCAAACAACCAAACCAACTTGAGTCAGTTTGGGTGTTTCAAGTTTCAACACTTGGCTTTTAATCGTCATCGTAGAGGCTACAAGACAAATTCGCAATAGTGTTCGACTGCCATCGACGCCGAGAACTGTTGCTACGAGACGTCGACGTCACTTGTGGGACGTGGATGTAGTGTTCGACACCGACGGCCACATGTATCTCGCACCGACGATACTTTCTATTTAGGGTTCCATCGACACCGAGGAACCCCCTAACCCGCTCGAGCCCGGGCGCCCCCTTTTCCTACTTCTTTTTCATCTTCTACTTCTACTTATTTTTTTTCATCATCTTCTACTACTACTACTTATTGTTCTTTTTTCTTATTATTCTTCTTCTTCCTCTTCTTCTTGTTCTTCCTCTTCTTCTTTTACTTATTTTTTCATCATTCTTGTTTATTCTTAAAAGACAGAAGAAAAAACCCTAAACAAAACTATAAACTAAATGTAACCTAAAATAAACTAAACTAACCTAAGCTAAGCTAACCTAAACTAAACTAAACTAACCTAACCTAAACTAAACAAACATAAACTAAATCTAAAAAAACAAGAAAAAAACTCACCACGACGAGGGGCGGGGCGTGATACGTCCATTTTGCATCATGCTTTTATATCGATATTTATTGCATTATGGGCTGTTATTTCACATTAAGTCACAATACTTATGGCTATTCTCTCTTATTTTACAAGGTTTACATAAGGAGGGAGAATACCGGTAGCTGGAATTCTGGGCTGGAAAAGGAGCAAATATTAGAGACCTATTCTGCACAACTCCAAAAGTCCTGAAACTCCATGGAATATCTTATAATAAAAAATCCTCGCCAAAGATGAAGACCAGGGGGCCCACACCCTGTCCACGAGGGTGGGGGGCGCCCCCCCTAGGGCGCGCCCCCTACCTCGTGGGCTCCCTGGTGGCTCTCCGATGACCATCTTCTGCTATATGAAGTTTTCCGATGAGAAAAAAAAAAAGAAGCAACCTTTCGGGACGAAACTCCGCCGCCATGAGGCGGAACCTTGGCGGAACCAATCTAGAGCTCTGGCAGAGTTGTTCTGCCGGGGAAAGTTCCTCTGGGGAGGGGGAAATCATCACCATCGTCATCACCAACGCTCCTCTCATTGGGAGAGGGCAATCTCCATCAACATCTTCACCAGCACCATCTCATCTTAAAACCCTAGTTCATCTCTTGTATCCAATTCTTGTCTCCAAGTCCGGGATTGGTGCTAGTAGGTTGCTAGTAGTGTTGATTACTCCTTGTAGTTGATGCTAGTTGGTTTATTTGGTCGAAGATCATATGTTCAGATCCTTTATGCATATTATTACCCCTCTGATTATGAACATGAATATGCTTTGTGAGTAGTTACGTTTGTTCCTGAGGACAAGGGAGAAGTCTTGCTATTAGTAGTCATGTGAATTTGGTATTCGTTCGATATTTTGATGAGATGTATGTTGTCTAGCCTCTAGTGGTGTTATGTGAACGTCGACTACATAACACTTCACCATTATTTGGGCCTAGAGGAAGGCATTGGGAAGTAATAAGTAGATGATGGGTTGCTAGAGTGACAGAAGCTTAAACCCTAGTTTATACGTTGCTTCATAAGGGGCTGATTTGGATCCATATGTTTCATGCTATGGTTAGGTTTACCTTAATACTTTTGTTGTAGTTGCGGATGCTTGCAATAGAGGTTAATCATAAGTGGGATGCTTGTTCAAGTAGAACAGCACCCAAGCACCGGTCCACCCACATATCAAATTATCAAAGTACCAAACGCGAATCATATGAACGTGATGAAAACTAGCTTGACGATATTCCCATGTGTCCTCGGGAGCGCTTTTCCTTATATAAGAGTTTGTCCAGGCTTGTCCTTTGCTACAAAAAGGATTGGGCCACCTTGCTGCACTTTATTTACTTTTGTTACTTGTTGCTCGTTACAAATTATCTTATCACAAAACTATCTGTTACCACTTATTTCAGTACTTGCAGAGAATACCTTGCTGAAAACCGCTTATCATTTCCTTCTGCTCCTCGTTGGGTTCGACACTCTTACTTATCGAAAGGACTACGATAGATCCCCTATACTTGTGGGTCATCAAGACTCTTTTCTGGCGCTTGTTACTATGGAAAGTAATCCTCTGAGGGGCTTGTTCGGGGTATCTTCACCCCAACCAGTAGAGCAAAGAGTTGCTCCTCAACCTACTGAACCTATTGAAAATGAAATTCCTTTTGAGTTTCCTTCGGGTATGATAGAAAAACTGCTAGCTAATCCTTTTACAGGAGATGGAACAAAGCATCCTGATGAACACCTAATATATGTGGATGAAGTTTGTGGATTATTTAAGCTTGCAGGTATACACGATGATGTGGCTAAGAAGAAGGTCTTCCCTTTATCTTGGAAGGGAGACGCATTGACATGGTATAGGCTATGTGATGATACGAGATCATGGAACTATAGAAGATTGAAATAGGAATTTCATCAAAAGTATTACCCTATGCATCTTGTTCATCATGATCGCAATTATATATATAATTTTTGGCCTCACGAAGGAGAAAGCATCGCTCAAGCTTGGGGGAGGCTTAAATCAATGTTATATTCATGCCCCAATCATGAGCTCCCAAGAGAAACAATTATTCAAAAAAATTATGCTCGGCTTTCTGAAAATAATCGCACCATGCTCGATACTTCTTGTGCTAGCTCTTTTATGATGAAGACAATTGGATTTAGATGGGATTTATTGGATAGAATTAAATGCAACTCTGAAGATTGGGATCTCGACAAAGGTAAGGAGTCAGGTATGACACCTAAGTTTGATTGTGTTAAATCTTTTGTGGATACCGATATTTTCCGTAAGTTTAGCACTAAATATGGACTTGATTCTAAGATAGTAGCTTCTTTTTGTGAATCTTTTGCTACTTATGTTGATCTCCCTAAGGAGAACTGGTTAAAATATCATCCTCCCATAGAAGTAAAAGTAGCTGCACCAATTAAATTTGAAGAAAAGACTGTCACTTATAATGATCCTATTGTTCCTACTTATGTTGAGAAACCACCTTTCCCTGTTAGAATAAAGGATCATGCTAAAGCTTCAACTGCGGTTCGTAAAAGCAATATTAGAACTTATACACCTCCTGAACAAGTTAAAGTTGAACCTAATGTTGCTATTGTTAAAGATCTCTTGGCTGATAATATTGATGGGCATGTTATTCAGTTCTGCGGTGAAACTGCTAGAATTGCTAAACCTTGTGCTAAAGATAAACATAGACCTGTGGTAGGCGTGCATGTTATTTCTGTTAAAATAGGAGAACATTGTTATCATGGGTTATGTGATATGGGTGCTAGTGCTAGTGTTATACCTTATGACTTGTATAAAGAAATCAAGCATGAAATTGCACCTGCTAAGTTAGAAGATATTGATGTCACAATTGAACTTGCCAATAGAGATACTATTTCAGCAATGGGAATTGTTAGAGATGTTGAAGTCTTGTGTGGGAAAACTAAATATCCTGCTGATTTTCTTGTTCTCAGTTCCCCACAAGATAGATTTTGTCCCATTATATTTGGCAGACCCTTCTTGAACACTGTTAATGCTAAGATAGACTACGAAAAGAATGTTGTTACTATTGGCTTGGATGGTATGATTCATGAGTTTAATTTCTCTAAATTTAGTAAACAACACCGTGAAGAAGAATTTCCTAGTAAGGATGAAATTATTGGTCTTGCTTCTATTGTCGTACCTCCTAGTGATCCTTTAGAACAATATTTGCTAGACCATGAGAATGATATGTTTATGAATGAAAGAAGGGAAATAGATGAAGTATTCTTTAAACAGGAACCTATTCTGAAACACAATTTGCCTGTTGAAATCCTAGGGGATCCCCCTCCACCTAAGGGTGATCCCATGATTGAGCTTAAACCGTTGCCTGATAATCTTAAATATGCTTATCTTGATGAAAAGAAGATGTATCCTGTTATTATTAGTGCTAACCTTTCAGAGCATGAAGAAGAAAGATTATTGAAAACTCTGAAGAAGCACCGTGCTGCTATTGGATATACTCTTGATGATCTTAAGGGCATTAGTCCCACTCTATGTCAACATAAAATAGATTTGGAAGCAGATGCCAAACCAGTTCATGATCCTCAACGACGTCTAAATCCTAAAATGAAAGAAGTGGTAAGAAAAGAAATACTAAAGCTTCTGGAGGCAGGTATAATTTATCCCGTTGCTGATAGTCAGTGGGTAAGTCCTGTTCATTGTGTCCCTAAGAAGGGAGGTATTAATGTTGTTCCTAATGATAAAGATGAATTGGTTCCACAAAGAATTATTACAGGTTATAGGATGGTAATTGATTTCCGCAAATTAAATAAGGCTACTAAGAAAGATCATTACCCCTTACCTTTTATCGATCAAATGCTAGAAAGATTATGCAAACATGCACATTATTGCTTTCTAGATGGTTATTCTGGTTTCTCTCAAATACCTGTGTTGGCTAAAGATCAATCAAAGACTACTTTTACATGCCCTTTTGGTACTTTTGCTTATAGACGTATGCCTTTTGGTTTATGTAATGCACCTGCTACCTTTCAAAGATGCATGATGGCTATATTCTCTGACTTTTGTGAAAAGATTGTGAGGTTTTCATGGACAAATTTTCCGTCTATGGATCTTCTTTTGATGATTGCTTGAGCAATCTTGATCAAGTTTTGCAGAGATGTGAAGAAACTAATCTTGTCTTGAATTGGGAAAAGTGCCACTTTATGGTTAATGAAGGTATTGTTTTCGGGCATAAAGTTTCTGAAAGAGGTATTGAAGTTGATAAAGCCAAGCTTGATGCTATTGAAAAGATGCCATGTCCCAAGGACATCAAAGGTATAAGAAGTTTCCTTGGTCACGCCGGATTTTATAGGAGGTTCATTAAGGACTTCTCAAAAATTTCTCGGCCTCTGACTAATTTATTACAAAAAGATATACCATTTCTCTTTGATGATGATTGTGTAGAAGCATTTGAAATACTTAAGAAAGCATTAGTCTCTGCACCTATTGTTCAGCCACTTGATTAGAATTTACCCTTTGAAATTATGTGTGATGCTAGTGATTATGCTGTAGGTGTTGTTCTAGGGCAAAGAGTTGATAAGAAATTAAATGTTATCCATTATGCTAGTAAGACTCTAGACAATGCTCAAAGAAATTATGCTACTACTAAAAAAGAACTTTTAGCAGTTGTATTTGCTTGTGATAAGTTCAGACCTTATATTGTTGATTCTAAAGTAACTATCCACACTGATCATGCTGCTATTAAATATCTTATGGAGAAGAAAGATGCTAAACCTAGACTTATTAGATGGGTTCTCTTGCTACAAGAATTTGATTTGCATATTGTTGATAGAAAAGGAGCTGAGAACCCCGTTGCAGACAACTTATCTAGGTTAGAGAATGTTCTTGATGACCCACTATAACACCCCGGACACACCCGCCGGTGGTCGTTACTCCTGGCGGGATCTAGACTGGCCCCATAGATCAATACTAGTCTTTTATGCGCACTTTGTCCTCACTCACCCGGGAGCAACTTCCCGGTCGGTCACCCATCCTGACACTACTCCAAGCTGAGCACGCTTAACTTTGGAGTTCCGTCCGAATGGGCTCCCGGAAAAGAAGGAATTCCTTATTGATATGAGTAGTCTATCATCCCTAATAAGCCAGGCCATCACATACACCCCCACTTAGAGGAACCGACGTCCTCGTCGGGCCACAGGAACGTTCCCTCTTGGCACATACGTCTGTGCTTCCAGTCCAGTACATGCGTCATGCCGTGTGCCACGACGGGTCACAAACGTCATGAACAACATGACCACGCACCTGTCCGCAACCATCCGTGTAACCATGAGGGTCGGCTCTGATACCAACTTGTAACGCCCTCGATGCGGCTATATCTCCCACGTGTCGAAGCACGACTTAGAGGCATAACCACATTGAAAGCAATGTCGCAAGTGAGGTAATCTTTGCAAACAATCCATGTAATACAATAGGGGAAAATAAACATAGTTGGCTTACAACCGCCACTTCACACAATCCATGAATAAAGCATTACATCATCCAGATACAAACAAGGTCCGACTACGGAACCAAAATAAAAGAAGACTACCCCAAATGCTACACAGATCCCCGATCGACCCCGACTGGGCTCCACTACTGATCACTAGCACGAAACAACACAAAGGACAAGATCTTCATCGAGCTCCTCCTTGAGCTTGGTTGCGTCACCTGCTCGGTTACATCGGCACCTGCAAACTGGTTTTGGAAGTATCTGTGAGTCACGGGGACTCAGCAATCTCACACCCTCGCGATCAAGACTATTTAAGCTTATGGGTAAGGTAAAGGTATGAGGTGGAGATGCAGCAAGCGACTAGCATATATGGTGGCTAACCTATTCGCAAAAGAGAGCGAGAAGAGAAGGCAAAAGCACAGTCGAACAACTATGATCAAGAAGTGATCCTAGAACAACCTACGTCAAGCATAACTCCAACACCGTGTTCACTTCCCGGACTCCACCAAGAAGAGACCATCACGGTTACACACGCGGTTGATGTATTTTAATTAAGGTAAACTTAAGGTTTTCTACAACCGGACATTAACAAATTCCCATCTGCCCATAACCGCGGGCACGGCTTTCGAAAGTTCAAATCCCTGCAGGGGTGTCCCAACTTAGCCCATCACAAGCTCTCACGGTCAACGAAGGATATTCCTTCTCCCAAGACATTCCGATCAGACTCGGCATCCAGGTTACAAGACATTTCGACAATGGTAAAACAAGTCCAGCAACACCGCCCGAATGTGCCGACAAATCCCGATAGGAGCTGCACATATCTCGTTCTCAGGGCACACTCAGATGAGCTCTCCATACAACTAAAACCAAACCTCGAGTTTCCCCGAGGGGGCGCTGCATAGGGCTCTAGTTTGGACCAACACTCAGTGGAGCACTGGCCCGGGGGGTAAAATAATGATGACCCTCAGGAGCGCGACTCCCAAGGGAAAAAGAGGCTAGGTGGCGAATGGTAAAACCAATGTTAGGCATTGCTGGAGGAGTTTTATCAAGGTGAACTGTCAAGGGGTTCCCATTATAACCCAACCGCGTAAGGAACGCAAAATCCGGGAACATAACACCGATATGATGGAAACTAGGGCGGCAAGAGTGGAACAAAACACCAGGCATAAGGCCGAGCCTTCCACCCTTTACCAAGTATATAGATGCATTAATTAAATAAGAGATATTGTGATATCCCAACAAAACATCCATGTTCCAACATGGAACAAGCTCCAATCTTCACCTGCAACTAACAACGCTATAAGAGGGGCTGAGCAAAGCGGTAACATAGCCAAACAACGGTTTGCTAGGACAAGGTGGGTTAGAGGCTTGGCTCAACAATATGGGAGGCATGATAAGCAAGTGGTAGGTATCGCAGCATAGGCATAGCAAAAGAGCGAGCAACTAGCAAGCAAAGATAGAAGTGATTTCGAGGGTATGGTCATCTTGCCTGAAATCCCGCAAGGAAGAAGAACGAGTCCATGAAGAAGACATACGGACATAGTCGAACGGGTCCTCACAAACGCGACGTATCGGAACCAACCCGAAGAAGCAATACCAGAAAGAAGCACACAACATAGTAAACAAACCACACACGAACATGGTATGATATGCGGGGTGCGGTATGTGATGCATATGCATGATTTGCAAAGGAATGATTGAATCTGGCCTCAACTTGGAAATCCAAGAGTGCCACTGGAAAGTTGAGGTGATTTCGGTTGAAATCTATATAAAGATCACCGGAATCGGATGCACGGTTTGGAAATGGCAAGCAAAACAAATATGGCACCGGCCTGCGATAAACAGCAAGTAGCCATCTAAATGCATCAAGTTAAATATGCTACATCACTCAAACATGACAACAAAATACATGGAAGGGATCCACTCATGATGCTTGACAAAAGATGAACACTGAACTACGGCTAATTCACTCATTAACAGGTTCAAATAAGCATGGAAAAAGAGCAAATGATAACAAGTTTCAGACTTAGTGAAATTAACACAAGTCTGGAATTTATCATCAGGAAGCACACTTTAGAGCATGAAAACTACAAGCTACAGGAACTTAACATGACAAAGCAAGGCATGGCATGAAGCTACTCAAAGCACTTAACAAAAGTCCCTTAGTGACCTTGAGCCAAAAGGGATCAGAAAATACAATTGCAAGCATGTGAACATAGCAAAAACATAAACAGATTTAGACTTAGTGAAAAACTGGAGCATGCAAATCAGTTAACAAGTAGGCATGTTTACGAGCTCGATGCACTCACTACGAGGCATTGCATGATAATCTAAGCATACACCCATCAAGAAGACATAGCATAGAAGCTATACATGGCAAGAACAATAACATAGCATGCACGGATCAATAGCAACATCCTCGGCAAAATCGCTAATCATGTCAACAATCTGCCAGGATTATTTTATAGCAAAAGTAGAGCTCGACTGACTCAAGCTAGGGTGATCCATAATTGCAAACAAAGACATGGATGGATAGATCACCATAATGTTAACAAAACATCCTTACTGAACATCCTCAAAAGAGGCACGGATCACTAGGAAACAACATGAACATATGGCACAACAACAAAATCAGGACAAGGACTTAGTGAAATCCCAAGTCCCTGAAATCAGCATTACCGATTACACTACTTTGCAAGCTTGTGCTAGTCCCCACAAATATCACAAAAATACATCGCAATAACCTCTGTAAAGATGGCATGGCATATAACAAAACACAACTAGAGCTCAAGATCATATCATGCACACATTAATCATGGCAAAAATGACAAATAGCTATTTGATGAAACAGATCTGACAAATTCACCACATAGCCCTCTTCCAACAGTATTTTGGGCATCAAGATGAGCTCAAATTAAAATGATGCAATGAGATGAAATGATGTACTCGTCGAGGCGAACATTTTGATATTCTACACGCACAAATCGGAGCTAGGGATGCAGAGTTACGACATGATGAAAAATGCAAAAAATAACTGGGACTTAGTGAAATATACCCTCGCGAAAGTCAACCCGGGACGAGGCGGAGCGGGATGAGGAGATCCGGGGAAGCAGGGAGGCGTTTGGTTGGAGGGATGGGTGGATCTCATCCCGATTGCGCGCGGATGACGAGGACGGCCGTGGAGCTCGCCGGAGTTCGCCGCCGGAGTTGGGGGAGGTGGACGGAGCGGGGCGGATCCGGCGAGGTCGGCGGGGTGGCGAGGCGATGCGGGCGGCGCCGTAGCTTCGGCAGCACGCGGCAGAGCAATCACGGCGGGGCGGCGCCCGACGACGAGGTGGCGAGCCGGCGATGGCTGGTGGCGGCGAGGCGCTGTCGGCGTCGAGCTGGGGCGGCGCGCCACGGTGAGGACGCGGCGGCGTCGAGCGAAGCAGGCGGCGGCGACCGGGCGAAGCAGGCGGCGGCGACCGAGCCCGAAGGGCCCCGCGCGGGCCCTGGCGTGCCGGCAGGTGAGGCGTGGCGGCGGGGACAAGTGGCGGGCTCCGGTTGGGCGCGGGAGGCGGCGGCGATGACGTGTCGGCCAGGTATTGGCCGGAGCGACGTGGCGGCGGCGGACATGTCCGGCGGCGGAGGAGCGGATTTTAGGGTTAGGGTGCGAAATGGCCCGGGATTTTGAAGGGGAGGACCTTTTTATAGGTAGGAGGAGCTAGGGGGCTCCAAATTGAGCACGGTTTGCGGCCACGCGATCGTGATCGAACGACCGAGATGATGGGAGGGGTTTGGATGGGTTTTGGGACACTTTGGAGGGGTGTTGGGCTGCAACACACATGAGGCCTTTTCGGTCCCTCGGTTAACCGTTGGAGTATCAAATGAAGTCCAAATGGAACGAAACTTGACAGGCGGTCTACCGGTAGTAAACCAAGGCCGCATGACAAGTCTCGGTCCAATCCGAAAAAGTTTAACACCCGCACACGAAAAGAGGTAGAATGGGACACCGGGTGACATAGGAGCGCCGGATTGCAAAACGGACAACGGGGAAAATGCTCGGATGCATGAGACGAACATGTATGCAAATGAAATGCACATGATGACATGATATGACATGCATGACACGCAAGCAATGACAAGGCAACACGGCTAATAACTGGAGGACACCTGGCACATCGGTCTCGGGGTGTTACACCCACTACCTATTGATGATAGCTTTCCTGATGAACAATTAAATGTCATAAGTACTTCTCGTAGTACTCCTTGGTATGCTGATTATGCTAATTACATTATTGCTAAATTCATACCACCTAGCTTCACATACCAACAAAAGAAAAAGGTTTTCTATGATTTGAGACATTACTTTTGGGATGACCCACACCTTTATAAAGAAGGAGTAGATGGTGTTATTAGACGTTGTGTACCTCAGCATGAACAGGAACAGATCCTATGCAAGTGCCACTCCGAAGCTTATGGAGGACACCACGCGGGAGATAGAACTGCACATAAGGTATTGCAATCCGGTTTTTATTGGCCTCCTCTCTTCAAGGATGCCCGTAAGTTTGTCCTATCTTGTGATGAATGTCAAAGAATTGGTAATATTAGTAGACGTCAAGAAATTCCTATGAATTATTCACTTGTTATTGAACCATTTGATGTTTGGGGCTTTGATTATATGGGACCTTTTCCTGCCTCTAATGGATATACACATATTTTAGTTGTTGTTGATTACGTTACTAAGTGGGTAGAAGCTATTCCAACTAGTAGTGTTGATCATAACACTTCTATTAAAATGCTTAAAGAAGTTATTTTTCCAAGGTTTGGAGTCCCTAGATATTTAATGACTGATGGTGGTTCACATTTTATTCATGGTGCTTTCCATAAAATGCTTGCTAAATATGACGTCAATCATAGAATTGCATCTCCGTATCACCCACAGTCTAGTGGTCAAGTAGAATTGAGTAATAGAGAACTCAAATTAATTTTGCAAAAGACGGTTAATAGGTCTAGAAAGAATTGGTCCTAGAAACTTGATGATGCATTATGGGCCTATAGAACCGCATATAAAAATCCTATGGGTATGTCTCCGTATAAAATGGTATATGGAAAAGCATGTCACTTACCTCTCGAACTAGAACATAAGGCATATTGGGCTATTAAAGAGCTCAACTATGATTTCAAACTTGCCAGTGAAAAGAGGTTATTTGATATTAGCTCACTTGATGAATGGAGAACCCAAGCTTATGAAAATGCCAAGTTGTTTAAATAAAAGGTTAAAAGATGGCATGACAAAAGGATACAAAAGCGTGAGTTTAATGTAGGTGATTATGTACTGCTATACAACTCTCGTTTAAGATTTTTTGCAGGAAAACTTCTCTCTAAATGGGAAGGCCCCTATGTTATCGAGGAGGTCTATCGTTCCGGTGCCATAAAAATCAACAACTTCGAAGGCACAAATCCGAAGGTGGTAAATGGTCAAAGAATCAAACATTATATCTCAGGTAATCCCATAAATATTGAAACCAATATTATTGAAACTGTAACCCTGGAGGAATACATAAGGGACACTTTCCAGAATGTTTCAGACTCCGAAAAGGAATAGGTATGTGGTACGGTAAGTAAACCGATTCGAAAACAGTTTTTAAGGCAATATTTCTCCGTTTTGGAATATTTAGAAAAATAGAAAAATAAGTAGCAGCCCGGGAAGGACACGAGGGCCCCACGAGGGTAGAGGGTGCCCCCCTGGGCGCGCCCCCTACCTCGTGAGCACCTCGTGTGCCTTTTGGACACCGTTTTCTTGCACGATACGTATTTTGGTTGGTAAAAATTCACTATATATTCTCCCTAAGGTTTTGACTCCCGTATCACGCAAATATCCTCTGTTCTTGTTTTGGGTTGTTCTCTGTCAGGGTTGTCAAGGCCAGGCATCATGTCGTCCCCCTCAACGGTGACAAAGGTGCTTGGCTAATGAAGATAGAGCTGAAGAGGGAAGAACCCATGGAGATCAACAAGGATGAGGGGATCAAGAAGGCCACGGAGAACCAAGCTCCGGCAACAGAAGACATCCTTCAAATTGATCACAACCTTCTTACCCCAACTGAGATCGAACCAAATGATTGAGTTAACTCATATTCAAAACAAGTATCTCACAAGTGAAAATATTTTGTTGAAGGAGCATATCTTTGCACTCAAGGGCATTATTCGCAAGCTAGAGGATCTCTTACCCTCGATGTGTGACTATCCATCACCTCCATCTTCACCAACAACAAAGAAGGAGATATAATCACATGGGTATGGGCACTCCCCTTGGCAACCGCCAAGCTTGGGGGAGGTGCCCCGGTATCTTATCACAATCACAACTCCTATCTTTACCGTTTTCCTTAGTTCGATCCTATTAGTAGTATTTTGATCTAGTAGAATAAAGTTTATGGCATGATCTAGTTTTCAGTTTTGCCTTATGATCTCTCTATGTAATCGAGTCCGTGAGCTATATAATAAAGATTAGTGTTGAGTCAAGGGCTTGATTTTCTTGCTATGATCTTGGGTGAATAAAAGAAACGAGAAAAATAATAAGAACAAACAAAAGTTCATATTGATCTTATTGAGAGTAATGACTTCACATAGGAAGAGTATGATGATTTAAAAGTTGTTGGGAGTTGTCAGACATAGCTTTGGTCATCGTTGCAATTAATAGGAAGTAATAAGGAAAGAGAGGTTTCACATATAAATATATTATCATTGACATCTTTTATGATTGGGAGCACTCATTAAAATATGACATGCTAAAGAGTTGATATTGGACAAGGAAGACAACGTGATGAGTTATGTTTTCTTATATATGAGATAAAGTATGTTGTCATGGATCCTCCAAAATGTTGAGCTTGCCTTTCACCCTCTTGCTAGCCAAATTCTCAGCACCAAGTAGAGATACTACTTGTGCTTCCAAATACCCTTAAACCAGTTTTGCCATGAGAGCCCACCATATCTACCTATGGATTGAGTAAGATCCTTCAAGTAAGTTGTCATCGGTGCAAAGCAATAAAAATTGCTCTAAATATGTATGATTGATTGGTGTGGGAGAAATAAGCTTTATACGATCTTGTGATGTGGAAGTAATAAAAGCGATGGACTGCATAATAAAGGTTCATATCACAAGGGGCAATATAAAGTGACGTTCTTTCGCATTAAGATTTTGTGCATCCAACCATGAAAGCGCATGGCAACCTTTGCTTCCCTCTCCGAAGGGCCTATCTTTTATTATTATCTTCTACCTTATGTAAGAGTCTTGGTGATCTTCACCTTTCCTTTTTCATTTTATCCTTTGGCAAGCCCAGCATGTTGGAAAGAACCTGATATATATATATACATATATATATATATATATATATATATATATCTAATTGGATGTAGGGGGGCATGATTTATTATTGTTGACATTACCCTCGAGGTAAAAGGTTGTGGGGCGAAACTATAAGCCCCTATCTTTCTCTGTGTCCGATTAAAACTCCGTAACCATAAGTATTGCGTGAGTGTTAGCGATTATGAAGGACTAGATGATAGTTGAGTATGTGGACTTGCTTTTTAGCTCTGACATAGACTCTTTCTGATGTTATGATAAATTGCAATTGCCTCAATGACTGAGGTTATAGTTTGTTGGTTCTCAATAAGGTTTCTGATTCATACTTTTGCATTGTGAATAGATCATCACTTGAACATAAGTAATCATATGACAATATCTATATATGTTGCTGTTATGAGAATAATCATGATGCCTTCATGTCCGCATTTTATTTTTATCGACGCCTCTACCTCTAAACATGGGGACATATTTATTGTTATCGGCTTTCGCTTGAGGACAAGCGAGGTCTAAGCTTGGGGGAGTTGATACGTCCATTGTGCATCATGCTTTTATATCGATATTTATTGCATTATGGGCTGTTATTTCACATTATGTCACAATACTTATGGCTATTCTCTCTTATTTTACAAGGTTTACATAAGGAGGGAGAATGCCGGAACTCCAAAAGTCCTGAAACTCCACGGAATATCTTATAATAAATAATAAAAAATCCTCGCCAAAGATGAAGACCAAGGGGGGCCACACCCTGTCCACAAGGGTGGGGGCGCCCCCCCCCTAGGGCGCCCCCCCTACCTCGTGGGCCCCCTGGTGGCTCTCCGATGACCATCTTCTGCTATATGAAGTTTTCCGATGATAAAAAAAGAAGAGGCAACCTTTCGGGACGAAACTCCGCCGCCACGAGGTGGAACCTTGGAGGAACCAATCTAGGGCTCCAGCAGAACTGTTCTGCCGGGGAAACTTCCCCTGGGGAGGGGGAAATCATCACCATCGTCATCACCAACGCTCCTCTCATTGGGAGAGGGAAATCTCCATCAATATCTTCACCAGAACCATCTCATCTTAAAACCCTAGTTCATCTCTTGTATCCAATTCTTGTCTCCAAGTCCGGGATTGGTGCTAATAGGTTGCTAGTAGTGTTGATTACTCCTTGTAGTTGATGCTAGTTGGTTTATTTGGTGGAAGATCATACGTTCAGATCCTTTATGCATATTATTACCCCGTTGATTATGAACATGAATATGCTTTGTGAGTAGTTACGTTTGTTCCTGAGGACAAGGGAGAAGTCTTGCTATTAGTAGTCATGTGAATTTGGTATTCATTCGATATTTTGATGAGATGTATGTTGTCTAGCCTCTAGTGGTGTTATGTGAACGTCGACTACATAACACTTCACCATTATTTGGGACTAGAGGAAGGCATTGGGAAGTAATAAGTAGATGATGGGTTGCTAGAGTGACAGAAGCTTAAACCCTAGTTTATGCGTTGCTTCGTAAGGGGATGATTTGGATCCATATGTTTCATGTTATGATTAGGTTTACCTTAATACTTTTGTTGTAGTTGCGGATGCTTGCAATAGAGGTTAATCATAAGTGGGATGCTTGTTCAAGTAGAACAGCACCCAAGCATCGGTCCACCCACATATCAAATTATCAAAGTACCGAACGCGAATCATATGAACGTGATGAAAACTAGCTTGACGATATTCCCATGTGTCCTCGGGAGCGCTTTTCCTTATATAAGAGTTTGTCCAGGCTTGTCCTTTGCTACAAAAAAAGGATTGGGCCACCTTGCTGCACTTTATTTACTTTTGTTACTTGTTGCTCGTTACAAATTATCTTATCACAAAACTATCTGTTACCACTTATTTCAGTACTTGCAGAGAATACCTTGCTGAAAACCGCTTATCATTTCCTTCTGCTCCTCGTTGGGTTCGACACTCTTACTTATCAAAAGGACTACGATAGATCCCCTATACTTGTGGGTCATCAGGGCGGCGCGGTCGGGCGGGGCAGGGCGGGGCCGGGCGGCGGCGGGGCGGGGCCAGGCGGTGCGATGCAGCCGGGCGGCGGCGGCTCGGGACGGGGGGCCGGGGCACCAGGGACTCAGGACGGGGGCGGTGCGGCTGGGCGGGCGGTGCGGCCGGGTGGGCGGGGCGACGCTGCCGGGCGGCGGCGGCTCGAGACGGGGGCGGAGCGGCCGGCGACGAGGGTGGCGCGGGGCGGCGGCGGCTCCGGCAGGGGGAAGAGAGCGGACAGAGAGAGTGGTGGAGCGGGGCGCTGGCCGCTTTTTAGTTAGGTCACAGCTCTTTGCCGTTGAGGGAGTCCTGGACTAAGGGGTCCTCGAGAGTCCGGCCCGTGTGTTGTGAGCCGGACTGATGGGCTGTGACGCCCCGAGACCGATGTGCCAGGTGTCTTCTAATCATTCGGTGTCTTTGCCATGTCAATCGCTTGCGTGTTGCATCTTGGCATGCCATCATATGCATTGCATCATCATGTTTTCAAAACTTGCATCCGTCCCGGTCTTCCCGTTCTTTCCGTTGTCCGTTCTGAGCCCAAATACACTTGCACGCGCCCGCGGCACGTCCGAAATATTATTTTATAAGTGACTGAAAAATGTTCTCGGCATGGATTGAAAGTTGGCGTCCGGTGTTGTTATGTTGTAGGTAGGCCGTCTGCCAAGTTTCATCGCTTTTGGAGCCCGTTTGACGCCCCAACGGATAACTATAGCGACATATAGTTGGTCAAAATGTCGGACGTTTTCGGTCTCCGAAAACTGTTGCCGGGCTTTTGCTTTCTTTCCTCCCTAGACCGTCTACATAGTCCACTACCTACCGCCAGGCCCAACCTAACCTCTCTCGTCAGCCCGCGGCCATCCTCACGCGCGCGTCCGAAAGTTGTCTCGGACCCGACCCGGGTTGTCGTTACCGATGGATCCAATTCATCCCCAAACATCCCTAAATCATCATTGGTTTCTCATTTGGACTCCCTAGCTATTCATTCACAATCGTACGATTACGATCGGAGGGACGAGGTAGCCCCTAACCTAAATTAATCTGATATAAATAACAGTCCAACCCTAGCCTAGCCTGTCCAATCTCCACCAAATCCCCACGCCGCCGCCACTCTCTCCCTTGGTTTCAGCGCCGAGCCAACCACCATCCCTCTAAGATCCACTTGGCCAAATCCACCAGCCAACCTGCACTCGATCTGGACCACCAGATCTTAGATCCGACGGCCCAGAGAGCCTCCCGTAGCCCCGCAGTTCCACCCATCAGCCTCGATCTCGTGCGTCTTCAACCTCCCGAGCATCAGGCTCGTCCTCGCCAACCCCTCCGTCGGCGACCAAGGCCAGCACCACCAGGCGCCCTCCTCGTCTCCTCCCTGAGACGTCCTCCTCCAGGACCTCTCACCGTCCACGCAGCCCTCCTCTCGCGCCGCCACCTCCGTCTCGTCGGAGTAGCCAGCCACCGCCCAACGAGTCGACCAACCAGGCCGGAGGTTCGTGCCCCTTCCCTTCCTCCTTACTCCCTTCTCTACCTCTCGCTCTTTCTCACATCTCTCTCTCAGGAAGCCCCGCCGCCACTTGGAGCCTGGATCCGCGCTGCCAAGCGCAAGACCCGGATGCCTCATCTCTGCCTATGACCGGATCAGTCGTCTTCGTCCAGATCCGGTGACCTCCGCCACCCATCTGTCGTGCCCGACCTCCCTTTGTCTCATCATCGTCCGCATCTGCGTCGTCGAAGTTCCAGCCGCGCCAGGCCGCCGTTGTGTCCTCTGATTCCCTGCATCGAACAGCAGCAGCAAGCACCTAGCTCGATCGGTTCCTGCCTTCGTTGACCATGCCACCCTCCTTGTTCGGTCCAGCAGCATGGACTGTGGGGCAACGTGTGGCCCAGCTCCCTCTGCCTCCGCGGACCCAAGATCCGAACTGGGCCTGGCCCAGGTGGGTGAGCAGCCCCAGCCCTCTCCTGTGCACTATGGGTCCAGCCAGTTTCGGCCCATGTTTTTTTTCTCTGAACGAATTTGTGTATTTATCCAGGGAGCTGCAGTTTTACAGATAGGTCCCTCATGTTCATACATATAATAACTCCACAACCGTGCATCGGATCTAAATAAATTATATATGTAACTTGCTTAGAATTTTGTCTAATTTCATAATTTGCAACTTTCATCTATGTTTAAAATGTTTAACTGTTGTTTGCATTAATTTGCTCCTATGCCATGCTAAAATGCTTTAATTCATAACTAAGTAACCGTAGCTCCAAATTTAATAAACTTTATATGTAAATGGGGTGGAATAATGCCTAGCTTAACATGGTGGCATCACTTTGCATGTTTAATAACTCTAAAATATGGTTTACGGCAGAACTGTAGCAGAACTAAAATATGCACATGAGGATTTTCCGAACTTGTTGTTTGTTGTTCCGGCCTCATTTAAACTTGCCTAGTTAAGTAGTTTTATTATGCTTCACCCCTTGCCATGCTAACCAACATTTAATATTGTTGGGTACCTAAACGAGAGAGAACTAAATATTTGATGTGGAGTTACGTCAATATGCAACTCGTTGCATATTGAGCTCCACTTAATTTGTAGTTTTGTTTGTGCACTTTGCCATGCCATGCCTCATAAACCGGACATGCATCATACTTGGTTGTGCATCATGCCATGTTTATGTGATGGTTGTTTACCATGTTGTTTGCTTCTTTTCGGTGTTGCTTCTTCGGGTTAGTTCCGATAACGTCGCGTTTGTGAGGATTCGTTCGACTTCATTCGTTTGTCTTCTTCATGGACTCGTTCTTCTTCCTTGCAGGATCTCAGGCAAGATGACCATACCCTCGAAATAACTTGTATCTTTGCTTGCTAGTTGTTCGCACTATCGCCATGTCGCGCTACCTACCACTTGTTATATCATGCCTCCCATATTGCCATGTCAAGCCTCTAACCCTCCTTCCTAGCAAACCGTTGTTTGGCTAAGTTCCCGCTTTTGCTCAGCCCCTCTTATAGCGTTGCTAGTTGCAGGTGAAGTTGAAGATTGTTCCATGTTGGGACATGGATATGTTGGGATATCACAATATCTCTTATTTTAATTAATGCATCTATATACTTGGTAAGGGTGTAAGGCTCGTCCTTATGCCTGGTGTTTTGTTCCACTCTTGCCACCCTAGTTTCCGTCATACCGGTCTTATGTTCCTTGATATTGTGTTCCTTACGCGGTTGGGTGTTATGGGAACCTCTTGGCAGTTCGCTTTGAATAAAACTCCTCCAGCAAGGCCCAACCTTGGTTTACATTTGCCTAACAATCTAGCCTTTTTCCCTTGGGTTTCCGGAGCCCGAGGGTCATCTCTATTTTAACCCCCCCCCCCCCGGGGCCAGTGCTTCTCTAAGTGTTGGTCCGAAAGAGCACCGTGCAGGACCGTCCCTTGGCAACTTGGGTTATGTTGGTACCTGTACGCTTAGCTTATCCGGTGTTCCGTGGGAACGAGATATGTGCAGCTCCTATCGGGATTTGTCGGCACATCCGGGCGGTCTTGCTGGTCTTGTTTTACCATTGTCGAAAAGTCTTGTAACCGGGATTCTGAGCCTGATCGGGTCTTCCCGGGAGAAGGAATATCCTTCGTTGACCGTGAGAACTTGTGATGGGCTAAGTTGGGACACCCCTGCAGGGTTTGAACTTTCGAAAGTCGTGCCCGTGGTTATGTGGCAGATGGGAATTTGTTAATATCCCATTGTAGACAACTTGACACTTGACTTAATTAAAATGCATCAACCGCATGTGTAGCCGTGATGGTCTCTTTCCGGCGGAGTCCGGGAAGTGAACACGGTCTTGTGTTATGCTTGAATGTAAGTAGTTTCAGGATCACTTCTAGTTTCACGACGGTTGCATTGCTTCTCTTCTCGCTCTTATTTGCGTATGTTAGCCACCATATTTTGCTTAGTGCTTGCTGCAGCTCCACCTCATTGCCCTATCCTACCCATAAGCTTAAATAGTCTTGATCTCGCGGGTGTGAGATTGCTGAGTCCTCGTGACTCACAGATACTTCCAAACAGTTGCAGGTGCCGATGATACTAGTGCAGGTGACGCAACCGAGCTCAAGTGGGTGCTCGATGAAGATCTTGGTCATTGTTATGTATCTTTTCCGGATGATCAGTAGTGGTGCCCAGTTGGGATGATCGGGGATCTAGCATTTGGGGTTGTCTTCTTTTATTTTGGTTCCGTAGTTGGACCTTGATTGTATTCTGGATGATGCATGTTTAACTTGTTAATTGTGTGAAGTGGCGATTGTAAGCCAACTCTTTATCCCTTTCTTATTCAGTAAATGGGATTGTGTGAAGATTACCCCACTTGCGACTAAACCACCATGGGGTTATGCCTCTAAGTCGTGCCTTGACACATGGGCGATATAGCCGCATCGTGGGCATTACAAGTTGGTAATCAGAGCCATCCCCGACTTAGGAGCCCCCTGCTTGATCGAATCGCTGACGTTGTTGAGTCTAGAACAAAATGTTTTGAGTCTTAGGATTATATATATCGGAGAGTAGGATTCTTTTTACTCCTCAGTCGCTTCATCGCTCTGGTGAGGCCTCCTGACGTAGAAGTTTTGACTTTTCTCTCCTCAAATTTCACGATTTTTTTTAGGATCACGCGGGTATCTTGGAATCGTTCCGATAGTCTTGTGACGAGAACATTGTTCTTGGTGCCTCCTGACATTTAGGGGTTGTGGCAGTGTCCCGGGGAGTTGAGCTCTGACGTGTTGTCGTCACAATTTTATCGTTGCAGTTCTGGAATACCTGAGTTCGCCGACATCGAAAATCTCTTTTATGCAGTTGTTGGTGAGATAACCTCGACGCCACCCAGTACTGGGCGGGAGTTCGGGAGTATTGCCATAACTCGTATAACGGATGCTTTTCGAAGGTTGAGGTACACGATTTCCGAAGGTTTCCTGGTTATGAGTTGAAGGATGGATACAGCTGGATGTAGGAATTGTTAGTTTTGGTGAGATATTATGCTTCCCCTGTATCCCCAACACCTGATTGCATAACCAGAAAGTTTCGGGAGTTTATAAGTGGGAATTCAAGTATCTCGTAGGATATCTTTCAAATAGACACATGATACGATATGGGATCTATCATATGTTTGTTTCCGGTTTATTCTACAAACCAAATCCTTTGTTTTGTTGTGGTATTCGAGTTGCTTCAATGTCAAGTGTTGATTCCATACCTTTCCTAAGCGGTGTTCTCATATTCCTATGTGAACATTAATTCTTCGTATTTATCAAGTTGTCATCCCAATTCTATTTCCAACCGGCGTGCTTCTCTTCGAGATGATCCCATCATTCTCCCCATCCGTAAGATCAATTATCAGTTATTCTCAACAGTGTTTGTTTCATTTGTCCCAAGTTGTCTTTGTTTTCCCGCCCTCCCACCCTTTTCTACAAGGACTCAGATTTCTTAATCAACTATCCATTTTATTGATGGAAGTCTCTCCATTCTTTTCCGTCAATCTTCTTATCCGGTGATTCTCAGGAAGATACTAACGGAGCTTCAAGTTAATCATTCTTCGTTCTTTTCTTCTCCGGCGGATTCAATTCAAGTTTTCGGTGTTGATCATGTCCCTTTTCATCTTTTCAAATGTTTTCTCATGCCGGTGCATCTCATAATCATTCCCCGCTTGTTATTCAATTGTTCTGGAGTGCTGAAGATATCTCGAAGATTCGTGTTTCCACTCTGCATTCGTTCAAGCTATTTTCGAGGTTGCTTTTTCATTCAAGCCATTTTATTCAATCGGTGCAATCTCTCTTTTAAATCATTTCAACGGTGTTTCTTTTGAGTGGGCCCTAACCCATAGGTTTTCTTTTCCAGGATCTTACCCGACTCTTCTAATCTTCTCGGAGTTACTCTCAAATTCTTTCCCAAGTTTGACGTAAGAA
The DNA here is from genome assembly GCF_056163025.1 of Triticum urartu. NCBI lineage: Eukaryota > Viridiplantae > Streptophyta > Magnoliopsida > Poales > Poaceae > Triticum > Triticum urartu. The sequence goes on from NC_141877.1 coordinate 299,495,708, forward strand.
TGAGTTATCATCAGTCAAATGCCTTCTCCAAGATCTTTCACATTTTTTTCATCATTGCTTCAACCATTCTATTTTCCATTCCGGAGTGCCTCAACAATTCAAGGTGGTGTTTCTCATCATCATTCTCAACATTTGAAGACCGAAGAAGAGTTTTTCCTCCAAATCTTATCCGTTCTCTCAGAGATGCGTAGTTCAAGCTTGATGCCATCCTCTCATAATTTTTTTCGATTGTGAGAATGATTTTCACCCTTTCGGAGAAATTCAAGAGTCTTTTCAGTTTGATTCTTCGAAGGCCATCATTTCGGGTTTATTCATTCTCAGCTTTCAGCTCTCATTCTCCAAATCTTACCGGTGCATCATTCAAGCATTCTTTAATCAGCCGCGATCTCTTCGTTCTCTTGCATCTTGATTCTCTTAAGTATCTTCGTTCATTTTTCAATTCTTCCTGGTGAATTGTGCTTTTGCCACTTTCATTTTCAATTCTTACGGTGGTTCGTTCAAGAGTTCTCTTCCTTGGTTATCATATCAATTCATTCGTTCTTTCCAAATCCTACTGGTGGTTCGTTGAAGATTTTCCTAAGTTTGCATTGTATCTCTCTTAATCCTTTCTATGGGAATAAGTAGTATGCCAAATCCATTGCTTGTCATAAATTTAATTGGTGAAGGATACGCATAATGTAATTCTTATTATTGTTTCATCCAGGTGATCTAGTTTCTTCATTCCAGAGTTGTTCGTCATGTCACATTTCTTGGTTCGAGATGCTTCATCTTTTCTTTCCTGGAGTTCCAAGTTTTCCGCATTATCTCGTCGCGAAGCGCCATCTAAATCATTGCAAGGCTTCACTTTGTGTTTTCAACTTCTCTTTCTTTATATCATCCTTTTGTTTACCAGAGTTCTTCATGGAGGCTCTACATGGTGGTTCGTCAAGGATTATTTTCATTTTTCAATTGTTCTTCAAGATTTCTCTCGAAGTTAAGTTCCGCCAAGCTATACTCTAAAATAAACATGGTGCTCGACACGTGCCTTGTTTTGAGGAGTTCAAGCATTCTTCATCTTGCATCCGAAGTGCAATTCTTCCTACCTTATCTTTTGAGGTGGTGTTATGTCATTCTTGGTAATTTTCCCTTCGTGTTTCATGATTCACAAGTTCAGGAATGAGATATTTAAACCCATCATTTTCTTCCTTGGAGTTATCTTGATATAGATTTCACCTAAAGCCTTTCATTGGGAATGTTGCTCGTTGTGGTGATTATCTATGATCCAAGTTTTATCCATATCACCTCGGTGGAAGAAGCTTTCTATCTTTTCTAGCTCGCAATCAAATCTTGTTTCCGTTTGTGGCAGAATCTCACCTCATGTTTCAGATGTTTTTATAAGCCCACAAGCAGCTTATTGTTTTCGTGGTTGATTTTTTTCTTTCAACAACTCCGTTCAAGCCTTCTTCGTAAGGATGTTCCTTTCAAATTTAATTGTGACAGAAGTTGCCTTTTTCTTCTCCATTCTGCGATTCCAATGATATATATATTCTATTCTTCCTTCTGGAGGCATTGTGATGTTGCTCTCTTCGACCCATCATCTTGTTTTGTCAAGATCATGTTCAATTCCTTCCATTTACAGTCGGAGTGCTGCCCAAATTATATCATTCTTATTCCTTCACTATCTTGTTTTAACCGGAGTGTTGTGGCTATCATTCCTTTTCTAACCGGAGTCTCATCCAAGTGCTTTCATATTGCAAAGCTCATATTCTTTACCTTCCATTTCCAACCGGAGTGTTGTCGTAATTGATCATTATCTTTCCTTGTACATCTCATTTCAACCGAGGTGCTTGTATGTATTTCTTGTCCATTGTAACACTTTTCTTATGTCTTTCGACCTACAAGGTTCTAGTAAGGTTCCTTGTTTCTCTTATCTAACGGACTGTTTTCAACTTTGTTCATCTTCATTGTATTTTTTCTTTCTTTCAATTTGTTCAACCTCTCAAGGTTCTTTGGTTTCACTCATTTGTCAAAGAAGAAACTTAGTTTTACCTCTTCTCTTCCTCTTCCGTTTCCCCCCAGTGCAATCCTAGATCTCGGGACGAGATCCTCTTGTAGTGGTGGAGTGTTGTGACGCTCCGAGACCGATGTGCCAGGTGTCTTCCAGTTATTCGTTGTCTTTTCCATGTCATTCGCTTGTGTGTTTCATCTTATCATGTCATCATGTGCATTGCATCATCATGTTTTCAAAACTTGCATCCCTCCCGGTCTCCCCGTTCTTTCCGTTATCCGTTGTGAGCCCAGACACACTTGCATGCGCCCGCGGCACGTCCGAAATATTATTTTATAAGTGGCCGGAAAATGTTTTCGGCATGGGTTGAAAGTTGGTGTCCAGTGTTGTTATGTTGTAGGTAGGCCGCCTGCCAAGTTTCATCGCTTTCGGAGTTCGTTTGACGCCCCAACGGATAACTATAGCGACATATAGTCGGTCAAAACGTCGGACGTTTTCGGTCTTCGAAAATTGTTTCTGGGCTTTCTCTTTCTTTCCTCCCTAGATCGTCTACACAGTCCACTACCTACCGCCAGGCCCAACCTAACCTCTCTCGTCAGCCCGCGGCCCTCCTCACGCGCGCGTCCGAAAGTTGTCTCGGACCCGACCCGGGTTGTCGTTACCAATGGATCCAAATCATCCCAAAACATCGCTAAATCATCATCGGTTTCTCATTTGGACTCCCTAGCTATTCATTCGCGATCATACGATTACGATCGGAGGGACGAGGTAGCCCCTAACCTAAATTCATCTGATATAAATAACAGTCCAACCCTAGCCTAGCCTGTCCAATCTCCACCAAATCCCCACGCCACCGCCACTCTCTCCCTTGGTTTCATCGCCGAGCCAACCACCGTCCCTCTAAGATCCACTTGGCCAGATCCACCAGCCAACCTGCACTCGATCTGGACCGCCAGATCTCAGATCCGACGGCCCAGAGAGCCTCCCGCAGCCCGTAGTTCCACCCATCAGCCTCGATCCCGTGCGTCTTCAACCTCCCGAGCATCGGGCTCGTCCTCGCCGACCCCTCCGCCGGCGACCAAGGCCAGCACCACCAGGCGCCCTCCTTGTCTCCTCCCCGAGCCGTCCTCCTCCAGGACCTCTCACCGTCCCCGCAGCCCTCCTCTCGCGCCGCCACCTCCGTCTGGCCGGAGTAGCCAGCCGCCGCCGACCAACTAGGTCGGAGCTCCGTCCCCCTTCCCTTCCTCCTTACTCCCTTCTCTACCTCTCCCTCTTTCACACATCTCTCTCTCAGGAAGCCCGCCGCCACTTGGAGCCTGGATCCGCGCCGCCAACTGCAAGACCCGGATGCCTCATCTCTGCCAGCGACCGGATCAGCCGTCTTCGTCCAGATCCGGTGACCTCCGCCACCCATCTGTCGTGCCCGACCTCCCTTTGTCTCATCATCGTCCGCATCTGCGTCGTCGGAGTTCCAGCCGCGCCAGGCCGCCGCTGCGTCCTCTGATTCCCTGCATCGAACAGCAGCAACGAGCGCCTTGCTCGATCGGTTCCTGCCTTCGTTGACTGTGCCACCCTCCTCGTTCGGTCCAGCAGCATGAACCGTGAGGCAACGCGTGGCCCAGCTCCCTCTACCTCCACGAGCCCAAGATCCGAACTGGGCCTGGCCCAGCTGGGTGAGCAGCCCAGCCCTCTCCTGTGCACTATGGGTCCAGCCAGTTTCGGTCCATGTTGTTTTTTTTCTCTGAATGAATTTGTCTATTTATCCAGGGAGCTGCAGTTTTATAGATAGGTCCCTCATGTTCATCCATATAATAACTCCACAACCATGCATTGGATCTAAATAAATTATATATGTAACTTGCTTAGAGTTTTGTCTAGTTTCATAATTTGCAACTTTCATCTATGTCTAAAATGTTTAACTGTTGTTCGCATTAATTTGATCCTATGCCATGCTAAAATGCTTTAATTCATAACTAAATAATCGTAGCTCCAAATTTAATAAACTTTATATGTAAATGTGGTGGAATAATGCCTTGTTTAACATGGTAGCATCACTTTGCATGTTTAATAACTCTAAAATATGGTTTAGGGCAGAACAGTACCAAATCTAAAATATGCACATGAGGATTTTTCGGACCTGTTGTTTGTTGTTCCGGCCTCATTTAAACTTGCCTAGTTAAGTAGTTTTATTATGCTTCACCCCTTGCCATGCTAACCAACATTCAATATTGTTGGGTACCTAAACGAGAGAGAACTAAATATTTGATGTGGAGTTCCGTCAATATGCAAAGCTCCATTTAATTTGTAGTTTTGTTTGTGCACTTTTCCATGCCATGCCTCATTAAATAGGACATGCATCATACATGGTTGTGTATCATGCCATGTTTATGTGATGGTTTTTTACCATGTTGTTTGCTTATTTTCGGTGTTGCTTCTTCGGGTTAGTTCTGATAACGTCGTGTTTGTGAGGATTCGTTCAACTTCGTCCGTTTGTCTTCTTCATGGACTCGTTCTTCTTCCTTGCAGGATCTCAGGCAAGATGATCATACCATCGAAATCACTTCTATCTTTGCTTGCTAGTTGTTCGCACTATCGCCATGTCGCGCTACCTACCACTTGTTATATCATGCCTCCCATATTGCCATGTCAAGCCTCTAACCCTCCTTCCTAGCAAACCATTGTTTGGCTAAGTTACCGCTTTTGCTCAGCCCCTCTTATAGCGTTGCTAGTTGCCGATGAAGTTGAAGATTGTTCCATGTTGGGACATGGATATGTTGGGATATCACAATATCTCTTATTTTAATTAATGCATCTATATACTTGGTAAAGGGTGGAAGGCTCGGCCTTATGCCTGGTGTTTTGTTCCACTCTTGCCGCCCTAGTTTCCGTCATACCGGTGTTATGTTCCTTGATATTGCGTTCCTTACGCGGTTGGGTGTTATGGGAACCCCTTGGCAGTTCGCTTTGAATAAAACTCCTCCAGCAAGGCCCAACCTTGGTTTTACATTTGCCTAACAACCTAGCCTTTTTCCCTTCGGTTTCCGGAGCCCGAGGGTCATCTTTATTTTAACCCCCCCCCCCCCCCGGGCCAGTGCTTCTCTAAGTGCTGGTCCGAACTAGAGCACCGTGCAGGACCGTCCCTTGGCAACTTGGGTTATGTTGGTACCTGTACGCTTAGCTTATCCGGTGTGCCCTGAGAACGAGATATGTGCAGCTCCTATCGGAATTTGTCAGCACATCCGGGCGGTCTTGTTGGTCTTGTTTTACCATTGTCAAAAAGTCTTGTAACCGGGATTCCGAGCCTGATCGGGTCTTCCCGGGAGAAGGAATATCCTTCATTGACTGTGAGAGCTTGTGATGGGCTAACTTGGGACACCCCTGCAGGGTTTGAACTTTCGAAAGTCGTGCCCGCGGTTATGTGGCAGATGGGAATTTGTTAATATCCGGTTGTAGACAACTTGACACTTGACTTAATTAAAATGCATCAACCGCGTGTGTAGCCGTGATGGTCTCTTTCCGGCAGAGTCCGGGAAGTGAACACGGTCTTGTGTTATGCTTGAACGTAAGTAGTTTCAGGATCACTTCTTGATCACTTCTAGCTTCACGACTGTTGCGTTGCTTCTATTCTCGCTCTTATTTGCGTATGTTAGCCACCATATTTTGCTTAGTGCTTGCTGTAGCTCCACCTCATTACCCTATCCTACCCATAAGCTTAAATAGTCTTGATCTCGCGGGTGTGAGATTGCTGAGTCCTCGTGGCTCACAGATACTTCCAAACAGTTGCAGGTGCCGATGATACCAGTGCAGGTGACGCAACCGAGCTCTAGTGGATGCTCGATGAAGATCTTGGTCGTTGTTATGTATCTTTTCCGGATGATCAGTAGTGGTGCCTGGTTGCGACGATCGGGGATCTAGCATTATGGGTTGTATTCTTTTATTTTGGTTCCATAGTCGGACCATTGTATTCTGGATGATGCATGTTTAACTTGTTAATTGTGTGAAGTGGCGATTGTAAGCCAACTCTTTATCCCTTTCTTATTCAGTACATGGGATTGTGTGAAGATTACCCCACTTGCGACTAAACCACCATGCGGTTATGCCTCTAAGTCGTGCCTCGACACGTGGGAGATATAGCCGCATTGTGGGTGTTACATGGGCCGTGAAGATACAAGGTAGAAGGCCTTCCCCTGTGTCTGGATGGGACTCTCCTTTGCGTGGATGGCAAGTTTGGCATCCGGATGCGTAGTTTCCTTTCTCTGTAAACCGACTCTGTACAACCCTAGGCCCCTCTAGTATCTATATAAACCGAAGGGGTTAGTTCATAGAGGCTATCAGAATTCATATAGGCTAGACATCTAGGGTTTAGCCATTACGATCTTGAGGTAGATCAACTCTTGTAACCCCTATACACATCAAATACAATCAAGCAGGACATATGGTTTTACCTCCCTTAAGAGGGCCCGAACCTGGGTAAATATCGTGTCCCCCTTGTCTCCTGTTACCTTCGATCCTCAGACGCACAGTTCAGGACCGCCTACCTGAGATCAGCCGGTTTTGACACCGACATTGGTGCTTTCATTGAGAGTTCCACTGTGTCGTCGACAGAAGGTTCGATGGCTCGTTCGATCATCAACAACGACGTTGTTTTGGGGGAAACCTTCCTCCCCAGTCAAATTTTTGTATTCGGCAGCTTTGCTGTGCGTGCCAACTCAATTGTCCACCTCAAACAGATCGACAACTATGCCCCTGGTCATCAGATCAGTTTTGGGAACCTGAATTATGTCACTGATATCCGAGACTTGATCTTCGAAGGGTTTGCGGCCCCGACCACTGCTCTGGCCTTAGATCCGGAGCAAACTGCCGGGTCCGAAGATGGGAGTTTGGAGCCCACCGGACTCTCTGCTATGAAGCTCACTATCAGAGATTCGGAGGCGATTGTGTCCTCAGCAAGCCCGGAGTCAGACTGAGTTCCCCCTATCATTGAAAGCCCAGACTCGCCCCCGGACTCTAGCTCCAAACTCTCGAAGTCCACGCCAAGTGAGCATGGCCAGGAGGCTTTTGCCCTGGCTAGCTCCGCGGACTCTCATTCCCCATCCAATCCTTGCTTTTAAACGAGGCTCTGGACTTAATGCGATCCCTCGCCATTATAGAGGGATCATCTCCGAACTATGCCCAGCCCGGATTAGGGGCTGAGAGTAGGGGATTTTACGTCCCACCCATCACCCACTTCATAGCCACCATCGAAGACTTAACCGACATGTTGGATTACACCTCCGAAGACATCGACGGCATGGACGGCGATGCCGGAGACGAACAAGGCCAAGACCCGCCGTTTATCGGACGTTGGATGACCACCTCCACATATGACGTGTATATGGTGGATACACCCAAGGAGGATGACGGCGAAGGCAGGAGGGATCCGGTTGAGGACAAACCTGCTGAGGCACCACTGAAGCGTCGACCCCAATGACGCCGCTCAAAATCACGTCGTGAAAAAGATAGTAATACCGGCACCGGAGACAATAACACTCCAGAGAACACCGAAGACCCCAAGCCCTAGTCAAGCCCGCACTCGAACAGGATGATGGGGAGGAGGGGCAAGTTAACCTCGACTATCCGGTCAGGAACGAGGATTCAGAAGATAGCAACTATCTACCGGTCTTTGAGGATGATGTCAGCCTCGACAACGAAGATTTCATCATGCCAGAGGAACACCTCGAGTAGGAGCGCTTTAAGCGCCAACTAATCGCCACTGCGAGAAGCCTAAAAAAGAAGCAGCAACAGCTCCAAGCTGAACAAGATACACTCAACGACAGATGGAACGAGGTCCTAGCTGCCAAAGAATATTGTCACAGCCCTAGAATTTGATTGCAATTAGTTGCATAAGCATCCATGCATCATGTCTATATTTGTTTAAAATTTGAAATGGGGATCTGCAAACCCCAACACCCCCCCCCCCTTAAAATACCAAGTTTAACTGAAAATTGTTTCAATGAACCCAAAATGCCCTTCACAAAAGTTCATCACTTTTGGGTTGGTTGAGAACCTCTGCCAAAAATGGTTTACATTTTTCTAGGTCATCTTGGACTTTTGAATTAAATCATAAAGTATTTGCATTTCGGCATTTAAATGCTATAACTATTTTTAAATGCTCAAATAATTCTGAAACTAAATGAGGGATGTTGGAAATAATTCTAAATGTGCCCAAAAATAATTTCAAAATTTATAAAAATGGTTTAGTGCCTAAACTAAACCAGGACAGAGAAAGAAAAATAGAAAACAAAAACAAAATAGGAAAATGGAGAGAAAGGTTTTACTTGGCGCTCAGTTATAGCCAGAGCCGGCCCAACTCCTGTGCCGGCCCAGCCCACTGGCCTCCCCCTGTCGTCTTCCTCCCTTGCCAGGAGGACGAAGGCGCGTGCTCTCCGCACACACGCACGCAGGAGGCCACCTCCTCTCTGCCTGCTTGCCCCCGGCCTCCCCTGAGATGCCACGCGACCCCATGGAGCCGTCCGGATCCCCCTCTCTCCCCCTCGAGCTCATCCCCTCCCCTGGCTCTCTTCCTCACCTGCCCCGAGCGTGCTCGCCGCCGCCGTCCACGGCCGCCGCGGCCACCGGGCCTCCCTCACCTAGCTAGCGTGTTCATCGGCTCTGCCTCATCACCACATGCCGACAAGCCAACGACCACGACCTCGGGAGCCCCTCATCGCCAGCATATTCAACGTATTTAAGCTTCGGCACCAACGATCGTTGCCGTCGATTCACTTGCTCTAGCTCCTCCCCGACCATGCCGTGCTTCTCCACCAAATCGTTGTGCTCCTGCTGCATTTCCCCCTTTTCCCGCTGTCCCCGCGCCCTCTAGTCATCGCCCCGCGAGCACCGAGCTCCGGCCATCGCCATGGCCGGTGAGCCTCCCGCTCCCGAGCTCTTCCGCTCGTTTCCGTAGCACCCGCGTGCTCTCCAGGTCCAGAGGAAGCCATAGAAGCCCTTGGTTGGCCTCCTCGTGCACCGCAGCGACGCCTGCCTCATGCCCGTGTCTTCAGCAGCCGTCCGGCTCAACGCCGTCGCCAACTCCGGTAACCCTTCGCCACCTGCTACCTCCGTTTGATGCGCGGGGGGAAGGGCTACAGCCCGGTGCCCTTAGCGCGTCGAACCGCTGCCGGAGCAGCGTTTCCGGCGAGCGTTTGCCGCGGCTTTGGTCGCCGCCGGCCATACTCCAGCGAAGCCAGCGTGGAACCACTAGTTTAGGCCCTAACCACCCACCTAAGACACTGACGGGCTGGCCCCACATGCTAATTAAACTCAGGTTAATTTTAGTTTAGGTTTAACTGAAGGAAATATGCCCTAGAGGCAATAATAAAGTTATTATTTATTTCCTTATTTCATGATAAATGTTTATTATTCATGCTAGAATTGTATTAACCGGAAACATGATACATGTGTGAATACATAGACAAACAGAGTATCACTAGTATGCCTCTACTTGACTAGCTCGTTAATCAAAGATGGTTATGTTTCCTAACCATGGACAAAGAGTTGTTATTTGATTAACGGGATCACATCATTAGAAGAATGATCTGATTGACATGACCCATTCCATTAGCTTAGCACCCGATCGTTTAGTATGTTGCTATTGCTTTCTTCATGACTTATACATGTTCCTATGACTATGAGATTATGCAACTCCCATTTGCCGGAGGAACACTTTGTGTGCTACCAAATGTCACAACATAACTGGTGATTATAAAGGAGCTCTACAGGTGTCTCCAAAGGTACATGTTGGGTTGGCGTATTTCGAGATTAGGATTTGTCACTCCGATTGTCGAAGAGGTATCTCTGGGCCCTCTCGGTAATGCACATCACATAAGCCTTGCAAGCATTGCAACTTATGAGTTAGTTGCAAGATGATGTATTACGGAACGAGTAAAGAGACTTGCCGGTAACGAGATTGAACTAGGTATTGAGATACCGACGATTGAATCTCGGGCAAGTAACATACCGATGACAAAGGGAACAACGTATGTTGTTATGCGGTCTGACCGATAAAGATCTTCGTAGAATATGTAGGAGCCAATATGAGCATCCAGGTTCCGCTATTGGTTATTGACCGGAGACGTGTCTCGGTCATGTCTACATTGTTCTCGAACCGTAGGGTCTGCACGCTTAAGGTTTCGATGACAGTTATATTATGAGTTTATGAGTTTTGATGTACCGAAGGAGTTCGGAGTCCCGGATGAGATCGGGGACATGACGAGGAGTCTCGAAATGGTCGAGACGTAAAGATCGATATATTGGACGACTATATTCGGACATCGGAAAGGTTCCGAGTGATTCGGGTATTTTTCGGAGTACCGGAGAGTTACGGGAATTCGCCGGGAGAAGTATTGGGCCTTATTGGGCCATACAGGAAAGAAAGAGGGGCTGCCTAGGGCAGGCCGCGCGCCCCCCCAAGGCCTAGTCCGAATTGGACTAGGGGGAGGGGCTGCGCCCCCTCCTTCCTTCCCTTCTCCCTTCCCTTTCCTTGTCTCCTACTCCTAATACTTGGAAGGACTCCTAGTTGGACTAGGAAAGGGGGAATCCTACTCCCGGTGGGAGTAGGACTCCCCTAGGGCGCGCCATAGAGAGGGCCGGCCCTCCCCTCCTCCACTCCTTGATATACGGGGGCAGGGGCACCCCATAGACATAGAAGTTGATCTTCGTGATCTTTCCTTAGCCGTGTGCGGTGCCCCCCCTCCACGATATTACACCTCGGTCATATTGTAGCGGTGCTTAGGCGAAGCTCTGCGACGGTTGAACATCAAGATCGTCACCATGCCGTCGTGCTGACGGAACTCCTCCCCGAAGCTTTGCTGGATCGGAGCCCGGGGAGTGTCATCGAGCTGAACGTGTGCCAAGAACTCGGAGGTGCCGGAGTAACGGTGCTTGGATCGGTTGGACCGGGAAGACGTACGACTACTTCCTCTATGTTGCGTTAACGCTTCCGCTTCGGTCTACAAGGGTACGTAGACAACACTCTCCCCTCTCGTTGCTATACATCACCATGATCTTGCGTGTGCGTAGGAATTTTTTTGAAATTACTACGTTCCCCAACAGTGGCATCCGAGCCTAGGTATTATGTGTTGATGTTATATGCACGAGTAGAACACAAGTGAGTTGTGGGCGATATAAGTCATACTGCTTACCAGCATGTCATACTTTGGTTTGGCGGTATTGTTGGACGAAGCGGCCCGGACCGACATTACGCGTACGCTTACGCGAGACCGGTTCTCCCGACGTGCTTTGCACAAAGGTGGCTAGCGGGTGACAGTTTCTCCAACTTTAGTTGAACCGAGTGTGGCTATGCCCGGTCCTTGCGAAGGTTAAAACAGCACCGACTTGACAAACTATCGTTGTGGTTTTGATGCGTAGGTAAGATTGGTTCTTGCTTAAGCCCGTAGCAGCCACGTAAAACTTGCAACAACAAAGTAGAGGACGTCTAACTTGTTTTTGCAGGGCATGTTGTGATGTGATATGGTCAAGACATGATAATATAAGTTGTTGTATAAGATGATCATGTTCTGTTAAAGTTATCGGCAACTGGCAGAAACCTTATGGTTGTCTCTTTATTGCATAAGATGCAAGCGCCAAATAATTTCTTTACTTTATCGCTATGCGATAGCAATGGTTGCAAGAGCAATTGTTGGTAAAACTACCATGTGACGACACATTGATATAGATCAAGATGATGGAGATCATGGTGTCATGCCGGTAACGATAGAGATCATGATAATACTTTGGAGATGGAGATCAAAGGCGCAAGATGATGATGGCCATATCATGTCACATATTTTTGATTGCATATGATGTTTATCTTTTTATACATCTTATCTTGCTTTGATTGACGGTAGCATTTTAAGATGATCTCTCACTAATTATCAAGAAGTGTTCTCCCTGAGTATGCACCATTGCGAAAGTTCTTCGTGCTGAGACACCGCGTGATGATCGGGTGTGATAGGCTCTACGTTCAAATACAACGGGTGCAAAACAGTTGCACACGCGGAATACTCAGGTTATACTTGACGAGCCAAGCATATACAGATATGGCCTCGGAACACGGAGACCGAAAGGTCGAGCGTGAATCATATAGTAGATATGATCAACATAGTGATGTTCACCATTGAAACTACTCCATCTCATGTGATGATCGGACATGGTTTAGTTGATATGGATCACGTGATCACTTAGAGGATTAGAGGCATGTCTATCTAAGTGGGAGTTCTTAAGTAATATGATTAATTGAACTTTAATTTATCATGAACTTAGTCCTGGTAGTATTAGCATATCTATGTTGTAGATCAATAGCTCGCGTTGTTGCTTCCCTGTGTTTATTTTGATATGTTCCTAGAGAAAATTGTGTTGAAAGATATTAGTAGCAATGATGCGGATTGGATCCGTGATATGAGGTTTATCCTCATTGCTGCACAGAAGAATTATGTCCTTGATGCACCGCTAGGTGACAGACCTATTGCAGGAGCAGATGCAGACGTTATGAACGTTTGGCTAGCTCAATGTGATGACTACTGGATAGTTTAGTGCACCATGCTTAACGGCTTAGAATCGGGACTTCAAAGACGTTTTGAACTTCATGGACCATATGAGATGTTCCAGGAGTTGAAGTTAATATTTCAAGCAAATACCCGAGTTGAGAGATATGAAGTCTCCAACAAGTTATATAGCTAAAAGATGGAGGAGAATCGCTCAACTAGTGAGCATGTGCTTAGATTGTCTGGGTACTACAATCGCTTGAATCAAGTGGGAGTTAATCTTCCAGATAAGATAGTGATTGACAGAATTCTCTAGTCACCATTACCAAGTTAGTAGAACTTCGTGATGAACTATGATATGCAAGGGATAACGGAAACAACTCCCAAGCTCTTCGTGATGCTGAAATCAACGAAGGTAGAAATCAAGAAAAACATCAAGTGTTGATGGTTGACAAGACCACTAGTTTCAAGAAAAGGGCAAAGGGAAGTAGGGGAACTTCAAGAAGAACGACAAGCAAGTTGCTGCTCAAGTGAAGAAGCCCAAGTCTGATCCTAAGCCTAAGACTGAGTGCTTCTACTGCAAAGGGACTGGTCACTGGAAGTGGAACTGCCCCAAGTATTTGGCGGATAAGAAGGATGGCAAAGTGAACATAAGTATATTTGATATACATGTTATTGATGTGTACTTTGCTAGTGTTTATAGCAACCCCTCAGTATTTGATACTAGTTCAGTTGCTAAGATTAGTAACTCGAAACGGGAGTTGCAGAATAAACAGGACTAGTTAAGGGTGAAGTGACGATGTGTGTTGGAAGTGGTTCCAAGATTGATATGATCATCATCGCACACTCCCTATAATTTCGGGATTAGTGTTGAACCTAAATAAGTGTTATTTGGTTTTTGCGTTGAGCATGAATATGATTTGATCATGTTTATTGCAATACGGTTATTCATTAAAGTCAGAGAATAATTGTTGTTCTATTTACATGAATAAAACCTTCGATGGTCATACACCCAATGAAACAAGTTCATTGGATCTCGATCGTAGTGATACACATATTCATAATATTGAAACCAAAAGATGCAAAGTTAATAATGATAGTGCAACTTATTTGTGGCACTGCCATTTAGGTCATATTGGTGTAAAGCGCATGAAGAAACTCCATGCTGATGGGCTTTTTGAATCACTTGATTATGAATCAGTTGATGCTTGCGAACCATGCCTCATGGGCAAGATGACTAAAACTCTGTTCTTCGGAACAATGGAGCGAGCAACAGATTTGTTGGAAATCATACATACTGATGTATGTGGTCCGATGAATACTGAGGCTCACGACAAGTATCATTATTTTCTGATCTTCACAGATGATTTGAGCAGATATGAGTATATCTACTTGATGAAACATAAGTCTGAAACATTTGAAAAGTTCAAAGAATTTCAGAGTGAAGTGAAAAATCATCGTAACAAGAAAATAAAGTTTCTATGATCTGATCGTAGAGAAGAGTATTTGAGTTACGAGTTTGGCCTTCAATTAAAAACAATGTGAAATAGTTTCACTACTCACGCCACCTGGAACACCATAGTGTAATGGTGTGTCCGAACGTCATAATCGTACTTTATTAGATATAGTGCGATCTATGATGTCTCTTACCGATCTACCACTATCGTTTTGGGGTTATGCATTAGAGACAGCTGCATTCACGTTAAATAGGGCACCATCTAAATCCGTTGAGACGACACCGTGTGAACTATGGTTTGGCAAGAAACCTAAGCTGTCGTTTCTTAAAGTTTGGAGTTGCGATGCTTATGTGAAAAAGTTTCATCTCGATAAGCTCAAACTCAAATCGGAGAAATATGTCTTCATAGGATACCCAAAGGAGACTGTTGGGTACACCTTCTATCACAGATCCGAAGGCAAGACATTCGTTGCTAAGAATGGATCCTTTCTAGAGAAGGAGTTTCTCTCGAAAGAAGTGAGTGGGAGGAAAGTAGAAAACTTGATAAGGTAATTGTACCTTCTCCCTTATTGGAAAGTAGTTCATCACAGAAATCTGTTCTTGTGACTACTACACCAATTAGTGAGGAAGCTAATGATGATGATCATGTAACTTCAGATCAAGTTACTACCGAATCTCGTAGGTAAACCAGAGTGAGATCCGCACCAGAGTGGTACGGTAATCCTGTTCTGGAAGTCATGTTACTAGACCATGACGAACTTGCAAACTATGAGGAAGCGATGATGAGCCCAGATTCCACGAAATGGTTTGAGGCCATGAAATCTGAGATATGATCCATGTATGAGAACAAAGTATGGACTTTGATGGATTTGCCCGATGATCGGTAAGCCATAGAAATAAATGGATCTTCAAGAGGAAGACGGACGCTGATAGTAGTGTTACTATCTACAAAGCTAGACTTGTCAAAAAAGGTTTTTGACAAAGTTCAAGGTATTGACTACGATGAAATTTTCTCACTCGTAGCGATGCTTAAGTCTGTCCAAATCATGTTAGCAATTGCCGCATTTTTATGAAATCTGGCAAATGGATAAACAAAACTACATTCCTTAATGGATTTAAAGAAGAGTTGTATATGATGCAACCAGAAGGTTTTGTCAATCCTAAAGGTGCTAACAAAATATGCAAGCTCCAGTGATCCATCTATGGACTGGTGCAAGCATCTCGGAGTTGGAATATACGCTTTGATAAGTTGATCAAAACATATAGTTTTATACAGACTTGCGGTGATTTATAAGAAAGTGAGTGGGAGCACTACAACATTTCTGATAAGTATATGTGTATGACATATTGTTGATCGGAAATAATGTAGAATTATTCTGCAAAGCATAAAGGAGTGTTTGAAAGGATTTTTCAAAGAAAGACCTCGGTGAAGCTGCTTACATATTGAGCATCAAAGATCTATGGAGATAGATCAAGACGCTTGATAAGTTTTTTCAATGAGTACATACCTTGACAAGATTTTGAAGTAGTTCAAAATGGAACAGTCAAAGAAAGAGTTCTTGCCTGTGTTACAAGGGGTGAAATTGAGTAAGACTCAAAGCCCGACCACGGCAAAAGATAGAAAGAGAATGAATGTCATTCCCTATGCCTTGGTCATAGGTTCTATAAAGTATGCCATGTTGTGTACCAGATCTATTGTATACCCTACCACTGAGTTTGGCAAGGGAGTACAATAGTGATCTAGGAGTAGATCACTGGACAGCAGTCAAAATTATCCTTAGTGGAATAAGGATATGTTTCTCGATTATGGAAGTGAAAAAAGGTTCGTCGTAAAGGGTTACGCCGATGCAAGTTTTGACACTAATCTAGATGACTCTAAGTCTCGGTCTAGATACATATTGAAAGTGGGAGCAATTAGCTAGAGTAGCTCCATGCAGAGCATTGTTGACATAGAAAATTGCAAAATACATGCGGATCTGAATGTGGCAGACCCGTTGACTAAAATTATCTCACAAACAAAACATGATCACACCTTAGTACTCTTTGGGTGTTAATCACATAGAGATGTGAACTAGATTACTGACTCTAGTAAACCCTTTGAGTGTTGGTCACATAATGATGTGAACTATGGGTGTTAATCACATGATGATGTGAACTATTGCTGTTAAATCACATGGCGATGTGAACTAGATTATTGACTCTAGTGCAAGTGGGAGACTGAAGGAAATATGCCCTAGAGGCAATAATAAAGTTATTATTTATTTCCTTATTTCATGATAAATGTTTATTATTCATGCTAGAATTGTATTAACCGGAAACATGATAAATGTGTGAATACATAGACAAACAAAGTATCACTAGTATGCCTCTACTTGACTAGCTCATTAATCAAAGATGGTTATGTTTCCTAACCATGGACAAAGAGTTGTTATTTGATTAACGGGATCACATCATTAGATGAATGATCTGATTGACATGACCCATTCCATTAGCTTAGCACCCGATCGTTTAGTATGTTGCTATTGCTTTCTTCATGACTTATACATGTTCCTATGACTATGAGATTATGCAACTCCCGTTTGCCGGAGGAACACTTTGTGTGCTACCAAACGTCACAACGTAACTGGGTGATTATAAAGGAGCTCTACAGGTGTCTCTAAAGGTACATGTTGGGTTGGCGTATTTCGAGATTAGGATTTGTCACTCCGATTGTCGGAGAGGTATCTCTGGGCCCTCTCGGTAATGCACATCACATAAGCCTTGCAAGCATTGCAACTAATGAGTTAGTTGCGAGATGATGTATTACGGAACGAGTAAAGAGACTTGCCGGTAATGAGATTGAACTAGGTATTGAGATACCGACGATCGAATCTCGGGCAAGTAACATACCGATGACAAAGGGAACAACGTATGTTGTTATGCGGTCTGACCGATAAAGATCTTCGTAGAATATGTAGGAGCCAATATGAGCATCCAGGTTCCGCTATTGGTTATTGACTGGAGACGTGTCTCGGTCATGTCTACATTGTTCTCGAACCGTAGGGTCTGCACGCTTAAGGTTTCGATGACAGTTATATTATGAGTTTATGAGTTTTGGTGTACCGAAGGAGTTCGGAGTCCCGGATGAGATCGGGGACATGACGAGGAGTCTCGAAATGGTCGAGACATAAAGATCGATATATTGGACGACTATATTCGGACATCGGAAAGGTTCCGAGTGATTCGGGTATTTTTCGGAGTACCGGAGAGTTACGGGAATTCGCCGGGAGAAGTATTGGGCCTTATTGGGCCATACAGGAAAGAAAGAGGGGCTGCCTAGGGCAGGCCGCCCCCCCAAGGCCTAGTCCGAATTGGACTAGGGGGAGGGGCTGCGCCCCCTCCTTCCTTCCCTTCTCCCTTCCCTTTCCTTGTCTCCTACTCTTAATACTTGGAAGGACTCCTAGTTGGACTAGGAAAGGGGGAATCCTACTCCCGGTGGGAGTAGGACTCCCCTAGGGCGCGCCATAGAGAGGGCCGGCCCTCCCCTCCTCCACTCCTTTATATACGGGGGTAGGGGGCACCCCATAGACATACAAGTTGATCTTCGTGATCGTTCCTTAGCCGTGTGCGGTGCCCCCCCCCTCCACGATATTACACCTCGGTCATATTGTAGCGGTGCTTAGGCGAAGCCCTGTGACGGTTGAACATCAAGATCGTCACCACACCGTCGTGCTGACGGAACTCCTCCCCGAAGCTTTGCTGGATTGGAGCCCGGGGAGTGTCATCGAGCTGAACGTGTGCCAAGAACTCGGAGGTGCCGGAGTAACGGTGCTTGGATCGGTTGGACCGGGAAGACGTACGACTACTTCCTCTACGTTGCTTCAACGCTTCCGCTTCGGTCTATGAGGGTACGTAGATAACACTCTCCCCTCTTGTTGCTATACACCACCATGATCTTGCGTGTGCGTAGGAATTTTTTTGAAATTACTATGTTCCCCAACATTAACCTAATCATGTTTAACCCTATGCAGCTAACGTGTGGAACCCGGTCGTCAGGTTTGACCCCCGTCAGCTTTGTTGACCTGCTGACACAGGCATGATGCAGCGCTGACATAGTAAACCTTTTTCTGTATTATTTCTATTTTAGAAATATTTGGAAATTCCAGAAAATGTCCTAAACTTCCAAAAATCATAGAAAATAAACCGTAACTCCAATGAAAATAATTTATATATGAAAATGATCATAAAAGTATGAAGAATCTGTTTATGCCATGTTCATGCATGTTTGAACAAGTTAGCCTCACTGAATAGGACAAATGATGTTTAGGGCAATTATGATAAATAGATTTAGAGTTGGAATTTGCTATATATATAGTTTAACATGGTGGCATTACTTTGCATGTTTAACAACTCTAAAATATGGTTTAGGGCAGAACAGTACCAACTCTAAAATTTACATATGAGGATTTTCCGGATTTGTTGTTTGTTGTTCCGGCCTCATTTAAAATTGCCTAAAATGTGTAGTTTACTTATGCCTCACCTCTTGCCATGTTTAACAACATTTAATATTGTTGGGTACATAAACGAGAGAGAACTAAATAATTGATGTGGTGTTTCTTCAATACACAACTCGTTGCATGTTGAGCTCCACTTAATTTGTAGTTTTGTTTGTGCACTTTGCCATATTGCCATGCCTCATTAAACTAGACATGTGTCATACTTGGTTGTGCATCATGCCATGTTTATGTGATGGTTGTTTACTATGTTGCTTGCTTCTTTCCGGTTTGCTTCTCTCGTTAGCTTCGGTTTCGTTCGGGAGTTGTGAGGATTCATTCGACTACACCCGTTTGTCTTCTTCATGGACTCGTTCTTCTTCCTTGCGGATTTCAGGCAAGATGACCATACCCTCGATGTCACTTATATCATTGCTTGCTAGTTGTTCGCTCTATCGCTATGTCGCGCTACCTACCACTTGTTTATCATGCCTCCCATATTGCCATGTCAAGCCTCTAACCCACCTTCCTAGCAAACCGTTGCTTGGCTATGTTATCGCTTTTGCTCAGCCCCTCTTATAGCGTTGCTAGTTGCAGGTGAAGTTGAAGTTTGTTCCATGTTGGAACATGGATATGTTGGGATATCATGATATCTCTTATTTTAGTTAATGCATCTATATACTTGGTAAAGGGTGGAAGGCTCGGCCTTATGCCTGGTGTTTTATTCCACTCTTGCCGCCCTAGTTTCTGTCATACCGGTGTTATGTTCCTTTATTTTGCGTTCCTTATTTGGTTGGGTGTTATGGGGACCCCTTGACAGTTCACCTTCAATAAAACTCATCAAGCAAGGCCCAACCTTTGTTTTACCATTTGCCACCTAAGCCTTTTTCCCTTGGGTTCTGCAGACTCAAGGTCATCTTATTTAACCCCCCCCAAGGCCAGTGCTCCTCTGAGTGTTGGTCCAAACTAGAGCACCGTGCGGGACCGTCCCTTGGCAACTTGGGTTATGTTTGTACTTGTACGCTTGGCTTATCCGGTGTGCGCTGAGAACGAGATATGTGCAGCTCCTATCGGGATTTGTCGGCATAGTCGGGTGGTCTTGCTGGTCTTGTTTTACCATTGTCGAAATGTCTTGTAACCGGGATTCCGAGACTGGTCGGATCTTTCCGGGAGAAGGAATATCCTTCGTTGACCATGAGAGCTTGTGATGGGCTAAGTTGGGACACCCCTGCAGGGTTTAAACTTTCGAGAGCCGTGCCCGTGGTTATGTGGCAGATGGGAATTTGTTAATATCCAGTTGTAGAGAACTTGACACTTGACTTAATTAAAATGCATCAACCGCGTGTGTAGCCGTGATGGTCTCTTTTTGGCGGAGTCCGGGAAGTGAACACGGTTTTGTGTTATGTTTGAACGTAAGTAGTTTCAGGATCACTTCTTGATCACTTCTAGCTTCTCGACCATTGCGTTGCTTCTCTTCTCGCTCTTATTTGCGTATGTTAGCCACCATATTTGCTTAGTGCTTGCTGTAGCTCCACCTCATTACCTTATCCTACCCATAAGCTTAAATAGTCTTGATCTCACGGGTGTGAGATTGTTGAGTCCTCGTGACTCACAGATACTTCCAAACAGTTGCAGGTGCCGATGATACTAGTGCAGGTGACGCAACCGAGCCCAAGTGGGAGCTCGATGAAGATCTTGGCCGTTGTTATGTGTCTTTTCTAAATGATCAGTAGTGGAGCCCAGTTGGGACGATCGGGGATCTAGCATTTGGGGTTGTCTTCTTTTATTTTGGTTCCGTAGTCGGACCTTGATTGTACTCTGGATGATGTATGTTTAACTTGTTATTTTTGTGAAGTGGCGATTGTAAGCCAACTCTTTATCCCTTCCTTATTCAGTACATGGGATTGTGTGAAGATTACCCCTCTTGCGACAAAACCACCATGCGGTTATGCCTCTAAGTCATGCCTCGACATGTGGGAGATATAGTTGCATCGTGGGTGTTACACTGGCGGAGCTGCATAGGATGTCTGGCCTGGCCATGAAGGACATTGTAGTCCGGCTATGGCCAGCCGAACCCATTCCTAGCAGCTACTTCGGCCTGGTCAAGCGGATCGCCGACGCCCTACCCCGAATTGAAGCTGTGAAGCGCTCTTCATGCATTGAGGGTGTACGGATGCCTTTTGCCGGTGTCAAGATGCACTAAGTGAAGATGAAGGCCACCATCGTGGTGGTTGAGGGCCCACCTAAAGGCAAGGACCACCACAAACTAGTGCGGTATTTTGAAGACGTCCTAGAGGGTGCCCGTTTGATAAAGGGTTAATGCTCGAAAGATATCATGTTTGAATGAATGTATTCGGGCTACCGAGACTTTGTTTTATGAACCAAGGCCTTTGTAATATATTTGTGCCTTTATTCGAAATTATTTTCCTCCTGTGCCGCCGTTTTTATATCTGAAAGTTTGCCAGTCGTCGGCTTCAGCCCCCACGTAGATACTACGGGGGTGTTCGGAATAGCACATGACCACACTTAACCCAACGTCTTGGTCCGTAAAGGAGGTGACTGTGCAGCGAACCAGGCAATCAGACTATGCGGCTTTATCACTCTCACTTAGTCATAGGAGTTTGACAATGGGACTATGAGCTAGCCCCTGGTGCGTGTGCGGCTATCTGAACTTGGATGCCTTAGGCGCGTGATTGGGTGGAGGCCAGTCCTTCGTATAATACGGAAAAATCGCAAAAGATTTAGTAAGTCGCCGAACCGCTGACCAGCTCTCGCTATATCACGACAGTCAGTTTTCGGCTTTCTCTACTGAGGTGTTTGACCGGACGAACCAGAAACACAATCGTAGTAGTTCTCCCTTTACTACCTTAGCCGAACAAGCGTAACGTAAGGTGGTAACCACAGGAGCCGGGCAACCCAACTATGGACCAAAGACATGATTCCGAGCCGATGCATATAATGCATTATTCGGGATGCCGAAGCATATACAGAAGTGTTCGGACTTTTTTGTGTTTGAAAGATATGTGTGGCCGAATAGAGCCCCTGGCAATTTATGCCGAGGTGTATACGTTAAACTATCATGAAGACGAAATACAAATTATGAAATAAGCCAATAGCGAATAGGGTTGGATAAAACTGTTTTCGCTATAGTCAGATTGATACGTCAAAATGTGCTCTTACTGAGAATGCCATAAGCATCCAGGCTATTTTACATGCCAAGAATTTGAGAAAAAGGGAAAGCTATATGCAGGTCCTAAAAAGGTGGTCTTGAAGATCCTTTCGATACCCTGCCGCACGTCTGCGCCGCTTTTCACCTTGGTGAAGGATCCTTTGAGAGGATCAACGATCGTATATATAGAAGGGGCCTGGGAAAGGACCCTTGTACCACAAAAAGGTGATCTAGGTTTTAAAGAACCTGAAATAAGAGAGAAAGGGGGGAAAAGGAAGAAGATTAAGGTCCGAACAAGGTCGAGCCGTATTGTGGACCTTGTCCTTAGTGTGCCTTCGTCCTTGCCCATGGTATTTTTAGTGTGTAGTTATGCACGCGTGGTACATATGCCATGATTAGGTGGGGGTTTTGACAGAGGTCGAATTGCTAGTCCAGCTCTAGATGAACCGAACTGTCATTCTGCAAGGTAGACTAGACTCGTTTGACAATGTCCGGGGGCTTGATGGCCAATGAAGTATTTGGCTTCATAAGGCCACCCTGTACCTCAGCTGCAAGGGCCACGGTATGCTCCTCGGTACGGAGGGAGCGCTCCATATTTCCATTGACTGTTATGACACCGCGTGGTCCGGGCATCTTGAGCTTTAGATAAGCATACTGCGGGACTGCATTGAAACAACCGAAAGCAGATCGTCCGAGCACCGCGGAAGGGGATGATGTCGAAGATCAAATCTTCGCTTCGAAAATTGTCCGATGAGCCAAAGACTACTTCCGGCGTTATTGACCCTGCCGGGTATTACTCCTTTAAAAGTGGTTTTAGTAGGCTTGATCCTTGACGAATCAATTCCCATTTTACGGATAGTGTCCTGATAAGGCAGGTTAAGACTGTTGCCGTCATTCATGAGGACTCGCGTGAGATGGAATCCGTTGATGATTGGATCGAGGACTAATGCTACCAAACCTCCATGACGGATACTGGTCGGATGGTCATTGCGATCAAAAGTGATCAGACAGGCCGACCATGGGTTGAATTTTGGGGCGACTGGCTCTATGGCGTAGACGTCCCTTAGTGCGCGCTTGTGCTCCCTTTTGGGGATATGAGTGATATATATATATATATATCATATTCACTATTTTTATCTCAGGGGGAAATCTCTTTTGCCCCCCTGTGGTTGGTGGGCGAGACTCTTCATCATCCTCGCTGGGCGGCCCTTTCCCCTTATGCTCGGTGTTTAGCTTACCGGCATGTTTGAAGACCCAACAATTTCTGTTGGAATGATTGGCAGGCTTGTCAGGGGTGCCATGAATCTGGCAAGGCTGATTGAGTATTTTGTCCAAACTGGATGGACCATCTTTGTTTCCTTTGAATGGCCTCTTTCGCTGACTGGATTTTGAGCCATTGAATCCGGCGTTGACCGCCGTGTCTTCGATATCTTCATTGTTGCTTTGACGCTTGTGTTTGTTGTGTCATGGCCTACCGTTGCCATCTCTGGCTTCGGAGGTGCCAGGGTCGCTAGTGTTATTGCTTCTACGAGCTAGCCAGTTGTCTTCTCCCGCGCAAAAGCGGGTCATGAGTGTGGTAAGAGCTGCCATGGACTTCGGTTTTTCTTGGCCGAGGTGTCGGGCAAGCCATTCGTCATGGACGCTGTGTTTAAAGGCCGCGAGGGATTCGGCGTCCGGACAATCGACAATTTGGTTCTTTTTGATTAAGAACCTAGTCCAGAGTTTTCGGGTTGACTCTCCGGGTTGCTGGACTACATGACTAAGGTCATCGGCGTCCGTAGGCCGGGCATACGTACCTTGGAAGTTCTCTCCAAAGGCATCTTCCAAATCTTCCCAGCTACCAATGGAGTTCTCTAGGAGGTTGTTTAACCAGTGCTGCGGTGGCCCTTTCAGTTTTAAGGGGAGATATTTGATGGCGTGGAGATCATCACCGTAAGCCATATGGATATGGAGAAGGAAATCTTCAATCCATACTGCGGGATCTGTCGCGCTGTTGTATGATTCGATGTTTATGGGTTTAAACCCTTCCGGGAACTGGTGTTGCATTACCTCATCGATAAAGCATAAGGGGTGTGAGGTGCCTCTGTATTGGGCAACATCACAACAGAGTTCAGATGACATCCGTATGTGGTTTTCGGCCCGGGTGAGGTTATGCCTTTTGCGACAGGCCTGATGGTCATCTTCTCGCGTTGGGGCACGCCCCCTTGATCCATAGATTGATCTGGCTTGGCCTGCTCTATTGTCCAGGTCCTGTCGTAGGTCGTAGGTGTATCTTGGAGCTGTTGTCTCTCTACCTCTACGATGAGGTGGTGCGGGTTGGTGTTCGGCGTAGATGGCCGCTTTATCTCGCCCACGTGGTGGCCGGTCTGGTTCATCAGCGCGGTTATGTCTTGACGGTATTGGCTTGAGGGCCTCGTCGTCAAATTGTGGCAGTAGCCTACGCTTCGAATAACTCTTTGTTGGGCGTTGGAGGCCATATTTGTCGGGACCCCGATCCCGAGTCACACCGATCTAGCATGTAACACATCATATCACTTTGCGGCCTCACGCACGATATCCCCATGGGTGCCACCTTACCTGGCCCGGGACTGTTTGCGCCTTTTGGCTCACGTATATGATACTGTCTCTAGCATCCATATGACAGAGAACCCGGGTCGACACGAATAGTCGTAAACCCAAGGTGGCACTAACTTACAGGGACGGGCATACATGACCCAGCAACGAACGTGTCGGTCATCAACGTATGAACCCAAGTCGTAGCAAGCTACAAGGACTTAAAGGAACAACGCGTGACATTTCCCCAAAGGGGAAGACACTGAACGAAGAAGGACACATGCCAGCCAGCCTAAGTGTTCCAGAGCAGTAGCAAGCTACCATGGCTTAGTTGAAGCACTAGGAGACATTTCCCCATAAGTGAGGCTACCAAGAATAAACAACTAGGTTGTCGGATCCCACACATACCAAGCATTTGAAAATCATACACACAATATGCTCGATATGTGCAAATACAACATGGCATCACAATGAAACTCTACGACTCAAAGTATTTATTCGGAAGGCTCCGAAGAGTCATACATAGTAAGAATTACAATCATGGGTCACATGACCCAACATACAAAGCATACAAGCAACGAAAGCATAACATGTCTAGGTATAGACATCTACAAATGAAAAAGGTTGAGAAGCCTGACTATCTACAAGGCCCTCCCAAGGGTACAAGATCATAGCTGAGGTAACAAGCTAAACGTCAAAGTCCACGCGGAACTACTAGTGAGACTGGAGTCTCTCCACAAAAACATAAATTAAGCAAACGTGAGTACAAATGTACCCAGCAAGACTTACATTAGAACTATCTACATATGCATCAGTATCAACAAAGGGGTGGAGGAGTTTAACTGCAGCAAGCCAGCTTTGACTCGATGGCTATCCTGAACTACGACTGCTGGTAACTCTTTTGAGCTGGCGCACACGAGTCCACATATTCACCATATCAATACACCACTATGGATCCACTCCCATCTCCCTACGAGAAGGCCATCCATAGCACTCACGCTTATCTTGCGCATTTTAGAGTATCCACTTTCACTTGTCTATGAACTGCATAAGCAACCCAATAGTCCATTACCACTGACGCAACTATTTGAATTGATCATGTTAACCCTGCAAGGGTGTACTTCTTCACACACGCTCTTGCCACTTACCGCCATGTACACGTCATGTATCTCAGCAACCTTCAAGCGGAAGCCTGGCGAGGGTGTCGGCCACGACCTAACTAACCACTCAAGACTCTAGTCCAGGTTTATCGCCTATTCGGGTTCCATCCGCAAGGGAGTCCGGCCGAGGTTTCTATCACGGCCGCAAATGATGTGAGCAGGGTCCCCAAGCCCACCATCCGGGTGCCACTTGGTACACTGTGCCACTGCACCTAGTCTGTCCCAAGCCCACATGTACCGGGTGCCACTTGGTAGACTACTAGCACTACCTACAAACACCAGAAACTAGTTGCAACTCCTGGACAGAGATCGAGGCAATTAATAAGTTGAGAGAACTTGGAGTGCCCGGAGCCTAATGTGTGGTAGTAACTGTCTTGGATCACAGACACAGAACTCAGTTCCTTAGGACGGTTTCAATGAGACAACCACCATGTACTCCTACATGGCCTCTCATCGCTACCTTTACCAAATCGTGTTCACACACTTAGCTCTCACATAGTAGGACATGTTCACACCATTCCAATCCATCCCAGATGAATTAGACCTGACACAACTCTAAGCATAGCAGGCATAACAAGCAAGCATGAATGAGTAGGCACATCATGGATCAACACAACTCCTACTCATGCTAGCGGGTTTCAACTATTTACTGTGGCAAAGACAGGTCATGCAGAGGAAAGGGGTTCAGTTACCGCAGCATGTAACAGTTGAAACGTTGTTGTCCTAATGCAGTAAAAGAGAGCAAGACCGAGAGAGTGGGATTGTATCGGAATGTTCAATGGGGGTTTGCTTGCCTGCCACTTCTGAAGATGAAGTAGCTCTTCATCGGTGTCATCGATCACATCGCCGGAACGTCAGCTAGCATAGAAGGAACACAATTCAATGCAATGCACAACCAAATGAATGGCATGATAGGTTAAGGTACTGAATTGACCTAACGCAATGGTTAGCCATAGTAATTTAAGTGGAATTCATGCATTTTTCTACCCCATTCACATATAAAGTTTATTTAAAATGGAGCTACAGTTATTTAGTTATGAAACAAATCATTTTAACATGGCAATTAAGCAAAATATATGCAAACATCATTTTAAACATTTTAACATGTATGAAAGTTGGAAACTATGAAACTAGACAAAATTCTAAGCATTTTACATATATAAGTTATTTACAAATGATGCACGGTTTGTGAGATATTAAATGCATGAAGTGCAAGGGCTTTCCTGCAAAACAGGTAAATCCTGGAAACAAGCTAAATCGCATAACAGTAAAAAAAGCAGGAACTGGCCCGGATCTGCAACAGGGCTAACAGAGCAGGGGAGGCTAGAGGGGGATGCTCACCCATGGGCCTGGCCCGGTCGGTGGAGGAGGCAGGCGGCCTTGGCGCCGGATGCGGCCCACGCGGTCGGCGCGCCTGTCGTCGTCCTCCTCCTCGATCTAGATGGGATCGAGGGAAGGCAGGGGCGGCGCGGCCTTCGGGAACCGGCAAGGCGAGGGGCATGGCGGCATCGGCGAGGTCAGGGACGGGTGGATCCGGGGCAGGGTCACCGGATCCGAGCAATGGCGCGGGGACAGAGCACGGGGGCGCGCAGGACGCCGGCGGCGCGAGCTTCGAGCCCGGGCGGCCATGGATGCTCCCTGCGAGGGAGACAGAGAGGGCGTGAGGGAGAGAGAGAGGGGAAAGGGAAGGGAGTGAGGGCGGCGAAGCGCTTGCCTGAGAGGTCACCGGCGGCGGTTCCGGCCTGTGGAGCGGGAGCAACGAGGCTCCGGTGGCGGGGTCGAGCATGGGCGACGGCGGCGTGCTCGAGAGCGGGATCTCAGAGGCGGCGACGCTGTGCGGGCTCGCTCGGGCCTCGGATGGGCTCTGGCGGGCCCCGCGCAGGCTTGGCGGGCCTGCGGTGGTGGAAGCTGGTGGGGGAAGACGTGGCGGCGTCCGGTTGGCCGCAGGTGTCGGCTGCGGCGGCGCGGCCAGTGGTGGAGCACCACCTTGCGGCAGAGGGCTGGCCGGGCACAGAATCCGATTAGGGGGGGCGGCGGCTGCAGGTAGGAGGTGGTTGGCGGTGCGGAAATTGAGGACGGGGTAGGTAGGAGGCCAAAAATGGCAGGGGAGACGTCTATATATAGAAAGGGGGCTAGGGTTAGGGGTTTTTCTCCGTTTCGGAGCCGTTCGATCGCCATCGGATGGTCCGGGGCGGAGGGGGGTTAGGTTGGGCCTAGTGGGCTGTGTAGATGGGTTGGGCTGAGAAGAGAGAGAGAATGGCAGCCCGGCAATAGTTTCCGGAGACCGAAAATGTCCGACGTATGACCGGCTATAATGCCGCTATATATTTAACGGTTGGGCTATCAAACGAGCTCCGAATGCGACGAAAATTGACATGCGGTCTACTGACAACATAACAACACCGCATGCTAACTTTCAACCCATTCCGAGAACATTTTCTAGCCACTTATAAAATACTATTTCGGACGTGCCGCGGGCGCGTGCGAGTGTGTGTGGGTTCAGAACGGACAACAGACGGAACTGGGGGAACCCGGACGGATGCAAGGTTTGAAAACATGATGATGCAATGCACATGATGATATGGCAAAATGCAACACGCAAGCGAATGACAAGGCAACAACAGCGAAATAACTTGAAGACACCTGGCGCATCGGTCTCGAGGCGTTACAACACTCCACCACTACAAGAGGATCTCGTCTCGAGATCTAAGGATGGCACCGGAGAGAAATGGAAGAGGAAGAGAAGAGGTAAAACTAAGTTGCTTCTTTGACAAACGAGTGAAACCATGAACCTTGAGAGGTTGAACAAATTGAAACAAAAAATACAACAAAAATGAAAAAAGTTGAAAACACTCCGTTAAAAAAGAGGAACAAGGAACCTTACTAGAACCTTGTAGGTTGAAAGACATAAGAAAAGGGTTGCAATGGACAGGAAGTACATGCAAGCACTCCGGTTGAAACGAGATGTACAAGGAACAATAAATATCAATTATGACAACACTCCGGTTGGAAAATGGAAGGCAAAGGATACGAACTGGCAAAATGAAAGCACTTGGATGAGACTCCGGTTAGAAGAGGAATGATAGCCACAACACTCCGGTTAAAACAAGATAGAGAAGGAATAATAATGGTATAATTTGGACAGCATTCCGACTATAAATGGAAGGAATTGAACAGGAACTTGGGAAGATTGGATGATACTTGACGAAATCAACAACACACTGCCTCGAGAACTATTGAAAGAATGGCACAATGGGTAAGAAAGATTTGACAAAATGGTAAGAACTTGAAAAGAGGGCATGACACTCCGGTTAAATGGATAAGCACGAAAAGAACACGGTCCTCACAATTCGAGATGACGAGTGAAGAGAGCAACATCACAAAGCCTCCGGAAGAAAGAATAGAGGATAGATCATTGGAATAACAGAATGGAGAAGAAAATGCCAGCTTCTGCCACAATTGAGCTTGGAAAGCACCCTTCCAAGAAGGTTATACGGAGTTGTTGGAAAATCGACAACGAAACGAAAAAACTTGTAGTGGGCTTATGGAAAAACTTCTCAAAATTTGAGGTGAAATTCTGCCACCAACGGAATCAATTGCTTGCCTGAGAGCAATGAAGAGATGAAAACTTCTTTCATTGCAAGAATAGGAGGAAACTTGGATTATTGATTAAGCACCACAATAGCAACATTCCTTAGGGAAGGCTTTAGGTGAAATATAACCCAAGATAACTCCAACGAAGAGATTGATGGATTGAGAAGAGCTTGTGCTCGAAGAAATTGATGGGTTTAACTATCTCATTCTTGACAACTATTGAATCATGACACACGAAGGGAAAATGTCAAGAGTGACATAACACCACCTCAAAAGATAAGATAGGAAGAACCGCACTTTGGAATGCAAGATGAAGAAGGCTTGAACTCCTCAAAACAAAGCGTGTGTTGAGAACCATGTTTATTTTAGAGTATAGCTTGGCGGATCTTAAACCCGAGAGAAATCTTGAAGAACAAATTAAGAATGAAAGAAATCCTTGATGAAACACCATGTAGAGTCTCCATAAAGAACTTCGGTAAGATAAAAAAGATGGTCGCAAATAAAGGAAGCTTGAAAAGAATAAAATGAAGCCTTGCAATGATTTAGATGGATCTTCGTGATGATATAATGCGGAAAACTTGGAACTCCAGATAAGAAAAGATGAAGCACCTCGAACCGAGAAATTGATATCACGAACAAACTCTGGTAGAAAAGAATTAAACACTTGGAAGAAGCAGGAATAAGAATTATGTTATGTGTATCCTTCACCAATTTAAATTGATGACAAGCAACGGATTTGGCATACTACTTATTCTCATAGAAAGGATTAAGAGAGATATACTGTAACCTTGAGAAGGTATTGATGGAACCACCAGTGGGATTTGGAAACAACGAATGAATTGATATGATAAACAAGGAAGAGAACTCTTGAATGAACCACCGTAAGAATTGAAAATGAAAGTAGCAAAGGCACAAGTCACCGGGAAGAATTGGAAAACGAATGAAGATACTTGAGGGAATTTTGATACATAAGAACGAAGAGATCATGAACCGATTAGAGGATGTTTGAACGATGCACCGGCCGATAGAATTGGGGAATGAGAGCTAAATGTTGAGAATGAAAAAATCTTCTAAAATGATGGCCTCCGGAGAATCAAACTGAAAAGACTCATGAATTGCTCCAGATGGGTGAAAAGAATTCTCACAATCGAAAACAATTATGAGAGGATGGCAGCAAGCTTGAACTTCGCATCTCTGAGAGAATGGATAAGATTTGGAGGAAAAACTCTTCTTCGGTCTTCAAATGTTGAGAATGATGATGAGAAACATCACCATGAATTGGTGAGATACCCTGGGCTGAAAATTAGAAAGGTTGAACCAACGATGAAAAGAATTTGAAAGATCTTGGAGAAAGACATATGACTGATGATAACTCATTCTTACGTCAAACTTGGAAAAGAATTTAAGAGTAACTCCGGAAAAATTAGAAGAGTCAGGTAAGATCCTGGGAAAAGACCTATGGGTTAGGGCCACTCAAAGGATACACCGTTGAAGGATTTAAAAGAGAGATTGCGCCGGTTGAATTAGATGACTTGAATGAGATAATAATCTCCAAATAGTTAAGAATGAAAACATGAATCTTCTGAGATATCTTCAGCACTCCGGATAGAAGAATCACAATGTTAATGATCAAGAGATGGTTGTATAAGAACTTCCAACACGAGAAAGCATTTGAAAATGAGGAAAGGGATATGATCGACAAAGCTTGGGTTGAATCCACCGAAGAAGAGAAAGAACGAAAAATAATAGACTTGAAGCTCCGTTAGGATCTTCCTGAGAATCACCGAATAAGAACATTGAAGGAAATAATTGAGAGACTTCCCATCAATAAAAGGATACTTGATTAAGAAATCTGAGTCCTTGAAGAAAAAGGGTTGGGAGGGTGGGAAAAACAAAGACAACTTGGGACGGATGAAACAAACACCATTGAGATGAACTAAAATTTAATCTCGCGAATGTTGAAAATGATCAGATCAACTTGAAGAGAAGCACCCCAGTTGAAGAAATTGAGATGACAAACTCGAAGATCAAGAAGGATTTGTATTCACATAGGAATATGAGAACACCGCTTAGGAAAGGTATGGATTCAACACTTGACATTGAAGCAACTCGACTACCGCGACTCAAAACAAACAAAGGATTGGCTTGCAGAATAAGCCGGAACAAACATATGATAAAGATTTCGTCCGAAGTTTTCGTGGTGGGGCTCGCACGGGCTCGATCGTACAACACCATCATGTACAAGGCAGTACACATGACATATGAAGCGTCCCTGAGTCAGCAAAGACAAGGACTCTTTAAGACACAACGAGACCACTGTAAAACCAACCGTGGACAGGCGGACCACTAGATGTCGAACCCCAATCTCATATCATGCATCTGTCGGAAAGATATCCTAGGAGCTACTTGAATTCCCACCTATTAACTCCCGAAACTTTCTGGTTATGCAATCTGGTGTTGGGGATACAGGGGAAGCATAATATCTCACCCAAACTAACAATCCCTACATCCAGCTGTATCCATCCTTCAACACATAACCAAGAAACCTTCGGAAATCGTGTACCTCAACCTACAAAAAGCATCAGTTATACGAGTTATGGCAATACCCCCAAACTCCCTCCCCAGTACTGGGTGGCGTCGAGGTTATCTCACCAACAACTGCATAAAAGAGATTTTCGATGTCGGCGAAACTCAGGTATTCCAGAACTGCAATGATAAAATTGTGACGACAACACCTCGGAGCTCAACTCCCAGGACACTACCACAACCCCTAAATGTCAGGAGGCACCAAGAACAATGTTCTCGTCACAAGAATATCGGAACGATTCCAAGATACCTGCGTGATCCTAAAAAAATCGTGAAATTTGATGAGAGGAAAGTCAAAACTTCTACGTCAGGAGGCCTCACCAGAGTGACGAAGGGCCTGAGGAGTAAAAAGAATCCTACTCTCCGATATATATTCCTAAGACTCAAAACATTTTGTTCTAGACTCAACAACGTCAGCAATTCGATCAAGCAGGGGGCTCCTAAGTCGGGGATGGCTCTGATTACCAACTTGTAATGCCCATGATGCGGCTATATCTCCCACGTGTCGAGGCACGACTTAGAGGCATAACCGCATGGTGGTATTGTCGCAAGAGGGGTAATCTTCACACAATCCCATGTACTGAATAAGGAAGGGATAAAGAGTTGGCTTACAATCGCCACTTCACACAAATAACAAGTTAAACATACATCATCCAGAGTACAATCAAGGTCCGACTACGGAACCAAAATAAAAGAAGACAACCCCAAATGCTAGATCCTTGATCGTCCCAAATGCGCTCCACTACTGATCATTCGGAAAAGACACATAACAATGACCAAGATCTTCATCGAGCTCCCACTTGGGCTCGGTTGCGTCACCTGCACTAGTATCATCGGCACCTGCAACTGTTTGGAAGTATCTGTGATTCACGAGGACTCAACAATCTCACACCTGCGAGATCAAGACTATTTAATCTTATGGGTAGGATAAGGTAATGAGGTGGACTTGCAGCAAGCGCTAAGCAAATATGGTGGCTAACATACGCAAATAAGAGCGAGAAGAAAAGCAACGCAATGGTCGAGAAGCTAGAAGTGATCAAGAAATGATCCTGAAACTACTTACGTTCAAACATAACACAAAACCGTGTTCACTTCCCAGACTCCGCCAAAAAGAGACCATCATGGCTACACACGCGGTTGATGCATTTTAATTAAGTCAAGTGTCAAGTTCTCTACAACTGGATATTAATAAATTCCCATCCGCCACATAACCGCGGGCACTGCTCTCGAAAGTTTAAACCCTGCAAGGGTGTCCCAACTTAGCCCATCACAAGCTCCCACGGTCAAAGAAGGATATTCCTTCTCTTGGAAAGATCCGATCAGTCTCGGAATCCCGGTTACAAGACATTTCGACAATGGTAAAACAAGACCAGCAAGACCACCCGACTGTGCCGACAAATCCCGATAGGAGCTGCACATATCTCGTTCTCAGGGCACACCGGATAAGCTAAGCGTACAAGTACCAACATAACCCAAGTTGCCAAGGGACGGTCCTGCATGGTGCTCTAGTTTGGACCAACACTCAGAGGAGCACTGGCCCGGGGGGTAAAATAAGATGACCCTTGAGTCTGCAGAACCCAAGGGAAAAAGGCTTAGGTGGCAAATGGTAAAACCAAGGGTGGGCCTTGCTGGAGGAGTTTTATTGAAGGCGAACTGTCAAGGGGTTCCCATAACACCCAACCGCGTAAGGAATGCAAAATCAAGGAACATAACACTGGTATGATGGAAACTAGGGCGACAAGAGTGGAACAAAACACCAGGCATAAGGCCGAGCCTTCCGCCCTTTACCAAGTATATAGATGCATTAATTAAAATAATAGATATTGTGATATCCCAACATATCCATGTTCCAACATGGAACAAACTTCAACTTCACCTGCAACTAGCAACGCTATAAGAGGGGTTGAGCAAAAGCGATAACATAGCCAAACAACGGTTTGCTAGGAAGGTGGGTTAGACGGTTGACATGGCAATATGGGAGGCATAATAAACAAGTGGTAGGTAGCGCGACATAGCGATAGAGCAAACAACTAGCAAGCAAAGATAGAAGTGATATCGAGGGTATGGTCATCTTGCCTGAAATCCCACAAGGAAGAAGAACGAGTCCATGAAGAAGACAAACGGACGTAGTCGAACGAATCCTCACAGCTCTGGAATGAAACCGAAGCTAACGAGAGAAGCAAACCGGAAAGAAGCAAGCAACATAGTAAACAACCATCACATAAACATGGCATGATGCGCAACCAAGTATGATGCATGTCCGGTTTAATGAGGCATGGCAATATGGCAAAGTGCACAAACAAAACTATAAATTAAGTGAAGCTCAACATGCAACGAGTTGCGTATTGACGAAACACCACATCAATTATTTAGTTCTCTCTCATTTATGTACCCAATAATATTAAATGTTGTTAAACATGGCAAGGGGTGAGGCATAAGTAAACTACACATTTTATGCAATTTTAAATGAGGCTGGAACAACAAACAACAAATCCGGAAAATCCTCATATGTAAATTTTAGAGTTGGTACTGTTCTACCCTAAACCATATTTTAGAGTTGTTAAACATGCAAAGTAATGCCACCATGTTAAACTATGCATTTTTCTACCCCATTTACATATAAAGTTTATTTAAAATGGAGCTACGGTTATTTAGTTATGAAACAAATCATTTTAACATGGCAATTAAGAAAAATATATGCAAACATCATTTTGAAAATTTTAACATGGATGAAAGTTGGAAACTATGAAACTAGACAAAATTCTAAGCATTTTACATATATAAGTTATTTACAAATGATGCACGGTTTGTGAGATATTAATTGCATGAAGTGCAAGGGCTTTCCTGCAAAACA
Organism: Triticum urartu; assembly: GCF_056163025.1. Classification (NCBI taxonomy): domain Eukaryota; kingdom Viridiplantae; phylum Streptophyta; class Magnoliopsida; order Poales; family Poaceae; genus Triticum; species Triticum urartu. Next base: position 299,530,062 of record NC_141877.1, read on the forward strand.
GGTAAATCCTGGAAACAAGCTAAATCGCATAACAGTAAAACAACAGGAACTGGGCCGGATCTGCAACAGGGCCAACAGAGCAAGGGAGGCTGGAGGGGGCTGCTCACCCATGGGCCTGGCCCGATCGGTGGAGGAGGCAGGCGGCCTTGGCGCCGGATGCGGCCCACGCGGTCGGCGCGCCTGTCGTCGTCCTCCTCCTCGATCCAGATGGGATCGAGGGAAGGCAGGGGCGGTGCAGCCTTTGGGAACCGGCAAGGGGCATGGCGGCATGCGGCGAGGTCAGGGACGGGTGGATCTGGGGCAGGTGAAGGAAATATGCCCTAGAGGCAATAATAAAGTTATTATTTATTTCCTTATATCATGATAAATGTTTATTATTCATGCTAGAATTGTATTAACCGGAAACATAATACATGTGTGAATACATAGACAAACAGAGTGTCACTAGTATGCCTCTACTTGACTAGCTCGTTAATCAAAGATGGTTATGTTTCCTAACCATGAACAAAGAGTTGTTATTTGATTAACGAGGTCACATCATTAGTTGAATGATTTGATTGACATGAACCATTCCATTAGCTTAGCACCCGATCGTTTAGTATGTTGCTATTGCTTTCTTCATGACTTATACATGTTCCTATGACTATGAGATTATGCAACTCCCGTTTGCCGGAGGAACACTTTGTGTGCTACCAAACGTCACAACGTAACTGGGTGATTATAAAGGAGCTCTACAGGTGTCTCCAATGGTAGATGTTGGGTTGGCGTATTTCGAGATTAGGATTTGTTACTCCGATTGTCGGAGAGGTATCTCTGGGCCCTCTCGGTAATGCACATCACATAAGCCTTGCAAGCATTGCAACTAATGAGTTAGTTGCGGGATGATGTATTACGAAACGAGTAAAGAGACTTGCCAGTAACGAGATTGAACTAGGTATTGGATACCGACGATCGAATCTCGGACAAGTAACATACCGATGACAAAGGGAACAACGTATGTTGTTATGCGGTCTGACCGATAAAGATCTTCGTAGAATATGTAGGAGCCAATATGGGCATCCAGGTCCCGCTATTGGTTATTGACCGGAGATGTGTCTCGGTCATGTCTACATTGTTCTCGAACCGTAGGGTCCGCACGCTTAACGTTACGATGATAGTTATTATGAGTTTATGCATTTTGATGTACCGAAGGTTGTTCGGAGTCCCGGATGTGATCACGGACATGAAGAGGAGTCTCGAAATGGTCGAGACATAAAGATTGATATATTGGAAGCCTATGTTTGGATATCGGAAGTGTTCCGGGTGAAATTGGGATTTTACCGGAGTACGGGGAGGTTACCGGAACCCCCCGGGAACCATATGGGCCTTAGTGGGCTTTAGTGGAAAGGTGAAAGGGGCAGCCCAAGGTGGCTGCGCGCCTCCCCCCTCCCCTAGTCCTATTAGGACTAGGAGAGGTGGCCGGCCCCCCTTCTCTCTCTCCCCACTTGAGGATTCCTATTCCAACTAGGATTGGGGGGGAGTCCTACTCCCGGTAGGAGTAGGACTCCTCCTGGCGCGCCCCAAGGCTGGCCGCACCTCTCCCCCCTTGCTCCTTTATATACAGGGGCAGGGGGCACCTCTAGACACACAATTGATCCCCGTGATCGTTCCATAGCCGTGTGCGGTGCCCCCTGCCACCATATTCCACCTCGATCATATCGTTGTAGTGCTTAGGCGAAGCCCTGCGTCGGTAGAACATCAAGATCGTCACCACGCCGTCGTGGTGACGGAACTCTTCCCCGACTCTTTGCTGGATCGGAGCCCGGGGATCGTCATCGAGCTGTACGTGTGCTAAGAACACGGAGGTGCCGGAGTAACGGTGCTTGGATCGGTCGGATCGGGAAGACGTACGACTACTTCCTCTACGTTGTGTGATCGCTTCCGCAGTCGGTCTGCGTGGGTACGTAGACAACACTCTCCCCTCTCGTTGCTATGCATCACCATGATCTTGCGTGTGCGTAGGAATTTTTTTGAAATTACTACGTTCCCCAACAGTGGCATCCGAGCCTGGTTTTATGGTTTGATGTGATTTGCACGAGTAGAACACAAGTGAGTTGTGGGCGATATAAGTCATACTACCTACCAGCATGTCATACTTTGGTTCAGCGGTATTGTTGGACGAGACGACCCGGACCAACATTACGCGTACGCTTACGCGAGACCGGTTTCCCCGACGTGCTTTGCACACAGGTGGCTTGCGGGCGACTGTCTCTCCAACTTTAGTTGAACCGAGTGTGGCTACGCATGGTCCTTGCGAAGGTTAAAACGGAGTCTATTTGACAAACTATCGTTGTGGTTTTGATGCGTAGGTGAGATTGGTTCTTGCTTAAGCCCGTAGCAGCCACGTAAAACTTGCAACAACAAAGTAGAGGACGTCTAACTTGTTTTTGCAGGGCATGTTGTGATGTGATATGGTCAAGGCATGATGCTGATTTTATTGTATGAGATGATCATCTTTTGTAACCGAGTTATCGGCAACTGGCAGGAGCCATATGGTTGTCACTATTGTATGCAATGCAATCGCGATGTAATGCTTTACTTTATCACTAAGCGGTAGCGATAGTCGTGGAAGCATAAGATTGGCAAGACGACAACGATGCTACGATGGAGATCAAGGTGTCGCGCCGGTGACGATGGTGATCATGACGGTGCTTCGGAGATGGAGATCACAAGCACAAGATGATGATGGCCATATCATATCACTTATATTGATTGCATGTGATGTTTATCTTTTTATGCATCTTATCTTGCTTTGATTGACGGTAGCATTATAAGATGATCTCTCACTAAATTATCAAGAAGTGTTCTCCCTGAGTATGCACCGTTGCCAAAGTTCGTCGTGCCCAGACACCACGTGATGATCGGGTGTGATAAGCTCTACGTCCATCTACAACGGGTGCAAGCCAGTTTTGCACATGCAGAATACTCAGGTTAAACTTGACGAGCCTAGCATATGCAGATATGGCCTCGGAACACAGAGACCGAAAGGTCGAGCGTGAATCATATAGTAGATATGATCAACATAACGATGTTCACCATTGAAAACTACTCCATCTCACGTCATGATCGGTTATGGTTTAGTTGATTTGGATCACGTGATCACTTAGAGGATTAGAGGGATGTCTATCTAAGTGGGAGTTCTTAAGTAATTTGATTAACTGAACTTAAACTTATCATGAACTTAGTACCTGATAGTATCTTGCTTGTTTATGTTGATTGTAGATAGATGGCTCGTGTTGTTGTTCCGTTGAATTTTAATGCGTTCCTTGAGAAAGCAAAGTTGAAAGATGATGGTAGCAATTACACGGACTGGGTTCGTAACTTGAGGATTATCCTCATTGCTGCTCAGAAGAATTACGTCCTGGAAGCACCGCTGGGTGCCAGGCCTGCTGCTGGAGCAACACCAGATGTTATGAACGTCTGGCAGAGCAAAGCTGATGACTACTCGATAGTTCAGTGTGCCATGCTTTACGGCTTAGAATCGGGACTTCAACGACGTTTTGAACGTCATGGAGCATATGAGATGTTCCAAGAGTTGAAGTTAATATTTCAAGCAAATGCCCGGATTGAGAGATATGAAGTCTCCAATAAGTTCTATAGCTGCAAAATGGAGGAGAACAGTTCTGTCAGTGAGCATATACTCAAGATGTCTGGGTATAATAATCACTTGATTCAATTGGGAGTTAATCTTCCAGATGATTGCGTCATTGACAGAATTCTCCAATCACTGCCACCAAGCTACAAGAGCTTCGTGATGAACTATAATATGCAAGGTATGAATAAGACTATTCCCGAGCTCTTCGCAGTGCTGAAAGCGGCGGAGGTAGAAATCAAGAAGGAGCATCAAGTGTTGATGGTCAACAAGACCACTAGTTTCAAGAAAAAGGGCAAAGGGAAGAAGAAGGGGAACTTCAAGAAGAACGGCAAGCAAGTTGCTGCTCAAGAGAAGAAACCCAAGTCTGGACCTAAGCCTAAAACTGAGTGCTTCTACTGCAAGCAGACTGGTCACTGGAAGCGGAACTGCCCCAAGTATTTGGCGGATAAGAAGGATGGCAAGGTGAACAAAGGTATATGTGATATACATGTTATTGATGTGTACCTTACTAGAGCTCGCAGTAGCACCTGGGTATTTGATACTGGTTCTGTTGCTAATATTTGCAACTCGAAACAGGGACTACGGAATAAGCGGACACTAGCAAAGGACGAGGTGACGATGCGCGTGGGAAACGGTTCCAAAGTCGATGTGATCGCGGTCGGCACGCTACCTCTACATCTACCTTCGGGATTAATATTAGACCTAAATAATTGTTATTTGGTGCCAGCGTTGAGCATGAACATTATATCTGGATCTTGTTTAACGCGAGACGGTTATTCATTTAAATCAGAGAATAATGGTTGTTCTATTTATATGAGTAATATCTTTTATGGTCATGCACCTTTGAAGAGTGGTCTATTTTTGATGAATCTCGATAGTAGTGATACACATATTCATAATGTTGAGGCCAAAAGATGCAGAGTTGATAATGAAAGTGCAACTTATTTGTGGCACTGTCGTTTAGGTCATATCGGTATAAAGCGCATGAAGAAACTCCATACTGATGGACTTTTGGAACCACGTGATTATTGTAAGTGCATCTAGTGCCACCCCTAGTTGGTTTTGGAGTATTGACGACAAACCTAGTTGAGGGACTAATGTGTTTGTGAGAATTGCAGGATAACACAGGTAGAAGTCCCTCATTGATTCGGTTTCACTACCAGAGATGACCCCTAAAAATGTACGAAGACATTGAAGACAATGGTGGTTTATGAAGATATTCATATTGAAGACAATGACATGAGAAGACTCCCTATGAAGCTTATGGAAACTTGAAGGCTTAGATCTTTCGTAGTTCCTTTTATTTTGTGTTGAGTCATAGGAACCACCGTACTGTTAAGTGGGGTCCAGGAGAACAAGTTAGAATGACTGAAGTGATGCCTAAATCAAAAACCTATGTCTTCGAGTGAAGAAAATGAGAGCAAATCTTGTCCAGAGCCGGACAAGTCAGCTTTGCTTGTAGCCCAAGTAAAGTTGCCATGAGAGTTCAAAATCTGACCGTTGAGACACGTGTCAGTTCCTTAGTGACCCAGGGTCATTTCGGACAAATGAGGTCGGGTTGCCAAGTGGCTATAAATAGGCCACCCCCACAACCATAAACGGTTGGCTGCTCAGATTTCAGTGCACGGCTTTTGTCGTTTGAGAGCAACCCACCTCGAAGCCTTTGAGATAAAATTCCTAGTGAGGAGAAAAGCCCTAACCACCCAGAGCCAGAGTAAATTGGGCATCACTTAAGTCTTCTTGTCTGTGTGATCTGAAGACTTATTACACTTGAGGACTGTGAATCCTCCAGACGGTTAGGCATCGCGTTCAGAGCATCCAAGAGACATTGTGGATTGCCAGTGAACGAAGTCTGTGAAGGTTTGGGAGTCTACCTTGAAGACTTACCAGAGTGATTGGGCGAGGACTAAGTGACCTTAGCTCAAGGAGAATACGGTGAGGACTGGGTGTCCTGAACTGTGTGTTCAGGACTGGGTGTCCGGGACTGTGTGTCCTAAGGTTTAAATACCTAGCCGCTCCAACCAGACGTACAGTTGTCACAGCAACTGGAACTGGTCCAACATATCATTGTCTTCAACGAGTCACTGGTTTCTTCTTCACTTACTCTTCTTACTGTTGCACATTGTGAAGCCATTGCATGCTTGCTCTATCTTTTGTCTTCACAACGTGACTGTATGAGTTGTTTGGCTTCATAACTTCTTCCACCTGATCCTTATTACACTGAAGCTATTTGTCACTGTTCCTTCACTATATTGAATACTTGACCATGGCTTGCCTAGTGTAATCTAACTTCCGCTGCATAGTAATAGGCATAATCTTCACTGTTTGTCTTCATAACTTCCAAGTTTTGAAGACTTTCATAAAAATCGCCTATTCACCCCCCCCTCTAGTCGATATAACGCACTTTCAATTGGTATCAGAGCAAGGTGCTCCCTTGTTCTGTGTGATTCGGTTTAACCACCTGGAGTGTTAGCTATGTCGACTGCAGGGATAATCAAAGTCTCCGCTGCGTGCCCCGTCTTCGATGGAACTGAATATCCCTACTGGAAGAATAAGATGCGCATGCATCTTGAAGCCATTGACGTCGACCTATGGTTTGTCGTCGAGAACGGCGTTCCCAAGGCTGGAGAAGGTGTCACTGCCGCTGATGTCAAGAAGTTCACTCAACTGGACTCTACTGCCAAGAACATCATCTGTGGTCATCTGACCAAAGGACAGTATGGCCGTGTGAGTGCTTTGAAGACATCCAAGCTGGTTTGGGATTGGCTCTCCAAGGTCAATGAAGGCATCTCAACCTAGAGAGATCAACGAATCAGTGTCCTTCGCAATCTCTTCAACCGCTTCAAGCGAAATGACAATGAGAATGTCCAGCACACATTTGATAGACTCACTGACATCACAAATGAGCTTCAAGCCCTCGGCGCCACTGAAATCACCAAACATGAAATCGTCAAGACGCTGCTGAGATCACTTGATAGTTCGTTTGACATTCTGGCCCTGATGATTCAAGAACGTCCTGATTTCAAGACACTCGATCCGTCTGACATACTTGAGAGGCTCAACACACATGAGTTTCAGCTATCTGAGAAAAGAGATATCTACGGTCCAAACTATGGGCGAACTCGTGCCTTGAAGGCAAAAGCTGTTTCCTCATCTGAAGAAGAATCTGACTGCAGTTCTGATGATCCTGAAGACATTGGAAGAGAACTTGCAATGCTAGTGAAGAAGTTCCAAAAATTCACCAAGAAGAAAGGCTTTAGAAAATCTTCACGATCAAGCTCAAGGAATGATGAAGCTTCTGCTCATGACTACAAGAAGAAAACATGTCACAAGTGCAAGAAAACTGGACACTTCATCTCTGAGTGTCCACAGTGGGACAATGAGAATAGAAGGAAGAAGAAGAGCAAGGAATATGATTCTGATGACAAGAAGAAGAAGAAATACTCAAAGTCTTCTTCCAAGTCTTCTTCAAAGTCTTCATCACACAAGAAGAGCTCATCTGGCAAGGCACGTGCATTTGTTGGCAAGGAGATGGATTCAGAGGAGGAGTCCGCATCTGAGGAGGCAGAGGTGGAATCTGAGGAGGAGTCTGATTCTGGCATTGCGAGTCTGGCTACAGCATATGTCGCCAAGTCCATCTTCAACATGAAGACAATGACTGCATCACCGACACCGACGCAAATGACAAGAACGACTCCACTCCTACCTACTGCTTCATGGCATGCGGTGCCAAGGTAAACACATGCACTACTCGCTATGAAACATCTAGTGACGATGACTCTGAATGTGATTCAAAACCTAGCTACAAAACACTTGCTAAAATTGCAACTGAACAACAGAAAGCTATGGAACATATTCAAAAACTGTTAGACAGAAGCGATGATCTATTGGGTGCTGAAATGACTCGATCTGAATCCTTAATTGAAGACATAAAAAACCTTCACGTTAAGTATCAGGAACTTGAAGATCGTCTTGATACTCTCTCAACAACTCATGAAAAGCTTTCCTATGATTATCTTCAAAGGAAGCAAGAACTTGAGAAATTGAGAGCGGCTCATGAAGATCTTCAAAAGGAAAACAAGTCACTTCGCGCCGAACAGATCAGTCCCGCTCAAGAAGGATTTGAACCACCATGTCTTAAATGCATTGAGCGTGATAATGCTACTTCTGTTGCTGAATGTTCCACTGCTACTACTGTTCCAATATCTTCAACTGTTGATGTGGTAACTAACCCCTCTGCTGAGGATACCACTGCTATTGCTGATGAGAATGCTAGGTTGAAGACATTGCTTGAAACAGGGATGTACAAAAGTCTTAAAGGACATCAGACACTATGTGATGTCCTCAAGAAGCAGATCCTGAATCGAAACCCTAGGAAAGAGAGTGTTGGATTTGTGAGGAAAATCAATGCAGATGGCTCTTACTGGAAACCTGAGCAGTACCCCAAAACCACATGGGTTGCTGCGAAGGAACTTTCAGCAGATCCATCCAACTTATCTGGCTTCACTTGTGCTAACCCCATTATCATTGATGAATCCTTTGATGCAAACTATAAACTGTTTAAGAATCAGAATGGTGAAGTGTTTGCCAGGTACATTGGTACTAACTGCAGGAATGGACCGCCTATGAAGAAGATCTGGGTTCCGAAAAAGTGTCTGGAAAATCTTCCTGTGAATGTCTTCATGACACCTCACTTGAAGAAGACAAACCTCAGACCAAAGGCTTCATACGGTCCAATGGCTTCATACAATCTGAGGACTCACCTGAGTCACACTAATGCAAATGTTTTGCAGGGAAACCGTACTCAGGCATATGAATATGAGAGCGGTTCATCGAACCGACATGTTCATATGACCAAAAATTATTCTGCTTATTCTTATGAGTACTATTGTCCACCTGCTAGACTGTTTGCTAAGGCTTCAAAGCCAAAATTCTCAGATGCTGCACTTAGACTTATTGCTTCTAATCCACCCTTGAAGATGTGGGTGGTTAAGAAAGCTTAACTCTCTTTTGCAGGGAAAGGTCTCCAGCAGAAAAACAAAATCTTCTGATGCTATTGCTGGGGACCTTAAAAATCTTGTAGGGCGCAAGATAAAATGCCCGAATGGCATCATTATGTACTTCGTTCCTGAATCGCATGCTACTCTCCCTATTAGTCCTAATCTGGATCTAAGTTTTCATAACCCACTGGTTCGTCAAATGTTTATGCTTCACAATACCCTTCGTGAAGCCTATCCCCCTAACTGCACTGTAGGGTACGACACCAGTGGCTTCAAAGTCTTCAGAATGGATTATTGACAGTGGGTGTACAAATCACATGACTGGCAAAAGAAGCCTTCTTATGGACTCAACATTACGTCCATCCGACAAGAGCCACATCACATTTGCTGACACTGGTAAAAGTAAGGTATTGGGTCTAGGTAGAGTTGCAATCTCAAAGGATCAACACATGGATAAAGTCATGCTTGTTGAATCCCTTGGCTTCAACTTAATGTCTGTCTCAATGCTTTGCGATTTGAATATGATCGTAATGTTTGGAAAATATCGTTGCCTGGTACTAATGGAATCTGACAAATCTCTAGTGTTTGAAGGGTATCGGAAAGGTGATTTGTACGTGGTAGATTTCTCAGCAGGACCACAACTTGCAGTATGTCTTCTTGCAAAAGCTTCAGAATGCTGGCTTTGGGATCGGAGGCTTGGGCATGCTGGCATGAGGAACCTGCACACCCTTGCGAAGAAGAAGCATGTCATAGGCATCGAGGGTGGCAAGTTCAAGAAAGATCATTTATGCGGTGCCTGTGAAGCAGGGAAGATGACAAGGGCAAAACATCCTTCGAAGACAATCATGACTACTACACAACCCTTCGAACTGCTCCACATGGATCTTTTCGGTCCCACTCACTACTCAACCTTTACTACTTCTGCTTGCCTCTATGGCTTCGTCATTGTTGATGATTACTCTAGATATACTTGGGTACACATAATCCTTTACAAGACTGAAGTGCGGGATGTCTTCAGACGCTTCGCCAATCGAGCTATGAACAATTTTGGCGCCAAGTTAAAGCACATCAGAAGTGACAATGGCACTGAATTCAAGAACACTGGCCTTGATACATATCTTGATACCTTGGGCATCACACATGAATTCTCAGCCCCGTACACGCCACAGCAGAATGGCGTCGTCGAACGCAAGAACAGAACACTTATTGAAATGGCCAGAACAATGCTAGATGAATACAAGACTCCAAGAAAATTCTGGACTGAAGCCATTGATACTGCATGCCATACAATCAATCGTGTTTATCTTCACAAGCTTCTGAACAAGATATCTTATGAACTCCTAACTGGCAAGAAGCCAAATGTCAGTTACTTCAGAGTATTTGGCGCAAAGTGCTGGATCAAGGACCCACACCACACCTCAAAGTTTGCGCCAAAAGCTCATGAGGGCTTCATGCTTGGATATGGAAAGGATTCGCACTCCTACAGAGTCTTCAATCTCTTCCACTACAAAGTGGTTGAAACAGTGGATGTGCGGTTCGATGAAACCAATGGATCACAAAGAGAGCAATTGCCAAATGTGCTAGATGAAGTCCCAGCTAGTGAATCAATCAAGCTTATGGGAACTGGAGAGATTATGCCTTCTGAAGCTCATCCTGAAGAAGAACTCATCATCTCAGCACCTGATCAACATGAAGACAATGCTCAGCATGAAGACATTCCTCCAAACAACAACGCAGATCAGCAAGAGCAAAGTCTTCGCCCTATACATCCTCGTGTTGCAAATGAAGTGCAGATTGACAGAATACTTGACAGCATCAATGCACCTGGTCCACTCACTCGTTCAAGGGCAACTCAGCTAGCAAACTTCTGTGGGCATTTTGCATTCGTCTCAATATCAGAACCCAAGAAAGTTGAAGAAGCCTTCATGGAACCTGAATGGATTCAAGCTATGCAAGAAGAGCTTCAACAGTTTGAGCTGAATAATGTATGGGAACTGGTTAAGCGTCCTGATCCACAGAAGCACAACATAATAGGTACCAAATGGATATACCGCAACAAGCAAGATGAGCATGGTCAAGTTGTCAGAAACAAAGCTCGTCTTGTTGCTCAAGGATATACTCAAGTGGAGGGCATTGACTTCGATGAAACTTTTGCTCCTGTGGCAAGGCTTGAAGCCATACGCATACTGCTGGCCTATGCAAATCATCATAACATACTTCTATATCAAATGGATGTGAAAAGTGCCTTTCTCAATGGCAAGATTGAAGAAGAAGTGTATGTTACACAACCACCTGGCTTTGAAAATCCAAAACATCCTGATATGGTATACAAGCTCAACAAGGCACTATATGGCCTCAAACAAGCCCCTAGGGCCTGGTATGATACACTCAAGTACTTTCTGAAGAGCAAAGGCTTCATACCTGGTTCCCTGGATCCCACTCTTTTCACGAAGACATATGATGGTGAACTGTTTGTGTGCCAAATATATGTGGATGACATTATCTTCGGCTGCACCAATCAGAAGTACAGTGAAGAGTTTGAATATATGATGCAAGAGCAATATCGAATGTCCATGATGGGGGAGCTGAAGTTCTTCCTTGGTCTTCAAATACGACAACAGCGCAATGGCATCTTCATATCTCAAGAGAAGTATCTCAAAGATTGCCTGAAGAAGTTCGGTATGCAAGACTGCAAAGGCTTCACAACACCGATGCCAGCCAAACATCATCTAGGTCCTGACGACAATGGTAAAGAGTTCGATCAAAAGGTATACCGCTCCATGATTGGGTCTTTGCTTTATTTATGTGCATCTAGGCCAGATATCATGCTTAGTGTTTGCATGTGTGCTCGATTTCAAGCGGCACCAAAGGAGTTGCATCACTTAGCTGTGAAGCGAATTCTTCGATATTTGGCTCACACCCCAACTCTAGGACTATGGTATCCAAAGGGCTCAGAGTTTGACTTGGTTGGATTTTCGGATGCTGATTATGCTGGTGACAAAGTTGATCGCAAGTCTACATCAGGCACATGTCACTTTCTGGGATGATCACTTGTATGTTGGTCTTCAAAGAAGTAGAACTGTGTATCTCTCTCCACTGCTGAATCTGAATACATTGCTGCTGGATCTTGCTGCACTCAGCTTCTGTGGATGAAGCAAACACTCAAGGATTATGGCATTCATCTGAAGCAAGTGCCACTTTACTGCGACAACGAAAGCGCCATCAAGATTGCCAACAACCCAGTTCAGCACTCGAAGACAAAGCACATTGAAATTCGTCATCACTTTCTCAGAGATCATGTTGTGAAGGAAGACATTGATATCATACACGTCAACACTGAAGAACAATTGGCAGATATCTTCACCAAGCCCTTGGATGAGAAGAGGTTTTGCAAGTTACGGTGTGAGCTAAATATCCTGGAATCCTCAAATGCCCTGTGATCAGGCACACATCCTAACACTTATGCATATTGATGACTTAGATGTGCAACACACAAAGTAAAGTATATCTTCAATCAATGAAGACATACATTCCAAGTGTGAATACATCAATGTGGAATTTGACTTCGGAGCGCCACGATAATTGTGCGCCGTGTCTGGGTCTAATACTTCCTATACGGCGGGTAACGCCACCACCAAATGTTCCATTTTGAAGTGTTTAACTCTTGGCGTTACCTTGCAATATCTTCACATTGGTTTGGCTTCGAACTTAACATGTCTTCATGATTATCTTCACTACAATGATTATATATATATATGCTCAAAGTGTTCTGTCCTCTACAGCATTCACTTATAGCTATATCTTCTTGGTTGAATCTTTTGAACTAAGTGAATGTGATCGGACCCTAACCTCTCTATGCTTTCTATCTCAAACTCTATCTCTCCAAGTCATATGCATTCTGTTGAAACTGTCGAATGTCTTCACTGTGTCCTTGTCAGCTGAAGACATAGAGACAACCACAAAAGTCCGTTTTTAATGCTCATTCCTCCACATAAGATCCGGAGAAGCAGGAACGACCGCCCGACAATTTAGGCGTGCGTCGGTCGTGGAACAAATCCCAAACTTCCGCTAACTGGCGACGCGTGCCTCAAATGCGAACCGCCAGGGGCACCTGCGTAATAGCACAGTGCCGCCTCTGAGTCTATAAACTCACACTTACCGCGGTCATTATCTCCTTCTTCCATCCTCGCATGAACCCTAGCGCCACCGCTAGCACTCGACGACGCCGGAGACGAAGCGCTTCGCTGCCGCAACCTCTCCAACGCCGTCCTCACGCCGACCGCGTACATCGTCCTCTCCGCCGTCGCCGTAGGTGTTTTCCGTCGCCAAGTTAGGGCACGGAGGACTGAACTGCTCGGCATCAACTTCCTTCCGTCTAGCAGTTCCAGTGTGGTAAATAAAAACTTCTTTTTATAGCCTCTCTTGATCCTATAGTTCAGTCACTTTCTGCCATAAGAAGTTTCTGCTCACACAAGTTACATCTCTCTCAGTCTGCATCTCATAACATGCCTAGTATATTCACTTGTGCTTCATAAAGTAGTTAGATTCCTCACTTGTACTGATCTATGGGTTCGTACAAATCTGGAACCAACTTCTTATCTATAAGTGAATGTCTTCGCACGATGAGGTCAATGTCTTCTAAACCAATTTATCTTCAAAATCTTCTGAGAATGCATATGACCTCTTCCCCTTCCCTCGCACCTTAATGCTGTCACAGGTACATGTCCATGGGAGAATCCTTCGGTTCTCATAGTCTGCATTCATTTGAAGAGTACTTGCAGCATCACATCAACTCTCCTGAAGCCAGTTCTTGTTGGTCAAGCAAAAGGAAGCCTTTGAAGACTTTGAACATCTTGAAGCCTTCCAAGTTAAGATTCATGGCTTCAGAAACAGCAGCAAGGAAGGGAGGCAGACAGAGACGGGGTGGAACGTCCAAAGATCTGCCTGATGAATTGGCAGAGATGTACAAAACTGATCCTGAAGAAAGCTATGGTCAGCGCAAGACACGAATCCAATGGATTCGAAGATATTGGGCAGAGCAATGGTTTCAATACCGCTTCGTCACTCAGGAGTATGCCGAAAAGTGCGCCATCAGGAGACCGTGGGGAGACGTATTATACAAAAATCTCGTACCCAGGTCCAGAGACGAAGCCATTGCTCAAGGCTTCTATCCATGCATGGTGAGAGGACCATAGCCAGCTGAAGCACATCCGTCATCACTTCTCTGGTGTCGCGATGACAATCTGTTCAAGCGCAACTTCCAATTTGCTCAGAACTCTGCAAAGCAAAACAAGAAGAAGCTGGGATTAGACTTCAACCCTGGTCCCTCTGAACCAAGGGCAGATGGCACACGCGACGCCGATCCCAATATCATCGGGCCATATGCCAATCTTGCAAGCCTCATCACCCGCATCCTAGTCCAAGGGACTGCCGTGAATGACCCTCCAGCAGATACTGAGTCTGATGACGCCCCTGCTGCGCCGAGGCCAAACTAGAAAAAGTCAAAAGCTTCAAAGCCAGCCGCTTCTCCCAAAATCTCAAGAGTGAAGCCATTGAAAACTGCACCTCCTGAAGTCAGTGTGCAGTCAGAAGACGTATCCCGCGTCTCCAAGCCCCAAGAAGCCAAGAAGCCTCACACACACATAGGCAAAGAGCTCACAGCTGCTGCCATTCTGCGCTGCGAAACCATTGATCTATCAAGCGATGAAGATCTTGGAGATGATGCTCTTGAGCAGCTCATCAAGAGCAAGGAGGAGGTTGAAATCTTCAACAATCTGCCTCTGTTTGATGTCGCCATCATCCACAACTTCATCGATGAATGGTTTGCCTCACCGGACATCAGCTTCAACGATCTGCAGCTGCCCATAGGCCTCAGCGTTGCCTTTCAAGGCGCAATTGCTTCAGAACTTGCAATAGCCCAGCGCATTGTTGAACTGAAGCAGAAAATTGATTTTGAAAAGGCTCAGTTCAAGAAGCACGTGGCCAAGCTCAGCGTGCAAGAAGTGAAAAACTTCAAGATCATGATGCACGAGCTGAAAGAGAACTTTCTGAAGACGTGTGCCGAAGCTCAAGGCTCGCGAGAGCGCATGAAGACTCTGGCTGATCGCTGCGTGCAGGCCTACAATGAGGCCGAGAAGCGCAAGGCACTTGGGCGTCCCGGCATTGACCCCAGGATGGCCGCGAAGAAGAAAAAGAAGCCTGCTGTGTCTGAACCAGAGGCGCCAAGGTCAGAAACTGCTCCAAATGTCTTCCCCACTGCAACGACTGGCTCGAAGCCAAAGAGTCGATCAACTGCCTCAGAGCTCAAGAAGACACGGACTGCAGAGGCTGAAGCTAGGAAGAGGAAACACTCTGAAGCATCTCCTTCTGACCCCACCATCAAGAAGCGCAAGACCAAGAAATCTCGGGCTGCTCCCACAGAGCCCTTGATAGTTGAACCCCTCTCCGTCCGCTATCTTGACGCAGATCGTCAGTTAACAGTGCATGAGCCTGCTTTCATAGAGGCTCTGCACGCTGAAGACATTCCAGCAGCCGACCCCAACGCTGCTGAAGACATTGGTCTCCAAGACAATGTCCAAGGTGATGCAGCCCTTCCTCAGCTTGAGACAAGCAAACTGATCAGCATTGGTCGTCCATTGACGCCAATCACACAAGATGCATCGTGGGCAGATCGCCCACAGGAGGAAGATAATGAGCCCCAGCCCACTGCAACATTCCGTAGGCTTCGCAAAGGGCCAAGGGCTCAGGCTGCTGACGACATTCCGGCTGCATCAGCCGAAGAGCATGCAGAAATACCACAAGCTCCAACTCCCCCGCACCAACAAGAAGCAGTTCTCAAGGAGAACGTGCCTGAGTTCGTCCCTCCCACTACACGTGTGGAGGCTGCAAATGTTGAGGCTACCACAAACAACGCCGAAGCAAATGTGGAGCCCTCCCCAACAACAGCTTCAGAAGACACTGAAGCTACTGCTCCTGAACCTTCTGTGCCTGAGTCTGCTGCCGGTCCCCAATTCAACTATCATATAGCGCACAGGCCCCAGGTCCAGAAGCCGATCCCACGACTGCCAAGGTTCCCAGGTCCTGCATCAGCTCCTGGCTCCTTCAACATCAATAGCTTCAGGGCAGACAACTCATTCTTCGATAGCTCCAAGAACCCCTATTTAAGGGAAAGGATTGTATCAGACAGGTTCTGGAGCTATTCACAGCGCAGCTATTATTCGTGCATCTTATACAACCAAGGTCGCATCTTCCCTCACAAGCGCCTTGAGGTTGAAGCTGTTGCTGGTCTGCCCGGTCTGGAAGAAGCACTAGATTGCTTCAAGCAAGTGGGTCTGCTGCCGTTCATCACCGATGAAGAGCACTGGAACGAAGAGCTTCTGCTTCAATTCTATGCCACCCTGCATATCAAAGGCTACAACAGAGATCCGAAGACATGGGTCCTGGAGTGGATGACCGGCAATGTCCATCATGAAGCTAATGCTTTCGACATCATTGAGCTTACCGGCCTTCCCACTCCTGGCGAATTCTTTGAAGAAGGCTGCCAACTCCATGCTGAAGCAATTGAGAGCATATTTCAGCGTCCTGAGCCAGATATGAGTCAAATGCTCTCAATGATGAAGCCATTGTCTCCTAATGCACCCTATCCAACTAAGTTCTTCGTTGAAGACTTAGAGTACCTGCCCAGAACAATATATCACATCATAAGGCGGACTCTCTGGCCCGTTAAGGGACACTCTCGATATGCAACGATTGAAGGTGCAATGAAGACTCTCATCTTCTGCATTCTTCATGGCAAATGCTTCAATGCACAGGATCTCTTCATCCGTCAACTCGCAGCATCTGCCTCAGAATTGTTTGGATTGAAGTTCTATGCTCCTTGGGTTATGAGGCTGATCAAGCTTCACTCTGCAATCTCCTATCAACCCTCAGCCCGCAACCATAGGATATTTTTGCCAGATGTGGACACATCTGCTGAAGCAATATATCCAGAGCCTGCCAAGCAACCATTAAGTCTTCAGAATGCAGAACACCAGAGCTTCACTCAAAATATTGAAGGTGTTGAAGCTCTCTCCCGAGTGTATCCAATGGCTGGCACCACACGTGCCCCTGCATCAACTGAAGCCACTGACAGCACAGCTGCAAAGAGACCCAAGAAGCGCGCTCGTGCACTCAATGACCGAGAGCTTCTAGTGGCTCTTCACCAAAAGCAAGATAGGCATCACGACTGGCTCAAGAGGCAGATGAGAAGCATCATGCAAGACGTCAATCGCATCAGAAATCTGGTAACCAAGAATGCATTTGTCGCACACGAGACCTGTCGCCGCACTTGGAAAGGCCTCACCATGATGTGCACTGAAGCTGAACTGCAAGAGGATGGCTTCAAAGAGAGCTTCAAATTTGACTCCACGCCTCCAAGAAGAGCTGTGATGCGAAGCACACCATCACTTGAAGAGTCGGAGTTCTCTTCTTCTGCTGCCACCGTGTCTGCCCGGATTATTGAAGAAGAAGACGACGCAACATCATCTCCACCTGCTTCAACGCGCGTCGAATCTGCACCAAGCTCGTCTGCACCGCCACCAAACTCCACCGCCCCTGCTGCGCCTGGGAACGCGTAGAAAACTCTATGTCTTCAAACCTTTTTGGTCATGACTGACAAAAGGGGAGAAGCATATGATGTTTAAAGTCTTCAAGTGGGTCAATATGGGTGGGTGCCTTTATATTTTGCTACATTTTGCTTCGTGCTTACAACTCCCGTTCTGCTACATTTGCCTCTTTGAGTTGTAACACTTAGACTCGATGGCCGTCTACTACCTGTTTGTCACTCTGTCATGCGAAGATAAATTCCGCATGTGCGACGATAAATTCCGCACTTAGATCACTCTGCAGACGTCCATTTTCCATTACGCATGTCATTATCTTCGTATATTCTTACATGCATAGTGGATTGTCATCATAAGTTGAAGTGGATCTCCACAAGTACAACCTGCCATGTGCATTTGCATTCAAGAAGCTAATTAATTATATGCACATCTTCAGGGGGAGCCCTTGCAACTTATGAAGACAATCCCTTTACAATTTCACAAATTATATTCCCCGTTGAAATCTTCAACTAGTTTGTCATCAATCACCAAAAAGGGGGAGATTGTAAGTGCATCTAGTGCCACCCCTAGTTGGTTTTGGAGTATTGACGACAAACCTAGTTGAGGGACTAATGTGTTTGTGAGAATTGCAGGATAACACAGGTAGAAGTCCCTCATTGATTCGGTTTCACTACCAGAGATGACCCCTAAAAATGTACGAAGACATTGAAGACAATGGTGGTTTATGAAGATATTCATATTGAAGACAATGACATGAGAAGACTCCCTATGAAGCTTATGGAAACTCGAAGGCTTAGATCTTTTGTAGTTCCTTTTATTTTGTGTTGAGTCATAGGAACCACCGTACTGTTAAGTGGGGTCCAGGAGAACAAGTCAGAATGACTGAAGTGATGCCTAAATCAAAAACCTATGTCTTCGAGTGAAGACAATGAGAGCAAATCTTGTCCAGAGCCGGACAAGTCAGCTTTGCTTGTAGCCCAAGTAAAGTTGCCATGAGAGTTCAAAATCTGACCGTTGAGACACGTGTCAGTTCCTTAGTGACCCAGGGTCATTTCGGACAAATGAGGTCGGGTTGCCAAGTGGCTATAAATAGCCCACCCCCACAACCATAAACGGTTGGCTGCTCAGATTTCAGTGCACGGCTTTTGTCGTTTGAGAGCAACCCACCTCGAAGCCTTTGAGATAAAATTCCTAGTGAGGAGAAAAGCCCTAACCACCCAGAGCCAGAGTAAATTGGGCATCACTTAAGTCTTCTTGTCTGTGTGATCTGAAGACTTATTACACTTGAGGACTGTGAATCCTCCAGACGGTTAGGCGTCGCGTTCAGAGCATCCAAGAGACATTGTGGATTGCCAGTGAACGAAGTCTGTGAAGGTTTGGGAGTCTACCTTGAAGACTTACCAGAGTGATTGGGCGAGGACTAAGTGACCTTAGCTCAAGGAGAATACGGTGAGGACTGGGTGTCCTGAACTGTGTGTTCAGGACTGGGTGTCCGGGACTGTGTGTCCTAAGGTTTAAATACCTAGCCGCTCCAACCAGACGTACAGTTGTCACAGCAACTAGAACTGGTCCAACATATCATTGTCTTCAACGAGTCACTGGTTTCTTCTTCACTTACTCTTCTTACTATTGCACATTGTGAAGCCATTGCATGCTTGCTCTATCTTTTGTCTTCACAACGTGACTGTATGAGTTGTTTGGCTTCATAACTTCTTCCCACCTGATCCTTATTACACTGAAGCTGTTTGTCACTGTGCCTTCACTATATTGAATACTTGACCATGGTTTGCCTAGTGTAATCTAACTTCCGCTGCATAGTAATAGGCATAATCTTCACTGTTTGTCTTCATAACTTCCAAGTTTTGAAGACTTTCATAAAAATCGCCTATTCACCCCCCCCCTCTAGTCGATATAACGCACTTTCAATTATGAATCACTTGGTACTTGCGAACCGTGCCTCATGGGCAAGATGACTAAAACACCATTCTCCAGTACTATGGAGAGAGCAACAAATTTGTTGGAAATCATACATACCGATGTATGTGGTCCGATGAATATTGAGGCTCGTGGCGGATATTGTTATTTTCTCACCTTCACAGATGACTTAAGCAGATATGGGTATATCTACTTAATGAAACATAAGTCTGAGACATTTGAAAAGTTCAAAGAATTTCAGAGTGAAGTTGAAAATCATCGTAACAAGAAAATAAAATTTCTACGATCTGATCATGGAGGAGAATATTTGAGTTACGAATTTGGTGTACATTTGAAAAATTGTGGAATAGTTTCGCAACTCACGTCACCCGGAACACCACAGCGTAATGGTGTGTCCGAACGTCGTAATCGTACTTTACTGGATATGGTGCGATCTATGATGTCTCTTACTGATTTACCGCTATCGTTTTGGGGTTATGCTTTAGAGACGGCCGCATTCACGTTAAATAGGGCACCATCAAAATCCGTTGAGACGACGCCTTATGAACTGTGGTTTGGCAAGAAACCAAAGTTGCCGTTTCTTAAAGTTTGGGGCTGCGATGCTTATGTGAAAAAGCTTCAACCTGATAAGCTCGAACCCAAATCGGAGAAATGTGTCTTCATAGGATACCCAAAGGAGACTGTTGGGTACACCTTCTATCACAGATCCGAAGGCAAGACATTCGTTGCTAAGAATGGATCCTTTCTAGAGAAGGAGTTTCTCTCGAAAGAAGTGAGTGGGAGGAAAGTAGAACTTGACGAGGTAACTGTACCTGCTCCCTTATTGGAAAGTAGTACATCACAGAAAACTGTTTCTGCGACGCCTATACCAATTAGTGAGGAAGTTAATGATGATGATCATGAAACTTCAAGACAAGATACTACTGAACCTCGTAGATCAACCAGAGCGAGATCCGCACCAGAGTGGTACGGTAATCCTGTTCTGGAAGTCATGCTACTAGATCATGATGAACCTACGAACTATGAAGAAGCGATGGTGAGCCCAGATTCCGCAAAATGGCTTGAAGCCATGAAATCTGAGATGGGATCCATGTATGAGAACAAAGTATGGACTTTGGTTGACTTGCGCGTTGATCGGCAAGCAATTGAGAATAAATGGATCTTCAAGAAGAAGATTGACACTGACGGTAATATTACTGTCTACAAAGCTCGACTTGTCGCAAAAGGTTTTCGACAAGTTCAAGGGGTTGACTACAATGAGACCTTCTCACCCGTAGCGATGCTTAAGTCTGTCCGAATCATGTTAGCGATAGCCGCATTTTATGATTATGAAATTTGGCAGATGGATGTCAAAACTGCATTCTTGAATGGATTTCTGGAAGAAGAGTTGTATATGATGCAACCGGAAGGTTTTGTCGATCCAAAGGGAGCTAACAAAGTGTGCAAGCTCCAGCGATCCATTTATGGACTGGTGCAAGCCTCTCGGAGTTGGAATAAACGCTTTGATAGTGTGATCAAAGCATTTGGTTTTATACAGACTTTCGGAGAAGCCTGTATTTACAAGAAAGTGAGTGGGAACTCTGTAGCATTTCTGATATTATATGTGGATGACATATTACTGATTGGAAATGATATAGAATTTCTGGATAGCATAAAGGGATACTTGAATAAGAGTTTTTCAATGAAAGACCTCGGTGAAGCTGCTTACATATTAGGCATAAAGATCTATAGAGATAGATCAAGACGCTTAATTGGACTTTCACAAAGCACATACCTTGACAAGATTTTGAAGAAGTTCAAAATGGATCAAGCAAAGAAAGGGTTCTTGCCTGTGTTACAAGGTGTGAAGTTGAGTCAGACTCAATGCCCGACCACTGCAGAAGATAGAGAAAAATGAAAGATGTTCCCTATGCTTCAGCCATAGGCTCTATCATGTATGCAATGCTGTGTACCAGACCTGATGTGTGCCTTGCTATAAGTTTAGCAGGGAGGTACCAAAGTAATCCAGGAGTGGATCACTGGACAGCAGTCAAGAACATCCTGAAATACCTGAAAAGGACTAAGGATATGTTTCTCGTATATGGAGGTGAAAAAGAGCTCACCGTAAGAGGTTACGTTGATGCAAGCTTTGACACTGATCCGAACGATTCTAAATCGCAAACTGGATACGTGTTTACTTTAAACGATGGAGCTGTCAGTTGGTGCAGTTCTAAACAAAGCGTCGTAGCGGGATCTACATCTGAAGCGGAGTACATAGCTGCTTCGGAAGCAGCGAACGAAGGAGTCTGGATGAAGGAGTTCATATCCGATCTAGGTGTCATACCTAGTGCATCGGGTCCAATGAAAATCTTTTGTGACAATACTGGTGCAATTGCCTTCGTCCTTGAGCTCTTGCTCGACTTCGGTCACCCTCTCCTCATACTGGCGGCGGGTGGCCTACTCGGCCTTTAAGTCTGCAGCCGCTCTATCAGTGGCCGCTTTGCTGACCCTCGCCTGCTCTTTGGCTTGCGACAGGGCGCCCTTAAGGGTCTCGACCTCGGTTGCACTACCTACAGTCATATACATGACAAAGTGTGTGACTTTAAACTCCGCATTCACATATAATTTCAATCGTATAAACAACCCTTTCAAAAACCATACCTTGTGCCTCATTGAACCACTTGTTAATGGGGTCGAGGTCATCATCGGCCAGCTTCAGCTTCCGCTTGAGTTCAGAAACTTCAGCGGCCTGGGCGGTCGCCGCTAACGGTGAAGCCTGTTTATCAAAATAGACAAGTATGTTATCTCCTGCAAGTATTACTTGATCCCTTGTTCGGCCTTTTTTTTATCAAAAGTCGAACATAGTCTTAGGGGCTACTATCTATACACAGGCATATTTTTTGCATATGCAAAGCGGCTAAGAGTATTACATCGCATACCTTAAAGCCTGTTAATAGGCTGGTGAAGGCTTCGTTCAGCCCGCTTTTGGCGGAATGAACCTTCTCAACCACCGTACCCATAAGGGTACGATGCTCCTCCACGACGGAAGCACATTGTAGTGCGTCCACCAGAGAATTCAGCGCCTCCGGATTAGTGGAGGTCGCCGGTGGAGTCGATGCTCCCCCCTCCTTCAACGGGGGTTGCTCGCTCGATTCCGAAGCCATGTGGGTCTCCGGAATGGTGTTCGGCTGAGGGCCAGATTGGTCATGGCCCCCGCCATCAATCTCCATGGGGGTTGGTTCCCCCATGTTCTCGGCAGCCGAGGTGTTACCCTCTGGTGCCGTCTTGGCGGCCTCCCGCACCTCTCCATGGACCGGAGAGGCTCTTAGGGATAACACTTCGGTGTCATCCGTAGCGGTTGGCGGAGAGGCTCACGGAGGCATCTCGCTCTCCACCATCCCCGGCTCTAGCGAGTTCCCAGAAGATGATGATAATTGGGGGAGATCGCGGGCCGGACCGAAGCACACAATACAATGTGTTAGAACTACAATCATAAAAGCCGGATATATGTATAGTATCCTTGGATACTTATGATGCAGCCATGGGCTTCGACCTGGGGCGCCACTCAGGGATGGCTTCGGCATCCGAATCCGAGTCATCCGAGAGGGATATCTTCCCCCTCTTGGACGCCTTCGCCTCTGGGTCTACGGAGGCCGACCTTTTCTTCTTCCTCCCCTTAAGGGGAGAATCATTTTCGGCCTCCTCCTCCTCTTCGTCTTCATCTCCCTCATGGGAGAAGGGAGCCTCGGTTTCTCCGGACATAGTGTCTGAAGTGCCTTTACGGCGGAGGCCACCCCTGGCCTCCTTGATCTTCTTCTTGGTCTTCTTCTCGGTGCCTGATAAGGCGTCGGAACCAGCATCCTCGTTAACAGAGGAGTGGCTGGATTTTCGGGTAGCGGCGCCGGACACCTGATCTGCTCCGCCTTCGCTGTCCAGCCCTAAATGAGGAAGGGGCATCTCAGTATACCCTTTGACTTATGGACCGAAATTATGTTCAGAAGTAAAATGCTCACCTCAGTAGCCGGATTCGCGCTGTCAAGACCGATGTCTTCGGTCTTCTCCGGCCATGTCTTCCGGGCCTTGAAAAGCAGTTTCCAGATCTCTTCGTGCGTTGTGCCGAAGAAGCGTTGCAGGGTCCGGGGGCCTTCGGGTTGAACTCCCACATGCGGAGAGGCCGGCGTTGGCATGGGGGATCTGGCGGAAGAGCATCACCTGAATCACGTCGGTGAGACAGGTGTTCTGTTTATCATACTCTTGATGCGCTTTTGTAGCATCATCACTTCGTCGGTCGACCCCCAGTCCAGACCCTTGTTGTTCCATGACGCGAGCCGCATGGGGGGCCCAGATCTAAATTCAGGAGCGGCCGCCCATTTGGTATCGCGGGATTCGGTGATGTAGAACCACTCCTGTTGCCAAACCTTCACGGTCTCCACGAAGGCTCCTTTGGGCCAAGTGGTGTTGGGGAGTTTGCTCATCATGGCGCCGCCGCAGTCCGCATGCTACCCATCGACCACCTTTGGCTTCACATTAAAGACTTTTAGCCAGAGGCCGAAGTGTGGGGGGATGCGGAGTAGCTCCTCGCATATGACGATGAACACCGAGATGTGGAGGAATGAATTCGGGGCTAGATCCTGGAAATCTAGCCCATAGTAGAACATCAAGCCACGGACGAAGGGGTGGAGGGGAAACCCTAACCCACGGAGAAAGTGAGGGATGAACACAACCCTCTCGCCGGGTTCTGGAGTGGGGATGACCTGCTCTTTGGCGGGGAGTCTATGTGCGATTTCCGCGGTCAAGTACCTCGCCTCCCGGAGCTCCTTGACGTCCTTCTCCGTGACGGCGGAGGCCATCCACTTGCCCTGTGAGCCAGATCCGGACATGGCTGGAGAGGTTGGGCGGTGGGAAAGATTGAAGCTTGGGTGCTGGAGCTCGAGGATGGGAAGGCTGAGGAAGGAAGAAGGCGTGTGGTAAAAAGATGGATCTTTATCCGCTTATATAGGCAGTGAATATCAAGCACCCCCACGAGCCTTAAAACTTGCCTATTCCCAAGGGGTCGTGCGAATGGCACGGTTGAATTACCCAAACCCGTATTGATGAAAATCCCACAATAAGGGGACACGAGCTCTGTTTTGACAAGACGTGTCAATGGAGGCTGTGCCTCAAAACACGAAACGGGAGGCCAAAAAAAGTTCAAAATAATAAAAAGGCCAGACGTAACGTTTAGCCGAAAAGCTGTCAGTAGACATACCTTATTTTGATTAAGTATTGTACCCTTGTGGTTGAGGGTTGTAACTATTATACAGAGCCGGATACAGTTCTCTTGCTCAGAAGACTACTTTGAAGTATGCGGAGAAGGAACCCGCCTTGCAATGCCGAAGACAATCTGTGAGCCGAACACATCGCCATTGAAGACTGGTTTAGGGGCTACTGAGGGAGTCCTGGACTAAGGGGTCCTCGAGAGTCCGGCCATGTGTTGTGAGCCGGACTGATGGGCCGTGAAGATACAAGGTAGAAGGCCTTCCCCCGTGCCTGGATGGGACTCTCCTTTCTGTGGATGGCAAGTTTGGCGTCCGGATGCATAGTTTCCTTTCTCTGTAAACCGACTCTGTACAATCCTAGGCCTCTCCGGTATCTATATAAACTGAAGGGGTTAGTCCATAGAGGCTATCAAAATTCATATAGGCTAGACATCTAGGGTTTAGCCATTACGATTTCGAGGTAGATCAACTCTTGTAACCCCTATACTCATCAAATACAATCAAGCAGGACGTAGGGTTTTACCTCCATTAAGAGGGCCCGAACCTGGGTAAACATCGTGTCCCCCTTGTCTCCTGTTACCTTCGATCCTCAGACGCATAGTTCGGGACCCCCTACCCGAGATTGGCCGGTTTTGACACCGACAGCCGTCTGCTAGCAGACTGTAAAGAGCCTTAGCTAACGGACGTTAGGTTGGCCACTTTCTTTGCCGTCAGCTAGCAGACGACAAAGAAAGTGGCCATTAGGTGGTTCTCGCTAGTGGACCACCCTCCCTCTTTGCTGTCTGCTAGCGGACGGCAAAGCTGCTATGTCGTCCGCTAGCTGAAGGCAAAGAGCTGGCTGACGACAAACATTATCTTTGCTGTCAGCTTTCCTGTAGCTGATGGCAAATAGCTGGCTGACGGCAAAGATCTTGATTTCAGTAGTGACCATCTATGATTGCCAAGGCCCTTAGGGGAAGATTCCTCTATGGAATTAAAGACCCATCTCTCCTAGAGATTTGGATGAACTACCTTGTATCTTTATTTTCCTTGCTGATCTTGGATCTTAATGCATCCCTTGTATTGCGTGTGATTTGATGAGTAATTGGTGTGAATCTTGTCCAATAAAGCACTAGCTGAGCTATGTGTGTTGCTACAAGGGTCACCCCCCAACCCATGGATCTTTTGTGAAGAAAGTTTGTTTTGGGTGTCACAAATTGATAGAAATATAGTGTTTGGCCCCTACAGAAAAATATATTTCACACTTTGTCCCCTCAACTATCCCTCGCTAGCTCCACCACAGCAATAGTGTTTCCCCCCTTTGATTTCTCCATGTTTTTCCCTCATGTTTTTCGTATTCCTACTTGAATCCACCTTCAGTTCATGAACACCGGGACAAATCTCACCGATTAGGGTTGTGCCTACATCATCGAGTCATAGTACCTGTAAACATTCACATTGAGAATTAATAAAGCTTGTGTTTGCCTAAAAAAATCTATTAACAACGTGCAGTTCTCTTGCATGGTTTGGGAAAGAAGTATTATAAGCTATCCAGACTATGTGCATCAATTGATATATGGGTCAATATTTTATTTTTCTTCTTACAAAAAAGATCTTGTTTAGAGATTTAAGCAGGTCGTTTGATGAACTAGTTCATGTTTGTTCAAGCGAGTTTAAAACACTAAAACCCTAGAGAATTAGATTATTTACCCAATTTTATTTTGTATATACTTTGATATTTTTCCTTTTGTCTTACCCTTATGTCACTGTTACTCTCCTCGTCCAAATTTATTAGGCCCATTCATATTTGGGCTAGACTTCGACTATCTATATGACTACAAGTAAAATATAAAGTATATTCCAAAAAAGTATATAATTTTATTTGTAGTTCAAAATAGATCTTTACGGTCTTTTTTTGTGATATACAGTATAAATTACTACTCCCTCCGT
Source organism: Triticum urartu (assembly GCF_056163025.1). Lineage (NCBI taxonomy): Eukaryota > Viridiplantae > Streptophyta > Magnoliopsida > Poales > Poaceae > Triticum > Triticum urartu. The sequence goes on from NC_141877.1 coordinate 299,556,397, forward strand.
CCGAAAATACTTGTCATCAAAATGGATAAAAGGGATGTATCTAGAACTAAAATACATATAGATACATCCCCTTTTATTTATTTTGATGACAAGTATTTTCAGACGGAGAGAGTATTATATTTTACTCCGTCCGTTCCCTAATATAAAACCTTTTAGTTTTTTTCTTCATTTGTATGTATCTAAACATATTTTAGTATGTGTATTCACTTATTTTAGTATATATGTAGTTAATATTTTAAAATCGTCTTATATTAGGAAAGGAGGGAGTATTAGCTAAATTTACAGGTCAAATTAAAGGGTCTACTAAACCCGGACCCGAGGGAGTAGGTGGAATGGTTGATGCGCTCCCCGCGGTTGCCATCCTAGCTGAACGCGGCGAACAGCACGCCCAACGGTGCCGCCGCCGCCGCCGCCTTCGAAGCCCCCGCCCTCGTGATGGAACCCTCGTTCGATGACGTCCCCGAGGTCGTCGGCTGGATGTCGTCGATGGTCGACCGCGGCGGCCGCGCGAGCCAGGAGAGCCACCGGCTGTTCCTGGCGCGGCGCACGGCGCTCGAGATGCTGCGGGACCGCGGGTACAGCGTGCCGGAGTCCGAGCTCGCCCGCACGCTCCCGGAGTTCCGTGCGTGGTGGGCTCCGGAGCCCGAGGTCGAGCGCCTCACCTTTTCCACCTTCCTCGCCTCCGACCATTCCGACAAGGTGAGTTTACTGCTCCTTCCCCGGCTCTGTGCATCCATATTCATCGTCAATAGTACTAGCAATTAAGGACCGTCTTACAGCATTATTGCTCGTTAGCGCGCCACAGTCCAATTGGGCTGGGATAGACGAAGCATTGCAAATTTGAGAAATATAGGAGGAACAAAGAGAGGATTTCAGTGTTTTGCTCACCTTTCTTCATTGACTTTTTTTCATTAAACCGCGCATATCATTAATCAACAATCAGAATACATGTACAAACACACGCGACAACATCTATAGAAACTAGGAGTTGACAGACGTCCTGAAAACCATGCAGAGAGGATCCTGAGACATGGAAAAATACAAGAAGGTCCATAAGGATCCCTGCACACACCGAAGCTAACAATTGCAGCCAATATCCACCGCCGCGGAGGCGGTCGCCGGAGAAGAAGCACAATCTCCACCATCGCCATAATGGCTTTCTGAGTCGATGAACAGGCCTGCTGCAAGCAGCAAGGCACATGTCGCTGTGGCACGTCGACCGGGGAACATCCCCATGGTAACCTGGACCCGAATCCGCCGCATCCCATTGACGTAGTTGGGAAAGAGCGCCAGATCCACAGCCGTTGTACCATCAATCCCGCATCAGGAAATCCATCTCATCCCAGCCTCCGACAACAACAACAACAACAAAGCCTTTAGTCCCAAACAAGTTGGGGTAGGCTAGAGGTGAAACCCATAAGATCTTGCGACCAACTCATGGCTCTGTGGTAGGAGCTAGGGCTCTACTGGGTCTAGGCCGAAGATTGTAGGGGAAGGAGGGAGCGGGGCGAGGCTTGGACCGCGGCGGCCGGCGTGCTGGCGCCGTCTCGCGCGGAGGGAGGGGCGGCGGCGATGCAGGAGGCGGCGGCTAGGTTAGGGTTCTGGTACCTCTGGGAGCCGGGCAATAGGAATAGTCTTATTGCTTAATTTCTAAAAGAGTCTTACAACTGTTTATATAACCACGATGCTAATAAAAATAAGATAACTTTTGGGCTAAGCCCCTAACTAAACCTGCCCAGTGGGCCTCCTCCGGGTATAAGTTACCCTGGTCATAACATCTCTCCTCGCCTGCACAAACAACTCGTCCTCGAGCTGGAAGTCTGGGTGTTGGCGGAACTCGTCGCGCTGCTCCCAAGTGCACGTCGACCGGGGAACATCTCCACCATCCCACTGGAACAACAAGTACCACACCCCGCGACGTAGCTGGGCCTGCAACACCTTCGCTGGTCCGGGAAGGAGACGCCCGTCAGAGGTCGGAGGAAGCACGAGTGTGGCCGCCGGTGGCTCCCCACGGAAGGGCTTCAGCAGCCCCACATGGAAGACGTCGTGGATGCGAGCACCGGCCGAAAGCTGAAGGCGGTAGGCCACCTTCCCAATGCGCTCCAACACGGAAAATGGCCCAGCGTAGCGAGGGCCCAGCTTGCGCTTCGCGCGCGGGTCCAGGAACTGCGTAGAGCGGTGAAGAAGGCGCAACCACACCCAGTCACCCACCGCGAACTCCGCCTCACGATGGTGGCCGTCATAGTAGTGCTTAGCAAGCTGCTGGGCCTGAATGAGGCGTTGCCGCACCTCCGCAAGCATCTCGTCGCGACTGCGAAGATCGCCCGCCGCCTCCGTCCGAGCCGTCGCCGGGTCAACCGGCAGGATGGGCGGGGGCGGGCGGCCGTAAACCACCTCTAATGGCGTGGCGTGAAGGGCGGAGTGATAAGAGGTGTTGTAGCAGTACTCCGCCCATGCGAGCCAGTCCACCCAAGCGCGAGGACGATCACCTGTGACACAACACAAATACATGGCGATCACCTTATTTACCACCTCGGATTGGCCGTCCGTCTGAGGATGGAAGGCCGTGCTCAGGCAGAGCTTCACGCCCGCCATCCGGAAGAGATCACACTAGACATGCCCCGTGAACACCGGGTCCTGGTCGCTGACGATCGAGGAGGGAAACCCGTGGAGGCGGACGATGCTGTCGAAGAAGGCACGGGCCACAGACGTGGCAGTGTAGGGATGGCCAAGCGCGATGAAGTGAGCGTACTTGGAGAAGCGGTTGACCACCGTGAGGATGACGGACTTGCCCCCCACCTTGGGAAGGCCCTCGATGAAGTCCATGGAGATATCAGTCCAGACCTGAGAGGGCACCTCCAAGGACTATAGCAGACCAGCCGGCCGTAGTGTCTCCGTCTTGTTGCGCTGGCATGTCACACAAGACCGCACCCAGTCCCGGACCAGGGCCCGATCACCGGGATGTAGAAGTCGGCGCAGAGACGGTGTAGGGTCTTCTGCACACCCTCGTGGCCGGCCGAGTGTGCCAGCAGCAGAACCTGGTGACAGAGGTCGTCGTGGTCCGGCACGAAGAGCCGGCGCCCATGCAGGAGCTATCCATCCGCTAGGCGCCACGGCTCCTCCAGGTCACCAGCAGCAAGTCGCTGCCGAAGGAGCTGAGCGTCCGACGCGTCCGCGGTGGCCCGACGGATGTCGGCAAAGAGGGTGAAAGAGGGCCCCGAACGGATGCAGAGTGCCGCCCCATCGGAGTCGCCGACGGCTGCGTCGTGGTCGGCGTCGCGGTGGGACAGGGCGTCGGCCACGGTGTTAAGGCGGCCCGGACGATACTCGATGTTGAAGTCGCAGCCAAAGACCTTGCTGATCCACTGGTGCTGTGCCACGGTAGACAACCTTTGGTCCAATAAGAACTTGAGGCTGTAGTGATCCGTGTGAATCCGGAACGACCGGCCCCAAAGATAGGGCCGCCAATGGCGCACCGCCTGCACCAAGCCAATGAGCTCCCGCTCATAAGCCGCGAGCTAAAGATGGCGCGCGACAAAAGGCCTGCTGAAGAACGCGAGGAGTCCATCGCCCTGATGAAGGACGGCGCCGAACCCCACACCGGAGGCGTCGCAGTCCACGACGAACGGGCGGTCGAAGTCAGGCATCTGAAGAACGGGACCTGTTGTGAGGGCCCCCTTGAGAGCCTCGAACGCTGCTGTCGCCTCTTCATCCCAAGCAAAGGCCTCGCGACGCAGCAGGCGCGTGAGCGGGGATGCGATGAGGCCGAACTCCCGGATAAATTTTCGGTAGTACCCCGCGAGGCCCAGGAAGCCGCGAAGAGCCCGCAGTGAGTGCGGTGTTGGCCAGGCCGCGACGGCCGCCACCTTGTCAGCGTCCATAGCAACCCCCTTGGCCGAGATGACGTGGCCGAGGTAGGCGACTGAAGGCGTCCCGAACGAGCACTTCGAGCGCTTAAGATGAAGATGGTGCACTCGAATCTCGTTGAAGACGATGGCGACGTGCTGAAGGTGCTCCGCCCATGAGGCGCTGTAGATAAGAACGTCATCAAAGAAAACGAGCACAAACCGACGCAAGTAGGGGCGGAGGACGTCGTTCATCAGAGCCTGGAAGGTCGCTGGGGCGTTGGAGAGGCCAAAAGGCATCACCAAGAACACGAAGTGGCCGTGATGAGTCCGAAACGCCGTCTTGGCGACATCGTCCGGGTGCATCCGCACCTTGTGGTAACCCGACCGGAGGTCAATCTTGGTGAAGAAACGTGCCCCATGTAGCTCGTCTAGGAGCTCGTCGACCATCGGGATAGGAAACTTGTCCTTGAGCATCAGGGCATTAAGGGCGCGGTAGTCGATGCAGAAGAGCCACGTGCCATCCGACTTGCGGATGAGGAGGACCAGCGTCGAAAATGGCGACGTGGAGATCCGGATGATGCCCAAGGTGAGCATGAGCGCACATTGCCGCTCCAGCTCGTCCTTCTGTAGCTGGGGATAGCGGTAGGGGCGCACTGCAACTGGCGCCGTGCCTGGCAGGAGATGAATGCGGTGACCTGTTAGAGTACGTAATGGGCCTAATGGGCCCATTAGTCTTAGGGTTAATTAGAGATAAGGGTCGCTTGCTTAGGGGTCAAGTAAGCCTTGCTTGGGAGTCAAGTAAACCTCTCTATATAAAGAGAGGAGATGTATCAATCTAATCAAGCAAGAATTAAGAAGGAAATCCCTTCCCTCTTACCCGGCCGTGGGCAGAAAGGCCCCCGGCCGGCCCTCTCGCGCCCTCCTTCTAGCAGCGCCATAACAATTTGGTATCAGCTAGCTTCGGTTCGATCATGTCTTCACCACCGCCCAACCCGTCTCTTCTGCTGCCGGTCACGACCGTCGCCCCACTCCTGCCCGCGCCGGGATCTTCCGTCGCGCCCGCCCTCGTCGTCCTCACCCCGGAGGTGTCCGGGGTGCTGCGGGACCTAACACAGGCGGTCCAGGAGATCCATCTGTTCTTGGCCGGGTCCTATGGGCCGCACCCGGCTGCGCCGCCCATCACCGCCACCGCGCCGCCGTGGCAGCCGCCGCACCAAGCGGCCCCCGCCGCGCTCGTCGGGCTGCTGCAGCAGCCGCTGCAGCTGCCATCCATCGCCCCGTCCTGGTTGCCGTGGCAGCCGCCGCACCAGGCGGCCTTCGCCGCGCTCGTCGGGCTGCTGCAGCAGCCGCTGCAACTGCCATCCACCGCCACCACCGCCCCGTCCTGGTTGCCGTGGCAGCCGCCGCACCAGGTGGCCTCCGCCGCGCTCATCAGGCCGCTGCAGCAGCTACCATCCATCGCCCCGCCCTGGCTGCAGTGGCAGCCACCGCTCCTGGCGACCTCCGCCGCGCCCGGCGCTCCTCCGCAGCAGCCGCTGCAACTGCAGCAGCCATCACCGGTCAGCTCCGGCCCCGCATCGACCGCGCTGACGGGAGTCCCGATCCACCAGATCAAGTTCCCGCCGTCGCCATCACCGCTTCCCCAGGGCGTCCCCATCCAGCAGATCAAGCTTCCGCCGTCGCCGTCACCGCTTCCAGCTTGGATCACTACCCGCCACGTGTCGGCGACGGTGAGGCTGCAGGCTGCTGCACGCGGCCTCCTAGCGCGTCGGCGTGTGCGGGAGTTGCGTGGTCTGCAGCTGCCGCTCCTCCCAGTTGCGCTTCGCTGCGTAAAGGACCTCGATCTCGTCCGCTGCGTCGGGGATCTTGGGCATGCGGTTTCCCCCACGGGCGGCGGGCATGCTGTTTTCCCCGCAGGCAACGACCTCAAAGTTTGCGACATCAGCGGTTGGGGGGGGGGGCGCACCCCTCCTCGTCATTCTCCATCGCAAGCCCTCCACTCTTCCCTGTGCGGTGCAAACCAACAGCCGTCCGGCAGGGAGAAGGCATGGTGTCACCGACAGCAGCGCACCGCGTAGCACCACTGCATTCCGCCACCGGCCGCCGCGAGGGCGCCTCTGCTGGTCACTCTTGCGACCACTTCCAGGTGGTCATACACATGCACTCCTTTTGTCTAGGTGGTGTCCATGGGATCCAGGTGGCTGTACACGTGCACGTCCGACGTGCGGATGGTGTCCACTTTTTGTTAAGGGGTCCAAAATAAAGCGTCCCAGTCCATTTCAGGTTGAGAATAATAAAACAAGCCGAGATGTAAAAGGCTTCTTTTTAGGTGTTAGGTTTTTGTTGCGTCAAGTCATGGTTATAAGTTGGTTAGGCTGCAGCTCGAGGACAAGCTGCATGTCCAGGTGGGGTGTAGTGTTAGAGTACGTAATGGGCCTAATGAGCCCATTAGTCTTAGGGTTAATTAGAGATAAGGGTCGCTTGCTTAGGGGTCAAGTAAGCCTTGCTTGGGAGTCAAGTAAACCTCTCTATATAAAGAGAGGAGATGTATCAATCTAATCAAGCAAGAATTAAGAAGGAAATCCCTTCCCTCTTGCCCGGCCGTGGGCAGAAAGGCCCTCGGCCGGCCCTCTCGCGCCCTCCTTCTAGCAGCGCCATAACATGACCATACACCTGTGCTGGCGGAAGACCCTGAGGCTCGTCGAAGAGGTCGCCGTGCTGCTGCAAGAGGTGATCCAACAGTGGGTGCTCGGGCTCGGTGGCGGTCGCGGCCAGCTGAAGCTGCGGCGTCGCTGGTGAGGCGCCCCCAACGCCTTCCAACCGGACCCGGCGACCTATGCGCCAGGTCATCGTCAGGGCGTCGAAGTCCCAGAGGATGGGACCGAGGGTCCGCAAGAAGTCGACGCCGAGGATGAAGTCAAAGCAGCCCAAGTTGATGCCAGCGCACGTGATGGTGAAGTGCTCGTCGCCGATGGTGATGGGCACGTTCCGCGCCAACCCATGGCACCGGAGGCGGTCGCCGTTAGCCACCGTGACCCGAAGTTGCTCCCCGACTGTCGGCTGAAGCACTAAGCGGCGCATGGTAGCCTCGGGCAGGAAGTTATGCGTGGAGCCTGTATCCAGGAGGGCTACCAGGCGCTCGTCGTGAATCATCACCGGCAAAAGCATAGTCCACTCGTCGCGGATGCCGGCAAGCGCACGGAGCGAGACCACGAGCGCCGTCGCCGGAGCGGGCACGGTGGTGGCCTCCGCAGGAACTGGTGGCGGCAACTCGCCGAGCCCGTCGGCGGGTGTGTCCTCCTCGACGTAGTCGACCGTCTCCAAGTAGAAGAGGCGCGGGCAGACGTGGCCCGACACGTAGGGCTCATCGCAGTTATAGCAAAGCCCCTGGCGACGTCGCTCGAGCTGCTCGGCCTAAGAGAGCCGACGGAAGGGCCGCGTCGCAGTCGGAGCGGTAGTTGCTGGAGCAGCCGGGGGCATCCGGCCCGACAGAGGTGCTCTTGGCCACCTCTAGCCGGTGCCGCCTGCTGCAAGGCCTGCGCGCGACGCTCGAAGGCGCTACTTAGTACATGGCCGTCTGGAGGTCCTGGGGTCCCCGAAGCTCCACGCCCACGCGCATGTGATCCGGAAGACCGCTGACGAAGAGCTCGGCCCACTGCTGCGCCGTCACGCCCGGCGCGTGGCATGCCAGGGCCTGGAAGCGGTTGGCAAAGTCCTGCACCGTGGAGGTGAAGGGGAGGTGGCCGAGCTCCGCCAGCCGGCTCCCGCGTATCGGCGGCCCAAAGCGAAGGAGACATACCTCGCGAAAGCACTCCCAAGGGGGCATGCCGCCCTCGTCCTGCTCGAGGGCGTAATACCACGTCTGTGCGGCGCCCCGGAGGTGATAAGAGGCGAGCCAGGTGTGGTCCGACGCGGAGCGTGTGTTGCCCCCGAAAGAACTGCTCGCACTGGTTGAGCCAGTTGAGGGGGTCCTCGGTGCCGTCGTAGGTGGCGAAGTCGATCTTGGCGAACCGTGGCGGCGTCTGGGTATGACCGTCGTGGCTGTATGGCTCGGCGGTACGAAGCAGCGAGGGGGCAAACGCCCGGTTGGTGGACACCGGGGGTCCCTCGTGGAACGATGGTTCGCCGGGGCCCGCGTAGTGACCCGCGGAGCCGGAGGGCCCGCCGTACTGCAGGGTGGGCGCCGGCTGTTCGCCGGCCGTAGTGTAGACCGGCGGTGGCGACGACGCGGACAGCCAGGCCGGGAGCGGTGACGACGAAGGTGGGAAGCGGACCTGCTGAATCGGAACGCCTTCTAGCGCGGTCGGGGCCGGCCCGGTGCTGAGCGGCGGCGGGGGGGGGGGGGGGGCTGCAGCTGCAGCGGCTGCTGCATGGGGGCGATTGGCGCGGCAGGAGCCCTGACAGCCGACGACGGCCACTGTGGCCATGGCGGGGTGGCGGCGGGGGGCGGCTGCAGCTGCAGCTGGGGCTGCAGCGGCCCGGCAAACGTCGCGGAGGCCGCCAAGTGCGGCGGGTACCACGGCAGGGCCGGCGGCGGTGGCCCGTAGGGGCCTGCCAAGTACAACTGAATCCCCTGGACCACTGTGACGAGGTCGTGGAGGACCCCGGTGACCTCCTCCGGGTTGTAGACGGCGGCTGGCGGCGCGGTGGAGGGAACCGGCATCTGGGCGATGGGGGCACTGATGGTGGTGGAGGTCGGCAGCGGGAGGGATGGGGTGGGTGGCGGCGAAGACATGATCGCAACCGAGCTAGCTGATACCAAGGTGGTAGGAGCTAGGGCTCTACCGGGTCTAGGCCGGAGATTGTAGGGGAAGGAGCAGGGCTCTACCGGGTCTAGGCCGGAGATTGTAGGGGAAGGAGGGAGCGGGGCGAGGCTTGGACCGCGGCGGCCGGCGTGCTGGCGCCGTCTCGTGCGAAGGGAGGGGCGGCGGCGATGCAGGAGGCGGCGGCTAGGTTAGGGTTCCGGCTCCTCTGGGAGCCGGGCAGTAGGAATAGTCTTATTGCTTAATTTCTAAAAGAATCTTACAGTTGTTTATATAACCACGATGCTAATAAAAATAAGTTAACTTTTGGGCTAAGCCCCTAACTAAACCTGCCCAGTGGGCCTCCTTCGGGTATAAGTTACCCCGGTCATAACACTCTGGCACATGGATAGCAAGCTTCCACGCACCCCTGTCCATAGCTAGTTCTTTGGTGATACTCCAATCCTTCAGGGCTCTCTTAACGGACTCCTCCCATGTCAAATTCGGTTTACCCCGCCCTCTCTTGACATTTTGCGCACGCTTTAGTCGTCCGCTATGCACTGGAGCTTCTGGAGGCCTGCACTGAATATGCCCAAACCATCTCAGACGATGTTGGACAAGCTTCTCTTCAATTGGTGCTACCCCAACTCTATCTCGTATATCATTATTCCGGACTCGATCCTTCCTCGTGTGGCCACACATCCATCTCAACATACGCATCTCCGCCACCCCTAGCTGTTGAACATGTCGCCTTTTAGTCAGCCAGCACTCAGCGCCATACAACATTGCGGGTCGAACCGTCGTCCTGTAGAACTTGCCTTTTAGCTTTTGTGGCACTCTCTTGTCACAGCGAATTCCAAAAGCTTGGTGCCACTTCGTCCATCCGGCTTTGATTCGATGGTTCACATCTTCATCAATACCCCCATCCTCCTGCAACATTGACCCCAAATATCGAAAGGTGTTCTTCTCAGGTACCACCTACCCATCAAGGCTAACCTCCTCCTCACACCTAGTAGTACCGAAGCCGCACATCATGTCATCATGTACTCGGTTTTAGTTCTACTAAGCCTAAACCCTTTCGATTCCAAGGTTTGTCTCCATAACTCTAACTTCCTATTTACCCCGTCCGACTATCGTCAACTAGCACCACATCATCCGCAAAGAGCATACACAATGGGATATCTCCTTGTATGTCCCTTGCGACCTCATCCATCACCAAGGCAAAAAGGTAAGGGCTCAAAGCTGACCCTTGATGCAGTCCTATCTTAATCGGGAAGTCATCAGTGTCGACATCACTTGTTTGAACACTTGTCACAACATTATCGTACATGTCCTTGATGAGGGTAATGTACTTTGCTGGGACTTTGTGTTTCTCCAAGGCCCACCACATGACACTCTATGGTATCTTATCACAGGCCTTCTCCAAGTCAATGAACACCATATGCAAGCCTTTCTTTTGTCCCTGTAACTCTCCATAAGTTGTCGTACCAAGAAAATGGCTTCCATTGTCGACCTCCCAGGCATGAAAACAAACTGATTTTTGGTCACGCTTGTCATTCTTCTTAAGCGGTGCTCAATGACTCTCTTCCATAGCTTCATTGTATGGCTAATCAACTTAATTCCACGGTAATTAGTACAACTCTGAACATTCCCCTTGTTCTTGAAGATTGGTACTAATATACTCCGTCTCCATTCTTCTGGCATCTTGTTTGCCCGAAAAATGAGGTTGAAAAGCTTGGTTCGCCATACTATCGCTATGTCCCCGAGGCCTTTCCACACCTCAATGGGGATACAATCAGGGCCTATCGCCTTGCCTCCTTTCATCCTTTTTAAAGCTTCCTTGACCTCAAACTCCTGGATTCGCCGCACAAAACACATGCTGGTCTCATCAAAGGAGTCATCCAGGTCAATGGTAGAACTCTCATTCTCTCCATTGAACAACTTGTCGAAGTACTTCCGCCATCTATGCTTAATCTCCTCGTCCTTCATCAAGAGTTGGTCTGCTCCGTCCTTGATGCATTTGACTTGGCCAATATCCCTCGTCTTCCTCTCTCGGATCTTGGCCATCTTATAGATGTCCTTTTCGCCTTCCTTCGTGCCTAACTGTTGGTAGAGGTTCTCATATGCCGGACCCCTTGCTTCACTGACAGCTCGCTTTGTGGCCTTCTTCGCCATCTTGTACCTCTCTATGTTGTCTGCACTCCTATCCAAGTATAGGCGTCTGAAGCAATCTTTCTTCTCTTTAATCGCCTTCTGGACATCATCATTCCACCACCAGGTATCCTTATCTTCGCTTCTCCTTCCCCTGGACACCCCAAACTCCTCCGAGCCCACCTTACGAATGCAAGTTGCCATCTTCATCCACACATTGTCCGCATCCCCTCCTTCCTCCCAATGGCCCTCCTTAATGACCCTCTCCTTGAACGCCTGAGCTACCTCCCACTTGAGCTTCCACCACTTCGTTCTAGCGACTTTGGCACGCTTATCCCACTGGACACGAATCCGAAAGCGGAAGTCAGCAACCACCAGCTTATGCTGGGGTACAACACTCTCTCCAGGTATCACCTTACAGTCTAGGCACTCACGCCTATCTTCTCTTCTCGAGAGGATGAAATCGATCTGGCTAGAGTGTTGGCCACTACTAGAAGTCATCAGATGTGATTCTCTCTTTCTAAAGAGGGTGTTAGCTACAATCATGTCGTAGGCTAGAGCAAAGTTTAAGACATCTTCTCCTTGATTCTTAATGCCATAGCCAAAGCCCCCATGCGCCCCTTCAAAACCTGTGTTAGATGTACCCACGTGGCCATTGAGGTCTCCTCCTATGAAGAGCTTCTCGCCAATTGGTACACTCCTAACCATGTCTTCCAGGCCTTCCCAGAACTCCCTCTTGGTGTTCTCATTGTGGCCTACTTGTGGGGCATACACGCTGATAACATTGAGAACTAAGTCCCCAACTACCAGCTTGACCAGGATAATCCGGTCCCCACGTCTCTTGACGTCTACCACTCCATACTTGAGGCTCTTGTTGATCAAGATGCCTATGCCATTTCTGTTTGCAGCCGTCCCCATGTACCACAGCTTGAAGCCAGTATCCTCCACCTCCTTCGCCTTCTGTCCCCTCCATTTGGTTTCTTGGACGCAAAGGATATCAACACTTCTCCTCACCGCTGCATCAACTAGCTCCCGAAGCTTCCTTGTCAGAGACCCTACGTTCCAGCTACCTAAGCGAATCCTCCTAGGCTCGGCTAGCCTCCGACACCACTGCGCAAAAAAAAAACAGCAACTATCGGAGATTAAAAGAAGACCTAATCTCACCGTCCCGGCCGGATGGTGAGAAGACCAGGCCATCAGCTTCTCGATGCCGTCATGGAGATCGTCGTCGTGTGAGGAGCAAGCCTAGGCAACTTTATTCGACGCAGTGTCGTCCTCATCCTTCCGGCGCCACCTCAACTTTTTTCGACTTGTGTCAGGTGCATGATGATGTTACTAGGTTTCCAATAGCAGTTGCAGATTGTTGTTCTTGTGGTTCAGAATGTTTACGGTTATCATCACTCTGCAAAACGGGTGCAATTGATATCTTCTTGATACTAATATACCCCCTCTATCTAAACATCACTCTGCAAATGGATGGCTCAATTTAGCATGTATGTACTGAAGTTCAATGTTTACATAACGTTTGTGTGGGGTGGGGGTGGGGGTCTAATTAGTGATAGTTCATTGAGTTTCGACAGCTACCTTGTGCTGTCGGAACACACCCCACCATGTCCCCACATTCTGGCCCTAGCTTTGGGCCATGAGTGGCGGCATTGCCGTCGTCAGCGCCTGAGCCGGAGAAGAGAAAAAAGATCGGTTTTCAATTTGGTGATCGGCAACTTTAACCTAAGTAAGAAACAAGTTTCAACCAAGGGCTTTCACTCGTATAATCTCCACGAGAGAATCAATTTTGAACTCTCACACAAAAATATCAACCGAATGAATCACAATCTCTTACCTGGTGAAGACAAACTCTCAACTTTTTAAAATGGCACCTCCAACCCCCCTCCTCCGTGAAGCTTTCAGTCACTACAAAATTCAACTAAAAAGGCGGACTATAAACACAAAAATAACTATATACAGCACTCTACCTCATGGTGTCAGCAGCAATTGCTGGGAAAAGAAAGCCCAGATCTGCCCCTCGCCTCACCAACTCCCAGCGCAGACACCAGTGAGAATGGCAGCGTGAACGGGGAGGGACTCGACAGTAGAGGAGGATGCGGCGCAGCGGAAGGAGGCGGCAAGTAACTGTGGTGGCGCTGCTCTGCAGGAAAGGGAAAGAAACACGCGGGATAAATAAGGAGAGAACATAAAAGGGCGACGACAGAGGTGGTGTTGGCGTCCAGTGTTAATGCAGTCGAGGGTGGAGCCGTGTGCTCGGAGCTCGTTCACCCGAACATAAATTAGCCTTTTTTTGCATATCATATAGATTTAACTATGGTTTAACTCTTATCTCAGGTGAAAATTCTATTCTGTGGACCAGAACCTGTCAAAATCGCAACTATCCAGGAGATATATGACCAGATCGAAGGAGAGAACTTGTCCAGACTTATTTTGATATTGCAGGGAAAGATAATGCCTAGAGCTAAAGAGTCTGTTAAGGAGAAATTCACATTTAAAGTAGATATTTTTCAGGTTAGTTTTGTATAATTATTCATGGCTTTGTTGGAATTAAAATTATGTAAATGAACAACAGCATTGACTGTGTTGAAATTAAAATTATGTAAATAAACGACATGCCACTAAGTAAAGCACATCAACTAATTTGTATGTACATTTTTGTGCATTCAATATTGATGCTTGAATGCTTGACGTAGTGTAGCATACTCTATTGGTTTGAATCAGAATCCAGTGTACAAGTTTCTGCAAGTTATGCTCTCAACCTTGAATACTTATTCGCAAAAAAACCTTGAATACTTATTTGTAGTTTCACGACTTCTGTCATGTACAGCAAATGCTTAATCCCTTGTAGTTTCATCACTTTAGTCGTGTACAGTTGATGCTTTACTATACATATATGATATGTTATCTATATATTCTACATTATACACTTTATATTCAAACTGATGTGCTCCTCCAACTGAAGGTCAATGAGTTACTGGTTAACATTAGTAAGCATGCCCTGAAGCCCAAGCATGAAGTGTTGACTGCAGAAGAAAAGGCCAGGCTCCTGAAGAAGTACAATGTGCAGGATTCACAGGTACGTCTATCTATAATTTATTACTGATTACTAATTTCAATTAGGTGACAGTACTGAATATATTTATTCTAAATTGTTACAATATCCAAGAAGTTTCTTTTTGGAGAGTCAGAAGTATATATCATTTATTTGTTATAATTATATTGCCAAACAAGAATTCTTAAGATGGAAACACATTTAAAATATGTTTTCATAGATTGAAATATTTGGTCCAGCTTTAAGCTTTAAAAGTTTCTATATTTCTGTTTATTGAAGAACATGCAGTTTCTATTTATTTTTTTCTGGATTCTTTAGCCAGATGAGAACAGTTACCAGGTTGAACCAATATCTATTATGGAGAAAATATTTTCTAATTGTTAAAACAAAGAGTGACAAAACAGTCTGCACGTACAGTCTAGGGGTCATATGCCTGTCAGAGATACAGTGTCTCTCTTCACAAATGGGTATTACAAAAAATGTTCTAGCAACATTGAGTTGGTGCTTTGCATTTTTTAGATGATCTTCTTGTTTGATTTATGGTTTATCTATATTACCAGTAGAGTTAAAACTTTGGCGACTTGTACGATCATGTTTTTGAGTATTATTTACTGGAACTCATGCTACGTCCGCAGAACTAATTGACTATTTTCCATGTGGAAAAATTAGTCATTTGCCACTCCAAAGAGTGGTGACTGAGGATTTGCCGTTTTTCAAATCTGCAAGTGCATTGATGATTTTCCACTGGGAAGAGAGAAATAGATGAAAATTTGCACCTTCTCTGTTATTCTATCTTCCTTTTTCTTTTGCTCAAGATATGAATGTAAGAATACAATATTTCTCTTTGTCCTCTCCTACCTTTGCTTCTTCCCTACCTCCACATTTTCTCCTAAGGTAGCTCCCCTCCTGTCCCCATGCTTGAATACCAAGGAGGGCTTGATATCTCCCTTTCATCCCCTGTGTCAAATCCCCGCCTTGGAATCTCCAAATCCTGATTGGATTATTCTCCTCCATACTCTGTCCTCAACCCCACTCTCCTAGTGCTATACAATCCCACCGCTGCCACAGCAGGAGGCTGCACAGAGGCGACGGTGTACTTGTTCATGGACATGGCAAACCTTCATATACATTGGAATGCCAAGGTGCCCAACAGCTTCCCCTACCCTTGTTTGTTACGAAGCTCCACTCCCTGTCAAGTTTGTGACCCCCAAGCTTGGGAAGGAACTTTACTCATTATGGAGCCAGGCCCTCAAAAAAAAAGGAGCCACCGCTATCATATTCTGAAAAAACTCCCTTGGCCTCAACTTTGTTGGCGTCTCCTGCTGTGCCATGACTCGTCCAGCAAGCCCTGCAATTTCAGCAACTATGAAATGATGTCAATGTCATCAATTGTACCCCCATTTTCACCTCTTGTGGCTGACCTGGTCCTTTCTTAAGCCACGGCGATCAATGTGGCATAATATATAGCAGACAGCAGGCTGTTCAGTGATAAACGTGTCAATACTAATACGGCAGGCGGCAGGGCATTTCCGTGGTCAATGTGTCATACTATATGCAGGCTGTAGGGCTATTCATAGCCGGGTTCGCCAGCTGGTTAACTCCCAGTTGAAGATGCAAGAATGACAAGAAGAGAAGGTACATGAGTTAAGAGCTCTTTTATGTAATGAGTTGGGCAAAAATGGGGTTGAACAGGCTATCGGGTGGGTGATGTTGGGAGCTGGCTTGGAGAATGAACGATGGGGCTAGAGGAAAGGAGGGTGTAGGCCAGTTGGAGGTGGAAGAGGATAAAACGTTGGAAATTGTATCTCATCTTCTCTCTTTGTAGTGTCAAATCTTCAATTGCGAATCTGCAAACGGCAAATCATCGATCACTATCTATTTTCCCCATTTTTTGTGGGATCAAGTGTTTCATGCTAGAACTGTGATGTTATTTTTCCAGTCTTGCTGGCGTTGCAAGTTTTTTCCCCTGCGGGAACGATATTGCAAGTCGCTATGTGAACTATGTAACCTTTTTTTTGTTACATCCTGCTGGATGTCACTATTTCCTTCACAGATCAGCCTGGCTGTTGCCTATTGGTCTGCATGTTAGTTCCTAGTATGTGCTTGATTGTGTTTGCAACATGAATGTGGCTGAAGGAAGATCACAATCCCTTGTTGTGCTTGGATGCGATGATGGAGACCATCATTGATACATTTTACCATCCTGACCACTTGCGTCTCATAGACATATCATGCTGATAATTTTCTGATTTGCCATAATTTTTTTGTGAGGTTGCCATATTATTTGTGTTCTTATTTGGTTTTGTTTAAACTAGAACTTTGATGTATTACCCAGTTTAAGACATTTAGTATTTCCACACACTAACTGATTGTGCTGTTACCATAAAAGAATTGAAGATAAGTATATTAATGTCTTAGTCGCTGTGGGGCATAGCTCATTATCCTTTTGTCTGCCTGTTGGATTTTTCACATGCCTAAAATGCCAAACTGCATTTGTTATTACTCCTCATCAAGTTCTTTTTGCATGAACCTTCAATTTCTTAAAATCCTCATCAAGTTGTTATATAGTTATTTTTAACCACAGTTTGCTGAAAATGGTGCTTTTATCTTTCAGCTCCCTCGCATGCTAGAGACCGATCCTGTTGCTCGCTACTATGGCCTCGGCAAGGGAACCGTGCTTAAAGTTACATATGACAGTGAGCTTACTGGGAACCATGTGACATACCGATGTATTTTCTGAGGGCTGCATGTGTTTCCATGGATGAAAGGTGTAGCAAGCTGTTTGTAAAATCGTGTTAGCTCTATGCTGATTCATTGGCCTGAAGGTATTTGGGACTTCAGGCGTGTTACACCGAGCATGGTCGACTGGATTCAAGCCGTATCCGTTTACTAGAGCTAGCATAGGTTTTACATACAAATCAGATGTCAGAAACCTGATTAAGATGAAGAACCAAGAAAGGAAAAAAGATTGACTGTCAAACAATCTTTCTTCAGCTAACAACTGTGGTTTGGTCTGCTTGTCTTGGGTAAAATTTCGTCATCTGCCGCCTTTCTCTTGCGGATGTTGCTGCTATCACCAGTGCTGTTATCTGTGGGGTTACTGCTGCTGATGGTATCGCTGCTGCTGTTGTTTGTGGGGTTACTGCCGCTAATGGTGACGGTATCGCTGCTGCTGCTGTTGTTTGTGAGGTTGGTCTCGCTGTTGCTTAGCAGGTCTTCGTCCTGGTGGCAGTGCTCCTTGCATCTGCTTTTCATTATGTGGGGCTTGAGCTTGCTCATGTCTGATAGCCGTACTGGTTTTAGGAAGAACTCATTTGCTCCTTCCTCCAGGCATCTGATTCAGAACAAACAAAACCGTAATTGTCAGAGTTCATTCT
Source organism: Triticum urartu (assembly GCF_056163025.1). Taxonomy (NCBI): domain Eukaryota; kingdom Viridiplantae; phylum Streptophyta; class Magnoliopsida; order Poales; family Poaceae; genus Triticum; species Triticum urartu. The sequence continues at coordinate 299,573,573 of NC_141877.1, forward strand.
AAGATCCTACTACTATATTTCTTTACAGCTTTATTTATGTCCATATATTTGGGTTTTTACTCCATATGCGCCGATAGAAATAGACAAGTGGCACTGGTGAGTTGTCTGCTACTATAACCCTTTTTATATAGAGATAATCGACTCGAAAGATCGACAACCGTATCATTCCATATCTTTACTATTTATTTGACACTAAATATTTCATGATAGAATATTAGCACGACGTGAGCTGGGTGGGGGTTGTTCCTTTATTAGAAGGCATGTGACCCCAAATCAATAAAGGATTCCAAGAGATCTTGGTGTCTAAATTTAGATCAAGGTCTATCAAACATGTAGTAATAACAGATGAGACTATCTGAATCTTTTCTAACGGTGGTTCAGCTATAAAGTTTCTAAATCAGCACCATCAATAATCAATCTGGTTTCCAAAACAAACAAGATTTTGGGTCCGTAACCGTGCTCACCTGTTGATTCTGGAAGGTATGTTCTCCGATGACATGATCACAACCGGGATGTCCCTGAAAGACGACGACTCCTGATTCAACAAAAGCCAGATGGAGACCATTAGCCACCATGCTCTTCAGGCTTGAGCAGACCAAATCAAACTAAAAAAAAAGGGCTGGTACCTTGATCTTCTTGAGCAGATCGTACCCTGTCATCCCAGGCATGCAGTAGTCGGTGATGATGAGGTTCACGTTCACCTCGACGTCCTGCTTAGGACCAAACCCAAAATTAATCAATCAGAAACAGTTTCAGAGCACTAGTACTGTGGCTGCGCACATGATAGACCATCTGTCTTCTTACCAGTTGGTCCGCATGGACAGAAGAAATGGAGGCGTCCTCGCCATGGAGCCCCAAGAACTCGAGAGCCTTGGTCCCAGAATCCACGGTGGTAACTGCGGAAACAGAGACTCTGCCTCAGATGCCATGGCATAGCAGGAACACAACTTCGTATGCTGCAAATGAAATTGATTGATACCTTGGAAAGAAGATGTCTTGAGGAGCCTCTCAATGAGCTTCCTGTCGAGGACGCTGTCATCCACGGCCAAGACATGGAACGGAGCCTCCGCGATCGCCACCGCCATCGGAGAAGAAAGAGAGAGCGTGTGTTTTGTGTGATGGAGGAGGATGCTATGAGGAGAAAGCAAGGATGGTAGAGTTAAGGCAGGAGGTGTGTGCGCTTGGCATGAGAGAGAGAGAGAGAGAGAGAGAGAGAGAGAGGGGGGGGCTTTCCAGGAGCGTGTGGGTGGAGTCGAGTTTATATGCACCGGAAGCACATGAGAAAGGATTCCAGGGAGATATGGGGTGGGGAAAAGGTGGGTGGAGAAAACAAGTGTGATGACCAAAGGAAATCCCGCCTCATGGAAAGCAAGATCCGGGCCAGATTTCCCCCAAATCTTGCCATGAATTGACTCCACCATAGAATAGACCTGGCAGGCCCATCAGCCACAGCAAAGCCATGGTCCACCATTTTCTCTTGTTCCCTTCCCTTTCTTTCTCGTTTCCTGGCCTGTCCTCTTGCTCGGCTGACCTGAAAGGAAGATTTGGGGTCGCTTCTGGCGATTTGGTAAAGCGGAGAAAAGATGAGGAGATCTTCCACAGGTGTGACCTTGCGGTTTGATGCGCGTCCATCTCATCTGTTGGTTTTTTCCCCTTCCTTTCCCTTCCCTGTATAAAATCTGTTGGTGGTGCATCACTAGTTGGTTCCTACCCGGGACGTCGAGTCTGCAGTACAGACGTGTTACGACCAGCTGCGAGTTATGTGGCTCCACATAATAGTATGCGGTGTTGCCAATCAGTGGCAGTTCACTTGAAAGGGTGTGGGCGATGATGTTTCTTTTTTAACTCTCTGCAGTGAACAAACATAGCAAATCTGACGGCTTTGGGTATTAATTTATGATGTTGCGAGTATGGCAATTTCCTTCGGTAGATTGTGTCTTGAAAGGTTGTGGGCGATGATGTTTTGCTACAAATCTGACGTTGGATTTTTTAGCATGACAAATCCCTGATGTGCTTAGTCTTTTTTGCCAGGACTTGATATGCTTGCTGAAGAAAATTGTCATGCTCACGACAATATAATTTGTCATTCCGAGCATCATATTTGACATGCTTAAAAGTCCACCGTTAGATTTTTAATATTTCCGATAGAAATTAGAGGTCATTACCCCTTAATAAAAAAACGAGTGCCTATTCATCGGGCACCCGGGAAAAAAACCAGTGTCAATCGTTAGATGACCATCTAACGACCAAGATCGTGCGTGGAACTATTCCTGTTCAACCTTCACATGTAGCCGGTCGCGCTTCTCATTACCCCGCCCTCCCTTAACCCGCGGTGCTGCCTCCACCCCTGGCCATCCCTTAAAGGTCTCGAGCAAAAAAAAATCCGCCAAGCCCGCAACCCTCCCCCCTCCCCTCACCCTAAACATAGGGCTAAAATTCAACATCTGCATGTAGTTTGGTTGCCTGCATTAGGCTTCCTGCATCAAGGAAGCAATTTCTACTACGTTTTTTGGTTGCCCGTGTCGCTGTTGTTAGACAAATAGCATGTTGTTTGGTTGCAAACGGCATAAGGTGTGACTTCACACTAGTGGTGACCTTACCACACACACTAGTTGAACAACGTCTTGTTCTAGCTAGGAAACAAATGACAGTTTATCTTAACTATTAACAAATGGCAGTATAAATTATTAAGAGCCATATGGCTGAATAGGAGAAAGTTCATCGATGCTAACTAGGTGGCAGTCCATCCTCTTCTTCTTCTTCTTCTTCTTCTTCTTCTTCTTCTTCTTCTTCTTCTTCTTCTTCTTCTTCTTCTTCTTCTTCGTCTGACCTCTACTATCCTACATTGTCTGAGCCCACTCCAATGTTTTGTTCTCCACGCTTCATTGTTAAACGTCTCCACACCATGGCCAGAGCTGACCACATCATCGGGCATCATATCTTCCTCGCCCGGCACAAGTTCATCACAACCCCATTGTAGGATCTAGTTATAAAGGATTGAACATGAAAGAACAAGCTTAAATTGGGTCGGGTAAGGGTGGAATGGCTTTTGATGCAGGATCTTAAACCCATTCTTCAGAGGTCCAAATGCCCTCTCAACCCTAACTCTAAGGTTGTAGTCTCTGAGATTGAACAGTTCCTGAGGAGTCCTAGGATATTTCCCACCAGAGGAATCGCTCAGATGGTACTGGTTTTCCTGAAGGGTGGAAGAACACATGTCGACATGCATAACCAGCATCTCCTAGGTAGAACTTGCCATCGGGTCTAATCATGTTGTCACTTAGAATGTTGGCATCATGTGCTAATCCTCCCCAGCCAGCCAGCACATATGTGAACTTCAAATCGAAGTCAACAGCAGCAAGCACATTTTGGCTTGTATAGTGCTTGCTCCCCCTGCATGCTGCAGATTATGACCTCGACACTCTGAGAGTGACATAAGTACCATCTATTGCCCCAATGCAATTCTGAAATGGCATTGCAAGATGGTGTTATGGCTATAACAGAACAATACAAGCATATCAAGGCATCAACTACGTATTGTGCTCACCTTGAAGTATAGATACCATCTTGGGCTAGTGCGAATCTTGTTAGGAGTCCGACCGGTTTGTGACCTGATCATCTCTCCTCCGAGTTCCCCAACAACATACAACACTTGCCTAAAGTACCTGGAAATGGTCTCCATTGATCTCCTGAATGTGTTGTGCATAACCCTGAACCTCTGGCTATGACCTACAACATGCAGGAACATGGCAACTTGCTCTTCCATAGTGGTGTGGATGCTATCTTGTAGCAACCCCCTGCTCCTGAACGTTTGCACAAGCCTGGCGAAATATGCTCTTTTCATTCAAAGCATCCACGGGCCTATGTGTCGTTACGGTTGTAGATGTAGTTCATATTCACTATCCTCTCCCGATCTCGGATTAACATGGACCATACTAGATGACAAGTTTGTCATTCTGACGACCAACTCTCTTATGGACCAACAAGATCCAGGCCCGAACCACAGCTATCAACGATGCTGCCTGGACTACAAGCTTCATCCGTTCATCCACAACCTAAGCGACATCCATTGTGCGGTCAACAATGGTGCAACCGACCCTAAACGGTCCTAAGAAATGACCTAACAGAGGAGGGGGGTTGTATGCTACTTACCAGCTCAGGGTCGAGGTGGGGGGAGGGGGTATGGCTGAGACGAGGATAGCCGGGCGGAGTCAAAGAAGAAGGGGACTACAAGCTTCCACCAACGCCGCCGCTGCCGCTTCGATGGATCTGAGTCGTCATCGCCACCGATGCCCAGAATAGAGGAAGGGCTTGTCCGAGAGCCAAGTTGAGTGAGTAAATGGGGGAGGGGGCGAGGCTATATTTTGTGCCATCCCGCTTCCGTCAATTTTCGTCTCCAGCCATCTCCGTCCGAATCTCTCCTGCATCGTGCCCTACGCCGGGATGAGGTTTTGCGCTGAAAACGGCCGATTGAAGTGTTTCCAGCGAGCCAGACTCCGTGGTGCTTTAAGCATTATGCCGATGCGAGCCAGACCTCCGTGTACGCAACCAAACAGACTGTTTTCATCCCGCCCGGACTTGGTTGGGCTGTATGCAACTAAACGCGTCCCTAACTAATAACAAAAAATGGACCAGGGCAAATCACGTTTTCAGGTACCAACGAATAGCCAAACCGTAAATGAAAGAAGATTCTCCTCGTGGGAGTTGATCATATCTTCCATGATTCTGTTTGTGTAAAATCCTCGCAGCTGTACTGCATGCAGCTGGTTAACTGAAGTCAGCATATGTGAGCTGAGCTGAGGTAGCCACCGCCTGGAGTAGATAGAAGATAAAAAATCGGCTTGGCAACCTGCACATCCTCGGATTAGGAGCTGCCATCCATGTCGCAACCCGACGATCGACGCCCCCCCGATCGCATCCCATGATCGGAGGCCGAAGCGGCTTCGAGGATCCGGGCGCGTGGGCCTCGTGATATCGCGTCGCTTTCCACCCCCCGACGATCTGCTTCTTAGGCCAACTTCACCGTACGACCCTAAACAAACGTCCGCTTTGTTCAGATTTCGTTCGTTTGAGATAGCAATGGGTAGCACCGGCTCGTGTTGGAGGCACCCAGCGCAGCTGACTATCCCAAAACGTCCGCCTGCACTTCGGCCCACGTCTGCGCCTCATCCGCCCACAAGCTCGCGCTCTCGCTCTCGCCGCGCCGCATCAGTGCTTGCCGGGGTGTAGTAACAACACCCGAGCTCGCCCGCGCGCCCGTACCTGCCCACCCAACTGCCCGGTCACGCCGCGCTCGCTGGCACAGATGCCGCAGCTGCTCGCCCCGTGCTTCGCCTGCTCGCCAGCGCGGAGGCTGCAGCAACAGCCGCACCCGCCCGCAGCCCACGCGCTCCGCGCCTTGCCGGGGCGCTCGCCCACGCGCGAAGTTGCGGCACATGCAGCAGCGACGGCGGCTGGCTAGCTAAGCTAGCTAGCTAGCACACGGCGCCTGCTAGCACGCGCAGCTGTGGCCGCGCGTCCGCCTGCGCTCGCCGGCCGCCCGCGCTCGCCAGCCCCGCCGTTGCCGAGCCTGCCGCGCGGTAGCCTGCGCCGCCCAGCCCCGCCGTCGCCTAGCCCGCCGCGCCGAGCCTGCAGTAGCGCCGGCCTGCGCCGCCGCGCCCGCAGCGCCGGCCCGTGCCTCCGCCTACCACCGCGCGCGCCCCCATGCTTGCGCGCGCCCTCGCCCGCACGCCGCGCCGGCCGCGCAGCAGCTCGCGCTCGCCCTCGTCCGCGCCCTCGCGCCGAAGCTCGCCCGCGCAGCAGCTCGCGCTCGCCCTCGTCCGCCGTCCTCGCCCGCGCCATCACGCCGAAGCTCGCCAGCTCGTCGCGCCGGCCGCGCCGCACCTCGCCCTTGTCCGTCGCCCTCGCCGTCACGCCCGCAGCCGCGCGCGCCGTCGTGCCCCTCCGCCGCGCCGTGCTGTGCACGCATGCCGCTGCGCACCGTCGCCGGGTGCGGCCTTGCCGTCGCCGGGGCCCCGCTCGCCTCACCCGTGCTAGCCTGCGCATCCATGGCCCGGGGAAAAAGAGATAAAGGAGGAGAGAGGGGATGGGTGGGCAGATGGGCCCTTTTTATTTGTATGACAGGTGGGCCATACTGCACATGCAAGCGGACCGAGGCGGACGAGGAGCGGCCGGAGGGTGTTCGTCTGTGTCCGCTTTGGCTTCAAAACGAGACCAACTTTGATCTAGAGATGGGGTGAAACGGACAGGAAACGGACGAAAAAGTAGGATGTGGTCTGCTGCTGGGTCGTTGCATGTGTCTGCTTTTATCTAAACTGTGTCCGACGGACAAGATAGGGTCGCGGTGGAGATGGCCTTAGTACAGTAGTACTGCCCAGGATCGCGTCGTATCCGCTGCCGATCGCCACGAAAGTGCCGTTTCCCTGTGATGTGCCGCGATACGCCATGCCGCCGTGGGCTGATTGGGTGCGTGTTGTGGCCAGTTCGTTGCAAGTGGAGCGCGAGTGCGCGGGAGATTCCGTATCGTCCCGTGCGTACGTGCTGCGACGTCGACGCGTGGTACAGTAGAACCAACTGCTCGCAGGTGCACACACCGGGGATTCTCCACCGTGTCCGCGTGTGTGTGTTTCTTTTTCTTGTCATTCTTTTCATGCTTTCTCTCCTGCGTAGCTCTTTTTTATACTATATAAAAAAGAATGAAGCAAATATGTGGCAGAAATTACATGTGCAGTTCTTGTGGTTGACTGGCTGTGCGCCAATTTCTCCATGCAAGGGCCAATAAAAGTGCCTTCTCTGGATATCTCGTAGTACACATATAGCTAGTGGCAAACAGGTCAAGAACCGCTCTTTATGCAACCACGAGGTCTAGGACGCAGCATAGACGGGAGGGAAATGTGGTGAATTTGCTGCCACATGAATAAAACCCAAGAATACACTTAGAACATCTACAACCACATATAGCAAATGTGAGCCTCCAAACATCCACGCACGTGTACATGCGTATCCGCGAACAGTGACCGATTAGTGCATCTCAAAAGAGAACGCTTAAACCGTCTGCATACATCCGGGCTGAGCTGTTCGGACATGGTTTGATATAAAAAAATGAGCCTGTATTGATCCGCTGAGCGATCCAGATGGAATTTTTCAGCAAATCCGAGACAAATGTGGGGGAGCTTTGCAAGAGTGCAGACAGCAGACACGTAAACCGCCTACATACTGTTGAGGAACGCAGTAATTTCAAAAAAAATTCTACGCACACGCAAAATCATGGTGATGCATAGCAACGAGAGGGGAGAGTATCATCTACGTACCCTCGTAGACCGTAAGCGGAAGCGTTATGACAACGCGGTTGATGTAGTCATACGTCTTCACGATCGACCGATCTAGCACCGAAGGTACGACACCTCCGCGATCTGCACACGTTCAGCTCGGTGACATCCCGCGAACTCACGATCCAGTAGAGCTTCGAGGGAGAGTTTCGTCAGCACGACGGCGTGATGACGGTGATGATGATGCTACCGGAACAGGGCTTCGCCTAAGCACCGCTACGATATAACTGAGGTGGATTATGGTGGAGGGCACCGCACACGGCTAAAAGATCAATGATCAACCTGTGTGTCTATAGGGTGCCCTCCTCCCCCTATATAAAGGAGTGGAGGAGGGCGAGGGGCCGGCCCTCCTAGGCGCGCCCCAAGGGGAGTCCTACTCCCATCGGGAGTAGGATTCCAACCCTTCCAAGAGTAGGAGCAGGAGAGAGGGGGAAGGAAAGGGGGGCGCCGCCCCCCCTCGTCCAATTCGGACTAGAGGGGGAGGGGGCGCGCGGCCTGTCCTGGCCGCCCCTCCTCTTCTCCACTAAGGCCCAATAGGCCCATTACACTCCCCGGGGGTTCCGGTAACCCCCCGGTACTCCGGTATTTGTCCAAACTTGCCCGGAACCCTTCCGAAGTTCAAACATAGTCATCCAATATATCGATCTTTATGTCTCGACTATTTCGAGACTCCTCGTCATGTCCGTGATCATATCCGGGACTCCGAACTACCTTCGATACATCAAAACACATAAACTCATATTACCGATCGTCACCGAACGTTAAGCGTGCGGACCCTACGGGTTCGAGAACTATGTAGACATGATCGAGACTCATCTCCGGTCAATAACCAATAGCGGAACCTGGATGCTCATATTGGTTCCTACATATTCTACGAAGATCTTTATCGGTCAAACTGCATAACAACATACGTTGTTCCCTTTGTCATCGGTATGTTACTTGCCCGAGATTCGATCATCGGTATCTCAATACCTAGTTCAATCTCGTTATCGGCAAGTCTCTTTACTCATTCCGTAATGCATCATCCCGCAACTAACTCATTATTTACATTGCTTGCAAGGCTTATAGTGATGTGCATTACCGAGAGGGCCCAGAGATACCTCTCCGACAATCGAAGTGACAAATCCTAATCTCGATCTATGCCAACTCAACAAGTACCATCGGAGACACCTGTAGAGCACCTTTATGATCACCCAGTTACGTTGTGACGTTTGGTAGCACACAAAGTGTTCCTCCGGTACTCGGGAGTTGCATAATCTCATAGTCAGAGGAACATGTATAAGTCATGAAGAAAGCAGTAGCAACAAACTAAATGATCATCATGCTAAGCTAACGGAATGGGTCAAGTCAATCACATCATTCTCTAATGATGTGTTCCTGTTAATCAAATGACAACTCATGTATATGACTAGGAAACTTAACCATCTTTGATTCAACGAGCTAGTCAGGTAGAGGCATACTAGTGACACTATGTTTGCCTATGTATTCACACATGTACTAAGTTCCCGGTTAATACAATTCTAGCATGAATAATAAACATTTATCATGATGTAAGGAAATATAAATAACAACTTTATTATTGCCTCTAGGGCATATTTCCTTCAGTCTCCCACTTGCACTAGAGTCAATAATCTAGATTATACAGTAATGATTCTAACACCCATGGAGTCTTGGTGCTGATCATGTTTTGCTCGTGAGAGAGGCTTAGTCAACGGTTCTGCAACATTCAGATCCGTATGTATCATGCAAATCTCTATGTCTCCCTCCTTGACTTGATCACGGATGGAATTGAAGCGTCTCTTGATGTGCTTGGTTCTTTTGTGAAATCTGGATTCCTTTGCCAAGGCAATTGCACCAGTATTGTCACAAAAGATTTTCATTGGACCCGATGCACTAGGTATGACACCTAAATCAGATATGAACTCCTTCATCTAGACTCCTTCATTTGCTACTTCCGAAGCAGCTATGTACTCCGCTTCACACGTAGATCCCGCCACGACGCTTTGCTTAGAATTGCACCAACTGACAGCTCCACCGTTCAATAAAAACACGTATCCGGTTTGTGACTTAGAGTCATCCGGATCAGTGTCAAAGCTTGCATCGACGTAACCATTTACGACGAGCTCTTTGTCACCTCCATAAACGAGAAACATATCCTTAGTCCTTTTCAGGTATTTTAGGATGTTCTTGACCGCTGTCCAGTGATCTACTCCTGGATTACTTTGGTACCTCCCTGCTAAGCTAATAGCAAGGCACACATCAGGTCTGGTACACAGCATTGCATACATGATAGAGCCTATGGCTGAAGCATAGGGAAGACCTTTCATTTTCTCTCTATCTTCTGCAGTGGTCGGGCATTGAGTCTGACTCAACTTCACACCTTGTAACACATGCAAGAACCCTTTCTTTGCTTGATCCATTTTGAACTTCTTCAAAACTTTATCAAGGTATGTGCTTTGTGAAAGTCCAATTAAGCGTCTTGATCTATCTCTATAGATCTTGATGCCAAATATATAAGCAACTTCACCGAGGTCTTTCATTGAAAAACTCTTATTCAAGTATCCTTTTATGCTATCCAGAAATTCTATATCATTTCCAATCAACAATATGTCATCCACATATAATATTAGAAATGCTACAGAGCTACCACTCACTTTCTTGTAAATACAAGCTTCTCCAAAAGTTTGTATAAAACCATATGCTTTGATCACACTATCAAAACGTTTATTCCAACTCCGAGATGCTTGCACCAGTCCATAGATGGATCGCTGGAGCTTGCACACTTTGTTAGCACCCTTTGGATTGATAAAACCTTCATGTTGCATCATATACAACTCTTCTTACAGAAATCCATTCAGGAATGCAGTCTTCACATCCATTTTCCAAATTTCATAATCATAAAATGCGGCAATTGCTAACATGATTCGGACGGACTTAAGCATCGCTACGGGTGAGAAGGTCTCATCGTAGTCAACTCCTTGAACTTGTCGAAAACCTTTCGCAACAAGTCGAGCTTTGTAGACAGTAACATTATCGTCAGCGTCAGTATTCTTTTTGAAGATCCATTTATTCTCGATGGCTTGCCGATCATCGGGCAAGTCAACCAAAGTCCATACTTTGTTCTCATACATGGATCCCATCTCAGATTTCATGGCCTCAAGCCATTTTGTGGAATCTGGGCTCATCATCGCTTCCTCATAGTTCGTAGGTTCGTCATGGTCAGGTTCTACTTCATAAAGTATGACTACACCTCCAAGGATTCCCATCAAGATGATGTGGATCCCGAAGAAGAAGAACTAGAGAGTTCTTGAGGGTGACTCCGCTAACAAACTTCACTCATATTCATTTGGCAAGGACAAGTGCAATCAACTTTCACATCTTGCACTAGTTCAAGGAGTCACAAACCCTCTTGTTGGTAAGACAAGGGACAAGGTAACCTAATGCTTTCATGGAAAACATCACATGTGGATTTCACTCTATGTCTATGGATGTCCTTGTATGTTCCTTGTGGGACTAACCCATGTAGGTATTGAAAGTGCAACTCACTTCAATGGATTGCTCCAAATGATCTACATCAACATTGAGCATCTACATCTTCAACACCTACATGAAGTCATCATCGACAAAACCCAAGGTTAGTTCATCCCTCTTAGGAGGGATATGATAGAGGCTAAGGTGTCCCGATGTTTCGATGAGATGGTGGCTATCGTTTCTGTGGGAGTCGATCTTGACAATCTGACTACGAAGGTGCGAGACGTCGCGCCTTAGCAATCACTAAACCAACTTCCGAGGGGTTATTGACCACGCCGGAGCACGATCAACCTGACCACGAGGGTCTGTTTCCTGCAAGCAAACGAAGAACAAGCAAGAAACTGAGATTGCAATCTGGATATTGTGAATATAAGATGAAAGGTTTATTGATCAAGGTGGGGTTCTGTGATGTCTTGGTCTGATTGTTGGACACAAACGAAGTACGAGAAGTTGCAGCTATGGCGAACTTTTAATCTAAACAAAACCCAAAGTCTAAATGATGCCCTAAGGGCTGTATATATGGATGAGAGAGGAGGAATTTCGTGGACCTTGTTGGAGGGGTCCGAAACCAACCCTAACTCTTGTTTCCCCACACATACGGACTCTAAAAACAGCCTATACTTAAGTACTTCGAAAATACATGGGCCTGACCCAATAATAAGGTGACGCAGCACCTAGAATAGCCTCTGGACGAAATTTATGAAGTGACATCTTGTATATTTCGTCCCATGCTTCATGCACTCATTATGGTGGCTTCAGAGTCCTGGAATCATCACTTGTAACTCCGTTCTTGTTCCCCTTGCGCATGCCATCATCTCCATGCTTGAAATTGCTCCAAGGTTCATCTTTCTTGTCCAAGCTAGGCCCTTCATTTGTAAGCAAAACAAATGTATCCAATTTAGGCAGCATCATATTCTCATGAACATTAGAATCGTTACCAAGAAACGAAAGTACCTGATAATTCAATTGGCGTGCGCGAGCTCTAGTAATTGGTTCAGTATATATAGCAGCAGGGGTTGTGGGTGTAACAATGGTATTGATGTCCTCATCAGGATATCACATCTAGGTGGAGCTTTGATCTAAGAATTGAGCTAAAGTAACTCTAATGGTGTGGATACAACAATGCTTTATGTAAAAGTGGTAACCCCACTTGTGCTTAAGCGATGAGTATGACCTACGATCAAATGTTCTCATTTGACTCCTCATTCAATATACTCATATATAGATGGCCTAGTCATCACCAATTGCTTGATAGATGCTAGAGTGTTTGTGCATGCTTTGTCACATATTTTATTTGCTATCTTATTGTGTGAGCATGTTGATTGCATATTTCTCTCATTTGAGGACATCCATTTGTTGCTTTGGTTGTTTGCCTTTTTCTTTTGGCCAAATGGATGGACAATAATGCCTAAGTACTCCCTCTAGCTATCTATATTTTCTCGTCTCAAGCTCTATTCATGCTACATCACAAAGTTTGAACAAGTCGAATTCGGACCCTCTGGGTGAGGAGCACTCGGAGTCACCGATCCATCAAGGGCTTAACTTCCAAAACCTCTTAGTGCATTTCGGTCTGACCGATTCATCCCATTCAGTCATACCGAGTTCATTAAGTTGATCTAGGTTTTTGATCCCAGTGCAACCAATTAGAACAGTTCAGTCACATCGAGTCGCAGCAACCGCTTGCGATTCTGCATCTCGGTGCCACCGAGTCGTTCCACTCGGTCACACCGACAGTGACTGGATATATATACCCGGGTCGAAAATTTGGAAATTTCTCCAAACCCTTTGCCCGCGCTTGTCCAGCTCTGCCGACTCCTGGTCTTAGGATCATCTCCTCATCGCCCGTGACCTCCTGCCGCTAGTGTCCTCCGCCGTCAACGGGAATCTTCGCCGCCGTTGTCGCCATAGCGGGTTCATCACCAAGCTAGGGCATGAAGTTGACCCTTTGTGCTTCCCCCTCTCCGATTCTTAGCACAAAGATTAATGCCAATATTCTTGCCATGATTGAAACGACTCTATCCACTGCAAAACTCCGTTAGATTAGATTTGATGCAAAAATTTAGGTTTAGATTTCCGCCGAACTCATCTCGGACCGACCAATATTAGGATTTCGGTCTCACCGATTTGGCCCAGGCCATTGCACATGTACTACTCGGTCTGACCGAAGTGTACGAATCGGTGTGACCGAATTTACTTCCTCTGTGAAACCCTAGCATCTCAGAGTCATTGAACTGTGTCTCGGTCTGACCAATTTCACTAGTTTAGACTCTAAAGCTGCTTCGGTGTCGCCGAGTTTGTAATATCGGTAGCTTCGAAATGCTTTCAGTAGAAAACTAAAACTAAGTTTTTGACTCATTTGTTTTGCAAAAATGGCTATTCATTGTGATACTCATCTACTCCATCTCAACCTATCTATTCATAGGGTCAGCTTTCAGTGTCAGAGATGTCAGACCAGAGTGACAGCCAGAACAAGTTTGAGGAGCACCAAAATCTCAGTGAGGGCACTAGTCCCTCCAATAGCAGTTATGATGAGGGCAGCAGAAGCACTCCAAGCAACCTGCCCAAGGCAGCAACAAGGACAAGGAGAAAGATAAATTCAGATTCTGAGGATGAAGACTTTGTAGTTGATGAAGAGGTCACTTCCAAGAAGAAGTTGATCAAGAAAGAGCAAACTGCTGTTGTTGCTGCTGCTGGCATCAAGCCAGGCATGAAGAAGAAGGCTCCTGCTCAGAGGAAGCCCATGTCCAAAGCCAGAGCCTCCACTCTTGAAACCACCAAATCAACAGAAGAAGAGGCTGCTGGGGGTAAAAAGAGAAAGGAAAGGGTCAAGAAGACCATGGCTAGAGTTATTGGAAAGCCATCTATGATGATGCAATCTGATGAGTAAGAGGAAGATGAAGAAGAAGAGGTTGTTGCACCAGCTTCCAAAGCTCAGAAGCTCATGGGAGATGCAATCAAGTCAGGGGCTGCCCCATCCAAGCCCAAGACTGCTGCCAAGTCCTCTGCACAAGCTCCAAAGCAGTTTGCACCAAAGAGAAGCACTAGGAACATACCTGCTGCTGAGAAGAACAAGGCTCAAGTGCCTGAAATTGAAGAAGATGAAGAGGCCCAAGTGCTTAGAAAGCTCAATCCCAAGATTCCAGACCATGATGACACTCAACCTATTGCCGAGATCATGAAAATAAGGAAAGATGTTGGTCTCAGATTATGGAGGCAGACAGATCCTTATGCTACAAGAAGAAGGACTGATGTAGACTACATGTTCCACACCAAGGAAGAACAAGATTTCTATGAGACTGTCCTCCTAGACAAGAAGCCCATTGTCAGTGACATGAGATGGGTCGATTGGAAGTTCATTGACAACAATGAAGACCACTTTCCTGAAGTTCATGAGAGCTTCAGAATGAATGGAGTTGACAAGTTTGTGGGTCAGAAACTAACAAAGTGGAATGATGACATGGTGATGCGGTTCTACTCAACACCTCACTTCTACCCAGATGGCATTGTCTGGGTGACAGAGGGTACAAGGTACCAATCTACTATTACTGAGTGGGCTGAGTTGATCCATGCTCCCGAAGAGGCAGAAGATGATACTGATGTGTATGCCAAGCCCAGGAAAGACCACAAATCCATGGCACACATGTATAAGGAAATTCCAGATGATGCCTTGGAAACTCACAAGTTTGGCTCTGTTTATTATCTGATGTCAGGGCTGCCAACAATCAACACTATCCTCAGGCACACTTTGTTTCCCAAGTCTAGAGATCACAGGATGATTAGAGGGCACTCCATCAACTTGCTGCATATGTTTGATGTGCCAGAGAAGTTCAAGGTGATGTCCTTGATAGTAGAGACAGTAAAGAGGACTACAGCTGACCAGAAGAGATCATATGGCCATGCTCCACATATTCAGATGCTCATAAATTCCAAGATGGGCACAAGCACATATTTGTTGGACAAAGAGCACCTTCCCTTGAGGCTAGACTTTGAGGATAACACTGTTGTGATGGATGCTTCACATCCTACTTCAGTTGAGGCTCAATAGAAAAGAGAGAAGGCTAAGGCTGAGAAAGCTTCAAAGACTCTAGATCCCTCAGCAGTCAATCTCAAGACCAAGCAGGACCAGCTCAGCTATCTGCTTGAGGCTACAGTGAGAATAGAGAAAGGACTATCTACCCTCACCCGAAATCAAGAGATCCTTGAGAGGATCTTTGAGACAAAGCTGCATGACTTGGACATCAAAGTCACTGAGATTCAGACTTCAGTTGAGAAGATACAAGAAGACCTCGAGGACAGGAGTGACAGGACAACCACAGATGCTTATCATAGGGTGCCAAGAGGTCAGAGGTCTGCTGCAGTGCCAATGAGTGACACTAGGGCCACAACTTCAGCTCCTGCAGCCACAGCCTCAGTTGCCCCTCTAGTGCCAAATCCTCCAGTTCCTCGGATGTTAGCCGAAGTCTTTGTAGATGTTGTTCTCTCCATGCCATCTTTGCA
The DNA here is from genome assembly GCF_056163025.1 of Triticum urartu. Taxonomy (NCBI): domain Eukaryota; kingdom Viridiplantae; phylum Streptophyta; class Magnoliopsida; order Poales; family Poaceae; genus Triticum; species Triticum urartu. The sequence goes on from NC_141877.1 coordinate 299,588,929, forward strand.
CTCCGTAGCTCCCAGAGATCGTGCTTAGAGTGCCATATAGCACCATGCATTTTCAAGCTTTTTGGTAACTTCTTGCCAAAGGGGGAGAAAGTGTATAGATCATAGGCTTCGAGAGAGAGTGCGTGTTTTGCTTCCTTTTGGTCTCTCTTGCTACTTATTTGCTTGTGTTTGCTACAATATTTGTGCTTGTGTGTGAGATACTTCTATGATCATGTGGTTGATCATACTATGCTTTATTATGCTATGCTTGAATGATGCTATCTTATATCTCTTATGTATGATCTATCATATTTATCTTGGTGATGAGTGCATGTTATTCTTATTATGTCATTTTGAGCGCACCACCAAGATGTATGTGACATGGAAGAGTAACCCATGAACCTAATAGATTGTGCATTTGCATTCAAAAGCAAATCATAAATAATGCACAAATTTAGGGGGAGCTCTTGCTTATCATATACTTCTCAAAGTGATGATGTATTTCATTCTTATTATCATTTGTCGAAGCTTTGATCTATTTGTTGTCATCAATTACCAAAAAGGGGGAGATTGAAAGTGCAACTAATCCCTGGGTGGTTTTGGTAATTCATAACAACATATAGCTCATTGAACTAATATCCTTTCAAGATGATTATTTTAGAAAGTTCAATGATTGGCATGGCATGGACTAGAGATGTGGATCCCTCAAAATGATAAGGACAAATATTGGCAAAAGCTCAAGACTCTTCATTAATATTTTAGTGATCCAAGATCACATTGAGTCCATAGGAAAGCCAATACTATTAAAAGGGGATGAGGTGTTCCTTAATGGTCTACTTGCTCAAAATGCTTAGTGATATGCTCCAAAGCCCTCAAATCCAAATATGTCCTAAACCTAAAGTCAAACTCGGCCCCACCGATTTGATTCATCCGGCGCCATCGAGTTCACTTGACATAGCATAGCCAGAAACCCTAATCAGTTCGGTCTCACCGATAGGGATCTCAGTCTCACCGAGATGGGATTGTAAACTCTCTGTTTCCCTTTGTAACGTTTCGGTCTCACCAAAATGAGTGATCGGTCCCACCGAGTTCGCAATGCAAACTCTTTGTTTCCCTTTTTTAACGTTTCAGTCTTACCAAAAGGAGCGATCGGTCCCACCGACTTTGCCTAACCAACTCTTTGTTTGCTTGTTACTGAAAACACTCTCATCGAGTTGAAGTAATCGGTCAAACCGAGATCAAGTTTTTCCCTAACCCTAGCTCATCGGTCCCACCGAGTTGATCATGCTGGTCCCACCGAAAACCCTAACATTCACATTTTGAACTGAATCGGTCTCACTGAGTTCACATATTCGGTCTGACCGAGTTGGCTCCTTTGTGTGTAAGAGTTAGGTTTTGTGTGGGGGCTATATATACCCCTCCACCCTCCTCTCCATTTGTGAGAGAGCCATCAAAATGTGCCTACACTTCCAGCATTCATTTTCTGAGAGAGAACCACCTACTCATGTGTTGAGACCAAGACATTTCAATCCAACCACAAGAATCTTGATCTCTAACCTTCCACAAGTTGCTTTCCACTCAAATCATCTTTCCACCATAGCCAAATCTATGAGAGAGAGTTGAGTGTTGGGGATACTATCATTTGAAACACAAGAGCAAGGAGTTCATCATCAACACACCATATATTACCTTTTGGAGAGTGGTGTCTCCTAGATTGGTTAGGTGTCACTTGGGAGCCTCCGTCAAGATTGTGGAGTTGAACCAAGGAGTTTGTAAGGGCAAGGAGATCGCCTACTTCGTGAAGATCTACCCAAGTGAGGCAAGTTCTTCATGGCAATGGCCATGGTGGGATAGACAAGGTTGCTTCTTCGTGGACCCTTCGTGGGTGGAGCCCTCCGTGGACTCGCGCAACCGTTACCCTTTGTGGGTTGAAGTCTCCATCAACGTGGATGTACGATAGCACCACCTATCGGAACCACGCCAAAAATCTCTGTGTCTACATTGCGTTTGCCACTCCAAACCCCTCCATTTACCTTCATATGCAATGATTTACATTCCGTTGCTATACTCTTATAATTGCATGTATAGGTTGATTGCTTGACTTGTGCTAAGTTGTTAAAATCTACCAAGACTTAAAATTGGGAAAAGGCTAGATTTTTTTGGTCAATTAGTCTAATCATCCCCTCTAGACCTACTTTTGATCCCACAGTTTTCCCTTCTTCTTTCTAGCAATGGACTCTGATTTGGAGTACATATCCGAGCGCTGAAGGAAATATGCCCTAGAGGCAATAATAAAGTTATTATTTATTTCCTTATATCATGATAAATGTTTATTATTCATGCTAGAATTGTATTAACCGGAAACTTAGTACATGTGTGAATACATAGGCAAACATAGTATCACTAGTATGCCTCTACTTGACTAGATCGTTGAATCAAAGATGGTTAAGTTTCCTAGCCATAGACATGAGTTTTCATTTGATTAACGAGATCACATCATTAGAGAATGATGTGATTGATTTGACCCATTCCGTTAGCTTAGCACGATGATAGTTTAGTTTGTTCCTACTGCTTTCTTCATGACTTATACATGTTCCTCTGACTATGAGATTATGGAACTCCCGAATACCAGAGGAACACTTTGTGTTCTACCAAATGTCACAACGTAACTGGGTGATTATAAAGGTGCTCTACAGGTGTCTCCGATGGTACTTGTTTAGTTGGCATAGATCGAGATTAGGATTTGTCACTCCGATTGTCGGAGAGGTATCTCTGGGCCCTCCTGGTAATGCACATCACTATAAGCCTTGCAAGCAATGTGACCAATGAGTTAGTTGCGGGATGATGCATTACGGAACGAGTAAAGAGACTTGTCGGTAACGAGATTGAACTGATATACCAACGATTGAATCTCGGGCAAGTAACATACCTATGACAAAGGGAACAACGTATACCGTTATGCGGTTTGACCGATAAAGATCTTCGTAGAATATGTAGGAGCCAATATGAGCATCTAGGTTCCGCTATTTGTTATTGACCGGAGATGAGTCTCGGTCATGTCTACATAGTTCTCGAACCCATAGTGTCCGCACGCTTAACGTTCGGTGATGATCGGTATTATGAGTTTATGTGTTTTGATGTATAGAAGGTTGTTCGGAGTCCTGGATGAGATCCGGGACATGACGAGGAGTCTTGAAATGTTCGAGACATAAAGATCAATATATTGGAAGGCTATATTCGGACATCGGAAAGGTTCTGAGTGGTTCGGGTATTTATCGGAGTATCGGAGACTTACTGGAATTCGCCGGGGAGTATATGGGCCTTATTGGGCTTTAGGGGAAAGAGAGAGGGGAGGCTGCGCGCCCCCAAGGCCTAGTCTGAATTGGACTAGGGGGAGGGGCGGCGCCCCCTCCTTCCTTCTCTTCTCTTTTCCCTTTCCTTCTCTCCTACTCCTACTACATTGAAGGGGGGAATCCTACTCCCAGTGGGAGTAGGACTCCCCAGGGCGCGCCATAGTAGAGGGCTGGCCCCCCTCCTTCACTCCTTTATATACGGGGGAGGGGGAACCCCATGAACATACAAGTTGATCAGTTGATCTTTTAGCCATGTGCGGTGCCCCCCTCCACCATAATCCACCTTGGTCATATCGTAGTGGTGCTTAGGCGAAGCCCTGCGTCGGTAGCATCATCATCACCATCATCATGCCGTCGTGCTGACGGAACTCTCCCTCGAAGCTCTACTGGATCGGAGTTCATGGGACGTCACCGAGCTGAACGTGTGCTGAACTCGGAGGTGCTGTATGTTCGGTACTTGATTCGGTCGGATCGTGAGGACGTACAACTACATTAGCCACGTTCTCATAACGCTTCCGCTTACGGTCTACGAGGGTACGTGGACAACATTATCCTCTCTCGTTGCTATGCATCAACATGATCTTGCGTGTGCGTAGGTATTTTTTTTGAAATTACTACATTCCCCAACAGTGTCATCCGAGCCAGGTTTATGCATAGATGTCATATGCACGAGTGGAACACAAAGGAGTTGTGGGTGTGGGTATATACATATTGCTTGCTGTCACTAGTTGATTCTTGATTCAGCGACATTGTTGGATGAAGCGGCCCAGACCGACATTACGCGTACGCTTACGCGAGACTGGTTCTACCGATGTGCTTCGCACACAGGTGGCTAGTGGGTGTCTGTTTCTCCAGCTTTAGTTGAATTGGAATCAATGAACATGGTTCTTTCTGAAGATCAAAAAGCAATCACTATACCACGTTATGGTTTTTTATGCATAGGTAAGAACGGTTTTTGCTCAGCCCGTAGTAGCCACGTAAAACTTGCAACAACAAAGTAGAGGACGTCTAACTTGTTTTTGCAGGGCATGCTGTCATGTGATATGGTCAAGACGTGATGAGATATAAATTGTTGTATGAGATGATCATGTTTTGTTAAAGTTATCGGCAACCGGCAGAAGCCTTATGGTTGTCTCTTTATTGCATAAGATGCAAGTGCCATGTAATTGCTTTACTTTATCGCTATGCGATAGCAATAGTTGCAAAAGCAATACTTGGCGAGAAGACCATGTGACGACACATTGATAGAGATCAAGATGATGGAGATCATGGTGTCATGCCGGTGACGATAGAGATCATGACGGTACTTTGGAGATGGAGATCAAAGGCGCAAGATGATCATGGCCATATCATGTGACATATTTTGATTGCATGTGATATTTATCCTTTATGCATCTTATTTTGCTTAGTTCGGCGGTAGCATTATAAGATGATCTCTCACTAATGTAACACCCTCGATGCGACTATATCTCCCACGTGTCGAGGCACGACTTAGAGGCATAATCGCATTGAAGGCATATGTCGCAAGTTAGGCAATCTTCACAACATCCCATGTAATATAGATAATAAAAGGGGAGATAACATAGTTGGCTTACACTCGCCACGTCAATCAAGTACATAAATAACATTACATCATCCAACCACTCATGGCCCGACTACGGCGCCAAAAATAAAAGATAACCCAACATGCGACACGGTCCCGATCACCCCCAACTGGGCACCACTACTGATCATCAAGAAAGGAAACATAGTATCGTGAGAGTCCTCGTCGAACTCCCACTTGAGCTCAAGCGCGTCACCTGGAGCGGAATCATCAGGCCCTGCATCTGGTGTAATAGTAATCTATGAGCCACAGGGACTCAGCAATCTCGCACCCTCGCGATCAAGACTATTTAAGCTTATAGGTAAGGCAAGGTAAATATGTGGAGCTGCAGCAAGCGACTAGCAAATATGGTGGCTATCCTGTTCGCAAAAGAGAGCGAGAAGAGGAGGCAAAGCGCGAGCGAGAAACTAGAGGGCAACCTGCGCAAACATTACTCCAACACCGTTTTCACTTCCCGGACTCCGCCGAGAAGAGACCATCACGATAACTCACACTGTTGATTCATTTTAATTAAGTTAAGGTTCAAGTTATCTACAACCGGACATTAACAAATTCCCATCTGCCCATAACTGCGGGCACGACTTTCGAAAGTTCAAATCCCTGCAGGGGAGTCCCAACTTAGCCCATGACAAGCTCTCACGGTCAACGAAGGAATAGACCTCCTCCCGAGACGTTCCGATCAGACTCGGTATCTCGGTTCTTCAAGACACTTCGACAGGTTAAAACAAGACCAGCAACACCACCCAGATGTGCCGACAAATCCCGATAGGAGCTGCACATATCTCGTTCTCAGGGCACACCGGATGAGCAAGACGTCGGGTAGGCCAGCCCAGAGTTGCCCCTGGTAGCCCCGGACATCGCTCGGTTGGACCAACACAGGAGCACTGGCCCGGGGGGGGGGGGCTAAAATAAGATGACCCTCGGGCTCCGGAAACCCAAGGGGAAAGAGTCTAGGTGGAAAATGGTAAAACCAAGGTTGGGCATTGCTAGAAAAGCTTTAATCAAGGCGAACTATCAAGGGGTTCCCATTATAACCCAACCGCATAAGGAACGCAAAATCCGGGAACATAACACCGATATGACGGAAACTAGGGCGGCAAGAGTGGAACAAAACATTAGGCGAGAGGTCGAGCCTTCCACCCTTTACCAAGTATATAGATGCATTAAGATAACATGGCAATATAATGATATCCCAACAAGTAAATAATGTTCCAACAGGGAACGGTCTCCAATCTTCACCTACAACTAGCAAATATAAGAGGGGCTGAGCAAAGCGGTAACATAGCCAACCAACGGTTTGCTAGGACATGGTGGGTTAGAGGTTTGACATGGCAATTTGGGAGGCTTGAAAGCAAGTGGTAGGCATCGTAGCATTGGCATAGCAAAAGAGCGAGCAATCTAGCATAGCAAAGATAGTAGTGATTTCGAGGGTATGATCATCTTGCCTGCAAAGTTGTCAGAGTTGACTGGATCCTCGAAAGCAAACTCAACGGGCTCCTCGTTAGCAAACTCGTCTCCCGGCTCTACCCAAACAAGACAAACAAGCAAACGGAACACAATCAACCACGTGCGAGGCTCAAACAATATGATGCAATGATGGTATGCTATGCGGGATGCGATGCGGGATGCATATGCAAGATTTGACAAGGGATGCAAGAACCTGACCTCAACATGGAAATCCAAGTGCTCCACTGGAAAGATGAGATGAAATCGCTTGAAAACGATATAAAGCACATCGGAATCGGAGTTACGGTTTGGAAATGGCAAGCGATTCAAATATGACCACGTTCTGCGATTTACAATAAGTAGTCATCTAAATGCAATGAGATGAACATGCTACAGCATTCAAACATGACAACAAAATACATGGCAGGGATGCATTCAAGATGCTTAACAAAATTGTAGCACTGAGCTACGGCCAATTCATCCATTAACAGGTTCAAACAAGCATGGCAAAAATGCATATGGTAAACAGATTTCAGACTTAGTGAAATTAACACTTGTCTGGAATTTCAGATCAGGTAGCACACTTCGGAGCAACAAAACTATATGCTACAGGACCCGAAAATGGCAAAGTAAAGCATGACATGGAGCTACTCAAAGAGCTTAACAAAAGTCTCTTAGTGACCTTGAGACAAAAGGGATCAGAAAATACAATTGCAAGCATGTGAACATGGCAAAAACATAATCAGTTCTCAGACTTAGTGAAAACTGGAGCATGCTGAAACAGATATCAAGTAGGCATGGTTACGAGCTCGATGCACTCACTACGGGGCAAGTCATGATAATCTAAGCATACACCCATCAAGAATACACAAAATGCAAGATAGACATGGCAAGAACAACACCATAGTATGCACGTATCAACTACAACATCCTCGGCAAAATCGCTAACAAGTAGACAATCTGTCCAGATTTACGAAGTAGCAAAAGTAGAGCTCGATTGACTCAAGCTAGGGTGCTCCATAAATGCAAACAAAGACATGGATGGATAGAGAACTACAATATTAACAAAACATCCTTGCTGATCATCCTCAAAAGAGGCACGGATCACTAGGAAGCAACATGAACATATGGCCATATGAAATAAACAGATCAAGGACTTGGTGGAAATGCTAAGTCCCTGAAATCAGCATTACCAAGTGCCTCACTTTGCAAGCTTGTGCTAGTCACCGCACACATCACAAAAATACATGGGTTGCACCTCTGGAAAGATGGCAAAACCCTTAAAAAACATATGTAGAGCTCATGGGCATAACATGCACGCAATAATCATGGCAAAAATGACAAATATCTAAATGGAGTAGCAGATCTGACAATTATCTCAAGTAGCACTCTTCTAACAGCATTTCGGGCATCAAGATGAACTCAAATGAAAATGATGCAATGGAATGAAATGATGTGCTCTCTGAGACGAACATTTTGATATGCTATATGCGCGAAACGGAGCTACAGATGCAAAGTTATGGCACGATGAACAAGGGAAGTTGGACTGCAGACTTAGGGGAAAAATGGAGTCAACCTCTCCCAGATCTAGGGTTGCACACGGATCGAGGCGGCGGCGGATCCGAGCTCGCCGGAGCTGTAGACGGCCGGAGTTGGAGGGGTGTTTGCCGGCGAGGTGGGGGTCGCCGGATCCGGCCCTCCCGCGACTGGATCCGGTCGGAGGCGAGGCGCGGGACACCGAGGGGAGGAGGCGGCTGGCTAGGACGTGTGGTGGCGCGGTGGCTGGGGTCTCTGACGGCGAGGTGGCGGCGCCGGCGTCGGGTTTCCGGAGGCGGCGGGGCGGAGAACCAGGCGGCGGGGCGGAGGTAGCCGAAACCACGGGCGGCGGCGGCGGATCCCGGGCCGCGGGGGCCGGCTACGGGCCTCCCGGGCCGGAGCGGCGGCGGCGGGGACGTGCCACGTGGTAGACACGGATTGGCGCGGAGGGAGCAGACACTGTCCGGCGCGGGCCGGACACGTCCGGTTCGCGGCGGGTCTAGGATTTTAGGGTTTCGAAGAGGAGAGATCCGGATTTGGAATGGGGGAGGTATATATAGGCATAGAGGGAGCTAGGAGAGTCCAAATGAGGTGCAGTTTTCGGCCACGCGATCGTGATCGAACGCTCTAGATGATGGAGAAGGTTTTGGTGGGTTTTGGGCCAACTTGGAGGGGTGTTGGGCTGCAACACACACGAGGCCTTTTCGGTCCCTCGGTTAACCGTTGGAGCATCAAACGAAGTCCAAATGGTACGAAACTTGACAGGTGGTCTACCGGTAGTAAACCAAGGCCGCTTGGCAAGTCTCGGTCCAACCCGGAAATGTTTAATCCCCACACACGAAAGAAAGGTAGAAATGACCACTGGAGGAGAACGAAGCGCCGGAATGCAAAACGGACAACGGGGAAAATGCTCGAATGCATGAGACGAACACGTATGCAAATGCAATGCACATGATGACATGATATGAGATGCATGACAACGACAACAACACACGGAGACAAAAACCCGAACCCGAGAAAATAAAATAACTTAAGGCCGGAAACGACAAGAGTTGGAATACATATTGGGAAAGTCATAACCGGGGTGTTACAACACTCCACCACTACGAAAGGATCTCGTCCCAAGATCTAGGACTGAAAGAACGCCGAGTACTCAGAACAGAGGTGATCCTCGCGTTCCCAGGTAGCTTCACGGTCGGAATGGTGTGACCACTTGACTTTGAGGAATTTGATTGACTTGTTGCGAGTCTTGCGTTCAATCTCTTCGAGAAGAGCAACGGGGTGCTCACGATAGGAGAGATCTTATTGGAGCTCAATGTCCTCGAAGTTGACGGTGCGGTCAGGAGTCTTGAAGCACTTTCAGAGCTGAGAGACATGGAACACGTCATGAACATTTGCAAAGTTTGAAGGAAGCTCGAGTTGATAGGCGAGATCGCCTCTCTTGCTGACAATCTTGAAAGGTCCCACGTATCTAGGGGCAAGCTTCCCTTTGATACCGAAGCGACGAGTACCTTTCATAGGAGAGACGCAGAGGTAAACATGATCTCCGATCTCGAAAGCCAAATCACGGTGCTTACTGTCATAGTAGCTCTTCTGGAGGGATTGGGCTTCTTTGAGGTTATCTCGAATGACTTTGCACATTTCCTATGCCTCTGTGATTAAGTCATTACCCAAAAGCTGACGTTCACCAGTTTCAGACTAGTTGAGAGGGGTACGTCACTTCCTGCCATACAAGATTTCAAATGGGGCCTTGCCCGAACTTGCTTGAAAACTATTGTTGTAGGAGAATTCAGCATATGGAAGGCAATCCTCCCACTTCATGCCGAAGAAGATCACACAAGCCCTGAGCATATCTTCAAGAATCTGGTTGACACGCTCGACTTGACCGCTAGTTTGAGGATGGAAAGCTGTGCTGAAGCGGATGTTGGTGCCCATGGCCTTCTGAAAAGAATCCCAAAACTTGGAGGTAAAGATGCTGCCACGGTCTGAAGAGATCACTTGTGGAATACCGTGCAGAGAGACAATTCAAGAGGTATAGAGTTCCGCCAATTGAGCTGCAATGATTGACTCTTTGATAGGCAGAAAATGAGCCACTTTGGTGAGTTTGTCGATGACAACGAATATAGCATCATTGCCACGCTTGGACTTTGGAAACCCAGTCATGAAGTCCATTTCGATGTGGTCAAACTTCCATTCTGGAATGGCAAGAGGTTGGAGGAGACCAGCTGGCCTTTGGTATTCCGCCTTCAGTTTTCTACAGACATCACATTCATTCACGAATTGAGCAATTTCGCGCTTCATTCAAGTCCACCAATAAGCCTGCTTGAGGTCCTGATACATCTTCGTGCTCCCAGGGTGGATGGAGAGGAGAGAATTGTGAGCCTCGTTCATGATCACTTTACGGAGGTCACCTTTGGGCACAACAATGCGATCCTAGAAGAAGAGAGTATCCTTGTCGTCAAGGCGGTAGCACTTGTACTTGGGTTGACTCTTGGCAATCCCAATCTTCACCTTTTTCACCATAGCATCAAGAAGCTGGGCTTGGCGAATCTGGTCTTCCAAGGTAGGAGAGACTTGAAGGTTGGCGAGGAAACCTTGAGGAACAACTTGCAGATTAAGTTTGCGGAAAGCTTCACAAAGCTCGGGTTGATAAGGCTTGAGAATCAGACTGTTGCAATAAGCCTTCCTGCTCAATGCGTCAGTAATCACATTGGCCTTGCCTGGAGTATACTCGATACTCGGATTATACTCTTGAATCATTTCGACCCATCGAGTCTGCCTGAGGTTGAGATTAGGCTGAGTGAAGATGTACTTGAGACTCTTGTGATCAGTGAAAATGTCCACTTTTCTTCCCAATAAGAGATGTCTCCAAGTCAAAAGAGCATGCACAACTGCCGCCAACTCGAGATCATGAGTAGGGTAGTTCTTTTCATTGGGCTTCAACTGGCGAGAGGTATAAGCAACAACTTGCTTCTCTTGCATCAACACTGCGCCAAGACCTTGGAGAGAGGCATCACAAAAGACCTCGTACGGCTTGGGTTCATCAGGCGGAGTCAGAACTGGAGCAGTGATCAATTTCTCTTTCAAAGTGTTTAAAGCAATGTCACACTCTGGAGACCAAACGTACTTGATGTGCTTCTGGAGAAGATTTGAGAGAGGCTTCACGATCTTAGAAAAGTTTTCAACGAATCTTCGACAATAGCTTGCGAGACCGAGGAAGCTACGGAGTTGCTTCACGTTCTGAGGAGGTTCCCAATTCACAATTGCAGACACCTTCTCAGGATTCACCGCAATGCCCTTGGCAGAGATGATATGACCAAGATAAAGAACCTCATCGAGCCAAAATTCGCACTTGGAGAACTTGGCGTAGAACTTGTGTTCCCTCAGCTTATTGAGTACCAAACGCAAGTGCTTGGCATGATCTTCCTTGTTCTTCGAGAAAACCAGAATGTCGTTGAGATAGACCAGAATGAAGTCATTGGTGTAGGCGTTGAAGATGAAGTTCATCATGCGAGAGAAAGTCAGATGAGCGTTGACGAGGCCAAAAGACATGACCGTGTATTCATATGAACCATAGCTTGTCCTGAGAGCCATCTTGGGAATATCTTGCTCACGGATTCGAATCTGATGATAACCTATACGGAGATCAAGCTCGGAGAATACTTGGGCACCTTTGAGTTGTTCGAACAGCTCGTTGATGTTGGGAAGTGGGTATTTGTTCTTTATGGTCTTCTTGTTCAATGGACGGTAATCAACATAGAGTCGGTCCGTTCCATCCTTCTTCTTCACAAAAAGAACACCACAACCCCACGGAGAAGAACTAGGCCGGATGAGACCCATTCTTTCTTGAATATCGAGTTGCTTCTTCAGCTCCTTCAACTCTTCAGGTCCGAGCTTGTAAGGACGCTTGCACACAGGTTCCATGCCAGGCTCAAGATCGATGACGAATTCAACTGGCCGGTGCGGAGGCATTCCTGGAAGCTCTTCTGGAAAGGCGTCTTGATATTCGCAAACGACTGGAATTTGCGAGATAGCATCCAGTTCACCCTTCTCATTGAGAGAAAACAGATGGATAGTATCATCACGAGCGGCAAATACAATTACATCCTCAGGCGAATGAGTCAATTGAATCTGCCTTGCAGCACAATCAAGATGCACCTTGTGCTTAGAAAGCCAATCCATCCCGAGAATAAGATCAATATCCGAGTTACCAAGAACCATAGGAGAAGAAAGGAACTTGTAGTCGCCCAAGGTGATAGTAACGTGCGGCGCCATCATTTTAGTGTTCATGAACAAACCCAGAGAAGAAACCGCTATCGGCTTAGGCAAATCAATAGTATGCACATCATGCATGGATGCAAAAGGCTTCGATAAAAATGATAAAGATGCACCGGTGTCAAAAAGAACTCTTGCGGGAATGTCATTAACAGGAAGGTTAACCATAATCACATCTGGCGAGTCCTCTGCCTGAGCTGCATTCAGCAAGTTGACCTTGGCGGACTTGGTGTTATGCTTGACCATAGCTGTACTTGCCGATCTGACAGGAGGAGGAGGAGGAAGACGCCTCTGGTTGAGACACTTGTTGGCATAGTGACCCTTCTGTTGGCACTTGTTGCACGTGACCTCTGAAAGCGAACGGTGATACGGAGCACTCGATCTTGGAGGTTGGGACGAAGTCTTGTTCTGAAAGCCAGGGTTGGGTGGGTGGGAAGAACCACTGCCACCTTTGCTCTTCTGCTGAAACGGCTGACGGAACGGAGGAGGAGGAAGCCAATACTTCTGCTGCTTGGCCACTTGAGTAGAGGAAGAAGGAGTAGCATCTCCGACTCGCTTCTTGGAAGCATCACACCTCAGTTGAGCAGCCTCTTGCTTCAATGCCATGTTGTAGAACTCATCGTATCTCAAGGGCTCAAAGAGAACAAGAGCTAGCTGAATTTCTTCTCTGAGACCGCCCCTGAACTGGTATATCATGTTCTTCTCATCAGGAACGTCCTGCTTGGCAAAGCGGGCGAGCTTCTGAAACAACTTGTTGTAGTCATAGACAGACAAAGAGCCTTGCTTCAGGTTGCGGAATTCTCACGCTTGCTTTCAACCACGCTCTGAGGAATATGATGAGCTCCGAAATCTTGACGGAATTCATCCCAAGTGATCACACGTCCACCTCTGGAATCCTTGTACTGCTGGAACCATTCTGCAGCTTGATCTTTGAGTTGGAAGGAGGCGAACTTGACGAAGTCCTCAGGCCTGACGTTACTGCACTCGAAATGCTTGCACAGATCCACGAGCCAATCGTCAGCATCAGTTGCCTCAACACAATTGCTGAAAGTCTTTGGCCCGTTAGCAAGGAACTGGTTGAGTGTAGCAAAGTGATTTTGATTGTTGCCTTGGTTCCCTTGGTTGCCTTGATTGCGCTCTTGAAGAATTTGCATGATCAACTGTGTGTTTGCATTGGTTGCGGCCATCACAGCTTGCCATGCCTCCGGAGGAGGTGGAGGTGGTGGCGGATCTTGATTCTGATTTTGACTGGTGCTCTTAGCGGGAGCCATCCTGAAGAGGTTGACCACCGTTAGCACATAGATAGATAAAATGAAGCTGAAACCAACTGAATGAAAATTGCAACATATAGTCTTCACATCCGAACAAAATGAACAAATGCATTCCTCTTGAAATGGCCACATATCCATAAATTGAGAAGCCACGTAGAATTCAGGTAGAGAAATAAATCAACAAGGTACGGATCAAGAACGAATACTCGGTAAGAAATCCCAATCTCAAACCAAATATCCGTGGAAGAAGAACTAGAGCTACAAGAATTCCCAGCTATGAAACTTCTGAACCTTTCCGGTTATGCAATCAGGTGTTGGGGATACAGGGGAAGCATAATATCTCACCCAAATCTAGCAATTCCTACATCCAGCTGTATCCATCCTTCAACACATAACCGAGAAAACTTCGGAAACCATCTACCTCAACCTTCGAAAAGCATCCGTTATACGAGTTATGGTGATACTCCCGAACTCCCGCCCCAATACTGGGTGGCATCGAGGTTATCTCACCAACGAACTGCATAAAAGAGATTTTCGATGTCGGCGTACTAAACTCAGGTATTCCAGAACTGCAACGATAAAATTATGACGACAACACCTCAGAGCTCAACTCCCCGGGACACTTCCACGAAACCCCTGACAGGAGGCACCAAGACAATGTTCTCATTATAAAACCATCGGAACGATTCCAAGATACCCGCGTGATCCTAAATTTTTTTAGTGAAATTTGAGAAGAGAAGAGTCAAAACTCTACGTCAGGATGCCTTACCAGAGCGATGAGGAGACTGGGAAGTAAAAAGAATTCCTAAACTCTCCAATATATAATTCCTAAATGACTCAAAACATTTTTCTAGACACAACTCGGCCGCTAAAAACAATCAAGCAATGGGGCTCCTAAGGTCGGGGAAGGCTCTGATTAGCAACTTGTAACACCCTCGATGCGACTATATCTCCCACGTGTCGAGGCACGACTTAGAGGCATAATCGCATTGAAGGCATATGTCGCAAGTTAGGCAATCTTCACAACATCCCATGTAATATAGATAATAAAAGGGGAGATAACATAGTTGGCTTACACTCGCCACGTCAATCAAGTACATAAATAACATTACATCATCCAAACACTCATGGCCCGACTACGGCGCCAAAAATAAAAGATAACCCAACATGCGACACGGTCCCGATCACCCCCAACTGGGCACCACTACTGATCATCAGGAAAGGAAACATAGTATCATGAGAGTCCTCATCGAACTCCCACTTGAGCTCAAGCGCGTCACCTGGAGCGGAATCATCAGGCCCTGCATCTGGTGTAATAGTAATCTATGAGCCACAGGGACTCAGCAATCTCGCACCCTCGCGATCAAGACTATTTAAGCTTATAGGTAAGGCAAGGTAAATATGTGGAGCTGCAGCAAGCGACTAGCAAATATGGTGGCTATCCTGTTCGCAAAAGAGAGCGAGAAGAGGAGGCAAAGCATGAGCGAGAAACTAGAGGGCAACCTGCGCAAACATTACTCCAACACCGTTTTCACTTCCCGGACTCCGCCGAGAAGAGACCATCACGATAACTCACACTGTTGATTCATTTTAATTAAGTTAAGGTTCAAGTTATCTACAACCGGACATTAACAAATTCCCATCTGCCCATAACCGCGGGCATGGCTTTCGAAAGTTCAAATCCCTGCAGGGGAGTCCCAACTTAGCCCATGACAAGCTCTCACGGTCAACGAAGGAATAGACCTCCTCCCGAGACGTTCCGATCAGACTCGGTATCTCGGTTCTTCAAGACACTTCGACAGGTTAAAACAAGACCAGCAACACCACCCAGATGTGCCAACAAATCCCGATAGGATCTGCACATATCTCGTTCTCAGGGCACACCGGATGAGCAAGACGTCGGGTAGGCCAGCCCAGAGTTGCCCCTGGTAGCCCCGGACATCGCTCGGTTGGACCAACACAGGAGCACTGGCCCGGGGGGGGGGGGCTAAAATAAGATGACCCTCGGGCTCCGGAAACCCAAGGGAAAAGAGGCTAGGTGGCAAATGGTAAAACCAAGGTTGGTCATTGCTGGAAAAGCTTTAATCAAGGCGAACTATCAAGGGGTTCCCATTATAACCCAACCGCGTAAGGAACGCAAAATCCGGGAACATAACACCGATATGACGGAAACTAGGGCGGCAAGAGTGGAACAAAACACAAGGAGAGAGGCCGAGCCTTCCACCCTTTACCAGGTATATAGATGCATTAAGATAACATGGCAATATAATGATATCCCAACAAGTAAATAATGTTCCAACAGGGAACGGTCTCCAATCTTCACCTGCAACTAGCATAGCTATAAGAGGGGCTGAGCAAAGCGGTAACATAGCCAATCAACGGTTTGCTAGGACATGGTGGGTTAGAGGTTTGACATGGCAATTTTGGAGGCTTAAAAGCAAGTGGTAGGCATCATAGCATTGGCATAGCAAAAGAGCGAGCAATCTAGCATAGCAAAGATAGTAGTGATTTCGAGGGTATGATCATCTTGCCTGCAAAGTTGTCAGAGTTGACTGGATCCTCGAAAGCAAACTCAACGGGCTCCTCGTTAGCGAACTCGTCTCCCGGCTCTACCCAAACAAGACAAACAAGCAAACGGAACACAATCAACCACGTGCGAGGCTCAAACAATATGATGCAATGATGGTATGCTATGCGGGATGCATATGCAAGATTTGACAAGGGATGCAAGAACCTGGCCTCAACTTGGAAATCCAAGTGTTCCACTGGAAAGATGAGATGAAATCGCTTGAAAACGATATAAAGCACACCGGAACCGGAGTTACGGTTTGAAAATGGCAAGCGATTCAAATATGACCACGTTCTGCGATTTACAGCAAGTAGTCATCTAAATGCAATGAGATGAACATGCTAAAGCATTCAAACATGACAACAAAATACATGGTAGGGATGCATTCAAGATGCTTAACAAAAGTCTAGCACTGAGCTACGGCCAATTCATCCATTAACAGGTTCAAACAAGCATGGCAAAAATGCATATGGTAAACAGATTTCAGACTTAGTGAAATTAACACTTGTCTGGAATTTCAGATCAGGTAGCACACTTCGGAGCAACAAAACTATATGCGACAGGACCCGAACAGGGAAAAGTAAAGCATGACATGGAGCTACTCAAAGAGCTTAACAAAAGTCTCTTAGTGACCTTGAGCCAAAAGGGATCAGAAAATACAATTGCAAGCATGTGAACATGGCAAAAACATAATCAGTTCTCAGACTTAGTGAAAACTGGAGCATGCTGAAACAGATATCAAGTAGGCATGGTTACGAGCTCGATGCACTCACTACGGGCCAAGTCATGATAATCTAAGCATACATCCATCAAGAATACACAAAATGCAAGATAGACATGGCAAGAACAACACCATAGCATGCACGGATCAACTACAACATCCTCGGCAAAATCGCTAACAAGTAGACAATCTGCCCAGATTTACGAAGTAGCAAAAGTAGAGCTCGATTGACTCAAGCTAGGGTGCTCCATAATTGCAAACAAAGACATGGATGGATAGAGCACTACAAGATTAACAAAACATCCTTACTGATCATCCTCAAAAGAGGCACGGATCACTAGAAAACAACATGAACATATGGCCATATGAAATAAACAGATCAAGGACAGTGGAAATGCTAAGTCCCTGAAATCAGCATTACCAAGTGCCTCACTTTGCAAGCTTGTGCTAGTCACCACACACATCACAAAAATACATGGGTTACACCTCTGGAAAGATGGCAAAACCCTTAACAAAACATATGTAGAGCTCATGGGCATAACATGCACGCAATAATCATGGCAAAAATGACAAATATCTAAATGGAGTAGTAGATCTGACAATTATCTCAAGTAGCACTCTTCTAACAGCATTTCGGGCATCAAGATGAACTCAAATGAAAATGATGCAATGGAATGAAATGATGTGCTCTCGGAGGCGAACATTTTGATATGCTATATGCGCGAAACGGAGCTACGGATGCAAAGTTACGACACGATGAATAAGGGCAGTTGGACTGCAGACTTGGGGGAAAAATGGAGTCAACCTCTCCCAGATCTAGGGTTGCACACGGATCGAGGCGGCGGCGGATCCGAGCTCGCCGGAGCTCTTGACGGCCGAAGTTGGAGGGGTGTTTGCCCGCGAGGTGGGGGTCGCCGGATCCGGCCCTCCCGCGGCTGGATCCGGTCGGAGGCGAGGCGCGTGACACCGAGGATAGGAGGCGGCTGGCTAGGACGTGCGGCGGCGCGGCGGCCGGGGTCTCCGACGGCGAGGTGGCGGCGCCGGCGTCGGGTTCCCGGAGGTGACGGGGTGGAGAACCAGGCGGCGGGGCGGAGGTAGCCGAAACCACGGGCGGCGGCGGCGGATCCCGGGCCGCGGGGGCCGGCTACGGGCCTCCCGGGCCGGAGCGGCGGCGGCGGGGACGTGCCACGTGGCAGGCGCGGATTGGCGCGGAGGGAGCGGACACTGTCCGGCGCGGGCCGGACATGTCCGGTTCGCGGCGGATCTGGGATTTTAGGGTTTCGAAGAGGAGAGATCCGGATTTGGAATGGGGGAGGTATATATAGGCATAGAGGGAGCTAGGAGAGTCCAAATGAGGTGCGGTTTTCGGCCACGCGATCATGATTGAACGCTCTAGATGATGGAGAGGGTTATGGTGGGTTTTGGGCCAACTTGGAGGGGTGTTGGGCTGCAACACACACGAGGCTTTTTCGGTCCCTCGGTTAACCGTTGGAGCATCAAACGAAGTCCAAATGGTACGAAACTTGACAGGCGGTCTACCGGTAGTAAGCCAAGGCCGCTTGGCAAGTCCCGGTCCAACCCGGAAATGTTTAATCCCCACATAGAAAAGAAAGGTAGAAATGACCACCGGAGGAGAACGAAGCGCCGGAATGCAAAACGGACAACGGGGAAAATGCTCGAATGCATGAGACGAACACGTATGCAAATGCAATTCACATGATGACATGATATGAGATGCATGACAACGACAACAACACACGGAGACAAAAACCCTAACCCGAGAAAATAAAATAACTTAAGGCCGGAAACGGCAAGAGTTGGAATACATATTGGGAAAGTCATAACCGGGGTGTTACAACTAAATTTCAAGGTATAAGTGTTGTCCCTGAGTATGCACTGTTGCGATAGTTCGTTGTGCCGAGACACCACGTGATGATCGGGTGTGATAAGCTCTACGTTCACATACAATGGATGCAAGCCAGTTTTGCACACGCGGAATACTCGGGTTAAACTTGACGAGCCTAGCATATGCAGATATGGCCTCGGAACACTGGAGACCGAAAGGTCGAGCGTGAATCATATAGTAGATATGATCAACATAGGGATGTTCACCATTGAAAACTACTCCATCTCACGTGATGATCGGACATGGTTTAGTTGATTTGGATCACGTGATCATTTAGATGACTAGAGGGATGTCTATCTAAGTGCGAGTTCTTGAGTAATATGATTAATTGAACTTTAATTTATCATGAACTTAGTCCTGATAGTATTTGCATAACTATGTTGTAGATCAAAAGCTCGCGATGTAGCTCCCCGTTTATTTTGATATGTTCCTAGAGAAAAACCAAGTTGAAAGATGTTAGTAGCAATGATGTGGATTGGATCCGTGATCTGAGGATTATCCTCATTGTTGCATAGAAGAATTATGTCCTTGATGCACCGCTAGGTGACAGACCGGTTGCAGGAGCAGATGCAGATGTTATGAACGTTTGGCGAGCTCGATATGATGACTACTTGATAGTTTAGTGCACCATGCTTTACGGCTTAGAATCGGGACTTCAAAGACATTTTGAATGCCACAGAGCATATGAGATGTTCCAAGAGTTAAAATTAGTATTTCAGACTCATGCCCATGTCAAAAGGTATGAGACCTTTGACAAGCACT
Source organism: Triticum urartu (assembly GCF_056163025.1). Lineage (NCBI taxonomy): Eukaryota > Viridiplantae > Streptophyta > Magnoliopsida > Poales > Poaceae > Triticum > Triticum urartu. Next base: position 299,608,350 of record NC_141877.1, read on the forward strand.
TTGCCTACAAGATGGAGGAGAATAGCTCAGCTAGTGAGCATGTGCTCAGAATGTCTGAGTACTACAATCACTTGAATCAAGTGGGAGTTAATCTTCCAGATAATATAGTGATTGACAGAGTTCTCTAGTCACTATCACCAAGTTACTGGAACTTCGTGATGAACTATAATATGCAAGGGATAGCGGAAACGATTCCCAAGCTCTTCGTGATGCTGAAATCGACGAAGGTAGAAATCAAGAAAAGCATCAAGTGTTGATGGTTGACAAGACCACTAGTTTCAAGAAAAGGGCAAAGGGAAGAAGGGGAACTTCAAGAAGAACGGCAAGCAAGTTGCTGCTCAAGTGAAGAAGCCCAAGTCTAGACCTAAGCCCGAGACTAAGTGCTTCTATTACAAAGGGACTGGTCACTGGAAGCAGAACTGCCCCAAGTATTTGGCGGATAAGAAGGATGGCAAAGTGAACAAAGGTATATTTGATATACATGTTATTGATGTGTACTTTACTAGTGTTTATAGCAACCCCTCAGTATTTGATACTAGTTCAGTTGCTGAGATTAGTAACTCGAAACGGGAGTTGCAGAATGAACAGAGACTAGTTAAGGGTGAAGTGATGATGTGTGTTGGAAGTGGTTCCAAGATTGATATGATCATCATCGGACACTCCCTATACTTTCGGGATTAGTGCTAAACCTAAATAAATGTTATTTGGTGTTTGCGTTAAGCATGAATATGATTTGATCATGTTTATTGCAATACAGTTATTCATTTAAAGTTAGAGGATAATTGTTGTTCTGTTTACATGAATAAAACCTTCAATGGTCATACACCCAAGGTGAATGGTTTATTGAATCTCGATCTTTAGTGATACACATATTCATAATATTGAAGCCAAAAGATGCAAAGTTAATAATGATAGTGCAACTTATTTGTGGCACTGCCGTTTAGGTCATATTGGTGTAAAGTGCATGAAGAAAATCCATGCGGATGGGCTTTTGGAATCACTTGATTATGAATCAGTTGATGCTTGCGAACCATGCCTCATGGGCAAGATGACTAAGACTCCGTTCTCCGGAACAATGGAGCGAGCAACAGACTTGTTAGAAATAATACATACTGATGTATGCAGTCCGATGAGTGCTGAGGCTTGTGGCAGGTATCGTTATTTTCTGACCTTCACAGATGATTTGAGTAAGATATGGGTATATCTTCTTGATGAAATATAAATCTGAAACATTTGAAAAGTTCAAATAATTTCAGAGTGAAGTGGAAAATCATCATAACAAGAAAATAAAGTTTCTACGATCTGATCGTGGAAGAGAATATTTGAGTTACAAGTTTGGTCTTCATTTGAAACAATGCGGAATAGTTTCACAACTCACACCACCTGGAACACCACAGCATAATGGTGTGTACGAACATCGTAACCGTACTTTATTAGATATGGTGCAATCTATGATGTCTCTTACCGATTTACCACTATCGTTTTGGGGTTATGCATTAGAGATAGCTGCATTCACGTTAAATAGGGCACCATCTAAATCTATTGAGACGACGCCATACGAATTGTGGTTTGGCAAGAAACCAAAGTTGTCGTTTCTTAAAGTTTGGGGTTGCGATGCTTATGTGAAAAAGTTTCATCCTGATAAGCTCGAACCCAAATCGGAGAAATGTGTCTTCATAGGATACCCAAAGGAGACAGTTGGGTACACCCTCTATCACAGATCCGAAGGCAAGACATTCGTTGCTAAGAATGGATCCTTTCTAGAGAAGGAGTTTCTCTCGAAAGAAGTGAGTGGGAGGAAAGTAGAACTTGATGAGGTAACTGTACCTGCTCCCTTATTGGGAAGTAGTTCATCACAGAAATATGTTCCTGTGACTCCTACACCAATTAGTGAGGAAGCTAATGATGATGATCATGTAACTTCAGATCAAGTTACTACCAAACCTCGTAGGTCAAGCAGAGGAAGATCCGCACCAGAGTGGTATGGTAGTCCTGTTCTGGATGTCATGTTACTTAACCATGACAAACCTACGAACTATGAGGAAGCGATGATGAGCCCAGATTCCGCGAAATGGCTTGAGGCCATGAAATCTGAGATGGGATCCATGTATGAGAACATAGTATGGACGTTGATTAACTTGCCCGATGATCGGTGAGTCATTAAGAATAAATGGATCTTCAAGAGGAAGACGGACGCTGATAGTAGTGTTACTATCTACAAAGATCGAATTGTCGCAAAAAGTTTTCGACAAGTTCAAGGTGTTGACTACGATGAGATTTTCTCGCTCGTATCGATGCTTAATAGTCTGTCCGAATCATGTTAGCAGTTGCCGCATTTTATGAAATCTGGCAAATGGATGTCAAAACAGTATTCCTTCATAGATTTCTTAAAAGAAGAGTTGTATATGATGCAACTAGAAGGTTTTGTCGATCCTAAAGGTGCTAACAAAGTGAGCAAGATCCAGCGATCCATCTATGGAATGGTGCAAGAATCTCGGAGTTGGAATATATGCTTTGATAAAGTGATCAAAGCATATGGTTTTATACAGACTTGCGGTGAAGCCTGTATTTACAAGAAAGTGAGTGGGAGCGCTACAGCATTTCTGATAAGTATATGTGAATGACATATTGTTGATCGGAAATAATGTAGAATTTTCTGGAAAGCATAAAGGAGTGTTTTTCAAAGAAAGACCTCGATGAAGTTGCTTACACATTGAGCATCAAGATCTATAGAGATAGATCAAGACGCTTGATTAGTTTTTTCAATGAGTACATACCTTGACAAGATTTTGAAGTACTTCAAAATGGAACATTCAAAGAAGGAGTTCTTGCCTGTGTTGCAAGGTGTGAAGTTGAGTAAAGACTCAAAACCCGACCACAGCAGAAAATAGAAAGAGAACGAAAAGTCATTCCCTATGCCTCAGTCATAGGTTCTATAAAGTATGCTATGTTGTTTATAGTCCTATTGTATACCTTAGCATCTTTCTGGCAAGGGAGTACAATAGTGATCTAGGAGTAGATCACTGGACAGCGGTCAAAATTATCCTTAGAGGACTAAGGAAATATTTCTCGGTTATGGAGGTGATAAAAGAGTTCGTCGTAAAGAGTTACGTCGATGCAAGCTTTTTTACATCGATCTAGATGATTCTAAGTCTCGATCTGGATACATATTGAAAGAGGTAGCAATTAGCTAGAGTAGCTCCATGCAGAGCATTGTAGACATAGAAATTTGCGAAATACATACAGATCTGAATGTTGCAGACCCGTAGGCTAAACCTCTCTCACAAGCAAAACATGATCACTCTTTGGGTGTTAATCACATAGCGATGTGAACTAGATTATTGACTCTAGTAAACCCTTTGGGTATTAGTCACATGGAGATGTGAACTAATCACATAAAGATGTGAACTAGATTATTGACTCTAGTGCAAGTGGGAGATTGAAGGAAATATGCCCTAGAGGCAATAATAGAGTTATTATTTATTTCCTTATATCATGATAAAAGTTTATTATTCATGCTAGAATTGTATTAACCGGAAACTTAGTACATGTGTGAATACATAGACAAACAGAGTATCACTAGTATGCCTCTACTTGACTAGCTCGTTGATTCAAAGATGGTTAAGTTTCCTAGCCATAGACATGAGTTGTCATTTGATTAATGGGATCACATTATTAGAGAATGATGTGATTGACTTGACCCATTCCGTTAGCTTAGCACGATGATCGTTTAGTTTGTTGCTACTTCTTCCTTCATGACTTATACATGTTCCTCTGACTATGAGATTATGCAACTCCCAAATACCGGAGGAACACTTTGTGTGCTACCAAACATCACAATGTAACTAGGTGATTATAAAGGTGCTCTACAGGTGTCTCCGATGGTACTTTTTGAGTTGGCATAGATCGAGATTAGGATTTGTCACTCCGATTGTTGGAGAGGTATCTTTGGGCCCTCTCGGTAATGCACATCACTATAAGCCTTGCAAGCAATGTGACTAATGAGTTAGTTGCGGGATGATGCATTACGGAACGAGTAAAGAGACATGCCGGTAACGAGATTGAACTAGGTATTGAGATACCAATGATCGAATCTCGGGCAAGTAACATACCGATGACAAAGGGAACAACGTATACCGTTATGCGGTTTGATCGATAAAGATCTTCATAGAATATGTATGAGCCAATATGAGCATCCAGGTTCCGCTATTGGTTATTGACCGGAGATGAGTCTCAGTCATGTCTACATAGTTCTCGAACTCGTAGGGTCCGCACGCTTAACGTTCAGTGACGATCGATATTATGAGTTTATGTGTTTTGATGTACAGATGGTTGTTCGGAGTCACGGATGAGATCAGGGACATGACGAGGAGTCTCTAAATGTTCGAGACGTAAAGATTGATATATTGGAAGGCTATATTCGGACATCGGAAAGGTTCTGAGTGGTTCGGGTATTTATCGGAGTACTGGAGAGTTACGGAATTCGCCGGGGAGTATATGGGCCTTATTGGGCTTTAGGGGAAAGAGAGAGGGGAGGTTGCGCGCCCCCCAAGGCCTAGTCCGAATTGGACTAGGGGGAGGGGCGGCGCCCCCCTCCTTCCTTCTTCCCTTCCCTTCTCTCCTACTCCTACTACATGGAAGGGGGGGATCCTACTCCCGGAGGGAGTAGGACTCCCCAGGGCGCGCCATAGTAGAGGGCCGCCCCCCTCCACTCCTTTATATACGGGGGAGGGGGCACCCCATGGACATACAAGTTAATCAATTGATCTTTTAGCCATGTGCGGTGCCCCCCTCCACCATAATCCACCTCGGTCATATTGTAGCGGTGCTTAGGCGAAGCCCTGCGTTGGTAGCATCATCATCACCGTCATCACGCCGTCGTGCTGACGGAACTCTCCCTCGAAGCTCTGCTAGATCGGAGTTCGTGGGACGTCACCGAGCCGAACATGTGCTGAACTCGGAGGTGCCGTATGTTCGGTACTTGGATCGGTCGGATCGTGAATACGTACGACTACATCAACCGCGTTCTCATAACGCTTCCGCTTACAGTCTACGAGGGTACGTGGACGACACTCTCCCCTCTCGTTGCTATGCATCACCATGATCTTGTGTGTGCGTAGGAATTTTTTTGGAATTACTACGTTCGCCAACAAGCACTATGTTGAGTTATACAATGGCTCGTCTGACGAGGACTACATGGATGAGACAGCGATGATGCAGGCGATCCTTGAAGATGCGAAGCGTGCAGAGGAGCATGTTCTCAATTAAGGGCTTGATCAAGGGTCATCAAGTGCTCAATCGCAATAGGGCGAGTGGTCATTTGACACTGATGGCTGACTTCTTTGCCCCGGATGTACTCCCAATTGACCATTTTCGCTGACGATTTCGGATGCGCAAGACTGTCTTCGATCGTTTGTACTATGACGTCTGACCCTATGATGACTACTTGGTTTGGAAGAAGGACAACGTGGGAATGGTTGGTTTCTATGGTTACTGTCGGTGTACTAAAGTTTGGGTCCTTTAGTACCCAGACTTGTGAACAGGCAGTAGTAGCCTTCCCGACGGCAGGGCTTGCCGGGGAGTAGCCGAGGACAAGCAGAAGACTAGTTGATAAAGTCATAAATAAGACATCCAAGCAGGTAGTTGAAAAGTACTAATGAGTACAGAAGATGAATGTTGCAGTTGTTGGCAAGCAAATGAAGACCTGGAAAGCTCTGTGCGGCAAGATCCCACTACCTTGCCACTGCTCCACCTCAATGACCAACTTGTCACTTGTCAAGTAGGTGTCAAGCGGGCAGGTAGTTAGGTGAGCTTTGTATAGGCACGTGTCAACTCGTTGCTGAAGATACAAATTTAATGATACTCGTCCCAGGAGCGTGTCAAGATAATACGAGGTAGTTGGGCGAACGGCAGAAAAGGAGAGACGATCCTTCCCTAGGAGCTTCACCAGCGTGACACCTCATGGCGCATTCAATGCATTTGTCCTAACCCGTTAGATTTATGTATTTGGCACTATAGCCACTGTTCGTCTTATGTAAAGACCATTTTGCCACTGTGGTGACCCCTTTCCTTATAAATGGAGGCCCATGGCTATCTTTACAAAGGTCGGAACTTTGCTCATTTACACACGTAGCTGCACTTCCCACACAACCTTGCGGGTAAGTTGCCTCCTTATACTTGAGCTTCATACACTCAATACAACAAACAAGGAGTAGGGTTTTACGCTTCACAGCGGCCCGAACCTAGGTAAATCTTTGCGTTGATTGCTACATCTGCTCTTTGTGCACGTTGATCTCCCTAGTCGAACTGTGATGGGACCTTGTCGGTCCCATAGACATACACATGACATCTTTGGTGCGCCAGACAGGGGGTTCACTTGCGCGAACCTGATTTAGCAATCATCACGTCAACTTCATAATCTTCATCGCCTTGGCTCCCAAGAAGAAGGGCGCCACAGCGGCCGGTCCATCTACGTCCAAGTTACCGATGCCAACACAGACAGGCGACGACGTAGGTGGTGACGGAGGAGGCGGAGGCGGCGACCAACTTCCTCAACATTCTGGCGATCCAAGCCAGATGAGCGACATCATCCGGAGCGGGAACGACAGCAACCCGCACGCCACGAGGTCCAAGGACGGACCGTGCTACCTGCGGGCGGTGTGGCAAACTCCAAGGATGACGCGGTGCCATCCAAGACACCCACGTCGGTGCACACACTCCGACCATCTCAGGTCACGCGCGCCGAGCAGTGTCACGACATCGACAGTTCCGGGCGGCCTCATGGCAATGTAGGGGAACGTTGCATGGGAAACAAAAATTTTCCTACGCTCACTAAGATCAATCTAGGAGATGACCATCTACGAGAGGATATATTGGATCTACATACCCTTGTAGATCGCTAAGAAGAAGCCTTAAGAAACGCGATTGATGTAGTCATACTCTTCACGATTCAATCGCGATCCAATCCGATCTAGCGCCGAACGGGCGACACCTCCGCGTCCAGCACACGTGCGGCTCGATGAAGTCTCCTCCTTCTTAATCCAGCAAGAGAGGGAGGAGAAGTAGATGGGATCTCAACCAACACGACCGTATGGTGGAGATGGTGGTGGAGCAATCCCAGTAGGGCTTCGCCAAGCGCCTCCGAAACTACGAACGAGGAAGAACGGGAGAGAGGGGAGGCCGCAAGGCATGGGAATTGTTGTCTCCAGCCCTTGCGCCTCCTCCCTACTATATATAGGGGTGTTGGAGGGCTAGGGGAGCAACCCTAGCCCCTCCTCCAAGGAGGGGAGGTGGCCAAAGGGGGATGAGTGCCCTCCAAGCCAAGTGGACGACCCTCTCCCTTAGTGTTTCCCTTCCCCTAGGCGGATGGGCCTTAGGGGGCTGGTGCGCCTGACCCAATAAGGCTAGGACGCCCCCTATAGCCCATGCACGCGCTAGGTGCCGGAGGGATCCTTTCGGACTCCTCCAGACTCCTCCAAAACCTTCTAGAACCTTCTGGAAGCTTCCTGGTACAATACCGGTAAAACCCGAAACTTTTCCGGTAGCCAAACAATGACTTCCCATATATATATATATATATATATATATATATATATATATATATATATCTTTACCTCCGGACCATTCTGGAGCTCCTCGTGACATCCGGGATCTCATCTAGGACTCCGAACAACATTCCGTCACCAACATGAATATCCTAATACTACTCTAGCGTCACCGAACGTTAAGCATGCTGACCTACGGGTTCGAGAATCATGTGGACATGACTGAGACACCTCTCCAGTCAATAACCAATAGCGGGACCTGGATGCCCATATTGGTTCCCACATATTCCATGAAGATATTTATCGGTCGAACCACGATGCCAATGATTAATTCAATCAATCCCATATGCAGTTCCCTTTGTCTAGCGGTATATTATTTGCCTGAGATTTGATCGTTGGTATCTCCATACCTAGTTCAATCTCATTAGCGGCAAGTCTCTTTACTCGTTCCATAATACAAGATACTATGACTAACTCCTTAGTCACATTGCTTGCAAGCTTTTTATGATGTTGTATTACCGAGAGGGCCTAGAGATACCTCTTCGTCATACGGAGTGACAAAACCCAATCTCGATCCATGCCACCCCAACAGACACCCTCGGAGATACCTGTAGATTAACTTTATGATCACTTAGTTATGAAGGGACATTTGATACACACAAGGCATTCCTCCGGTGTCAGGGAGTTGCATGATCTCATGGTCTTAGGAATAGATACTTGACATGAAGAAAGCAGTGGCAATAAACTAATACGATCAAACGCTATGCTTATGGTTGGGTCTTGTCCATCACATCGTTCTCCTAATGATGTGATCTCATTATCAAATGACAACTCATGTCTATGGTTAGGAAACCTTAACCATATTTAATCAACGAGCTAGTCTAGTAGAGGATCGCGAGGGACATGTTGTTGTCTATGTATCCACACATGTATCTGAGTTTCCGATCAATACAATTCTAGCATGGATAATAAACGATTATCATGAACAGTGAAATATGATAATAACCAATTTATTATTGCCTCTAGGGCATATTTCCAACAGTCTCCCACTTGCACTAGAGTCAGTAATCTAATTCACATCGCCATGTGATTAACACCCAATGAGTTATGGGGTTTGATCATGTTTTGCTTGTGAGAGAGGTTTTTGTGAATGGGTCTGCAACATTCTGATCCGTGTGTACTTCGCAAATCTCTATGTCATATTGTAGATGCTGCTACCATGCTCCAGTTGGAGCTATTCCAAATGGCCGCTCCACTATACGTATCTGGTTTGTTACTCAGAGTCATCCGGATTGGTGTCAAAGCTTGCATCGACGTAACCCTTTACGCCGAACTCTCTATCACCTCCATAACCGAGAAATAGTTACTTATTCCTCTAAGGATAATTTTGACCGCTGTCCAGTGATCCACTCTGGGATCACACTTGTACCCCCTTGCCAGACACATGGAAAGGCACACATCAGGTGCGGTACACAACATGGCATACCATATAGAGCCTATGGGTAAGGCATAGGGGACGAACTTCGTCCTTTCTCTTTCTTCTGCCATGGTCGAGCTTTGAGTCTTACTCAACTTCACACCTTACAACTCAGGCAAGAACTCTTATTTGATTCATCCATTTTGAACTCCTTCAAAACCATGTCAAGGTATGTGCTCTGTAAAAGTCTTATCAGGCGTTGATACATCTCTGTCGTATCTATAATTTTTGATTGTTTCATGCTAATATTCTACAGCTTTCATATACTTTTGGCAAATTTTTATATTATTTTTGGGACTAACATATTGATCCAGTGCCCAGTGCCAGTTCCTGTTTGTTGCATGTTTTTTGTTTCGCAGAATATCCATATCAACAGAGTCATATCTTTGTTCTAGTATCGAGGTGTAATTCTTGAGTTGTAAGTAAATGAAAGTGTGATGATCGTCATTATTAGAGCATTGTCCCATGTGAGGAAAGGATGATGGAAGCTATGATTCCCTCACAAGTCGAGATGAGGCTCCGGACTTAAAATAAAAAAGAGGCCAAAAAGCCCAAAATTAAAAAATTAAAAAAATGAGAGAAAAAGAGAGAAGGGACAATGTTACTATCCTTTCCACACTTGTGCTTCGAGATAGCACCATGTTCTTCATGATAGAGAGTCTCTTATTTTATCACTTTCATATACTAGTGGGAATTTTCCATTATAAGAACTTGGCTTCATTATTCCAATGATGGGCTTCCTAAAATTGCCTTAGGTCTTCGTGAGCAAGCAAGTTGGATGCACACCCACTTAGTTTCTTTTGAGCTTTCATACACTTATAGCTCTAGTGCATCCGTTGCATGGCAATCCCTACTCACTTGCATAGATATCAATTGATGGACATCTCCATAGCCCATTAATTTGCCTAGTTGATGTGAGACTTTCTCCTTTTTGTCTTCTCCTCACAACCACCATATTCTATTCCACCTATAGTGTTATATCCATGGCTCACGCTCATGTATTGCATGAAAGATGAAAAGGCTTGAGAACATTAAAAGTATGAAACAATTGCTTGGCTTGTCATCGGGGTTGTGCATGATGAAATACTTTGTGTGCTGAAGATGGAGCATAGCCAGACTATATGATTTTGTAGGGATAACTTTCTTTAGCCATGATATGTCGAGAAGACATGATTGCTTTATTAGTATGCTTGAAGTATTATTGTCTTAATGTCAAATGATAGACTATTGCTTTGAATCACTCGTGTCTTAATATTCATACCATGATTAGATTATATGATCCACATCAATTTTTTTTCATTTACCTACTTGAGGACGAGCATGAATTAAGCTTGGGGATGTTGATACGTATCTGTTGTATCTATAATTTTTTATTGTTTCATGCCAATATTCAACAACTTCCATATAATTTCGGAAACTTCTTATATTATTTTTGGGACTAGCATATTGATTCAGTGCCCAGTGCCAGTTCCTGTTTGTTGCATGTTTTTTGTTTCACAGAATATCCATATCAAACGGAGTCCAAACGCGATAAAAACTTACGGAGATTTTTTTTTAATATATGTGATTTTTGGGAAATCAACGCGAGACGGTGCCCGAGGGGCCCACAAGCCCTAGGGGCGCACCCCCTACCCTGGGCGCGCGTAGGAGGCTTGTGACCACCACGTAAGGCGGTTGGTGCCCTTCTTATGCCGTAAGAAAGATAATATCTAGATAAAATCGTGTTAAAATTTCAGCCCAATCGGAGTTACGGATCTCCGGGAATTTAAGAAATGATGGAAGGCCTGAAAACAGGAACGCAAAAACAGAAGGAAACAAAGAGAGAGGGAGATCCAATCTCGGAGGGGCTCCCGCCCCTCCACCGCCATGGAGGTCAAGGACTAGAGTGGAAACCCTCCTCCCATCTAGGGGGGAGGCCAAGGAAGAAGAAGAAGGAGGGGGGCTCTCTCCTCCTCTCCCAGTGGCGCCGGAACGCTGCCGGGCCATCATCATGACGGCGATCTACACCAACAACTTCACTGCCATCATCACCAACTCTATCCCCCTCTATGCAATGGTGTAACACCTCTTCTCCCCGCTGTAACCTCTACTTAAACATGGTGGTCAACGCTATATATTATTATCCAATAATGTGTGGCTATCATATGATGTTTGAGTAGATTCGTTTTGTCCTATGGGTTGATTGATGATCGTGAATTGGTTTGAGTTGCATGTTTTATTATTGGTGCTGTCCTATGGTGCTCTCCATGTCGCGCAAGCGTGAGGGATCCCCGCTGTAGGGTTTGCAATATGTTGATGACTCGCTTATGGTGGGTGGCGTGAGTGACAGAAGCACATACCTGAGTAAGTAGGTTGTTTGCGTATGGGAGTAAAGAGGACTTGATACTTTAAAGCTATGGTTGGGTTTTACCTTAATGATCTTTAGTAATTGCGGATGCTTGCTAGAGTTCCAATCATAAGTGCATATGATCCAAGTAGAAAAAGTATGTTAGCTTATGCCTCTCCCTCATATAAAATTGCAATAGTGATTACCGGTCTAGTTATCGATTGACTAGGGACAAATAACTTTCTTGTGACAAAAAGCTCTCTAGTAAAACTAACTTAATTGTTTCTTTATCTAAACAGCCCCTAGGTTTTATTTACATGTTATTTATTATCTTGCAAACCTATCCTACACCTACAAAATACTTCTAGTTTCATACTTGTTCTAGGTGAAGCAAACATAAAGCGTGCGTAGAGTTGTATCGGTGGTCGATAGAACTTGAGGGAATATTTGTTCTACCTTTAGCTCCTCGTTGGGTTCAACACTCTTATTTATAGAGAAAGGCTATAATTGATCCCCTATACTTGTGGGTTATCAGGCGTCTTGATCTATCTCTATAGATCTTGATGCCCAATATGCAAGCATATTTACCCATGTCTTCCTTTGAAAAACTCCTTTCAAACAACCCTCTATGCTTTCTAGAAATTCTACATCATTTCCGATCAACAACATGTCATCCACATATACTTATCAGAAATGTTTTAGTGCTCCCACTCACTTTGTTGTAAATACAAGTTTCTTGCAAACTTTGTATAAATCCAAAAGATTTGATCAAAGCATACATTCCAACTCCAAGATGCTTGCTCCAGTCCATAGAAGGATTGCTCGAGCTTGCATACCTTTTAGCATCCTTAGGATCAACAAAACCTTCTGGTTGTATCACATACAACCTTTCTTCACGGAAACCGTTAAGGAAACTCTGTTTTGACATCCATCTACCAAATTTTGTAATCAAAAAATGCAGCAACTGCTAACATAATCCCAACAGACTTTAGCATTGCTATGAGTGAGAAAGTCTCATCATAGTCAACTCCTTGAACTTATCGTAAACTTCTTTGCGACAAGTCGAGCTTCATAAATGGTGGCATTACCACCAGCGTCTGTCTTAAAAGATCCGTTTGTGCTTAATGGCATGCCGGTCATCAAGCAAGTTTACCAAAGTCCATACTTGGTTTTTATACATGGATTCTACCTCAGATTTCATGGCTCCTAGGCATTTTTTGGAATCTAGGCCCACCATCGCTTCTTCATAGATTCACTGTTGTCTAACAATATGACCTCCAAGACATGATTGCCGTACCACTCAGAGGTGGTATGAGTCCTTGTCGACCTACGAGGCTCGGTAGTAACTTGATCTGAAGCTTCATGATCATCATAATTAGCTTCCTCTTCACTTGGCGCACGCACCGCAGAAACATCTTTTTTGCGTCGTGCTACTTTCTAACTGAAGTGACGGTTCAACAACCTCATCAAGTTCTACCTTCCTCCCACTCAATTCTTTCGAGAGAAACTCCTTCTCTCGAAAGGATCCATTCTTGGCAACAAAGACCTTGCCTTCAGATCTGAGATAGAAGGTGTACACAACTATTTCCTTAGGGTATCCTATGAAGACGCACTTGTCCGCTTTGGGTTCGAGCTTATCAGGCTGAAGCCTTTTCACATAAGCGACGCAACCCCAAACCTTAAGAAACGACAACTTAGGTTTCTTGCCAAACAATAATTCATACGATGTCATCTAAACGTATTTAGATGGTGCCCTATTTAGAGTGAATGTAGTTGTCTCTAATGCATAACCCCAAAACTATAGTGGCAATTCAGTAAGAGACATCATAGATAACACCATATCCAATAGAGTATGATTATGACGTTCGGACACACCATTAAGCTGTGGTGTTCCAGGTGGCATGAGATGTGAAACAATTTCCACATCTGTTTTAAATGTATACTTATACGTCTCCGACGTATCTATAATTTTTGCTTGTTCCATGTTGTTATATTATCATTCTTGGATGTTTTACAATCATTTTATAGCAACTTTATATCATTTTTTTGGACTAACCTATTGACATAGTGCCGAGTGCCAGTTGTTGTTTTTTTTGCTTTTTTTACTTTGCAGAATATCAGTACGAAATGGAGTCCAAACGCAGCGAAACTTTTTGGAGAATTTTTCTGGACCAGAAGACACAACATGGGCCAAAGAAGTACCAGAGGAGAGGCCCGAGGTGGACACAACCCACGTGGGCGCGTCCAAGAGGGTTGTGCCCCCCTTGGTGGCCTCACGCACCGCCTCTTCGCCCTATAAATCCCCAAATATTCCAGAAACCCTAGGGGAGTCGACAAAACACAATTCCAGCTGTCGCAAGTTCCAGAACCACGAAATACCATCTAGACACCATCACGAATGGGTTCATCATCCTCATTGGTGCCTCACCGATGATGCATGAGTAGTTCATCATAGACCTACGGATCCGTAGTCAGTAGCTAGATGGCTCCCTCTCTCTCTCTCTTTTGATTCTCAATACAATGGTCTCTTGGAGATCTATTTGATGTAACTCTTTTTGCAGTGTGTTTGTTGGGATCCGATGAACTTTGAGTTTATGATTAGATCTATATCCATGAATATTATCTGAGTCTTCTTTTGATCTCTTATATGCATGATTATTTATAGCCTCGTATTTCTTCTTCGAATCTTTAGTTTAGTTAGGCCAACTAGATCGATTTTTCTTTCCATGGGAAGAGGTGCTTTGTGATGGGTTCAATTGTGCGGTGTTCTTTCCCAGAGACAAAAGGGGCAGCAAGACACGCATGTATCATTGCTATTAAGGATAACAAGATGGGGGCTATTCCTACATGAATAGATCTCATCTACATGATGTCATTGTTCTTATTGCATTACTACGTTTCTCCATGAACTTAGTACACTAGATGCATGCTGGATAGCAGTCGATGTGTGGAGTAATAGTAGTAGATGCAGGGAGGAGTCGGTCCATTAATCTTGGACGTGATGCCTATATATCGATCATGCCTTGGATATCGTCATACTTATTCGATCTTCTATCAATTGCCCAATAGTAATTTGTTTACCCGCCGTATGCTATTTTCTCGAGAGAAGCCACTAGTGAAATCTACGACCCTCGGGTCTATTCTTTATCATATTTGATTTTAGATCTATTTTTATTTTCTTTTATTTCCAGATCTATTATTCCAAAAACCCAAAAATTCCTAAGAAGGTACCGTTTCAAGTATTTGTTCTTTGTCTGCAGGTACCGTTTACATAGTGTTGCTTGGTTCTCCTACTGGATTGATAATCTTGGTTTCATAACTGAGGGAAATACCTACCGTAGTTATACTACAGCATCCCTTCCTCTTTGGGGAAATACCGATGTAGTTCAAGCGACATCATATACCAAACTTGTAACTCAGATATTCACCTCAAGGATCATATCATAGACATTTTATCTTCTTGTCACGATGATCTTCAACTTTACTCTGAAATTGTTTGAACTTTTCAAATGTTTCAGAGTTGTGTTTCATTAAGTAAATATACCCATATCTACTCAAATCATCAGTGAAGGTAAGAAAATAACGATATCCACTGTGTGCTTCAATACTCATTGGACCGCATACATCAGTATGTATCATTTCTAATAAGTCACCTGCCCGCTCCATTGTACTAGAAAATGGGGTCTTAGTCATATTGCCCATGAGGCATGGTTCGCATGTCTCAAGCGATTCAAAATCGAGTGAGTCCAATGATCCATCAGCATGGAGCTTCTTCATTCACTTTACAACAATATGACCTAAGCAGCAGCGCCACAAATATGTGGTACTATCATCATTAACTTTGCATCTTTTGGCATCAATATTATGAACATTTGTATCACTACAATCAAGATTTAATAAACCATTCACATTGGGTGCATGACCATAGAAGGTATTATTAATGTAAACAGAATAACCATTATTCTCTGACTTAAATGAACAACCGTATTGCAATAAACACGATCTAATCATGTTCATGCTCAACGTAGGCACCAAATAACATTTATCTAGGCTCAACACTAATCCTGAAGGTAGAGGGAACGTGCGATGGTGATCACATCAACCTTGGAAACACTTCCAACATGCATCGTCACCTCGCCCTCAGCTAGTCTCCATTTATTCCGCAGCTTCTATTTCGAGTTACCAATATTAGCAACTGAACCGGTATCTAATACCCAGGTGCTACTAGGAGTACTAGTAAGGTACACATCAATGATATGTATACCAAATATACTTATGTTGAAGTTGCCAGCCTTCTTATCTACCAATTATTTAGGGTAGTTCCACTACTAGTGATTGTTCCCCTTACAATAGAAGCACTTACTCTCGGGTTTGGGTTCAACCTTGGGTTTCTTCACTGGAGCGGCAACTGGCTTGCCATTCGTGAAGTTTCTCTTCTTGCCCTTGCCCTTCTTGAAACCAGTGGTCTTGTTAACCATCAACACTTGATGCTCCTTCTTGATTTCAACCTCCGCGGCCTTAAGCACCACGAATAGCTCCAAGATCATCTCCATCCCTTGCATGTTATAGTTCATCACGAAGCTGTAGTAGCTTGGTGATAGTGACTGGAGAACTCTGTTAATCACTATCTTATCTGGAAGATTAACTCCCACTTGATACAAGCAATTGTAGAACCCAGACATTTTGAGCACATGCTCACTGGCTGGGCTATTCTCCTCCATCTTGTAGGCAAAGAACTTGTCAGAGGTCTCATACCTCTCAACATGGGCATGAGCCTGAAATACCAATTTCATCTCTCGGAACATCTCATATGTTCCATGGCGTTCAAAACGTCTTTGGAGCCCCGATTCTAAGCCGTAAAGCATGGCGCACTAAACTATCAAGTAGTCATCAGAATGTGTCTGCCAGATGTTCACAACACCCATAGACTACACTTGAGGGGGTGGCGCTCTGAGCAGTGCATCAAGGTCATACGCCTTCTGTGCAACAATGAGGACAATCCTAAGATAACGGACCAAGTCCGCATAATTGGTACCATTATCTTTCAACTTAATTAGTTTTCTCTAGGAATGCATCAAAAACAGGGGAGCTACAATGCGAGCTATACACCATAATTTGCAAAGACATTTTGACTATGTTCATGATAATTAATTCAGCTAATCAAATTACTAATGTACTCCAACTCAAATCAACACCCCTCTAGTTGTCTAAGTGTGACATGATCCAAATCCACCAACCCAAGTCCAATCATCACATGAGAAGAGGTAGTTTCAATGGTGAACATCTCCATGCTGATCATATCTACTATATGACTCATGTTTGACCTTTCGGTCTCCCGTGTTCCGAGGCCATGTCTGTAGATGCTAGACTCTTCAAGTTTAACCCAAGTGTTCCACATGTGCAAAACTGGGTTGCACCTATTGTATGCGAACGTAGAGTCTATCACACTCGATCATCACGTGGTGCTTCGAAACGACAAATTTTCACAATGGTGCACACTTGGGGAAAACACAATTTTATCTTGAAATTAAAGTGAGGGATCACCTTATAATGCTACCATCATCCTAAGCAGAATAAGATGCATACAATGATTAACATCACATGCAAATCATAAGTGACATGATATGGCCATCATCTTGTGCTTTTTATCTCCATCTCCAAAGCACTAGCATGATCTCAATCATCACCGACATGACACCATGATCTCCATCATCATGTCGCCATTGGGGTTGTCACGCCAACCATGCTTCTACAACTATTGCTACCATTTAGCGATAAAGTAAAGCATTACATAGCGCTTAATGATTGACAGCAGGTCATACAATAATTAAAGACAACCCTATGGATCCTGCCGGTTGCCGTATTCATCGACATGTAAGTCGTGATAATCTATACAAAACATGATCATCTCATACATCAAATATACCCCATCATGTCTTTGGCCTTATCATATCACAACATCCTCTACTTTGTTGTTGCATGTTTTACGTGGCTGAGGGAGTCCTGGATTAGGGGGTCCTCGGACAGCTGGACTATATACTTGGCCGGACTGTTGCATTATGAAGATACAAGATTGAAGACTTCGTCCCGTGTCCGGGTGGGACTCTCCTTTGCGTGGAAGGCAAGCTTGGCAATTCGGATATGTAGATCTCCTCCCTTGTAACCGACTCTGTGTAACCCTAGCCCCCTCCTGTGTCTATATAAACCGGAGGGTTTAGTCCGTAGGACAACAACAATCAGAATCATAGGCTAGCTTCTAGGGTTTAGCCTCTACGATCTCGTGGTAGATCAACTCTTGTAACACTCATATCATCAAGATCAATCAACCAGGAAGTAGGGTATTACCTCCATCGAGAGGGCCCGAACCTGGGTAAACATCGTGTCCCCTGCCTCCTGTTACCATCCGCCTTAGACGCACAGTTCGGGACCCCCTACCCGAGATCCGTCGGTTTTGACATCGACATTGGTGCTTTCATTGAGAGTTCCACTGTGTCGTCATGATAAGGCTTGATAGCTCGTCTTGTTGTCGAGGACAACATTACCTCAGGGGGAGCCCTGGCTATAAGCCAAACTCTCTGACTAGGCGGCTTCGTCGGGACCGCCCCTCCGGCCATCGCGCCGACGATGACTTCTCGGGTCATCAAAAACAACCTCCATGTCGGCTCGGGATTCGCCGAGCAGATGGATCCAATAGAGCTCTCTTCTCTGAATGAGCTCTTGGATCGCATCGCCGCCCTGGGAGTCGCAACGGACTATGATCGGATCGGGCTTAAACTCGACCTAAGGGAGATTAACTCTCCGCCGGTCACCCATCAGATAGCGATGGTGGAGGAGCAGTGTAGCAATTCTTCCTCTATTTTGAGGACAAATTATGTCCGGATTCCCGAGCCCTCCGAGCCGGACACCCGTCCACGGGAGGACATGGCCCAAGCTTTGAATCTAGAATCAGACAGCGGGCCAGAACTATTGGGCAACATCCAGGAGTCCAAACTACCAAGCTCGGAAACTCCTCCGCCCCTGGGTCTCAGATCGGGTCAGGGTTTGGACCTAAACCTACCCACCCACCCAGATTCAAGTGATCTTTCCCACATTAGACAAGAGCCCCAAGAGACAATACATCACTATTGGGCCAGATTCCTCCTTGTAATGAGCAAGATCAAGGACTGTCGCGAGGAAGACGCAATTTCATTCTTTTGCAAAAATTGCATGGACAAGTGAATTCTCAACGCCATAAGTCGGCATGACATAGCACACTTCGCTAACTTGGCGGCCATAGTACGGAAGTACTGTGCAATGGAAAGCGCCTGGAAAACCCAAACAAAATTTTGGGACCCTCCGGCTCTCACTAAACCCCCTGTCCGAACTAAAAGGGTGTACTCTCGTAAGTCACCCGACCCAATTACAAAGAAGCAAAAGCCCACTACAGGGCATAGAACTGTATTGGAGGGATGGCTCAATGGGACATGCAAAATTCACAGTACAACGGATACCGTGCCAACACGCAGTCTTAGAGCATGTTGGATACTCCGGCAGGTGGCCAAGAGCGGCGAGGATATCCTCATCAACAATACAACAGAGCACCATCCCGTGGAAAATAACAATACAATATTGACAGTCTTCGAGATCTTCGCCTCAAATAATAGGCGCAAACGATCACTCCGCAGCCTTGCCGAGGTCTGCCACGTTGCAACAATAAATCCATGGAACGACACGGCCATAACCTTCAATGCCAGTTACGAACCCCAATTCCGAACAACCCGAGCACCAGCCGCTTTGGTCCTTAGTCCAATTGTGGATGGCTTCCGGCTTACTAAAGTGCTCATGAACGGCGGCAGCGGATTAAACCTCATGTACAAGGAAACTATCAAAAAAATGGAAATAGACAAGAGTCGCATTGAGCAAAGCAACACGACCTTCAGATGAATCATCCCTAGTCGGGAGGCACGATGTGCAGGAAAAATCACACTAGATGTGGTATTTGGCACGCCGGAGAATTATAGGTCCGAAGAAATCACGTTCCAAGTGGCCCCGTTCAGTAGCGGATACCACGCCCTCTTAGGGCGGGAGGCATTCACGATCTTCCAAGCTATACCCCATTACGGGTACATGAAGCTCAAAATGCCCAGGCCCAACGGAATCATCACTCTGGCTAGTGATCCGGACATAGCACTCCGCGCCGAAAATAAAACCGCCACACTAGCCCTCGAGGCATTATCCGAAGCCCTCACAGTCAAAAAACTAACTGTGTTGCGCTCCACGGTGGACAGGGACGACGTGATACTCGACAAAAGACCCAAGTCCACCTCTTTTAAACCAGCGGACGAAATAGTCAAATTCTAGGTCCACCCAACGGACTGAAGGAAATATGCCCTAGAGGCAATAATAAAGTTATTATTTATTTCCTTATATCATGATAAATCTTTATTATTCATGCTAGAATTGTATTAACCAAAAACATAATACATGTGTGAATACATAGACAAACGGAGTGTCACTAGTATGCCTCTACTTGACTAGCTCGTTAATCAAAGATGGTCATGTTTCCTAACCATGAACAAAGAGTTGTTATTTGATTAACGGGATCACATCATTAGGTGAATGATCTGATTGACATGACCCATTCCATTAGCTTAGCACCCGATCGTTTAGTATGTTGCTATTGCTTTCTTCATAACTTATACATGTTCCTATGACTATGAGATTATGCAACTCCCGTTTGCCGGAGAAACACTTTGTGTGCTACCAAACGTCACAACGTAAATGGGTGATTATAAAGGTACTCTACAGGTGTCTCCAAAGGTACATGTTGGGTTGGCGTATTTCGAGATTAGGATTTGTCACTCCGATTGTCAAAGATGTATCTCTCGGCCCTCTCGGTAATGCACATCACATAAGCCTTGCAAGCATTGCAACTAATGAGTTAGTTGCGAGATGATGTATTACAGAACGAGTAAAGAGACTTGCCGGTAATGAGATTGAACTAGGTATTGGGATACCGATGATCGAATCTCGGGCAAGTAACATACCGATGACAAAGGGAACAACGTATGTTGTTATGCGGTCTGACCGATAAAGATCTTCGTAGAATATGTAGGAGGCAATATGAGCATCCAGGTTCCGCTATTGGTTATTGACCGGAGACGTGTCTCGGTCATGTCTACATTGTTCTCGAACCCGTAGGGTCCGCACGCTTAAGGTTTTGATGACAGTTATATTATGAGTTTATGAGTTTTGATGTACCAAAGTTAGTTCGGAGTCCCGGATGTGATCATGGACATGACGAGGAGTCTCGAAATGGTCGAGACATAAAGATTGATATATTGGACGGCTATATTCGGACACCGGAAGTGTTCCGGGTGATTTCGGAGAAAACCGGAGAGCTGGAGGGTTACCGGAACCCCCCCGGGAGAAGTAATGGGCCATATGGGCCTTAGTGGAGAGAGAGAGGGGCAGCCAAAGGTGGGCCGCGCGCCTCCTCCCCCCTGGTCCGAATTGGACTAGGAGGAGTCCTACTTCTTTCCCCCTCCTTTCCTTCTCCCTTTCCTTCTCCCTCTTTCCTTCTCCCTCCCCCCTTTCCTTCTCCCTCCCCACTTCTTTCCCCCTCCTAGTAGGAGTCCTACCCCTACTAGGAGGAGGACTCCTCCTTAGGGGCCGGCCGGCCCCCTCCCCTTGATCCTTTATATACGGGGGCAGGGGGCACCCCTAGAAACACAAGTTGATCCACGTGATCATATTCTCAGCCGTGTGCGGTGCCCCCTTCCACCATAATCCTCGATAATATTGTAGCGGTGCTTAGGCGAAGCCCTGCGACGATAGTACATCAAGATCGTCACCACGCCGTCGTGCTGACGGAACTCTTCCCCGACACTTTGCTGGATCGGAGTCCGGGGATCGTCATCGAGCTGAACGTGTGCTAAAACTCGGAGGTGCCGTAGTTTCGGTGCTTGATCGGTCGGGCCGTGAAGACATACGACTACATAAACCGCGTTGTGCTAACGCTTCCGCTGTCGGTCTACAAGGGTACGTAGATCACACTCTCCCCTCTCGTTGCTATGCATCACCATGATCTTGTGTGTGCGTAGGAATTTTTTTGAAATTACTACGTTCCCCAACAGTGGCATCCGAGCCTAGGTTTTATATGTTGATGTTATATGCACGAGTAGAACACAAGTGAGTTGTGGGCGATATAAGTCATACTGCTTACCAGCATGTCATACTTTGGTTCGGCGGTATTGTTGGACGAAGCGGCCCGGACCGACATTACGCGTACGCTTACGCGAGACCGGTTCTCCCGACGTGCTTTGCACATAGGTGGCTTGCGGGTGACAGTTTCTCCAACTTTAGTTGAGCCGAGTGTGGCTACGCCCAGTCCTTGCGAAGGTTAAAACAACACCAACTTGACAAACTATCGTTGTGGTTTTGATGCGTAGGTAAGATTGGTTCTTGCTTAAGCCCGTAGCAGCCACGTAAAACTTGCAACAACAAAGTAGAGGACGTCTAACTTGTTTTTGCAGGGCATGTTGTGATGTGATATGGTCAAGACATGATGCTAAATTTTATTGTATGAGATGATCATGTTTTGTAACCGAGTTATCAGCAACTGGCAGGAGCCATATGGTTGTCGCTTTATTGTATGCAATGCAATCGCGCTGTAATGCTTTACTTTATCACTAAGCGGTAGCGATAGTCGTGGAAGCATAAGATTGGCGAGACGACAATGATGCTACGATGGAGATCAAGGTGTCGGGCTGGTGACGATGGTGATCACGACGGTGCTTCGAAGATGGAGATCACAAGCACAAGATGATGATGGCCATATCATATCACTTATATTGATTGCATGTGATGTTTATCTTTTATGCATCTTATCTTGCTTTGATTGACGATAGCATTATAAGATGATCTCTCACTAATTATCAAGAAGTGTTCTCCCTGAGTATACACCGTTGCGAAAGTTCTTCGTGCTGAGACACCACGTGATGATCGGGTGTGATAGGCTCTACGTTCAAATACAACGGGTGCAAAACAGTTGCACACGCGGAATACTCAGGTTATACTTGACGAGCCAAGCATATACAGATATGGCCTCGGAACACGGAGACCGAAGGTCGAGCGCGAATCATATAGTAGATATGATGAACATAGTGACGTTCACCAATGAAACTACTCCATCTCACGTGATGATCGGACATGGTTTAGTTGATTTGGATCACATAATCACTTAGAGGATTAGAGGGATGTCTATCTAAGTGGGAGTTCTTTAAGTAAATTAATTGAACCTAAATTTATCATGAAACTTAGTACCTGATAGTATCTTGCTTGTTTATGCTTGACTGTAGATAGATGGCTCGTGCTGTTGTTCCATTGAATTTTAATGCGTTCCTTGAGAAAGCAAAGTTGAAAGATGATGGTAGCAATTACACGGACTAGGTCCGTAACTTGAGGATTATCCTCATTGCTGCACAGAAGAATTACGTCCTGGAAGCACCGCTGGGTGCCAGGCCTGCTGCTGGAGCAACACCAGATGTTTTGAACGTCTGGAAGAGCAAAGCTGATGACTACTCGATAGTTCAGTGTGCCATGCTTTACGGCTTAGAATCGGGACTTCAACGATGTTTTGAACGTCATGGAGCATATGAGATGTTCCAGGAGTTGAAGTTAATATTTCAAGCAAATGCCCGGATTGAGAGATATGAAGTCTCCAATAAGTTCTATAGCTGCAAGATGGAGGAGAACAGTTCTGTCAGTGAGCATATACTCAAAATGTCTGGGTATAATAATCACTTGATTCAATTGGGAGTTAATCTTCCAGATGATTGCGTCATTGACAGAATTCTCCAATCACTGCCACCAAGCTACAAGAGCTTCGTGATGAACTATAATATGCAAGGGATGAATAAGACTATTCCCGAGCTCTTCGCAATGCTGAAAGCTGCGGAGGTAGAAATCAAGAAGGACCATCAAGTGTTGATGGTCAACAAGACCACTAGTTTCAAGAAAAAGGGCAAAGGGAAGAAGAAGGGGAACTTCAAAAAGAACAGCAAGCAAGTTGCTACTCAAGAGAAGAAACCCAAACCTGGACCTGAGCCTGAAACTGAGTGCTTCTACTGCAAGCAGACTGGTCACTGGAAGCGGAACTGCCCCAAGTATTTGGCGGATAAGAAGGATGGCAAGGTGAACAAAGGTGTATGTGATATACATGTTATTGATGTGTACCTTACGAATGCTCGCAGTAGCACCTGGGTATTTGATACTGGTTCTGTTGCTAATATTTGCAACTCGAAACAGGGACTACGGATTAAGCGAAGATTGGCTAAGGACGAGGTGACGATGCGTGTGGGAAACGGTTCCAAAGTCGATGTGATCGCAGTCGGCACGCTACCTCTACATCTACCTTCGGGGTTAATATTAGACCTAAATAATTGTTATTTGGTGCCAGCGTTAAGCATGAACATTATATCTGGATCTTGTTTGATGCGAGACGGTTATTCATTTAAATCTGAGAATAATGGTTGTTCTATTTATATGAGTAATATCTTTTATGGTCATGCACCCTTAAAGAGTGGTCTATTTTTATTGAATCTCGATAGTATTGACACACATATTCATAGTGTTGAAGCCAAAAGATGCAGAGTTGATAATGATAGTGCAACTTATTTGTGGCACTGCCGTTTGGGTCATATCGGTATAAAGCGCATGAAGAAACTCCATACTGATGGGATTTTGGAACCACTTGATTATGAATCACTTGGTACTTGCGAACCGTGCCTTATGGGTAAGATGCAAAAACACCGTTCTCCGGTACTATGGAGAGAGCAACAGATTTGTTGGAAATCATACATACAGATGTATGTGGTCCGATGAACGTTGAGGCTCATGGCGGATATCGTTATTTTCTCACCTTCACAGATGACTTAAGCAGATATGGGTATATCTACTTAATGAAACACAAGTCTGAAACATTTGAAAAGTTCAAAGAATTTCAGAGTGAAGTTGAAAATCATTGTAACAAGAAAATAAAATTCCTATGATCTGATCGTGGAGGAGAATATTTGAGTTACGAGTTTGGTGTACATTTGAAAAATTGTGGAATAGTTTCGCAACTCACGCCACCCGGAACACCACAGCGTAATGGTGTGTCCGAACGTCGTAATCGTACTTTACTAGATATGGTGCGATCTATGATGTCTCTTACTGATTTACCGCTATCGTTTTGGGGATACGCTCTAGAGACGGCCGCATTCACGTTAAATAGGGCACCGTCAAAATCCGTTGAGACGACGCCTTATGAACTGTGGTTTGGCAAGAAACCAAAGTTGTCGTTTCTGAAAGTTTGGGGCTGCGATGCTTATGTGAAAAAGCTTCAACCTGATAAGCTCGAACCCAAATCGGAGAAATGTGTCTTCATAGGATATCCAAAGGAAACTATTGGATACACCTTCTATCACAGATCCGAAGGCAAGACTTTTGTTGCTAAATTCGGAAACTTTCTGGAGAAGGAGTTTCTCTCGAAAGAAGTGAGTGGGAGGAAAGTAGAACTTGACGACGTAACTGTACCTACTCCCTTATTGGAAAGTAGTACATCACAAAAACCTGTTTCCGTGACACCTACACCAGTTAGTGAGGAAGCTAATGATGATGATCATGAAACTTCAGAACAAGATACTACTGAACCTCGTAGATCAACCAGAGTGAGATCCGCGCCAGAGTGGTACGGTAATCCTGTTCTGGAAGTCATGCTACTAGATCATGATGAACCTACGAACTATGAAGAAGCGATGGTGAGCCCAGATTCTGCAAAATGGCTTGAAGCCATGAAATCTGCGATGGGATCCATGTATGAGAACAAAGTATGGACTTTGGTTGACTTGCTCGATGATCGGCAAGCAATTGGGAATAAATGGATCTTCAAGAAGAAGACTGACGCTGACGGTAATATTATTGTCTACAAAGCTCGACTTGTCGCAAAAGGTTTTCGGCAAGTTCAAGGGATTGACTACGATGAGACCTTCTCACCCGTAGCGATGCTTAAGTCTGTCCGAATCATGTTAGCAATTGCCGCATTTTATGTTTATGAAATTTGGCAGATGGATGTCAAAACTGCATTCCTGAATTGATTTATGGAAGAAGAGTTGTATATGATGCAACCAGAAGGTTTTGTCGATCCAAAGGGAGCTACAAAGTGTGCAAGCTCCAGCGATCCATTTATGGACTAGTGCAAGCCTCTCGGAGTTGGAATGAACACTTTGATAGTGTGATCAAAGCATTTGGTTTTATACAGACTTTTGGAGAAGCCTGTATTTACAAGAAAGTGAGTGGGAGCTCTGTAGCATTTCTGATATTATATGTGGATGACATATTACTAATTGGAAATGATATAGAATTTTTGGATAGCACAAAGGGATACTTGAATAAGAGTTTTTCAATGAAAGACCTCGGTGAAGCTGCTTACATATTAGGCATTAAGATCTATAGAGATAGATCAAGACGCTTAATTGGACTTTCACAAAGCACATACCTTGACAAAGTTTTGAAGAAGTTCAAAATGGATCAAGCAAAGAAAGGGTTCTTGCCTGTGTTACAAGGTGTGAAGTTGAGTAAGACTCAATGCCCGACCACTGCAGAAGATAGAGAGAAAATGAAAGATGTTCCCTATGCTTCAGCCATAGGCTCTATCATGTATGCAATGCTGTGTACCAGACCTGATGTGTGCCTTGCTATAAGTTTAGCAGGGAGGTACCAAAGTGATCCAGGAGTGGATCACTGGACAGCGGTCAAGAACATCCTGAAATACCTGAAAAGGACTAAGGATATGTTTCTCATATATGGAGGTGACAAAGAGCTCATCGTAAAAGGTTACGTTGATGCAAGCTTTGACACTGATCCGGACGATTCTAAATCGCAAACCGGATACGTGTTTACATTAAACGGTGGAGCTGTCAGTTGGTGCAGTTCTAAACAAAGCGTTGTGGCGGGATCTACATGTGAGGCGGAGTACATAGCTGCTTCGGAAGCAGCAAATGAAGGAGTCTGGATGAAGGAGTTCATATCCGATCTAGGTGTCATACCTAGTGCATCGGGTCCAATGAAAATCTTTTGTGACAATACTGGTGCAATTGCATTGGCAAAGGAATCCAGATTTCACAAGAGAACCAAGCACATCAAGAGACGCTTCAATTCCATCCGGGATCTAGTCCAGGTGGGAGACATAGAGATTTGCAAGATACATACGGATCTGAATGTTGCAGACCCGTTGACTAAGCCTCTTCCACGAGCAAAACATGATAAGCACCAAGGCTCCATGGGTGTTAGAATCATTACTGTGTAATCTAGATTATTGACTCTAGTGCAAGTGGGAGACTAAAGGAAATATGCCCTAGAGGCAATAATAAAGTTATTATTTATTTCCTTATAGCAGGATAAATGTTTATTATTCATGCTAGAATTGTATTAACCGGAAACATAATACATGTGTGAATACATAGACAAACGGAGTGTCACTAGTATGCCTCTACTTGACTAGCTCGTTAATCAAAGATGGTTATGTTTCCTAACCATGAACAAAGAGTTGTTATTTGATTAACGGGATCACATCATTAGGTGAATGATCTGATTGACATGACCCATTCCATTAGCTTAGCACCCGATCGTTTAGTATGTTGCTATTGCTTTCTTCATAACTTATACATGTTCCTATGACTATGAGATTATGCAACTCCCGTTTGCCGGAGGAACACTTTGTGTGCTACCAAATGTCACAACGTAAATGGGTGATTGTAAAGGTACTCTACAGGTGTCTCCAAAGGTACATGTTGGGTTGGCGTATTTCGAGATTAGGATTTGTCACTCCGATTGTCGGAGAGGTATCTCTGGGCCCTCTAGGTAATGCACATCACATAAGCCTTGCAAGCATTGCAACTAATGAGTTAGTTGCGAGATGATGTATTATGGAACGAGTAAAGAGACCTGCCGGTAACGAGATTGAACTAGGTATTGAGATACCGACGATCGAATCTCGGGCAAGTAACATACCGATGACAAAGGGAACAACGTATGTTGTTATGCGGTCTGACCGATAAAGATCTTCGTAGAATATGTAGGAGCCAATATGAGCATCCAGGTTTCGCTATTGGTTATTGACCGGAGACGTGTCTCGGTCATGTCTACATTGTTCTCGAACCCATAGGGTCCGCACGCTTAAGGTTTCGATGACAGTTATATTATGAGTTTTGATGTACCGAAGTTAGTTCGGAGTCCCGGATGTGATCACGGACATGACGAGGAGTCTCGAAATGGTCGAGACATAAAGATTGATATATTGGACGGCTATATTCGAACACCGGAAGTGTTCCGGGTGATTTCGGAGAAAACCGGAGAGCCGGAGGGTTACCGGAACCCCCCCCCGAGAGAAGTAATGGGCCATATGGGCCTTAGTGGAGAGAGAGAGGGGCAGCCAAAGGTGGGTCGCGCGCCTCCTCCCCCCTGGTCCGAATTGGACTAGGAGAGGGGGGGCGGCGCCCCCTTTTCCTTCTCCCTCCCCACTTCTTTCCCCCCTCCTAGTAGGATTCCTACTCCTACTAGGAGGAGGACTCCTCCTTGTCGCGCCATAGGGGCCGGCCGGCCTCCTCCCCTTGATCCTTTATATACGGGGGCAGGGGGCACCCCTAGAAACACAAGTTGATCCACGTGATCATATTCTCAGCCGTGTGCGGTGCCCCCTTCCACCATAATCCTCGATAATATTGTAGCGGTGCTTAGGCGAAGCCCTGCGACGATAGTACATCAATATCGTCACCACGCCATCGTGCTGACGGAACTCTTCCCCGACACTTTGCTGGATCGGAGTCCGGGGATCATCATCGAGCTGAACGTGTGCTAAAACTCGGAGGTGCCGTAGTTTCGGTGCTTGATCGGTCGGGCCGTGAAGACGTACGACTACATCAACCGCGTTGTGCTAACGCTTCCGCTGTCGGTCTACAAGGATACGTAGATCACACTCTCCCCTCTCGTTGCTATGCATCACCATGATCTTGCGTGTGTGTAGGAATTTTTTTGAAATTACTACGTTCCCCAACACGGACCCTATCAAAACAGCATCCATCGGGGCACAGCTGAACCCCACAACGGACGCCGCACTGCGGGAGTTCTTGCGCGAGAATTGGGACATTTTTGCCTGGCATCCTTCAGAGATGCCAGGAATCCCACGCAGGCTGGCCGAGCATAGCCTTAACATCCTAAAGGGGTTCAAGCCGGTCAAGCAGACTCTTCGACGTTTCTTGGAGCCTAAGTGACAAGCCATGGGAGAAGAGCTAGCCAAGTTACTCAAGGCTGGATTTATTAGAGAAATAAAACATCTGGACTGGTTAGCGAACCTAGTGATGGTACCAAAGAAGGACAAATCCTGGCACCTATGTGTCGATTTCAAGGACCTTAACAAGGCTTGCCCCAAGGATCCCTCCCCCCTCCCCCGCATTGATCAAATTATCGATGCTACCGCAGGACACGACTCATTGTGCCTCCTCGACACATACTCCGGATCCCATAAAATTAAGATGGCAGAGCCCAATCAAGCCGCAACGGCATTCATCACTCCATACGGCCCCTTCTGTTTCAACACCATGCCTTTCGGGCTAAAAAACGCTGGTGCAACCTATCAACGCATGATTCAGATATGCCTGGAAACACAAATCGGCAAAATAGTGGAGGCATACGTAGACGATGTGGTCATTAAAACAAGACACGTCGAATCCTTAATAGACGACTTGAGGCTCACGTTCGACAATCTCCGAACATATGACATCAAGCTCAATCCGGAAAAATGCATTTTTGGCGTGCCCGCCGGAAAGCCCTTGGGCTTCATCGTCTCCAATAGAGGAATTGAAGCAAATCCAGCTAAAATCCAAGCTTTGTCACAGTTGGCTATCCCAACAGACCT
This sequence comes from Triticum urartu, assembly GCF_056163025.1. Lineage (NCBI taxonomy): Eukaryota > Viridiplantae > Streptophyta > Magnoliopsida > Poales > Poaceae > Triticum > Triticum urartu. The sequence continues at coordinate 299,637,632 of NC_141877.1, forward strand.
CAAGCAAATCCAGAAGTTAACGGGATGCGTGGCTGCCTTAAGCCACTTCATCTCCCGATTAGGAGAAAAGGCACTACCTCTTTATCGCCTTCTTCGACGCACCGAACACTTCGAGTGGACGGATGCGGCCACGGCCGGATTGGAAGAAATAAAGGCCGTATTGGCCACCAACCCAATCTTGGCCACGCCAAATGTCGGCGAACCAATGCTGTTATATATAGCGGCAACTCACCAAGTTGTAAGCGATGTGCTCGTCGTCGAACGAGAGACGGACGGACATAAGTTCCCGCTTCAAAAGCCGGTATACTATGTATCCACTGTCCTCACTCCATGCAAATCATGGTACCCACATTACCAAAAGATAGCATACGCGGTCTTCATGGCATCCCGGAAACTACGACACTACTTTCAAGAGTGTTCAATTACGGTGGCCTCCGAAGTACCACTCAACAACATAATAAATAACCGCGATGCCACGGGCCAGATTGCCAAATGGGCTATCGAGCTCCTCCCGTTCGACATAACATACAAACCACGGCGAGCCATTAAGTCGCAAGTACTGGCTGACTTCGTTACCAAATGGAAGGAAGCTGAACTCCCTAAAGAGTACGGCGTGTGCCCAATTGGATCATGCACTTTGATGGCTCTAAGATGTTGGCTGGTCTGGGGGCAGGCATCGTCCTGACATCCCCCACTGGAGATACAGTCCAATACGTACTCCAAATATTATACATAGACTCCAACAATGCAGCAGAATATGAGGCCCTGTTGCATGGTCTCCGGATGGCAGTCTCCATGGGCATTCAACGCCTAGAGGTCAGGGGATTCGAACCTCGCAATATCCCAAATAAATGGGGACTTTGATGCCAAGGACCCAAAAATGGCGGTTTACCGCAATGCCGTCCTCAAAATGTCAACTTGATTCGAGGGCCTTGAATTCCACCATGTGGTCCGAGAAAACAATCAAGCAGCGGATATCCTCGCCCGCATTGGCGCTAAGCGCGACCCTGTCCCACCTAATATCTCTTTGGAAAGGCTGTTTAAGCCATCTGGGGTGTGGGATGGGGAGACCGGTAAGAACAGTCTGGATCCGACCACAACACCAGACCCCGAACACTCTGACGTAATTGGAGGCTCTGCCACCAAAATAACACCTTCGGCCCATGTAATTATTGCTGTCATCGCCCTGTGGACAGAACCCTTCTTGGCTTACCTCACTAGGCAGGAACTCCCTGACGACCCAAACGAGGCATGTTGCATTGTGCGGCGGTCTAAAGCCTACAAGGTCCACAAGGGGGAGCTTTATAAGAAAAGCACTACAAGAGTACTCCAAAGGTGCATCTCCGAAGAGGAAGGATGTCAACTTTTGGCAGAAATTCATGCTGGACTTGGCGGCCACCACGCCGCAGCTCGGGCCCTTGTAAGCAAGGCCTTCCGTACAGGTTTTTACTGGCCGATGGCCCGAGCGGATGCACAGGACCTCCTTCAACATTGCGTCGGTTGCCAGCTTTTTGCAAACCAAAGCCATATGCCGCCTACCGCTCTCCAAACAATCCCCATTACTTGGCCCTTTGCAGTCTGGGGGCTTGACATGGTCGGACCCCTTAAAGGGGGAAGCCATAAGAAAAAATACCTCTTGGTCATGGTGGATAAATTCACCAGATGGATAGAGGCCAAACCAGTTAAAACGGCTGAGTCTGGACCAGTGATAGAATTCATATCCGGGGTTGTACACCATTACGGTATCCCCCACAACATCATCACCGATAACGGCTTGAACTTTACAGCCGATGATGTAAAAACTTGGTGCAGCAAAATGTGCATTAAGGTCGATTATGCCTCTGTCTATCACCCACAAACTAACGGTCAAGTCAAGCGAGCAAATGGTCTTATCATGAGCGGCATTAAACCCAGATTAGTATGATCCTTGAAGGAATCAGATACGCACTGGGTGGAGGAGCTTGACTCCGTACTATGGGGGCTACGGACCACGCTGAATCGCACTATCGGATACACACCGTTCTTTATGGTGTACGGTGCAGAGGCGGTATTGCCCTGCGACATTATTCAAGACTCACCTCGAGTGCACATGTACGAAGAGAAAGAAGCCGAGCTTGATCGGCAGGACAATTTGGACACCCTGGAGGAGGAGCATGACGTGGCAAAAGCCCGTTCCGCATTCTATCAGCAATAGGCTCGGCGGTATCAAAGCAGAGAAGTACATGCCAAAACTTATAACGTTGGCGAACTCATTCTACGCCTACCGGAGAAGAAAAAGGACAAGCTCAAGCCCAAATGGGAAGGTCCCTTCGTCATTGACAAAGTTCTGACCGGTGGAGCGTACCGTCTGCGGGATGCATCGGACAATCGACTCGAGCCAAACCCATGGAACGCAGCCAGACTCCGAAGGTTCTATGCCTAGCGCCGGACTCTGGGTTTGTCTCCTTACCTCCATCAATTTTTTATATATTCGTTATCTGTCTTTTCTTTCTTTCTTTCTTCCCTTTTTCTTCACGGCCTTAAAAGGTTAAAATGTGTCTTGACTGCACAATCTTGCCACGCTAAGCGTGCTCATTATACCTGGGGGGTTCTTATGTGTCGGGCTCTATGCCCCCCGCACATGCGTTACTTTTCCACATGTACCTTTTCTTCGCCATTATATGCATCGATATGACTTAAGTTTTGGCCAAGCTGGGTTGCCTGGCTCTTGTGTTTATGCCCTACGTTCCCGTTAATTCGGCTAGGGCATAAGGGGAGCACCTCTGCGATTGTTACTGCCAGGTCAGCCAGATGTGTACCTCAGACTGGGTGAAGCCGAAAGCTAGCGTTCTTAAGGGAATATTCGGTCGGTGAAAAAAAGATGACTTTTATTTATTGTAATACATGCCCCCAGATGTCTATATCCCGCGTCTCTTTTCGCAGTTCGGACATGCACATTAATGCATGCGTACCCAGGGAAAGGAACCCTTAACAGAACTATTCTCCCTCGAAGATGTTTCTTACTATCCATGTAATATAACATAGCTAGTTGGGTACTTGTTTGTTCAAGCACTTATGACCCCTACGCCTGGTTTCCATGCATACCGCAGTTTTTACATAACCGAGCAGGTATTCGGATACACTCCGGACTGTCAGGTCCAGAGGTTGAAGCGAAAAGGTTCTCCATGACAAATGATTTACAATCCGGCTAGAGACAATATATGTCAATTGAAGTACACAGTCACTTAGACTGACTAAATTCTTCTTCTATACCATCCAATAGGCTGTCTAGCCTACAATCCTGTTGGGAATACTTTGCGGCTAATTTAACCTGGTCATACACCAAAACTGACAGGGATCTCTTTCCCATCAGACCCCACAGGTCCGACCTCGGCCATGTGGTTCGGGTCAGCCTTGGTATATCGCGTCTTCACCATGGCCCAGGCTTCCCTTGCACCTTGTCGGCAGGCTGATATCTTCCATAATCGGAAGCGCCGCCGCGCTCCCTTGAGCATCTCTACAAGCTCCCCCATGCCTCCTGGCAGGCAGGCGGATGGCCACAAGGCTTGGGCAATGCCCTGCATCACCTGCCGAACTTGTTCGTGCAGTTGTAAGAGCTCTGGCAGAAGACCACCCGCAGACCCGGGCATCTCCTCTGCACGACGACCCATCATCATACGTGCAGATATAACTCTGTTAGCCGGTTTCTTCGCCGAACTCTATAAAAGTTCATTCAAGCACTTACTAAAAATGCCACGCCGAAGCCTCTTATTCTCCTTTACGGAGTCAGCTAGATGGGCCCGAACATTGTTAAGTTCAACGCCCAGCCAGGTATTGGCATCTTGGAGATCGTTTCTCTCCCGCCTAACCTGCATAAGCACGCGCTCGCCAGCCCTTAGCTGTCGTTGAGCATGTTGCTCATCCCCTCGCACGACCTCTGGATTCACTCCGGGATCAACTACAGAATCTATTGTTAGATTCGCATGTATGCCGAGTATTAACTGGTACATGGCATTCTTTTAGATAGAAACAAGTGTTACCAGATGGGGCCTTCTCGGACTCCTTCAGTGCGGCAACTGCGGCCCGTAGTTGGGCTTTGCACTCCTCCAGCTCTTGAGACAACTGGGTATTCTTCTCCGTAAGAACCTACGCAAACAATGATCCTTAAATTAGTTCTGCCAACTGTTTCAAGTCTCAGGGGCTACTGATATACATAATTATTAGATTTTCTTACCCGTATATCCTTCACATACTGGTCCGTGGCTTGGGCAAGACCATTTTGAGCAGCTCGGATGTACGTGTCTCCTGAGTTGAAGGCATCGAACGCCTCTTGAGAGAAACAACTATTGTGGAGTACGGCCCGGCGACGCCTGTGATTCATGGCACTCTCTACTTCGGAATTCGTAGAGGACAGCCTATCCGCATCCTCTGTAGGATGAACATCCGGTGTTGGCCCCGCGTTAGCATCCGCCTCTAAGTCTGGCTCTGGAGCCCGGCTGGTGGAAGCTTGGCCAGCAGGCTCTCCGAATATGGTCCGGCGAGCGTTTTTCCTTCTAGAAACCATGGACGTTATTATATTTAAAAGACGACAACCACAGAGCGGGGTTCTTTTTCATACCTCTGTGATGACGTCTCAGTCTTGACCGCCTTCCTTTTAAGTTTACCCAGCTTCGGTGCCTCTTGTTGGTGAGTCACTGCGGGTTCGGCATGGCGTCCCGAGAGCCTTCCTTGTAAAACACCATATGTGTGCGGTAGGTGAAGTGCGAAAAGGGAATCCTTCTCAGAAGTCGGGACTTCGGTTTTACTTACATGTGATGCAGGGAGCAGTCCAGGATAATCGGCCATGATGGCCACTAAGGCACCGTTGTAGCTTAACTGACAGAACGTCCTGTCGACGAGCTCCAAGAATGTGTCCGGATCTTCTTCGAGTCCGGGGTCGGGGGCCCGGTTAGGGTCCTCTGGTTGTGGAGGTGGGCTGTGGACCTCCCTCATAGCTTTTCGCAGTTCTTGCTATGAAATAGCAAGGTAAATACTTATGACGAAGAATGTGGGAAGATCTGGAGTAGAAAGTAGCAGCTCACCCAGTTTGGGGGGTTGTACAGGGAGAATCCATCCCATGGCTTGATGTGGATGAACTCCCCTTCCTCTCCTTTATATAGATCGGACAGTATTTTCGCTAGAGGAGCAACGGAGTCCGGTCCGTTACGACCGCAGCGGGTGGCATCGTCTCCTCCATTGAAGTGCCACATGGGTTGACCCCGATATTGAAGTGGCTGCACCCCCCGCATTATACATATTGACATAACTTCGATTATTGTCAATCCTGATCTGGCCAGCGTTTTAATCCGGCCCATCAGGTAAAGGACCTCTCTATCATCTTCCTCTTGGGGGTCCCGAGGGTGCCAATTGCGGCGTTTCTTCAGAGGGGTGTTATTGAACTTAGGAAGGCCCATCCGAATAGGATCCGGAAGAGGGACGTCCGCCATATAAAACCACTCCAAAGGCCAGTCTTCGGATGTCTTCTTCGGAGTACCGGACAGGTATCCGGTCCCGGCGATGCGCCATATCTCGGCTCCGCCCACTTGATATAGTGACCCCTCCTGTGTACGGGGTACGAGGCAGAATAGCCTCTTCCATAGCTCGAAATGAGCTTCGCAGCCCAAAACACAGCTCGCAAAAGGCGACGTAGCCAGCGATGTGTAGTATGGAGGCGGGAGTAAAGTTATGCAACTAGAGGCCGTAGAACTTCAGGAGCCCGCGGAGGAATGGATGGATTGGAAATCCAAGCCCCCTTAGTAAGTAAGGGACAAGGCATACCCGCTCCCCCATGGATGGGTTGGGAAAGCTCTCCACTTGCTCCCCGCCATTGTAAGTGGCAAGTCCGGCTCGAACGGGGACCATATACGCTGGAGGGAGAAACCCCTGGGTCTATAACTCTACTAATTGACTGTGGGGGACGGAACACTTCTTCAAATCACTTGGCTTAGGGCTATGGGAGCGAGAGGAGGAGCTACGATGGCCGGCCATGATGGGATGGAATTTTTTCGGGCGCGCTCCGATGGATACTCGCTGTGGGAAGATGGTGTGATCTGGATCTTAGGATCCCCGTCTCTTTAAATAGACGATTTACCCGCATGGTTAGGGTGGCAAGTGTAAAAATGCCCCGACTTCTCGCATTCGCTCGACACGTGGAGGATAGCCATTATTAGGCGCAGAAGCCAAGGAGTGCAACATTCATGGGAAGCCGGACACTACTCGACAGGTATTCGGAATTTGGAGAAGAACCCGCCTTGTAATGCCGAAGACAATCTGCGCACTGGACTCATCGTCATTGAAGCCTGGTTCGGGGGCTACTGAGGGAGTCCTGGATTAGGGGGTCCTCGGACAGCCGGACTATATACTTTGGCCAGACTGTTGGATTATGAAGATACAAGATTGAAGACTTTGTCCCGTGTCCGGGTGGGACTCTCCTTTGCGTGGAAGGCAAGCTTGGCAATTCGGATATGTAGATCTCCTCCCTTGTAACCGACTCTGTGTAACCCTAGCCCCCTCCGATGTCTATATAAACCGGAGGGTTTAGTCCGTAGGACAACAACAATCAGAATCATAGGCTAGCTTCTAGGGTTTAGCCTCTACGATCTTGTGGTAGATCAACTCTTGTAATACTCATATCATCAAGATCAATCAAGCAGGAAGTAGGGTATTACCTCCATCGAGAGGGCCCGAACCTGGGTAAACATCGTGTCCCCTGCCTCCTGTTACCATCCGCCTTAGATGCACAGTTCGAGACCCCCTACCCGAGATCCGCCGGTTTTGACACCGACAGTGGCTGCTATGGGTAACTAATAAGAACCGTTCATACCTACGCAAAGCCACAAGGTGATATACAAGTTGCTATTTAACCTTCTACAAGGACCGCCTTTGTCGAATCCGATTCAACTAAGGTGGGAGAGACAGACACACGCCAGCCATCTTTATGCAACAAGTTGCATGTCAGTCGATGGAACCGGTCTCATGTACGTGGACATGTAAAGTTGGTCTGGGCTGCTTCATCCCACAATACCACTGAATCAAGAAAAGACCAAGGAAGGAAGCAATCTGAATATCAATGCCCACAAACTCCTTTGTGTTCTACTTGTGATGTCATCTATGCATAGACCTAGCTCATGATACCACTGTAGGGGAACGTTGCATGGGAAACAAAAAAATTCCTACGCTCACCAAGATCAATCTAGGAGATGACCATCAATGAGAGGAGAGATTGGATCTACATACCGTTGTAGATCATTAAGAGGAAGCGTTAAGAAACGCAGTTGATGTAGTTGTACTCTTCACGAAACAATCCGATCTAGCGCTGAACGGGCGACACCTCCGCATTCAGCACACGTGCGACTCGATGACGTCTCCTCCTTGTTGACCCAACAAGAGAGGGAGGAGAAGTAGATGGGATCTCAACCAGCACAACGACATGGTGGAGATGGTGGTGGAGCAATCCCAGTAGGGCTTCGCCAAGCGCCTCCGGAACTACGAATGGGGAAGAACGGGAGAGAGGGGAGCCCGCAGGGCGTGGTAATTGTTGTCTCCAGCCCTTGCGCCTCCTTCCTACTATATATAGGGATGTTCAAGGGCTGGGCGCGCAGCCCTAGCTGAGGGAGTCCTGGATTAGGGGGTCCCCGGGCGTCCGGGCTATCTGCCATGGGCCGGACTGATGGGCCGTGAAGATACAAGATAGAAGGCCTTCCCGCGTCTCCGGATGGGACTCTCCTTTGCGTGGATGTCAAGCTTGGTGTCCGGATGTGAAGTTTCCTTTCTCTATAAACCAACTCTGTACAACCCTAGGCCCCTCCAGTGTCTATATAAACCGAAGGGTTTAGTCCGTAGAGGCTAAGACAAATCATATAGGCTAGACATCTAGGGTTTAGCCATTACGATCTTGAGGCAGATCAACTCTTGTAACCCCTATACTCATCAAAGTCAATCAAGCAGGAACTAGGGTATTACCTCCATTAAGAGGGCCCAAACCTGGGTAAACATCATGTCCCCTGCCTCCTATTACCTTCGATCCTCAGACGCATAGTTCGGGACCCCCTACCCGAGATATGCCGGTTTTGACACCGACATTGGTGCTTTCATTGAGAGTTCAACTATGTCGTTAACAGAAGGCTCGATGGCTCGCTCGATCATCTACAACGATGTCGTCTCCTGGTAAGCTTACCTCCTGGCTAAATTTTTGTATCCGGTGGCTTCGTTCTGCGTGCCAACTCGATTGGCCACCTCGAACAGATCAACAGCTATGCCCCTGGTCATCAGATCAGTTTTAGGAACCTAAATTATGTCGTTGATATCCGAGGAGACCTGATATTTGAAGGGTTCATGGCCTCGACCACTGCACTAGCCTCAGATCCGGAGCAAACCAACAATTCTGAAGATGGTAGTTAGGAGCCCACCGGACTCTCTGCCACGAACCGCACTATTGAGGATCCGGAGGCGATTGTGTCCATGGCTAATTTGGGATAATACCAGGTTCCCCCTATCATTGAAAGGCCAGACTCGCCCCCGGATTCCGAATCCGAACTCTCGAAGTCCGCACCAAGCAAGCATGGATAGGCGGCCTTCGCCCCGGCCAGCCCCGTGGACTCTCGTTTCCCTGTACAAACCTCGCCATTAAACGAGGCTCTGGACTTAATGCAATCCCTCGCTATTACAGAGGAATCACTTCCGAACTACGCCCAGCCCGGACTAGGGGCTGAGAGCGGGGAATTTTATGTCCCACCCACCACTCACTTCATAGCTGCTACCTCTTGAGCACCGCGTTTGTTTTCCCTTGAAGAGGAAAGGGTGATGCAGCAGAGTAGCGTAAGTATTTGCCTCAGTTTTTGAGAACCAAGGTATCAATCCAGTAGGAGGCCACACACAAGTCCCTCGTACCTACACAAACAAATAAGAACCTCGCAACCAACGCGATAAAGGGGTTGTCAATCCCTTCATGGTCACTTACGAGAGTGAGATCTGATGGAGATGATAAGATAATATTTTTGGTATTTTTATGATAAAGATTAAAAGTAAAGATTGCAAAATAAAATAGATTGGAAACTTATATGATAAAAGATAGACCCCGGGGCTAAAGGTTTCACTAGTGGCTTCTCTCAAGATAGCATAAGTATTACGGTGGGTGAACAAATTACTGTCGAGCAATTGATAGAAAAGCAAATAATTATGAGAATATCTATGCATGATCATGTATATAGGCATCACGTCCGTGACAAGTAGACCGACTCCTGCCTGCATCTACTACTATTACTCCACACATCTACCGCTATCCAACATGCATCTAGAGTACTAAGTTCATAAGAACAGAGTAACGCATTAGGTAAGATGACATGGTGTAGAGGGATAAACTCAAGAAATATGATATAAACCCCATCTTTTTATCCTCGATGGCAACAATACAATACGTGTCGTTTCCCTTTCTATCACTGGGATCGAGCACCGCAAGATTGAACCCAAAGCTAAGCACTTCTCCCATTGCAAGAAAGATCAATCTAGTAGGCCAAACCAAACTGATAATTCAAAGAGACTTGCAAAGATAACCAATCATACATAAAAGATTTCAAAGAAGAATCAAATATTGTTCATAGATAGACTTGATCATAAACCCACAATTCATCAGATCTCGACAAACACACCGCAAAAACAGTTACATCGAATAGATCTCCAAGAAGATCGAGGAGAACTTTGTATTGAGATTCAAAGAGAGAGAAGAAGCCATCTAGCTAATAACTATGGACCCGAAGGTCTGAAGTAAACTACTCAGACATCATCAAAGTGGCCATGGAGTTGATGTAGAGGCCCTTCATGATCGATGCCCCCTCCGGCGGAGCTCCGGAAAAGGCCCCAAGATGGGATCTCTTGGGTACAGAAGGTTGCGGTGGTGGAAATAGGGTTTCGTGGTGCTCCTGGTTGTTTTCAGGGTATATGAGTATATATAGGAGGAAGAAGTAGGTCGGTTGAGCCACGAGGGGCCCACGAGGGGGAGGGCGCGCCCAGGGGGTAGGCGAGTCCCCTGCCTCATGGACTCCTCATTGATTGCTTGATCAACGTTTGTTCCAAAAATAACTCTCTCGAAGTGAAAGTGCGTTATATCGACTAGAGGGGGGGTGAATAGGCGATTTTTATGAAAGTCTTCAAAACGTGAGAGTTGTGAAGACAAACAGTGAAGATCATGCCTATTACTATGCAGCGGAAGTTAGATTACACTAGGCCAGCCATGGTCATGTATTCAATAGAGTGAAAGCGCAATGACAAACAGCTTCAGTGTAATAAGGATCAGGTAGGAAGAAGTTATGAAGCCGAACAGATCATACATTCATGTTGTGAAGACAAAAGATAAAGCTAGCATGCAATGCCTTCACAATGAATAACTGTAAGTGAAAGGAAGTGAAGATGAAACCAGTGGCACGTTGAAGACAATGATTTGTTGGACCAGTTCCAGTTGCTGTGACAACTGTACGTCTGGTTGGAGCGGCTAGGTATTTAAACCAAAGGACACACAGTCCCGGACACCCAGTCAAGGACACTTAGTCCAAGACACCCAGTCCTCACCGTTTTCTCCTTGAGCTAAGGTCACACAGACCTCGCCCAATCACTCAGGTAAGTCTTCAAGGTAGACTCCCAAACCTTCACAGACTTCGTTCACTGACAATCCACAATTTCTCTTGGATGCTCAGAACGTGACGCCTAACCGTCTGGAGGATGCACAGTCCTCAAGTGTAATAAGTCTTCAAATCACACAGACACGAAGACTTAAGTGATGCCCAATTTACTCTGGCTCTGGGTGGTTAGGGCTTTTCTCCTCACTGGGAATTTTTCTTTCAAAGGCTTCGAGGTGGGTTGCTCTCAAACGACAAAAGCCGTGCACTGAAATCTGAGCAGCCAACCGTTTATGGTTGTGGGGGGTGGACTATTTATAGCCACTTGGCAACCCGACCTGATCTGTCCGAAATGACCCTGGGTCACTAAGGAACTGACACGTGTACCAACGGTCGAATTTTGAACTCACACGGCAACTTTACTTGGGCTACAAGTAAAGCTGACTTATCTGACTCTGGACAAGATTTTCTCTCAAAGTCTTCGCTCGAAGACATAGGATTTGAATTAGGCATCACTTCAGTCATTCTGACTGGTTCTCTTCGACCCCACTTAACAGTACGGTGGTTCCTATGACACAACATGAATGAAATAAAACTACGAAGGATCTAGGTCTTCGAGTTCCAAAAGCTTCATAGGGAGTCTTCTCATGTCATTGTCTTCAATATGAATATCTTCATAAACCACCATTGTCTTCAATGTCTTCGTACATTTTTAGGGGCCATCTCTGGTAGTAAAACCGAATCAATGAGGGACTTCTACCTGTGTTTTCCTGCAATTCTCACAAACACATTAGTCCCTCAGCTAGGTTTGTCGTCAATACTCCAAAACCAACTAGGGGTGGCACTAGATGCACTTACACGAAGGTTTCATTCCGTTTGGATTCCATTTGATATTCCTTTTCTGCGGAACACTGAAATAGGCAAAAAACAACAATTTGCACTGGGCCTTGGGCTAGTAGGTTAGTCCCAAAAATAATATAAAAGTGTAAAATAAAGCCCATTAACATCCAAAACAGATAATATAATAGCATGGAACAATCAAAAATTATAGATACATTGGAGATGTATCAATAGCCACTGTCAAAGATTTAACCGACATGCTGGACTACGCCTCCGAAGATATCGATGGCATGGACGACGATGCCGGAGACGAACAAGGCCAAGACCCGCCGACTACCGGACGTTTGACGGCCACCTCCACATACGACGTGTACATGGTGGACACACCCAAAAAGGATGACGATGCAGACAGGAAAGATCAGGTGGAGGACAAACCTGATGAGGCACCACCGAAGCATCGACGCGAGCGACGCTGCTCAAAATCACGTCATGGCAAAGACAGTAATACCGGCACCGGAGATGATAACACTCCAGAGGGTGCCGAAGAGCCCGAAGCCCCCGTCAAGACCACATCCGAACAAGACGATATGGAAGAAGGGAAAGTCAACCCGACGATCCGAACGGGATGGGGACTTGGAAGACAGTAATTATCTACCGCTCTCCAAAGACGATGGGAGCCTCGGCGATGAAGACATCATTGTGCCAGAGGAACCACTCGAGCAGGAGCACTTTAAGCGCCAGCTAATCGCCACTGTGAGAAGCCTAAAAAAGCAGCAGCAGTGGCTCCAAGCCGAACAAGATACACTCAACGACAGGTGGACCCAAGTCCTAGCCGTCGAAGAATATAACCTTCAACGCCCAGCAAAGAGTTATCTGAAGCGTCGGCTACTACCACAATTTGACGACGAGGCCCCCGAGCCCATACCATCAAGACATGACTGTGCTGATGAACCAGACCAGCCACCATGCGGGCGAGAGAAAGCGACCACTTACGCCGAACACCAGCCTGCACCACCTCGCCATAGAGGCAGAGAGACAGCGGCTCCGGGATACACCTACGACCTGGGACAAGACCTGAATAATAGAGCAGACCAAACAAGATCAATCTATGGATCAAGGGGGCGTGCCCCAATGTGACAAGACGACCGTCAAGCTTGGCCAGAAAGGCATAACCTTACCAGGGCCGAAAACCGCATATAGACTGCATCCGAACTATGTTGTGACGTCGCCCGATACAGAGGCGCCGCACACCCCTTATGCTTCACCGACGAGGTAATGGAGCACCAATTCCCAGAAGGGTTTAAACCCATGAACATTGAATCATATGATGGTACGACGGATCCCGCAGTATGGATCGAAGATTTTCTTCTCCACATCCACATGGCCCGCGGTGACAATCTCCATGCCATCAAGTATCTCCCCCTCAAACTCAAGGGACCAACATGGCACTGGTTAAACAACCTCCTAGAAAACTCCATTGGTAGTTGGGAAGATCTTGAGGATGCCTTTACAGACAACTTCCGAGGTACCTACGTTCGGCCTCCAGATGCCGATGACCTTAGTCACATAGTCTAGCAACCCAGAGAGTTAGCCCGGAAACTCTGGGCCAGGTTCTTAATTAAAAAGAATCAAATTGTCGATTGTCCGGACGCCGAAGCCCTCGCGGCCTTTAAACATAGCGTCTGTGACGAGTGGCTCGCCCGACACCTCGGCCAAAGCCGAAGTCAATGGAAGATCTCACCACACTTATGACCCACTTTTGCATAGGAGAAGATAGCTGGCTAGCTCATAGAAGCAACAGCACCAGCGATCCTGGCACCTCCGAAGCCAGAGACGGCAATGGCAAGCCATGGCGCAAAAAACACAAGCGTCGAAACAACAATGAAGATACTGAAGATACGGCAGTCAACGCTGGATTCAGTGGCTCTAAACCCAGTCAGCGGAAGAAGCCATTCAAAGGAAACAAAGATGGCCCATCCAGTTTGGACAGAATACTTGATCAACCTTGCCAGATTCATGGCACCCCTGACAAGCCTGCCAATCAGACCAACAGAAATTGTTGGGTCTTTAAACAGGCCGGTAAGCTCAACTCCGAACATAAAGGGAAGGGGCCGCCCGGCAAGGACGACGATGAAGAGCCTCGCCCAACGAACACGAGGGGGGAGAAATTTCCCCCCGAGGTGAAAACTATGAACATGATCTACGTCACTCATATTCCCAAACGGGAGCGCATGCAAGCACGCACTAAGGGACGTTTATGCCATAGAGCCAGTCGCCCCAAAATTTAACCCATGGTCAGCCTGTCCGATCACTTTTGATCACAGAGACCGTCCGACTAGTATCCGTCACAGAGGTTTGGCAGCATTGGTCCTCGACCCAATCATTGACGGATTCCATCTTACGCGAGTCCTTATGGACGGTGATAGCAGCCTTAACCTGCTTTATCAGGACACTGTCCACAAAATGGGTATTGATCCACAGAGAATCAAACCCACTAAAACCACCTTTAAAGGAGTGATACCGACGTTGAGGCCTGTCGCACATGGTCCATAACGCTGGAAGTAGTCTTCGGTTCACCGGATAATTTCCGTAGCGAAGACTTGATCTTTGACATCGTCCCCTTCTGCAGTGGCTATCACGCACTCCTCAGACGAACCGCTTTTGCCCGTTTCAATGCAGTCCTGCACTATGCTTATCTAAAGCTCAAGATGCCTGGACCATGTGGCGTTATAACAGTCAATGGAAACATGGAGCACTCCCTCCGTACTGAGGAGCATACCGCGGCCCTCGTAGCCGAAGTGCAGGGTGGCCTTATCAAGCCGAATACTACATCGGCAGTCAAGCCACCAGACACCGTTAAACGAGTCCGGTCTAACCTGCATAATGGTAGTCCGGCTCGTCCAGAGCTGGATTAACAATTCGGCCTCTGTCCAAGCCCCAAATTGATAGCGGCATACGTACCGCTCGTACATAACTACGCACTAAAGATACCATGGGCAAGGATGGAGGCACACCACAACTAAATCCACAATATGGCTTGACCCTATCTGGACCCTCACATTCTCCCCTTTTTCTTCTTATTTTTATTTTTTCAGGTTCTTCACAACCCACATCACCTTTTGATGGTACCAAGGGCCCTCTTCTAGGCCCCTCATGTACACTTGATCGTTGATCCTCTCAAAGGATCATACACCAAGGCAAAAAGCAGCATAGACGTGCGGCAGAGTGTCCAAAGGATCTTGAAGATCATATTTTCCTTTTTAGCACCTATATACAGCTTTCCCTTGTGTTCGGCATGTAAAATAGCCTCGATGCTTATCACACCCTCTGTAAAAATACGTTTTGATGTATCAATCAGACTATAATGGAAATAGTTTCGCCCAACCCTATTCGGTATTGGCTCATTTCCCAAATATGTATTCCCTCTTTATGTCAGATTGTCATATACACCTCGGCATGATTCAAACTGCTAGGGGCTCTATCCGGCCACGTATATTTTTCAAAGCAAAAGAAGTTCGAACACTTTTATAATATACTTCGGCGTCACGAATATGGCATTATATGCATCGGCTCTGAATCATGTCTTTGGTCAATAGTTGGGTTGCCCGACTCCTGTGATTACCACCTTACGTTCCGCTTGTTCGGCTAAGGTAGTAAAGGGAGAACTACTACGATTGTGTTTCTGGTTCGTCCAGTCAAGCACCTCAGTAGAGAAAGCCAAAAATTAACTGTCATGATGCGGCGAGAGCTGGTCAGCAATTCAGTGACTTACTAAATCTCTAGTTATTTCTTTCGTATTACACGAAGGACTGGCTCTCCCCAGTCACGCGCTTAAGGCGTCCAATTTTGGATAGCCACATATGCACCAGGGGCTATCTTACAGTCCCATTGTCAAACTCTTATGGCTAAGTGAGAGGATAAAGCCGCATAATCCGATTGCCTGGTTCGCCGCACTGACACCTCCTTCACGGACCAAGACGTTGGGACAAGGGTGGTTATGTGCTATCCAGAACACCCCCGTAGTATCTATGTGGAGGCTGAAGCCGACGACTAGTAAACTCTTAGGGATAGAAATGGCCGCACAGGAGGTAAAATACTTTAAGATAAAAGGCACAAATATATTACAAAGCCTTGGTTTATAATACAACATCTGGGCAGTTCGGATATATCCATTCGAACATAATATTCTTCGAGCACTGGCCCTCTATCAAGCGGGCACCCTCTAGGGCGTTTTCAAAACAGCGCTCCGGCTTGCGGTGGTCCTTGCCTCCGGGCGGACCCTCAACTGCCATGACGGCGGCCTTCATTTTTAACCAGTGCATCTTGACACGGGCAAAGGCCAGCCGCGCACCTTCTATACATGACGACCGCTTGACCACGTCAATTCGGGGCAGCGCGTCGACGAGTCGCTACACCAGGCTAAAATAGCTGCTTGGGATGGGTTCGGCTGGCCATAGCCGGACTATGACATCCCTCATGGCCAATCCGGACATCCTATGCAGCTCGGCCCAGTGCGCCATCTGGTCATTCAACAGCCCTGAGCGCTCTTGTGCCGCAAACTATGACCAGAATAGCTTCTCCGTCGTGTGCCCCTCCTGGGCCCGAAAGAACCGTGTGGCATCGGTGGCACTCTTCGGAAGATCTGCAAAAGCATCTGGATCATTCCACAGTCGAGTGAGCAAGGCATACTTCTGATTGCCGAATTTACTCTGTGAGAGAAAGGGCTTACCGGCTGCTATCTGTCCGGCCTGCTTGATATCCTCTCTCGCCGCATGGGATTCGGCCTGCGCCTCCTTGGCCTCTTGAAGAGCCTTGGCAAGGTCAGTCGCCTGGGCTTTAGTCTTCTCTTCCAGGGACTCGCACTTTCTGGCAGCGTCCTTGAGTGCTTGCTCCACTTCGGTCACCCGCTCCGCGTATTGGCGGCGGACGACCTGTTCGGACTCCAAATCGTCGGCCGCTTTATTAGCGGCCGCTTTGTTCACCCTTGCTTGCTCTTTGGCCTGGGCAAGTTCACCTCTTAGGGTCTGAACCGCAACAGTGCTTCCTGCAATCATACACATAGCAGCGCATGAGCTTCAACTTAGTGTCTACATATTAATACAGGTATGAATGAGATATTTTGAAACATACCTTGCGATTCATCAAACCTCTTGTTGATGCGGACTAGATCCTCATCGGCCAGCCCCAGCTTACGCTTGAGCTCGGAATTTCGGTGGCTTGGGCGGTTGCTGCTAACAGTGAAGCATGTTCCTCAAAATAGACAAGCACATTATCTCCAGCGAATATTATGGATGCTCTGTTTGGCCTTTTTTCAAAAAGCCAAACAGAGTCTCAGGGGCTACTATCTATATACAAGCATATTTTTCATATGAAAAGCGGTCAAGAATATTACATCGCATACCTCAAAGCCTCTTAGCAGGCTAGTGAAGGCTTTGTTCAGCCCGCTCTAGGCGGACTGAACATTTTCAACCACCACACCCATCAGGGTGTGGTGCTCCTCCATGATGGAAGCATGTTGTAGTGCCCCCATCAGTATGTTCGGTGCCTCCGGATTAGTGGAGGTCGCAGCTGGAGTTGGCACTCCCCTCTCTGAAGGGGGTCGCTTATTTGGTTCCGGAGCCACTTGGGTTTCTGGAACGGTGTTCGGCTGGGGGCCAGACTGGTCAAGGCTCCCGCTGTCAGTCTCCATGGGGATTGCTTCCCCCGTGTTCTCGGCAGCCAAGGCGTTACCCTCTGGCGCCATTTTGGCGGCCTCCCGTACTGCTCCGTTGCCCGGAGAGGCCCTTCGGGGCAACACTTGGGTGTCGTCTGTGGCGATAGGCGGGGAGGCTCGCGGGGGCGACTCACTCTCCATCATCCTGGATCTAAAGAATTCCCCTCCGACGATTGTTGGGGGAGATCGTGGGCCAGACTACATCATACAATGTGTTAGACCATAGTTATAAAGACCTGGCTTACGTAAGGCATCCTCGGGTACTTACGATGCGGCAAGGGGCTTCGACCTGGGGCGCCACTCGGGGATGCCTTCGGCGTCCGAATCTGAGCCATCTGGGAGAGATATTTTCCCCCTTTTGGGCGCCTCCACCTCTAGGTATTTGGAGACCGCCCTTTTCTTCTTCCTCCCTTTTGGGGGAGAATTTCTTTCTGCCTCCTCCTCCTCGTGGGAGGAGTGAGTTTTGGTCTCACCGGACACTATGTCCAAGGTACCTTTACAATGGAGGCCATCTTTGGCCTCCTTATTCTTCTTCTTGGCCTTTTTCTCCGGCGCCTGATAGGGCGCCAGGACCAGCATCTTCATTAATAGAGGATCAGTTGGGTTTTCAGGCAGTGGAGCTAGACATCTGATCCGCTCCGCCTTCTTTGTCCAGCCCTGTTTAAGAGGATGGAATTCTCAATACACCCCTTTGATTGATGAACTAAGTTATGTTCGGAAATTTAGTACTTACCGAGGAGGCCGGATGATTGCAATCGAGGCCGATGTCCTCGGACGTCTCTGGCCATGACTTTTGAGTCTTGAAGAGTAGCTTCCAGATCGCCTCGCGCATTGTGCCGAAGAACCACTCCAGGGTCCGCGGCCCTTCCGGATTGAACTCCCACAGGCGGAGAGGCCGGCGTTGGCAGGGAAGGGTTCGGCGGATGAGCATCACCTGGATCACGTCTGTGAGGCTGGTATTCTTCTCTATGATACTTTTGATGTGATTTTGCAGCGTCAACACCTCGCCGAATGATCCCCAGTCCAGACCCTTATTGGTCCACGACGCAACTACAGCGGGGGTCCGGATCTGAAGGCAGGAGCGGCTGCCCACTTGGTGCCGTGGGGTTCGGTGATGTAGAACCACTCCTGCTGCCATGTCTTGACGGTCTCTACAAAGGCCCCTCTGGGCCAGATGACTTTGGGGAGTTTTCTCACCATGGCGCCGCCGCAATCCGCGTGCTTCCCGTCGACCACCTTCGGCTTCACGTTGAAAGCCTTGAGCCACAAGCTGAAGTGTGGGGGGATGCGGAGGAATGCCTCACACACGACGATGAATGCCGAGATGTGGAGAAAGGAGTTCGGGGCTAGATCATGAAAATCTAGCCCGTAATAGAACATGAGACCATGAACAAAGGGGTGGAGGGGAAACCCTAGTCCACGGAGGAAGTGAGGGATAAACACAACCCTCTCACCGGGCTCTGGAGTGGGGATGACTTGCTCTTTGGCAGGGAGCCTGTGTTTGATTTCCGCTGTCAGGTACCTCGCCTTGCGGAGCTCCTTGATGTCCTTCTCCGTTACGGAGGAGGCCACCCACTTGCCTTGAGAGCCGGATCCGGACATGATTAGAGTGTTTGGTGGTGATGGAAAGGATTGAAGCTTGGGTGCTAGAGCTCGAGGATGGAAGGGCTGAGGAAGAAGAAGGCGTGGGGTGAAAGGATGGGTCCTTATCCCCTTATAAAGGCAGTGAATATCAAGCGCTCCCCCACAATCCTTAAAACTTGCCTACTCCCAAGGGGTCGTGCGAACGGAATGGTTCGAATACCCAAGCCCGTATTAATGAGAATCCTGCAATAAGGGGACATGATCTCTGCTTTGACAAGACGTGTCAATAGAGGCCGCGCCTCGAAACGCAAAGTGGGAGGCCACAAAACGGTTCGATATAATAATAAGGCGAGGCGTAACGTCTCGCCAAAAAAAGCTGTCAGTGGACATGACTTATTTTGTTTAAGTATTTCGCCCTTGTGCTTCAGGATTGTAACTGTTATACAGAGTCGAACATAGTTCTCTTGTTCTACAGCTTTGGAGTATTCATAGGAGGAAACCACCTTGCAATGCCGAAGACAACCTGCGCGCCAGACATGTCGTCATTGAAGCCTGGTTCAGGGGCTACTGAGGGAGTCCTGGATTATGGGGTCCCCGGGCGTCCGAGTTATCTGCCATGGGCCGGACTGATGGGCTGTCAAGATACAAGATAGAAGGCCTTCCCCCATGTCCGGATGGGACTCTCCTTTGCATGGATGGCAAGCTTGGCGTCCGGATGTGAAGTTTCCTTTCTCTGTAAACCAACTCTGTACAACCCTAGGCCCCTCCGGTGTCTATATAAATCAGAGGGTTTAGTCCGTAGAGGCTAAGACAAATCATACAGGCTAGACATCTAGGGTTTAGCCATTACAATCTCGAGGCAGATCAACTCTTGTAACCCCTATACTCATCAAATTCAATCAAGCAAGAAGTAGGGTATTACCTCCATTAAGAGGGCCCGAACCTAGGTAAACATCGTGTCCCCTGCCTCCTGTTACCTTCGATCCTCAGACGCACAGTTCGGGACCCCCTACATGAGATATGCCGGTTTTGACACCGACACTAGCCCCTCCTCCAAGGAGGGGAGGCGGCCAAAGGGCGAGGAGTGCCCTCCAAGCCAAGTGGAGGGCCCTCTCCCTTCGGGTTTCCCTTCCCCTAGGCGGATGGGCCTTAAGAGCCTGGTGCGCTTGGCCCAATAAGGCTAGGACGCCCCCTATAGCCCATGCATGCCCTAGGTGCTGGAGGGATACTTTTGGACTCCTCCAGAACCCTCCGGAACCTTCTCAAACCTTGTGGAAGCTTCCGGAAGCTTCCCAGTACAATACCGGTAAAACCTGAAACTTTTCCGGTAGCCAAAATATGACTTCCCATATATAAATCTTTACCTTCGGACCATTCCGGAGCTCCTCGTGACGTCCGAGATCTCATCTAAGACTTCGAACAACATTCAGTCACCAACGTGAATATCCCAATACTACTCTAGCGTCACCAAACATTAAGCGTGCGGACCCTACGGGTTTGAGAATCATGTGGACATAACCGAGACACCTCTCCAGTCAATAACCAATAGCGGGACCTGAATGCCCATATTGATTCCCACATATTCCATGAAGATCTTTATCGGTCGAACCACGATGCCAAGGATTCAATCAATTCCGTATGCATTTCCCTTTGTCAAGCGATATGTTACTTGCCCGAGATTCGATCGTCGGTATCTCCATACCTAGTTCAATCTCATTACCGACAAGTCTCTTTACTTGGTCTGCAATACAAAATCCCGTGACTAACTCCTTAGTGACATTGATTGCAAGCTTCTTGTGATGTTGTATTATCGAGAGGGCCCAGAGATACCTCTCCATCATACAGAGTGACAAAACTCAATCTCGATCCATGCCAACCGAACAAACACCCTCGGAGATACCTGTAGAGTACCTTTATGATCACCCAGTTACGAAGTGATGTTTGATACACACAAGGCATTCCTCGGGTGTTAGAGAGTTGCATGATCTCATGGTCTTAGGAACAAATACTTGACATAAAGAAAGCAGTAGCAATAAACTAATACGATCAAATGGTGTGCTTATGGTTGGGTCTTGTCCATCACATCATTCTTCTAATGATGTGATCCTGTTATCAAATGACAACTCATGTCTATGGTTAGGAAACCTTAACCATATTTGATCAACGAGCTAGTCTAGTAGAGGCTCACGAGGGACACGTTGTTGTCTATGTATCTGCACATGTATCTGAGTTTTTGATCAATACAATTCTAGCATGGATAATAAACGATTATCATGAACATGGAAATATGATAATAACCAGGCAAAGCCCATGTACATCATTCTCAAGATGTACAAGGCCAACATGCTCGTCGGCATGCCGACAAAATAGGCCACGACTGCACGATCAAGATGGAGCCTTTTCTAACCCTGTTAGAAGCAAGAACACCTCTTGTTCTTTGCACCGTTCCCTCCCAACTACGCCTGAAGAAGCCCTAGCGCGTGCATAGTTGCTTTTAGATTTTCCTCCTACTGTGGAGAAGATAGAGGAGTGGAGATCTAGTATCCAAAGTCTCATTGGCTTTGCCAATGGTGACAGACCACAGCAGGTGTGGACCCTCGCAGCAGCAACCCACCGCGCCGGTGCGCGCTGCTGGCGAAAGGACTGGAGGCGGTACGAACACGATGCAGTCCCCTCCACGACGACAGCAACGGTAGAGTGAGCGTTTAGACGCCCATGATGATGTATCCATGGTGTCGTCTGATCCGTGAGCTCACCATGCCCAGCACCAAGTTCTCCAAGAACAGCGCAGAGAAGACGCTTGTACCACCGTCGAGCGGCACCGAGAAGCGTGCCATCAATACGACAGACGCACGGGCCCCACTGTAGATGAGCTTGTGCCAGAGTACTCTGGGGGCCTACCTTACGAGGTGGCTATCCAGCATTACTCGTGAGCTGTGACAAGTCCAGTGGCCCAATTCCTGGAACTTCAAACCAGAAGTGCCGGAGAAATACGACAGCGGGACTCACCCATTAGAGTTCCTAAGCATCTACACCATTGCGGTGCAGGCTGCCGGGGGATGTGACGACAAGATGCAAGCCAACTACTTTCTGTTGGTGCTCAAGCCCAACATCAGATCATGGTTTATGAACTTGCCAAAGGATTCCATCTCTTCGTGGTCAGACTTGTGCCATGAATTCGTTGGTGCTTTTACTGGGGGTCACAAGGTTCCCGGTCAGCCAAGTGATTTGCATGTGATACCACAAAGGGATGGCGAATCTCCCCACAAGTACATTCAGAGATTCACCCGAGTCCAGCGCAACATCCCTAATGTCCACCCTGCCACCGTGATTACCGCATTTCACACAAATGTGCATAATCGAAAGATGCGGGAAGAACTGGCGATGAACAAGGTGAAGGACATCATCGAGCTTTATGCTCTGGCCTACAAGTGCACACGTGCTAAAGAGGGGAGGAGACATCCCTGGGAGGACGCTGGCACAGAGGTTGACTCTAAAGATAATGATGCCACCACCACCCTGAAGAAGAAGAGCTGCAATCGCAACAGGAAGCACAAGGGCAAAGCAGTGGTAGCCGTTGAAGGCTCTGGCAATGTCAACATTGCCAAGAAGGCCAACACTGAGAGCCCTGATAAGGAGGTTGCTGGGTGCGCCTCGTGTCAAGCCTTGGCACCTGCAGACAAGACGGAGGTCTCCGGCAAGCAGTATTGCAAGATCCACCGTACCAAAGGCCATGACCTCCAAGACTGCCGGCAAGTTGAGAAGCTTGTCGAGAAGCAGAAGGCTGATTACGAGTAGCGAGACAAGGAGAAGGCTCAAGATGGTGCCGGAGGATCTGGCAGAAGCGTGGTGGACGAGGACGTCGCCGTGGCAAGGCCAAAAAATAGAAGGAGAAACATGCTAGGGTCCGCGACAAGAAAGAAGAGTATGATGAGGAGGAGGATGACACATCTCCATCGTATCGACAAGTTTTGGTTGTTTCATGCCAATATTCTACAACTTTTATATACTTTTGGCAACATTTTATATTATTTTTGGGACTAACATATTGATCTAGTGCCTAGTGCCAGTTCATGTTTGTTGCATGTGATGACCCACAAGTATAGGGGATCAATCATAGTCCTTTCAATAAGAGTGTCGAACCCAACAAGGAGCAAAAGGAAATGGCAAGTGGTTTTCAGCGAGGTAATCTCTGCAGGCACTGAAATTGTCGGTAACGAGTAGTTTGATAGCAAGATAATTTGTAACGAGCAAGTAACGGTAATGGTAAATAAAGTGCAACAAGGTAGCCCAATCCTTTTGTGCCAAAGGACATGCCAAAATGTGTCTCTTATAATAAGCAAAGCGTTCTTGAGGGTACACGGGAATTTCATCTAGTCACTTTCATCATGTTGGTTTGATTCATGTTCGCTACTTTGATAATTTGATATGTGGGTGGACCAGTGCTTAGGTGTTGTTCTTACTTGAACAAACCTCCTACTTATGATTAACCCCCTTGCAAGCAACCGCAACTACAAGAAAAGTACTAAGATAAAATCTAACCATAACATTAAACTTTTGGATCCAAATCAGTCCTTGCGAAGTAGCGCATAAACTAGGGTTAATCATAAGTAGGAGGTTTTCTTGAGGGTACACGGGAATTTCATCTAGTCACTTTCATCATGTTGGTTTGATTCATGTTCGCTACTTTGATAATTTGATATGTGGGTGGACCGGTGCTTAGGTGTTTTTCTTACTTGAACAAACCTCCTACTTATGATTAACCCCCTCGCAAGCATCCGCAACTACGAGAAAAGTATTAAGATAAAATCCAACCATAGCGTTAAACTTTTGGATCCAAATCAGTCCCTTACGAAGTAGCGCATAAACTAGGGTTTAAGCTTTCATCACTCTAGCAACCCATCATCTAATAACTACTCCATAATGCATTCCCTTCGACCCTAATAAGGTGAAGTGCCATGTAGTCGATGTTCACATGACATCACTAAGGGAATCATAACTTACATAACATCAAAATATCAAACACATATCAAGTTCACATGATTACTTGCAACAAGATTTCTCCCATGACCTCAAGAACAAAAGTAACTACTCACAAATGATAATCATGCTCAAGATCAGAGGGGTATTAAATAGCATAATGGATCTGAACATATAATCTTCCATCAAATAAACCATATAGTAATCAACTACGAGATGTAATCATCACTACTAGTCACCCACAAGCACCAGTCTAAGGTTCCGGTACAAAGACTAAACACAAGAAATGAACTAGGGTTTGAGAGGAGATGGCGCTGTTGAAAATGTTGATGGAGATTGCCCTCCCAAAGATGGGAGAGTTGTTGGTGATGACGATGATTTCCCCCTCCAGGTGGGAAGTTCCCCCGGTGGAATCGCTTCGCCGGAGGGCAAAAGTGCTCCTGCCCAAGTTCGCCTCGAGGCGGCGGTGCTTCGTCTTGAAAGTCCCTCCTGGTTTTTTTCTAGGTCAAAATGACATATATACCGAAAGATGGGCACCAGAGGTGGGCCGAGGAGGGCACAACCCACCAGGGCGCGCCCAGGTGGGTTATGCCCACCTGGTGGGCCCCCTATGGTAGTTATTTGCTCCAATATTTTCATATATTGCAAAATAATTCCTCGTAAATAGTCAGCTCATTTGGAGATGTGCTGAATAGGTAACTCTGACGTAGCTTTTCCAGGTCCAGAATTCCAATTGCCGACATTCTCCCTATTTGTGTGAACCTTGCATATTATGAGAGAAAAGTCATTAGAATTACTCCATAAAGCATTATTATGCATAAAAACATTATAAATAACAGTAGGAAAACATGATGCAAAATGGGCATATCAACTCCCCAAAGCTTAGATCTCGCTTGTCCTTAAGTGAAAACCAAAATCGAAAAACATGTCCACGTGCTTAGAGAGAGTGGCGTCGATAAAAAAAAATACAGACATAGAAGCATCATGCATATTATTATAACAACAACAAACTTTATCATAAAACTTTATCGCATAGCTTTTATCATATAAATTCTCATGAGCAAGTAACAATTCATCACAACATTGAAGTATGAAGCATAAACTCTATTGGAAACCAACAAACTATGTTCTCGGTCAACTTTGCAACTACAATTCATCATCTTTTCAGGAAGGGTCACGTATCGAAGCCTTTTGGCAAGTCCACATACTCAACCATCATATAGTCTTTTATGATTGCTAACACTCACCGCGTACACATGAGCAAAAAGTTTCAACCGTAGAAATAAAGGGGATTATAGTTTCGCCTCCCAACGTATTCACCTCAAGGGTGATGTCAACAATAATAGCTCATGCCCACCCATATCCAACTTGTTATATGTGCCTAGATCTTTCCTCGCCACATGGTGCTTGTAAAAGAGAAAATAAAAAGGAATAGGGAAGAATACTTTGACTCTTGCATAAAAGTAAATACATAGAAGTAAAAGATAGGCCCTTCACAGAGGGAAGCAGAAGTTGCCATGCGCTTTTGGTTCTATGATCAATCTCTTAGTGCAAAAGAACGTCACGTTATATTGCCCCTTATGGTAGCAATCTTTATTATGCAGTCTGTCGCTTTTGTTATTTTTCCATCACAAGTTTGTACAACGCTCAATTTTCTCTTACACTAAATGATGTAACACATCTAGAAGCAATTTTTATTGCCTTTTTGCACTGATGAATACTTACTTGAAGGATCTTACTCAATCCATAGGTAGGTATGGTGGACTCTCAAAATAAGTTTGGGTTTAAGGGTTTTGGATGCACAATTAGTATCTCTACTTAGTGCGGAATTTTTGGCTAGCAAAGATATTGAGCAAGCACCACATGTTAAAGGATCTATGACAATATAACTTCTATGTGAATATGAACAAGCATAAATCATTACTGTCTTCCTTGTCCAACATCAACAATTTTGGCATATAATATTTTGATGGGGGTCACAATCATAAAAGATTTCCAAGATAGTGTATTTGCATGTGAATCTTCTCTTCCCTTATTAATTCTTTCATGAATTGCATCATTGACCAATGCTATGTTTGTCAATCTTCAATAAATTTTACCACTTATACTTTTCCTTATGTGATGTCATTATTCACCATAAGATTAGCATATGATCTTTTTCATTTATTTCCCTTTCTTTTTATTGAAACATTAAAGTAAAGAAAAACAAAACATAAACTAAACTTTATTATATATCTCAAACACGATTACATAGATAGGTCACTAAGCAAACACTCGAAAAGAAAAGATCGAACTAAACTTCTTATTCAGCTAAATAAAAAGAAAACTAAAGATTGAACTAAGATAAATAAAGGCAAAGATAGTTGTGGCGATATGATACCAGGACACCTCCCCCAAGCTTACTACAAGCCAAGGGGAGTGTCCATACCATGAACTCAAGTCTCCTTTGGTGATGAAGAAGGTGGTGGTGGTGATGAGGTAGTAGGCTTATCCTTCAGGCTCAAAAGATACTCCAATCTACGAATGACGCTCCAGAGGGCAATGATGTGCTCTTGCAATAGAATATTTTCACGAGTAAGATGTTTATTTTGCACACGGACTGTTTCGATGATCCGAAAAGCTTCAATCTTAGTAGGGGTAAGATGATCATAGTAAGGTTTAAGGATATCTTCTTCTTCCTCAGCAGGCAAGGCTTGCTCTACCGCCGGCGCTTGATCTCCAACAGCTTCCTTGCTCTTGTCCTCCTTGGAGGCTTCTTTTGGTTCTTCTCTCTTTAGTTCCATCTTCATCAACCAAGCATCTTCATCAACCAGACATGATGCCCGGCTTGAAAAACTCAGATAAAAAATAGTCAGAAACAAGAATAGAAGATTTCTCCACGATAAAGTGGTCAATATGTTCGGGGGTATATAAAGATTTTCTTTGTCTTTGGAAACAAGCAAACGGGAGAAAAACAGAGTCTAGAAGGTTCTCGAGGTGGGCACAACCCACCTGGGCGCGCCCTGGTGTCTTGTTCCCCCCTCGGGTGCCTTCCTGGTTGTTTCTTATTTTCCTAATTATTAAAATATTCCAAAACTGATAGAAAATATTTTTGCGGATTTTTCGGAGCCCGTTTACTTACAGTATCACGTACCTCCTCTTTTTTGGTTATTCTGGAGTGTTCCGAAAGGTTTCTTTTATGTGCTCCTTCGGTCTCATTGTTTGGATAATATTGCTTCCAGCATTAATAGGCGCACCTGAGATATAGTGTTTAATTCTTTATCCATTGACAACCTTCGGGTTAGTACCTCCGGAGTTATTTATTTTGATGGCTCCAGAACGATAAACCTCTTCGATAATATATGGACCTTCCCATTTAGAGAGGAGCTTTCCTGCAAAGAATATGAAACGAGAGTTGTACAAAAGAACATATTCACCAACTTTGAAATCCCGCTTTTGGATTATTTTGTCATGCCAACTTTTAACTTTTTCTTTAAATAACTTGGCATTTTCACAGGCTTGGGTTCTCTATTCATCTAGTGAACTAATATCAAATGACCTCTTTTCACCGGAAAGTTTGAAATCATAGTTGAGTTCTCTAATTACCCAATGTACTTTATGTTCAAACTTGACAGGCAAATGAAAAGCTTTCCATAAACCATTTTATAGGGATACATACCCATAGGATTTTTATATGATGTTCTGTAGGCCCAAAGTGCATCATCCAATTTCTTACACCCATTATTTTGGGACCTATTAAAAGCTTTTTTAATATTAATTTTATTTTTCTATTGCTAAGTTCAACTTGACACTAGATTGGGGATGATAGGGTGATTCAATTCTATGGTTAACATCATATTTAGCAAGCATTTTTCGGAAAGCACCATGAATAAAGTGTGAACCACCATCAATCCTTAAATATCTAGGGACTCCAAACCTTGGGAAAATAACTTATTTAAGCATTTTAATTGAAGTGTTGTGATCAGTACTGCTAGTTGGAATAGCTTCTACCCACTTAGTAACATAATCAACAACAACCAAAATATGACTATACCTATTAGAGGAAGGAAAAGGTCCCATATAATCAAAACCCCAAATATCAAATGGTTCAACAAAAAGTGAATAATTCATAGGCATTTCTTGATGCTTACCAATATTACCAATTCGCTGACATTCATCAGTAGATAAAACAACCTTACGGGCATCCTTGAAGAGAGTAGGTCAATAGAAACCAGATTGCAATACCTTGTGAGCAGTTCCATCTCCCGCATGACACCCTCCATAAGCTTCAGAGTGACATTTCCGTAGGATTTGTCCCTGTTCATGCTCAGGTACACAATGTATAATAATACCATCTACTCCTTCTTTATAAAGACGTGGGTCATCCCAAAAGTAGTGTCTTTAATCATAGAAGAATTTTTTTTGTTGGTATGTGAAACTAGGTGGTATGTATTTAGCAACAATGTAATTAGCATAGTCAGCATACCAAGGAGTGTTATGAGAAACACGTATTGCAGCTAATTGTTCATCAGGAAAACAATCATCAATACATAGTGGTTCATCAAGGATATTCTCTAACCTAGACAAGTTATCAGCTACGGGATTCTCAGCTCCTTTCCTATCAGTGATATGTAATCAAATTCTTGTAGCAAGAGAATCCACCTAATGAGTCTAGGTTTAGCATCTTTCTTTTCCATAAGATACTTAATAGTAGCATGATCAGTGTGAATAGTAACTTTAGAATCAATAATGTAAGATCTAAATTTATCACAAGCAAACACAACTGGTAAAAATTCTTTTTCAGTAGTAGCATAATTTCTTTGGGCACTGTCTAGAGTTTTGCTAGCATAATAGATAACATTTAATTTCTTATCAACTCTTTTTCCTAGAACAACACCAACAACATAATCACTAGCATCACACATAATTTCAAAAGGCAAGTTCCAATCAGGTGGTTGAACAATAGGTGCAGAAATTAAGGCTGTATTCAGTGTTTTCAAAGGCTTCTACACAATCATCATCAAAAACAAATGGAACATCCTTTTGTAAAAGATTTGTAAGAGGCCTAGAAATTTTAGAGAAGTCTTTAATAAATCTCCTATAGAAACCAGTATGACCAAGGAAACTACGAATACCTTTAATATCTCTAGGGCATGGCATTTTCTCAATTGCATCAACTTTAGCTTTACCTGACTCAATACCTTGTTCAGAAATTTTATGCCCCAAGACAATACCTTCATTAACCATACAGTGGCACTTCTTCCAAATCAAGACAAGATTAGTTTGTTCACATCTCTGCAAAACTCAATCAAGGTTTCTCAAGCAATCATCGAAAGAAGTTTCATAAACAAAAAAAATCATCCATGAAAACCTCAACAATCCTACCACAAAAGTGAGAGAATATAGCAGTCATACATCTTTGAAAGGTAGCATGTGCATTACATAAACCAAAAGGCATACGTCTATAAGCATAAGTTCCAAAAGGACAAGTAAAGGTGGTTTTCTCTTGATCAGGTTGTGAAACATGTATTTGAGAAACCAGAATATCCATCGAGAAAACAAAAGTGTGTGTGCTTAGATAGTCTTTCTAACATTTGATAAATAAAAGGCAAAGGGTAATGATCTTTTCTAGTTGCTTTATTTAATTTTCTAAAATCAATTACCGTTCTATAACCAGTAATAATTCTTTGTGGAATAAGTTCATTCTTATCATTAGGAACAACGGTAATACCTCCCTTCTTAGGGACACAATGAACAGGACTTACCCATCTACTATCAGGTATGGGATAGATTATACCTGCTTCCAAAAGCTTTAATATTTCAGTTCTTACCACTTCTTTTATCTTAGGATTCAAACGTCATTGATGG
This sequence comes from Triticum urartu, assembly GCF_056163025.1. Lineage (NCBI taxonomy): Eukaryota > Viridiplantae > Streptophyta > Magnoliopsida > Poales > Poaceae > Triticum > Triticum urartu. The sequence continues at coordinate 299,667,224 of NC_141877.1, forward strand.
TCAAGAACGGGTTTAGCACCAGGTTCCATATTAATCTCGTGTTGATAGAGAGTGGGACTAATGCCCTTAAGATCGCCAAGAGTATATCCAATAGCAATTCGGTGCTTCTTCAGAATTTTCAATAATCTTTATTCTTCATGTTCTCAAAAAGTTGGCACTAATAATAATAGGATATATCTTTTTCTCATCAAGATAAGCATACTTCAAAGTGTCAGGAAATTGTTTAATTCAAACACAGGATCACCTTTAGGTGGAGGAGGACCTCTGTCGGTGTCAAAACCGGCGGATCTCGGGTAGGGGGTCCCGAACTGTGCGTCTAGGCCGGATGGTAACAGGAGGCAAGGGACACGAAGTTTTACCCAGGTTCGGGCCCTCTTGATGGAGGTAAAACCCTACGTCCTGCTTGATTAATATTGATGATATGGGTAGTACAAGAGTTGATCTACCATGAGATCGGAGAGGCTAAACCCTAGAAGCTAGCCTATGGTATGATTGTTGTTCTGTATGTTGTCCTACGGACTAAAACCCTCTGGTTTATATAGACACCGGAGAGGGTTAGGGTTACACAAAGTCGGTTACAATGGTAGGAGATCTACATATCCGTATCGCCAAGCTTGCCTTCCACGCCAAGGAAAGTCCCTTCCGGACACGGGACGAAGTCTTCAATCTTGTATCTTCATAGTCCAGGAGTCCGGCTGAAGGTATAGTCCGGCCATCCGGACACCCCCTAATCCAGGAATCCCTCAGTAGCCCCTGAACCAGGCTTCAATGACGACGAGTCCGGCGCGCAGATTGTCTTCGGCATTGCAAGGCGGGTTCCTCCTCCAAGTACTTCATAGAAGATTTTGAACACAAAGATAGTGTCCGGCTCCGCAAAATAAATTTCCACATATTGCCATAGAGAGAATAATATTTACACAAATCTAATCCGCTGACGTATTCCGTAGTGTGACATCGCACCACGGCCAAGCCTTTATTCGAATCGTTTTATTGTCCCACCTCAGCGTGTCATGCGAGGCAATTTCCTTGGCACGTCTTGTCGAAGCAGAGATCGTGTCCCCTTATTCCGGGATTCTCATCAATATGGGCGTGGGTAACCCAACCGCTTCAAGGACTCCTAGACTATAGGCAAGTCCAAACGGCCATGAAGAGGACGCTTGATATTCACCCTTTTTATAAAGGGACAAGGCTTTTACTTTTTTCCCTCCCGTGCTCAATCAAATCCTTCCCCCACCTCAAGCTCAAACACCCAAAGTTCAGGTCAGGTGCTCCGAACCTTCAATCATGTCCGGATCTAGCCTTCAAGGCCGATGGGTGCCTTCCTCCGTCATGGAAGAAGACATCAAAAAGTTGAGGGAGGCAAGATATCTGACCGCCGAGATTTTGCATCGGCTGCCTGCCCGAGGGCAGGCCGTCCCCTCCCCCGAAGCCAACAAGAACGTCGTGTTCATCTCCCACTTCCTCCGAGGTCTAGGCCTTGCTCTGGATCCTTTTGTCAGGGTTTTGATGTTTTATTACGGGCTAGATTTCCATGATCTAGCTCCGGACTCCTTTCTTCATATCACGACATTTATTGTCGTGTGTGAGGCCTTCCTCCGGGTTACCCCTCACTTTGGCCTGTGGCTCAAGACCTTTGAAGTAAAGCCGAAGATGGTCGAGGGGCAACATGCAGCATGTGGAGGTGCCTCAATATGCAAGATGACGGGAGCTCCATGGCCCAAAGGTTCCATTCCAGAGGTGTCTGAATTGTGGCAACAGGAGCGGTTCTATATCACGGCTCCTAGAAGTGCCAAGTGGGCGGTCGCCCCTGTTTTCCGCTTGGGCCCTCCACCACAATTGATGTCATGGATCAGCAGAGGTCTGAGCTAGGGTCCAGCCAAGGACGTGCCTATACTGCAAAGCCGCATTCGAGATCTCTTCAATGGAGATTTTAGTTTGGTTGCGGTAATACAAGTTATGCTGGTTCATCATGTCCAGCCTTGCAGACGCCGGCCCCTTCGCTTGTGGGAGTTCAATCCCGAGGGACCGCGTGTCATTCAAAATTTCCTCGGCCTGACGCACGAGGAGATGTACAAGTCATTCTTCGGACCTCAGGTAGAGTGTACGGAAATCACCGAGGACATGGGCCTGAGCAGTAACCGCGCCACCGAACAGGTAAGGAATCTTCCGGCCGAACATACTATCTCTCATTTGTTATGAAGTTATTTCTGAGAGTTCGCTTTTTGACCAGGACTGGCTAACAAAGGCGAAGTTGATTCGGTGTTCGGCCCCCCTCCCCGAGGGTTTGGACAATCCGGTATTGGAAAAGATGCTCCAAGTCGCACCTTTCCCGGAGCCCTTGAAGGAAGATACGGGGGAGGTTAATACGGGCGGATGTGGGCCCCCAACGCTGCCCATTCTAACCGAGGGAGCAAGTGTCTCCATGAAGGAAGACGACCGGAGGAGGAAAAGGACTGCGCCCGGGGATTCGGAAGCCGAAGCTTCCAAACAGGAGAAGAAGTCTCCCACAGAGGGTCCTACCTTGGGGGGTGCTTTTGCCGCACAAAGTCCGCGGGGGGATCAATTCTCCAGCGAGTCGTAAGTGACCCGAAATACTTTAATAGTACAGGTATGCCATTTTTTTCTTCTGAGAAAATAACCACCGCATATATCTTTGCAGTTCGGGCCTTAGCTCCTCTCAAATGAGCTCGTCTTTGGGGGATCTTCTTCCAGAGATGATGGAGAGCGAAACGGGCGACCCCGAAGTGTCGTCGCGGAGGGCCTCTCCGAGTCCGGCGAGGCCAGAAGATAATCCCATTGACCCCCGAAGCTCCCAGGCTCCCAAAGAGAGCGGACAAAAGAGTCCAGCACCGTCTGGTGTGCGATCGGATGTTCTGAGGGAGTTGATGGGGCGAGCGGCCATCTCAGATGAGCACCGTGTGCTGATGAATATGGTGATGGAGAGAATCTCGTCCGCCGAAAGCGGATTGCATGAAGCTTTTATGAGTCTGCTGACAGGCTTTGAGGTACGTAAAAATAATGTATGATAGTCCTGCACATGCTAGGTGTGCCCTGTGTAGATAGTAGCCCCTGAGACTCTGGTTGTCGTCGGAAACAACGACGAACAGAGGATCATATTCCCAGGTAATAACCGTACTGCCTCTATGTGCAGGTGATGGAGGCTCCGGTGGCTAGCCGGACTAGCGAGTTTGCCCATTTAAAATGTCAATTGGATGTGGCAGACGCAGACGCCGACATCGAGCTTGTTAACAAAAAGGCTTGACGAGGCACAGGGTAAGTGTCATTATCTGGTAAACGCCACATAGTAAGAGCAGCATGATGCCGGTATCTTTAATATGTTGTGACTGCAGATGGAGCTGCCACTGTTGAAGCCTTGCAGGCAGAACTTGCCCGAGCCAAGGAACAAGCGAGGTTTGGTAATGCGGCTGCTTTGAAGGCGGCCAAAGAGTTGAAAGCCGAGAAGGCCGCGCATGGCGAGAGCCGAGATAAGATGGCCAAGATGGCCATAGAATTAAAAGCCGCCGCCGACCGTTGCCGGGTTCTTTGAGAAGGAAAACCTAGTGAAGGCATCGGACCTTGAGAAGGCTGCTGCTACGAGGAAAGACATCCGCTCTGCTATGAGGGCGAAGAAGGAGGAGCTGCGGGAAGCCGGGGATATTGTAGCTGGGAAATCCTTTATGTTGCAGAGGAAGTTCGGAGATCCACGGTATGCCTGTCTGGATCGGCTGTGGAGTTCGGAGGATGTGTATATGGATTTGGCGGCGAGCGCTGCCGATGCGGCCAAGTACTTCCAGGGTCAGATGGACCGCGAAGTGGACCAGCTGTTTTGGACACAATTCCATTCTCCCGAGCGTTCGCTTTCATTGACTGACCAATTAGCCGAATGGGCCGAACTCAATAGGTTGTCCGGACTCGCCATGAGGTCTATTGTGGATCAACTATGGCCGGAAAGGCCAAAACCGAACGGCTATTTCAGCTTGGTGCAGCAGTTCCTTGACGTGGTGCCGCGCATTAATGCGATGAAGAGGTCGGCGTGCATAGAGGGCGCACGGATGGCCTTTGCCCGTGTTAAAGAATACTGGGCGGAGATGGATGCTACCACTGTTGTAGCGCGGGGTTCGGCCATAGGTCGCATGGCTGCTGAACACTACTTTGAAGAAGTTCTTGAGGGTGCTCGTTTGATAGAGACCTAGTGCTCAAAAAGTATTATGTTTGAGTGATATGATGCCTCCTGGGCGGCCGTTTATGTATACATGTGTATAACCTGAAAGATTGCAGCCGTCGGCTTCAACCCTCAGGCATATAATGCGGAGGTGCTCACAAAAACACGCGTTCACACTTAACCCAACGTCTTGGTCCTATTAAGGAGGTGATAGCGGAGCGAGCGAGGCAACCAGACTATAATGCTTTAGCACTTTCACTTAGCCATAGGAGTTTGATAGTGGGGCTACTAGATAGCCCCTGGTGGCTCCGCACTCTCCCGATCCCGGGGTGCGTACATGCCTGGCCGGAAAACGGCCCTTCGTTAAGGCGAAGGAATTCTAACATTCCAACAGGTCATCGAGTGGTTGACCAGTCTCACGCTATATCATGACAGTCAGTTTTCGGCTTTCTCTACTGAGGTGCTTGTCCGGATGAACCAGGGCACAATCGTAGTAGTTCTTCTGGTGCTACCTTAGCCGGTAAAGCGGAACGTAAGGCACCAAAACATAGGAGCCGGGCAAACCCAACATTTGACCAAAGACAATGATTCAGAGCTGATGCATATAAGGCCAAACTCGCGACGCCGAACACTCCCTAAGGTATTCGGTCTTTGTGGTATAAACCGGGCCTAAATAATGGCCTTTGTAAGAAGCCCCTTGTGTCCAGGTACGTGCATTGTTCTGGCGTGGCCACATGCCAAGACGTCAGCATCATTCTCAACGGTGGATATGTATCAACAAGAGACAGTAAAAAAGGTTTACGCAGGGTCTTAATCTAAAAACAATCCTTGGAGCGGGTCCCTGCTGCACGTCTTCGCCTGTGTCTCCTTTGTGCCGTATCCTGGACGGGTGTAGCACGATGATCGTCTGTAAAAGAGAGGAATTTGGGTGAAAAAGTTGTCGTGCAAAAAGATAGTTTTTAAAGAAACCATGCATAATTCAAGATGAGAAGAAATTGCCACTTGTCTGCGCGCGTTGAGCCCCTTGTATGGACAAATAGGGGTGTGACCATTTATTCGGTGTAAATAGCGGCGCCGGACTTGATTAGTTGTGTCTGAGGTCTTGACGACCTATTGGATGCTTTCACTGGTCCGGGCGCCTTTAGTGTGCGGCTGCCAAGGCAGCCGCACTCTCTTCGGCGCGCAGAGATCGTTTGATTTTTCCGTTCACTGAAATGATGCCACGTGGACCGCGCATCTTGAGTGTGAGGGAGGCGTAGTGTGGTATTGCATTAAAGCGAGCGAAAGCTTCGCATCCGAGCAGTGCTTGATAGCCACTTTGGAACGGAGCGATGTGGAAGGTTAAATGCTCGCGACGGAAGTTATCGGGGGAGCCAAATATAACTTGTAGTAGGAGGGAGCCCGTACAACGAGCCCCTGGGCCTGGCGTTACTCCTTTAAAGGTAGTATTTCTATGGCGAATTTTTGTTGGGTCTAACCCTATCCCGCGGATTGTATCATGATATATTAGGTTTAGATTGCTGCCACCATCCATCAAGACTCGCGTGAAGTGATATCCGCCAATTACTGGGTCTAATACCAGGGAAGCCCATCCTGCGCGTCGGATACTTGCTGAGTAATCGCGATGGTCGAAAGTGATCAGTTGAGACGACCAGTGGCAAGACTTCGTGATGACATGCACTTGGGTATATTTTCCTGGGAGTGTCGCGTTGTTTTTTCCCTTGATCACGTGTAACATGTTTACTGTTTTGACTTCTGGTGGAAATTTCTTTTGTTCCCCAGTGTCTTGCTTGGGAGGCTCGTCCTCGTCTTCACTTGGTGTATCCTCCCCCTTGTGTACGGCGTTGAGCTTGCCGGACTGCTTGAAGACCCAACATTCTCTGTGGGTATGATTAGCAGGCTTACCAGGGGTACTATGGATCTGACATACTTGGTCCAGAATTTTGTTGAGGCTGGACAGTTCATCCCTGGTGCCTTTAGAGGGCGGCTTTTGACCTGGCCGAGAGCTTTTGAATCCGGCGTTTACTGCCGTGCCCTTCATGATGTCTTCTTTATTTCGGCGTTTGTTATTGCTGTTGCGCTATGATCTCCCGTTTCCATCTCTAACTTCAGATGTACTGGGGTCGCTGGTGCTGCATCTGGCTAACTAGCTGTCCTCACCCGTGCAAAAGCGGGTCATGAGGCTTGTTAATGCGGCCATCGTTCTCGGCTTATTTTGGCCGAGGTGTCTGGCGAGCCATTCGTCACGGACGCTATGCTTAAAGGCTGCCAAGGCTTCGGCGTCTGGACAGTCGACGATCTGGTTCTTTTTAGTAAGAAACCTGTTCCAAAGCTTTCGGGCTGACTCTCCGGGCTGTTGAGTTATATGACTCAAATCGTCCGCATCCGGAGGTCGGACATAAGTCCCTTGAAAATTTGCCCGAAAGGCGTCTTCGAGGTCTTCCCAACTTCCAATGGAGCTTTCGGGGAGGCCTTTAATCCAGTGATGAGCTGGCCCTTTGAGCTTGAGGGGTAAGTACTTGATGGCATGGAGATCATCTCCTCGAGCCATATGGATATGAAGGATGTAGTCCTCAATCCAGACCCCAGGGTCTGTTGTTCCGTCGTATGTCTCTATGTTTACGGGTTTGAATCCCTCTGGAAATTTATGGTCCAGCACCTCATCGGTGAAACATAGGGGGTGTGCGGCACCCCTGTAGCTGGGTGTACCGCGTTGTTCGGATGTTTGTTGTGTTGCATTGTATGCTGGGGCGCGCTTGCGTGGCCCATAGATGGATCTTGTTGCGTCGTCCTTTGGGTGTGAGCCCTCGCATGGGTCACGTGTTGTATTGTGAGTGGCATTGTATGCCGCTCTGTGTTGGTAGAGGGGTCATCTATCCGGCCAGGTGGTTGCTTTGATATTTGGTTGTGGGGGTCTGAGGCCTCCTCATCGAATTCAGGTAGTAGCTTCTGCTTTGGGTAGCTCTTGGAGGGGCGATTGTCGCCGTACCTCGCTGCTGTGTTGAGTATTTTACTCCATCTGATTTGGAGTGTGTCTTGGGCAGCCTTGAGCCTTTGCTTCTGCTTTTTAAGACTCCTCGCGGTGGCAACAAGCCTTTTACGGGCATTCTGCTGCTCCGGGTGCCTGTCCGGCGTTATGTCATCCGGACCATTATCCTTGATAGAATTTGTTTGTTCGGTTTGATTATCCAGGTTGCCATTGTCCGGCAGCGGTTCGCCCTGCTCCAGCGCTGGGTCTGTGTGATCGTTATTTCTGTCGAGGCGGGATTTGGGGCGGCGCTTGCGTCGCCGCTTTGACTGCTTCTTGAGGGAACAAGCCTTCGGTGCGTCCTTCCGCTCCTCGTCGTCATCCTTCGGTGCGTCCACCATGTATACGTCATATGACGAGGTGGCTTTCCAGGGCCCAATAGGCGCTGGTTCTTCATCGTCTCCTTCATCGGCGTCCATACCGTCAATGTCTTCGGAGTCGAAGTCGAGCATGTCGGTTAAATCGTCGACCGTGGCTACAAACTGGGTGGTAGGTGGGCTTTGAATTTCTTCATCGTCCATATCCCAACCTTGCTAACCGTAGTCTGGTCAGGGCTCTCCTGATAAAGAGAGAGACTTTAGTGTCTTCAGAATATCGCCGAAAGGCGAGTGCTGAAAGATGTCCGCGGCAGTAAACTCCATGATCGGCGCCCGATCGGATTCGATCGGCAGGGGCGCGGAGGGTTCGGAGTCCGGAAAGGAGTCCGGCTCCTTGGAGTCAAGAATCTCGCGGAGTGCGGGGCTGGTGTTCGGCTCGATCGCCATTGGGATCGCAGCCCCCGAGGCGGCATCCAACCACCCATCCTCAATCGGCGCAGTTGACTCCGAATTAAGGGTCGAAGCTGATGTGGGTGCGGCCTCGAGGGCACTGTTCGGCGGCAGAGCTAGATCATGCTCGTCGTGACAGTGCGGCGCGCTCGGCAGTGGCTCGAATCCATCGAAGATCAAGTCCCCGCGGATGTCAGCCGTGTAGTTTAAACTTCCGAGACCTGAGGGCCAGGGGCATAGCTTTCGATCTACTCCAGATGGCCAAGTGAATTGGCCCGCAGTGCGAAGCCGCCAAAGACGAAGATCTGTCCGGGGAGGAAGGTCTCACCCTGGACTGCATCGCTATTGATGATCGTAGGAGCCATCAAGCCTAACAGCGACGACACAGAGGAACTCTCAATGAAAGCACCAATGTCGGTGTCAAAATTGGCGGATCTCGGGTAGGGGGTCCCGAACTGTGCGTCTAGGCCGGATGGTAACAGGAGGCAAGGGACACGAAGTTTTACCCAGGTTCGGGCCCTCTTGATGGAGGTAAAACCCTACGTCCTGCTTGATTAATATTGATGATATGGGTAGTACAAGAGTTGATCTACCATGAGATCGGAGAGGCTAAACCCTAGAAGCTAGCCTATGGTATGATTGTTGTTCTGTATGTTGTCCTACGGACTAAAACCCTCTGGTTTATATAGACACCGGAGAGGGTTAGGGTTACACAAAGTCGGTTACAATGGTAGGAGATCTACATATCCGTATCGCCAAGCTTGCCTTCCACGCCAAGGAAAGTCCCTTCCGGACACGGGACGAAGTCTTCAATCTTGTATCTTCATAGTCCAGGAGTCCGGCTGAAGGTATAGTCCGGCCATCCGGACACCCCCTAATCCAGGAATCCCTCAGTAGCCCCTGAACCAGGCTTCAATGACGACGAGTCCGGCGCGCAGATTGTCTTCGGCATTGCAAGGCGGGTTCCTCCTCCAAGTACTTCATAGAAGATTTTGAACACAAAGATAGTGTCCGGCTCCGCAAAATAAATTTCCACATATTGCCATAGAGAGAATAATATTTACACAAATCTAATCCGCTGACGTATTCCGTAGTGTGACATCGCACCACGGCCAAGCCTTTATTCGAATCGTTTTATTGTCCCACCTCAGCGTGTCATGCGAGGCAATTTCCTTGGCACGTCTTGTCGAAGCAGAGATCGTGTCCCCTTATTCCGGGATTCTCATCAATATGGGCGTGGGTAACCCAACCGCTTCAAGGACTCCTAGACTATAGGCAAGTCCAAACGGCCATGAAGAGGACGCTTGATATTCACCCTCTTTATAAAGGGACAAGGCTTTTACTTTTTTCCCTCCCGTGCTCAATCAAATCCTTCCCCCACCTCAAGCTCAAACACCCAAAGTTCAGGTCAGGTGCTCCGAACCTTCAATCATGTCCGGATCTAGCCTTCAAGGCCGATGGGTGCCTTCCTCCGTCATGGAAGAAGACATCAAAAAGTTGAGGGAGGCAAGATATCTGACCGCCGAGATTTTGCATCGGCTGCCTGCCCGAGGGCAGGCCGTCCCCTCCCCCGAAGCCAACAAGAACGTCATGTTCATCTCCCACTTCCTCCGAGGTCTAGGCCTTGCTCTGGATCCTTTTGTCAGGGTTTTGATGTTTTATTACGGGCTAGATTTCCATGATCTAGCTCCGGACTCCTTTCTTCATATCACGACATTTATTGTCGTGTGTGAGGCCTTCCTCCGGGTTACCCCTCACTTTGGCCTGTGGCTCAAGACCTTTGAAGTAAAGCCGAAGATGGTCGAGGGGCAACATGCAGCATGTGGAGGTGCCTCAATATGCAAGATGACGGGAGCTCCATGGCCCAAAGGTTCCATTCCAGAGGTGTCTGAATTGTGGCAACAGGAGCGGTTCTATATCACGGCTCCTAGAAGTGCCAAGTGGGCGGTCGCCCCTGTTTTCCGCTTGGGCCCTCCACCACAATTGATGTCATGGATCAGCAGAGGTCTGAGCTAGGGTCCAGCCAAGGACGTGCCTATACTGCAAAGCCGCATTCGAGATCTCTTCAATGGAGATTTTAGTTTGGTTGCGGTAATACAAGTTATGCTGGTTCATCATGTCCAGCCTTGCAGACGCCGGCCCCTTCGCTTGTGGGAGTTCAATCCCGAGGGACCGCGTGTCATTCAAAATTTCCTCGGCCTGACCTCGATCGGCACAGTTGGCTCCGAATTAAGGGTCGGAGCCGATGCGGGTGTGGCCTCCAGGGCACTGTTCGGCGGCAGAGCTAGATCATGCTCGTTGTGACAGTGCGGCGCGCTCGGCAGTGGCTCAAATCCGTCGAAGATCAAGTCCCCGCGGATGTCAGTCGTGTAGTTTAAACTTCCAAATCTGACCTGACGGCCAGGGGTGTAGCTTTCGATCTACTCCAGATGGCCAAGCGAATTAGCCTGTAGTGCGAAGCCGCCGAAGACGAAGATCTGTCCGGGGAGGAAGGTCACACCCTGGACTGCATCGCTATTGATGATCGTAGGAGCCATCGAGCCTGACGGCGACGACACAGAGGAACTCTCAATGAAAGCACCAATGTCGGTGTCAAAACCGGCGGATCTCGGGTAGGGGGTCCCGATCTGTGTGTCTAGGCCGGATGGTAACAGGAGACAAGGGACACGAAGTTTTACCCAGGTTCGGGCCCTCTCGATGGAGGTAAAACCCTACGTCCTGCTTGATTAATATTGATGATATGGGTAGTACAAGAGTTGATCTACCACGAGATCGAAGAGGCTAAACCTTGGAAGCTAGCCTATGGTATGATTGTTGTTCTGTATGTTGTCCTATGGACTAAAACCCTCCGGTTTACATAGACACCGGAGAGGGTTAGGGTTACACAAAGTCGGTTACAATGGTAGGAGATCTACATATCTGTATCGCCAAGCTTGCCTTCCACGCCAAGGAAAGTCCCTTCCGGACACGGGACGAAGTCTTCAATCTTGTATCTTCATAGTCCAGGAGTCCGGCTGAAGGTATAGTCCGGCCATCCGGACACCCCCTAATCCAGGACTCCCTCAACCTCCTAGAGTTTCAATAGGCAGACTGTGTTTAAGCAGAGGTCGTTGTTCAAAGAAGATCTTATCTATCTCATTTCTTTCATGCATACACTGGTGCATCGACGTCCTAAACAAACAGTTTAAAACCCCTTCCCGTGACGGCATTTGGAACCATAGCCAAGTGAGTGTGTGCGATAGGGTGTCCTTCCCACACGACCCAGAAATCGTCAAGGATAGGCCCTCCTGGGACCCAGGCTGGGGTCGTGTGTGATCGGGAGAGGCATTGAAACCCAATCATTTCCGTAGGTATGTACATCCCACACGGTGAATCCTAGAAATCATTTCCATAGGTATGTACATCCCACACGGTGAATCCCAGAAGTCATTTCCATAGGTATGTACATCCCACACGATGAATCCCAGAAATCATTTCCGTAGGTATGTACATCCCACACGGTGAATCTCAAAAATCATTTCTGTAGGTATGTACATCCCACACTGTGAATCCCAGAAAATCATTTCCGTAGGTATGTACATCCCACACAGTTCTTTGTGTGGAAACGTTTGTGCAAGGTGGCCAAACGCAAACAGTTTGCTTCCGGAAGCCGTGTGTGATTGTTAGTTGATCGAACACGCCTACTTTCCAGAAACCGTGCGGGTTATTTGAGTTCATCGCCCATGGTGTTGTCTGAGTAACCGTTTGCAATAGCAAACCCCAATAAGCAGGGTAATTAGCCTATTGTTGATAATCCATGTACTAATCAAACTGTATTTCTTATAAAAACATGCCAGATATTTCATATCCGTATAAAAGCAACTAGGATTTCATAATCGAATTACATCAGATAGCTTTGGCACTCAGTTACGCCATTACATGACAGCAACAAGTTTTACATGCAGCATCAAAAACCTTTGGAAAGTAGCATCATACACGGTAAATAGACAGATGAATCTCATCTGGGAAACTGCAGAAGCGGAAGGCAAATATTGAGCCTTCAGTGATGTTGAATGTCCTTGCAACTTTAGGCCAGTGCCTATGGATAATTGCCCGCCCAACCTTCGTCCTCTTTAGCAAGACTTCAATATTGTCCCGTGGGTGTTGAATGAATACCTTCCTCGCCTGTTGACCATGCAGGTGGTTTGAGAGGTAATCACCGGTGAACTGCTTTGAAAAGTACTGAAAACAAAGCTATGCATAAATCGATGTTGTAAATTTTGAAATGGCGCAAGGGGTAAAAACAAGGTAAAAGAGTTGGTACCATCCTATAGTTGACTGGTGTCTTCTTCATTGTGAAAACAAAGATCTTGCTATTATTCGTCGCAAGTTTCTTCATCCTAAAAATCTTCCTGAGTTTCTTGACCTGACTGATATTCATGGACATCTCATTTCCCCATATGCAAAATGGGTCGAACAGTGGGTCTAAGCCTCTGACAGCAGGACCTACATGTGCAAGACCAAATTGTAAGAAACCTAAATATTAGAATGATTCCTGCAACTTCACAATAATGTGCTATTAGCCAAAGGACCCTGCTTGAAGAAACCTCGATGGTAAACCGCAGTGTCTCCAATTGTTTCCCTGCAACACACATAAGGAAGATCTTGATCAGGTTAACTGAGAGTTGCCATACTATCAGTAGAATATGTATTGAGTACATCCAAATTCGATTGGTGTCACATGCATAACAATACAAAGTTGTACCCATAGCAAATTAAAATCAAATTGCAGAACTGAACCAAACAGTTAAATGGACAGCAGACCAAATGAACCAAAATAGTTAACTGAGCACAACATTGCAGAATAGAAACATGTACTAGAAGATAAGACAGTTAACAAAACAAAGAATGCTTGAGAACAGTACTACAAAATGTAGCAATTGTTGGACCAAAGTGTTAACTGAACATTTCATTTCAGAGGACCAAACTGTTAACTGAACATCAGATTGCACATTACAAAGGACAAATCACTAGAAGGCACTAAAGGTGGCCTCGAGAAAACATCACGAACTGTATTTTAAAGTAGACAACCGCACGGTGGTGTCGACAGTGGCTCGAAGATGAGGTGCTCCTACAAGATCTGGTGGTCGACACGCATGTCAGCCATAGCGACCTCATTCGCGCGTGTGGCCGCATGCTACTTAGCTCCACGTTATACTGCGTGTAAAATGGCTGTGGGCGGCGCTTAATTGGAGGAGGGGGCAGTGATTTCGGTGGAAGGTGTCGCTCCGTCAATCAGGGCATGTGGGACGGGAAAAGAGGAGGATGGTGTGGGTGGGGTGTGGATTACCTGACCATATCGATGAGGCCGCGCAACAAGAAGAAGGGTCACCGGCGAGGAGGCGACGCCGCAAGAAGAAGGGTAGCCGGCGAGGAGGCGGCGCTGCAAGAAGAAGGGTTGCTGCCGAGGAGGCTGAGCTGCCAGTAAGCAGCAGTGAAGGTTTGAACTTGTAAAGCAAGGAGGAATAGTGGAAATGTGGCTTTTGGTAGGAGGGAGGGGGCGGGGAGATAGATATTTCCGCGGTGGCAAAACAATTTTGCTCGGTGCCGCGAGAAACTGGCATGCAAATGTGGTTCAAGCGGGGGCGATGGACTGTAGACGTCGAAGCTTCCTGTGTAAGCCAGACAAGACGGTGTGCCAAGATATTTTATATCACATCCCACATGATTCTTTCTTGTAAATTGTTTGTGGTATACCTGGTTTTTTCATTATGTTTTGAAAGACAAAATTGTGTAACAAAGGGAAAGGATAGTGTTTGAATTGCTAGAACATTTACGTATAGTGAACATGCAACTAGTACATGAGTGTCGTGTTTAAATTTGGAATTATTCCGGGTTCGTTTGGCATTTTTATGCATTAATTGAGTTCCTGGGCATTTAATGTGCATAATTCAAATTTGAACTACAAGCACATGCTCCACACTACTGCAAGATGCTGCTAATGCGACACTACGATCAGAGACCCTTCGAGAAACTGTGTGTGATGCAATAATCGCAAACAGTGCTGTATGAAAACTGTCAGAAATGTGTAAAACGTTTGCGATGACGGATGCATCAAACATGGTTCAGGTTTTAGTTGCGTGTGCGATGAAGGGCATACGGTTCAGTTCAATTAACTGTTTACGATGAGGAGGAACAAAAGAAATGGGCAGCCATATGAACGCGTGTGCGATACACAGCATACGGTTCACTCGGATGAACTATTTCTGATTAGGCAACACAAAGAAATGGCCAGCCCAATCAAGGGTTGTGCAATGTATAGCATACGGTTCACTCGGATGAACTATTTATAATTAGGCAAGAGAACAGAAACGGTTCAATATAGCAAGATGTGTGTGATACGCAGCAAACAGGTCTGTAATCAGAAATGTGTGCGAAGACCGATAATAACGCAGGCGATTGCTTCTAATAAGACGTATGTGATATGCTCTATCTACACAACATCTATTGGCCATTGTGGGACGGGCGGTCATCCGGATATGCCATAAGGATGTGAAGAGGCATTCCTATCAGCAAGGACTAGCTGTTCCACCAGCAGCTCATGTAAGAAAACTATCAAGTTAAATGTGCTCAGGCTGGAGCAGCCATCGGATGGGTGACTGGATGGGAAGTTGTGTCGATGTTAAATTAGGTGATGGGATGAGTCATTTTGTTCAAATGACCGAAATGCCCCATTCCCTAAGCAAATTTAACCTTGAGGTCCTTGTTTTTTATTTTATTTATTTATTAACACATGTTAAAGAAGGTCTACCGCATTATTTTTTGACAATGTGCGATACATGGCATACATTGATCCATCCGACCTATTTGTGATGGAATAGGCCGTGTGTGTTGTGGGCAAATGTTTGCTAGTATTCAACCGTTTGGGATTGATGAATTCATCACCGACGGGTTCCCTAGTGTGGTTCGTGTTCATCTGATCATCATCTACTTCTTGTTCTAGCTCGATGCTAAGTTTCCATTAATTGATGGCGTTTTATGAACACGCCACCGTTTCACGTCATTTCCTCACCTGTTTCCCGCCACCCTGCTATATTGCGCATAGGGGGGGCGCGACGCACGGAGGCGACAAGCGCAGCCTGTAGCACATCCACCTTTTCCAAGCATGCCAACCCACCAAAGCGCCGCCTCTTCCATCAACCTCGTCGACGAGGAAAACGAGCAGGCGTCATGGCCCGTCGAGGCCAAGGCACTCACCGGCAACGCGATGGACGATGCCGTGATGCGCATCATCGCCAGGGTTGAGCAGACCTTTGGCGCATGGCGCTTGAGCATCGCGGATCAAGATAGGCATGTTAGCGTCGACAGGATTCAGCTCGCTGCACAACATGATTGATGGCGTGCCGCAGAGCAAGCTAGGTGCGTCTGTGCCGATAGGCTACGGCTCACCGCACGGCGAGACCGTTGGAGCGCCGCAGAGCGAGAGGTGCGGTGCGCCGCACAACAAGAGCGAATCAAGCGACGCTTGCCTGCTGTCGACACGGCGTCGCAACTGGGTACACGTCCCGTCAGTACCCCCATTCCTCAATAGGATTGGGCAGAGGCCCTTAGCGTCGTACTTGCACCAGAGGCCGGCTGCGTCATACTTGCACCGGACGCCCGCCGCGCCGTTTGCATGGGTGCCGCCGTTCGCCTTGTCTGTGGCCCGCTGGATGCCAACGCGCTGGTCCGTAGACTCAACCACCTCCTTGGCCCAGGTGTCCACCTGGACGCAGTAGAGGAACATGGTCGTCGCATCCTCGAGCTGGTGATCTCTGATGAAATAGCCAACTTGGATCTCGAGATCGCGCTCCAGATGTACAGCGAGCGTGTTGACCGCTTGGACGAACGCCTCCACGAGTTTAGGTAGAGCCAAGAGCTACCCTAGGCAAGGGATGCTGGTCATGGTCTCATGGACGCGTTTTATTTTAAAAAGTCGTTTCGACGTGGATAGCTATGTATTCATAGCAATCATAGTATTGCTCTGTTTATTGCTCTGTTTCAATGTGTGTACTCTGTTTTCCATTCTTATATGTTCTGTTTCAATGTGTGTATATGCTTTCCATTCTGTATATGTGGATGATAAAGCTAGATTCAAATTAGTATACAAAAACAGATAGAAAATGGAATTCATAATATATATATTAATTGTTCATTAGATCATCACAGAATATATATATATATAATATCATCACATATACGTGATGATACTTAAATACTAGGTACAATGCATAAAATTGAAAATTATTAATACTAAAACTAATAATCCGTCATGGGGCCAGTATTCCAGCAGCTCCCTGGTGAGTGGCGTCTTCCTAGTGCAGAGGCAGTACTCCGACTCCTCTGCCTCGTAGCGCTTGACGTACCGATTTGCCTCTTGTTGGCGGGCGCGCGCGGCCGATCTTGCCATTTCGTTGGGCGCCCACCGGAGCTTCTCGTCGGTGGCAAGCATGAGCTTATTGTCCCACCTCCACGCAGCGACGAGGCGCCCAGCACCTATGACCTTCCTCGCGAAGTACCCGTCTTCGTACACCTCCTCGGCATGATGACGCGCCCACCCCCAAAGCTCCGCCGCCTCCTTTTTCCAGGCGGCATCACGGGCTTCACAGGCCGCCTGGTACCTGGCTTCCTCCTCCACCATCTCCTTCTTGAATGCCACTTGCCTGGCTTTCTCAGCCGATGGCAGCGACTTCCACAGACAACTATTGTACTGGCCCCAAAACCAATCCAAAGTTGGGGGGTCCGCCGCAACCTCGTCAGGCGGCGCGTAGGGGTCCTCGTCACTGCTAATCGAGTGAGCGTCCTCGGGGGGGCGGCGACTCCTCGTCCACGCGTGGGTAGACCGACGACGCCATGGCAGAGATTGGAGAGAGAGAGAGGTGAGCGAGGGGAGGATGTAGATGAGAATGCAGGCGGGACGATGTGAGCAAGGTAGTATTTATTTTCGGCCGGAATATAGATCGACGGGGACAGTACAAATGCCGATCACAGGAATTTATGAGTATTGTAGTTTGAATTACACAAGATTCTCGCAGCAAAATTCGTGTGTGAACATAATAGCCAAAACTCGCGTGTGAACATAATAACTGACGGTTTCCAATGTAGAACCGTGTCTGATTAATGATCCCTGCCATTCACCTACCAAACCTCGAGCCGCGAGATAGACTGCCAATTGTGTGGGGGCGGTTGTCTTGCCAGATCTTTACATTTTCTTTTTTGAACACCAGATATTTACATCGTCTGATGATTTTTTAACTCGTACACAAGTACACAAAAATATGATTTTTCAAACCGTCTTGGTTAAGCGTTGCATGTAGATGTAGTTCAAATTTGAATTATGGTCATTATATGGTTAGAAAATCACTTAAATGTCTTTAAAAGGTCAACTGACCCCTGAAAATTTCCAAATTTTCACATGACAGTTGTATTAGTGCACATTAAACATAGGAAAAAAATTGAAGGTCGTAAGAGGAAGCTATCTCCCGTCCGTCACCAAACATGCATTGTTCCCTCTCGGAACCACGAACCTTCAAGTGAGTTGCTCCGGTTTATGAGGGGTGTGTGTCCAAACTTTCGTCAAACAGGCCAATTTTTTTACCGCATCATTTTGGTGGCATGATATTAAATCAAGCAAGGTTTCATGTTTTTCTGCTCACTTTTTAAATTTTTTGGAATTAAAATGCCATGGCATGCACTCCATGCATGTGCCCATGCCTTGACACCAATATGTTTGAAATTTCCTTATAATTTACCGCACATGGAATTAATTCGCACACAAGTACACAAAAATATCATTTTTCAAACTGTTTTGGTTAGGCATTGCATGTAGATGTAGTTCAATTTTTAATTATGGTCATTAAATGGTTAGAAAATCACTTAAATGTCTTTAGAAGGTCAAATGACCCCTGAAATTTACCAAATTTTCACATGACAGTTGCATGTTAAACGTAGGAAAAATTTGGAAGGCCGTAAGAGGAAGCTATCTCCCGTTCGTCATCAAACATGCATTGTTCCCTCTCGGAACCACGAACCTTCTAGCGAGTTGCTCCGGTTTGTGAGGGGCGTGTGTCCAAACGTTCGTCAAACATGTCAATTTCTTTACCACATCATCTTGGTGGCATGACATTACCTCAACCAAGGTTTCATGTGTTTCTGATCATTTTTCTATTTTTTGAATTAAAATGCCATATCACTCCATGCATACATATGCATGTGTCCATGTCATGAGACCAATATGTTTGAAAATTCCTTCTAATTTACTTCACATGGAATTAACTCGCACACAATTACACGGATATGATTTTTTCAAACCGTTTTGGTTAGGCGTTGCATGTAGATGTAGTTCAAATTTGAATTGCGGTCATAAAATGGTTAGGAAATCACTTAAATGTCTTTAAAAGGTCAAATGACCCCTAGAATTTTCCAAAATTTCACATTACAGTTGTAGTAGTGCACGTTAAATGTAGAAAAAATTTGAAGGCCGTAAGAGGAAACTATCTCCCGTTCGTCATCAAACATGCATTGTTCCCTCTCGGAACCACGAACCTTCTAGCGAGTTGCTCCGGTTTATGAGGGGTGTGTGTCCAAACTTTCGTCAAACATGCCAAGTTCTTTACCACATCATCTTGGTGGATGACATTAAATCAAGCAAGGTTTCATGTTTTTCTGATCATTTTTTAATTTTTTGGAATTAAAATGCCATGGCATGTGCCCATCCCTTGACACCAATATGTTTGGAAATTCCTTCTAATTTACTGCACGTGGAATTAACTCACGCACAAGTACACAAAAATATGATTTTCCAAATCGTTATGGTTAGGCGTTGCATGTAGATGTAGTTCAAATTTGAATTACAGTCATTAAATGGTTAGAAAATCACTTAAATTTCTTTAAAAGGTCAAATTACCACTGAAATTTACCAAATGTTCACATGACAGTTGTATTAGTGCACGTTAAACGTAGGAAAAAATTTGAAGGCCGTAAGAGGAAGCTATCTCCCGTTCGTCATGAAACATGCATTGTTCCCACTCAGAACCATGAACCTTCTAGCGAGTTGCTCTGGTTTGTGAGGGGTGTGTGTCCAAACGTTCGTCAAACATGTCAATTTCTTTACCACATCATCTTGGTGGCATCACATTACATCAACCAAGGTTTCATGTGTTTCTGATCATTTTTCTATTTTTTTGAATTAAAAGGCCATGTCACTCCATACATACGTATGCATGTCTCCATGTCGTGAGACGAATATGTTTGAAAATTCTTTATAATTTACTGCACATGGAATTAACTCGCACACACGTACACATATATGATTTTTCAAACCGTTTTGGTTAGGCATTGCATGTAGATGTAGTTCAAATTTGAATTATGATCATTAAATGGTTTGAAAATCACCTAAATGTCTTTAAAAGGTCAAATGACCCCTAGAATTTTCCAAAATTTCACATTACAGTTGTAGTAGTGCACGTTAGACGTAGAAAAAATTTGAAGGCCGTAAGAGGAAGCTATCTCCCGTTCGTCATCAAACATGCACTGTTCCCTCTCAGAACCACGAACCTTCTAGCGAGTTGCTCCGGTTTGTGAGGGGTGCGTGTCCAAACTTTCGTCAAACATGCCAATTTCTTTACCACATCATCTTGGTGGCATGACATTACATCAACCAAGGTTTCATGTGTTTCTGATTTTTTTTGGAATTAAAATGCCATGCCACTCCATGCATATGTATTCATGCATATGTGTCCATGTCGTGATACAAATATGTTTGAAAATTCTCTCTAGTTTACTGCACATGGAATTAACTCGCACACAAGTACACATATATGATTTTTCAAACCGTTTTGGTTAGGCGTTGCATATAGATGTAGTTCAAATTTGAATTATGGTCATTAAATGGCTAGAAAATCACTTAAATGTCTTTAAAAGGTCAAATGACCCCTAGAATTTTCAAAAAATTCACATTACAGTTGTGGTAGTGCATGTTAGACGTAGAAATTTTTTTGAAGGCCGTAAGAGGAAGCTATCTCCCATTCGTCATCAAACATGCATTGTTCCCTCTCGGAACCACGAGCCTTCTAGTGAGTTGCTCCGGTTTGTGAGGAGTGTGTGTCCAAACTTTGGTCAAACATGCCAATTTTTTTACCACATCATCTTGGTGGCATGACATTACATCAACCAAGGTTTCATGTGTTTCTATTTTTTATTTTTTGGAATTAAAATGCCATGTCACTCCATGCTTAATTGTGTCATAGCCGTTAGACCAATATGTTTGAAAATTTCTTCCAATTTACTCGACATGGAATTAAATCGGACACAAGTACACGAAATATGAGTTTTCAAACCATTACGGTTAGCTGTTGCATGTACATGTAGTTCAAATTTCAATTACGGTCATTAAATGGCTAGAAAATCACTTAAATGTCTTAGAAGGTCAAATGATCCCTGAAATTTTCCAAAATTTGACATGACAATTGTATTAGTACTACAAAATTTCTCGTTCATTTAAAACACCATCTGTTGGCACTTTATTCCAAATTCTTTTTCACAGCTAATAAAAAATATCTACAACATCACACACAGTTGTTTTCTAGGAACCGTTTGCGATGAAAATATCTGGGTCTATTTAAGTTTCCCTCCTTAAGCTTCGCCGGCTCGTCTGCTCTAGTGCCGGCAACCCCCGAATCCACGAATCTCGATCCCCATTCCCGCACCCCCTTCTTGCAAAGATGACGCCATGGAAATGCTTCGTGGAGGCCCGTACGATGGCCGTGTCCCCCCCCCGAGCATTGCCGCATGCGCATTGAGCACGGCCGCTTCCGCCGAGAGGGTGTCTGCGGCAGCCGACAGGGCAGTTGCAGCAGCCGAGACGGCTGCAGCTGCAGCTGCTGCTGCGACGACGCCTGCAAATGCCGAGAGCGCTCGAGCTGCCATCCGTGCCGCTGATGTCGCCCTGGCCCGGGTCGAGGCCATCCATGGCAAGATCGAGGATGCACACGCCAAGATATTCCAGGCCAGCTCGGACACCAGCATGCAACCCACATCTGAAAATGCGACGGTGGCCATGGAGCACCTGCTTCCTCATGAGGTCGCCGAGCGGGAGCTGGAGATGCAGGAGGCGATGGAGATCGAGGAGCGCTGGGAGGAGGAGTTGCGCATGGCCGAGGTCGAGGTAGAGAAGAGTCTGTCCATTGAGGAATCGGCGGTGGAGTACCAACGCGAGCTCTGGCGCATCCACTACTACGAGTACTACAACCTTGAGGGCTGCGCCGAGGACGAGGACGAGGACGCGGTCGACTCTAGCAGGGGGGATGCGGAGTCCACCAACGGCGGCATGTCTCCAGGACAAGTCATCGACGTCTCATCTCACACCGGTGATGCATAGGCCAGCGCGGCGTCGGATTTTTAATTATGCGTACTTAGGCTTTGTTTTTAATGCTGGTATGTCTGCTGGCTCTGTGTAATTACTAAAATTGCTTGATTCAGTAAGTGTGGCCTGTCTGTTGTACGCTCTTTTGTGTGCCCAAATTAGCAAGCGATGTTAAATTATGCAATGACGTACCCGAGGAAATTTCCACCAAAATTTGAATTATCAAACCCATCCCATGCGTGTGCGATGCACACAATTGTTCAAAGTGAATGGTCCGGCGGCACCGCGCACGTTCAAAGTGAATGTGCCCATGCCTTGAGACCAAAATTTGAATTATTAAACTCATCCCATGCGCTTAAAGCAGAAGAATAGTTTGTGATGCACACAATCGTTCAAAGTGAATGGTCCGGCGGCACCGTGCACAAAGTTTCCCTTCACATTTCCAAAATTTTGGCCTACCGCCAAAATATCTACCCCCGCCCCCTTCCCCACCCCTTTTCTCCCCGACCAAAAGTCACATTTCCCCTGTTTCCTCCTTCCTTGCTAGCCGCCTCGCATCCTACTGCCGGGGTCGCCATGGTCTTCTTCAAAGACATCTCCAGCGGTTCCTCCTCCGGCAACTACTCCTTCACCACCCGGGTATGCCTCTCTTCTCTCTCTTGGGCTATGACTTGGAATGAAGGTTTTTAACCTAGAGGTCGATTTGAGTCATTTCTTCCTCTTGTAGCTCCCTAAGACCATCAGTGGCAACGAATGGAGTGGGGTGGCTGAAGATCTATCTGCTCGTTGTCACCATCAATCTCCATGCGTGAAGCTAGCTGCGTTTGATTCTGTGGATAGTGGGAGGAAGTTTCTGGCATGTGCAGAGAAGGCTAGACCCTCTTTCGTTGTTACAAATCATTTGTTAGATGTGATTCAGACACTGTCACGGTCCCAACCCATTCATACCACACCTTAAACCAAACGCATCCTAAGACAGTGTCACAGTTTGTACCTAGTATCATAAATTGTTGCCATCTCATCGGCGGTGCCATTAGAAAATTATTTGGCACTGCTTCAGCAGTTTTTGCAGCCAACTTTGGTGCACACATCCGAGCAGCCAAGCAGTAAAATACTAAATATTTATGGCATGAAGGAACTGGGCATCGGAGCAACTACGTGCTCCGGAGTCCGGGTCCCTGGTTTTTTTCCGCTGCATCGGCTCGCCAGTGCAGGGCACCGGTGCGAGATGTAGGAACAGTTGTCTTTACCCCAGTTTTGGCATACATAGTGGGCGGCCTTAGTGCTATTAGTTCTATGTTACTAAATTTGTGCATGTACACACCTGTTAGTATCAATTTGCTGTCATCCAAACATTGTCGCTATGTTGTTGCAGTTATATTTACCTTCTCATAAAATGTTCAATTTGTTATTTATTGTACATGAGTAAGAACTTGTAGCGTCGTTGTAGTTAATTATAGCTTCTGATGTTCCAGAATTTGGTTGTTGTCTCAGTACCAATTATTCATTTGCACATTGATCTTTTTGAGAAGATATGTCATAATTAACATGTTTCCTCAGTTTTTCAAAATAAACATTTGTGATTTTCTATGTTGCTATAAACCCATTTCCCCTATAATTGTTACTGATCTAGTTTTAAATATTATAGGATGAACGGAAGTGTTCTTACTTGGAGTGGGTTGATCAAGAGTGGCCACAGTCATTGAAGATGTGCCTAACGAAGCTCTGGAGCATGTATGAGGAAGAGAACACACGTAGGCTTAAAGAAAGTCTTGTCAACGTTGAAGCATATTTCAAGATGCGGGATAAAAAGTTGAAGGTGGAGAATGAGCTTGGATTTTTTAAATCATACTTTGCTAAGATGGTGTTGGCGAAGGAGGAGGCACTTTCCCAGTTGGCCCGTGCAAAACGGGTTCTTACTGAACAGAAAGCAGAGGTGGATAAGACGAGCCTGGATGATCTCAATTAGGGAAATGAATATATTGTTCTTATGAACTTGAACTAGCTATATGTTGTACTGTGATGTTTTCATGTAGCTACCGTACTGTGATGTTATAATATATTTATGTGCCTAATATGAATCTGGGAAACAATTGTTTGATATGAAATGTGAATTTGTGTAATACTGGAATTATTAATTGTAAACTAATAAACCTGCTAAATCTGTAATGGATCTTTGCAAACGGTTCTAGCAGTAAAAGCACTTGTGATGGATAGCCTAATGCAACACAGTTTTCTTCATCAAATCGTGTGTGATATAGTTGATAAAAGCAAACCGTAACCAAGGAAGACCATGTGTGATAGTGATACGTCCCCAATGTATCTACAATTTTTCATTGCTCCATGCTATATTATCTACTGTTTTGGACATTATTGGGCTTTATTATCCACTTTTATATTATTTTTGGGACTAACCTATTAACCGGAGGCCCAGCCTAGAATTTCTGTCTTTTTGCCTATTTTAGGGTTTCAAAGAAAAGGAATATCAAACGGAGTCCAAACGGAATGAAACCTTCGGGAACGTGATTTTCGAACCGAATATGATCCAGGATACTTGGACCACACGTCAAGAAACAAAGGAGAAGGCCATGAGGTGGGGGCGCGCCTACCCCCCCCCCCCCCAGGCGCGCCCTCCACCCTCGTGGGGCCCCTGTTGCTCCACCGACGTACTCCTTCCTCCTATATATACCTACGTACCCCCAAACGATCAGATACGGAGCCAAAAACCTAATTCCACCGCCGCAACTTTCTATATCCACGAGATCCCATCTTGGGGCCTGTTCCGGAGCTCCGCCGGAGGGGGTACCCATCACGGAGGGCTTCTACATCAACACCATAGCCTCTCCGATGAAGTGTGAGTAGTTTACCTCAGACCTTCGGGTCCATAGTTATTAGCTAGATGGCTTCTTCTCTCTTTTTGGATCTCAATACAATGATCTCCCCCTCGCTTGTGGAGATCTATTCGATGTAATCTTCTTTTTGCGGTGTGTTTGTTGAGACCGATGAATTGTGGGTTTATGAACAGGATTATCTATGAACAATATTTGAATCTTCTCTGAATTCTTTTATGTATGATTGGTTATCTTTGCAAGTCTCTTCGAATTATCAGTTTGGTTTGGCCTACTAGATTGATCTTTCTTGCAATGGGAGAAGTGCTTAGCTTTGGGTTCAATCTTGCGGTGTCCTTTCCCAGTGACAGTAGGGGCAGCAAGGCACGCATTGTATTGTTGCCATTGAGGATAACAAGATGGGGTTTTTATCATATTGCATGAATTTATCCCTCTACATCATGTCATCTTGCTTAAGGCGTTACTCTGTTTTCATGAACTCAATACTCTAGATGCATGCTGGATAGCGTACGATGAGTGGAGTAATAGTAGTAGATGCAGGCAGGAGTCAGTCTACTTGTCTCGGACGTGATGCCTATATACATGATCATACCTAGATATTCTCATAACTATGCTCAATTCTGTCAATTGCTCAATAGTAATTCGTTCACCCACCATAGGATACTTATGCTCTTGAGAGAAGCCACTAGTGAAACCTATGGCCCCCGGGTCTATCTTCATCATATTAATCTTCCAATACTTAGTTATTTCCTTTGCCTTTTACTTTGCTTTTATTTTACTTAGCATCTTTATCATAAAAATACCAAAAATATTATCTTATCATATCTATCAGATCTCACTCTCATAAGTGACCGTGAAGGGATTGACAACCCCTTATCGTGTTGGTTGCGAGGAGTTATTTGCTTTGTGCAGGTACTAGGGGACGCGCGCGCAACCTCCTACTGGATTGATACCTTGGTTCTCAAAAACTGAGGGAAATACTTGATAATTGTTTTGAGATATGAAGATGGTGATATTAATGTTGTGCTAGTTGAGTAGTTGTGAATTTGAGAAATACTTGTGTTAAAGTTTGTGATTCCCATAGCATGCATGTATGGTGAACTGTTATGTGATGAAGTCGGAGCATGATTTATTTATTGATTGTCTTCCTTATGAGTGGCGGTCGGGGACGAGCGATGGTCTTTTCCTACCAATCTATCCCCCTAGGAGCATGCGTGTAATACTTTTCTTTGATAACTTGTAGATTTTTGCAATAAGTATATGAGTTCTTTATGACTAATGTTGAGTCCATGGATTATACGCACTTTTCTTCCTTCCACCATTGCTAGCCTCTCTGATACCGCGCACCTTTCGCCGGTATCATACACCCACCATATACCTTCCTCAAAACAGCCACCATACCTACCTATTATGGCATTTCCATAGCCATTCCGATATATATTGCCATGCAACTTTCCACCATTCCATTTATTATGACACACTCCATCATTGTCATATTGCTTAGCATGATCATGTAGTTGACATCGTATTTGTGGCAAAGCCACCATTCATAATTCTTTCATACATGTCACTCATGAGTCATTGCATATCCCGGTACACCGCCGGAGGCATTCATATAGAGTCATATTTTGTTCTAAGTATCGAGTTGTAATTGTTGAGTTGTAAGAAAATAAAAGTGTGATGATCATCATTATTAGAGCATTGTCCCAGTGAGGAAAGGATGATGGAGACTATGATTCCCCCACAAGTCGGGCTGAGACTCCGGACGAAATAAGGGGAAAGAAAAGAGGCCATAAAAAAAGAGAAAAGGCCCAAATAAAAAAATGAGAGAAAAAGAGAGAAGGGGCAATGCTACTATCCTTTTACCACACTTGTGCTTCAAAGTAGCACCATGATCTTCATAGTAGAGAGTCTCTCATTTCGTCACTTTCATATACTAGTGGGAATTTTTCATTATAGAACTTGGCTTGTATATTCCAATGATGGGCTTCCTCAAAATGCCCTAGGTCTTCCTGAGCAAGCAAGTTGGATGCACACCCACTTAGTTTCTTTTTGAGCTTTCATATACTTATAGCTCTAGTGCATCCGTTGCATGGCAATCCCTACTCACTCACATTGATATCTATTGATGGGCATCTCCATAGCCCGTTGATACGCCTAGTTGATGTGAGACTATCTTCTCCCTTTTTGTCTTCTCCACAACCACCATTCTATTCCACCTATAGTGCTATATCCATGGCTCACGCTCATGTATTGCATGAAGATTGAAAAATTTTGAGAATGTCAAAAGTATGAAACAATTGCTTGGCTTGTCATCGGGGTTGTGCATGATTTAAATACTTTGTGTGGTGAAGATAGAGCATAGCGAGACTATATGATTTTGTAGGTATAACTTTCTTTGGCCATGTTATTTTGAGAAGACATGATTGCTTTGTTAGTATGCTTGAAGTATTATTATTTTTATGTCAATATGAACTTTTATCTTGAATCTTTCGGATCTGAATATTCATACCACAATTAAGAAGAATTACATTAAAATTATGCCAAGTAGCACTCCGCATCAAAAATTCTGTTTTTATCCACGAGACCCCATCTTGGGGCCTGTTCCGGAGCTCCGCCGGAGGGGGCGTCCATCACGGAGGGCTTCTACATCAACACCATAGCCTCTCCGATGAAGTGTGAGTAGTTACCTCAGACCTTCGGGTCCATAGTTATTAGCTGGATGGCTTCTTCTCTCTTTTTGGATCTCAATACAATGATCTCCCCCTCTCTTGTGGAGATCTATTCGATGTAATCTTCTTTTTGCGGTGTGTTTATTGAGACCGATGAATTGTGGGTTTATGACCAAGATTATCTATGAACAATATTTGAATCTTCTCTGAATTCTTTTATGTATGATTGGTTATCTTTGCAAGTCTCTTCGAATTATCAGTTTGGTTAGGCCTACTAGATTGATCTTTCTTGCAATGGGAGAAGTGCTTAGCTTTGGGTTCAATCTTGCGGTGTCCTTTCCCAGTGACAGTAGGGGCAGCAAGGCACGCATTGTATTGTTGCCATCGAAGATAACAAGATGGGGTTTTTATCATATTGCATGAATTTATCCCTCTACATCATGTCATCTTGCTTAAGGCGTTACTCTGTTTTCATGAACTTAATACTCTAGATGCATGCTGGATAGCGGTCGATGAGTGGAGTAATAGTAGTAGATGCAGGCAGGAGTCGGTCTACTTGTCTCGGACGTGATGCCTATATACATGATCATACCTAGATATTCTCATAACTATACTCAATTCTGTCAATTGCTCAATAGTAATTCGTTCACCCACCATAGAATACTTATGCTCTTGAGAGAAGCCACTAGTGAAACCTATGGCCCCCGGGTCTATCTTCATCATATTAATCTTCCAATACTTAGTTATTTCCTTTGCCTTTTACTTTGCTTTTATTTTACTTTGCATCTTTATCATAAAAATACCAAAAATATTATCTTATCATATCTATCAGATCTCACTCTCATAAGTGACCGTGAAGGGATTGACAACCCCTTATCGCGTTGGTTGCGAGGAGTTATTTGCTTTGTGCAGGTACTAGGGGACGCGCGCGCAACCTCCTACTGGATTGATACCTTGGTTCTCAAAAACTGAGGGAAATACTTACGCTACTTTGCTGCATCATCATTTCCTCTTCGGGGAAATCCAACGCAGTGCTCAAGAGGTAGCAGATAGTTACACCTTTCAGACACGAGCCTACACATGAAACTGTGTGGGATGTATGTCCAAACGGAAACGTTTTCTGTGGATTGACTGTGTGGGATGTGCATAAGAACGGAAACGTATTCCTTGGATTGACTGTGTGTGATATACATACGAATGGAAAGTTTTTCTGGGATTCACCGTGTGGGATGTACATACCTACGGAAATGATTTTCTCGGACTACCGTGTGGGATGTACATACCTACGAAAATGATTTTCTCGGATTACCATGTGGGATGTACATACCTACGGAAATGATTGGGTTTCGATGCCTCGCTTGATCGCACACGGCCCCAGCCTGGGTCCCAGGAGGGCCTATCCCCGACGATTTCTGGGTCGTGTGGGAAGGACACCCTATCACACACACTCACTTGGCGACGGTTCCAAATGCCGTCGTGGAAAGGGGTTAAAAACCGTTTGTTTAGGACCGACGCGCACCAGTGCCAATGCACCAAAGTTTGCTGAAAAATCACATGTGTGTATTTGGTTGAATCTATAGGTCCCATGCAAGAAATGGGAATAAAATTCAAACATCTGGGTGTCGTGGCTCGGCCGGAATGATTGAGAAACTTGAGTTTTTAATTCCTGTAAATCCAAAACACGGCTGAAAATCATGAAACTTGGCATGGTGTCATGACATGGCACCAACATGCTGCAGTAAATTATTTGGCCGAATTGGGACAAGCTTTGGTATAAGCTTCTTGCAAACCGGAGCTTCCCTCAAGAAGGATCCTGGTTCCGAGAGGGGACATGTCACCTCCGTGTGCGAAATGACATATGTACACTTCCTTCTCCCGCCTTAATTTTTTACACAGGCGGATTAGACCAAATAGAAGTATCGTGCTAAATTTTGGAATTATTCCGTGTTCGTTTGACCTTTTTTATACATTAATTGAGTTTCTACGCATTTAATGTGTATAATTCAAATTTTAACTACAAGCACGTGCTCCAGTGCACCAAAGTTGTTTGAAAAATCACATGTGTGTCATTGGGTGAATTTCTAGGTCCCATACAAGAGATGAGAGTGAAATTTAAACATCTGGGCGTCGTGGCTCAGCCAGAAAGATTGAGAAGATTGATAAACTTGGTTTTTTTTATTCCTGTAATTCCAAAACACGCCTGAAAATCATGAAACTTGGCATGGTCTCATGACATGGCACCAACATGCTGCGGTAATTTTTTTGGCCGAATTGGGACAAGCTTTGGTGTAGGCTTCTTGCAAACCGGAGCTTCCCTTAAGAAGGCTCGTGGTTTCGAGAGGGAACGTGTCACCTCCGTGTGCGAAATGACATACGTACACTGCCTTCTCCTGCCTTAATTTTTTTACACAGCCAGATTAGACCAAATAGAAGTACCGTGCTAAATTTTGGAATTATTCCGGGTTCGTTTGGCCTTTTTTATACATTAATTGAGTTTCTGGACATTTAATGTACATAATTCAAATTTGAACTACAAGCAGAGGCTCCGGTGCACCAAAGTTGTTTAAAAATCACATGTGTGTCCTTGGGTGAATTTCTAGGTCTGATGCAAGAGATGGGACTGAAATTCAAACATCTGGGCGCGTGGCTCGGCCGGAAAGATTGAGAAACTTGGTTTTTTTAATTCCTGTAATTCCAAAACACGCGTGAAAATCATGAAACCTGGCATGGTGTCATGACATGTCACCAACATGCTGCGGTAATTTTTTTGGCCGAACTGGGACAAGCTTTGGTGTAAGCCTCTTGCAAACCGGAGCTTCCCTCAAGAAGGCTCATGGTTCCGACAGGGAACGTGTCACCTCCGTGTGCGAAACGACATACGTACACTGCCTTCTCCCGCCTTAATTTTTTTACACAACCAGATTAGACCACATAGAAGTACCGTTCTAAAATTTGGAATTATTCCGGGTTCATTTCGCCTTTTTTATATATTAATGAGTTTCTGGGAATTTAATGTGCATAATTCAAATTTGAACTACAAGCACAGGCTCCAGTGCACCAAAGTTGTTTGAAAAATCACATGTCTGTCCTTAGGTGAATTTTTAGGTCCCATGCAAGAGATTGGAGTGAAATTCAAACATCTGGGCGTCGTGGCTCGGCCGGAAAGATTAAGAAACTTGGGTTTTTAATTCATGTAATTCTAAAACACGCCTGAAAATCATGAAACTTGGCATAGTGTCATGACATGGCACCAACATGCTGCGATAATTTTTTTGGCCGAATTGGGACAAGCTTTGGTGTAAAATTCTTGAAAACCAGAGGTTCCCTCAAGAAGGCTCGTGGTTCCGAGAGGTAACATGTCACCTCCGTGTGCGAAACGACATACACTGCCTTCTCCCGCCTTAATTTTTTTACACAGCCATATTACACCAAATAGAAGTACCATGCTAAATTTTGGAATTATTCCGGGCTCGTTTCACCTTTTTATACATTAATTGAGTTTGTGGGCATTTAATGTGCATAATTCAAATTTGAACTACAAGCACATGCTCCAGTGAACCAAAGTTGTTTGAAAAATCACATGTGTGTCCTTGGGTGAATTTCTAGGTCCCATGCAAGAGATGGGAGTGAAATTCAAACATCTGGGCGTCATGGCTCGGCCGAAAAGATTGAGAAACTTGGTTTTTTAAATCGTGTAATTCCAAAACACGCCTGAAAAGCATGAA
The DNA here is from genome assembly GCF_056163025.1 of Triticum urartu. Lineage (NCBI taxonomy): Eukaryota > Viridiplantae > Streptophyta > Magnoliopsida > Poales > Poaceae > Triticum > Triticum urartu. The sequence continues at coordinate 299,697,808 of NC_141877.1, forward strand.
ACTTGGCATGGTGTCATGACATGGCACCAACATGCTGCGGTAATTCTTTTGCCCGAATTGGGACAAGCTTTGGTGTAAGCTTCTTGCAAACCGAAACTTCCCTCAAGAAGGCTCGTGGTTCCGAGAGGGAACGTGTCACCTCCGTGTGTGAAACGACATACGTACACTGCCTTCTCCCATCTTAATTTTTTTACACAGCTAGATTAGAACAAATAGAAGTACCGTGCTAAATTTTGAAATTATTCCGGGTTCGTTTGGCCTTTTTTATACATTAATTGAGTTTATGGGCATTTAATGTGCATAATTCAAATTTGAACTACAAGCACATGCTCCAGTGCACCAATTTTTTTTTCGAAAATCACATGTGTGTCCTTGGGTGAATTTCTAGGTCCCATGCAAGAGATGGGAGTGAAATTCAAACATCTGGGCGTCGTGGCTCGACCAGAAAGATTGAGAAACTTGGTTTTTTAATTCCTGTAATTCCAAAACACACCTGAAAATCATGAAACTTGGCATGGTCTCATGACATGGCACCAACATGATGTGGTAATTTTTCTGTCCAATTTGCGAAAGTGCACACATTAACAATCAACAAAGTCATTTTGGAACAAGTGTTGTCACGTTACAAATCGGAAATGCAAGTATTATTGAAATCGTGGGCGTTCGACTTACCAATTACGTGCGGCCACGCGTCCCCTTTTTTATTGGCTAGGAGGTGTCGTGCGGGGTAGCTATTTGAGTACGGGAGGCGTGCGATCAGACCCCTGTGCGTGCTCATCGGGAGGAGAGCCATTTTGACCGCTACCCGTCGCGCACCTCCCTCCCAACGTCTCCATCAATGGTGCCCGAGCACCTGTTCTACGACGTGGCTATATGTCTCACTGGACTGAGATTTAAGAGAGAAAAATGAAAATCCGAAGAGAAAGTTTTGGACAGATCTTGATGTAAGATCCGACGGACCTATATAGCACCGACTGCGACTTATAGCAAGCATGATGAATATAAGGACGATGACATTGGATAATAATTGTCTTACATATTTATAAACATAATTAAAAAAAGCCACATGCGGCAACTCCCGATATACACAAGGGCAAAAGAAGAAGGAAGCCACAGTAGGAACTAGTCTCCGCGGCGGGCGGCGACGAGCTCTTTCTTGTCCTCAAGATGCTGGTTGAGAGCATCCACGGATTCCTCCACCAGCCTTCTGCGCTCGATGCGCAGCATGGCATTCTCGTCCATAAGTTTCTCGACGATGACGTCGGTCCTCTTCAATAAGGCAGTGGTCTGCTCCTGCTGCTCCGCACTTCCGACGATCTTCGCCCTCAGCAGGTCGCGCTCGGCCCAGAGCTTCGCATTGCTCTCATTTAGTTGCCGGATGACGTGGGTAGACTTTTCAAACAAGGCTTGCAGGTCATCCTGCAACCACGCCCACCTGGAGATCTGATCCATTTGCCTGAGGACGAGAGCACGCATGCACCTGTAAGAGCCCTTGCCTACCCGCGAGGCAATTTCCCAGGCCGTCGCAGCGTGGGAGGACATCTCTACTGCATTCATGGCGCGGCAGGACATCTCTTCTACTTTCGCGGCGCGGCCGGACCAGTCTGCTGCATCGACGGCGCGGCAGGTCCTCCGTGCGGCTTCGGCGGCACGGCGGGACCTCTCTGCTACTACGGCCGTGTGATGGGACATGTTGGCTGCTTTCGCGGCGAGGCGGGACATCTCTCGTGCTCCCGCTTCTAGGCTTGCCTCTCCCTGGTGGCAATCTCTCGACCCAGAACTCACGCTGGCCATGGCGGACGCAAGGGAACGATGATGAATGACTTGTTTGTTTTTTACTTTTTGTGGATGAGGATTTTAGGAGGAATGTGCAGTCATCTCGGAGTAGTAGTATTTATAACCGCGTAGTAATACACTCCTAAGTGGGAAACCGTTTAGGTTTTGATCGGTGTGAACAGGTTTGCAATTTGGAATGTGACGGGACGCATGCTCAAAATTTACTGACGGTTATAAGTGCAGCACTATTCCCAGAAGGCGTAACGTGGGGATGTACGCCTTCTCGGCCGCATATGTGGCATTTGCATCATAGGGTGCACCGCAATAGGCAATGTCAGCACCATCGCACATGGTTCTTTTAATTAGAAAGTGTGTGCCCGTCTAGCGCACACACGTTGATCTATCTAACTGTTCCAGTTTGTTGTGGCTAATCGCAAACAGTTCATCCATGTGAAGTATATGCCATCAATCGCAGACACTTTGATCTGGCTGACCCGTTTCTGTTCTGTTGCCTAATTGCAAACAGTTAATCCTTCTGAAGTGTATGCCCTCAATCACACACACCTTGATCTAGCTGACCGTTTCTTTTGTGTTGTCTAATCACAAACAGTTCATCCGAGTGAACCGTATGTTGTGTATCGCACACGCCTTCATCTGGCTGCCCGTTTCTTTTGTTCCTCCTCATCGCAAACAGTTAATTGAACTGAACCGTATACCCTTCATCGCACACGCAACTAAAACCTGAACCCTGTTTGATGCATCCGTCATCGCAAACGTTTTATACATTTCTGAAGGTTTTCATACAACACCGTTTGCGATTATTGCATCGCATACAGTTTCTCGAAGGGTCTCTGATCGTAGTGTCGCGTTAGCAGCATCCTGCAGTAGTGATATGCACATCATTTTCATGGTCTAGCAAATATTGTTGTAGTGAATCAGTAGGAGGTACGGCAATAGAAGCAAGACCAATTATTTCATCCTTATTAGGTAATTCTTTCTTATTAGGTTGTCTATTAAACTTGGAGGAATTAAATTCATGAGACTCATCACCAAAGCTAACACTGACGGTTTGTTTATGACAATCTATAGTGGCACTGATAGTGTTCAAGAAAAGTCCACCGAGGATAATGGGACAAAAGTCATCTTGTGAGGAACCAAGGACTAGAAAATCAGTAGGGTATTTTATTTTCCTCCAGAAGACTTCAACATCTCTAACAATCCCAAGTGGTGTGATGGTGTCTCCATTAGCAAGTTTAATAGTAACATATATGTCCTCTATTTCAGCGGGTGCTATGTCATTCATAATTTCTTGATATAAGGTAAAAGGAATAACACTCACACTAGCACCTAAATCACATAAACCATGATAACAATGATCTCCTATTTTAACCGAGACAATAGGCATGCCAACTACAGGTCTGTGTTTATCTTTTTCATCGGGTTTGGCAATTCTGGCAGCTTCATCACCGAAGTAAATAACATGCCCATCAATATTTTATACCAGGTGATATTTAACCATAACAACACTAGGTTCTACTTTAATTTGTTCAGCATGTTTTGGTGCTCTAATATTAATTTTGCGAACCACAGTTGAAACCTTAGCATGTTCCTTTATCTTAACAGGGAAATGTGGTTTTTCAATATAAGTAGTAGGCACAACTGGATCAACATTATAAATAATAGTTTCATCTTTAGCTATTACAGGTTATTAAATTTCTTCTTTAATAGGGGGTGATATTTAAACCACTTCTCCTTAGGGAGATCAACATGAGTAGCAAATGATTCACAGAAAGAGGCTACTATCTCAGAGTCATGTCCATATTTAGTGCTAAACTTTTGAAAAGCATCAGTATTCATAAAACATTTAACATAATCAAACTCAAGCTTAATACCTGACTCTTTACCTTCATCGAGTTACCAATCTTCAGAGTTGCATTTAATTCTTTCTAAAAGATCCCACCTGAATTCAATAGTCTTCTTCATAAAGAACCAGTACAAGTATTGAGCATGGATTGATCATCACGAGAAAGTCGAGCATAAAAATTATGAATAATTATTTCTCTCGAGACCTCATGATTGGGGCATGAATATAACATTGACTTAAGCCTCCCCCAAGCTAGCGTGATACTTTCTCCTTCACGAGGCCAAAAATTATATATATAATTCTGATCACGATGAACTAGATGTATAGGATAATTTTTTTGGTGAAATTCCAATTTCAACCGATTCCAATTCCAAGATCCAATATCATCGCATAGCCTATACAATGTCAATGGCTTTCCTTCAAAGATAAAGGGAAAACCTTCTTCTTAACTTCATCTCCGGATAAACCTGCAAGCTTAAATAATCCACATATTTCATCCACATATATTAAGTGTATATCAGGATGTTCAGTTCCATCTCCTGCATAAGGATTAGCTAGCAGTTGTTCTATCATACCCGAAGGAATTTCATAACCAATATTTTCAGTAGGTGTAGTAGTTTGAGGGGCAACTAATTGTGGTTCGGGTTGAGGTGAAGATACCCTGAACAAACCCCTCAAATGATTGCTCTCCATAGCAACAAGTGACAACAAATTTCAGCACATAGTAACAATTTTTTCATTAGCGATTTCCACTTACCAAGAGTGCTTCACTCCCCGGCAACGGCGCCAGAAAAGAGCCATGATGAGTTGATGACCCACAAGTATAAGGGATCAATCGTAGTCCTTTCGATAAGTAAGAGTGTCGAACCCAATGAGGAGCAGAAGGAAATGACAAGTCGTTTTTAGCAAGGTAATCTCTATAAGCACTGAAATTGTCGGTAACGAGTAGTTTGATAGCAAGATAATTTGTAACGAGCAAGTAACGGTAATGGTAAATAAAGTGCAGCAAGGTAGCCCAATCCTTTTGTGGAAAAGGACAGGCCAAAATGGTCTCTTATAATAAGCAAAGCGTTCTTGAGGGTACACGGGAATTTCATCTTGTCACTTTCATCATGTTGGTTTGATTCATGTTCGCTACTTTGATAATTTGATATGTGGGTGGACCGGTGCTTAGGTGTTGTTCTTACTTGAATAAACCTCCTACTTATGATTAACCCCATCGCAAGCATTCGCAACTACAAGAAAAGTATTAAGATAAAATCTAACCAGAGCATTAAACTTTCGGATCCAAATTAGTCCCTTACGAAGTAGCGCATAAACTAGGGTTTAAGATTCTGTCACTTTAGCAACCCATCATCTAATAACTACTCCACAATGCATTCCCTTAGGCCCTAATAACATGAAGTGCCATGTAATCGACGTACACATGACACCACTAAGGGAATCACAACATACATACCATCAAAATATGGAACACATATCAAGTTCACATGATTACTTGCAACAAGATTTCTCCCGTGACCTCAAGAACAAAAGTATATAACTACTCACAAATGATAATCATGCTCAAGATCAGAGGGGTATTGAATAGCATAATGTATCTGAACATATAATCTTCCACCAAATAAACCATATAGTAATCAACTACAAGATGTAATCAACACTACTAGTCACCCACAAGCACCAATCTAAGGCTCGGTACAAAGATTGAACACAAGAGATGAAGTAGGGTTTGAGAGGAGATGGTGTTGTTGAAGATGTTGATGGAGATTACCCTCCCAAAGATGGGAGAGTTGTTGGTGATGACGATGATGATGATTTCCCCCTACAGGAGGGAAGTTCCCCCGGTGGAATCGCTCCGCCGGAGGGCAAAAGTGTTCCTTCCCAAGTTCTGCCTCAACACGGCGGCGCTTCATCCCGAAAGCCCCCCCTGATTTTTCTAGGTCAAAATGACCTATATACCAGAAGATGGGCACCGGAGGTGGGTCAAGGAGGGCACAACCCACAAGGGTGCCCCTAGGCTCCCTGGCGCGCTGGGTTGTGCCACCTCGTGGGCCCCCTCTGGTAGTTATTTGCTCCAATATTTTTCATATATTGCAAAATATTTCTCCGTGAATTTTCAGCTCATTTGGAGATGTCCAGAATAGGTAACCCTAACGTAACTTTTCCAAGTCCAAAATTCCAACTGCCGGCATTCTCCCTCTTTGTATAAACCTTGCGTATTATGAGAGAAAAGTCATTATAATTACTCCATAAAGCATTATTATGCATAAAAACATTATAAATATTAGTAGGAAAACATGATGCAAAAGGGACGTATCAGCATGTTTTCTGGTTCACAGAATATCCATATTAAACGAAGTCCAAATGCGATAAAAATTTACGGAGATTTATTTTGGAATATATGTGAACTTTTGGAAGAAGAATCAACGCAAGACGATGCTCGAGGGGCCTACTAGGAATCAGGGCGCGCCAGGAGTGTCTGGCACGCCGTGGTGTCTAATGATCTCCTCGTAGGTCGGTTGACCCCCTTCTTTTTCCACAAGAAAGATATTATCCTGAAAAAAAATTGTGTTAAAATTTCTGCCCAATTGGAGTTACAGATCTCCAGGAATTTAAGAAACGGTGAAGGGCCAGAAAACGGGAATGCAAAACAGAAGAGAACAGAGAGAGATCCAATCTCGGAGGGGCTCCTGCCCCTCCGCCGACATGGCGGCCATGGACCAGAGGGGTAACTCTCCTCCCATCTAGGGGGAGTCCAAGGAAGAAGGAGGAGGAGGGGGCTCTCTCCCCCTCTCTCCCGGTGATGCCAAAACACCGTCGGGGCAAACCATCATGACGGTGATCTACATCAACAACTTCGCCGCCATCACCACCAACTCTCTCCTCCTCTATAAAACGGTGTAACACCTCTTCTACCTACTGTAATCTCTACTTAAACATGGTGCTTAATTCTACATATTATTATCCAATGATGTGTGGCCATCCTATGATGTTTGAGTAGATTCGTTTTGTCTTGTGGGTTGATCGATGATCGTGATTGATTTGAGTTGTATGTTTTATTTTGCTGCTGTCCTATGATGCCTCCGTGTCGTGCAAGCGTGAGGGATTCCCGCTGTAGGGTGTTTCAATACGTTCATGATTCGCTTATGGTGGGTGGCGTGAGTGGAAAAAGCTTATACCCGAGTAAGGGGGTTGTTGCGTCAGGATAAAGAGGACTTGATACTTAATTATATGGTTGGGTTTTACCTTAATGATCTTTGGTAGTTGCGGATGCTTACTAGAGTTCCAATCATAAGTGCATATGATCCAAGTACGGAAAGTATGTTAGCTCATGCCTCTCCCTCATATAAAATTGCAATAATGATTACCGGTCTAGTTATCGATTGCCTAAGGACAAATAACTTCTTGCGTGACAAAAAAATTTCTACTAAACAACTAAATTTTATTATCTTGCAAAGTACTCATAGTTTTATCTTGCTAAGTACATCTAGTTTTATCTTGCAAACCTATCCTATCACCTACAAAATAGTTTCATACTTGTTCTAGGTAAAGCGAACGTTAAGTGTGCGTAGAGTTGTATCGGTGGTCAATAGAACTTGAGGGAATATTTGTTCTACCTTTAGCTCCTCATTGCGTTCGACACTCTTATTTATTGAAAAAGGCTACAAACGATCCCCTATACTTGTGAGTAATAAGAGGACGAAGAGAACGGCGATGATTCCAATGAGCATGAATTCCAGAAAGCCATAGAAGCCATGTGCATTGACGGAGCTGCATCTTTGCACTCCTCTCACCGTCAACTTAAGCAGTGGGTGCGTGAGGTCAATGCAGCGAAGCCAGCAGTTGCCACCCATAAGCCACTCAAATGGTCCAACACGCCCATCATTTTTACGACGAGGACCACCCTGACTGCAGAACTGCGTGCCGTTGTTGGTTTCACCGACAATACGCAACCTCAAAGTGACAAAGATGCTGGTTGATGGTGGGGCTGGCTTGAACTTGATCTCACCATATGTGATCAAGAGGCTGCAAATTTCTAATGAATATCCCAAGAAGACAGGCACATTTCAAGGGATCAATCTAGGAAGAAGTCAGCCGAAGGGAAAGATCACACTACCGGTGACATTTGGCAGTGAGCTAAACTACATGACGGAGAAGATCGTCTTTGACATCGTCAAGATTCCATTGCCATATAATGGGATCCTTGGCCACCCAGCATTGGCTAAGTTCATGGCAGCATCACACTATGCCTACAACACACTGAAGATGCCAGGGCCGATGAGCGTCATCACCATAAATTCTGACAAGAAGGATGTGATCATTTGCGCTGATCAACTCTACAGGGAAGCAGTTGCAACATCTGCCGCCAAGGCACTTACTCGTGCCGATAAAGCTCCCGGGGGAGAAGAGTAAGAAGACCGGCAAGACCTCTGACAAGGACTCCGGAAGTGCACCTCTTCGGAGTGATGTGCTCCAGTTGAGGATGTGCCAGAGAGCTCTGCCGGCAAGAGCAAGAAATCCAAAGCAGCTCCACCGACAACTAAGAAAGTATCTACCAAGGAGGAGGACACGGATGGTACTTTCACTATAAGTTCCACCCTCGATGACAAATAGGAAAGCGCGTTTGTTCTCTTTCTGCGGGCGAATGTTGATGTGTTTGTGTGGCAACCATTTGACATCCCCGATGTTACCAGGGAGGAAATTGAGCACCACCTCATTGTCTACCCTCATGCATGGCCCGTCAAGTAGAAGGCCAGGAAGCAAGCTTTGGAACGACAACAGTTCATTGTCGAAGAGATCAAGAAACTACAAGCAGCAAGCCTAGTCAGAAGAGTCCATCAATAAAGCATGGTTGTGATTTACACTGACATCAACTGGTCAAGAAACATGGTTGGCCAATCCAGTTGTAGTGCGCAAGGCAAATGGAAAATGGAGACTTTGTATTGATTGCACTGACATCAATAAAGCTTGTCCAAAAGATCTTTTTTCCTTGCCGCGCATCGACCATATTATGGACTCCACTGCCAGTTGTGATTTACCCTCTTTCCTTGATGCTTATTTTGGTCATCAACAGATTTTCATGTCCAAGGAGAATGAGGGAAAACCACATTCATCACTTTGTGTGGCACATATTACTTTATACGTATGCCTTTCGGATTAAAGAGTGTTGGTTCTACATTTGCAAGAGCAGTCCAGATTGATTTTGGACCCCTGCTGCACAGGAATGTGGAAGCATATATGGATGACATAGTGGTCAAAACCAAGGACAAAGCAACCCTCATGCAAGACCTAGAAGATACGTTTGCAAATCTGCGTAGGATCAATTTGAAGCTCAACCCTGAGAAGTGTGTGTTTGGCATTCCATCCGACAAGCTTCTCGGGTTCTTTGTATCTCAACATGGAATTGAAGCAAATACCAACAAGACCAAAGGAATTGAGTAGATTGAAGCACCAAAGCGCGTCAAGGATGTGCGTCGTCTTGCCGGCTGCATTGCTGCATTAAGCAGGCTCATCTCCAAATCTGTTGAGCCTACCTTGCCGTTTTTCAAAATTTTGAAAATGGCAGGTCCAATGAAATGGACACCGGAAGCGGAGGCTGCGCTGCAAGATTTAAAGAAGTACCTCTCCTCTGCGCTAACACTAATTGCGCCAAAGCCACAAGAGTCGTCGTTGCTATATTTCACGGCAACGAATCAAGTGGTTAGCGTTGCACTAGTGGTCGAGAGGGAAGCTTAAGGCGAAGGAGCAGCTAATGCAGAACTGTCAAGCAACAAGCCGGAATCCTCTCCGGCAAATCCAAGTGTCGACAAGTTAAGTGCAGAACAAGCAGATGTAACAGAACAACAAGTAGTGCCGAAGAAGAAGTTGGTGCAGTTCACCCTGTGCAAAACCGAACCGGAAACAAAAAACCGAACCAAAAAAAACCAAACCGAACCGAATTTTCGGTTTTTTCAGGTTACGGTTTCAGTTTCAGTTTTCAATTCTAGAAACCATTTAGCATTTGGTTTTTTCGGTTAGAAACCGAAAACCGTTCGGTTAAACCGAAATAACCGAAGTTCGCGTCTGTGTGCGAGAATATGGTCTGAGCCCTTCACCACCCTTTGTTTTATAGCCATCCGCTCATCCTGCTGCAGCTCAATAAGCGAGGTGGTACTAAATCTCTACAGCTCGAACCAACCAGAACCAGGGCACATCACATGCGATGTTTATTTGGGCTCAAAGTATCCAGCCCATTCGCCATTCGGCCACTTTGTCTAGCGATCCACCACGCGCGGTGTCATCCCAGGCAGTCGGTCGCTAAAAAAAGGGAGTTGATCGCTCAAAAAAAGGAAGGATTGACCTGGGTTGAGGGCTCATCACCGCGTGTATGTGCAAGATTTTTCTATGATTCCATTTTCTGCTTCCTCCCTCATTTAATAAATCATATCTACTGCCATTTAATCAAGACCAAATCATGTGGACCTCCAACACCTACCTAATCCCTCGTATCTGCTGCTACCTAATGCATACGACTAAATCATGGCTGTCATCTAATTACCCAATCTACGTACACATTTCTCACAAGAAAATCTAACCTACATACATGTCATGAACGAAAGTGTGTGACCAAATAATTTTTTGTTGTATACAAATTCGCGTCAACTTTGGTTATTTTGGTTATTACCGAAACCGAACCGAAAGTAAATGGTTATTACCGAAACCGAACCGTATCTACGTATAAAACCATATAAACCGAAGTATAAAAACCGTATAAACCAAAAACCGTATAAACCGAACCGAATCAAACCGAAAAAACCGAATGCACACCCTGAGGTGCAGTGACCAGTTTATTTTGTCAGTTTTCTTCTCCAAGGGGCTAGGTCAAGATATTATGGTGTGTAGAAACTACTTTTTGGTCTTCTCATGGCCTCAAGAAAGCTGCACCACAACTTCCAAGCACACCAAATCACCGTCGTCACTCGCTTTCTGATGTGGAGGATTTTAAGAAATCCAGATGCAACCGGCAGAATTGCGGAGTGCGTGTTGGAATTGTCAAGTTTTGATCTCAAGTTTGAAAGTACTCCAACCATATAGAGCAGAGCTTTGGCAGAGTTCATTGTAGAATGGACGCCAACGCCAAATGAAGAAAATCAAGACACTTCTCTCCCCGGCAAGGAAGCAACTCAGGATTGGATTATGTACTTTGGTGGGGCTTTTCCGCCGCAAGGCACCGATGCTGGAGTGCTGCTTGTCGCACCCACTGAAGAGCACCTCAAGGACATAGTTCAAATGCACTTTCCCAGGGAGAAAGCAACAAACAACATTGTTGAGTATGAAGGGCTACTTACTGGTCTCATGATAACTGTAGACCTTGGAATCAGAAAGCTCATTATCAGGGGCGACTCACAACTTGTTGTGAAGCAAGTAAACAAGGATTATTAGAGCCCATTGATGGAAGCATACATTGGTGAAGTGAGTAAATTGGAAGAGCACTTTGATGGATTGCAAACAGAGCACATTCGTCGTGCAGAAAACAACATCACTGATGATCTGTCAAAACGTGCCACCCTCAAGTTACCTGTGGAACCAGGGACTTTTGTGTTCCATTTGACTCAGCCATCCGTAACACCACCAACAAGGTAGAATAAGAGAAGGAAGTTGAACACCGGCAAGTACTTCCTGGCAGAGTTCCCAGCAGCCATCGACAAGGAAGTTGCCGGAGATAACGCCAAGCTTGCCGGTGAGTAGCAGACTCCGACAGGATCTCAAGTCCTTGCCGTTGAGACTAACACTCCTGCGGTTGAAGATATGTCTTTAGTCCTTGTCGTCGAGCCACAACCTCCGACATGGGCACAGGAGATCATCCAGTTCCTTCAAACAGAAGAACTTCTTGAAGCGCAAGAAAAAGCTAAAAGAGTAGCCCATCAGTCAAGTATGTATCAGTTCATGGACAACGTTCTGCACAGCAAAAGACCAAATGGGATGAAATTGAAGTGCATTTGCCGAAAAGATGGACAGAAGCTGTTGGCAGAGATACATTGAGGCATATGTGGCTCTCACATAGGATCAAGAGCCCTTGTCGGTAAGGCATTCCGACAGGGTTTCTATTGGCCCACTACTCTCCAGGATGCAACTGCATTAGTAACTAAGTGTGAAGTGTGCCAATTTCATTCGAAGAAGTCACATCAACCAGCACAAGCTCTTCAGACAACCCCTCTCTCCTGCCCTTTGTTCGCACACGAACACGTCACCGTGTACCCTCGACGCTGGGGGTGATGCACCGCAGCTCGCGTCAAAGGAGATCCGACCGGCAGCGCGATACGCAGGACAACCGGCAGACGCTTTTGTAGACCCGAAGCCCCGCTTGCCCGGGAGGGACCCCGTTAGGACTCGCGGCGGCTATGGGCTGCTCCAGGTCGATTCGCTCGCCCCTAGAGCCTTGTGATTCCGCAGCCCTCCGACATGAAGAACTAGCAAAGAACGAGAAGAAAGATACAAGGGAGAGATAAAAAGTAGATGAACACGAAAAAGTAGTAGATGTGTTTATTCGATTGGTGTTGTTTCAATCGGCCGTCACCCCAACATATATAAGAGGCGGCTGGACTTCCCGTACAAGCAAAAGATTCATCTAGGCTTTCCTTACAAGAAAATTACATCAATTCACGTCCAAAACCCTAGTCAACTTCGGATTGGTTTATCCGAACTTTCCAAAACTGTTCGGTTTAAACTAGTTGTACCTTGTGGGTCCTTTTTGTGGTTGCAAACAACCTCGGATGGAAATGAGTCCAAAAGCAATCTTGACCATTTCGACGAGACGAAAAACTTTTATGTTGAACGTTTTTTCATCAGAGGTTATCTCGAGGGTCAAATCGCTCGTGCAAGACAGCTAATTATTCACGCAGCACATCAGACATACCCACATATGTGTCTGGTTCCGGGCGTCATATTTTTGCTCACTGGAGGGTCACGCTGTGCGGGCTCTAACTTTTGCATATGACCTTGGATTGAGATGATATTTATATCAAAATCGATCGTTTCGACGAGACGAAGACAATTCATGTAGATCAGTTTTCAATATGGGACAGTCTTGGGGGTGTAATTAGCCGAAAAGTTTTCTAGATACAAAATCTCAGTACTTCAAACACAACTTCGGCCTTAGAGATGAGATCGGATGGCTATGAACCAAATATCAAAGTTTATCCTTTTGATGATACGAAACTTTCTCACTTTGAGAACTTTTTCATTTGAGGCCATATTTATTAAGTTCTCGGCCGTGTCAAAATCTGGTGTCAACACATGCCCCCCCTGTTTTTCGGCAAACTTGTGTGCCGAAAAATAACTTGCACGATGATTTTTCTAAGGACGATGTCAACACTCCATCGGCCATTTTGCATGTTCTTAGGACGATAAGTATATATCGGCCATTGCTTGTTTGAACCTCTTGAGCCAAACTTGGGTGAAAACTTCTCAGCTTCTATAACAATCCGGTGATAAGGTTCCATAGACCAAAACCATCCTCCGAACCATATTGTTCTCCCTTTCACTAGGATTTTGCAGATAATCAAGAATGAACTTCCTCCAATCCTTACTTCGCCTGCATAAAAGTTTCATTAGTGGCCGAAGCGGTGGGCTTCTGTTCGGCCTTACCTATATTGACAAGACCTAGCATCGGCTATTGATAGAAATGTAATACACCATGGTTAACATAGTAGCCGGATGCTTGCTGTGCCAACTCTTTCGAATTGTCATGTCTAGATATATGAACAATTTTAAAGCAACCCAAGGTAAATCTTGCATCTAGACATACCAAAAGATAAACTATAAGTGATTCGTCAAAACGTTGATAACCCTTGGATATTTGTTGCACTACTAATAATGAATCACCGGAAGCCTCAATATGTATAGCACCTATAGCAAGGAAAAGCTCCAATCCGAATAACAATGCATATTCGGCTTTGATCATTGTGCAAAAATATTTTAAGCGGCATGAGGCTTCAAAAAATAGCTTCATATGGAGATAAATAAACAACACCAACACCTTGGCCGTTGTTACAAATTTAACCATCAATATATAATCTCCATGGTACTAGATAGATCAAGCTAAAAATAATATTATGCATGATGTCAATATGATGCTCAATAAAAAAATCAACCATGATTTGGCCTTACGTAAATTCTGAAAACTAATAAGCCAAAGCACACCCAATCAAAACATAAGTTCACTTTGCAATTTTGATGAATTGGTCTATGCATAATATCTTCAATGGCATCAATTTGACAAATTCCTTTGCAAGGACTTATCTCAATCTCTACTCAGACTAAGGACGATGTTAGAATACCACACCGGCCATTCTTAGATATTCTTAGGGCGATATATAAGTATCGGCCATTCCCATGAGGTTCATGTAGAATTCACCCACCAAAGTATGTATAGCCGAATAAACAAATAAAATAGCAATAAAACATTTCAGCCCTTTTGTATTAGCAACAAAAACATAACTAATCAAATGTATAGTGATTTCGTAATACCCTGTCATGATATAGAAAATTATGTTGCATCCATGGAACAAAATAAATCCATGGAGGGTAATTGATCATACCTATGGATGAATTCCATGGAAAAGGCATCAATGGCATGGTTGAAGAAAATGAATGATGTGCTAACCGAAGATTTTGATGTTGTGATGCACACCTTCGGCTTAATTGTTTGTTGCTTCCATTCTTCTCTTTCTTCACTTTTATTGTACTTATTGTAATAGAAGCATGCACATCCTTTTTTTATGATTGATCCTCTAGGGAATCCATGCCATGTTCCTCTGTCTCAGCTCTTGTGCACTAAGATTTTGTAATTCTCTCTTTTGCCAATACGATAAACCGAGTGGGCATCTTGGTTGTGATTCTATTTTGACCTTGTGCACTCTCAACTTCTTTTCTTCAGATTTGGCACTTTGACTCTCAATAATTGGTTGCTTCGTCTCATTGCCTTCAGTAGCCAATGTCAACACTTTAATTGGCTCTTTTTCATTTGAGATCAAATCTGAAGTTGCACTCTTACGACCATCTCTTTTAACACGGTAAACTTGCTTGACCACCTCCTTCTTCTTCTTTGAGCTCTAGACCGATTCTTTATGATTGAAACGGTCTTTAACATGTGATTGTTCAAATGTTGATCTTCTCGAAGCTGCATAATATTGATGAGATGGTCTAAAATAAGATGGAGAATGTGCCCTTGTATCATACCTGTCCCATGATGGATATGAATCTACACGAGCATAGGGAGAAATCCAGGACATTGGCATTGGCAGCCCAAAATAAGGATATGAATATGTTGCATGAAAATGTTCACTTTTCCAATACTGATCCTCATATTTGCGCCTTGGGGGTGATCTTGATGCCTTTGCATTAGTTGGCCGATAAGCACTTTTCTCTTCACTCTTATTTTGATATTTATATAATAACTGTGCAAAAGTGACCTTGGATTTCTTGCACTTGTGCTTATTGCGGCCTTTGTTTCCTTTGGTTGTGCTTGCACCGATCTCTTAATTTGCTTGATGCCCCCAGTCCTTGGCGTCTCCATTGTAGCTTCGATGGAATTTTCTCCCTCAAGATTATGTTCATTATGCTCTTCAACAACTTCTTTACTTGAAAGCTTAATCCCATCACCTGCAGTTTTTACCTTCTCTTTAAATGGATCGGCTTGAAGTAGCCGATGCAAAAACTTTCTGCCATCGGGACCAATCGGAATAGACTGGTGATCTCTTGGTGTCTCAACAAATTTCAGTCGTCCTTTATCAATGGCTGATTTAACTATTTGACGAAACATGTTGCAATCCTCAAAATTATGCTTGGACGAATCATGCAACTTACAATACATTCGTCCCTGGACAGATGGCTCAACATGGTGATCAAGAATTCTAATATAATTATTTCTCAACAACAAATTAAATATTTGATCACACATGCTTGAATTGAAGGTAAAAATTTTATTCTCCATCCGATCTTGTTGTGAGAATGGCTTTGGAGTTAAGCAAATGAATGGTTCAGATTTTGCATCACCCCATTCGGCTTTGCATTGTGTTTTGCACTCTATCTCTGATGTCTTTGGATAAGAAACTATACAGGCATCGGTTTGCTCAGAGGATTTTAACCTTGGCTTTAAATTTCTGAAACGAAAATAGTTAGAACATACATGTCTCAATTGAGACCAAGTGTAAGCCAAGTAAGAAATAAGCAAAGCTACCCAATTAGATATGAACTTTAAATAAAGCAATGGAAAAAGCTTTGGCTGCAGTAATAAGTCACTATCGGTCTCTTTGAATGGTACAATATATTGACCGATATGCTTAGTAACAATTTTATTGCTAACAAGTAAATTGCCCTTCTTCATTGGTCTTTGAAAATTACTTATTAGAATTTTTCTAATAGATGCATCTGTTGGGGAACGTAGTAATTTCAAAAAAAATCCTAAGCACACGCAAGATCATGGTGATGCATAGCAACGAGAAGGGAGAGAGTTGTCTACGTACCCTTGTAGACCGGAAGCGGAAGCGTTAGCACAACGCGGTTGATGTAGTCGTACGTCTTCACGGCCCGACCGATCAAGCACCGAAACTACGGCACCTCCGAGTTCTAGCACATGTTCAGCTCGATGACGATCCATGGACTACGATCCAGCAGAATGTCGGGGAAGAGTTCTGTCAGCACGACGGCGTGGTGACGATCTTGATGTTCTACCGTCGCAGGGCTTCACCTAAGCACCGCTACAATATTATCGAGGATTATGGTGGAGGAGGGCACCGCACACGGCTAATAGATCTCAAGGATCAATTGTTATGTCTTTGGGGTGCCCCCCTGCACTCGTATATAAAGGAGCAAGGGAGGAGGAGGCCGGCCCTAGGAGGGGGCGCGCCAAGTGTGGAGTCCTACTAGGACTCCCTAGTCCTAGTAGGATTCCACCTACCATATGGAATAGGAAAGAGGAAGGGAAAAGGAGAAGGAAGGAAGGGGGTGCCCCCCTTCCCTAGTCCAATTCGGACCAGACCAAGGGGAGGGGTGCGGCCACCCTTGAGGCCCTTTTCCTTCTTTCCCGTATGGCCCAATAAGGCCCAATACGTATTCCCGTAACTCTCCGGTACTCCGAAAAATACCTGAATCACTCTGAACCTTCCCGATATCCGAATATAGTCGTCCAATATATCGATCTTTACGTCTTGACCATTTCGAGACTCCTCGTCATGTCCCCGATCTCATCCGGGACTCCGAACTCCTTCGGTACATCAAAACTCATAAACTCATAATATAACTGTCATCGAAACCTTAAGCGTGCGGACCCTACGGGTTCGAGAACAATGTAGACATGACCGAGACACGTCTCCGGTCAATAACCAATAGCGGAACCTGGATGCTCATGTTGGCTCCCACATATTCTACGAAGATCTTTATCGGTCAGACCGCATAACAACATACGTTGTTCCCTTTGTCATCGGTATGTTACTTGCCCGAGATTCGATCGTCGGTATCTTAATACCTAGTTCAACCTCGTTACCGGCAAGTCTCTTTACTCGTTCCGTAATACATCATCCTGCAACTAACTCATTAGTTGCAATGCTTGCAAGGCTTAAGTGATGTGCATTACCGAGAGGGCCCAGAGATACCTCTCCGACAATCGGAGTGACAAATCCTAATCTCGAAATACGCCAACCCAACAAGTACCTTCGGAGACACCTGTAGAGCACCTTTATAATCACACAGTTACGTTGTGACGTTTGGTGGCACACAAAGTGTTCCTCCGGTAAACGGGAGTTGCATAATCTCATAGTCATAGGAACATGTATAAGTCATGAAGAAAGCAATAGCAACAAACTAAACGATCAAGTGCTATGCTAACGGAATGGGTCAAGTCAATCACATCATTCTCCTAATGATGTGATCCCGTTAATCAAATGACAACTCATGTCTATGGTTAGGAAACATAACCATCTTTGATCAACGAGCTAGTCAAGTAGAGGCATACTAGTGACACTTTGTTTGTCTATGTATTCACACATGTATTATGTTTCCGGTTAATACAATTCTAGCATGAATAATAAACATTTATCAATATATAGGGAATAAATAATAACTTTATTATTGCCTCTAGGGCATATTTCCTCCAGTCTCCCACTTGCACTAGAGTCAATAATCTAGTTCACATCGCCATGTGATTTAACATCAATAGTTCACATCACCATGTGATTAACACCCATAGTTCACATCGACATGTGACCAACACCCAAAGGGTTTACTAGAGTCAATAATCTAGTTCACATCGCTATGTGATTAACACCCAAAGAGTACTGAGGTGTGATCATGTTTTGCTTGTGAGAGAAGTTTAGTCAACGGGTCTGCCATATTCAGATCCGTAAGTATTTTGCAAATTTCTATGTCAACAATGCTCTGCATGGAGCTACTCTAGCTAATTGCTCCCACTTTCAATATGTATCCAGATTGAGACTTAGAGTCATCTGGATTAGTGTCAAAACTTGCATCGACGTAACCCTTTATGACGAACCTTTTGTCACCTCCATAATCGAGAAACATATCCTTATTCTACTAAGGATAATTTTGACCAATGTCCAGTGATCTACTCCTAGATCACTATTGTACTCCCTTGCCAAACTCAGGGCAGGGTATACAATAGGTCTGGTACACACCATGGCATACTTTATAGAACCTATGGCTGAGGCATAGGGAATGACTTTCATTATCTCTCTATCTTCTGCCGTGGTCGGTTTTTGAGTCTTACTCAACTTCACACCTTTGTAACACAGGCAAGAACTCCTTTTTGACTGTTCCATTTTGAACTACTTCAAAATCTTGTCAAGGTATGTACTCATTGAAAACTTATCAAGCGTTTTGATCTATCTCTATAGATCTTGATGCTCAATATGTAAGCAGCTTCACCGAGGTCTTTCTTTGAAAAACTCCTTTCAAACATTCCTTTATGCTTTGCAGAATAATTCTACATTATCTCCGATCAACAATATGTCTTTCACATATACTTATCAGAAATGCTGTAGTGCTCCCACTCACTTTCTTGTAAATACAGGCTTCACCGCAAGTCTGTATAAAACTATATGCTTTGATCAACTTATCAAAGCATATATTCCAACTCCGAGATGCTTGCACCAGTCCATAGATGGATCGCTGGAGCTTGCATATTTTGTTAGTACCTTTAGGATTGACAAAACCTTCTGGTTGCATCATATACAACTCTTCTTTAATAAATCCATTAAGGAATGCAGTTTTGTTTATCCATTTGCCAGATTTCATAAAATGCGGCAATTGCTAACATGATTCGGACAGACTTAAGCATAGATACGAGTGAGAAACTCTCATCGTAGTCAACACCTTGAACTTGTCAAAAACCTTTTTGCGACAATTCTAGCTTTGTAGATAGTAACACTACTATCAGCGTCCATCTTCCTCTTGAAGATCCATTTAATCTCAATGGCTCGCCGATCATCGGGCAAGTCAATCAAAGTCCATACTTTGTTCTCATACATGGATCTCATCTCAGATTTCATGGCCTCAAGCCATTTCGCGGAATCTGGGTTTATCATCGCTTCCTCATAGTTCGTAAGCTCGTCATGGTCAAGTAACATGACCTCCAGAACAGGATTACCGTACCACTCTGGTGCGAATCTCACTCTGGTTTACCTACGAGGTTCGGTAGTAACTTGATCTGAAGTTACATGATCATCATCATTAGCTTCCTCACTAATCGGTGTAGTAGTCACAGGAACAGATTTCTGTGATGAACTACTTTCCAATAAGGGAGTAGGTACAGTTACCTCATCAAGTTCTACTTTCCTCCCACTCACTTCTTTCGAGAGAAACTCCTTTTCTAGAAAGGATCCATTCAAAGCAACGAATATATTGCCTTTGGATCTGTGATAGAAGGTGTACCCAACATTTTCTTTTGGATATCCTATGAAGACGCACTTCTCCGATTTGGGTTAGAGCTTATCAGGTTGAAACTTTTTCACATAAGCATTGCAACCTTAAACTTTAAGAAACGACAGCTTAGGTTTCTTGCCAAACCATAGTTCATACGGTGTCGTCTCAACGGATTTACATGGTGCCCCATTTAACGTGAATGCAACTGTCTCTAATGCATAACCCCAAAACGATAGTGGTAGATCGGTAAGAGACATCATAGATCGCACCATATCTAATAAAGTACGATTATGACGTTCGGACACACCATTACACTGTGGTGTTCCAGGTGGCGTGAGTAGTGAAACTATTTCACATTGTTTTAACTGAAGGCCAAACTCGTAACTCAAACATTTTACTTCTGCGATCATATCGTAGAAACTTTCATTTTTGTTACGATGATTCTCCACTTCACTCTGAAATTCTTTGAACTTTTCAAATTTTTCAGACTTGTGTTTCATCAAGTAGATATACTCATATATGCTCAAATCATCTGTGAAGATCATAAAATAATGATACCTGCCACGAG
This sequence comes from Triticum urartu, assembly GCF_056163025.1. NCBI lineage: Eukaryota > Viridiplantae > Streptophyta > Magnoliopsida > Poales > Poaceae > Triticum > Triticum urartu. The sequence continues at coordinate 299,717,937 of NC_141877.1, forward strand.
CCTCAATATTCATCGGACCACATACATCAGTATGTATGATTTCCAACAAATCTGTTGCTCGCTCCATTGTTCTAGAGAACGGAGTCTTAGTCATCTTGCCCATGAGGCATGGTTCGCAAGCATCAACTGATTCATAATCAAGTGATTCCAAAAGCCCATCAGCATGCATTTTCTTCATGTGCTTTACACCAATATGACCTAAACGGCAGTGCCACAAATAAATTGCACCATCATTATTAACTTTGAATCCTTTGGTTTCAATATTATGAATATGTGTATCACTACGATCGAGATCCAATGAACCATTTTCATTGGGTGTGTAACCATATAAGGTTTTATTCATGTAAACAGAACAACAATTTATTCTCTTACTTAAATGAATAACCGTATTGCAATAAACATGATCAAATCATATTCATGCTCAACGCAAACACCAAATAACACTTATTTAGGTTCAACACTAATCCCAAAAGTATAGGAAGTGTGTGATGATGATCATATCAATCTTGGAACCACTTCCAACACACATCGTCACTTCACCCTTAACTAGTCTATGTTCATTCTGCAACTCCCGTTTCGAGTTACTACTCTTAGCAACTGAACCAGTATCAAATACCGAGGGGTTGCTACGAACACTAGTAAAATACATATCAATAATCTATATATCAAATATACCTTTGTTCACTTTGCCATCCTTCTTATCCGCCAAATACTTGGGGCAGTTCCGCTTCCAGTGACCAGTTCCTTTGCAGTAGAAGCACTTAGTCTTAGGCTTAGGACCAGACTTGGGCTTCTTCACTTGAGCAGCAACTTGCTTGCCGTTCTTCTTGAAGTTCCCCTTCTTCCCTTTGCCCTTTTCTTGAAACTAGTGGTCTTGTCTACCATCAACACTTGATATTTTTCTTGATTTCTACCTTCGTCGATTTCAGCATTACGAAGAGCTTGGGAATCATTTCTGTTATCCCTTGCATATCATAGTTCATCACCAAGTTCTACTAACTTGGTGATGGTGACTAGAGAATTCTGTTAATCACTATTTTATCTGGAAGATTAACTCCCACTTGATTCAAGCGATTGTAGTACCCAGACAATCTGAGCACATGCTCACTGCTTGAGCTATTCTCCTCCATCTTTTAGCTACAGAACTTGTTGGAGACTTCATATCTCTCAACTCGGGTATTTGCTTGAAATATTAATTTCAACTCCTGGAATGTCTCATATGGTCCATGACGTTCAAAACGTCTTTGAAGTCCCGATTCTAAGCCATTTAAGCATGGTGTACTAAACTATCCAGTAGTCATCATATTGAGCTAGCCAGATGTTCATAACATCTGCATCTGCTCCTGCAATAGGTTTGTCACCTAGCGGTGCATCAAAGACATAATTCTTCTGTGCAGCAATGAGGATAAACCTCAGATCACGGATCCAATCCACATCATTACTACTAACATCTTTCAACTTAGTTTTCTCTAGGAACATATCAAAAATAAAACAGGGGAGCTAAACGCGAGCTATTGATCTACAACATAGATATGCTAATACTACCAGGACTAAGTTCATGATAAATTAAAGTTCAATTAATCATATTACTTAAGAACTCCCACTTAGAAAGATATCCCTCTAATCCTCTAAGTGATCACGTGATCCAAATCAACTAAACCATGTCCGATCATCACGTGAGATGGAGTAGTATCAATGGTGAACATCAATATGTTGATCATATCTACTATATGATTCATGCTCGAACTTTCGATCTCCGTGTTCCGAGGCCATATCTGTTATATGCTAGGCTCGTCAAGTTAAACCTGAGTATTCCGCGTGTGCAACTGTTTTGCACCCGTTGTATTTGAACGTAGAGCCTATCACACCCGATCATCACGTGGTGTCTCAGCATGAAGAACTTTCGCAACGGTGCATACTCAGGGAGAACCCTTATACTTTGATAATTTAGCGAGGGATCATCTTATAATGCTACCGTCAAACAAAGCAAGATAAGATGCATAAAAGATAAACATAACATGCAATCAATATAAGTGATATGATATGGCCATCATCATCTTGTGCTTGTGATCTCCATCTTCGAAACACCGTCATGATCACCATCGTCACCGGCGCGACACCTTGATCACCATCGTAGCATTGTTGTCGTCTCGCCAATCTTATGCTTCCACGACTATCGCTACCGCTTAGTGATAAAGTAAAGCATTACAGCGCGATTGCATTGCATACAATAAAGCGACAACCATATGGCTCCTGCCAGTTGTCGATAACTCGGTTACAAAACATGATCATCTCATACAATAAAATTTAGAATCATGTCTTGACCATATCACATCACAACATGCCCTGCAAAAACAAGTTAGATGTCCTCTACTTTGTTGTTGCAAGTTTTACGTGGCTGCTACGGGCTTAGCAAGAACCGTTCTTACCTACGCATCAAAACCACAACGATAGTTTGTCAAGTTGGTGTTGTTTTAACCTTCGCAAGGACCGGGCGTAGCCACACTTGGTTCACCTAAAGTTGGAGAAACTGACACCCGCCAGCCACCTGTGTGCAAAGCATGTCGGTAGAACCAGTCTCACGTAAGCGTACGCGTAATGTCGGCCCAGGCCGCTTTATCCAACAATACCGCCGAACCAAAGTATGACATGCTGGTAAGCAGTATGACTTATATAGCCCACAACTCACTTGTGTTCTACTCGTGCATAACATCAACGCATAAAACCTAGGCTCGGATGCCACTGTTGGGGAACGTAGTAATTTCAAAAAATTCCTACGCACACGCAAGATCATGGTGATGCATAGCAACGAGAGGGGAGAGAGTTGTCTACGTACCCTCGTAGACCGGAAGCGGAAGCGTTAGCACAACGCAGTTGATGTAGTCGTACGTCTTCACGGCCCGACCGATCAAGCACCGAAACTACGGCACCTCCGAGTTCTAGCACACGTTCAGCTCGATGACGATCCCCGGACTCCGATCCAGCAGAATGTCGGGGAAGAGTTCCGTCAGCATGACGGCGTGGTGACGATCTTGATGTTCTACCGTCGCAGGGCTTCGCCTAAGCACCGCTACAATATTATCGAGGATTATGGTGGAGGAGGGCACCACACACGGCTAATAGATCTCAAGGATCAATTGTTGTGTCTTTGGGGTGCCCCCCTGCACCCGTATATAAAGGAGCAAGGGAGGAGGAGGCCGGCCCTAGGAGGGGGCGCGCCAAGTGTGGAGTCCTACTAGGACTCCCTAGTCCTAGTAGGATTCCACCTCCCATATGGAATAGGAAAAGAGGAAGGGAAAATGAGAAGGAAGGAAGGGGGCGCCCCCCTTCCCTAGTCCAATTCGGACCAGACCAAGGGGAGGGGTGCGGCCACCCTTGAGGCCCTTTTCCTTCTTTCCCGTATGGCCCAATAAGGCCCAATACGTATTCCTGTAACTCTCCGGTACTCCGAAAAATACATGAATCACTCGGAACCTTTCCGATGTCCGAATATAGTCGTCCAGTATATCGATCTTTACGTCTCGACCATTTCGAGACTCCTCGTCATGTCCCCAATCTCATCCAGGACTATGAACTCCTTCGGTACATCAAAACTCATAAACTCATAATATAACTGTCATCGAAACCTTAAGCGTGCGGACCCTACGGGTTCGAGAACAATGTAGACATGACCGAGACACGTCTCCGGTCAATAACCAATAGTGGAACCTGGATGCTCATGTTGGCTCACACATATTCTACGAAGATCTTTATCGGCCAGACCGCATAACAACATACGTTGTTCCCTTTGTCATCGGTATGTTACTTGCCCGAGATTCGATCGTCGGTATCTCAATACCTAGTTCAATATCGTTACCGGCAAGTCTCTTTACTCGTTCCGTAATACATCATCCTGCAACTAACTCATTAGTTGCAATGCTTGCAAGGCTTAAGTGATGTGCATTACCGAGAGGGCCCAGAGATACCTCTCCGACAATCGGAGTGACAAATCCTAATCTCGAAATACGCCAACCCAACAAGTACCTTCAGAGACACCTGTAGAGCACCTTTATAATCACCCAGTTACGTTGTGACGTTTGGTGGCACACAAAGTGTTCCTCCGATAAACGGGAGTTGCATAATCTCATAGTCATAGGAACATGTATAAGTCATGAAGAAAGCAATAGCAACAAACTAAACGATCAAGTGCTATGCTAACGGAATGGGTCAAGTCAATCACATCATTCTCCTAATGATGTGATCCCGTTAATCAAATGACAACTCATGTCTATGGTTAGGAAACATAACCATCTTTGATCAACGAGCTAGTCAAGTAGATGCATACTAGTGACACTCTGTTTGTCTATGTATTCACACATGTATTATGTTTCCGGTTAATACAATTCTAGCATGAATAATAAAAATTTATCATGATATAAGGAAATAAATAACAACTTTATTATCGCCTCTAGGGCATATTTCCTTCAGCATCAACAATAAAGTTGTGACCAAATCTGAAAATAGGTAAATTACTTGCTAGACATACCTCTTCAAATATGTTGGGAGAGCATGATGATTGCATATGATGAATAATATTGTGCTTTGCTTTTGGATGACTTCCCAACACCATGTCACAATTTTCTTCTTGATTTCGTGCATCATAAATTTGAAGATCTTCGTCAACCGAACTTTGTTCGGCTACTTGCTCTTGTCCTTGAAGCTTGTCAATTTCTATGGCACGAAACTCATAGGGCAAGAAGTAGGTTCCGTTAACTTTAGAAAAATCAATCATGGTTGTTTTGCTATGCTTTCCATGCCCTTTCTCAATAATGCTTGCCTCTTTGGATTTGATGGATTCGGAATATATACTACTTGATTCGACTTTTTCAACCGAAGCACTTTTAGTTTCCGAATCATCATTCTTTTTGCCGGTTATATCGATTGGCAAGGCTTCTTTTCTTTGAGCCAATTCCCTATCAATTCTCTCTTGGCAAAGTACCTGCACCCTATCGCGCAAAGCTTTAACTCCCCTCTCAATTCCAGCCTGCTCTAGATTAGTTTGCCTCCCAATGCTTTTAGAATATTTCGGCAATGAAGTGTTAGTGTTGCCGAAATTTTGCAATTGTGTAGGGGGTGTATAATATGCTGTGGTACTAGGTGGAGGTGTATGCACTGCTGTATAACCATATGCTCTTTCTCCAATTCTATCAATGCATGTAGTTTCATCTTCTTGCAAAACTCTAGCCTTTATTGCACCATAATCAGGAAACAACCCCTTATCATATTGTTCAAGGCAAATAGCACTATTTTTCTTGTTTTCTGCCAAGCTCTTTTTTAACGCAGCCACAAGCGCTTCTGGAAGGGATTGCTCCACAATACTTTCAGATTCTTTTGGCAATGATTCGTGAGTGTTGCCGAAATTATCAAATTGCGTAGAGTATGCATTATATGCTACAATATTTGATGATGGCACATGTGTTCCTGTAAAATTTTCACTTATTCGGCTATGACCATGAAGATGCGAGGCCGAATTATGAACATCTACAGTTGCATACGGTGCTGAAAAATTACTAAAATGAGGTGTAGCATATGAGGGTTGAGAGTAACTGGCCGAATAGCTAGTGGTAGCATGGCCAATTCTCCCATCCATCGGCAAGGTTGAATTCACTTACTGCAAATTAGTTGCCGATGAATAAAAAAGTGAAACACTTTCTTCTATGCTATTGGAAATTTTAACATGAGGTGTTTCAAATTGATTAACTGAACCCATCATGTTGTTCATTGGCATATGGATTTGTGGGGTTGCCGATGCATGAGAGTTAGGATACATATGTTGTATGTTGCTACTATCATAAGAAGTTGAAACATGTAAATTACTTTGAATCAGCCTATGCACGTAATTAGATGCCTTATTGAAAAAGTAGGAATGGCTGATAGAGTATAATCATTGAATGATCTAGTAACATCATATGAATTATTTGCATCTACAGTAGGGAATTGGGTATTCATATTACCTTTGTAGATTGCAAACCCTAGATGACGATCTCTTCGTAGGAAGAACAGGCCGGAGACCGTTCAAAGCTTCGTCCCCGGCGGAGTCGCCAAAAAGTGTGTTCGCACACGAACACGTCACCGTGTACTCTCGACGCCGGGGGTGATGCACCGCAGGTCACGTCGAAGGAGATCCGACCGGCAGCGCGATACGCAGGACAGCCGCTAGACGCTTTTGTAGACCCGAAGCCCCGCTTGCCTGGGAGGGACCCCGTTAGGGCTCGCGGCGGCTATGGGCTGCTCCAGGTCGATTCGCTCACCCTTAGAGCCTCGTGATTCCGCAGACCTCCGGCATGAAGAACTAGCGAAGAACGAGAACAAAGATACAAGGGAGAGATAAAAAGTAGATGAACACGAAAAAGTAGTAGATGTGTTTATTCGATTGGTGTTGTTTCAATCGGCCGTCACCCCAACATATATAAGAGGCGGCTGGACTTCCCGTACAAGCAAAAGATTCATCTAGGCTTTCCTTACAAGAAAATTACATCAATTCACGTCCAAAACCCTAGTCAAATTCGGATTGGTTTATCCAAACTTTCCAAAACTGTTCGATTTAAACTAGCTGTACCTTGCGGGTCTTTTTTGTGCTGGCAAACGACCTCGGATGGAAATGAGTCCAAAAGCAATCTTGACCGTTTCGACGAGACGAACAACTTTTATGTTGAATGTTTTTTCATCAGAGGTCATCTTGAGGGTCAAATTGCTCGTGCAAGACAGCTAATTATTCACGCATCACATCAGACATACCCACATATGTGTCTGATTTCGGGCGTCATATTTTTGCTCACTAGAGGGCCGTGCTGTGCAGGCTCTAACTTTGCATATGACCTCGGATTGAGACGATCTTTATATCAAAATCGATCATTTCGACGAGACGAAGACAATTCATGTAGATCAGTTTTCAATATGGGGCAGTCTTGGGGGTGTAATCAGCCAAAAAGTGTTCTGGATACAAAATCTCAGTACTTCGAACACAACTTCGGCCTTAGAGATGAGATCAAATGGCTATGACCCATACATCAAAGTTTATCCTTTTGATGATACGAAACTTTCTCACTTTGAGAACTTTTTCATTTGAGGCCATATTTATTAAGTTCTCGGCCGTGTCAAAATCTGGTGTCAACACCCTTCTCGGTCTGGGGGCTCAACATACTAGGCCCCTTTCCCCGTGCTACCGGGGGCTTTGAATTCTTGTACGTTGCAATCGATAAGTTCACAAAGTGGCCTAAGGTAGAGCCAGCGAGGAAGGTGACAACACAGTCAGCCGTCAAGTTCTTTAAGGGACTTGTTTGCTGTTTTCGAGTACCCAATAGAGTCATCACCGATAACGGCACACAGTTCACGAGCCGCGCCTTCATGCAGTACATCCAAGACCTTGGCAGCAAAATCTGTTTTGTGTTAGTTGCTCATCCAAGGAGCAACGGCACGTGGAAAGGGCAAATGCTGAAATGTTGCAAGGCCTCGAAACGAGAACTTTCGACAAGTTGCACAAGTGTGGATGCAGAGACCACGTATGTACTTATTGTGTTTTATATTACTCTGATGCTTTATTTAAGTTAATAAAATTCAGTATTTGTCGAAAAAGATAAGCAGCTAAAAGAGAACACTTTGCCATACGCACCAGAACACTTTCAATTTTGATGGTACTTTTCTTTAAGGAGTTTTGATGCTACCTTTAAATGCCAAAGCTTCCATCAAACTTTCTGTTATGTAGTGGAATAAGAATTTCTTAGGGGCAAGGCCAAGTTTTATTTCTCAAAATCTTTGTGAAGTGGGACACAAAATGACCATGACATTGGATCAACCAAACGTGTCGCCTCTGATGAAGAGAATAAGAAAAATTGGCTGAACTATCGGCTTCAGTATTGGCAACTCATCATTCAAAAGTGAATTTCCAGTTGAACATCTCTGAGTGCGGCTTCAGATCTCCATAGATACCTCTAGCAATGTCATTTACTACCTATTTTGACTCTAACGTTATGATAAAGTTCTGTAGATGAAGATCCTCTGTGATGGACAAGACCTCGTGATATGCTACAACTTCAAGTGTAGCTATGTCAGTCACCCCATGGATCACCAATGATGAGCTACCCAGGTAGTTGCTATGTGCATCTCTGCAAACTCTCGTTGCAGCTCCTCCTGCATGAGATCTCACAATGGTTGCGTCTATGTTAATTTTAGCATACCCGGTTGGAGGGGCTTTCAGTCTCGTTGTAGCATTAATTGATGAGTTGATCACTTTCACACTTGTCGTCAACATCCTGTCAAGCTTGTCTTTGAACATGCTAACGAGCTGATGTGTAGTCGAGGAACTTTAAAAAATTGCCTAATGAATCGTCTTCCTCCTAGCCCATCAGATCACCCATAAAGTTATTGCCAGGGTGACATGGGACACCTGTTATAGTGTGTCAATCTCTACTACTCCCTCCTTCCCAAAATATAAGGCACGTTTGATTTTGCACGATCTTTGATGCATGACTTGACCACTAATATATATATATATATATATATATATATATCAAAATACATGAATTAAACATGTATAAATGGCATCTTGGTATTTGTCTTACCAAACAATTTTATTTCATATATCTGTATACTAATTTTATATACATATAATAGGTTAAAATCATAGTTAAAGTTATGGAAGGAAGACCAAAAAAGTCAATCGGTGCCTTATATTTTGGGAAGGAGGGAGTATTTAAAAAAACATAAGGTTCTATTTCACCTTTCTTCCCACCATCCTTCGTTTAACCTTTCATACATATGATAATCAATCATCTTAATTTACTTATCTTCTGAACAAATTCCATTTAAATTTACTTACCAAACTTCTAATCAAAATATAAAGTAATTCATGGTCAGAATTTGATGAATATTTATTTACATAATCGTATTATTATTGACAGGTAAATCATAAGATAACCTACTAGAATATTTATATCCCGTTGCAATGCACGACATTGTTCTTGTCATAGCAGAAAGTCACTGTTTAGCGCTCGGTTCTTTTTTTTAGAAAACTTTTGCGCTCGGTTCTTCCCGAAATCACTAATTAAGGAGTACTCGTTGCAAAGAACACTCCACTTTCCCAGGTCGCGACAAGTGGCGCACATGCAGCGCGCCACTTGTCGCAACCTGGGAGTTTTCCCTTTTTTCGTAGATCCGTTTATTCAAAACGTTTTATCTCTTAAACCGTGCGTCCAAATCTCGAACCGTTTTCATCTTTGGATTTCTCACGTCGAGATCTTCAAAACTAGATCCCATGTTGATAGGTTTTGATGAACTTTTTTTTCACGAAAAATTCGGACGAAAAAACCGGACGAAAAAACCGAACCGGGAGCATGGTTTTTTTCCTTTCTGAAAGAGGCACGTCCGTTCCTCTCGCGAAATCACAACCGTGCCTCTCGTGGAAGCAAAACCGTGACTCTCGTGGAAGGAAAAAAAACAGAAAACACGTTTTTTTTTCGTTTCCGAGAAGCACGGCCGTGACTCTCGCGAAAGCACAACCGTGCCTCTCGCGAAAGCAAAACCGTGACTCCCGCGAAAGAAAAAAAACAGAAAACACGTATTTTTTCCCTTTCTAATAGGCACGGCCGTGACTTTCGCGAAAGCACAACCGTGCCTCTCGCGGAAGCAAAACCGTAACTCTACCGAAAAAAAAACAGAAAACGCGTTTTGTTTTTCCCTTTCTAAGAGGCACGGCCGTGACTCTCGCGAAAGCACGACTGTGCCTCTCGCGGAAGCAAAACCGTGACTCTCGCGAAAGAAAAAAAACAGAAAACGCATTTTTTTCGTTTCCGAAAGGCACGGCCGTGACTCTCGCTAAAGCACAACCGTGCCTCTCGCGGAAGAAAAACCGTGACTTTCGCGAAAGGAAAAAACGCGTTTTTTCGCGCAAATTTTTTTTCGAATTTTTTTTGATCGAAAAGCTAAGAAAGACCGAGGGAAAACCAAAACGTCGAAAAAACCCGAAAAAAAAACCGTTTAAAAAGCCGAAAACATGTGTGAAAAATAAAATAAAATCCGAAGAGAGCGTCCCGAGCGCGACACGTGGCAAATGGCTGAGAGCGCGTCAAATGGCGCTGATTGTTGCGAGGTTCCCGAAGGAGCGCTCGTTAACTAGTTGCTCCCGGTTCTTCCTCGCGGAATCAGACAATGCGCTGGACAGAACGAGAGCCCAACCCAACTAGCTTTTGGATGTAGATAGGCCCAACCCAACTACATTTTGTACATTCTCCAGGCCCAACCCAACTAGCATTTTTTAGATAGGCCTAACTCAACTAGCAATATTTTTAGATAGGCCCAACCCGATTAGCAAATTGCTCAAACCCCCAACTTTCCTCACCCCTAGGCGCTGGCGGTGCTGCATTCCCGAACTAACGAAGTCAATCGGCGGCGGCGCGGCGCCTGCACGTCGACGGCTGCCTTCTCAAGCGCGGAGCCTGCACATCGGCGGCTGACTTGACCCGCGTACGCCCCACCTTCCTAGCTTCTCCTGCCCCGCTTCATCCACCCCGCTGCTCGGCTGCGCCGTCCTGCCCCGCGACGCCGGAGAACTCCGGCGGTTGCCTCTCTTGCTCCCGCACGCCGCACCAGCCTAAGCTCTGCCGGCTGACTGAGGTGAGCTGGACAGGGATTACTTGCTTCTTTGGGGTTTTGCGGATACCCTTCCGGAGGCCTGCAACTGAAAGAGAAGCCTCTCCTTCCTCTTCCGTCTCGTCAGGCAAGCTTCCCCTCCTCTTTCCGCCGAGGAGGAGATGGCGCCACTCGCACCCAAGCGCCGCAAGGCAGCACCTTCCCCTTCTCCTCCCCTTTCGGAGGCTTCTTCCGACTCCGGCAGCGACTCCGACCTCAACCTCCACGACAACTCCGACCCAGAGGACGGCTTCTTCCCCGCAGGGAGCGCTGCCAATGACGGCGACCAAGATTTCTCTGACGTAACTCTCCACCCCCTCTCATTTTCCTTTTGTTCATATACTTGGATTGCTTAGCTACTTTGTGCCTGTCTCTCTTTGGTTAGAGCGACGAGGAGAGCGACCATGAGGAGGAGAGCGACCATGAAGAGGAGGATGATGGTGAGCTGGGGGAGCTCGAGGAGGAGTATCGCACCCTCCAGGCCAATCAACAGTAATGTTCCCTTCCACCCGTCCTCCACATGCCTCACTTTCACACGGTTTACTTTACAATCTGCTTCATGGTCTTACTTGCATTTCTTCTCTTCTAGTTCCGCATAAGCACACATTTTTCTTTCACGCGCAGAAGCATTCTTCAGACCTTGAAACAGCACAGGGATGATGATGTCTCGAGAGGCCAGGCAGTCAAAAACCAAAAGGTATCCTTCACATTCATTGTACTTAAGCTTTCAAACTATTAACCTTTACATCCAATTTCTGTTTACTGAAGGCGCTATGGGATAAGACCCTGGAAATGAGATTCTTGCTGCAAAAGGCATTTACCACTTCAAACAAGCTTCCCAAGGTCTGTTTCTCTCCCATGGCCGTAACATCCATCTTCATTTATTCATCGTAATTGATTTTACTTCTGAAGAATGCATGATTGTAGGCCACATTCTAATGTATATACTGTTCTGTTCTTGCAGGATCCCACCAAGTCAAGGTTCTGCAGTCACGATAAGGAGATAGAGCAAGCATACGTTGATCTGTTGGACTCGTCGAAACAGACTCTTGGCTCCATGCTTGAGCTGCAGGAGGTTCGGGCACCTGCTCATGTTTTTTGCTTCAACACTACAGTATAGTCTATACATTTGTTAGTCCAGGTTTCCTTACTGCCCACAATATGCTCCCCAAAACTACCTGTAGGCTTTACTAGAGCGGAACCAGGCCGCAAAGGGTGTGAAAGGTACTACTGTAATCCAGTCTCTCTCATTCTGAAAGATGCCTCGAAACGTTTGGTAATCCGGACTTACCACAGATGCTTTGCCTAATTCAACTGGAGAGAATGACGAGTGGTTGCAAATGCAGAAAGTGCAGACAAGGTAACCTTTTGCATTAAAAGAGACTCTGATGAAGTACTGTGGGATATACTCTTCAATGTGTTACAGTGTCTTGCATAGCAGCAGATCTTTTGTTAATCAGCACTTATGCAGTTCTGCACTTATATACCAGTATAATGTGTTTTGTGCTTTTATACCGTATCATACCAGTAGAATGTGTTTTATGCTTAATACCGATCATTTAAACTCTCCCCTGCTCCTGTATTATAATAGTTTCTTAAATGCATTTGAGTTAGCGAATTGTTTGTGGCGCTGCTACTTTTTCATTTCTTTTTAGGTTTCATCTTTACAGACATTGTTTTCTGGATTGCTAATTTGCTACCTATTCCTGATTAATGTTGGTGAATTTGGCAACTTGTATTGAGACTAACATCCAGCAAGAAAAAATAATTAGTTCCACCATACTGGCGAATCCTTAACTTAGCATGCACGGGATAAATGATTATAAGTACACACAAACTAATATAGAAGCACTAAGCAGATATTTTCTGTTAAAAAAAGGCAGTAACTGGAAAACCAAACTTGGTGTGTCGGTTCTAGAACTTGTCAAATTGCACCTGTATGTATTTTGCTTGGGCTGTTTTTCTTCTTCTTGACTTTCTGCACATATACAACATAAAACAGCGTTTGGTATCATGGTTTTTGTACAGAATAACCCTGTTCAGAAATACTGAGATAGATAAATGGCAGAGGAAAACACAGGTCACAACTGGCGCTGCTGCACTGAAAGGAAAGTTGCACGCATTTAATCAGGTTAGCTGAATGCCTATTTAACTACTTATAGTACTTTGTTATTGTGGAACATGCCTAGATATCTACAATGCTAAAACCTCTGCTTTCCCCTGTTGTACTTGTATGAGAACAGAACATAAGTGACCAAGTTGCTGGTTATATGAGGGACCCAAGCAGGATGATTAACAGGATGTACCTGCGGAAATCTGATGTTGGTGTATTTGGGGAGGTATTTTAGATTCATCTATTATAAAGGGCCACAAGTTCAGTTTCTACTTGTAATTATAATGATTGATTTGTGTCTTCTCATTCATTTTGCAGAGTGCAGCACAGCCTGCTACTGCTGTTGAGGTTTGAGCAATACTTCATTCTTTAGTTAAATTATTTCAAGCTTGCTTGTCTCTCATTTGTTCTATTCAGATTTCGTGTTATGTGTTCTAATGTAGTTCATTTCTTCCATTGAGGCGAAACTTCATGTAGCCTCAGTTATTTATCTCGCTGACTATTTAGGATGTGGTGTGTAGTACCCTTCCTGGTCTCATATGTTCACCCCTTGTTGCAACTCAGGGCAAAGATGTGGAAGGTGATCCTGAACTCATCGATGATTCTGAATTTTATCATCAACTTCTCAAGGAGTTTCTCGAGTCATGTGATACGGGGGCATCTGGTTAGTTCATATCCAACTAGTGTTCACCTGCACATCTCTTTTTGTTGTTGCCCTGAATGCACTGATGGACCATGGTGCTGCAATGTTCGCAGAATCCGCATTTTATGCTCTGAGGAAGAAGCAGCACAAGAAGAGAAAACTTGTTGACCGCCGTGCTTCGAAGAGCAGAAAGATAAGGTAGGCTTACTTTGGGTGTAGTCGATTTTCTTCCATGGAATTGCTATCAACCTCTTTATGTTATTTTCAGGTACAGTGTCCACGAGAAGATTGCTAATTTCATGGCCCCGGTACCGATGACAGTTCCTCCGATGGCTTCAAAATTGTTTGAGAATTTATTTGGAATGGGCAACCAAAAGGCCCCTGCGGTCTGATTTAAGAAACGATTCAAAAATTTGACATCAGAAGAAGATTTAGCTATTCCTTCTTACGTACTTCCTCCGTTCCACAATATAAGATCATTTTTCAACCTATGTTAGCTTGAAAAACGTTCTTATATTGTGGGACGGAGGGAGAAGTTTTAAACTGTAATATGTGATGGCCTTACTGCTAGAAGAGCAGTGAAGCAAAATTGTTGTATCTTTGGGCCTAGAAAGCGCATTTCTATTTTACGTAGTTTCTGTGTGATGGATGGTATAATTCAGATTCACATGGGAGTGATATAGATCTCTACTGTTGAAACTGGAGATGGGCCAGCATACAATGTCCCTTCTGGAGGGTGCACCAACTTGCGGTTCTGCGCGGCTGCCATATCTTTCTTCAGCTGGGTCAAAATTGTTTTGCTAGCACACTGAACTTCTTCGGGTCAACCTGCATCAACACGGCAACCAATGAAAAACAGTCTTTTATGCATGGATTGACATGGAGCAAGGAAGAGATGAAGTAATCTTGAATGTAATCTAACAGATGGTGCCTTCTTGGGGTAGTCTTTGTCACAGAACAGCTTCAGCTGGTTGATGTGACTCTCATGGACAGTCGGTTGTGTAAGATAAAAGATTTTAAATAATCCAAATGGCAATAACTGAAAGAAGAGTAGTGTGACTACAATTCCACCAAATAGAACAGGAAGCAAACATTTTACTGTCTGAACTTGGTCACCTCAAGCCAGATGGGGCCCATCATTCATTGCTCAAGCAGTTCCTCACGCCAAAAAGTCAGGTGCAGAGACTAACCTTCTCGCCCGCTGCGAGACCAGAGGTCTGTCTCGCCATCAGCGATCCTGCGAACGGGCCGGTCGAGCTAGTGGTTTTTCTGTGCGCTCAGGAACAGTTCGTTCATGCTGGTTTTTCCAGTTTGGTGTGCTTCGCTCTGGTTTTCTTTTGTGTTCGTTTTTTCTTTCAGTTTTCTTTTTCTGTTCGGATTTTCTGTTTTTCAATTTTTTCTACTTTTTTTACCTTTTCTTTCTTCTTCTCTGCGGTTCTTTACGGATTTTCTTTGGCATTACAAATTGCTCTTCATTTTATTCTCTTCTTTTAAAAAAAAAATACATGTCAACTTTTTCAATACATGTTATACATTTTTCTTATACTTGGGTATAATTTTTTTGATACATGCTGAACATTTTTCAAATACATGTTTGGAACATTTTCTTTGAAGAAATGTTAAACATTCACAAATATATGTTTTTTTGGTGAATACGCTTAGCAGCGTATCATTTCATTGATAGAGGGAGAAAAGTTGGTACAGGAGGCATCCATGCAGACGTACACTAGAAGGTGTCTGGAGGGATGCAGCGAGTAGGAGAAGGAGGATGCTCAGCCTCGCTACAAGTGATCAGGTTACAGGGATAATAGCGGCTAGTCCCTTGGCGCCGGCCTTAGCCCATAGGCGAGCGTCATCCTGGATGGAGAGCACCAGATCGTCGGTGGAGGGGTGCAGGCCGTCGAAGATGACGGCGTTACGATGCTTCCAAATGGCCCAAGCGGTCAGAGTGACAATGGAGTTGAGCCCTTTGCGGAGGCCGCTTGGCGAGGTGGCGGACGCAAGCGCCCACCAAGCGAAGAAGGTCGTCGCGCCATCCATGGGCGGAGTGATGAGCCGGCACCAGGCCAGGATTTCATGCCAGGTGACTCGGGCGAAAACGCATCCAGCTAAGAGGTGGTCGATGGATTCCGTCTCCTGATGACATAGGATACAAACGGTGTTGTGCGTGAGGCCGTGACGTGCACGGCGCTCGACCGTCCAGCACCGGTCCAGAGAGGCAAGCCAAAGGAAAAACTTGCTGTTGAGACGGGCCCAGCTCCTCCAAAGAAGCTTCCAGGAGGGCGGTGTAGTGGATCCATGGAAGAGAGCGTGATAGCAAGATTTGGCCGAGTAAATGTCGTTTGTCGTCCAACGCCAGGATATCTTGTCGGGCGTGGTGGTAAGGGTCACGCCTTGGAGCTTGCGCCAGAGGTTGATGCACTCGAGGGCCTCTGGGATCCCGAGCGCGCCGTGGATGTCGCGAATCCATGCATGCTGCTCGAGGCCCTCGCTTACCAAGGTGTGCCGCCTGCGCCAGTTCGGCACGAGAGAGAAAAGGCCGGGGGCGAGCTCGGAGACGACCTGGCCGTCAAGCCAGTGGTCGCTCCAAAAGAGGCATGTTTTCCCATCTCCAAGGTGCCAGGATGTGGAGGCGCGGAAGAAGCGAGATGTCACCTCGTCCTTAGGGAGCTACAGATGATGCCAAGGCCACGAGGGGTCAGTGGCTTTGAGCCAAAGCCAACGGCAGCGCAGGGAGATCCCGGTGAGGTGCAAGTCACGCACGCCAAGTCCGTCGAACTCGATCGGTCGACAGACGCGCGGCCAGCTTACAAGGCAGCTGCCTGATCTGGCGTCGCGCCGGCCATGCCAGAGGAAGTCACAGATGATCCGCGTGATCTTCTTGAGGATAGTCGGGTTGATGGTGATGGCCATGAGGATGTGCACGGGCATGGCGGAGAGCACGTGGCGCACGAGCGTAAGGCGCTCGCCACGGGTCAGGAGCGCGGCTTTCCAAGTGGCCAGCTTCTGCGTGATCTTGTCCACGAGCGGTAGCAAGGACGAGGAGGGTGTCTTGCGCACGGACAATGGCAGGCCCAGGTATACCACAGGGAAGCTGGTGACTGCACACGCGAGCGTGGACTCGATGGTCGAAGGCGCCTCCTCATCGCACCGTATGGGTGTGGCCGAGCACTTGAGGAAGTTGTGCGGAGACCCGAGGCCTCGCCGAAGATCCGGAGCAACTCACAGATGGTGGCGAGCTCCGTGGTGGTCGGATGGCAGAAGACGACCACATCGTCAGTGTACAGAGAGATGCTGGAAGCGGCATGGCGGGTGGTTAGCCGTTGTAGCATTCCCGCGCTGACCGCGTGCTGGAGGAGGGAGTTCAGGGTGTCGATCACGATCGTGAAGAGGAGCGGGGATATCGGATCGCCTTGGCGGAGCCCGCAGGCATGATCCACCGAAGGGCCTGGGTTGCCGTTGATGAGAACCCGCGTGGATGCGGTGGAAACTAAGATGCACACCCATTCGCACCAGCGATGCCCGAAGCCAAGGTGGCGGAGAGCTTGAAGAAGGAACGGCCAGGATACGGTGTCGAACGCCTTCACAATGTCGAGCTTGAGAAGAATGCGCGGGGCCTTGAGGTTGTGAAGCAAGCGCGCCGTTTGCTGGACAAGGAGGAAGTTGTCGTGCACGCTCCGGCCGGCAATGAATGCGCTCTGGTTAGTCGAGACGATCTGGCTCATCCTGGGCGCCACACGAAGGGAGAGGACCTTGGCGAAAAGTTTGGCGATGATGTGAATCAGGCTGATCGGCCATGTAGTCGGGGATTGCGGCCGCGTCCAGTTTCTTGGGAAGAAGAACTAGCAAAGCTTCACTAAGCTTCTGGAATCCCATGCCATTCATGGCATAGAGCTTGCCAAAGGCCTCACAGATGTCGGTCTTGATCGTGGACCAGCATGCACGCAGAAATTCCGCCGTGAACCCATCCGGACCGGGTGCTTTGCCCGTGGGCAGATTCTTTACGGCGTTCCAAATCTCATCCTCCGTGAAAGGGTGCTCAAGGTCGAGCAGATCGAAGTGGCGAGGATCAATGCCGTCGAGGTCGAGGGAGTGTTCCCTGTGGGCAGAGGAGCCCAGAATGGAGGTGAAGTGCTTGAAAGCAGCTTTCGCCATGTCCACCTCGTCGGTGAGAACTTGCGAGCCCACCTGGATGCCAGCCATGTAGTTCTTTTGCGCGTGGTGCGCTTCCTGGATCTTAAGGAACACGACGTTAGTGTCGCCGTCGCAGAGCCAGCTGAGGCGAACCCGCTGCTGGAGGATAGATCGCTCGAGGGAGGCGAGGCCGAGGTAAGCGCGCTTGAGCTCGCGCCGCAACCAGCCCTCGGCCGGCGTGAGGGGGCGTTGAACTTGGGCCATGTCCAGGTGGAGGATGAGCTCGCGCGCGATCTGCAACTGCAGGGAGATCTTGCCAGTAGTACGCGCCCCCCAACTATGGAGTCTACGGGCCGTGGCCTTGAGCCTGACATAGATGCGCCGGAACGGATCGGGGTCCGGTGGCACGGCGTTCCAAGCCTCATGCACCGCGTCGTGGAAGCCATTAAGCTTGGGCCAGAATCGTTCAAAGTGAAAACGGCGCTTGCTCGCACCGCGGGGCGCACAGTCGATGAGCAAGGGGCAATGGTCCGAGGTGGCCGTAGACAAGCAGCGTAGGAGGTGCTGCGGGTTGATGGTCTCCCAGGAAGGTGTGCATAGAACGCGGTCGTTGCGCACCAGGGTTGGGTTGTTTTGCTTGTTAGACCACGTATATTGCCTCCCGTGAAGATAGATGTCGTGAAGGGCGTGGTCGGCAATGAACCGACAGAAGCGGCTCATGGTGCGATGGTTGAGGTTGCCGTTGTTCTTGTCCGCACAAGAGGTGATCATATTGAAGTCGCCGCCGAGGAGCCAGGGGCTGGCAATGATGTCGCACAAGTCGTGGAGCTCGGCCATGAAGGCAATCTTGCCGTCAACGTCTTGCGGTCCGTAGACGCCCGTGAGCCACCAAGGGGGCGTGTCGGCGCCGAGGGAAACGGTGGCAGAGACATGGTACGTGCCCATGATGGGATTGGCAAGGGCGACGCGGTCGCTACGCCAGGCCAATAGGATTCTACCACGCGTGCCTAAGGCAGGCAAAAAGTAGAAGTCCGAGAAGAAGGGGCCCAGGATCTCATACACAGTCGACAACGAGATCAAACTCAGCTTAGTTTCCGAGAGGCATACAATACAAGGTTCAATTGGGGCGATGACAGAACGGACGACGGTGCGCTTGGCCTGGCTATTGAGCCCGCGCACGTTCCAGAAAACGATCTTGAGGCTATGATCCATGGAAAGGATGGGGCGAGGAGGGTGATGCAAGGAACGCATCAGACCTCGACCAAGCGAGGAGTAGAAGGGACGACGCCGTCGAGCAGTCCGGGAGGGACGGTCCATCCAAAGAAATCCGCAAAAGCCAGAACTATGTCTCCTGCAAGTGGTCGGGCGAAGAGCTTGTTGTAGCGAGCAAGCACTTCCTCCGAGATGGGCTCGTCATCGCCAAGAAGCCCGAGACGCTGTAGGAGAACTCGGTTGGCCTTGGTCTCCGAATCCAGGCCTCTGTCTCTCTTGGCCAGGCGGCAACTGCGCCGTGGCGTGATGTTGGGCGGCACGGCGCCATGCTTGCGGCGCGCGGAAGGAGTCTCGAGAACGGAGGAAGGGCACATTTTGATCGAGTTGATGTAGCCAAGGACATCCGCAGGGACCGGGCAAGATACCAGGCCGTTGGAGGTGAAAAACGGGGCCTGGACATGCATCTGCATGGCCTCGAGAGGGGGTGCGCAATCAGCGACGCCGTGTGGGCCCGCAGCATGTGGAGGAGCCATGCAGTACATGGGCGGGGCACTAGAGCCAGCCACATGCAGCGGGGCGACGGGGTCGACCGTGTGCCTCGGGAGTGGGGGGAGGCGCGCGTGGGTATGGAAGCGGGGCCCGCCTGCATCGGCTGGGAGGGACAAGCGACCGCGCGCCAGACTGGGACGCGGGATCCGAGGCAGCATTCCTTGCAGGCGTGGGGTCCGCCGAATCATCCGCGGCAGGAGCGGGCGTATCTCCCAGTGGTGATTGGCGCGGCACGCGGGTGGGATCACGCGATGGCGACGCAGGTGGGGCCTCAATCCGGAGCTGCGGACTGGCGGTGGGAGGATCTGAGGCGAGCCGGGTTGGGGAGAGGGGATTGGGGCCTAGAAGATTGCCGGTGGCCAGGCTGGAGGGGACAGGTGGCACATGAAGAATGGCCAACATTTGAACCGGGGGCATGCCAGGGATTTGGCCTGGAGTGGCGGTCGTACGCGACAGCCTTTGACGAACAGGGGGCCCGCAGTTGACGCAGCTCACGGCTGGATGGGGCCCCAGGACGCCCTGCCACCCGCGGAACGGTGGGGGCCCGATGTGGCAGCGACGCCGATGTCGGCCAGAGCCGCGGCCAGAGCCGCCGAAGGGCCGGCGGTCGGTTGTAGGCAGCGGGAAGTCATGTCGACGAGGCCATGCCTCCGGAGGAGGGGGGAGGGCGCAGGACCGCCATCGCCGTCCGGGCTGGCAGGCAGAGGCGGGGTTGGCGGGGCGGGGAAGCGGAAGTCGGCAACGTGATGAACGTGGATCGATACTGGAAAACGCAGCATCTGCACAGCGAACCGGTCGAGGAGGTCCGGGTTAGCGTCGGTGAGGTCGTCCAGCTCGGCCAGGAGGAGCTCCGAGGAGCGTGGAATGGCATTAGGGTTGGTGGTCCAGGCCGTCAGCCGGAAGACCGACATGTCACTGCCGTCCAACGTCTCGGGGGTGAGCCGATCGACCAGGCAGAACGGGGCGAGGAGCTGCATAGCAGAGGAGATGTCCCAGCCATGCTCCGGGATGCCGGTGATCTCAATGTCGACGGAGATGCGGAGGGAGACGGGCTCGGCCCCGGCGAGGCGACTCCAGGGGTGAATAAGCAACCGGAACTTGGCGGCGCGGATGGGTCTCGCGGCCACGAGAGCACCGGAAGCAGCATCACGAAAACGGAGTAGGAACTCGTCGTCGCGGCGACGGTGAACGGAGAAGTCAGTCGGCGTGAACTGGAAGCGCTCCCGCAGCAAGCGCGCCACGTCGGCGGCGGAAACCCTAGAGCGGTTCCCGGCGACGATGGCGGTCAGGGCAAGATCCAGAGCACGCTCGACCTCCTCCAGCCGGGCGGAGCGGGGTATGTAGCAGATGGCGCCAGCCGGCCGCAGGGCGGGGTGGCCCGACAGGGATACGGGTGCGGACGGCGAGCTGGGGCGAGCAGAGCCGCGGGGGAAGGGGTGGACGAGGGAGGCGGCGAGGGAGTGACCGCGGCGGAGGAAGTGGTGGTGGCGGCGATGGAGGCTGAGGACGAACCCACCCCAGGCCCGGAGAACATGGGTGGGGATGGGCCCGCAACACTCGAAGCCGAAGAACCGACAAAGCGAGGGGATGACGGGCGCGGGCGCTTGGCCGCCGGTGCGCCCACCGGGGAGGACGAGCGGGGTCGTGCAGAACCTTGCGATGTGGCCAAAGTAACGGCAGCGGCGGCAACGCACGTCCTTCTGGCACTCAGAGCGCGGGTGGTCGCCGAGGCAGCGCGGGCACTCCCCCGGGCGCTGGGGGGAGGGAGGGGGCGGGCGCGCTCGCCATGGTCGTCGCGTCGGTGGCGTCGCGGGCCCGGAGGGCGAGGACAGCAACGGCTGCGCGCGACCTCCCAGCTGCCACCATCAGCAATGGCGTCGCCAGACTCGTGCTCTACCCGGTGCACCTCGGAGCGGGGTCCGGGGCGTACAGCGGGCGGCGAGGGCTGGGGAACGGGGTGGGCGGGGGAGGCCGGAGGCGAGCAGAGGGCGAGGCGATAGGAACGGGGGCGATGGCCAGACTCCGACGAGGACGGACTGGACTCCATCCAGCGGCGCGCGCAGGGCCGGCCGCCCGCGGACGAGAAGGGTGGGGAGGAAGGCGAAGCCATGGGGTGGGCGACGGCGCCGGAGTGGCGTCCGCCGCGACGAGAGGGTGGCCGACGATGGCCGGAGTGGCCGCCGGCGGATCTGAGGCTTGGGCGCGGATGCTAGGCGCGGAGGCTAGGTGACGAGTCAAGTATGGCTGGCCTAACGAAGGTAAATAAAAATTTAGTCGCCAAATGACAATTATAAATATATGTTGAACACTTTTTTGAATGGTACGAAACATCTTTCGAAACTACATGGATTTTTTACTTTGCACATTTTTTTAAATGTTATGTACATTTTTATGAAATGTGTGAAAATTTGTGTTAAATGTAATGAACATTTTTTTGAATGGTGCATTTTGTTTTTGAAACTACATGATTTTTTATGTTGTATCACAAACCTTTTTCTTTCAATGATACAAACATTATTCTAAACCACAAACATTTTTTTACTTGTATAAATATTTTTTGACATTGCATAAGCATTTTTTAATGGTGCAAAACATTTTTTTTCTAAATTATGTGAACATTTCCTTTTTTACATTGTATTAACATTTTTTAAATGTCACAAAGATATACTTGAAACGCGCATATATCTTTTACTGTCACGAACATTTTTTTGGATGCTAATGACATTTTTAAAAGTTGCCTGAACTTTTTTAATAGTGCACGGACATTTCTTAAATGAGCGATGGATTTTTTTAGTTATAATAATATTTGAGTCATAGGAAAAAACGTATTGTTAAAGGGGTCTAGGTGATGCATATACGACATTTCTGAAGTGATGCTCAAACCTATACACACCCTGCCGCTTCGAGGGAAGCCTTTGGAAATCTCCGGCGGAGCTGACGAATTTTCTAGTGACATAGACGCAGTTCTTCTGGTCGCTGACGAATTTGGTCAGACTAAGGAGTTAGGATTTTGCCAGTGCGATCTGCCTATCGTAAGGAAATTGAATGCCCTGGCGAATTTGAGAGTCCAATTTTCTGACCGTTGCTGCATTGTGTGCCAACTATCAAGTGGATCCTTATCCTCACAATGGCCATGTCCAAAGGGTCATTTATGACAATTCATGTCGGGTTGCCCTGGCTATAAATAGTCGTCTCCTACAACCATTTGTTGGTTGGCTGCTCTAGAGAGAGATTGACACTTGTCATTTGAGAGCAACCCTTTCTTTGATGACTTTGCGAGAAACCTAAGTGGGAAAAACCCAACTAGAGCCAAAGTGACTAAGCATCACTGAAGAGTTTGATCTGTGTGATCTGACGCATGTTACCTTTGGAGATTGTCATTCTTCCAAACAATTAGGCATCATGTTCTGAGCACCCAAGAGTAATTGTGGCGTGTCGGTGAACAAGTCTATGGAGGTTTTGAAAGTCTACCTTGAAGACTTACCACGAGTGATTGGGCGAGGTTTGCTGTGATCTTAGCTCAAGAGGAATACAGTGAAGATTTAGTGTCTTCGGAGTTCAATCTCAGCCGTCTCAACCAGACATGCATTTGATACAGGAACTAGAACTGGTCTACCAAATCACAGTGTCATCATCGAGCCTAAATGGTTTCAAATTCCTCAGACTTTACTTTAAATTATTCCACTGTTGAAGAATTTGAACTGAAGATTTTCACCATGTCGTTTTTCATTTCTTCAGTTCATCTTCTATATGCTTGAATGCTTGTATGATTACATGTTCTTCACTTGCATCTACCTTATATGCATGCTCTATGTTTCTGTGATGAATTAGTCTCATTCTCATTTCTATTTCTTCACTCTGATCTTTGTCAAATTCATCGTTTGACGAATTTCTAAAAATCTCCCATTCACCCCTGGGAGCAAACTTGCGCTTTGAGTGGTTGACCTCGTGGACCAACCATTCACGCCACGTACATACTTGAAAAAACAACCTACTTATGATTATCCCTCTCACAATCATCCACAACTACACTAGAAGAATTAAGATAAATCTAACCATAGGATGAAACATATGGATCCAAATCATCCCTTACGAAATAGCGCATAAATTGGGGTTTAGACTTCTGTAACTCCCGCAACCCATCATCTACTTACTAATCCCATAACGCCTTCCCTTAGGCCCAAACATAGTAATGTGCCATGTAGTCGATGTTCACACAACACCACTAGAGGAAGAACAACATAAAACATCATCAAAAAATTGGACGAAAACTAACTTCACATGATTACTTATAACAAGACTTCTCCTATGTCCTCAAGAAAAAATAGAACTACACACAAATCATATTCATGTTCATGATCATAGGAGAATAATATATGATTAACAATCTGAACATATAATCTTCCACCAAGTAAATCAACTAGCATCAATTACAAGATGTAATCAACACTAATAGAAACCTACAAGTACCAATCTGAGGTATAAGACAAAGATTGAATACAAGGGATTAACTAGGGTTTGGGGATGGGATGGAGTTGGTGAAGATGTTGATGTAGATGAGTGCTCCCAAGATGAGAGGAGTCACTACTGCAGGATGCTACTAACGCGACACTACGATCAGAGACCCTTTTGACGAAACAGTGTGCGATGCATTAATCGCAAACGGTGATGTAAAAAATGTCAAAAAAGATGCAAAATGTTTGCGATGGCGGATATATCAAACACGATTCAGATTTTTAGTTGCGTGTGTGATGCAGGGCATATGGTTCAGTTCAATGAACTATTTACGATGCGGAAGAAGAACAGAAACAGGCAGCCAAATGAAGGCGTGTGCGATATACGACATATAGTTCAGTCGGATTAACTGTTTGTGATGAGGCAGAACAACAGAAATGGGCAGCCAGATGAAGGTGTGTGCGATTGAGGGCATACACTTTAGACGGATGAACTGTTTGCGATTAGGCAATACAACAGAAACGGTCAGCCAGATCAACGTGTGTGATTGATGGCATACACTTCACACAGATGAACTATTTGCGATTAGGCACAACAAACAAAAACAGTTAGATAGATCAACGTGTGTGCGCTAGACGGCCACACATTCTAATTAAAAGAAGCGTGCATGATGATAATAACGGGCGTGCACAGTTGTTGGAACAAGATGTGTGCTGACATCGCCTATTGTGGTGCACCCTATGATGCAAACGCCACATACGCGACCGAGAAAGCGTGCCCACGTTACGCCGTCTGGGAATAGTGCCGCACTTAGAAATTAAAGAACGTCAATAAATTTTGAGCCTACGTCCCGTCACATTCCAAATTACTACCACGCTATATTTAATTGCAAACCTGTTCACACCGATCAAAACCTAAATGGTTTCCCACTTAGAAGTGTATTAGTACTCGGTTATAAATACTACTACTCCAAGATGACTGCACATTCCTCCTCAACTCCTCATCCACAAAAACAAACAAGTCATTCATTGTCGTTCCCTTGCGTATGCCATGGCCAGCGTAGAGGTCGAGAGATTACTACCAGGTAGAGGCGAGCATGGAAGCGGAAGCACGGGAGAAGTGCCGCCTCGCCACGGAAGCAACCAACATGTCCCGTTGCGCGACTGTAGCAGCATAGAGGTCCCACCGCGCCGCCGAAGCAGCACAGAGGTCCCGCCACCCCGTCGATGCAGCAGACTGGCGGAAGCAGCAGAGATGTCCCTCCGTGCCGCGAATGTAGTAGGGATGTCCTCCCGCGCTGCGACGGCCTGGGAAAATGTCTCGTGGGCAGACGAGGACTCTCATAGGCGCATGCGCGCTATGCTCGATGACCTGATGGGTCGGATCTCCTATTGGATGAAGCACTAGGACGAGATGAATGACTCGTTTAAAAATGCTACCAGCATCATTCGGGGACTAGGGAAGGACAAGGCGAAGCTCCGCATCGAGCTCAACCTGCTGAGGCCGAAGATCGCCGGAACGACGAAGCAGCACGAGGAGCCCACTGCCTTGTTGCATAGGACCGGCATCATCGTCAAGAAACTTATGGACAAGAATGCCATGCTCCGCATCAAGCGCCAAAGACTGGTGGAGGAATCCGCAGATGATCTCAAGCAACGTCTTGAGGACACGAAAGAGCTCATCGCTGCTCGCGACGGGAACTAGTCTCCACGGCCTGCAGCAACGCATCAAGAAAGTAGAGATCAGCGAGCCAAATCGTTGTCTTCCTTCTTCTTTTGCCCTTGTGTATTTCGGGCGTTGCCACATGTTAATGTGTGCGCCTTCGCAAACCGGGCAATTTTTTTACCACAACATGTTGGTGCCATGTCATGACACCATGCCAAGTTTCATGACTTCCAGGCGAGTTTTGGGTTTATGGGAATTTTAAAACCAAGTTTCTCAATGTTTCCGGCTGAGCTAAGATGCCCAGATATTTGATTACATTCCTACTTCTTGCATGGGACCTAGAAATTCACCCAAGTACACATAAATGATTTTTCAACTAACTTTGGCGCACTGGAGCATTCACTTGTAGTTCAAATTTGATATGTGCATTAAATGCCTGGAAATTCAATTAATGTATACAAAAGGCCAAACGAACCCAGAATAATTCCAAAATTTAGCACGAAACTCCTATTTGGTCTAAGCCGCCTGTGTAAAAAATCAAGGTGGGAGAAGGCAGTGTATGTCGTTTCGCACACAGAGGTGACACATTCCCTCTCGAAACCACGAGACTTCTTGAGATAAGCTCTGGTTTGCAAGAAGCTTATACCAAAGCTTGTCCCAATTCGGCCAAAAAATTTACCACAACATGTTGGTGCCATGTCATGACACCATGCCAAGTTTCATTATTTTCATGTGTGTTTTGGATTTACAGGAATTAAAAAAACCAAGTTTCTCAATATTTCCGGCTGAGCCACGATGCCCAGATGTTTGAATTTCATTCCCATTCACTACTAGGGAAAACCTTATACACAGAATCTTAGCAGCAGTGCAGGTCAGGAAAGGGCGCTACTGCTAATTAGCAAGAGCGCGGGCCTCAAACAGGCGCTACTGCTACCAACTTAGCAGTAGTGTGGCTCTACTGCTAATTAGCAAGAGCGCGGGCCTCAAACAGGCGCTACTGCTACCAACTTAGCAGTAGTGTGGCTCTGTGGAACCACGCTACTACTAAAATTGATCGACCGTTTCCGCCACCCTAGGTTTAGCAGTAGCGTGCCCATGTTAACCGCGCTACTGCTAAAGTAATAGTAGTAGCGCTTTTTTTTGCAGGTCACTACTGCTAATTTTGAACCTGGCCACATGGCGGGCCCAGCTTAGCAGTAGCACGTATGACAGAAGCGCGCTGCTACTATCTTATTAGCAGTAGCGCGTTTTAC
This sequence comes from Triticum urartu, assembly GCF_056163025.1. Taxonomy (NCBI): domain Eukaryota; kingdom Viridiplantae; phylum Streptophyta; class Magnoliopsida; order Poales; family Poaceae; genus Triticum; species Triticum urartu. Next base: position 299,744,626 of record NC_141877.1, read on the forward strand.
GCCCAGCGCTACTGCTAAGCCGCAGCCATACCACCTTTCCCCCTTCCCATCCTCTCTTCCTCACTTTCCCCTAGCTCCCACCTCCTCTCTCCCTCACTTTGCTTCTTCCTCACTACTTCTCCCCCCATTTAATTACTCTCCTTCTTCTACCTATCTTTCTCTCTCTTTATTACTCCTAGCTAACTACACGACCTCCATTAATGCATCTCCTTTCTCTTTTTCCTTCCCCCCTCCACTAGTTGAACTTGTCTCCTCCCGAACTAGCTAGCTAGGTAGATCTAGCATTTAGTGAAGTGACCTATGTACCTCCCTAACTAGATCTAGCCTTGTCAAGATGAGCTTTGTCCACTTTTGATCATTCCATAGGTGTGTGTGTGTGTGGCGACACCTATCGGCATCATCATCACCGTGCTCGATCTCGAGATAGGTGATTAAAAAATTATGCTTTTGCAAGAATGGAAATATGTGTATGTGTGTGCGATATGACATAATCGGGCGATATGATGGAAATTGTGTGTGTGGAATGAGTTGATGCCGAATTGTGCTTGCGAGTTGCCTATGTTTTGCTGAAATGTCAATTTATTTCCGTTTCGGCGAATTCCGGGCAAACTCTATATGTCCTATCTTTAGGGAAGGTCATGCCGAATTTTTGTATGACTTTGATGCATGCATTTTTATAATCAATTTGTTTATTATTACCGTGCAGTCATTCATGATGGTCAGTGAAACGATGGTGGACAGGTGGTTGCGGTCGACGGTGCAGGACGTGAAAGAAAATAACCTGACAGAGGTTTTATGTCCGTGTCAAAGATGCAAAGGACGAGTTTGGATCGACCCATATGACGACGGCGCACCTGCTCATGACATGTTTTATGGATGGCTATACTCGATGGATAATTTAAGATGAGGATGATGATGTTGAGGACGCCGACAGGGCAGGCAATGATGACACGGGGCAAGACAAAGAGATGATCGATAATGGCGGCGGTGAAGGGGCCGGACATGGCGGCGTGGAAGAGGCCGGACATGGTGGTGAAAAAGGGGCCAGACATGGTGGAGGAGAAGGGGGCGGACATGGCGGTAGAGAATGGGCCGGAGATGGTGGTGAAGAAAACATGTACTCCACGCCACAGAATTCGTTGGTACTAAGTTCAATCGTGCGGGACCCTCATGTTTAAGCACTGCTTCGCAAAGAGACGAGTACTGACAGAGCTGCTTCTAGAGAGGAGGACAAGCTGCAGCAACTGGTGGTAGACTCGAACACTCCATTGTATCATGGTTGCAATCTCGAGGTGACCCGCTTGAGTTTCATGCTCGAACTCCTGAAGACGAAGGCTAAAAACAAATGGACTGACACTAGCCTCGATGAGCTTCTCAAGTACCTAAAGGATGTTCTTCCCATGGGGAATCTATGTCCTACTAGTGTGGATGAGGCCAAGATCATGTACCCTCTTGATCTGCCGCACGTTAGATACCATGCATGCATCAACGAATAATTTATCGGAAGGAGCACGCGGAAAAAACCAGTTGTCCGGTGTGCAATGCTTCTCGATACAAGAAGGCCGGGAAGAAATCTCCCTTGAAAGTTGTATGGTACTTACCAATCACTCCCTGTCTCTAGCGGTATTTCGTAGATCCCAAGGAAGCAAAGCTCATATGCTGGCACACGGAGAGGAAGAAGCCCGACGATGGAGATGATCCGAAGCCAAGACACATCGCGGATGAAAGCCAGTGGAGAGCGTTCAACGGAAAATATCAGTATTTCTCATGTGACGCAAGGAACATCGTGCTTGGCGCGTGTGCCGATGGCATGAATCCGTTTGGCAACCAGAACACCAACCATAGCACATGGCCCGTGTTTGTATGGATGTACAACCTCCCCCATGGTTGTGCATGAAGTCGAAGTACATACACATGAGCATGCTGATTCAAGGGCCGAAACAACCGGGAAATAATATTAATCTATATCTTGGGCTACTTCAAGAGGAGTTAGACATGTTATGGAAAACACCGACACTGACATGGGACGCTAGCAAAGACGAGTATTTCTATATGAGAGCCGCGTCGATCATGACGATGCCAGACTATCTCGGTTAAGGATATGTCACAGGCCAGGTGTGCCATGGATATTGCATATACACGTAGTGCATGGATGATACGACGTCTCAGCAGGTAAAGTCAAGGAAAGGTGGTGGGTCTAGGAAAATCGTGTACATGGGGCATGATAACCCACAAGTATAGGGGATCGCAACAACTTTCGAGGGTAGAGTATTCGACCCAAATTTATTGATTCGACACAAGGGGAGCCAAAGAATATTCTCAAGTATTAGCAGCTGAGTTGTCAATTCAACCACACCTGGAAACTTAGTATCTGCAGCAAAGTGTTTAGTAGCAAAGTAATATGATAGTGATGGTAACGGTAACAAAAGATTAACGAAAGCAAAGTTATGTTTTTGGTATTTTGTAGTGATTGTAACAATAGCAACGGGAAAGTAAATAAGCGTAAACCACTATATGGAAAGCTCGTAGGCATCGGATCAATGATGGATAATTATGCCGGATGCGGTTCATCATGTAACAGTCATAACATAGGGTGACACAGAACTAGCTCCAATTCGGTCGATGTAATGTAGGCATGTATTCCGAATATAGTCATATGTGCTTATGGAAAAGAACTTGCATGACATCTTTTGTCCTACCCTCCCGTGGCAGCGGGGTCCTAATGGAAACTAAGGGATATTATGGCCTCCTTTTAATAGAGAACCGGAACAAAGCATTAGCACATAGTGAATACATGAACTCCTCAAACTACGGTCATCACCGGTAAGTATCCCGATTATTGTCACTTCGGGGTTAACGGATCATAACACATAATAGGTGACTATACACTTGCAAGATAGGATCAAGAACTCTCATATATTGATGAAAACATAATAGGTTCAGATTTGAAATCATGGCACTCAGGCCCTAGTGACAAGCATTAAGCATAGCAAAGTCATAGCAACATCAATCTCAGAACATAGTGGATACTAGGGATCAAACCCTAACAAAACTAACTCGATTACATGATAAATCTCATCCAACCCATCACCGTCCAGCAAGCCTACGATGGAATTACTCACGCACGACGGTGAGCATCATGAAATTGGTGATGGAGGATGGTTGATGATGACGACGGCGACGAATCCCCCTCTCCGGAGCCCCGAACGGACTCCAGATCAGCCCTCCCGAGAGGTTTTAGGGCTTGGCGGCGGCTCCGTATCGTAAAACGCAATGAATTCTTCTCTCCTATTTTTTCTCCCTGAAAGCAGATATATAGAGTTGGAGTTGGAGTCGGGAGGTCTCCAGGGGGCCCACGAGGTAGGGGGCGCGCCCTAGGGGGGGCGCCCCCACCCTCGTGGAAAGGGTGTGGGCCCCCTGGTCTTCATCTTTGGCGAGGATTTTTTATTATTTATTGTAAGATATTCCGTGGAGTTTCAGGTCATTCCGAGAACTTTTGTTTTCTACACATAAAACAACATCATGGCAATTCTGCTGAAAATAGCGTCAGTCCGGGTTAGTTCCATTCAAATCATACAAGTTAGAGTCCAAAACAAGGGCAAAAGTGTTTGGAAAAGTAGATACGACGGAGACGTATCAACTCCCCCAAGCTTAAACCCTTGCTTGTCCTCAAGCAATTCAGTTGACAAACTGAAAGAAATAAAGAAAAACTTTTACAAACTCTGTTTGCTCTTGTTGTTGTAAATATGTCAAGCTAGCATTCAAGTTTTCGGCAAAGATTATAACTAACCATATTTTCAATAATTCTCAGGTCTCATGATTACCCATATCAATAGCATAATCAACTAGCAAGCCATAATAATAAATCTTGGATGACAACACTTTCTCAAAACAATCATAATATGATATAACAAGATGGTATCTCGCTAGCCCTTTCTGAGACCGCAAAACATAAATGCAGAGCACCTTTAAATATCAAGGATTGACTAGAAATTGTAATTCATGGTAAAAGAGATCCAGCCAAGTCATCTGGTGCTATCACTATCTGGTGCAGTACGAAATGTGTGCAGTACGAAAAGCCTGCTGAAACTGGTCCCATGTGACAGTGTCGACTGGAAAAGTGGCTGTGAAATTCTCCCACCATGATGCTGCGGGTCCTTCTAGCTGATGTGCGGCAAACTTCACCTTCTCCGCATCTGTGCATCCTGCTGTGGTCAACTCTCTAGCTGTCTTGCAGAGCCAATCATCTGCTACTATCGGCTCGGTGCTACTGGAAAACACCGGCGGATTCAGCCTAAGAAAACGGGCTAAGTGGTCAACAGGTGGTGGTGGTGGTGGTGGGTTGTTGTTGTTGTTCCCCTGATTCTGATTGTGGACTAGCAACTGCATCAATGTGTTCTGCTGCTGGATCAACTAGGTGAGCTCCGGTGGAAAGGCAAATCCGGGGTCACGTCTCGGAGGCATCTGAGGGTTTAGAAAAGATGAGATGTAAGAATAGAGGGGGTCTAAAGAGAAAACACTACCCATATGCATATGAGGCAAAAGCAAACAATTCACTTCATTCAATCAAACAAGGACATACAATCGATCTAACTATCGCAAAAGTTCTCGGACTACTATATTTACATGGTGGACTACTACTACTGATGGGGTGGTCTACTAGAAATAATCTTCGGTTGCAGACTCCATAATATCTGCTCCAGCTTCATCAACATAGTCATCATCGCTACTATCTGGTTCCGAGTCGGTGCCGTCGATGATGATGTAGTCTTCCGGGCTAATCTCCTTGGGTTCTTCATCTTCATCTACTGGTGTAGGGTCCCCATAAATATCCCGATCTTCTTTGTTAGGTCGGCATTCTTATCCACCAATACTTCAATTTCCTCTTCATAATCTTCACGTGTAGCCTTGAGTTCTTCCTCCAGTTCCTTGATTCTAGTCTTAGCCTTCTTCAGATCTATCATGTCGGCGCACATCTGGTTCTCCTGTCGTCGAATGTGCTGGTTTAACTCCTGGATAAAAGTTGTAATTGATCTATCCTTTCCTAGTGCTGATCATCTCCCAGTGCTCATCTCGGCGCCCACAAATCTGGTAGATAGTATCCTTGAGATCATTGCGGTAGACTTCTCCAATGCGTCCCATGGCGATGTGAGCTGCCATGCTCTTTCCTAGACTCCAAGTTGGTGCATCAAAAGAAAACTCTATGGGCTCAGTGACTGGCATGAACGTTCTTCCTGGAACTTGAACTTGAATCATCCAGCGCTCTTCTTCAGGTAAAGTGGCGTTGTAGGTTCCGGTGAAGCTTGGTACTCCTATGTTCAGGTATCTAGTGACTTCCTTCAAGTGACGTCCAAAGGGTGTATCTTCATCCGGTTGTGTGAACTTGTTCCTTGCATCCGCCATCCTAAAAGAGTAGAAAAGATGAGAGGTCAGAGGAGGAGAGAGTGAATAGTGATCTAGGTCTTTTAGCTTAGTGGTCGTGTCCTACAGTCAGCGTGTGCTCTGATACCATCTCTATAGCGACCAGACCTCAAACAGTCTGATCTCTGTGCTCCGGTGTCATCCCTGGATCAGTAATGCTGACACCACACAGTACTCGGAGGATTTATAGCAGAGTAGAAATCACACAATTATTACATCGAGTGTCTCATAAGAGAACTTATTACAATAAATATGGCTTAAGGCCATCTAATAATGATAACAACGGAAGGTTTGGAAGATAAGTGAGTGCATCAACTCCAATGGCATCACTGAGTATAGAACCACGACCTAAAAACTCCTTAATCGTCATCTGAAAAGTCTGCAACATTAACGTTGCAGCCCGAAACGGGTCAGCACATGGAATATGCTGGCAATGTAACACATAGAGAGTAATGGAATGAAACAGCTATACTATATGCATATTTGGCTGGTGGAAAGCTCTATGGTTACAGTTTTGCGTAAAGCCAATTTTTCCCTACTTCAAAGGAATAAAATTTAATTATTATCATGGTAGTTGTTAAACATTGAGAATGGTTGACAGCATTCTCAATCCCAATTAAGCATCATCATTAAACAAAACCCAACAAAATTAATTTAGAGTAACATGTTGAGATTCACATGATAATCCAGGTACTAGATACTCAAGATGTCCATAACCGGGGACACGGCTAACCATGATTAGTTTATTACACTCTGCAGAGGTTTGCGCACTTTTCCCCACAAGACTCGATCGTCTCCGTTAGGTTTCTCGCACTACATGGTGTTTGAGAAGACGGATGACCGAGACATAGTCTTTCAGAAGCGCTAGCACCTTACGATCGGGTAGACCGTACCACCTACACCCCTACATCTGCTAGTCTACCACTTTAAGAGTTCGCACAACTTAGTCAACTATGCTAGAGCCCATAATAGCTTGTGGCTGCACACGGAAGTTTCTAGTATGAATAGTCTCATGATCCCTTTGAGCCTGGGTGGCGGTCCAAAAGAAAACAAGCAAGTCCTGGAATACCCAGGTGCCTCAATCCACCCAGATGTGTGTTTAAGTTGCCACCTTAGATAAACCATTAATTAACAAAACTCACATCTGTCATGGATATCACTCACCCAATCCACGTCTACTAGCATAGCATGGCATAATAAGCAAACGCAGAAGTAACTCCCAAAGGTTTGATAATAAACAGGTAATAGGTACTACCTCATCTACTTCCCATCCCACAATCTAATTAGATCCTAATCATGCAGTGTGTGAGGATTGATCTAATGCAATAAAACTGGGTAGTAGAAAAGGTATGATCAAAGTGTTACTTGCCTTGCTGATGATCCGGGAAACCTAGCGATTCAAAGTAACAGGCGGCGCACTCCAGATACTCTATCGCAAACAAACAAACGAGAATACAATAAGTACTCATCTAATGCACGGGTAAAACTCCAATAAGAGATCTAACCAGAAGGTTCAACTTAAGAACTCCGGTTGGCAAAAAGAATCAAGTCGAACGAAGCAACGAAAGTCAAACGGCGAAACAAAACAACTTTGTTCTACTAATCTGAATCTAGGGCAAATTTTACAGTAGCAAAATATTGTTTAAGTTGGTTAAACAGATAGAGGGTTTTGAGACGAAACTCTAGGCGCTTGAATCGCCTGATTCCGATAAACGAGCGAAAAGTTATAATAAAACGAAAATCGGATCAGGAATCGCGATCAGAAAAATCGCGGATTTAATCCGAGAAAAAAAATGACGAATGTTCGCTAGAACGAACGAACGGGCGAACGCTCACTTTTTAAATAAACCGGAAAAACCTACCTATTAAAAAAAACCGAATCTAAAAAAAACCGATGGTTTTTCAAAAAAAAATGGCGGCACGGAAAACGAGGCGGCGGCGAACCTCGACGAGCGTGCGGGCGGGGCGGCGAGGCGGCGGCGCGGCGGCGCGGCGAGGCGGCACGGTGGCGCGAGCGGGGCGGCGGCGGCGGGCGCTGGTGCGGGGCTGGGGCTAGGGTTCCCCCCCCCCGGGGCTGGGCCGGCTTATAGAGGCTACCTCGGGCCGGAGTCCTTGTCGGACACGGCCCGTAGGTCGGTTCGTTTTATATATATATTCTTATATATATTACGTGCAGAAGAAAAATAAAAAGAAATACTAAACGGACTCCAAAAATTCCGAAATAAATTTTCACAGGCTTCTAAAATCAAGCCGCACAAGGTGAACATTTATTTGGGACCTAAATGCAATTTTGAAAAACGCACATTTTTCCTAAATTCAAATAAAACACCGAAAAACTCCGAAATAAAATCTTATTTGATTTTATTATTAAATCCTCAATATTTCTTTATTTTGGGAAAGTCATTTTATTCCCTCTCTCATATTTTTGTAATAGAAATAATTGATGATAAAATAAATAAAATCAAACGATCCTATTCTCAAAATTTGAGAAAACTCAAATATGAAAATAACGAAATCCCCAACTCTCTCCGTGGGTCATTGAGTTGCGTAGAATTTCTAGGATCAACCAAAATGCAAAATAAAATATGATATGCAATGATGATCTAATGTATAACATTCCAAATTGAAAATTTGGGATGTTACAAACCTACCCCCCTTAAGATGAATCTCGCCCTCGAGATTCGGGTTGGTTAGAAAATAGGTGAGGGTGGTCCTTGAGCAAATCTTCCTCTCGTTCCCAGGTGGCTTCATCCTCCGTGTGGTGGCTCCACTGAACTTTGCAAAACTTGATAACCTTGCTGCGAGTAACTCGGCTGGCAAACTCAAGAATCTTAATTGGTTTCTCCTCGTACGTCAAATCGTTATCCAACTGAATAGTTTCCAATGGCACTATGTCTCTCAAAGGTATGTCAGCCATCTCCACGTGACATTTCTTTAACTGAGAAACGTGGAACACATCATGAACTCCTGACAATCCTTCGGGCAATTATAACTTGTAGGCCACTTCTCCCATACGCTCCAAAACTCGATATGGTCCTACAAATCGTGGCGCTAACTTCCCTTTAACTCCAAAACGCTTTGTTCCCCGAAGTGGAGATACTCGAAGATAAGCTCTATCTCCGACTTCGTAAACTGTCTCCTTGCGTCTAGAATCTGCATAACTTTTCTGTCTGGATTGAGCTACCTTGAGCCTATCGCGAATCAACTTCACCTTCTGTTCAGACTCTTTAATCAGGTCAGGTCCAAACAACTGGCGGTCTCCAACTTCGTCCCATGACAACAGTGTCCTGCACCTCCTTACGTACAAAGCTTCGAAAGGGGCCATCTTTAAACTGGTTTGGTAACTATTGTTGTAAGAGAACTCTGCATATGGCAAATCATCGTCCCAACTAGATCCATAATCTAGCGCACAAGCTCTCAGCATATCCTCCAAAATCTGATTTACTCTCTCGGTCTGTCCATCTGTCTGTGGATGAAAAGCTATACTGAACTCTAGCCTGGTTCCCAAAGTTTCGTGCAACTGCTTCCAGAACTTTGAGGTAAACTGGGTTCCTCTATCTGATACGATACTCCTTGGAACTCCATGCAAACATACGATCCTGGTCATGTATATCTTTGCCAACTTAGCACTGGTGTAGGTGGTCTTTACTGGGATGAAATGAGCTACTTTCGTCAATCGATCGACTACAACCCAAATCGAGTCATAGCCTGAACGAGTCCTGGGCAATCCCGTGATAAAATCCATGCCTAGCTTATCCCACTTCCATTCGGGTATCAGCAATGGTTGTAACAATCCTGCTGGCTTCTGATGCTCTGCCTTTACTCTCTGACATACATCACAAACTGCTACATACTCCGCAATATCCTTCTTCATTCCGGTTCACCAGAAAATATCCTTCAGATCCAAGTACATCTTGGTATTTCCTGGGTGAATTGAATACGGTGAGTCATGTGCCTCTTGCAAAATCAACTTCCTGATCTCCGGGTCATTGGGCACGTAAACGCGATCTTCAAACCATAGGGTATCGTGCTCATCCTCACGAAATCCTTTAGCTTTTCCTTTGCTCAGTTTCTCCTTAATAGCGGCAATTTCTTTGTCGGTCTTCTGAGCTTCCCTGATTCTATCCATCAAAGTTGACTGAATCTCCAATGTTGCTACATAGCCTCTCGGAACTATTTCCACACATAGTTCACGAAGATTTTCTGCTAACTCCCTTGGTATTTCTCCCGTCATTAACGTATTGACATGGCTCTTACGGCTTAATGCGTCAGCTACTATATTAGCCTTTCCGGGATGATAATGCAATCTCATATCATAATCCTTGATAAGCTCCAACCATCTCCTTTGTCTGAGATTCAACTCCTTCTGGGTGAAAATGTACTTCAAACTCTTATGATCCGTGTACACCTCACAATGGTTTCCAATGAGGAAATGCCTCCATGTTTTCAAAGCATGCACTATGGCTACTAACTCCAAATCATGCGTGGCATAATTCAACTCATGAGGCTTCAGTTGTCTTGAGGCATATGAAACAACTCTCCCTTCCTGCATAAGCACTGCTCCAAGTCCTCGACGTGAAGCGTCGCAATACACCTCATAATCTTTGGTCTCGTCTGGAAAAATCAACACTGGTGAGGTAACCAAGCGTTTCTTCAATTCCTGGAAACTAGCCTCACATTCCTCCGTCCATATGAACTTGGTATCTTTCTTCAACAACTCAGTCATAGGCTTCGCAATCTTTGGGAAATTCTCAATAAATCTCCGGTAGTATCCTGCGAGTCCAAGAAAACTCCGGATCTCTCCAACTGTTGTTGGGGCTTCCCACTTGGTCACGGTATCAACTTTAGTGGGATCTACTGCTATACCTTCTCCAGATATAACGTGTCCGAGGAATCCTACTTCCTTTAATCAAAACTCACATTTGCTGAACTTGGCATATAATTGATGTTCTCTGAGCTTTCCGAGTACCAAATGCAAATGCTCCTTATGCTCCTCTTCATTCTTCGAATAAACCAGGATATCATCAATGAACACTACGACGAACTTATCCAAGAACTCCATAAACACCTTGTTCATCATGTTCATAAAATAGGCAGGTGCGTTAGTCAGACCAAATGACATAACGGTATACTCGTACAGCCCATACCTGGTGGTAAAAGCTGTCTTCGGAATATACTGTTCTCGAATCTTCAACTGGTGGTATCCTGATCGCAGATCGATCTTGGAAAATACCTTAGCTCCTTGCAATCGATCAAACAGATCATTAATCTTTGGTAGTGGGTACTTGTTCTTGATCGTTACTTCATTCAATCCTCGATAATCAACAACCATCCTTAACGATCCATCTTTCTTCTCCACTAGTAGTACGGGCGATCCCCAAGGCAAAGAACTTGGGCGAATATATCCCTTATCCAGTAACTCCTTAATCTGCTTCTTAATTTCCACCAAATCCTTTGCTGGCATCCTATATGGTCTCTTTGATATTGGCCCTGTGCCTGGCAATAGCTCAATCAAAAACTCAAGATCTCTATCCGGTGGCATGCCTGGCAACTCCTCTGGAAATACTTCAGGAAAATCCCTTACCACTGGTACTTCCTCCTGCACAACTCCTGTTAGGCAATTTACTTGAGTCCTCTTTGGCACATGCCGGGATACATACTTGATCCTTCTCCCTTCTGGGGTGGTAAGCAAAATTGACTTACTAGCACATTCAATATTCCCTTCATACTTTTATAACCAATCCATGCCTAATATCACATCCAATCCTAGGGATTCCAATACTATTAGGTCTGAGGGAAAAACATAGTTACCAATCCTTAATGGTAACCGATCACACCATAGACTAGCCACATACTCTGCTCCAGGCGAGGTTACTAACATGGGTGACCTAAGGGCTTGGGTTGACAGGTTAAACTTATCCACAAATCCCCTTGAGATGTATGAATGCGATGCACCAGTATCAAAAAGAACGAGTGCAGTAAATGACTTAACCAAAAACTTACCTATTACTGCATCGGGCTGAGCTTCAACCTCCTCCACGCTAACGTGGTTCACCTGTCCCCTGTTGAAAGGGTTCGGCTTCTTCCCAGAACTTCCATTGCCATTTTGGCCTTCAGGACATTCATTGGCATAATGTCCGGTCTTCTGACACTTAAAGCAAGTGACTTGAATTAGGTCCTTCTTGGCTGGGGTTGATGGGTTGGTGCAATTTTGGCCGTTGCTTCCTCCATTGCCATTTCCATTCTTCGTGCCATTGTGATTGTGCGAGCTACCTCCTCCATGGGTATGCTGAAAATGTCCTCCCGGTCTAGGGGTAAAACGTGGCTTCTGCTGAGCTCCTGAATTGTACTTTCCTTGGCCATACTTCCTCTTGCGATTCTCAATTTGCTGCTGCTTCCCTTCAATCATAAGAGCACGGTCTACCAACTCCTGGTAGTTGTTGAAGGTTGCTACCATCAACTGCATGCTCAACTCATCATTCAGTCCTTCCAGAAACTTCTCCTGCTTAGCTTCATCCGTAGCAACATCATCTGGTGCATAACGTGCTAACTTACTAAAGTCCTCCACATACTGGCCAACTGTCCGTCCTCCTTGGCACAAGTTGCGAAACTCACGCTTCTTCATGGCCATAGCTCCTGTTGAAACATGTGCAGTACGAAAAGCCTGCTGAAACTGGTCCCATGTGACAGTGTCGACTGGAAAAGTGGCTGTGAAATTCTCCCACCATGATGCTGCGGGTCCTTCTAGCTGATGTGCGGCAAACTTCACCTTCTCCGCATCTGTGCATCCTGCTGTGGTCAACTCTCTAGCTGTCTTGCGGAGCCAATCATCTGCTACTATCGGCTCGGTGCTACTGGAAAACACCAGCGGATTCAGCCTAAGAAAACGGGATAAGTGGTCAACAGGTGGTGGTGGTGGTGGTGGGTTGTTGTTGTTGTTCCCCTGATTCTGATTCTGGACTAGCAACTGCATCAATGTGTTCTGCTGCTGGATCAACTAGGTGAGCTCCGGTGGAAAGGCAAATCCGGGGTCACGCCTCGGAGGCATCTGAGGGTTTAGAAAAGATGAGATGTAAGAATAGAGGGGGTCTAAAGAGAAAACACTACCCATATGCACATGAGGCAAAAGCAAACAATTCACTTCATTCAATCAAACAAGGACATACAATCGATCTAACTATCGCAAAAGTGCTCGGACTACTATATTTACATGGTGGACTACTACTACTGATGGGGTGGTCTACTAGAAATAATCTTCGGTTGCAGACTCCATAATATCTGCTCCAGCTTCATCAACATAGTCATCATTGCTACTATCTGGTTCCGAGTCGGTGCCGTCGATGACGATGTAGTCTTCTGGGCTAATCTCCTTGGGTTCTTCATCTTCATCTACTGGTGTAGGGTCTCCCATAAATATCCGATCTTCTTTGTTAGGTCGGCATTCTTATCCACCAATACTTCAATTTCCTCTTCATAATCTTCACGTGTAGCCTTGAGTTCTTCCTCCAGTTCCTTGATTCTAGTCTTAGCCTTCTTCAGATCTATCATGTCGGCGCACATCTGGTTCTCCTGTCATCGAATGTGCTAGTTTAACTCCTGGATAAAAGCTGTAATTGATCTATCCTTTCCTAGTGCTAATCATCTCCCAGTGCTCATCTCGGGCCCACAAATCTGGTAGATAGTATCCTTGAGATCATTGCGGTAGAATTCTCCAATGCGTCCCATGGCGATGTGAGCTGCCATGCTCTTTCCTAGAATCCAAGTTGGTGCATCAAAAGAAAACTCTATGGGCTCAGTGACTGGCATGAACGTTCTTCCTGGAACTTGAACTTGAATCATCCAGCGCTCTTCTTTAGGTAAAGTGGCGTTGTAGGTTCCGGTGAAGCTTGGTACTCCTATGTTCAGGTATCTAGTGACTTCCTTCAAGTGACGTCCAAAGGGTGTATCTTCATCCGGTTGTGTGAACTTGTTCCTTGCATCCGCCATCCTAAAAGAGTAGAAAAGATGAGAGGTCAGAGGAGGAGAGAGTGAATAGTGATCTAGGTCTTTTAGCTTAGTGGTCGTGTCCTACAGTCAGCGTGTGCTCTGATACCATCTCTATAGCGACCAGACCTCAAACAGTCTGATCTCTGTGCTCCGGTGTCATCCCTGGATCAGTAATGCTGACACCACACAGTACTCGGAGGATTTATAGCAAAGTAGCAATCACACAATTATTACATCGAGTGTCTCATAAGAGAACTTATTACAATAAATATGGCTTAAGGCCATCTAATAATGATAACAACGGAAGGTTTGGAAGATAAGTGAGTGCATCAACTCCAATGGCATCACTGAGTATAGAACCACGACCTAAAAACTCCTTAATCGTCGTCTGAAAAGTCTGCAACATTAACGTTGCAGCCCGAAACGGGTCAGCACATGGAATATGCTGGCAATGTAACACATAGAGAGTAATGGAATGAAACAGCTATACTATATGCATATTTGGCTGGTGGAAAGCTCTATGGTTACAGTTTTGCGTAAAACCAATTTTTCCCTACTTCAAAGGAATAAAATTTAATTACTATCATGGTAGTTGTTAAACATTGAGAATGGTTGACAGCATTCTCAATCCCAATTAAGCATCATCATTAAACAAAACCCAACAAAATTAATTTAGAGTAACATGTTGAGATTCACATGATAATCCAGGTACTAGATACTCAAGATGTCCATAACCGGGGACATGGCTAACCATGATTAGTTTATTACACTCTGCAGAGGTTTGCGCACTTTTCCCCACAAGACTCGATCGCCTCCGTTTGGTTTCTCGCACTACATGGTGTTTGAGAAGACGGATGACCCAGACATAGTCTTTCAGAAGCGCTAGCACCTTACGATCGGGTAGACCGTACCACCTACATCCCCTACATCTGCTAGTCTACCACTGTAAGAATTCGCACAACTTAGTCAACTATGCTAGAGCCCATAATAGCTTGTGGCTGCACACGGAAGTTTCTAGTATGAATAGTCTCATGATCCCTTTGAGCCTGGGTGGCGGTCCAAAAGAAAACAGGCAAGTCCTGGAATACCCAGGTGCCTCAATCCACCCAGATGTGTGTTTAAGTTGCCACCTTAGATAAACCATTAATTAACAAAACTCACATCTATCATGGATATCACTCACCCAATCTACGTCTACTAGCATAGCATGGCATAATAAGCAAACGCAGAAGTAACTCCCATAGGTTTGATAATAAATAGGTAATAGGTACTACCTCATCTACTTCCCATCCCACAATTTAATTAGATCCTAATCATGCAATGTGTGAGGATTGATCTAATGTAATAAAACTGGGTAGTAGAAAAGGTATGATCAAAGTGTTACTTGCCTTGTTGATGATCCGGGAAACCTAGCGATCCGAAGTAACATGCGGCGCACTCCGGATACTCTATCGCAAACAAACAAACGAGCATACAATAAGTACTCATCTAATGCACGGGTAAAACTCCAATAAGATATCTAACCAGAAGGTTCAACTTAAGAACTCCGGTTGGCAAAAAGAATCAAGTCGAACGAAGCAACAAAAGTCAAACGGCGAAAGAAAACAACTTCGTTCTACTAATCTGGATCTAGGGCAAATTTTACAGTAGCAAAATATTGCTTCAGTTGGTTAAACGGATAGAGGATTTCGAGACGAAACTCTAGCGCTTGAATCGCCTGATTCCGATAAACGAGCGAAAAGTTATACTAAAACGAAAATCGGATCAGGAATCGCGATCAGAAAAATCGCGGATTTAATCCGAAAAAAAGAAAAAAAACGATGAACGCTCGCTAGAACGAACGAACGGACGAACGCTCACTTTTTAAATAAACCGGAAAAACTGATCTATTTAAAAAAACCGAATCTAAAAAAACCGACGGTTTTTCGAAAAAAAAAGGCGGCACGGAAAACGAGGCGGCGGCGAACCTCGACGAGCGTGCGGGCGGGGCGGCGGCGCGGCGAGGCGGCGAGGCGGCGGCGGCGCGAGCGGGGCGGCGGCGGCGGGCGCTGGTGCGGGGCGGGGCTGGGGCTAGGGTTCCCCCCCCCCGGGGCTGGGCCGGCTTATAAAGGCCAGCTCGGGCCGGAGTCCTAGTCGGACACGGCCCGTAGGTCGGTTCGTTTTTTATATTTTTTTTTATATATTACACGCAGAAGAAAAATAAAAAGAAATACTAAACGGACTCCAAAAA
The DNA here is from genome assembly GCF_056163025.1 of Triticum urartu. Lineage (NCBI taxonomy): Eukaryota > Viridiplantae > Streptophyta > Magnoliopsida > Poales > Poaceae > Triticum > Triticum urartu. Next base: position 299,760,263 of record NC_141877.1, read on the forward strand.
TTCCGAAATAAATTTTCACGGGCTTCTAAAATCAAGCCGCACAAGGTGAACATTTATTTGGGACCTAAATGCAATTTTGAAAAACGCACATTTTTCCTAAATTCAAATAAAACACCGAAAAACTCCGAAGTAAAATCTTATTTGATTTTATTATTAAATCCTCAATATTTCTTTATTTTGGGAAAGTCATTTTATTCCCTCTCTCATATTTTTGTAATAGAAATAATTGATGACAAAATAAATAAAATCAAACGATCCTATTCTCAAAATTTGAGTAAACTCAAATATGAAAATAACGAAATCCCCAACTCTCTCCGTGGGTCATTGAGTTGTGTAGAATTTCTAGGATCAACCAAAATGCAAAATAAAATATGATATGCAATGATGATCTAATGTATAACATTCCAAATTGAAAATTTGGGATGTTACAAATAAACATTGGATGCAAGCATGAGTAGGATATAACCATTGGATGCAAGCATGAGTAGGATGTAATCCACCATGAACATAAATATCGTGAAGGCTATGTTGATTTGTTTCAACTACATCGTGAACATGTGCCAAGTCAAGTCACTTAAATCATTCAAAGGAGGATACCACCCCATCATACCACATCATAACCATCTCAATAGCATGTTGGCACGCAAGGTAAACCATTATAACTCATAGCTAATCAAGCATGGAACAAGCAACTATGATCTCTAATTGTCATTGCAAACATGTTTATTCATATCAAGCTGAATCAAGAATGATGAACTCATCATATTTACAAAAACGAAAGAGGTCGAGTTCGTACCAGCTTTTCTCATCTCAGTCAGTCCATCATATATCATCATAATTGCCTTTCACTTGCACGACCGAATGATGTGAATAATAATAATAGTGCACGTGCATTGGACTAAGCTGGAATCTGCGAGCATTCAATAAACAGGAGAAGACAAAGCAATATGGGCTCTTGTTTAAATCAACAATAAAGCATATAAGAGCCACTTCAACAATTTAATCATGGTCTTCTCCTACTGACCCCAAAAGAAAAGAAAAGAAATAAAACTATTTACACGGGAAAGCTCCCAACAAGCAAAAGAAGAACAAGAAATATTTTTGGGTTTTCTTTTTAATTACTACTACAAGCATGGAAAGTAAACTACTACTAATTTTTTTTGGGTTTTTCTTAAGGTTTATTAAACACACAAGAAGAAAGCATAAAAAAGGAAAATAAACTAGCATGGATGATACAATGAAAAAGTATGAGCACTGACATCTAGCAATGAGTGTGTGTGAACATAAATATAATGTCGGTGAGAAATACGTACTCCCCCAAGCTTAGGCTTTTGGCCTAAGTTGGTCTATGGCCACGGTTGGCCTGGCTGATATCCATAATAATAGTTGTTGGGGTCGTACTATGATGCAGCGGCTATCGCCTCCTGAGCTGCAGTGTGGCAACGAGCGGCCTCCGCTCTCCTCTCGGACTCATCTGCCTCCTCTCTGGTAATAGTATATCCTCCTCTTGCCTGATAATCAAAGAAAGCAGGAGCAGGGAGAGTAATACGGACAGCACGGCGTCTGTCAAAGATTAGTCGGTATTGGAGAGGCGATTCGTTCCTCTCGACAAAATGGTGAGAAACCATAGAATCAAAATCTAAATAAGCAGGAGGCAACTCCATGTCTCCTTCACGAACGTCTATCTCAAGAAATTTAGCTAAGCGGGTTGCATAAATTCCTCCAAAGAAATCTCCATTATATCTATTATGACGCAACCTACGAGCTACAATGGCTCCCATATGATAAGATTGGTCTCCTGACACAGCACTCCTGAGAATGCTAAGGTCAGGGACACACATGTGACATGCTTCATCCTTAGCATTTATGCACCTACCTATGAAGAGAGCAAAATAATGTATAGCAGGAAAGTGAATGCTCCCTATGGTAGCTTGTGTTATATCTCTAGATTCCCCTACAGTTATACTAGCAAGAAAGTTTCTAAATTCAGATTTAGGGGGATCCCTAACACTACCCCATTGTGGAAGTTTGCTAGCAAAAGTGAAATCCTCTAAGTCCATGGTATAAGATTTTTCATAAGGATCAAACATGACTGAAGGAGAATTACGCGAAGATGAATACTCAAACCTCCTCACAAAAGAGCTTGTGAGATCATGATACTGGGGGCATTTGTCTGCCTCAAAGTCCTCAAGACCGGCATTACGCAAATATGCGTTAAATTCTTCTTTAATTCCCGCTCGATCCATAAAATTTTCAGAAGGCCACTCACAAGGACGCACTAGAGCGTCTCTTGGCGGCTCTTCGTCAGCATCACGCATTGCAAGCCTGGATCCTTGCATCTTTGAAGAACCACCTTGGAACATTTTCCTAAGCATATTTCTTCCTCTGAAGAATTCTGAAATTTTTTAGTAACTTCAAAATAAAAGTAAACCAAACTTAATAATATTGATAGCAACTACTCCTACAAGTGCCTAGGGCCTATATCATGCATCAAAACTACTTTTGACCATATAAATTTGACATGCAAGCTCAAGAACAGGGTCACCTAAGCAGCAAAAATTTGCAATGAATAAAGCACTAGAACAAAAACTAATTTGACCAATGGAGGAGTCACATACCAAGGAACAATCTCCCCAAGCAGTTTTGTGAGAGGTGCTTTGAGCAAGGAGATCGAAAATTACAGCAAAGAGGGCTGGAACTCGTGCTTGAGTTGGTTTTTCGTGTTTGTGGGAGGAAGAAGAAGAGGATGGGTGCAGGAATAAGTGGAGGAGGGCCACCGTGGGCCCACGAGGCAGGGGGCGCGCCCTACACCCTCGTGGCAAGGTGGTTGGCCCCCCTGGTGTGTTCTTTGTTCCACAAATCCTCAAATATTCTAGAAAAAATCATATTAAATTGGCATGTCATTCTGAGGACTTCTATTTTCGGGGCATTTTTATATAGCACGGATAAATCAGGAAACAGACAGAAAATACTATTTTTACTTTATTTCAACTAAATAACAGAAAGTATAGAGAGGGTACAGAAGGTTGTGCTTCTAGTTTCATCCATCTCATGCTCATCAAAAGGAATCCACTAACAAGGTTGATCAAGTCTTGTTAACAAACTCATTCTGATTAACATGAAACCGGAGAAATTTCGAATAACACTAGGTTACCTCAACGGGGATATGCACATCCCCAATAATAAGTATATCATATTTCTTCTTGACAGTAGGAAGAGGAGATTCAAAACCTCCAAATATAATCGATGGAATTTTTCTGATAGAATTGATACTATGAACTTGAGGTTGTTTCCTCGGAAAGTGTACCGTATGCTCATTACCATTAACATGAAAAGTGACATTGCCTTTGTTGCAATCAATAACAGCCCCTGCAGTATTAAGAAAAGGTCTTCCAAGAATAATAGACATACTATCGTCCTCGGGAATATCAAGAATAACAAAGTCCGTTAAAATAGTAACGTTTGCAACCACAACAGGCACATCCTCACAAATACCGACAGGTATAGCAATTGATTTACCAGCCATTTGCAAAGATATATCAGTAGGTGTCAACTTATTCAAGTCAAGTCTACGATATAAAGAGAGAGGCATAACACTAACACCGGCTCCAAGATTACATAAAGCAGTTTTAACATAGTTTCTTTTAATGGAGCATGGTATAGTAGGTACTCCTGGATCTCCAAGTTTCTTTGGTATTCTACCCTTAAAAGTATAATTAGCAAGCATGGTGGAAATTTCAGCTTCTGGTATCTTTCTTTTATTTGTAACAATATCTTTCATGTACTTAGCATAAGGATTCATTTTGAGCATATCAGTCAATCGCATACGCAAAAAGATAGGTCTAATCATTTCAGCAAAGCGCTCAAAATCCTCATCATCCTTTTTCTTGGATGGTTTGGGAGGAAAAGGCATGGGTTTCTGAACCCAAGGCTCTCTTTATTTACCATGTTTCCTAGCAATAAAGTATTTCTTAACATAACGTTGATTCTTTGATTGTGGGTTATCAAGATCAACAACAGGTTCAATTTCTACATCATTATCATCACTAGGTTGAGCATCATTATGAACATCATCATTATCATTTTCATTAGGTTCATGTTCATTGCCAGATTGTGTTTCAGCATCAGACATGGAGATATCATTTGGATTATCAGGTGGTTCAGCAATAGGTTCACTAGAAGTTTGCACAGTTCTATCATTTTTATTTTTCTTCCTTTTAGAAGAACTAGGTGCATCAATATTATTTCTATGAGAATCTTGCTCAATTCTCTTAGGGTGGCCTTCAGGATACAAAGGTTCCTGAGTCATTCTACCAGTTCTAGTAGCCACTTTAACAGCATAATCATTTTTCTTACTATTCATCTCATCGAGCAATTCTTTTTGAGCTTTAAGTACTTGTTCTACTTGAGTGGTAACCATAGAAGCATGTTTGCTAACAAGTTTAAGTTCACCTCTAATATTAGCCATATAATCACCCAAGTATTTAATCATATCAGCATCTTGTTTTAGTTGCCTACCAAAATAAGCATTGAAGTCTTCTTGCTTAAACATAAAATTATCAAACTCATCCAAGCATTGACTAGCAATTTTAGCAGGAGGGATTTCAGCTTTATCATATCTATAGAGAGAATTTACCTTTACTACCTGTGTCGGGTTATCGAGGTCTGGAGGTTCTTCAATAATTAAAGGATTAAGATCATATGTTTCTTCAATAGGCGGTAAATTAAGACCATGTATTTCTTCAATAGGAGGTAAATTCTTAACATCTTCAGCTTTAATACCTTTTTCATTCATAGATTTCTTTGCCTCTTGCATATCTTCGGGACTGAGAAATAGAACACCTATCTTCTTCGGAGTTGGTTTAGGAATAGGATCATTAATTGGAGCAGGAGCTGGCTCAGGAGGTGCCCAATTATTTTCATTTGTCAACATATTATTCAATAAGATTTCAGCTTCATCCGGTGTTCTTTCCCTGAAAAGAAAACCAGCACAACTATCCAGGTAATCTCTGGAAGCATCGGTTAGTCCATTATAAAATATATCAAGTATTTCATTTTTCTTAAGAGGATGATCAGGCAAAGCATTAAGTAACTTTAGAAGCCTCCCCCAAGCTTGTGGGAGACTCTCTTCTTTAATTTGCACAAAGTTGTATATTTCCTTTGAAGCAGCTTGTTTCTTATGAGCAGGGAAATATTTAGCAGAGAAGTAGTAAATCATATCCTCGGGGCTACGCACACAACCAGGATCAAGAGAATTAAACCATATCTTAGCATCACCCTTTAATAAGAACGAAAATATTTTAAGGATATAAAAGTAGTGAGATCTCTCATCATTAGTGAATGGGGTGGCTATATCATTTAATTTAGTAAGATGTGCCACAACAGTTTCAGATTCATAGCCATGAAAAGGATCAGATTCAACTAAAGTAATTATATCAGGATCAACAAGGAATTCATAATCCTTATCAGTAACACATATAGGTGAAGTAGCAAAAGCAGGGCAGGTTTCATCCTAGCATTTAGAGATTGCTTATTCCATTTAGCTAATAACCTTTTGAGTTCATATCTATCTTTGCAAGCTAGAATAGCTAAAGAAGCTTCTTGATCAAATAAATAACCCTCAGGAATAACAAATGATTCTTCATCATCACTTTCATCATCATAATCAGATTCAATATTTTCAATCTCTCTAGCCCTAGCAAGTCGTTCCTCAAGAAAATCACCAAGTGGCACAGTAGTATCAAGCATAGAAGTAGTTTCATCATAAGTATCATGTATATCATAAGTAGCATCATCAATAACATGCGACATATCAGAACGAATAGCAGAAGCAGGTTTAGGTGTCGCAAGCTTACTCATAACAGAAGGTGAATCAAGTGCAGAGCTAGATGGCAGTTCCTTACCTCCCCTCGTAGTTGAGGGATAAATTGTTGTCTTATCGTCTTTCAAATTCTTCATAGTGTCCAGCAGATATAAATCCCAAGTGACTCAAAGAATAGAGCTATGCTCCCCGGCAACGGCGCCAGAAATTAGTCTTGATAACCCACAAGTATAGGGGATCGCAACAGCTTTCGAGGGTAGAGTATTCAACCCAAATTTATTGATTCGACACAAGGGGAGCCAAAGAATATTCTCAAGTATTAGCAGCTGAGTTGTCAATTCAACCACACCTGGAAACTTAGTATCTGCAGCAAAGTGTTTAGTAGCAAAGTAATATGATAGTGATGGTAACGGTAACAAAAGAGTAACGAAAGCAAAGTAATGTTTTTGGTATTTTGTAGTGATTGTAACAATAGCAACGGGAAAGTAAATAAGCGTAAACCAGTATATGGAAAGCTCATAGGCATCGGATCAATGATGGATAATTATGCCGGATGCGGTTCATCATGTAACAGTCATAACATAGGGTGACACAGAACTAGCTCCAATTCGGTCGATGTAATGTAGGCATGTATTCCGAATATAGTCATACGTGCTTATGGAAAAGAACTTGCATGACATCTTTTGTCCTACCCTCCCACGGAAGCGGGGTCCTAATGAAAACTAAGGGATATTAAGGCCTCCTTCTAATAGAGAACCGGAACAAAGCATTAGCACATAGTGAATACATGAACTCCTCAAACTACGGTCATCACCGGTAAGTATCCCGATTATTGTCACTTCGGGGCTAACGGATCATAACACATAATAGGTGACTATAGACTTGCAAGATAGGATCAAGAACTCTCATATATTGATGAAAACATAATAGGTTCAGATCTGAAATCATGGCACTCGGGCCCTAGTGACAAGCATTAAGCATAGCAAAGTCATAGCAACATCAATCTCAGAACATAGTGGATACTAGGGATCAAACCCTAACAAAACTAACTCGATTACATGATAAATCTCATCCAACCCATCACCATCCAGCAAGCCTACGATGGAATTACTCACGCACGGCGGTGAGCATCATGAAATTGGTGATGGAGGATGGTTGATGATGACGACGGCGACGAATCCCCCTCTCCGGAGCTCCGAACGGACTCCAGATCAGCCCTCCCGAGAGGTTTTAGGGCTTGGCGGCGGCTCCGTATCGTATAACGTGATGAATTCTTCTCTCCTATTTTGTTCTCCCCGGAAGCAGATATATAGAGTTGGAGTTGGAGTCGGGAGGTCTCCAGGGGGCTCATGAGGTAGGGGGGCACGCCCTAGGGGGGGGCCCACCCTCGTGGAAAGGGTGTGGACCCCCTGGTCTTCATCTTTGGCGAGGATTTTTTATTATTTATTGTAAGATATTCCGTGGAGTTTTAGGTCATTCCGAGAACTTTTGTTTTCTGCACATAAAACAACATCATGGCAATTTTGCTGAAAACAGCGTCAGTCCGGGTTAGTTCCATTCAAATCATATAAGTTAGAGTCCAAAGCAAGGGCAAAAGTGTTTGGAAAAGTAGATACGACGGAGATGTATCAGGGCATTGATACGTCTCCAACGTATCTATAATTTTTTATTGTTCCATGTTATTATATTATCTGTTTTGGATGTTTAATGGGCTTTAATATGCACTTTTATATTATTTTTGGGATTAACCTATTAACCGAAGGCCCAGTGCAAATTGCTGTTTTTTTGCCTATTTCAGTGTTTCGCAGAAAAGGAATATCAAACGGAATACAGATGGAATGAAACCTTCGCGAGGATCTTTCTTGGAACAAACGCAACCCAGGAGACTTGGAGCACAAGTCTGGAAGTCCGCGAAGCTTCCACGAGGCAGGGGGCGCGCCCCCACCCTCGTGGGCCCCACGGAGCTCCACTGACGTACTCCCTTCGCCTATATATACCCATGTACCCTTAAAACATCCAGGAGAGCCACAAAACCACTTTTCCACCGCCACAACCTTCTGTACCCGTGAGATCCCATCTGGGGGCCTTTTCCGGCGATCTGCCGGAGGGGGGTTCTATCATGGAGGGCTTCTACATCAACACCATAGCCTCTCCGATGATGTGTGAGTAGTTTACCACAGACCTTCGGGTCCATAGTTATTAGATAGATGGCTTCTTCTATCTATTTGGTTCTCAATACAAAGTTCTCCTCAATGTTCTTGGAGATCTATTCGATGTAATACTTTTTGCGGTGTGTTTGCCGAGATCAGATGAATTGTGGGTTCATGATCAAGATTATCCATGAACAATATTTGATTCTTCTTTGAATTCTTATATGCATGATTTGATATCTTTGCAAGTCTCTTCGAATTATAGATTTAGTTTGGCCTACTAGATTGATCTTTCTTGCAATGGGAGAAGTGCTTAGCTTTGGGTTCAATCTTGCGGTGTCCTTTCCCAGTGACAGCAGGGGCAGCAAGGCACGCATTGTATTGTTGCCATCGAGGATAAAAAGATGGGTTTTATATCATATTGCTTGAGTTTATCCCTCTACATCATGTCATCTTGCCTAATGCGTTACTCTGTTCTTATGAACTTAATACTCTAGATGCATGCTAGATAGCGGTCGATGTGTGGAGTAATAATAGTAGATGCAGAATCCTTTTGGTCTACTTGACACGGACATGATGCCTATGTTCATGATCATGCCTAGATATTCTCATAACTATGCACTTTTTTATCAATTGCTCAACAGTAATTTGTTCACCCACCATAATATATGCTATCATGAGAGAAGCCACCAGAGAAACCTATGGCCCCGGGTCTACTTTACATCATAAAAGTTTCCGATCTATATTCTAGTTTACTATTTATTTTGCAATCTTTATTTTCCAATCTATACAACAAAAATATCAAAAATATTTATCTTATTATCTTTATTAGATCTCACTTTTGCAAGTGGTCGTGAAGGGATTGACAACCCCTTTATCGCGTTGGTTGCAAGGTTCTTGATTGTTTGTGCAGGTACTAGGCGACTTGCGTGTAGTCTCCTACTGGATTGATACCTTGGTTCTCAAAAACTGTGGGAAATACTTACGCTACTTTGCTGCATCACCCTTTCCTCTTCAACGGAAAACCAACGCATGCTCAAGAGGTAGCAAGAAGGATTTCTGACGCTGTTGCCGGGGAGATCTATGCTCAAGTCAAGACATACCAGGTACCCATGATAAACTCTTCTCCCCCGCATTACATTATTTGCCATTTGCCTCTCATTTTCCTCTCCCCCACTTCACAACCTTTTCCTTTTCTTCACCCCTCTTTCGTTCGTCCTTCTGTATGCTCGTGTTACCATGTGCCTTCTATTTGCTTGCATCTTTGCTTGCTAAAAATCTATTGATATGGATCCTCATCCTCTTGCTAATCTTTTTAAAAGATCCAATTATGATGAACCAATTGCTAGTGAGTTGAGTGCACTAGATTATCTTTATGAGGTTTTACTTGAAATTCGTGAATGTGAAAATTGTGATGAAGTTCTTTATGAAGTGATTCACGATAGATCTTAGAATAAAAAGCATGATTGCAATGATGTTATTATAAATTCTATTGATGTCAATTGTGCTAAAAATATGCAAATCCCTAAGCTTGGGGATGCTAGGTTCGCTATGTCCACTACTTGTTGCAATGATCATGATTGGGGTGATACTTCTTATAATCTTAAAAGTTTATTTAAGCCCATGATGAATATGAGATTGATAGTAATGTTTGCAATAATATTGGAAGTGGGTTTGGAAGAGTGTCAACTTTATATCCCACGTATTTGGATAACGTTCAATGTTATGAAGTTTTTGATAAAAGTGGGTACGGAGAGGTCATAAATTTATTTTATGATAATCCCACTATTTTGGAAGAGTGTCAACTTTGCATGCATGTGGATCATGAAGAGAAAATTTTATGTGATAGCTATTGTTTAATTTGATTATGATCCTACATATAATTATTATGAGAGGGGAAAATATGGTTGTAGAAATTTTCGTGCCACTAAATTACCTCTCGTTATGTTGAGATTGCTATTGTTTCTTTCTCCTTCCTTGCATATGCTAGTTTTTGCTTGTCTTGATAATTTGTTTGCTTATAAAATGCCTATGAATAGGAAGTATGTTAGACTTAGATGTGTTTGTCATGTGTTTTGTGATGCTCTCTTTGTCCTTCAATTCTTGTCTTTCATGTGAGCATCATTGAAATCTCAATGCCTAGCTAGGGGCGTTAAACGATAGTGCTTGTTGGGAGGCAACCCAATTTTATTTTTGTTCCTATTTATTAATAAATAAATCATCTATCCTCTGTTATTATTGTGTTTTTATGTTTCAATTAGTGTTTGTGCCAAGTAAAGCCTTTAGGATCTTCTTGGGTGATTGTTGTTTGATCTTGCTGAAAAAAACAGAAAGTATGCGCTCACGAGAATAATTTTCATTTTTTACCAGAGAGCGATAAAATACCAATTCCAACTGCAGTAGATCAATATAAAAATTATTAGGCTGTCCTAATTTTTCAGAATTTTTGGATTTACATAAGTATTCGAAACCTCCAGATTTCTACAGACTGTTCTGTTTTTGACAGATTCTGTTTTTCGTGTGTTGTTTGCTTATTTTGATGAATCTATGGCTAGTATCGGGGGGGGGGGGTATGAAACATAGAGAAGTTGGAATATAGTAGGTTTAACACCAATATAAATAAAGAACGAGTTCATTACAGTATCTTAAAGTGGTGGTTTGTTTTCTTATACTAACGGAGCTCATGAGATTTTCTGTTGAGTTTTGTGCTGTGAAGTTTTCAAGTTTTTGGGTAAAGATTTGATGGATTTTGGAATAAGGAGTGGCAATAGCCTAAGCTTGGGGATTCCCATGGCACCCCAAGGTAAAATTCAAGGACAACCAAAAGCCTAAGCTTGGGGATGCCCCGAAAGGCATCCCCTCTTTCGGCTTCGTCTATCGGTAACTTTACTTGAGGCTATATTTTTATTCACCACATGATATGTGTTTTGCTTGGAGTGTCTTGTATGATTTGAGTCTTTGATTTTTAGTTTACCACAATCATCCTTGCTGTACACACATTTTGGGAGAGACACACATGAATCAGAATTTATTAGAATACTCTATGTGCTTCACTTATATCTTTTGAGCTAGATAATTTTGCTCTAGTGCTTCACTTATATCTTCTTAGAGCACGGTGGTGGTTTTATTATATAGAAATTATTGATCTCTCATGCTTCACTTATATTATTTTGAGAGTTTTTTAGAACAACATGGTAATTTGCTTTGGCTTTAAAATTAGTCCTAATATGATAGGCATCCAAGATGGGTATAATAAAAACTTCCATATAGAGTGCATTAAATACTATGAGAAGTTGGATACTTGATAATTATTTTGAGATATAAAGATGGTAATATTAGAGTCGTGCTAGTTCAGTAATTGTGAAATTGAGAAATACTTGTGTTGAGGTTTGCAAGTCATGTAGCATGCACGTATGGTAACCATTGTGTGACAAATTTGAAGCATGAGGTGTCCTTTGATTGCTTTCCTTATGAGTGGCTGTCGGGGACGAGCGATGGTCTTTTCCTACCAATCTATACCCCTAGGAGCATGCGCGTATGTTTGATGACTTGTAGATTTTTGCAATAAGTATGTGAGTTCTTTATGACTAATGTTGAGTCCATGGATTATACGCACTCTCACCCTTTCATCATTGCTAGCACTTCGGTACCGTACATTGCCTTTTCTCACCTCGAGAGTTGGTACAAACTTCGCCGGTGCATCCAAACCCCGTGATATGATACACTCTATCACACATAAGCCTCCTTATATCTTCGTCAAAATAGCCACCATACCTACCTATTATGGCATTTCCATAGCCATTCCGAGATATATTGCCATGCAACTTTCCACCGTTCTGTTTATTATGACATGCTCCATCATTGTCATATTGCCTTGCATGATCATGTAGTTGACATCGTATTTGTGGCAAGGCCACCATTCATTTTTCATACATGTCACTCTTGATTCATTGCATATCCCGGTACACCACCTGAGGCATTCACATAGAGTCATATTTTGTTCTAAGTATCGAGTTGTAATTCTTGAGTTGTAAGTAAATAAAAGTGTGATGATCTACATTATTAGAGCATTGTCCCATGTGAGGAAAGGATGATGGAGACTATGATTCCCCCATAAGTTGGGATGAGACTCCAGACGAAAATAAAAATAAAAATAAAAGAGGCCAAAGAAGCCCAAATAAAAATGAGAGAAAAGGAGAGAAGGGACAATATTACCATCTTTTTTCCACACTTGTTCTTCAAAGTAGCACCATGATCTTCATAATAGAGAGTCTCCTATTTTGTCACTTTCATATACTAGTGGGAACTTTTTATTATAGAACTTGGCTTTTATATTCCAATGATGGGCTTCCTCAAAATGCCCTAGGTCTTCGTGAGCAAGCGAGTTGGATGCACACCCATTTGTTTCTTTTGTTGAGATTTCATACATTTATAGCTCTAGTGCATCCGTTGCATGGCAATCCCTACTCCTTGCATTGACATCAATTGATGGGCATCTCCATAGCCTGTTGATTAGCCACGTCAATGTGAGACTTTCTCGTTTTTTTGCCTTCTCCACCCAACCCCCATCATCATATTCTATTCCACCCATAGTGCTATTGTCGGTGTCAAAACCGACGGATCTCGGGTAGGGGGTCCCAGACTGTGCGTCTAGGATCGATGGTAACAGGAGATAGGGGACACAATGTTTACCCAGGTTCGGGCCCTCTCTATGGAGGTAATACCCTACATCCTGCTTGATTGATATTGATGAATATGGGTGTTACAAGAGTTGATCTACCACGAGATCATGATGGCTAAACCCTAAAAGCCTAGCCTATATGACAATGGTAATGAATGTGTCCTTTCCGGACTATCCCCTCCAGTTTATATAGACACCAGGGGATCTAGGGTTTACATAGAGTCGGTTACATAAGAAGGATGTTCATAGTCGGTCGCCAAGCTTGCCTCGCCAAGGAGATTCCAATCCGGACTCAGGTATAATATTCGTCCTTCATGTCTTCACATCCCATCAGTCGGCCCAATAGATAACAGGCCGGACGCCCGAGGACCCCTTAATCCAGGACTCCCACAGTAGCCCCCGAACCAGTCTTCAATAGCGAGGTGTTTGGCACACAAATTGTCCTTGGCATTGCAAGACGGGTTCCTCCTTTAATATCTCCAAGTGATGCATTTGGCCATCGGTTCCATGTCACTCCCCTAGGCTTCTGCGCAGTAAATAACTTCACCTCCACGCGTCAAGTGAAGGCAGAAAGTCAGGGTAATTTTGCAAATAACACCCTGCCTATGCAAGGGGGAGTGCCTATTAAAGATATCGGATCCTAGATCCATTCGGCACCATACAAAGGAAATCCCTGGAAACTGCTTGGGAGAAACCATTCCAGCATGGCTAGCGTCCCCCGCTCCTCCACCCGTTCCGGCCCCGAGAAAGGCCAGTGGGAGAGGTGTTCAGTGTCCCACAGTCAATTGACAGAGCTGCAGACACATGGATTCCCCCCCCCCCCCCCCCCCGCAGATCTAGTTCCTGTTCGAGCGGGGCTAGATTCCTTCAACGATGAGATTCAGGCAGAGGACTTCCCCAATCCATCCGGGGGAGAGCGAGTATGTTTTGTCCCCTACCTGCTGAGGGGCATTGGATTTCCCATTCATCCGTTCCTCCAAGGGCTTCTAGAATACTATGGCCTCCAGTTGCACAACTTCACCCCTGCCTCCGTTCTGCACATCGCGAGTTATGTCGCTTTACGTGAATTATTCCTGGTATCGAGGCTCACTTCGAGCTATGGAGGAAGTTGTTCTGCCTTGTCCCGCGTAATCACGAGGGGTCCATATTTGAAGTGGGCGGAGCCAAAGTATGGCGCATCGCTGATACCGGATATCTGTCTGGTACACCAAGGAAGACATCCGGAGAATGGCCTTCCAAATGGTTCTATATTAAGGACGTTGCGCTTCCCGACCCAGTTCGGAAGGGTCTTCCTGAATTTGCAAACATTCCGCTGAGGAAACGCCATAGTTGGCGTCCTTAGAGTCTGGAAGAGGAGGACAGTGCAGAAGTTCGCCAGCTTATGAGCAAGATAAAGATGCTCGCCCAGTCCGGGCTTACAATAATCAAGGTAATGGCGATCTTGATAGTGCATGGCGTTAAGCCGCTACAATACAGAGGGCTTCCCATGTGGCATTATAATGGAGAGGATGATGCTTCCCGTTATGGACGGAAGGGTCCGGATACCCCCGCCGCTCTGGCCAAAATATTGGCCGAGCTTTTTAAATGGGAAGAAGAGGAGTTTCTTCGCATTAAGCACAGAGATGGATATTCTATGTATAATCCTCCAAGTTGGGTAAGCTTTGACCCTTCGATTCTACTCATTCCCCTTCCGGATTACTTTTGATAAATTTCAAGTATGTTTGTTTATGGCAGCACTGGCGGAAGGTCACCGAAGGACTTCATAGTCCTGCCCCACAGCCGGAGACCCACAACCGGGAACTAGATCCTGGGTTTGAAGAGCATCCGGATATATTCGTGGTGCTCGCGGGGGGAGTGTTCTATCAGACAAGCTATGACGGCACAGAAGTGGCCATCACCGCAGACTACCCTAGCCTTCTTCCTGCTTCTCATGTAAATAATTAAGAAACACCCTCTCTGAAAGAGTGCTCTTATTCAATCTCACCCATCGCACTGTATCATGCTTCACAGGGGAGACGTTCAGCGATTGTGAAGAGATCGGCTCCCGCGCCGGACAATCCTTCCAAGAGGAAAGCAAATGAAGATATGGCCATGCCTTCATCAAAGAGGTATGAATTCGCCAACCTGCCCCTCAGCAGCCACGTCCAATCGTAACCTTCTCGTTTTTCATTTGCCAGGAGGAAGACGCGCCGGACTATATCCGGGCATCCGAGCGGCTGTACTTCCCACAGCCAGGATTCAAACCCTGCCGTGAAGACGGGGGCTGATGCAGGGGCGACGCCGGACTAGCCTCCAGCCGAGGACTCGGACGATGTATCCGTCACCAAATCGGAAGTGGAGAGTGCTATGAATCATCAGCATCGCCGGGCCATTTTACAAGATCTTGACTTTTCGGAAGGGTCGTTTAACGCCTTCAACACAGCCGACGCATACATCCGGGCTGCTCGAGATGGGATTAGCAGGGCTGCAAAGCAACATTTGAAAGATGTGCAGGTAAATTCGCTTTGTCTGACTATGATAACCATATGCCAGTAGCCACCGAGACTTAAAGGGGTTGAAACAACTGATTTAAGGATCAATGTACAACCAGGTGCTTACGGAGAAGAATACCCAGCTGGCTCGGGAACTAGAAAAGTGTCAACGGCAGCTGCTTGCTGCTAACGCCAAACTGGGGAAATACAAGGCATCTCTAGGTAATGTTTTCCTCCATCGAAAATTCATAAGGCTACATCAATAGTGTGAATCTGGGTTCTAATCTTTGTGTTGGGTCGTTTTGACCAAGTTCAAGAGCAGCTTGATGCCGCTTGAGGCGAAGAACACGGAGCCAAAAAGCTACTAGCAACGGGCGATCGTGTATTGACAAAGGTTGTTGAAGAGAAAAAGAAACTCCAGGATTCAAACATCAACCTACGCGAAGAACTGAAAGATGTGTGAGCGCAACTAGCCGACTCTGTGAAGGAGAACAAGAAGCTCCGAGGCGACATATTCAGTATGTGGCCGCTTTTGTCTTATAATAGTTTGGAGGTGGCGGTAGCTGATATAGCTGTAATTACAGGTGTGTTGATGAACCGCCCCGAAGAGGAAGTGTCCGGATCATCGAATGATCTTCTGCAGGAGCTGTCGCAGTTGCACGAGCAAGCTCGACAGGCTATGCGGAGTGTAGCCAAGGCTTTATGGCCATCCGACTCCCCTCCAGGAAGCATGGAAAAGATGGTAGAGCTATTCAAGGGAGCGTGGCGGCATATCCAGATGTGGAAGATATCTGCCTGCCGAGAGGGTGCGCGAGAGGCCTGGGCCATGGTGAAGATGCGCTATACCAAGCTGGATCCTAATCACATGGCTCGTGTCGGGCCGGTAGGGCCGAATGGGGAAGAAATTCCCGTTAGTATAGTATATGGCCAAGTAGAGGTGGCCGCCAAATATTCCCAACATGATTGTAAGTTAGACTGCCTGTTGGAAGGTGTAGATGAAGAGGTGTTTGAGTTCAAATGACTGTGTACTTTCCTCATCTAGCTGAATTGTATATCATTTTTCATGGCAGACCTTTTCGCTTCAACCTCCGGACTCTAAGGTGCGGAGCGTTTCTGAATACCGTCGCGGCCG
Source organism: Triticum urartu (assembly GCF_056163025.1). Taxonomy (NCBI): domain Eukaryota; kingdom Viridiplantae; phylum Streptophyta; class Magnoliopsida; order Poales; family Poaceae; genus Triticum; species Triticum urartu. The sequence continues at coordinate 299,776,518 of NC_141877.1, forward strand.
AATAGGCCGGGGTATGCTTGGAAAACTAGGCGTAGGGGTCATAGTTGCTTGAAAAGACAAGTTGTATCCGGCTAGCTATGTTATATTACATTAAGGTCGTAAGAAACATCTTCCAGAGAGAATAGTTCCGTTAAGGGTTCCTTTCCCTGGGTGTGCATGCATTTAATGTACATATCCGAATTGTGATGTAAGCACTACAGTTTGTATAACTCCTGGGGGTGCACAATGGAGTGAGTTTAGAAAACATCTTTAATTCACCGACCGAATATTCCCTTAAGAACGCTAGCTTTCGGCTTCACCCAGTCTGAGGTACACATCCGGATGACCGGCAGTAACAATCGCAGAGGTGCTCCCTTTATGCCCTAGCCGAACTAACAAGAACGTAGGGCATAAACACAGGAGCTAGGCAACCCAGCTTGGCCAAAACTTAGGTCATATCAATGCATATAGTGGCGAAGAAAAGGTACATATGGAAAAACTCATATGTGAGGAGCTTAATGCTCAAGAAATGACAAGAACTTCTGTCCGAGAAGCCCCCAGGTACAAATAACATACATGTTTAAAGATGTATGTGTCGATGTTGTGCGGTCTGGCCGTACCGAAGCTTTAAAGCAAGAAAGAAGAAAATAATCGACAAAGAGAGAAAAAATAATGGAAGCTACAGGGGAGGAGGAGACGAACACGGGGTTTGGCGCTAGGCATAGAATCTTTGGAGCCTGGCCGCGTTCCAGGGGTTCAGCTCGAGGCGATTGTCTAATGCATCGCGAAGACGGTACGCCCCTCCGGTGAGGACTTCTTCAATTATGAAGGGACCCTCCCATTTGGGCTTGAGTTTGTACTTTTTCTTCTCCGGCAGGCGTAGGACGAGTTTGCCAATGTTGTAAGTCTTGGCCCGTACTTCTCTGATTTGATATCTTCGAGCCTGCTGTTGGTAAAATGCTGAACGGGCTTTTGCGACATCGCGTTCCTCCTCCAGGGCATCTAGGCCATCTTGCCGATCAAGGTCGGCTTCTCTCTCTTCGTACATACGCACTCGGGGTGAGTCGTGAATAATATCGCAGGGCAATACGGCCTCTGCGCCATACACCATGAAGAAAGGTGTGTATCCGGTAGTGCGGTTGGGTGTGGTCTGCAGCCCCCAGAGTACAGAGTCGAGCTCCTCAACCCAGTGCTTGTTTGATTCTTTCAAGGACCGCACTAGTCTGAGCTTGATTCCACTCATAATGAGACCGTTGGCCCGTTCGACTTGACCGTTGGTTTGTGGGTGGTAGACGGAGGCGTAATCGAGTTTAATACCCAGATTAGTACACCAAGTTTTTACCTTGCCGGCTGTGAAATTAGAGCCGTTGTCAGTGATGATGTTGTGTGGAACACCATAACGTTGCACAACACCGGATATGTAGTCTTTCACCAGGCTGGATTCGGTCGTTTTGACCGGTTTAGCCTCTATCCACTTAGTGAATTTGTCCAACATAACCAGTAGATATTTTTTCTTATGGCTTCCCCCTTTAAGGGGTCTGACCATATCGAGTCCCCAGACCGCAAAAGGCCAAGTGATGGGGGTTGTTTGTAGGGCGATGGGGGGGCATATGGCTTTGATTGGCAAAGAGTTGGCATCCGATGCAACGTTAGACAAGGTCCTATGCATATGCTCGGGCCATCGGCCAATAAAATCATGTACGGAAGGCCTTGCTAACAAGGCCCGAGCTGCTTCATGGTGAGTGGTGACCACCGAGTTCGGCATGGATTTCAGCCAAGAGCTGCCACCCCTCTTCCTCGGATATACATCGTTGTAGGACTCCAGTGGCGCTTTTCTTGTAGAGCTCTCCATGATGAACCTTGTAGGCTTTTGAACGCCGGACAATGCAGCGGGCCTCATTCTGGTCCTCGGGAAGCTCTTTCCTGTTGAGGTAGGCCAGGAAGGGTTCGGTCCATGGGGCAATGACTCCCATGATGAGATGCGCCGATGGTGTTATTTCGATGGCTGAGTCCCCGACGACGTCGGTGTTTCCGGGATCTTGGATTATGCTTGATTCCGGACTTGTATTGCCGTTTTCCCCCTGCCACACCACGGATGGCTTAAAGAACCTTTCCAGGAAAATATTAGGTGGGACGGGTTTGCGCTTAGCGCCGATACGAGCAAGAACGTCCGCCCTTGATTACTTTCTTGGGCCACATGATGGAACTCGAGTCCTTCAAACCGGTCCGACATTTTGATGACTGCGTTACGATACGCTACCATCTTTGGATCTTTAGCATCGAAATCTCTGTTTATTTGAGATATTGCGAGGTTCGAGTCCCCGCGTACCTCTAGGCGTTGTATGCCCATGGAGACAGCCATCCGGAGACCATGTAATAAGGCCTCGTATTCGGCTGCATTATTGGAGTCTGTGTATAGTATTTGGAGAACGTACTGGACGATGTCTCTCATAGGGGACATTAAAATGAGCCCCGCTCCTAATTCTGTCAGCATTTTGGAGCCGTCGAAGTACATGGCCCAATTGGAGTATGTGTCGTACTCTTTAGGGAGTTCGGCCTCTGTCCATTCGGCGACGAAGTCGGCCAGTACTTGGGACTTGATGGCTCGACGTGGTTCATATGTAATATCGAATGGGAGGAGTTCAATGGCCCATTTAGCAATCCGGCCTGTAGCATCACGGTTGTTTATGATTTCAATGAGGGGTACTGCTACCTCTTGAGCACTGCGTTGGTTTTCCCTGAAGAGGAAGGGATGATGCAGTAAAGTACCATAAGTATTTCCCTCGGTTTTTGAGAACCAAGGTATCAATCCAGTAGGAGGCTACGCGCCAGTCCCTCGTACCTGCACAAAACAAATAAATCCTCGCAACCAACACGATAAGGGGTTGTCAATCCCTACACGGCCACTTACGAGAGTGAGATCTGGTAGATATGACAAGATAATATTTTTGGTATTTTTGTGATAAAGATGCAAAGTAAAATAAAAGCAAAGTAAAAGCAAATGAAATAACTAAGTATTGGGAGATTAATATGATGAAGATAGACCCGGGGGCCATAGGTTTCACTAGTGGCTTCTCTCGAGAGCATAAGTATTCTACGGTGGGTGAACAAATTACTGTTGAGCAATTGACAAAATTGAGCATAGTTATGAGAATATGTAGGTATGATCATGTATATAGGCATCACGTCCGAGACAAGTAGACTGACTCCTGCCTGCATCTACTACTATTACTCCACTCATCGACCGCTATCCAGCATGCATCTAGAGTATTAAGTTAATGAAAACAAAGTAACGCCTTAAGCAAGATGACATGATGTAGAGGCATAAACTCATGCAATATGATGAAAACCCCTATCTTGTTATCCTCGATGGCAACAATACAATACGTGCCTTGCTGCCCCTATTGTCACTGGAAAGGACACCGCAAGATTGAACCCAAAGCTAAGCACTTATCCCATTGCAAGAAAGATCAATCTAGTAGGCCAAACCAAACTGATAATTCGAAGAGACTTGCAAAGATAACCAATCATACATAAAAGAATTCAGAGAAGATTCAAATATTGTTCATAGATAGACTTGATCATAAACCCATAATTCATCGGTCTCAACAAACACACCGCAAAAAGAAGATTACATCGAATAGTTCTCCACAAGAGAGGGGGGCAACATTGTATTGAGATCCAAAAAGAGAGAAGAAGCCATCTAGCTACTAACTATGGACCCGTAGGTCTGAGGTGAACTACTCACACTTCATCGGAGGGGCTATGGTGTAGATGTAGAAGCCCTCCGTGATCGATGCCCCCTCCGGCGGAGCTCCGGAACAGGCCCCAACATGGGATCTCGTGGATACAGAAAGTTACAGCGGTGGAATTAGGGTTTTGGCTCTGTATCTGATTGTTTGGGGGTACGTAGGTATATATAGGAGGAAGGAGTACGTCGGTGGAGCAATAGGGGGCCCACGAGGGTGGAGGGCGCGCCTGGGGGGTAGGCGCACCCCCTACCTCGTGGCCTCCTCTTTTGTGTCTTGACGTAGGGTCCAAGTCTCCTGGGTCTTGTTTGTTGAGAAAATCACGTTCCCGAAGGTTTCATTCCGTTTGGACTCCGTTTGATATTCCTTTTCTTCGAAACCCTAAAACAGCCAAAAAACAACAATTGTCCAAAACAGTAGATAATATAGCATGGAGCAATCAAAAATTATAGATACGTTGGAGACGTATCAAGCATCCCCAAGCTTAATTCCTGCTCGTCCTCAAGTAGGTAAATGATAAAAACAGAATTTTTGATGCGGAGTGCTACTTGGCATAATTTTAATGTAATTCTTCTTAATTGTGGTATGAATATTCAGATCCGAAAGATTCAAGACAAAAGTTCATATTGACATAAAAATAATAATACTTCAAGCATACTAACTAAGGAATTATGTCTTCTCAAAATAACATGGCCAAAGAAAGTTCATCCCTACAAAATCATATAGTTTAGTCATGCTCCATTTTCGTCACACAAGAGTGCTCTCATCATGCATAACCCTGATGACAAGCCAAGCAATTGTTTCATACATTAGTAATCTCAAACCTTATAAACTTTCACGCAATATATGAGCCCGAGCCATGGAAATAGCACTATGGGTGGAATATAATATAATGAGGGGGGTTATGTGGAGAAGACAAAAGGAGAAAGTCTCACATCAACGAGGCTAATCAATGGGCTATGGAGATGCCCAGCGATTGATGTTAATGCAAGGAGTAGGGATTGCCATGCAACGGATGCGCTAGAGCTATAAATGTATGAAAGCTCAACAAAAGAAACTAAGTGGGTGTGCATCCAACTTGCTTGCTCACGAAGACCTAGGGCACTTGAGGAGGCCCATTGTTGGAATATACAAGCCAAGTGCTATAATGAAAATTCCCACTAGTATATGAAAGTGACAAAACAAGAGACTCTCTATCATGAAGATTATGGTGCTACTTTGAAGCACAAGTGTGGCAAATGATAGTAACATTGTCCCTTCTCTCTTTTTCTCTCGTTTTTTGGGCCTTCTCTTTTTTATGGCCTTTCTCTTTCTTTCTTTTTGGGCCTTCTCTTTTTATGGGTTTTTTTATAATTCCTCACTTGGGACAATGCTCTAGAAAATGATGATCATCACACTTCTATTTATTTACAACTCAATGATTACAACTCGATACTAGAACAAAAGATGACTCTATATGAATGCCTCCGGCGGTGTACCGGGATATGCAATGGACCAAGAGTGACATGTATAAAATAATTATGAACGGTGGCTTTGCCACAAATGCTATGTCAACTACATGATCATGCTAAGCAATATGACAATAATGAATGTGTCATGATAAACGGAATGGTGGAAAGTTGCATGGCAATATATCTCGGAATGGCTATGGAAATGCCATAATAGGTAGGTATGGTGGCTGTTTTGAGGAAGATATAAGGAGGTTTATGTGTGAAAGAGCGTATCATATCACGGGGTTTGGATGCACCGGCGAAGTTTGTGCCAACTCTCAATGTTAGAAAGGGCAATGCACGGTACCGAAGAGGCTAGCAAGGATGGAAGGGTGAGAGTGCGTATAATCCATGGACTCAACATTAGTCATAAAGAACTCACATACTTATTGCAAAAATCTACAAGTCATCAAAAACTTCGGCACTACGAGCATGCTCCTAGGGGGATAGATTGGTAGGAAAAGACCATCGCTCGTCCCCGACCGCCACTCATAAGGAGGACAATCAAATAACACCTCATGTTTCAAATTTGTTACATAATGTTTACCATATGTGCATGCTACGGGAATCACAAACTTTAACACAAGCATTTCTCAATTTCACAACTACTCAACTAGCACGACTTTGATATTATTACCCCCATATCTCAAAACAATCATCAAGCATCAAACTTCTCTTAGTATTCAAAACACTCATAAGAAAATTTTACTAATCTTGAATACCTAGCATATTAGGATTTTAAGAAAATTACCATGCTATCTAAGACTCTCAAAATAATCTAAGTGAAGCATGAGAGATCAATAGTTTCTATAAAACAAATCCACCATCGTGCTCTAAAAGATATAAGTGAAGCACTAGAGCAAAACTATATAACTCAAAAGATATAAACGAAGCACATAGAGTATTATAGCAAATTCCAAATCATGTATGGCTCTCTCAAAAGGTGTGTACAGAAAGGATGATTGTGGTAAACTAAAAAGTAAAGACTCAAATCATACAAGACGCTCCAAGCAAAACACATATCATGTGGCGAATAAAAATATAGCTCCAAGTAAAGTTACCGATAGAAGTAGACGAAAGAGGGGATGCCTTCCGGGGCATCCCCAAGCTTTGGCTTTTAGGTGTCCTTAGATTATCTTGGGGGTGCCATGGGCATCCCCAAGCTTAGGCTCTTGACACTCCTTGTTCCATAATCCATCAAATCTTTTACCCAAAACTTGAAAACTTCACAACACAAAACTCAAAGTAGAAAATCTCGTGAGCTCCGTTAGCCAAAGAAAACAAAGACCACTTCAAGGTACTGTAATGAACTCATTATTTATTTATATTTGTGTTAAACCTACTGTATTCCAACTTCTCTATGGTTTATAAACTATTTTACTAGCCATAGATTCATCAAAACAAGCAAACAACACACGAAAAACAGAACAGTCTGTAGTAATCTGTAGCTAGAGCAAGATCTGGAACCCCAAAAATTATAAAATAAATTGTTGGACGTGAGGAATTTATCTTTTAATAATATGCAAAAATAATTAACTAAATATCACTTTCCAAATAAAAATGGCAGCAGTTCTCGTGTGCGCTAAAGATTCTATTTTTTACAGCAAGTGTAACAAGACTTTCCCCACGTCTTCCCAACGGTTCTACTTGGTACAAACACTAATTAAACAAAAAAACACAACCAAAACAGAGGCTAGATAAATTATTTATTACTAAACAGGAGCAAAAATCAAGGAATAAAAATAAAATTGGGTTGCCTCCCAACAAGCGCTATCGTTTAACGCCCCTAGCTAGGCATAACAAACATGGATAGATCTAGGTATTGCCATCTTTGGTAGGAAATTCTTCAATGAGGCATCTACCATCTTTAGGAATTTCTTTATTTTTATTGATTATCAAAATTTTAGGCACAAGATCGAAAAAATCATTTGTAACAAATGGTTCCTTAATGATAGCAAAAAGATTGGGATGAATACTTATAGATTTGAGATCCGCAATTTCCTTACTAGAGGATTCACCCTTATTTTTAGGAACATACATAAACTTGGCAATTTTAGTGGAGGGACTTGGAGTATTCTTTATGGAAGAAAAAGCGGTTCCCAAGTTGGTAATAATATCCTCAATTTTATCGATTCTAGTGGAATCGTGATTTATTTTCTCATTAACTATGGGTTCCTTCTCTTTAATATTTTTCAAAGTGACTCCTACTTTAGATCCATATTGAGAGATTTAGTTGTGGATCTTTTTATCCAAATTTTCAATTATCTCTACGGTAGCAACCTTATTTTCAATAATTTCAAGTCTTTGCATTACATGCTCCAAAGTTAATACAGTTCCATTAACTAAAAGAGGGGGTGAGCCAAACAAATCTATCATAGCATTATCAGAATCAAATGTATGTCTACCCAAGAAGTTCCCTCCAGTAATAGTATCAAGGACATATCTGTGCCAAGGAGTAACGCCTACATAAAAATTGCGAAGAAGAACAGAAGTAGATTGCTTCCTGGTAGATCTATTTTGAGCATTGCAAATTCTATAGCAAGCGTCTTTTAGATTTCCTCCTCCCTTTCCTTATAATTTAGAATTTCATTCTCGGGAGACAACGGAGAAGATAAGGGACTAGCCATAACGACAAGCAAATGAACTAACACACAAGCAAACAAAAAGCAAGCGGGCAAAAAGAGGCAAATAGAGAAAGAGAGGGAGGATAGAGAGAGAGGGCGAATAAAACGGCAAGGGTGAAGTGGGGGAGAGGAAAATGAGAGGCAAATGGCAAATAATGTAATGAGGGAGATAAGGGTATGTGATGGGTACTTGGTATATTGACTTTTGCATAGGCCTCCCCGGCAACGGCGCCAGAAATCCTTGTTGCTACCTCTTGAGCACTGCGTTGGTTATCCCCGAAGAGGAAGGGATGATGCAGTAAAGTACCATAAGTATTTCCCTCAGTTTTTGACAACGAAGGTATCAATTCAGTAGGAGGCTACGCGCCAGTCCCTCGTACCTGCACAAAACAAATAAATCCTCGCAACCAACGCGACAAGGGGTTGTTAATCCCTACACGGCCACTTACGAGAGTGAGATCTGATAGATATGATAAGATAATATTTTTGGTATTTTTGTGATAAAGATGCAAAGTAAAATAAAAGCAAAGTAAAAGCAAATGAAATAACTAAGTATTGGGAGATTAATATGATGAAGATAGACCCGGGGGCCATAGGTTTCACTAGTGGCTTCTCTCGAGAGCATAAGTATTCTACGGTGGGTGCACAAATTACTGTTGAGCAATTGACAAAATTGAGCGTAGTTATGAGAATATCTAGGTATGATCATGTATATAGGCATCACGTCCGAGACAAGTAGACCGACTCCTGCCTGCATCTACTACTATTACTCCACTCATCGACCGCTATCCAGCATGCATCTAGAGTATTAAGTTAATGAAAACAGAGTAACGCCTTAAGCAAGATGACATGATGTAGAGGGATAAACTCATGCAATATGATGAAAACCCCTATCTTGTTATCCTCGATGGCAACAATATAATACATGCCTTGCTGCCCCTACTGTCACTGGGAAAGGACACCACAAGATTGAACCCAAAGCTAAGCACTTATCCCATTGCAAGAAAGATCAATCTAGTAGGCCAAACCAAACTGATAATTCTAAGAGACTTGCAAAGATAACCAATCATACATAAAAGAATTCAGAGAAGATTCAAATATTGTTCATAGATAGACTTGATCATAAACCCACAATTCATCGGTCTCAACAAAAACACCGCAAAAAGAAGATTACATTGAATAGTTCTCCACAATAGAGGGGGAGGACATTGTATTGAGATCCAAAAAGAGAGAAGAAGCCATCTAGATACTAACTACGGACCCGTAGGTCTGAGGTGAACTACTCACACTTCATCGGAGGGGCTATGTTGTTGATGTAGAAGCCCTCCGTGATCGATGCCCCCTCTGGCGGAGCTCCGAAACAGGCCCCAAGATGGGATCTCATGGATACAGAAAGTTACGGTGGTGGAATTAGGGTTTTGGCTCCGTATCTGACCGTTTGGGGGCACGTATGTATATATAGGAGGAAGGAGTGCGTCGGTGGAGCAACAGGGGGGCCACGAGGGTGGAGGGCGCGCCTGGGGGGTAGGCGCGCCCCCTACCTCGTGGCCACCTCTTCTGTGTCTTGACGTAGGGTCTAAGTCTCCTGGGTCTTGTTCGTTGAGAAAATCACGTTCCCGAAGGTTTCATTCCGTTTGGACTCCGTTTGATATTCCTTTTCTTCGAAACCCTAAAATAGGCAAAAAAACAACAATTCTAGGCTGGGCCTCCGGTTAATAGGTTAGTCCCAAAAATAATATAAAAGTGGATAATAAAGCCCAATATTGTCCAAAACAGTAGATAATATAGCATGGAGCAATCAAAAATTATAGATACGTTGGAGACGTATTAGGTACTTCGGAGGCCACCGTGATCGAACACTCCTAGAAGTAGTGATGGAGCTTTCGGGATGCCATGAAGACCGCATATGCTATTTTTTGATAATGAGGGTACCGGGATTTGCATGGTGTAAGGACAGTGGATATGTAGTATACTGGCTTCTGAAGCAGAAATTTATGTCCGTGATGTTCTCATTCGATGATGAGTACGACGCTCACTACCTGGTGTGTTGCCGATATGTATAATAACATCGGTTCGCCGGTGTTTGGTGCGGCCAGTATTGGATTGCTCGCAAGAAGGGTTTTTATTTCCTCCAATCCGGCTATTGCCGCATCCATCCACTCAAAGTGATCGGTTCGCCGTAGAAGGCGATAGAGTGGCAGTGCCTTTTCTCCCAATCTAGAGATAAAGCGTCTTAGAGCTGCTACGCAGCCCGCAAGCTTTTGAACTTGTTTAAGATCTGTTGGCTTAGCCAGTTGTGACAGAGCTCGGATTTTGGCTAGGTTTGCTTCGATTCCTCTATTGGAGACGATGAAGCCCAGTAGTTTTCCAGCGGGGACGCCAAAGACACACTTTTCCGGGTTGAGCTTAATGTCATATGCCCGGAGGTTGTCGAATGTAAGACGTAAGTCGTCTACTAGTGTTTCGACGTGCCTGGTTTTGACGACGACGTCATCGACGTAAGCTTCTACTGTTTTGCCGATTTGTTTCTCCAGGCATGTTTGAATCATGCGTTGGTACGTGGCGCCTGCGTTCTTGAGCCCAAAGGGCATGGTGTTGAAGCAGAATGGCCCGTATGGGGTGATAAATGCTGTTGCGAATTGATCAGACTCCTTCATTTTGATTTGATGGAATCCGGAATATGCATCGAGGAAACACAATGAGTCATGTCCTGCAGTGGCGTCGATGATTTGATCAATGCGGGGGAGGGGGAAGGGATCCTTAGGGCAAGCCTTATTGAGGTCTTTGAAATCGACGCATAGGCACCAGGATTTGTCCTTCTTTGGTACCATCACCAGGTTTGCCAGCCAGTCCGGGTGTTTGATTTCTCTAATGAATCCGGCCTCGATGAGTTTGGCCAGCTCTTCCCCCATTGCTTGTCGCTTAGGTTCGGAAAAGCGCCGCAGTGATTGCTTGACCGGTTTGAACCCCTGTAATATATTGAGGCTATGTTCGGCTAGCTCACATGGGATCCCTGGCATATCTGAAGGGTGCCAGGCGAATATGTCCCAGTTTTCGCGCAGGAATTCTCATAGTGCGGTGTCAACTGTTGGGTTCAGTTGAGTTCCGATAGATGCTGTCTTCTTGGGGTCCGTTGGGTGGACCTGGAATTTGACTATTTCCTCTGCTGGTTTAAATGATGTGGATTTAGGGCATTTGTCGAGGATTACGTCGTCCCTGTCTACTGTGGAGCATAGTGCAATTAATTCATTGGCTGTGAGGGCTTCAGATAGCTCCTCCAGGGCCAGGGATGCGGTTTTGTTTTCGGCACGGAGTGCTATGTCCGGATCACTGACAAGAGTGATTATACCGTTTGGTCCGGGCATCTTGAGCTTCATATACCCGTAATGGGGTATGGCCTGAAAGCGTGTAAAAGCATCCCGCCCCAACAGGGCATGATATCCGCTCCTGAAAGGGGCCACATGGAAAGTTATTTCTTCGGACCGGTAGTTCTCCCGCGTGCCGAATACCACGTCAAGTATGATTTTGCCCGCGCACCGCGCCTCCCGACTGGGAATAATTCCTCGGAAGGTTGTGTTGCTTTGCATGATGCGGCTCCTGTCTATTTCCATTTTATGGAGTGTGTCCTCATAAATGAGGTTTAGTCCGCTGCCGCCGTCCATGAGGACCTTGTTAAGTCGAAACCCGTCCACGATGGGACTGAGGACTAACGCAGCTGGCACTCACACTGTTCTATACTTTGGTTCGTCGCCCGCGTTGAATGTTATAGCTGTGTCGTTCCAGGGGTTTATCGTAGCAATTTGGCAGACTTCGGCGAGCTGCCTGAGCGCCCTTTTGCGCTTGTTATTTGAAGCGAATGTCTCAAAGACCGTCAATACTCTTGAGTTATCGTCCACTTGGGGATGCCGTTCTGAGTCGTCCTTGATAAGGATATCCTCGCCGCTTTTGGCTACATGTCGTAGTATCCAACATGCTCTAAGGCTATGGGTTGCCACGGTATGTGGTGTTTTATGTATTTTGCATGGGCCATCGAGCCACCCAGTCAGAACGGTGCTGTGCCGCATAGTGGTTTTGTGTTTCTTGACTGTTGGACTGGGCGTGCCACGAGGGGGCGCCCTTTTCGCCTGTAGGGGAAGTTGAGCTGGGACTGGCAGTCCCCAGCGAGCTGCCTGAGTTTTCCAGGTGCTCTCCATCGCACTGTATTTTTGTATGATGGTTGCTGAGTCAGCGAATTTCAGTATGCGGCGGCGATTGATGGCGTTGAGGATTCCTTCGTCCACACAATTGTTGCAGAACGCTGATATTACGTCTTCGTCATGGCAATCTTTTACCTTGTCCTTGACAAGGAGGAATCTGGCCTAGAAGTGGTGGACTGTTTCCTGAGACTGTTGTTTTATGCTCACGAGAGTGTCTAAATCTGGGTGGGTGGGTGGAATTAAATCCGAACCCCGACCCGACCGATTATCCGGAGTCTGATGATCTTCCGGGCTTAACAGTCCGGGTTCCGGAATATCTTATGATTGTTTAGGACCGTCGTCCGATGCTATGTTCGGAAGGCTGGTCACATCCTTTCGCGGGTGGGTATCCGGCTTTTCCTGGTCGGTGATCCGGACATAGTCCGTCTTCAGCATAGACGAAAACTCGTCGTCCTACTCCACGACTACCGCAATCCGGTGGGTGATTGGTAGGGTCTCGATTTCTCCTTGATCGGTTTTAAGCCCGACCCGGCCGTAGTCTGTGGCTATTCCCAAAGCGGCGATGCAATCTAGGAGTTCATTCAAAGACGAAAGCTCTTCCATATCCATCTGCTTGGAGGGCTCGGAGTTGATGCGAAGGGGGTTTTTGATGGCCCGAGAGGTCATCGTCAGCTCAACAGCCGAACGGGCGATCATAGTAAAGCCGCCGAACCGGAGGGTTTGGCCCGGGGCCAGAGCTCCTCCAGGGGTGATGTTGTCTTTAAGGACAAGGTGAGCCATCGAGCCTTTTGTCGACGACACAGTGGAACTCTCAATGAAAGCACCAATGTCGGTGTCAAAACCGGCGGATCTCGGGTAGGGGGTCCCGAACTGTGCGTCTATGATCAATGGTAATAGGAGACATGGGGCACAATGTCTACCCAGGTTCGGGCCCTCTCTATGGAGGTAATACCCTACGTCCTGCTTGATTGATATTGATGAATATGGGTGTTACAAGAGTTGATCTACCACGAGATCGTGATGGCTAAACCCTAAAAGCATAGCCTATATGACTATGGTAATGAATGTGTCCTTTCCGGACTATCCCCTTCGGTTTATATAGACACCGGGGGGATCTAGGGTTTACATAGAGTCAGTTACATAAGAAGGAATCTTCATAGTCGGTCGCCAAGCTTGCCTTCCACGCCAAGGAGAGTCCAATCCGGACTCAGGTATAATCTTCGACCTTCATGTCTTCACAGCCCATCAGTCCGGCCCAATAGATAACAGGTCGGGTGCCCGAGGACCCCTTAATCCAGGACTCCCCCAGCTATGTCCATGGCTCACGCTCATATATTGCGTGAAAGTTGAAAAAGTTTGAGAATACTAAAGTAATAATTGCCTGGCTTGTCATTGGGGTTGTGCATGATGAGAGCATTTTGTGTGACGAAAATGAAGCATGGCCAAACTATACGATTTTGTAGGGATGAGCTTTCTTTGGCTATGTTATTTTGAGAAGACATAATTGCTTGGTTAGTATGCTTGAAGTATTATTATTTTTATGTCAATATTAAACTTTTGTCTTGAATCTTTCGGATCTGAACATTCACGCCACATTAAAGAAAATTACATTGAAAATTATGTTAGGTAGCATTCCACATAAAAAATTCTGTTTTTATCATTTGCCTACTCGAGGACGAGCAGGAATTAAGCTTGGGGATGCTTGATACGTCTCCAACGTATCTATAATTTTTGATTGTTCCATGCAATTATATTATCTGTTTTGGATGTTTAATGGGATTAATATGCACTTTTATATTATTTTTGGGACTAACCTATTAACCGAAGGCCCAGTGCAAATTGATGTTTTTTTTGCCTATTTCAGTGTTTCGCAGAAAAGGAATATTAAACGGAATCCAAACGGAACGAAACCTTCGCAAGGATCTTTCTTGGAACAAAGGCAACCCAGGAGACTTGGAGTACAAGTCTGGAAGTCCGCAAAGCTTCCATGAGGTAGGGGGGCATGCCCAGGAGGGGTAGGCGCGCCCCCACCCTCGTGGGCCCCACGGAGCTCCACCAACGTACTTCTTTCGCCTATATATACCCATGTACCCTAAAAACATCTAGGAGAGCCACAAAACCACTTTTCTACCGTGGCAACCTTCTGTACCCATGAGATCCCATCTGGGGGTCTTTTTCGGCGAACTGCCGGAGGGGGATTCGATCACGGAGGGCTTCTACCTCATCACCATAGCCTCTCCGATGATGTGTGAGTAGTTTACCACAGACCTTTGGGTCCATAGTTATTAGCTAGATGGCTTCTTCTCTCTCTTTGGTTCTCAGTACAAAGTTCTCCTTGATGTTCTTGGAGATCTATTCGATGTAATACTTTTTGCGGTGTGTTTGCCGAGATCCGATGAATTGTGGGTTTATGATCAAGATTATCTATGAACAATATTTGATTCTTCTCTGAATTCTTATATTCATGATTTGATATCTTTGCAAGTCTCTTCGAATTATCGCTTTAGTTTGGCCTACTAGATTGATCTTTCTTGCAATGGGAGAAGTGCTTAGCTTTGGGTTCAATCTTGCGCTGTCCTTTCCTAGTGACAGCACGGGCATCAAGGCATGTATTGTATTGTTGCCATCGAGGATAAAAAGATGGGATTTATATCATATTGCTTGAGTTTATCCCTCTACATCATGTCATCTTACCTAATGCATTACTCTATCCTTATGAACTTAATACTCTAGATGCATGTTGGATAGCGGTCGATGTGTGGAGTAATAGTAGTAGATGCAGAATCGTTTCGGTCTACTTGACACGGACGTGATGCCTATGTTCATGATCATGCCTAGGTATTCTCATAACTATGCGCTTTTCTATCAATTGCTCGGCAGTAATTTGTTCACCCACCGTAATATATGCTATCATGAGAGAAGCCACTACTGAAACCTATGGCCCCCGGGTCTACTTTACGTCATAAAAGTTTCCGATCTATAGTTCTAGTTTACTATCTATTTTGCAATCTTTATTTTCCAATCTATACAACAAAAATACCAAAAATATTTATCTTATTATCTTTATCAGATCTCACTTTTGCAAGGGGTCATGAAGGGATTGACAACCCCTTTATCGCGTTGGTTGCAAGGTTCCTGATTGTTTGTGGAGGTACTAGGAGACTTGCACGTAGTCTCCTACTGGATTGATACCTTGGTTCTCAAAAACTGAGGGAAATACTTATGCTACTTTGCTGCATCACCCTTTCCTCTTCAAGGGAAAACCAACGCATGCTCAAGAGGTAGCAAGCATCAAAGATGGCTCAAGAAGGACGACCTGTGGAGAAACCGTGGAGATATATTCAATTGTGAGGCTGAGCATCGAGGACCTCCATGTAAGCGGAGTGGCGCCGAAATTGATGAGCTGTTGAAAAACTGGGAATAGTGCCCCGCGCCGGGAAAGACGATGAAAAAGGCACTGGAGCCGTTTCTGAAGGTATGGAAGACGTGGTTTGTTTTTTGAGACTTGGAGTACTGGCACAAAATTGACACACCTCATTGCCTTGATCAAATGCATATCTGTAAGAATATCCTTGAGAGCTTGCTTGCGACACTGATGAACATGCCATATAAGACCAAGGATGAGCCGAAGGCAAGAAAAGACTTGCGTGATTTGGAGATCAGGGCAGATCTGCACATGCCACCCCACAAAAAGTCAGAGGAGATAGAGGCAGAGGTGCGGGAGAAGAAGGGCAAAAAAGTAAAGGAAGAGGATTATCGCCCCCCTTCTTGCTTCACCTTAAGTCCAGCTGAGATCGATCAATTCTTCAAGTGCCTTACCGGAATCAATGTAAGTTCCAGTTACCGTTGCAAGATAAGCAGATATCTAGACACGAAGAAGAAAAGGTTCAACGGGATGAAGTCCCATGACTGTCATGTGATGATGACGCATATACTACCTGTTTCCCTTAGAGGGATAATGGACAAGCACGTCCATGACACGCTTATTGGTCTCTGCAACTTTTTCGACGTCATCTCTCGAAAGTCGATCAGTGTGAAGCAACTCCGAAGGCTATAGGAAGAAGTTGTTGTGATACTAAATGAGCTTGAGATGTACTTCCCGCCCGTGTTCTTTGACGTCATGGTGCATCTGTGTGTTCATATTGTGGATGACATAATAGACCTGGGGCCGTCATTCCTGCACAACATGATGTCGTTCGAGAGGATGAATGGGATCATCAAAGGATTCGTTCGTAACATGTCCCGTCCGGATGGAAGCATCGTCCAGGGCTATCTTACACAAGAGTGCATCTCTTTCTGCGAGAATTTTATATATGGTGCAGACCGGCCGCCTGGTGTTGGTTTGCCCGTTAACAAGCACATTGGGAGGCTCGAAGGAGAAGGTCACTCGAACGGTCGCAGGGAACTGCATGTGGCTTAATCAGATCGACACAACGACTTTGACAGAGCAAACTTGGTAGTGTTACAACACCTACACCAGGTAGATCCTTTCGTGACACTGCACAAAGAAACTATCGCAAAGAAGTATCCTGACTGGGGGGTATGCAGGACGGATGCCGGAGTTACTAGAGAGCAAAACTCCACTTTCCTGCATTGGTTCAAAGAGCATATTATTACTAATCCCCCGGAAGAGGGCTCTAAGGACGGATTGCTCATATATGCCTTAGCACATGGCCCCTCGCCCAACCTCGCCACCTATCAGGCATACGATATCAACGGATACACGTTCTACACGGAGGCCAAAGATATGGACGGTGATGATCAGAACTCAGGGGTGACGATGGAATGCATGACCGACAGTGACAACAGCGCAATTGAGAGATTTTACGGAAGGGTCGAGGAGATCTGGGAGCTTGACTACTCTAGACTGCACAACGTGACGATGTTCCATGTTAGATGGGCTAAGAATGTCGAAAAAGAAAACCGGTATTTCACTACCATGACTATACCCGACGCCAAGTGCGCTACCGTGAACGCTATCGCAAAAAATGAGCCATGGGTACACGCTAAGCACGTGACACAATGCTTCTTCATAACCGACCCATGCAATCCCAGTCGTGTTGTCGTGAGGAGAGGCAAAAGGAACATCATTGGAATGGATGGAGTCGCCAGCGAGGAAGACTACGACCAGTACGGCAACCTAATGAGGGAAGATGACGATGACGAAGAAGTATGTGTCAAAATAAGAATCAATACTACATTACCTAAGAAAGATTGTACTCCAAGGAAAAGGAAAAGTCACAATGAGGGGCTCAATTATTCTTCAACATACAAGAAGGGAAAAAATCTCACTCAGAAATGAAAACATCGACACTGAGTAACCATTATCGGTCAAAGGATGTAATATATATGTTCCTATTTTGTGTACACACTTAACCATTATGCATGGGTCAAATGATGTAATATATACGTTCCTATTTTGTATACATACTTAACCGTCAAATGATGCAATATATATCGCCTTAGTTATATACATTGTATCACATTCCCTTCATTCTTGCTCTCGGAAAAAAGGAAAAGAAAAGAAAAGGAAGAAAAGAAAAGGAAAAGAAAATAGAAGAAACAAATAGGAAAACTGCTATAGGTACTGCTTATAGCAATAGCGCTTTTCTAAGAAAGAGCTATAGCTAGTCAACATAGCAGTAGTGCCCTTTCGAAAAATGCACTATAAGTACTGGTTATAGCAGCAGTTCTTCTTGTCGAAACACGCTATAGCTAAATTAGCTATAGCGCGTTTTGCGTAAATGCGCTACTACTATGTTGACTTAACCCCCCAACGGGCTTCCCACCTCTGCTTCTTTCCCCAAATCCCCACTCTCTCTTCTCCCCCCCTCATTGCCATCAGAGCCCGTGCCCTCGCCGCGCCCCTACCTCAAGCGCCGGAGCACTGCCTCGCCCTCGACCTCGCCGGAGTCCTACCCTCGCCCCGACCCCGGTGCTCACCCCGACCCCCCGACCCCGGTGACCTCGCCCTCGACCTCGGCCCCGGCACAACACGCCTCCCTCCTCTGCTTCCTCCCCTCCCAACCTCGGCCGTCGTCGAGCCTGCCTCCTCGCCCCTGCACCCTTTGTAAGCTGATAACCCACAAGTATAGGGGATCGCAACAGTTTTCGAGGGTAGAGTATTCAACCCAAATTTATTGATTCGACACAAGGGGAGCCAAAGAATATTCTCAAGTATTATAGTTGAGTTGTCAACTATCTGTAGCAAAGTATTTAGTAGCAAAGTAATATGATAGTAGTGGTAACGGTAGAAAAAGTAATGTTTTTGGTATTTTTGTAGTGATGATAGCAATAGCAATGGAAAAGTAAATAAGTGAAGAACAATACATGGAAAGCTCGCAGGCAATGGATTGGTGATGGAGAATTATGCCGGATGCGGTTCATCATGTAACAATCATAACATAGGGTGACACAGAACTAGCTCTAATTCGTCAATGTAATGTAGGCATGTATTCCGAATATAGTCATACGTGCTTATGGAAAAGAACTTGCATGACACCTTTTGTCCTACCCTCCCGTGGCAGCGGGGTCCTAATGGAAACTAAGGGATATTAAGGCCTCCTTTTAATAGAGTACCAGAACAAAGCATTAGCACATAGTGAATACATGAACTCCTCAAACTATGGTCATCACCGGTAATTATCCCGATTATTGTCACTTCAGAGTTAACAGATCATAACACATAATAGGTGACTATAGACTTGCAAGATAGGATCAAGAACGCTCATATATTGATGAAAACATAATAGGTTCAGATCTGAAATCATGGCACTCAGGCCCTAGTGACAATCATTAAGCATAGCAAAGTCATAGCAACATCAATCTCAGAACAGTGGATACTAGGGATCAAACCCTAACAAAACTAACTCAATTACATGATAAATCTCATCCAACCCATCACCATCCAACAAGCCTACGATGGAATTACTCACGCACGGTGGTGAGCATCATGAAATTGATGATGGAGGATGGTTGATGATGACGATGGCGATGGATTCCCCTCTCCGGAGCCCCGAACGGACTCCAGATCAGCCCTCTCGAGAGGTTTTAGGGCTTGGCGGTGGCTCTGTATTGTAAAACGTGATGAATCCTTCTCTCTAATTTTTTCTCCCCGAAAGCAAATATATAGAGTTGGAGTTGAGGTCGGAGGAGCTCCAGGGGCCCACGAGGTAGGGGGGCAGGCGTGCCCCCCACCCTCGTGGACAGGTGGTGGCCCCCCTTGTCTTCATCTTTTGCAAGGATTTTTTATTATTTCTGAATAGATGATCCGTGAAGTTTTAGGTCATTCCGAGAACTTTTGTTTCTGCACATAAATAACACCATAGCAATTCTGCTGAAAACAGCATCAGTCCGGGTTAGTTCCATTCAAATCATGCAAGTTAGAGTCCAAAACAAGGGCAAAAGTGTTTGGAAAAGTAGATACGACGGAGACGTATCAACTCCCCCAAGCTTAAACCTTTGCTTGTCCTCAAGCAATTCAGTTGATAAACTGAAAGTGATAAAGAAAAACTTTTACAAACTCTGTTTGCTCTTGTTGTTGTAAATATGTAAAGCCAGCATTCAAGTTTTCAGCAAAGATTATGACTAACCACATTCACAATAATGCTTAGGTCTCAAGTTTACTCATATCAATGGCATAATCAACTAGCGAGCAATAATAATAAATCTCGGATGACAACACTTTCTCAAAACAATCATAATATGATATAACAAGATGGTATCTCGCTAGCCCTTTCTGAGACCGCAAAACATAAATGCAGAGCACCTTTAAAGATCAAGGACTGACTAGACATTGTAATTCATGGTAAAAGAGATCCAGTCAAGTCATACTCAATGTAAACTAACAATAATGAATGCAAATGACAGTGGTGCTCTCCAACTGGTGCTTTTGAATAAGAAGATGATGACTCAACATGAAAGTAAATAGATAGGCCCTTTGCAGAAGGAAGCAGGGATTTGTAGAGGTGTCAGAGCTCGGTTTTGAAATAGAGATGAATAATATTTTGAGCGGTATACTTTCATTGTCAACATAACAACCAAGAGATGGAAATATCTTCCATGCTACACACATTATAGGCGGTTCCCAAACAGAATGGTAAAGTTTATACTCCCCCTCCACCAACAAGCATCAATCCATGGCTTGATCAAAACAACAAGTGCCTCCAACTAACAAGAGTCCCAGGGGGAGTTTTGTTTGCAATTATTTTGATTTGATTTGCATAAAGCATGGGACTGGGCATCCCGGTGACCAGCCACTTTCTCGTGAGTGAGGATCGGAGTCCACTCCTCTTGAGAATAACCCGCCTAACATGGAAGATACAGACAGCCCTAGTTGATACATGAGATATTAGAGCATACAAAACAGGGTATTTATTTGAAGGTTTAGAGTTTGGCACATACAAATTTACTTGGAACGGCAGGTAGATACCGTATATAGGTAGGTATGGTGGACTCATATGGAATAACTTTGGGGTTTATGGAGTTGGATGCACAAGCAGTATTCCTACTTAGTACAGGTGAAGGCTAGCAAAAGACTGGGAAGCGACCAACTAGAGAGCGACAACAGTCATGAACATGCATTAAAATTAATCAACACCGAATGCAAGCATGAGTAGGATATAATCCACCATGAACATAAATATCGTGAAGGCTATCTTGATTTTGTTTCAACTACATGTGTGAACATGCGCCAAGTCAAGTCACTTAAATCATTAAGAGGAGGATACCACCCTATCATACCACATCACAACCATTTTAATAGCATATTGGCACGCAAGGTAAACCATTATAATCTCCTAGCTAATCAAGCATGGCACAAGAAACTATGATATCTAGTTGTCATTGCAAACATGTTTATTCATAATAGGCTGAATCAGGAACGATGAACTAATCATATTTACAAAAACAAGAGAGGTCGAGTTCATACCAGCTTTTCTCATCTTAGTCAGTCCATCATATATCGTCATAATTGCCTTTCACTTGCACGACCGAATAGTGTGAATAATAATAATAGTGCACGTGCATTGGGCTAAGCTGGAATCTGCAAGCATTCAATAAACAGGAGAAGGCAAGGCAATATGGGCTCTTTTGTCAGATCAACAATAATGCATATAAGAGCTACTTCAACAATTTAATTATGGTCTTCTCCTATCGACCCCCAAAGAAAAGAAAAGAAATAAAACTATTTACATGGGAAAGCTCCCAACAAGCAAAGAAGAACAGGAAATCTTTTTGGGTTTTCTTTTTAATTACTACTACAAGCAGGGAAAGTAAACTAATTAAAAGCTACAACTAATTTTTTTGGTTTTTCTTAAGGTTTATCAAACACACAAGAAGAGAGCATAAAAAGGAAAATAAACTAGCATGGATGATACAATGGAAAAGTATGAGCACCGACATCTAGCAATGAGTGTGTGAACATGAATATAATGTCGGTGAGAAATGCGTACTCCCCCAAGCTTAGGCTTTTGGCCTAAGTTGGTCTATGGCCACGGTTGGCCTGGCGGATATCCATAATAACAATTGGGGTCGTACTGCGATGAAGAAGACTCTGATTGCCACTGGTTGGCAATCATCTCTGGATCCCAATGGTAATTAGACTGTCGTGGAGGATCAACTTGTGGTTCCGACTCTGGCTCTGTGGCTGATATAGGGTTCCGGTAGGCGTGAATAGCCTCTAACGGAACAAGGTAATGGCCTGAAGATAAATCAAACAAGGAAGGGGCAGGCGGGGTAATAGTCTCAGGATGATGTTTATGAAAGAACAATTTGTATTTAAGCTCCCCTTCCCTATTCTTAACAATAAAACCGTGTGCCACCATACTCTTATAAGCTAAATAAACATGAGGCAGCAATTTTTCTTCCTTCTCATAATGCCTAATAGGTATGTTAAAATGTGCAGCTAGGCGTGAAGCATAGATGCCTCCAAAGATGGGGCCCTTTGTACGGTTCAGACTTAACCGTTTAGCAATAATACTGCCCATACTAACAGAGTTATCACTGAATAAACAGTGGAACAAAATAATAATATCAGGAACACTAAGGTTTCCACAGTTTCCGCGACCAATTAAGCAACGACTAGCAAATATTGCAAAGTAGCATAAAACAGGAAAATGTATGCTAGTGATTCGTGCATCGGAAACCTTCCTCGTTTCCCCTACAGTGATGGTATCAATAAACCCATCCACATCGCCGCGATGTGGTTCCTCTGTCGTGCCCTCAAAAGGGACCAAACAAACCCAACAAAAATCATAAAGTGACATCTCCTTATGCTCATCATATAAATAAAACTCCACCGTAGGTGATGAGCTCCTAGAATGGAAATGAAAGTTCTGCACAAAGATATTTGTGAGTAAGAGATACTGGCCGCGTTGGTCGTGGAGGAAAGCGGTGAGGCCTGCATTCTCAGCCAATTCATAAAAATCATCATAAATCTCCGCTGCTCTCAAGAATTCATCGGAAGGCCATTCCCCATGGCCGAACCTCCGCGGTGCGAGGCAGATTATACTTGGGCTTCGCTGCCTTTTCATTTTGCTTTTCCTTCGAGCTTCGGCTCGATGAGCCCCTCAAAAATCTCTTCATTATTTTCTGAAAAATTCTGAGATTTTTAGTAACTTCAAAATAAAAGTAAACCACACTCAATAAAATTGATAGCCACTACTCCTACAAGTGCCTAGAGCCTATATCATGCATCAAAACTACTTTTGACCATATAAATTTGACATGCAAGCTCAAGAATAGGGTCACCTAAGCAACACAAATTTGCAATAATAAAGCACTGGAACAAAAACTAATTGGACCAATGGAGGAGTCACATACCAAGGAACAATCTCCCCAAGCAGTTTTATGAGAGGTGCTTTGAGCAAGGAGATCGAAAATGGCAGCAAAATGAGCTTGGACTCGGGTTTGAGCTGGATATTCGTGTTAGTGGGAGGAAGGAGTGTGTGGGTGCGGGAATAAGTGGAGGAGGGCCACCGTGGGCCCACGAGGCAGGGGTGCGCCCAGGAGGGTAGGGCGCGCCCCTGACCCTCGTGGCCAGGTGCCAGCTCCTCCTGCTGTGTTCTCAGTGCCAAATATTCTCAAATATACCAGAAAAAAGCATATTTAAATTTCAGGGCATTTGGAGAACTTTTATTTTCGGGGTATTTTTATATTGCACGGATAAATCAGATAACAGATAGAAAAATACTATTTTATTTTATATAAATAACAGAAAGTAAGAGGAGGATACAGCAGGTTGTGCCTTCTAGTTTCATCCATCTCATGCTCATCAAAAGGAATCCACTAAAAAGGTTGATCAAGTCTTGTTAACGAACTCATTCCAAATAACATGGAACTACAGAAATTTCGAATAACACTATGTTACCTCAATGGGGATATGCACACCCCAATGATAAGAATATCATTTTCTTCTTGACAATAGGAAGAGGAAATTCAAAACCTCCAAATATAATCGATGGAATTTTTCCAATAGAGTTGATACTATGAACTTGAGGTTGTTTCCTCGGAAAGTGTACCGTATGCTCATTGCCATTAACATGAAAAGTGAAATTGCCTTTAGTGCAATCAATAACAGCCCCTGCAGTATTCAAAAAGGGTCTTCCAAGAATAATAGACATACTATCGTCCTCGGGAATATCAAGAATAACAAAGTCCGTTAAAATAGTAACATTTGCAACCACAACGGGCACATCCTCACAAATACCGACAGGTATAGCAGTTGATTTATCAACCATTTGCAAAGATATTCCAGTAGGTGTCAACTTATTCAAATCAAGTCTACGATATAAAGAGAGAGGCATAACACTAACACCGGCTCCAAGATCACATAAAGCAGTTTTAACATAGTTTCTTTTAATGGAGCATGGTATAGTTGGTACACCGGGATCTCCAAGTTTCTTTGGTATTCCACCCTTAAAGTATAATTAGCAAGCATGGTGGAAATTTCAGCTTCCGGTATCTTTCTTTTATTTGTAACAATATCTTTCATATACTTAGCATAAGGATTCATTTTGAGCATATCAGTTAATCGCATACGCAAAAGGATAGGTCTGATCATTTCAGCAAAGCGCTCAAAATCCTCATCATCCTTTTTCTTGGATGGTTTGGGAGGAAAAGGCATGGGTTTCTGAACCCAAGGCTCTCTTTCCTTACCGTGTTTCCTAGCAACAAAGTCTTTCTTATCATAACGTTGATTCTTTGATTGTGGGTTATCAAGATCAACAGCCAGTTCAATTTCTATATCATTATCATTACTAGGTTGAGCATCATCATGAACATTATCACTAGTTTCAGGTTCATTACCAGATTGTGTTTCAGCATCAGAGATAGAAATATCATTTGGATTCTCAGGTGTTTCAGTAATAGGTTCACTAGAAGCATGCAAAGTCCTATCATTTTTCTTTTTCTTCCTATTAGAAGGACTAGGTGCATCCACATTATTTCTCTGAGAATCTTGCTCAATTCTCTTAGGGTGGCCTTCAGGATACAGAGGTTCTTGAGTCATTCTACCACCTCTAGTCATAACTCTAATAGTGTTATCATTATTCTTACTATTCAATTCATTGAGCAAATCATTTTGAGCTTTAAGTACTTGTTCTACTTGAGTGTTAACCATAGAAGCATGTTTACTGATAAGTTTAAGTTCACCTTTGACACTAGCCATATACTTACCCAAGTGTTCAAGCATATCTGAATTGTATTTCAATTGTCTACCAAAATAAGCATTAAAATCTTCTTGCTTAACCATAAATTTATCGAACTCATCTAAGCATGGGCTAGCAAATTTAGTAAACGGGATTTCAGCTTTATCATATCTATAGAGAGAATTTACCTTTACTACCTATGTCGGGTTATCAGGACCATGAGTTTCTTCAATAGGAGATGGATTAAGGTCATATGTTTCTTCAACAGGCGGTAAATTAAGACCGTGTATTTCTTCAATAGGAGGTCAATTCTTAACATCTGCAGCTTTAATACCTTTTTCTTTCATAGATTTCTTTGCCTCTTGCATATCTTCAGGACTGAGAAATAGAACACCCCTCTTCTTCGGAGTTGGTTTAGGAATAGGCTCAGGAGTTGGTTCAGGAAGTGTCCAACTATTTTCATTTTTCAACATATTATTCAATAGAATTTCGGCTTCATCCGGCGTTCTTTCCCTGAAAACAGAACCAGCACAACTGTCTAGGTAATCTCTGGAGGCATCGGTTTGTCCATTATAAAAGATATCAAGTATTTCATTTTTCTTAAGAGGATGATCAGGCAAAGCATTAAGTAATTGGAGAAGCCTCCCCCAAGCTTGTGGGAGACTCTCTTCTTCAATTTGCACAAAATTATATATATATCCCTTAAAGCAGCTTGTTTCTTATGAGCAGGGAAATATTTAGCAGAGAAGTAATAAATCATATCCTGGGGACTACGCACACAACCAGGATCAAGAGAATTAAACCATATCTTAGCATCACCCTTTAATGAGAACAGAAATATTTTAAGGATATAAAAGTAACGAGTTCTCTCATCATTAGTGAACAGGGTGGCTATATCATTTAATTTAGTAAGATGTGCCACAACAGTTTCAGATTCATAGCCATGAAAAGGATTAGATTCAACCAAAGTAATTATATCAGGATCAACAGAGAATTCATAATCCTTATCAGTAACAAAGATAGGTGAAGTAGCAAAAGCAGGGTCAGGTTTCATCCTAGCATTTAGAGATTGCTTATTCCATTTAGCTAATAACATCTTAAGTTCATAACTATCTTTGCAAGCTAAAATAGCTAAAGAAGCTTCTTTATCAAAAACATAACCCTTAGGAATAACGGGCAAGTCTTCATCATCACTTTCATCAATATTATCAGATTCAATATTTTCATTCTCTCTAACCCTAGCAAGTTGTTCATAAAGAAATTCACCAAGTGGCACAGTAGTATCAAGCATAGAAGTAGTTTCATCATAAGTATCATGCATAGCAGAAGTGGCATCATCAATAACATGTGACATATCAAAATGAATAGCAGAAGCAGGTTTAGGTGTCGCAAGCTTACTCAAAACAGAAGGTGAATCAAGTGCGGAGCTAGATGACAGTTCCTTAACCTCCCCTCATAGTTGAGGGATAAATCTTGGTTTTTGGATCTCTCAAGTTCTTCATAATGATAAGAAGATATAAATCCCATGTGACTCAAAGAATAGAGCTATGCTCCCCGGCAACGGCGCCAGAAAATAGTCTTGATAACCCACAAGTATAGGGGATCGCAACAATTTTTGAGGGTAGAGTATTCAACCCAAATTTATTGATTCGACACAAGGGGAGCTAAAAAATATTCTCAAGTATTAGCAGTTGAGTTTTGAATTCAACCACACATGGAAACTTAATATCGGCAGCAAAGTATTTAGTAGCAAAGTAATATGATAGTAGTGGTAACAGTAGCAAAAGTAATGTTTTTGGTATTTTGTAGTGATGATAGCAATAGCAACAAAAAAGTAAATAAGCGAAGAACAATATATGGAAAGCTCGTAGGCAATGGATCGGTGATGGAGAATTATGCCGGATGCGGTTCATCATGTAACAATCATAACATAGGGTGACACAGAACTAGCTCCAATTCATCAATGTAATGTAGGCATGTATTCCGAATATAGTCATACATGCTTATGGAAAAGAACTTGCATGACATCTTTTGTCCTACCCTCCCGTGGCAGCGGGGTCCTAGCGGAAACTAAGGGATATTAAGGCCTCCTTTTAATAGAGTACCGGAACAAAGCATTAGCACATAGCGAATACATGAACTCCTCAAACTATGGTCATCAGCGGTAAGTATCCCGATTATTGTCACTTCGGGGTTAACGGATCATAACACATAATAGGTGACTATAGACTTGCAAGATAGGATCAAGAACTCTCATATATTGATGAAAACAAAATAGGTTCAGATCTGAAATCGTGGCACTCGGGCCCTAGTGACAAGCATTAAGTATAGCAAAGTCATAGAAACATTAATCTCAGAACATAGTGGATACTAGGGATCAAACCCTAACAAGACTAACTCGATTACATGATAAATCTCAACCAACCCATCACCGTCCAACAAGCCTACGATGGAATTACTCACGCACGGCGGTGAGCATCATGAAATTGATGATGGAGGATGGTTGATGATGACGACGGCGATGGATTCCCCTCTCCGGAGCCCCGAACGGACTCCAGATCAGCCCTCTCGAGAGGTTTTAGGGCTTGGCGGCGGCTCCGTATCGTAAAACGTGATGAATACTTCTCTCTGATTTTTTTTCTCCCCGAAAGCAAATATATAGAGTTGGAGTTGAGGTCGAAGGAGATCCAGGGGGCCCATGAGGTATGGGGGCGCGCCCTAGGGGCGCAGGCGCGCCCCCACCCTCGTGGACAGGTGGTGGGCCCCTGGTCTTCATCTTTTGCAAGGATTTTTTATTATTTCTGAATAGATGTTCCGTGAAGTTTCAGGTCATTCGGAGAACTTTTGTTTGTGCACATAAATAACACCATAGCAATTCTGCTGAAAACAGCGTTAGTCCGGGTTAGTTCCATTCAAATCATGCAAGTTAGGAGTCCAAAACAAGGGCAAAAGTGTTTGGAAAAGTAGATACGACGAAGACGTATCAGCAGCCTCTAAGACGTCCTCAAAATAATGCTCCGGTGTGTGATGGTCCTTGCCCTTGGGTGGACCCTGCACTGCAACATCGACGGCCCTCATCTTCCCCCAGTACGTCTTGACTCGGGCAAAGGCCATCTGTGCAGCTTCATTGCACGCCCACCGCTTTACGGCGTCGATACGTGGCACCGCATCAGCAAGCCGCCGCACCCAGCCAAAATAGCTATTCGGAATCGGCTCAGTC
Source organism: Triticum urartu (assembly GCF_056163025.1). NCBI lineage: Eukaryota > Viridiplantae > Streptophyta > Magnoliopsida > Poales > Poaceae > Triticum > Triticum urartu. Next base: position 299,804,423 of record NC_141877.1, read on the forward strand.
GGCCATAGCTGAAGTATGACATTCTTCATGGCAGCCCCGGACATCCTGTGAAGCTCGGCTCATTGGGACATCTGTTCATTCAGTAGTAGAGGGCATTTTGATACGCCGAACTATGACCAGAAAAGCTTCTTCGTCACATACCCCTCTTGTGCTTGGTAAAAATGCGCCGCATCGGATGAACTCTTCGGCAGGTCCAAAAACACATCTGGAGAACTCCACACTTGGTTAAGCTAAGCATAATTCGGATCTCCAAACTTAGTCTGTAATAAAAAGGGCTTACCAGCCGCAATCTCCCCAGCTTGCCAGATCTCCTCACGAGCTGCTCTGGATTCAGACCGCGCTTCTCTTGCCTCTCATAAGGCCTTGTCAAGTTCAGCCATTTTGGCTTCATTTTCCTTCTCAAGAAGTTCACAGCGGCTAGCGGCATTTTTCAGTTCGAGCGCCATCATGGATATCTTCTCCTTGTCTTGGCACCGAGTAGCTTGTTCGGCTTTTAACTCAGTCGATGCCTTTTCGACAGCTGCATCATTAAACCGGGCCCGCTCCTTGGCCCGGGCCAGCTTCGCTCGAAGTATTTCAACGGCGGTAGCACCATCTGCAGTCATGCATATTCCAGTATATAACTTTCAGCGTTATGCTTATATAACAAAAATGTACGTGAAGGGACTGCCCCGAATATATACCTTACGCCTCGTCAAGACGCATATTGATTAATGCAATGTCATCCCCATCCACGTCAAGCTTCCGCTGCAGCTCGGTAATATCCGTAGTCTGGGAAGTAGCCAGGGGGAAGGCAGCCTGTGTTCAAGTTAATCAGATTAGTCCTTGAATATTTCTTCTTGGTCCTCCGTTCGCCTCCCATGGGAAGCCAACCGAGTATCAGGGGCTACTACATATACACAGGTGCATCTTTGCAAATAAAATATAGTTGAAAACATTACATCACAAACCTCAAAGCCTCTCAGCAGGCCCACGAAGGCCTCATTCAATCCGCTTTTCGCGGACAAGATCTTTTCGACCACCTTGCCCATCAAGGTAAGATGTTCCTCTGAGATGGACGCCTGTCGTAGCATGTTCGTCAATATATCCAGCGCCTCTAGGTCTCCGTAGGCTGCCGTAGGGGTAAGGCCTCCCTTTGAAGGGATTCGTTCATTCGTATCCGGCTACAGACCGGACTATTCGGGGCCTTCATTGTCGGTCCCCGGACCCTGGGCCACCGAGGTGTTACCTTCGGGTAATGTCTTCATCATCCCTTGCACCACTTCTGGGTCAGGGAGACCCTCCGTGACGACACCTTGAAGTCGTCCTCCCTATTTGGCGGAGAGGCCGGTGGAGGCATCTTGCTTTCCATCATTTCGGGGAGAAGGTCCCCTGAGGAAGAGGATTGTTGAAGAAGACTGTGTGCCGAACTGCAAAAAATATATATGCCAGGCATCATAAGAAAAGAACGGGACATGTTTAAAACATCCTTGTTCACTTACGATTTGGCCTGAGGCTTGTCCTCGTCATGAGACTACGCTTCGGCGTCCTTCAAGCCCGAGCCACCCGACAGAGGCATCTTGCCTCGCTTAGGAGCCTGTTCCTCCCAATCTTCGGAGGCGGCCCTTTTCTTCCCATGAGGGGAGGAGACAGTGGGCCCACCTTCCCTCTTGTCTTCGGATGAGGGAATTTTGATTCCTCTGGACACAATGTCGGATGTACCCTTGGAATAGGGGTCATCTTTGGCCTTCCCACTCTCCACCTCGCCCTCCTTCACATGCCTCTGGTACGGTGCCAGGGCTAGCATCCTTGTTAAAATAGGATTCACTGAGCCTTCAGGAGAGGGGCCGAACACATCATTAGTCCCGCCTTCTTTATCCAGCCCTGGAGGAAGATAACCTGCTGAGTGCCATATTACGGTATGCGTAATTATAGAGTGTTCGGAAGACAAGTGCTTACCGGGGTATCCAGACGGTTGCAGTTAAGGCCAGCGTCCGCGGTAGTATCCGGCCAATGTTTTCGCTTCCCAAAAAACAACTTCCACATCCCTTCGTACATAGTTGATACGTCTCCAACGTATCTATAATTTTTGATTGTTCCATTCTATTATATTATCAACTTTGGACGTTTATGGGCTTTATTATACACTTTTATATTATTTTTGGGACTAACCTATTAACCCAGAGCCCAGTGCCAGTTTCTGTTTTTTCCTTGTTTTAGAGTATCGCAGAAAAGGAAAATCAAATGGAGTCCAATTGACCTGAAACTTCACGAAACTTATTTTTGGAAGGAAAGCAACCCGGGAGACTTGGAGTCCACGTAAGGGAAGCAACGAGGAAGCCACGAGGTAGGGGGGTGTGCCCACCCCCCTGGGCGCACCCTCCACCCTCGTGGGCCCCTCGTGGCTCCCCTGACATACTTCTTCTGTCTATATATCTCCATATACCCTAAAACGATCGGGGAGCACAATAGATCAGGAGTTCCACCTCCAGAAGCCTCCGTAGCCACCGAAAACCAATCTAGACCCGTTCTGGCACCCTGCCGGAGGGGGAATCCCTCTCTGGTAGCCATCTTCATCATCCCGGTGCTCTCCATGATGAGGAGGGAGTAGTTCTCCCTCGGGGCTGAGGGTATGTACCAGTAGCTATGTGTTTGATCTCTCTCTCTCTCTCTCTCTCTCGTGTTCTTGACGTGATACGATCTTGATGTATCGCGAGCTTTGCTATTATATTTGGATCCTATGATGTTTCTTACCCCCTCTACTCTCTTGTAATGGATTGAGTTTCCCCTTTGAAGTTATCTTATCGTATTGAGTCTTTAAATACTTGAGAACACTTGATGTATGTCTTGTCATGCGTATCTGTGGTGACAATGGGATATCACGTGATTCACTTGATGTATGTTTTGGTGATCAACTTGCGGGTTCCGCCCATGAACCTATGCATAGGGGTTGGCACACGTTTTTCGTCGTGATTCTCTGGTAGAAACTTTGGGGCACTCTTTGAGGTTCTATGTGTTGGTTGAATAGATGAATCTGAGATTGTGTGATGCATATCGTATAATCATACCCACGGTTACTTGAGGTGACATTGGAGTATCTAGGTGACATTAGGGTTTTTGTTGATTTGTGTCTTAAGGTGTTATTCTAGTACGAACTCTAGGGCTGTTTGTGACACCTATAGGAATAGCCCAACGGATTGATTGGAAAGAATAACTTTGAGGTGGTTTTGTACCCTACCATAATCTCTGCGTTTGTTCTCCGCTATTAGTGACTTTGGAGTGACTCTTTGTTGCATGTTTAGGGATAGTTATATGATCCAATTATGTTATTATTGTTGAGGGAACTTGCACTAGTGAAAGTATGAACCCTAGGCCTTGTTTCAACGCATTGCAATACCGTTTACGCTCACTTTTATCATTAGTTACCTTGCTGTTTTTATATTTTCAGATTACAAAAACCTTTATCTACCATCCATATTGCACTTGTATCATCATCTCTTCGCCGAACTAGTGCACCTATACAATTTACCATTGTATTGGGTGTGTTGGGGACACAAGAGACTCTTTTTTATTTGGTTGCAGGGTTGCTTGAGAGAGACCATCTTCATCCTACGCCTCCTACGGATTGATAAACCTGAGGTCATCCACTTGAGGGAAATTTGCTACTGTCCTACAAACCTCTGCACTTGGAGGCCCAACAACGTCTACAAGAAGAAGGTTGTGTAGTAGACATCAATAGTGCCGAAGAAGTGTTGGAGGGTTTGTGGTCCTTCCGGATTGAGCTCCCACATGCGGCGAGACCTGCGCTGGCAAGGCAGGATTCGGCGAACTAGCATCACTTGAATCACGTTGACAAGATCGATGTGTCTCTCTAGGAGGGTTCGGATGCGGCTCTGTAAAGTCTGCACTTCATCAACTGATCCCCAGTCCAGCCCCTTGTTAATCCATGATGCAAGCTGTGGCGGAGGGCCGGAACGAAACGCAGGAATAGCTGCCCACTTGGTGCTACGGGGTTCCGTGACATAAAACCATTCTCGCTGCCATTGGTGGGAGGCTTCGGTGAAAGAGCCTTTTGGCCGAAGAGTGTTGGTAAGCTTGCTCACTACAGCACCACCGCACTCCGCCTGTTCCCCGTCAACTACCTTCGGCTTCACACTAAAGGTCTTGAGCCATAAGCCAAAGTGTGGGGGCATTCGGAGGAAGGCCTCGCACGTAATGATAAACGCCGAGATATGGAGGATAGAGTCCGGGGCTAGATCATGAAAATCTAATCCATAATAAAACATTAGTCCATGGACAAAGGGATGAAGAGCGAACCCTAGCCCCCGGAGGAAGTGGGAGATGAATACGACCCTCTCGCCAGATTTGGGGGTCAGAATAAACTGTCCATGAGCAGGAAGCCTGTGGTGGACCTCCGCGGTCAAATATCTGGCCGCCCGAAGCTTTACGATATCCTCCTCTGTAACGGAGGAAGCTACCCATCGGCCTTGAGAGCTGGGTCCGGACATGATGGGGAGTCTTGAAGCAATGAAGTCGAACCTTGGGTGCTAGAACTCGAGGTTGGGAAGGCTGAGGAGAGGTTTGGCATAAAAAGACAGCCCTTGGTTCCTTTATAAAGGCAGCGGGTATTGAACGCCTCCTCCTAAGCCTAAGAACCTACCTATTCCTAAGGAATCTTTTCCGTAGGACGGTTGGGTTACCCACGTTCGTATTGATGAAAATCCCGCAATAAGGGGACACGATCTCTGCTTCGACAAGACGTACCAATAAAAACCATGCCCCGAAACATGGAATGGCGGGACGGGAGACGGCTCGAAATAATGACTGGGAAGCGTGACGTCACGTTACTAAAGTTGTGAGCAGATTGGATTCGTGAAATACTATACTCTCTACGACTGTGTGTTGTAGATCCGGACACGTTTGTTTCGTCCAAAGACTGTTATGGAGTTCGGAAGGAGGAACCTGCCTTGCAATGCCGAAGACAGATCTATGCACCGGATACCTTGTCATTGAAGCCAGGTTCATGGGCTACTGAGGGAGTCCTGGACTAAGGGGTCCTCGGGCGTCTGACCTGTTAGCCATGGGCCGGACTGATGGGCTGTGAAGATACGAAGACCGAAGACTGCACCGGTGTCCAGATGGGACTCTCCTTGGCGTGGAAGGCAAGCTTGGCGACCAAATATGTAGATTCCTTTCTTTGTAACCGACCTTGTGTAACCCTAGATCCTCCCGGTGCTTATATAAACCGAGGACTTAGTTCGGATAGGGCAGATTCATTATCATAGCCATACCAGCTAGACCTCTGGGGTTTAGCCATTACGATCTCGAGATAGATCGGTTCTTGTAATACTCATATTCATCAATATCAATCAAGCAGGACGTAGGGTATTACCTCCATAGAGAGGGCCCGAACCTGGGTAAACATCGTGTCCCTTGTCTCCTGTTACCATCGACCTTAGACGCACAGTTCGGGACCCCCTACCCGAGATCCGCCGGTTTTGACACCGACACCCCCCTTCCCTAGTCCAATTCGGACTAGAGGGGGAGGGGCGCGCGGCCCTGCCTTGGCCGACCCTCTCTCTCTCTCCACTAAGGCCCATGTTGGCCCATTAATCCCCGCGGGGGTTCCGATAACCCCCCGGCACTCCGATAATTATCCGCTGACCCCTGGAACTCATCCGGTGTCCGAATATAGTCATCCAATACATCAATCTTTATGTCTAGACCATTTCAAGACTCCTCGTCATGTCTGTGATCACATCCGGGACTCCGAACTATCTTCGGTTCATCAAAACACATAAACTCATAATACCGATCGTCATCGAACATTAAGCGTGTGGACCCTACGGGTTCGAGAACTATGTAGACATGACTGAGAGACGTCTCCGGTCAATGACCAATAGCGGAACCTAGATGTTCATATTGGCTCCCACATATTCTACGATCTTTATCGGTCAAACCGCATGACGATATATGTTGGTCCCTTTGTCATCGGTATGTTACTTGCCCGAGATTCGATCGTCGGTATCTCAATACCTAGTTCAATATCGTTACCAGCAAGTCTCTTTACTCGTTCCGTAATGCATCATCCCGTAACTAAATCATTAGTCACATCGCTTGCAAGGCTTATAGTGATGTGCATTACCGAGAGGGCCCAGAGATACCTCTCCGATACTCGGAGTGACAAATCCTAATCTCGATCTATGCCAACTCAACAAACACCATCGGAGACACCTATAGAGCATCTTTATAGTCACCCAGTTACGTTGTGACGTTTGATAGCACACTAAGTGTTCCTCCGGTATTCGGGAGTTGCATGATCTCATAGTCATAGGAACATGTATAAGTTATGGGGAAAGCAATAGCAACAAACTAAATGATCATCGTGCTAAGCTAACGGATGGGTCAAAGTCAATCACATCATTCTCTGATGATGTGATCTCGTTAATCAAATGACAACTCATGTCTATGGTTAGGAAACATAACCATCATTGATTCAACGAGCTAGTCAAGTAGAGGCATACTAGTGACACTCTGTTTGTCTATGTATTCACACATGTACTAAGTTTCCGGTTAATACAATTCTAGCATGAATAATAAACATTTATCATGATATAAGGAAATATTAATAACAACTTTATTATTGCCTCTAGGGCATATTTCCTATAGAGGCTACACCGCGATGGCGGCGCAGTCCCCAGTGTAGTGTAGTGCGCGTGGCGTCCGTGTTGGGTGTGCACGGAACACCCACCACACGCTCCGCCGCCAATGCCTGTCGGCAACTGTCGCCGGCTGCCGTTGCCGCCACACCACCGTCGAAAGCCAGGGCCATCACTCGCTCCGCCGCCGCGGCCTAAAGGTGGGAGGTGGCCGTCGTGGCTGCCACCCCACTGCCGGCCACCGTGGCCATCACCCGCTCTGCCACCGCGGCCCAAAGGCGGGAGGTGGTGGTCGTGGCCGCCACCCCGTCATCGGCTGCCGTGGCCACCAGCCCACCTTCGACCGCCGGGCTCATCACCCGCTCCGCCACCGCCGCCCGAAGGCGGGAGGCGGAGGTGGATGCCCGCACGTGCGTCAGTGACCTTGCGTGCTACACCGAGTTCCTGTGGGAGGAGGAGGAGCGCCGCGTCGAGCATGCAAAGAGCCTTACCGCCACCATGGCCGCGGCACATGTCGCCTTAGAGGCGAGGAATCAGGAGATCTACGAGGAGAACCACCACTTCGAGAGGGGTCGTATGGAGCGCTAGAGGGCGTTCGAGATGAGCGTCGCTAAAGCTGCAACAGCGGTAGGTACCGTATTGTGGTTGCCCAGCTCATCGATAGGCTCCTCCTCCTCCGCCTCTTACTGAGCGCGCTCGGCAGAGGAGAGGCAGCCGGAAGTAGTACAAAGCCCCTCCACAATAGTAGTATTTAGGGGTTATTTTTTAGTTTATCTGACTATAGATGTGGTGGAACTGTACAATGTACTTAAAATTAGCTAGTATATATAGTTGAACTAGCTATTTCAGTACGTGGTTGGCAACAATTGGGGAAAAGTTTTGTCAGTTCAGCTGTCGAGTTGAACTATTTGTATAAATTAAGAATGACTGCTTAATCTATGAATGAAATCTATGCTTAATTACTGAATTTTAGTTGCATAAATTAGATACTGCTAGTGATTTTTAGCTTCGTATTTTGACAAATCGCAGTGTTACAAGGTTGACAAATAGCAATGTTACTAGATCAACAAATGTCAATCTTTTCAGTTTGACAAATGGTAACATACCCAATATGACAGATGCAAACCGCACCAAATTGTTTGTAAGTGGTTGCACACGGGTCATCCAAAAAGAACCGTTTGCATTGAAGAGATGCACAAATCCTACTCTCGCTTTGCATCATGTCATCCCGGGGTCGACGGGCGGGGGGGGGGAGGACGGCAGCTGGCGGTGCTGAGAGGTAGCATTCGACGGCAGTGCCCCATGCCGCTGAGGGGGGCACACACATGGAGAGGAAGGCGGGCGGCCATGGAAGTCAAACGGCTCGCTTCCCAGTGAGCCTGCGCAGCGTACAACTCGCATGCTTCCTGGTGAGCCTGCGCATTCGAGGACAGCTTGCACTCCTCTCGGTCAGCCTGCGCACCGGACTACGCTCGCACGCCTCCCGTTCGGTCAAGGTCAAGCACCTGTCCGCACGGCACCTCCTACAACCATTAAAACCAAGACACGTGGCGTCACGTGAATGGTTAACAAAACACACACGGTTTGAATTATACAAATGTTTGAGATATTAAAGTGGCGGCTATTTTTTTCAAAATGCCTTTGTTGGTTGTTATTATTCGAGTGCGCCTTCTCTCAAAATGGACACGAAAAATACCATAGCATGTCGGGTGCCATTCCATGATAGCATGCCAAGTTTCATGAATTTCAGACGAGTTCTGGATTTACTAGAATTTTAAAACCAAGCATCTCAATGTTTTGTCGGCAATCAACGGTGCCCTGGTGTTTGAAATTCATTCCCATTTCTTGCATGGGACCTAAGCATGCACCCAAGGACACAGATTTGATTTTTCAACCAATTTATATGCATTGGAGCATGTCCATGTAGTTCAAATTTGAATTATGCACATAAATGCATTGAAAACTCAGTTAATGCATAAAAATGTCCAAACGAACCCTGAAAAATCACAAAAAATGACACAACACTCCTGTTGTTCATTGTTGACACGAGAAACTTTTTGGAAGCAATAAGACGCAATGGATAACGTTTTGTCCCCAAAGGTGGGACATTCCCTACCGAAACCATCATGCTTGTTGTGAGAAGCTCTGGTTTGTGATAAGCATATACCCAAACCTGCCCCAAATGGGACACAAATTTTACCACGGCATGTTGATGCCGCTCCATGGTAGCATGCCAAGTTTCATGAATTTTAGACGAGTTTTGGATTTACTAGAATTTAAAAACCAGGCATCTCAATGTTTTGCCGGCAATGAACGGTGCCCTAGTGTTTGAAATTCATTCCCATTTCTTGCATGGGACCTAAGCATGCACCCAAGGACAAGGATTTGATTTTTCAACGAATTTATATGCACTGGAGCATGTGCATGTAGTTCAAATTTGAATTATGCACATAAATGCATTAAAAACTCAGTTAATGCATGAAAATGTCCAAATGAACCATGAAAAATCACAAAAATTGACACAACACTCCTGTTTTTCTATGTTGACACGAGAAATTTTTTGGAAGCAATAAGAGGCAATGGATATCGTTTCGTCCCCAAAGGTGGGGCGTTCCTTACCGAAACAATCATGCTTGTTGTGAGAAGCTCTGGTTTGTGAGAAGCATATACGCAAACCTGCCCCAAATGGGACAAAAATCTACCATGGCATGTTGATGCCACTCCATGATAGCATGCCAAGTTTCATGAATTTCAGACGACTTTTGGATTTACTAGAATTTAAAAACCAGGTATCTCAATGTTTGCGGCCGAGTGACGGTGGCGGGGTGTTTGACATTCACTCCCATTTCTTGCATGGGACCTAAGCAGGCAACCAAGGACACAGATTTGAATTTCCAACTAATTTATATGCATTAGAGCATGTGCCTGTAGTTTAAATTTGAATTATGCACATGAATGCACAGAAAACTCAGTTAATGTATAAAAATGTCCAAGCGAACCCCGAAAAATCCCAAAAATTGACACAACACTCCTGTTGTTCTATGTTGAAACTAGAAAAAAATTGAAATCGAGAAGGGGCAATGGATATCGTTTCGTCCAGAAAGGTGAAATGTTCCTCATCGAAACCATCACACTTGTTGTGTGAGAAGCTCTGGTTTATGAGAAGCTTATACTCAAACCTGCTTCAAATGGAACAAAAATTTTACCACGGCATGTTGATGCTGCTCCATGATAGCATGCCAAGTTTCATGAATTTCGGACGAATATTGGATTTACTAGAATTACAAAAGCAAGTACGTCGACGTTTGCCGGAGAGCCACGGTGCCGTGGTGTTCGAATTTCATTCCCATTTCTTGCATGGGAGATAAGCATAAACCCATGGACACATATATGATTTTACAACCCATGTTGGTGCACCGGAGCATTGCATGTAGTTTAACTTTGAATTGTGCGCCTGAAATGGCTAGAAAACCAATTTAATGTATAAAATGTTCTACGAACCCTGAATAATTCCAATTCTTTTATGACACACATATAGTTTCATGTTCACTCCAGATAAAAGGTCTAGCAATTCAAACACCGTCCATTGCCGTTGTGACCCATTATGTAATTCATTTCAAGATGAAAAATCAAGTAGATCGCACACAGTTTATTATCACCAACCATGTGAGATGCAACACAAAATATCCTGGAGCATCGTTGGTGTATAGTACGCCTATAGCTTACGCGAGAAGGTGCGTCGGCTACAATCCACAGCCGACGTCTCAAACACACTGGCTTGCTCCCCAAATATCATTTCACTGTTCAATCATCATCGGTGAAAGATGGGCACGTGGACCCGTGTCGTGAGGGCAACTTCGGTGGCCCACTCCGGCGAGAGCGCGACCACAGCTGCCATACGCGTGCTAACAAGGTGCATGAGCGCGGCCGCAATTTGCGACCGGGCGACCATGGCAGCCCAAACGGCACTGTTGCTTCTCAGGTGGTGGCGGCAACATCTGGCTCGGGGATAACAACTGTCGAGAGCGGCACAACAGCTGTCCGTTCCGCAGCGGTGGCCTTAGCCCTAATGGAGGCCGCCCACGCCCAGCTCCTGGCGGTCACCGCACAAATCGAACGAAGCTTTTCCAACAATGGTCGGCAACCCACGGCCAAAGAGCTAGCAATCACCGAGAGCGTTCGAGCAGCCGCTCGTTCCTCTGTTGCATACCTTGCGACGTCGGAGCCCGTCCAAGCCCTGATCATGTTCGCCCACACACAGCTCGTGGCGGCCTTTTCCAAAGAGATGGCGGACGCGGATGGCGAGATGCTTGCCGAGTATGGTGCGATGGATGCCATGGAGCCCCTTCCCCAGGAGACCGTCGGGCGCGAGTTGGACGTGGAGAAGGCAGCGGAGATTGACGAGCACCAGCCGTAGTAGTACTCTTTGTTTTGTTTAATTAAGAGCGTCGATATTTAATTTGTTAGAGTAATGTTTAGGTCAGCTAGCTCTATTTAATTGTTGAACTTGCTCGATTAAGAAGTTAGTCTCCTTTGTGTACCCAAATTATGCAATGACGTGGATGACTACTGTAACCATGGAAATTTGAACCAAAATTTTTGACGTTCAAACTCATCACACATGGGTTAAGCTATCAGAACCATTTGTGATGTTCACATATCGTACACAGTTTTGAATAAGGGACCGTGTCTGATGACACTTTGCGCGCCAGTTTTTTCGCTGAAGCGATTCCAATTTTTTGGCTTCTGCAGAAATATCTACCTCCCCGCCCCCTCCCCCTTACCAAAAGCCACATTTCCCCTGTTTCTGCCTTCCTTTCCAAGTTGAAACCTTCACTCCTTGCTTACAGCGCCGCCTCCTCGTCGGCGACCCTCCTTCATGCTGCTCGACCTCGTCTATCTAGGCAGGTAATCCACACCCGACCCCCATCCTCCTCCTCCTTCCACATCCCACATGCCCCGACCGCCGGCGCGAGCGTGACACCTTCCACCCAAATCACCGTCCCCTCCACGAAATAAGCACGGCCTTAAGCCATGGTGCACGCATTATAGCTAGGATCGCAAGGAGCAGTTGGTAGCGGAGAAGCAAATCACGGCCGCACGCGCGGATGAGGTCGTGATGGCTCCCATTCGTGCTGACCCCCAGATCTTGAAGGAGCACCTTGCCATTTGCTAGCTACGCCGGTTAAGCATGCTCGGTTTACCCGTTGCATGTGCTGCTCCCGCCTTTCCTTCACAAATTCTAGTGAATTGTGCTATCTAATTTTACCATGCAATCTGTTGCTCTAGTGTATATGTTCTATATGTCGTGCAGTGTGGTGCTCACTTATTAACTATTTAATTAGTTGTTGTCTTCATTTAACTGTTTGGTTCAATTCTGCAAATGTGATGCTCAATTCTTCAGGCTGCAATTTTGTATTGTCTTCCATGTGAGAAATAAATCGAATTTATCTTTACAAAATACATGAGAAACGAATACAATTTCTATATTTCCAAGTTGTCAGGCATGCTTGGTTTGGTTATACATTCTGCAATGTGGTGCTCAGTTAACGTTTGGTTCATTTGTGTTGTGGTGTTTAGTTAACTGTTTGGTTCAATTCTCCAATGCGATGTTCAAATAGTTGTGGGTGCATTCTATTATTGTATACCATGTGAGGAATAAATTGAATTTGGCTGTAGTAAATACTTAACCTGATGACTAACTACCTTATATGTGTTGCAGGGAAACAATGGAAAGCACTGAGGTTTACAATCAAGGTTAGCACGTGCACGGTCCGTTGTCTAATAGCACATTATTATGCAATTGCAGGAACCATTCTAATATTTTGGTTTTTAACAATTTGGTCTTGCACATGTAGGTCCTGTTGTCGGAGGTTTTGACCCACTGTTCGACCCTTCTTGCATATGGGGAAATGAGTTGTCCATGAATATCAATCAAGTCAAGAAACTCAGAAAGATTGTTAGGATAAAGAAATTAGCAACAAAAAACAATAAGATCTTTGTCTGCACAATGAAGAAGACATCAGTTCACTACAAGATGGTTTTTTTATTCCTTTGCCCCATTTCCAATATAGAGAAGATATTTATGCACATCCTTGTTTTCAGGCCTTTCCAAAGCAGTTCACTGATGATTACCTCTCAACCCATCTCTATGGTCAGGAGGCGAGGAAGGTTTTCATACAACACACACGGTTCAATATTGAAGTGTTCCTGAAGAGGATGAAGGACGGACGGTCAATCATCCACATACACTGGCCTAAAATTGCAAAGACCTTCAACATGAATGAAGGCTCAATATTCGCCTTCCGCTTCAGCAGTTTTCCAGATGAGATGCATCTGTCTATATACCGTCTATGATGCTAATTTCAAAAGGTTCTACATGTTGCATGTGAAAATTGGTGCTGGTGTAGTTGTGTAATGGGGTAGCTAAGTGCTGAAGCTATATCATGTTGTACTCTGATGTATTTAAATTATGAAATTCTACTTTCTTAATATGGAAATGAAATATATTACGTGCTTAATATGAATGTCAATTAGATTAATAAATGGATTATTAATAATAGGGCAATTAGCTTGCTAATGGCGAATTAGTCTGCTAATTGGGTTTTGCTATTGCAAACGGTTGTTGAAAAAATACCGTGGGCGATGATCTCAGGCAACATACACAGTTTCTAGGAATAAATCGTGTTGGATCAATGAACAATCACACACGACTTTCTCTTGAAAATTGTTTGCGTTAGGCCACCTTGCGCAAATGTTTACCACATAAAAACTGTGTGTGATGGATAACATTTGCCACACAGTTTCTTCTATGGACCGTGTGTGATACATTCAATAACGCAAATGATTTAACGGGAAAAATTGTGTGTGATGTGCCTGTGAACGGAAATGTTTTCCTTGGAGCGACTGTGTGGGATGTACTTGCGACCGAAAACAATTTTGCCGTATAATTGTATTTTTAGCTCTACTGTACGTATTTCCGTATTTGAGCGCTCGCCGGTCGCACACGACCTCATTTTGCCGAGCGTGTGTGCCAGGAGGGCATATCCCCGATGCTTTCTAGGTCGTGTGGGAAGGACCCCCTATCACCCACACTCACTTGGTGACGGTTCCAAATGTCGCCGCGGAAAGGGGTTAAAAACCGTTTGTATAGGACTGACGCGTACCAGTGTTGGTTTTACATGACACAAGTGAAACGTCACAAAATAGCGCACGTTTTGTAGTGACCTCTCTGGTGGTGTCGTGTGCCGCTCGTGCGCCCTCTTACCCTCCTCGTATGAGGGTATTACCATGAGGGTCCTCCCTGTGCGCGCGGTGGGACGTGGCCGTCGTGCACCGCGATTTAGAAGGTGCCTCCCTCACCTCCGCCTGGGTTTAGTTCAGGGTCAGTTGTGATGAGGGGAGTGTGGCGGCGCAGCGATAGCAACCGCGTCGCAAGGCGCTACGAGAGACGCCGGGGTGAGACTAGAGGCTATCCGCTTCCACGAGTTCCACCAGTTCTCAAACCCAGGGCCCTACGTGGGGGTTTTCCTCCAAGGGCACTGGGGGCACAGGAGGAAAGAGCGCATGAATTGCAAGGTTGATGCTAGGCCCGGCTCATCGAAGACCAAGCGACAGTGTACTGGTCACCAATCTCGCTCTGGCTCCTGATGCCTTGCTAGTCCACCCTAGGATCGAACGTTGTCGGGATCGCCGCCTAGACCCTCCTGTGTGGGTCCTCCCTGTCCTTCGATGGTGTGTGCTGTTGTCCCATGGGAGATGGCATGGGGGCACCTTCCATTGCCATGCTTGCTTGGGGACGATCAGATGTCGATGGATCTAACTATGATGGGCATCGCTATCGCGGCGCATGCTTCTTACGGGCCAGCATGCACATCGGAGATGACCGGAGCCTTAAGCCCTCACCAGACACACTAGATGTTGAACGGTGATTGTTGATATTAGAGCTAAGTCGCAACTTCTACATTGTTCGGCCAAGGGTTCAAACTCCACACACACGACAAGCAATTTACCCAAATTTAGGCCACCACGATGGTGTGATACTCTACTCATGTTTTTACTGTTTTTCGTATATCAATTTCTCGCGACCCCTCTTTGCAAATGCTCCTCCTCTTTTATACCCCGGGTCGTAGTTGACTTCTACCTCGAATCTGCGTGACACTGCCAACTTGAATTGTAGGTATCCATTGTTGATGATGAAAGGGTGTGCCCCATGTTGCTCGCATATTGCCCATCGTCATCGGCCACACCATGGCCTGGCGACATTGCACCTCATGTATGGGTGCCACCTTTGGGCACGTCGTGTCTTGGAGCGCCCGGGGAGTACCACATACTCTGTACTGGCCCTTCGGGAGGTCCTCAGGGATCCCAAGGACCAGTCACGGATGCCCCAACCTGATCCCAAATGCACCCCTTGAACGGGGCACCCTAGCGCACCCGTCCATCGAGGTGACCTTTGTCTTATCACTGGAAAACCTGGTGCCCGCTCCCATCGGGGACATGAATTCTGCGCGAGCAACTGGCCCGCCCAAACAGCGTGCTTATGCGAGAGAACTAGGTGACCCCCCTTCCCTGTATCACTGACAGCTACCCATTATAAAAGTAGTAACTTAGACTAGTAACATGTGCTACTTGTGAGCCACGTTGAGTTTTCCCCGAAGAGGAGGGGATGATGTAGTACAGTAGAGATGAGTATTTCCCTCAATTATGAAACCAAGATTATCAATCCAGTAGAAGAATCACACAACAACTCGTTAGCAGAACCTGCACGCGAAATAACAAATCCTTGCACCCAACGCGAACAAGTGGTTGCCAATCCCTTGGCGGTTATTTGTAAGATTAAATGTATGGTGATAGATAGATAGATCAAACAAAAATAAATAATAAAATAAATAAAGTAAAATTGCAGGAAGGTATTTTTAGGATTTTTAATATATGAAGAAAGTATACCCGGGGGTCATAGTTTTCACTAGAGGCTTCTCTCTTGAAAATAGAATACGGTGGGTAAACAAAGTACTGTTGGGCAATTGATAGAAAAGTAAATAATTATGACGATATCCAAGGCAATGATCATATATAGGCATCATATTCGAGACAAGTAGACCAACTCCTGCCTGCATCTATAGTATTAAGTTCATAAAGAACGGAGTAACGCCTTAAATAAGATGACATGATGTAGACAAGATAAACGCACTTATGAATAAACCCCATCTTTTTACCCTTAATAGGAATGATACATACGTGTCATGCCCCCTTCTATCACTGGGATTGAGCACCGCAAGATCGAACCCATTACAAAGCACATCTCCCATTGCAAGATAAATCAATCTAGTTGGCCAAGCCAAATCAATAGATCGAAGAGAAATACGAAGCTATAGTAATCATGCATAAAAGAGTTTAGAGAAAACTCAAATAATATTCATGGATAGATCTAATTATAAACTCACAATTCATCGGATCCCAACAAACGCACCGCAAAAAGTGATTACATCAGATAGAACTCCAAGAACATCAAGGAGAACATTTTATTGAAGATCAAATAGATAGAAGAAGCCATCTAGCTACTAACTATGGACTCGTAGGTCTGTGGTAAACTACTCACACATCATTGAAAGGACATCAAGGTTCATGTAGAGCCCCTCCGCGATCGAATCCCCCTCCGACAGAGTGCCGAAAAAGGCCTCCAGATGGGATCTCTCGAGAACAGGAACTTGTGGCGGAGAAAAAGTATTTCGTGGACTCCTCTGTTGGTTTTCAGATTTTAGAGAATTTATAGAGGCGGAGTTAGGTCAAACGGGAGCCACATGGGCCCCACAAGCCACCAAGGCGCGCCCTGGTGCCTCGTGGTCCACTGCTCCATCTGCTCGTCCCCTCCCGAAGCTTCCATGGTCTCTTATGTCCAGAAAAAAATCACCAAAAAGTTTCGGGACATTTGCACTTCGTTTGATACTCATATTCTGAAAAGCAAAAACAGGGAAAAAACAACAACTGACACTGGGCACTAAGTTAATAGGCTAGTCTCAAAAAATGATCTATAATTACTTGTAAATGTATATAAAACATTCAAGATTAATAATATAACAGCATGGAACAAAAAAATATAAATACATTGAAGACATATCAAAATATTACTAGTCCAAGTTACTAACCACTATGACCAGCCTAAATTTTTGTTGACAAATACCAATCCGAGAAATCCGCTAGAGTCACGCCAACATGGATCACAATTTCATATGTACTCTCTCGGTTCACTATTATAAGATGTTTTAACTTTTCTAAATCGAATATATAAAAATGTATTTAGTGTTTGTTCATTCATTTCAGTCAGTATGTAGTTCATATTCAAATAGCCTAAACATCTTATAATACTTATAATATACTATCTAATTGTCTGTGCGTTGCAACGGACGCATAATATTCTAGTGGCTCAACACTAATTATATTCGACAGATCCCTTGCATCCACCATATTCTAGATTTGGTAAGTTTTAATTTGATTTGAATATAGGTAGTAGAATGTAGGGATAGTTTTGATTTGGTTGATATTTTGGTGAGATTTAATTTCATATGAATATAGGTAGCAGAATGTAAGGATAGTTTTGATTTGGTTGATATTTTGGTGAGATTTAATTTGATATGGGTATGCATAGGGAAAGTAAATATGTTTTTGATTTAGTTGAGATTTTTGAAAGATACGATTTGATTTGATTTCATTGAGTTAATGTAAGATGTGATTTTGAGAACGTACCGATTTGGATAAAATCTTATACTCCCTCCGTTCCTAGATATTGTCTTTATAAAGATTTCAACAAGTGATTACATACGGAGCAAAATAAGTGAATCTATACTCTAAAATATGTCTATATACATCCATATATTGTAGTTCATTTGAAATCTTTAAAAAAACAAATATTTATGAACGGAGGGAGTAATTTTTTTAAAGTAATAGAGATTGAGATAGAGATATAGATTTTCAAGCGGCAGAGATAGAGATAGAGGTTTTTAAGCGGTGGAGGTAGAAGCAATGAATGGAGGGAGTAGCTGAGATTCACAAGAAGGATCCGGACATTAAATAAAGATTTGAAAAATAAATAAATAGCATTTCATTTGTTTTTACAACAAAATCTTTCTAGCACATCCTTTGTCCCCAGCAACATGGCCACAGTGCACACACATTCCCTTTTGGACCAGAGCACACACTCTTTCTATCCATTAATTAACACTCGACGCCTTTTCTCAAGCTCTCATCTCCAAACTTTTTATTTAAACCCACCTAGAAAAGCGAAGCCCCCCAAACATCCCTCCTCTCCTCTGCCTCTCGCAGAGTCACCAATCTCACTCCCCCACCCAACCAAAAGCCAAAACGCACACCGCCACGGCGAGCTATGGACGCCGGCGCGCTCCAGCTCGCCGCCGCCGCCGTTGCCATCGTCGTCGTCGCCGCGTTGGTATGCAGATGGTTCCTTGTGGCGTGCGCGGTCGGGGTCCGGAAGCAGAGACCGCGGCTCCCGCCGGGCAGCACGGGGCTGCCCCTGATCGGCGAGACGCTGCGGCTGATCTCTGCATACAAGACGCCCAACCCGGAGCCCTTCATTGACGAGCGCGTGGCGCGGCACGGGGGCGTCTTCACCACCCACATCTTCGGCGAGCGCACCGTCTTCTCCGCCGACCCGGCCTTCAACCGCCTCCTCCTCGCCGCCGAGGGCCGCGCCGTGAGCTGCAGCTACCCTTCCTCCATCACCACGCTCCTCGGCGCGCACTCCCTGCTCCTCAAACGGGGCACCGCCCACAAGCGCCTCCACTCGCTCACCCTCACCCGCCTCGGGCGCCCCGCCTCGCAGCCCCTGCTCGCGCACATCGAGCGCCTCGTGCTCGCCACCATGCGCCAGTGGGAGCCCACCGCCACCGTGCGTCTCCTCGACGAGGCAAAGAAGATCACCTTCAACCTCACCGTCAAGCAGCTCGTCAGCATCGAGCCCGGGCCATGGACCGAGAGCCTCCGCCGCGAATACGTCAAGCTCATCGATGGCTTCTTCTCCATCCCCTTCCCTTTCGCCTCATTCCTCCCCTTCACCACCTACGGCCAGGCCCTCAAGGTGTTTACCCTTTTGCCTCAGCCCTTCCCCTTCCCCTTCCCCTTCGTATGGACATTGTGTTCCGTAACTGATTTATATTCTATTATCAAATTTGCTCTAGTCGAGGAAGAAGGTGGCCGGAGCGTTGAGGGAGGTAATAAGGAAGAGGATGGAGGAGAGAGGAGAGGAGAATGGGGTCAAGGAGGAGATGGACGGAAAGAGGGAGAAGAAGGACATGGTGGAGGAGCTTCTTGAGGCGGAGGGTGGGAGCTTCTCGGAGGAGGAGATGGTGGACTTCTGCCTGTCCCTGCTTGTTGCTGGGTACGAGACCACCTCCGTCCTCATGACGGTGGCCGTCAAGTTCCTCACCGAGACGCCGGCGGCGCTGGCACAGCTCAAGGTATGGAATGAATCATGAGGATTTGTTTGGTAAATTGTCAATTCTTGTGCACGTGTGGTAGTGCGTACTGTCAAATAAGGTCGGACACTAGCTAGGATTGGTCAACCGATTTCATAATATCTTATTATAATTGGGAGTTAGGTTAGGTAAACCTTTTCGATGTGTGCATCAACTGATGCAGAGGCTATTGTTTGCTCTTGTCCAAGAGAAAATTTGCTGTGCCGGCAAGTACAGTTTTGTTAATTCAGATAGTAGTTTGTTAACTAAAAGACTATTGTTTACGTTTGTAGCGATCTGTTAGCATCTTGGTTTCAGACACGGGTGATGTTGACTGATTCTTTTATCTGCTTGTAACCTAAGAAGAATGGATCTGCTATGAACACAAATCCTACCGACTTCTTCCAAAAGCATGTTTGCTCTTTTTCTTCTTTTGTTTACTCGTACTAGACTAAATTTATCAACATAAGCAAAAACTGAGAATCCTTACCACAAAGCCAGGAACCGTAGTTAGATTGAATATGTGAACCTCTTTTCAGCCGATGTTGTTTTCAGTAAACTTATACATATGCTTTTATATCGTTGCTTCTATTGATATTCTGTGTCGATATAGGTGCAATTAATGCAGATGTCTTGCTGATTCGTTAATATGAAATGTCTTGCTGATTTTACAGGAAGAGCATGAAAATATGACAAAGATGAAAGGTGAAAATCAACCCCTAGAGTGGGTCGATTACAAGTCAATGACCTTCACCCAAAGTGTAATGATTTCAATGCCCCCATATTTCTTAAAGTTGATCCACATATCATACATACCGCCGCATTTGTTGACAATAACATCTAAGCTCACTGGGATTTTTCACATCATAATAAAGAATGCCACTTTCACAGGTGATCAATGAGACACTTCGTGTGGCTAACATAATCGGTGGGGTATTCAGGCGAGCAAACACTGATATTCATTTTAAAGGTACTTCAGTAAATCCACACTTCTTTGTCGAAAAAGTAAATCCACACTTAAGTATTCAAAACCTTTTGATCAGGAATACTCCCTAGTGTGTGTAACATTTGTTTTTATTCATCATTCTATTAGGTTACACTATCCCGAAGGGCTGCAAAATATTTGCTTCGTTCCGAGCTGTGCACCTCAACAATGAACACTATGAGAATGCCCGGACGTTTGACCCATGGAGATGGCAGGTACCCTTTACGGTGCTGTTGGTCAACGTATTCTGTTATATCTTGGCTTATGCTAGTAGAAAAGTAAAGTAAATGCCTGCATAAGGGTACTATTTTGTGGTACCATGTACTGTACTAACTTTGTTGCTGGTGCAGAGCAACAACAAACTTCAGAACGAGGTAGGGGCCAACTTATTTACTCCCTTTGGCGGTGGACCTCGGTTGTGCCCTGGCTACGAGCTCGCTCGGGTTGTCATCTCTGTTTTCCTCCATCATCTTGTACTGCGCTTTAGGTAATCCATCATCTCCATCTTCAGTTCGAGTTTCTACATTGTTTGTGGCTATACGATCTAGATGTTCTGCAATTGAAATTCCAAACTAAGATGCCGCTTTGATTTCTTCTTTGTGCATAAATTTGGCAGCTGGGAAGCGGCTGAGGAAGATAGGCTCGTCTTCTTCCCCACCACTCGAACCCTCAAAGGATATCCGATCAATCTCAGGCGGCGATCGGAGTCTGTTTGACGACCTCACATTGGTCTTGGGCTGCTCTATCTTGAAAGCGAAATTAAACATAGATGAAGGAAGAGAAAGGAAATCGGGTAAAATAGCTAGTAGTCTACTTTTGTTCCTTTGTGTGTATCATTTGTAACCTGGTATTTACACAACAGCAAAGTTGTGCTGCTTGTAAAATGTGTGGCCTGAACAGTTGGTGTGTACCGGTTACAAGTGACATTTTGTCGCGTTCCCTATTTGGATATATCCCAAACTTATGAGGATGCGTCGTACTATTATCAGCAAGATGCGTCGTACTATTATCAGCAAGATGCGTTGCTAAGAAACGAGAGGATACGGCCGTCTCCTCCTAAAACACTCTTGAGGTATCGATCCTTGTCAAACATGTCTCTGTCAGCTTATGCTTATCACTGACTGCCCATAGTGCTTGTTTCGGAATGAACTGTTCTTAGTACACAATTTATTCATTTATTACACACGTACGCACAAGCACATCCGAACAGCATGGTTGATTTTTTCTGTTTACTCGGCAGTCGCTTTTAGAAACACCGATTACACGCACACTTGCACCACACTCACTAACAAGATTCAAAATTGACAATCGCCTTTCACTGAAAAAATAAACATCACCTTCCGCTGAAAAAAAATAATCTGTATTAATAATAATAAGGTACTAAAGCGTCAAATCTGAGGTATGATCACCTGTGGGCTGCACATAAGAGTATCACTAACAATGCCGGTCTATTCTGCTAATATTAGTAGAATAACTATTCTGATAACACTTTCGAACTGCATGCTCAACGCAAGTGCACGTCATTGTTTGAATCAAATGTACTGCAGTACTCACGCGAGTGAATTTCTCGTTGCAAAAAACTACACGCTGTGTTTTTTGATACCTTTTTTGCTCTAATTTTTTAACCATTTGTCAGAATGAGGCGTGTAATATACCGTTGAGAAGCATGGATTAGGCGCTACTTCGCTATGTTGAACACTTTTTGAGATTCCGCATGGTTTAAGAGCAGTTTTGAAAATGATGCGGCCCATGACGAATGACAGTGAGTGTTTTTCGTGTTTTTTTCAAAACCACTTATCGGAATAAAGCAAATGATACACCGTTGAAAAGATATCGTCGAGGTGCATCTTTTTCATATCTATTACTTTCTCTAATTCGTTATGGTTTAAGAGCAGTTTTAAATTTATTAAATTGCGGAATTCTGTTTTTCAATTACTTTTGCAAATTTCGTACTGTTTTTGCTTCAATTTTTGAACCGTTTGTCGAAACGAGGCGTATGATAAGCCGTTGGAAAGCTACGGACGAGGCGCTACTTTCATATGTTAAAATGGTTTTAAGATTCCTTACGGTTTTTAGTTAATTTTGAAAATCGTGCAGCTGACGACGAGAGGCAGCAACCGTTTTTCGCGAAATTTTATAAACCGCTGGTCGGAATGATTCAAATTATATGCCGTTGGAAAGAGATTGATAAAGCGCAACCTTTTTATGTAGAACACTCTCTGTGATTCCTTACGGTTTAAGAGCAATTTTGATTGTAACAAAATGCGGACACTTTGTTTTTTTGCGACACTAAAATCGTCGTAAGTATTGCATCAGACAGAAAACCGCATTGCTTTAGACGGAAATTCGCACTACATTAGACGATCAAGTGAACTTCATGGTTTCTTTTGTCGAACGTAAATTTTTCTCCGACGAGTTTTTTTGTTTGTCTTTTCTTTCAATTTTTTTGTGAAACGAGAGTGGACCGCAAAGAGGAGGCAAGTGAACCGCGACATATATCGAAGTGAACCACATTACTACCTTGTTGTTTCACTAAAAAAATCACACTTTCATGTTGAGCGCAAGTGAACATCACCACTCTTGAAAGTAAACCACATCCAAGGACCAAACGCACTGCAGGTGTTGATTTAGTCGACTGAATTTTTGGAACGCATGGAATAAATTGCACTTCATAAATAAGGGTAATGAAACATATTCCTTTTACACAAACTGAATGCACTTCATACATGTGGGTAATGGAACATATTCTTTTTACACAAACTGAGTGCACTTCGTACATACAGGTAATGAAACCGCTGGGTCGACTGTAGTGAACTGCAATTTTTTTAAAATTTTGAATAAGTTTTTGTCTTTCATTTTTTTTCTCCTCCACAACCAAGTGGACTGCTCCATCTTTTTTTACAAGGCGAATTGTTGAGGTTTCTAATAGTACTGCACTGCATAACCATTTTTTGAAAAGGCAAAATAAAAATGAACTGCATCAAAACTTCACAGCAAAATTGAGTGCCATTTTTTTGTTAACCGCAATGGTCAACCAGCACAAGGGGCAACGGACTGCACCAGCCAGTTGCGAGAACCTCACGCGCACACCAAAGTAAAATGCAGAATGCATGCCGCACACATCTGCACTGCAGCATCGCATGGCCGGAATCGTACTAGATGCGCATCGTCCTCTCACGTGCTTGCCTACTGCACCGACGACCCAACCGAGCTGCAACGAGAGACAACGTGCACTGCTCGACATCAGGTGGAGAACAACCCACACCTGCACACCCCGACTGAACTTCAAGCTCATGGGGGCTGAGGAGGAGGTCGGGGGCGCCGACGAGGAGGAAGATGGGGTGGAGGAGGTGTCGTCAATGAGGGAGCACGCAGGCGGCGGGCGTGCTAGGCCACGCCGGAGAAAGATTGCGGGGAGAACTGGTTTCGCGGCGCGTCGCCGAGTGAGGGAGTCCTGGATTAGGGGGTGTCCGGATAGCCGGACTATACCTTCGGTCGGACTCCTAGACTATGAAGATACAAGATTGAAGATTTCGTCCCGTGTCCGGAAGGGACTTTCCTTGGCGTGGAAGGCAAGCTTGGCGATACGGATATGTAGATCTCCTACCATTGTAACCGACTCTGTGTAACCCTAGCCCTCTCCGGTGTCTATATAAACCAGAGGGTTTTAGTCCGTATGACGACAATCACGACAACAATCATACCATAGGCTAGCTTCTAGGGTTTAGCCTCTCTGATCTCGTGGTAGATCTACTCTTGTACTACCCATATCATCAATATTAATCAAGCAGGACGTAGGGTTTTACCTCCATCAAGAGGGCCCGAACCTGGGTAAAACATCGTGTCCCCTGCCTCCTGTTACCATCCGCCTAGACGCACAGTTCGGGACCCCCTACCCAAGATCCGCCGGTTTTGACACCGACATTGGTGCTTTCATTGAGAGTTCCTCTGTGTTGTCACTTTTAGGCCCGATGGCTTCTCCGATCATCAACAACGATGTAATCCAGGGTGAGATCTTTCTCCCCGAACAGATCTTCGTATTCGGCGGCTTTGCACTGCGGCCAATTCGCTTGGCCATCTGGAGCAGATCGAAAGCTACGCCCCTGGCCATCAGGTCAGATTTGGAAGTTTGAGCTACACGGCCGACCTCCGCGGAGACTTGATCTTCGACGGATTCGAGCCGCAGCCGAGCGCGCCGCACTGTCATGATGGGCATGATCTAGCTCAGCCGCCGAACAGTGCCCTGGAGGCCGCACCCGCATCAGCTCCGACCCTTAATTCGGAGCCAACTACACCAATCGAGGATGGGTGGTTGGACACTGCCTCAGGGGCTACAATCTCTATGGCGATCGAGCCGAACACCAGCCCTATTCTCTGCGAAGCCCGTGACTCCAAGGAGTCGGACTCCTCTCCAGACTCCGAGACCTCCGCGCCCCTACCGATCGAACCCGATTGGGCGCCGATCATGGAGTTCACCGCCGCGGACATCTTTCAGCACTCGCCCTTCGGCGACATTCTGAATTCACTAAAGTCTCTCTCTTTATCAGGAGAGCCCTGGCCGGACTATGGTCAGCAAGGTTGGGATGCGGATGATGAAGAAATTCAAAGCCCACCCACCACCCACTTCGTAGCCACTGTCGATGATTTGACCGACATGCTCGACTTCGACTCCGAAGACATCGACGGTATGGACGCCGATGCAGGAGACGATCAAGAACCAGCGCCTATAGGGCACTGGACAGCCACCTTATCTCATGATGTGTACATGATGGACACACCCAAAGGAAGCGACGACGAGGAACACAGGGATGCAACGAGGGATCGTTCACTCGGCAATCAAAGCGGCGACGTAAGCGCCGCTCCAGGCCCCGCCTGGACAGAGACAGCAGCCATACAGGCCCATCCATAGAGCAGGATGAGCCGGCGGACGACGAACATGCCTTCGAGCAACCGTCCAAACAAGGCAACTTGGATAAACAAACCGAACACCCCGTCCCCGGCAAACACAACAGTCCGAACGACCTTACGCCGGATAGGCTCATGGAGCAGAAGAACCTCCACAAAAGGCTCGTCGCCACTGCGCATAGCCTGAAAAAACAGAAGCGGAAGCTCAAAACTGCGGAAGATGCACTCAGAATCAGATGGAGCAAAGTACGCAACACCGCAGACAAATATGGCGGCAGTCGCCGCACAAAAAGCTATCCAAAGCGAAAGCTACTGCCTGAATTTGACAAGGAGGCCTTAGAGCCCCCGCAGTCAAAAAATAGGAAAGCCACCCGGTCGGATAGACGACCGCATGGCTAGCATGGAGCGGCAAGCGGCGCCACACACAAGCCGACACGCGATCCACTAAAGGATCCGCATCAAAAAGATGGCCCAGCCAGATCTATCTACGGGCCAAGAAAGCAAGCTCTAGTAAGCAATGCAACACAGCAAATATCCGAACATCACGGCACACCAAAATACAGGGGTGCCGCACTCCCCCTATGTTTCACCGATGAGGTGCTGGACCATGAATTTCCAGCGGGATTCAAGCCCGTAAACATAGAGGCGTACGACGGAACAACATACCCTGGGGTCTGGATCAAGGATTATATCCTCCACATACACATGGCCAGAGGAGATGACCTCCACGCCATAAAATACTTACCCCTCAAGCTTAAAGGGCCAGCCCGGCATTGGCTCAAAAGCCTTCCCAAAAACACCATTGGAAGTTGGGAAGAGCTTGAGGATGCTTTCCGGGCAAATTTTCAAGGGACCTATGTCCGCCCTCCGGATGCAGACGATCTCAGTCACATAACTCAACAGCCCGGAGAGTCAGCCCGGAAATTCTGGAACAGATTTCTTACTAAAAAGAATCAGATAGTCGACTGTCCGGACGCCGAAGCCCTAACAGCTTTTAAGCATAACGTTCGAGATGAATGGCTCGCCAGACACCTCGGCCAAGAAAAGCCAAGAACAATGGCCGCATTAATAAGCCTCATGACCCGCTTTTGCGCAGGAGAGGACAGCTGGTTGGCAAGATGTAGCACCAGCGACCCAAGTACATCTGAAGTTAGGGATGGAAACGGAAAACCCCGATGCAGCAAGGACCAGCGCCGGAATAAGGGAAACAGCCCAAAGAGCACGGCGGTCAACGCCAGATTCAAAAGCTCGCGGCAGGATCAGAAAAAGCCGCCCCTCAAGGATAACAGGGACGAGCTATCCAACTTAAACAAAATCTTGGACAAAATATGTCAAATACATAGTACTCCCGGGAAGCCTGCGAACCATACCCACAGAGATTGTTGGGTTTTCAAGAAATCCGGCAAACTCAACGCCGAACACAAGGGGCTCGACACACCAAGTGAGGACGATGACGAACCCCACAAGTAGAGCACCAGGACACAAAAGGATTTCCCACAAGAAGTCAAAACAGTAAACTTACTTCACGTGACGAACAGAATGGCGCCAACAGAGATACGCGCCATACGGCCTATCCCAAAGGAGTCTCGCCAATGGTTGTTAAAACTGATCACCTTCGACCATCAGGATTACTCTAGAAGTATCCGGAACGCAGGCTGGACTGCATTGGCGGACTCCACTTTACAAATGTCCTGATGGACGGCGGCAGCGGTCTAAACCTGTTATACCAGGACACAATCCGCAACATGGGGATAGACCCAACAAAAATTTGCCATAGCGAAACCTCCTTTCAAGGGGAAACGCCAGGTCCGTATGCCCGTTGCATGGGTTCTCTCCGGCTAGAAGTTATGTTCGGCTCCCCCGATAACTTCCGTCGCGAACAGCTAACTTTCCACATCGCCCCATTCTCAAGTAGCTACCAAGCACAGTTGGGACGCGAAGCTTTCACCCGCTTTAACGCAATACCACCATTATGCATCTCTTACGCTCAAGATGCCCGGTCCATGAGGCATCATCTCATTAAAGGGAAAGCATTGAGTGTTCCTACCACGCGAGAGACAGTGCGGCTGCCTTGACAACCCCACAATAAAGCGGCTTCACCAGCCAAAGAACCTAAACAGGTCATCGAGACCACGAACACGGCTAGACGAGTCCGGCATAAACATATAATTGATAAAGGCTTAATATCCGTATACCCCTGTACTAGGGGCTCCGCGCATATAAAACAAGAGACAATAAAGCTCAATTTTACCCATTTCGATTTATACTTTGTTTATTTAGTATAACTCATGTTCGGCACGAGCTTTCTTTAACTAAGTTCCTCTCTTTTACAGATGAACACCGTGCTACGCCCATCCAGGATACGGCACAACGGAGACACAGGCGCAGACGTGCAGCAGGGACCCGTTCCAAGGATTCTTTTCAGATTAAGACCCTGCGTAAACCTTTTTTACTGTCTCTTGTTGATACACATCCCCTGGTTTCTTGGTATAACCAAGGAGGAGGCTGGCGTTTTGGCATGTGGCCACGTCAGAGTTTTGCGCGTACCTGGACACTAGGGGCTTATTACTAAGGGTGTTATCCCGCCCGCCCTCATAAAGACCGAATACCTTAGGGAGTGTTCGGCGTCGCGAGTTTGGCCTTATATGCATCAGCTCCGAATCATGTCTTTGGTCAAATGTTGGGTTTGCCCGGCTCCTGTGTTTTGCTACCTTACGTTCCGCTCTATCGGCTAAGGCGGCACCAGGAGAACTACTGCGATTGTGCCCCGGTTCGGCCAGGCGAGCACCTTAGTAGAGAAAGCCGAAAACTGACTGTCATGATATAGCGTGAGACTGGTCAACCACTCGATGACTTACCAGAATCTTTAGGATTCCTCTACATTAACAAAGGGCCGCTTCCCGGCCAGGCACATACGCGCCCCGAGTTCGGGCGAGCGCATGCGCCACCAGGAGCTATATAAGTAGCCTCACTGTTAAACTCCTATGGCTAAGTGAAAGTGATAAAGCATCATAGTCCGATTGCCTACTTCGTTGCACTATCACCTCCTTTGTAGGACCAAGACGTTGGATCAAGTGTGAAAATGCGCCTTCTACGAACACCCCCGCATTATGTGCGTGGGGGCTAAAGCCGACGACTGCCATCTTTCAGATTATATATACATATATGTCAAACGGCCGCACAGGAGGTATTATAATACTTGCAGGCACAAGTATAAAAAGCTTCTACAATTTATCAAAATATTGTTTTACAATAATATATGCTATTCGAATATAGTATCCTTCGAGCACTGCGTCTCTATTAAACGAGCGCCTTGCAGAACTTCCTGAAAATAGTGCTCGGCAGGTACTCGGCTTCCATCCGAGTCTGGGGATGCAACAACGGTGGCCTCCATTTCTGCCCAGTATGTCTTGACATGGGCAAGAGCCATCCACGCACCCTCTATGCACGCTGACCTCTTCATCGCACTGATATGCGGCGCCGCACCAAGGAACTGCTGCACCAAGTTGAAATAACTTTTCGGCTCTGGCCTATCTGGCCATAGATGACTCATGACATACTTCATGGCGAGTCCGGACAACCTATTTAGCTCGGCCCATTCGGCCAAACGATCGGCTAATGACAGTGGACGCTCAGGATTGTGGAACTGCAACCAAAAGAGCTTTTCCACTTCGCGATCTTCTTGATCTCGGAAGTGTTCGACCGCATCGGCGACACTCGCTGCCAAATCCAGATAGATGTCCGCCGTACTCCACATCCAGTCTAACGGAGCATATTTAGAATCACAAAACTTCCTCCGCAGCATAAAGGGCTTTCCAGCCACGATCTCTCCGGCCTGACGCAGCTCCTCCTTCATAGCTCTCATCGCAGAGCGAGCATCCTTGGCATCGGCAACGGCCTTCTCCAGGTCCATCTGTTCCGCCCGATCTTCTTTTTCAAGAAGCTTGCAACGGTCAGCAGCGTTCTTCAGCTTCACGGCCATCTCGACCATTTCCTTCTTGCTTCGGCAGTGAGCAGCCTGTTCGGCTTTCAGCTCTTCAATTGCCTTTCCGGCAGCCGCATCACTTCTCCTGGCTTGCTCCTTGGCTCGGGCAAGTTCCGCCTGAAGATTCTCCATGGCAGCAGCACCATCTGCATCAAGCGCACACATTGTAAAATACTGGCATAAAGCTCTTCTTACCAGGTGCTGCCGGAGGAATTACATACCTTGTGCCTCGTCAAGCCGCTTGTTGACAAGAACGATGTCAGCATCTGCCACGTCAAGTTGCCGCTTTAGCCCGGCAAATTCATCTGTTCGGCTTGCCACCGGACACTTCGCCACCTACGTATGAAGGCGACATATTAAACCTGGGATTATGATCCTCTGTGCGCCGTCACTTTTGACAACGCACAGAGTCTCAGGGGCTACTATCTACACAGGGCGCATCTTATTTATGCGCAACTATCCAAAAAGGGTACATTATTTCGCGTACCTCAAAACCTGTCAGTAAACTCCTGACGGCCTCATGCAATCCGCTCTCCGCGGATGAAATCCTCTCAATCACCGTACCCATCAATGCATGGTGCTCCTCTGAGATAGATGCTCGCCCTAGCAGATCCTTCAGCTCCTCCGACCGCGCACCAGACGGTGCCGGACTCGTCCGATGGCCCTTTTCGAAGGCCGGACATGGAGGGCTTTGGGGGCCATATGACTACCTTCCGGCCCTGCCGAATTCAGAGAAACCCTCCGCGAAGATACCTCAGGATCGCCCGCCTCGCAAGGTGGTGCGGCAGGGGGAGGCGTTCCACTCTCCATCATCTCTGGAAGAAGATCCCCCGAAGATGGGCTCTGCTGAGAAGGGCTAAGGTCTGAGCTACAAGGTAAATTTTCGATTACTCTTCTCAGATATAACACAAGGATTTCTCTCATTTCTTAAAAAGAAAGACTCCTCCCTACTTACAGCTCGGCGGAGGGCTGATCCCCTTGAGGGCATAATTCGGCCGAAGTATCCCCCAACACAGGACCCTCTGGCGAAGATTTCTTCCCCCGCTTTGAGGCCATGGTCTCCGGGTCTTCAGAGGCAGTCCTCTTCTTCCCCTGAGGAGAGGAATTTTTGATTTCTCCCTTCCAAACAGCCTCCTTCGAGGAGGCCGTAGCTTCCTTGTCCCCTCCCTCGCTTTCCTCCGAAGGCATAACCTCCAACATCCTGGCTAGCAGGGGACCCGGCGTGGTCTCGAGGAGGGGGGCCGGACACCTGATTAGCTTTGCTTTCGCTATCCACTCTTGTTTAAAGGACAACTCTTTTAGGGGCAATTTTATGATAAATATACGGATAGCGAGTCCGGGCACGAGGCTACTTACTTGAGTATCCGGGCGATTGCGGCTCAGGCCTGCGTCCTCGGTCAAGTCCGGACACATTGCTTGTGATCCGAAGAACAATTTGTACATCTCCACGGGCATTGCGCCCATGAAATGCTGAAGAGCTCGTGGTCCCTCTGGATTAAAATCCCACAGGCGAAGGGGGCAACGTTTGCCGGGCAAGGCTCGGCGGATCAACATGACTTGCGTCACCACGACCAGGCTAATGTCTCTTTCTAAGAGATCTCGAATGCGGCCCTGCAACAAGGGCATGTCCTTGGATGGCCCCCAGTCTAGTCCTTTATTGACCCATGACACTAGCTGTGGTGGGGGACTCGAGCGAAAGGCAGGTGGTGTTGGAAATATGCCCTGGAGGCAATAATAAATTAGTTATTATTATATTTCCTTGTTCATGATAATCGTTTATTATCCATGCTATAATTGTATTGATAGGAAACTCAGATACATGTGTGGATACATAGACAACACCATGTCCCTAGTAAGCCTCTAGTTGACTAGCTCGTTGATCAATAGATGGTTACGGTTTCCTGACCATGGACATTGGATGTCATTGATAACGGGATCACATCATTAGGAGAATGATGTGATGGACAAGACCCAATCCTAAGCATAGCACAAGATCGTGTAGTTCGTATGCTAAAGCTTTTCTAATGTCAAGTATCATTTCCTTAGACCATGAGATTGTGCAACTCCCGGATACCGTAGGAATGCTTTGGGTGTGCCAAACGTCACAACGTAACTGGGTGGCTATAAAGGTACATTACAGGTATCTCCGAAAGTGTCTGTTGGGTCGGCACGAATCGAGACTGGGATTTGTCACTCCGTGTAAACGGAGAGGTATCTCTGGGCCCACTCGGTAGGACATCATCATAATGTGCACAATGTGATCAAGGAGTTGATCACGGGATGATGTGTTACGGAACGAGTAAAAGAGACTTGCCGGTAATGAGATTGAACAAGGTATCGGGATACCGACGATCGAATCTCGGGCATACCGCTAGACAAAGGGAATTGTATACGGGATTGATTAAGTCCTTGACATCGTGGTTCATCCGATGAGATCATTGTGGAACATGTAGGAGCCAACATGGGTATCCAGATCCCGCTGTTGGTTATTGACCGGAGAACGTCTCGGTCATGTCTGCATGTCTCCCGAACCCGTAGGGTCTACACACTTAAGGTTCGATGACGCTAGGGTTATAAAGGAAGTTTGTATGTGGTTACCGAATGTTGTTCGGAGTCCCAGATGAGATCCCGGACGTCACGAGGAGTTCCGGAATGGTCCGGAGGTAAAGATTTATATATGGGAAGTCTTGTTTCGGCCATCAGGACAAGTTTCGGGGTCATCGGTATTGTACCGGGACCACCGGAAGGGTCCCGGGGGTCCACCGGGTGGGGCCACCTATCCCGGAGGGTCCCATGGGCTGAAGTGGGAAGGGATCCAGCCCAAAGTGGGCTGGGGCGCCACTTTCCCCTAGGGCCCATGCGCCTAGTGTGGGGGAAACCCTAAAAGGAAGAGTCCTAGGAGGGGAAGGCACCTCCTAGGTGCCTTGGGGGGGAGGGAATCCTCCCTTGGCCGCCACCCCAAGGCCCATCTAGGGCTGCCGCCCATCTAGGGGTGGGAACCCTAGAGGGGGCGCACCCTCCTCACTCTCCCCTATATATAGTGAGGCCTTGGGCTGCCCATAACACACGATCTGATCTCTGCCTATTGGTGCAGCCCTCCCTCTCTTTCTCCTCATATCTCGCGGTGCTTGGCGAAGCCCTGCAGAATTGCCACGCTCCTCCATCACCACCACGCTGTTGTGCTGCTGCTGGATGGAGTCTTCCTCAACCTCTCCCTCTCTCCTTGCTGGATCAAGGCATGGGAGACGTCACCGGGATGTACGTGTGTTGAACGCGGAGGTGCCGTCCGTTCGGCACTAGGATCATCGGTGATTTGGATCACGACGAGTACGATTCCATCAACCCCGTTCACTTGAACGCTTCCGCTTAGAGATCTACAAGGGTATGTAGATGCACTCTCCTTCCCCTCGTTGCTGGTTTCTCCATAGATAGATCTTGGTGACATGTAGGAAAATTTTGAATTTATGCTACGTTCCCCAACAGGTGGCGCCACCCATTTGGCGCTCCTGGGAGCAGTGATATAAAACCACTCTCGTTGCCATAAGCTGGACTCCTCTTGAAAAGAGCCCTTGGGCCATGGAGCACCAGCGATCTTGCTTATAAAAGCACCTCCGCACTCCGCGTGCCGTCCCTCGATCATCTTCGGCTCTACTTTGAAGGTCTTGAGCCATAGTCCAAAGTGAGGAGTAATACGGAGGAGGGCTTCACACACGACAATGAATGAGGAAATATGGAGGATGGACTCCAGAGCTAAGTTGTGAAATTCTAGCCCATAATAAAACATGAGCCCCCTCACGAAGGGATCCGTCGGGAAGCCTAGCCCCCGAAGGAAGTGAGACATGAACACCACACTCTCACCAGGCTTGGGAGTGGGAACGACCTGTCCTTGAGCAGGCAGCCTATGCCAGATTTCGTCGGTCAAGAACCTGGCCTCTCTCAACTTCAGCACGTCCTCCTCCGTGATGGAGGAGGGCATCCATCGGCCTCGAAGGTCGGAACCGGACATTGTCGAAGGTCCGAAGCGCCTGAAATCTGGAGCCTTAGGTGTTGGAACTCGAGGCGAAGGGCGAACTCGTTTGAGATTGAAAGAAAGGAGTAGGGCCTTGGTCTCTTTATAAGAGGTTCAATACCAAGGGCCCTCCCCATAACCGCTTGGGACTCGCCTTTGATCGAGAAAACATACCAACGGGCACGGTTGGGTTACCCACGCCTGTATTGATGAGAACCCTGGAGTAAAGGGACATGATCTCTGCTTTGACAAGACGTGCCAAGGAAACCGCCTCGCTAAACACGCTGAGGTGGGACGGTAAAACGATTCGAATAAAGACTTGGTCGTGGTGTGATGTCACGCTACGGAATACGTCAGCAGATTAGATTTGTGTAAATATTATTCTCTCTATGGCAATATGTGGAAACTTATTTTGCAGAGCCGGACACTACCTTTGTGTTCAAAATCTTCTATGAAGTACTTGGAGGAGGAACCCGCCTTGCAATGCCGAAGACAATCTGCGCGCCGGACTCGTCGTCATTGAAGCCTGGTTCAGGGGCTACTGAGGGAGTCCTGGATTAGGGGGTGTCCGGATAGCCGGACTATACCTTCGGCCGGACTCCTGGACTATGAAGATACAAGATTGAAGACTTCGTCCCGTGTCCGGAAGGGACTTTCCTTGGCGTGGAAGGCAATCTTGGCGATACGGATATGTAGATCTCCTACCATTGTAACCGACTCTGTGTAACCCTAGCCCTCTCCGGTGTCTATATAAACCGGAGGGTTTTAGTCTGTACGATGACAATCACAACAACAATCATACCATAGGCTAGCTTCTAGGGTTTAGCCTCTCTGATCTCGTGGTAGATCTACTCTTGTACTACCCATATCATCAATATTAATCAAGTAGGACGTAGGGTTTTACCTCCATCAAGAGGGCCCGAACCTGGGTAAAACATCGTGTCCACTGCCTCCTGTTACCATCCGCCTAGACGCACAGTTCGGGACCCCCTACCCGAGATCCGCCGGTTTTGACACCGACACCGAGCCTCTGGAAGAAGGCCGGCCAGGAGGGACGCGCGAGCCCGGTGGCTTGGTTGCCGGGCTGGAGAGGAGGTCGGCCCATGGTGAAAGATGGCAGATTAACCGATGCGTAAGAGGATCGGTTGTGGGCGGCAGCCCTAGGATCCTGTGCGGGAAGGGGGTGGGGTGGGTGGCGGCGCTAGGATCCAGGTAGTGCGGCGGGACTGGATCCGTCGCTGGACGGCACAACGGGTCACCTGGGCGGCGCAGAGGCATGCGAGGTCGGAGTGCGCCTCTCGATCTGGTTTGTTGGTGAAGGCGGTGGGTTGTGTGGTTGGGTGCACTGGGAGGGGGGCCGATCTGGCGTGAATCCTGCGACCAATGAGGCGGGATCCGGCGTCTGGGTGAGGCGGCGATGGGTTGGGGGAAGGGAGGGTGAGGGAGATTTGGCGCCATGGTGGTGTTGTGCGGGGCTGGGGGGGAGGTGGTGGTGGGGTGGGGCAGGAGGCAGGAGGTGGTGGTGGACGACGGGGAAGGTGGTGGTGGGATGGGGCGCCGACTCTGGTTGGGGCTGGAGGTTGCAGAACGGTGGGTTGGTGAAGGGGTGGGTTTCATTTCTGTGTTTGTTCGGGTGTGTGCGAAATAAGAGATTTCTATGCAGAATAAGAACTCCTAAGGGTGTTAGCAGAATAGACCCACATATATATATATATATATATATATATATAGTGTTACTATTCATCACCCAGGGTGCAGAATAAGTTATTCTTCACATGAGGTAATCTTACGATCATTTCATAATTAAATTACGTTTCGAATTCAAATAGTTATATTCCTATTGATTCACTACGTAAAATTTGACATAAAAAAATCAAAATATAGGTTATAAGACAAGAAAATTTGCAGTTTATGTGTATTTTAGACTATATTTTTACGTTTCTAATTTTACATAACATAAAATATTTTTTACGACGATTATATATTTTCTCACGGTCCCTTTTTGCGTCGGAAATAAGACAAAACTTACGGAACGTAAAATTACGGTGTATTGATGGTAAAATAGAGGGGGGGGGTGAAGAATAACTATTTCTCACCCAGGGTGACGAATAGCGCGACCCTATATATATATATATGTTATGATGTTGCCATTTCATGGACCATCACTTATAATCACTAATAAGGTTTACTATAAAACTGGTATTTTTTCTTCACCTTTTCTCTGCATCCTTTTTCATATCTATTATATTTGTTTAGAAGCATGTGTAGTGATAGACTCTTGTACTAGACTCTTGTATAAGAGCTCATTCCCTTTATTTTTCACATCCTTCTTATTAACATACGGAAAAATGTTATGTAAACGGACTATTAAGTCTGCTATTATACTTGATTTAACTCCAGCCTTCAATCATGCAAACACTGGCTGGTTCCCCTCTACGATCGCACTTTCAGTATCCACCTGCACACTTCCTTTGAAGGTATACCAAATGTTTATGGAAGCTCAATTGTATTGATCATTTATCTTATTTGTACCTTTTTTAATATATATTTAATCTGCAATTGCACTTTTTACCACACTACTTAAATATTTTGAAGTGTACATCAAACTCTGTAATGTGCAAGTATACTAGCATAATTTCTACTACCTTGGTTCACTATTAGAGCATCTACATCTCGAGTCCCAAATTTCGCCCTAAACACCTGGGGTGGGCTGACAGGTTGCTGCCCGAACATGAAATTGCCACCCAACCGGACATGACGAATCCGGCCCAAACGCCCAGACTGACCGGCAACCTCCATACCCGGCCCATATATGGGCCGGATATGGGGATGCTCAGATGCGTCTGCCATGTAGGACTGGCTGCAAGGGCCCACGCAGTCAACTGCATAACCCAGCGTTCTGACGGGCGCCTCCTCCTTTCGTGGGTGAGGACGCATTCATGGCCACATGGCGCCGCTCCGGCGCGCCGCTCGTGGAACCAAGTCCGGCTATTTAAGCCGGACGGTGGCAACCCAACCCTAGCCCTCCCCATTTGTTTCCCTTTCTCCCCTTCATCGCCGCCACTTCCAATCCGTCCGCCTCTAGTCATGCAGAGGCGCAGGATCACCACCTACGCCATGTTCACTCCAGAGGCCGAGTACAGCCACTGGAGGAGATCCGGACCAAGCGCGAGGCTCGGTTCGTCGCCAGCCTGCCTTCGGGTTAACCACAAACAGAGGAGGAGGAGGAGGAGGAGGAGGAGGGAGCGACCATGGAGGAGGACGCCACCATGAAGGAGGCAAAGGAGGAGGAGAAGGAGGAGGAGGAGGTGAAGGAGGCAGAGTCGACACCTGCGGGCTTCGGCATGCCTAAGGCGCTGGCGGAGTACGACGTGGCGCAGGTGAAGGAGGCGACAGAGCAGCAAGCCATCCTCGAACCTATCCAATCAGAGGTGGAGGTGGAGGTCACTCGACGCTACCTCCGCCAAGAGGACGCGGAGATCTACGAGATCTTCGTTGAGACACAGTCCGACGAGGAGCCGGTGGTGCGCCCGACCGTCAATGACCATGAAGCTGGCGGCTCTGGCATGAACTTCATCGACATCTCGGACGACGAGGATGTGTAGTGTACGTGGTAGTCTGGTAGTACGTAGATCTTGGCATTGCATGATTTTGTAGGGAAGTGCTATTCGAGAAATAGCAACTATGGTTGTTGGAGGTGCAACTTGGGGGCTGGCAAGTTACTATCCGCGGACACTCTCAGCCGCACCCACGGGTGTTTGGCAACCCATATTATTTATTTGTGGTTGTAGATGCTTTAAGATGTTTTGGATATTTTAGTATAGATTATGTATGAGTAATGCTAGGGGACTTATCATCCCCCGCGTCGCCTCTCTGGTGACTCGGGCGGAGCCCTCGTCCGCGCCGCCGGGCCGCCCCCCTCGCCCCCTCCCTCCCCTGCTGTCGCCGGAGGAGGCCTCCGGGCTAAGCCCGGGCAGCGGCCGGCGGTGGCGGGGTCTTCCCCTTCCTCTTCCTCTCGTCCGACGGCGGCAGGAGACGGTGGCAGATATGGAGCCCCTACGACGGCGGCTTCCATTGGCGATGGCTCGAGCTGGCAGTGTGGCACGCGACTGCTTCACGGCGTCGGCATGGCCGTGCCTTGCGATGTGGTTGGAGCCCAGCGACCGCGACGCCCTTCTCCCCATCCTTCGATGTGACTCCGGCCACACTTGACGGCGGAGGACTGTGCGCAGCGCGAGGCCGCGGCTTCCCGGCGGCTTCTCTGTCTGCTGGCCATCTTGCAGCAAGGCCCGGAGCGAGGTCTCCGATCTGGTCAGGCCCCCCCTTGCCTCTGGATCTGGTGATGTGGGCTCCGGATCGATGGGCCTGGTCAGGCTCCTTTGGTGGTGATGTCGTCGGCGGTGGTGGGCTGTGGTTGCCGGGCGGCGGCCCCGGGTTCGGTGGTGGCGGCTTCGGCCAATGGCGGAGCGCTTCTGGATGTGGCAGATCGAGGGGTCCCGTGGCTAGATTGGAGTCGGCCTCGGCAGGGGTGGTGGTTCGTGGGAGGCGGTCGGTGGTGGCAGGTGGTCGGCACATCTCCGGGAGAAATCCTTGCTCTGGTCTTCACGGAGCCGGCGACGGCGGTGCCCGCGGGTGCCGCGGTCTTTCTTGGAAGCGTCATCGTGGAGGTACTCCACCTTCTCCCCACGGCTTGGGCTCCGGAGGGAAACCTCAGATCCGTTGGATCGGGCGATGGAGGCGTCTTCGCGTCTTTCTCCTCCTTGGGGGCATCGTCTCGGAGCCGGCTACGACTGAGAATTTGGAGGATGATGGCATCTTCGCCGCGTGGTTTGCTGAGGCTGAGGCGGGGCGCTGGTTTCTGTTTGGCAACAATGATGGCGTTGAGAGGAGCTTGGGCCCCGGCGTGGTCTTCGGTAGTCGGTTCTTCCCGGCGTGTCCGAGGTGCTCTTCCGTGGTTGCTGGGTTGCTTTGAAGTCGGAGTTGTGCTGGAGCGTGTCCAGTGGTGACGATGACAGACATTCGGTGGCTGTTTGCGGTGGGCATGGTCAGCGCAAGTCCTGCATATTTTCCTTGTGTTGCTCGTCGTCAAAGTCGGAGCTGTTGGTTGCTTGGGTGTGTGGCCATCCGTTAGCATGTGCCGTCGTGTCTTGTTCCATGTCGGTGGCCAGGTTGGTCGGTGGTGTCCATATCATGTGGGTTGTGATGTATCGGTTTTAGCCCGGTTTTCCGTCAATTAATCGGGCAATTCTCTTCTTCTTAATCAATAAAAATGGCAAATCTTTTGCCTCATTTCAAAAAATAATAGATTATGTACGACCAAAATGAGTGATTAAATACACTAAAACGTAACTACATACATCCGATTTAGAAAAATGTTTAAAACACTTATAGTTTAGAATAAAGGGAGTGTTTATGAAATTGTTTATCTTTTTTTTGGTTGGCTGGTTTGGGAAGACCAACCAGAGAGATGCCCCAGCCCAGTTGTTTTTATTTTGTTAGCGATAATACTTCATCTGTGAAGGAAGTTATGAAAGGTAATTTAACCTTCCTAATAATACCCCCCCCCCCCCCCCCCCCCGCCCCTAAGGGTGGCCCCCTCAATCCTCCTACATCCAATCCAGACCCCCAACGTTACCTAGTACGTAAGTTTACGTAAACAAATTACGTACATGTAGCAAAGCCCTTTTGTCAGTTAGCTACTCATACCGGGCTAGTTCAACAAAATTTCACACTTTGCACTTAGAGCAAGTACAATAAAATGATGTAGGCATGCTGTAATAGAGAAGCAAATAAAGTTGTTCATGAGGTTGCTAGATTGGCTAAATTTTCTTTGACTTCTAATTGGTTTGTGGAAACATTAAATGAAATTGTAATGCTCCTCACAAACGATGTACTATTTATAATGAATAAAGCTTGTTTTTTTTTAAACGTAGGCGGACTGTAAGACTTTAAATATTATAGTTTTAATGAGTTGGAGGAGAAAGAAAAGAAGAGAGAAGAGAAACGGGCTAGTGATTAACAGCTGGCTGTGTCACCGGCTCCTAGATAATTTGTCAGATAGGAAGATGGGTGATGTATCAACAAAGTAGTACATATTTATATGTAACTATTATACTTGTTAGCTATAAGATTGGCTATAGATTATGTGACAAGATCATACAGTCAACAGCCAGCTATACAGTTAATCATGCTTAACACTACATGATTCCTACAGAACCAGCAAACGGCTATATTATCAACCATGCTTTGTACTACATGATTCCTACGGAACAACGATGACAATCATTAGAGCAATTGTGATAAAGCTTAGCTATAAGAATTGTCATGTCATTAAAATCCTATTTGAATGAGCGAAACAAGAGAAAAGAGAGTCAAAAGGGCTCTTATTCTTCTGCCGACTACGTACATGGATCAAGAAAAAGTAATATGCATGCAACTCTCTTTTAATCATATTTTTTAAAAATTAATCATTATATCTAATGTAATAGCCAATTTAAAAACCAACCTACTCTCTCCGTTCCAAATTATTTGTCTTAAAAGTGGATAAAAATGGATGTATCTACAATTAAAATACGTCTAGATACATTCATTTTTATGACAAATAATTCCAAACGGAGGGAGTATTATGTAAGTATTTTTTATGAAGATTTTAAGTGAGGTGGCATTCTTTATAGCCCACAGCCGGCTAGCTATGTGCATACTGATCGTAATCGATCGATGGCCTGAGTTGTGTCGCAGGGGTTTTCCTCGATCAAAGAAAAGAAACCGCTAGCAGTGTTGAAGCTGCAGAAGATTAGGAGTAAACAGTAAGCTGCAGGTAGCCGACACTGCTCCGTGCGTCCTCCGGCGACCCGTCACGTCGAGGTTGTCCATAGCTATTGTTGCAACCGATGACGCACGCTCGATCACTTGCCCGTTCCCCGTCCCATCCATGCATCACGCGGCGGTACCATATATATACATATATATATATATATACATATATATATATATATATACATATATATATATATATATATATATATATATATATATATGACGCCAGTATGGGACACCTAAGTGTCTGGACACCTTGTCTAAAAACCGTTGGATGACACTAAGATGTGTGCACGTGTAATTAGTATTCGCATTAATTAATAAATTAATTAGTTTTGTATTAGGAAATAATTTTTGCTAATTATTGCTTAATATGGACACTTAATACTCACCAAATTAAGTCCATGCATGTCTCATACGTCACGTAGCCGGATATTCTTTTGCGTATAATGGATATCATTTTTTTTATTTGCTCGCCTTTATTTTTCACCGAGTATCTAATACCTTGAATAAATTACTAGGTATATTTAGACATAACCCAAAATACCTTAAGTATATTTTTGTACTCGAAATATGTTGGGTATATATTAGATAGACGTACATCATGTAGCCATATTTATTTTAGGTATATACGTCGACTGATTATGTTCAATATTTTTTATGATTTTTTTCGTACACCCGGGTATGCAAGTGTGCAGATACCTTGGGTATTTCCACTTGAAGTATATTATTGGATATATAATATTTTCCTACACTTATTCACATAGTCGGGTATATACGTCGACCGGGTATATATAATATTTTTATACCCTTTTTCATATAGCCGGTTATATATGTCAACCGGGTATTACAATATTTTTGTCGGTAGGTATTATATAACCGTATTGGATAGTTAGGAAACAAAAATAAAATGCAATTAGTCAACAAATAAATTATTGTATATATACATACCCGCGTACGTACATATATTCGTTAGTAAGTATATGATACCCATTTTAGATAATTAGGAAACAAAAAATGTAATAGTTGAAAAAAATAAATTATTGAATACATACATACATGCGTATGCATATAATTTCATTGGTAGGTATTAGATACATGTATTAAATAGTTAGGAACAAAAATACGCACATTATATACCTGCAGGAATTTTAAAAAAGTCAACATTAATAGTTTGATTCTATGACAAGTCTTGCCTGTCCAATTGTTAGAACCAAAAATAAAACGTAAGCATGGAAAGTCTTGCATGAAGAATAGTTAGGAAACGAATTAAATATATCACGGTTTTCAAAACGATCAAAGTGCCCAGGTACCTAGGTGCCCAATCTACCTACCTATATATATATATATATATATATATATATATATATATAAAGGGATGTCCGAGAAAAATATACTCCTCAAGCTCAGTGTAGAGAAGGGGAGAAAAAAAAAGATATACTAGTACTATTAGAGAGACGCAGCTTCGGTGATTTCATGAACCCAAGTTTCACCATAACTTAGTTTCTTTATTATTAACCATATATTAAAGATCCGAGGTATCACGTTGACCCTTTTTCTAAACTGAAAATTTTAAAGTGTAAAAAAAATTGATTTTTTTCAAGAAATCATAAGTATTTCGTTTTGTATTATGGAAAAGTTTCAACCCTTTGGGTGTATGGTTTGTGATTAAATAGCTTTTTGAGCTCAAATAAATAAAAAAAAGTTTATTCAAAAACGATACGTCCAAATGGATTAAAAACTTCAGAGAAGATAAAACAAAACATTATGATTTATTCAAATTTTTCCTAGACATTTTACAAAAAATGTTCGAAATAAAGGTCAATCTGGTACGTCGGATCTTTAATATATGGCTGATAGAAGGGGCTAAATTACGGTAAGACTCGACTTCATGAAGTCATTGAAGTTGCGTTCCTTGGAGAGTGGATGGAAGAAGTGGGACATTATCGTCCAAAGTACACCCTCCAGCTCACGCATTGGTATGTGAGCTGAGAACTACACACACTATAAATTAGATCGGAGGGAATACTAGGTATATCTTATAAATGCAAATCTAAGCGTGCACACATAGATACAGTGCAAATCTAAGCACGCACATGCAGATACAGCCTAAGAGGGGAAGCGTGCCCGAAACACTTGCAAATCTGAAGTGAAGTCCTTGAAAAAACCAGCTACGTTTCCCTGCAATGGCAAAAAAGATATCCAAATGATAAGTGCACATGTCAGGCGCGTGGCACTCCGGCCTTAACCTTTTTTGATGGTAATTCCAGTCATGCAAGGATGATAAATTCCAATGACACATGACAATTTTCTGTCAAAAATAAAACTGAAGCACGAAGTTGCCATGTTTGTGAATTAAAGTTGTCATTCTCGCGTAATGAATCTTGCCATAAAAAACATCTGAAGTTGCCATATGCTCGTACCTGACATTCGTCACTTATCACGTCCAATGGAAATCTACAAACTATACTAAGTTTTTTAGTGGCAATCTATACTATTAGAGAAGAGTTGATACGTGGTCCTTTAGCACATGGTCATTAATATAAAAGATAATTTAGAAACCAAGCGCTGAATCAATATAAAAATCAAGTTATTAACCCTCTTAACAAAAACGACCTTGGATCCAAAGTCCTTGGCTCGACAAACGAGTTCCCCTTCATAATTCTCAAACCACTCCTTTAAAGGAGCGATGCCAACCGAGGCTCAGCTAAGCTTGTACCCTGCCCGAAGATATCGGATAACTAAGCCTCGAAGGCCAACCTCGTAGTTACACTTCCTATTATTTATCCCCGTTGAAAACTTAACCAATTTGTCATCAGTCACCAAAAAGGGGGGGTTGTAAGTGCATCTAGTGCCCCCTTAATGGTTTTGGAGTATTGGAGACAAATGGGTTAAGGGACTAATGTGTTTTTGATGAAAAATTTGGTGCTTCCTTTGAAGAATTTGAAGTGAAGAATTGGAAGCTTGAAGACTTTGTTTTCGTAGTTTCTTTCTTCTTTATTTGACTCATTAGGAAACACCGTACTATCAAAGGGGGTCTAGCTAAGTGATACATAGGCGTATTTCCGACGTGATGCTCAAAACCTACAACTACATATTTCTTTGAGTTGAAGACTTTCGAAATCTCTTGCAGTGCAGTCGAGTTCATCAGCGACAGAGACAAAGTTCTTCTGATCATTGACAAAATTGGTCTGACTGAAGAGTTAGGATTCCGCCAGTGTGACTTTCCCAGCGTGAGGAAATTGAGTGCCCCGACGAAATTGCGAGTTCAGATTTCCGACCATTGTTGTGCTAGCACCAACTGTTGAGTGGATTATTATCCTGAAAACATTCATGACTGATGGGGCATTTATGTCTTATCATGTCGGGTTGCCCTGGTTATAAATAGCCCCCTCCCCCACAACCATTTGTTGGTTGGCTGCTCCAAGAGAGATATTTACACTTGTCATTGGAGAGCAATCATTAGTAACAATATCGGAGCGAATATCTTGTTTTAATGAAATATCTCGGTTTAAACTCAGGTTAGAGGAGTGTAAAAATATCACTTATCACCTACTTTCTTTAATTGGGATTTTGTACTCATACTCTCCTTCACTCGGTCTCTTTATTCCTTCCTTGTGTGCAGGTGGCTCTAGTTTTGGTGGTCATACCTTTGGCAACATGAAGAAGCATTCTTGCAGAGGAAAGCAACCTGTGGAGGATGAGGTAACTATGTCGTCCAAGCCTACACATTGTCAGAAGTCCATGGCAGCCAAGCAGCGTTTGTCCAGGCCATTGGAAACTTTTTCAGTGAAAGAGTTTGCCAAGCTTCGTCACATCAACCCCTATGAGACTCCGCGTCCTCCTGGTTATAGCAACTCACAGTACTAGAATGAGATTCAGGAGAGTATTCACTCTGAAATCTATGCTACTCACAAGAACAAGTATGCCAAGCAGTTCTCCATCAACATCCAGCACATGAGAAATAATGCAGACTATTTTGGTCAGGCTTTGGCTCTTTGCACCGAGTTTGACTTGTGGAAGCTCATGGAGTTCAATTGTGATTTTGATCTACATCTGGTAGCTTAGTTTTTGGCCACGATGCACATTGGTATTGATGATGCTCGCACTATTACAAGGATTACCAGGGATGAGTTCTTTCAGGCTCCATGGAGAGAGTTTTTTTGGGTAACGTAGCATAAATTCAAAAAATTTCCTACGTGTCACCAAGATCAATCTATGGAGAGACTAGCAACGAGGGGAAGGAGAGTGCATCTACATACCCTTGTAGATCGCTAAGCGGAAGCATTCAAGAGAACGGGGTTGATGGAGTCGTACTCGTCGTGATCCAAATCACCGATGATCCTAGTGCGAAACGGACGGCACCTCCGCGTTCAACACACGTACAGCCCGGTGACGTCTCCCATGCCTTGATCCAGCAAGGAGAGAGGGAGAGGTTGAGGAAGACTCCATCCAGCAGCAGCACAACGGCGTGGTGGTGATGGAGGAGCGTGGCAATCCTGCAGGGCTTCGCCAAGCACCACGGGATATGAGGAGAAAGAGAGA
This sequence comes from Triticum urartu, assembly GCF_056163025.1. Lineage (NCBI taxonomy): Eukaryota > Viridiplantae > Streptophyta > Magnoliopsida > Poales > Poaceae > Triticum > Triticum urartu. The sequence continues at coordinate 299,848,776 of NC_141877.1, forward strand.
GAGAGAGAGAGGGCTGCACCAACAGGCAGAGATCAGATCGCGTGTTATGGGCAGCCCCAGGCCTCACTATATATAGGGGAGAGGGAGGAGGGTGCGCCCCCTCTAGGGTTCCCACCCCTAGGGGGGGGGGCGGCAGCCCTAGATGGGAAAGGGGTGGCGGCCAAGGGAGGATTCCCTCCCCCCCAAGGCACCTAGGAGGTGCCTTCCCCTCCTAGGACTCTTCCTTTAGGGTTTCCCCCACCCTAGGCGCATGGGCCCTAGGGGGAAGTGGCGCCCCAGCCCACTTTGGGCTGGATCCCTTCCCACTTCAGCCCATGGGGCCCTCCGAGATAGGTGGCCCCACCCGGTGGACCCCCGGGACCCTTCCGGTGGTCCCGGTACAATACCGATGACTCCGAAACTTGTCCCGATGGCCGAAATAGGACTTCCTATATATAAATCTTTACCTCCGGACCATTCCGGAACTCCTCGTGACGTCCGGGATCTCATCCGGGACTCCGAACAACATTCGGTAACCACATACAAACTTCCTTTATAACCCTAGCGTCATCGAACCTTAAGTGTGTAGACCCTACGGGTTCGGGAGACATGCATACATGACCGAGATGACTCTCCGGTCAATAACCAACAGCGGGATCTGGATACCCATGTTGGCTCCCACATGTTCCACGATGATCTCATCAGATGAACCACGATGTCAAGGACTTAATCAATCCCGTATACAATTCCCTTTGTCTAGCGGTATTATACTTGCCCGAGATTCGATCGTCGGTATCCCGATACCTTGTTCAATCTCGTTACCGGCAAGTCTCTTTACTCGTTCCGTAACACATCATCCCATGATCAACTCCTTGATCACATTGTGCACATTATGATGATGTCCTACCGAGTGGGCCCAGAGATATCTCTCCATTTACACGGAGTGACAAATCCCAGTCTCGATTCGAGCCAACCCAACAGACACTTTCGGAGATACCTGTAGTGCACCTTTATAGTCACCCAGTTACGTTGTGACGTTTGATACACCCAAAGCATTCCTACGGTATCCGGGAGTTGCACAATCTCATGGTCTAAGGAAACGATACTTGACATAAGCAAAGATTTAGCATACGAACTACACGATCTTTGTGCTAGGCTTAGGATTGGGTCTTGTCCATCACATCATTCTCCTAATGATGTGATCCCGTTATCAATGACATCCAATGTCCATGGTCAGGAAACCGTAACCATCTATTGATCAACGAGCTAGTCAACTAGAGGCTTACTAGGGACATGGTGTTGTCTATGTATCCACACATGTATCTGAGTTTCCTATCAATACAATTATAGCATGGATAATAAACGATTATCATGAACAAGGAAATATAATAATAACTAATTTATTATTGCCTCTAGGGCATATTTCCAACAAGTTTTGCTTGGTCCTTGGATATGATGACAAGGGAATGAATGATTCTATAGGCATTTGTCCACATGACAGGGCTCAAGCTAGTGAGAAGATTGTTCAAGGTGAATTGTAGATTCACGGGAGTGGTGTGATGGGAGATTCTAAGGATCTCAAGCCACTCTAGGACATCATGCATGCATCTACCACTCTACTCTTATCCCCAAGGTGGGAACCAGGATCGGATTCATGGATAACCCGTTGATCTTATGCTCACTTCTCACACTGAGAAGGAGCAGGGTATTCCACTTGACGTCCCCAACTATCCGTGACATGAGATGTTCTATGTTGTGATGAACAGGAAGGTAGCCACTCTTGCACCGTATAGCATGGCTTTTCTGAGTGAGAAGTGGGGTGAGCATACACCTAATGAGCCTTTGACCTCCCCTAGAAACTTTGTTGTTCATGAGGTCAAAAGGCTGAAGAGGAAGAAACATACTGAGCCTCGTGTGACCTAGGATGAGGATGAGGTGCTTGTTGATTCCAGTGACCGTGACTTAGAGTTGCCCCTAGGAGGAAGCCTAGCTGGGCTGTAGACTGCAGAACGAGGTTAAAAGGCCTTGTGCCTTTAGACCGACATCTAACATATGATGTATGAGGCGCACAGAGATGAGAAGCTTGCTCGTCACCGCCAGATTCCTATGGTGAGGGCTTTGAACATTTCTACTGGGAGTGGTTCTAAGAAAGTCATCACACCGGAAGACATATGGATCTCCACTCACAGCCAATGGATATATGAGGATGATGATGATGCACCTGACAACTCCATATCTGATGCCGAGCGTGAGCGAACTCCAGTTTTCCAAGGTCGTGACACCGATGAGGATGAGGAGGCATAGGAATCCGAGGAGGAGTCTAAGGACGAGGATTGATCATCAGGGGGATTAGCATCGCTATTTCCCTTTTTGGCTTCTTGATGACAAAGGGGGAGAGAGTTCCATTAGGTTATCTCATTGAGATTTGCGTGGGTGGGAGTCACAAACTTGTTTTCAAGCTCGTTATTGTTGCTTGTGACCTCCTTGTTAAGTTGAAACTCATTTTCTTTGGTTTGTGAACTTATTGTCTTGGAAACATTATTTTTAGCATGGTGTAAGACATGCATTTTCAATGATATGTACCTTAAATTCATGTCTTTAAATTCATGCTTGTGGAGCTATGTTCATTCCTTGTTCTCTTATATTTTGCTCCACCACATGTTGTTGTTGCTTATGCATGCTTAGCATATATCTATTATCATTTGCAATTTCTTGTTGGTATTTAAATCTAGGGGGCATCGATCCTAGTTGTGTGCACTTTGCATTCCAAAAGGAAATTCAAATAGTGCATACATCTAGGGGAGCCAGTCTATATTTGTAGACCGTTGTGCTTTATTATAATATCTTTATGCAAATCGTTGTGTTGTTATCAATCACCAAAAAGGAGGAAATTGAAAGGACATCCCCCTTAAGTTTTTTGGTGTTGATGACAATGCAGTTTGTGGGCTGACCATGTACTTGAGCTACACATGCACATCTATATGGCACAAGACGGTTAGGTACCCCTCTAGAAAGAAAAATATCAAAGACGGTATTTTTGGCACTTTTATATCTTTGGTTGTAGGAAATTTGTACTATTAAGAGGGGGTCCGCGTTGGAAGGCACGGGTGGAATCCAATCACATACACAAAATCAATATTGCACCCATGTAGCCTTCCTATCTGTTTTCGCAGAGAGAACTCAAATCCCCTTGCATTGAAATATACTCACTCCATTGTACTGCCAGGGGCAGCGGTTGTACCGCTCCCTTGTGGACTTGGGAAACTTCTTCTCACCCAAGCGGTTGTACCGCATACTCAAGGGGTTTTCCACTATATCCCCTGGAGAGGTACACCACCCCAAGTACCGGGCCAATAACCTCTAGGGGCCCTTTCCTCTCGGGTTCCAGGTGGTACACGAGCAGTAGACGGGCGGTTGTACCGCTCTAGTTGCTCTGGCCACACTTATGGGACTTTAGCAGTTGCACCGCTCTCCAGAGCGGTTGTATGGCTCATCGTATACTTTCGCTGTAACGGTTGTATTTGTGAGGGAATATAAAAGGAGGGGGTTCTTCCCCCTCCCACCTACCTCCTGCCTCTCTTTCTCCTCCATTGATGACTGGAGCTTATTCTTGTCCGATCTCCATTCCTAGCCAACCAAACTTATTGATTTGCTTGGGATTGAGATACGAGACTAGATCTACACTTCCACCCAAAGAAAATTTGTTACCCCCTAGATTCTATTGTGGATCTTGTTACTCTTGGGTGTTCGGGCACCCTAGACGGAAGAGTCGCCTAGGAGACACATTCCATTGTGGTGAAGCTCCATGGTGGTGTTGGCAGCCTCCAATTAAGTTGTGCAGATAGCCCCAAACCTGTCTCTTAAGGTTCTAGTTGTCATATTCAATGGCACCGCTAGTGGTTTCATGGCACCTTGCATCATGCGAGGGTGTGAGGAGAATAGGGTGAGCCATTGTGGTGCTTGGGGAGCATCATGCCTCCACACCTCCAATAGAGATGCACCTCCCCCAAATGAAGGAACTTTGGCAACACATCCTCGTCCCCACTTGCGGTTACTTCTATCCTTTACTCTATGCAAGCGTGTTATATTGTGGTTACTCTTTAGATTGTGCTTGTGGTTGTTGATCTTGTCATATAGGTTGTCTACCTAGTTGCATATCTAGATAACCTACTTTATTGTTGAGCCTAAAATTTGCAAAAGAAGTTAAAATTGTTAATCGCCCAATCACTACCCCTCTAATCGACCATAGCGACCCTTTCAGCGATGAAGTGGAGAATGTGTCCAGAGTACATCTCGACTAGTGTGCGACATGCATCAAGAGATAGTTATCCAACCGATGGCCCTTACTAGGGTTACCTCGGTTATTAAAAATGATTATTCAAACAAAAGCAATGGGTGTTTAATGACTACACCTTATTTGCCTCCAAGGAATAGCTATCTGCTACCGTACTAACCACTTCTCTCTCACTGCTATTTTGGATAGCGTTCTATGTCTTCCTCACTCCTTACCTCCTTTTGGATCGATCTATGGATCCTGGGTACCTCCAGGGCCTTAGATCGAGAGAAAAGACAAGAGGCAATTCTATTGCAATTAGACACACACAAATAATGTCAAATACACAAAGTCATTCCAATGACCTAGTGAACAAATATGTAGGGTTGCAAGTCCTTGCCTCAACCCATTGCTTTACCGTATTACTCACACATGGCGAGGATCGCAACATGTACTCATTAAAACGACATAAAGATGAATGATTGATTGATAACATGTCTTGCAATAGTTACCGGATGTGTAACACCCCTGTAATTAAGCTACAGTAACCTCAGACTAATGATGCATGTCATCCCTTTTACTAAGATTAATTCTCACTTCATTGAAGCTAAAGTCAAATTCAAATTCAAATGCTGGTCAAATTCTGAAGTCTTCAACCAAGTAAAATACAAATGTATGTTGGCTTGCTAATAATCACTAAGTATCTGTCATGAATTAGCCAACATCTTTTGAAATAATTAAATGCCATTAACCTCTTAAAAACTGAAACAACAACAACTAATTGGGCCATTTAAAAATAAACAAATGTTTAGGCTTTTCCAAATAAATTCCAAAGCTTGTGTGTGGTCTGGTAATATCACCTAGTAACTATGTGCAAGTTTATAGGTTCAACTAAAATCATTTGATACCGGTAATAAATACAAAATAGGGGAGACATTATAAAATAGAAAAATAGAAAATATCCACTGTGCTACTAGGCTTGAGCAGCACACTGTGCGGCCCAGGTCGCGCCCTACCTCCCTTTTCCAGTTGTCCATGGTGCCCGAGCCTGGACGCAGTTTCCGCCACGTCCTACTTATGCTTCATGACGTGTAACATTATTGTTAGTCCTGTTTTACCATGTACAAGATAGTCTGTCTTGCTCGCTTCACTGTTGTAACTATATTTTTGCCCTAGTCATGTGTACTTACAGAAACATTTCAGGATGAAGTGACATCAACACAAAGATCTGAGAGCAGTGCGGCATGGCCATTACCAAATGATTATAGATTGAAATTGAAATGTGTTGATGTTCTCGAGCATCAACTAGAGGTGGCAAGACAATGTGTATATGATTCTCAACATGTAATCAACATGTTTAGTTTGAAGTTGCAGGTATTAGATGCAGCATTCAAAAAAATGAAACAAGACACCGAGGTAACCACAAAGGAATTGGATATTTTGCAGAATGAAATTCGTGCTATCTGAATTCGGCCAATCCTATTTGCTGAAGAGATTATATTTCAAATGGTAAGTTCTATTGATGCACGTCCATGAGGTATGAGCTTTATTTGCCCAGTGTATGTAATTTACTGTTTATGTATGCTTTATTATCACTTGAGCCGAACTATAATGCCAAGTGGATATAATATGCTGTAATTTCTTTATTGTATAGTGTAGGATTATTCTTCGTTTCTATGCCTTAGTCTCTTTATTGTATATAGTGTAGGTTTTTTAGAGGCGATAGTATAAAGTAGATAATTCTTTGTATATGCTATATCGTTGAAACGGGGGCCATGATACGTCCATTTTGCATCATGTTTACCTACTGTTATTTATAATGTTTTTATGCATAATAATGCTTTTTGGAGTAATTCTAATGCCTTTTCTCTCATAATATGCAAGGTTCACACAAAGAGGGAGAATTCTAGCAACTGGAAATCTAGACATGAAAAAGCTACGACAGGCTACCTATTCTGCACAACTCCAAATGAGCTGACACTTCACGAGAAATTTTTATGGAATAAATAAGAATTATTGGAGTGACTAACTACCAGAGGGGCCCCACCAGGTGGGCACAACCCTCCTAGGCACACCAGGGAGCCCAAGCGTGCCCTGGTGGGTTGTGCCCTCCTCGGCCCACCTCCGGTGCCCATCTTCTAGTATATAAGTCATTTTGACCTAGAAAAAATAAGGAGAGGACTTTCGGGACGGAGCGCCGCCTTCTCGAGGCGAAACTTGGGCAGGAGCACTTTTGCCCTCCGGTGGAGTGATTCCGCTGGGGGGACTTCCCTCTCGAAGGGGGAAATCATCGTCATCATCATCACCAACAACCCTCTCATCTTGGGGAGGCCAATCTTCATCAACATCTTCACCAGCACCATCTCCTCTCAACCCTAGTTCATCTCTTGTGTTCAATCTTTGTACCGGAACCTCAGATTTGTACCTGTGGGTGACTAGTAGTGTTGATTACATCTTGTAGTTGATCACTATATGGTTTATTTGGTGGAATATTATATGTTCAGATCCATTATGCTATTTAATACCCCTCTGACCATGAACATGTTTATCACTTGTGAGTAGCTACTTTTGTTCTTGAGGTCATGGGAGAAATCATGTTGCAAGTAATCATGTGAACTTGATATGTGTTCGATATTTTGATAATATGTATGCTGTGATTCCCTTAGTGGTGTCATGTGAACGTCGACTACATGACACTTCACCATATTCGGGCCTAAGGGAATGCATTGTGAAGTAGTTATTAGATGATGGGTTGCTAGAGTGACAGAAGCTTAAGCCCTAGTTTATGCGCTACTTCGTAAGGGACCAATTTGGATCCAAAAGTTTAATGGTATGGTTAGATTCTATCTTAATACTTTTCTCGTAGTTGCGGATGCTTGCGAGGGGGTTAATCATAAGTAGGAGGTTTGTTCAAGTAAGAACAACACCTAAGCACCGATCCACCCACATATCAAATTATCAAAGTAGTGAACACAAATCAAGCCAACATGGTGAAAGTGACTAGATGAAATTCCCGTGTGCCCTCAAGAACACTTTGCTTATTATAAGAAACCGTTTTGGCATGTCCTTTGCCACAAAAGGATTGGGCTATCTTGCTGCATATTATTTTCCATTACCGTCTTGTGCTCGTTTCAAATTATCCTGCTACCAAATTATTGTTACTTACAATTTCAGCGCTTGCAGACATTACCTTGCTCAAAACCACTTGTCATTTCCTCCTGCTCCTCTTTGGGTTCGACACTCTTACTTATCGAAGGGACTACGATTGATCCCCTATACTTGTGGGTCATCAAGGCACTTTTCTGGGGCTGTTGCCGGGGAGTGAAGCGCTCTTGGTAAGGAAAAAATATTACTATGAGCTGAAATTTACTGTCACTTGTTACTATGGAAAACAATCCTTTGAGGGGTTTGTTCGGGGTATCTTCACCTCGACCGTAACCACAATTAGTCACCCCTCAACCTACTGCAGTGATACGTCTCCAATGTATCTATAATCTTTGATTGTTCCATGCTGTTATATTATCATTCTTCAATGTTTTATAATAATTTTATAGTCATTTTATATCATTTTTTGTACTAACCTATTGACATAGTGCCAAGTGCCAGGCACGCCCTAGTGGGTTGTGCCCACCTCGGGTGCCCCCCGGACCGCCTCTTTGCTCTATAAATACCCCAATATTCCAGAAACCCTAGGGGAGTCGACGAAAATCAATTCCAGCCGCCGCAGAGTCCAGAACCACCAGATCCAATCTAGACACCATCACGGAGGGGTTCACCACTTCCATTGGTGCCTCTCCGATGATGTGTGAGTAGTCTTTTGTAGACCTTCGGGTCCGTAGTTAGTAGCTAGATGGCTTCCTCTCTCGCGTTTGATTCTCAATACAATGGTCTCTTGGAGATCCATATGATGCAACTCTTTTGCAGTGTGTTTGTTGGGATCGGCTGAACTTTGAGTTTATGATGACATCTATATTTTATCCATGAAAGTTATTTGAGTTTCTTTGATCTCTTATATGCATGATTGCTTATAGCCTCGCATTTCTTCTCTGATATTTGGGTTTTGTTTGGCCAACTTGATCTATTTATCTTGCAATGGGAAGATGTGCTTTGTAGTGGGTTCGATCTGATGGTGCTTGATCCCAGTGACAGAAGGGGAACCGACACATATGTATCATTGCTACTAAGGATAAAATGATGGGGTCTATTTCTACATAAATAGATCTTGTCTACATCATGTGATCATTCTTATGGCATTAATTACTCCGTTTCTCCATGAACTTAATAGACTAGATGCATGCTGGATAGCGGTCGATGTGTGGAGTAATAGTAGTAGATGCAGGCATGAGTCGATCTACTAATCATGGACGTGATGCCAATATAATGATCATTGCCTGGATATCTTCATCATTATTTGAAGTTCTATCAATTGTCCAACAATAATTTGTTTACCCACCATTTGCTATTTTTCTCGAGAGAAGCCACTAGCGAAACCTACGGCCCCCGAGTCTCTTTCTCATATTATTTGCCTTTGTGATCTATTTTTCTTTGCTTTTATTTTTAGATCTATTAAACCCAAAAATACAAAAATACCTTGCTACAATTTATTTTATTTGGTGTTCGTTCTATCAATATTTACAACTCTCTCATGCCCGTTTGGCAATTTCTGGCGCCGCTACCTGAAAGGGATTGATAACCCCTTTTACACGTCGGGTTGCGAGTATTTGTTATTTGTGTGCAGGTGCTGTTTACGTAGTCTTGCTTGGTTCTCCTACTGGTTCGATAACCTTGGTTTCATCACTGAGGGAAATACCTATTGTCGTTGTGCTGCATCATCCCTTCCTCTTTGGGGAAATATCGACGTAGCTTCAAGCCGCATCAAAAGGAATTTCTGGCGCTGTTGCCAGGGAGGATCTTCAACACCTACTAGGTTCCTAATCACAAATCTCATCTCCTCACAATTTACATTATTTGCCATTTGCCTCTCGTTTTCCTCTCCCCACTTGACAAAAAATTGCCGTTTTATTCACCCTCTTTTTCGTTCACCGTTTTCTCGTCGAGTCTATCCTTTACTTGCAATCATGAGTGATTTCAATATGGCACCAACATATGATGGCCTAACTCCTAAGATTGGAAGTATGGGCAATCTGAATGCTAAAACTTTTGTCTTGGGGCAAGGGAATGTTATGGGAAAAGAATGTATCCAAGATTTTTTCAATTGTTTTGGAAACCTAAGTCTTGATGATGCTCCTATACTTAGAACTACTAGATCCTATGCAGATGCTATTTCAGCGCTAGTTCTGAAACTTGAAAGTAAATTTCTCCATACTCATCCTACTTTGTAAAGATTGTTTTTTGAGCTCCCCGTTATAAAGAATCCTAAGGCTAAAAATTTGGCCACTCTTGTTCTTATGAATGAGTTTGACTATATCATACGGGAATCTAGGGAAATCTTTGATTTTTGCGGTATGAATCATGAAAAGCCCGTGATAGATGAAATTCTTTACAATAGTGATTATTCTTTAAGACATTTGCTTGGGGATAATAAAATCTTTAATGAGAATATTAAAAAGGAAGTCCCTATCCTAGATGTAATCCAACAATTTTTCAATAATGTTAATCAACATTACTCTCGGATTGTTGCAGGAAATCAACGGGGTTATGATAACGAGCAACTTAACAGTGCTAAGGTTTCTATGGATAATATTTTTATGTTGTTTTTACAAAACCCCATGATGAAAACACCTCTAAGGGAATTAAAAAGAAGGATGACAAAACTTATATCCTTGCTTTATGCCTAGCTAGGGGCGTGAAACAATATCGCTTGTTGGGAGGCAACCCAATGAATAAGATTTATTTTTGCTTTTTGCTTTCTATTCTTGAGTGTTAGCACACTTATGCTACTGTTATGATTGTGTTTTTTGTGGTTTAATTAGTGTTTGTGCCAAGTAAATCCTTTAGGATCTTCTTGGGTGATAGTTGTTTGATCTTGCTGAAAAACAGAAACTTTTGCGCTCATGACAATAATTTTAGTTTTTAACCAGAGAGCAATAAAATACCAATTATTTTTAAAGAATATTAATACACAAATTGCTCAGGTCTTCCTATTTTTCAGAGTTTTTGGAGTTACAGAAGTATTCAAAATATCCAGATTGCTACAAACTGTTCTGTTTTTGACGGATTCTGTTTTCTTTGCATTGTGTGCTTGTTTTGATGATTCTATGGTTTTCTTTGATGAGTTTTTGCCATATAAAAGTTGGAATACATTAGATATAATGCAAGAACAAAATATGAATTGGTTTGCTACAGTACTTATAGTAGTGATTTGCTTTCTTATACTAACGGATCTCACGAAGGTTTTGTTGAGTTTTGTGTGATTGAAGTTTTCAAGTTTTGGGTTATCTTACAATGGATGAAGGAATAAGGAGTAAGAAGAGCCTAAGATTGGGGATGCCCATGGCACCCCAAGTTATTATCTGAAGAGAAGCAAGCAAGTAAGCTTGGGGATGCCCCGAGTGGCATCCCCTCTTTTACTAACGACCATCAGTATTTTACTCGAAGCTATATTTTCATTCGTCACATACTATGTGTTTTGCTTGGAGCGTCTTGTATGATATGAGTCTTTGCTTGTTTAGTTTTGTGTTTTTAGTCTTGATTCCTTGCTGGACACACTTGTTTGAGAGAGCCAAAATTATGTCATGACTTGTTAGAATTGCTCTCTATGCTTCACTTAAATTTTTATGAGCTATGGACTTGCTCTAGTGCTTCACTTATATCTTTTTGAGCATGGTGTGCTTTAGTATTTTTGAAGAAATGCTCTCTTGCTTCACCTATATCTATTTGAGAGTTAGTAATTTTTTTAAGAAATTCTCTCTTGCTTAACTTAAATTAATTTGAGAGAAATTTTATGCTCACGATCTTCACTTATATTTGTATGAGCTTATCAAAATCAACACATGAAAATTAGTCCCAAAGTGATAGATATCCAACAAGGATATAATAAAAACTTTCATGAAGATCATTGGACAAAATAAACTTGATTGTTAGTAATAGTTTTGAGATACGATGATGTGATATGTGAGTCATGTTGATGAGTAATTATGCTTTAGTAAGAATATTATTGTTAAGGTTTGTGATTCCCTATGCAAGCACGAAAGTCAATAGTTATGCAATGAAATTATATCCTACTTGTGGTGCATTATTCGGTGTTAATTATGCTTAATACTCGCTTATGAGATTATTCGTTTCTTGGTTGGTCGCTTCTCAATATTTTGCTAGCCTTCATTTTGCACTAAGTATGATCACTACTTGTGCATCCAAAATTCTTTAAATCAGTTTTGCCACATGAGTCCACTATACCTACCTATATGCGGTATTATTTTGCCGTTCTAAGCAAATTTGTATGTGCCATCTCTAATATTCAAAATAAATTTCTCTTTTGTGTGCTTGTACCGCTCGTGAGGCGGTGTGGGGTGGCTAATATTTTCCATGCTAGATGTGTTATTCTCATGATGAGTGTTTATTCACTTGTCATTGCACAAGAGTAAGGCAAAGGTATTAGGGATGCCCAGTCCTGAAATGAAAAATGAATTTACTTTATGTTGTCGAATAATAAATTCCTTGGAAAGTGTTGGTATGGAAGGCACCCATGGATACGGTTAGCCATGGAAAGTGAAAGTATGGTGGAAGAAGGAATGAACTTTAATTTCTGCTTGGGAACCACCTATGATATATCTAGCATGGGAAGTGTTGGGAACTCTAAGTCGTTTTTGTTGGTGGGAAAAGTATGCCTCTCAAAATGTTTTTATCTCTCAATTTTCGCTTTGAGCTCTGGCACCTCTACAAATCCCTACTTTCCTCTGCGAAGGGCCTTTCTTTTACTTTATGCAATTTTTATTTTTATTTGAGTCTCCATCTTCTCTTATAAAGTACCAACTAGGGGGCACTATGATTGTACTTGAGCATTGGGTATAGTTAATATGCGAGTGTGTTTCATGAATGGATCAATGATTGAGCATGATGGGCTAGGGATAACTTATTTTAGCATTGATATTTTGAAAGACATGGTTGCTTGTTGGTATGCTTGTGTATTTAAGTCTCATGTCAAAACTAGACTATTGTTTCGAATCATATAAAAGTTAAAATGCCCATGCTATAAAGAAAAGAATATGAGATGACATGTTAGGCAGCATTCCACATCAAAAATTCTGTTTTTATCATTTACCTACTCGAGGATGAGCAGGCATTAAGTTCGGGGATGCTGATACGTCTCCAACGTATCTATAATTTTTTACTGTTATATTATCATTCTTGGATGTTTTATAATCATTTTATAGTCATTTATATCATTTTTTGGTACTAACCTAGTCACATAGTGCCAAGAGCCAGTTGCTGTTTTTTGCATGTTTTTTACATCGCAGGTAATCAATATCAAACGGAGTCCAAACGCAGCGAAACTTTTTGTGCATATTTTTAGACCAGAAGACATCCAATGGGCCGGAGAAGCACCTAGGGGGTGCTCCGGGGGGAGCACAACCCACCAGGGCGCGCCTGGAGGCCCAGGCACGCCCTGGTGGGTTGTGCCTACCTCGGGTGCCCCCCAGACCGCCTCTTTGCTTTATAAATACCCCAATATTCTAGAAACCCTAGGGAGTGGATGAAAATCAATTCCAGCCGCCGTAGAGTCTAGAACCACCAGATCCAATCTAGACACCATCAGGGAGGGGTTCACCATTTCCATTGGTGCCTCTCCGATGATGCGTGAGTAGTCTTTTGTAGACCTTCGGGTCCGTAGTTAGTAGCTAGGTGGCTTCCTCTCTCTCGTTTGATTCTCAATACAATGGTCTCTTGGAGATCCATATGATGTAACTCTTTTTGCGGTGTGTTTTTGGGATCGGATGAACTTTGAGTTTATGATCAGATCTATATTTTTATCCATGAAAGTTATTTGAGTTTCTTTGATCTCTTATGTGCATGATTGTTTATAGCCTCGTATTTATTCTCCAATATTTGGGTTTTGTCTGGCCAACTTGATCTATTTATGTTGCAATGGGAAGAGGTGCTTTGTAGCGGGTTCGATCTTACGGTGCTTGATCCCAGTGACAGAAGGGGAACCGACATGTATGTATCATTGCTACTAAGGATAAAATGATGGAGTCTATTTCTAAATAAATAGATCTTGTCTACATCATGTCATCGTTCTTATGGCATTACTTTTGCTGGACTGGAGCGGACTAGTTCTTTGGCCACTGGAATCTGCTTATTATCAGTAGGAGTTGGGTTTCTCTGTGCTGGAGCAGTATCTATAAAAACTGAGTTGGTTTATTATCTCCTGGTTTTTGGATCTTTTGCAAATACCTTGTTTGTAACCCTTCAGATTCTAACATAGTCGTCTTCCCCTTGCATGCCTTGTATAGAAGAATGGTGCTTCAATTATAAAACATGCTACAACAGATAGATGGAATAGGTACTGAAGAATAGAAAGGCATGACATATTGACATGTATTCCCTCCATCCAGAAAAAATGGATGGGTCTAGGCGTATTTCAGTTCTAGATACATCTTTTTTTATCCATTTCGGCAACATGTAATCCGGACGGAGGGAGTATGGTGTAAGAGCTAGGGATACGACAGGACAACACAGTAAAAAAACACTAGTTGAATGTAAAACTGTATGCTAATGGAATACATACATAAAAAACTAAGACAACATACACGTGTATGATTGGGAAACTAAGATGGCATTGCAACAGAGCACTAGAACAACACTTCAATGTAAAAAACATGGTATGGTAGACAGATGAAGTACATACTGATGAATAACAATGCATAAGATATTCAGAAGCTTGATGTCCAAATTAAGCAGATGGCATTGCGATAGAGTAGAATGACAGTACTTGAATTTGAAAACATGTTATCATGAATGGAATAGGTACTGAAAAACAGGAAGGCATGACATATTTACATGCATGATCAGCATGCTAAGCACATGGCATTGCAACAGAGTAGATACACTCCAGGACATTATATGCATGTTGTACCCATATCATGGGCCAAGTTAGAGAAAGGACCTTGTGGGGTGAAGAGGATTCAACATCTTTCTGCAAGTCTTCTGGAGAACTGCCTTTACACGTTCCATCATATTGGGTATCATTGACATCAAGTTTATTGGCCTTTACATTGCTCGGTGAGGTTCTTGTGGATATATCAATGTGTGCAATTATATCTGACATGCATGGAAGACAACTAGTAGTTAGATTTATGTAATGAGTGCCTGTAGGAGACGACATAAATAGTAGGACTAGGGTTAACTAGCAGCAACATGTCTCAAAAACTAAAGGGAGAACACAGATGAAAGCTACAGAATATGTATCGTTTGTACTCAAGATTAACTAGATGGCACACAAAAGTATTAAAGAACAACATAGGTAATACTAGAAGTGGTATAATACTGTAATCACCAGCCTGTGGGATAGCATTGGCTGATGGATGATAACTGGAACAACGTTACCTAAAGAACAAGTATCTTAGCTGAACTATGGAACAACGTTAACTCCTGAACAAGACCCGTAAGAGATCAGCATGAATATACAGTGAAATGTGATAATCTATTTTCCATGCTTAGTGAATAACAAAGCCATAAATGTTGCACACAAGTAAGATGAGGGTACAACCTGTCTGTCCGCCATCCATAGGAGTGAGCATCATGTGCTGACTTGGCGATGGCCCTGCAGTTGTTGTGGTTGTCCATGTCGGGCACGCACATTCGATGCAGGGAACTGTTGAGTGGGGACTATAGCTCCCTTATGGTGTATGTTTCCCTTGTTGGAGCAGCTGCGGTGAGCCGAAAGACGGTGTGGCTGAAGATGCAGATAACGCATAATGTTAAGAACGACACATCTCTTTGATCTGAAGAAATACACTAAGAGATCAACAGCAAGGTACGAGAGTGGTTACACGTCTTTTGACTGATACTAAATTGGGGTCACACGATTTTATTTTATTCTGGTACTGTCTGATCTACGCCGGATGGCTTGATGGCCGTCTTGTGCCTCCCGGCTCACACTGTTAGGAATCTTCCCCGAAGAGCCAGCGACCAACGGCAGAGCAGCTTGCCTCCACCGTCCATGGCCCCGGCCAAAACCCCGCTCCCCGCCCCACCGCACTGCCGTGGTTGCGCCGCCCCCGGGCCAATCCACAAAGACTCCCCGTCATCCAGATCCGGCGGCTGCAGTACCTTGAACCCACGCAACTCTAGTCATCTAAGCACTGCTTCCGTGGCGAACTTGCGGCCACACACCCTTACGTTAGACACCAGCCAACCGACAGCCTAGGAGCTCCGCCACCTCGAGGGGTGCTGCTTCCCATTGGGAATCAATTGGCCCAGAATAAAAATACAGACAACTGACACCTAAATAAAGTGATTTGAGATGAGGGTGCTGTAACACCCACGATGCGGCTATATCTCCCACGTGTCGGAGCACGACTTAGAGGCATAACCGCATAGTAGGCATGTCGCAAGAGGGGTAATCTTTACACATCCCATGTACTGAATAAGAAAGAGATAAAGAGTTGGCTTACAATCGCCACTTCACACAATACATATAAATAGCATTACATCATCCAGAATACAATCAAGGTGCGACTACGGAACCAAAATAAAGACAACCCCAAATGCATAAGATCCCCGATCGCCCCAACTGGGCTCCACTACTGATTGTCTGGAAAGGAAACATAGTAACGTCCCGAATCCTCGTCGAACTTCCACTTGAGTTCGGTCGCATCCCCTGGACTGGCATCATCGGCACCTGCATCAGGTTTTGGAAGTAATCTGTGAGTCACGGGGACTCAGAAATCTCACACCCTCGCGATCAAGACTATTTAAGCTTATGGGTAGGAAAATGTAGTGAGGTGGAGCTGCAGCAAGCACTAGCATATATAGTGGGTAACTTACGCAAATGAGAGCAAGAAGAGAAGCAAAGCACGGTCGAGAAGCTACAAGATCAAGAAGTGATCCGAAAATTACTTATGTTCAAGCATAACACGAGACCGTGTTCTCTTCCCGGACTCTGCCGAGAAGAGACCAACACGGCTACACACGCTGTTGATTCATTTTAATTAAGTTAAGTGTCAGGTTTTCTACAACCGGATATTAACAAATTCCCATCTGCCCATAACCGCGGGCATGGCTTTCGAAAGTTCAAAACCGTGGAGGGGTGTCCCAACTTAGCCCATCACAAGCTCTCACGGTCAACGAAGGATATTCCTTCTCCCAGGAAGACCCGATCAGACTCGGAATCCCGGTTACAAGACATCTCGACAATGGTAAAACAAAACCAGCAAAGCCGCCCGATGTGCCGACAAATCCCGATAGGAGTCGCACGTATCTCGTTCTCCGGGCACACCGAAAGCTACGAGTAAAACCAACCCTCGAGTTTGTTGGAAATATGCCCTAGAGGCAATAATAAATTAGTTATTATTATATTTCCTTGTTCATGATAATCGTTTATTATCCATGCTAGAATTGTATTGATAGGAAACTCAGATACATGTGTGGATACATAGACAACACCATGTCCCTAGTAAGCCTCTAGTTGACTAGCTCATTGATCAATAGATGGTTACGGTTTCCTGACCATGGACATTGGATGTCGTTGATGACGGGATCACATCATTAGGAGAATGATGTGATGGACAAGACCCAATCCTAAGCCTAGCACAAGATCGTGTAGTTCGTATGGTAAAGCTTTTCTAATGTCAAGTATCATTTCCTTAGACCATGAGATTGTGCAACTGCCGGATACCGTAGGAATGCTTTGGGTGCACCAAACATCACAACGTAAATGGGTGGCTATAAAGGTGCACTGCGGGTATCTCCGGAAGTGTCTGTTGGGTTGGCACGAATCGAGATTGGGATTTGTCACTCCGTGTAACGGAGAGGTATCTCTGGGCCTACTCGATAGGACATCATCATAATGTGCACAATGTGACCAAGGAGTTGATCACGGGATGATGTGTTATGGAACGAGTAAAGAGACTTGCCGGTAACAAGATTGAACGAGGTATCGGGATACCGATGATCGAATCTCGGGCAAGTATCGTACCGATAGACAAAGGGAATTGTATACGGGATTGATTGAATTCTTGACATCGTGGTTCATCTGATGAGATCATCGTGGAACATGTGGGAGCCAACATGGGTATCCAGATCCCGCTGTTGGTTATTGGCCGAAGAGTTGTCTCGGTCATGTCTACATGGTTCTCGAACCCGTAGGGTCTACACACTTAAGGTTTGATGACGCTAGGGTTATAGGGAAAGTATGTACGTGGTTACCCAATGTTGTTCGGAGTCCCGAATGAGATCCCGGACGTCACGAGGAGTTCGGGAATGGTCCGGAGGTAAATATTTATATATGGGAAGTCCCGTTTTGGTCACCGGAAAAGTTTCGGGTGCTATCGGTAACGTACCGGGACCACCGGGAGGGTCCCGGGGGTCCACCAGGTGGGGCCACCAGCCCCAGAAGGCTGCGTGGGCCAATTTTGGGAGGGGACCAGTCCCAGGTAGGCTGGTGCGCCCCCTCACCAAGGCCCAAGGCGCAGGGAGAGTGGGAGGGGGCAAACCCTAGGTCCAGATGGGCCTTAAGGCCCACCCTAGGGCGCCCCCTCTCTCCCTCTCTCCTCTAGCCGCCACCCTAGATGGGATCTAGGGCTGCCGCCCCCCCCCCCCCCGTGGGGAGGGAACCCTAGAGGGGGCGCAGCCCCTCCCCTCCCCTATATATACTTGAGGTATGGTGCTGCCCAACATATGTGATTTGATCTCTCTCTTGGTGCAGCACTACCCCTCTCCCTCCTCGTCTCTCGTAGTGCTTGGCGAAGCCCTACTGGAGTACCGCGCTCCTCCACCATCACCATGCCGTTGTGCTGCTGCTGGACGGAGTCTTCCCCAACCTCTCCCTCTCTCCTTGCTGGATCAAGGTGTGGGAGACATCACCGGGCTGTACGTGTGTTGAACACGGAGGCGCCGTTGTTCGGCGCTTAGATTGGAATCGACCGCGATCTGAATCGCTGCGTGTACGACTCCACCAACCGCATTCTTGTAACACTTCCGCATTGCGATCTTCAAGGGTATAAAGATGCACTCCTCTCTCTCTCATTTCTAGTATCTCCATAGATTGATCTTGGTGACACGTAGGAAAATTTTGAATTTCTGCTACGATCCCCAACAGTGGCATCATGAGCTGGGTCTATGCGTAGTTTCTATGCATGAGTAGAACACAAAGCAGTTGTGGGTGATGATTTGTTCAATTTGCTTACCGTTACTAGTCTTATCTTGATCCGGCGGCATTGTGGGATGAAGCGGCCCGGACCGACCTTACACGTACGCTTACCTGAGATTGGTTCCACCGACTGACATGCACTTGATGCATAAGGTGGCTGGCGGGTGTCTGTCTTCCCCACTTTAGTCGGATCAGATTCGATGAAAAGGGTCCTTATGAAGGGTAAATAGAAATTGGCATATCACCGTTGTGGTTTTGCGTAGGTAAGAAACGTTCTTGCTAGAAACCCATAGCTGCCACGTAAAACATGCAACAACAATTAGAGGACGTCTAACTTGTTTTTGCAGGGTATGCAATGTGATGTGATATGGCCAAAAGGATGTGATGAATGATATATGTGATGTATGAGATTGATCATGTTCTTGTAATAGGAATCACGACTTGCATGTCGATGAGTATGACAACCGGCAGGAGCCATAGGAGTTGTCTTAATTTATTTATGACCTGCGGGTCCATGAAAACACCATGTAATTACTTTACTTTATTGCTAACCGTTAGCCATAGTAGTAGAAGTAATAGTTGGCGAGGCAACTTCATGAAGACACGATGATGGAGATCATGATGATGGAGATCATGGTGTCATGCCGGTGACGAAGGTGATCATGCCGCGCCTCGAAGATGGAGATCAAAAGGCGCAAGATGATATTGGCCATATCATGTCACTTTATGATTTGCATGTGATGTTTGTCATGTTCACATCTTATTTTCTTAGAACGACGGTAGCATAAATAAGATGAACCCTCGCTGAAATTCCAAGAAAGTGTTCCCCCTAACTGTGCACCGTTGCTAAGGTCCGTTGTTCCGAAGCACCACGTGATGATCGGGTGTGATAGGTTCTAATGTTCGCATACAATGGGTGTAAGCCAGATTTACACATGCAATACACTTAGATTAACTTGACGAGCCTAGCATGTACAGACATGGCCTCGGAACACGGAAGACCGAAAGGTCGAACATGAGTCGTATAGTGGATACGATCAACATGAAGATGTTCACCGATGATGACTAGTCCGTCTCACGTGATGATCGGACACGGCCTAGTTGACTCGGATCATGTATCACTTAGATGACTAGAGGGATGTCTATCTAAGTGGGAGTTCATTGAATAATTTGATTAGATGAACTTAATTATCATGAACATAGTCAAAAGATCTTTGCAAATTATGTCGTAGCTCACGCTTTGGTTCTACTGTTTTAGATATGTTCCTAGAGAAAATTTAGTTGAGAGTTGACAGTAGCAATTATGCGGACTAGGTCCGTGAACTGAGGATTGTCCTCATTGCTGCATAGAAGGGCTATGTCCTTAATGCACCGCTCAGTGCGCTGAACCTCGAGCGTCGTCTGTAGATGTTGGGAAACATCTGACATACACGTTTTGATGACTACATGATAGTTCAGTGCGCAATACTAATGGTTTAGAATTGTGGCACCAAAGACGTTTTTTGAAACGTCGCAGAACATATGAGATGTTCCAAAGACTGAAATTGGGATTTCAGACTAGTGACCACGTCAAGAGGTATGAGACCTCTGACAAGTTTCTTAAGCCTGCAAACTAAGGGAGAAAAGCTCAATCGTTGAGCATGTGCTCAGATTGTCTGAGTACTACAATCGCTTGAATCAAGTGGGAGTTAATCTTCCAGATGAGATAGTGATAGTTCTCCGTAGTCACTGCAACCAAGCTATTAGAGCTTAGTGATGAACTATAACATATCAGGGATAGACATGATGATCCTTGAGCAATTCGCGATGTTTGACACCGTGAAAGTAGAAATCAAGTAGGAGCATCAATTGTTGATGGTTAGTAAAACCACTAGTTTCAAGAAGGGCAAGGGAAAGAAGGGATACTTCATGAGACGGCAAATCAGTTGCTGCTCTAGTGAAGAAACCCAAGGTTGAACCAAACCCGAGACTAAGTGCTTCTATAATGAGGGGAACGGTCACTGAAGCAGAACTACCCTAGATACTTGGTAGATGAGAAGGCTGTCAAGGTCGACAGAAGTATTTTGAATATACATTATATTATTGTGTACTTTACTAGTACTCCTAGTAGCACCAAGGTAATAAATACCGGGTCGGTTGCTAAGCGTTAGTAACTCGAAATAAAAGGCTACGGAGACTAGCTAAAGGTGAGATGACGATATGTTGGATGTGTTTCCAAGGTTGATGTGATCAAACATCGCACGCTCCCTCTACCATCGGGATTGGTGTTAAACCGAAATAATTGTTATTTGGTGTTTGCGTGGAGCATAGACATGATTGGATTATGTTTATCGCCACACGGTTATTCATTTAAGAAGAATAATGGTTACTCTGTTTATTTGAATAATACCTTCAATGGTCTTGCACCTAAAATGAATGGTTTATTGAATCTCGATCGTAGTGATACACATGTTCATGCCAAAAGATATAAGATAGTAATGATAGTACCACGTACTTGTTGCACTGCCATTTGAGTCATGTTGGTGTAAAACGCATGAAGAAGCTCCACATTGATGGATCTTTGGACTCACTCGTTTTTGAAAAGATTGAGACATGCGAACCATGTCTATTGGTAGATATGCATGAAGAAACTCCATACAGATGGATCGTTTGGACTCACTTGATTTTGAATCACTTGAGACATGCAAATCATACCACATGGGCAAGATGACTGAAAGACCTCATTTTCAGTAAGATGGAACAAGAAAGCAACTTGTTGGAAGTAATACATTTTGATGTGTGTAGTCCAATGAGTGCTGAGGCACGCAGTGGATATCGTTATGTTCTTACTTCACAGATGATTTGAGTAGATGCTGAGTATATTTACTTGATGAAACACAAGTCTGAATTATTGAAAGGTTCAAGTAATTTCAGAGTGAAGTTGAAGATCGTCGTGACAAGATGATAAAATGTCTATGATATGATCATAGAGATGAATATCTGAGTTACGAGTTTGGCACACAATTAAGACATTGTGGAAATTGTTTCACAACTGATACCGCCTGGAACACCATAGTGTGATGGTGTGTCCGAACATCATAACTGCACCCTATTGGATATGGTGCATACCATGATGTCTCTTATCGAATTACCACTATCGTTTATGGGTTAGGCATTAGAGACAACCGCATTCACTTTAAATAGGGCACCACACAATTCCGTTGAGACGACACCGTATGAACTATGGTTCAGAGAAACCTAAGCTGTCGTTTCTTAAAAGTTTGGGGCTGCGATGCTTATGTGAAAAGGTTTCAGGATGATAAGCTCGAATCCAAAGCGGATGAATACATCTTGATAGAATACCCAAAACAGTTGGGTATACCTCCTATTTCAGATCCGGAAGCAAAATTGATTATTTCTAGAAATGTGTCCTTTCTCGAGGAAAAGTTTCTCTCGAAAGAATTGAGTGGGAGGATGGTGGAGACTTGATGAGGTTATTGAACCGTCACTTCAACTAGTGTGTAGCAGGGCACAGAAAGTTGTTCCCGTGGCACCTACACCAATTGAAGTGGAAGCTTATGATAGTGATCATGAAACTTCGGATTAAGTCACTACCAAACCTCATAGGTCGACAAGGATGTGTACTACATCAGAGTGGTACGTAATCTTGTCTTGGAAGTCATGTTGCTAGACAACAATGAACCTACGAGCTATGAAGAAGCGATGGTGGGCCCGGATTCCGACGAATGGCTCGAGGCCATAAAATCTGAGAGAGGATCCATGTATAAAACAAAGTATAGACTTTGAAAAGAACTACTTGATGGTCGTAAGGCTGTTGGGTGCAGATGGATTTTAAAAGGAAGACGGACAATGATGATTAGTTTCACCATTAAGAAAGCTCGACTTGTCGTTAAGATATTTCCCGACAAGTTCAAGGAGTTGACTACGATGAGACTTTCTCACTCATAGCGATGCTAAGAGTCTGTTGGAATTATATTAGCAGTTACTGCATTATTTATGAAATCTTACATATAGGATGTCAAAACACTGTTTCCTCGACGTTTTTTTCTTGAGGAAAGGTTGTATGTGATACAACCAGAAGGTTTTGTCAATCCTGAAAGATGCTAACAAGTATGCAAAGCTCCAGCAATCCTTCTAAGGACTGGAGTAAGCATCTCAGAATTGGAATGTACGCTTTGATGAGATGATCAAAGATTTTGGGTTTATACAAAGTTTATGAGAAACTTGTATTTCCAAAGAAGTGAGTGGGAGCACTATAGAATTTTTGATGAGTATATGTTGTTAACATATTGTTGATCAGAAATGATGTAGAATTTCTGGAAAGCATACAGGGTTATTTTGAAAAGTGTTTTTTAATAGAAAACCTGGATTAAGCTACTTGAACATTGAGCATCAAGATCTATAAGGATAGATCAAAATCGCTTAATAGTACTTTCAAATGAACACATACCATGACAAAATTTTGAAGGAGTTCAAAAATAGATCGGCAAAGAAGGAGTTCTTGGCTGTGTTATAAGGTATGAATATATATATATACATATATATATATACATATATATATATATACACACATATATATATATATATACATATATATATATATATATATATATATATATATATATATATATATATATATGACGCCAGTATGGGACACCTAAGTGTCTGGACACCTTGTCTAAAAACCGTTGGATGACACTAAGATGTGTGCACGTGTAATTAGTATTCGCATTAATTAATAAATTAATTAGTTTTGTATTAGGAAATAATTTTTGCTAATTATTGCTTAATATGGACACTTAATACCCACCAAATTAAGCCCATGCATGTCTCATACGTCACGTAGCCGGATATTCTTTTGCGTATAATGGATATCATTTTTTTTATTTGCTCGCCTTTATTTTTCACCGAGTATCTAATACCTTGAATAAATTACTAGGTATATTTAGACATAACCCAAAATACCTTAAGTATATTTTTGTACTCGAAATATGTTGGGTATATATTAGATAGACGTACATCATGTAGCCATATTTATTTTAGGTATATACGTCGACTGATTATGTTCAATATTTTTTATGATTTTTTTCGTACACCCGGGTATGCAAGTGTGCAGATACCTTGGGTATTTCCACTTGAAGTATATTATTGGATATATAATATTTTCCTACACTTATTCACATAGTCGGGTATATACGTCGACCGGGTATATATAATATTTTTATACCCTTTTTCATATAGCCGGTTATATATGTCAACCGGGTATTACAATATTTTTGTCGGTAGGTATTATATAACCGTATTGGATAGTTAGGAAACAAAAATAAAATGCAATTAGTCAACAAATAAATTATTGTATATATACATACCCGCGTACGTACATATATTCGTTAGTAAGTATATGATACCCATTTTAGATAATTAGGAAACAAAAAATGTAATAGTTGAAAAAAATAAATTATTGAATACATACATACATGCGTATGCATATAATTTCATTGGTAGGTATTAGATACATGTATTAAATAGTTAGGAACAAAAATACGCACATTATATACCTGCAGGAATTTTAAAAAAGTCAACATTAATAGTTTGATTCTATGACAAGTCTTGCCTGTCCAATTGTTAGAACCAAAAATAAAACGTAAGCATGGAAAGTCTTGCATGAAGAATAGTTAGGAAACGAATTAAATATATCACGGTTTTCAAAACGATCAAGGTGCCCAGGTACCTAGGTGCCCAATCTACCTACCTATATATATATATATATATATATATATATAAAGGGATGTCCGAGAAAAATATACTCCTCAAGCTCAGTGTAGAGAAGGGGAGAAAAAAAAAGATATACTAGTACTATTAGAGAGACGCAGCTTCGGTGATTTCATGAACCCAAGTTTCACCATAACTTAGTTTCTTTATTATTAACCATATATTAAAGATCCGAGGTATCACGTTGACCCTTTTTCTAAACTGAAAATTTTAAAGTGTAAAAAAAATTGATTTTTTTCAAGAAATCATAAGTATTTCGTTTTGTATTATGGAAAAGTTTCAACCCTTTGGGTGTATGGTTTGTGATTAAATAGCTTTTTGAGCTCAAATAAATAAAAAAAAGTTTATTCAAAAACGATACGTCCAAATGGATTAAAAACTTCAGAGAAGATAAAACAAAACATTATGATTTATTCAAATTTTTCCTAGACATTTTACAAAAAATGTTCGAAATAAAGGTCAATCTGGTACGTCGGATCTTTAATATATGGCTGATAGAAGGGGCTAAATTACGGTAAGACTCGACTTCATGAAGTCATTGAAGTTGCGTTCCTTGGAGAGTGGATGGAAGAAGTGGGACATTATCGTCCAAAGTACACCCTCCAGCTCACGCATTGGTATGTGAGCTGAGAACTACACACACTATAAATTAGATCGGAGGGAATACTAGGTATATCTTATAAATGCAAATCTAAGCGTGCACACATAGATACAGTGCAAATCTAAGCACGCACATGCAGATACAGCCTAAGAGGGGAAGCGTGCCCGAAACACTTGCAAATCTGAAGTGAAGTCCTTGAAAAAACCAGCTACGTTTCCCTGCAATGGCAAAAAAGATATCCAAATGATAAGTGCACATGTCAGGCGCGTGGCACTCCGGCCTTAACCTTTTTTGATGGTAATTCCAGTCATGCAAGGATGATAAATTCCAATGACACATGACAATTTTCTGTCAAAAATAAAACTGAAGCACGAAGTTGCCATGTTTGTGAATTAAAGTTGTCATTCTCGCGTAATGAATCTTGCCATAAAAAACATCTGAAGTTGCCATATGCTCGTACCTGACATTCGTCACTTATCACGTCCAATGGAAATCTACAAACTATACTAAGTTTTTTAGTGGCAATCTATACTATTAGAGAAGAGTTGATACGTGGTCCTTTAGCACATGGTCATTAATATAAAAGATAATTTAGAAACCAAGCGCTGAATCAATATAAAAATCAAGTTATTAACCCTCTTAACAAAAACGACCTTGGATCCAAAGTCCTTGGCTCGACAAACGAGTTCCCCTTCATAATTCTCAAACCACTCCTTTAAAGGAGCGATGCCAACCGAGGCTCAGCTAAGCTTGTACCCTGCCCGAAGATATCGGATAACTAAGCCTCGAAGGCCAACCTCGTAGTTACACTTCCTATTATTTATCCCCGTTGAAAACTTAACCAATTTGTCATCAGTCACCAAAAAGGGGGGGTTGTAAGTGCATCTAGTGCCCCCTTAATGGTTTTGGAGTATTGGAGACAAATGGGTTAAGGGACTAATGTGTTTTTGATGAAAAATTTGGTGCTTCCTTTGAAGAATTTGAAGTGAAGAATTGGAAGCTTGAAGACTTTGTTTTCGTAGTTTCTTTCTTCTTTATTTGACTCATTAGGAAACACCGTACTATCAAAGGGGGTCTAGCTAAGTGATACATAGGCGTATTTCCGACGTGATGCTCAAAACCTACAACTACATATTTCTTTGAGTTGAAGACTTTCGAAATCTCTTGCAGTGCAGTCGAGTTCATCAGCGACAGAGACAAAGTTCTTCTGATCATTGACAAAATTGGTCTGACTGAAGAGTTAGGATTCCGCCAGTGTGACTTTCCCAGCGTGAGGAAATTGAGTGCCCTGACGAAATTGCGAGTTCAGATTTCCGACCATTGTTGTGCTAGCACCAACTGTTGAGTGGATTATTATCCTGAAAACATTCATGACTGATGGGGCATTTATGTCTTATCATGTCGGGTTGCCCTGGTTATAAATAGCCCCCTCCCCCACAACCATTTGTTGGTTGGCTGCTCCAAGAGAGAGATTTACACTTGTCATTGGAGAGCAATCATTAGTAACAATATCGGAGTGAATATCTTGTTTTAATGAAATATCTCGGTTTAAACTCAGGTTAGAGGAGTGTAAAAATATCACTTATCACCTACTTTCTTTACTTGGGATTTTGTACTCATACTCTCCTTCACTCGGTCTCTTTATTCCTTCCTTGTGTGCAGGTGGCTCTAGTTTTGGTGGTCATACCTTTGGCAACATGAAGAAGCATTCTTGCAGAGGAAAGCAACCTGTGGAGGATGAGGTAACTATGTCGTCCAAGCCTACACATTGTCAGAAGTCCATGGCAGCCAAGCAGCGTTTGTCCAGGCCATTGGAAACTTTTTCAGTGAAAGAGTTTGCCAAGCTTCGTCACATCAACCCCTATGAGACTCCGCGTCCTCCTGGTTATAGCAACTCACAGTACTAGAATGAGATTCAGGAGAGTATTCACTCTGAAATCTATGCTACTCACAAGAACAAGTATGCCAAGCAGTTCTCCATCAACATCCAGCACATGAGAAATAATGCAGACTATTTTGGTCAGGCTTTGGCTCTTTGCACCGAGTTTGACTTGTGGAAGCTCATGGAGTTCAATTGTGATTTTGATCTACATCTGGTAGCTTAGTTTTTGGCCACGATGCACATTGGTATTGATGATGCTCGCACTATTACAAGGATTACCAGGGATGAGTTCTTTCAGGCTCCATGGAGAGAGTTTTTTTGGGTAACGTAGCATAAATTCAAAAAATTTCCTACGTGTCACCAAGATCAATCTATGGAGAGACTAGCAACGAGGGGAAGGAGAGTGCATCTACATACCCTTGTAGATCGCTAAGCGGAAGCGTTCAAGAGAACGGGGTTGATGGAGTCATACTCGTCGTGATCCAAATCACCGATGATCCTAGTGCGAAACGGACGGCACCTCCGCGTTCAACACACGTACAGCCCGGTGACGTCTCCCATGCCTTGATCCAGCAAGGAGAGAGGGAGAGGTTGAGGAAGACTCCATCCAGCAGCAGCACAACGGCGTGGTGGTGATGGAGGAGCGTGGCAATCCTGCAGGGCTTCGCCAAGCACCACGGGATATGAGGAGAAAGAGAGAGAGAGAGAGAGGGCTGCACCAACAGGCAGAGATCAGATCGCGTGTTATGGGCAGCCCCAGGCCTCACTATATATAGGGGAGAGGGAGGAGGGTGCGCCCCCTCTAGGGTTCCCACCCCTAGGGGGGGGGCGGCAGCCCTAGATGGGAAAGGGGTGGCGGCCAAGGGAGGATTCCCTCCCCCCCAAGGCACCTAGGAGGTGCCTTCCCCTCCTAGGACTCTTCCTTTAGGGTTTCCCCCACCCTAGGCGCATGGGCCCTAGGGGGAAGTGGCGCCCCAGCCCACTTTGGGCTGGATCCCTTCCCACTTCAGCCCATGGGGCCCTCCGAGATAGGTGGCCCCACCCGGTGGACCCCCGGGACCCTTCCGGTGGTCCCGGTACAATACCGATGACTCCGAAACTTGTCCCGATGGCCGAAATAGGACTTCCTATATATAAATCTTTACCTCCGGACCATTCCGGAACTCCTCGTGACGTCCGGGATCTCATCCGGGACTCCGAACAACATTCGGTAACCACATACAAACTTCCTTTATAACCCTAGCGTCATCGAACCTTAAGTGTGTAGACCCTACGGGTTCGGGAGACATGCATACATGACCGAGATGACTCTCCGGTCAATAACCAACAGCGGGATCTGGATACCCATGTTGGCTCCCACATGTTCCACGATGATCTCATCAGATGAACCACGATGTCAAGGACTTAATCAATCCCGTATACAATTCCCTTTGTCTAGCGGTATTATACTTGCCCGAGATTCGATCGTCGGTATCCCGATACCTTGTTCAATCTCGTTACCGGCAAGTCTCTTTACTCGTTCCGTAACACATCATCCCATGATCAACTCCTTGATCACATTGTGCACATTATGATGATGTCCTACCGAGTGGGCCCAGAGATATCTCTCCATTTACACGGAGTGACAAATCCCAGTCTCGATTCGAGCCAACCCAACAGACACTTTCGGAGATACCTGTAGTGCACCTTTATAGTCACCCAGTTACGTTGTGACGTTTGATACACCCAAAGCATTCCTACGGTATCCGGGAGTTGCACAATCTCATGGTCTAAGGAAACGATACTTGACATAAGCAAAGATTTAGCATACGAACTACACGATCTTTGTGCTAGGCTTAGGATTGGGTCTTGTCCATCACATCATTCTCCTAATGATGTGATCCCGTTATCAATGACATCCAATGTCCATGGTCAGGAAACCGTAACCATCTATTGATCAACGAGCTAGTCAACTAGAGGCTTACTAGGGACATGGTGTTGTCTATGTATCCACACATGTATCTGAGTTTCCTATCAATACAATTATAGCATGGATAATAAACGATTATCATGAACAAGGAAATATAATAATAACTAATTTATTATTGCCTCTAGGGCATATTTCCAACAAGTTTTGCTTGGTCCTTGGATATGATGACAAGGGAATGAATGATTCTATAGGCATTTGTCCACATGACAGGGCTCAAGCTAGTGAGAAGATTGTTCAAGGTGAATTGTAGATTCACGGGAGTGGTGTGATGGGAGATTCTAAGGATCTCAAGCCACTCTAGGACATCATGCATGCATCTACCACTCTACTCTTATCCCCAAGGTGGGAACCAGGATCGGATTCATGGATAACCCGTTGATCTTATGCTCACTTCTCACACTGAGAAGGAGCAGGGTATTCCACTTGACGTCCCCAACTATCCGTGACATGAGATGTTCTATGTTGTGATGAACAGGAAGGTAGCCACTCTTGCACCGTATAGCATGGCTTTTCTGAGTGAGAAGTGGGGTGAGCATACACCTAATGAGCCTTTGACCTCCCCTAGAAACTTTGTTGTTCATGAGGTCAAAAGGCTGAAGAGGAAGAAACATACTGAGCCTCGTGTGACCTAGGATGAGGATGAGGTGCTTGTTGATTCCAGTGACCGTGACTTAGAGTTGCCCCTAGGAGGAAGCCTAGCTGGGCTGTAGACTGCAGAACGAGGTTAAAAGGCCTTGTGCCTTTAGACCGACATCTAACATATGATGTATGAGGCGCACAGAGATGAGAAGCTTGCTCGTCACCGCCAGATTCCTATGGTGAGGGCTTTGAACATTTCTACTGGGAGTGGTTCTAAGAAAGTCATCACACCGGAAGACATATGGATCTCCACTCACAGCCAATGGATATATGAGGATGATGATGATGCACCTGACAACTCCATATCTGATGCCGAGCGTGAGCGAACTCCAGTTTTCCAAGGTCGTGACACCGATGAGGATGAGGAGGCATAGGAATCCGAGGAGGAGTCTAAGGACGAGGATTGATCATCAGGGGGATTAGCATCGCTATTTCCCTTTTTGGCTTCTTGATGACAAAGGGGGAGAGAGTTCCATTAGGTTATCTCATTGAGATTTGCGTGGGTGGGAGTCACAAACTTGTTTTCAAGCTCGTTATTGTTGCTTGTGACCTCCTTGTTAAGTTGAAACTCATTTTCTTTGGTTTGTGAACTTATTGTCTTGGAAACATTATTTTTAGCATGGTGTAAGACATGCATTTTCAATGATATGTACCTTAAATTCATGTCTTTAAATTCATGCTTGTGGAGCTATGTTCATTCCTTGTTCTCTTATATTTTGCTCCACCACATGTTGTTGTTGCTTATGCATGCTTAGCATATATCTATTATCATTTGCAATTTCTTGTTGGTATTTAAATCTAGGGGGCATCGATCCTAGTTGTGTGCACTTTGCATTCCAAAAGGAAATTCAAATAGTGCATACATCTAGGGGAGCCAGTCTATATTTGTAGACCGTTGTGCTTTATTATAATATCTTTATGCAAATCGTTGTGTTGTTATCAATCACCAAAAAGGAGGAAATTGAAAGGACATCCCCCTTAAGTTTTTTGGTGTTGATGACAATGCAGTTTGTGGGCTGACCATGTACTTGAGCTACACATGCACATCTATATGGCACAAGACGGTTAGGTACCCCTCTAGAAAGGAAAATATCAAAGACGGTATTTTTGGCACTTTTATATCTTTGGTTGTAGGAAATTTGTACTATTAAGAGGGGGTCCGCGTTGGAAGGCCCGGGTGGAATCCAATCACATACACAAAATCAATATTGCACCCATGTAGCCTTCCTATCTGTTTTCGCAGAGAGAACTCAAATCCCCTTGCATTGAAATATACTCACTCCATTGTACTGCCAGGGGCAGCGGTTGTACCGCTCCCTTGTGGACTTGGGAAACTTCTTCTCACCCAAGCGGTTGTACCGCATACTCAAGGGGTTTTCCACTATATCCCCTGGAGAGGTACACCACCCCAAGTACCGGGCCAATAACCTCTAGGGGCCCTTTCCTCTCGGGTTCCAGGTGGTACACGAGCAGTAGACGGGCGGTTGTACCGCTCTAGTTGCTCTGGCCACACTTATGGGACTTTAGCAGTTGCACCGCTCTCCAGAGCGGTTGTATGGCTCATCGTATACTTTCGCTGTAACGGTTGTATTTGTGAGGGAATATAAAAGGAGGGGGTTCTTCCCCCTCCCACCTACCTCCTGCCTCTCTTTCTCCTCCATTGATGACTGGAGCTTATTCTTGTCCGATCTCCATTCCTAGCCAACCAAACTTATTGATTTGCTTGGGATTGAGATACGAGACTAGATCTACACTTCCACCCAAAGAAAATTTGTTACCCCCTAGATTCTATTGTGGATCTTGTTACTCTTGGGTGTTCGGGCACCCTAGACGGAAGAGTCGCCTAGGAGACACATTCCATTGTGGTGAAGCTCCATGGTGGTGTTGGCAGCCTCCAATTAAGTTGTGCAGATAGCCCCAAACCTGTCTCTTAAGGTTCTAGTTGTCATATTCAATGGCACCGCTAGTGGTTTCATGGCACCTTGCATCATGCGAGGGTGTGAGGAGAATAGGGTGAGCCATTGTGGTGCTTGGGGAGCATCATGCCTCCACACCTCCAATAGAGATGCACCTCCCCCAAATGAAGGAACTTTGGCAACACATCCTCGTCCCCACTTGCGGTTACTTCTATCCTTTACTCTATGCAAGCGTGTTATATTGTGGTTACTCTTTAGATTGTGCTTGTGGTTGTTGATCTTGTCATATAGGTTGTCTACCTAGTTGCATATCTAGATAACCTACTTTATTGTTGAGCCTAAAATTTGCAAAAGAAGTTAAAATTGTTAATCGCCCAATCACTACCCCTCTAATCGACCATAGCGACCCTTTCAGCGATGAAGTGGAGAATGTGTCCAGAGTACATCTCGACTAGTGTGCGACATGCATCAAGAGATAGTTATCCAACCGATGGCCCTTACTAGGGTTACCTCGGTTATTAAAAATGATTATTCAAACAAAAGCAATGGGTGTTTAATGACTACACCTTATTTGCCTCCAAGGAATAGCTATCTGCTACCGTACTAACCACTTCTCTCTCACTGCTATTTTGGATAGCGTTCTATGTCTTCCTCACTCCTTACCTCCTTTTGGATCGATCTATGGATCCTGGGTACCTCCAGGGCCTTAGATCGAGAGAAAAGACAAGAGGCAATTCTATTGCAATTAGACACACACAAATAATGTCAAATACACAAAGTCATTCCAATGACCTAGTGAACAAATATGTAGGGTTGCAAGTCCTTGCCTCAACCCATTGCTTTACCGTATTACTCACACATGGCGAGGATCGCAACATGTACTCATTAAAACGACATAAAGATGAATGATTGATTGATAACATGTCTTGCAATAGTTACCGGATGTGTAACACCCCTGTAATTAAGCTACAGTAACCTCAGACTAATGATGCATGTCATCCCTTTTACTAAGATTAATTCTCACTTCATTGAAGCTAAAGTCAAATTCAAATTCAAATGCTGGTCAAATTCTGAAGTCTTCAACCAAGTAAAATACAAATGTATGTTGGCTTGCTAATAATCACTAAGTATCTGTCATGAATTAGCCAACATCTTTTGAAATAATTAAATGCCATTAACCTCTTAAAAACTGAAACAACAACAACTAATTGGGCCATTTAAAAATAAACAAATGTTTAGGCTTTTCCAAATAAATTCCAAAGCTTGTGTGTGGTCTGGTAATATCACCTAGTAACTATGTGCAAGTTTATAGGTTCAACTAAAATCATTTGATACCGGTAATAAATACAAAATAGGGGAGACATTATAAAATAGAAAAATAGAAAATATCCACTGTGCTACTAGGCTTGAGCAGCACACTGTGCGGCCCAGGTCGCGCCCTACCTCCCTTTTCCAGTTGTCCATGGTGCCCGAGCCTGGACGCAGTTTCCGCCACGTCCTACTTATGCTTCATGACGTGTAACATTATTGTTAGTCCTGTTTTACCATGTACAAGATAGTCTGTCTTGCTCGCTTCACTGTTGTAACTATATTTTTGCCCTAGTCATGTGTACTTACAGAAACATTTCAGGATGAAGTGACATCAACACAAAGATCTGAGAGCAGTGCGGCATGGCCATTACCAAATGATTATAGATTGAAATTGAAATGTGTTGATGTTCTCGAGCATCAACTAGAGGTGGCAAGACAATGTGTATATGATTCTCAACATGTAATCAACATGTTTAGTTTGAAGTTGCAGGTATTAGATGCAGCATTCAAAAAAATGAAACAAGACACCGAGGTAACCACAAAGGAATTGGATATTTTGCAGAATGAAATTCGTGCTATCTGAATTCGGCCAATCCTATTTGCTGAAGAGATTATATTTCAAATGGTAAGTTCTATTGATGCGCGTCCATGAGGTATGAGCTTTATTTGCCCAGTGTATGTAATTTACTGTTTATGTATGCTTTATTATCACTTGAGCCGAACTATAATGCCAAGTGGATATAATATGCTGTAATTTCTTTATTGTATAGTGTAGGATTATTCTTCGTTTCTATGCCTTAGTCTCTTTATTGTATATAGTGTAGGTTTTTTAGAGGCGATAGTATAAAGTAGATAATTCTTTGTATATGCTATATCGTTGAAACGGGGGCCATGATACGTCCATTTTGCATCATGTTTACCTACTGTTATTTATAATGTTTTTATGCATAATAATGCTTTTTGGAGTAATTCTAATGCCTTTTCTCTCATAATATGCAAGGTTCACACAAAGAGGGAGAATTCTAGCAACTGGAAATCTAGACATGAAAAAGCTACGACAGGCTACCTATTCTGCACAACTCCAAATGAGCTGACACTTCACAAGAAATTTTTATGGAATAAATAAGAATTATTGGAGTGAATAACTACCAGAGGGGCCCCACCAGGTGGGCACAACCCTCCTAGGCACACCAGGGAGCCCAAGCGTGCCCTGGTGGGTTGTGCCCTCCTCGGCCCACCTCCGGTGCCCATCTTCTAGTATATAAGTCATTTTGACCTAGAAAAAATAAGGAGAGGACTTTCGGGACGGAGCGCCGCCTTCTCGAGGCGAAACTTGGGCAGGAGCACTTTTGCCCTCCGGTGGAGTGATTCCGCTGGGGGGACTTCCCTCTCGAAGGGGGAAATCATCGTCATCATCATCACCAACAACCCTCTCATCTTGGGGAGGCCAATCTTCATCAACATCTTCACCAGCACCATCTCCTCTCAACCCTAGTTCATCTCTTGTGTTCAATCTTTGTACCGGAACCTCAGATTTGTACCTGTGGGTGACTAGTAGTGTTGATTACATCTTGTAGTTGATCACTATATGGTTTATTTGGTGGAATATTATATGTTCAGATCCATTATGCTATTTAATACCCCTCTGACCATGAACATGTTTATCACTTGTGAGTAGCTACTTTTGTTCTTGAGGTCACGGGAGAAATCATGTTGCAAGTAATCATGTGAGCTTGATATGTGTTCGATATTTTGATAATATGTATGCTGTGATTCCCTTAGTGGTGTCATGTGAACGTCGACTACATGACACTTCACCATATTCGGGCCTAAGGGAATGCATTGTGAAGTAGTTATTAGATGATGGGTTGCTAGAGTGACAGAAGCTTAAGCCCTAGTTTATGCGCTACTTCGTAAGGGACCAATTTGGATCCAAAAGTTTAATGGTATGGTTAGATTCTATCTTAATACTTTTCTCGTAGTTGCGGATGCTTGCGAGGGGGTTAATCATAAGTAGGAGGTTTGTTCAAGTAAGAACAACACCTAAGCACCGATCCACCCACATATCAAATTATCAAAGTAGTGAACACAAATCAAGCCAACATGGTGAAAGTGACTAGATGAAATTCCCGTGTGCCCTCAAGAACACTTTGCTTATTATAAGAAACCGTTTTGGCATGTCCTTTGCCACAAAAGGATTGGGCTATCTTGCTGCATATTATTTTCCATTACCGTCTTGTGCTCGTTTCAAATTATCCTGCTACCAAATTATTGTTACTTACAATTTCAGCGCTTGCAGACATTACCTTGCTCAAAACCACTTGTCATTTCCTCCTGCTCCTCTTTGGGTTCGACACTCTTACTTATCGAAGGGACTACGATTGATCCCCTATACTTGTGGGTCATCAAGGCACTTTTCTGGGGCTGTTGCCGGGGAGTGAAGCGCTCTTGGTAAGGAAAAAATATTACTATGAGCTGAAATTTACTGTCACTTGTTACTATGGAAAACAATCCTTTGAGGGGTTTGTTCGGGGTATCTTCACCTCGACCGTAACCACAATTAGTCACCCCTCAACCTACTGCAGTGATACGTCTCCAATGTATCTATAATCTTTGATTGTTCCATGCTGTTATATTATCATTCTTCAATGTTTTATAATAATTTTATAGTCATTTTATATCATTTTTTGTACTAACCTATTGACATAGTGCCAAGTGCCAGGCACGCCCTAGTGGGTTGTGCCCACCTCGGGTGCCCCCCGGACCGCCTCTTTGCTCTATAAATACCCCAATATTCCAGAAACCCTAGGGGAGTCGACGAAAATCAATTCCAGCCGCCGCAGAGTCCAGAACCACCAGATCCAATCTAGACACCATCACGGAGGGGTTCACCACTTCCATTGGTGCCTCTCCGATGATGTGTGAGTAGTCTTTTGTAGACCTTCGGGTCCGTAGTTAGTAGCTAGATGGCTTCCTCTCTCGCGTTTGATTCTCAATACAATGGTCTCTTGGAGATCCATATGATGTAACTCTTTTGCAGTGTGTTTGTTGGGATCGGCTGAACTTTGAGTTTATGATGACATCTATATTTTATCCATGAAAGTTATTTGAGTTTCTTTGATCTCTTATATGCATGATTGCTTATAGCCTCGCATTTCTTCTCTGATATTTGGGTTTTGTTTGGCCAACTTGATCTATTTATCTTGCAATGGGAAGATGTGCTTTGTAGTGGGTTCGATCTGATGGTGCTTGATCCCAGTGACAGAAGGGGAACCGACACATATGTATCATTGCTACTAAGGATAAAATGATGGGGTCTATTTCTACATAAATAGATCTTGTCTACATCATGTGATCATTCTTATGGCATTAATTACTCCGTTTCTCCATGAACTTAATAGACTAGATGCATGCTGGATAGCGGTCGATGTGTGGAGTAATAGTAGTAGATGCAGGCATGAGTCGATCTACTAATCATGGACGTGATGCCAATATAATGATCATTGCCTGGATATCTTCATCATTATTTGAAGTTCTATCAATTGTCCAACAATAATTTGTTTACCCACCATTTGCTATTTTTCTCGAGAGAAGCCACTAGCGAAACCTACGGCCCCCGAGTCTCTTTCTCATATTATTTGCCTTTGTGATCTATTTTTCTTTGCTTTTATTTTTAGATCTATTAAACCCAAAAATACAAAAATACCTTGCTACAATTTATTTTATTTGGTGTTCGTTCTATCAATATTTACAACTCTCTCATGCCCGTTTGGCAATTTCTGGCGCCGCTACCTGAAAGGGATTGATAACCCCTTTTACACGTCGGGTTGCGAGTATTTGTTATTTGTGTGCAGGTGCTGTTTACGTAGTCTTGCTTGGTTCTCCTACTGGTTCGATAACCTTGGTTTCATCACTGAGGGAAATACCTATTGTCGTTGTGCTGCATCATCCCTTCCTCTTTGGGGAAATATCGACGTAGCTTCAAGCCGCATCAAAAGGAATTTCTGGCGCTGTTGCCAGGGAGGATCTTCAACACCTACTAGGTTCCTAATCACAAATCTCATCTCCTCACAATTTACATTATTTTCCATTTGCCTCTCGTTTTCCTCTCCCCACTTGACAAAAAATTGCCGTTTTATTCACCCTCTTTTTCGTTCACCGTTTTCTCGTCGAGTCTATCCTTTACTTGCAATCATGAGTGATTTCAATATGGCACCAACATATGATGGCCTAACTCCTAAGATTGGAAGTATGGGCAATCTGAATGCTAAAACTTTTGTCTTGGGGCAAGGGAATGTTATGGGAAAAGAATGTATCCAAGATTTTTTCAATTGTTTTGGAAACCTAAGTCTTGATGATGCTCCTATACTTAGAACTACTAGATCCTATGCAGATGCTATTTCAGCGCTAGTTCTGAAACTTGAAAGTAAATTTCTCCATACTCATCCTACTTTGTAAAGATTGTTTTTTGAGCTCCCCGTTATAAAGAATCCTAAGGCTAAAAATTTGGCCACTCTTGTTCTTATGAATGAGTTTGACTATATCATACGGGAATCTAGGGAAATCTTTGATTTTTGCGGTATGAATCATGAAAAGCCCGTGATAGATGAAATTCTTTACAATAGTGATTATTCTTTAAGACATTTGCTTGGGGATAATAAAATCTTTAATGAGAATATTAAAAAGGAAGTCCCTATCCTAGATGTAATCCAACAATTTTTCAATAATGTTAATCAACATTACTCTCGGATTGTTGCAGGAAATCAACGGGGTTATGATAACGAGCAACTTAACAGTGCTAAGGTTTCTATGGATAATATTTTTATGTTGTTTTTACAAAACCCCATGATGAAAACACCTCTAAGGGAATTAAAAAGAAGGATGACAAAACTTATATCCTTGCTTTATGCCTAGCTAGGGGCGTGAAACAATATCGCTTGTTGGGAGGCAACCCAATGAATAAGATTTATTTTTTGCTTTTTGCTTTCTATTCTTGAGTGTTAGCACACTTATGCTACTGTTATGATTGTGTTTTTTGTGGTTTAATTAGTGTTTGTGCCAAGTAAATCCTTTAGGATCTTCTTGGGTGATAGTTGTTTGATCTTGCTGAAAAACAGAAACTTTTGCGCTCATGACAATAATTTTAGTTTTTAACCAGAGAGCAATAAAATACCAATTATTTTTAAAGAATATTAATACACAAATTGCTCAGGTCTTCCTATTTTTCAGAGTTTTTGGAGTTACAGAAGTATTCAAAATATCCAGATTGCTACAAACTGTTCTGTTTTTGACGGATTCTGTTTTCTTTGCATTGTGTGCTTGTTTTGATGATTCTATGGTTTTCTTTGATGAGTTTTTGCCATATAAAAGTTGGAATACATTAGATATAATGCAAGAACAAAATATGAATTGGTTTGCTACAGTACTTATAGTAGTGATTTGCTTTCTTATACTAACGGATCTCACGAAGGTTTTGTTGAGTTTTGTGTGATTGAAGTTTTCAAGTTTTGGGTTATCTTACAATGGATGAAGGAATAAGGAGTAAGAAGAGCCTAAGATTGGGGATGCCCATGGCACCCCAAGTTATTATCTGAAGAGAAGCAAGCAAGTAAGCTTGGGGATGCCCCGAGTGGCATCCCCTCTTTTACTAACGACCATCAGTATTTTACTCGAAGCTATATTTTCATTCGTCACATACTATGTGTTTTGCTTGGAGCGTCTTGTATGATATGAGTCTTTGCTTGTTTAGTTTTGTGTTTTTAGTCTTGATTCCTTGCTGGACACACTTGTTTGAGAGAGCCAAAATTATGTCATGACTTGTTAGAATTGCTCTCTATGCTTCACTTAAATTTTTATGAGCTATGGACTTGCTCTAGTGCTTCACTTATATCTTTTTGAGCATGGTGTGCTTTAGTATTTTTGAAGAAATGCTCTCTTGCTTCACCTATATCTATTTGAGAGTTAGTAATTTTTTTAAGAAATTCTCTCTTGCTTAACTTAAATTAATTTGAGAGAAATTTTATGCTCACGATCTTCACTTATATTTGTATGAGCTTATCAAAATCAACACATGAAAATTAGTCCCAAAGTGATAGATATCCAACAAGGATATAATAAAAACTTTCATGAAGATCATTGGACAAAATAAACTTGATTGTTAGTAATAGTTTTGAGATACGATGATGTGATATGTGAGTCATGTTGATGAGTAATTATGCTTTAGTAAGAATATTATTGTTAAGGTTTGTGATTCCCTATGCAAGCACGAAAGTCAATAGTTATGCAATGAAATTATATCCTACTTGTGGTGCATTATTCGGTGTTAATTATGCTTAATACTCGCTTATGAGATTATTCGTTTCTTGGTTGGTCGCTTCTCAATATTTTGCTAGCCTTCATTTTGCACTAAGTATGATCACTACTTGTGCATCCAAAATTCTTTAAATCAGTTTTGCCACATGAGTCCACTATACCTACCTATATGCGGTATTATTTTGCCGTTCTAAGCAAATTTGTATGTGCCATCTCTAATATTCAAAATAAATTTCTCTTTTGTGTGCTTGTACCGCTCGTGAGGCGGTGTGGGGTGGCTAATATTTTCCATGCTAGATGTGTTATTCTCATGATGAGTGTTTATTCACTTGTCATTGCACAAGAGTAAGGCAAAGGTATTAGGGATGCCCAGTCCTGAAATGAAAAATGAATTTACTTTATGTTGTCGAATAATAAATTCCTTGGAAAGTGTTGGTATGGAAGGCACCCATGGATACGGTTAGCCATGGAAAGTGAAAGTATGGTGGAAGAAGGAATGAACTTTAATTTCTGCTTGGGAACCACCTATGATATATCTAGCATGGGAAGTGTTGGGAACTCTAAGTCGTTTTTGTTGGTGGGAAAAGTATGCCTCTCAAAATGTTTTTATCTCTCAATTTTCGCTTTGAGCTCTGGCACCTCTACAAATCCCTACTTTCCTCTGCGAAGGGCCTTTCTTTTACTTTATGCAATTTTTATTTTTATTTGAGTCTCCATCTTCTCTTATAAAGTACCAACTAGGGGGCACTATGATTGTACTTGAGCATTGGGTATAGTTAATATGCGAGTGTGTTTCATGAATGGATCAATGATTGAGCATGATGGGCTAGGGATAACTTATTTTAGCATTGATATTTTGAAAGACATGGTTGCTTGTTGGTATGCTTGTGTATTTAAGTCTCATGTCAAAACTAGACTATTGTTTCGAATCATATAAAAGTTAAAATGCCCATGCTATAAAGAAAAGAATATGAGATGACATGTTAGGCAGCATTCCACATCAAAAATTCTGTTTTTATCATTTACCTACTCGAGGATGAGCAGGCATTAAGTTCGGGGATGCTGATACGTCTCCAACGTATCTATAATTTTTTACTGTTATATTATCATTCTTGGATGTTTTATAATCATTTTATAGTCATTTATATCATTTTTTGGTACTAACCTATTGACATAGTGCCAAGAGCCAGTTGCTGTTTTTTGCATGTTTTTTACATCGCAGGTAATCAATATCAAACGGAGTCCAAACGCAGCGAAACTTTTTGTGCATATTTTTAGACCAGAAGACATCCAATGGGCCGGAGAAGCACCTAGGGGGTGCTCCGGGGGGAGCACAACCCACCAGGGCGCGCCTGGAGGCCCAGGCACGCCCTGGTGGGTTGTGCCTACCTCGGGTGCCCCCCAGACCGCCTCTTTGCTTTATAAATACCCCAATATTCTAGAAACCCTAGGGAGTGGATGAAAATCAATTCCAGCCGCCGTAGAGTCTAGAACCACCAGATCCAATCTAGACACCATCAGGGAGGGGTTCACCATTTCCATTGGTGCCTCTCCGATGATGCGTGAGTAGTCTTTTGTAGACCTTCGGGTCCGTAGTTAGTAGCTAGGTGGCTTCCTCTCTCTCGTTTGATTCTCAATACAATGGTCTCTTGGAGATCCATATGATGTAACTCTTTTTGCGGTGTGTTTTTGGGATCGGATGAACTTTGAGTTTATGATCAGATCTATATTTTTATCCATGAAAGTTATTTGAGTTTCTTTGATCTCTTATGTGCATGATTGTTTATAGCCTCGTATTTATTCTCCAATATTTGGGTTTTGTCTGGCCAACTTGATCTATTTATGTTGCAATGGGAAGAGGTGCTTTGTAGCGGGTTCGATCTTACGGTGCTTGATCCCAGTGACAGAAGGGGAACCGACATGTATGTATCATTGCTACTAAGGATAAAATGATGGAGTCTATTTCTAAATAAATAGATCTTGTCTACATCATGTCATCGTTCTTATGGCATTACTTTTGCTGGACTGGAGCGGACTAGTTCTTTGGCCACTGGAATCTGCTTATTATCAGTAGGAGTTGGGTTTCTCTGTGCTGGAGCAGTATCTATAAAAACTGAGTTGGTTTATTATCTCCTGGTTTTTGGATCTTTTGCAAATACCTTGTTTGTAACCCTTCAGATTCTAACATAGTCGTCTTCCCCTTGCATGCCTTGTATAGAAGAATGGTGCTTCAATTATAAAACATGCTACAACAGATAGATGGAATAGGTACTGAAGAATAGAAAGGCATGACATATTGACATGTATTCCCTCCATCCAGAAAAAATGGATGGGTCTAGGCGTATTTCAGTTCTAGATACATCTTTTTTTATCCATTTCGGCAACATGTAATCCGGACGGAGGGAGTATGGTGTAAGAGCTAGGGATACGACAGGACAACACAGTAAAAAAACACTAGTTGAATGTAAAACTGTATGCTAATGGAATACATACATAAAAAACTAAGACAACATACACGTGTATGATTGGGAAACTAAGATGGCATTGCAACAGAGCACTAGAACAACACTTCAATGTAAAAAACATGGTATGGTAGACAGATGAAGTACATACTGATGAATAACAATGCATAAGATATTCAGAAGCATGATGTCCAAATTAAGCAGATGGCATTGCGATAGAGTAGA
Source organism: Triticum urartu (assembly GCF_056163025.1). Taxonomy (NCBI): domain Eukaryota; kingdom Viridiplantae; phylum Streptophyta; class Magnoliopsida; order Poales; family Poaceae; genus Triticum; species Triticum urartu. The sequence continues at coordinate 299,890,389 of NC_141877.1, forward strand.
ATGACAGTACTTGAATTTGAAAACATGTTATCATGAATGGAATAGGTACTGAAAAACAGGAAGGCATGACATATTTACATGCATGATCAGCATGCTAAGCACATGGCATTGCAACAGAGTAGATACACTCCAGGACATTATATGCATGTTGTACCCATATCATGGGCCAAGTTAGAGAAAGGACCTTGTGGGGTGAAGAGGATTCAACATCTTTCTGCAAGTCTTCTGGAGAACTGCCTTTACACGTTCCATCATATTGGGTATCATTGACATCAAGTTTATTGGCCTTTACATTGCTCGGTGAGGTTCTTGTGGATATATCAATGTGTGCAATTATATCTGACATGCATGGAAGACAACTAGTAGTTAGATTTATGTAATGAGTGCCTGTAGGAGACGACATAAATAGTAGGACTAGGGTTAACTAGCAGCAACATGTCTCAAAAACTAAAGGGAGAACACAGATGAAAGCTACAGAATATGTATCGTTTGTACTCAAGATTAACTAGATGGCACACAAAAGTATTAAAGAACAACATAGGTAATACTAGAAGTGGTATAATACTGTAATCACCAGCCTGTGGGATAGCATTGGCTGATGGATGATAACTGGAACAACGTTACCTAAAGAACAAGTATCTTAGCTGAACTATGGAACAACGTTAACTCCTGAACAAGACCCGTAAGAGATCAGCATGAATATACAGTGAAATGTGATAATCTATTTTCCATGCTTAGATGAATAACAAAGCCATAAATGTTGCACACAAGTAAGATGAGGGTACAACCTGTCTGTCCGCCATCCATAGGAGTGAGCATCATGTGCTGACTTGGCGATGGCCCTGCAGTTGTTGTGGTTGTCCATGTCGGGCACGCACATTCGATGCAGGGAACTGTTGAGTGGGGACTATAGCTCCCTTATGGTGTATGTTTCCCTTGTTGGAGCAGCTGCGGTGAGCCGAAAGACGGTGTGGCTGAAGATGCAGATAACGCATAATGTTAAGAACGACACATCTCTTTGATCTGAAGAAATACACTAAGAGATCAACAGCAAGGTATGAGAGTGGTTACACGTCTTTTGACTGATACTAAATTGGGGTCACACGATTTTATTTTATTCTGGTACTGTCTAATCTACGCCGGATGGCTTGATGGCCGTCTTGTGCCTCCCGGCTCACACTGTTAGGAATCTTCCCCGAAGAGCCAGCGACCAACGGCAGAGCAGCTTGCCTCCACCGTCCATGGCCCCGACCAAAACCCCGCTCCCCGCCCCACCGCACTGCCGTGGTTGCGCCGCCCCCGGGCCAATCCACAAAGACTCCCCGTCATCCAGATCCGGCGGCTGCAGTACCTTGAACCCACGCAACTCTAGTCATCTAAGCACTGCTTCCGTGGCGAACTTGCGGCCACACACCCTTACGTTAGACACCAGCCAACCGACAGCCTAGGAGCTCCGCCACCTCGAGGGGTGCTGCTTCCCATTGGGAATCAATTGGCCCAGAATAAAAATTCAGACAACTGACACCTAAATAAAGTGATTTGAGATGAGGGTGCTGTAACACCCACGATGCGGCTATATCTCCCACGTGTCGGAGCACGACTTAGAGGCATAACCGCATAGTAGGCATGTCGCAAGAGGGGTAATCTTTACACATCCCATGTACTGAATAAGAAAGAGATAAAGAGTTGGCTTACAATCGCCACTTCACACAATACATATAAATAGCATTACATCATCCAGAATACAATCAAGGTGCGACTACGGAACCAAAATAAAGACAACCCCAAATGCATAAGATCCCCGATCGCCCCAACTGGGCTCCACTACTGATTGTCTGGAAAGGAAACATAGTAACGTCCCGAATCCTCGTCGAACTTCCACTTGAGTTCGGTCGCATCCCCTGGACTGGCATCATCGGCACCTGCATCAGGTTTTGGAAGTAATCTGTGAGTCACGGGGACTCAGAAATCTCACACCCTCACGATCAAGACTATTTAAGCTTATGGGTAGGAAAATGTAGTGAGGTGGAGCTGCAGCAAGCACTAGCATATATAGTGGGTAACTTACGCAAATGAGAGCAAGAAGAGAAGCAAAGCACGGTCGAGAAGCTACAAGATCAAGAAGTGATCCTAAAATTACTTATGTTCAAGCATAACACGAGACCGTGTTCTCTTCCCGGACTCTGCCGAGAAGAGACCAACACGGCTACACACGCTGTTGATTCATTTTAATTAAGTTAAGTGTCAGGTTTTCTACAACCGGATATTAACAAATTCCCATCTGCCCATAACCGCGGGCATGGCTTTCGAAAGTTCAAAACCGTGGAGGGGTGTCCCAACTTAGCCCATCACAAGCTCTCACGGTCAACGAAGGATATTCCTTCTCCCAGGAAGACCCGATCAGACTCGGAATCCCGGTTACAAGACATCTCGACAATGGTAAAACAAAACCAGCAAAGCCGCCCGATGTGCCGACAAATCCCGATAGGAGTCGCACGTATCTCGTTCTCCGGGCACACCGAAAGCTACGAGTAAAACCAACCCTCGAGTTTGTTGGAAATATGCCCTAGAGGCAATAATAAATTAGTTATTATTATATTTCCTTGTTCATGATAATCGTTTATTATCCATGCTAGAATTGTATTGATAGGAAACTCAGATACATGTGTGGATACATAGACAACACCATGTCCCTAGTAAGCCTCTAGTTGACTAGCTCATTGATCAATAGATGGTTACGGTTTCCTGACCATGGACATTGGATGTCGTTGATGACGGGATCACATCATTAGGAGAATGATGTGATGGACAAGACCCAATCCTAAGCCTAGCACAAGATCGTGTAGTTCGTATGGTAAAGCTTTTCTAATGTCAAGTATCATTTCCTTAGACCATGAGATTGTGCAACTGCCGGATACCGTAGGAATGCTTTGGGTGCACCAAACATCACAACGTAAATGGGTGGCTATAAAGGTGCACTGCGGGTATCTCCGGAAGTGTCTGTTGGGTTGGCACGAATCGAGATTGGGATTTGTCACTCCGTGTAACGGAGAGGTATCTCTGGGCCTACTCGATAGGACATCATCATAATGTGCACAATGTGACCAAGGAGTTGATCACGGGATGATGTGTTATGGAACGAGTAAAGAGACTTGCCGGTAACAAGATTGAACGAGGTATCGGGATACCGATGATCGAATCTCGGGCAAGTATCGTACCGATAGACAAAGGGAATTGTATACGGGATTGATTGAATTCTTGACATCGTGGTTCATCTGATGAGATCATCGTGGAACATGTGGGAGCCAACATGGGTATCCAGATCCCGCTGTTGGTTATTGGCCGAAGAGTTGTCTCGGTCATGTCTACATGGTTCTCGAACCCGTAGGGTCTACACACTTAAGGTTTGATGACGCTAGGGTTATAGGGAAAGTATGTACGTGGTTACCCAATGTTGTTCGGAGTCCCGAATGAGATCCCGGACGTCACGAGGAGTTCGGGAATGGTCCGGAGGTAAATATTTATATATGGGAAGTCCCGTTTTGGTCACCGGAAAAGTTTCGGGTGCTATCGGTAACGTACCGGGACCACCGGGAGGGTCCCGGGGGTCCACCAGGTGGGGCCACCAGCCCCAGAAGGCTGTGTGGGCCAATTTTGGGAGGGGACCAGTCCCAGGTAGGCTGGTGCGCCCCCTCACCAAGGCCCAAGGCGCAGGGAGAGTGGGAGGGGGCAAACCCTAGGTCCAGATGGGCCTTAAGGCCCACCCTAGGGCGCCCCCTCTCTCCCTCTCTCCTCTAGCCGCCACCCTAGATGGGATCTAGGGCTGCCGCCCCCCCCCCCCCCGTGGGGAGGGAACCCTAGAGGGGGCGCAGCCCCTCCCCTCCCCTATATATACTTGAGGTATGGTGCTGCCCAACATATGTGATTTGATCTCTCTCTTGGTGCAGCACTACCCCTCTCCCTCCTCGTCTCTCGTAGTGCTTGGCGAAGCCCTACTGGAGTACCGCGCTCCTCCACCATCACCATGCCGTTGTGCTGCTGCTGGACGGAGTCTTCCCCAACCTCTCCCTCTCTCCTTGCTGGATCAAGGTGTGGGAGACATCACCGGGCTGTACGTGTGTTGAACACGGAGGCGCCGTTGTTCGGCGCTTAGATTGGAATCGACCGCGATCTGAATCGCTGCGTGTACGACTCCACCAACCGCATTCTTGTAACACTTCCGCATTGCGATCTTCAAGGGTATAAAGATGCACTCCTCTCTCTCTCATTTCTAGTATCTCCATAGATTGATCTTGGTGACACGTAGGAAAATTTTGAATTTCTGCTACGATCCCCAACAGTGGCATCATGAGCTGGGTCTATGCGTAGTTTCTATGCATGAGTAGAACACAAAGCAGTTGTGGGTGATGATTTGTTCAATTTGCTTACCGTTACTAGTCTTATCTTGATCCGGCGGCATTGTGGGATGAAGCGGCCCGGACCGACCTTACACGTACGCTTACCTGAGATTGGTTCCACCGACTGACATGCACTTGATGCATAAGGTGGCTGGCGGGTGTCTGTCTTCCCCACTTTAGTCGGATCAGATTCGATGAAAAGGGTCCTTATGAAGGGTAAATAGAAATTGGCATATCACCGTTGTGGTTTTGCGTAGGTAAGAAACGTTCTTGCTAGAAACCCATAGCTGCCACGTAAAACATGCAACAACAATTAGAGGACGTCTAACTTGTTTTTGCAGGGTATGCAATGTGATGTGATATGGCCAAAAGGATGTGATGAATGATATATGTGATGTATGAGATTGATCATGTTCTTGTAATAGGAATCACGACTTGCATGTCGATGAGTATGACAACCGGCAGGAGCCATAGGAGTTGTCTTAATTTATTTATGACCTGCGGGTCCATGAAAACACCATGTAATTACTTTACTTTATTGCTAACCGTTAGCCATAGTAGTAGAAGTAATAGTTGGCGAGGCAACTTCATGAAGACACGATGATGGAGATCATGATGATGGAGATCATGGTGTCATGCCGGTGACGAAGGTGATCATGCCGCGCCTCGAAGATGGAGATCAAAAGGCGCAAGATGATATTGGCCATATCATGTCACTTTATGATTTGCATGTGATGTTTGTCATGTTCACATCTTATTTTCTTAGAACGACGGTAGCATAAATAAGATGAACCCTCGCTGAAATTCCAAGAAAGTGTTCCCCCTAACTGTGCACCGTTGCTAAGGTCCGTTGTTCCGAAGCACCACGTGATGATCGGGTGTGATAGGTTCTAATGTTCGCATACAATGGGTGTAAGCCAGATTTACACATGCAATACACTTAGATTAACTTGACGAGCCTAGCATGTACAGACATGGCCTCGGAACACGGAAGACCGAAAGGTCGAACATGAGTCGTATAGTGGATACGATCAACATGAAGATGTTCACCGATGATGACTAGTCCGTCTCACGTGATGATCGGACACGGCCTAGTTGACTCGGATCATGTATCACTTAGATGACTAGAGGGATGTCTATCTAAGTGGGAGTTCATTGAATAATTTGATTAGATGAACTTAATTATCATGAACATAGTCAAAAGATCTTTGCAAATTATGTCGTAGCTCACGCTTTGGTTCTACTGTTTTAGATATGTTCCTAGAGAAAATTTAGTTGAGAGTTGACAGTAGCAATTATGCGGACTAGGTCCGTGAACTGAGGATTGTCCTCATTGCTGCATAGAAGGGCTATGTCCTTAATGCACCGCTCAGTGCGCTGAACCTCGAGCGTCGTCTGTAGATGTTGGGAAACATCTGACATACACGTTTTGATGACTACATGATAGTTCAGTGCGCAATACTAATGGTTTAGAATTGTGGCACCAAAGACGTTTTTTGAAACGTCGCAGAACATATGAGATGTTCCAAAGACTGAAATTGGGATTTCAGACTAGTGACCACGTCAAGAGGTATGAGACCTCTGACAAGTTTCTTAAGCCTGCAAACTAAGGGAGAAAAGCTCAATCGTTGAGCATGTGCTCAGATTGTCTGAGTACTACAATCGCTTGAATCAAGTGGGAGTTAATCTTCCAGATGAGATAGTGATAGTTCTCCGTAGTCACTGCAACCAAGCTATTAGAGCTTAGTGATGAACTATAACATATCAGGGATAGACATGATGATCCTTGAGCAATTCGCGATGTTTGACACCGTGAAAGTAGAAATCAAGTAGGAGCATCAATTGTTGATGGTTAGTAAAACCACTAGTTTCAAGAAGGGCAAGGGAAAGAAGGGATACTTCATGAGACGGCAAATCAGTTGCTGCTCTAGTGAAGAAACCCAAGGTTGAACCAAACCCGAGACTAAGTGCTTCTATAATGAGGGGAACGGTCACTGAAGCAGAACTACCCTAGATACTTGGTAGATGAGAAGGCTGTCAAGGTCGACAGAAGTATTTTGAATATACATTATATTATTGTGTACTTTACTAGTACTCCTAGTAGCACCAAGGTAATAAATACCGGGTCGGTTGCTAAGCGTTAGTAACTCGAAATAAAAGGCTACGGAGACTAGCTAAAGGTGAGATGACGATATGTTGGATGTGTTTCCAAGGTTGATGTGATCAAACATCGCACGCTCCCTCTACCATCGGGATTGGTGTTAAACCGAAATAATTGTTATTTGGTGTTTGCGTGGAGCATAGACATGATTGGATTATGTTTATCGCCACACGGTTATTCATTTAAGAAGAATAATGGTTACTCTGTTTATTTGAATAATACCTTCAATGGTCTTGCACCTAAAATGAATGGTTTATTGAATCTCGATCGTAGTGATACACATGTTCATGCCAAAAGATATAAGATAGTAATGATAGTACCACGTACTTGTTGCACTGCCATTTGAGTCATGTTGGTGTAAAACGCATGAAGAAGCTCCACATTGATGGATCTTTGGACTCACTCGTTTTTGAAAAGATTGAGACATGCGAACCATGTCTATTGGTAGATATGCATGAAGAAACTCCATACAGATGGATCGTTTGGACTCACTTGATTTTGAATCACTTGAGACATGCAAATCATACCACATGGGCAAGATGACTGAAAGACCTCATTTTCAGTAAGATGGAACAAGAAAGCAACTTGTTGGAAGTAATACATTTTGATGTGTGTAGTCCAATGAGTGCTGAGGCACGCAGTGGATATCGTTATGTTCTTACTTCACAGATGATTTGAGTAGATGCTGAGTATATTTACTTGATGAAACACAAGTCTGAATTATTGAAAGGTTCAAGTAATTTCAGAGTGAAGTTGAAGATCGTCGTGACAAGATGATAAAATGTCTATGATATGATCATAGAGATGAATATCTGAGTTACGAGTTTGGCACACAATTAAGACATTGTGGAAATTGTTTCACAACTGATACCGCCTGGAACACCATAGTGTGATGGTGTGTCCGAACATCATAACTGCACCCTATTGGATATGGTGCATACCATGATGTCTCTTATCGAATTACCACTATCGTTTATGGGTTAGGCATTAGAGACAACCGCATTCACTTTAAATAGGGCACCACACAATTCCGTTGAGACGACACCGTATGAACTATGGTTCAGAGAAACCTAAGCTGTCGTTTCTTAAAAGTTTGGGGCTGCGATGCTTATGTGAAAAGGTTTCAGGATGATAAGCTCGAATCCAAAGCGGATGAATACATCTTGATAGAATACCCAAAACAGTTGGGTATACCTCCTATTTCAGATCCGGAAGCAAAATTGATTATTTCTAGAAATGTGTCCTTTCTCGAGGAAAAGTTTCTCTCGAAAGAATTGAGTGGGAGGATGGTGGAGACTTGATGAGGTTATTGAACCGTCACTTCAACTAGTGTGTAGCAGGGCACAGAAAGTTGTTCCCGTGGCACCTACACCAATTGAAGTGGAAGCTTATGATAGTGATCATGAAACTTCGGATTAAGTCACTACCAAACCTCATAGGTCGACAAGGATGTGTACTACATCAGAGTGGTACGTAATCTTGTCTTGGAAGTCATGTTGCTAGACAACAATGAACCTACGAGCTATGAAGAAGCGATGGTGGGCCCGGATTCCGACGAATGGCTCGAGGCCATAAAATCTGAGAGAGGATCCATGTATAAAACAAAGTATAGACTTTGAAAAGAACTACTTGATGGTCGTAAGGCTGTTGGGTGCAGATGGATTTTAAAAGGAAGACGGACAATGATGATTAGTTTCACCATTAAGAAAGCTCGACTTGTCGTTAAGATATTTCCTGACAAGTTCAAGGAGTTGACTACGATGAGACTTTCTCACTCATAGCGATGCTAAGAGTCTGTTGGAATTATGTTAGCAGTTACTGCATTATTTATGAAATCTTACATATAGGATGTCAAAACACTGTTTCCTCAACGTTTTTTTCTTGAGGAAAGGTTGTATGTGATACAACCAGAAGGTTTTGTCAATCCTGAAAGATGCTAACAAGTATGCAAAGCTCCAGCAATCCTTCTAAGGACTGGAGTAAGCATCTCAGAATTGGAATGTACGCTTTGATGAGATGATCAAAGATTTTGGGTTTATACAAAGTTTATGAGAAACTTGTATTTCCAAAGAAGTGAGTGGGAGCACTATAGAATTTTTGATGAGTATATGTTGTTAACATATTGTTGATCAGAAATGATGTAGAATTTCTGGAAAGCATACAGGGTTATTTTGAAAAGTGTTTTTTAATAGAAAACCTGGATTAAGCTACTTGAACATTGAGCATCAAGATCTATAAGGATAGATCAAAATCGCTTAATAGTACTTTCAAATGAACACATACCATGACAAAATTTTGAAGGAGTTCAAAAATAGATCGGCAAAGAAGGAGTTCTTGGCTGTGTTATAAGGTATGAATATTGAGTAAAACTCAAGACCTAACCACGGCAGAATAGAGAGAAAGGACGAAGGTCGTCCCCTATGCTTTAGACGTAGGCTCTAAAGTATGCTATGTTGTGTACCGCACCTGAAGTGTGCCAAGCCATGAGTCAGTCAAGGGGTACAAGTGTGATCTAGGAATGGATCATAGGACAATGGTCAAGGTTATCCTTAGTAACTAGTGGACTAAGGAATTTTCTTGATTATGGAGGTGGTAAAAGAGTTCGTCGTAAAGGGTTACGTCGATGCAAACTTTGACACTAATCCGGATGACTCTGAGGAGTAAATCGGATTCGTATAGTAGAGCAGTTATTTGGAATAGCCCCAAGTAGCGCGTGGTAGCTGCATATACAAGATGACATAGAGATTTGTAAAGCACACATGGATCTGAAAGGTTTAGATCCATTAACTGATAAACCTCTCTCACAAGCAAGATATGAACACACCCCATGGGTGTTGGATTCTCTACAATCACATAGTGATGTGAACTAGATTATTGACTCTGGTGCAAGTGGGAGACTGTTGGAAATATGCCCTAGAGGCAATAATAAATTAGTTATTATTATATTTCCTTGTTCATGATAATCGTTTATTATCCATGCTAGAATTGTATTGATAGGAAACTCAGATACATGTGTGGATACATAGACAACACCATGTCCCTAGTAAGCCTCTAGTTGACTAGCTCGTTGATCAATAGATGGTTACGGTTTCCTAACCATGGACATTGGATGTCGTTGATGATGGGATCACATCATTAGGAGAATGATGTGATGGACAAGACCCAATCCTAATCCTAGCACAAGATCGTGTAGTTCGTATGCTAAAGCTTTTCTAATGTCAAGTATCATTTCCTTAGACCATGAGATTGTGCAACTGCCGGATACCGTAGGAATGCTTTGGGTGCACCAAACATCACAAGTAACTGGGTGGCTATAAAGGTGCACTGCGGGTATCTCCGGAAGTGTCTGTTGGGTTGGCACGAATCGAGACTGGGATTTGTCACTCCGTGTAACGGAGAGGTATCTCTGGGCCCACTCGGTAGGACATCATCATAATGTGCACAATGTGACCAAGGAGTTGATCACGGGATGATGTGTTACGGAACGAGTAAAGAGACTTGCCGGTAACGAGATTGAACGAGGTATCGGGATACCGATGATCGAATCTCGGGCAAGTATCGTACCGATAGACAAAGGGAATTGTATACGGGATTGATTGAATTCTTGACATCGTGGTTCATCTGATGAGATCATCGTGGAACATGTGGGAGCCAACATGGGTATCCAGATCCCGCTGTTGGTTATTGGCCGAAGAGTTGTCTCGGTCATGTCTACATGGTTCTCGAACCCGTAGGGTCTACACACTTAAGGTTTGATGACGCTAGGGTTATAGGGAAAGTATGTACGTGGTTACCCAATGTTGTTCGGAGTCCCGAATGAGATCCCGGACGTCACGGGGAGTTCGGGAATGGTCCGGAGGTAAATATTTATATATGGGAAGTCCCGTTTTGGTCACCGGAAAAGTTTCGGGTGCTATCGGTAACGTACCGGGACCACCGGGAGGGTCCCGGGGGTCCACCAGGTGGGGCCACCAGCCCCAGAAGGCTGCGTGGGCCAATTTTGGGAGGGGACCAGTCCCAGGTAGGCTGGTGCGCCCCCTCACCAAGGCCCAAGGCGCAGGGAGAGTGGGAGGGGGCAAACCCTAGGTCCAGATGGGCCTTAAGGCCCACCCTAGGGCGCCCCTCTGTCCCTCTCCCCTCTAGCTGCCACCCTAGATGGGATCTAGGGCTGCCGCCCCCCCTTGGGGAGGGAACCCTAGAGGGGGCGCAGCCCCTCCCCTCCCCTATATATACTTGAGGTATGGGGCTGCCCAACATATGTGATTTGATCTCTCTCTTGGTGCAACCCTACCCCTCTCCCTCCTCGTCTCTCGTAGTGCTTGGCGAAGCCCTGCTGGAGTAACGCGCTCCTCCACCATCACCATGCCGTTGTGCTGCTGCTGGACGGAGTCTTCCCCAACCTCTCCCTCTCTCCTTGCTGGATCAAGGCGTGGGAGACGTCACCGGGCTGTACGTGTGTTGAACGCGGAGGCGCCGTTGTTTGGCGCTTAGGTCGGAATCGACCGCGATCTGAATCGCTACGTGTACGACTCCACCAACCGCGTTCTTGTAACGCTTCCGCATTGCGATCTTCAAGGGTATGAAGATGCACTCCTCTCTCTTGTTGCTAGTCTCTCCATAGATTGATCTTGGTGACACGTAGGAAGATTTTGAATTTCTGCTACGATCCCCAATAGAGTTGCCCTGAGGTGGCCCCGCAGGCTGCCCGTTTCGGACCAACACTCAGAGGAGCACTGGCCTGGGGGGTTTAAAATAAAGATGACCCTCGGGCTCGCGAAAACCCAAGGGAAGGTTATAGGTTGTTAGGAAAATGTAAAACCAAGGTTGGGCCTTGCTGGAGGAGTTTTATTCAAGGTGAACTGTCAAGGGGTTCCCATTATAACCCAACCGCGTAAGGAACGCAAAATCAAGGAACATAACACCGGTATGACGGAAACTAGGGCGGCAAGAGTGGAACAAAACACCAGGCATAAGGCCAAGCCTTCCACCCTTTTCTAAGTATATAGATGCATTAAAGTAGACAAGGTATAACAATGATATCCCAACAATAATAATGTTCCAACAAGGAACAAACTCCATCATCACCTGCAACTAGCAACGCTATAAGAGGGGCTGAGCAAAGCGGTAACATAGCCAAACAACGGTTTGCTCGGACAAGGTGGGTTTGAGGTTTGCCATGGCAATATGGGAGGCATGATATAGCAAGTGGTAGGTATCGCGGCATAGCAATAGAGCGAGCAACTAGCAAGCAAAGATAGAAGTGATTCCGAGGGTATGGTCATCTTGCCTGCAAAGTTCTCTGAGTTGACGTAAGCTTGATCCTCGTAAGCGTACTCAACGGGTTCCTCGATCACGAACTTGTCTCCCGGCTCTACCCAAAGCAAGAACACAAACAAAGGAAACAACAACCAACCACGGTGCAATGCGCAAGCAACATGATGCAAAACATGGCATGATATGCGGGATGTGATATGCAATGCATATGCATGCTCCGGAAGGAAAAGATTGAACCAGGCAAAAACTTGGCAAACCAAGCGTGCCGCTGGAAAGATGAGTTAATTTCGGTCGAAATCGATATAAAGATCACTGGGATCGGATGCACGGTTTGCAAATGGCAAGCAAAACAATAATGACACAATTCTGCGATTAACAACATGATGCCATCTAAAACGCAACAAGAAACTAAGTTACTGCACTCTAACATAGCAACAAAGCACATGGCAGTGATCTACTCAAGATTCTTGACAAAAGATGAACACTGAGCTATGACAAAATCACACAAGAGCAGGTTCAAACAAGCATGGCAAAAGTGCAAAAGATATTAGCATCACAGACTTAGTGAAAATACTAACATGCCAGGAATTAACATCAGGATGCAATGTTTAGAGAAAGATATCGACATGGTACAGGAACAAAGCATAGAAAACAAAGGCATGGCATGAATCTCCTCAAAGCATATAACAAAAGTCCCTTACTGACCATAAGCCAAAAAGGATCAGAAGATATGATGGCACCCATATAAACATAGCAAGTTTCGTTAACAGATTCAGACTTAGCAGAAAACTGGACATGGCAAAAACAGAGTTACGAAGGCATGTTTGCGAGCTCGATTCACTCAACACAAGGCATTCCATTACAAACTAAGAATACTAACAGCAATAAGACATGATCAAGAAGCTAACCATGGAAATAACAATCTCATAGCATGCATGGATCAACTACAACAACCTTGGAAAAATTGATTAACACGTAAACAATCTGCCAGGAACATTTTATAGCAAAAGTAGAGCAAGATTGAGTCATGCTAGGGGACTCCATAAATGCAAACAAGGACATGGATGGATAGAGCATAACCATATGCCCAAATCATCCTTACTAAACATACTCAAAAGAGACATGGATCTCTCTGTAGCAACATGAACACATGGCATTAAAATAACAGCAGGGAAATGACTTGGTGAAATTCTGTCCTAGAAATCAGCAACATCACGAGAGCTACTTTGCATGCTTGTGCTAGTCACCACATTGATCACAAAAATGCATGGCATACACCCCTGTAAAGATGGCATGGCATAGCCCAAAACACATGTGGAGCTCATGCTCATATTGTAACGCCCTCAATGCGGCTATAGCTCCCACGTGTCGAGGCACGACTTAGAGACATAACCGCATTGAAAGCAATGTCGCAAGTTAGGCAATCTTCACAACATCCCATGTAATATAGATAATAAAAGGGGAGATACATAGTTGGCTTACACTCGCCACGTCAATCAAAGTACATAATTAGCATTACAACATTCAAACACTCATGGCCCAACTACGACGCCAAAATAAAAGAACAACCCAACATGCGACACGGTCCCGATCACCCCAACTGGGCACCACTACTGATCATCAGGGAAAGACACGTAGTAACGGTGTGAGTCCTCGTCGAACTCCCACTTGAGCTCAAGCGCGTCATCTGGAGCGGAATCATCAGGCCCCGCAACTGGTTTGGAAGTAATCTGTGAGCCACAGGGACTCAGCAATCTCGCACCCTCGCGAGCAAGACTATTTAAGCTTAATAGGTAAGGCAAGGAAAATATGTGGAGCTGCAGCAAGCGACTAGCATATATGGTGGCTATCCTATTCGCAAAAGAGAGCGAGAAGAGGAGGCAAAGCGCGAACGAGTAACTAGAGGGCAACCTGCGGCAAGCATTACTCCAACACCGTGTTCACTTCCCAGACTCCGCCGAGAAGAGACCATCACGGTAACTCTCACTGTTGATTCATTTTAGTTAAGTTAAGGTTCAAGTTATCTACAACCGGTCATTAACAAATTCCCATCTGCCCATAACCGCGGGCACGGCTTTCAAAACTTCAAATCCCTGCAGGGAGTCCCAACTTAGCCCATGACAAGCTCTCACGGTCAACGAAGGAATAGACCTCCTCCCGAGACGTTCCGATCAGGCTCGGTATCTCGGTTCTTCAAGACACTTCGACAAGTTAAAACAAAACCAGCAACACCGCCCGAATGTGCCGACAAATCCCGATAGGAGCTGGACATATCTCGTTCTCAGGGCACACTCAGATGAGACTAGCTACGAGTAAAACCAACCCTCAAGTTGCCCCGAGGTGGCCCCGCAGTCTACTCGGTCGGACCAACACTCAGAGGAGCACTGGCCCGAGGGGGGGGGTTTAAATAAGATGACCCTCGGTCTCCGGAAACCCAAGGGAAAAAGAGGCTAGGTGGCAAATGGTAAAACCAAGGTTGGGCATTGCTGGAAAAGCTTTAATCAAGGCGAATTATCAAGGGGTTCCCGCTATCACCCTACCGCGTAAGGAATGCAAAATCCGGGAACATAACACCGATATGACGGAAACTAGGGCGGCAAGAGTGGAACAAAACACTAGACGAGAGGCCGAGCCTTCCACCCTTTACCAAGTATATAGATGCATTAAAATAACATGGCAATATAATGATATCCCAACAAGTAAATAATGTTCCAACAAGGAACGGTCTCCAATCTTCACCTGCAACTAGCAACGCTATACGAGGGGCTGAGCAAAGCGGTAACATAGCCAATCAACGGTTTGCTAGGACATGGTGGGTTAGAGGTTGAACATGGCAATTTGGGAGGCATGATAAGCAAGTGGTAGGCATGGTAGCATAGGCATAGCAAAAGAGCGAGCATCTAGCAAAGCAAAGATAGTAGTGATTTCGAGGGTATGATCATCTTGCCTGCAAAGTTGTCAGAGTTGACTGGATCCTCGAAAGCAAACTCAACGGGCTCCTCGTTAGCGAACTCGTCTCTCGGCTCTACCCAAACAAGACAAACAAGCAACAAGGACACAATCAACCACGTGAAAACTCAAACAACATGATGCGAAGATGGTATATTATGCGGGATGCAATATGTGATGCATATGCAAGATTTGACGAGGAACGAATGAACCTGACCTCAACTTGGAAATCCAAGTGTGCCACTGGAAAGATGAGATGAAATCGCTTGAAAACGATATAAAGAACGCCGGAATCGGAGTTACGGTTTGGAAATGGCAAGCAATTCAAATATGACCACGTTTTGCGATTTACAGCAAGTAGCCATCTAAAAGCAACAAGATGAACATGCTACATCACCCAAACATGGCATCAAAATACATGGCAGGAATCCATTCATGAAGCTTAACAAAAGTCTAGCACTGAGCTACAGCCAATTCATCCATTAACAGGTTCAAACAAGCATGACAAACAGATTTCAGACTTGGTGAAATTAACACTTGTCTGGAATTTCAGATCAGATAGCACTCTTCGGAGCATGAAAACTATATGCTACAGGACCTGAATATGGCAAAGTAAAGCATGGAATGGAGCAACTCAAAGAGCTTAACAAAAGTCCCTTAGTGACCTTGAACCAAAGGGGATCAGAAAATACATTTGCAAGCATGTGAACATGGCGAAAACATAATCAGATCACAGACTTTGCGAAAACTGGAGCATGCTGAAACAGATATCAAGTAGGCATGATTACGAGCTCGATGACCTCACTACAGAGCAAGTCATGACAATCTAAGCATGCACCCATCAAGAATACACAAAATATAAGCTAGACATGGTAAGAACAATAATATAGAATGCACGGATCAACTACAACATCCTCGGCAAAATTGCTAACAAGTAGACAATCTGCCCAGATTCACGAAATGACAAAAGTAGAGCTCGATTGACTCAAGCTAGGGTGCTCCATAATTGCGAACAAAGATATGGATGGACAGAGCACTACAAGATTAACAAAACATCCTTACTGATCATCCTCAAAAGAGGCACGGATCACTAGGAAACAACATGGACATATGGCAATATGAGATAAACAGTCCAAGGACTTAGTGGAAATGCTAAGTCCCTGAAATCAGCATTAACAAATGCTCCACTTTGCAAGCTCGTTCTAGTCACCACACACATCACAAAAATACATGGGTTGCACCTCTGGATAGATGGCAAAACATACAACAAAACACATGTAGAGCACCTGGGCATATCATGCACACAATAATCATGGCAAAAATGACAAATATCTAATTGGAGCAACAGATCTGACAATTATCTCAAATAGCACTCTTCTAATAGCATTTCGGGCATCAATATGAACTCCAATGAAAATGATGCAATGAGATGAAATGATGTGCTCTCTGAGATCAACATTTTGATATGCTATATGCCCAAAACGGAGCTATGGATGCGAAGTTACGACATGATGAACATGGGCATATGGATCTGAGAATTTGAGGACTTAGAAGAAAATTCCACCTCGCGGGTTAGGGTTTACTGTAGCTGGCGAACACCCGACCCGATGCGGCGGCGGATCTCACCGGAGGAGCTGCGCGAGGTCGCCGGAGGGGTCGTGGTGGCCGGATCTGGGCAGGGGAAGGCGAGGGCGAGGCGGCGAAGATGGGCGCCGGCGACGGCGTGGCTTGGCAGCGGCGTGCGGCGCGGGATCCGGTGCAGCGGGCGGCGGCTCGAGCTCGCTAGAGCTTGTGGTGCGGCGGCCGGAGGTGGCCGGAGCCGAGCAAGGCGGCGGCGGGAGGTTCCGGGCGGCGGGGCGCGGCGCGCGGGCCTCGGGGGCCAGAGTAGGGCCCGGCGGGCCGGCGGCGCTGAGGCGGCGATGTGGGGCGCCCCGGTTGGCGGCGGAAGCGGCGGACGTTGTCCGGCACAGGCCGGACACGTCCGGTGCGGCGGATCTGGGATTTTTAGGGTTTGGACGAGGGAGAGATCCGGATTTTCGGAGGAGGACCTATTTATAGGCATAGAGGGAGCTAGGAGTGTCCAAATGAGGTGAGGTTTTTGGCCAGCGATCGTGATCGAACGCTCTAGAAGATGGAGAAGGTTTTGGTGGGTTTTGGGCCAACTTGGAGGGATGTTGGGCTGCAACACACACGAGGCCTTTTCGGTCCCTCGGTTAACCGTTGGAGCATCAAACGAAGTCCAAATGGTACGAAACTTGACAGGCGGTCTACCGGTAGTAAACCAAGGCCGCTTAGCAAGTCTCGGTCCAATCCGGAAAATTTTAATCCCCACACACGAAAGAAAGGTAGAAATGACCACCGGAGGAGAACGAAGCGCCGGAATGCAAAACGGACAAGGGGGAAAATGCTCGGATGCATGAGATGAACACGTATACAAATGCAATGCACATGATGACATGATATGAGATGCATGACAACGACAACAACACACGGAGACAAAAACCCGAACCCGAGAAAATAAAATAACTTAAGGCCGGAAACGGCAAGAGTTGGAGTACATATTGGGTAAATCATATCCGGGGTGTTACACATATGCAGCACACAATAATCATGGCAAAAATGACAAATTCTCATAAACTGATAAGAAACAGGAACTAACATTATGAAGCACTCTTGCAATAGTCATTTGGGCATCAAGATGGACTCAAACAAGCATGGTGCAATGGAACAAAGTGAAGAGGACATCCTGATGAACATTTTGATATATGACACGCCCAAAATGGAGCTACAGATGCAGAGTTATGACATGATGAATAGTGCTCCAGGATGTAAAAATAAAAGGACTTAGAGATATCTCAAAGTCAACCCTAATCTCCAGATCCAAATCCGGGTGCGCGGTTCGAGGTTGAACGGAGAAGGTCGCCGGAGTTCGCCTACGGTGGTCGGAGTCAGGGAGGCGGTCGGACTTGACGAGGTCGCCGGAGTGGCCGGGGAGGGCGGATCCGGCGAGGAGGCGCGGTGGTGTGCCGGCAAGGGTGGCGCAGTGGAAGGCCTGGCGGCGGCGAGCAGCGGGCGAGGTGGCCGGTGAGCTGCGGGGTCTCCGGCGGGCGGAGGCGGCGGCGCCGAGGCGGCGGCGCGGTGGAGGCTCGCGAGTGGCATGGTGGAGGTTCGCTGGGGGCGTGCGGGCCGGGGAGGGCCCGCGGCGGGCCGACGGCGGGGACGGCACGGTGGCGACGCGTGGTAGGCGTGGGTTGGACGGGGCGCGGCGGCGGACGCATCCGGCGCCGTCCGGACGTGTCCGACGCGGAGGGAGAGGGAGGACTAGGGTTTCATCCGCGAATTTCGGAGGGGAGGCCTATTTATAGATTCTGGGATCTAGGAGAGTCCAAATGAGGTGCAGTTTTCGGCCACGTGATCGAACGACCAAGAGGATGGAGGGGGTTTGGATGGGTTTTGGGCCACTTTGAAGGGGTGTTGGGCTGCAACACACACGAGGCCTTTACGGTTCCCCGGTTAACCGTTGGAGTATCAAACAGACTCCAAATTGCACGAAACTTGACAGGCGATCTACCGGTGGTGTACCAAGGCCGCTTGGCAAATCTCGGTCCATTCCGAGAATGTTTAACACCCGCACATGAAAAGAGACAAAAGGGGACGTCGGAGGACGTAGGAGTGTCGGAATGCAAA
Organism: Triticum urartu; assembly: GCF_056163025.1. Taxonomy (NCBI): domain Eukaryota; kingdom Viridiplantae; phylum Streptophyta; class Magnoliopsida; order Poales; family Poaceae; genus Triticum; species Triticum urartu. Next base: position 299,908,857 of record NC_141877.1, read on the forward strand.
ATGGACAACGGGGAAAATGCTCGGATGCATGAGACGAACACGTATGCAACTGTGAGGCACATGATGACATGATATGAGATGCATGACATGAACAAAATGCAAAACAAAGACAAAACCCAACCACGAGGGAATATCATAACTTAGAGCCGAAAATGGCAAGAGTTGGAATACGAATATGGCAAGTTACATACGGGGCGTTACAACACTCCACCACTATGAAAGGATCTCGTCCCAAGATATAGGACTGAAAGAACTCTGGATATTCGGAATGGAGGTGGTCCTCACGTTCCCAGGTGGCTTCTCGGTCGGAATGATGTGACCACTTCACTTTCAGGAATTTGATAGACTTGTTGCGAGTCTTGCACTCAGTTTCTTCAAGGATAGCAACGGGATGCTCATGATAAGACATTCCTTCTTGGAGATCAATCTCTTCGAAGTTGATGGTGCGGTCAGGAGTCTTGAAACACTTGCGAAGCTGAGACACGTGAAACACGTCGTGCACATTTGCAAAGTTGGATGGAAGCTCAAGTTGATAGGCGAGGTCGCCTCTTTTGCCAATGATCTTGAAAGGACCCACGTATCTAGGGGCAAGCTTCCCTTTGATACCGAAGCGACGAGTACCTTTCATTGAAGAGACGCGGAGGTAGACATGGTCTCCGATCTCGAAAGCCAAGTCACGATGCTTGCTATCATAGTAACTCTTCTGGCGCGATTGCACGGCTTTGAGATTTTCACGAATGACTTTGCACATTTCTTCAGCCTCTGTGATCAAGTCATTGCCAAGAAGTTGGCGTTCACCAGTCTCTGACCAATTAAGAGGAGTACGACACTTTCTGCCATAGAGAATCTCAAATGGGGCCTTGCCCGAACTCGCTTGGAAGCTGTTGTTGTAGGAGAACTCGGCATATGGAAGACAATCTTCCCACTTCATACCGAAAGAAATGACACAAGCCCTGAGCATATCTTAAAGAATTTGATTTACTCGCTCGACTTGTCCACTAGTTTGAGGATGAAAGGCTGTGCTGAAGCGAATGCTGGTGCCCATGGCCTTCTGAAAGGAATCCCAGAACTTAGAGGTAAAGATGCTTCCACGATCTGAAGATATCGACTGCGGAATGCCATGCAAAGAGACAATCCTGGAGGTATATAGCTCTGCCAACTGAGCTGCTGTGATAGATTCTTTGATAGGAAGAAAATGAGCCACTTTAGTAAGCTTGTCGATGACAACAAAGATAGCATCATTGCCATGCTTGGACTTGGGAAATCCAGTCACGAAGTCCATCTCAATATGGTCAAACTTCCATTCTGGAATGGCAAGAGGTTGGAGGAGATCAGCTGGCCGTTGGTGTTCTGCTTTCACTCTTCTGCAGACATCACATTCATTCACGAACTGAGCAATCTCGCGCTTCATTCGAGTCCACCAATACGACTGCTTGAGGTCATGGTACATCTTTGTACTTCCAGGATGAATAGATAGAAGTGAATTGTTAGCCTCGTTCATAATGGCTTTATGAAGGTCACCCTTAGGAACAACAATTCGATCCTCGAAGAATAGAGTATCTTTGTCATCAAGGCGATAGCACTTGTACTTGGGTTGGCTCTTGGCAATACCGATCTTCACCTTCTTCACCATTGCATCAAGAAGTTGTGCCTCACGAATTTGATCTTCCAAAGTAGGAGAGACTTGGAGGTTGGCAAGAAATCCTTGAGGAACAACTTGGAGATTAAGTTTGCGGAAAGCTTCACAAAGATCCGGTTGGCAGAGCTTGAGAATCAAACTGTTGCAGTATGCCTTCCTGCTCAAAGCGTCTGCAGACATTGGCCTTGCCTAGAGTATATTCAATACTCGGATTATACTCTTGAATCATTTTGACCCAACGAGTCTGCCTGAGGTTGAGGTTGGGCTGAGTGATGATGTACTTGAGACTCTTATGATTAGAGAAGATGTCCACTTTCCTTCCCAACAAGAGATGTCTCCATGTTAAAATAGCATGGACAACTGCCGCCAACTCGAGGTCATGAGTGGGGTAGTTATTTTCGTTGGGCTTCAACTGGCGAGAGGTATAGGCCACAACTTTCTTCTCTTGCATTAACACAGCACTGAGACCTTGTAGGGAAGCATCACAGAAGACCTCGAATGGTTTGGATTCATCAGGAGGAGTCAGAACTGGAGCTGTGACTAACTTCTCTTTGAGGGTGTTGAAAGCGATGTCACATTCAGGCGTCCAAACATACTTCACATGCTTCTGGAGGAGATTGGAAAGAGGCTTCGCGATCTTAGAGAAATTCTCAATGAATCTTCGAAAATAGCTTGCGAGCCCAAGGAAACTACGGAGCTGCTTGACATTCTGAGGCGGTTCCCAATTCACAATTGCAGACACCTTCTCAGGATTAGCAGCTATGCCCTTGGTGGAGATGATATGCCCAAGGTAGAGAATCTCATCGAGCCAAAACTCGCACTTTGAAAACTTCGCATAGAATTGATGTTCTTTGAGTTTGTCCAGCACCAATCTCAGATGCTTGGCATGATCCTCTTTGTTCTTGGAAAAGACCAAAATGTCATCGAGATACACCAAGACGAAATCATTTGTGTAAGGGTTGAAGATGAAGTTCATCATGCGAGAGAATGTTGGAGGAGCATTGACAAGCCCGAAAGACATGACAGTGTATTCGTAGGAACCATAGCTTGTTCTGAATGCTGTCTTGGGGATATCTTGTTCACGAATGCGAATCTGATGATAGCCCATATGAAGGTCAAGCTTGGAGAATACTTGAGCACCCTTGAGTTGTTCGAAAAGCTCATTGATGTTGGGAAGTGGGTACTTGTTCTTTATGGTCTTCTTGTTCAATGGACGGTAGTCGACACAAAGTCGGTCCGTGCCATCCTTCTTCTTGACAAAAAGAACACCACAACCCCAAGGATAAGAACTCGGTCTGATCAGACCCATGCGCTCTTGTATATCATGTTGCTTCTTCAGATCCTTCAACTCTTCTGGTCCAAGCTTGTAAGGACGTTTGCAAACAGGTTCCGTGCCAGGCTCAAGATCGATGACGAATTCAACTGGCCGGTGAGGAGGCATTCCTGGAAGCTCTTCTGGAAAGATGTCTTGATATTCACAAACGACTAGAATCTGAGAGATGGCATTCAACTCGCCCTTCTCGTTGAGAGAAAATAGTCGAATGGTATCGTCACGAGCAGCATGGATGATCACATCCTCAGATGAATGTGTCAATTGAATCTGCCTGGCAGCACAATCAAGCTGAGCCTTGTGCTTAGAAAGCTAGTCCATGTCGAGAATTAGATCAATATCCGAGTTACCAAGAACCATTGGAGAAGACAGCAATTTATAATCACCCATCTTGATAGAAACACCTGGAACCACCAAACTGGCACTCAACCGTTTACCCGGAGAAACGATATCCATGGATTTGCCCAAATGAGAAGAAGTGAATTCTTTCTTGGCAAAAAATGGTCTTGACATGAAACAATGCGATGCACCAGTATCAAAAAGAACTTTTGCAGGAATATCATTAACAGGAAGGTTACCCATGATCACTTCTGAAGAGTCCTCTGCCTGAGCTACGTTCATCATGTTGACCTTGGCATGCTTGGGATTATGCTTGACCACTACATTGCTGGCAGATCTCACAGGAGGAGGAGGCGAAAGGCGCCTCTGGTTGAAGCATTTGTTTGCATAGTTCCCCTTCTGCTGACACTTGTTGCAAGTAATCTCTGAGAGCAGTCGGTGATACGGAGCACTTGACCTTGGAGCATGAGACGAAGCTTTGTTCTGAAAGCCTGGGTTGGGTGGGTGGGAAGATCCATTGCCACCTTTACTCTTCTGCTGATAAGGCTGACGGAACGAAGGAGGGGGAGGCAACCAGAACTTTTGCTGCTTAGCTGCCACTTGAGTTGAAGAAGAAGGAGTTGCATCCCTAACTCTCTTCTTAGATGCATCGCAGTTGAGCTGAGTGGCCTCTTGCTTTAGTGCCATGTTGTAGAAATCATCATACTTGGTCGGCTCAAAAAGCACAAGAGCTAGTTGCAAATCTTCTCTGAGGCCACCTCTGAATTGACAAATCATGCTCTTCTCAGCAGGGACGTCTTGTTTAGCGAAGCGAGCGAGCCTCTGAAACAGGATGTTGTATTGGTAAACAGACAAGCTGCCTTGCTTCAGATTGTGGAACTCCTCGTGCTTACTCTCAACAACACTTTGAGGAATGTGGTGAGCTTTGAAGTCTTGGCGGAAATCATCCCAGGTAATCACACGACCTCCTCTGGAATCTTTGTATTGTTGATACCACTCAGCAGCTTGGTCTTTGAGTGTGAACGAAGCAAACTTGACAAAGTCCTCAGGCCTGACATTTCTACACTCAAAATGTTTGCAGATATCCACGAGCCAATCATCAGCGTCTATGGCCTCGACACAGTTACTGAAAGACTTCGGCTGGTTTGCGAGGAACTGGTTGAGGGTAGAAAACTGAGCTTGATTGTTTCCATGGCCTTGATTTCCTTGGTTACGCTCTTGCAAGAGTTGCATACGCATCTGCGTGTTGGCGTTGGTGGCGGCCATCACAGCTTGTCATGCCTCCGGAGGTGGAGGTGGAGGTGGTGGCGGAGGTTCCGAATTCTGACGCGTTGGAGGAGCCATCCTAAAGAGGGTGACATCCGTTAGCATCTTGAAAGACATATATTCAAGGTGAATCAAATGGATCGAAATTGCAACATATAGCCTTAACATTCGAACAAGAATGAATGAATGAATTCCAAAGTAAATGATCACACTTCTATAAATTGAGAAGCCACTTAGATAAATGTAGATGGATAAAACAACAAGGTACGGATATGAACAAATAATTGGTAAGGATTACCCAATCACAAACCAAATATCTGCGGGAAGAAATACTAGAGCTACATGAATTCCCACCTATGAAACTCCCGAAACATTCTAGTTATGCAATCGGGTGTTGGCGTTATAGGGGAAGCATAATATCTCACCCAAAACTAGCAAATCCTACACCCAGCTGTATCCATCCTTCAACACATAACCAAGAAACCTTCGGAAATCATTTACCTCAACCTTCGAAAAGCATCCTTTATACGAGTTATGGCAATACTCCCGAACTCCTGCCCCAGTACTGGGTGGCATCGAGGTTATCTCACCAACAACTGCATAAAGGAGATTTTCGATGTCGGCGAACTCAGGTATTCCAGAACTACAACGATAAAATTGTGATGACAACACCTCGGAGCTCAACTCCCCGAGACACTGCCACAACCCCTAAATGTCAGGAGGCACCAAGAACAATGTTCTCGTCACAAAACCATCGGAACTATTCCAAGATACCCGCGTGATCCTAAAAAAAATTCCGTGAAATTTGAGAAGAGAAGAGTCAAAACTCTACGTTAGGAAGCCTCACAAGAGCGACGAAGGGACTGAGGAGTAAAAAGAATCCTACTCTCCGATATATATAATCCTAAAAGACTCAAAACATTTTTCTAGACTCAACAGCGCCAACGATTTGATCAAGCAGGGGCTCCTAAGTCGGGGAAGGCTCTGATTACCAACTTGTAACACCCACGATGCGGCTATATCTCCCACGTGTCGGAGCACGACTTAGAGGCATAACCGCATAGTAGGCATGTCGCAAGAGGGGTAATCTTTACACATCCCATGTACTGAATAAGAAAGAGATAAATAGTTGGCTTACAATCACCACTTCACACAATACATATAAATAGCATTACATCATCTAGAATACAATCACGGTCCGACTACGGAACCAAAATAAAGACAACCCCAAATGCATAAGATCCCCGATCGCCCCAATTAGGCTCCACTACTGATCGTCTGGAAAGGAAACATAGTAACGTCCTGAATCCTCGTCGAACTTCCACTTGAGTTCGGTCGCATCCCCTGGACTGGCATCATGGGCACCTGCATCTGGTTTTGGAAGTAATCTGTGAGTCACGGGGACTCAGCAATCTCACACCCTCGCGATCAAGACTATTTAAGCTTATGGGTAGGAAAAGGTAGTGAGGTGGAGCTGCAACAAGCACTAGCATATATAGTGGGTAACTTACGCAAATGAGAGCGAGAAGAGAAGCAAAGCACGGTCGAGAAGCTACAAGATCAAGAAGTGATCCTAAAACTACTTACATTCAAGCATAACACGGGACCGTGTTCTCTTCCTGGACTCCGCCGAAAAGAGACCATCATGGCTACACACGCTGTTGATTCATTTTAATTAAGTTAAGTGTCAGGTTTTCTACAACCGGATATTAACAAATTCCCATCTGCCCATAACCGCGGGCACGGCTTTCGAAAGTTCAAAACCCTGCAGGGTGTCCCAACTTAGCCCATCACAAGCTCTCACGGTCAATGAAGGATATTCCTTCTCCCAGGAAGACCCGATCAGACTCGGAATCCCGGTTACAAGACATCTTGACAATGGTAAAACAAAACCAGGAAAGCCACCCGATGTGCCGACAAATCCCGATAGGAGTCGCACGTATCTCGTTCTCAGGGCACACCGGATAGGTCAAGCTACGAGTAAAACCAACCCTCGAGTTGCCCTGAGGTGGCCCCGCAGGCTGCCCGTTTTAGACCAACACTCAGAGGAGCACTGGCCGGGGGGGGGGGGGGGTTAAAATAAAGATGACCCTCGGGCTCACGAAAACCCAAGGGAAGGTTATAGGTTGTTAGGAAAATGTAAAACCAAGGTTGTGCCTTGCTGGAGGAGTTTTATTCAAGGCGAACTGTCAAGGGGTTCCCATTATAACCCAACCGCGTAAGGAACGCAAAATCAAGGAACATAACACCGGTATGACGGAAACTATGGCAACAAGAGTGGAACAAAACACCAAACATAAGGTCGAGCCTTCCACCCTTTACCAAGTATATAGATGCATTAAAGTAGACAAGGTATAATTATGGTATCCCAACAATAATCATGTTCCAACAAGGAACAAACTCCATCATCACCTGCAACTAGCAATGCTATAAGAGGGGCTGAGCAAGGCGGTAACATAGCCAAACAACGGTTTGCTAGGACAAGGTGGGTTAGAGGTTTGACATGGCAATCTGGGAGGCATGATATAGCAAGTGGTAGGTATCGCGGCATAGCAATAGAGCGAGCAACTAGCAAGCAAAGATAGAAGTGATTTTGAGGGTATGGTCATCTTGCCTACAAAGTTCTCCGAGTTGATGTAAGCTTGATCCTCGTAAGCATACTCAACGGGTTCCTCGATCACGAACTCATCTCCCGGCTCTACCCAAAGCAAGAACGAAAACAAAGGAAACAACAATCAACCACGGTGCAATGCGCAAGCAACATGATGCAAAACATGGCATGATATGCGGGATGTGATATGCAATGCATATGCGTGCTCTGGAAGGAAAAGATTGAACCAGGCAACAACTTGGCAAACCAAGCGTGCCGCTGGAAAGATGAGTTGATTTCGGTCGAAATCGATATAAAGATCACCGGGATCGGATGCACGGTTTGCAAATGGCAAGCAAAACAATAATGGCACAATTCTGCGATTAACAACACGATGCCATCTAAAATGCAACAAGAAACTAAGCTACTGCACTCTAACATAGCAACAAAGCACATGGCAGTGATCTACTCAAGTTGCTTGACAAAAGATGAACAATGAGCTATGGCAAAATAAAACAAGAGCAGGTTCAAACAAGCATGGAAAAAGTGCAAAAGATATCAGCATCACAGACTTAGTGAAAATACTAACATGCCAGGAATTAACATCAGGATGCAATGTTTAGAGCAAGATATCAACATGGTACAGGAACAGAACATAGCAAACAAAGGCATGGCATGAATCTCCTCAAAGCATATAACAAAAGTCCCTTACTGACCATAAGCAAAAAGGATCAGAAGATATGATGGCACCCATGTAAACATAGCAAGTTTCGTTAACAGATTCAGACTTAGCAGAAAACTGGACATGGCAAAAACAGAGTTACGAAGGCATGTTTGCGAGCTCGATTCACTCAACACAAGGCATTGCATTACAAACTAAGAATACTAACAGCCAGAAGACATGATCAAGAAGCTAACCACGGCAATAACAATCTCATTGCGTGGATGGATCAACTACAACAACCTTGGCAAAATTGATTAACACGTAAACAATCTGCCAGGAACATTTTATAGCAAAAGTAGAGCAAGATTGGGTCATGCTAGGGGACTCCATAAATGCAAACAAGGACATGGATGGATAGACAATAACCATATGCTCAAATCATCCTTACTGAACATACTCAAAAGAGTCATGGATCTCTCTGTGGCAACATGAACACATGGCATTAAAATAACAGCAGGGAAATGACTTGGTGAAATTCCGTCCCTGAAATCAGCAACATCACGAGAGCTACTTTGCATGCTTGTGCTAGTCACCACATTGATCACAAAAATGCATGGCATACACCCCTGTAAAGATGGCATGGCATAGCCCAAAACACATGTAGAGCTCATGCTCATATGCAGCACACAATAATCATGGCAAAAATGACAAATTCTCATAAACTCATAAGAAACAGGAACTAACATTATGAAGCACTCTTGCAACAGTCATTTGGGCATCAAGATGGACTCAAACAAGCATAGTGCAATGGAACAAAGTGAAGAGGATATCCTGATGAACATCTTGATATATGACACGCCCAAAAAGGAGCTACAGATGTGGAGTTATGACATGATGAATAGTGCTCCAGGATGTAAAAATAAAAGGACTTAGAGATATCTCAAAGTCAACCCTAATCTCCAGATCCAGAGCTGGGCGCGCGGTTCGAGGTTGAACAGACAAGGTCGCCGGAGTTCGCCTGCGGTGGTCGGAGTTGAGGGAGGCGGCCGGACTTGACGAGGTCGCCGGAGTGGCCGGGGAGGACGGATCCGGCGAGGAGGCGCGGTGGCGTGCCGGCGAGGGCGGCGCGGCGGAAGGCCTGGCGGCGAGCAGCGGGCGAGGTGGCCGGCGAGCTGCGGGGTCTCCGCGGGCGGAGGCGGCGGCGCCCAGGCGGCGGCGCGGTGGAGGCTCGCGGGCGGCGCGTGGGCCGGGGAGGGCCCGCGGCGGGCTTCGGCGGGCCGGCGGTGGGGATGGTGCGGTGGCAACGTGTGGCAGGCGCGGGTTGGACGGGGCGTGGCGGCGGACGCGTCCGGCGCCGTCCGGACGTGTCCAGCACGGAGGGAGAGGGATGACTAGGGTTTCATCCGCGAATTTCGGAGGGGGAGGCCTATTTATAGATTCTGGGAGCTAGGAGAGTCCAAATGAGGTGCGGTTTTCGGCCACGCGATCGTGATCGAACGGCCGAGAGGATGGAGGGGGTTTGGATGGGTTTTGGGCCACTTTGAAGGGGTGTTGGGCTGCAACACACATGAGGCCTTTACGGTTCCCCGGTTAGCCATTGGAGTATCAAACGGACTCCAAATGGCACGAAACTTGACAGGCGGTCTACCGGTGGTGTACCAAGGCCGCTTGGCAATTCTCGGTCCATTCCGAGAATGTTTAACAGCCGCACACGAAAAGAGACAAAAGGTAACGTCGGAGGACGTAGGAGTGCCGGAATGCAAAACGGACAACGGGGAAAATGCTCGGGTGCATGAGACGAACACGTATGCAACTGTGATGCACATGATGACATGATATGAGATGCTTGACATGGAAAAAATGCAAAACGAAGACAAAACCCAACCACGAGGGAATATCATAACTTAGAGCCAAAAATGGCAAGAGTTGGAATACAAATATGGCAAGTTACATACGGGGCGTTACAGGTGCGACCTATCTGGCGGCATGGTGAAGTAGGCAGGTCCAGCTGCCGAGTCGGTGAGGCCGACGCGGTTGCGGTGGCCACCGGCGGCAGGGAAACAACGATGTTGCAATGGTCGATGGCTACGGGGAAGCAGCGCCGAGACTCTGGACGGATCCGAAGTTGGAGCCGCTCCGGCACCATGAACAGCGGCAGTGGTGAATCGGCTCCGATACGGTTCACGCGGCCGTCGTCGAGGCAGCTCCAGCAGCACGGAGTAAGAGGCACACGACCCAGTGCACGAGGAAAATGGACAGCGTCTCCGGCATTAGGGAGGAGGCGGCTATGAAATTGGTGCGGTGGGGGTGCCATGGAGGAGGGGCTGAGGTTTCGTGGCTCGGGAGAAGGGAGCTTAAGGGGAGAAGGTGATTTGGCGCCCACGAGGTATGAATGGGGGGGATTGGGAGGGGGGTGGAACCATGTTTTATGGACGCATTTGTCTGAAATGCAAGGGGGAGTTACAGTTCTACCCCTGCCTTTAGGCTTCTCGGCTTGGTCTGTGTACTGAGGGTCGGGGATAGTAGAGTAACTTTGCTTCTCCCCAAATAGTGGGCGGGAGCGATTTCGGGCGAGGAGGGCGTGTTTTGAAATATAGTGGGCGTGAGTGATTTCGGGCGAGGAGAGCATGTTTTGAAATAGTGGGCGCGAGCTACTTCGGGCGAGGAGAGCTTGTTTTGCCGACCATGGTTTATGAATTATTCGGCACATGTCATTTCGGCCTAGGAGAAGGCGTGCTTGGATGAAGTTACGAACCTACCCTCGATGCACAATGGGCCAATTAATGCATCTCCCACATAGGACGGTAATTTCACGTCTCCCATTTATTTGCTCGGGCGAATTCCACCGAGCAGAGGATGTTTAACGGTTCATTCAAAATTTGGGAGAACGAGCATCCACGTCTACCTTACCAAGTCGATTCGAATCAAATTTAGAAATATTAGCTTGCCACTTCTTTTTTAGATGGAGAGATGATGCTAGGGAGTAATGTGTTTTTACATGCTCGTTGCTAGCGATTTACTATATGACAAATAGTTGACCCACTCAAATACGAGAATCAAACCCAAAATGAAATATCTCGATTCAATGAAATAGCTCGTTCACCAGGTCAAAATAGTGAACTAAATCCAAAATTGAACACCTCAATCGAATAGCATGTTGTATAGTATTATAATACTCCATGAACATGTTGAAAGTCAAATTAATGAACTTGTTTGATATACGCATATATCCGTTCATGTGTGGATTGCAGACAACATTTTTTCCAATTTAAATATTTGAATGCAAGTTTATATCGAAACATGGTTTATATTAGTCTTTGATGCATAAAACGCAACCTCCCCCTCTCCGGGACTCCTACTCTCTCTCTCTCTCTCTCTCTGGCCGACAATCTTCAATTCTGTCGCACGCATCCAACACACAAACCTTGTTGGTACTCTCTCTTTCTCTCCATCTCTCTCTCTCTCTCTCTCTTTGTGTGTGTGCGTGGGGGGGGGGTCTTTCTAGTTCGCATGCATATATACTCCATCTATAGGTATCTCTCGCACACTATGTATGATTCTCTAGTCCAAGCTAGATATCTTGGGTGCACTCATCATACGCACACAAATTCCTTGGCTCGTTGCCCATAACTCTCTCACGCACCACTCTGTCATCTCGGAGCTCTTCCCCCCCTCTCTCAAACTCTCCATCTACCTGGGTCACACATACACATGCATATCTCACTCGCACTCGATAGGCCTATCTAAAACTCTGTCTCTCTCCCTCGTTCTCTCTCCATCTCACACGCACACACACACACACACAATCTCATGCCTAGCTAGCCAAGTATGATGGTCTCTCACTCAATTGTAGGCACACGCAATCCCCCCTATATGTATATGACTAGCTAATCTTAGTCTCCATCACAAACATGTGCATGGTCTATCTTGATTTCTCTCGGGGCATCTTTCTATTGCGCACGCACCTCCCTCGATCTCCCACCCATATAGTCCCCTCACGATCTCGAGGGGGTCTCTCTATCACAAACACCCTCTCGCCCTCCCCATGCGTCCATGTCCTCCATGTGTCCCTCTCGACCTTTGTTCCTTGTTGGCCAGACCTCTATTTGACATGTGCTATAGGGGTGTCTCTCTCCGTTGCAAACAATCCCACACTAGCTATCTTCGTGTAACTCCTCGCCTCGCTTTTCTATCTCGGAGATGCACGCGTGATATGTTCGCCTAAGAAACGAAAAAACACACACTCTCTCTAATTTATCGTTTGTTGTCACTTTCTCTTTCACACACATACTCTTTTTGCACACTTACTCATTCTCCTTCACACGCACTTGATCCCTCTCGACTTAGGCACTCTCCTCGGTCCATAGCATATTGATTTATTGAAAGGTCAAACATCACAACGTTTGACCATGTACGTGGAGAAAAACAATTACATCTGGAACGACAAACATATACCATTAGCTTCACCATGAGATGTAGTTTCGTATGATGTATCTTTGGTATTGAAGATATAAATAACACTTGTGTAAACCTGATCAAAGTTTCCAAAGTTTGACTTCTAAAAAAATTACATGCACTGCATTATCGAGCGGATGGAATATCTCTTTCCCCCTCTCAGCTATCTGACGCACCACTCAGCCTTATCGGGGTTCCTCAATCTCTCTCAAACTTTATATCTCCCTGGTTCACACATACACATGTCTCGCTCGCGCTATACATATAGACCCATCCAACACTCTCCGCCCTTGTTCTCTCTCTCTATGTGACACGCACCCCCCTAATAAGTACCATAATCCCTCACTCCATCATAGGCGCAACCACTCCCCCCTAAGTATGATTGTCTCTCACTAGCCATCAGGAACACACGTATTGTCTCCTTCCATCCATACGTCCATCTCGATATCTCTCGGGGTATCTTCTATCACGCACACACCTTGTCACTCGATCTCCCACCCATGTAGTCCTATCACGATCTCTAGGGGATCTCTCTATGACAAACATACACTCTCTCCTCCCCATGTCTGCATTTTCTCCGTATGTCTCTCTCGAACTCTCTCCCTTGTTTGTCAAACCCCTCTTGGCCACGTGCTAGGGGTCTTGCTCTCTCGGTTGCAAACAACCACACACTATCTCCTCACCTTGCTTCCGTTGTCGAAGATATATGTGTGATATGTTTGCATAAGGCCCACACATTTTTTCTCGACTTTTATCGAGTGTTGTCCATGTCTCTTTCACACACGCACACACACTTTTTTCACTCACCCTTTCTATTTCACTCTCTCTCTCTAGTTAGGGACTCTCTCATGTCCATAAGCATATGGATGTTTTGAAAAGTCAAACCTCAGAAAAGTTTGACCAGGTATATGTGGAGAAAAACATTTACATCTGGAAAGATCATTAGATTCATCACAACATGTACTTACTTCATACTATCATTTATATTTGGTATTGTAGATATAAGTAATTTCTTTATAAACTTGGTCAAAGTTTCAAAAGTTTGACTTTTAAAAAAAATGTTGGAACTACATTATCGAACGGAGAGAGTATCTCTTTCTCTCTCTCTGCTATCTCTCACAGGCCTCCCCTCTCACACGAACACTCTATACCGACGGATTATACGCTCATTGTGTCAGCATATAGCTCCATATATTGTTTAGTTGACCGGTCAACCAGTCCACATGCTACCTTGTCAGCTCGTGTTCTGTATCTTCGTGTGCTGGCCCATGTGGTAGTGGGTGAAAATAAGTAAACTAGAGGCCCATCTGACACGCGGTGAAGTAAACAAAGTTGAAACCACTCGGGGTAGCACCCCGCACGCTAGTAAATTGAGGGCGCATTGAGGACACAGTTCTCCCGCGTGGAGGACGCACTCGCACACAATTCACCACTGCGCGACGACATGCACAGAAGGACGCACTCGCGCACACCCAGCACACAACACACACCAGCACACGTGTACACCGACGTCGCCGCCGGTTGAGATGGACTGCGAGGCAGCCAATAAGCGGAGGCGGCTCGAGCTAAAACCGCATCCGGCAAGCCTGGACTTCATCAGCAGCCTCCCCGACGACATGCTGCTCGTCATCATCGGCCTTCTCCCAACCAAATCTGCCGTGCGGACCGCCCTGCTCTCCCGGCGGTGGCGCCCCCTCTGGCACCGCGTCCCCCTCAACCTCATTGTCGACAGCTGCCTCTGCGACGGGGATTGCAAATGCATGGTCGCAGTCTCCAAGATTCTTTCATCGCACCCTGGACCAGCCAGACGCCTTGACATCCGCATGTTCAGTACCAACTGCAAGGTCCAACCCAAGTTCGACGAGTGGTTCTTATCCCCCGCCCTAGATCAGCTCGAGGAGCTCAGTTTTGAAGCTAGACGATGTTGCTCTCTGCCGCCGTTCGTGCTCCGCCTCACGCCAACGCTGCGCCGCGCCAGCTTCAGCTCCTGCTATCTTCCCCAGATTAATGATGCGCCCGCCATTCTTCTCCCTCAACTCAAGCAGCTCGACCTCTTCGACGTTGTCATCTCGAAGGAGGCTATGGAGCACCTGCTCCACAGCTCTACTGCGCTTGAGTACGTTCATCTTGAGCAGATCCACGGGTTCATTAGCCTCCACATCGCCTTGACTAATCTCTGATGGATTTATGTGTCTTGTTGGCCCTACAGCAAGACATCAATTGGGAAGAGATCACTCTAGTTGTTCCACGTTATGGTCATTGAGAATGCGCCTTTCCTTGAGAGATTGCTTGTATCGGATCTAGAAGGTCCAACAAAAATCAGGGTCATTGGCGCGCCGAAATTGATAGCGTTGGTGCACTCGTCTGCCAAATTCTCCGAACTCTTTATTGGATCCGTAATTGTTCAGGTACAGCACTCATCTTCTTCCCCGTCTTCTTGAAATTCACATTTTTAAATTTCTTCTTGATGTATTTACGACCGTCTTCCAGAAAATGATTCCCACAAGCTTGACCCAGTCTATGCGCATAGTGAAGATCTTGGCAATAAAATCTATCGGCCCCAATCTGGATCAAGTTGTTGGATTCCTTACATGCTTTCTGTGCACGGAGAAGCTACTCATCGAGGTGAAACTTCTTTCCTATTAGTAAACGGTAATCACAATGTAGCTCAAATTTTTCGCAATTTTCCCAAATTACGATGACAAGTGTAGTGTTCAAAACTGCATCTACGCACTGCACCGGAAGAAATGTTTTTAGTATTTTTTCTCACGTGATCACCTGCATCGGTTTTTTGTTGTACTACTATAGCAGTCTAGGCTAGTAATAGTGGAAAGTAACTTAGACTACTCCAGTAACTCTATGGTTACCCTAAGAGCAAGTACTACCTCCGTCCTGGTTTACTCTTCCTATTTTGTAGTATCAAAATTTTACCATAGATTTAACTGACAAAATGTTAATGCATGTCACTAAGAACTATATCATTGGATTCGTATTTGAACATAATTTCAAATGGTGTAATTTTTAGTGACATGCATTGGCATTTTCTTACGTAAATCTATGGTCAAAATTTTATACTAAACAAGAGGTAGTACAAAAGTGGGCTATAACGGCCCTCCACTATGTAGGGAAAAACACGTGCAAAATTCACTTGTGATGCATTTGGCATTGATGCCCCTCCATTGCTCACCTAGTGCCCCAATCTGGATCACCTACTTTGCTCCGGTGCCAAATTAATAACTCACGCAATGAAAAAACACTTGTGTGGGAGAGAGAGAGGACTGAGGCAATAAAAAACACTTGTTTGGGAGAGTGAGAGGCTGGTGTAGTTGGTTTGATTGATTTGTTTATACATGTGGGTCTGTGTGCACAGCGGTGCCAACTCTCTCACATCACGAGAGCAGTGCCAAAATCTTTTGATTTGACATCGATGCGTATTATGTGGCATACTTTTGTGAAATATGGCATCGGCCACATAGTCGAAGGCAACAAATTCCCAAGCTCTTCACGTACTCCTAGGTAAATGAGAGGAAAGAGAAAGAGAGAGAGAGAGTGAAAAAATATCACTAGCCAGCCAACCCTATCGTATGAGCGAATGATATTGGTACCTCTTGATGACACGACAATCTTATACAGCTAGCTGCTCTAATATGTTCTCTTCTTTTGCAGATAAAAAAGACCCGAAAGTGAAAAATGTTCTGCACTATAACAATCTCATCGAATGCCTTGATATCCATCTTACAGAAATTGGTTTGATCGACTACCGAGGCAGCACATTTGAGATTAAATAGGCTAGGTTCTTTGTTCTGGAGGCAAGTGTGCTCAAGGTAATGAGGTTTGGCGTTCTCTGGCGCAACAATGAATGGCGTGCTGATCACCGCAAGCGTCTAAGCCTAAATGACAAAGTCTCCGCAGAAGCTGAATTTGTTTTTGAAACATCAAGTGGCCAGAGACTCGAAAAATTATTTGCCCATTAGTGACTTGTCAGGGCGGTGGATTTTAGTTTGTACGATAATGCTGCATCCACCTAAAGTAACGAAAGTTCTTACGTAAACTTCCTAGTAATTCCCTCTTCGTAGGTCCAACATTACTACTAACATTTGTAATATCAGTTTGAAACTTGTAATATTGCTGTGTCCTATTCCTGCATTTTCAAAATCCCGCGAATCAAACAGGTCCTGAGTTGGTGATGATGTTGTGCCTGCCATCTTTCACCAATAGCCGTCGGATCTAAATCTGACGCATACAATCCAAACTTCTCTAGTTTTGCAAAAAGATGCTCGCACTTGTTCCCTATTTACAAACAACTCCTTGTCTCTCACAATCAGCCTTATCTCCCCCCACATCTAGAAGGCCATGGAAAAATCTGGCGCGATGGCCGCTGTCGGCGCTGTCCACCCCCAATCTTGGTGTTCCGTGCAATGCACGGGCATCTACACACGAGAAATTATGTCGAACATGGCTAGTTGTAAGCAGGCTAGGTCTACAACCATGATGATAATGACTGCAGACGGTGAGGCTGACTATGGTATGCCGAACACAACGCCTATACTCAGGTGTCATCTCCGGCGTAGGGTCTTGTCACTTCACTGTGAGGAGCAACACGTAATAATTTGAACAACGGGTAGTACAGTGCTACTACATTGGTAGTACTACTACTACTAGTACTAGCACCACCGTCTGGATTTAGTAGTACTACCACGTCCATATGGATTTAGTATTTGACTAGCAATATCTAGTAATGCATGTCACAAAAAATGTACTACTCCCTCTGTAAATAAATACATGGTGTATTGTTTTATTCCTATCGACGAGATAACTTAATGTCTTTTTGCTACTTAATAGGATTACATGCAATGAACTAACCACTACATGTGATGTTTGGTAGTCCCAAGTCATTGAAAGCATGCACGGGCACGGAGGGGGATGCAACTTCATTGACTTACTGCACCTGCCTTTGGGTGTATGACACGTGGGCCCAACGGGTGGCTGGCCAACTTGTCATACAGCCAAAGGCAGGTGCAGTAGAGGGGCGAGGAGTAGATGGCCAACACGCACGTGAATTCAACGCAGTCTGCACTTCTCATATAAAGGCTCCCGCCAGTCCAATCTACAAAATCCTACGCACCTATGCACCCAAGGGCAAGAGTGATCACTCCAATCGCAGGATCAGTTGACTAGAAGCTAGACCCATGGAGGCGATGAGCGCGAGCATCAGCTGGCTGTGCCAGATGGTCCACGAAGTCGGCCTGCGGCCCGGCACCGAGGAACGTCTCCAGGTAGTGCTTGAGGCCGCCAGGGCAAGGGGCTGCTTGGACGACAACTTCGTCTCCTTGTTCGATGAGGTCCTCGTCAGCTTCCTTGACAAGTTCACCATCGTCAAGAAGCTCGCGGACGACCTTCACGTACGCCTCCAGCCCACGCGCCCAGGCTCTGCGATGCCTGCCACCCTCAACGGCCTCTATGGTGACAACATTTTTGACGCACTGGTGGCCCTGCGACTGCCTGCCGTCGCGCCGGAGATTGTCCACCTCGAGGTCGCGCACGCCATGTAGCGCTTGGCGCAAAAAGCCACCATCGACATAATCACCCACGTCTACGCGCAAGTCGTCCACAAGGACTACTACATGCAAGAGGAGGATAATAGGACGCTGGCCTTCTTGGACCGTAGTGCAACCTTGGACATCATTGTTCAGAAGCACGTTGAGCTTGCCGCCAACGCCGTTGCTCCTCACACGTCGGTTGGTGACCCAGTGCACTAGGGCGTGAGGACGTCGTTGATGGATCCGTATGTATCTTTATCTTTCTGTCAAATCCATGTAGTAGTATATGGTACTACTAGTAATTATCTTACCTTTCACATCAACTTCATAATTTTCCTACATACTCCATGCATGAACCGCGCCAAAACCAAACTTCTCATTACTCTAGGGAAAATTGTTATTTCTATCTATCGGTCGCACCATGGAGCAGAACCAAATTTTACAAGTTACAAGTTCAAAAGCAAAAGCCTGCCGTGTTTGCATCGCACCCCCACACGGTTGGTCCGGCACACCGCTCAAGGGGGAATGCGTGTTGTGTTGCATTTTCACTTACAAGTGGGACCTCAGTTGAGAAAACCGACTATCGGCAAACCCCCACCCCGCCCACCGCGCGATGGCTAAGAAAACAGGAGGGAGAAGAGATGGCTGTAGCACGGACTCCAAGAAAATTGGTGTCGGATGGGATCGTATGGGTGGCGTGTGCCGTACTGCTAGACATGAATGCTAGTTATGGCCCATGCCACCCCACTATATCGAGGTGCTGGTTACGTAGGACAAATTTCCTGGAGTCCGTGCTCAGCCCTCCTCTATCTCTCTTCTCAGCCAGCCAGCAGACGCACGGAGCCCATCGTCTGTTTGCTCATATGCGGTCCCACATGTCAGTGAAAACGCAAGAGGTCCCACTGAACCTGCACATCTTTCACCTCGCCATGCTGGTGATGAAAAACAAATCCAATAAAGATCTTCGGTGGCCGCTTTTGGAGTTACTCAAGAGTAGTAAGATTCTATTTATAGTGTAACCCAAGATGCACATCACGTGGCTTCAACTACCACTCTATTTTCTTGCATGACATGACCTGGATGTTGGATGTCCCACGTGTCGGCAAAAGGAGGAAGAACTCGACCAAATCTTCGGTTGTGCTCTTGGATTAGACTAGTTGTGCTAACTTAAAATTTTATTGTGTAGAATGGATGCAAGTGTTGGTATTGGGAAGAAGAGTACAACGATATATTGATAGAGCGCAATTTAGTAGATGTTCTTGCACTTTTAGCTAGCATAGAGGCTAGAGATGAGACTAGTGCACTTGTTGCTAGAATAGAGGCTAGACACGTCTACTTCTTTACACTCGAAGAACAAAGAAGCACGCAGGATCGAGCCTCCGCAAATCAACAATGAATGCATCGAGAAGGCACTAATCCAACTTACAGGAGCAATTATGGAAGTTGGATACCTTCTAAAATGTATTATTGTGGTTCTTTTTTTCTAGTCAAAATTTTGGTGATGTATTTCCATGTACCAAAAAAACAATGATGAAAAAATATATGTGTTGCAAAGAAAAATGTACGCAATCGGGATGCGTCCGCGCGTTCGGCGCACGACCACCGCATCCGAGAAATGGCCCGGACACGACCCCATTGCCCTACCCAAACGGACAGAATCTGGGCAAAACGGAAGTCCGTTTGGGGTCGTATGTTGGAGTTGGCCTTACAAGTGGGGCCGTAGTTGAGGAAACCGACTATCATCAAACCCCCACCTCGCCCGCGTGCGATGGCTGAGTTAGAGAAACGACGAGGTTGAAGAGATTGTTGTAGCACGGACTCCAACAAATATGGTGTCAGATGGAAGTCGTGCTGGTGGCGTGTGCCATACTCTTGGACGTGAATGCTTGTTCTGGCCCATGCCACCCTACTACTCCTACTACTTATAGTAGTAGTATCGAGGATTCGAGGTGCTGGTTACGTACAGCGAACACATTAACATATGGCCCACCTCACACTGTGGCCAAATTTCCTGGAGTCTGTGCTAGTTTAAAAATTGTTCTTTGTGAGGATGGGTGGCTGGTCTCAAGTTTAAAACTTGTTGTATTACGTATGTAGACGTAGAGATAGTGCAGCATGTGAAGCTAGTACAAATAGTGTACTATTGTTGATTGGCCTCATCTGATAACCTGTTGCAATGCATGTACAATTATGTATTCGGAAAATATATTTTTCCTCGTCGCAGCACCCACTCAGAGAAGCGACTTGAAAGCCATTCATAAATTTAGTAAGTTTATCACAGTCATATCATTTTATTACATACAACAGGTCATCAACCCACAACGACAATGATGATACATTATAAATACTAAAGTTTTCATACACAACAAATAACAAGCAACAAAATGAACTTCAACTCAGCCAATCCTCGGTGTTGGAAACGCTTGGTTTGAACCACAAGTGATTCTCTAGGAATGGCCAGCTACTGTCAACCTCGAGACCAACGCAAGACTGGTCATCCAGGCTGAAGCGACCTACTATATCACGACCAGGGTAGGGAACCACCGCAATGTCCGACGTATAGATACAGTTGCTTCTCATAAATGGTAGTAACATTGTGTCAACAGCAGTTGGATCGCCTTTCACCATCATTGGATAGTTTTGTCCAAGGAAGAGCGAGTTTTCTCCAAGACTATCAATACTGTACCAGGGAGAAGGTGTTGGCGCTAGCACAACAGTATCCACCCCGAATACCATACAAAGGGTGTTGGAATAGGTCCGGAGAGTGCGACCATGGGAGACAACACCTGCTTCCTTAGTAGTAACATCAGCAGTGGGCTGTATACAGACAAGAAGGAGTGATCCATCAGAAGTTGCCAGGCGCCACTGAGTATATCGGCCCTCCTCATCCTCATCTCCCCCTTGGTTATAAATTTTTTCAAGTATAGGTGGTGGAATGTCCACAGGACCTTGGAAACACAAGAAGAAGGTTAAATAGTAGAGAAGGGAAACTTGCTAACTCACATGCATGTGGATGAAACAATTATAATTACGGTGGAAGACAAACGTACCGAAACTACAAGGATCCCATGCAAAAACAGTGCCACGAGTGGTGGCAGCAAACACAAGACCCTCGTATTGAATTGCATCATAGTACACATCCATGTATAGAAACTGATTTTTGAGCAATATCCATCCAGTCAAACCACGAAGGATGGCAACAAACTTGTCGAATATAGCAACAACTTGATAGTTCTTGTAATTCCAATAGCGGTTGGGAACTCAAGAAATTGCTATCTTCCATAGATGACAGTCACCATGATCATATTTGAACGTACGTAGATCATCTGTGTGCTCAACCTCAGGGCACTCGGAGATTTTTGGAAGTGGAATCCGCTGACGAGTGTACACATTCACAAGTTCCCACTCGCAATTGTACCCAATATAAACAACCCAATTTCCATTTGCGACTGCCCAAGCCTTGCCCTCAAGTGATGGTATCTTAACATCATACATATCATTATCAAGCGGCATCAACTTGCACAAGGTGAGGCTTCCCTCGTCCCCGCGCAAGTCAGCAGGGTCACGATGAATAAGATAGGGGAGATCAAACCGCTCCTGGACCCTTGGGTTCCTTGTAACGATGTTATTAGTTGAGTCGAGAATGTTCTTGAACGAACCTACCATGCTAGCCGAGGTGATGACGTCGCACCGATCAATGAGTTCCCCCACCACGTCATCTTTCAGATCGGGGCAAGTATAGCGGGGTCATTTTCGGCTTGTTCCCTCCATGGAGAAGACGATCGAACAATGGAAAAGGAAGGGTGAAGGCAAATGGAGGAGGGAGGAAGAGCGTGCGACGACAGTTCCAAATCGAGAGGGAAAGGTGAAGAGTCGGTGGACGGTTGCCAGTTTGCCACGGTACACAAAGAGGCGCCCCAGCCTGCACGTCCTTTCGGAAATTGTACAAAAGGACTCGCCGTCATCTCACTGACATGTTGGAACGGGAGCACATGTCAACGAAATATGGTGTGTAATTTCTCGTGCAAAATGCGATCTGGCCGCGTTGGCCCGAGGTGCCGCATTAGTTATCGACCTTTATTTTTTTAACATACAATCTGAGTGGATAGCTCATGTGGTCATAACACGTGAGCGGATATATAGGTGGGCTAGGTGGGCAAGCGGCAACAATCTAAGTGCTAAAAGAGTTGATCTCGAAAAAAGAGTTGATCCAATGCTTGGTTTTGTTTGGATGTTCCATCTATGACCATTGGATAGAGTGAATCAATGGCTTACGTTCAAAGTTATTCTCATAGTACTATAGAATGGTATAGGAACGTGGAGAGATTTGGTTGATTTTATATCGCTGAATAATATAAAATATTATGAGTGCAGATGCTCCACCCCGAGGTTTGTAGCTCCTTCATGGTCGTCGAGAATATATGTTCTTCCACTCTTTCATTTAAGACATGAGCTTTGTTCATCTTGTTGCCAGCACGCGACACATCTATATGCCTCCATTTTACAAAATCATACTATATGCCTCCATGACACGCGGGACATCTAGCATCAAGGTGGCGTGTCATGCAAGAAAATGGAGATATGCAGTGCGTAAGTGGGTCGTGCACTTCGATGGCACCTAGTACTACACAATATTTTTTCTCCTCGATGGCACGTGAATAGTGCATGTACTCAATGACAGAGCACGTGATGGTAGACATGGACATGGTCGGCCCTTTTTGAAGAGAGTACTAATAAATACGTAACTTTGATGTGTCCCGTCAACTCGCAGAACGACGAGAAGCTTGCTTACTACGCCTTCTCCCTCGCCAACGCGTGCGCGGTGGCTCGCAGCACGAGGAGAAACTTTTGCTTACAAGCGGTGGACGTGCAGCAGTTCATTTGGTGTCAGATTTCCAGAAGTAGTACCATCATTATTGTTCGAATTCCGGAAGAGGAGAAGAGCCAAGCGCAAGGTCACCTACTAACCAAGTACAGTACTACTATAGCCAAAGCTGGTCCACCTTTTTAGAGCATGGTTAATTAATATAGGCGGCTCTTGCAGCGACACATCATTTAGAGCAAGTACTCTCTTCGTAGGATCAAAGGAAGTGAAACAAAAGTTGGAGTGGATGCTAGATTGCCAATTAAAATATGATTACATAGGAAAAAAATCCTATAGCATTCTATCCTATGAATCAAACGACCAATGTAGGAAAATTATGAGGGGGGTCTCTCCAACGGTGTTCCTCGGCTCGCACCTAGCATCACGGTGGTCGAACTTGGAGTCATTCATCTGGTACACGTGGCATCTCAGATCTGGTACTCCAATATTAGGTTGGCTCTATGTGATGTGGCAACTTCATATACTAACCGGATGCTGGCTATACTACTACGGTACTCACACTCCAAGAAGTGACTCGAAAACCATTCATAAATTGAGTCTATGACACACATTTGCAAATGTACCATTCATTACATACAACAAGTCATCAACACACAACGACAACGATGATACATGTTGGATTATAGATTATTTCCAACAAAGCATTCTAGTAAATATTGAAGTTTTCATCACACAACAAATAACAAGCAATGAAATGAACTTCAACTCAACCAATCCTCGGCATTGGAAATGCTTGCTTTGAACCATAGGTGCTCTTCGAAGGGCCAACTATTGTTAATATCGAGAGCAACGCAGGACTGATAATCCAGGCTGAAGTGGCATATATCAGGACCAGGGTAGGGAACCACCGCAATGTCTGAGGTATAGATACAGTTGCTTCTCATAAATGGTAGTACCGTTGTGTCAACAGCAGATGGATCGCCTTTCACCATCATTGGATAGTCTTGTCCAAGGAAGAGAGAGTTTTCTCCAAGACTATCAATACTGCACTAGGGAGAAGGTGTTGGCGCTAGCACACTAGTACCCATCCCGAATACCCTGCAACGGGTGTTGGAATAGGCCCGGAGAGGGCGACCATGGGAGAGAACACCTTCTACCTCAGTAGTAATAATCACAGTGCACTGTATACAGACAAGAAGAGGTGATCCATCAGAATTAGTTGCCAGGCGCCACTGAGTATATAAGTTCTGCTCGTCCTCATGCTCGTGATCATCACCATCGTCATCTCCCCCTTGGTTATAATTTTTTTCAAATATAGGTGGTGGAATGTTCACAGGACCTTGGAAACACAAGAAGGTTAATTAGTAAAGGGAAACTTGCTAACCCGCATGCATGTGGCTAAAACAATTGTAATTACGGTGGAAGACAAATGTTCCGAAACTACGACGATCCCATGCAAAAATAGTGCCACGAGTGGTGGCAGCAAACAGAAGATCCTCGTATTCAATTGCATCACAGTACTCATCCATGTACAAAAACTGATTTTTGAGCAATATCCATGGATGAACCGTGGAATCGGTAAGGAAGGCAACAAGCTTGTCGAAGATAGCAACAACTTGATAGTTCTTGTAATTCCAAGATTGGTTGGGAACACGACAAATTGCTATCTTCCGTAGACGACAGTCACCATGATCGTATTTGAACGTATGTAGATCATCTGTGTGCTCAACCGCAGGGCACTCTGAGATTTTTTGAAGTGGAACCCGCTAACGAGTGTACACATTCACAAGTTCCCACTCGCAATTGTACCCAATATAAACAACCCAATCTCCATTTGCGCCAGCCCAGGCCTTACCCTGAAGCAATGGCATCTTGACATCACAGGTATCGTTATCAAGCGGCATCAACTTGCACAAGGCGAGGCCTCCGTCATCCGTGCCCATGCGAACAGGCTTATAGAGAAGAAGATAAGGGAGATCAAACCGCTCCTGGACCCTTGGGTTCCTTGTAATGATGTTATTAGTTGAGTCGGGAATGTTCTTGAACGAACCTGCCATGCTAGCCGAGGTGATGATGTCACACCGATCAATGAGTTCCCCCACCACGTCATCTTTCAGATCGGGGTAAGAATAATGGGGTCGTTTCCGGCTTGTTCCCTCCATGGAGAAGACGATCAAACAATGGCAGAAGGAAGGTTGAAGGCAAATGGAGGAGGGAGGAAGAGCGTGCGACAACAGTTCCAAATCGAGAGGGAAAGGCGAAGAGTCAATGGACGGTTGCTAGTTTGCCACGGTATACGAAGAGGCACCCCGGCCTACACGTCCTTTCGGAAATTGTACAAAAGGAGTCGCCGTCGTCTCATTGACATGTTGGAACGGGACCACATGTCAAGGAAACATGGTGTGTAATTTCTCGTGCAAAATGCTATCTGGCCGCGTTGGCCCGAAGTGCCGTATTATTTCTCGACTTTATTTTTTTAATGGCGTGCCGTTCAGTTTTGAAGCACGACTAACTGGTACTATTTGCAGAGAAAATATAAACTACTCTACCACTACTCCACCTCTAGTACTAGTAGTATAAGAAAGATATATAGGCTGGAGCTTCAGAGCTTTCTTGCTAAGGGCTGCCCACTTGCTTCGCACACTATCACCCTCTCTCTAGATCTAAAAAAGACGGCCTCTCTCTCTCCCTCCTCACCGGTGGTCACAGATCCGCCGGGGAAGAAAAGGACGTGCAGCGTTGACACACTCGTCAGCGGCGAGCGAGGTCACGCACTGACAACAAGGTCGTCCTCTCAGACCTAGCGCCCGTGTGGGATGGCCTCCATCCCCAAGCTCGCTGCCGTAGTGCGTGCAGAGGACGACGACCACGAGCGAAGCCACTTCCCGCCGACCCTCAGGTATACTACCTCTTTTCGAACCATACCCTTGTTCTATTGCCCCATCTGCCATGTCGCTGCATGTGGATCTTTTTCCACTCCACCATCTTCCCAATTTGCTATCCTCTGCTCTGCTCGTAACGCAGACAAAAACCTTAATTTGCACTATTAAAGGAAACCCTACTTCATGCAGACTAATCCATGTTTGGGTTGAATAAGGAAAGGAAGGAAGACTCTACTGTCCAAGAGAGTAGGCATCGAACCCACATCTAGGTTGAAAAGGGGAAAATCAGTAGCTAAGGAACGAGTCTCGTGTCTCTTGGTTGAAGAAGGGTAGAAAGGCATGACAACGCAATAGAGAATGACCAGGTCGATCGGTTTGTTGTCCTCACATAGAAAAAAGGTGACTAAACATAACAAAAATGGGACGTAATCCACATATGCTACCTGGTTCTTTGTTGCTCTGGGCAACCATACCTCCCTCACCACACTATGCGTCCGTGGAGGTACATCGTACTGGTGCGCACACTGTCTGAATGTGCCTCCCATGCTCTTATTGTCACTTTTTTGCTGTTAGTATAATGCCAGCAGTCAAGTCAAGCAATGCTACTGCTAAAGTGATGCCGCATTTAATTAAGGCCGCACTCAGTCTAATGCCACCGATAAATTTAAGCAATGCCATTTAATGTCACTGGATTATTTCAGAGTTAGCTGTTGATTGTGGATGTATTAAAAGATTTTTCAGCTAAGGCATTCTAATGTTGTTGCATAGCCAGTATACGAACGATGAAACTTGTTACTACCTTCAGATTTTTGCAATGTTAATGCTTATAGATTACATACCTCACTTTCTTGAGATAAGTTAATTTTTTTGTACAGTGTCACCAAAATGCCAAGGTACTGATGTCATTTTATTTTGGTTAAACTGCACAAAAAATTATGAAGACAAGAGGAAAGGTCAAGAGTGGGCACCTCCTCCACCGGCTGTTCTCTTGATTCGTTCGATCAAGTTTTTATGTTTGATCGATTATCAAGATTGGGATAGCAATTTTTAAGGTCCCCCCAAGTTCGAAATGATATTTACCTTGGAGGCACATGGTTTGCAATTTTTTTATACTATCATTAGTTAATAATGCTAGTTACCTTCAGACTTTCGTATTTGGTGTAATGCTCATGCACAACTAGTATACCAATGCTGAAATGTGTTACCTTTACATTTTGTATTGTTAATTCTTATAGAAATCTCCCAGTGCCAGAGTTTATTGAAATCTGTTCAGTAAAACCATTGTACTGTACCCTGTAATAAAATAACTACTCTACTGTTGCACTAGCCACTGGATTAGTGTATATTTGTAGTATTCGAAATTTCTAATGGTGTTGCATTAGCGTATGGACATAAATAAAGTGTGGCAAGCTTTCCCAGATATGTGCTCAAGAAAACTACTACTTGTTTTTCTAAATACTAGACGTTTGGGTACTTTCAACTGAACCGGGAAAACGTCTTATATTAAGGAACAGAGGGTGTATAGTTCACTCAAATTATCCCGGTAAATCTAGTCACACCTTTGTTAAAATTAATGTTCATTATGTTATCGGAGGAGGTCTGTAAGTTTGTCTCTAATGCCTGTCGACTACATACCTGACATCATGATGTAATGTTAAGTCATTTCCTTTTGTACAGTGTCACTGAATTGTTAAGGCGGTGATGGAATTTTATTTTAGTTGAACTACACAAAATATGCTTAAAATAAGAGGAAAGGTCAGGAATCGATCATTCTTTCAAAAAGAACTATATATGCCTTTCTGACATCACCCGCTGTTGCCTTATTTATTCCTTCAAACAGATGGTTAGAAATAGTCTTGCTACCTTTTCCCATTAAGAAATTGGAATGCTTATATATGTGAGTCTATGCTTCAACTAGTGCCACTTTTATAGTAATCACACTTTCAATATCTATGCAAACAGGGATGCTCGATTTTAGTGGAACTGCACAAAAAATCCAACTGGTTCAACATTAGGAGCATGTTTTCTTCCAAACCTTTATATCCAATTGGTGTCACTATGAGCTGTTCATTAAGAAGGTACATGGTTTGCTACTATCTTGCTACTCTTTTGTATTGTCATAGATAGTAATACTAGTGGTTTGCATGTGAATTTATTGGCAGGGTGGACCTACATTGGAGGTGCAGGACAGGATTCAATGATTAGATGCTCAATTTCGGTTGTATCGATTTCACCTCTTCCATCACTGCAAACATGGATATCCCTGGTCTGATGAAGAATAGGCGCTATATTTCTGCTCTGAACAAGCAAATCAATTCAGTATGAAATTGTCCAGGCCAAAACATGACTGTTTCAAATTGTCCAGTGCAAAACATGACAGATGCTAAGCGGAAGAGACATGTTTAAACCAAAAATACAAGGTGGGGTATATGTTTACTAGCTGCTTGATATTTGTGCAGACAGAGATGTCTGCCCATTGCTATTTGGCAAACACACAAAGTGACCGCAATTTTGGTTGAACTGCACAAGAGAATAGTATAGTCACTTCATGCAGTGCCATTTGAAAATAGACACAGAAAGATTGGATAGTCACTTCAGGGACTGCAGAAAAGTAGTATTGTACTATTTATTGGCCAACACTAGGTGCTTCATTGCTTTGGTATGATTATACAATGGGAATCATTTTGCCTAGGTTAAAGTTTGTATTCCGAAAATAGTCTCGCCGTGTGATCGAGAGAAGACCAAATCATATTGCAGTGGATGTTCCTCCATCATGTGTGGTTCATTCTCATGGTTCCAGCTGTTGGTGAAACCACTTACGTTTGCAAGAGGAATTGTAGACTTCACAAACAAATTTGTCTTTCAGTCTGTACTGAATGTTGGCCTAGAGAAGCATCCATGCTAGTAGGAAGAACATATGTTTTTTCTAGATCTTTGCTTTTGGAGCTACATATTTGTATATGATCTGTGAATCATTGAGATGCATTAACATGTTGATCTTATGTATGGGAATCGTACTAGTTGGTTTTAGTTCTGGCTGATCTTTGCTTTTGGAGCTACATATTTGTATATGATCTGTGAATCATTGAGATGCATTAATAGTTCCTTATATATGTTCGCTCAGTGTTTACAAGTTACTGATTGATCACTAGCTAGCCTACTAATGCGCTCCTAGACATTTTAGTTGCGACACAAGATCCGAAGCGGCAGTTTTTTGAATAAAAATGCCT
Organism: Triticum urartu; assembly: GCF_056163025.1. Classification (NCBI taxonomy): domain Eukaryota; kingdom Viridiplantae; phylum Streptophyta; class Magnoliopsida; order Poales; family Poaceae; genus Triticum; species Triticum urartu. The sequence continues at coordinate 299,937,617 of NC_141877.1, forward strand.
ACCTCTGAAGAAACTGACAAGCTTCTCTGAATAAAATGCCAGGCGAATCTGAAGAAAGTGCCAGCGAAAACGTTCGCAAATGTCTTATCTCCCAGCTAAAGTTCATCAACTAATGCCCTCGGCTGCGACTCGTTGCATGCTGCTCCACGTACTGGCTGCGAGCGATTTTGAGTGCCTGCATGCAGCCGGCCGTAATTAAGGCAGCTAACTAATGTGAAAAAGATGTGCTTTAATTGTTGCGGGCCTTTTAAATCCGTGGAATCATTATTGACAAGGAGGGAGATGATTCGAGTGCACTCGTTTGACCGTCATGCCGACGTGTGACCCAGCACGGACGGGACGGGACGTCACAGTCAGAATTTCAGTTTCTCTAGTTTTCCATGGCAAGCTGGCGCACTAAGCCATGCCTGCTAATTATGCATTGAATTCCGATGTCCGCCGCGCTACCTTCCGCCTATAGGTACTCTTTCCCGGCCTTTTATGGTGGCACCGTGACCCAACTCGCCCTATCCTCATAAGACCCCACTGGCCCGACGTTGCTCGCCACTTATCCTCGCTCTCGCCACGTCCGCCATGCCCCTGCCCATCCGCGATAGGCGAGGCCGGAGGCGGTCACCGCCGGAACTAGTGTTTGGTTTTTCACCGGAAGGCAGACGGAGGGAGGAGGCATTCTATCGGTCTTTAGATGGCAATGCGGAGATCGATGACTTGTTGGAGCGCGACCACCTGGTGGACGAGCAGGAGTTGTTGGAGCGTGACCGCTTGGCGGAGAAGCAGCGTATCGCCGATTTGCGCCGCCAACGGGACATGGAGCAGCAGCGCACCGACGCTTTGAGTCGCGAGCAGAGCGCCCGCAACTAGGCCGACTACATGGAGGCCGGCGCCCGGCAAATAGCCCTAGAGGCTGTCGGGCACGCACGCGTTCGCGACGCCGATTTTTACTACCATCTCGTCAAGTGGGTTCCCCGCTTAGAAGCCGAAGCTTCGATGGACCACGTCGGCATGGAAAGGGCCAACGCGCACGAGCAATGCGCCCAATCGCACCTCTGGCAAGTCAGAGGCGAGGTGGAGGGCGCCGGTGCCGGCATTTAGCGTGTACCGCAGATGGCGGCCGGCATCGTCTAATTAGCTAAGAGTAAGTTAGTACTTGTACGCTACTAGAGTATTAGTGGGAGTAGATAGTCAACTTGGCCATGATGGTTGTCAACGTGGAAGTTCAGTACTCTATATGTGGATCAGACCTATTACTTTGCTCTGAATGTTGAATTTTCCATTTGAACATATGGAATGGGCTGTTATTTTTTAAATGGGTTGTATTTTTCCTCCACGGGTTTAGAGGCTGACTTGTGGGCCTACCAAGTTTACGCGTACACAATCAGGAGATGATTGCACATGGAGAGGATGATAGCAGGGACCCGCCAAGGTCATGGCCGTACACAAGAAAGTGCCTCCTTATTTCAAGCCAATAAAAAAATGGCTCCTCCTAATGCATTTCTGACATCTGGGTCACATGCTATTGTCATCGTAGTCAATAAACGAGAGAATTGCACAACCAGCGGCTGACACCAGGGACCCAGCAGCTCGCCCAGTTATTTTTGTTTTGGGTTAATTTGATAAATGCTACTCCAAATCTGGTGTTTCTGAGAAATGCCACTTCAATTTCCAAACTTTGAAAAATGCCATTTCCAGTTGCATTTTTCGAAGTCTGGAGTGGCGTTTTTCAAAGTTTGCAAATTGCAGTGGCGTTTTCCAAAGTTTGCAAAAATTGCAGTGGCATTTTTCGAAGTTTGAAAATTGCAGTGGCATTTTTATGAATCGCCATAATTGAAGTGACATTTATCTAATTTGTTTTTGAGACGGAAGCAGGGTGTCAACTAGGCTGTGCGGGGCACTCTGGCCTGTCTAGACAGCCTTCTCTTCTATGTTTACCACAGACCAGCCCAGTAGTTTTTTTCTTTCTGAAAATGGCTAGCCCAGTTTTTTTGTGATTTGCCAGGTAAGTCACTTTGTCAGGCCTATTGGGCTGCAAATCTTTCAAGACGAGGAGAGCTTCATTCGATTGGACGAGAAAATGGCCTATCACTAATGAGAAATGGGCTGTACATTTTTAAAACACATCAAACCGGCAATTAGTTTCAAATTTCTTTTTTTTTCATTTCGAGATTTTAAATTGCATTAATTTTTATGCGTGGACAATTTGTTGGATTTCATATTGATATACATTTATTTTTTAAATCAGTTTGAATGTGACTCGAAATTTCAGGATTAAAAACAGTTCGGACCGCACCGAAATATGCAAAATTTCGTATAATTTTTTAACTGTGGCCACAATATGGGCTGTAATGCTAACGAAAAGAATATGGGCTCCAAAAAAACCTTAAGAATTAGCAAATGGGATGTAAATTATTAGAAATAATGGCAGATGGGCTGTATGCTGTTTTCCACAGATTTGAGGCTTTCCTAAAAAAAAGGTTGACGCACAAGCAGTGACTGTTGGATGTCCATCCAACGACCGTCGTGCTTCTTCAATCTCTGCTCTTCCTGCTCCAGCCGCTCAAACAAGCGCCGGCGGGACTGCGTGCTCCCTCATCCCCGCGACAGGCTGTGCTGCCGCGCAGGCCTCACCGCCCCACCATACTCCCATCGCTGGCCTAGCCATCCCTCTACTCACCTCGTACAGTCATACTCCCCTCCGCGTGGGAAACAACTGCCGAGTCTTCCTTGCCTCCGTGTCGTACCCTTCGTAGGCCTCGCAGTCGTCCACTGCCCTGGTGCTCTCGGCGCGGCCTGGTCAATATGGTCAACAACCGACATGCATCTGAAGTGGACTGTACGTGGAGAGGCTGACAGCTGGGTCCACAGCCGCACGCAAGGAAATGCCTCCTTATTACGCGCAAAATAATGATTCCTCCACCTGACATCTGGGACCCACCGAAAGGGCCTCTGTATTTCGCGAAAAAACGTTACCGCCGCTGACAGCTCGGACCCACTAGCTATATCTTCGCACGCAACGAAGTGCATCCTTATTACACAGAAAAAATGAATACCCCCTGCTAGCTAGGACCCAGTATAGTGGGAGGCTGACTTGTGGGCCTACTAAGTTGACGTGGACGGATGGCTTTGTCGACTTAGTCAATATGCACGATTCTAGCTCCAGTGACCGTACAATGTCCATCCAACGGCCGTAGTGCTTCTTCAACCTCTGGTCTTCTTGCTCCAGCCGCCCAAACCAGCGCCGGTCGTGCCTCGTGCTCCTGCCTCCCATGGCTGGCTGCGATGCAGTGGAGGCCTCACCGCCCCTACTACTCCCACCGCTGGCCAGGCCATCCCTCTACTCACCCACACCCCCTGTTATTCTGTGGCGACGGCAGCCTCACACTGCAGCGGACCAGTGAACCCTCATACTCCTCTATGCGTGGGCATCCACTGTCGTGTCTTCCCCGGCTCCGCGTCGTCCCCTTCCTAGGCCTCGCCGTCGTCCACCGCCCGGGTGCTCTTGGCGCGGTGTGGTCAACGTGGTCAAGGAACGACTTCCATCGGAAGAGTACTGTATGTGGAGAGGCTGACAGCTGGGTCCACGGCAGCCGCAAGGAAGTGCCTCCTTGTTACGCGGAAAATAATTATTCCTCCACTTGACAGCAGGGACCCACCGGACAGGCCACCGTATTTGGCGAAAAATGTTTCCCCTTGACTGCTGGGACCCATCGAAAGGGCCACCGTATTTTGTGAAAAAAACGTTCCCCCCGCTGTCAGCTCGGACCCACCGGAAGTGCCGCCTTATTACGCACAAAAAATGAATACTCCCCCTGCTAGTTGGGACCCACCTTGGTCGGTGGCTGACTTGTGGGCCTACTAAGTTGACGGGGACAGAGTGCTTTATCAACTTAGTCAATATGAATGATTCTAGCTCAAGTGACTGTACGATGTCCATCCAACGGTCGTAGTGCTTCTTCAACCTCTGGTCTTCTTGCTCCAGCCGCCCAAAGCAGCGCTGGTCGTGCCGCATGCTCCTGCTTCCCGTGGCCGACTGTGCTGCCGCAGAGGCCTCACCGCCCCTACTATTCCCACCGCTGGCCAGGCCCTGCGGCGACGGCAGCCTCACACCGCAACCGAACCAGTGAACCCTCATACTCCTCTCCGCGCGGGCTTCCACTGTGGCATCTTCCCCGGCTCCGTGTCGTCCCTTTCCTAGGCCTCGCCGTCGTCCACCGCCCTGGTACTCTCGGCGCGGCGTGGTCAACATGGTCAAGGAACGACTTCCATCGGAAGAGTACAGTATGTGGAGAGGCTGAAATCTGGGTCCACGGCCGCAGCAAGGAAGTGCCTCCTTATTACTCGCAAAATAATTATTCCTCCACCTGACAGCGGGGACCCACCGGATGGGCCACCATTTTTCGCGAAAAAAACGTTTCCCCCTGACTGCTGGGACCCACCAGCTACATCTTCGCACGCAAGGAAGTGTGTCCAAAAAAAAGATTCGCCCCCCTGACTGCTGGGACCCACCAGCTACATCTTCTCACGCAAGGAAGTGCCTGACAGTCGGGACCCACCTGGTCGAAGCGTACGTAGCATTGTCATTCTGGTCGCGAACGTGTACGTACATACTGGTCAATGTAGAGGCCCGCACGTAGCATGTACGTAAATACGGCCACGTGCATACAAACGGGCGGGGTCTCGAACGCCTACTCGCGCGTATGTACGGCCAGGGCTCGTGTACATGGATGGTTCGGAACGGGGAAACTGCGTCGTCGTCGTGTTCATGGGGAGCCAACGGAATGCATCGTGTTCATCAGGAGGCAACAAAACACGTGGGAGCCAACCGGCTTGCACGAAACAGCCGATGGAAATGAGGCCTGGCGTACCGCTGAACGGAGGAAACGGCCTTGTGTTCGACCGGCCACGTTTGAAATAGGATCCTGTTCATCGGGAGGGGTCTGGCGTACCGCAAAACGAAGGAGACGGACCTCCTACGGTCGAAACGGGGGTCCTGTTGATCGGGAGGGGTGTGGCATACCGCAAAACGGAGGAAACGGACTTGTGTTGGAGTGCTACGGTCGAAACGGGGGTCCTGTTCATCGGGAGGGGTGTGTCGTACTGCAAAACGGAACTCCACGGGATACTGTTCATCTCCACCGTCGACCCCCTCCAGCCTCCATGGGCTACTGTTCATCCACCGTCGACCTTCTCCAGCCTCCACCTGCGACTATTCATCCACGTGCTCCTGTTCATCCAGCCTCCACCGCGCGCTACTCCATCGGCAACTGTTCAACCAACCCTCTCCACGGGCTCCTGACAACCACCCGTCCACAGGCTACTGTTCATCCAACCCTCCACCGTCTACTGTTCATCCTGCCCTCCACGGGGTGGTCCTGTTCATCTAGCCCCAACCGGCTCGATCGATCGCGGTCCTGTTCATCCAGAGGCAACACCATGGGGTCCTGTTCATCCACCCCCACCGGGGACTATTCATCCAAACCCCCCCAGCAACGCTCACTATTCATCCAGAGGAAACACCATGGGGTCCTGTTCATCCACCCTGACTAGGAACTGTTCATCCAACCCCCACCCCCAGCAACGCTCACTATTCATCCAGAGGCAGCATCGATTGGCTTCAGTTAGCAGCAATAGCGAAGGAATCGCTCGTTCGGGTTCAGTTAACACCCATCGATCGATCGATCGGGTTCAGTTAACACCCATCGATCGATCGATCAGGTTTAGTAACGCGTAGCCTGCAGTGCAATCGCCCGGGTTCAGTTAGAGCCCAACACCTCGCTCGGGTTCAGTTAGAGCCCAACGCCTCGCTCGGGTTCAGTTATAGCCCAATGCCTCGCACCCACGCACGTGAAGGAAATATGCCCTAGAGGCAATAATAAAGTTATTATTTATTTCCTTATAATCATGATAAATGTTTATTATTCATGCTAGAATTGTATTAACCGGAAACATAATACATGTGTGAATACATAGACAAACAAAGTGTCACTAGTATGCCTCTACTTGACTAGCTCGTTAATCAAAGATGGTTATGTTTCCTGACCATGAACAATGAGTTGTTATTTGATTAACGAGGTCACATCATTAGTTGAATGATCTGATTGACATGACCCATTCCATTAGCTTAGCACCCGATCGTTTAGTATGTTACTATTGCTTTTCTTCATGACTTATACATGTTCCTATGACTATGAGATTATGCAACTCCCGTTTGCCAGAGGAACACTTTGGGTGCTACCAAACGTCACAACGTAACTGGGTGATTATGAAGGAGCATTACAGGTGTCTCCAAAGGTAGATATTGGGTTGGCGTATTTCGAGATTAGGATTTGTCACTCCGATTGTCGGAGAGGTATCTCTGGGCCCTCTCGGTAATACACATCACATAAGCCTTGCAAGCACTGCAACTAATATGTTAGTTGTGAGATGATGTATTACAGAACGAGTAAAGAGACTTGCCGGTAACGAGATTGAACTAGGTATTGGATACCGACGATCGAATCTCGGGCAAGTAACATACCGATGACAAAGGGAACAAACGTATGTTGTTGTGCGGTCTGACCGATAAAGATCTTCGTAGAATATGTAGGAGCCAATATGGGCATCCAGGTCCCGCTATTGGTTATTGACTGGAGACGTGTCTCGGTCATGTCTACATTGTTCTCGAACCCGTAGGGTCCGCACGCTTAAGGTTACGATGACAGTTATATTATGAGTTTATGCATTTTGATGTACCGAAGGTTGTTCGGAGTCCCGGATGTGATCACGGACATGACGAGGAGTCTTGAAATGGTCGAGACGTAAAGATTGATATATTGGAAGCCTATGTTTGGACATCGGAAGTGTTTCGGGTGAAATCGGGATTTTACCGGGTTACCGGGAGGTTACCGGAACCCCCCGGGAGCCATATGGGCCTTCATGGGCCTTAGTGGAAAGGTGAAAGGGCTGCCCACAAGGGCTGCGTGCCTCCCCCCTTCCCCTAGTCCTATTAGGACTAGGAGAGGTGGCCGGCCACCCTTCTCCCCCTTTCCCCCTTGGGAATCCTAGTTGGAATAGGATTGGGGAGGGGGGGAGTCCTACTCCCGGAAGGAGTAGGACTCCTCCTGCGCCTCTCTCCCTGGCCGGCGCCCCCCTCCCCCCTTGGCTCCTTTATATACTGAGGTAGAGGCACCCTAGAACACACAAGTTGATCCACGTGATCTATTCCTTAGCCGTGTGCGGTGCCCCCTGCCACCATATTCCTCAATAATACTGTAGCGGAGTTTAGGCGAAGCCCTGCTGCTGTAGTTCATCAAGATCGTCACCACGCCATCGTGCTGACGAAACTCTTCCCCGACACTTTGCTGGATTGGAGTCCGGGGATCGTCATCGAGCTGAACGTGTGCTCGAACTCGGAGGTGTCGTAGTTTCGGTGCTGGATCGGTTGGATCGTGAAGACGTACGACTACTTCCTCTATGTCGTGTCAGCGCTTCCGCAGTCGGTCTGCGTTGGGTACGTAGACAACACTCTCCCCCTCGTTGCTATGCATCACATGATCTTGCGTGTGCGTAGGAAATTTTTTGAAATTACTACGTTCCCCAACAGTGGCATCCGAGCCTAGGTTATTTATGTTGATGTTATATGCACAAGTAGAACACAAGTGAGTTGTGGACGATACAAGTCATACTGCCTACCAGCATGTCATACTTTGGTTCAGCGGTATTGTTGGACGAGACGACCCGGACCAACATTACGCGTACGCTTACGCGAGACCGGTTCCCTCGACGTGCTTTGCACATAGATGGCTTGCGGGCGACTGTCTCTCCAACTTTAGTTGAACCAAGTATGGCTACGCCCGGTCCTTGCGAAGGTTAAAACGGAGTCTATTTGACAAACTATCGTTGTGGTTTTGATGCGTAGGTGAGATTGGTTCTTACTTAAGCCCGTAGCAGCCACGTAAAACATGCAACAACAAAGTAGAGGACGTCTAACTTGTTTTTGCAGGGCATGTTGTGATGTGATATGGTCAAGGCATGATGCTGAATTTTATTGTATGAGATGATCATGTTTTGTAACCAAGTTATCGGCAACTGGCAGGAGCCATATGGTTGTCGCTTTATTGTATGCAATGCAATCGCGATGTAATGCTTTACTTTATTACTAAACGGTAGTGATAGTCGTCGAAGCATAAGATTGGCGAGACGACAGCGATGCTACGATGGAGATCAAGGTGTCGCGCCGGTGCGATGGTGATCATGACAGTGCTTCGGAGATGGAGATCACAGGCACAAAATGATGATGGCCGTATCATATCACTTATATTGATTGCATGTGATGTTTATCTTTTTATGCATCTTATCTTGCTTTGATTGACGGTAGCATTATAAGATGATCTCTCACTAAATTATCAAGAAGTGTTCTCCCTGAGTATGCACCGTTGCGAAAGTTCTTCGTGCTGAGACACCACGTGATGATCGGGTGTGATAGGCTCTACGTTCAAATACAACGGGTGCAAAACAGTTGCACACGCGGAATACTCAGGTTATACTTGACGAGCCAAGCATATACAGATATGGCCTCGGAACACGGAGACCGAAAGGTCGAGCGTGAATCATATAGTAGATATGATCAACATAATGATGTTCACCGATGAAACTACTCCATCTCACGTGATGATCGGACATGGTTTAGTTGATTTGGATCACGTGATCACTTAGAGGATTAGAGGGATGTCTATCTAAGTGGGAGTTCTTAAGTAATATGATTAATTGAACTTAAATTTATCATGAACTTAGTCCCTGATAGTATCTTGCTTGTTTGTGTTGATTGTAGATAGATGGCTCGTGTTGTTGTTCCGTTGAATTTTAATGCGTTCCTTGAGAAAGCAAAGTTGAAAGATGATGGTAGCAATTACACGGACTGGGTTCGTAACTTGAGGATTATCCTCATTGCTGCTCAGAAGAATTACGTCCTGGAAGCACCGCTGGATGCCCGGCCTGCTGCTGGAGCAACACCAGATGTTATGAACGTCTGGCAGAGCAAAGCTGATGACTACTTGATAGTTCAGTGTGCCATGCTTTACGGCTTAGAATCGGGACTTCAACGACGTTTTGAACGTCATGGAGCATATGAGATGTTCCAGGAGTTGAAGTTAATATTTCAAGCAAATGCCCGGATTGAGAGATATGAAGTCTCCAATAAGTTCTATAGCTGCAAGATGGAGGAGAACAGTTCTGTCAGTGAGCATATACTCAAAATGTCTGGGTATAGTAATCACTTGATTCAATTGGGAGTTAATCTTCCGGACGATTGCGTCATTGACAGAATTCTCCAATCACTGCCACCAAGCTACAAGAGCTTCGTGATGAACTATAATATGCAAGGGATGAACAAGACTATTCCCGAGCTCTTCGCAATGCTGAAAGCTGCGGAGATAGAAATCAAGAAGGAGCATCAAGTGTTGATGGTTAACAGGACCACTAGTTTCAAGAAAAAGGGCAACGGGAAGAAGAAGGGGAACTTCAAGAAGAACGGCAAGCCAGTTGCTGCTCAAGAGAAGAAACCCAAGTCTGGACCTAAACCTGAAACTGAGTGCTTCTACTGCAAGCAGACTGGTCACTGGAAGCGGAACTGCCCCAAGTATTTGGCGGATAAGAAGGATGGCAAGGTGAACAAAGGTATATGTGATATACATGTTATTAATGTGTACCTTACTAATGCTCGCAGTAGCACCTGGGTATTTGATACTGGTTCTGTTGCTAATATTTGCAACTCGAAACAGGGGCTACGGATTAAGCGAAGATTGGCTAAGGACGAGGTGACGATGCGCGTGGGAAACGGTTCCAAAGTCGATGTGATCGCGGTCGGCACGCTACCTCTACATCTACCTTCGGGATTAATATTAGACCTAAATAATTGTTATTTGGTGCCAGCGTTGAGCATGAACATTATATCTGGATCTTGTTTAATGCGAGACGGTTATTCATTTAAATCAGAGAATAATGGTTGTTCTATTTATATGAGTAATATCTTTTATGGTCATGCACCCTTGAAGAGTGGTCTATTTTTATTGAATCTCGATAGTAGTAATACACATATTCATAATGTTGAAGCCAAAAGATGCAGAGTTGATAATGAAAGTGCAACTTATTTGTGGCACTGTTGTTTAGGTCATATCGGTGTAAAGCGCATGAAGAAACTCCATACTGATGGACTTTTGGAACCACTTGATTATGAATCGCTTGGTACTTGCGAACCGTGCCTCATGGGCAAGATGACTAAAACACCGTTCTCCGGTACTATGGAGAGAGCAACATATTTGTTGGAAATCATACATACCGATGTATGTGGTCCGATGAATATTGAGGCTCGCGGCAGATATCGTTATTTTCTCACCTTCACAGATGATTTAAGCAGATATGGATATATCTACTTAATGAAACATAAGTCTGAAACATTTGAAAAGTTCAAAGAATTTCAGAGTGAAGTTGAAAATCATCGTAACAAGAAAATAAAGTTTCTACGATCTGATCGTGGAGGAGAATATTTGAGTTACGAGTTTGGTGTACATTTGAAAAATTGTGGAATAGTTTCGCAACTCACGCCACCTGGAACACCACAGCGTAATGGTGTGTCCGAACGTCGTAATCGTACTTTACTAGATATGGTGTGATCTATGATGTCTCTTACTGATTTACCGCTATCGTTTTGGGGTTATGCTCTAGAGACGGCCGCATTCACGTTAAACAGGGCACCATCAAAATCCGTTGAGACGACGCCTTATGAACTATGGTTTGGCAAGAAACCAAAGTTGTCGTTTCTTAAAGTTTGGGGTTGCGATGCTTATGTGAAAAAGCTTCAACCTGATAAGCTCGAACCCAAATCGGAGAAATGTGTCTTCATAGGATATCCAAAGGAAACTATTGGATACACCTTCTATCACAGATCCGAAGGCAAGACTTTTGTTGCTAAATTCGGAAACTTTCTTGAGAAGGAGTTTCTCTCGAAAGAAGTGAGTGGGAGGAAAGTAGAACTTGATGAGGTAACTGTACCTGCTCCCTTGTTGGAGAGTAGTACATCACAGAAAACTGTTTCTGCGACACCTACACCAATAAGTGAGGAAGTTAATGATAATGATCATGAAACTTCAGAACAAGATACTACTGAACCTCATAGATCAACCAGAGTAAGATCTGCACCAGAGTGGTATGGTAATCCTGTTCTGGAAGTCATGCTACTAGATCATGATGAACCTACGAACTATGAAGAAGCGATGGTGAGCCCAGATTCCGCAAAGTGGCTTGAAGCCATGAAATCTGAGATGGGATCCATGTATGAGAGCAAAGTATGGACTTTGGTTGACTTGCCCGATGATCGGCAAGCAATTGAGAATAAATGGATCTTCAAGAAGAAGACTGACGCTAATGGTTATGTTACTGTCTACAAAGCTTGACTTGTCGCGAAAGGTTTTCGACAAGTTCAAGGGATTGACTACGATGAGACCTTCTTACCCGTAGTGATGCTTAAGTCCGTCCGAATCATGTTAGCGATTGCCGCATTTTATGATTATGAAATTTGGCAGATGGATGTCAAAACTGCATTCCTGAATGGATTTCTGGAAGAAGAGTTGTATATGATGCAACCGGAAGGTTTTGTCGATCCAAAGGGAGCTAACAAAGTGTGCAAGCTCCAGCGATCCATTTATGGACTAGTGCAAGCCTCTCGGAGTTGGAATAAACGTTTTGATAGTGTGATCAAAGCATTTGGTTTTATACAGACCTTCGGAGAAGCCTGTATTTACAAGAAAGTGAGTGGGAGCTCTGTAGCATTTCTGATATTATATGTGGATGACATATTGCTGATTGGAAATGATATAGAATTTCTGGATAGCATAAAGGGATACTTGAATAAAAGTTTTTCAATGAAAGACCTCGGTGAAGCTGCTTACATATTAGGCATTAAGATCTTTAGAGATAGATCAAGACGCTTAATTGGACTTTCACAAAGCACATACCTTGACAAGATTTTGAAGAAATTCAAAATGGATCAAGCAAAGAAAGGATTCTTGCCTGTGTTACAAGGTGTGAAGTTGAGTAAGACTCAATGCCCGACCACTGCAGAAGATAGACAGAATATGAAAGATGTTCCCTATGCATCAGCCATAGGCTCTATCATGTATGCAATGCTGTGTACCAGACCTGATGTGTGCCTTGCTATAAGTTTAGCAGGGAGGTACCAAAGTAGTCCAGGAGTGGATCACTGGACAGCGGTCAAGAACATCCTGAAATACCTGAAAAGGACTAAGGATATGTTTCTCGTATATGGAGGTGACAAAGAGCTCACCGTAAAAGGTTACGTTGATGCATGCTTTGACATTGATCCGGACGATTCTAAATCGCAAACCGGATACGTGTTTACATTAAACGGTGGAGCTGTCAGTCGGTGCAGTTCTAAACAAAGCGTCGTAGCGGGATCTACATGTGAAGCGGAGTACATAGCTGCTTCGGAAGCAGCGAACGAAGGAGTCTGGATGAAGGAGTTCATATCCGATCTAGGTGTCATACCTAGTGCATCGGGTCCAATGAAAATCTTTTGTGACAATACTGGTGCGATTGCCTTGGCAAAAGAATCCAGATTTCACAAAAGGACCAAACACATCAAGAGACGCTTCAATTCCATCCGGGATCTAGTCCAGGTGGGAGACATAGAGATTTGCAAGATACATACGGATCTGAATGTTGCAGACCCGTTGACTAAGCCTCTTCCACGAGCAAAACATGATCAACACCAAGGCTCCATGGGTGTTAGAATCATTACAGTGTAATCTAGATTATTAACTCTAGTGCAAGTGGGAGACTGAAGGAAATATGCCCTAGAGGCAATAATAAAGTTATTATTTATTTCCTTATAATCATGATAAATGTTTATTATTCATGCTAGAATTGTATTAACCGGAAACATAATACATGTGTGAATACATAGACAAACAAAGTGTCACTAGTATGCCTCTACTTGACTAGCTCGTTAATCAAAGATGGTTATGTTTCCTAACCATGAACAATGAGTTGTTATTTGATTAACGAGGTCACATCATTAGTTGAATGATCTGATTGACATGACCCATTCCATTAGCTTAGCACCCGATCGTTTAGTATGTTGCTATTGCTTTTCTTCATGACTTATACATGTTCCTATGACTATGAGATTATGCAAATCCCGTTTGCCAGAGGAACACTTTGGGTGCTACCAAACGTCACAACGTAACTGGGTGATTATAAAGGAGCATTACAGGTGTCTCCAAAGGTAGATGTTGGGTTGGCGTATTTCGAGATTAGGATTTGTCACTCCGATTGTCGGAGAGGTATCTCTGGGCCCTCTCGGTAATACACATCACATAAGCCTTGCAAGCACTGCAACTAATATGTTAGTTGTGAGATGATGTATTATAGAACGAGTAAAGAGACTTGCCGGTAACGAGATTGAACTAGGTATTGGATACCGACGATCGAATCTCGGGCAAGTAACATACCGATGACAAAGGGAACAAACGTATGTTGTTGTGCGGTCTGACCGATAAAGATCTTCGTAGAATATGTAGGAGCCAATATGGGCATCCAGGTCCCGCTATTGGTTATTGACTGGAGACGTGTCTCGGTCATGTCTACATTGTTCTCGAACCCGTAGGGTCCGCACGCTTAAGGTTACGATGACAGTTATATTATGAGTTTATGCATTTGATGTACCAAAGGTTGTTTGGAGTCCCGGATGTGATCACGGACATGACGAGGAGTCTCGAAATGGTCGAGATGTAAAGATTGATATATTGGAAGCCTATGTTTGGACATCGGAAGTGTTCCGGGTGAAATCGGGATTTTACCGGGTTACCGGGAGGTTACCGGAACCCCCCGGGAGCCATATGGGCCTTCATGGGCCTTAGTGGAAAGGTGAAAGGGCTGCCCACAAGGGCTGCGCGCCTCCCCCCTTCCCCTAGTCCTATTAGGACTAGGAGAGGTGGCCGGCCACCCTTCTCCCCCTTTCCCCCTTGGGAATCCTAGTTGGAATAGGATTGGGGGGGAGTCCTACTCCCGGAAGGAGTAGGACTCCTCCTGCGCCTCTCTCCCTGGCCGGCGCCCCCCTCCCCCCTTGGCTCCTTTATATACTGAGGTAGAGGCACCCTAGAACACACAAGTTGATCCACGTGATCTATTCCTTAGCCGTGTGCGGTGCCCCCTGCCACCATATTCCTCGATAATACTGTAGCGGAGTTTAGGCGAAGCCCTGCTGCTGTAGTTCATCAAGATCGTCACCACGCCATCGTGCTGACGAAACTCTTCCCCGACACTTTGCTGGATCGGAGTCCGGGGATCGTCATCGAGCTGAACGTGTGCTCGAACTCGGAGGTGCCGTAGTTTCGGTGCTTGATCGGTTGGATCGTGAAGACGTACGACTACTTCCTCTACGTCGTGTCAGCGCTTCCGCAGTCGGTCTGCGTTGGGTACGTAGACAACACTCTCCCCCTCGTTGCTATGCATCACATGATCTTGCGTGTGCGTAGGAATTTTTTTGAAATTACTACGTTCCCCAACAGCACGTGCGTGTACGAGAGAAACGCGCATCGCTCGGCCCCGACCACCCACCGTAATCGGGAACACCCCGATATTTTCCTCGCCCTCGCTTCTACCATGGTTTTTTCCGTCATGGATGACCCAAAGAATGTCATGCAGCTGCGTCTCCGGCCCACCAAGGATGAAAAGCCCATTTTCTGTCATGATTTTTTGTCATAGAAGTAGGACCCCACCACCTCTATGATGATACCAGGTTATTTCACAATTATCGTCATAGAAGTGTCATAAGTATGACAGAAAAAAATTCATTCGGCCCAAAATGTCACGGATGTGTCTTTCTTTTGTAGTGAAGATTGGACACTACGCCAATGATTGTTCTGAGTTGAAAAATGGTAACGGAAATGGAAGTTCTAGGAAGAAGCCCAACCCTTTCACCAGAGGACAGGTGAACCACGTTAATGTGGAGGAAGTTGAAGAGCAGCCGGATGAAGTTATCAGTAAGTTTTTGATTACGTCATTTACTGTTGTTGTTCTTTTTGACACTGGTGCATCACATTCATACATATCAAGGGGATTTGTGGATAAGTTTAAGTTGCCCACTGTAGCCCTTAAGACACCTATGTTAGTAAGCTCACCTGGAGCAGAGTATATGGCAAGCAGAGGATGTTTTCAGATGCCATTGACCATAGGTAGGCATGTTTTCCCCTCAGACCTAATAATTTTGGAGTCCCAAGGATTGGATGTGATACTAGGCTTGGATTGGCTATCGATGTATGGAGGAAATATCGATTGTGCTAGCAAGTCAATTCTCCTCACCACCCTAGAGGGTAAAAGGATCAAGTATGTGTCTAGGCATGCGCAAAGGAGGACCCAAGTAAATTCACTCTCGGGAGTTGTTCAGGAGGAAGTGCCTGTTGTGAGGGATTATCCCGATGTGTTCCCAGACGAATTACCAGGCATGCCACCAGATCGAGATATAGAATTTTTGATAGAGCTATTACCAGGCACCGGGCCAATATCGAAGAGACCGTATCGGATGCCCGCGAATGATCTGGAGGAAATTAAGAAGCAGATTAAGGAGTTATTGGAGAAAGGTTATATTTGACAAGGTTCTTCACCATGGGGAGCCCCAGTGCTCTTAGTTGAAAATAAGGGTGGATCTTTGAGAATGGTTGTTGATTATCGTGCATTGAATGAAGTGACGATCAAGAACAAGTACCCACTACCGATGATCAATGATTTGTTCGACCAACTGCAGGGAGCTAAAGTATTCTCCAAGATCGGTCTTCCATCAGGATACCACCAGCTGAAGATCCGAGAACAGGATATACCCAAGACAACTTTTACCACAAGGTATGG
Organism: Triticum urartu; assembly: GCF_056163025.1. Taxonomy (NCBI): domain Eukaryota; kingdom Viridiplantae; phylum Streptophyta; class Magnoliopsida; order Poales; family Poaceae; genus Triticum; species Triticum urartu. Next base: position 299,953,514 of record NC_141877.1, read on the forward strand.
GCTATCTGAGTGCATGGTCATGTCTTTTGGATTGACTAACGCCCCTGCATATTTTATGAGTATGATGAATAAGGTGTTCATGGAGTTCTTGGATAAGTTTGTTATGGTGTTCATTGATGATATATTGGTGTACTCGAAGAATGAAGAGGAACACAAGGAACATTTGCGGTTAGTTCTCGAGAAGCTCAGAGAACATCAACTATATGCTAAGTTTAGCAAATGTGAATTTTGGTTGAAGGAAATTGGATTTCTCGGACATGTTATATCAGCAGAAGGTATAGCGGTAGACCCTTCTAGGGTTCAGTCTGTCACTGAGTGGTTGGCACCCACCTCAGTTGGAGAGATGCGCAATTTTCTTGGACTCGCAGGATATTACTGGAGATTCATTGAGAATTTTTCCAAGATTGCGAAGACCGTGACGGAGTTGTTGAAGAAGGACACCAAGTTCAAATGGACGGAGGAATGTGAGGCCAGTTTCCAGGAGTTCAAGAAACATTTAGTTACAGCCCGAGTGCTAATTCTTCCGGATATACGCAAGGATTTCCAAGTGTATTGTGACGCTTCTCGCCAAGGACTTGGAGGTGTACTTATGCAAGACGGAAGAGTTGTTACATATGCCTCATGTTATCTTCGACCTCATGAGTTGAATTATGCAACGCATGATTTGGAGTTAGCAGTCGTAGTGCATGTGCTCAAGACCTGGAGACATTTTCTTATTGGAAACCGTTGTGATGTTTACACTGATCATAAGAGCTTGAATTATATTTTAACGCAGAAGGAGTTGAATCTTAGGCAAAGGAGATGGTTGGAGCTCATAAAGGATTATGATATGAAGTTACACTATCATCCAAGAAAGGCCAATGTTGTAGCAGACGCTTTGAGCCGCAAGAGTTATGTCAATACTCTCATAACCGGAGGATTACCACATGAGTTAGCCGAAGATCTCAGGGAACTTCGATTGGAGATAGTTTCGAGAGGTTTTGTTGCAGCATTGGAGGTTCAGTACACATTGTTGGGAAGGATACGAGAAGCCCAGAAGACTGATAAGGAGATTGCAGAAATAAAGGAAAGGATGAGTAAAGGAAAAGCCAGGGGTTTTCGTGAGGACGAACACGAAACTTTATGGTTTGGGGATCGTGTTTATGTGCCCAATGATGCAGAGATCAGGAAGTTAAGACTTCAGGAGGCTCACGACTCTCCATACTCGATTCACCCCGGAAACACTAAGATGTATTTCGATTTGAAGGAACATTTCTGGTGGACAGGAATGAAGAAGGATATTGCCGAGTATGTAGCAGTATGTGACGTCTGTCAAAGAGTTAAGGTAGAACATCAGAAGCCAGCAGGATTACTTCAGCCTATGTCGATACCCGAATGGAAGTGGGATAAGCTTGGAATGGATTTCATCACCGGATTACCCAGGACCCGATCATGATATGACTCCACCTGGGTAGTAGTAGATCGCTTGACCAAAGTGGCTCACTTTATCCCCGTGAAAACCACTTATACGAGCGCGAAGTTGGCCAAGATATATATGACCAGGATCGTATGTCTTCATGGAGTTCTGAGGACCATTGTGTCAGATAGAGGAACACAGTTTACCTCAAAGTTTTGGAATCAGTTACACCAGACTTTGGGTACTAGGCTAGAGTTCAATACAACCTTTCATCCGCAGATAGATGGATAGACCGAGAGAGTCAATTAGATTCTAGAGGACATGTTGAGAGCTTGTGCGCTAGACTATGGGTCTAGTTGGGACGATAATTTGCCTTACGCAGAGTTCTCATACAACAGTTACCAGGCTAGTTTGAAGATGGCCCCTTTCAAAGCTTTGTATGGAAGGAGGTGCAGGACACCGTTGATGTGGGATGAAGTTGGAGACCATCAGTTGTTTGGACCAGATTTAATCAAAGACTCTGAAGAGAAGGTTAGGTTGATTCGCAATAGACTGAAGGTAGCTCAGTCCAGGCAGAAGAGTTATGTTGACACTAAACGCAAGGAGGTAGTCTATGAAGTCGGAGACAGAGCTTATCTCCGCGTGTCACCACTGCGAGGAGTTAAACAATTTGGAGTCAAAGGAAAGTTAGCCCCATGATTTGTTGGACCATGCAGAGTTTTGGAACGTATGGGAGAAGTGGCCTACAAGTTGGAGTTACCCGAAGATTTGTCAGGAGTTCATGATGTGTTTCACGTTTCCCAGTTGAAGAAGAGCCACGCAGAGATGGCCGATATTCCTCTGAGAGATACAGTGCCCCTGGAAGCAATTCAATTGGAGAGTGACCTAACCTACGAGGAGAAACCTGTCAAGATTCTCGAGTTTGCCAGCCAAGTTACACGCAGCAAGGTTATCGAGTTTTGCAAAGTTCAGTGGAGCCACCATACTGAGGAAGAAGCCACTTGGGAGCGAGAAGAAGACCTATAGAAAGACCAGCCACACCTATTCTCTAGCCAACCCGAATATCGAGGGTGAGATTCATCTTAAGGGGGTAGGTTTGTAACATCCCAATTTTCAATTTGGATGTTAATCATTAGGTCATCATATGCATCCATGCTCTTTCCATTTTTTTTGGTTTTATTTGAACAGTTTGATACTAAAGACCTTAAGCAACTCAAGGACCATTTGAGAGAGCTGGAGGTTTTCATAAAATCCCATTTTTGAATTTTCAAAATTGGAAAATTGGATCAAAGTGATTTTTATTCGAAATTATTTTTCCGATTATTTCGAAAATTAAAAAAAATGAGAGAAGATAATATGACTTCTTCAAAACAGAAGAAATAGTGGAAATTTAATTTTAAATAAAAATATTTGTTTTATTTGAATTTTATTTGAGATTTTTTTCCGAGTAAATTAGGGAAAAATTGCATTTTAGCCCAGAAAAATGTTCATGTTGTCCTAAATATTAGTAGAGGACCATGAAAATTGTTTTGGGGCTTTTAGGATGTTTACTTATTTTATTTTGAATTTTTCCGTTTGGGCGAAATTATATATAAAAAAATTCTTCGGACCGAACGGGCCGAGGGCCGAGCCGGCCCAGCCGTCTCCGCTTGTCCCACCCCGAGTTTGGCTCGCGCCCGGCCGCTGCCGCCGTGACCGAGGGGGACTCCCCTCGGCGTGCCCCCTCCGCCAAGCCGCCACGCCCCCTCCCCTGGCCTTTAAAAGCCCAGCCCCCCCTCTCTCCTCCGCCGCCGCCGCCCGCACCTCCCACCGCTGCCGCTTTGTGCCGTCACCGTCGCGCCACCCGCTGTCCCACCGCGCGCCACTCCGCCGCCCGAGCCGCTCGCGCCGTCGCCGGTGAACGCCACCGCCGCCATCGGTTTTTCCACACCGAACCGGTATAAACCGATTTAACCCGCCCGATTTTTTTTCCGGTTTATTCGTTTAGATCCGTTTTATTTTTTGGGTTCGCTAATTAGCGAACGTTCACCCGGTCTTTTCTGTTAGCGAACGAATTCGTTCGGTAGTTTCTGTTAGCGAACGTTCGTTCGTTAGGTTTTTCTTTTTAGTTTTATTTTCGGCCAGGAACCTGTTTGTAATTACTTTTATCGCAGATTAGTCCCTGAACTTCAAATCTTCGCTACTTTTTGCTCGTTTGTCCAAATCCAGTGAAACCAACGCCAAAATCTTCGTCTCAATCCCCTTTGTTCAGATAAACAACTTGAATATGATTTTGAAAATTTAAAATTTGGTTTCAAGCAGATTTGAATTTGAACTTTTTTATCGTAGTTTGAGTTTCGTATCTCCGATTTGATTGATTCTTTTTGCAAATTGAAGCTCTTCACTTGAACTTTCCATTTAGATCTTTTCTTTTGGGTTTTACCTTTTGCATATTATGCTTGAGTGCTTATGTATGCTATCGTTTGTTCATGATAGAGTTTTCGGAGTGCGAGGCTTGCTACTATGAATCTCTAGGGTTTTTCGATCATCAGCAAGGCAAGTAACACTTTGATCATATTCCTTTATTACCCAATTTTTATGCATTAGTTTCAACCCTCAAACATTACATGAGTAGGATTGATAAGATGTGGGTATTGGGAAGTAGTTGATGAGGTAGGAACCTATTGCCTTTTATGTTATGCTTATAGTGCTATGCTATGCTCGTAGACGTGGATTGGTTTGTGAGATTCATGAAAGATGTGAGAGTTATTATTAAGTAAGGGAAACTTAAGGTGGATACTTTAACACACATATGGGTGGATTGGTTGTGGGCACCTGGGGAGTCTAGTGTTGTCCTGGGAGATCCCGGGGTACCCGCGTGATCATCCTATGGTTCGCCACCCAGGCTCAAAGGGATCATAAGATTATTCATATTAGAAACTTCCGTGTGCAGCCACATGCCATTATGGGATCTGGCATAGTTGAGTAAGTTGTGGGAATCCTTTCCATGATGGGCTAGCAGATGTAGCGAATTGTAGGTGTACCGGCCTATCTATCGGTTAAGGGGACCTCTTCGGAAAGACTGTGTCTCGGTCATCCCTTTCTCAAACATCATGCAGTGCGAGAAATACAACGGAGGAGATCGAGTCTTGTGGGGAAAAGTGTGCAATCATGTGCAGAGTGTACAAACTAATAATGATTAGCCGTGTCCCCGGTTATGGACATCTTGAGTATCTGGTACTTGAATTATTGATTTTGATCTCATCACTTTACTTAATTAATTTGTTGGGTTATTAATATTATTTCGGGATTGAGTTGGGGTTACCTTCTCAATGTTTTCAACAAAGTTTGTAGCTAAATGAAATATATTCCTTTGTTGTAGGGAAAAATAGCTTTATGCAAATGATAACCATAGATACTCCACCAGCCATATATGCATGTAGAGATAACTGTTATTTGTTTATTGCTCTATAGTGTTATCTTGCCAGCATATTGCATGTGCTGACCTACACAGGCTGCAACGTATTATGTTGTAGAATTTTTAGACGAAGAGTAAGGTGCGCTAGGTCATTGTCGTGCACTCAGTTTTGCCATGGAGTTGGATGGACTCATTTACCCTCGAAGCTTTCGCAATTATCTTATTTAGATGGCCTCCAGCCATATTATTGTAATAAGTATTCTTTTTGAGACACTCGACGTAATAAGTGTGTGATTCAATTCTGCAATAAATCCTCGAGTACTGTGTGTGTCAGCAATACTGATCCAGGGATGACACTTAAGCACAGAGACTTGATCGTCTGAGGTTGGGTCGCTACAGTATTACAAACACACCCTCTCTCCCTACCCATGCGTCCATGTTCTCTATACGTCCCTCTCGACCTTTGTTCCATGTTGGCCAGACCTCTATTGGACATGTGCTATAGGGGTGTCTCGCTCCGTTGCAAACAATCACGCACTAGCTATCTTTGTGTATCTCCTCACCTCGCTTTTCTATCTCGGAGATGCATGCGTGATATGTTTGTTGTCCCTTTCTCTTTCACACACACATACTCTTTTTGCACACTCACTCATTCTCCTTCACACGCACTTGATCTCTCTCGACTTAGGCACTCTCTTCGGTCCATAGCATATAGATTTATTGAAAAGTCAAACATCACAAAGTTTGACCATGTACGTGGAGAAAAACATTTACATCTAGAACGGCAAACATATACCATTAGATTCATCATGAGATGTAGTTTCGTATGATGTATCTTTGGTATTGTAGATATAAATAACATTTGCACAAACCTGGTCAAAATTTCCAAAGTTTGACTTCTAAAAAATTTACATGCACTGCATTATCGAGCAGATGGAATATCTCTTTCCCCCTCTCAGCTATCTGACGCACCACTCAGCCTTATCGGGGCTCCTCTATCTCTCTCAAACTTTATATCTCCCTGGTTCACACATACACATGTCTCGCTCGTGCTACATAGACCCATCTAACACTCTATGCCCTTGTTCTCTCCCTATGTGACACGCACCCCCTAAGTACCATAATCCCTCACTCCATCATAGGCGCACACACTCCCCCCTAAGTATGACTATCTCTGACTAGCCATCAGGAACACACGTATTGTCTCCTTCCATCCATACGTCAATCTCGATATCTCGCGGGGTATCTTCTATCACGCACATACCTTGTCACTCGATCTCCCACCCATGTAGTCCCATCGTGATCTCCAGGGGATCTCTCTATGGAAAACATACACTCTCTCCTCCCCATGTCTACATTTCCTCCATACATCTCTCTCGACCACTCTCCCTTTTTTGTCAGACCCCTCTTCGCCATGTGCCATGGGTCTTTCTCTCTCGGTTGCAAACAACCACACACTATCTCCTCACCTTGCTTCCGCTGTCGAAGATGCAAGTGTGATATGTTTGCATCAGACACACACGATTTTTTTCTCTACATTTATCGTGTGTTGTCCATGTCTATTTCACACACACACACACACTTTTTTCAGTCACTCTTTCTATTTCACACACACTCTCTCTAGTTAGGTACTCTCTCACGTCCATAAGCATATGGATGTTTTGAAAAGTCAAACCTCAGAAAAGTTAGACCAGGTATATGTGGAGAAAAACATTTACATCTGGAATGATCATTAGATTCATCACAACATGTACTTACTTCATACTATCATTTGTCTTTGGTATTATAGATATAAGTAATTTCTTTATAAACTTGGTTAAAGTTTCAAAAGTTTGACTTTAAAAAAATGTTGCCACTACATTATCGAACGGAGGGAGTAGCTCTTTATCTCTCTCTGCTATGTCTCATGGGCCTCCCCTCTCACTCGAACTCTCTATACCGATGGATTAGACGCCCACTTTGTCAACGTATACCTCCGTATATTGTTTAGTTGACCGGTCAACCAGTCCACATGCTGCCTTGTCAGCTCGTGTTCTCTATCTTCGTGTGCTGGCCCATGTGGTAGTGGGTCAAAATAAGTGAACTGGAGGCCCATCTAACACGCAGTGAAGTAAACAAATTTGAAACCACTCGAGGAAGCACCCCGCACGCTAGTAAATTGAGGGCGCATTGAGGGCACATTTCTTTCGCATGAAGGATGCACTCGCGCACAATTCACCACTGCGCGGCGGCATGCACAGAAGAATGCACTCGTGCACACCCAGCAGGCTAGCACACAACACACATTAGCACACATGTACACCGGCGTCGCCGCCGGTTGAGATGGACGGTGAGGCAGCCAACAAGCAGAGGCAGCTCAAGCCAAAACCGCATCCGGCGAGCCTGGACTTCATCAACAGCCTCCCCGATGACATGCTGCTCGTCATCATCGGCCTCATACCCACCAAATCTACCATGTGGACCGCCTCGCTCTCCCAGCGGTGGCACCCCCTCTGGCGCCGCGTCCCCCTCAACCTCACCGTCGACAGCTGCCTCTGCTACGGGGATTGCATACGCATGGCCGCAGTCTCCAAGATCCTTTCATCGCACCCTGGGTCAACAAGACGCCTTAACATCCGCATGTTCAGTACCAACTGCAAGGTCCAAGCCAAGTTCAACGAGTGGATCTTATCCCCCGCCCTAGATCAGCTCGAGGAGCTCAGCTTTGAAGCTGGACGGTGTCGCTATCTGTCGCCGTCCGCGCTCCGCCTCACGCCAATGTCGCGCCGCGCCAGCTTCAGCTCCTGCTATCTTCTCCAGATTAATGCCGCACCCGCCCTTCTTCTCCCTCAACTCAAGCAGCTCGACCTCTTCGACGTTGTCATCTTGAAGAAGGCAATGGAGCACCTGCTCTACAGCTGTACTGTGCTCGAGTACCTTCGTCTTGAGCAAATCCACGGGTTCATTAGCCTCCACATCGCCTCGACGAATCTCCGATGGATTTATGTGACTTGCTGGCCCTGCAACAAGACATCAATTGGGAACAGATCACTACAGCTATTCCACGTTATGGACATCAATTGGGAAGACATCAATTGGTATCTGATCTAGAAGGTCCAACAAAAATCAGGGTCATTGACGCGCCGAAATTGACAGCGTTGGTGTACTCGTCTGCCAATTCTTCGAACTCTTTATTGGATCCATAATCGTTCAGGTACAACACTCATCTTCTTCTCCGTCTTCTTGAAATTCACATTTTTAAATTTCTTCTTCATGTACTTACGACCATCTTCCAGAAAATGATTCCCACAAACTTGACCCATTCTATGCGCAAAGTGAAGATCTTGGCAGTAAAATCTATCAGCCCCAATCTAGATCAAATTGTTGGATTCCTTACATGCTCTCCGTGCACGGAGAAGCTACTCATCGAGGTGAAACTTCTTTCCTATTAGTAAACGGTAATCACAACGTAGCTCAATTTTGTTCGTAATTTTCCCAAATCACATGACAAGTGTAGTGTTCAAAACTGCATCTACGCACTGCACCAAAAGAAATATTTTTTGTTATTTTTCTCACGTGATCACCTGCATCATTTTTTTGTTGTACTACTATAGTAGTCTAGGCTGGTCATAGTGGAAAGTAACTTAGACTAGTAACTCTATGGTTACCCTAAGAGCAAGTACTACCTCCGTCCTGGTTTACTCTTCCTATTTTGTAGTATCAAAATTTGACCATAGATTTAACTGACAAAATGTTAATGCATGTCACTAAAAATTATATCGTTGGATTCGTATTTGAACATAATTTCAAATGGTATAATTTTTGGTGACATGCATTGGCATTTTCTTAGGTAAATCTATGGTCAAAATTTTACACTAAATACGAGGTAGTACAAAAATGGGCTATAACGGCCCTCCACTATGTAGGCCAAAACACGTGCCAAATTCACTTGTGATGCATTTGGCATCGATGCCCCTCCATTGCTCACCTGGTGCCCCAATCTAGATCAACTACTTTGCTCCGGTGCCAAATTAACTCACGCAATGAAAAAACACTTGCGTGGGAGAGAGAGAGGACTGAGGCAATAAAAACACATGTTTGGGAGAGTGAGAGGCTGGTGTAGTTGGTTTGATTGATTTGTTTATACATGTGGGTCTGTGTGCACAACGGTGCCAACTCTCTCACATCGTGAGTGTGGTGCCAAAATCTTTTGATTTGACATTGATGCGTATTATGTGGCATACTCTTGAGAAATATGGCATCGGCCACATAGTGGAAGGCAACAAATGCCCAAGCTCTTCACGTGCTCCTAGGTAAATGAGAGGAAAGAGAAAGAGAAAGAGAAAGAGAAAGAGAAAGAGAAAGAGAGAGAGAGTGAAAAAATATAACTAGCCAGCCAACCCTACCGTATGAGCGAATGATATTGGTACCTCTTGATGACACGGCAATCTTATACAGCCAGCTGCTCTAATATGTTCTCTTCTTTTGCAGATAAAAAAGACCTAAAAGTGAAAAATGTGCTGCACTATAACAATCTCATCGAATGCCTTGATCTCCATCTCACATAAATTGATTTGATCGACTACCGAGGCAGCACATATGAGATTAAATTGGACATGTTCTTTGTTCTGGAGGCAAGTGTGCTCAAGGTAATGAGATTTGGCGTTCTCTGGCGCAACAATGAATGGTGTGTTGATCACCGCAAGCGTCTAAGCCTAAATGACAAAGTCTTCACAGAAGCTGAATTTGTTTTTGAAACATCAAGTGGCCTGAAACTCAAAAATTTATTTGCCCATTATTGACTTGTCAGGGTGGTGGATTTTAGTTTGTACGATAATGCTGCATCCACCTAAAGTAACGAAATTTCTTACGTAAACTTCCTAGTAATTCCCTCTTCGTAGGTGCATCATTACTCCTAACATTTGTAATATCAGTTTGGAACTTGTAATATTGTCGTGTCCTATTCCTGCATTTTCGAAATCCTGTGAATCAAAGAGGTCCTGAGTTGGTGACGATGTTGTGCCTGCCATCTTTCACCAATAGCCGTCGGATCCAGATCTGACGCATACAAACCAAACTTCTCCAGTTTTGCAAAAAGATGCCCGCACGTGTTCCCTATTTACAAACAACTCCTTGTCTCTCAAAATCACCATTATCTCCTCCCCACCACATCTAGAAGGCCATGGAAAAAGCTGGCGCGATGGCCGCTGCCGGTGATAACCCACAAGTATAGGGGTTCGCAACAGTTTTTGAGGGTAGAATATTCAACCCAAATTTATTGATTCGACACAAGGGGAGCCAAAGAATATTCTCAAGTATTAGCAGCTGAGTTGTCAATTCAACCACACCTAGAAACTTAATATCTGTAGCAAAGTATTTAGTAGCAAAGTAATATGATAATAGTGGTAACGGTAGCAAAAGTAATATTTTCAGTTTTATAGTGATTGTAACAGTAACAATGAAAAAGTAAATAAGCGAAGAACAATATATGAAAAGCTCGTATGCATTGGATCGGTGATGGAGAATTATGTCGGATGCGACCAATCATGCAACAATTATGACATAGGGTGACACAGAACTAGCTCCAGTTCATCAATGTAATGTAGGCATGTATTCCGAATATAGTCATACGTGCTTATGGAGAACAACTTGCATGACATCTTTTGTCCTACCCTCCCGTGGCAGTGGGGTCCTATTGGAAACTAAGGGATATTAAGGCCTCCTTTTAATACAGTACTGGACCAAAGCATTAACACATAGTGAATACATGAACTCCTCAAACTACGATCACCACCTGTAAGTATCCCGATTATTGCCACTTCGGGGTTAACAGATCATAACACATAGTAGGTGAATACAGACTTGCAAGATAGGATCAAGAACTCACATATATTGATGAAAACATAATATGTTCAGATCTAAAATCAAGGCACTCGGGCCCTAGTGACAAGCATTAAGCATAGAAAAGTCATAGCAACATCAATCTCAAAACATAGTGGATACTAGGGATCAAACCCTAACAAAACTAACTCGATTACATGATAAATCTCATCCAACCCATCACCGTCCAGCAATCCTACGATGGAATTACTCATGCACGGCGGTGAGCATCATGAAATTGGTGATGGAGGAAGGTTGATGATGACGATGGCGACGGATTCCCCTCTCCGGAGCCCCGAACAGACTCCAGATCAGCCCTCCCGAGAGAGTTTAGGGCTTGGTGGCGGCTCCGTATCATAAAACGCGATGAATCCTTCTCTCTGATTTTTTTCTCCCCGAAAGTGAATATATGGAGTCAAGATGGACGTCGGTGGAGCAACAGGGCGCCCACGAGGCAGGGGGCGCGCCCAGGGGGTAGGCATGCCCACACCCTCGTGGACAGGGTGTGGGCCCCCTGACATGGATCTTTTCGCCAGTATTTTTTATATATTCCAAAAATAATCTCCGTTGATTTTCATGTCATTTCGAGAACTTTTATTTCTGCACAAAAATACCACCATGGCAATTCTGCTGAAAATAGCGTCAGTCCGGGTTAGTTCCATTCAAATCATGCAAGTTAGAGTCCAAAACAAGGGCAAAAGTGTTTGGAAAAGTAGATACGACGGAGACGTATCAACTCCCCCAAGCTTAAACCTTTGGTTGTCCTCAAACAATTCAGTTGATAAACTCAAAGTGATAAAGAAAAACTTTTACAAACTCTGTTTGCTCTTGTTATTGTAAATATGTAAAGCCATCATTCAAGTTTTCATCAAAGATTATGAACTAACCATATTCACAATAACATTTAGGTCTCATGTTTACTCATATCAATGGCATAATCAACTAGCGAGCAATAATAATAAATATCAGATGACAACACTTTTTCAAAACAATCATAATATGATATAACAAGATGGTATCTCGCTAGCCCTTTCTGAGACCGCAAAACATAAATGCAGAGCACCTTTAAAGATCAAGGACTGACTAGACATTGTAATTCATGGTAAAAGAGATCCAGCCAAGTCATACTCAATGTAAACTAACAGTAATACATGCAAATGACAGCGATGCTCTCCAACTGGTGCTTTTTAATAAGAGGATGATGACTCAACATAAAAGTAAATAGGTAGGCCCTTCGCAGAGGGAAGCAGGGATTTGCAGAGGTGCCAGAGCTCGATTTTGAAATAGAGATGAATAATATTTTGAGCGGTATACTTTCATTGTCAACATAACAACCGAGAGATCTCGATATCTTCCATGATACACACATTATAGGCGGTTCCCAAGCAGAATGGTAAAGTTTATACTCCCCCACCACCAACAAGCATCAATCCATGGCTTGCCCGAAACAATGGGTGCCTCCAACTAACAACAATCTTGGGGGAGTTTTGTTTGCAATTATTTTGATTTGATTTGAGCATGGGACTGGGCATCCCGGTGACCAGCCATTTTCTCGTGAATGAGGAGCGGAGTCCACTCCTCTTGACAATAACCCGCCTAGCATGGAGGATACAGACAACCCTAGTTGATACATGAGCTATTCGAGCATACAAAACAGAATGTTTATTTGAAGGTTTAGAGTTTGGCTTATACAAATTTACTTGGAACGGCAGGTAGATACAGTATATAGGAAGGTATGGTGGACTCATATGGAATAACTTTGGGGTTTATGGAGTTGGATGCACAAGCAGTATTCCCGCTTAATAAGGAGACTAGGAAGCGACCAGCTAGAGAGCGACAACAGTCATGAACATGCATTAAAATTAATCAACACCGAATGCAAGCATGAGTAGGATATAATTCACCATGAACATAAATATCGTAGAGACTATGTTGATTTTGTTTCAACTACATGCGTGAACATGTGCAAGTCAAGCCACTCGAATTGTTCAAAGGAGGATACACCCTATTATACCACATCACAACCATTTTAATAGCATGTTGGCACACAAGGTAAACTATTATAAACTCCTATCAAATTAAGCATGGCATATGCAACTATAATCTCTAATTGTCATTGCAAACATGTTTCATTCATAATAGGCTGAATTAGGAACGATGAACTAATCATATTTACAAAAACAAGAGAGGTCGAGTTCATACCAGCTTTTCTCATCTCAATCAGTTCATCATATATCGTCATTATTGCCTTTCACTTGCACAACCGAATAGTGTGGATAATAATAGTGCACGTGCATTGGACTAAGCTGGAATCTGCAAGCATTCAGTTCAAGAGAGAAGACAAGGTAATATGGGCTCTTTGTTAGATCAACAATAATGCATATGAGAGCTACTCAACATTTTCATCATGGTCTTCTCCTCTCAAGCCCCAAAGAAAAGGAAAGGAACAAAACTATTTACACGGGAAAGCTCCCAACAAGCAAAAGAAGAACGAGAAATATTTTTGGGTTTTCTTTTCAATTACTACTACTACATGCATGGAAAGTAAACTAGCTAAAAGCTACAACTAATTTTTTTGGTTTTTCTTAAGGTTTTTCAAACACACAAGAAGAAAGCTTAAAAGGAAAATAAACTAGCATGGATGATACAATGAAAAAGTATGAGCACCGACAACTGGCATGAGTGTGTGAACATGAATGCATGTAATGTCGGTGAGAAATACGTACTCCCCCAAGATTAGGCTTTTGGCCTAAGTTGGTCTATGCCCATGGATGGCCTGGTGGATATCCGAAGTTGAAGCTGGGGTCGTACTGAGATGCATCAGCTACTGCCTGAAGAGCTGCAGCTTGGAGGCGAGCTGCCTCCGCCCTCCTCTCATACTCATTCGCTTCCTCCCTGGTTATAACATATGTCCTTTTTGCCTGAAAGTCAAAGAAATTAGGAGCAGGGAGAGCAACGTGATAGATGTGTCGTCTGTCAAAGATTAGTTGGTACTGGAGGGACTAATCGTTCCTCTCAACAATCCGATGATGAACCATAGCATTATAATCTAAATAAGCAGGAGGCAACTCAATATCATCTCCACGTATGGGTATCTCAAGAAAATCAGCTAAATGGGTTGCATAAATTCAACCAAAGAAATCTCCATTAATACTATTATTATGCAATCTACGTGCAACAATGGCCCCCAAGTTATATTGTCTATCTCCTAATACAGCACTCTTGAGAACACTAAGATCAGCAACACATGTGACATGCCTCATCCTTACCGTTAATGCATCTACCTATAAAGAGAGCAAAATAATGTATGGCAGGAAAATGAATGCTCCCTATGGTAGCTTGCGTGATTTCCCTAGATTCCCCCACAGTTATACTAGCAAGAAAGTCTTTATTTCAGATTTGCAAGGTTCACTAACACTACCCCACTGCGGGAGTTTACAAGAAGTATTAAAATCCTCTAAGTCCATGGTGTAAGATTTATCATAAAGATCAAACATGATAGTTTGAGAATTGCGTGATGATGTAAATTTAAACCTTCTCACAAGTGAATCAGTTAAATGGAGGTGCTGCCGGCACTTATCTACCTCGAAGCTCTCCAGATCAGCGTTACGCACATATGCGTCAAATTCTTCCTTGATTCCTGCCCGAACCATGAAATTTTCCGACGGACATTCACAAGGTCGCACTTGAGCATCCCTTGGTAGTTCATTGTCTGGCTCGCGGATTGCGGGCCTTGGGCCTTGCTTCCTTGAGGAGCCACCTTGGTACATTTTCCTAAACATATTTCTTCCTTTGAAAAATTTCTGAAATTTTTAGTAACTCAAAATAAAGTGAACCAAACTCAACAAGGTTGATAGCAACTACTCCTACAAGTGCCTAGAGGCTATATCATGCATTAAAACTACTTTTGACCACATAAATTTGACATGCAAACTCAAGAACAGGGTCACCTAAGTAGCAAAATTTTGTAATAAATAAAGAACTAGAAAAAAAACTAATTGGACCATTGGAGGAGTCACATATCGAAGAACAATCCCCCAAAGCAGTTTTGTGAATGGACCTTTGAGCAAGGAGATCGAAAATGGCAACAAGATGAGCAAGAACTCGGGTTTGAGCTGGTGGGTGATTTTTTTCTGGAGCAAGACGAAGTGTGTGGGTGCAAGGATAAGTGAAGGGGATCCACATGGGGTCCACGAGGTAGGGGGCGCGCCTAGGGGGTGGGCGCGCCATCCACCCTTGTGGGCACGTGCCTGCTCCCCCTGATGTGTTCTCATTGCCTAAAATCCTCAAATATTCTAGAAAAAATCATATTTCATTTTCAGGGCATTTGGAAAACTTTTATTTTCGGGGTATTTTTTATTGCAAGGATAATTCAGAAACCAGACAGAAAATACTATTTTTGCTTTATTTAATATAAATAACAGAAAGTAAAAGGAGGGTACAGAAGGTTGTGCTTTCTAACTTCATCCATCTCATGCTCATCAAAAGGAATCCACTAACAAGGTTGATCAGGTCTTGTTAACAAACTCATTTCGAATAACATGAAACCGGAGAAATTTCGAATAACACTAGGTTACCTCAACGGGGATATGCACATCCCCAACAATAAGAATATCATATTTCTTCTTGACAGTAGGAAGAGGAAATTCGAAACCTCCAATAGTGATTGTTGAAAATTTTCCAATAGAATTGGTACTGTGGACTTGAGGTTGTTTCCTTGGAAAGTGTACCGTATGCTCATTACCATTAACATGAAAAGTGACATTGCCTTTGTTGCAATCAATAACAGCGCATGCAGTATTCAAGAAGGGTCTTCCAAGAATAATGGACATACTATCGTCCTCGGGAATATCAAGAATAACAAAGTCTGTTAAAATAGTAACGTTTGCAACCACAACAGGCACATCCTCACAAATACCGACAGGTATAGCAGTTGATTTATCAGCCATTTGCAATGATATTTCAGTAGGTGTCAACTTATTCAAATCAAGTCTACGATATAAAGAGAGAGGCATAACACTAACACCGGCTCCAAGATCACATAAAGCAGTTTTAACATAGTTTCTTTTAATGGAGCATGGTATTTTTGGTACTCCGGGATCTCCAAGTTTCTTTGATATTCCACCCTTAAAAGTATAATTAGCAAGCATGGTGGAAATTTCAGCTTCCGGTATCTTTATTTTATTAGTAACAATTTCTTTCATGTACTTGGCATAAGGATTCATTTTAAGCATATCAGTCAAACACATACGCAAAAAGATAGGTCTAATCATTTCAGCAAAGCGCTCAAAATCCTCATCATCCTTTTTCTTGGATGCTTTAGGAGGAAAAGGTATGGGTTTCTGAACCCATGGTTCTCTTTTTTTACTGTGCTTCCTAACAACAAAGTCTGTCTTATCATATTGTTGATTATTTGATTGTGGGTTATCAAGATCAATAGCAGGTTCAATCTCTACATCATTAATTAGCATTGCTAGGTTGAGCATCAACATGAACATTATCATTAATATTATCACTAGGTTCATGTTCATTACCAGATTGTGTTTCAGCATCAGAAATAGAAATATCATTGGGATTCTCAGGTGTGTCAGTAACAGGTTCACTAGGAGCATGCAAAGTCCTATCATTTTTCGTTTTCTTCCTTTTAGAAGGACTAGGTGCATCAATATTAGTTCTCTGAGAATCTTGCTCAATTCTCTTAGGGTGGCCCTCAGGATACAAAGGTTCCTGAGTCATTTTACCCCCTCTAGTCATAACTCTAACAACATTATCATTTTTCTTATTATTTAATTCGTTGAGAAAATCATTTTGAGCCTTAAGTACTTGTTCTACTTGAGTGGTAACCATAGAAGCATGTTTACTAATAAGTTTAAGTTCACCTTTAACTCTAGACATATAATCACTCAAGTGTTCAAGCATATCAACATTGCATTTTAATTGTCTACCAACATAAGCATTGAAGTTTTCTTGTTTAACCATAAAGTCATCAAACTCATCCAAGCATTGGCTAGCAAACTTAGTAAATGGGATTTTGCATTTATCGAATCTATAGAGAGAATTTACCTTTACTACCTGTGTCAGGTTATCAAGACCATGTATTTCTTCAATAGGTGGTAAATTCTTAACATCTTCAGATTTAATACCTTTTTCTTTCATAGATTTCTTTGCCTCTTGCATATCTTCAGGACTGAGAAATAGAATACCCCTTTTCTTCGGAGTTGGCTTAGGAGTTGGTTCAGGAAGTGTCCAATCATTTTCATTACTCAACATATTATTCAATAACAATTCAGATTGATCAACAGTTCTTTCCCTGAAAACACAACTAGCACAACTATCCAGGTAATCTCTGGAAGCATCGGTTAGTCCATTATAAAAGATATCAAGTATTTCATTTTTCTTGAGAGGATGATCAGGCAAAGCATTAAGTAAGCGGAGAAGCCTCCCCCAAGCTTGTGGGAGACTCTCTTCTTCAATTTGCACAAAATTATATATTTCCCTTAAAGCAGCTTGTTTCTTATGAGCGGGGAAATATTTAGCAGAGAAGTAATAAATCATATCCTGGGGACTACGCACACAACCATGATCAAGAGAATTAAACCATGTTTTAGCATCACCCTTTAATGAGAACGGAAACAACTTAAGGATAAAGTAATAGCGAGTTTTCTCACCACGAGTAAACAGGGTGGCTATATCATTTAATATAGTGAGATGTGCCACAACAGTTCAGATTCATAGCCATAAAAAGGACCAGATTCAACCAAAGTAATTAACTCAGGATCGACAGAGAAATCATAATCCTTATCAGTAATAAAGATAGGTGAAGTAGCAAAAGCAGGGTCATATTTCATTCTAGCTTTCAAAGACTTTTATTTAAGCTTAACTAATAATTTCTTAAGATCAGATCTATCATTGCAAGCTAAGAAGTCTCTACCAGTTTCTTCATCCATAACATAACCCTCAGGCACAACAGGAAATTCATATCTAGGGGGAGAATCTTCATCATCACTTTCATCAATATTATCAGATTCAATAATTTCATTCTCTCTAGCGCTAGCAAGTTGTTCATCAAGAAATTCACCTAGTGGCACAATATTATCAAGCATAGAAGTAGTTTCATCATAAGTATCATGCAAAGCAGAAGTGGCATCCTTAATAACATGAGACATATCAGAATGAATATCAGTAGTAGGTGTCGCAAGTTTACTCAAAACAGAAGATGAATCAAGTGCAGAGCTAGATGGCAGTTCCTTACCTCCCCTCGTAGTTGAGGAAAAAATCTTGGTTATTTGATCTTCCAAGTTCTTCATAGTTACCAGCAGATATAAACCCCAAGTGACTCAAAGAACAGAGCTATGCTCCCGGCAATGGCGCCAGAAAATAGTCTTGATAACCCACAAGTATAGGGGATCGCAACAATTTTCGAGGATAGAGTATTCAACCCAAATTTATTGTTTCGACACAAGGGGAGCCAAAGAATATTCTCAAGTATTAGCAGCTGAGTTGTCAATTCAACCACACCAGGTAACTTAAGATCTGCAACAAAGTATTTACTAGCAAAGTAATATGATAGTAGTGGTAACGGTAGCAAAAGTAATATTTTTGGTTTTATAGTGATTATAGCAGTAACAACGGAAAAGTAAATAACGAAGAACAATATATGAAAAGCTCGTAGGCATTGGATCGGTGATGGAGAATTATGTTGGATGCGATCAATCATGCAACAGTTATAACATAGGGTGACACAGAACTAGCTCCAGTTCATCAATGTAATGTAGGCATGTATTCCGAATATAGTCATGCGTGCTTATGGAGAACAACTTGCATGACATCTTTTGTCCTACCCTCCCGTGGCAGGGGGGTCCTATTGGAAACTAAGGGATATTAAGGCCTCCTTTTAATAGAGTACCGGACCAAAGCATTAACACATACTGAATACATGAACTCCTCAAACTACGGTCATCACCGGTAAGTATCCCGATTATTGTCACTTCGGGGTTAACGGATCATAACACATAATAGGTGACTATAGACTTGCAAGATAGGATTAAGAACTCACATATATTCATGAAAACATAATAGGTTCAGATCTGAAATCATGGCACTCGGGCCCTAGTGACAAGCATTAAGCATAGCAAAGTCATAGCAACATCAATCTCAAAACATAGTGGATACTAGGGATCAAACCCTAACAAAACTAACTCGATTACATGATAAATCTCATCCAACCCATCACCGTCCAGCAAGCCTACGATGGAATTACTCACACATGGCGGTGAGCATCATGAAACTAGTGATGGAGGAATGTTGATGATGACGATGGCGACAAATTCCCCTCCCCGGAGCCCCGAACGGACTCTAGATCAGCCCTCCCGAGAGAGTTTAGGGCTTGGCGGCGGCTCCGTATTGTAAAACGCAATGAATCCTTCTCTCTGATTTTTTTCTTCTCGAAATTGAATATATGGAGTCAAGATGGACGTCGGTGGAGCAGCAGGGGGCCCACGAGACAGAGAGCGTGCCCCCCACCCTCGTGGATAGGGTGTGGGCCCCCTGACGTGGATCTTTTTGCCACTATTTTTTATATATTCCAAAAATAATCTCCGTTGATTTTCAGGTCATTCCGAGAACTTTTATTTCTGTACAAAAATAACACCATGGCAATTCTGCTGAAAACAGCGTCAGTCCGGGTTAGTTCCATTCAAATCATGCAAGTTAGAGTCCAAAAGAAGGGCAAACGTGTTTCAAAAAGTAGATACGACGGAGACGTATCAGCCGGCGACGTCCACCCCCAATCTTGGTGTTCCGTGCAATGCACGGGCATCTACGCATGGGAAATTATGTCGAACACGACTAGTTGTAAGCAGGTTAGCTATACAGCCATGATGATAGTGACTGCAGACGGTGAGGCTGACTATGGTATGCCGAACATGGCACCTATACTCAGGTGCCATCTCCGACGCAGGTCTTGTCACTTCACTGTGAGGAGCAGCACATAATAATTTGACCAACGGGTAGTACATTACTACTACACTAGATCATTGATGGCGCGCGTTGCTGTGCCCATCTATTTGTACAACTAAATGATAAGATTTTTGTAAATTTATTACCACATGAAACATATTGAATTGGCATAAATAGAACCATACGTTAGTCCATAATATGAGGAAATCTCATATACACATGGTAAAAGCAAGGTTCACATATGCAAATTGGATTGGTATAACATATACATTAGTCCATACAATAATTTTGATAGTAAATACAACTAATCATTACTACCAAGACATAATAAGCAATAAGTCGTACTCCTAGTATAATTCAGACCAATAAGTAGATTGTTTACATGGTGCATTACCAGAATCTTCAGACTTGTACTAAAGGGCCACCATGTTCGAAAACAAAGAAGACTTGGGTGAGCCTGAATCACCTGGTTATTTCTCATGGAGTTCCACATTCATGTGTTAGCACACCTAGCAAGTAACATCTTGTGTAAGACAAAATACAAAGAGTATTAGAACCAAAGTGAATTGGAATAAATGCGAAGATGTGTAATATGTCAGCACACCTAGCATGCAACCGGTGTGTCCTTGAGCTGCTCGAGTTAGATATGATTACTTGGTTATGCATTAGTATTGAAATTAATTTCAACAAAGATCAATCAATTTTTTTATTTAAATGAAACTTGAATCCTCTTCAACAACTTCATCTGGAAACCACCAAACTTTCTGCAATTCTGTTGAATAAGTTTGAGAAAAAGTGAACTGGAATAAATTTGAAGATGTGTAATATGTCAGCACACCTAGCA
The DNA here is from genome assembly GCF_056163025.1 of Triticum urartu. Taxonomy (NCBI): domain Eukaryota; kingdom Viridiplantae; phylum Streptophyta; class Magnoliopsida; order Poales; family Poaceae; genus Triticum; species Triticum urartu. Next base: position 299,973,968 of record NC_141877.1, read on the forward strand.
TGCAACCAGTGCGTAGTTGAGCTGCTCAAGTTAGATATGATCATTTGCTTATGCATTAGTACTGACATTAATTTCAGCAAAGAGTCAATCAATTTTTTTATTGAAATGAAACTTCAATCCTCTTCAACAACTTTGTCCGGCAACAACCAAACTTTCTGCAATTCTGTTCAATAAGTTTGAGCAATAAGAGTTTATAGCCTCATTGACACCCTCGCTTGTTGTGTTACTTCTTTTCATCCGGTATGGAGCTATCTCAAGTTTGAACTATCACTGACAGTTTACAACCAAAAATAATGTCCTAAATTAGGATTGTTTTATCTCTAGCAATTGTATAATAAGGCTTAGACATTCTAAAGAAATAGACACTTAAACCTGTCTTAATTTTTCGCATACCTCTGAAATGTTGTAAGCAACATGAGTATTTATGAGGACCAGCAAAATCAAATGGAATGGACTTTCGTGTTCTTGAGGCCAGCTTATAATGTTCAGTCATGTTCGCCACACAGTTGTCGTGGCATCACATGTTAAACATTATATATTGAGTCTGTACTCCAGTAATAGCAGAGACACTCATGAATTAGAAAGCAAAAACAATCATACCTAAGTTATAATTTTCATGTAGTACTATTGCTGCTCATAACTGAAAAAGGGCTGATTTAGAGGAAGATAATCTACGAGATGTGCAAAAACAAAATTTGGATGCTAACATATATTGCAGCAAAATTTAAGATGTTCATACACTCTAGTGTATCGTACTTGATTGTTTGCTAACTCCAGTATATGTAGCAATTGGTTTTCTTTCAGGCACTTAATCAGCTAATCTGTAGGACACTGAAGTAAAAATTTTACGAAAAATGCAAAAAGGTAAGTACTATATTTTTCCAGCCAAGGGTCTACAAAATCATGTACATACGCTGGAACTAAGTTGGTGCTCCAGTGCTATCGTCTTAGCATCCATCTGAAACTGAATATATGGCACACATAAAAGATTTCTGATTTATAACATGGAAAGAAGTTGTTGATTAGAAATTAGAATTACATAAAGTAATTGATACCTAGAGATTTAGAGTAACAATATAAAACAAATGATTGCTTTCAGATTTATAACATAAAAAATTATACATGTAACCGATTTATGATCTGTCATGTAGATGGTTCAAACGTTTTCTCCATGCTCGCTTAGGCCTCCTGCACTAAAAGTCGATAAGTCAAAATACTATTATATGTGTCGCCTATTAGGTCCCACATTCAAACAAACTCATTCAAAATCTAGCAAAATTACATTGTAGTCTCTTTTGAGATGATTCCCAAAGCAACACACATGCATAGTGGGAGATGAGGCCTAGCGACACACAGATATAACAAGGCAAGACATTCCTGAAGTAAAGAACAATGGAACTTATTTCATGCCTAATTGGATGGAACAAAAAGGACAAACAGTCAAACACATAGAGAAGTGAGAATTCTACAAAAAAATATGAAGAATATAAAATTTTCCATGATATAAATTTAATCATAATAAAATATGAATCTATGAAAGAAACTTGAAGGAATTACATAGTATGTATAAACTATGAAATCACCATTGAAATGAGCATAGGTGGGAATTTTATTTGGGAGATTTCAAGAGGCATACCCGTACAGAGTAAACTGCTCGGATGACACAACAATCTCGGTGAAAAATTATTAATGTAATCCTGCAGCAACAACCAATACTGGCTCACGGTAATACCATCTTCCACCTGTATCAAAGATCAAAGTATGCTTCATGAAATTGAAATCAGAGCAGGCAACTTCTTGTATGCAACACTAAAACATGAACATTAAGACACCCTTCCTGCCTTTTCTAGCTGGTTGCTTCTACACAAGAAAACTAAATGAACATAAATAAATACATGTGCAAACACAACTATGAGGATGTTGGCATGATGTTACTAAAACTGAACAGAGGAAACTGTAATTATATTTTGTAACAACCAATTAACTATATTAATAAAATGACACCAATGAAAAATTGTGGAAAAGATATACCATACATGAACCTTAGTTTCCTCCATAAATATTTCCTTACCTCATAGCACGAAGTTTTGATCTGCACCTAGCTCTATTAGTATGAAGAAAATTCACACATCAAATGAAAATATTGTATGCTTTTCAAAACAAAACAAAAATGAAATATTGTACGACCGTGAGTGGAAGACAATGAGAAACAGAAATTTTGCAAAGTTGTATGAATGTGATTGTCTGGTTACATTGGAGGAGGGTTTGACATCAACATCCAGAGGAGAGGGTGTCATGACCTGCAGATAAGTTCCCCAAATCCCTTGATGCTTATGGCATGTTTGTCCTGCTTACGCGCCAGTGAGGGGCTCCAGAGCCACAAAGCCAGTGGCGGCGGCATATGGTCTTCCTTGAGGGCTGGATGGCTGCGGCGGTTGCGTTCCACCTTAAAGGTCATCTCCGAGCACACTGATGTTGTAGGCAAATCAACAGAGAGGGTGCCACCGTTTCGCTATGCACGCTGCCGCTAGAGATTGAGAAAGATCGAAGGGGGCTGCTGGTCGAGGTTGATGCTGTGGTCGGCGGCGCTGCCCGGAAGGATACGCCCAGCCGCCTAGATTGGCAGAAAGATGATAGGTCAGGGAGAGGACGAGTCAAGGAGGGGGCTGTGCGAGACTACGTCTCGATCTGGTTCGGGTGGGGAAAGGAGACTCGTACAGCCCATTGGGCCCAATTCACGTAGAACCTTCAAAAAAGCTAACGGAGTAGCGGCTCAGACGACATGCGATCGTTATTAGCGAAAGAACCACGATCTGGCGCGATTCACAGCTAATCTGATGGTCGAAAATGCTTAAAATTGACGATCGGACGGCTGGTAACGCTGATGATCTGAGAAGGCTGGAAAAGTGTGCTGTTTTAATGTATCTAAATTGGTAGTACTACTACTAGTACTAGCACCACCGTCTGGATTTAGTAGTACTACCACGTCCATCTGGATTTAGTATTTGACTAGCAATATCTAATAATGCATGTCACAAAAAATGTACTACTCCCTCTGTAAATAAATACATGGTTTATTGTTTTATTCCTTCTAGTAGATGTCTCAAATCTAAAGTCTCATCAATCAGACTACTATTGTACTCACCAAGCGCTCAACTTTGTAAGCTACCAACAAAAAATTGCAATCAAAGACTACTATTGTACTCCCTCCGTACTGGTGCATTAGTCATGTTACGAAAACCAAATAGTAATCCCAATACTTTTAGGCATGGTGCATTAACTACCCACCTAGTTCCTTGTTTCTTGCCATGAAAAAAGAGATCACCCAATACGAGACGTGGGGTGCGTATGCATCCAATGACTTGAGACTACTCCCTCCGACTAGGTGTATACAACTGGTCATAGTGGGGAGTAACTTATACTAGTGTCATGTATATGACACTAGTCTAAGTTACTACCTTCATAGTGCAAAGTAACATAGTACTAGTGTCATAGATGGCCTCATTTATTAGCTTGTAGACTCATCCTTTCTTGGGAAGCACTATGTTACAGTAACATATTATGTTACTCTAAACACCTCTCTCCTCATTAACTACATGCCACATAATCAAAAATTTCTTGAAAAGCGTTATGTTACTACCTAAGTTACTCCCACTATGACTAGCCTAAGTCATCTTAGAGCAAGTGAAAAAGAGGAGTGGGCTCTCATGCAAGAGCAAGTACGCTAAGGTACAGTCAGTAGGATGTAAGGGGTAAAGTAATATTTCTATGCTAAGTTGGAGGAGAGAGAATATGAGAGAGAATGTAAGCAGGCTCTCATGCAAGAGCCAACTGTAGCACGTGCTCCTAGGCACTATGTGAGAGTGTAAGGTGGGCCATGTATTAATAAAGTAGCACATACTTATAGCTAATTGTTATACAGGTTGGCTATAAGGTTGGCTATAGATGACATGGCACTATCTTATAGCTAACAGGTGGCTATACTAGCTCCAAGAGCCTAGCTATATGTGGATTCCTAGGCCGATACGTACAATAAATATGAAGAAAGAGAGGGAGAGAGAGAAGATGAGAAAAAGTAATACTCTTATAGCCAACCTTATAGCTAACCTTCTTGTATGAGTGGCTACAAGTGATGGCTCTATATGACATGGCAACATCATATAGCCAGCAGCTGGCTATACTATTAACCATGCTCTTAGGTTGTGCACCATGACCAAGACGAAGGGGAAAGCGGGAGAACTTAATGTCTTTTTGCTAATTAATAGGATTACATGCAATGAACTAACCACTGCATGTCATGTTTGGTAGTCTCAAGTCATTGAAAGCATGCACGGCCCACATCTCTCATTGGTTGATATGTCACAAAATAAGAAACGAGGAGGGAGTTAATGTACCGTGCCTAAGTGTTTTGGGATTATTTGGTTTTCGTAAGGTGACTTACACTACATTTTTGGTTACATGCATTAACATTTTATTAGTTAAATCAAAGGTCAAAACTTGGCGCAAAATGCAAAGGGGACCAATAAACCAGTAAACATCAAAGTTCTCTCGTTTGGCCCCAACTAGTGGTCCGGTGAGATGACTATACTGCACCGGCACGGAGGGGATGCAGCTTCATTGACTTACAACACCTGTGTTTGGGTGTATGACACGTGGGCCCAACAGGTGGCTGGCCCACCTATCATACAACCAAAGGCAGTTGTAGTAGAGGGCCGAGGAGTACATGGCCAACACACACGTGAATGCAACGCAGTCTGCACTTCTCATATAAAGGCTCCCTGCCAGTCCAATCTACGAAATCCTACGCACCTACGCACCCTAACCAAGGGCAAGAGTGATCACTCCAATCGCAAGATCAATTGACTAGAAGCTAGACCCATGGAGGTGATGAGTGCGAGCATCAGCCGGCTATGCTAGATGGTCCCCGATGCCGGCCTGCGGCCTGGCACCGAGGAACGTCTCCAGGTCGTGCTTGAGGCCACCAGGGCGAGAGGCCGCTTGGACGACAGCTTCGTCTCCTTGTTCGACGAGGTCCTCGTCGGCTTCCTCGACAAGTTCACCATCGTAAAGAAGCTCGCGGACGACCTTGATGTACACCTCCTGCCCATGCGCCCAGGCTCTGCGATGCCCGCCACCCTCAATGGCCTCTATGGTGACAACCTCTTCGACACACCGGTGGCCCTGTGACTGCCCACGGTTGCGCCGGAGAAGGTCCACCTCGAGGTCGCGCTCGCCGCACAGCACCTCGCGCAACAAGAAACCGTCGACATAATCACCCACGTCTACGCGCAAATCGTCCACAAGGACTACTACATGCCAGAGGAGGACGATAGGTCCCTGGCCTTCTTGGACCGCAGGGCAACCTTGGATGACATTGTTCAAAAGCACGTTGAGCTCACCGCCAACGCCGCTGCTCCTCACACGTCGGTTGGTGACCCGGCGCCCTAGGCCGTGAGGATGTCGTTGATGGATCCGTATGTATCGTTATCTTTCTGTCAAATCCATGTAGTAGTATATAGTAATACTATAGTAATTATCTTACCTTTCACATCAACTTCATAATTTTCGTACGTACTCCATGCATGAACCACACCAGAACCAAACATCTCATTACTCTAGGGAAAATCGTTATTTCTATCTATCAGTCGCGCCATGGAGCAAAACCAAAATTTACAAGTTACAAGTTCAAAAGGAAAAGCCTGTCGTGTTCGCGTCGCACCCCACACGGTTGGTCCAGCATGCCGCTCAAGGGGAAATGTGTGCTGTGTTGCATTTTCACTTACAACTGGGACCGCAGTTGAGCAAACCGACTATCGGCAAACCCCCACCCCGCCCACCGCGTGATGACTGAGAAAAAAGGAGGGAGAAGAGATGGTTGTAGCACGGACTCCAAGAAAATTGGTGTAGGATGGGACTCGTGTGAGTGGCGTGTGTCGTACTGCTAGATGCTAGTTATGGCCCATGCCACCCCACTATATCGAACCTATATCGAGGTGCTGGTTACGTAGAACAAATTTCCTGGAGCCGTGCTCAGCCCTCCTCTATCTCTGTTCTCAGCCAGCCAGCAGACGCGCGGAGCCCATCGTCTGTTTGCTCACATGCGGTCCCACATGTCAATGAAGATGCAAGAGAACCCACTGAACCTGCACATCTTTCACCTCGACGTGCTGGTGATGAAAAACAAATCCAATAAAGATCTTCGGTGGCCACTTTTGGAGTTACTCAAGAGTAGTAAGATTCTATTTACAATTTAACCCAAGATGCACATCAAGTGGCTTTTCAACTACCACTCCATTTTCTTGCATGACACGACCTGGATGCTGGATGTCCCACGTGTCGGCAAAAGGAGGAAGAACTCGACCAAATCTTCTCGAAATTTAGACCGGAGGAGTAGGAAACAGGGGAAGCCATGTGCCTACATCATACTATGTACAAGCCCACCTCACGCAGTCACGCTATCACCATATTTCTCGGCCTCCGTGCGACACCTAGCTCTAGGTGATCTAACTAGAACTAACTATTGGTTGGCTCTATGTGATCTGGCAACTTCATACTACTACGGATGCTGGCTATACTACTACGGCACTAACAGTCCAAGAAGTGAGTTGAAAACCATTTATCAATTGAGTTTATGACATGCATATGAAAATGTACCATTCATTACATACAACAAGTCATCAATACACAACGACAACGAGGATACATGTTGGATTATAGATTAGTTCCAAAAAAACATTCTAGTAAATACTAAAGTTTTCATCACAAAACAAATAACAAGCAATGAAATGAACTTCAGCTCAACCAATCCTCGGCGTTGGAAACGCTTGCTTTGAACCATAAGAGTTTGTCTCGGAAGGGCCAGCTACTATCAATCTCGAGACCTATGCAGGACTGATCATCCAGGCTGAAGCGGCCTATTTCATGACCCATATTGTGATAGCCATGGTAGGGAAGCATAGAAATGTCCGAGGTATAGATACAATTGCTACTCATAAATGTTAGTAACGTTGTGTCAACAGCAGCTGGATCACCTTTCACCATGATTGGATACTTTTGTCCAAGGAAGAGCGAGTTTCCTCCAAGAGTATCAACACTAAACCAGGGAGAAGGTGTTCGCACTAGCACAGTACTATCCATCCCGAATACCCTGCAACGGGTGTTGGAATAGGTCTGGAGAGTGCGACCATGGGAGACAACACCTGATTTTTGAGCTACTGTCAATCTCGAGACCAACGCAGGACTGATCATCCAGGCTGAAGCGGCCTATGTCAGGACCCATATTGGGATGGTAGGGAAGCATAGCAATGTCCGAGGTATATATACAATTGCTTCTCATAAATGGTAGTAACGTTGTGTCAACAGCAGCTGGATCGCCTTTCACCATAATTGGATAGTTTTTTCCAAGGAAGAGCGAGTTTCCTCCAAGACTTTCAATACTAAACTAGGGAGAAGGTGTTGGTGCTAGTACACTAGTATCCATCTTGAATACCCTGCAACGGATGTTGGAATAGGTCCACAGAGGGCGACCATGAGAGACAACACCTGCTTCCTTCGTAACATCAGCTGCGCCCTGTATACAGACAAGAAGAGGTGATCCATCAGAATAAGTTGCCAGGCGCCACTGAGTATATGGGTCCTACTCGTCCTCATGCTCGTGATCATCAGCATTGTCATCTCCCCCTTGGTTATAAAAAATTTCAAGTATAGGTGGTGGAATGTTCACAGGACCTTGGAAACACAAGAAGGTTAATTATTAAAAGGAAACTAGCTAACCCGCATGCATGTGGATGAAACAATTATAACAATGGGGTCATTTCCGGCTTGTTCCCTCCATGGATAAGATGATCGAACAATGGCAGAAGGAAGGTTGAAGGCAAATGGAGGAGGGAGGAAGAGCGTGCGACAACAGTTCCAAATCGAGAGGGAAAGGCGAAGAGTCGGTGGATGGTTGCCAGTTTGCCACGGTACACGAAGAGGCACCCCGGCCTACACGTCCTTTCAGAAATTGTACAAAACGACTCGCCGTCATCTCACTGATATGTTGGAACGGGACCACATGTCAACGAAACATGGTGTGTAATTTCTCGTGCAAAATGCGATCTGGTTGCGTTGGACCAAAGTGCCATATTATTTCTTGACTTTATTTTTTTAATGGCGCGCCGTTCAGTTTTGAAGCACGACTAGCTGGTACTATTTGCAGAGAAAATATAAACTAATCTACCACTACTCCACCTCTAGTACTAGTAGTATAAAAAGATATATAGGCTGGAGCTTCAGCGCTTTCTTGCTAAGGGTTGTCCACTTGCTTCTCACACTATCACCCTCTCCCCAGATCTAAAAAAGGCGGCCTCTCTCTCCCTCCTCACCGATGGTCAAAAATCCGCCAGGGAAGTAAAGGACGTGCAGCATTGACGCACTCGTCATCGACGAGCGAGGTCACGCACTGACGACAAGGCTGTCCTCTCAGACCTAGCGCCCGGGCGGGATGGCCTCCGTCCCCGAGCTTGCTGCCGTAGTGTGTGCGGAGGATGACGACCACGAGCGAAGCCACTTCTCGTCGACCCTCAGGTATGCTATCTCTTTTCGAACCATACCCTTGTTCTATTGCCCCATCTGCCACGTCGTTGCATGTGGATCTTTTTACACTCCACCATCTTCCCAATTTGATATCCTCTGCTCTGTTGGTCATGCAGATGAAAACCTTAACTTGCACTATTAAAGGAAACCCTACTTCATGCAGACTAATCCATGTCTGGGTTGAATAAGGAAAGGAAGGGAGACTGTACTGTCCAAGAGACTAGGCATCGAACCCGCATCTAGGTTGAGAAGGGGAAAATCAGTAGCTAAGGAACGAGTCTCGTGTCTCTTGGTTGAAGAAGGGTAGAAAGGCATGACAACGCAATAGAGAATGACCAGGTTGATCGGTTTGTTGTCCTCAGATAGGAAAAAGGTGGCTAAAGAGAACAAAAATGGGGCATAATCCACATATGCTGCCTGGATATTTGTTGCTCTGGGCAACCTTACCTCCCTCTCCACTCTATGCGTACGTGGAGGTACATTGTACTGGTGCGCCCACAGTCCGAATGGGCATCCCATGCTCTTATTCCCACTTTTTTGTTGTTAGTATAACGCCAGCGGTCAAGTCAAGCAATGATACTGCTAAAGTGATGCCACATTTAACTAATGCCGCACTCAGTCTAATGCCACCGATAAATTTAAGCAATGCCATTTAATGTCATTGGATTATTTCAGGGTTAGCTGTTGATTGTGGATGTATTAAAGATTTTTCAGCTAAGGCATTCTAATGCTGTTGCGCAGCTAGTATACCAACGATGAATCTTGTTACTACCTTCAGATTTTTGCACTCTTAATGCTTATATATTACATACCCCACTTTCATGAGATAAGTCAATTTTTTTACAGTGTCAAGAGGAAAGGTCAAGAGTGGGCACCTCCTCCTCCGGCCGTTCTCTTGATTCGTTCGATCAAGTTTTTATGTTTGATCGATTATCAAGGTTGGGATAACAATTTTTAGGTCCCCTCGGGTTCGAAATTATATTTACCTTGAAGATACATGGTTTGCAATTTTTTTATACTGCCATTAGTTAATAATGCTAGTTACCTTCAGAATTTTGTATTTGGTTTAATGCTCTTGCACAGCTAGTATACCAATGCTGAGACTTGTTACCTTTATATTTTGTATTGCTAATTCTTATAGAAATCTTCCCGTGCTAGAGCTTATGGAAATTTGTTCAGTAAAACCATCGTACTGTACCCTGTAATAAAATAACTACTCTACGGTTGCACTAGCCACTGGATTAGTGTATATTTGTACTATTCGAATGGTGTTGCATTAGCGTATGGACATATATAAAGTGTGGCAAGCTTTCCAGATATGTGCTCAAGAAAACTACTACCTATTTTTCTAAATACTAGACATTTGGGTACTTTAAATTGAACTGCGAAAACATCTTCTATTAACGAACAGAGGGTGTAGACTTCACTCAAATTATCCCGGTAAAGCTAGTCACACCTTTGTTAAAATTAATGTTCATTATGTTATCGGAGGAGGTCTATATGTTTGGCAATGCCTGTCGACTACATACCTGACATCATGATGTAATGTTAAGTCATTTCCTTTTGTATACTGTAACTGAATTGTCAAGGCGGTGATGGCATTTTATTTTAGTTGAACAGCACAAAATATGCTTAAAAGAAGAGGAAAGGTCAGGAATGGTTCAATTTATCAGAAAAAAACTATGTATGCCTTCCTGACATCAGCCGTTGTTGCCTTATTTATTCCTTCAAACAGGTGGTTAGAAACAGTGTTGCTACCTTTTCCCATTAAGAAATTGGAGTGCTTATATTTGTGAGTCTATGCTTCAACTAGTACCACTTTAATAGTAATCACACTTTCAATATCTATGCATGTCACTGGATTATTTAAGGGTTAGCTGTTGATTGTGGATGTATTAAAGATTTTTCAGATTAGGCATTCTAATGCTGTTGCACAGCCAGTAAACCAACGATGAATCTTGTTACTACCTTTATATTCTTGCACTCTTAATGCTTATAGATTACATACCTCACTTTTAAGAGATAAGTCAATTTTTTGTACAGTGTCAAGAGGAAAGGTCAAGAGTGGGCACCTCCTCCTCTGGTTGTTCTCTTGATTTGTTCGATCAAGTTTTTATGTTTGATCGATTATCAAGATTCGGATAGAATTTTTAGGTCCCCTCGGGCTCGAAATTATATTTACGTTGAAGATACATGGTTTGAAATTTTTTATATTGCCATTAGTTAATAATACTAGTTACCTTCAGACTTTTGTATTTGGTTTAATGCTCTTGCACAGCTAGTATACCAATGCTGAGACATGTTACCTTTACATTTTGTATTGTTAATTCTTATAGAAATCTTCTAGTGCTAGAGCTTATGGAAATTTGTTCAGTAAAACCATTGTACTGTACCCTGTAATAAAATAACTACTCTACTGTTGCACTAGCCACTGGATTAGTGTATATTTGTACTATTCGAATGGTGTTGCATTAGCGTATGGACAAATATAAAGTGTGGCAAGCTTTCCCAAATATGTGCTCAATAGAACTATTACCTGTTTTTCTAAATACTAGACGTTTGGGTACTTTAAATTGAACTACGAAAACGTCTTATATTAAGGAACAGAGTGTGTAGAGTTCACTCAAATTATCCTGGTAAAAAGCTAGTCACACCTTTATTAAAATTAATGTTCATTATGTTATCGGAGGAGGTCTATATGTTTGTCTCTAATGCCTGTTGTCGGTGTCAAAACCGGCGGATCTCGGGTAGGGGGTCCCGAACTGTGCGTCTAGGCCAGATGGTAACAGGAGGCAAGGGACACGAAGTTTTACCCAGGTTCGGGCCCTCTTGATGGAGGTAAAACCCTACGTCCTTCTTGATTAATATTGATGATATGGGTAGTACAAGAGTAGATCTACCACGAGATCAGAGAGGCCAAACCCTAGAAGCTAGCCTATGGTATGATTGTTGTGTATGAATGTGTTGTCCTATGGACTAAAACCCTCCGGTTTATATAGACATCGGATAGGGTTAGGGTTAAATAGAGTCGGTTACAATGGTAGGAGATCTACATATCCGTATCGCCAAGCTTGCCTTCCACGCCAAGGAAAGTCTCTTCCGGACACGGGACGAAGTCTTCAATCTTGTATCTCCATAGTCCAGGAGTCCGGCTGAAGGTATAGTCCGGCCATCCGGACACCCCCTAATCCAGGACTCCCTCACCTGTCGACTACATACCTGACATCATGATGTAATTTAAGTCATTTCCTTTTGTACAGTGTCACTGAATTGTCAAGGCAGTGATGGCATTTTATTTTAGTTGAACTTCACAAAATATGCTTAAAAGAAGAGGAAAGGTCAGGAATGGTCCAATTTATCAGAAAAAACTATGTATGCCTTCCTGACATCAGCCGTTGTTGCCTTATTTATTCCTTCAAACCGGTGGTTAGAAACAGTGTTGCTACCTTTTCCCATTAGGAAATTGGAATGCTTATATTTGTGAGTCTATGCTTCAACTAGTACCACCTTTATAGTAATCACACTTTCAATATCTATGCAAACACGGATGCTCAATTTTAGTGGAACTGCACAAAAAGTCCAAATGGTTCAACATTAGGTGCATGTTTTCTTCCAAACCTTTATATCCAATTGGTGGCACTATGAGTTGTTCATTACGAAGGTACATGGTTTGCTACTATCTTGCTACTTTGTACTGTCATTAGATAGTAATACTAGTGATTTGCATGTGAATTTATTGGCAGGGTGGACCTACATTGGAGGTGCATGATAGGATTCAATGATTGTATGCTCAATTTTGGTTGTATTGATTTCACCTCTTCCATCACTGCGAACATGGATATACTTGGTATGATGAAGAATAGGCGCTATATTTCTGCTCTAAACCAGCAAATCAATTTAGTATGAAATTGTCCAGGGCAAAACATGACTGTATCAAATTGTCCAGTGCAAAACATGACAGATGCTAAGCGGAAGAGACGTGTTTAAACCAAAAATACAAGGTGGGGTATATGTTTACTAGCTGCTTGATATTTGTGCAGACAGAGATGTATGCCCGTTGCTATTTGGCAAACCAACAAAGTGACGGCAATTTTGGATGAACTGCAAAAGAGAATAGTATAGTCACTGCATGCAGTGGCATTTGAAAATAGACACAGAAAGATTGGATAGTCACTTCATGGACTGCAGAAAAGTAGTACTATACTATTTATTGGCCAACACTAGGTGCTTCATTGCTTTGGTCTGATTATACAATGGGCATCATTTTGCCTAAGTTATAGTTTGTACTCCGAAAATAGTCTCGCCGTGTGATCGAGAGAAGACCAAATCATATTGAAGTGGATGTTCCTCCATCATGTGTGGTTCATTCTCATGGTTCCAGCTGTTGGTGAAACCACTTAGGTTTGCAAGAGGAATTGTAGACTTCAGAAACAAATTTGTCTTTCACTCTGTACTGAATGTTGGCCAAGAGAAGCAACCATGTTAGTAGGAAGAACATATGTTTTTTCTAGATCTTTGCTTTTGGAGCTACATATTTGTATATGATCTATGAATCATTGAGATGCATTAACATGTTGATCTTATGTATGGGAACCGTACTAGTTGGTTTTGAATTTGGGCTACTAATGTGAACATATTACAATGCCAGGCCTGTGAGTCTCGTGTGAACATTTCGAACGGATCGGCTCTTACTGCTATGCACAGCAAGATCCTTATTTCTGTGTTCTCAGTGTTTACAAGTTACTAACAGTTACTTATTTCTATTCGCTCAGTGTTTACAACTTACTGATCGATCACTAGCTACCCTACTAACGCGCTCGTGGCAGTTTTAGTTGCGACACAAGATCCGAAATGGCAGTTTTTTGAATAAAAATGCCTTCCTCTGAAGAAATTGACAAGCTGCTCTGAAGAAAATGCCATGCGAATCTGAAGAAACTGCCAGCAAAAACGTTCGCAAATGCCTTATCTCCCAGCGAGCGTTCATCAGCTAATGTGATCCTACACATACACCATCCGACCTACTCGATCCTACACATACACTATCCGACCTACTCGATCCTACACGAATAAATAACGGATCATGCACGTACTACCTCCTTTCCGGTTTGCAGGGCTCAATTCAAAAACTGACGTACTCGATCCTACACGAATAAATAGCGGATCACGCACGTACTACCTCCTTTCCGGTTTGCAAGGCTTAATTCAAAAATCTCACCAACCAAGGTAGATGATGAGTGGTGCAATCATTTCTAACAAAGGAGGGAGTACCTCATCTGGATGATTCGAGTGCACTCGTTTGACCGTCATGCCGGCGTGCGACCCAACACGGACGGGACGCACCACTGATGGGACGGGATGGCACAGTCATAATTTCAGTTTTTCTAGTTTTCCACGACAAGCTGGCGCGCTAAGCCATGCCTGCTTATGCATTGAATTCTGATGACCGCGATAACCGTCGCGTTTCCCGTGACACGCTGGTTCGCCTACCTTCCCCATATAATTACTGTTTCCTGGCCTTCTCCCGTAGCACCATCACCCAACTCACCCTATCCTCATAAGACCCCACCAGCCCGACATTGCTCGCCACTTATTCTCGCTCTCGCCACGTCTGCCATGCCCCGCCTGTCCGTGATAGGCGACGCCGGAGGCGGTCACTGCCGGAACTATTGTTCGGTTTTTCACTGGAAGGCAGACGGAGGGAGGAGCCATTCTATTGATCTTTAGATGGCAATGCGGAGTATGAGGAGTTGTTGGAGCGCGACCGCCTGGCGAAGGAGCAGCGTATTGCCGATTTGCGCCTCCGGCGGGACATGGAGCAGCAGCGCACCGACGCTCTGAGTCGCGAGAAAGGCACCCACAACTGGGCCGACTATGTCGAGGCCGGCGCCCAGAAAATAGCCCTGGAGGCTGTCGGTCACACACGCGTTCGTGACGCTGAATTTTACTACCAGCTCGTCAAGTGGGTTTCCCGCTTAGAAGCTGAAGCTTCGGTGGACCACATCGGCATGGAAAGGGCAAACGTGCACGAGCAATGCGCCTATCGCACCTCTGGCAAGTCCGAGGCGAGGCAGAGGACGCCGGTGCTGGCATTTAGCATGTACCGCAGATGGCGGCCAGCATCATCTAGTTTGTTGAGAGTATGTTAGTACTTGTACACTACTAGAGTATTAATGGGAGTAGATAGTTAACTTGGCTATGATGGTTGTCAACGTGGAAGTTCATTACTCTATATCTGGATCAGACTTATTACTCTGCTCTGAATGTTGAACTTTCCGTTTGAACGTATGGAATGGGTTGTTATTTTTTTAATGGGTTGTATTTGTCTGCCATGGTTTAGAGGCTGAGTTATGGGCCTACTAGGTTGACGCATACACAATCAGGAGATGATTGTACATGGAGGGGATGACAGCAGGGACCCACTAAGGTCATGGCAGTACGCAAGCAAGTGCCTCCTTATTTCAAGCCAATAAAAATGGCTCCTCCTAATGGAGTTCTGACATCTGGGTCCCATGCCATTATCAACATAGTCAATAAACGAGAGAATTTCACAACGAGCGGCTGACACCAGGGACCCAGCAGCTCACCCAGTTATTTTTATTTTGGGTTAATTTGATAATGCCACTCCAAATCTGGTGATTCCAAGAAATGCCACTGCAGCTTTCCAAACTTTGAAAAATGCCATTTCCAGTGGCATTTTTCGAAGTCTGGAGTGGCGTTTTTCAAAGTTTGCAAAAATTGAAGTGGCATTTTTCAAAGTTTGAAAATTGCAGTGGATTTTTTATGAATCGCCATAATTGGAGTGGCATTTATCTAATTTGTTTTTGAGATGGAAGCAGGGTGTCAACTGGGCTGTGCGGGGCACTCTGGCCTGTTTAGACAACCTTTTCTTTTATGTTTATCACAGACCAGCCCAGTAGTTTTTTTCTTCCTAAAAATGGCTAGCCTAGTTTTTTGTGCTTTGTCAAGTAAGTCGTTTTGTCAGGCCTATTGGGATGCAAATCTTTCAAGACGACGCGAGCTTCATTCGGCTGGCCCAGAAAATGGCCTATCAGTAATGAGAAATGGGTTGTACATTTTTAAAACACATAAAACCTGCAGTTAGTTTCAATTTTTTTTTCATTTCGAGATTTTAAATTCCATTGATTTTTATGCATGGACAATTTGTTGGATTTTATATTGATATACATTTATTTTCAAAATCAGTTTGAATGTGACTCGAATTTTTTGGGATTAAAAACAGTGCGGACCACACCGAAATATGCAAAATTTCGTATAATTTTTTAACCGTGGCCACAATATGGGCTGTAATGCTAAAAAAAGAATATGGGCTCCAAAAAAACCTTAAGAATTAGAAAATGGGCTGTAAATTATTAGAAATAATGGCAGATAGGTTGTATGCTATTTTCCACAGATTTGAGGCTTTCCTAAAAAAAGGTTGACGCACAAGCAGTGACTGTTGGATGTCCATCCAACGGCTGTCGTGCTTCTTCAATCTCTGCTCTTCCCGCTCCAGCCGCTCAAACAAGCGCCAGCGGGACTGCCTGGTCCCTCCTCTCGCGGCCGGCTGTGCTGCCGCGCATGCCTCATTGCCCCACCGTACTCCCATCGCTGGCCTAGCCATCCCTCTACTCACCCATTCCTGCTGTTATTCTTTGGCGACGGCAAACAAACTAGTAAACCCTTGTACTCCCCTCCATGTGGGAAACAACTGCCGAGTCTTCCCTGTCTCCATGTCATTCCCTTCCTAGGCCTCACCATCGTCCACCGCCCTGGTGCTCTCGGCACGGCATGGTCAATATGGTCAACGGACGACATCCATCCGAAGTGGACTGTACATGGAGAGGCTGACAGCTGGGTCCACGGCCGCACGCAAGGAAATGCCTCCTTATTGCGTGCAAAATAATGATTTCTCCACCTGACAGCTGGGACCCACCGGAAGGGCCTCTGTATTTCATGAAAAAAACGTTTCCCCCCTGGCAGGTCGGACCCACCAGCTATATCTTCGCACGCAAGGGAGTGCCTCCTTATTACGCACAAAAAAATGAATACTCCCCCTGCTAGCTGAGACCCACCATAGTGGGAGGCTGACTTGTGGGCCTACTAAGATGAAGGGGACGGAGGGCTTTGTCAACTTAGTCAATATGAACGATTCTAGCTCCAGTGACCGTATGATGTCCAACCAACGGCTATAGTGCTTCTTCAACCACTGGTCTTCTTACTCTAGACGCTCAAACCAGCGCCGGTCGTGCCTCTTGCTCCTGCCTCCCGTGGCCGACTATGATGCCGCGGAGGCCTCACCACCCCCTACTACTACCGCCGCTGGCCAGGCCATCCACTCACCCACACCCCCTATTATTCTGCGGCGACGACAGCCTCACACCGTAGCCGGACCAGTGAACCCTCGTACTCCTCTCCGCGTGGGCTTCCACTGCCGCGTCGTCCCCGACTCCACTTCGTCCCCTTCCTAGGCCTTGTCGTCGTCCACCGCCCTGGTGCTCTCGACGCGGCGTGGTCATCGTGGTCAAGGAACGACTTCCATCGGAAGAGTACTGTATGTGGAGAGGCCAACACCTGGGTCCATGGCCGCAGCAAGGAAGTGCCTCCTTATTACGTGCAAAATAATTATTCCTCCACCTGACAACGGGGACCCACTAGACAGGCCACCGTATTTCATGAAAAAAGCGTTTCCCCCCTAACTGCTGGGACCCACCAGCTACATCTTCGCACGCAAGGAAGTGCCTGACAGTCGGGACCCACCTGGTCGAAGCGTATGTAGCGTTGTCATTCTGGTCGCGAATGTGTACGTACATACTGGTCGATCGGTCTGTCTGCAGGCTACATCGATGTACCGTGGCCGTGTAAGGAAGGGCACGTCTCATAGTCGAGGCGCGCACGTAGCATGTCACGCAGTCCCGTTAATATCGTGTACATGTACATACAGCGGCCATGGTGCAAGAAAGAAAATAAGGCCACGTACGTACATACGGGTGGGGTCTCGAACGCCTACTCGCACATACGTACGACCAGGTCTCGTGTAGATGGCTAGGTCAAAACAGAGAAACTGCATCATCCTCGTGTTAATGGGGAGGCACGGAATGCGTCGTGTTCATCAGGAGGCAACGGAATATGTCGTGTTCATCGGGAGCCAACCGGCTTGGACGGAACAACACATCGAAACGAGGCCTGGCGTACCACAGAATAGAGGAAACAACTTTTGTTCGACTGGCCATGGTCGAAACGGGATCCTGTTCATCGGGAGGGGTCTGGCGTACCGCAAAACGAAGGAAACAACCTTCTCTTGGACCTCCTACAGTTAAAACAGGGTCCTATTGATCGGGAGGGGTGTGGCGTACCACAAAACGGAGGACATAGACTTGTGTTGGAGCGCTACGGTCGAAATGGGGGTCCTGTTCATCGGGAGGAGTGTGGCGTACCGCAAAACGAGACTCCACGAGATACTGTTCATCTCCACTGTCGACCTCCTCCAGCCTCCACCTGCGACTGTTCATCCACGGGCTCCTGATCATCCAGCCTCCACCACTCCTCCACCGGCTACTATTGAACTAGCCCTCTCCACGGGGTCCTATTCAACCACCCCTCCACGGGCCACTGTTCATCCAGCCCTCCACCGGCTATTGTTCAACCAGCCCTCCACGAGGTCCTGTTCATCCAGCCCTCCAGGGGGTCCTGTTCATCCACCCCCAACCAGCTCGATCAGGGTCCTGTTCATCCAGCGGCAATGGCCTCTACTACCATGGGGTCCTGTTCATCCAACCCCCCACCGGGAACTGTTTATCCAACCCCCCCCCCCACCACCACCACCAACAACGCTCACTATTCATCCAGAGGCAGCATCGATCAGCTTCAGTTAGCAGCAGTAGCGAAGGAATCGCTCGATCGGGTTCAGTTAACAGCCATCGGTCGATCGCTCGGGTTCAGTAACGCGTAGCCTTCAGTGCAATCGCTCGGGTTCAGTAGGCGAACACCTCGCTTGGGTTCAGTTAGAGCCCAATGCCTCACACCCACGTGCATACATGTACGAGAGAAACGTGCATCGCTCTGCCCCCAACCACCCACCGTAATCGGCAACTCCCCGATATTTTCCTCACCCTCGCTTCTACCATGGTTTTTTCTATCATGGACAGCCCAAAGAATGTCATGCAGCTGCGTCTCCAGCCCGCCCAGGACGAAAAGCCCATTTTCTGTCATGATTTTTTGTCATAGAAGTAGGAGCCCACAACATCTATGATGATACCGGGTTTTGTCACAATTATCGTCATAGAAGTGTCATAAGCATGACAGAAAAAATTCATTCGGCCAAAATGTCTCGGATGTGCCTTTTTTGTAGTGCTATGTTATTTAATATGTAGATATTACTGATCCATACATTTTAGTAGAACATAATTTGGTTTAAATTTTTTGAATTCAACCTTATGATTTTGAGATCATTGTATTTGTAAATCATATTATATATATAAAGGAGCAGAATTCTTTGGCGTGCTTTTGAAAGTATATATAAAAATGATGTATATAGAATTTTATTCCAATCGAAAATGGATCCTGCCCGAACAAAAATAGAATACAAACTGGATTCGAATTGAGTTGGCACGGTAAACGTGCACTCTTGCTCTGCAAAAATTTGAACGAAGCGGGGAAAGACGCAGTAACCGCCCGAAACCAAAATCTGCGAGATGGAAATTACTGCCTATCCCTGACACGCAAAACCTATCGGCTTGATTTCTATAGGTTTTGACAGGGGTAGGTTTGTAATTTCACTCGAACGTAACATAACCGCCTCTCACCCGGATTCATACATTGTGGGCGCCAAAACATAGTGTCTCCTCGGCCGAAATCGACTCCCTCCCCGATTCATACACGATGGGCGCCAAAACAAACTCTTGTCGGCAAATATTCAATATATGTGAGATTACTGTCCTATCCCCAACCATCTAATATTGCTGTTATGTAGGAAATTTTAAACGGGGGTAAGTTTGTAAATTTCCTTGCATTTGAGACAAGCGCGCCCTGAAGACATGGTTCCCCCTTCCTCTCTCCCTCCATTTCCCTATTCGTACTCCATGGGCGCCAAAACACCCTCTCCACCCCAGCCTCCTCCATCTGCCACCCCATCCACCGGCGCCCTCCTCCACCATGTCGGAGTTGTACCCCGACGCCGTCATCTATTACAAGAGTTCGACCTCTCTCATCCACGGCTTCGGACCGGGATCCTTGCATCCCGTCCTATCGCTTCATCCCCGCCGTCGTCCACCTTGCCGGCGTCGCTCCTACGACCATCTCGTCCACCGCGCCGGGATATTCCCCCCCCCCGCTGCCACCGTCTACCCTCCTAGATCTGCTTCCATGCAGCCGACAGCCATCGCTACTGCAGCACCATCAAATTCTCAATAGATGCATACACGGCACCGCACTAGAGGCGGTACTCTTTCGTATCTGCTCAACTTATTTATTGCAGCAACAAAATAGATCACCACTGCTTTACTCTGATTTCTGGTCCATCACTTACTTGTTAGTTGAAAGCAAACATTGGTTGCGAAGTTGCCTTTGTCCGGTTTGCACCTTCAGATCCGCCATGGCACGCTCAACACTATACTCGCAATGCTTATGGTTTTCCCCTTTTATATTCCACACTAGTTAAATGACAGTAGACTAAATTTCAAAATTGGGCCAGTCGATTTTTGAGAGCTCGCCGAAGTTCGCCGGTGCAAAGGAAGGGGCTCGTGTGGGGACGGTGGTTGTGGGGGGGGGGGATGGTGGCCTGGCGGTGGTGGGGCCTCGCCAAACAAAGAAAACTTGACGCGGGTGGGGACAGGGGTGGGGGGCATAGGAACACACGCGGTGGGGGGCGATATAGGGGAGGGCGGGGGGTCGGGGCCGGTTGTTTGGCCGACGGCTCGTGCGGTGTTTTGTAAGGGAAGAATCAGAGACGAGGAAGAAGAAGGGTTAGGAGATGTAGGATCTTCATGCAACCGCCTGAAATGGTCGACTGACCCAAATGACAAAAGTCACGCAACTTGCATGCAGACATTCCTTTATATTCAGAACCATCATCGTAGCTGCTTAGCACTGCTCCTGAATCCATCAAGCTAAACAACGTGCCACTCATAATTCCAAACTTGTTGCTCAAATACGAGTCTGATATGATGCTGATATTACTAAAACAGATAATGTTTAATTGGTCAGCTAATGTTCCTACTTTACTTTCAAAAAGAACGTGCATAACAAATAGAGAGACAACAGGGAGTTGCATTCTTAATGCGCTCTGGTTCATCATGTGTGGGCACTGCGCAATGAACATTTTATTATCCAAAATCTGCTTGCTCTTCTTTAGCATGTTCCTCTTCTGTTCTTCTTTAATAAGTACTCTCTCCGTTCCTGAATACAAGTCTTTCATAGATTCCACCGTGGACTACATATGGAGCAAAATGAGTGAATTTACACTCTAAAATGTATCGGTATACATATGTATGTGATCCATAGTGGAAATCTCTATAAAGACTTATATTTTGGAACGAAGGGAGTATGATAGTAGTACAGTATGTTCCTTGTAGTGAAGAGGAGCAAGGACATTTGCAGTGTAGAGGTCTATTCGGTCGGTTGTGATGGACACTTTCAACTCTTCGTGCCTCTTTGATTCGTAGGATTTTGTAAACATAGGAATAGGAATTGTAGTGGCCCACCCACTTGAATCCTATAAGATTAGCAAGAAAATACGGGGAGTTGTGTCGCCTTTGAGAATTACACTGATATTAACAGTACCACACCTTCTATTGAAGAGAGCTGGTATCCGAAGCCTTTCTAGCCGTACCGGAAATAGTAGCCTATATTTTTCAGCAAGTTCCACTTTGCTGATTTTACTTTAGATGCTTACGGTTTTCCCGTTATATCTACACTATGATCTGTGTAGCTGCTTTGTGTCGCACTAGCAGCAGTCCACTCTTGAAGATAAACAACACACCAATCATAAGTCCAAAGCTTACTTCTACAAATACAAATGGTGATATGATATTGATACTAGTTAACAGACACATTTAATTAGTCAGGTAATGCTTCCACTTGATTTTCCAAATGCACGTGGCCACTTATAGAGAGACAACATGGAATTGCATTTCTTTGGGCGCTATGATTCATCATGAGTGGGAAACCAACATTGAATGCAAAGAAGCGGAACCTCAAGAATATGCTTCCTCTTCTATTCTTTAACATGTTCCACTTTTGTTATTCTGTATTTAGTACGTATAGTATGTTCCTTGTCAGGAAGTGGAGCAGGGACATCTACAGTCAACAACTAATAGAGCTGGCCTGTACGTGATCGATAGGCTTTCAATTAGTAACGGCAATACACCACCGTATTTTCCAGCCAGTTCCACTTTCCTGATTTATGTATCCTGGTTATGGTGTACCCCTTTTATGTACACTACTATCTGCCTAGTTGCTTTGTGCTCTTGTTATCATGGTTTGGCAATAAACTCTCTATACAGTATATTTTGAACCTATCATCTGCCAACTATCCTTACTTCTGGAGCCTATTTTTTGTGTACTTGTGCCAAATTATATTAATGCATGCACCATATTACATCACACATGGGCTCTCATCAGAATCCAGTAATAGCACACAAGGGGTTTATAGGGCGCCCCTATATTAGAATATCATCTGCATTACAAAGATAATCTCACTACTATTTATGTTTTCATGCTTCTCAGATATTATATGTAATTACAATGAATATCAGAATTCGTGCATCAGAAGAATATTGTGGAACACTGCAACTACTTACAAAATTGGCACCAAGGCATTGAGTGCCATTCTGGATGCAATGAAACTCATACGCTCCCCACATGTAGATTCTTGTTCAGAATATGATCCTAATGATTATTCTGACCTCGAGGAGTCAAAGGTAGATGGCCTGTCCTGTTCACCCATCAAGGTGCCTATTCTAATTTGGCAATCTTTTATTGATTACACGTATCTTGCATAAGGTATCTTGCATTTATTCTACTTTGTCGCACTGCCATCTGCTTAGTTTACTCATCATATATGTCAAGATGCCATGCCCATCTATTATCAATACATATTCCATCTGTCATCATACAATGTTTTTTCACTCAAATGTTGTTCTTGTGCATTAGACATCAAAAAGGAAGAGGGTGATTGCCGAACCTGAAGGAGCACCAGCAAAGTCCTTGAAAAACGTGGTGGTGCCAAAGAAATCAGACAACACCCCACTTATATTGGCTCTACAACCAGTGACACAAAATGTAGGACCGACTCCAGTAGGCTGTACCCATACTTCACTGGCCACACCACTAGCCCCACCACACAGGACCTGCACTCTAGCAAAAGGTATGGCGATTTTAGTTGCCATAGCACCAGCTGTACCACAGAAAAATCCCACTCCGGCAAAAAGAACAGCAAGTCCACCGGCCGAAGACCTATCCCAAATGCAGAGATGGCCAATTCCTGTAGATTGGAACCCCATTCCAGTTATTCCCAGTTTAAAAGACAATGCTTTCAATGTTGTTAGGGACTACGTGCATTTATTCCCATCATGGGAAGATTGTAGTGAAGACAAACACCATTTTCACATCTTCCTGTCCCACTTACGTGTAAGTGCTATTTATTCATGGTGATTATTTTCCTGTTTTCTGCTGATTAAACACATCAATGATTTACATTACATTGTTGTAAGTAGGCAAGGGTCAATCTGGATAGTCATGATGAGAAAAGCTTGCTTCCGCTTTTCAAGGAAGCATTGCAGCAGTATCGATGTTACCCGAGGAAATCACACTTTGATGGCAAGTCTATAAACGAATTTCCGGTGAAGCCTCATGTGCTAAATTTAGAAGACATTGAATGGAAAAACCTTGTTATGCACTGGTCTCGTCCCCAGGATGAGGTACTACCTATGATATCACATGAAAATTTGAACTTCTACTTTTCCGGATGTGCCTTACGGATCTCTTTTGCAGGAAATCTTCTCGAAGAAGAATTCCTGTTTGAAAAGGATGACAGGATATCGCAAATATGTTGCCCGCTGCTTTGCTCTTGTTAGTACCCGTTGTCATGTACCACTGTACTTGCATCCATACCTGGTTCATTATGTGACAGCAGTATGCATGATACCTTGCTTATCAATTGTTCGCTCCAAATTATCTGATCTATATGAATGGTTACATTAGTGTAGAATGTATCCAATGCCAATGAATTTTTTTAGCTCTGCATTGTTCTTGTAAGTACGTGTTGTCCTTTATCAGTGTACTTACATTGACTGCTAGTTGTCCATGTACCATCACTCTGCATCTTATTTTCCTTTGCCCTCCATTTTCTACACATCAGATCTATATTTACTCTTACCATAAGGTTGGATAACACCGATGGCACTGAAGAAGTTTAGCTCTGCATTGCTCTTGGATGTACCTTTTGCCTGTATCGATGTACTCACATTTATAGCTACTTGGTTATGTAGCATCACTCTTCATCTTATCTTAAATATTCTCCATTTTTTCTTATCTATATTTACTCTTAACAAAATATAGAATAAAGGCAATGCTTATGAAGAAGATTCTGTAGTAAACTTCTTGAATTGCCCCCCATCAGCATGGACAAGGGGCTTGTAGAGCCTTTCTACACCACTAATGTAAGTTTGTCCTTCTCAAGCCTTCAAACTTTGTGTGTATATTTGGTTAGGCATGACCGCAACAGCTGTTTATTTTTGGTGTTTGCATCAAATTGCATGTTTAAAGTTTATTATGTAGTTCATAAAAAAAAGTTTGTCCTTCTCAATTTAAGTTTTCAGTTGTACAACCAAGTTCCTTCTTCATACCATGTAAATTAAACTATGCAGAGCAAGTGATCTTATTTTGCACTGCATGTATGCTTCTGTTCTTGATCCCTAATCAAGTGGTGTGGTGAACCTACCCACTACAGCACAATGTGATATTCTACAATGTCTTAACTATGAACAATGTCCCATTCTACTATTATTTAAACCGTTGCCAATCTGAAATGGGATAAATTGACAGCACACTAACCATTGATACTTATGAGTTCTTGATCTGTAATCCAGTGGTGTTGTGAAGCTGCCAACTCCTTCACAATGTCATTTCCTGCCATGTCTTAACCTAAACAACCGTATTGTGTTAATGCTATTTTAAACTGTGTCACTTTATTCGTCAATAAGAAATGTGATGAATTGTCAACATTGATACTTATATGTGCAAAACCTGTCATATGTCTGCTTGTTTCTCTTTCAGGGTGAGGAGGATATAAGCGTCAAACAAGCACAGTCTCATCAGCTTGCTCAGCTGCTTGCGCTGCAGCTCCCGAGCAGGGCTAACCTTTCTTGAACTCTATTGAAGTGCTGCCGACTTTGTATATTATTTTGTCGGCGTGTTTATTTGTACTGGTGGAGATCTTTGATGCCCAGTGTATGTAATATGTTGTCTGCTTGTGCTTTATTATCATAGTGGCGAACTTTGATGCCCAGTGGATGTAATATGCCATAATTTCTTTATTCTATAGTGTAGGTTTTTTCTTATTCACAATGCTACAGTTATTTTACTATATATATATCCTGTCTTCGCAGTAAACCGGCCAAACCATAAAATTACGGTACATAATCGGGCCGTCATGCAAATCACTGTGTATGATCCCCATCATAGGACCAATCATCTTGGTCCGTTAACATACCTAAATGTAAACTGGCCCACTAGTAGTTTCGGGCCTTTAATAGGCCGAGTAAACCGCCGACCCTATTTTCGCAAGAAAATTCAATGGGCTTTTAGTAGGCTGAAAAGTAGGTTGGGCCTGAAACGTGTCGAACAGCTCACGGGCCGACAGCAGGCCGAAATAGACCCCGACCCATGATTGTGCCAATCACATCATGGGCTGTTAATAGGCCAAAATTTTCTCGGTCCTTGTTTGGCCCAATCAGATTATCAGCTGTGAGCAGGTCGGATGCAAAGCGGGCCATAGTTACGCCCAACTATATGACGACCTTTTAACAGGTCGAAATAAATGTAGGGCTAAAATGTTAAACGGGCCTTTAACAGGCCCAAACTAATATCAGGACGTATTACTAAATGGGCCTTTAGCAAACAGAAATCCTGACCGGGTCTCAAGTGGCCCCAAAAGCACAGCGTCTAGTTGACGGGTCGAATCTGATATGGGCCATAATTTATCCTAAAGCCTCTTAAAGGGTTGGGTCTGATCTGTGCCGTAATATGGCCCAGAACATGGTAGGCTATTAATGGGCCGGATCTCATATGGGCCTTTATTAGGCCCAGAATGTGGCAGGTTGTTAATGGACCGAATCAAATATGGGCCAGCATTTGGCCCAAAACATGGCAGCCTGTTAACGGGTCAGCCCACTAGTGTCCTTAAAATCTTGTGGGCCTTTAGCTGGGCCGGCCCATTATGGTGTGCAAAATCTTGTGGGCCTTTAGCTGGGCCGTCCCATTATGGTCCGCAAAATCTTGTGAGCCTTTAGTTGGTCTGGCCCATTTAATCTTTATGGGCCACTTTTGGGCCGGTCCATGTGTCAACATATCATAGGCGCATCTCGCCCATTGGATGAGTGACACCTGTGCCAACGTGGAGCTGACACGTGGTTCCGTCGGCCAATGAGAATTTTACACATGGAAAATCAACATTGGTCGTGGCTGTTAGCGGGTTATCAGATCCAAAACCGGACCCGATAGCATAACAACGACTGGTTACGGTGGATGCCATGTGTCAGTCACCCTTGATGAAAGCACTTCCATGACGCGGCTTTTATCGTCATGGAAGTGGACACTTCCGTGATGATAATTTTGGTAATGTCATGGAACACTTCTACGACAGCACATGTATGACTATCTTGATTCTGTCCTAAAATCGTCATGGATGTACATGCATGACAGAAAACATGATCTACTGTGACAAACATGTATCATCACGGAAGTGTGTTTGGGCATATGTCTCTCGATGTAGTTTTGGTGATTGATGACAACATGTTTGCGGACTAATCGTGTTCTTTGAGCATTTCAGAGTTTCATCCTTTCGCATGAGACGATCTCTTTCCCCTCAGAGTGTTATTCAAGACGGTGTAGCTCTTTCATTTCTATTTTGGTGGACTAGTTTCGTAGGAGGCACCGTACTATAAAGAGGGGGTCCTCTTTGGTAAGGTTAGGGTGGAATCAACACGTGCACATCGTTTTCACACCCTCTGAGCCTTTCCGCTTCAATGGAGAGCTCATTCCCCTTCCCTTGTGCTTGTGTTGAATCCCAACGGTAGTACCACGGTTCCCAGCGGTAGTACCGCTCAAGAGCCACAGGCGGCAGTACCGCTCGGCAGCGGTAGTACCGCCTGTGGGTCCTCAGCCGTAGTACCGCTACGGCACCGGGATCCTACCGCGTCGATTCGAGGGGGTCGCCTCTCGTGCCGGATTTTGCGGCACTAAGTAGCGGCAGTAGATGCGGTAGTGCCGCTCGAGAGTGGTAGTACCGCCCTACCACCGCGGTAGTACCGCGCAGGGGTCTGAACGGCAGTACCGCGTGGGGGAGCGGTAGTATCGCGGTCCCAGCAGTAGTACCGCAGCCCTCAGCGGTAGTACCGCCCTCTGCGGGGCTGTTCAGGGGGGTAACGGTTGGATTGTTTCCCCCACTATATAAGGTGGCCTTCTTCCCCAAAGTTGACTAATCTCTTACCCCAAAAGCTCCATTAATGCTCCAAGCTCCATTTTCGCCTGATCTCTCTCCCTAGCCAGTCAAACTTGTTGATTTGCTCGTGATTGGTGGAGAAGGCCCCGATCTACACTTCCACCAAGAGAAATTTGATTCCCCCACTAATCCTTAGCGTATCTTGTTACTCTTAGGTGTTTGAGCACCCTAGACGGTTGAGGTCACCACGGAGCCATAGTCCATTGTGGTGAAGCTTCGTGGTGTTGTTGGGAGCCTCCGATTAAGTTGTGGAGATTGCCCCAAACTTGTTTGTAAAGGTCCGGTCGCCGCCTTCAAGGGCACCAATAGTGGAATCACGGCATCTCGCATTGTGTGAGGGCGTGAGGAGAATAAGGTGGCCCTAGTGGCTTCTTGGGGAGCATTGTGCCTCCACACCGCTCCAACGGAGACGTACTTCCCCTCAAAATAAGGAACTTCGATAACACATCCTCGTCTTCACCGGCTCCACTCTTGGTTACCTCGTACCTTTACTTGTGCAAGCTTATTTGTGTTACTTCCCTTGCTTTCTTGTCTGCTTGTTGTTGTTGCATCATATAGGTTGCTCACCTAGTTGCACATCTAGACAACCTACTTTGATGCAAAGTTTAATTTGGTAAAGAAAAGCTAAAAATTGTTAGTTGCCAATTCACCCCCCCTCTAGTCAACTATATCGATCCATTCAATTGGTATCAGAGCCTCGTCTCTTTACTAAGGACTTTACCGTCCGAAGAGTATGGTTGACATCGTAGATGGTGTGGAGGAGCACTCCGGTGTGAACCCTATCTCGTCTACGGGCGATGGGGAAACCATGGTCTCTCATGAGGAATTCAATGTGGCCTTGGAAACATTGAAAACCTCCATGACAACCGAGGTTGAAATCATGTTTAATAAATTTACAGAAGGGCTTAAACTATCCACCGCACCTTTGAAAGTGGGTGATCCCATTAACAAGGTGACAGATGCTAATTCTGACAAGGGGGATGCTATTAGTAAAAAAAGCTCCTTCATCTAGTGGTAATAATGGAACCGACACCTTTACCCATGTGGAACCTCCACTTGTGTATGGTGGACTGATTCCCTCTACTCATCTGAATCATGCTGGTCCTCCCCCAAAGATTGTGAAAAATGAGGACTTTGATTCTTGGGTCTATAGGTTTAAGCGTCATTTAAATCATGTGAATACTAATCTTTGGAGAATCATTGAAGAAGGTTTCTATCCACATGATAGAAGCAACTTCACTCCAAGAGAAGCCGCGGATAATCAATTCAATGAGAATGCTCTCTTCATCATCCAGGATGCAATTCCACCCGAAGATCTTCCTCACCTCCGGCCCTACGCCATAGCCAAAGATGCATGGCACCAAGTTGTTTATCTCTACCGGGGAAGCGCAAGCATTCAACGCTCTAACTATGAAGTGGTGCAAGATGAAGCCGATGAGTTTGCTATGAAGGAAGATGAAGAACCTCGTGAGCTTTATCGAAGAGTGACCAAACTCACGATTTCACTCCGAGATCATGGGAGCAAGGACACGGATGACAATTGGATCAAGCGCAAATTCCTCAAGGCAATGATGCCTTACCACAAGGCTATGTCCTCCGTCATTCGTCAAAGGCCGGACTTCCACACCTTGTCCTCAAGTGAGGTGTTAGATGAGTTTGTGGCTATGAGCATCTTGGACAAGACAACTGACAATGCGGTGCTTCGCTCTCAAAGGGCAAAGAAGCCCAACCTTGCATTGAAGGCCAAAGTTTGTGTTGAAGAAGAAGAAGAGGAAGAAGAGGAAAGCAACCCCGAAGATACAAAGTATGCCTATCATGAACACATGGCACTTGCTTCAAGGCAATTTTGGAGCAGGAAAAACTCAAGGCCAAACTTCAACAAGAACATCTCAAGTGGAACGAAGAGCAAGCAACGTGTGAGGACTTGCTATAATTGTGGCAATGTGAGCCATTTTGTTGCGGAGTGCCCATATGAGAAGAGGGAAGACAATGGTGGCAAGCTCATCCGAAAGGACAAAGCCATGTCTTTCCCAAACAAGAGCAAATTCACCAAGAAGACCCCTCACAAGGCATTGGTGGTTCAAGAAGAGTACCTTGAGGATGATGATGATGATGAAGATGGTGAGTTGGTTGCCATGGCCTCCGTTGCCATTGCAACAACTCCACGAGTGTCTCTCTTCGACTCACCCAATGAGAACATCACCGCCAAGTGCCTCATGGCTAAAGACACCAACAAGGTAACCCCCAACACCAATACTACCATCATTAATAATCCTTCCTTGACGGATTGCATTGATGAATATGAGGGATCTAGTGTGGAGGAAAATGAGTTTGAGTCCTTTATGGGTAAACTCAAGGGTAAATCCAAGAAGCATTTCGTTGCTCTCTTGGAACAACTTGCTGAAGCCAATGACATGATCGAGGCTCACGAAGATACTATCTCCAAGATGGAGGGGCATAGTCGTGACTATGCCGACGAGATTTCGGATCTTTCCAATGCTCTTGAGGAAGAGCGTGGTCTTCGTTTGGCTCTTGAGGAGTCACACAACGTTGATCACGCTAAGTTAAAGAAAGATTTTGATCATGCTCTTGTGGTTTCTCGTGTGCTAAACTCTGAGAAGGCCAAGCTTGGGGTTGATCTTGCTAGACACAAAGAGGAGTTTGACCTACTTGAAAAGGCCCACGATGTCTTGAAGGGTGCTCATGCTATCCTCGAAGAGTCTCATGATCAAATTCAAGTAAAGCTAACCAAGGAGGAAGCCACTTTTCCTCGTATGATGTTAATTGATAATGCAAATGCTACTAACTCATGTTGTGAGCATGTGCATCTTGTTGAGGAGAACGCTAAGTTAAAGGTTCAACTTGAGAAAGGTCTTGTGTCTTGCATACAAGGCGAGAAGAACCTCAACGACCTTTTGACCAACCAAAATGGAGTTGTGGCCAAGGAAGGGATTGGGTATGTGCCCAAGTCCAAGAACAAGAAGAAGAATGAGAAGGCCAAACGACCTCCTCCTCTCAAGCAAACCTTTGTGAACG
Source organism: Triticum urartu (assembly GCF_056163025.1). NCBI lineage: Eukaryota > Viridiplantae > Streptophyta > Magnoliopsida > Poales > Poaceae > Triticum > Triticum urartu. The sequence continues at coordinate 300,004,299 of NC_141877.1, forward strand.
AGGGAGAGGGTGCTACTAAGGAGAAGGAGAAGAACACCGTGAGGGGTAGTGATGCCAAGAAGGGCAACGCTTCCCTTCCCAACAAAGCCTGCGACTTTAACCCTTCTTATGTGTTGTGCCGTGCTAGAGATGGGCATGTTTATGCCAAATTTGTTGTTTCTCCTTATGAGTACATTGAATGGTCTATTTCGGTTCCTAATACCCTTGTTACTAACATCAAAGGACCCATTACAAAATGGGTACCTAAAACCAAGCATTGATCTCTTGTAGGTGTTTGCTTCCGGTGGGGGTTCATGGTTGCTCGATAGTGGAGCTACTAATCATATGACTGGAAGCAAGGACTTGGTGGTGGACGTGCAAAAGACTCCATCCATGCCCACCAACGTCGAGTGGGGTGACGCCTCGTCCTCTAAGGTATTGGCACTCGGCAAGGTTGTCATTTCTCATGATCTTACGATCGAGAAGGTCATGCTTGTTGAGTCCCTTGCATATAATTAACTTTCCGTTCGTCAACTAGCACTCATGAGTTTTGCCACTTTCTTTGATGTTGATACCATGGCCCTCTTGTGGAGCAAGACTCTTAAAGTAGCCTTTGTTGGGCATGTCAAAAACGGTCTCCATGTGATCAACTTTTCGGAGCGACTCACTAAGATCGCGACATGCCTAATGGCTAAAGTTGACGTGGGATGGCTTTGGCATCGCCGTCTTGCCCATGTCAATATGAGATCTTTGCAAAGTATTCTCAAGGGGGACCATGTCTGTGGACTGACAAATGTTAGTTTTGCCAAAGATCGTGCTTGCAGTGCTTGTATCGAAGGAAAGCTACATGAAAAGGATCACCCTCCCACGACTATCATTTTCTCGAAGAGGCCTTTGGAGCTCCTTCACATGGATCTCTTTGGGCCTCCATCTTTTGATAATCTTGGGGGTAGGAAGTATTGCTTGGTGATTGTGGATGATTATTCAAGATACACTTGGGTATATTTCTTTAAGAGGAAGAGTGAGACCCAACAAACCGTCATCGACTTTGCAAATGAGGCTCAACGTCAACACAATGCAAAGATCTTGACAATAAGAAGTGACAACGGCACTGAGTTCAAGAACTAAACCTTGGATGGGTTTCTTAGTGATGAGGGGATCAAGCATCAATATTCCGCACCATACACCCCTCAACAAAATGGTGTAGCGGAGAGGGAGAACCGGATGTTGATGGATGTGGCAAGGACCATGATGGCGGAGTTCAAGTCTCCATACAACTTTTGGGCCGAAGCCATCAACACCGCGTGTCATGCATCAAATCGACTCTACCTCTGCAAAGGCTTGAACAAGACTCCATATGAGATACTCACCGGAACAAGCCCAACCTCAAGTACTTCCGGGTGTTCGGGTGTAAGTGTTTCATTCTCAAGAAAGGTGTCCGTTTGTCTAAATTTGAGGCTAGAGCTCATGAGGTCATATTTGTTGGTTATGCTACAAACTCCCATGCTTACCATGTCCTCAATAAGTCCACGGGACTTATTGAGGAGACATGTAACGTGGAGTTTGATGAGAATAACGGTTCCCAGGTGGAGCAAAGTGGCACTTGTGATGTAGGTGATGAAATTCCTCCCCAAGCCATAAGAAGAATGGGTGTTGGCTTTATCTTACCCATTGAGGAACACCTTGTGGCCAAAGGAGAAGGACAATGCTCCACTTAAGTGGAGCCATCACCAACCCAAGGCCCACACGCTTCCGAAGAACAAAGTGAAGGCCCTCAACCTCAAGAACAAGACCAAGGGCAAGGTCAATCTCAAGATGGTGTTGTAACAACAAGTGATGCCCAAGGTCAAGTTCTCTCCTCCGAGCAAGTTCTAGATCAAGAGCTTCCTCGAGATCAAGAACAAGCTCAAGACGGCGCTCAAGATGGTCAAGTGACCACTCCTCGTCTCACCCCCGAGGAAGAATTGGAGCGTTGTGCCGCCAAGATTGGTTCCAAGCTCTCCACCATGGATCATCTCATGACAAATGTGCTTGGAAGCTTAAGAACGGGGGTAAGCACTCGTAGACAATTAGCAAACTATTGTGAACATCACGCGTTTGTCTCTTGTGTTGAACCCCAAAAGGTCTATGAGGCGCTCGAAGATTCGGATTGGCTCAACGCCATGCATGAAGAACTCAACAACTTCGAGCGCAACAAGGTGTGGAGATTGGTGCCAAGGCCAACGGGGAACCACAATGTCATTGGAACCAAGTGGATATTCAAGAACAAGCAAGATGCTCATGGGATTATAATTCGCAACAAGGCTCGATTGGTAGCACAAGGCTACTCCCAAGTCGAGCGTATTGACTACGGTGAAACCTTTCCCCCTGTTGCCCGTCTTGAATCCATTCGCATATTGATTGCATATGCTTCTCATCATAACTTTAAGTTACAACAAATGGATGTGAAGAGTGCTTTTATTAGTGGTCCCATTAATGAGTTGGTTTATGTCAAGCAACCCCCCGGGTTCGAGGATCCCTACTTTTCCGATCATGTGTATCAACTCGATAAGGCACTCTATGGCCTTAAACAAGCCCCACATGCGTGGTATGAACACATTACCGAGTTGTTACAAGACTGTGGTTTTGAAGTTGGGCTAATCGACCCCACTCTTTTTACTAAGAAGGTCAAAGGGGAGTTGTTTATGTGCCAATTATATGTTGATGATATTATCTTTGGTTCCCCTAACAAAGCTTTCAATGAGGAATTTGCCGCTCTCATGACCTCAAAGTTCGAGATGTCTTCCATGGGAGAGTTGAAGTTCTTTCTCGGGTTCGAAGTGAAGCAAAGGAGAGAAGGAACCTTCATCAACCAAGCCAAATACACTCAAGAAATTCTCAAGAGATTCAAGCTAAGTGATGTCAAGCTGGCTTCCACTCCAATGCCCACCAAGTGCCAACTTGACATTGATCCCAATGGTAAAGCGGTGGATCAAAAGGTATATCGCTCCATGATTGGCTCCTTGATTTACCTTTGTGCATCTAGACCGGATATCATGTTGAGTGTGGGAATTTTTGCACGGTTTCAAGCCACACCTAAGGAAAGCCACTTTGTGGCGGTCAAGCAAATCTTTCGATATTTGGCTCATACCCCAAACTTTGGCTTATGGTACCCAAGAGGAGCAAACTTCGAGCTTGTAGGATATTCGGACTTCGATTGGGCGGGAGACAAAGTGGATAGGAAGTCCACTTCCGGAGGGTGCCAATTTCTTGGTTGCTCTTTGGTGAGTTGGTCTTCCAAGAAACAAAGATGTGTGTCTCTCTCATCCACCGAAGCGGAGTATGTGGCGGCCGATAGTTGTTGTGCACAACTTCTTTGGATGAGGAAAACTTTAAAGGATTACGGTGTCACTTGTGACAAAGTGCCTCTTTGGTGTGACAATGAAAGTGCCATCAAGATTTCTCTCAATCTGGTCCAACACTTCAAGACGAAGCATCTTGAGATTCGGTATCACTTCATCCGGGATCACATTAGACGATGGGAGATCGAGCTCCACTATGTCAACACTCATGATAACCTTGCATATATATTCACGAAGCCCTTGGATGAAGCAAGATTTCGCGAGTTAAGGCATGAGCTAAATATCATTGATTCGAGCAATGTGACTTGAACCCTTGCACACCCCACCACACTCATCTTGATGTCTAGTTTAGATGTAGGCATGGACATAGGGGGAGTGTTGTTCTCTCAATGAACTTTCCCTCCCCCCATAATGCATAAACTAATCAAACTCTTTCACATTAGCCATTTTTTATGGTACTTGTGCTTCAAAGATGAGTGTTGGTCATGGGCCCAAGGTTAAAATCTTCGCGGCGCCATACTAGTGAACTCAAACATAGGTGGCCTCGGCCACCGCCCTCTCTTGGAGAGGTGTGTGTTTCTCGTTTCCTTTTGTTGGTTTTGTGTGCGCGTTTTCTTCTCGGTTTCTTTTCTTGAGCTAAGCCTTTTTGGCCAGTCCTTTTTGCGGCTGAGCGGTACTACCGCTGTGTGCGTGGTACTACCGCTGATGAGCGTCAAGCGGTACTACCGCCGCGGGGCGGGCGATGGGGGGTTATGTCGAGGCAGGGGAATTGTTTTCTCCCCCATACGCATCCGCCCCCACTCGCTCGTCTTCCTCGTCGCTCCAGCGATGTCTTGCCGTAGGAGGACTTCGGCCGGCCGCCATTTTCGTGCCGTCCCTCTCCATTTCCTCCGGTGGAGTCGATCCCCACCTCGTCCTCTAGCCATGGATGCCGGTATTGCCCCCGCTCCCGTTCTCTCTTTGCCTAGATGTTGCATCTAGTTTTTAGGGGCAATAGGCATTGTTTTTCTTGTCTTTTGGCTATGTCGAGGCTTCAGTAGGATGGAGTTGGCGTCTAGGCCCTTTGGATTGATGTTTGGTATGCTTATTTTTGAATTTGGCATCTCCGGTAGTGCCGGATCTGTCCACGTCAGTAGGGAACTGCCGTTCCCCGTCTTGAGAGGTACTACCGCCCATCCTGAGCAGTACTACCATGCGAGCGGCACTGCCGCGGTTGGGTCGCGGTACTACCGCTGGATGCCCAGTTCCAAAATTTCCTACCACATTTTGATCGATGTTGTTTTGTTTTGGTGGCTTATGCTCTTTCTTTCATTTTGTTTCTTTTGCTCGTGTGTTTGTTTCCAGGTGATGATCATCCTGAGCAGCAGGTCCGCCATGTCAACCCCGGTCATGCAACGTCAAAGCTCTACCGCACATCTGAGTCAGCATGTGGTTCCTTAAGTGCTCCACCGCCACCAGCGGGTGCTTCCTCAAGTGCTCCAAAGCTCTCGAAGAATCTCCTAGCAAGCCAAAGGGGAAGACTGTGCCTGAGATGACTGCCAAGGAATTCTGGGCAAGGCGTCGCCGCAACCCCTATGAGGAAGACCAAGACCCCACTTTGGTCAACCGCCCATTCTAGAACCGCTTTCAGTTTGCCATCTACTTTGATGTGATCAAGGCTAAGAAGAATCTCTATGTTGATATACGCTCCATCGACACGGATGCTATGGAGAAGGACCCTGAGTACTTTGGCGAAGCCCTTCAGATGTGTTCTCAGCTGAACATTCTTAGAATCATGCAGTTCAACAAGGATTTTGATGCAGATTTGGTGGCTCAATTCTGTGCTACTGTCCATCTTGGAACTGATGCATAAAGGACTCTGACTTGGATGACAAATGGCAAGTTGCTTTCTATCAAGTGGAAGGCCTTCATGGAGTTACTTGGGGTGGAATATCACGGGCTTGAGACTCAAGTCGGCTTCCGCCCTCACCGCAATGCTTCCTCCACTCACAAGCAAGCTCCCTGGCCCTACTGTTGTGTGAAGGTTCACCCTGTGACTAAGAAGGAAACCTATGAGCTGTCTACCTTTTTGGACATCCTTCATCGTGTCTTTCGAGAGACTCTCTTCCCTCGCATTGGGAATCTGGATATGGTCCACTCCTATCTCGTGGACATGCTTCTCCTCTGCCAGCATGAGACGGAAGCAAACACTGGCGAGTCTCTGGACATTTCTCATGTTATGTGGTATGAACTTCTTTCTGCCGTTTCTGAGCGCAAGTGCCTGATCTATGGTCCATTCATCATGCTGCTCATTGAGAAGGCCTGGGCACGTGTCTATCCCAAGGTTATGCTGGAAACTAGAGAATTGGTTTCTCATGAGATCAAGCATCTAAGGAAGAAGGACAATTGGGGCACCCCATCTCCTAAATCCAGGGTTCCATCTACTGCTACTGACATGGAGATCGAGGGCGGGGATGATGCCGATGATGACAATGAGGACTATGAGCCTTCTGGAGCAAAGCCCTCGTGGGCAAAGAAGCTCAAGCGCAAGATGAAGAAGCTCTTCTGCATGGAGTCTCATGGTCAGTACATGACTCATGTGGCTGAGAAGCAGGCCAGGGGCGTCACAAGGAGCTCATGCGTTAGCTGTGTGCGACCGTTGCCAGCGGTTCTAAGGGCCAGATCACTGAGGAGGAGTGGATTCAGCAGCATTGTTTGTGGACCGATTCAGACGCCGAGCAGTTTTCGACCGATGACGGTGGTGCAGACGATCCTGTTGGGATGTGATGTTTGAGATCCTCAGCTTGCTATCACCTGGAGCCGTAGCAACGCTCTTTGCCCTTTTGGTGTCTCGATGCCAAAGGGGGGAGAGTTTAGGGATTTGTGTTGTTGCTGTGTTTGCGAGTGTGTCTTTGTGGTTTGGTTGGTGGTGTCGTTGTGTTTTCTCGCCGTTTGCGTTGTTTGGTGTTGTGCTCGTGAGACCTAAGTTCCAGACATATGGTGTGAGGCATATGCTACCTTATCCTTACCTTATTATTATCTAAGTCTTTCTAGTACTTTAGTATCTTATGAGTTGCATGCATATCCTGTTATATACCCTGCTCTCATGTATCCTTTTCTTAGGATGTTGGACTATAAAATATAGGGGGTGTGTTGATCCTAATGTGTGTGTCTTGCATTCCAAAGGCACTACTAACTAGGTGCACACATTCAGGGGGAGTGAGGGAGTCCTGGATTAGGGGATCTCCGGACAGCCGGACTATATCCTTTGGCTGGACTGTTAGACTATGAAGATACGAGATTGAAGACTTCGTCTCGTGTCCAGATGGGACTTTCCTTGGCGTGGAAGGCAAGCTTGGCAATATGGATATGTAGATCTCCTCCCATTGTAACCGACTCTATGTAACCCTAGCCCTCTCCGGTGTCTATATAAACCGGAGGGTTTTAGTCCATAGGACGAACAGACAATCATACCATAGGCTAGCTTCTAGGGTTTAGCCTCTCCGATCTCATGGTAGATCTACTCTTGTACTACCCATATCATCAATATTAATCAAGCAAGGCGTAGGGTTTTACCTCCATCAAGAGGGCCCGAACCTGGTAAAACATTGTGTCCCCTGCCTCCTGTTACCATTCGGCCTAGATGCACAGTTCGAGACCCCCTACCCGAGATCCGCCGGTTTTGACACCGACATTGGTGCTTTCATTGAGAGTTCCTCTGTGCCGTCGCCATTAGGCTTGATGGCTCGTACTATCATCGATAGCGATGCCGTCCAGGGTGAGACTTTTCTCCTCGGAAAGATCTTCGTGTTCGGCGGCTTTGCACCGCGGGCCAATTCGCTTGGCCATCTAGAGCAGATCGAAAATTACGCCCCTGGCCACCAGGTCAGGTTTGGAAGCTTAAACTACACAGCTGATGTCCGCGGAGACTTGATCTTCGACGGATTCGAGCCTCTGCCTTGTGCGTCACGCGGTCACGATGAGTACGATTTAGCTCTACCATCGGACAGTGTTCAGGAGATCGCACCGGCAGCCGCTCCGACCCTCGATTCGGAGCCAGTTGTGCCTTCCGCGGACGGGTGGATGGACCCCGCCATGGAGGCCTTACCCTCAGTGGCGATCCAGCCGAATATCGGCCTTACCTTGCACAAAAGCCGTATTGATAAACTGCCGGATCCTTCTCCGGCCATGGACTCCGAACCGCATGCGCTCGTTCCTATCGAATCCGATTGGGCGCCGATCATGGAGTTTACCTCCACGGATATTTTTAAGCACTCGCCCTTTGGCGACATACTGAACTCATTAAGGTCTCTCTGCTTGTTAGGAGGATCCTGGCCGAACTATGTCCAGCAGGACTGGGATGTGGACGACGAAGAAATTCGTGACCTACCCACCACCCACTTAGTAGCGACTGTCGATGACTTAACCGACATGCTCGACTTCGACTCTGAAGACATCGACGGTATGGACGATGATGTGGGAGGCGAAGAGGAACCATTGCCTACGGGGCACTGGACAGCCACCTCATCATACAATATATACATGGTGGATACACCAAAAGAAGGCAATGGCGACGAGATAGCAGAGGATGACCCCTTCAAGAAGCAACCCAAGCGCCGATGTCAGCGGTGCCGCTCTAAGTCCCGCCAAAGCAAAAGTGGTGATACCGGCATAGGAGATAATAACACTCCGGATAGTGCCGAAGACAACAACAATCCCCTCCAGCAAGATTTAGAGCAGGAGGATGGAGGAGCCAGCCCTCCTGAGAGAGCGGCAGACGGAGAGGAGGAGGATGACAATTACATGCCCCCCTCCGAAGACGAGGCAAGCCTCGGCGACGATGAATTTGCCGTACCAGAGGATCCCGTCGAACAAGAGCGCTTCAAGCGCCGGCTTATGGCCATGGCAAATAGCCTGAAGAAAAAGTAGCAGCAGCTTCAAGCTGATCAAGATCTGCTAGCTGACAGATGGACTGAAGTCCTCGCGGCCAAGGAATATGAACTCGAGCGCCCCTCCAAGAGTTACCCAAAATGCAGGCTGCCACCCCGATTGGAGAAAGAAGCATATGACGCGGCTGATCGGCCACCTCATGGCCACAATAGAGAGGCATTCCAGCCAAAAACTCAGCCCACACTCCGACGCCATTCAAATAAAAAGGCATGGGGAGATACGCCAGACCTGCGAGACATATTGGAGGACAAAGCAAAGCATGCAAGATCGATCTACGGATCACGAGGGCGCGCCACCATGCGAGACGATAAACGTCACGCCGGATACAGTAAAAGTAAATCCGGTCGGGCCGAACACAGCGGGCAAGACCCATTCGAGCTGCGTCACGATATAGCCCAATACAGAGGCGCTGCACACCCTTTATGCTTCACAGACAAAGTAATGGATCATCAAATCCCAGAAGGTTTCAAACCTGTAAATATTGAATCATACGACGGCACTACAGATCCTGCGGTATGGATCGAGGATTTCCTCCTTCACATCCACATGGCCCACGGTGATGACTTACACGCCATCAAATACCTCCCACTAAAGCTTAAAGGAACAACGCGGCATTGGCTTAACAGCTTGCCAGCAGACTCCATTAGCTGTTGGGAAGATCTGGAAGCCGCATTCCTCGACAACTTTCAGGGCACTTATGTGCGACCACCAGACGCCGATGACTTGAGCCACATAATTCAGCAGCCAGAAGAGTCGGCCAGACAATTCTGGACTCGGTTCCTTACAAAGAAAAATCAAATCATCGACTGTCCGGATGCAGAGGCCTTAGCGGCTTTCAAACACAACATCCGAGACGAGTGGCTAGCCCGGCACCTTGGTCAGGAAAAGCCAAAATCTATGGCAGCTCTCGCGACGCTCATGACCCGCTTTTGTGCGGGAGAAGACAGCTGGCTGGCTCGCAGTAATAACATATCAAAGAACCATGGTCCCTCGGATACCAAGGACGGCAATAGCAGGTCACGTCGCAACAAACATAAGCGCCGCATTAACAGCGAAAATACCAAGGATACGACAGTCAATGCTGGATGCAAAGGCTCTAAAGCCGGTCAGCGGAAAAAGCCATTCAAACAAAGTACGCCGGGTTTGTCCAGTTTGGACCGTATACTCGATCGCTTGTGTCAAATACACGACACCCCAGACAAGCCAGCCAATCACACCAACAGGGATTGTTGGGTGTTCAAGCAGGCCGGCAAGTTAATTGCCGAAAACAAGGACAAGGGGCCGCATAGCGATGACGAGGGGGAATCCCGGCAGCCACACACCGGAGGACAGAAGAGGTTTCCCCCACAAGTGCGGACGGTGAACATGATATACGCAACCCACATCCCCAAGAGGGAGCGGAAGCGTGCGCTCAGGGACATATATGCGTTGGAGCCAGTCGCCCCAAAGTTCAACCCTTGGTCCTCCTGTCCGATCACCTTCGATCGCAGGGACCACCCCACTAGTATCCGTCATGGCGGATTAGCCGCACTGGTCCTAGACCCAATCATTGACGGATTTCACCTCACTCGAGTCCTTATGGATGGCGGCAACAGCCTGAACCTGCTTTATCAGGACACAGTGCACAAAATGGGTATAGACCCCTCAAGGATCAAACCCACAAAAACGACCTTTAAAGGCGTCATTCCAGGTGTAGAGGCCCATTGCACAGGCTCAATTACATTGGAAGTGGTCTTCGGATCCCCAGATAACTTCCGAAGCGAAGAGTTAATCTTCGATATAGACCCGTTCCGCAGTGGTTATCACGCGCTGCTCGGGCGAACCACATTTGCTAGATTCAATGCGGTACCGCATTATTCATACCTCAAGCTCAAGATGCCAGGATCTCGCGGAGTTATTACAGTCAATGGAAACACAGAGCTCTCTCTCCGAACAGAGGAGCACACTACGGCCCTCACAGTAGAAGCGCAAAACAGCCTCTCAGGGCAATCCACCAGTTCGACGTTTCAAAACCCGGACACCTTCAAGCGCGCTTGAAGCAATCGGCAAATAGACCGCCTGGCGCGATCTGAGCTCGCGTAGCAATGCAGCCCCCACCCCAGTCCTAGCCAAACGGCAAAGCTCGTGCCACGCGTACATAATTACGCATTAAAAATACCATGGGCACAGGTGGGGAGGGGGCACACTGTGGCACGCCCCAAGACGCGGATTAAACCACACTAGGGGTTTCCCGTTTGGTTATTTTTCTCTTTTTATTTTTCAGGACCTTAATCTCCGGAAACCCTTTCCGGCAGCACTATTGTCGAACACATGATGCAGCAACCAAGGAGGCAGAAAGCTACGTCACACCACGGAATTCCCAGGTGGATTACAGTAACGAGCGAAATATTCGATTTAATATCATTCCTCAGCTTGCCCTTGGAAGGGACATAGTCCTACTCTTTGCTTATCACACTATCTGTATCACTCTGCTTTAACGCAATTTTTTGAATAAACAATGCATGACATTACGACTATTATTGCATTCTTGTTATATATATATATATGTGTGTGTGTGTGTGTGTTCATTAATGACGCCTTGCAACCGTACACTTTGGTACGGCCAATACACCAGGGGCTTACGTACCCCACAATACGGTGTGAAAAGTCCGAACACTTTCACAAGTGCGGCACCCCGAACTTATAGCATTATATGCATCAGCTCCGAATCATGTCTTTGGTCAAATGTTGGGTTTGCTCGGCTCCTATGTTTTGGTACCTTACGTTCCGCTCTATCAGCTAAGGTAGCGCTAGGAGAACTACTGCGATTGTGCCCTAGTTCTGCTGGGTTCAGCACCTCAGTAGAGAAAGCGAAAACTGATTGTCATGATAAGGCGAGAGACTAGTCGCTGTTTGGCGAGGTGTTCGAGTCCCTAAAGACTTATGCCGCTTAGAGCGAGGGGCCGGCCCTGTCTGGCTTAAAGGCGTGTATCACGCCCCGAATTCGGCCTTCCGAATACTAGGGGCTTCGCCGAAATTTAAAATTATAGAATTCTATGGCTAAGTGAGAGTGATAAAGCATTATTAGTCCGGTTGCATTGTTCGTTGTGCTGAGCACCTCACTCGAAGGACCCAAACATGGGAACAAGAGTGCTCAGGTTTATCCCGAACACCCCAGCACTCGTGGCATGGGGGCAGAAGCCGAGGACTAGCCATCTCTCAGATTGGATAAACAGCCAAACAGAAGGCAATATTTTAAATTCAAACAAGCGTTGCATAGCGCATATGAAACAAGTTTTCATACATACATGATTAAACGAGCAAGTATCACTCAAATATTAAATATTTTGAACACTCGTCCGCTATGAGACGGGCACCCGGCAGAACACCCTCGTAGTACATCTCAGGGTAGCGGTGCTCCTTGCCCTCCGGCGGCCCCTCCTTGATCAGCTTCATGGCGTCTAGCTTGACCCACTGCAATTTCACACGGGCGAAAGCCCGGCGTGCACCTTCAATGCAGACAGATGACTTGACGACCTCCAGCCGCGGTCAGGCATCCGCAAGCCGCCTCACCGAGGTGAAGAAGCTGTTCGGAAGGGCGTCGCCAGGCCACAGCCGGACTATAAAGCCCTTCATGGCCTGATCGGCCGCCTTATGTAGCTCGACCATCTACTTCAGCTGGTCGCTCATTGGCACCGGGTGTTCAGGCTCAGTATACTGAGACCAGAATAGCTTCTCCGTTGAGCTTCCATCCTCGGCCTGGTAAAATTGTGCGGCATCGGACATGCTGCGGGGCAAATCTGTGAATGCTCCTGGAGAGCTCCGGATCCGGGTAAGTAATCGGTAATTTACTTTTACATGCTTGCTTTGCATATAGAAAGCCTTACCCGCCGCTATCTTCTTCATTGCGTCGATCTCCTGGAGGGCCTTTTGGGCTTTGGCCTTGGCACTTTTTGCGCTCTCGAGGGCCGCGGCAAGCTCAGACTCCCGCGTCTTTGAGTCAAGCTCCAACGCCTTGTGCTTCGCCACGAGAGCCTGGAGCTCTTGCTGCACCTCGCCCACCCGAGCCTCGTGGTTCTCTCGCTCGGTGCGCTCCTTGGCCGCTTTATCTTCGGCCTTGGTTAGTGCTTGCTTCAGGGTCGCCACCTCGGTCATGGCCCCTGGCAAATATACGATGATCTTGTCATTTTGCAATCGTGTCTTATTTTATATCTACATATCTATAGACAGGGTATTACTTACCCTTGTTCTCCTCGAGCTGCCTCTTGGCAAGGCCGAGCTCTTTCTTGGACCCCTCGAGGTCCTGCTTCAGTACGGCGACCTCCGAAGTCAGTGCGGCGGACGCCAGCAGCGAGGCCTGCATACGCATATTGACATACTTATATTAGACTCCTGCGGTATTATTTGATCCTCTGTGCGGCTTTTCTTTGTGAACACCGAACAAAGCATCAGAGGCTACTGTCTATGCGGTAATATTTTTCCTATATTTTAAAACACTTACCTCAAAGCCTGTTAGAAGGCTGGCACAGGCTTCAGTCAATCCGCTCTTGGCGGACTGAACCTTCTGGACCATTGCACTCATAATAGTACGGTGCTCCTCGTCGATGGAAGCGCTGCGAAGCGCTTCCAGCAGATTTTTCGGCTCCTCTGGATGGACAGAGGTCACCGGCACAGGCATCTTACCCCTCTTGGAAGGAGGTCGCCTGCCCGAGCCTGGAACCACTGGAGGTTCCGGCGCGGTGTTCGGCTGAGGGCCGAACTCGGAGCTCTCAGGGGCCCCGTCCCCTCGGCTCCCGGAGTCCGGAAGGTCGCCTTGAGGCACCTCCGGGACTGTCCCCCCTCGACCCGGTGCCTCTCGAGACAGCACCTCGGCGTCGTCAGCAAGATGAGGGGAGGTGGTGGTCGGGACTGGATCGCTATCCATGTCCGACGAGCCCAGGGAGCCATCCCATGATACATCGATACTGGCTCATGGCGGCCTGCATAATAATATTTGGCGTTAGGGAAAGCAGTGCGACAAAGGAATGCTATGAGTTACTCTGGTATCCGAATACTTACGATCTCCCCAGGGGCTTGGCCCTGGGCAACCACTTGTCTTCGCCTTCGTCGGCGGTGGTGGAGCTGTCCGGAAGGAGAGTCCTTCCCTTCTTGGACCCTTCGGCCCCCCAGTTGGGGCGGCCTTCCTTTTCTTATCTCCCCTAGCTGGAGGGGGAGCCTCTTCTTCTTCCTCATCTTCGGGGGAGGAGTGCGCCGCAGAGTCATCGGACGGAGAGTCCGACGACGCCTAGCGTCGGGAACTCTTTCGGGTTCCCTTGGCCTTCTTGGTCTTCTCCGGCACCGTATAAGGAGCCGGAGACAGCATCTTCGCCAGAAGAGCGTCCGCTGGGCCTTCGGGCAAAGGAGCCGGACAGTCGATCCGTTCGGCCGTCTCCTGCCAGTCCTGTCAAAAGTACAGGAGTTTAGATCCCGCTTGGAGTCAATCTATAAAACATAAGTATCCTGTGAAAGGTAAAGCAGCTTACCGCACTGGCTTGGCGCTTCGCGCTGAATCCGTGACCCTTAGTAATGGGAGGAGGGACCTCGGCGCTTTTGAACAGCACCCTCCAGGCATCTTTGTGAGTTGTGTCGAAGAGCCTGTTCAGAGTTTGGTGCTGCGCGGGGTCGAACTCCCACAAGTTGAAGTCCCGTTGTTGGCACGGGAGGATCCGGCGGTGGAGCATGACCTGGACTACGTTGACAAGTTTGAGCTTCTTGTTCACCATGTTTTGAATACATGTTTGGAGTCCGGTCAGCTCTCCCAAACTACCCCAGGACAGGCCCTTCTCTTTCCAGGAGGTGAGCCGCGTGGGGATGCCAGACCAGAACTCGGGGGCCGCTACCCATGCAGGGTCACGCGGCTCGGTGATCTAGAACCACCCCGATTGCCACCCCTTTATGGTTTCCACAAAAGAGCCCTCGAGCCATGTAACGTTGGGCATCTTGCCCACCATGGCACCTCCGCACTCTGCCTGGCGGCTGCCCACAACCTTCGGCTTGACATTGAAGGTCTTCAACCATAAGCCAAAGTGGGGCTTGATGCGGAGGAAGGCCTCGCACACGACGATAAACGCCGAGATATTGAGGATGAAATTCGGGGCCAGATCGTGGAAATCCAGGACGTAGTAGAACATGAGCCCCTGGACGAATGGGTGGAGAGGGAATCCCAGTCCGCGGAGGAAATGGGTAAGGAACACTACTCTCTCATGGGGCCCGGGGGTGGGGATGAGCTGCCCCTCATCTGGGAGCCGGTGCGCGATGTCGTCGGGCAGGTATCCGGCTCTCCTCAGCTTCTTGATGTCTCCCTCCGTGACGGAGGAGACCATCCACCTGCCTCCCGCTCCGGACATGGTGGGGGAAGGTTGAGGTAGGAAGTGCGGACTAGGGCGCTAGAGCCCAAGTGTGCGAAAATGGATGAGCAAAGGAGGAAGAAGGCGTGGATGAAAAGGTGAATCCTTATCCCTTTAAATGGGCGAACGAAACTATGCGCCCCCCACTAGCCTGGTAAAACTCGCTTATCCCCCAAGCGCCGTAATCGATGGCGCGGTTGGGTTACCCACGCCCGTATTGATGAGAATCCCATAATAAGGGGACACGATCTCTGCTTTGACAAGACGTGTCAAAAAACTGCCTCGCGTTATGTGCGGGGCTAGTTAAAGGAAACGGTTCGAATAATCACCGGGCCATGACATAACGGCATGCTGCCAAAACAAGTCAGCAAATTAGATTTGTGAAAATATTATTCTCTCTACGGTGGTATGTGGAACTTATTTTGCAGGGTCGGACACTATCCTTGTATTCAAATTCTTCCGTGGTGTATTCGGAGGAGGAACCCGCCTTGCAATGCCGAAGACAATACTGCGCGCCGGACTCATCGTCATTGAAGCCTGGTTCAGGGGCTACTGAGGGAGTCCTGGATTAGGGGGTCTCCGGACAGCCGGACTATATCCTTTGGCTGGACTGTTAGACTATGAAGACTTCGTCTCGTGTCCGGATGGGACTTTCCTTGGCGTGGAAGGCAAGCTTGGCAATACAGATATGTAGATCTCCTCACATTGTAACCGACTCTGTGTAACCCTAGCCCTCTCCGGTGTCTATATAAACCGGAGGGTTTTAGTCCATAGGACGAACAGACAATCATACCATTAGCTAGCTTCTAGGGTTTAGCCTCTCCGATCTCGTGGTAGATCTACTCTTGTACTACCCATATCATCAATATTAATCAAGCAGGACGTAGGGTTTTACCTCCATCAAGAGGGCCCAAACCTGGGTAAAACATTGTGTCCCCTACCTCCTGTTACCATCCGGCCTAGACACACAATTCTGGACCCCCTACCTGAGATCCGCCGGTTTTGACACCGACAGGGAGCCCGTCTATATTTTGTAGTTCTAAGTATATTTACTTTCATGTCCTATATTTGTGCAAATCCCTGGTTGTCATCAATCCACCAAAAAGGGGGAGATTGTTAGGGCATATCTCTCTCGATGTAGTTTTGGTGATTGATGACAACATGTTTGCGGACTAATCGTGTGCTTTGAGCATTTCAGAGTTTCATCCTTTGGCACGAAATGATCTCTTTCCACTCGGAGTGTTATTCAAGATGGTGTAGCTCTTTCATTTCTATTTTTGTGGACTAGTTTCGTAGGAGGCACCATACTATCAAGAGGGGGCCTGCTTTGGTAGGGCTAGGGTGGAATCAACACGTGCACATACTTTTCACACCCTCTGAGCCTTTCCGCTTCAATGGAGAGCTCATTCCCCTTCCTTTGTGCTTGTGTTGGATCCCAGCGGTAGTACCACTCAAGAGCCACAGGCGGCAGTACCGCTCGGCAGCGGAAGTACCGCCTGTGGGTCCTCAGCCGTAGTACCACTGCGGCACCGGGCTCCTACCGCGTCGATTCGAGGGGGCGCCTCTCGTGTCGGGTTGTGCGGCACTAAGTAGCGGCAGTAGATGCGGTAGTGCCGCTCGAGAGCGGTAGTACCGCCCTACCACCGAGATAGTACCGCGCAGGGGTCTGAACGGCAGTACCGCGCGGGGGAGCGGTAGTACCACGGTCCCAGCGGTAGTACCGCTGCCCTCAGCGGTAGTACCACCCTCTGCGGGGCTGTTCAGGGGGGTAATGGTTGGATTGTTTCCCTCACTATATAAGGTGGTCTTCTTCCCCAAAGTTGACTTATCTCTTCCCACAAAAGCTCCATTAATGCTCCAAGCTCCATTTTCGCCCGATCTCTCTCCCTAGCCAATCAAACTTGTTGATTTGCTCGGGATTGGTTGAGAAGGCCCCGACATCACTTCCACCAAGAGAAATTTGATTCCCCCACTAATCCTTAGCGGATCTTGTTACTCTTGGATGTTTGAGCACCCTAGACGGTTGAGGTCACCACGGAGCCATAGTCCATTGTAGTGAAGCTTCGTGGTGTTGTTGGGAGCCTCCGATTAAGTTGTGGAGATTGCCCCAACCTTGTTTGTAAAGGTCCGGTCGCCGCCTCCAAGGGCACCAATAGTGGAATCATGACATATCGCATTGTGTGAGGGCGTGAGGAGAATACGGTGGCCCTAGTGGCTTCTTGGGGAGCATTGTGCCTCCACACCGCTCCAATGGAGACGTACTTCCCCTCAAAAGGAAGGAACTTCGGTAACACATCCTTGTCTTCACTGGCTCCACTCTTGGTTATCTCGTACCTTTACTTGTGCAAGCTTATTTGTGTTACTTCCCTTTCTTGCTTGTGTGCTTGGTGCTGTTGCATCATATAGGTTGCTCACCTAGTTGCACATCTAGACAACCTACTTTGATGCAAAGTTTAATTTTGTAAAGAAAACCTAAAAATTGGCAGTTGCCTATTCACCCCCCCCCTCTAGTCAACTATATCGATCCTTTAAAGTGTATTTTTTTGTAGTGTAGGAGGAGCTTTGTTGTTTATTTCTTGTTTCATTCGTTCTTCTTATCCCACCATCTTTCCATGGTATGTATGCCATAATTTTGTGTTCTCATACTCATTTTTTTACATTTTTGCTTTTTCCCCTTTGTGTGCAGTGAGGCAACAACTGGTGGCCAATCAGTTAAACAGAAACAAGCAGCCATGCTACTGCTGCTGCCACCACTTGCACTCTTTCGTCTCATCGCACATCGTCGTCCAATACCGGGGATCCTATTGTGCTGGAAGACTTGAGGAAAACAAGAAGGAGGTGGGTTCTTCTTTTTTGTATTTTTTTGTGATTGAGCTATTTTCATTGTGTCGCAATACGGAATATATTTTCTTCGAAATTTTCATGGTAATTGCAGCATGTTGAGCATGACAACTCATTCATTATCTTAACACTAAATATGTTCTATGCATTCCGTAATCTTAGGCAACCTTACTGTATCCAATGTGGCAACTCTTGTTTGTCCCTCTTGGCAACTCTAACTTTGACACATGGCAACTATTGTTTGTCTCGCATGGCAACTGCTAACTTTGACACACGGCAACTCTTGTTTGTCCCGCATGGCAACTACTAACTTTGACACATGGCAACCATTGTACAACATGTATGTCAATTCCTGCTTTGTTTCATATGGCAACTCTGGCATACCACACATGGCATTTTAAGATGACTGCCATGGCAATCACTTGTTCATGCATCTCACCTTTTTCCTTCACGTGTTATTTTTTAATGGTTGTCTTTTCATTCCCCAATTTTTGTAGGGTAAAGAAGACCAGTTCTCGCTCGGCCAAACATAGTACTAAAGACCCACTAAAACGCATTCACTTGAAGTTGTCAACATCCGTTAATGAAGAGATTCAAGAGCCGCCAGTCGACAAATCTACTGCCAGGCCGTCCACTGTTGCCGCTAGTTCTGATGCATGCAAGCATCCATCTCCGCCGGTTGCAGATGTGCATATTACAACTACAGGCATTGGTACATCTGGCAGCGATGAGTCGGTATCTGCTAGGACTGCTGAGATAGTGCCTACCATGGTGGCACTGAGAGATGTTGTCGTGACCCATGCCACCCGGTCAACAAGTGTTGAAGTGGACGCTCCCGAGCTCAACATAAACAAGGAAGATTCCCTCTCATCTAGTACGGATTCCATGTGTGGGGCTGATGGCACTTATGTGGCCACGAACGAAGGGGCTGCAGGGACATTTCAGTATCAGAGGAGATCCATAGATGACTCACACTGCACAGCTACTACAGCGGCTGCCGGCACACAGGCTGCTACTACAACTGGTTTGTGGGCTGGCCTGCCACCTAGGCTGTAACGCCCCGGATACAACTTTCCATATTTGTAACTCCGACTCTTGCCTTTTCCGGAGATGTGTTGTGAGTTTCCCTTCGTGGTTGGGTTTTGCCTTGTTTTTCTTTTGTCCATGTCATGCATTTCATATCATGTCATCATGTGCATTGCATTCGCATACGTGTTCGTCTCATGCATCCAAGCATTTTCCCCGTTCTCCGTTTTGCAATCCGACACTCCTATGTCCTCCCACGCCCCTTTTTCCTCTTTTCGTGTGCGGGTGTTAAACGTTCTCGGAATGAACCGAGATTTGCCAAGTGGCCTTGGTACACCACCGGTAGACCGCCTGTCAAATTTCGTGCCATTTGGAGTCCGTTTAATACTCCAACGGTTAACAGGGAAACCGCGAAGGCCTCTTGTGTGTTGCAGCCCAACAACCCTCCAAAACGGCCCAATAACCCTTCCAAACCACTTCCATGTCCTCCGTCGTCGGATCACGATCGCGTGGCCGAAAACTACATCTCTTTTGGACACTCCTACCTCCTCCTACCTATAAATTAGTCCCCTCCCCCGAATTTTCGCGGATGAAACCCTAGCCTTCCTCTTCCTCGCGCCGCCGGACATGTCCGCCCGGCGACCGGACGTGTCCGCCGTCGCCCACAGCAAATCCCACCTCTCCACCTGTCCCCGTGCCGCCTCCCACCGCCGCGGCCCTGCAGGCCCATCCGGGGCACGCCCGAGCCCGCGGGAGCTCAGATCCACGCCGCCCGAGCGCCCGGCCCTCGCCGCCGCGCGCTGGCGTCCCCGCGCTCCGCCAGCCAAGCCTCGCCGACCACCCCGCCTCCCGATCTGGTTCCTCTGCCGCCGGCCGCCTTCCTCCGCTTCCCCTGCGCCATCTGCCACCGCCTGCGTCAACGCGCACCTGCGCCGCCTCCTCCGCGGCAACTCCGATGAGCCCGCGCCCCAACTCCGGTGACCCCGCGCCCCACTCCGGCAACACCTCCTCCACGAACTCCGGTGAACATTGGGAACCATGCCGTCTCAGATCCAGATCTGCAAACCCTAAGGTTGACCCCGAATTTTGCCTAAGTCCCTAAATTCAGACATTCTATGCCTCTGTTCATCATGCCATAACTCCGTACCCGGTGCTCCGATTCATGTGCATGATATATCAAAATGTTCATCATGATGTGCTCTTCATTTTGTTCCATTGTGGCCTGCTTGTTTGAGTCCATCTTGATTCCCAAATCGTTGATGCAAGAGTGCTATAAATTGTTAGCTACTGATTCTTAGCAGATTATGAGCATTTGTCCTTTTTGCTACATTTGTTGTGTGCTGCATATGGACATGTACTCTACATGTATTTTGGTCTATGCCATGCCATCTTTACAGGGGTGCTTGCCATGTATTTTTGTGATCTTTGAGGTGACTAGGACAAGCATGCAAAGTAGCCTTCGTGATATTGCTGATTTCAGGATCTCAGGGTTTTGGCTAAGTCTTTGTCTGCTGTTATTTTCATGCCATGTAACCATGTTGCTACAGTGAGATACATGCTTTATTTGAGTTGCTTCAGTAAGGATGATTTGGACATATGGTTGTGCTCTATCCATCCATGTCCCTGTTTGCAATTATGGAGTGCCCTAGCATGACTTAACCTTGCTCTACTTTTGCTATAAAATGTTCCTGGCAGATTGTTTACATGTTAATCAATTTTGCCATGGATGTTGTAGTTGATCCATGCAGGCTATGAACTTGTTCTTGCCATGGTTAGCTTCTTGAACATGTCTTATTGCTGATTATATGCTTATCTTGTCATGCAATACCTTGTGTTGAGTGAATCGAGCTCACAAAGAGGCATTCATAACTCTGTTTTGCCATGCTCAGTTTTCTGCTAAGTCTGAATCTGTTAACGAAACTTGCTATGTTTACATGGGTGCCATCATATCTTCTGATCCTTTTTGGCTTATGGTCAGTAAGGGACTTTTGTTCTATACTTTGAATAGATTCATGCCATGCCTTTTTTTGCTATGAGATGTTCCTGTACCATGTTGTTAGCTTGCTCTAAACATTGCTTCCTGATGTTAATTCCTGACATGTTGGTGTTCTCACTAAGTTTGTGATGCTGATATCTTTTGCACTTTTGGCATGCTTGTTTGAACCTGCTATTGTGTGATTTAGCCGAAGCTAAGTGTTCATCTTTTGTCAAGCATCTTGAGTAGATCACTGCCATGTGCTTTGTTGCTATGGTGGAGTGCAATAGCTTAGTTTCTTGGTGCATTCTCGATGACATCGTGCTGTTAATCGCAGAATTGTGCCATTCTTGTTTTGCTTGCCATTTGCAAACCGTGCATCCGATTCCGGTGATCTTTATATCGATTTCGACCGAAATCAACTCATATTTCCAGCGGCGCACTTGGTTTGCCAAGTTGATGCCTTTATCAATCGTTTCCTTCCGGAGCACGCATATGCATTGCATACCACATCTCGCATATCATGTCATGCTTTGCATCATGTTGCTTGCGCATTGTGCCATGGTTGATTGTTGTTTCCTTTGATTGTGTTCTTGCTTTGGGTATAGCCGGGAGACGAGTACGTGATCGAGCAACCCGCTGAGTACGCTTACGAGGATCAAGCTTTCGTCAACTCTGAGCATTTTGCAGGCAAGATGACCATACCCTCAAAATAACTTCTATCTTTGCTTGCTAGTTGCTCGCTCTATTGCTATGCTGTGATACCTACCACTTGATTTATCAGGCCTCCCATATTTCCATGCCAAGCCTCTAACCCACCTTTCCTAGCAAACCGTTGTTTGGCTATGTTACCGCTTTACTCAACCCCTCTTATAGCGTTGCTAGTTGCAGGTGGAGATGAAATTTGTTCCTTGTTGGAACATGGATTTTGTTGGGATATCATTATTATATCTTGTTTACTTTAATGCACCTATATACTAGGTAAAGGGTGGAAGGCTCGGCCTTATGCCTGGTGTTTTGTTCCACTCTTACCGCCCTAGTTTCCGTCATACTGGTGTTATGTTCCTTGATTTTGCGTTCCTTACGCGGTTGGGTGTTATGGGAACCCCGTGACAGTTCGCTTTGAATAAAACTCCTCCAGCAAGGCCCAACCTTGGTTTTATATTTGCCTAACAACCTATCACCTTCCCTTGTGTTTTTCAGACTCAAGGGTCATCTTTATTTTAACCCCCCCGGGCCAGTGCTTGTCTAAGTGTTGGTCCGAACCAGAGCCACTTGCGGCGCCACCTCGGGGAAACTTGAGGGCTGGTTTTAGCTGTACGTAGTGTTCATCCGGTGTTGCCCTGAGAACGAGATATGTGCAGCTCCTATCGGGATGTCGGCGCATCGGGCGGTCTTGCTGGTCTTGTTTTACCATTGTCGAAATGTCTTGTAACCGGGATTCCGAGTCTGATCGGGTCTTCCTGGGAGAAGGGATATCCTTCGTTGACCGTGAGAGCTTGTGATGGGCTAAGCTGGGACACCCCTGCAGGGTTTTGAACTTCCGAAAGCCGTGCCCGCGGTTATGGGCAGATGGGAATTTGTTAATATCCGGTTGTAGAGAACTTGAAACTAAACTTAATTAAAATGAATCAACCGCGTGTGTAGCCGTGATGGTCTCTTTTCGGTGGAGTCCGAGAAGAGAACACGGTCTCGTGTTATGCTTGAACATAAGTAGTTTCAGGATCACTTCTTGATCACTATTAGCTTCTCGACCGAGCTTTGCTTCTCTTCTCGCTCTCATTTGCGTAAGTTAGCCACCATATATGCTAGTGCTTGCTGCAGCTCCACCTCACTACATTTCCTACCTTTAAGCTTAAATAGTCTTGATCGCGAGGGTGTGAGATTGTTGAGTCCCCGTGACTCACAAATACTTCCAAAACCAGATGCAGGTGTCGATGATGCCAGTGCAGGGGACGCGACCGAACTCAAGTGGGAGTTCGACGAGGGTTCGGGACGTTACTATGTGTCTTTTCCAGACGATCAGTAGAGGAGCCTAGTTGGGGCGATCGGGGATCTAGCATTTGGGGTTGTCTTTCTTTATTTGGTTCCGTAGTCGGACCTTGATTGTATTCTGGATGATGTAATGCTATATTTATGTAATGTGTGAAGTGGCGATTGTAAGCCAACTCTTTATCTCTTTTTTATTCAGTACATGGGATGTGTAAAGATTACCCCTCTTGCAACATGCCTACTATGCGGTTATGCCTCTAAGTCGTGCTCCGACACGTGAGAGATATAGCCGCATCGTGGGTGTTACAAGTTGGTAATAAGAGCCTTCCCCGACTTAGGAGCCCCCCTGCTTGATCGAATCGCTGACGTTGTTGAGTATAGAACAAAATGTTTGGAGTCTTAGGATTATATATATCGGCGAGTAGGATTCTTTTTACTCCTCAGTCCCTTCGTCGCTCTAGTGAGGCCTCCTGACGTAGAGTTTTGACTCTTCTCTCCTCAAATTTCACGAAAAATTTTCTAGGATCACGCGGGTATCTTGGAATCGTTCTGATGGTTTTGTGACGAGAACATTGTTCTTGGTGCCTCCTGACATTTAGGGGTTGTGGCAGTGTCCCGGGGAGTTGAGCTCCGAGGTGTTGTCGTCACAATTTTATCATTGCAGTTCTGGAATACCTGAGTTCGCCGACATTGAAAATCTCTTTTATGCAGTTGTTGGTGAGATAACCTCGACGCCACCCAGTACTGGGGCGGGAGTTTGGGAGTATTGCCATAACTCGTATAACGGATGCTTTTTGAAGGTTGAGGTTAATGATTTCCGAAGGTTTCTTGGTTATGTGTTGAAGGATGGATACAGTTGGATGTAGGGTTTGCTAGTTTTGGGTAAGATATTATGCTCCCCCTATATCCCCAAGACCTGATTGCATAACCAGAAAGTTTTGGGAGTTTATAAGTGGGAATTCAAGTATCACGTAGGATTTCTTTCCAACATACACATGATACGATATGGGATCTATCATATGTTTGTTTCCAGCTTATTTTGCAAGACAATCCTTTGTTTTGTTTTCAGTTGTGGTATTAGAGTTGCTTCAATGTCAAATGTTGATTCCATACCTTCCTTAAGCGGTGTTCTCATATTTCTATGTGAATACCAATCCTTCTTGATCATAGAGGTTGTCATGTTAATTCTTTTCCAACCGGCGTGTTTCTCTTCAAGTGGATCTAATTATTCTTCAACGTCCGCAAGATCCGTTCAAAGTTCTCTCAACGGTGTTTGTTTCATCCGTCCCAAGTTGCCTTTGTTTTACCCACCCTCCCACCCTTTTTCTTCAAGGATTCAGATTTCTTAATCATGTATCCTTTTATTTGTGAGAAGTATCTTCAGTCTTTTCTTTCAATGTTTTACCCGGTGTTTCTTCTGAAGATGCTAAGGGAGCTTCAAGTTCGTCACTCTTCACTCATTTTCTTCTCCGTTGGATTCAATTCAAGCTTTGTTGATCATATCCTTTCATTGTTTCAAATGCTTTCCCAAGCCGGTGCACCTCTTAATCATTCATCTCTCTATTCATATCCGAAGTGCTGAAGATATCTCGAAGAGTGTTTCCACTTGTATTCGTTCAAGCTCTTTCGAGATTGTTATCTCATTCAAGCTATTTAATTCAACCGGCGCAATCTCTCTTTTAAATCATTTCAATGGTGTTTCTTTTGAGTGGGCCCTAACCCACATGTCTTTTCCCAGGATCTTACCAGACTCTTCTATTTTTCTAGAGTTATTCTTAAATTCTTTTCCAAGTTTGATGTAAGAATGAATTATCATCAGTCATATGTCTTCCTCCAAGATCTTTCAAATTCTTTTCATTGTTAGCTAAACCTTTCTATTCGTCATCCTAGAGTATCTCAACAATTCATGGTGGTGTTTCTCGTCGTCATTCTCCGCATTTGAAGATCGAAGAAGAGTTTCTCCTCCAAATCTTACCCGTTCTCTCAAGACTCGTGGTTCTAGCTTCATGCCATCCTCTCATAATTGTTTTCGGTTGTGAGAATTCTTTTCACCCATCCGAAGCAATTCAAGAGTCTTTTCAGTTTGATTCTCCAAAGGTCATCATTTCGGGTTTATTCATTCTCAGTTTTCAGCTATTGTTTTCCCAAATTTTACCGGTGCATCATTCAAGTATTCTATAATAAGTTCGCGATATCTTAGTTCTCTTGCATCTTGATTCACTCAAGTATCTTCGTTCATTTTCAATTCTTACGGCGGTTCGTTCAAGATTTCTTTTCCTTCGTTATCATATCAATTCATTCGTTGTTTCCAAATCCTTCCGGTGGATCATTGAGGACCTTATTCAAGTTTGCGCCACATCTATCTTAATCCTTTCTACGAGAATAAGTTGTATGCAATCCATTTCTTGTCACCAATTTAATTGGTGAAGGATACGCATAACATAATTCCTATTCTTGTTTCATCCAAGTGATTAATTCCTTATTCCGGAGGTTCATCAAAATTCTTGTTTTCTTTTGTTCATCTTTCTTTTTCGGAGTTCCAAGTTTTTCCGCTTTATCTCGTCGCGAAGCTCCATCTAATCATTGCAAGGCTTCTCCCGGAGTTATTTTTAACTGTCCCTTTCATTTGATCATTCCTTTATTACCGGAGTTCTGCATGGAGACTCTACATGGTGGCTCATCAAGGATTCCTTCCATTCTTCATTCGTTCTTCAAGATTTCTCTCGAAGTTTTGATCTGCCAAGCTATACTCTGAAATAAAAATGGTGTTCAACATGTGTCTTGTTTTGAGGAGTTCAAGCTTTCTTCATCTTGCATTCCAAAGTGCAATTCATTCTACCTTATCATTTGAGGTGGTGTTATGTAATTCGTGAAAATTTGAGTTCGGGTTTCATGGTTCAATAGTTGTCATGAATGAGATAGTTAAACCCATCAATTTCTTCGAGCATGAGCTCTTCTCAACCCATCATTCTCTTCATTGGAGTTATCTTGGGTTATATTTCACCTAAATCCTTCCCTAAGGATTGTTTCTATTTATGGTGCTTATAAATGGTCTAAGTTCTTCATTTATCCTCCCGGTGAAATAAGTTTCTCGTCTCCTTGTTCATATCAATCCAATCTATTATTTCCGTTAGTGGCAGAATTTCACCTCAAGATTTCGACGTGTTTTCCATAAGCCCACTACAACCTGTTCTTTTCGTTGTTGGTTTTCCAACAACTCTGTTCGACCCTTCTCCTAAAGATCCTTTTCAAGCTCATTTGAGGTAGAAGATGTTGTTTTCTCCTCCGTTATTTTGATTCCATTCTTACTTCTGTTCTGGAGGCATTGTGATGTTCCTCTTTTCTCTCATCATCTCGAATGGTGAGGATCATGTTCTTTTCTTGCTTATCCATTTAACCGGAGTGGTTTCAATATCTATCTTATCACTAAACCTCTTGGTTCTCGTCGTATCCCATGTTCCTCTTTTCTAACGGAGTGTTTTCAATTTCGATCATCTTTGATGTATTCTTTCATTCAAGTTGTTCAACCTCTCAAGGTTCTTTGGTTTCACTTGTTTTTCAAAGAAGCAACTTAGTTTTACCTCTTATCTTCCTCTTCCTTTTCCCTCCGGTGCCATCCTAGATCTCGGGATGAGATCCTTTCGTAGTGGTGGAGTGTTGTAATGCCCCGGATACAACTTTCCATATTTGTAACTCCGACTCTTGCCTTTTCTGGAGATGTGTTGTGAGTTTCCCTTCGTGGTTGGGTTTTGCCTTGTTTTGCTTTTGTCCATGTCATGCATTTCATATCATGTCATCATGTGCATTGCATTTGCATACGTGTTCATCTCATGCATCCTAGCATTTTCCCCGTTGTCCGTTTTGCAATCCGACACTCCTATGTCCTCCGGCGCCCCCTTTTCCTCTTTTGGTGTGCGGGTGTTAAACGTTCTCGGAATGGACTGAGATTTGCCAAGTGGCCTTGGTACACCACCGGTAGACCGCCTGTCAAATTTCGTGCCATTAGGAGTTCGTTTGATACTCCAACGGTTAACCGGGGAACCGGGAAGGCCTCTTGTGTGTTGCAGCCCAACACCCCTCCAAAACGGCCCAATAACCCTTCCAAACCACTCCCATGTCCTCCGCCGTCGGATCACGACCGCGTGGCCGAAAACTACACCTCTTTTGGACACTCCTACCTCCTCCTACCTATAAATTAGTCCCCTCACCCGAATTTTCACGGATGAAACCCTAGCCTTCCTCTTCCTCGCGCCGCCGGACATGTCCGCCCGGCAACCGGATGTGTCCGCCCTCGCCCACAGCCAATCCCACCTCGCCACCTGTCCCCGCGCCGCCTCCCACCGTCGCGGCCCTGCAGGCCCATCCGGGGCCTGCCCGAGCCCGTGGGAGCTCAGATCCGCGCCGCTCGAGCGCCCGACCCTCGCCGCCGCACGCCGGCGTCCCCACGCTCCGCCAGCCGAGCCTCACCGACCACCCCGCTACCCGATCCGGTTCCTCCACCGCCCCTGCACCGTCCGCCACCGCCCGCGTCAACGCACGCCCGCGCCGCGTTCTCCGCGGCAACTCCGGTGAGCCTGCGCCCCAACTCCGGTGACCCCGCGCCCCACTCCGGCAACACCTCCTCCACGAACTACGACAAACATTGGGAACCGTGCCATCTCAGATCCAGATCTGGAAACCCTAAGGTTGACCCCGAATTTTGCCTAAGTCCCTAAATTCAGACATTCTATGCCTCTATTCATCATGCCATAACTTCGTGCCCGGTGCTCCAATTCATGTGCATGATATATCAAAATGTTCATCATGATGTGCTATTCATTTCGTTCCATTGTGGCCTGCTTGTTTGAGTCCAAATTGATTCCCAAATCGTTGATGCAAGAGTGCTATAAATTGTTAGGTGTTTATTCTTAGCAGATTATGAGCATTTGTCATTTTTTCTATATTTGTTGTGTGCTGCATATGGACATGTACTCTACATGTATTTTGGTCTATGCCATCTTTACAGGGGTTCTTGCCATGTATTTTTGTGATCTTTGAGGTGACTAGCACAAGAATGCAAAGTAGCCTTCGTGATATTGTTGATTTCAGGATCTCAGGATTTTGGCTAAGTCTTTGTCTACTGTTATTTTGATGCCATGTAACCATGTTGCTACAGTGAGATACATGCTTTATTTGAGTTGCTTCAGTAAGGTTGATTTGGACATATGGTTGTGCTCTATCCATCCATGTCCCTGTTTGCAATTATGGAGTGCCCTAGCATGACTTAATCTTGCTCTACTTTTGCTATAAAATGTTCCTGGCAGATTGTTTACATGTTAATCAAATTTGCCATGGATGTTGTAGTTGATCCATGCAGGCTATGAACTTGTTCTTGCCATGGTTAGCTTCTTGAACATGTCTTCTTGATGATACTATGCTTATCTTGTCATGCGATACCTTATGTTGAGTGAATCGATCTCGCAAATAGGACTTCATAACTCTGTTTTGCCATGCTCAGTTTTCTGCTAAGTCTGAATCTGCTAACGAAACATGCTATGTTTACATGGGTGCCATCATATCTTCTGATCCTTTTTGGCTTATGGTCAGTAAGGGAATTTTGTTCTATTCTTTGAATAGATTCATGCCATGGCTTTTTTTGCTATGAGATGTTCCTGTAGCATGTTTTTAGCTTGCTCTAAACATTGCTTCTAGATGTTAATTCCTGGCATGTTATTTTCTCTAAGTCTGTGATGCTGATATCTTTTGCACTTTTCCCATGCTTGTTTGAACCTGCTATTGTGTGATTTAGCCGTAGCTCAGTGTTCATCTTTTGTCAAGCATCTTGAGTAGATCACTGCCATGTGCTTTGTTGCTATGTTGGAGTGCAGTAGCTTAGTTTCTTGGTGCATTCTCGATGGCATCGTGCTGTTAATCGCAGAATTGTGTCATTCTTGTTTTGCTTGCCATTTGCAAACCGTGCATCCGATTCCAGTGATCTTTATATCGATTTCGACCGAAATCAACTCATCTGTCCAGCGGCGCACATGGTTTGCCAAGTTGATGCCTTGATCAATCTTTTCCTTCTGGAGCATGGATATGCATTACATACCACATCTCGCATATCATGTCATGCTTTGCATCATGTTGCTTGCGCATTGCACCGTGGTTGATAGTTGTTTCCTTTGCTTGTGT
The DNA here is from genome assembly GCF_056163025.1 of Triticum urartu. Classification (NCBI taxonomy): domain Eukaryota; kingdom Viridiplantae; phylum Streptophyta; class Magnoliopsida; order Poales; family Poaceae; genus Triticum; species Triticum urartu. The sequence continues at coordinate 300,032,918 of NC_141877.1, forward strand.
TCTTGCTTTGGGTAGAGCCAGGATACGAGTACGTGAACCTGTTGAGTACGTTTACGAGGATCAAGCTTTCGTCAACTTTGAGAATTTTGCAGGCAAGATGACCATACCCTCGAAATCACTTCTATCTTTGCTTGCTAATTGCTCGCTCTATTGCTATGTTGCGATACCTACCACTTGCTTTATCAGGCTTCCCATATTGCCATGTCAAGCCTCTAACCCACCTTTCCTAGCAAACTATTTTTTGGCCATGTTACCGCTTTGCTCAGCCCCTCTTATAGCGTTGCTAGTTCCAGGTGGAGATGAAGTTTGTTCCTTGTTGGAACATGGATTTTGTTGGGATATCATTATTCTGTATTGTTTACTTTAATGCACCTATATTCTTGGTAAAGGGTGGAAGGCTCGGCCTTATGCCTGGTGTTTTGTTCCACTCTTGCCGCCCTAGTTTCCGTCATACCGGTGTTATGTTCCTTGATTTTGCGTTCCTTACGCGGTTGGGTGTTATGGGAACCCCTTGACAGTTTGCTTTGAATAAAACTCCTCCAGCAAAGCCCAACCTTGGTTTTATATTTGCCTAACAACCTATCACCATCCCTTGGGTTCTGCAGACTCAAGGGTCATCTTTATTTTAACCCCCCCCCCCACAGGCTAGTGCTTGTCTAAGTGTTGGTCCGAACCAGAGCCACTTGCGGCGCCACCTCGGCAAAACTTGAGGGATGATTTTAGTTGTACGTAGTGTTCATCCGGTGTTGCCTTGAGAACGAGATACGTGCAGCTCCTATCAGGATGTCGGCGCATCGTGCGGTCTTGCTGGTATTGTTTTACCATTGTCGAAATGTCTTGTAACCGGGATTCCGAGTCTGATCGGGTCTTCCTGGGAGAAGGAATATCCTTTGTTGACCATGAGAGCTTGTGATGGGCTAAGTTGGGACACCCCTGCAGGGTTTTGAACTTTCGAAAGCGGTGCCCATGGTTATGGGCAGATGGGAATTTGTTAATATCCGGTTATAGAGAACTTGAAACTAAACTTAATTAAAATGAATCAACCGCATGTGTAGCCATGATGGTCTCTTTTCGGTGGAGTCCGAGAAGAGAACACGGTCTCGTGTTATGCTTGAACGTAAGTAGTTTCAGGATCACTTCTTGATCACTATTTGCTTCTCGACCGAGCTTTGCTTCTCTTCTCGCTCTCATTTGCGTAAGTTAGCCACCATATATGCTAGTGCTTGCTGCATCTTCACCTCACTACCTTTCCTATGTTTAAGCTTAAATAGTCTTGATCGCGAGGGTGTGAGATTGCTGACTCCCCGTGACTCACATATACTTCCAAAACCAGATGCAGGTGCCGATGATGCCAGTGCAGGGGACGCGACCGAACTCAAGTGGGAGTTCGACGAGGATTCGGGACGTTACTATGTGTCTTTTCCGGACGATCAGTAGAGGAGCCCAGATGGGGCGATTGGGGATCCAGCATTTGGGGTTGTCTTTCTTTATTTGGTTCCGTAGTCGGACCTTGATTGTATTCTGGATGATGTAATGCTATATTTATGTAATGTGTGAAGTGGCGATTGTAAGCCAACTCTTGATCCCTTTCTTATTCAGTACATGGGATGTGTAAAGATTACCCCTCTTGCGACATGCCTACTATGCGGTTATGCCTCTAAGTCGTGCTCGGACACGTGGGAGATATAGCCGTGTTGTGGGTGTCACATAGGCATAGCCCCCGCAAGCATCCTGCATAGTCATCCAATGTATTGGAGATACTTAAGAGCAGAGGTGACACCTATTATGTGTCCGCTTCCACACTTTTCCCACCTTTTGCACAAAGCAAAGCGGTGGACAAGACGGAAGTTCGTAATACAACAGGTGAAGGTGGTAAGTAGTGTACCAATTAAGGAGATGGACGTTCAGAGCAGACGACGTACTCTATTGCCGAAGAGAACCCCAGTTTAAATCTGCGTACTTCTAAGCTCCATGTCAACATCGGTGTCCCGTACAGCCCAAACAAGAAGATAGTCAAGAAGGTTGTGATTGAAATCCCTGACAGCATGCCCCACCCATCTAATAAGCCTGATGATTGTGTAGCAGATGAGAGTGACATGTTTGTTGATCTGTCACCTCTAGATTCTGCTAACAGTTTGTTCAAAAATTGGCTGATCAGCAGGAGAGGCACCCAATGGTTTTCACCCCACCAAGCTTCAGACTTGGGATTGATTGCACTCAAGCTGAACCAGTCATCGACCCTATGCCCTGTTGCTTTTGCTTTCCCGGCTGGCACGGTCCTGATGATGGCGCAAGCCGTTGCTAATGGCAGGAAGGCTGTGAAGGTTGCAGACCCAGTAGTGCAAGGTAAACTCTTTTTTGTTCACCTTTATTCTACCTATTTTCTTATCTTCATGGCAAGTTTAGTTTGAATTCTGATGGCAAATCTTATGTTATGTACAAGGACATTTCAGTTGATATTTCATGGCAACTTCTATGTTTGAAGTTTTTCTTTCTTTGTCTGCATGAACCTCGACTGTCATGGTAATTGTAGTTTGATGTAACTTTTGCTGGTTCCACAATATGTAGATGGAACTTGCAGTTAACCTAACTTGGTAGATGTTGTTCATATAACATCGCAAATGATATTATTCTGACATGCCAACTACTGGTTAGATTGGCACGGCCAAACCCCTCTCGACCACATATGGTTTCTGTAGTTGTTGTCACATGGCAACTGCAATGCATTGCACATGGAAAATCTTATTTCTAATTGACAATTGAAAACAACATTTTCCTCTTACCATGACAGTTCACAGTTCAATATTTGCACAAGAACTTGTTGTGTCCAATTTTCTTACCCCCTTGTTATTTCTTTCAGTAACCCCTGTGGAGATTTCGCCGTCCCTTGATGAATCTTACCGTAGGATTGAGCAGGATGCCTTAAATAGGAGGTCATCGCGCAATCAGGGCCAATCAAGTTTTGACGCTCCTGCTGCACTAGTACCTGAAGATATTGTCAGTAGTGCAACCCTTGGTTTTGTGAGGAAGACGAGGGTAGTTCACCCATCATCAGCAGATGACTTTGAGTCCGATATTCTGGCTACATAGGAGGACGCCACCTTCTGTGGATTTTTATTTGTATGATGAGTGTAAGGAGATGTCACTTTATGACTTTTGTGGGGTTTGCAAGTTGCCCTTTGAGGGCAGCATAGAGGAACCACATCGTAATGATGTGGAAGGATTTATTGATATGATCGTTGTAGGGAAGACGAGGAACGTTTCGGATGCAAGAATTACTAGCATACATTTTCTTGTTCTAAGTTACTTTGCAATATTTGCTAGTAGATGCTTGATTGGTCGCGGGAACTGTGGAAACCTTAGTGCCCTAATATTGTCATTTTGCGCCATGCTTTGTTTCGTGATACCACTTTTAGTTTAGGCGCTATTGTTGCTAAGCGGTTAAATCTGAACCGTACGAAGGGTCCCATCTTTGGAGGTATCTTTGCTTCACGTCTTGCTAAATATTTTGAGATACCTATTAGACACTATGAGAAAGAGGAAAAGTTGATGCCTCCTATTTTTCTAGATTATAAGAGTATGAAAGCACGTGATTTTATTCTTAAGAATAAGAAGAAGATGCTTAACTATAGACTGATATTTGATAAGAATTATTTTGAGACTATTACCATGCCTGCTCCCTATTTGTTCAACATATTGATCTTTGCTTAGTTACTTTTCCGTTGCCACTGTTACGCTTGCTACAAAACTGCTACCGTTACTTTTGCTACCGTTACCGCTACTATCATATTACTTTGCTGCTAAATACTTTGCTGCAGATATTAAGTTTTCCAGGTGTTGTTGAATTGACAACTCAGCTGCTAATACTTGAGAATATTCTTTGGCTCCCCTTGTGTCGAATCAATAAATTTGGGTTGAATACTCTACCCTCAAAAACTGTTGCGATCCCCTATACTTGTGTGTTATCAAGACTATTTTATGGCGCCGTTGCCGGGGAGCATAGCTCTATTCTTTGAGTCACTTGGGTGTGACGCCCCAAGACCGACGCGCCAGGTGTCTTCCAGTTATTCATTGTTGTTGCCTTGTCTTTTGCTCGCGTGTCACCTCTTGCCAGGTCATCATGTGCATTGCATCATCATGTTTTCAAAACTTGCATCCGTCCGGATCTTCCGGTTCTCTCCGTTGTCCGTTCTGAGCCCAGACACACTTGCACGCGCCCGCGACACGTCCGAAATAGTATTTTATAAGTGGCCGAAAAATGTTCTCGGAATGGGATGAAAGTTGGCGTGCGGTGCTGTTATGTTGTTAGTAGGTCGCCTGCCAAGTTTCATCGCATTCGGAGTCTGTTTGACGCCCCAACGGATAACTATAGCGACAATATAGTTGGTCTAACGTCGGACGTTTTCGGTCTCCGGAAACAGTCGTCGGGTCTCTCTCTTCTCTTCTCCCAGCCCACAACTAGATCTCTAAGCCCCCCTTCGATTGGAACCACCGGATCGCGATCGGATGCTCCGAAACGCTCTCAAAACCCCTCCAAACCATAATCCTAACCCCCCTGCCCTATATAAACCACCTCCCCTTCCATTTTGGGCAGCTACCTACCCCCCTCCTATAATTCCGCGCCCCTAATCATCAGCCGCCGCCTCCACCTCGTTTTCCGGCGCCGCCCAGCCGCACCCTGCCACTTGGCCCCACCGCCCTCGTGCCCCAGACCAATCCGTGCGCGCCATGTCGCCCCAGCGCCCGCTCCAGCCAACCCCAACGCGCCACGCGTTCCTCCCCTGCGCCGCACTTCGCCGCAGCCCGCATGGCCCATCAGCGGCCTGCCCGTGCCGATCAGGGCCCGAAGCCGCCCAACGCCCCTGGCTCCCGCGCCTCTCTCTTCAGCACGCAGCGCCGCCGCTGGCCGCTCCTTCGCCGGAGCAGCACCCCGTCAGACCTCGCCGTCGTCGAACTCCAGGCCCGAGGCGCCGCTCCCTTCGCCCCAACGTCACTCGGCTCCTGCACCCCTGCCTGCTACGCCGCTCCCTAAAGTTCGTCATGCGCCGCCGCAGTGGATCGGGAGGTCCCGATCCAGTCGCCCTCGCCCCGTTGACCTCGCCGGAGTCCGCCAACTTCGCCGCTCATCTCCCTGACCATCCTCGTCGTCAGATCCGGTGCCCTTGCGTCGCCTCGAGGCCGGATCCGCCGCCCCGCACCCGTTCCCGGCCTCCATCACCCTTCCCCGTCGTTGCCGCCCTTGCCTCCCGTCGGGCGAAGGGAGAGGACGAGCATCGCTGGGCTGCCTCCCTCGCACGCGCGTGGGCCGGCCTCGCCCCGGCCCAGCAGCGCCCTTCGTCCCCCTGGGTCGGCCCTTCTCCTCCTCTGCTGTGCCGACCTGGGCCATGGCCCGTGGGTGAGCAGCCCCTCCCTCCACTCTCCTGTGCATCTGGCCCAGCTGTTTTGGCCCATGTCATTTTTATTCCTCTTGGCGATTTTGTCTATTATCCAGAGTTTTGCTAGTTTTACAGTATAGCCCATGTTCTTTTTGCATTTAATAACTCACTAACCATGCATCACATGTAAAAACTTAATATATGAAAAATGCTTAGAACTTTGTGTAGGTCCATAATATGCCACTTTCATCTATGTTTAAAATGTTGTTTGATTAAATTTGCTCAAATGCCATGCTAAAATGCTTTAATTCATAACTTAATAACCGTAGCTCCAAACCTAACAAACTTTATATGTAAATGGGGTAGAAAAATGCATAGATTATCGTAGTGACCTTACTTTGCATGTTTAACAACTCTAAAATATGGTTTAGGGCAAAACAGTATCAAACCTAAAATATGCACATGAGGAGTTTCTGGACTTGTTGTTTGTTGTTCCGGCCTCATTTAAACTTGCCTAGATAGGTAGTTTTCTTTTGCTTCACCCCTTGCCATGTTAATCAGCATTTAATATTGTTGGGTACATAAACGAGATCGAACTAAATAAACGAATGTGGTGCTTCGTCAATATGCAACTCGTTGCATGTTGAGCTCCACTTAATTTGTAGGATTGTTTGTGCACTTTGCCATGCCATGTATCATTAAACCGGACATGCATCATACTTGATTGTGCATCATGCCATGTTCATGTGTTGGTTGTTTACTATTGTAGCGCCCTCGATGCGGCTATATCTCCCACGTGTCGAGGCACGACTTAGAGGCATAACCGCATTGAAAGCAATGTCGCAAGTCAGGAAATCATCACACATCCCATGTACATGAATAATATAAAGGGGAGGTACATAGTTGGCTTACAATCGCCACGTCACATCAAAGTACATAAATAACATCCATCATACAAATCACTCATGGCCCGACTACGGTGCCGAAATAGAAAAGACCCCCAACATGCGACAAGGCCCTGAATCGATAACCCCAACTAGGCACCACTACTGATCATCCGGAAAGGACACGTAGTATCACTGAGATTCCTCGTCGAACTCCCACTTGAGCTCGTAATCGTCATCTGGAGCGGAAACACCTGGACCTGCATCTGGAGTTGTAGTATCCGTGAGACACAGGGACTCAGCAATCTCACACCCTCGCGATCAAGACTATTTAAGCTTATAGGAATGGGTGAGGCAAATATATGTGGAGCTGCAGCAAGCGACTAGCATATATGGTGGCTATCTTATACGCAAAAGAGAGCGAGAAGAGGAGGCAAGCGCGAGCGAGAAACTAGAAGGAACAACCTGCGCAAACATAACTCCAACACCGTGTCCACTTCCCGGACTCCGCCGAGAAGAGGCCATCACGGTAACACACACGGTTGATTCATTTTAAATTAATTAAGGTTCGGTTATCTACAACCGGACATTAACAAATTCCCATCTGCCCATAACTGCGGGCACGGCTTTCGAAAGTTCAATCCCTGCAGGGGGTCCCAACTTAGCCCATGACAAGCTCTCACGGTCAACGAAGGAATAGACCTCCACCCGAGTCACACCGATCAAACTCGGTAACCCGGTACAACAAGACAGTTCGACAGGTTAAAACAAGACCAGCAACACCGCCCGAATGTGCCGACAAATCCCGATAGGAGTTGCACATATCTCTTTCTCAGGGCACACTCAGATGAGACATCCTACGAGTAAAACCAACCCTCAAGTTGCCCCGAGGTGGCCCCGCAGTCTACTCGGTCGGACCAACACTCAGAGGGAGCACTGGCCCGTGGGGGGCTAAAATAAGATGACCCTTGAGTCTGCAGAACCCAAGGGAAAGAAAAGGGTAGGTGGAAAATGGTAAAACCAATGTTGGGCATTGCTGGAAAAGCTTTAATCAAGGCGAAATATCAAGGGGTTCCCATTATAACCCAACCGCGTAAGGAACGCAAAATCCGGGAACATAACACCGATATGACGGAAACTAGGGCGGCAAGAGTGGAACAAAACACTAGGCGAGAGGCCGAGCCTTCCACCCTTTACCAAGTATATAGATGCATTAAGATAACATAGCAATATAATGATATCCCAACAAGTAAATAAATGTTCCAACAAGGAACGGCTCCAATCTTCACCTGCAACTAACAACGCTATAAGAGGGGCTGAGCAAAGCGGTAACATAGCCAATCAACGGTTTGCTAGGAAATGGTGGGTTAGAGGTTTGACATGGCAATTGGGAGTATGACAAGCAAAAGGTAGGCATCGTAGCATTGGCAAAGCAAGAGCGAGCAAACTAGCATAGCAAAGATAGTAGTGATTTCGAGGGTATGATCATCTTGCCTGCGCAGTTGTCAAAGTTGACTGGATCCTCACAAGCAAACTCAACGGGCTCCTCGGTAGCGAACTCGTCTCCCGGCTCTACCCAACAAGACAAACAAGCAACAAGGATACAATCAACCACGTGCAAGACCAAGCAATATGATGAAATGATGATATGCTATGCGGGATGCGATGCGGGATGCAAAATGCAAGATATGACAAGAAATGCATGAACCTGGCCTCAACATGGAATTCCAAGGGTGCCACTGGATAGAGGGGATGAAATCGCTTGAAAACGATATAAGGATCATTGGAATCGGAGCTACGGTTTGGAAATGGCAAGCGTTTTAAGATATGACACCGGTCTGCGATTTACAGCAAGTAGGCATCTAAATGCAACGAAATGAACATGCTACAGCCACCAAACATGAAAACAAAATACATGAAAGTGATGTACACAAGATTCTTAACAAAACACTAGCACTGATCCATAGGCAAATTCATCCATTAAGAGGTTCAACCAAGCATGGCAAAAACGCAAACGCAAAACAGATTCCAGACTTAGTGAAATTAACACTAGCCTGAAATTTCAGATCACGAAGCTCTCTTCGGAGCAGCAAAACAACACGATAGAAAACCTGAACATGACAAGTAAGAAAATGGAATGGAGCTACTCAACAATCTTAACGAAACACCCAAAGTGACCTAGGGCCAAAAGGGTTCACAAAATACTCTACCGAGCACACGAACATAGCTCGAACACAATCAGTTTTCAGACTTAGTGAAAACTGAGACATGCTGAAATATAACCCACGAAGGCATGTAAACGAGCTCGATGCACTCACTACGGTGCAAGTCATGGCAAGGAAATCATATATCCAGCAAGAAGGCACAATATTCTAGCTACACAAGGCAAGAACAAAGGCATAGCATGCATGGATCACTAACAATAGCACCGGCAAAATCGCAAACGAGTTGACGATCTGCCCAGATTAACAACGAAGCAAAAGTTGAGCTCGATTGAGTCAACCTAGAACACACCATATATGTAAAAAAAGACATGGATGGATAGATCATAACATAAATATCAAAACTCCCTTACTGATCATCCTCAAAAGAGGCACGGATCACTAGGAAACAAGCTGGACATATAGCATCATGAACTAAAATATCCCAGACTTAGTGAAAACCACTAAGTCCCTGAAATCAGCAATCTCAGGTACCTCTCTTCGCAAGCTTGCACAAGACAACACACACATCCTAAAAATGCATGGGTGGCACCTCTGGAAAGAAGACAAAATGCTTAACAATTTATCCCAAAGGGGCACAGGCATATCATGCACAAATTAAACATGGCAAAAATGACAAAAGTGCATGATGAACTAACGGATCTGCAATTTAACTCACGAAGCCTCTTTCTAACAGAATTTTGGGCAACAAGATGAACTCAAATGCAAATGATCCAATGGAATGAAATGATGTACATGTCGAGGCGAAGATTTTGATATATAATATGCCCAAAACGGAGCTACGGTTGCGGAGATACAAGCAGTCAAAGGTAGCACGAAAATTAGGGTTTCGGGGGAGAGGGGTCAACCCAGATCTAGATCCAGCGGCACGGATTACGAGGCGGCCGGGGCACTGTAGCGGCACGGCTGCCGAGGTTTGCCGGGAATGGTGGGGACGGCGGCCGGAGCAGCGGGGAAGGCCCGGGCCCGGAGGAGAGGACGGCGGCCGGAGGTGGAGCGGCGTCCTACGGCGGCGCGGGCCACCGGAGGAGGTCGAGGCGGCGGGGCCCGGCGCGGTGGCGCCGGCCGGCGACGGCGGTAGCGCGCGGCCGGGGACGGGCGGCGGCGGGGCGCCGGCGACGAGGAAGAAAAGCGGCGGGGCGCTGGCGCGAGGCGGCGGGGGAGATGGGCCACGGGGGCCGGGCGCGGGCCAGGCGGGCCGGCGGCGATGCGGTCCCGCCCCGGGGACAGGTGGCGGCGAATGGTTGGCTGGCGGCGGCGGGGCGGACGGTGTCCGGTCGGATCCGGACACGTCCGTCGGTGGGGGGGGGGTTTGATCTGCTTTTTTTTAGGAGGAGGACGGGGAGGAAGACGAGATCCGAAAATGGGGGGCCTTTAAATAGGCATAAGTGGAGCTAGGAGAGTCCAAATGAGGTGCGGTTTTCGCCCACGCGATCGTGATCGAACGCTCTAAGACATGGAGTAGAGTTTGGTGGGTTTTGGGACAAATTTGGAGGGTGTTGAGCTGCAACACACACAAGGCCTTTTCGGTCCCTCGGTTAACCGTTGGAGTATCAAACGAAGTCCAAATGATACGAAACTTGACAGGCGGTATACCGGTAGTAAACCAAGGCCGCATGGCAAGTCTCGGTCCAATCCGGAAATGTTTGAACCCCACACACGACAGAAAGCTAGAAATGGCCACCGGAGGAGAACGAAGCGCCGGAATGCAAAACGGACAACGGGGAAAATGCTCGAATGCATGAGATGAGCATGTAAGCAAATGAAATGCCCGAGATGACATGATAAGAGATGCACGAAAAAGAAAAACAACACACGGAGACAAATACCCGAACCCGAGAAATAAATATAACTTAGCACCGGAGACGGCAAGAGTTGGATACAAATATGGAAAGTATATCTGGGCGTTACAACTATGTTGTTTGCTTCTTTCCGGTGTTGCTTCTTCAGGTTAGTTCCGATAACGTCGCGTTGTGAGGATCCGTTCGACTACGTCCGTTTATCTTCTTCATGGACTCGTTCTTCTTCCTTGTGGGATTTCAGGCAAGATGACCATACCCTCGAAATCACTTCTATCTTTGCTTGCTTAGTTGCTCGCTCTATTGCTATGCCGCGATACCTACCACTTGCTATATCATGCCTCCCATATTGCCATGACAAGCCTCTAACCCACCTTACCTAGCAAACCGTTGTTTGGCTATGTTACCGCTTTGCTCAGCCCCTCTTATAGCATTGCTAGTTGCAGGTGAAGATGGAGTTTGTTCCATATTGGAACATGGTTATTGTTGGGATATCACAATATATCTTATTTACTTAATGAATCTATATACTTGGTAAAGGGTGGAAGGCTCGGCCTTATGCCTGGTGTTTTGTTCCACTCTTGCCACCCTAGTTTCCGTCATACCGGTGTTATGTTCCTTGATTTTGGGTTCCTTACACGGTGGGTGTTATGGGGACCCCTTGACAGTTCGCTTTGAATAAAACTCCTCCAGCAAGGCCCAACCTTGGTTTTACCATTTGCCTCACCACTACCTACTTTTCCCTTCGGAGTCGCTCTCCCGAGGGTCATCTTTATTTTACCCCCCCGGGCCAGTGCTTCTCTAAGTGTTGGTCCGAATCGGGTAGCCTGCGGGGCCACCTCGGGGAAACTCGAGGGCTGGTTTTACTCGTAGCTTGACTTATCCGGTGTTGCCCTGAGAACGAGATATGTGCAGCTCCTATCGGGATGTCGGCGCATCGGGCGGCTTTGCTGGCCTTGTTTTAACATTGTCGAAATGTCTTGTAACCGGGATTCCGAGACTGATCGGGTCGTCCTGGGAGTAGGAATATTATTCGTTGACCGTGAGAGCTTGTGATGGGCTAAGTTGGGACACCCCTGCAGGATTTTGAACTTTCGAAAGTCATGCCTGCGGTTATGGACAGATGGGAATTTGTTAATGTCCGGTTGTAGAAATCTTGAAACTTAACTTAATTAAAATGCATCAACCGCGTGTGTAGCCGTCATGGTCTCTTTCCGGTGGAGTCCGGGAAGTGAACACGGCTCTTGTGTTATGCTTGAACGTAAGTAGTTTCAGGATCACTTCTTGATCACTTCTAGTTCACGACCGTGCATTGCTTCTCTTCTCGCTCTTATTTGCGTATGTTAGCCACCATATATGCTAGTGCTTGCTGCAGCTCCACCTCATAGCCTTTTCCTACCCATAAGCTTAAATAGTCTTGATCTCGCGGGTGTGAGATTGCTGAGTCCCCGTGACTCACAGATACTTCCAAACAGTTGTAGGTGCCGACGATACCAGTGCAGATGACGCAACTGAGCTCAAGTGGGAGCTCGATGAAGATCGTGTTCGTTGTGTTGTTTCGTTTCCACTTGATCAGTAGTGGAGCCCAGTTGGGGCGATCGGGGATCTAGCTTTAGGGGTGATCTTCTTTTATTTTGGTTCCGTAGTCGGACCTTGATTGTATTCTGGATGATGTAATGCTATATTTATGTATTGTGTGAAGTGGCGATTGTAAGCCAACTCTTTATCCCTTCTTATTCAGTACATGGGATGTGTAATGATTACCCCTCTTGCGACATGCCTACTATGCGGTTATGCCTCTAAGTCATGCTTCGACACGTGGGAGACATAGCCGCATCGTGGGTGTTATAAGTTGGTAATCAGAGCTTTCCCCGACTTAGGAGCCCCATGCTTGATCGAATCGCTGGCATTGTTGAGTCTAGAAAAATGTTTTAAGTCTTATTGGATTATATATATATATATCGGAGAGTAGGATTCTTTTTACTCCGCAGTCCCTTCGTCGCCCTGGTGAGGCCTCCTGACATAGTGTTTTGACTCTTCTCTTCTCAAATTTCACTAAAAGTTTTTTTAGGATCAGGCAGGTATCTTGGAATCGTTTCGATGGTTTTGTGATGAGAACATTGTTCTTGGTGCCTCCTGACATTTAGGGGTTGTGGCAGTGTCCCGGGGAGTTGAGCTCCGAGGTGTTGTCGTCACAATTTTATCATTGCAGTTCTGGAATACCTGAGTTTCGCCGACATCAAAAATCTCTTTTATGCAGTTGTTGGTGAGATAACCTCGACGCCACCCAGTACTAGGGAGGGAGTTCGAGAGTATTGCCATAACTCATATAACGGATGCTTTTTGAAGGTTGAGGTAAATGATTTCCGAAGGTTTCTTGGTTATGTGTTGAAGGATGGATACAGCTGGATGTAGGAATTGTTAGTTTGGGTGAGATATTATGCTTCCCCTGTATCCCCAACACCTGAGTGCATAACCGGAAAGTTTCGGGAGTTTATAAGTGGGAATTCAAGTAGCTCCTAGGATATCTTTCCAATAGATGCATGATATGAGATTGGGGTTTGACGTCTAGTGGTCTGTCCATCCACGGTTGATTTTACAGTGGTCTCATTGTGTCTTAAAGAGTCCTTGGCTATGCCGACTCGGGGACGCTTCGTATGTCATGTGCACTACCTTGTACATGATGGTGCTGTACGATCGAGCCCGTGTGGGCCCCACCACGAAAACTTCAAACGAAATCTCTATCATATGTTTGTTCCGGCTTACTCTACAAGCGAATCCTTTGTTTTGTTTTGGTTTGTGGTATTCGAGTTGCTTTGAAGTCAAATGTTGATTCCATACCCTTCCTAAGTGGTGTTCTCATATTCCTATATGAATACTAATCCTTCTTGATCATCTAGGTTGTCATGTCAATCCTTTTTCAACCGGCGTGTTTCTCTTCAAGTGGATGCGATCATTTCAGCATCCTCAAGATCAATTATCACTTCTTCTCAACGGTGCTCATTTCATCTGTCCCAAGCTGCCTTTGTTTTCCCGCCCTCCCACCCTTTTTTCTTCAAGGATTCATATTTCTTAATCAAGTATCCTTTTATGGATGTGAAGTCTCCCCATTCTTTTCCTTTCAATGTTCTTATTCGGTGATTCTCAGGAAGATACTAACGGAGCTTCAAGTTCATCATTCTTCGTTTCTTTTATCTTCTCCGGTGGATTCAAATCAAGCTTTCGGTGTTGATCTTATCTTTTCCTCGTTTCAAATGTTTTCTCATGCTGGTCCACCTCTTTATCATTCACCTCTCACTATTCATTTGTTTCAGAGTGCTGAAGATATCTCGAAGATTCGTGTTTGCACTCTGTATTCGTTCAGGCTCTTTCGGGATTGTTATCTCGTTCAAGCCATTTAATTCAACCGGTGCAATCTCTCTTTTCAATCTCTCCAATGGTGTATCTTTTGAGTGGGCCTTAACCCACAGGCCTTTTTTTCCAGGACCTTTCCTGACTCTTCTAATCTTCCCGGAGTTACTCTCAAATTCATTTCAATGTTTGATGTAAGGATGAGTTATCATCTGTCAAATGTCTTTCTCCAAGATCTTTAAAATTCTTTTCATTGTTGATTCAACCTTTATATTCTGCATTATTCCGGAGTGTCTCATCAATTCACGGTGGTGTTTCTAGTCATCATTCTCAGATTTTGAAGACCGTAGAAGAGTTTCTCTTAAATCTTAGCCCATTCTCTTCAAGATTCATGGTTCAACCTTGATGCCATCCTCTCATAATTGTTTTCCATTGTGAGAATTCTTTTCACCTATCGGAGCAATTCAAGATTCTTTTCAGTTTGATTCTCCGGAGCCCATCATCTCAGAATTATTAACTCCAGCTTTCAGCTCGCGTTCTCCAAATCTTACCGGTGCATCATTCAATTTCTCTAATAAGCTCGGGATCTCTTCGGTCACTTGTATCTAAATTCTCTCAAGCATCTTCGTTCATTTGCTAATTCTTCCCGGTTATTCTTTATCTTTTATTCATTCATTTTCAATTCTTACAGTGGTTATTCCAAGATTCTTCTTCCTTCATTTATCATATTAATTCATTCGTTGTTTCAATCCTATCGGTGGTTCGTTGAAGATTTTCCCAAGTTTGCTCTATATCTATCTTAATCCTTTCTACGAGAATAAGTAGTATGAAAAATCCGTTGCTTGTCATCAATTTAAATTGGTGAAGGATAAGCATAATGCAATTCTTATTCTTGTTTCATCGAGTAAATTCAATTCCTTATTCCGGAGGCTCATCAAGTTCTCGATTTTCAATTGTGTCATCTTTTCTTTTCCCGGAGTTCCAAGATCTCTCAACTATATCACCACGAAGATTCATCTAAATCATTGCAAGGATTCACCTTGTGTTTTCAACTTCTATTTCTTTCTATCATTCTTCTATTACCGGAGTTCTTTCAGCTTTCCTTTCGTTTGACCATTCTTCTATTACCGGAGTTCTTCATGGAGTTTCTACGTGGTGGTTCATCAAATATTCTTTTCATTCTTCAATTGTTCTTCAAGATTTTTCTCTCGAATTTAAGATCCACCAAGCTATACTAAAAGATAAACATAGTGCTCAACACATGTCTTGTTTTGAGGAGTTAAAGCATTCTTCATCTTGCATTCCGAAGTGCAATTCTTTCTACCGTATCATTTGAGGTGGTGTTATGTCATTCTTGATAATTTGAGTTCATGTTTCATGATTCACATGTTGTCAACAATGAGGTATCTTAAATCCATCAATCTCTTCATTGGAGTTATCTTGGGTTATATTTCACCTAAAACTTTCCCTAAAGAATGTTACTATTGGGGGTGCTTATCAATAATCCAAGTTTCCTCCTATTCTCGCGATGAAAGATGTTTTCATCTCTCCGTCTCTCTCAAGCAAGCAATTGGTTCCGGTTGTGGCTGGTCTTCACATCATAATTTTGGGATGTATTCCATAAGACCTTTGGAAATCATATTCTTTTGTTGTTGATTTTTTCCAACAACTCTGTTCAATCCTTCTTTGCAAGGATGCTTGCCAAGTTCATTTGTGGCAGAAGTTGTCATTTTCTTCTCAATTCTTTTCTTTCCAATGATTCAACTTCTATTCTTTCATTCTGGAGGCATAGCGATGTTGCTCTCTTCACTCATCATCCCATTTTTTTCAAGATCATGTTCAATTCATTCCACTTACAGTCGGAGTGCTGTCCAATTTATATCATTCTTATTATTTCTCTATCTTGTTTAACCGGAGTGTTATGTCTATCATTCCTCTTCTAACCGGACTCTCATCCAAGTGCTTTCATTTTTCCAAGCTCATATTCTTTGCCTTCCATTTCCAACCGGAGTGTTGTCGTAATTGATCTTTATCGTTCCTTGTACATCTCGTTTCTACCGGGGTGCTTGCATGTACTTCTTGTCCATTGTAACCTTTTTCTTATGTCTTTCAACCTACAAGGTTCTAGTAATGTTCCTTGTTCCTCTTTTTATAACGGGGTGTTTTCAACTTCGTTCTTCTCCGTTCTATTCTTTCTTTCAATTGTTTAACCTCTCAAGGTTCGTGGTTTCACTCGTTTGTCCAAGAAGCAACTCAGTTTTACCTCTTCCTCTTCCATTTTCTCTCCGGTGCCATCCTAGATCTCGGGACGAGATCCTCTCGTAGTGGTGGAGTGTTGTGACGCCCCAAGACCGATGCGTTGGGTGTCTTCCAGTTATTCGTTGTTGTTGCCTTGTCTTTTGCTCACGTGTCACCTCTTGCCATGTCATCATGTGCATTGCATCATCATGTTTTCAAACTTGCATCCATCTGAATCTTCCGGTTCTCTCCGTTGTCCGTTCTGAGCCCAGACACACTTGCAAGCGCCCGCGGCACGTCCGAACTAGTATTTATAAGTGGCCGAAAAATGTTCTCGGAATGGGATGACAGTTGGCGTGCGGTGTTGTTATGTTGTCAGTAGGTCGCCTGCCAAGTTTTATCGCATTAGGAGTCCGTTTGACGCCCCAACAGATAACTATAGAGACAATATAGTCGGTCTAACATCGGGCGTTTTCGGTCTCTGGAAACAGTCGCCGGGTCTCTCTCTTCTCTTCTCTTCTCTCTGCCCACAACAAGTTCTCTAAGCCCCCCTTCGATCGGAACCACCGGATCGCGATCGGATGCTCCAAAACGCTCTCAAAACCCCTCCAAACCCTAATCCTAACCCCCCCTGCCCTATATAAACCACCTCCCCTTACATTTTGGGTACCTACCTACCCCCTCCTATAATTCCGCGTCCCTAATCATCAGCAGCCGCCTCCACCTCATTTTTCGGCGCCGCCCAGCCGCACCCTGCCACTTGGCGCCGCCGCCCCCGCGCCCCGGACCAATCCGGGCGCGCCACGTCGCCCCAGCGCCCGCTCCAGCCAACCCCAGCTCGCCACGCGTTCCTCCCCTGCACCCCACTTCGTCGCGGCCCGCCTGTGCCGATCTGGGCCCGAAGCCGCCCAGCGCCCCTGGCTCCCGCGCCTCTCTCTTTAGCGCGCAGCGCCGCCGCTGGTCGTTCCCTCGCCGGAGCAGCACCCCGTCAGACCTCGCCGTTGTCGAACTCCAGGCCCGAGGCGCCGCTCCCGTCGCCCCCAACGTCGCTCGGCTCCTGCGCCCCCGTCTGCTATGCCACTCCCTAACGTTCGTCGCGCGCCACCGCAGTGGATCGGGAGGTCCCGATCTAGTCGCCCTCGCCCCGTTGACCTCGCCGGAGTCCGCCACCTTCGCGCTCGTCTCCCTGACCATCCTCGTCGTCAGATCCGGTGCCCTCACGTCGCATCGAGGCCTGATCCGCCGCCCCGCACCCGTTCCCAGCCTCCGTCGTCCTTCCCCGTCGTCGCCGTTGGTCATCGCCGCCCTTTCCTCCCTCGGGCGGAGGGAGAGGACGAGCATCGCCGGGCTGCCTCCCTCGCACGCACGTGGGCCGGCCTCGCCCCGGCCCAGCAGCGCCCTCCGTCCCCCTGGGTCGGCCCTTCTCCTCCTCTGCTGTGCCGACCTGGGCCATGGCCCGTGGGTGAGCAGCCCCTCCCTCCAGTCTCCTGTGCATCTGGCCCAGTAGTTTTGGCCCATGTCATGTTTTTTTCCTCTAGGCGATTTTATCTATTATCCAGAGTTTTGCCAGTTTTACAGTATAGCCCCTGTTCTTCTTGCATTTAATAACTCACTAACCATGCATCACATGTAAAAACTTAATATATGAAAAATGCTTAGAACTTTGTGTAAGTCCATAATATGCCACTTTCATCTATGTTTAAAATGTTGTTTGATTAAATTTGTTCAAATGCCATGCTAAAATGCTTTAATTCATAACTTAATAACCGTAGCTTCGAACCTAACAAACTTTATATGTAAATGGGGTAGAAAAATGCATAGATTATCATAGTGACCTTACTTTGCATGTTTAACAACTCTAAAATATGGTTTAGGGCAGAACAGTACCAAAACCGAAAATATGCACATGAGGAGTTTCCGGACTTGTTGTTTGTTGTTCCGGCCTCATTTAAACTTGCCTAGATAGGTAGTTTTCTTTTGCTTCACCCATTGCCATGTTAATCAACATTTAATATTGTTGGGTACATAAACAAGATCGAACTAAATAAATGAATGTGGTGCTTCGTCGCTCCACTTAATTCATAGGATTGTTTGTGCACTTTGCCATGCCATGTATCATTAAACCGAACATGCATCATACTTGATTGTGCATCATGCCATGTTCATGTGTTGGTTGTTTACTATGTTGTTTGCTTCTTTTCGGTGTTGCTTCTTCGGGTTAGTTCCGATAACGTCGCGTTTGTGAGGATCCGTTCGACTACGTCCGTTTGTCTTCTTCATGGACTCGTTCTTCTTCCTTGTGGGATTTCAGGCAAGATTACCATACCCTCGAAATCACTTCTATCTTTGCTTGCTTAGTTGCTCGCTCTATTGCTATGCCGCGATACCTACCACTTGCTATATCATGCCTCCCATATTGCCATGACAAGCCTCTAACCCACCTTACCTAGCAAACCGTTGTTTGGCTATGTTACCGCTTTGCTCAGTCCCTCTTATAGCGTTGCTAGTTGCAGGTGAAGATGGAGTTTGTTCCATGTTGGAACATGGTTATTGTTGGGATATCACAATATATCTTATTTACTTAATGCATCTATATACTTGGTAAAGGGTGGAAGGCTCGGCCTTATGCCTGGTGTTTTATTCCACTCTTTTCGCCCTAGTTTCCGTCATACCGGTGTTATGTTCCTTGATTTTGCGTTCCTTACACGGTTGGGTGTTATGGGGACCCTTGACAGTTTGCTTTGAATAAAACTCCTCCAGCAAAGCCCAACCTTGGTTTTTCCATTTGCCTCACCACTACCTAGTTTTCCCTTGGGAGTCGCTCTCCCGAGGGTCATCTTTAGTTTAACCCGCCCCCCCCCCGGCCAGTGCTTGTCTAAGTGTTGGTCCGAATCGGGCAGCCTGCGGGGCCACCTCGGGGAAATTCGAGGGCTGGTTTTACTCGTAGCTTGACCTATCCGGTGTTGCCCTGAGAACGAGATATGTGCAGCTCCTATCGGGATGTCGGTGCATCGGGCAGCTTTGCTGGTCTTGTTTTACCATTGTCGAAATGTCTTGTAAGCGGGATTCTGAGACTGATCAGGTCATCCTGGGAGAAGGAATATTCTTCATTGACCATGAGAGCTTGTGATGGGCTAAGTTGGGACACCCCTGCAGGGTTTTGAACTTTCAAAAGCCGTGCCCGCGGTTATGGGCAGATGGGAATTTGTTAATGTTCGGTTGTATAGAACTTGAAACTTAACTTAATTAAAATGCATCAACCGCGTGTGTAGCCGTCATGGTCTCTTTCCAGCGGAGTCCGGGAAGTGAACACGGTTCTTGTGTTATGCTTGAACGTAAGTAGTTTCAGGATCACTTCTTGATCACTTCTAGTTTACGACCGTGCATTGCTTCTCTTCTCGCTCTTATTTGCATATGTTAGCCACCATATATGCTAGTGCTTGCTGCAGCTCCACCTCATAACATTTTCCTACCCATAAGCTTAAATAGTCTTGATCTCGCAGGTGTGAGATTGTTGAGTCCCCATGACTCACAGATACTTCCAAACAGTTGTAGGTGCCGACGATACCAGTGCAGATGACGCAACTGAGCTCAAGTGGGAGCTCGATGAAGATCGTGTTCGTTGTGTTGTTTCGTTTCCAGTTGATCAGTAGTGGAGCCCAGTTGGGGCGATCGAGGCTCTAGCTTTAGGGGTGATCTTCTTTTATTTTGGTTCCGTAGTCGGTCCTTGATTGTATTCTGGATGATGTAATGCTATATTTATGTATTGTGTGAAGTGGCGATTGTAAGCCAACTCTTTATCCCTTCTTATTCAATACATCGGATGTGTAAAGATTACCCCTCTTGCGACATGCCTACTATGCGGTTATGCCTCTAAGTCATGCTCCGACACGTGGGAGATATAGCCGCATCATGGGTGTTACATTGGGATTTATATCTGTTGATCACTATGAAGAACTTCAAAGATAAAAGAACCAAGATTTTTCCCTCAACTATGAGGGGAGGTAAGGAACTGCCATCTAGCTCTGTACTTGATTCACCTTCTGTTTTGTGTAAACTTGCGACACCTAGTCCTGCTAATCATTCTGATATGTCACATGTTATTGATGATGCGACTTCTGCTTTGCATGATAGTTATGATGAAACTACTTCTGTGCTTGATAAAGTGTGCCACTAGGCGAATTTCTTGATGAAAAACTTGTTAGGGCTAGAGAGAATGAAATTATTGAAACTGATAATATTGATGAAAGTGATGATGAAGATTCTCCTCCTAGATATGAATTGCCTGTTGTGCCTGAGGGTTATGTTATGGATGAAGAAACTGCTAGAGACTTCTTAGCTTGCAATGATAGATCTGATCTTAAGAAATTATTAGCTAAGCTTAAAGAAAAGTCTTTGAATGCTAGAATGAAATATGACCCTGCTTTTTCTACTTCATCTATCTGTATTTCCGATAAGGATTATGATTTCTCTGTCGACCCTGAGTTAATTACTTTGGTTGAATCTGATCCTTTTTATGGCTATGAATCTGAAACTGTTGTGGCACATCTTACTAAATTAAATGATATAGCCACCCTGTTCACTAATGATGAGAAAACTCGCTATTACTTTATCCTTAAGTTGTTTCCGTTCTCATTAAAGGGTGATGCTAAAACATGGTTTAATTCTCTTGATCCTGGATGTGTGCGTAGTCCCCAGGATATGATTTATTACTTCTCTGCTAAATATTTCCCCGCTCATAAGAAACAAGCTGCCTTAAGGCAAATATACAACTTTGTGCAAATTGAAGAAGAGAGTCTCCCACAAGCTTGGGGGAGGCTTCTCCAATTACTTAATGCTTTGCTGAATCATCCTCTCAAGAAAAATGAAATACTTGATATCTTTAAAATGGACTAACCGATGCTTCCAAAGACCACCTGGGTAGTTGTGTTGGTTGTGTTTTCAGGGAAAGAATTGTTGATCAAGCCGAATTGCTACTGAATAATATGTTGAGTACTGAAAATGATTGGACACTTCCTAAACCAACTCCTAAGCCAACTCCGAAGAAAAGGGGTATTCTATTTCTCAATCCTGAAGATATGCAAGAGGCAAAGAAATCTATGAAAGAAAAAGGTATTAAAGCTGAAGATGTTAAGAATTTACCACCTATTGAAGAAATACATGGTCTTGATAACCCGACACAGGTAGTAAAGGTAAATTCTCTCTATAGATTTGATGAAGGTGATATTCCTCGTTATAAATCTGCTAGCCAATGCTTAGATGAGTTTGATAATTTTATTGTTAAACAAGAAAACTTCAATGATTATGTTGGTAGACAACTGAAACGTAATGCTTATATGATTGAACACTTGAGTCGTTATATGTCTAGAGTTAAAGGTGAACTTAAACTTATTAGTAAACATGCTTCTATGGTTACCACTCAAGTAGAACAAGTACTTAAAGCTCAGAATGATTTGCTCAAAATTAAATAATAAGAAAAATTATAATGTTGTTAGAGTTGTGACTAGAGGGGGTAAAATGACTCAGGAACCTTTGTATCATGAGGGGCACCGTAAAAGAATTGAGCAAGATTCTTAGAGAACTAATGTTGATGCACCTAGTTCTCCTAAGAACAAGAAAAAGACAAATGATAGGACTTTGCATGCTTCTAGTGAACCTATTGTTGACACACCTGAGAATCCCAATGATATTTCTATTTCTGATGCTGAAACACAATCTGGTAATGAACATGAACCTAGTGATAGTGTTAATGATGATGTTCATGTTGATGCTCAACCTAGCAATGATAATGATGTAGACATTGAACCTGCTGTTGATCTTGATAACCCACAATCAAAGAATCAACGTTATGATAAGAGAGACTTCGTTTCTAAGAAGCACGGTAAAGAAAAGGAACCATGGGTTCAGAAACCCATGCCTTTTCCTCCTAAACCATCCAAGAAAAAGGATGATGAGGATTTTGAGCGCTTTGCTGAAATGATTAGACCTATATTTTTGCATATGCGTTAGACTGATATGCTTAAAATGAATCCTTATGCTAAGTACATGAAAGATATTGTTACTAATAAAAGAAAGATACCGGAAGCTGAAATTTCCACCATGCTTGCTAATTACACTTTTAAGGATGGAATACCAAATAAACTTCGAGATCCAGGAGTACCAACTATACCATGCTCCATTAAAAGAAACTATGTTAAAACTGCTTTATGTGATCTTGGAGCCGTTGTTAGTGTTATGCCTCTCTCTTTATATTGTAGACTTGATTTGAATAAGTTGACACCTACTGAAATATCTTTGCAAATGGCTGACAAATCAACTGCTATACCTGTCGGTATTTGTGAGGATGTGCCTGTTGTGGTTGCAAACGTTACTATTTTAATGGACTTTGTTATTCTTGATATTCCCCAGGATGATAGCATGCCCATTATCCTAGGAAGACCCTTTTTGAATAATGCAGGGGCTGTTATTGATTGCAACAAAGGCAATGTCACTTTTCATGTTAATGGTAATGAGCACATTGTGACGCCCTGAGACCGATGCTCGAGAAAGACTTCCATATGTTCCGGGTTTCGCCGTGTGTTTCATTTGTGTCTGCCCTTTTATTTGTGCTTTGCATCATGTCATCATGCCATCATGCCATTAATCTTTGCACCTCAACTCAACCAAATAAATTGCATGGATCTTCGGTCCATTTAAACCGAGGGAATTCACATGGTGAGTTCTCTTCATAACATACCCTCACAATATTAGGGAGCTATGATAAATAATCCATTCTTATGGAATCACCTAAAACACACTTGCAAAATTTCCCCATGCCTTTGTTATCTCGCTTCTTGACCTCGAACTTTGTCCGTAAATTCTTTCGTCATTTTCCGGAGCTCCACCAAAAACCCAAACATTTTAGGACACACCGAACCTACTCCCAATTCAAAACCATTTGAATTATATTCAAATGAATTTGAATTATATTCAAATGAATTTGAATTTAATTCCTGCAACCTTGCCACTTCAATTTTTCTATGGTCATGCTTATTTTTATGAGTCCAGGAAAATTTTCCTCCTGCTCAAACTCTTTTCCCTAACCCCCCTTCTTTTTCCTTTCTCTCTATTTTCTTTTTGGTTAAAGAAGGAAGAGAGGAGAGGGAGAGCCCAATCCAGCAAGCCCAGCTGGCGCCCTTACCACTGGACCGGCCTTTTAGCCCACCTAATCCTAACCTAGGCCCCGACCCTCTCTTTTGACCTCTCCCTGTCGCTCCCACCAGCGCCGCCAAGAGCCCGAGACCAATCTACCTCGCGCAGCAACCTCCCGATCCCATCGCCCCTCTCCCTTGACCCCCACCTGCTTCCCTCCGTCGCACCGTCCCTCAAGCTCCTTCAAGCCCACGACCTCCGCTGCCCCGCGAGCACCTCCTCCTAAGCTGCTCAAGTCCGAGAACCCCGCCTCCTGCTTCTCCTCACCCTCGCTGCTTCCCTGCGGGCCACGCGGCCTGATGCCGGCGACCAGGGCCGCCGCGCCTGATCCTCATCAACGCCAGCGCGCCCCCGTTGCCCGGTCGCCGGACCTCGCCGCATCGCGCCGTCTCCGGCGCCGCACCACCGGAGCTGCTCCTTCCCCACGACCTCGAGCCCCAAGCACCACCTCGTCACCCTGCTTCGT
Organism: Triticum urartu; assembly: GCF_056163025.1. NCBI lineage: Eukaryota > Viridiplantae > Streptophyta > Magnoliopsida > Poales > Poaceae > Triticum > Triticum urartu. The sequence continues at coordinate 300,056,444 of NC_141877.1, forward strand.
CCGGCCGCCGCGTCGCCATGCTCCAGCACCACTTCCAGCTCGTCTTCCTCGACCTCCATGCCATCCCGGAGTCCCTCGCCGCTGCTGCACGGTCCAGCCTAGACATCCACCTCGCCATGCTCTTGCTTCCTCTCCAGTGTGCCAGCCCAGCCTTTGACCTCCCCTGCAGCTCTCGCCGCCATGCCGAGTCCTGCTGCTGCTGTTGCTTCGTTGTAGAGCTCCGTCGCGTCAAGTACCCCTGCTTTCGAGCGACAGGATGGAGTCCCATGCCTGCGCTGACTTCCCCGTCGCAAGCCTCCATGCGGCTTCGTCGTTCTCCCGAGGTCCTTGTGCTACTTCTTTTCAGACCATCAAGACCGGCAAGGTCAACTACAGGGATACCACGTACCACGACACACGGATGCCCGAACGAGTACCACGACAGACCGCCCAGTACCCCTTCCAATCCTTCAAGACCGTCAAGTGAACGACTACCATCGCTCCAAGATCCGAACGACTACGACGACATGAACATCTACGGAACGTTTACGACTACACGATGAACCGCCAAGGCCGGCCACAACCCTTGTACCACTACTATCGCCAAGTACCACGACGACCGAAGCATAGTACCTCTACGTTTGCCATGTACATCGACTGTCACCGAAGACCCGTGTAGCACTATTGCCAAGTTCCCCTACCGTCGCCCTCGGAAACATCGAATGCGTCAAGTACTTCTCCGAGACGTGTACCACTACTTCCTCTACCGTCACGAGAACGCCTACTTCTTCTACTTTGCACCGACTCGTTTCGCCTCGAAATGCACCCTTGGAAGGTATAACTACCGGACCAACGACCATGGACAAATGCATGTTTTATGTGATGTCTGCGTTTGCACCGTGTCCGAGTTGTCATTACACGTCTCCCCTTGTTTGCCATGTCGTCGACCCGTGGGAACCCGGTATCCGGGATCACCCACCATCCTTGCGTGACTCACTCCCGTCACACTTTCTTTTCACCGGCATCTCAATCGAGTTACGGGAACCAGAATGTTGCCATGGCACCATTTCTGTTTCGTCGTCGTGGCACCCCTTTCTTTCTACCACGGTGACAAATGCTTCATAAAATGCTCTTATCAACTTTTTCATAAATATTGCATAAAACATGCACATGTCATCCGCATCATGATAACAACAATTAAAATGTTTAAAATTGTTGTTTGCATTAATTACTAAATGCACGTGGGGATTTACCGGATTTGTTGTTTGTTATATCTGGCCCCATTTAAATTGTTTAGATGGTATAGTTTTGTTATGCTTCACCTCTTGCCATGTTAACCAACCTTTAATATTGTTGAGTACCTAACCGGGAGTGAACTAAATAATTGATGTGGTGTTCCATCAATATGCAACTCGGTGCATATTGAGCTCCACTTAATTTGTAGGATTGCTTGTGCACTTTGCCATGCCATGCCTATTTAAACCGGACATGCATCATACTTGGTTGTGCATCATGCCATGTTTATGTGATGGTTGATTACTATGTTGCTTGCATCTTTCCGGGTTGCCTCTCTCGTTAACTTCAGTTTCGTTCAGGAGTTGTGAGGATCCGTTCGGCTATGTTCGTTTGTCTTCTTCATGGGCTCGTTCTTCTTCCTTGCGGGATCTCAGGCAAGATGACCATATCCTCAAAATCACTTATATCTTTGCTTGCTAGTTGCTCGCTCTTTTGCTTTGCCTATGCCGCGATACCTACCACATGCTTTATCATGCCTCCCATATTGCCATGTCAAGCCTTTAACCCACCTTGTCCTAGCAAACCGTTGTTTGGCTATGTTACTGCTTTGCTCGGCCCCTCTTATAGCGTTGCTAGTTGCAGGTGAAGATGGAGTTTGTTCCATGTTTGGAACATGGATTTTGTTGGGATATCACAATATCGTTTATGTTAATTAATGCATCTATATACTTGGTAAAGGGTGGAAGGCTCGGCCTTATTCCTGGTGTTTTGTTCCACTCTTGCCGCCCTAGTTTCCGTCATACCGGTGTTATGTTCCTTGATTTTGCATTCCTTACGCGGTTGGGTTATAATGGGAACCCCTTGACAGTTCGCCTTGAATAAAACTCCTCCAGCAAGGCCCAACCTTGGTTTTACCATTTGCCACCTAAGCCTTTTTCCCTTGGGTTATGCAGACCCAAGGGTCATCTTTATTTTAAACCCCCGAGCCAGTGCTCCTCTGAGTGTTGGTCCAACCTGTCAGCTGCCGGTGGCCACCAGGGGCAACTCTAGGCTGGCCTACCGGAAGTTTGGACAATCCGCTGTGCCCTGAGAACGAGATATGTGCAGCTCCCATCGGGATTTGTCGGCACATTCGGGTGGCTTTTCTGGTCTTGTTTTACCATTGTCGAAATGTCTTGTAACCAGGATTCCGAGTCTGGCCGGGTCTTCCTGGGAGAAGGAATATCCTTCGTTGAGCGTGAGAGCTTGTGATGGGCTAAGTTGGGACACCCCTGCAGGGTTTTGAACTTTCGAAAGCCGTGCCCGCGGTTATGGGCAGATGGGAATTTGTCAATGTCTGGTTGTAGAGAACTTGACACTTAACTTAATTAAAATGCACCAACCGCATGTGTAGCCGTGATGGTCTCTTCTCGGCGGGGTTCGGGATGTGAACACGGTGTTGAACTTATGCTTGAACGTAAGTAGTTTCAAGATCACTTCTTGATCACTTCTAGTTCACGACCGTGCGTTGCCTTCTCTTCTCGCTCTCATTTGCGTATGTTAGCCACCATATATGCTAGTGCTTGCTGCAGCTCCACCTCACTTACCTTTTACCTACCCATAAGCTTAAATAGTCTTGATCACGAGGTATGAGATTGTTGAGTCCCCATGACTCACAGATTACTTCCAAAACCAGATTGCAGGTGCCGACGATACCGTGCAGGTGACGCAACTGAGCTCAAGGAGGAGCTCGATGAAGATCGTGTTCGTTGTGTTGTTTCGTTTTCCTTTCGATCAATTGTGGAGCCCAGTTGGGGCGATCAGGGATCTTTTGCATTAGGGGTAGTCTTCTTTTATTTTGGTTCCGTAGTCGGACCTTGATTGTACCAGGTTGATGTAATGCTTTATTCATGTATTGTGTGAAGTGGTGATTGTAAGCCAATGTTGTACCTCTTTCTCATTCAGTACATGGGATGTGTAAAGATTACCCATCTTGCGACATTCCTACAATGCGGTTATGCCTCTAAGTCGTGCTCCGACACGTGGGAGATATAGCCGCATCGTGGGTGTTACAAGTTAGTATCAGAGCCTTCCCCGACTTAGGAGCCCCCTGCTTGATCGAATCGCTGGCGTTGTTGAGTCTAGAAAAAATGTTTTGAGTCTTTTAGGATTATATATATATCGGAGAGTAGGATTCTTTTTACTCCTCAGTCCCTTCGTCGCTCTGGTGAGGCATCGTGACATAGAGTTTTGACTCTTCTCTTCTCAAATTTCACAAAAAAAAATTAGGATCACGCGGGTATCTTGGAATCGTTCCGATGGTTTTGTGACAAGAACATTGTTCTTGGTGCCTCCTGACATTTAGGGGTTGTGGCAGTGTCCCGGGGAGTTGAGCTCCGAGGTGTTGTCGTCACAATTTTATCGTTGCAGTTCTGGAATACCTGAGTTTTCCCGACATCGAAAATCTCTTTTATGCAGTTGTTGGTGAGATAACCTCGACGCCACCCAGTACTGGGGCGGGAGTTCAGGAGTATTGCCATAACTCGTATAACTGATGCTTTTCGAAGGTTGAGGTAAACGATTTCCGAAGGTTTCTTGGTTATGTGTTGAAGGATGGATACAGCTGGATGTAGGATTTGATAGTTTTAGGTGAGATATTATGCTTCCCCTGTATCCCCAACACCTGATTGCATAACCAGAAACTTTCGGGAGTTTATAAGTGGGAATTCAAGTAGCTCCTAGGATATCTTTCCGATAGATGTATGATATGAAATTGGGGTTCGACGTCTAGTGGTCCGTCCATCCACGGTTGATTTTACAGTGGTCTCGTTGTGTCTTAAAGAGTCCTTGGCTATGCTGACTCGGGGACGCTTCGTATGTCATGTGCACTGCCTTGTACATGATGGTACTGTACGATCGAGCCCGTGTGGGCCCCACCACGAAAACTTCGGACGAAATCTCTATCATATGTTTGTTCTGGCTTATTTTTCAAGCCAATCCTTTGCTTTGTTTTTCAGTTGTGGTATTCGAGTTGCTTCGATGTCAAGTGTTGATTCCATACTTTCCCTAAGTGGTGTTCTCATACTTCTATGTGAATACTAATCCTTCATGATAATCGAGATTGTCATGTCAATCCTTTTCAACCGGCGTGTTCTCTTCAAGTGGATCCGATCATTTTCGACATCCGCAAGATCAATTATCAGTTCTTCTCAATGGTGTTTGTTTCATCCGTATCAAGTTGTCTTTGTTTTCCCCGCCCTCCCACCCTTTTTCTTCAAGGACTCAAATCACTTAATCGAGTATCCTTTTATTGATGGGAAGTCTCTCCATTCTTCTCGGTCAATGTTCTTATCCGGTGATTCTCAAGAAAATGCTAACAGAGCTTCAAGTTCATCATTCTTCATTCTTTTCTTCTCCGGTGGATTCAATTCAAACTTTGCCGATCATATCTTTTTCCTCATTTCAAATGTTTTCTCACGCCGATGCACCTCTTAATTGTTCACCTCTCTCTATTCATTTGTTCCGGAGAGATGGAGTTTTCTCAGAAGATTCGTTTCCATTCTCAATCCGTTCAAGCTATTTTGAGGTTGTTATCTCTTTCAAGCCTTTTAATTCAACCAGTGCAATCTCTCTTTTAAATCTCTTCAACGGTGTTTCTTTTGAGTGGGCCCTAACCCACAGGTCTTTTTCCAGGATCTTACCTGACTCTTCTATTTTTCCGGAGCTGTCCTCAAATCCTTTCAAAGTTTGACGTGAAAATGAATTTTCATCAGTCAAATGCCTTTCTCCAAGATTTTCAATGTCCTTTCATCGTTGGTTCAACCTCGCTAATTTTTCATTCCGGAGTACCTCAACAATTCATGGTGGTGTTTCTCGTCATCATTCTCGAATTTTGAAGACCTAAGAAGAGTTTCTCGTAAATCTTGCTCCACTCTCTTCAAGATTCATGGTTCTAGCTTGCTGCCATCCTCTCATAATTGTTTTGATTGTGATAATTCTTTTCACCCATTTGGAGCAATTCAGGAGTCTTTTCAGTCTGATTCATCCAAAGCCCATCATCTCAGAGTTATTCATTCTTAGCTTCTAGCTCTCATTCTCCTAATCTTACCGGTGCATCATTCAAGTGTTCTCTAATCAGCTCGTCATCTCTTTGTTCTCATGTATCTAAATTCTCTCAAGCATCTTCGTTCATTTGCTAATTCTTTCCGGTGTTTCTTTATCTTTTCTTTGTTCATTTTCTATTCTTACGGTGGTTCGTTCAAGAATTCTCTTCCGTTGTTATTGTATTAATTCATTCGTTGTTTCCAAACCCTACCGGTTGTTCGCAGAAGACCTTCTCAAGTTTGCGCCATACCTATCTTAATCCTTTCTACGAGAATAAGTAGTATGCCAAATCCGTTGTGTGTCATCAATTTAATTCATGAAGGATAAGCATAATGTAATTCTTATTCTTGCTTCATCCAAGTGATTAATTCCTTATTCCAGAGGTTCATCAAAAATTCTTGATTTCTTTTGTTCATCTTTCTTTTCCGGAGTTCCAAGTTTTTCCGCATTATCTCGCCTCGAAGCTCCATCTAAATCATCGCAAGGCTTCACCTTCTGTTTTCAACTTCTCTTTCCTTGCGTTTGATCATTGTTACCGGAGTTCTTCATGGATCCTCTACATGTTGGTCCATCAAGGATTTAATTCCTTCTCGAAGTGTTCATCGAGATTCTTTTCAGAGGAGCTCAAGCATTCTTCATCTTACAATCCGGAGTGCAATTCTTTCTTCCATATCATTGGAGGTGGTGTTATGTCATTATTGACAATTTCCCTTCATGTTTCATGATTCAAAAGTTGTCAGGAATGAGATATTTAAACCCATCATTTTCTTCCTTGGAGTTATCTTGGTATAGATTTCACCTAAAGCTTTCCCTATGGATTGTTGCTATCTATGGTGCTTACCAATGATCCAAGTTCTTCATTTATCCTACCGGTGAGATAAGTTTCTCGTCTCCTTGTTCATATCAATCCAAATCCATTGTTTCCATAGCGGCAGAATTTCACCTCATAATTTTGAGATGTTTTCCATAAGCCCACTACAAACTTATTCGTTTCATTGTTGTTGTTTTTCCAATAACTCAGTTTTAACCTTCTTGGAAGGGTGGTTTCCAAGCTCATTTGTGGCAGAAGTTGGCATTTTCAACTCCATTCTTTTATTACAATGATCTAACTTCTATTCTTTTCTTCTGGAGGCATTGTGGTGTTGCTCTCTTCGACCCATCATCTTGTTTTGTCAAGATCATGTTCAATTCCTTCCATTTACCAGAGTGTTGTCCGAATTATATCATTCTTATTCCTTCTCTATCTTGTTTTAACCGGAGTGTTGTCATAATTGATCTTTATCGATCCTCATACATCTTGTTTCTACCGGAGTGTTTGCATGTACTTCTTGTCCATTGCAATCCTTTTCTTTTGTCTTTTAACCTACAAGGTTCTAGTAATGTTCCTTGTTCCTCTTTTCTAACGGAGTGTTTTCAACTTTGTTCATCTTCATTGTATTCTTTCTTTCAAGTTGTTCAACCTCTCAAGGATCTTTGGTTTCACTCGTTTGGCAAAGAAGCAACTTAGTTTTACCTTTCTATTCCTCTTCCGTTTTCCTCCGGTGCCGTCCTAGATCTCGGGACGAGATCCTCTCGTAGTGGTGGAGTGTTGTGACGCCCTGAGACCGATGCTCGAGAAGACTTCCATATGTTCCGGTTTCGCCGTCTGTTTCATTTGTGCCTGCCCTTTTATTTGTGCTTTGCATCATGTCATCATGCCATCATGCCATTAATCTTTGCACCTCAACTCAACCAAATAAATTGCATGGATCTTCAGTCCATTTAAACCGAGGGAATTCACATGGTGAGTTCTCTTCATAACATACCCTCCCAATATTAGGGAGCTATGACAAATAATCCATTCTTATGGAATCACCTAAAACACACTTGCAAAATTTCCCCATGCATTTGTTATCTCGCTTCTTGACCTCGAACTTTGTCCATAAATTCTTTCGTCATTTTCCGGAGCTCCACCTAAAACCCGAACATTTTAGGCCACACCAAACCTAGTCCCAATTCAAAACCATTTGAATTATATTCAAATGAATTTGAATTTAATTCCTGCAATCTTGCCACTTCTATTTTTCTGTGGTCATGCTTATTTTTATGAGTCCAGGAAAATTGTCCTCCTGCTCAAACTCTTTTCCCTAACCCCCCTTCTTTTTCCTTTCTCTCTATTTTCTTTTTAGTTAAAGAAGAAAGAGAGGAGAGGGAGAGCCCAATCCAGCAAGCCCAGCCGGCGCCCTTACCACTGGACCGGCATTTTGGCCCACCTAATCCTAACCTAGGCCCCGACCCTCTCTTTTGACCTCTCCCTCTCGCTCCCACCAGCGCCGCCAGGAGCCCGAGACCCATCTCCCTCGCGCAGCAACCTCTCGATCCCATCGCCCCTCTCCCTCGACCCCCTCCTGCTTCCCTCCGTCGCACCGTCCATCAAGCTCCTGCAAGCCCGCGACCTCCACTGCCCCGCGAGCACCTTGTAGCGACCAGACCTCAAACAGCCTGATCTCTGTGCTCCGGTGTCATCCCTGGATCAGTAATGCTGACACCACACAGTACTCGGAGGATTTATAGCAGAGTAGCAATCACACACTTATTACATCGAGTGTCTCAAAAGAGAACTTAAAACAATAAATATGGCTTAAGGCCATCTAATAACGATAACAGCGGAAGGCTTGGAACATAAGTGAGTCCATCAACTCCAACGGCATCACTGAGTATAGAACCACGACCTAAAATTCCTCAATCGTCGTCTGAAAAGTCTGCAACATTAACGTTGCAGCCCGAAACGGGTCAGCACATGGAATATGCTGGCAAGGTAACACATAGAGAGTAATGGAATGCAACAACTATACTATATGCATATTTGGCTGGTGGAAAGCTCTATGGTTACAGTTTTTGCGTAAAGCCAATTTTTCCCTACTTCAAAGGAATAAAGTTAATTACTATCATGGTGGTGGTTAAACATTGAGAATGGTTGGCAGCATTCTCAATCCCAATTAAACATTATCATTAAACATAACCCAACAAAATTAATTTAGAGTAACATGTTGAGATTCACATGATAATCCAGGTACTAGATACTCAAGATGTCCATAACCGGGGACACGGCTAATCATGATTAGTTTATTACACTCTGCAGAGGTTTGCGCACTTTTCCCCACAAGACTCGATCGCCTCCGTTGGTTTCTCGCACTACATGGTGTTTGAGAAGACGGATGACCGAGACATAGTCTTTCAGAAGCGCTAGCACCTTACGATCGGGTAGACCGTACCACCTACATCCCCTACATCTGCTAGTCCACCACTGTAAGAGTTCGCACGACTTAGTCAACTATGCTAGAGCCCATAATAGCTTGTGGCTGCACACGGAAGTTTCTAGTATGAATAGTCTCATGATCCCTTTGAGCCTGGGTGGCGGTCCGAAAGAAAACAGGCAAGTCCTAGAATACCCATGTGCCTCAATCCACCCAGATGTGTGTTTAAGTTTCCACCTTAGATAAGCCATTAATTAACAAACTCACATATGTCATGGATATCACTCACCCAATCCACGTCTACTAGCATAGCATGGCATAATAAGCAAACGTAGAAGTAACTCCCAAAGGTTTGATAACAAACAGGTAATAGGTACTACCTCAACTACTTCCCATCCCACAATTTAATTAGATCCTAATCATGCAATGTGTGAGGATTGATTTAATGCAAAAAAACTGGGTAGTAGGAAAGGTATGATCAAAGTGTTACTTGCCTTGCTGATGATCCGCGAAACCTAGAGATTCGAAGTAACAAGGGACGCACTCCGGGTATTCTATCGCAGACAAACAAACAAGCATACAATAAGTACTCATCTAATGCACAAGTAAAACTCAAATAAGAGATCTAACCAGAAGGTTCAACCTAAGAACTCCGGTTGGCAAAAAGAGTCAAATCGAACGAAGCAACTAAAGTCAAACGGCGAAAGAAAACAACTTCGTTCTACTAATCTGGATCTAGGGCAAATTTTACAGTGGCAAAATCTTGTTTAAGTTGGTTAAACGGATAGAGGGTTTCGAGTAACATGTTGAGATTCACATGATAATCCAGGTACTAGATACTCAAGATTGTCCATAACCGGGGACACGGCTAATCATGATTAGTTTGTTACACTCTGCAGAGGTTTGCGCACTTTTCCCCACAAGACTCGATCGCCTCCGTTGGATTTCTCGCACTACATGGTGTTTGAAAAACGGATGATCGAGACACAGTCTTTCAAAAGCGCTAGCACCTTACGTTGGATAGACCGGTACACCTACTTTCCCCTACATCTGCTAGTCGACCCTGTAAGAGTTCGCACGACTTAATCAACTATGCCAGAGCCCATAATGGCTTGTGGCTGCACACGGAAGTTTCTAGTATGAATAATCTCATGATCCCTTTGAGCCTGGGTGGCGGTCCAAAGAAAACAGGCAAGTCCTGGTAACCCCAGGTGCCTCAATCCACCCAGATGTGTGTTAGGTTGCCACCTTAGATAAACCCTTAATTATAAATCTCACATCTGTCATGGATATCACTCACCCAATCCACGTCTACTAGCATAGCCTGGCATAATAAGCAAACGTAGAAGTAACTCCCAAAGGTTTGATAATAAACAGGTAATAGGTACTACCTCATCTACTTCCCATCCCACAATTTAATTAGATCCTAATCATGCAATGTGTGAGGATTGATCTAATGCAATAAAACTGGGTTGTATAAAAAGGTATGATCAAAGTGTTACTTGCCTTGCTGATGATCCGCGAAACCTAGAGATTCAAAGTAACAGGCGGCGCACTCCGGGTATTCTATCGCAGACAAACAAACAAGCATACAATAAGTACTCATCTAATGCACGGGTAAAACTCAAATAGAAGATCTAACCAGAAAGTTCAACTTAAGAACCCTGGTTTGCAAAAAGAATCAAATCGAACGAAGCAAAAGAAATCAAACGGCGAAAGAAACAACTTCGTTCTAGCAATCTGGTTCTAGGGAAAATTTTACAGTAGCAAAAACTTGTTTAAGTTGATTATTCGGAAAGAGGGTTTCGAGATGAAACTCCAGGCGCTTGAATCGCCTGATTCCGATAAATGAGCGAAAAGTTATACTAAAACGAAAATCGGATCAGAAATCGCGATCAGAAAATAACCGTGGAAAATCCGACGAAAAAGAAAAACGACGACCAGAATTTTTTTTAAACAGCACGGAAAAAGAGGCGGCGGGAAACCTCGAAAGGCGCGCGGCTCCGGCGGCGGGCGACGGCGGCGGCGGCGGCTGGGGCGGCGGCTAGCTAGGGTTTGGGGATGGAGGCTGGGCTCCTCCTCGCAGGCTTCGGCGCCTTATAAAGGCCCCGGGCGGAGGTTTCCTGGCCGGTTACGGCCCGTAGTCGGTTCCAGTTTTTTTTTATAAATCCGCTCGGAAGAAAAATAAAAAGAAATACTAAATGGACTCCAAAAATCACGAAATAAATTTTGTCGGGTTCCTAAAATCAAGCCCGATAAAGTGAACATTTATCTGGGCCCAAACTACAACTTTGAAAAACGCGCATTTTTCCTAAATTCAAATAAAAATACCGAAAAACTCCGAAATAAAACTTATTTGATTTTTTTATTAAATCCTCAATATTTCTATATTTTGGGAAAGTCATTTTATTCCCTCTCTCATATTTTTGTAATAGAAATAATTGATGATAAAATAAATAAAATCAAATGATCATGTTTACATAATTTGAGAAAACTCAAATATGTAAATAACGAAATCCCCAACTCTCTCCGTGGGTCCTTGAGTTGCTTAGGATTTTCTAGGATCAAAACCAAAAGCAAAATAAAATATGATATGCATGATCTCCTAATGTATAACATTCCAAATTGAAAATTTGGGATGTTACACACCTCCTCCGACGCTGCTCAAGTCCGAGAACCCCGCCTCCTGCTTGTCCTCACCCTCGCTGCTTGCCTGCGGGCCACGCGGCCTAATGTCGGCGACCAGCGCCGCCGCGCCTGATCCTCATCATCACCAGCGCGCCCCCGTTGCCCAGTCGCCGGACCTCGCCGCATCCGGCCGTCTCCGGCGCCGCACCACCGGAGCTGCTCCTTCCCCGCGACCTCGAGCCCCAAGCACCACCTCGTCACCCTGCTTCGTCCGGCCGCCGCGTCGCCATGCTCCAGCACTGCTTCGAGCTCGTCTTCCTCGACCTCCATGCCATCCCGGAGTCCCGCGCCGCTGCTGCACGGTCCAGCCTAGACATCCACCTCGCCATGCTCTTGCTTCCTCTCCAGTGTGCCAGCCCAGCCTTCAACCTCCCCTGCAGCTCTCGCCGCCATGCCGAGTCCTGCTGCTGCTGTTGCTTCGCTGTAGAGCTCCGCCGCGTCAAGTACCCCTGCTTACGAGCGACAGGACGGGGTCCCGTGCCTGCGCTAACTTCCCAGTCACAAGCCTCCATGCGGCTTCGTCATTCTCCTGAGGTCCTTGTGCTACTTCTTTTCAGACCATCAAGACCGGCAAGGTCAACTACAGGGATACCACATACCTCGACACACGGATGCCCGAACGAGTACCATGACAGACCACCCAGTACCCCTTCGAATCCTTCAAGACCGTCAAGTGAACGACTACCATCGCTCCAAGATCCGAATGGCTACGATGACATGAACATCTACGGAACGTTTACGACTACACGATGAACCGCCAAGGCCGGCCACAACCCTTTTACCACTACTATCGCCAAGTACCACGACGACCGAAGCATAGTACCTCTATGTTTGCCATGTACATCGACCGTCACCGAAGACCCGTGTAGCACTAACGCCAAGTTCCCCTACCGTCGCCCTCGGAAACATCGAATGCATCAACTCCTTCTCCGAGACGTGTACCACTACTTCCTCTACCGTCGCGAGAACGTCTACTTCCTCTACTTTGCACCGACTCGTTCCGCCTCGAAATGCACCCTTGGAAGGTATAACTGCAGGACCAACGACCGTGGACAAATGCGTGTTGTATGTGATGTTCGTGTTTGCACCGTGTCCGAGTTGTCATTACACGTCTCCCCTCATTTTCCATGTCGTCGACCCGTGGGAACCCGGTATCCGGGATCACCCCACCATCCTTGCGTGACTCGCTCGCGTCACACTTTCTTTTCACCGGCATCTCAATCGAGTTACGGGAACCGGAATGTTGCCATGGCACCGTTTCCGTTTTGTCGCCATGGCACCCCTTTCTTTCTACCACGGTGACAAATGCTTCATAAAATGCTCTTATCAACTTTTTCATAAATATTGCATAAAACTTGCACATGTCATCCGCATCATGATAACAACAATTAAAATGTTTAAAATTGTTGTTTGCATTAATTACTAAATGCACGTGGGGATTTACCGGATTTGTTGTTTGTTATATCCGGCCCCATTTAAATTTTTTAGATGGTATAGTTTTGTTATGCTTCACCTCTTGCCATGTTAACCAACCTTTAATATTATTGAGTACCTAACCGGGAGTGAACTAAATAGTTGATGTGGTGTTCTGTCAATATGCAACTCGTTGCATATTGAGCTCCACTTAATTTGTAGGATTGCTTGTGCACTTTGCCATGCCATGCCTATTTAAACCGTACATGCATCATACTTGGTTGTGCATCATGCCATGTTTATGTGATGGTTGTTTACTATGTTGCTTGCTTCTTTCCGGGTTGCCTCTCTAGTTAGCTTCGGTTTCGTTCCGGAGTTGTGAGGATCTGTTCGGCTACGTTCGTTTGTCTTCTTCATGGGCTCGTTCTTCTTCCTTGCAGGATATCAGGCAAGATGACCATACCCTCGAAATCACTTCTATCTTTGCTTGCTAGTTGCTCGCTCTTTTGCTTTGCCTATGCCGCGATACCTACCACATGCTTTATCATGCCTCCCATATTGCCATGTCAAGCCTCTAACCCACCTTGTCCTAGCAAACCATTGTTTGCCTATGCTACCGCTTTGCTCAGCCCCTCTTATAGCGTTGCTAGTTGCAGGTGAAGATGGAGTTTGTTCCATGTTTGGAACATGGATTTTGTTGGGATATCACAATATATTTTATGTTAATTAATGCATCTATATACTTGGTAAAGGGTGGGAGGCTCGGTGTCGGTGTCAAAACCGACGGATCTCGGGTAGGGGGTCCCGAACTGTGCGTCTAGGCGGATGGTAACAGGAGGCAGGGGACACGATGTTTTACCCAGGTTCAGGCCTCTACCCGAGATCCGCCGGTTTTGACACCGACATTGGTGCTTTCATTGAGAGTTCCTCTGTGTCGTCACTTTTAGGCCTGATGGCTCCTCCGATCATCAACGACGATGCGATCCAAGGTGAGACTTTTCTCCCCGGACAGATCTTCGTATTTGGTGGCTTTGCACTGCGGGCCAATTCGCTTGGCCATCTGGAGCAGATTGAAAGCTACGCCCCTGGCCATCAGGTCAGATTTGGATGTTTGAGCTACACGGCCGACCTCCACGGAGACTTGATCTTCGACGAATTCGAGCCGCAGCCGAGCGCGCCGCACTGTCACGATGGGCATGATCTAGCTCTGCCGCCGAACAGTGCCCTGGGGGCCGCACCCGCATCAGCTCCGACCCTTAATTCGGAGCCAACTGCGCCAATCGAGGATGGGTGGTTGGACACCGCCTCGGGAGCTACAATCTCTAAGGTGATCGAGCCGAACACCAGCCCTATTCTCTGCGAAGCCCGTGACTCCAAGGAGCCGGACTCCTCTCCATACTCTGAGACCTCCGCGCCCCTACCGATCGAACCCAATTGGGCGCCGATCATGGAGTTCACCACCGCGGACATCTTTCAGCACTCGCCCTTCGGCGACATTCTGAATTCACTAAAGTCTCTCTCTCTTTATCAGGAGAGCCCTGGCCGGACTATGGTCAGCAAGGTTAGGATGCAGATGATGAAGAAATTCAAAGCCCACCCACCACCCACTTCGTAGCCACTGTCGATGATTTGACCGACATGCTCGACTTCGACTCCGAAGACATCGACGGTATGGACGCCGATGCAGGAGACGATCAAGAACTAGCGCCTATAGGACACTGGACAGCCACTTCATCTCATGATGTGTACATGGTGGACATACCCAAAGGAAGCGACGACGAGGAACACAGGGATGCAACGAGGGATCGTTCACTCGAAAAGCAATCAAAGCGGCAACATAAGCGCCACTCCAAGCCCCGCCTCGACAGAGACAGCAGCCATACAGACCCAACCATAGGGCAGGACGAGCCGGCGGACGACGAACATGCCTTCGAGCAACCGTCCGAACAAGGCAACTTGGATAAACAAACCGAACACCCCGTCCCCGGCAAACACAACAGTCCGGACGACCTTACGCCGGATAGGCTCATGGAGCAGAACCTCCACAAAAGGCTCGTCGCCACTGCGCGTAGCCTGAAAAAACAGAAGCGGAAGCTCAAAACTGTGGAAGAATCACTCAGAATCAGATGGAGCAAAGTACGCAACACCGCAGACAAATATGGCGGCAGTCGCCGCACAAAAAGCTATCCAAAGCGAAAGCTACTGCCTGAATTTGACGAGGAGGCCTTAGAGCCCCCGCAGTCAAAAAATAGGAAAGCCACCCAGTCGGATAGACAACTGCATGGCCAGCATGGTGCGGCAAGCAGCGCCGCACACAAGCCGGCACGCGATCCACCAAAGGATACGCATCAAAAAGATGGCCCAGCCAGATCTATCTACGGGCCAAGAAAGCAAGCTCTAGTAAGCAATGCAACACAACAAATATCCGAACATCACGGCACACCTAAATACAGGGGTGCCGCACACCCCCTATGTTTCACCGATGAGGTGCTGGACCATGAATTTCCAGCGGGATTCAAGCCCGCAAACATAGAGGCGTACGACGGAACAACAGACCCTGGGGTCTGGATCGAGGATTATATCCTCCACGTACAAATGGCCAGAGGAGATGACCTCCACGCCATAAAATACTTACCCCTCAAGCTTAAAGGGCCAGCCCGGCATTGGCTCAAAAGCCTTCCCAAAAACACCATTGGAAGTTGGGAAGAGCTTGAGGATGCTTTCCGGGCAAATTTTCAAGGGACCTATGTCCGCCCTCCGGATGCAGACGATCTCAGTCACATAACTCAACAGCCCGGAGAGTCAGCCCGGAAATTCTGGAACAGATTTCTTAGTAAAAAGAATCAGATAGTCGACTGTCCGGACGCCGAAGCCCTAGCAGCTTTTAAGCATAACGTTCGAGACGAATGGCTCGCCAAACTCCTCTGCCAAGAAAAGCCAAGAACAATGGCCGCATTAACAAGCCTCATGACCCGCTTTTGCGCGGCAGAGGACAGCTGGTTGGCAAGATGTAGCACCAGCGACCCAAGTACATCTGAAGTTAGGGATGGAAACGGAAAACCCCGACGCAGCAAGGACCAGCGCCGGAATAAGGGAAACAGCCCAAAGAGCACGACGGTCAACGCCGGATTCAAAAGCTCGCGGCAGGATTAGAGAAAGCCGCCCCTCAAGGATAACAGGGACGAGCTATCCAACTTAAACAAAATCTTGGACAAAATATGTCAAATACACAGTACTCCCGGGAAGCCTACGAACCATACCCACAGAGATTGTTGGGTTTTCAAGCAATCCGGCAAACTCAACGCCAAACACAAGGGGCTTGACACACCAAGTGACGACGATGAAGAACCCCACAAGCAGAGCACCAGGAAACAAAAGGATTTCCCACAAGAAGTCAAAACAGTAAACTTACTTCACGTGACGAACAGAATGGCGCCAACAGAGATACGCGCCATACGGCCTATCCCAAAGGAGTCTCGCCAATGGTTGTTAAAACTGATGACCTTCGACCATCAGGATTACTCTAGAAGTATCCGGAATGCAGGCTGGACTGCCTTGGTATTAGATCCAATAATCGGCGGACTCCACTTTACAAATGTCCTGATGGACGGCGGCAGTGGTCTAAACCTGTTATACCAGGACACAATCCGCAACATGGGGATAGACCCAACAAAAATTTGCCATAGCAAAACCTCCTTTCAAGGGGTAACGCCAGGTCCGGATGCCCGTTGCATGGGTTCTCTCCGGCTAGAAGTTATGTTTGGCTCCCCCGATAACTTCCGTCGCGAACAGCTAACTTTCCACATCACCCCATTCCCAAGTAGCTATCAAGCACTGCTGGGACACGAAGCTTTCGCCCGCTTTAACGCAATACCGCATTATGCATCTCTTACGCTCAAGATGCCCGGTCCACGAGGCATCATCTCATTAAAGGGAAAGCATTGAGTGTTCCTCCCGCGCGAGAGATAGTGCGGCTGCCTTGACAGCCCCACAATAAAGCGGCTTCACCAGCCAAAGCACCTAAACAGGTCGTCAAGACCACGGACACGGCTAGACGAGTCTGGCATAAACATACAATTGATAAAGGCTTAATATCCGTCTACCCCTGTACTAGGGGCTCCGCGCATATAAAACAAGAGACAATAAAGCTCAATTTTACCCATTTCGATTTATATTTTGTTTATTTAGTATAACTCATGTTCGGCACGACCTTTCTTTAACTAAGCTCCTCTCTTTTACAGATGAACACCGTGCTACGCCCGTCCAGGATACGGCACAACGGAGACACAGGCGCAGACGTGCAGCAGGGACCCGTTCCAAGGATTCTTTTCAGATTAAGACCATGCGTAAACCTTTTTTACTATCTCTTATTGATACGCATCCCCTCGTTTCTTGGTATAACTAAGGAGGAGGCTGGCGTTTTGGCATGTGGCCACGTCAAAGTTTTGCGTGTACCTGGACACTAGGGGCTTATTACTAAGGACGTTATCCCGCCCGCCCTCATAAAGACCGAATACCTTAGGGAGTGTTCGGCGTCGTGAGTTTGGCCTTATATGCATCAGCTCCGAATCATGTCCTTGGTCAAATGTTGGGTTTGCCCGGCTCCTGTGTTTTGCTACCTTACGTTCTGCTCTATCGGCTAAGGCGGCACCAGGAGAACTACTACGATTGTGCCCCGGTTCGGCCAGGCAAGCACCTCAGTAGAGAAAGCCGAAAACTGACTATCATGATATAGCGTGAGACTGGTCAACCACTCAATGACTTACCGGAAGCTTTAGGATTCCTCCGCATTAATGAAGGGCCGCTTCCCGGCCAGGCACATATGCGCCCCGAGTTCGGGCGAGCGCAGGCACCACCAGGGGCTATATAAGTAGCCTCATTGTCAAACTCCTATGGCTAAGTGAAAGTGATAAAGCATCATAGTCCGATTGCCTAGTTCGCTACGCTATCACCTCCTTTGTAGGACCAAGACGTTGGATCAAGTGTGAAAATGCGCCTTCTGCGAACACCCCCGCATTATGTGCGTGGGGGCTGAAGCCGACGACTGCCATCTTTCAGATTATATATACATATATGTTAAACGGCCGCACAGGAGGTATTATAATACTTGCAGGCACAAGTATAAAAAACTTCTACAATTTATCAAAATATTGTTTTACAATTGTATATGCTATTCGAATATAGTATCCTTCGAGCACTGCGTCTCTATTAAACGAGCGCCTTGCAGAACTTCCTGAAAATAGTGCTCGGCAGGTACTCGGCTTCCATCCGAGTCTGGGGATGCAACAGCGGTGGCCTCCATTTCCGCCCAGTATGTCTTGACACGGGCAAGAGCCATCCGCGCACCCTCTATGCACGCTGACCTCTTCATCGCATTGATATGCGGCGCCGCACCAAGGAACTGCTGCACCAAGTTGAAATAACTTTTCGGCTCTGGCCTCTCTGGCCACAGATGACTCATGACATACTTCATGGCGAGTCCGGACAACCTATTTAGCTCGGCCCATTCGGCCAAACGATCGGCTAATGACAGTGGACGCTCCGGATTGTGGAACTGCGACCAAAAGAGCTTTTCCACTTCGTGATCTTCTCAATCTCGGAAGTGTTCGACCGCATCTGTGGCACTCGCTACCAAATCCAGATAGGTGTCCGCCGTACTCCACATCCGGTCTAACGGAGCATGTTTAGGATCACAAAACTTCCTCCGCAGCATAAAGGGCTTTCCAGCCACGATTTCTCTGGCCTGACACAGCTCCTCCTTCATAGCTCTCATCACAGAGCGAGCATCCTTGGCATCGGCAACGGCCTTCTCCAGGTCCGTCTGTTCCGCCCGATCTTGTTTTTCAAGAAGCTTGCAATGATTAGCAGCGTTCTTCAGCTTCACGGCCATCTCGGCCATTTCCTTCTTGCTTCGGCAGTGAGCAACTTGTTCGGCTTTCAGCTCTTCAATTGCCTTTCCGGCAGGCGCATCACTTTTCCTGGCTTGCTCCTTGGCTCGGGCAAGTTCCGCCCGAAGATTCTCCATGGTAGCAGCACCATCTGCATCAAGCGCACACATTGTAAGATACTGGCATAAAGCTCCTCTTACCAAGTGCTGCCGGAGGAATTACATACCTTGTGCCTCGTCAAGCCGCTTGTTTACAAGCGCGATGTCGGCATCTGCCACGTCAAGTTGCCGCTTTAGCCAGGCAAATTCATCAGTTCGGCTTGCCACCAGACACTTAACCACCTACGTATGAAGGCAGCATATTAGACCTGGGATTATGATCCTCTGCGCGCCGTCACTTTTGACAACGCACAGAGTCTCAGGGGCTACTATCTACACAGGGCGCATCTTATTTATGCGCAACTATCCAAAAAGGGTACATTATTTCGCGTACCTCAAAACCTGTCAGTAAACTCCTGACGGCCTCGTGCAATCCGCTCTCCGCGGATGAAATCCTCTCAATCATCGTACCCATCAATGCATGGTGCTCCTCTGAGATAGATGCTCGCCCTAGCAGATCCTTCAGCTCCTCCGACCGTGCACCAGACGGTGCCGGACTCGTCCGATGGCCCTTTTCGATGGCCGGATGCGGAGGACTTTGGGGGGCCATATGACTACCTTCCGGCCCTGCCGGATTCGGAGAAACCCTCCGCGACGATACCTCAGGATCGCCCGCCTCGCAAGGCGGTGCAGTAGGGGGAGGCGTTCCGCTCTCCATCATCTTCGGAAGAAGATCCCCCGAAGACGAGCTCTACTGAGAAGGGCTAAGGTCCGAGCTACAAGGTAAATTTTCGATTACTCTTCTCAGATATAACGCAAGGATTTCTCTCATTTCTTAAAAAGAAAGACTCCTCCCTACTTATGGCTCGGTGGAGGGCTGATCCCCTTGAGGGCATAATTTGGACGAAGTATCCCCCAGCACAGGACCCTCTGGCGAAGATTTCTTCCCCCGCTTTGAGGCCATGGTCTCCGGGTCTTCAGAGGCGGTCCTCTTCTTCCCCTGAGGAGAGGAATTTTTGATTCCTCCCTTCCAAACAGCCTCCTTCGAGGAGGCCGTAGCTTCCTTGTCCCCTCCCTCGCTTTCCTCCGAAGGCACAACCTCCAACATCCTGGCTAGCACGGGACCCGGCGTGGTCTCGGGGAGGGGGGCCGGACACCTGATTAGCTTTGCTTTCGCTATCCACTCCTGTTTAAAGGACAGCTCTTTTAGGGTCAATTTTATGATAAATATACGGATAGCGAGTCCAGGCAGCCTATCCAGATTTTGTCGGTCAAGAACCTGGCCTCTCTCAACTTCTGCATGTCCTCCTCCATGACGGAGGAGGGCATCAATCGGCCTCGAAGGTCGGAACCGGACATTGTCGAAGGTCTGAAGCGCCTGAAATCTGGAGCCTTGCGTGTTGGAACTCGAGGCGAAGGGCGAACTCGTTTGAGATTGAAAGAAAGGAGTAGGGCCTTGGTCTCTTTATAAGAGGTTGAATACCAAGGGCCCTCCCCGTAACCGTTTGGGACTCGCCTTTGATCTGGAAAACATACCAACGGGCATGGTTGGGTTACCCACGCCCGTATTGATGAGAATCCCGGAATAAGGGGACACGATCTCTGCTTTGACAAGACATGCCAAGGAAACCACCTCGCTAAACGCGCTGAGGTGGGACAGTAAAACGATTCGAATAAAAGACTTGGCCGTGGTGTGATTTCACGCTACGGAATACGTCAGCAGATTAGATTTGTGTAAATATTATTCTCTCTATGGCAATATGTGGAAACTTATTTTGCAGAGCCGGCCACTACCTTTGTGTTCAAAATCTTCTATGAAGTACTTGGAGGAGGAACCCGCCTTGCAATGCCGAAGAAAATCTGCGCGCTGGACTCGTCGTCATTGAAGCCTGGTTCAGGGGCTACTAAGGGAGTCCTGGATTAGGGGGTGTCCGGATAGCCGGACTATACCTTCGGCCGGACTCCTGGACTATGAAGATACAAGATTGAAGACTTCGTCCCGTGTCCGGAAGGGACTTTCCATTGCGTGGAAGGCAAGCTTGGCGATACGGATATGTAGATCTCCTACCATTGTAACCGACTCTGTGTAACCCTAGCCCACTCCGGTGTCTATATAAACCGGAGGGTTTTAGTCTGTATGACAACAATGACAACAATCATACCATAGGCTAGCTTCTAGGGTTTAGCCTCCTTGATCTCGTGGTAGATCTACTCTTGTACTACCCATATCATCAATATCAATCAAGCAGGACGTAGGGTTTTACCTCCATCAAGAGGGCACGAACCTGGGTAAAACATCGTGTCCCCTGCCTCCTCTTACCATCCGCCCAGACGCATAGTTCAGGACCCCCTACCCGAGATCCGCCGGTTTTGACACCGACACTCGGCCTTATTCCTGGTGTTTTGTTCCACTCTTGCCGCCCTAGTTTCCATCATACCGGTGTTATGTTCCTTGATTTTGCGTTCCTTACGCGGTTGGGTTATAATGGGAACCCCTTGACAGCTCGCCTTGAATAAAACTCCTCCAGCAAGGCCCAACCTTGGTTTTACCATTTGCCACCTAAGCCTTTTTTCCCTTGGGTTATGCAGACTCAAGGGTCATCTTTATTTTAAACCCCCGGGCCAGTGCTCCTCTGAGTGTTGGTCCAACTTGTCAGCTGCCGGTGGCCACCGGGGGCAACTCTGGGCTGGCCTACCGGAAGTTTGGACAATCCGCTGTGCCCTGAGAACGAGATATGTGCAGCTCCTATTGGGATTTGTCGGCACATTCGGGTGCTTTGCTGGTCTTGTTTTACCATTGTCGAAATGTCTTGTAACCGGGATTCCGAGTCTGAGCGGGTCTTCCTGGGAGAAGGAATATCCTTCGTTGACCGTGAGAGCTTGTGATGGGCTAAGTTGGGACACCCCTGCAGGGTTTTGAACCTTTGAAAGCCGTGCCCGCGGTTATGGGCAGATGGGAATTTGTTAATGTCCGGTTGTAGAGAACTTGATACTTAACTTAATTAAAATGCATCAACCGCGTGTGTAGCCGTGATGGTCTCTTCTCGGCGGGGTCCGGGAAGTGAACATGGTGTTGGAGTTATGCTTGAACGTAAGTAGTTTCAGGATCACTTCTTGATCACTTCTAGTTCACGACCATGCTTTGCCTTCTCTTCTCACTCTCATTTGCGTATGTTAGCCACCATATATGCTAGTACTTGCTGCAGCTCCACCTCACTTACCTTTTAGCTACCCATAAGCTTAAATAGTCTTGATCGCGAGGGTATAAGATTGTTGAGTCCCCATGACTCACAGATTACTTCCAAAACCAGATTGCAGGTGCCGACGATACCGTGCAGGTGACGCAACCGAGCTCAAGGAGGAGCTCGATGAAGATCGTGTTCATTGTGTTGTTTCGTTTTCCTTTCGATCAGTAGTGGAGCCCAGTTGGGGCAATCGGGGATCTTTTGCATTAGGGGTAGTCTTCTTTTATTTTGGTTCCATAGTCGGACCTTGATTGTATCGGGTTGATGTAATGCTTTATTCATGTATTCTGTGAAGTGGCGATTGTAAGCCAACGATGTACCTCTTTCTCATTCAGTACATGGGATGTGTAAAGATTACCCCTCTTGTGACATGCCTACAATGCGGTTATGCCTCTAAGTCGTGCTCTGACACGTGGGAGATATAGCCGCATCGTGGGTGTTACACACATGGTACACTTACCGAGGAAACAACCTCAAGTCCATAGTATCAATTCTATTGGAAAAATTCCAACAATTACTATTGGAGGTTTTGAATTTCCTCTTCCTACTGTCAAGAAGAAATATGATATTCTTATTGTTGGGGACGTGCATATCCCCGTTGGGGTAACCTAGTGTTATTCGAAATTTCTTCGGTTTCATGCGAATCAGAATGAGTTTGTTAACAAGACTTGATCAACCTTGTTAGTGGATTCCTTTTGATGAGCATGAGATGGATGAAGTTAGAAAGCACAACTCTCTGTACCCTCCTTTTACTTTCTGTTATTTAGATTAAATGAAGCAAAAATAGTATTTTCTGTTTGTTGTCTAAGTTATTCTTGCAATAAAAAATACTCCAAAAATAAAATTTCTCCAAATGTCCAGAAAATTTAATATGTTTTTTCTAGAATATTTAAGAATATTTGGCTCTGAGAACACACCAGGGGGACCCACCATGTGCCCACGAGGGTGGAGGGCGCGCCCACCCCCTGGGCACGCCCCCTGCCTCGCGGACCCCACGTGGCCCTCCTCCACTTATTCCTCCACCAGCTCAAACCCGAGTTCTAGCTCATCTTGTTGCCATTTTCAATCTCCTTGCTCAGAGCTCCATTCACAAAACTGCTTTAGGGGATTGTTCTTTGGTATGTGACTCCTCCATGGTCCAATTGGTTTTTGTTGTAGTGCTTTATTTATTGCAAATTTTTTCTGCTTAGGTGACCCTGCTCCTGAGCTTGCATGTCAAATTTATCTGGTCAAAAGTAGTTTTAATGCATGATATGGCCTCTAGGCACTTGTAGGAGTAGTTGCTATCATTCTTGTTGAGTTTGGCTCACTTTTATTTTAAGTTACTAAAAATTTCAGAAAATTTCAGAAAAAGATGAAGAGATTTTTGAGGGGCTCATCGAGCCGAAGCTCGAAGGATAAGCAAAGTGAAGAGAATAAGAAGCCCAAGTATAATCTCCCTCGTACTGCGGAGGTTCGGCCATGTGAATGGCCTGTGATGAGTTCTTGAGAGAAGCCGGGATTTATGAAGATTTTTATTATTTGGCTGAGAATGCAGGCCTCACCAACTTCCTCCACGACCAGCTCGAACAGTATCTCCTACTCACTAATACTTTTGTGCAAAATTTTCATTTCCATGCTAGGAGGTCGCCACCTTCTGTGGATTTTTATTTGTATGATGAGTATAAGGAGATGTCACTTTATGACTTTTGTGGGGTTTGCAAGTTGCCCTTTGAGGGCAGCATAGAGGAACCACATCGTAATGATGTGGAAGGATTTATTGATATGATCGATGTAGGGGAGACGAGGAAGGTTTCTGATGCAAGAATTACTAGCATACATTTTCCTGTTCTACGTTACTTTGGAATATTTGCTAGTAGATGCTTGATTGGTCGCGGGAACTGTGGAAACCTTAGTGCCCCTGATATTGTTATTTTGCGCCATGCTTTGTTTCCTGATACCACTTTTAGTTTAGGCGCTATTGTTGCTAAGCGGTTAAATCTGAACCGTACGAAGGGTCCCATCTTTGGAGGTATCTTTGCTTCGCGTATTGCTAAATATTTTGAGATACCTATTAGACACTATGAGAAAGAGGAAAAGTTGTTGCCTCCTATTTTTCTAGATTATAAGAGTATGGTAGCATGTGATTTTATTGTTAAGAATAAGAAGAAGATGCTTAACTATAGACTGATACTTTGAGACTATTACCTTGCCTACTCCCTCTTTGTTGAACATATTTTCAGGCACGTACCTTGTTTTGCCGGAGGCCGTTCATGCATACCAGAGCCTGACATCAGCTCCAGAGCCGGAGCCACTATTGGATCCTCACCGTCAGTATGTTTATCAGTGGGATCTGGAGGAGATCGCCCACCAGTGGCACCCCGAGGACCCTCCTCGGTACACCGGAGAGGGCAGCTTTGATCTGTGGGCATAGACCAACTTAGGCCAAAATCCTAAGCTTTGGGGAGTACGTATCTCTCACCGACATTACATTCATGTTCACACACTCATGCCAGTTGTCGGTGCTCATACTTTTTCATTATATCATCCATGCTAGTTTAATTTATTTTTAAGCTTTCTTCTTGTGTGTTCGAAAAACCTTAAGAAAAACCAAAAAAGTTGTTGTAGCTTTTAGCTAGTTTACTTTCCATGCCTGCAGTAGTAGTAATTAAAAAGAAAACCCAAAAATATTTCTCATTCTTCTTTTGCTTGTTGGGAGCTTTCCCATGTAAATAGTTTTGTTTCTTTTCTTTTCTTTGGGGGTCTAGAGGAGAAGACCTTGATGAAAATGTTGAGTGGCTCTCATATACATTATTGTTGATCTAACAAAGAGCCCATATTACCTTGTCTTCTCCCTTGAATTGAATGCTTGCAGATTCCAACTTAGTCCAATGCACGTGCTCTATTATTATTATTATCCACACTATTCGGTTGTGCAAGTGAAAGGCAATAATGATGATATATGATGGACTGATTGAGATGAGAGAAGCTGGTATGAACTCGACCTCTCTTGTTTTTGTAAATATGATTAGTTCATCATTCCTGATTTAGCCTATTATGAATGAAACATTTTTGCAATGACAATTAGAGATTATAGTTGCTCATGCCATGCTTAATTTGCTAGGAGTTTATAATGTTTTACCTTGCGTGCCAACATGCTATTAAAATGGTTGTGATGTGGTATGATAGGGTGGTATCCTCCTTTGAACAATTCGAGTGGCTTGACTTGGCACATGTTCACGCATGTAATTGAAACAAAATCAACATAGCCTCCATGATATTTATGTTCATGGTGAATTATATCCTACCCATGCTTGCATTCAGTGTTGATTAATTTTAATGCATGTTCATGACTGTTGTCCCTCTCTAGCTGGTCGCTTCCCAGTCCCTTTATAGCCTTCACTTGTACTAAGTGGGAATACTGCTTGTGCATCCAACTCCATAAACCCCAAAATTTATTCCATATGAATCCACCATACCTTCCTATATGCGGTATCTACCTGCCGTTCCAAGTAAATTTGTATGTGCCAAACTCTAAACCTTCAAATGAAATTATGTTTTGTATGCTCGAATAGCTCATGTATAAACTAGGGTTGTCTATATCTTCCATGGTAGGCGGGTTATTATCAAGAGGAGTGCACTCCGCTCCTCACTCACGAGAAAATGGCTGGTCACCGGGATGCCCGGTCCCATGCTTAAATCAAATCAAAATAATTGCAAACAAAACTCCCCCAGGATTGTTGTTAGTTGGAGGCACATGTTGTTTCAGGCAAGCAATGGATTGATGCTTGTTGGTGGTGGGGGAGTATAAACTTTACCATTCTGCTTGGGAACCACCTATAATGTGTGTAGCGTGGAAGATATCGAGATCTCTCGGTTGTTATGTTGACAATGAAAGTATATCGCTCAAAATATTACTCATCTCTATTTCAAAATCGAGCTCTGGTACCTCTACAAATCCCTGCTTCCCTCTGCGAAGGGCTTATCTATTTACATTTATGTTGAGTCATCATCCTCTTATTAAAAAGCACCAGTTGGAGAGCACTGCTGTCATTTGCGTGTATTATTGTTAGTTTACATTGACTATGACTGTGACTGGATCTCTTTTACCATGAATTACAATTTCCAGTCAGCCCTTGATCTTCATAGGTGCTCTGCATTTATGTTTTGCGGTCTCATAAAGGGCTAGCGAGATACCATCTTGTTATATCATATTATGATTGTTTTGAGAAAGTGTTGTCATCCGAGATTTATTATTATTGCTCGCTAGTTGATTATGTCATTGATATGAGTAAACATGATACCTAAATGTTATTGTGAATATGGCTAGTTCATAATCTTTGTTGAAAACTTGAATGCTGGCTTTACATATTTATAACAACAAGAGCAAACAGAGTATGTAAAAGTTTTTCTTTATCACTTTCAATTTATCAACTGAATTGCTTGAGGGAAAGCAAAGGTTTAAGCTTGGGGGAATTGATATGTCTCCATCGTATCTACTTTTCCAAATAGTTTTGCCCTTATTTTGAACTCTAACTAGCATGATTTGAACGGAACTAACCCGGACTGACGCTGTTTTCAGCAGAATTGCCATGGTGTTATTTTGTGCAGAAATAAAAGTTCTCTAAATGACCTGGAAAACAACGGAGAATATTTTTGGAATATATGAAAAATACTGGCGAAAGAATCAAGGCCAGGGGGCCACACCCTGTCCACAAGGGTGGGGGGCGTGCCTACCCCTTGGGTGCGCCCCCTGCCTAGTGGGGCCCCTGATGCTCCACCGATCTCAACTCCAACTCTACATATTCACGTTCGGGGAGAAGAAAATCAGAGAGAAGGATTAATCGCGTTTTACGATATGGAGTCGCTGCCAGGCCCTAATCTCTCTCGGGAGGGCTGGTCTGGAGTCTCTTTGGGGCTCCGGAGAGGAGAATCCGTCGCCATCGTCATCATCAACCTTCCTCCATCACCAATTTCATGATGCTCACCGCCGTGTGTGAGTAATTCCATCATAGGCTTGCTGGACGGTGATGGGTTGGATGAGATTTATCATGTAATCAAGTTAGTTTTGTTAGGGTTTGATCCCTAGTATCCATTATGTTCCGAGATTGATGTTGCTATGACTTTGCTATGCTTAATGCTTGTCACTAGGGCCCGAGTGCCATGATTTGAGATATGAACCTATTATGTTTTCATTAATATATGTGAGTTCTTGATCCCATCTTGCAAGTATATAGTCACCTATTATGTGTTATGATCCGTTAACCCCGAAGTGATAATAATCGGGATACTTACCGGTGATGACCGTAGTTTGAGGAGTTCATGTATTCACCAAGTGTTAATGCTTTGGTCCGGCACTCTATTAAAAGGAGGCCTTAATATCCCTTAGTTTCCAATAGGACCCCACTGCCACGGGAGGGTAGGACAAAAGATGTCATGCAAGTTCTTTTCTATAAGCACGTATGACTATATTCGGAATACATGCCTACATTACATTGACGAACTGGAGCTAGTTCTGTGTCACCCTATGTTATAATTGTTGCATGAGGAATCGCATCCGACATAATTATCCATCACTGATCCATTGCCTACGAGATTTTCACATATTGATCTTTGCTTAGTTACTTTTCCGTTGCCACTGTTTTGCTTGCTACAAAACTGCTGCTATTACTTTTGCTACCATTACCGCTACTATCATATTACTTTGCTACTAAATACTTTGCTGCAGATATTATGTTTTCCAGGTGTGGTTCAATTGACAACTTAGCTGCTAATACTTGAGAATATTCTTTGGCTCCCCTTGTGTCGAATCCATAAATTTGGGTTGAATACTCTACCCTAGAAAACTGTTGCAATCCCCTATACTTGTGGGTTATCATTGACCTGGGTGATCAAACCGAGTCTGTGAGGCCTACTTGTAAAATGTCACATAATGTAGTTGCGTGTGCGATAGACTACATCAACAAGCATGTGTACATTAGTGCCGACAAGACGATCATGTCATGCAGCGTGACCAGCAAAATATGGAATGGTGACTTCCACCATGCCATCCTGAGGAAACATTTTGCCACGCACAGTGATTTCAAGCTCACGCCGAAAAAATTTGTGAGTGTTTCATCTTTTTCCAGATGTTTATTTTCCATACTATGTTTGTGCATAGTTATGTTCCATTTGTGGGTTAGTTAATTTCATGACAACTGTTCCCAGGGCAAGAAAGTGTAAACTTTAATGAAACGCATGTGGCAACTTAACTGAATAAGTGATGGCAATTTTATTGAAACATGTATGGCAGCTTTTGAAAATTACACATGCCAACTGAACTCTTCTTTCAGACCAACTTGGTACCAAGTGCGTTTTTTTCATGTGTCCATTTGATGACTACTTCATATAGCCATTTTTAATGGCAATATTAGTGCATATCATATGGCAAATACATCCATCTATTTTCATGTCAAATCTTTTTTCCCTTTACTTGCAGATCATGTTCCCCATGTTCTAGCTGCTTGAACCAGATAACCTAGTTGAAAAGTGTGGTCACCATTACGTCGTTTGCCTTGACCTAAAGAACCAATGTTTTGAGGTGCTCGATTCAATCCGTTCAGGAGATGACGCCAGCCTTACTACTCATGCTGACTTCTTTATCCACAACCTGAGAGAGACATGGAACCATCATTTTGGAAGATCGAAGGTCAAGAATAGTCATTTTCCAATCGAGTACGTCATGACTGCCAAGCAAGGAAATGGGTAATGACCTTTTCTTGTGTTTTCTACCTCATTTTGACTTCTCCAGTTTTTCCTGAAAGTTTATTATGTTTTTGTTGGCATGTGTTCACCTGCTTTTTTCGTTGTAGGCATGATTGCGGCTTCTACATGTTGGAATACCTTGCAAAGTGGGAAGGTTGACGGGTTCCTGTCATCACAGACGCAATTGTAGTCGAGCTCCATAAAATCTTTACATGGAACTGGGTGATGAATGAAGATTTCAACAAGTGGGCTTCAGCACGAGAATTCATCAAGGGAGCTGTCAAAACCGCGAACAAGAAGTACAAGTGATCACGTGGTGCTCAATACCCATGCCTACCTTACATTCTGTGACCGATGAGTGTAAGGTATCATCTGCTCTTCGAACCCATGTATGTGTGCTAGGTTATGTCTTTTTCACCGTAGTTGTAGGCTATAGTGATGGCTTGTGTGTGTAGTCTAATCCTGTAATATAAGTGTGGAACTGAATCTGTAAGGTGTGACAACAACTACTTTTACGTTCATTATTTTGTGTTGTGAATGTGAGTACTAATGTTTGAATGGGCAGTTTGTGTGCTTGTCCAAAATGTGTTTTGAAATTCTGTTGCCATATGTTTGCTTTTGTTTATGTTTTGTAGGGACGTGGTAGATGGTTCGAAACTCTTTGAAATAATTTGTGATCATTCATCAACTTACTACCTTCAGAACTTGTAAAACTGCGGACGGCCCACTAAGTCGTGTTATTTTCTACCATGGAATTTATAGTTTGATATGATTTTATTTTTCATCATGGCACCTTTAGTCACCCTAACATGGCGTTTATGATGCATGATACATGGCAAGTATAGTTGAACATGCACGGCAACTACAACTATTGTTTTCATTTTTTGGGAATTGCAATGCTACCGTATTGGATTTTTCTGAACAATGTCCATGTGGCAACTTCAACAAGTATTTTTTGAAAAAAATTCTGGTAAACATATTGTTGTCCACGTGTCCATTTGTTATGTAGACGAACATGCTCCAAGCATACTAGTTCATAGATTTGCATATGTGGCACCTCTCCCACGTCAATTTCAATACAACTTAGATGACATCTATTTCTTCTCATGATTCGCCCGGGGTCAATTCAATAGTTCCCACATAGTGTATATACAATACTACATATGTGGCAACTATTACTATCTCAAAAAATGTGTGGAATGAAAACTGAGAAGCTACCCGATGGCAGATTTAGTAGCAGCTACATGGCAAATTTAGTAGCATATACATGGTCACATTCAATAGTTCTCATATGGTATATGTAACACTACATGTGTGGCAACTGTTACTTTCTCAAAAATGCATGGAATGAAAATGGAGAAGCTACCCGATGGCAGATTTAGTAGCAGCTACATGGCAGATTTAGTAGCAGATACATGGAATTTTCTTCATTTTCTGTAATGCACCACTAGTTATGCTCACATTTCTAACCCATCATCATCTGAGTTGCAAAATTGTCACAAACATCAAAGCTAGAATCTCCCACAGTTGCTTATGGATTGCCAGATCCTTTCCTTGGTTTCTTATGCTTTGCTTGAATTTTCAACCCTGATTTGTATCTCACCTCTTTTGGACGCCCTTTTGTGATGGAACGTGGCGGGTTCCTGACCTTAGTTTGCGTGTTTGCGGTTCCAGACCATACTTCTGAGTTTTCAGAGGACGGACCCGTGGATGAAGGCACACTTGAAGTGCGGGGGAATCTCTGTAAGGCCTCACTACTGCAGGATGCTGCTAATGCGACACTACGATCCGAGACCCTTCGACGAAACTGTGTGCGATGCCATAATCGCAAATGATGGTGTAAAAACCCCGTCAAAAAAGGTGCAAAACATTTGCAATGGAGGATGCATCAAACACGGTTCAGATTTTAGTTGCGTGTGCGATGCAGGGCATACGGTTCAGCTCAATTAACTGTTTGCGATGAGGAGGAACAAAATAAACGGGCAGCCAGATGAAGGCGTGTGCGATGTACAACATACGGTTCACTCGAATGAACTGTTTGTGATTTGGCAACACAAAAGAAACGGTCAGCCAGATCAAGGTGTGTGCGATTGAGGGCATACGCTTCAGAAGGATTAACTGTTGGCGATTAGGCAACAGAAAAGAAACGGGTCAGCCAGATCAAAGTGTCTGCGATTGATGGCATACACTTCACATGGATGAACTATTTGTGATTAGCCGCAACAAACTGAAACAATTAGATAGATCAATGTGTGTGCGCTAGACGGGCACACACATTCCAATTAAAAGAAGCGTGCGTGATGGTAATAACGAGCGTGCACTATTGTTGGAACAAGACGTGTGCTGACATTGCCTATTGCGGTGCACCCTATCGTGCACACGCCACGTACGCGGCCGAGAAGGCGTACGTGCCCACGTTACACCTTCCGGGAATAGTGTCGCAGTTATAACCATTTGTAAATTTTGAGCATGCGTCCCGTCACATTCCAAATTGCAAACCTGTTCACACCGATCAAAACCTAAACGGTTTCCCACTTAGGAGTGTATTACTACTCGGTTATAAATACTACTACTCCAAGATGACTGCACATTCCTCCTCAACTCCTCATCCACAAAAATTCAAAAAGAAACAAGTCATTCATCATCGTTCCCTTGCGTCCGCCATGGCCAATGTGATTTCTGGGTCGAGAGATTGCCACCAGGAAGAGGCGAGCCTAGAAGCGGAAGCACAAAAGATGTCCCAGCTTGCCGCGAAAGCAGCCAACATCTCTCGCCGCGAAAGCAGCCAACATCTCCCGCCGCACGGCCGTAGCAGCAGAGAGGTCCCACCGCACCGCCGAAGCAGCACAGAGGTCCTGCCGCGCTGTCGATGTAGCAGACTAGTCCTTCGCGCCGCGGAAGCGGAAGAGATGTCCCGCCGCACCACGAATGCAGCGAAGATGTCCTCCCTCGCCGTGGCAGCCTAGGAAAATGCCTCACGGGCAGGCGAGGACTCTTACAGGCGCATGCATGCCCTCATCCTTAGGCAGATGGATCAGATCTCTAGGTGGGCGAGGTTGCAGGATGACCTGAAAGCCTCGTTTGAACAGTCTACCGATGTCATCCCGCAACTAAATGAGAGGAATGCGAAGCTCCGGGCCGAGCGCGACCTACTGAGGGCGAAGATCGTCGGATGTGCGGAGTAGCAGGAGCAGACCACTTCATTGTTGAAGAGGACCGGCGTCATCATCGAGAAACTTATGGACGAGAATGCCATGCTGCGCATCGAGCGTAGAAGGCTGGTGGAGGAATCCGTGGATGCTCTCAAGCAACATCTAGAGGACAAGAGCTCGCCATCGCTCATCGCGGAGACTAGTTCCCGTGGCCTGCAGCAGCGCATCAAGAAAGTAGAGATCAGTGAGCTAGATCATTGTCTTCCTTCTTCTTTTGCCCTTGTGTATTTCGGGCGTTGCCGCATGTGGCTTTTTTTAATTATGTTTCTAAATATGTAAGACAATTATTATCCACTCTTATCATCCTTATATTCATCATGCTTGCTATAAGTCGCAGTCGATGCTATATAGGTCTGTTGGATCTTACATCAAGATCGGTGCAAAAATTTCTTTTCAGATATTTATTTTTATCTCTTAAATCTCAGTCCAATGAGACATATAGCCACGCCTTAGAATAGGTGCTCGGGCGCCATTAATGGAGACATTGGGAGGGAGGTGCGCGGCTGGTAGCGGTCAAAGGGCTCTCCTCCTGATGAGCATGCGCAGGGGTCTCATCGCACGCCTCCCATACTCAAATAGCTACCCCTCATGGCACCTCCTAGCCAATAAAAAAGGGACGTGTGGCCACACGTACTTGGTAAGTAGAACGCCCTCAGTTTCAATAATACTTGTGTTTTCGATTTGTAATGTGACATCACTTGTTCCAAAATGACTTTGTTGATTGTTAATGTGTGCGCCTTCGCAAATCAGACAGAAAAATTACCACAACATGTTGGTGCCATGTCATGACACCATGCCAAGTTTCATGATTTTCAGGCGTGTTTTGGATTTACAGGAATAAAAAAACCAAGTTTCTCAACCTTTCTGGTCGAGCCACGACGCCCAGATGTTTGAATTTCACTCCCATCTCTTGCATGTGACCTAGAAATTCACCCAAAGACACACATGTGATTTTTCAAACAACTTTGGTGCACTGGAGCCTGTGCTTGTAGTTCAAATTTGAATTATGCACATTAAATGCGCAGAAACTCAATTAATGTATAAAAAGGCCAAACGAACCCGGAATAATTCCAAAATTTAGCACGGTACTTCTATTTGCTCTAATCTACCACTGTAAAAAAATTAAGGCGGGATAAGGCAGTGTACGTATGTCATTTCGCACACGGAGGTGACACGTTCCCTCTCGGAACCACGAGCCTTCTTGAGGGAAGCTCCGGTTTGCTAGAAGCTTACACCAAAGCTTGTTCCAATTCGGCCAAAAAAATTACCGCAGCATGTTGGTGCCATGTCATGACACCATGCCAAGTTTGATGATTTTCATGCGTGTTTTGGATTTACATGAATTAAAAAATCAAGTTTCTCAATCTTTCCGGCCGAGCACGACGCCCAGATGTTTGAATTGCACTCCCATCTCTTGCATGGGACCTAGAAATTCACCCAAGGACACACATGTGATTTTTCAAACAACTTTGGTGCACTGGAGCATGTGCTTGTAGTTCAAATTTGAATTATGCATATTAGATGCGCATAAACTCAATTAATGTATAAAAAGGCCAAACGAACCCGGAATAATTCAAAAGTTTAGCACATTACTTCTATTTAGTCTTATATGCCTATGTAAAAAAACTAAGGCTGGAGAAGGCAGTGTACGTATGTTGCTTCGCACATGGAGGTGACACGTTCCCTCTTGAAACCACGAGCCTTCTTGAGGGAAGCTCCAGTTTGCAAGAAGCTTACACCAAAGCTTGTCCCAATTCGGCCAAAAAAATTACCGTAGCATGTTGGTGCCATGTCATGACACCATGCCAAGTTTCATGATTTTCAGGCGTGTTTTGGATTTACAGGAATTAAAAAACCAAGTTTCTCAATCTTACCGCAGCTGTTTGAATTTCACCCCCATCTCTTGCATGGGACCTAGAAATTCACCCAAGGACACACATGTGATTTTTCAAACAACTTTGGTGCACTGAAGCATGTGCTTGTAGTTCAAATTTGAATTATGCACATTAAATGCGCAGAAACTCAATTAATGTGTAAAAAATGCCAACGAAGCCAGAATAATTCCAAAATTTAGCATGGTACTTCTATTTGGTCTAATCTGCCAGCGTAAAAAAATTGAGGCGGGAGAAGGCAGTGTACGTATGTCGTTTCGCACATGGAGGTGACATGTTCCATCTCGGAACCACGGGCCTTCTTGAGGGAAGCTCCGGTTTGCAAGAGGCTTACACCAAAGCTTGTCCCAATTCGGCCAAAAAAATTACCGCAGCATGTTGGTGCCATGTCATGACACCATGCCAAGTTTCATGATTTTCAGACATGTTTTCGATTTACAGGAATTAAAAACCAAGTTTCTCAATCTTTCCGGCCGAGCCACGATGCCCAGATGTTTGAATTTCACTCCCATCTCTTGCATGGGACCTAGAAATTCACCCAAGGACACACATGTGATTTTTCAAAGAACTTTGGTGCACTGGAGCATGTGCCTGTAGTTCAAATTTGAATTGTGCACATTAAATGCCCAGAAACTCAATTAATGTATAAAAAAGGCCAAACGAACACGGAATAATTCCAAATTTTAGCACGATACTTCTATTCGGTCTAATCTGCCAGTGTACAAAAATTAATGCGGGAGAAGGCAGTGTACGTATGTCGTTTCGCAAACGGAGGTGACACGTTCCCTCTTGGAACCAAGAGCCTTCTTCAGAGAAGCTCTGGTTTGCAAGAAGCTTACACCAAAGCTTGTGCCAATTCGGCCAAAAAAATTACTACAACATGTTGGTGCCATGTCATGACACTATGCCAAGTTTCATGATTTTCAACCGTGTTTTAGATTTACAGGAATTAAAAAAACCAAGTTTCTCAATCATTCCGGCGTAGCGACGACACCCAGATGTTTGAATTTTATTCCCATTTCTTGCATGCGACCTATAAATTCACCCAAAGACACACATGTGATTTTTCAGCAAACTTTGGTGCATTGGAGCATGTGCTCGTAGTTCAAATTTGAATTATGCACATTAAATGCCTAGAAACTCAATTAATGCATAAAAATGCCAAACGAACCCAGAATAATTCCAAATTTAAATATGACACTCATGTACTAGTTGCATGTTCACTGTACGTAAATGTTCTATCAATTCAAACACCATCATTTCCCTCCGTAACACCATTTTGTCTTTCAAAACATAATGAAAAAATCAGGTATACCACAAACAGTTTACTAGAAAGAATCGTGTGGGATGCGATATAAAATATCCTGGCGCACCGTCTTGTCTGGCTTACGCAGGAAGCTTCATCGTCTATAGTCCACCGCCCCCACTTGAACCACACTTGTGTGCCAGTTTCTCACGACACCGAGTGAAATTTTTTGGCCACCGCGGAAATATCTATCTCCTCGCCCCCTCCCTCCTACCAAAAGACACATTTCCACTGTTCCTCCTTGTTTTCCAAGTTCAAACCTTCTCTTTTGCTTACTGGTAGCTCAGCCTCCTCGTCGGCGACCCTTCTTCTTGCAGTGTCACCTCCTCGTCGGCTACCTTTCTTCTTGCAGTGCCGCCTCCTTGTCGGCGACCCTTCTTCTTGCAGCGCCGACTCCTCACCGGCGACCCTTCTTCTTGCAGTGCCGCCTCCTCGCAGGCAACCCTTCTTCTTGCTGCACGGCCTCCTCGCCGCTGACCCTTCTTCTTGCTGCGCGGCCTCGTCGATATGGTCCGGTAATCCACACCCCACCCACACCATCCTCCTCCTTTCCCGTCCCACTTGCCCCGACTGACGGAGCGACACCTTCCACCGAAATCACTGACCCCCTCCTCCAATTAAGCGCCGCCCATAGCCATTTTACACGCAGTATAACATGGAGTTGAGTAGCATGCGGCCGCACGCGCGAATGAGGTCGCTATGGCTGCCATGCGTGTTGAGCGCCAGATCTTGGAGGAGCACCTCGTCTTCGAGGCCACCGTCGACACCGCCACGCGGTTGTCTACTTTAAACTACAGTTCGTGATGTTTTCTCGAGGCCACCGCCAGTGCCTTCTAGTGATTTGTCCTCTGTACACCGGCAGTGCCTTCTAGTGATTTGTCCTCTGTAATGTTAATATGCAATCTGATGTTCAGTTAACAGTGTGGTCCTCTGAAATGTAATGTTCAGTTAACACTTTGGTCTGACAATTGCTACATTTCATAGTACTGTTCTCAAGCATTCTTTGTTTTGTTAACTATCTTATCTTCTAGTGCATGTTTCTATTCTGCAATGTCATGATCAGTTAACTATTTTGGTTCATTTGGTCTGCTGTCCATTTAACTGTTTGGTTCAGTTCTGCAATTTGATTTTTATTTGTTGTGGGAACAATTTTGTATTGTTATGCATGTGACACCAATCGAATTTGGCTGTACTCAATACATATTCTACTAATAGTATGGCAACTCTCAGTTAACCTGATCAAGATCTTCCTTATGTGTGTTGTAGGTAAACAATGGGACACTGCAGTTTACCATCGAGGTTTGTTCAAGCAGGGTCCTTTGGCTAATAGCACATTATTGTGCAGTTGCATGAATCATTCTAATATTTAGGTTTCTTACAATTTGGTCTTGCACATGTAGGTCCTGCTGTCAGAGGCTTAGACCCACTGTTCGACCCATTTAGCATATGGGGAAATGAGATGTCCATGAATATCAGTCAAGTCCAGAAACTTATAAAGATTGTTAGGATGAAGAAACTTGCGACGAATAACAGCAAGATCTTTGTTTGCACAATGAAGAAGACATCAGTCAACTATAGGATGGTACCAACTCTTTTATCTTGTTTTTACCCCTTGCGCCATTTCAAAATTTACAACAGCGATTTATACATAGCTTTGTTTTCAGTACTTTTCAAAGCAGTTCATCGAAGATTACCTCTCAAACCACCTGCATGGTCAAGAGGCGAGGAAGGTATTCATTCAACACCCACGGTACAATATTGAAGTCTTGCTGAAGAGGACGAAGGTTGGGCGGGCAATTATCCATAGCCACTGGCCTAAAGTTGCAAGGACATTCAACATCACTGAAGGCTCAATATTTTCCTTCCGCTTCTAGAGTTTCCCAGGTGAGATTCATCTGTCTATTTACCATGTATGATGCTACTTTCCAAAGGTTTTTGATGTTGCATGTGAAACTTGGTGCTGTTGTGTAATGGCGTAACTGAGTGCCGAAGCTATCTGATGTAATTCGATTATGAAATCCTGGTTGCTTTTATACGGATATGAAATATCTGGCGTGTTATATAAGAAATATCAGTTTTATTAGTACATGGATTATCAATAATAAGCTAATTACCCTGCTTATTGGGGTTTTCTATTGCAGACGGTTATTTAGACAGCACCGTGGGCGATGAACTCAACCAACCCGCACGGTTTCTAGAAAGTAGGCGTGTTCGATCAACTAACAATCACACATGGCTTCCGGCAGCGAACTGTTTGTGTTAGGACACCTTGCACAAACGTTTCCACACAAAGAATTGTGTGTGATATACATACGAACGGAAACGTTTTCCCTGGATTGACTATGTGGGATGTACATAAGAACATAAACGAATTCCTTGGATTGACTGTGTGTGATATACATACCTACAGAAATGTTTTTCTGGGATTCACCGTGTGGGATGTACATACCTATGGAAATGATTTTCTCGGATTGCCGTGTGGGATGTACGTACCTACGGAAATGATTGGGTTTCGATGCCTCGCGCGACCGCACATGGCCCCAGCCTGGGTCCCAGGAGGGTCTATCCCCGACGATTTTTGGGTCGTGTGGGAAGGACACCCTATCGCGCACACTCACTTGGCGACGGTTCCAAATGCCGTCGCGAAAAGGGGTTAAAAACTATTTGTTTAGCACGTCATTGTACCAGTGCCTCTT
Source organism: Triticum urartu (assembly GCF_056163025.1). Classification (NCBI taxonomy): domain Eukaryota; kingdom Viridiplantae; phylum Streptophyta; class Magnoliopsida; order Poales; family Poaceae; genus Triticum; species Triticum urartu. Next base: position 300,094,139 of record NC_141877.1, read on the forward strand.
CAGCCTTCCTTTCCTTGATCTCATCAAGCTCTCTTTTAGGGCCTTCTGGTGCTTTTCTGCCACCCTTGTTGTCTCATCACTCTTGCATGCTTCATCTATTAGTTCAGCATAGTTCTTGGTCAAGACCACGTGCCTCACGGAGTCCGTGGTTGCCTCCAATCTGTCATCATGTACAGTCAAAACTGCATTTGATGTTTGTGGCCCCAACGCATCGTCAGCGTCCCAAGTCCATCGCCGACATATGAAATGGCGGAGCAAACGCTTGACCACGTGCATCTCCATAATTTTGAGTATGTGGTAGCACACAATCTCGTCCTGTTCATATTTGCAGCATTCGCAATAGTACTCACCTTAGTTTACTACGGCCTTCACAAAGTAGTTTCTTCCCTTGTCCGGATCTTCAGGCTCTGAATCAGACATGTCCCTGAGACTACACACCTTGAATGTACATTCGTCAACCTGATAAGTTGTGTACTTGCTGGACAACTTTATTTCTTCCTGGAATCTGCATGTTTTTTGCTCGTTAAGTTCTCATGTTCTTTTTTAACCACTTTTGTTGAGGTAGGGCAAGCAAGCGTATTAAACTCAGCGATGGCAAAGAAAGCATAATTTTCCACATTGCTTTGTTTTGATTGTTTCCACATGGCAACTATAGTTTATTTCACATGGCAGTCAAAGCATGACGCGCACGGTAATCAATATGTTGTATAACATATTGTGCTATTGTGAAATTAGCAATATGTTAAAACAAGGCAAGTACAGTGCATTCTATATGGCAAATATTGCTTTTTTGGTAGGGCAACTGCGTCATATTATTCTCATGGCAAAATAGGTCATCTTACATGGGAAATACTTTGTACTACAAATTGCAAGTACACTACATCCCACATGGCAACCACACAACATTCAACATGACAACTACACTTTTTTACACAACACACGGCATCTATTATTTGTCTTCCAACTACTCATTTTTATTCCATTTTTCATCTTTTGCATTTACGTGTTTACTACAGATGGAAGCTTCAAACCAGTACCCATGGCAAACATATTTGATATTTTGTTAGCTTCCTTTTTGAACACGAGGCATGCAGCCTTGTTCTTGTTTTCTCAATCAACATTTTTTTTAATAATTTTCGATGTTGAATGCATTGTGCCATACATGGCAAATAAGACCGTACGAGCATTCACTTAGTTGTAAAATATTTTGTTGGTGTATATCTTGCTCATCTGCCTCTCCATCTGTAAATATGTTAGGAATTTAGGCTGCTTGAGTGCGGTCTTTGCTTCTTGTTGCAGCTCAGATCCCAGTATTTTCTGTTGCGAAACTGAATATTGCTTGGCAAACTGCGGCAATGAGTTGCAGGGCTCACGTAACGCTTCAAAATAGCATTGAACCCCTCGTTGTGTTGTGTAGTCTGCAGAAATGGATAGAAGCACTGCATGAAGAAGGTTGGCACCCAGTACATCCGCTTCTCCCACAGTTTCTTAAGTGTCTCGTTGTCCTGGACTTGGTATTTTTCGGTCATAGCCGTCCAGCTTCGTTCAAACTCTTCCACTATCAAGCTGTGGTCCACACACAAATCGAATGCCTTGTGTAGATCTGGACGGTCAGCAAAGAGTGGTCCTAGAGTCTCTTCAGCCTTGTTAATAATATGCCACCTACAGTGCCAATGCACTACCATGGTGAAGACCTCCTCTATGCCTCCACGCATGCTAAAGTCCTGGTCTATTATTATGTTCATCGGAGCAAGTCCACCCATGCACTCCAAGAGGGTTTTCAAACAACCAAGTATAACCATTAATACCTTTGTTCCTCACAAGGCGGCAGCCGAACTGCAAGGACTGATTGTGGTTATTTATTCATGTGAATGGAGCACGTGGCATCTTGTACATATTCGATATGTCGCGTCGAAAGAAATGCAATCACGGAAATGTTTGTAGGCTCTTCTTGCTGCACCATTGAAAGTGCTAGTTATCGACTAGAGAGGGGTGAATAGGCGATTTTTATGAAAGTCTTCAAAACACAGGGGCTTTGAAGACAAACAGTAGAAATGATCCTATTGATCTGCAGTGGAAGGTACACTACTCTAGGCAAGCCATAGTCAAGTAAGCAATGAAGTGAAAGAACGAAGACTATCAGCAGCTAGGTAGTATGGATCAGAATGGAAGACAGTATGAAGCCAAACAGTAAACAGTCTTCACTCAGTGAAGTCAATCAAATCATACAGGCAGGCAATGACTTCATGAAGACAAACTGTAAAGTAAAGGGAAGTGAAGGATAGAACCAGTAGCTTGGTGAAGACAAGGATTTGGTAGACCGGTTCCAGTTGCTGTGACAACTGTATGTCTGGTTAGGGAGGCTGAGATTTAACTCAGAAGACCGCGTCTTCACCTTATTCCCTTTAAGCTAAGGACACACAGTCCTCGTCCAATCACTCTGGTAAGTCTTCAAGGTAGACTTCCAAACCTTCACAGACTTAGTTTACCAGCACTCCACAATGACTCTTGGATGCTCAGAACGCGACGCCTAACCGGCTGGAGGATTCATAGTCCTGAAGTGTAACAAGTCTTCAAATCACGCAGACAAAAAGACTTCAGTGATGCCTAACACTCTTTGGCTCTGGGTGTATAGGGCTTTGTCCTCACAAGGATCTCTCTCTCAAATGCTTCAGAGGTGGGTTGCTCTCAAACGACAAAAGACGTGCACTAACTCTGAGCAACCACCAATTTATGGTGTAGGGGGTGGGCTATTTATAGCCAGGAGGCAATCCAACCTGATTTGTCCAAAATGACCCTGGGTCACTAAGAAACTGACATGTGTACATTGGTCAGATTTCAAACGGACGTGGCAGCTTGACTTGGGCTACAAGTAAAGCTGACTCATCCAGCTTTGGATAAGATTTGCTCTCATTGTCTTTGCCCGAAGACATAGGATTTGGTTGAGCATCACATCAGTCACTCTGACTTTGTTCACTTGGACCACACTTAACAGTACGGTGGTTCCTATGACTCAACAAAGAAGAAAAGGTACGAAACAACTATGTCTTCGCACTCCATAGTCTTCATGCGAATGTCTTCTCATGTCATAATCTTCACTGTGAATATCTTCACATACCACAATTGTCTTCAATGTCTTCATACATTTTTAGGGGTCATCTCTGGTAGGTAAACCGAATCAATATGGGAGTACTACCTTTGTTATCCTGCAATTATCACAAACACATTAGTCCCTCAACCAAGTTTGTCGTCAATACTCCAAAACCAACTAAGGGTGGCTGAGGTAGTCCTGGATTAGGGGGTGTCCGGATGGCCGGACTATACCTTCAGCTGAACTCCTGGACTATAAAGAGACAAGATTGAAGACTCCGTTCCGTGTCCGGAAGGGACTTTCCTTAGCGTGGAAGGCAAGCTTGGCGATACGGATATGAAGATCTCCTACTATTGTAACCGACTCTATGTAACCCTAACCCTATCCGGTGCCTATATAAACCGGAGGGTTTTAGTCCGTAGGACAACATAAACATCAACAATCATACCATAGGCTAGCTTCTAGGGTTTAGCCTCCTCGATCTCGTGGTAGATCTACTCTTGTACTACCCATATCATCAATATTAATCAAGCAGGACGTAGGGTTTTACCTCCATCGAGAGGGCCCGAACCTGGGTAAAACTTCGTGTCCCTTGTCTCCTGTTACCATCCGGCCTAGACGCACAGTTCGGGACCCCTACCCGAGATCCGCCGGTTTTGACACCGACATTGGTGCTTTCATTGAGAGTTCCTCTGTGTCGTCGCCGTCAGGCTCGATGGCTCCTACGATCATCAATAGCGATGCAGTCCAGGGTGAGACCTTCCTCCCTGGACAGATCTTCGTCTTCGGCGGCTTCGCACTGCGGGCCAATTCTCTTGGCCGTCTGGAGCATATCGAAAGCTACTCCCCTGGCCGTCAGGTCAGATTTGGAAGTTTAAACTACACGACTGACATCCGCGGAGACTTGATCTTCGACGGATTTGAGCCACTGCCGAGCATGATTTAGCTCTGCCGCCGAACAGTGCCCTGGAGGCCGCACCCGCGCCGGCTCCGATCCCTAATTCGGAGCCAACTGCGCCGATCGAGGATGTGCGGTTGGACGCCGCCTCGGGGGCTGTGACCTTAACGGCGATTGAGCCGAACACCAGCCCCGCACTCTGCGAGACTCGTGACTCCAAGGAGCCGGACTCCTCTCCGGACTCCGAACCCTCCGTGCCCCTGCCAATCGAATCCGATTGGGCGCCGATTATGGAGTTCACTGCCGCGGACATCTTTCAGCACTCGCCTTTCGGTGATATCCTGAAGTCTCTCTCTTTATCAGGAGAGCCCTGGCCGGACTATGGTCAGCGAGGTTGGGGTACGGACGATGAAGAAATTCAAAGCCCACCCACCACCCACTTTGTAGCCACTGTCGACGACCTAACCGACATGCTCGACTTTGACTCCAAAGACATCGATGGTATGGACGCCGATGAAGGAGACAATGAAGAACCAACGCCTATTAGGCCCTGGAAAGCCACCTCGTCATACGACATATACATGGTGGACACCCCAAAAGAAGGAGATGGTGATGGAACAGCGGAGGATGACCCCTCCAAGAAACAGCCTAAGCGCCGGCGTCAGCGGTGCCGCTCAAAATCCCGCCAAAACAAACACGGTGATTCCAGGACAGGAGATAATAATACTCCGGAAAGCGCCGAAGAAAACCCCCTCCAGCAAGATTTAGCACAGGAGGATGGAGAAACCAGCCCTCATGAGAGAGCGGCAGACAGAGAGGTCGAGGACGATAATTATATGCCTCCCTCCGAAGACGAGGCAAGCCTCGACGACGACGAATTCGTCGTGCCAGAGGATCCCATCGAGCAAGAGCGTTTTCAACGCAGGCTTATGGCCACGGCAAGAAGCCTCAAGAAAAAACAGCAACAGCTTAAAGCTGATCAAGATTTGCTAGTCGACAGATGGACTGAAGTCCTTGCGGCCGAAGAGCATAAACTCAAACGCCCCTCCAAGAGCTACCCAAAGCGCAGGTTGCTACCCCGATTAGAGGAAGAAGCACTTGATGCGGCCGACCGACCACCTCGTGGCCGCGACAGAGAGGCCTCTCGGCCCTCCACTCAAGCCGCACCCCGTACCAAGGCATGGGAATATGCGCCAGACTTACGAGACATGTTGGAGGACAAGGCAAGGCAAACAAGATCGATCTACGGATCGTGTGGGCGCCCCACAGCTCGAGACGGCATCCGTCACGCCGGCCAAAAATTCGGCAGGGCCGAACATAGTAGACAAGGCTCACTGGAGCTACGTCATGATATAGCCCAGTACAGAGGCGTCGCACACCCACTTTGCTTTACAGACGAAATAATGGATCATCAAATTCCCGAGGGTTTCAAACCCGTAAACATCGAATCATATGATGGCACAACAGACCCTGCGGTATGGATTGAGGATTATCTCCTTCATATCCACATGGCCCGCGGCGATGATTTCCACGCCATCAAATACCTCCCACTCAAGCTTAAAGGACCAGCTCGGCATTGGCTTAACAGCTTGCCAACAGGATCAATCAGTTGTTGGGAGGACCTGGAAGCCGCATTCCTCGACAATTTCCAGGGCACTTATGTGCGACCCCCAGACGCCGATGACCTAAATCACGTAATTCAGCAGCCAGAGGAATCGGCCAGGCAATTCTGGACACGGTTCCTAACAAAGAAAAATCAAATAGTCGATTGTCCGGACGCTAAGGCCCTAGTAGCCTTCAAGCACAATATCCGTGACGAGTGGCTGGCCCGGCACCTTGGTCAGGAAAAGCTGAAATCTATGGCAGCACACACGACACTCATGACCCGCTTTTGCGCGAGAGAGGACAACTGGCTTGCTCGTAGCAACAATATGACCAAGAACCCTGGTAATTCGGACACTAGGGACAGTAGTGGCAGGTCGCGTCGCAATAAGCAGAAGCGCTGCATTAACGGCGACAATACTGATGATACGGCAGTTAATGCCGGATTCAGAGGCTCTAAATCCGGTTAGCGGAAAAAGCCATTCAAAAGGAATCCTAGGGGCCCGTCCAGTTTGGACCGGATACTCGACCGCTTATGCCAGATACATGGCACCCCCGAAAAGCCGGCCAATCACACCAACAGGGATTGTTGGGTGTTCAAGCAGGCAGGCAAGTTAAATGCCGAAAATGAGGACAAGGGGCTGCATAGCAATGACGACGAGGAGCCCCGGCCGCCGAACAACAGTGGACAAAAGGGTTTTCCCCACAAGTGCGGATGGTGAACATGATATACGCAACCCACATCCCCAAGAGGGAGCGGAAGCGCGCGTTAAGGGACGTATACGCGATAGAGCCAGTCGCCCCAAAGTTCAACCCATGGTCCTCCTACCCGATCACCTTTGATCGAAGGGACCATCCCACTAGCACCCATCACGGCGGATTCGCTACATTGGTTCTAGACCCAATTATTGACGGATTTCATCTCACTAGAGTCCTTATGGACGGCGGCAGCAGCCTGAACCTGCTTTACCAGGATACAGTGCGGAAAATGGGCATAGATCCCTCGAGGATTAAGCCCACCAAAACGACCTTTAAAGGCGTAATACCAGGTGTAGAGGCCAACTGTACAGGCTCAATCACACTTGAGGTGGTCTTTGGATCTCCAGATAATTTCCGAAGTGAGGAGTTAATCTTCGACATAGTCCCGTTTCGCAGTGGTTATCACGCACTACTCGGGCGAACCGCATTCGCTAAGTTCAATGCGGTACCGCACTACGCATACCTTAAGCTCAAGATGCCAGGCCCTCAAGGAGTAATTACGGTCAATGGAAACACCGAACGCTCCCTCCGAATGGAGGAGCACACGGCGGCCCTTGCAGCGGAAGTACAAAGCAGCCTCTCCAGGCAGTTCTCTAGTTCGGCCACTAAACGACCGGACACCGTCAAGAGCGCCCGGAGTAACCTACAACAAGACCGCCTGGCACGATCCGAGCAGGCATAGCAACACGGCCCCAACCCCAACCCTCGCAAAAAGGTGACGCTAGTACTTCGCGTACATAACTACGCTCTAGAGATACCATGGGCACAGGGGGAGGGGCACCATCCCGGCACGCCCAAAACACGGTTAAACCGTACCAGGGCTGCCGATTTTTTAATTTTCTCTTACTTTCAGGACTCCATCCTTTGGAAGGACTGTTCGGCAGTTCAATTGCCGCATAAACGATGCAAGAACCAGGGAAGCAGACGAGCCACGCCGCATTACGGAACTCCCAGGTGGTCTCTATCACGAGCAGTATACCTGTTTCGCATACTATTCCACAGCCTGCCCCTGGAACGGACATGTTACATAGTCCAACCTTTTGCTTATCGCATTATTTGTATCGTTCTGCTTTGATCACAGTCCTCATTAATAAACAATGCATAGCTTTTGTCTATTTTTGCATTACCTCTTTATATATATATATATATATATATATATGTGTGTGTGTGTGTGTGTGTGTGTGTGTGTGTTCCTTAACGACATATTGCACCCGTACACTTTGGTACGGCCAAAATACGCCAGGGGCTTCAGTACCCCTCAAGATGGTGTGAGAAGTCCGAACACTTTAACAAGTACGGCACCCCGAACTTATAGCATTATATGCATCGGCTCCGAATCATGTCTTGGGTCAATAGTTGGGTTTGCCCGGCTCCTATGTTTTGGTGCCTTACGTTCCACTATATCGGCTAAGGTAGCACTAGGAGAACCACTGCGATTGTGGCCCAGTTGAGCTGGGTCGAGCACCTCGGTGGAGAAAGCTAAAACTGACTGTCATGATGAAGCGAGAGCTGGTCGCTGTTCGAGAGGTTTTTTCGAGTCCCTAAAGACTTATGCCGCTTAGGGCGAGGAATCGGCTCTGTCCAGCCAAGGCGTGGATAGCGCCCCGAACTCGGTCTTCCGAATACCAGGGGCTTCGCCAAAATTTAAAATTATAGAATTCTATGGCTAAGTGAGAGTGTTCACGCATTATAGTCCGATTGCCTTGTTCGCTGGGCTGAGCGCCTCCCTCGAAGGACCCAAACATGGGAAAAATAGCTCTCAGATTTATCCCCGAACACCCCAGCACTAGCGGCACGGGGGCAGAAGCCGACGACTCGCCATCTCTCAGAATTGATAAACAGCCGCACAGAAGGTAATATTTTCAATTCAAACAGCATTGCTTAGTGCATATGAACAAGTTTTCAGCGCACAGGACAAAAGGAGCAAGTTTCACTCAAAAATTACATCCCTAGAACATTCATCCGCCACAAGGCGGGCACCCTTCAGAACATCCTTATAATAATTCTCGGGCTTGCGATGCTCTTTCCCCGGCGGTGGCCCATCCTTCACAAGCTTCTCAGCATCCAGCTTGCCCCAGTGCACTTTAGCACGGGCAAGGGCCCTACGGGCACCTTCAATGCAGACGGAGCGCTTGATGACTTTGAACCTTGAACAGGCCTCCACCAGCCGCCACACCAGCCCGAAATAGCTCCTAGGCTGAGCCTCTCCAGGCCACAGCCGAACTATGAGGCCCTTCATGGCATGTTCGGCCGCCTTGTGGAGCTCGGTCAGTTGCTTTAGCTGGTCGCTCAGGGGCACGGGGTGTCCGGCCTCAGCGTACTGAGACCAGAACACCTTCTCCGTCGAGCTGCCCTCCTCAGCTCGATAGAATACGGCGGCATCGGACACACTCCGGGGAAGATCTGCGAACGCTCCTGGAGAGCTCCGAATTCGGGTAAGTAACAAGTAACTCACGTTTATGTGTTTGCTTTGCATAAAGAATGCCTTACCCGCCGCTATCTTCTTCACCTCCTCCAACTCCTGGAGGGTCTTCTGGGATTCGGCCTTGGCAGACTTGGCATTTTCAATAGCCACCGCGAGCTCGGACACTCGCGTCTTTGAGTCAAGCTCCAAACTCTCATGTTTTCCCATGAGAGCCTGGAGCTCTTGCCGCACCTTGCCAACCTCGGCCTCATACTTCTCCCGCTCGGTGCGCTCCGAGGCTGCCCTCTTCTCGGCCTCGTCCAGCGCTTGCTTAAGGGTCGCCACCTCAGACGTGGCCCCTACAATAGCCACGATAATCCTGTCATTTTTTGCAATTGCTCCTTTTTATATATATTTCTTACCTTCATTGTCCTCGAGCTGCTTCTTGGCACGCCCGAGCTCTTGCTCGGACCGCTCGAGGTCCTGCTTTAGCGTGTCCACTTCCGCAGTCAGTGCGGCGGACGCAAGTAGAGAAGCCTGCATACGCATATTGACTCCTTTTTGTTAGACTCCTGCAAATTTTAATTGATCCTCTATTCGGCTTTTCTTCCCAAACGCCAAACAGAGCATCAGGGGCTACTGTCTATGCGGTAATATTATTTACACATTCTTTACTTACCTCAAAGTCTGTTAAAAGGCTAGTACAAGCTTCAGTCAGTCCGCTCTTGGCGGACTGAACCTTCTGGATCACCGCACTCATAATAGTGCGATGCCCCTCGTCGATGGAGGCACCTTGGAGCGCATCCAACATATTGTCTGGCGCCTTCGGTTGGACGGAGGTCACCGGCACGGCGGGCTTGCTCCTCTTGGAAGGAGGTCGCCCGCCGGACTATCGAACCTTTGAAGGTTCCGGAGCAGTGTCTGGCCTAGGGCCGGACTTGGAGCCCTGGGGGGTTTCATCCCCTTTACTCCTGGAGTCCGGGAGGTCGCCTTGCGGCGCCTCCAGGACCACCTCCCCCCGGCTTGGAACCTGTTGGGACAACACTTCGGTGTCGTCCGTAGGGCGGGGGGAGGAAGCCGTCGGAAGTGAGTTCACATCCGACGAGTCCAGTGAGCCGCTCGACGACGCGTCGAGCCGGTCTTTGGGTGGGCTGCATAAACACATTCGACATAAGGGAAAGCTGTGCAATAAACGAATACTATGAATTACTCTGGTATCCGGATACTTACGATTTCGCCAGGGGCTTGGCCCTGGGCGCCCACTCCTCTCTGCCGTCGTCGGCGTCGGCAGAATAGTCCAGAGGAAGGGTTTTCCCCTTCTTGGACCCTTCGGCCTCCCCAGTTGGGGCGGCCTTCCTTTTCTTCCCTTCCCCCGCTGGAGGGGGAGGGGTCTCTTCTTCCTCCTCCTCGTCTTCGCGGGAGGAGTGCATCTTGGATTCTTCGGATGATGAATCCGACACCTCCGGGCGCCGGGCACTCTTTCGAGTCTCCGTGGCCTTCTTCTTGACCTTCTTCTCCGGCACCACATAGGGTGACGGAACCAGCAGCCTCGCCAAGCGAGCGTCCACTGGGCCTTCAGGCAAAGGAGCCGGACAGTTGATCTGTCCGGACGTCACCTGCCAATCCTGTCAAAGGAAAGGGAGCTTAGATCTCGCATGGAGTCAAACTATGAAAAACTGATACCCTGTAAAAGGAAAAAAATAGCCTACCGCAAGAGCGTGACGCTGCGCATTGAATCCACGATCCTCAGTAGCGGATGCGGGAGCCTCGGCGCCCTTGAAAAGCACCTTCCAGGCATCTTCGTACGTCGTGTCGAAGAGCCTGCTCAGAGTTTGGTGCCGCGCCGGGTCGAACTCCCGCAGGTTGAAAGCCGGTTGTTGGCACGGGAGGATCAAGCGGATGAGCATAACCTGGACTACGTTGACAAGTTTGAGCTTCTTGTCCACCAGGGTTTTGATGCATGTTTGGAGTCCGGTCGGCTCTCCTTTTTTACCCCACGACAGGTCCGTCTCTTTCCAGGACGTGAGTCGCGTTGGGGGTCCGGACTGGAACTCGGGGGCTGCGACCCACTTAGGGTCACGCGGCTCGGTGATGTAAAACCACCCCGATTGCCACCCCTTCAGGGTCTCCACAAAGGAGCCATCGAGCCATAGGACGTTGGCCATCTTTCCCACCATGGCGCCTCCGCACTCCGCCTGGTTGCCGCGCACCACCTTCGGCTTGACGTTGAAAGTCTTGAGCCATAGGCCGAAATGGGGGTGGATGCGGAGGAAAGCTTCGCACACGATGATAAACGCCGAGATGATGAGGACGAAATTCGGGGCCAGATCGTGGAAATCCAGGCCATAGTAGAACATGAGCCCCCGGACAAATGGATGGAGAGGGAAACCCAGTCCGCGGAGGAAATGGGGGAGGAACACCACCCTCTCATGGGGCCTAGGGGTGGGGATGAGCTGCCCCTCTTCGGGAAGCCGGTGCGCAATGTCGTTAGACAGGTATCCGGCCTTCCTTAGTTTTTTTATGTGTCCCTCCATGACGGAGGAGACCATCCACTTGCCTCCCACTCCAGACATGGCTGGAGAAGGTTGAGGTGGGGAGTGCGGACTTGGGCGCTGGAGCTCGGGTGCACAAGAATGGATAGGCGAAGGAGGAAGAAGGCGTAGGTCAAAAGGTGGATCCTTATCCCCTTATATGGGTGGACGCGACTACGCGTCCCCACCAGCCTGGTAAAACTCGCTTATCTTCCAAGCATCGTAATCAATGGCGCGGTTGGGTTACCCACGCCCGTATTGATGAGAATCCCGGAATAAGGGGACACATCTCTGCTTTAATAAGATGTGCCAAGGAAACCGCCTCGCATAACGCGCTGAGATGGGACAGTAAAACGGTTCGAATAAAAGCTTGGCCGTGGTGTGATGTCACACTACGGAATACGTCAGCAGATTAGATTTTTCTAAATATTATTCTCTCTATGGCAATATGTGGAAACTTATTTTGCAGAGCCGGACACTATCTTTGTGTTCAAAATCTTCTATGAAGTACTTGGAGGAGGAACCCGCCTTGCAATGCCGAAGACAATATGCGCGCCGGACTCGTCGCCATTGAAGCCTGGTTCAGGGGCTACTGAGGGAGTCCTGGATTAGGGGGTGTCCGGATGGCTGGACTATACCTTCAGCCGGACTCCTGGACTATAAAGAGACAAGATTGAAGACTCCGTCCCGTGTCCGGAAGGGACTTTCCTTGGCGTGGAAGGCAATCTTGGCGATACGGATATGAAGATCTCCTATTATTGTAACCGACTCTATGTAACCCTAACCCTATCTGGTGCCTATATAAACCGGAGGGTTTTAGTCCGTAGGATAACATACACATCAACAATCATACCATAGGCTAGCTTCTAGGGTTTAGCCTCCTCGATCTCGTGGTAGATCTACTCTTGTACTATCCATATGATCAATATTAATCAAGCAGGACGTAGGGTTTTACCTCCATCGAGAGGGCCCGAACCTGGCTAAAACTTCGTGTCCCTTGTCTCCTGTTACCATCCGGCCTAGACGCACAGTTCGGGACCCCCTACCCGAGATCCGCCGGTTTTGACACCGACAGTGGCACTAGATGCACTTACAATCTCCCCCTTTTTGGTGATTGATGACAAAGCGGTTGAAGTTTTCAACGGGGATAAAAATATGTGAAACTTTAAGGATTAAGGTATTGTCTTCATAAGTAGCAAAAGGCTCCCCCTGAAGATGTGCATATAAGTAGTTTGCTTTTGAATGCAAATGCACATGGCAGGTTTTACTTGTGGAGATCCTCTACAACTTATGAAGACAATTCATCATGCATATAAAAGGATAACAAAGATAATGACATGCATAATGAAAAATGGACGTCTACGGAATGGCTTCATGCGGGATTTATCATCGCATCACAAAGTGGCAGCAAAAGTAGCAGACGAGCATCGAGTTTAAGTGTTACAACTAAGAGAACCAAATGTTTCAAAAGATGAGAGTTGTAAAGACTTAGCAAAAATAATGCAACCACCCATAAGGACCCGCTTGAAGACTATCAACTCATAAGCTTCTCCCCCTTTTGTTAGTAAGGACCAAAAAGGTTTGAATACATAGAGTATCTACTCATTCCCATCTGGAGTAGATGAAGGAGCAGGTTCGACGTTGGAGTTCGGTGGTGCAGACAGGCCTGATGCAGTGTCGAGATGTAGTGTAGCCATGGCCGGTGAAGTGGCGTCGTCTTCTTCATCGACGACTCTCACAACAACAGTTGCAGCCGAAGATGAACGCCCAGAATCTTCAATTGAGGGAGTGCGGTGCCAGCTTGCATTTTGGGGAGGCCTGGAATCAAAATTGAAGCCCTCAGTGAAGCCATCTTCGCGAAGATTGTCTTCAGAGCATAGCAGTGTGAGACTCTCCCAGGACCTCCGACGGGCTTCACGGGCAACAAACGAGTTCTTGGTGGCCAAATTTCAAATGTGATTGACATCCACTAAGATATTCTGCATCTGACGCTTGAGCCAGTCATGATGCCTATCCTGCTTCTGATGTAAGGCCACGAGAAGCTCTTGATCATTTAGTACACGAGAACGCTTCCGAGGCCTTTGAGAAATTGTACTGTCAGTGGCTTCGGTGTTTGCACGATGGGGCATACGCCTATTGCCAGCCAGAGGATAAGTTGGAGTTGCAGCATTGGGGACAAGAATTCCCTCCATTGGTTGCGAGAAGCTTTGATGATCAACATTGTGAAGATATAGAGGTTGCTTGGCAGGCTGTGGGTAGATGGCTTCAATGGACAGATCAACCTCAGGCAGGAAGACAAGATGGTTGTGCGCTGAGGGCTGATAGTCAACAGAAGAATGGAGCTTTATCAGGTGCATCACCCATGGAGCATAGGACTTCAAGCCAAACAGATCAATCCCAGATGCAGCAAGTTGTCTGATGAAGAAATCCTGGATGTGGAATCTAATGTCATTGATGATATAAAACACCAAAGTCTTCATGACTCCTTCTAGTTTGGCTTCAGAAGAGTGTCCATTGATCAGCCATAGAGTATGCCTCAGAATATGATAAACAGTGTGGGGCAAGTACTCGAGGTCCTTGACAAAGAACTCTTTCGGGTTTTCAGTATCAGAAGGCAATGGCTTCATCATACTTAGCATCTCACCCATATTTGGCTCGGGCCTCTGGAAGATACTCCGCAGTTCATCGCGATGACGCTGACAACCAGGCTCGTAAAACTCGCCTGGAGTGGGCAGGGAAGTAAGCTCGATGATGTCTTGATCTTTGGCTTCATGATGCACATCACCTGACATCCACTCAAGGATCCATGTCTTCGGATCCCTGTTGTAGCCACGAATGTGAGGTGTGGCATAGAACTGCAGCAGAAGCTCTTCATTCAGTGCTCTTTGTCTGTAACGAACGGCAGAAGACCAACCTCCCTGAAGCAGTCAAGAGCTTCTTCCAGATAGGGCAGCCCAGCAATAGCTTCACAGTCAAGATGCATGTGTGGAAAGATCCGCTCTTGATTGTATATAATGTAGGAGTAATAGCTTCGCTGCTGATGGCTCCAAAATCAATCGGAAGAGATCTTTGGCTTCGAATATGGATTCTTGGCGGTGTCGAAGAAGGTGTTGTGAGCTCTGAAGTTTTTCACGCTGAAAAATCTCGCAAAGTTGCAGCACTTGGAAGCCTTGGCAGCCTTGTCTTTGGCTTATGAACCGGAGGCCTCTGCTCCACATGGTAGTCATACTGTGGTCCTGGAACAGTGGGAGGAACTAGGATAGGCCATTTCACGGTGACTAGCTGTCCATGATCAAAGGCCTATTCAATGGTGTGAGGCCTAGGAGGTGGAACAATGGCTTCAGCATTTACATTGGCTTCAGGTTGCACATGAGCTTCAAGCTCCACATTGTCTTTGGCCATGACAATGTCATTGGCTTCAGTTGCAGTGATTGTGGAAGCCTTAGTGGTTTCAACCTCCATTTGTTCAATAACAGGAGGGTCGGGCATAGTCACATTCTCCTCGAGAATGACTTGATCAGTAGTAGGGGGTGTGCCAACTCGTTCTTCTTCTCTTTCTTCTTGATCTTCATCGGCTGATGAAGCCGGAATGTCTTCGGCAGCTTTTGCTTTAGACACAGAGACATTCACAGTAGGGGTGGCTTCAGGAAACACTTAACATGCTACTGAGCTTTGTTGCACTTCCCCTTCCGGAATGCTCGACACGGTGACCTGGGGCCTGGGGCCTTTACGAAGCCTGCGGAAAGCGGGCGATGCCTGTGGTGATGGAGTGGTCTGTACCATGTAGCTGTCGTTGTCAAGCACCGGAGTGGTGACTTGAGGTGGTGGAGTTCTGGGTGTCTCTTCATGGACGGGGGTGTCTTGTTGAGGGCACTCGGCCCATGAATCATCCTGAGCAATTGGCGTCAAGGGACGGCCAATGCTGATGAGTTCACTGTTCATAAGAACAGGCGATGATACCGATTGGTGCTCGAGTTGAGGAAGGACTTCATCATCTTCAACATTGTCATCATGACCAATGTCTTCAGCTGTGGTGGGGTCAACAACTGGAACTTCTTCATCTTCAGGACCTCTGTGGAAGCAGGCTCATGGATTACCAGACGATGCTCTTGATTCTGTGAGGCTGGAAGAGCAACAAAGATGGGTTCAACATTGAGGGGCTCAGAGGTGGCAGCACGCTCTTTCTTTGAAGACTTTGTCTTCAACTTCTTCTTGGATGGGGCCTCAACAGAGGTGTTCTTGTGCTTGCGTTTCCTGGCATCAGCTTCATCTGCCCTTGTCTTCTTTAGTTCAGAAGCTGCGGAGGGGACCTTAGGCTTTGAGCATGTCATGCTGGCAGGGAAGACAACGCGAGGTTCTTCCTGCCTTGATGCTTCAGTTCGGGCCACATCGGACTTCTTTGTTGGCTTGGCAGCCATTCTGGGGTCAATACCAGGACGCCCAAGAGCTTTGCGCTTTTGAGATTCATTGTGGGCTTGAACATATTTCTCTGTGAAATACTTCATGTGCTCTTGTGAGCCTTTATCTTCTTCTCTCTTCTTGTGAAACTATTCCTTGAGATTACGATCATCTCTTTGAAGATTTAAACATCTGCCACACTAAGCTTGGCCATGTTCTTCTTGAAGTGAGCCTTCTCATAGTCAATGTTGTTCTTGAGCTCGACAATCTTCTGAGCCAAGGCCAACTCATTAGCAATGGCTCCATGGAATGTGATGCTGATGTCCACAGGAACCTGAAGATCATCAACGCTGATGCTCCGGTCGTCGAACCACTCATCAATGAAGTTGTTCAGTATACCAACATCCAAGAGGAGTAGATTGTTGAAGATCTTCGCCTCTTGCTTGCTCTTCTCCAGCTGCTCAAGGGCATCATCACCAAGATCTTCATCACTGGACAGATCAATGGTGTCTTCTTCGTTCCTTAGAACAGTAGCTGGAGTCAACTCATGCCCATAAATCTTCTTGGGCTTCTTGGTTTTCTTGGTCTTCTCGACCTTCTTGGAGACACGAGACAGGTCTTCAGACTGCACACTGGCTTCAGGAGGTGCAGTGGCCAATGGCTTCAGTGTCAAAGCTTTTGGTGTGGCAGAGGGCTTCAAAGCTTTTGTCTTCTTCATCTTCTGCTTCGGTGGTGCTGGCGCATCATTAGAGTCTGCATCATCACCAGATTGCTCCACCGTAGCCCTCTGAGCAGCGATGTGTGAGAGAAGACCATCAAAGTTGGCGAAGGGGCCAATGACATTTGGATTGTCATCGCGTGTGCTGTCAGCCCTTGGAGCAGATGGACCAGGGTTGAAGTTGAGTCCCAGCTCCTTCTTATTCTTGGTGGCTGACTCCTTGGCAAAATGATAGTTGCGCTTGAACAGATTGTCTTCACGACACCATAACAAGGACGATGGGTCGGCAGTGTCAGGCTTCGGTCCTCGGACCATGCATGGGTAGAAGCCTTGAGCAATGGCTTCAGGCTTTGACTTTGATTGTAGATTCCTGTATAGGATATCTCCCCATGGTCGCTTGATAGCATTCTTTTCTGCATATTCGGGGGTCACGAAGTTGTACTTGAACCATTCTTCTGTCCAATATCTTTGAATCCATTGGATTCGGGTCTTGCGTTGATTGTAACTTTCTTAGGGATCTGACTTGTACAATTCGTATAGATCCGGAGGCAGATCTAGAGCTGTGTTTCCTCTACGATGTCTGCCACCTTTCCTGGTAGATTTCTTATTGGCCATTATATTCAGACTGAATGGCTTGAGAACAGTGAATGGCTTCCTTTTGATTGTCAGACAAGAGCTGGCTTCAGAGGAGTGTATATGTTGCTGTAAGAACTCTGCAAATGAATGCAGACTATGAGAACCAAGGGATTCTCCCACGGACATGTACCTATGACAGCATTAAGGTGCGAGGGAAGGGGAAGAGGTCATACGCATTCTCAGGAGATTTTGAAGAAAAATCAGTTTGAGGACATTAACCTCATAGAGCGAAGACATTCACTTATTTGAAGAGAGTTGGTTCCAGAGTTCTATGAATCCATGAATAAGTACAAGTGAGGAATCTAACTAGTTATGAAGCATAAGTGAATATCCTTAGCAAGATATGAGATGCAGATAGGGACAGATCCATACTTGGAAGTGTAGAAACCACTTTTGGTTGAAGTGGATTGATTTGACGAATCAAAAGGGCAGTAAAAAGTGAGATTTAATTACCGCTTATGAACTGCTAGATGAGGCAGAGTTAGAGGCCGAGCAGCTCAATCTCCCGCGCCCTAACTTGGCAGCGGAAGACACCTACGAGGCGGAGAGGACGAGGTCCGCGGCCGGCGTGAGGACAATGTCGAAGAAGTCGCGGCAGCTAAGCGCTTCATCTCCAGCGTCGACTCGAGCTAACGGAGGCGCTAGGGTTTTTGCGAGGTGGTGAGGTGGAAGAAAAGATTTTACCGCGGTGAGTGTGTATTTATAAGGAAAGGGGGGCAACACATCATAATTACGCAGGTGCCCCTGGCGTTTCACATCTGGATGACATGTGGCTTGCATGAAAGTTATTGAAAGTTGTTCCACGTTCCCACGCACGCCTGGATTGCCGGGTGGTCGTTCCGGCTTCGTCGGTATTCAGGCAAAAAGGATATGGCATTAAAAACAGATTTAAATGTTTGTCTCTTTGTCTGCTGCTGACAAGGACTCAGAGAAGACAATGGATAGGTTTCAACAGAATGCATATGATTTGGATAGAAAGAATTTGAAGTAGAAGCACAGAAGAAGTTAGGGTCCGATCACATTCACTTAGATCAAGAAAAGATTCAAGCATGAAGACATAGCTATAAGTTAATGTTGTAGAGGACAGAACACACATATGCATATATATACATACATACATATATATATACATATATATATATATATATCAGACCAACTCAACATAGCGAAGATAAATCAAATGCGAAGACTAAGAAATTATGACGCAAAAAGAAACACTTTGATGAGATTTTGGTGGTGGCGTTACCCACCGTATAGGAAATATTAGACCCAGACACGGCGCACAATTATCGTGGCGCTCCGAAGTCAAATTCCGCATTAATGTATTCATACTTAGAGTGTATGTCTTCATTGATTGAAGATATACGCTACTTTGTTTGTTGCACATCTAAGTCATCAACATGCACAAGCGTTAGGATGTGTGTCCAATTACAGGACATTTGAGGTTTCTAACATATTTAGCTCACACCGCAACTTGCAAACCTTTTCTCATCCAAGGGCTTTGTGAAGATACCTGCCAATTTCTCTTCAGTGTTGACATGAATGATATAAATATCTTCCTTCATGACATGATCTCTGAGAAAGTGATGACAGATCTGAATGTGCTTTGTCTTCGAGTGTTGAACTGGGTTGTTAGTAATCTTGATGGCGCTTTCATTGTCGTAGTAGAGTAGCACATGCCACTAGTAGAAAACGGAGCTTTAAAACCAGTTCGTAAGGGCCTTTAGTGTCGGTTCTGTAACCGGCACTAAAGTGTGGGCACTAAAGCCCCCCCCCCCTTAGTACCGGTTCGACACGAACCGCCACTAAAGGCCCACCACGTGGCGTGAGCTCGCGCCATGGCATGGGGGACCTTTAGTACCGGTTGGTGTTACCAACCGGTGCTAAAGGTTTTTTTTTTGAAAATTTTGGAATTTTTTTTGATTTTTTTATTTTCAATTTTCTGAATTGAATTATTTGATGATTTAGTCTCTAATCACCCCTCTTAACTGCTCAAGTGTGGATCACTCATTCCAAATCGTCTAACTTCCCGGTCGGTCACCCATCCTCTCATTCCCCCAGCCTGAGCACGCTTAACTTCGGAGTTCTATTCCCCCTACTTTCCAAGTCTGCACTTGTTGTTTTCCTGACAATTGTAAGCTGTCAATCCTATTAACCCTCAGCAGTTTAGCTTGAGCATTAGGTCACTCGTTTCACCATTTGAGTTTGAAACTATTATTCTAAAAAACAGTAATAATTTAGTAACACTAATATTTCTTGAATAAGTTTGACCATAGTTTGACCAGATTTGACCAAAATTCAAAAAAATGAAATAATTATTTAGTAACACTAATATTCTTGAATAATTATGTAGTAACATTAATACTTCTTGAATAAGTAGTTTGACCATAGTTTGACCAAAATTAAAAAAACTGAAATTTGAGCATATCTTTTTACCTTTTGGAATTTGAGGATTCTAAAAAATTGCAAACAGGCCATAGGCTGTCAAAATCGGATGCGGATTTTCGTGCTGAATTTTTTGATATATTATACGTTTTTTTCCGACATTGTATGCAAAAGTTATAGCCGTTTTACATTTTCCCTACACTTTTTGCAAAACATGTCCAAATTTAAGTTTTCAAATTTTCACAACTAGTAGGTGTAGTAATATAACTACCTCTCAAAGGATTTTATTTTCTGAAGTTCTTATCATTTTATTTTGATTTTTTCAAAACTGAAATGGCAATACACAGGGGGGAAGAGTTTGAAAATTGCCCTATAGTCCCGGTTTGTGTCTCCAACCGGGACTATAGGTCAGACCCCTTTAGTCCCGGTTCATGGCACGAACCGGTACTAAAGGTTAGCCCTTTAGTACCGATTTGTGCCACGAACCAGTACTAAAGGTGATCATGGGGCCCCGGCCTGACGCCAGCCTGCCACCACCCCTTTAGCACCGGTTCGTGGCACGAACCGGTACTAAAGGTTCAACACGAACCGGCATTAATGCATAGCCGTTCGAACCGGCACTAATGGTGCCATTAGTACCGGGCCAAAATCGAACTGGGACTAATGTGTCTCACATTAGGTCCTTTTTCTACTAGTGTGCTTCAGATGGATGCCATAGTCCTTGAGTGTTTGCTTCATCCATAGAATTTGAGCGTAGCAAGATCCAGCAGCAATGTATTCAGATTCAGCAGTGCAGAGGAATACACAGTTCTGCCTCTTTGAAGACCAACATACAGGAGATCGTCCAAGAAAGTGACATGTGCCTAATGTGGACTTGCGACCAACCTTGTCACCAGCATAATCAGCATCTGAGAATCCAACTAGATCAAACTCTGAGCCCTTTGTATACCACAATCCTAGTGCTGGGGTGTAAGCCAAATATTAAAGAATTCGCTTCACAGCTAAGTGATGCGATTCCTTTAGTGCCACTTGGAATCGGGCACAAATGCAAACGCTAAGCATTATATCTGTCCTAGATGCACATAAATAGAGTAAAGAACCAATCATGGAGCGGTATACCTTTTGATCGAACTCTTTACCATTGTCGTCGCGGCCCAGATGACTTTTGGTTGGCATTGGCGTCGTGTATCCTTTGCAGTCTTGCATTCCAAACTTATTCAGGCAATCTTTCAGATATTTTTCTTGTGATATGAAGATGTCGTTGCTTTGCTGATGGATTTGAAGACCGAGGAAGAATTTCAGCTCACCCATCAGGGACATCTGATATTGCTCTTGCATCATGTGTCCAAACTCATCACTGTATTTCTTATCTGTGCAGCCGAAGATAATGTCATCCACATAGATTTGGCATTAAAACAATTCTCCATCATATGTCTTCGTGAAGAGTGTGGGATCCAAGGACCCATGTTTGAAGCCTTTGCTCTTCAGGAAGTCTTTGAGTGTGTCATACCAAGCACTAGGGGCTTGTTTGAGGCCATACAGTGCCTTGTTGAGCTTGTATACCATGTCAGGATGCTTTGGGTCTTGAAAACCAGGTGGTTGTGCAACATACACTTCTTCTTCAATTTTTCCGTTCAGGAACACACTCTTCACATTGATACGTCTCCAACGTATCTACAGTTTTTGATTGCTCCATGCTATTATATTATCCATCTAGGATATTTTATATGCATTTACATGCTATTTTATATGATTTTTGGGACTAACCTATTAACCTAGAGCCTAGTGTCAGTTTCTATTTTTTTCCTTGTTTTTGAGTTTTACACAAAAGGAATGCCAAAAGGAGTCCAATTGACCTATTAATTTTTGTGGATTTTTATGGACCAAAAGAATCCCCCGAAGTAAAAGAGTTGGGCCAGAAGAGTCCCGAGCCATCCACGAGGGTGGAGGGCTCGCCCTACCCCCTGGGCTCGCGCCCTATCTCGCGGATGACTCGGAGACCCCCCTGACGTGAGACCGATGCCTAAAATTCCTATAAATACAGAAACCCCCAAAAAGAAACCTAGATCAGGAGTTCCGCCGCCGCAAGCCTCTGTAGCCACCAAAAACCAATCGGGCCCTGTTCTGGCACCCTGCCGAAGGGGGCGGGAATCATCACCGGTGGCCATCTTCATCATCCCGCCGCTCTCCATGACGAGGAGGGAGTAGTTCACCCTCGGGGCTGAGGGTATGTAGCAGTAGCTATGTATTTGATCTCTCTCTCTCTCGTGTTCTTGATTCGACACAATCTTGATGTATCGCGAGCTTTGCTATTATAGTTGGATCGTATGATTTTTCTCCCCGTCTACTCTCTTGTAATGGATTGAGTTTTCCCTTTGAAGTTATCTTATCAGACTGAGTCTTTAAGGATTTGAGAACACTTGATGTATGTCTTGCATGTGCTTATCTGTGGTGACAATGGGATATTCACGTGATCCACTTGATGTATGTTTTGTTGATCAACTTGCGAGTTCCGTGACCTAGTGAAATTATGCATAGGGGTTGGCACACGTTTTTGCCTTGACTCTCCGGTAGAAACTTTGGGGCACTCTTTGAACTTCTTTGTGTTGGTTGAACAGATGAATCTGATATTGTGTGATGCATATCATATAATCAAACCCACGGATACTTGAGGTGACATTGGAGTATCTAGGTGACATTAGGGTTTTGGTTGATTTGTGTCTTAAGGTGTTATTCTAGTACGAACTCTAGGATAGATTGAACGGAAAGAATAGCTTCGTGTTATTTTACTACAGACTTTTGAATAGATCGATCAGAAAGGATAACTTTGAGGTGGTTTCTGCTACCTCTTGAGCATGCATTGGTTTTCCCTTGAAGAGGAAAGGCTGATGCAGCAAAGTAGCGTAATTATTTCCCTCAGTTTTTGAGAACCAAGGTATCAATCTAGTAGGAGACTACACGCAAGTCAGCTAGTACTTGCACAAATAAACAAGAACCTCGCAACCAACACGATAAAGGGGTTGTCAATCCCTTCACGGTCTCTTACGAAAGTGAGATCTGATAGAGATAATAAGATAAATATTGTTGGTACTTTTGTTGTATAGATTGAAAAGTAAAGATTGCAAAATAAATAGTAAACTAGAATTTTAGATCGGAAACTTATATGATGTAAAGTAGACCCGGGGGCCATAGGTTTCACTAGTGGCTTCTCTCAAGATAGCATATATTATGGTGGGTGAACAAATTACTGCCGAGCAATTGATAGAAAAGCGCATAGTTATGATGATATCTAGGCATGATCATGAACATAGGCATCATGTCCGTGTCAAGTAGACCGAAAAGATTCTGCATCTACTACTATTACTCCACACATCGACCGCTATCCAGCATGCATCTAGAGTATTAAGTTCAAAAGAACATAGTAACGCATTAGGCAAGATGACATGATGTAGAGGGATAAACTCAAGCAATATGATATAAACCCCATCTTTTTATCTTCGATGGCAACAATACAATACGTGCCTTGCTGCCCCTGCTGTCACTGGGAAAGGACACCGCAAGATTGAACCCAAAGCTAAGCACTTCTCCCATTGCAAGAAAGATCAATCTAGTAGGCCAAACCAAACTGGTAATTTGAAGAGACTTGCAAAGATATCAAATCATGCATATAAGAATTCAGAGAAGAATCAAATATTGTTCATAGATAATCTTAATCATAAACCCACAATTCATCGGATCTCGGCAAACACACCGCAAAAATAATTACATCGAATAGATCTCCAAGAACATCGAGGAGAACTTTGTATTGAGATCCATAGAGAGAGAAGAAGCCATCTAGCTAATAACTATGGAACCGAAGGTCTGTGGTAAACTACTCACACATCATCGAAGAGGCTATGGTGTTGATGTAGAAGCCCCCCGTGATCAAATCCCCCTCCGGCAGATCATCGGAAAAGGTCCCCAGATGGGATCTCACGGGTACAGAAGGTTGCGGCGGTTGAAAAGTGGTTTTGTGGCTCCCCTGGATGTTTTCAGGGTATAAGAGTATATATAGGCCAAAGAAGTAGGTCGGTGGAGCTGCGAGGGGCCCACGAGGGTGGGGGCGCGCCGCCCTACCTCATGTTCGTCTTGCTGCTTCCTTGTAGTCCACTCCAAGTCTCCTGGATTGCGTTTGTTCCAAAAAAGATCCTCGTGAAGGTTTCATTTCGTTTGATATTCCTTTTCTGCGAAACACTGAAATAGGCAAAAAAATCAGCAATTTGCACTGGGCTTTCGGTTAATCGGTTAGTCTCAAAAATAATATAAAAGTGCATAATAAAGCCCATAAACATCCAAAACAGATACTATAATAGCATGGAACAATCAAAAATTATAGATACGTTGGAGACGTATCAAGCATCCCCAAACTTAATTCCTGCTCGTCCTCGAGTAGGTAAATGATAAAAATAGAATTTTTGATGTGGAATGCTACATAACATAATTTCAAAGTATTTCTTTTTATTGCGGCATGAATGTTTAGATCCGAAAGATTCTATACATAATTTTAATTTGGCATAAAAATAATAATACTTCAAGCAATGCTAACCAAGCAATCATGTCTTATCAAAATAACATAGCCAAAGAAAGCTTATCCCTACAAAATCATATAGTTTGGGCATGCTTCATTTTCGTCACACAAAATGCTCCCGTCATGCACAACCCTGATGACAAGCCAAGCAATTGTTTCATACTTTAGTCTTTTCAAAAAATTTCAACTTTCACGCAATATATGAGCGCGAGCCATGGATATAGCACTATGGGTGGAATAGAATATGATGATGGAGGTTGTGTGAGAAGACAAAAGGGAGAAGGTCTCACATTGATGCGGCTAATCAACGGGCTATGGAGATGCCCATCAATTGATGTCAATGCAAGGAGTAGGGATTGCCATGCAATGGATGCACTAGAGCTATAAATATACGAAAGCTCAACAAAAGAAACTAAGTGAGTGTGCATCCAACTTGCTTGCTCACGAAGACCTAGGGCATTTTGAGGAAGCCCATTGTTGGAATATACAAGCCTAGTTCTATAATGAAAAATTCCCACTAGTATATGAAAGTGACAACATAAGAGACTCTATCATGAAGATCATGGTGCTACTTTGAAGCACATGTGTGGAAAAAGGATAGTAACATTGCCCCTTCTCTCTTTTTCTCTAATTTTTTGGGCCTCTTTTTTAATGGCCTTTCTCTCTTTTTTCTAAGAACTTTCCTCACATGGGACAATGCTCTAATAATGAAAATCATCACACTTTTATTTACTTACAACTCAAGAATTACAACTCGATACTTAGAACAGAATATGACTCTATGTGAATGCCTCCGGCAGTGTACCGGGATATGCAATGAATCAAGAATTACATGTATGAAAGAATTATGAAGGTGGCTTTGCCATAAATACGATGTCAACTACATGATCATGCGAGGCAATATGACAATGATGGAGTGTGTCATAATAAAAGGAACAATGGAAAGTTGCATGGCAATATATCTCGGAATGGCTATGGAAATGCCATAATAGGTAGGTATAGTGGTTGTTTTGAGGAAGATATAAGGAGGTTTATGTGTGATAGAACATATCATATCACGGGGTTCGGATGCACCGGCGAAGTTTGCACCAACTCTCGAGGTGAGAGAGGGCAATGCACTATACCGAAGAGGCTAGCAATGATGGAAGGGTGAGAGCGCGTATAATCCATGGACTCAACATTAGTCATAAAGAACTCACATACTTATTGCAAAAATCTACAAGTCATCAAAACCAAGCACTACGTGCATGCTCCTAGGGGGACAGATTGGTAGGAAAAGACCATCGCTCGTCCCCGACCGCCACTCATAAGGAAAGCAATCAAAGAACACCCCATGCTTCAAATTTGTCACACAACGTTTACCATACGTGCATGCTACGGGACTTTCCAACTTTAACACAAGTATTTCTCAATTCCATAATTACTCAACTAGCACAACTCTAATATTACCACCTTTATATCTCAAAACAACTATCAAGGATCAAACTTCTCATAACATTTAATGCACTCTATATGAAAGTTTTTATTATACCCATCTTGGATGCCTATCATATTAGGACTAATTTCATAACCAAAGCAAATTACCTTGTTGTTCTAAAAGACTCTCAAAATAATATAAGTGAAGCATGAGAGATCAATAATTTCTATAAAATAAAACCACCACCGTGCTCTAAAAAGGTATAAGTGAAGCACTAGAGCAAAATTATCTAGCTCAAAAGATATAAGTGAAGCACATAGAGTATTCTAATAAATTCCGATTCATATGTGTCTCTCCCAAAAGGTGTGTACAGCAAGGATGGTTGTGGTAAACTAAAAAGCAAAGACTAAAATCATACAAGACCCTCCAAGCAAAACACATATCATGTGGTGAATAAAAATATAGCCTCAAGTAAAGTTACCGATAGATGAAGACGAAAGAGGGGATGCCCCGTATAGCCTCAAGTAAAGTTACCGGTAGATGAAGGCGAAAGAGGGGATGCCTTCCGGGGCATCCCCAAGCTTAGGCTTTTCGTTGTCCTTTAATTTTACCTTGGGGTGCCTTGGGCATCCCCAATCTCAGGCTCTTTCCACTCCTTGTTCCAAAATCCATCAAATCTTTACCCAAAAACTTGAAAACTTCACAACACAAAACTCAACAGAAAATCTCATGAGCTCCGTTAGTATAAGAAAACAAATCACCACCTTAAGGTACTGTAATAAAATCATTCTTTATTTATATTGGTGTAAAACCTACTATATTCCAACTTCTCTATGGTTAATACCCCCCGATACTAGCCATAGATTCATCAAAATAAGCAAACAACACATGAAAAACAGAATCTGTCAAAAACAGAATAGTCTGTAGTAATCTGTAGGTTTCGAGTACTTCTGTAACTCCAAAACTCCTGAGAAATTACGACAGCCTAAATAATTTTTGTATTGATATACTGCAGTTGGAATCAGTATTTTATCGCTCTCTGGTTAAAAATGAAAATTATTCTCGTGAGCGCATACTTTCTGTTTTTTCAGCAAGATCAAATAACAATCATCCAGGAAGATACTAAAGGCTTTACTTGGCACAAACACTAATTAAAACATAAAAAACACAATCATAACAGAGGATAGATGATTTATTTGTAACTAAACAGGAACAAAAAGCAAGAAACAAAAATAAAATTGGGTTGCCTCCCAACAAGCGCTATCGTTTAACGCCCCTAGCTAGGCATAAAAGCAAGAATAGATCTAGGTATTGTCATCTTTGGTATGCAATTCTTCAATTGAACACTTATAGCCCTTAGGATGTTATTTATTTTTTGCAAATGATCAAACTCCTAGGTAGGAAATCAATAAATTCAGTTGTAGCAAAAGGTACCTTAATGATATCTAAAAAGTTGGGGTGAACACTTATTGATTTGAGATCTTCATTTTTCTTACTAGAAGATTCACCCTTATTCTTAGGAACATAGATAAATTTGGAAACTTTGGTAGGAGGAGGATTTTAGGTGTTTTTAATGGCAGAAAAAGCGGACCCCAAGTTGGTAATAATCTCTTTGAGTTTATCGATTCAAGTGGAATCTTGATCTATCTTTTCATTAACTATGGGTTCCTTTTCCTTCAGTTTTTTCAGAGTAACTCCTACCTTAGATCCACATTGAGTAATTTGACTATGGATCTTTTTATCCAACTTTTCAATTAGATCTATAATGGCAATTTTATTTTCAGTAATATCAAGCCTTTGCATCACATGTTCCAAAGTTAAGATAGTTCCATTGACCAAAAGAGGTGGTGGGCCCAACAAATCTATCATAGCATTATAAGAATCAAAAGTATGGCTTCCCAAGAAATTCCCTCCGGTGATGGTGTCAAGAACATATCTATACCAAGGAGAGATGCCTATGTAAAAATTGCGAAGAAGAACGGAAGTAGATTGCTTTTTAATAGATCTATTTTGAGCATTGCAAATTCTATACCAAGCATCTTTTAAGTTTTCTCCCTCCGTTTGTTTAAAATTAAGAACTTCATTATCGGGAGTGTTAAAAATGATAGGAGAACTAGCCATGAGGTCAAAATAAATGACTTAAGACATGGACACACAAGAGGCAAGTGAAAGGAGACGAACGAAACAAGAGCAAACGAAAAAGAGGCCAATAAAACGGCAAGGGTGAAGTGGGGGAGAGGAAAACGAGAGGCGAATGGAAAATAATGTAATGCGGGGGATAAGAGTTTGTGATGGGTACTTGGTATGTCTTGACTTGGCGTAGATCTCCCTGGCAACGGTGCCAGAAATCCTTCTTGCTACCTCTTGAGCATGTGTTGGTTTTTCCCTGAAGAGGAAAGGGTGATGCAACAAAGTAGCATAAGTATTTCCCTCAGTTTTTGAGAACCAAGGTATCAATCCAGTAGGAGACTACACGCAAGTCACCTAGTACCTGCACAAACAAACAAGAACCTCGCAACCAACGCGATAAAGGGATTGTCAATCCCTTCACGGTCACTTACGAAAGTGAGATCTGATAGAGATAATAAGATAAATATTTTTGGTATTTTTGTTGTATAGATTGAAAATTAAAGATTGCAAAATAAATAGTAAACTAGAATTGTAGATCGGAAACTTATATGATGTAAAGTAGACCCGGGGCCATAGGTTTCACTAGTGGCTTCTCTCAAGATAGCATATATTACGGTGGGTGAACAAATTACTGCCGAGCAATTGATAGAAAAGCGCATAGTTATGATGATATCTAGGCATGATCATGAACATAGGCATCACGTCCGTGTCAAGTAGACCGAAACGATTCTGCATCTACTACTATTACTCCACACATCGACCGCTATCGAGCATGCACCTAGAGTATTAAGTTCAGAAGAACAGAGTAACGCATTAGGCAAGATGACATGATGTAGAGGGATAAACTCAAGCAATATGATATAAACCCCATCTTTTTATCCTCAATGGAAAGAATACAGTACGTGCCTTGCTGACCCTGCTGTCACTCGGAAAGGACACCGCAAGATTGAACCCAAAGCTAAGTTGTGACGCCCCGAGACCGATGTGCCAGGTGTCTTCCAGTTATTCGCCGGCGTTGCCATGTCATTTGCTTGCGTGTTGCATCTTGTCATGTCATCATATGCATTGCATCATCATGTTTTCAAAACATGCATCTGTCCAGGTCTTCCCATTCCTTCCGTTGTCCGTTCTGTGTCCAACCACACTTGCACGCGCCCGCGGCACATCCGAAATATTATTTTATAAGTGGCTAGAAAATATTCTCGGAATGGGATGAAAGTTCGCGTGCGGTCTTGTTATAGTGTAGATAGACCGCCTGTGAAGTTTCATCGCATTCGGAGTTCGTTTGATACCCCAACCATTAAACTATAGCGGCATTATAGCCGGTCTTATCGTCGGACGTTTTCGGTCTCCGGAAACCATGCCGGGCTGCATCTCTCCCCTCTTCTCTCAGACAAACCCGCTCTCCACAGTCCACCTAGGCCCAGCCTACCCCTCTTTGCGTAGTGCACCGAACCCCTCGCGGGCGTCCGGAAGTTGTCCCGAACCCGACCCGGGGAGTCATCGCCGTTGTGTCCGGATCATCCCCAAAAGTCTACAAAATATCACAGTTTTATTATTTGGCCTCCCTAGCCTATTCTTTCTGAATCGTCCGATTTCGATCGGAGGATCCAAACTCCCTCTTTTCCTTATATTTATAGACCACCACCTACCAAATCTAGCCTAACCCTAAAACCTAGGAGGCTTGTCCCTCCCTGCCGCCACTCCTCTCCCACATCGGGATCCCCTCCCGATCCAGTTCCACCTGAGACGAATCGCAGCAACCACCTTCCTTCCTCGTGTTCAGATCTAGCCAATCCATCCGAGCCTCCTCTCGAGCTCCCTCAACGCCGCCATGCGAGAGCTTCGAGCAGCTTCGTCTCCTACCTCTGCCACCTCGTCTACGGCGACCTGCGCCATCCCCGAGCACCTCGTCCTTGCGCTGCCTCCAGGAGCCACCCGAGGAGAGCCTCGCGCTCGTGTGCGAGTGTGCACATGAGATTCTACGCCAGCGCCTCCCTTTACCTCTCCTTTTTTTCCTCTCTGTTGCTCTCTCTCGCTCACGATCTCTCTACCTCTCACCTCGCCTCCCGGCAGGAACGAACAGCGCCGCTGCCCATGGAACTCCTCACCGTGGACATGGAGCCCCAAGTCCCACCGCCCTGGATCGCGTCTCCGACAACCATGCTCCCTCAGCTGCCTCCCTCGCTCCAGCTCCGCTGCCCAAGCTGCGTCGTCGCCTGCCGTAGTCTCTGTCATCGTCGTCTCCGAGGGTTCCTGACGAGGACGACGCCCTCCTGTCCATCTCGAGCGCGAAGTCCCTCGCCCGCACCAAGTTCCGTCGTTGTTGCTCTTTCGCAAGCCGCCACCGCGCCAAGTCCCTCGCCTCGCCACTATTTTCCACGCTCGCCGGAGCTCTGCTCCCAGCCGTCAGCACCCCTGTTTAGTGCGAGCAGAACGAGCGCCTGCATCGCTTGGTCCAGCCGTGCGTTGACCGCGTGCGCTCAGCAACCGCCTCGGCCAGGCCCAGTTCGTCTCAGTCGGCCAGTCAAGCCCAACCACTCCAGATCTGGGCCTTTGGCCCATGGTGAGCAGCACCCGAGCCCCTGTGCAATGTGGGCCGGCCTTTGTTTCGGCCCGTATAGTTTTTTTAGGATCTGTGATTTATCTGTTTATCTAGGAGTTTGCAGATTTACAGAAAACTCCTTGCACAACATGCATATAATAACTCACAATTCGTGCATCGGATTAAAATGAATTATATATGAAAGTTGCTTAGAATTTTGTCTAGTTTAATAATATTCAAATTTCACCCATGTTTAAAATGTTTAAACTTGCTGTTTGCATTAATTTGCTCCCATGCCATGCTAAAATGATTTCTTTCATAACTAAATAACCGTAACTCGGAATTTAATAATCTTTATATGTAAATGGGGTAGAAAAATGCCTAGTTTAACATGGTGGCTTTACTTTGCATGTCTAACAAACCTAAAATTGTGTTTAGGGCAGAACAGTACCAAACCTAATATATGCATGTGAGGATTTTCCAGACTTGTTGCTTGTTGTTCCGGCCTCATTTAAACTTGCCTAGTTAGGTAGTTTTCATTTGCTTCACCCTCTTGCCATGTTAACAACATTTAATCTTGTTGGGTACATAAACGAGAGAGAACTAAATAAGTCATGTGGTGTTTTCTTCAATATGTAACTCTGTTGCATAATGAGCTCCACTTAATTTGTAGTATTGTTTGTGCACTTTGCCATGCCATGCTTCATTAAATCGGACATGCATCATACTCGATTGTGCATTATGCCATGTTGATGTGTTGGTTGTTTACTATGTGGTTTGCTTCTTTCCCGTGTTGCTTCTTCGGGTTGGTTCCGATAACGTCGTGTGTGAGAGGATCCGTTCGACTACGTCCGCTTGTGTTCTTCATGGACTTGTTTTTCTTCCTTGTGGGATCTCAGGCAAGATGACCATACCCTCGAAATCACTTCTATCTTTGCTTGCTAGTTGCTCGCTCTTTTGCTATGCCTATGCCGCGATACCTACCACTTTCTTATCATGCCTCCCATATTGTTGAACCAAGCCTCTAACCCACCTTGTCCTAGCAAACCGTTGTTTGGCTATGTTACCGCTTTGCTCAGCCCCTCTTATAGCGTCGTTAGTTGCCGGCTGAGATCAAGGCCGGCTTTCGGAAGGCGGTCCTACTTTAGCCCTCATGAAAGAGCCGACTCCAAGAAGCCGGCGGTGAGAAGGCCGACTCCTTCGAGCCGGCTCGCCATAAAGCAGTCAAGACCGTACCCACAAAGTTTGCACCCACCTAACGGTGGTGCGACGGGGCGTGGCTACAGGAGAGCCTGCCACCCCCGAATCCCGGAGCACGCTTGGCACAGTGCGCCGTACGAGGTAGGCACGACCCGTCCGGCGCCGCACTGTAGCCACGTTGACCCTGGCGTCACCCACGATGGGCCGCCAGCGCGGCCCATAGGCGGTGGGCCCCTTCGCGCGGAGGGACGGCCGAAGGCGGCCACGCTTCTGACCAGCCGGCCCGAGACGGAGCCGGCTCCCCGCGGCCGGCTTGCCGCCTCCCTCGAAGAAGACGCCCCATTAAGGAGACAAGACGCGGTAAGGCTATAGCAATCGCCCGGCAGGCGGCGGTACTGTAGCCGCGCTTACCACGATGAAGCTCACGTCAGCAAGATGAAGCCACAATGACCAAGGAGTTGGCAGCCGGCGGGGCCCACCAGCCGGCGGGCCCCAGCAGTCGGCGCAGAAGCCGGCGAGTGCAGTCACAGACGGCTGGGCCCCGCGCCCAGCCGGATTACCATTGTACCCCCGGGGGGTAGGCCTATATAAACCCCCCGGGGCACCCATACAAGGGGTGGGACCCCCCGTTAGTTCTAGACACCGCACAAGGAGAAGAAGCAGGCTAGCCGCGCCCTTTCTTCCTCCTCCCCCCAAAAAACAGCTCAAGGAGCGTTGTGTAGCTACTTGATTCATCTAGTGAACATGCGGAGACCCCGCAGAGCAGCAGTAGGGGTGTTATCTCCTCGCAGAGCCCCGAAGCTGGGTAAGATCCGCCGGCGTGCGCTTCTTCGCCTCATCCCGCTTCCAGGCACCGGCGACGTCTTATTGGTTCCCACAAAGATAAGCCACCCGTTGGCATATGTCGCACCTACCACCCAACATTTGGCGCCCACCGTGGGGCCAGGCGCACCGTCGTCCGGAGACCTGTTCTGGACGGGAACCCTCTTCCTCCCCAGCGAGCGTAGCCAGCCCGGCACGCCCGATGGCGCTTGCCGCGACGCGCTGCAAGGCGTCACCAGCATCTGTGCGGCAAGCGGCCTCGCCGATCTCCCCGACGAGCTCGCCTCCGATGCAGGCGCTGATCGCCTCGCCAACTTTCTCGGCCAGCTCCATGTCTCCAGCGAGCCCGCTGCGGACCTGGAGTCGGTTGGTTCCACCGACCCGATGCCTGTCGACTCCGACACGGCCTCCTACGGCGCCTTCCCCGCCAACGTCGCGATCTACAATGACCCGCTTCCCCGAGCCGACGGCCACGATGCTGTCGCCGCCGAAGTGATGGTTGTCGGCCACAGCGGCCCGGCCGACGAGAGCGCCCGCGACGCCTCGCGCGCGGCGGCCCACGACCTGTCCGCTCCTCTCCCGGCCAACACCGACGACGAAGCCCTGGAAGCACGTCACCTCGCCCTCCTCGCAGAGGGCCGGAGGCTGGCCTCCGTAAGACGCCTCACTGAGGCCTACCGGCGCGAGGCTGACCGCGCCGCCTTCGGCACGCCGGCCCCGAGCGGGCCAAGCCGGGCCGGCCTTGTCAAGCAACGCGGCGCCGTCATCGCCGACGCGCTGGGAGTCGACCGCCCGGTCTATGCCACTCCGCTCCAGAACTTGCGTGCCGCCCAGGCGGCCGTAGACGAGCTGGACGACCTGGAGCCCGAAGACCTTCCCCACATGACCCGGCGCATCCAGCAGTTGATCGACGCCGCCACGCAGCGGCACGAAGCCGACGCTCGCGCGGAAAGCCTTCCCCCGCGCCGAGAGCACGGCGCGACGTCCCGGACGCCGACTACGAGCGATACCCGCGCGCGACGCGAGAAGGAGCCGGCTACCAGCCGCCGCCGGACCCGGATCTCCACCGAGCGGGACGCGGACGGTTATCCCCGAGCCATGGAGTGGCGGGGCGACCCGCCTCCGCCTCCGCCCCATGGAGAGAGATATCCCGCCTCACCGCCAGTGGCGCACCCGACTCTCAGCGGCCGACTGGGCCGCCGCGAAGGAATCTGCGAGAACGACGCCCGCCATCGGCTCGACCTCCTGGCACGATCCCTGGCATTGGAAGAAGAAGACGATGTCGGCCCGCCTTGCTTTGGCCCCCGCATCCACGACGAGCCCTTTCCTAAAGGGTTCTCGCTCCCAAGAGACACGCCCAAGTACAACGGCTCCGTGAAGCCGGAAGATTTGTTGATCGACTACTCCACCGCAGTTAGCATAGCCAACGGCAACCGGCGAGTCGCCGTGAAGTACGTGCCCCTCATGCTGCAAGGCACGGCGCGGACTTGGCTTAATAGCCTCAAGCCACGTAGCATCAACAGCTGGCTAGACTTCACAGAAGCCTTCATCCGCAACTTCACCAGCACCTACAAGCGGGCTCCCAAGCCCAGACAGCTCTCCTTGTGCGTGCAAGGCCCCGCCGAGTCCACTCGCGATTACCTCACGCGTTGGGCCGAGCTCCGCAACTCCTGTGAAGGGGTGCACGAGGTACAAGCCATAGAGTACTTCACAGCCGGATGCCAAGAAGGCACCCTCCTCAAGCACAAGCTCCTCTGCGACGAGCCGGCTACTCTCGACGAGCTTCTGGACATAGCGGACAAGTACGCCACCGCCGACTCCTCGATGAAGACCGAGCTTCGGGTAGACGCGTCCGGGAAGGTGCTCAACCCGGTGCCCAAGACGCCGGCTGGAGAGCCCGGCCGACACCCCAACTCGAAAGACGACAAGCGCAAGGGCCCTGCGCCGCCTCCCGCTAGCCGGCAGGTGGCCACGGTCAAAGATGCGCCGCCTGAAGAACGACCGGCGCCCAAGAAGCCCAAGGGCGGCAGGCCGGCTTGGCAGCCCGCCTTCTCCTACGAGCAAACCCTCGACGCCCCTTGCAAGTTCCACAGCGGCGCGAAGCCGTCCAACCACACGACCCGGAAGTGCAACTGGCTCACCCGAATCTCTAAAGGCGAGGGGCTCTTGCCACCTCCGCCTGCCGGCCCGCCGCCTCCGCCTCCGCCGCCTCCGGCCGCTCGGCCCGCAGTCGGAGCCGTGCATGACGAGTTCCCTGATGAGCAAGCAACCTACGTCGTCTTCACCAGCCAGCCCGAAGACCGGCGCAGCAAATGCCGAGAGCACCAGGAAGTCAGCGTGGTCGCTGCCAACCCCGCTGAACACATGCATTGGTCAGAAAAGCCCATTAGCTGGAGCCGGGCCGACCACCCGGAGGTGATGCCGTCTCCCGGCTCTTATGCTTTGGTCCTGGAAGCCACCCTTGCAACGGACAGACGCGCCGCCCGCTTCTCTAGTGTATTGATAGACGGCGGGAGCAGCATCAACATCTTGTATCGTGACACCCTGGAGAAGTTGAACGTCAAAACAAAACAGGTCACACCCACTCGGACAGTGTTCCACGGCATCGTACCCGGCCTGTCCTGCGCCCCCATTGGCAAAATCAAGATTGATGTACTTTTTGGGGACAAGGAGCATTTCCGCCGGGAAGCGATCTGGTTTGAGGTGGTGGACCTGGAGAGCCCTTACCATGCATTGCTGGGCCGACCTGCCTTGGCCAAATTCATGGCGGTTCCCCACTATGCATACCTCAAGATGAAGATACCAAGCACCAAAGGCGTCATCACCGTAGCCGGCGACTACAAGAAGTCCTCCGAGTGCGCCGCGGCCAGCAGCCGGCTGGCCGAGTCCCTTGTGATCACTGAAGAGAAGAAGATGCTGGACCGAGTCGTGGCCATGGCCGGCAAGCAGTCGGCCGTGTCCCCAGACCCCAAGGAGCATGACACTCAAGGGTCTTTTCAGCCGGCCAAGGAGACGAAGAAGATACCTCTTGACCCCGAGCGTCCGGAGAGGTTTGCCGTCATCGGGGCAAACCTGAACAGCAAATAGGAAGGCGAGCTCGCCGATTTCCTCCGTGAGAATCGGGACATCTTCGCATGGTCCCCCAAGGACATGCCGGGTGTTCCGAGGAAATTCTCCGAGCACAAACTGCATGTTCGAGAAGGCGCGAAGCCGGTCAGACAACCCCTTCGCCGGCTGTTAGAGGAGAAGCGCGGGATTGTAGGGGAGGAGATAGCCCAGCTCTTGGCGGCCAGCTTCATCATGGAAGTTTTCTTTCCAGAGTGGCTCGCCAACCCGGTCCTTGTGTTGAAGAAGAATAACAAGTGGCGCATGTGTATAGACTACACAAGCCTCAACAAGGCCTGCCCCAAAGATCCTTTCGCCCTGCCAAGGATAGACCAAGTGATAGACTCCACAGCCGGATGCGAGCTGTTGAGTTTTTTGGATGCTTACTCTGGATATCACCAGATAAAGCTAGACCCGGATGACCGCCTGAAGACCGCCTTCATCACGCCGTTCGGAGCCTTGTGCTACCTGACTATGACATTCGGCTTGAGGAATACCGGTGCCACCTTTCAGCGTTGCATGCAGAAGTGCCTCCTCAAGCAGCTCGGCAGGAATGCCCACGTTTATGTGGACGACATCGTGGTGAAGATGGAGAAGCGTGGCACCTTGCTGGAAGACCTCAAGGAAACATTTGAGAACCTACGCCGGTTCCAAATCAAGCTCAACCCCGAGAAATGCGTGTTCGGGGTGCCAGCCGGCCAGCTCCTAGGCTTCCTGGTCTCCGAACGCGGCATCGAATGCAACCCAGCAAAGATCAAGGCCATCGAGAGAATGGCGATCCCCACCAAGCTTCGAGACATTCAGAAGTTCACCGGGTGCTTAGCCTCCTTGAACCGCTTCATGAGCCGGCTTGGAGAAAAGGACCTCCCCCTCTACCGCCTCATGAAGAAGAGCACTCACTTCGAGTGGAACGACCAGGCCGACCAAGCTTTCCACGAGTTGAAGAAGATGCTGGCCACGCCGCCTGTCCTCGCAGCGCCGACTGAGAAAGAGCCCATGCTCCTTTACATCGCTGCAACCAGCCGGGTGGTCAGCATCGTCATCGTAGTCCAGCGCCCGGAAGAAGGCCGAGCCCAGCCGGTCCAGAGGCCGGTGTATTATTTGAGCGAGGTGCTGTCCGCCTCAAAGCAGAACTACCCGCACTACCAAAAGATGTGTTACGGCGTGTACTTCACCGCCAAGAAGCTGAAGCCCTACTTTCAAGAGCATCCCGTCACGGTCGTATGCACTGCCCCGCTAGCCGAGATCATAGGCAGCCGGGATGCATCCGGCCGGGTCGCGAAATGGGCAATCGAGCTGGCCCCTTACACAATCTTCTACCAGCCCCGCACCGCCATCAAGTCCCAAGCGCTGGCCGACTTCCTCGTCGACTGGGCCGAGACCCAGTACCTGCCGCCGGCTCCGGACTCCACCCATTGGCGCATGCACTTCGACGGGTCCAAGATGCGCACCGGCTTGGGAGCCGGCATCGTCCTTACCTCTCCCAAAGGCGACAAGCTCAAATACGCGCTACAGATCCACTTCGCCGCCTCCAACAATGTGGCCGAGTACGAGGCGCTCATACACGGGCTCCGGCTTGCCAAAGAGCTTGGCATTCGCCGGATCCTATGTTATGGCGACTCGGACCTGGTAGTCCAGCAGTCATCCGGTGACTGGGACGCCAATGACGCGAACATGGCGAGCTACCGTTTCCTGGTCCAACAACTCAGCAGATACTTTGAAGGGTGCGAGTTCCTCCACGTACCTCGAGCCGACAACGAGCCAGCCGATGCCTTGGCCCGAATAGGCTCCACCCGGCAAGCAATTCCAACCGGCGTCGCTCTACAACGCCTACTCAAGCCGTCTATCAAGCCGTCTCCGGAATCCGATTCCATCTTCGTGCCGCCTGACCCCGATGCGGCCAGGTCCGGCTCGAAGAATCAAGTAGCCAACCTCAAGACCCCTATAGCCGGCCCGGGGACTTTGGCAGCCGGCTCGGGGACTGCGGTAGCTGGCCCGGGGACTGCACCAGCACTACAGCCGGCGGCCGACTCCAGCACCTCACCGCCCAGCCCGCCCACCCTAGTGGCAGTAGCCACTTTGGCAGTAGAAGAAATCGCGGCTCCGTCTTGGGCTCAGTCCATCCTCAACTTCTTAGTGAACCAAGACCTGCCGGCTGACGAAACAGAAGCAAGACAAGTCCAGCGTCGAGCCGGAGCGTACACAATCGTCAACAGAGAACTACTCAAGCGCAGCGTCACCGGAGTCCTCCAGCGATGCGTCGAGCAAGAGAAGGGCATTACAATCCTCGCAGACATTCACCAAGGAGAGTGCGGCCACCATGCGGCCTCAAGATCACTTGTCGCCAAAGCCTTCCGTCATGGTTTCTTCTGGCCGACTGCTTTGGACGACGCCAAAGAACTAGTCAAGCATTGCAAGGGATGCCAGCTCTTTGGCTCCAAGCAACACATGCCGGCCTCGGCACTCAAGACCATTCCCCTCACTTGGCCCTTTGCCGTTTGGGGACTGGACATGGTGGGCCCATTCAAGACGGCGCGCGACGGCATGACGCATCTGCTCGTCGCCGTGGACAAGTTCACCAAGTGGATTGAAGCAAAGCCGATCAAGAAGCTGAATGGGCCGACTGCCGTGACCTTCATCACAGACATAACAACTCGGTATGGCGTGCCGCACAGCATCATCACCGACAATGGCACGAACTTCGCCAAAGGAGCCTTGGCACGTTTCTGTGCAGCCCAAGGCATCCGGCTGGACTTAGCGTCCATCGCCCATCCGCAGTCAAACGGCCAGGTCGAGCGAGCCAACGGCCTCATCCTCTCCGGCATCAAGTCCCGATTGGTTGTACCTCTGGAGCGCTCGGCCGGCTGTTGGCTCGATGAGCTGCCGGCTGTCCTCTGGAGTCTGCGCACTACACCCAACAAGTCAACCGGCTTCACCCCCTTCTTCCTTGTGTACGGTGCCGAGGCGGTCATCCCAACTAACATCGAATTCGACTCGCCTTGAGTAACCATGTACACAGAAGCGGAGGCCAAGGAAGCACGAGAAGACGGCGTCGACCTGCTGGAAGAAAGCCGGCTGTTAGCTCTCAGCCGGTCTGCAATTTACCAGCAGGGTTTGCGCCGCTACCACAGCCGGAAGGTCAGGCCAAGATCTTTCCAAGAGGGCGACCTTGTGCTCCGGCTGATTCAGCAAACAGCCGGCCAGCACAAGCTCTCAGCCCCTTGGGAAGGCCCTTTCGTCATCAGCAGAGCTCTAGGCAACGACTCCTACTACCTGATTGACGCACAGAAGCCGAAGGCACGCAAAAGAGACGACTCTGGCAAGGAGTCGAAACGGCCATGGAACACCAACCTCCTTCGAAGATTTTACAGTTGAAAGGTAGTATGTATCACGCTAACTTTTGTATTAAGTACAAGACAATAGGCTCCCCGAGGAGGGCTCGGGGACTGCCATCCCTTATTTACGAATGAAAATATCATGCTTGTCGCATCATTTACTTATTCTGTCCGGCACCGAGTCCGACTAGTCGGCTCGGGGACTGGCCGACAGAAGTTATATTAGAAGTCCTACCTGCAGTCAGACAAGTAGTGTGCCGGCTCTCAAGCCTTCCCTTGCCAAAGTTGCAGTTCGAAGAATCGGCTGTCCGACTGGCAAGGGTCAAAGGTATAAACGACCGCCCACACGAAAAACGGCTAGGGACTAACGGATTAATATAACAAAGCCGGTTTCTCCCACACCGTCGACCGGCTACCAGAGCAGCCGGCCGGCCGGTTTCCATTCACTTTACTTTAAATCCAAGAAAGCTCAAGTACTTGCCTCCCCAAAGAGGGAAGGCGGCAAAGGAAAAGCCTAAGGACAAACAAGCATACGTGAATGGAAACCAAACATGCACGTGATAATATTTACATAAAAAGACCTCCAAGAGGCCAGCATTCAACATAGTTTGGATACACCCCCAGTGGGTGGAACTGCGAAACTTAACAAAAGATTGTTCAAAGACAACAAAGCAGGAAAGATAAAGACGGCAGGTCAGGCTGGCGGAGCGGCCGACTGGTTGGCGGAGACGGTCGCGCCGGCTGAAGGAGCGGCCGGCTGACGAACTTCGGCTTGGTCGCCGCCTCCCGCAGAGGGCGCGCTTCCACGCGCCTCGTTGCTGGAGGCACGGTTGGCCTGAGGTCGGCTGGTTGTTCCACCAGCCGGCTCAACGTCTCCGCCATCGTCGTCTTCGTCCTCTTCGCCCTCGTCGCTGGAGGCGATCTCCTCCGCCGAGTCCTCGCCCACCGCCGGGTTCAGCCCGAACCACTCCTCCGGCTGCGCGACACCGTCATCATCGATTTTGGGTGCGAAAACGCTGATGTCGGTGCACTCGGCGATCGTTGAAGCTCGCTGGGCGATAGCCGGCCTCACCTCCTCCAGCTCCGCATCGGCCTCCATCCGCCAAGTACGCAGCTGGTCCAGGCTCAGTCCTGGGTACCAAGCCCGTACGAATTCCAACACCCGCCCGGCTCCGAGGCGGGCCGCTGACGCCTTCCAAGCCTCGAAGCGTCCGACTGCGACTTCCAGCCAGTCGGCAGTTCGGCTCGGGGTGCGGGGGATCGTCTCGCCAGGCCAGAGGGCGGCCAGCACTTGCGCCCCGGCACGTTGGAGCCGGCGGAGCATCCGGTGGGCAGGCTGCAGCCGCGCCTGGACAGCCAGAAGCTGCTCCTCAAGGGTCCGGTTTGCATCCGGCGCAATGTCGGCCCCCACTTGACGGCGCGCTTCGCGATGAGCCTCGATGGTTTGGGCAGCGAAGACGGAGTAGCCCGGGAAGTAATCTGCAAGAAACAACAAGCAGCAGTCCAAGATAAGTCAAAAAACCCAGACGGCAAGGGACGGGGGAAGGCCGTGGAAAGCAGCTTACCGTCGATCAAGTCTTCAATCCGGCCGTAGCCTTCCTCTAGGCCTCGACGGGTCTCGGACCAGGTCGCCGCCGCTATCTCATACTCCGCCAGCACGGCGGCTTCGCTCTCCTTCGCCGCCTGAAGGGCCGTTTTGTGGCTCTCCTCTTGGTCGGCCAGCTTCTTGGCCAGGCGATCCCGCTCCTGGGCCAAGACAGTGCACTCGGCCTCTTTGGCGAAAAGGGCGGCCTTTGCTTCGCCAAGCTCCTTCCTCAAGTCAGCGTTGGCCCCTGAAGACAAAGAAGAAGAAAAATCAATAAGAAAGGAGTCGTCAAGAAAGATTCGACCCGACTGCGCGGTAGTCGGCCCGAATCTCGGGGACTACACCCAGTGGGTGCGCTGGCGTGCCCCCACAGGAGACAAACAAACCAAGTACTTACTTCGGCTGTTGGCCAGGTCGTTGGTCCGCCGGCTTAGCTCTCGAGCCTGGGAGTCGAAGGCGGCAACACGAAGGTTGTGGTATTCCTGAAAGTTTAGAAAGAAAGCAAAGTAAGGTGGCCGTCGAGAAAGATCCGACCCGACTGTGCAGCAGTCGGCCCGAATCTCGGGGACTACACCCAGTGGGTGCGCTGACGCGCCCCCACGGAAGAAATCAAGAAAGCAAAGCAGCCAAGAGCGAAGGACTTACCCGAACAGAGGTTCGTGTCGACGAGAACTCTTGGTTGAGCTGCTGCAGCAGGGCGGCTTGAGATCGTAGCCGGCTCCGGACCCCTTGAGCCGCTGCTTCTAGCTCGCCGGTCCCCCCGATGGGAGTCCACTCGGACACGGCTGAGCTGGCCACCTCCAGATCTCCTGCCGGCTGGCCTGCGCCCGCGGCTCGGCGCGACTCCGGCGGAGCGGCGCCTCCTTCAGCATGCCGGCCCGTCGCCAGCTGCACCTTGAGGCCGGCCCGGCTCCCTGGCTCACCTCCGGCCGGCTCCTCCGGTGCCGCTGGCGATCGACTGCCTTGGCCCGCCCCGGTTGGCGCCGCAGGCGGCGTTCTCCCGGCCAAGACCACGGGCTCCTCCTCCCTCTCCAACAGCGACGGGTCTTGGATGATCTCCTCCGCCATGGGCAATGGGGTGTTGGGGGCCACGGCTCGGAGGGGAACGGCGAGCAGCGGAGGCTGGCTGCGCGAGCTTTCCGCCTCCGTCTCTGCAGGAGCCGCCTCCTTCTGGGCCTTGGCTACGGCTTCAGCCTGCCCCTTTGCCGCCTGGGCGGCCGCCTTCTCCGCCGCCTCGCGCTCCTCCCGCGCTTCGCGGGCGTTCCGCTCTGTGGCCTCCCTAAGATCGGTGCGGGGGTCCACGCGGCGGGAGCTCGAAGAACCTACAGCCGGCCCCACGACGGAGCCGCCTGGGCCCCGCTCGAGAGAAAGCGGCGCCCTGTCCAGCAAACGAAGAAAGCTAAGAGTGCATTTGAAGAAAAAAGAACAACGACGAGACTACGTCAAGCGGTTAAAAACTTATGCCGAGACCGCCTGGGGCTGTTTCACGGCTTTGCGGAAGCGGGCTGCCTTCGCGGCCGCCTCTTCTCGCTTCGTCGCCGCGGCGGAGGGCTTGGACTTCTTCGGCCGACTGCCAAAGAGGCCTAGAGCGGCCCGACGTTTCTGCGCGCCGCTGGCAGCCGGCGCGACGGACGAGATGGCGCCCTGTTGGTCGGCCGCCGGCTGGCGGCGCGGAACGACTTCAGCTTCAAAGTCGTCCGGCCAGTCCTCGAAGCTCGCGGTGAACTTCGAGCCTCCGGGCTCGGCGCTGTCCCCCACGACGGTGTCTTCCATGGCGGCCGCCCCCAAGTTCGGGTCGTCAACATCATCCACCGTGCGGTCGGGGACGTACTGGCGCTCGATCCCTGCCGCCCCGGCCGGCGGCGGGAGAAGAGGGTTCTGCACAGAGAGCCGGAAGGTCAGAAGCCGGCCGTCGCGAAGCCGGCTGACGACGAAAAAGAGGATAAAGAGAGAAGCCTACCACGGGTGGAGGATTCGCGCGAGAGTACGGCGCCTTGCCGTACTGCCAGTCCCCGCTGAGCTTGCAATTGGCGATGTAGTTGACCATAAGCACCACCTCCGCGTGGGGCATCTCCCATGTGCTGAGCCGGCTTGGGTCGAACCGGCCGCTCATCTGACACATCATGTGGGGCCGGCTCTGGAGAGGAAGGATCCGGCGCTCCACAAAGGCGGCCAACAAGTCGGCCCCGCGCAGGCCTTCTGACTGAATGAGCACCCGAAGCCGGGAGATGGCGGCGTTCCCGGCCGGAGACAACGACCGGGATCGGAAGCTCCACGAGGGCTGCCTCCCAGCCGGCGGGCCGGCTACGTAAGCCGGCAAGTTGATGTAGTCTTCTTGTTCGGCGACGTTCTTCACATAGAAGTAAGATCTCTGCCAGACCTTCACCGACTGGATCAGGGGGATGGGCGGGAACGGATTGTTCTCGCTCGCCCTCCTCATGGCGATGAAGGCTCCGCAGGGGGCGGGCACGCCGGCGACGACCGTGCCGAGCTTGCTCTGGAAGAATTCTCCCCAGAGCTCCAGCGTGGGGAGCAGCCCCAAGAAGCCTTCGCAGAGGGAGACGAAGGCCGACAGCAGCATCACCGCATTGGGCGTGAGGTGATGCGGCTGGAGGTTGTAGAAGTCGAGGAAGGAACGAAGAAACCCGCTCGCCGGGAGGCCGAAGCCGCGCAGGCAGTGCGAGCGGAAGACGACCCGCTCGCCCTCCTCCGGCGCCGGCGAGATCTCCCTCTCAGGCGCCAGACGGACCTGAACGCGGTCGGTGCCGGGCAGGCGCCGGGTCTGGCGAAGGAACTCCACGTGATCCTCGTGGACGTTGGAGCCGTCCCAGGAGCTTGACAGTGCCATGGCGACGAGGTGGCGTGGAGACGCGACGGTGTTGAGGAGGAGGCTGCGGCGGCAGCGAGAGTAAGGAGACGAGGGCTAGGAGGGACGGAGTGGGAGGGAGCGCGCGAACCTCTGTCGCTCCCTCTCCTCCCCCTACTTATAGGCTCACGTGACGGAGTCGAGGAGGCGTGGCGAGGGGAAGCGTGGGGGTCGATCGTGCCCACTTCCCACGCCCCACGATTACCGATCCTTAATGGCGAGGCGAAACTGCCTTGAGAAGGCGAGCGGCCCTGTGGGCCACGGGAGATCCGCGCCCGGACCGAGGCTCGCGAGTGGCGGGCCCGGGCCTGCGGCGGCGTCCCATCGCGCGCGTGCGCTCGCAGGATCCTGCTGCCACGTGGCCGCGAGAGGGCCCGGGGTCGGCACGCAGGCCCCCTCTCCTCCCGCCTACGCGGGGTCATCTGAAGTCGGCGTATGCCCGCAAAGCCGGCTCTTCAGGATAGGAAGCTGACCAAGCTTGTCGTCCCCTTGTTCGCCTCGGAGCTCGATCAGCTTCGGGGACTACTGTCGGAGTAAATGGCCATGGGTAGCCTAGCCGGCTTCCCCTGGCACTTCTGCAAAAATTACAAGCTTGCCCGGCTCTCGAGAACCCAAGACCTGGGGCCGCCTTCCACTAGCCGGCTGAGATCAAGGCCGGCTTTCAGAAGGCGGTCCGACTTTAGCCCTCATGAAAGAGCCGACTCCAAGAAGCCGGCGGTGAGAAGGCCGACTCCTTCAAGCCGGCTCGCCATAAAGCAGTCAAGACCGTACCCACAAAGTTTGCACCCACCTAATGGTGGTGCGACGGGGCATGGCTACAGGAGAGCCTGCCACCCCTGAATCCCGGAGCACGCTTGGCACAGTGCGCCGTACGAGGTAGGCACGACCCGTCCGGCGCCGCACTGTAGCCACGTTGACCCTGGCGTCACCCACGACAGGCCGCCAGCGCGGCCCACAGGCGGTGGGCCCCTTCGCGCAGAGGGACGGCCGAAGGCGGCCACGCTTCCGACCAGCCGGCCCGAGACGGAGCCGGCTCCCCGCGGCCGGCTTGCCGCCTCCCTCGAAGAAGACGCCCCATTAAGGAGACAAGACGCGGTAAGGCTACAGCGATCGCCCAGCAGGCGGCGGTACTGTAGCCGCGCTTACCACAATGAAGCTCACGTCAGCAAGATGAAGCCACAGTGACC
Source organism: Triticum urartu (assembly GCF_056163025.1). Classification (NCBI taxonomy): domain Eukaryota; kingdom Viridiplantae; phylum Streptophyta; class Magnoliopsida; order Poales; family Poaceae; genus Triticum; species Triticum urartu. The sequence continues at coordinate 300,138,320 of NC_141877.1, forward strand.
AAGGAGTTGGCAGCCGGCAGGGCCCACCAGCCGGCGGGCCCCAGCAGTCGGCGCAGAAGCCGGCGAGTGCAGTCACAGACGGCTAGGCCCCGCCGGATTACCATTGTACCCCTGGGGGGTAGGCCTATATAAACCCCCCGGGGCACCCATACAAGGGGTGGGACCCCCCGTTAGTTCTAGACACCGCACAAGGAGAAGAAGCAGGCTAGCCGCGCCCTTTCTTCCTCCTCCCCCCCAAAAAACAGCTCAAGGAGCGTTGTGTAGCTACTTGATTCATCTAGTGAACATGCGGAGACCCCGCAGAGCAGCAGTAGGGGTGTTATCTCCTCGGAGAGCCCCGAAGCTGGGTAAGATCCGCCGGCGTGCGCTTCTTCGCCTCATCCCTGCTTCCAGGCACCGGCGACGTCTTATTGGTTCCCACAAAGATAAGCCACCCGTTGGCATATGTCGCACCTACCACCCGACACTATGTTACCGCTTTGCTCAGCCCCTCTTATAGCGTTGTTAGTTGCAGGTGAAGATTGGAGCTTGTTCCTTGTTGGAACATGGATATTTTGTTGGGATATCACAATATATCTTATTTAATTAATGCATCTATATGCTTGGTAAAGGGTGGAAGGCTCGGCCTTATGCCTGGTGTTTTGTCCCACTCTTGCCGCCCTAGTTTCCGTCATATCGGTGTCATGTTCCCGGATTTTGCGTTCCTTACGCGGTTGGGCTATAATGGGAACCCCTTGACAGTTTGCCTTGAATAAAACTCCTCCAGCAATGCCCAACATTAGTTTTACCATTCGCCACCTAGCCTTTTCTTTTCCCATGGGAGTCGCGCTCCTGAGGGTCATCATTATTTTACCCCACCCCCCCCCCCCCGGGCCAGTGCTACTCTGAGTGTTGGTCCAAACTAGAGCCCTGTGCAGCGCCCCCTCGGGGAAACTCGAGGTTTGGTTTTAGTTGTACGGAGAGCTCATCTGAGTGTGCCCTGAGAACAAGATATGTGCAGCTCCTATCGGGATTTGTCGGCACATTCGGGCGGTGTTGCTGGTTTAGTTTTACCATTGTCTAAATGTCTTGTAGAACCGGGATGCCGAGTCTGATCGGAATGTCTCGGGAGAAGGTTTATCCTTCATTGACCGTGAGAGCTTGTGATGGGCTAAGTTGGGACACCCCTGCAGGGATTTGAACTTTCGAAAGCCGTGCTCGCGGTTATGGGCAGATGGGAATTTGTTAATGTACGGTTGTAGAAAACCTGAAGTTGACCTTAATTAAAATACATCAACCGCGTGTGTAACCATGATGGTCTCTTCTCGGTGGAGTCCGGGAAGTGAACACGGTGTTGGAGTTATGCTTGACGTAGGTTGTTCTAGGATCATTTCTTGATCATATTTTATCGACCGTGCTTTGCCTTCTCTTCTCGCTCTCATTTGCGTATGTTAGCCACCATATATGCTAGTCGCTTGCTGCAGCTCCACCTCATACCTTTTACCTTACCCATAAGCTTAAATAGTCTTGATCGCGAGGGTGTGATATTGTTGAGTCCCTGTGACTCACAAATACTTCCAAAACCAGTTTGCAAGTGCCGTTGAACCGAGCAGGTGATGCAACCAAGCTCAAGGAGGAGCTTGATGAAGATCTTGCCCTTTGTGTTGTTTCATTCTAGTTGATCAGTAGTGGAGCCTAGTTGGGGTCGATCGGGGATCTGTGTAGCATTTGGGGTAGTCTTCTTTTATTTTGGCTCTATAGTCGGGCCCTGATTGTATTTGGATGATGTTATGCTTTATTCATGTATTTGTGTGAAGTGGCAATTGTAAGCCAACTATGTATCTTTTCCCTTATTGTATTACATGGGTTCTTTTGAAGATTACCTCACTTGCGACATTGCTTTCAATGCGGTTATGCCTCTAAGTCGTGCTTCGACACATGGGAGATATAGCCGCATCGAGGGCGTTTCAAGTTGGTATCAGAGCCTTCCCTGACCTTAGGAGCCCCCACTGCTTGATCGAATTAGCTGACGAGTTGAGTCTAGGAAAATGTTTTGAGTCATTTAGGAATTATATATCGAAGAGTTTAGGAATTCTTTTTTTACTCCCCAGTCCCTTCATCGCTCTGGTAAGGCATCCTGACGTAGAGTTTTGACTCTTCTCTCCTTAAATTTCACTAAAAAAAATTTAGGATCACGCGGGTATCTTGGAATCGTTCTGATAGTTTTGTGACGAGAACATTGTTCTTGGTGCCTCCTGACATTTAGGGGTTGTGGCAGTGTCCCGGGGAGTTGAGCTCCGAGGTGTTGTCGTCACAATTTTATTGTTGCAGTTCTGGAATACCTGAGTTTAGTTCGCCGACATCGAAAATCTCTTTTATGCAGTTGTTGGTGAGATAACCTCGACGCCACCCAGTACTGGGGCGGGAGTTCGGGAGTATTGCCATAACTCGTATAACGGATGCTTTTCGAAGGTTGAGGTAGATGATTTCCGAAGGTTTCTTGGTTATGTGTTGAAGGATGGATACAGCTGGATGTAGGATTTGCTAGTTTTGGGTGAGATATTATGCTTCCCCTGTATCCCCAACACCTGATTGCATAACCGGAAAAATTTCGGGAGTTTATAAGTGGGAATTCAAGTACCTCTTAGGATATCTTTCCGACAGATGTATGATATGAAATTGGGGTTCGACGTCTAGTGGTCCGCCTATCCACGGTTGGTTTTACAATGGTCTCGTTGTGTCTTAAAGAGTCCTTGGCTATGCCGACTCGGGGACGCTTCGTATGTCATGTGCACTGCCTTGTACATGATGGTGCTGTACGACCGAGCCCGTGTAGGCCCCACCACGAAAACTTCGGATGAAATATCTATCATATGTTTGTTCCGGCGTAGTCTGCAAGCCAATCCTTTGTTTTCGTTTTGAGTTGTGGTATTCGAGTTGCTTCGAAGTCAAATGTTGATTCCATACCTTTTCCAAGCGGTGTTCTCATATTTCTATGTGAATACAAATCCTTCTCGATAATCGAGATTGTCATATCAATCCTTTTCACTCGTGTGTTTCTCTTCAAGTGGATCTGATCGCTTCAACATCCGCAAGATCAACTCAAGCTCTCTCAACGGTGTTTGTTTCATCCTTCCCAAGGTGCCTTTGTTTTTCCCACCCTTCCTCCCTTTGTTTTCTTCAAGGACTCGGATGTCTTAATCAAGTAGACATTTTGTTCATGTGAAGTCTCTCCATTCTTTTCTGTCAATGTTCTTACCCGGTGATGCTCATGAAGATTTTAACGGAGCTTCAAGTTCATCATTCTTCATTCTTTTCTTCTCTGGTAGTTTCAATTCAAGATTTCGGTGTTGATCATATTATTTTCCTTATTTCAAATGCCTTCTCATACCGGTGCACCTCTTAATCATTCACCTCGCGCTATTCTGTTGTTCTGGAGTGCTAAAAATATCTCGGATGATTCGTTTCCATTCTCAATCCATCCAAGATCTTTCGAGGTTCTTATCTTATTCTAGCCATTTAATTCAACCGACGCAATCTATCTTTTAAATCATTCAACGGTGTTTCTTTTGAGTGGGCCCTAACCCATAGGTCTTTTCCCAGGATCTTACCTGACTCCTCTTATTTTCCCGGAGCTATCCTCAAATTTCTTTTCGAAGTCTGACGTAAGAATGAGTTATCATCAGTCTAATGCCTTTCTCCAAGATCTGTCAAATTCTTTTCACCGTTGGCTCAACCTTTCTATTCGTCATCCCGGTGTATCTAAATAATTCATGGTGGTGTTTCTCATTATCATTCTCAACATTTGAAAACCGAAGAAGAGTTTCTTTTAAATCTTGCTTCATTCTCTTCAAAGATTCATGATTCTAGTTCGAGGCCATCCTCTCATAATTGTTTTCGATTGTGATAATTCTTTTCACCCATCCGGCGCAATTCAAGAGTCTCTTTACTTTGATCATCCGGAGCCCATCATCTCAGATTTATTCATTCCAGCTTTCAACTCTCGTTATCCAAATCTTACCAGTGCATCATTCAAATATCCTCTAATCAACTCGTGATTTTTTGTTCACTTGCATCTAAATTCTCTCAAGTTTCTTCGTTCATTTCATAATTCTTCCCGGTGTTTCTTTACCTTTTACTTTGTTCTTTTCCAATTCATACGGTGGTTCGTTGAAGATCTCTCTTCCTTGGCTATCATATCAATTCTTTTGTTCTCTCAAATTATACCGGTGGTTCGTTGAAGACCTTGTCAAGTTTGCGCTATATCTCTCTTAATCCTTTCTACGAGAATAAGTAGTGTGCCAAATCCATTGTTTGTCATCAATTTAATTGATGAAGGATAAGCATAATGTAATTCTTATTCCTGTTTCATCGAGTGAATTCAATCCCTGCTTTCCGGAGTGGTACATCATATCACATTCTCGGTTCGAGATGCTTTATCTTTTCTCCTGGAGTTACAAGATCTCTCAATTATATCATCACGAAGATCCATCTAATAATTACAAGGTTTCACCTTGTGTTTTTAACTTCTCTTTCTTTTCGTCATTCTTTTGTTACCGGAGTTCTTCATGAAGGCTCTACATGATGGTTCATCAAGGATTTTATCCCTTCTCGAAGTTTTCATCGAGATTCTTTTCTAAGGAGATCAAGTATTCTTCATCTTGCAATCCGGAGTGCAATTCTTTCTTCCGTATCAATAGAGGTGGTATTATGTCATTCTTGATAATTTGAGTTCATGTTCCATGATTCACATGTTGTTAAGAATGAGATATTTTAAATCCATCAATCTTGCCATTGGAGTTATCTTGGGTTATATTTCACCTAAAGCTTTCCCTAAGGATTGTGGCTATTTATGGTGCTTATAAATGATCCAAGTTCTTCATTTATCCTCCCGGTGAAATAAGTTTCTCGTCCCCTTGTTCTTATCAATCCAATTCTTTTTTCCATGAGTGCCAGGTTGTCACCTCATAATTTGAGAGGTATCCCATAAGACCATATCAATCTTATTCTTTTCGTTGTTGGTTTTCCAACAACTCCGTTCTAGCATTTGTTGTAAGCGTGCTCTCGTTTTTTTATTCCCTTCGTTCATTCCATTATTATTTTTGTTCCGGAGGCATTGTGATGTTGCCCTCTTCAACCCATATTCTTGTTTTATCAGGAGCGTGTTCTTTTCGTGCTTATCCTTTTAACTGGAGTGTTGTGTCCTCTTTAAAAGTATCCTCTCATCTTGTCTAGTTCAATTCCTTCCATTTACAGGCGGAGTGCTGTCCAAATTATATCATTCTTATTCCTTCCCTATCTTGTTTTAACCGGAGTATTGTGCCCCTTTGTTCAAGTTCTTTTTGCCTTATCAAGCCTTGCATCTCTTTTCAACCGGAGTGCTGTCCGGCTTTGTTCTTCCTCGTTCCTCTTTCCTAACGGAGTGCTTTCAATTTCGTTCATCTCCGTTGTATTCTTTTCTCGAAATGGCTTAACCTTTTCAAGGTTCTTTGGTTTCACTCGTTTCTCAAAGAAGCAACTTAGTTTTACCTCTTCTCTTTCCCTTCCATTTTTCCCTCCGGTGCCATTCTAGATCTCGGGACGAGATCCTCTCGTAGTGGTGGAGTGTTGTGACGCCCCGAGACCGATGTGACAGGTGTCTTCCAGTTATTCGCCGGTGTTGCCATGTCATTTGCTTGCGTGTTGCATCTTGTCATGTCATCATATGCATTGCATCATCATGTTTTCAAAACTTGCATCTGTCCAGGTCTCCCCGTTCCTTCCGTTGTCCGTTCTGAGTCCAACCACACTTGCACGCGCCTGCGGCACGTCCGAAATATTATTTTATAAGTGGCTAGAAAATGTTCTCAGAATGGGATGAAAGTTCGCGTGCAGTCTTGTTATAGTGTAGATAGACCGCCTATCAAGTTTCATCGCATTCGGAGTTCGTTTGATAGCCCAACCATTAAACTATAGCGGCATTATAGCCGGTCTTATCGTCGGACGTTTTCGGTCTCCGGAAACCGTGCCGGGCTGCATCTCTCCCCTCTTCTCTCAGACAAACCCGCTCTCCATAGTCCACCCAGGCCCGGCCTACCCCTCTTTGCGCAGTGCATCGAACCCCTCGCGCGCGTCCGGAAGTTGTCCCGAACCCGACCCGGGGAGTCATCGCCGTTGTGTCCGGATCATCCCCAAAAGTCTACAAAATATCACTGTTTTATTATTTGGCCTCCCTAGCCTATTCTTTCTGAACCGTCCGATTTCGATAGGAGGATCCAAACTCCCTCTTTTCCTTATATTTATAGACCACCACCTACCAAATCTAGCCTAACCCTAAAACCTAGGAGGCTTGTCCCTCCCTGCCGCCACTCCTCTCCCACATCGGGATCCCCTCCCGATCCAGTTCCACCTGAGATGAATCGCAGCAACCACCTTCCTTCCTCGTGTTCAGATCCAGCCAATCCATCCGAGCCTCCTCTCGAGCTCCCTCAACGCCGCCATGCGAGAGCTTCGAGCAGCTTCGTCTCCTGCCTCTGCCACCTCGTCTACGGCGACCTGCGCCATCCCTGAGAACCTCGTCCTTGCGCTGCCTCCAGGAGCCACCCGAGGAGAGCCTCGCGCTCGTGTGCGAGCATGCACATGAGATTCTACGCCAGCGCCTCCCTTTACCTCTCCTTTTTTTCCTCTCTGTTGCTCTCTCTCGCTCACGATCTCTCTGCCTCTCACCTCGCCTCCCAGCAGGAACGAACAGCGCCGCCGCCCATGGAACTCCTTGCCGTGGACATGGAGCCCCAAGTCCCGCCGCCCTGGATCGCGTCTCCGGCAACCACGCTCCCTCAGCCGCCTCCCTCGCTCCAGCTCCGCTGCCCAAGCTGCGTCGTCGCCTGCCGCACTCTCTGTCGTCGTTGTCTCCGAGGGTTCCTGACGAGGACGGCGCCCTCCTGTCTGTCTCGAGCGCGAAGTCCCTCGCCCGCACCAAGTTCCGTCGCTGTTGCTCTTCCGCAAGCCGCCACCGCGCCAAGTCCCTCGCCTCACCGCCGTTTTACACGCTCGCCGGAGCTCTGCTCCTAGCCGTCAGCGCCCCTGTTTAGTGCGAGCAGAACGAGCGCCTGCATCGCTCGGTCCAGCCGTGCGTTGACCGCGTGCGCTCAGCAACCGCCTCGGCCAGGCCCAGTTTGTCTGGGCCGGCCAGTCAAGCCCAACCACTCCAGATCTGAGCCTTTGGCCCATGGTGAGAAGCACCCGAGCCCCTGTGCAATGTGGGTCGGCCTTTGTTTCGGCCCGTATAGTTTTTTTAGGATCTGCGATTTATCTGTTTATCCACGACTTTGCAGATTTACAGAAAACCCCTTGCATAACATGCATATAATAACTCACAATTTGTGCATCGGATTAAAATGAATTATATATGAAAGTTTCTTAGAATTTTGTCTAGTTTAATAATATTCAAATTTCACCCATGTTTAAAATGTTTAAACTTGTTGTTTGCATTAATTTGCTCCTATGCCATGCTAAAATGATTTATTTCATAACTAAATAACCTTAACTCGGAATTTAATAATCTTTATATGTAAATGGGGTAGAAAAATGCCTAGTTTAACATGGTGGCTTTACTTTGCATGCCTAACAACCCTAAAATTGTGTTTAGGGTAGAATAGTACCAAACCTAATATATGCATATGAGGATTTTCCGGACTTGTTGCTTGTTGTTCTGGCCTCATTTAAACTTGCCTAGTTAGGTAGTTTTCATTTGCTTCACCCTCTTGCCATGTTAACAACATTTAATCTTGTTGGGTACATAAACGAGAGAGAACTAAATAAGTCATGTGGTGTTTTCTTCAATATGTAACTCCGTTGCATAATGAGCTCCACTTAATTTGTAGTATTGTTTGTGCACTTTGCCATGCCATGCTTCATTAAACCGGACATGCATCATACTCGATTGTGCATCATGCCATGTTGATGTGTTGGTTGTTTAATGTGTGGTTTGCTTCTTTCCGGTGTTGCTTCTTCGGGTTGGTTCAGATAACGTCGTGTGTGTGAGGATCCATTCGACTACGTCCGTTTGTCTTCTTCATGGACTCGTTCTTCTTCCTTGCGGCATCTCAGGCAAGATGACCATACCCTCGAAATCACTTCTATCTTTGCTTGCTAGTTGCTCGCTCTTTTGCTATGCCTATGCCGCGATACCTACCACTTGCTTATCATGCCTCCCATATTGTTGAACCAAGCCTCTAACCCACCTTGTCCTAGCAAACCGTTGTTTGGCTATGTTACCGCTTTGCTCAGCCCCTCTTATAGCGTCGTTAGTTGCAGGTGAAGATTGGAGCTTGTTCCTTGTTGGAACATGGATATTTTGTTGGGATATCACAATATATCTTATTTAATTAATGCATCTATATACTTGGTAAAGGGTGGATGGCTCGGCCTTATGCCTGGTGTTTTGTTCCACTCTTGCCGCCCTAGTTTCCGTCATATCGGTGTTATGTTCCCGGATTTTGTGTTCCTTACGCGGTTGGGCTATAATGGGAACCCCGTGACAGTTCGCCTTGAATAAAACTCCTCCAGCAATGCCCAACATTGGTTTTACCATTCGCCACCTAGCCTTTTCTTTTCCCTTGGGAGTCGCGCTCCTGAGGGTCATCATTAATTACCCCCCCCCCCGGGCCAGTGCTCCTCTGAGTGTTGGTCCAAACTAGAACCCTGTGCAGCGCCCCCTCGGGGAAACTCGAGGTTTGGTTTTAGTTGTATGGGGAGCTCATCTGAGTGTGCCCTGAGAACGAGATATGTGCAGCTCCTATCGGGATTTTTCGGCACATTCGGGCGGTGTTGCTGGTTTAGTTTTACCATTGTCGAAATGTCTTGTAGAACCGGGATGCTGAGTCTGATCGGAATGTCTCGGGAGAAGGTTTATCCTTCGTTGACCGTGAGAGCTTGTGATGGGCTAAGTTGGGACACCCCTGCAGGGATTTGAACTTTCGAAAGCCGTGCCCGTGGTTATGGGCAGATGGGAATTTGTTAATGTCCGGTTGTAGAAAACCTGAAGTTGACCTTAATTAAAATACATCAACCGCGTGTGTAACCGTGATGGTCTCTTCTCGGCGGAGTCCGGGAAGTGAACACGGTGTTGGAGTTATGCTTGACGTAGGTTGTTCTAGGATCTTTTTGGGTGATTGTTGTTTGATCTTGCTGATAAAAACAGAAAGTATGCACTCACGAAAATAATTACCATTTTTTACCAGAGAGCGATAAAACACCAATTCCAACTGAAGTAGATCAATATACTTTTTATCCTGGTCGTCCTAATTTTTTAGAATTTTTAGAGTTACAGAAGTATTCGAAATCTCCAGATTACTACAGACTGTTCTGTTTTTGACAGTTTATGTTTTTATTGTATTGTTTGCTTATTTTGATGAATCTATGAGTAGTATCAGAGGGTATGAACCATAGAGAAGTTGGAATACAGTAGATATTACACCAATATGAAATTATAATGAGTTCACAACAGTACCTAAGTGGTGATTTATTTTCTTATACTAACGGAGCTCATGAGATTTTCTGTTGAGTTTTGGGTTGTGAAGTTTTTAAGTTTTTGGGTAAAGATTCGATGGACTATGGAATAAGGAGTGGCAACAGGCTAAGCTTGGGGATGCCCAAGGCACCCCAAGGTAATATTCAAGGACAACCAAGAGCCTACGCTTGGGGATGCCCCGGATGGCATCCCCTCTTTCGTCTTCGTTCATCGGTAACTTTACTTGGAGCTATATTTTTATTCACCACATGATATGTCATTTGCTTGGAGCGTCATTTTATTTTATTTTGTTTTGCTTGCTGTTTGAATAATATCCCAAGATATGAAATTCTTAAATGTTAGAGAGTCTTCACATAGTTGCATAATTATTCAACTACTCATTGATCTTCACTTATATCTTTCGGAGTAGTTTGTCGTTTGCTCTAGTGCTTCACTTATATCTTTTAGAGCACGGTGGTGGTTTTATTTTATAGAAATTATTGATCTCTCATGCTTCACTTATATTATTTTGAGAGTCTTTTAGAACAGCATGGTAATTTGCTTTGGTTATAAAATTAGTCCTAATATGATGGGCATTCAAGATGGGTATAATAAAAACTTTCATATAGAGTGCATTGAATACTATGAGAAGTTTGATACTTGATGATTGTTTTGAGATATGAAGATGGTTATATTAGAGTCGTGCTAGTTGAGTAATTATGAAATTTAGAACTTGTGTTGAGGTTTGCAAGTCCCGTAGCATGCACGTATGGTAACCGTTGTGTGACAAATTTGAAGCATGAGGTGTTTCTTTGATTGTCTTCCTTATGAGTGGCAGTCGGGGATGAGCGATGGTCTTTTCCTACCAATCTATCCCCCTAGGAGCATGCATGTAGTGCTTGGTTTTGATGACTTGTAGATTTTTGCAATAAGTATGTGAGTTCTTTATAACTAATGTTGAGTCCATGGATTATACGCACTCTCACCCTTCCACTGTTGCTAGCCTCTCTAGCACCGCATAACTTTCGTCGGTACCATAAACCCACCATTTACCTTCCTCAAAGCAGCCACCATACCTACCTATTATGGCATTTCCATAGTCATTCCGAGATATATTTCCATGCAACTTTCCACCGTTCCGTCTATTATGACACGCTCCATCATTGTCATATTGCTTGCATGATCATGTAGTTGACATCGTATTTGTGGCAAAGCCACCATTCATAATTTTTTCATACATGTCACTCTTGATTCATTGCACATCCCGGTACACCGCCGAAGGCATTCATATAGAGTCATATTTTGTTCTAAGTATCGAGTTGTAATTCTTGAGTTGTAAGTAAATAAAAGTGTGATGATATTCATTATTAGAGCATTGCCACATGTGAGGAAATAAAAAAAAAGAGAAGGCCCAAAAAAACAAAAAACAACAAAAAATGAGAGAGAAAGATAGAAGGAGCAATGCTACTATCCTTTTACCACAATTGTGCTTCAAAGTAGCACCATGATCTTCATGATAGAGAGTCTCCTATGTTGTCACTTTCATATACTAGTGGGAATTTTTCATTATAGAACTTGGCTTGTATATTCCAACGATGGGCTTCCTCAAATGCCCTAGGTCTTCATGAGCAAGCAAGTTGGATGCACACCCACTTAGTTTTCTTTTTGAGCTTTCATACACCTATAGCTCTAGTGCATCCATTGCATGGCAATCCCTACTCACTAACATTGATATCTATTGATGGGCATCTCCATAGCCCGTTGATACGCCTAGTTGATGTGATACTATCTCCTTCTTTTTGTCTTCTCCACAACCACCGTCTATTCCACCTATAGTGCTATGTCCATGGCTCACGCTCATGTATTGCGTGAAAGTTGAAAAAGTTTGAGAATACTAAAGTATGAAACAATTGCTTCGCTTGTCATCGGGGTTGTGCATGATCAGAATATTCTATGTGATGAAGATGGAGCATAGACAAACTATATGATTTTGTGGGGATGAACTTTCTTTGGCCATGTTATTTTGAGAAGACATGATTACTTTGTTAGTATGCTTCAAATATTATTATTTTTATGTCAATATTAAAATTTTGTATTGAATCTTATGGATCTGAATATTCTTGCCACAATAAAGAAGATTACATTGATAAATATGTTAGGTAGCATTCCACATCAAAAATTCTGTTTTTTATCATTTACCTACTCGAGGACGAGCAGGAATTAAGCTTGGGGATGCTTGATACGTCTCCAACGTAACTATAATTTTTGATTGTTCCATGCTATTATATTATCCATCTAGGATGTTTTATATGCATTTATATGCTATTTTATATGATTTTTGGGACTAACCTATTAACCTAGAGCCTAGTGCCAGTTTCTGTTTTTTCCTTGTTTTTGAGTTTTACAAAAAAGGAATATCAAAAGGAGTCCAATTGACTTGCCAATTTTTGTGAATTTTTTATGGACCAAAAAAGCCCTCGAAGTAAAAGAGTTGGGCCAGAAGAGTCCTGAGCCATCCACGAGGGTGGAGGGCGCGCCCTACCCCCTGGGCTCACCCCCCTATCTCGTGGATGACTCAGAGACCCCCTTGACGTGAGACCGACGCCAAAAATTCCTATAAATACAAAAAACCCCGAAAAGAAACCTAGATCGGGATTTCCGCCACCGCAAGCCTTTGTAGCCACCAAAAACCAATCGGGACCTTGTTCCAGCACCCTGCCGGAGGGGGGAATCATCACCGGTGGCCATCTTCATCATCCCGGCGCTCTCCATGACGAGGAGGGAGTAGTTCACCCTCGGGGTTGAGGGTATGTACCAGTAGCTATGTGTCTGATCTCTCTCCCTCTCTCTCTCGTGTTCTTGATTCGGCATGATCTTGATGTATTGCGAGCTTTGCTATTATAGTTGGATCTTATGATGTTTCTCCCCCTCTACTCTCTTGTAATGGATTGAGTTTTCCCTTTGAAGTTATCTTATCGGATTGAGTCTTTAAGGATTTGAGAACACTTGATGTATGTCTTGCATGTGCTTATCTATGGTGACAATGAGATATTCATGTGATCCACTTGATGTATGTTTTGGTGATCAACTTGCGAGTTCTATGACCTCGTGAACTTATGCATAGGGGTTGGCGCATGTTTTCGTCTTGACTCTCCGGTAGAAACTTTGGGGCACTCTTTGAAGTTCTTTGTGTTGGTTGAATAGATGAATCTGATATTGTGTGATGCATATCATATAATCAAAACCACAGATACTTGAGGTGACATTGGAGTGCCTAGGTGACATTAGGGTTTTGGTTGATTTGTGTCTTAAGGTGTTATTCTAGTACGAACTCTAGGATAGATTGAACAGAAATAATAGATTCGTGTTATTTTACTACGGCCTCTTGAATAGATCGATCAGAAAGGATAACTTTGAGGTGGTTTCGTACCCTACAATAATCTTTTTGTTTGTTGTCCACTATTAGTGACCTTGGAGTGACTCTTTGTTGCATGTTGAGGGATAGTTATATGATCTAATTATATTATTATTGTTGAGAGAACTTGCACTAGTGAAAGTATGAACCCTAGGCCTTGTTTCAATGCATTGCAATACCGTTTTCACTCTATTTTATCATTAGTTACCTTGCTGTTTTTATATTTTCATATTACAAAAACCTATATCTACCATCCATATTGCACTTGTATCACCATCTCTTCGCCGAACTAGTGCACCTATACAATTTACCATTGTATTGGGTGTGTTGGGGACACAAGAGACTCTTTGCTATTTGGTTGCAGGGTTTTTTGAGAGAGACCATCTTCATCTTACACCTCCCACGGATTGATAAACCTTAGGTCATCCACTTGAGGAAATTTGCTACTGTCCTACAAACCTCTGCACTTGGAGGCCTGACAACATCTACAAGAATAAGGTTGTGCAGTATACATCACACATCCATTTGGTACAGAAGCATGTCGTGATGGTTGGCATAGGCCAGCAGTATGCGAATGGCTTCAAGCCTAGCCACATGAGCAAAGGTTGTATCGAAGTCAATCCCTTGTACTTGAGTGTAACCTTGAGCAACAAGACGAGCCTTGTTTCTGACAGCTTGACCATGCTCATCTTGTTTGTTGCGGTAGATCCATTTGGTGCCAATGATATTGTGCTTGCGAGGATCAGGACGCTTAACCAATTCCCACACATTGTTCAGCTCAAACTGTTGAAGCTCTTCTTTCATTGCTTGAAGCCTTTCAGGTTCCATGAGGGCTTTAGCAACTTTCCTGGGTTCAGATGTGGAGACAAATGCAAAGTGCCCACAGAAATTTGCTAGTTGTGTTGCTCTTGAACGAGTGAGTGGACCAGGTGCATTGATGCTATCGATTATCTTCTCAATCTGCACTTCATTTGCAACACGAGGATGAATTGGACGAAGACTTTGCTCTTGCTGATCATTGTCTTCACCATCGGCATTGACTTCAGGCTGAGAATTGTCTTTGGGTTGATTAGGTGCAGAAATGATGAGTTATTCTTCAGCCTGAGCCTCTGAAGGTATGATTTCTCCAGTACCCATAAGCTTGATGGATTCACTCGGTGAGACTTCATCTAGCACATTTGGCAGGTGCTCTCTTTGCGAGCCGTTAGTTTCATCGAACCGCACATCCACAGTTTCAACCACTTTATAGTGAAAGAGGTTGAATACTCTGTTGGAGTGTGAATTCTTTCCGTGCCCAAGCATAAAACCTTCATGTGCTTTCGGTGCAAATTTTGAAGTGTGATGTGGATCCTTGATCCAGCACCTAGCACCAAATACTCTGAAGTAGCTGACATTTGGCTTCTTACCAGTTAGTAGCTCATATGATGTCTTCTTTAGAAGCTTGTGAAGATAGACACGGTTGATGATGTGGCATGCAGTATCAATGGCTTTAGGCCAGAACTTCCTTGGTGTCTTGTACTCATCAAGCATCATTCGTGCCATCTCAATGAGGGTTCTGTTCCTGCGCTCCATGATGCCATTCTGCTGAGGTGTGTATGGAGCCAAGTACTCATGAGTGATGCCCAATGTATCAAGATAAGTGTCGAGGCCGGTGTTCTTGAATTTTGTGCCGTTGTCACTTTTGATGTGCTTGATCTTGATGACATAGTTGGTCATGGCACGATTGGCGAATCGCCTGAAGACATCCCGCACTTCATTCTTGTAGAGGATTATGTGCACCCATGTATATGTTGAGTAATCATCAACAATAATGAAGCCATAGAGGCAAGCAGTGGTAGTAAGGGTAGAGTAGTGAGTAAGGACAAATAAGTCCATGTGAAGCAGCTCGAAGGGACGGGAAGTCGTCATGATTGTCTTCAAGGGATGCTTGGCCCTAGTCATCTTTCCAGCTTCGCAGGCACCACATAGATGATCCTTCTTGAACTTGAAGACCTCGATGCCTATGACATGCTTCTTCTTCGCGGGTGTGTACAAGTTCCTCATGCCGGCATGCCCTAGCCTCCGATGCCAAAGCCAGCACTCTGAAGCTTTTGCTAGAAGACATACAACCAATTGTGGACCTGCTAAGAAATCTACCATGTACAAATCGTCTTTTCGATACCCTTCAAAGACTAGAGACTTGTCAGATTCCATAAGAACAAGGCAACGATATTTACCAAACATCACAATCATGTTCAGATCACAAAGCATTGAGACAGACATTAAGTTGGAACCAAGGGATTCAACAAGCATCACTCTATCCATGTGCTGATCCTTTGAGATTACAACTCTACCTAGACCCAATACCTTGCTTTTACCAGTATCAGCAAATGTGATGTGACTCTTGTCAGATGTACGTAGGGTTGAATCCATGAGAAGTCTTCGATCACCAGTCATGTGGTTAGTGCATCCACTGTCCATAATCCATTCTGAAGCCTTTGGTGTCATACCTGATACGTCCATTTTGCATCATGATTTTATATCGATATTTATTGCACTATGGGCTGTTATTACACATTATGTCACAATACTTATGCCTATTCTCTCTTATTTTACAAGGTTTACATGAAGGAGAATGCCGGCAGCTATGATTCTGGGCTGGAAAAGGAGCAAATATTAGAGACCTATTCTGCACAGCTCCAAAAGTCCTGAAACTTCACGGAAGCTATTTCCAGAATATATATAAAATACTGAGCGCAAGAAGTTCCAGAGGGGGGCCACACCCTGGCCACGAGGGTGGGGGCGCGCCCCCTGCCTCATGGGGCCCCTGGTGGACCTCCGATGCCCATCTTATGCTATATGGAGTCTTTCGTCGAGGAAGAAATCATAAGCAAGCTTTCGGGACGAGACTCCGCCGCCACGAGGCGGAACCTTGGCGGAACCAATCTAGGGCTCTGGCGGAGCTGTTCTGCCGGGAAACTTCCCTCTGGGAGGGGGAAATCATCACCAACGATCCTCTCATCGGGAGGGGGTCAATCTCCATCAACATCTTCACCAGCACCATCTCATCTCAAACCCTACTTCATCTCTTGTATCCAATCTTTGTATCCAAACCTCAGATTGGTACCTGTGGGTTGCTAGTAGTGTTGATTACTCCTTGTAGTTGATGCTAGTTGGTTTACTTGGTAGAAGATCATATGTTCAGATCCATTATGCATATTAATACCCCTCTGATTATGAACATGAATATGCTTTGTGAGTAGTTACGTTTGTTCCTAAGGACATGGGAGAAGTCTTGCTATTAGTAGTCATGTGAATTTGGTATTCGTTCGATATTTTGATGAGATGTATGTTGTCATCCCTCTAGTGGTGTCATGTGAACGTCGACTACGTGACACTTCACCATTGTTTGGGCCTAGAGGGAGGCATTGGGAAGTAATAAGTAGATGATGGGTTGCTAGAGTGACAGAAGCTTAAACCCTAGTTTATGCATTGCTTCGTAAGGGGCTGATTTGGATCCATATATTTCATGCTACGGTTAGGTTTACCTTAATACTTATGTTGTAGTTACGGATGCTTGCAATGGGGGTTAATCATAAGTGGGATGCTTGTCCAAGTAAGGACAGTACCCAAGCACCGGTCCACCCACATATCAAATTATCAAAGTACCGAACGTGAATCATATGATCGTGATGAAAACTAGCTTGACGATAATTCCCATGTGTCCTCGGGAGCGCTTTCCTTCATATAAGAGTTTGTCCAGGATTGTCCTTTGCTACAAAAAGGATTGGGCCATCTTTCTGCACCTTATTTACTTTTATTACTTGCTACTCCTTACCAATTACCTTATCACAAAACTATCTGTTACTGATAATTTCAGTGCTTGCAGAGAATACCTTGCTGAAAACTGCTTATCATTTCCTTCTACTCCTCTTTGGGTTCGACACTCTTACTTATCGAAAGGACTATGATAGATCCCCTATACTTGTGGGTCATCAAGACTCTTTTATGGCGTCGTTGTTGAGAGTGTTTCATGACGACTTTGAAGTTCCTCGTACTTAACGTGAAGATTTTTAATGTCTTCAATTAAGGATTGAGTTCGAGTCATTTCCGCATCCAACAGGTCATCGCTTTTTTCTAGAAACTTTTGAATATGTTCCATATCATTTTGTTGTTCTGTTGCAATTTTAGCAAGTGTTTTGTAGCTAGGTTTAGATTCACATTTAGAGTCATCTTCACTTGATGTTTGAAAGTAAGCATCGCATGAGTTTACCTTGGCACCGTGTGCCATGAAGCAGTAGGTGGGAGCAGAGTTATCCTCATCATTAGCATCGGCGTTGGAGACGAGACCATGGTCTTTAGTGTTGAAGATGGACTTGGCAACATATGCTGAAGCTAGAGCCAGACTTTCCACGCCTGAATCGGACTCCTCCTCAGACTCCACCTCCGCCCCTCGGAAGCAAACTCCTCCTCAGAATCCATCTCCTTGCCAACAAATGCACGAGCCTTACTTGATGAGCTCTTCTTGTGTGATGAAGACTTGGATGAAGATTTGGATGAAGACTTTGATGATTTCTTCTTCTTCTTGTCATCAGAATCATATTCTTTGCTCTTCTTCTTCTTGGTCTCATTGTCCCATTGAGGACACTCAGAGATGTAGTGACCAGGTTTCTTGCACTTGTGGCATGTTCTCTTCTTGTAGTCACGAGAGGAAGCTTCATCATTTCTTGAGCTGGATCTTGAAGACTTTCGGAAGCCCTTTTTCTTGGTGAACTTCTGGAACTTCTTCACAAGCATAGAGAGCTCCTTTCCAATGTCTTCAGGATCGTCAGAACTGCAGTCAGATTCTTCTTCACAAGAGGAAACAACTTTGGCCTTCAAAGCATGAGTTCGGCCATAGTTGGGACCATAGATATCTCTTTTCTCAGATAACTAGAACTCATGTGTGTTGAGCCTCTCAAGTATGTCAGATGGATCGAGAGTCTTGAAGTCAGGGCATTCTTGAATCATCAGGGACAGGGTGTCAAATGAGTTGTCAAGTGATCTCATGAGCTTCTTGACGATTTCGTGCTTGGTGATCTCAGTGGCACCGAGTGTGCGAAGCTCATTTGTGATATCAGTGAGGCGGTCAAACGTGAGCTCGAAGAACATCAATCCTTGAGTCTCTTTGAGTTGAGACGCCCTCGTTGACCTTGGAGAGCCAGTCCCAGACTAGCTTCGCAGTTTCCAGTGCACTCACACAGCCGTACTGTCCTTTGGTCAGGTGACCACAAATGATGTACTTGGCGGTTGAGTCCAGTTGAATGAACCTCTTGACATCAGCAGTGGTGACACCTTCACCGACCTTGGGAATGCCGTTCTTGACGACATACCAGAGGTCGACGTCAATGGCTTCAAGATGCATACGCATCTTATTCTTCAAGTAGGGGTAATCAGTGCCATCGAAGACAGGGCACGTAGCAGAGACCTTGATTATCCCTGCAGTCGACATAGCTCAAACTCCAGGTGGTTAAACCGAATCACACAGAACAAGGGAGCACCTTGCTCTGATACCAATTGAAAGTGATAGTTATTGACTAGAGGGGAGGTGAATAGGCGATTTTTATGAAAGTCTTCAAAACACGAGGGCTTTGAAGACAAATAGTAGAAATGATCCTATTGATATGCAGCGGAAGGTAGACTACTCTAGGCAAGCCATGTTGGAAATATGCCCTAGAGGCAATAATAAAATGGTTATTATTATATTTCTTTGTTCATGATAATTGTCTATTGTTCATGCTATAATTGTGTTATCAGGAAATCGTAATACATGTGTGAATACATAGACCACAACACGCCCCTAGTGAGCCTCTAGTTGACTAGCTCGTTGATCAAAAGATAGTCATGGTTTCCTGACTATGGACATTGGATGTCATTGATAACGAGATCACATCATTAGGAGAATGATGTGATGGACAAGACCCAATCCTAAGCATAGCTCAAAGATCATGTAGTTCGTTAGCTGTAGCTTTTCTGAATGTCAAGTATCATTTCCTTAGACCATGAGATTGTGCAACTCCCGGATACCGTAAGAGTGCCTTGGGTGTGCCAAACGTCACAACGTAACTGGGTGACTATAAAGGTACATTACAGGTATCTCCAAAAGTGTTTGTTGGGTTGGCACAAATCGAGACTGGGATTTCTCACTCTGTATGACGGAGAGGTATCTCTGGGCCCACTCGGTAATGCATCATCATAATGAGCTCAATGTGATCAAGTGGTTTATCACGGGATCATGCATTACGATACGAGTAAAGTGACTTGCCGGTAACGATACTGAACAAGGTATTGGGATACCGACAATCGAGTCTCGGGCAAGTAACGTACCGATTGACAAAGGGAATTGTATACAGATTGATTGAATCCTCGACATCGTGGTTCATCCGATGAGATCATCGTGGAGCATGTGGGAGCCAACATGGGTATCCAGATCCCGCTGTTGGTTATTGACCGGAGAGTCGTCTCGGTCATGTCTGCATGTCTCCAGAACCCGTAGGGTCTACACACTTAAGGTTCGGTGACGCTAGGGTTGTTAGGAAGACTTGTATGTGATTACCGAATGTTGTTCAGAGTCCCAAATGAGATCCCGGACGTCACGAGGAGTTCCGGAATGGTCCGGAGGTAAAGATTTATATATGGGAAGTTGTCATACGGTCGCCGGAAAGGTTCGAGGGCATATCGGTATTGTACCGGGGCCACCGGAGGGGTTCCGGGGGTCCACCGGGAGGGGCCACCTCTTCCGGAGAGCCTTATGGGCTGTATGGAGAAGGGAACCAGCCCAAGTGGGCTGGGGCGCCACACCCCCCTAGGGCCCATGCGCCTAGGGTTGGGGGAAACGCTAAGGGGGGGCGCCCCCTTGCTTGGGGGCAAGCCCCCCTCCCCTTGGCCGCCGCCCCCCCTCTAGATCTCATCTCGAGGGGGCCGGGCCCCTTTCCCCTTCCCCTATAAATATAGGGGTGAGGGGAGGGCTGCATACACAACATCCAAGGCGCAGCCCCTCCCCTCCCCAACACCTCTCCTCTCCATAAGAGCTTGGCGAAGCCCTGCCGGAGTACTGCAGCTTCACCACCACCACGCCGTCGTGCTGCTGTTGGAGCCCTCTTCCTCAACATCTCCCTCCTCCTTGCTGGATCAAGGCGCGGGAGACGTCCTCACTCCGTACGTGTGTTGAACGCGGAGGTGCCGTCCGTTCGGTGCTAGGATCTTCGGTGATTCGGATCACGTCGAGTATGACTCCATCAACCCCGTTCTCTTGAACGCTTCCGCTCATGATCTACAAGGGTATGTAGATGCACTCCTCTTTCCCTCATTGCTAGATGACTCCATAGATTGATCTTGGTGATGCGTAGAAAATTTTAAAATTCTGCTACGTTCCCCAACAGTGGCATCATGAGCTAGGTCTATGCGTAGTTACTATGCACGAGTAGAACACAAAGTAGTTGTGGGCGTCGATATTGTCAATTATCTTGCCATTACTAGTCTTATCTTGATTCGGCGGCATTGTGGGATGAAGCGGCCCGGACCAACCTTACACGTACGCTTACGTTAGACCAGTTCCACCGACTGACATGCACTAGTTGCATAAGGTGGCTAGCGGGTGTCTGTCTCTCCCACTTTAGTCGGATCGGATTCGATGAACAGGGTCCTTATGAAGGGTAAATGGAAATTGGCAATTCACGTTGTGGTTTTGGCGTAGGTAAGAAACGTTCTTGCTAGAAACCTATAGCAGCCACGTAAAAACTTGCAACAACAATTAGAGGACGTCTAACTTGTTTTTGCAGCAAGTGTTTTGTGATGTGATATGGCCAAAGGATGTGATGAATGATATATGTGATGTATGAGATGATCATGTTCTTGTAATAGGAATCACGACTTGCATGTCGATGAGTATGACAACCGGCAGGAGCCATAGGAGTTGTCTTTATTTATTTATGACCTGCGTGTCAACATAAACGTCATGTAATTACTTTACTTTATTGCTAAAGCGTTAGCCATAGTAGTAGAAGTAATAGATGACGTGACAACTTCAAGAAGACACGATGATGGAGATCATGATGATGGAGATCATGGTGTCATGCCGGTGACAACGATGATCATGGAGCCCCGAAGATGGAGATCAAAAGGAGCGAATGATATTGGCCATATCATGTCACTATTTGATTGCATGTGATGTTTATCATGTTTTACATCTTATTTGCTTAGAACGACGGTAGCTTAAATAAGATGATCCCTCGAAATAATTTCAAGAAAGTGTTCCCCCTAACTGTGCACCGTTGCGAAGGCTCGTTGTTTTGAAGCACCACGTGATGATCGGGTGTGATAGATTCTAATGTTCGAATACAACGGGTGTAAGCCAGATTTACACACACAATACACTTAGGTTAACTTGACGAGCCTAGCATGTGCAGACATGGCCTCGGAACACGGAAGACCGAAAGGTCGAGCATGAGTCGTATAGAAGATACGATCAACATGAAGATGTTCACCGATGTTGGCTAGTCTGTCTCACGTGATGATCGGACACGGCCTAGTTAACTCGGATCATGTTATACTTAGATGACTAGAGGGATGTCTATCTGAGTGGGAGTTCATTGAGTAGTTTGATTAGATGAACTTAATTATCATGAACTTAGTCTAAAATCTTTACAATATGTCTTGTAGATCAAATGGCCCACGTTGTCCTCAACTTCAACGCGTTCCTAGAGAAAACCAAGCTGAAAGACGATGGCAGCAACTATACGGACTGGGTCCGGAACCTGAGGATCATCCTCATAGCTGCCAAGAAAGATTATGTCCTAGAAGCACCGCTAGGTAACGCACCTGTCCCAGAGAACCAAGACGTTATGAATGCTTGGCAATCACGTGCCGATGATTACTCCCTCGTTCAGTGCGGCATGCTTTACAGCTTAGAACCGGGGCTCCAAAAGAGTTTTGAGAGACACGGAGCATATGAGATGTTCGAAGAGCTGAAAATGGTTTTTCAAGCTCATGCCCGGGTCGAGAGATATGAGGTCTCCGACAAGTTCTTTAGCTGTAAGATGGAGGAAAATAGTTCTGTCAGTGAGCACATACTCAAAATGTCTGGGTTGCATAACCGCTTGACTCAGCTGGGAGTTAATCTCCTGGATGACGCGGTCATTGACAGAATCCTTCAGTCGCTTCCACCGAGCTACAAGAGCTTTGTGATGAACTTCAATATGCAGGGGATGGAAAAGACCATTCCTGAGGTATATTCAATGCTGAAATCAGCAGAGGTAGAAGTCAAAAAGGAACATCAAGTGTTGATGGTGAATAAAACCACTAAGTTCAAGAAAGGCAAGGGTAAGAAGAACTTCAAGAAGGACGGCAAGGGAGTTGCTGTGCCTGGTAAGCAAGCTGCCGGGAAGAAGCCAAAGAATGGACCCAAGCCCGAGACTGAGTGCTTTTATTGCAAGGGAAGTGGTCACTGGAAGCGGAACTGCCCCAAATACTTAGCGGACAAGAAGGCCGGCATCACGAAAGGTATATGTGATATACATGTAATTGATGTGTACCTTACCAGTACTCGTAGTAGCTCCTGGGTATTTGATACCAGTGCGGTTGCTCACATTTGTAACTCAAAGCAAGAGCTGCGGAATAAGCGGAGACTGGTGAAGGAAGAGGTGACAATGCGCGTCGGGAATGGTTCCAAGGTCGATGTGATCGCCGTCGGCATGCTGCCTCTACATTTACCTACGGGATTAATTTTAAACCTCAATAATTGTTATTTAGTGCCAGCTTTGAGCATGAACATTGTATCAGGATCTCGTTTAATTCGAGATGGCTACTCATTTAAATCCGAGAATAATGGTTGTTCTATTTATATGAGAGATATGTTTTATGGTCATGCTCCAATGGTGAATGGTTTATTCTTAATGAATCTCGAGCGTAATGCTACACATATTCATAGTGTGAATACCAAAAGATGTAAGGTTGATAATGATAGTCCCACATACTTGTGGCACTGCCGCCTTGGTCACATAGGTGTCAAACGCATGAAGAAGCTCCATGCAGATGGACTTTTGGAGTCTCTTGATTACGAATCATTTGACACGTGCGAACCATGCCTCATGGGTAAAATGACCAAAACTCCATTCTTAGGAACAATGGAGCGAGCAACCAACTTATTGGAAATCATACATACTGATGTGTGCGGTCCAATGAGTGTTGAGGCTCGCGGTGGCTATCGTTATGTTCTCACCCTCACTGGTGACTTGAGTAGATATGGGTATGTCTACTAAATGAAACACAAGTCTGAGACCTTTGAAAAGTTCAAGGAATTTCAGAGTGAGGTTGAGAACCAACGTGACAGGAAAATCAAGTTCTTGCGATCAGATCATGGGGAGAATACTTGAGTCACGAATTTGGCACACACTTAAGAAAATGTGGAATAGTTTCACAACTCACGCCACCTGGAACACCTCGGCGTAATGGTGTGTCCGAATGTCGTAATCGCACTCTATTAGATATGGTGCGATCTATGATGTCTCTTACCGATTTACCGCTGTCATTTTAGGGCTATGCTTTAGAGACTGCCGCATTCACTTTAAATAGGGCTCCGTCGAAATCAGTTGAGACGACACCATATGAATTATGGTTTGGTAAGAAACCTAAGCTGTCGTTTCTAAAAGTTTGGGGATGCGATGCTTATGTCAAGAAACTTCAACCTGAAAAGCTCGAACCCAAATCAGAAAAATGCGTCTTCATAGGATACCCTAAAGAAACTGTTGGGTATACCTTCTACCTCAGATCCGAAGGCAAGATCTTTGTTGCCAAGAATGGGTCCTTTCTAGAGAAAGAGTTTCTCTCGAAAGAAATAAGTGGGAGGAAAGTAGAACTTGATGAAGTATTACCTCTTGAACCGGTAAGTGGCGCAGCTCAAGAAAATGTTCCTGAGGTGCCTGCACCGACTAGAGAGGAAGTTGATGATGATGATCATGAAACTTCAGATCAAGTTGCTACTGAACTTCGTAGGTCCACGAGGACACGTTCCGCACCAGAGTGGTATGGCAACCCGTTTTGGAAATCATGTTGTTAGACAACGGTGAACCTTCGAACTATGAAGAAGCGATGGCGGGCCCGGATTCCGAAAAATGGCTGGAAGCCATGAAATCCGAGATAGGATCCATGTATGGAAACAAAGTATGGACTTTGACTGACTTGCCCGATGACCGGCGAGCCATAGAAAATAAATGGATCTTTAAGAAGAAGACAGACGCGGATGGTAATGTGACCATCTATAAAGCTCGGCTTGTCGCTAAGGGTTATCGACAAGTTCAAGGGGTTGACTACGATGAGACTTTCTCACCCGTAGCGAAGCTGAAGTCTGTCCGAATCATGTTAGAAATTGCCGCATTCTATGATTATGAGATATGGCAAATGGACGTCAAAACGGCATTCCTTAATGGTTTCCTTAAGGAAGAATTGTATATGATGCAGCCGGAAGGTTTTGTCGATCCTAAGAATGCTGACAAGGTGTGCAAGCTCCAATGCTCGATTTATGGGTTGGTGCAAGCATCTCGGAGTTGGAACATTCGTTTTGATGAGATGATCAAAGCGTTTGGGTTTATGCAGACTTATGGAGAAGCCTGCATTTACAAGAAAGTGAGTGGGAGCTCTGTAGCATTTCTCATATTGTATGTGGATGACATACTGTTGATGGGAAATGATATAGAATTCTTGGAAAGCATAAAGGCCTACTTGAACAAGTGTTTTTCAATGAAGGACCTTGGAGAAGCTGCTTATATATTAGGCATCAAGATCTATAGAGATAGATCGAGATGCCTCATTGGTCTTTCACAGAGTACGTACCTTGACAAGATATTGAAGAAGTTCAAAATGGATCAGTCAAAGAAGAGGTTCTTGCCTGTATTGCAAGGTACGAGATTGAGCACGGCTCAATGCCCGGCCACGGCAGAAGATAGAGAAAAGATGAGTGTCGTCCCCTATGCCTCGGCCATAGGGTCTATCATGTATGCTATGCTGTGTACCAGACCTGATGTAAACCTTGCCGTAAGTTTGGTAGGAAGGTACCAAAGTAATCCCGGCATGGAACACTAGACAGCGGTCAAGAATATCCTGAAGTACCTAAAAAGGACCAAGGAAATGTTTCTCGTTTATGGAGGTGACAAAGAGCTCATCATAAAGGGTTACGTTGATGCTAGCTTCGACACAGATCTGGATGACTCTAAGTCACAAACCGGATACGTGTATATTTTGAATGGTGGAGCAGTAAGCTGGTGCCGTTGCAAGCAGAGCGTTGTGGCGGGATCTACATGTGAAGCGGAGTACATGGCAGCCTCGGAGGCGGCACAAGAAGCAGTCTGGGTGAAGGAGTTCATTACTGACCTAGGAGTCATACCCAATGCGTCGGGCCCGATGACTCTCTTCTGTGACAACACTGGAGCTATTGCCCTTGCCAAGGAGCCCAAGTTTCACAGGAAGACCAGGCATATCAAGCGTCGCTTCAACTCCATTCGTGAAAGTGTTCAAAATGGAGACATAGAGATTTGTAAAGTACATACGGACCTGAATGTAGCAGATCCGTTGACTAAACCTCTCCCTAGAGCAAAACATGATCAACACCAGAACTGCATGGGTGTTCGATTCATCACAATGTAACTAGAATATTGACTCTAGTGCAAGTGGGAGACTGTTGGGAATATGCCCTAGAGGCAATAATAAAATGGTTATTATTATATTTCTTTGTTCATGATAATTGTCTATTGTTCATGCTATAATTGTGTTATCCGGAAATCGTAATACATGTGTGAATACATAGACCACAACACGTCCCTAGTGAGCCTCTAGTTGACTAGCTCGTTGATCAAAAGATAGTCATGGTTTCCTGACTATGGACATTGGATGTCATTGATAACGGGATCACATCATTAGGAGAATGATGTGATGGACAAGACCCAATCCTAAGCATAGCTCAAAGATCATGTAGTTCGTTAGCTGTAGCTTTTCTGAATGTCAAGTATCATTTCCTTAGGCCATGAGATTGTGCAACTCCCGGATATCGTAAGAGTGCCTTGGGTGTGCCAAACGTCACAACGTAACTGGGTGACTATAAAGGTACATTACAGGTATCTCCAAAAGTGTCTGTTGGGTTGGCACGAATCGAGACTGGGATTTGTCACTCCGTATGACGGAGAGGTATCTCTGGGCCCACTCGGTAATGCATCATCATAATGAGCTCAATGTGATCAAGTGGTTGATCACGGGATCATGCATTACGGTACGAGTAAAGTGACTTGCCGGTAACGAGACTGAACAAGGTATTGGGATACCGATGATCGAGTCTCGGGCAAGTAACGTACCGATTGACAAAGGGAATTGTATACGGATTGATTGAATCCTCGACATCGTGGTTCATCCGATGAGATCATCGTGGAGCATGTGGGAGCCAACATGGGAATCCAGATCCCGCTGTTGGTTATTGACCGGAGAGTCGTCTCGGTCATGTCTGCATGTCTCCAGAACCCGTAGGGTCTACACACTTAAGGTTCGGTGACGCTAGGGTTGTTAGGAAGACTTGTATGTGATTATCGAATGTTTTTCGGAGTCCCGGATGAGATCCCGGACGTCACGAGGAGTTCCGGAATGGTCCGGAGGTAAAGATTTATATATGGGAAGTTGTCATACGGTCGCCGGAAAGGTTCGAGGGCATATCGGTCTTGTACCGGGGCCACCGGAGGGGTTCCGGGGGTCCACCGGGAGGGGCCACCTCTTTCGGAGGGCCTTATGGGATGTATGGAGAAGGGAACCAGCCCAAGTGGGCTGGGGCACCACACCCCCCTAGGGCCCATGCGCCTAGGGTTGGGGGAAACCCTAAGGGGGGCGCCCCTTGCTTGGGGGGCAAGCCCCCCTCCCCTTGGCCGCCGCCCCCCTCTAGATCTCATCTAGAGGGGGCCGGCCCCCTTTCCCCTTCCCCTATAAATAGAGGGGTGAGGGGAGGGCTGCATACACAACATCCAAGGCGCAGCCCCTCCCCTCCCCAACACCTCTCCTCCTCCATAAGAGCTTGGCGAAGCCCTGCCGGAGTACTGCAGCTTCACCACCACCACGCCGTCGTGCTGTTGTTGGAGCCCTCTTCCTCAACCTCTCCCTCCTTCTTGCTGGATCAAGGCGCGGGAGACGTCCTCGCTCCGTACGTGTGTTGAACGCGGAGGTGCCGTCTGTTCGGCGCTAGGATCTTTGGTGATTCGGATCATGTCGAGTACGACTCCATCAACCCCGTTCTCTTGAACGCTTCCGCTCGTGATCTACAAGGGTATGTAGATGCACTCCTCTTTCCCTCGTTGCTAGATGACTCCATAGATTGATATTGGTGATGCATAGAAAATTTTAAAATTTTGCTACGTTCCCCAACAAGCCATAGTCAAGTAAGCAATGAAGTGAAAGCACGAAGACTGTCAGCAGCTAGGTAGTATGGATCAGGATGGAAGACAGTATGAAGCCAAACAGTAAACAATCTTCACTCGGTGAAGTCAATCAGATCATACAGGCAGGCAATGACTTCATGAAGACAAACTGGAAAGTAAAGGGAAGTGAAGGATAGAACCAGTAGCTTGGTGAAGACATAGATTTGGTAGACCAGTTCCAGTTCCTGTGACAACTGTACGTCTGGTTAGGGAGGCTGAGATTTAACTCAGAAGACCGCGTCTTCACCTTATTCCCCTTGAGCTAAGGACACACAGTCCTCGCCCAATCACTCTGGTAAGTCTTCAAGGTAGACTTCCAAACCTTCACAGACTTCGTTCACCGGCAATCCACAATGACTCTTGGATGCTCAGAACGTGACGCCTAACCGGCTGGAGGATTCATAGTCCTCAAGTGTAACAAGTCTTCAGATCACGCGGACAGAAAGACTTCAGTGATGCCTAACACTCTTTGGCTCTGGGTGTATAGGGCTTTGTCCTCGCAAGGATCTCTCTCTCCAATGCTTCGGAGGTGGGTTGCTCTCAAATGACAAAAGCTGTGCACTAACTCTGAGCAGCCACCGATTTATTGTGTAGGGGTAAGCTATTTATAGCCAGGAGGCAACCCAACCTGATTTGTCCAAAATGACCCTGGGTCACTAAGGAACTGACACGTGTCCAATGGTCAGATTTCAAACACACGCGGCAGCTTGACTTGGGCTACAAGTAAAGCTGACTCATCCGGCTCTGGATAAGATTTGCTCTCATTGTCTACGCTCGAAGACATAGGATTTGGTTGAGCATCACATCAGTCACTCTGACTTTGTTCACTTGGACCCCACTTAACAGTACGGTGGTTCCTATGACTCAACAAAGAAGAAAAGGAAACTACGAAACAACTATGTCTTCGCACTCCATAGTATTCATGCGAATGTCTTCTCATGTCATAATCTTCACTGTGAATA
Source organism: Triticum urartu (assembly GCF_056163025.1). Lineage (NCBI taxonomy): Eukaryota > Viridiplantae > Streptophyta > Magnoliopsida > Poales > Poaceae > Triticum > Triticum urartu. The sequence continues at coordinate 300,166,628 of NC_141877.1, forward strand.
TCTTCACAGACCACCATTCTCTTCAATGTCTTCATACATTTTTAGGGGTCATCTCTGGTAGGTAAACCGAATCAATATGGGAGTACTACCTGTGTTATCCTGCAATTCTCACAAACACATTAGTCCCTCAACCAAGTTTGTCGTCAATACTCCAAAACCAACTAAGGGTGGCACTAGATGCACTTACAACCATCCACCCAATACATGTTTCTGACACGGTCCTCATCGTCCAGTCTTATCCTGTAGAAGAAATCAAGATCTTCTTTTGCTTTCTCTTTGAAGTGGGCAATCTTGTCTTCTATGTCAGCCAACTTGCTCTCTCCATGGTACTTTGCCTTTAGGTTTGTGACATCTGCCGGTATGTAGGGCATTCTACTCAGACTACCATCTTTGTTGTGGATCAAGGACAGTATATGGACCATTCTCGATGTACTGACGTTACAATCATGTAGCAACTTTATGAATTTCTTCTTGTGAGGACTGAATCCTTTATGAGCGCTCAGAAATCTTACTAGGTCAACCTTCTTTATCATATCGTGGTTGTGTCCTTCGACATATTCGGTGACCACCCACCAGGCTCCATCTGTGTTTAGCTTCATTCTGGCAGGGCATTCCGGCATGAGAATGATGCCTCTCCTTCGTTCCGGCACGACAGACACAACACCTTTAACCTTCTTGTTCTTTCGCGCCTTGTAGCACCTTAGCTCATCTCTGTTGTACTCGTTAGTTTTTTTCCTATGGTATTCTGTGTTCACAGCAAATCCATGGAACAACACATAGCTCTGATAGTATTTATTGTCATATTCAAATGAACGAAATCTCTATCCAACATAAGGTGGTTGAGTTGGCATGAATTTTGATTGTCCCTCTTCTTCTTCCCCCTGCATTTCGTCATCAATTTCATCATTCACTTCAGTATTGGTGGTTGTTTCATCTGTGCGAATGTTGCTTGTGCTGGTGCACACAGGCGTGCTTGTTGTCATTGCTGCAACGATGGCAAGTTCTGACATTGATTCTGCATTGTTCGTGATAGTATGGTTGACCGGTTCGTGGAACGACCCTTCCGTGTGCTCTGATGTACCCGCAACAGATGTTCATGCACCGCTGTTGAACGTAGTCGAAGCTCCTGCATTTTTTAAATTGGGTTCGTGTGTAATCAGTATTTCTTGAATGGCATCTTCATTAAAATCAAATATGGCAACCGCATCTGATTGACCATGGCAACTGCATTTTATTCTACAAGGCAAATTGTAGGTGCCTACGCATGGATGACACATTGAATTGAGGCATTGCAAATGTAACTGTTTCCATTTTGCACAGGTAGATAACGAGGTATGTTTGTTACATGTCCAAAGTCTTGGAATGTGCAATTTTGAAATCATGGTAACTGTAATCCATATTTGCATGGCAACATGCATAGATGCAAGTCTTGGGCAGTTGCATTTGGCCAGGTATGGCAACTGCAGTTGTCTAGCCATGGCAGCTGTAGTTGACCTAATATGGCATCTGCAATTGTCCAGTCATGGCAATCAACATTCTAACATCAAATGCAAGCTAAGTATGAGCACACAAGGCAAATGCAGATAATCACAAATAGCAAATAGTAATTGACAAATCCAGATGATCATAGATGACAAATGGACTTATACATTGGTGGCAAATGCAGTTGACCGGTTTTGGCAACTGCACTTTTTCCAAAGCTTTGTGTATCAGCTTTCGATGCAATTGTCTTTCTGTTTTTTCATTTTTTTTGTCACAGCATGGTAATTGGCTTGTTTCTTAGTTTCCTTTTTTGTCATACATTGTGCGTGCGATCAGATTTTTAAATGTCTCACCTGCACAAGATGTTGATGGTAGTTCTCTTGTTGTCATCGTTTGCCACGTACTACATGATGGTCCTGTGTTTTCAAAATATTTGTAAGTCTGTCATCTCATCATCCTTGATACTCTTTCGTTTACTATTTTCATGATCTCGATTTTTCTGTATCCTACTTCTTTTTTTTGCACATCAACATGCTTGCATGATTTTCTTGGTTCACAAATTACCTTGAATTGCCACATGTGCTACTTGAAGTTGGTGTGTTGTATCTGCATTACTGATGGCCCATAATGGTGCAGCTTGCCACGAGACTCCTGGTGGTGTGGTTGTAGCGTAAGAACCTGCGAACATGTCAATGTAAATCATAAGATGTGATGCCATATTTCATGTATACACACATGTTAAATCTCATTTTTCCCTTCATGCGTCATGTGGAAGTTTAGTTTTCAAATCATGGCAAACATAATCCACCATACGTGGCAACTACAGTCGACAAGCATTGACCAACTGCAGTTGGTCAGGCATGGCAACTACAGTTGTTAAAACATGGCAACTGTAGTTGAGCAGTCATGGCAACTGTAGTTGTTCAGACATGGCAACTGTAGTTGAACCAACATGGCAACTACGTGCAATCACATATGGCAATGGTAGTCATACATTAATTGGCAAATGCAGTTGTCCACGGATGGCAAATACAGTTGACCAGGCTTGGCAGGTGCACTTTTATCTTTTTTTTTGTTTTGCATCAGCTACAAACGCTATTGTCATCTATTTTTCATTTTTGTCACACCTCTTAACTGCCTTGTCTTTCTCTAGTTTCCTTTTCAAATACATTGTGTGCACGATCATTTTTTTTACGTCTCACCTGCATAAGATGTTGATAGCAGGTATCAGGTTGCCAGCTGTTGCCACTTGCTGCATGATGGTCCTGTGTTTTCAAAATACTCGTAAGTCTGACATCCTTGCATGATTTTTTGCCACACCAACATGCTTGCATTATTTTTTTGGGTTCACAATACCTTGATTTGCCACATGTGCTATTTGAAGTTGGTCTCTCGCATCTCTATCACCGATAGCCCCCCATGTTGCAACTTGCCATGGTATTCCTGGTGGCGTGGTTGTGTTGTAAGAACCTGTGAACAATGTCCTTGTAATACATAAGAAGAAATGCCATTTTCAAGTCCACAAACATGGAAAATTTCACTTTTTCTTCATGCATCGTACCCATGCCGCGTACTGCTCTAGTAGTGGAAGCAATGGTCCTGCTGAAATGAGTTCATTGTACCCTATCACATCCCAAGGGGGCGCTTGTGGCTGTCCAAAAAACTAAGAATCAGGCCCGTCTCCAGGATTCATTCTGCTTCTTCCCCTGTTTTTCACACTCCTGTAGAACAATTTAATCATTGCATGAATGAGAACGCATTATTATTCTAATTCCATTTTGTTGTTTCCATAAAAGGGAACATGAGATCTTAACATATTCAATGCATATTCATTCTCTTTCTACAATCTGGATGGCAACTACCATGTAAGATTGGCGGCAACTAACTATATAACATGGTGGCAACTACCAGCAAAGTTGGGTGGCAACTATTTTCCTTTATCGTTGCCTGCCAAATACTCTATTTTGCCCTGCTCCCCCTCCGTATTCAACTTTTTCCTCCATCCTCTTTTTATCTAACTCTTAGCGAGCCTTAACATACTTTCGAGCACAGTTTGATAGCAACCCCAAACTAACAGCTTAGTATGAACTTCTGATTGCCCGCATTTATGAAGATCAAATCTAGGATACATGATGGCAACTTTGTGGAATTTGGAGGGGAGAGGAGAACGGCTGAATTCATGTGTTTCTAGATCAATGCGGCACAAATGTAGGATGTCCGTGGTCTGGTTGCCATGACCATGTGGATCCAATCTCCATCTATGCGGGCAATCTCGAAATGAAATTAGTAGGGGGGGGGGGGATAGGAGAACGACTAGATCCAGGATGTTTCTCACCTTTTGTTGAGTTCGTTACCGTGTTTTCCGTTGAGGGGGCGCTGGTGATTTGATCTGGTTGCCAAGGCAAATAGCGAAGGAAGAGGAGGGAGGTAGGGGGAGATTTACCGATCCGGAGGTTGGAGACGACCGACAGTGGCTACTCTGGCGCGCGGGCTTGGAGGGACGACAGCAGAAAGGTGGATTTGGTCGTGCGGGCCGTGGGAGTGGCTCGCCCGGACGTGTGGGCGATCGCGCGGCACATCAGACGTGCGGGCTGCGACGGGGGGCGCCCGGACGTGTTCGTGCGGGCGGGCCTGCATCGATACCACACGGGGCGTGCAACAGATACCCCCTGGATGCCACATATGTGATGAATATCGGCATCCTTGTTCTATGGTCCTCGGTTTAAAAAAAAAAACCCGCCATTTCAACGACTTCACTTCATTTTCGCTGTACAGACCAAAAGCATGAGGATATATAATGCGTCGAGGATTCAGAGTGGTCCAGCAGCCCCCAGACTAGCTACTAGCTTCTGCTTCCCCAGGATATAGGAGTACTCCGTATATGATAACGTGTCCTCAGATGTGCCGGACCCTGAAGCGAGACGAGACGCATGCACGGAAGGAAGCGAGCGTGGCAGGACGGACGCACGCACGGATCGGTGGCCCTTTCTCTATCTGCACTGTACGCGGCGCGGTCTGTTAGGCTGTCGCGGTCGCGAAAGGGAGAGCGCATGCAAAAGTTGGCGTCGCTGCGTGTCCTGTCGGAGACGGATGGATGGATGGGTCGATCGAGAGCAATCATCTACTCCCCTCTCACATGTGTTTGATCTACTTTCGGGGGAGGAAGGAGGGGGAGGAGATCGTCCACGATGCTTCCCCGAAGCAACCCGCTCATCATTCTCCCATGATCCGTGCATGCATGCATGCGTGTTTGCATATGCATAGGATCCCTTTTGCAGTCCCGTGGAGCCGGCCGGTCCCTGTTGAATTTGCTGCTGCGGTTAGAGCACCTACAGTTGAGATTCGGAGCACGCACACGCACCCAACAGCACTGAGTGCTGGCACTTGTATCAGTTGATGAGATCCTTGTGCCCATGTTGCAAAAGCTGGCCGAAACTGTTCCCCTAATCATGGGATCATATGTGTGCTGCTTACCCAAAGTAGCTAACAAATTGCAGCTTGCTTGCGAAGCCCCATGAATTGTACAAGAGGTCCGTCGCATTATTTAGGATTAACTCTTTTCTTTCTCTAGCTGGTTATTGCAGTCGGTTGTCTTGTTTTGATTTTATCTACTTTGGCTTGGGTTATAATTGTGTTTTGATAGTGTTTTCTTTTCATTCGTATATCATGTTGGGATGCTGTTGGAGGCGGTGTATTTTTCTGAGGGTAAAGTGGAGTTTTTCAATGCATGATTGTGGTGTGCGTATACATTTCGGCCTCGGTGTTCAGTCCGTACTGGTTGTGTCTGCCCCTTGAAGACTCTTATTCCACGCTAAAATCATGGAATCGCTACTATAACGCTCATGTTGACCGCCAAATGAAGCTCTCGCTTGCTCAGCTCCCCGCTCCACACGCTCGCTTGGTTTTTTTATGTCCACTCCACTGCTAGCTCAGAAAATAAAACAATTATCGTAGTTTTTATTTGGAATTTTTGTTAAATAAGAAGATGTTCACTAATTTAAAAAATCTTGGATTTTCAAAAATGTGGTGACTTAAAAATCATGAATTTTAGAAAAAAAAGTTTGTGAATTGTAAAAGAGTATCCTTGGATTTAAAGAAATGTTTGAATTCGAAAAAAGGACTACAAATTTGAAAAAAATTACAAACTTTGAAAATTCTTGTGAACATTAAAAATATTCATGAACTTGAAAAATATTCCTGGAATATTAAAATCACAAGTTTTAATAAATATTCATGAACTAAATGTGAAAAAATAAACATAAAGGAAAAAACAAACAATAAAAGAAAAACACAAAGGAAAAACTGTTAAAATCGGTAGAGAAACACATAGAAGAAAAAAACTAAAAATCAGGCAATATCTTCTAAAAACCGCCTGACCCATTACGACTAGGTATGCTTTACTCTCAATGAGTGACACATACCGTTATAGGCGGGGCACATAGCAACCCGGTAGCCTCCGACGCACTAGGAGACTCCAAATCTAGAGGAACCACGGTGCAACCCAGGGAGACGAATGCCCAAGCTGGGCTAGCCTATGGGAGTGTTTAGTTGAGCTTTTACTAGGCTTTTTCACTTTGGCTTATAAGCCAAAATAAGCACCTAAATAGCAGAAATTGCTTTTAGAGGCCGAGCTCCACGGAAGCCTCCAAATGCAAAACTCAAAATTCATGAAAATTCATATTTTTATATTTCAAAAAAATCTGAAAAAAAGTTACAGAGATAGATGAAGGCATAGTGCACAAGTGTGTATATTTTCAAGGCGAAATGCGTTGAAATGGTGGCTATGCAAAAAAAAACAATATAGGGCTATTTAACACAGATACTATTCATGCTTCCAGACCATGAATTTGTCTTTTTTGTACAGATCACATTTCAATGTATTTTATCCTTAAATTTTACACACATACACCTCACATCCTTGTTTACTTATACAAAATTTTCAGGATTTTTAGAAACCAATTTTTTTTTGAATTTATCAAAAATTCGATCCAAAACACCGTACTCCCTAAATAGGTGTTTTTTGGGCTTTTTGGCTTATATTGTCTTAAAGCACCTTATAAGCAAAAAAAGCCAAAAAGCACATATTTAGATGCTTTTTTGGCTTATAAGACAAAGTGAAAAAGGCAAGTAAAAGCCCAGCCAAACACCCTCTATGGCTGACTACATACTGCTCATGATGAATAGCTATAATTTTATGCTCCCACCTTTGTTTGACTTCGTGTGGCCACCGGTGACTGGTTCCTTGTCTGTTCCATGATGTTGGCCGGAGTCAGATAGCTATCAATCTCTAGGATAAACAGGGTTGAGCACCTCTCTAGGGTTAGGGTGACCCTTTGATACATGCCAATACTTTAGCTTCAAGGGCACTTGAACAAGAAAACAAACATATGTGGAAGGAGAAGAATATGTGCCCTTCTCATCTCTAAGGATCATGCCATTGCCTCCATTGTCATTGGCCTCAGAGAATGCATCGTCGACATTAAGCTTCATTCAACCAACCCAGGGAAATTCTTACGGTTGGATTTCAGATGAACAGAGCATTAAAAAGTCTGAAAGTCGCTCTCTAGGGGTGGCATGGGAAAACCCTAGCCGTCGCCCCGTCCCTCCCCACATCACTCTCTAGCCACGGTCGTTGCCAAATGATGCCGACGGGCAAAGCCCTTCTTGGCGGATGGCAGCGGCAAGGCAAGCTCCTCTCGTGGCACGCTTCTTGGCCCCTTGCCAGCGCAGCTTGCTCGCGGAGCGACAGTGGAAGCCGGGGCGGCGGCCCTGGGCGGTGATGCTGATGGCTGGCCTACTCATTGGCACGGTGGGAAGGTCGTGCGCGGTGAACCATAGGGCCAGTCCGGTGCATGAGGAATTTAGTGTGGTTGGCCACGACCATAGCCTTCCGTGCTCGCATGGACGGCGGCCAGCTGCTATTTGTGATCTGTGTTGGGATTTCCTCAAAGAGGAGAGGATGATGCAGTACAATAGAGATAAGTATTTTCCTTAGTTAAGAACCAAGGTTATCAATCCAGTAAGAGAACCACACAGAACCTCGTGAACAACATCTGCACACAGAAAAGCAAATACTTGCACCCAACGCAAACAAGAGTATTGTAAATCCTCTTGGCGGTTACTTGCAAGGATTAAATCTTGTGGTGGTAGATAATAATTTGTAAAGATAAAATAAAATAAAATACAAAAGTGCAGCAAAGTATTTTTGTGTTTTATATATGATAAAAGTAAACCTAGGGGCCATAGTTTTCACTAGAGGCTTCTCTCTCGAACACATAGCATACGATGGGTAAAAAATTACTGTTTGGGAGTTGATAGAAAACCGCATAGTTATGACGATATTTAAGTCAATGATCATGTATATAGACATCACATCCGAGACAAGTAGATTGACTCCTGTCTGCGTCTACTACTATTACTCCGCCCATCGACCGCTATCCAGTATGCATCTAGGGTATTAAGTTAATAAAATAGAGTACCGATTTAAGCAAGATAACATGATGTAGACAATGTAAACTCAACTAATATGAATAAATCTCATCATTTTATCCTTAATGGAAACAATCAAATACGTGTCTTGTCCCCTACTTTGTCACTTGGATAGATCACCACAAGATTGAACCCATCATAAAGCACCTCTCCCACTGAAGATAAATCAATCTAGTTGGCCAAACCAAACGAATAGATTAGAGAGAAATACAACACTATAAAAATCATGCATAATAAAGTTCAGAAAAGACTCCATTAATATACATAAATATTCATATCATAAACTCACAGTTCATCGGATCCCAACAAACATACCGCAAAAGAAAATTACGTCGGATAGAAGTCCAAGAAGATCAAGAAAAACATGGTATTGAAGATCAAAAAGAAAGAAGAAGTCATCTAGCTACTAGCTACAGACCCGTAGGTATGTGATGAACTACTCACGCATCATCGATAGGGCAGCAAGGATGATGTAGAAGTCCTTCATGATCGTTTCCCCCTCCGACGGAGTACCAGAAAAGGCCTCTAGATCAAGCCAGTGCGGCGGTGGGCGCTCGGTGTATCGCCCGGATTTGGAGCGGTGGCTTCAGTGGTTCAGTTGGCGGCGTGTCGAGCTATGGCACAACTCAGCATTTGGGGACCTAAGTCTAGGCATTCAGCTCGGTTGGTGGAGGCGGTACACGTTGGACACATGGGGTTGGCAGGTGCGCAGCGGTGATGTCTCTGGTAGCACGTGGCATTCGTGTGGAGGACGGCATCGGTAATGCTTACGGAAGTTTGAGCGCATTTGGTGGTCATGTATGGCAGTTTGAGCGAAAGCCATGTTCTAGCTCCGAGCTAGAACCGACAATAGCAACACCTTCGTGTGGCGGTCAGCTCCATCGAGGCATCACTCAATGGAGCTATGACATTTCCTCTTGGTCTGCAAGTTTCCTGCGGGAACCTCACATCCATTTGGATCCGTCTATGGCGGCGCTTCAAGCATCACTCTCTCCTTGGAGTCATCGATCTGGAGCCCCTTTGCATGTTGGCTGGCTGACATCGTCCAGGGGCTAGTGGTTTGTTCGTGGTGGTGTGATTGTTATTCTTCTTTATTGGTGTCTTCTTCTCGTGTGGATCAATGGTGCGAGAGTTTTCCCTTCTGCGGTCATGATGGTCAGTATGCACGGTGAAGTGAACCGGGTGTGGACTCAGCTCCTTGATGCCTTCCGGCTTCGTCGGTGGTGCCGCTGTTGTAATGTAGCCTTGGCTGCATTTGGCTCTTCGTTCACGTGTGGACGCAGTCACTCGTTGCTCTTGGGCTATGCCAATAGCCTTGAGGCATTATAGATGGTCTCGGTTGATTGGAGCTCTTCGTCTATGGTGATGGTGTTCTTATGCAGCCTCCCGTTCGTGAGGACGATGAAAGATGACGGCATTTCAGTTCTTCTTTTTTCTTTTCGGTGTTTATCTTGTTGTTGCCTTGACCTAGCTTATCTTTTTTTTTGTCGTGTTAACTGAGGTTATCTACTTATTCACATCCTTGTATTCCCATACAATTTCTCGGCTCCACCGCCCCCCTACTTATAATGAATTAATGAACGAAAGTAGGGCTGCAACATTTTGTTAAAAAGAGGCTGAATAGAGCAGATGCGTTTCTACAGTTTCGTCACGGTACTTTCTTTTAGGGCATTTATTCGTCACAGTACCTTGGTACAGTACTTTGGCACCGCTTTGACCTTGTCTTTGACGCGTTTCTGCTGGCTGACGGCCGGGGTGCCATGTCCTGTGGGCTGCACGCACTGCTCATCCACATCGCCCATCTTACACACCACGTGATTATGATTATGATACCGTTTTTGCCTAAAAAATATACTGTATATGATATCGTTTGCAGCTACAGTAACATGCAGCTAGACATGCTTCCTAAAAAAATGCAAGCTAGATATGCAGCTAGCTGCCTAGCTCTCACCGACACACGTTGATTTGTACTCCACTTATAATGTAGTACCACGTTGCATACATGCTCAAACTGCATGTACACACGAGGAGTCCCTTTTTTATAAGAACGTACACACGAGGAGTCTTAGGATAGAAGCAAGGAGGCAGAAATCGCTAATTAAGGATTCATTACAAAGATCACTCCCATCTTTTCAGGTTGTGACAAGTGGCGCTATATGTGCGTCACGTGTCGCAATCTGGGAGTTTTTTTTCTTCGTAAATTCGTTTATTCAAAACGTTTTATCTCTTAAACCATGCGTCCAAATCTTATACCGTTTTCACCGTTAGATTCCTCATGTTAAGATCTTCAAAACTAGACGCATGTTGATATGTTGTGACGAACTTTTTTCACGAAAAAAATGAATGAAAAAACCAAACCAGAAGCACGGTTTTTTCCCTTTTCGAAACAGGCACGCCCATGCCTCTCGCGAAATCACGGCCGTGTCTCTCGCAGAAGCAAAACCCTGTCTCTCGCGAAAGAAAAATAATAAAAAAGACGTTTTTTTCGTTTCCGAGAGGCAGGGCCGTGCTTCTCACGAAAGCACAACCGTGCCTCTCGTGGTAGCAAAATCATGCCTCTCGCGAAAGGAAAAAAAACAGAACACGTGTTTTTTTCGTTTCCGAGAGGCACGACTGTCTCAACCATGTGTCTCGCGGAAGCAAAATCGTGCCTCTCGCAAAAGGAAAAAAAGACAGAAAATGCGTTTTTTTCGTTTCCGAGAGGCACGGCCGTGACTCTCGTGAAAGCACGACCGTGCCTCTCGCGGAAGCAAAACCGAGCCTCTCGCAGAAGGGAAAAAAATAAAAAATGCGTTTCTTTTTCATTTCCAAGAGGCACGGTTGTGATTCCGGCGAAAGCAAAACCGTGCCTCTCACGAAAACAAAACCATGACTCTAGTGAAAGAAAAAACACATCTTTTCATGAAAAAATTGATTTTTTCGTCCAAAAGCTAAGGAAGACCGGTGAAAAACCGAAACGTCGAAAAAACCCCGAACCCTTTTAAAAAGCCGAAAACGCGTGCGAAAAAAACAAAATCCGGAGGGAGAGCCACACATGGCGGGGGCTGAGAGCGCGACAAGTGGCGTTGATCGTTGTGAGGCTCCTGAAGGAGCGCTCGTCATCTAGCTCCCCCAAGGAGGCAGTCGGATTCGAGCTCCTAACGTGGGCCTTGTGGCAGGTGTCTCACTTAGCTTTTGAGCATCTACGACCAGACTAAGGGCATCTCCCAAACCCCGCAACCGTCCGGACTGCACTTTAAGAATATGTTTTGTCATCCAACGCGATTTTGTATTGGTCTACTCGATGGTCCGGACACACTTTTTCGCAATCCGGAAATAAAGTGAGGGCTTTGCGGGCGTCCGAACCGTTGCCATGTCCACATCTGACCATACTGGCCCACCAAAATCCCCTCCTCCCTCGCCCGCGTACATTCCCGTCCGATGCCAGCTGCCGTAGAACGGCCGCTCAGCATTGACGCCGGCCCAGAGCGGCGCTACCTCTCATTGACACCAGCGTTGAATTGGCATGCCAGTCGAGAGCGTCGCTCGTGTCGCGTCCCGTGTTCACACCTCTTCAATACCAGGGAGATGTTTATCGTACGGGGCAGGACTGCAGGACGGATATCTACCACGCCCGTTCAATGCCCAGTCGTCCTTATGCTACCGTTAAGCAGACTCATCGGACGAGGAACCAACTCCGGCGCCACTCATTGACGCATCCGGATGCTTGGCCTCACCGGAATCCTCTATATAAAGGAGGTCACATCCGGCTAAACTCCACGCCGCAACACATTCTCCTGCCTTGCACCACATCCGCCATGACCACAAGCTTGAGAGCTATGTGGAAGAGCCTGTCGTCGGAGCAGAAGCACGTTGTGGCCGTCCTTGCAGCCGTCTGGCAAACCCGCCACGCTAGGCGGATCGAGCAGGGAATGCCAGCTAGCTCACCCAAGGTATCCGACGACGACCCTACGACGGAGACGGTCGACGACGACGACGACGACGACGCGTTGGACCCCCGCGCATGTGCATGTGTAAGGGCATATTTCTCCCTATGTGGTTTTGGTGATTGATGACAATGCATTTGCGGACTAATCATGTGCATTGAGCATTTCAGATATCTCATGTCTAGGCACAAGACGATTCGGTGCCCGTCGGATCCTGTCGAAGACGGCGGTTCTCTATGTCTCTTTTAGGTGGATTTGAGTGGTAGGAAAGCCGTACTATTAAGAGGGGGTCCGCATTGGAAAGGTTAATTAGGGTGGAATCTGAAGGAAATATGCCCTAGAGGCAATAATAAAGTTTTTATTTATATTTCCTTATATCATGATAAATGTTTATTATTCATGCTACAATTGTATTAACCGGAAACTTGATACATGTGTGAATACGTAGACAAAACAAAGTGTCCCTAGTATGCCTCTACTAGACTAGCTCGTTAATCAAAGATGGTTAAGTTTCCTAACCATAGACATGTGTTGTCATTTAATAAACGAGGTCACATCATTAGGAGAATGATGTGATGGACAAGACCCATCCGTTAGCTTAGCATAATGATCGTTAAGTTTTATTGCTATTGCTTTCTTCATGACTTATACATATTCCTGTTGGGGAACGTAGTATTTAAAAAATTTCCTACGATCACGCAAGATCTATCTAGGAGAAGCATATCAACGAGCGGGGAGAGTGTTTCCACATACCCTCATAGACCAAAAGCGGAAGCGTTTAGTAACGCGGTTGATGTAGTCGAACGTCTTCGCGATCCAACCGATCCTAGCACTGAATGTACGACACCTCCGCGTTCAGCACACGTTCAGCTCGATGACGTCCCTCGATCTCTGGATCCAGTTGAGGACGAGGGAGAGTTTCGTCAGCACGACGGCGTGGCGACGGTGATGATGAAGTTACCGGCGTAGGGATTCGCCTAAGCACTACGATGATATGACCGAGGTGTGTAGCTGTGGAGGGGGACACCGCACACGGCTAAGAGAAGACTTTGTGTGACTTTCAGGTGCCCCCCTCCCACATATATAAAGGGGGAAGGAGAGGTGGCCGGCCCAAGGGGGGCGCGCCATGGGGGGAGTCCTACTTGAACTCTCGGTCCAAGTAGGATTCGGTCCTCCCTTTCCTATTCCCACTAGGAGGAGGGAAGGAGGAGGAGAAGAGAAGGAAAGGCCCCCCAACCCTAGTCCAATTCGGATTGGGCATGGGGGGCTTGCGCCACCACCTGGCCGCCTCCTCCTCTCTCCACTAGGGCCCATGAAGGCCCATTAACTCCCCAGGGGGTTCCAGTAACCTTCCGGTACTCCGGAAAATGTCCGAACCTATCCGAAACCATTCTGGTGTCCAAACATAACCTTCCAATATATCAATCTTTATGTCTCGACCATTTAGAGACTCCTCGTCATGTCCGTGATCTCATCCGGGACTCCGAACAAACTTCAGTTCATCAAATCACATAACTCATAATACAAATAGTCATCAAACGTTAAGCGTGCGGACCCTACGGGTTCGAGAACTATGTAGACATGCCCTAGACACATCTCTGGTCAATAACCAATAGCGGAACCTGGATGCTGATATTGACTCCTACATATTCTATGAAGTTCTTTATTGGTTAAATTGCATAACAACATACGTTGTTCCCTTTGTCATCGGTATGTTACTTGCCCGAGATTCGATCGTCGGTATCACCATACCTAGTTCAATCTCGTCACCGAAAAGTCTCTTTACTCATTCCGTAATGCATCATCCCGTAACTAACTCATTAGTCACATTGCTTGCAAGGCTCATAGTGACAGCATTACCGAGAGGGCCCAGAGATACCTCTCCGATACTCAGAGTGACAAATCCTAATCTCAATCTATGCCAACTAAACAAACACCATCGAAGACACCTGTAGAGCATCTTTATAATCACCCAGTTAAGTTGTGACATTTGATAGCACATAAGGTGTTCCTCCGGTATTCGGGAGTTGCATAATCTCATAGTTAGTGGAACATGTATAAGTCATGAAGAAAGCAATAGCAATAAAACTAAACAATCATTATGCTAAGCTAACGTATGGGCCTTGTCCATCACATCATTCGCTAATGATGTGATCCCATTCATCAAATGACAACACATGTCTATTGTTAGGAAACTTAACCATCTTTGGTTAACGAGCTAGTCAAGTAGAGGCATACTAGGGACACTCTATTTTGTGTATGTATTCACACATGTACTAAGTTTCTGGTTAATACAATTCTAGAATGAATAATAAACATTTATCATGATATAAGGAAATATAAATAGCAACTTTATTATTGCCTCTAGGGCATATTTCCTTCAGTCTCCCACTTGCACTAGAATCAATAATATAGTTCACATTGTCATGCAATTTAACACCGATAGTTCACATCTTTATGTGATTAGTGCACATCTCCATGTGACTAATACCCAAAGGGTTTACTAGAGTCAATAATCTAGTTCACATCGCTATGTGATTAACACCCAAAGAGTGATCATGTTTGCTTGTGAGAGAAGTTTAGTCAACGGATCTGCCACATTTAGAGTCATATGTATTTTGCAAATTTTCTATGTCTACAATGCTCTGCACGGAGCTACTCTAGCTAATTGCTCCCACTTTCAATATGCATCCAGATTGAGACTTAGAGTCATCCGGATCAGTGTCAAAGCTTACATCGACGTAACCCTTTACGAAGAACATTTTGTCACCTCCATAACCGAGAAACATGTCCTTTTCCACTAAGGATAATTTTGACTGTTGTCCAGTGATCCACTCCTGGATCACTATTGTACCCTCTTGCCAAACTCATGGTGAGGTACACAATAGGTCTGGTACACAGCATAGCATACTTTATAGAACCTATGACTGAGGCATAGGGAATGACTTTTCATTCTCTTTCTATTTTCTGCCGTGGTCGGGTTTTGAGTCTTTACTCAACTTCACACCTTACAACTCAAGCAAGAACTCCTTCTTTGACTGATCCATTTTGAACTCCTTCAAAATCTTATCAAGGTATGTACTTATCGAAAGTCTTATCAAGCGTCTTGATCTATCTTTAGAGATCTTGATGCCCAATATGTAAGTAGCTTCACTGAGGTCTTTCATTGAAAAATTCTTATTCAAGTATCCTTTTATGCTATCCAGAAATTCGGTATTGTTTCCAATCGACAATATGTCATCCACATATAATATCAGAAATGCTACAGAGCTCCCACTCACTTTCTTGTAAACACAGGCTTCTCCAAAAGTATGTATAAAACCATATGCTTTGATCACACTATCAAAGCGTACATTCCAACTCTAAGATACTTGCACTAGTCCATAAATGGATCACTAGAGCTTACACACTTTGTTAGCACCTTTAGTATTGACAAAACCTTCTGGTTGTATCATCTACAACTCTTTTTTAATAAATCCATTAAGGAATGCATTTTTGACATCCATTTGCCAGATTTCATCGGCAATTGCTAACATGATTCGGACAGACTTTAAGCATAGATATGAGTGAGAAACTCTCATCATAGTCAACACCTTGAACTTGTCGAAAACCTTTTTCCACAATTCGAGCTTTGTAGATAGTAACACTACTATCAGCGTTCCTCTTCCTCTTGAAGATCCATTTAATGTCAATGGCTCGCCGATCATCGGGCAAGTCAATCAAAGTCCATACTTTGTTCTCATACATGGAACCCATCTCAGATTTCATGGGTCTGAAGCCATTTCGCGGAACCTGGGCTCATCATCGCTTCCTCATAGTTTGTAGGTTCGTCATGGTCTAGTAACATGACTTCCAGAAAGGATTATCGTACCACTCTGGTGCGGACCATACTCTGGTTGACCTATGAGGTTCGGTAGTAACTTGATCTGAAGTTTCATGATCATCATCATTAGCTTCCTCACTAATTGGTGTAGGAATCACTGGAACTGATTTCTGTGATGAACTACTTTCCAATTCGGGAGAAGGTACAAATACCTCATCAAGTTTACTTTCCTCCCACTCACTTATTTCGAGAGCAAATCCTTCTCTAGAAAGGATCCATTCTTAGCAACGAATATCTTGCCTTCAGATCTGTGATAGAAGGTGTACCCAACAGTCTCCTTTGGATATCCTCTGAAGACACATTTCTCCGATTTGGCTTCGAGCTTATCAGGTTGAAGCATTTTCACATAAGCATCGCAACCCCAAACTTTAAGAAACGACGACTTAGGTTTCTTGCCAAACCATAGTTCATATGGTGTCATCTCAACGGATTTAGATGGTGCCCTATTTAACGTGAATGCAGCTGTCTCTAATGCATAACAACAAAATGATAGTGGTAAATCGGTAAGAGACATCATAGATTGCACCATATCCAATATAGTACGGTTACGATGTTCGGACACACCATTACGTTGTGGTGTTCCAGGTGGCGTGAGTTGTGAAACTATTCCACATTGTTTTAAATGAAGGCGAAAACTCGTAACTCAAATATTCGCCTCTACGATCAGATCGTAGAAACTTTATTTTCTTGTTACGATGATTCTCCACTTCACTCTGAAATTCTTTGAACTTTTCAAAATGATTCAGACTTGTTTTTCATTAAGTAAATATACCTATATCTGCTCAAATCAATGGTGAAGGTTAGAAAATAATGATACCCGCCATAAGCCTCAACACTCATCGGACCGCATACATCGGTATGTATTATTTCCAATGAGTCAATGGCTCGCTCCATTGTTCCGGAGAACGGAGTTTTAGTCATCTTTCCCATGAGGCATGGTTCACAAGCATCAAATGATTCATAATCAAGTGATTCCAAAAGCCCATCTGCATGGAGTCTTCATGCGCTTTACACCAATATGATCAAAACGGCAGTGCCACAAATATGTTGCACTATCATTATCAACTGTGCATCTTTTGGCATCAATATTATGAATATGTGTATTACTACGATCGAGATTCAATAAACCATTTACATTAGGTGTATGACCATAGACGGTTTTATTCATGTAAACAGAACAATAATTATTCTCTGACTTAGATGAATAACCGTATCGCAATAAACATGACCCATTCATATTCATGCTCAACGCAAACACCAAATAACATTTATTTTGGTCCAACACTAATCCCGAAGATAGAGGGAGTGTGTGATGGTGATCTTATCAACCTTGGAATCCGTTCCAACACACATCGTCACCTCGCCCTTAACTAGTCTCTGTTCATTTTGCAACTCCTGTTTCGAGTTAATAATCATAGCAACTGAACCGGTATCAAATACCCTGGGGTTACTATGAACAATAGTAAAGTACACATCAATAACATGTATATCAAATATACCTTTCACTTTGCCATCCTTCTTATCCGCCAAGTATTTGGGGGTAGTTCCGCTTCCAGTGACCATTCCTTTGCAGTAGAAGCACTCAGTTTCTGGCTTAGGTCTAGCTTTGGGTTTCTTCACGGGAGTGGCAACTTGCTTGGAATTCTTTCTTGAAGTTCCCTTTCTTTTCCTTTGCCCCTTTTCTTGAAACTAGTGGTCTTGTTAACCATCAATACTTGATGCTCTTTCCTGATTTCTACCTTCGCCGATTTTAGCATCGCGAAGAGCTCGGGAATCGTTTTCGTCATCCCTTGCATATTATAGTTTATCACGAAGTTCTAGTAATTTGGTGATAGTGACTAGAGGACTCTATCAATCATTATCTTATCTAGAAGATTAACTCCCACTTGATTCAAGCGATTGTAGTACTCAGACATTTTGAGCACATGCTCACTGGTTGAGCTATTCTCCTCCATCTTGTAGGCAAAGTACCTGTCAGAGGTCTCATACCTCCTGACTCGGGCATGAGTCTGAAATACCAATTTTAGCTCTTGGAACATCTTATATGCTCTGTGGCGTTCAAAATGTTTTGAAGTACCGGTTCTAAGCCGTAAAGCATGGTGCATTAAACTATCAAGTAGTCATCATACCGAGCTTGCAAAACATTCATAATGTCTGCATCTGCTCCTACAACAGGTTCGTCACCTAGTGGTGCATCAAGGACATAATTCTTTTGTGTAGCAATGAGGATAATCCTCAGATCACGGGCCCAGTCCGCATCATTGCTACTATTATATTTCAACTTAGTTTTCTCTAGGAACATATCAAAAAATATAACAGGGGAGCTATACGCGAGCTATTGATATACAACATAGATATGCAAAACTATTAGGTACTAAGTTCATGATAAATTAAACTTCAATTAATCATATTACTTAAGAACTCCAACTTAGATAGACATCCCTCTAGTTATCTAAATGATCACGTGATCCATATCAACTGAACCATGTCCGATCATCACGTGAGATGGAGTAGTTTTCAATGGTGAACATCACTATGTTTATCATATCTACTATATGATTCACGCTCGACCTTTCGGTTTCAGAGTTTCGAGGCCATATCTACATATGCTAGGCTCGTCAAGTTTAACCCGAGTATTCCGCGTGTGCAAAACTGGCTTGCACCCATTGTATGTGAACGTAGAGCTTATCACACCTGACCATCACGTGGTGTCTCAGCACGAAGAACTCGCAACGGTGCATACTCAGGGAGAACACTTATACGTTGAAATTTTAGTAAGGGGTCATCTCATAATGCTACCATCGTACTAAGCAAAATAAGATGCATAAAAGATAAACATCACATGCAATCAAAATAAGTGATATGATATGGCCATCATCATATTGTGCCTTTGATCCCCATCTCCAAAGCACCGTCATGATCACCATCGTCACCGGCTTGACACCTTGATCTCCATCGTAGCATCGTTGTCGTCTCGCCAACTATTGCCTCTACGACTATCGCTACCACTTAGTGATAAAGTAAAGCAATTACATGGCGATTGCATTTCATACAATAAAGCGACAACCATAAGGCTCCTGCTAGTTGCCAATAACGGTTACAAAACATGATCATCTCATACAACAATTTATATCTCATCACGTCTTGACCATATCACATCACAACATGCCCTGCAAAAACAAGTTAGACGTTCTCTACTTTGTTGTTGCAAGTTTTACGTGGCTGCTACGGGCTTCTAGCAAGAACCGTTCTTACCTACGCATCAAAACCACAACGATTTTTCGTCAAGTGTCCTGTTTTAACCTTCAACAAGGACCGGGCGTAGTCAAACTCGATTCAACTAAAGTTGGAGAAACAGACACCCGCTAGCCACCTGTGTGCGAAGCACGTCAGTAGAACCAGTCGCATGAATGCGGTCTTGTAATGTCGGTCCAGGCCGCTTCATCTAACAATACCGCTGAATCAAAGTAAGACGTTGTTGGTAAGCTGTATGACTATTATCACCCACAACTCATTGTGTTCTACTCGTGCATATAACATCTACGCATAGACCTGGCTCTGATACCACTGTTGGGGAACGTAGTATTTCAAAAAAAATCCTACGACCACGCAAGATCTATCTAGGAGAAGCATAGCAACAAGCAGGGAGAGTGTGTCCACGTACCCTCATAGACCGAAAGCGGAAGCGTTTAGTAACACGGTTGATGTAGTCGAACGTCTTCAGGATCCAACCGATCCTAGCATCAAACGTATGGCACCTCCGCGTTCAGCACACGTTCAGCTCGATGACGTCCCTCGATCTCTTGATCCAGTTGAGGACGAGGGAGAGTTCCGTCAGCACGATGGCGTAGCGATGGTGATGATGAAGTTACCGACGCACGGCTTCGCCTAAGCACTACAACAATATGACTGAGGTGTGTAACTGTGGAGGGGGGGACCGCACACGGCTAAGAGAAGACTTTGTGTGTCTTTTGGGTTCCGCCCCTCCCACATATATAAAGGGGTGGAGGAGAGGTGGCCGGCCCAAGGGGGGGCACGCCATGGGGGGAGTCCTACTTGGACTCCAGGTCCAAGTAGGATTCACCCCCCCTTTCCTATTCCCACTAGGAGAAGGAGGGAAGGAGGATGAGGAGAGAAGGAAAGCCCCCCCCCCCCCCGCAACCCTAGTCCAATACAGATTGGGCTTGGGGGCGGGGGCGCCACCACCTGGCCGCTGCCTCCTCTCTCCACTAGGGCCCATGAAGGCCCATTAACTCCTCGGGGGGTTCCGGTAACCTCCCGGTTCTCCGGATAATGTCCGAACCTATCCGAAACCATTCCGGTGTCCAAACATAACCTTCCAATACATCAATCTTTATGTCTCGACCATTTCGAGACTCCTCGTCATGCCTGTGATCTCATCCGGGACTCCTAACAAACTCCGGTTCATCAAATCACATAACTCAAAATACAAATAGTCATCGAACGTTAAGCGTGCGGACCCTACGGGTTCGAGAACTATGTAGACATGACCGAGACACATCTCCGATCAATAACCAATAGCGGAACCTGGATGCTCATATTGGCTCCTACATATTCTACGAAGATCTTTATCGGTCAAACCGCATAACAACAATACGTTGTTCCCTTTGTCATCGGTATGTTACTTGCCTGAGATTCGATCGTCGGTATCACCATACCTAGTTTAATCTCGTCATCGGCAAGTCTCTTTACTTGTTCCGTAATGCATCATGCCGTAACTAACTCATTAGTCAGATTGCTTGCAAGGCTCATAGTGATGTGCATTACCAGCGGGCCCAGAGATACCTCTTCGATACTCGGAGTGACAAATCTTAATCTTGATCTATGCCAACTCAACAAACACCATCGGAGACACCTGTAGAGCATCTTTATAATCATCCAGTTACGTTGTGACGTTTGATAGCACACAAGGTGTTCCTCCGGTATTCGGGAGTTGTATAATCTCATAGTCAGAGGAACATGTATAAGTCATGAAGAAAGAAATAGCAATAAAACTAACCGATCATTATGCTAAGCTAACGGATGGGTCTTTTCCATCACATCATTCTCTAATGATGTGATCCCGTTCATCAAATGACAACACATGTGTGACGCCCCCGATTCAATCGTACAATAATCATACACAGAAACGTGTACGATCAAGACCAGGGACTCACGGGAAGATATCACAACACAACTCTAAACACAAATGAAATCCATACAAGCTTCATATTACAAGCCAGGGTCCTCGAGGGCTCGAATACATAGCTCGATATGTCGGATTGCGGGTTCCGGCTAACCCTTGAGGTTCGAACTCTGGGGTGCGCACGAATAACACTCTCTCCCTAGTTCGCTCGCTCAACGATCTCACGGCCTAGCTCCACGAACCCAAGGAACAAGATACACAAGGGTTTATACTGGTTCGGGCCACCTTGCGGTGTAATACCCTACTCTAGTGTGGTGTTGGTGGATTGTCTCATGGGCTAAGGATGAACTAGTACAATGGATGAACAGCCTCAGGAGGAGAGGTGTTCTTGAGCTCGGCAAGCTGGTGGATGTGAGATGAAATGGATCCGATCCAGGATGAGTCCATCCCTCCCTATGGTGGTGGCTAGTCCTATTTATAGAGGCCCCGGTCCCCTTCCCAAATGTTCTACGGGAAGGGATCCAACAACGGCCAAATTTGAAAGGAGACAACCAGTACAAGCTATCCTGACAAAAGGTGGTCTTCGCGTGCCAAAGGCTCTTGTGGTGAAACTGTTGTGGGCTCCATGGTGACCCCCGTCCTGCTCATCTTGGTCTTGTTGCATCGATATTGAAACCTTTGCATGATGCCTCGAGACTCCTCGCCTGCGCCGGCCTCTTTAGCACGAAAGAGGAAACTGGTATATTGTGCCCGCTGGCGCCCTCCTAGCCTTGGTTGTCATGGCTCACATCATGTGAACCTCGTGAGGTGCCCCTTGCATAGAGATCTCTGCTCCTCGGGAGCCAGCCTAGTGAGGCTGCTCCCGGGGAGCTCTTAGTGTTGTCCGCCTCGCGAGGCTTGGCCCCTCGCGAGGGTCTTGAGTGGTTGCTGCTGAAGATGGGCCGTACCAGGCCATTGGTGGAGCTACGCACAAGCCCGCAGGTAGGCAAGCCTGG
Source organism: Triticum urartu (assembly GCF_056163025.1). NCBI lineage: Eukaryota > Viridiplantae > Streptophyta > Magnoliopsida > Poales > Poaceae > Triticum > Triticum urartu. The sequence continues at coordinate 300,188,549 of NC_141877.1, forward strand.
GCACCCCCGGTCCCAGAATGCTGATAGTAGCCCCCGGGCCTAAGGCGCGCTCGAACTTGGCTTCGAGGCGAAGCCAAAGGGCAAGTGCGGAGCGCCACGGGCCCCAACCGCCTGCGGCCTTGACTGACGCGTGGCGATTGATGGGACGTGGGCGTCTCCGCTTCCCCATGTTGCCTCGATAACCGTTTGACTTGACGAGACCCTGCTCCATGCAGGAGAAAAACCATCATTACCTGTGATCGTGGAGGCCGGCAGTTGGCCTTCCTCTGGCTATAAGTGAGGAGAGGGGCAGAGCCTGCGTTGCCCATCTCCTTCTCCACTCCGCCTTCTTCTTCTTCTTCTTCTTCTTCTTCTTCTTCTTCTTCTTCTTCTTCTTCTTCTTCTTCTTCTTCTTCTTCTTCTTCTTCTTATTTACTTCGTCGTCTCGCTGTGACGCCCATGGCGCCGAGAGAGAGGTTCTCGACCGAGGAGAAAGGGAAGGAACGCCAGGAGGGGCTGGCTCACCACCGCCCAAGAGGGGGCATGGCCGCCCCCTCAAGCACGTTGTGACCCCTGCCGTGGCCCCTCGGGTGTGCGGACGTACTCCTTGGGGAACCGGCATCGTCCTCAGCGGCCGCTCTAGGCGGATCAGCCCTTGCGCCAAGGGGAGGCGCGCCATGGTCGCCCGGCCTCCTCGGCCGCGCTTCCATTCGGCAGAGGTGCTCCCGGAGTTCGTCGTGTGGTCAGAGCAGCCGGCCGGCACTTGGCTCCAGCTCCCGCGCTCCTTTGTCGGTGAGCTGCTGGCCACAGATCTCGACGGCTTCTGGCTGCAAGCTGACGGTTGTTGCAGCAAGGCCTCGTGGGGCACGCTGGAGGTCTCTGCCGCGGGCAACACGGTCCCGGCTCACGGCTGGCAGACGTTCGCCCACGCGCGCGGCCAGAGCAGGAGGTGCACCATCCACTTCAAGTACGACGGCGTCGCGACCCTCTACGTGAGGGTTTTTGGCGAATATGGCCGCCGCGCAGGCTACTGCCCAAAGGATAGTGGTGGCGACGACGAGACGTGCCTTGACAACGGTCGCGACGACGCCGGGGCGAGTTCGCTTTTGACGACGGTCGTGGCTCATCTGGCGGCGACAGCTCCTCCTCCAGCGAAAGCTCCAGCAACGGTGGCTACGACTAGCCGCCACGTCGCCGGGCTCGCTATGAGGACGGTGGTGGGTCCTCCTGCCGCCGCTCTCCGGTGAAGCGCGAGGAGGACTCCGGCTGAGTCCAGGGGGCGTCGGGAGCCGCTGCTGGTGCGCGCACCACTTTTGCTCGTCCTTTCCCTTCTTCCTGCATTCCAAGAAACAAGTATGTGGCCCTGCGGGGGCGTGTAATGGACCGTAATTTTCATGCCACTTGTGTTATGTTTATTGCTCCTATGTTGTGTTATGGCATTCGTGCTTCATGTAAACATAGATGGATAACTTAGCTGGATGCGCCTGAGGTAGTTTCCTGTCTCGTGAGGTGGCTCCCTCTAGCACCTGGTGAGCCCTCCTTGTTGCTGGCTCGGGAGCCGTTGAGCTCGGGAGGCATCACAAAGTTGCAGAATTTGTTAGGACATCCGTCGGGTGCCTAATCCTTCCCTGTGCGAGGCCTCGGGCATGGGCTAATCATGGCCTAGCGCACCACATTGCGGTACCCATGGGGCCCAGACTTAGAGGGGTGCGCCAATCACGAGCTCAATCGAGGGTGCCTCGCGAAGGTCAGGGGAGCCGAAGCTCTAGATCGACAGGGCTTTGGCGAGGTGTGTCCGTGGCTTAGGCTACACCAGCACACGCACACACCTGCCCAGCCCCCACGCGAGGCACGCGAGGGAGAGCGTCGGGCAACTTCCGTCCTCCCTGGCGCGAAACAAAGAACATAGTGAAGAAGTAGAGAAAAGAAAGGACTCAACCGAGCAATTGAGAAACACTAGAACTTCAAATTTCATTAAAAGGCTGCAAACCAACTACAGAAAGCAAATGAACAGCCGCGTCCGGCACCTAGTCTAGTCTTCTCACCAGCGCGGAGCTAAGTGCTTCCACTAGGACATGGGAGGGAGCCCCCGAGGACCGAGGGCGGCACTCCAGAGACTCCTGGGCATGTACAACCCCACTCATTATTACGTGAGAGTGTCACGGACGGAGACCTTCACAGGCACTGGGCCTTGCTTCATGGGTAGAACTTTCGGAGGTGTTGGATGTTCCAGGCGTTCTGGATGGGGATCTCGTCCTGCGTCTCCAGGCGCACAACGCCAAGCCTGGAGACGCGGGCAATCCTTAACGGGCCATCCCACAGGGGTGAGAGCTTATGCAACCCTTCCCTGGAGAGCACCCGCCTCGGGACGAGATCGCCCACCTCAAGCATCCTAGAGCGGACGCTGAGGCAGTGATACCGCCGCAACGCCTGCTGGTACCTTGCCGCATGGAGCGAGGCTTGGCGGCGGCGTTCCTCCCCCAGCACGAGGTCCATCCCCCGCATGGCGTCCTGACGTGCCTCCTCAAATGCCAGGACCCACATGGAGTGATGCCTGACCTCGTGAGGGAGAACCGCTTCGGCTCCGTAGACGAGGAAAAACGGAGTCTCGCCCATCGACTTGGTGATGGTGGTGCGGATGGACCAAAGCACGGACTCGAGCTTGTCGTACCAGCCCCTACTGTAGGCCTCGAGCTTGTTTTTGAAGGTCCTTGTCTTGAGGCCCCTCAGGACCTCCGCATTAGCACGCTCTGCATGGCCATTGCTTCTGGGGTGTGCTACTAAGGCATAGCATATCTGCGTTCCAAGATTAGCACAATATGTTTTGAAGAGATTGCTAGTGAACTGCGAGCCGTTGTCGGTGATGATGCGGTTAGGGACCCCGAAACGGCTCGCTAGGCCCTTGATGAAACTGACCGCGGAGCCGGCTGGGATGGTGCGGTCGTCTTCCACCTCCGTCCATTTGGTGAACTTGTCGATAGCGACGTAGAGGTAGCGGTAGCCCCCGGGCGCTCGAGGGAATGGGCCCAAGATGTCCAGCCCCTAGACCGCAAACGGCCATGAGAACGGGATAGTCTGGAGGCCCTGAGCGGGCTGGTGGATTTGCTTGGCATGGAACTGGCAGGCCTTGCATGACCTCACTAGCTCGGCTGTGTCGTTGAGTGTCATGGGCCAGTAGAACCCGCTGCGGAATGATACGTCTCCAACGTATCTATAATTTTTGATTGCTCCATGCTATATTATCTTCTGTTTTGGACATTATTGGGCTTTATTATTCACTTTTATATTGTTTTTGGGACTAACCTATTAACCGGAGGCCCAGCCCAGAATTGCTGTTTTTTTGCCTATTTTAGGGTTTCGAAGAAAAGGAATATCAAACGGAGTCCAAACGGAATGAAACCTTCAGGAACGTGATTTTCGGAATGAACAAGATCCAGGAGACTTGGACCCTACGTCAAGCAACTAAAAGGGAAGCCACGAGGTAGGGGGCGCGCCTACCCCCCAGGCATGCCCTCCACGCTCGTGGGCCCCCTGTTGCTCCACCGACGTACTCCTTCCTCCTATATATACCTACGTACCCCCAAACGATCAAATACAGAGCCAAAACCCTAATTCCACCGCCGTAACTTTTTGTATCCATGAGATCCCATCTTGGGGCCTATTCCGGAGCTCCGCCGGAGGGGGCATTGATCACGGAGGGCTTGTACATCAACACCATAGCCTATCCGATGAAGTGTGAGTAATTTACCTCAAACCTTCGGGTCCATAGTTATTAGCTAGATGGCTTCTTCTCTCTTTTTGGATCTCAATACAAAGTCCCCCCCTCTCTTGTGGAGATCTATTCGATGTAATCTTCTTTTGTGGTGTGTTTGTTGAGAACGATGAATTGTGGGTTTATGATCAAGTTTATCTATGAACAATATTTGAATCTTCTCTGAATTGTTTTATGTATGATTGGTTATCTTTGCAAGTCTCTTCGAATTATCAGTTTGGTTTGGCCTACTAGATTGATCTTTCTTGCAATGGGAGTAGTGCTTAGCTTTGGGTTCAATCTTGCAGTGTCCTTTCCCAGTGATAGTAGGGGCAGCAAGGCACGTATTGTATTGTTTCTATCGAGGATAACAAGATGTTTTTTATCATATTGCATGAATTTATCCCTCTACATCATTCCATCTTGCTTAAAGCGTTACTCCGTTCTCTTGAACTTAATACTCTAGATGCATGCTGGATAGCGGTCAATGTGTGGAGTAATAGTAGTAGATGCAGGCAGGAGTCGGTCTACTGGTCTCGGACGTGATGCATATATACATGATCATACCTAGATATTCTCATAACTATGCTCAATTCTGTCAATTGCTCAACAGTAATTTGTTCACCCACCGTAAAATACTTATGCTCTTGAGAGAAGCCACTAGTGAAACCTATGGCCCCGGGTCTATCTTCATCATATTAATCTTCCAACACTTAGTTATTTCCTTTGCTTTTTACTTTTCTTTTATTTTACTTTGCATCTTTATCATAAAAATACCAAAAATATTATCTTATCATATCTATGAGATCTCACTCTCGTAAGTGACCGTGTAGGGATTGACAACCCCTTATCGCGTTGGTTGCGAGGATTTATTTGTTTTGTGTAGGTGCGAGGGACTCAGGCGTAGCCTCCTACTGGATTGATACCTTGGTTCTCAAAAACTGAGGGAAATACTTATGCTACTTTGTTGCATCACCCTTTCCTCTTCAAGGGAAAACCAACGCAGTTCTCAAGAGGTAGCAAGAAGGATTTCTGGCGCCGTTGCCGGGGAGGTCTATGCAAAAGTTAACATACCAAGTACCCATCACAAACCCTTATCTCCCGCATTACATTATTTGCCATTTGCCTCTCGTTTTCCTTTCCCCCACTTCACCCTTGCCGTTTTATTCGCCCTCTCTCTCTATCCTCCCTCTCTTTTTCGTTTGCCTCTTTTCCTTTTGCTTGTCGTTATGGCTAGTCCCTTTTCTTCTCCATTGTCTCTTGAGAATGAAGTTCTAAATTTTAAGGAAAGGGAGGGAGAAAATCTAAAAGACGCTTGGTATAGAATTTGCAATGCTCAAAATAGATCTACCAGGAAGCAATCCACTTCCGTTCTTCTTCGCAATTTTTATGTAGGCACTACTCCTTGGTACAGATGTATCCTTGATAACATTACCAGTGGGAACTTCTTGGGTAGCCATACTTTTGATTCTTATAATGCTATGATAGATTTGTTTGGCTCACCACCTCTTTTGGTTAATGGAACTATGTGAACTTTGGAGCATGTAATGCAAAGACTTGAAATTATTGAAAATAAGGTTGCTACTATAGAGTTAATTGAAAATTTGGACAAAAAGATCCACAACCGAATCACTCAATATGGATCTAAAGTAGGAGTCACTTTGAAAAATATTAAAGAAAAGGAACCTATAATTAATGAGAAAATAAATCAGGATTCCACTAGAGTCGATAAACTTGAGGGTATTATTACCAACTTGGGAACCGCTTTTTCTTCCGTAAATAATACTCCAAGTCCTCCTACTAAAATTGCCAAGCTTATGTATGTTCCTAAAAATAAGGGTGAATCCTCTAGTAAGGAAACTGCGGATCTCAAATCTATAAGTATTCATCCCAATCATTTTGCTATCATTAAGGAACCATTTGTTACAAATGAATTTTTCGATCTTGTGCCTAAAAGTTTGATAATCAATAAAAAGTAAGAAACTCCTAAGGATGATAGATGTATCATTGAAGAATTACCTACCAAAGATGGCAATACCTAGATCTATCCTTGCTTTTTATGCCTAGCTAGGGGCGTTAAACGATAGCGCTTGTTGGGAGACAACCCAATTTTATTTTTATTCCTTGCTTTTTGCTCCTGTTTAGTACTAAATAATTTATCTAGCCTCTGTTTTGGTTGTGTTTTTTTGTTTAATTAGTGTTTGTGCCAAGTAGAACCGTTGGGAAGACTTGGGGAAAGTCTTTTTAATCTTGCTGTAAAAAACAGAAACTTTCGCGCTCACGAGAACTGCTGCCATTTTTATTTGGAAAGTGATATTTAGTTAACTCCTTTTGCAGATGATTAATAGATAAATTTCTCACGTCCAGAAATTTATTTTAGAATTTTTCGGGCTCCAGATCTTGCGCTAGCTACAGATTACTACAGACTGTTCTGTTTTTGACAGATTCTGTTTTTCGTGTATTGTTTGCTTATTTTGATGAATCTATGGCTAGTAAAATAGTTTATAAACCATAGAGAAGTTGTAATACAGTAGGTTTAACACCAATATAAATAAATAATGAGTTAATTACAGTACCTTGAAGTGGTGTTTTGTTTTCTTTCGCTAACGGAGCTCACGAGATTTTCTACTTTAAGTTTTATGTTGTGAAGTTTTCAAGTTTTGGGTAAAGATTTGATGGATTATGGAACAAGGAGTGGAAAGAGCCTAAGATTGGGGATGCCCATGGCACCCCCAAGATAATCTAAGGACACCTAAAATCCAAAGCTTGGGGATGCCCCGGAAGGCATCCCCTCTTTCGTCTACTTCTATCGGTAACTTTACTTGGAGCTATATTTTTATTCACCACATGATATGTGTTTTGCTTGGAGCATCTTGTATGATTTGAGTCTTTATTTGTTAGTTTTCCACAATCATCTTTTCTGTACACACCTTTTGAGAGAGACACACATGATTCGGAAATTATTAGAATACTCTATGTGCTTCACTTATATGTTTTGAGTTATATAGTTTTGCTCTAGTGCTTCACTGATATCTTTTAGAGCACAGTGGTGGATTTGTTTTATAGAAACTATTGATATCTCATGCTTCACTTAGATTATTTTGAGAGTCTTAAATAGCATGGTAATTTGCTTAAATAATCCTAATATGCTAGGTATGCAAGATTAATAATAAAATTATCTTATGAGTGTGTTGAACACTATGAGAAGTTTGATGCTTGATGATTGTTTTGAGATATAAAGATGGTGATTCTAGAGTTGTGCTAGTTGAGTAGTTGTGAATTTGAGAAATACTTGTGTTAAAGTTTGTGATTCCCGTAGCATGCACGTATGGTGAACCGTTATGTGATGAAGTCGGAGCATGATTTATTTATTGATTGTCTTCCTTATGAGTGGCGGTCGGGGACAAGCGATGGTCTTTTCCTAACAATCTATCCCCCTAGGAGCATGCACGTAATACTTTGCTTCGATAACTAATAGATTTTTGCAATAAGTATGTGAGTTCTTTATGACTAATGTTGAGTCCATGGATTATACGCACTCTCACCCTTCCACCATTGCTAGCCTTTCTAGTACCGCGCAACTTTCGCTGGTACCATACACCCACCATATACCTTCCTCAAAACAGCCACCATACCTACCTATCATGGCATTTCCATAGCCATTCAGAGATATATTGCCATGCAACTTTCCACCGTTCCGTTTATTATGACACACTTCATCATTGTCATATTGCTTTGCATGATCATGTAGTTGACATTGTATTTGTGGCAAAGCCACCTTCATAATTGTATATCCCGGTACACCGCCGGTGGCATTGATATAGAGTCATATCTTGCTCTAAGTATCGAGTTGTAATTCTTGAGTTGTAAGAAAATAAAAGTGTGATGATCATCATTATTAGAGCATTGTCCCAGTGAGGAAAGGATGATGGAGACTATGATTCCCCCACAAGTCGGGATGAGACTCCAGACGAAAAATAAAAAGAAAAAGAAAAAAAGAGGCCATAAAAAAGGGGCCCAAATAAAAAAATGAGAGAAAAAGAGAGAAGGGACAATGCTACTATCCTTTTACCACACTTGTGCTTCAAAGTAGCACCATGATCTTCATGATAGAGAGTCTTCTATGTTATCACTTTCATATACTAGTGGGAATTTTACATTACAGAACTTGGCTTGTATATTCCAATGATGGGCTTCCTCAAAATGCCCTAGGTCTTCGTGAGCAAGCAAGTTGGATGCACACCCACGTAGTTTCTTTTTGAGTTTTCATATACTTATAGCTCTAGTGCATCTGTTTCATGGCAATCCCTACTCACTCACATTGATATCTATTGATGGGCATCTCCATAGCCCGTTGATATGCCTAGTTGATGTGAGACTATCTTCTCCTTTTTCTCCACAACCACCATTCTATTCCACCTATAGTGCTATGTCCATGGCTCATGCTCATGTATTGCGTGAAGATTGAAATTTTTTGAGAATGTCAAAAGTATGAAACAATTGCTTGGCTTGTAATCGGGGTTGTGCATGATTTAAATACTTTGTGTGGTGAAGATAGAGCATAGCCAAACTATATGATTTTGTAGGGATAACTTTCTTTGGCCATGTTATTTTGAGAAGACATAATTGCTTAGTTAGTATGCTTGAAGTATTATTATTTTTATGTCAATATTAAACTTTTATCTTGAATCTTTCGGATCTGAATATTCATGCCACAATTAAGATGAATTACATTGAAATTATGCCAATTAGCATTCCACATGAAAAATTCTGTTTTTATCATTTACCTACTCAAGGATGAGCAGGAATTAAGCTTGGGGATGCTTGATACGTTTCCAATGTATCTATAATTTTTGATTGCTCCATGCTATATTATCTTCTGTTTTGGACATTATTGGGCTTTATTATTCACTTTTATATTATTTTTGGGACTAACCTATTAACCGGAGGCCCAGCCCAGAATTGCTGTTTTTTTTGCCTATTTTAGGGTTTCGAAGAAAAGGAATATTAAACGGAGTCCAAATGGAATGAAACCTTCGGGAACGTGATTTTCGGAACGAACAAGATCCAGAAGACTTGGACCCTGCATCAAGCAACTAACAGGGAAGCCACGAGGTAGGGGGGCGCGCCTACCCCCCAGGTGCGCCCTCCACGCTCGTGGGCCCCCTGTTGCTCCACCGACGTACTCCTTCCTCCTATATATACCTACGTACCCCCAAACGATCAAATACGGAGCCAAAACCCTAATTCCACTGCCGTAACTTTTTGTATCCACGAGATCCCATCTCGGGGCCTGTTTCGGAGCTCCGCTGGAGGAGGCATCGATCACGGAGGGCTTCTACATCTACACCATAGCCTCTCCGATGAAGTGTGAGTAGTTTACCTCAGACCTTCGGGTCCATAGTTATTAGCTAGATGGCTTCTTCTCTCTTTTTGGATCTCAATACAAAGTTCTCCCCCTCTCTTGTGGAGATATATTCGATGTAATCTTCTTTTGCGGTGTGTTTGTTGAGATCGATGAATTGTGGGTTTATGATCAAGTTTATCTATGAACAATACTTGAATCTTCTCTGAATTCTTTTATGTATGATTGGTTATCTTTGCAAGTCTCTTCGAATTATCAGTTTGGTTTGGACTACTAGATTGATCTTTCTTGCAATGGGAGAAGTGCTTAGATTTGGGTTCAATCTTGCGGTATCCTTTCCCAGTGACAGTAGGGGCAGCAAGGCACGTATTGTATTGTTGCCATCAAGGATAACAAGATGTTTTTTTATCATATTGCATGAATTTATCCCTCTACATCATGCCATCTTGCTTAAAGCATTACTCTGTTCTCTTGAACTTAATACTCTAGATGCATGCTGGATAGCGGTCAATGTTTGGAGTAATAGTAGTAGATGCAGGCAGGAGTCGGTCTACTTGTCTCGGACGTGATGCCTATATACATGATCATACCTAGATATTCTCATAACTATGCTCAATTCTGTCAATTGCTCAACAGTAATTTGTTCACCCACCATAAAATACTTATGCTCTTGAGAGAAGCCAGTAGTGAAACCTATGGCCCCCGGGTCTATCTTCATCATATTAATCTTCCAACACTTAGTTATTTCCTTTGCTTTTTTACTTTGCTTTTATTTTACTTTGCATCTTTATCATAAAAATACCAAAAATATTATCTTCTCATATCTATCAGATCTCACTCTTGTAAGTGACCGTGTAGGGATTGACAACCCCTTATCGCGTTGGTTGCGAGGATTTATTTGTTTTGTGTAGGTGCGAGGGACTCGCGCGTAGCCTCCTACTAGATTGATACCTTGGTTCTCAAAAACTGAGGGAAATACTTACGCTACTTACGCTACTTTGCTGCATCACCCTTTTCTTTTCGAGGGAAAACCAACGCATTTCTCAAGAGGTAGCACGGAACGCCTTGCCCACTAGGGTGCGCGACGACGAGTGATGCCCGCAGTCTCCGCCATGTATGTAAGCCAGTAGTTCGCACCCCTGCTCCCTGGAGATGCACCGCAAAGAAACATCATTCGGTTGTTTTCGGTATAGCTCACTGTCCTGGATGCAGTATGCTGTAGCCTGCCGAGCTACGCGCTCCGCGCCCTCCTCCTTCTTCGGCAGGGTCCTTTGCAGCAGGTACGCCTTGAATTCTTCAGTCCAGCACCCCTCCTAGGGTTTAAGCGCAAGGAGCAGGCGTGCTCCTGAAGTCGGGCCGTAGGCGGGAGCTCCTTAGCTTGGTGGCGGGGGGAGCTCCTCCTGAGGCGGCGCAGGCTCCGCAACTGGAGGGGCCACTGAAGGCTTAAAGAGCCGCTCCTCGAAGACGCCAGGCTCCTGGGGTTGATGCCTTGACGCCCTCTTGGCGATATCATCAGCTTCCTTGTTTGTGCCACGGGGCACATGCTGCAGTTCTAGGCCCAAGAATTGCTTCTCCATTTGCGTACCTCTGCGAGGTATGCCTCCATGTGCTCGTCCTTTGGCTCATACACCTTGTCAGAGAAGTTGACGAGGAGCTGAGAGTCGCCCTTGATGGTGAGGCGCTTCATTCCCAAGGCCGCCGCAGCTTTGAGGCCGGTGATCAGACCGTCGTACTCAGTGATGTTGTTGGATACCTTCTCACCCCGTTGGAAGCAGAGCTGCATGGCGTAGTAGAGCTTGTCCTGGGTGGGCGAGATGAGCACAACTCCAGCCCCCGCGCCATGACGCGCGAAGGCGCCGACGAAGTACATGACCCAGCTGTCTGGTGCTTCGCTTCCTGGCAAGAGAGACCGATCCTCGCATGCTTCGGGCCCTGGAGCGTTAGTCCATTCTGCCATGAATTCGGCGAGCACGGCTCCCTTGATGACCCTGGTGGTGCTGAACTCCAGCTGGAAGGCTTGCAACTCGATGTTCCACTCAGCGACCCTCCCCACTTTGTTGGGGCTTCAGAGCACCCTTTCCAGCGGGTAAGCTGAGACGACCTTCATGGGGTGGCCTTGGAAGTAGTGGCGCAACTTGCGCGAGGCCACGAGGAGCGCGAGAAGAAGCTTCTGCGGCATGGGGTAGCGGGCCCGTGCATCTCGCAACACCGTGCTGACGAAGTATACCGGGTGTTCGACTAGGACGGGAGTGTCGGTGGAGTCCGAGGTCTCCTGAGATTGGGGGACCTCAGGAGCTTTGTTACCCACCAGGGCCGCTGCAGCCTCAGGAATGTCGTCTTGGTGCTGTACCGTTTTGACCGAACATGCAACACCGTGTGGCGGGCCTTTGGCCTGGCGCTCTTCCCGGACAGCCACCAGCACTACGCTGGTGGAATGAGGTGTGGCAGCCAGGTAAAGCACCAGGAGCTCAAGAGGACGAGGCGCCACCATCACCGGTGGGCTGGTTAGGTATCTCTTGAGGTCTTGAAACACCATGTCGGCCTCCGGAGTCCACTCGAACGGGCCCTTCTTCTTCATCGGCTTGAAGAACGGGAGGGCGCGCTTCCCCAGCTTAGAGATGAAGCGCCCTAGTGAGGTCACGCAGCCCGTGAGTTTTCGCATTTCCTTGAGAGTCTGCGGCGGGCCCATGTCTTCTATTGCTTTGACCTTCTCCGGGTTCGCCTCGATCCCCCTATGCGACACGAGGAAACCCAGCAGCTTGCCGGAGGGGACGCCGAACACACATTTCTCTGGGTTGAGCCGCAAATCTACCTTGCGCAGGCTGACAAAAGTCTCCTCCTGATCTTGAATGAGGGTCCTAGCTTCGCGAGATTTTACCACAATGTCTTCGACGTAGGCTTCATCATTCCTCCCGATCTGTTGGCCTAGAGCGATGTGCATCAACCGCTGGAAGGTCGCCCCAGCGTTACGCAACCCGAAGGGCATGCAGGTGTAGTAGTACACCGCGCATGGAGTTAGGAATGTTGTCTTCTCTACATCCTCCACCGCCATCTTGATCTGGTGGTATCCTGAGAAGGCATCTAGGAAACATAACAGGTCGCACTCGGCGGTGGAGTCGACGATCTGATCAATGCACGGAAGCGGGAAAGGGTCCTGAGGGCAGGCCTTGTTGAGGTTGGTGAAGTCGATGCACATGCATTCCTTCCCACCCTTCTTGGGCACGACGACGGGGTTTGCCAGCCACTCCGGCTATCGGACTTCGCGGATGACACCCGCCGCCTATAGCTTGCGGGTTTCCTCGACGATGAAGGACTGCTTCTCTGTGGACTGTCGCCTCACCTTCTGCTTCACCGGGCGCACATTGGGGCACACCCTCAAGTGATGCTCGATTACTCCCCTTGGGACCCCCACCAGCTGCTTGGGCTCCCAGGCGAATACCTCCTTATTCGCGCGTAGGAATTCCACCAGTGCCTCTTCTTGATTCGGGTCGAGGTTGGGGCCTATGGTAAAGGTGGCTCCCGAGGCCCCATCATCCTCGACCGTTACTTGCTTCGTCTTGGCCCGATCTTGCGAGAATAACTGCTTCTTCTTCGCCGGCGCAGTCCCTTGGGTCTCGGGGGCTGCTTCACCAGCGGGGCGCGCCGCCGCCGCGGCCCTGAAGACGAGCTTGAGGGTCGTCAGGGCCTCCTTGGTGTCTCCAGCCACGGTGAGGACGCTGTTGCTCCCCGGCATCTTCATGAGGTTGTATGCAGGGTGAGTTGCTGCCATGAACTGAGACAGGGCAGGGTACCTGTCGGTGTCAAAACCGGCGGATCTCGGGTAGGGGGTCCCGAACTGTGCCTCTAGGCGGATGGTAACAGGAGGCAGGGGACATGATGTTTACCCAGGTTCGGGCCCTCTTGATGGAGGTAATACCCTACGTCCTGCTTGATTGTTCTTGATAATATGAGTAGTACAAGAGTTGATCTACCACGAGATTAGAGAGGCTAAACCCTAGAAGCTAGCCTATGGTATGATTGTCTATCGTCCTACGGACTAAACCCTCTGGTTTATATAGACACTGGAGGGGGCTAGGGTTACACAGAGTCGGTTACAAGGAAGGAGATCTACATATCCGTATTGCCAAGCTTGCCTTCCACGCCAAGGAGAGTCCCATCCGGACACGGGACGAAGTCTTCAATCTTGTATCTTCATAGTCCAACAGTCCGGCCAAAGGATATAGTCTGGCTGTCCGGATACCCCCTAATCCAGGACTCCCTCGGTAGCCCCTGAACCAGGCTTCAATGACGATGAGTCCGGTGCGCAGATTGTCTTTGACATTGCAAGGCGGGTTCCTCCTCCGAATACTTCATAGAAGATTTTGAACACGAGGATCATGTCCGACTCTGCAAAACGAGTTCCACATACCACCGTAGAGAGAATAATATTTGCACAAATCTAATCTGCCGACGTACCCCGTAGTGTGACATCACACCACAGCCAGGTCTTTATTCGAATCGTTTTTCATAACCCATCTCAGCATGTTTCGCAAGGCGGTTTCCTTGGCACGTCATGTCGAAGCAAAGATCGTGTCCCCTTTATCACGGGATTCTCATCAATACGGATGTGGGTAACCCAACCGTGCCTATGGGTAGGACTCCTAGATCTTAGGCAAGTCCCAAATGGCCACGAGGAGGACGCTTGATATTCACCCTCTTTATAAAGGGGACAAGGCTTTTTCCTCTCGATCTTAATCGAATCCGCCTCCCGCCTCGAGTTCCAACACCCAAAGCTCAAGTTTAGGCACTTCGGACCTTCAACTATGTCCGGATCCAACCTTCAAGGTCAGTGGATGCCTTCCTCCATCATGGAGGAGGACATCAATAAGTTGAGAGAGGCCAGATATCTGACCGCCGAAATTCCGCATCGGCTGCCTGCCCGAGGGCAAGTCGTCCCTACTCCTGAACCCAACAAGAGCGTCGTGTTCGTCTCCCACTTCCTCCGAGGACTAGGCCTCACTCTGGATCCCTTTGTTAGGGGTCTTATGTTCTATTATGGGCTAGATTTTCACGATCTGGCCCCGGATTCCCTTCTTCACATTTCGTCACTTATTGTCGTATGTGAGGCCTTCCTCCGCATTACCCCTCACTTCGGCCTGTGGCTGAAGACCTTCGATGTGAAGCCGAAGATGATCGAGGGGCAGCATGCAGCGTGCAGAGGCGCTTTAATAAGCAAAATTGCTGACGCTCCATGGCCTAAGGGTAGCTTCCCAGAGGTGTCCGGATTGTGGCAGCGGGAGTGGTTCTACATCACAGCTCCCCAAGTGCCAAGTGGGTAGTTGCCCCCACCTTTTGCTTAGGCCCCCCACCACAACTGGCGTCATGGATCAGCAGGGGGCTGAGCTGGGGTCCAGCCAAGGACGTGCCAATACTGCAAAGCCGTATCCGAGATCTCTTTGAGAGAGATTTCAGTCTGGTTATGGTAGTGCAAGTTATGCTAGTTCGTCGAGTCCAGCCTTACAAACGCCGTCCCCTCCGCATGTGGGAGTTCAACCTGGAGGGACCGCGAGCTATCCAACACTTCCTCGGCATGACGCCCGAGGAGATGTACAAATTGTTCTTCGGACCACAAATAATGTGTCCGGACATCACTGAGGATGCAGGTCTGAGCTGCAATGGCCCGGATACCCAAGTAAGTAGCCCCGCATCCGAACAAACTGTCCGTTTATTTATCGCAACGTCGCCATAAAAGAGCTGCTCTTTGACCAGGATTGGATAGTGAAGGCAAAGTTGATCAGGTGTCCGGCCCCCTCCCTGAGACCTCACCAAATCCTGTGCTAACCAGGATGCTGGAGATTGCGCCTTATCATGCGCCCTTAGGAGAAGATAAAGGGGGGAACAAGGAGGCTAGCGCCTCCGCGAAGGAGGTTAGCCGGGGAGGAGGGACTGAAACTTCCTCTCCCCAGGGAAGGAAGAGGACCGCCTCCGAGGACCCGGAGACAATGGTCTCCAAACGGGGGAAGAAATCTTCGCCGGAGGGTCCTGCCCCAGGGGCTACCCCGGCCGCACTATGCCCTCAAGGGGATCAGCCCTCCATCGAGCTGTAAGTAAAATGGTACTTAATAATGAAAATACCTCGCTTTACTTCTGAGGAAAATAACCGAAGCATTTGTCTTGCAGTTCAGATCTTAGCCCTTCTCAGCAGAGCTCGTCTTCAGGGGATCTTCTTCCAGAGATGATGGAGAGCGAAACGCCTCCCCTGCCATACCGCCTCATGAGGTGGGCGACCCCGAGGTGTCGTCGCGGAGGGTTTCACCTGATCCGGCAAGGCCAAAAGGCAATCCTATGGCCACCCGAAGTCCTCAGTATCCGGCTCTTGAAGAGAGCAATCGAAAGAGTCCGGCACCGCCTGGTGCACGGTCGGATGTACTGAGGGATCTGCTAGAGCGAGCGGCTATCTCAGAAGAGCACCACACGTTGATGGGTATGGTGATTGAGAGGATTTCGTCCGCCGAAAGTGGGTTGCATGAAGCCTTTATGAGTCTACTGACGGGTTTTGAGGTACGCGAAATGTTATACATTTTTGACAATACCGCACATTTTTAGATGTGCCCTGTGTAGATAGTAGCCCCTGAGACTCTGGGTGCTGTCGAAGATGATGGCGCACAGAGGATCATAGTCCTAGGAATAATCGTGCCGCCTTAATATGCAGGTGGCGGAGGGTCTGGTGGCCAGCCGGACTGATGAGTTTGCCGAGCTAAAGCGGCAACTTGACGTGGCAGATGCCGACATCGTACTTGTCAACAAGGGGCTTGATGAGGCACAGGGTATGTGATTCCTCCGGCGACACATGGAAGAGGAGATGATGCCAGTATCTATAACATGTGTGTGAATGCAGATGGAGCTGCGGCCGCGGAGAACCTTCGGGCGGAACTTGCCCGAGCCAAAGAACAAGCCAGGAAAAGCGATGTGGCTGCCCTAAAGGCAATTAAGGAGCTAAAAGCCGAATAGGCTGCTCACTGCCAAAGCAAGGGGGAGATAGCCAGGATGGCTGTGGAATTGAAGAATGCCGCTGACCGTTACGAGCTTCTTGAAAAGGAAGATCGAGTGAAGAGGATAGACCTGGAGAAGGCCACGATGGCGACTGAGGGAGTCCTGGATTAGGGGGTGTCCGGATGGCCGAACTATACCTTCAGCCGAACTCCAGGACTATGAAGATACAAGATTGAAGACTTCGTCCCGTGTCCGGAAGGGACTTTCCTTGGCGTGGAAGGCAAGCTTGGCGATACGGATATTCAGATCTCCTACCATTGTAACCGACTCTATGTAACCCTAACCCTATCCGGTGTCTATATAAACTGGAGGGTTTTAGTCCGTAGGACAACATACACATCAACAATCATACCATAGGCTAGCTTCTAGGGTTTAGCCTCTCTGATCTCGTGGTAGATCAACTCTTGTAATACCCATACCATCAATATTAATCAAGCAGGACGTAGGGTTTTACCTCCATCGAGAGGGCCAAACCTGGGTAAAACTTCGTGTCCCCTGCCTCCTACTACCATCCGGCCTAGACGCACAGTTCGGGACCCCCTACCCGAGATCCGCCGGTTTTGACACCGACATTGGTGCTTTCATTGAGAGTTCCTCTGTGCCGTCGTCGTCAGGCCCGATGGCTCCTACGATCTTCAACAGCGATGCAGTCCAGGGTGAGACCTTCCTCCCCGGACAGATCTTCGTCTTCGGCGGCTTCGCACTGCGGGCCAATTCACTTGGCCATCTGGAGTAGATCGAAAGCTACGCCCCTGGCCGTCAGGTCAGATTCGGAAGTTTTAACTACACGGCGGACATCCGTGGGGACTTGATCTTCGACGGATTCGAGCCACTGCCGAGTGCGCCGCACTGTCTCGACGAGCATGATCTAGCTCTGCCGCCGAACAGTGCCCTGGAGGCCACACCCGCATTGGCTCCGGTCTCTAATTCGGAGCCAACTGCGCCGATCGAGGATGGGCGGTTGGACGCCACCTCGGGGGGCTGCGATCCCAACGGCGATTGAGCCGAACACCAGCCCCGCACTCCGCAAGACTCATGACTCCAAGGAGTCGGACTCCTTTCCGGACTCCGAACCCTCCGCACCCCGGCCTATCGAATCCGATTGGGCGCCGATCATGGAGTTCACTGCTAGGGCTGGACCAAAAGCTCGTAGCTCACGAGCTTAATGAGCGTTCGATAGTTCGGCTCGTTAAGCTCGTAGCTAACTTCTTAATGAACAGAGCCAATCATTGATTTTAGCTCGTTATGTTTAACGAGCTTAACGAGCGAGCTAACAAGTTTCACGAGTAGCTCGTTAAGCTCGTTAGTAACAACACAATACACATTTTCATGTTACGTGACAAACTTCTTGTAGCACCCTAGCCCATCTATTTAATCTAATCGACATATGAGGCAACAAACTACTTCATTTCTTTTTGTAGTCATCATATTTCATCTTGAAAACCATACCTACACATTCATCATGTATATCGTAACACATTATAATCTGTTAACGAGCGCTCGCGAGCGCTCACGAGCTTAACGAGTTTCAAACGAGCCGAGCCGAGCAGGGTTTTCTGCTTGTTAATCTTAACAAGCTTAACGAGCCGAGCCTTAACGAGCGCGAGCTTAACGAGTACGAGCTTAACGAGCCGAGCTGCTCGTTAGTCCACCCCTATTCACTGCCACGGACATCTTTCAGCACTCGCCTTTTGGCGATATTCTGAAGTCACTGAAGTCTCTCTCTTTATCAGGAGAGCCCTGGCCGGACTGCGGCCAGCGAGGTTGGGATTCGGACGATGAAGAAATTCAAAGCCCACCCACCACCCACTTTGTAGCCACTGTTGACGACTTAACCGACATGCTCGACTTCGACTACGGAGACATCGACGGTATGGACGCCGATGAAGGAGATAATGAAGAACCAGCGCCTACTAGGCCCTGGAAAGCCACCTCGTCGTATGACATATACATGGTGGACACCCCAAAAGAGGGAGATGGCGATGGAACAGCGGAGGATGACCTCTCCAAGAAACAGCCTAAGCGCCGACGTCAATGGCGCCGCTCAAAATCCCGCCAAAACAAACACGGTGATTCCAGCACGGGAGATAATAACACTCCGGAAAGCGCCGAAGAAAACCCCCTCCAGCAAGATTTAGCACAGGAGGATGGAGAAACTAGCCCTTATGAGAGAGCGGCAGAAAGAGAGGTCGTGGACGATAATTATATGCCTCAATCCGAAGACGAGGCAAGCCGACGACGACGAATTCGTCGTGCCAGAGGATCCCGTCGAGCAAGAGCGTTTTCAACGCAGGCTTATGGCCACGGCAAGAAGCCTCAAGAAAAAACAGCAACAACTCAAAGCTGATCAAGATTTGCTAGTTAACAGATGGACTGAAGTCCTTGCGGCCGAAGAGCATAAACTCGAACGCCCCTCCAAGAGCTACCCAAAGCACAGGTTGCTACCCCAATTAGAGGAGGAAGCACTCGATGCGGCCGACCGGCCACCTCATGGCCGCGACAGAGAGGCCTCTCGGCCCTCCACTCAAGCTGCACCCCGTAGCAAGGCACGAGACTATGCGCCGGACTTACGAGATATGTTGGAGGATAAGGCTAAACAAACAAGATCGATCTACGGATCGCGTGGGCGCCCCACGGCTCGAGACGACATCCGTCACGCCGGCCACAAATTCGGCAGGGCCGAACATAGTAGACAAGGCTCACTGGAGCTACGTCATGATATAGCCCAGTACAGAGGCGCCGCACGCCCACTCTGCTTCATAGACGAAATAATGGATCATCAAATCCCCGAGGGTTTCAAACCTGTAAACATCGAATCATATGATGGCACAACAGATCCTGCGGTATGGATTGAGGATTATCTCCTTCATATCCATATGGCCCGCGGCGACGATTTCCACGCCATCAAATACCTCCCACTCAAGCTTAAAGGACCAGCTCGGTATTGGCTTAACAGCTTGCCAACAGGATCAATCAGTTGTTGGGAGGACATGGAAGCCGCATTCCTCGACAATTTCCAGGGCACTTATGTGCGACCCCCAGACGCCGATGACCTAAGCCACGTAATTCAGCAGCCAGATGAATCAGCCAGGCAATTTTGGACACGGTTCTTAACAAAGAAAAATCAAATAGTCGACTGTCCGGACGCTGAGGCCCTAGCAGCCTTCAAGCACAATATCCGTGACGAGTGGCTAGCCCGGCACCTTGGACAGGAAAAGCCAAAATCTATGGCAGCACTCACGACACTCATGACCCGCTTTTGCGCGGGAGAAGACAGCTGGCTTGCTCGTAGCAACAATATAACCAAAAACCCTGGTAATTCAGACACCAGGGACAGTGGTGGCAGGTCGCGCCGAACCAAGCAGAAGCGCCGCATTAACGGCAACAATGCTGAGGATACGGCAGTTAATGCCGGATTCAGAGGCTCTAAATCCGGTCAGCGGAAGAAACCATTCAAAAGGAATCCCAGGGGCCTGTCCAGTTTGGACCTAATACTCGACCGCTTATGCCAGATACATGGCACCCCCGAAAAGCCGGCCAATCACACCAACAGGGATTGTTGGGTGTTCAAGCAGGCAGGCAAGCTAAACGCCGAAAACGAAGACAAGGGGCTGCATAGCGATGACGACGAGGAGCCCCGGCCGCCGAACAACAGGGGACAGAAGGGTTTTCCCCCACAAGTGCGGATGGTGAACATGATATACGCAACCCACATCCCCAAGAGGGAGCGGAAGCGCGCGTTAAGGGACGTATACGCGATAGAGCCAGTCGCCCCAAAGTTCAACCCATGGTCCTCCTGCCCGATCACCTTTGATCGAAGGGACCACCCCACTAGCACCCGTCACGGCGGCTTCGCCGCATTGGTTCTAGATCCAATTATTGACGGATTTCATCTCACTAGAGTCCTTATGGACGGCGGTAGCAGCCTGAACCTGCTTTACCAGGATACAGTGCGGAAAATGGGCATAGATCCCTCGAGGATTAAGCCCACCAAAACGACCTTTAAAGGCGTAATACCAGGTGTAGAGGCCAACTATACAGGCTCAGTCACACTTGAAGTGGTCTTCGGATCTCCGGATAATTTCCGAAGTGAGGAGTTAATCTTCGGCATAGTCCCGTTTCGTAGTGGTTATCACGCACTGCTCGGGCGAACCGCATTTGCTAAGTTCAATGCGGTACCGCATTACGCATACCTTAAGCTCAAGATGCCAGGCCCTCGAGGAGTAATTACGGTCAATGGAAACACCGAACGCTCCCTCCGAACGGAGGAGCACACGGCGGCCCTTGCGGCGGAAGTTCAAAGCAGCCTCTTTAGGCAGTTCTCCAGTCCGGCCACTAAACGACCGGACACCGTCAAGCGCGCCCGGAGTAACCTACAACAAGACCGCCTGGCATGATCCGAGCAGGCGTAGCAATGCGGCCCCAACCCCAACCCTCGCAAAAAGGCGACACCAGTACTTCGCGTACATAACTACGCTCTAGAGATACCATGGGCACAGGGGGAGGGGCACCATCACGGCACACCCAAAACACGGCTCCAACCGTACCAGGGGCTGCTGATTTTTTAATTTTCTCTTACTTTCAAGACTCCATTCTTCGGACGGCCTGTTCGGCAGTTCAATTGCCGCACAAACGATGCAAGAGCCAGGGAAGCAGACAAGCCACGCCGCATTACGGAACTCCCAGGTGGTCTCTATCACGAGCAGTATACCTGTTTCGCACATTATTCCACAGCTTGCCCCTGGAGCGGACATGTTACATAATCCAACCTTTTGCTTATCGCTTTATCTGTATCGTTCTGCTTTGATCGCAGTTCTTTTTAATAAACAATGCATAGCTTTTGTCTATTTTTGCATTACTCTTTTTCATTTATTTATATATGTTCCTTAATGACATGTTGCACCCGTACACTTTGGTACGGCCAAAATACGCCAGGGGCTTCAGTACCCCTCAACATGGTGTGAGAAGTTCGAACACTTCAACAAGTGCGGCACCCCGAGCTTATAGCATTATATGCATCGGCTTCGAATCATGTCTTGGATCAATAGTTGGGTTTGCCCGACTCCTATGTTTTGGTGCCTTACATTCCGCTATATCGGCTAAGGTAGCACTAGGAGAACCACTGCGATTGTGCCCCAGTTGAGCTGGGTCGAGGACCTCAGTGGAGAAAGCTAAAACTGACCGTCATGATGAGGCGAGAGCTGGTCACTGTTCGAGAGGTCTTTTCGAGTCCTTAAAGACTTATGCCGCTTAGGGCGAGGAGCCGACTCTGTCCGGCCAAGGCGTGGATAGCGCCCCGAACTCGGTCTTCCGAATACCAGGGGCTTCGCCGAAATTTAAAATTATAGAATTCTATGGCTAAGTGAGAGTGTTCACGCATTATAGTCCGATTGCCTTGTTCGTTGGGCTGAGCGCCTCCCTCGAAGGACGCAAACATGGGAAAAAGAGCCCTCAGGTTTATCCCCGAACACCCCAACACTAGCGGCATTGGGGCAGAAGCCGACGACTCGCCATCTCTCAAAATTGATAAACAGCCCCACCGAAGGTAATATTTTAAATTCAAACAGCATTGCTTAAGCGCATATGAACAAGTTTTCAGCGCACAGGATAAAACAAGCGAGTTTTACTCAAAAATTACATCCATCGAACATTCCTTCGCCACAAGGCAGGCACCCTTCATAACATCTTTATAATAATTTTCGGGCTTGCGATGCTCTTTCCCCCGTGGTGGCCCATCCTTCACAAGCTTCTCCTCATCCAGCTTGCCCCAGTGCACCTTTGCACGGGCAAGGGCCCTACGGGCACCTTCAATGCAGACGGAGCGCTTGATGACTTCGAGCCTTGGACAGGCCTCCACTAGCCGCCGCACCATCCCGAAATAGCTCCCAGGCTGAGCCTCTCCAGGCCACAGCCGAACTATGATGCCCTTCATGGCCTGTTTGGATGCCTTGTGGAGCTCGACCAGTTGCTTCAACTGGTCACTCAGGGGCACGGGATGTCCGGCCTCAGCGTACTAAGACCAGAACACCTTCTCCATCGAGGTGCCCTCCTCGGCTCGATAGAATGCGGCGGCATCAGATACACTCCGGGGAAGATCTGCGAACGCGCCTGGAGAACTCCGGATTCGGGTAAGTAACAAGTAACTCATGCTTATGTGTTTACTTGGCATAAAGAATGCCTTACCCGCCGCTATCTTCTTCACCTCATCCAACTCCTAGAGGGTCTTCTAGGATTCGGCCTTGGCAGACTTGGCACTTTCAGTAGCCGCCGCGAGCTCGGACGCTCGCGCCCTTGAGTCACGCTCCAAACTCTCATGTTTTTCCATGAGAGCTTGGAGCTCTTGCCGCACCTTGCCAACCTCGGCCTCATACTTTTCTCGCTCAGTGCGCTCCGCGGCCGATCTCTTCTCGGCCTCGAGCAGCGCTTGCTTCAGGGTCACCACCTCAGACGTGGCCCCTACAATAGCCACGATAATCTTGTCATTTTTTGCAATTGCACCTTTTTATATATACATATATTTTATTTAAATAAGGTATTTCTTACCTTCATTGTCCTCGAGCTGCTTCTTGGCACGTCAGAGCTCTTTCTCGGACCGCTCGAGGTTCTGCTTTAGCACGTCCACTTCCGCAGTCAGTGCGGCGGACGCCAGCAGGGAAGCCTGCACATGCATATTGACTCTTTTTAGACTCCTGCGATTTTTTATTTGATCCTCTATTTGGCTTTTCTTTCCGAACGCCAAACAGAGCATCAGGGCTATTGTCTATGCGGTAATGTTATTTACACATTCTTTACTTACCTCAAAGCCTGTTAAAAGGCTTGTACAAGCTTCAGTCAGTCCGCTCTTGGCGGACTGAACCTTCTGGATCACTGCACTCATAATAGTGCGGTGCCCCTCGTCGATGGAGGCGCCTTGGAGCGCCTCCAACATATTGTCCGGCGCCTCCGGTTGGACGGAGGTCATCGGCATGGCGGGCCTGCTCCTCTTGGAAGGAGGTCCCCCGCCGGACTCTGGAACCTTTGAAGGTTCTGGAGCGGTGTCCGGCCTAGGGCCGAACTTGGAGCCCTGGGGGGTTTCGTCCCCTTCACTCCTGGAGTCCGGGAGGTCGCCTTGCGGCGCCTCCAGTACCACCTCCTCCCAGATTGGAACCTGTTGGGACAACACTTCGGTGTCATCCGTAGGGCGGGGGGAGGAAGCCGTCGGCAGCGAGTTCACGTCCGACGAGTCCAGTGAGCCGCTCGACGACGCGTCGAGCCGGTCTTTGGGTGGGCTGCATAAACATATTCGACATAAGGGAAAGCTGTGCAATAAACGAATACTATGAAATCACTCCGGTATTCGGATACTTACGATTTCACCAGGGGCTTGGCCCTGGGCGGCCACTCTTCTTCGCCGTCGTCGGCGTTGGTGGAGTAGTCCGGAGGAGGGGTTCTCCCTCTCTTGGACCCCTCGGCCTCCCCTATTGGGGCGGCCTTCCTTTTCTTCCCTTCCCTCGCTGGAGAGGGAGGGGTCTCTTCTTCCTCCTCCTCATCTTCGTGGGAGGAGTGCGTCTTGGATTCGTCGGATGATGAATCTGACACCTCCGGGCGCCGGGCACTCTTTCGAGTCCCCGTGGCCTTCTTCTCCGGCACCACATAGGGTGCCGGAACCAGCAGCTTCGCCAATTGAGCGTCTGATGGGCCTTCGGGCAAAGGAGCCGGACAAGTTGATCTGTCCGGACGTCACCTGCCAATCCTGTCAAAGGAAAGGGAGCTTAGATCCCGCATGGAGTCAAACTATGAAACACTGATACCCTGTAAAAGGAAAAAGACAGCTTACCGCAAGAGCGTAACGTTGTGCAATGAATCCGCGATCCTCAGTAGCGGATGCGGGAGCCACGACGCCCTTGAAAAGCACCTTCCAGGCATCTTCGTACATCGTGTCGAAGAGCCTGCTCAGAGTTTGGTGCCGTGCTGGGTCGAACTCCCACAGGTTGAAAGCCCGTTGTTGACACGGGAGGATCAAGCGGATGAGCATAACCTGGACTACGTTGACAAGTTTAAGCTTCCTGTCCACCAGGGTTTTGATGCATGTTTGGAGTCCGGTTAGCTCTCCTTTTTTACCCCACGACAGGCCCGTCTCTTTCCAGGACGTGAGCCACGTTGGGGGTCCGGACCAGAACTCAGGGGGTGCGACCCATTTGGCGTCGCGCGGTTCGGTGATGTAAAACCACCCCGATTGCCACCCCTTCAGGGTCTCCACAAAGGAGACCTCGAGGCATAGGACGTTGGCCATCTTGCCAACCATGGCGCCTCTGCACTCCGCCTGGTTGCCGCACACCACCTTTGGCTTGACGTTGAAGGTCTTGAGCCATAGGCCGAAATGGGGGTGGATGCGGAGGAAAGCCTCGCACACGACGATAAACGCCGAGATGTTGAGGACAAAATTCAGGGACAGATCGTGGAAATCCGGGCCGTAGTAGAACATGAGCCCCCGGACAAATGGGTGGAGAGGGAAGCCCAGTCCACGGAGGAAATGGGGGAGGAACACCACCCGCTCATGGGGCCTAGGGGTGGGGATGAGCTGCCCCTTTTCGGGGAGCCGGTACGCGATGTCGTTAGACAGGTATCCGGCCTTCCTCAGCTTTTTGATATGTCCCTCCGTGACGGAGGAGACCATCCACTTGCCTCCCGCTCCGGACATGGCTGGAGAAGGTTGAGGTGAGGAGTGCGGAATTGGGTGCTGGAGCTCGAGTGCGCAAGAATGGATAGGCGAAGGAGGAAGAGGGCGTAGGTGAAAAGGTGGATCCTTATCCCCTTATATGGGTGGACGCAACTACATGTCCCCACCAGCCCGGTAAAGCTCGCTTATCTCCCAAGCGTCGTAATCAAAGGCGCGGTTGGGTTACCCACGCCCGTATTAACGAGAATCCCAGAATAAGGGGACACGATCTCTGCTTTAACAAGACATGCCAAGGAAACCGCCTCGCATAACGCGCTGAGATGGGACAGTAAAATGGTTCGAATAAAAGCTTGGCCATGGTGTGATGTCACACTATGGAGTGCGTCAGCAGATTAGATTTGTGTAAATATCATTCTCTCTATGGAAATATGTGGAAACTTATTTTGCAGAGCCGGACACTACCTTTGTGTTCAAAATCTTCTATGAAGTACTTGGAGGAGGAACCCGCCTTGCAATGCCGAAGACAATTTGCGCACCGGACTCGTCGTCATTGAAGCCTGGTTCAGGGGCTACTGAGGGAGTCCTGGATTAGGGGGTGTCCGGATGGCCGGACTATACCTTCAGCCGGACTCCAGGACTATGAAGATACAAGATTGAAGACTTCGTCCCGTGTCCAGAAGGGACTTTCCATGGCGTGGAAGGCAAGCTTGGCGATACGGATATTCAGATCTCCTAGCATTGTAACCGACTCTATGTAACCCTAACCCTATCCGATGTCTATATAAACAGGAGGGTTTTAGTCCGTAGGACAACATACACATCAACAATCATACCATAGGCTAGCTTCTAGGGTTTAGCCTCACTGATCTCGTGGTAGATCAACTCTTGTAATACCCATACCATCAATATTAATCAAGCAGGACACAGGGTTTTACCTCCATCGAGAGGGCCCGAACCTGGGTAAAACTTCGTGCCCCTGCCTCCTGCTACCATCCGGCCTAGATGCACAGTTTGGGACCCCCTACCCGAGATCCGCCGGTTTTGACACCGACAGCGACCAAAGACACCCGCTCTGCAATGAGAGCAATGAAGGAGGAGCTGCGTCAAGCCGGGGATATCGTGGTTGGGAAGCCCTTTATGCTGCGGATGAAGTTCAGAGATCCTAGGTACGCCCCTTTGGACCGGCTGTGGAGTTCTGCGGACGCATATCGAAGCCTGACTATCTACCAGATCCTGC
This sequence comes from Triticum urartu, assembly GCF_056163025.1. Taxonomy (NCBI): domain Eukaryota; kingdom Viridiplantae; phylum Streptophyta; class Magnoliopsida; order Poales; family Poaceae; genus Triticum; species Triticum urartu. Next base: position 300,214,572 of record NC_141877.1, read on the forward strand.
CGAAGGGCACAAGATCGTAGCTGAGGTATCAAGCTAAATGTCGAAGTCCACACGGAACTACTAGCGAGACTGACGTCTCTCTGCAAAACATAAAATAGGCAAACGTGAGTACAAATGTACCCAACAAGACTTACATCAGAACTATCTACATATGCATCAGTATCAATAAGGGGGTGGTGGAGTTTAACTACAGCAAGCCGGCTTTGACTCAGTGGCTATCCTGAACTACGACTGCAAGCAACTCTTTTGAGATGGCGCACACGAGTCCACATATTCACCATCCAATACACCACTATGGATCCACTCCCGTCTCCCTACGAGAAGGCCATCCATAACACTCACACTTATCTTGCGAGTCTTAGAGTATCCACTTTCACTTGTCTATGAACTGTTATAGGCAACCCAGAAGTCCATTACCGCGGACACAGCTATTCGAATAGATGATGTTAACCCTACAGGGGTGTACTTCTTCACACACGCTCTCACCACTTACCGCCGTTTACACACCATGTACTCGGCAACCTTCAAGCGGAAGCCCAACGAGGGTGTCGGCCACGGCCTACCTAAACACTCAAGTCTCTAGTCCAGGTTTATCGCCTATCCAGGTTCCATCTGCAGGGAGTCCGGCCGAGGTTTCCACATACGGCCCCAGACGATGTGTACAGGGTTCCGAGACACCAAACGGGCGCCCGGCATGCCCGGCTACGGTGTATCTACCGCATCATAGCCCACCCCTAGGGTCAGCGCTACGCACGGCCGCCAACACATATCCTATAAACACCAGAAACTAGTTGCAACTCCTGGACAGGGGACAAGGGTGATCAAGAAGCCGAGAGGGTCCATTGGTTTCGGGCCCAATGTGTGGTAGTAACTATTTCATGGATCACAAACACAGAACTCAGTTCCTAAGGACGGTTTCAATGAGACAACCCACCATGTACTCCTACATGGCCTCTCACCGCTACCTTTACCAAATCGTGTTCACACACTTAGCTCACACACAATAGGACATGTTCATCACTGTTCCAATTCATCCCCGATGAATTAGACCTGACTCAACTCTAAGCAGTAGCAGGCATGAAAAATAAGCATGAATGAGTAGGCACATCAGGGCTCAAACAACTCCTACTCATGCTAGTGGGTTTCATCTATTTACTGTGGCAATGACAGGTCATGCAGAGGAAAGGGGTTCAACTACCGCAACATGTAACCGTTGAATCGTTGTTGTCCTAATGCAGTAAAAGAGAGCAGGAGCAAGAGAGTGGGATTGTATCGGAATGAACAAGGGGGTTTTGCTTGCCTGGCACTTCTGAAGATATTACAGCTCTTCATCGGTGTCATCGAACTCATCGTCGGAAGCACGTCTATCGAGAGGGGACGAATACCGGCAACAGAGAGGGAGAGCACAATCAATGCAATGCAACAATATGATGCATGATCATGACATGGCAATATGCTGTGATTTGGGCTAATGCAACAGAAAGTCATTTTAATTGAGGGAGAATTCAAAACTATATCAATTCCAACTCCAAACCTATTATGAAATTTGCCCTAATCATGTTTCATCCTAAACAGTGAGGTTAACTTGCTCAAACATGCATGAAAATGGTACAGATGGATTCCTTGAATTTTTCTGATAATTTTTCATATATAATTTCATTTGGAGTTACGGTTGATTTTCTATGATTTTTAGAAGTTTAGGCAATTTTTTGGAATTCCTGAATTATTTTTAATCTAGAAATGACTTATTGCGTCAGCACTGCGTCATGCCTGCGTCAGAAAGTCAACAGCAGCGTTCTAGGTCAAACCTAACCAGTGGGGTCCACTGGTCAGTGACACAATGCTGATCAGTGTCAATGACAGGTGGGGCCTGGTCAACGGTGACGTGGCCAGGTCAAACTGACCTGTGGGCCCGTGGGGTTAGTTTAGTCCAAACAGGAGCTAAGCAGTGTTAATTAGGCCGTGGGGCCCAGTAGTCAGTGGCTCTGGGGAGGGTTAGCTGGCGGTGATTAGTGCTAATCACGCGGCCACGTCGGCTCGCCGGAGTCCCACCGGCAGCGACCAAATCTACGGCGGAAGCTCGCCGGGGCTGCGCTATAGGCGGCGTATGGACGCGCGAAGGCCACTAGAAGGTAGCTCGAGCACGCCCGCATCTAGCTAGCCACACGGGAGGCCGCATGGTCGCCGGAATCAACGACGGCGAGCGCATCCGCGGTGGCCCGAGTTCGGACGTGGAAGGGGTCGACGCTACGGTGCACTAGAGGGGAAATCGAATGGTGCTGCGGGCTCCCGGGAGTGCGGCGAACACGGTGACGCGCTCAGGCGCAAGCTGGGGTGGCCCTGGCCATGGCGGTGAGGAACTACGGCGGCGATGAGCTCTCGGGTCCGGTGGTTAGTGCGGCTACGGCATGCAAACGAGGAAGAGAGGAGAGGGGAAACGACAAGGTGCTCACGGCGAGGCCGTCGGGGTGCTCAGCAGGCTCGGGGACGCGTCGAGGAGGGCACACGGTCGCCGGTGATCTCGGCGGACCGAGGAAGAAGAAGGCGTCGGGGTCGGTGCTTGGAGGCGTCCGGCGTCGCGGGAGTCGTCGAGGAGGCGTAGACGATGGAGGCGGAGCTCACGGGCACGTCAGAGGGGCGAGGGGTGGCTCTGGTGATGACTACGGCGAACGGCGACGAGGATGGCGCTCGGCCATCGCAGGAGAGGGTGACGGAGACGAGGGGGAGAGAGGGGAGGGGTGCAGGGGGGTGCTGGGCATCTTCGTGGCGCTCGGATGGGGACGAGGAGGCAGCAGGAGGTGGAAGCAGGAGGTGGCTGCGGGTGCGCGCGCCGGCGACACGCCTCTGCCTACTGGCAGAGGTGGGTGACGACTGGCACAAGCCAGGTGGGCTGGGCCAGCACAGGTGAGGCCCGGGTGGGTTTCTCTCTCTCTCTTTATTTTTCTTTTCTATTTTTCTGTAATCTTTGTGGCTTTTCTAAAAATACCTAGACCCTTTCAAAACTCACCAAACTGAACATGCCCACTTTATAGAATATATCCAACATGGAACATTTCAGTTTAGGATTACTTGGGCATTTAAAATATTTACTAGCATTTAAATGCCCAAATTCAAATAACATATGATTTAATGCAGTGACCTTTGGATGACCTAGAAAGTTTTGCACCATTTTTGTCAGAGGTTTTAGACCAAGACAAAGATGATGAACATTTTGAAGGGCATTTCAGGATCATTGAAAAAAAAATTTAGTAACCCTAGTTGGATTAAGTGGTGCTGGGGGTTTCTGCCATCCCCATTTCAACTTAAGAGAAATTTAAACATGATGCAACACAAGACTAGCTAACCCAGAGCAGACCAGAAGTAGGGATGTGACAGACCACAAGCGCAAGGCCCCGCAGCCGGCAGGTCGCGACTGTTGAAGCCCAGCAGCCGGATGGGCAGCCTCCGCCCAAGCGACAGAAAGGCGGCAAGCCAAACTGGTTGCCGGCCTTCTCCTACAAGCAGACTCTGGATGGACCTTGCAAGTTCCATAGAGGCGCGAAGCCGTTGAATCACACCACCCGGAAGTGCCACTGGCTCACCAGGATCGCCAAGGGAGACGGCCTCCTGCCTCCCCCGCCTGCTGGGCAGCCGGCTCCGCCTCCGCCCCAGCAGCCAGCTGTCAGGCCAGTCGGCGCAGTACAAGACGAATACCCTAAAGAACATGGAGCCTACATGGTGTTTACCAGTATGGTTGATGATCGACGCAGCAGGCGGCTGCAGCGACAAGAGGTGAATGCGGTAGCATCAGAGACGCAAGAGTTCATGCACTGGTCCGAGAAGCCCATCAGCTGGAGCAGGTCTGACCACGCAGAGGTGATGCCAAGTCCGGGCTCCTATGCCTTGGTCTTGGACGCCACCTTTGCTACGGATAGACGAGCCGCGCGTTTCTCGCGGGTTCTGATAGACGGAGGCAGCAGCATCAATATCTTGTACAAGGACACCATGGAGAAGTTAGGAATCAAGCAAAGACAGCTTCAGAACAGCCGGACTGTGTTCCACGGCATTGTTCCTGGGCTTTCCTGCTCACCAATCGGCAAGATCCTGATGGACGTCTTCTTTGGAGACAAAGATCACTTCCGCCGAGAGTCTATTTGGTTTGAGGTGGTGGACCTCGAGAGCCCATACCATGCGCTACTCAGCCGACCCGCCTTGGCCAAGTTCATGGCGGTCCCCCACTACGCCTACCTCAAGATGAAGATGCCCAGTTCCAGGGGAATTCTCACTGTGGCCGGCGACTACCGGAAGTCGTCTGCCTGCGCGGCTGAGAGCAGTCGGCTGGCCGAGTCCCTGGTAATCGCGGCCGAGAAGCGGCTCCTTGAGCGAGTTGTGGCGATGGCCGGCAAGCAGCCAAAGGTACCGCCCAACCCGAAGGAGTCGGAGGCTGAAGGTTCGTTCAAACCGGCCAAAGAGACAAAGAAGATACCCTTGGATCCGGAGCACCCAGAGAGGTACGCTGTCGTAGGTGCAAACCTCGACAGCAAATAGGAAGGCGAGCTCGTCGATTTCCTCCGTGAGAATCGGGACATCTTCGCATGGTCCCCCAAAGACATGCCAGGTGTACCGACGGAATTCGCCGAGCACAAGTTACATGTCCGATCTGATGCAAAGACGGTCAGGCAGCCCCCGCGCCGCCTATCAGAAGAGAAGAGAAGAGCTGTCTGAGAAGAGATAGCCCGACTCCTAGCAGCCGGCTTCATTATGGAAGTGTTCTTTCCAGAATGGCTAGCAAATCCGGTCCTGGTACTGAAGAAGAACAAACAGTGGTGAATATGTATTGACTACACGAGCCTCAACAAGGCCTGCCCCAAGGACCCGTTTGCTCTACCAAGAATCGATCAGGTGATAGACTCCACAGCCGGATGCGAGCTGTTGAGTTTTTTGGATGCATACTCAGGATATCACCAGATCAAGCTGAACCCGGCTGACAGACTGAAGACCGCCTTCATCACGCCGTTTGGAGCTTTCTGCTACCTCACCATGACGTTTGGCTTAAGGAATTCCAGCGCCACCTTTCAACGTTGCATGCAGAAGTGCCTCCTCAAGCAGCTCGGTAGGAACGCCCACGTCTACGTGGATGACGTGGTGGTGAAGATGGAAAAGCGTGGAACACTGCTGGAAGACCTCAAGGAGACCTTTGAGAACCTGTGCCGATTCCAGATCAAGCTCAATCCCGAGAAGTGTGTCTTCGGAGTACCAGCCGGCCAGCTCCTTGGCTTCCTGGTCTCTGAACGCGGCATCAAATGCAACCCCATAAAGATCAAGGCCATTGAGAGAATGGAGGTACCCAGTCGACTGCTGGATGTGCAAAAGTTCACTGGCTGCTTGGCGTCCATCAGCCAATTCATCAGTCGGCTGGGCGAGAAAGCTCTCCCCTTATACCAACTCATGAAGAAGACCACTTTTTTCGAGTGGAACCATAAGGCGGACGAAGCTTTTCTCCAGTTGAAAAAGATGCTGACTACTCCACCCGTCCTGGCGGCTCTGACTCCCAAGGAACCTATGCTCCTGTACATCGCTGCCACCAGCCGGGTAGTCAGCACGGTCATTGTAGTGGAACGCAAGGAGGAAGGCAAGGCACTACCTATCCAGAGACCGGTATATTACCTGAGCGAAGTACTGTCGACCTCCAAGCAGAACTACCCCCAGTACTAGAAGATGTGCTATGGCGTACACTTTACTGCCAAGAAATTGAAGCCTTACTTTCAAGAGCATCCGATCACTATGGCCTGCACGGCCCCACTTGCCGAGATCATTGGTAGCCGAGATGCTTCTGGCCGAGTGGCCAAGTGGGCCATAGAGCTGGCTCCCTACACCATCCACTACCAGCCCCGCACCGCTATCAACTCACAAGCACTGGTCGACTTCCTCGTCGACTGGGCCGAGACCCAGTACCTACCTCCAGCGCCTGACTCCACCCGTTGGCGGATGCATTTCGACGGCTCCAAGATGCGCACCGGCTTGGGAGCCGGCGTCGTCCTCACCTCTCCTAAAGGCGACAAGCTCAAATACGCACTGCAAATCCATTTTGCCGCCTCCAACAACGTCGCCGAGTATGAGGCGCTGATTCACGGGCTCCGACTTGCCAAAGAACTTGGCATCCGCCGGATCTTGTGTTATGGCGACTCAGACTTAGTGGTCCAGCAGTCATCTGGCGACTGGGACGCGAAAGATGCAAACATGGCGAGTTACCGTTTCCTCGTGCAGCAACTCAGCGGGTATTTCGAAGGGTGCGAGTTCCTCCATGTGCCAAGAAACGACAACGACCAAGAAGACGCCTTGGCACGAATCGGCTCTACCCGCCAAGCAATACCATCCGGCGTCGCCCTTCAACGCCTCCTCAAGCCGTCTATCAAGCCTTCACCAGAATCAGACTCCATCTTTGTGCCGGCTCCTCCCGAAGACGTCGGATCCGACTCCAGAGCCCCGGCAGACGGTACGGGGATTTTGGCAGATGGCTCCAAAGCCGCCATAGTCGAACCCGGCCCGGGGACTGCGGCGGCGGACTCGAAGACTCCAGAACTCGACCCAAGGGCCGCGCCAGACGGCCTGGGGACTTCATTAACCCAGCAAGCGGTTGTTGACTCCAACCCGCCGCCTCCCAGCCCAACCGCCCTCGTCCAAGTCGCAGTTCTGGCAGTCGAAGAAATAGCAGCACCCTCATGGGCCCAGCCCATCCTCAAATTCCTGGTGAGCAAAGAGCTGCCGACTGATGAGACCTCAGCTCGGCAAATACAACATCGAGTGGCAGCCTACACCATGATCAACAGAGAGCTGGTCAGGCGCGGCGTCGCTGGTGTCTACCAGCGCTGTGTAGAGCCAGAGCAAGGCCAAGCAATTCTCAAAGACATCCATCAAGGCGAGTGCGGTCACCATGCGGCTTCAAGAGCACACGTTGCCAAAGCCTTTCGACACGGTTTCTTCTGGCCGACTGCCTTAGAAGAGGCCAAGGAGTTGGTCCAAAAATGCAAAGGGTGCCAGAAGTTCAGCTCCAAGCCGCACCAGCCGGCTTCTGCACTCAAGACCATCCCCATTGCCTGGCCTTTCGCAGTTTGGGGTCTAGACATGGTGGGACCATTCAAGACAGCACGAGGTGGCTTAACTCACTTACTTGTCGCAGTGGACAAGTTCACCAAGTGGATAGAAGCGAAGCCAATCAAGAAGTTGAACGGTCCGACTGCCGTGACTTTCATCTCCGATATCACAATTCGGTACGGCATACCACACAACATCATCACCGACAACGGCACAAATTTTTCCAAAGGCGCCTTGGCCCGTTTTTGCGCAACACAGGGCATCCGACTGGACCTAGCGTCCGTCGCCCATCCACAGTCAGACAGCCAGGTGGAGCGAGCAAACGGCCTCATCCTGGCCGGCATCAAACCCCGGCTGATCGAGCCTCTGGAGCACTCGGCTGGCTGCTGGCTCGATGAGCTACCAGCCGTCCTCTGGAGTCTGCACACGACTCCAAACAAGTCAACTGGCTTCACGCCTTTCTTCCTTGTCTACGGTGCCGAAGCCGTCATCCCAACGGACATAGAGTTCGACTCCCCACGAGTCACCATGTACACCGAGGAGGAAGCAGAAGAAGCACGACAAGACGGCGTCGATCTGCTGGAAGAGGGCCGGCTGTTGGCACTCAGCTGGTCCAGCATCTACCAGCAGAGCCTGCGCCAATACCACAACAGGAAGGTCAGTCCAAGATCTTTCCAAGAAGGCGACCTTGTGCTTCGGCTGATCCAGCGAACAGCCGGCCAGCACAAGTTGTCGGCGCCTTGGGAAGGCCCTTTCATCATCAGCAAGGTGCTCGGCAACGACTCCTACTACTTGATCGACGCTCAGAAGCCCCGAGCACGCAAGAGGGACGACTCCGGAAGGAGACAGAGCGGCCATGGAATGCAAATCTCCTCCGAAGATTTTACAGTTGATGCAGTATGTACCACGCCACCTTTTGTATTAAAGTACCAAGACTTCGGGCCCCCCGAGACGAGCTCGGGGACTGCCCTCTTTTGTATGTATGATAAAAATCATGCCTACAAGTATGTTACTCTTCATATGCCGCTTGGCACCGGGCTCGACAAGTCGGCCCGGGGACTTGCCGCCTTGCACTGTGAAATGCTTCCTGCAGCCGGACAAGTAGTGTGTAACACCTAAACCGTCTCCTGTTAGAAGCCGCAGCTCGCAGAGCGACTGTACAGTGGGCAGAAGTAAGGTAGAATGGGCGTTCGCATGAAAAATGGCTAAGGACTCAAAGCATAAAACATAGCTCAAGACGGCTTCCAGCCTTTTTTTGCAAACCGACTCTCGAATAGTCGGATTGCCGCCTTCTATTCAACTTGCTCAAAAACTCTTAAAAACGGCTAAGTACTTGCCTTCCCAAAGTAGCCAAGCATTTGATCCAGCGGCAGTCCGCAGAGCGGCTCTCCAATTGGCAAGGCAGGCAACTAAGAGAAAGTGGCAAAGAAAAAAAATCCAAAAGAGCAATGAGCAAGAAAAGATAGAACTCGGATAAATATATTTACATAACGTAGGCCCTTGGCCGAATCTTCGAGCAGAAGTTCAAAACACACCCCGCGGGTGGAATTGTGCGAATTAACAAGTTCTTAAAAGACTACTGAAGCAGATAAATAAAGATAAAGCGGCAGCTTAGTAAGCAGCAGACGGATTTGGAGGGTCGGAGGAGGCGGCAGCGTCAGGCGTCGGGACGGCCGGCTGGGTAGTCTCGGCTTGATCGCCTCCGGCGGCAGTCGGCTCGGTCGCACGTGGCTCGTTGCTGGAGGCGCGGTCGAGCTGAGGCTGGCCGTCTGCTCCGTCTTCTGGTGCCTCCATCTCGCCTCCGTCCTCCGCCTCGCCTTCCTCCTCGACACTGGAGCCAATCACCTCCGCCGAGCCCTCGTCGTAGTCTGGGTTCATCCCAAACCACTCCGGCGGTACCTCCTTGCCGTCTTCAGACCGCTCGGGGACGAAGATGCTGGTGTCGGTGTACTCGGCGATCGCCGCAGCACATTTGACGAGGGCGTCTTCCGCAGCTGCCAGCTCCGGCTGGGCCTCCGACTGAAGTGTGGCCAGCCGGTCTAGATCCAGCCCCGGATACCACGCCTTGACGAACTCCAAGGCCCGGCGCGCTCCAGCTCGGGCCGAAGAACCCTTCCAGGCCTCAAGATGACCAGCCGCGACCTCTAGCCAGTCGTCCGTCAGGCTGGGGGTGCGCGGAGCCTGCATGTCCGGCCACAGGGCAGCAATCGCCTGGGCACCGACACGCTGAAGCCGGCGCAGCATCCGGTGAGTCGGCCGAAGGCGAGCCTCGATGCTCAGGATGTGCTCGTCAAGGGTTCGGGGGGCGTCGGCGGCAATCTCTGCACCCTCTGCCCTCCGACCTTCACGGTCAGCCTCGATGGCTTGGATGGCGGCCTGCGAGTGCCCAGGAAAGAAGTCTGCCAAGACGGAAGAAACGAAGAAGCAAGTCAAAAACCAGGAGTCGGCACGACTTATAATCGGCAGCTCGAAGAAAGAAAGTAAAGAAACTCACCATCAACGATGTCTTCAATCTCATGGAAGCCGGAGGCCAGCATCGCCTCCTTGTCAGACCAGGAGGAGCGCTCGCTCGCGAACTCGGCCAGGAGGGCAATTTCCGTCTCTTCCGCCTCCCTCTGCGTCTTTGCAAGAAGCTCCCTCTGCTCTGCCAATTGAGTGGCCAGCAGATCGCGCTCTGTGGTGAGCTCGCTGCACTCCTCCCCTTTGGTGTGCAATGTGGAGTTGGCTTCGCTCAGCTACTGCTGAAGAGCAGTGTTGGCTCCTGAAAAGAAGGAAGAAGGAAGGCGTTAAGTCATCAATAAAGAAGGTCGCCGGGGAGATCCGGCCCGACTGCTCAGCAGTCGGCCCGAATCTCGGGGACTACAGCCCGCGGGTGCGCTAGCGCGCCCCTGCAAAGAAGAAAAATGACTTACTCCAGCTCTCCGACAAATCGGCGGTCCGCTTGCCCAGCTCTTCAACGTTACGGTTGAAGGCAGTGACGCGGAGGTTGTGGTAATCCTGCGTCAAGCATTTCAGACAAAAAGTTAATACCCAGAGTTCATCAATTGGAGTTCCGGGCCGCCTGCTCAGCAGCCAGCCCGAAACTCGGGGACTACACCCAGTGGGTGCGCTGGCGCGCCCCCACAGAGGGGAACAAGAAAACAAGGACCAAAGGAAAAAACATACCCGGACGGCTGCCCGCGATGCCAGGTACGCCTTGGTGCAATTCCGGAGAGCATCGCCCTCAACACGAAGCTTCGCCTGGACGTCCAGAAGCGCCTGGTTCAGCGGCCCTGTGCCGCCTCCTCGCACCCACCCAATGGGCGTGGCACTCGTCGCTTCGGCGTCTGGGATCGCCGAGCTGGCGGTGCCGGCCTCCAGGGGGCGGGGTGCCGAAGTCGCCATCTCCAGACGGCGGCGTGTTGGCGAGCCGACTTGGAGGAGTAACCTCGCCACGGCCTCGTCTTTGGTCGGCGGCACCAGAGAGTCCGCTGGCTGCTTGCCTTGCGTGCTCTCAGACGGCGGCGGAGGCGGCGGCGGAACGATCACGTCCGGCGTAGAGGGGTCGCCGCCTTCCCTCTCCACGACGGGGTTCTCACTGCCGGCTTCCCTAGTCTGCCCCGTGAACTCCGGAGGCGGCGACGCAGAGTTCAGCAGGGTGACGAACACCGCCGATTGGCAGCGTACGGCCTCCTCAGCCTGCCGCTTCATCGCGGCGGCGGCTTCGGCCTCTGCCAGTTTTTTCTTGGTGGAGGCCTCCGCCCTATCGGCCTCCGCCTTCTCCAGGCGAGCGGCCTCTTCTTCGTTGCGCTTCTCCTGCGCATTCCGCTCTGTCGCCTCCCGGAGGTCAGCAGCGGGGTCAATCCGCCAAGTGGTGGCGGACGTCTCCGCTGACCCCATGATGGAGGCGGCGGTGACCCTCTCAAGAGTGAGGGGAGCCCTGAAGCGAGGGAAGCAAGAAAAAGACTCAGACAAAGCCACAAAGAAAGAATAAAGCATTGAGACAGAATACTCACGCAGAGACTAATGGCGGCTTCTTCACTTCCTTACGGAAGCGGATGGCCTTCGCAGCCACCTCGTCCCGCCGGGTCGCCGCAGCCAAACTCTTGGCTTCTTCGGCCGACTGCCGAACAAGGTCGGCATGGCCCTGCGCTTCTTCCAGCCGCCTGGAGCACCTGGCGCGGCAGAAGAGCCCGCGCCAGGCTGGCTGGCTCCTGGCCGATGGCGGGGGGCGACTTCTCCCTCGGCATCGTCGTCAGGCCAGTCGGCGAAAGTGGCCGAAGGCCTGAAGTCGCATGCTGCTCCTCCTCCTCCCTCGGCGTCGTCCTCCAGAGCCGCCGCCCCCAGATCGGGGTCGTTGACGTCGCTCTCTGCCCGGTCGGCAAGGAACTCGTGGGCCGGCCCCGAGGTGCCAGCTGGTGGATGGAGGAGGGGATTCTGACCAAAGCCGGCCGGTCAAAACAAACTTGGCGAGAAAGAAGACAATCCAAAGAAATAAAGAAAAGGCAACTCACCACGGGCGGGGGGTTGGCGCGGGAGTACGGCTCCTTGCCGAACCGCCAATCCTCCAGGAGCTTGCTGTCCGAGAGGTAGTTCACCATGAAGGCCACCTCCTCGTGAGGCATATCCTTGGTGCACATCCGACTCGGGTCGCGGTGCCCGCTCATTTGGCATATCATATGGGGGCGGCCTTGAAGCGGGAGAACTCGGCGCGCCACGAAGGCGGCCAGCAGGTCTGGACCTGTCAAGCCCTCCGACTGTGTCAGCACTCGGAGTCGCGCGATGGCGCCGGCTCCCGCAGGCGTCAGCGACTTGGCCCGGTAGGACCAGTTGGGCAGTCTCCCAGCCGGTGAGCCGGCTTCGAAAGCTGGCAGGTTGACCCAGTCGCCCCTTGCGGAGACGCTCCTGACGTAGAAGTACGATCTCTGCCACATCTTCACCGACTTTATCAGCGAGATGGAGGGGAAGGGGTTGTCGGCCCCCGACCTTCGCATGGCGATGAAAGCGCCGCATTTAGCCGGCACGCCTGCAGCCTGGGTGCCGAGCTTGGAGAAGAAGAACTCCCCCCAGAGCTCAAGGGTGGGGAGAACTCCGAGGAAGCCTTCGCACAAGGCCACGAAGGCGGACAACAGCACCACCGTGTTGGGCGTGAGGTGGTGCGGCTGGAGGCCGTAGAACTCCAGGAAGGAGCGGAAGAAGCTGCTCGCCGGCAGCCCCAACCTGCGCAGGCAGTGCGAGCGGAAGATGACCCGCACGCCCTCCTACGGCGCGGGGGAAATCTCCCCCCTCGGCGCAAGACGCACCTGCACGTGATCCTCGCCGGGGAGCCGACGAGTCTTGCGGAGGAACTCGATGTGGTCGTCATGAACTTCGGAGCCGTCCCAGGTGCCGGAGCGCACCGGGGGAGGCATGGTGGCAGAGGAAGAGCTCATCACGAGCTGATCACCGCGGCGTTCGTCGAAGTTTGGGCGCGCGGCGGTGCGAAGAAGAAGAAGAAGGAGGAGAGCGAGGGGCAATGAGGAGGAGGAGAGCGAGGAGTAGTGGGAAGGAGGGGCGCGCGTGCTCCGCCGCGCCCCCCTCTCTCCCCTACTTATAGCCTCACAGGCTGCGAAGCTGAGGGGGAGGTCGTGGGATTTACTGCGCCCACGGCCCCACGACCCCCACATTCCACGACAAAGTTACTGCGCGTAGTAACTCCACGGGAATCCCAACCGTCCACCGAGGCCGCAGCGGATCTGCTCGGGCGCCGAGGCGCGGTAGTGGCGGGCCCCGCCTACGGGCATGTCCCGTCGCGCGCGTAGGCTGGCAGTATGGCCCAGCCACGTGTTATCGCATGACAGGCCTAGAACGGGCGGCGGCCCGGAAGCTTAGCCATCACGCTACTTGGATCCCGCTGCGACGTTCGAAATATTGTGCGAGTCAGAGTTGGGCGAGTCCGACTCCTTCTAGCCGGCCCGGCAGAAGTCAATCAAGAACCATGCGTTGAGCACCCGAAAAGAGAAACTGCTGAGGCTTCTCGGCCGATCGTCCGCGGCGCCTCAACAGCTTCGGGGACTACTGTTGGAGTAATGGGCCACGGGTAGGCCAACCCGAGCCCCAGAACCTTTCAAGACATCGGGGCAGGCTGCGTCCCTCAAGACCCCAGGACGAAGAGCCGCCTTTGAGAAGTCGACGGCAAGATGGCCGACTGACCACTCATGGCCGAGTCACAGGGACGACTTCAGGGAAAGCCGACTCCTGACTGGCGACTTCCAGAGAAGCCGGCTTTGGGGAGTCAGCCTGTGACTCCAACAAACCTCATGACCTCATCAAGCGGGACGGGGCAGGGGGTGGCTACAGTGAAGCCCACTCCCGCCCCTTACCAAGGGCAGGCATGGCCACATCACGTCGTACCCCGGAAGATCTCCGTGTGGCGTGGCACTGTTGCCATGCCGGCCGTGACATCAGCACCGCAGGACCGAATCCTGCACCCACGACGGCTTGTCTGTACGGCCCAGAGGCAGCGGGTCCCACTAGTCAGTGAGACCCCAGGAGACGGCAACAGGACCACCGGTCGGACCCGTCGGGAGCCGGCCCCGGGAAGTCGGCCGAGCCCTCCCCCGGGGCCCACGCGCCATTAATCAAGATGTGATGGAGAGTGGCAATAGTGATCGCCCGCCAGGCGGCGGGGCTATTGCCACGACCCCATGACCAAGCCCGCGTCATCAGAAGCACGACTACAGTAATCAGCAGCCGGCAAGACCCGCCAGCGGCGGACGCGGCCTGTCGGCTCCGTACCAGGCCAGTCGGCGGGCCCCAGCAGTCGGTGGGGAAGACGGAGGCCAGAGACGCTGACGGCTGGGCCCGCGTCCAGCCGGATTACCATTGTACCCCTGGGGGTAGGCCTATATAAACCCCCCAGGGCACCCATGCAAAGGGTTGGAACCCATTAGCTCTAGACCAGATCATATAGGAGGGAGAGAGCTAGCCTTGCCTTCTCCTACTTCCAGAAAACAGCTCAAGGAGCAATCGTGTAAACACTTGGCCGTAGTGATCATGCGGAGACCCCGCAGAGCAGCAGTAGGGGTATTATCTCCCCGGAGAGCCCTGAAGCTGGGTAAGATTCGCCGGCGTGCATGTCTTCGCCTCATCCCGTTTCCAGGCACCGGCGACGTTCTACTCGCCCCCACCATGATAAGCCATCCTTTGGCATATGTCGCACCTAACCCCCGACATCCACGATACCGGCGAAGGGTGATAACATCCGGAAAGTTTTCCCGGAGTTAGGCATTTTCGGACAAACGAATTGGAGGGGAAGAGTTCGATGTTCGCTATGCCAGAGGCATGTGACAGATGAACGGGGGGCGTATTCTGATTCATCTCGTTGTTCTGAGCAACTTTCATGTATAAAACTTTTAAATCCGAGTTATAGATTAATTTCTATGATTTTTCAAAGATTTAAACAATATTCTGAATTTGTTATTAATTCGAAATTAAATTGCTAAAATGCTATGTGCACCCAGACCTGTGTAGACAGAGGTGTACGAGAGGGTGACATGCGGGTCCAGGGGGTCCCAGTTGACCAGTCAACGATTGACTTGTCAACAGGGGGGTGGGGCCCCCCTGTCATTCACTGTGTCTAGTTAACGAAATCAGTTTCAACTAATCCAGTGATTAGGCTAATTAATTCCGAGTTAATTAAGTTAATTAACTAATTATTTATTTATTTATTTATTATTTTTATCTTCTTCTTTTTTACATTTTTTAGTAAACATGGGCGTGGGGCCTACTGGGCAGTGGCCCATAGGCCATAGCGGGCGCGGGTGAGTAGGGCTGCGGGCGCCTGGGCGTGGTCGCCCGCCTAAACGGACACAAGAAAGGTGATGCCCCAGGTCGCCGGTGCGGTGCTGGCGCAGGAGGTGGCCGTGGGCAACTGCGAGCGTGGGAGGGCGTGGTGGCGCGGCAGAGGAGGCAGCGCGGGGTGGCCGCGGTACAGGCGGGCGGCAGAGCGGCGGTGAGGCAGCAGAGGGGCGGATGGACGCGGGTAAGGTGCGGTCGCGGCAGTGGGGGCAGCGGGAGGTAGGCACGCCCAGCGCTGGGGCGACGTGGGCGGCACAACAGTACTGCTGGGGACGCGGCAGGCGGTGGCGGGTGGCTGCAACGACGCGACAGCAGTGCAGTGCAGCAACAGGAAGCATAGGGTGGCTGCAGAGGTGAGGCCATGGCGAGCGGCGGTAGTCACGAGAGCAGAGTAACAGGGAGCAGCGACCGGGGGGCTGCGTGGGCATCGCCGGAGTGGGAGAGCGGGGCAATGCCGTGCGGGGACTGCAGTGGCTACGCTTGGCGGCTAACGCGCAAGCCGCATCAGTAGGGCTAGAGCGACAACGCGCGTACGTTTGAGCGGTAACCATGGTGCGAGGCTGACGGAGTGGGGGCGTGGGGTTGGCTCGGGTGCGGCCGACGTGGGGACTAGGCGGCAGCGGCGGGCGCGTGCCACGGAAATGCAGCAGCAACAGTGTTGCAAGCAGAGCAGCGCAGTAGTTGCACGCATGTACGCGTATGCCAGAGTTCAGGCACAACGAAGACGGCAGACTACGGCGCAAGAAACAGAAAGGGAGGGGAGGGTGAGCTCACCCAAGAGCAGGAGAACAGGGGCGGCGAGGCTCGACGAGGCCGGTCGGGGAGGAGGTCGAGGACGAGGCGATGGGTGACGGCGAGGACGAGAGCGGGGACGGGCGTCCTCGGGGTCGGGGCTCCGCGATGTCTAGATCCAGCGCGAGAGCAAAGGGAGGAGGGAGTGGGTGAGGGTTAGGGTTAGTGGAAGGGCGAGGGGGTCCTTATCTTCCTCGGCGTGCCGGCAGATGATCGCCACGGCGACAGCTGAGGCCGTGGCGGCGTGGATGGAGGCCACGACCCCACCCGTGAATAGGAGGAAGGGGATGTGGGGTTAGGTGGGCTGGGCCTCTCCTGTGCACCAGATGCCCAGGTGATTAAGTGAGTTTTTTTCTTATTTTTCTTATTTTTCTGTTTTCTTTTAGCTCGGTTTAGTATTTAATTTAAACATCAAAAGGGGTTCTGTAAAATAAGAGACTTGGCCCATAATTTACAATGCAAATTTAGGTACTTCCATAAAGTGGTTTGGCACACAAATAAAACATATTACAAAAAATTATAATTTCAAAGGCATATAAGTTATTGATTTGGCCACTATTTTAATTATTATATTGCATTAAACAACTTTGTAAAAAGTTGTTTCGCCACCATAATTGGTTATGAATTATTTGCCACACTTTGAACATTTTATTTTTGACCTTTGAAAACTTTTACTTTTGACTTTATTTTAAATTTGAATTCGGACCGGATTCGAACCAACGCGAGTTTAACAACAGTAACAGTGATGACGTGGCATCATTAGCAAAGAACTACAATAGCTTAATTATCCGGGCGTTACAACATGTCTATGGTTAGGAAACTTAACCATCTTTGATTAACGAGAGCTAGTCAAGTAGAGGCATACTAGGGACACTCTATTTTGTCTATGTATTCGCACATGTACTAAGTTTCCGGTTAATACATTTCTAGCATGAATAATAAACATTTATCATGATATAAGGAAATATAAATAACAACTTTATTATTGCCTCTAGGGCATATTTCCTTTAGTTCCTTTGACTATGAAATTATGCAACTCCCGAATACCGGAGGAATACCTTGTGTGCTATCAAACGTCACAACGTAACTGGGTGATCATAAAGATGCTCTACAGGTATCTCCGAAGGTGTTTGTTGGGTTGGAATAGATCGAGATTAGGATTTGTCACTCCGAGTATCGGAGAGGTATCTCCGGGCCCTCTCGGTAATGCACATCATGATAAGCCTTGCAAGCAATGTGACTAATGAGTTAGTTAAGGGATGATGCATTACGGAACAAGTAAAGAGACTTGCCGGTAACGAGATTGAACTAGGTATGAAGATACCGACGATCGAATCTCGGGCAAGTAACATACCGATGACAAAGGAATGACGTATGTTGTCATTGCAGTTTGACCGATAAAGATCGCCATAGAATATGTAGAAACCAATATGAGCATCCAGGTTCTGTTGTCGGTTATTGACCGGAGATGTGTCTCGGTCATGTCTACATAGTTCTCAAACCCGTAGGGTCCGCACACTTAACGTTCAATGACAATTTGTATTATGAGTTATGTGTTTTAGTGACCAAATATTGTTCGGAGTCCTGGATGATATCACGGACATGACGAGGAGTCTCGAAATGGTCGAGAGGCAAATATTGATATATTGGACGACAGTATTCGGACACCGGAATGGTTCCAGAGTGTTTCGGGTATTTATCGGAGTACCGGGGGGTTACCGGAACCCCCCAGGGGAAGTAATGGGCCACATGGGCCATAGGAGGGAGGCAGGGCAACCCACAAGGGGGTGGCGGGCACCCCCATGGGGAGTCCGAATTGGACTAGGGGAGGGGGCGTGGCCCCCCTTTCCTTCTCCCTCTCCCTCTCCTCCCCCCTTTCCCCCTCTGATAGAAGGAAGGGGGCGAATAGGACTAGGAGTCCAAGTGGGTTTCCACCCACTTGGCGCGCCCCTAGGCCGGCCTCCTCCCCTCTCCCTCCTTTATATACGGGGCGGGGGGGGGCACCTCTAAGACACATCAATTGTTCTTAGCCGTGTGCGGTGCCCCCCTCCACCGTTTACTCCTCTGGTCATATTGTCGCAATGCTTAGGCGAAGCCCTCCGTGGATGACTTCACCATCACCATCACCACGCCGTCGTGCTGACAAAACTCTCCCTCGACACTCTGCTGGATCAAGAGTTCGTGGGACGTCATCGAACTAAACGTGTGCTGAACTCGGAGGTGTCGTACTTTCGGTACTTGATCGGTTGAATCAAGAAGATGTTCGACTACATCAACCACGTTAAACTAATGCTTCCACTTTTAGTCTACGAGGGTATGTGGACACACTCTCCCCCTCTCGTTGCTATGCATCTCCTAGATAGATCTTGCATGATCGTAGGTAAAAATTTTGAAATTGCATGCTACGTTTCCCAATAGTGGCATCAGATCCAGCCAGGTCTATGCGTAGATGATATGCATGAGTAGAACACAAAGAGTTATGGGCGATCATAGTCATACTTCTTACCACCAACGTCTTATTTTGACCGGCGGTATTGTTGGATGAAGCGGACCGGACCAACCTTAAATGACCACATTCATGAGACCGGTTCCACCAACAGACATGCAACTTATTTTGCATAAAGGTGGCTGGCGGGTGTCTGTTTCTCCAACTTTAGTTGAATCGAATTCGACTGCGTCCGGTCCTTGTTGAAGGTTAAACAACAAACTTGATGAAACATCATTGTGGTTTTGATGCGTAGGTAAGAACAGTTCTTACTAGAAGCCCGTAGCAGCCACGTAAAACTTGCAACAACAAAGTAGAGGACATCTAACTAGTTTTTGCAGGGCATGTTATGATGTGATATGGCCAAGACATGATGTGATATATGTTGTTGTATGAGATGATCATATTTTGTAAAAGTTATCGGCAACTAGCAGGAGCCTTTTGGTTGTCGCTTTATTTTATGAAATGCAATCGCTATGTAATTGCTTTACTTTATCACTATGCGTTAGCGATAGTTGTAGAAGCAATAGTTGGCGAGACGACCATGACGCTACGATGGAGATCAAGGTGTCAATCCTGTGACGATGGAGATCATGAAAGTGCTTTGGAGATGGATATCAAAGGAACAAGATGATGATGGCCATATCATGTCACATATTTTGATTCCATGTGATGTTTATCTTTTATCCATCTTATTTTGCTTAGTACGGCGGTAGCATTATAAGATGATCCCTCACTAAATTTCAAGGTATAAGTGTTCTACCTAAGTATGCACCGTTGCGACAGTTCGTCGTGCCGAGACACCACGTGATGATCGGGTGTGATAAGCTCTACGTTCACATACAACGGGTGCAAGACAATTTTGCACGTGCAGAATACTCAGGTTAAACTTGATCAGCCTAGCATGTACAGACATGGCCTCGGAACACTAAGACCGAAAGGTCGAACGTGAATCATATAGTAGATATGATCAACATAGAGATGTTCACCATTGAAAACTTCTCCATCTCACGTGATGATCGGACATGGTTTAGTTGAGATGGATCACATGATCATTTAGATGACTCTAGGGATGTCTATCTAAGTGGGAGTTCTTAAGTAATATGATTAATTGAACTTAAATTTATCATGAACTTAGTCCTGATAGTTTTTGCATATCTATGTTGTAGATCAATGGCCCGTGCTACTGTTCCCTTGAATTTTAATGTGTTCCTTACTAATGCTCGTAGTAGCGCCTGAGTACTTGATACTGGTTCTGTTGCTCATATTTGCAACTCGAAACATGGGCTACGGATTAACGAAGATTGGCTAAGGACGAGGTGACGATGCGCGTTGGAAATGGTTCCAAAGTCGATGTGATCGCCGTCGGCATGCTACCTCTATATCTACCTTCGAGATTAGTTTTAGACCTGAATAATTGTTATTTGGTGCTGTTGAGCATGAACATTATATCTGGATCTTGTTTGATGTGAGACATTTATTCATTTAAATTAGAGAATAATGGTTGTTCTATTTATATGAGTAATATCTTTTATGGTCATGCACCCTTGATGAGTGGTCTATTTTTGTTGAATCTCGATCGTGGTGATACATATATTCATAATATTGATGCCAAAAGATGCAAAGTTGACAATGATAGTGCAACATATTTGTGGCACTACCGTTTAGGTCATATTGGTGTAAAGCGCATGAAGAAACTCCATGCGGATGGACTTTTGGAATCACTTGATTATGAATCATTTGATGCTTGTGAACCATGCCTCATGGGCAAGATGACTAAAACTCCGTTCTCCGGAACAATGGAGCGAGCCACTGACTTATTGGAAATAATATATACCGATGTATGCGGTCCGATGAGTGTTGAGGCTCGCGGTGGGCATCGTTATTTAAAACAATGTGGAATAGTTTCGCAACTCGCGCCACCTGGAACACCACAGCGTAATGGCGTGTCCGAACGTTGTAACCGTACGTTATTAGATATGGTGCAATCTATGATGTCTCTTACCGATTTACCACTGTCGTTTTGGGGTTATGCATTATAGATAGCTGCATTCATGTTAAATAGGGCAGCATCTAAATCCATTGAGATGGCACCATATGAACTGTGGTTTGGCAAGAAACCTAAGTTGTTGTTTCTTAAAGTTTGGGGTTGCGATGCTTATGTGAAAAAGCTTCATCCTGATAAGCTCGAACCCAAATCGGTGAAGTGCGTCTTCATAGGATACCCAAAAGAAACTGTTGGGTACACCTTCTATCAGAGATCCGAAGGCAAGATCTTTGTTGCTAAGAATGGATCCTTTCTATAGAAGGAGTTTCTCACGAAAGAAGTGAGCGGGTGGAAAGTAGAACTTGATGAGGTAATTATACCTTCTCTTGAATTGGAAAGTAGTTCATCACAAAAAATTGTTCATGTGATGCCTACACCAATTAGTGAGGAAGCTAATGATGATGATCATGAAACTTCAGATCAAGTTACTACCGAACCTCGTAGGTCAACAAGAGTACATTCCGCACATGAGTGGTACGGTAATCCCATTTTGGAAGTCGTGTTACTAGACCATGACGAACCTACGAACTATGAGGAAGCGAAGATGAGCCCAGATTCCGTGAAATGGCTTAAGGCCATGAAATCTAAGATGGGATCCACGTATGAGAACAAAGTATGGACTTTGGTTGATTTGCCCGATGATCGGCAAGCCATAGAGAAAAAATGGATCTTCAAGAAGAAGACTGACGCTGATGGTAATGTTACTGTCTGCAAAGCTCGACTTGTTGCGAAAGGTTTTCGACAAGTTCAAGGAGTTGACTACGATGAGACCTTCTCACCCATAACGATGCTTAAGTCTGTCCGAATCATGTTAGCAATTGCCGCATTTTATGATTATGAAATCTGGCAAATGGATGTAAAAACTGCATTCCTTAATAGATTTCTCAAGAGTTGTATATGATGCAACCAGAAGGTTTTGTCGATCCTAAAGGTGCTAAGAAAGTGTGCAAACTCCAGCGATCCATTTATGGACTAGTGCAAGAATCTTGGAGTTGGAATATACGCTTTGATAGTGTGATCAAAGTATATGGTTTTATACAGACTTTTGGAGAAGCATGTATTTACAAGAAAGTGAGTGGGAGCTCTGTAGCGTTTCTAATATTATATGTAGAGGACATATTATTGATTGGAAATGATACAGAATTTCTCGATAGCATAAAAGGATACTTGAATAAGAATTTTTCAATGAAAGACCTCGGTGAAGCTGCATATATATTGGGCATCAAGATCTATAGAGATAGATCAAGATGCTTAATTGGACTTTCACAAAGCACATACCTTGATAAAGTTTTGAAGAAGTTCAAAATGGATCAGTCAAAGAAAGGGTTCTTGCCTATGTTACAAGGTGTGAAGTTGAGTCAGACTCAATAGCCGACCACTGCAGAAGATAGAGAAAAAATGAAAGTCATTCCCTATGCTCCATCCATAGGTTCTATCATGTATGCAATGATGTGTGCCTTGCTATAAGTTTAGTAGGGAGGTACCAAAGTAATCCAGGAGTGGATCATTGGACAGCGGTCAAGAACATCCTGAAGTACCTGAAAAGGACTAAGGATATGTTTATCATTTATGGAGGTGACAAAGAGCTCGTCGTAAATGGTTACGTTGATGCTAGCTTTGACACTGATCCGGATGACTCTAAGTCGCAAACTGGATACATATTTATATTGAATGGTGGAGCTGTCAGTTGGTGCAGTTCCAAGCAAAGCGTCGTGGCGGGATCTACGTGTGAAGCGGAGTACATAGCTGCTTCGGAAGCAGCAAATGAAGGAGTCTGGATGAAGGAGTTCATATCCGATCTAGGTGTAATACCTAGTGCATTGGGTCCAATGAAAATCTTTTGTGACAATACTGGAGCAATTGCCTTGGCGAAGGAATCCAGATTTCACAAGAGAACCAAATACATCAATAGACGCTTCAACTCCATCCGTGATCAAGTCAAGGAGGGAGACATAGAGATTTGCAAAATACACACGGATCTGAATGTTGCATACTCGTTGACTAAACCACTTCCACGAGAAAAACATGATCAACACCAAGACTCCATGGGTGTTAGAATCATTACAATGTAATCTAGATTATTGACTCTAGTACAAGTGGGAGACTAAAGGAAATATGCCCTAGAGGCAATAATAAAGCTGTTATTTATATTTCCTTATATCATGATAAATGTTTATTATTCATGTTAGAATTGTATTAACCGGAAACTTAGTACATGTGTGAATACATAGACAAACAAAGTGTCCCTAGTATGCCTCTACTTGACTAGCTCGTTAATCAAAGATGGTTAAGTTTCCTAACCATAGACAAGTGTTGTCATTTCATGAACGGGATCACATCATTAGAGAATGATGTGATGGACAAGACCAATCCGTTAGCTTAGCATAATGATCATTCAGTTTTATTGCTATTGCTTTCTTCATGACTTATACATGTTCCTCTGACTATGAGATTATGCAACTCCCGAATACCGAAGGAACACCTTGTGTGCTATCAAACGTCACAACGTAACAGGGTGATTATGAATATGCTCTACAGGTGTCTCCGATGGTGTTTATTGAGTTGGCATAGATCGAGATTAGGATTTGTCATTCCGTGTATCGAAGAGGTATCTATGGGCCCTCTTGGTAATGCACATCACTATGAGCCTTGCAAGCAATGTGACTAATGAGTTAGTCACGAGATGATGCATTACATAACGATTAAAGAGACTTGCCGGTAATGAGATTGAACTAGGTATGATGATACCAACGATCGAATCTCGGGCAAGTAACATACCGATGACAAAGGGAACAACGTATGTTGTTATGCGGTTTGACCGATAAAGATCTTCGTAGAATATGTAGAACCAATATGAGCATCCAAGTTCTGCTATTGGTTATTGACCGGAGATGTGTCTCGGTCATGTCTACATAGTTCTCGAACCCGTAGGGTGCGCACGCTTAACGTTCGATGACGATTTGTATTATGAGTTATGTGATTTGATGTACCGAAGTTTGTTCAGAGTCCCGGATGAGATCAAGGACATGAAGATGAGTCTCTAAATGGTCGAGAGGTAAAGATTCATATATTGGAAGGTTGCATTTGGACATCGGAATGGTTTCGAGTGGTTCGGGCATTTTTCCGGAGTACCGCGAGGTTACCGGAACCCCCCGGGAGAAGTTATGGGCTTTATGGGCCATCAGAGGGAAGCACACCAGCCCACATGGGGCTGGTGCGCCCCTCCCCCTTGGGCAGGAGGCCGATTAGGACTAGGAGAAGGGGGCCGGCCCCCCTTTCTTTCTCCTTCTCCCTTCCCCCTTTCCTACTCCGTGTGGGAGGTGGAATCCTACTAGGACTAGGGAGTCATAGTAGGACTCCACACCTTGGCGCACCCCCATAGGGCCAACTGCCTCTCCCTCTCTCTCCTTTATATACGGAGGTAGGGGAACCCCAAAGACACAAAAAGAGGGAGAATTCCGGCAGCTGGAAATCTGGACCTGGAAAAGCTACATTAGGCCACCTATTCTGCACAACTCCAAATGAGCTGAAACTTCACGGAGAATTTTTATGGAATATATGAGGAATATTGGAGCCAATAGGTACCAGAGGGGGCCCACCAGGTGGGCACAACCCACCTAGGCGCGCCAGGGAGCCCAGGCTCACCTCTGGTGCCCATCTTCTGGTATATAAGTCATTTTGACCTAGAAAAAAAATAAGGAGATGACTTTCGGGATGGAGCACCGCCGCCTCGAGGCGGAAATTGGGCAGGAGCACATTTGCCCTCTGGCGGAGCGATTCTGTCGGGGGAACTTCCCTCCAGGAGGGAGAAATCATCGTCATCATCATCACCAACAACTCTCCCATCTTGGGGAGGGCAATCTCCATCAACATCTTCAACAACACCATCTCCTCTCAAACCCTAGTTCATCTCTTGTGTTCAATCTTGTTACTGAAATTACAGATTGGTGCATGTGGGTGACTAGTAGTGTTGATTACATCTTGTAGTTGATTACTATATGGTTTATTTGGTGGAAAATTATATGTTCAGATCCAATATTCTATTTAATACCCTTATGATCTTGAGCATGATTATCATTTGTGAGTAGTTACTTTTGTTCTTGAGGTCATGAGAGAAATCATGTTGTAAGTAATCATGTGAACTTGATATGTGTTCGATATTTTGATAGTATGTATGTTGTGATTCCCTTAGTGGTGTCATGTGAACGTCGACTACATGACACTTCACCATATTTGGGCCTAATGGAATGCATTGTGGAGTAGCACTTAGATGATGGATTGCAAGAGTGACAGAAGCTTAAACCCCAGTTTATGCGCTATTCCGTAAGGGGCCGATTGGATCCAAAAGTTTAATGCTATGGTTAGAATTTATTCTTAATACTTTTCTCGTAGTTGCGGATGCTTGCGGGAGGGTTAATCATAAGTAGGAGGTTTGTTCAAGTAAGAACAACACCTAATAACCGGTCCACCCACATATCAAATTATCAAAGTACCGAACATGAATTAAGCCAACATGATGAAAGTGACTAGATGAAATTCCCGTGCACCCTCAAGAACGCTTTGCTTATCATAACAGACCGTTTTGGCCTGTCCTTTGCCTCAAAAGGATTGCGCTACCATGCTGCACTTTTGTTACTACTATCATTACTTGCTCGTTACAAATTATCTTGCTATCAAACTACTTTGTTACTTACAATTTCAGCACTTGCAGACATTACCTTGCTGAAAACCACTTGTCATTTCCTTCTGCTCCTCGATTGGATCGACACTCTTACTTATCGAAAAGATCTACAAATTGATCCCTATACTTGTGGGTCATCAAGTCTATTGTCTGGCGCCGTTGCCGGGGAGTGAAGCACCTTCGGTAAGTGGAATTTGGTAAGGAAACATTTATATAGTGTGCTGAAATCTATTGTCACTCGTTACTATGGAAAACAATCCTTTGAGTGGTTTGTTCGGGGTATCTTCACCTCGAACGGAACCACAATTAGCTACCACTAAACCTACTGCACCTATTGAAAATATTGAATAAGATATTCCTTCAGGTATGATAGAACAACTGCTAGCTAATCCTTATGCAGGAGATGGAACCGAACATCCTGATATGCACTTGATATATGTAGAATAAATTTGTGGATTGTTTAAGCTTGCAGGTTTACCCAGGGATGAAGTTACGAAAAAGATTTTCCCTTTATTTATGAAGGGAAAAGCATTGGCGTGGTATAGGCTATGCGATGATATTGGATCTTGGAATTGGAATCGTTTGAAATTGGAGTTCCACCAAAAAAAGTATCCTATGCATCTAGTTCATCACGATCAGAATTATATATATAATTTTTGGCCTCGTGAAGGAGAAAGTATTGCTCTAGATTGGGGGAGGCTTAAGTCAATGCTATATTCATGCCCCAATCATGAGCTCACAAGAGAAATTATTATCCAGAACTTTTATGCTCGGTTTTCTCGTAATGATCAAACCATGCTTGACACTTCTTGTGTCGGTTCTTTTATGAAGAAGACTATTGAATTCTGGTGGGATCTTTTGGAAAGAATTAAAGGCAACTCTAAAGATTGGGAACTCGACAAAGGTAAAGATTCAGGTATTAAACTTAAGTATGATTGTGTTAAATCTTTTATGGATACCGATGCTTTTCAAAAGTTTAGCACTAAATATGGACTTGACTCTGAGATAGTAGCCTCCTTTTGTGAATCATTTGCTACTCATGTTGAACTCCCTAAAGACAGGTGGTTTAAATATCACCCACCTATTAAAGAAGAAACTAAAGTGTCGGTACTGGTTAAAGAAGAGACTATACTTTATAATGTTGATCCAGCTGTTCCTTCTACTTATATAGAGAAACCACCTTTCCCTATTAGGATAAAGGAACATGCTAAAGTTTCAGCCGTGGTTAACAAAAGCTATATTAGAACACCTAAACCTGATGAACAAGTTAAAGTAGAACCTACTATTGCTATGGTTAAAGATCTCTTGGAAGAAAATATGGATGGTCATGTTATTTACTTCTGTGAAGAAGCTGCTAGAATTGCCAAACCTGATAAAAAAGATAAACATAGACCTGTTGTTGGCATGCCTGTTATCTCAGTTAAAATAGGAGATCACTTTTATCATGGTTTATGTGACATAGGTGCTAGTGTGAGTGCTATTCCCTAGACCTTATATCAATAAATTATGAATTACATAGCACCCGCAGAAATAGAAGACATAGATGTTACTATTAAACTTGCTAATAGAGACACAATATCACCGATTGGGATTGTTAGGGATGTTGAAGTCTTGTGTGGGAAAATAAAATACCCTATTGATTTTGTTGTTTTTGGTTCCCCGCAAGATGACTTTTGTCCCATTATCTTTGATACACCTTTCTTGAACATCGTTAATGCTAGAATAGATTGTGAGAAGCAAACTGTCGGTGTTAGTTTTGGTGATGAGTCTGGTGAATTTAATTTTTCCAAGTTTAGTAGAAATCTTCAAGAAAAAGAATTGCCTTGTAAAGATGAATTAATTGGTCTTGCTTCTATTGTTGTACCACCTACTGATCCTTTAGAACAATATTTACTAGACCATGAAAATGATTTACATATGCATGAAAGAAATGAAATAGATAAAATTTTCTTTGAACAACGTCCTCTGCTTAAACACAATTTGCCTATTGAAACTCTAGGAGGTCCTCCTCCACCTAGAGGTGATCCTGTGTTTGAATTAAAACAATTGCCAGGCACTTTAAAATATGCTTATTTTGATGAAATGAAGATATATCATGTTATTATTAGTGCTAACCTTTCAGAACATGAAGAAGAAAGGTTATTAAAAGTTCTAAGGAAGCACCGAGCTGCTATTGGATATACTCTTGATGATTTAAATAGCATTAGTCCCACTCTATGTCAGCACGAATTAATATGGAACCTGATGCTAAACCCGTTGTTGATCACCAACGTCGGTTAAACCCGAAGATGAAAGAAGTGGTAAGAATGGAAATATTAAAACTTCTAGAAGCAGGTATATTCTATCCTATAGCTGATAGTAGATGGGTAAGTCATGTTCATTGTGTCCCTGAGAAAGGAGGTATTACTGTTGTTCCTAATGATAAGAATGAACTTATTCCATAAAGAATTGTTACAGTCTATAGAATGGTAATTGATTTTAGAAAATTAAACAAAGCAACTAGAAAAGATCATTACCCTCTGCCTTTTATTGATCAAATGCTTGAAAGATTGTCTAAGCACACACACTTTTGCTTCCTTGATGGATATTCTGGTTTTTCACAAATACCTGTTTCTCAACCTGATCAAGAAAAAACCACTTTTAGTTGTCCCTTTGGAACTTATGCTTATAGACGTATGTCTTTTGGTTTATGCAATGCACCTGCTACCTTTCAAAGATGTATGACTGCTATATTCTCTGACTTTTGTGAAAAGATTGTTGAGGTTTTCATGGATGACTTTTGTGTTTGTGGGAAGTCTTTTGATGATTGTTTAAGCAATCTTGATCGAGTTTTGCTGAGATGTGAAAAAACAAATCTTGTCTTGAATTGGGAGAAGTGCCACTTTATGGTTAATGAAGGCATTGTCTTGGGTCATAAAATTTTTGAAAGAGGTATTGAAGTGGACAAAGCTAAGGTTGATGCAATTGGGAAAATGCCATGTCCTAAAGATATAAAAGGTATTCGTAGTTTCTTAGGTCATGCTGGTTTCTATAGGAGATTTATCAAAGACTTTTCTAAAATTTCTAGGCCTCTTACTAGTCTCTTGCAAAAGGATATTCTTTTTGTTTTTGACGATGATTGTCTAGAAGCCTTTGAAACACTCAAGAAAGCCTTAATTTCTACACCTATTGTTCAACCACCTGATTGGAACTTGCCTTTTGAAATTATGTGTGATTCTAGTGATTATGTCGTTGGTGTTGTTCTAGGACAAAGAGTTGATAAGAAACTTAATGTAATTCATTATGCTAGTAAAACTCTAGGCAGTGCTCAAAGAAATTATGCTACTGCTGAAAAAAGCATTCTTAGCAGTGGTGTTTGCTTGTGATAAATTTAGACCTTATATTGTTGATTCCAAAGTAACTGTTCACACAGACCATGCTACTATTAAATGAAAAGAAAGATGATAAATCTAGACTTATTCGATGGGTTCTCTTATTACAAGAATTTGAATTACATATCATTGATAGAAAAGGAGCTGAGAACCCAATAGCTGATAATTTATCTAGGCTTGAAAATGTGCTTGATGACCCACTACCTATTGATGATAGTTTTCCTCATGAGCAGTTAGCTACAATAAATGTTGCTCACAATACTCCTTAGTATGCTGATTATCCTAATTACCTTGTTGCTAAATATTTACCACCTATCTTTACATACAAACAAAAGAAAAGAAATCTTCTATGATTTAAGACATCACTTTTGGGATGACCCACATCTTTATAAAGAAGGAGTAGATGGTATTATTAGACGTTGTGTACCCGAGCATGAACGGGGATAAATCCTATGGAAATGTCACTCCAAAGCTTATGGAGGGCATCATGCTGGAGATAGAACTGCTCACAAGGTATTGCAATCTGGATTTTATTGGCCTACTCTCTTCAAGGATGCCCGTAAGTTCGTATTATCTTGTGATGAATGTCAAAGGATAGGTAATATCGGTAAGCGTCAAGAAATGCCTATGAATTATTCACTTGTTGTTGAACTGTTTGATGTTTGGGGATTTGATTACATGGGACATTTTCCTTCCTCTAATGGGTATACACATATTTTGGTTGATGTTGATTATATTACTAAATGGGTAGAATCTATTCCAACCAGTAGTGTTGATCACAACACCTCTATTAAAATGCTTAAGGAAGTTATTCTCCCCAGGTTTGGAGTCCCTAGATATTTAATGACTAATGGTGGTTCACACTTTATTCATGGTGCTTTCCATAAAATAATTGCCAAGTATGATGTTAACCATAGAATTGCATCACCTTATCATCCTCAGTCTAGTGGTCAAGTTGAACTTACAATAGAGAAATAAAATTAATTTTGCAAAAGACTATCAATAGGTCCAGGAAGAATTGGTCTAAGAAATTAGATGATGCACTTTGGGCTTATAGAATAGCATATAAAAATCCTATGGGTATGTCTCCTTATAAAATGGTTTATGGAAAAGCTTGTCTTTTGCCTCTTGAGTTAGAACATAAAGCATATTGGGCAATCAAAGAACTCAACTATGATTTCAAACTTGTTGGTGAAAAGAGGTTATTTGATATTACACTACTGCAGGATGGAACAAACGCGACACGGCAATCAGAGACCCTTCGACGAAACTGTGTGTGATGCCATAATCACAAACGGTGGTGTAAAAAATCGTCAAAAGGTGCAAAACATTTGCGATGACGGATGCATCAAACATGGTTCAGATTTTAGTTGTGTGTGCGATGAAGGGCATACGGTTCGGTTCAATTAATTGTTTGGGATGAGGAGGAACAAAAGAGACAGGCAGCCAGATGAAGGTGTGTGTGATATACAGCATACGGTTCACTAGGATGAACTGTGTGTGATTAGGCAACACAATGGAAACGGTTCAACTGAACAAGATGTGTGTGATACACGGCAAACAGGTCCGTAATCAGAAATGTGTGCGAAGACCAATAATAACACAAACGATTGCTGCTAATAAGTCGTGTAATTTGCTCTATCTACAGTAGAATAACATGTGTGTGTATATATATATAACTGAAATAAACATCCAATTACATAAGTGACTATACAGATCATTCGCACATACCTCAATAAACAACTGCATGCATTCTGAAGTAGGAGAAACAATAGTCTACTCATCTACTTCTTGTGATGCTCCTGCCACTGCTATGTGGCTCGATCCCTCATCTGGGTCAGGAAGAAGACAGTTCCTCATGTCAATGATCCGCATGTACATCTCGTAGCTTGTGTACGCGTCCATGGTCGCATACTTGACATGTTGTTCATCCAGACTCTCATGCCACACACTGTGCCAGGCGTTCCTGTCCTTATTGCTCTCATTCTTCATCTTCATGTAGTAGGGGTCGATGATGGCCGAGGCGAGGTCAACCTGGGAGTTTAGCTTGTTTTGGTCGCTGCACCAGACCTTGTAGTGGCACTGGATGTTGACAAGATTCGGGCATTTCAAGCCCGAAACCTTGAGCGCTTTTAGATCGTTTGTGGTGTCCACCACAGCGAAACTATAGTTGGAGATGTTCATAAACCTGGAGAAACGCTCGCAAGGCGTTGTGGCCAGGTGGTAGTGGTAGACGAGGACGTCATGTCGCTCACAGAACTGGGCGATGGCAGCCTTCTGATCGTGCCCGGCACGGCCCATGGTGTACTCGAGGTTGAAGCCGACCACTTGGTACTTGTCCTCGGCAAGGAACTACTCCATAGTTTGGATGGAGCTCTCCACCGAGACCGGATCATTCGTATACACCACCAAGAGAGCCTTCCCCCTCATGTGGGTGTCCACGACGTGTTGCGTGGTGAACTGCCCGCCGTTGTCGTCGTCGGCCGCTGGGAGCGCCATTGGAGCCACGGGGAGCGCCATTGGAACCGCTAGATGTCCTCTCTGTATGTGCCCTCGTGGGTGTGCTTATTATGTCGTGTGAGACGAGAGATGAAGGTAAATGGCCGCGGGAATAAAAGGGGGCCGGGCGGCGTGGATTCTCGGCGCGTCCGCATGGCAGTTTTTGCAACGGGTAACTGCATCGTCGCGCCGCGCCCGGCGCAACCGCATGCACATGAATGTGCGTGATTGTGCATCGTCCCCAAACACTGGCAGCGCGCGTGAAGGGACGAGGGCAGAGCACCCACAGGGACACAAGAGTAGAGCACGCGCGGCGGGATGCGAGCAGAGCGCGTCGCGGCCGCCTGAACCGCAAGCAACCACACGCATAGAGCAGTTAAATCATACTTATAAACCAGGACAGGGGTATAGTAGGTAATTAAATCGCAAACATTTTTTATTAATCGTATGTGTACGTGGCCTTTCGTCCTCCTCTTGCACGTCTTGTCACCTCGCTGTCGCGGACGACTTACAGCGCAAGCTTGCGCAGCGCACGGGGGCGTTCTTTTGGCCAAACAGTGGCGCCAATGAATCGTCGGTGAGCTCGTTCCCACGCAACCTCGTAGGTTCCCGCGCAAGCTTCCCGCCCGACTCGGTGAAATCCCCCAAAATCCCAATGCTTACTGGCCTGCTATAAAAACCCTCATGGCCGACGAGTCCTGCATCACATTTTCCCCTCCCTCCCTGTAGGTTATCTCGTCTGCTTCTCCCACAATCGCCAATGGCACCGGTCCATCGTCATCGCACAGCCACTCCACCGTCATCAGAGGACAGCTCCATCTAGGAGGCTACACCGCGGCGGCGGCGCAGTCCCCGGCGTAGTGTAGTGTGCGTGGCGTCCCTATTGGGTGTGCGCGGAACACCCGCCACACGCTCCGTTGCCGGTGCCCGTCGACAGCTGTTGCCGCCACACCACCGTCAAAAGCCAGTGCCATCGCCCGCTCCGCCACCTCGGCCTGAAGGCGGGAGGTGGCCGTCGTGGCCGCCACCCCACTGCCGGCCACAGTGGCCATCACCCGCACCGCCATCGCGGCCCGAAGGCGGGAGGTGGTGGTCGTGGCCGCCAGCCCATCATCGGCCGCCGTGGCCGCCAGCCCACCATTGACCGCCGGGGTCATCATCCGCTCTGCCACCGTTGCCCGAAGGCAGGAGGTGGAGGTGGATGCCCACACGTGCGTCAGCGACCTTGCGCGCTACACCGAGTTCCTGCAGGAGGAGGAGGAGCGCCTCGTCCAGCACGCAAAGAGCCTTACCGCCGCCGTGGCCGCGACACATGCCGCCTCAGAGGCGAGGAATCAGGAGATCTACAAGGATAACCACCGCTTCGAGAGGGGTCGTCTGGAGCGGCAGAGGGCGTTCGAGATGAGCGTCGTTGAAGCTGCAACAGCGGCAGGCACCGTATTGCGGTTGCCCAGCTCGTCGGTAGGCTCCTCCTCCCCTGCCTCTTACTGAGCGCGCTCGACAGAGGAGAGGCAGCCAGAAGTAGTACAAAGCCCCTCCGCAGTAGTAGTAGTATTTAGGGGCTACTTTGTTTAGTTCATGTGACTATAGATGTGGTGGAACTGTACAACGTACTTAAAATTAGCTAGTATATATAGTTGAACTAGCTATTTCAGTACGTGGTTGGCAACAATTAGGCAAAAGTTTGGTCAGTTCAGCTGTCGAGTTGAACTATTTGTATAAATTAAGAACAGTGGCTTAATCTATGAATGAAATCTATGCTTAATTACTGAATTTTAGTTGCAAAAATTAGATACTGCTAGTGATTTTTAGCTTCATATTTTGAGAAATCGCAGTGTTACAAGGTTGACAAATGGCAATGTTACTAGATCAGCAAATGTCAATCTTTCTAGTTTGACAAATGGTATCATACCCAATATGACAGATGCAAATCACACCAAAT
Source organism: Triticum urartu (assembly GCF_056163025.1). Lineage (NCBI taxonomy): Eukaryota > Viridiplantae > Streptophyta > Magnoliopsida > Poales > Poaceae > Triticum > Triticum urartu. Next base: position 300,247,281 of record NC_141877.1, read on the forward strand.
TGTTTGTAAGTGGTTGCACACAGGTCATCCAAAAGAACCGTTTGCGTTGAACAGATGCACAAATCCTGCTCTCACTTTGCATCATGTCGTCCCGGGGTCGACGGGCGGGGCGCGGGAGGAGGCAGCTGGCGGCGCTGAGAGGTAGAGTTCGATGGCGGTGTACCATGCCACTGAGGGGGGCACACGCACGGAGAGGAAGGCGGGTGGCCGTGGAAGTCAAAGGGCTCGCTTCCTAGTAAGCATGTGCAGCGTACAACTTGCACGCTTCTCGATGAGCCTGCGCATTCGAGGATAGCTTGCACGCCTCTCGATCAGCCTGTGCATCGGGCTGCGCTCGCACGCCTCCCGTTCAGTGAAGGTCAAGCAGTTGTCCGTGCGACACCTCCTACAACCATTAAAACCAAGACAGGTGGTTTCACGTGAATGGTTAACAGAACGCACACGGTTTGAATTATACAAACGTTTGAGATATTAAAGTGGCAGCTATTTTTCAAAATGCCTTTGTTGGCTGTCATTATTCGAGTGCGCCTTCTCTCAAAATGGACACAAAAAATACCACAGCATGTCGGGTGCCATTCCATGATAGAATGCCAAGTTTCATGAATTTCATACGAGTTTTGGATTTACTAGAATTTATAAATAAAGTATCTCAACGTTTTGCCGGCAATCAATGGTGCCCTGGTGTTTCAAATTCATTCCCATTTCTTGCATGGGACCTAAGCATGCACCCAAGGACACAGATTTGATTTTTCAACCAATTTATATGCACTGGAGCATGTGCATGTAGTTCAAATTTTAATTATGCACATAAATACATTGAAAACTCAGTTAATGCATAAAAATGTCCAAACGAACCCCGAAAAATCACAAAAATTGATACAACACTCATGTTGTTCTATTTTGACACAAGAAATTTTTTGAAAGCAATAAGAGGCAATGGATATCATTTCGTCCCCAAAGGTGGGACGTTCCCTACCGAAACCATCATGCTTGTTGTGAGATGCTCTAGTTTGTGAGAAGCATATACCCAAACATGCCCCAAATGGGACCAAAATTTTACCACGGCATGTTGATGCCGCTCCATGATAGCATGCCAAGTTTCATGAATTTCAGACGAGTTTTGGATTTACTAGAATTTAAAAACCAGGTATCTCAATGTTGTGCCGGCAATCAATGGTGCCCTGGTGATTGAAATTCATTACCATTGCTTGCATCGAACTTAAGCATGCACCCAAGGAAATAGATTTGATTTTTCAACCAATTTATATGCACTGGAGCATGTGCATGTAGTTCAAATTTGAATTATGCACATAAATGCATTGAAAACTCAGTTAATGCATAAAAATGTCCAAACGAACCCCGAAAAATCACAAAAGTTGACACGACACTCCTGTTGTTCTATGTTGACACGAGAAATTTTTTGAAAGCAATAAGTGGCAATGGATATCGTTTCGTCCCCAAAGGTGGGACATTCCCTACCGAAACCATCATGCTTGTTGCGAGAAGCTCTGGTTTGTGAGAAGCATATACCCAAACCTACCCCAAATGGGACAAAAAATTTACCATGGCATGTTGATGCCGCTCCACGATAGCATGCCAAGTTTCATGAATTTCAGACGAGTTTTGGATTTACTAGAATTAAAAAATAAAGTATCTCAACATTTTGCTGGCAATCAACGGTGCCCTGGTGTTTGAAATTCATTCTGATTTCTTGCATGGGACCTAAGCATGCACCCAAGGACACAGATTTGATTTTTCAACCAATTTATATGCACTGGAGCATGTGCATGTAGTTCAAATTTGAATTATGCACATAAATGCATTGAAAACTCAGTTAATGTATAAAAATGTCCAAACGAACCCCGAAAAATCACAAAAATTGACACAACACTCATGTTGTTCTATGTTGACATGAGAAAAAAATTGAAAGCAATAAGAGGCAATGGATATTGTTTTGTCCCCAAAGGTGGGACGTTCCCTACCGAAATCATCATGCTTGTTGTGAGAAGCTCTGGTTTGTGAGAAGCATATACCCAAACCTGCACCAAATGGGACAAAAATTTACCACTGCATGTTGATGCCCCTCCATGATAGCATGCCAAGTTTCCTGAATTTTAGACGAGTTTTAGATTTAGTAGAATTTAAAAACTAGGTATCTCAATGTTTGCGGCCGAGTGACGGTGGCAGGGTGTTTGACATTCATTCCCATTTCTTGCATGGGACCTAAGCAGGCAACCAAGGACACAGATTTGAATTTTTAACTAATTTATATACATTAGAGCATGTGCATGTAGTTCAAATTTGAATTATGCACATGAATGCATAGAAAACTTGGTTAATGTATAAAAATGTCCAAGCAAACCCTGAAAAATCCCAAATATTGACACAACACTCCTGTTGTTCTATGTTGACACTAGGAAAAAAATTTGAAATCGAGAAGAGATAATGGATATCGTTTCGTCCAGAAAGGTGAAACGTTCCCTACCGAAACCATCACACTTGTTGTGAGAAACTCTGCTTTATGAGAAGCTTATACCCAAACCTGCCCCAAATGGGACAAAAATTTTACCACGGTGTGTTGATGCTGCTCCATGATAGCATGCCAAGTTTCATGAATTTTGGACGAATTTTGGATTTACTAGAATTACAAAAGCAAGCCCGTCGGCGTTTTCCGGAGAGCCACGGTGCCGTGGTGTTCGAATTTCATCCCCATTTCTTGCATGGGAGATAAGCATAAACCCATGGACACATATATGATTTGACAACCTATGTTGGTCCACGGGAGCATGTGCATGTAGTTTAATTTTGAATTGTGCACCTAAAATGGTTAGAGAAGCAACTTAATGTATAAAATGTTCAAACGAGCCCTGAATAATTCCAATTCTTTTACGACACACATATAGTCGCATGTTCACTCCAGATAAAAGGTCTAGCAATTCAAACACCGTCCATTACTGTTGTGACCCCATTATGTAATTCAAATCAAGATGAAAAATCAAGTATATCGCACACAGTTTATTATCACCAACCGTGTGAGATGCAGCACAAAATATCCTGGAGCAGCGTCGGTGTATAGTACGCCTATGGCTTACGCGAGAAGGTGCACCGGCTACAGTCCACAGTCAGCGTCTCAAGCACATTAGATCGCTCCCCAAATATAATTTCACTGTTCAATCGTCGTCGATGAAAGATGGGCACATGGACCCACATCGTGAACGCAACTTCGGTGGCCCACTTCGGCGATAGCGCGGCCGCAGCCGCCTTGCGCGTGCTAACAAGGTGCAAGAGTGCGGCCGCAATCTACGATCGGGCGGCCAAGGCAGCCCAAATGGCCGTTGTTGCTTCTTAGGTGGCGGCAGCAACAGCTGCCTCGGGGATAGCAACTGGCAATAGCGGCACAGCAGTTGTCCGTTCCACAGCTCCTGGCGGTCACCGCACAAATAGAACGAAGCTTCTCCAACAACGGTCGGCAACCCACGGCTGAAGAGCTAGCAATCGCCGAGAGAGTTTGAGCAGTTGTCCGTTCCTCCAGCGCATACCTTGCGACGATGGAGCCCGTCCAAGCCCAGATCGCGTCTGCCCACGCCCAGCTCGTGGCGGCCTTTTCCAAAGAGATGGCGGACACAGATGGCAAGATGCTTACCGAGTATGGTGCGATGGATGCCATGGAGCCCCTTCTCCAGGAGACCGTCGGGCGCGAGCTGCACATGGAGGCGGCGGCGGAGATCGATGAGCACCAGCCATAGTAGACTCTTTGTTTTGTTTAATTAAGAGCGCCAATCTTTAATTTGAAAGAGTAATGTTTAGGTCGGCTAGCTTTGTTTAATTGCCGAACTTGCTCGATTAAGAAGTGTGGGTGAGCTGTAGTCTCCTTTCTGTACCCAAATTATGCAATGACGTGGATGACCACTGTAACCATGGAAATTCGAACCAAAATTTTTGACGTTCAAACTCAGCACACACGGGTTAAGCTATCTAAATCGTTTGTGATGTTCACATATCGTACACAGTTCTGAATATGGGACCGTGTCTGATGACACTTTGCGCGCTAGTTATTTTGCTGAAGTGATTCCAAATTTTCAGCTTCCGCGAAAATATCTACCTCCCCGCCCCCTCCCCTTACCAAAAGCCACATTTCCCCTGTTTCCTCCTTCCTTTGCAAGCTGAAACCTTCACTCCTTGCTTGCAGCACTGCCTCCTCGTCGGCGACCCTCCTTCATGCTACTCGGCCTCGTCTATCCAGGCAGGTAATCCACACCCGACCCCCATCCTCCTCCTTCCACATCCCACATGCCTCGACCGCCGGTGCGAGTGCGACACCTTCCACCCAAATTACCGACCCCTCCAAAAATTAAGCGCCGCCCTAAGCCATGCTGCACGCAGTATAGCCAGGATCTCAAGGTGAATTTGGCAGCGGAGAAGCAAATCGCGGCCACACGCGTGGATGAGGTCGCGATGGCTGCCATTCATGTCGACCCCCAGATCTTGGAGGAGCACCTTGCCATTTGCTAGCTACGTCGGTTAAGCATGCTCGGTTTACCCGTTGCGTGTGCTACTCCTGCCTTTCCTTCACAAATTCTAGTGAATTGTGCTATCTAATTTTACCATGCAATCTGTTGCTCTAGTGTATATGTTCTATATGTCGTGCAGTGTGGTGCTCACTTATTAACTGTTTTGTTAATTAGTTGTCGTCTTCAGTTAACTGTTTGGTTCAATTCTGCAAATGTGATGTTCAATTCTTCAGGCTGCAATTTTGTATTGTCTTCCATGTGAGAAATAAATCGAATTTATATTTACAAAATACATGAGAAACGAATACAATTGCTATATTTCCAAGTTGTCAAGCATGCTTGGTTTGGTTATACATTGTGCAATGTGGTGCTCAGTTAACGTTTGGTTCATTTGTGTTGTGGTGTTTAGTTAATTGTTTGGTTCAATTCTGCAATGCGATGTTCAATAGTTGTGGGTTGCTACCTCTTGAGCATGCGCTGGTTTTCCCTTGAAGAGGAAAGGGTGATGCAGCAAAGTAGCGCAAGTATTTCCCTCAGTTTTTGAGAACCAAGGTAACAATCCAGTAGGAGACTACATGCAAATTGCCTAGTACATGCACAAACAAATAAGAACCTTGCAACCAACGCGATAAAGGGGTTGTCAATCCCTTCACAGCCACTTGCAAAAGTGAGATCTGATAAAGATAATAAGATAAATATTTTTGGTATTTTTGTTGTATAGATTGGAAAATAAAGATTGCAAAATAAATAGCGACAGAAATAGCTAGTTGACGGGGAAATAATATGATGTAAAGTAGACCCGGGGGCCATAGGTTTCACTAGTAGCTTCTCTCAAGATAGCATATCTTACGGTGGGTGAACAAATTACTACCGAGCAATTGATAGAAAAGTGCATAGTTATGAGAATATCTAGGAATGATCATAAACATAGGCATCACGTCCGTGTCAAGTAGACCGAAATGATTCTGCATCTACAACTATTACTCCACGCATCGACCGCTATCTAGCATGCATCTAGAGTATTAAGTTCATAAGAACAGAGTAACGCATTAGGCAAGATGACATGATGTAGAGGGATAAACTCAAGCAATATGATATAAACCACATCTTTTTATCCTCGATGGCAACAATACAATATGTGTCGGTTCCCTTTCTGTCATTGGGATCGAGCACTACAAGATTGAACCCAAAGCTAAGCACTTCTCCCATTGCAAGAAAGATCAATCTAGTAGGCCAAACCAAACTGATAATTCGAAGAGACTTGCAAAGATATCAAATCATGCATATAAGAATTCAGAGAAGAATCGAATATTGTTCATAGATAAAGTTGATCATAAACCCACAATTCATTGGATCTCGACAAACACACCGCAAAAAGGATTACATCGAATAGATCTCCAAGAACATCGAGGAGTACTTTGTATTGAAGATCAAAGAGAGATAAGAAGCCATCTAGCTAATAACTATGGACCCAAAGGTCTATGGTAAACTACTCACACATCATAGGAGAGGCTATGGTGTTGATGTAGAAGCCCTTCGTGATCGAATCCCCCTCAGGCAGATCGCCGCAAAAGGTCCCCAGAAGGGATCTCACGGGTACATAAGGTTGTGGCGGTGGAAAAGTGCTTTCGTGGCTCCCCTGGATGTTTTCAGGGTATAAGAGTATATATAGGCGAAAGAAGTAGGTCAGTGGAGCTACGAGGGGCCCACGAGGGTGGGGGCGCGCCGCCCTACCTCGTGGCTGCCTCGTTGCTTCCTTGACCTCCACTCCAAGTCTCCTGGATTGAGTTTGTTCCAAAAAAGATCCTCGCGAAGGTTTCATTCTGTTTGGATTCCGTTTGATTTTCCTTTTCTACGGAACACTGAAATAGGGAAAAAACAGCAAATTGCAGTGGGCCTTCGGTTAATAGGTTAGTCCCAAAAATAATATAAAAGTGCATAATAAAGCCCATTAAACATCTAAAACAGATAATATAATAGCATGGAACAATCAAAAATTATAGATACGTTGGAGACGTATCAAGCATCCCCAAGCTTAATTCCTGCTCGTCCTCGAGTAGGTAAATGATAAAAACAGAATTTTTTATGTGGAATGCTAGCTAACATAATTTTCAATCTAATTTTCTTTATTGTGGCATGAATATTCAGATCCGAAAGATTCAAGACAAAAGTTTAATATTGACATAAAAATAATAATACTTTAAGCATGCTAACCAAGCAATTATGTCTTATCAAAATAACATAGCCAAAGAAAGCTTATCCCTACAAATCATATAGTTTGACCATGCTTCATTTTCGTCACACAAAATGCTCCCATCATGCACAACCCCGATGACAAGCCAAGCAATTGTTTCGTACTTAGCCTTTTCAAACCTTTTCAATTTTCACGCAATATAGGAGCGCGAGCCATGGACATAGCACTATGAGTGGAATAGAATATGATGATGGAGATTGTGAGAGAAGACAAAAAAGGGAGAAAGTCTTACATTGACACGGCTAATCAATGGGCTATGGAGATGCCCATCAATTGATGTCAATGCAAGGAGTAGGGATTGCCATGCAAGGGATGCACTAGAGATATAAATATATGAAAGCTCAACAAAAGAAACTAAGTGGGTGTGCATCCAACTTGCTTGCTCACGGAGACCTAGGGCATTTTGAGGAAGCCCATCATTGGAATATACAAGCCAAGTTCTATAATGAAAAATTCCCACTAGTACATGAAAGTGACAAAATAGGAAACTCTCTATCATGAAGATCATGGTGCTAGTTTGAAGCACAAGTGTGGAAAACGGATAGTAACATTGCCCCTTCTCTCTTTTTCTCTCATTTTTATGGCATTTTCTTTTTTCTTTCTTTCTTTCCGTCTGGAGTCTCATCCCGACTTGTGGGGGAATCATAGTCTCCATCATCCTTTCCTCACATGGGACAATGCTCTAATAATGAAATTCATCACACTTTTATTTACTTACAACTCAAGAATTACAACTCGATACTTAGAACAAATTATGACTCTATATGAATGCCTCCGGCGGTGTACCGGGGTATGCGATGAATCAAGAGTGACATGTATGAAATAATTATGAAGGTGGCTTTGCCACAAATACGATGTCAACTACATGATCATGCAAAGCAATATGACAATGATGGAGCGTGTCATAATAAATAGAACGGTGGAAAGTTGCATGGCAATATATCTTGGAATGGCTATGGAAATGCCATAATAGGTCGGTATGGTGGCTGTTTTGAGTAAGATATAAGGAGGTTTATGTGTGATAGAGTGTATCATATCACGGGGTTTGGATGCACCGGTGAAGTTTGCACCAACTTTCGAGGTGAGAAAGGGCAATGCACGGTACCGAAGAGGCTAGGAACGATGGAAGGGTGAGAGTGTGTATAATCCATGGACTCAACATTAGTCATAAAGAACTCACATACTTATTGCAAAAATCTACAAGTCATCAAAACCAAGCACTACGCGCATGCTCCTAGGGGGATAGATTGGTAGGAAAAGACCATCGCTCGTCCCCGACCGCCACTCATAAGGAAAGCAATCAAAGAACAACTCATGCTTCAAATTTGTCACACAACATTTACCATACATGCATGCTACGGGACTTGCCAACTTCAACACAAGTATTTCTCAATTCCATAATTACTCAACTAGCACAACTCTAATATTACCACCTTCATATCTCAGAACAATCATCAAGTATCAAACTTCTCATGGTATTCAATGCACTCTATATGAAAGTTTTTATTATACCCATCTTGGATGTCTATCATATTAGGACCAATTTCTTAGCCAAAGAAAATTACCATGCTGTTCTAAAAGACTCCCAAAATAATATAAGTGAAGCATGAGAGACCAATAATTTTTATAAAATAAAACCACCGCCGTGCTCTAAAAAGATATAAGTGAAGTACTAGAGCAAAATTTTCTAGATCAAAAGATATAAGTGAAGCACATAGAGTATTCTAATAAATTCCAATTCATGTGTGTCTCTCCAAAATGTGTGTACATCAAGGATGATTGTGGTAAACTAAAAATCAAAGACTCAAATCATACAAGACGCTCCAAGCAAAACACATATCATGTGGTGAATAAAAATGTAGCCTCAAGTAAAGTTACCGATAGATGAAGACGAAAGAGGGGATGCCTTCCGGGGCATCCCCAAGCTTAGGCTTTTGGTTTTCCTTGAATTTTACCTTGGGGTGCCTTGGGCATCCCCAAGCTTAGGATCTTGCCACTCCTTGTTCCAAAATCCATCAAATCTTTGCCCAAAAACATGAAAACTTCACAACAGAAAATCTCATGAGCTCCGTTAGTATAAGAAAACAAACCACCACTTTAAGGTACTGTAATAAACTGCTTATTTATTTATATTGGTGTTAAACCTACTGTATTCCAACTTCTCTATGGTTCATACCCCCCGATACTAGCCATAGATTCATTAAAATAAGCAAACAACACACGAAAAACAGAATCTGTCAAAAACAGAACAGTCTGTAGTAATCTGTAGGTTTCGAATACTTCTGTAACTCCAAAAATCCTGAGAAATTGGGACATCCTAAATAATTTGTATATTTATCTACTGCAGTTGCAATTGGTATTTTATCGCCCTCTAGTAAAAATGAAAATTATTCTCGTGAGCGCATACTTTCTGTTTTTTTCAGCAAGATCAAACAACAGTCATCCAAGAAGATCCTAAAGGCTTTACTTGGCACAAACACTAATTAAAACATAAAAAACACAATCATAACAGAGGATAGATGATTTATTTATTTTAAACAGGAACAAAAACCAAGGAACAAAAATAAATTTGGGTTGCCTCCCAACAAGCGCTATTGTTTAACGCCCCTAGCTAGGCATAAAAATAAGAATAAATCTAGGTATTGTCATCTTTGGTATGCAATCCATATGTGGCTCTCATAATATTCATAAGGTAACTTAATTTTCTTTCTAGGAAATTGTTCCATGCCTTTCCTTAATGGAAATTGGAATCTAATATTTCCTTCTTTCATGTCAATAATTGCACCAATCGTTTTAAGGAAAGGTCTACCAAGAATAATAGGACATGTAGGATTGCAATCTATATCAAGAACAATGAAATCTACGTGCACATAATTCCTATTTTGAAATTTAAAGAGAAATCATCAAATTCACGGAAACCTAACACATCACACAAAGTTTTTGGAATCGTGGAAACACTAGCACCCAAATCACATAAAGCATAGCATTCATGATCTTTAGTCTTAATTTTAATAGTAGGTTCCCACTCATCATAAAGTTTCCTAGGGATAGAAACTCCCAATTCAAGTTTTTCTTCATAAGATTGCATTAAAGCATCAACGATATGTTTAGTAAAAGCTTTATTTTGATCATAAGCATGAGGAGAATTTAACATGGATTGCAACAAGGAAATATAATCTATCAAAGAGCAATTATCATAATTAAATTCCTTGAAATCCAAAATAGCGGGTTCATTGCTATGTAAAGTTTTGTCCTCTTCAATCCCACTTTTACCAATTTTTGCATCAAGATCTAAAAACTCTGAATCATTGGAACGCCTTCTAACTAAAGTTGACTCATCTCCAGTCCCATCTTTAAAAAGATTCATATTGGCAAACAAAGACTTAATAGGAGACACACCAATCACTTTTAGATCTTCATCTTTGTTATCCTCTAGATCTTCCGGTTTAGCGGCCATCTTATTAACTAAGGTGGCTTGCTTACCCAAAATTTGACCTACTAAATTTTCAAGTTGGGCAAACTGAGATTTCAAACCATAAAATTCCTTAGACATATCATCGAGCTCTTTATTCATGTAACCCATAAAGCCTTTTTGTTCTTTAAGCTCATTCCTAAAGAAATTATTATGCTCAAATTACAAAGACATAAAGCTTCTAACGTTGTTTTCAATATCTTCCAACCTTCTGAGGTAAGGATCAACGCTTTTAGGTAAGGCCATTGAGGCAAATAGGCACACAAGAGGCAAGCGAAAAGAAGCGAACGGAAAAATGGCGAATAAAACGACAAAGGTGAAGTGGGGGAGAGGAAAATGGCAAATAATGTAATGCGAGGGATAAGAGTTTGTGATGGGTACTTGGTATGTCTTGACTTGGCGTAGATCTCCCCGACAATGGTGCCAGAAATTGGCAAGTTGATGGGAGATCAAATCTTGACTTGACTTGGTGTACATCTCCCCGGCAACGGCGCCAGAAATTGGCAAGTTGACGGGAGATCAACTCTTGACTTGACTTGGCGTAAATCTCCCCGGCAATGGCGCCGGAAATCCTTCTTGCTACCTCTTGAGCATGCGTTGGTTTTCCATTAAAGAGGAAAGGGTGATGCAGCAAAGTAGCGTAAGTATTTCCCTCAGTTTTTGAGAACCAAGGTATCAATCCAGTAGGAGACTACACGCAAATCGCCTAGTACCTGCACAAACAAATAAGAACCTTGCAACCAATGCGATAAAGGGGTTGTCAATCCCTTCACAGCCACTTGCAAAAGTGAGATCTGATAAAGATAATAAGATAAATATTTTTGGTATTTTTGTTGTATAGATTGGAAAATAAAGATTACAAAATAAACAGCGACAGAAATAGCTAGTTGACGGGAAAATAATATGATGTAAAGTAGACCCGGGGGCCATAGGTTTCACTAGTGGCTTCTCTCAAGATAGCATATCTTACGGTGGGTGAACAAATTACTTTTGAGCAATTGATAGAAAAGCACATAGTTATGAGAATATCTAGGCATGATCATAAGCATAGGAATCACATCCATGTTAAGTAGACCGAAACGATTCTGCATCTACAACTATTACTCCACACATCAACCGCTATCCATCATGCATCTAGAGTATTAAGTTCATAAGAACAGAGTAACGCATTAGGCAAGATGACATGATGTAGAGGGATAAACCCAAGCAATATGATATAAACCCCATCTTTTTATCCTCGATGGCAACAATACAATACGTGTCGGTTCCCTTTCTGTCACTGGGATCGAGCACCGCAAGATTGAACCCAAAGCTAAGCACTTATCCCATTGCAAGAAAGATCAATATAGTAGGCCAAACCAAACTGATAATTCAAAGAGACTTGCAAAGATATCAAATCATGCATATAAGAATTCAGAGAAGAATCAAATATTGTTCATAGATAAAGTTGATCATAAACCCACAATTCATCGGATCTCGGCAAACACACCGCAAAAAGGATTACATCGAATAGATCTCCAAGAACATCGAGGAGAACTTTGTATTGAAGATCAAAGAGAGAGAAGAAGCCATCTAGCTAATAACTATAGACCCGAAGGTTTGTGGTAAACTACTCACACATCATCGGAGAGGCTATGGTGTTGATGTAGAAGCCCTCCGTGATCGAATCCCCCTCCGGAAGATCGCAGGAAAAGGTCCCCATATGGGATCTCACGGGTACAGAAGGTTGCAGTGGTGGAAAACTGGTTCCCTGGCTCCCCTGGATGTTTTTAGGGTATAAGAGTATATATAGGCAAAAGAAGTAGGTCGGTGGAGCTACGAGGGGCCCACGAGGGTTGGGCGCGCATGTCCCCCTTGGCATGCCGCCCTACCTCGTGACCGCCTCATTGCTTCCTTGACCTCCACTCCAAGTCTCCTGGATTGCGTTTGTTCCAAAAAAAAGATCCTCGTGAAGGTTTCATTGCATTTGGGTTCCGTTTGATATTCCTTTTCTGCGAAACACTGAAATAGGAAAAAAAAACAATTTGCACTAGGCCTTCGGTTAATAGGTTAGTCCCAAAAATAATATAAAAGTGCATAATAAATCCCATTAAACATCCAAAAAATATAATATAATAGCATGGAACAATCAAAAAATTTAGATACATTGGAGGCATATCATGGGTGCATTCTGTTATTGTATACCATGTGAGGAATAAATTGAATCTGACTGTAGTAAATACACGAGAAACAAATACAATTGCTACAGTTTGTTGTAGTTAACTGTTTGGTTAACTGTCTGATCTTCTATTAGGAGTATGTTATATTGTGCGATGTGGTGCTCAGTTAACTGTTTGGTTAACTGTCTGATCTTCTATTAGGAGTATGTTATATTGTGCGATGTGGTGCTCAGTTAATGTTTGGTTCATTTGTTGTGGTGTTTAGTTAACTGCTTGGTTCACTAGAATTTGCAATGTCCTTACTTTTCATCAACATATTTTACTGATAGCATGCGAACCCTTACTTAACCTGATGACTAACTACCTTATATGTGTTGCAAGGAAACAATGGGAAGCACTGAGGTTTACAATCGAGGTTAGCACGTGCATGGTCCGTTGTCTAATAGCACATTATTTTGCAATTGCAGGAACCATTCTAATATTTAGATTTTTAACAATTTGGTCTTGCACATGTAGGTCCTGCTATCAGAGGTTTTGACCCACTGTTCAACCCTTTTTGCATATGGGGAAATGGGTTGTCCATGAATATCAATCAAATCAAGAAACTCAGAAAGATTGTTAGGGTAAAGAAATTAGCGACAAAAAACAACAAGATCTTTGTCTGCACAATGAAGAAGACATCAGTTCACTACAAGATGGTACTAATTATTATACCTTGCCTTTTTTATTCCTTTGCCCCATTTCCAATATAGATAAGATATTTATGCAGATCCTTGTTTTCAGGCCTTTCCAAAGCAGTTCACTGATGATCACCTCTCAAACCACCTATATGTCCAGGAGGCGAGGAAGGTTTTCATACAACACCCACGGTTCAATATTGAAGTGTTCCTGAAGAGGACGAAGGACGGACGGTCAATCATGCACAGGCACTGGCCTAAAGTTGCAAAGACCTTCAACATGAATGAAGGCTCAATATTCGCCTTCCGCTTCAGTAGTTTTCCAGATGAGATGCATTTGTCTATATACCGTCTATGATGCTAATTTCGAAAGGTTCTACATGTTGCATGTGAAACTTGGTGCTGGTGCAGTTGTGTAATGGGGTAGCTGAGTGTTGAAGCTATATCATGTTGTACTCTGATGTATTTTGATTATGAAATTTTGCTTCCTTAATATGGAAATGAACTATATTATGTGCTTAATATGAATGTCAATTAGATTAATAAATGGATTATTAATAATAGGGCAATTAGCCTGCTAATGGCGAATAAGCCTGCTAATTGGGTTTTGCTATTGCAAACGATTATTGAAAAAATACTGTGGGCGATTACCTCAGGCAACGCACACAGTTTCTAGGAATAAACCGTGTTTGATCAAGGAACAATCACACACGACTTTCTCTTGAAAACTATTCGCGTTAGGCCACCTTGCGCAAACTTTTACCACATAAAAACTGTGTGTGATGGACAGTCTTTACCACACAGTTTCTTCTACGGACCGTGTGTGATACATTCAATAATGCAAATGATTTAACGGGAAAAATTGTGTGTGGTGTAACTATGAACGAAAACGTTTTCCTTGGAGCGACTGTGTGGGATGTACATACGAATGGAAACGTTTAGTGAGGACTAACTGTGTGGGATGTACTTGCGACCGGAAAGAATTCCGCCTGTATAATTGTATTTTTTAGCTCTATTGTACGTATTTCCGTATTTGAGCGCTCGCCGGTTGCACACGACCTCATTTTGCCGAGCGTGTGTGCGAGGAGGGCCATATCCCCGACGGTTTCTGGGTTGTGTGGGAAGGACCCCCCTATCGCCCACACTCACTAGGCGGCGGTTCCAAATGCCGTCGCGGAAAGGGGTTAAAAACTGTTTGTATAGCATTGAGGCGTACCTAGCTCATTAGATGAATGGAGAACCCAAGCTTATGAAAATGCAAAATTATTCAAAGAAAAAGTTAAAAGATGGCATGACAAAAGAATCCAAAAGCGTGAGTATGAAGTCGGAGAATATGTTCTTTTGTACAACTCTCGTTTCAGAGTTTTTGCAGGAAAAATCCTCTCAAAATGGGAAGGCTCATATGTCATCGAGGAGGTTTATCGGTCTGGAGCCATCAAAATAAATAATTCCGAAGGTACTAACCCGAAGGTTGTCAATGGGCAACGAACAAAACATTATATCTTAGGTACGCCCATTAATGTTGAAAGTAATATTATCCAAACTTTGACACCGGAAGAACACATAAGAGAGTCCTTCCGGAACACTCCAGAATTGTGAAAATAAAGAGGTACATGATACGGTAAGTAAACAGACTCCAAAAAATCCGTAAAAATATTTTTTATTAGTTTTGGAATATTTAAAATTTTAGGAAATAAAGAAACTTCTAGGAAGCGTACCCTGGTGGACACAAGACACCCCAGGTGGATTGTGCCCACCTGGGACACCTTCCATACTCTGTTTTTCTTCCGTTTGCTTGTCCCCCAGGATAAAAAATCTATATATACTTCCCGAACCTGTTGATCACCGTATCACAGAGAAATCCCCTGTTCTCTTTTCTTGCTGCTTTTCTATCAGATCTGTTGAGCCAGGCATCATGTCTTCTTCTTCCTCCAACAATGTGGAAGAGGATGCTTGGTTGATGAAGATCGAGCTAAAGAGAGAAGGGCCCGCGGAAGCCGTCAGAGGAGATGAGAGCAAGGAGGTTACCGTAGATCAGCCTCGGTCTTTGAACAAGCACTGCCAGCTGAGGAGGAGGAGGAAGATGTCCTTAAACCTTACCATACTCATCCTACTCCTGCTGAGATTGAAGCCTTTCGCATCATTGAAATAGTTTGCATACAAAATAAGTATCTCACTCGTGATAATATTCTGCATCAAGAGCACATCACCCACCTCCAGAGTGTCATCCGTTGATTGGAGAATCTCTTGATCCTTAAGGATAGGATCGCTTCATCACCACCATCATCATCTTCACCACCAAAGGAGAACTGAGTATCGGGAATGGGCACTCCCCTTGGCTCCCGCCAAGCTTGGGGGAGGTGCTCCGGTATCGTATCACCCCACTATCTTTTTGCTTTTACTTATTTTAGTTCGATCTTTTTGCTTCAGATGAATAAAAGTTAGTTCGATCCTTTCTTCCTTTCTTCCTTTAGTGATCTATCCTTGTAATCGTGTGCAAGTTATATAATAATGTTTAGTTTGAGTTTTTGCTTTCTTTACTTTCATGTTGCAAATTAAAGAAAAGAAATAAGAAAGGAAAAGAGAAAGGAAATAAATAAATAAATAAATAGAAGGAAAGAAATAATGCTATGTTTGTCAATCTCTAATAAATAAATAGAAGGAAAGAAATAATAAATAAATAAAGAGAAAGGAAACTAATGCTATGGTAGGTGATGACACCACATAAGGAAAAGTATAAGTAGAAAATTTTATTAGAGATTGACAAACATAGCATTAGTCAATGATGCAACTCATGAAAGAATTAATAAGGGAAGAGAAGATTCACATACAAATATACTATCCTAGAAATCTTTTGTGATTGTGAGCCCTCGTCAAAATATTATAGGCTAAAATTGTTGATGTTGGACAAGGAAGACAACTTAATGGTTTATGTTTGTTTATATTCATATAGAAGTCATATTGTCATAGATCCTTCAACATGTGGTGCTTGCCCCCTATCTTTGCTAGCCAAAAATTCTGCACTAAGTAGAGATACTACTTGTGCATCCAAAAACCCTTAAACCCAAATCTTATTTTCAAGTGTCCACCATACCTACCTAGGGATTGAGCAAGATCCCTCAAGTAATTTGTCATCGGTGCAAAAGGGCAATAAAAATTGCTTCTAAATGTGTGAGATCATTTAGTGTAAGAGAAAATTGAGCGTTGCGTGAATTTGTGATGGTGAAGAATAAAAGCGAAAGACTGCATAATAAAGGTCGCTATCACAAGGGGCAATGTAATGTGACGTTCTTCTTCACTAAGGGGTTGAGCATACAAACAAATAAGCGCATGGCAACCTCTGCTTCCCTCTGCGAAGGGTCTATCTTTTACTTTTATGTATTTACTTTTATGCAAAGAGTCAAAGTTTTCCTTCTATTCCTTTTTATTTTTCTCCTTTGGCAAGCATCATGTGGTCAGGAAAGATCTGGGCACATATTTCCAGTTGAATATAGATAGCATGAGTTATTATTGTTGACATCACCCTTGAGGTGAGTACGTTGGGAGGCGAAACTATAAGCCCCTATCTTCCTATGTGTCCGGTTGAAACGTTTTGCTCATGTGTACGCGGTGAGTGTTAGCAATCATAGAAGACTATATGATGGTTGAGTATGTGGACTTGCCTAAAGGCTCCGATACGTGACCCTTCCTGAAAAGATGATGAATTGTAGTTGCAAAGTTGACTGAGAACATAGTTTGTTGGTTTTTAATGGAGTTTTTGCTTTATACTTCGATTGTGTGATGAATTGTTACTTATTCATGAGAAGTATATGATAAAATTTCTACGATAAAATTCTTATGTTTAATTTTGTTGCTGTTATAATAATCAACATGATGCTTCTATGCCCGTATTTTATTTTTATCGACACCCCTCTCTCAAAGCATGTGGACATGTTTTTCGATTTTGGTTTTCGCTTGAGGACAAGCGAGGTCTAAGCTTGGGGGAGTTGATACGCCCATTTTGCATCATGTTTTCTTACTGTTATTTATAATGTTTTTATCCATAATAATGCTTTTTGGAGTAATTCAAATGCCTTTTCTCTCATAATATGCAAGGTATACACAAAGCGGGAGAATTCCGGCAGCTGGAAATCTGGACCTGGAAAAGCTACGTCAGGCCACCTATTCTGCACAACTCCAAATGAGCTGCAACTTCACGGAGAATTTTTGTGGAATATATGAGGAATATTGGAGCCAATAAGTACCAGAGGGGGCCCACCAGGTGGGCACAACCCACCTGGGCGCTAGGGAGCGCAAGTGCGCCCTGGTGGGTTGTGCTCACCAGGCCCACCTCCGGTGCCCATCTTCTGGTATGTAAGTCATTTTGACCTAGAAAAAATAAGGAGAGGACTTTCGGGACGGAGCGCCGCCGCCTCGAGGCGGAACTTGGGCAGGAGCACTTTTGCCCTCCGGTGGAGGGATACTACCGGGGGAACTTCCCTCCCGGAGGGGGAAATCATCATCATCATCATCACCAACAACTCTCCCATCTTAGGGAGGGCAATCTCCATCAACATCTTCAACAACACCATCTCCTCTCAAACCCTAGTTAATCTCTTGTGTTCAATCTTGTTACCGAAATTATAGATTGGTGCATGTGGGTGACTACTAGTGTTGATTACATCTTGTAGTTGATTGCTATATGGTTTATTTGGTGGAAGATTATATGTTCAAATCCAATATGCTATTTAATACCCCTCTGATCTTGAGCATGGTTATTGTTTGTGATTAGTTACTTTTGTTCTTGAGGTCACGGGAGAAATAATGTTGAAAGTAATCATGTGAACTTGATATGTGTTCCATATTTTGATAGTATGTATGTTGTGATTCCCTTAGTGGTGTCATCTGAACGTCGACTACATGACACTTGACCATATTTGGGCCTAAGGGAATGCATTGTGGAGTAGCAATTAGATGATGGGTTGCGAGAGTGACAGAAGCTTAAACCCCAGTTTATGCACTATTCTGTAAGGGACCGATTGGATCCAAAAGTTTAATGCTATGGTTAGAATTTATTCTTAATACTTTTCTCGTGGTTGCGGATGCTTGCGGGAGGGTTAATCATAAGTAGGAGGTTTTTTCACGTAAGAACAACACCTAAGCACCGGTCCACCCACATATCAAATTATCAAAGTATCGAACACGAATTAAGCCAACATGATGAAAGTGACTAGATGAAATTCCCGTGTACCCTCAAGAACGCTTTGCTTATCATAAGAGACCGTGTTGGCCTGTCCTTTGGCTCAAAAGGATTGGGATACCTTGCTACACGTTTGTTACTACTATTGTTACTTGTTCGTTACAAAATATCTTGCTATCAAACTACTCTGCTACTTACAATTTCAGCACGTGCACACATTACCTTGCTGAAAAACAATTGTCATTTCCTTCTGCTCCTCGTTGGGTTCGACACTCTTACTTATCGAAAAGAGCTACAATTAACCCCCTATACTTGTGGGTCATCAACACTCTCCTCCTCTCATTGCTATTCATGTCCTAGATAGTCTTGCGTGATCGTAGGTAAATTTTTTGAAATTTCATGCTACGTTTCCCAACAAAATCAACACGTACACATCTGTTTCTTTGCACCACCTTTCCTTCACTTCATTGGAGCATCATCCGTTTATCCTTGTCTCTGCGAAATTAAGACTTTCAAATGCTAGAGTGTCTGTGGCATGTGGTAGTACTTCTCAAGGGAGCAGTAGTATCGCAGGGGCTTGCGGTAGTACCATTCAAGGTCGCGGTAGTATCGCAGGAGCCAGCGGTAGTACCGCTGTGTCTGGCCCTGATGCTGGCGCATGTGGAAGTAGGTGCAAAACTAATTTTTACTTTCGCCCCTACGCGGTAGTACCGCTCCCTGCAAGCGGTAGTACCGTGCCGGATTTTGGCACAATCCTTAACTCAGTGGAAGTAGTCACGGACGTAATTTATTTAGTCCGTGCTTTTTCCAGCTAAAAGAGCCCTGCCCTGTGGTAGTACCGCTCTGGTGGTTCTACCGCTCATTTCCTAGTGCAACAGGACCTCATCTGACATCTACTACACGAGCGGTAGTGCCGCAACCAGAAGCAGTAGTACTGTAGCGCCTTGCAGTAGTACCGCGAGCATGTGTGGTAGTACCGCGTCTCGTGGGCTGAGTGAGGGGGTAACGGTTGGATCTTTCCCCCCACTGTATAAAGGGGGTCTTCTTCCCCAAGAAGACCATCTCTTCCCTCCCCAAGCTCCATTGTTGCTCAGAGCTCCATTTTTGCCCGATCTCTCTCCCTAGCCAATCAAATTTATTGATTTTCTAGGGATTGGTTGGCCCCGATCTACACTTCCACCAGGAGAAGTTTGATCCCCCCACTAATCCCTTGCGGATCTTATTACTCTTGGGTGTTTGAGCACCCTAGATGGTTGAGGTCACCGCGGAGCCATATTCCATTGTGGTGAAGCTTCATGGTGTCGTTGGGAGCCTCCAATTAAGTTGTAGAGATTGCCCCAACCTTGTTTGTAAAGGTTCGGTCGCCGCCTCCAAGGGCACCAATAGTGGAATCACGGCATCTCGCATTGTGTGAGGGCATGAGGAGAATACGGTGGCCCTAGTGGCTTCTTGGGGAGCATTGTGCCTCCACACCGCTCCAGCGGAGACGTACTTCCTCTCAAAGGGAAGGAACTTCAGTAACACATCCTCATCTCCACCGGCTCCACTCTTGGTTATTTCTTACCTTTACTTGCGCAAGCTTATTGTGTTGTATCTCTTGCTTGCTTGTGTGCTTGTTGTTGTTGCATTATATAGGTTGCATATCTAGACAACCTATTTTGATGCTAAGTTTAATTTGGTAAAGAAAAGCTAAAAATTCTTAGTTGCCTATTCACCCCCCTCTAGTCAACCATATCGATCCTTTCAATTGGTATCAGAGCCTCATCTCTTTATTAAGGACTTTGCCATCTGAAGAGTATGGTTAACACAACAGACGAGGTGGAGGAGCACCCCGGTGCGAGTCCCACTTTGTCTGCGGCCGATGGGGGATCCTCGGTCTCTCGTGAGGAGTTCAATGTGGCCTTGGACACATTGAAAACCTCCATGACGACCGAGGTCAAAGGAATGCTTAAGAATTTCCTTGATGGTCTTAATTTATCCACCGCACCGTTGGAAGTGGTCGACCCCACTAACAAGGTGATGGATGCTAAATCTAACAAGGGGGAAGCTAGTAGTGATCAAGTTCCTTTGACTAGTGGTAGAAGTAGAAATGGCATCTTTGCCCATGTTGAACCTCCACTTACTTATGGAGGACCGGTTCCCTCCATGCATATGAATCATGTTGGTCCTCCTCCTAAGCTTGTGGAAAATGAGGATTTGTCCTGTTGGGTGTATCGCTTTAAACATCAATTAAATCATAGTTCTACTAATATTTGGAGAATTATTGAGCATGGTTTCTACCCGCATGATCCAAGAAACTTCACTCCTAGAGAAGCCGCGGACCATCAATTAAACGAGTTCGCTCTCTTCATTATCCAAGACGCAATTCCTCCCGAAGATATTGCACACCTCCGGCCTTTCACTGTGGCCAAGGAAGCATGTCAACGTGTTGTTTCCATTTACAAGGGAAGCGCAAGCATTCAACGATCCAACTTTGAAGTGGTACGAGATGAAGCCAATGATTTTGTGATGAATTAAGATGAAGAACCTCGTGAGCTTTACCGGACATTAACCACTCTCGGGTCTCACTCCGAGGTCATGGGAGCAAGGATACGGATGACAATTGTATCAAGCGCAAGTTTCTCAAGGCCATGATGCCCTACTATAAGGCCATGTCCTCCATCATCCGCCAAAGGCCGTACTTTCACGCCTTGTCCTCAAGTGAAGTGTTGGATGAGTTTGTTGCAATGAAGATCTTGGACAAGACCGCCGACAATGCGGTGTTGCGTTCTCAATGAGCAAAGAAGCCCAACCTTTCTTTGAAGTCCAAGGCTAGTGTGGAAGAAGAGGGTGAAGAGGAAGAATAGGAGTGTTGTCCTGAAGATACCAAATATGCTTATCATGAGCACATGGCTCTCGCTTCACGGCAATTTTGGAGCAAGAAGAACTCAAGGCCCAACTTCAACAAGAACAACTCAAGTGGTGCCAAGGGCAAGCAACGTGTGAGGACATGCTATAATTGTGGCAATGTGAGCCACTTTGTTGCGGATTTCCCGTATGAGAAGAGGGAAGCCAATGGTGGAAAGCTTATCCGAAAAGACAAGGCCAAGTCTTTCCCCAACAAGAACAACTTCACCAAGAAGACTCCACCCAAGGGGTTGGTGGCACAAGAAGAGTACAACAAGGATGATGATGATGATGATGATGATGATGATGATGATGATGATGACGGTGAGACGGTTGCCATGGCCTCCGTTGCCATTACAACAACTCCATGTGTGTCCCTCTTCGATTCACCCAACGAGAACATCACCGCCAAGTGCCTCATGGCTAGAGCCACCAACAAGGTAACCCCCAACATCAAAACCACCATTACTACTAATCCTTCCTTGGCGGATTGCATTGATGGAAGTGAGGGGTCGAATGAGGAAGAAAATAAATTTGAGTCTTTTATGAGTAAGCTCAAGGGTAAATCCAAGAAGCACTTTGTTGCTCTCTTGGAACAACTTGGTGAAGCCAATGACATGATCGAGGCTCGCGAAGAAACCATCTCTAATACGGAAGAGCATAGTTGTGACTATGCCGATGAGATATCGGATCTCTCTAATGCGCTTGAGGAAGAGTGTGGTCATCGTTTGGCTCTTGAGGAGTCACACAATGATGATCATGCTAAATTAAAGAAAGATCTTGATCATACTCTTGTTGTATCTCGTGTTCTCAATTCCGAGAAGGCTAAACTTAGGGTTGACCATGCTAGACTCAAGGAGGAGTTTGATATACTTGACAAGGCTCACAAGGCCTTGAAGGATGCTCATGCTAGCCTCAAAGAGTCTCATGATCAACTCCAAGTGAAGCTAACCAAGGAGAAAGCCACATTTCCTCATATGGTTTTAATTAATAATGCAGATGCTACTAACTCGTGTTGTGAGCATGTGCATCTTGTGGAGGAGAATGCCAAGTTGAAGGAGCAACTTGAGAAAGGCCTTGTGTCTTGCATACAAGGTGAGAAGAACCTCAACGACCTTTTGAGCAATCAAAAGGAAGTTGTGGGTAAGGAGGGAATTGGGTTTGCACCCAAGTCCAAGAATAAGAAGAAGAATGACAAGGACAAACGACCTCCTCCTCTCAATCAAACTTTTGTGAAGGAGGGAGAGGGTGCTTCTAAGGAGAATAAGAACAATGTGAAGGGTGGTGGTGTCAAGAAGGGCAATGCCACCCCTTCCAACAAAGCCATCGACTTTAACCTTCTTATGTGTTATGTCGTGCTAGTGATGGGCATGTTTATGCCAAATTTGTTGGTTCTTATTATGAGTACATTGAATGGTCTATTTTGGTTCCTAAGACCCTTGGTACTAACATCAAAGGACCCATTACAAAATGGGTACCTAAAACCAAGGATTGATCGCTTGTAGGTGTTTGCTTTCGGTGGGCGATCATAGTTGCTCGATACTGGAGCCACAAATCATATGACTGGAAGCAAGGACTTGGTGGTGGACATGCACAAAGTTTCATCTATGCCCACCAATGTCGAATGGGGTGATGCCTCATATTCAAATGTATTGGGTCTTGGCAAGGTTGTCATTTCTCATGATCTCACGATCGAGAAAGTCATGCTTGTTGAGTCTCTTGCATACAACTTACTTTCTGTTCGTCGATTTGCACTCATGGGCTTTGCCACTTTCTTTGATATTGATATTGTGGCCCTTTTGTGGAGCAAGACTCTTAAAGTAGCCTTTGTTGGGCATGTCGAGAACAGTCTTTATGTGATTAACTTTTCAGAGCGACCCACTAAGACCGTGACATGCCTAATGGCTAAAGTTGATTTGGGATGGCTTTGGCATCACCGTTTAGCCCATGTCAATATGAGATCTTTGCAAAGTCTTCTAAAGGGGGACCATGTCCGTGGACTAACAAATGTTAGTTTTGCCAAAGATCGTGCTTGTAGTGCCTGTATCGAAGGAAAGCTACATGAGAAGGCTCACCCTCCCACGACTATCATCTACTTGAAGAGGCCCTTGGAGCTCCTTCACTTGGATATCTTTGGGCCTCCATCCTTTGATAGTATTGGGGTAGAAATTATTGCTTGGTGATTGTGGATGATTATTCAAGATACACTTGGGTATATTTCTTCAAGAGGAAGAGTGAGACCCAACAAACCGTCATCGACTTTGCAAATGAATCTCAACGTTAACACAATGCAAAGATATTGACAATAAGAAGTGACAACATCACCGAGTTCAAGAACTACACCTTGGATGAGTTTCTTAGTGATGAGGGGATCAAGCATCAATATTCCGCAACCTTACACCCCTCAACAAAATGGTGTAGCGGAGAGGAAGAATCGGACGTTGATGGACGCGGCAAGGACCATGATGGCGGAGTTCAAGTCTCCTTACAACTTTTGGGCCAAAGTCATCAACACCACTTGTCATGCATCCAATCGGCTCTATCTCCGCAAAGGCTTAAACAATACACCATATGAGATACTCACCGGCAACAAGACCAACCTCAAGTACTAATGGGTGTTCGGTTGTAAGTGTTTCATTCTCAAGAAAGGTGTTCGTTTGTCTAAAGTTGAGGCTAGAGCTCATGAGGGCATATTTGTTGGTTATGCTACAAACTCTCATGCTTACCATGTCCTCAACAAGTCCACGGGACTCATTGAGGAGACGTGTAACATGGAGTTTGACAAGAATAACGGCTCCCAAGTGAGAAAAGTGGTACTTGTGATGTAGGTGATGAAATTCCTCCCTAAGCCATAAGAAGAATGGGTGTTGGTCATATCCTACCCATTGAGGAACCCCTTGTGGCTGAAGGAGAAGGACAATGTTCCACTCAGGTGGAACCATCACCAACCCAACACCCACACGCTTCTGAAGAACAAAGTGAAGGCCCTCAACCAAATGAACAAGATCAAGGGCAAGGTCAACCTCAAGATGGTGGTGATCCACCAAGTGATTCCCAAGGTCAAGTTCTTACCACCGAGGAAGTTCAAGATCAATAGCAAGCTCAAGATCAAGAACAAGCTCAAGACGACGCTCAAGATGATCAAGTTACTGCTCCTCAACTCTCTCTTGAGGAGGAATTGGAGCGGCGTGCCGCCAAGATTGCGTCCAAGCTCACTACCAAAGATCATCTCATGAAGAATGTGCTTGGAAGCTTAAGAAAGGGGGTAAGCACTCGTAGACAATTAGCAAACTATTGTGAACATGACACATTTGTTTCTTTTGTTGAACCCCAAAAGGTCTATGAGGTGCTCGAGGATCCGGATTGGCTTAATGCCATGCATGAAGAACTCAACAACTTCGAGCACAACAAGGTGTGGAGATTGGTGCCAAGGCCAAAGGAGAACCATAATGTTATTGGAACCAAGTGGATATTCAAGAACGAGCAAGATGCTCATGGGATTATCGTTCGTAATAAGGCTCATTTGGTAGCACAAGGCTACTCCCAAGTCGAGGGTATCGACTACGGTGAAACCTTTGCTCCCATTGCTCGCCTTGAATCTATCTATTTGTTGATTGCGTATACTTCTGATCATAACTTCAAGTTGCAACAAATGGATGTGAAGAGTGCTTTTCTTAATGGCCCTATTAATGAGTTGGTATATGTCAAACAACCCCTGGGGTTTGAGGATCCCGAGTTCCCCAATCATGTGTACCAACTCGATAAGGCACTCTATGGCCTTAAACAAGCCCCACGTGCGTGGTATGAGCACCTTGCCGAGTTGTTGCAAGATCATGGGTTTGAAATTGGGAAAATCGAACCCACTCTTTTTACTAAGAAGGTCAAAGGGGAGTTGTTTGTATGCCAACTATATGTTGATGATATTATCTTTGGTTCTCCTAAAAAAGCTTTCAATGAGGAGTTTACCACTTTCATGACCTCGAAGTTCAAGATGTCCATGATGGGAGAGTTGAAGTTCTTTCTTGGGTTCGAAATCAAACAAAGAAGAGAAGGGACCTTCATCAACCAAGCCAAATACACTCAAGACATGCTCAAGAGATTCAATCTAAGTGATGTCAAGCCGGCTTCCACTCCAATGCCCGTCAAATGCCAACTTGACATAGATCCCAATGGTAAAGCGGTGGATCAAAAGGTATATCGTTCCATGATTGAATCCTTGCTTTACCTCTGTGCATCTAGATCGGATATCATGTTGAGTGTGGGAATTTGTGCACGGTTTCAAGCCGCACCTAAGGAAAGCCACCATGTGGCGGTCAAGCGAATCTTTTGATATTTGGCTCATACCCCAAACTTTGGCTTATGGTACCCAAGAGGAGCTCACTTCAACCTTGTGGGCTTTTCGGACTTGGATTGGGCGGGAGACAAAGTGGATAGGAAGTCAACTTCCGTAGGGTGCCAATTTCTTGGTTGCTCTTTGGTGAGTTGGTCTTCTAAGAAGCAAAGTTGTATCTCTCTCTCGTCCACCGAAGCGGAGTATGTGGCCGCCGGTAGTTGTTGTGCTCAACTTCTATGGATGAGGCAAAATTTAATGGATTACAGTGTCATTTGTGAAAAAGTGGCTCTTTGGTGTGACAATGGAAGTGCCATCAAGATTTCTCTCAACCCGGTGCAACACTTCAAGACGAAGCATATTGAGATTCGGTATCACTTCATCCGGGATCACATTAGGCGAGGGCAGATCGAGCTCAACTATGTCAACACTCATGATAACCTTGTAGATATTTTCACGAAGCCCTTGGATGAAGCAAGATTTCGCGAGTTAAGGCATGAGCTAAATATCATTGATTTGAGCAATGTGGCTTGAACCTTCGCACACCCCACCATACTCATCTTGATGTCTTGTTTATGTGTAGGCATGGACATAGCGGGAGTGTTGTTCTATCAATGAACTCTCCCTCCCCCATTATGCATAAATTGATCAACTCTTTCACATTCACCATTGTAGATGGTACTTGTGCTTCAAAGACGAGTTTTGGTCATGGGCCCAAGGATAATTCTTCGCGGTGCCATACCAATTGACTCAAACATAGGTGGCTCCGACCACCGCCCTCTCCTCTTGAGAGGTTTTGGTTCGTGTTTGGTCCCCATTGTCGTTTTGCTTTCTTTCGGGCTTTGTTTGTGTTTTACTTGCTTTGTTTGTGCTCTTTTGCGTGTTCGGTTGCTCGAAGTGTGCATTGCAAAGGCCGTGTTTTTCTATTTTGTCGAAACTTGCACTTTCTTGTGTGTACGGTACTACCGCAGGAGGTGGGTGGCTCCTGTGCTTGCACAGCTGCGCCCACGGCACGGTACTACCGCTTCCATCACGGTATTAATTTTTTACTATCGCTGGAAGAGCGGTACTACCGCCCTATGCGCGGTACTTCCGCCCGGGCGGTACTACCGTGATGACCCGCGGTACTGCCGCGTTGTCGAGAACGCGTGGGGGTTAAGAGCGGGCAAGGGGAGTTCCAACTCCCCCATACCCATTCATCCCTTCCCCTCACTTCGTCTCTCTCTCTCCTGCCCAAGAATGGCGCCGGAGTACCTCGCCAGATCTCCATCTCCGGCCACTCTCCTCACATTCCAACCGGTGGGATCGATCCCCACCTCGCCCTCTTGCCATGGAACCCGGTATCTCCCTTAGTCCCTCTCTCTTTGCCCCGTTGTTGTGCTTCTAGGTTTTGGGAGATGCATGTGTAGTTCTTGTGATTTTTGGCTAAATTTTTGCAAGAGGAGATTGTTGGTGAGTGCTCGTGCAGTAGATATGTTATTTGGTGTGATGCAACACTGTAGTTTTTATCAACGGTAGTACTGATCTATCTTTATGGATGTTGCTAGATTTGTTCTCGCGAGATGCAGTTCCGTGCGGCACTACCGCTCCTCCTGGAGCGGTACTACCGCCCGCTCGTGCGAGAACCGCCCCGTGCGGTACTACCGCTCCGCTGGAGCGGTACTACCGCCCGTTGCGCGGAAGTAAAAAAATTCTTCCGCTCTAGGTGCGGTACTACCGTTGCACCCCGGCGCAGTACTACCGCGGCTAGAGCAGATGCAATTTTTTACTTCTGCATCCTGGTTAGTACTACCTTTGACTTAAGATTTACCTTGTTTTGTCACAACCAATCTCATTTCTACTTGTTTCATTCGGTTTTTGCCTTGCTCTTTGCAATAATCCTTCTTGCTCTTCTCGTGTGTTTGTGTTGTGTGTCTTAGGTGGTGGCTCCAGCTCCAATGCAAAGCGCTCGAATCCCAGCCTGACACGAGCTCCAAGCGCCTTCGCAACCAAGAAGCTCCCGAGGGGTCCCGCCCCCCACAACGCAACGTCAAGACCATAGCTACCAAGACCAAGGAGCCAACTGTCGGCATCGATCAAATGCCTCAAGTAGAGTTTCTGATTCGAAGAAAGCTCAACCCCTATGTCAATCCAAGGGAACTTAGCAGGGGGAATGACCTGTTTTGGACCAAGCAACAAAATCTCATCTACCTAGATGTGATCAAGGCCAAGCAAAACATCTACGTACCTGTCCAGTGGATTGACATGGAACATCTGAAGAAGAAACGGGCATATTTTGGTGAGCCTCTGGATTTGGTGGAGCAGTTTGATATTGAGGGGATCCTTACATTCCACCTTGACTTTGACCCGGAGCTTGTGGCTCAGTTCTTTGCTTCTGTCCACTTCCACACGGATGAGAAGCGGACCATGACTTGGATGACAAATGGGAAGAGGATGACTGCTGAGTGGAAGGAGTTCATGGATCTGTTGCATGTTCATCATGAGGGGCTAGAGGTGCCCGTTGGTGTCCGCCCGCATGCCAACCCAGAGTCTGCATCCAAGAACAGGCTTCAGAACTACCTTGTTGATAAGACTCTACCCAATGGCAAGAAGTCTTTTGTGTTGAACCTGTTCCTTGACATCATGCACCGGATCTTCTACAACTCTCTTTTTCCTCGCATAGGCGACAAGGACAAGGTGCACTCCTATCTTGTGGACATGATGCTTATTTTTTAGGAAGCCCATCTTCGCCAACCTGGACCACTTGATGTCTCTCATATCATGTGGAGTGAGCTTCAGTTTGTTGTGTTCCATCGTAAGGTGCCCATCTATGGACCTTATTTGTTCCTCTTGATCACAAAGACTTGGGAGAAGTTGTTTTTGTGTGAAGAGTTTCTTGCTCCCAACTGGATTCGCCATGAGCCCATCAAGTTGCGCCAGAAGAACAAGTGGTCTAACACCACTACCCGGGCTGAGGCCGAGGCTGCTCGTATGGATGTTGATGAGGAGGAGTTTGAGGAGGAGGAGGCTGAGGACAGTTCTGAGGGGTATACACCTCCATCTACTGAGCCCTCTTGGGCTAAGAAGCTCAAGGCCAAGGTGAAGTCTCTGTTCTGCATGCAGGCCAAGGGGCAGTACCAGACCCACGTTGCTTAGAAGGAGAGTCGCCAACGTGACAAGAGGATCTTGAGGAAGCTTGGCGAGCATGTCTCGAGAGGGTCGGAGAAGAACATCACTCCTGAGGTTGCCTGGATGATGAAGCAAGGCTATCTGTGGACTGAGTCAGATGGGGAGTCCATTCCTGCTGTTGAGACAGATGAGGAGCTTGATGGGTGATCACGTCAGTGGGAGCTACCACCTGTGTCGTATGTGTCCTCTCTGCCTTTTTGGTGTCTCGATGCCAAAGGGGGGAGAGAGTGTAGGATTTGCGAGTCTTGTGTCTCTTTGCTTTTGTTTCATTGAACCTTCATTGCTTTTGTTTGTTGGTTTGTGTGTGTGCGTGTGAGACCAGGAGATCAGGAAAATTATTCTATCATATGGTGTGAGACATATGCCCTCAAGCTTATCCTTTATTGTCTAGTATGTTTAGTATATTGTGAGCTCATTTTATCTTGTGCCCTTCACTTCATGCTCACTTACTATACCTTGCCTTCATGCTTAGTGTCACTTATATTGTTGCAAGTTTTGCCTTGTCTATAAAACATAGGGGGAGTGTTGATCCTAGTATGTGTGTTGTGCAGTCCAAAGCATACCTATAGAGTGCACACATCTAGGGGGATCGTGTCTATATTTTATAGATTTTGGGTTTGCTTTTGTTCATTTTATATCCCTGTGCAAATCCCGTATTGTCATCAATCCACCAAAAAGGAGGAGATTGTAAGGGCATATTTCTCCCTATGTGGTTTTGGTCATTGATGACAATGCATTTTTGGACTAATCGTGTGCATTGAGCATTTCATATATCTCATGTCTAGGCACAAGACGATTCGGTGCCCCTCGGGGCCTATCGAAGACGGCGGTTCTCTACGTCTCTTTTTGGTGGATTTGAGTCATAGGAAAGCTGTACTATTAAGAGGGGGTCCGCATCGGAAAGGTTAGGGTGGAATCAACACGTACACATCTGTTCCTTTGCACCACCTTTCCTTCACTTCATTGGAGCAGCATCTGTTTATCCTTGTCTCTGCGAAATGAAGGCTTTCAAATGCTAGAGTGTCTGTGGCATGCGGTAGAACTGCTCAAGGGAGCAGTAGTACCGCAAGGGCTTGCGGTAGTACCGTTCAAGGTCGCGGTAGTACCGCAGGAGCCAGTGATAGTACCGCTCCTGGTGAGCAGTAGTACCGCTGCGTCTAGCCCTGACGCTCGCACATGCGGAAGTAGGCGCGAAAGTAATTTTTTACTTCCGCCCCTACGCGGTAGTACTGCTCCCTACGAGCGGTAGTACCGTGCCAGATTTTTGCACAGTCCTTAACTCAGCGGAAGTAGTCACAGATGTAATTTATTTAGTCCGTGCTTTTTCCAGCTAGAAGAGCCCTGCCCTACGGTAGTACCGCATGGGCGTGCGATAGTAACGCTCCAGTGGTTCTACCACTCGTTGCCTAGTGCAACAAGACCTCATCTGGCTTCTACTTCACGGGCAGTAGTACCGCAACTAGAAGCAGTAGTACCGTAGCACCTTGAGGTAGTACCACGAGCGTGTGCGGTAGTACCATGTCTCACGGGCTGGGTGAGGGGGTAACGGTTCGATCTTTTCCCCCACTATATAAAGGGGGTCTTATTCCCCAAGAAGACCACCTCTTCCCTCCCCAAGCTCCATTGTTGCTCAAAGCTCCATTTTTGCCCGATCTCTCTCCCTAGCCAATCAAACTTGTTGATTTCTAGGGATTGGTTGAGAAGGCCCCGATCTAGACTTCCACCAAGAGAAATTTGATTCCCCCCACTAATCCCTTGCAGATCTTGTTACTCTTGGGTGTTTGAGCACCCTAGACGGTTGAGGTCACCGCGGAGCCATATTCCATTATGGTGAAGCTTCGTGGTGTCGTTGGGAGCATCCAATTAAGTTGTGGAGATTGCCCCAACCTTGTTTGTAAAGGTTCAGTCGCTGCCTGCAAGGGCACCAATAGTGGAATCACGGCATTTCGCATTGTGTGAGGGCGTGAGGAGAATACGGTGTCCCTATTGGCTTCTTGGGGAGCATTGTGCCTCCACACTGCTCCAACGGAGACATACTTCCTCTCAAAGGGAAGGAACTTCGGTAACACATCCTCGTCTCCACCGACTCCACTATTGGTTATTTCTTACCTTTACTTGTGCAAGCTTATATTGTGTTGTATCCCTTGCTTGCTTATGTGCTTGTTGTTGTTGCATTATATAGGTTGCTCACCTAGTTGCATATCTAGACAACCTATTTTGATGCTAAGTTTAATTTGGTAAAGAAAAGCTAAAAATTGTTTGTTGCCTATTCACCCCCCCCCCCCTCTAGTCAACCATATCGATCCTTTCAGCATGCCAACTTGACCATGGAGCAGGCGCATACGCACTACGACACCGCCATGGCGAACGAGGAGCAGCATGTGTCGGCTCCTATGCCAGCCTTCTGGCAGGTGTAGGAGGACCAGAGATAAAATTTGCTCCTCCTCAAGCAGCACCGGCTAGCGTAGGGCCAAATTTACGACGAGCATAGGGTCAATGTGTGAACCACGAGAAATCATCTACTTTTTCTAATAAGAGCTACCCACAAAGTGTCCGAGAAGTGGTAAAGAATACTATGCTACTTCCTTCTTGTTCCTTCCTTGCATGCATGCGGTCGTATTAATGGTCTTGGTTAACGAGAAAAATAGTTGGCTTGCAAAGCAGTCATTAAATTTTACCTTGGTACCTGTAATCCGAGTTTATGGCCTTGTATAAAGTAATGTATGGAGTACTTTAAAATACCTTAGTGGGGTATTTGGGACAAATTTAAATGGTGGTTGGAGAACTTATTGTTAATTGGCAGTAAGGATGTATTGATTAAGCCTATAGCACAAGTGATCCATGTTTATTCAACGACATCTTTTAGACTACCTCGAGGGCTTTGTGAACACATCAATTCTCTTACATGTGAGTTCTGATGGGGCAGCAAGCAAGGAAAGAGGAAAGCAAGTTGGGTGTCATGGGAGGTTATGATTAGGCCAAAGTACCTTAGAGGCTTGGGTTTCCAAGATCTGGAGCTTTTTAACCTATTTCTCCTAGCCAAACAATCATGGAGAATTGTGTGGGCACATTTGTCTCTTAGTGCTAGAATCTTACAAGCATCACACTTCCTGGACACTACAACTTTTGAATGAATGTTTGGATCTCATCCTTTATAGATATGGCAATCAATTCTCGTTGGTAAAGTTATTTTGGATCAGGGTGTTATTCATGTATTGGTGATGGCAAATTGACCAACATCTGGAACCCGAATTTGATCCCTAGGTGTAACTTCCCAGAGTAATACCTATTTATGGCTGTCATTTTATTTTTTTACATCATCATGGCATCATCATCATGCTTTAAACTTGAAATGAGGTTGCTTAAACCCTCAAAACATTATATCAAACAAAACCCTAATTTATTTTGGCCATTTTATCTATTAAGAATTAAATAAACCCCCTCTATTCTCTTTCTGGTGAATTTAATCTTGCTCTTGCTTCTTTATGTTGTACTGGATATTTCGGGAATCAATGAGATTATGATGCACGTCTAGTATATCGAGAGATACATGTAGTAACATTGTGGTGACTTTATGGATAATAGATTAGAACGACAAATATAGTGAGGTGATTGTTTCATATAATTTTCGAGGTTGTCTGAGGTGAAGGGTTGCCCTATGGATCAAGATTAGAAAGACAAATGTAGAGGTGTGCTTAGATATACCTGCATTATCTCTTCAAGTTTGATGTGATAAAAATAGGAACTTTGAAGTGATTCTTTATCGCACTATGTGAGATATATCATTTAATTCGATGATGTTGAAAGTATGAACCCTAGGACTTATTCTGAAGCATTGGCACACCATTTTACACACATTTACTTAGTGCTACCTTGTTATCCTTATTTATTCTAATTATAAAAAGACACGTTTACCATCCATATTTCCCATTTATCATCATCTCTTCGACATACTAGTGCACCTATACAATTGACAATTTGATTAGGTGTGTTGGGGACACAAGAGATTTTTTTTCTATCTGAGTTGTAGGGTTGTTTGAGAGGGATTTATTTCAACCTACACCTCTAGTGGATTGATAAATCTTAGGTCATCCACTTAAGAAAAAAATTATATTGTCCAAGAATTCTATGTGCTTAGAGGGCCAACATAGTTTGCAAGAATAGAAATGCAAAGTAAACATCAAACTCGTGCGCTTAGAAAATGATAGTTACACATTTCTTAAAAAGTGCAAGTACCTTCTTTTATAGAAAAGGGCAACTAGGTATAATCGCGCTAGAAAATGCATATATAATAAATGAGTTGCACTTTTATAAATAAAAAGTGCAAGCACTTGTGATAGATAAAAAGTGCAACTGAGGTATTTACACAGCCTAGAAAATACATGCATAGCAACATGGCACTCCTTAAAATGGTAGTTGCACATTTCTACAAAGGTGAAACTGAGATATAATCATAATACAACATGTATTTAAAAATGCAAGTGACGTATAATCACACCATGAAACACATACATAGAAATCTCAACATACTTTCCAGAAATAGTGTCGATGTACACTTGTGAGGAAGTGCAAGTATTATATGCACAAGAAGTCCACGATGGCACCAATAGTCGATGAACAAAATAGAACTAATATGAAACAAAAAGACAGCTGACACTGAAGTACATGACCTTACTGTTGGGGAACGTTGCATGGAAAACAAAAAAAATTGCACACACGCAAGATCTATCCATGGAGATGCATAGCTACAAGAGGGGAGAACATCTTCAAGCCCTTGAAGATCGCTAAGCGGAAGCATTTATCAATGCGGTTGATGTAGTCGTACACCTTCACGATCCGTCCCGATCAAGTACCGAACGTACGGCACCTCCACGTTCAGCTCGATGATGTCCTCGCCTTCTTGATCCAGCAAGAGCAGCGAAGTAGTAGATGAGTTCCGGCAGCACGGCGGCATGGTGACGGTGGTGGTGAAGAACAATCTCCGCAGGGCTTTGCTTAGCACAACGGAGACTATGACGGACGATAAACTAGATGGGACGTGGTTGCCAGCACACGGCTTGGTGAATCTTGATGTGTTCCGGGTGCTAGCCCTGCCCCTCTATTTATATGTTGAGCCCTGGGGTCGTTTCTTGGAGAAAGAGCCTCCTCAAAGTCGGTTTAGCACACAAGACAAGAGTCCTTCTCGAACTCCAGGACTAGAAATATGGTCCTTGGCGTATGGCCCAGACGCCATGGGCCTCGGCGTCTGGCCCAGGGCCAGACGCTAGGGTCCCTGGCGTCCGGTCCCTGGCCTCCGCAAAACTTCCTTTTGCACCTACCTAAAACCCCGTGGGCCTTACCCCTTGGCCCAACCATATCATTATATATATATATTTCACTATGGACCATTCCGGAGCTCCTCGTCATGTCCGCGATCTCATCTGGGACTCCGAACAACATTCGGTCACCAACATAGATAACTCATATAATACTATATCATCAATGAACATTAAGCATGCGGACCCTATGGATTCGAGAATGATGTAGACATGACCGAGACGCTTCTCCAGTCAATAACCAATAGCGGGACCTCGATGCCCATATTGATTCCTACATATTCTACGAAGATCTTTATCGGTCGAACCTTTATGACAACATATGTAGTTCCCTTTGTCCGTCGGTATGTTACTTGCCCGAGATTCGATCATCGGTATCTCCATACCTAGTTCAATATAGTTACTGGCAAGTCTCTTTACTCGTTCCATAATACATCACCCCATAACTAACTCCTTAGTCGCTTTGCTTGCAAGCTTCTTGTGATGCAGTATTACCGAGAGGGCCCAGAGATACCTTTCCGTCATACGGAGTGACAAATCCCAGTCTCGATCCATGCCAACTCAACAGACACCTTCGGAGATACATGTAGAGATCCTTTATGATCATCCAGTTACGTTGTGATGTTTGATGGAACACAAGGCATTACTCCGGAGTCCGGGAGTTGCATGATCTCATGGCCGAAGAAACATGTATTTGACATTAAGAAAGCAGTAGCAATAAACTGAACTATCATATGTTATGCTAACGGTTGGGTCTTGTCCATCACATCATTCTCCTAATGATGTGATACCGTTATCAAATGACAACTCATGTCTATGGTTAGAAAATCTTAACCATCTTTGGTCAACGAGCTAGTCTAGTAGAGGCTTACTAGGGACATGGTATTTGTTTATGTATCCACACATGTATTTAAGTTTCCGGTCAATACAATTCTAGGATGGATAATAAG
This sequence comes from Triticum urartu, assembly GCF_056163025.1. Classification (NCBI taxonomy): domain Eukaryota; kingdom Viridiplantae; phylum Streptophyta; class Magnoliopsida; order Poales; family Poaceae; genus Triticum; species Triticum urartu. Next base: position 300,282,182 of record NC_141877.1, read on the forward strand.
CCTTTATCATGATTAAGGAAATATAATAATAACAATTTTATTATTGCCTCTAGGGCATATTTCCATCAGTCTCCCACTTGCACTAGAGTCAATAATCTAGTTCACATCGGCATGTGGGTTCACTAGAATCAATAATCCAGTTCACATCGTCATGTGATTAACACCCAAAGAGTTCTAAGGTGTGATCATGTTTTGCTTGTGAGAGAGGTTTTTAGTCAACAGGTCTACAACATTCAGATCCGTGTGTACTTTGCAAATATCTGTCTACAATGCTCTACATAGAGCTACTTTAGCTAATTGCTCCCATGTTCAATACGTATCTAGATTGAGACTCAGAGTCGTATGGATCAGTGTCAAATCTCGCATCGACGTAACCCTTTACGATGAACTCTTTATCACCTCCATAACCGACAAGACATTTCCTTAGTCCTCTTTAGGTACCTAAGGATAATTTCGATCACTGTCCAGTGATCCACTCCTGGATCACTGTTGTACCTCCCTGCCAAACTTATGGCAAGGCACACATCAGGTCCGGTACACGGCATGGCATACTTTATAGAACCTATGGCTGAGGCATAAGGAATGACTTTCATTTTCTCTCTATCTTCTGTCGTGGTCGAGCTTTGAGTCTTACTCAACTTCACACCATACAATACAAGCAAGAACTCCTTTTTGACTGATCCATTTTGAACTCTTTCAAAATCTAGTCAAGGTATGTACTCATTGAAAGTCTTATCAAGCATCTTGATCTATATCTATAGATCTTGATGCCCAATATGTAAGCAGCTTCACCAAGGTATTTCATTAAAAAAATCTTTTTCAAATATCCTTTTATGCTATCCAGAAATTTTATATAATTTCCAATCAGCAATATGTCATCCACATATAATATCAGAAATGCTACAGAGCTCCCACTCACTTTCTTGTAAATACAAGCTTCATCGTAAGTCTATATAAAACCATATGCTTTGATCACCTCATCAGAGCGTAAATTCCAACTCCGAGATGCTTGCACCAGTCCATAGATGGAACGCTGGAGCTTGCACACTTTGTTAGCACCCTTAGGATCGACAAAATCTTTTGGTTGCATCATATACAACTCTTCTTTAAGAAACACATTAAGGAATGCAGTTTTGACATCCATTTCCCAGATTTCATAATCATAAAATGCGGCAATTGCTAACATGATTCGAACAGACTTAAGCATCGCTAGGGGTAAGAAAGTCTCATTGTAGTCAACCCCTTGAACTTGTCGAAAACCTTTTTTGCAACAAGTCAAGCTTTGTAGACAGTGATATTACCATTTATTCTCAATGGCTTGCTGATCATCTGACAAGTCCACCAAAGTCCATACTTTGTTCTCATACATGGATCCTATCTCAGATTTTATGGCCTCAAGCCATTTGTCAGAATCTGGGCTTGTCATAGCTTCTTCATAGTTCGTAGGGTCGCCGTTGTCTAACAACATGACTTCCAGGATAGGGTTACGGTACCACTCTAGTGCGGAACTTGTTCTGGTCGACCTACGAGGTCCAGTATGAACTTGATATGAATTTTCATGATCATCGCTATTTGCTTCTTCTCTGGTTGGTGTAGGCATCACGGGAACAGTTTTCTTTGATGCACTACTTTCTAATTTGAGAGCAGGTACAACTACCTCATCAAGCTCTACTTTCCTCCCACTCACTTCTTTTGATAGAAACTCCTTCTCTGGAAAGGACCCATTCTTAGCAACAAAGATTTTACCTTCGGGTCTGTGGTAGAAGGAATGCCCAATAGTTTATTTCGGGTATCCTATGAAGACGCACTTCTCCACTTTGGGTTGGAGCTTATCAGGCTGAAGACTTTTGACATAAGCGTCCCATCCCCAAAATTTAAGAAACGACAGCTTTGGTTTCTTGCCAAACCATACACACGGTGTCGTCTCAACGGATTTAGATGGTGCCCTACTTAACATGAATGCGTCTGTCTCTAATGCATAACCCCAAAACGATAATGGTAAATCAGTAAGAGACATCACAGAACACACCATATCTAATAAAGTATGGTTACGACGTTCGGACAAACCGTTACGCTGTGGTGTTTTAGGTGGCGTGAGTTGTAAAACAATTCCACATTGTCTTAATAGAAGGCCAAACTCGTAACTCAAATATTCGCCTCCGCGATCAGATCATAGAAACTTTATTTTCCTGTTATGATGATTCTCCACTTCACTCTAAAATTTGAACTTTTCAAATGTTTCAGACTTGTGTTTCATCAAGTAGATATACCCATGCCTACTCAAATCATCTATGAAGGTTAGAAAATAACGATATCCGCCGCGTGCTTCAACACTCATCGGACCGCATACATCGGTATGTATTATTTGCAATAAGTCATTAGCTCACTCCATTGTTCCGGAGAACGGAGTTTTAGTCATCTTTCCCATGAGGCATGGTTCGTGAGTATCAAATGATTCATAATCAAGTGATTCAAAAAGTCCATCAGCATGGAGTTTCTTCATGCGGTTTACACCAATATGACCTAAACAGTAGTGCCACAAGTATGTTGTACTATCATTATCAACTTTGCATCTTTTGGCATCAATATTATGAATATGTGTATCACTACGATCGAGATTCAACAAGAATAGAACATTCACTAAGGGTGCATGACCATACAAGATGTTACTCATATAAATAGAACAACTATTATTCTCTGACTTTAATGAATAACCGTCTCGTAATAAACAAGATCCAGATATAATGTTCATGCTCAACGATGGCACCAAATAACAATTATTGAGGTCTAAAACTAACCCCGAAGGTAGATGTAGAGGTAGCATGCCGACGACGATCACATCAACCTTGGAACCATTCCCGACGCGCATCGTCATCTCGTCCTTAGCCAATCTTCATTTATTCCGTAGCTTCTGTTTCGAGTTGCAAATATGAGCAACCGAACCAGTATCAAATACCTAGGCACTACTACGAGCACTAGTAAGGAACACATCAATAACATGTATATCAAATATACCTTTGTTCACTTTGCCATCCTTCTTATCCGCCAGGTATTTGGGACAGTTTTGCTTCCAGTAACCATTACCCTTGCAGTAGAAGCACTCAGTCTCAGGCTTGGGTCCAGCTTTGGGCTTCTTCACAGGAGCAACAACTTGCTTGCTATTCTTCTTGAAGTTCCCTTCCTTTCCCTTGCCATTTTTCTTAAAACTGGTGGTCTTGTTAACCATCAACACTTGATGCTCTTTCTTAAGTTCTACCTCTGCCGATTTCAGCATCGCGAATAGCTTGGGAATCATTTTTTTCGTCCCTTGCATATTATAGTTCATCACGAAGCTCTAGTAGATTAGCGATAGTGTCTGGAGAACTCTATCAATCACTATCTTAACTGGAAGATTAACTCCCACTTAATTCAAGCAATTGTAGTACCCGGACATTCTGAGCACATGCTCACTGGCTGAGCTATTCTCCTCCATCTTGTAGGCAAAGTACTTGTCAGAGGTCTCATACCTCTCAACACGGGCATGAGCACCAATTTCAGCTCTTGGAACATCTCACATGTTCGGCGTTCAAAACGTCTTTGGATCCCCGATTCTAAGCCTTAAAGCATGACGCACTAAACTATCAAGTAGTCATCAGATCAAGCTTGCCAAATGTTAATAACGTCTGTATCAGCTCCCGCAGTAGGTCTTTCACCTAGCGATGCATCAAGGACATACTTCTTGTGTGCATCAATGAGGATAATCATTAGATCACGGACCCAGTCTACTTTATTGCTACCATCATCTTTCAACTTAGTTTTCTATAGGAACGTATCAAAAACAACGGAACAGTAGCACGGGCCATTTACGTACAACATAGATTTGCAAATATTATCAGGACTAAGTTCATGATAAATTAAGTTCAATTAATCAAATTACTAATGAACTCCCACTTAAATTAGCATCCCTCAAGGTATCTAAGTGATACATGATCCAAATCAACTAACCCATGTCCGATCATCACGTGAGATGGGGTAGTCATCAATCGTGAACATCTCCATGTTGATCATATCTACTATATGACTCATGTTTGACCTTTCGGTATCCAGTGTTCCAAGACCATGTCCGCACATGCTAGGCTCGTCATATTTAACCCAAGTATTCCGTGTGTGTAAATCTGGCTTACACTCATTGTATGTGAACATAGAGTCTATCGCACCCGATCATCACGAGGTGCGTCGAAACAATGAACTTTAGCAATGGTGCATACTCGGGGAGAACACTTTTATCTTGAAATTAAGTGAAGGGATCATCTTATAATGCTACCATCGTTCTAAGGAAAATAAGATGCATAAAAGATAAACATCACATGCAATCAAAATATTTGACATGATATGGTCATCATCATCTTATCCTTTCGATCTCCATCTTCAAAACAATGTCATGATCTCCATCATCACCAGTGCGACACCTTGATCTCCATCGTTGCGTCGGGGTCGTCTCCCCAACTATTGCTTCTACAACTATTCCTAACCATAGCGATAAAGTAAAGCAATTACATGGCGCTTAATGATTGACACGTAGGTCATACAATAATTAAAGACAACCCTAAGGCTCCTGCCGGTTGTCGTACTCATCGACATGCAAGTTGTGAACTTATTACAAAACATGATCACCTCATACATCAACATATATCAAATCACGTCTCGACCATATCACATCACAACATACACCGCAAAAACAAGTTAGACGTCTTCTACTTTGTTATTGCAAGTTTTACGTGGCTGCTACGGGTAACTAGCAAGAACCATTCTTACCTACGCAAAACCACAATGGTGATTATCAAGTTTGTTGTTTTAACCTTCTGCAAGGACCGGCCATAGTCAAATTCGATTCAACTAAAGTGAGACAAACAGACACCCGCCAGGCACCTTATGCAAACCAAGTTGCATCAGCTGGTGGAACTGGTCTCATGTACGCGGACATGTAAGGTTGGTGTAGGCCGCTTCATCCCACAATACCGTCGAATCAAAATAAGACTTTGGTGGTAAGCAGTATGAACATCGCCGCACACAACTCCATTATGTTCTACTCGTGCACATCATCTACACATAGACCTCGCTCATGATGCCACTGTCGGGGAATGTTGCACGGAAAACAAAAAAATTATATGCACACGCAAGATCTATCCATGGAGATGCATAGCTAAGAGAGGGGGAGAACATCTTCATACCCTTGAAGATCGCTCAGTGGAATCGTTTATCAACGTAGTTGATGTAGTCGTACACCTTCACGATCCGTCTCAATCAAGTACAGAACGTACGGCACCTCCATGTTCAGCACACGTTCAGCTCGATTACGTCCTCGCCTTCTTGATCCAGCAAGAGTGGTGAAGTAGTAGATGAGTTGCGGCAGCACGACGGTATGGTGACGGTGGTGGTGAAGAACAATCTCCGTAGGCCTTTGCCAAGCACAATAGAAACTATGATGGGGGATAAACTAGAGGGGAGGGGTTGCCGGCACACGGCTTGGTGAATCTTGATGTGTTCCGGGTGCTAGCCCTGCCCCTCTATTTATATGCTGAGCCCTGGGGCCGTTTCTTGGAGAAAGAGCCTCCTCAAAGTCAGTTTAGCACGTAAGGCAAGAGTCCTTCTCGAACTCCAGGACCAGACGCCACGGTCCTCGGCATCTGGCCCAGACGCCATGGGCCTCGGCGTCTGGCCCAGCGCCAGATGCCAGGGTCCCTGGCGTCTGGTCCCTGGTGAGGGAGTCCTGGATTAGGGGGTCTCCATTGGCCGGACTATCTCCATTGGCCGGACTGTTGGACTATGAAGATATAAGATTGAAGACTTCGTCTCATGTCCGGATGGGACTCTACTTGGCGTGGAAGGCAAGCTAGGCAATACGGATGTGGATATCTCCTCCTTTGTAACTGACCTTGTGTAACCCTAACCCTCTCCGGTGTCTATATAAACCGAAGGGTTTTAGTCAGTAGGACAACAATCACAACATACAATAATACGATAGGCTAGCTTCTAGGGTTTAGCCTCTCTAATCTCGTGGTAGATCTACTCTTGTACTACCCATATCATCAATATTAATCAAGCAGGACGTAGGGTTTTACCTCCATCAAGAGGGCCCGAACCTGGGTAAAACATCGTGTCCCCTGCCTCCTGTTACCATCCGGCCTAGACGCACAGTTCGGGACCCCCTACCCGAGATCCGCCGGTTTTGACACCGACATTGGTGCTTTCATTGAGAGTTCCTCTGTGTCGTCGCCGTTAGGCTTGATGGCTCCTACTATCATCGATAGCGATGCGGTCCAGGGTGAGACTTTTCTCCCCGGACAGATCTTCGTATTTGGCGGCTTTGCATTGCGGGCTAATTCGCTTGGCCATCTGGAGCAGATTGAAAGCTACGCCCCTGGCCATCAGGTCAGGTTTGGAAGTTTGAACTGCACGGCCGACATCCGCAGAGACTTGATCTTCGACGGATTCGAGCCACAGCCAGGCACGCCGCACTGTCATGATGGGTATGACCTAGCTCTGCTGCCGAACAGTACCCCAGAGGCCGCGCCCGCATCAGCTCTAACCCTTAGCCCGGAGCCCACTGCGCCAATCAAGGACGGGTGGTTAGACACCACCTCAGGGGCTGCAGTCTCAACGGCGATCGAGCCGAACACCAGCCTAACCCTCTGCGCAGCCCGTGACCCCAAGGTGCCGGACTCTTTTCCGGACTCCGAACCATCCGCGCCCCTGCCAATCGAATCCGATTGGGCGCCGATCATGGAATTCACCGTCGCGGATATCTTTCAGCACTCGCCCTTCGGCGACATTCTGAATTCACTAAGGTCTCTCTCTTTGTCAGGAGAGCCCTGGTCGGACTATGGCCAACAAGATTGGGATGCGGACGATGAAGAAATTCGACGCCCACCCACCACCCACTTCGTAGCCACTGTCGATGATTTAACCGACATGCTCGACTTCGACTCCGAAGACATCGACGGTATGGATGACGATGTAGGAGACGAACATGAACCAGCGCCTATAGGGCACTGGAAAGCCACCTCGTCATATGACATATACATGGTGGATACGCCCAATGAAGGCAATGACGATGAGATAGCGGAGGATGACACCTCCAAGAAGCAACCCAAGCGCCGACGTCAGCGGCGCCGCTCTAAGTCCCGCCAAAGCAAAAGTGGTGATACCGGCACAGGAGATAATAACACTCCGGATAGTGCCGAAGAAAACAACAATCCCTTCCAGCAAGATTTAGAGCAGGAGGATGAAGGAGCCAGCTCTCCTGGGAGAGCGGCAGACGGAGAGGAGGAGGATGACAATTACATCCCTCCTCCGAAGACGAGGCAAGCCTCGGTGACGATGAATTCGCCGTACCAGAGGATCCCGTCGAACAAGAGCGCTTCAAGCGCCGGCTTATGGCCATGGCAAATAGCCTGAAGAAAAAGCAGCAGCAGCTTCAAGCTGATCAAGATCTGCTAGCTGACAGATGGACTGAAGTCCTTGCGGCCGAGGAATATAAACTCGAGCGCCCCTCCAAGAATTACCCAAAGTGCAGGTTACTACCCCGACTGGAGGAAGAAGCGTATGATACGGCTGATCGGCCACCTCGTGGCCGCGATAGAGAGGCATTCCAGCCAAAAGCTCAGCCTCCACCCCGACGCCATTCAAATAAAAAGGCATGGGGAGATACGCCAGACCTGCGAGACATATTGGAGGACAAAGCAAAGCATGCAAGATCAATCTACGGATCATGACGGCGCACCACTCTGCGAGACGATAAACGTCACGCCGGATACAGTAAAAGCAAATCCGGCCGGGCCGAACACAGCGGGCAAGACCCATTCGAGCTGCGTCGCGATATAGCCTAATACAGAGGTGCCGCACACCCCTTATGCTTCACAGACGAAGTAATGGAACATAAATTCCCAGAAGGTTTCAAACCTGTAAATATTGAATCATACGACGGCACAACAGATCCCGCAGTATGGATTGAGGATTTCCTCCTCCACATCCACATGGCCCGCGGTGATGACTTACACACCATCAAATACCTCCCACTAAAGCTCAAAGGACTAGCGCGGCATTGGCTTAACAGCTTGCCAGCGGACTCCATTAGCTGTTGGGAAGATCTGGAAGCCGCATTCCTCGACAACTTTCAGGGCACTTATGTGCGACCACCAGACGCCGATGACTTGAGCCACATAATTCAGCAGCCAGAAGAGTCGGGCAGGCAATTCTGGACTCGATTCCTTACAAAGAAAAATCAAATCGTTGACTGTCCGGATGCGGAGGCCTTAGCGGCTTTCAAACACAACATCCAAGACGAGTGGCTAGCCCGGCACCTTGGTCAGGAAAAGCCGAAATATATGGCAGCTCTCACGACGCTCATGACCCGCTTTTATGCGGGAGAAGACAGTTGGCTGGCTCGCTGTAATAACATATCAAAGAACCATGGTACCTCAGATACCAAGGATGGCAATAGCAGGTCACATCGCAACAAACATAAGCGCCGCATTAACAGCGAAAATACTGAGGATATGGCAGTCAATGCCGGATTCAAAGGCTCTAAACCCGGTTAGTGGAAAAAGTCATTCAAACAAAGTACACTGGGTCCGTCTAGCTTGGACCGTATACTCGATCGCTCGTGTCAAATACACGGCACCCCAGACAAGCCAGCCAATCACACCAACAGGGATTGTTGGGTGTTCAAGCAGGCCGGCAAGTTAATTGCCGAAAACAAGGACAAGGGGCCGCATAGCAATGACGAGGAGGAGCCCCGGTAGCCGCACACTGGAGGACAGAAGAGGTTTCCCCCACAAGTGCGGACGGTGAACATGATATACGCAACCCACATCCCCAAGAGGGAGCGGAAGCGTGTGCTCAGGGACGTATATGCGTTGGAGCCAGTCGCCCCAAAGTTCAACCCATGGTCCTCCTGCCCGATCACCTTCGATCGCAGGGACCACCCCACTAGTATCCAGCATGGCGGATTCGCCGCACTGGTCCTAGACCCAATCATTGACGGATTTCACCTCACTCAAATCCTTATGGATGGCGGCAGCAGCCTGAACCTGCTTTATCAGGACACAGTGCGCAAAATGGGTATAGACCCCTCAAGGATCAAACCCACAAAAACGACCTTTAAGGGTGTCATTCCAGGTGTAGAGGCCCATTGCATAGGTTCAATTACACTGGAAGTGGTCTTCGGATCCCCGGATAACTTCCGAAGCGAAGAGTTAATCTTCGATATAGTCCCGTTTCGCAGTGGTTATCACGCGCTGCTCGGGCGAACCGCATTTGCTAGATTCAATGTGGTACCGCATTATGCATACCTCAAGCTCAAGATGCCAGGACCTCGCGGAGTTATTACAGTCAATGGAAACACAGAGCGCTCTCTCCGAACAGAGGAGCACACCGCAGCCCTCGCAACAGAAACGCAAAGCAGCCTCTCAAGGCAATCAACCAGTTCGACGCTTCACAGCCCGGACACCTTCAAGCGCGCTCGGGGCAATTGGCAAATAGATCGCCTGGTGCGATCTGAGCTTGCGTAGAAATACGGCGGCCACCCCAATCCCAGCCCAGCGGCGAAACTCGTGTCGCGCGTACATAATTGCGCATTAAAAATACCATGGGCACAGGTGGGGAGGGGGGCACAACTGCGGCACGCCCCAAGACGCGGCCTAAACCGCACTAGGGGCTCCCCGTTTGGTTATTTTTCTTTTTCTTTCAGGACCTTAATCTCTGGAAACACTGTCCGGTAGCACTATTGCCGAACACATGATGCAACAACCAAGGAGGCAGACAGCTATGTTATACCACGAAATTCCCAGGTTGATTATAGTAACGAGTGAAATATTCAATTTAATATCATTCCTCAGCTTGCCCTTGGAAGGGACATAGTCCTACTCTTTGCTTATCGCACTATCTGTATCACTCTGCTTTAACGCAATTTTTTAATAAACAATGCATGACATTACGACTATTATTGCATTCTTGTCATATATATATATATATATATATATGTGTGTGTGTGTGTGTGTGTTCATTAATGACGCCTTGCAACCGTACACTATGGTACGGCCAATACACCAGGGGCTTACATACCCCACAATATGGTGTGAAAAGTCCGAACACTTTCACAAGTGCGGCACCCCGAACTTATAGCATTATATGCATCAGCTCTGAATCATGTCTTTGGTCAAATGTTGGGTTTGCCCGGCTCCTATGTTTTGGTACCTTACGTTCCGCTCTATCGGCTAAGGTAGCGCTAGGAGAACTACTACGATGTGCCCTGGTTCTGCTGGGTTCAGCACCTCAGTAGAGAAAGCTAAAACTGACTGTCATGATAAGGCGAGAGACTGGTCGCTATTCGGCGAGGTTTTCAAGTCCCTAAAGACTTATGCCGCTTAGAGTGAGGGGCCGGCCCTGTCCGGCTTAAAGGCGTGTATCACGCCCCGAATTCGGCCTTCCGAATACCAAGGGCTTCGCCAAAATTTAAAATTATAGAATTCTATGGCTAAGTGAGAGTGATAAAGCATTATTAGTCCGGTTGCCTTGTTCGCTGTGCTGAGCACCTCCCTCAAAGGACCCAAACATGGGAACAAGAGTGCTCAGGTTTATCCCGAACACCCCAGCACTCGTGGCATGGGGGTAGAAGCCGAGGACTAGCCATCTCTCAGATTGGATAAACAGCCAAACAGAAGGTAATATTTTAAATTCAAACAAGCGTTGCATAGCGCATATGAAACAAGTTTTCATAAATACAGGATAAAACGAGCAATTCTCATTCAAATATTACATCCTTTGAACACTCATCCGCGATAAGACTGGCACCCGGCAGAACACCCTCGTAATACATCTCGGGGTGGCGGTGCTCCTTGCCCTCCGGCGGCCCCTCCTTGATCAGCTTCGCGGCGTCTAGCTTGACCCACTGCAATTTCACACGGGCGAAAGCCCGGCGTGCACCTTCAATGCAAACAGATCGCTTGACGACCTCCAGCCGAGGGCAGGCATCCACAAGCCGCCTCACCAGGCTGAAGAAGCTGTTCGGAAGGGTGTCGCCAGGGCACAGCCGGACTATAAAGCTCTTCATGGCCCGATCGGCCGCCTTATGTAGCTCGGCCATCTGCTTTAGCTAGTCGGTCATTGGCACCGGGTGTTCGGCCTCAGCATACTGAGACCAGAACAGCTTCTCCGTTGAGCTTCCATCCTCGGCCTGGTAAAATTGTGCGGCATCGGACACACTGCGGGGCAAATATGCGAATGCTCCTGAAGAGCTCCGGATCCGGATAAGTAATCGGTAATTTACTTTTACATGCTTGCTTTGCATATAGAAAGCCTTACCTGCCGCTATCTTCTTTATCGCGTCGATCTCTTGGAGGGCCTTTTGGGCTTCGGCCTTGGCACTTTTTACACTCTCAAGGGCCACGGCAAGCTCAGACTCCCGTGTCTTTGAGTCAAGCTCCAACACCTCATGCTTCGCCACGAGAGCCTGGAGCTCTTGCTGCACCTCGCCCACCCGAGCCTCGTGCTTCTCTCGCTCGGTCCGCTCCTTGGCCGCTTTATCTTCGGCCTTGGTTAGCGCTTGCTTCAGGGTCGCCACCTCGGTCGTGGACCCTGGCAAACATACGATGATCCTGTCATTTTGCAATCGCGTCCTCTTTTATATATACATATCTATAGATAGGGTATTACTTACCCTTGTTCTCCTCGAGCTGCCTCTTGGCAAGGCCGAGCTCTTTTCTGGACCCCTTGAGGTCCTGCTTCAGTACGGCGACCTCCGCAGTCAGTGCGGCGGACGCCAGCAGCGAAGCCTGCATATGCATATTGACACACTTATATTAGACTCCTGCGATATTATTTGATCCTCTGTTCGGCTTTTCTTTGTGAACAGCGAACAAAGCATCAGGGGCTAATGTCTATGCGGTAATATTTCTACTACATTTTAAAACACTTACATCAAATCCTGTTAGAAGGCTGGCACAGGCTTCAGTCAATCCGCTCTTGGCGGACTGAACCTTCTGGATCACCGCACTCATGATAGTGCGGTGCTCCTCGTCGATGGAAGCGCTGCGAAGCGCTTCCAGCAGATTGTCTGGCGCATCTGGATGGACAGAGGTCACCGGCACAGGCATCTTGCCCCTCTTAGAAGGAGGCCGCCTGCCTGAGCTTGGAACCCTTGGAGATTCCGGCGCGGTGTTCGGCTGAGGGCCGAACTTGGAGCTCTTAGGGGCCCCATCCCCTCGGCTCCCGGAGTCCGGAAGGTCGCCTTGAGGCGCCTCCGGGACTGTCTCCCCTCGATCCGGTGCCTTTGGAGACAACACCTCGGCGTCGTCGGCAGGATGAGTGGAGGTGGCGGTCGGGACTGGATCGCTATCCATGTCCGACAAGCCCAAGGAGCCATCCGACGATACATCGATACTGGCTCGTGGCGGCCTGCGTAATTGTGTTCGGCATTAGGGAAAGCAGTGCGACAAAGGAATCCTACGGGTTACTCTGGTATCCGAATACTTACGATCTCCCCGGGGGCTTGGCCCTGGGCAACCACTCGTCTTCGCCTTCGTCGGCGGCGGTGGAGCTGTCCGGAAGGAGAGTCCTTCCCTTCTTGGACCCTTCGGGCCCCCCAGTTGGGGCGGCCTTCCTTTTCCTGTCTCCCCCAGTCGGTGGGGGAGCATCTTCTTCTTCTTCCTCATCTTCAGGGGAAGAGTGCGCCGCAGAGTCATCGGACGGTGAGTCTGACGACGCCTGGCGTCGGGAACTCTTTCGGGTTCCCTTGGCCTTCTTGGTCTTCTCCCGCACCGTATAAGGGGCCGGAGTCAACATCTTTGCCAGAAGAGCGTCTGCGGGGCCTTCGGGTAAAGGAGACGGACAGTCGATCTGTCCAGCCATCTTCTGCCAGTCCTGTCAAAGGTACGGGAGTTTAGATCCTGCATAGAGTCAATCTATAAAGAAAAAAATAAGTATCCTGTGAAAGGTAAAGCAGCTTACCGCACTGGCTTGGCGCTTCGCGCTGAATCCGCGATCCTCAGCAATAGGAGGGGGCACCTCGACACTTTTGAACAGCACCCTCCAGGCATCTTCATGAGTCGTGTCGAAGAGCCTGTTCAGAGTTCGGTGCCGCGCCGGGTCGAACTCCCACAAGTTGAACTCCCATTGTTGGCACTGGAGGATCCGGCGGATGAGCATAACTTGGACTATGTTGACAAGCTTGAGCTTCTTGTTCACCGTGTTTTGAATACATGTTTGGAGTCCGGTCAGCTCTTCCGAACTACCCTAGGACAGGCCCTTCTCTTTCCAGGAGTTGAGCCACGTGGGGATGCCAGATCGGAACTCGGGGGCCGCTGCCCATACAGGGTCGCGCGGCTCGGTGATGTAGAACCACCCCGATTGCCACCCCTTTATGGTTTCCACAAAGGAGCCCTTGAGCCATGTTACGTTGGGCATCTTGCCCACCATGGCGCCTCCACACTCCGCCCGACGGCCGCCCACCACCTTCGGCTTGACATTGAAGGTCTTCAGCCATAAGCCGAAGTGATGCTTGATGCGGAGGAAGGCCTCGCACACGACGATAAACGCCGAGATGTTGAGGATGAAGTTCGGGGCCAGATCGTGAAAATCCAGGCCGTAATAGAACATGAGCCCCCGGACAAATGGATGGAGAGGGAATCCCAGTCCGCGGAGGAAATGGGTGAGGAATACTACCCTCTCATGGGGCCTGGGGGTGGGGATGAGCTGCCCCTCATCTGGGGGCCGGTGCGCGATGTTGTCGGGAAGGTATCCGGCTCTCCTCAGTTTCTTGATGTCTCCCTCCATGACGGAGGAGACCATCCACCTGCCTCCCACTCTGGACATGGTTGGAGAAGGTTGAGGTGGGAGGTGTGGACTTGGGTGCTAGAGCTCGAGTGTGCGAAAACGGATGAGCAAAGGAGGAAGAGGGCGTGGATAAAAAGGTGAATCCTTATCCCTTTATATGGGCGGACGGAGCTAAGCGTCCCCACTTGCCTGGTAAAACTCTCTTATCCCCCAAGCGCTGCAATTGATGGCGCGGTTGGGTTACCCACGCCCGTATTGATGAGAATCCCGTAATAGGGGGACACGATCTCTGCTTTGACAAGACGTGTCAAAAAACTGCCTCGCGTTATGTGCGGGGCTGGTTAAAGGGAACTTTTCGAATAATCACCGGGCCATGACATAACGTCATGCTGCCAAAACAAGCCAGCAAATTAGATCTGCGAAAATATTATTCTCTCTACGGTGGAATGTGGAACTTATTTTGCAGGGTCGGACACTATCCTCGTATTCAAATTCTTCTATGATGTATTCGGAGAAGGAACCCGCCTTGCAATGCCGAATACAATACTGCGCGCCAGACTCATCGTCATTGAAGCCTGGTTCAGGGGCTACTGAGGGAGTCCTGGATTAGGGGGTCTCCGGACAGCCGGACTATCTCCATTGGCCGGACTGTTGGACTATGAAGATATAAGATTGAAGACTTCGTCTCGTGTCCGGATGGGACTCTACTTGGCGTGGAAGGCAAGCTAGGCAATACGGATATGGATATCTCCTCCTTTGTAACCGACCTTGTGTAACCCTAACCCTCTCCGGTGTCTATATAAACTGAAGGGTTTTAGTCCGTAGGACAACAATCACAACATACAACCATACCATAGGCTAGCTTTTAGGGTTTAGCCTCTCTGATCTCGTGGTAGATCTACTCTTGTACTACCCATATCATCAATATTAATCAAGCAGGACGTAGGGTTTTACCTCCATCAAGAGGGCCCGAACCTGGGTAAAACATCGTGTCCCCTGCCTCCTGTTACCATCCGGCCTAGACGCACGGTTCGGGACCCCCTACCCGAGATCCGCAAAACTTCCTTTTGCACCGACCTAAAACCTCGTGGGCCTTACCCCTTGGCCCAACCATATCATCCTATATATCAATATTTACCTATGAACCATTCCGGAGCTCCTCGTCATGTCTGTGATCTCATCTGGGACTCCGAACAACATTCGGTCACCAACATACATAACTCATATAATATTATATCATCAACGAACGTTAAGCCTGCGGACCCTATGGGTTTGAGAATGATGTAGACATGACCGAGATGCTTCTCCGGTCAATAACCAATAGTGGGACCTGGATGCCCATATTGGTTCCTACATATTCTATGAAGATCTTTATCGGTCGAACATTTATGACAACATACGTAGTTCTCTTTGTCCGTCGGTATGTTACTTGCCCGAGATTCGATCATCGGTATCTCCATACCTAGTTCAATCTCGTTACTGGCAAGTCTCTTTACTCGTTCCGTAATACATCATCCCGTAACTAACTCCTTAGTCACTTTGCTTGCAAGCTTCTTGTGATGATGTATTATCGAGAGGGCCCAGAGATACATCTCCGTCATACGGAGTGACAAATCCCAGTCTCGATCCATGCCAACTCAACAGACACCTTCGGAGATACCTATAGAGCTCCTTTATGATCACCCAGTTATGTTGTGGCGTTTCATGGCACACAAGGCATTACTCCGGAGTCCGGGAGTTACATGATCTCATGGTCGAAGAAACATGTATTTGACATTAAGAAGCAGTAGCAATAAACTGAACGGTCGTATGCTAGGCTAACAGTTGGGTCTTGTCCATCACATCATTTCCTAATGATGTGGTCCCGTTATCAAATGACAACTCATGTCTATGGTTAGGAAACCTTAACCATCTTTGATCAGCGAGCTAGTCTAGTAGAGGCTTACTAGGGACACAGTATTTGTTTATGTATCCACACATGTTTTTAAGTTTCCGGTCAATAAGCATGAATAATAAATCTTTATCATGATTAAGGAAATATAATAATAACCATTTTATTATTGCCTCTAGGGCATATCTCCATCACTTACGACGCTCCTGAATTCTAAATTATGAAGTTTTCTAGTTTTGGTTATTTTAACACTGATCAAAAGAAATCCAGCCATGTCCATATAGGGTTCAATATGGGACCATGAAAACCACGTTCAAAGAATATACATAATCACTACAACAATTTGGATTTTCCTAAAATTGTTGTTGTTGCTGCTACTACTACAAAAGTGCCTTTTTTAGAACAACTAGGGAAGTGATATGCAACATCAACACAAGCACGCAGAGAAATTCCAAAATTACCAGTTAAGGGTTACCTCTTGCAAAGCTCACTCCCATCTTCTAGGGCGCTAACAAGTGGCACATTGTATGTGTGCCACTTGTCACCACTTGAGACTTTCATTTTTTTGTAAATTCGTTTATTCAAAACGTTTTATCTCTTGAACCGTTCATCGAAATTCCAAACCGTTTTCACCGTTAGATTTCTCATGTCGAAATATTCAAAACTAAATCACATGTTAATGGGTTTTGATGAACTTTTTTCATGAAAAAAATGGAAGCACGTTTTTTTCACTTCCGAAGCAAAAAATTGCTTCTTCTCGCGAAAGGAAAATTCTGCCTCCACAAAAGCAAATATGTGCTTCTCGTGAAAGCACAGATTTTTTTTCCTTTCTGAGTGCTTCTCGCGGAATCAAATTTGTGCATCCACGAGAAGCAAATATGTGTTTCTTGGGGAAGCATGGATTTTGTTACCTTTTCAAGAAGCCCAGTTATGTTTCTCATGAAAGCAAATATGTGCCTCTGGGAGAAGCACAACTATGCTTCTCGTGCAAGCGCATGTTTTTCCTTTCCGAGAAGCACTCTGCTTTTCTCGCGAAAGGAAATCTATTCCTCCACGAGAAGCAAATATATGCTTCTTGTGAAACCACAGCTTTTTGTTCGAGAAGTACACCTATGCTTCTGGTGGAAGAAAATCTGTGCCTTCACATGAAACTAATCTATGCATTTTGTGGAACATTTTATTTTCTCTTTTCGAGAAGCACAGTTTTGCTTGTCGCGGAAGCAAATCTGTGCCTCCAAGAGAAGTAAATATGTGCTTCTCGTAAAAGCTCAATTTTTTCCACGCGAAGAAAATATCCACAAATTTCTTTTCTTCAAAACTTAGGAAAATCAAGCGAAAAACCGAAAAGCAGAAAACAAACTCATCAAAAACCCGAAAACATGTATGAAAAAATAGTATAAAATCCAAAAGAAACGTCCAGCACGCGACATGTGGCAGCGGCTAGACGCGCCACTTGGCATGCTCTCAGAGCACCAAAGGTGGCACTTGGAGGTCCCTGCAAGGACCTCCAATTAGTTGCTCTAGAGAAGTTCATGTCATAGAAAAAAAAGATAGGATGAGACAAGCCCAACAACAGAACAAGAGGCCCACGGAATAACCTACATATTCCCCAAACAAATAAAAGAGCCCACAAACAGGGAATATCTGAGTACACCTAATCAGTGCCTATTACGCCAGCTAACAAAACTCGTGCTCTCGCACATGCTCTCATGGGCTGGCCTAGCACGAAGCTTCTCGCTCTCTTGTTTTATGCGGTTTCAACAATCGACCAGGTTTGTCAAAAAAATGGTCAACCAGGTTAACTTCCCAAAAAACTATTAATTGAAAAAAAAATTGAAAAGCACGCGAATTAGAAAAAGTTCACAAAGTTTTTAAAAATACCATGAATTTGAAATAAGTTAATACTTTTCCATAAAAACATATTTAACAAAATTGAAAATTTCAACAAAAGTTCATTGATTAAAAGAATCACATTTTTTAGAAAAAAAGTTCATGCAATTAAGAAAAAAGTTAACAAATTTGGAAAAAATTCAATAATTCGAAATCAATCATAATTTTGGAAAAAAATAACAAGTTTTAAAAGTTCTTGATTTTAAAAATTGTTCACAATTTTCAGAAAAAAATCATAGAATTAGAAAATTCCATCAGTTTAAAATGTTTTATGAAATTTGAAAGAGTTCATAAATTTGAAAAAAAAATTCATAATTTTCAGAAAAAAACTTCATAATAATTTAGGAAAAAATGCGAATTCAATAAAGATTCATGAATTTTAAAATATTTGCGATTTTACAAAAAAAATAAAAATAAAAAAAGTTCATCATATCTAAAATAAGAAAAGAAGAAAGGAGAAAAAATAAAAAGGAAAAAAGAAACAGAAACAGAAACAGAACGGAAAACGAAAACCAATAATAATCTAACAAAATAGGTTTTTTTTTGAGAAATCGAACAAAATAGGTGACAAGGTCAACCCCAGTAAACCGTAGGGAAGGATCATTTTTTGGGCCGACCCATTACTAGCGAGGGGATAAGTGAATGCACATCAGTTACGAAATAAGTCTGTAACTGGCGCCTTGAGCGCTAAATAGGAATCGCGGGCATGCCCTATCGTCAACGGAGATCTCCTAGTCAACGCTTATAGCGACAGGCAGCCAAACCGACGCTCCTGCGTGCCCCCGTGTGGGCCAGCCCAACGATGCGAGCATCTCGCTCGCTTGGTCACCCTGCACTTTTTTCGCTCGGTTGACCGATCGACTAGTTTAACCGTCAATTGTTGACAAGGTGACCATTAACCGTTGTGTTGACCGCTAACTTTTCCATAAGACGTTCACGGAAGGAAAAATACGTGAATTTGAAGAAAAAAAGACCAGGGGACACTGGGAAAAAATTCATGAGTTTTAGAAAGGTTCATGAATTTGAAAAAAAAATGAATTTTAAAAAAAGATTGCCAATTTGAAAAAAATCAAGAATTTGAAGAATAGTTC
Source organism: Triticum urartu (assembly GCF_056163025.1). Lineage (NCBI taxonomy): Eukaryota > Viridiplantae > Streptophyta > Magnoliopsida > Poales > Poaceae > Triticum > Triticum urartu. The sequence continues at coordinate 300,300,866 of NC_141877.1, forward strand.
AACAATCTGGAAAAATGTGAGTTTAAAAAAAGTTCAAGAATTTGAAGAATAGTTCAATCTCAACAAAATGAATTTTAAAAAAGTTCATGAATTCAAAAAAAATACAATTTTTTTAAAAGCTCAATAATACAAAAAAATCGTGAAATAAAAGGGTCGGAAGCTTCCCAAAACTAGGACAGAAGTCCCGCTATAGAGTACACTTAAATCGGTCGGCCCATAGGAACAGGATGTAGGAATTGGCCATAATCCACTCTGTCACTTGTACCCGTGGTCACTCCGCCTATTGGCTTTGCCAAAATACATGTGGACGCTGGTGTGCGTAAGGGAGTTAGTGGAACGGCTGCGACTATATGCTGAGACAGGGATGGAACTTTTTTACGTAGCAGCTCACTTGTCATTGAAGGCGTGGACGATCCAGTGGTCTTGGAGACTATCGCATGCATGAGGCTTTGGCGCTGGCACAAGATCTCCACCTCCATCGTATTATCATTACCTCAAACGCCAAACAAGTGATATTCAAAGTTGGAGTCGAGAAAGCAACGGAGCAATAATTATCAAGATAAAGTTACAAGCATCTTTACTTGATGAAGTTACAAGCAACGGAGTCGAGAAAGTCGGCTTTGGCGTTCGAGAAGCTTTACACCATGAACGGCAGAGCCTTTCAAAACCTCAATGAGGCCCTCCTTACGCTGCTTCCCAAACATGCGGACGCACTGTCTCTATTCGACTATCGACCTATCAGTCTCATACACATCTTCGCCAAGCTCGCCGCGAAGCTGCTCTCCCTCCGCCTAGCGCCACGATTGGGATCCATGGTCTCTACTAACCAAAGTGCGTTCATCGCGGGATGTTGCATCCATGACAACTATCTTCTGGTGCAACAGACGGCTCGCCTCCTGCACAACCTCAAGGCGCCGCGCATGCTGCTCAAGTTGGATATCACGCGGGCCTTCGGCGGTGTATCCTGGCCTTTTCTCCTCCAGATACTGCATCACCTTGGCTTTGGGCCACGTTGGCGCGAATGGATCTCCATACTCCTATCAACGGCCTCCACGAGAGTCCTCATCGATGGCCACCCGGGACCACCGATTGATCACGCTCATGGCCTTAGGCAAGGCGACCCGGTCTCCCCCATGCTTTTTACTCTGGTCATTGACGTACTCAACTTCATGCTGCTCCGAGCGGTGGACCTCAGCCTCCTTCACCGCTTGACTGCACACCATGCGGCTTCGAGCATATCCCTTTACGCGGACGACGTGGTTATCTTTTACCACCCGGACACCCACGACATTGCCACCGTACGCAAGCTCATGCATGTCTTTGGCCTTGCATCCAGACTGCACACGAATTTCACCAAGTGTTCGGCCACTCCGATTCAATGCACCGACGACCACATTGCTACTATCGCCTCTGAGATGCAGAGCCCCGTTGCCCACTTCCCCATCACCTATCTTGGGCTGCCCCTCTCCGTCTGTAAGGCCTCCACGACGAGCTTGCAACTGATCATTAACAAGCTCGGGTGCATGCTTTCCACATGGCGGGCCTCTATGCTATCCAAAGGAGACCGTATATCCCTTGTGCGCCATGTCCTTTGTGCCATCTCCACGCACTTCCTCACCGTCATTGCCTTCAACGACACCGCCATCAAGAAAGTGAACCGGATCATTCGAGGATTCCTTTGGGCAGGTTCAAAAGAGGCCAATGGTGGCCAGTGCCTTGTTAACTAGCAGCACGTATGCCGCCCCATCTCCCTTGGTGGCCTTGGCATCAGAGATATCCACCGGACGGGCATCTCCCTCCGTGTTCGATGGCTTTGGCTCCAACGTATGGACGTCTCACGCCCTTGGAGTCACCTCCACATACCTCATGACGTGGACGCAATTTTCAGAGCCTCCAAGACTTGGCAGCTTGGTGCAGGGGACACCTGCAGGTTTTGGACAGACCATTGGATCGACGGACGATCGGTGGCCGAGATTGCCCCGCTCATCTATGCGCTCGTCCCGCGATGTCTGCGGAAGGAGTGTAGCGTGCGCAGCGGTTTATACCTGCGTTCTTGGGTCCAGGACATCCGTGGTACACTTGGGCCGGCAGCCATGGTGCAATATGTCGAGCTCTGGCGTAGAGTGCGCTACACCAACCTCTCCTCCGAGCCAGACGTGCTTAGATGGTGATGGACTTCCTCCGCCACATACTCGGCGAGCTCCTGCTATAAGGCACTATTCATCGGTGCTTGTGAAGACCCACATTGGCGCCTCAGTTGGCGACCTTGGGCACCCCTTCGCGTCAAGTTCTTCCTATGGTTGGCCATGCAAGATTGTTGTTGGACCGCGGAGCGGCTGGCACTCCGCGGCCTACCACACGAGGACGCTTTGTGCTCTATGTGATCAAGAGGAGGAGACCATGCATCACCTCCTTGCAGGCTACTCATTCTCTCGCCAGGTTTGGCACGAGATCCTCGGTTGGGCTCGTGCGATGATCAACCTCCCCAACCCTGACACGCCATTTCAGACTTGGTGGAGCTCCTCCCTCGACCACTCGCCGGCCTCCATGCGCAAGGGCCTGTCCTCCCTCATCATCCTGACAGCATGGTGGCTCTAGAAGCACCGCAACACATGCATCTTTGACGGAGACAGGCCATCGATCACCCTCATTTACGATACCATCAAGGACGAGGCGCGCCTCTGGACCAAGGCGGGCGCCATTGGGTTACAAAAGATCATCGCCGGCGCGTAGTTTCCTGTTTTTTGTATTGGGGCTGAGCATACCCCCTGTATAATTTGCTCGCACGCTTGTACACCATGCCTAGAGCGTACATGGCCTTGTAAGCGTTGTAACCTCATGCTTGTACTCTCCTTCTACCAATGAAAAGATACGCACCTTGCGTATTCGCGAAAAAAATCTTTTGAAAGTCATGTTGTCGATGTCGAAGCACATAGTCTAGCCAGGTTCTCGCTGTTATTAGGACCGGGACGTCATGTTTGGTTTGACCAATCCTATGATCCGAACTCTATCCATATTTTTTATGAATAGAGCCTGGTTTTACCCCTAAAAAAACGTGTACGTGCAGTCGACTGCGCCAAACTTTTTGTACGAAAAAATAAGTTTATGCAACCGATCGAACAGTTCTCATGTCGACAAAGAATTACAATTCGTATACAAAATAATTTCGTCATTCAGTGAGGCTAAAGCGGTATCCAAGATACATACGGAGACTTATTAGGCCAAGAAGCAGTTTACGAAAAATGTACATTTGTGTCATAGTTTCAATGGCAAAGTTTGATCACTATTCGAGGAAGACAATAAGGCGGTGATAATCACTCTTGAATATCTTGTTACAATGTGGCAACATAATCCTCCTGATGCGCAGCTGGCCGACAATATAACTGTTTTATCCAAGGAAAAATGATTAAAAACAACCGGCTGATTTCTCCTTGGCGTAAACCCCCTCGTGCTCCAACCACGTGTCCCTCTAAGGACCCACACATCGCTCACCTCTTCCCATCTTATCTCTTTTCACAACCGCAGTCTTCTTGGCTCGGTCTATCTCCCGCATCTCTGTCTCTCCACTGACGAAGCATCCCCATTACCGCCGCAATCCGTCATCGCCTTGCATCCCATCACCCGTCGCCGTCGACACTGCATCACAGCACCCGCCGTAGCCGACGGTGCTGCACACGCACATCCTGTGCTGCATCGCAACTTTTGCCATGGCCGCCGTCGTTGTCTCGCCCTGCGTCGCAGCACCTATCTCGGGCAACGTTACATCGCAGCATCCGCCATGGCCACCGGTGCTGCATCGCAATATCCCGCGGCTGCATCGCAGCTTTCACCGTCGTCGCGCGCGATGTATTGGAATTTCCGCCATGGACGACGTGCTGCGTCGCAGCACCCATTGCGGCCAACGCTGCATCGCAGCATCCGCCATGGTCGCCAGCGCTGCATATCAGATTCTCAGCTTCAGTCGTCTTCGCCGTGCGCTGCGTTGCAACACCCATCGCCGCCAATGGAGCTTCACCGGCCGGTCGCCGGTGTTGCGATGAAGCTCTGTCGAGGCCGTCGAGTGCTGTAATGGAGCTTCGTCGGTGGCCGCCTGGATTGCGATGAAGCATCATCGAAGCGGCGGGTGTTTCAATGGAGCATAGCCGCCAGTGTCGGGTGCTGTGATGGAGCGCCACCGCGCCGATGTAGTCGCTGCAGTGAAGCGTCGGCGGCGGCTCGCCAGGCTCCGGTGCAGCTGCTCGCCGGCGGCTCCTGGCGCTGCGAGATTGAAGGAGAGAAGGGGGCTGTTGTGCGATGTGAGGAGCAGATTGTGCGAGCGTTCAAACCGGCTGGAGAGGAAGGATCCAACAATGCAGTGGGAATGATCATACGGTCAAGGAGGCGGCTTAAATCTCCCCAGCATCAGCCGGCTGATTTGTAGCACTGGCCCTGCTCATCCGTGCTATGAGCCAGCCGGCGTGCTGCGTGTTGCCAGTAGTGCGGCTAGGGCCATCGCCTCCTTTGATAGGGAAACGTGTGTTCAAACTCGCATGGCGTTGTTGCAGGCCCCCAACGGTGGCACTGCGAGTTCCACTTGGCGATGCTGCAAACTCTTTGGCGTGCTGCATGATGACGGTGTTGCGGAGATCAACTGCTTTGGTGAGGTAGACGTGTGTTGAGAGTTCCACGTGGTTGTGCTGTGAACGCCGCTTGACGGTGATGCAAGGTCTAGACATCTAGTGGTAGCCGCAAGCTGACCAAGCGGCTTAATGCGAGCTGACTGGTAACGCTGCGAGTGGAGAACGCAACCAACGGGCGGTGATGTCGGTGCTACGAGCATGAGCGATGGGCTGCGGGTAACAATGGCAGACACTACGAGCGAACGCCATTTTGTGAGAAGTGGCATGGACTGCTGGCATTGGTGCCGGCGTGTTGGACATGTGTTTTGAGTCCCACGCGGCGGTGCAACGAAGGCCGCTCGACAGTGCTGCAAGGTCTAGTGGCGGCAGCTGAGTTGACCAGACAACTGTTGTGAGCGCTGCTATGATGATCGGCAATGGCGATGCTGCAAGCAAGGAGAAGGCAATTGATGGCTGCTGCGACCAGTGATGCCGCATGAGAGATGGGTTGCGACAAGATGGCAAACGCTGTGACCAAACAGACGGCATGAACTACTATGAGCGGTGCCGGTGTGTTGATGTGTGTGTTGTGAGTCCGGCCAGCGGTGCTGGCGTGTCTGTGAGTCCGGCGGCGGTGTTGAGAAGGAGGCTGTTGCGAGTGCAGTTACAAAAACCGGTGATATTGTAAGTGGGGAGAAGGCAACGATGGCTGGTCATGGTACAAGCATAAGGGCATGTACAATATATAGCTTTAAGGTGATGCTCCGTACGTCATGTAGGATCGGATGTCGGAAAAAGTAGATTCAGTGCTTGGGGAAAAAAATGTGATCCGGTGCATAAAGCTAAAAAAAATTGAAGTGAAAAGTAGAGATAGATGTGTAGTGAGAGTTTTACTTTCTATTCTTTGATGAGTCCCTTGCATTGGGGTGAAAAAATCAATACATATACCTCAAGCTATTTTTTATCACAGGGCCATATGCACCATTGTACATGACCTTAGGAACTGCAAAAGATGGCAGACGCTGCGACCGAACAGACGCCATGCTGTGAGAGCCAGCACTGGGATTTGCCTATAAAAGAAGATACTACAACCTTTCGGTGAATTGGAACTGGTACTCGGCAGTCACATTGGCTCCTTTAAACAAAGCCAGCCATGGTAACCTAGGATTACCCTATATTATGTCAAACAGATGAATAATTATTGATTTTGGGAGTAACGTTGTTAAATAGTAGAAAATCATGCACTACATATTGTGTTGTAAAATTGCTTCATTATTCAACCAAAAGTTGCAATTCACTAGTGAGAACCAAATATCCTTCAGATGCACACAAACTGGAAAACCCATCCCCTTACACCACCAAACAGCTCTTTACTAACATGTAATACCAGATTGTAAACACTTTGCCAGGGTTTTCACATTGCTCCGGGGATGAAATAACCGAAAAGAAATGTAATGTAAACGCTCATTCTGTGGTCTGAACACTTATGGTTTCAGGTGCTTCGCTGCTGGCTTTTACAGCACCAACATAACTGGACATCTTATTCAGGGCACTGAGGTAAGCTCGGACACTGGATACGACAACATCCATGGCTGCGCCGCTCCCACTGCATAAAGATAAATTTGTGAGAGGGGGGGGGGGGGGGGGGGGGATGCAACAAGTAACTCGGGACAGAGGGAGCAACAGATAGTAGGAAAAGCAAAGATGAAATAAAAAACCTATGAGCACGCCCGAGGGAGAGAAAGGGGGTCGAGGGGGTGGGGTAAGACTATACCTGAAGGATCGATTGGAGTTACTAGTCAAAGCAGGTTTATCGGCGCTGACATCTCCAGCGATAACTACTCGAGTGGTTGCAATTGCATCAATACCTTCTGTGACCGAAGTCATGCTATATTCTCTAAGGACAGTTGGAATCTGCATATGGTAAGGTAACTAAGTCATATCTCCTATTTTAAGCAAAAACAATAATCTGTAAAACAAAGGGACACGACACATTAGATCAAACCCTAATTCTGTGCAGAACATTTCTCCAAATTGGTAGGGCCATGTTGTGCTCGTGGAATTCAGTGTATTATTTCTGGGCAATTTGCCCCATCTAGGAAGGAGTATGACTTTGGTGGTGAATTAGAAGATGGATTAAGTGAAAGAAGAATGCCGGTTTACACATGTAAGATGATTACATCATTTTGCTTACACCAGTTTTTTTCGCAGTTAACATGAATACCAAAAGTAAACCCATTATTTGTAAGGTGCAAAAATTCTCAAGGCAAAGAAAGATGGTCTTTAAAATTTTCTTTACTGATGACACCTTTCAATAACATAAACATCACAGCATTAAAATGGACCTACAGTAAAATGGACACCTTTCAGTAAAATTTTCTTTTACTGATGACACCTTTCAGTAACATAAACATCACAGCATTAAAATGGACCTACAGTTATCACAAACTGATACTCCGTTCTTTCTCAAGCTACCAACCAAAATATGTACCAGTCAAGAAGCTAGCTATCGGTGTTGTAAAAAACAAAAGAAGATGCTATTAACCATTATCATAATCATTACGATGGTTCTAAGTTACAAGAATATATATAGGTAATCTTATTTACAAATTACTCCCTCCATCCCATAATATAATAGCGTTTTTGACACTACCGTAGTGTCGAAAACACTCTTATATTATGGGACAGAGGGAGTAGTGTTTATGCATTCTATTGAAAGTAGTTCTGAGAGTGGGACATTGCTCGCCAATAATTGTCTTCCGATGCAATGAATTTAAAAAACGTAAAAATGGTAATAAGCTACATTATGAACATAAAAAGGTTTTCTTTATCATACTGAAAGTACTCTTGACATATCTAAAAATAATACAGTAGAAGAAATAATGTAGTCTTTTACTACAAGAAAGATGAAAATAGCAACAGCTAACCTGTATTATTTGGTCAACAGCCTTGTATGCTGCATCAACTGGGCCAGTTCCAACAGAACATCCTATCTTTTCCTCTCCGTCTATAGTTATCAATTTGACAGTTGCTGTAGATAAACCAAGCGTTCCACATGTTGCCTGCAGAGGTGACACACAACCGTAAGGTAATAGTTCAACTTCATTTACGAAAAAGGAGTCCACTGAAGCTCAATTATACCTGTACATCACCAAGGGACCAAATAACCTTAGGCTGAAATATCTCATCAGACAATAAAGCTTCTATGTCTTCATCAGTTACACGCTACAAAAAAAGAAAGTTTGTACATATTAGAGAGAAACAATGCATTGAGAAAGCAAGCTCCTAATGAGTAATACGTAATAGATAGAAAAAAATAACGTAAGGCTTCCATGAAAACATGCAAAGGGAATGCTTTATAAAAATTAAAACAAGTAGGTATCAATCAATGCCATGACGTCGCCGTGCTTTACTTTTTAGACAGAGAAGAATAAAATGTATATCACTGAACATAAAACGAGTACTCCAGAAAATTATCACCTTCTTTTTCTCTGCAACCTCTTTGTAGCGTTTAAAGAAATCCTCAAATTCTTTGTCATTGATTTCATATCCAAGCTACATATTTGTACATCAAGGATGTCAATTTGGTAACAAAAAATGAAAGACAAATATGTTGCGTTAACTAGAAAATGCAACCAAATTAACCAAGAAATACCTCCACTAGTTTGGTTCTGACGGCATGCCTTCCACTGAAACAAAAGACCACAAATTGCAATTAAGGTTCAGAATCTTAAATTTGACCTAAACTACCATTGAATGTTTATCTAAATGTATTTGAGCAGGATTGCCATATTAAATTAAGCTAGTTTAGAAGCTAACAGATGACACATAATTTGGCTTATGCTTTTCTAGAAGAGTAATAAATATGATAAATAGTAGTATGCTATATAAATAAATAAAACATGTAACTATAGGTTTCCTGCATATCAAATGATTTAGGATGAGCTTCAAGAATGAAGCAATGAACATGCAAGTCCCCTACCTAGGAAGGATAGGCTGAATGTTCCTTATATTATAGTAAAGAGTAGGTGAATCAACTTACTAATTAAAAAAAATTAGCAGAATTTCCTCTTTGGAATAGAAATTGGCTATTTCTACATAGGGAAGTCAGTCATAGCATAAAAGTACAAGTAAATAATTTAGCTTGTCAGTTGTCACCCCAGAAGAGTGTACATAACACCCTTCTAAATTATCAATTGTACTTGTGGTCTACCCATACATGTCTAAGAATTTGGTAGTAATCACATTATGTACATATTAAATATCTAATTATCTAAGCATTTGGAACAACAGTGATACGCCATATCATGATAGTAGAAAGCTCAAGAGAGAGAAGAAAAATATAGATGCACATATAGGAATTATGTAGAATGGCTATGGGGCCAAGATACATTTCCATGGTACCTGAGCTTCCCAAGAACAATACCAAACTCATTTGCACGTGTTAAACCAATATCATCAGGCGATATTATCTCATAAGTTCCTTTAAATTTAAGCATCCCATCCTGCACCCACACACAAAAAAAAAATTAAACAGTTAACATGGAAACAGCAAAAATATTTGAATACCATCATCTGTGAATCAACATATATCGTTAAGTGGCACATGGTAACCACGAAAAGACAGCAAAGACAAATGCTTACATGCTATGAAAGCGAAAACTACTCAACTACTCCCTCCGTAAAGAATTATAAGAGCGTTTAGATCACTAGAGTAGTGATCTAAATGCTCTTATATTTCTTTACAGAGGGTGTACTAAAACCCCAATTGGGAACTTGCATAGTAATACAAACAAAAGAGACTGCAAATCTGGTTACCTGATGAATTCCACTTTCATGAGCAAAGGCATTGGCACCAACAATAGCTTTATGCGGCTGTACATGAAGTCCACTGTGCTCTTGTACCTAAAACAATTACAGAATTTGCATAAGCTCAAATTGCCTGGGAAAAAATAAGTACAAAGAATAAAAGAAAATAAGAAAAGAGACATCAATACCATTTTGCTTGTCATGGTAATATGTTGCGAATTAATTCCAGTATATAATCCACCTAAGAGTTCTCGTCGACATTTGATTGCCATGACAACCTGAAAAGGGGTCAGAATATTAGAAATGTGCCAAGTAGTAATGCCTTACGCGGCGCACGTCTTTTCACTACCCAATAAGGGGAACTTGTAAATAATGCACGCGACAATATAAATATAGCATTATGAGCTCACCTCCTCCAAGGAAGCATTTCCGGCTCTTTCACCGATACCATTGATAGTCACCTCTAATTGTCGTGCTCCTGCATAAGCACCCTAAAGGTAAGTCGAATTAGTAACATGATTAGATCAATGATAACATTATAACAAACAATCAAGTAAATACGAAAAAGGAATTACCGCTAATGTGTTGGCACTTGCAAGACCAAGATCATTTTGGCAATGAGTAGATATAATTGCATTTTCAATTCCAGGAGTGTTTGCTTTTATATCAGCAATTAATTTCCCGAATTCATGAGGGAGAGTGTACCCAACAGTGTCTGGGATGTTGAGAGTTGTCGCTCCAGCTTTTATTACTTCGTCTAGGATATGATACAGGAACTCTCGATTTGACCTGGATGACAAAGTGAAACCTATCATTCCACTGCCTTACACTTGTTCCATATAAAAAAATGTAAAAAGCAAGGTAGATCAGCATGGCTTAACAAGAATTGGCCAAGCTAAAATAATTCAAATACGCATGTTGTGCAAGCTTAAGTTCAATACGACCAAAAAATTTGGGTAGCCACCAACTACCACCTGTTTCTAATTTGCTAACAACCTTTTTTAGGATTATCACATCATTAGTCATCTTTTTCCGAGATATACTCCTCCTTTCAGAGCCATGGTAACCTTTGTACTTTGTAGTAAGCATGAACAAAATTTGCTTCAACCTCAACTCTGCGTCACTAAAATTTGGCCTCTTTGATTCAACATTATAGATAGGTATAGTTGATTTTGAGACAACACAGCATGTGAAATAGCATTTCGGAAACAGATTTCTCTAGATACAAAAATGCTGGACCTATTTTACAGCCATAACTAGAAAACTGGGCCTACAGAGAAACCAAATTTGTATTTATATATTTTTTTAATGAGAAAAGTTTGAATTGTACCTGCCGGCGTCCTCGGGGCTGAACTCGACATCGGGGCATCCAAGACCGCGCGCATAAGCAACCATCTCCCTTGCGATGGCCACCACCTGGTCGGGCGTCTTCCGCAGCTTGTGCTGCATGTGGATCTCGCTGGTAGCAATGAAGGTGTGGATGCGCGGCTTCCGTGCGTGGCGCACGGCCTCCCAGGCGGCGTCAATGTCCCTCTTGTTGCACCGCGAGAGGCCGCAGATGACGGGCACATGGCCATCCTCGCCGACGGGTGTGTTCCCCACCTCGATGGCGATGGATCGCACGGCATCAAGGTCATCCGGCGAGGACGCCGGGAAGCCCGCCTCGATGATGTCGACGCCGAGGCGGGCGAGCTGGCGCGCGACGACGAGCTTCTCCGCGCTGGTCATGGTGGCCCCCGGGGATTGCTCCCCGTCGCGGAGCGTGGTGTCGAAGATGCGAACGTAGTTGGGGTCGTCGATTCGGTCCGGTACGTACTCCGGCCGCCGCGGTGCCGCCAGGCACGCACGGACGGGGCGGAGTACGGCGGAGCGGGAGGCCCTAGGGTTCGCGGCGACGGCGGCGAGGCCATGGGAGAAGCGGCGGGGCTTGGCGGCGGGGAGGACGGAGAGGGCAGCGCGCCTGGCGAGGGGGGTGGAGGGGGCGGGGTTTAGGGAGGAGCAGCAGTAGGGTTTAGCGGAGGAGGACGCCATGGTCGGCGGCGGGGGTTTAGGGGGGGAAGCGGTGGAGATGCGGCGGTGTGGCGGCTGAGCTGGAGCCCGGAACCTGGATGACTATGCGAATGCGATGCAACAGGAGGTGTCAACCGGAGGAGGTTTTATGCTTATCCGGGCTGTGTATGATTCAGCTTTCGTAGCGGGCACGAACACGATTTGTGCGTGGTCCGCACTTGCCACTTGTGGTTTACTTCAACAACTTTGACACTCCCAAACGCTACTCCAATTTTGTCCCAAGTTCAGTTGGAATATGGCCAAAGTTCTCCCGTGAACTATACGTACTATACAGAGAGGAGAAAGGACGATCGCTGAGGCTTGATGTTAGGAGCCCTCCTAGCATGTACGCACATGGGCTTGCCCACTGGGCTGCTCATGGACCTGGCCTGCCCGCTACCCCATCGCTGCAGCTACAAGTACCAGATCCAAGGCAAGGAGCAAAACATCCAGTGGATCATGGCAATGGCACCAGGCGGCTCCCTTCTCCTACCTCGCGCTCCCTTCCTCCTTTTCTTCTTGTATCCGTTACCTGTACTTTGAATTGAAGCTTGTATCCCCTTATAAGCGAGCAATAGATCAAGAGAGAGACTAGTGGTACCTTACATCTGGTATACAGAGCCAGGCCATCACCCTTCTCCCTCAAATTTCCCCTAATTTTTCTATCACTCCCAATCCCTTCAATTCCACCGGCGAGGACGCCATGTCCACCGTCAAACCACCAGAGTGGGATGTCATGTCTGCCAAGGAGCAGTTATTGTGGTATCTCGAGAGATTATGCGCTCAGGCGAAGGAGGTGAGCTTAGTGTTGGGGATTGCACGGGTGGGTGACCCTCCCTTGGTCACCCCGCTTGTCGATCCGGCGGCCTTAACCACGACGCATGCCTCGTCGGCGCCCGTCCCCGACGTCCCCAGCTCCACCACCAAGGCCCGGAAGATCCACACAGTCGCCCATGATTCAGCCCCGGTGTGCATCGCGATGGTGCTCGTCACCTGTTTGACGGAGTGCTCGACCCAGGTCAAACACCATCAACATCGTCGACGAGGTCCATGACGCCACCACCGCTGTCCACCTCGAGCCCACAGTCGACCGCATCAACCAAGCAGCTGAGCAACTCACTCCAGTGCAGGCAACGGTCTCTAATGCTAAGGTCGTTTCTTCCGTGATGACCACCACCGATGTCGACCCCAAGGCCGGGTGCAGGAGCTCGATGCCCTCTCTGTCAACACCTCCACGCAAGTGATGAGCAAGCCGGATCACGGCGTTGTCCTCATCATCCCCAGCGAGTTCTCTACACCGATGCTGACCATGTGTTTGACAGATTACATCGTCCATGGCGACGACCCGGTGCAGCCAACTGCACACACAGAGCAGCAACCATAGCCACCACCTGTGCGAGTGAGGACCAGATACATCAGACACATGTTCAGGCCCGAGCCATGGTTGTCTTTCAAGTTTCATTCAGATACAAGCTATCAGGATGAGCCATGTACAGGTATACATTGTAATCCACATGAATTCAGTTTTGGACTCGGTAGGAGGCTATATAGAGATGTGGTTTTCCCTCCGGTTTCTTGTTATGAGGTGATTTCCGTGGAAGAGCATTCCAGTTGTTTGTCAGTTGCACAGTTGCAATCTAGGCGTCCACCGGATCAGGCACCACCTGATGCTAAAGCATCAAATGAATTGGCATTTCTCAATGTGGATATCTCTGCAAGTTTAAGTGTTGATGCATGGTTCAGTCTACTGAGAGAATGCATAAGGAAACTCACAGTCTTCTACGTTATCTTCTGTGTGCAATCCACTTATGAACTTTGTGCTCAAGATGTACAACTGAAACTTGGGTTCAGTCAAAAAAATGTTCAGCTGAAGCTACAATATTTTGCCTGCGATTGTCGAGCAATGATGACGCGGTGCTTGGTTTTACTATCTCCTACTGACATTGATTATGAGCTATGGCGTCGACCAGATCAAACTGAAAATTGTGGTGTGCTTGTGAAGTTCAAAATATTGCATATTTTTTAGCCCCTTCGGTCAACCTGCAACCATGGCCTTCCTACAGACTATCACCGATTTCTCTAGCTAGCATATCTGAACAATGGATATTTAACTATGACAAACATGTTGTTGTATCTATTATTCCATGGCATGAGAAATTGCACAGGGCCATGCATACCAGAAGAATGTCAGTGAATTGGTCATTTTTGAGTTGAAGGGAAATTAAGTTTCGATCTAAAGCGGACTATCTTGAGGAGCTATGTTCAATTTGGTCTGACTGCCACCATACTGCAATTATTTACTTGAGGAAAGAGGGAATTATGGAGGGAAAGATTCCCACCGTGCAAGCAACTTCTAAGGGAGTGGGGATGCATGCAATAAGAAGGCTCTGTGTCCCTAGACCACCTGCCAAACCTCCTGAAGATTATGACAAGTGCATCCTTCTTTTCGTAAGAATGCAGACTATCAATACAGCATCATCTCCAAGCTGTGTGCTGACCACGTTGAAGCCACTGTTTGAGATGCTACATCTGCCGTTGCAAGGAAACTGTGGTGCACTGTCTGATTCTTCATGTTGTCCTCTGCATTCACAGCTGGGTAGTTTTTCCTTGCTTAAATGGTATCTTCAAACTACATTCATTTCTCTAACGGCACCCCGGGGCCAGTGCAATTCTGAACATTTTCAACCTTGGATCACCAGCACAAAGGTACTATATTTCACATACTTTGCCGGCGGAAGTCGACATATGTCCCAATTACATTTTCAAGCTTGTCATAGTGGCAGCCGGACAGTGACTCGGGAAACATCTTCTATTGGCACATTGCATACACATGCAGGTTGTATGGCCTATCTAAATCTTATCAACATTACTTTGAGGTGTTCAGAAGTAATACATGGGGTGCATGTGACCTACAAAAGCATACAGTCTTATATATCCTATATGGTGCAGCAACTAGTATGTGTTGAATACCTTACCTATGGTCTTGCCCACTGTGACATTTATTTGGAGAAGTTTGCACTGTTGTGGAAGATGAAGAAACATGGTTCAAATAATTCAGTTGTTACTGTCACTTCTTCCTTCAGACATAGCAGCAACATTTGTTCTGTTCAGAACGTCCTATTACTTGCCTGGGGGATTACTTGGAAGCTTGCTCTGTCCTAGCACATTTGAATCTGGATACTCATTGGTTCAAGGGGACAAGCATTGAGCCCAGTATAATTGATGTGTATCAAGCTGGACATCAGTCCTATGAGCTCCATTCAGATTATCATCTCTTTTATGCTATTGAATTGCTGGGGCCTCATTGGGGCATCTACCAGTTGGTAACACCTTGGGATCCTGGACGAATTGCATTGTGGCTGTTATTGAAATGGACTCGAAAAACTATTCTTCAAGGAGGGTGGGGTGTCATCGCTGCCACTGCCGGCTTCCTGCAAGGCTTCGTCGGCCACAACTGCCCCGACTTCGACAACGACAACTTTGGCATCTCATTTTATTGGGTCGCCACCGGCCACGGCCACCACAACCCTGTCATTCAAGTCAACCCCGATTTCGTCTACCACCACTACTTCAAGGTAGTCAAGGAACATCGAGTGCAGTGGGATCCAGGCGGCTCTTGGTGGTTTTGGCTTGGGGGCAAGCCGAATTTTAAGGAGGGGGGATGTTAGGAGCCTTCCTAGCATGTACGCACATGGGCTTGCCCACTGGGCCGCTCATGGACCTGACCCGCCCGCTACCCCATCGTTGCAACTATAAGTACCAGATTGAAGACAAGGAGCAAAACATCCAGTGGATCACGGCAACGGCACCAGGAAGCTCCCTTCTCCTACCTCGCGCTCCCTTCCTCCTCTTCTTCTTGTATCCGTTACCTGTACCTCGAATTGAAGCTTGTATCCCCTTGTAAGCGAGCAATAGATCGAGAGAGAGACTAGTGGTACCTTACACTTGACGTGGCTTGCACTGAAACCGGCCGCTTGACAGAGATTGGCGGTGCTGGAGAGGAAAAGATAGAGGGGTAATGATAGATGATGTAAAAGTGGGTGTTGTATAAATTTACATCAGAAAAAAGTGTTTTTACCTCTTTAAAAATCTCTCAACTCAAACAGATGATGTATATTTAGTGATGTAAAAGTACAACTCTAATAGATGATACAAATATGAAGATGTAAAACCGGCCAACGGACGCGTGGCTATACAGCCACTTCACAACATGTTGAAATATTGGGGTGGGCCCATCTAACAATTTCTGAAAATCTCTAAGGGCCCTGTCGTGGTAATCTCACGGCAGATGCCAGGGGTGGCTTATCGTGGCTGTAGCCATGAGGACGTCGTCGGGTTCCGGAAGCGAGAATGAGCACGAGCTCAGGAGCACACGAGACGTACCCAGGTTCAGGACTCTCCGGAGAGATAATACCCATAGTCCTGCTAAGATGACTATGATCGGTAGTATACAAAGTTGCTCCTAGAGCTGTATGGCTAGAGGAGGAAGAAGGCTAGCGCTTTCCCTCTTCTCCTAGCTATGGTGTGTGTGTGGAATGAGGGCTAAACCCTTTGCATGGGTGAGCCCAAGGGGGTCTTATAGGCCAACCCCCCAGGGATACAATGGTAATACGGCCGGGTGTAGGACCCGGACGTCAATGTCTAAGTTCGATGGGTTCTCCGTCGGTTGCTGGGGCCTGCCTCTAGAGGGCCTCGCCGGCTACCGAGAATCCAGCCGACAGGTAGGGCCCACCGCCTGTGGGCCATGCTGATTGCCTTTTGCTGTAGCGTGGTCCTTGCTGAGAAGGGCCGCGTCAGGAGTCGTATGGCTACAGTCCCGCGTCGTGCGGGTAGGTGGCCACTTGGTCAGCGTGCACTGTAGCCACACCCCTCCGGGATTCGTGGGAGCAGGCGACACTGTATCCATGCCACGTCTCGTTGTCGTGGTGAGTGCAGACTCTGAGGAGGAGGAGGGGCCGGCTGCTGGGAGTCGGCCTGCCCCCAAAGCCGCCTTCTAAGGGTGCACTGTCTTTTGGAAACCGGCCGCGTGGCCCTTGCCGGCCCAGGGAGCCGTCCACGCGGCTAGTCGGCATGAGGGGCTTTGCCAGCCCCGATGTCTTGAAATTTTATTGGATGCGGATGAGGCTACCCGGGGTACATCCCCGTGACAGGCCCATGTGGTTTTATTGGCACTAGGTGTAGTGGGAAGTTTAGTCCCATCCCGAAAGTTGGAGAGGAGTTGGACCTCCTTATAAGGATTTCTCTTCAACATGCTATTGGAGCTTGAGAAGAGAAGAGGCCCTCGCGCACTCCTGCTCCTTCGCCGCGGGAATGAGCCGAGCCGAGCTCACACATACTATTATGGCGCTGCTAGAAGGAGGGCGCAGGGCCGGCCGAGGGCCTTTTGCCCACGGTCGGGCAAGATGGAAGGGATTTCCTTCTTAATTCTTGCTTGATTAGATTAATACATCTACTCCCCTTATATAGAGAGGTTTACTTGACTCCCAAGCAAGGCTTACTTGACCCCTAAGCAAGTGCGACCCTTATCTCTAATTAACCCTAAGACTAACGGGCTATACTGCCAGCCCAGGCCATTACGTACTCTATACACCCCACCTGGACATGCATCTTGTCCTCGAGCTGCAGCCTAACCAACTTATAACCATGACTCGATGCAACAAAAACCTAACACCTAAAAACAGGCCTTTTACATCTCGGCTTGTTATATTACTCTCAACCTGAAAATGGACTGGGATGCTTTATTTTGGACCCCTTAACAAAAAGTGGACACCATCCGCATGTCAGACATGCACGTGTACAACCACCTGGATCCCATGGACACCACCTGGACACAAGGAGTGCATGTGTATGGCCACCTGGAAGTGGTCACAAGAGCGACCAGCAGAGGCGCCCTCGCGGCGGCCTGCGGTGGAATGCAGTGGTGCTACGCGGTGTGCTCCTGTTGGTGACACCCTGCCTTCTCCCCGTCGGATGGCTGTTGGTCTACACTGCACAGGGAAGAGTGGAGGGCTTGCGATGGAGAATGACGAGGAGGGGTGTGCCCCCCAACTGCCGATGTCGCAGACTTTGAGGTCGCTGCCCGCGGGAAAAACAGCTGATGTCTACTACACACCCTTCTTCTTGTAGACGTTGTTGGGCCTCCAAGTGCAGAGGTTTGTAGGACAGTAAAAAATTTCCCTCAAGTGGATGACCTAAGGTTTATCAATCCGTAGGAGGCGTAGGATGAAGATGGTCTCTCTCAAGCAACCCTGCAACCAAATAACAAAGAGTCTCTTGTGTCCCCAACACACCCAATACAATGTTAAATTGTATAGGTGCACTACTTCGGCGAAGAGATGGTGATACAAGTGGTATATGGATGGTAGATAAAGATTTTTGTAATCTGGAAATATAAAAACAGCAAGGTAACTAATGATAAAAGTGAGCACAAACGATTGCAATGCGTTGAAATAAGGCCTAGGGTTCATACTTTCACTAGTGCAAGTTCCCTCAACAAGAATAACATAATTGGATCATATAACTAACCCTCAACATGCAACAAAGAGTCACTCCAAAGTCACTAATAGCGGAGAACAAACGAAGAGATTATGGTAGGGTACGAAACCACCTCAAAGTTATCCTTTCTGATCTATCTATTCAAGAGTCCGTAGTAAAATAACATGAAGCTATTCTTTCCATTCAATCTATCATAGAGTTCGTACTAGAATAAAACTTAAGACACAAATCAACCAAAACCATAATGTCACCTAGATACTCCAATGTCACCTCAAGTATCTATGGGTATGATTATACGATATGCATCACACAATCTCAGATTCATCTATTCAAACCAACGCAAAGTACTTCAAAGAGTGCCCCAAAGTTCCTACCGGAGAGTCAAGACGAAAACATGTGCCAACCCCTATGCATAGGTTCATGGGCGGAACCCGCAAGTTGATCACCAAAACATACATCAAGTGGATCAATAGAATACCCCGTTGTCACCACGGGTATCCCACGCAAGACATACATCAAGTGTTCTCAAATCCTTAAAGACTCAATCCGATAAGATAACTTCAAAGGGAAAACTCCATCCATTACAAGAGAGTAGAGGGGGAGAAACATCATAAGATCCAACTATAATAGCAAAGCTCGCGATACATCAAGATCGTATCACCTCAAGAACACGAGAGAGAGAGAGAGATCAAACACATAGCTACTGGTACATACCCTCAGCCCCGAGGGAGAACTACTCCCTCCTCGTCATGGAGAGCGCCGGGATGATGAAGATGGCCACCGGTGAGGGGTTCCCCTCCGGCAGGGTGCTGGAACAGGTCTAGATTGGTTTTCGGTGGCTATGGAGGCTTCTGGCGGCGGAACTCCCGATCTATTCTGCTCCTCGAAGTTTTTAGGGTATATGGGTATATATAGGAGGAAGAAGTACATCGGTGGATCTCCGGGCTGTCCACGAGGCAGGGGGGCGCGCCCCCAACCCTCGTGGGCAGCCCGGGACTCTTCTGGTCCATCTCCGGTACTCCGTGGGCTTCTTCTGGTCCAAAAATAAGTTTCGTGAAGTTTCAGGTCAACTGGACTTCGTTTGATTTTCCTTTTCTGCGATACTCTAAAACAAGGAAAAAACAGAAACTGACACTGGGCTCTAGGTTAATAGGTTAGTCCCAAAAATCATATAAAATAGCATATAAATTCATATAAAACATCCAATGTTGATAATATAATAGCATGGAACAATCAAAAATTATAGATACGTTGGAGACGTATCAACAGCATGCCCGCCGCCCGTGGGGGAAACCGCATGCCCAAGATCCCCGACGCAGCGGACGAGATCGAGATCCTTTGCGCAGCGAAGGGCAATTTGGAGGAGCGGCAGCTGCAGACCACACATCTCCCGCACACGCCGACACGCTAGGAGGCCGCGCGCAGCAGCCTGCAGCCTCACTGCCGCCGACACGTGGCGGGTAGTGATCCAAGGCGGAAGCGGTGACGGCGACGGCGGGAACTTGATCTGCTGGATGGGGACGCCTTGGGGAAGCGATGATGGCGACGACGGAAACTTAATCTTGTGGATCGGGACTCCCGCCGGCGCAGTCGATGCGCGGCCGGAGCTGACCGGCGGTGGCTACTGCAGCGGAGCACCGGGCGCGGCGGAGGCCGCCAGGAGCGGCGGCTGCCACTGCAGCCAGGGCGGGGCGGTGGCGGTGGTGGATGGCAGCGGAAGCGGTCCGGCGAGCGTGGCGGGGACGCCCTAGGGCAGCAGCAGCGGCTGCTGCGGCGGAGCGCCGAGCGCGGCAGAGGCCGCAGCCGGGTGCCGCCCGTAGGACCTGGCCAAGAACAGGTGGATCTCTTGGACCACCTGGGTTAGGTCCCGCAGCACCCCGAACACCTCCTCCGAGGTGAGGACGGCCGGGGCGGGCGCGACGGAGGATCCCAGCACGGGCAGGAGTGGGGCGACGGTCGTGGTGGTCGCCGAAGGCGACGAGGTGACCGGCAGTGGAAGAGACGGGTTGGGCAGCAGTGAAGACATGATCGAACCGAAGCTAGCTGATACCAAATTATTATGGCGCTGCTAGAAGGAGGGCGCGAGAGGGCCGGCCGGGGGCCTTTTGCCCACGGCCGGGCAAGATGGAAGGAATTTCCTTCTTAATTCTTGCTTGATTAGATTAATACATCTTCTCCCCTTATATAGAGAGGTTTACTTGACTCCCAAGCAAGGCTTACTTGACCCCTAAGCAAGCGTGAGCCTTATCTCTAATTAACCCTAAGACTAACGGGCTATACTACCAGCCCAGGCCCATTAGGCCCATTACGTACTCTAACACATACACGCTTATTTTTGTCGCTCAGTAACGAAGAGTTTTCTGACAGCTGGGCCACGATCTGAGACGTCGGATCGTGGGTTGTCACAGACTCAGACGTGGGTCGAGCCTAACTGCCACGAACAGATCACATCTACTCCACGTGCTATGCCCACCATCGTTCCTCTGTTGCTGCTGCCGCCGGTGACTCCATTGTCGGTGTCAAAATCGGCAGATCTCGGGTAGGGGGTCCCGAACTGTGCGTCCGAGGATTGATGGTAACAAGGGAAAAGTGGGACACAATGTTTACCCGGGTTCGGGCCCTCTTAATGGAGGTAAAACCCTACGCCCTGCTTGATTGTATTCAATGAATATAGGGGTTACAAGAGTTGATCTACCTCGAGATCATAATGGCTAAACCCTATCTGTCTAGCCTATGAGAATTCTGATAGCCTCTACGGACTAAATCCTTCGGTTTATATACACACCGGAGGGGCCTAGGGTTATACATAGTCGGTTTATGGGGGAAGGAAATAACATATCCGGACACCGATCTTGCCTTCCACGCACATAGGAGTCCTACGCGGATACGGGGGAAAGTTTTCTGCTTTTATCTTCACGGCCCATCTGTCCGGCCCATATCAAATAGTCCGGACACCCGAGGACCCCTAATCTAGGACTCCCTTAGTAGCCCCTGAACCAGTCTTCGATGACGATGTGTTCGGCACGCAGATTGTCTTCGGCATTGCAAGGCGGGTTCCTTCTCTTAGTCATTTTAAGATAACTCCCTGCACACAGGATCTGTATCCGGCTCTATACAATTAATATAACCCTTAGCCACGAAGGCAAGATATCAAAATAAAGCAGTGTCATTTACTGACAACTTTTTCGGTGAAGCGTTGATACGTCTCCAACGTATCTACTTTTTCTCATGCTTTTCCTCTTGTTTTGGACTCTAATTTTCATGATTTGAATGAAACTAACCCCGGACTGACGCTGTTTTCAACAGAACTACCATGGTGTTATTTTTGTGCAGAAATAAAAGTTCTTGGAATGGAACGAAACTTTGCGAGGATTTTTTATATTAATAATAAGAATTTCTGGAGCCAAGACCTACCGGAGAGGGGCCCCTGGGTGGGCACAACCCACCAGGGTGCGCCCCCTCTCCTGGCGCGCCCAGGTGGGTTGTACCCACCTGGTGGCCCCGTGGACCTCAACCCTAACACTATAAATTCCTATTTTCAGAGAAAAAATGAGGGAGAAAAAATTATCGCAATCCACGAGACGGAGCCGCCGCCAAGCCCTGCTCTTCCTCGGAGAGGGGGATCTTCGTTCTTCGCCATCACCAACCCTTCTCCATCGCCAATTCCATGATGCTCCCCACCGGGAGTGAGTAATTCCTTCGTAGGCTCGCTGGTCGGTGAGGAGTTGGATGAGATTCATCATGTAATCGAGTTAGTTTTGTTATGGCCTGAACCCTAGTATCCACTATGTTCTTAGATTGATGTTGCTATGACTTTGCTATGCTTAATGCTTGTCACTTTATGCCCGGGTGCCATGATGATATGAACCGTTTATGAATTCATCATTATATCCATGTTCTAGATCCGATCTTGCAAGTTATAGTCACCTACTATGTGTTATGATCCGGCAACCCCGGTGTGACAATAACCGGGCCCACTCCCGGTGATGACCGTAGTTTGAGGAGTTCATGTATTCACTATATATTAATGCTTTGTCCCGGTTCTCTATTAAAAGGAGGCCTTAATATCCCTTAGTTTCCAATATGGACCCCGCTGCCACGGGAGGGTAGGACAAAAGATGTCATGCAAGTTCTTTCAATAAAGCACGTATGACTATTTACGGAATACATGACTATATTATATCGATGAACTAGAGCTAGTGCCGTATCGCCCTAGGTTATAACTGTCACATGATGAATATCATCCAACAAGTCACCGATCCAATGCCTACGAACTTTTCCATATTGTTTCTGCTAAGTTACTGTTGCTATCATCACTGTTACACTTGCTACAAAATTACTTCTATCACTGTTACTGTTACTATTGCTGTTGTCACAACTATTAAAACTATCAAACTACTTTGCTACTGATCACTTTGCTGCAGATAATTAATCTCTAGGTGTGGTTGAATTGACAACTCAGATGCTAATACCTTCAAATATTCTTTGGCTCCCCTTGTGTCGAATCTATAAATTTGGGTTGAATACTTTACCCTCGAAAATTGTTGTAATCCCCTATACTTGTGGGTTATCAAGCGTCACATTTGGCTCTTTAACATTTCAAACCGTTTTCACGCCTCACATTTTGCGTTTCGAGGCATGGCCCTCATTGGCACGTCCTATCAAAATAGAGATCGTGCCCGCCCATTGCGGGATTATCATCAATACGGTTTTGGGTAATCCAACTGTGTTGTTCGCACGATTTCTTTGGGAACAAGCGAGTTTTAAGGCTCGAGAGGGGGGCGTTTGGTATTTCACCGCCTATAAGAAGGTAAAGATTCCTCCTTTTTCCCCACGCCTTCTTCCAGCTCCTGCCTTCCCTTCCTCTGAGCTCAAACGCCCAAAATCTCAACCTTTCCATCGCCACCAGCCTCTCTAGCCATGTCTGGATCCGGTTCTAAGGGCAAGTGGGAGGCCTCCTCCGTCACCGAGAAGGATGTCAAAGAGCTCCGGGGCACGGGCTATCTGTCCGCGGACATCGCGCACAGGCTCCCTGCCAAAGATCAGGTCACCCCCACTCCAGAGCCCGGCAAAAGGGTTGTATTCATTCCTCATTTCCTCCCAGGGTTAGGGTTTCCACTCCAACCCTTCGTCCGGGGCCTCATGTTCTCTTACGGGCTAGATTTCCATGATCTAGCCCCGAATTCCTTCCTCCACATATCGGCCTTCATCGTCGTATGTGAAGCTCTACTCCGCACCCCCTCCCACACTTCGTCTTATGGCTCAAGGTTTTCAATATGAAGTCGAAGGTGGTTGATGGGCAGCACGCGGACTATGGCGGCGCTATGGTAAGCAAGCTTCCCAACGCCGTCTGGCCAAAGGGGGCTTTCGTGTAGACTGTCAAGGTGTGGCAGCAGGAGTGGTTCTACATCACCGAACCCCGCGACGCCAAGTGGGCTACCACTCCTGACTTCAGATCCGGACCCCCTATGAGGCTCACCTCGTGGACCGCCAAGGGCCTGGATTTGGGATCCACAGCGGAGGTGCAGATGCTGCAAAAACGCATCACCAACATGATAGGCAAAAACACGGTCTCATAAACGTGATTCAGGTCATGCTCTTCCGCCGCACTCTTCCTTGGCAACTCCGGACCTCTCACATGTGGGAGCTTAATCTGGAGGAGCCACGGACCCTGAAGCGCTTCTTTGGCACAACGCACGAAGACGTTTGGAAGCAGCTCTTCAAGGCCCAAAAAACGTGGCCGAAGAAGACCGAGGACATCGGACTCGACATCGAGAATCCGGCCTCAGCAGTAAGCATATCCTTTCCGAAGACGTATCCGGTCAGTATTTTGAACATAACGTAAGTCACATTGCCTGTCTTTCGTACATGGCTGGACGGCGACAGTGGAGCAGATCAACTGTTTGGCACCGCTGCCTGAAGACCCAGCCACACCCCAGTTAACAAAGATGCTGGTCCCGGCGCCGTATTAGGCGCCGGAAAAGAAGGCCAAGAAGAAGAAGGGCAAGGAGGCCAAGGGCGGCCCCCGCCATAAGGGTCCCTCGGACGCTATGTCCGGAGATACTGAAGCCCCCTCCTCCCATGAGGGAGACGAGGAAGAGGAGGAGGAGGAGGTGGTGGAAAGCGACTCCCCTCGTAAGGGGAGGAAGAAGAAGAGGGCGGCCTCCGAAGACCCGAAGGGGGAGGCGCCCAAGAGGGGGAAGATGATCCTCTAGGACAGTTCGGACTTGGATGCCGAACTGGTCCCCAAAAAGCCTCCCCGGGCGAAGCCCCTGGCCACATCGTAAGTATTTAGATACTCACTGTTTATCTTCACTTTTCCTATTTTCATTATATAAGTTATTATGGCATGTGCCTTTCAGCCCTCTCCGCGATCTCCTGAACACTTCGCTATCGGAGGGGAGTTCTCTGCCACCTGAGATGGCAGAGAGCGAGACGCCGCCATGAGGCCCGTCGCCTATCACCATGGACGACACCGAGCCGAAGGACCTCTCCCGGCCGTGGAGGGGCGGGCGAAGCTGTCGAGAAGGCGCCTGAGGTTAATACCTCAGTTGCCGAAGACATAGGGGAGGCGACCCCTATGGCGATCGACGATGGGCCCCCCAACAATCCGGGCCCTAGTCGGGCACCATTTCGGAGACCAATGCAGCTCCGGGATCAGGTGAGCAGCCCCCTTCAAAAGAGGGGGGAGGAGTATCAGCTCCTTCGGCGACCTCCGCTAATCCGGAGGCGTCGAACGCTTTAGCGGAAGCACTGCGACGTGCTTCCATCGTGGAGGAGCACCGCCCCCTGATGGGTGTGGTGGTTGAAAAGGTTCAGTCTGCCAAGAGCGGGCTGAACGAAGCCTTTACCAGCCTACTGATAGGCTTCGAGGTATGCGATGTAATGCTCTAAACACTTTTCCATATATAGAGGAATATACCTGTACACAGAGAGTACCCCCTGAGGCTCTGTCTGGTGTGGAAAAAACCGGACAGAGGATCCACATACAATTTGGGAAAGCTAACATACTTCTCTGTTATCGTAACAGGTTTCCCTGTTGGCGGAAACTGCCCAGGCCACAGAAGTTTCCAAACTCAATCGGAAGCTCAATTTGGCCGATGAAGAGATCGACCGCGTTAACAAGCGGTTCGATGAGACGCAAGGTATGTGTATAGTGTTAAAACTTTAGTTGTATATCATAAGTGATAGTTATGTTTAGAGATTAACTCGTGTAATGCATTTGATTATAGTTGGTGCAGCCAAGGTCGATACCCTCAAAGGCGCCCTTGCCCAAGCCCAGAAAGAGGCGAAGGCAAACAAGGCAGCCGCTAACAAAGCGGCTGCCAAACTGGAGACCGAGAAGGCCGCCCGCCGTAAACACGAAGCTCGGGTGGCCGAAGTTGAGCAGGAGCTGAAAGACACCATCAACAAATGCGAAGATTTGGGGGAGAAGGCTTTGAAGGAAATATGCCCTAGAGGCAATAATAAAGTTGTTATTTATATTTCCTTATATCATGATAAATGTCTATTATTCATGCTAGAATTGTATTAACCGGAAACTTAGTACATGTGTGAATACATAGACAAACAAAGTGTCCCTAGTATGCCTCTACTTGACTAGCTTGTTAATCAAAGATGGTTAAGTTTCCTCGCCATGGACATGTGTTGTCATTTGATGAACGGGATCACATCATTAGATAATGATGTGATGGACAAGGCCCATCCATTAGCTTAGCATGATGATTGTTTAGTTTGTTGCTATTGCTTTC
This sequence comes from Triticum urartu, assembly GCF_056163025.1. NCBI lineage: Eukaryota > Viridiplantae > Streptophyta > Magnoliopsida > Poales > Poaceae > Triticum > Triticum urartu. Next base: position 300,326,568 of record NC_141877.1, read on the forward strand.
TCCATAACTTATACATGTTCCTATGACTATGAGATCATGCAACTCCCGAATACCAGAGGAACACTTTGTGTGCTACCAAACATCACAACGTAACTGGGTGATTATAAAGGTGCTCTACAGGTGTCTCCGATGGTGTTTGTTGAGTTGGCATAGATCGAGATTAGGATTTGTCACTCCGATTGTCGGAGAGGTATCTCTGGGCCCTCTCGGTAATGTACATCACTATAAGCCTTGCAAGCAATGTAGCTAATGAGTTAGTTACGGGATGTAGCATTATGGAACGAGTAAACAGACTTGCCGGTAACGATATTGAACTAGGTATTGAGATACCGATGATCGAATCTCGGGCAAGTAACATACTGATGACAAAGGGAATAACGTATATCGTTATGCGGTTTAACCGATAAAGATCTTCGTAGAATATGTGGGAGCCAATATGAACATCCAGGTTCCGCTATTGGTTATTGATCGAAGACGTGTCTCGGTCATATCTACATAGTTATCGAACCCGTAGGGTCCACACGCTTAACGTTCGGTGACGATCGGTATTATGAGTTTATGTGTTTTGATGTACCGAAGGTAGTTCAGAGTCCCGGATTTGATCACGAACATGACGAGGAGTCTTGAAATGGTCGAGACATAAATATCGATATATTGAAAGCCTATGTTTGGACATCGGAATGGTTCCGAATGAGTTCGGGCATTTTCCAGAGTACCGGGAGGTTATCGGAACCCCCCGGAGAGTATATGGGCCTTATTGGGCTTTAGGGAAAAGAGAGAGGGGCTGCCTAGGGCAGGCCACGCCCCCCCCCCAAGGCCTAGTCCGAATTGGACTAGGGGGGAGGGGCAGCGCCCCCTCCTTCCTTCTCTTCTCTCTTTCCCTTCCTTCTCTCCTACTCCTACTTGGAAAGGGGGGAATCCTACTCCCGGTGGGAGTAGGAGTCACTAGAGCGTGCCATAGTAGAGGGTCGGGCCTCCCCTTCCTCCACTCCTTTATATACGGGGGAGGGGGCACCCTATAGACACACAAGTTGATCATTGATCTCTTAGCCGTGTGCGGTGCCCCCTCCACCATAATCCACCTCGGTCATATCGTAGCGGTGCTTAGGCCAAGCCCTGTTCCGGTAGCATCATCATCAACGTCATCACGCCGTCATGCTGACGAAGCTCTCCCTCGACACTCTGCTGGATCGTGAGTTCGTGGGATGTCACCGAGCCGAACGTGTGCAGATCGCGGAGGTGTTGTACTTTCGGTACTAGGATCGGTCGATCGTGAAGACGTACGACTACATCAACCGCGTTGTCATAACGCTTCCGCTTACGGTCTACGAGGGTACATGGACAACACTCTTCCCCTCTCATTGCTATGTGCTACGTCTTGAGCTTGCGTTGGTTTTCCTCGAAGAGGAAGGGATGATGCAACAGAGTAGCATAAGTATTTCCCTTAGTTTTTGAGAACCAAGGTATCAATCCAGTAGGAGGCCATGCTCAAGTCCCTCGTACCTGCACAAAACGATAGCTACTCGCAACCAACGCGATTAGGGGTTGTCAATCCCTTCACGGTCACTTACGAGAGTGAGATCTGATAGATATAATATTTTTGGTATAAAGATGCAAAGTAAAAAGTAAAAGCAAAGTAAAAAAGCAAAGCAAGATTAAAGTGATGGAGATTGATATGATGAGAATAGACCCGGGGGCCATAGGTTTCACTAGTGGCATCTCTCAAGAGCATAAGTATTCTACGGTGGGTGAACAAATTACTGTTGAGCAATTTACAGAATTGAGCATAGTTATGAGAATATCTAGGCATGATCATGTATATAGGTATTGATAACCCACAAGTATAGGGGATCGCAACAGCTTTCGAGGGTAGAGTATTCAACCCAAATTTATTGATTCGACACAAGGGAGCCAAAGAATATTCTCAAGTATTAGCAGCTGATTTGTCAATTCAACCACACCTGGAAACTTAGTATCTGCAGCAAAGTGTTTAGTAGCAAAGTAATATGATAGTGGTGGTAGCGGCAACAAAAGTAAAGACAACAAAAGTAATGTTTTTGGTATTTTGTAGTGATTGTAACAGTAGCAGCGGGAAAGTAAAATAAGCGAGAACCAGTATATGGAAAACTCGTAGGCACCGGATCAGTGATGATTAATTATGCCGGATGCGGTTCATCATGTAACAGTCATAACATAGGGTGACACAGAAGTAGCTCCAATTCATCAATGTAATGTAGGCATGTATTCCGTATATAGTCATACGTGCTTATGGAAAAGAACTTGCATGACATCTTTTGTCCTACCCTCCCGTGGCAGCGGGGTCCTATTAGAAACTAAGGGATATTAAGGCCTCCTTTTAATAGAGAACCGGAACAAAGCATTAGCACATGGTGAATACATGAACTCCTCAAACTATGGTCATCACCGGGAGTGGTCCCGATTATTGTCACTTTGGGGTTGCCGGATCATAACACATAGTAGGTGACTATAGACTTGCAAGATAGGATCAAGAACTCACATATATTCATGAAAACATAATAGGTTCAGATCTGAAATCATGGCACTCGGGCCCTAGTGACAAGCATTAAGCATAGCAAAGTCGTAGCAACATCAATCTCAGAACATAATGGATACTAGGGATCAAACCCTAACAAAACTAACTCGATTACATGATAAATCTCATCCAACCCATCACCGTCCAGCAAGCCTACGATGCAATTACTCACGCACGGCGGTGAGCATCATGAAATTGGTGATGGAGGATGGTTGATGATAACGACGGCGACGAATCCCCCTCTCCGGAGCCCCGAACGGACTCCAAATCAGCCATCCCGAGAGGTTTTAGGGCTTGGCGGCGGCTCCATATCGTAAAACGTGATGATTTCTTCTCTCTGATTTTTTTCTCTCCGAAAGCAAATATATGGAGGTGGAGTTGGAGTCGGAGACGCAACAGGGGCCCACGAGGTAGGGGGGCACACCCTAGGGGGGGGCGCCCCCATCCTCGTGAGAAGGGTGTGGGCCCCCTGGTCTTCATCTTTGGCAAGGATTTTTTATTGTATTTTCTAAGATGTTCCGTGGAGTTTCAGGTCATTCCGAGAATATTTGTTTTCTGCACATAAAACAACACCATGGTAATTCTTCTGAAAACAGCGTCAGTTCGGGTTAGTTCCATTCAAATCATACAAGTTAGAGTCCAAAACAATGGCAAAAGTGTTTGGAAAAGTAGATACGACGGAGATGTATCAACTCCCCCAAGCTTAAACCCTTGCTTGTCCTCAAGCAATTCAGTTGACAAACTGAAAGAAAGAAAGAAAGAAAAACTTTTACAAACTCTGTTTGCTCTTGTTGTTGTAACTATGTCAAGTCAGTATTCAAGTTTTCAGCATAGATCATAACTAACCACATTTGCAATAATTCTCAGGTCTCACAATTACTCATATCAATAGCATAATCAACTAGCGAGTCATAATAATAAATCTCGGATGACAACACTTTCTCAAAACAATCATAATATGATATAACAAGATGGTATCTCGCTAGCCCTTTCTGAGACCGCAAAACATAAATGCAGAGCACCTTTAAAGATCAAGGACTGACTAGACATTGTAATTCATGGTAAAAGAGATCCAATTATGGTCATATTATATAAATTAACAATGATGAATGCAAATGACGGCTGCGCTCTCCAGCTAGTGCTTTTTAATAAGAGGGTGATGACTCAACATAAAAGTAAATGGATAGGCCCTTCATAGAGGGAAGCAAGGATTTGTAGAGGTGCCAGAGCTCGGTTTTGCAATAGAGATAAATTGTATTTTGAGTGGTATACTTTCATTGTCAACGTAACAACTAAGAGATGGCGATATCTTCCATGCTAAACACATTATAGGCGGTTCCCAAACAGAATGGTAAAGTTTATACTCCCCCTCCACCAACAAGCATCAATCCATGGCTTGCTCGAAACAACGAGTGCCTCCAACATACATCAGGTCCCAGGGGGAGTTTTGTTTGCAATTAATTTTGATTTAGTTTGCATAAAGCATGGGACTGGGCATCCCGGTGACTAGCCATTTTCTCATGAGTGAGGAGCGGAGTCCACTCCTCTTAGGAATAACCCGCCTAACACGGAAGATAAGGACAACCTTTGTTGATACATGAGCTATTCGAGCATACAAAACAGAATGTTTATTTGAAGGTTTAGAGTTTGGCACATACAAATTTACTTGGAACGGCAGGTAGATACCGCATATAGGAAGGTATAGTGGACTCATCTGGAATAACTTTGGGGTTTAGGGTATTGGATGCACAAGCAGTATTCCCGCTTAGTACAGGTGAAGGCTAGCAAAAGACTGGGAAGCGACCAACTAGAGAGCGACAACAGCCATGTACATGCATTAAAATTAATAAACATTGGATGCAAGCATGAGTAGGATATAATCCACCATGAACATAAATATCGTGAAGGCTATGTTGATTTTGTTTCAACTACATGTGTGAACATGTGCCAAGTCAAGTCACTTAAATCATTCAAAAGAGGATACCACCCCATCATACCACATCATAATCATCTCAATAGCATGTTGGCATACAAGGTGAATCATTATAACTCATAGCTAATCATGCATGGCACAGGCAACTATGATCTCTAATTGTCATTGCAAACATGTTTATTCATAATAAGCTGAATCAAGAACGAGGGACTCATCATATTTACAAAAACAAAAGAGGTTGAGTTCATACCAGCTTTTCTCATCTCAGTCAGTCCATCATATATCATCATAATTGCCTTTCACTTGCACGACCGAACGGTGTGAATAATAATAAGAGTGCACATGCATTGGACTAAGCTAGAATCTGCGAGCATTCAATAAACAGGAGAAGACAAGGCAATATGGGCTCTTGGTTAAATCAACAATAATGCATATAAGAGCCACTTCTACAATTTAATCATGGTCTTCTCCTACGGACCCCCAAAGAAAAGAAAAGAAATAAAACTATTTACACGAGAAAGCTCCCAACAAGCAAAAGAAGAACAGGAAATATTTTTGGGTTTTCTTTTTAATTACTACTACTACAACAGAAAAATAAACTACTACTATTTTTTTTGGTTTTTCTTAAGGTTTAACAAACACACAAGAAGAAAGCAGGAAAAAGAAAATAAACTAGCATGGATATTATAGTGAAAAAGTATGAGCACCGACATCTAGCAATGAGTGTGTGAACATAAATGTAATGTCGGTGAGAAATACATACTCCCCCAAGCTTAGGCTTTTGGCCTAAGTTGGTCTATGGCCACGGCTGGCCTGGCGGATATCCATAATAATAGTTGTTGGGGTCGTACTGCGACGAAGAATAGTTGGGATCATACTGTGATGAAGAAGACTCTGACTGCCACTGGCTGACAGTCATCTCTGGATCCCAAGAATAAACAGATTGTCGTGGAGGCTCATCTTGTGGTTCCTGTTCTGGCTCCTCGACTGGTGCAGGGTTCCGGTAGGCGTGAATATCCGTCAACGGAACAAGGTACATGCCTGCAGTCAAATCAAACAAAGAAGGAGCAGGCAAGGTAATAGTCTCAGGATGATGTTTATTAAAGAATAGATGATATTTAAGCTCCCCTGCCCTATTTTTAACAATAAAATCATGTGCCGCCATACTTTTATGATCTAGATAAACACGGGGCAGCACATTTTCTTCCTTGTCAGCATGCCTAATAGGTATGTTAAAATGTGCGGCTAGGCGTGTGGCATAGATGCCTCCAAAGATGGGGCCCTTAGTACGGTTCATATTTAACCGTCTAGCAATAATACCGCCCAATCACTGTATAAACCTTGGAGCAGAATAATTAAATCAGGGATGCTAAGGTTTCCAGAATTTCCGCGTCCAATTAAACAACGACTAGCAAATAATGCAAAGTAATGCAAAACAGGAAAATGTATGCTAGTGATTCGTGCGTCGGAAACCTTCCTGGTTTCTCCTACAGTGATATTATCAATAAACCCAGCCACATCATCATGATGTGGTTCTTCTGTCTTGCTCTCAAAAGGGACTAAACAAATCCGACAGAAATCATAAAGTGACATCTCCTTATGCTCATCATATAAATGAAACTCCACCGTAGGTGGTGAGTTCCTAGAATTAAAATGAAAGTTTTGCACAAAATTATTTATGAGTAAGAGATACTGATCGCATTGGTCGTGGAGGAAAGCGGTGAGGCCTGCATTGTGAGCCAATTCATGAAAATCTTCATAGATACCGGCTGCTCTCAAGAAATCTTCAGAAGGCCATTCACACGCCCGTATCTCCGTGGTGCACGGCAAATTATACTTAGGCTTCGGTGCCTTTTCCTTCGAGCTTTGGCTCGACAAGCCCCTCAAAAATCTCCTCATTATTTTTCTGAAACAATCTGATTTTTTTAGTAACTTCAAAATAAAAGTAAACCAAACTCAATAATATTGATAGCAACTACTCCTACAAGTGCCTAGAGCCTATATCAAGCATTAGAACTACTTAGAACCATATAAATTTGACATGCAAGCTCAACAACATGGTCACCTATGCAGCACAAATTTGCAAAGAATAAAGCACTAGAACAAAAACTAATTGGACCAATGGAGGAGTCACATACTATGGAACAATCTCCCCAAGCAGTTTTGCGAGAGGTGCTTTGAGCAAGGAGATCGAAAATCGCAGCAAAAGTGGCTGGAACTCGTGCTTGAGTTGGTTTTTCGGGTTTGTGTGAGATAGAGGAAGAAGATGGGTGCTGGGATAAGTGGAGAAGGGCCACCGTGGGCCCACGAGGCAGGGGGGCGCGCCCTATAGGGGGGGGCGCCCACCACCCTCATGGCCAGGTGGCAGCTCCTCCCGCGGTAATTTTTGCACAGTAAATCCTTAAATATTCCCGAAAAATTATATTAAATTGGCATGGCATTCTGAGGACTTTTATTTTCGGGATATTTTTATATTGTACGGATAAGTCAGGAAACAGACAGAAAATACTATTTTTACTTTATTTCTACTAATTAACAGAAAATAAAGAGAGGCGTACAGAAGTTTGTGCTTCTAGTTTCATCCATCTCATGCTCATCAAAAAGAATCCACTAACAAGGTTGATCAAGTCTTGTTAACAAACTCATTCCGATAATCATGAAACCGGAGAAATTTCGAATAACAGTAAGTTACCTCAAATGGGATATGCACATCCCCAATAATAAGAATATCATATTTCTTCTTGACAGTAGGAAGAGGAAATTCAAAACCTCCAAATATAATCGATGGAATTTTCCCAATAGAATTGATACTATGAACTTGAGGTTGTTTCCTCGGGAAGTGTATCGTATGCTCATTACCATTAACATGAAAAGTGACATTGCCTTTGTTGCAATCAATAACAGCCCCTGCAGTATTAAGAAAAGGTCTTCCAAGAATAATAGACATACTATCATCCTCGGGAATATCAAGTATAACAAAGTCCGTTAAAATAGTAACGTTTGCAACCACAACAGGCAAATCCTCACAAATACCGACAGGTATAGCAGTTGATTATCAGCCATTTGCAAAGATATTTCAGTAGGTGTCAACTTATTCAAGTCAAGTCTAGGATATAAAGAGAGAGGCATAACACTAACACCAGCTCCAAGATCACATAAAGCAGTTTTAATATAATTTCTTTTAATGGAGCAAGGTATAGTAGGTACTCCGGGGTCTCCAAGTTTCTTTGGTATCCACCCTTAAAAGTATAATTAGCAAGCATGGTGGAAATTTCAGCTTCCGGTATCTTTCTTTTATTAGTAATGATATCCTTCATATATTTAGCATAAGGATTTGTTTTGAGCACATCAGTTAATCGCATACGCAAAAAGATAGACCTAATCATTTCAGCAAAGCGCTCAAAATCCTCATCATCCTTTTTCTTGGATGGTTTCGTAGGAAAGGGCATGGGTTTCTGAACCCAAGGTTCCCTTTCTTTACCATGTTTCCTAGCAACAAAGTCTCTTTTATCATATCGTTGATTCTTTGATTGTGGGTTATCAAGATCAACAACAGGTTCAATTTCTACATCATTGTCATTACTAGGTTGAGCATCATCATGAACATCATCATTAATATTTTTACTAGGTTCATATTCATTACCAGATTGTGTTTCAGCATCAGACATAGAAATATCATTTGGATTATCAGGTGGTTCAATAATAGGTTCACTAGAAGTTTGCACAGTTCTATATTTTTTCTTCTTCTTCTTTTTAGAAGAACTAGGAACATCAATATTATTTCTTTGAGAATCTTGCTCGATTCTCTTAGGGTGGCCTTCAGGGTACAAAGGTTCCTGAGTCATTCTACCAGTTCTAGCAGCCACTCTAACAGCATAATCATTTTTCTTACTATTCATTTCATTAAGCACTTCTTTTTGAGCCTTAAGTACTTGTTCTACTTGAGTGGTAACCATAGAAGCATGTTTGCTAACAAGTTTAAGTTCACCTTTAATATCAGCCATATAATCACCCAAGCGTCTAATCATATAAGCATTTTATTTTAATTGTCTACCAAAATAAGCATTGAAGTCGTCTTGCTTAAACATAAAGCTATCAAACTCATCCAAGCACTGACTAGCAATTTTAGTAGGAGGGACTTCATCTTTATCATATCTATAGAGAGAATTTACCTTTACTACCTGTGTCGGGATATCTGGATCAGGAGGTTCTTCAGTAGATACATAATTAAGATCATATGTTTCTTCAACAGGCGGTATATTAAGACCATGTATTTCTTCAATAGGAGGTAAATTCTTAACGTCTTCAGCTTTAATACCTTTTTCTTTCATAGATTTCTTTGCCTCTTGCATATCTTCGGGACTGAGAAATAGAATACCTCTCTTCTTCAGAGTTGGTTTAGGAATAGGCTCAGTAATTGGAGCAGGAGATGGCTCAGGAGCTGGCTCAGGAGGTGCCCAATTATTTTCATTTGTCAACATATTATTCAATAGAATTTCAGCTTCATCCGGTGTTCTTTACCTGAAAAGAGAACTAGCACAACTATCCAGGTAATCTCTGAAAGCATCGGTTAGTCCATTATAAAACATATCAAGTATTTCAGGTTTCTTAAGAGGATGATCAAGCAAAGCATTAAGTAACTTGAGAAGCCTCCCCCAAGCTTGTGGGAGAATCTCTTCTTTAATTTGCACAAAGTTGTATATTTCCCTCAAAGCAGCTTGTTTCTTATGAGCAGGGAAATATTTAGCAGAGAAGTAATAAATCATATCCTGAGGACTACGCACACAACCAGGATCAAGAGAATTAAACCATATCTTAGCATCACCCTTTAATGAGAACGGAAATATTTTGAGTATATAAAAGTAACGTGATCTCTCGTCATTAGTGAACAGGGCAGCTATATCATTTAACTTAGTAAGATGTGCCACAACAGTTTCAGATTCATAGCCATAAAATGGATCAGATTCAGCCAAAGTAATTATATCAGGATCAACAGAGAATTCATAATCCTTATCAGGAACACATATAGGTGAAGTAGCAAAAGCAGGGTCGGGTCTCATTTTATCTCTAAGTGATTCTTTGTTCCATTTAATTAATAACCTCTTAAGCTCATATCTATCTCTGCAAGCAAAAATAGCGGCAGAAGATTCCGCATCAAAAAGATAACCCTCAGGAATAACAGGCATATTTTCATCATCACTATCATCATCGTATTCAGATTCAATAATTTCTCTTTCTCTAGCCCTAGCAATTTGTTCATCAAGAAATTCACTAAGGGGCACAGTAGTATCAGGCATAGAAGCAGTTTCATCATAAGTATCATGCATAGCAGAAGTGGCATCATCAATAACATGTGACATATCAGAACGAATAGCAGAAGCAGGTGTAGGTGTCGCAAACTTACTCATAATAGAAGGTGAATCAAGTGCAGAGCTAGATGGCAGTTCCTTACCTCCCCTCGTAGTTGAGGGACAGATCTTGGTTTTGGATCTCTCAAGTTCTTCATAGTGTCCAGCAGATATAAATCCCAAGTGACTTAAAGAATAGAGCTATGCTCCCCGGCAACGGCACCAGAAATTAGTCTTGATAACCCACAAGTATAGGGGATCGCAACAGCTTTCGAGGGTAGAGTATTCAACCCAAATTTATTGATTCGACACAAGGGGAGCCAAAGAATATTCTCAAGTATTAGCAGCTGAGTTGTCAATTCAACCACACCTGGAAACTTAGTATCTGCAGCGAAGTGTTTAGTAGCAAAGTAATATGATAGTGGTGGTAGCGGCAACAAAAGTAAAGACAACAAAAGTAATGTTTTTGGTATTTTGTAGTGATTGTAACAGTAGCAGCGGGAAAGTAAAATAAGCAAGAACCAGTATATGGAAAACTCGTAGGCACCGGATCAGTGATGGATAATTATGCCGGATGCGGTTCATCATGTAACAGTCATAACATAGGGTGACACAGAACTAGCTCCAATTCATCAATGTAATGTAGGCATAGTCATACGTGCTTATGGAAAAGAACTTGCATGACATCTTTTGTCCTACCCTCCCGTGGCAGCGGGGTCCTATTGGAAACTAAGGGATATTAAGGCCTCCTTTTAATAGAGAACCGGAACAAAGCATTAGCACATGGTGAATACATGAACTCCTCAAACTATGGTCATCACCGGGAGTGGTCCCGATTATTGTCACTTTGGGGTTGCCGGATCATAACACATAGTAGGTGACTATAGACTTGCAAGATAGGATCAAGAACTCACATATATTCATGAAAACATAATAGGTTCAGATCTGAAATCATGGCACTCGGGCCCTAGTGACAAGCATTAAGCATAGCAAAGTCGTAGCAACATCAATCTCAGAACATAATGGATACTAGGGATCAAACCCTAACAAAACTAACTCGATTACATGATAAATCTCATCCAACCCATCACCGTCCAGCAAGCCTACGATGCAATTACTCACGCACGGCGGTGAGCATCATGAAATTGGTGATGGAGGATGGTTGATGATAACGACGGCGACGAATCCCCCTCTCCGGAGCCCCGAACGGACTCCAAATCAGCCATCCCGAGAGGTTTTAGGGCTTGGCGGCGGCTCCATATCGTAAAACGTGATGATTTCTTCTCTCTGATTTTTTTCTCTCCGAAAGCAAATATATGGAGGTGGAGTTGGAGTCGGAGACGCAACAGGGGCCCACGAGGTAGGGGGGCACACCCTAGGGGGGGGCGCCCCCATCCTCGTGAGAAGGGTGTGGGCCCCCTGGTCTTCATCTTTGGCAAGGATTTGGGGGTACGTATGTATATATAGGAGGAAGGAGTACGTCAGTGGAGCATCGAGGGGCCCACGAGGCAGGGGGCGCGCCCTAGGGGGGCACGCCCCCACCCTCGTGACCTCCTCTTTGACTCCTTGGAGTAGGGTCCAAGTCTCCTGGATCACGTTCGGTGAGAAAATCACGTTCCCAAAGGTTTTATTCCGTTTGGACTCCGTTTGATATTGTGTTTCTCCGAAACACTGAAATAGGCAAAAAAACAACAATTCTGGGCTGGGCCTCCAGTTAATAGGTTAGTCCCAAAAATAATATAAAAGTGGAAGATAAAGCCCAATATAGTCCAAAACAGTAGATAATATAGCATGGAGCAATCAAAAATTATAGATACGTTGGAGACGTATCAGGCATCCCCAAGCTTAATTCCTACTCGTCCTCGAGTAGGTAAATGATAAAAAGAGAATTTTTTGATGCAGAGTGCTACTTGGCATAATTTCAATGCAAATCTTCTTAATTATGATATGAATATTCAGATTCGAAAGATTGAGGACAAAAGTTTATATTGACATAAAAATAATAATACTTCAAGCATACTAACAAAGCAATTATGTCTTCTCAAAATAACATGGCCAAAGAAAGTTATCCCTACAAAATCATATAGTCTGGCTATGCTCTATCTTCACCACACAAAATATTTAAATCATGCACAACCCCGATGACAAGCCAAGCAATTGTTTCATACTCTAACTTTTTCAAAACTTTTTCAATCTTCACGCAATACATGAGCGTGAGCCATGGATATAGCACTATAGGTGGAATAGAATGGTGGTTGTGGAGAAGACAAAAATAAGGGGAATATAGTCTCACATCAACTAGGCATATCAATGGGCTATGGAGATGCCCATTAATAGATATCAATGTGAGTGAGTAGGGATTGCCATGCAACGGATGCACTAGAGCTATAAATTTATGAAAGCTCAACAAAGGAAACTAGTGGGCGTGCATCCAACTTGCTTGCTCATGAAGACCTAGGGCAATTTGAGGAAGCCCATCATTGGAATATACAAGCCAAGTTCTATAATGTAAAATTTCCACTAGTATATGAAAGTGATAACATGAGAGACTCTCTACTATGAAGATCATGGTGCTACTTTGAAGCACAAGTGTGGTAAAAGGATAGTAGCATTGCCCCTTTTTATTTATTTTCTCTTTTTTTGGGCCTTCTTTTTTTTCTTTGTCCTTTCTCTCTCTTTTTTGGGACAATGCTCTATTAAATGATGATCAACACACTTTTATTTATTTACAACTCAATGATTACAACTCGATTCTAAAATAAAGTATAACTCTATATGGATGCCTCCGGCGGTGTACCGGGATATGCAATGAATCAAGAGTGACAAGTATGAAGAAATTATGAACGGTGGCTTTGCCACAAATACTATGTCAACTACATGATCATGCTAAGCAATATGACAATGATGAATGTGTCATGATGAACTAGATGGTGGAAAGTTGCATGGCAATATATCTCGGAATGGCTATGGAAATGCCATAATAGGTAGGTATGGTGGCTATTTTGAGGAAGGTATATGGTAGGTGTATGATACCGGCGAAAGGTGCGTGGTATTAGAGAGGCTAGCAAAGGTGGAAGGGTGAGAGTGTGTAAGATCCATGGACTCAACATTAGTCATAAAGAACTCATATACTTATTGCAAAAATCTAGAAGTTATCAAAGCAAAGTATTACGCGCATGCTCCTAGGGGGATAGATTGGTAGGAAAAGACCATCGCTCGTCCCCGGCCGCCACTCATAAGGAAGACAATCAATAAATAAATCATACTCCGACTTCATCACATAACGGTTCACCATACGTGCATGCTACGGGAATCACAAACTTCAACACAAGTATTCTTTAAATTCACAACTACTCAACTAGCACGACTTTAATATTATCACCTCCATATCTCAAAATAATTATCATGCTTCAATCTTTTCTTAGTATTCAACACACTCAAAAGAAAGTTTCACAAATCTTCAATACCAAGCATATTATTATTAAGCAAATTACCATGCTATTAAGAGGCTCTCAAAATAATTGAAGTGAAGCATGAGAGATCAATAGTTTCTTTAAAACAAATCCATCACCGTGCTCTAAAAGATCTAAGTGAAGCACATAGAGCAAAATTATAACGCTCAAAAGATATAAGTGAAGCACATAGAGCAAAATTATAATGCTCAAAAGATATAAGTGAAGCACATAGAGCAAAACTACTTAGCTCAAAAAATATAAGTGAAGCACATGGAGCAAAACTACTTAGCTCAAAAGATATAAGTGAAGCACATGGAGCAAAACTACTTAGCTCAAAAGATATAAGTGAAGCACATAGAGTATTCTATCAAATTTTAATTCATATATGGCTCTCTCAAAAGGTGTGTACAGCAAGGATGATTGTGGCATACTAAGACACAAAGGCACAAATAATACAAGACACTCCAAGCAAAACACATATCATGTTGGTGAATAAAAATATAGCTCCAAGTAAATTACCGATGGAAGTGGACGAAAGAGGGGATGCCTCCCGGGGCATCCCCAAGCTTTGACTTCTTGGTGTCCTTGGATTATCTTGGGGGTGCCATGGGCATCCCCAAGCTTAGGCTCTTGCCACTCCTTGTTCCATAATCCATCAAAAGAATTCACCCAAAACTTGAAAACTTCACAACACAAAACTCAAAATAGAAAACTCGTGAGCTCCGTTAGCGAAAGAAAACAAAAGACCACTTCAAGGTACTATAATGAACTCATTCTTTATTTATATTGGTGTTAAACCTACTTTATTCCAACTTCTCTATGGATTATAAACTATTTTACTAGCCATAGATTCATCAAAATAAGCAAACAACACACGAAAAACAGAATCTGTAAAAAACAGAACAGTCTGTAGTAATCTGTAGCTAGCGCAAGATCTGGAACCCCAAAAATTATAAAATAAATTGCTGGATGTGAGTAATTTATCTATTAATCATCTGCAAAAGAATTAACTAAATAGCACTTTTCAAATAAAAATGACAGTAGTTCTCGTGAGCGCTAAAGTTTCTGTTTTTTACAGCAAGTTCAACAAGACTTTCCCCAAGTCTTCCCAACGGTTCTACTTGGCACAAACACTAATTAAACACAAAAAAAAACACAACCAAAACAGAGGCTAAATAATTTATTTATTACTAAGCAGGAGCAAAAAGCAAGGAATAAAAATAAAATTGGGTTGCCTCCCAACAAGTGCTATCGTTTAACGCCCCTAGCCAGGCATAAAAGCGAGGACAGATCTAGGTATTGCCATCTTTGGTAGGCAATCCATAAGTGGCTCTCATGATAGTTTCATATGTTAATTTTATTTTATTTCTTGGAAAGTGTTCCATGCCCTTTTTAATGGAAATTGAAATCTAATATTCCCTTCCTTCATATCAATAATCGCACCAACCGTTCTAAGGAAAGGTCTACCAAGAATAATAGGGCAAGAAGGATTGCAATCTATGTCAAGAACAATGAAATCTATGGGCACATAATTCCTATTTGCAACAATAAGAACATCATTAATTCTTCCCATAGGTTTCTTAATAGTGGAATACGCAAGATGCAAGTTTAGAGAGCAATCATCAAAATTACAGAAATCTAGCAAATCACACAAAGTCTTGGGAATAGTTGAGACACTAGCACCCAAATCACACAAAGCATAAAACTCATGATCTTTAATTTTAATTTTAATAGTTGGTTCCCACTCATCATAGAGTTTTCTAGGGATAGAAACTTTCAACTCAAGTTTTTCTTCATAAGATTTCATCAAGGCATCAACAGTATGTTCGGTGAAGGCTTTATTTTGACTATAAGCATGTGGAGAATTTAGCACAGATTGCAATAAGGAAATACAATCAATTAAAGAGCAACTTTCATAATTAAATTCCTTGAAATCCAATATAGTGGGTTTAGCAACATCTAGATTTTTATTTTTTTCAATCCCACTTTCATCAATTTCATCATTAAGATCTAAATACTCCAAAATTTTAAAACGCCTTCTAGGTAAAGGAAGATCATATTCAGTTTCATCAAGATTCATATTGCAAAACAAAGATTTAATAGGGGACACATCAATAACTTTTAGATCTTCATCTTGATTTTCACAGGTATTGGAAGAACACACTTTAATAAAGGCATCTTTAGAAGCACGCATCGTAGCGGTTCTTTCCTTGCACTCATCAATAGAAATTCTCATGGCTTTGAGAGACTCATTGATATCATGCTTAGGAGGAATAGATCTAAGCTTTAAAGAATCAGTCTCAAGAGAAATTATATCAATGTTCCTAGCCAAATCATCAACTTTAAGCAATTTCTCTTCAAGCAAAGCATTAAAATTCTTTTGTGAATTCATAAACTCTTTAACACTATTCTCAAATTCAGAGGGCATCTTATTATAATTTCCATAAGAGTTGTTGTAGGAATTCCCATAATTATTAGAAGGATTATTAGGATATGTCCTAGGATTAAAATTTCCTCTATAAGCGTTGTTACCAAAATTATTCCTACCAACAAAATTCACATCCATAGATTCATTGTTATTCTCAATCAAAGTAGACAAAGGCATATCATTAGGATCAGAAGAAACACTCTTAGTAGCAAATAATTTCATAAGTTCATCCATCTTTCCACTCAAAATATTAATTTCTTCTGTCGCATGCACTTTTTTATTAGAAGATCTTTCAGTATGCCATTGGGAATAATTAACCATAATATTATCTAGGAGTTTAGTATCATCTCCTAAAGTTATTTCCATAAAAGTGCCTCCCGCGACCGAATCTAAAAGATTTCTAGAAGCAAAATTCAACCCGGCATAAAATTTTTGTATGACCATCCACAAATTCAAACCATGAGTAGGGCAATTACGTATCATTAATTTCATTCTCTCCCAAGCTTGTGCAACATGTTCATGATCAAGTTGCTTAAAATTCATAATATCGTTTCTAAAAGAGATGATCTTAGCGGGAGGGAAATACTTAGAGATAAAAGAATCTTTGCACTTGTTTCAAGAATCAATACTATTTTTAGGCAAAGACGAAAACCAAGCTTTAGCACGATCTCTAAGCGAAAAAGGAAATAGCTTCAATTTAACGACATCATTATCGACATCTTTTTTTTGCATATCACATAAATCAACAAAGCTATTCAGATGAGTAGCGACATCTTCGCTAGGAAGGCCGGCGAATTGATCTTTCATAACAAGATTCAACAAAGCAGTATTAATTTCACAAGATTCAGTATTAGCAAGAGGAGCAATCGGAATGCTAAGGAAATCATTATTATTGGTATTGGTGAAGTCACACAATTTGGTAGTATCTTGAGCCATCGCGTCAAACAAGCAAACGAGCACACAAGCAAACAAGAGCAAACGGGCAAAAGAGGCAAATAGAGAGGGAGGATAGAGAGAGAGGGTGAATAAAACGGCAAGGGTGAATTGGGGGGGAGGAAAACGAGAGGCAAATGGCAAATAATGTAATGCGGGAGATAGGGATTGTGATGAGTACTTGGTATGTTGACTTTTTGCGTAGACTCCCCTGCAACGACGCCAGAAATCCTTCTTGCTACGTCTTGAGCTTGCGTTGGTTTTCCCCAAAGAGGAAGGGATGATGCAGCAGAGTAGCGCAAGTATTTTCCTCAGTTTTTGAGAACCAAGGTATCAATCCAGTAGGAGGCCACGCTCAAGTCCCTCGTACCTGCACAAAACGATAGCTACTCGTAACCAACGCGATTAGGGGTTGTCAATCCCTTCACGGTCACTTACGAGAGTGAGATCTGATAGATATAATATGTTTGGTATTTTTGGTATAAAGATGCAAAGTAAAAAGTAAAAGCAAAGTAAAAAGCAAAGCAAGATTAAAGTGATGGAGATTGATATGATGAGAATAGACCCAGGGGCCATAGGTTTCACTAGTGACTTCTCTCAAGAGCATAAGTATTCTACGGTGGGTGAACAAATTACTGTTGAGCAATTGACAAAATTGAGCATAGTTCTGAGAATATCTAGGCATGATCATGTATATAGGCATCACGTCCGTGACAAGTAGACCAAAACGATTCTGCATCTACTACTATTACTCCACTCATCGACCGCTATCCAGCATGCATCTAGAGTATTAAGTTAAAAACAGAGTAACGCCTTAAGCAAGATGACATGATGTAGAGAGATAAATTCATGCAATATGAAATAAACCCCATCTTGTTATCCTCGATGGCAACGATGCAATACGTGCCTTGCTGCCCCTTCTGTCACTGGGAAAGGACACCGCAAGATCGAACCCAAAGCTAAGCACTTCTCCCATGGCAAGAACTACCATCTAGTTGGCCAAACCAAATGGATAATTCGGAGAGACTTGCAAAGATAACCAATCATACATAAAAGAATTCAGAGAAGATTCAAATATTATTCATAGATAGACTTGATCATAAACCCACAATTCATCGGTCTCAACAAACACACCGCAAAAAGAAGAAGATTACATCAAATAGATCTCCACGAGAGAGGGGGAGAACTTTGTATTGAGATTCAAAGAGAGAGAAGAAGCCATCTAGCTACTAACTATGGACCCGAAGGTCTGAGGTAAACTACTCACACTTCATCGGAGAGGCTATGATGATGTACAAGCCCTCCGTGATGACGGCCCTCTTCCGGCGGAGCTCCGGAACAGGCCCCAAGATGGGTTCTCGTGGATACAGAAAGTTGCGGCGGTGGAATTAGGTTTTTGGCTCCTGTTCTGATCGTTTGGGTGTACGTATGTATATATAGGAGGAAGGAGTACTTCGGTGGAGCACCGAGGGGCCCATGAGGCATGGGGCGCGCCCTAGGGGGGCACTCCCGACCCTCGTGACCTCCTCTTTGACTCCTTGGAGTAGGGTCCAAGTCTCCTGGATCACGTTCAGTGAGAAAATCACGTACCTGAAGGTTTTATTCCGTTTGGATTCCGTTTGATATTCTGTTTCTCCGAAACACTGAAATAGGCAAAAAAACAGCAATTCTGGGCTGGGCCTCCGGTTAATAGGTTAGTCCAAAAAATTAATATAAAAATGGAAGATAAAGACCAATATAGTCCAAAACAGTAGATAATATAGCATGGAGCAATCAAAAATTATAGATATGTTGGAGACGTATCACTATGCATCACCATGATCTTGCGTGTGCGTAGGAATTTTTTTGAAATTACTACATTCCCAACATTGGCATCCGAGCCAGGTCTATGCATAGATGTTATATGCACGAGTAGAACCCAAAGGAGTTGCGGGCGTGAGTATATACATATTGCTTTCCATCACTAGTTGATTCTTGATTCAACGGTATTGTTGGATGAAGCGGCTCAGACCGACATTATGCGTACGCTTACGCGAGACTGGTTCTACCGATGTGCTTCGCACACACGTGGCTAGTGGGTGTCTGTTTCTCCAACTTTAATTGAATCGGTTTCAATGAACATGATTCTTTCTGAAGATCAAAAAGTAATCACTATACTACATTGTGGTTTTGATGCATAGGTAAGAACGGTTCTTGCTAGAAGCCTGTAGCAGCCACGTAAAACTTGCAACAACAAAGTAGAGGACGTCTATCTTGTTTTTGCAGGGCATGTTGTGATGTGATATGGTCAAAACGTGATGAGATATAAATTGTTGTATGAGATGATCATGTTTTGTTAAAGTTATCGGCAACTGGCAGAAGCCTTATGGTTGTCTCTTTATTGCATAAGATGCAAGCGCCGTACAATTGCTTTACTTTATCGCTATGCGATAGCAATAGTTGCAAAAGCAATAGTTGGCGAGACGACCATGTGACGACACGTTGATAGAGATCAAGATGATGGAGATCATGGTGTCATGCCGGTGACGATGGAGATCATGACCGTACTTTGGAGATGGAGATCAAAGGCACAAGATGATGGTGGCCATATCATGTCACATATTTTGATTGCATGTGACGTTTATCCTTTATGCATCTTATTTTGCTTAGTTTGACGGTAGCATTATAAGATGATCTCTCACTAAATTTCAAGGTACAAGTGTTCTCCCTGAGTATGCACCATTGCGACAGTTCTTCGTGCTGAGACACCACATGATGATCAGGTGTGATAAGCTCTACGTTCACATACAACGGGTGCAAGCCAGTTTTGCACATGTAGAATACTCGGGTTAAACTTGACGAGCCTAGCATATGCAGATATAGCCTCGGAACACTGGAAACCGAAAGGTCGAGCGTGAATCATATAGAAGATATGATCAACATAGAGATGTTCACCATTGAAAACTACTCCATCTCATATATGATCGGACATGGTTTAGTTGATATGGATCACGTGATCACTTAGATGATTAGGTGGATGTCTATCTAAGTGGGAGTTTTTAAGTAATATGATTAATTGAACTTTAATTTATCATGAACTTAGTCCTGGTAGTATTTGCGTAACTATGTTGTAGATCAATAGCTCGCGATGTAGCTCCCCGTTCATTTTTGATATGTTTCTAGAGAAAAACTATGTTGACAGATGATAGTAGCAATGATGCGGACTGGGTCCGTGATCCGAGGATTATCCTCATTGCTGCATAGAAGAATTATGTCCTTGATGCACCACTAGGTGACAGACCTATTGCAGGAGCAGATGCAGACGTTATGAACGTTTGACAAGCTCGGTATGATGATTACTTGATAGTTTAGTGCACCATGCTTTATGGCTTAGAACCGGGAATTCAAAAATATTTTAAACACCATGAAGCATATAAGATGTTCCAAGAGTTGAAATTGGTATCTCATACTCATGCCCGTGTTAAGAGGTATGAGACCTCTGATAGTACTTTGCCTGCAAGATGGAGAAGAATAGCTCAACGAGTGAGCATGTGCTCAGAATGTCTGAGTACTACAATCACTTGAATCAAGTGGGAGTTAATCTTCCCGATAAGACAGTGATTGACAGAGTTCTCTAGTCACTATCACTAAGTTACTAGAACTTCGTGATGAACTATAATATGTAAGGGATAACAGAAACGATTCCCAAAGCTCTTCGCGATGCTGAAATCGGCAAAGGTAGAAATCAAGAAAAAGCATCAAGTGTTGATGGTTGATAAGACCACTAGTTTCAAGTAAAAGGGCAAGGGAAAGAAAGGGAACTTCAAGAAGAATGGCAAGCAAGTTGCCACTCCCATGAAGAAGCCCAAAGCTAGACCCAAGCCTGGAACTGAGTGCTTCTACTGAAAAGGAAATGGTCACTAGAAGTGGATCTGCCCTAGATACTTGGCGGATAAGAAGGATGGCAAAGTGAACAAAAATATATTTGATATACATGTTATTGATATGTATTTTACTAGTGTTTATAGCAATCCCTCAGTATTTGATACTGGTTCAGTTGCTAAGAGTAGTAACTCAAAACGGGAGTTGCAAAATAAACAGAAACTAGTTAAGGGCGAGGTGATGATGAGAGTTGGAAGTGATTCCAAGGTTGATAAGATCACCATCGCACACTCCCTTTACCTTCGGGATTAATGTTGAACCTAAAATAAATGTTATTTGGTGTTTGTGTTGAGCATAAATATGATTAGATCATGTTTATTGCAATACAGTTATTCATTTATGTGACGCCCCCGATTTGACCGTACACTAATCATACACGCAAACGTGTATGATCAAGATCAGGGACTCATGGAAAGATATCACAACACAACTCTATAAATAAAATAAGTCATACAAGCCTCATATTACAATCCAGGGGCCTTGAAGGCTCGAATACAAGAGCTCGATCATAGACAAGTCAGCGGAAGCAACAATATCTGAATACAGACATAAGTTAAACAAGTTTGCCTTAAGAAGGCTAGCACAAACTAGGATACAGATCGAAAGAGGCACATGCCTCCTGCCTGGGATCCTCCTAAACTACTACTGGTCGTAGTCAGCGGCCTACTCGTAGTAGTAGGCTCCTCCAATGTAGTAGGAGTCGTCGTCAGCGGTGGTGTCTGGCTCCGGAGCTCCATCGTCTGGTCGCAGCAATCGGGTATAAAAAGGGAAAAAAGAGGAAGCAAAGCAACCGTGAGTACTCATCCAAAGTACTCGCAAGCAAGGAGCTACACTACATATGTATGCATTGGTATCAAATGGAAAAGGGGTAACATATATGGACTGAACTGCAGAATGCCAGAATAAGAGGGGGATAGCTAGTCCTGTCGAAGACTACACTTCTGACAACCTCCATCTTGCAGCATGTAGAAGAGAGTAGATGGTAAGTTCACCAAGTATCATCTCATAGCATAATCCTACCCGGTGATCCTCCCCTCGTCGCCCTGTTAGAGAGCGAACACCGGGTTGTATCTAGCACTTGGAACGGTGTGTTTTATTAAGTAATCGGTTCTAGTTATCATAAGGTCAATGTACAACTCCAAGTCGTCCTGTTACCGAAGATCACGGCTATTCGAATAGATTAACTTCCTTGCAGGGGTGCATCATATTTCCCAACACGTTCGATCCCCTTTGTCGGGACACACTTTCCTGGATCATGCCCGGCCTCGGAAGATCAACACGTCGCAACCCTACCTAGGCACAATAAGAGGTCAGCACGCCGGTCTAAATCCTATAGCGCAGGGGTCTGGACCCATCGCCTGTTGCACACCTACACGTTACGAACGCGGTCGGTGAGCAGACCTAGCAACCTCCATTACAAAGGAAGTTGCGTTACGCGGTCCAACCCGGCGCGCGCCGCTCAGTTGCTGACGTCACGAAGGCTTCGACTGATACCACGACGTCGAGTGCCCATAACTGTCCCCGCGTAGATGATTAGTGCGCATAGGCCAGTGGCCAGACTTAGATCAAATACTAAGATCTCATTAAACGTGTTAAGTATCCGCGAACGCCGACCAGGGCCAGGCCCACCTCTCTCCTAGGTGGTCTCAACCTGCCCTGTCGCTCCGCCACAAAGTAACAATCGATGGCCGTCGGGAACCCAGGCCCACCACTACCTGGGTGGAACCACCTGCCCCTTCAGCCCCCATCTCCGAACAGCATCACAGGTAATGTAACAGTGTAAAGTATATAGTATATGCCTGTGATCACCTCCCAAAGTGGTCACGGCCCAGTAGTATAGCATGAAAGACGGACAAGAGTGTAGGGCCACTGATGGAACACTAGCATCCCATACTAAGCAATAGGATAGCAGATAAAGGTAACAACAGTAGTAGCAAGGACAGGCTATGCAGCAATATAGGATTAACTGAAAGCAGTAATATGCTACACTACTCTAATGCAAGCAGTATAAAGAAGAATAGACGATATCTGGTGATCAGGGGGGGAGGGGGCTTGCCTGGTTGCCCTGGCAAGAGAGAGGGGTCGTCAACACCATAGTCGAACTGAAGGTCGCCGGCAGTCTCGGGGTCTACCGGAAAGAAGTAACGGAGAGGAAACACAATAAATAACAGAGCAATCAAAGCATCACAAAGTGTAACATGGCATTACGTGGTGCTAGAGGTAACCTAACAAAGTAGTAGGTGCTACTGGCGAAGGGGAGAAACATCCGAGAAAGTGTTCCCGGTGTTTCGCGTTTTCGGACTGACGGATCGAAGGGGAAAGTTACATGTTCGCTATGCTAGGGACGTGTGGCGGATGAACGGAATGCGTATTCGGATTCATCTCGTCGTTTTGATCAACTTTCATGTACAAAGTATTTTCATCCGAGCTATAAATTATTTTATATTAATTTTTAAAGATTTAAATAATTTCTAGAATTTCTGGATTTATAATAATTCGAATTAAAAACATAATATACTTTTGTTACCTAGTGCTATCCTAGCATGTGAGTATGACAGTGGGGCCAGTGGGGTTAGGTTGACCCGGTCAAAGGTTGACTGGTCAACATAAGAATAGTGTAAGTGGGTCTCACATGTCATTGTCTTTAGTTTTAATAAAATGGTAATTAACCAGGGTGGTCCCACATGTCATCTACTATTAGACTAACTTAGCACTAATTTTAATCCTAAGCTATACTAGTTAAACAAGGGCCGGCCACACACGGCTGTGGCATAACCAGCCACACACACCACACACATACGACCCACACACGCATAACACACACGCACACTTGGCCATGGCCGGCGCTAGCCAGTAGCAGCCGTACCCGGAGATAGCCGACTGCAGTAGCACGAGCAATCGAGCAGCGCTAGCAGTGGTATAAGCACGGAGCAGCAGCACCGACAACTAGCAGAGATACACCAGCAGTAGGAAGCAAGAGCAGATGAGCATCAAATGGTAGCAGAGAGCAGCGGCAATAGCAATGGGCGGCTTCAGCACAGAGCAGCCGCAGCAATGGGCGGCAGCGAGTGGGGACAACAGCCGCGGGCACGCGTTGTGCGCGGCCGGAGCTAACGCACGCAGGGGCAAGGCGACCAGGGGACGCACGGGGGCGAGGCCAAGCGCACACGGGCGGACGCGGAGGCGCGCGAGCACGACTAGGGGCACGGGCGGGCCAACTCCGGCCATGGCGATTGGTCCTCGTGGGGCGACGCATACAATGACAAATCGAAGGGGAAAAGCAGGGGAATTGAGAGAGGAGCTCACTGCGAGCTCAATGGCGAGGTCGGGGAGGCCGGAGGTTGCCGGGATGGTGCGGATCGAACGACGGCGTCGGACGGCCATGGCGGAGGAAGAAGGCGCGAGCGTCGCCGGTGATGGCCCCCGGCCTCGATACGGCGGAGTAGAAGATGCAGACGACCGCGATGGAGCTGCTGCACAAGCTCCAAGCCGGCGGGGAGTGCGGTGGCCGTGGCTAAGACGACGACCATGGCGGTTGGGTACTCGGGCGCGTCCAAATCGACGATGGTGGGCGAGAGAGCGAGGGGAATGGAGCTAGGGTTCGTCTACGGGGTGGGGAGGGTCTTATACACCTTGGGGGCTCACCGGATGATCGACACGGCGGCATCGGGCGCGTGGACGGGCAGCCAGACGCCACGCCATGGCGTTATCTCCTTCTCTGGCAAGAGAAAGGAGAAAGGCCGGCCAGATGGGCTGGGCCTGGAACAGGGGAAGTGAAAGGCCACGTGCTCAGGGGGCTTTCCCCATTTCTTTTTATTTTTCTGTTTTTACTTAAACCTTCTCTGTTTTCTAATTAAGGTAGTTACTAAATGGTTTTTGTCAGATGTGATACTTTGCAGATAAATCAAGCTCAATATTGTGGTATTGTACCAAAAGTTTCAGTGCAATTGAAAAGGTTTAAATATTTTTAATAATTGAAAAGGTCAAATATTTTGCTGCTGATCCAATTAATTAATTTCCAGGGGCATTTTGGTAATTCAAATGAGGTTGTTTTCAACATGATAATTACTTAGGGATTTTATGGGACATTACCAACATTTTTATTTTACTATTTGAAGAAATAATATTTTCACTTGCAATTAAATTATGAATTTGAATTTGATTTTTTTTAAACAAGTGTCAACTTGCATAGTAATCATGATGACATGGTTACCATTAGGGGAGATTACTGTAGCATGATTCTCGGGGTGTTACAATTTAAGCCAAAGAATAGATGTTGTTCTGTTTACATGAATAAAACCTTCTATGGTCATACACTCAATATAAATGGTTTATTGAATCTCGATCGTATTTATACACATATTCATGATATTGAAGCCAAAAGATGCGAAGCTAATAATGATAGTGCAACTTCTATGTGGCGCTGCCGTTTAGTTCATATTGGTGTAAAGCGCATGAAGAAACTCCATGATGATGGGCTTTTGGAATCACTTGATTATGAATCATTTGATACTTGTGAACCATGCCTCGTGGGTAAGATGACTAAAACTCCGTTCTCCGGAACAATGGAGCAAGCAACTGACTTACTGGAAATAATACATGCTGATGTATGATACGTCTCCAACACATCTATAATTTTTTATTGTTCCATGCTATTATATTATCTGTTTTGGATGTTTAATGGGCTTTAATATACCTTTTTATATTATTTTTGGGGATAACCTACTAACCAAAGGCCCAGTGCAAATTGTTGTTTTTTGCCTATTTCAGTGTTTCACAGAAAAGGAATATCAAACGGAATCCAAACGGAATGAAACCTTCGGGGGAGTTGTTTTTGGAACAAACGTGATCCAGGAGACTTGGAGTGGACGTCAAGAAAGAAGCGAGGAGGCCACGAGGCAGGAGGGTGCGCCTCCCACCCTCGTGGGTCCCTCGCAGGTCCACCGACCTACTTCTTCCTCCTATATATACCCATATAGCCTGAAAACATCCAGGAGCACCACGAAACCATATTTCCACCGCCGCAACCTTCTGTACCCGTGAGATCCCATCTTGGGGCCTTTTCTGGCGCTCCGCCGGAGGGGGAATCGATCACGGAGGGCTTCTACATCAACACCATAGCCTCTCCGATGATGTGTGAGTAGTTTACCACAGACCTTCTGGTCCATAGTTATTAGCTAGATGACTTCTTCTCTCTCTTTGGATCTCAATACAAAGTTCTTCTCGATTCTCTTGGAGATCTATTCGA
This sequence comes from Triticum urartu, assembly GCF_056163025.1. NCBI lineage: Eukaryota > Viridiplantae > Streptophyta > Magnoliopsida > Poales > Poaceae > Triticum > Triticum urartu. Next base: position 300,352,388 of record NC_141877.1, read on the forward strand.
TGTAATTCTTTTTGCGGTGTGTTTGTCAAGAACCAATGAATTGTGGGTTTGTTGAGGCATATCTCTCTCGATGTGGTTTTGGTGATTGATGACAACATGTTTGTGGACTAATCGTGTGCTTTGAGTATTTTAGAGATTCATCCTTGGCACGAGACGATTTCTTCCCCTCGGAATGTCATTCAAGACGGTGTAGCTCTTTCGTTTATCTTTCGATGGACTAGTTGCGTAGAGGGCACCGTACTATCAAGAGGGGGTCCGCTGGGGTATTGCTTGGGTGGAATCAACACGTGCACATCTGCCTCTCATCCTCAGAGCTCTTCCGCTTCGTTGGAGAGATCCCTTCTCTCTTGTGTCTTGTCTGGGTCCCAGCGGTAGTACCGTGCAACCCAGCGGTAGTACCGCTGAGGGGTCACAAGCGGTAGTACCGCTCCGCAGCGGTAGTACAGCCAGTGACTCCGCAGCAGTACTACCGCTGGTCTGCCTGGCACTACCGCCTCGACCTCAGCCTCGACGGAGAGATCTTCTCTCTCTTGTCTGAGTCCCAGCGGTAGTACCGTGCTACCCAGCGGCAGTACCGCTGAGGGGTCACAAGCGGCAGTACCTCTCCGCAGCGCTAGTACCGCCGGTGACTCCGCAGTTGTACTACCGCTGGTCTGTCTGGCTCCTACCGCCTCGACTCGAGGGCTCTTTTTCTCGTGTCGGGTTTTGAAGCACTAGTTGCGGCAGTAGAGGCGGTAGTACCGTTTCGCAGCGGTAGTACCGCCCTTACCACCGTGGTAGTACCGCTCTGGGTCCAGGTCCCTGCTGCACTCCTCTGCGCGGCAGTACCGCTAGCTGGAGCGGCAGTACCGCTGGCTCAGCGGTAGTACCGCCCCCCTAGCGGTACTACCGCCCTCTGCGGGGCTGGTTGGTGGGGCAACGGTTGGATTGTTGCCCCCACTATAAAAGGGGGTCCCCTTCTTCCCCGTTGACTTACCTCTTCCCTCTCAAGCTCCATTAATGCTCCAAGCTCCATTTTCGCCTGATCTATCTCTCTAGCCAATCAAACTTGTTGATTTGCTTGGGAGTGGTTGAGAAGGCCCTGATCTACACTTCCACCAAGGGATTTTTGATCCCCCCACTCATCCCTAGCGGATCTTGTTACTCTTGGGTGTTTGAGCACCCTAAACGGTTGAGGTCACCACAGAGCCATAGTCCATTGTGGTGAAGCTTCGTTGTATTGTTGGGAGCCTCCGATTAAGTTGTGGAGATTGCCCCAACCTTGTTTGTAAAGGTCCGATCGCCGCCTTCAAGGGCACCAATAGTGGAATCACGGCATCTCGCATTGTGTGAGGGCGTGAGGAGAATACGGTGGCCCTAGTGGCTTCTTGGGGAGCATTGTGCCTCCACACCGCTCTAACGGAGACATACTTCCCCTCAAAAGGAAGGAACTTCGGTAACACATCCTCGTCTTCACCGGATCCACTCTTGGTTATTTCCTACCTTTACTTGTGCAAACTCTTTAGTGTTACTTCTCGTGCTTGCTTGTTTGTTTGTTGTTATTGCATCATATAGGTTGCTCACCTAGTTGCACATCTAGACAACCTACTTTGATGCAAAGTTTAATTTGATAAAGAAAAGCTAAAAATTGTTAGTTGCCTATTCACCCCCCTCTAGTCAACCATATCGATCATTTCAATTGGTATCAGAGCCTCGTCTCTTTATTAAGGACTTTAATGTTTGAAGAGTATGGTTGATACTGTAGATGGTGTGGAGGAACACTCCGGTGTGAATCCGACCTCGTCTACGGGCGATGGGGGAACCTCGGTCTCTCGTGAGGAGTTCAATGTGGCCTTGGAGACATTGAAAACCTCCATGACGACCGAGGTTGAAAGCATGTCTACTAAATTCCTTGAGGGGCTTAAACTATCCACCGCACCGTTGAAAGTGGGTGATCCCACCGACAAGGTGACAGATGCTATCTCCGACAAGGGGGAAGCTAGTAGTGAAAAGGCTCCTTCTTCTAGTGGTAAAAATGGCACCGACATCTTTGCTCATGTGGAACCACCACTTGTTTATGGTGGACCGGTTCCTTCCACTCATTTGAATCATGCCGGTCCTCCCCCTAAGATTGTGAAAAATGAGGACTTTGATTCTTGGGTTTACCGCTTTAAACGTCATTTAAATCATGTGAACACTAATCTTTGGAGAATCATTGAAGAAGGTTTCTATCCGCATGATCCAAGCAACTTCACTCCTCAAGAAGCCGCGAATAATCAATTCAATGAGAATGCTCTCTTCATCATTCAAGATGCAATCCCACCCGAAGACCTACCTCATCTTAGGCCCTTCGCCTTGGCCAAAGATGCATGGCGTTGTGTTGTCTCACTCTACCGGGGAAGCGCAAGCATTCAACGCTCCAACTATGAAGTGGTGCAAGATGAGGCCGATGAATTTGCAATGAAAGAAGATGAAGAACCTCGTGAGCTTTATCGGAGAGTAACCAAACTCGCGGTCTCACTGATCATGGGAGCAAGGACACGGATGACAATTGGATCAAGCGCAAATTCCTCAAGGCAATGATGCCCTACCACAAGGCCATGTCCTCCGTCATTCGTCAAAGGCCGGACTTCCACACTTTGACCTCAAGCGAAGTGTTGGATGAGTTTGTGTCCATGAACATTTTGGACAAGACCGCCGACAATGCGGTGCTTCGTTCTCAAAGGGCAAAGAAGCCCAACCTTGCATTGAAGGCCAAGCTCTGCGTTGAAGAAGAAGAAGAGGAAGAAGAGGAGAGCAACCCCGAGGATACAAAGTATGCATATCATGAACACATGGCACTCGCTTCAAGGCAATTTTGGAGCAAGAAAAACACGAGGCCAAACTTTAACAAGAACAACTCAAGTGGCACGAAGAGCAAGCAACGTGTAAGGACTTGCTACAATTGTGGCAACGTGAGTCATTTTTTTGCGGAGTGCCCGTATGAGAAGAGGGAAGACAATGGTGGCAAGCTCATCCGAAAGGACAAGGCCAAGTCGTTCCCCAACAAGAGCAACTTCACCAAGAAGACTCCTCCCAAGGCATTGGTGGTACAAGAAGAGTACAATGAGGATGATGACGATGATGAAGGTGATGAGTCGGTTGCCATTGCGACGACTCCACGGGTGTCTCTCTTCGACTCACCCAATGAGAGCATCACCGCCAAGTGCCTCATGGCTAAAGCCACCAACAAGGTAACCCCCAACATCAAAACTACCATCATTAATCATCCTTCTCCTACGGATAGCATTAATGAACTTGAGGGAGCTAATGTGGAGGCAAATGAGTTTGAGGCCTTTATGGGCAAACTTAAGGGAAAATCCAAGAAGCACTTTGTTGCTCTCTTGGAACAACTTGGTGAAGCCAATGACATGATCGAGGCTCACGAAGATACCATCACTAAGATGGAAGGGCATAGTCGTGACTATGCCGATGAGATTTCGGATTTTTCCAATGCTCTTGAGGAAGAGCGTGGTCTTTGTTTGGCTCTTGAGGAGTCACATAACGTTGATCATGCTAAGTTAAAGAAAGATTATGATCATGTCCTCATTATTTCTCATGTGCTAAACTCTGAGAAGGCCGAACTTGAGGTTGATCTTGCTAGACTCAAAGAGGAGTTTGATCTACTTGACAAGGCTCACAAGGTCTTGAAGGGTGCTCATGCTAGCCTCAAAGAGTCTCATGATCAACTTCAAGTAAAGCTAACCAAGGAAATAGCCACCTTTCCTCGTATGATGTTAATTGATAATGCAAATGCTACTAACCCGTGTTGTGAGCATGTGCATCTTGTTGAGGAGAACGCTAAGCTAAAGGGGCAACTTGAGAGAGGTCTTGCAACTTGCATACAAGGCAAGAAGAACCTCAATGACCTCTTGATCAACCAAAAGGGAGTTGTGGCCAAGGAAGGGGTTGGGTACGTGCCCGAGTCCAAGAACAAGAAGAAGAATGGCAAGACCAAACGACCTCCTCCTCTCATGCAAACCTTTGTGAAGGAGGGAGAGAGTGCCTCCGAGGAGAAGAAGAAGAACAATGCGAAGGGTGGCGTTGTCAAAAAGGGCAATGCCACTCCTCGCATCAAAGCCGGCAACTTTGATCCTTCTTATGTGTTATGTTGTGCTAGTGATGGGCATGTCTATGCCAAATTTGTTGGTTCTCCTCATTAATACATTGAATGGTCTATTTGGGTTCCAAAGACCCTTGTTACTAACATCAAAGGACCCATTACAAAATGGGTACCTAAAACCAAGCATTAATCTCTTGTAGGTGTTTGCTTCCGGTGGGGGATCATGGTTGCTCGATAGCGGAGCTACAAATCATATGACCGGAAGCAAGGACTTGGTGGTGGACGTGCACAAGATTCCATCTATGCCCACCAATGTCGAATGGGGTGACGCCTCATCCTCTAAGGTATTGGGACTTGGCAAGGTGGTCATCTCTCATGATCTCACGATCGAGAAGGTCATGCTTGTTGAGTCCCTTGCATACAATTTACTTTCCGTTCGTCAACTTGCAATCATGGGCTTTGCCACTTTCTTTGATATCGATACCGTGGCCCTCTTGTGGAGCAAGACTCTTAAAGTAGCCTTTGTTGGGCATGTCAAGAACGGTCTATATGTGATTAACTTTTCGGAGCGACCCACTAAGACCGCGACATGCCTAATGGCTAAAGTTGATGTGGGATGGCTTTGGCATTGCCGTCTAGCCCATGTAAATATGAGATCTTTGCAAAGTCTTCTCAAGGGGGACCATGTCCGTGGACTAACGAATGTTAGTTTTGCTAAAGATCGTGCTTGCAGTGCTTGTATCGAAGGGAAGCTACATGAGAAGGCTCACCCTCCCACGACTATCATTTACTCAAAGAGGCCTTTGGAGCTCCTTCACATGGATCTCTTTCGGCCTCCATCCTTCGATAGTCTTGGGGGTAGGAAGTATTGCTTGGTGATTGTGGATGACTAGTCAAGATACACTTGGGTGTATTTCTTCAAGAGGAAGAGCGAGACCCAACAAACCATCATTGACTTTGCAAATGAAGCACAACGTCAACACAATGCAAAGATCTTGACAATAAGAAGTGACAACGGCACCGAGTTCAAGAACTACACCTTGGATGAGTTTCTTAGTGATGAGGGGATCAAGCATCAATATTCCACACCTTACACCCCTCAACAAAATGGTGTTGCGGAGAGGAAGAACCGGACGTTGATGGATGCGGCAAGGACCATGATGGCGGAGTTCAAGTCTCCGTAAAACTTTTGGGCCGAAGCCATCAACACCGCGTGTCATGCATCCAATCGGCTCTACCTCCGCAAGGGCTTGAACAAGACTCCATATGAGATACTCACCGGGAACAAGCCCAACCTCAAGTACTTTCGGGTGTTCGGGTGTAAGTGTTTCATTCTCAAGAAAGGTGTTCGGTTGTCTAAATTTGAGGCTAGAGCTTATGAGGGCATATTTGTTGGTCATGCTATCAACTCTCATGCTTATCGTGTCCTCAACAAATCCACGGGACTTATTGAGGAGACATGTAACGTGGAGTTCGATGAGAATAACGGCTCCCAAGTGGAGCAAAGTGGCACTTGTGATGTAGGTGATGAAATTCCTCCTCAAGCCATAAGAAGAATGAGTGTTGGCTTTATCCTACCCATTGAGGAACCCCTTGTGGCCGAAGGAGAAGGACAATGCTCCACTCAAGTGGAGCCATCACCAACCCATGGCCCACATGCTTCCAAAGAACAACATGAAGGCCCTCATCCTCAAGAACATGAAAAAGGGCAAGATCATGCTCAAGACGGTGTTGACACATCAAGTGATGCCCAAGGTCAAGTTCTCTCCTCCGAGCAAGTTCAAGAACAAGAACAAGCTCAAGACGATGCTCAAGATGATCAAGTGACCACTCCTCGTCTCACCCCCGAGGAGGAATTGGAGCGTCGTGCCGCCAAGGTTGCTTCCAAGCTCTCCACCAAGGATCATCTCATGACTAATGTGCTTGGAAGCTTAAGAAAGGGGGTAAGCACTCGTAGACAATTAGCAAACTATTGTGAGCATCACGCGTTTGTCTCTTGTGTCGAACCCCACAAGGTCTATGAGGTGCTAGAAGATCCGGATTGGCTCAATGCCATGCATGAAGAACTCAACAACTTCGAGCGCAACAAAGTGTGGAGATTGGTGCCAAGACCGACGGGGAACCACAACGTCATTGGAACCAAGTGGATATTTAAGAACAAGCAAGATGCCCATGGGATTATCATTCGCAACAAGGCTCGTTTGGTAGCACAAGGCTACTCCCAAGTTGAGGGTATCGACTACGGTGAAACCTTTGCTCCCGTTTCTTGTCTTGAATCCATTCACATGTTGATTGCATATGCTTCTCATCATAACTTTAAGTTACAACAAATGGATGTGAAGAGTGCTTTTCTTAATGGTCCTATTAATGAATTGGTTTATGTCAAGCAACCCCCCGGGTTTGAGGATCCCTACTTTCCCGATCATGTGTATCAACTCGATAAGGCACTCTATGGCCTTAAACAAGCCCCACGTGCGTGGCATGACCACCTTACCGAGTTGTTACAAGACCGTGGTTTTGAAGTTGGGCTAATTGACCCCACTCTTTTTACTAAGAAGGTCAAAGGGGAGTTGTTTGTGTGCCAATTATATGTTGATGATATTATCTTTGGTTCACCTAACAAAGCTTTCAATGAGGAATTTGCTGCTCTCATGACCTCAAAGTTCGAGATGTCTTCCATGGGAGAGTTGAAGTTCTTTCTAGGGTTCGAAGTGAAGCAAAGAAGAGAAGGAACCTTCATCAACCAAGCCAAATACACTCAAGACATGCTCAAGAGATTCAAGCTAAGTGACGTCAAGCCGGCATCCACTCCAATGCCCACCAAGTGCCAACTTGACATAGATCCCAATGGTAAAGCGGTGGATCAAAAGGTATATCGCTCCATGATTGGATCCTTGCTTTACCTTGGTGCATCTAGACCAGATATCATGTTGAGTGTGGGAATTTGTGCATGGTTTCAAGCCGCACCTAAGGAAAGTCACTATGTGGCGGTCAAACGAATCTTTCGATATTTGCCTCATACCCCAAACTTTGGCTTATGGTACCCAAGAGGATCAAACTTCAAGCTTGTAGGGTACTCGGATTCCGATTGGGCGGGAGACAAAGTGGACAGGAAGTCCACTTGCGGAGGGTGCCAATTCCTTGGTTGCTCTTTGGTAAGTTGGTCTTCCAAAAAGCAAAGTTGTGTGTCTCTCTCGTCCACCGAAGTGGAGTATGTAGCGGCCGGTAGTTGTTGTGCAAAACTCCTATGGATGAGGCAAACTTTAAAGGATTACGGTGTCACTTGTGACAAAGTGCCTCTTTGGTGTGACAATGAAAGTGCCATCAAGATCTCTCTCAACCCAGTGCAACACTTCAAGATGAAGCATATTGAGATTCGGTATCACTTCATCCGGGATCACATTAGGCGAGGAGAGATCGAGCTCAACTATGTCAACACTCATGATAACCTTGCAGCTATTTTCACGAAGCCCTTGGATGAAGCAAGATTTCGTGAGTTAAGGCATGAGCTAAATATCATTGATTCGATCAATGTGACTTGAACCCTTGCACACCCCACCACACTCAATTTGTTGTCTAGTTTAGATGTAGGCATGGACATAGGGGGAGTGTTGTTCTCTCAATGAACTCTCCCTCCCCCCATTATGCATAAATTGATCAAGTCTTTCACATTAGCCATTGTTGATGGTACTTGTGTTTCAAAGACGAGTTCTGGTCATGGGCCCAAGGTTAAAATCTTCGCGGCGCCATACCTCTTGACTCAAACATAGGTGGCCTCGGCCACCGCCCTCTCTTGAAGAGGTGTGTCTTGGCCGTTTGCTGGTGTGCTCTCTCTTCTTGCCTTTTTTGTTTTTCTTTCGAGCTAAGCCATGTTGTTTGGTTGCCGTGGCGTGCTGGGCGGTACTACCGCTGGTGGTGCGCGGTACTACCGCCCCCAACGCGGTACTACCGCTGAGGGACGGGACCAGGGGGATATATCGGGGCAGGGGGAGGTTTCTTCTCCCCCATACCCATTCTCTTTGCCCCCTCGTTCCTCTTCCTCTCTCCAGCCTCGCCTCGCCGCGGGAGGGCTCCGGCGGATCTTCGAATCCGGGGCATCCCTCTCCATTTCCTTCGGTGGAGTCGATCCCCACCTTGTTCTCTTGCCATGGATGCCGGTATTGCCCCCGTTCATTCTCTCCTTTTGTCTCGTTTTCAGATCTTGCTTCTTAGGGGAAATGGTGGTTGCATCTCTAGATTTTTGGCTAAATCTAGGCTTGAGTAGGTTGGAGAAGGCAACTAGACTATCTAGATTAGAGTTTGGTAGGAATATTTTTGAATTTGGCAGGCCGGTAGTGCCGGATCTGACCACGGTTGTAGGAAACTGCTGTTTCCCTGCCTCGAGCGGTACTACCGCTCTCGTTGGAGCGGTACTACCGCTTGACCTCAAGCGGTACTACCGCTCTCTTTGGAGCGGTACTACCGCGGGCATGTCACGGTACTACCGCTGCCTGCCAAGTTCCATCATATTCCTACCATACCTTGATCCTTTTGTTGTGTTTGTTGGCTTATGCTCGTTCTTTCTGGTTGTTTTGCGTGTTCTTGTGTTTGGTTCCAGGTGATGAACATCCTGAGCATCAAGCTCGCAGTGTCAACCCCGGGCGTGCAATGTCAAAGCGCTACTGCACCTCTGAGCTAGCAGGTGGTTCCTCTAGCACTCAACTGCCACCAGCAGGCGCATCCGCAAGTGCTCCTCCACCACCTCAGCAGTCGAAGAGATCTGCCAACAAGCCAAAGGGAAATACTGACTGAGATGACTGCCAAGGAGTTTTGGGAAAAGTGTCACCGCAATCCCTATGAGGTGGACCAAGATCCCACTTTGGTCAACCGCCCGTTCTGGAACCGCTTTCAGTTTGCCATCTATTTTGATGTGATCAAGGCCAAGAAGAATCTCTATGTTGATGTTCTCTCCATCGACACTGATGCCATGGAGAAGGACCCTAAGTACTTTGGCGAAGCCCTTCAGATGTGCAATCAACTGAACATTCTCAGGATCATGCAGTTCAACAAGGATTTCGATGCAGATTTGGTGGCTCAATTCTTTGCTACCGTTCATCTTGGAACGGATGCCGACAGGACTCTGACTTGGATGACCAATGGCAAGTTGCTTTCCGTCAAGTGGAAGGCCTTCATGGAGTTACTTGATGTGGAAGATCGCGGACTTGAGACTTCAGTAGGTTTCCGCCCTCACCGCAATACTACATCCACTCACAAGCAAGCCCTTTGGCCCTACTGCACTGTGAAGGTTCACCCAGTGACTAAGAAGGAAACCTACGAGCTGTCTACGTATCTGGACATTCTTCATCGTGTCTTCCGTGAGACTCTCTTCCCTCGCATCGGGAATCTGGATATGGTCCACTCCTATCTCGTGGACATGCTTCTTTTCTGCCAGCATGAGAAGGAAGCAAACACTGGAGAGAGCCTGGACGTTTCTCATGTTATGTGGTCTGAACTTCTCTCTGCCATTTCTGAGCGCAAGTGCCCGATATATGGTCCATTCATTATGAGGCTCATTGAGAAGGCCTGGGCACATGTCTATCCCAGAGTGATGCTGGAAACTAGAGACTTGGTTTCTCAAGAGATCAAGCGTCTGAGGAAGAAGGATAATTGGGGCACCCCAGCGCCTAAACCCGGGGGTCAATCGACTGTTGCTTCTGCCATGGAGACTGAGGGTGGGGTTGCCACTGATGATCACGAGGAGGACTTTGGGCCTTCTAGTCCAGAACCTTCTTGGGCAAAGAAGCTTAAACGCAAGATGAAGAAGCTTTTCTGCATGGAGTCTCATGGTCAGTACATGACTCATGTGGCGGAGAAGCAGGCCAGGGTGCACCACAAGGAGCTCATGCGTCACCTGGGTGCGACCGTTACCAGCGGTTCTAAGGGACAGGTCACTGAAGAGGAAGAATGGATTCACCAGCATTGCCCTTGGACCGATTTAGACGCCGAGAAGTTTCCGACCAACGACGGAGATGCAGATGATCACGCTGAGATGTGATGTTCGAGATCCTCAGCTTGCCATCACCTGGAGTCGTAGCATCTCTCTTTACCCTTTTGGTGTCTCGATGCCAAAGGGGGAGAGATTTTAGGGATTTGTGTTGTTGCCATGCTGCGAGTGTGTCTTTGTGTTCTCTCGTTGCCTTTGTTTCGTTGTCTTTGGTTGATTTGGTTTGGTGCCTGTGAGACCTAAGTTCTAGACATATGGTGTGAGACATATGCTCCCTATCACTAACTTATTACTTATGTCTATTCAGTACTGTAGCATCTTATGAGTTGCATGCTTGTCCTATTTTATACCCTACTCTCTTTTATCATGTGCTTAGAATTGTTGGACTATAAAATATAGGGGGAGTGTTGATCCGGATGTGTGTGTCTTGCATTCCAAAGGCTCCACTAACTAGGTGCACACATTCAGGGGGAGCCCATCTATATTTTGTACTTCTAAGTATCCTTACTTTTATATCTTTCCTTGTGAAAATCCCTAGTTGTCATCAATCCACCAAAAAGTGGGAGATTGTTGAGGCATATCTCTCTCGATGTGGTTTTGGTGATTGATGACAACATGTTTGCGGACTAATCATGTGCTTTGAGTATTTCAGAGATTCATCCTTGGCATGAGATGATTTCTTCCCCTCGGAGTGTCATTCAAGACAGTGTAGCTCTTTTGTTTCTCTTTCCGTGGACTAGTTGCGTAGAGGGCACCGTACTATCAAGAGGGGGTCCGCTGGGATATTGCTTGGGTGGAATCAACACGTACACATCCGCCTCTCACCCTCAGAGCTCTTCCGCTTCGTTGGAGAGATCCCTTCTCTCTTGTGTCTTGTCTGGGTGCCAGCGGTAGTACCGTGCAACCCAGCGGTAGTACCGCTGAGGGGTCACAAGCGGCAGTACCGCTCCGCAGCGGTAGTACCGCCGGTGACTCCGCAGCAGCACAACCGCTGGCCTGCCTGGCACTACCGCCTCGACCTCAGCCTCGACGGAGAGATCTTCTCTCTCTTGTCTGGGTCCCAGCGGTAGTACCGTGCTACCCAGCAGCAGTACCACTGAGGGGTCACAAGCGGCAGTACCGCTCTGCAGTGGTAGTACCGCCGGTGACTCCGCAGCTGTACTACCGCTAGTCTGTCTGGCTCCTACCGCCTCGACTCGAGGGCTCTTTTTCTCGTGTCGGGTTTTGCGACACTAGTTGTGGCAGTAGAGGCGGTAGTACCTTTTCGCAGCGGTAGTACCGCCCTTACCACCACGGTAGTACCGCTCTGGGTCCAGGTCCCTGCTACACTCCTCTGCGCGGCAGTACCGCTAGCTGGAGCGGCAGTACCGCTGGCTCAACGGTAGTACCGCCCCCCTAGCGGTACTACCGCCCTCTACGGGGCTGGTTGGTGGGGCAACGGTTGGATTGTTGCCCCCACTATAAAAGGGGGTCCCCTTCTTCCCCGTTGACTTACCTCTTCCCTCTCAAGCTCCATTAATGCTCCAAGCTCCATTTTCGCCCGATCTATCTCTCTAGCCAATCAAACTTGTTGATTTTCTCGGGAGTGGTTGAGAAGGCCCCGATCTACACTTCCACCAAGGGATTTTCGATTCCCCCACTCATCCCTAGCGGATCTTGTTACTCTTGGGTGTTTGAGCACCCTAGACGGTTGAGGTCACCACGGAGCCATAGTCCATTGTGGTGAAGCTTCATGGTATTGTTGGGAGCCTCCGATTAAGTTGTGGAGATTGCCCCAACCTTGTTTGTAAATGTCCGGTCGCCGACTTCAAGGGCACCAATAGTGGAATCACGGCATCTCGCATTGTGTGAGGGCGTGAGGAGAATACGGTGGCCCTAGTGGCTTCTTGGGGAGCATTGGGCCTCCACACCGCTCTAACGGAGACGTACTTCCCCTCAAAAGGAAGGAACTTCGGTAACACATCCTCGTCTTCACCGGATCCACTCTTGGTTATTTCCTACCTTTACTTGTGCAAGCTCTTTAGTGTTACTTCTCGTGCTTGCTTGTTTGTTTGTTGTTATTGCATCATATAGGTTGCTAACCTAGTTGCACATTTAGACAACCTACTTTGATGCAAAGTTTAATTTGGTAAAGAAAATCTAAAAATTGTTAGTTGCCTATTCACCCCCCCTCTAGTCAACCATATCGATCCTTTCAGGGTTTATGATCAAGATTATCTATGAACAATATTTGATTCTTCTCTGAATTTTTTTATGCATGATTTAATATCTTTGCAAGTCTCTTCGAATTATTAGTTTGTTTGGCCTACTAGATTGATCTTTCTTGCAATGGGAGAAATGCTTAGCTTTGGGTTCAATCTTGCGGTGTCCTTTCCCAGTGACAGTAGGGGCAGCAAGGCACGTATTGTATTGTTGCCATCGAGGATAAAAAGATGGGGTTTATATCATATTGCTTGAGTTTATCCTTCTACATCATGTCAGCTTGCCTAATGCCTCTGTTCTTATGAACTTAATACTCTAGATGCAAGCTGGATAGCAGTCGATGTGTGGAGTAATAGTAGTAGATGCAGAATCGTTTCGGTCTACTTGTCGCGGACGTGATCCCTATATACATGATCATGCCTAGATATTCTCATAACTATGTGCTTTTCTAGCAATTGCTCGACAGTAATTTGTTCACCCACCGTAGAATTTGCTATCTTGAGAGAAGCCACTAGTGAAACCTATGGCCCTCGGGTCTATCTTCCATCATATTATTTTCATATCTACTTGCTATTTTTTCGTTGTTTATTTTGCAATCTTTATTTTCCAATATATACCACAAAAATACCAAAAATATTTATCTTATTATCTCTATCAGATCTCACTTTCGTAAGTGACCGTGAAGGGTGAGGGAGTCCTGGATTAGGGGGTGTCCGGATGGCCGGACTATACCTTCAGCCGGACTCCAGGACTATGAAGATACAAGATTGAAGACTTTGTCCCGTGTCCGGAAGGGACTTTCCTTGGCGTGGAAGGCAAGCTTGGCGATACGGATATTCAGATCTCCTACCATTGTAACCGACTCTATGTAACCCTAACCCTATCCGATGTCTATATAAACCGGAGGATTTTAGTCCGTAGGACAACACATCAACAATCATACCATAGGCTAGCTTCTAGGGTTTAACCTCTCTGATCTCGTGGTAGATCTACTCTTGTACTACCCATATCATCAATATTAATCAAGCAGGACGTAGGGTTTTACCTCCATCGAGAGGGCCCGATCCTGGGTAAAACTTTGTGTCCCTTGCCTCCTGTTACCATCCGGCCTAGACGCACAGTTCGGGACCCCCTACCTGAGATCCGCCAGTTTTGACACCGACATTGGTGCTTTCATTGAGAGTTCCTCTGTGCCGTCGCCGTCAGGCCCGATGGCTCCTACGATCTTCAACAGCGATGCAGTCCAGGGTGAGACCTTCCTCCCCGGACAGATCTTCGTCTTCGGTGGCTTCACACTGCGGGCCAATTCACTTGGCCATCTGGAGCAGATCGAAAGCTACGCCCCTGGCCGTAAGGTCAGATTCGGAAGTTTAAACTACACGTCTGACATCCGCGGAGACTTGATCTCCGACGGATTCGAGCCACTGCCGAGCGCGCCGCACTGTCCCGACGAGCACGATCTAGCTCTGCCGCCGAACAGTGCCCTGGAGGCCGCACCCGCATCGCCTCTGACCCTTAATTCGGAGCCAACTGCGTGGATCGAGGATGGGCGGTTGGACGCCGCCTCGGGGGCTGCGATCCCAACGACGATTGAGCCGAACACCAGCCCTGTACTCTGCGAGACTCGTGACTCCAAGGAGCCGGACTCCTCCCCGGATTCCGAACCCTCCGCGCCCCTGCCAATCGAATCCGATTGGGCGCCGATCATGGAGTTCATTGCCGCGGACATCTTTCAGCACTCGCCTTTTGGCAATATTCTGAAATCACTGAAGTCTCTCTCTTTATCAAGAGAGCCCTGGCCGGACTATGGTCAGCGAGATTGGGATGCGGACGATGAAGAAATTCAAAGCCCACCCACCACCCACTTTGTAGCCACTGTCGACGATTTAACTGACATACTCGACTTCAACTCCGAAGACATCGACGGTATGGACGCCGATGAAGGAGACCATGAAGAACCAGCGCCTATTGGGCCCTGGAACGCCACCTCGTCACATGACGTATACATGGTGGACGCACCAAAAGATGACGACGAGGAGCGGAAGGACGCACCGAAGGCTTGTTCCCTCGAAAAGTAGTCAAAGCGGCGACGCAAGCGCCGCCCCAAATCCCGCCTCGACAGAAATAGCGATCACACAGACCCAGCGTTGGAGCAGGGCGAACCGCTGCCGGACAACGACAGTCCGGATAATCAAACCGAACAAACAAATCCTATCAAGGATAATGGTCCGGACGACATAACGTCGGACAGACACCCGGAGCAGCAGACTGCCCGTAAAAGGCTTGTTGCCACCGCGAGGAGCCTGAAAAAGCAGAAGCAAAGGCTCAAGGCCACGCAAGACACACTCCAATTCAGATGGAGTAAAATACTCAGCACTGCAGCAAGGTACGACGACAATCGCCCCTCCAAGAGCTACCCAAAGCAAAAGCTGCTACCTGAATTCGATTCGGAGGCCCCAGAACCCCCACAACCAAATATCAAAGCAGCCACCTGGTCGGATAGACGACCCCTCTACCAACACAGAGCGGCACACAACGCCGCTCACAATGCAATATGCGACCCCTGCGAGGGCTCGCACCCAAAGGATGGCGCAACAAGATCCATATATGGACCACACAAGCGCACCCCAGCATACAATGCAACACAACAAACATCCGAAAAACGCGGTACACACAGCTACAGGGGTGCCGCACACCCCCTATGTTTCACCGATGAGGTGCTGGACCATGAATTTCCAAAGGGATTCAAGCCCGTAAACATAGAGGCATACGACGGAACAACAGACCCTAGGGTCTGGATGGAGGACTACATCCTTCACATCCATATGGCTCGAGGAGATGATCTCCACACCATCAAATACCTACCCCTCAAGCTCAAAGGGCCAGCTCGTCACTGGCTCAAAGGCCTCCCCGAAAGCTCCATTGGAAGTTGGGAAGAGCTCGAAGACGCCTTTCGAGCAAATTTTCAAGGGACTTATGTCCGACCTCCGGATGCGGACGATTTGAGTCATATAACTCAACAACCCGGAGAGTCAGCCCGAAAGCTTTGGAACAGGTTTCTTACTAAAAAGAACCAGATTGTCGACTGTCCGGACTCTGAAGCCTTGGCAGCTTTCAAGCATAGCGTCCATGACGAATGGCTCACCAGACACCTCGGCCAAAATAAGCCGAGAACGATGGCCGCATTAACAAACCTCATGACCCGCTTTTGCACGGGCGAGGACAGCTGGCTAGCCAGATGCAGCACCAGCGGCCCCAGTACATCTGAAGTTAGAGATGGAAACAGGAAATCACGGTGCAACAGCAATAACAAGCACCGGATTAAAGAAGACAGCATGAAGGGCACGACAGTAAATGCCGGATTCAAAGGCTCTCGGCCAGGTCAAAAGCCGCCCCCTAAAGGCACCAGGGATGAACTGTCCAGCCTCAACAAAATTCTGGACCAAGTATGTCAGATCCATAGTACCCCTGGTAAACCCGCTAATCATACCCACAGAGAATGTTGGGTCTTCAAGCAGTCCGGCAAGCTCAACGCCGTACACAAGGGGGAGGATACGGCAAGTGAAGACGAGGACGAGCCTCCCAAACAAGACGCGGCGGAGCAAAAGAAATTTCCACCAGAAGTCAAAACGGTAAACGTGTTACACATGATCAAGGGAAAAAACAACGTGGCACTCTCAGGAACATATACCCAAGTGCCTGTCACCGCGAAGTCCTGCCACTGGTCGTCTCAAACGATCACTTTCGACCATCGCGATTACTCAGCAAGTATCCGACACGCAGGATGGACTGCCCTGGTATTAGACCCAGTAATTGCCGGATATCACTTCACACAAGTCTTGATGGACGATGGCAGTAGCCTAAACCTAATATATCAGGATACAATCCGCGGGATGGGGTTAGACCCAACACAAATTCGCCATAGCAATACTACCTTTAAAGGAGTAACGCCAGGCCCAGGGGCTCGTTGTACGGGCTCCCTCTCATTACAAGTTACATTCGGCTCCCCCGATAACTTCCGTCGCGAGCATTTAAATTTCCACATCACTCCGTTTCAAAGTGGCTATCAAGCACTGCTCGGACGCGAAGCTTTTGCTCGCTTTAATGCAATACCACACTACACCTCCCTCACACTCAAGATGCCCGGTCCACGTGGCATCATTACAGTGCACGGAGATATCAAGAGCTCTCTGCGCGCCGAAGAGAGTGAGGCTGCCTTGGCAGCCAAACATTAAAGGCGTCCGGACCAGCGATCGAGTCCGGCGCCGCTATTTACACCGAATAAGTGACCACACCCCTATTTGTCAATACAAGGGGCTCAACGCGCGCAGACAAGTGGCAATTTCTTATCATCTTCAATTATACATGGTTTCTTTAAAAACCACCTTTTTGCACGACAACATTCTCACTTAACTTCCTCTCTTTTACAGACGATCATCGTGCTACACCCGTCTAGGATACGGCACAATGGAGACACAGGCGCAGACGTGCAACGGGGACCCGCTCAAAGGATTCTTTTTAGATTAAGACCCTGCGTAAACCTTTTTTACTGTCTCTTGTTGATACATATCCACCGTTGTGAAGGATGCTGACGTCTTGGCATGTGGCCACGCCAGAACAATGCACGTACCTGGACACAAGGGGCTTCTTACAAAGGCCATTATTTAGGCCCGGTTTATACCACAAAGACCGAATACCCTAGGGAGTGTTTGGCGTCGCGAGTTTGGCCCTATATGCATCAGCTCCGAATCATTGTCTTTGGTCAAATGTTGGGTTTGCCCAGCTCCTGTGTTTTGGTGCCTTACGTTCTTCTTTACCGGCTAAGGTAGCACCAGGAGAACTACTGCGATTGTGCCCTGGTTCATCCGGACGAGCACCTCAGTAGAGAAAGCCGAAAACTGACTGTCATGATATAGCGTGAGACTGGTCAACCACTCGATGACCTATGGGAATGTTAGAATTCCTCCGCCTAAATGAAGGGCCGTTTTCCAGCCAGGCATGTACGCACCCCGAGATCGGGAGAGTGCGGAGCCACCAGGGGCTATCTAGTAGCCCCACTGTCAAACTCCTATGGCTAAGTGAAAGTGTTAAAGCATTATAGTCCGGTTGCCTCGCTCGCTCCGCTATCACCTCCTTAATAGGACCAAGACGTTGGGTTAAGTGTGAACGCGTGTTTTTGCTAGCACCTCCGCATTATATGCGTGGGGGTTGAAGCCGACGACTGCAATCTTTCAGGTTATACACACGTATACAAAAACGGCCGCCCAGGAGGCATCATATTACTTTCAGGCAAAAGTATAAAAATAGCCTTATCAAACTCTATAAAAGCATTTCGCTTACAATGAGATTACATATCACTCAAACATAATATTTTTTGAGCACTGGGTCTCTACCAAACGGGCACCCTCAAGAACTTCATCAAAGTAGTGCTCAGCAGCCTTTCGACCTATGGCCGAATCCCGCGCTGCAACATTGGTAGCATCCATCTCCGCCCAGTATGCCTTGACACGGGAAAAGGCCATCCGTGCGCCCTCTATGCACGCCGACCTCTTCATCGCATTAATGCGCGGCACCACATCGAGTAACCGCTGCACCAAGCTGAAATAGCTATTCGGTTTTGACCCTTCCGGCCATAACTGATCCACCACAGACCTCATGAAGAGTCCGGACAACCTATTTAGTTCGGCCCATTCGGCTAATTGGTCAGTCAATGAAAGTGGACGGTCGGGAGTATGGAATTGTCTCCAAAACAGCTGGTCTACTCCACGGTCCGTCTGACCCTGGAAGTACTTGGCCGCATCGGCAGCACTCGCCGCCAAATCCATATACACATCCTCCGAGCTCCACAGCCGATCCAGGGGGGCATACCGTGGATCTCCGAACTTCCTCCGCAACATAAAGGATTTCCCAGCTACAATATCCTCGGCTTCCCGCAGTTCCTCCTTCTTTGCCCTCATAGCAGAGCGGAGGTCCTTTCTCGTCGCAGCAGCCTTCTCAAGGTCCGATGCCTTCGCCTGGTTTTCCTTTTCAAGAACCCGGCTGGTCGGCGGCGGCTTTTAATTCTATGGCCATCTTGGCCATCTTGTCTCGGCTCTCGCCATGTGCGGCCTTCTCGGCTTGCAACTCTTCGGCCGCCTTTAAAGCAGCCGCATTACCTAACCTCGCTTGTTCCTGGGCTCGGGCAAGTTCTGCCCGCAAGGCTTCAACAGCGGCAGCCCCATCTGCAGTCACAACATATTTAAGATACTGGCATCATGCTACTCTTCCTATGTGACGTTCACCAGATAATGACACTTACCCTGTGCCTCGTCAAGCCTTTTGTTAACAAGCTCGATGTCGGCATCTGCCGCATCCAACTGCCGTTCTAAATGGGCAAAGTCGCTAGTCCGGTTAGCCACCGGAGCTTCCATCACCTGCACATAGAGGCAGTATGGTTATTACCTGGGAATATGATCCTCTGTTCGTCGTCGTTTCTGACGACAACCAGAGTCTCAGGGGCTACTATCTACACAGGGCACACCTAGTATGTGCAGGACTATCATACATTCTTTTACGTACCTCAAAGCCTGTCAGTAGACTCATAAAAGCTTCATGCAATCTGCTTTCGGCGGACGATATTCTCTCCATCACCGTATTCATCAGCACACGGTGTTCATCTGAGATGGCCGCTCGCCCCACCAACTCCCTCAGAACATCCGATCGCACACTAGACGGTGCCGGACTCTCTTGTCTGCTCTCTTCGGGAGCCGGACACTGGGAGCTTTGGGGGTCAATGGGATTATCTTCTGGCCTCACCGGACTCGGAGAGGCCCTCCGCGACGACACTTCAGGGTCGCCCGCTTCCGGAGCGGAGGAGTCTGGAGGAGGCGTTTCGCTCTCCATCATCTCTGGAAGAAGATCCCCCGAAGACGAGCTCATTTGAGAGGGGCTAAGGCCCGAACTACAAAAATACATGCGGTGGTTATCTTCTTAGAAGAAAAAGATGGCATATCTGTACTATTAAAGTATTTCGAGTCACTTACGATTCGCGGGAGAATTGACCCCCCCACGGACTTTGTGCGGCAACAGCGCCCCCCAAGGCAGGACCCTCTGTGGGAGACTTTTTCTCCCATTTGGAGGCTTCGGCTTCCGAATCCCCGGGCGCAGTCCTTTTCCTCTTCAGGTCGTCTTCCTTCATGGAGACGCTCACTCCCTCGGTTAGAATGGGCAGCGTTGGGGGCCCGCGTCCGCCCGCATTATCCTCCACAGTATCTTCCTTCAAGGGCTCCGGGCAAGGTGCGGTCTGGAGCATCTTTTCCAATACCGGGTTTTCCAAACCCTCAGGGAGGGGGGCCGAACACCGAATCAACTTCGCCTTTGTTAGCCAGTCCTGGTCAAAAAGCGAACTCTCAAAAAATAACTTCGTAACAAAAGAGAGATAGTATGTTCGGCTGGAGGATACCTTACCTGTTCAGCGGCGCGGTTACTACTCAGGCCCACATCCTCGGTGATTTCCGGACACTCCACCTGAGGTCCGAAGAATGACTTGTACATCTCCTCGTGTGTCAGGCCGAGAAAATCTTGAATGACACGCGGTCCCTCGAGATTGAACTCCCATAGGCGAAGAGGCCGGCGTTTGCAAGGCTGGACTTGACGAACCAGCATAACTTGTATTACCGCAACCAAACTGAAATCTCCATTGAAGAGATCTCGAATGCGGCTTTGCAGTATGGGCACGTCCTTGGCTGGCCCCCAGCTCAGACCTCTACTAATCCATAACATCAGTTGTGGTGGAGGGCCCGAGCGGAAAACAGGGGCGGCCGCCCACTTGGCACTTCTAGGAGCCATGATGTAGAACCACTCCCGTTGCCACAATTCAGACACCTCTGGGATGGAACCTTTGGGCCACGGGGCTCCCGTCATCCTGCGTATTGAGGCACCTCCACACGCTGCATGTCGCCCCTCGATCATCTTCGGCTTCACTTCAAAGGTCTTGATCCAGAGGCCAAAGTGAGGGGTAACCCGGAGGAAGGCCTCGCACACGACAATAAATGTCGTGATATGAAGAAAGGAGTCCGGAGCTAGATCATGGAAGTCTAGCCCGTAATAAAACATTAAACCCCTGACAAAAGGATCCAGAGCAAGGCCTAGACCTCGGAGGAAGTGGGAGACGAACACGACGTTCTCGTTGGGTTCGGGGGTGGGAACGGCCTGCCCTCGAGGAGGCAGCCGATGCAAAATCTCGGCGGTCAGATATCTGGCCTCCCTCAACTTTTTGATGTCCTCTTCCGTGACGGAGGAAGGCACCCATTGGCCTTGAAAGCTAGATCCGGACATGACTGAAGGTTCGGAGCACCTGACCTGAACTTTGGGCGTTTGAGCTCGAGGTGGGGGAAGGATTTGATTGAGCACGGGAGGGAAAAATAAAAGCCTTGTTCCCTTTATAAAGAGGGTGAATATCAAGCGTCCTCTCCGTGTCCGTTTGGACTTGCCTATAATCTAGGAGTCCTAGAAGCGGTTGGGTTACCCACGCTTGTATTGATGAGAATCCCGAAATAAGGGGACACGATCTCTGCTTTAACAAGACGTGCCATGGAAACCGCCTCGCATGACGTGCTGAGGTGGGGTAATAAAACGACTCGGGTAAAGGCTTGGCCGTGGTGTGACACATTACAGAATACGTCAGCAGATTAGATTTGTGTAAATATTATTCTCTCTATGGCAATATGTGACTTATTTTGTAGAGCCGAACACTACCTTTGTGTTCAAAATCTTCTATGAAGTAATTGGAGGAGGAACCCGCCTTGCAATGCCGAAGACAATTTGCGCGCCGGACTCGTCGTCATTGAAGCCTGGTTCAGGGGCTACTGAGGGAGTCCTGGATTAGGGGGTGTCCGGATGGCTGGACTATACCTTCAGCCTGACTCCAGGACTATGAAGATACAAGATTGAAGACTTCGTCCCGTGTCCGGAAGGGACTTTCCTTGGCGTGGAAGGCAAGCTTGGCGATACGGATATTCAGATCTCCTTCCATTGTAACCGACTCTATGTAACCCTAACCCTATCCGGTGTCTATATAAACCGGAGGGTTTTAGTCCGTAGGACAACATACACATCAACAATCATACCATAGGCTAGCTTCTAGGGTTTAACCTCTCTGATCTCGTGGTAGATCTACTCTTGTACTACCCATATAATCAATATTAATCAAGCAGGACATAGGGTTTTACCTCCATCGAGAGGGCCCGAACCTGGGTAAAACTTCATGTCCCTTGCCTCCTGTTACCATCCAGCCTAGACGCACAGTTCGGGACCCCCTACCCGAGATCCGCCGGTTTTGACACCGACAAAGGGATTGACAACCCATTTGTCGTATTGGTTGCGAGGTTCTTGTTTGTGTGTGCAAGTACTAGGCGACTTGCGTGCTACATCCTACTGGATTGATACCTTGGTTCTCAAAAACTGAGGGAAATACTTACGCTACTTTGCTGCATCACCCTTTCGTCTTCAAGGGAAAACCAACACATGCTCAAGAGGTAGCAAGAAGGATTTCTGGCATCGTTGCCGGGGAGGTTGCACCAAGTCAAGTCAAGATTTGATCTCCCAGCAACTAGCCATTTCTGGCGCCGTTGCCGAGGAGATCTACGCACAAGTCAAGACATACCAAGTACCCATCACAAACTCTTATCCCTCGCATTACATTATTTGCCATTTACCTCTTGTTTTCCTCTCCCCCACTTCACCTTTGCCTTTTCTTCGCCTTATTCTCGTATGTATCTTTGTTTGTGTTTCCATGTGCCTTCCATTTGCTTGCATCTTTGCTTGCTAAAAATCTATTGATATGGATCCACTTAAACTTTTCTACTTGGATCATCTTCGATCCTTATGCGCTCGTGCTGGAACCACAACTAGCCTAGTTGATGGGAAATCTTTGGATGAGCATGCTCATTTTGTGCATCACCATTTGTCTGAAAAAGGGAGACTTTTATGGGATCAAATAAACATATTGCTGTGTTATGCTTGGAATCTTTGTGAAATTTATGATTTTACTTGTTGCTCTAAGAACCCTAAAAACACCTCCCCTACCTATGTGAGTTTAATGATAATGAAATCTTATCTTCTTATGCAAAGGGTGTTTATAGTTACTATGATATCGAACAAATTGAAGAATTTGTTGCTTTTAAGGGTGCTTATGAAGTTGCTTCTTTGATTGAAAAGTATGATATACTCTTTACGAATCTGAAAATTTTGACATACTTAATTATTTCTATGAAAACTATGCTCATAATGTCTATGTCAAAGAATTCATTGAAAGAATGACCGTTGCTTGGGAAGAAAATAATGATATGCATGAATCTATAGATAATTATGATTCCGATGATTTGATTGAAATATCCCTTGATGAACATGATGCTTGCTATTCTTGTGGCCATGATGCCAATATTTATGAAGATGAGTTTGTTATAGTTCCTTGTGTTAAACATGAGATCGTTGCTATTGCACCCATACTTGATAGTTCCTTCGATGAAAAGCATGATTGCAATGATGTTATCATAAATTCTCTTAATATCAATTGTGTTAATTATATGCAAAACCCCAAGCTTGGGGATGCTAGTTTTGCCATGACTACTATTTGTTGCAATGATCATGATTGGGGTGATTCTCCTTTTGATCTTGAAAATTTATTTAAGCCCCATGATGAATATGAGATTAATAATGGTGTTTTCAATATTATTGAAAGTGGGTTTGGAAGAGTGTCAACGTTATATCCCACATATTTGGAGAATGTTCAATCTTATGATTTTTTTTGATAAAAGTTGGTTTGGAGAGGTCATGACTTTAGTTAATGTTAATCCCACTATTTTGGAAGAGTGTCAACTTTGCATGCATGTCGATCGTGTTGAAGATATTTTATGTGATAGCTATTTTGTTGAATTTGCTTATTATCCCACATGTAATTATCATGAGATAGGAAAATATGATTGTAGAAATTTTCATGTTACTAAATCACCTCTCGTTTTGTTGAGATTGATATTGTTTCTTTCCGCTTCCTTGCATATGCTAGTTTTTGCTTGCTATGGTAATTTTTTTGAATATAAGATGACTATGCATAGGAATTATGTTAGACTTAGATGTGTTTGTCACGTGTTTCATGATGCTCTCTTTGTGCTTCAATTATTGTCTTTCTTGTGAGCATCACTGAAATTATCAATGCCTAGCTAGGGGCATTAAACGATAGCGCTTGTTGGGAGGCAACCCAATATTATTTTTGTTTATTGCTTTTTGTTTATATTTAGTAAAATAATTCATCTAGCTTCTGTTTAGATGTGGTTTTATGTTTCTAATTAGTGCTTGTACCAAGTAGAACCTTTGGGAAGACTTGGGGAAAGTCTTTGCAATCTTGCTGTAAAAAATAGAAACTTTAGCGCTCACGAGATTAGCTGCCATTTTTTACTGGAGAGTGATATTAGGTTGATTATTTTAGAAGATGATTAATAGACAAATTCCTCACGTCCACCAATTTATTTCAGAATTTTTGGGGTTACAGAAGTATACGTTTGATACAGATTGCTACAGACTGTTCTGTTTTTGACAAATTCTGTTTTTGTGTTGTTTGCTTATTTTGACGAATCTATGTCTAGTGTCGGGGGGGGGGGCATGAACCATAGAGAAGTTGGAATACAGTAGGTTTAACAACAATATAAATAAATAATAAGTTCATTACAGTACCTTGAAGTGGTGGTTTACTTTCTTATACTAACGGAGCTCATGAGATTTTCTGTTGAGTTTTGTGTTGTGAAGTTTTCAAGTTTTGGGTAAAGATTTGATGGATTTTGGAATAAGGAGTAGCAAGAGCCTAAGCTTGGGGATGCCCATGGCACCCCAAGGTAAAATTCAAGGACAACCAAAAGCCTAAGCTTGGGGATGCCCCGGAAGGCATCCCCTCTTTCGTCTTCGTCCATCGGTAACTTTACTTGAGGCTATATTTTTATTCACCACATGATATGTGTTTTGCTTGGAGCATCTTGTATGATTTGAGTCTTTGCTTTTTAGTTTACCACAATCATCCTTGCTGTACACACCTTTTGGAGAGACACACATGAATCGGAATTTATTAGAATACTCTATGTGCTTCACTTATATCTTTTGAGCTAGACAATTTTGCTCTAGTGCTTCACTTATACCTTTTTTAGGGCACGGTGGCGGTTTTATTTTATAGAAATTATTGATCTCTCATGCTTCACTTATATTATTTTGAGAGTCTTTTAGAACAGCATGGTAATTAGCTTTGGCTATAAAATTAGTCCTAATATGATGGGCATCCAAGATGGGTATAATAAAAACTATGATAAAAAGTGCATTGAATACTATGAGAAGTTTGATACTTGATAATTGTTTTGAGATATGAAGATGGTGATATTAGAGTCATGCTAGTGGAGTAGTTGTGAATTTGAGAAATAATTGTTCTAAAGTTTATGATTCCCGTAGCATGCACTTATGGTGAACCGTTATGTGATGAAGTCGGAGCATGATTTATTTATTGATTGTCTTCCTTATGAGTGGCGGTCGGGGACGAGCGATGGTTTTTTCCTACCAATCTATCCCCCTAGGAGCATTCGCGTAGTACTTTGTTTCAATAAATAATATATTTTTGCAATAAGTATGTGAGTTCTTTATGACTAATGTTGAGTCCATGGATTATACGCACTCTCACCCTTCCACCATTGCTAACCTCTGTAATACCGCGCGACTTTCGCCGGTATCATACACCCACCATATAACTTCCTCAAAACAACCACCATACCTATCTATTATGGCATTTCCATAGCCATTCCGAGATATATTGCCATGCAACTTACCACTGTTTCATTTGTTATGACACGTTTCATCATTGTCATATTGCTTTGCATGATCATGTAGTTGACATCGTATTTGTGGCAAAGCCACCTTTATAATTCTTTCATACATGTCACTCTTGATTCATTACATATCCCGGTACACCGCCGGAGGCATTCACATAGTCATATTTTGTTTTAGTATCGAGTTGTAATTTTTGAGTTGTAAGTAAATAAAAGTGTGATGATCATCATTATTAGAGCATTGTCCCAAGCGAGGAAAGGATGATGGAGACTATGATTCCCCCACAAGTCGGGATGAGACTCCGGACGAAAAATAAAAAAAAAGAGAAAAAAGAGGCCATAAAAAAGGCCCAAAAAAGAAAAAAAAGAAGAAAAAAAATGAGAGAAAAAGAGAGAAGGGACATTGCTACTATCCTTTTACCACACTTGTGCTTCAAAGTAGCACCATGATCTTCATGATAGAGAGTCTCTTATGTTTTCACTTTCATATACTAGTGGGAATTTTACATTATAGAACTTGGCTTGTATATTCCAATGATGGGCTTCCTAAAGATGTCCTAGGTCTTCGTGAGCAAGCGAGTTGGATGCACACCCACTTAGTTTCTTTTGTTGAGCTTTCATACACTTATAGCTCTAGTGCATCCGTTGGATGACAATCCCTACTCACTCACATTGATATGTATTGATGGGCATCTCCATAGCCTGTTGATATGCCTAGTTGATGTGAGACTATCTTCTTCCTTTTTTGTCTTCTCCACAACCACCATTCTATTCCACATATAGTGCTATGTCCATGGCTCACGCTCATATATTGCGTGAAGATTGAAAAAGTTTGAGAACATTAAAAGTATGAAAAAATTGCTTGGATTGTCATCGGGGTTGTGCATGATTAAATACTTTGTGTGATGAAGATAGAGCATAGCCAGACTATATGATTTTGTAGGGATAACTTTCTTTGGCCATGTTATTTTGAGAAGACATGATTGCTTTGTTAGTATGCTTGAAGTATTATTATTTTTATGTCAATATTAAACTTTTGTCTTGAATCTTTCGGATCTGAACATTCACGCCACAATAAAGAAAATTACATTGAGAATTATGCTAGGTAGCATTCCACATCAAAAATTCTGTTTTTATCATTTACCTACTCGAGGACGAGCAGGAATTAAGCTTGGGGATGCTTGATATGCCTCCAATGTATTTATAATTTTTGATTGGTCCATGCTATTATATTATCTGTTTTGGATGTTTAATGGGCTTTAATATACCTTTTTATATTATTTTTGGGACTAACCTACTAACCAAAGGCCTAGTGCAAATTGCTATTTTTTGCCATTTTTAGTGTTTCGCAGAAAAGGAATATCAAACTGAATCCAAACAGAATGAAACCTTCAGGAGAGTTATTTTTGGAACAAACGTGATCCAGGAGACTTGGAGTGGATGTCAAGAAAGAAGCGAGGAGGCCACGAGGCAGGAGGGTGCGCCCCAGGGGTGTGGGCGCGCCCCCACCCTCGTGGGCCCCTTGTATGTCCACCGACCTACTTCTTCGTCCTATATATACCCATATACCCTGGAAACATCCAGGAGCACCATGAAACCCTATTTCCACCGCCACAACCTTCTGTACCCGTGAGATCCCATCTTGGGGCCTTTTCCGGCGCTCCGTCGGAGGGGGGATCGATCACGGAGGGCTTCTACATCAACACCATAGCCTCTCCGATGATGTGTGAGTAGTTTACCACAGACCTTCGGGTCCATAGTTATTAGCTAGATGGCTTCTTCTCTCTCTTTGGATCTCAATACAAAGTTCTCCTCGATTCTCTTCGAGATCTATTTGATGTAATTCTTTTTGCGATGTGTTTGTCGAGATCCGATGAATTGTGGGTTTATGATCAAGATTATCCATGAACAATATTTGATTCTTCTCTGAATTCTTTTATGCATGATTTAATATCTTTGCAAGTCTCTTCGAATTATCAGTTTGGTTTGGCCTACTAGATTGATCTTTCTAGCAATGGGAGAAGTGCTTAGCTTTGGGTTCAATCTTGCGGTGTCCTTTCCTAGTGACAGCAGGGGCAGCAAGGCACGCATTGTATTGCTGCCATCGAGGATAAAAAGATGGGGTTTATATCATATTGCTTGAGTTTATCCCTCTACATCATGTCATCTTTCCTAATGTGTTACTCTGTTCTTATGAACTTAATACTCTAGATGCATGCTGGATAGCGGTCGATGTGTGGAGTAATAGTAGTAGATGGAGAATCGTTTCGGTCTACTTATCGCGGACGTGATGCCTATATACATGATCATGCTTAGATATTCTCATAACTATGCGCTTTTCTATCAATTACTCGACAGTAATTTGTTCACCCAACGTAGAATTTGCTATCTTGAGAGAAGCCACTAGTGAAACCTATGGCCCCTGGGTCTATCTTCCATCATATTATTTTCATATCTACTTGCTATTTTTATCATTGTTTATTTTGCAATATTTATTTTCCAATCTATACCACAAAAATACCAAAAATATTTATCTTATTATCTCTATCGGATCTCATTTTCGTAAGTGACCGTGAAGGGATTGACAACCCCTTTATCGCGTTGGTTGCGAGGTTCTTGTTTGTTTGTGTAGGTACTAGGCGACTTGCGTGCTACCTCCTACTGGATTGATATCTTGGATCTCAAAAACTGAGGGAGATACTTACTCTACTTTGCTTCATCACCCTTTCCTCTTCAAGGGAAAACCAACGCATGCTCAAGAGGTAGAGATGTATGCAATCCGATGAGTGTTGAGGCTCGCGGCGGGTATCATTATTTTCTGACCTTCACAGATGATTTGAGCAGATATGGGTATATCTACTTGATGAAACATAAGTCTGAAACGTTTGAAAAGTTCAAAGAATTTCAGAGTGAAGTGGAAAATCATCGTAACAAGAAAATAAAGTTTCTGCGATCTGATCGTGGAGGAGAATATTTGAGTTACGAGTTTGGTCTTCATTTGAAACAATGTGGAATAGTTTCGCAACTCACACCACCTGGAACACCACAGCGTAATGGTGTGTTTGAACGTCATAACGTTACTTTATTAGATATGGTGCGATCTATGATATCTCTTACCGATTTATCACTATCGTTTTGGGGTTATGCATTAGAGACAGCTGCATTCACGTTAAATAGGGCACCATCTAAATCCGTTGAGACGACACCATATGAACTGTGGTTTAGCAAGAAACCTAAGTTGTCGTTTCTTAAAGTTTGGGGCTATGATGCTTATATGAAAAAGTTTCAACCTGATAAGCTCGAACCCAAATCAGAGAAATGCATCTTCATAGGATAGCCAAAGGAAACTGTTGGGTACACCTTCTATCACAGATCTAAAGGCAAGATATTCGTTGCTAAGAATGGATCCTTTCTAGAGAAGAAGTTTCTCTCGAAAGAAGTGAGTGGGAGGAATGTATAACTTGATGAGGTAATTGTACCTTCTCCCGAATTGGAAAGTAGTTCATCACAAAATTCAGTTCTAGTGATTCCTACACTAATTAGTGAGGAAGTTAATGATGATGATCATGAAACTTCAGATCAAGTTACTACCAAACCTCATAGGTCAACCAGAATATGTTCCGCACGAGAGTGGTACGGTAATCCTGTTCTGGAGGTCATGTTACTTGACCATGACGAACCTACGAACTATGAGGAAGCAATGATGATCCCAGATTCCGTGAAATGGCTTGAAGCCATGAAACCTGAGATGGGATCCATGTATTAAGACAAAGTATGGACTTTGATTGACTTGCCCAATGATCAGTGAGCCATTAAGAATAAATGGATTTTCAAGAGGAAGACAGACGCTGATAGTAGTGTTACTATCTACAAAGCTCGAATTGTCGCAAAAGGTTTTCGACAAGTTCAAGATGTTGACTACAATGAGATTTTCTCACTCGTAGCGATGCTTAAGTCTGCCCGAATCATGTTAGCAATTGCCACATTTTATGAAATCTGGCAAATGGATGTCAAAACTGCATTCCTTAATGGATTTCTTAAATAAGAGTTGTATATGATGCAACAAGAAGGTTTTGTCAATCCTAAAGGTGCTAACAAAGTGTGCAAGCTCCAGCGATCCACCTATGGACTGGTGAAAGCATCTCAGAGTTGGAATATGCGCTTTGATGAGTTGATCAAAGCATATAGTTTTATGCAGACTTTTGAAGAAGCCTGTATTTACAAGAAAGTGAGTGGGAACTCTGTAGCATTTCTGATATTATATGTGGATGACATATTGTTGATCGGAAATGATACTGAATTTCTAGATAGCATAAAAGGATACTTGAATAAGAATTTTTCAATGAAAGACCTCGGTAAAGCTGCTTACATATTGGACATCACGATCTATAGAGATAGATCAAGACGCTTGATAAATTTTTCAATGAGTACATACCTTGACAAGTTTTTGAAGTAGTTCAAAATGGAACAGTCAAAGAAGGAGTTCTTGACTGTGTTGCAAGGTGTGAAGTTGAGTAAAGACTCAAAACCCGACCACGACGGAAAATAGAAAGAGAATGAAAAAGTCATTCCCTATGCCTCAGTCATAGGTTCTATAAAGTATGATACGCTGTGTACCAGACCTATTGTATACCTTAGCATGATATTGGCAAGGGAGTACAATAGTGATCTAGGAGTAGATCACTGGATAGCGGTCACAATTATCCTTAGAGGACTAAGGAAATATTTCTCGGTTATGAAGGTGATAAAAGAGTTCATCGTAAAGAGTTATGTCGATGCATGATTTTGACACTGATCTAGATGACTCTAGGTCTCGATCTAGATACATATTGAAAGTGAGAGCAATTAGCTAGAGTAGCTCCGTGCAGAGTATTGTAGACATAGAAATTTGCAAAATACATACGGATCTGAATGTTGCAGACCCGTAGACTAAACTTCTCTCACAAGCAAAACATGATCACTCTTTGGGTGTTAATCACATAGCGATGTGAACTAGATTATTGATTCTAGTGCAAGTGGGAGACTGAAGGAAATATGCCCTAGAGGCAAAAATAAAGTTGTTATTTATATTTCCTTATATCATGATAAATGTTTATTATTCATGCTAGAATTGTATTAACCGGAAACTTAGTACATGTGTGAATACATAGACAAACAGAGTGTCCCTAGTATGCCTCTACTTGACTAGCTCGTTAATCAAAGATGGTTAAGTTTCCTAGCCATGGACATGTGTTGTCATTTGATGAAAGGGATCACATCATTAGAGAATGATGTGATGGACAAGACCCATCCGTTAGCTTAGCACGATGATCGTTTAGTTTGTTGCTATTGCTTTCTCCATAACTTATACATGTTCCTATGACTATGAGATCATGCAACTCCTGAATACTGGAGGAACACTTTGTGTACTACCAAACGTCACAACGTAAATGGGTGATTATAAAGGTGCTCTACAGGTGTCTCTGATGGCGTTTGTTGAGTTGGCATAGATCGAGATTAGTATTTGTCACTCCGATTGTCGGAGAGGTATCTCTGGGCCCTCTCGGTAATGTACATCACTATAAGCCTTGCAAGCAATGTAGATAATGAGTTAGTTACGGGATGTAGCATTACGGAACGAGTAAAGAGACTTGCCAGTAACGAGATTGAACTAGGTATTGTGATACCGACGATCAAATCTCGGGCAAGTAACATACCGATGACAAAGGGAATAACGTATATCGTTGTGCGGTTTGACCAAAAAAGATCTTCGTAGAATATGTGGGAGCCAATATGAACATCTAGGTTCCGCTATTGGTTATTGACCGGAGATGTGTCTCAGTCATGTCTGCATAGTTCTTGAACCCGTAGGGTCCGCACGCTTAACGTTCGGTGACGATCGATATTATGAGTTTATGTGTTTTGATGTACCGAATGTAGTTCGGAGTCCCGGATTTGATCACGGACATGACGAGGAGTATCGAAATGGTCGAGACATAAAGGTCGATATATTGGAAGCCTATATTTGGACGTCGGAATTGTTCTGGATGAGTTCAGGCATTTTTTGGAGTACGGGAGGTTACCGGAATCCCCCGGGGAGTATATGGGCCTTATTGGGCTTTAGGGAAAAGAGAGAGGGGCTGCCTAGGGCAGGCCGCACGCCACCAACAGTCCTAGCCCGAATTGGACTAGGGGGGAGGGGCGGCGCCCCCTCCTTCCTTCTCTTCTCTCTTTCCCTTCCTTCTCTCCTACTCCTACTTGGAAAGGGGGGAATCCTACTCCCGGTGGGAGTAGGACTCCCTAGGGCGCGCCATAGTAGAGGGCCGGCCCTCCCCCTCGTCCACTCCTTTATATACGGGGGAGGGGGGCACCCCATAGACACACAAGTTGATCATTGATCTCTTAGCCATGTGCGGTGCCCCCCTTCACCATAATCCACTTCGGTCATATCGTAGCGGTGCTTAGGCCAAGCCCTGTTTCGGTAGCATCATCATCACCGTCATCACGCTGTCATGACGACGAAGCTCTCCCTCGACACTCTGCTGGATCGAGAGTTCGTGGGACGTCACCAAGCCGAATGTGTGCAGATCGCGGAGGTGCCGTACTTTCGGTACTAGGATCGGTCGATCGTGAAGACGTACGACTACATCAACCGCGTTGTCATAACGCTTCCACTTACGGTCTATGAGGGTACGTGGATAACACTCTTCCCCTCTCGTTGCTATGCATCACCATGATCTTGCGTGTGCGTAGGATTTTTTTTGAAATTACTACGTTCCCCAACAGGCTTCGGCCCAATCGTCCAAGCTCGCCAAAGCCCTCCAGAAGGCTAAAGAGGCGCGGGTCGAGTCTCAGAGTGCGTGGGAAGAGATCCGTCAAGCAAAGCAGATAGCGGCTGGTAAGGCCTTTCTTTTGCAGAGTATATTCGGAGGTCAAAGATATGCTTTTCTCACTCGAGTGTGGAGTTCTCGAGACGCATTTGCGGATCTGCCGAGGAGTGTCGTCGATGCCGCACAGTTCTTCCGAGCCCAGGAGGGAACTTGACCGAGAAGCTGTTCTGGTCGCAGTTTCTTGCGCCGGAGCATCCGACGCCCCTGAACGACCAACTGAAGCAGCTGATGGAGCTGCATAGGGTGGCCGGCTTGGCCATGAAGGATC
Organism: Triticum urartu; assembly: GCF_056163025.1. Taxonomy (NCBI): domain Eukaryota; kingdom Viridiplantae; phylum Streptophyta; class Magnoliopsida; order Poales; family Poaceae; genus Triticum; species Triticum urartu. Next base: position 300,384,630 of record NC_141877.1, read on the forward strand.
TAATAATCCGGCTTTGGCCAGCTGACCCAATTCCCAATAGCTACTTCGGTTTGGTGAGGCGGCTCGTTGACGCGCTGCCTCGGATTGATGTTGTGAAGCGCTCGGCGTGGATAGAGGGTGCTCGGATGGCCTTCGCCCGCGTCAAGATGCATTGGGAAAAGATGAAGGCCACCGACGTGGCGACCGCAGGCCCACCCAAAGGCAAGGACCACCGCAAGCCGGAGAGGTACTTCAAAGACGTCCTGGCGGGTGCCCGAATAGTAGAGGGCCAATGCTCAAAGGACATTATATTTGAGTAGATGTATCGGGTTGTAAAAACTATGTTTCTGAACCCAGACTTGTAATATATTTGCGTCTTTTATCGTAAGTGTTTTTCCTCCTGTGCGACCGTTTAATTCTGAAAGTTGCTAGTCGTCGGCTTCAGCCCCCACATAGGTAATACGGGGGTGTTCGGCGTAGCGCATTACCACACTTTATCCAACGTCTTGGTCCGTGAAAGAGGTGTCCGTGAGGTGAACCAGGCAATCAGACTATGCGGCTTTATTACTTTCACTTAGCCATAGGAGTTTGACAGTGGGGCTAGGTACTAGCCCCTTGTTCGTGTGCGGCAATCCGAACTAGGGTGCCTTATCCACGTGGCTAGATGAAGACCAGCCCCTCGTATAACACGGAGTAAATCACTAACGATTTGTAGTAAGTCACTGAATCACCGACCAGCTGCTCGCTTTATCACGACAGTCAGTTTTCGGCTTTCTCTACTGAGGTATTTGACCGGATGAACCAGAAATACATTCGCAGTAGTTCTCCCTTTACTACCTTAGCCGAATGAGCGGAACATAAGGTGGTAAGAATAGGAGCCGGCCAACCCAACTATAGACCAAAGAAATGATTCGGATGCATATAGTGCAATATTCAGGACGTCGAAGAGTATCCTATAGGTGTTCGGACTTGAAGACATGCGGAACCGAATACTGTTGGGGAACGTAGCAGAATTTTAAAATTTTCTACGCATCACCAAGATCAATCTATGGAGTCATCTAGCAACGAGGGAGAGGGGAGTGCATCAACATACCCTTGTAGATCGTGAGCGGAAGCGTTCAAGAGAACGGGGTTGATGGAGTCGTACTCGTCGTGATCCAAATCACCGATGACCTAGCGCCGAATGGACGGCACCTCCGCGTTCAACACACGTACGGTTGGGAAGACGTCTCCTCCTTCTTGATCCAGCAAGCGGAAGGAGAGGTTGATGGAGATCCAACAGCACGACGGCGTGGTGGTGGAAGCAACGGTGATCTCGGCAGAGCTTCGCCAAGCTCCAACGAGAGAGAGAGATGTTACGTGGGGAGAGGGAGGGGCCAGGGACTTGGTGCGGCTGCCCTCCCTCCCCCCACTATATATAGGGCCCCTAGGGGGGGCGGCCAAGGGGGGTGGCTTGCCCCCCAAGCCAAGTGGGGCGCCCCCACCCCTAGGGTTTCCAACCCTAGGCGCAGGGGAGGCCCAAGGGGGCGCACCAGCCCACTAGGGGCTGGTTCCCTTCCCCACTTCAGACCATGGGGCCCTCCGGGATAGGTGGCCTAACCCGATGGACCCCCGGGACCCTTCCGGTGGTCCCGGTACAATACCGATTACACCCGAAACCTTCCCGATGGCCGAAACTTGACTTCCTATATATAAATCTTCACCTCTGGACCATTCCGGAACTCCTCGTGACGTCCGGGATCTCATCCGAGACTCCGAACAACTTTCGGGTTACCGCATACTAGTATATCTACAACCCTAGCGTCACCGAACCTTAAGTGTGTAGACCCTACAGGTTCGGGAGACATGCAGACATGACCGAGACGACTCTCCGGTCAATAACCAATAGCGGGATCTGGATACCCATGTTGGCTCCCACATGTACCACGATGATCTCATCGGATGAACCACGATGTCGAGGATTCAATCAATCCCGTATACAATTCCCTTAGTCAATCGGTACGTTACTTGCCCGAGATTCGATCGTCGGTATACAAATACCTCGTTCAATCTCGTTACCGGCAAGTCACTTTACTCGTACCGTAACACATCATCCCGTGACCAAACACTTGGTCACATTGGGCTCATTATGATGATGCATTACCGAGTGGGCCTAGAGATACCTCTCCGTCATACGGAGTGACAAATCCCAGTCTCGATTCGTGCCGACCCAACAGACACTTTCGGAGATACCCGTAGTGCACCTTTATAGTCACCTAGTTACGTTGTGACGTTTGGCACACCCAAAGCACTCCTATGGCATCCGGGAGTTGCACGATCTCATGGTCTAAGGAAAAGATACTTGACACTTGAAAAGCTTTAGCAGACGAACTACACGATCTTGCGCTATGCTTAGGATTGGGTCTTGTCCATCACATCATTCTCCTAATGATGTGATCCCGTTATCAATGACATCCAATGTCCATGGCCAGGAAACCGTAACCATCTATTGATCAATGAGCTAGTCAACTAGAGGCTCACTAGGGACATGTTGTGCTCTATGTATTGACACATGTATTACAATTTCCGGATAACACAATTATAGCATGAACAATAGACAATTATCATGAACAAGGAAATATAATAATAACCATTTTATTATTGCCTCTAGGGCATATTTCCAACAGTCTCCCACTTGCACTAGAGTCAATAATATAGTTACATTGTGATGAATTGAACACCCATAGAGTTCTGGTGTTGATCATGTTTTGCTCGAGGAAGAGGTTTAGTCAACGGATTTGCGACATTCAGGTTCGTATGCACTTTACAAATATCTATGTCTCCATTTTGAACATTTTCACGAATGGAGTTGAAGCGACGCTTGATATGCCTGGTCTTCCTATGAAACCTGGGCTCCTTGGCAAGGGCAATAGCTCCAGTGTTGTCACAGAAGAGAGTCATCGGGCCCGATGCATTGGGAATAACTCCTAGGTCGGTAATGAACTCCTTTATCTAGATTGCTTCTTGTGCTACCTTCGATGCTGCCATGTACTCCGCTTCACATGTAGATCCCGCCACGACGCTTTCCTTGCAACTGCACCAGCTGACTGCCCCACCATTCAAAATATACACGTATCCGGTTTGTGACTTAAGAGTCATCCAGATCTGTGTCGAAGCTAGCATCGACGTAACCCTTTACAACGAGCTCTTCGTCACCTCCATAAACGAGAAACATATCCTTAGTCCTCTTCAGGTACTTCAGGATATTATTGACCGCTGTCCAGTGTTCCATGTCGGGATTACTTTGGTACCTTCCTACCAAACTTACGGCAAGGTTTACATCAGGTCTGGTACACAAAATGGCATACATGATAGACCCTATGGCCGAGGCATAGGGGACGACACTCATATTTTCTCTATCTTCTGCCGTGGTCGGGCATTGAGCCGTGATCAATCTCATACCTTGCAATACAGGCAAGAACCCCTTCTTGGACTGATCCATATTGAACTTCTTTAATATCTTGTCAAGCTATGTACTTTGTGAAAGACCAATGAGGCGTCTCGATCTATCTCTATAGATCTTGATGCCTAATATATAAGCAGCTTCTCCAAGGTCCTTCATTGAACAACACTTGTTCAAGTAGGCCTTTATGCTTTCCAGGAATTCTATATCATTTCCCATCAATAGTATGTCATCCACATATTAATATGAGAAATGCTACAGAGCTCCCACTCACTTTCTTGTAAACGCAGGCTTCTCCATAAGTCTGCGTAAACCCAAATGCTTTGATCATCTCATCAAAACGAATGTTCCAACTCCGAGATGCTTGCACCAGCCCATAGATTGAGCGTTGGAGCTTGCACACCTTGTGAGCATTCTTAGGATCGACAAAACCTTCCGGCTGCATCATATACAATTCTTTCTTAAGGAAACCATTAAGGAATGCCGTTTTGACGTCCATTTGCCATATCTCATAATCATAGAATGCGGCAATTGCTAACATGATTCGGACGGACTTCAGCTTCGCTACGGGTGAGAAAGTCTCATCGTAGTCAACCCCTTGAACTTGTTGATAACCCTTAGCGACAAGCCGAGCTTTATAGATGGTCACATTACCATCAGCGTCTGTCTTCTTCTTAAAGATCCATTTATTTTCTATGGCTCGCCGATCAACGGGCAAGTCAGTCAAAGTCCATACTTTGTTTTCATACATGGATCCTATCTCGGATTTCATGGGTTCCAGCCATTTGTCGGAATCTGGGCCCGCCATCGCTTATTCATAGTTCGAAGGTTCACCATTGTCCAACAACATGATTTCCAGGACAGGGTTGCCGTACCACTCTGGTGTGGAACGCGTCCTTGTGGACCTTCGAAATTCAGTAGCAACTTGATCTGAAGTTTCATGATCATCATCATTAACTTCCTCCCTAGTCGGTGCAGATACCTCAGGAACAATTTCTTGAGCTGCGCCACTCTCCGGTTCAAGAGGCAATACTTCATCAAGTTCTACTTTCCTCCCACTTATTTCTTTCGAGAGAAACTCTTTCTCTAGAAAGGATCCATTCTTGGCAACAAAGGTCTTGCCTTCGGATCTAAGATAGAAGGTATACCCAATAGTTTCTTTAGGGTATCCTATGAAGACGCATTTTTCCGATTTGGGTTCGAGCTTTTCAGGTTGAAGTTTCTTGACATAAGCATCGCATCCCCAAACTTTCAGAAACGATAGCTTAGGTTTCTTGCCAAACCACAATTCATACGGTGTCGTCTCAACGGATTTCGATGGAGCCCTATTTAAAGTGAATGTGGCAGTCTCTATAGCATAACCCCAAAAAGATAGCGGTAGATCGGTAAGAGACATCATAGATCGTACCATATCCAATAGGGTGCAATTACGACGTTCGGACACACCATTACACTTTGGTGTTCCAGGCGGCGTGAGTTGTGAAACTATTCCACATTTCCTTAAGTGTGTGCCAAATTCGTGACTCAAATATTCTCCCCCACGATCTGATCGTAAGAACTTGATTTTCCTGTCACGTTGATTCTCAACCTCACTCTGAAATTCCTTGAACTTTTCAAAGGTCTCAGACTTGTGTTTCATTAAGTAGATATACCCATATCTACTTAAGTCATCAGTGAGGGTGAGAACATAACGATAGCCACCACGAGCCTCAACGCTCATTGGACCGCACACATCAGTATTTATGATTTCCAATAAGTTGGTTGCTCGCTCCATTGTTCTGGAGAATGGAGTCTTGGTCATTTTACCCATGAGGCATGGTTCGCACGTGTCAAATGATTCATAATCAAGAGACTGCAAAAGTCCATCTGCATGGAGTTTCTTCATGCGTTTGACACCAATGTTACCAAGGCGGCAGTGCCACAAGTATGTGGGACTATCATTATCAACCTTACATCTTTTGGCATTCACACTATGAATGTGTGTAACATCACGTTCGTGATTAAATAAGAATAAACCATTGACCAGCGGGGCATGGCCATAAAACATGTCTCTCATATAAATAGAACAACCATTATTCTCAGATTTAAATGAGTAGCCATCTCGCATTAAACGAGATCCAGATACAATGTTCATGCTCAAAGATGGTACTAAATAACAATTATTGAGGTTTAAAACTAATCCTGTAGGTAAATGCAGAGGTAGCGTGCCGACGGCGATCACATCGACCTTGGAACCATTCCCGACGTGCATCGTTACCTCGTCCTTCGCCAGTCTCCGTTTATTCCACAGTTCCTGTTTTGAGTTACAAATATGAGCAACTGCACTGGTATCAAATACCCAAGAGCTACTATGAGCGCTGGTAAGGTACACATCAATAACATGTATATCACATATACCTTTGGTATTGCCGGCCTTCTTTTCTGCTAAGTACTTGGGGCAATTCCGCTTCCAGTGACCGTTTCCCTTGCAATAAAAGCACTCAGTCTCAGGCTTGGGTCCATTCTTTGACTTCTTCCCGGCAGCTTGCTTACAGGGCACGGACTCCCTTGCCGTCCTTCTTGAAGTTCTTTTTACCCTTGCCTTTCTTGAACTTAGTGGTTTTATTCACCATCAACACTTGATGTTCCTTTTTGATTTCCACCTCCGCTGATTTCAGCATTGAATATACCTCGGGAATGGTCTTTTCCATCCCCTGCATATTGAAGTTCATCACAAAGCTCTTGTAGCCAGGTGGGAGTGACTGAAGGATTTTGTCAACGACAGCATCATCCGAGAGATTAAAACCTAGCTGAGACAAGCGGTTATGCAGCCCAGACATTTTGAGTATGTGCTCGCTGACAGAACTATTCTCCTTCATCTTACAACTATAGAACTTGTCGGAGACTTCATATCTCTCGACCAGAGCGTGATCTTGGAAAACCATTTTCAGCTCTTAGAACATCTCATATGCTCCGTGTTGCTCAAAACGCTTTTGGAGCCCCGGTTCTAAGCTGTAAAGCATGCCGCACTGAACCAGGGAGTAATCATCACAACGTGTCTGCCAAGCGTTCATAATGTCTTGTTCTGCAGGGAAAACAGGTGCTTCACCTAGCGGTGCATCAAGGACATATGCTTTCCTGGCAGCTATGAGGATAATCCTCAGGTTACGGACCCAGTCCGTGTAGTTGCTGCCATCGTCTTTCAGCTTGGTTTTCTCTAGGAACGCGTTGAAGTTGAGGGCAACATTAGTGTGGGCCATTTGATCTACAAGACATATTGCAAAGATTTTAGACTAAGTTAATGATAATTAAGTTCATCTAATAAAATTATTTAATGAACTCCCACTCAGATAGACGTCCCTCTAGTCATCTAAGTGATACATGATCCGATTCAACTAGGCCGTGTCCGATCATCACGTGAGATGGACTAGTCATCATCGGTGAACATCTTCATGTTGATCATATCTTCTATATGACTCATGTTCGACCTTCCGGTCTTCCGTGTTCCGAGGCCATGTCTGTACATGCTAGGCTCGTCAAGTCAACCTAAGTCTATTGCGTGTGTAAATCTGGCTTACACCCATTGTATGCGAACGTTAGAACCTATCACACCCGATCATCACGTGGTGCTTCGGAACAACGGACCTTAGCAACGGTGCACAGTTAGGAGGAACACTTTCTTGAAATTATTGTGAGGGATCATCTTATTTACTACCGTCGTTCTAAGCAAATAAGAAGCAATGAACATGATAAACATCACATGCAATCAAATAGTGACATGATATGGCCAATATCATTTGCTCCTTTTGATCTCCATCTGCGGGGCGCCATGATCATCATCGTCACCGGCATGACACCATGATCTCCATCATCATGATCTCCATCATCGTGTCTTCATGAAGTTGTCTCGTCATCTATTACTTCTACTACTATGGCTAACGGTTTAGCAATTAAGTAAAGTAATTACATGACGTTTATGTTGACACGCAGGTCATAAATAAATTAAGACAACTCCTATGGATCCTGCCGGTTGTCATACTCATCGACATGCAAGTCGTGATTCCTATTACAAGAACATGATCAATCTCATACATCACATATATCATTCATCACATCCTTTTGGCCATATCACATCACATGGCACATGCTGCAAAAACAAGTTAGACGTCCTCTAATTGTTGTTGCAAGTTTTTACGTGGCTGCTATAGCTTTCTAGCAAGAACGTTTCTTACCTACGCCAAAACCACAACGTGATATGCCAATTTCTATTTACCCTTCATAAGGATCCTTTTCATCGAATCCGATCCGACTAAAGTGGGAGAGACAGACACCCGCTAGCCACCTTATGCAACTAGTGCATGTCAGTCAGTGGAACCAGTCTCATGTAAGCGTACATATAAGGTCGGTCTGGGCCAAATCACCGATGATCCTAGCGCCGAACGGGCAGCACCTCCGTGTTCAACACACGTACGGAGCGGAGACGTCTCCCGCGCCTTGATCCAGCAAGGAGGAGGGAGAGGTTGAGGAAGATAGCTCCAACAGCGGCATGACGGCGTGGTGGTGGTGGAGCGGCAGTACTCCGGCAGGGCTTCGCCAAGCTCTTAACGGAGGAGGAGAGGTGTTGGGGAGGGGAGGGGCTGCGCCTTTGATGTGTTATGCAGCCCTCCCCTTGCCCCTCTATTTATAGGGGAAGGAGGAAGGGGGCCGGCCCCCTCTAGATCAGATGAGATCTAGAGGGGGGGCGGCGGCCAAGGGGGTGGCTTACCCCCCCAAGCAAGGGGGGGGGGGCGCCCCCTCTAGGGTCCCCCCCCAACCCTAGGCGCATGGGCCCAAGGGGGGGTGCGCCCAGCCCACTTGGGGATGGTTCCCTTTCCTCTACGGCCCATCAGGCCCTCCGAGAGAGGTGGCCCCTCCCGGTGGACCCCCGGAACCCCTCCGGTGGCCCCAGTACAATACCGATATGCCCCCGAACCTTTCCGGTGACCGTATGACAACTTCCTATATATAAATCTTCACCTCCGGACCATTCTGGAACTCCTCATGACGTCCGGGATCTCATCCGGGACTCCGAACAACATTCGGTAATCACATACAAGTCTTCCTAATAACCCTAGAGTCATCGAACCTTAAGTGTGTAGACCCTACGGGTTCGGGAACCATGCAGACATGGCCGAGACAACTCTCCGGCCAATAACCAACAGCGGGATCTGGATACCCATGTTGGCTCCCACATGTTCCACGATGATCTCATCGGATGAACCATGATGTCGAGGATTCAAGCAATCCCGTATACAATTCCCTTTGTCAATCGGTACGTTACTTGCCCGAGATTCGATCGTCGGTATCCCAATACCTCGTTCAATCTCGTTACCGGCAAGTCACTTTACTCGTTCTGTAACACATCATCCCGTGACCAACCCTTTGTCACATTGAGCTCATTACGATGATGTCTTACCGAGTGGGCCCAGAGATACCTCTCCGTCATACGAAGTGACAAATCCCAGTCTCGATTCGTGCCAACCCAACAGACACTTTCAGAGATACCTGTAGTGCACCTTTATAGTCACCCATTTACGTTGTGATGTTTGGAACACCCAAAGTATTCCTACAGTATCCAGGAGTTGCACAATCTCATGGTCTAAGGAAAAGATACTTGACATTAGAAAAGCTTTAGCAGACGAACTACACGATCTTGCGCTATGCTTAGGATTGGGTCTTGTCCATCACATCATTCTCCTAATGATGTGATCCCGTAATCAATGACATCCAATGTCCATGGTCAGGAAACCGTAACCATCTATTGATCAACGAGCTACTCAACTGGAGGCTCACTAGGGACATGTTGTGGTCTATGTATTCACACATGTATTACGATTTCCAGATAACACAATTATAGCATGAACAATAGACAATTATCATGAACAAGGAAATATAATAATAACCATTTTATTATTGCCTCTAGGGCATATTTCCAACAGGTACAACCCTACATCCTGCTTGATTGTATTCAATGAATATAGGGGTTACAAGAGTTGATCTACCTCGAGATCATAATGGTTAAACCCTAGCTGTGTAGCCTATGAGAATTCTGATAGTCTCTACAGACTAAATCCTCCGGTTTATATACACACCGGAGGGGCCTAGGGTTATACAGAGTCGGTTTGTGGGGGAAGGAAATAACATAAGTGGACACCAATCTTGCCTTCCACACACATAGGAGTCCTACCCGGATACGAGGGAAAGTCTTCTGCTTTTATCTTCACGGCCCATCAGTCCGACCCATATCAAATAGTCCGGACACCCGAGGACCCCTTAATCCAGGACTCCCTCATCCATCCCGTCCGTCACGTACACGGTCAACGGGAGAGCAGGTCTCCGAAACCCCGCCTCTCTGGATCCTGTACGGGAGAGGTGCGAATAGGTTTTTGGGAAGCGACTGCTCGCCTCCGCTCGTCTGCTTCCTCTATGTCCGCATCGCCTTCACCATCACCATGTCTTAGTCCGACACTGACTGTCTCGCCGCTGAGAAGCTCGAGGCCGAAAAGAAGGCCACCGAGGACGCTGCTGCTGCCACCGCCGCCGCAACCTCTGCATGGCCTACTGGAGGGTATAACTCATTTATCCCGCTCCTACTGTTTTCTATTTAGCCATGCTAGCATTATACGTAGATCTGTCTGCAATTAGCGTAGTATGTGCTTGCATGATTGAATATCAGTATGCGATTATTCTGTCAATGCCATGCTAGTAATTTAATCGTGGATTATATTAATCAAAAAATGCCTATTTACTCAGCAATCAAAAAACCTATTATGTGTAGGAATTTTTCGGCAAGTGGCTTTGCTGCTGAACTGAAACCGGATAAGTTTACCGGTACATACATTAAGCGTTGGCAGACTAAGACCACTTTATGGCATGGCTATGAACATGTTCTGGGTCGCCGGTGTCTCCACGGGACGATTGCTCCTGAACAAGAGAAGGAGTTCAGGGAGGCTACCGTCATATTTCTCGGAGCACTTCTTAGCGTGATCGGAGATAAATTGGTCAACGCATATTTACATGTGCGTGTCGCCAAGGACTTGTGGGAAGTGCTGGAATCTAAATTCAGAGCCACCGATGCTGGGAGCGAAATGTATATTATAGAGCGGTTCCACGATTACAAGATGGTTGAAAACCGTCCTGTACTGGAGTAGGCTTATGAGATAATATGCATTGTTAAGGAGCTTGAGCTTCTCAAGTGCGATTTGCCGGGCAAGTTTGTCGCGGGCTGCATAATCGCTAAGCTCCCTAATTCCTGGAGGAACTTTGCCACCACTCTGAAACATCAGAGGCATGAATTCTCAGTGGAGGATGTCATTGGCCATCTGAGTGTTGAGCAGAATTGGAGGGCTAAGGACTCACACGAAAAAGGGGCTGAAGGGACTTCTGTCGCCAACATAGTGAACCAGAGGAACTTCAACTCCCACAAGTGAAGGAAATATGCCCTAGAGGCAATAATAAAGTTATTATTTATTTCCTTATTTCATGATAAATGTTTATTATTCATGCTAGAATTGTATTAACCGGAAACATAATACTTGTGTGAATACATAGACAAACTAAACGTCACTAGTATGCCTCTACTTGACTAGCTCGTTGATCGAAGATGGTTATGTTTCCTAACCATAGACATGTGTTGTCATTTGATTAACGGGATCACATCATTAGGAGAATGATGTGATTGACATGACCCATTCCATTAGCTTAGCACCCGATCATTTAGTATGTTGCTATTGCTTTCTTCATGACTTATACATGTTCCTATGACTATGAGATTATGCAACTCTCGTTTGCCGGAGGAACAATTTGTGTGCTACCAAACGTCACAACGTAACTGGGTGATTATAAAGGAGCTCTACAGGTGTCTCCAAAGGTACATGTTGGGTTGGCGTATTTCGAGATTAGGATTTGTCACTCTGATTGTCGGAGAGGTATCTCTGGGCCCTCTCGGTAATGCACATCACATAAGCCTTGCAAGCATTGCAACTAATGAGTTAGTTGCGAGATGATGTATTACGAAGCGAGTAAAGAGACTTGCCGGTAACGAGATTGAACTAGGTATTGAGATACCGACGATCGAATCTCGGGCAAGTAACATACCGATGACAAAGGAACAACGTATGTTGTTATGCGGTCTGACCGATAAAGATCTTCGTAGAATATGTGGGAGCCAATATGAGCATCCAGGTTCCGCTATTGGTTATTAACTGGAGACATGTCTCGGTCATGTCTACATTATTCTCGAACCCGTAGGGTCCGCACGCTTAAGGTTTCGATGACAGTTATATTATGAGTTTATGAGTTTTGATGTACCGAAGGAGTTCGGAGTCCCGGATGAGATCAGGGACATGACGAGGAGTCTCTAAATGGTCGAGACGTAAAGATCGATATATTGGACGACTATATTCGGACATCGGAAAGGTTCCGAGTGGTTCGGGTATTTTTTGGAGTACCGGAGAGTTACGAGAATACGGGGGAAGAAGTATATGGGCCTTATTGGGCTTTAGGGGAGAGGGAGAGGCAGGCCGCGCGCCCCCCCATTGACTAGTCCAAATTGGACTAGGGGGAGGGGCGGCGCCCCCTCCTTCCTTCTCTTCCCTCTTCCCCTTCCTTGTCTCCTACTCCTACTACTTGGAAGGACTCCTAGTTGTACTAGGAAAGGGGGAATCCTACTCCCGGTGGGAGTAGGACTCCCCTAGGGCGCGCCATAGAGAGGGCCGGCCCTCCCCTCCTCCACTCCTTTATATACGGGGGCAGGGGGCACCCCATAGAGATAAGTTGATCTTCGTGATCATTCTCTTAGCCGTGTGCGGTGCCCCCCTCCACCATAATCCTCGATAATATTGTAGCGGTGCTTAGGCGAAGCCCTGTGACGGTAGAACATCAAGATCGTCACCACACCGTCGTGCTGACGGAACTCTTCCCCGACACTTTGCTGGATCGGAGTCCGGGGATCGTCATCGAGCTGAACGTGTGCTAGAACTCGGAGGTGCCGTAGTTTCGGTGCTTGATCGGTCGGGCCGTGAAGACGTACGACTACATCAACCGCGTTGTGCTAACGCTTCCGCTTCCGGTCTACGAGGGTACGTAGAGAACACTCTCCGCTCTCGTTGCTATGCATCAGCATGATCTTGCGTGTGCGTAGGAAATTTTTGAAATTACTACGTTCCCCAACAGTGGCATCCGAGCCTAGGTTTTATGCGTTGATGTTGTGCACGAGTAGAACACAAGTGAGTTGTGGGCGATATAAGTCATACTGCTTACCAGCATGTCATACTTTGGTTCGGCGGTATTGTTGGATGAAGCGGCCCGGACCGACATTACGCGTACGCTTACGCGAGACTGGTTCTACCGACGTGCTTTGCACACAGATGGCTGGCGGGTGTCAGTTTCTCCAACTTTAGTTGAACCGAGTGTGGCTATGCCCGGTCCTTGCGAAGGTTAAAACAGCACCAACTTGACAAACTATCATTGTGGTTTTTATGCGTAGGTAAGAACGGTTCTTGCTAAGCCCGTAGCAGCCACGTAAAATTCGCAACAACAAAGTAGAGGACGTCTAACTTGTTTTTGCAGGGCATGTTGTGATGTGATATGGTCAAGACGTGATGAGTTATAAGTTTTTGTATAATATGATCATGTTTTGTTGAAGTTATCGGCAACTAGCAAAAGCCTTATGGTCGTCTCTTTATTGCATAAGATGCAAGCGCCAAATAATTGCTTTACTTTATCGCTATGCGATAGCAATAGTTGCAAGAGCAATAGTTGGCGAGACGTCCACATGACGACACATTGATATAGATCAATATGATGAAGATCATGGTGTCATGCCGGTGACGATAGAGATCATGACAGTACTTTGGAGATGGAGATCAAAGGCGCAAGATGATGATGGCCATATCATGTCACATATTTTGATTGCATATGATGTTTATCTTTTATACATCTTATTTTGCTTAGTTTAACGGTAGCATTTTAAGATGATCTCTCACTAATTATCAAGAAGTGTTCTCCCTGAGTATGCACCGTTGCGAAAGTTCTTCGTGCTGAGACACCACGTGATGATCGGGTGTGATAGGCTCTACGTTCAAATACAACTGGTGCAAAACAGTTGCACACGCGGAATACTCAGGTTATACTTGACGAGCCAAGCATATACAGATATGGCCTCGGAACACGGAGACCGAAAGGTCGAGCGTGAATCATATAGTAGATATGATCAACAAAGTGATGTTCACCATTGAAACTACTCCATCTCACGTGATGATCGGACATGGTTTAGTTGATTTGGATCACGTGATCACTTAGAGGATTAGAGGGATGTCTATCTAAGTGGGAGCTCTTAAGTAATATGATTAATTGAACTTTAATTTATCATGAACTTAGTCCTGGTAGTATTAGCATATCTATGTTGTAGATCAATAGCTCGCGTTGTTGCTTTCATATGTTTATTTTGATATGTTCCTAGAGAAAATTGTGTTGAAAGATGTTAGTAGCAATGATGCGGATTGGATCCGTGATCTGAGGATTATCCTCATTGCTGCATAGAAGAATTATGTCCTTGATGCACCGCTAGGTGACAAACCTATTGCAGGAGCAGATGCAGACGTTATGAACGTTTGGCTAGCTCAATATGATGACTACTTGATAGTTTAGTGCACCATGCTTAATAGCTTAGAATCAGGATTTCAAAGACGTTTTTGAACGTCATGGACCATATGATATGTTCCAGGAGTTGAAGTTAATATTTCAAGCAAATACCCGAGTTGAGAGATATGAAGTCTCCAACAAGTTCTATAGCTAAAAGATGGAGGAGAATCGCTCAACTAGTGAGCATGTGCTCAGATTGTCTGGGTACTACAATCACTTGAATCAAGTGGGAGTTAATCTTCCAGATAAGATAGTGATTGATACAATTCTCTAGTCACCATCACCAAGTTAGTCAAACTTCGTGATGAACTATAGTATGCAAGGGATGATGAAAACGATTCCCAAGCTCTTCGTAATGCTGAAATTGACGAAGGTAGAAATCGAGAAAAACATCAAGTGTTGATGGTAGACAAGACCACTAGTTTCAAGAAAAGGGCAGAGGGAAGAAAGGGAACTTCAAGAAGAACAACAAGCAAGTTGCTGCTCAAGTGAAGAAGCCCAAGTCTGGTCCTAAGCCTGAGACTAAGTGCTTCTACTGCAAAGGGACTGGTCACTGGGAGCGGAACTACCCCAAGTGATTGGCGGATAAGAAGGATGGCAAAGTGAACATAAGTATATTTGATATACATGTTATTGATGTGTACTTTACTAGTGTTTATAGCAACCCCTCAGTATGTGATACTAGTTCAGTTGCTAAGAGTAGTAACTCGAAACGGGAGTTGCAAAATGAACAGAGACTAGTTAAGGGTGAAGTGACGATGTGTGTTGGAAGTGGTTCCAAGATTGATATGATCATTATCGCACACTCCCTATACTTTCGGGATTAGTGTTGAACCTAAATAAGTGTTATTTGGTGTTTGCGTTGAGCATGAATATGATTTGATCATGTTTATTGCAATACGGTTATTCATTTAAGTAAGAAAATAAATTGTTGTTCTGTTTACATATATGGTTACACACCCAATGAAAATGGTTCGTTGGATCTCGATCATAGTGATACACATATTCATTGAAACCAAAAGATGCAAAGTTAATAATGATAGTGCAACTTATTTGTGGCACTGCCGTTTAGGTCATATTGGTGTAAAGCGCATGAAGAAAAATCCATGCTGATGGGATTTTGGAATCACTTGATTATGAATTAGTTGATGCTTGCGAACCATGCCTCATGGGCAAGATGACTAAGACTCCGTTCTCCAGAACAATGGAGCGAGCAACAGATTTGTTGGAAATCATACATACTGATGTATGTGGTCCGATGAATATTGAGGCTCGTGGCAGGTATCATTATTTTCTGATCTTCACAGATGATTTGAGCAGATATGAGTATATCTACTTGATGAAACACAAGTCTGAAATATTTGAAAAGTTCAAAGAATTTCAGAGTGAAGTGGAGAATCATCCTAAGAAAAATAAAAGTTTCTACGATATGATCGCAGAAGTAAAATATTTGAGTTACAAGTTTGGCCTTCGGTTAAAAACAATGTGAAATAGTTTCACTACTCACGCCACCTAGAACACCACGGTGTAATGGTGTGTCCAAATGTCATAACCGTACTTTATTAGATATGGTGCGATCTATGATGTCTCTTACCGATCTACCACTATCATTTTGGGGTTATGCATTAGAGACAGCTACATTCACGTTAAATAGGGCACCATCTAAATCCGTTGAGATGACACTGTATGAACTGTGGTTTGGCAAGAAACCAAAGTTGTCGTTTCTTGAAGTTTGGGGTTGCAATGCTTATAAGAAAAAGTTCCATCCTGATAAGCTCAAACCCAAATCGAAGAAATGTGTCTTCATAGGATACCCAAAGAAGACAGTTGGGTACACCTTCTATCACAGATCCGAAGGCAAGGCATTCGTTGCTAAGAATGGATCCTTTCTAGAGAAGGAGTTTCTCTCGAAAAAAGTGAGTGGGAGGAAAGTAGAACTTGATGAGGTAACTATACCTGCTCCCTTATTGGAAAGTAGTACATAACAGAAACCGGTTTCTGTGACACCTACACCAATTAGTGAGGAAGCTAATGATGATGATCATGAAACTTCAGAATAAGTTACTACTGAACATCGTAGATCAACCAGAGTAAGATCCGCACCAGAGTGGTACGGTAATCATGTTCTGGAAGTCATGCTACTAGATCATGATGAACCTGCGAACTATGAAGAAGCGATGGTGAGCCCAGATTCCGCAAAATGGCTTGAAGCCATGAAATCTGAGATGGGATCCATGTATGAGAACAAAGTGTGGACTTTGGTTGACTTGCCCAAAGATCGGCAAGCAATTGAGAATAAATGGATCTTCAAGAGGAAGACGGACGCTGATAGTAGTGTTACTATCTACAAAGCTAGAATTGTCGCAAAAAGGTTTTAGACAAGTTCAAGATGTTGACTACGATGAGAGTTTCTCACTCATATCTATGCTTAAGTCTATCCAAATCATGTTAGCAATTGCCGCATTTTATGAAATCTGGCAAATGGATAAACAAAGCTGCATTCCTTAATGGATTTCTTAAAAAGAGTTGTATATGATGCAACCAGAAGCTTTTGTCAATCCTAAAAGTGTTAACAAAATATGCAAGCTCCAGCGATCCATCTGTGGACTGGTGCAAGCATCTCGGAGTTGGAATATGCGCTTTGATGAGATGATCAAAGTATATAGTTTTATACAGACTTGTGGTGAAGCCTGTATTTACAAGAAAGTGAGTGGGAGCACTACAACATTTCTGACAAGTATATGTGAATGACATATTATTGATTGGAAATAATGTAGAATTATTCTGCAAAGCATAAAGGAGTGTTTGAAAGAAGTTTTTCAAAGAAAGACCTCAACGAAGCTGCTTACATATTAAGCATCAAGATCTATAGTGATAGATCAAGACGCTTGATAAGTTTTTTCAATGAGTACATACCTTGACAAGATTTTGAAGTAGTTTAAAATGGAACAGTCAAAGAAAGAGTTCTTGCCTATGTTGCAAGGTGTGAAATTGAGTAAGACTCAAAGCCAGACCACGGCAGAAGATAGAAAGAGAATGAAAGTCATTCCCTATGCCTCAGCCATAGATTCTATAAAGTATGCCATGCTGTGTACCAGATCTGTTGTATACCCTACACTGTGTTAAGCGAGGGAATACAATAATGATCTAGGAAGTAGATCACTGGACAGCGGTCAAAATTATCCTTAGTGAAATAAGGATATGTTCCTCGATTATGGACATAACAAAAGGTTCATCGTAAAGGGTTACGTCGATACAAATTATTGACACCGATCTGGATGACTCTAAGTCTCGATCTAGATACATATTGAAAGTGGGAGCAATTAGCTAGAGTAGCTCCGTGTAGAGCATTGTTGACATAGATATTTGCAAAATACTTACGGATCTGAATATAACAGACTCGTTGACTAAAATTGTCTCACAAGCAAAACATGATCACACCTTAGTACTCTTTGGGTGTTAATCACATAGCGATGTGAACTAGATTACTGACTCTAGTAAACCCTTTGGGTGTTGGTCACATATCGATGTGAACTATGGGTGTTAACCACATAAAGATGTGAACTATTGATGTTAGATCACATGGCGATGTGAACTAGATTATTGACTCTAGTGCAAGTGGGAGACTGAAGGAAATATGCCCTAGAGGCAATAATAAAGTTATTATTTATTTCCTTATTTCATGATAAATGTTTATTATTCATGCTAGAATTGTATTAACCGGAAACATAATACTTGTGTGAATACATAGACAAACTAAACGTCACTAGTATGCCTCTACTTGACTAGCTCGTTGATCGAAGATGGTTATGTTTCCTAACCATAGACATGTGTTGTCATTTGATTAACGGGATCACATCATTAGGAGAATGATGTGATTGACATGACCCATTCCATTAGCTTAGCACCCGATCGTTTAGTATGTTGCTATTGCTTTCTTCATGACTTATACATGTTCCTATGACTATGAGATTATGCAACTCCCGTTTGCCGGAGGAACACTTTGTGTGCTACCAAACGTCACAACGGAACTGGGTGATTATAAAGGAGCTCTACAGGTGTCTCCAAAGGTACATGTTGGGTTGGCGTATTTCGAGATTAGGATTTGTCACTCCGATTGTCGGAGAGGTATCTCTGGGCCCTCTCGGTAATGCACATCACATAAGCCTTGCAAGCATTGCAACTAATGAGTTAGTTGCGAGATGATGTATTACGAAACGAGTAAAGAGACTTGCCGGTAACGAGATTGAACTAGGTATTGAGATACCGATGATCGAATCTCGGGCAAGTAACATACCGATGACAAAGGGAACAACGTATGTTGTTATGCGGTCTGACCGATAAAGATCTTCGTAGAATATGTGGGAGCCAATATGAGCATCCAGGTTCCGCTATTGGTTATTGACTGGAGACGTGTCTCGGTCATGTCTACATTATTATCGAACCCGTAGGGTCCGCACGCTTAAGGTTTCGATGACAGTTATATTAGGAGTTTACGAGTTTTGATGTACCGAAGGAGTTCTGAGTCCCGGATGAGATCGGGGACATGACGAGGAGTCTCGAAATGGTCGAGACGTAAAGATCGATATATTGGACGACTATATTCGGACATCGGAAAGGTTCCGAGTGGTTCGGGTATTTTTCGGAGTACTGGAGAGTTACGGGAATACAGGGGAAGAAGTATATGGGCCTTATTGGGCTTTAGGGGAGAGGGAGAGGCAGGCTGCGCGCCCCCCCATTTACTAGTCTGAATTGGACTAGGGGGAGGGGCGGCGCCCCCTCCTTCCTTCTCTTCCCTCTTCCCCTTCCTTGTCTCCTACTCCTACTACTTGGAAGGACTCCTAGTTGTACTAGGAAAGGGGGAATCCTACTCCCGGTGGGAGTAGGACTCCCCTAGGGCGCACCATAGAGAGGGCCGGCCCTCCCCTCCTCCACTCCTTTATATACGGGGGCAGGGGGCACCCCATAGAGACAAGTTGATCTTCGTGATCGTTCTCTTAGCCGTGTGCGGTGCCCCCCTCCACCATAATCCTCGATAATATTGTAGCGGTGCTCAGGCGAAGCCCTGCGATGGTAGAACATCAAGATCGTCACCACGTCATCGTGCTGACAGAACTCTTCCCCGACACTTTGCTGGATTGGAGTCCGGGGATCGTCATCGAGCTGAACGTGTGCTAGAACTCGGAGGTGTCGTAGTTTCGGTGCTTGATCGGTCGGGCCGTGAAGACGTACGACTACATCAACCGCGTTGTGCTAACGCTTCCGCTTTCGGTCTACGAGGGTACGTAGACAACACTCTCCCCTCTCGTTTCTATGCATCACCATGATCTTGCGTGTGCGTAGGAAATTTTTGAAATTACTACGTTCCCCAACAACAAGCCCAACGGAAAGAATAGTGTCAAACACAATACCGACTTTAAGAAGAAGGGTAATAAGACCTTCAAGAAGAACAAGAAGGATGGGGGCTGCTTTACTTGTGGTTCGGTTGAACATTGGGCCAACAAGTGCCCAAACAAGTTTAAGAAGTCAAGACAGGACTCCAAGTCTGTCAACATGATTATGGGCAACAATGAGAATGGTGCATCTCGGTACGATAATTTATTTACTGTTTTTTAGTGTTTCAGCCCACCGATTGGTGGGTGGACACAGGTGCAGGTGTTCATGTGTGTGCTGACATTTCATTGTTCACTTCTTACCAGGTCACAGGACACAGGTCCGTATTGATGGGGGGTGGTGCGAGTGCTTCCGTTCATGGTGTTGGCACGGTCGATCTGAAGTGTACTTCGGGAAGGATCGTGCAGCTGAAGAACGTGCAGCATGTCCCCGCCATCAAGAAGAACCTCGTTGGTGGGTCCCTTCTATGTAGAGAAGGGTTTAAGTTGGTCTTCGAGTCTAATATATTAGTTGTTACTAAATATGGACTATTTGTTGGAAAAGGTTATGAGAGCGGAGGGATGTTCCGCCTTTCCCTCGTAGATTTTTGTAATAAAGTCGTGAACCATATTCATTTGAGTGCTAATGAACCTGAAGTTTGGCATTCACGTCTTTGTCACATTAGTTTCGGTGTTATGACGCGGCTAGCTAAGTTGGATTTAATCCTGAGTTTCACTTTAGCCAAAGGTTATAAGTGCCTTTCATGTGTGCAAGCTAAGCAACCTTGCAAGCCTCACAAGGCCGCGGAGGAGAGACACTTGGCACCATTAGAACTCATACATTCTGATCTTTGTGAGATGAATGGTGTGTTGACTAAAGGTGGAAAGAAATAGTTCATGACATTGATAGATGATTCCACTAGATTTTGCTATGTGTATCTGTTAAATACTAAAGATTAGGCTCTACACTACTTTAAAATCTATAAGGCAGACATTGAGAATCAACTTGAAAAGAAAATTAAACGAGTCTGATCAGATCGTGGTGGAGAGTACTTCTCGAGTGAGTTTGATTTCTTTTGTGTGGAACACGACATTATTCATGAGAGGACGCCTCCCTATTCACCCCAGTCAAACGGGGTTGCCGAGCAGAAAAACCATACTCTAACTGATTTGGTTAACGCCAAGTTAGATACACCGGGTTTATCCAAGGCATGGTGGGGGGAGGCTATATTGACGACATGTCATGTCCTGAATGAAGTTCCAACAAATGATAATGAGATCACTCCCTATGAGAAATGGGCAAAGAGAAGGACAACACTCTCGTACTTGCGTACTTGGGGTTGTTTGGCAAAAGTCAATGTGCAGATCCCCGAAAAGCGTAAGCTTGGACCAAAAACTGTGGACTGCGTTAATTTGGGCTACGCTAAGAACAATGTTGGCTATAGATTTCTAGTAGTGAAATCTGAGGTACCTGACCAGAAGGTCGGTACAATTATGGAGTCTAAGGATGCTACATTCTTCAAGGATATTTTTCCTATGAGAGATATGCAAAGCACTTCTAGACAGGAATCCGAGGACACACCTAAGCCTGCCGTTCCTATGAAATATTATGAACAAACACATGATGAAAATCCTGAGGAGGATGACGAGGAAACCCTTGGCAGGGGTAAGAGACAAAATACTGCAAAGACCTTTGGTGATGATTTCTTCGTGTACTTCGTGGATGATACTCCCACTTCTATTTCAGAAGCGTATGCCTCTCCAGAAGCTGATTACTGGAAGGATGCAGTTCGTAACGAGATGGATTCCATCATGGCTAACGGGACATGGGATATCACCGAATGTCCCTATGGTTGCAAACCATCATGATGTAAGTGGGTGTTCAAAAAGAAGCTTAGGCCTGATGGTACGATTGAAAAGTACAAGGCTAGGCTTGTGGCCAAGGGCTATGACCAGAAAGAAGAGAAAGATTTCTTAGATACTTATTCACCTGTGGCCAGACTGACCACCATTCGAGTATTACTGTCGTTGGCGGCCTCACATGGTCTTCTCTTCCACCAGATGGATGTTAAGGTGGCTTTTTTGAATGGAGAGCTAAACGAGGAAATCTACATGCAATAGCCAGATGGCTTTGTGATGGATGGTCAGGAGAGAAAGGTGTGTAGGTTGCTAAAATCTTTATATGGCCCGAAACAAGCACCTAAGCAATTGCATGACAGATTTAATACAACTCTGACATTTGTTGGCTTCGTTATTAATGAAGCTGCCAAATGTGTATACTATCGCCATCGTGGGGGCGTAGGAGTTATACTGTGCTAGTATGTTGATGACATACAGATATTCGGAACCAACCTGAAAGTCATTGAGGAGTTCAAGTCGTTTCTATCTCAGAACTTTGAGATGAAAGACCTTGGTGTGGCTGATGTTATCTTGAACATCAAGCTACTGAGAGATGATGTCGTTGGGATTACACTTCTACAATCCCATTATGTTGAGAAGGTGTTGAGTTGTTTTGGATATTCGGACAACACACCATCTCAAACACCATATGATCCTAGCGTGTCGATTCAAAAATTCGAAGGCACGGCTAAAGATCAATTGAGATACTCTCAAATTGCTGGTTCACTCATGTACCTAGCGAGCGCAACGAGGCCTAACATCACATTTGTTGTGAGCAAACTGAGCCGATTTGTTTCCAAACCTGGTGATGTACATTGACATGCTATTGAAAGAGTTATGTGTTATCTGAAAGGTACTATGAACTATGGACTTCACTATACCAGATACCCGTCAGTACTTGAAGGGTACAGTGATGCGAATTGGATCTCTGATGCTGATGAGATGAGGCTACAACTGGGTATATGTTTACTCTTGGAGGTCGCGCTGTTTCCTGGAAGTTTTGCAAGAAAACGATCTTAACAAGATCGACAATGGAAGCAGAATTAACAGCATTAGACACATTTGGTGTCGAAGCAGGATGGCTTCGAGATCTTTTGATGGACTTGCCATTGGTTGATAAACCGATTCTGGCTATCCTTATGAACTATGACAATCAGACTGTCATCACCAAGGTGAAGAGTTCAAAGGACAACATGAAGTCCAACAAACACATAAGAATGGGATTAAAAGCTGTTAGAAAATTAAGAAACTCTGGAGTGATAGCGTTGGAGTATGTCCATACGGCTAAGAATCTGGCAGATCCCTTTACAAAAGGGCTAGCACGTGTTGTGATAGATAGTGCATCGAGGGGGATGGGTATGAGACCCACATGAGTTGCCATGGTGGTAACCCAACCTATGTGATCGGAGATCCCGTGAAGTAGGACCTGGGAAAACAAGCCAGTGGCGAACTGAGGAGAGTAACTATACTAGCCCACTCCGTTGGAGATGCAATACTCTCAATACTGTATGGTAGGATGATTATTGTCTTAATGTGTTCCAAAGCTTATGTAAGCAAGATGCTATCCTACAGAGCGATATTTGGAGGAACACACCTATATGAGCCCGACTGCTGGTCACGGTCTATGAGATTGGGGTGATTTTGAAGGAAATATGCCCGAGAGGCAATAATAAAGTTGTTATTTTATATTTCCTTATTCATGATAAAAGTTTATTATTCATGCTAGAATTGTATTGATCGGAAATTTAAATACATGTGTGAATACATAAACAAATACCGTGTCCCTACTGAGCCTCTACTAGACTAGCTCGTTGATCAAAGATGGTTAAGGTTTCCTAACCATAGACATGTGTTGTCATTTGATAACGGGATCACATCATTAGGAGAATGATGTGATGGACAAGACCCATCCGTTAGCTTAGCATATTGATCGTTCAGTTTATTGCTATTGCTTTCTTCATGTCAAATACATATTCCTTTGACTATGAGATTATGCAACTCCTGGATACTGGAGGAATACCTTGTGTGCTATCAAACGTCACAACGTAACTGGGTGATCATTAAGATTTTCTACACGTATCTCCGAAGGTGTTTGTTGAGTTAGGCCGATAGAGCAAGGCTTTTGTTAATTGCAATTCCTCTCATTATCAATCAACATGAACATTTCCTTATATCCGAATTATTTCTTGAAATTTGTTAACAACTTTGAAATTTCAAATTATGTATAAAAATTTTGTGAACATGCACACTTTTTCCAAAATTGTTAATAAATTCCCAAATATTGATGTTGTACACAGATTGCAAGCCACATACTTTCTGTAACGTTTATCAAAATTTTTAAACAGAAATAGTTTGCATTTATGAACAAAATTCAAAATTGAATTTTTTTGAAATTCCTAAACATTTATATAATTTGTAAAAAATATTTGAAAACAATAACATTTTTTGGTATTCCAAAAATATTTAAAATTTTAAAACAGGCTTTAAAATGAATAATAAAGTTCAAAAATAAAAATGAAATTAAAGAAAAACAAAAAAATATAATAGAAAAAAATGCGCTTAGGCCTTGCCCAACCGGGCGACTGCATCGCTTCCATCGGGTATCTGTTGGGCCGGGCCAAGCATTCACTGATTTGTAAAAATTTCATCAATTCTGAAAAATAATGTTTATAATTTTTTTAAATTACGGGCTTCTTAAAAATGTTTGTAAAAGTTGAAAAGAGTTCCTGGGTATGGAAAAAAGTTCATGAATTTGAGAACAATGTTTGCAAATTTAAGAAAATCTTCACTAATTTAAATGGAAAAAAGTTCGAGTAGGCCGTTTGGGTTGGGCGGCTGGTTCTGTCTCACGTTACCTTTTTATAAATGGACCAGGTTCTTTCTAGGGCCTTGTATCACCATTCCAAGGCACCATGCAAGTTTTTTGCTTTCAACAATTCTGCATTTTCAAATAATGTTCGTGCTTTCAAAATGTGTTTGGAATTTAGAAAACAATCCTGTATTCATTTTTTACACAAACACACAAGATGTTCACGTAAATTCAAAATAAATTGGTTTTAAAATTTTGTTCATATTTTCTGATTTTTACTTGAAATTTCAAATTTCGTAGTGTGTGCCAAGATCACTACAGAGGTAGTATGTGCCAAGATGAAGCATCAACGATGCGAGTCTTTCCTAAGGACAAAA
Organism: Triticum urartu; assembly: GCF_056163025.1. Taxonomy (NCBI): domain Eukaryota; kingdom Viridiplantae; phylum Streptophyta; class Magnoliopsida; order Poales; family Poaceae; genus Triticum; species Triticum urartu. Next base: position 300,409,170 of record NC_141877.1, read on the forward strand.
CACTTGAAAACAAGAAAATTCATGTCTTATATCTGACTATCCATGAAATATACATTTAGTGCCATGAGATGCCTCCACTATAATCCGCACCATTAATGTTTGATCTGTTGGCCTAGAATAGTTTTTCTATTCTTGCACCACATGTACAGATTATATGCTAGTCACTCCCAATAAATCGAAGCTACAAGGGACACAACTACAAAAAACTGAAAAAGATACACAATAATGTATCCTAATACGGTAATATCTAATTTCCTCTATATGACTAAACGAGACAATACGACACACCCTCTTTGCACTCTGTATATCATCACTCAATCTATCTATAGGCAGTAATGCCCAAGAAAAGGCAAATGAACCGAGCCAATCCACAAGCACCCGTCCCTTTCCTCCAGTTCACTGATGGATCCAAACATCTTCCTCGCCGCGTCATGCACGATTACCTCTTCCAACACCTTCCCCTCCTCGCTGACCCTCAACGCAATCACCTGACTTCCAAACCGGCTCAGGAACGCCATGACACGCTGCACGCGTTGGGGTGGCAGCTTCATGACCAACCTCCTCAACCACGGGAAAGAGGTGGACCACTCGGCGATCTTACCTCGCTTGCCATGGAGGCCGACCCAGAAGCCGCCTCTCGGGCTCGCCTTGATGTTGTCTGGGAAGCCCGGTAGTTGCACGAGTTCCTCGAGGGTTGAGGCCTTGGGTGTCTTGAGCCAGTATCGGTGGATCTTGCAAGTTGTGGTCTCGGCGAGGAGAAGGTGGGATCCGTCTTCACTCATGAGAAGGCCGTTGGGGAATGCCAGGCCGTCGACCAAGACTTGAACCTCCTTGGTGTTAGGGTCATATTTGAGCAATCTGCCAGTGGCGTCACCGGATATGACAATGTTCAAGAACTGCCTGCAAATGAAATACAAGCCTCACTCGTTAGGTTAACTAGTAGTACTACAAATAACGATGCTTGTGTGTTTGGAATGTGAGAATTTGTCCTGATTCGTGCGGATATTCATGCACTTAAAATATGCCTAAAACTTCACCAAAGTAAGCAGAAGAACTGAAGGGGATGGCGTTACCTTCTGTGGAACCTCGTGCTGGTCTCGGTGAAGTAGACAACTCCAGTTTCCTGGTCAATCTCGACGCCGTTGGCGAAGCTGAAGGGGCTCCCAGGCTGTCCAGGCCCAATCAGCCTTGAAACGTTATCCCCGGGGCTGACCACTCTCAGCCCAAAATAAGAATCTGCGACGTACAACTCCCCAGTTTTATTGTTGAACTTGAGGCCCAGCGGGCGCCCACACTCGTGCTCCTTCATCGGGTCCTGGGATCCTCTGCAACTATCCAATCTGCAGACCACACAATTGATCAGCTTTAGTCAAACCAAATATGCTTAGCGTTAGCTATCTCGCCTTGATGTTAAGTAAATGCGGATGATGTTGATACTCAGCACTATTTCGCTTTCTCTAGGCCCATAAACTTTAATTTAGTGCTGCATTAGGAGCAGCAAAAAAAAATGATCATCCCGAGAAGATCGGCGTAGTTAAGATGTCAAAGTTCATTCGTGTAGTAGGGCATGTACAATGGTTGATAAGACAATCTTATCTTAAGTCTTGCATGTAATTTAGATATGACAAAAAAGCATGTTCTACAATGGGTCATCTCTTAGCCTTATCTCCAATAACTAGCTATTCCTAAAAATATGGTGAGACATATTATGCTAAGAGATCACCTCTTGCCTTCTCTTAAATAAGAGAAGACAAGCTTTTTTTTATAATTTCTCTCTCCTCCAGCTCATCATTTATCCTACATGGCATTGCTAAGATAGAACCATTGTACATGCCCGTAGTTCCTTTCTGACAAAATAAAAACGAGTTTCTCTCTGACGGTTGCAAGTTGCAACTAACCTGAAATTTAAAGGTTGTCGTGTTGTTACTCGTCCCCTACATTCTCATCAGAATGCAAACATACCAGACTACAGTACTACACACGTGATACACACGCAGTACTTTGTTGTTCTACCAGTCATGATTTATGGGGGTACGCTAGCTATCTGAATTTCTGACATGATCGGATCAAGATGTTGCTTAAAAGCAGTGTAGATAAATCGTTTTATTGTTATAAGAAGATATTTCCAAATTCAGGAGAAGTGTATAATTTCAAGGGATGTGATCGTCTGTTTTTGCTTTCTTGTCAGAAATGACATTTTGGATTCTCTGCAGGTACAATTCTCTGTGTATCTACGTTAATCGCCTCTGGCCTCCATTTTTGAAAAGAAAATTCGCATGTGATCCACGATATAGTAGGAGCATCTATCTGTCCTGTCAGTAGTCAGTCGCCCCGGGAAAAATCTGGATCCAATTGGTAGTTTGCCACGGGTGTCGGAGACAGGACAGGGAGGGTAGCTACGTCAGACGGTGATTGCCTTTTTGCCTTGTGGTGAAGAAGATAACAACAGTGCAGCATTTGGTTGCTTGTCCGCGCGTGGAGCCATCCACAATTCTGTCTCCGGCGGGTAGCGCGGCAAAAGCAGGAGCAGCCATACTGTGACGTGACACCATTACCAAACGATTTAGCTAACCAGCGGTTCTAATTAATCGTAGTCGCCGTAGTAGTACGTAGTACAACGTCGGTTTCCGATCGAGCGGCGTGCCGTCCGTCAATCAGAGAGTTAATTATAGTCGAAGGAATGAACTGACACCTCTACTGAGTTGATCAGAACTGGATCGCGCAAAGCACCATCACTGAACTGCTAATTCGTCTACTTTGAGGAGGATCATGCAACCCATGCAGATGCAGTATGGAATCGGAGAAGCAAGGAGACACGGTAGTGCGAAGGCTTACAGCTCTGGCGCGGCGGCGGAGGAGTGGTCGACCCAGCGGCCCTCCTCCGGGAGCCACCGGATGACCCTCCCGTCCGACACGCCCGCGTAGGGGCCCTCGCCGCCCACGCCGAACGCCACGCTCTCCGGCCCCGCGGCGCCGCCGTCCACGGGGATCAGCTCCACGTCGCGTATCTCCACCACCTCCCGCACGTCGCCGTGCAGTGGCGATGACGACAGGAGCGCCGCCGCCAGCGCCAGCGCCACGGCGACCGCCACGAGCCTGCAGCTGACGGTCATCATGTGGTCGCGAGCCACGTACGCGGCGATACCACGATCGATGGAACGCGGGGGAATATAGATGACGCCGGGCGACAAGGGCTTATATATGGCCGCCTGACACGGCGACGGCCACGCTAGTTTGAACGGATTTAAAGGGAAGGGATGAGACCTGGAGTCCTACGCGTCGTATTCGTACACGATGCAGTATAGTATGTCTGGTGCTCTGGTCTCGTCTCGTCGTCTTTCGTGTATGGCACTCCCTTGGCAGGTGGGACGGACGGTGGTCACGGTGCCCAGATTCCTAGAGGAGACGACGAGACTTCGGTGGCGCGCACGTCACTTATCCCCGGAGACGCGGGGAGCACACACGCATGACACACACCCAAACCCATGTCACTTTCGTGCAATTGAGTAAAGTCTGATTTAATCCTGAGGTCGGAAAGCTCGCCCGTAAATGAATCCTCACCTTCAAATCTCTCTAAATAGGCTTTAGTCCCATTTTATATAAAAAGCAACAACCATAAAAGTACAAAGGCGGATAATGCAAGATGATGGTGTAGCCCTCTTATAAAGCCGATCCCATGATGATCAGATAACGCAGAACGCACGCGACCACGCTACCGGCAAAGAGCACACCAAGATCTGAACACAGCCCACGTGATGACCTAGCACACCTAAGATCCACGACAATGCCCCCAAGAGACCACTACCGAGTCCACAGTGGACAAAGGTCTTCACCCTTAGCCCTGACACGAAGAGAAGAACCACGACGACGTCTTCAAGAAGAGCGTGACACCCATAGTCTTTCGCTCGGCAAGTCACCCGTTCCACAACGAGTCAGCCAGGACGAAAGTGACCAGGTCAGATCCCAAGATCCGGACCAGGGCGTCACCCGAGGACAGAGAGCGTGCGCGAGCCACCCACCGCAACACCTCTCGCCGCCCACACAAACCAGAAGGAGAACCACCACCGCCGCGATGATGCCCGCCGGAGAGCAACCATGCGCACCGCCATCTGAGGCCGCCGCCCCGGCATCCCTGTCGCCATACACCATACACCGCTCATTTCATAATGCACTCAACCACAATAGGAAAAGCAGAGGCACCCCATCTACTCCTAGCCTGACATCAGTCACCGAGTCTGGGTAGGCACCTTCATCGTAGGAGGCACCCACGCCCGCATCTCCAGCCAATCCCGATGGACCGGGGAGGGGGGGAGGGGGGGGGGGACACAACTTCATGATTGCCGACGACCGTCGACAAGCAAGCCCCAAGCCCTCGGCCCAAGCGAGCTCGCACGACGCCTTGTCCGTGGTCACCGACGTGAATGCACGGACCGACGCAACGATACCACGACCGCCACCATCGACCACCTTACCCACGAGGAGAGCACGAGCACCACCCGCGAGCAAAACCCTGGTCAAGTTTGACCTCACCTACCCGAAGCACAAGCTTCGATCCGCCCCGACCCCCTATCTGACCCGCCCGAGCACAAACCCAAGATCTGGACTTCCCCTGTTGTGCATGCGGCCGGCACCACCGGCACCCGCCCAACAACCCGCGCACCGTTGATACAAACCCCGAAGAAGGTGGTCGGCAGCATCACCATGCGCTGCCTGCCGAACCACGGTGCCGCATGCTGGTGCACCATTAGCATTGTCAGCTCCTGCATAGACCCGCTCCACCTTGTGATACCACCATGGATCCGGCCGACCCCGAGCTAGGCAGAGTCCCAGCCAAGCGTCGCCACCACGGATGGGAGCACCAGCACCCGCCCTCCCCACCAATGCCAAGGCAACACGTCGCACCACCACCACCCTCCAGGGCTACCGGATGGAACACTGGCGCCAACAACCACTACCATCGATCAGATCTGGGCAAGTGATGCCAGATCTGCCACCAGCTTGACCCCAACCCGTGCCCGGGTGGACAATAGTGAGGTGCCGCGCAACAGGGGCAGGGCCTCGCCGGACGGGCCACCACAACGCCTGAGGGAGGGAGCCGACACTAGTAGAAAATAGGGCTTTGGTTTGGGCCTGGCCAGCCCATTAGTCCCGGTTCAGTCACGAACCGGGACCCATGGGGGCATACGTCCCGGTTCGTGAGCCCAGGGGGCCGGCCGGGGCCTCATGGGCATTGGTCCCGGTTCGTATGGATCCATTTGCCCGGTTCCTGGCACGAATCAGGACCAATGGGCCTCGCTCCTGGCCCACATACATTGGTCCCGGTTTGTGGCAAGAACCGGGATAGAAGGGGGAGCTTTAGTCCCGGTTCCAGTCACGAACCGGGACAAATGAGTTGCCTATATATACCCCCTCGCCATAGCAGAGCACTCCACAGTGCTCTGTTTTTTCTGGCGGCGAGGGGAGGGCATTTGGGTGCTCTAGCTCACCTCCAATGCACATGAGGTGTTCGATGAAATGCCCAAGCCACGCTAGTTAAGTTTTCTTCTCTCGAAGCTCGATCTCCAAGCTCCATTTTCCCTGAGATTTGCATAGGTTTAGTGGTCCGTCACGTCCCGTCCCCGCCTTCACCGCCGTCGATCGCCCGCGCTGATCTCGTCGCCGGCACCACCGTGGTGAGCCTCTTGTTCTTATCTTCTTTCTGAAAGAAAAACAACTCTTACTTTAGATAGATACTTGTCTAATTTTCTTACTTTTGAAACACATAATTATATATAATGCACGCAGATGAACCGACAATGGATGTACAGTGACAGACACACCTCCGAGTACATTAAGGGCCTGCATAATTTTCTCGAAATGGCTGAGGCAAACAAGCAGAATGGTTTTATGTGTTGTCCATGCCCTATATGTGGGAATATGAAGTCTTACTCTGACCAGAAAATCCTTCACACCCACCTGCTTTATAAGGGTTTCATGCCACACTATAATGTTTGGACGAAGCACGGAGAAATAGGGGTTATGATGGAAGACAACGAAGAAGAAGATGACGATGAAAACTATGTGCCCCCTGAATACCGTGATGCTGCAACAGGGGAAGCTGCTGAAGATCAAGAGGAACCAGACGATGTGCCCAATGATGATGATCTCCGCCGGGTCATTGTTGATGCAAGGACATAGTGCAAAAGTCAAAAGGAGAAGCTGAAGTTCGATCCCATGTTAGAGGATCACAAAAAAGGTTGTGCCCCAATTGCGAAGATGGCAACACGAAGCTCGGTAGCGTACTGGAATTGCTGCAGTGGAAGGCAGAGAATGCTATGTGTGATAAAGGATTTGAGAAGCTACTGAAAATATTGAAGAAGAAGCTTCCAAATGATAATGAATTGTCAGATAGTACGTATGCAGCAAAGAAGGTCGTATGCCCTCTAGGATTGGAGGTGCTGAAGATACATGCATGCCCTAATGACTGCATCCTCTACCGCGGTGCGTACGAGGATTTGAACGCATGCCCGGTATGCGGTGCATTGTAGTATAAGATCAGACGAGATGACCCTGGTGATGTTGACGGCGAGCCCCCCAGGAAGAGGGTTCCTGCGAAGGTGATGTGGTATGCTCCTATAATACCATGGTTGAAACGTCTGTTCAGAAATGAAGAGCATGCCAAGTTGATGCGATGGCACAGAGAGGACCGTAAGAAAGATGGGAAGTTGAGAGCACCCGCTGATGGGTCGCAGTGGAGAAAAATCAAGAGAAAGTACTGGTCTGAGTTTGCAGGTGACCCGAGGAACGTATGGTTTGGCTTAAGCGTGGATGGCATTAATCCTTTCGGGGAGCAGAGCAGCAATCACAACACCTGGCCCATGACTCTATGTATGTATAACCTTCCTCCTTGGATGTGCATGAAGCGAAAGTTCATTATGATGCCAGTTCTCATCCAAGGCCCTAAGCAACCCGGCAACGACATTGATGTGTACCTAAGACCATTAGTTGAAGAACTTTTACAGATGTGGAATGGAAACGGTGTACGTGTGTGGGATGAGCACAAGCATGAGGAATTTAACCTGCACGTGTTGCTGTTTGTAACCATCCACAACTGGCCCGCTCTCAGTAACCTTTCAGGACAGACAAACAAGGGATACCACGCATGCACGCACTATTTAGCTGACACCGAAAGTATATACCTGGACAAATGCAGGAAGAATGTGTACCTGGGCCATCGTCGATTTCTTCCGACCAACCATCAATGTGAAAGAAAGGCAAGCATTTCAAAGGCGAGGTAGATCACCGGAAGAAGCCCGCCATGCGTATCGGTGATCACGCACTTGCTATGGTCAATGATTTACACGTAATCTTTGGAAAGGGTCCCGGCGGACTATCTGTTCCGAATGACGCTGAGGGACACACACCCATGTGGAAGAAGAAATATGTATTTTGGGACCTACCCTACTGGAAAGAGCTAGAGGTTCACTCTTCAATCGACGTGATGCACATGACGAAGAACCTTTGCGTGAACCTGCTAGGCTTCTTGGGCATGTATGGGAAGACAAAAGTTACACCTGAGGGACGGGAGGACCTGCAACGTTTGCACGAAAAAGACGGCATGCCTCCAAAGCAGTATGAAGGTCCTGCCAGCTACGCTCTTACCAAAGAAGAGAAGGAAATATTCTTTGAATGCCTGCTCAGTATGAAGGTCCCGTCTGGCTTCTCGTCGAATATAAAGGGAATAATAAATATGCCAGAGAAAAAGTTCCAGAACCTAAAGTATCATGACTGCCACGTGATTATGACGCAACTGCTTCCGGTTGCATTGAGGGGGCTTCTACCGTAAAACGTCCGATTAGCCATTGTGAAGCTATGTGCATTCCTCAATGCAATCTCTGATACGTCTCCAACGTATCTATAATTTTTGATTGCTCCAAGCTACTTTATCTATTGTTTTGGACTATATTGGGCTTTATTTTCCACTTTTATATTATTTTTGGGACTAACCTATTAACCGGAGGCCTAGCCCAGATTGCTGTTTTTTTTGCCTATTTCAGTATTTCGAGGAAACAGAATATCAAACGGAGTCCAAACGGAATGAAACCTTCGGGAACGTGATCTTCTCACTGAACGTGATCTAGGAGACTTGGACCCTACTCCAAGAAGTTTCCGGGGAGGTCACGAGGGTGGAGGGCGCCCCCCTGGGCGCGCCCTCCTGCCTCGTGGGCCCCTCGGAGCTCCACCGACGTGCTCCTTCCTCCTATATATACCTACGTACCCCCATTAGACCAGAGGGAGCCAAAAACCTAATTCCACTGCCACAACTTCCTGTATCCACGAGATCCCATCTTGGGGCCTGTTCCGGAGCTCCGCCGGAGAGGGCATCCGTCACGGAGGGCTTCTACATCAACACCATAGCCCTTCCAATGAAGTGTGAGTAGTTTACTTCAGACCTTCGGGTCCATAGCTAGTAGCTAGATGGCTTCTTCTCTCTTTTTGGATCTCAATACAATGTTCTCCCCCTCTCTCGTGGAGATCTATTCGATGTAATCTTCTTTTTGCGGTGTGTTTGTTGAGACCGATGAATTGTGGGTTTATGATCCAACTTATCTATGAATAATATTTGAATCTTCTCTGAATTCTTTTATGTATGATTGAGTTATCTTTGCAAGTCTCTTTGAATTATCCGTTTGGTTTGGCCAACTAGATTGGTAGTTCTTGCAATGGGAGAAGTGCTTAGATTTGGGTTCAATCTTGCGGTGTCCTTACTCAGTGACAAAAAGAGTTGCAAGGCACGTATTGTATTGTTGCCATCGAGGATAACAAGATGGGGTATTTATCATATTGAATGAATTTATTCCTCTACATCATGTCATCTTGCTTAAGGCGTTACTCTATTTTTAACTTAATACTCTAGACATGCTGGATAGCGGTCGATGAGTGGAGTAATAGTAGTAGATGCAGGCAGGAGTCGGTCTACTTGTCACGGACGTGATGCCTATATACATTATCATACCTAGATAACCTCATAACTATGCTCAATTCTATCAATTGCTCAACAGTAATTTGTTCACCCACCGTAGAATATCTATGCTCTTGAGAGAAGCCACTAGTGAAACCTATGGCCCCCGGGTCTATTCTCATCATATCAATCTCCATTACTTTATTTTACTTGTTTTGCTTTTACTTTTCACTTTGCATCTTTATACCAAAAATACCAAAAATATTATCTCTATCAGATCTCACTCTCGTAAGTGACCGTGAAGGGATTGACAACCCCTAAGCGTTGGTTGCGAGTTGCTACCGTTTTGTGCAGGTACGAGGGACTTGCGCGTGACCTCCTACTGGATTGATACCTTGGTTCTCAAAAACCGAGGGAAATACTTACGCTACTATGCTGCATCACCCCCTCCTCTTCGGGGAAAACCAACGCTAGCTCGAGACATAGCAATCTCTCAGAAGGTGATCGATCTAGAAATCATACCAAGGCTAAGGAGTGATGTGGCGCAATGTCTTGTCAGTTTCGAGCTGGTGTTCCCACCATCCTTCTTCAATATCATGATGCACGTCCTAGTTCATCTAGTCGACGAGATTGTCATTCTGGGCCCCGTATTTCTACACAATATGTTCCCCTTTGAGAGGTTCACGGGAGTCCTAAAGAAATATGTCCGTAACCGCGCTAGGCCAGAAGGAAGCATCTCCATGGGCCATCAAACAGAGGATGTCATTGGGTTTTGTGTTGACTTCATTCCTGGCCTTAAGAAGATAGGTCTCCCTATATCGTGGTATGAGGGGGGACTGACTGGAAAATGCACGCTTGGAGGTGACTAAATAATATGTAGGGACGGACATTCTTGATCTCAAGCACACTACACAGTTCTACAGAACTCTACCTTGGTGACCCCGTATGTCGATGAACACAAGAACAGTCTGCGCTCCGAACACCCGGAGCAGTGTGACAACTGGATTACATGTGAACACATCAGAACTTTCGGCAATTGGTTGGAAACACATCTCAGAGGTGACAACACTATTTGTGATGAGTTGTACTCATTGTCCAAGGGACCATCTTCGACTGTATTGACTTATAAAGGATACGAGATAAATGGGAATACATTTTACACGATCGCCCAAGATCAAAAGAGCACCAACCAAAATAGCGGTGTTCGCTTTGATGCAGCAACCAACAGGGGAAAGGACACATATTATGGTTACATAGTGGACATATGGGAACTTGACTACGGACATGATTTTAATGTCCCTTTGTTTAAGTGCAAATGGGTCAACCTGTCAGGAGGCGGGGTACAGGTAGACCCACAATACGGAATGACAACAATGGATCTGAACAATCTTGGGTACACTGACGAACCGGTCGTCCTAGCCAATGATGTGGCGCAGGTTTTCTATGTGAAGGACATGTAACGCCCCGAGACCGATGCGCCATGTGTCTTCCAGTTATTCGCCGTCGTTGCCATGTCATTTGTTTGCGTGTTGCATTCTTTTCATGTCATCATGTGCATTGCAACATCATGTTTTCAAAACTTGCATCCGTCCGGGTTTCCCAGTTCCGTCCGTTGTCCGTTCTGAGTCCAGACACACTTGCATGCGCCCGCGGCATGTCCGAAATAGTATTGTAAAAGTGGCTGAAAAATGTTCTCGGAATGGGTTGAAAGTTGGCACGTGGTGTTGTTATGTTGTAGGTAGGCCGCCTGCCAAGTTTCATCGCATTCGGGGTTCGTTTGATAGCCCAACGGATAACTATAGCGACATTATAGTCGGTCAAACGTCGGACGTTTTCGGTCTCCGGAAACAGTCGCCGGGTCTCTCTCTCTTCTCTTCTCTCATTCCAAAGCTTCCTGCACAGTCCGCTGACAACCGTCAGACCCCGAAACCCTCTCGGCACAGTGCATCGAACCCCTCACGTGCGCGTCCGAGACTGTCCCGAACCCGACCCGCTCTGCTGTTACCAACGGGTCCGGATCATCCCTAAACATCTATAAAATATCATCGTTTTATTTATTGGACTCTTTGGCATATTTATTCTCGTCCGTCGGATTTCGATCTGATGATCTAAATCCCTCTCCTTTCACCTACCTACTATATATATCTAGACAACCCACCTAATTTCTAGGGATCCTCCTAGCCGCCGCCACTATCTTCCTCGGGATCCAGATCCACCAACTCTACCTCGTTTTCCCAAGTGAGCCAACCACCACATCGCAGCCGCTCGAATCCCGCAGCGCCCCTCCTTCCCTTGCCTGAGCGATGCCTCGTCCCTGGCCCCCTCCTCGCCTCGCCGTCCGTCGACGAACGCCGCCGCTGGCAACCACCAGGCCAGTCCCTCGTGCGTTGCCCCTATTCCTTTTCTTTTCTTCTCCGCGTCCCTAATCAACTCCCTCTTGTTTCTCTGTTAAGGAAACCGCCATGGATGCCCGAACCCGACGGCAACCTCAATCTTCAGGCCACCCGGACGGGCCCCTGCTTCCTCGACCGCCTGACCCCCTCATGCCCGAGCCGCACAGGAGACGAGCGCCCCGCTGCAGCGCTCGACCCCGCGCTCGTCTTCCCGCTCGTCTCTGCTGCCTGCATCTGCGCCACCCTTGCGTCACCGAGTAAGCTGAACCTCGCCGCCCCGCCATGCTCTGGAGCCGCGGCGCCTGCTCGTCCTCAAGGTCGCCGGCGAGCGTCCCGCCAAGCCCTTGCCTTCCTTCGCGCATTCCCTGTTGCATGAGTCGCCGTGCCAAGTTCCGCCGCTGCCGCTGTTTTCCTTTGCTTCATCAGGACACGAGCTCCTTTGTCTTCCCTGCGTCGTCGAGCGCCATCGCCCGCTGTAGCCGTCGTTTCGATCCAGGCGGGATCGAGCCCGATGACGACGACCAGCGCCTTGTCCCGCTCCTCGCGATGCCCCGTCGCCGTTCCCTGCCATGGACGCGTCCCACTCCCCTGCAGCTTGCGGCGACCGCCCTGAACGTCGCCGGCCACCTCCAGCTCCAGCCACTGGGACCCGAGCCGCGCCGGATCCGCCCCGCCTGCACCTCACCGGCCTTCTCTAGAGCCCGCTGCCGCTCGAGACCGCCGCGCCTCTGCTTCCCCTGCATCGGCCACTGCCTCCCCTCCTTCTACGTGAGCACGCAGGGACGAGGACGACCAGCGCCCGCGTTGACTTCCCGGTCGCAAGCTGCCAGCCCGCTGAGTCCCTCCCTCAAGGCCCATCCTCCCCGGCCCTTTCACGCGAAGCCAGCCCACTGTGAGCAGCCGCCCTAACCCCCACTATGCACGGTTGGGCCAGCCAGTTTCGGCCCAACTCCTATTTTTTTCAGTGGACAATTTAGATAATATTCCAGAGATAGCAGTTTTTGCGGAAAACCCCCTAGACTTCATGCATCTAATAACTAATTTACCGTGCATCGGATCTAAATAAATTATATATTAAACTTGCTTAGAATTTTGTCTAGTTTCATAATATCCAACTTTCATCTATGTTTGAAATGTTTAAAATGCTTTTTGATTAAATTTGCTCCTATGTCATGTTAAAATGCTTTAATTCATAACTAAATAACCGTAACTCAGAATTTAATAAACTTTATATGTAAATGGGGTGGGAAAAATGCCTAGTTTATCATGGTTCACTTTCTTTGCATGTTTAATAACCCTAAAATTGTGTTTAGGGCAGAACAACACCAATTCCATTAACATGCACATGAGGACTTTTTCGGACTTGTTGTTTGTTGTTCCGGCCTCATTTAAACTTGCCTAGATAGGTAGTTTTGTTGTGCTTCACCCCTTTCCATGTTAATCAACATTTAATATTGTTGGGTACATAAACGAGATCAAACTAAATAACTTGTCGTGGTGTCAATATGCACCGTTGCATATTGAGCTCCACTTAATTTGTAGGATTGCTTATGCACTTTTGCCATGACATGCTTCATTAAACCGGACATGCATCATACTTGGTTGTGCATCATGCCATGTTCATGTGTTGGTTGTTTACTATGTTGTTTGCTTCTTTCCGGGTTGCTCCTCGCGTTACCTTCGGTTTCGTTCCGGAGCGGTGAGTTTTGGTTCGACTACGTCCGCTTTGTCTTCTTCATGGACTTGTTCTTCTTCCTTGCGGGATCTCAGGCAAGATGACCATACCCTCGAAATCACTTCTATCTTTGCTTGCTAGATGCTCGCTCTTTTGCTATGCCTATGCTGCGATACCTACCACTTGCTTATCATGCCTCCCATGTTGTTAAACCAAGCCTCTAACCCACCTTGTCCTAGCAAACCGTTGTTTGGCTATGTTACCGCTTTGCTCAGCCCCTCTTATAGCGTTGTTAGTTGCAGGTGAAGATTGAAGTTTGTTCCTTGTTGGAACATGGAGATGTTGTTCCTTGTTGGAACATGTTTACTTGTTGGGATATCACAATATCTCTTATTTAAATTAATGCATCTATATACTTGGTAAAGGATGGAAGGCTCGGCCTTATGCCTGGTGTTTTGTTCCACTCTTGCCGCCCTAGTTTCCGTCATATCGGTGTTATGTTCCCGGATTTTGCATTCCTTACACGGTTGGGCTATCATGGGAACCCCTTGACAGTTCGCCTTGAATAAAACTCCTCCAGCAATGCCCAACCTTGGTTTTGCCATTTGCCACCTAGCCTTTTATTTCCCTTGGGTTCTGCAGACTCAAGGGTCATATTATTTAAACCCCCCTGGGCCAGTGCTCCTCTGAGTGTTGGTCCGACCGAGCAGACTGCGGGGCCACCTCGGGGCAACTTGAGGTTTGGTTTTACTCGTAGGATGTCTCATCTGAGTGTGCCCTGAGAACGAGATATGTGCAGCTCCTATCGGGATTTGTCGGCACATTCGGGCGGTGTTGCTGGACTTGTTTTATCTTTGTCGAAGTTGTCTTGTAGAACCGGGATACCGAGTCTGATCGGAAGGTCTCGGGAGAAGGTTTATCCTTCGTTGACCGCGAGAGCTTGTGATGGGCTAAGTTGGGACACCCTGCAGGGATTTGAACTTTTGAAAGCCGTGCCCGCGGTTATGGGCAGATGGGAATTTGTTAACGTCCGGTTGTAGAAAACCTGAAGGATGATTTGTTAATCTTGTAGTGCTCTATCCATCCCAGTCTTTGTTTGCAATTTTGGAGCACCCTAGCTTGAGTCAATCGAGCTCTACTTTTGCTATTTCGTGAATCTGGGCAGATTGTGTACTTGTTAGCGATTTTGCCGAGGATGTTCTAGTTGATCCGTGCATGCTATGCTATTGTTCTTGCCATGTCTAGCTTGTAAAATGTTTATTCTTGATGGGTGTATGCTTAGTTTGTCGTGCCTTTCTCTGTAGTGAGTGCATCGAGCTCGCAAACATGCCTACGCGCTATCATATTTGCATGTTCCAGTTTTTCTCTAAGTCTGTAACTTGATTATGTTTTTGCCATGTTCACATGCTTGCAATTGTATTTTCTGATCCCTTTTGGCTCAAGGTCACTAAGGGACTTTTGTTAAGCTCTTTGAGTAGCTCCATGCCATGCTTTACTTTGACATGTTCAGTTCCTGTAGCATATAGTTTTCAAGCTTCAAAGTGTGCTACCTGATCTGAAATTCCAGACAAGTGTTAATTTCACTAAGTCTGAAATCTGTTTGCCAAATGCATTTTTGCCATGCTTGTTTGAACCTGTTAATGGATGAATTGGCCGTAGCTCAGTGTTCCTCTTTTGTCAAGCATCATGTATGGATCCCTGCCATGTATTTTGTTGTCATGTTTGAGTGCTGTAGCATGTTCATCTTGTTGCATTTAGATGGCTACCTGCTGTATATCGCAGACCGGTGCCATATTTGAATTGCTTGCCATTTCCAAACCGTGACTCTGATTCCGGCGTTCTTTATATCGTTTTCAAGAGATTTCACCTCACCTTTCCAGTGGCACACTTGGATTCCCAAGTTGAGGCCAGGTTCATTCATTCCTTGTCAAATCATGCATATGCATCGCATATCGCATCCCGCATATCATACCATGTTCATGTGTTGGTTGTTTACTATGTTGTGTGCTTCTTTTCGGTGTTTGCTTCTTCGTGTTGGTTCCGGTAACGTCGCGTTTGTGAGGACCCGTTCATCTACGTCCGTTTGTCTTCTTCATGGACTCGTTCTTCTTCCTTGCAGGATTTCAGGCAAGATGACCATACCCTCAAAATCACTTCTATCTTTGCTTGCTAGTTGCTCGCTCTTTTGCTATGACTATGCTGCGATACCTACCACTTGCTTATCATGCCTCCTATATTGTTGAACCAAGCCTCTAACCCACCTTGTCCTAGCAAACCGTTGTCTGGCTATGTTACCGCTTTGCTCAGCCCCTCTTATAGCGTTATTAGTTGCAGGTGAAGATTCAAGTTTGTTCCTTGTTGGAACATGGAAAATGTTGTTCCTTGTTGGAACATGTTTACTTGTTGGGATATCACAATATATCTTATTTAATTAATGCATCTATATACTTGGTAAAGGGTGGAATGCTCGGCCTTATGCCTGGTGTTTTGTTCCACTCTTGCCGTCCTAGTTCCGTCATATCGGTGTTATGTTCCCGGATTTTGCGTTCCTTACGCGGTTGGGTAATAATGGGAACCCCTTGACAGTTCGCCTTGAATAAAACTCCTCCAGCAAGGCCCAACCTTGGTTTTACCATTCGCCACCTAGCCTTTTTCCCTTGGGAGTCGCGCATCCCGAGGGTCATCTTTATTTTAACCCCCCCAGGCCAGTGCTTGTCTAAGTGTTGGTCCGAACTAGAGTCCTTTGCAGCGCCACCTCGGGGAAACTTGAGGGCTGATTTTAGTTGTACGGAGCGCTTATCCGGTGTTGCCCTGAGAACGAGATATGTGCAGCTCCTATCAGGATGGCGGCGCATCGGGCGGTCTTGCTGGTCTTGTTTTACCTGTCGAAATGTCTTGTAACCGGGATTCCGAGCCTGATCGGGTCTTCCTGCTAGAAGGAATATCCTTCGTTGACTATGAGAGCTTGTGATGGTCTAAGTTGGGACACCCCTGCAGGGATATGATCTTTCGAAAGCGTGCCCGCGGTTATGGGCAGATGGGAATTTGTTAATGTCCGGTTGTAGAAAACCTGAAGTTGACCTTAATTAAAATACATCAACCACGTGTGTTACCGTGATGGTCTCTTCTCGGCGGGGTCCGGGAAGTGAACACGGTGTTGGAGTAATGCTTGACGTAGGTTGTTCCAGGATCACTTCTTGATCATAGTTGTTCGACCGTGCTTTTTTCCTTCTCTTCTCGCTCTCATTTGCGTATGTTAGCCACCATATATGCTAGTCGCTTGCTGCAGCTCCACCTCATTCCTTTACCTTACCCATAAGCTTAAATAGTCTTGATCGCGAGGGTGCGAGATTGCTGAGTCCCCGTGGCTCACAGATACTCCCAAAACCAGCTTGCAGGTGCCGTTGAACCGTGTAGATGACGCAACCAAGCTCAAGGAGGAGCTCGGTGAAGATCTTGCCCTTTGTGTTGTTTCATTCTAGTTGATCAGTAGTGGAGCCCAGTTGGGGTCGATCGGGGATCTGTGTAGCATTTGGGGTAGTCTTCTTTTATTTTGGCTCCGTAGTTGGGCCCTGATTGTATTTGGATGATGTAATGCTTTATTCATGTATTTGTGTGAAGTGGCGATTGTAAGCCAACTATGTATCTTTTCCCTTATTGTATTACATGGGTTGTTTGTGAAGATTACCTCACTTGCGACATTGCTTTCAATGCGGTTATGCCTCTAAGTCGTGCTTCGACATGTGGGAGATATAGCCGCATCGAGGGCGTTACAAGTTGGTATCAGAGCCTTCCCCGACCTTAGGAGCCCCCCTGCTTGATCGAATAGCTGGCGTTGTTGAGTCTAGAAAAATGTTTTGAGTCATTTAGGATTATATATATCAAAGAGTTAGGAATTCTTTTTACTCCTCAGTCCCTTCGTCGCTCTGGTGAGGCATCCTGACGTAGAGTTTTGACTCTTCTCTTCTCAAATTTCACTAATTTTTTTAGTATCACGCGGGTATCTTGGAATCGTTCCGATGGTTTTGTGACGAGAACATTGTTCTTGGTGCCTCTTGTCATTTAGGGGTTGTGGCAGCGTCCCGGGGAGTTGAGCTCCGAGGTGTTGTCGTCACAATTTTATCGTTGCAGTTCTGGAATACCTGAGTTTAGTTTCGTCGACATCGAAAATCTCTTTTATGCAGTTGTTGGTGAGATAACCTCGACGCCACCCAGTACTGGGGCGGGAGTTCGGGAGTATTGCCATAACTCGTATAACGGATGCTTTTCGAAGGTTGAGGTAGACGATTTCCGAAGGTTTCTTGGTTATGTGTTGAAGGATGGATATAGCTGGATGTAGGATTTGCTAGTTTGGGTGAGATATTATGCTTCCCCTGTATCCCCAACACCTGATTGCATAACCGGAAAATTTCGGGAGTTTATAAGTGGGAATTCAAGTAGCTCTTAGGATATCTTTTCGACAGATGTATGATACGAAATTGGGGTTCGACGTCTAGTGGTCCGCCTATTCACGGTCGGTTTTACAGTGGTCTTGTTGTGTCTTAAAGAGTCATTGGCTATGCCGACTCAGGGACGCTTCGTATGTCATGTGCACTGCCTTGTACATGATGGTGCTGTATGATCGAGCCCGTGTAGGCCCCACCACGAAAACTTCGGACGAAATCTCTATCATATGTTTGTTCCGGCTTATTCTGCAAGCCAATCCTTCGTTTTGATTTTGAGTTGTGGTATTCGAGTTGCTTCGAAGTCAAATGTTGATTCCATACCTGTTCCTAAGCGGCGTTCTCATACTCCGATGTGATTACCAATCCTTTTTGGTCATCGAGATTGTCTTGCCAACCCTTTTCAACCGGTGTGCTTCTCTTCAAGCGGATTCGCCCATTTGCAACATCCGCAAGATCTGGTATCAATTCTTCTCAACGGTGCTTGTTTCATTCGTCTCCAAGTTGCCTTTGTTTTTCCCACCCTCCCACCCTTTTTCTTCAAGGACTCAAATTTCTTATTAAAGTATCCTTTTATTGATGGGAAATCTCTCCATTCTTTTCCGTCAATGTCTTTATCCGTTGATTCTCAGGAAGATGTTAACGAAGCTTCAAGTTCGTCTCTCGTCACTCATTTTCTTCTCCGGTGGATTCAATTCAAGCTTTTGGTGTTGATCACATCCTTTTCCTCGTTTCAAATGTGTTCTTATGCCGGTGCACCTCTTAATCTTCCCCGCTTGCTATTCTACTGTTCCGGAGTGCTCAAGATATATCAATAGGCTTGTCTTGTCATTCAAGATCCGTCCAACCTATTTCGAGGTTGTTATCTCAATTCAAGCCATTTAATTCAACCGGTGCAATCTTTCTTTTAAATCGTTCAATGGTGTATCTTTTGAGTGGGCCTTAACCAACAGGTCTTTTCCCAGGATCTTACCTGACTTTTCCATTTCTCTCTTTTCCTTCCGGAGGCTTTGTGTTGTGGCTCTCTTCAACCCTTATTCTTGTTCTTGTCAGGACCTTGTTCTTTTCGTGCTTATCCAATTAACCGGAGTGTTGTGCCCTTTTGCTCGAGTTCTTTCATATTATCAAGCCTTGCATATCCTTTCAACCGAAGTGCTACCCGAATCAGTTCTTTCTTATTCCTCTTTCTTAACGAAGTGCTTTCAACTTTGTTCTTATCCGTTGCTTTCTTTCTTTCATTTTGCTCAACCTTTTCAAGGTTCTTTGGCTTCACTCGTTTGTCAAAGAAGCAACTTAGTTTTACCTCTTCCTCTTCCTCTTCCTTCTTCTCTCAGGTGCCATTCTAGATCTCGGGACGAGATCCTCTCGTAGTGGTGGAGTGTTGTAACACCCCGAGACCGATGCGCCAGGTGTCTTCCAGTTATTCGCCATCGTTGCCATGTCATTTGTTTGCGTGTTGCATTCTTGTCATGTCATCATGTGCATTGCAACATCATGTTTCCAAAACTTGCATCCGTCCGGGTTTCCCAGTTCCGTCCGTTGTCTGTTCTGAGTCCAGACACACTTGCACGCGCCCGCGGCACGTCCGAAATAGTATTGTAAAAGTGGCCGAAAAATGTTCTCGGAATGGGTTGAAAGTTGGCACGTGGTGTTGTTATGTTGTAGGTAGGCCGCCTGCCAAGTTTCATCGCATTTGGGGTTCGTTTGATAGCCCAACGGATAACTATAGCGACATTATAGTCGGTCAAACGTCGGACATTTTCGGTCTCCGGAAACAGTCGCCGGGTCTCTCTCTCTTCTCTTCTCTCAGTCCAAAGCTTCCTGCACAGTCCTCTGACAACCGTCAGACCCCGAAACCCTCTCGGCACAGTGCATCGAACCCCTCACGTGCGCGTCCGAGACTGTCCCGAACCCGACCCGCTCTGCTGTTACCAACGGGTCCGGATCATCCCCAAACATCTACAAAATATCATTGTTTTATTTATTGGACTCTTCAGCATATTTATTCTTGTCCGTCGGATTTCGATCCGATGATCTAAATC
Source organism: Triticum urartu (assembly GCF_056163025.1). Lineage (NCBI taxonomy): Eukaryota > Viridiplantae > Streptophyta > Magnoliopsida > Poales > Poaceae > Triticum > Triticum urartu. The sequence continues at coordinate 300,428,663 of NC_141877.1, forward strand.
CCTCTCCTTTCACCTACCTACTATATATATCTAGACAACCCACCTAATTTCTAGGGATCCTCCTACCCACCGCCACTATCTTCCTCGGGATCCAGATCCACCCACTCTACCTCGTTTTCCCAAGTGAGGCAACCACCACATCGCAACCGCTCGAATCCCGCAGCGCCCCTCCTTCCCCTGCCCGAGCGATGCCTCGTCCCTGGCCCCCTCCTCGCCTCGCCGTCCGTCGACGAACGCCGCCGCTGGCAACCACCAGGCCAGTCCCTCGTGCGCTGCCCCTATTCTTTTTCTTTTCTTCTCCGGGTCCCTACTCAACTCCCTCTTGTTTCTCTGTTAAGGAAACCGCCATGGATGCCCGAACCCGATGGCAACCTCGATCTTCAGGCCACCCGGACGGGCCCCTGCTTCCTTGACCGCCTGACCCCCTCATGCCCGAGCCGCACAGGAGACGAGCGCCCCGCTACAGCGCTCGACCCCGCGCTCGTCTTCCCGCTCGTCTCTGCTATCTGCATCTGCGCCATCCTTGCGTCGCCGAGTACGCCGAACCTCGCCGCCCCGCCATGCTCTGGAGCCGCGGCGCCTGCTCGTCCTCAAGGTCGCCGGCGAGCGTCCCGCCAAGCCCTTGCCTTCCTTCGCGCATTCCCTGTTGCACGAGTCGTTGTGCCAAGTTCCGCCGCTGCCGCTGTTTTCCTTTGCTTCGTCAGGAAACGAGCTCCTTTGTCTTCCCTGCATCATCGAGCGCCATCGCCCGCTGTAGCCGTCGTTTCGATCCAGGCGGGATCGAGCCCGATGACGACGACCAGCGCCTCGTCCCGCTCCTCGCGATGCCCCGTCGCCGTTCCCTGCCATGGACGCGTCCCACTCCCCTGCAGCTTGCGGCGACTGCCCTGAATGTCGCCGGCCACCTCCAGCTCCGGCCACTGGGACCCGAGCCGCGCCGGATCCGCCCCGCCTGCACCTCACCGGCCTTCTCTGGAGCCCGCTGCCGCTCGAGACCGCCGCGCCTCTGCTTCCCCTGCATCGGCCACCGCCTCCCCTCCTTCTATGTGAGCACGCGGGGACGAGGACGACGAGCGCCCGCGTTGACTTCCCGGTCGCAAGCTGCCAGCCCGCTGAGTCCCTCCCTCAAGGCCCATCCTCCCCGGCCCATTCGCGCGAAGCCAACCCACTGTGAGCAGCCGCCCTAACCCCCACTGTGCATGGTTGGGCCAGCCAATTTCGGCCCAACTCCTATTTTTTAGTGGACAATTTAGATAATATTCCAGAGATAGCAGTTTTTGCGGAAAACCCCCTAGACTTCATGCATCTAATAACTAATTAACCGTGCATCGGATCTAAATAAATTATATATTAAACTTGCTTAGAATTTTGTCTAGTTTCATAATATCCAACTTTCATCTATGTTTGAAATGTTTAAAATGCTTTTTGATTAAATTTGCTCCTATGTCATGTTAAAATGCTTTAATTCATAACTAAATAACCGTAACTCAGAATTTAATAAACTTTATATGTAAATGGGGTGGGAAAAATGCCTAGTTTATCATGGTTCACTTTCTTTGCATGTTTAATAACCCTAAAATTGTGTTTAGGGCAGAACAGCACCAATTCCATTAACATGCACATGAGGACTTTTCCGGACTTGTTGTTTGTTGTTCCGGCCTCATTTAAACTTGCCGAGATAGGTAGTTTTGTTGAGCTTCACCCCTTGCCATGTTAATCAACATTTAATATTGTTGGGTACATAAATGTGACGCCCGAGACCGTTGTGCCAGGTGTCGTCCAGTTATTCGCTGTTGTTTCCTTATCATTGCTTGCGTGTCTTGCATTGCATATCATGTCATCATGTCCATTTCATTTTGCATACATGTTCGTCTCATGCATCCGAGCTTTTTCCCCGTTGTCCGTTTTGCAATCCGGCGCTCCTATGTCACCCGGTGTCCCTTTCTACCTTCTTTTACGTGTGTGGGCATTAAACATTTCCGGATTGGACCGAGACTTGTCATGCGGCCTTGGTTTACTACCGTAGACCGCCTGTCAAGTTTCGTACCAGTTGGACTTCGTTTGATACTCCAACGGTTAACCGAGGGACCGAGAAGGCCTCGTGTGTGCTGCATCCCAACACCCTTCCAAAGTGGCCCAAAACCCACCTAAACGTCCTCCATCATCTCGGTCGTTCGATCACGATCGCGTGGCCGAAAACCGCACCTCATTTGGACTCTCCTAGCTCCCTCTACCTATAAATATGTGGCTCTCCCCGATTTTTCGCGCAGTCCAAAACCCTAGCGTCTTCCCACTCCGCCGCCGGACATGTCCGGGCCCGCCGGACACGTCCATCCTCCACCTCACTCCGACCAACCAGAGGCCGCCACGTTGCCCTCCACGCCGCCGCAGCCAACCGGCCATCGCCACCTCAGCGCCTCACCCTCTCTCTCCTCTCCCTTCACCATGCCGGCCCTGCAGGCCCATCGCAGGCCCGCGGGGCCCAACCACCGCCGCCGCCACCCGCGGAGGACCCCGCGCGTTTGCCTTCTTCATGGACTCATTCTTCTTCCTTGCGGGATTTTAGGCAAGATGATCATACCCTCGAAATCACTTCTATCTTTGCTTGCTTAGTTGCTCGCTCTTTTGCTATGCCTATGCTGTGATACCTACCACTTGCTTATCATGCCTCCCATATTTTGTTGAACCAAGCCACTAACCCACCTTGTCCTAGCAAACCGTTGTTTGGCTATGTTACCGCTTTGCTCAGCCCCTCTTACAGTGTTGTTAGTTGCAGGTGAAGATTGAAGTTTGTTCCTTGTTGGAACATGGAGATGTTGTTCCTTGTTGGAACATGTTTACTTGTGGGGATATCACCATATCTCTTATTTAATTAATGCATCTATATACTTGGCAAAGGGTGGAAGGCTCGGCCTTATGCCTGGTGTTTTGTTCCACTCTTGCCGCCCTAGTTTCCGACATATCGGTGTTATGTTCCCGGATTTTGCGTTCCTTACGCGGTTGGGTATAATGGGAACCCCTTGACAGTTCACCTTGAATAAAACTCCTCCAGCAAGGCCCAACATTGGTTTTACCATTCGCCCCCTAGCCTTTTCTTTCCCTTGAGTCGGCCGGCTCAGGGGTCATCTTTATTTAAACCCCCAGGCCAGTGCTCCTCTGAGTGTTGGTCCACCTTGTCAGCTGCCGGTGGCCACCAGGGGCAACTCTGGGCTGGCCTACCGGAAGTTTGGACAATCCGGTGTGCCCTGAGAACGAGATATGTGCAGCTCCTATCGGGATTTGTCGGCACATTCGGGTGGCTTTGCTGGTCTTGTTTTACCATTGTCGAAATGTCTTGTAACCGGGATTCCGAGTCCGATCGGGTCTTCCCGCTAGAAGGAATATCCTTCGTTGACCGTGAGAGCTTGTGATGGGCTAAGTTGGAACACCCCTGCAGGGATTTGAACTTTCGAAAGCCGTGCCCGCGGTTATGGGTAGATGGGAATTTGTTAATGTTCGGTTGTAGAAAACCTGAAGTTGACCTTAATTAAAATACATCAACCGCGTGTGTAACCGTGATGGTCTCTTTCCGGCGGAGCCCGGGAAGTGAACACGGTGTTGGAGTTATGCTTGACGTAGGTTGTTCTAGGATCACTTCTTGATCATAGTTGTTCGACCGTGCTCTTGCCTTCTCTTCTCGCTCTCATTTGCGTATGTTAGCCACCATATATGCTAGTCACTCGCTGCAGCTCCACCTCATACCTTTACCTTACTCTTAAGCTTAAATAGTCTTGATCACGAGGGTGCGAGATTGCTGAGTCCCCGTGGCTCACAGATTACTTCCAAAACCAGTTTGCAGGTGCCGATGAGTCCGTGCAGATGACGCAACCGAGATCAAGGAGGAGCTCGATGGAGATCTTGTCCTTTGTGTTGTTTCGTGTTAGTTGATCAGTAGTGGAGCCCAGTCGGGACGATCGGGGATCTGTGTAGCATTTGGGGTAGTCTTCTTTTATTTTGGTTCCGTAGTCGGGCTATGATTGTATCTGGTTGATGTAATGCTTTATTCATGTAATTGTGTGAAGTGGCGATTGTAAGCCAACTATGTATCTCTTTCCCTTATATATTACATGGGTTGTGTGAAGATTACCTCACTTGCGACATTGCTTTCAATGCGGTTATGCCTCTAAGTCGTTCTTCGACATGTGGGAGATATAGCCGCATCGAGGGCGTTACAAGTTGGTATCAGAGCCTTCCCCGACCTTAGGAGCCCCCACTACTTGATCGTTTTTAGCAGCCGTTGTCGAGTCTAGAAAAAAATGTTTTGAGTCATTTAGGAATTATATATCGGAGAGTTTAGGAATTCTTTTTACCTCCCAGTCCCTTCATCGCTCTGGTAAGGCATCCTGACGTAGAGTTTTGACTCTTCTCTTCTCAAATTTCACTAAAAAAAATTTAGGATCACGCGGGTATCTTGGAATCATTCCGATGGTTTTGTGACGAGAACATTGTTCTTGGTGCCTCCTGTCTTTAGGGGTTGTGGCAGTGTCCCGGGGAGTTGAGCTCCGAGGTGTTGTCGTCACAATTTTATCGTTGCAGTTCTGGAATACCTGAGTTTAGTACGCCGACATCGAAAATCTCTTTTATGCAATTCGTTGGTGAGATAACCTTGACGCCACCCAGTACTGGGGCGGGAGTTCAGGAGTATTGCCATAGCTTGTATAACCGATGCTTTTTGAAGGTTGAGGTAGATGATTTCCGAAGGTTTCTTGGTTATGTGTTGAAGGATGGATACAGCTGGATGTAGGATTTGCTAGTTTTGGGTGAGATATTATGCTTCCCCTGTATCCCCAACACCTGATTGCATAACCAAAAAGTTTCGGGAGTTTATAAGTGGGAATTCAAGTAGCTCTTAGGATATCTTTTCGACAGACATATGCTATGAAATTGGGGTTCGACGTCTAGTGGTCCGCCTATTCACGGTCGGTTTTACAGTGGTCTCGTTGTGTCTTAAAGAGTCCTTGGCTATGCCGACTCGGGGACGCTTCGTATGTCATGTGCACTGCCTTGTACATGATGGTGCTGTACGATCGAGCCCGTGTAGGCCCCACCACGAAAACTTCGGACGAAATCTCTATCATATGTTTGTTCTGGCTTATTCTACGAGCCAACCTTTTGTTTTTGTTTTGAGTTGTGGTATTCGAGTTGCTTCGAAGTCAAGTGTTGATTCCATACCTTTTCCAAACGGTGTTCTTATATTTCTATGTGAATACTAATCCTTCATGATAATCGAGATTGTCATGTCAATCCTTTTCAACCGGTGTGTTTTCTCCTCAAGCGGTTCCGTTCATTTTCAACGTCCGCAAGATCAATTATCAGTTCTTCTCAACGTTGTCCTTTTCATCCGTCTCCAAGTTGCCTTTGTTTTTCCCGCCCACCCACCCTTGTTTCTTCAAGGACTCAGATTTCTTAATCTAGTATCATTTTATTCTTGTGAAGTCTCTTCATTCCTTTTTCCGCCAATGTTCTTATCCGGTGATTCTCATGAAGATACTAACGGAACTTATAGTTCATCATACTTCGTTTCTTTTATCTTCTCCAGTGGATCCAAGTCAAGCTTTGTGGATCATATCTTTTCCTCATTTCAATACCTTGTCATACCGGTGCACCTCACATTTATCCACTTCTCGCTATTTAATTGTTCCAGAGTGCTCAAGATATCTCGAGGATTCGTGTTTCCACTCTGCTTTCATTCAAGATCTTTCGAGGATCTCACCTCATTCAAGTCATTAATTCAACCGGTGCTTTCTCTCTTTTAAATCATTCTACGGTGTTTCTTTTGAGTGGGCCCTAACCCACAGTTTTTTTCCTAGGATCTTACCTGACTCTTCTTATTTTCCCAGAGTTTTTCAAATTCATTTCAAAGATTGACGTAAGAATGATTTATCATCAGTCAAATGTCTTTCTCCAAGATCTTTCAAATTCTTTCCATCGTTGGCTCAACCTTTCTAATTTTCATCCAGGAGTATCTCAACAATTCTTGGTGGTGTTTTCTCGTCGTCACGCTCAACATTTCAAGACCGAAGAAGATTTTTCCTCTCAATCTTGGCCCGTTCTCTTCAAGATTCGTGATTCTAGCTTGTTGCCATCGTCTCATAATTGTTTTTGATTGTGAGAATTCTTTTCACCCATCCGGAGTAATTCAGAGTATTTTTTTCAGTTTGATTCTCCAGAGCCCATCGTCTCATAAGTATTCATTCACAGCTTTCAGTTATCGTTCTCCTAATCTTACCGATGCATCGATCAATTATCCTCTAATCGGCTCGTGATCTCTTCGTTCTCATGTATCTAATTCCTCTCAAGCATCTTTGTTCATTTTATAATTCTTCCCGGTGTTTCTTTATCTTCTCTTTGTTCATTTTCAATTCTTACCGATGGCTCGTTCAAGATTTATCTTCCTTTGTTATCATATCAATTTATTCGTTGTTTTCAATCCTACCGGTGGTTCGTTGAAGACCTTTTCCAAGTCGACTCTATATCTATCTTAATTCTTTCTACGAGAATAAGTTGTATACAATCCGTTTGCTCGTCATCAATTTAATTGGTGAAGGAGGAGCATAACATAATTCTTATTCTTGATTCACCCAAATGATTAATTCCTTATTCCGGAGGTTCATCAAAATTCTTGATTTCATTTGTTCATCTTTCTTTCCCGGAGTCCCAAGCTCTTGCAATGATATTATCACAGAGATCTCTATCTAAATCATTGCGAGGCTTCAATCTTATTCTTTTCATCATTCAATTAGTTTGGATCATTCTTTTACTACCGGAGTTCTTCATGAAGGTTCTACATGATGGTTCATCAAGGATTTAATACCTTCTCGAAGTGCTCATCAAGATTCTTTTCAGAGGAACTCAAGCATTCTTTATCTTGCATTTTAAAGTGCAATTCTTTCAACCGTATCGTTTGAGGTGGTATTATGTCATTCTTGATAATTTGAGTTCAGGTCTCATTATTCACATGTTGTTAAGAATGAGCTATTTTAAAGCCATCAATCTCGTCATTGGAATTATCTTGGGCTATATTTCATCCAAAACCGTCCCTAAGGATTGTTGCTATTTATGGTGCTCATATAAGACCCAAGTTCTTCTTTCATCCTTCCGGTGAAATAAGTTTCTCGTCTCCTTGTTCTTATCAATCCAATTTTTTTTCCCGTGAGTGGCAGGTTGTCATCTCATAATCGGAGATGTATTCCAAAAGACCATATCAAGCTTATTCTTTTCGTTGTTGGTTTTCCAACAACTCCGTTCTAGCATTTGTTGTAAGCGTGCTCCCTCAAGATCCTGTTTCCCTTCGCTCATTCCATTCCATTCTATTCTTTTGTTCCGGAGTCATGGTGATGTTGCTCTTTTCTCTCATCATCTTGGATAGTGTTGTTTTCGTGCCTATCCATTTAACCGGAGTGTCGTGTCCTCTGCTCAAGCTCTTTTCTTCCTATCTAGTCTTTCATCTCTTTTCAACCGGAGTGCTGTCAGAATTCGTTCTTCCTTGTTTCTCTTTTCTAACAGAGTGTTTTCAACTTCATTCATCTTTGTTGTATTCTTTTCTCGAAATGGCTTAACCTTTGCAAGGTTCTTGGTTTCACTCGTTGGTCATACAAGCAACTTAGTTTTACCTCTTCTCTTTCTCTTCCATTTTTCCCTCCGGTGCCATTCTAGATCTCGGGATGAGATCCTCTCGTAGTGGTGGAGTGTTGTGACGCCCCGAGACTGTTGTGCCAGGTGTCGTCCAGTTATTCGCTGTTGTTGCCTTGTCATTGCTTGCATGTCTTGCATTGCATATCCTTTCATCATGTGCATTTCATTTGCATACATGTTCGTCTCATGCATCCGAGCCTTTTCCCCGTTGTCCGTTTTGCAATCCGGCGCTCCTATGTCACCCGGTGTCCCTTTCTACCTTCTTTTTCGTGTGTGGGCATTAAACATTTCCGGATTGGACCGAGACTTGTCATGCGGCCTTGGTTTACTGCCGGTAGACCGCCTGTCAAGTTTCATACCAGTTGGACTTCGTTTGATACTCAAACGGTTAACCGAGGGACCGAGAAGGCCTTGTGTGTGCTGCAGCCCAACACCCTTCCAAAGTGGCCCAAAACCCACCTAAACCTCCTCCATCATCTCGGTCGTTCGATCATGATCGCGTGGCCGAAAACTGCACCTCATTTGGACTCTCCTAGCTCCCTCTACCTATAAATATGTGGCTCTCCCCGATTTTTCCCGCAGTCGAAAACCCTAGCGTCTTCGCACTCCGCCGCCGGACATGTCCGCGCCCGCCGGACACGTCCAGCCTCCACCTCACTCTGACCAACCAGAGGCCGCCACGTCGCCCTCCACGCCGCCGCAGCCAACCGGCCATCGCCACCTCAGCGCCTCACCCTCTCTCTCCTCTCCCTTCACCACGCCGGCCCTGCAGGCCCATCGCAGGCCTGCGGGGCCCAACCGCCGCCGCCGCCACCCGCGGAGGACCCCGCGCATGCCGCCCACCGTCTTCTCGGCTTCCGGCCGTCGGAGCTGCGCCGGCCACCGCAGCGCACCGCCACCGCGCCGGACTTCGCTCGCCGCACCGCCGCGCCATTCCACCGGCGCCCGCACCTCTCCTCGCCGCCATGTTCCCTCGTCGCCGGCGCCGCCCATCGCCGTCGCCGGTCCGCTCCTCCGCCGTCCGGCGTCCCGTCGCCTCTCCTCGCCACGGCGCACCTCGGGCTCTGTAGTGAGTGCATTTTGTTGATGGGTGTATGCTTAGATTGTCATGACATGCTCTGTAGTGAGTGCATCGAGCTCGTAAGCATGCCTACTTGATATCTAATTTGCATGCTCCAGGTTTTCACTAAGTCTGTAACCTGATTATGTTTTTGCCATGTTCACATGCTTGCAAATGTATTTTCTGATCCCTTTTGGCTCAAGGTCACTAAGGGACTTTTGTTAAGCTCTTTGAGTATCTCCATGCCATGCTATACTTTGCCATGTTCAGGCCCTGTAGCTTATAGTTTTCATGCTCCAAAGTGTGCTACCTGATCTGATATTCCAGACAAGTGTTAATTTCACCAAGTCTGAGATCTGTTTACCAATTGGATTTTTTGGCCGTAGCTCAGTGTTTCTCTTTTGTTAAGCATCATGAATGGATCCCTGTCATGCATTTTGTTGCCATGTTTGAGTGTTGTAGCATGTTTAACTTGTTGCATTTAGAGAGCTACTTGCTGTTTATCGCAGACCGGTGCCATATTTGTTTTGCTACCATTTCCAAACCGTGTCTCCGATTCCGGTGTTCTTCATATCGATTTCAACCGAAATCACCTCACCTTTCTAGTGGCACACTTGGATTTCCAAGTTGAGGCCAGGTTCATTCATTCCCTTGCAAATCATGCATATGCATCGCGTACTGCATCCCGCATATCATACCATGTTCATGTGTGGTTTGTTTACTATGTTGTTTGCTTCTTTCCGGTGTTGCTTCTTCGGGTTGGTTCCGGTAACATCGTGTTGTGAGGATTCGTTTGACTACGTCCATTTGCCTTCTTCATGGACTCATTCTTCTTCCTTGCGGGATTTCAGGCAAGATGATCATACCCTCGAAATCACTTCTATCTTTGCTTGCTTAGTTGCTCGCTCTTTTGCTATGCCTATGCTGCGATACCTACCACTTGCTTATCATGCCTCCCATATTGTTGAACCAAGCCACTAACCCACCTTGTCCTAGCAAACCGTTGTTTGGCTATGTTACCGCTTTGCTCAGCCCCTCTTACAGTGTTGTTAGTTGCAGATGAAGATTAAAGTTTGTTCCTTGTTGGAACATGGAGATGTTGTTCCTTGTTGGAACATGTTTACTTGTTGGGATATCACCATATCTCTTATTTAATTAATGCATATATATACTTGGTAAAGGGTGGAAGGCTCGGCCTTATGCCTGGTGTTTTGTTCCACTCTTGCCGCCCTAGTTTCCGTCATATCGGTGTTATGTTCCCGGATTTTGCGTTCCTTACGCGGTTGGGTATAATGGGAACCCCTTGACAGTTTGCCTTGAATAAAACTCCTCCAGCAAGGCCCAACATTGGTTTTACCATTCGCCCCCTAGCCTTTTCTTTCCCTTGAGTCGGCCGGCTCAAGGGTCATCTTTATTTAAACCCCCGGGCCAGTGCTCCTCTGAGTGTTGGTCCACCTTGTCAGCCGCCGGTGGCCACCAGGGGCAACTCTGGGCTGGCCTACCGGAAGTTTGGACAATCCGGTGTGCCCTGAGAACGAGATATGTGCAGCTCCTATCGGGATTTGTCGGCACATTCGGGTGGCTTTGCTGGTCTTGTTTTACCATTGTCGAAATGTCTTGTAACCGGGATTTTGAGTCCGATCGGGTCTTCCCGCTAGAAGGAATATCCTTCGTTGACCGTGAGAGCTTGTGATGGGCTAAGTTGGAACACCCTTGCAGGGATTTGAACTTTCGAAAGCCGTGCCCGCGGTTATGGGCAGATGGGAATATGTTAATGTTCGGTTGTAGAAAACCTGAAGTTGACATTTAATTGTTCATCAGGAAAGCTATCATCAATAGGTAGTGGGTCATCAAGAACATTTTCTAACCTAGACAAGTTGTTTGCAATGGAGTTCTCAGCTCCCTTTCTATCAATAATATGCAAATCAAATTCTTGTAGGAGGAGAACCCATCTAATAAGTCTAGGTTTAGCATCTTTCTTTTCCATAAGATATTTAATAGCAGCATGATCAGTGTGAATAGTTACTTTAGAATCAACAATATAAGGTCTGAACTTTTCACAAGCAAATACAACTGCTAAGAATTCTTTTTCAGTTGTAGCATAATTTCGCTGGGCATTGTCTAGAGTTTTACTAGCATATTGAATAACATTTAATTTCTTATCAACTCTTTTCCCTAGAACAGCACCTACAGCGTAATCACTAGCAGCACACATAATTTCAAAAGGTAAATTCCAATCAGGTGGCTGAACAATAGGTGCAGAGATCAATGCTTTCTTAAGTAGTTCAAATGCTTCGACACAATCATCATCAAAGATGAATGGTATATCTTTTTTTAATAAATTAGTCAGATGCCGAGAAATTTTTGAGAAATCCTTAATGAACCTCCTATAAAAGCTGGCATGACCAAGGAAACTTCTTATACCTTTGATGTCCTTGGGACACGACATCTTTTCAATAGCATCAACTTTAGCTTTATCAACTTCAATGCCTCTTTTAGAAATTTTGTGCCCCAAGACAATACCTTCAATAACCATAAAGTGGCATTTCTCCCAATTCAAGTCAAGGTTAGTTTCTTCACATCTCTGCAAAACTCGATCAAGGTTGCTTAAGCAATCATCAAGAGAATACCTCACATATCTTTTCACAAAAATCAGAAAATATAGCCATCATGCATCTTTGAAAGGTAGCAGGTGCATTACATAAACCGAAAGGCATATGTCTATAAGCAAAAGTACCAAAAGGGCAAGTAAAAGTGGTCTTAGATTGATCATCAGCTGACATAGGTATTTGGGAGAAACCAGAATAACCATCTAGCAAGCAAAAATGTGTATGTTTGGATAATCTTTCTAGCATTTGATCAATAAAAGGTAAGGGGTAATGATATTTTTAGTACCCTTATTTAATTTGCAGAAATCAATTACCATCCTATAAACTGTAATAATTCTTTGCGGGATCAATTCTTCTTTATCATTAGGAACGACAGTAATACCTCCCTTCTTAGGAACACAATGGACAGGACTTACCCACTGACTATCAGCAACGGGATAAATTATACCTGCCTCAAGGAGCTTTAGTATTTCTTTTCTTACCACTTCTTTCATCTTAGGATTCAGCCGTCATTGGTGATCAATAACTGGTTTGGCATCTTTTTCCAAATTTATTTTGTGTTGACATAGAGTGGGACTAATGTCCTTAAGATCATCAAGAGTATATCCAATAGCAGGACGGTGGTTCTTCAGAGTTTTCAATAACCTTTCTTCCTCCTTCCCTGAAAGGTTAGCACTAATAATAATAGAATATATCTTCTTTTTATCAAGATAAGCATATTTAAGAGTATCAGGCAATGGTTTAAGCTCAAACACGGGATCACCCTTGGGTGGAGGAGGATCCCCTAAGATTTCGATAGGCAAGTTGTGTTTCAGAATAGGTCCCTGTTTAAAGAACACTTCATCTATTTCCCTTATTTCATTCATTTACATATCATTTTCATGGTCTAGCAAATATTTTTCTAAAGGATCACTAGGAGGTACGACAATAGAAGCAAGACCAATAATTTCATCTTTACTAGGCAATTCTTCTTCACGGTGTTGTCTACGAAATTTAGAAAAGTTGAACTCATGAGACATATCACCTAAACCAATAGTAATAACATCCTTTTTGCAGTCTATCCTAGCATTAACAGTGTTTAAGAAGGGTCTACCAAATATAATGGGACAAGAGCTATCTTGTGGGGAACCAAGAACAAGAAATTAGCAGGATATTTAGTTTTCCCACACAATACTTCAACATCTCTAACAATCCCAATTGGTGAAATAGTATCTCTATTGGCAAGTTTAATTGTGACATCAATATCTTCTAACTCAGCATGTGCAATATCATGCATAATTTCTTTGTATAAGTCAATAGGTATTGCACTAGCACTAGCACCCATATCACACAAGCCATGATAACAATGATCTCCTATTTTAACAGAAATAACAGGCATGCCTACCACAGGTCTATGTTTATCTTTAGCACAAGGTTTAGCAATTCTAGCAGTTTCATCACAGAAATAAATAACATGCCCATCAATATTATCAGCCAAGAGATCCTTAACAATAGCAATATTAGGTTCAACTTTAACTTTCTCAGGAGGTGTATAGGTTCTAATATTGCTTTTACGAACCACAATTGAAGCTTTAGCATGATCTTTTATCCTAACAGGAAAAGGTGGTTTCTCAACATAAGCAGTAGGAACAATAGGATCATTATAAGTGATAGTCTTTTCTTCAACTTTAATAGGTGCAACTACATTTACTTCTATGGGAGTATGATATTTAAACCACTTCTCTTTAGGGAGATCAATATGAGTAGCAAAAGATTCACAGAAAGAAGCTACTATTTGAGAGTCAAGTCCATATTTAGTGCTAAATTTACGGAAAACATCGGTATCCATAAAAGATTTAACACAATCGAACTTAGGTGTCATACCTGACTCCTTACCTTCGTTGAGATCCCAATCTTCAGAGTTGCGTTTAATTCTTTCCAATAAATCCCATTTTAATTCAATAGTCTTCATCATAAAAGAGCCAGCACAAGAAGTATCGAGCATGGTGCGGTTGTTATCAGAAAGCCGAGCATAAATTTTTTGAATAATCATTTCTCTTGAGAGCTCGTGATTGGGGAATGAATATAACATTGACTTAAGCCTCCCCCAAGCTTGAGCGATGCTTTTTCCTTTGCGAGGCCAAAAATTATATATATAATTACAATCACGATGAACAAGATGCATAGGATAAAACTTCTGATGAAATTCCAATTTCAATCGTTTGTAGTTCCATGACCCCATATCATCACATAGCCTATACCATGTCAATGCGTCTCCCTCCAAAGATAAAGGGAAGACCTTCTTCTTGATAACATCATCGGGCATACCTGCAAGCTTAAATAATCCACAGACTTCATCCACATATATTAGGTGCTCATCAGGATGTAATGTTCCATCTCCTACAAAAGGATTAGCTAGCAATTTTTCTATCATACCCGAAGGAATTTCAAAGAAGTCATTTTCATTTTCAGTAGGTTCAGTAGGTTTAGGAGCAACTCTATGCTCTACTGGTCGGGGTGAAGATACCCCGAACAAGCCCCTCAGCGGATTACTTTCCATAGTAACAAGTGACAGTAAAATTCAACATACTATATAAATTTTTCCTTACCAAATTCCACCTACCAAAGGCACTTCACTCCCCGGCAACGGCGCCAGAAAAGAGTCTTGATGACCCACAAGTATAGGGGATCTATCATAGTCCTTTCGATAATTAAGAGTGTCGAACCCAACGAGGAGCAGAAGGAAATGATAAGCGGTTTTCAGCAAGGTATTCTCTGTAAGCACCGAAATTATAGGTAATAGATAGTTTTGTGATAAGATAATTTGTAACGAGCAACAAGTAACAAAAGTAAATAAAGTGCAGCAAGGTGGCCCAAACCTTTTTGTAGCAAAGGACAAGCCTGGACAAATTCTTATATAGGGAAAAGCGCTCCCGAGGACACATGGGAATTATCGTCAAGCTAGGTTTCATCATGATCATATGATTCGCGTTTGGTACTTTGATAATCTGATATGTGCGTGGTCCGGTGCTTGGGTGTTGTCCTTACTTGGACAAGCATCCCACTTATGATTAATCTCTATTGCAAGCATCCGCAACTACAACAAAAGTATTAAGGTAAACCTAACCATAGCATGAAACATATGGATCCAAATCAGCCCCTTACGAAGCAACGCATAAACTAGGGTTTAAGCTTCTGTCACTCTAGCAACCCATCATCTACTTATTACTTCCCAATGCCTTCCTCTAGGCCCAAATAATGGTGAAGTGTCATGTAGTCGACGTTCACATAACACCACTAGAGGAGAGACAACATACATCTCATCAAAATATCGAACGAATACCAAATTCACATGACTACTAATAGCAAGACTTCTCCCATGTCGTCAGGAACAAACGTAACTACTCATAAAGCATATTCATGTTCATAATCAGAGGGGTATTAATATGCATATAGGATCTAAACATATGATCTTCCACCAAATAAACCAACTAGCATCAACTACAAGGAGTAATTAACACTACTAGCAACCCACAGGTACCAATCCCGGACTTGGAGACAAGAATTGGATACAAGAGATGAACTAGGGTTTGAGAGGAGATGGTGCTGGTGAAGATGTTGATGGATATTGACCCCCTCCCGATGAGAGGATCGTTGGTGATGACGATGGTGATGATTTTCCCCTCCCGGAGGGAAGTGTCCCCGGCAGAACAGCTCCACCGGAGCCCTAGATTGGTTCCGCCAAGGTTTCGCCTCGTGGCGGCGGAGTCTCGTCCCGAAAGCTTGCTTATGATTTTTTTCCTCAATGAAAGACTGTGTTGGAAATATGCCCTAGAGGCAATAATAAAGTAGTTATTATATCATATTTCATTGTTCATGATAACCGTTTATTATCCATGCTAGAATTGTATTGATAGGAAACTCAGATACATGTGTGGATACATAGACAACACCATGTCCCTAGTAAGCCTCTAGTTGACTAGCTCGTTGATCAATAAGATGGTTACGGTTTCCTCACCATGGACATTAGATGTCGTTGATAACGGGATCACATCATTAGGAGAATGATGTGATGGACAAGACCCAATCCTAAGCCTAGCACAAGATCGTGTAGTTCGTATGCCAAAGCTTTTCTAATGTCAAGTATCATTTCCTTAGACCATGAGATTGTGCAACTCCCGGATACCGTAGGAATGCTTTGGGTGTACCAAACGTCACAACGTAACTGGGTGGCTATAAAGGTTCACTACAGGTATCTCCGAAAGTGTCTGTTGGGTTGGCACGAATCGAGACTGGGATTTGCCACTCTGTGTAACGGAGAGGTATCTCTGGGCCCACTCAGTAGGACATCATCATAATGTGCACAATGTGATCAAGGAGTTGATCACGGGATGATGTGTTACGGAACGAGTAAAGAGACTTGCCGGTAATGAGATTGAACAAGGTATCGGGATACCGACGATCGAATCTCGGACAAGAATCATACCGATAGACAAAGGGAATTGAATAGGGGATTGATTGAATCCTCGACATCGTGGTTCATCCGATGAGATCATCGTGGAACATGTGGGAGCCAACATGGGTATCCAGATCCCGCTGTTGGTTATTGGCCGGAGAGTTGTCTCGGTCATGTCTGCATGGTTCCCGAACCCGTAGGGTCTACACACTTAAGGTTTGATGACGCTAGGGTTATTAGGAAGACTTGTATGTGATTACCGAATGTTGTTAGGAGTCCCGGATGAGATCCCGGACGTCACGAGGAGTTCCGGAATGGTCCGGAGGTAAAGATTTATATATGGAAAGTTGTTGTTCGGGTTCCGGGAAAAGTTTGGTTTTTTTCGGTATTGTACCGGGAAGCTTCCGGAAGGTTCCGGAGGATTCCGGAGGGGTCCGGATGTCCGGAAAATGTTCCACCATGTCCAATACAGAAGCATGGGCTGTAGGAGGGCACCCTAACCTTACTGGGCCAAGGGCACCAGCCCCCCCAAGGCCCATGCGCATGGGAGAGGGGAAACCCTAAGGGGGAGGGCCTCCACTTGACTTGGGAGGCACTCCTCCCCCCCTTGGCCGCCGCCCCCAACCCTAGATGGGATCTAGGGGGGCCGCCCCTCTATCCCCACCTATAAATAGTGGAGGGGTGGGAGGGCGGCCAAACCCTTGAACCTGGCGCAGCCCCTCCCCTCCAATACCTCTCCTCCTCCGCGTGAGCTTGGCGAAGCCCTGCCGGAGAACTGCCACTCCATCACCACCACACCGTCGTGCTGTTGTTGGACTCTCTTCCTTAACCTCTCCCTCCTCCTTGCTGGATCAAGGCGTGGGAGACGTCTCCGTTCCGTACATGTGTTGAACGCGGAGGTGCCGTCCGTTCGGCGCTAGGATCATCGGTGATTTGGATCACGACGAGTACGACTCCATCAACCCCGTTCAGTTGAACACTTCCGCTTAGCGATCTACAAGGGTATGTAGATGCACTCTCCTTCCCCTTGTTTCTAGACTACTCCATAGATAGATCTTGGTGATGCGTAGAAAATTTTAAATTTCTGCTACGATCCCCAACAGTGGCATCATGAGCTAGGTCTATGCGTAGTTTCTATGCACGAGTAGAACACAAAGCAGTTGTGGGCGTCGATTTTGTCAATTTATTTTCCGTTACTAGTCTTATCTTGATTCGGCGGCATCGTGGGATGAAGCGGCCCGGGCCGACCTTACACATACTCTTACGTGAGACTGGTTCCACCGACTGACATGCACTAGTTGCATAAGGTGGCTAGCGGGTGTCTATCTCTCCCACTTTAGTCGGATCGGATTCGATGAAAAGGGTCCTTATGAAGGGTAAATATAAATTGGCATATCACGTTGTGGTTTTGGCATAGGTAAGAAACGTTCTTGCTAGAAACCTATAGTAGCCACGTAATAACTTGCAACAACAATTAGAGGACGTCTAACTTGTTTTTGCAGCATATGCCTTGTGATGTGATATGGCCAAAAGGATGTGATGAATGATATATGTGATGTATGAGATTGATCATGTTCTTGTAATAGGAATCACGACTTGCATGTCGATGAGTATGACAACCGACAGGAGCCATAGGAGTTGTCTTAATTTATTTATGACCTACGTGTCAACATAAACGTCATGTAATTACTTTACTTTATTGCTAAAGTGTTAGCCATAGTAGTAGAAGTAATAGATGACGAGACAACTTCAAGAAGACACGATGATGGAGATCATGATGATGGAGATCATGGTGTCATGCCGGTGACAACGATGATCATGGAGCCCCGAAGATGGAGATCAAAAGGAGCAAAATGATATTGGCCATATCATGTCACTATTTGATTGCATGTGATGTTTATCATGTTTTACATATTATTTGCTTAGAACGACAGTAGCTTAAATAAGATGATCCCTCACTAAAATTTCAAGAAAAGTGTTCCCCCTAACTGTGCACCGTTGCGAAGGTTCGTTGTTTCGAAGCACCACGTGATGATCGGGTGTGATAGATTCTAACGTTCGAATACAACGGGTGTTGACGGGCCTAGCATGTACAGACTGTTGGAAATATGCCCTAGAGGCAATAATAAAAGGATTATTATTGTATTTCCTTGTTCATGATAATTGTCCTTTATTCATGCTATAATTGTGTTATCCGAAAATTGTAATACATGTGTGAATACATAGACACCAACATGTCCCTAGTAAGCCTCTAGTTGACTAGCTTGTTGATCAACAGATAGTCATGGTTTCCTGACTATGGACATTGAATGTCATTGATAACGAGATCACATCATTAGGAGAATGATCTGATGGACAAGACCCAATCCTAAACATAGCACAAGATCGTATAGTTCGTTTGCTAGAGTTTTTCCAATGTCAAGTATCTTTTCCTTAGACCATGAGATCGTGTAACTCCCGGATACCGTAGGAGTGCTTTGGGTGTACCAAACATCACAACCTAACTGGGTGACTATAAAGGTACACTACGGGTATCTCCGAAGGTGTCTGTTGGGTTGACACGGATCAAGACTGGGATTTGTCACTCCGTATGACGGAGAGGTATCTCTGGGCCCACTCGGTAATGCATCATCATAATGAGCTCAAAGTGACCAAGTGTCTGGTCACGGGATCATGCATTACGGTACGAGTAAAGTGATTTGCCGGTAACGAGATTGAACGAGGTATTGGGATACCGACGATCGAATCTCGGGCAAGTAACGTACCGATTGACAAAGGGAATTGTATACGGGGTTGCTTGAATCCTCGACATCATGGTTCATCCGATGAGATCATCGAGGAGCATGTGGGAGCCAACATGGGTATCCAGATCCCGCTGTTGGTTATTGACCGGAGAGCCATCTCGGTCATGTCTACATGTCTCCCGAACCCGTAGGGTCTACACACTTAAGGTTCGGTGACGCTAGGGTTGTAGAGATATGAATATGCAGTAACCCGAAAGTTGTTCGGAGTCCCGGATGAGATCCTGGACGTCACAAGGAGTTCCGGAATGGTCCGGAGGTGAAGAATTATATATAGGAAGTGCAGTTTCGGCCATCGGGAGAGTTTCGGGGGTCACCGGTATTGTACCGGGACCACCGGAAGAGTCCCGGGGGTCCACCGGGTGGGGCACCCATCCCGGAGGGCCCCATGGGCTAAGTGGGGAGGGGAACCAGCCCATAGTGGGCTGGTGCGCCCCCCTTGGCCCACCCCATGCGCCTAGGGTTGGGAACCCTAGGGTGGGGGGGGGGGGGGGCGCCCCACCTGGCTTGGGGGGCACTCCACCCCTTGGCCGCCGCCCCCCTAGGAGATCCCATCTCCTAGGGCCGGCGCACCCCCTAGGGGGCCTATATAAAGGGGGGGGGGTAGGGAGGGGCAGCCGCACCCTTGAGTCTTGGCGCCTTCCTCTCCCCTGCTACACCTCTCCCTCTCGTAGTAGAACGGCGAAGCCCTGCTGCGGTGACCCCTGCATCCACCACCACGCCGTCGTGCTGCTGGATCTTCATCAACCTCTCCTTCCCCTTGCTGGATCAAGAAGGAGGAGACGTCACGCTGACCGTACGTGTGTTGAACGCGGAGGTGCCGTCCGTTCGGCGCTAGGATCTCCGGTGATTTGGATCACGTCGAGTACGACTTCCTCATCCCCGTTCTTTGAACGCTTCCGCGCATGATCTACAAAGGTATGTAGATGCAATCCGATCACTCGTTGCTAGATGAACTCATAGATGGATCTTGGTGAAACCATAGGAAATTTTTTGTTTTCTGCAACGTTCCCCAACAGTGGTATTAGAGCTAGGTCTATGCGTAGTTCTCTTTGCACGAGTAGAACACAATTTGTTGTGGGCGTAGACGTTGTCAACTTTCTTGCCGCTACTAGTCTTATTTTGCTTCAGCAGTATTGTGGGATGAAGCGGCCCGGACCAACCTTACACGTACGCTTACGTGAGACCGGTTCCACCGACTAACATGCCCTAGTTGCATAAGGTGGCTGGCGGGTGTCTGTCTCTCCCACTTTAGTTGGAGCGGATTCGATGAAAAGGGTCCTTATGAAGGGTAAATAGAAGTTGACAAATCACGTTGTGGCTTTCACGTAGGTAAGAAAACGTTCTTGCTAGAACCCTATTGCAGCCACGTCAAACTTGAACAACAATTAGAGGACGTCTAACTTGTTTTTGCAGCAAGTGTTTTGTGATGTGATATGGACAAAGTTGTGATGAATGATGAATGATATATATGTGATGTATGAGATGTTCATGCTATTGTAATAGGAATCATGACTTGCATGTCGATGAGTATGACAACCGGCAGGAGCCATAGGAGTTGTCTTTATTTTTTGTATGACCTGCGTGTCATTGAGAAACGCCATGTAAATTACTTTACTTTATTGCTAAACGTGTTAGCCATAGTAGTAAAAGTAATAGTTGGCGAGCAACTTCATGGAGACACGATGATGGAGATCATGATGATGGAGATCATGGTGTCATGCCGGTGACAATATGATCATGGAGCCCCAAGATGGAGATCAAAGGAGCTATGTGATATTGGCCATATCATGTCACTATTATTATTTGATTGCATGTGATGTTTATCATGTTTTTTGCATCTTGTTTACTTAGAACGACGGTAGTAAATAAGATGATCCCTCATAATAATTTCAAGAAAGTTTTCCCCCTAACTGTGCACCGTTGCGACAGTTTGTTGTTTCGAAGCACCATGTGATGATCGGGTGTGTTAGATTCCAACGTTCACATACAACGGGTGTAAGACATATTTACACATGCAAACACTTAGGTTGACTTGACGAGCCTAGCATGTACAGACATGGCCTCGGAACACAGAAGACCGAAAGGTCGAGCATTAGTCGTATAGTAGATACGATCAACATGAAGATGTTCACCGATGTTGACTAGTCCGTCTCACGTGATGATCGGACACGGCCTAGTTAACTCGGATCATGTTATACTTAGATGACTGGAGGGATGTCTATCTAAGTGGGAGTTCATTGAATAATTTGATATAGATGAACTTAATTATCATGAACTTAGTCTAAAATCTTTACAAGGTCGGGATGAGGAAGCTCCGTAGTCAACTAATAGATAGAAAATCCACCTTGTGAACCATGTTTGTCTTAAAGTACTGTCTGAGAAGGAATATACCTGTTCCACATGTATTTTAGATCAAATGGCCAACGTTGTCCTCAACTTCAACGCGTTCCTAGAGAAAACCAAGCTGAAAGACAATGGCAGCAACTACACGGACTGGGTCCGGAACCTGAGGATCATCCTCATAGCTGCCAAGAAAGATTATGTCCTACAAGCACCGCTAGGTGACACACCTGTTCTCCCTGCAGAACAAGACGTTATGAAAGCTTGGCAGACACGTACCAATGATTACTCCCTCGTTCAGTGCGGCATTCTTTACAGCTTAGAACCGGGGCTCCAAAAGCGTTTTGAGAGACACGGAGCATATGAGATGTTCGAAGAGCTGAAAATGGTTTTTCAAGCTCATGCCCGGGTCGAGAGATATGAAGTCTCCGACAAGTTCTTCAGCTGTAAGATGGAGGAAAACAGTTCTGTCAGTGAGCACATACTCACTATGTCTGGGTTACATAACTGCTTGACTCAGCTGGGAGTTAATCTCCCGGATGACGCGGTCATTGACAGAATCCTTCAGTCGCTTCCACCAAGCTACAAGAGCTTTATGATGAACTTCAATATGCAGGGGATGGAAAAGACCATTCCTGAAGTATTTGCAATGCTGAAATCAGCAGAGGTAGAAGTCAAAAAGGAACATCAAGTGTTGATGGTGAATAAAACCACTAAGTTCAAGAAAGGCAAGGGTAAGAAGAACTTCAAGAAGGACGGCAAGGGAGTTGCCGCGCCCAGCAAGCAAGCTGCCGGGAAGAAGCCAAAGAATGGACCCAAGCCCGAGACTGAGTGCTTTTATTGCGAGGAAAGTGGTCACTGGAAGCGGAACTGCCCCAAATACTTAGCGGACAAGAAGGCCGGCAAAACGAAAGGTATATGTGATATACATGTAATTGATGTGTACCTTACCAGTACTCGTAGTAGCTCCTGGGTATTTGATACCGGTGCAGTTGCTCACATTTGTAACTCAAAGTAGGAGCTGCAGAATAAGCGGAGACTGGCGAAGGACGAGGTGACGATGCGCGTCGGGAATGGTTCCAAGGTCGATGTGATCGCCGTCGGCACACTACCTCTACATTTACCTACGAGATTAGTTTTGAACCTCAATAATTGTTATTTAGTGCCAAGTTTGAGCATGAACATTGTATCAGGATCTCGTTTAATACGAGATGGCTACTCATTTAAATCCGAGAATAATGGTTGTTCTATTTACATGAGATATATGTTTTATGGTCATGCTCTGATGGTGAATGGTTTATTCTTAATGAATCTCGAGCGTAATGCTACACATATTCATAGTGTGAATACCAAAAGATGTAAGGTTGATGATGATAGTCCCACATACTTGTGGCACTGCCGCCTTGGTCACATAGGTGTCAAACGCATGAAGAAGCTCCGTGCAGATGGACTTTTAGAGTATCTTGATTACGAATCATTTGACACGTGCGAACCATGCCTCATGGGTAAAATGACCAAGACTCTGTTCTCAGGAACAATGGAGCGAGCAACCAACTTATTGGAAATCATACGTACTGATGTGTGCGGTCCAATGAGTGTTGAGGCTCGCGGTGGTTATCGTTATGTTCTCACCCTCACTGATGACTTGAGTAGATATGGGTATGTCTATTTAATGGAACACAAGTCTGAGACCTTTGAAAAGTTCAAGGAATTTCAGAGTGAGGTTGAGAATCAACGTGACAGGAAAATCAAGTTCTTGCGATCAGATCGTGGAGGAGAATACTTGAGTCACGAATTTGGCACACACTTAAGAAAAAGTGGAATAGTTTCACAACTCACGTCGCCTAGAACACCTCAGCATAATGGTGTGTCCGAACGTCGTAATCGCACTCTATTAGATATGGTGCGATCTATGATGTCTCTTACCGATTTACCACTATCATTTTGGGGCTATGCTTTAGAGACTGTCGCATTCACTTTAAATAGGGCTCCGTCGAAATCCGTTGAGACGACACCGTATGAATTATGGTTTGGGAAGAAACCTAAGCTGTCGTTTCTAAAAGTTTGGGGATGCGATGCTTATGTCAAGAAACTTCAACCTGAAAAGCTCGAACCCAAGTCGGAAAAATGCGTCTTCATAGGATACCCTAAAGAAACTATTGGGTATACCTTCTACCTCAGATCCGAAGGCAAGATCTTTGTTGCCAAGAATGGATCCTTTCTAGAGAAGGAGTTTCTCTCGAAAGAAGTAAGTGGGAGGAAAGTAGAACTTGATGAAGTATTACCTCTTGAACCGGAAAGTGGCGCAACTCAGGAAAATGTTCCTGTGGTGCCTGCACCAATTAGAGAGGAAGTTAATGATGATGATCAAGATACTTCTGATCAAGCTCCTACTGAAATTCGAAGGTCCACAAGGACACGTTCCGCACCAGAATGGTATGGAAACCCTGTCTTGGAAATCATGTTGTTAGACAACGGTGAACCTTCGAACTATGAAGAAGCGATGGCGGGCCCGGATTCCGACAAATGGCTGGAAGCCATGAAATCCGAGATAGGATCCATGTATGAAAACGAAGTATGGACTTTGACTGACTTTCCCGTAGAGCGGCGAGCCATAGAAAATAAATGGATCTTTAAGAAGAAGACATACGCGGATGGTAATGTGACCATCTATAAAGCTCGGCTTGTCGCTAAGGGTTATCGACAAGTTCAAGGGGTTGACTACGATGAGACTTTCTCACCGGTAGTGAAGCTGAAGTCCGTCCGAATCATGTTAGCAATTGCCGCATTCTATGATTATGAGATATGGCAAATGGACGTCAAAACGGCATTCCTTAATGGTTTCCTTAAGGAAGAATTGTATATGATGCAGCCGGAAGGTTTTGTCGATCCTAAGAATGCTGACAAGGTGTGCAAGCTCCAACGCTCGATTTATGGGCTGGTGCAAGCATCTCGGAGTTGGAACATTCGCTTTGATGAGATGATCAAAGCGTTTGGGTTTATGCAGACTTATGGAGAAGCCTGCGTTTACAAGAAAGTGAGTGGGAGCTCTGTAGCATTTCTCATATTATATGTAGATGACATACTTTTGATGGGAAATGATATAGAGCTTTTGGACAGCATTAAGGCCTACTTGAATAAGAGTTTTTCAATGAAGGACCTTGGAGAAGCTGCTTATATATTAGGCATCAAGATCTATAGAGATAGATCAAGACGCCTCATAGGTCTTTCGCAAAGCACATACCTTGATAAGATATTGAAGAAGTTCAATATGGATCAGTCTAAGAAGGGGTTCTTGCCTGTGTTGCAAGGTGTGAAATTGAGCTCAGCTCAATGTCCGACCACGGCAGAAGATATAGAAGAGATGAGTGTCATCCCCTATGCCTCAGCCATAGGTTCTATTATGTATGCCATACTGTGTACCAGACCTGATGTAAACCTTGCCGTAAGTTTGGTAGGTAGGTACCAAAGTAATCCCGGCAAGGAACACTGGACAGCGGTCAAGAATATCCTGAAGTACCTGAAAAGGACTAAGGAAATGTTTCTCATTTATGGAGGTGACAAAGAGCTCGTCGTAAAGGGTTACGTCGACGCTAGCTTCGACACAGATCTGGATGACTCTAAGTCACAAACCGGACACGTGTATATTTTGAATGGTGGGGCAGTAAGCTGGTGCAGTTGCAAGCAGAGCGTCGTGGTGGGATCTACATGTGAAGCAGAGTACATGGCAGCCTCGGAGGCAGCGCATGAAGTGATTTGGGTGAAGGAGTTCATCACCGACCTAGGAGTCATACCCAATGCGCCGGGGCCGATCAAACTCTTCTGTGACAACACTGGAGCTATTGCACTTTCCAAGGAGCCCAGGTTTCACAAGAAGACCAGGCACATCAAGCGTCGCTTCAACTCCATTCATAAAAATGTTCAAGATGGAGACATAGATATTTGTAAAGTACATACGGACCTGAATGTAGCAGATCCGTTGACTAAACCTCTCCCTAGAGCAAAACATGATCAACACCAGAATTCCATATTCATCACAATGTAACTAGATTATTGACTCTAGTGCAAGTGGGAGACTGTTGGAAATATGCCCTAGAGGCAATAATAAAAGGATTATTATTGTATTTCCGTGTTCATGATAATTGACCTTTATTCATGCTATAATTGTGTTATCCGGAAATCGTAATACATGTGTGAATACATAGACACCAACATGTCCCTAGTAAGCCTCTAGTTGACTAGCTCGTTGATCAACAGATAGTCATGGTTTCCTGACTATGGACATTGAATGTCATTGATAACGAGATCACATCATTAGGAGAATGATCTGATGGACAAGACCCAATCCTAAACATAGCACAAGATCGTATAGTTCGTTTGCTAGAGTTTTTCCAATGTCAAGTATCTTTTCCTTAGACCATGAGATCGTGTAACTCCCGGATACCGTAGGAGTGCTTTGGGTGTACCAAACGTCACAATGTAACTGGGTGACTATAAAGGTACACTACGGGTATCTCCGAAGGTGTCTGTTGGGTTGACACGGATCAAGACTGGGATTTGTCACTCCGTATGACGGAGAGGTATCTCTGGGCCCACTCGGTAATGCATCATCATAATGAGCTCAAAGTGACCAAGTGTCTGGTCACGGGATCATGCATTACGGTACGAGTAAAGTGATTTGCCGGTAACGAGATTGAACGAGGTATTGGGATACCGACGATCGAATCTCGGGCAAGTAACGTACCGATTGACAAAGGGAATTGTATACGGGGTTGCTTGAATCCTCGACATCGTGGTTCATCCGATGAGATCATCGAGGAGCATGTGGGAGCCAACATGGGTATCCAGATCCCGCTGTTGGTTATTGACCGGAGAGCCATCTCGGTCATGTCTACATGTCTCCCGAACCTGTAGGGTCTACACACTTAAGGTTCAGTGACGCTAGGGTTGTAGAGATATGAATATGCAGTAACCCGAAAGTTGTTTGGGGTCCCGGATGAGATCCTAGACGTCACGAGGAGTTCCGGAATGGTCCGAAGGTGAAGAATTATATATAGGAAGTGCAGTTTCGGCCATCGGGAGAGTTTCGGGGGTCACCGGTATTGTACCAGGACCACCGGAAGAGTCCCGGGGGTCCACCGGGTGGGGCCACCCATCCCGGAGGGCCCCATGGGCTAAGTGGGGAGGGGAACCAGCCCATAGTGGGCTGGTGCGCCCCCCTTCACCCACCCCATGCGCCTAGGGTTGGGAACCCTAGGGTGGGGGGGCGCCCCACCTGGCTTGGGGGGCACTCCACCCCTTGGCCGCCGCCCCCCCTAGGAGATCCCATCTCCTAGGGCCGGCGTGCCCCCTAGGTGGCCTATATAAAGGGGGGAGGGAGGGGCAGCCGCACCCTTGAGTCTTGGCGCCTCCCTCTCCCCTGCTACACCTCTCCCTCTCGTAGTAGAACGACGAAGCCTTGCTGCGGTGACCCCTGCATCCACCACCACGCCGTCGTGCTGCTGGATCTTCATCAACCTCTCCTTCCCCTTGCTGGATCAAGATGGAGGAGACGTCACGCTGACTGTACGTGTGTTGAACGTGGAGGTTTCATCTGTTCGACGCTAGGATCTCCGGTGATTTGGATCACGTCGAGTACGACTTCCTCATCCCCGTTCTTTGAGCGCTACCGCGGGTGATCTACAAAGGTATGTAGATGCAATCCGATCACTCGTTGCTAGATGAACTCATAGATGGATCTTGGTGAAACCGTAGGAAAATTTTTCTTTTCTGCAATGTTCCCCCTAACTGTGCACCGTTGCGAAGGTTCGTTGTTTCGAAGCACCACGTGATGATCGGGTGTGATAGATTCTAACATTCGAATACAATGGGTGTTGACAAGCCAAGCATGTACAGACATGGCCTCGGGACACATGCGAAACACTTAGGTTGACTTGAAGAGCCTAGCATGTACAGACATGGCCTCGGAACACGGATGACCGAATGGTCGAACATGAGTCATATAGAAGATACGATCAACATGAGATGTTCACCGTTGATGACTAGTCTGTCTCACGTGATGATCGGACATGGCCTAGTCGATTTAGATCATGTTTCACTTAGATGACTAGAGGGATGTCTATGTGAGTGGGAGTTCATTAAATAATTTGATTAGATGAACTCAATTATCATGAACATAGTCTTAATTATCTTTGCAAATATGTTGTAGATAAATAGCTCACGTTGTAGCTCCCCATTTCAATACGTTCCTAGAGAAAGATTAAGTTGAAAGATATTGTAAGCAATGATGCAGACTGGGTCCGTAGTACGAGGAGTGTCCTCACTGCTACACAAAGGCTTACGTCTTTGATGCACCGCTCGATGTGCAAACCCCTACAACATCGTCTGTGGATGTTGTGAACACCTGACAGACACATTCTGATGACTACCTGATAGTTTAGTGCACCATGCTTTACGGCTTAGAATCGGGATTCCAATGACGTTTTGAATGCCATAGAACATATGAGATGTTCCAAGAGCTGAAATTGGGATTTCAGGCTCATGCCCGTGTTGAGAGGTGTGAGACCTCTGACAAGTTCTTTTGCCAACAAGATGGAGGAGAATAGCTCAGCTAATGAGCATGTGCTCAGAATGTCTGGGTGCTACAATCACTTAAATCAAGTGGGAGTTAAACTTCCAGATAAGATAGTGATTGATAGAGTTCTCTAGCCACTATCACTAAGCTACTAGATCTTCGTGATGAACTATGACATGCAAGGGATGGAGTTGATCCAGGAGCTGTTCGCGGTGCTTAAGACCGCAAAAGGTAGAAATCAAGAAGGAGCATAAAGTGTTGATTGTTTAACAAGACCACTGGTTTCAAGAATAGCAAGGGCTAGAAGGGAAACTTCATGGATGGCAAACCAGTTGCCGCTCCAGTGAAGGAACCCAAGGTTGAACCCAAACCCGAGACTAAGTGTTTCTATTGTAAGGGGAACGGTCACTGGTAGCGGAATTACCCCAAATGCATGGTAGATAAGAAGGCTGGCAACTTCAACAAAATTTATACGTGTTATTAATGTGTACCTCACTAGTACTCCTGGTAGCACCTGGGTATTGGATACCGATTCAGTTACTATTATTGGTGACTTGAAGCAAAAGCTACGGACTAAACGGAGACTGGCTAAGGGCGAGGTGATGATGTGTGTTGGAAGTGTTTCCAAATTTGATGAGATCACCATTGCACGCTCCATCTGCCTTCGAGATTAGTGTTGAACCTAGATAAATGTTATCAGGTGTCTACGTTGAGCATGAATATGATTAGATCATGTTCATTGCAATACGGTTATTCATTTAAGTTAGAGAATAATGGTTATTCTATTTACATGAATAATACCTTTCATGGTCATGCACCCTATGTGAATGGTTCATTATATCTCGATCGTAGTAATACACATGTTCACGCCAAAAGATGTAGAGTTAATAACGATAGTACCACTTTCTTGTGGCACTGCTGCTTAGGTCATATTGGCGTAAGATGCATGAAGAAACTCCATGTCGATGGATGCTTGGAGTCACTTGATTTTGAATCGCTTGACACATGCGAGCCATGCCTCATGGGCAGGATGACTAAGACCCCGTTTTCAGGTACAATGAAATGGGCAAGTGACTTATTGGAAATCATACATGCTGATGCATGTGATCCAATGAGAATTGAAGCGTGCGGTGGATATCGCTATTTTCTCATGTTCACTGACGATTTGAGTAGATATAGGTATATTTACTTATTGAAGCACAAGTCTGAAACGTTTGAAAGGTTCAAGCGATTTCAGAGTGAAGTTAAGAACCATCATAAGAAGAAGATCAAATTCCTACGATCTGATCGATGAGAATTTCTGAGTTATGAGTTTGGCAATCACTTAAGACATTGTGGAATTGTTTCACAGTTGAAGCCACCTGGAACACCATTGGGTTATGGTGTGTCCGGACGTTGTAATCGAACCTTATGAGATATGGTGCGATCTATGATGTCTCTTACCGATCTACCGTTTCATTTTGAGGTTATGCGTTAGAGACAGCTGCATTCACTTTAGATGGGACACCATCTAAGTCCGTTGAGACGACGTCATGTGAACATTGCTTTGGCAAGAAACCAAAGTTGTTGTGTCTTAATGTTTGGGGCTGCGATGCTTAAGGCTTCAGCCGGAGAAGCTCGAACCCAAAGCGGACAAACACATCTTCATAGGATACCCAAAGGTGACAGTTGGGTACACCTTCTATCTCATATCCGAGGGCAAATTGTTTGTCGCTAAGAACGGGTCCTTTCTCGAGAAGGAGTTTCTCTCGAAAGAATTGAGTGGGAGGAAGATAGAACTTGATGAGGTCATCGAACCTTTACTTCAACCAGAGAGTGATGCAACATAGAAAGATGTTTTCTGTGGCGCCTACGTCTGTTGAAGAGGAAGTTAATGATAGTGATCATGAAGCTTCGGATCAAGTTGCTATCGAACCTCATAGGTCGACAAGGATATGTACTACTCCTGAGTGGTACGGTAATCCTGTCTTAGATATCATGTTGTTAGACAACAATGAACCTACAAGCTATGGAGAAGCGATGATGGGCCCGTATTCCGACAAATGGTTAGAAGCCATGAAATCCGAGATAGGATCCATGTATCAGAACAAAGTATGGACTTTGGTGGACTTGCCCGATAATTGGCAAGCCATTGAGATAAATGGATCTTTAAGAAGAATACGGACGTGGACGGTAATGTTACCATCTATGAAGCTCGACTTGTGGGAAAGAGTCTTTTCACAAGTTCAAGGAGTTGACTACGATGAGAATTTCTCACCCGTAGTGATGCTTAAGTCCGTCGGAATCATGTTAGCATTAGTTGTGTTTTTCGATTATGAAATCTGACAGATGGATGTCAAAAACAAGTTTTCTTACCAGTTTTCGTAAGAAAGAGTTGTATGTGATACAATCAAAGTTTTGTCGATCCTAAGGATGCTAAAAGGTATGCTGGCTCCAGCGATCCTACTCTGGACTAGAGCAAGCATCTCGGAGTCAGAATATATGCTTTGATGGAGTGATCAAAGCTTTTAGGTTTATACAATGTTTGCTAGAAACTTGTATTTACAAGAAAGTGAGTGGGAGCACTACAACATTTCTGATAAGTATATGTGGATGACATATTGTTGATCCGAAATAATGTAGAATTTTTGGAAAGCATAAACGGTTGTTTGAAGGGTGTTTTTCAAAGGAAGACCTGGATAAAGCTGCTTACATATTGGGCATCAAGATCTGTAGAAATAGATCAATACGCCTGATGATACTTTCAAAGAACGCACACCTTGACTTGTTTTTGAAGGAGTTCAAAATAGATCAGTCAAAGAAGGGGTTCTTACCTGATTAGTAAGGTGTGAAGTTGAGTAAGACTCCAAGATTGACCACGGCAGAAGAAAGTGGAAGGACGAAGGTCGTCCCCTATGCTTTTTTCATAGGCCCTATATGGTATGCCATGCTGAGTACCGCACCTGATGTGTGCCTTGCCATATGTCTGGCAAGAGGGTACAAAGGCGATCTAGGACTGGATCACCAGATAGCGGTCGAAATTATCCTTAGAGGAATAAGGAAATGTTTCTCGGTTATGGAGATGATAAAGAGTTCGACGTAAAGAGTTACGTCGATGCAAGCTTAACACCTATCCGGATAGCTCTGAGTAGAGATACCGGATACGTATAATGGAGCAACAATTTGGAATAGCTCCAAGTGGAACGTGGTAGCAACATCTACGATATGACATAAAGTTTTGCGAAATACATAGGGATCTAAATATGGCAAGACCCGTTGACTACAACCTCTCTCACAAGCATAACATGATCAAACCCAGAAATCTTTGAGTGTTTATCACATAGTGATGTGAACTAGATCACTGAGTCTAGTATACTCTTGGATGTTGGTCACATGGCGATGTGACCTGTGAGTGTTAATCGCATGGCAATGTGAACTAGATTATTGACTCTAGTGCAAGTGGGAGACTGTTGGAAATATGCCCTAGAGGCAATAATAAATTAGTTATTATATCATATTTCATTGTTCATGATAATCGTTTATTATCCATGCTAGAATTGTATTGATAGGAAACTCAGATACATGTGTGGATACATAGACAACACCATGTCCCTAGTAAGCCCCTAGTTGACTAGCTCGTTGATCAATAAGATGGTTACGGTTTCCTGACCATGGACATTGGATGTCGTTGATAACGGGATCACATCATTAGGATAATGATGTGATGGACAAGACCCAATCCTAAGCCTAGCACAAGATCGTGTAGTTCGTATGCTAAAGCTTTTCTAATGTCAAGTATCATTTCCTTAGACCATGAGATTGTGCAACTCCCGGATACCGTAGGAATGCTTTGGGTGTACCAAACGTCACAACGTAACTGGGTGGCTATAAAGGTTCACTACAGGTATCTCCGAAAGTGTCTGTTGGGTTGGCATGAATCGAGACCGGGATTTGTCACTCCGTGAACGGAGAGGTATCTCTGGGCCCACTCGATAGGACATCATCATAATGTGCACAATGTGATCAAGGAGTTGATCACGGGATGATGTGTTACGGAACGAGTAAAGAGACTTGCCGGTAACGAGATTGAACAAGGTATCGGGATACCGACGATCGAATCTCGGGCAAGTATCGTACTGATAGACAAAGGGAATTGAATACGGGATTGATTGAATCCTCGACATCGTGGTTCATCTGATGAGATGATCTGGAACATGTGGGAGCCAACATGGGTATCCAGATCCCACTGTTGGTTATTGGTCGGAGAGTTGTCTCGGTCATGTCTGCATGGTTCCCGAACCCGTAGGGTCTACACGCTAGGGTTATTAGGAAGACTTGTATGTGATTACCGAATGTTGTTCGGAGTCCCGGATGAGATCCTGGACGTCACGAGGAGTTCCGGAATGGTCCAGAGGTAAAGATTTATATATGGAAAGTTGTTGTTCGGGTTCCGGGAAAAGTTCGGTTTTTTCCGGTATTGTACCGGGAAACTTCCGGAAGGTTCCGGAGGGGTCCGGAGGTCCGGAAAATGTTCCACCATGTCCAATACAGCAGCATGGGATGTAGGGGGGCGCCCTAACCTTAATGGGCCAAGGGCACCAGCCCCCCCCAAGGCCCATGCGCATGGGAGAGGGGAAACCCTAAGGGGGAGGGCCTCCACTTGACTTGGGAGGCACTCCTCCCCACCTTGGTCGCCGCCCCCAACCCTAGATGGGATCTAGGGGGGCCGGCCCCCCTCTCTCCTCACATATAAATAGTGGAGGGGTGGGAGGGCGGCCACACCCTTGATCCTGGCGCAGCCCCTCCCCTCTAATACCTCTCCTCCTCCCGTGAGCTTGGCGAAGCCCTGCCGGAGAATTGCCACTCCATCACCACCATGCCATCGTGCTGCTGTTGGACTCTCTTCCTCAACCTCTCCCTCCTCCTTGCTGGATCAAGGCGTGGGAGACGTCTCCGTTCCGTACGTGTGTTGAATGTGGAGGTGCCGTCCGTTCGGCGCTAGGATCATCGGTGATTTGGATCACGACGAGTATGACTCCATCAACCCCGTTCACTTGAACGCTTCCGCTTAGCGATCTACAAGGGTATGTAGATGCACTCTCCTTCCCCTTGTTGCTAGACTACTCCATAGATAGATCTTGGTGATGCGTAGAAAATTTTAAATTTCTGCTACGATCCCCAACAGACTGCATATAGCAGAAGATGGGCATCAGAGGGCCACCAGGGGGCCCACGAGGCAGGGGCGCGCCTAGGGGGGTAGGGCACGCCCCCACCCTCGTGGCCAGGGTGTGGCCCCCCTCTGGAACTTCTTGCGCTCAATATTTTTTATATATTCTGAAAATGACTTCCGTGAATTTTCAGGACTTTTGGAGCTGTGCAGAATAGGTCTCTAATATTTGCTCCTTTTCCAGCCCAGAATTCCAGCTGCCGGCCTTCTCCCTCTTTATGTAAACCTTGTAAAACAAGAGAGAATAGGCATAAATATTGTGACATAATGTGTAATAACAGCCCATAATGCAATAAATATCGATATAAAAGCATGATGCAAAATGGACGTATAAGTGGCTGCCATGGCCCCCACATATATGTTTTTTTCTGCATATATATATGATATTTTTTGAATATATGTTGATCTATGTTGATGTAATGTTGATGTATAGATATATATGTATGCATATATGATGATTTTTTGTTCAGCATCATATATGGTTTTTTTCTGCATATATATATATGATCATATGAATTTTTTTGTTCATAGATGTGATCTTTTGTTCATATACCATATGATGTTTTTATTTTTCATAGATGATCGATCATATTTGTTCATATGTATGCAAGCGAAGTCGTTGTCCTTAGTTGTACTGTTTAGGGTTTGGGTCGTCGAGGAAGGAAAATAAGGAAAAATAAGAAAAGAGGAAGAAGGAAGAAGGAAGAAGAAGAAAAATAAGAAGAGGAAGAAAAAAAAGAGAGGAGAAGGAGAAGGAATAGAGGAGAAGAAGAAAAATAGATATTCTATTTTTTTTCTTCTTCTCCTCTATTCCTTTCTTCTGCTCCTCTTTTTTTTCTTCTTTTTTTCTTCGACATGAGGGGGGGGGGGTCGATTAATAATAGAACTAGTTAAACTAGTTTATTTTTAGTAAGTGCTTAGTAGTTGAACTAATTGATTTTATAAAACTACTTTATTTTACTATAGAAGTAGTTTATTTTTAGTAAGTACTACTTTATTTTATTTATAGTAAGTGCTTAGTAGTTGAACTAGTTGATTTAATAAAACTACTTTATTTTACTATATATAGAAGTACTTCATGTTTAGTAAGTACTACTTTATTTTATTTATAGTAAGTGGTTAGTAGTTGAACTAGTTGATTTAATAAAACTACTTTATTTTACTATATAAGTATTTTATTTTTAGCAAGAAAATTAATAGAACTAGTTTATTTTTTTAGTTGAAGCAATTATTCCTGCATCGACGTCGACGATGCCTATCCCGCATGGTCGTAGTCGACTCGGCGGAGGAGGCCTGCTTGATCAAAGGGGCCATGTCCGGGACTGGGCTCCGCCGGGCTGGTATTGGGAGGTGCTACCTTCCAGGGGGCGTAGGTTGGTGAGGAGCCAGCCCGTCGCTGACCCGAACCTTGTTTGGTGGCGGTCGCGTGGGCCAGTGACGGTACCGAGGCTTCCGGACACCGCGGAGGTGGTACGTCACCGTGTCAGCGAGGAGGACGAGCACGTCCGTCTCTACATGGTTGCCTTGGAGGGCAGGTTCGACAATACCTTGCAGGTTCTTCAGGGATCTCACTGGAGCTATGATCCTGTGATGGTTCCTTCTCTTTGGGTGTCCACCGCCCGCGCTGATACCCGTCGGGCGCTACGGTTCTAGCTGTATTAGCGATGCGATATGTATGATACTATTTGAGGTGTATTAGTGATAATATTCGATGATGTACAGACGCAAGAGATGATTTATTTTTTCTTATAATTGAATGCATGGTAATTTGAATACTACTTTATTTTACGATTTATTTTTTCTTATTGAATCTCAAATTGGAAAACTACTCCTACTTTGAATGCTAAAATTGAAGAGCACTATGCAAGGCGTATGCATTTGATTAGTTGATAGCTTATAGGGTTTTTGTTTTTGTAGACCGATAGTCAACCCGTGATGAATAATAATGATCTAATTTAATTTTCATAGTACATATATTGAATCGTACAAGTTTAATCTTTGAATTATGAACGTAGGAAATGTCGTCATCAGACGACAAAAGTCTCCCGGGGCAGTGCAGCTGGTGCAACGACGACCAAGGTCTGTGCGACAGGCCTCACCTGGACGAAGATCGGTGCTTCAGCATTAAGCTCCAGGAGACCTTCGATGTTGAAACGGTACGCAACAACGAAAATTGTTTTTTTCTAATTAATCATGACTTCAACTATTTCAACGTGTACTTTTCATCTTTTACAATTTGAGTAGCTTATCCCATGCCATGCAAGACGCTATGTCTTGGAGAGGATGGGTTTTGAAGACCATGAAAATTTCGAAACAAATAAAATTCACCTAAGGACCCATCATGATGTGGATTTTGAAGTAAATCTGTATAATTCTAAGAGCATAACCCATTTTGGTTGCAAAAATTGGGAAGCACTTTGCAAGATGTATGGTTTTTATGAGGGTATGCTTGTCACCATGGATCTTGGTGATCCTGACATCAACCAAGACAATATGGACATTTGGGTCCTTGTTGATACGCTTCCAATTCTACCGCTATGTGAGTTTCTCAAACATAGTTATTAACTAATTTATATTGTTCATTTCAAAATAGTTGACAGCTTATTTCCATTGCCAGCTTATTTTCATTGTTCAAACAATGTGCGGAACATGGTAGACAGAACCTACTACGCCGATGGCTCTGAGTTAACTTATCAGGAGAAAAATCATCTGGTCACATTTTGTACTGATCTTGAGAAGTACAATATCTATAATAAAACTCCTCCACATTATGGTCAATACATGCCACTAGCGCACGTGTTGAACTACGGTAACATCCATGGAGATGCCATGGTAAGATTTTTTACTATTACGACATCCGTGCATCTTTTGCATAAATTCTTTTAAAACTTAACTACATTGCTAACTACGAAGTTATTACTATGTTTTTCAACAGAAAATTCCGGATGATTGTGTGCCTCATATGATGTATCACAATGGCCGCCTTGATGTTTTAAACATGCAGCCAGGTCATCCTACGAATCTCACGTGTCCATATCGGATTTCTAAAAGAAGTGGAGACATGAAAATCACATAATGGAAAAAATGTATGGACAGTCGTAAGGAGGTTCTTGGAAGCAAAAGGAAGCGAAGCACAAGAATTGGAGACATGATGATCTCCATTCTCCATAATGTAGAGTCAGGGCCTATATTGTTTTATGTTATTTTACCTTAAATAGGGTATTTAGGTCCTACCTTATACTGATGATCATGTGCTAAGAACAATTAAGTAGGGTTGGCTCAATGACTATGAGGATGATGATCGTATGACTTGTTATTAGCAGAAGTTGTATGATGGTGATTAGTAGGACTTGTTATTATGATGATGCATGATGCGAGCATGAAGAGCTATTATATATCAGTGGATGAAATGAACATGAATTGGATTGAAGTGAAGTCAACATGCATGTGGTGCATATCGAAAGTAGTACTAATCCAAACTTGATCAAGTTAGGATTAGTATTATTTTCTACATGCACCTCATATATATTGCCTTCACTTCAATCTAAGCCATGTTTAGGCGTAGTAGTAGCGTTGGTAAACCAAGCACGGAGATAAGAGAGGACGCTTCTCTCTATTAGCTAGCTAACACCCTAAATTAACCCCCCCAAACCCCCTAAACCACCCCCTTTCAAAAAAACAAAAACCTCAGCTCCTGCCAGCTGCTGACACGTGGATGCCTTTTGGTCCCGGTTGGTGCCACCAACCGGGACCAAAGGCCCTCCTGCCTGGACTCGCCGCAGCGGCCACATGGAGGCCTATCTGTCCCGGTTGGTGTAAGAACCGGGACTAAAGGTGTAGGGCTTTAGTAACGACCCTGTAGTCCTGGTTCCCCAACCGGGACAAATGGGCCTTACGAACTGGGACAAATGGCCGTTTTTCTACTAGTGCGAAGCTGGGACTCGAATGCCGCCCCGCGCCGCTCGCAAGCCCCACGCTGCCCCGCATCTGCCAGGAAGGGAGGCCGGCCTGCCGCCGCCCATGCCATGAGGGCTTTGCCCTGCGGCTGATACGTCCATTTTGCATCATTTCTTCCTACTGTTATTTTCAATGTTTTTGGTCATTATTTCACTTTATAAAGCAATTCTAATGCGTTTTCTCTCTTATTTAGCAAGTTTCACATGAAGAGGGAGATTGCCGGCAGGACCCGAAAAGGCTACATCAGAGATAGATATTCTCCAGAGATCCAAATGACCTAAAAATTTATGGAGAATTGTTTTGGAATTAATAAAAAATATTGGAAGAAGAATCATTGGGAGGGGCCCCGCCAAGGAGTCACAAGCTCAGGTGGCGCCCCCCTGGGGCACCCCATGTGAGCTCGTGGCTCCAC
Organism: Triticum urartu; assembly: GCF_056163025.1. Taxonomy (NCBI): domain Eukaryota; kingdom Viridiplantae; phylum Streptophyta; class Magnoliopsida; order Poales; family Poaceae; genus Triticum; species Triticum urartu. The sequence continues at coordinate 300,465,734 of NC_141877.1, forward strand.
CAGTAGGCCTCCATGGTCCCCCTTCTCCTATGATATACTATTTTCCCTAGAAAAAAAAATCAAAAGAAGACTTTCGGGACGAAGTGCCGCCGTCCCGAGGTGGAACATGGGCAGGAGCACTTTTGCTCTTTGGCTGAGCAATTCCGCTAGGATACTTCCCTTTCGAAAGGGGGAAATCGAATCCATCGATATCACCAACGTTCTAATCATCGTGGGAGGACCAATCTTCATCAACAACTTCATCAGCACCATCTCCTCTCAAAAACCCTAGTTCATCTCTTGTATTCAATCTTTGCCTCAAAACCTCAAATTGGTACTTGTGGGTTGCTAGTAGTGTTGATTACACCTTGTAGTTGATGCTAATTGGTTTATTTGGTGGAAGATTATATGTTCAGATCCATAAGCATATTCAGTACACCTCTGATCTTGAACATGAATATGATTTGTGAGTAGTTACTTTTGTTGTTGAGGACAGGGGAGAAGTCTTGTTATAAGTAATCATGTAAAGTTGGTATTCATTTAATATTTCGATGATATGCATGTTGTTTTTCCTTTAGTGGTGTCATGTGAATGTCGACTACATGACACTTCACCATACTTGGGCCTAACGGAAGGTATTGGGGAGCAATAAGTATATGATTGGTTACGAGATGACATAAACTTAAACCCTAGTTTATGCATTATTTCGTAAGGGACTGATTGGGAACCATATGTTTCTTAATTCTTCTTTCGTAGCTGTGGATTATTGCAAGAGGGGTTAATCATAAGAGGGTTGCTTGTTCAAGTAAGAATGACACCCTAGTACCGGTCCACCTATATATCAAATTATCAAAGTAGTGAACACGAATCAAGTAAGCATGATGAACGTGACTAGACGAGGATTCCCATGTGTCCTCGAGAATGCTTTGCTTACTATAAGAGAACTTTCTGGCTTTTCCTTTGCTATAAAAAGGATTGGGCCATCTTGCTACACCTTTGTTACTATTGCTACTTGTTAATTGTTATGGATTGCCTTGATACAAAACTATCTGGCACCGCTACTTTCAGTACTTGCAAAGAATACCTTGCTAAAAACCACTTCTCATTTCCTTCTGCTCCTTGTTTGGTTCGACACTCTTACTTATCGAAAGGACTACGATTGATCACCTATACTTGTGGGTTATCAAGAATCTTTTCTGGCGCCATTTCCGGGGAGTGAAGCGCCTTTGGTAAGTGGTATTTGGTAAGAAAACATTTTTATTACATGCTAAAATTTACTATTACTTGTCACTATGGAAAGTAATCCTTTGAGGGGCTTGTTCGGGGTATCTTCACCTTGATCAGAAGCAATAAGAGTTGCTCCTCAACCTACTGAAAATATTTACTTTGAGATTCCTTCGGGTATTTTAGAGAAACTGCTAACTAATCCTTATGTAGGAGATGGAACTATACATCCTGATATGCACCTAATTTATGTCGATTAAGTTTGTGGATTGTTTAAGCTTGCAGATTTATCCGAGGATGGAGTTAAGAAAAAATATTTCCCTTTGTATTTGGGGGGAGGCATTATCTTGGTACAGACTATTGGGTGATATTGGAGCATGGGACTAGAACTGGTTGAAGCTGGAATTCCACCAAAAAAATTATCCCATGCATTTGGTTCATCGTGATCGGAATTATATATATATATATACTTTTTGGTCTCGTGAAGGAGAAAGTATCGCTCAAGCTTGGGGGAAGCTTAAATATATGATGCACACATGCCCCAATCATGATCTCTCAAGAGAGGTGATTATACAAAACTTTTATGCTCGGCTTTCTTATGATGATAAAACAATGCTTGACACTTCTTCTGTTGGTTACTTTATGAAGAGAACTACTGAATTCAAATGGGATCTTATTGAAAGAATTAAATGTAACTATGAAGATTGGGAAATTGACAAAGGTAACAAGTCAGGTATAAATCTTGAATATGAGTGTGTTAAATCTTTTATTGAAACATATGATTTTCATAAGTTTAGCACAAAATATGGACTTGAGTCTGAAATAGTGGCTTCTTTCTGTGAATCCTTTGCTGCTCATGTTGATCTTGTCGGTGTCCTGAGAACAGGGGGTCCCCAGACTTGCCTGCCTACGGCCCACGGCGTGGCTCCACCAGCGGCCCTGTACGGCCCATCCTCATGAGCGAACACTCAAGGCCCTTGCGAGGGGCCAAGCCTCGCGAGGCGGACGACACAAGACCTCCTTGGGGGTGGCCTAACCAGGCTGGCTCATGAGGGGCGGGGAGATCAAGGCGAAGGGCACCCCGCGAGGTCCCTGTGACGCAAGCCATGACGACCAAGGCCAGGCGGGTGCCAGTGCACGCAGTGTCCTCGTTTCCTCTTTGGTGCTAAAGAGGCAAGCGTAGGCGAGGAGTCAGGAAAAGGTTTCCATCTCGGCGCAACAAGACCAAGACCAGTAGGACGATAGGACGGGGGTCACCATGGAGCCCAGGACGATGTCACCACCAGAACCTTTGGCAGGTGAATACCACCTTTTGTCAGGATAACTTGTACTAGTTGTCTCCCTTCGAATTTGGCCGTTGTTGGATCCCTTGCCGCCAACATTTGGGAAGAGGACCAGGGCCTCTATAAATAGGACTAGCCACCACAGTAGCTGGAGAGACCATTCAGACCATCCCCAACCACACAAGCTCTCCGAGCTCAAGGACGCCTCTCCTCAGAAGGCTATTCTTCCCTTGTACTTGTTCATGCTCAGCCCAAGAGGCAATCCACCACACCACACTGGAGTAGGGTATTACACCACAACGGTGGCCCAAACCAGTATAAACCCTGTGTCCTTTCTTCTGCGAGTTCGACGTGTTGAGCTTTGAGATTGTGGTCAGAGCGTGAGCTAGGTGGAGGAGAGATCTTCGTGCGCACCCCAGAGTTCGAACCTCAAGGGTTTTGCCGGAACCCTCCGACATTTTGCGTGCCAGGTAGGGGTGCGCTGAAGCTTTCCTTCCGTTGATCCACGTTCCAACGCTCCACCGCATCCATGGCAGATGCGCGTCAAGCGCCAGGCCGCCCTCGCCGCCCGTGTCACTCAGATGGCCCCTGTCGGCGGGCCTCCCCGTCGTTCCCCCTCACCTACTGCCAACGCTGCTACCGGCCCAGCAGCAAACGAGCAGCAAGCATCATCACTGCACCCCTCCGTGTGGCGGGATGGCCGCACGGCCACCCTGTCACTGACTCAGGCCGACTCATCATCTCACGCTCGTCGCATGCCCACGGACGCGTAGGCCGCACTGCTCATGGCACGTGAGCTCCCGCGCTACCGCCCGGTCGATGACCTCTACGAGGACTGGCTGGACCGCATCGCGGAGCTCATCAGTGCCGCTGGAGGCTCTCCTGCACCATCCCTCTCGCTGCTTCGCCCACCTCCACCCCCGGGCGACGTAGCTCATGGAGCGCCTCCGCCACCTCCACATCAAGATGGCGCCCTTGCGCTGAGAAGTGCAGCGCCACCGCCTCCTCCGCATCAAGATAGTGTCCTCGCCCCAAGACGCGCGGCCCCGCAGCATGATCTGCCACGCCGTGTGCTCGCGCAAAGAAGGAAGCTGACAGGAGGTCCCTCGACCGCAAGAAAACGCTCCTACTCTCCCGGCGCCACCACAACAAGACCGCGTGCTACCTGCGGCGGCGGTGCGTGGACATCAAGGGCAGGCTCCGCCCCTCCAGAGGGCCCTGATGGCCACAGTAGGCTGCCGCACCTTCACTCCCCAGCTGCGCACCATCGTTTGGCCAGGCAAGTTCAAGCCGGACCTGCCTTCGTGCTACGATGGCACCCCCGACCCCGCGGAGTTCCTGCAGCTCTACGAGTTGAGCATCGAGGCGGCCAACGACGACGAAAAAGTCATGGAAATCTGGTTTCCCATGGCTCTCAAGGATGGCGCCCGCTCGTGGCTCCTGAACCTGCTCGTGGGACCAATCTCCTCCCAGGGTGAGATGCGCGACCGCTTCATCGCCAACTTCTAGGGCACTCGCGACCGCCCTCCGGCCGCGGGTGACCTGCGCCGCATCAAGCAACAGCCAAAGGAGACCCTACAGAAGTACATCCAACGCTTCAACAGCGTCCGCCTTGAGATCCCCAAGGTGACGGACGAGGCCATCATCTCATGGTTTTCCGATGGCGTCCGCGATGTCAAGATGAAGGAGGAGCTTGCCATCCACGAGGAGCTATGCACGACTCTAGAGCTGTTCAACCTGGCGACCAAGTGTGCAAGAGCTGAGGAAGGGCGTCTCTCCCTCCTCGAGCTCCTTGCTACCGACCCAGAAGAGAAGAAAGCCAGGGTCAAGGACGTGAAGCGCAAGGGAGTAGCCGTGCTCGCGGCGGAGCCGGACACGAAGCGCGGGCGGGACCACCCCGAGTCGTCCAAAAGCAGCCGTTTGTTTTGCGCTTTCCACAACGTACACAGCCACAACACCAATGATTGTCAAGAGCTCAGGGCCAGCCGAGATGGACGCTTCGGTCGACGCCCCGAGCGCAACGACCAGGGCTACGGCCGAGGAGGAGGACGAAGTGGAGGACGCCGGGACAACCGTGGCCCTAGCCAGGAGTGGCGCGACCGGCCTTGTGAGGACCACTGGCAGGAGCAGCCTCGTGAGGGCACCTGGCACGACCAGCCTCGCAAGGACCATCCTCAGGGCAATCCTGGCCTCCCTCTGCTGCCGCCACCACCAAGAAGGAACGATGACCACCATCAGGACGAGGGGGCTGGGGGCTTCCAGGAGCCACGCGCCATCGCTTGCATCTTGGGCGGTGCTCAGGCCCCGGCTTCCCAGTGCATCTTCAAGCAGTTCTCTCGCGAGGTGAACGCGGCCCTTCGCAGGCTCGAGGCCACGTGCCCGCTCAGGTGGTCCAAGTACGCCATCACCTTCAGCTCAGCGGACCAGCTCAAATGCGCGGCGACTGCCGGCGTCCTCCCGATGCTCCGTTCACCCGTCATCAGCAATGTCCAAGCCACCAAGACCCTCATCGATGGCGGCGCGGGGCTCAGTGTCCTGTTCGTCGAGACGTTCGACGGCCTTCAAGTACCCTATGATCAACTACAGCCTACCAAGTCCTTCTCAGGAGTGACCGACGGCTCCACCACCCCGATAGGGCAAGTTCGTCTCCCTGTCACCTTCGGCTAGTGCGACAACTACCACACCGAGCTCATCGACTTTGACGTCGCCCACATCCGTCTGCCGTACAATGCCATCCTTGGGTACCCAGCATTAGCCAAGTTCATGGCAGTGACCCACCATGGCTACAACGTCCTCAAGATGCCAGGAAGCGGCAAAATCATCACAGTGCCCTGCGAAGAAAGAGATGCGGTATGCTCCCTCGAGCGCTCCTTGCAAGCTGCAGCAATCGAAGACCCTGACAGCGAGGGCACGCAGTACCCTCCCGAGGCCATCCCAAGAAGAAGAAGCAGCTACTCCGCACAGGGCCTTAGGGGGGCGATGTCTCTAGCAGCGCCATCTGAGGATCAGTGCCCGCACCTATGGCGCCTCCCTCCCTCGCATAGGAAGGCGCGCCCGGTGCCCTCCTCGGGCAGGGCTCGGGGGCTCTCTTCTAGAGGGCCTCAGACCTGGCCAACATCATGAGGGAGGCGCTCGGGCACGACATGGAGGCGTGCTTTGCGACATGTTTGCCTCAAGAGGGCACAAGGCAAGGAGTGCCAGGTGCCCAGGAGTACATCACCCAGGCAATTCAGGAGCTTCAAGAAGCAAGGACCATACACGGCGACCGCCGTCCACCCGGTGCAGCTCCCCATCCAGGTGAGGATGGCGGGCTGCGCGTCTGCCTCAACATTCCAGGGCTCAATAGGGCCACGTCTCAGAAGTGCTTCTGGCCGTCGCACGCTGGCCAGTGCAAGGGCCCACCTCACAGTTATGTTCGCATGCCGTTTGGCTTGCCGAACGCGACTATCACCTACCAGTAGCATCTACGAAGCATCCTCGCAGGCCAGGAGGCTAGGCATCACGCGGTCCTGGTGGAGATGGAGACGATCCTCAAGGAACCACCTGAGCCCCTAGAGCCTCCCGAGGCTCGGGGTCTTGGCGGCTCATGAGGAGCGACTTTTTCAGTGCGCGCCTTCAGCTACCCCAACATTCCTTCGAGAATGAAACCAGGTGACATTTTCTAAGTTTATTCAGCTGGGAGCGCCCCTCGGGGTCTATTATTCCCAGGTCGCATGTGCCTGTCCCTGCGGCATGTATCCTTTTGCATCTTTAGCTTACCCTACTGGGGGCGCCCCTCGGGCTGCATCATCCCCATGCCGCTCGGGTCTGTCCCGATGGAATGTATTGTCCTTAAACCTATCTGAGCTAACCTGTCGCTGTGCTTAAGATATTCTATGACTATCATGCGCTTATTTGATACCCCGCCCGCGACCGCCCTCGTTATCACGGGAGCCACGCGCCGGTTGTCTTTCTTTAGAATCCCTCGCATGAGTAGGCTAGTGTTGATGTCAAAACCGGCGGATCTCGGGTAGGGGGTCCCGAACTGTGCGTCTAAGGCGGATGGTAATAGGAGGCAGGGGACATGATGTTTTACCCAGGTTCGGGCCCTCTTGATGGAGGTAAAACCCTACGTCCTGCTTGATTATTCTTGATAATATGAGTAGTATAAGAGTAGATCTACCCCGAGATTGGAGAGGCTAAACCCTAGAAGCTATCCTATGGTATGATTGTATGTTGTCCTACGGACTAAAACCCTCCGGTTTATATAGACACCGGAGGGGGCTAGGGTTACACAAGGTCGGTTACAAAGGAGGAGATATACATATCTGTATTGCCTAGCTTGCCTTCGACGCCAAGTAGAGTCCCATCCGGACACGGGACGAAGTCTTCAATCTTGTATCTTCATAGTCCAACAGTCCGGCCAAAGGATATAGTCCGGCTATCCGGAGACCCCATAATCCAAGACTCCCTCAGTAGCCCCTGAACCAGACTTCAATGACGATGAGTCCGGTGTGCAGTGTCATCTTCGGCATTGCAAGGCGGGTTCCTCCTCCGAATACACCACGGAAGAGTTTGAATACAAGGATAGTGTCCGACCCTGCAAAATAAGTTCCACATACCACCATAGAGAGAATAATATTACCACAAATCTAATCTGCTGACACGTTTTGGCAGCATGACATCACGCCACGGCCTGGTAATCATTTGAACCGTTTTTCTATAACCAGCCCCGCACATAACGCGAGGCGGTTTCTTGACACGTCTTGTCAAAGCAGAGATCGTGTTCCCCTTATTGCAGGATTCTCATCAATACGGACGTGGGTAACCCAACCGCGCCATCAATCATGGCGCTTGGGGGATAATTGAGTTTTACCAGGCTAGTGGGGGTGCATAGTTTTAGTCGCCCATATATAGGGATAAGATCTCACCTTTTTCTACCCACGCCTTCTTCCTCCTTGCTCTACGGACAATGCCGAGGTATTGTCTCAAGGGGCACCGAGCCAGGGGGAGATAGTCCAGAGGTGCCTCAAGGCGACCTTCCGGACTCCAGGAGAAAAGGGAGCAAGGCTCCCGGGGGCTCCAAGTTTGGCTCTCAGCCGAACACTGCGCCAGAACCTCCAGTGGTTCCGGACTTGGGCAGGCGGCCCCCTTCCAAAAGGGGCAAGCCGCCCGTGCCGGTGACCTTTGTCCATCCAGAGGCACTGGACAACCTGCTGGGAGCGCTTCGCGGCACTTCCATCGATGAAGAGCACCGCACTATTATGAGTGCGGTGATCAAGAAGGTTCAGTCCGCCAAGAGCGGACTGACTGAAGCCTGTGCTAGCCTTCTAACAGGCTTTGAGGTAAGTATTTAAAATATAGGAAAAATATTACCGCATAGACAGTAGCCCCTGATGCTCTGTTTGGTGTTCACAAAGAAAAGCCGAATAGAGGATCAAATAATATCTACAGGAGTCTAATATAAGTATGTCTGTATGCGTATGCAGGCTTCGCTCCTGACCTCTGCCGCACTGACTGTGGAGGTTGCCACACTGAAGCAGGACCTCGAGGGGTCCGAGAAAGAGCTCGGCCTTGCCAAGAGGCAGCTCGACGAGAACAAAGGTAAGTAATACCTTGTCTATATATAAAAGAAAATGTGGTTGCGAAACGACAGGATCATCATGAATGTTCCAGGGGCCATGACCGAAGTGGCGACCCTGAAGCAAGCGCTGTCCGAGGCCGAAGACAAAGCGGCCAAGGAGCACACCGAGCAGGAAAAGCAAGAGGCACGGGTGGGCGAGGTGCAGCAAGAGCTCCAGGCTCTCGTGAAGAAGCACGAGGCTTTGGAGCTTGACTCAAAGACATGAGAGTCCGAGCTTGCCGCGGCCTTCGAGAGCATAAAGAATGCCAAGGCCGAAGCCCAAAAGGCCCTCCAGGAGATTGAGGCGATGAGGAAGATAGCGGCGGGTAAGGCATTCAATATGCAAAGCAAGCATGTGAATGTAAATTACTTGTTACTTACCTGAGTCTGGAGCTCTCCAGGAGCATTCGCAGATTTGCCCCGCAGTGTGTCGGATGCCGTGAAATATTACCAGGTCGAGGAGGGAAGCTCTACGGAGAAGTTGTTTTGGTCTCAGTATACTGGGACCGAACACCCGATGCCTATGAGCGACCAGCTGAAGCAACTGGTCGAGCTGCACAAGGCGGCCGAACAGGCCATGAAGGGCTTTATAGTCCGGATGTGGCCCGGCGACTCCCTTCCCAATAGCTACTTCGGCCTGGTGAGGCGGCTTATGGATGCCTGCCCACGGCTGGAAGTCATCAAGCGGTCCGTCTGTATCGAAGGTGCCCGCCAGGCTTTTGCCCGTGCAAAGGTGCACTGGGCCAAGATGGACGCTGAGAAGCTGGTGAAGGAGGGGCCGCCGCAGGGCAAGGAGCATCGCCACCCCGAGATGTATTATGAGGGTGTCCTGAAGGGTGCCCGTCTTGTGGCGGACGAGTGTGCGAAGAATGTAATTTTTGAATGAACTTGCTCGCGTGATCCTGTATTATGAAAACTTGTTCATATGCGCTATGCAACGCTTGCTTGAATTTAAAATATTACCTTCTGTGCGGCTGTTTATCAAATCTGAGAGATGGCCAGTCGTCTGCTTCTACCCCCATGCCACGAGTGCTGGGGTGTTCGGGATAAATCTGAGCACTCTTTTTCCTATTGTTGGGTCCTTCGAGGGAGGCGCTCAGCACAACGAACAAGGCAATCAAACTATAATGCTTTATCACTCTCACTTAGCCATAGAAGTCTACAATTTTAAATTTTGGCGAAGCCCCTAGTATTCGGAAGGCCGAATTTGGGGCGCTATACACGCCTTAAGCCGGACAAAGCCGACTCCTCGCTCTAAGCGGCATAAGTCTTTAGGGACTCGAGACCTCTCGAACAGCGACCAACTCTCGCCTTATCATGATAGTCAGTTTTAGCTTTCTCTACTGGGGGTGCTTAGCCCAGATGAACCGGGGCACAATCGCAGTAGTTCTCCCAGTGCTACCTTAGCTGATATAGCAGAACGTAAGGTACCAAAACATGGGAGACGGGCAAACCCAACTATTGACCCAAGACATGATTCGGAGCTGATGCATATAATGCTATAAGTTCGGGGTGCCGCACTGTTGAAAGTGTTCGGACTTCTCACGCCGTATTATGGGGTATGCTTAAGCCCCTGGCGTATTGGCCGTACCAGAGTGTACGGGTGCTGAATGTCATTAATGAACACACACACACACATATAAGAAGAATAGGGAATGCGATAATAGTCTAGTGCTATGCATTGTTTATTCAAAAAGGTGCGTCGAAGCAGAATGATACAAGTAGTGCAATAAGCAAAAAGTAGGACTATTTGACATGTCCCCTCCAAGGGCAAGCTGAGAATGGTGTTTAAAGTAGGTATTTCACTCGTTATCAGAGACCACCTGGGAGTTCCATGGTGCGACGTAGCTTTCTGCCTCCTTGGTTGTTGCATCATGTGTCCGGTAATCATACTGCCGGACAGGGTTTCCAGAGATTAAATTCCTGAAAGAGAGAAAAATAACAAAGCGGGAAACCCCTAGTGCGGTTGAGCCGCGTCTTGGGGCGTGCCGTAGTCGTGCCCCCCTCCCCACGTGTGCCCATGGTATTTTCAATGCGTAATTATGTACGCGTGGCACGGTTTTCACTGTTTGGCTGGGACTGGGTGGGGGTCGCATTGCTATGCGAGCTTGGAATGTGCCAGGCGGTCTTGTTGCCGATAACTCTGGGCGCGCTTGAAGGTGTCCGGGTCCTTAATCACCGAACTGGTGGATTGCCTTAAGAGGCTGCTTTGCGCTTCTGCTACGAGGGCCGCAGTGTGCTCCTCCGTGCGGAGAGAGCGCTCTGTGTTTCCATTGACTGTGATGACCCCCCAAAGTCCTGGCATCTTGAGCTTGAGGTATGCATAATGCAGTACCGCATTGAATCTCGCAAATGCGGTTCGCCCGAGCAGTGCATGATATCCACTGCGGAACGAGACTATATCGAAGATTAACTCCTCGCTTCGAAAGTTATCCGAGGATCCGAAGACCACTTCCAGTGTGACTGAGCCTGTGCAATGGGCCTCTACACCTGGTATGACGCCTTTGAAGGTCGTTTTTGTGGGTTTGATCTTTGAGGGGTCTATGCCCATTTTGCGCACTGTGTCCTGATAAAGCAGGTTCAGGCTGCTGCCACCATCCATGAGGACTCGAGTGAGGTGAAATCCTTCGATGATTGGGTCTAGGACCAGTGCGACGAATCCGCCATGACGGATACTAGTGGGATGGTCCCTGCGATCGAAGGTGATCGGACAGGAGGACCATGGGTTGAACTTTGGGGCGACTGGCTCCAACGCATATACATCCCTTAACGCACGCTTCCGCTCCCTCTTGGGGATGCGGGTTGCGTATATCATGTTCACCGTCCGCACTTTTGGGGGGAACCTCTTCTGCCCTCCAGTGTTCGGCTTCCGGAGCTCCTCCTCTTCATCGCTATGTAGCCCCTTATCTTTGTCTTTGGCGCTTAACTTGCCGGCCTGCTTGAACACCCAACATTCCCTGTTGGTGTGGTTGGCTGGCTTGTCGGGGGTGCCATGTATTTGGCACGAGCGATCGAGTATACGGTCCAAACTGGACGGGCCCGGAGTGCTTCTTTTGAATGGCTTTTTCCGCTGACCCAGTTTAGAGCCTCTGAATCCGGCACTAACTGTCGTATCCTCTGTATTGTCGCTATTGACGCGGCGCTTATGTTTGTTGCGACGTGACCTTCCATTGCTATCCTTGGTATCATGAGTGTTGTGAGGGCTGCCATGGATTTCAGCTTTTCCTGGCTAAGGTGCCGGGCGAGCCACTCGTCGCGGATGTTGTGCTTAAAAGCTGATAGGGCCTCTGCATCCGGACAGTCAATGATTTGATTTTTCTTTGTCAGGAACCGTGTCCAGAATTGCCTAGCTGATTCCTCTGGCTGCTGAATTATGTGGCTCAAGTCGTCGGCATCTAGTGGTCGCACATAAGTGCCCTGGAAGTTGTCAAGGAGTGCGGCTTCCAGATCTTCCCAACAGCCAATGGATTCTGCTGGTAGGCTGTTGAGCCAATGCCGGGCTGGTCCTTTGAGTTTAAGTGGGAGGTATTTGATAACGTGTAGATCGTCACGGCGGGCCATGTGGATGTACAGGAGGAAGTCCTCGATCCATACCGCAGGATCTGTTGTGCCGTCATATGATTCTATATTTACGGGTTTGAAACCCTCTGGGATTTGATGATCCATTACTTCGTCTGTGAAGCATAGGGGGTGTGCGACGCCTCTGTACTCGGCTATGTCGCGACGCAGCTCAAATGAGTCTTGTCTGCCGTGTTCGGCCCGGCCGGATTTACTTTTACTGTATCCGGCGTGGTGGTTATCGTCCCGCATGGTGGCGTGCCCTCGTGATCCGTAGATCGATCTTGCGTGTTTTGCTTTGTTATCCAATACGTCTCGCAGGTCTAGCGTGTTTCCCCGTGCCTTGACATTTTTATTTGAGTGGCGTCGGGGTGCGGGCTGAGCTTTTGGCTGAAATGCCTCTCTGTCACGGCCACGAGGTGGCCGATCAGCCGCGTCATACGCCGGAGATGTAGGTTTTAATGCTTCCTCCTCCAGTCGGGGTAGCAACCTGCGCTTTGGGTAACTCTTGGAGGGGCGTTCAAGTTCATATTCCTCGGCCGCAAGGACATCAGTCCATCTGTCAGCTCGCAAATCTTGATCAGCTTGAAGCTACTGCTTTTTCTTAAGGCTATTTGTCGTGGCTATAAGCCGGCGCTTAAAGCGCTCTTGCTCGACGGGATCCTCAGGAACGACAAATTCGTCATCGTCGAGGCTTGCCTCGTCTTCGGAGGGAGGCATGTAATTATCATCCTCCGCTTCTCCATATGCCGCTCTCTCAGGAGGGTTGGCTTCTCCATCCTCCTGCTCTAAATCTTGCTGGAGGGGATTGTTGTCGTCTTCGGCACTGTCCGGAGTGCTATTATCTCTTGTGCCGGTGTCACCGCTTTTGCTTTGGCGAGACATAGAGCGGCGCCACTGACGTCGGCGCTTGGGTTGCTTCTTGGAGGGGTCATCCTCCGCTGTCTCGTCGCCATTGCCTTCTTTGGGTGTGTCCACCATGTATATATCATATGATGAGGTGGCTGTCTAGTGCCCTATGGGCAGTGGTTCATCTTCGTCTCCCGCATTGTCGTCCATACCGTCGATGTCTTCGGAGTCGAAGTCGAGCATGTCAGTCAAATTGTCGACAGTGGCTACTAAGTGGGTGGTGGGTGGGCGGCGAATTTCTTCATCATCCGCATCCCAATCCTGCCGAACATAGTTCGGCCAGGACTCTCCTGACAGGGAGAGAGACCTTAATGAGTTCAGTATGTCGCTGAAGGGCAAGTGCTGAAAGATATCCGCGAAGGTGAGCTCCATGATCGGCGCCCAGTCAGATTCGATAGGCACGGGCGCAGGCGGTTCGGGGTCTGTGGCCAGGGAAGAATCCGGCAGTTCAGCGTCACGGCTCCCGTGAAGGGTAAGGTCGATATTTGGCTCGATCGCCGCTGAGAATATGGCCTCCGTGGCGGGGTCTATCCACCCGTCCATGGATGGCGCAATTGGCTCCGAATTGAGGGTCGGAGCGGTCGCCGGTGCGGTCTCCTGAACACTGTCCGGTGGTAGAGCTAAATCATGCTCATCGTGACCGTGCGGCGCACTCGGCAGGGGCTCGAATCCGTCGAAGATCAAGTCTCCGCGGATGTCGGCCGTGTAGTTTAAGCTTTCAAACCTGACCTGGTGGCCAGGGGCATAACTCTCGATCTGCTCCAGATGGCCAAGCGAGTTGGCCCGCAGTGCGAAGCCGCCGAATACAAAGATCTGTCCGGGGAGAAAAGTCTCACCCTGGACCGCATCGCTATCGATGATCAAAGGAACCATCAAGCCTAATGGTGACGACACAGAGGAACTCTCAATGAAAGCACCAATGTCGGTGTCAAAACCGGCGGATCTCGGGTAGGGGGTCCTGAACTGTGCGTCTAAGGCGGATGGTAACAGGAGGCAGGGGACACGATGTTTTACCCAGGTTCGGGCCCTCTTGATGGAGGTAAAACCCTACGTCTGGCTTGATTATTCTTGATAATATGAGTAGTACAAGAGTAGATCTACCACGAGATTGTAGAGGCTAAACCCTAGAAGCTAGCCTATGGTATGATTGTATGTTGTCCTACGGACTAAAACCCTCCTGTTTATATAGACACCGGAGGGGGCTAGGGTTACACAAGGTCGGTTACAAAGGAGGAGATATACATATCCGTATTTCCTAGCTTGCCTTCCACGCCAAGTAGAGTCCCATCCGGACACGGGACGAAGTCTTCAGTCTTGTATCTTCTTAGTCCAACAGTCCGGCCAAAGGATATAGTCCGGCTGTCCGGAGACCCCCTAATCCAGGACTCCCTTAGCTAGGCACGGCGTATGTGCTCGGGTCTGTCCCTGCAGCGTCGATAAATCCAACGACTGAGCTCTATCTGGCAGGCCAGCCCCGTTTACGTCACGTCCTGGGGTCATTGGTGTCTGGCCTCCTCATGTGACCGCCTCAGGAAATTCGTCCGGCACAGGTTGCCTAACCATCTTGCAGGATCGCTGAAGCTATCAAGAATCAAGACCAGGAGCAACCCGCCTTGAGGTAGGGCCTCGTGAGTCCCGCGCTGGCTCATGAGTGCCCAGACACACCTCGACTAGCCCTGCCGTGCAAGGCACGTGGCAGGGCGGGGCTATACATGCCCTGGGGGCTCCACTCAGAGGAAGTCCTCACCCACGCACCAGTGGAAGCACCATGCTCCGCGCTGGCAGTCGACACGGCGGAGGAGCGGTTATGCCTATGCAAGTGCGGAAGCGCTATGCTCCACGCTGGTGATAAACAACTGAGGGCGGCCCCATGGTTGTATCAACCTCAGGGAGCCTCCGAGCTCAGTGTCTGGCCTCATCGCAACACCTCCCCTCGGGAGAGTCGCAGGAGGGGGTTGCGCTCGGGTCACGCCCAAGCGTACGCCACCCTGCCAGGTCCCTCGGACCTGGTCGTCACGCGCCCCTCCAGAGCGGAGCCTCGGCGAGGGAAAAGGTATGAAGGTCGTTTGAGCGTCGAGGGGGACTCCTGAGCATCACGACTCAGGAGCCTAACTGGCCATGTAGCCCCTCATCCCTTGGTCTTGTCCTGGTGATCCGGACGACCCAACGGCGGCTAAGGTATGCGCGGGGTCAGGCCCTACCAATGTAGAACACTAGGCCTACTCCTGCATCTCCTTTCTGTAAGCTGTTTGCGTGTCAAGGGGGACTCCTGAGCATTGCGACTCAGGAGCCTAACTGGCCATGTAGCCCCTCACCCTTTGGTCTCGTCCTGGTGATCCGGACGACCCAATGGCGGCTGAGGTATGCGCGGGGTTGGGCCCTGCCGACATAGAACATGAAGCAAACAGGAAGGAAATCGCGGAACTCAAACAAATATTACAAGACATACTGTTTCTCGAATACCAAACACAAGTTGAAACACCTCCACGAGGCATGGTTCGTGTTGCAGAAGCAAAAGCAGGAAAAGGAGCCGCCAGCGAGCCATCTCGTCATCCCTGGACGCTGCCGCCGCTTGCAAGAGGCGCCCCTTCGACGGTGATGTTGCCCTCACCTAAGCCGCCCGCTGGAGTTGCAGGTTCAGCAGCACCACTAGTTGAGGGCGCAGGGTCGAAGGCGCGCAACTTCTTCAACAAAGCCTCCACCTGGCCCTTGACGGCTTCGGCAGCAGCTACACAACGCTCGTCATCCATAGTCTCCAGCAGCTCGTCAAGGTTGGCGTCAGGATGACGAAGATGAAGATGGCTGAAGACGCGGGTCAGTGCGGCCGAGGAAAGCTTGCGGGCTTCCCCCTCAACCAGGGGGCCGATCCCGTCCATGACATCCTCAAGCGCTGCGACCAGATGAGGAAGTAGCTGGGTGGGGCCCTCATCGGCTATCGCCAGTGGCTCCTCCAAGCCCTTCTCATAGAGTGCCCGCACCGCCACGTGGGACCTCTCCTCAAGGGACTTGAAGGCCACGCGGTCCTCAGCCAGGGCCTTTGCCTTGACTTCCAGCTCGACCTTCTCCACCTTCATCTTCTCCTTCGCTAGCTGCTCCAGCTCGGCGTCATGACGCCTGACGGCGTCCTCTCGGGCCTTCATCTTCTCCTCCTTCGCCTTGCAGTCTCGAGCTTCGGTCGCACGCTCATTGCGCACGATCTCTAGCTCGGCCTCCAGCGACCGACAACAATCCTGGGCGGCCCCGGCGTCCTTCAGCGCCACCTCACGAGCAGCCATGGCTTGGGCAATGGCCTACTTGTCCTTCTCGGAGGCCACCGCAGCCTGGCTCAGCGCCACACGGACGAACACATTAGAGTGAAGCCAGACAGAGATTAGCTCCAGGCGCTCGGCCGCCCGGTGACAGTCGGTGCCTTGAAGATCCTCTCGCAACAGGGTCAGCGCAGAGAGAGCGTGCTCTAGGACGTCAGGGGAGGCGGAAGGATCCGGGGTCGGTAGTGCGGCGGAAGAAGGAGGAGACAACATCGTCACAACGGCCTGGGGGCTGGGAGTTCCTGAGCTTTGGGGACCCCAGCAACCGAGCCGGACGTCTGCACCTCCGAAGCCAGCGGGGCTACGGGGGCTGCCTCCTCCAAAGGATGCTCCCCCAAGTCTCACGAGGACGATCGGGCCGGGGAAGCGCGAGCGCCGTCGTTGCCCTTCCCCATGGAGGTGGGTGCAGCCATCGCAGGCGATTTGGTCCCGAGAAGTACCACCGCTTCCTCCTTCCTCTTCTTCGCCACGGGCGTCGGCCTGATCGTGCAGTGGAGAAGCACCAAGAATCAGCAGCAGAAGCAAGAACAAGGCAGGACGAGAATACTTACTGGTCCACTGCTGCGTAGTCTCTCCGCTTCCTAAGCTTGAAACTTGAGAGCCTCGCAGCCTGAGGCGTGGGCGCGCAGCCTCCATGCGCTGAAGAGGGGGCAGCAGATAGGCCGGAAGCAGCTCCAGGCAACGTCAGAACGGGGGCGTCATCTTGGGAGATCAGCGCCGACCCTCCCCTCGTCGGAACCTCGGTCGGTGACCTCTTCCGGGAACTGACCTTGGACCTCGTGGAACCCCCTGCTGCGCGCAGCTCCCCCTTTCTAGGGGGACATCCACCTCGTCGTCGTCATTAGGAAGGGTGCGGAGGATGTCGGCCTTGCGCAAAGGGGAGGTCTCCCCCGCCCCTTCACGGGTCGCCTCCAAGTCGCGCTCTTCCTCCTCCTCCTCTTCCTCGCCTTCCTCCTCCCGAGACTCGTCAGAAGACACGTCCACCGGGGTCGTCGTCAACGGGACATTCGAGGGCGCAGGCGGCACAAGCCCACGCCCGTCGAAGACGGGCATGGCGGCGACAGCCTCCACCCCATTCAAGCGGCGGAACAAGGGAACAAAGGAGTCCGATGGGTACCCTTGGTCGTTCCCAACCAAGAGCGGAGGACCGAGAGCATCTCCTCTTTAGAAAGGGCCTCCGGGCGCAGGCGGAGGTCATCCCCTTCGTCTCCAAGCTTCCACAAGGGGCGTGGGCGCGCCTGAAGGGGAGCCACACACTGCTTCATGAATTCTTTGACGATCATGGCCCCCATCAGCTTCGCCGCCCTTGAGTCACCAGGCCTCAGGTCAGCGGTCATCCTCTCCAACACCTGCACCGCCGGGAATCGTTGAGCTTCACACGAAGCCACCCCTCTTGGGACACAGGCATCTCCATCGGCAGCACCAGCCGGGGGTTGGAGCACTTGGTGTCCATCAAGAACCACTTGCTCCTGAAGACCTCGGCCTTCTTCCCGGCCTTCGAGATGGCGTTGGTCTTGTTGGCCATGACGAAGCCAACACACCAAGAGCAGTGGCCCTCCTTGATCTGGAGGAAGAAGAAGTGGCGCAACAGTGCCACGGATGACATCACTCCAACATACGCCTCGCAGTAGAAGGCGAAGATCAACAGGAGCAGGATGGAGTTGGGATGAAGATGGAGAGCGTGGATCTTGTAAGTGTCTAAGGACGGATTAGAAGAAGTCAGAGAAGGGGGGAACCAGCCCGGCGACGATGCTGCTCATAAAGAAGGGGTAGAAGGTGCTGCGTGAGGCCTCTGGCTCGGCGGAGCCAGCCCGGAGCACAGTCTTCCTCTTCTCATCACCCTTCACTGTCATCAGGAGGACGACGACAAGGTTCTTCTCCGAAATGCTCGGCGCATCGAGCGCTGGCTCGTACCAAGACAATGAGGCAGCGGCCCGAGCTTTCTTGGGTGCCATTGGCGGTAGGCTTGAAGAAGGATCCGGCTGGATCTGGAGTCTCTGGAAGCAAGGAGCGAGAAACGGGATCTAGCAAGGCGATGCAAAGCAATGAAGGCAAATGCAGCACGCGCCAGCCTTTTGTCAATCGGGCAGTTGACGAGGCAGTGTGGGGAAGCGGAGACGCCCACGTCCCATCAATCGCCACGTGTCAACCGAGGCCGCGGGATGTTGGGGCCCACGGGGCTCCGCACTTGCCCCTTGGCTTCGCCTCGAAGCCAAGTCCGAGCACGCCTTGGGCCCGGGGGCTACTGTCGGCGTCCTGGGAACGGGGGTCCCTAGACTTGCCTGCCTGGGGCCCATGGCGTGGCTCCACCAGCGGCCCTATACGGCCCATCCTCATCAGAGAACACTCAAGACCCTCGCGATGGGCCAAGCCTCGCGAGGCGGACGGCACAAGACCTCCTTGGGGGCGGCCTCACTAGGCTGGCTCGCAAGGGGCGGAGAGATCAAGGTGAAGGGAACCTCACGAGGTCCCTATGACGCAAGCCATGACGACCAAGGCCAGGCGGGCGCCAGCGCGCGTAGTGTCCCTGTTTCCTCTTTGGTGCTAAAGAGGCAAGCATAGGCAAGGAGTCCCGAGGCGTCAGGCAAAGGTTTCCATATCGGTGCAACAAGACCAAGACTAGAAGGACGGCAGGACGGAGGTCACCGTGGAGCCTAGGACGGCGTCACCACAAGAACCTTTGGCAGGCGAAGACCACCTTTTGTCAGGATAACTTGTACTAGTTGTCTCCCTTTGAATTTGGCCGTTGTTGGATCCCTTCCTGCCAACATTTGGGAAGAGGACCAGGGCCTCTATAAATAGGACTAGCCACCATAGTAGCTGGAGAGAGACCATTCAGACCATCCCCAACCACACAAGCTCTCCGAGCTCAAGGACGCCTCTCCTCAGGAGGCTGTTCTTCCCTTGTACTTGTTCATCCTCAGCCCAAGAGGCAATCCACCACACCGCACTGGAGTAGGGTATTACACCACAATGGTGGCCCGAACCAGTATAAACCCTGTGTCCTTTGTTCTACGAGTTCGACGTGTTGAGCTTTGAAATTGTGGTGAGAGCGTGAGCTAGGGGGAGGAGAGATCTTCGTGCGCACCCCAGAGTTCAAACCTCAAGGGTTTTGCCGGAACCTGAAATCTGGCAGATCTCCCTAAGGAGAAGTATTTTAAATTTCACCCACCTATTAAAGAAATTCACGAGGAACCTGCTATAGCTAAAACTGAATATATTTCTTATACTGCTAATCCAGTTGTTCCTACCGCTTACATTGAGAAACCTCCTTTCCCTGTTAGGATTAAGAAACATGCTAAGGCTACAACTATGGTTCATAAGATTAATATTAGAACAACTAAACCCTCTAAACAAATTAGAGTGGAACCTAATGTTGCAATGACTAAAGACCTATTGGTTGATAATATTGATATGTTATTTAGTTTTGTTCTAAAGCTGCTAGAATTGCTAAACCTGTCAGAAATGAACAAGATATGTTAGATAAGAACAAGCTTGTTGTTGGCATGAATGTTGTTTCTGTTAAGATTGGAGATCATTGCTATCATGGTTTATGTCATATGGGTGCTAGTATAAGTGCTATTCTGCTCTCTTTATATCAAGAAGTTATGAATGACATTGCTCCTGTTGAGATAGAAGATATTGATGTTACTATTAAGCTTGCAAATGAAGATACTATTTCTCCACTTGGTATTATTAGAGACGTTGAAGTTTCGTGTGGTAAGATTAAATACCCTACTGATTTCTTAGTACTTGAATCACAACAAGATAACTTATGTCCCACTATATTCGATAGACCCTTTCTTAGTACTCTTAATGCTGAAATTGATTATGTTAAAGAAAAGGTTAGAGTTAAGTTTGGTGATGTATCTCATGAATTCAACTTCTCCAAGTTTAGTAAGAAATCTCATGATAAATAATTGCCTAGTAAAGGTGAACTCATTGGTCTTGTTTCCATTGTTGTACCTCTCCATTGGAATAATATTTGCTTGACCATGAAAATGATATGCACGTGAATGAAAGAAATGAAATAGATAAGATATTCTTTATCAAGAACCTATACTTAAGCATGTTTTGCTTGTTGAAACTTTGGAAGATCCTCTCCCACCTAGGAGTGATCATGTGTTTCGATTAAAGAAACTTCCTGATACATTGAAGTATGCTTATCTCGACACAAAGAAAATATATCCTATTATTATCATCGATGCTAACCTTTTCAAGCACGAAGAGAAAATATTAGTTAAAACTTTAAGGAGGCATTGTGCTGCAATTGGATATACTCTTGATGATCTTAAGGGAATTAGTCCCACTTTATGCCAGCACAAGATTAGTATGGAGCCTGGCGCTAAATCAGTTGTTGATCATCAACGCCGCTTAAATCCCAAGATGAAGGATGTGGTAAGAACTGAAACATTAAAGCTTCTGGAAGCATGTATTATTTATCCTATAGCTGATACTAGATGGATACGTCTTGTTCACTATGTCCCTAAGAAAGCAGGCATTACTATTGTTTCTCATGATAAAAATGAACTTATCCAACAAACAATTGTAACCAGTTATATGATGGTAATTGATTTTATAAAATTAAACAAAGCTGGTAGAAAAGATCATTATGCTTTGCTTTTCATTAATCAAATGTTAGAAATATTGTAAACACACACATTTATGTTTCCTAGATGGTTACTCTGGTTTTTCTCAAATACCCGTATCACAAGAAGATCAAGAGAAAACTACTTTTACTTGTCCTTTTGGAACTTATGTTTATAGGCGCATACCTTTTGGTTTATGCAATGCACCCGCTAATATTCAAAGATTTATGACTGCTATATTCTCCGATTTCCTTGAGAAAATAGTTGAGGTATTCATGGGTGATTTCTCCGTTTACGGGACTTCTTTTGATGATTGCTTGAGCAACCTTGACCGAGTTTTGCAGAGATGTGAAGAGACCAATCTCATCTTGAATTGGGAAAAGTGCCACTTTATGGTGAATGAAGGTATAGTCCTTGGTCATAAAATTTCTGAAAGAGGTATTGAAGTAGATAAAGCTAAAGTTGATGCAATTGAGAAAATGCCATGCCCTAAAGATATTAGAGGTATAAGAAGTTTCCTTGGTCATGTTGGTTTTTATAGAAGGTTCATTAAAGACTTTCTTAAAATCTCTAGGCCTCTTACTAATCTCCCACAAAAAGATGTTCCATTCGTTCTTAATGATGATTGCGTAGAAGCCTTTGAAGTACTTAAGAAAGCTTTGATAACTGCACCTATTGTTCAACCACCTGATTGGAACTTACCCTTTGAAATTATGTGTGATGCTAGTGATTATGCTATTGGTGTTGTTTTACGTCAAAGAGTTGATAAGAAAATTAAGTTATTCATTATGCTAGTAAGACCTTGGATAGTGCCCAAAGAAATTATGCTACTACTGAGAAAGAATTTTTAGCAGCCGTGTTTGCATGTGATATATTCAAGCCTTATATTGTTGATTTCAATATTACTATTCACACTGATCATGTTGCTATTAAATATCTTATGGAGAAGAAAGATGCTAAACCTAGATTAATTAGGTGGTTTTTTAGCAAGAGTTTGATTTGCATATTGTTGATACAAAAGGAGCTAAAAATCCTGTAGCATACAATTTGTCTAGGATGGAAAAGGAGCTTCCCATTGATGATAGTTTTCCTGATGAGCAATTAGCTGTTGTAAATGCTTCTACTTCTCACAATAACCCTTGGTATGCAGATTATGGTAATTTCATTGTTTCTAAATATATATATACCACCTGGTTATACATACCAACAAAAGAAAAAGTTCTTCTTTGATTTAAAACATTACTTTTGGGATGACCCACACTTATATAAAGGAGTGGATGGTGTCATTAGACATTGTGTACCTGAGTATGAGCAGGGACAAATCCTAAGGAAGTTCCATTCCGAGGCATACGGAGGGCACCATGCTGAAGATAGAACTACACATAAGGTATTGCAATCTAGTTTTTATTAGCCCACTCCCTTCAAAGATGCACCTAAGTTTGTCCTTTCTTGTGATGAATGTCAGAGAATTAGTAATATTGGTAAACGTCAAGAAATGCCTATGAATTATTCACTTGTTATTGAAATATTTGATGTTTGGGGTTTTAATTATATGGGACCTTTTCCTTCCTCTAATGGATACACTCATGTTCTAGTTGTTGTTGATTATGTTACTAAGAGGGTAGAAACTATTCCAACTAGCAGTGCTCATCACAACACCTCTATTAAAATTCTTAAGGAAGTTACATTTCCAAGGTTTGGAGTCCCTAGATATTTAATGACTGATGGTGGTTCACATTTTATTCATGGTGCATTCTGTAAAATTCTAGCTAAATATGATGTCAACCATAGAATTGCATCACCTTATCATCCCCGGTCTAGTAGTCAAGTTGAATTGAGAAATAGGGAAATAAAACTAATCTTGCAGAAGACCGTTACCCGATCGAGGAAGAATTGGTCTAAGAAACTTGATGATGCATTGTGGGGATACATAACTACTTATAAAAATCCTTTGGGTATGTCTCCTTATAAAATGGTCTATGGAAAAGCATGTCATTTACCTCTAGAATTAGAACATAAAGCTTATTGGGAAATTAAAGAACTCAAATAAGATTTTAAGCCTGTCGGTGAAAAGAGGCTATTTGATATCAGCTCCTTGGATGAATGGAGAATATAAGCTTATGAAAATGAAAAGTTATTCAAAGAAGAAGTTAAAAGCTGGCATGATAAAAGAATTCAAAAAGGGGAATTTAATGTCGGTGACCAAGTTCTATTGGACATCTCTCGTTTTAGATTTTTTGTAGGAAAACTTCTCTCTAAATGAGAAGGACCATACATCATCGAGGAAGTTTCTCATTCTGGAGCTATCAAGATTAATAATGCCGAGGGCACAAATCCAATGGTGGTTAATGGGGTAAAGAATTAAAGATTATATTTCATGTACACCCATTAACATGGAAACCAACATTATTCGAAACAATCACACCGGAAGAACACCTAAGGGAGACTTTCCGGAACGCTTTAGAATTCTGAGAACGTACTTTTTGTTTGTTTTGGAATATATTTGTATGTGAAAAGGTAAGTAAATCGACTCCAAAAATTCCATAAAAGTACTTTTTTTTGTTTCAGAATAATTTTTTTAGGAAAATAACAAACAACCACGAAAGTGCATGAGGGAGCCACGAGCCTAGGTGGCGCCCCCTGGGGCGCGCCATGTGAGCTCGTGACTCCCGCGCGAACCTTCCCGACTCTGCATTCTTCGCTGTTTTGACCTCCGTATCGCAAGTTTCTTCTCTGTTCTTGTTTCAGGCTATTTTTCTGACAGATCTAGATCTCCAAGTTTTCGATGGCCCCACACCAAGCACCGGATCATCCAGCCCTCTCCAGACAAATGCCCCTTTAGCGACATCTATTATGAGTGGTCGTTCGGTGAGGAGGATGATGTCGAACAAGAAGAAACTAAGGAGGCCACAACCAGCAAGATCGATGGAAGAGAAGGGGATAAATCAGTGTTCCGCCTTGAAGCCGAGGAAGAGGGAGATTCTTTTTACTCTCTTTTCCTAAACTTACTTTATCCGATATTCATGCACTAAAGGTAGTTGAAGCAATTTGCAGTCAAAACATGGCACTCATCCAAGAAGTTATTGCCATTGAGGAATAGAACCGCATTCTCCATGAGATCATCAGGAAGAGGCATGAGTTAGACACTTGGAGGATGGAGAATAAGCCCACCACTTCATCACCACCATCACCAAAGAAAGATACTTGAGCACACAGTATGGGCACCACCCTTGGCATTTTCCAAGCTTGGGGGAGGTGCCCCGACATCGTATCACCATCACCTTTTACCGTCATTATCTATCTTAGTTCGATCTTGATACGTCTCCAACATTACTATAATTTTTTATTGTTCCATGCTGTTATATTATCATTCTTGGTTGTTTTTCAATCATTTTATAGCAACTTTATATCATTTTTTGGGACTAACCTATTGACATTGTCAGCATTCTGGGAACAGGGATCCCCAGACTTGCCTGCCTACGACCCATGGCGTGGCTGTGTTGGCAGGCCTGTACGGCCCATCTTCATCGACAAGGAACCAAGACCCTCATGAGGCGGACGACGCAAGACCTCCTCAGGAGCGGCCTCACTAGGCTGCCTCGCGAGGAGCGGAGATATCAAGGCGGGGCGAACCTCGCGAGGCTCTCGTGACGTGAGCTGTGACGATCGACACCAGGCGGGCGCCAACGTGCGTAGTGTCCTTGCTTCCTGTTTTGTGCTAATGGGGCAAGCGCAGGCGCGGAGTACCGAGGCATCAAGCAAATGTTTCCATATTGGTGCAACCAGAACCTTTGGCAGGCGATGACCATCTTTTGTCAGGATAGCTCGTACTAGCTGTCCCCTTTCAAATTGGCCGCCATTGTTGGCTCCCTTCCCGCTCAATATTTGGGAAGAGGACCAGGGCCTCTATAAATAGAACTAGCCACCACAAAGAGACCGGGAGACCGGATCAAGAGCCAACCCTTAGCCACACCGAACACAAGAACACCTCAACCAAAGAGGTTGTTCTTCCCCTTGTACTGTTCATCATCTGCCCAAGAGGCAATCCACCACCACACTGGAGTAGGGTATTATACCACAACAGTGGCCCGGACCAGTATAAATCTTGTGTCTTTGTGTTGCGAGTGCGTCGAGTTCGTCCGCGAGAGCTTAGCGAGCTATGGCGTAGATTGGTAGGAGGGAAAGAACTTTGCACGCACCCCAGTGTTCGAACCTTAAGGGTCTGTCGGAACCCTAGATCTGACATTTGGCGGCGCCAGGTAGGGGTCGCCTGAGTCTCTTCCTCGCCAATCGACCCGTGATGCTCCGCAACCCCGATGTCCGGCGACCCAAGGGCTGACTCCAACCGCTGGGCAGCTTGGCCAGCCCAGGCGGCGACACCAGCCTACGAAGATCTTGACCCCATGCCCTAGGGGGCGCGGGCGCCGCCTAACACTGCAGGGCGCGGGCGGCGCGGCCAGGCGTCATCCACCCTCACTCAATGGCAAACACGAGCCGCTGCAAGGGCCGCAAGCCATGCCGCAGCAACGGCACCACACACACGGCGGGAGCAAGTGAACATGCAGGCCGCGCTCATGGTGGCGCGGGAGTTGCTGCGGTGCCGGCTAATGGAGAGCGGAAGCGACGCACTACTGGAACGTGTCACCGAGCTGTTGGATGCGGCGGCATCAAGAGCGCCACCTTTCTACTATCTGCTTCCTTCCCGAGCCGCCACTGGACCTCACAACGGGCCACGCTGCAACCGCGCGCCCTCGGGCGCGCCTGGAGGTGTTCCTGGCCCCAGGACGGTCGGCGGCGGCGTGGGCCCCGTTTCCCTCGCGCCGCCTCTGGTGGGCAGGGCACGAGCGTTGCCCCCCATGGCCCCAGCGGGGCGTCGCGTTATCATCCTCAGGAAGCTGCGCTGGGTCGGACGACGTGGAGTGTGGGGCACTACAGCGAGGTGTTCGGGGTAACAGCCCCAAAAGCCTATGTGCCCCGCATGATGGATCAGGAGTACACGCCGGAGGACGACCATGGCTCGTTTCTCGGGCCAGGTTGGGAGGAGGAAGCATTGGGAGCTGAGGCCTTCCAGGAGCTGCCGGAGAGCCCCGCCAACCGCACCGTTGACAACAGATATATGGTACCACCAATCCCTCAGGAGCAAGCTTACGCTAACCATGAGTCACAGATGAACCAAGCCCTGGCACCGAATGGTGGTTCCGGCCCGACAGGAGAGACCCAATGGGGGCTGCGTGGAAGGGGCCAGGAGCAAGGCCCCTCCCCGAGTCATGCGGAGCAAGGCAAGGCTCGGAGGTAGGCCCTCTGCCGGGGTGGCGACCACGACCTTTCCCTCGGCAAAGAACCCGTGGTCGCCAAGGGCGCCGCTGGCGTCCCCTCTGCACTCGTTGGGCCGTCCCGGTTTCCGGTCGTCCCAGTGGTGGCAGGGGTGGCGCAAGGCGGGGCCCTCGTCTGGCGATATGAAGCAAGGCCGGTTCCTGTGAAGAAGTCCCAGTGCCTGTGAAGCTCGCCGCCCGTGACACTCTCACGTAATAATGAGTGGGGCTGTACACGCCCCGGATTCTCAGGGGTGCTGGCCTCAGGCCCTGGAGCTCCCTCCCACGCCTAGTGGCAGCACTTAGCTCCACGCTGGTGAGAAGACTCGAAGACCGGAAGACTAGACTAGGTGCCGGATGCAGCCATTTGCTTTGGATCTCTTCTTCTGTAGCCTTGCTTTTTGGATTTGGATTTAAGTTGAAATCGAGCTTTTGTTGATGCATGCGGGGGGTGTACTTTCTCGTTCAATCGATTTCTTGCCATCTGGTTCTTGCCTTATTTTGGAGCTCACGCTCGCCGCCTCCCCCTTGCGGGCCCCTCGCAAGCGGGGCTGAGCACAACACGTGCGCCACGCGCGCTGATCAGCGCAGGAACCTGACGAGGCCCTCTCGGGCGGGTCAGCGGACCCTTCAGGAGCCCCGTGGTGACTCTCGACCTTACGACACGATTCAGGACCCGCTCCAGCTAAGGTAAGACACTGCGGCAAAACTTGTCGTCGGACTCATGGCTGACCAAAACACACTATCGGCTCGGCATAAAGGAGTAGAAATCATGATTTGCTTACATGAGGGGACCCCCCTCCCAAAATGCTCTCACAATCTTTAGGGGCCACGCCTAAGTTTCTTGCATACAGGGTGAAGCAGTAAAGGGACCAGGAATCAGTTGGATATGTCGCTCGCCGTGTCCCCCATGTCGTCTTCAGACGCGCCACTAGCATCGCTGTCACCGTCGTTTGCGTTGCCTCCACCTTCGTCGGCGCCGACGTCTTCGTCATCGACCACGTTGCCTTTGTCCGCCGCAATCACAACCCCGCCATCATTAGAGGCGAAGGCCCTGACCAGCGCATCCACGTGGTCTTCAACCCATCGCGCCAAGTCGCCCCAGATGGCTTCCGGCACGGGAGCAATAGCGGCGCCAAAATCAAAGTTGAGATCGATGTTCCGGAGGTGGCTGAAGACGCGGGAGAACGCGCGCCAAAGCAGACTGCGACTTCTCTCTTACACAAGCTGGCGAGACCTGTTAGATCAGGCTTCAAGGAGCGTCACCATGTTGGTGAAGAAGGTCAGGTGACTGGCGTAGTCATTCGAGTGGGGGAGCGGTGCATTCTCGTCGCAGATGAATCCAAGGGCAGTATTAGCCCTGCTCCGAAGGCCCTGAAGCATGGGGGCGTGCTCGCGCTCGAGCGTCCGCCATTAAATAACTTCCTCCCTGTTTTGCCGCGTGACGACCTCGGCGTCATCAACCCGTCTCTGAAGAGAAAGCAGCTCGACGCGGGCGGAGGCCAAGTCCGCCTGCGCTGAGATCAGGGCGGCGGCCGTGGCCTCCTCACGCCCCTCCGCCTCGTCTAACCTGGGTCTGAGAGTAGCGGTCATGTCCGCTACCTCGGTTCCCACAAGCCTCAGCTTCAGGGCATGCCGACCATCAAGATCCGTGTGAATCTTGGCCACCCGGCGGTCGACTTCCTCCTGGATCTTGGCCTCGCGAGCCCCGACGGCATCTTCCGCTTGGGCAACCTGACGTTCCCTCGTCTCCAGTTGCTCAAGCTCGAGGCGACACTCTACAGCTTCTAGAGCCAATGCCTCTTCGTGCTTCCGGACCTCATCTTCCTCGGCATGTGTCCCCCTCAGCGACGCGAGAGTGGCTTTACTCGCCTCCACCTGCTGCTCGAGGGATGCGCCCCAGGCGTGGAGCTCCCACACGCGCTTCTCTGTAGCCTGACGACGGCGGTCAGCTTCACGAGCCTCCTCCAGAGCTCGGGAGCAGGCCTCATGGGAGGTCCCAAGAGAGGCCTCAGCCTTCGTGTTTTCCAGCTCGCGCTGGTGGCGCCCAAGGTTGATGGACACTTTCAGCCTGTGCCACTCCTCCACCAGTCGTAGACCCTCGGCCTCGAGGCGCGCGTCGACACCCGCAAGCTCTTCACCAAGTCGGCTCATCGCGCGCATCGCCTCTTGGAAGAGCTCGTGACAAACAACGCTCCGCCCGCGCTCGAGCTCCAACGCACGACCCATCTCGTCCTCTGCCACGGGGGTTGCAGGAGGAACGCGGAGCAGCGTGCCCTCTCTTGGTAGGGGGCTGTGGGCTGGTGCCGCTCCAGGCTCCAACTCGACCTCACGAGGGGCCCCGGCTAGGCGGGGCCCACTACTTGAGGAGGAGCTGAAGATCGAAGCCAACCGGCTGCTGTCCAAGACTAGAGGAGGAGCTCGTGGCACGCCCGCCACGCTCCGAGCAAGGCCATGAGGGAAGGACGACGAAGGCACAAGCTCGGGGCGCCCTGGTGACGGATCAACTCCCGCGGCTGACCCCACGCCATGGGCTGCGCCCGAGCCTGCGGCGCTGGAGCTTGGCGGGTGCAACGGGATGAGAGGGAACTGCTTCTCACGGGACTTCCCGGCCTTGGCAGAAGGGGTCCTGAGGGGATAATCATCAGGAAAGGAAGGCGACACACGGAAGATCACCGAGATAAGGTACTTACTCATCGACGGTGATATACTTTCGTCGCTTCAACGGCCCGAAGATACTGTTGCCGCTAGGGGATCCCTTCCTCTTGCGGAGCTCCTCGAAGTCCACGCAAAGCCGGCCAAAGCACTGGACGTGACGGCCGGCACGGAGCAAGGCCGGGGAAGATCTTGGAGGGACAACTTCAGGGGTGCCCGGCTGCGGTGAATAGTCGGGCACCGACTCACCGCGACCTCCTGAGGCTTCCGGGGCTTTGACCTCGGGAACCACATGCTGCGCCACCTCAGTAACCGACACCCCAGGGGAGGGATCAAGAGCTCCCGAGGACGACGCCCCAGGGTCACCACGCGGCATGTGCTCCTCAGCACTCGGGTCGTCGGCCTCCGTCGGAGCTTGCCCTCCTGCACCCTCACTCGGGGCGAACTCGGCACCAGCGGCGAGGAAGGGAACCACATCGACGGGGATCTCGCGGGGCCCCACCAGGCCGATCGGGCATAGCCCCCACTCATCGAAGGAGGGCATGTTCTCGGCAAATTCGGCATTGTTCTCGCAGCGGTACAGCAGACAGCTCTTCCTGGGCACGTCGTCCGGCAGAGGGGCACCCGCCAGGACTGCAAGAACCGTTTGCCACGTCCTAAGAGGAAGCCCCTCCTCCTGAAACCTCATATGGTCCTGGCTGCTGAGCAAGGCCCACATTAGGCGGGAATGGCACTGAAGCAGAGCGATTCGGCGCTTGACGAAGTCCTTCACCACCATAGGCACAGTCACGCCACGGACTTTTAGCCTCCTCAGCCTGAGCCAGACGGGAACGAGATGGGGGCTCGCAAGCCTCTGGTGGCCCTAAACGGAGTTGCGAATAGTAGGCCCTGGCAGAGCATGGAGCAGAGGGCTGAGCACAGCTGCGTCGACAAACACCCACCGTGTCCAGAACTCGCTCGTGGAGGGAGGAAGCTCGAAGTCGATCCCCTCACCCACTATCACGGCCACGGCCTGGAAGCTCACGCACCCTGAGCCTTGCCAAGGATTAGTCATATGCAATGAGAAGAAATGGCGGAAGAGGGCCACCAAAGGAGCGATGCCCACCATGGCTTCGCACACGAAGGCGAAGACGGTGAGAAGATTCACAGATTGGGGGTCGAGATGCAGCATGTGGATCTGATAATGCTCGAGCTGGGTGTTGAAGAAGGCAGAGAAGGGGGGAATCAGGCCAGCCCAGATGGCATCTATGAAGATGTGGACTTCAGTGGCTGCCCGGGCAATGCGAGCGCGAGACGCGGGCCAAGCCACTGTATCTCCCCACTCGTTGAAACTGGAAGCAAGCATGGGGCAGACCTTGTCCATGGCCTCGTCGTTGAGCACCAGAGGTCGGCCAAGCGCAGGCTCGAAGGACGGACCACTCGGCAAAGATAGAGGCTTCTTCCCATTGTCTGATTGTTTTGGCGCCATGGCGATGAAGCAGGCGGAGCACGGGACAGATTGGAGAGGAGAAGCGGAGTCTCGAGGAAGCAGAGGGACTAGGGAGGCAAGGCATGGGGCAATGGGAGAATAACCGTGTAGGTTGCGGGGGCCACGTAGCCAGGTGGATTCAAAGGCAGTGTGGGGAAGTGGAGACGCCCACATCCAATCAACCGCCACGCGTCAACCGAGGCCGCAAGCTTTTGGGGCCTGCGGTGCTCCGTGCTTGACCCTTTGGCTTCACCTCGAAGCCAAGCCCCAGCATGCCTTGGGCCCGGGGGCTACTATCGGTGTTCTGGGAACAGGGAACTACTCGATCGCTTTCGTTGATAGGAAAGGCATGCCACCAAAAATGTTTTTATCTATCTTTTTTCACTTTGAGCTCTGGCACCTCTAAAAATCCCTACTTCCCTCTGTGAAGGGCCTTCCTATTTAATTTATGCAATTTTTATTTTGAGTCTCCATCTTCTCTTATAAAGCACCAACTAAGGGGCACTATGATCGTACTTGAGCATTAAGTGTAGCCAATATGCGACTGTGTTTCCTGAATGGATCAATGACTGAGCATAATGGGCTAGGGATAACTTGCTTTAGTGTTGATATTTTGAATGGCATGGTTGCTTGTTGATAAGCTTGCGTATTGAAATCTTCATGTCAAAACTAGACTATTGCTTTGAATCATATAAAAAAGTCCAAATGTCCACGCTACAAAGAAAAGAATATGTGACGAACATGTTAGGCAGCATTCCACATTGAAAATTCTGTTTTTACCATTTACCTACTCAAGGACGAGCATGAATTAAGCTTGGGGATGCTGATACGTCTCCAACATATCTATAATTTTTTTATTGTTCCATGCTGTTATATTATCATTCTTGGATGTTTTACAATCATTTTATAGAAACTTTATATCATTTTCTGGGACTAACCTATTGACATAGTGCCCAGTGTCAGTTGCTATTTTTTGCCAAAGACATAGTGACCAGAAGACACCTGTTGGGCCAAAGAAGTACCCACCAGAGCGCGCCTGTTGTTCCCACCTCTTCTGCCTCCCGCACCACCTCTTTGCTATATAAATACCCCAATATTCCAGAAACCCTAGGAGAGACGATCAAAATCAATTCCAGTAGCCGCAAGTTCCAGAAACCACAGATCCAATCTAGACACCATCACGGAGGGGTTCATCATCCTCATTGGTGCCTCTCCGATCATGCGTGAGTAGTTCATTGTGTACCTACGGGTCCGTAGTTAGTAGCTAGATGGCTTCCTCTCTCTCTCTTTTGATTCTCAATACAATGGTCTCTTGGAGATCTATTTGATGTAACTCTTTTTGTGGTGTGTTTGTTGGGATCCGATGAACTTTGATTTTATGATCAGATCTATGTTTTATCCATGAAATTTATTTGAGTTTCTTTTATCTCTTATATGCATGATTACTTATAGTCTTGTATTTCTTCTTCGAATCTTTGATTTAGTTAGGCCGACTAGATCGATTTTTCTTGCCATAGGAAGAGGTGCTTTGTGATGGGTTCGATCTTACGGTGCTCAATCCCAGTGACAGAAGGGGAAATGACACGTATGTATCATTGCTATTAAGGATAAAAAGATGGGGTGTATTCCAACATGAATAGATCTTGTCTACATCATGTCATCGTTCCTATTGCATTACTCTATTTCTCCATGAACTTAATACACTAGATGCATGCTGGACAGTGGTCGATGTGGGGAGTAATAGTAGTAGACGCAGGCAGGAGTCGGTCTACTAATCTTGGACGTGATGCCTATGTAATGATCATTGCCTATATATCGTCATGATCATTTGAAGTTCTATCAATTGCCCAACAGTAATTTGTTTCCCCGTCTTATGCTATTTTTCTCGAGAGAAGCCACTAATGAAATCTACGGCCCCCGGGTCTCTTCTTTATCATATTTGCCTTCGAGATCTATTTTTATTTGCCTCATTTTCAGATCTATTAATCCAAAAACACAAAAATACCTTGCTGCAATTTATTGTTATGTATTTTATCTCGCATTCTTGTGAGATCTATTTATCCAATCTACTACAATTTTACCTATCATTTTACCCGGGAGGGATTGACAACCCCTCTTTACATCGGGTTGCAAGTAATTGTTCTTTGTGTGCAGTTATCATTCACGTAGTGTGATGTCTACTACACAAGCTTCTTCTTGTAGACGTTGTTGGGCCTCCAAGTGCAAATTTCCCTCAAGTGGATGAGCTAAGGTTTATCAATCCGTAGGAGGCGTAGGATGAAGATGGTCTCTCTCAAACAACCCTGCAACCAAATAACAAAGAGTCTCTTGTGTCCACAACACACCCAATACAATGATAAATTGTATAGGTGCACTAGTTGGGCAAAGAGATGGATTTACAAGTGCATATGGATGGTAGATAAAGGTTTTTGTAATATGAAAATATAAAAACAGCAAAGTAACTAATGAAAAAAGTGAGCACAAACGGTATTGCAATGCGTTGAAACAAGGCCTAGGGTTCATACTTTCACTAGTGCAAGTTCTCCCAACAATAATAACACAATTGGATCATATAACTATCCCTCAACATGCAACAAAGAGTCACTCCAAAGTCACTAATAGCGGAGAACAAACGAAGAGATTATGGTAGGGTACGAAACCACCTCAAAGTTATCCTTTCTGATCGATCTATTCAAGAGTCCGTAGTAAAATAAGACGAAGCTATTCTTTCCGTTCAATCTATCATAGAGTTCGTACTAGAATAACACCTTAAGACACAAATCAACCAAAACCCTAATGTCACCTAGATACTCCAATGTCACCTCAAGTATCTGTGGGTATGATTATACGATATGCATCACACAATCTCAGATTCATCTATTCAATCAACACAAAAGTACTTCAAAGAGTGCCCCAAAATTTCTATCGGAGAGTCAAGACGAAAACATGTGCCAACCCCTATGCATAGGTTCATGGGCGGAACCTGCAAATTGATCACCAAAACATACATCAAGTGGATCAATAGAATACCCCATTGTCACCACGGGTATCCCACGCAAGACATACATCAAGTGTTCTCAAATCCTTAAAGACTCAATCTGATAAGATAACTTCAAAGGGAAAACTCAATCCATTACAAGAGAGTAGAGGGGGAGAAACATCATAAGATCCAACTATAATAGCAAAGCTCGCGATACATCAAGATCGTACCACCTCAAGAACACAAGAGAGAGAGAGATCAAACACATAGCTACTGGTACATACCCTCAGCCCCGAGGGTGGACTACTCCCTCCTCATCATGGAGAGCACCGGGATGATGAAGATGGCCATCGGAGAGGGATTCCCCCCTCCGGCAGGGTGCCGGAACGGGTCTAGATTGGTTTTCGGTGGCTACGGAGGCTTCTGGCGGCGGAACTCCCGATCTATTCTGCTCTTCAAAGTTTTTAGGGTATATGGGTATATATAGGAGGAAGAAGTACGTCGGTGGATATCTGGGCTGTCCACGAGGCAGGGGGGCGCGCCCAGGGGGGTGGGCGCACCCCCACCCTCGTGGGCAGCCCGGGACTCTTGTGGTCCATCTCCGATACTCCGTGGGCTTCTTCTAGTCCAAAAATAAGTTTCGTGAAGTTTCAGGTCAATTGGACTCCGTTTGATTTTCCTTTTCTGCGATACTCTAAAACAAGGAAAAAAACAGAAACTGGCACTGCGCTCTAGGTTAATAGGTTAGTCCAAAAAATAATATAAAAGTGTTCAATAAAGCCCATAAACATCCAAAATAGATAATATAATAGCATGGAACAATCAAAAATTATAGATACGTTGGAGACGTATCAGCACCCCCAAGCTTAATTCCTGCTCGTCCTCGTGTAGGTAAATGATAAAAATAGAATTTTTGATGTGGAATGCTATCTAACGTATTTATCCATGTAGTTCTCTTTATTGTGGAAAGAATATTCAGATCCATAAGATTCAAGACAAAAGTTTAATATTGACATAAAAGCAATAATACTTCAAGCATACTAACTAAGCAATTATGTCTTCTCAAAATAACATGGCTAAAGAAAGTTCATCCCTACAAAATCATATAGCTTAGTCATGTTCCATTTTCGTCACACAAGAATGCTCTCATCATGCACAACCCCAATGACAAGCAAATCAATTGTTTCATACTTTAGTAATCTCAAACTTTTCCATCCTTCACGTAATACATGAGCGTGAGCCATGGATATAGCACTATGGGTGGAATAGAATAAAATGATGGGGGTTATGTGGAGAAGACAAAAAAAGGAGAAAGTCTCACATCAACGCGGATAATCAACGAGATATGGAGATGCCCATCGATTGATGTTAATGCAAGGAGTAGGGATTGCCAGGCAACGGATGCACTAGAGCTATAAATGCATGAAAGCTCAACAAAAGAAACTAAGTGGGTGTGCATCCAACTTGCTTGCTCACGAAGACCTAGGGCATTTGAGTAAGCCCATTGTTGGAATATACAAGACAAGTTCTATAATGAAAAATTCCCACTAGTATATGAAGGTGACAAAACAAGAGACTCTCTATCATGAAAATCATGGTGCTAATTTGAAGCACAAGTGTGGAAAAAGGATAGTAGCATTGTCCCTTTTTTGGGCCTTCCTTTTTGTTGGCCTTTCTTTTTTTGGGGGGACAATACTCTATGAATGATGATCATCACACTTATATTTATTTACAAGTCAATGATTACAACTCGATACTAGAACAAAGTATGACTCTATATGAATGCCTCCGGCGGTATACCGGGATAGCAATGAATGAAGGTTGACATGTATGAAAAATTATGAATGGTTGCTTTGCCACAAATATGATGTCAACTACATGATTATGCAAAGCAATATGACAATGATGAACGTGTCATGATAAACGGAACAGTGGAAAGTTGCATGGCAATATATCTCGGAATGGCTATGGAAATGCCATAATAGGTAGATATGGCGCCTGTTTTGAGGAAGATATAAGGAGGTTTATGTGTGAAAGAGCGTATCATATCACGGGGTTTGGATGCATCGGCGAAGTTTGCACCAACTCTCAATGTGAGAAAGGGCAATGCATGGTACCAAAGAGGCTAGCAATGATGGAAGGGTAGGAGTGCGTATAATACATGGAGTCAACATTAATCATAAAGAACTCATATACTTATTGCAAAAATCTACAAGTCATCAAAAACCAAGCACTACACGCATTCTCGTAGGGGGATAGATTGGTAGCAAAAGACCATCGCTCGTCCAAGACCGCCACTCATAAGGAAGACAATCAAAGAACACCTCATGTTTTGAATTTGTTACATAAAGTTTACCATACGTGCAAGCTACGGGACTTGCAAACTTCAACACAAGTATTTCTCAATTTCACAACTACTCAACTAGCACAACTTTAATATCACTACCTCCATATCTGTAAACAATCATCAGTCATCAAATTTCTCTTCGTATTCAATGCACTCTATATGAAAGTTTTTATTATACCCCACTTGGATGCCCATCATATTAGGACTAGTTTCATAACCAAGCAAACTACCATGCTGTTCGAAAGACTCTCAAAATAATATAAGTGAAGCATGAGAGTTCATCTATTTCTTCAAAATAAAACCACCATCGTGCTCTGAAAGGATATAAGTGAAGCACTAGAGCAAATGACAAACTACTCCAAAAGATATAAGTGAAGATCAATGAGTAGTCGAATAATCATGCAACTATGTGAAGACTCTCTAACATTTAAGAATTTCAGATCTTGGTATTTTATTCAAACAGCAAGCAAAACAAAAGAAAATAAAATGACGCTCCAAGCAAAACACATATCATGTGGTGAATAAAAATATAGCTCCAAGTAAAATTATCGATGGATGAGAACGAAAGAGGGGATGCCTTTCGGGGCATCCCCAAGCTTTGGCTTTTTGGTGTCCTTAGATTATCTTGGGGTGACATGGGAATCCCCAAGCTTAGTCTCTTGCCACTCCTTATTCCTTAGTCCATCGAATCTTCACCCAAAACTTGAAAACTTCACAACACAAAACTTAACAGAAAACTTGTAAGCTCCGTTAGTATAAGAAAATAAATCACCACTTAAATACTGTTGTGAACTCATTCTAAAATCATATTGGTGTAATATCTACTGTATTACAACTTCTCTATGGTTCATACCCTCCGATACTACTCATAGATTCATCAAAATAAGCAAACAACACATAGAAAACAGAATCTGTCAAAAACAGAACAGTCTGTAGTAATCTGAAGGATTAGAATACTTATGTAACTCCAAAAATCCTGAGAAATTATGAAGTCCTAGGCATTTTGTTTATTAATCTACTGCAAGTGGAATTGATATTTTATCGCTCTCTGGTAAAAAACGAAAATTATTCTCGTGAGCGCATACTTTCTGTTTTTTTACAGCAAGATCAAATAAGACTTTCCCCAAGTCTTCCCAACGGTTCTACTTGGCACAAACACTAATTAAAACATAAAAACTCAATCATAACATAGGCTAGATAAATTATTTATTGCTAAACAAGAGCAAAAATCAAGGAACAAAAATAAAGTTGGGTTGCCTCCCAACAAGCGCTAACGTTTAACGCCCCTAGCTAGGCATGATGATTTCAATGATGCTCACATAAAAGATAAGAATTATAGCATAAAGATAGAATCATGAAGAATATAACTAGCAAATTTAAGCCTAACCCACTTCCTATGCATAGGGATTTTGTGAGCAAACAACATGTGGGAACAAGAATCAACTTGCATAGGAATGTAAAACAAGCATAACTTTAAAACTTTAAGCACATAGAGAGGAAACTTGATATTATTGCAATTCCTACAAGCATATATTCCTCCCTCATAATAATTTTCAGTAGCATCATGAATGAATTCAACAATATAACCAGCACCTAAAGCATTCTTTTCATGATCTACAAGCATAGAAATTTACTACTCTCCACATAAGCAAACTTCTTCTCATGAATAGTAGTGGGAGCAAACTCAACAAAATAACTATCATGTGAGTCATAATCCAATTTAAAACTAAAATCATGATGACAAGTTTCATGGTTATGATTATTCTTAATAACATATAATTCATCACAATAATCATCATAGATAGCAACTTTGTTCTCATAATCAATTGGAACCTCTTCCGAAATAGTGGAATCATTACTAAATAAAGTCATGACCTCTCCAAATCCACTTTTATAATTATCACAATAAGATTCAACATCCTCCAAAATAGTGGGATCATCACTTCCTAAAGTTGACACTCTTCCAAACCCACTTTCATCAATATAATCATCATAAATAGGAGGCATGCTATCATCAAAATAAATTTGCTCATCAAAACTTGGGGGACAAAAAATATCATCTTCATCAAACATAGCTTCCCTAAGATTGTGGCTTTGCATATCATTAGCATCATAGATATTCAAGGAATTCATACTAAAAACATTGCAATCATGCTCATCATTCAAATATTTAGTGCCAAACATCTGCATTCTTCTTCTAGGACTTGAGCACAATTATCAGAATCCTTATTTTCACGAAAGATATTAAAAAGATGAAGCATATGAGGTATCCTCAATTCCATTTTTTGTAGTTTTCTTTTATAAACTAAACTAGTGACAAAACAAGAAACAACAAGATTCGATTGCAAGATCTAAAGATATACCTTCAAGCACTAACCTCCCCGGCAACGGCGCCAGAAAAGAGCTTGATGTCTACTACACAACCTTCTTCTTGTAGACGTTGTTGGGCCTCCAAGTGCCGAGGTTTGTAGGACAGTAGCAAATTTCCCTCAAGTGGATGACCTAAGGTTTATCAATCCGTAGGAGGCATAGGATGAATATGGTCTCTCTCAAACAACCCTGCAACCAAATAACAAAGGGTCTCTTGTTTCCCCAATACACCCAATACAATGGTAAATTGTATAGGTGCACTAGTTCGGCGAAGAGATGGTGATACAAGTGCAATATGGATGGTAGATAAAGGTTTTTGTAATCTGAAAATATAAAAACAGCAAGGTAACTAATGATAAAAGTGAGCACAAACGGTATTGCAATGCATTGAAACAAGGCCTAGGGTTCATACTTTCCCTAGTGCGAGTTCTCCCAACAATAATAATATAACTGGATCATATAACTATCCCTCAACATGCAACAAAGAGTCACTCCAAAGTCACTAATAGCGGAGAACAAACGAAGAGATTATGGTAGGGTACGAAACCACCTCAAAGTTATCCTTTCTGATCGATCTATTCAAGAGTCCGTAGTAAAATAACATGAAGCTATTCTTTCCGTTCAATCTATCATAGAGTTCGTACTAGAATAACACCTTAATACACAAATCAACCAAAACCCTAATGTCACCTAGATACTCCAATGTCACCTCAAGTATCCGTGGGTATGATTATATGATATGCATCACACATTCTCAGATTCATCTATTCAACCAACACAAAAGTACATCAAAGAGTGCCCCAAAGTTTCTACCAGAGAGTCAAGATGAAAACGTGTGCCAACCCCTATGCATAGGTTCATGGGCAGAACCCGCAAGTTGATCACCAAAACATACATCAAGTGGATCAATAGAATACCCCATTGTCACCACGGGTATCCCACGCAAAACATACATCAAGTGTTCTCAAATCCTTAAAGACTCAATCCAATAAGATAACTTCAAAGGGAGAACTCAATCCATTACAAGAGAGTAGAGGGGGAGAAACATCATAAGATCCAACTATAATAGCAAAGCTCACGATACATCAAGATCGTACCACCTCAAGAACACGAGAGAGATAGAGATCAAACACATAGCTACTGGTACATACCCTCAGCCCCGAGGGTGGACTACTCCCTCCTCGTCATGGAGAGTGCCGGGATGATGAAGATGGCCACCGGAGAGGGATTCCCCCTCCGGCAGGGTGCCAGAACGGGTCTAGATTGGTTTTCGGTGGCTACAGAGGCTTCTTGCGGCGGAACTCCCGATCTATTCTACTCTTCAAAGTTTTTAGGGTATATGGGTATATATAGGAGGAAGAAGTACATCGGTGGATCTCCGGGCTGTCCACGAGGCAGGGGGCGCGCCCGGCCTCTTCTGGTCCATCTCCGATACTCCGTGGGCTTCTTCTGGTCCAAAAATAAGTTTCGTGAAATTTCAGGTCAATTGGACTCTGTTTGATTTTCCTTTTCCACAATACTCTAAAACAAGGAAAAAACAGAAACTGGCACTTGGCTCTAGGTTAATAGGTTAGTCCCAAAAATAATATGAAAGTGTTTAATAAAGCCCATAAACATCCAAAATAGATAATATAATAGCATGGAACAATAAAAAATTATAGATACGTTGGAGACGTATCATAGTGATGCGTGGTTCTCCTACTGGTTCGATAGCCTTGGTCTCATCCCTGAGGGAAATACCTACCGTAGTTGTGATGCATCATCCCTTCCTCTTTGGGGAAATACCAACGTAGTTTAAGCCGCATGAGATCTTTGGTTATTTCATGATTTAGAAGAATAATGTTTCGGTATGGATTAGTTTCTAGTGTTTGTTTCATGGTCTATCTACGTAATAGTGTGTGAGAGTTATAATAAAGAGTAGTTTGAGTTTTGTTGCTTAATTTCTTGATCCAATCTTAGCAATAAAAAGTATAAGAATAAAAGATCATATGCTAATTCCATGGGGAGTAATGACTTCACATATAAGGAGTATAATGAATAAAATTTATTGGGATCTAGCAAACATAGCAATTCTAATTGATGCAATTCATGAAAGAATAGTAAAGGAAGAGAGGTCTCACATATAAATATACCATCTTGGACGTCTTTTATTATTGTGATCCCCCATTAATTATTTCAAAACATGATCAAATAGTTGATGTTGGACAAGGAAGACAACATAGTGAGTTATGTTTGCTTATATTCACATAGAAGTTATATTGTCATGGATCCTCTAACATGTGGTGCTTGCTCATGATCTTTTGCTATACAAAAGTTCGTACTAAATAGAAATACTACTTGTGCATCAAAAAAACTATGAACCCAATTTCTTGCCATGAGAGTCCACCATATCTACCTATAGATTGAATAAGATCCTTCAAGTAACTTGCCATGAGTGCAAAAATCAATAAAAAC
Organism: Triticum urartu; assembly: GCF_056163025.1. NCBI lineage: Eukaryota > Viridiplantae > Streptophyta > Magnoliopsida > Poales > Poaceae > Triticum > Triticum urartu. The sequence goes on from NC_141877.1 coordinate 300,505,772, forward strand.
TGCTCCTAAATATGTATGGACTTTTATTTCAAGGGAAAATAAGCTTCATACGAACTTGTGATGGTAAACAAATAAAAGCAACAGACTGCATAATAGAGGTAGCTATCACAAGGGGGGATATAAAGTGATGTTCCTTTACATTAAGAGTTTGCACATCCAAATGAAAAAGCGCATGACAATCTCTGCTTCCCTCTGCGAAGGTCCTATCTTTTACTTTTCAGTATTTACTTTCTATGCAATAGTCAATAATGTTCATCCTTATTCCAACGTTATTATTATTCACCTGGAAAGCATCATGTAGTAGGGAAAGATCCAGGCACATATATCTAGTTGGATGTAGGTAATCATCTCTACTCCTAATGGAGCAGTTGGTAGCCTGGTACTCCGGTTTTATTTTCGTCCGGTTTTATTTATTCCCACCTCCCACCACCCCGTACCACTGATTTTAATCTACATATCTACATATCGATAACAAAATGGATCAATGCTCCTGAACGGAACGAGGACCCGACCCGATCCGCTCCTTGTTTCCCACGTCCGTCCTGGATCACGAGAACGCCGCCGCCGCTGCCGCCTCACATACATCGCCCGTGGCAGATCACAAACAACACTGTCGCGGATCAGCAGGCCGCCGCCGCCTCCTCAGGTACCCACACACCACGATCCCGTCACGGGCCAGCAAGACATCGCCGCCGCTGTCAACTTGGGTACCCACACACCACGATCTTCTCGCGGATTAGCAAGACACCGCTGCCGCCGCCTCGAGTAGCCACACACCATGGATCTCCGACAATGGTGGCAAGCAGTTCAGGGCGTCTTCACTGATCAGTTTTCAACCTTGCTTTCTTAAAGGTACGTACGCTCATGATCTCTTAAAGATCACGCAACGCTATAGAAGACAATTGTCACCAGATGGAGCCATATACAACAGAGCCACCAGATGGAGCCACATACAATGGAGCCATTTGAATAAATGTTCCCCTTGTTCCCAGTTCTAACGCCAAAAATACAATGTTGTCATTTCTTCCCCATGTTCCCAGCTGGCATGCCAAAAATACATGGCAAGCCAATTGTTCAGTATACATACCACATCAATACTAATGCTGTTGAAAAATGATAGGTACGAATGGGAAATGCAAATAGCAAGGCGCCGGTAGAGAAAAAGGGGTCAGATGTGCCTGTACCCCCTCTTGCTGACCTACATTCACAAGGGAGCAAAGGTACGTTAGAATAACATAAACGAGTCAGATGTCAAGGGTGCCCAACAATCATTGTATCTCACTAATGTGTTGCAGGCCATAATGTCGACGGAAATGTTGATGAATACAACCCAACAATCATTCCCGTAGCTGACAATGTTAACAATTATCAAATGACTCCAGGTATTGGAGTGTGTAAATAACCCTATCCGTTGTATCATATGGTTTTAACATGATCAATTGTGCCTAACAGACTTGGAAGAACACAAGGAAACAGATGGAACTGGCATGCCACGGTTAGAGCAGGACGAGCTTGCAAACCTAATCAAACACCCTCTTTCTGAGATAACAATTGTTGATCAGCCTGGGCATGCGAGTTTATGTACGTGGGTTCCATATTTAATCACACTATCTACACTATTCGGTTAGCAAGAAACTGCCTCATTCTATACTGGTTTTGTTATGTAGACAACCCATCAATCTCCTTTTGTAGCCCTAATGTTGCTTTGTTCCCTGGTCTGAGTACTCTCACAGATATTTGTGCCTGCGGCCTTGCAGGAAGTTCATTTGGTATGATCCTACACGTGCATCATGGACAGTGATCAAACGTCTCTATGAATGTACATGTTGACTAATTCTCATCTAGCTTTGTTGTTTATACATCATGCAGACTATAATGTGCCTTCGTTCCCGGAAAGGAGTACTCTTGCATCACTTTATGCCACAGGTCACGCAGCAGGCTCAAGTGGTGTGAGCCGATATGCCTTTCATATGGCCAGATTTGTGCTTAAAGGGATGCATGTTCATGTATTAGCCTAATGGACATATTTTCTTTTGTTCCTGCAGCCAGAGAATCTGCCCGCAATGATGTGTGTCTTAATGCCCTTGGTTGTGGTGGTTCAGAGCTTGTGACATCGTCTACCCCAACATGTGATGTTGTGAATGACCAAGTGAGTTATAGCATAACAGATGACAAAAGGGAGCAGAGAAACGCATGAAGGCGAGCAACTTATCGAAAGAAAAATGATGAACAGGTCAAGCTCCAAAATGAAAAGCAGACTATTTCCCGAGCCCCTCTTGGTGATATCACTAATATTGACCAGCCTTCTGGTTCGATGCCAGGTACGGGTTTTTAAAGTTATGAGCTTACGGCGGTGACAAACCAAATTTGGGAATCAAATATTAGAATACGCACTTTTTGTTGGAAATATGCCCTAGAGGCAATAATAAAATGGTTATTATTATATTTCTTTGTTCATGATAATTGTCTATTGTTCATGCTATAATTGTGTTATCCGGAAATCGTAATACATGTGTGAATACATAGACCACAACACGTCCCTAGTGAGCCTCTAGTTAACTAGCTCGTTGATCAAAAGATAGTCATGGTTTCCTCACTATGGACATTGGATGTCATTGATAACGGGATCACATCAATATGAGAATGATTTGATGGATAAGACCCAATCCTAAGCATAGCTCAAAGATCGTGTAGTTCATTTTCTGTAGCTTTTCTGAATGTCAAGTATCATTTCCTTAGACCATGAGATTGTGCAACTCCCGGATACCGTAGGAGTGCCTTGGGTGTGCCAAACGTCACAACATAACTGGGTGACTATAAAGGTACATTACAGGTATCTCCGAAAGTGTCTATTGGGTTGGCACGAATCGAGACTGGGATTTGTCACTCCGTATGATGGAGAGGTATCTCTGGGCCCACTCGGTAATGCATCATCATAATGAGCTCAATGTGATCAAGTGGTTGATCACGAGATCATGCATTACGGTACGAGTAAAGTGACTTGCTGGTAACGAGACTGAACAAGGTATTGGAATACTGACGATCGAGTCTCGGGCAAGTAACGTACCGATTGACAAAGGGAATTGTATACGGATTGATTAAATCCTCGACATCGTGGTTCATCCGATGAGATCATCATGGAGCATGTGGGAGCCAACATGGGTATCCAGATCCCGCTGTTGGTTATTGACCGGAGAGTCGTCTCGGTCATGTCTGCATGTCTCCAGAACCCGTAGGGTCTACACACTTAAGGTTCGGTGACACTGGGGTTGTTAGGAAGACTTGTATGTGATTACCAAATGTTGTTCGGAGTCCCGGATGAGATCCCGGACGTCACGAGGAGTTCCGGAATGGTCCGGAGGTAAAGATTTATATATGGGAAGTTGTCATACGGTCGCCGGAAAGGTTCGGGGGCATATCGGTATTGTACCGGGGCCACCGAAAGGGGCCACCTCTTCCGGGGGGCCTTATGGGCTATATGGAGAAGGGAACCAGCCCAAGTGGGCTGGGGCGCCACACCCCCTAGGGCCCATGCGCCTAGGGTCGGGGGGAAACCCTAAGGGGGGCGCCCCCTTGCTTGGGGGGCAAGCCCCCCTCCCCTTGGCCGCCGCCCCCTCTAGATCTCATCTAGAGGGGGCCGGCCCCCTTTCCCCTTCCCCTATAAATAGAGGGGTGAGGGGATGGCTGCATACACAACATCCAAGGCACAGCCCCTCCCTCCCCAACACCTCTCCTCCTCCATAAGAGCTTGGCGAAGCCCTGCCGGAGTACTGCAGCTTCACCACCACCACGCCGTCGTGCTGCTGTTGGAGCCCACTACCTCAACCTCTCCCTCCTCCTTGCTGGATCAAGGTGCGGGAGACATCCTCGCTCCGTACGTGTGTTGAACGCGGAGGTGCCATCCGTTCGGCGCTAGGATCTTCGGTGATTCGGATCACGTCGAGTACGACTCCATCAACCCCGTTCTCTTGAACGCTTCCGCTCGTGATCTACAAGGGTATGTAGATGCACTCCTCTCTCCCTCGTTGCTAGATGACTCCATAGATTGATCTTAGTGATGCGTAGAAAATTTTAAAATTCTGCTACGTTCCCCAACAGTGGCATCATGAGCTAGGTCTATGCGTAGTTACTATGCACGAGTAGAACACAAAGTAGTTGTGGGCATCAATATTGTCAATTTGCTTGCCGTTACTAGTCTTATCTTGATTCGGCGGCATCCTGGGATGAAGCGGCCCGGACCAACCTTACACGTACGCTTACGTGAGACCGGTTCCACCGACTGACATGCACTAGTTGCATAAGGTGGCTGGCGGGTGTCTGTCTCTCCCACTTTAGTCGGATCGGATTCGATGAACAGGGTCCTTATGAAGGGTAAATAGAAATTGGCAATTCACGTTGTGGTTTTGGCTTAGGTAAGAGACGTTCTTGCTAGAAACCTATAGCAGCCACGTAAAAACTTGCAACAACAATTAGAGGACGTCTAACTTGTTTTTGCAGCATATGCCTTGTGATGTGATATGGCCAAAAGGATGTGATGAATGATATATGTGATGTATGAGATTGATCATGTTCTTGTAATAGGAATCACGACTTGCATGTCGATGAGTATGACAACCGGCAGGAGCCATAGGAGTTGTCTTTATTTATTTATGATCTGCGTGTCAACATAAACGTCATGTAATTACTTTACTTTAGTGCTAAAGCGTTAGCGATAGTAGTAGAAGTAATAGATGACGTGATAACTTCAAGAAGACACGATGATGGAGATCATGATGATGGAGATCATGGTGTCATGCCGGTGACAACGATGATCATGGAGCCCCGAAGATGGAGATCAAAAGGAGCGAATGATATTGGCCATATCATGTCACTATTTGATTGCATGTGATGTTTATCATGTTTTACATCTTATTTCCTTAGAACGACGGTAGCTTAAATAAGATGATCCCTCGAAATAATTTCAAAAAAGTGTTCCCCCTAACTATGCACCGTTGCGAAGGTTTGTTGTTTCGAAGCACCAGGTGATGATCGGTGTGATAGATTCTAACGTTCGAATACAGCGGGTGTAAGCGAGATTTACACACGCAATACACTTAGATTGACTTGACGAGCCTAGCATGTACAGACATGGCCTCGGAACACAGAAGACCGAAAGGTCGAGCATGAGTCGTATAGAAGATATGATCAACATGAAGATGTTCACCGATGTTGACTAGTCCGTCTCACGTGATGATCGGACACGGTCTAGTTAACTCGGATCATGTTATACTTAGATGACTGGAGGGATGTCTATCTGAGTGGGAGTTCATTGAATAATTTGATTGGATGAACTTAATTATCATGAACTTAGTCTAAAATCTTTACAATATGTCTTGTAGATCAAATGGCCCACGTTGTTCTCAACTTCAACGCGTTCCTAGAGAAAACCAAGCTGAAAGACGATGGCAGCAACTATATGGACTGGGTCCGGAACCTGAGGATCATCCTCATAGCTGCCAAGAAAGATTATGTCCTAGAAGCACCGCTAGGTAACGCACCTGTCCCAGAGAACCAAGACGTTATGAATGCTTGGCAATCACGTGCCGATGGTTACTCCCTCGTTCAGTGCGGCATGCTTTACAGCTTAGAACCGGGGCTCCAAAAGCGTTTTGAGAGACACGGAGCATATGAGATGTTCGAAGAGCTGAAAATGGTTTTTCAAGCTGATGCCCGGGTCGAGAGATATGAGGTCTCCGAAAAGTTCTTCAGCTGTAAGATGGAGGAAAATAGTTCTGTCAGTGAGCACATACTGAAAATGTCTGGGTTGCATAACCGCTTGACTCAGCTGGGAGTTAATCTCCCGGATGACGCGGTCATTGATAGAATCCTTCAGTCGCTTCCACCGAGCTACAAGAGCTTTGTGATGAACTTCAATATGTAGGGGATGGAAAAGACCATTCCTGAGGTATATTCAATGCTGAAATCAGCAGAGGTAGAAGTCAAAAAGGAACATCAAGTGTTGATGGTGAATAAAACCACTAAGTTCAAGAAAGGCAAGGGTAAGAAGAACTTCAAGAAGGACGGCAAGGGAGTTGCCGCACCCGGTAAGCAAGCTGCCGGGAAGAAGCCAAAGAATGGACCCAAGCCCAAGACTGAGTGCTTTTATGGCAAGGGAAGTGGTCACTGGAAGCGGAACTGCCCCAAATACTTAGCGGACAAGAAGGCCGGCATCATGAAAGGTATATGTGATATGCATGTAATTGATGTGTACCTTACCAGTACTCGTAGTAGCTCCTGGGTATTTGATACCGGTGCGGTTGCTCACATTTGTAACTCAAAGCAGGAGCTGCGGAATAAGCGGAGACTGGCGAAGGACGAGGTGACAATGCGCGTCGGGAATGGTTCCAAGGTCGATGTGATCGCCGTCGGCACGCTACCTCTACATTTACCTACGGGATTAGTTTTAAACCTCAATAATTGTTATTTAGTGCCAGCTTTGATAATGAACATTGTATTAGGATCTCGTTTAATTCAAGATGGCTACTCATTTAAATCCGAGAATAATGGTTGTTCTATTTATATGAGAGATATGTTTTATGGTCATGCTCCAATGGTGAATGGTTTATTCTTAATGAATCTCGAGCATAATGCTACACATATTCATAGTGTGAATACCAAAAGATGTAAGGTTGATAATGATAGTCCCACATACTTGTGGCACTGCCGCCTTGGTCACATAGGTGTCAAACGCATGAAGAAGCTCCATGTAGATGGACTTTTGGAATCTCTTGACTACGAATCATTTGACACGTGCGAACCATGCCTCATGGGTAAAATGACCAAGACTCCGTTCTCAGGAACAATGGAGCGAGCAACCAATTTATTGGAAATCATACATACTGATGTGTGCGGTCCAATGAGTGTTGAGGCTCGTGGTGGCTATCGTTATGTTCTCACCCTCACTGATGACTTGAGTAGATATGGGTATGTCTAATTAATGAAACACAAGTCTGAGACCTTTGAAAAGTTCAAGGAATTTCAGAGTGAGGTTGAGAATCAACGTGACAAGAAAATCAAGTTCTTGCGATCAGATCGTGGGGGAGAATACTTGAGTCACGAATTTGGCACACACTTAAGAAAATGTGGAATAGTTTCACAACTCACGCCGCCTGGAACACCTCAGCGTAATGGTGTGTCCAAACGTCGTAATCGCACTCTATTAGATATGGTGCGATCTATGATGTCTCTTACCGATTTACCGCTGTCATTTTGGGGCTATGCTTTAGAGACTGCCGCATTCACTTTAAATAGGGCTTCGTCGAAATCCATTGAGACGACACCGTATGAATTATGGTTTGGGAAGAAACCTAAGCTGTCGTTTCCAAAAGTTTGGGGATGCAATGCTTATGTCAAGAAACTTCAACCTGAAAAGCTCGAACCCAAATCGGAAAAATGCGTCTTCATAGGATACCCTAAAGAAACTGTTGGGTATACCTTCTACCTCAGATCCGAAGGCAAGATCTTTGTTGCCAAGAATGGGTCCTTTCTAGAGAAAGAGTTTCTCTCAAAAGAAATAAGTTGGAGGAAAGTAGAACTTGATGAAGTATTACCTCTTGAACCGGTAAGTGGCGCAGCTCAAGAAAATGTTCCTGAGGTGCCTGCACCGACTAGAGAGGAAGTTGATGATGATGATCATGAAACTTCAGATCAAGTTGCTACTGAACTTCGTAGGTCCACGAGGACACGTTCCACACCAGAGTGGTACGGCAACCCTGTTCTGGAAATCATGTTGTTAGACAACGGTGAACCTTCGAACTATGAAGAAGCGATGGCGGGCCCGGATTCCAACAAATGGCTGGAAGCCGTGAAATCCGAGATAGGATCCATGTATGGAAACGAATTATGGACTTTGACTGACTTGCCCGATGATTGGCGAGCCATAGAAAATAAATGGATCTTTAAGAAGAAGACAGACGCGGATGGTAATGTGACCATCTATAAAGCTCGGCTTGTCGCTAAGGGTTATCGACAAGTTCAAGGGGTTCACTACGATGAGACTTTCTCACCCGTAGCGAAGCTAAAGTCCGTCTGAATCATGTTAGCAATTGCCGCATTCTATGATTATGAGATATGGCAAATGGACGTCAAAACGACATTCCTTAATGGTTTCCTTAATGAAGAATTGTATATGATGCAGCCGGCAGGTTTTGTCGATCCTAAGAATGCTGACAAGGTGTGCAAGCTCCAACGCTCGATTTATGGGCTGGTGCAAGCATCTCGGAGTTGGAACATTCGTTTTGATGAGATGATCAAAGCGTTTGGGTTTATGCAGACTTATGGAGAAGCCTGCATTTACAAGAAAGTGAGTGGGAGCTTCGTAGCATTTCTCATATTGTATGTGGATGACATACTGTTGATGGGAAATGATATAGAAATCTTGGAAAGCATAATGGCCTACTTGAACAACTGTTTTTCAATGAAGGACCTTGGAGAAGCTGCTTATATATTGAATCCTCGACATCGTGGTTCATCCGATGAGATCATCGTGGAGCATGTGGGAGCCAACATGGGTATCCAGATCCCGCTGTTGGTTATTGACCGCAGAGTCGTCTCGGTCATGTCTGCATGTCTCCCGAACCCGTAGGGTCTACACACTTAAGGTTCGGTGACGCTAGGGTTGTTAGGAAGACTTTTATGTGATTACCAAATGTTGTTCGGAGTCCCGGATGAGATCCCGGACGTCATGAGGAGTTCCGGAATGGTCCGGAGGTAAAGATTTATGTATGGGAAGTTGTCATACGGTCGCCGGAAAGGTTCGAGGGCATATCCGTATTGTACCGGGGCCACCGGAGGGGTTCCGGGGGTCCACCGGAAGGGGCCACCTCTTCCGGGGGGCCTTATGGGCTGTATGGAGAAGGGAACCAGCCCAAGTGGGCTGGGGCGCCACACACCCCTGGGGCCCATGCGCCTAGGGTTGGGGGGAAACCCTAAGGGGGGCGCCCCCTTGCTTGGGGGGCAAGCCCCCCTCCCCTTGGCCGCCGCCCCCCTCTAGATCTCATCTAGAGGGGGCCGGCCCCCTTTCCCCGTCCCCTATAAATAGAGGGGTGAGGGGAGGGCTGCATACACAACATCCAAGGCACAGCCCCTCCCCTCCCCAACACCTCTCCTCCTCCTCCATAAGAGCTTGGCGAAGCCCTGCTGGAGTACTACAGCTTCACCACCACCACGCTGTCGTGCTGCTGTTGGAGCCCTCTTCCTCAACCTCTCCCTCCTGCTTGCTAGATCAAGGCGCGGGAGACGTTCTCGCTCCGTACGTGTTTGGAACGCGGAGGTGCCGTCCGTTCGGCGCTAGGATCTTCGGTGATTCGGATCACGTCGAGTACGACTCCATCAACCCCGTTCTCTTGAACGCTTCCGCTCGTGATCTACAAGGGTATGTAGATGCACTCCTCTCTCCCTCGTTGCTAGATGACTCCATAGATTGATCTTGGTGATGCGTAGAAAATTTTAAAATTCTGCTACGTTCCCCAACACTTTTAGCTTCGACTTACAATAATTGATTCAATATTAAGTTAAAAACTGGAGTTTGAAATATGAACGATCAAGAAATGTCATATATCGGAACGCTTTAAAAAACATCTGCGGTGTTAGAAAGACGTAAATGGATTAAAAAATTAAATTAAATTTACCGGCACTCAAAGACAGAAAGTAGCTTTTCTAACAAAATAACAGAAATTTGCAAGAGGGTGAATAATATGATAGATGGTTCTCGATTTGTCTGAAAAAGAAATAAATATGGAGTATGATACGTTAACTATCACAACGTCAGTAGCAAACGTTGATATGAAATAGATGTATAGTGCCCAATATGGTGAAAATGCCAAACGGAGACCGAGCTCCATGGAGCCCTTTATTTGGAAACTTTAAAATCCAAACTTTTCTGTTTCAATTTTTTTTGAAAATAAATAGACATATACCTAGATACATAATGTACATGTATGCAAATTTTTAGGTCGAAATACATCAAAATGTGAGCTGCACAAAAAAGACAAATCTGAGGCCTTTTAGCATATGTATTGTTCGTCTATAAAGTCCATGATTTTGGTTTTTTTGTGCAGCTCGTAATTCAAGGTATTTCATCCTGAAATTTTTCACACATACACTTTACATCCTTGCATACATGTGTATTTTTTTCAGAATTTTTTGACACTAAAATTTATGAATTTTGAATTATTCAAAATAAAGGGCTCCATGGAGCTCGGTCTCCAAAATGCCCTACTCCCAAGATGGGTATATTATCAATTGGGCCAAGTTCTCCATTGGCACTGCATGTATATATTTTTTTCTCTCGATGCAATGGCAAAATAGAAGAATTTATGTAAGCGGACTTGCCAATGTTCAGAATACATACGGTTCTAAACTTCTTTAGATTAGCATAAAGAGCAATCAATCATAGTTTGCTAAACTGAAGAATATACTAACCCTAATAACTGAATTCTGAAAGAGCATTTTACTTCTACATGCGAGAACAAGTATTAGACGAATTTGATGTTACCTCAGCAGTGAGCTACACATTAGTGTATTTCTTGCCAATAACAGAGGTCCAGCACTGAATGACACGGTTGTGTATTTCTTGCCAAAAGTTCCTTTAAAAAACCTGCAAGTAAATGCCACTCAAAATTAGATAATCATTACAAAATACCGCAGGATTTCACATCAACTCACTGTAGTACGAAATACATGTTGGCTAGACAAGAAATATTAGGGCATTTAGTAACAAAGTATATATAGAACAAAAAAATGGCTGAAGAAAAGAGCAGACGGATTGGCTTGGTTTGGGATCTTCATGATTGTTGAGCATTGATGTGTTTTAACCTTATTGTTGAACCAGCCAACCCATCGAACCGGAACTATACATCCTGACCCCCTCTTTGTGATATCACTAATATTGATCAGCCTTCCGGTTCGATGCCAGGTACGGGTGTTTAAAGTTTTAACATAACAATGATAATATAGATTCATTTATTGTACCCATCGAGCTTGAACTATAAATCCTTGTCACATGATGATGCTCTATAAGATGGGTCCGCATCAGCCATTGCTGAATTCAATCATGACAAAGAGTTGGCTAGGAGGCAACGTGCAAGAGACCGCAGTAGTAATATGGCTGACGAATGAAGGGATCAGAGAAACACACAAAGACGGGCATCTTATTGGAAGAAAAAGGAAGAGGGTACGATCATCCTCCAAAACAATAATCAAGTGCAGTGTGAGCGACGAAAGGAACAACGAAACAGTAGGACCCCTGATGAGCAGGGGGAGTCAAGTGCGAAGCGAAAGGCAGACTATGCTAGAAGGAAAAATACCCCGTGTGCTGAATCGATCGCAATGCCACGTCCAGATATAACTAGCGCATTGTCCAACTCTCCCTCTTTCAATCCTCACGCCAATTGTCCGACTCTCACACTTCCAACCATCACGCAACAATCTGGCAGTGAACAGATAGATCTGGATACAACTGTCAAGTCGGCCCCCACATACATTCGCAACACCGAAACCGATGGTAGTTATCCCATCAACGGTCATCTTTCATTTTGTAATCATTCATCGGTTATTTATACCAAATTCGATAATGTTGTAGGTGCATACCTAAGCAGAACCTTAGGTGATGGTGATGTAGATGGAGACCTCATCGAAATCAATGAGCACCTACAAAGTGCCGACCAGCAAACCAGTGATCCGGTAACAATTGCGGATAATGGAGCTGACGAGCAGAGTCATGAGTCCAGAGCTCGGCATAGGACAAGAGAGCGAGCTTGCAAGGGAAGTATGGCGGCGATGAAGCATCAGGAGAAAATTGGCAAGCCAAAAACATGTACGCAGGTGCCACGTGGTGAGAGGAATGCTCTACTAGATCGTCGTAATGAAAGGTTTGCAGGTAGGGTGAATACCCCAACCGTCAGGTCCATCTCCATACCAAAAATGAGCTCAAGGACAACCTACCATAGTTGAAGCACACGGTGCCTCAACATCATCTAGCACACCGGTGTACACGATCAGAAGTGAAGGTAACACCCCCATCCTTGCTCTCCTTGCGTCCCTTGAGACTGAACCCTGATTTGTGTTGTTTGGCACCTGGGCAGACGACATGGATGCTTACCTCAATGGTCTCATGAATGATAATGTCAATCCTGACAACCTCTTTGACGATGAATATTACCTATTTGCTGGTGAAGGTATGTACAGCCGCTTGAGCGTGATCCACATGTTGGGGGTATCACACTAATTGGAGACATTGTTTGCAGGCTCAGATGCTGATGACTTGGAGCACGACGAATTGGAAGACTCAAGTCACAAAAACTATGTCGACCATGATCCATTTGAATATGTGTACTCAAACCTACCAGCCAACACACACATCTTGAAGCACGCCATGAATTGCGACCACTGCAAGGCCAAGAAGTTTGTCAGCGAGGCCCCGGGATTCTGTTGTTGCAGTGGGCAGATCGAGCTGAAGCAACCGGATCCCATCGCAGATCTCATGAGGCTTTGGTCTAGCACTGATGTAGACTCTAGGCATTTTCGGGAGAACATACAGTTCTTCAACGGACACTTCTCCTTCACAACCCTCGGCGTCAGCCTCGATGAAACATACACAAACATGAAGACTGGGGTGTACACGTTCCGGGCGCACGGCACCATCTACCACGACGTTCATTCCTTCGGGCCAACATCCCGTCCAGATCATCTACAGTTGTACTTCTACGACGATGACCCAGGCCTAACCCATCGCAAGGCTGCCACCGAGCAATTAGACCAGGATGTCGTCAGAAAGTTGGTGCACATTCTTCGGGAAAACCCGTACTCTCAGCAGTTTAGGAGTTTGGGTGCGCATAGGGACAACCTCGACGATTACAGGATAGACCTCAACACTAACCAGAGACTACACCAATGGAAGTATAATAGACCTCTGTCATCTGAGGTTGCTGCAATTTGGGTGGAGGGCACTGACCTAGCGAAGAGGTTCGATCGTAGGATTACACTTTGCGGGAACGACAACCAGAGGCACAATATACATGTGACGGCTGGCTCGTATGACCCGCTCTCTTACCCACTCTTCTACCCAAGGGGGGACCTCGGTTGGCACCCGAAACTACCTAAATGTAATGTCCCCTGGTCGGTTGTGCAACAACCAAGTGGTGGACATGATGATGATGATGATGAGGATGCAGGTAAGCCTTATGCGTATTATGTCGTTTTGATGTATTGTGTAGTTCTCATATGAATTCTAACTTCCACGCTACTCATCCATGTGCAGAGGGGAATAGCAGGTTATGCGTCTCAGTGAGAGACTACTTCTGTTACATGCTGCAGACATGACTTGGGTTATTCAATCCCATACTCTATGGAGCACGATTGCTACAGCAATGGGGGGTGGACATGTACATCAAGATTGAGAGTTGTAGGTTGAAATGGTACAGGAAGAACCAGACAAAGATCCGTGCCGACTTGTATAAAGGAGTTGTTGATGCAATTACATCCGGGGAGACCCGGGCAAGCGCTGTTGGAGTAAGGATAGTGCTCCCTGGAACGTAACCAGGTGGTGACCGCGACATGAAGCGGAGGCATATGGATGCCATGGCAATTGTCCATACGTACGGGAAGCCTGACATCTTCTTGACCATGACCTGCAACCCTAACTGGGAAGAGATAACGAATGAGTTGTTTCCTGGTCAGACAGCGCAAGATCGACCTGATCTTGTGGCTCGTGTGTTCCATGGCAAGCTAGAGGCTATGAAAGAGCTGTTGTTGAATAAGAATATCCTGGGTGTTGTTGTCGCACATGTATACGTAGTCGAGTTCCAGAAGAAGGGCCTCCCCCACGCACACTTTTTGTTGATCATGGATTCTGCCTATAAGCTTGTCGTTCCGGAGCAGTACGATTGACTCATTTCTGCCGAGCTCCCAGACAAGTAGAAGCATCCTGAACTACACGCCTTGGTAGTGACACATATGATGCACGGACCATGTGGTGCTCTCAACCCCAAAAATGTGTGCATGCATGCTACGTCTTGAGCTTGCGTTGGTTTTCCCCGAAGAGGAAGGGATGATGCAGTAGAGTAGCGTAAGTATTTCCCTTAGTTTTTGAGAACCAAGGTATCAATCCAGTAGGAGGCCACGCTCAAGTCCCTCGTACCTGCACAAAAGTGATAGCTACTCGCAACCAACGCGATTAGGGGTTGTCAATCCCTTCACGGTCACTTACGAGGGTGAGATCTGATAGATATAATATTTTTGGTATTTTTGGTATAAATATGCAAAGCAAAAAGTAAAGGCAAAGTAAAAAAGCAAAGCAAGATTAAAGTGATGGAGATTGATATGATGAGAATAGACCCGGGGGCCATAGGTTTCACTAGTGGCTTCTCTCAAGAGCATAAGTATTCTACGGTGGGTGAACAAATTACTGTTGAGAAATTGACAGAATTGAGCATAGTTATGAGAATATCTAGGCATGATCATGTATATAGGCATCACGTCCGTGACAAGTAGATCGAAACGATTCTGCATCTACTACTATTACTCCACTCATCGACCGCTATCAAGCATGCATCTAGAGTATTAAGTTAAAAACAGAGTAACGCCTTAAGCAAGATGACATGATTTAGAGAGATAAATTCATGCAATATGAAATAAACACCATCTTGTTATCCTCGATGGCAACGATGCAATACGTGCCTTGCTGCCCCTTCTGTCATTGGGAAAGGACACCGCAAGATCGAACCCAAAGCTAAGCACTTCTCCCATGGCAAGAACTACCAATCTAGTTGGCCAAACTAAACGGATAATTCGAAGAGACTTGCAAAGATAACCAATCATACATAAAAGAATTCAAAGAAGATTCAAATATTATTCATAGATAGACTTGATCATAAACCCACAATTCATCGGTCTCAACAAACACACCGCAAAAAGAAGATTACATCTAATAGAGCTCCACAAGAGAGGGGGAGAACTTTGTATTGAGATTCAAAGAGAGAGAAGAAGCCATCTAGCTACTAACTATGGACCCGAAAGTGTGAGGTAAACTACTCACACTTCATCGGAGAGGCTATGATGATGTAGAAGCCCTCCGTGATGATGGCCCTCTTCCGGCGGACCTCCGGAACAGGCCCCAAGATGGGATCTCGTGGATACAGAAAGTTGCGGCGGTGGTATTAGGTTTTTGGCTCCTCCTCTGATCGTTTGGGGGTACGTAGGTATATATAGGAGGAAGAAGTACGTCGGAGGAGCACCGAGGGGCCCACGAGGCAGGGGGCGCGCCCTAGGGGGGGTGCCCCCCACCCTCGTGACCTCCTCTTTGACTCCTTGGAGTAGGATCCAAGTCTCCTGGATCACGTTCGGTGAGAAAATCACGTTCCTGAAGATTTTATTCCGTTTGGACTCCGTTTGATATTCCGTTTCTCCGAAACACTGAAATAGGCAAAAAACAGCAATTCTAGGCTGGGCCCCCGGTTAATAGGTTAGTCCCAAAAATAATATAAAAGTGGAAAATAAAGCCCAATATAGTCCAAAATAATAGATAATATAGCATGGAGCAATCAAAAATTATAGATACGTTGGAGACGTATCAGGCATCCCCAAGCTTAATTCCTGCTTGTCCTCGAGTAGGTAAATGATAAAAAGAGAATTTTTGATGCGGAGTGCTACTTGGCATAATTTCAATGCAAATCTTCTTAATTGTGATATGAATATTCAGATTCGAAAGATTCAAGACAAAAGTTCATATTGACATAAAAATAATAATACTTCAAGCATACTAACAAAGCAATTATGTCTTCTCAAAATAACATGGCCAAAGAAAGTTATCCCTACAAAATCATATAGTATGGCTATGCTCTATCTTCACCACACAAAGTATTTAGATCATGCACAACCTCGATGACAAGCCAAGCAATTGTTTCATACTCTAACTTTTTCAATCTTCACGCAATACATGAGCGTGAGCCATGGATATAGCACTATAGGTGGAATAGAATGGTGGTTGTGGAGAAGACAAAAACGAGAAGATAGTCTCACATCAACTAGGCGTATCGACGGGCTATGGAGATGCTCATCAATAGATATCAATGTGAGTGAGTAGGGATTGCCATGAAACGGATGCACTAGAGCTATAAGTATATGAAAGCTCAAAAAGAAACTAAGTGGGTGTGCATCCAACTTGCTTGCTTATGAAGACCTAGGGCAATTTGAGGAAGCCCATCATTGGAATATACAAGCCAAGTTCTATAATGAAAGATTCCCACTAGTATATGAAAGTGAAAACATGAGAGACTCTCTACTATGAAAATCATGGTGCTACTTTGAAGCACAAGTGAGGGAGTCCTGGATTAGGGGGTCTCCGGACAGCCGGACTATATCCTTTGGCCGGACTGTTGGAATATGAAGATACAAGATTGAAGACTTCGTCTCGTGTCCGGATGGGACTCTACTTGGCGTGGAAGGCAAGCTAGGTAATACGGATATGTATATCTCCTCCTTTGTAACCGACCTTGTGTAACCCTAACCCTCTCCGGTGTCTATATAAACCGAAGGGTTTTAGTCCGTAGGACAACAATCACAACATACAATCATACCATAGGCTAGCTTCTAGGGTTTAGCCTCTCTGATCTCGTGGTAGATCTACTCTTGTACTACCCATATCATCAATATTAATCAAGCAGGACGTAGGGTTTTACCTCAATCAAGAGGGCCCGAACCTGGGTAAAACATCGTGTCCCCTGCCTCCTGTTACCATCCGGCCTAGGCGCACAGTTCGGGACCCCCTACCCGAGATCCGCCGGTTTTGACACCGACATTGGTGCTTTCATTGAGAGTTCCGTTGTGCCGTCGCCACCAGGAAGGATGTCTCATCCCGTCTTTAAAGACGACACTGTTGCTAAGGGAGCTTCGGCTATCGGCCAAACTCTCCGGCTAGGTGGTTTTATTATGACCGCCTGTTCGGCCGCTATGCCGACGATGACTTCTCGGGTCATCGAAAGCAATCTTCAAGTCAACTCGGAACTCGCCAAGCAGTTAGTTCCAATGGAGCTCTCTTCCCAGAACGAGCTCTTGGATCGCATCGCCGCCCTGGGAGTCGCTACAGACTATGATCAAATTGGGCCTAAACCCGATCTGAGAGAGATCAACTCTCCCCAGGTCACCCATCACGTTGCAGTAGTGGAGGAACAATGCGGCAACCCTTCATCTTTCTTAAGGACCAGCTATGTCCGGATTCCCGATCCCTCCAAGCCGGATACCCGCGGAGGGGAGGACGTCACTCAAGACCTGAACCTAGAGTCAGGCAGCAGGCTAGATTTATTGGAAAACATCCAAGAATCCAAACTTCCGAGTTTGGAAACTCCTTGGCCCCTGAGTCTCGGATTGGGTGAGGATTCGGGTTCAATTCCACGCACCCACCCAAACATAAGTGATCTATCCCAAATTAGGCAAGAGCCCGAAGAAACAGTACACCATTACTGGGTCAGATTCCTCCTGGTCATGAACAGGATAAAGGACTGCCACGAGGAAGACGCAATTTCATTCTTCTGCAATAATTGCACGGACAAGGGAATCCTCAACGCCATAAGTCGCCGTGAAATTACACGCTTTGCCGACTTGGTGTCCATAGTATGAAAGTACTGTGTGATGGAAAGCGCCTGGAAAACCGAAATAAAATTTTGGGATAATCCGGCCCTGAATACAAACCCAGCTCGAAATAAAAGGGTGCATTATCACAATGCACCTGGGTTAACTACCAAAAAGCAAAAGCCCTCTACGGGGCAAGGAACCGTACTGGAGGGATGGCTCAACGGACCCTGCAAAATTCATAGTACAGCGGATGCAATACCAACGCACAGCCTTAGAGCATGTTGGATACTCCGGCAGGTGGCCAAAAGTGGTGAGGATCTACTCCCAAATACCACAGAGCACCATCCCGTGGACAACAATACGGTGTTAACGGTCTTTGAGACCTTTGCGTCAAATAATAGACGCAAGCGAACACTCCGCAGCATGGCCGAAATCTGCCACATAGCAGAAATAAATCCTTGGAGTGACACAACTATTACCTTCAATGCCAGTGACGAACCTAAATTCCGAACAGCCCGAGCACTAGCCGCACTGGTCCTCAGTCCAATCGTGGACGGCTTTCGACTCACCAAGGTACTCATGGACGGCGACAGCGGATTAAACCTCATCTATGAGGAAACTCTTCAAAAGATGGAAATAGACTGGAGCCGCATTGAGCAAAGTAGCACAACCTTTAGAGGAATCATCCCCAGTCGGGAAGCACGCCGTGCTGGGAAAATCACACTAGATGTGGTATTCGGCATGCCGGATAATTACAGGTCCGAAGAAATTACATTCCAAGTGGCCCCGTTCAGCAGCGGATACCATGCTCTATTAGTGCGGGAGGCATTTACAATCTTCCAAGCCATACCCCATTACGGGTACATGAAGCTCAAAATGCCCGGGCCCAACGGAATCATCACTCTTGCTAGTGATCCGGACATAGCACTCCGCGCCGAAAATAAGACAGCCGCACTGGCCCTTGAGGCACTATCCGAAGCCCTAGCGGCCGAGGAACTAAATGCGCTGCGCTCCACGGTGAACAAGGACGACGTGATACTAGATAAAAGATCCAAGTCCACCTCCTTTAAATCGGCGGACGAACTAGTCAAATTCCAAGTCCATCCAACGGACCCTACAAAAACAGCTTCCATCGGGGCACAATTAAACCCTGATGTCGACGCCGCACTGCGAGAGTTCCTACGCGAGAACTGGGACATTTTTGCCTGGCACCCTTCAGACATGCCAGGAATCCCACGCAGGCTAGCCGAGCACAGCCTAAATATCCTAAAAGGATTCAAGCCAGTCAAGCAGGCTCTTCGGCGTTTCTCCAAACCTAAGAGACAAGCCATGGGAGAGGAACTAGCCAAGCTATTGGAGGCCGGATTCATCAGAGACATAAAACATCCGGACTGGCTAGCAAACCTGGTGATGGTACCAAAGAAGGACAAATCTTGGCGCTTTTGCGTCGATTTGAAGGACCTTAACAAGGCCTGCCCAAAGGATCCCTTCCCCCTCCCCCGCATCGATCAAATCATCGATGCTACCGTAGGACACGATTCATTGTGTTTCCTCGACGCATACTCCGGCTACCATCAAATTAAAATGGCAGGGCCAGACCAAGCCGCAACGGCATTCATCACACCATACGACCCATTCTGCTTCAACACAATGCCCTTCGGGCTCAAAAACGCCGGCGCAACATATCAGCGCATGATTCAGACATGTCTGGCAAACCAGATCGGCAAAACAGTGGAGGCATACGTAGATGACGTGGTCGTCAAAACCAAGCATGTCGAATCTCTAGTAGACGACTTGAGGCTCACATTCGATAACCTCCGAACATATGACATCAAGCTCAACCCGGAAAAATGCGTTTTTGGCGTACCAGCCGGAAAGCTCCTGGGATTCATTGTCTCCAGTAGAGGTATTGAAGCTAATCCGGCCAAAATCCAAGCGTTGTCACAGTTGGCTACCCCAACAGACCTCAAACATACACAAAAATTGACCGGATGCGTAGCGGCTCTAACCCGCTTGGGAGAAAAGGCATTACCCCTTTATCGCCTCCTCCGGTGCACCGAACACTTCGAGTGGACAGATGCCGCCATGACCGGACTCAGTGAAATAAAAGCCATATTGGCAACAAACCCAGTCCTGGCCGCGCCAAACATTGGCGAACCAATGCTATTATACATTGCGGCAACTCATCAAGTAGTAAGCGCAGTGCTCGTCGTCGAGCGAGAAGTGGACGGACACAAATTCCCCCTTCAAAAGCCGGTTTACTATGTGTCCACTGTCCTTACTCCATGCAAATCACGGTACCCGCATTATCAAAGGATAGCATATGCGGTATTTATGGCATCCCGGAAGCTGCGACACTACTTTCAAGAGTGTTCGATAACGGTAGCCTCGGAAGTAACACTTAACGATATTATAAACAACCGTGACGCGATGGGCCGGATTGCCAAATGGGCCATTGAGCTCCTCCCATTCGACATAACTTACAAGCCACGGCGAGCTATTAAGTCCGAGTCGACGGAAGCCGAACTCCCTAAGGAGTACAGCACATATTCAAAATGGATCATGCACTTCGACGGCTCCAAAATGTTGGCTGGTCTGGGGGCTGGCGTCGTTTTGACGTCCCCAACGAGAGATACCGTTCAATACGTACTACAGATAATGTATACGGACTCCAACAACGCAGCTGAATATGAGGCCCTTCTACATGGTCTCCGGATGGCAGTATCCATGGGCATTCAACGCCTAGAGGTGCGCGGGGATTCGAACCTCGCGATATCCCAAATAAATGGAGACTTTGATGCCAAGGATCCGAAAATGGCAGCTTATCGCAATGCCATCCTAAAAATGTCAGCTCGGTTCGAGGGGCTCGAATTTCACCATGTGGCTCGGGAAAACAATCAGGCGGCGGATATCCTCGCCCGCATCGGCGCAAAACGCGACGCGGTCCCTCCCAACATATTTCTGGAAAGGCTCTTCAAGCCATTCGTAGCATGGGAAGGGGACACCGATAACAATAGTCCGGACCCGGCCAAAATACCCGATACCAAACTCTCTGACACAATCGGAGGCTCCGCCACCGAAATAACACATTCAGCCCACGAAATAATGGCCACTATTGCCCCGTGGACAGAACCATTCCTTGCCTACCTAACTAGACAGGAACTTCCGGAAGACCAAAATGAGGCAAGCTGCATAGTGCGGCGATCCAAGGCCTACAGGGTCCATGAGGGAGAATTTTACAAGAAAAGCACTACCGGGGTCCTTCAAAGGTGCATCTCCAAAGAAGAAGGGCGGAACCTTTTGGCAGAAATTCACGCCGGACTCGGCGGTCAACATGCCGCAGCCCGGGCTCTTGTAAGCAAGGCCTTCCGTACAGGATTCTATTGGCCAACGGCCCGGGCAGATGCACAGGACTTGGTCCAACGTTGCACCGGTTGCTAGCTCTTTGCAAATCAAAGCCACATGCCACCCACCGCCCTCCAAATAATCCCCATTACATGGCCCTTTGCGGTCTGGGGGCTTGACATGGTTGGACCCCTTAAAGGGGGAACCCAGAAGAAAAAATACTTATTGGTCATGGTGGATAAATTCACCAAATGGATAGAGGCTAAACCGGTTAAGACAACCGAATCCGGACCGGTGATAGATTTCATATCCGGGGTTGTACACCGTTACGGCGTCCCCCACAGCATCATCACTGGTAACGGCATGAACTTCACGGCCGACGAGGTAAAACTCTGGTGCAGCAAAATGGGCATCAAGCTCAATTATGCTTCGGTCTATCACCCACAAACCAACGGTCAAGTCAAACGAGCAAACGGTCTTATAATTAGCGGCATTAAACCTAGATTAGTGCATTCCTTAACGGAGTTTGACACGCACTGGGTAGAGGAGCTCGACTCCATACTCTGGGGGCTGCGGACCACGCCGAATCGTAGTACCGGATATACATCGTTTTTTATGGTGTACGGCGCAGAGGCAGTCTTGCCCTGTGACATAATTCATGACTCACCTCGGGTGCGCATGTACGAAGAAAGAGAAGCCGAGCTCGATTGGCAGGACAGTCTGGACACCTTGGAAGAAGAGCGCGATGTAGCCAAAGCCCGTTCTGCATTTTACCAGCAACAGGCTCGGAGATACCAAAGCAGAGAAGTACGGGCCAAAACTTATAACATTGGTGAACTAGTTCTACGACTGCCGGATAAGAAAAAGAACAAGCTCAAGCCCAAATGGGAAGGTCCCTTCATTATCGACCAAGTTCTGACCGGTGGAGCGTACCGATAGCGGGATGCATTGACTAGTCGACTCGAGCCGAACCCATGGAACGCAGCTAGGCTTCGAAGATTCTACGCCTAGCAGTGGACTCTATGTTAGTCTCCTCCCTTTGTCCATTTTCTGCATATGCATCATCTGACTTGTTTCCCTTTCTTTCTTTTTCTTATTATTTCTCTAGGCCTTCAAGGGTCACCTTATGCCTCGCTCGTACATTACAGATGCGCTAGCCGCACTCTTCATACCTGGGGGCTTCTTTCACAAGAAGCTTAAATTATTTACCTGGGCCTCACGCCCAACACATGTGTTATACTTCCACATGTACCTTTTTTCACCATTATATGCATTGATATGACTTAAGTTTTGGCCAAGCTGGGTTGCCTGGCTCTTGTATTTATGCCCTACGTTCCCGTTAATTCGGCTAGGGCATAAGGGGAGCACCTCTGCGATTGTTACCACCGGGTCAGCCGGATGTGTACCTCAGACTGGGTGAAGCCAAAAGCTAGCGTTCTTAAGGGAATATTCGGTTGGTGAACAAAAGATGACTTTTATTTATTTTCCATATCTGCCCCCAGATTATTTTTCTGCGCTTCTTATCGCAGTCCGGACATGCACTTTAGGGCATGCTTACCCAGGGAAAGGAACCCTTAACGGAACTATTCTCCCTGGAAGATGTTTCTTACTACCCATGTAATATAACATAACTAGTTGGGCACTTGTCTGATAAAGCACTAATTACCCCTACGCCTGGTCTCCACGCATGCCTCGGTTCTTACATAACCGAGAGGGTATTCTGATACACTCCGGACCGTCGGGTCCCGAGGTTGAAGCGAAAAGGTCCGCCACGACAAACGATCTACAATCCGGCTAGAAGGCATTATACATGTCACTTTAAATTACATAGTCAATTTGACTGGTTGAATTCCTCTTCAATACCATCCAATAGGCTGTCTAGTCTACAGTCCTGTTGGGAATACTTTGCAACCAATTCTACTTGGCCGTACACTAAGCTCACAGGGATCTCCTTCCCATCGGGCCCCACATGTCCGACTTCGGCCTTGAGGTTCAGGTCAGCCTTCGTGTACCGTGTCTTCACCATTGCCCAGGCTTCCCTGGCGCCCTGACGGAAGGCCGATATCTTCCATAATCGGAAGCGCCGCCGCGCTCCCTTTAGCTTTTCTACAAGCTCTCCAAGGCCTTCGGGTATGGAAACGGATGGCCACAAGGCCTGGGTGACGCCTTGCATCACCTGCCGAACTCGTTCATGCAGCTGTGAGAGCTCGGGAAGAAGGTCACCCGCTAAACCGGGCATTTCCTCGGCAGGACGACCTGTTAGCATACCTACAGACATAACTCTGTCAGCCAGCTTCCTCGCCGAACTCTTTTTCAAAATTCGTTCAAGCACTTACTAAATATGCCGCGTCGAAGCCGCCGATTCTCCTTAACAGAGTCCGACAGTTGGGCACAAACATCTTTTAGTTCCAAGCCCAGCTTGGTGTTGGCATCTAGGAGATCACTCTTCTCCTACCTCACCCTCGTAAGCATGCTCTCACCAGCCTTTAGCTGGCGTAGGAGTTGTTGCTTATCCGGATTTACTCCAGCGTCATCTGCAATTTTATCGTCAGATCTGCATATACGCCGCATCCTATATGGCACTTATAATTTGACGGATATATTACCAGAGGGGGTCTCTTTGGGCTCCCCCGCTGTGGCCCGTGCGGCCTGAAGTTGGGCTCTGCACTCTTCCAGCTCCTGGGACAGTTGAGTATTCTTTTCGGTAAGAACCTGCATAACAGATGATCCTTAAATCAGTTATTCTAATTGTTTCAAGTCTCATGGGCTACTGATATATATAATCACAAAATTTTCTTACCCGTATGTCTTTTACATACTGCTCCGTGGCTCTGGCTAGACCATTTTGAGTGGCACGGAGGTACACATCTCCCGAGTTGAAGGCATCCAATGCCTCTTGGGAGAAACAAGTGTCACGAAGAACAGTCCGGCGACGCCTGTGGTTCATGGCACTTTCCACCTCGGAATTGGTGGCGGACAGTTTATCCGCATCCTCTGTCGGAGGAGCGCCCGACGCACGCCTTGTATTCATTCCCACCTCCGAATCCGGCCTTGGAGCCTGGCTGGTGGAGGCACGATTAGTAGCCTCTGCGGGTATAGTCCGGCGAGCGCTCTTTTTCCTGAAAAGAAGGCACGGGCGTTAATATGCCTCTGAGAATAATGTCTTGCAATAAAAACGGTGTGCCGTACCGCTGCGCCGGTTTCTCAATCCGGACTGCGGGTCTTTTCAGCCTGCCTGGCCTCACGGCCCCTTGTTGGCTAGTCGCCGCAAGCTCGGCCTTCTGCCTCAAAGACCTCCCCTACAAAACACAGTTGTTATACGACAATCAAAAACACGCAAGGATGGATCCCCTTTCGAAGTGCTAGGACTTCAGTCTCAGTCACCTGTGAGGCTGGAAGTAGCCCAGGGTAATCGGCCGTAATGGCCACCAAAGCGTTGTCATTACTCGATTGGTAGAATACCCCATCAATCAGCTCCACAGATATGTCCGGATCCTCCTGGGTGGCCGGGTCAAGGGACCGTCCAGGGTCCTCGGGTTGTGGAGGGGGGCTGTTTATCTCCTTTACAGCCTGGCGCAGCTCCTACGATGAAATCGCTAGGCTGAATACTTAACTACGGGAATACGAAACGGATGGGCGGGAAAAAGTCTCCGCTTACCCAGCTCGGAGGATTGTACATAGAAAATCCGCCCTACGGGTTGACACGAAGGAATTCCTCCTCTTCTCCCTTGTACAAAGTGGATAAGATCTTTATTAGATCAGCAACCGATCCCGGCCCTTTGCGGCATGGCGGGTGGCGTCATCCTCCCCGTTGAAATCCCACATGGGGTGGCTTCTATATTGAAGCGGCTGCACCCCCCGCATAATACATATGGCCATGACCTCGATCATGGTCAATCCGGATCGAGCTAAAAAACTTATCCGGCTCATCAGGTAGAGAACATCCCTGTCATCTTCCTCCAGGGAGCTCCATGGACGCCAGCTCCGGTGCTTCTTCAAAGGGGCGTTGTCGAACTCAGGCAGGCCGATTCTAATAGGATCCGGGAGGGGGACGTCTTCTATATAAAACCATTCTGAAGGCCAGTCTTCGGACGTCTTCTTTGGGGTTCTGGACAGGTAATACGCCACACTTCGGCTCCGCCCACTTGATATATTGACCCCTTCTGAGAACGGGGCACAAGGCAGAAGAGCTTCTTCCACAGAGCGAAATGAGCCTCACAGCCCAAAAACAACTCGCAAAGGGCTAGGAATCCCGCGATATGCAGCATGGAGGCAGGCGTAAGGTTATGCAACTGGAGGCCGTAGAACTCCAGGAGCCCCCGGAGAAACCGATGAATTGGAAATCCGAGCCCTCTTACCAAATAAGGGACAGTGCATACCCGCTCTCCCTTGGAGGGATTGGGAAGGCTCTCCGCTTTCTCTCCACCGTTATAGGTGGCAAGCCCGGCTCGAACCAGGACCATGTACGCTGGGGGAAGAAATCCCTTGGTCTGAAGCATCACTAATTTGCTGTGCGGGACAAAACATCTCTCCCAATCTCCAGGCTTGGGGCTAGGGGAGTGAGAGGAGGAGCTGCGTCGACCGGCCATGATGGAATGGATCTTTGTTGAATGCGCTCCGATGAAGGCTCGCCAAGGGAGGATGGTGTGATTTGGATCTGAATCCTCGTCTTTTTAATAGGCAGCTCATTCACACGGCTAGGGGGGTAAATGTAAAAACACCCTGGCTCTTCACATTCGCTCGACACGTGGAAAGTGGCCATTATTGGGCGTGGAAGCCAAGGAGTGCAACATTCACAAGAGGCTGGACACTATTTCAACAAGTACACAGAATTTGGAGAGGAACCCGCCCTGCAATGCCGAAGACAATACTGCGCGCCGGACTCATCATCATTGAAGCCTGGTTCGGGGGCTACTGAGGGAGTCCTGGATTAGGGGGTCTCCGGACAGCCAGACTATATCCTTTGGCCGGACTGTCGGACTATGAAGAGACAAGATTGAAGACTTCGTCTTGTGTCCGGATGGGACTCTACTTGGCGTGGAAGGCAAGATAGGCAATACGGATATGTATATCTCCTCCTTTGTAACCGACCTTGTGTAACCCTAACCCTCTCCGGTGTCTATATAAACTGAAGGGCTTTAGTCCGTAGGACAACAATCACAACATACAATCATACCATAGGCTAGCTTGTAGGGTTTAGCCTCTCTGATCTCGTGGTAGATCTACTCTTGTACTACCCATATCATCAAATTAATCAAGCAGGACGTAGGGTTTTACCTCCATCAAGAGGGCCCGAACCTGGGTAAAACATCGTGTCCCCTGCCTCCTGTTACCATCCGGCCTAGACGCATAGTTCGGGACCCCCTACCCGAGATCCGCCGGTTTTGACACCGACAACAAGTGTGGTAAAAGATAGTAACATTGTCCCTTCTCTCTTTTTCTCTCATTTTTTATTTGGGCTTTTTCTCTTTATTTTTTTATTTTTATGGCCTACTTTTATTTGGGCTTCTTTGGCCTCTTTTATTTATTTTTTTATTTTTTGTCCGTAGTCTCATCCCCACTTATGGGGGAATCATAGTCTCCATCATTCTTTCCTCACTGGTACAATGCTCTAACAATGATGATCATCACACTTTTATTTTTCTTACAACTCAACAATTACAACTCAATACTTAGAACAAAATATGACTCTATATGAATGCATCCGGCGGTGTACCGGGATATGCAATATGACAATGATGAATGTGTCATGATGAACTAGATGGTGGAAAGTTGCATGGCAATATATCTCGGAATGGCTATGGAAATGCCATAATAGGTAGGTATGGTGGCTGTTTTGAGGAAGGTATATGGTAGGTGTATGATACCGGCGAAAGGTGTGCGGTATTAGAGAGGCTAGCAAAGGTGGAAGGGTGAGAGTGCATATGATCCATGGACTCAACATTAGTCATAAAGAACTCATATACTTATTGCAAAAATCTAGAAGTTATCAAAGCAAAGTATTACGCGCATGCTCCTAGGGGGATAGATTGGTAGGAAAGGACAATCGCTCGTCCCCGATCGCCACTCATAAGGAAGACAATCAATAAATAAATCATGCTCCGACTTCATCACATAACGGTTTACCATACGTGCATGCTACGGGAATCACAAACTTTAACACAAGTATTCTTTAAATTCACAACTACTCAACTAGCATGACTTTAATATTATCACCTCCATATCTCAAAACAGTTATCATGCTTCAATCTTTTCTTAGTATTCAACACACTCAAAAGAAAGTTTCACAAATCTTGAATACCAAGCATATTATTATTAAGCAAATTACCATGCTATTAAGAGACTCCCAAAATAATTTAAGTGAAGCATGAGCGATCAATAGTTTCTTTAAAACAAATCCACCACCGTGCTCTAAAAGATCTAAGTGAAGCACATAGAGCAAAATTATAACGCTCAAAAGATATAAGTGAAGCACATAGAGCAAAACTACTTAGCTCAAAAGATGTAAGTGAAGCACATAGAGTATTCTATCAAATTTTAATTCATGTATGGCTCTCTCAAAAGGTGTGTACAGCAAGGATGATTGTGGCATAATAAGACACAAAGACACAAATAATACAAGATGCTCCAAGCAAAACACATAGCATGTTGGTGAATAAAAATATAGCTCCAAGTAAATTACCGATGGAAGTGGACGAAAGAGGGGATGCGTTCCGGGGCATCCCCAAGCTTTGAACTTTTGGTGTCCTTGGATTATCTTGGGGGTGCCATGGGCATCCCCAATCTTAGGCTATTGCCACTCCTTGTTCCATGATCCTTCAAAAGAATTCACCCAAAACTTGAAAACTTCACAACACAAAACTCAAAATAGAAAACTCGTGAGCTCCGTTAGCGAAAGAAAACAAAAGACCACTTCAAGGTACTGTAATGAACTCATTATTTATTTATATTGGTGTTAAACCTACTGTATTCCAACTTCTCTATGGATTATAAACTATTTTACTACCATAGATTCATCAGAATAAGCAAACAACACACGAAAAACAGAATCTGTCAAAAACAGAACAGTCTGTAGTAATCTGTAGCTAGCGCAAGATCTGGAACCCCAAAAATTCTAAAATAAATTTCTGGACGTGAGTAATTTATCTATTAATCATCTTCAAAAAGAATTAACTAAATATCACTCTTCAAATAAAAATGACAGCAGTTCTCGTGAGCGCTAAAGTTTCTGTTTTTTTACAGCAAGTTCAACAAGACTTTCCCCAAGTCTTCCCAGCGGTTCTACTTGGCACAAACACTAATTAAACACAGAAAACACATCCAAAACAGAGGCTAAATAAATTATATTGAATAACAGGAAGGATAAATATTGGGTTGTCTCCCAACAAGCGCTTTTCTTTAAATCCTTAAAGCTAGGCATTGATAATTTTAATGATGCTCACATGAAAGACAAGAATTGAAGCACAAAGAGAGCATCATAAAACAGGTGACAAACACATCTAAGTCTAACATAATTCCTATGCATAGGCATTTTATA
This sequence comes from Triticum urartu, assembly GCF_056163025.1. Classification (NCBI taxonomy): domain Eukaryota; kingdom Viridiplantae; phylum Streptophyta; class Magnoliopsida; order Poales; family Poaceae; genus Triticum; species Triticum urartu. Next base: position 300,534,261 of record NC_141877.1, read on the forward strand.
GGCAAACAAATTGTCAAGGAAAGCAAAAACTAGCATATGCAAGGAAGCGGAAAGAAACAATAGCAATCTCAACATAACGAGAGGTAATTTAGTAACATGAAAATTTCTACCACCATATTTTCCTCTCTCATAATAATTGCATGAGGGATCATAAGAAAATTCAAAAAAAATAGCTATCACACAAAATATTTTCAACACGATCCATATGCATGCAAAGTTTACACTCTTCCAAAATAGTGGGATTAACATTAACTAAAGTCAGGACCTTTCCAAACCCACTTTTATCAAAAATTTCATAAGATTGAATATTCTCCAAATATGTGGGATATAAAGTTGACACTCTTCCAAACCCACTTTCAATAATATTGCAAACACTATTATCAATCTCATATTCATCATGGGGCTTAAATAAATTTTCAATATCATAAGAAGAATCACCCCAATCATGATCATTACAACAAGTAGTAGACATAGCAAAACTAGCATCCCCAAGCTTAGGGTTTTGCATATTATTAGCACAATTGACATCAAGAGAATTTATAGTAAAATCATTGCAATCATGCTTTTTATTCAAAGATCTATTGTGAATCGCTTCATAAAGTAATTCGTCACACTTTGCAGATTCATGAATTTCAAGCAAAACTTCATAAAGATAATCTAGTGCAAAAAACTCACTAGCAATTGGTTCATCATAATTGGATCTCTTAAAAAGATTAGCAAGTGGATGAGGATCCATAGATCTTAGGTTCTCTATTTAGTAATAAATAAACAACTATTCCAACCATACGAGCAAACAAGAAACGGGCAAAAAGAGGCAAATAGAGTGGGAGGATGGAGAGGGAAAGGGCGAATAAAACGGCAAGGGTGAAGTGGGGGAGATGAAAACGAGAGGCAAATGGCAAATAATGTAATGCGAGAGATAGGGATTGTGATGGGTACTTGGTATGTTGACTTTTTGCGTAGACTCCTCGGCAACGGCGCCAGAAATCCTTCTTGCTACGTCTTGAGCTTGCATTGGTTTTCCCCGAAGAGGAAGGGATGATGCAACAGAGTAGCATAAGTATTTCCCTCAGTTTTTGAGAACCAAGGTTTCAATCCAGTAGGAGGCCACGCTCAAGTCCCTGGCACCTGCACAAAGCGATAGCTACTCGCAACCAATGCGATTAGGGGTTGTCAATCCCTTCACGGTCACTTACAAGGGTGAGATCTGATAGATATAATATTTTTGGTATAAAGATGCAAAGTAAAAAGTAAAGGAAAATAAAAAAACAAAGCAAGATTAAAGTGATGGACATTGATATGATGATAATAGACCTGGGGGCCATAGGTTTCACTAGTGGCTTCTCTCAAGAGCATAAGTATTCTACGGTGGGTGAACAAATTACTGTTGAGCAATTGATAGAATTGAGCATAGTTATGAGAATATCTAGGCATGATCATGTATATAGGCATCACGTCCGTGACAAGTAGATCAAAATGATTCTGCATCTACTACTATTACTCCACTCCTCGACCCTTATCCAGCATGCATCTAGAGTATTAAGTTAAAAACAGAGTAACGCCTTAAGCAAGATGACATGATGTAGAGAGATAAATTCATGCAATATGAAATAAACCCCATCTTGTTATCCTAGATGGCAACGATGCAATACGTGCCTTGCTGCCCCTTCTGTCATTGGGAAAGGACACCGCAAGATCAAACCCAAAGCTAAGCACTTCTCCCATGGCAAGAACTACCAATCTAGTTGGCCAAACCAAACGGATAATTCGAAGAGACTTGCAAAGATAACCAATCATACATAAAAGAATTCAGAGAAGATTTAAATATTATTCATAGATAGACTTGATCATAAACCCACAATTCATCGGTCTCAACAAACACACCGCAAAAAGAAGATTACATCGAATAGATCTCCACAAGAGAGGGGGAGAACTTTGTATTGAGATTCAAAGAGAGAGAAGCAGCCATCTAGCTACTAACTATGGACCCGAAGGTCTGAGGTAAACTACTCACACTTCATCGGAGAGGCTATGATGATGTAGAAGCCCTCCGTGATGACGGCCCTCTTCCGGTGGAGCTCCGGAACAGGCCCCAAGATGGGATCTTGTGGATACAGAAAGTTGCAGTGGAATTAGGTTTTTGGCTCCTCCTCTAATTGTTTGGGGGTACGTAGGTATATATAGGAGGAAGAAGTACGTCGGAGGAGCACCGAGGGGCCCACGAGGCAGGGGGCGCGCCCTAGGGGGGGCGCCCCCACCCTCTTGACCTCCTCTTTGACTCCTTGTAGTAGGGTCCAAGTCTCCTGGATCACGTTCGGTGAGAAAATCACGTTCCCGAAGATTTTATTCCGTTTGGACTCCGTTTGATATTCCGTTTCTCTGAAACACTGAAATAGGCAAAAAAACAGCAATTCTGGGCTGGGCCTCTGGTTAATAGGTTAGTCCCAAAAATAATATAAAAGTGGAAAATAAAGCCCAATATAGTCCAAAACAGTAGATAATATAGCATGGAGCAATCAAAAATTATAGATACGTTGGAGACATATCAATGCAACAAAATGAGTGCAAGTGCAGATACCCACGGCCGTTCAATGAAAACATGGCACAGGGCAAGTGCTCATACCCAGTTTATCATCGTCGAGATGATGGTCGGTAAGCTAAGGTCCGTGGTAAAATGTTGGACAACAAATGGGTTGTTCCGTATAACCCTTACCTTCTGCGGATGTTCAGTTGCCACATCAACGTTGAGGTTTGCTCCAGCATAAAGGCCGTCAAATACCTTTACAAGTACATATACAAGTGCCATGACAGGGCTTCTTTCAGCATTGACCAGCCCGGCGCCGATGGTAACATTGACGTAGACGCGAGGTGGGTTACTCCTCCAGAGGCGATGTGGAGGATATTTGGCTTCCCCTTGTGTGCCAATGACCCTCCTGTCCTATAGTTGCCTCTTCGTCTCCCGAATATGCACAGGGTGGCCTTCAATGAGCAAGCTCACTTGACCGACGTAGTCGCCTCTGAGAATGCCTCCAAATCCATGTTGACAGAGTATTTCAAAGATAACCAAAACCACCCTGGGCTAGGAATATATTGTACAAGGATTTTCCTGGAAGGTTCACCTGGCAGAAGGGTAAGAAGTACTGGAAAGAGCGGGTGGAGCGTTATCAGATAGGTCAAATTGTGTCTGCCAATCTTGCTGAGGGGGAGCGATACTATCTGCGTGTGCTGCTAAACCATGTTGCTGGCAAGACATCCTATGAGGACCTGCTCACCGTGGACGGTAGGCTATGTGGGAGCTTTATAGAGGCTGCCGAAAGGTTGGGACTCATCGAGGCAGATAACACGCTCGACGACTGTCTTACCGAGGCAGAGCAGTGGGCGATGCCATGTTCGCTCAGGAGGCTCTTCGCAACAATTTTGGTGCACTGTGAGCCAGGCGACATGCGTGGTTTATGGGATAGGCACCTCGAGCCTATGTCTGATGACTATCGGCGATCACACACGTGCCCGATTGAGGTGGAACAGATGGTGTTGCTTGACATTAGGGGTATGTTGCAGTCCATGGGAAAAGACATAGCTGATTTCGCTCTTCCATGCATTGACGATGCGTTCGACCCAACCGAGGGCGAGGCTAGAGAAGTGATCGAGGAATCCAACATCGATTTTGACATCAACGACACTAAATTGGCATCGTCGCTAAACTTCGAGCAGAGGGTTGCATACGACGAGATACTAGCTGCTGTTGATGGCAGTGATGGGGGTGTGTTCTTTGTTGATGGCCCAGGAGGTACAGGGAAGACCTTCCTGTACAGGGCGCTGCTTGCGAAGGTTCGAAGCGAGGGAAACATCGCTATCGCTACCGCGACGTCAGGCGTCGCGGCTTCTATCATGCCTGGAGGCAGGACTGCCCACTCGAGGTTCAAGATCCCATTGAGTTGCGACGATGGCGCCTCCTGCACCTTCACGAAGCAGAGTAGTACCGCCAAGCTACTGAGGATGGCCTCATTGATACTATGGGACGAGGCCACCATGACTAAGCGATGGGCGGTCGAGGCACTGGACAACAGCATGCGTGACATCATGGGAAGATGGGACCGACCCTTTGGAGGAAAAACTGTTGTGTTTGGCGGGGACTTTAGGCAGGTGCTTCCGGTCGTCAGGAGGGGGTCCCGGGGTCAGATAATTGATGCAACCCTCCGAAGTTCACATCTCTGGAAGGGTATGCGCCAGCTAAGGCTCGTCATCAACATGAGGGCTCATAATGACACCTGGTTTGTGGATTACTTGCTAAGACTAGGCAATGGCACCGAGGAAGTTGACAATTAAGGAAACATACGACTCCCTGAAGATATTTGTGTGCGATCTACATGCGAGGGTGACGACCTAGAGAAGCTGATTGACCATGTGTTTCTAAGACTAGATGACAACATGTCCGATCTGAATTACATGACTTCACGCGCAATCCTCTCCACCACAAACGATAATGTGGAAAAGATAAACATACACATGGTAGAGCGTTTTCGGAGAGAAGAAGTAATCTACCATAGCTTTGACAGTGCAGAAGACGACCCATATGGCTACTACGCTCCCGAGTTCCTGAATGGGTTGACTCCCAATGGTCTGCCTCCGCATGCACTCAACCTGAAGCTCAACTGCCCTATCATACTTCTGAGGAACATTGATCTGGCTAATGGTCTATGTAATGGGACGAGGCTTGTGGTCCGAGGTTTCGAGAGGAACGCCATCGACGCAGAAATCGTGATCGGACAACACGCAGGTAGGAGGGTATTCCTTCCTCGAATACCCCTATGCCCGTCTGACAATGACATGTTTCCATTCAAGTTCAAGAGGAAGCAATTTCCTGTAAGGCTTAGCTTTGCCATGACGATTAATAAGGCTCAAGGACAGACGATTCCAATTGTTAGCGTGTACCTACCTAATCCGGTGTTCTCTCATGGTCAACTCTATGTCGCGTTGTCTCGAGCCACCGTGAAGAGGAACATAAAGATCCTCATTGAGAAGGAGAAGGAGAAGGATAATGGCAAGAAGCAAAGTGATAAATCAAAGAAGTGAAAAAGAGCTTCCTTGTCCTTACAAACCTTGATGAAGAACATCGTCTATAAGGAAGTCCTTACAGGCTGAAGTCCACACTTACGAAACCGGCGGGTTTTGAATATGACAAGAGCATTTACTCTTATTCTATAGATAATTTGTTGCTCTGGAGTGCTTTTGTACAGATGTTTATCTTTGTTTTTTATTTGACTGCAATCTTTATTTAAACGTGCGCAACCACTATCAGATTAAGAATGCCCAGCTTCAGTGGTGTTGCTACGGGCCAGTGCACTTCATCTTCAATTTTATCATATTTTGCTCAGACTCTGAGGATTTAGAGTATGCATCTATATAGTTTTTGCATCCAGTACACCTATGCTTTGAATGTCTCGAGATGTAGGTATAGCCAATATGACATGTTAGATAATAACATGAGACAATCGCCCCCTGTTTTAAGTCTATATGTTTCAGTTCGGTTAGTATACACTAGACAGAATTAATTATTGTGGCATTTTTGTCTATCAATAATGTGTGTGCATGTTTTCCTTAAGGAAACAACATATAGTTGTCTTTATCACCGGGAACACACTTTAGGTGCAGATCATGATATTTCAGTTGGGCAGTTTTGACATGGTACTTTTTTAGTCAATATTTGTTTATCTTAAGCAGCAGTACTTCTCTCTTCGAATGACACTACGATACCATATACAAGTTGCATACATTTCAGCCGTTACTAATGTGACTACCATTGAAAATGTCGTGTCATACTCGAATCACATCCTAATAGTTGTTATAAAAAACGTACTATTGCTTGCCCACACATTGAAGTACTACATTTTTTATTACCCTGTATTTCTAAAAACTTTTCTACCATGCCGGTTTGTTGCTAAACTCGTAAAGGTTTTCAAAATTAAAACTGTGGTTCCTAAACCCTATTATGCTTTTGTTTGTAGCACAATAAAAGTAGTTCCTGTTTTAATTTTGAGTGAACTGTTTGTTGTGGCCATGAGATACTTTTAAGTTTAAGGCATTAATTAGTTTTTCTTGAATAACTTGTGGGTGCATGCAGGAAACACATACTTCAGCATTTAATTGAAAAGGCTATTATTCTTAAATAGTAGTCTCTGTTGTTTCTCTTAAATAGAGAGCTCATAGAATGAATAAACAGAAGTGTAGATGTGATGAATAGAGTAGATAGAAGTACTGATCTTACAGTTCTATCACGTGAAGTGCATCATTGATTACATGGCAGAAAACTCATGTCCAATTGAAGTGCATGGATTTTCTCAAGGTCATCACGTCTAGATGCAAACAAAAATAAGAAGGAATGTCAGGATGTAGTTTGTTAATTGTAAACATAAATAATATGGTAGCAACCGCTTCTTGTTTTGAAAATTGAGTGCTTAGTTGACTGTATCAGATTAAGAATGCCCTTTCGACTACTCCAAAATTCGTGGCTATAATTTCAAATTGCAGTGCTCGGTGACTATAGCCAAGAAGTAAAATTTCATATCGCCTAGCTAGCCTGATGCATAATGAGTCATTTGAAATGCAGATGATGAAGGCAAACAAGTATTCGTCTATTATTAAGTAATAATTCTATTAAGAACAGAACTAAAGGCAAGAAGAGTGCAGGTCAGAAAAAATTCAGATAACTAATACTAATTCTACTATATATGTGCATAAAGTTCGGCAGCCATTAAATCTGTAGCCGGAAACTAATGTGTGTCCATAAACTTACATGTGGTAGTTTACTTCGGCATCGAATGAAACTGGCCTTGATTTCAGGTAACTGAAACTTAGGATGCGCATTGAAATTTAGTATTCCCAATAGACTTCTCAGCTTCGATAGATAAAGGTTCTCCATCATTAGCGTTGTTCTCATCATCATATTTGGCTGATTCTTGCCTTTGATCTTGAACTACAGAAACCTGTAGTGTGGATATACTCAGTACATACTGACTGACAAGGTATCAGGGAAATAAAGGAGTAGAATACCAGAGTTTCAGAGGTAAGTATTGACAGTAGCAGATTATATTATATGCTTATGAACAACTAACACTTGTAGGAATAACTAATACTAATTTAGTACTATGGAAAACATCATGGCTAGAAAAAAACAATTACCTAACTCGCAAACAAATAAAACATTCTACTATATATGAAGATCGATCCGACCATAAGGTCTCTGATTATGTTCGATATCCATGTACTACCTCGATGATATATACTCCCTGTTTATAAGTATTAAAAAATACAATAGTCAAATGTTTTATACTCCCAATCTGTCCATCCCCTAAAAACTGAATCACAGGGATGTCATTGTTCTGCTCCAACAGAATAATTATTCCAATAGAACATTATTCCAACAGAAAAACTAATCTAAGAGAACTTGTAATCAGGATGTCACATTACATATGAATCAATTTACCATCATTTGTTCAGATGATGCAAAATATTTGTGAGTATAGGCCATGTTACAAGCAGAAGAAAGTAAACATGAAGAGCCTCACCAGCATGATTGCGTGCAAGTGCCGGTGGCAGAGATGATTGCAGGGGGAAGCTGGAGCTAGCAATGCCACACTGACGCCTCATGGGCGACTTGTTGGACATGGAGCAGTAGAAGGCCGACGTTGACTTTCTGTACGGCAGCGGCGGCGGCTCACAAGATCCAAAACCGTCTTCCATGTCCACGGCTGTTGTCTTCGCGTCAACCACGGCAGGCGTCTCCTCATGGCCGGCGCTGCTACATCATTGGCCGGCTCTGCTTGCTGCATGTGGACGCTGTGTGCTCCCCTGATGCCGCCGGAATGGAACCACCGCTACGGCGACGCCAGGATTGCAGGAGCCACCTCCCGGACTGAACCACCGTCACGTACCAATGATTGGAGAAGCACGCCGCGGATGAGAGCGTATCAGATGAGGGCTTCCTTGGTTCAGGGAAGACGGTGGCAGCAGGGATGAGGTCGAGGCGGAGCTCGAACTGGAAGGCAGTGGGCGTCGTAAATCTGAGCTCGGGGTAGGGAAGGTGGTGGCGGAGGGTGGGATGGGGCAGGGCCGGCGGCGTGCAAGCGCCAGAGCATGGGCGGCACTTGGGTGCCGACAATCTCCAGCCGTCCAGCGGCGGCGAGTGGCAGACCACGACGCCTAGGCAGCAGCGCAGGAGGGCGGCGGTAGCGGCGGCGGCGGCGTAGTTGGGAGACGCATGTGGTGGGTGGCGCGGTGGGCGGAGGAGGGGGATAGAGTGAGTGGTATGGAGGGGGAGAGAGTGGGTGGGGAGAGGTTTTTTTCTGAGCATCGGGTGGGGAGAGATAGCCCGTTTAACTCAGGCCGGACCGTGTCGTTGCGGGCTGACCCATTTGGCCAGGTCTGGCTGTGAGGAGGAGAGAGTCAGGGAGAGGTCCGCATAAGGATTTCTTAAAAAAGGTCCGGATAAGGTTGTGGGGTGAAAAAATGCAATTGAAAATATCTGTATTAGTCTCACTTTTGTTTTTATTATATATTATAGATGTTTATATAATGCAGTATAAAATATCATTATATTTTATATGTTTCACCTTTGTCCAGTAGAGATAAACAGTGATGGACTCGAATGATGTTTCAAATACATCAACTGACATATGCACTGATGTAACGATGACGGCCCAGACCAAAACACCACGAGAAGAGGTGCTATACATGTTAACGCAAAAGGTGCATTATTTTATATTATTGTTTTTCAGAATATAGGAGACATAGATATGGAGTTTGGAGATGCACAAAAAGAACCTATTGACAATGGTTCTGAAGCGACGTCGCTGAAAGGGACCACCGTTTTTTTACAATATAATGATATGAAAGAGGTGATATCTCATAAAAAACAAAAAAGATTTTAAATTAAACTTTAATTATTATGCAATTATGACCGTGTTATATTGTCTCTATCTGTTAAATTTAGCATGCATTATATTTATATAACTTCATCAAACCATTTTATATAACTTCATTAAACTATTTCAGAAGCTCGTGGCAACGCATGGGCATTCTACTAGTGAATTATTATTGTTGACATTATCCCTGAGATAAGCAATTTAGCGAGGTGAAATATGAAACCCCCATATTCCTTTGTGTCTGATGGAAACGTTTGCTCTAAAGATATGCTGCGAGTGTCAGCAATCATAGATCACTATATGATGGTTGAGTATGTGAAATTTGCTAAACCAAAAGCTCTTAGATAGACTCTTAACAAAATATGATGAATTGTAGTTGCTTTGATGATTGAGAACATAGTTTGCTAGTTGTCAACAAAGTTTATCTCTCATACTTTAAACGTTCTGGATGAATTATTACTTGGTCATGAGAATTTTTATCATAATTTCTGCTATTACAATAACTTAATAATGTTCATGATGCTACCATGTCCATATTTTGTTTTTATCGACACTCTCTCCATAAACATGTGGTCATGATTATCGAGTTCGGTATTCACTTGAGTACTATTATTTATAATGTTTTTGATCATTATTTCACTTTATAAAGCAATTATGATGTATTTTCTCTCTTATTTTGCAAGTTTCACATGAAAAGGAGATTCCCGACAGTTCGAATTTTGGACCCAAAAAGGCTACAACAGAGATAGGTATTCTTCAAAGCTCCAAATGACCTGGAAATTTACAGAGAATTATTTTGGAATTAATAAAAAATATTGGAAGAAGAATCATCATGAGGGGCCCCACTAGGGAGTCACAAGCTTAGGTGGCACCCCTCGAGGCGCAACATATGAGCTCATGGCTCCATGATGACCCACAAGTATAGGGAATCTATCGTAGTCCTTTCGATAAGTAAGAGTGTCGAACCCAACAAGGAGCAGAAGGAAAGGATAAGCAGTTTTCAGTAAAGTATTCTCTGCAAGCACTGAAATTATCGGTAACAGATAGTTTTGTGATAAGGTAATTTGTAACGGGTGACAAGTAACAAATGTAAATAAGGTGCAGCAAGATGGCCCAATCCTTTTTGTAGCAAAGGACAAGCCTGGACAAACTCTTATATAAAGGAAAACGCTCCCGAGGACACATGGGAATTATCGTCAAGCTACTTTTCATCACGCTCATATGATTCGTGTTCGGTACTTTGATAATTTGATATGTGGGTGGACCGGTGCTTGGGTACTTCCCTTACTTGGACAAGCATCCCACTTATTATTAACCCCTCTTGCAAGCATCCTCAACTACAAAATAAGTATTAAGGTAAACCTAACCATAGCATGAAACATATGGATCCAAATCAGCCCCTTATGAAGCAACGCATAAACTAGGGTTTAAGCTTCTGTCACTCTAGCAACCTATCATCTACTTATTACTTCCCAATGCCTTCCCCTAGGACCAAACAATGGTGAAGTGTCATGTAGTCGACGTTCACATAACACCGCTAGAGGAAAGACAACATACATCTCATCAAAATATCGAACGAATACCAAATTCACATGACTACTTATAGCAAGACTTCTCCCATGTCCTCAGGAACAAACGTAACTACTCACAAATCATATTTATGTTCATAATCAGAGGGGTATTAATATGCATAAAGGATCTGAACATATGATCTTCCACCAAGTAAACCAACTAGCATCAACTGCAAGGAGTAATCAACACTACTAGCAACCCACAAGTACCAATCTGAGGTTTTGGGACAAAGATTGGATACAAGAGATGAACTAGGGTTTGAGATGAGATGGTGCTGGTGAAGATGTTGATGGAGATTGACCCCCTCCTGATGAGAGGATCGATGGTGATGACGATGGTGATGATTTCCCCCTCCCGGGGGGATGCTTCCCCGGCAGAACAGCTCCGCCGGAGCCCTAGATTGGTTCTGCCAAGGTTCCGCCTCGTGGTGACGGGTTTTGTCCCGAGAGCTTGCTTATGATTTTTTCCAGGGAAAAAGACTTCATATAGAAAAAGATGGGCACCGGAGGCCTACCAGGGGGCGCACCCAGGGGGCAGGGCGCGCCCCCACCCTCGTGGATGGTGGGTGGCCCCCCTCTGGTGCTTTCTTCGCCCAATATTTTTTATATAATCCAAATCTGACTTCCGTGGAGTTTCAGGACTTTTGAAGTTGTGCAGAATAGGTGTCTAAGATTTGCTCCTTTTCCAGCCTAGAATTCTAGCTGCCGGCATTCTCCCTCTTCGTGCAAACCTTGTAAAATAAGATAGAATAGGCATAAGTATTGTGACATAATGTGTAATAACAGCCCATAATGCAATAAATATCGATATAAAAGCATGATGCAAAATGGACGTATCAACTCCCCCAAGTTAGACCTCGCTTGTCCTCAAGCGGAAGCCGATATCGAAAAATATGTCCACATGTTTAGAGATAGAGGTGTCGATAAAATAAAATACGTACATGAGGGCATCATGATCATTCTTATAACAGCAACATATATATATATATATATTGTCATATGATCTCTTATGTTAAAGTAACAATTCAATCACAATTTCAAGTATGAATCATAAGCTTCATTGAAAACTAACAAACTATAATCTCAGTCATTGAAGCAATTGCAATTTATCATAACATTGGAAAGAGTCAATATAAGAGCTTTTCAGCAAGTCCACATACTCAACTCTCATTTAGTATTTCACAATTGCTAACACTCACGCAATACTTATGGATATGAAGTTTTAATCGGACACAGAGAAAGATAGGGGCTTATAGTTTTGCCTCCCAACCTTTTACCTCAAGGGTAATGTCAACAATAATAGTTCATGAAAACTCACATCCAGTTAGCTACATATATCAGGATTTTTCCAACCCACAGTGCTTGCTAGAGGATAAAATGTAAAAAGGAAAGGTGAAGATCACCATGACTCTTGTATAAAGTATAAGACAAGAATAAAAGATAGGCCCTTTGTAGAGGGAAGCAGAGGTTGTCATGTGTTTTTATGGTTGGATGCATGAAATCTTAATGCAAACGGATGTCACTTTATATTGCCACTTATGATATGGACCTTTATTATGCAGTCCGTCGCTTTTATTTCTTCCACATCACAAGATTGTATAAAGCTTATTTTCTCCACAATAATAAATCATACATATTTAGAGAGCAATTTTTATTTCTTGCAACAATGACAACTTACTTGAAGGATCTTACTCAATCCATAAGTAGATATGTTGGACTCTCATGGCAAAACTGGGTTCAAGGATATTTGGAAGCACAAGTAGTATCTCTACTTGGTGCAAGGAATTTGGCTAGCATGAGGGGGAAAGGCAAGCTCAACATTTTGGATGATCCATGACAATATAATTTATTTCGGATGTAAGAAAGCATAACCCATTATGTTGTCTTCCTTGTCCAACATCAACTTTTTAGCATGTCATATTTTAATGAGTGCTCACAATCATAAAAGATGTCCAAGATAGTATATTTATATGTGAAAACCTCTCTTTCTTTATTACTTCCTATTAATTGCAACGATGACCAAAACTATGTTTGTCAACTCTCAACAACTTTTATTCATCATACTCTTTATATGTGAAGTCATTACTCTCCATAAGATCCATATGAACTCTTTATTTCTTTTTATTCTTACTTTTATTCCCTCAAGATCATAGCAACATAACCAAGCCCTTGACTCAAAACTAATCTTTGTTATATATAGCTCACAGACTCGATTACATAGAAGGATCATAAAGCAAAACTCAAAACTAAATCATACTAAAACTTTATTCTACTAGATCAAGATATTACTAAAAGGACCGAACTAAGAAAAATGGTAAAGATAAAAGTGTGAGGGTGATATGATACCGGGGTACTCCCCCAAGCTTGGCAGTTGCCAAGGGGAGTGCCCATACCCATGTATTTATGTCTCTTTCTTCGGAGGTGGTGATGTGATATTCTTGGTGATGATGCCCCTCAGGATACGATTGTCTTCCTCAACCTTATTAACTTGTTGCTTGAGGTCCATTATTTCCTTACAAATCTTGCCCGTGATGGCTAAAGCTCCTTTCACCCATGGATGTTGCATAGCTGCGGGAGAACAAGTAACACTCTTTTTCATATTTTCATAAGAGAGAAATCTAACATTGGAAGGGATGACCGAGTTTGGAATAGCTGAGCTCTGTAGTTCCCCCATCGTGAATCCGGCTAGGAAACGAGAAGTAACTTCTTGATCCTCTTCTATGGCATCTATCATTTTCATGTCGGCCTCCATCTCTTCCTCTGTTGATGGCCCAAAGTGGTTAGCATCACTATTTGCTCCTGGTCCCGGTGTCGGATGAGACACCCGGCTCTCCCCGACTGACTTTTGAGAAGACATCTTGATCTAAATCTGCAGCAAAACAGCTTGAAACAAAAACAGAGGATATTTTCCTGGTACGGTGGTAAAAACCTTCGGGAGACTATATAATGATTTTTTACCGACAAAAAGAAGTATCGTGCAAGAAAACGGAGTCCGAAGGGCACAAAAGGTGCCCACGAGGCAGGGGAGCGCCCAGGGGGTAGGGCTTGCCCTCCACCCTCGTGTCCTTTTCGGACTGCTCCTTGTTTTCCTATTTTCTTAAATATTCCAAAATGAAGAAAAATTGCTATTAGAACTGTTTTGGAGTCGGTTTACTTACCGTACCACATACCTCTTCCTTTTCGGAGGCTAAAACATTCTGGAAGGTGTCCCTTATATACTCCTCCGGGGTTACGGTTTCAATAACATTAGTTTCAACATCTATAGGATTACCTGAGATATAATGTTTGATTATTTGACCGTTCACCACCCTCGGATTTGTGCCTTCGAAGTTGTTGATTTTTATGGCACCGGAACAATAGACCTCATCGATAATGTAAGGGCCTTCCCATTTAGAGGGGAGTTTTCCTGCAAAAAATCTTAAACGAGAGTTGTATAACAATACATAGTCACCTACATTAAACTCATGTTTTTGTATCCTTTTGTCATGCCATCTTTTAACTTTTTGTTTAAACAGTTTGGCATTCTCATAAGCCTGGGTTCTCCACTTATCAAGTGCGCTAATGTCAAATAGTCTCTTCTCACCGGCAAGTTTGAAATCATAGTTGAGCTCTTTAATGGCCCAATATGCCTTATGTTCTAGTTCGAGAGGTAAGTGAGATGCTTTACCATAAACCATTTTGTATGGATACATACCCATAGGATTTTTATATGCAGTTCTATAGGCTCATAATGCATCATCAAGTTTCTTGGACCAATTCTTTCTAGATATATTAACAATCTTTTGCAAAATTAATTTAAGCTCTCTATTGCTCAGTTCTACTTGACCACTAGACTATGGATGATATGGATATGCAATTCTATGATTAACATCATACTTAGCAAGCATTTTACGAAAAGCACCATGAATAAAATGTGAACCACCATCAGTCATTAAGTATCTAGGGACTCCAAACCTCGGAAAAATAACTACTTTAAGCATCTTAATGGTTGTGTTATGATCATCACTACTAGTTGGAATAGCTTCTACCCACTTAGTAACGTAATCAACATCAACTAAAATATGTGTATACCCATTAGAGGAAGGAAACGGTCCCATATAATCAAAGCCCCAAATACCAAATGGTTCAATAACAAGTGAATAATTGACAGGCATTTCTTGACGTCTCCTAATATTACCAATTCTTTGACATTCGTCACACGACAAGACAAACTGACGGGCATCCTTGAAGAGAGTAGGCCAATAAAAACCAAATTGCAATACCTTGTGTGCAGTTCTATCTCCAGCATGGTGTCCTCCATAAGCCTCGGAGTGACACTTGCGTAGGATATGTTCCTGTTCATGCTCACGTACACAATGTCTAATAACACCATCTTCTCCTTCTTTATAAAGGTGTGGGTCATCCCAGAAGTAATGTCTTAAATCATAGAAAACCTTTTTATTTTGCTGGTATGTGAAACTAGGTGGTATAAATTTAGCAACAATGTAATTGGCATAATCAGCATACCATGGAGCAGTATGAGAAGCATTTATGACAGCTAATTGTTCATCAGGAAAGCTATCATCTATATGTAGTGGGTCATCAAGAATATTCTCTAACCTAGACAAGTTGTCTGCAACGGGGTTCTCAGCTCTCTTTCTATCAATAATAATATGCAAATCAAATTATTGTAGTAGGAGAACCAATCTAATAAGTCTAGGTTTAGCATCTTTCTTTTCCATAAGGTATTTAATAGCAGCATGATTAGTGTGAACAGTTACTTTAGAATAAACAATATAAGGTCTAAACTTATCACAAGCAAATACAACTGCTAAAAATTCCTTTTCAGTAGTAGCATAATTTCTCTGGGCGCTGTCTAAAGTTTTACTAGCATATTGGATAACATTTAATTTCTTATCAACTCTTTTTCCTAAAACAGCACCTACAGCATAATCACTAGCATCACACATAATTTCAAAGGGTAAATTCCAATCAGGTGGTTGAACAATCGGTGCAGAAATCAAAGCTTTCTTAAGTATTTCAAATGCTTCTACACAATCATCATCAAAGACGAAAGGAACGTCTTTTTGTAAGAGATTAGTCAGAGGCCTGGAAATTTTTGAGAACTCTTTAATGAACCTCCTATAAAAACCGACATGACCAAGGAAACTTCTTATACCTTTAATGTCCTTAGGACACGACATCTTTTCAATAGCATCAACTTTAGCTTTATCAACTTCAATACCTCTTTCAGAAATTTTATGCCCCAAGACAATGCCTTCATTAACCATAAAGTGGCATTTCTCCTCAAGACAATATTAGTTTCTTCACATCTCTGCAAAACTCGATCAAGGTTGCTTAAGCAATCATCAAAAGAAGTTCCATATACAGAAAAATCATCCATGGATACCTCAACAATCTTTTCACAAAAGTCAGAGAATATAGCAGTCATAAATCTTTGAAAGATAGCAGGTGCATTACATAAACCAAAAGGCATGCGTCTATAAGCAAAGGAACCGAAAGGACAAGTAAAAGTGGTATTTTCCTGATCCTCTTTTGACACAGGTATTTGAGAGAAACCCGAATAACCGTCTAGAAAGCAAAAATGTGTATGTTTGGATAATCTTTCTAGCATTTGATCATAAAAGGTAAAGGGTAATGACCCTTTTTAGTAGCTTTATTTAGTTTGCGGAAATCAATTACCATTCTATAACCTGTAACAATTCTTTGTGGGATCAATTCGTCTTTATCATTAGGAACAACAGTAATACCTCCCTTCTTAGGGACACAATGGACATGACTTACCCACTGACTATCAGCAATAGGATAAATTATACCTGCCTCCAGAAGCTTTAGTATTTATTTTCTTACCACTTCTTTCATCTTAGGATTTAACCGTCGTTGGTAATCAACAACCAGTTTAGCATCTTTTTCCAATTTTATTTTGTGCTAGCATAGAGTGGGACTAATGCCCTTAAGATCATCAAGAGTATATCCAATAGCAGCACGGTGCTTCTTTAGAGTTTTCAATAATTTCTCTTCTTCTTGCTCTGAAAGGTTAGTACTAATAATAACATGCTATATCTTCTTTTCATCAAGATAACATATTTAAGAGTATCAAGCAATGGTTTAAGCTCAAACACAGGATCACCCTTGGGTGGAGGAGGATCCCCTAGAATTTCGACAGGCAAGTTGTGTTTCAAAATAGGTCTCTGTTTAAAGAATACTTCATCTATTTCCCTTCTTTCATTCATAAACATATCATTTTCATGGCCTAGCAAATATTGTTCTAAAGGATCACTAGGAGGCACGGCAATAGAAGCAAGACCAATAATTTCATCTTTACTAGGCAATTCTTTATCATGGGGTTGTCTACAAAATTTAGCAAATTAAAATCATGAGACATATCCCCTAAACCAATAGTAACAACATCCTTTTTGCAATCTATCTTAGCATTAACAGTATTCAAGAAGGGTCTACCAAATATAATGGGACAAAAGTCATCTTGTGGGGAACCAAGAACAAGAAAATCAGAAGGATATTTAACTTTCCCACACAAGACTTCAACATCTCTAACAATCCCAATCGGTGAAATAGTATCTCTATTGGCAAGCTTAATTGTAACATCAATACCTTCTATCTCAACAGGTGCAATATCATGCATAATTTATTCATATAAAGAATGAGGTATTGCACTCGCACTAGCACCCATATCACATAAGCCATGATAGCAATGATCTCCTATTTTAATAGAAATAATAGGCATGCCTACAATAGGTCTATGTTTATTTTTAGTATCGGGTCTAGCAATTCTAGCAGCTTCATCACAAAAGTAAATAACATGGCCATCAATATTATCAGACAAGAGATCTTTAACCATAGCAATACTAGGTTTAACTTTAATTTGCTCAGAGGGTGTAGGTGTTCTAGCATTACTCTTACGAACCACAGTTGAAGCTTTAGCATGATCCTTTATTCTAGTAGGGAAATGTGGTTTCTCAATATAAGCGGTAGGAATAATAGGATCAACATTATAAGTGATAGTCTTTTCTTCAAATTTAATAGGTTCAACTACTTTTACTTCAATGGGGGGATGGTATTTAAGCCACTTCTCCTTAGGGAGATCAACATGAGTAGCAAATGGTTCACAGAAAGAAGCTACTATCCCAGAGTCAAGTCCATATTTAGTGCTAAATTCATGAAAAGCATCGGTATCCATAAAAGATTTAACACAATCAAACTTAGGTGTTATACCTCACTCCTTACCTTCGTCGAGTTCCCAATCTTCAGAGTTGCATTTAATTCTTGCCAATAAATCCCATCTAAATTTAATAGTCTTCATCATAAAAGATCTAGTACAAGAAGTATCGAGCATGGAGCGATTATTGAGAGAAAGCAGAGCATAAATTTTTTGAATAATAATTTTTCTTGAGTGCTCATGATTGGGGCATGAATATAACATTGACTTAAGCCTCCCCCAAGCTTGAGCGATGCTTTCTCCTTCGCAAGGCCAAAAATTATATATATATAATTATGATCACGATGAACCTGATGCATAGGATAAACTTCTGATGAAATTCCAATTTCAAACAGTTGTAGTTCCATGATCCAATATCATCACATAGCCTAAACCATGTCAATGCCTTTCCCTTCAAACATAAAGGGAAGACCTTCTTCTTGATAACATCCTTTGGGCATACCTGCAAGCTTAAATAATCCACAAACTTCATCCAAATAGATTAGGTACAAATCGGGATGCAATATTCCATCTGCTGTAAAAGGATTAGCTAGCATTTTCTCTATCATACCCAAAGGAATCTCAAAGTAAACAGTTTTAGTAGGTTAATTAGGTTGAGAAGCATCTATTTGCTCTATTGGTCGGGGTGAAGATACCCCGAACAAGCCCCTCAAAGGATTACTTTCCATAATAACAAGTGACAGTAACTTTCAGCACACTATATAAAATTTTCCTTACCAAAGTCCACCTACCAAAGGCGCTTCACTCCCCGGAAACGACGCCAGAAAAGAGTCTTGATGACCCACAAGTATAGGGAATCTATCGTAGTCCTTTCTATAAGTAAGAGTGTCGAACCCAACGAGGAGCAAAAGGAAATGATAAGCAGTTTTTAGTAAGGTATTCTCTGCAAGCACTGAAATTATCGGTAACAGATAGTTTTGTGATAAGGTAATTTGCAACGGGTGACAAGTAAGAAATGTAAATAAGGTGCAGAAGGATGGCCCAATCCTTTTTGTAGCAAAGGACAAGCCTGGACAAACTCTTATATAAAGTAAAACGCACCCGAGGACACTTGGGAATTATCGTCAAGCTAGTTTTCATCACGCTCATATGATTCGCATTCGGTACTTCGATAATTTGGTATGTGGGTGGACCGGTGCTTGGGTACTGCCCTTACTTGGAAAAGCATCCCACTTATGATTAACCCCTCTTGCAAGCATCCGCAACTACAAAAGAAGTATTAAGTTAAACCTAACCATAGCATGAAACATATGGATCCAAATCAGCCCCTTACGAAGCAATACATAAACTAGGGTTTAAGCTTCTTTCACTCTAGCAACCCATCATCTACTTATTACTTCCCAATGCCTTCCCCTAGGCCCAAACAATGGTGAAGTGTCATGTAGTCGATGTTCACATAACACCACTAGAGGAAAGACAACATACATCTCATCAAAATATCAAACAAATACCAAATTCACATGACTACTTATAGCAAGACTTCTCCCATGTCCTCAGGAACAAACGTAACTACTCACAAATCATATTCATGTTCATAATCAGAGGGGTATTAATATGCATAAAGGATTTGAACATATGATCTTCCACCAAGTAAACCAACTAGCATCAACTACAAGGAGTAATCAACACTACTAGCAACCCACAGGTACCAATATGAGGTTTTGGGACAAAGATTGGATACAAGAGATGAACTAGGGTTTGAAATGAGATGGTGTTGGTGAAGATGTTGATGGAGATTGACCCCCTCCTGATGAGAGGGTCGATGGTGATGATTTCCCCCTCCCGGCGGGATGCTTCCCCGACAGAACAGCTCCACCGGAGCCCTAGATTGGTTCCGCCAAGGTTCCGCCTCGTGGCGGCGGAGTTTTGTCCCGAGAGCTTTCTTATGATTTGTTGCAGGGCAAAAGACTTCATATAGCAAAAGATGGTCACATGAGGCTTGCCAGGGGGCCCACGAGACAGGGGGCGCGACAGGGGGTAGGGCGCGCCCCCACCCTCGTGGATGGTGGGTGGCCCCCCTCCGGTGCTTTCTTCGCCCAATATTTTTTATATAATCCAAAACTGACTTCCGTGGAATTTCAGGACTTTTGGAGTTGTGCAGAATAGGTCTCTAATATTTGCTCCTTTTCCAGCCCAGAATTCCAGCTGCCGGCATTCTCCCTCTTCGTGCAAACCTTGTAAAATAAGAGAGAATAGGCATAAGTATTGTGACATAATGTGTAATAACAGCCCATAATGCAATAAATATCGATATAAAAGCATGATGCAAAATGGACGTATCACTCCACCAGCAGGCCTCTGTGGCCCGCATTCTCATACAAGATACTATTTCCCTAGAATAAAAATCAAAACAAGACTTTTGGGAAGAAGCGCCGCCATCTTGAGGTGTAACCTGGGCAGGAGCACTTTTGCTTTCTGGTGGAGTAATTCTGCCGGGGATACTTCCCTCCGGGAGGGGAAAATCAAGCCATCTACATCACCAACATCCCTCTCATCGTGGGAGGACCAATCTTCATCAACATCTTCACCAGCACCATCTGCTCTCAAACCCTACTTCATCTCTTGTATTCAATCTTTGTTTCAAAATCTCAGATTGGTACCTGTGGTTTGCTAGTAGTGTTGATTACACCTTGTACTTGATGCTAGTTGATTTATTTGGTGGAAGATTATATGTCCAGATCCTTAAGCATATCCAATACACCTCTGATCTTGAACATGGGTATGATTTGTGAGTAGTTACTTCTGTTCTTGAGGACATGGGAGAAGTCTTGTTATAATTAATCATGTGAAGTTGGTTTTCGTTCAATATTTCGATGATATGTATGTTGTTCTTCCTTTGGTGGTGCCATGTGAACGTCGAGTACATGACACTTCACCATACTTGGGCCTAAGGGAAGGCATTGGGGGGTAATAAGTAGATGATGGGTTGCGAGAGTGACCAAAGCTTAGACCCTAGTTTTTGCATTATTCTGTAAGGGGTTGATTTGGATCCATATGTTTTATGTTATGGTTAGATTTATCTTAATTCTTCTTTCATAGTTGCGGATGCTTGCGAGAGGGGTTAAACATAAGAGGGTTACTTGTTCAAGTAGTACTAGCACCCTAGCACTGGTCCACCCACATATAAAATTATCAAAGTAGTGAATGTGAATCAACTAACCATGATGAATGTGATTGCTACCTCTTGAGCACTACGTTGGATTTCCCCGAAGAGGAAAGGATGATGCAGCAAAGTAGCATAAGTATTTCCCTTAGTTTTTGAGAACCAAGGTATCAATCCAGTAGGAGGTTGTGCGCGCGTCCCATAGTACCTGCACAAAGCAAACAACTCCTCGCAACCAACGCGATAAGGGGTTGTCAATCCCTTCACGGTCACTTACGAGAGTGAGATCTGATAGATATGATAAGATAATATTTTTGTTATTTTTATGATAAAGATGCAAAGTAAAATAAAGGCAAAGTAAAAGCAAAGGAAATAACTAAGTATTGGAAGATTAATATGATGAAGATAGACCCGGGGGCCATAGGTTTCACTAGTGGCTTCTCTCAAGAGATAAGTATTTTACGGTGGGTGAATGTATTACTGTTGAGCAATTGACAGAATTGAGCATAGTTATGAGAATATCTAGGTATGATCATGTATATAGGCATCATGTCCGAGACAAGTAGACCGACTCCTGCCTGCATCTACTACTATTACTCCACTCATCGACCGCTATCCAGCATGCATCTAGAGTATTAAGTTCATGGAAGAGTAACGCCTTAAGCAAGATGACATGATGTAGAGGGATAAATTCATGCAATATGATAAAAACCCCATCTTGCTATCCTCGATGGAAATAATACAATACGTGCCTTGCTGCCCCTACTGTCACTGGGAAAGGACACCGCAAGATTGAACCCAAAGCTAAGCACTTCTCCCATTGCAAGAAAGATCAATCTAGTAGGCCAAACCAAAATGATAATTCAAAGAGACTTGCAAAGATAACCACTCATACATAAAAGAATTAAGAGAAGATTCAAATATTGTTCATAGATAGACTTGATCATAAAGCCACAATTCATTGGTCTCAACAAACTCACCGCAAAAAGAAGATTACATCCAATAGATCTCCACAAGACAGGGGAAGATCATTGTGTTGAGATCCAAAAAGAGATAAAAAGCCATCTAGCTAATAACTATGGACCCGAAGGTCTGAGGTAAACTACTCACACTTCATCGGAGAGGCTATGGTGTTGATGTAGAAGCCCTTCGTGATGGATACCCCCTCCGGCGGAGCTCCAGAACAGGCCCCAAGATGGGATCTTGTGGATACAGGAAGTTACGGAGGTGGAATTATGGTTTTTGCTCCGTATCTAATCGTTTGGGGGTACGTAGGTATATATAGGAGCAAGGAGTACGTCCGTGGAGCAACAGGGGGCCCACGAGGGTGGAGGGCACGCCTGGGGGGTAGGCACGCCCCCTACCTCGTGGCCTCCTCCTTTGTTTCTTGATGTAGGGTCCAAGTCTCCTGGATCATATTCGGTGAGAAAATCACGTTCCCGAAGGTTTCATTCCGTTTGGACTCCGTTTGATATTCCTTTTCTTCGAAACCCTAAAATAGGCAAAAAAAACAGCAATTCTGGGTTGGGCCTCGGTTAATAGGTTAGTCCCAAAAATAATATGAAAGTGGAAAATAAAGCCCAATAATGTCCAAAACAGTAGATAATATAGCATGGAGCAATCAAAAATTATAGATACATTGGAGACGTATCAAGCATCCCCAAGCTTAATTCCTGCTTGTCCTCGAGTAGGTAAATGATAAAAATAGAATTTTTGATGTGGAATGCTACTAGGCATAATTTTAATGTAATTCTTCTTAATTGTGTCATGAATATTCAGATCCGAAAGATTCAAGATAAAAGTTCATATTGACATAAAAATAATAATACTTCAAGCATACTAACTAAGCAATTATGTCTTCTCAAAATAACATGGCCAAAGAAAGTTCATCCCTACAAAATAATATAGTTTAGTGATGCTCCATTTTCGTCACACAAGAATGCTCTCATCATGCACAACCCCGATGACAAGCCAAGCAATTGTTTCATACTTTAGTAATCTCAAACCTATAAACTTTCACGCAATATATGAGCGCGAGCCATGGACATAGCACTTTGGGTGGAATAGAATATAATGATGGGGGTTATGTGGAGAAGACAAAAAAGGAGAAAGTCTCACATCAACGAGGCTAGTCAATGGGCTATGGAGATGCCCATCGATTGATGTTAATGCGAGGAGTAGGGATTGCCATGCAACGGATGCACTAGAGCTATAAATGTATGAAAGCTCAACAAAAGAAACTAAGTGGGTGTGCATCCAACTTGCTTGCTCACGAAGACCTAGGGCACTTGAGGAGGCCCATTGTTGGAATATACAAGCCAAGTTCTATAATGAAAATTCCCACTTGTATATGAAAGTGACAAAACAAAAGACTCTCTATCATGAAGATTATGGTGCTACTTTGAAGCACAAGTGTGGCAAAGGATAGTAGCATTGTCCCTTTTTATTTTTTTTATTTCGCCTTTTTTTGGCCTTTCTTTTTTTATTTGGGACAATCCTCTATTAATGATGATCATCACACTTCTATTTATTTACAACTCAATGATTACAACTCGATACTAGAACAAAAGATGACTCTATATGAATGCCTCCGGCGGTGTACCGGGATATGCAATGAATGAAGAGTGACATGTATGAAAATTATGAACGGTGGCTTTGCCACAAATACTATGTCAACTACATGATCATGCTAAGAAATATGACAATGATGAATATGTCATGATAAAAGGAATGGTGGAAAGTTGCATGGCAATATATCTCGGAATGGCTATGGAAATGCCATAATAGGTAGGTATGGTGGCTGTTTTGAGGAAGATATAAGGAGGTTTATGTGTGAAAGAGCGTATCATATCATGGGGTTTGGATGCACCGGCGAAGTTTGCACCAACTCTCAAGGTGAGAAAGGGCAATGCATGGTACCAAAGAGGCTAGCAATGATGGAAGGGTGAGAGTGCGTATAATCCATGGACTCAACATTACTCATAAAGAACTCACATACTTATTGCAAAAATCTACAAGTCATCAAAACCAAGCACTACGCGCATGCTCCTAGGGGGATAGATTTGTAGGAAAAGACCATCGCTCGTCCCCGACCGCCACTCATAAGGACAATCAAAGAACACCTCATGTTTCAAATTTGTTACATAGCGTTTACCATACGTGCATGCTACGGGACTTGCAAACTTCAACACAAGCATTTCTCAAATTCACAACTACTCAACTAGCACGACTTTGATATTATTACCTCCATATCTCAAAACAATCATCAAGCATCAAACTTCTCTTAGTATTCAAAACACTCATAAGATTTTTTTACTAATCTTGAATACCTAGCATATTAGGATTATTTAAGAAAATTACCATGCTATTTAAGACTCTCAAAATAATCTAAGTGAAGCATGAGAGATCAATAGTTTATATAAAACAAATCCACCACCGTGCGCTAAAAGATATAAGTGAAGTACTAGAGCAAAACTATATAACTCAAATGATATAAGCGAAGCACATAGAGTATTCTAAAAAATTCCAAATCATGTATGGCTCTCTCAAAAGGTGTGTACAGCAAGGATGATTGTGGCATACTAAGACACAAAGACACAAATAATACAAGATGCTCCAAGCAAAACACATATCATGTTGGTGAATAAAAATATAGCTCCAAGTAAATTACCGATGGAAGTGGACGAAAGAGGGGATTCCTTCCGGGGCATCCCCAAGCTTTGAATTTTTTGTGTCCTTGGATTATCTTGGGGGTGCCATGGGCATCCCCAATCTTAGGCTATTGCCACTCCTTGTTCCATGATCCTTCAAAAGAATTCACCCAAAACTTGAAAACTTCACAACACAAAACTCAAAATAGAAAACTCGTGAGCTCCGTTAGCGAAAGAAAACAAAAGACCACTTCAAGGTACTGTAATGAACTCATTATTTATTTATATTGGTGTTAAACCTACTGTATTCCAACTTCTCTATGGATTATAAACTATTTTACTACCATAGATTCATCAAAATAAGCAAACAACACACGAAAAACAGAATCTGTCAAAAACAGAACAGTCTGTAGTAATCTGTAGCTAGCGCAAGATCTGGAACCCCAAAAATTCTAAAATAAATTTCTGGACGTGAGTAATTTATCTATTAATCATCTTCAAAAAGAATTAACTAAATATCACTCTTCAAATAAAAATGACAGCAGTTCTCGTGAGCGCTAAAGTTTCTGTTTTTTTACAGCAAGTTCAACAAGACTTTCCCCAAGTGTTCCCAGCGGTTCTACTTGGCACAAACACTAATTAAACACAGAAAACACAACCAAAACAGAGGCTAAATAAATTATTTATTGAATAACAGGAAGGATAAATATTGGGTTGTCTCCCAACAAGCGCTTTTCTTTAAATCCTTAAAGCTAGGCATTGATAATTTTAATGATGCTCACATGAAAGACAAGAATTGAAGCACAAAGAGAGCATCATAAAACAGGTGACAAACACATCTAAGTCTAACATAATTCCTATGCATAGGCATTTTATAGGCAAACAAATTGTCAAGGAAAGCAAAAACTAGCATATGCAAGGAAGCGGAACGAAACAATAGCAATCTCAACATAACGAGAGGTAATTTAGTAACATGAAAATTTCTACCACCATATTTTCCTCTCTCATATAAAAAAAATCCACCACCGTGCGCTAAAAGATATAAGTGAAGTACTAGAGCAAAACTATATAACTCAAATGATATAAGCGAAGCACATAGAGTATTCTAAAAAATTCCAAATCATGTATGGCTCTCTCAAAAGGTGTGTACAGCAAGGATGATTGTGGTAAAGTAAAAATCAAAGACTCAAATCATACAAGACGCTCCAAGCAAAACACATATCATGTGGTGAATAAAAATATAGCTTCAAGTGAAGTTACCGATAGAAGTAGACGAAAGAGGGGATGCCTTCCAGGGCATCCCCAAGCTTTGGATTTTAGGTGTCCTTAGATTATCTTGGGGGTGCGATGGGAATCCCCAATATTAGTCTCTTGCAACTCCTTGTTCCATAATCCATCAAATCTTTACCCAAAACTTGAAAACTTCACAACACAAAACTCAAAGTAGAAAATCTCATGAGCTCCGTTAGCGAAAGAAAACAAAAGACCACTTCAAGGTACTGCAATGAACTCATTATTTATTTATATTGGTGTTAAACCTACTGTATTCAAACTTCTCTATGGTTTATAAGCTATTTTACTAGCCATAGATTCATCAAAATAAGCAAACAACACACGAAAAACAGAATCTGTCAAAAACAGAACAGTCTGTAGGAATCTGTAGCTAGCGCAAGATCTGGAACCCCAAAAATTCTAAAATAAATTGCTGGACTTGAGGAATTTATCTATTACTCGTATTAAAAAATAATTAACTAAATATCACTTTCCAAATAAAAATGGCAGCAGTTCTCGTGAGCACTAAAATTTCTGTTTTTTGCAGCAAGGTATCAAGACTTTCCCCAAGTCTTCCCAACGGTTCTACTTGGCACAAACACTAATTAAACACAACAAACACAACCAAAACAGAGTCTAGGTAAATTATTTATTACTAAACAGGAGCAATAATCAAGGAATAAAAATAAAATTGGGTTGCCTCCCAACAAGCGCTATCGTTTAACGCCCCTAGCTAGGCATAAAAAGCAAGGATAGATCTAGGTATTGCCATCTTTGGTAGGCAATCCATAAGTGGCTCTCATAATAGATTCATAAGGTAATTTAATTTTCTTTCTAGGAAAGTGTTCCATGCCTTTCCTTAATGGAAATTGGAATCTAATATTTCCTTCCTTCATATCAATAATTGCACCAATCGTTCTAAGGAAAGGTCTACCAAGAATAATAGGACATGAAGCATTGCAATCTATGTCAAGAACAATAAAATCTATGGGCACATAATTCCTATTTGCAACAATAAGAACATCATTAATTCTTCCCATAGGTTTCTTAATAGTGGAATCCACAAGGTGCAAGTTTAGAGAGCAATCATCAAAATCATGGAAACCTAACAAATCACACAAAGTCTTTGGAATCGTGGAAACACTAGCACCCAAATCACATAAAGCATAACATTAATGATCTTTAATCTTAATTTTAATAGTTGGTTCCCACTCATCATAAAGTTTTCTAGTGATAGAAACTTCCAATTCAAGTTTTTCTTCAAAGATTGCATCAAGGCATCAACGATATGTTTAGTAAATGCTTTATTTTGACTATAAGCATGAGGAGAATTTAGCATGGATTGCAACAAGGAAATACAATCAATCAAAGAGCAATTTTCATAATTAAATTCCTTCAAATCCAAAATAGTGAGTTTAGCGACATCTTGGGTTTTAATTTCATCAATCTCACTTTCATCAAATTTGGCGTCAAGATCTAAAAACTCCGAATTTTTGGAACGCCTTCTAGGTAAAGGTGGATCATATTCAGTCCCATCATTATTAAGATTCATATTGCAAAACAAAGATTTAATAGGGGACACATCAATAACTTTTATATCTTCATATTTATTTTCATAGGAACTAGAAGAACACGCTCTTATAAAGGCATCTTTCTTAGCACGCATCCTAGCGGTTCTTTCTTTGCACTCATCAATGGCTTTGAGAGACTCATTGATATCATGCTTAGGTGGAATATATCTAAGTTTCAAAGAATCAACATCAAGAGAAATTCTATCAACGTTGCTAGCCAAATCATCAATCTTAAGCAATTTTTCTTCAATCAAGGCATTAAAGTTCTTTTGCGAAGCAATAAATTCTTTAATATTAGATTCAAAATCAGAGGGCATCTTATTATAATTTCCATAGGAATTGTTGTAGGAATTACCATAATTATTAGACGGATTACTAGGATAAGGCCTAGGATTAAAATTTCCTCTATACGCGTTGTTACCAAAATTGTTCCTACCAACAAAATTCACATCCATAGATTCATTATTATTCTCAATCAAAGTAGACAAGCACATATCATTAGGATCAGAAGAAACACTCTTACTAGCAAATAATTTCATCAGTTCATCCATCTTTCCACTCAAAACATTTATTTCTTCTATCGCATGCACCTTTTTATTAGTAGATCTTTCAGTATGCCATTGAGAATAGTTAACCATAATATTATCTAGGAGTTTTGTAGCTTCTCCTAAAGTGATTTCCATAAAAGTGCCTCCCATGGCCGAATCTAAAAGATTTCTAGAAGTAAAATTCAATCCGGCATAAAAATTTTGTATAATCATCCACAAATTCAAACCATGAGTAGGGCAATTACGTATCATTAATTTCATCCTCTCCCAAGCTTGTGCTACATGTTCATG
Organism: Triticum urartu; assembly: GCF_056163025.1. Classification (NCBI taxonomy): domain Eukaryota; kingdom Viridiplantae; phylum Streptophyta; class Magnoliopsida; order Poales; family Poaceae; genus Triticum; species Triticum urartu. The sequence continues at coordinate 300,562,425 of NC_141877.1, forward strand.
ATCAAGTTGCTTAAAATTCATAATGTCGTTTCTAAGGGAGATGATCTTAGCGGGAGGAAAATACTTAGATATAAAAGCCTCTTTGCACTTGTTCCAAGAATCAATACTATTTTTAGGCAAAGACGAAAACCAAGTTTTAGCACGATCTCTAAGCGAAAAAGGAAATAGCTTCAATTTAACAATATTATTATCCACATCTTTCTTCTTTTGCATATCACACAAATCAATGAAGCTATTTGGATGGGTATCGGCATCTTCACTAGGAAGGCCGGAGAACGGATCTTTCATAACAAGTTTCAGCAAAGCGACATTAATTTCACAAGATTCAGCATCAGTAAGCGGAGCAATCGGAGTGCTAATAAAATCATTGTTGTTGGTATTGGTAAATTCACACAATTTAGTGTTATCTTGAGCCATCGTGACAAGCAAGCAATCCAACAAACAAGCAAACAAAATGCAAGCAGGCAAAAAGAGGCAAATACAGAAAGAGAGGGAGGATAGAGAGAGAGGGCAAATAAAACGGCAAGGGTGAAGTGGGGAGAGGAAAACGAGAGGCAAATGGCAAATAATGTAATACGGGAGATAAGGGTTGTGATGGGTAGTTGGTATGTTGACTTTTGCGTAGGCGCCAGAAATGGCTCGTTGTTGGAAGTCAAATCTTGACTTGCGCGAACCTCTCCGGCAACGGCGCCAGAAATTCTTCTTGCTACCACTTGAGCACTGTGTTGGATTTCCCCGAAGAGGAAAGGATGATGCAGCAAAGTAGCGTAAGTATTTCCCTCAGTTTTTGAGAACCAAGGTATCAATCCAGTAGGAGGTTGCGAGTGCGTCCCCTAGTACCTGCACAAAGCAAATAACTCCTTGCAACCAACGCAATAAGGGGTTGTCAATTCCTTCACGGTCACTTACGAGAGTGAGATCTGATAGATATGATAAGATAATATTTTTGGTATTTTTATGATAAAGATGCAAAGTAAAATAAAGGCAAAGTAAAAGCAAAGGAAATAACTAAGTATTGGAAGATTAATATGATGAAGATAGACCTGGGGCCATAGGTTTCACTAGTGGCTTCTCTCAAGAGCATAAGTATTTTACGATGGGTGAATGAATTACTGTTGAGCAATTGACAGAATTGAGCATAGTTATGAGAATATCTAGGTATGATCATGTATATAGGCATCATGTCCAAGACAAGTAGACTGACTCCTTCCTCCATCTACTACTATTACTCCACTCATCGCCCGCTATCCAGCATGCATCTAGGGTATTAAGTTCATGAAAATAGAGTAACGCCTTAAGCAAGATGCCACGATGTAGAGGGATAAATTAATGCAATATGATAAAAAACCCCATCTTGTTATCCTCGATGGCAACAATACAATGTGTGCCTTGCTGCCCCTACTGTCACTGGGAAAGGACACCACAAGATTGAGCCCAAAGCTAAGCACTTCTCCCATTGCAAGAAAGATCAATCTAGTTCGCCAAACCAAACTGATAATTCGAAGAGACTTGCAAAGATAACCAATCATACATAAAAGAATTCAGAGAAGATTCAAATATTGTTCATAGATAGACTTGACAATAAACCCACAATTCATTGGTCTCAACAAACACACCGCAAAAAGAAGATTACATCGAATAGATCTCCACAAGAGAGGGGGAGATCATTGTATTGAGATCCAAAAAGAGAGAAGAAGCCATCTAGCTAATAACTATGGACCCGAAGGTCTGACGGAAACTACTCACACTTCATTGGAAAGGCTATGGTGTTGATGTAGAAGCCTCCGTGATGGATACCCCCTCCGGCGGAGCTCCAGAACAGGCCCCAAGATGGGATCTCGTGGATACAGGAAGTTACGGCGGTGGAATTAGGGTTTATGCTCCCTATCCGATCGTTTGGGGGTACGTAGGTATATATAGGAGGAAGGAGTACATCGGTGGAGCAACAGGGGGCCCACAAGGGTGGAGGGCGCGCCTGGGGGGGTAGGCGCGCCCCCTACCTCGTGGCCTCCTCCTTTGTTTCTTGACGTAGGGTCCAAGTTTCCTGGATCATGTTCGGTGAGAAAATCACGTTCCCGAAGGTTTCATTCCATTTGGACTCTGTTTGATATTGCTTTTCTTCGAAACCCTAAAATAGGCAAAAAAAACATCAATTCTGGGCTGGGCCTACGGTTAATAGGTTAGTCCTAAAAATAATATAAAAGTGGAAAATAAAGCCCAATAATGTCCAAAACAGTAGATAATATAGCATTTAGCAATCAAAAATTATAGATACATTGGAGACGTATCAGTGACCAGATGAGAATTCACATGTGTCCTCGAGAATGCTTTTCTTACTATAAGAGAACTTTCCGGCTTGCCCTTTGATATAAAAAGGATTGATCCACCTTGTAGCACCTTTGTTACTATTATTACCTTTTACTTGTTACGGATTACCTTGCTACAAAACTATTTGTGACTCCTACTTTCAGTACTCGCAGAGAATGCCTTGAAAACCACTTGTCATTTCCTTCTGCTCCTCGTTGGGTTCGACACTCTTACTTATTGAAAGGACTACGATTGATCCCCTATACTTGTGGGTCATCAGTAGTGCATGCTAGCGTTAGCGAGGGGAGAAGGAGCAGGAGGAGGAGTCCCTGGCCGGCGGCGGTGAGAGATCTCCCGGGTTGTCCGCGGGGGGAGCGATATGGGAGCAAAAGGGGATTTGGTTCCTCACCTTCAAATCTCACAAGTCTGTATTGTGTTCTATGTAAACTTGCCAGAGCAACAAAATCCCATCACCACGACCACCAAACTACCCTCCTGCTACACCACCACCACTACCAATACCAAGTGAGGGAGTCTTGGATTATTGGGTCCCTAGGCGTCCGTGCTATGTGATATGGGCCGGACTAATGGGCCAAGAAGGTACAAGATAGAAAGCCTTCCCTCATGTCCGAATGGGACTCTCCTTTGCGTGGATAGCAAGCTTGGATTTCGGATATGAAGATTCCTTTCTCCGCAAACCGACTCTATACAATCCTAGCCTCCTCCGGTGTCCTCTGTTGGAAAAAGTAGTGCCTAGGAGGCACTGAGGCACGCCTAGGCAGTAGGCAATGGCCAAACGCCTCGCCTAGGGCATAAATGGAGGTCTAGGTAGGGCAGGCAAGGAATTGCCTACCCAAGCAAGAAATCATGCCACATACTGCACTGATATGCCAAACGGGTTATATTCCAACGGCAGTAGACGGTAATTAACTTATTTATATGCCTTATACTAATATCAACACCCACATAATAATCACAAATACACTACGAGTAAAAACTATATTACCGCCTAAGCCACGCCTAGGGTGCTTAGGCACCTCCTAGGCACTAGGCAAAGGCCAACTGCCTCGCTTACGCCTACGGCTTTTCCAACCTTGCCGGTGTCTATATAAACCGGAGGGTTTAGTCCGTAGAGGAAATCATAATCATACAGGCTAGACATCTAGGGTTTAGCCATTACAATCTCGAGGTAGGTCAACTCTTGTAACCACTATACTCATCAAAGTCAATCAAGCAGGACATAGGGTATTACCTCCATCAAGAGGGCCCGAACCTGGGTAAACATCGTGTCCCCTGCCTCCTGTTACCCTCGATCCTTAGACGCACAGTTCGGGACCCCCTACCCAAGATCTGCCGATTTTGACACCGACATTGGTGCTTTCATTAAGAGTTCCTCTGTGTCGTCGACGAAGGATTCGATGGCTCGTTCGATCATCCACAATGCTGCTGTTTCGGGGAAGATTTCCCTCGGGGCCAAATTTTCGTGTTTGGCGGCTTCGCGCCGCGGGCCAACTCGGTCGGTCACCTCAAGCAGATCGATAGTTACCCTCCTGGTCATCAGACCAGTTTCGAGAACGTAAACTATGTTGCCGATATTGGAGGAGACTTGATCCTCGAAGGGTCCGCGACCCCGATTACTGCTCTGGCCTTAGATCCAGAGCAAGTTGTCAGGTCCGAAGACAGGAGTCTAGAGCCCGCCAGACTCTCTGCACTTATGGAGCTTGCAACCGGAGAAGCGACGGACACTCCGTCGGACTCTAAGTCCGAACTCTCGAGGTCCGTGCCGAGTGGGCACCACCAGGGGGCTCCAACTCCGGACGACCCCACAGACTCCCGCTTCTCTGTCCAACCCTCGCCTTTAGACGAGGCTCTAGACTTAATGCGATCACTTGCCATTGCGGAAGGATCACTTCCGAATTATGTCCAGCCCAGACTAGGGGCTGAGAGCGGGGAATTTTACGTCCCACCCACCACCAACTTCATAGCCACTTTCAAGTATCCGTAGTAAAATAAGATGAAGCTATTCTTTCCGTTCAATCTATCATAGAGTTCGTACTAGAATAACACCTTAAGACACAAATCAACCAAAACCCTAATGTCACCTAGATACTCCAATGTCACCTCAAGTATCTGTGGGTATGATTATACGATATGCATCACACAATCTCAGATTCATCTATTCAACCAACACAAAAGTACTTCAAAGAGTGCCCCAAAATTTCTATCGGAGAGTCAAGACGAAAACATGTGCCAACCCCTATGCATAGGTTCATGGGCGGAACCTGCAAATTGATCACCAAAACATACATCAAGTGGATCAATAGAATACCCCATTGTCACCACGGGTATCCCACGCAAGACATACATCAAGTGTTCTCAAATCCTTGAAGACTCAATCTGATAAGATAACTTCAAAGGGAAAACTCAATCCATTACAAGAGAGTAGAGGGGGAGAAACATCATAAGATCCAACTATAATAGCAAAGCTCGCGATACATCAAGATCATACCACCTCAAGAACACGAGACAGAGAGAGATCAAACACATAGCTACTGGTACATACCCTCAGCCCCGAGGGTGGACTACTCCCTCCTCATCATGGAGAGCACCGGGATGATGAAGATGGCCATCGGAGAGGGATTCCCCCCTCTGGCAGGGTGCCGGAACGGGTCTAGATTGGTTTTCGGTGGCTACGGAGGCTTCTGGCGGCGGAACTCCCGATCTATTCTGCTCTTTGAAGTTTTTAGGGTATATGGGTATATATAGGAGGAAGAAGTACGTCGGTGGATCTCCGGGCTGTCCACGAGGCAGGGGGGCGCGCCCCCACCCTCGTGGGCAGCCCGGGACTCTTCTGGTCCATCTCCGATACTCCGTGGGCTTCTTCTAGTCCAAAAATAAGTTTCGTGAAGTTTCAGGTCAATTGGACTCCGTTTGATTTTCCTTTTCTGCGATACTCTAAAAAAAGGAAAAAAACAGAAACCGGCACTGGGCTCTAGGTTAATAGGTTAGTCCAAAAAATAATATAAAAGTGTTCAATAAAGCCCATAAACATCCAAAACAGATAATATAATAGCATTGAACAATCAAAAATTATAGATACGTTGGAGACGTATCAGCACCCCGAAGCTTAATTCCTGCTCGTCCTCGTGTAGGTAAATGATAAAAATAGAATTTTTGATGTGGAATGCTATCTAACGTATTTATCCATGTAGTTCTCTTTATTGTGGCAAGAATATTCAGATCCATAAGATTCAAGACAAAAGTTTAATATTGACATAAAAGCAATAATACTTCAAGCATACTAACTAAGCAATTATGTCTTCTCAAAATAACATGGCTAAAGAAAGTTCATCCCTACAAAATCATATAGCTTAGTCATGTTCCATTTTCGTCACACAAGAATGCTCTCATCATGCACAACCCCAATGATAAGCAAAGCAATTGTTTCTGACTTTAGTAATCTCAAACTTTTTCAACCTTCACGTAATACATGAGCGTGAGCCATGGATATAGCACTATGGGTGGAATAGAATATAATGATGGGGGTTATGTGGAGAAGACAAAAAAAGGAGAAAGTCTCACATCAACACGGCTAATCAACGAGATATGGAGATGCCCATCGATTGATGTTAATGCAAGGAGTAGGGATTGCCATGCAACGGGTGCACTAGAGCTATAAATGCATGAAAGCTCAACAAAAGAAACTAAGTGGGTGTGCGTCCAACTTTCTTGCTCACAAAGACCTAGGGCATTTGAGTAAGCCCATTGTTGGAATATACAAGACAAGTTCTATAATGAAAAGTTCCCACTAGTATATGAAGGTGACAAAACAAGAGACTCTCTATCATGAAAATCATGGTGCTACTTTGAAGCACAAGTGTGCAAAAAGGATAGTAGCATTGTCCCTTTTTTGGGGCCTTCCTTTTTGTTGGCCTTTCTTTTTGGGGGGGGGACAATACTCTATGAATGATGATCATCACACTTCTATTTATTTACAAGTCAATGATTACAACTCGATACTAGAACAAAGTATGACTCTATATGAATGCCTCCGGCGGTATACCGGGATAGCAATGAATGAAGAGTGACATGTATGAAAAATTTATGAACGGTTGCTTTGCCACAAATATGATGTCAACTACATGATTATGCAAAGCAATATGACAATGATGAACGTGTCATGATAAACGGAACGGTGGAAAGTTGCATGGCAATATATCTCGGAATGGCTATGGAAATGCCATAATAGGTAGATATGGTGCCTGTTTTGAGGAAGATATAAGGAGGTTTATGTGTGAAAGAGCGTATCATATCACGGGGTTTGGATGCACCAGCGAAGTTTTCACCAACTCTCAATGTGAGAAAGGGCAATGCATGGTACCGAAGAGGCTAGCAATGATGGAAGGGTAAGAGTGCGTATAATACATGGAGTCAACATTAATCATAAAGAACTCATATACTTATTGCAAAAATCTACAAGTCATTAAAAACCAAGCACTACACGCATTCTCCTAGGGGGATAGATTGGTAGCAAAAGACCATCGCTCTTCCCCGACCGCCCCTCATAAGGAAGACAATCAAAGAACACCTCATGTTTCGAATTTGTTACATAAAGTTTACCATACGTGCAAGCTACGGGACTTGCAAACTTCAACACAAGTATTTCTCAATTTCACAACTACTCAACTAGCACAACTTTAATATCACTACCTCCATATCTGTAAACAATCATCAGTCATCAAATTTCTCTTCGTATTCAATGCACTCTATATGAAAGTTTTTATTATACCCCACTTGGATGCCCATCATATTAGGACTAGTTTCATAACCAAAGCAAACTACCATGCTGTTCGAAAGACTCTCAAAATAATATAAGTGAAGCATGAGAGTTCATCTATTTCTTCAAAATAAAACCACCATCGTGCTCTGAAAGGATATAAGTGAAGCACTAGAGCAAATGACAAACTACTCCAAAAGATATAAGTGAAGATCAATGAGTAGTCGAATAATCATGCAACTATGTGAAGACTCTCTAACATTTAAGAATTTAAGATCTTGGTATTTTATTCAAACAGCAAGCAAAACAAAATAAAATAAAATGACGCTCCAAGCAAAACACATATCATGTGGTGAATAAAAATATAGCTCCAAGTAAAATTATCGATGGATGAGAACGAAAGAGGGGATGCCTTCCGGGGCATCCCCAAGCTTTGGCTTTTTGGTGTCCTTAGATTATCTTGGGGTGCCATGGGCATCCCCAAGCTTAGGCTCTTTCCACTCCTTATTCCTTAGTCCATCGAATCTTCACCCAAAACTTGAAAACTTCACAACACAAAACTTAACAGAAAACTTGTAAGCTCTGTTAGTATAAGAAAATAAATCACCACTTAAGTACTGTTGTGAACTCATTCTAAAATCATATTGGTGTAATATCTACTGTATTAAAACTTCTCTATGGTTCATACCCTCCGATACTACTCATAGATTCATCAAAATAAGCAAACAACACATAGAAAACAGAATCTGTCAAAAACAGAACAATCTGTAGTAATGTGAAGGATTAGAATACTTCTGTAACTCCAAAAATCCTGAGCAATTATGAAGTCCTAGGCAATTTTTTTATTAACCTACTGCAAGTGGAATTGATATTTTATCGCTCTCTGTAAAAAACGAAAATTATTCTCGTGAGCGCATACTTTCTGTTTTTTTACTGCAAGATCAAATAAGACTTTCCCCAAGTCTTCCCAACGGTTCTACTTGGCACAAACACTAATTAAAACATAAAAACTCAATCATAACATAGGCTAGATAAATTATTTATTGCTAAACAAGAGCAAAAAGCAAGGAACAAAAATAAAGTTGGGTTGCCTCCCAACAAACGCTAATGTTTAACGCCCCTAGCTAGGCATGATGATTTCAATGATGCTCACATAAAAGATAAGAATTGTAGCATAAAGAGAGAATCATGAAGAATATAACTAGCACATTTAAGCCTAACCCACTTCCTATGCATAGGGATTTTGTGAGAAAACAACATGTGGGAACAAGAATCAACTTGCATAGGAAGGTAAAACAAGCATAACTTTAAAACTTTAAGCACATAGAGAGGAAACTTGATATTATTGCAATTCCTACAAGCATATATTCCTCCCTCATAATAATTTTCAGTAGCATCATGAATGAATTCAACAATATAACCAGCACCTAAAGCATTCTTTTCATGATCTACAAGCATAGAAAATTTACTACTCTCCACATAAGCAAACTTCTTCTCATGAATAGTAGTGGGAGCAAACTCAACAAAATAACTATCATGTGAGGCATAATCCAATTTAAAACTAAAATCATGATGACAAGTTTCATGGTTATGATTATTCTTAATAACATATAATTCATCACAATAATCATCATAGATAGCAACTTTGTTCTCGTAATCAATTGGAACCTCTTCCGAAATAGTGGAATCATTACTAAATAAACTCATGACCTCTCCAAATCCACTTTTATAATTATCACAATAAGATTCAACATCCTCCAAAATAGTGGGATCATCACTTCCTAAAGTTGACACTCTTCCAAACCCACTTTCATCAATATAATCATCATAAATAGGAGGCATGCTATCATCAAAATAAATTTGCTCATCAAAACTTGGGGGACAAAAAATATCATCTTCATCAAACATAGCTTCCCTAAGATTGTGGCTTTGCATATCATTAGCATCATAGATATTCAAGGAATTCATACTAAAAACATTGCAATCATGCTCATCATTCAAATATTTAGTGCCAAACATTCTAATGCATTCTTCTTCTAGGACTTGAGCACAATTATCAGAATCCTTATTTTCACGAAAGATATTAAAAAGATGAAGCATATGAGGTATCCTCAATTCCATTTTTTGTAGTTTTCTTTTATAAACTGAACTAGTGATAAAACAAGAAACAACAAGATTCGATTGCAAGATCTAAAGATATACCTTCAAGCACTAACCTCCCCGGCAACGGCGCTAGAAAAGAGCTTGATGTCTACTACACAACCTTCTTCTTGTAGACGTTGTTGGGCCTCCAAGTGTCGAGGTTTGTAGGACAGTAGCAAATTTCCCTCAAGTGGATGACCTAAGGTTTATCAATCCGTAGGAGGCATAGGATGAATATGGTCTCTCTCAAACAACCCTGCAACCAAATAACAAAGGGTCTCTTGTTTCCCCAATACACCCAATACAATGGTAAATTGTATAGGTGCACTAGTTCGGCGAAGAGATGGTGATACAAGTGCAATATGGATGGTAGATAAAGGTTTTTGTAATCTGAAAATATAAAAACAGCAAGGTAACTAATGATAAAAGTGAGCACAAACGGTATTGCAATGCATTGAAACAAGGCCTAGGGTTCATACTTTCACTAGTGCGAGTTCTCCCAACAATAATAACATAATTGGATCATATAACTATCGCTCAACATGCAACAAAGAGTCACTCCAAAGTCAATAATAGCGGAGAACAAACGAAGAGATTATGGTAGGGTACGAAACCACCTCAAAGTTATCCTTTCTGATCGATCTATTCAAGAGTCCGTAGTAAAATAACATGAAGCTATTCTTTCCGTTCAATCTATCATAGAGTTCGTACTAGAATAACACCTTAATACACAAATCAACCAAAACCCTAATGTCACCTAGATACTCCAATGTCACCTCAAGTATCCGTGGGTATGATTATATGATATGCATCACACATTCTCAGATTCATCTATTCAACCAACACAAAAGTACATCAAAGAGTGCCCCAAAGTTTCTACCAGAGAGTCAAGATGAAAACGTGTGCCAACCCCTATGCATAGGTTCATGGGCAGAACCCGCAAGTTGATCACCAAAACATACATCAAGTGGATCAATAGAATACCCCATTGTCACCACGGGTATCCCACGCAAAACATACATCAAGTGTTCTCAAATCCTTAAAGACTCAATCCAATAAGATAACTTCAAAGGGAGAACTCAATCCATTACAAGAGAGTAGAGGGGGAGAAACATCATAAGATCCAACTATAATAGCAAAGCTCACGATACATCAAGATCGTACCACCTCAAGAACACGAGAGAGATAGAGATCAAACACATAGCTACTGGTACATACCCTCAGCCCCGAGGGTGGACTACTCCCTCCTCGTCATGGAGAGTGCCGGGATGATGAAGATGGCCACCGGAGAGGGATTCCCCCTCCGGCAGGGTGCCAGAACGGGTCTAGATTGGTTTTCGGTGGCTACAGAGGCTTCTTGCGGCGGAACTCCCGATCTATTCTACTCTTCAAAGTTTTTAGGGTATATGGGTATATATAGGAGGAAGAAGTACATCGGTGGATCTCCGGGCTGTCCACGAGGCAGGGGGCGCGCCCGGCCTCTTCTGGTCCATCTCCGATACTCCGTGGGCTTCTTCTGGTCCAAAAATAAGTTTCGTGAAGTTTCAGGTCAATTGGACTCTATTTGATTTTCCTTTTCCACAATACTCTAAAACAAGGAAAAAAACAGAAACTGGCACTTGGCTCTAGGTTAATAGGTTAGTCCCAAAAATAATATGAAAGTGTTTAATAAAGCCCATAAACATCCAAAACAGATAATATAATAGCATGGAACAATAAAAAATTATAGATACGTTGGAGACGTATCATAGTGATGCGTGGTTCTCCTACTGGTTTGATAACCTTGGTCTCATCCCTGAGGGAAATACCTACCGTAGTTGTGATGCATCATCCCTTCCTCTTTGGGGAAATACCAACGTAGTTTAAGCCGCATGAGATCTTTGGTTATTTCATGATTTAGAAGAATAATGTTTCAGTATGAATTAGTTTCCAGTGTTTGTTTCATGGTCTATCTATGTAATAGTGTGTGAGAGTTATAATAAAGAGTAGTTTGAGTTTTGTTGCTTAATTTCTTGATCCAATCTTAGCAAGAAAAAGTATAAGAATAAAAGATCATATGCTAATCCCATGGGGAGTAATGACTTCACATATAAGGAGTATAATGAATAAAATTTATTGGGATCTAGCAAACATAGCAATTGTAATTGATGCAATTCATGAAAGAATAGTAAAGGAAGAGAGGTCTCACATATAAATATACCATCTTGGACGTCTTTTATTATTGTGATCCCCCATTAATTATTTCAAAACGTGATCAAATAGTTGATGTTGGACAAGGAAGACAACATAATGAGTTATGTTTGCTTATATTCACATAGAAGTTATATTGTCATGGATCCTCTAACATGTGGTGCTTGCTCATGATCTTTTGCTAGACAAAAGTTCGTACTAAATAGAAATACTACTTGTGCATCAAAAAAACTATGAACCCAATTTCTTGCCATGAGAGTCCACCATATCTACCTATAGATTGAATAAGATCCTTCAAGTAACTTGCCATGAGTGCAAAAATCAATAAAAACTGCTCCTAAATATGTATGGACTTTTATTGCAAGGGAAAATAAGCTTCATACGAACTTGTGATGGTAAACAAATAAAAGCAACAGACTGCATAATAGAGGTAGCTATCACAAGGGGGGATATAAAGTGATGTTCCTTTACATTAAGAGTTTGCACATCCAAATGAAAAAGCGCATGACAATCTCTGCTTCCCTCTGCGAAGGTCCTATCTTTTACTTTTCAGTATTTACTTTCTATGCAATAGTCAATAATGTTCATCCTTATTCCAACGTTATTATTATTCACCTGGAAAGCATCATGTGGTAGGGAAAGATCCAAGCACATATATCCAGTTGGATGTAGGTAATCATCTCTACTCCTAATCGAGCAGTTGGTAGCCTGGTACTCCAGTTTTATTTTCGTCCGGTTTTATTTCTTCCCACCTCCCACCACCCCGTACCACTGATTTTAATCTACATATCTACATATAGATAAAAAAACGGATCGACGCTCCTGTACGGAACGAGGACCCGACCCAATCCGCTCCTTGTTTCCCACATCCGTCCTGGATCACGAGAATGCCGCCACCGCTGCCGCCTCACATACGTCGCCCGTGGCGGATCACAAACAACACCGTCGCGGATCAGCAGGCCGCCGCCGCCTCCTCAGGTACCCACACACCACGATCCCGTCACGGGCCAGCAAGACATCGCCGCCGCTGTCAACTTGGGTACCCACACACCACGATCTTCTCGCGGATTAGCAAGACACCGCCGCCGCCTCGAGTAGCCACACACCATGGATCTCCGACAACGGCGGCAAGCAGTTCAGGGCGTCATCACTGATCAGTTTTCAACCTTGCTTTTCTTAAAGGTACGTATGCTCATGATCTCTTAAAGATCACGCAACGCTGCAGAAGACAATTGTCACCAGATGGAGCCATATACAACAGAGCCACCAGATGGAGCCACATACAATGGAGCCATTTGAATAAATGTTCCCTATGTTCCCAGTTCGAACACCAAAAATACAATGTTGTCATTTCTTCCCCATGTTCCCAGCTGGCATGCCAAAAATACATGGCAAGCCAATTGTTCAGTATACATACCACATCAATACTAATGCTGTTGAAAAATGATAGGTACGAATGGGAAATGCAAATAGCAAGGCGCCGGTAGAGAAAAAGGGGTCAGATGTGCATGTACCCCCTCTTGCTGACCTACATTCACAAGGGAGCCAAGGTACGTTAGAATAACATAAACGAGTCAAATGTCAAGGGTGCCCAACAATCATTGTATCTCGCTAATGTGTTGCAGGCCATAATGTCGACGGAAATGTTGATGAATACAACCCAACAATCATTCCCGTAGCTGACAATGTTGACAATTATCAAATGACTCCAGGTATTGGAGTGTGTAAATAACCCTATCCATTGTATCATATGGTTTTAACATGATCAATTGTGCCTAACAGACTTGGAAGCACACAAGGAAACAGATGGAACTGGCATGCCACGGTTAGAGCAGGACGAGCTTGCAAACCTAATCAAACACCCTCTTTCTGAGATAACAATTGTTGATCAGCCTGGGCATGCGAGTTTATGTACGTGGGTTCCATATTTAATCACACTATCTACACTATTCGGTTAGCAAGAAACTGCCTCATTCTATACTGGTTTTGTTATGTAGACAACCCATCAATCTCCTTTTGTAGCCCTAATGTTGCTTTGTTCCCTGGTCTGAGTACTCTCACAGATATTTGTGCCTGCGGCCTTGCAGGAAGTTCATTTGGTATGATCCGACACGTGCATCATGGACAGTGATCAAACGTCTCTATGAATGTACATGTTGACTAATTCTCATCTAGCTTTGTTGTTTATACATCGTGCAGACTATAATGTGCCTTCGTTCCCGGAAAGGAGTACTCTTGCATCACTTTATGCCACAGGTCACGCAGCAGGCTCAAGTGGTGTGAGCCGATATGCCTTTCATATGGCCAGATTTGTGCTTAAAGGGATGCATGTTCATGTATTAGCCTAATGGACATATTTTCTTTTGTTCCTGCAGCCAGAGAATCTGCCCGCAATGATGTGTGTCTTAATGCCCTTGGTTGTGGTGGTTCAGAGCTTGTCACATCGTCTACCCCAACATGTGATGTTCTGAATGACCAAGTGAGTTATAGCATAACAGATGACAAAAGGGAGCAGAGAAACGCACGAAGGCGAGCAACTTATCGAAAGAAAAAGGATGAACATGTCAAGCTCCAAAATGAAAAGCAGACTGTTTCCCGACCCCCTCTTGGTGATATCACTAATATTGACCAGCCTTCCGGTTCGATGCCAGGTACGGGTTTTTAAAGTTATGAGCTTACGGTGGTGACAAACCAAATTTGGGAATCAAATATTAGAATACGCACTTTTTGTTGGAAATATGCCCTAGAGGCAATAATAAAATGGTTATTATTATATTTCTTTGTTCATGATAATTGTCTATTGTTCATGCTATAATTGTGTTATCCGGAAATCGTAATACATGTGTGAATACATAGACCACAACACGTCCCTAGTGAGCCTCTAGTTAACTAGCTCGTTGATCAAAAGATAGTCATGGTTTCCTGACTATGGACATTGGATGTCATTGATAACGGGATCACATCATTAGGAGAATGATGTGATGGACAAGACCCAATCCTAAGCATAGCTCAAAGATCGTGTAGTTCATTTGCTGTAGCTTTTCTTAATGTCAAGTATCATTTCCTTAGACCATGAGATTGTGCAACTCCCGGATACCGTAGGAGTGCCTTGGGTGTGCCAAACGTCACAACGTAACTGGGTGACTATAAAGGTACATTACAGGTATCTCCGAAAGTGTCTGTTGGGTTGGCACGAATCGAGACTGGGATTTGTCACTCCGTATGACGGAGAGGTATCTCTGGGACCACTTGGTAATGCATCATCATAATGAGCTCAATGTGATAAAGTGGTTGATCACGGGATCATGCATTACGGTACGAGTAAAGTGACTTGCCGGTAACGAGACTGAACAAGGTATTGGGATACCGACGATCGAGTCTCGGGCAAGTAACGTACCAATTGACAAAGGGAATAGTATACTGATTGATTGAATCCTCGACATCGTGGTTCATCCGATGAGATCATCGTGGAGCATGTGGGAGCCAACATGGGTATCCAGATCCCGCTGTTGGTTATTGACCGGAGAGTCGTCTCGGTCATGTCTGCATGTCTCCCGAACCCGTAGGGTCTACACACTTAAGGTTCGGTGACACTGGGGTTGTTAGGAAGACTTGTATGTGATTACCAAATGTTGTTCGGAGTCCCTATGAGATCCCGGACGTCACGAGGAGTTCCGGAATGGTCCGGAGGTAATGATTTATATATGGGAAGTTGTCATACGGTCGCTGGAAAGGTTCGGGGGCATATCAGTATTGTACCGGGGCCACCGAAAGGGGCCACCTCTTCTGGGGGGCCTTATGGGCTATATGGAGAAGGGAACCAGCCCAAGTGGGCTGGGGCACCACACCCCCTAGGGCCCATGCGCCTAGGGTCGGGGGGAAACCCTAAGGGGGGCGCCCCTTGCTTGGGGGGCAAGCCCCCCTCCCCTTGGCCGCCGCCCCCCCTCTAGATCTCATCTAGAGGGGGCCGACCCCCTTTCCCCTTCCCCTATAAATAGAGGGGTGAGGGGATGGCTGCATACACAACATCCAAGGTGCAGCCCCTCCCTCCCCAACACCTCTCCTCCTCCATAAGAGCTTGGCGAAGCCCTGCCGGAGTACTGCAGCTTCACCACCACCACGCCGTCGTGCTGCTGTTGGAGCCCTCTTCCTCAACCTCTCCCTCCTCCTTGTTGGATCAAGGCGCGGGAGACGTCCTCGCTCCATACGTGTGTTGAATGCGGAGGTGCCGTCCGTTCGGCGCTAGGATCTTCAGTGATTCGGATCACGTCGAGTACGACTCCATCAACCCCGTTCTCTTGAACGCTTCCGCTCATGATCTACAAGGGTATGTAGATGCACTCCTCTCTCCCTCGTTGCTAGATGACTCCATAGATTGATCTTAGTGATGCGTAAAATTTTTTAAAATTCTGCTACGTTCCCCAACATTGGCATCATGAGCTAGGTCTATGCGTAGTTACTATGCACGAGTAGAACACAAAGTAGTTGTGGGCATCGATATTGTCAATTTGCTTGCCGTTACTAGTCTTATTTTGATTCGGCGGCATCGTGGGATGAAGCGGCTTGGACCAACCTTACACGTACGCTTACGTGAGACCGGTTCCACCGACTGACATGCACTAGTTGCATAAGGTGGCTGGCGGGTGTCTGTCTCTCCCACTTTAGTCGGATCGGATTCGATGAACAGTGTCCTTATGAAGGGTAAATAGAAATTGGAAATTCACGTTGTGGTTTTGGCTTAGGTAAGAGACGTTCTTGCTAGAAACCTATAGCAGCCACGTAAAAACTTGCAACAACAATTAGAGGACGTCTAACTTGTTTTTGCAGCAAGTGTTTTGTGATGTGATATGGCCAAAGGATCTGATGAATGATATATGTGATGTATGAGATGATCATGTTCTTGTAATAGGAATCACGACTTGCATGTCGATGAGTATGACAACCGGCAGGAGCCATAGGAGTTGTCTTTATTTATTTATGACCTGCGTGTCAACATAAACGTCATGTAATTACTTTACTTTATTGCTAAAGCGTTAGCCATAGTAGTAGAAGTAATAGATGACGTGACAACTTCAAGAAGACACGATGATGGAGATCATGGTGTCATGCCGGTGACAACGATGATCATGGAGCCCCGAAGATGGAGATCAAAAGGAGCGAATGATATTGGCCATATCATGTCACTATTTGATTGCATGTGATGTTTATCATGTTTTACATCTTATTTCCTTAGAACGACGGTAGCTTAAATAAGATGATCCCTCGAAATAATTTCAAGAAAGTGTTCCCCCTAACTGTGCACCGTTGCGAAGGTTCGTTGTTTCGAAGCACCACGTGATGATCGGGTGTGATAGATTCTAACGTTCGAATACAACGGGTGTAAGCCAGATTTACACACGCAATACACTTAGGTTGACTTGACGAGCCTAGCATGTACAAACATGGCCTCGGAACATAGAAGACCGAAAGGTCGAGCATGAGTCGTATAGAAGATACGATCAACATGAAGATGTTCACCGATGTTGACTAGTCCATCTCACGTGATGATCGGACACGGCCTAGTTAACTCGGATCATGTTATACTTAGATGATTGGAGGGATGTCTATCTGAGTGGGAGTTCATTGAATAATTTGATTAGATGAACTTAATTATCATGAACTTAGTCTAAAATCTTTACAATATGTCTTGTAGATCAAATGGCCCACGTTGTTCTCAACTTCAACGCGTTCCTAGAGAAAACCAAGCTGAAAGACGATGGCAGCAACTATACGGACTGGGTCCAGAACCTGAGGATCTGTGACGCCCGGATAGTTACCCTACAGTAATTCTCTGCTAATGATGCCACGTCACTTCAATTACTGTTGCTAATCTTTCGTTAGTACAAAACCGATTCAAAATCAATTCAAAATATGGCAAACAACAAAAGTTTTCAAACATAGAAACAAAAATGTTCGGAGTGAACCAAATATTGCACAGATAATTATGGTGGAGAAGCCACACCTTTTTAAAATGTTTAAATACTATGAGATGAATAAAACACTAGCAAAAAACAATTATATGAGTGCTATTAAATATAAACAAATATTAAACTAGTTTATTTAGTCACTAAAAACTTTTTTACAACTCCAATTTAGGTGTGGACTTTAACTTATTATTAAACTATAACTGTTAAAGAAATAAAATAAAACAGTAAAGGAAAATAAATAAAAGAAAAGAAAACACAAAAAACAGAAGACAATCAAAAAAAAGAACCCCCCCCCCCCCCGCTGGGCCAAGTGGCCCAGCTGGCCCCAGCCGCCGAATGGGCCGGCCCACCCCGACGCCCTACTAGGTCGCCCCGACCCCCCCGGTCAAACCCTAACTGCTACCCCCTCCCCACGTCGCCACTCCTTCCTCCCGATCCGATCTGGATCGGCTTCGATCCCGTGCCCCCGCCGCTCGACGCCGGGCTTGGTCCACCGCGCCCTCCGCTCGCCCCCGACACCAGCACCGATGGACCACGCCACCGTCACCCGGAACGCTGCCTCGCCGTCTTCCTCCTCGACAGCACGCCGCAGCCGCTCGCCTCCCCATCGCCCGGTCATCCCTGTCGTCCTCCTCACGCCCCGCTGCCCAGTTCCCTACGGCCCCCTGTGAGCTCCCCTTCCCCTCGCACAGTCACCGCGCGACCACGCCGTCCCGCACACGCACGCCGCCGCGCCTAGCCCGCTCCCTACCGCGCGGCTCCTCCTTCGGCTTCCCTTTGCTTCCCTGCCTCCGACACGCTCCGGCCGCGCCCTGGCAGTGCGCCCTCGCACCGGCCCGCGCCCTCCTGGCCTCGCCCCGCGTTGCTATGGACTGCAGCCGCACGTGCCCTCCTACCCACGGTCGCTCCTGCTGCTGCTTGCTCCCGACCGTCCCATGCATCGCGTCCCGCAAGCAGAAGCGCCGCCACCGCCCCGCTCAATGCCACCGCCTCTACGCTCCACCTCCGACCGCCCACGACCACCACCCGGTTCACTGTTGAACGGGATTTCCAACGCCGCCACCCCTGTGAGCTCCCGTGGCCGGAGTCGGCTTACCGGCAATCGCCGGAGCCGCCGGATTAGCACCGGTGGTTACTGAACCCATTAACACCCCCACTGCCACAGACACGTGGGCCCCCACCATTGTTAATTACTTAATTAAAATAACACAATCCCTAACCTGAGTCTATGACAAACTGGGCCCACTAACTAATTAGACTATTTTAAATAAATAAAACTTGTTAACAAACTGTCTCACTAACAGTGGGGACCCACTGGTCAGTTTGACCAGTCAATGGTCAAAGTCAAACGTTGACTGCTGACTCAGACCCCCTGCCCCCACCTGACATACCCATACACACTTCTGGGTACACTTCCTGTGTACCCATAGCATTTAAATACTAACCTATTTTCGAATTAAATTAAATCTAGAAATTAGAAAATCATTTTAAAACTTTGAAAATTCAATATAAACTAAACCGTAGCTCGGATGGAAAAACTTTATACATGAAAGTTGCTTAGAACGACGAGACGAATTTGAATACGCAGCCCGTTTATCCGCCACACATCCCTAGCATAGCAAACATGCAACTTTTCCCCTCCGATTCATTATCCGAAAACACGAAACACCGGGGATATTTTCCCGGATGTTTTCCTCCTTCGTCGGTATCACCTCCTACTGCGTTAGGTCACCCCTAGCACCGCGTATTGCCATGTTATGCTTTGTATTGCTTTGATTGCTCTGTTATTTATTATGTTCCCCCTCCGTTACTTCTTTCCGGTAGACTCCGAGAATACTGCCGATGTCCGTGTGTCCGACTACATTGAAGATGACCCTTCCTTCTTGCCAGAGCAACCAGGCAAGCCCCCCCCCTTTGATCACCAGATATCGCCTAATCTTCTCTACACGGCTTGCATTAGAGTAGTGTAGCATGTTACTGCTTTCCGTTATTCCTATCCTGATGCATAGCCTATCCTTGCTACTACTGTTGTTACCATTACCTGCTATCCTACTGCTTAGTATAGGATGCTAGTGTTCCATCAGTGGCCCTACACTCTTGTCCGTCTGCCATGTTATATTACTGGGCCGTGATCACTTCGGGAGGTGATCACAGGCATATACAATATACTTTACACAGTTACCTTACCTGTGATACTGTTCGGAGATGGGGGCTGAAGGGGCAGGTGGCTCCATCCAGGTAGTGGTGGGCCTGGGTTCCCGACGGCCCCCGGCTGTTACTTTGTGGCGGAGCGACAGGGCAGGTTGAGACCACCTAGGAGAGAGGTGGGCCTGGCCCTGGTCGGCGTTCGCAGATACTTAACACGTTTAACGAGATCTTGGTATTTGATCTGAGTCTGGCTACTGGTCTATACGCACTAACCATCTACGCGGGAGTAGTTATGGGTATCCCGGCGTCGTGGTATCAGCCGAAGCCTTCGTGACGTCAGCGACTGAGTGGCGCGCGCCGGATTGGACTGGAAGGCCACTAGGCTAGGTCTGCTTTCGGCCGCGTTCGCAACGTGCAGGTGTGCTAAGGGCGATGGGCCCAGACCCCTGGGCGCTTAGGTTTAGACCGGCGTGCTGACCTCTCTGTTGGTCTAGGTGGGGCTGCGACGTGTTGATCTTCCGAGGCCGGGCATGACCCAGGAAAGTGTGTCCGGCCAAATGGGATCGAGCGTGTTGGGGTATGTGGTGCACCCCTGCAGGGAAGTTAATCTATTCGAATAGCCGTGATCTTCGGTAACAGGACAACTTGGAGTTGTACCTTGACCTTATGACAACTAGAACCGGATACTTAATAAAACACACCCTTCCAAGTGCCAAATACAACCGATGATCGCTCTCTCACAGGGCGACGAGGGGAGGATCATCGGTTAGGATTATGCTATGCGATGCTACTTGGAGGACTTCAGTCTACTCTCTTCTACATGTTGCAAGACGGAGGCTGCCAGAAGCGTAGACTTCGAAAGGACTAGTTATCCCCCTCTTATTCTGGCATTCTGCAGTTCAGTCCACATATGATACCCTTATTCCATTTGATACCCATGCATATGTAGTGTAGCTCCTTGCTTGCGAGTACTTTGGATGAGTACTCATGGTTGCTTTCTCCTTCTTTTCCCTCTATCCCTTCTACCTGGTTGTCGCAACCAGATGTTGGAGCCCAGGAGCCAGACGCCACCGTCGACGACGACTCCTACTACACCGGAGGTGCCTACTACTACGTGCTGCCCGCTGACGACGACCAGGAGTAGTTTAGGAGGATCCCAGGCAGGAGGCCTGCGCCTCTTTCGATTTGTATCCCAGTTTGTGCTAGCCTTCTTAAGGCAAACTTGTTTAACTCATGTCTGTACTCAGATATTGTTGCTTCCGCTGACTCGTCTATGATCGAGCTCTTGTATTCGAGCCCTCGAGGCCCCTGGCTTGTAATATGATGCTTGTATGACTTATTTTATTTGTAGAGTTGTGTTGTGATATCTTCCCGTGAGTCCCTAATCTTGATCGTACATGTTTGCGTGTATGATTAGTGTACGATTAAATCGGGGGCGTCACAGGATCATCCTCATAGCTGCCAAGAAAGATTATGTCCTAGCAGCACCGCTAGGTAACGCACATGTCCCAGAGAACCAAGACGTTATGAATGCTTGGCAATCACGTGCCGATGGTTACTCCCTCGTTCAGTGCGGCATGCTTTACAGCTTAGAACCGGGGCTCCAAAAGCGTTTTGAGAGACACGGAGCATATGAGATGTTCGAAGAGCTGAAAATGGTTTTTCAAGCTGATGCCCAGGTCGAGAGATATGAGGTCTCTGACAAGTTCTTCAGCTGTAAGATGGAGGAAAATAGTTCTGTCAGTGAGCACATACTCAAAATGTCTAGGTTGCATAACCGCTTGACTCAGCTGGGAGTTAATCTCCCGGATGACGCGATCATTGACAGAATCCTTCAGTCGCTTCCACCGAGCTACAAGAGCTTTGTGATGAACTTCAATATGCAGGGGATGGAAAAGACCATTCCTGAGGTATATTCAATGCTGAAATCAGCAGAGGTAGAAGTCAAAAAGGAACATCAAGTGTTGATGGTGAATAAAACCACCAAGTTCAAGAAAGGCAAGGGTAAGAAGAACTTCAAGAAGGACGGCAAGGGAGTTGCCGCGCCCGGTAAGCAAGCTGCCGGGAAGAAGCCAAAGAATGGACCCAAGCCCAAGACTGAGTGCTTTTATTGCAAGGGAAGTGGTCACTGGAAGCGGAACTGCCCCAAATACTTAGCGGACAAGAAGGCCGGCATCACGAAAGGTATATGTGATATACATGTAATTGATGTGTACCTTACCAGTACTCGTAGTAGCTCCTGGGTATTTGATACCAGTGCGGTTGCTCACATTTGTAACTCAAAGCAGGAGCTGCGGAATAAGCGGAGACTGGCGAAGGACGAGGTGACGATGCGCGTCGGGAATGGTTCCAAGGTCGATGTGATCACCGTCGGCATGCTACCTCTACATTTACCTACGGGATTAGTTTTAAACCTCAATAATTGTTATTTAGTGCCAGCTTTGAGCATGAACATTGTATCAGGATCTCGTTTAATTCGAGATGGCTACTCATTTAAATCCGAGAATAATGGTTGTTCTATTTATATGAGAGATATGTTTTATGGTCATGCTCCAATGGTGAATGGTTTATTCTTAATGAATCTCGAGCGTAATGCTACACATATTCATAGTGTGAATACTAAAAGATGTAAGGTTGATAATGATAGTCCCACATACTTGTGGCACTGCCGCCTTGGTCACATAGGTGTCAAACGCATGAAGAAGCTCCATGTAGATGGACTTTTGGAGTCTCTTGATTACGAATCATTTGACACGTGCGAACCATGCCTCATGGGTAAAATGATCAAGACTCCGTTCTCAGGAACAATGGAGCGAGCAACCAATTTATTGGAAATCATACATACTGATGTGTGCGGTCCAATGAGTGTTGAGGCTCGCGGTGGCTATCGTTATGTTCTCACCCTCACTGATGACTTGAGTAGATATGGGTATGTCTACTTAATGAAACACAAGTCTGAGACCTTTGAAAAGTTCAAGGAATTTCAGAGTGAGGTTGAGAATCAACGTGACAAGAAAATCAAGTTCTTGCGATCAGATCGTGGGGGAGAATACTTGAGTCATGAATTTGGCACACACTTAAGAAAAGGTGGAATAGTTTCACAACTCACGCCGCCTGGAACACCTCAGCGTAATGGTGTGTCCGAACGTCGTAATCGCACTCTATTAGATATGGTGCGATCTATGATGTCTCTTACCGATTTACCGCTGTCATTTTGGGGCTATGCTTTAGAGACTGCCGCATTCACTTTAAATAGGGCTCCATCGAAATCCGTTGAGACGACACCGTATGAATTATGGTTTGGGAAGAAACCTAAGCTGTCGTTTCTAAAAGTTTGGGGATGCGATGCTTATGTCAAGAAACTTCAACCTGAAAAGCTCAAACCCAAATCGGAAAAATGCGTCTTCATAGGATACCCTAAAGAAACTGTTGGGTATACCTTCTACCTCAGATCCGAAGGCAAGATCTTTGTTGCCAAGAATGGGTCCTTTCTAGAGAAAGAGTTTCTCTCGAAAGAAACAAGTGGGAGGAAAGTAGAACTTGATGAAGTATTACCTCTTGAACCGGTAAGTGGCACAGCTCAAGAAAATGTTCCAGAGGTGCCTGCACCGACTAGAGAGGAAGTTGATGATGATGATCATGAAACTTTAGATCAAGTTGCTACTGAACTTCGTAGGTCCACGAGGACACGTTCCACACCAGAGTGGTATGGCAACACCATGAAGAAGCGATGGCGGGCCCGGATTCCGACAAATGGCTGGAAGCCATGAAATCCGAGATAGGATCCATGTATGGAAACGAAGTATGGACTTTGACTGACTTGCCCGATGATTGGAGAGCCATAGAAAATAAATGGATCTTTAAGAAGAAGACAGACGCGGATGGTAATGTGACCATCTATAAAGCTCGGCTTGTCGCTAAGGGTTATCGACAAGTTCAAGGGGTTGACTACGATAAGACTTTCTCACCCGTAGCAAAGCTAAAGTCCGTCCGAATCATGTTAGCAATTGCCGCATTCTATGATTATGAGATATGGCAAATGGATGTCAAAACGGCATTCCTTAATGGTTTACTTAATGAAGAATTGTATATGATGCAGCCAGAAGGTTTTGTCGATCCTAAGAATGCTGACAAGGTGTGCAAGCTCCAACGCTCGATTTATGGGCTGGTGCAAGCATCTCGGAGTTGGAACATTCGTTTTGATGAGATGATCAAAGCGTTTGGGTTTATGCAGACTTATGGAGAAGCCTGCATTTACAAGAAAGTGAGTGGGAGCTCTGGAGCATTTCTCATATTGTATGTGGATGACATACTGTTGATGGGAAATGATATAGAATTCTTGGAAAGCATAAAGGCCTACTTGAACAAGTGTTTTTCAATGAAGGACCTTGGAGAAGCTGCTTATATATTAGGCATCAAGATCTATAGAGATAGATCGAGACGCCTCATTGGTCTTTCATAGAGTACGTACCTTGACAAGATATTGAAGAAGTTCAAAATGGATCAGTCAAAGAAGGGGTTCTTGCCTGTATTGCAAGGTACGAGATTGAGCACGGCTCAATGCCCGACCATGGCAGAAGATAGAGAAAAGATGAGTGTCGTCCCCTATGCCTCGGCCATAGGGTCTATCATGTATGCTATGCTGTGTACCAGACCTGATGTAAACCTTGCCGTAAGTTTGGTAGGAAGGTACCAAAGTAATCCCGGCATGGAACACTGGAGAGCGGTCAAGAATATCCTGAAGTACCTGAAAAGGACCAAGGAAATGTTTCTCATTTATGGAGGTGACGAAGAGCTCGTCGTAAAGGGTTATGTTGATGCTAGCTTCGACACAGATCTGGATGACTCTAAGTCACAAACTGGATACGTGTATATTTTAAATGGTGGGGCAGTAAGCTGGTGCAGTTGCAAGCAGAGCGTTGTGGCGGGATCTACATGTGAAGCGGAGTACATGGCAGCCTCGGAGGCAGCACAAGAAGCAGTCTGGGTGAAGGAGTTCATTACCGACCTAGGAGTCATACCCAATGCGTCGGGCCCGATGACTCTCTTCTGTGACAACACTTGAGCTATTGCCCTTGCCAAGGAGCCCAGGTTTCACAGGAAGACCAGGCATATCAAGCGTCGCTTCAACTCCATTCGTGAAAGTGTTCAAAATGGAGACATAGAGATTTGTAAAGTACATACGGACCTGAATGTAGCAGATCCGTTGACTAAACCTCTCCCTATAGAAAAACATGATCAACACCAGAACTGCATGGGTGTTCGATTCATCACAATGTAACTAGAATATTGACTCTAGTGCAAGTGGGAGACTGTTGGAAATATGCCCTAGAGGCAATAATAAAATGGTTATTATTATATTTCTTTGTTCATGACAATTGTCTATTGTTCATGCTATAATTGTGTTATCCGGAAATCGTAATACATGTGTGAATACATAGACCACAACACGTCCCTAGTGAGCCTCTAGTTAACTAGCTCGTTGATCTAAAGATAGTCATGGTTTCCTGACTATGGACATTGGATGTCATTGATAACGGGATCACATCATTAGGAGAATGATGTGATGGACAAGACCCAATCCTAAGCATAGCTCAAAGATCGTGTAGTTCGTTTGCTGTAGCTTTTCTGAATGTCAAGTATCATTTCCTTAGACCATGAGATTGTGCAACTCCCGGATACCGTAGGAGTGCCTTGGGTGTGCCAAACGTCACAACGTAACTAGGTGACTATAAAGGTACATTACAGGTATCTCCGAAAGTGTCTGTTGGGTTGGCACGAATCGAGACTGGGATTTGTCACTCCGTATGACGGAGAGGTATCTCTGGGCCCACTCGATAATGCATCATCATAATGAGCTCAATGTGATCAAGTGGTTGATCACGGGATCATGCATTACGATACGAGTAAAGTGACTTGCCGGTAACGAGACTGAACAAGGTATTGGGATACCGACGATCGAGTCTCGGGCAAGTAACGTACCGATTGACAAAGGGAATTGTATACGGATTGATTGAATCCTCGACATCGTGGTTCATCCGATGAGATCATCGTGGAGCATGTGGGAGCCAACATGGGTATCCAGATCCCGCTGTTGGTTATTGACCAGAGAGTCGTCTCGGTTATGTCTGCATGTCTCCCGAACCCGTAGGGTCTACACACTTAAGGTTCGGTGACGCTAGGGTTGTTAGGAAGACTTGTATGTGATTACCAAATGTTGTTCGGAGTCCCGGATGAGATCCCAGACGTCACAATGAGTTCCGGAATGGTCCGGAGGTAAAGATTTATATATGGGAAGTTGTCATACGGTCGCCGGAAAGGTTCGGGGGCATATCGGCATTGTACTGGGGCCACCGGAGGGGTTCCGGGGGTCCACCGGAAGGGGCCACCTCTTCCGGGGGGCCTTATGGCTGTATGGAGAAGGGAACCAGCCCAAGTGAGCTGGGGCGCCACACCCCCCTATGGCCCATGCGCCTAGGGTTGGGGGGGGGGGAAACCCTAAGGGGGCCGCCCCCTTGCTTGGGGGGCAAGCCCCCCTCCCCTTGGCTGCCCCCCCTCTAGATCTCATCTAGAGGGGGCCGGCCCCCTTTCCCCTTCCCCTATAAATAGAGGGGTGAGGGGAGGGCTACATACACAACATCCAAGGTGCAGCCCCTCCCCTCCCCAACACCTCTCCTCCTCCGCCATAAGAGCTTGGCGAAGCCCTGCTGGAGTACTGCAGCTTCACCACCACCACGCCGTCGTGCTGCTGTTCGAGCCCTCTTCCTCAACCTCTCCCTCCTCCTTGCTAGATCAAGGCGCGGGAGACGTTCTTGCTCCGTACGTGTGTTGAACGCGGAGGTGCCGTCCGTTCGGCGCTAGGATCTTCGGTGATTCGGATCACGTCGAGTACGACTCCATTAACCCCATTCTCTTGAACGCTTCCGCTCGTGATCTACAAGGGTATGTAGATGCACTCCTCTCTCCCTCGTTGCTAGATGACTCCATAGATTGATCTTGGTGATGCGTGAAATTTTTTAAAATTCTGCTACGTTCCCCAACACTTTTAGCTTTGACTTATAATAATTGATTCAATATGAAGTTAAAAACTGGAGTTTGAAATATGAACGATCAAGAAATGTCATATATCGGAACGCTTTAAAAAACATCTGCGGTGTTAGAAAGACGTAAATGGATTAAAAAATTAAATTAAATTTACCGACACTCAAAGACAGAAAGTAGCTTTTCTAACAAAATAACAGAAATTTGCAAGAGGGTGAATAATATGATAGATGGTTCTCGATTTGTCTGAAAAAGAAATAAATATGGAGTATGATACGTTAACTATCACAACGTCAGTAGCAAAAGTTGATATGAAATAGATGTATAGTGCCCAATATGGTGAAAATGCCAAACGGAGACCGAGCTCCATGGAGCCCTTTATTTGAAAACTTTAAAATCCAAACTTTTTTGTTTCAAGTTTTTTTTTGAAAATAAATAGACATATACCTAGATACATAATGTACATGTATGCAAATTTTTAGGTCGAAATACATCAAAATGTGAGCTGCACAAAAAATACAAATCTGAGGCCTTTTAGCATATGTATTGTTCGTCTATAAAGTCCATGATTTTGGTTTTTTTTGTGCAGCTCGCAATTCAAGGTATTTCATCCTGAAATTTTTCACACATACACTTTACATCCTTGCATACATGTGTATTTTTTTCAGAATTTTTTGACACTAAAATTTATGAATTTTGAATTATTCAAAATAAAGGGCTCCATGGAGCTTGGTCTCCAAAATGCCCTACTCCCAAGATGGGTATATTATCAATTGGGCCAAGTTCTCCATTGGCACTGCATGTATATATTTTTTTCTCTCGATGCAATGGAAAAATAGAAGAATTTATGTAAGCGAACTTGCCAATGTTCAGAATACATACGGTTCTAAACTTCTTTAGATTAGCATAAAGAGCAATCAATCATAATTTGCTAAACTGAAGAATATACTGACACTAATAACTGAATTCTGAAAGAGCATTTTACTTCTACATGCGAGAACAAGTATTAGACGAATTTGATGTTACCTAAGCAGTGAGCTACACATTAGTGTATTTCTTGCCAATAACAGAGGTCCAGCACTGAATGACACGGTTGTGTATTTCTTGCCAAAAGTTCCTTTAAAAAACCTGCAAGTAAATGCCACTCAAAATTAGATAATCATTACAAAATACCGCAGGATTTCACATCAACTCATTGTAGTACGAAATACATGCTGGCTAGACAAGAAATATTAGGGCATTTAGTAACGAAGTATATATAGAACAAAAAATGGCTGAAGAAAAGAGCAGACGGATTGGCTTGGTTTGGGATCTTCATGATTGTTGAGCATTGATGTGTTTTAACCTTATTGTTGAACCAGCCAACCCATCGAACCGGAACTATACATCCCGACCCCCTCTTGGTGATATCACTAATATTGATCAGCCTTCCGGTTCGATGCCAGGTACCGGTGTTTAAAGTTTTAACATAACAATGATAATATAGATTCATTTATTGTACCCATCGAGCTTGAACTATACATCCTTGTCACATGATGATGCTCCATAAGATGGGTCCGCATCAGCCATTGCTGAATTCAATCATGACAAAGAGTTGGCTAGGAGGCAACGTGCAAGAGACCGCAGTAGTAAGATGGCTGACGAACGAAGGGATCAGAGAAACGCACAAAGACGGGCATCTTATTGGAAGAAAAAGGAAGAGGGTACGATCATCCTCCAAAACAATAATCAAGTGCAGTGTGAGCGACAAAAGGAACAACGAAACAGTAGGACCCCTGATGAGCAGGGGGAGTCAAGTGCAAAGCGAAAGGCAGACTATGCTAGAAGGAAAAATACCCCGTGTGCTGAATCGATCGCAATGCCACGTCCAGATCTAACTAGAGCATTGTCCAACTCTCCCTCTTTCAATCCTCACGCCAATTGTCCGACTCTCACACTTCCAACCATCACGCAACAATCTGGCAGTGAACAGATAGATCTGGATACAACTGTCAAGTCGGCCCCCACATACATTCGCAACACCGAAACCGATGGTAGTTATCCCATCAACGGTCATCTTTCATTTTGTAATCATTCATCGGTTATTTATACCAAAGCAGAACCTTAGGTGATGGTGATGTAGATGGCGACCTCATCGAAATCAATGAGCACCTACAAAGTGCCGACCAGCAAACCAGTGATCCGGTAACAATTGCGGATAATGGAGCTGACGAGCAGAGTCATGAGTCTAGAGCTCGGCGTAGGACAAGAGAGCGAGCTTGCAAGGGAAGTATGGCGGCGATGAAGCTTCAGGAGAAAGTTCGCAAGCCAAAAACATGTACGCAGGTGCCACGTGGTGAGAGGAATGCTCTACTAGATCGTCGTAATGAAAGGTTTGCAGGTAGGGTGAATACCCCAACTGTCAGGTCCATCTCCATACCAAAAATGAGCTCAACGGGACAACCTACCATAGTTGAAGCACACGGTGCCTCAATATCATCTAGCACACCAGAGTACACGATCAGAAGTGAAGGTAACACCCCCATCCTTGCTCTCCTTGCGTCCCTTGAGACTGAACCCTCATTTGTGTTGTTTGGCACCTGGGCAGACGACATGGATGCTTACCTCAATGGTCTCATGAATGATAATGTCAATCCTGACGACCTCTTTGATGATGAATATTACCTGTTTGCTGGTGAAGGTATGTACAACCGCTTGAGCGTGATCCACATGTTGGGGGTATCACACTAATTGGAGACATTGTTTGCAGGCTCAGATGCTGATGACTTGGAGCACGACGAATTGGAAGACTCAAGTCACAAAAACTATGTCGACCATGATCCATTTGAATATGTGTACTCAAACCTACCAGCCAACACATACATCTTGAAGCACGCCACGAATTGCGACCACTGCAAGGTCAAGAAGTTTGTCAGCGAGGCCCCGGGATTCTGTTGTTGCAGTGGGTAGATCGAGCTGAAGCAACCGGAGCCCATCCCGGATCTCATGAGGCTTTGGTCTAGCACTGATGCAGACTCTAGGAATTTTCGGGAGAACATACGGTTCTTCAACGGACACTTCTCCTTCACAACCCTCGGCGCCAGCCTCGATGAAACATACACAAACATGAAGACTGGGGTGTACACGTTCCGGGCGCACGGCACCATCTACCACGACGTTCATTCCTTCGGGCCAACATCCCGTCCAGATCATCTACAGTTGTACTTCTACGACGATGACCCAGGCCTAACCCATCGCAAGGCTGCCACCGAGCAATTAGACCAGGATGTCGTCAGAAAGTTGGTGCACATACTTCGGGAAAACCCGTACTCTCAGCAGTTTAGGAGTTTGGGTGCGCATAGGGACAACCTCGACGATTACAGGATAGACCTCAACACTAACCAGAGACTAGACCAATGGAAGTATAATAGACCTCTGTCATTTGAGGTTGCTGCAATTTGGGTGGAGGGCACTGACCTAGCGAAGAGGTTCGATCGTAGGATTACACTTTGCGGGAACGACAACCAGAGGCACAATATACATGTGACGGCTGGCTCGTATGACCCGCTCTCTTACCCACTCTTCTACCCAAGGGGGGAGCTCGGTTGGCACCCGAAACTACCTAAATGTAATGTCCCCTGGCCGGTTGTGCAACAACCAAGAGGTGGACGTGATGATGATGATGATGAGGATGCAGGTAAGCCTTATGCGTATTATGTCATTTTGATGTATTGTGTAGTTCTCATATGAATTCTAACTTCCACGCTACTCATCCATGTGCAGAGGGGAATAGCAGGTTATGCGTCTCCGTGAGAGACTACTACTGTTACATGCTGCAGACATGACCTGGGTTATTCAATCCCATACTCTATGGAGCACGATTGCTACAGCAATGGGGGGTGGACATGTACATCAAGATTGAGAGTTGTAGGTTGAAATGGTACAGGAAGAACCAGACAAAGATCCGTGCCGACTTGTATAAAGGAGTTGTTGATGCAATTACATCCGGGGAGTCCCGGGCAAGCGCTGTTGGAGTAAGGATAGTGCTCCCTGGAACGTACCCAGGTGGCGACCGCGACATGAAGCGGAGGCATATGGATGCCATGGCAATTGTCCATACGTACGGGAAGCCTGGCATCTTCTTGACCATGACCTGCAACCCTAACTGGGAAGAGATAACGAATGAGTTGTTTCCTGGTCAGACAGCGCAAGATCGACCTGATCTTGTGGCTCGTGTGTTCCATGGCAAGCTAGAGGCTATGAAAGAGCTGTTGTTCAAGAAGAATATCCTGGGTGTTGTTGTCGCACATGTATACGTAGTCGAGTTCCAGAAGAAGGGCCTCCCCCACGCACACTTTTTGTTGATCATGGATTCTACCTATAAGCTTGTCGTTCCGGAGCAGTACGACCGACTCATTTCTGCCGAGCTCCCAGACAAGCAGAAGTATCCTGAACTACACGCCTTGGTAGTGAAACATATGATGCACGGACCATGCGGTGCTCTCAACCCCAAAAATGTGTGCATGCATGCTACATCTTGAGCTTGCGTTGGTTTTCCCCGAAGAGGAAGGGATGATGCAGTAGAGTAGCGTAAGTATTTCCCTCAGTTTTTGAGAACCAAGGTATCAATCCAGTAGGAGGCCATGCTCAAGTCCCTCGTACCTGCACAAAGCGATAGCTACTCGCAACCAACGCGATTAGGGGTTGTCAATCCCTTCACGGTCACTTACGAGGGTGAGATCTAAGAGATATAATATTTTTGGTATTTTTGGTATAAATATGCAAAGTAAAAAGTAAAGGCAAAGTAAAAAAAGCAAAGCAAGATTAAAGTGATGGAGATTGATATGATGAGAATAGACCCGGGGGCCATAGGTTTCACTAGTGGCTTCTCTCAAGAGCATAAGTATTCTATGGTGGGTGAACAAATTACTGTTGAGAAATTGACAGAATTGAGCATAGTTATGAGAATATCTAGGCATGATCATGTATATAGGCATCACGTCCGTGACAAGTAGATCGAAACGATTCTGCATCTACTACTATTACTCCACTCATCGACCACTATCCAGCATGCATCTAGAGTATTAAGTTAAAAACAGAGTAACGCCTTAAGCACGATGACATGATGTAGAGAGATAAATTCATGCAATATGAAATAAACACCATCTTGTTATCCTCGATGGCAACGATGCAATACGTGCCTTGCTGCCCCTTCTGTCATTGGGAAAGGACACCGCAAGATCGAACCCAAAGCTAAGCACTTCTCCCATGGCAAGAACTACCAATCTAGTTGGCCAAACTAAACGGATAATTCGAAGAGACTTGCAAAGATAACCAATCATACATAAAAGAATTCAGAGAAGATTCAAATATTATTCATAGATAAACTTGATCATAAACCCACAATTCATCGGTCTCAACAAACACACCGCAAAAAGAAGATTACATCTAATAGATCTCCACAAGAGAGGGGGAGAACTTTGTATTGAGATTCAAAGAGAGAGAAGAAGCCATCTAGCTACTAACTATGGACCCGAAAGTCTGAGGTAAACTACTCACACTTCATCGGAGAGGCTATGATGATGTAGAAGCCCTCCGTGATGATGGCCCTCTTCCCGCGGAGCTCCGGAACAGGCCCCAAGATGGGATCTCGTGGATACAGAAAGTTGCAGCGGGGGAATTAGGTTTTTGGCTCCTCCTCTGATCGTTTGGGGGTACGTAGGTATATATAGGAGGAAGAAGTACGTCGGAGGAGCACCGAGGGGCCCACGAGGTAGGGGGGTGCGCCCTAGGGGGGCGCCCCCCACCCTCGTGACCTCCTCTTTGACTCCTTGGAGTAGGGTCCAAGTCTCCTGGATCACGTTCGGTGAGAAAATCACGTTCCCGAAGATTTTATTCCGTTTGGACTCCGTTTGATATTCCGTTTCTCCGAAACACTGAAATAGGCAAAAAACAGCAATTCTGGGCTGGGCCCCCGGTTAATAGGTTAGTCCAAAAAATAATATAAAAGTGGAAAATAAAGCCCAATATAGTCCAAAATAGTAGATAATATAGCATGGAGCAATCAAAAATTATAGATACGTTGGAGACGTATTAGGCATCCCCAAGCTTAATTCCTGCTCGTCCTCGAGTAGGTAAATGATAAAAAGAGAATTTTTGATGCGGAGTGCTACTTGGCATAATTTCAATGCAAATCTTCTTAATTGTGATATGAATATTCAGATTCGAAAGATTCAAGACAAAAGTTCATATTGACATAAAAATAATAATACTTCAAGCATACTAACAAAGCAATTATGTCTTCTCAAAATGACATGGCCAAAGAAAGTTATCCCTACAAAATCATATAGTCTGGCTATGCTCTATCTTCATATTCTAACTTTTTCAAAACTTTTTCAATCTTCACGCAATACATGAGCATGAGCCATGGATATATCACTATAGGTGGAATAGAATGGTGGTTATGGAGAAGACAAAAAGGAGAAGATAGTCTCACATCAACTAGGCGTATCGACGGGCTATGGAGATGCCCATCAATAGATATCAATGTGAGTGAGTAGGGATTGCCATGAAACGGATGCACTAGAGCTATAAGTATATGAAAGCTCAAAAAGAAACTAAGTGGGTGTGCATCCAACTTGCTTGCTTATGAAGACCTAGGGCAATTTGAGGAAGCCCATCATTGGAATATACAAGCCAAGTTCTATAATGAAAGATTCCCACTAGTATATGAAAGTGATAACATGAGAGACTCTCTACTATGAAAATCATGGTGCTACTTTGAAGCACAAGTGAGGGAGTCCTGGATTAGGGGGTCTCCGGACAGCCGGACTATATCCTTTGGTTGGACTATTGGACTATGAAGATACAAGATTGAAGACTTCGTCTCGTGTCCGGATGGGACTCTACTTGGCGTGGAAGGCAAGCTAGGCAATACGGATATGTATATCTCCTTTGTAACCGACCTTGTGTAACCCTAACCCTCTCCGGTGTCTATATAAACCGAAGGGTTTTAGTCCGTAGGACAACAATCACAACATACAATCATACCATAGGCTAGCTTCTAGGGTTTAGCCTCTCTGATCTCGTGGTAGATCTACTCTTGTACTACCCATATCATCAATATTAATCAAGCAGGACGTAGGGTTTTACCTCCATCAAGAGGGCCCGAACCTGGGTAAAACATCGTGTCCCCTGCCTCCTATTACCATCCGGCCTAGACGCACAGTTCGGGACCCCCTAGCCGAGATCCGCCGGTTTTGACACCGACATTGGTGCTTTCATTGAGAGTTCCGTTGTGCCGTCGCCACCAGGAAGGATGTCTCATCCCGTCTTTAAAGACGACACTGTTGCTAAGGGAGCTTTGGCTATCGGCCAAACTCTCCTGCTAGGTGGTTTTATTATGACCGCCTATTAGGCCGCTATGCCGACGATGACTTCTCGGGTCATCGAAAGCAATCTTCACGTCAACTCGGAACTCGCCGAGCAGTTAGATCCAATGGAGCTCTCTTCCCTGAACGAGCTCTTGGATCGCATCGCCGCCCTGGGAGTCGCTACAGACTATGATCAAATTGGGCCTAAACCCGATCTGAGAGAGATCAACTCTCCCCAGGTCACCCATCACGTTGCAGTAGTGGAGGAACAATGCGGCAACCCTTCATCTATCTTAAGGACTATCTATGTCCGGATTCCCGATCCCTCCAAGACGGATACCCGCGGAGGGGAGGACGTCACTCAAGACCTGAACCTAGAGTCAGGCAGCGGGCTAGATTTATTGGAAAACATCCAAGAATCCAAACTTCCGAGTTTGGTAACTCCTTGGCCCCTGAGTCTCGGATTGGGTGAGGATTCGGGTTCCATTCCACCCACCCACCCAAACATAAGCGATCTATCCCAAATTAGGCAAGAGCCCGAAGAAACAGTACACCATTACTGGGTCAGATTCCTCCTGGTCATGAATAGGATAAAGGACTGCCACGAGGAAGACGCAATTTCATTCTTCTGCAATAATTGCACGGACAAGGGAATCCTCAACGCCATAAGTCGCCGTGAAATTACACGCTTTGCTGACTTGGTGTCCATAGTACGAAAGTACTGTGCGATGGAAAGCGCCTGGAAAACCAAAATAAAATTTTGGGATAATCCGGCCCTGAATACAAACCCAGCTCGAAATAAAAGGGTGCATTATCACAATGCACCTGGGTTAACTACCAAAAAGCAAAAGCCCCCTACGGGGCAAGGAACCGTACAGGAGGGATGGCTCAACGGACGCTGCAAAATTCATAGTACAGCGGATGCAATACCAACGCACAGCCTTAGAGCATGTTGGATACTCCGGCAGGTGGCCAAAAGTGGTGAGGATCTACTCCTCCCAAATACCACAGAGCACCATCCCATGGACAACAATACGGTGTTAACGGTATTTGAGACCTTTGCGTCAAATAATAGATGCAAGCGAACACTCTGCAGCATGGCCGAAATCTGCCACATAGCAGAAATAAATCCTTGGAGTGACACGGCTATTACCTTCAATGCCAGTGATGAACCTAAATTCCGAACAGCCCGAGCACCAGCCGCACTGGTCCTCAGTCCAATCGTGGACGGCTTTCGACTCACCAAGGTACTCATGGACGGCGACAGCAGATTAAACCTCATCTATGAGGAAACTCTTCAAAAGATGGAAATAGACTGGAGCCGCATTGAGCAAAGTAGCACAACCTTTAGAGGAATCATCCCCAGTCGGGAAGCACGCTGAGCTGGGAAAATCACACTAGATGTGGTATTCGGCACGCCGGATAATTACAGGTCCGAAGAAATTACATTCCAAGTGGCCCCGTTCAGCAGCGGATACCACGCTCTATTAGTGCGGGAGGCATTTACAATCTTCCAAGCCATACCCCATTACGGGTACATGAAGCTCAAAATGCCCGTGCCCAACAGAATCATCACTCTTGCTAGTGATCCGGACATAGCACTCTGCGCCAAAAATAAGACAGCCGCACTGGCCCTTGAGGCACTATCCGAAGCCCTAGCGACCGAGGAACTAACTGCGCTGCGCTCCACGGTGAACAAGGACGACGTGATACTCGATAAAAGATCCAAGTCCACCTCCTTTAAACCGGCGGACGAAATAGTCAAATTCCAAGTCCATCCAACGGACCCTACAAAAACAGCTTCCATCGGGGCACAATTAAACCCTGATGTCGACGCCGCACTGCGAGAGTTCCTACGCGAGAACTGGGACATTTTTGCCTGGCACCCTTCAGACATGCCAGGAATCCCACGCAGGCTGGCCGAGCACAGCCTAAATATCCTAAAAGGATTCAAGCCAGTCAAGCAGGCTCTTCAGTGTTTCTCCAAACCTAAGAGACAAGCCATGGGAGAGGAACTAGCCAAGCTATTGGAGGCCGGATTCATCAGAGACATAAAACATCCGGACTGGCTAGCAAACCTGGTGATGGTACCAAAGAAGGACAAATCTTGGCGCTTGTGCGTCGATTTGAAGGACCTTAACAAGGCCTGCCCAAAGGATCCCTTCCCCCTCCCCCGCATCGATTAAATCATCGATGCTACCGCAGGACACGATTCATTGTGTTTCCTCGACGCATACTCCGGCTACCATCAAATTAAAATGGCAGGGCCAGACCAAGCCGCAACGGCATTCATCACACCATACGACCCATTCTGCTTCAACACAATGCCCTTCGGGCTCAAAAACGCCGGCGCAACATATTAGCGCATGATTCAGACATGTCTGGCAAACCAGATCGGCAAAACAGTGGAGGCATACATAGATGACGTGGTCATCAAAACCAAGCATGTCGAATCTCTAGTAGACGACTTGAGGCTCACATTCAATAACCTCCGAACATATGACATCAAGCTCAACCCGG
Source organism: Triticum urartu (assembly GCF_056163025.1). Taxonomy (NCBI): domain Eukaryota; kingdom Viridiplantae; phylum Streptophyta; class Magnoliopsida; order Poales; family Poaceae; genus Triticum; species Triticum urartu. Next base: position 300,598,868 of record NC_141877.1, read on the forward strand.
AAAAATGCGTTTTTGGCATACCAGCCGAAAAGCTCCTGGGATTCATTGTCTCCAGTAGAGGTATTGAAGCTAATCCGGCCAAAATCCAAGCGTTGTCACAGTTGGTTACCCCAACAGACCTCAAACATACACAAAAATTGACCGGATGCGTAGCGGCTCTAACCCGCTTGGGAGAAAAGGCATTACCCCTTTATCGCCTCCTCCGGCGCACCGAACACTTCGAGTGGACAGATGCCGCCACGACCGGACTCAATGAAATAAAAGCCATATTGGCAACAAACCCAGTCCTAGCCGCGCCAAACATTGGTGAACCAATGCTATTATACATTGCGGCAACTCATCAAGTAGTAAGCGCAATGCTTGTCGTCGAGTGAGAAGTGGACGGACACAAATTCCCCCTTCAAAAGCCGGTTTACTATGTGTCCACTGTCCTTACTCCATGCAAATCACGGTACCCGCATTATCAAAAGATAGCGTACGCGGTATTTATGGCATCCCGGAAGCTACAACACTACTTTCAAGAGTGTTCGATAACGGTAGCCTCGGAAGTAACACTTAACGATATTATAAACAACCGTGACGCGACGGGCCGGATTGCCAAATGGGCCATTGAGCTCCTCCCATTCGACATAACTTACAAGCCATGGCGAGCTATTAAGTCGCAAGTTTTGGATGACTTCGTCGCCGAGTCGACGGAAGCCGAACTCCCTAAGGAGTACGGCACATATTCAAACTGGATCATGCACTTCGACGGCTCCAAAATGTTGGCTAGTCTGGGGGCTGGCGTCGTTTTGACGTCCCCAACGAGAGATACCGTTCAATACGTACTACAGATAATGTATACGGACTCCAACAACGCAGCTGAATATGAGGCCCTTCTACATGGTCTCCGGATGGCTGTATCCATGGGCATTCAACGCCTAGAGGTGCGCGGGGATTCGAACCTCGCGATATCCCAAATAAATGGAGACTTTGATGCCAAGGATCCGAAAATGGCAGCTTATCGCAATGCCATCCTAAAAATGTCAGCTCGGTTCGAGGGGCTCGAATTTCACCATGTGGCTCGGGAAAACAATCAGGCGGCGGATATCCTCGCCCGCATCGGCGCAAAACGCGACGCGGTCCCTCCCAACATATTTCTGGAAAGGATCTTCAAGCCATCCGTAGCATGGGAAGGGGACACCGGTAACAACAGTCCGGACCCGGCCAAAATACCCGATACCGAACTCTTTGACACAATCGGAGGCTCCGCCACCGAAATAACACATTCAGCCCACGAAATAACGGCCACTATTGTCCCGTGGACAGAACCATTCCTGGCCTACCTAACTAGACAGGAACTTCCGGAAGACCAAAATGAGGCAAGCTACATAGTGCGGCGATCCAAGGCCTACAGGGTCCATGAGGGAGAATTTTACAAGAAAAGCACTACCGGGGTCCTTCAAAGGTGCATCTCCAAAGAAGAAGGGCGGAACCTTTTGGCAGAAATTCACGCCAGACTCGGCGGTCATCATGCCGCAGCCCGGGCTCTTGTAAGCAAGGCCTTCCGTACAGGATTCTATTGGCCAACGGCCCGGGCAGATGCACAGGACTTGGTCCAACGTTGCGCCGGTTGCCAGCTCTTTGCAAATCAAAGCCACATGCCACCCACCGCCCTCTAAATAATCCCCATTACATGGCCCTTTGCGGTCTGGGGGCTTGACATGGTTGGACCCCTTAAAGGGGGAACCCAGAAGAAAAAATACTTATTGGTCATGGTGGATAAATTCACCAAATGGATAGAGGCTAAACCGGTTAAGACAACCGAATCCAGACCGGTGATAGATTTCATATCTGGGGTTGTACACCGTTACGGCGTCCCCCACAGCATCATCACTGATAACGGCACGAACTTCACGGCCGACGAGGTAAAACTCTGGTGCAGTAAAATGGGCATCAAGCTCAATTATGCTTCGGTCTATCACCCACAAACCAACGGTCAAGTCAAACGAGCAAACGGTCTTATAATGAGCGACATTAAACCCAGATTAGTGCGTTCCTTAACGGAGTCTGACACGCACTGGGTAGAGGAGCTCGACTCCGTACTCTAGGGGCTGCGGACCACGCCGAATCATAGTACCGGATGTACATCGTTTTTTATGGTGTACGGCGCAGAGGCAGTCTTGCCCTGTGACATAATTCATGATTCACCTCGAGTGCGCATGTACGAAGAAAGAGAAGCCGAGCTCGATCGGCAGGACAGTCTGGACACCTTGGGAGAAGAGCGCGACGTAGCCAAAGCCCGTTTCGCATTTTACCAGCAACAGGCTCGGAGATACCAAAGTAGAGAAGTATGGGCCAAAATTTATAACGTTGGTGAACTAGTTCTACGACTGCCGGATAAGAAAAAGAACAAGCTCGAGCCCAAATGGGAAGGTCCCTTCATTATCAACCAAGTTCTGACCGGTGGAGCGTACCGACAGCGGGATGCATCGACTAGTCGACTCGAGCCGAACCCATGGAACGTAGCTAGGCTTTGAAGATTCTACGCCTAGCACTGGACTCTATGTTAGTCCCCTCCCTTTGTCCATTTTCTGCATATGCATCATCTGTCTTGTTTCCCTTTCTTTCTTTTTCTTATTATTTCTCTAGGCCTTAAAGGGTCACCTTGTGCCTCGCTCGTACATTACAGATGCGCTAGCCGCACTCTTCATACCTGGGGGATTCTTTCACAAGAAGCTTAAATTATTTACCTGGGCCTCACACCCAACACATGTGTTATACTTCTGCATGTACCTTTTTTCACCATTATATGCATTGATATGACTTAAGTTTTGGCCAAGCTGGGTTGCCTGGCTCTTGTATTTATGCCCTACGTTCCCGTTAATTCGGCTAGGGCATAAGGGGAGCACCTCTGCGATTGTTACCACCGGGTCAGCCGGATGTGTACCTCAGACTGGGTGAAGCCAAAAGCTAGCGTTCTTAAGGGAATATTCGGTCGGTGAACAAAAGATGAATTTTATTTATTTTCCATATCTGCCCCCAGATTCTTTTTCTGCGCTTCTTATTGCAGTCCGGACATGCACTTTAGGGCATGCTTACCCAGGGAAAGGAACCCTTAACGGAACTATTCTTCCTGGAAGATGTTTCTTACTACCCATGTAATATAACATAACTAGTTGGGCACTTGTCCGATAAAGCACTAATGACCCCTACGCCTGGTCTCCACGCATGCCCCGGTTCTTACATAACCGAGAGGGTATTCTGATACACTCCGGACCGTCGGGTCCCGAGGTTGAAGCGAAAAGGTCCACCACGACAAACGATCTACAATCCGGCTAGAAGGCATTATACATGTCGCTTTAAATTACATAGTCAATTTGACTGGTTGAATTCCTCTTCAATACCATCCAATAGGCTGTCTAGTCTACAGTCCTGTTGGGAATACTTTGTGGCCAATTCTACTTGGCCGTACACTAAGCTCACAGGGATCTCCTTCCAATCGGGCCCCACATGTCCGACTTCGGCCATGTGGTTCGGTTCAGCCTTCGTGTACCGTGTCTTCACCATTGCCCAGGCTTCCCTGGCGCCCTGACGGAAGGCCGATATCTTCCATAATCGGAAGCGCCGCCGCACTCCCTTTAGCTTTTCTACAAGCTCTCCAAGGCCTTCAGGTATGGAGACGGATGGCCACAAGGCCTGGGCGACGCCTTGCATCACCTGCCGAACTCGTTCATGCAGCTGTGAGAGCTCGGGAAGAAGGTCACCCGCTAAATCGGGCATTTCCTCGGCAGGACGACCTGTTAGCATACCTACAGACATAACTCTGTCAGCCAGCTTCCTCGCTGAACTCTTTTTCAAAGTTCGTTCAAGCACTTACTAAATATGCCGCGTAGAAGCCGCCGATTCTCCTTAACAGAGTCCGACAGTTGGGCACAAACATCTTTTAGTTCCACGCCCAGCTTGGTGTTGGCATCTAGGAGATCATTCTTCTCCTACCTCACTCTCGTAAGCACGCTCTCACCAGCCCTTAGCTGGCGTAGGAGTTGTTGCTTATTCGGATTTACTCCAGCGTCATCTGCAATTTTATCGTCAGATCTGCATATACGCCACATCCTATATGGCACTTATCGTTTGAAGGATATATTACCAGAGGGGGTCTCTTTGGGCTCCCCTGCCGCGGCCAGTGCGGCCTGAAGTTGGGCTCTGCACTCTTCCAGCTCCTGGGACAGTTGAGTATTCTTTTCGGTAAGAACCTGCATAACAGATGTTCCTTAAATCAGTTATTCTAACTGTTTCAAGTCTCAGGGGCTACTGATATATATAATCACCAAATTTTCTCACCCGTATGTCTTTTACATACTGCTCCATGGCTCTGGCTAGACCATTTTGAGCGGCACGGAGGTACACATCTCCCGAGTTGAAGGCATCCAATGCCTCTTGGGAGAAACAAGCGTCACGAAGAACAGTCCGGCGACGCCTGTGGTTCATGGCACTTTCCACCTTGGAATTGGTGGTGGACAGTTTATCTGCATCCTCTATCGGAGGAGCGCCCGGCGCACGCCTTGTATTCGTTCCCGCCTCCGAATCCGGCCTTGGAGCCTGGCTGGTGGAGGCGCGATTAGTAGCCTCTACGGATATAGTCCGGCGAGCGCTCTTTTTCCTGAAAAGAAGGCACGGGCGTTAATATGCCTCTGAGAATAATGTCTTGCAATAAAAACGGCGCGCCGTACCTCTTTGCCAGTGTCTCAATCCGGACTTCGGGTCTTTTCAGCCTGCCTGGCCTCGCGGCCCCTTGTTGGCTAGTCGCCGCAGGCTCGGCCTTCTGCCTCAAGGACCTCCCCTACAAAACACAGCTGTTATACGACAATCAAAAACACGCAAGGACGGATCCCCTTTCGAAGTGCTGGGGCTTCGGTCTCAGTCACCTGTGAGGCTGGAAGTAGCCCAGGGTAATCGGCCGTAATGGCCACCAAAGCGTTGTCATTACTCGATTGGTAGAATACCCCATCGATCAGCTCCACAGATATGTCCGGATCCTCCTGGGAGGCCGGGTCAAGGGACCGTCCAGGGTCCTCGGGTTGTGGAGGGGGGCTGTTTATCTCCTTTACAGCCCGGCGCAGCTCCTACGATGAAATCGCTAGACTGAATACTTAACTACGGGAATATGAAACGGATGGGCGAGAAAAAGTCTCCGCTTACCCAGCTCGGAGGATTGTACATAGAAAATCCGCCCTGCGGGTTGACACGAAGGAATTCCTCCTCTTCTCCCTTGTACAAAGTGGATAAGATCTTTATTAGATCAGCAACCGATCCCGGCCCTTTGCGGCCGTGGCGGGTGGAGTCATCCTCCCCGTTGAAATCCCACATGGGGTGGCCTCTATATTGAAGCGGCTGCACCCCCCGCATAATACATATGGCCATGACCTCGATCATGGTCAATCCGGATCAACCTAAAAAACTTATCCGACTCATCAGGTAGAGAACGTCCCTGTCATCTTCCTCCAGGGAGCTCCATGGACGCCAGCTCCGGTGCTTCTTCAAAGGGGCGTTGTCAAACTCAGGAAGGCCGATTCTAATAGGATCCGGGAGGGGGACATCTTCTATATAAAACCATTCCGAAGGCCAGTCTTCGGACGTCTTCTTTGGGGTTCTGGACAGGTATCCGGTCCCGGCAATACGCCACACTTCGGCTCCGCCCACTTGATATATTGACCCCTTTTGAGAATGGGGCACAAGGCAGAAGAGCTTCTTCCACAGAGCGAAATGAGCCTCACAGCCCAAAAACAACTCGCAAAGGGCTATGAATCCCGCGATATGCAGCATGGAGGCAGGCGTAAGGTTATGCAACTGGAGGCCGTAGAACTCCAGGAGCCCCCGGAGAAACCGATGAATTGGAAATCCGAGCCCTCTTACCAAATAAGGGACAGTGCATACCCGCTCTCCCTTGGAGGGATTGGGAAGGCTCTCCGCTTGCTCTCCGCTGTTATAGGTGGTATGCCCGGCTCGAACCGGGACCATGTACGCTGGGGGAAGAAATCCCTTGGTCTGAAGCATCACTAATTTGCTGTGCGGGACAAAACATCTCTCCCAATCTCCAGGCTTGGGGCTAGGGGAGTGAGAGGAGGAGCTGCGTCGACCGGCCATGATGGAATGGATCTTTGTTGAATGCGCTTCGATGAAGGCTCGCCAAGGGAGGATGGTGTGATTTGGATCTGAATCCTCGTCTTTTTAATAGGCAGCTCATTCACACGGCTAGGGGGGTAAATGTAAAAACACCCTGGCTCTTCACATTCGCTCGACACGTGGAAAGTGGCCATTATTGGGTGTGGAAGCCAAGGAGTGCAACATTCACAAGAGGCCGGACACTATTTCGACAAGTACACAGAATTTGGAGAGGAACCTGCCCTGCAATGCCGAAGACAATACTGCGCCGGACTCATCGTCATTGAAGCCTGGTTTGGGGGCTACTGAGGGAGTCCTGGATTAGGGGGTCTCTGGACAGCTGGACTATATCCTTTGGCCGGACTGTTGGACTATGAAGATACAAGATTGAAGACTTCGTCTCGTGTCCGGATGGGACTCTACTTGGCGTGGAAGGCAAGATAGGCAATACGGATATGTATATCTCCTCCTTTGTAACCGACCTTGTGTAACCCTAACCCTCTCCGATGTCTATATACCGAAGGGTTTTAGTCCGTAGGACAACAATCACAACATACAATCATACCATAGGCTAGCTTCTAGGGTTTAGCCTCTCTCATCTCGTGGTAGATCTACTCTTGTACTACCCATATCATCAATATTAATCAAGCAGGACGTAGGGTTTTACCTCCATCAAGAGGGCCCGAACCTGGGTAAAACATCGTGTCCCCTGCCTCTTGTTACCATCCGGCCTAGACGCATAGTTCGGGACCCCCTACCCGAGATCCGCCGGTCTTGACACGGACAACAAGTGTGGTAAAAGGATAGTAACATTGTCCCTTCTCTCTTTTTCTCTCATTTTTTATTTGTGCTTTTCTCTTTATTATTTTTATTTTTATGGCCTATTTTTATTTGGGCTTCTTTGGCCTCTTTTATTTATTTTTTTATTTTTTGTCCGGAGTCTCATCCCCACTTATGGGGGAATCATAGTCTCCATCATTCTTTCCTCACTGGTACAATGCTCTAATAATGATGATCATCACACTTTTATTTTTCTTACAACTCAACAATTACAACTCAATACTTAGAACAAAATATGACTCTATATGAATGCATCCGGCGGTCTACCGGGATATGCAATATGACAATGATGAATGTGTCATGATGAACTAGATGGTGGAAAGTTGCATGGCAATATATCTCGGAATGGCTATGGAAATGCCATAATAGGTAGGTATGGTGGCTGTTTTGAGGAAGGTATATGGTAGGTGTATGATACCGGCGAAAGGTGTGCGGTATTAGAGAGGCTAGCAAAGGTGGAAGGGTGAGAGTGCGTATGATCCATGGACTCAACATTAGTCATAAAGAACTCATATACTTATTGCAAAAATCTAGAAGTTATCAAAGCAAAGTATTACGCGCATGATCCTAGGGGGATAGATTGGTAGGAAAAGACAATCGCTCGTCCCCGACCGCCACTCATAAGGATGACAATCAATAAATAAATCATGCTCCGACTTTATCACATAACGGTTTACCATACGTGCATGCTATGGGAATCACAAACTTTAACACAAGTATTCTTTAAATTCACAACTACTCAACTAGCATGACTTTAATATTATCACCTCCATATCTCAAAACAATTATCATGCTTCAATCTTTTCTTAGTATTCAACACACTCAAAAGAAAGTTTCACAAATCTTGAATACCAAGCATATTATTATTAAGCAAATTACCATGCCATTAAGAGACTCTCAAAATAATTTAAGTGAAGCATGAGCGATCAATAGTTTCTTTAAAACAAATCCACCACCGTGCTCTAAAAGATCTAAGTGAAGCACATAGAGCAAAATTATAACGCTCAAAAGATATAAGTGAAGCACATAGAGCAAAACTACTTAGCTCAAAAGATGTAAGTGAAGCACATAGAGTATTCTATCAAATTTTAATTCATGTATGGCTCTCTCAAAAGGTGTGTACAGAAAGGATGATTGTGGCATACTAAGACACAAAGACACAAATAATACAAGATGCTCCAAGCAAAACACATATCATGTTGGTGAATAAAAATATAGCTCCAAGTAAATTACCGATGGAAGTGGGCGAAAGAGGGGATGCCTTCCGGGGCATCCCCAAGCTTTGAATTTTTGGTGTCCTTGTATTATCTTGGGGGTTCCATGGGCATCCCCAATCTTAGGATATTGCCACTCCTTGTTCCATGATCCATCAAAAGAATTCGCCCAAAACTTGAAAACTTCACAACACAAAACTCAAAATAGAAAACTCGTGAGCTCCGTTAGCGAAAGAAAACAAAAGACCACTTCAAGGTACTGTAATGAACTAATTATTTATTTATATTGGTGTTAAACCTACTGTATTCCAACTTATCTATGGATTATAAACTATTTTACTACCATAGATTCATCAAAATAAGCAAACAACACACAAAAAACAGAATCTGTCAAAAACAGAACAGTCTGTAGTAATCTGTAGCTAGCGCAAGATCTGGAACCCCAAAAATTCTAAAATAAATTGCTGCACGTGAGGAATTTATCTATTAATCATCTTCAAAAATAATTAACTAAATATCACTCTTCAAATAAAAATGACAGCAGTTCTCGTGAGCGCTAAAGTTTCTGTTTTTTTACAGCAAGTTCAACAAGACTTTCCCCAAGTCTTCCCAACGGTTCTACTTGGCACAAACACTAATTAAACACAGAAAACACAACCAAAACAGAGGCTAAATAAATTATTTATTGAATAACAGGAAGGATAAATATTGGGTTGTCTCCCGACAAGCATTTTTCTTTAAATCCTTAAAGCTAGGCATTGATAATTTTAATGATGCTCACATGAAAGACAAGAATTGAAGCACAAAGAGAGCATCATAAAACAGGTGACAAACACATCTAAGTCTAACATAATTCCTATGCATAGGCATTTTATAGGCAAACAAATTTTCAAGGAAAGCAAAAACTAGCATATGCAAGGAAGCGGAAAGAAACAATAGCAATCTCAACATAACGAGAGGTAATTTAGTAACATGAAAATTTCTACCACCATATTTTCCTCTCTCATAATAATTGCATGAGGTATCATAAGAAAATTCAAAAAAATAGCTATCACACAAAATATTTTCAACACGATCCATATGCATGCAAAGTTTACACTCTTCCAAAATAGTGGGATTAACATTAACTAAAGTCATGACCTTTCCAAACCCACTTTTATCAAAAATTTCATAAGATTGAATATTCTCCAAATATGTGGGATATAAAGTTGACACTCTTCCAAACCCACTTTCAATGATATTGCAAACACTATTATCAATCTCATATTCATCATGGGGCTTAAATAAATTTTCAATATCATAAGAAGAATCACCCCAATCATGATCATTACAACAAGTAGTAGACATAGCAAAACTAGCATCCCCAAGCTTAGGGTTTTGCATATTATTAACACAACTGACATCAAGAGAATTTATATTAAAATCATTGCAATCATGCTTTTTATTCAAAGATCTATCGTGAATCGCTTCATAAAGTAATTCGTCACACTTTGCAGATTCACGAATTTCAAGCAAAACTTCATAAAGATAATCTAGTGCACAAAACTCACTAGCAATTGGTTCATCATAATTGGATCTCTTAAAAAGATTAGCAAGTGGATGAGGATACATAGATCTTAGGTTCTCTGTTTAGTAATAAATAAACAACTATTCCAACCATACAAGCAAACAAGAAACGGGCAAAAAGAGGCAAATAGAGAGGGAGGATGGAGAGGGAAAGGGCGAATAAAACAGCAAGGGTGAAGTGGGGGAGATGAAAACGAGAGGCAAATGGCAAATAATGTAATGCGAGAGATAGGGATTGTGATGGGTACTTGGTATGTTGACTTTTTGCGTAGACTCCCCGGCAACGGCGCCAGAAATCCTTCTTGCTACATCTTGAGCTTGCATTGGTTTTCCCCGAAGAGGAAGGGATGATGCAACAGAGTAGCGTAAGTATTTCCCTTAGTTTTTGAGAACCAAGGTTTCAATCCAGTAGGAGGCCACACTCAAGTCCCTGGCTCCTGCACAAAGCGATAGCTACTCGCAACCAATGCCATGTTCGCTCAGGAGGCTCTTAGAAACAATTGTGGTGCACTGTGAGCCAGGCGACGTGCGTGGTTTATGGGATAGGCACCTCGAGCCTATGTCTGATGATTATCGGCGATCACACACGTGCCCGATTGAGGTGGAACAGATGGTGTTGCTTGACATTAGGGGTATGTTGCAGTCCATGGGAAAAGACATAGCGGATTTCGCTCTTCCATGCATTGATGATGCGTTCGACCCAACCGAGGGCGAGGCCAGAGAAGTGATCGAGGAATCCAACATCGATTTTGACATCAACGACACTAAATTGGCATCGTCGCTAAACTTCGAGCAGAGGGTTGCATACGACGAGATACTAGCTGCTGTTGATGGCGGTGATGGGGGTGTGTTCTTTGTTGATGGCCCGGGAGGTACATGGAAGACCTTCCTGTACAGGGAGCTGCTCGCGAAGGTTCGAAGCGAGGGAAACATCGCTATCGCTACCGCGACGTCAGGCGTCGCGGCTTCTATCATGCCTGGAGGCAGGACTGCCCACTCGAGGTTCAAGATCCCATTGAGTTGCGACGATGGCGCCTCCTGCACCTTCACGAAGCAGAGTGGTACCGCCAAGCTACTGAGGATGGCCTCATTGATACTATGGGACGAGGCCACCATGACTAAGTGACGGGCGGTCGAGGCATTGGACAACAGCATGCGTGACATCATGGGAAGATGGGACCGACCCTTTGGAGGAAAAACTGTTGTGTTTGGTGGGGACTTCAGGCAGGTGCTTCCGGTCGTCAGGAGGGGGTCCCGGGGTCAGATAATCGATGCAACCCTTCGAAGTTCACATCTCTGGAAGGGTATGCGCCAACTAAGGCTCGTCATCAACATGAGGGCTCATAATGACACCTGGTTTGTGGACTACTTGCTAAGGGTAGGCAATGGCACCGAGGAAGTTGACGATCAAGGAAACATACGACTCCCTGAAGATATTTGTGTGCGATCTACATGCGAGGGTGACGACCTAGAGAAGCTGATTGACCATGTGTTTCTGAGACTAGATGACAACATGTCCGATCCGAATTACATGACTTCACACGCAATCCTCTCCACCACAAACGACAATGTGGACAAGATAAACATACGCATGGTAGAGCATTTTCGGGGAGAAGAAGTAATCTACCATAGCTTTGACAGTGCAGAAGACGACCCATATGGCTACTACGCTCCCGAGTTCCTGAATGGGTTGACTCCCAATGGTCTGCCTCCGCATGCACTCAACCTGAAGCTCAACTGCCCTATCATACTTCTGAGGAACATTGATCTGGCTAATGGTCTGTGTAACGGGACGAGGCTTGTGGTCCGAGGTTTCGAGAGGAACGCCATCGACGCAGAAATCGTGATCGGACAACACGCAGGTAGGAGGGTATTCCTTCCTCGAATACCCCTATGCCCGTCTGACAATGACATGTTTCCATTCAAGTTCAAGAGGAAGCAATTTCCTGTAAGGCTTAGCTTTGCCATGACGATTAACAAGGCTCAAGGACAGACAATTCCAATTGTTAGCGTGTACCTACCTAATGTGGTGTTCTCTCATGGTCAACTCTATGTCGCGTTGTCTCGAGCCACCGCGAAGAGGAACATAAAGATCCTCATTGAGAAGGAGAAGGAGAAGGATAATGGCAAGAAGAAAAGTGATAAATCAAAGAAGTGAAAAAGACCTTCCTTGTCCTTACAAACCTTGATGAAGAACATCGTCTATAAGGAAGTCCTTACAGGCTGAAGTCCACAGTTACGAAACCGGCGGGTTTTGAATATGACAAGAGCATTTACTCTTATTCTATAGATAATTTGTTGCTCTGGAGTGCTTTTGTACAGATGTTTATCTTTGTTTTTTATTTGACTGCAATCTTTATTTAAACGTGCGCGACCACTATCAGATTAAGAATGCCCAGCTTCAGTGGTGTTGCTACGGGCCAGTGCACTTCATCTTCAATTTTATCATGTTTTGCTCAGACTCTGAGGATTTAGAGTATGCATCTATATAGTTTTTGCATCCAGTACACCTATGCTTTGAACGTCTCGAGATGTAGGTATAGCCAATATGACATGTTAGATAATAACATGAGACAATCGCCCCCTGTTTTAAGTCTATATGTTTCAGTTCGGTTAGTATACACTAGACAGAATTAATTATTGTGGCATTTTTGTCTATCAATAATGTGTGTGCATGTTTTCCTTAAGGAAACAACATATAGTTGTCTTTATCACCGGGAACACACTTTAGGTGCAGATCATGATATTTCAGTTGGGCAGTTTTGACATGGTACTTTTTTAGTCAATATTTGTTTATCTTAAGCAGCAGTACTTCTCTCTTTGAATGACACTACGATACCATATAGAAGTTGCATACATTTCAGCCGTTACTAATGTGACTACCATTGAAAATGTCATGTCATACTCGAATCACATCCTAATAGTTGTTATAAAAAACGTATTATTGCTTGCCCACACACTGAAGTACTACATTTTTTATTACCCTATATTTCTAAAAACTTTGCTACCATGCCGGTTTGTTGCTAAACTCGTAAAGGTTTTCAAAATTAAAACTGTGGTTCCTAAACCCTGTTATGCTTTTGTTTGTAGCACAATAAAAGTAGTTCCTGTTTTAATTTTGAGTGAACTGTTTGTTGTGGCCATGAGATACTTTTAAGTTTAAGGCATTAATTAGTTTTTCTTGAATAACTTGTGGGTGCATGCAGGAAACACATACTTCAGCATTGAATTGAAAAGGCTATTACTCTTAAATAGTAGTCTCTGTTGTTTCTCTTAAATAGAGAGCTCATAGAATGAATAAACAGAAGTGTAGATGTGACGAATAGAGTAGATAGAAGTACTGATCTTACAGTTCTATCACGTGAAGTGCATCATTGATTACATGGCAGAAAACTCATGTCCAATTGAAGTGCATGGATTTTCTCAAGGTCATCACGTCTGGATGCAAACAAAAATAAGAAGGAATGTCAGGATGTAGTTTGTTAATTGTAAACATAAATAATATGGTAGCAACCGCTTCTTGTTTTGAAAATTGAGTGCTTGGTTGACTGTATCAGATTAAGAATGTCCTTTCGACTACTCCAAAATTCGTGGCTATAATTTCAAATTGCAGTGCTCGGTGACTATAGCCAAGAAGTAAAATTTCATATTGCCTAGCTAGCCTGATGCATAATGAGTCATTTGAAATGCAGATGATGAAGGCAAACAAGTATTCGTCTATTATTAAGTAATAATTCTATTAAGAACAGAACTAAAGGCAAGAAGAGTGCAGGTCAGAAAAAATTCAGATAACTAATACTAATTCTACTATATATGTGCATAAAGTTCGGCAGCCATTAAATCCGTAGCTGGAAACTAATGTGTGTCCATAAACTTACATGTGGTAGTTTACTTCGGCATCGACTAAAACTAGCCTTGATTTTAGGTAACTGAAACTTAGGATGCGCATTGAAATTTAGTATTCCCAATAGACTTCTCAGCTTCGATATATAAAGGTTCTCCATCATTAGCGTTGTTCTCATCATCATATTTGGCTGATTCTTGCCTTTGATCTTGAACTACAGAAACCTGTAGTGTGGATATACTCAGTACATACTGACTGACAAGGTATCAGGGAAATAAAGGAGTAGAATACCAGAGTTTCAGAGGTAAGTATTGACAGTAGCAGATTATATTATATGCTTATGAACAACTAACACTTGTAGGAATAACTAATACTAATTTAGTACTATGGAAAACATCATGGCTAGAAAAAAACAATTACCTAACTCGCAAACAAATAAAACATTCTACTATATATGAAGATCGATCCGACCATAAGGTCTCTAATTATGTTGGATATCCATGTACTACCTCGATGATATATACTCCCTGTTTATAAGTATTAAAAAATACAATAGTCAAATGTTTTATACTCCCATTCTGTCCATCCCCTAAAAACTGAATCACAGGGATGTCATTGTTCTGCTCCAACAGAATAATTATTCCAATAGAACATTATTCCAACAGAAAAACTAATCTAAGAGAACTTGTAATCAGGATGTCACATTACATATGAATCAATTTACCATCATTTGTTCAGATGATGCAAAATATTTGTGAGTATAGGCCATGTTACAAGCAGAAGAAAGTAAACATGAAGAGCCTCACCAGCACGATTGCGTGCAAGTGCCGGCGGCAGAGATGATTGCGGGGGGAAGCTGGAGCTAGGAATGCCACACTGACGCCTCGTGGGCGACTTGTTGGACATGGAGCAGTAGAAGGCCGACGTTGACTTTCTGTACGCCAGCGGCGGCGGCTCACAAGATCCAAAACCGTCTTCCATGCCCACGGATGTTGTCTTCGCGTCCACCACGGCAGGCGTCTCCTCATGGCCGGCGCTGCTGCATCATTGGCCGGTTCTGCTTGCTGCACGTGGATGATGTGTGCTCCCCTGATGCCACCGGAATGGAACCACCGCTACGGCGACGCCAGGATTGCAGGAGCCACCTCCCGGACCGAACCACCGTCGCGTACCAATGGTTGGAGAAGCACGTCGCGGATGAGAGCGTATCAGATGAGGGCTTCCTTGGTTCAGGGAAGACGGTGGCAGTAGGGATGAGGTCAAGGCGGAGCTCGAACTGGAAGACAGTGGGTGTCGTAAATCTGAGCTCGGGGTGGGGAAGGTGGTGGCGGAGGGTGGGATGGGGCAGGACCGGCGGCGTGCAAGCGCCAGAGCATGGGCGACACTTGGGTGTCGACAATCTCCAGCCGTCCAGCGGCGGCGAGTGGCAGACCACGACGCCTAGGCAGCAGCGCAGGAGGGCGGCGGCGTAGTTGGGAGACGCATGTGGTGGGCGGCGCGGTGGGGGGAGGAGGGGGATAGAGTGAGTGGTTGGGAGGGGGAGAGAGTGGGTGGGGAGAGGTTTTTTTCTGAGCATCGGGTGGGGAGAGGTAGCCCGTTTAACTCAGGCCGGACCGTGCCATTGCGGGCCGACCCATTTGGCCAGGTTTGGCTGTGAGGAGGAGAGAGTCAGGGAGAGGTCCGCATAAGGATTTCTTAAAAAAGGTCCGGATAAGGTTGTGGGGTGAAAAAATGCAATTGAAAATATCTGTATTAGTCTGACTTTTGTTTTTATTATATATTATAGATGTTTATATAATGCAGTATAAAATATCATTATATTTTATATGTTTCACCTTTGTCCAGTAGAGATAAACAGTGATGGACTCGAATGATGTTTCAAATACATCAACTGACATATGCACTGATGTAACGATGACGGCCCAGACCAAAACACCACGAGAAGAGGTGTTATACATGTTAACGCAAAAGGTGCATTATTTTATATTATTGTTTTTCAGAATATAGGAGACATAGATATGGAGTTTGGAGATGCACAAAAAGAACCTATTGACAATGGTTCTGAAGCGATGTCGCTGAAAGGGACCACTGTTTTTTTTACAATATAATGATATGAAAGAGGTGATATCTCATAAAAAACAAAAAAGATTTTAAATTAAACTTTAATTATTATGCAATTATGACCGTGTTATATTGTCTCTATCTGTTAAATTTAGCATGTATTATCTTTATATAACTTCATCAAACCATTTTATATAACTTCATTAAACTATTTCAGAAGCTCGTGGCAACGCATGGGCATTCTACTAGTGAATTATTATTGTTGACATTATCCCTGAGATAAGCAATTTAGCGAGGTGAAATATGAAACCCCCATATTCCTTTGTGTCTGATGGAAACGTTTGCTCTAAAGATATGCTGCGAGTGTCAGCAATCATAGATCACTATATGATGGTTGAGTATGTGAAATTTGCTAAACCAAAAGCTCTTAGATAGACTCTTACCAAAATATGATGAATTGTAGTTGCTTTGATGATTGAGAACATAGTTTGCTAGTTGTCAACAAAGTTTATCTCTCATACTTTAAACGTTCTGGATGAATTATTACTTGGTCATGAGAATTTTTATCATAATTTCTGCTATTACAATAACTTAATAATGTTCATGATGCTACCATGTCCATATTTTGTTTTTATCGACACTCTCTCCATAAACATGTGGTCATGATTATCGAGTTCGGTATTCACTTGAGTACTATTGTTTATAATGTTTCTGATCATTATTTCACTTTATAAAGCAATTATGATGTATTTTCTCTCTTATTTTGCAAGTTTCACATGAAAAGGAGATTCCCGACAGTTCGAATTTTGGACCCAAAAAGGCTACAATGGAGATAGGTATTCTCCAAAGCTCCAAATGACCTGGAAATTTACAGAGAATTATTTTGGAATTAATAAAAAATATTGGAAGAAGAATCATCATGAGGGGCCCCACTAGGGAGTCACAAGCTTAGGTGGCACCCCTCGAGGCTCAACATGCGAGCTCATGGCTCCATGATGACCCACAAGTATAGGGAATCTATCGTAGTCCTTTCGATAAGTAAGAGTGTCGAACCCAACAAGGAGCAGAAGGAAATGATAAGCAGTTTTCAGTAAAGTATTCTCTACAAGCACTGAAATTATCGGTAACAGATAGTTATGTGATAAGGTAATTTGTAACGGGTGACAAGTAACAAATGTAAATAAGTTGCAGCAAGATGGCCCAATCCTTTTTGTAACAACGGACAAGCCTGGACAAACTCTTATATAAAGGAAAACGCTCCCGAGGACACATGGGAATTATCGTCAAGCTACTTTTCATCACGCTCATATGATTCGTGTTCGGTACTTTGATAATTTGATATGTGGGTGGACCGGTGCTTGGGTACTTCCCTTACTTGGACAAGCATCCCACTTATGATTAACCCCTCTTGCAAGCATCCTCAACTACAAATAAGTATTAAGGTGAACCTAACCATAGCATGAAACATATGGATCCAAATCAGCCCCTTATGAAGCAACGCATAAACTAGGGTTTAAGCTTCTGTCACTCTAGAAACCCATCATCTACTTATTACTTCCCAATGCCTTCCCCTAGGACCAAACAATGGTGAAGTGTCATGTAGTCGACATTCACATAACACCGCTAGAGGAAAGACAACATACATCTCATCAAAATATCGAACAAATACCAAATTCACATGACTACTTATAGCAAGACTTCTCCCATGTCCTCAGGAACAAACGTAACTACTCACAAATCATATTTATGTTCATAATCAGAGGGGTATTAATATGCATAAAGGATCTGAACATATGATCTTCCACCAAGTAAACCAACTAGCATCAACTGCAAGGAGTAATCAACACTACTAGCAACCCACAAGTACCAATCTGAGGTTTTGGGACAAAGATTGGATACAAGAGATGAACTAGGGTTTGAGATGAGATGGTGCTGGTGAAGATGTTGATGGAGATTGACCCCCTCCCGATGAGAGGATCGATGGTGATGACGATGGTGATGATTTCCCCCTCCCGGGGGGATGCTTCCCCAGCAGAACAGCTCCGCCGGAGCCCTAGATTGGTTCCGCCAAGGTTCCGCCTCGTGGTGGCGGGTTTTGTCCTGAGAGCTTGCTTATGATTTTTTCCAGGGAAAAAGACTTCATATAGCAAAAGATGGGCACTGGAGGCCTACCAGGGGGCGCGACAGGGGGTACGGCGCGCCCCCACCCTCGTGGATGGTGGGTGGCCCCCCTCCGGTGCTTTCTTCGCCCAATATTTTTTATATAATCCAAAACTGACTTCCTGGAGTTTCAAGACTTTTGGAGTTGTGCAGAATAGGTGTCTAAGATTTGCTCCTTTTCCAGCCTAGAATTCCAGCTGCCGGCATTCTCCCTCTTCGTGCAAACCTTGTAAAATAAGATAGAATAGGCATAAGTATTGTGACATAATGTGTAATAACAGCCCATAATGCAATAAATATCGATATAAAAGCATGATGCAAAATGGACGTATCAACTCCCCCAAGTTAGACCTCGCTTGTCCTCAAGCGGAAGCCGATATCGAAAAATATGTCCACATGTTTAGAGATAGAGGTGTCGATAAAATAAAATACGTACATGGGGGCATCATGATCATTCTTATAACAGCAACATATATATATATATTGTCATATGATCTCTTATGTTAAAGTAACAATTCAATCACAATTTCAAGTATGAATCGTAAGCTTCATTGAAAACTAACAAACTATAATCTCAGTCATTGAAGCAATTGCAATTTATCATAACATTGGAAAGAGTCAATATAAGAGCTTTTCAGCAAGTCCACATACTCAACTCTCATTTAGTATTTCACAATGGCTAACACTCACGCAATACTTATGGATATGAAGTTTTAATCGGACACAGAGAAATATAGGGGCTTATAGTTTTGCCTCCCAACCTTTTACCTCAAGGGTAATGTCAACAATAATAGTTCATGAAAACTCACATCCAATTAGCTACATATATCAGGATCTTTCCAACCCACAGTGCTTGCTAGAGGATAAAATGTAAAAAGGAAAGGTGAAGATCACCATGACTCTTGTATAAAATATAAGACAAGAATAAAAGATAGGCCCTTTGCAGAGGGAAGCAGAGGTTTTCATGTGTTTTTATGGTTGGATGCACGAAATCTTAATGCAAACGGACGTCACTTTATATTGCCACTTATGATATGGACCTTTATTATGCAGTCCATCGCTTTTATTTCTTCTACATCACAAGATCGTATAAAGATTATTTTCTCCACAATAATAAATCATACATATTTAGAGAGCAATTTTTATTGCTTGCAACAATGACAACTTACTTGAAGGATCTTACTCAATCCATATGTAGATATATTGGACTCTCATGGCAAAACTGGGTTCAAGGATATTTGGAAGCACAAGTAGTATCTCTACTTGGTGCAAGGAATTTGGCTAGCATGAGGGGGAAAGGCAAGCTCAACATTTTGGATGATCCATGACAATATAATTTATTTTGGATGTAAGAAAGCATAACCCATTATGTTGTCTTCCTTGTCCAACATCAACTTTTTAACATGTCATATTTTAATGAGTGCTCACAATCATAAAAGATGTCCAAGATAGTATATTTATATGTGAAAACCTCTCTTTCTTTATTACTTCCTATTAATTGCAACGATGACCAAAACTATGTTTGTCAACTCTCAACAACTTTTATTCATCATACTCTTTATATGTGAAGTCATTACTCTCCATAAGATCCATATGAACTCTTTATTTCTTTTTATTCTTACTTTTATTCCCTCAAGATCATAGCAACATAACCAAGCCCTTGACTCAAAACTAATCTTTGTTATATATAGCTCACGGACTCGATTACATAGAAGGATCATAAAGCAAAACTCAAAACTAAATCATACTAAAACTTTATTCTACTAGATCAAGATATTACTAAAAGGACCGAACTAAGAAAAATGGTAAAGATAAAAGTGTGAGGGTGATATGATACCGGGGTACTCCCCCAAGCTTGGTAGTTGCCAAGGGGAGTGCCCATACCCATGTATTTATGTCTCTTTCTTCGGAGGTGGTGATGTGATATTCTTGGCGATGATGCCCCTCAGGATACGATTGTCTTCCTCGACCTTATTAACTTGTTGCTTGAGGTCCATTATTTCCTTACACATCTTGCCCGTGATGGCTAAAGCTCCTTTCACCCATGGATGTTGCATAGCTGCGGGAGAACAAGTAACACTCTTTTTCATATTTTCATAAGAGAGAAATCTAACATTGGAAGGGATGACCGAGTTTGGAATAGCTGAGCTCTGTAGTTCCCCCATCGTGAATCCAGCTAGGAAACGAGAAATAACTTCTTGATCCTCTTCTATGGCATCTATCATTTTCATGTCGGCCTCCATCTCTTCCTCCGTTGATGTCCCAAAGTGGTTAGCATCACTATTTGCTCCTGGTCCCGGTGTCGGATGAGACACCCGGCTCTCCCCGACTGAATTTTGAGAAGACATCTTGATCTAAATCTGCAGCAGAACAGCTTGAAACAAAAACAGAGGATATTTTCCTGGTACGGTGGTAAAAACCTTCGAGAGACTATATAATGAATTTTTACCGACAAAAAGAAGTATCGTGCAAGAAAACAGAGTCCGAAGGGCACACAAGGTGCCCACGAGGCAGGGGAGCGCCCAGGGGGTAGGGCTTGCCCTCCACCCTCGTGTCCTTTTCGGACTACTCCTTATTTTCCTATTTTCTTAAATATTCCAAAATGAAGAAAAATTGCTATTAGAACTGTTTTGGAGTCGGTTTACTTACCGTACCACATACCTCTTCCTTTTCAGAGGCTGAAACATTCTAGAAGGTGTCCCTTATATACTCCTCCGGGGTTACGGTTTCAATAACATTAGTTTCAACATCTATAGGATTACCTGAGATATAATGTTTGATTATTTGACCGTTCACCACCCTCGGATTTGTGCCTTCGAAGTTGTTGATTTTTATGGCACCGGAACGATAGACCTCATCGATAATGTAAGGGCCTTCCCATTTAGAGGGGAGTTTTCCTGCAAAAGATCTTAAACGAGAGTTGTATAACAATACATAGTCACCTACATTAAACTCATGTTTTTGTATCCTTTTGTCATGCCATCTTTTAACTTTTTGTTTAAACAGTCTGGCATTCTCATAAGCCTGGGTTCTCCACTTATCAAGTGAGCTAATGTCAAATAGTCTCTTCTCACCGGCAAGTTTGAAATCATAGTTGAGCTCTTTAATGGCCCAATATGCCTTATGTTCTAGTTCGAGAGGTAAGTGACATGCTTTACCATAAACCATTTTTTATGGAGACATACCCATAGGATTTTTATATGCAGTTCTATAGGCTCATAATGCATCATCAAGTTTCTTGGACCAATTCTTTCTAGATATATTAACAATCTTTTGCAAAATTAATTTAAGCTCTCTATTGCTCAGTTCTACTTGACCACTAGACTATGGATGATATGGATATGCAATTCTATGATTAACATCATACTTAGCAAGCATTTTACGGAAAGCACCATGAATAAAATGTGAACCACCATCAGTCATTAAGTATCTAGGGACTCCAAACCTCGGAAAAATAACTACTTTAAGCATCTTAATGGTGGTGTTATGATCATCACTACTAGTTGGAATAGCTTCTACCCACTTAGTAACGTAATCAACATCAACTAAAATATGTGTATACCCATTAGAGGAAGGAAACGGTCCCATATAATCAAAGCCCCAAATACCAAATGGTTCAATAACAAGTGAATAATTGATAGGCATTTCTTGATGTCTACTAATATTACCAATTCTTTGACATTCATCACACGACAAGACAAACTTACGGGCATCCTTGAAGAGAGTAGGCCAATAAAAACCAGATTGCAATACCTTATGTGCAGTTCTATCTCCAGCATGGTGTCCTCCATAAGCCTCGGAGTGACACTTGCGTAGGATCTGTTCCTGTTCATGCTCAGGTACACAATGTCTAGTAACACCATCTTCTCCTTCTTTATAAAGGTGTGGGTCATCCCAGAAGTAATGTCTTAAATCATAGAAAACCTTTTTATTTTGTTGGTATGTGAAACTAGGTGGTATAAATTTAGCAACAATGTAATTAGCATAATCAGCATACCATGGAGCAGTATGAGAAGCATTTATGACAGCTAATTGTTCATCAGGAAAGCTATCATCTATATGTAGTGGGTCATCAAGAACATTCTCTAACCTAGACAAGTTGTCTGCAACGGGGTTCTCAGCTCTCTTTCTATCAATAATAATATGCAAATCAAATTCTTGTAGTAGGAGAACCAATCTAATAAGTCTAGGTTTAGCATCTTTCTTTTCCATAAGGTATTTAATAGCAGCATGATTAGTGTGAACAGTTACTTTAGAATAAACAATATAAGGTCTGAACTTATCACAAGCAAATACAACTGCTAAAAATTCCTTTTCAGTAGTAGCATAATTTCTCTGGGCGCTGTCTAAAGTTTTACTAGCATATTGGATAACATTTAATTTCTTATCAACTCTTTTTCCTAAAACAGCACCTACAGCATAATCACTAGCATCACACATAATTTCAAAGGGTAAATTCCAATCAGGTGGTTGAACAATGGGTGCAGAAATCAAAGTTTTCTTAAGTATTTCAAATGCTTCTACACAATCATCATCAAAGACGAAAGGAACGTCTTTTTGTAAGAGATTAGTCAGAGGCCTGGAAATTTTTGAGAAGTCTTTAAAGAACCTCCTATAAAAACCGACATGACCAAGGAAACTTCTTATACCTTTAATGTCCTTAGGACACGACATCTTTTCAATAGCAACAACTTTAGCTTTATCAACTTCAATACCTCTTTCAGAAATTTTATGCCCCAAGACAATGCCTTCATTAACCATAAAGTGGCACTTCTCCTCAAGACAATATTAGTTTCTCCACATCTCTGCAAAACTCGATCAAGGTTGCTTAAGCAATCATCAAAAGAAGTTCCATATACAGAAAAATCATCCATGGATACCTCAACAATCTTTTCACAAAAGTCAGAGAATATAGCAGTCATAAATCTTTGAAAGATAGCAGGTGCATTACATAAACCAAAAGGCATGCGTCTATAAGCAAAGGAACCGAAAGGACAAGTAAAAGTGGTCTTTTCCTGATCCTCTTTTGACACAGGTATTTGAGAGAAACCAGAATAACCGTCTAGAAAGCAAAAATGTGTATGTTTGGATAATCTTTCTAGCATTTGATCAATAAAAGGTAAAGG
The DNA here is from genome assembly GCF_056163025.1 of Triticum urartu. Taxonomy (NCBI): domain Eukaryota; kingdom Viridiplantae; phylum Streptophyta; class Magnoliopsida; order Poales; family Poaceae; genus Triticum; species Triticum urartu. Next base: position 300,621,823 of record NC_141877.1, read on the forward strand.
GTAATGATCCTTTTTAGTAGCTTTATTTAGTTTGCGGAAATCAATTACCATTCTATAACCTGTAACAATTCTTTGTGGGATCAATTCATCTTTATCATTAGGAACAACAGTAATACCTCCCTTCTTAGGGACACAATGGACATGACTTACCCACTAACTATCAGCAATAGGATAAATTATACCTGCCTCCAGAAGCTTTAGTATTTATTTTCTTACCACTTCTTTCATCTTAGGATTTAACCGTCGTTGGTAATCAACAACCGGTTTAGCATCTTTTTCCAATTTTATTTTGTGCTGGCATAGAGTGGGACTAATGCCCTTAAGATCATCAAGAGTATATCCAATAGCAGCACGGTGCTTCTTTAGAGTTTTCAATAATTTCTCTTCTTCTTGCTCTGAAAGGTTAGTACTAATAATAACATGCTATATCTTCTTTTCATCAAGATAACATATTTAAGAGTATCAAGCAATGGTTTAAGCTCAACACACAGGATCACCCTTGGGTGGAGGAGGATCCCCTAGAATTTCGACAGGCAAGTTGTGTTTCAAAATAGGTCCCTGTTTAAAGAATACTTCATCTATTTCCCTTCTTTCATTCATAAACATATCATTTTCATGGTCTAGCAAATATTGTTCTAAAGGATCACTAGGAGGCACGGCAATAGAAGCAAGACCAATAATTTCATCTTTACTAGGCAATTCTTTATCATGGGGTTGTCTACAAAATTTAGCAAATTAAAATCATGAGACATATCCCCTAAACCAATACTAACAACATCCTTTTTGCAATCTATCTTAGCATTAACAGTATTCAAGAAGGGTCTACCAAATATAATGGGACAAAAGTCATCTTGTGGGGAACCAAGAACAAGAAAATCAGAAGGATATTTAACTTTCCCACACAAGACTTCAACATCTCTAACAATCCTAATCGGTGAAATAGTATCTCTATTGGCAAGCTTAATAGTAACATCAATACCTTCTATCTCAACAGGTGCAATATCATGCATAATTTATTCATATAAAGAATGAGGTATTGCACTCGCACTAGGACCCATATCACATAAGCCATGATAGCAATGATCTCCTATTTTAACAGAAATAATAGGCGTGCCTACAATAGGTCTATGTTTATTTTTAGTATCGGGTCTAGCAATTCTAGCAGCTTCATCACAAAAATAAATAACATGGCCATCAATATTATCAGACAAGAGATCTTTAACCATAGCAATACTAGGTTTAAATTTAATTTGCTCAGAGGGTGTAGGTGTTCTAGCATTACTCTTACGAACCACAGTTGAAGCTTTAGCATGATGCTTTATTCTAGTAGGGAAATGTGGTTTCTCAATATAAGCGGTAGGAACAATAGGATCAACATTATAAGTGATAGTCTTTTCTTCAAATTTAATAGGTTCAACTACTTTTACTTCAATGGGGGGATGGTATTTAAGCCACTTCTCCATCGGGAGATCAACATGAGTAGCAAATGGTTCACAGAAAGAAGCTACTATCTCAGAGTCAAGTCCATATTTAGTGCTAAATTCACGAAAAGCATCGGTATCCATAAAAGATTTAACACAATCAAACTTAGGTGTTATACCTGACTCCTTACCTTCGTCGAGTTCCCAATCTTTAGAGTTGCATTTAATTCTTGCCAATAAATCCCATCTAAATTTAATAGTCTTCATCATAAAAGATCCAGTACAAGAAGTATCGAGCATGGAGCGATTATTGAGAGAAAGCAGAGCATAAATTTTTTGAATAATAATTTTTCTTGAGTGCTCATGATTGGGGCATGAATATAACATTGACTTAAGCCTCCCCCAAGCTTGAGCGATGCTTTCTCCTTCGCAAGGCCAAAAATTATATATATATAATTACAATCACGATGAACCCGATGCATAGGATAAACTTCTGATGAAATTCCAATTTCAAATGGTTGTAGTTCCATGATCCAATATCATCACATAGCCTAAACCATGTCAATGCCTTTCCCTTCAAACATAAAGGGAAGACCTTCTTCTTGATAACATCCTTGGGCATACCTGCAAGCTTAAATAATCCACAAACTTCATCCAAATAGATTAGGTGCAAATCGGGATGCAATATTCCATCTGCTGTAAAAGGATTAGCTAGCAGTTTCTCTATCATACCCAAAGGAATCTCAAAGTAAACAGTTTCAGTAGGTTCAGTAGGTTGAGAAGCATCTCTTTGCTCTACTGGTCGGGGTGAAGATACCCCGAACAAGCCCCTCAAAGGATTACTTTCCATAATAACAAGTGACAGTAACTTTCAGCACACTATATAAAATTTTCCTTACCAAATTCCACCTACCAAAGAAGCTTCACTCCCCGGAAACGACGCCAGAAAAGAGTCTTGATGACCCACAAGTATAGGGAATCTACCGTAGTCCTTTCTATAAGTAAGAGTGTCGAACCCAACGAGGAGCAGAAGGAAATGATAAGCAGTTTTCAGTAAGGTATTCTCTGCAAGCACTGAAATTATCGGTAACAGATAGTTTTGTGATAAGGTAATTTGCAATGGGTGACAAGTAACAAATGTAAATAAGGTGCAGAAGGATGGCCCAATCCTTTTTGTAGCAAAGGACAAGCCTGGACAAACTCTTATATAAAGTAAAACGCACCCGAGGACACTTGGGAATTATCGTCAAGCTAGTTTTCATCACGCTCATATGATTCGCGTTTGGTACTTTGATAATTTGGTATGTGGGTGGACCGGTGCTTGGGTACTTCCCTTACTTGGAAAAGCATCCCACTTATGATTAACCCCTTTTGCAAGCATCCGCAACTACAAAAGAAGTATTAAGTTAAACCTAACCATAACATGAAACATATGGATCCAAATCAGCCCCTTACGAAGCAATACATAAACTAGGGTTTAAGCTTCTTTCACTCTAGCAACCCATCATCTACTTATTACTTCCCAATGCCTTCCCCTAGGCCAAAATAGTGGTGAAGTGTCATGTAGTCGATGTTCACATAACACCACTAGAGGAAAGACAACAGACATCTCATCAAAATATCAAACGAATACCAAATTCACATGACTACTTATAGCAAGACTTCTCCCATGTCCTCAGGAACAAACGTAACTACTCACAAATCATATTCATGTTCATAATCAGAGGGGTATTAATATGCATAAAGGATTTGAACATACGATCTTCCACCAAGTAAACCAACTAGCATCAACTACAAGGAGTAATCAACACTACTAGCAACCCACAGGTACCAATATGAGGTTTTGGGACAAAGATTGGATACAAGAGATGAACTAGGGTTTGAGATGAGATGGTGCTGGTGAAGATGTTGATGGAGATTGACCTCCTCCTGATGAGAGGGTCGATGGTGATGACGATGGTGATGATTTCCCCCTCCCGGGGGGATGCTTCCCCGGCAGAACAGCTCCGCCGGAGCCCTAGATTGGTTCCGCCAAGATTCCGCCTCGTGGCAGCGGAGTTTTGTCCCGAGATCTTTCTTATGATTTGTTGCAGGGCAAAAGACTTCATATAGCAAAAGATGGTCACATGAGGCCTGCCAGGGGGCCCATGAGACAGGGGGTACGGCGCGCCCCCACCCTCGTGGATGGTGGGTGGCCCCCCTCCGGTGCTTTCTTCGCCCAATATTTTTTATATAATCCAAAACTAACTTCCGTGGAATTTCAGGAATTTTGGAGTTGTGCAGAATAGGTCTCTAATATTTGCTCCTTTTCCAGCCCAGAATTCCAGCTGCCGGCATTCTCCCTCTTCGTGCAAACCTTGTAAAATAAGAGAGAATAGGCATAAGTATTGTGACATAATGTGTAATAACAGCCCATAATGCAATAAATATTGATATAAAAGCATGATGCAAAATGGACCTATCACTCCACCAGCAGGCCTCTGTGGCCCGCATTCTCATACAAGATACTATTTCCCTAGAATAAAAATCAAAACAAGGCTTTTGGGATGAAGCGCCGCCATCTTGAGGTGGAACCTGGGCAGGAGCACTTTTGCTTTCTGGCGGAGTAATTCTGCCGGGGATACTTCCCTCCGGGAGGGGAAAATCAAGCCATCTACATCACCAACATCCCTCTCATCATGGGAGGACCAATCTTCATCAACGTCTTCACCAGCACCATCTGCTCTCAAACCCTACTTCATCTCTTGTATTCAATCTTTGTTTCAAAATCTCAGATTGGTACCTGTGGTTTGCTAGTAGTGTTGATTACACCTTGTACTTGATGCTAGTTGATTTATTTGGTGGAAGATTATATGTCCAGATCCTTAAGCATATCCAATACACCTCTGATCTTGAACATGGGTATGATTTGTGAGTAGTTACTTCTGTTCTTGAGGACATGGGAGAAGTCTTGTTATAATTAATCATGTGAAGTTGGTTTTCGTTCAATATTTCGATGATATGTATGTTGTTCTTCCTTTGGTGGTGCCATGTGAACGTCGAGTACAAGACACTTCACCATACTTGGGCCTAAGGGAAGGCATTGGGGGGTAATAAGTAGATGATGGGTTGCGAGAGTGACCAAAGCTTAAACCCTAGTTTTTGCATTATTCCATAAGGGGTTGATTTGGATCCATATGTTTTATGTTATGGTTAGATTTATCTTAATTCTTCTTTCATAGTTCCGGGTGCTTGCGAGAGAGGTTAAACATAAGAGGGTTACTTGTTCAAGTAGTACTAGCACCCTAGCACTGGTCCACCCACATATAAAATTATCAAAGCAGTGAATGTGAATCAACTAACCATGATGAATGTGATTGCTACCTCTTGAGCACTACGTTGGATTTCCCCGAAGAGGAAAGGATGATGCAGCAAAGTAGCATAAGTATTTCCCTCAGTTTTTGAGAACCAAGGTATCAATCCAGTAGGAGGTTGCGCGCGCGTCCCATTGTACCTGCACAAAGAAAACAACTCCTCGCAACCAATGCGATAAGGGGTTGTCAATCCCTTCACGGTCACTTACGAGAGTGAGATCTGATAGATATGATAAGATAATATTTTTGGTATTTTTATGATAAAGATGCAAAGTAAAAGCAAAGGAAATAACTAAGTATTGGAAGATTAATATGATGAAGATAGACTCGGGGGCCATAGGTTTCACTAGTGGCTTCTCTCAAGAGCATAAGTATTTTACGGTGGGTGAATGAATTACTGTTGAGCAATTGACAGAATTGATCATAGTTATGAGAATATCTAGGTATGATCATGTATATAGGCATCACGTCCGAGACAAGTAGACCGACTCCTGCCTGCATCTACTACTATTACTCCACTCATCGACCGCTATCCAGCATGCATCTAGAGTATTAAGTTCGTGAAAATAGAGTAACGCCTTAAGCAAGATGACATGATGTAGAGGGATAAATTCATGCAATATGATAAAAAAAACCATCTTGCTATCCTCGATGGCAACAATACAATACGTGCCTTGCTGCCCCTACTGTCACTGGGAAAGGACACCGCAAGATTGAATCCAAAGCTAAGCACTTCTCCCATTGCAAGAAAGATCAATCTAGTAGGCCAAACCAAAATGATAATTCGAAGAGACTTGCAAAGATAACCACTCATACATAAAAGAATTCAGAGAAGATTCAAATATTGTTCATAGATAGACTTGATCATAGACCCACAATTCATTGGTCTCAACAAACACACCGCAAAAAGAAGATTACATCGAATAGATCTCCACAAGACAGGGGAAGATCATTGTGTTGAGATCCAAAAAGAGATAAAAAGCCATCTAGCTAATAACTATGGACCCGAAGGTCTGAGGTAAACTACTCACACTTCATCGGAGAGGCTATGGTGTTGATGTGAAGCCCTTCGTGATGGATACCCCCTCCGGCGGAGCTCCAGAACAGGCCCCAAGATGGGATCTTGTGGATACAGGAAGTTACGGAGGTGGAATTATGGTTTTTGCTCCGTATCTGATCGTTTGGGGGTACGTAGGTATATATAGGAGGAAGGAGTACGTTGGTGGAGCAACAGGGGGCCCACGAGGGTGGAGGGCACGCCTGGGGGGGGTAGGCACGCCCCCTACCCCGTGGCCTCCTCCTTTGTTTCTTGACGTAGGGTCCAAGTCTCCTGGATCATATTCGGTGAGAAAATCACGTTCCCGAAGGTTTCATTCCGTTTGGACTCCGTTTGATATTCCTTTTCTTCGAAACCCTAAAATAGGCAAAAAACAGCAATTCTGGGTTGGGCCTCGGTTAATAGGTTAGTCCCAAAAATAATATGAAAGTGGAAAATAAAGCCCAATAATGTCCAAAATAGTAGATAATATAGCATGGAGCAATAAAAAATTATAGATACATTGGAGACATATCAAGCATCCCCAAGCTTAATTCCTGCTCATCCTTGAGTAGGTAAATGATAAAAATAGAATTTTTGATGTGGAATTCTACTAGGCATAATTTTAATGTAATTCTTCTTAATTGTGTCATGAATATTCAGATCCGAAAGATTCAAGATAAAAGTTCATATTGACATAAAAATAATAATACTTCAAGCATACTAACTAAGCAATTATGTCTTCTCAAAATAACATGGCCAAAGAAAGTTCATCCCTACAAAATAATATAGTTTAGTGATGCTCCATTTTTGTCACACAAGAATGCTCTCATCATGCACAACCCCGATGACAAGCCAAGCAATTGTTTCATACTTTAGTAATCTCAAACCTATAAACTTTCACGCAATATATGAGTGCGAGCCATGGACATAGCACTTTGGGTGGAATAGAATATAATGATGGGGGTTATGTGGAGAAGACAAAAAAGGAGATGCCCATCGATTGATGTTAATGCGAGGAGTAGGGATTGCCATGCAACGGATGCACTAGAGCTATAAATGTATGAAAGCTCAACAAAAGAAACTAAGTGGGTGTGCATCCAACTTGCTTGCTCACGAAGACCTAGGGCACTTGAGGAGGCCCATTGTTTGAATATACAAGCCAAGTTCTATAATGAAAATTCCCACTTGTATATGAAAGTGACAAAACAAAAGACTCTCTATCATGAAGATTATGGTGTTACTTTGAAGCACAAGTGTGGCAAAGGATAGTAGCATTGTCCCTTTTTATTTTTTTATTTCGCCTTTTTTGGCCTTTCTTTTTTTATTTGGGACAATCCTCTATTAATGATGATCATAAAACTTCTATTTATTTACAACTCAATGATTACAACTCGATACTAGAACAAAAGATGACTCTATATGAATGCCTCCGGCGGTGTACCAGGATATGCAATGAATGAAGAGTGACATGTATGAAAATTATGAACGGTGGCTTTGCCACAGATATTATGTCAACTACATGATCATGCTAAGCAATATGACAATGATGAATATGTCATGATAAAAGGAATGGTGGAAAGCTGCATGGCAATATATCTCGGAATGGCTATGGAAATGCCATAATAGGTAGGTATGGTGGCTGTTTTGAGGAAGATATAAGGAGGTTTATGTGTGAAAGAGCGTATCATATCATGGGGTTTGGATGCACCAGCGAAGTTTGCACCAACTCTCAAGGTGAGAAAGGGCAATGCATGGTACCAAAGAGGCTAGCAATGATGGAAGGGTGAGAGTGCGTATAATCCATGGACTCAACATTAGTCATAAAGAACTCACATACTTATTGCAAAAATCTACAAGTCATCAAAACCAAGCACTACGCGCATGCTCTTAGGGGGATAGATTGGTAGGAAAAGACCATCACTCGTCCCCGACCGCCACTCATAAGGACAATCAAAGAACACCTCATGTTTCAAATTTGTTACATAGCGTTTACCATACGTGCACGCTACGGGACTTGCAAACTTCAACACAAGCATTTCTCAAATTCACAACTACTCAACTAGCACGACTTTGATATTATTACCTCCATATCTCAAAACAATCATCAAGCATCAAACTTCTCTTAGTATTCAAAACACTCATAAGATTTTTTTACTAATCTGGAATACCTAGCATACTAGGATTATTTAAGCAAATTACCATGCTATTTAAGACTCACCAAATAATCTAAGTGAAGCATGAGAGATCAATAGTTTATATAAAACAAATCCACCACCGTGCGCTAAAAGATATAAGTGAAGTACTAGAGCAAAACTATATAACTCAAATGATATAAGCGAAGCACAAAGAGTATTCTAACAAATTCCAAATCATGTATGGCTCTCTCAAAAGGTGTGTACATCAAGGATGATTGTGGTAAAGTAAAAAGCAAAGACTCAAATCATACAAGACGCTCCAAGCAAAACACATATCATGTGGTGAATAAAAATATAGCTTCAAGTAAAGTTACCGATAGAAGTAGACGAAAGAGGGGATGCCTTCCGGGGCATCCCCAAGCTTTGGCTTTTAGGTGTCTTTAGATTATCTTGGGGTGCGATGGGAATCCCCAATATTAGGCTCTTTCAACTCCTTGTTCCATAATCCATCAAATCTTTACCCAAAACTTGAAAACTTCACAACACAAAACTCAAAGTAGAAAATCTCGTGAGCTCCGTTAGCGAAAGGAAACAAAAGACCACTTAAAGGTACTGTAATGAACTTATTATTTATTTATATTGGTGTTAAACCTACTGTATTCAAACTTCTCTATGGTTTATAAGCTATTTTACTAGCCATAGATTCATCAAAATAAGCAAACAACACACGAAAAACAGAATCTGTCAAAAACAGAACAGTCTGTAGGAATCTGTAGCTAGCGCAAGATCTGGAACCCCAAAAATTCTAAAATAAATTGCTGGACTTGAGAAATTTATCTATTACTCATATGAAAAAATAATTAACTAAATATCACTTTCCAAATAAAAATGGCAGCAGTTCTCGTGAGCACTAAAATTTCTGTTTTTTACAGCAAGGTATCAAGACTTTCCCCAAGTCTTCCCAACGGTTCTACTTGGCACAAACACTAATTAAACACAACAAACACAACCAAAACAGAGGCTAGGTAAATTATTTATTACTAAACAGGAGCAATAATCAAGTAATAAAAATAAAATTGGGTTGCCTCCCAACAAGCGCTATCGTTTAACGCCCCTAGCTAGGCATAAAAAAGCAAGGATAGATCTAGGTATGGCCATCTTTGGTAGGCAATCCATAAGTGGATCTCATAATAGATTCATAAGGTAATTTAATTTTCTTTCTAGGGAAGTGTTCCATGCCTTTCCTTAATGGAAATTGGAATCTAATATTTCCTTCCTTCATATCAATAATTGCACCAATCGTTCTAAGGAAAGGTCTACCAAGAATAATAGGACATGAAGGATTGCAATCTATGTCAAGAACAATAAAATCTACAGGCACATAATTCCTATTTGCAACAATAAGAAAATCATTAATTCTTCCCATAGGTTTCTTAATTGTGGAATCCGCAAGGTGCAAGTTTAGAGAGCAATCATCAAAATCATGGAAACCTAACAAATCACACAAAGTCTTTGGAATCATGGAAACACTAGCACCCAAATCACATAAAGCATAACATTAATGATATTTAATCTTAATTTTAATAGTTGGTTCCCACTCATCATAAAGTTTTCTAGGGATAGAAACTTCCAATTCAAGTTTTTCTTCAAAGATTGCATCAAGGCATCAACGATATGTTTAGTAAATGCTTTATTTTGACTATAAGCATGAGGAGAATTTAGCACGGATTGCAACAAGGAAATACAATCAATCAAAGAGCAATTTTCATAATTAAATTCCTTGAAATCCAAAATAGTGAGTTTAGCGACATCTTGGGTTTTAATTTCATCAATCCCACTTTCATCAATTTGGCGTCAAGATCTAAAAACTCCGAATTTTTGGAATGCCTTCTAGGTAAAGGTGGATCATATTCAGTCCCATCATTATTAAGATTCATATTGCAAAACAAAGATTTAATAGGGGACACATCAATAACTTTTATATCTTCATCTTTATTTTCATAGGAACTAGAAGAACACGCTCTTATAAAGGCATCTTTCTTAGCACGCATCCTAGCAGTTCTTTCTTTGCACTCATCAATGGAAATTCTCATGGCTTTGAGAGACTCATTGATATCATGCTTAGGTGGAATATATCTAAGTTTCAAAGAATCAACATCAAGAGAAATTCTATCAACGTTCCTAGCCAAATCATCAACCTTAAGCAATTTTTCTTCAATCAAGGCATTAAAGTTCTTTTGCGAAGTAATAAATTCTTTAATATTAGATTCAAAATCAGAGGGCATATTATGATAATTTCCATAGGAATTGTTGTAGGAATTACCATAATTATTAGACGGATTACTAGGATAAGGCCTAGGATTAAAATTTCCTCTATACGCGTTGTTACCAAAATTGTTCCTACCAACAAAATTCACATCCATAGATTCATTATTATTCTCAATCAAAGTAGACAAGGGCATATCATTAGGATCAGAAGAAACACTCTTACTGGCAAATAATTTCATAAGTTCATCCATCTTTCCACTCAAAACATTTATTTCTTCTATCGCATGCACCTTTTTATTAGTAGATCTTTCAGTATGCCATTGAGAATAGTTAACCATAATAGTATCTAGGAGTTTTGTAGCTTCTCCTAAAGTGATTTCCAAAGAAGTGCCTCCCACGGCCGAATCTAAAAGATTTCTAGAAGTAAAATTCAATCCGGCATAAAAATTTTGTATAATCATCCACAAATTCAAACCATGAGTAGGGCAATTATGTATCATTAATTTCATCCTCTCCCAAGCTTGTGCTACATGTTCATGATCAAGTTGCTTAAAATTCATAATGTCGTTTCTAAGGGAGATGATCTTAGCGGGAGGAAAATACTTAGATATAAAAGCCTCTTTGCACTTGTTCCAAGAATCAATACTATTTTTAGGCAAAGACGAAAACCAAGTTTTAGCACGATCTCTAAGCGAAAAAGGAAATAGCTTCAATTTAACAATATCATTATCCACATCTTTCTTCTTTTGCATATCACAAAAATCAATGAAGCTATTTAGATGGGTATCGGCATCTTCACTAGGAAGGCCGGAGAACGGATCTTTCATAACAAGTTTCAGCAAAGCGACATTAATTTAGCATCGGTAAGAGGAGCAATCAGAGTGCTAATAAAATCATTGTTGTTGGTATTGGTAAAGTCACACAATTTAGTGTTATCTTGAGCCATCGTGACAAGCAAGCAATCCAACAAACAAGCAAACAAAATGCAAGTAGGCAAAAAGAGGCAAATAGAGAAAGAGAGGGAGGATAGAGAGAGAGAGAGAGAGGGCAAATAAAATGGCAAGGGTGAAGTGGGGAGAGGAAAACGAGAGGCAAATGGCAAATAATGTAATACGGGAGATAAGGGTTGTGATGGGTAGTTGGTATGTTGACTTTTGTGTAGGCGCCAGAAATGGCTCGTTGTTGGAAGTCAAATCTTGACTTGCGCGAACCTCCCCGGCAACGGCGCCAGAAATTCTTCTTGCTACCACTTGAGCACTGCATTGGATTTCCCCGAAGAGGAAAGGATGATGCAGCAAAGTAGCGTAAGTATTTCCCTCAGTTTTTGAGAACCAAGGTATCAATCCAGTAGGAGGTTGCGCGTGCGTCCCCTAGTACCTGCACAAAGCAAATAACTCCTCGCAACCAACGCAATAAGGGGTTGTCAATTCCTTCACTGTCACTTACGAGAGTGAGATCTGATAGATATGATAAGATAATATTTTTGGTATTTTTATGATAAAGATGCAAAGTAAAATAAAGGCAAAGTAAAAGCAAAGGAAATAACTAAGTATTGGAATATTAATATGATGAAGATAGACCTGGGGCCATAGGTTTCACTAGTGGCTTCTCTCAAGAGCATAAGTATTTTACGATGGGTGAACGAATTATTGTTGAGCAATTGACAGAATTGAGCATAGTTATGAGAATATCTAGGTATGATCATCTATATAGGCATCACGTCCAAGACAAGTAGACTGACTCCTGCCTGCATCTACTACTATTACTCCACTCATCGCCCGCTATCCAGCATGCATCTAGGGTATTAAGTTCAGGAAAATAGAGTAATGCCTTAAGCAAGATGCCACGATGTAGAGGGATAAATTAATGCAATATGATAAAAACCCCATCTTGTTATCCTCGATGGCAACAATACAATGCGTGCCTTGCTGCCCCTACTGTCACTGGTAAAGGACACCACAAGATTGAACCCAAAGCTAAGCACTTCTCCCATTGCAAGAAAGATCAATCTAGTTCGCCAAACCAAACTGATAATTCGAAGAGACTTGCAAAGATAACCAATCATACATAAAAGAATTCAGAGAAGATTCAAATATTGTTCATAGATAGACTTGACAATAAACCCACAATTCATTGGTCTCAACAAACACACCGCAAAAACAAGATTACATCGAATAGATCTCCACAAGAGAGGGGGAGATCATTGTATTGAGATCCAAAAAGAGAGAAGAAGCCATCTAGCTAATAACTATGGACCCAAAGGTCTGACGTAAACTACTCACACTTCATTGGAAAGGCTATGGTGTTGATGTAGAAGCCCTCCGTGATGGATACCCCCTCCGGCGGAGCTCCGGAACAGGCCCCAAGATGGGATCTCGTGGATACAAGAAGTTACGGCGGTGGAATTAGGGTTTATGCTCCCTATCCGATCATTTGGGGGTACATAGGTATATATAGGAGGAAGGAGTACATCGGTGGAGCAACAGGGGGCCCTCGAGGGTGGAGGGCGCGCTTGGGGGGGGGGGTAGGCGCGCCCCCTACCTCGTGGCCTCCTCCTTTGTTTCTTGACGTAGGGTCCAAGTCTCCTGGATCATGTTCGGAGAGAAAATCACGTTCCCGAAGGTTTCATTCCGTTTGGACACTGTTTGATATTCCTTTTCTTCGAAACCCTAAAATAGGCAAAAAGAACATCAATTCTGGGCTGGGCCTACGGTTAATAGGTTAGTCCTAAAAATAATATAAAGTGGAAAATAAAGCCCAATAATGTCCAAAATAGTAGATAATATAGCATGGAGCAATCAAAAATTATAGATACATTGGAGACGTATCAGTGACCAGACGAGAATTCACATGTGTCCTCGAGAATGCTTTTCTTACTATAAGAGAACTTTCCGGCTTGCCCTTTGATATAAAAAGGATTGATCCACCTTGTAGCACCTTTGTTACTATTATTACCTTTTATTTGTTACGGATTACCTTGCTACAAAACTATTTGTGACTCCTACTTTCAGTACTCGCAGAGAATGCCTTGAAAACCTCTTGTCATTTCCTTCTGCTCCTCGTTGGGTTCGACACTCTTACTTATTGAAAGGACTACGATTGATCCCCTATACTTGTGGGTCATCAGTAGTGCATGCTGGCGTTAGCGAGGGGAGAAGGAGCAGGAGGAGGAGTCCCTGGCCGGCGGCGGTGAGAGATCTCCCGGGTCGTCCGCGGGGGGAGCGATATGGGAGCAAAAGGGGATTTGGTTCCTCACCTTCAAATCTCACAAGTCTGTATTGTGTTCTATGTAAACTTGCCAGAGCAAAAGAATCCCATCACCACGACCACCAAACTACCCTCCTGCTACACCACCACCACTACCAATACCAAGTGAGGGAGTCTTGGATTATGGGGTCCCCAGGCGTCCGTGCTATGTGATATGGGCCGGACTAATGGGCCAAGAAGGTACAAGATAGAAGGCCTTCCCTCGTGTCCGAATGGGACTCTCCTTTGCGTGGATAGCAAGCTTGGAGTTCGGATATGAAGATTCCTTTCTCCGCAAACCGACTCTATACAATCCTAGCCTCCTCCGGTGTCCTCTATTGGAAAAAGTAGTGCCTAGGAGGCACTGAGGCACGCCTAGGCAGTAGGCAATGGCCAAACGCCTCACCTAGGGCATAAATGGAGGTCTAGGTAGGGCAGGCAAGGAATTGCCTACCCAAGCAAGAAATCATGCCACATACTGCACTGATATGCCAAACGGGTTATATTCCAACGGCAGTAGATGGTAATTAACTTATTTATATGCCTTATACTAATATCAACACCCACATAATAATCACAAATACACTACGAGTAAAAACTATATTACCGCCTAAGCCACGCCTAGGGTGCTTAGGCGCCGCCTAGGCACTAGGCGAAGGCCAACCGCCTCGCTTACGCCTACCGGCTTTTCCAACCTTGCCAGTGTCTATATAAACCAGAGGGTTTAGTCCGTAGAGGAAATCATAATCATACAGGCTAGACATCTAGGGTTTAGCCATTACAATCTCGAGGTAGGTCAACTCTTGTAACCACTATACTCATCAAAGTCAATCAAGCAGGACATAGGGTATTACCTCCATCAAGAGGGCCCGAACCTGGGTAAACATCGTGTCCCCTGCCTCCTGTTACCCTCGATCCTTAGACGCACAGTTCGGGACCCCCTACCCAAGATCTGCCGATTTTGACACCGACATTGGTGCTTTCATTGAGAGTTCCTCTGTGTCGTCGACGAAGGATTCGATGGCTCGTTCGATCATCCACAATGCTGCTGTTTCGGGGAAGATTTTCCCCGGGGCCAAATTTTCGTGTTTGGCGGCTTCGCGCCGCGGGCCAGCTCGGTCGGTCACCTCAAGCAGATCGATAGTTACTCTCCTGGTCATCAGACCAGTTTCGAGAACTTAAACTATGTTGCCGATATTGGAGGAGATTTGATCCTCGAAGGGTCCGCGACCCTGATTACCGCTCTGGCCTTAGATCCAGAGCAAGCCGTCAAGTCCGAAGACGGGAGTCTAGAGCCCGCCAGACTCTCTGCACTTATGGAGCTTGCAACCGGAGAAGCGACGGACACTCCGTCAGACTCTAAGTCCGAACTCTCGAGGTCTGTGCCGAGTGGGAACCACCAGGGGGCTCCAACTCCGGACGACCCCACGGACTCCCGCTTCTCTGTCCAACCCTCGCCTTCAGACGAGGCTCTAGACTTAATGCGATCACTTGCCATTGCGGAAGGATCGCTTCCGAATTATGCCCAGCCCAGACTAGGGGCTGAGAGCGGGGAATTTTACGTCCCACCCACCACCAACTTCATAGCCACTTTCAAGGATCTAACCGACATGCTGGATTACGCCTCCGAAGACATCGACGGTATGGATGATGAGGGCGGAGACGAACAAGGCCAAAACCCTCCATTTACCGGACCGTGGACGGCCACCTCCACATACGACGTGTACATGGTGGACACACCCAAAGAGGATGGCAATGATGGCAAAGAGAATCTGGTTGAGGACAAGCCTGCCGAAGCACCTCCAAAACATCGATGTTAGAGGCACCGCTCAAAATCGCGTCGCGAAAAAGATAACAATACCGGCACTGAAGAGAATAACACCCCGGAGAACTCCGAAGACCCTGAAGCCCCTATAGATCCAACATCCGAATAGGATGATTGGGAGGATGGGCAGGTAAATCCCGACGATCCTGTCGGGAACGAGGACTCGGAGGACAGTAATTACCTACCGATCTCCAATGAGGATGTGAGCCTCGGCGACAAAGATTTCATTGTGCCGGAGGAACCCCTCGAACAAGAGTGCTTTAAGCGCCGGCTAATTGCCACAGCAAGAAGCCTAGAAAAGAGGCAGCAATAGCTTCAAGCTGACAAGGATTTACTCAACGACAGATTGACTAATGTCCTGGCAGCCGAGGAATACGGCTTCGCACCCCCAAAGAGCTACCCGAAGCGCAAGCTACTGCCACAATTTAATGACGAGGCCCCGGAGCCCATACCACCCTCGCGTAATGCGACTGACGGGCCTGACCGACCACCACGTGGTCGGGGCAGAACAGCAACTCAAGTCGAACACCAGCCCATACCACCTTGCCGTAAAAGCAGAGAAACAACAACTCGGGGATACACATATGACCTACGATAGGACCTGGAAAATAGAGCAGGCCAGACCAGATCAATCTACGGATCGCGGGGGCGTGCACCGGCACGAGAAGACGGCTGTCAAGCCTGGCGCGACAAGCATAATCACGACCGGGCCGAAAACCGCATATAGACTTCATCCGAACTGCGTCGCGACATGGCCCGACACAAAGGCGCCGCACACCCCCTATGCTTCACCAATGAGGTAATGGAGCACCAGTTCCCAGAAGGGTTTAAACCCATAAACATCGAATCATATGATGGCACAACAGATTCCGCAGTATGGATTGAAGATTTTCTTCTCCACATTCAGATGGCACGCGGTGATGATCTACATGCGATCAAGTACCTCCCTCTAAAACTCAAGGGGCCAACACGGCAGTGGTTAAATAGCCTCCCAGAAAACTCTATTGGAAGCTGGGAAGACTTGGAGGACACCTTTAGAGATAACTTCCAAGGCACCTATATCCGGCCTTCAGATGCTGGTGACCTTAGTCATAATGTCCAGCGGCCCGGAGAGTCGGCCAGAAAATTTTGGACTAGGTTCCTCATTAAAAAGAACCAGATTGCCGATTATCCAGACGCCGAAGCCCTAGCAGCCTTTAAACATAGCATTCGCGACGAA
The DNA here is from genome assembly GCF_056163025.1 of Triticum urartu. Classification (NCBI taxonomy): domain Eukaryota; kingdom Viridiplantae; phylum Streptophyta; class Magnoliopsida; order Poales; family Poaceae; genus Triticum; species Triticum urartu. Next base: position 300,638,329 of record NC_141877.1, read on the forward strand.
TGGCTCACCCGACACCTCGGCCAAGAGAAGCCAAAGTCCATGGCAGCCCTGACGGCACCCATGACCCGCTTTTGCATGGGCGGAGATAGCTGGATCGCCCATAGCGGCAATAGTACAAGCAAACCTAGAACTTTCGAAGTCAGGAATAGCAACGGCAGGCCTCGAAGCAACAAACACAAGCTCCGAAGCAACAATGAAAATATCAAAGACACGCCGGTCAATGCCGGATGCAGTGGCTCCAAGTCCGGTCAGCGGAAGAAGCCATTCAAAAGAAACAGAGAGGGCTCATCCAGCTTGGACCGAATACTCGATCGACCCTGCCAGATTCATGGCACCCCCGCCAAGCCTGCCAATCATACCAACAGAAGTTGTTGGGTCTTTAAACAAGATGGTAGGTTAAATACCGAACATAAGGAGAAAGGGTCGCCCAGCGAGGACGACGACGAGGAGCCTCGTCCACCGAACACAGGGGGACAGAAGAAATTTCCCCCTGAAGTCAAAATGGTGAATATGATATACGTTACTCATATCCCCAAGAGGGAGCGCAAGCGTGCGCTAAGGGATGTCTACACGATAGAGCCAGATGCCCCAAAATTCAACCCATGGTCGCCCTTTCCGATCACCTTCGATCGCAAGGACCATCCGACTAGTATCCGTCACGGGGGTTCGGCCACACTGGTCCTCGATCCAATCATTGACGGATTCCACCTTACGTGAGTCCTCATGGATGGCAGCAGCAGTCTTAATCTACTCTATCAGGATACTGTCCGCAAAGTGGGTATTGATTCATCAAGAATCAAACCCACCAAAACTACCTTTAAAGGAGTCATACCTACTGTAGAGGCCCGTTGCACGAGCTCAATCACATTTGAAGTCGTCTTCGGCTCGCCGGACAACTTCCGCAGCGAAGACTTGATCTTCGACATCGTCCCTTTCTGCAGTGGCTATCATGCACTGCTCGAATGAACCACGCTCACTCACTTCAATGCGGCCCCGCACTATGCCTATCTAAAACTCAAGATGCCAGGACCACGCGGTGTCATAACAGTCAATGGAAACATGGAGTGCTCCCTCCGTACTGAGGAGCACACCGCGGCCCTCGTAGTAGAAGTCCAGCATGGCCTTATCAAGCCAAATACTACATTGGTAGTCAAGCCCCCGAACACTGTTAAACGCGTCCGGACCACCCTGCAGAGCGACGATCAAGACCGCCAGGAGCTCGATTAGCAGTTCGGCCTCCGTCTCAACCCCAACCGCATCACGGCATATGTACCACACGTACATAACTACGCGCTGAAGATACCATGGGCAAAGACGTAGGCATATTAAAAATAAAACCACAATATGGCTCGACCCTATGTGGACCCTCATATCATTTCTCTTTTCCTTATTCTTTTTTTTCAGGTTCCTTAAACCCACGACAACTTTTGATGGTACCAAGGGCACCGTTTCCAGCCCCTTTATGAGAAACCGATCGTTGATCCTCTTGAAGAATCACACACCAAGGAGCAACGCTGTGCAGATGTGCGACATAGTACCTAAAGGATCTTTAAAGATCGACTCTTCCTCTTTAGGACCCGTACACAACTTTCCCTGGTATTCGGCATGTAAAATAGCCTGGATGCTTGTCACATCATGTGTAAAAATACGTTTTGACATATCAATCAGACTATAATGGAAACAATCTTTCACCCAACGTACTCGATACTGGCTTATTCCCTAATATGTATTCCTTTTGTCTCGTCTGATTGCCATGTGCACCTTGGTACGACCTAAATCGCTAGGGGCTCCATCCGGCCACGCACATGTTTCAAAAATAAAATAAAGACTGAACACTTTTATAGTATAATTCGGCGTCCCAAATATAGCATTATATGCATAGGCTCACAATCATGTCTTTGGTCAATAGTTGGGTTGCCCAGCTCCTGTTTGTTACTACCTTACGTTCCACTTGTTTGGCTAAGGTAGTAAAGGGAGAACTACTGCGATTGTGTTTCTGGTTCATCCGGTTAAACACCTTAGTAGAGAAAGCCAAAAACTGACTGTCATGATGCGGCGAGAGCTGGTCAGCTATTCGGTGACTAAAGTATAAATCTCTTACGATTTTTCCGCATTGCGCGACAGGCCGGCCTTTACTCGGCCGTGCATCCACAACACCCAAGTTCGGATAATCGAACAATACTAGGGTTGCGCCTACACTCCCATTGTAAAACTCTTATGGTTACGTGAGAGCGATAAATCCATATAGTCCGATTGCCTAGTTCGCTGCACTAACACCTCCTTCATGGACCAAGTCGTTGGATCAAGTGTGTTTAGGTGCTATCCCAAACACCCCTGTACTACCTACGTGGGGGCTGAAGCCGATGACTGGCCAACTCTCAGATATAGTAAACGGCCGCACAGGAGGAAATATTTTCAAGTAAAACAAGAAATATATCATACATAAGCCTTGTTTCATAATACAGGACCGGACAACATAGATACAGTCATTCAAAAATGATGTCCTTCAAACACTCGCCCTCTACAATGCGGGATCCTTCTAGGACATCATCAAAATACCGCTCAAGCGTGCGGTGCTCTTTGCCTGCGGGCGGTCGCTGGGCTGCGAGCTTAACGGCATCCATATTCGCCCACTTCACTTTGACACGGGCGAAGGCCATCCGCGCACCTTCGATACAAACCGACCACTTCACGGCATCAAGTCGGGGGCAGGCACTGACCAGCCGCTTCACGAGCCCGAAGTAGCTGCTGGTATGGGTTCAACAGGCCACAGACGGATTATAAAATCCCTCATGGCCAATCTGGCCACCCTATGCAGTTCGGTCAACTTCTTTAGCTGACCGCTAAGGGGCACGGGATGCTCAGACGCAAGGTATTGCGACCAAAACAGCTTTTTTGTTGAGCTCCCTCTTCGGCTTGGAAGAACTTCGCGGCATCAGCAACACTCCGAGGCATGTCCGCAAACGGTCCTGGAGAACTCCAAATCCGGGTCAGTAAGATATATTTCCTTTTCACAAATTTGCTCAGCATGTTAAAGGCCTTACCTGCCACAATCTGCTTCGCCTCTTGGATCTCCCCGCAGGCATTTTGGGCTTCGGCTCGGGCCTCCTGTGCACTTTAGAGGGCCTTTGCAAGTTCGGATTTTTGATCCGCAATCTTGCACTCTAAGGACTCACATTTTCTTATAGCATCCTAGAGCTCTTGATGGACTTCCTCCACCCTTGGCTCATGTTTTAGGAAGGCGGCTCGTTCCTCCTTCGGCTCTTTCTTGGCCTCGGCCAGCGCGCTCTTAAGGGTCTCGACCTCAGATGCGTAATCTATGAGCGAAGTTATCACACTCATTCAGATGACAAATTATTGCTGATATTAATTCAGACTCATTTTCAGTATCACATACCTTGCTTTCCCTCTAACTTTTTCCTTAGCTCAGACGCTTCGGCGGCATGGGAAGCGGAGGCTTGCATTGCAGCCTATTTGATTCAAATAGATATGCAGGTTAATCTCCTGTACGAGTTATTAGATCCTCTGTTCGGCCTTTCTTTGCGAACACTGAACAAAGTCTCAGGGGCTACTATCTATACACATTCATTCTTCTTATATAGCTAAAAGGCATTATATTACATATCTCAAAGCCTCTCAGAAGGCTAGTGTAGGCCTCGTTCAATCCGCTTTTAGCGGACCAAACCCTTTCAACCACCGTACCCATAAGGGTACGATGTTCTTCCACAATGGTGGCACCCTGAAGCGCTTCCACCAGAGTATTCGGCGCCTCCGGAATGACAAAGGTCGTCAGTGGGATTGGCGCACCCCCTTCTTTCAAAGGAGGCTGCTCACCTAATTTCGAAACCATATGGGTCTCCGGAACAATGGCCGTTTCGGGGCTGAATTGGGCATGGCCCCCATCGCCAGTCTCCATGAGGGTCGGTCCTCCCATGTCTCCGACAGTAGTGGTATCGCCCTCTAGCGCCACCTCAACGGCTTCTTGCATCTCTCCCTGGCCCGGAAGGGTCCTTCGGGACAAGACTTCAGCATTATCCGTAGCTTTGGGGGAGGAGGCCGGCGAATTCCCCGAAGATGAGGATTGCTTGGGGAAGACGCGAGTCGGACTGTAGCACGCGATTCAGTATATTAAAATCACAAGATAGAAAACCAGATAGATATATACTACAAGTGCCTTTGGGGTACTTATGATCCGGTCAGGGGCTTCGGCCTGGGGCGCACTCATCAGCGTCCGATTCAGAGTCATCTGTGAGGGAGATTCTCCCTTTCTTGGATGCCTCCGCCTCCATAGCCGCGAAAGCCCCCCTTTTCTTCTCCCCCCCTTAAGGGGAGAATTACTCTCTTCCTCCTCCCCTTCGTCTTCGTCAGGGTAGGAGTGAGTCTCGGTTTCTTTGAACACTACGTCTGAAGCACCTTTACGACGGAGGCCACTTTTGGCCTCCATGCCCTTCTTATTGGTCTTCTTTTCCGGTGCCTAATATGACGCAGGAACCAGCATCTTCGATAATAGATGGATGGTTGGCTCTTTGGGTAGCGGAGCCGGACAATGAATCCACTCCTCCTTCTTCGTCCAGCCGTGTGGGAAGAATGGAAAGCTTAGTATGCCCCTTGGATTTACAAATAGTAAAGTTATCATGAAAACTTACGGGAGACGCTGTGTGAGTACAGTCGAGGCTGAGGTCATCGGTCGTGTTCGGCCACATCTTTTGGTTCTTGAACAACAACTTCCACATGTCTTCGTGCTTCGTGCCGAAGAACCGCTGCAGGGTCCGGGGACCGGCCGGGTCGAACTCCCACATGTGCTGAGTTCGGCCTTGGCAGGGGAGAATTCAGCGAAAGAACATTACCTGGATCCCAGATGCAAGGTTGGTATTCTTGTTTACCATACTCTTGAAGCGCTTCTGCAGCATCGTCACCTCATCGGATGACGCCCAGTCCAGGCCCTTGTTGAGCTAGGATGTCAGCCGTAGTGGAGGCCCGGACTTGAACTCAGGAGGAGCGGCCCATGTGGAGTCACGGGGTTCTATGACGTAGGACTACCCCGGCTGCCACCCCTTCACGGTCTCCATGAAGGCACCTTTGGTCCAAGTGACATTGGGAAGCTTGCTCACCATGGCGCGCCGCACTCCGCTTGTTGACCGTCCACCACTTTTGGCTTCACATTGAAGACCTTGAGCCATAGGCCGAAGTGGGGAGGGATGCGGAGGAATGCCTCACACATGACGATGAACGCTGAAATGTTGAGAAAGGAATTCGGGGCTAGATCATGGAAATCTAGCCCGTAGTAAAACATAAGGCCATGGACTAAAGGATGGAGGGGAAACCCTAATCCGCAAAGGAAATGAGGAATAAACACTACTCTCTCATGGGGATGCAGAGTAGGGACGATCTGCTTCTTGTTCGGAAGTCGGTGAGTGATTTCCTTGGCTAAATACCCTACTTCCCGATGCTCCTGGATGTTCTCCTCCGTAACGGAGGAGGCCATCCACTTGCCCTGAGCACCAGATCCGGACATGGCTGGAGCGTTTGCCAGGGACGGAAGGAATTGAACTCGGGCGCTGGAGCTCAATGGCAGATGGGTTGAGGAAGAAGAAGGTGTGGGGGTGAAAAGGCGGATTCTTATCTCCTTATAAGGCAGTGAATATCAAGCGCCCCCCACGAGCCTTAAAACTCGCCTATTCCCAAGGGGTCGTGCTTACGACACGGTTGGGTTACCCGAACCTGTATTGATGAGAATCCCGTAATAAGGGGACACGATCTCTGTTTTGACAAGACGTGTCAATGAGGACCGCGCCTCGAAATATGAAGCGGGAGGCTAAAAACGGTCCAAAATAATAATAATAAAGCAAGAACATAATGTCTCACCGAAAAAGCTGTTCATGGACACGACTTATTTAGTTTAAAGTGTTTTGCCCTTGTGGTTCAGGGTTGTGACTGTTATACAGAGCCGAACATAGTTCTTTTTACCAACTACTTTGGAGTATTTGGAGGAGGAACCCGCCTTGCAATGCCGAAGACAATCTGCATGTTGGACACATCGTCATTGAAGCCTGGTTCAGGGGCTACTGAGGGAGTCCTGGATTAGGGGGTCCCCGGGCGTCCGGGCTATGTGATATGGGCCGGACTAATGGGCCAAGAAGATACAAGATAGAAGGCCTCCCCCCCTGTCCGGATGGAACTCTCCTTTGCGTGGATAGCAAGCTTGGCGTTCGGATATGAAGATTCCTTTCTCTGTAAACCGACTCTGTACAACCCTAGCCCCCTTGGGTGTCTATATAAACCGGAGGGTTTAGTCCTTAGAGGAAACCATAATCATATAGGCTAGACATCTACGGTTTAGCCATTACGATCTCGAGGTAGATCAACTCTTGTAACCTGTTGGGGAACGCAGTAATTTCAAAAAAATTCCTACACACACGCAAGATCATGGTGATGCATAGCAACGAGAGGGGAGAGTATCGTCTATGTACCCTCATAGACCGTAAGCGGAAGCGTTATGACAACGCGGTTGATGTAGTCGTACGTCTTCATGATCGACCGATCTAGCACCAAAGATACGGCACGTCTGCGATCTGCACACGTTCAGCTCGGGGACGTCCTGCGAACTCATGATCCAGTAGAGCTTCGAGGGAGAGTTTTGTCAGCATGACGGCGTGATGATGGTGATGATGATGCTACCGGAACAGGGCTTCGCCTAAGCACCGCTACGATATGACTGAGGTGGATTATGGTGGAGGAGGGCACCGCACACGGCTAAAAGATCAATCATCAACTTGTGTGTCCATGGGGTGCCCCCTCCCCCATATATAAAGGAGTGGAGGAGGGGGACGAGGCCGGACTCATAGGCGCGCCCCAAGGGGAGTCCTACTCCCACCAGGAGTAGGATTCCACCCCTTCCGTGAGTAGGATTAGGAGGGAAGGAAGGAGAAGAGAGGGGAAAGAAACAAGGGGGGCGCCGCCCCCCTTCGTAGTCCAATTTGGACTAGAGGGGGAGGGGCGCGTGGCCTGCCCTGGCCACCCCTTCCTCTCTCCACCAAGGCCCATGAGGCCCATTACACTCCCTGGGGGGTTCCGGTAACCCCCTGGTACTCCGGTATTCATCCAAACTTACTCGGAACCCTTCCGATGTACAAACATAGTCATCCAATATATCAATCTTTATGTCTCGACCATTTAGAGACTCCTCGTCATGTCCATGATCAAATCCAGGACTCCGAACTATCTTCGGTACATCAAAACACATAAACTCGTAATATCGATCGTCACCGAACGTTAAAGCGTGCGGACCCTACGGGTTCGAGAACTATGTAGACATGACCGCGACATGTCTCCAGCCAATAACCAATAGCGGAACCTGGATGCTCATATTGGCTCCTACATATCCTACGAAGATCTTTATCGGTCAAACCGCATAACGGTATACGTTGTTCCCTTTGTCATCGGTATGTCACTTGCCCGAGATTCGACCGTCGGTATCTCAATACCTAGTTCAATCTCGTTACCGGTAAGTCTCTTTACTTGTTCCGTAATGCTACATCTCATAACTAACTCATTAACTACATTGCTTGCAAGGCTTATAGTGATGTACATTACCGAGAGGGCCCAGAGATACCTCTCCGACAATCGGAGTGACAAATCCTAATCTTGATCTGTGCCAACTCAACAAACACCATCGAAGACACCTGTAGAGCACCTTTATAATCACCCAGTTGCGTAGTGACGTTTGGTAACACACAAAGTGTTGCTCCTGTATTCGGGAATTGCATGATCTCATAGTCATAGGAACATGTATAGTTATGAAGAAAGGAATAGCAAAAAACTAAATGATCATCGTGCTAAGCTAACAGATGGGTCAAGTCAATCACATCATTCTCTAATGATGTGATCCCGTTAATCAAATGACAACTTATGTATATGGTTAGGAAACATAACCATCTTTGATTCAACAAGCTAGTGAAGTAGAGGCAAACTAGTGACACTCTGTTTGTCTATGTATTCACACATGTAATAAGTTTCTGGTTAATACAATTCTAGCATGAATAATAAACATTTATCATGATATAAGGAAATATAAATAACAACTTTATTATTGCCTATAGGGCATATTTCCTTCAGTCTCCCACTTGTGCTAGAGTCAATAATCTAGATTACATTGTAATGATTCTAACACCCATGGAGTCTTGGTGCTGATCATGTTTTGCTCGTGAGAGAGGCTTAGTCAACGGGTCTGCAACATTCAGATCCTTATGTGTCTTGCAAATCTCTATGGCTCCCTCCTTGACTTGATCGCGGATGGAATTGAAGCGTCTCTTGATGTGCTTGGTTCTCTTGTGAAATCTGGATTCCTTTGCCAAGGCAATTGCACTAGTATTGTCACAAAAGATTTTCATTGGACCCTATGCACTAGGTCTGACACCTAGATCGGATATGAACTCCTTCATCCAGACTCCTTCATTTGCTGCTTCCGAAGCAGCTATGTATTCCGCTTCACACGTAGATCCCGCCACGACGCTCTGTTTGGAACTGCACCAACTGACAGCTCCACCATTTAATAAAAACACGTATCTGGTTCGTGACTTAGAGTCATCCGGATCAGTGTCAGAGCTTGCATTGACGTAACCGTTTACGACGAGCTCTTTGTCACCTCCATATACGAGAAACATATCCTTAGTCCTTTTCAGGTATTTCAAGATGTTCTTGACCATTGTCCAGTGATCCACTCCTGGATTACTTTGGTACCTCCCTGCTAAACTTATAGCAAGGCACACATCAGGTCTGGTACACAACATTTCATACATGATAGAGCCTATGGCTGAAGCATAGGGAACACCTTTCATTTTCTCTCTATCTTCTGCAGTGGTCGGGAATTGAGTCCGACTCAACTTCACACCTTGTAATACAGGCAAGAACCCTTTCTTTGCCTGATCCATTTTGAACTTCTTCAAAACTTTATCAAAGTATGTGCTTTGTGAAAGTCTAATCAAGCGTCTTGATCTATCTCTATAGATCTTGATGCCCAATATATAAGCAGCTTCACTGAGGTCTTTCACTAAAAAATTCTTATTCAAGTATCCTTTTATGCTATTCAGAAATTCAGTATCATTTCCGATCAACAATATGTCATCTACATATAATATCAGAAATGCTACGGAGCTCCCACTCACTTTCTTGTAAATACAGGCTTCTCCAAAAGTCTGTATAAAACCATATGCTTTGATCACACTATCAAAGTGTATATTCCAACTCGGAGAGGCTTGCACCAGTCCATAAATGGATCGCTGGAGCTTGCACACTTCGTTAGCACCTTTTGGATCGACAAAACCTTCTGGTTGCATCATATACAACTCTTCTTTAAGATATCCCTTAAGGAATGTAGTTTTGACATCCATTTGCCAAATTTCATAATCATAAAATGCGGCAATTGCTAACATGATTCAGATGGACTTAAGCATCGCTACGGGTGAGAAGGTCTCATCGTAGTCAACTCCTTGAACTTGTCGAAAACCTTCCGCAACAAGTTGAGCTTTGTAGACAGTAACATTACCGTCAGCGTCAGTCTTCTTCTTGAAGATCCATTTTTTTTCTATGGCCTGCCGATCATCGAGCAAGTCAACCAAAGTCCATACTTTGTTCTCATACATGGATCACATCTCAGATTTCATGGCTTCAAGCCATTTTGCGGAATCTGGGCTCATCATCGCTTCCTCATAGTTCGTAGGTTCGTCATGGTCAAGTAACATGACTTCCAGAACAGGATTACCGTACCACTCTGGTGCGGATCTTACTTTGGTTGACCTACGAGGTTCGGTAGTAACTTGATCAGAAGTTTCATGATCATCATCATTAGCTTCCTCACTTAGTGGTGTAGGAATCACTGGAACTGATTTCAGTGATGAACTACTTTCCAATAAGGGAGAAGGTACAGTTACCTCGTCAAGTTCTACTTTCCTCCCACTCAATTCTTTAGAGAGAAACTCCTTCTCTAGAAAGGATCCATTCTTAGCAACGAATATCTTGCCTTTGGAGCTGTGATAGAAGGTGTACTCAACAGTCTCCTTTGGGTATCCTATGAAGACACATTTCTCCGATTTGGGTTCAAGCTTATCAGGATGAAGCTTTTTCACATAAGCATCCCAGCCCCAAACTTTAAGAAACGACAACTTGGGTTTCTTGCCAAACCACAGTTCATAAGGTGTCGTCTCGACGGATTTAGATGTTGCCCTATTTAACATGAATGCAGTTGTCTCTAAAGCGTAACCCCAAAATGATAGCGGTAAATCAGTGAGAGACATCATAGATCGCACCATATCTAGTAAAGTACGATTACGACGTTCGGACACACCATTACGCTGTGGTGTTCCAGGTGGAGTGAGTTGTGAAACTATTCCATATTGTTTCAAATGAAGTCCAAACTCATAACTCAAATATTCACCTCCATGATCAGATCGTAGAAACCTGATTTTCTGGTTACAATGATTTTCCACTTCACTCTGAAATTCTTTGAACTTTTCAAATGTTTCAGACTTATGTTTCATCAAGTAGATATACTCGTATAAATCATCTGTGACGGTCAGAAAATAACGATATTCGTCGCGAGCTTCAATGTTCATTGGACCACATACATTAGTATGTATGATTTCCATTAACTCTGTTGCTCGCTCCATTGTTTCGGAGAATGGAGTTTTAGTCATCTTGCCCAGGAGGCATGGTTTTCATGTACCAAGTGATTCATAATCATGTGATTCCAAAAGTCCACCAGAATGGAGTTTCTTCATGCGCTTTACACCAATATGACCTAAACGGCAGTGCCACAAATAAGTTGCACTATCATTATCAACTCTACATCTTTTGGCCTCAATACTATGAACATGTGTATCACTACTATCAAGTTAGTAAAAACAGACCACTCATCAAGGGTGCATGACCATAAAAGATATTACTCATATAAATAGAACAACCATTATTCACTGATTTAAATGAATAACCGTCTCACATCAAACAATATCGTTCATGCTCAATGCTGGCACCAAAGCACCGTCATGATCTCCATCGCCAAAGCACCGTCATGATCACCATCATTACCGGCTTGACACCTTGATCTCCATCGAAGCATCGTTGTTGTCTCGCCAACTATTGCTTCTACGACTATCGCTACCGCTTAGTGATAAAGTAAAGCAATTACATGGCGATTGCATTTCATACAATAAAGTGACAACCATATGGCTCCTGCCAGTTGCCGATAAATGTGTTACAAAACATGATCATCTCATACAATAAAAATTTAGCATCATGTCTTGACCATATCACATCACAACATGCCCTGCAAAAACAAGTTACATGTCCTCTACTTTGTTGTTGGAAGTTTTACGTGGCTGGTACGGGCTGAGCAAGAACCGTTCTTACCTACGCATCAAAAACCACAACGCGGTATAGTGATTGCTTTTTGATCTTCAGAAAGAACCCTGTTCATTGAATCCGATTCAACTAAAGCTGGAGAAACAGACACCCACTAGCCACCTGTGTGCGAAGCATGTCGGTAGAACCAGTCTCACGTAAGCGTACGTGTAATGTCGGTCTGGGCCGCTTCATCCAACAATGCCGCTGAATCAAGAATCAACTAGTGACGGCAAGCAATAAGTATATACCCACGCCCACAACTCCTTTGTGTTCTACTCGTGCATATAACATCTACACATAAACCTGGCTGAGATGCCACTGTTGGGGAACGCAGTAATTTCAAAAAAAATTCCTATGCACACGCAAGATCATGGTGATGCATAGCAACGAGAGGGGAGAGTATCGTCTATGTACCCTCGTAGACCGTAAGCGGAAGCGTTATGACAACGCGGTTGATGTAGTCGTATGTCTTCATGATCGACCGATCTAGCACCAAAGATACGACACCTCCGTGATCTGCACACGTTCAGCTCGGTGACGGCCTGCGAACTCATGATCCACCAGAGCTTCGAGGGAGAGTTTTGTCAGCACGATGGCATGATGATGGCGATGATGATGTGTAACACCCCGGATGTAATTTACCTAATATGTAATCCAACTCTTGCCGTTTCCGGCGCTAAGTTATTTTATTTTCTCGGGTTCGGGTTTTGTCTCCGTGTGTTGTTGTCGTTGTCATGCATCTCATATCATGTCATCATGTGCATTGCATTTGCATACGTGTTCGTCTCATGCATCCGAGCATCTTCCCCGTTGTCCGTTTTTCTTTTCGGCGCTCCTATCTCCTCCGGTGGTCATTTCTACCTTCTTTTCGTGTGTGGGGGTTAAACATTTCCGGATTGGACCGAGACTTTCCAAGCGGCCTTGGTTTACTACCGATAGACCGCCTGTCAACTTTCGTACCATTTGGACTTCGTTTGATGCTCCAACGGTTAACCGAGGGACCGAGAAGGCCTCGTGTGTATTGCAGCCCAACACCCCTCCAATTTGGCCCAAAACCCACCAAAACCCTCTCCATCATCTAAAGCGTTCAATCACGATCGCGTGGCCGAAAACCGCACCTCATTTGGACTCTCCTAGCTCCCTCTATGCCTATATATAGCCCCTCCTCTGAAATCCCGGATTCCCCTCGTCTCAAACCCAAAAAAAATCTACCGCGCCGCGCCGGACACGTCCGTGCCGGCCAGACAAGCCACCGCCGCCGCCCGCGGCGAACCAGGGCATGCCACGTGGCGGCTCCTGCCCCCCCCGCCGCCGAGGCCCACCGGCCCGAAGCCGGCCCTCTCCCCCCACCAACCGGGCCGCGCCCGCGCCCGCTAGCGCCGCCGCCTACTTCGGCGTCGGTCGCCCGACGCCGCCGCATCCTCCGCCGCGGTTCCTCAACACCGGCGCGCCGCCCCGCCCCGCGCACCTCGCCGCCCGCCGCCACATCGCCGTCTTCCGCCGCGGCCGAGCCCCGCCTCCGCCGTCCACCTCGTCGCCGGTGGAAGTCCGGCCATCGCCCCGCTCCGGCCACTTCTTCCTCGCCCGCTGCCGCCATCTACAGGGACCCCAGCGAGTCTCCGGCGAGATCCGCCGCCGCCTCGGGAGACGTGCCCCGGATCCAGATATGAAACCTAGGGTTGACTCCTTTTTTCCCCCTAAGTCTGCAGATTATATTGCCATGTTCATCGTGCCGTAACTTTGCATCCGTAGATCCGTTTTGGGCGTGTAGCATAGCAAAATGTTCGCCTCAGAGAGCACATCATTTCATCTCATTGCATCATTTTCATTTGAGTTCATATTGATGCCCGAAATGCTGTTGGAAGAGTGCTATTTGAGTTAGTTGTCAGATCTGCTGCTCCAAATAGCTATTTGTCATTTTTGCCATGTTTATTGTGTGCATGATATGCCCCTGAGCCCTACATGTGTTTTGTTGTATGCTTTGCCATCTTTCCAGAGGTGATATCCATGTATTTTTGTGATGTGTGTGGTGACTAGCACAAGCTTGCAAAGTGGTGCATTCGTTAACGCTGATTTCAGGGACTTAGCAATTCCACTAAGTCCTTGATCTGTTTGTGTCAATATGCCATATGTTCATGTTGTTTCCTAGTGATATGTGCCTCTTTTGAGGATGATCAGTAAGGATGATTTGTTAATCTTGTAGTGCTCTATCCATCCAAGTCTTTTTTTGCAATTTTGGAGAACCCTAGCTTGAGTCAATCGAGCTCTACTTTTGCTATTTCGTGAATCTGGGCAGATTGTCTACTTGTTAGCGATTTTGCCGAGGATGTTGTAGTTGATCCGTGCATGCTATGTTATTGTTCTTGCCATGTCTAGCTTGTAAAATGTGTATTCTTGATGGGTGTATGCTTAGTTTGTCGTGCCTTTCTCTGTAGTGAGTGCATCGAGCTCGTAAACATGCCTACTTGATATCTGATTTGCATGCTCCAGTTTTTCACTAAGTCTGTGATCTGATTATGTTTTTGCCATGTTCACATGCTTGCAATTGTATTTTGTGATCCCTTTTGGCTCAAGGTCACTAAGGGACTTTTGTTAACCTCTTTGAGGATCTCCATTTCATGCCTTGATTTGACATGTTAAGTTCCTATAGCATATAGTTTTATTGCTCCAAAGTGTGCTACCTGATCTGAAATTCCAGACTAGTGTTAATTTCACTAAGTCTGAAACCTGTTTATCAATTGCACTTTTGCCATGCTTGTTTGAACCTGTTAATGGATGAATTGGCCGTAGCTCAGTGTTCCTATTTTGTCAAGAATCATGAATGGATCCCTGCCATGTATTTTGTTGCCATGTTTGAGTGTTGTAGCATAATTATCTTGTTGCATTTAGATGGCTACTTGTTGTTTATCGCAGACTGGTGGCATATTTGTTTTGCTCGCCATTTCCAAACCGTGCATCCGATTCCGGTGATCTTTATATCGATTTCAACCGAAATCACCTCAACTTTCCAGTGGCACTCTTGGATTTCCATGTTGAGGCCATGTTCATTCATTCTTTGTCAAATCTTGCATATGCATCACATATCGCATCCCGCATAGCATACCATGTTTGCATCATGTTGTTTGAGCTTTTCACGTGGTTGATTGCGTTCCTCTTGCTTGTTTGTATTGTTTGGGTAGAGCCGGGAGACGAGTTCGCTAACAAGGAGCCCGTTGAGTTTGCTTTCGAGGATCCAGTCAACTCTGACTACTTTGCAGGCAAGATGATCATACCCTCGAAATCACTTCTATCTTTGCTTTGCTAGATGCTCGCTCTTTTGCTATGCCTATGCTACGATGCCTACCACTTGCTTATCATGCCTCCCAAATTGCCATGTCAAACCTCTAACCCACCATGTCCTAGCAAACCGTTGATTGGCTATGTTGCCGCTTTGCTCAGCCCTTCTTATAGCGTTGCTAGTTGCAGGTGAAGATTGGAGACCGTTCCTTGTTGGAACATTATTTTTTTACTTGTTGGGATATCATTATATTATCTTGTTATCTTAATGCATCTATATACTTGGTAAAGGGTGGAAGGCTCAGCCTCTTGCCTGGTGTTTTGTTCCACTCTTGCCGCCCTAGTTTTCGTCATATCGGTGTTATGTTCCCGGATTTTGCGTCCCATACGCGGTTGGGTAATAATGGGAACCCCTTGACAGTTCGCCTTGAATAAAACTCTTCCAGCAATGCCCAACTTTGGTTTTACCATTTGCCACCTAGCCTCTTTTTCCCTTGGGTTTCCGGAGCCCGAGGGTCATCTTATTTAAACCCCCCCGGGCCAGTGCTCCTCTGAGTGTTGGTCCAACCGAGCGATGTCCGGGGCTACCAGGGGCAACTCTGGGCTAGCCTACCCGACGTCTGGCTCATCTGAGTGTGCCCTGAGAATGAGATATGTGCATCTCCTATCGGGATTTGTCGGCACATTCAGGCGGTGTTGCTGGACTTGTTTTGTCTTTGTCGAAGTGTCTTGTAGAACCGGGATGCCAAGTCTGATCGGAATGTCTCGGGAGAAGGTATATCCTTCGTTGACCATGAGAGCTTGTCATGGGCTAAGTTGGGACTCCCCTGCTGGGATATGAACTTTCGAAAGCCGTGCCCGCGGTTATGGGCAGATGGGAATTTGTTAATGTCCGGTTGTAGATAACTTGAACCTTAACTTAATTAAAATGAATCAACTGTGTGTGTTATCGTGATGGTCTCTTCTCGGCGGAGTCCGGGAAGTGAACACGGTGTTGGAGTAATGTTTGCGCAGGTTGTTCTCTAGTTTCTCGCTCGCGCTTCGCCTCCTCTTCTCGCTCTCTTTTGCGAATAAGTTAGCCACCATACTTGCTAGTCACTTGCTGCAGCTCCACATATTTACCTTACCTTGTCTATAAGCTTAAATAGTCTTGATCGCGAGGGTGCGAGATTGCTGAGTCCCTGTGGCTCACAGATTACTATTACACCAGATGCAGGGCCCGATGATTCCGCTCCAGGTGACGCACTTGAGCTCAAGTGGGAGTTCGACGAAGACTCTCAACGTTACTATGTTTCCTTTCCTGATGATCAGTAGTGGTGCCCAGTTGGGGGTGATTGGGACCGTGTCGCATGTTGGGTTATCTTTTATTTTGGCGCCGTAGTCAGGCCATGAGTGTTTGGTTGATGTAATGTTATTTATGTACTTGATTGATGTGGCGAGTGTAAGCCAACTATGTTATCTCCCCTTTATTATTTATATTACATGGGATGATGTGAAGATTGCCTAACTTGCGACATATGCCTTCAATTTATGTCTCTAAGTCGTGCCTCGACACGTGGGAGCTATAGTCGCATCGAGGGTGTTACAAGTTGGTAATCAGAGCCTTCCCCGACCTTAGGAGCCCCATTGCTTGATCGTTATTAGCAGCCGAGTTGTGTCTAGAAAAATGTTTTGAGTCATTTAGGAATTATATGTCGGAGAGTTTAGGAATTCTTTTACTTCCCAGTCTCCTCATCGCTCTGGTAAGGCATCCTGACGTAGAGTTTTGACTCTTCTCTTCTCAAATTTCACTAAAAAAAATTTAGGATCACGCGGGTATCTTGGAATCGTTCCGATGGTTTTATGATGAGAACATTGTCTTGGTGCCTCCTGTCAGGGGTTTAGTGGAAGTGTCCCGGGGAGTTGAGCTCTGAGGTGTTGTCGTCATAATTTTATCATTGCAGTTCTGGAATACCTGAGTTTAGTACGCCGACATCGAAAATCTCTTTTATGTAGTTCGTTGGTGAGATAACCTCGACGCCACCCAGTACTGGGGCGGGAGTTCGGGAGTATCGCCATAACTTGTATAACGGATGTTTTTCGAAGGTTGAGGTAGATGGTTTCCGAAGGTTTCTTGGTTATGTGTTGAAGGATGGATACAGCTGGATGTAGGATTTGCTAGTTTGGGTGAGATATTATGCTTCCCCTGTATCCCCAACACCTGATTGCATAACCGGAAAGGTTCAGGAGTTTCATAGGTGGGAATTCTAGTAGCTCTAGTTCTTCTTCCACGGATATTGGTTTGAGATTGGGATTTCTTACCGATTATTCGTTCTTGATCCGTACCTTGTTGATTTATTTCTCTACCTTAATTCTAAGTGGCTTCTCAATTTATGGATATGTGACCATTTCAAGAGGAATGCATTCGTTCATTGTGTTTGGATGTGAAGACTATATGTTGCAATTTTCATTCCGTTGGATTCAGCTTCAATATTTACCTATCAATGTGCTAATGGATGTCAGCCTCTTCAGGATGGCTCCTCCAACGCGCACGACTCCGAATCCTGACCCGCCACAACCTCCCCCTCCTCCGGAGGCATGGCAAGCTGTGATGGCCGCAACCAATGCAAACACACAGTTGATCATGCGAATTCTCCAAGAGCGCAATCAAGGCAACCAAGGGAACCATGGCAACAATCAAAATCACTTTGCTACACTCAACCAGTTCCTTGCTAATGGGCCAAAGACTTTCAGCAATTGTGTTGAGGCAACCGATGCTGACGATTGGCTAGTGGATCTATGCAAGCATTTCGAGTGCAGTAACGTCAGGCCTGAGGACTTTGTCAAGTTCGCTTCCTTCCAACTCAAAGATCAAGCTGCAGAATGGTTCCAGCAGTACAAGGATTCCAGAGGTGGACGTGTTATCACTTGGGATGAATTTCGTCAAGATTTCCGAGCTCATCATATTCCCCAGAGCGTGGTTGAAAGCAAGCGTGAGGAATTCCGCAACCTGAAGTAAGGTTCTTTGTCTGTCTATGACTACAACAAGTTGTTTCAGAAGCTCGCCCGCTTTGCGAAGCAGGACATACCTGATGAGAAGAGCATGATATATCAGTTCAGGGGTGGTCTCAGAGAAGAAATTCAGCTGGCTCTTGTTCTCTTTGAGCCCTTGAGGTACGATGAGTTCTACAACATGGCATTGAAGCAAGAGGCTGCTCAATTGAGGTGTGATGCTTCCAAGAAGCGAGTTAGAGATGTTACTCCTTCTTCCTCTACTCAAGTGGCCAAGCAGCAGAAGTATTGGCTTCCTCCTCCTCCGTTCCGTCAGCCGTATCAGCAGAAGAGCAAAGGTGGTAGTGGTTCTTCCCACCCACCCAACCCTGGCTTTCAGAACAAGACTTCGTCTCAAGCTCCAAGATCGAGTGCTTCGTATCACCGTCCGCTTTCAGAGGTCACGTGCAACAAGTGCCAACAGAAGGGTCACTATGCCAACAAGTGTCTCAACCAGAGGCGTCTTCCTCCTCCTCCTCCTGTCAGATCGGCAAGTACAGCTGTGGTCAAGCATAACCCCAAGCATGCCAAGGTCAATTTGATGAATGCAGCTCAGGCAGAGGATTCATCAGATGTCATCATGGGTAACCTTCCTGTTAACGATGTTCCCGTAGAAGTTCTTTTTGATACTGGTGCATCTCATTGTTTCATCTCGAAGCCTTTTGCATCTAGGCATGAGTTGACTTCCCAAGTTATGCATAAACCGTTAGCAGTTGTCTCTCCGGGTAGATGTTTGCTCGCTAACCACGAGATTCCGGATATTTCTATCATGATGGGTGATTTCAAGTTTCTGGCTTCTCCAATGGTTCTTGGTAACTCGGATATTGATCTTATTCTCGGAATGGATTGGCTTTCTAAGCACAAGGCTCAGCTTGATTGTGCAGCTAGGCAGATTCAATTGACTCATTCGTCTAAGGATGTAATTGTCTTTGCCGCTCGGGATAATACTATCCGTCTGTTTTCTCTCAATGAGAAGGGTGAACTAGATGCTATCTCGCAAATTCCAGTCGTTTGCGAATATCAAGACGTCTTTCTAGAAGAGCTTCCAGGAATGCCTCCGCACCGGCCAGTGGAATTCGTTATTGATCTTGAGCCTGGCACGGAACCTGTGTGCAAACGTCCTTACAAGCTCGGACCTGAAGAGTTGAAGGAGATGAAGAAGCAACTCGATATTCAAGGGAAAATGGGTGTCATCCGGCCTAGATCTTCTCCGTGGGGTTGTGGTGTTCTTTTTGTGAAGAAGAAGGATGGAACGGACCGACTTTATGTTGATTACCGTCCATTGAACAAGAAGACAATCAAGAACAAATACCCACTTCCTAACATCAATGAGCTGTTCGAACAACTCAAAGGTGCCCAAGTGTTTGCCAAGCTTGATCTCCGTATGGGTTATCATCAGATTCGAATCCGTGAGCAAGATATTCCCAAGACGGCTTTCAGGACAAGCTATGGTTCATATGAATACACTGTCATGTCTTTTGGCCTCGTCAACGCTCCTCCGACGTTCTCTCGCATGATGAACTTCATCTTCAACGCCTACACCAATGACTTCGTTTTGGTCTATCTCGACGACATTCTGGTTTTCTCGAAGAACAAGGAAGATCATGCCAAGCACTTGCGTTTGGTTCTTGATAAGCTCAGAGAACATCAGTTCTACGCCAAGTTCTCCAAGTGTGAATTTTGGCTCGATGAGGTTCTTTATCTTGGTCATATCATCTCTGCCAAGGGCATTGCCGTGAATCCTGAGAAGGTGTCTGCAATTGTGAATTGGGAACCTCCTCAGAACGTGAAGCAACTCCGTAGCTTCCTTGGTCTCGCAAGCTATTGCCGAAGATTCGTTGAAAACTTTTCTAAGATCGCGAAGCCTCTCTCAAATCTTCTTCAGAAGCACGTCAAGTACGTTTGGTCTCCGGAGTGTGACATTGCTTTCAACATTTTGAAAGAGAAATTGATCACTGCTCCAGTTCTCACTCTGCCTGATGAATCAAAGCCGTACGAGGTCTTTGCCTCTCTCCAAGGTCTTGGCGCAGTATTGATGCAAGAGAAGAAAGTTGTTGCTTATACCTCTCGCCAATTGAAGCCTAACGAGAAGAACTACCCCACTCATGATCTCGAGTTGGCGGCAGTTGTGCATGCTCTTTTGACTTGGAGACATCTTCTATTGGGAAGAAAAGTGGACATTTTCACTGATCACAAGAGTCTCAAGTACATCTTCACTCAGCCTAATCTCAACCTCAGGCAAACTCGATGGGTCTAAATGATTCAAGAGTATAATCCGAGTATTGACTATACTCCGGGCAAGGCCAATGTGATTGCTGACGCATTGAGCAGAAAAGCTTATTGCAACAGTCTGATTCTCAAGCCTTATCAACCCGAGCTTTGCGAAGCTTTCCGCAAACTTAATCTACAAGTTGTTCCTCAAGGTTTCCTCGCCAACCTTCAAGTCTCTCCTACCTTGGAAGACCAGATTCGCCAAGCCCAGCTTCTTGATGCTATGGTGAAAAAGGTGAAGATTGGGATTGCCAAGAGTCAACCCAAGTACAAGTGCTATCGCCTTGATGACAAGGATACTCTCTTCTTCGAGGATCGTATTGTTGTACCCAAAGGTGACCTCCGTAAAGTGATCATGAACGAGGCTCACAATTCTCTCCTCTCCATTCACCCTGGGAGCACGAAGATGTATCAGGACCTCAAGCAGGCTTATTGGTGGACTCGAATGAAGCGCGAGATCGCTCAATTCGTGAATGAATGTGATGTCTGCAGAAGAGTGAAGGCAGAACACCAAAGGCCAGCGGGTCTCCTCCAACCTCTTGCCATTCCAGAATGGAAGTTTGACCACATTGAAATGGACTTCCTTACTGGGTTTCCAAAGTCCAAGCGTGGCAATGATGCTATATCGTTGTCATCGACAAACTCACCAAAGTGGCTCATTTTCTACCTATCAAGGAGTCGATCACTGCAGCTCAATTGGCGGAACTCTATACCTCTCTATACAATTCTAGCGTGAATAATAAACATTTATCATGATATAAGGAAATATAAATAACTACTTTATTATTGCCTCTAGGGCATATTTCCTTCATAACCCATATACTCATTAAAGTCAATCAAGAAGGACGTAGGTTATCACCTCCATCAAGAGGGCCCGAACCTGGGTAAACATCATGTCCCTTGCCTCCTGTTACCCTCGATCCTTAGACACACAGTTTGGGACCCCCTACCTGAGATCTGCCGGTTTTGACACCAACATGGGAGCAAAAAGGGATTTGGTTCCTCACCTTCAAATCTCACAAGTCTGAATTGTGTTCTACGTAAACTCGCCAGAGCAACAGAATCCCATCACCACAACCACCAAACTACCCTCCTGCTACACCACCACCAGTACCAGTACCAAGCTCTCCTCTAGCAACGCACCACACCCCTCCCCATGTCATCTGCCCCATTCCCAGTCAACTCCGGCGGGATCTGTTCAGTGCGGCTGGTGGTGAATCGCTAGTCTACTTCGCCGAGGTCGGGTATCGGGATTGGGGTGGCGTTGGGTTTGGAGGTGAGAGTTGGGAGTTGAGATTCATCGATGGTGTTGTTCCACTCTTCTGATGCACTACAAAAAAATACACTTCTGTGATGATACGTGTTTGTCACAGTAGGTCACGTTTTCTGTCATGCATGTACATCCATGACAATTTTATGACAGAATCAAGATAGTCATACATGTGCTGCCGTAGAAGTGTTCCATGACATTACCAAAATTATCATCATGGAAGTGTCCACTTCCATGACGCTAAATCATGCATCATATAAGTGCTTTCGTCAAGGGTGACCGACACGTGGCATCCACCGTAACGGAACGCCGTTAAGTGCTACCTCTAGAGCACTGCGTTGGTTTTCCCCGAAGAGGAAGGGATGATGCAGCAAAGTAGCGTAAGTACTTCCGTCAGTTTTTGAGAACCAAGGTATCAATCCAGTAGCAGGCTATGCGCGACTCCCTCGTACATGCACAAAACAAATAAATCCCCGCAACCAAAGCGAATAGGGGGTGTCAATCCCTACACAATCACTTACGAGAGTGAGATCTGATAGATATGATAAGATAATATTTTTTGGTATTTTTGTGATAAAGATGCAAAGTAAAATAAAGGAAAAGTAAAATAAAGGCAAATTAAAAAAAAAGGAAATAACTAAGTAGTAGGAGATTAATATGATAAAGATAGACCCAGGGGCCATAGGTTTCACTAGTGGCTTCTCTCGAGAGCATAATTATTCTACGGTGGGTGAACAAATTATTGTTGAGCAATTGACAGAATTGAGCATAGTTATGAGAATATCTAGGTATGATCATGTACATAGGCATCACGTCCGAGACAAGTAGACCGACTCCTGCCTACATCTACTACTATAACTCCACTCATCGGCCGCTATCCAGCATGCATCTAGAGTATTAAGTTAAAAACAGAGTAACGCCTTAAGCTAGATGACATGATGTAAAGGGATAAACTCATGCAATATGATGAAAACCCCCATCTTGTTATCCTCGATGGCAACAATACAATACGTGCCTTGCTGCCCCTACTGTCACTGGGAAAGGACACCGCAAGATTGAACCCAAAGCTAAGCACTTCTCCCATTGCAAGAAAGATCAATCTAGTAGGCCAAACCAAACTGATAATTCAAAGAGACTTGCAAAGATAACCAATCATACATAAAAGAATTCAGAGAAGATTCAAATATTGTTCATAGATAGACTTGATCATAAACCCACAATTCATCGGTCTCAACAAACACACCGCAAAAAGAAGATTACATCAAATAGTTCTCCACAAGAGAGGGGGAGAACATTGTATTGAGATCCAGAAAGAGAGAAGAAGCCATCTAGCTAATAACTATGGACCCGTAGGTCTGAGGTAAACTACTCACACTTCATTGGAGGAGCTATGGTGTTGATGTAGAAGCCCTCCATGATCGATGCCCCCTCCGGCAGAGCTTCGGAACAGGCCCCAAGATGGGATCTCCTGGATACAGAAAGTTGCAGCGGTAGAATTAGTTTTTTTGCTCCGTATCTGATCATTTGGAGGTACGTAGGTATATATAGGAGGAAGGAGTACGTCGATGGAGCAACAGGGGGCCCACGAGGGTGGAGGGCATGCCTAGGGGGGGTAGGCGCGCCCCCCTACCTCGTGGCCTCCTCTTTTGTGTCTTGACATAGGGTCCAAGTCTCCCGGGTCTTGATTGTTGAGAAAATCACATTCCCGAAGGTTTCATTCTGTTTGGACTCCGTTTGATATTCCTTTTCTTCGAAACCCTAAAATAAGCAAAAAAAACAACAATTCTGGGCTGGGCCTCCGGTTAATAGGTTAGTCCCCAAAATAATATAAAAATGGAAAATAAAGCCCAATAATGTCCAAAACAGTAGATAGTATAGCATGGAGCAACCAAAAATTATAGATACGTTGGAGACGTATCAAGCATCCCCAAGCTTAATTCCTGCTCGTCCTCGAGTAGGTAAATGATAAAAACAGAATTTTTGATGCGGAGTGCTACTTGACATAATTTTAATGTAATTCTTCTTAATTGTGTTATGAATATTCAGATCCGAAAGATTCAAGACAAAAGTTTAATATTGACATAAAAAGAATAATACTTCAAGCATACTAACAAAGCAATTATGTCTTGTCAAAATAGCATGGCCAAAGAAAGTTATCCCTACAAAATCATATAGTCTGGCTATGCTCCATCTTCACCACACAAAATATTTAAATCATGCACAACCCCGATGACAAGCCAAGCAATTGTTTCATACTTTTGGTGTTCTCTAACATTTTCAATATTCATGAAATATATGAGCGTGAACCATGGACATAGCACTTATAGGTGGAATAGAATGGTGGTTGTGGAGAAGGCAAAAAGGGAGAAGATAGTCTCACATCAACTAGGCGTATCAACGGGCTATGGAGATGCCCATCAATAGATATCAATGTGAGTGAGTAGGGATTTCCATGAAACGGATGCACTAGAGATATAAGTATACGAAAGCTCAACAAAAGAAACAAAGTGGGTGTGCATCCAACTTGCTTGCTCATGAAGACCTAGGGCATTTTGAGGAAGCCCATCATTGTAATATACAAGCCAAGTTCTATAATGAAAAATTCCCACTAGTATATGAAAGTGATAACATGGGAGACTCTCTATCATGAATATCATGGTGCTACTTTGAAGCACAAGTGTGGTAAAAGGATAGTAACATTGTCCATTCTCTCTTTTTCTCTCATTTTTTATTTTGGCCTTTTCTCCTTTTTTATGGCCTCTTTTATTCGTCCGGAGTCTCATCCCGACTTGTGGGGGAATCATAGTCTCCATCATCCTTTCCTCACTGGGACAATGCTCTAATAATGATGATCATCACACTTTTATTTTTCTTACAAGTCAACAATTACAACTCGATACTTAGAACAAAATATGACTCTATATGAATGCCTCCGGCGGTGTACCGGAATATGCAACGACTCATGAGTGACATGTATGAAAGAATTATGAATGGTGGCTTTGCCACAAATACGATGTCGACTACATGATCATACTAAGCAATATGACAATGATGGAGTGTGTCATAATAAACGGAACGGTGGAAAGTTGCATGGCAATATATATCGGAATGGCTATGGAAATGCCATAATAGGTAGGTATATATGGTGGCTATTTTGAGGAAGGTATATGGTGGGTGTATGATACCGGCAAAAGGTGTGCGGTATTAGATAGGCTAGCAAAGGTGGAAGGGTGAGAGTGCGTATAATCCATGGACTCAACATTAGTCATAAAGAACTCATATACTTATTGCAAAAATCTACAAGTTATCAAAGCAAAGTATTACACGCATGCTCCTAGGAGGATAGATTGGTAGGAAAAGACCATCGCTCATCCCTGACCGCCACTCATAAGGAAGACAATCAAAAAATAAATCATGCTACGACTTCATCACATAAAGGTTCACCATACGTGCATGCTATGGGAATCACAAACTTGAACACAAGTATTCTTCAAATTCACAACTACTCTACTAGCACAACTTTAATATCACCATCTTCATATCTCAAAACAATTATCAAGCATCGAACTTCTCATAGTATTCAACACACTCATATGAAAGTTTTATTATTAATCTTGTATACCAAGCATATTAGGATTTTAAGCAAATTACCTTGCTATTTAAGACTCTCAAAATAATCTAAGTGAAGCATGAGAGATCAATAGTTTCTATAAAACAAATCCACCACCGTGCTCTAGAAGATATAAGAGAAATACTAGAGCAAAACTACATAGCTCAAAAGATATAAGCGAAGCACATAGAGTATTCTAACAAATTCCAAATCATGTATGGCTATCTCAAAAGGTGTGTACAGCAAGGATGATTGTGGTAAACTAAAAAGCAAAGACTCAAATAATACAAGACGCTCCAAGCAAAACACACATCATGTGGCGAATAAAAATATAGCTCCAAGTAAAGTTACCGATAGAAGTAGACGAAAGAGGGGATGCCTTCCGGGGCATCCCCAAGCTTTGGCTTTTAGGTGTCCTTAGATTATTTTGGTGGTGCCATGGGCATCCTCAAGCTTAGGTTATTGCCACTCCTTGTTCCATAATCCATCAAATCTTTACCCAAAACTTGAAAACTTCACAACACAAAACTTAAAGTAGAAAATCTCGTGAGCTCCGTTAGCGAAAGAAAAAAAACCACTTCAAAGTACTGTAATGAACTCATTATTTATTTATATTGGTGTTATAACTCCTGTATTACAGCTTATCTATGGTTTATAAACTATTTTACTAGCCATAGATTCATCAAAATAAGCAAACAACACATGAAAAACAGAATCTGTCAAAAACAGAACAGTCTGTAGTAATCTGTAGCTAGCGCAAGATCTGGAACCCCAAAAATTCTAAAATAAATTTCTGGATGTGAGGAATTTATCTATTAATCATTTTAAAAAATAATTAACTAAATATCACTTTCCAAATAAAAATGGCAGTAGTTCTCGTGAGCGCTAAAGTTTCTGTTTTTTACAGCAAGTGTAACAAGACTTTCCCCAAGTCTTCCCAACGGTTCTACTCGGAACAAACACTAATTAAACACAAAAAACACAAACAAAACAGAGGCTAGATAAATTATTGATTACTAAACAGGATCAAAAAGCAAGGAATACAAATAAAATTTGGTTGCCTCCCAACAAGCACTATCGTTTAACGCCCCTAGCTAGGCATAACAAGCAAGGATAGATCTAGGTATTGCTATCTTTGGTAGGCAATCCATAAGTGGCTCTCATAATAGATTCATAAGGTAATTTAATTTTCTTTCTAGTAAAGTGTTCCATGGCTTTCCTTAATGTAAATTGGAATCTAATATTTCCTTCCTTCATATCAATAATTGCACCAATCGTTCTAAGGAAAGGTGTACCAAGAATAATAGGACATGAAGGATTGCAATCTATGTCAAGAACAATAAAATCTACGGGCACATAATTACTATTTGCAACAATAAGAACATCATTAATTCTTCCCATATGTTTCTTAATAGTGGAATCCGCAAGGTGCAAGTTTAAAGAGCAATCATCAAAATAACAGAAACCTAACAAATCACACAAAGTTTTGGAATCGTGGAAACACTAGCACCCAAATCACATAAAGCATAGCATTCATGATCTTAGTTTTAATTTTAATAGTTGGTTCCCACTCATCATAAAGCTTTCTAGGGATAGAAACTTCCAATTCAAGACTTTCTTCATAAGATTGCATCAAGGCATCAACAATATGTTTAGTAAACGCTTTATTTTGACTATAAGCATGAGGAGAATTTAGCATGGATTGCAATAAGGAAATACAATCAGTCGAATAGCAATTTTCATAGTTTAATTCCTTCAAATCCATAATAGTGGTTTTAGCAACATCTAAGGTTTTAATTTCTTCAATCCCACCTTTATCAATTTTAGCATCAAGATCAAAAAATTCCGAATTCTTGGAACGCCTTCTAGGTAAAGGTGGATCATATTTAGTCCCATCATTATCAAGATTCATATTGCAAAACAAAGATTTAATAGGGGACACTTCAATAACTTTTAGATCTTCATCATTATTTTCATAGGAACTAGAAGAACACGCTCTTATAAAGGCATCTTTCTTAGCACGCATCCTAGTGATTCTTTCTTTGCACTCATCAATGGAAATTCTCATGGCCTTGAGAGACTCATTGATATCACGCTTAGGTGGAATAGATCTAAGTTTCAAAGAATCAACATCAAGAGAAATTCTATCAACGTTCCTAGCCAACTCATCAATCTTAAGCAATTTTTCTTCAATCAAAGCATTAGAACTCTTTTGTGAAGTAATAAATTCTTTAATATTAGATTAAAAATCAGAGGGCATCTTATTATAATTTCCATAGGAATTGTTGTAGGAATTACCATAATTATTAGACGAATTACTAGGATAAGGCCTAGGATTAAAATTTCCTCTATACGCGTTGTTACCAAAATTGTTCCTACCAACAAAATTCACATCCATAGATTTATTATTATTCTCAATCAAAGTAGACAAGGGCATCTCATTAGGATCAGAAGAAACACTCTTATTAGCAAATAATTTCATAAGTTCATCCATCTTTCCACTCAAAACATTAATTTCTTCTATCGCATGCACCTTTTTATTAGTAGATCTTTCAGTATGCCATTGAGAATAATTAACCATAATATTATCTAGGAGTTTATTAGCTTCTCCTAAAGTGATTTCCATAAAAGTGCCTCCTGCGGCCGAATCTAAAAGATTTCTAGAAGCAAAATTCAATCCGGCATAAAAATTTTGTATAATCATCCACAAATTCAAACCATGAGTAGGGAAATTACGTATCATTAGTTTCATTCTCTCCCAAGCTTGTGCAACATGTTCATGATCAAGTTGCTTAAAATTCATAATATCGTTTCCAAGAGAGATGATCTTAGTGGGAGGAAAATACTTAGAGATAAAAGCATCTTTGAATCAATACTATTTTTAGGCAAAGACGAAAACCAAGCTTTAGCACGATCTCTAAGTGAAAAAGGAAATAGCTTCAATTTAACAATATCATTATCGACATCTTTCTTCTTTTGCATATCACACAAATCAATGAAGCTATTTAGATGGTTAGCGGCATCTTCACTAGGAAGGCCGGAAAACGGATCTTTCATGACAAGATTCAGCAAAGCAGTATTAATTTCACATGATTCAGCATCGGTAAGAGGAGCAATCGGAGTGCTAATAAAATCATTGTTGTTGGTATTGGTGAAGTCACATAATTTAGTATTATCTTGAGCCATCGTGACAAGCAAGCAAACTAACACAAAAGTAAACAAAAAGCAAGCGGGCAAAAAGAGGCAAATTGAGAAAGAGAGGGAGGATAGAGAGAGAGAGAGGGCGAATAAAATGGCAAGGGTGAAGTGGGGGAGAGGAAAACGAGAGGCAAATGGAAAATAATGTAATGCGGGAGATAAGGGTATGTGATGGGTACTTGGTATGTTGACTTTTGTGTAGACCTCCCCGGCAACGGCGCCAGAAATCCTTCTTGCTATCTCTTGAGCACTGCGTTGGTTTTCCCCGAAGAGGAAGGGATGATGCAGCAAAGTAGCGTAAGTATTTCAAGCAGTTTTTGAGAACCAAGGTATCAATCCAGTAGGAGGCTATGCACGAGTCCCTCGCACCTGCACAAAACAAATAAATCCTCGCAACCGACGCGAATAGGGGGTGTCAATCCCTACACAGCCACTTACGAGAGTGAGATCTAATAGATATGATAAGATAATAATTTTGGTATTTTTGTGATAAGGATGCAAAGTAAAATAAAGGCAAAGTAAAAAGCAAAGGAAATAACTAAGTAGTAGGAGATTAATATGATAAAGATAGACCCAGAGGCCATAGGTTTCACTAGTGGCTTCTCTCGAGAGCATAAGTATTCTACAGTGGGTGAACAAATTACTGTTGAGCAATTGACAGAATTGAGCATAGTTATGAGAATATCTAGGTAAGATCATGTATATAGGAATCACGTCCGAGACAAGTAGACCAACTCCTTCCTGCATCTACTACTATTACTCCACTCATCGACCGCTATCCAGCATGCATCTAGAGTATTAAGTTAAAAACAGAGTAACGCCTTAAGCAAGATGACATGATGTAGAGGGATAAACTCATGCAATATGATGAAAACCCCCATCTTGTTATCCTCGATGGCAACAATACAATACGTGCCTTGCTGCCCCTACTGTCACTGGGAAAGGACACCGCAAGATTGAACCCAAAGCTAAGCACTTCTCCCATTGCAAGAAAGATCAATCTAGTAGGCCAAACCAAACTGATAATTCAAAGAGACTTGCAAAGATAACCAATCATACATAAAAGAATTCAGAGAAGATTCAAATATTGTTCATAGATAGACTTGATCATAAACCCACAATTCATCGGTCTCAACAAACACACCGCAAAAAGAAGATTACATTGAATAGTTTTCCACAAGAGAGGGGGAGGACATTGTATTGAGATCCAAAAAGAGAGAAGAAGCCATCTAACTAATAACTATGGACCCATAGGTCTGAGGTAAACTACCCACACTTCATCGGAGGGGCTATGGTGTTGATGTAGAAGCCCTCCGTGATCGATGCCCCCTCCGGCGGAGCTCCGGAACAGGCCCCAAGATGGGATCTCGTGGATACAGAAAGTTGCGGCGGTGGAATTAGGTTTTTTTGCTCCCTATCTGATCGTTTGGGGGTATGTAGGTATATATAGGAGGAAGGAGTATGTCGGTGGAGCAACAGGGGGCCCACGAGGGTGGAGGGCGCGCCTTGGGGGGGGGGGGGTAGGCGCGCCCCCTACCTCGTGGCCTCCTATTTTGTGTCTTGACGTAGGGTCCAAGTCTCCCGGGTCTTGTTTGTTGAGAAAATCACGTTCCCGAAGGTTTCATTCCATTTGGACTCCGTTTGATATTCCTTTTCTTCGAAACCCTAAAACAGGCAAAAACAACAATTCTAGGCTGGGCCTCCGGTTAATAGGTTAGTCCCAAAAATAATATAAAAGTGGAAAATAAATCCCAATAATGTCCAAAACAGTAGATAATATAGCATGGAGCAATCAAAAATTATAGATACGTTGGAGATGTATCATTAAGCTATCGGGTCCGGTTTTGGATCCGATAACCCGTTAACAGCCCGGACCAATGGGGATTTTCCACGTGTAAAATACTCATTGGCCAGAGGAAACATATGTTTGCTCACCGTTGGGACAGATGTCATCCACTCATTGGACAGGAGGCGCCTATGATACGTCGACCCGTGGCACGACCCAACAAAGGCCCATTCCAGTGAAAAGGCCGGCCCAGCTAAAGGCCCACCATGTTTTTTCAGGCACTAGTGGGCTGGCCCATTAACAACCTGCCATGTTTTGGGCCAAATTGCGGCGCATATCAGATCAAGACCGTTAACAGGACACTGTTCTTTTGGGCCCATTCTAAGATAGGTTTGTATTTCATCCTGTTAAATGCATGTTTACCAGTTCGGCCCG
The DNA here is from genome assembly GCF_056163025.1 of Triticum urartu. Lineage (NCBI taxonomy): Eukaryota > Viridiplantae > Streptophyta > Magnoliopsida > Poales > Poaceae > Triticum > Triticum urartu. Next base: position 300,668,602 of record NC_141877.1, read on the forward strand.
ATAATAGTTTTGGCCTGTGAGAGGCCTGTGGTGCATCTGGGACGTTGTCGGCCCGATTTAACTTTAGGCCATTTAACGGCCCATGCATACACCGGGCTATATCTTGTCCGAAGTAACTTTAGGCCTCTTAACGGCCCGTAGTCTTCGTGGATAAATTTCAGCCCAATTGGCCTACTAGCCTGTTAATCGCTTGTGTAACAGTTGGGCCTAATTACAACCCGCGTTGAATACGACCTACTTACAGCCCATCTGATAATGGCCCGTGACACTTTTAGTCCTATGGCCCGCGTAGATAACGGCCTACTTAAAGCCCATAATTTTATTGGGCCAAACGGGCCCGAGATATATTTTGGCATGTTAACTGCTCGTCCTATTTGGGCCTTAGGCAGTTTCGGCCTGTATTGGCCCGTGAATTTTTTGGCCGAACGCTACCCCAATCTAGGTTTTAGCCTGTTACAAGCCCATTGTAATCTCTAGCCCAGCTGGCCAGAACTTTACTCGGCATGTTAAAGGCGGGAAACAACCATAAGGTTTAGACCTGCTAATGGCCCAAGATGATTATAGGCCCACGTTTTGGCCATATGAGTAACGGGTCGACCTGAACACCGACAACACGGAGATCCACTGAACCTTCCGGCCTAAATTACAGCATACCGACCAAGAATAAACGACTATACAACAAAGAAATTACAACATATTACATCCCCTCGGCATCAAAGTTCGCCGCCAGTGATAATAAAGGGCAACCAGCCAGCAGATTACATAAACTGGGCAGGTCGCCACCAGTGGAAGTTAACAGGCAGACAAAATAATAGACAGAACCGGCAGCACTTCAGCACAGTTGAAGAAAGGTTAGCCCAGCCCAGCAGTTGCAGCGCAAGCAACTTAGCAACCTGATGAGACTGTGCTTCTTTGGCGCTCATATCCACCAACTTAAGCTGCATAGCATCAATAAACGTCCTGTACTTACGGTTAATCTTGCATAGAGATTGCGGTTCCAATCGTATTTGAGCGAAAGCATGTATCTCTGCTTGAATTTCAGACTGAAGAAGTCGAATAGATTCAGGCGGCGACTTCATCGAGCTTGTGTCACTGAGTAAGTTTGACACTACATCAAGATGTGACTTCGTGGTTGTATCCCTACCCTCAATATGTTTTGCCTTCTCCTCTAGAATATGTGTTAGAGGGACAAACAATGGGTTCGTCTCACTATCATTGTGGCAGTTCTTCCTAGCAGCAGTGTTGTCACCCTGAAAGAGAAACAAGTAGGTAGATAACAGGTTTTGCATGTATAAGCATCAGCGCTGTCAGTTCATCTCATTTCTTTGTCAGAAATAAAGAGACATGGTTTAAAATAGCATTAACATAATAGGCATTATTCATAGTTAAGACCGCAGCAAATGGCATTGTGCAGGAGCGGCCAGCTTCACCAGACCACTGGATTACAGATCAAGAACACAAGCATAGATGTAGTTCTAAACAACGTATAAGAATGAATGGTGAGTGCACTGTCAATTTATACCATTTTAGATTGGTAAATAAAGAGACACGATTTAAATAACATTAATATAATATGGCGTTGTTCATAGTTGAGACATAGGAGGATATGACATTGTGCTGTTGTTGGCAGTCTCACCACACCACTGGATTACAGATCAAGAACACAAGCATGCACATAGTGCTAAAGAAGATAACTTGCTATGTTTAGTTTAATTTACATGGTATGAATAAGGAACTAGATTGTACAACTAAAGACTGAAATTGAGAACGACAAACTTATGTTTATGTACTTCTACTTTATAAACTTTGAACAAGCAATTTGATGTAGACGATGAAAATAAACAACATTTGCACTCATAGCTATCCAAATATAAACAACAAGTTTGAAGGCTCGAGGAGAACAAACTTACATTAGTAGTGAAGACAGGCTCTATAAAGGCCTTGTCCATATTGATGGGGGGGGGCAATTCAAGAAGTTTACCTCACACTCTTCTTCAAGAGTATTGCCTTTCTTATACATTTTGTTAAGAGTAAATATAGATGTGAAAATATAGGAACAAATGGCGATTATTTAACTTAAGATGTAGAGTACAAATGTAAATACAACATACTGGTAGAAGGCACTGACAAGAGCAATGCGGAGCTAAACTTCTTCAGTAAGATTGGTTTTATTCAATATTTTGGCAAGAGTAAATGTAGATATGATGTGTAGAAAAATGGAGGACAAGGGAAAATAAGCTGCAAAGTGTACATGAAGAACTAGCTGACAAATATAAGGACAACAGATACTTACAAGGACAATGCGGAACTAAATTTCTTCATATGCATTGGGTTTATTCTACATTAATTTAAGCATTAATATAGATGTGATAATTTGGAGCGAACAGTGGATAAGCAAGCTATAATGCACAATGATGTCACATAATCCACCAGGTATGAATGTAAGGACAGCGATAGGACAATAAGTACTCACAAGAGCAAAGCAGCGACCAGCATAGTTGCAATATCCTAGGTTTTGTGGCGCTGGTTCTATCGCCAATATACGTCGGGTGCTATGTGATTTCTCTGGTAGCACCACCTTTTTCAAGGACTTTGCTTGTACTCCTTCAGGTTCTGCAATCACCCTCTTCCTTTTGGATGTCTGAAACACAAGAACAACATTTGAATGGAAAAACATGGTATGACGACAAATGGAATAGGTGTTGATAATGGATGGGCATGGCATCTTCACATATATCATGAGTAAACTAAGCAGATGGCGGTGCAACGCAGCAAAAGAAATGCAAGACACCTTATTCAAGATATTTGCAACCAATAAAACCTTGCCAAATTAGAACAGACACCTTATTGGGTGAACAGGATAGGCCATCTGCCTTTTACTCTTGAGCTTAGAATAGTCATTAGGATCATATTCTCAATATGAATCTATAGGTCGGGAGCATGTGGGTTTCATGGGATCCACAATGGAGCTCAACCCCTTGATGCCAAGTTTGTTACCCATTGAATTGTTCTGCAATATTCTTCTGATGTGCGCATTCCTTGATTCATTGTGATTACGTACAGTATCTGTAAAGCATGAAAACACAAATAGTAGTGAGATTATCTTTGTAATGCATAGGATATTGTAATATAATAGAGGCTCCCTGTATTTTGATGAGAGAGCCCATGTGTGCTGTAATATGGTGAGTAGATTAATATAATCTGGCACAACTACACAAAAAATAGGCTCCCTGTTGGGGGCCCCAGATGTAAGGGTAGTTGGCAGATGATAAGTTCATAATATACCGTATAGAAAGTTTATTGCCAAACCATGATAACAAGAGCGCAGAGCCAGTAGGCAGATCGTAGTGTAGATAATAGGGGTACACCATAACCACCACAAATAAATCGGGAAAGCAGAACTGGCTGGAAAACATAGGGTTTTGCCGCTACTAATATGCAGCCTATCGATCACCTACAGGCCAGCTCTACTCATCTAAAGGCACACAACTATTACTATCAGTTTAGTCTATCAAAGACCGCGCGGCTCCCACCATTTCTGTGGTATTATGGCAGAACAACTCGAAGTGCGAATCATTTAGCAGAACTGGCCCGATAGAGGTGTCGACTGTAGATGTCCCTGATCCCCTTCCTGACAAGGAACATACTATGCTTCCCATATAGAACACCGCATGGGCCGCCGGCCGAACCACCGGCCCCCACCGCCTGTGTTCCTCCGCCACCCGCACCCCTAACCCCCGCCCCCACCTGTGTCGAGTTTTCTTTGTTCGGTGAGGTCCCACCACCGCTCCCCACAACCACCATCCCCACCCGAGCCCCTTCCTTCGCACCGGCGAACTCCAGCGAGCTCTCAAAAATCGACTAACCCAATTTTGAAATTTAGTCTACTGCCATTTAACTAGTGTGGAATATAAAAGGGGAAAAGCATAAGCATTCTAGGTATAGTGTTGAGCGTGCCATGGCGGATCTGAAGGTGCAAATCGGACAGAGGCAACTTCACAACCAATGTTTGCTTTCAACTAACAAGCAAGTGATGGACAAGAAATCAGAGTAAAGCAGTGGCGATCTATTTTCTTGCTGCGATAAATAAGTTGAGCAGATACGAAAGAGTACCGCCTCTGGTGTGGCGCTGATAACCCACAAGTATAGGGGATCGCAACAATTTTCGAGGTTAGAGTATTCAACCCAAATTTATTGATTCGACACAAGGGGAGCCAAAGAATATTCTCAAGTATTAGCAGTTGAGTTGTCAATTCAACCACACCTGGATAACTTAATATCTGCAGCAAAGTATTTAGTAGAAAAGTAGTATGATAGTAACGGTAACAATGGCAAAGGTAATTGCAAGTGTGTTATATCGACTAGAGGGGGGGTGAATAGGCGATTTTTATGAAAGTCTTCAAAACTTGGGAGTTATGAAGACAAATAGTGAAGATTATGCCTATTACTATGCAGCGGAAGTTAGATTACACTAGGCCAGCCATGGTCATGTATTCAATAGAGTGAAAGCACAGTGACAAACAGCTTCAGTGTAATAAGGATCAAGTAGGAAGAAGTTATGAAGCCAAACAGATCATGCATTCACGTTGTGAAGATAAATGATAAAGCAAGCACGCAATGACTTCACAATGAGTAACAGCAAGAGAAGGAAGTGAAGATGAAACCAGAGACTCGTTGAAGACAATGATATGTTGGACCAGTTCCAGTTGCTGTGACAACTGTACGTCTGGTTGGAGCGGCTAGGTATTTAAACCTTAGGACACACAGTCCCGGACACCCAGTCCTGAACACACAGTTCAGGACACCAAGTCCTCACCGTAATCTCCTTGAGCTAAGGTCACTTAGTCCTTGCCCAATCACTCTGGTAAGTCTTCAAGGTGGACTCCCAAACCTTCACAGACTTCGTTCACTGGCAATCCACAATGTCTCTTGGATGCTCTAAACGCGACGCCTAACCGTCTGGAGGATTCACAGTCCTCAAGTGTAATAAGTCTTCAGATCACACAGACAAGAAGACTTAAGTGATGCCCAATTTACTCTAGATCTGGGTGGTTAGGGCTTTTCTCCTCACTAGGAATTTTATCTCAAAAGCTTCGAGGTGGGTTGCTCTCAAACGACAAAAGCCGTGCACTGAAATCTGAGCAGCCAACCGTTTATGGTTGTGGGGGTGGGCTATTTATAGCCACTTGGCAACCCGACCTAATTTGTCCGAAATGACCCTGGGTCACTAAGGAACTAACACGTGTCTCAACAGTCAGATTTCGAACTCTCATGGCAACTTTACTTGGGCTACAAGCAAAGCTGACTTGTCCGGCTCTGGACAAGATTTTCTCTCATTGTCTTCACTCGAAGACATAGGTTTTTGATTTAGGCATCACTTAAGTCATTCTGACTTGTTCTCCTGGACCCCACTTAACAGTACGGTGGTTCCTATGACTCAACAAAAATAAAAAGAACTACGAAAGATCTAAGTCTTCGAGTTCCATAGGCTTCATAACGTGTCTTCTGTTGTCATAGTCTTCAATGTGAATATCTTCATATACCACCTTTGACTTCAATGTCTTCATTCATTTTTAGGGGTCATCTCTGGTAGTAAACCGAATCAATGAGGGACTTCTACCTGTGTTTTCCTGCAATTCTCACAAACACATTAGTCCCTCAACTAGGTTTGTCGTCAATACTCCAAAAACAACTAGGGGTGGCACTAGATGCACTTACAATCTCCCCCTTTTTGGTGATTGATGACAAACTAGTTGAAGTTTTCAACGGGGAACATAAAGTGTGAAGTCTGTAAAGGAATTGTCATCATAAGTTGCAAGTGCTCCCCCTGAAGATGTGCATATAAGTTAATTTGCTTTTGGAATGCAAATGCACATGGCAGGTTGTACTTGTGGAGATCAGCTTCAGCTTATGATGACAATCTACTATGCATGTGAAAGTATATGAAGATAATAACATGCATAATGGAAAATGGACGTCTGCAGAATGAGATGAGTGCGGAATTTATCGTCGCACATGCGGAATTTATCTTCGCAAAAGGAGTGGTAAAACATGTAGCAGACGACCATCGAGTTTTAGTGTTTACAACTCAAAAGAACCAAATGAAGCAAAACAAGAGTTGCAAACACGAAGCAAGTATAACAAAACAAGGCACCCGCCCATATTGACCCGCTTGAAGACTATAAACATCATATGCTTCTCCCCCTTTTGTCAGGAATGACCAAAAATGTTTGAAGACATAGAGTTTTCTACGCGTTCCCAGGCGCAGCAGGGTCGGTGGAGTTGTTTAGCGGTGCTGAGCTTTGAGGTGCTGAAGCGGGTGGTGGTGAAGTAGCATCATCATCTTCATCAATGATCCTCGCAGTGACGGTGGCAGCAGATGAGGAATACTCAGAGTCTTCAAGTGACGGTGTGTTGCGCATCACAGCCCTCCTAGGAGGTGTGGTGTCAAATTTGAAGCGCTCTGTGAAGCCATCCTCTTCAAGTTCAGCTTCAGTGCAGATCATTGAGAGCCCTTTCCACGTACGACGGCAAGTCTCATGCGTAACAAAGGCATTCTTGGTGGCCAGGTTTCGAAGATGATTGACATCCACCAAGAGGCTCTTCATCTGACGTTTCAGCCAGTCGTGATGCCTATCTTGCATTTGGTCAAGGGCCACAAGAAGCTCTCGGTCAGTGAGGACCCGAGCACGCTTCTTGGGTCTTGGAGCGTTTGTGCTATCTGTGGCTTCAGTTGATGCTGGTGCACGTGTAGTGCCAGCCATAGGATAGACCCTGGACATGGCTTCAACACCTTCAACATTCTGCGTGAAGCTCTGGTGTTCGGCATTCTGAAGACTTATTGGTTGCTTGGCAGGCTCAGGGTATATTGCTTCAGCAGAGATATCCACATCTGGCAAGAAGATGCGATGGTTTCGGGCTGAGGGCTGATACGAAATTGTAGAGTGCAGTTTGATCAGCCTCATCACCCAAGGGGCATAGTTTTTTAGACCAAATAAGTCCGAGCCTGACGCAACAAGTTGTCGTATGAAAAGATCCTGTGCATTGAAGCATTTGCCATGCATGATATAGAATATGAGAGTCTTCATTGCACCCTCAATATTGGCATGTGGAGAGTGTCCCTTAATGGGCCAGAGAGTCCGCCGGATAATATGATATATGGTCCTGGGCAGGTACTCTAGGTCTTCAACGAAGAACTCAGTTGGATAGGGTGCACCTTGAGGCAATGGCTTCATCATTGAGAGCATCTGACTCATATTGGGTTCAGGTCTCTGAAATATGCTCTCAATAGCTTCAGAATGAAGTTGACACCCTTCCTCGAAGAATTCGCCTGGAGTGGGCAGGCCAGTGAGCTCAATGATATTGAATGCATTGGCTTCATGATGGGCATTTCCGGTCATCCACTCCAGGATCCAAGTCTTAGGATCTCTGTTGTAGCCTTTGATGTGGAGAGTGGCATAAAACTGAAGCAGAAGCTCTTCGTTCCAGTGCTCTTCATCAGTCACGAACGGCAGCAGACCCACTTGCCTGAAGCAGTCCAAAGCTTCCTCAAGAGATGGCAGACCAGCAATAGCTTCAACCTCTAGGCGCTTGTGAGGGAAGATGCGACCTTGGTTGTATAAGATGCAAGAATAATAGCTGCGCTGTGAATAGCTCCAGAACCTATCTGATATGATCCTTTCCCTTGAATAGGGGTTCTTGGAGCTATCGAAAAATGTGTTGTCTGCCTTGAAGCTGTTTACATCAAAGGAGCCAGGTGCTGATGCAGGACCTGGGAACCTTGGAAGCCTTGGGACTGGCTTCTGGACATGAGGCCTGTGCTCTATGTGGTAGTCAAATTGTGGACCTGCAGCAGACTCAGGAACTGAAGTGTCTGGCTCAGTGGCTTCGCTGTTCGTTGAAGCATTTGGTGGGGCGGGCTCCACATTGGCTTCAGTGTTAGTAGTTTGAGGGACAAATTCAGGCACGTTCTCCTGGGGAACTGCATCTTGATGGAGCAAGGGAGTGGGTTCTGGAGGTGCTTCTTCATTGTCTTCGGCTGATGCAGCCGGAATTTCTGCAGACTGGACTTGAGGCCGTGGACCTTTGCGAAGCCTACGGAATGCAGACGATGCTTGTGGTGTAGGAGTGGGCTGGGCCTCAATGTCTTCTTCTTCCTCCTGAGGGCGATCCGCCCATGACTCATCTTGTGCCATTGGCGTCAGAGGACGTCCAATGCTGATGAGATCGCTTGTTTCAAGCTGAGGAAGGGCTGCATCACCTTGCACATTGTCCTGATGACCAATGTCTTCAGCAGGTATTGGATCGGCTGCTGGAATATCTTCAGCGTCTTCTGTATTGGGGTGAACTGTCAGTCTTCTTTCTGTATTGGGGTGAATGACAAAAAGGGGTTCAACCATCAAGGGCTCTGTGAGAGCAGCCCTAGATTTCTTGGTCTTGCGCTTGTTTTTACTGGGAGAAGTAGGAGAGGCTTCAGAGCTCTTCCTTTTTCTGGCTTCAGCTTCTGCAGCTCTTGTCTTCTTTAGCTCTGAAGCTGTTGACCGGCTCTTTGGCTTCGAGCCAGTCGTGGCGGTTGGGAAGACAATGGGAGTGGCTGCTTGTCTTGATGCCTCTGGTTCACTCACAGTAGGCTGCTTCTTCTTCTTTGCGGCCATCCTGGGGTCGATACCTGGACGCCCAAGTGCCTTGCGCTTTTCAGCCTCGTTGTAGGCTTGAACACATTTGTCAGCCAATGACTTCATCCTTTCACGTGAGCCTTGAGCTTCAGCACGCTTCTTCAGAAAGTTTTCTTTGAGATCATGCAGCATGATTTTGAAGCTCCTCACTTCCTGCACGCTGAGGCTCGCCATGTGCTTCTTGAACTGAGCTTTTTCGTGATCAATCTTCTGCTTCAGCTCAACAATGCGCTGAGCAATGGCCAGTTCTGAAGCAATTGCGCCTTGGAAGGCGACGCTGAGTCCAACAGGCAGCTGCAGATCATTGAAGCTTATATCTGGTGTGTCAAACCATTCATCGATGAAGCTGTGGATGATGGCGACATCAAAGAGAGGCAGATTGTTGAAGATTTCTGCTTCCTCCTTGCTTTTGATGAGCTGTTCTAGTGCGTCATCGCCCAGATCTTCATCGCTCGATAGATCAATGGCTTCACTGCGCAGAATGGCAGCAGCAGTGAGCTCTTTGCCTGTGTGTTGCTGGGGCTCCATATCCTTCAGGGGCTTGGAGATGCGGGATACATTTTCAGACTGCACACAGACTTCAGGAGGTGCAGTTTTCAATGGCTTCGCCCTTGAGATTTTTGAGGCAGGGGCCGGCTTCGAAGCTTTTGGTTTCTTTGTCTGCTTTGGCTTCGGCACAGCAGGAGCTTCATCAGACTCAGAATCAGCTGGAGGGTCATTCACAGCAGTCCCTTGGACTAAGATGTGGGTGATCAGGCCCTCAAGATTGGCAAACGGACCGATGATATTGGGTTCCGCGTCGCGTGTGCCATCTGCCCTTGGTGAGGAGGGACCAGGATTGAAGTCAAGCCCAAATTTCTTCTTTTTTAGCTTCGCAGACTGTTGAGCAACCTGAAAGTTATGTTTGAAGAGATTGTCGTCACGACACCAGAGAAGTGACAACGGATGTGCATCATCAGGCTGTGGTCCTCGGACCATGCATGGGTAGAAGCCTTGAGCAATGGCTTCATCTCTGGTTCTGGGTACAAAGTTCTTGTATAAGATATCCCCCCATGGACTCTTGATTGCATTCTTTTCAGCATACTCCTGGGTGACGAAGCGGTGTTTGAACCATTGTTCTGCCCAATAGCGTCGAATCCATTGGATTCGGGTTTTGCACTGCCCATAGCTCTCTTCTGGATCTGTTTTGTACATTTCTGCCAAGTCTTCTGGCAGATCCTTGGAAGTTCCCTCACGTCTCTGTCTGCCCCCCTTTCTTGCTGCTGCAACTGAAGCCATAAACTTTAACTTGAAAGGCTTCAAAACTTTCAAAGGCTTCAAAGACTTTCTTTTTCTGGACAAACAGGAACTGGCTTCAGGAGAGTTTATGTGATGCTGTAGGAATTCTGCAAATGAATGCAGACTATGAGAACCGAAGGATTCTCCCACGGACATGTACCTGTGACAGCATTAAGGTGCGAGGGAAGGGGAAGAGGTCATATGCATTCTCAGAAGGTTTTGAAGATTAATCAGTTTAGAAGACATTGACATCATTGTGCGAAGACATTCACTTATAGATAAGAAGTTGGTTCCAGATTTGTACGAACCCATAGATCAGTACAAGTGAGGAATCTAACTACTTTATGAAGCACAAGTGAATATACTAGGCATGTTATGAGATGCAGCGAGAGATCTAACTGGTGTGAAGAGAAACTTCTTATGGTAGAAAGTGACAGAACCATGAGATCAAAAGAGGCTGTAAAAAGAAGTTTTATTTACCACACTGGAACTGCTAGACGGAAGGAAGTTGATGCCGAGCAGTTCAGTCCTCCGTGCCCTAACTTGGCGACGGAAAACACCTACGGCGACGGCGGAGAGGTCGATGTCCGCGGTCGGCGTGAGGACGGCGTTGGAGAGGTTGCGGCAGCGAAGCGCTTCGTCTCCGGCGTCGTCGAGTGCTAGCGGTGGCGCTAGGGTTCGTGCGAGGATGGAAGAAGGAGATAATGACCGCGGTAAGTGTGAATTTATATACTCAGAGGCGGCACTGTGCTATTACGCAGGTGCCCCTGGCGGTTCGCATTTGAGGCACGCATGGCCAGTTAGCGAAAGTTTGGGGTTTGTTCCACGACCCACGCACGCCTAAATTGTCGGGCGGTCGTTCCTGCTTCTCCGGATCTTATGTGGAGGAATGAGCATTAAAAACGGACTTTTATGGTTGTCTCTATGTCTTCGGCTGACAAGGACACAGTGAAGACATTCGACAGTTTCAACAGAATGCATATGACTTGGAGAGATAGAGTTTGAGATAGAAAGCATAGAGAGATTAGGGTCCGATCACATTCACTTAGTTCAAAAGAATCAACCAAGAAGACATAGCTATAAGTGAATGCTGTAGAGGACAGAACACTAGTATGTATATATCTATATAATCAATGTAGTGAAGATAATCATGAAGACATGTTGAGTTTGAAGCCAAACCAAATGTGAAGATATTGCAAGGTAACGCCAAGAGTTAAACACTTCAAAATGGAACGTTTGGTGGTGGCGTTACCCACCGTATAGGAAGTATTAGACCCAGACACGACGCACAATTATCATGGCGCTCCGAAGTCAAATTCCACATTAATGTATTCACACTTAGAATGTATGTCTTCATTGATTGAAGATATACTTTACTTTGTGTGTTGCACATCTAAGTCATCAATATGCATAAGTGTTAGGATGTGTGCCTGATCACAGGACATTTGAGGATTCCAGGATATTTAGCTCACACCGTAACTTGCAAAACCTCTTCTCATCCAAGGGCTTGGTGAAGATATCTGCCAATTGCTCTTCAGTGTTGACGTGTATGATATCAATGTCTTCCTTCACAACATGATCTCTGAGAAAGTGATGACGAATTTCAATGTGCTTTGTCTTCGAGTGCTGAACTGGGTTGTTGGCAATCTTGATGGCGCTTTCGTTGTCGCAGTAAAGTGGCACTTGCTTCAGATGAATGCCATAATCCTTGAGTGTTTGCTTCATCCACAGAAACTGAGCGCAGCAAGATCCAGCAGCAATGTATTCAGATTCAGAAGTGGAGAGAGATACATAGTTCTGCTTCTTTGAAGACCAACATACAAGTGATCGTCCCAGAAAGTGACATGTGCCTGATGTAGACTTGCGATCAACTTTGTCACCAGCATAATCAGCATCCGAAAATCCAACCAAATCAAACTCTGAGCCCTTTGGATACCATAATCCTAGAGTTGAGGTGTGAGCCAAATATCGAAGAATTCGCTTCACAGCTAAGTGATGCGACTCCTTTGGTGCCGCTTGAAATCGAGCACACATGCAAACCCTAAGCATGATATCTAGCCTAGATGCACATAAATAAAGCAAAGACCCAATCATGGAGCGGTATACCTTTTGATCGAACTCTTTACCATTGTCATCAGGACCTAGATGATGTTTGGCTGGCATTGGTGTTGTGAAGCCTTTGCAGTCTTGCATACCGAACTTCTTCAGGCAATCTTTGAGATACTTCTCTTGAGATATGAAGATGCCATTGCGCTGTTGTCGGATTTGAAGACCAAGAAAGAACTTCAGCTCCCCCATCATGGACATCTGATATTGCTCTTGCATCATATATCCAAACTCTTCACTGTACTTCCGATTTGTGCAGCCGAAGATAATGTCATCCACATATATTTGGCACACAAACAGTTCACCATCGTATGTCTTCGTGAAAAGAGTGGGATCCAGGGAACCAGGTATGAAGCCTTTGCTCTTCAGAAAGTACTTGAGTGTATCATACCAGGCCCTAGGGGCTTGTTTGAGGCCATACAGTGCCTTGTTGAGCTTGTATACCATATCAGGATGTTTTGGATTTTCAAAACCAGGTGGTTGTGCAACATACACTTCTTCTTCAATCTTGCCATTGAGAAAGGCACTTTTCACATCCATTTGATATAGAAGTATGTTATGATGATTTGCATAGGCCAGCAGTATGCGTATGGCTTGAAGCCTAGCCACAGGAGCAAAAGTTTCATCGAAGTCAATGCCTTCTACTTGAGTATATCCTTGAGCAACGAGACGAGCTTTGTTTCTAACAACTTGACCATGCTCATCTTGCTTGTTGCGGTATATCCATTTGGTGCCTATTATGTTGTGCTTCTGTGGATCGGGACGCTTAACTAGTTCCCATACATTATTCAGCTCAAACTATTGAAGCTCTTCTTGCATAGCTTGAATCCATTCAGGTTCCATGAAGGCTTCTTCAACTTTCTTGGGTTCTGATATTGAGACGAATGCGAAATGCCCACAGAAGTTTGCTAGCTGAGTTGCCCTTGAACGAGTGAGTGGACCAGGTGCATTGATGCTGTCAAGTATTCTGTCAATCTGCACTTCATTTGCAACACGAGGATGTATAGGGCGAAGACTTTGCTCTTGCTGATCTGCGTTGTTGTTTGGAGGAATGTCTTCATGCTGAGCATTGTCTTCATGTTGATCAGGTGCTGAGATGATGAGTTCTTCTTCAGGATAAGCTTCAGAAGGCATAATCTCTCCAGTTCCCATAAGCTTGATTGATTCACTAGCTGGGACTTCATCTAGCACATTTGGCAGTTGCTCTCTTTGTGAACCATTTGTTTCATCAAACCGCACATCCACTGTTTCGACCACTTTGTAATGGAAGAGATTGAAGACTCTGTAGGAGTGTGAATCCTTTCCATATCCAAGCATAAAGCCCTCATGTGCTTTTGGTGCAAACTTTGAGGTGTGATGTGGGTCCTTGATCCAGCACTTTGCGCCAAATACTCTGAAGTAACTGACATTTGGCTTCTTGCCAGTTAGGAGTTCATAAGATGTCTTGTTTAGAAGCTTGTGAAGATAAACACGATTGATTGTATGGCATGCAGTATCAATGGCTTCAGTCCAGAATTTTCTTGGAGTCTTGTATTCATCTAGCATTGTTCTGGCCATTTCAATGAGTGTTCTGTTCTTGCGTTCGACGACGCCATTCTGCTGTGGCGTGTACGGGGCTGAGAATTCATGTGTGATGCCCAAGGTATCAAGATATGTATCAAGGCCAGTGTTCTTGAATTCAGTGCCATTGTCACTTCTGATGTGCTTTATCTTGGCGCCAAAATTGTTCATAGCTCGATTGGCGAAGCGTCTGAATACATCCTGCACTTCAGTCTTGTAAAGGATTATGTGTACCCAAGTATATCTAGAGTAATCATCAAGAATGACGAAGCCATAGAGGCAAGCAGAAGTCGCAAAGGTTGAGTAGTGAGTGGGACCGAAAAGATCCATGTGGAGCAGTTCGAAGGGTTGTGTAGTAGTCATGATTGTCTTCGAAGGATGTTTTGCCCTTGTCATCTTCCCTGCTTCACAGGCACCGCATAAATGATCTTTCTTGAACTTGACGCCCTTGATGCCCATGACATGCTTCTTCTTCGCAAGGGTGTGGAGGTTTCTCATGCCAGCATGCCCAAGCCTCCGATGCCAAAGCCAGCATTCTGAAGCTTTTGCAAGAAGACATACTGCAAGTTGTGGTCCTGCTGAGAAATCTACCACGTACAAATCACCTTTCCGATACCCTTCAAACACTAGAGATTTGTCAGATTCCATTAGCACCAGGCAACGATATTTTCCAAACATTACAATCATATTCAAATCGCAAAGCATTGAGACAGACATTAAGTTGAAGCCAAGGGATTCAACAAGCATGACTTTATCCATGTGTTGATCCTTTGAGATTGCAACTCTACCTAGACCCAATACCTTACTTTTACCAGTGTCAGCAAATGTGATGTGGCTCTTGTCGGATGGACGTAATGTTGAGTCCATAAGAAGGCTTCTTCTGCCCGTCATGTGATTTGTACACCCACTATCAATAATCCATTCTGAAGACTTTGAAGTCGCTGGTGTCGTACCCTACAGTGCAGTTAGGGGGATAGGCTTCACGAAGAGAATTGTGAAGCATAAACATTTGACGAACCAGTGGGTTATGAAAACTTAGATCCAGATTAGGACTAATAGGGAGAGTAGCATGCGATTCAGGAACAAAGTACATAATGATGCCATTTGGGCATTTTATCTTGCGCCCTACAAGATTTTTAAGGTCCCCAGCAATAGCTTCAGAAGATTTTGTTTTTCTGCTGGAGACCTTTCCCTGCAAAAGAGAGTTAAGCTTTCTTAACCACCCACATCTTCAAGGGTGGCTTAGAAGCAATAAGTCTAAGTGCAGCATCTGAGAATTTTGGCTTTGAAGCCTTACAAATGGTCTAGCAGGTGGACAATAATACTCATAGGAATAAGCAGAATAATTTTTGGTCACATGAACACGGTTCGATGAACCGTTCTCATATTCATATGCCTGAGTATAGTTTCCCTGCAAAACATTTGCGTTAGTGTGACTCAGGTAAGTCCTCTGTTTGTATGAAGCCATTGGACCGTATGAAGCCTTTGGTCTGAGGTTTGTCTTCTTCAAGTGAGGTGTCATGAAGACATTTACAGGAAGATTTTCCAGACAACTTTTGGAAACCCAGATCTTCTTCATAGGCGGTCCATTCCTGCAGTTAGTACCAATGTACCTGGCAAACACTTCACCATTCTGATTCTTAAACAGTTTATGGTTTGCATCAAAGGATTCATCAATGATAATGGGGTTAGCACAAGTGAAGCCAGATAAGTTGGATGGATCTGCTGAAAGTTCCTTTGCAGCAACCCATGTGGTTTTGGGGTACTGCTCAGGTTTCTAGTAAGAGCCATCTGCATTGATTTTCCTCACAAATCCAACACCCTCTTTCCTAGGGTTTCGATTCAGGATCTGCTTCTTGAGGACATCACATAGTGTCTGATGTCCTTTAAGACTTTTGTACATCCCTGTTTCAAGCAATGTCTTCAACATAGCATTCTCATCAGCAATAGCAGTGGTATCCTCAGCAGAGGGGTTAGTTACCACGTCAACAGTTGAAGATATTGCAACAGCAGTAGAAGTGGAACATTCAGCAACAGAATTAGCATTATCACGCTCAATGCATTTAAGACATGGTGGTTCAAATCCTTCCTGAGCGGGACTGATCTGTTCGGAGCGAAGTGACTCGTTTTCCTTTTGAAGATCTTCATGAGGCACCCTCAATTTCTCAAGTTCTTGCTTCCTTTGAAGATAATCATAGGAAAGCTTTTCATGAGTTGTTGAGAGAGTATCATGACGATCTTCAAGTTCCTGATACTTAACGTGAAGGTTTTTTATGTCTTCAATTAAGGATTCAGATCGAGTCATTTCAGCACCCAACAGATCATCGCTTCTGTCTAACAGTTTTTGAATATGTTCGATAGCTTTCTGTTGTTCAGTTGCAATTTTAGCAAGTGTTTTGTAGCTAGGTTTTGAATCACATTCAGAGTCATCGTCACTAGATGTTTCATAGCGAGTAGTGCATGTGTTTACCTTGGCACCGCGTGCCATGAAGCAGTAGGTAGGAGTGGAGTCGTTCTTGTCATTTGCGTTGGTGTCGGTGATGCAGTCATTGTCTTCAGTGTTGAAGATGGACTTGGCGACGTATGCTGTAGCCAGACTCGCAATGCCAGAATCAGACTCCTCCTCAGACTCCACCTCTGCCTCCTCAGATGCGGACTCCTCCTCTGAATCCATCTCCTTTCCAACAAACGCACGTGCCTTGCCAGATGAGCTCTTCTTGTGTGATGAAGACTTTGATGAAGACTTGGAAGAAGACTTTGAGTATTTCTTCTTCTTCTTGTCGTCAGAATCATATTCCTTGCTCTTCTTCTTCCTTCTGTTCTCATTGTCCCACTGTGGACACTCAGAGATGAAGTGTCCAGTTTTCTTGCACCTGTGACATGTTTTCTTCTTGTAGTCATGAGCAGAAGCTTCATCATTCCTTGAGCTTGATCGTGAAGATTTTCTGAAGCCTTTCTTCTTGGTGAATTTTTGGAACTTCTTCACTAGCATTGCAAGTTCTCTTCCAATGTCTTCAGGATCATCAGAACTGCAGTCAGATTCTTCTTCAGATGAGGAGACAGCTTTTGCCTTCAAGGCGCGAGTTCGCCCATAGTTTGGACCGTAGATATCTCTTTTCTCAGAAAGCTGAAACTCGTGTGTGTTGAGCCTCTCAAGTATGTCAGACGGATCGAGTGTCTTGAAATCAGGACGTTCTTGAATCATCAGGGCCAGGATGTCAAACGAACTATCAAGTGATCTCAGCAGCGTTTTGACGATTTCATGTTTGGTGATTTCAGTGGCGCCGAGGGCTTGAAGCTCATTTGTGATGTCAGTGAGTCTATCAAATGTGTGCTGGACATTCTCATTGTCATTTCGCTTGAAGCGGTTGAAGAGATTGCGAAGGACACTGATTCATTGATCTCTCTGGGTTCAGATGCCTTCATTGACCTTGGAGAGCCAGTCCCAGACAAGTTTGGATGTCTTCAAGGCACTCACACGGCCATACTGTCCTTTGGCCAGATGACCACAGATGATGCTCTTGGCAGTAGAGTCCAGTTGAACGAATTTCTTGACATCAGCAGCAGTGACACCTTCTCCAGCCTTGGGAACGCCGTTCTCGACGACATACCATAGGTCGACGTAATGGCTTCAAGATGCATGCGCATCTTATTCTTCCAGTAGGGATATTCAGTTCCATCGAAGACGGGGCATGCAGCGGAGACTTTGATTATCCCTGCAGTCGACATAGCTAAAACTCCAGGTGGTTAAACCGAATCACACAGAACAAGGGAGCACCTTGCTCTGATACCAATTGAAAGTGCGTTATATCGACTAGAGGGGGGTGAATAGGCGATTTTTATGAAAGTCTTCAAAACTTGGGAGTTATGAAGACAAATAGTGAAGATTATGCCTATTACTATGCAGCGGAAGTTAGATTACACTAGGCCAGCCATGGTCATGTATTCAATAGAGTGAAAGCACAGTGACAAACAGCTTCAGTGTAATAAGGATCAAGTAGGAAGAAGTTATGAAACCAAACAGATCATGCATTCACGTTGTGAAGATAAATGATAAAGCAAGCACGCAATGACTTCACAATGAGTAACAGCAAGAGAAGGAAGTGAAGATGAAACCAGAGACTCGTTGAAGACAATGATATGTTGGACCAGTTCTAGTTGCTGTGACAACTGTACGTCTGGTTGGAGCGGCTAGGTATTTAATCCTTAGGACACACAGTCCCGGACACCCAGTCCTGAACACACAGTTCAGGACACCAAGTCCTCACCGTAATCTCCTTGAGCTAAGGTCACTTAGTCCTCGCCCAATCACTCTGGTAAGTCTTCAAGGTGGACTCCCAAACCTTCACAGACTTCGTTCACTGGCAATCCACAATGTCTCTTGGATGCTCTGAACGCGACGCCTAACCGTCTGGAGGATTCACAGTCCTCAAGTGTAATAAGTCTTCAGATCACACAGACAAGAAGACTTAAGTGATGCCCAATTTACTCTGGCTCTGGGTGGTTAGGGCTTTTCTCCTCACTAGGAATTTTATCTCAAAAGCTTCGAGGTGGGTTGCTCTCAAACGACAAAAGCCATGCACTGAAATCTGAGCAGCCAACCGTTTATGGTTGTGGGGGTGGGCTATTTATAGCCACTTGGCAACCCGACCTGATTTGTCCGAAATGACCCTGGGTCACCAAGGAACTGACACGTGTCTCAACGGTCAGATTTCGAACTCTCATGGCAACTTTACTTGGGCTACAAGCAAAGCTGACTTGTCCGGCTCTGGACAAGATTTGCTCTCATTGTCTTCACTCGAAGACATAGGTTTTTGATTTAGGCATCACTTAAGTCATTCTGACTTGTTCTCCTGGACCCCACTTAACAGTACGGTGGTTCCTATGACTCAAAAAAAATAAAAAGAACTACGAAAGATCTAAGTCTTCGAGTTCCATAGGCTTCATAACGTGTCTTCTGTTGTCATAGTCTTCAATGTGAATATCTTCATATACCACCTTTGACTTCAATGTCTTCATTCATTTTTAGGGGTCATCTCTGGTAGTAAACCGAATCAATGAGGGACTTCTACCTGTGTTTTCCTGCAATTCTCACAAACACATTAGTCCCTCAACTAGGTTTGTCGTCAATACTCCAAAAACAACTAGGGGTGGCACTAGATGCACTTACAGTAATAGTAGCAGTATTGTAGTGATTGTAACAGTAGCAACGGAAAAGTAAATAAGCGAAGAACAATATGTGAAAAGATCATAGGCATTGGATCGGTGATGGAGAATTATGCCGGATGCGATCGATCATGTAACAGTCATAACCTAGGGTGACACAGAACTAGCTCCAGTTCATCAATGTAATGTAGGCATGTATTCCGAATATAGTCATACGTGCTTATGGAAAGAACTTGCATGACATCTTTTGTCCTACCCTCCCGTGGCAGCGGGGTCCTATTGGAAACTAATGGATATTAAGGCCTCCTTTTAATAGAGTACCGGACCAAAGCATTAACACATAGTGAATACATGAACTCCTCAAACTACGTCATCACCGGGAGTGGTCCCGACTATTGTCACTTCGGGGTTGCTGGATCATAACACATAGTAGGTGACTATAGACTTGCAAGATAGGATGAAGAACTCTCATATATTGATGAAAACATGATAGGTTCAGATCTGAAATCATGGCACTCGGGCCCTAGTGACAAGCATGAAGCATAGCAAAGTCATAACAACATCAATCTCAGAACATAGTGGATACTAGGGATCAAGCCCTAACAAAACTAACTCGATTACATGATAAATCTAATCCAACCCATCACCGTCTAGCAAGCCTACGATGGAATTACTCATGCACGGCGGTGAGCATCATGGAATTACTCATGCTTATATAGGAGTATCTCTCTAGACCTATACGCGTTCATCGTCTCTTGGGTATCTCTCATGCTACATGTATGTCGATAATGATCTTTTATCTTCGTAACACACTGACTGTATTCTCTCCCTCGACCTCCATCACTCTATCTCTCTCTAAGTATATCTCGCTCTGTGCTATGTGTCTCTAACTATGATTCTCCATGTGAAATCTCTTTATCTCACACAAACACAAACTTCGTCTCCCAGGGTCTCATTTCTCTCTACTATTCCCCTGTGTGCCACTCGCACACACCCTCTCACACAGAGATGTCTTTCGCTCCTTAGGTATGAGAAGCTATGACTCTTCCTCTTAAATATCTCTTTCTCACACACAAACACAAACTCTGTCTCCCAGGGTCTCATATCTCTCCACCATTCTCTTGTATGTCGCTCACACACACTCGCTCTCCCTAGAGATATCTTGCGTTCCCTCATATGTCTCTCTAGCTATCACTCTCGTTGTGAAATATCTTTCTCTCTCATAGACACAAAACTCCATCTCTCGGGATCTCATTTCTCTCCGATATTTGTTTGTATGTGAGTCACATGCACTCTTTCTCCATCTCTCTCTCTCACACCCACACACATAACTCAGCCTTCTGATCCACTCGATTCCTATCTCTAACGCACACTAGCTAGCATCTTTATCTTTCTATTTATCTGTTTCTCCATCAACCTTCTTTCTCGCCCTCACTCTTGCTTCCTATCATGAAAACTATGTGTGTTTCTCTCTATATGCAGTCAAGTGCCCTCTTTTTATATTTCTCTCACACACACATAACTTCACCCTCTGAACCACCCGGCGGTCATATCCAACACTCAAACTAGCCGATGTCCCTCTAGCTAGCATTTCCATCTATGTATCTATCTGTAGTTTCTCCGTCAACATTTCTTTCTCGCACGCACTCTTGCTTTCTATCACCCACACTATATATGTCTCTCCATACATGCATTTATAGGTTGATCTCTTTTGCACAATCGTTGTGTCTCACTCCCTCTGCTCGCCATAGATGCATGCTCCAGCCCACGCCACTATCTCTTAAAGACAAAAACACATGCTCAATTGTCGGGCCTTCTTCCATGCACTCTCACATGCATGCATATTGTCATACCGATCTGTCTCTCCCATGTTGTTGATCTTATGACTTATGTCTTCTTTCTTTTATCTCGATCATGCGCGTGTGCACACACACACACATCCACGTATACATGTATACCTCTCGCACATGCACGTTCACGGTCTCTATGTCTCCATACGTAGTTAATTACCCTCAACCCTAACGGCACATCAAATCGTTCTCTTCTTGTGTGGACATAACTTCCGTCTAGATGGGTAAACACACACTCACACTTAACAATCTCCTTCTAGCTACCCCCTCTCACTCTCCCCCTATATCCCCGAAACTAATAAGACCATCCCTTCATTTAATTCCCGCCTACATGCACCATCGATATATAGTAGTCTTCCTCGGTGTCTCTTGAACAAACATGTTCTCTCGATGTCGACTCCTCTCATGCGCACACACCTTGTCTTCCCTCTCTACGGGCCTTTCCTCTCTCGCACCCCATCGTTGGTGGCCTCTGCCATACACATCACCTCTCTATGATGAAGCCACGCACACTTAAATTACATCCGCCACCGAGGACCCCGCGTCACACACACACACCCACCCGCCCCCCCCCACACACGCACGCACGCACCCACCCACCCCACACACACTAAGACTCCATCTCTCTCACACACACACGCACGCACCCACCCCCCCCCCCAAGACACACATGCACACACTAAGACTCCATCTCACACACACATGCTCTAGGCGGAGCCTTTGTTCCTACTACCCTTCGTCAACCTTACCTGTATGATAAACAATCACCTTAATTTACTTGTATAACATGGAAAAATTCCACTTTACTGTAGTAGTTAGCAAACTTATCATCGCTACACTTATAAAAAAACCGAGTTGGTGATGATGGTGTGCCTGCCATCTTGTAATATAGACCGTCTGATCTATATCCGACGGATAGAAAGCAAACTATGATAATTTTATAAAAGATACCCGCACCTCTCTCCACATCCTTATCTCCCACAACCTCATTGCCGAGCAATTAAAAAAGGAAGTATCTGGAACAATCTAGCATGGTGGCCGTTGCCGCCTGCCGGCGCCGTCCATCCACATGCCTCCGCCCAGTCCGACCACCAGTCACCACCACGCTCCACTCCTCCTCACCTTATCTCTCATATTTCATTTTTTCGATGAAATTCTTGAGATACCAGTTTTCCAATAGAATTCTTGAGATGTCATTAGTTTTTACACATGGGATTACTCCTGCATGGGTCAATCACAACAGGTGTTTTGTAAAAAAATGCATATTGATGTTCCGTGCAATGCATGGGCATCTTGCTTGTAATATATAACGCAAATCACGAATAGGAAGTGACATTTTTTTACACAACCACGTTAACATGGCCACGTAAATCACTAGCTAAAGTGTAATACCATTATACTTATATCCCGATGCAAAAGGTTGACTACATGTCCAAAGAGTAGAGTCGCACACACGCACTGTGTCTCTTAGAATCTCACACACACACTAGTTATGTGACGGCCACTTAAGAAGACACGTATGTTACAATTTGTGCACCCGCGGGTACACGTGATGGTGCACATTTATTTAAGCCAGACGACAAACCCAAACATTAGCTGCATTCATTCCCCTCCTGCCGCCTCTTCTCTGGTCACCGTCGCCCGGTAGCCATGGCCCGGCCGAAGGTAACGACATATGCCATACTCCTGCCGGAGCGGCGCTTTAATCTGGAAATTTTAGTGGTCATGCATGCATCTTTTTGTGCTAGCACTCCTATATAAGGGTTAACCGGTTGCTTCCTGCGGACGTGCGCGAGCGGTGGAAGAGGAAGGAGAAGGGAAGTGGGCTGTGGAGTAACTTTTTTACCACAATTTCTTAGGAAATTGAGTGCAATAATTGAGTAGTTTAGCAAACTACCAGTACTACACATGAAATGGTTCAAAACCAATACTCCCTTGCCAGCACGCGCTTCCCACGTGAAATGGTCAGCGTCGCCCTGGAGCGTCAGTGCCGCATTAACGCCCGGCCAGAGCAGAGGCGACCTCTCACTGGCACCGTCTTTGAAGCAGCGCAACTGTCGGCGTTCTGGGAACGGGGGTCCCCAGACTTGCCTGCCTGCGGCCTGCGGCGTGGCTCAAAGGGGGGCCCAGCGCGGCCCATCTTCACCAACACAAACCCAAGACCCTCGCGAGGGGCCAAGCCACACGGGGCGGACGACGCGGAGCTTCCTCAGGCGCGGCCTCGTCAGGCTGGCCCACGAGGAGGCGGAGAGATCAAGGCGGGGAACCTCACGAGGTGCCCGTGACGCAAGCCATGACGACCGGGGGCGCCAGGCGGGTGCCAGCCCGCGCAGCGTCCTCCCTTCCTCTTTGGTGCAAAGGGGGTAAGCGCAGCCGCGGAGTACCGAGGCATCAGGCAAAGGTTGCCATTTCGGTGCAACGAGACCAAGACCAGGAGGACTACGAGACGGAGGTCACCATGGAGCCCAAGACGGCGTCATCACTAGAGCTTTGCGCAGGCGAAGACTACTTTTGTTAGGATAGTTGATACTAGCTGTCCCCCTTCAAATTAGCCCGCCATTGTTGGCTCCCTTCCCGCTCAATATTTGGGAAGAGGACCAGGGCCTCTATAAATAGGAGCAGCCACCCACAGAGCCAAAAAGAGGCTGGAGGCCAGAGGCTAGAGGCTGGAAAAAAGGGCTGGCCGGAGAGTTGGAAAGATAGAGAAGATCAGGTAGAGAGAGAGAGAGTAGGGTGACTGAGCTCCTCCCAGCAGTTCATCGCCCCAGCTAAGAACAGACCCTCGCGAGGCTGTTCTTCCTTGTATTGTTCATCATCATCAGCCCAAGAGGCAATCCATCACACCGGACACTGGAGTAGGGTATTACACCACAACGGTGGCCCGAAACAGTATAAACCCTGTGTCTCTTGTGTTGTTCTTTCCTTAGTTTAGATCCTAGTAAGGCGGAGGAGTGCAGGTAGATAGGAGGCGAAATCTCCGCGCGCACCCCAGTGTTCGAACCTCAAGGGTCTGCCGGAACCCGAAATTCGACATTTGGCGTGCCAGGTAGGGGTGCGCCGGGATTCGTCTTCCACCACCCCATTCTCCTCCGACCATCACGCCCATGTCTGACGCTCGTCGGGCCCACGCCGAGCGCCGGGCCGCGCTCGCTTCCCGCGTCGCCCAGATGGCCCCTGTCGGCGGGCGACCTTGCCGTTCCCCGTCACCTGCCGTCAACGCCACCACCGGCCCGGTGGGGGACGAGTATCAAGCATCGACCCAGCATCCGTCCGTGTGGCAAGACGGCCGCACCGCAACTCCCTCGCTCACCCTAGTTGGTTCTTCGTCCCGCGCGCTCCACGCGCCCATGGAGGCTCGGGCTGCACTCATCACAGCGAACGAGCTCCTGCGCTACCGCCCCGTCGACGACGTCTACGAAGAATGGCTCGACCGCGTCGCCGAGCTCGTCCGCGCCGCAGGGGGCTCTCCTGCGCCGTCCGTTCCGCTGCACCGCACCCCGCCCCGCCGCAGGGGGCTCTTCTTGCGGCCGCCTCCTCCTCAGGAAGGCGCCATGGCTCCAAGGCGCGTGGCCCCTGGGAGGAACCCGCTCCATCAGGCGCCAGCGCAGCAAGAGCAGAGCTGTCAGGAAGTCCCTCGCCCGCAAGAAGCTGCCTGGGCGCTTCCTGCTCCAGCACGTCGCGACCATGCTCCTGCTCCCGCGCTGCTCCTAGCTGCAGCGCGTGGGGACATGCAAGACCAAGTTCCCCGTCATCCAAGGCCTCCCGTGGCCTCAGCAGGCTGCCGTGCCTTCACCGCCGAGCTACGCAACGTCGTGTGGCCCGGCAAGTTCAAGCCAGACCTGCCTCCTCGCTACGACGGCACGGCTGACCCTGCGGAGTTCCTCCAGCTCTACGAGCTAGGCATCGAAGCTGCCAACGGAGACGAGAACGTCATGGCGAACTGGTTCCCCATGGCACTCAAGGACGGGGCCCGCACCTGGCTCCAGGCACCTCCTCCTGGGACGAGATGCGCACCCGCTTCATCGCCAACTTCCAAGGCACTCGCGACCGGCCACCCGCCGTGAGCGACATGCGCTGCATCAAGCAACAGCCCGGGAAGACCCTGCAGAAGTACATCCAGCGCTTCAACAACACACGCCTCAAGATTCCCAAGGTGACTGAGGAGGCCATCATCTCGGCCTTCTCCGCTGGCGTGCATGACGTCAAGATGAAGGAGGAGCTGGCGATGCATGAAGACCTGTGCACTTCCTTGGAACTGTTCAACCTGGCAACCAAGTGCGCCAGGGCTGAGGAAGGGCGTCTCTCCCTCCTTGGGCTGCCTGCCGCAGACCCAGAAGAGAAGAATCCCAAGGCCAAGGATGTGAAGCGCAAGGGGGCTGCCGTGCTGGCGGCAGAACCGGACACCAAGCGGGGCGGAGATCAGCCCGAACCTCCCAAGGGCAGCCGGTACTGTGTGTACCACGACCTCCACACCCACAACACCAACGAATGTCAAGAGCTCCGAGCCGTGCGAGAAGGAAGGATCGACCGTCGCCCTGACCGCAGTGACCAGGGCTACAACCGAGGAGGAGGAAGGAACGCAGGACGCTGGGAAGACCGTGGCCCGTGCCAAGGGTGGCGCGATCAACCTCGCGAGGATCGCTGGCAAGACCCACCTCGTGAGGGAGGCTGGAGGGATCGGCCTCGCGAAGGAGACTGGAGGGATCAGCCTCGCGAGGATCGCCCGCAAGGCAACGCAGGCCTCCCACCGCTGCCACTGCAGGCAAGGAGAAACAAAGACCGTCACCAGGAAGAGGGGGCTGGGGGCTTCCAGGAGCCGCACGCGATCGCCTGCATCCTGGGCGGGGCACAAGCCCCAGCCTATCAGCGCATCTTCAAGCAGTTCGCCCGCAAAGTGAACACAGTCCTCCCCAGGCTCGAAGCCACGCGCCCTCTCAGGTGGTCGGCGTGCGCCCTCACGTTCAGCTCAGCAGATCAGCTCAAGTGTGCGGCTACAGCTAGAGTTCTCCCGATGCTTTGTTCCCCTATCATCAGCAATGTGGTGGTCACCAAGACCCTCATCGATGGCGGGGCAGGGCTCAACGTCATGTCCGTGGAAACATTCAACAACCTCCAAGTGCCCTACAGCCAGCTTCAGCCAACCAAGCCTTTCTCTGGTATCACCGACGGCTCCATGGTCCCAATTGGGCAGGTCCGCCTCCCTGTCACCTTCGGGGCACGCGACAACTACCGCACCGAGCTTATCGACTTCGATGTCGCTCACATTCTCCTGCCGTACAACGCCATCCTTGGGTACCCAGCGCTGGCCAAGTTCATGGCCGTAACTCACCATGGCTACAACATCCTCAAGATGTCAGGAAGCGGCGGAGCCATCATGGTGCCCTGTGAAGAGAAGGACGCGGTGTGTTCCCTGGAATGAGCCTTTCAGGCCGCGTCACTGGAAGACCCGGATCGTGGAAGCAGGAGGCCTCCCGAGACCGCCCCTAAGAAGAAGAAGACATCGTCCGGCCCGACCACTCAGGAGGCAGGACCCTCTGGGCCCGCGCTGTCCCAGGGGGAACCTCCTTCCATCGCATAGGAAAGCGCGCCCGGCGCCCTCCTCAGGCAGGGCTCGGGGGCTCTCCCCTGGAGGGCCACCGACCTAGCTAGGGTCACGAGGGAGGCGCTTGGGCACCACATGGAGGCGTGTTTCGAAGCACGTTTCCCTCAAGAAGGAGCAAGGCAAGGAGACCCAGACCCTCAGGAGTTCGTCAGCAAGGCCATTCAGGAGCTACAGGAGTCAAGAGTCATGAAAGGTAGCCGCCGCCTACCAGCAGTGGCTACCCATCCAGGCGAGGATGGTGGGCTGCACGTCTGCATCGACATACCAGGGCTCAACCGAGTCGCCTCTCTGGAGCGCCTCTGGCCCTCGCGAGTGGGGCGTTGCGGAGGCCCACCCCACAGCTACGTTCGCATGCCTTACGGTTTGCCGAACGCGGTTGACACGTACCAGCGCCTCATGAGGGGCATCACGGAGGCATGAGAGGCAGGGCGTTCTGCAGCCCTGGCAGGGATGGAGATGGCCCGTGAGGAGCCGCCAGCACATCCGGAGCCTCCCGAGGCCCCTGGGCCTGGGGGCTCGTGAGGATTGGCTTCCGCAGCCCGGCGAGTCTGCCACACCAACTCTCCTTCATCCTCAACATCATCAGGTGACATCTTTCGAGTTTTATTTCCAACTGGGAGCGCCCCCCCAGGGCTGCATTATTCCCAGGCCGCGTGGGTCCGTCCCTGCGGCATGTATCCCTTTTTATCCCATGTTATTAGCTTACCTTGTTGGGGGCGCCCCTCGGGCCGCATGATCCCCAAGCCGCTCGGGCCAGGCCCAGCGGCATGTATCCCGTTTGCGTTTATTTTCGATTATGCGTTAGACCCACCATGATTGATTATTTGATGCCGGTCCACGGCACCTCTTCTTCTCCATGCTGACCACTTGCACGTTAAAGGGGGGGGTACCTGAGCATCACGACTCAGGGCTCTTACTGGCTCTCCAGCCCTCACCCTCTGGCCTTGTCCATGGCATCGCGACCTGGCATACCAGCGACGGCTGAGACCAGCTCGAGGGCCGGGACCTGAGGATGTAGAGTGCCGACATCTAACCAAATTTGCAGGGACACATCACAAGATTAGGCCCAGTGCCAGGCGCAACCCGCCTAGAGGTAGGGCCCCGTGAGTCCCGCGCTGGCTCACGGGTGCCCAGATACACCTCGCCAGGCCCTACCGTGCCAGCCACGTGTTAGGGCGGGGCTGTACACGCCCCGGGGGCTCCTCCCGGAGGGGGCCCCCTCCCACGTACCAGTGGAAGCACCATGCTCCGCGCTGGCTGATGAAACTGCCGAGGAGCGGCTATGCCCGTACACATATGGTAGCGCTATGCTCCGCGCTGGTGATAAACAACTGAGGGCGGCCCCCGGGCCGCACCAACCTCAGGGAGCCCAGAGCTTAGTGTCTAGCCTCATCGTAACGCCTCCCCTCGGGAGTGCCGTGCGAGGGGGCTGGGCACGGGGGCTGCGCCTAGGTCACACCCAGACGCACGCCGCCCAGCCAGGTCCCCCTGGGCCTGGTTCATCGCGCGTCTCTCCCCGAGCGGAGCCAAGGTACGAAGGCCGTTTGAGCATCAAGGGGGATTCCTGAGCATCGCGACTCAGGAGCCTAACTGGTCACGTAGCCCCTCACTCCGTGGCCCCGTCCTGGTTTCCGGTCGGGACCAACGCTGGGTGAGGTACGCGCGCGGCCGGGCTCTGTAGACATAGAACGGTAGATCCACCCGCATCACACCTCCCTACTTGCTATTCGTGCGCCAAGGGGGACTCCTGAGCATCGCGACTCAGGAGCCTAACTTGTCACGTGGCCCCTCACTCCTTGGCCCCGTCCTGGTTTCCGGTCGAGACCAACGCTGGGTGAGGCATGCGCGGGGCCGGGCTCTGCCGGCGTAGAACATAAGCAAGTAGGAAGGAAAGGCACAAATTTCAAGGAATTCAAAAGCAAATATTACAGTCCACACTGTTATCTCAATGCCAAACGCAAGTTTAAACGCCTCCTCGAGGCATGATACACGTGCAGGAATTAAAGGCAGGACAGGAGCCGCGACGGAGTCACTTGTCGGCGATGGAGCAGCGTGGATTGGGTACGCCTCACGGAGCGGTGGGGTCGCCAGTGCCTTGCTTCGGCTTGGTGATGAAGGCCCGGAACTTCCCCAACAGGGCCTCTGCGCGACCCTTCACGGCCTCGGCAGCGGCACGCTCGCCGCTCACTGGCTCCAACAGGCTGTCGAGGTCGACACCGGGATCGTGAAGGTAGATGTGGGTGAGGACCCGCGTCATTGCTGCAGAAGACAGGACACGCGCCTCGGCCTCGGCCGCGGGGCCAAGGCCAAGGGCGACATCTTCAAGAGCGTGAACTAGGAAGGGAAGCAGCTTGGCGGGCCGTCCTCGGCGCCAGCCAATGGGATCTCCAGGCCGCTGTCGTAAAGCGTCCTCAGTGAGGAGCGAGCCCTCGCCTCCATCTCCGCGAAGTCCATGCGGTCCTCGGCAAGAACCAGGGCCTCGTCGTCCAGCTTGGCCTTCCTCGCCCCCAACTCCTGCTCCAGCGCGCCTAGGCGGTCACGGCGTTTCTTGAGCTTGACCTCCCTCTCCTTGAGAGCCGCCTCGCAAGCCTTCACGCCTTCTTCCTGCTCTTGGCAAAGGCGGACCTCGTTCGCGAGCTGGTCCCACAGACCTTGCAGTTCGCCCTCAAGCGCCTTGCAACGACCACAGACGTCAACCACCTCCCCAAGGCTGCATCACGAGCAGCCTTCGCCTCCAGGACGGCCTGCTTCTCCTCGTCGCATGCCGTCGAGGCCTGGACCAGCGCCGCCCGAATCGAAGCGTCAGAGCGAACCCATCCTGAAGCCAGCTCCAAGCGCCCGGCCACCAAGCGGGGGTCGGCGCCAAGAAGATCCTGACGCAGTCGGTCCAGCTCAGCAACCGCACTATCCAGAACGGCAGAAGGAGTCGGAGAGACAGTAGCTGGTGGAGTAGCAGGAGAAGGCGGCAGCGCGGCCACAGCATCCTGAGGCGGAGTCTGCCGCGCCCCGACAGCCGAAGTGGTAGCGGCAGGCAAGAGCACCTCGGGAGCCACTTGGGCCGAGGGGGCTGAGCTCGCCCCAGCCGGCTTAGCCAGGCCTCGCGAGGATGACCGGGCAGGAGAAGCCTGTGCGTCGCGGTCACCCTCCTTCGTGGGCAGAAGCGCTGCCACGGATGGAACCTCGGGAGCCCCCTTCGGCTTCTTTGCGGCGGGCGCCAGCCTATCCAAGAGATGCGGACGTCAAGCTTCAGAAGCAGAGCAAGAGATAAAGACAAGAATCGAACGCTTACGGGTCGTCGCCAGTGAGCTCAAGCGGCCTCCGGCCAAATTTGAAGCCTGAAAGCCGGCTGGAAGGGTCAACCTCGGGAAGCTTGGAGGCGGAAGGCGCATCTGCGGTCCGTCCCGGGGCCGGGGTAGACCCGCGGGAGATCAACCCGGTCCTGTCCTTCTTAGGGATCGGGGGTGAGCTCCCGCCGTCCTGCTCGTCGTTATCCTCGTCGTCGTCTTCATTATCATCCTCGTCGCCATCGCTCGGAGAGAGGCGGAGAACGCGGGACCGGCACCGGGGGAGGGGAGCCCTCGACTCTCCGTCAGTCGCCTCGGAGTCAGGCCCTTTTCCCCGCTCCCCTCCTTCCTCCTCTTTGCTGGAGTCGTCAGAGGGCACGTCCACTGGTTCCTCGGGAGTTTCCACGGGCACGGGCCCATCCCCGTTGAAGACGGGCATGGACTCCACTACCTGCTCCCAGTCGTCGCGGAGGAACAAGGGCATAGGAGCGCCCGCCAACCTCGCCACATCGCCCCCGACCAGAGATTGGAGGACCGCAGCCAGATCTCCGTCGGCTAAGGCCGGGGGGCTCGGACGGGGCCTCCACATCGGAAGTGAGTACTGCCGAAGCGGGGCCAGCTGGTGCTCCAGGAATTCCCTTAGCAGCGACGCGCCGGTCAGCTTTGCCGCCGCCATGCTGGCCGGCCTCAGATTCGCGTCCATCTTCTCCAACATCAGCTTCGCGCGGGGGTCCATGAGCTCCGCTCGACCCCAATCGCTGGAGCTCATGGGCTGCTCTGTGGGCAAGATCAGCCGAGGGTGGATGCGCCCAGCATCCACCAAGACCCACTTGCTCCTGAAGCCCTCAATCCTTTTCCCGGGGTTCGAAATGGCAATGGCGCCACCGTACGCGACGAAGCTCGTGCACGCGGAAGCAGTACCACGAGAGGTCCGGAGGTAGAAGTAGTGGCGCAGCAAGGCCACTGAGGGTTGCACCCCTACGTAAGCCTCGTAGTAATAAGCGAAGATTGCCAGGAGAAGGACGGAGTTGGGGTGGAGATGCAGGGCCTGTAGCTTATAGTGGCGGAGGACAGAGAACAAGAACTCGGAGAAGGGAGGCACCAGGCCCGCAGCAATGGCACTTACAAAGAGCGGATAGAAGGTGCTCCCTTGACCCTCAGGGGTGGCGGAGCCGGCTTTAAACACCTTCGCCCCGTTGATGCCCCGCGCCGTCGCCATCCGACGCAACCGGGCGAGGCTTGCCTCCGACACGTTCGGCAGGTCCAGGGCAGACGAGTACCAAGCCACGACCGGGGGCTGACGAGGCGCCATGGCTTCCTAGGTCACACGATCGGAGTGGATCTGGAAATTTTGGAGGAAGGAAGGAGAGGCGCAAGAAAGGGGATCTGAGCAGCAACCGGGGAAAGCAAGAAGCAAAGCCTAGGTGGACGCCGCTCCTTTATCAACTAGCGCGGTTGCTAGGGCGCCCACATCCAACCAACCGCCACGCAGCGCCCAAGGCCGCAGGCTGTTAGGGCCCGCGGCGCTTCGCCCTTGCCCTTCCGCCTCCCTGCACGGCCAAGTCCGGGCACGCCTTGGGCCCGGGGGCTACTGTCGGCATTCTGGGAATGGGGGTCCCCAGACTTGCCTGCCTGCGGCCTGCGGCGTGGCTCAAAGGGGGGCCCAGCGCGGCCCATCTTCACCAACACAAACCCAAGACCCTCGCGAGGGGCCAAGCCTCGCGGGGCGGACGATGCGGAGCTTCCTCAGGCTCGGCCTCGTCAGGCTAGCCCACGAGGAGGCAGAGAGATCAAGGCAGGGTACCTCACGAGGTGCCCGTGACGCAAGCCATGACGACCGGGGGCGCCAGGCGGGTGCCAGCCCGCGCAGCGTCCTCCCTTCCTCTTTGGTGCAAAGGGGGCAAGCGCAGCCGTGGAGTAACGAGGCATCAGGCAAAGGTTGCCATTTCGGTGCAACGAGACCAAGACCAGGAGGACTACGAGACGGAGGTCACCGTGGAGCCCAAGACGGTGTCATCACTAGAGCTTTGCGCAGGCGAAGACTACTTTTGTTAGGATAGTTGATACTAGCTGTCCCCCTTCAAATTAGCCCGCCATTGTTGGCTCCCTTCCCGCCCAATATTTGGGAAGAGGACCAGGGCCTCTATAAATAGGACCAGCCACCCACAGAGCCAAAAAGAGGCTGGAGGCCAGAGGCTGGAGGCTGGAAAAAAGGGCTGGCCGGAGAGTTGGAAAGATAGAGAAGATCAGGTAGAGAGAGAGAGAGTAGGGTGACTGAGCTCCTCCCAGCAGTTCATCGCCCCAGCTAAGAACAGACCCTCGCGAGGCTGTTCTTCCTCGTATTGTTCATCATCATCAGCCCAAGAGGCAATCCACCACACCGGAGACTGGAGTAGGGTATTACACCACAACGGTGGCCCGAACCAGTATAAACCCTGTGTCTCTTGTGTTGTTCTTTCCTTAGTTTAGATCCTAGTAAGGCGGAGGAGTGCAGGTAGATAGGAGGCGAAATCTCCGCGCGCACCCCAGTGTTCGAACCTCAACGGTCTGCCGGAACCCGAAATCCGACATTTGGCATGCCAGGTAGGGGTGCGCCGGAATTCGTCTTCCACCACCCCATTCTCCTCCGACCATCACGCCCATGTCTGACGCTCGTCGGGCCCACGCCGAGCGCCGGGCCGCGCTCGCTTCCCACGTCGCCCAGACGGCCCCTGTCGGCGGGCGACCTTGCCGTTCCCCGTCACCTGCCGTCAACGCCACCACCGGCCCGATGGGGGACGAGTATCAAGCATCGTCCCAGCATCCGTCCGTGCGGCAAGACGGCCGCACCGCAACTCCCTCGCTCACCCCAGTTGGTTCTTCGTCCCGCGCGCTCCGCGCGCCCATGGAGGCTCGGGCTGCACTCATCACAGCGAACGAGCTCCTGCGCTACCGTCCCGTCGACGACGTCTACGAAGAATGGCTCGACCGCGTCGCCGAGCTCGTCCGCGCCGCAGGGGGCTCTCATGCGTCGTCCGTTCCGCTGCACCGCACCCCGCCCCGCGTGGGCAGTGAAGCCCCGGCGGCGCCCCGGTCGCCTCCTCCTCAGGAAGGTGCCATGGCTCCAAGGCGCGTGGCCCCTGGGAGGAACCCGCTCCGTCAGGCGCCAGCGCAGCCAGAGCAGAGCTGTCAGGAAGTCCCTCGCCCGCAAGAAGCTGCCCGGGAGCTCCCTGCTCCAGCACGTCGCGACCATGCTCCTGCTCCCGCGCGTCAAGACCCGGCGCTGCTCCTAGCTGCAGCGCGTGGGGACATGCAAGACCAAGTTCCCCGTCATCCAAGGCCTCCCGTGGCCACTGCAGGCTGCCGTGCCTTCACCACCGAGCTACGCAACGTCGCGTGGCCCGGCAAGTTCAAGCCAGACCTGCCTCCTCGCTATGACGGCACGGCTGACCCTGCGGAGTTCCTCCAGCTCTACGAGCTAGGCATCGAAGCTGCCAACGAAGACGAGAAGGTCATGGCGAACTGGTTCCCCATGGCACTCAAGGACGGGGCCCGCACCTGGCTCCAGGCACCTCCTCCTAGGACGAGATGCGCACCCGCTTCATCGCCAACTTCCAAGGCACTCGCGACCGGCCACCCGCCGTGAGCGACATGCGCCGCATCAAGCAACAGCCCGGGAAGACCCTGCAGAAGTACATCCAGCGCTTCAACAACGCGCGCCTCAAGATTCCCAAGGTGACTGAGGAGGCCATCATCTCGGCCTTCTCCCCCGGCGTGCATGACGTCAAGATGAAGGAGGAGCTGGCGGTGCATGAAGACCTGTGCACTTCCTTGGAACTGTTCAACCTGGCAACCAAGTGCGCCAGGGCCGAGGAAGGGCGTCTCTTCCTCCTCGGGCTGCCTGCCGCAGACCCAGAAGAGAAGAATCCCAAGGCCAAGGATGTGAAGCGCAAGGGGGCTGCCGTGCTCGCGGCAGAACCGGACACCAAGCGGGGCAGAGATCAGCCCGAACCTCCCAAGGGCAGCCGGTACTGTGTGTACCACGACCTCCACACCCACAACACCAACGAATGTCAGGAGCTCCGAGCCGTGTGAGAAGGAAGGATCGGCCGTCGCCCTGACCGCAGTGACCGGGGCTACGACCGAGGAGGAGGAAGGAACGCAGGACGCTGGGAAGACCGTGGCCCGCGCCAAGGGTGGCGCGATCAACCTCGCGAGGATCGCTGGCAAGACCCGCCTCGCGAGGGAGGCTGGAGAGATCAGCCTCGCGAGGGAGACTGGAAGGATCAGCCTCGCGAGGATCCCCCGCAAGGCAACGCAGGCCTCCCACCGTTGCCGCCGCAGCCAAGGAGAAACGAGGACCGCCACCAGGACGAGGGGGCTGGGGGCTTCTAGGAGCCGCGCGCGATCGCCTGCATCCTAGGCGGGGCACAAGCCCCAGCCTCTCAGCGCATCCTCAAGCAGTTCGCCTGCGAAGTGAACGCAGTCCTCCCCAGGCTCGAAGCCACACGCCCTCTCAGGTGGTCGGCGTGCGCCATCACGTTTAGCTCAGCAGATCAACTCAAGTGTGCGGCTACAGCTGGAGTCCTCCCGATGCTTTGTTCCCCAATCATCAGCAACGTGGTGGTCACCAAGACCCTCATCGATGGTGGGGCAGGGCTCAACATCCTGTCCGTGGAAACATTCAACAACCTCCAAGTGCCCTACAGCCAGCTTCAGCCAACCAAGCCTTTCTCTGGTATCACCGACGGCTCCACGGTCCCGATTGGGCAGGTCCGCCTCCCTGTCACCTTCGGGGCACGCGACAACTACCGCACCGAGCTCATCGACTTCGACGTCGCTCACATTCGCCTGCCTCGGTACTCCGCGGCTGCGCTTGCCCCCTTTGCACCAAAGAGGAAGGGAGGACGCTGCGCGGGCTGGCACCCGCCTGGCGCCCCCGGTCGTCATGGCTTGCGTCACGGGCACCTCGTGAGGTAGCCTGCCTTGATCTCTCCGCCTCCTCGTGGGCTAGCCTGACGAGGCCGCGCCTGAGGAAGCTCCGCATCGTCCGCCCCACAAGGCTTGGCCCCTCGCGAGGGTCTTGGGTTTGTGTTGGTGAAGATGGGCCGCGCTGGGCCCCCCTTTGAGCCACGCCGCAGGCCGCAGGCAGGCAAGTCTGGGGACCCCCATTCCCAGAATGCCGACAGTAGCCCCCGGGCCCAAGGCGCGCCCGGACTTGGCCGTGCAGGGAGGCGGAAGGGCAAGGGCGAAGCGCCGCGGGCCCTAACAGCCTGCGGCCTTGGGCGCCGCTTGGCAGTTGGTTGGATGTGGGCGCCCTAGCAACCGTGCGAGTTGTTAAAGGAGCGGCGTCCACCTAGGCTTTGCTTCTTGCTTTCCCCGGTTGCTGCTCAGATCCCCTTTCTTGCGCCTCTCCTTCCTTCCTCCAAAATTTCCAGATCCACTCCGATCGTGTGACCTAGGAAGCCATGGCGCCTCGTCAGCCCCCGGCCGTGGCTTGGTACTCGTCTGCCCTGGACCCGCCGAACGTGTCGGAGGCGAGCCTCGCCCGGTTGCGCCGGATGGCGACGGCGCGGGGCATCAACGGGGCGAAGGTGTTTAAAGCCGGCTCCGCCACCCCTGAGGGTCAAGGGAGCACCTTGTATCCGCTCTTTGTAAGTGCCATTGCTGCTGGCCTGGTGCCTCCCTTCTCCGAGTTCTTGTTCTCTGTCCTCCGCCACTATAAGCTACAGGAACTGGAACTACGAGACGGACATGTACCCAAGAGTGGACGTATGAACCTGAGTAATGTAGCGCATTAAGTGAAGTAGAAAGGCACAAATAGTCTGAACATGCGTGGCATATAGGCATTTGTCTATGATACGTCTCCAACGTATCTATAATTTTTGATTGTTCCATGCTATTATATTATCTGTTTTGGATGTTTAATGGGCTTTATTATACACTTTAATATTATTTTTGGGACTAACCTACTAACCCAAGGCCCAGTGCAAATTGCTGTTTTTTTCCTATTTCAGTGTTTTACACAAAAGGAATATCAAACGGAATCCAAACAGAATGAAACCTTCAGGAGAGTTATTTTTGGAACAAACGTGATCCGGGGGAATTGGAGTAGACGTCAAGAAAGGAGAGAGGAGGCCACGAGGCAAGGAGGTGCACCCCCCAACCTCGTGGGCCCCTCGCAGCTCCACCGACCTACTTCTTCCTCCTATATATATATATATCCATATACCCCAACAACATCCAGGAGCACCACAAAACCCTATTTCCACTGTCGCAACCTTCTGTACCGAAGAGATCCCATCTTGGGGCCTTTTTCGGAGCTCTGCCGGAGGGGGAATCGATCACGGAGGGGTTGTACATCAACACCATAGCCTCTCCGATGATGTGTGAGTAGTTTACCACAGACCTTTGGGTCCATAGTTATTAGCTAGATGGCCTCTTCTCTCTCTTTGGATCTCAATACAAAGTTCTCCTCAATCTTCTTGGAGATCTATTTGATGTAATTCCTTTTGCGGTGTGTTTGTCGAGATCCGATGAATTGTGGGTTTATGATCAAGATTATCTATGAAAAATATTTGATTCTTCTCTGAAATCTTTTATGTATGATTTGTTATCTTTGCAAGTCGCTTCGAATTATCAGTTTGGTTTGGCCTACTAGATTGGTCTTTCTTGCAATGGGAGAAGTGCTAAGCTTTGGGTTCAATCTAGCGGTGTCCTTTCCCAGTGACAGCAGGGGCAGCAAGGCACGTATTGTATTGTTGCCATCGAGGATAAAAAGATGGGGTTTATATCATATTGCTTGAGTTTATCCCTCTACATCATGTCATCTTGCCTGATGTGTTACTCTATTCTTCTGAACTTAATACTCTAGATGCATGCTGGATAGTGGTCGATGTGTGGAGTAATACTAGTAGATGCAGAATCATTTCAGTCTACTTGTCGCGGACATGATGCCTATATACATGATCATGCCTATATATTCTCATAATTATGCACTTTTCTATCAATTGCTCGACAGTAATTTGTTTACCCACCGTAATACTTATGCTATCTTGAGAGAAGCCACTAGTGAGACCTATGGCCCCCGGGTCTAGTTTCCATCATATAAGTTTCCAATCTATTTTACTTTGCAATCTTTACTTTCAATCTATATCATAAAAATACCAAAAATATTTCTCTTATTATCTCTATCTGATCTCACACTTGTAAGTGACCGTGAAGGGATTGACAACCCCTTTATCGCGTTGGTTGCGAGGTTCCTATTTGTTTGTGTAGGTGCGAGGTGACTTGTGTGTAGTCTCCTACTGGATTGATACCTTGGTTCTCAAAAACTGTGGGAAATACTTACGCTACTTGGCTGCATCACCCTTTCCTCTTCAAGGGAAAACCAACACAGTGCTCAAGAGGTAGCAAGAAGGATTGCTAGCGCCGTTGCCGGGGAGATCTATGCACAAGTCAAGACATACCAAGTACCCATCGCAAACTCTTATCCCTCGCATTACATTATTTGCCATTTGCCTCTCGTTTTCCTCTCCCCCACTTCATCCTTGCCATTTTATTCGCCCTTTTTTTGTTCGCCTCTTTTTCGCTAGCTTTTTGTGTCTGTGTATTAGATCATTTGCTTCGCCGTCATGGCTAGTCCCTTATCTACCCCTTTGTCTCCCGAGTTTGAAGTTCTTCACTTCAAACAAAGACAGGGAGAAAATTTAAAAGATGCTTGATTTAGGCTGATGGAACCTTATCGTAATTGCACCTTAGAGGTGAATTTTAGAATTTTACTTCGCCATTTTTACGTTGGACTAAATATGTCCCATAGACAACTCTCGGATTGCGTTGCTTAAGGAATTTTTATTGAAACGGATCCCAGTTTTGCTCATGAAATCATAGAGGGAATAGTGGAAACACTACCTCAACAAAAGGGGCCACATCATACCCAGGAAGAGACACAAGTTTTTGAGAAGATTTGCTAAGTAACGGAAATTTTACAAAAGTCTCTTGAACCTCTTAAGAGTGTTAGCGGAAACCTTCACCACATGAATATGTTAATTACCCTTTGCAATAAGCGGTTGGATTCTTTAGATCTAAATATTTCCAAATATGAATGGAAACGTAAAGAACCTCCCAGATTCGAGCATGACTCCACTAAAAAAAATTAAAACCAAAGATCATAATACCTAGATCTATTCTTGCTTTTATGCCTAGCTAGGGGCGTTAAACGATAGCGCTTGTTGGGAGGCAACCCAATTTTATTTTTGTTTCTTGATTTTTGGTTCTGTTTAGTAATAAATAATTCATCTAGCCTCTTTTTAGATGTGGTTTTATGCTTTTAATTAGTGTTTGTGCCAAGTAGGACCTTTGGGAAGACTTGGGGGAGTTTTTGCGATCTTGCTGTAAAAAATAGAAACTTTAGCGCTCACAAGATTTGCTGCCATTTTTTTACTGGAGAGTGCGATTAGGTTGATTCTTTTGCGGATGATTAATATACAAATTCCTCACATCCACCAATTTATTTCAGAATTTTTGGGGTTACAGAAGTATTAGAAACCTACAGATTACTACAGACTGGTCTGTTTTTGGCAGATTCTGTTTTTTGTGTGTTGTTTGCTTATTTTGATGAATCTATGGCTAGTATCGGAGGGTATGAACCATAGATAAGTTGGAATACAGTAGGTTTAACACCAATATAAATAAATAATGAGTTCATTATAGTACATTAAGTGATGGTTTGTTTTCTTCTACTAACGGAGCTCATGAGATTTTCTGTTGAGTTTTGTGTTGTGAAGTTTTCAAGTTTTGAGTAAAGATTTGATGGATTATGGAATAAGGAGTGGCAAGAGCCTAAGCTTTGGGATGCCCAAGGCACCCCAAGGTAAAATTCAGGGTCAACCAAAAGCCTAAGCTCTCTTTCGTCTTCGTCCATCAGTAAGTTTACTTGAGGCTATATTTTTATTCACCACATGATATGTGTTTTGCTTGGAGCGTCTTGTATGATTTGAGTCTTTGCTTTTTAGTTTACCACCATCCTTGCTGTATAAACCTTTTTTTGTAGAGACACACATGAATCGGAATTTATCAGAATACTCTATGTGATTCACTTATATCTTTTGAGCTAGATAATTTTGCTCTAGTGCTTCACTTATATCTTCTAGAGCACGGTGCTGGTTTTATTTTATAAAAAATATTGATCTCTCAAGCTTCACTTATATTATTTTAAGAGTCCTTTAGAACAGCATGGTAATTTGCTTAGGCTATAAAATTGGTCCTAATATGATAGGCATCCAAGATTGGTATAATAAAAACTTTCATAAAAAGGTGCATTGAATACTATGAGAAGTTTGATACTTGATAATTGTTTTGAGATATAAAGATTGTGATATTAGAGTTGTGCTAGTTAAGTAGTTGTGAATTTGAGAAATACTTGTGTTGAAGATTGCAAGTCCCGTAGCATGCACGTATGGTAACTGTTGTGTAACAAATTTGAAACATGAGGTGTTCTTTGATTGTCTTCCTTACGAGTGGCGGTCGGGGACGAGCGATGGTCTTTTCCTACCAATCTATCCCCCTAGGAGCATGCGTGTAATGCTTGGTTTTTGACGACTTGTAGATTTTTTCAATAAGTATGTGAGTTCTTTATGACTAATGTTGAGTCCATGGATTATACGCACTCTCACCTTTCCATCATTGCTAGCCTCTTCAGTACCGTGCATTGCCCTTTCTCACCTTGAGAGTTGGTGCAAACTTCGCCGGTGCATCCAAATCCCGTGATATGATACGCTCTATCACACATAAAACTCCTTATAGCTTCCTCAAAACAGCCACCATACCTACCTATTATGGCATTTCCATAGCCATTCCGAGATATCTTGCCATGCAACTTTCCACCGTTTCATTTATGACATGCTTCATCATTGTCATATTGCCTTGCATGATCATGTAGTTGACATCGTATTTGTGTAAAAGCCACCATGCATAATTTATCATACATGTCACTCTTGATTCATTGCCCTTCCCGGTACACCGCCAGAGGCATTCATATAGAGTCATATTTTGTTCTACTATCGAGTTGTAATCATTGAGTTGTAAATAAATAGAAGTGTGATGATCATCATTAATAGAGCATTATCCCAAATAAAAAAAGGGGAAAGGCCACATTAAAAATAGGAAAGTCCCAGAAAAGAAATAAAAAGGGACAATGCTACTGTCCTTTTTTCCACACTTGTGCTTCAAAGTAACACCATGATCTTTATGATAGAGAGTCTCTTGTTTTGTCACTTTCATATACTAGTCGGAATTTTTCATTATAGAACTTGGCTTGTATATTCCAACAATGGGCTTCCTAAAATTCCCTAGGTCTTCGTGAGCAAGCAAGTTGGATGCACACCCACTTAGTTTCTTTGTTGAGCTTTCATACATTTATAGCTCTAGTGCATCCGTTGCATGGCAATCCCTACTCCTTGCATTGACATCAATTGATGGGCATCTCCCTAGCCCATTGATTAGCTGCGTCGATGTGAGACTTTCTCCTTTTTTGTCTTCTCCACATAACCCCCCATCATTATATTCTATTCCACCCATAGTGCTATATCCATGGCTCACGCTCATGTATTGCGTGAAAATTGTAAAAAGTTTGAGATTACTAAAGTATGAAACAATTGCTTGGCTTGTCATCGGGGTTGTGCATGATGAGAGCATTCTTGTGTGACAAAAATGGAGCATGAACAAACTATATGATTTTGTAGGGATGAAATTTCTTTGGCCATGTTATTTTGAGAAGACATGATTGCTTAGTTAGTATGCTTGAAGTATTATTATTTTTATGTCAATATTAAACTTTTTTCTTGAATCTCTTGGATCTGAATATTCATGCCACAATAAAGAGAATTACATTGAGAATTATGCCAGGTAGTATTCCACATCAAAAATTCTGTTTTTATCATTTACCTACTCGAGGACGAGCAGGAATTAAGCTTGGGGATGCTTGATATGTCTCCAACGTATCTATAATTTTTGATTGTTCCATGCTATTATATTATCTGTTTTGGATGTTTAATGGGCATTATTATACACTTTTATATTATTTTTGGGACTAACCTACTAACCCAAGGCCCAGTGCAAATTGCTATTTTTTTTGCCTATTTCAGTGTTTTGCGGAAAAGGAATATCAAACGGAATCCAAACGGAATGAAACCTTTGGGAGAGTTATTTTTGGAACGAATGTGATCTAGGGGACTTGGAGTAAATGTCAAGAAAGGAGCGACGAGGCCACGAGGCAGGGAGGCGCGCCCCCACCCTTGTGGGCCCCTCGCAACTCCACCGACCTACTTCTTCCTCCTATATATATCCATATACCCCAAAAACATCTAGGAGCACCACGAAACCCTATTTCCACCGCCGCAACCTTCTGTACCCAAGAGATCCCATCATGGGGCCTTTTCCGGAGCTCCGTCAGAGGGGGAATCGATCACGAAGGGCTTCTACATCAACACCATAGCCTCTCCGATGATGTGTGAGTAGTTTACCACAGACCTTCGGGTCCGTAGTTATTAGCTAGATGGATTCTTCTCTCTCTTTGGATCTCAATACAAAGTTCTCCTCAATCTTCTTGGAGATCTATTCGATGTAATTCTTTTTGTGGTGTGTTTGTCGAGATTCGATGAATTGTGGGTTTATGATCAAGATTATCTATGAACAATATTAGATTCTTCTTTGAAATCTTTTATGTATGATTTGTTATCTTTGCAAGTCTCTTCGAATTATCAGTTTGGTTTGGCCTACTAGATTGTTCGGTCTACTTCTCGTGGACATGATGCCTATATACATGATCATGCCTAGATATTCTCATAATTATGCACTTTTCTATCAATTGCTTGACAGTAATTTGTTTACCCACCGTAATACTTATGCTATCTTGAGAGAAGCCACTAGTGAAACCTATGGCCCCGGGGTCTATTTTCCATCATATAAGTTTCCAATCTATTTTACTTTGCAATCTTTACTTTCAATCTATATCATAAAAATACCAGAAATATTTATCTTATTATCTCTATCAGATCTCACTCTCATAAGTGACCGTGAAAGGATTGATAACCCCTTTATCATGTTGGTTGCGAGGTTCTTATTTGTTTGTGTAGGTGCGAGGTGACTTGCGTGTAGTCTCCTACTAGATTGATACCTTGGTTCTCAAAATCTGAGGGAAATACTTACGCTAGTTTGCTGCATCACCCTTTCCTCTTCAAGGGAAAACCAACACAGTGCTCAAGAGGTAGCAGTCTACTACGTACCACTAAATGTTGTACGTGCAATGCACGGTGATGTTATGGAGTACGTGCTTAAGTACTCTACTACTACTATATTAGTTGGAGGCACATATTAGGTTTTATATTTGTTTACGTGTATGCCCCGAGACCTTCCAACTAGATGTGTCTTTCTCTCTGGGCTGCACTTTGTATTGTTCATACCACTAGTACTACTACATGTGGTCTCCGACCTAGAAGTGGAAGAAGTGGAGACGCTCTACCACGTTGTTCATGTCCCACTCCTTTCGCTGACATGTGGGACATCTAACACGTGTCGTGTTTGTCACTCCTTCGTCGTAAGAGTTGAAATGCTAGCATTCATCAGAAAAAATATAAATCAGCAGTGATACTATACCACGTGGTTTCCTTGCTCCTTGATATCGGAAAGAATACTTCTGTTCGCCAACGTGTGGGATGTCGACCATTCTGGTCCACTTGCCATGCACACAGAACTCCAAGGGAGAGTCACCCCGGTCGTCGCGCCACAGTAGTAATGACTAATGAGCCGTCAAATCATAGGCCCAACCTTTCTCACTGTGAAGTTGCTCGGACGAAGGAACTATCATGACTTCGTTGAATTCCGCTTCTTGAAGAAAACTACTGTACCAGCAGTACTGCTAGCTATGGTAGTTACTCCAGCAGAGGCCTCCTTTCGTTCATAGGATAGGAATTTATAGGAATATGAAAGTCATAGGAAGTGAGATGACATGCATCTCAATTCCTATAGAGAAAGAGATCCCATTTGATGCATAGAATAGGAATTTTCCATTGAGTCTAGGTTAATGTACTGGTAATTTGCTCTAAAAACTATAGTAGTAAATAGTAGTACAGGTACATGCTCGTACTCAGACATAGACACACACACTAACTGCTAGTACTACTGCTTCTCACATGCTGGCCAGACGCCGTCGTTCTCCTTCCCGGCTTTGTCGGCGACACCCCACCGTGCTTGGATCTCCGCGACCTCTCCGCAGCAGCGCGTGCGTCGTCTTCTTTCTTGCGGCACCGGGCCTCTGTTTTCTTGAGTGCTTTCTGACTTCTCCGCTCCCTCTGTGCGGCTTTGGCCGCCTCTTGCTCTACCGCCCATTCGGCCTTGGAAGCTTCAAATTCCGCCCATGTAGGTGTGAGGTCGCGAGCGGCGACGAACTCGGCACGACGGGATGCCATCGCTTCCCTACCATTTTGTGTGTGGTCGTGGGCGGCGAGGAACTCGGCGCGTCGGGATGCCATCGCTTCCTTACCGGTTAGTGTGCGGCGTGGTGGCAGAACAACGCTTGGTGAGAGCTCTGGGGTGGAGTGGCCGGACAACCGTATAGTGCATTGGTTTGTCAAGAGCTCAAGGAAAGAAGACGAAGGAAACTTGGATTCCCCTTCAAGCGTGGTCATTTATTACCGAGTAAAATGCATTGGCGGTGATCAAACTTGTGTTGATAGCTCACTTTGATCATTATATTATACGTGATGCA
The DNA here is from genome assembly GCF_056163025.1 of Triticum urartu. Taxonomy (NCBI): domain Eukaryota; kingdom Viridiplantae; phylum Streptophyta; class Magnoliopsida; order Poales; family Poaceae; genus Triticum; species Triticum urartu. The sequence continues at coordinate 300,711,867 of NC_141877.1, forward strand.
CACATTAGCGCACACCGTCCATAGAGGCAAGTAGCATGTACGCGTGCAGACACTCACGTTCACGCTGTCAAATCATGCTAATGCATGCACGTCGCCCTCTCAATCAAAGTCCTGCTCATGGCGCAATGCAAACGGCGAGCCCGTCACCCGCGCGCCCCGATGGTGCCTGACATTACTGTTTAGACGTTTGATGGAGGCCTCCGCGAACGCCGAGCATGTGTTCACCTGGATCAACACCAATGGTCATACTCGGGACTCGGCGCCTTGCTCATGTATATCGTCCATCACAGCGATAATATATAAAACAGCCTAGCTAGATAGGGTACTATGGTACGGAGTATGTACTATCGTGAGCGACCGATCATAGTGCCACTGCACACGAGTGTGTGTCCGATCGATTCGTCCATTATTCGTAAGTTATGCATGGTTGTGTGGTGTCTAATGGTGGTCGTCGAAGGCTAGCTGGCGACAAGACCAGTCGCATGGACGCCTAGTTGTCAATATGTGTCGCATACACTTCAAAGGCTCATCATCCATGAGTTCACATTTTACCACCATGCCAGCGTCTGACCGCCCTGGCCTACCGAAACCCCTTCCATCGCTAGCGCACGCTTCCCGCCTGAAACGGTCACCGTCTCTCCAGAACGTCAATGCCACATTCACCGGACTTAACTGTAGGTGAAGTTGGTGTGTCACTCACATGCGGGCCAGATACCCGTTGGGCCCACATGTCAGTGACCCAACGCACCTGCAGTTAAGTCACCAAAGTAGCGTCCGCATTCACGCCCGACGAACCTACTCCGGCACTAGCTATCCATCAGTCTGCCGCGACTCATTGCCATTCGCCCGCTATATTAACTTGAGCCCCAACTCCTAGCCATAGCCAAAGACCCACACTCATTCTCCTCCGGTCCCTTCCTTCTATCGGCACCTCTCCAACCATGGCCCCCTGGCGCTCCAAAGCTCTCTTGGACGTATTGTCGCAGGAGTAGACGAAGGTCATCGGCGGCTCCGCTCCGGGCACGCTCCAAAGCTCTCTTGGACGTACTGTCGCAGGAGCAAACAAAGGACATCGGCGGATCCGCTCCGGGCACGCTCCAAAGCTCTCTTGGACGTACTGTCGTAGGACTAGATGAAGGAGATCGCCGGCTCTCCCCCGGACGCCCTCCGCCGCCACTACCACGAAGCTGGCGCGCGTGCGCGGGCACAGCCGGCAGCGAGGAAGACTAGTACACGGTAGGTCGCTGCCGCTCTGGTCCCAGGAAGGCCACCGCTCCTCCACAGAGTCGACGCCAAGCTTGGTGGGATAAACATCGGTGGCCGATTAGCCGCTTGACGCCGATGTGGAGGCGGGAATCTTCATAACCTTGTGCTCCAGAGGAGGAGGTTATTGAGGCAAATCAGGAGGAGGCAAAGGCAATGGCCGACTTTCTCGGGTTCATGGCCAGACATGGTGGTCGGGCGTCGGCGATCGTTTAGATTAGGTTTACAGCAGGTTTTAGTATGGTTTGTGCGAAATATGTAATGAATTTCGTCCAGTTTATAGGAAAAGTTTCCGAAATGTAATGAATTTCATCTGGTTAATTTGAAATTTGCTTTGTTTGCACGAATTTCATCCGGTTAGTTCATATAGTTGTTGAAAGGTATGCGGGCAGCATTGGCTGGCATCCATCAGTGTCCTCGGACAGTTGCCAGTGTAAATTTGTGGGCCAGCGCTGGAGATTAACAGTGCTCCATTATTTGGCAGGGAACAGTTATCCCTCGATCAAAATCAGATCCGCCGTGTTTCGCACTCCTCCCACGTAAGAGTGTAAACTCTTGCTAACATAAAAATGGAGCAAGTGGACGGCACTGTAGCACGTCATATCACTAAAACTAGCCCGCCTAACGCGCGGGGAAGCACCGCCCTCGTAATTTTGTTCTGGATTTCTATCGGTCGATTGCACGAAAATGTTTCGCTTCGCAAGTTCAAAAGAAAAGGCGACACAGTTACGACTCGTACGCGTCGCACCCCTGATAGTCCGGCTCGCACGCTGCTCACCAGAAGGGACACGCGTTGTCTTGCAATTTCACTGACATGTGGGACTACAATTGAATAAACCGTCGATAGCCGAAATCTGATCACTCAGCGGGCGTCGGCTGAGAAGAGAGAGACGAGGGAGGGAGAAGAGATCGCCCGCCCGTCGCACACGGACTCCAAGAAATATATGGTGATAATGTGAGGTGGGCCATGCGGGAGTCCGGACCGCTTCCAAGCCCTCCCCCCTCAGACGCCAGCTGCCCGCATTCATAGCAAGTAGTACCAGTAAAATACTGGCCTATAAGCCCGCTTATGTGGAGGAGAGAGAGGCATTGACAAAGTCAAGGAGTGGGCTCTACAAGAGCCCGTCTCTACACGTCCTCCTAGGTATAAAATAACTAATTCTAAAAAAGAGGCATAAAAAACAATTGTGTATAAAAAAAGAAAGGTAGAAAACATTTGAGGGGAAATAGATAGAGAGAAAGCGAAAAAAAGTTGTAACCTTTATAGCCAACCTTATAGTCAACACTATGGTAGTATTACATGCGGAAGGAGGGAGTGGTGCACATGCCAAGTTCACTGGGTTGTCGTGTTTCACACTCCTCCGTCGTAACAGTGGAGACAATAGCTTTCATCAAAAATAAACAATGAATACTCGTTGCTCGTCCTCTATATCGGAAAAGAATACTTTCCATTCGCCGACATGTGGGACGTCAACCATCCTGGTCCACCTGCCATGCACAAAATTATCCTGGTCCACCCCGGTCATAGCGCAGGCCCAACCCTTCCCGCTGTAAGTTGGTCGGACGAAGCAGGTGAGGATACATCTATTTCCATAACTCAGAGAGGGTTCGCATGATTCACTATCAAACAAAAGTAGCAAGTACCGCCCACAAAAGACAGTGCACTAGCCCTAAGATGGTTTGATAACACGCATCGTTTTGGTTATTAAACACAGGGCAATGCAAACTACCCTGAAGGATTAGCGCGGCCAACTATTTCTTGTCATCGGTCTCTCAGGAAATGAGCACAACACGAATAGCGGCATGGGAACCGATCTCTGGGGCGATGTCCACATAACTGACCGCGACATCAGAATCAATCTCTGGGGCGATGTCCACAGGATGGACACCGGCATCGGGATCGATCTCCAGGGCGATGTCAACAGGACGGACCACGACATCGAAAACAATCTCTGGGGCGTTGTCCACAGGACGGGATGCGACATCGGAATCATCAAGGACGTCCACCGGCACCTACACAACCCTAACATATTAGCAAGCACATTGCAAATAATCAAAAACCACAACTATGGTAAGCCATTATTTTTTACCTTGTGCAGCTCACCGGGTGCTCCCATCCCTCCGGGGGCCATCTCCTCGTCCTCGATGGGGGCCATCACCTTGCCAGGGGAATATTGCTTCTCAACGGCAACTATCTCCTCGAACTCGGCCTTGAGCCTCGCATAGGTGGCCATTAGAGTTTCTGGGGTAGGCATGGTGGGGCCCTTGCTGTTCTTCCAATTTTCTTTGAGGAGTTCGTCCGCCAACGTAGTCAACTCTTTGGCCAGTGCAGACTAAGGCATAGCCTAGTGGTGGGAAAGGGCTGATGCCTTCCCACCCACCCAGGTTCAAGGCATGGTACTTGCAATTTGGGTTTGTTGCACCAATTATACTATATGGGGTTCCCTTACAGTCTATCTGTCAAAAAAACTCTTTGGCCAATGCTTGTTTCTTGGAGTTCTTCATCTCCATGGGTTGGCCCGCCAACATGGTCAACTCGTTGGTCGGTGCTCGCTTCTTGGAGATCGCTGTCTCCAGTGGGTTTTCCACCAGCAACTCTTTGGCTAGTGCTCCAGGATCCATTAATGAACGGACAAACAAAAAGCAATCGAAAGGAAACCACAATCACAATGAAAACGGGAAAAGAATAGGGTGTGAGAATCGGTCGGTGCTTCACAAAAGGAAGATTCTTGGAATGAAAATATGGCAGCATCACTGATTCGCCCACCTTTCCTTCATCGGTACAGAAGAAAAATGGTAGAAGTGAGTAGCCTAGAGTGAGGTTTTCTTCAAGAAAGGGGAGAAAGGGCTTCAATGAGCGTTCCAATGAAATGATGGTTGCTTCGTCCAGTCCAAATTCAAGGCCCCTTCGAGGCCACTTTACCACTGCTGGTAAAGGTGGGTTTGGTGATATGACGGGTCATGACGGCCACACAGGGGTTACCGGTGAGTCTCGACTATAGCACCTCGCTGTGATTTGGTGGATGGCATGCGGGCCCGAATGCTTTGATGTCCCACATGTAGATAGAGCGGCTAGTCACATAGGAGTGCTCAATATTGTGAGCCACGACCAAGGCGGAGAGGAAAATGAGAGAACTACGTAATTAATGCATGAGTTTAATTAGGGTAGTTTTGTAAAGTACGAGATACATTCCTCCAATCACAAAATGCCTTCGTTGATGAGATTTGAGATTTGAGCCAAAACTGCACGCGATGTAGTCTAGTCACTTGTTGAAATCTCTAGAAAGGCAAATACTCCTTTTCGGTTTACAGGGCTATACTAGCAATTACTAGTACTACAATAGTGGGCTCAAATAGAAATTTTGTCTCATGCAAGAGCCTAGCTGTATGCGTGCTCCAAGGCTCCGCACCACGCCCCACCCCTACACAAAGACTGCCACATGAGCGTTCGCAACTACCACATTCGGGTTGCGCTTGGCTCTTCGCCTCTTCGAGAAGACAAAAATGATGTTACTACTACTTCTACAGTATCGAATCCACTGCTGCATGTCCATCCACCGTGTGCGGGAGGGATAGCCACCGCGCGCATGGGCGAGGGAGAAGGCGTGTAGTAGTAAAATCAAGCCTCTCCTTGTTGTACGAGTTGACACGACACATCATAGCACTTGCCCCATATGGTTGCCTCTAAACTTGGCTGAAGGACCCGCAGCATACAATACTCCATTTGCTGCAACGTCTAACATTTACCCCACCACAAATTATAATATATATTCCTGTCTTGACCAGATGAGCGTGCAAACTAGAATCACCAGGATGACACGTAGGGCCAGAAGATTATTTTAATAAAAAGCATGGAGCCTACCCCAACGATTTTAAGCTTACATGCACGGTACACGCTATGCTAGACTAGTCTACACATGAAACTGCCACACGAGCATCCGGGCCGCGCTTGGCTCTTTGCCTCTTCGGGAAGTCAAACAATGATGGAGTACTACTGCAATGGAGGAGTACTATAGTATGCTTCTGGCCATCTGACAGCGATTGAACAGCTGCATGTCCACCGCGTGCGGGAGGGAGAGCGTGTAGCGAACAAAAGCTTCTCCTAGTCCTGCCAGCCACCACGCTCATGGGAGAGGGAGGTACGCACCTTCATTGACTTACTGCTCCTGCCTTTACGTCTATGACAGGTGGGCCCAACAGGTGGGTGGCCCACCTGTCATGCAGCCAAAGGCAGGTGCGGTTAAGGCGAGAAGGCATTGTAGTAATCAAAATTCTCGGTCTTGTACGAGTTGATGTGACACATCAAAGCACTGCACTCGATATATTTCAATAATTTGTGTTTACCGATGCATTAGTTACTCCCTCCGTTCCTAAATATAAGTCTTTTTAGACATTTCAAATGGACTACAACATACGGATGTATGTAGACATATTTTAGAGTGTAGATTCACTCATTGTGCTTTGTATGTAGTCACTTGTTGCAATCTCTACAAAGACTTATATTTGGAAACAGAGGGAGTACAACGCATGCATGCATGCCGTGATAAATTTAACTAACCAAATGTTCATGCATGTCACAAAAAATTACGGGGCTGTTTGGATTGTGACTATGTTTGTCTTATGTTGCCACATTATTTTTTCCACACTTGCCTAACTTGAGTTGCTCAAATTGTTAGACCCACTTTGGCTTGCCTAAGGGAATCTTGCCACACTTTTTGTGTCTATGACATGTGGGGTTCACTGCAAATAAAAAAATTCTTGTCTTAGGTGTGGCTCGAACCAAACACCCACCTAACTTGGTCAAATTTGCCTAAGGTGAGGTGTGGCAAAGTGTGGCAATATGTGGCTGGAAACCAAACAGCCCCTACATCATTGAAAACTATGTTCAAATACGAATCAAACGATATAATTTTTGTTAACATGCACTAATATTTTGTCAGTTAAATCTTTGGTCAAAACTTAACACCAATTACAAAGGGGCCCAATAAATATTGTACTCTCACATTTTGTTTTGAGGATACTCCCACAAACTCCATCTGTTCCCAAATATAAGTCTTTTTAGATATTCATACTTTAAAATATCTACGTTGTGAGAAATATGTCTAACGAATCCAATGTACATGTGAGAGTATGTAGACATATTCTAAAGTATGGACTACAACATACAGATGTATGTAGACATATTTTAAAGTATGTAGACATATTCTAACGAATCCATACTTTAAAATATGTCTACATACATCTGTATGTTGTAGTCCATTTGAAATGTCTAAAAAGACTTATATTTAGGAACGGAGGGAGTAGAAAATATAAATAATAATGCATGTTGGGGCAGCCCACGTTTCCAATAATTTTAGTCGTGGGCTTGTTCACAATTTTTACGAGGGGGTGGTTGTTCATTTAATGGAGGATCTTGTACCATACTTGAACGATACAAAGTGTGATCTAGCACACCATAACACCACTTGGAATAAGTGGGTAGCTATCTCAAAAAACAATCAACAAGTAAAAAAACGGCGACCTGGCACGTACACATTTTTAAATGATTGTTTTGATGGAGTGGAAAGGGAAAAATACCCCACTACGTATATATAGGCCGGAGCCTCCGCGCTTGCTTGCTAGGGTTGCTCTATTCACACACTCTCATCCTCTCCAGATCTAAACAAGATAGCGGTGGTAACACTGTCTTTCTCCCTTCAAAAAACACTGTCTTTCTCCTCACCGCTGGTTACAGATCTGGACGTATCCCACTTCGCTGGTGAAGGGGGGAGGGGCAGCGTTTAGGCCATCATCGACAGCGAGGGAGGAGACCCACTACCGGCCGCACCGTTATCTCTGGCCGAGCGCCGGCGCGGGAGGTCCTCCGATCCCTTTGCCGTTGCCCTAGTGTGGGCGGATCCGGCCTCGCGCCGCCCACCTATCCAGATCCTGACGACCTTCAGGTATATCTTCCTTCGAAACCGCCGTAGCGCTACTTCCCCAGCTTGCTATGTCGTTGCATGTGCATCATTTTCTGCCTCTCAGCCCCTCTCGATTGGATGGTCCAATGTCACCTTTTTTTCTTCTATTGTTAGAGGTAAAGCTACTTCATGGAGTCGAATCTTGTACTTGTTTCAAACAAGAAATAAAGTGGGGGTGGGGGGAATTTAGTATGTGCATTAGACTTGGTATAAACAGGAAGGATAGGTGGTGAAAGTAGTACATACTGGTCATCCAACCGGTCTCTTGGTCGAAAAGGGAAATATAGGGGAAACGCTGTACACAATGGCATGGCCAGGACTAGATTTGCTATCCACAGATAAGATAGCTGCATGCATCATTATGATGCAGAGGCCGGGGGCATGCCTCCATTTCCAAAAAACATAGGAGTAGGTGGCTAGAGTGAACAAAAATGGGACCAACCCAGATATGTTTCTTGGATGTTTGTTTCTCGGGGTAACAAACTCGGAATCACCACTCTATGCCCCGGTTTAGGTACATGGTGCTGGATTGCTGGTGCACCCACTATCCCATGCCCTTATACCAAATATTTAGCTGTTCTTAATCTAATGCCCCTGGTAAAATGAAGCCATGCCACTGTTATAAGCCATGACAAGTTTAGCCAAACGTTTTTGCCTGTAATTGTTTAAGACTCTGACTGTTTCCTCTGTAGCTATTTGTGCAAACAGGGATATCCATTTCACCTGGTTGCTATTGTGACCTTTTGGTGCACTGCACAAAACACTTCTTAAAAGAAGTGACTTTTGTGCTGTTTAACTGGAATGTTAGAATGGAACAGTTGGTTCATTTCGGTGGAACTGCGCAAAGGGAAATCCGTGTTCCAATCCTCATCATCACTATTGGCACCATAACCATCCTTTAGGTAAGAATGATATTTAATGCATGTGTACATCTCTATTGTCGGTGTCAAAACCGGTGGATCTCGGGTAGGGGGTCCCGAACTGTGCGTCTAAGGCAGATGGTAACAGGAGGCAGGGGACACGATGTTTACCCAGGTTCGGGCCTTCTCGATGGAGGTAATACCCTACGTCATGCTTGATTGATCTTGATGATATGAGTATTACAAGAGTTGATCTACCACAAGATCGTAGAGGCTAAACCCTAGAAGCTAGCCTATGGTATGATTGTATGTTGTCCTATGGACTAAACCCTCCGGTTTATATAGACACCGGAGGGGGCTAGGGTTACCCAGAGTCGGTTACAAGGGAGGAGATCTACATATCCGTATTGCCAAGCTTGCCTTCCACGCCAAGGAAGGTCCCATCCGGACACGGGACGAAGTCTTCAATCTTGTATCTTCATAGTACAACAGTCCAGCTGTCCCGAGACCCCCTAATCCAGGACTCCCTCAGTAGCCCCCGAACCAGGCTTCAATGACGATGAGTCCAGCGCGCAGATTGTCTTCGGCATTGCAAGGCGGGTTCTTCTCCAAATTCTGAATATCTGCTGAGTAGTGTCCGGCTCCCCATAAATGTTGCACTACTTGGCTTCTGTGCCCCATAAGGGCTATCTTGCACGTGTCGAGTGAATGCGAGGGGCTAGGGAATTTTTACATTCGCCACCCTAGCCATGTAAGTAAACTTTTCTAAAGGGACGGGGATTCTTAGATCCAAACCACACCATCCTCCTATGGCGAGTATCCATTGGAGCGCGCTCGGAAAAATCCATTCCAACATGGTCGGCCATCGCAGCTCCTCCTCCCGCTCCCGTAGCCCTAAACCCGGTGATTGGGAGAAGTGTTCCATCCCGCTCAGCCAATTAGTAGAGTTACAGACCTAGGGATTTCTCCCCCCCAGCATATATGGTCCCCGTTCGAGCCGGGCTCGCCACCTATAATGGCGGGGAGCCAGCGGAGAGCTTCCTCAATCCCTCCAAGGGGGAGCGGGTATGCCTTGTCCCTTATTTACTAAGGGGACTTGGATTTCCAATCCATCCGTTCCTCCGTGGGCTCCTGGAGTTCTACGACCTCTAGTTGCATAATTCACCCCCGCTTCCATATTACACATCGCTGGTTATGTCACCCTTTGTGAGTTGTTTCTGGGCTGCGAGGCTCATTTCGAGCTGTGGAAGAGGCTATTCTGCCTTGTGCCCCGTCCATAGGAGGGGTCAATATATCAAGTGGGCGGAGCCAAAATATGGCGCATCACCGGGACCGGATACCTGTCCGGTACCCTGAAGAAGACGTCCGAAGACTGGCCTTCGAAGTGGTTTTATATGGAGGACGCCCCCCTTCCAGATCCTATTCGAATGGGTCTTCCTGAGTTCGACAATGCCCCTTTGAAGAAATGCCGAAGCTGGCGCCCACGGAGCCCTCAGGAGGAAGATAACAGAGAAGTCCTTTACCTGATGGGCCGGATAAAAGCGCTGGCTCAATTGGGATTGACAATAATCGAGGTTATGTCAATATGTATAATGCAGGGGGTGCAACCACTTCAATATCAAGAGCACCCCATGTGGCGCTTTAACAGGGAAGATGATGCCACCCGCTGCAGGCGTAAGGGACCGGACTACGCTGCTGCTCTAGCAAAAATTATGTCCGAGTTGTTCAAGGGAGAGGAAGAGGAGTTCATCCGTATTAAGCCACGGGATGGATTATCCATGTACAACCCTCCAACCTGGGTTAGCTGTCACTTTTTACTCCCAACCTTCCCGCATTCTTCGTCATAAATACTCACCTTGCCGTTTAATGGCAGGAACTGTGAAAAGCTGTAAGGGAGGTCAACAGCCCACCTCCACAACCGGAGGACCCTGACCGGGCCCTCGATCCTGGACTCGAAGAGGATTCAGACATATTTGTGGAGCTGATAGACAGGACATTCTATCAATTGAGCTGTGATGACGCCATGGTGGCCATCATGGCCGACTATCCTGGGCTACTCCCTGCATCGCATGTAAGAAAAAGCGGAGTCCCAACATCCGAAAAGGATCCCCTTTTATGAACTTCACCTACCGTACACATATGGTGTTTTACAGGGAAGGCCCTCGGGACGCCATGCCTAACCCGCAGCGACTCACCAACAAGGGATACCGAAGCCGGGTAGGCCAAAAAGGAAGGCGGTCAGGACTGAGACGCCGGCGCAGAGGTATGACACAGAACCTCGCTCCGTGGTTGTCGTCTTTCATAAAATATAATGACGTCCATGTTTCCTAGTAGGAAAAACGCTCACCATACTATATCCGGAGAGGTTGCCGATCACGCCTCCACCAGTCGGGCTCCAGGGCCGGACATAGAGGCGGAAGCTAACACGGGGCGGACGCCGGATGCTCCTCCTACAGAGGATGCGGACAGACTATCCGCTACAAATTCTGAAGTGGAGAGCGCCATGAATCACAGCCGTCGTGGGGCCGTACTCCGTGACACTTGTTTCTCCCAAGAGGCGTCCGATGCCTTCAACTCAGGAGACGCGTACATCCGCGCTGCTCAAAACGGTCTAGCCAGAGCCACATACCAGTATGTAAGGGATATGCGGGTAAGAAAATTTGACGATTATATATATCAGTAGCCCCTGAGACTTGAAACAGTTGACACAACTGATTTAAGGATCATTATTTGTGTAGGTTCTTACAGAGAAGAATACCCAATTGTCTCAAGAGCTGGAAGAGTGCAAAGCCCAGCTACGGGCCGCGGTGTCGCGTTGAAGGAGTCAGAGAAGGCCCCCTCTGGTAACACTTGTTTCCATTGCAAAGAATGACAGGTACCAGATAGTATGCGGCATGCATGCAAATCTAACAATAGATATTGCAGGTGACTCCGGAGTGAATCCGGAGGCCGTGCCGGAGGATGCACAACGTGCTAATAGACAACTAAATGGTGGCTAGCGTGTGCTTACGCGGGTTAGGCAGGAGAAAAATAATCTCCAGGACGCCAATATCCGGCTGGGCGTGGAACTGAAAGATGTCTGAGCCCAACTTGCGGACTCCGTGAAGGAGAATAAGTGGCTTCGACGCGGCATTTTCAGCAAGTGCTTGAACAAACTTTTGAAAGAGTTCGACGAAGAAGCTGGCTAACAGAGTTATGTCTGCAGGTATGCTGACGGATCGTCCCGCGGAGGAGATGCCCGGGTCTGCGGGTGATCTTCTACCAGAGCTCTCACAACTGCATGAACAAGTTCGGCAGGTGATGCAGGGTATTGCCCAAGCCTTGTGGCCATCTGACTCCCCGCCAGGAGGCATGGGGGAGCTTATAGAGAAGCTCAAGGGGGCGCGGCGGCACTTCCGATTATGGAAGATATCAGCCTGCCGACAAGGTGCAAGGGAAGCCTGGGCCATGGTGAAGACGCGATATACCAAAGCTGACCCAAACCACATGCCCGAGGTCGGACCTATGGGGCCCGATGGGAAAGAGATCCCCGTAAGTTTGGTGTATGACCAAGTAGAATTAGCCGCAAAGTATTCCCAACAGGATTGTAGGCTAGAAAGCCTGTAGGATGGTATAGAAGAAGAATTTAATCAGTCTTAGTGACTGTGTACTTTAAGTGACATATATAATGTCCCTAGTCGGATTGTAAATCATTTGTCATGGCGGACCTTTTCGCTTCGACCTCTGGACCCAATAGTCCGGAGTGTATCCGAATACTCGCTCGGTTATGTAAAAACCGGGGTATGTGTGGAAACCAGGCGTAGGGGTCATAGTGCTTGAACAGTCAAGTACCCAACTAGCTATGTTATATTACATGGATAGTAAGAAACATCTTCCAGGGAGAATAGTTCCGTTAAGGGTTCCTTTCCCTGGGTACGCATGCCCTAATGTGCATGTCCGAACTACGAAAAGAGACGCAGAATATAAACATCTGGGGGCATGTATCAAAAAAAATAAAAGTCATCTTTTGCTCACTGACCGAATATTCCCTTAAGAACGCTAGCTTTCGGCTTCACCCAGTCTGAGGTACACATCCGGCTGACCCGGTAGTAACAATCGCAGAGGTGCTCCCCTTATGCCCTAGCCGAATTAACGGGAACGTAGGGCATAAATACAAGAGTCAGACAACCCAGCTTGGCCAAAACTTAAGTCATATCGATGCATATAATAGCGAAAAAGGTACATGCGGAAGAATAACACATGTGTGGGGTATAAAGCCCAGAAAAATAATTATATTAAGCTTCTGTATAAGAAGCCCCCAGGTATAATGAGCGCGGTTTAGCGCGTCAAGATTGTGTAGTCAAGGCACAAGTTAGCCTTTTAAGGCCTTGAGGAGAAGAAAAAGGAAGAGAGAAAGAGAGAAAGGACAGATAACAAATATGCAAAAAATTGACGGGGGTAAGGAGACGAACATAGAGTCCAGCACTAGGCGTAGAATCTTTGGAGTCTGGCTGCATTCCATGGGTTTGGCTCGAGTCGATTGTCTGATGCATCCCGCAGACGGTACGCTCCACCAGTCAGAACCTGGTCAATAATGAAGGGACCTTCCCCTTTGGGTTTGAGTTTGTACTTTTTCTTCTCCGGCAGGCGTAGAACTAGTTTGCCAACGTTATAGGCATTGGCCCATACTTCTCTGCTTTGATACCTTCGAGCCTGTTGCTGATAGAATGCGGAACGGGCTTTTGCCACGTCGCGCTCCTCCTCCAGGGCGTCCAAACTGTCCTGCCGATCGAGCTCGGCCTCTTTTTCTTCGTACATGCGCACTCGAGGTGAGTCATGAATTATGTCGCAAGGTAGAACCGCCTCTGCACCGTACAACGTAAAAAACGATGTGTATCCGGTAGTGCGATTCGGAGTGGTCCGCAGCCCCCATAGTACGGAGTCGAGCTCCTCTACCCAGTGCGTGTTTGATTCCTTTAAGGACCGCACTAATTTGGGTTTAATGCCGCCCATGATAAGACCATTTGCTTGCTCGACTTGATAGTTAGTTTGCGGGTGATAGACAGAAGCATAATCGAGCTTGATGCCCATGTTGCTGCACCAAAGTTTTACCTCGGCGGCTGTAAAGTTCATGCCGTTGTTAGTGATGATGCTGTAGGGGATGCCATAATGGTGTACAACCCCGGATATGAAGTCTATCACCGGTCCGGATTCAGCCGTTTTAACGAGTTTGGCTTCTATCCATTTGGTGAATTTATCCACCATGACCATTAAGTATTTTTTTCTTATGGGTTCCCCCTTTAAGGGGACTGACCATATCAAGCCCCCAGACCGCAAAGGGCCAAGTAATGGGGATTGTTTGGAGAGCGGTAGGTGGCATATGGCTTTAGTTTGCAAAAAGCTAGCAACCGACGCAATGTTGGACTAGATATTGTGCATCTGCTCGGGCCGTTGGCCAATAGAAACATGTACGGAAGTCCTTGCTTACAAGGGCCCGGGCTGCGGCGTGATGGCCGCCGAGTCCAGCATGGATTTCTGCCAAAAGCTTCCGCCCTTCCTCTTCGGAGATGCACCTTTGAAGGACTCCGGTAGTGCTTTTCTTATAAAGCTCTCCCTCATGGACCTTGTAGGCTTTAGATCGCCGCACTATGCAGTGTGCCTCATTTTGGTCCTCGGGTAGTTCCTACCTGGTTAGGTAGGCCAGGAATGGTTCTGTCCACGGGGCGATGACGGCCATTATCACATGGGCTGAAGGTGTTATTTCGATGGCAGAGCCTCCGATTATGTCAGAGTGTTTGGTATCTGGTGTTGTGGCCGGGTCCGGACTATTGTTACTGGTGTCCCCTTCCCATACTACGGATGTCTTAAACAACTTTTCCAGGAAGATGTTAGGTGGGACAGGGTCGCGCTTAGCGCCGATACGGGCGAGGATATCTGCTGCCTGATTGTTTTCCCGAGCCACATGGTGGAATTCAAGCCCCTCGAACGGAGCTGACATTTTGAGGCTGGCATTGTGATATGCCGCCATTTTCGGATTCTTGGCATCGAAGTCTCCATTTATTTGAGATATTGCGAGGTTCGAGTCCCCACACACCTCTAGGCGTCGAATGCCCATGGAAACTGCCATCCGGAGACCGTGTAATAGGGCCTCATATTCGGCTGCATTGTTGGAGTCTGTGTATAGTATTTGGAGTACATATTGGACTGTATCTCCGGTTGGGGACGTCAGGACGACGCCAGCCCCCAGACCAGCCAGCATTTTAGAGCCGTCAAAGTGCATGATCCAATTGGAGTACGCGCCATACTCTTTAGGGAGTTCGGCTTCTGTCCATTCGGCGACGAAATCGGCCAGTACTTGTGACTTAATGGCTCTCCGTGGTCTATATGTTATGTCGAAAGGGAGGAGTTCGATAGCCCATTTGGCAATCCGGCCCGTGGCATCGCGGTTGTTTATTATGTCGTTGAGTGGTACTTCTGAGCCATCGTAATTGAACACTCTTGAAAGTAGTGTCGCAATTTCCGAGATGCCATGAATACCGCGTATGCTATCTTTTGATAATGTGGGTACCGTGATTTGCATGGAGTGAGGACAATGGATACATAATATACCGGCTTTTGAAGTGGGAACTTATGTCCGTCCGTCTCTCTTTCGACGACGAGTACTGCGCTTACAACTTGGTGAGTTGCCGCTATATATAACAACATTGGTTCGCCGACATTTGGCGCGGCCAAGATTGGGTTGGTGGCCAGGATGGATTTTATTTCTTCCAATCCGGCCGTGGCTGCGTCCGTCCACTCGATGTGTTCGGTGCGCCAAAGAAGGCGATAAAGGGGGAGTGCCTTTTCTCCTAATCGGGAAATAAAGCGGCTTAAGGCCGCCACACATCCAGTTAACTTCTGGATTTGCTTGAGGTCAGTTGGGATAGGCAACTGCGACAGATCTCGGATTTTAGCCGGATTTGCTTCAATTCCTCTACTGGAGACTATGAAGCCTAGGAGCTTTCCGACAGGTACGCCGAAAACGCATTTTTCCGGATTGAGCTTAATGTCGTATGTTCGGAGATTGTCGAACGTGAGCCTCAAGTCGTCTATTAAGGAGTCGACGTGTCTTGTTTTAATGACCATGTCATCTACGTATGCCTCCGCTGTTTTGCCGATCTGCTTTTCCAGACATGTCTGAATCATGCATTGATACGTTGCGCCAGCGTTTTTTAGCCCGAAGGGCATTGTGTTAAAACAGAAGGGGCCGTATGGAGTGATAAATGCCGTTGCGGCTTGATCGGACTCCGCCATCTTAATTTGGTGGTAACCGGAGTATGCGTCGAGGAAGCGCAATGAGTCGTGTCCTGCGGTGGCGTCGATAATTTGATCGATGCGAGGGAGGGGGAAGGGATCCTTTGGGCAAGCCTTATTAAGGTCCTTGAAGTCGACGCATAGGCGCCAGGATTTTTCCTTCTTTGGTACCATTACCAGGTTTGCTAGCTAGTCCAGATGTTTTATTTCTCTAATGAATCTGGCCTCCAATAACTTGGCTAGCTCCTCTCCCATGGCTTGCTGCTTAGGTTCGAGGAAACACCGAAGAGTCTGCTTGACCGGCTTGAATCCCTTTAGAATGTTAAGGCTATGCTCGGCCAGCCTGCATGGGATTCCTGGCATGTCTGAAGGATGCCAGGCGAATATGTCCCAATTCTCGCGCAGGAACTCCTGTAGTGCGGCGTCTACAGCGGGATTTAACTGTGCCCCAATGGATGCTGTTTTTGTGTGGTCCGTTGGATGGACTTGGAATTTGACTATTTCATCCGCTGGTTTAAAAGAGGTGGACTTGGATCTTTTGTCGAGTATCAGGTCGTCCCTGTCCACCTTGGAGCGCAGCGCGGTTAATTCCTCCGCTACAAGGGCTTCAGATAATGCCTCGAGGGCCAGTGCGACTGTTTTGTTCTCGACGCGGAGTGCTATGTCCGGATCACTAGCTAGAGTGATGATTCCATTGGGCCCGTGCATTTTGAGCTTCATGTACCCGTAATGGGGTATGGCTTGGAAGATCGTGAATGCCTCCCGCCCTAGGAGGGCGTGGTATCTGCTACTAAATGGGGCCACATGGAATGTAATTTCTTTGGACCTGTAATTCTCCGGAGTGCCGAATACCACATCTAGTGTGATTTTCCCAGCGCAACGTGCCTCCTATCTAGGGATGATTCCTCGGAAGGTCGTGCTGCTTTGCTCAATATGGTTTCCGTCTATTTCCATTTTTTGAAGAGTCTCCTCATAAATGAGGTTTAATCCGCTGCCGCCGTCCATGAGCACTTTAGTAAGCTGAAAGCCGTCCACAGTTGGACTAAGGACCAAGGCGGCTGGTGCTCAGGCTGTTCGGAATTTAGGTTTGTCACTGGCATTGAAGGTGATAGCCGTGTCGCTCCATGGATTTATTGCTTCCACGTGGCAGACTTCGGCAAGGTTGTGGAGTGCTCACTTACGCCTATTATTTGAGGTGAAGGTCTCGAAGACTGTCAATACTGTATTGTTATCCACGGGATGGTGCTCTGAGGTGTTTTGGATGAGGAGATCATCACCGCTCTTGGACACCTGCCGGAGTACCCAACATGCTCTAAGGCTATGTGTTGGTATGGTATCCGTTGTACTATGAATTTTGCAGGGCCCGTTAAGCCATCCCTCCAATACGGTTCCACGCCCTGTAGTGGGCTTCTGCTTCTTTTTAATTGAGTCGGGTGACTTATGAGAGTGCACCCTTTTGATTCGGACTAGGGGTTTTGTCAGAGCCGGATTATCCCAAAATTTTGTTTGGGTTTTCCAGGCGCTTTCCATCGCACAGTACTTCCGTACTATGGCCGCCAAGTCAGCGAAGTGTGCTATGTCACGGCGACTTATGGCGTTGAGGATTCCCTTGTCCGTGCAATTTTTGCAAAAGAACGAAAATGCGTCTTCCTCGTGACAGTCCTTGACATTGTTCATTACAAGGAGGAATCTGGCCCAATAGTGATGTACTGTCTCTTGGGGCTCTTGCCTAATGTGGGAAAGATCGTTTGTATCTGGGTGGGTGGATTTAAGTCCAGACCTTGACCCAATCTGAGACCTCGGCGCGGGGGAGTTTCTGATCTTGGAAGTTCGGGCTCCGGGATGTTGCCCCGTAGGTTCAGCATTCAGCCTGATTCTAGGTTCAGGGTTAAGGTGATGTCCTCCCGTGGGCGGGTATCCGGCTTGGAGAGCTCGGGAATCCGGACATAGTTCATCCTGAGGATAGAGGAAGAATCGCCGCATTGCTCCTCCACCACCGCTATCTGATGGGTGACCGGCGAAGAGTTAATCTCCCTTTGGTCGGGTTTAAGCCCAATCCGATTGTAGTCCGTAGCGACTCCTAGAGCGGCGATGTGATCCAAGAGCT
Organism: Triticum urartu; assembly: GCF_056163025.1. Taxonomy (NCBI): domain Eukaryota; kingdom Viridiplantae; phylum Streptophyta; class Magnoliopsida; order Poales; family Poaceae; genus Triticum; species Triticum urartu. Next base: position 300,729,329 of record NC_141877.1, read on the forward strand.
CGTTCAAAGAGGAGAGCTCCATTGGATCCATCTGCTCGGTGAATTTCGAGCCGATGTGGAGGCTATTTTCGATGACCCGAGAAGTCATCATCGGCGTAGCGGCCGAGCAGGCGGTCATGACGAAGCCGCCTAGTCGGAGAGTTTGGCCTACAGCCAGGGCTCCCCCAGAGGTGATGTTGTCCTTGACAATGAAGCGAGCCATCCCTCCTTATGATGACGACACAGTGGAACTCTCAATGAAAGCACCAATGTCGGTGTCAAAACCGGCGGATCTCGGGTAGGGGCTCCCGAACTGTGCGTCTAAGGCGGATGGTAACAGGAGGCAGGGGACATGATGTTTACCCAGGTTCAGGCCCTCTCGATGGAGGTAATACCCTACGTCATGCTTGATTGATCTTGATGATATGAGTATTACAAGAGTTGATCTACCACGAGATCGTAGAGGCTAAACCCTAGAAGCTAGCCTATGGTATGATTGTATGTTGTCCTATGGACTAAACCCTCCGGTTTATATAGACACCGGAGGGGGCTAGGGTTACCCAGAGTCGGTTACAAGGGAGGAGATCTACATATCCGTATTGCCAAGCTTGCCTTCCATGCCAAGGAAAGTCCCATCCAGACACGGGACGAAGTCTTCGATCTTGTATCTTCATAGTACAACACTCCGGCCAAAGGATATAGTCCGGTTGTCCGGAGACCCCCTAATCCAGGACTCCCTCATCTATTTTGCAACTGCCATGAGAAAATAATGCTATTGTTTACTATAGTACACTTGTACTCCCTCACTGAAAAAACCAATTCTGAAATAGAAGGCCAATCATGTACTTGGTTTCACCAACTGGTGAGGAGAAAGAGAAACAGAGCATGAAGAGGAAGAAGAAGAAGAGTAAACAGTGCCAAGGTGATATTGCTGAAGCCGAGGCCTCAAACGAGGCCATTAAAGGGCTCCGGGAATGTCTACCTTACATGTGAGATGATCCTCCAGAGAGACCTTCCACTTCTGTGTATTATCCATGATGAATTTGATGCTACTGTCAGAGTAATATGCTAATGTCTTTCTATCCTTTCTCACTAAGCTAATGAAGGTTTCACCTTGTTCCTACTTGTGCAAATAGGGATCATGTTGTGCCAATCATACATTTTAGTGGAACTACACAAGACAATACAATGAATTGTATCCCATCCAGTGCTTTAACTCTACTGGAAGTTCTTGATAATCTTTCAATATAATCTCAGCACTGGTAAACATGAGTGATTTCAACCATACATTTGAAGTGCACAAAAATATATACTATTGAGTGATTCTAGTGAGTGCTTTATCATCTCTTCTGGGACTACATGAATAAGCATTCTTGCTCAGGTTGGTGCCGGCCTAAGGCATTCATCCATATTAGTTTGCTATCATATCTATTTGTATCGTGCTACTATCATGAGAAACTCCTTTATCTTTGCACGTTAAAGTTTTGCAACCTATGATACATGGCAATGTTTTGATTCACTACTGCAGGAGACTGCTAACGTGACACTATGATCAGAGACCCTTTGCCGAAACTGTGTGCGATGCAATAATCGCAAATGGTGGTGTAAAAAACCATCCAAAAAGGTGCAAAATGTTTGCGATGATGTATGCATCAAACATGGTTCAGGTTTTAGTTGCGTGTGCGATGAAGGGCATACGGTTAATCCATTCAAGCTGACTGCAATGAGGTAGAACAACAGAAACCGGCAGCCATAACAATGTGTGTGCGATGCAGGACACATGGTTAATCCATTCAAACTGTTTGCGATGGGGTAGAACAACCGAAACGGGAAGCCATATCAATGTATGTGCGATATATGGCATAGAGTTAACTCAGACGAACTATTTTTGATTAGGGAATACAACAAAAACGGCTCAACTTAACAAGATGTGTGTGATATGCAGCATACAGTTCACATGGATAAACTGTTTGCGATGAGCCAAAAGAACACAAACGAGTCGTGTAAATAAGGTGTGTGTGTGTGTGTGATACGTGGCAAACAGCCGACTCGGATGAACTGTTTGCGATGAGAAATTACAACACAGACGGTCAATACAGTTACTTTGTGTGTGATTCTGTGTGTACAAAAAACTTTGAAAAATGCAAACTAGTTGCTTGCGGTGGCTAGGAGTATCGCACACGATGCGTCTGCGAGTAATCGTGTGCGATGATTAGTATGTTACACATACGTTTCCTTATGTGAACATGTGTGTGAATTTGCAATATGGACAGTTAATATGCAAATGCCTTCTGGACATCGGGCACACACTTAAACTCAATGAATTGTGTACGATACTAATACTTTCCATGAAAATTTATGAACTTGGGTAACAATATTTGAGTAACATATATGTAGTGGTTACACTATTCGACAAAAGGAGGATCTTCGTAACACGGTTTTGACAACCATATGGTTCATATCTACATACTTAACATAGTAACAACTATCACATTTTAAGAGGCTAAGGGCCAACAACCATATGGTCCATATCTACATACTTAACATATATAGTAACAGCTAGCACATTTTAAGAGGCTGAGGGACAACAACCACAACTATCCACTGGAAGCAGCTTGATCACGGTGACACGACATCTCGTGAATGAAAAGGAAGAGCCCTCCTGTGCCTTGGTAGAGCAGGAGTAGAACAGTGTCTCCAATTTTCCAATATGGATGCATTGCCACGAGAAGTGAGAACGTACAATGTCATTATGCAGTACCTCCAATTTTCCTGTAGCTAAAGTTCCCGCGAAAATGGAACCATTCAAGGTATGATGCATCCATATTGGAAAATTGGAGAATTGGAGAACCGTACAGAAAAATGGAACCATTGCCATGCCGATCGTGGTAGGTTGAGATTTAACAAATTACCACTAGTACTTTAAGTTTGTAGTATCAACGTACAATGTCGGTAAGAGCATCCTTTGAGGGCTTTGAGCGTTGATTAGCATGTGTGCTCGTGTGCGTTTTTTGCATTAATCATTAGAAGATCACAAAACACACGGTTTCTATGTCATACCTGTCTGCGTTTTTTGCGTTAATGACCCATAAGTCAGTTGCCTGTGCGATATTTCCTAATAAACCAGGCGTACCATTGACCAAAAAAATCAAGTACATGTGTACATTTTTATGGAGACGGGATCTGCCAACTTTCTTTTTTGGGCCAATTCCAGTTCTGCCCCTAACTCGAACCCACTACTCAGTTTTGCCCCTAATTTTCAGGTATGCTCAGTTTTGCCCCTCCGCCGTTAGTGTCACTTATAGAAATGCCCTTTTGCGCCGTTACCGTCCGGTCAAAGTACTTTGACCATCCAGAAAAAAATAGCAAAAAAAATCAAAAAAATATGAAATTTGGTGGGATCGAAGATAGTCATGTCCGCAAGGCGCGTGCACATTTTTGTGTTGGTTGGACACTCCGGGAGCTCGTGGCAAAGGAAAACAAAAATAATTTATGCCTATGAACAGTAAATTCAAAAAAATAGCAAAAAAGTTCAAAAAAATTTGAATTTATTTGGCGTCAAAGAGGCTTGAGTGCACAAAGTGCTTGCAAGTTTTGGTGATCAAATGACGTACTGGGGCGCTCTAGAGAAAAAAAACAAAATAGTGCAGTTTTTCAAAGTTTTTTTGAGCTAAAATTTGTTTTTTTTCTCCACGAGCTCCTACAATGTCCAAACACAACAAAAACGTGCACACATCTTGCGCACCTGAATATCTTGAGTCCCACGAAATTTCATATTTTTTTGATTTTTTTTCTATTTTTTTTGAATTTCCTGCTCGCATGCGTACAAAATTTATGTTTTCCTTTGACACGAGCTCCCGGAGTGTCCGAACGGCATGAAAATGTGCACGCGCCTTGCGGACATGACTATCTTCGATCCCACCAAATTTCATATTTTTTTGATTTTTTTTGCTATTTTTTCAGGACGTCAAAGACCTTTGACCGGACGGTAACGGCAGAGAAGGGCATTTCTATAAGTGAAACTAACGGCGGAGGGGCAAAACTGAGCATACCTAAAAATTAGGGGCAAAACTGAGTAGTGGGTTCGAGTTAAGGGCATAGATGTAAGTGTCCCTTCTTTTTTCTTGCACACGAGTATTTTACGTGCTTCGTCTACGTTGTGTGTTCCCCCCACCCAAGTTTCAAATTTCACACCAAAATTTTCATTAGGAGCGCGATTTCAGAATTTATTCCTGCAACCACATCCCATTCCCCTCAGTATCCCCCCTCCCTCGCGCCTCCCCTACCGGCATCTCAAACCGCCGTCGCCGCAACCATAGCTTCAACCACATCTACGTTCTGCTCGGATCCAGTCTGGTAACCCAACAATCTCTATCACGTCCCCGGCCTGATTGCTTAAATGGGGCCTCCGAAACATCCTCATGCCTCCAACCCCCCCCCCCCCCCCCCGCCGCCGCCAGGAGCTGATGGCGGTCCGTGGTGCGATGGCCGCTGTGCATGTTGACCCGGAGGAACACCTCGCCTCCGCCGCCGCCGCCGACATGGTGCAACCTCTGGCCCAGATGAAGTCCTCCGACGACTACCCCCCAGGACTTAACATGTAAGATCTGACCAGCTAAATATTACCAATACCACTTGCAACGGCTATGATTTGTACGGTTGATGTATTAAGCATGTTCGTGCCTTGTTTATTTCAGTACTACACACTATGTGATGTTCCAATATTACCGTGTCCAGCTCAATTTCACCAATACCAGTAACAAACTTACAATACTGTTAATCACTAGAGATACTGCCCATTTGCTATTTTTAGTGGATGCTAACCCTGTTGCACTTAACATGCCTGCCCATGTACTTACGCAGGGTCATAACGGCCGATGCTTTTGTTTGCCGTTGAGGTGAGCTACAACCCATGTCTTACAGTATTTCACATAATTTGTTCAATTGCAGTTTAACTTCTACCCATTTACTGGTTCCCTGTAGGTACACATGTCAGTGGCACTGATCCATGCTTCGACCCGGAGGAACAGCTCGCCTCCATCGTCGCTGACTTTGAGCTCTAGCCAAGATGAAGTGCCCCAGCAACTACCTCTCAGGACTTACCAAGTATGAACTCACCAGTTCAATCTTACCAATACCAGTTGCAATTAATGGCTATGTTCTGTACGGTCGATGTATTAAGCATGTTCTAGTAAACATGCCTGACACGTTTTTGCTACTATCCCTACCTTTTTATAGACATCTGGGCCATTCTCTGCTCTGGCAGCACCTGCCTTGTGATGCTTAACTATGCCAATTGCATTTTTATCAGTACCGGTTTCAATTTCTATTAAGCCTATTGCAATTAACAATTGAATCCATTTTTAACAGTTGCATTTCAATGGCTACATACTTACAAAACATGACTTAGGATGTTGTTAAGCCTATTGCAATTAACAGTTGTATCTATCTTTTAATCTGTCCATTTGCTACCATGCTACTCTCCGCAATGAAGATATACTAGAGATGCTGCGCCATTTTCTATTTTTGGAGGATGCTAACCCTGTTGTACTTAACATGCTTGTCCATGTACTTACGCAGGGTCATAACGGCCGATGCTGTTGTTTGCCGTCAAGGTTAGCTGCATCTCATGTCTTACAGTATTTCACATCATTTGTGCAATTGCAATTTAATTTCTACCATTTACTGGTTGCCTGCAGGTACACATGTCAGTGGCACTGATCCATGCTTCGACCCGGAGGAACAGCTCGCCTCCCCCGCCGCTGACTCTGGGCGGGCTCTAGCCAAGATGAAGTGCCCCAGCAACTACCGCTCATGACTTACCAAGTATGTACCCACCAGTTCAATCTTACCAATACCAGTTGCAATTAATGGCTATGTTTTGTACTGTCGATGTATTAAGCATGTTGTAGTAAACATGCCTAACACGTTTGAGCTATTTTCCCTACTTTTTATAGACAACTGGGCCATTATCTGCTCTGGCAGCACCTGCCCTGTGATGTTTAACTCTGCCAATTGCATTTTTATCAGTACCGGTTTCAATGGCCATTAAGCCTGTTGCAATTAATAGTTTTATCCATTTTTAAAGAATTGTATTTCAATGGCTACAAATTTACAAAACATGAATTAGGATGTTGTCAAGCCTGTTGCAATTAATAGTTGTATCCATTTTTAATCTGTCCCTTTGCTACTGTGCTACTCTTTTGAAATGAAGATATCACTACAGATGCTGCCGTTTTATTACCATTTGCTATTTTTGGTGGATGTTAACCCTGTTGTAGTTAACATTGGCTTTCCATGTACTTACATAGGGATACAATGGGCGATGCTGTTGTTTGCCGTCGAGGTTAGCTGCATCCCATGTCTTATACACCATCTATTCCTAAATATAAGTATTTTTAGAGATTCCAATATAGAGTACATAAGGAGAAAAATGAGTGAATCTAGATTCTAATCTAAACTATATCTATAATTCTATATACATCCGTATGTAGTTCATATTGAAATATCAAAAAAATACTTGTACTTAGGAACATAGGTAGTTGTATTTTACATCATTTATGCAATCTCAGTTTAGCTTCTAACATTTATTGGTTGCTTGTAGGTACATATATGAGGGGTACTGATCCACGCATCGATCCCTTTTGTGTATTGGGCAATGAGATATTCATGAACAAGCGTCAAGTGAGGAAACTAAGAAAGATTGTTAGGCGAAAGAAACGGGTGATTGGAATTAAGCTCTTTATTTACACTTTGTCGAAGACAACAGTGAACTTTAGGATGGTAAGTAATGTGTTGCCTTTTCTCCCTGCCCACAACAAGTTACTCTATTAGACCTCAGTATCTGCTACTTTTCTCTTTTGAGTGGTTTCCGAAGCTATTTACTGATGATTACCTTGCAAACTACATGACTACAGTAGAGGCAACTAAGGTTAAAGTATATAATTCATGCTACCATGATAATGCTCTAGAAGTCTTCCTGAAGGCGGTGAAGGATGGGCGGGAGATCGTCACAAGGGGTTGGACAAAAGTGGTTCGTTCCTATGGCATGTAGGAAGGCACATTATGGGCATTCCGCTTATGCAACACCGTCGGCAGTCAAAATGATTTACACTTGTCTCTTCACCTTTACCGCCTTTAAATACTGCGGTTCATCATAGTTAATTGCTACCTAATCCTGTAATTACTAAACATATTGTACTGGCAATTTTATTTATGGATTCGTTGTTGAACCATTGTGCTGAGAATTGGAATTGCACGTTTCGTATTTCAAAATTTCCAATTAGAATAATAAATTACAGGCAAAAATAAAAATAGAACAGACGGTCATGGACCTTTGCAAACGGTTCTAGCAGTAAAAGCGCTTGCGATGGATAGCCAAATGCCACACAGTTTTCTACATAAAATCGTGTGTGATGTAGTTAATGAAAGCAAATAATTAACTAAGGCAGAGCGTGTGTGATAGTTACTTCTTTCACACACGAGCGTATACATAAAACCGTGTGGGATATACATCCGAACGGAAATGTTTTTCCTGGATTGACTGTGTGGGATGTACATAAGAATGGAAACGTATTCCTTGGATTGACTGTGTGTGATATACATACGAACGAAAATGTTTTTCTGGGAGTCACCATGTGGGATGTACATACCTACGGAAATGATTTCGGGATTCACCGTGTGGGATGTACATACCTACGGAAATGATTTATGCGATTCACCGTGGGGGGATGTACATACCTACGGAAATGAATGGGTTTTGATGCCACGCCCGATCGCACACGGCCCCAGCCTAGGTCCCAGGAGGGCCTATCCCCGACGATTTTTGGGTCCACTACAAGGATACCCCCTATAATGCAACACATATTGTACCACATTTTGACTATACGTTGCAAAGTTCAAAAGAGATACGCATATAGGCATTGTAGCATATGCGTTGTAGTGCAGCTCATGACCCATTGCCACTGACCACAACTCCATGTAAAGCCGAATGCACTAACCCAGCCCAAGTTGGCTTTCACGACTAACCTAGGTCCTTCCCTTTCCTCAGCCTCCCCTTCTCCTCTCCAGCCCTCCCACACCGGCCGCCGCCGGCTTGCAACCTACCTGCATCCCTGCACGCCGCCCCTCACCACTCCCCTGTGATCCTCTGTCCCGGCGCCGCTCCTCACCGCTGCCCTGCGACCCTCCGTCCTAGCGCGCCGCACCTCATCACCACCCCTGCAACCCTGCATCCCGGCGCGCTGCCCCTAGTCACCGCTCCCCTGCGACCAATGGTGAATCCAAGGTACGACCATGAACAAGCACAGGCAACCGCATCCCTCGTTCCACATCCGCAGCCCCTCGCGGTACCAATGCATCATCGACATCTGTAGCCCCATTCGTCCTCCTCCGGTGCTCCTCCTAATTGTTCTCCATTATTCACGTGTCCTCCGTGTAAAACGATCCAAGAAGCCTCTCCTTTTTTTTAAATAGGAATCCTCTCCGCGATCCCTGCTCTGCAACCTTTTAATATCTACTGCACCAGGACATCCTTCCAATCTCGCATTCCATGCCCAACCAAAACTGAAATCCAATGCAGTGGAGAAGGCGGTACATCAAAAACAGTTTGTATCTGATTGGACAGCCCCTATTGTTGGTGAAGTTGCCGAGAAGAGGAACTATTGCAGGCTGGTCGCAGGTATGGAAGGAGCAAGAAGAGAGTAGGTTTTTTGCTTTTGAGGATTTTTATGTTGTGTTGTGCTACTGAAATCTGGGACGTACAGCCTAGAGTTTTGTTTTGGGGAATATTGGTAATGTGCTTTCTTTAGTTTCAGACATCTGAAGATACATATTACTTGGATGGCTAAATTTGTAGGTGCTATACAAGCAATTAGGTGATTCAATACAGCGAAGGCATGGTCGTACCTCCGCACAGCGAACTCAAGCACCACTTCTAATATTGTTGGAAAGTGGATAAGTCGTTTTGGAGCATTACACGATTTGTTCAATCTACTTCGCTATGTTCCTTACATGCAAAAGGTACGTGTTTGTTCACTTGATATGTTCTTTCAATTTTATCCTCACCCAGTGATCCACATCTTAAAAGCACAAAGTACTCTTTTCAGATGGAATATCTTTGATAGTGTTGTTGCAGACTTGAAGGTATATGCATCAGGAGGTCAAGGTGGCAATGGCACCGTAACAGTATTTATTTGAAACTACACGCAAGGTCAAAAAATGATTCTAAGTTAACCTCTTTCCTCATATATTTTTGTCTACTTGGTTTGTTTTAATGCCGTTCTTTTGTTAAATTGATGTACTAAATAATTAAGAACATTTATGGTGCTAGAACTTGCTTAGGAAGAGCTGTTATGAAATTAAGATCTGGTTTTTGTAATTCGCTGACTGAATCCATGATACTAAATTGCATGTTTATTGTAGTTCATATATATGTTATACATACACGTGCAGTTACTAGGCACGCATTGTGAGTAGATAAGTTGAGTCTCCATTTATTTCGTTAAGCACAAAATATGACCTTGCATACATGTATTTCCATTCTCATATAATGGAAAATATACTAAAGGAAAGGCTCATCCTGTATGCTTCTGATTCATGTTGAAAGTGTGTAACCTGTTTGCCGCAATTCTTCCTTTTCACATAATAGGAAAAGGTCAGTAACAAAAAAAGGAAGCTCACTGAGCATGTCATTACAGATCACCTGACGAAAGCCCAGGCGATGAAGAGGATAATCAAGTTGAGAGCCCCCACCGAGGACGTAAAATGGCTGAATGAACTTCTCATCCGCGCTTTGGCTGCATCTCGTGCCTCCAGGTGTGTAGGTATTGGCTTCATACTGTTCTATTTTATACACGCACGTACTGGACTAGAGGTCTGATTTCTAGGACAATTTATTATTACTACTTTACACCTTTTCGCATGATGCATGGATGAGGAGCTCATATAAGTTTAGAGAGCATGGATCATATGATTAGTTGCAGTGGGGCTAAGCTAAAAGAGGATTAATGATGCTTACAATACATATATACACAGCCACGCATTTTGTGATATTGGTATGTCTAGTATATGATTTATGTTTTTTAAGCTCTAAATCTATGTTCTTGTTTTGACCCTATATGAAAGAGAGCAAAACCATCTCAAATGAGTACGAGCGAAATAAATCTATTAATTAATCCATGACTTGATGTACTATTTAAAAGGGAAACAATTAAGCTACATGTATGTATCATGCACGAAAAATATATCTTCTAGATGATTATGTATACCATATATTTGATATGCGTACATATGAATTTGTTAAATCTTACAATGGGTTTCTCTGGAAACTCTTCAACATAAATGAACTAGAAATCCAGGTTGTCTGCCTCGCATTTTATAGTGTAAAAATGATAGACCAAACGGAAAAACCAGTCATCTCTTTTGTGTTGTCTATAGAACATTTCAATGGATTTTCTGTATATCACCAAAACAAAAAAAATGTCCTCCTTTTAAGTGTTCACCCCATATACAGGAGCCAGAACGCCTCTTTCTGCAGAAACATAGATACATGGTCCCTTCTAAATATTCATTGGAATATTTTAGTTTGAGTTTCCAGTTTTATCGTCCCATAGTGCCCATCTTTTTTTTCATCTGAATCCATGACATAACATGACCCGTTGTGATATGTTCAAAATGTATTTCACGTTCTCTAATTACACTTACATTACCATAGAAAGTTATTCGATTTTTTTGTTTTTTATTAATATATTGTGTATTAACAGTTCATTTTTTTTGTTTGTAGGTTCAAAAGATAAATGGATGATTATATAGGTGAGTGGCAAATATACTGATGATGCTGGATGCTTTCAATTTTAGTTAAGTTGTAGGAATGATGCTCCTTTGTTAAGTTTTAGTTAAGTTGTAGCAATGTTGAGGGATGATTTTGGTTTTTGATTTGTTGTCAAGAAAATATTTAGATTATGCATCACATTTGGATGATGTTCCTCCTGTAATATCCACTGTTGTAATCCAACAATTTTATATAATATATGATTTTCTTCCTCCCGTGAGTATATTCTCTTGTTTTTTGTTCACTTAGCATATATAACTATCACCATTACGTGTAGAATTAATTTAGTTGCTACAATATGTATAAAAAATAATATTATTCACATTATATATGTACCAAGATTTGAAGCATTGCGAACTCTTTGTTGCCAAGCAATGGGATTTTGATTCCTGTACATTAAGCACCAACATATAAAAGTGTTGCATAAGTCTGTTTTATGTGTTGCATTTTTGCAACGGTCCCTTTTACCAATGGTGGTATAACCGTTGTAATATGCGCTAGCAACACTGGATAAGGCAACGCATCCAAAACCGTTGGTATTGACACTAACAACGCATATATGAACTTTTAGATACGGAAAAAAGCGTTGCTATAGGGGGGTTCCTGTTGTAGTGGTCGTGTGGGAAGGACACCCTATCGCACACACTCACTTGGTGACGGTTCCAAATGCCGTCGCAGAAAGGGGTTTTAAACCGTTTGTTTAGGACCGACGCGCACCAGTGAGTGTTGAGCTAATTGACACTGATTAAATAAAAAAATACCTCTCTTTAAGCAAGACTACTATGTTGCTAACTTTACCCATTAAGATAATGAGGGTGCTTATATTTGTTAGTGTATATTTCATCAACTAGTCCCACTATTACAGTATTCTCACTCTCTCAATATATGTGCCAACAGGGATGCTCGATTTTGGTGGAACTGCACAAAAACTTTGGGTGCTTCATTGCCTCAACAGCTTCCTTCCTTTCCTATCAGTCGCTAATCTGGGCTTGCATTCTTCCTTTGCTGTCAGTCGCTTGGCTTATCTTGGCTTCCAGTCAAAGGAAATAGTAATTGATATGCTACCTCACACAGGTTGGTACTGGTCTTTATCCTGATTATTGTGCTTGTCATATGTAAATGTAATTTGGTATTGTGCTACTGTTTTCCAATTTCATAAAGGAGTAACTTGGAGCCTCAACTCATAGGAAAATCATTACATTGGGTGAATTTAGTAGAACTACACAAAAAGATCAGATGGACAGGTACTTATGCTACTGGTATGTACTCCAAAGTTGACTTAGACAAGCATCGATGTTGGCAAGAAGAAGTGCCTATATTCATTCGAGTATCAACCAGCATCAACCAGTTGTCAAACTCCAAGTATTAGGAGAGTGAACGCCAAAAATATTGCTTGGCGCATAGCCCAGAAAAACGCAGTCCAGTCTTTGGTCCCAACTTGTGCCTTTTGGTTATCGGCCCATATGGTAGCGAACTGTATGGCATGGAGTCTAAAGATTCCACACAAGTTGGTTGATGCGTATATTCATCTGGCACTTAATCAGTCTGCACGGCAGGGATGCTCCATTTTAGTTGAACTGCACAAAAAATTTGGGTGGTTCATTTTCTCAACCGCCTCCTTTCTTGTCTGCAATGTAGAATTTTGGCGAGCTATAGGACCAAGATGAGCCAGTAAACTAGTTGGATGAAAGTAGTAGCCAAGTTGCTCAAACCTCCCTCAGCACGAGGCCACTATTTTAGGATAAACCTACAAGCAAAGTTCAGATTGTCTGTGCTGCCTCTTATGTACTCGAAAGTTTACTCATATAAGCATTAATTTTAGCAAGAAGTACCTCCGACTGAACACAATTTACCAGTCTGTACCCTAGGTAATTAAAGCTCGTCGATGGATGATATTGGCTGTGATCTCAATCATTTGGATGCATAAACATACTGAACATGTGTATATCTGAATCTTTTTGTGAATTATCTATGAGTATTGTCGTGTGATCTATCAATCATTTGGATGCATAGACATGCTGACTTGTGTATATATGAATCTTTTGAGTTCTTGATTGTGAGTGTTGGCTATGAATATGAATGTGTCCTATGAACCTGAGTTTGATACGAATGTTTACCTTTTCTGTTGTACTTGTGTGTGAACTTGTTAGTATGCCTACTATGGGATTTGTGATGTGTGGGTGTCAACAACACACCTTCTTCCTGAGAAGAATTGCACCTGCTTTGTTAGGGTAGCAATGGCGCATCAGCTCTTTTTAATCTTTTTGCTCTGTCTTCCTCCCTCCCCCGCTCAACCCCTGCCGTAATGTTTTTGACCTCAAAACAAACATAGTACTGCGTTGTTTTGGGGGCTTGATGAAAAATCGAGTGCTGGTTTCTGTAGGTTGGCCCGTCCAGCAAATGGGTTGCTGGTCAACCACGGACTGGGAGGCTAAAAATACAAGCTGTATGGTGCATAGGCAAGTAAAAAAACGCCATCGAGAGCCATCCACTAAAGAAAAAAGTCGCTCCTGATGTGCTTCTTCAGTCGCGCCGCCGGCCCCCTCTTTAATCCAGTTTGCTCGGGGATCTAGCTGGTATCATTTTTTCCAGAGGGCGAACAAGTATCAGCTAGGCCTAGGTTTTGTTTTTTTAACATGCAAAGCCCATTTTTATTTTGAGCAATAACTCGCTAATTTGTTAATTATATATATAATGTGTCGCTCTGGTTTATTTTTTGATATTAATTGCTCCTTCTAACATAACATTATATATATAACGAGCCCAGCTAATTCGTGTATTTCAAGAAAGTGCAAATGGACTGGGATTTTTTAGAAAATATAAATGGGCCGCATTGACGCGAAATTATTTGTTCACCCAGCCCAGCAAATGGACAAAACATGGGTTAAATATATGCCACATTTTTGCAGGCTGACATATGGGCCAATAGGTCGAAGCCTACGCAGGGCGTTGTCAACTTGGTCAACAGATGATTATGACATCCACAACCATTGGATTTATATCCAACGGCCGACAAGCACCTTCAATCTCTTGTCTTCTTCCTCCAGCATCGCCAGGACCGCCTGGTTCAGCCTCCGGCAGCTAGTGGCTCTGCTTAGCACGCATCGCTGCGAAGCACTACCCCACTGCCGGCCAGGCTATCCCTCCACCCCTCATGTTATTCTCCATCGACTGCAGCCCCACGCCACACCAGAACCAGTTATAACCCTTCTCCTCATCTCAATCCACGACTCCACTATCGCGTCTTCCCATCTCCGGGTCGTTCCCGTCCGGGGCCTCGCCATCGTTCACCGCCTCGCTGCGCTCAGTGTGGCGTGGTCAACAAACGAGAGTCATCAAAAGAGGACTGTACGTGGAGAGACTGACGGCTGGAACCCACGAGGTCCATGGTCGCACGCAAGGAAATTTCCTCCTTATTAAGCTAAAAAAAAGTTTCCTCCCCCTGACAGCTGGGACCCACCGGCTGTATCTTCACACGGAATGAAGTGCCTCCTTGTTATGCGAAAAAATTATTCCTCTCGTTGACAGCTGGGACCCCGACAGATTTGGTGGCTAACTTGTGGGCCTACTAAGCGGACGTGTACGCAGGGCTTTGTCAACTTAATCAACAAATGATTCTAGCAGCTGGACCGTTGGATGTTAATCCAACAGCCGTGCTCCATCAACCTCTGTTCTTGCTCCTGTCTCCCGTGGGCGGCACCGCGGCAGTGCTGCCACGCAACCGAACCAGTCAAGTTTCCCACTCCTCTCCATCCGCGACTCCACTGTCATGTCTTCCCCATCTCCGGGTCATTCGAGTCTGGGCCCTCGCCGTCATCCACCGGTGTTGGTGCGCTCGGCACGGTGTGGTCAACATGGTCAACAACCGAGAGTCATCGGAAGAAGACTGTATGTGAGAGGCTGACAGTGAGGACGCACCACGCCCATGGATGCATGCATCCAACCGCATCCTTTTTACCCTGAAAAATAATGTTTTCTCCCCTGACTGCTAGGACCCACCAGCTACATCTTCGCACGCAAGGAAGTGCGTCCATATTACGGACAAAAAAATGATTCGCCCCCTGACTGCCGGGACCCACCACCTACATCTTCGCACGCAAGGAACTGGCTGACAGTCGGGACCCACATGGTCGAAGCATACGTAGCGTTGTCATTCTGGTCACCAACGTGTACATACATACTGGTCGATCAGTCTGTCTGTAGGCTGCAGCGATGAACCATGGCCGTGCAAGGAAGGGCAAGTGTCATTGTAGAGGCGCGCACATGTCGTAGTAGAGGCGAGCACGTGTCGTAGTAGAGGCGCGCACATAGCATGTACACGTACGTACAGTGGCCAGGGTGCAAGAAAGTAAATACGGCCACGTATGTACATACAGGCGGGGTCTCGAACGCCTACTCGCGCATACGTACGGCCAGGGCTCGTGTACATGGTTGTGGCTGGGTCGATACGGAGAAACTGCGTCGTCATCGTGTTCATGGGGAGGCAACGGAATGCATCGTGTTCATCGGGAGGCAACAGAACGCGTGCTGTTCATCAGGAGCCAACCGGCTTGGACGGAACAGCCGATGGAAACGAGGCCTGGCGTACCGCAGAACGGAGGAAATGGCCTTATGTTTGACCAGCCACGGTGGAAACGGGATCCTGTTATCGGGAGGGTTCTGGCGTACCGCAAAATGGAGGAAACGGACCTCCGACGGTCGAAACGGGGTCCCGTTGATCGGGAGGGTTGTGGCGTACAGCAAAACGGAGGAAACAGACTTGTGTTGGAGCGCTACGGTCGAAACGGGGGTCCTGTTCATCGGGAGGGGTGTGGCATACCGCAAAAAGGGACTCCATGGGATACTGTTCATCTCCACCGTCGACCTCCTCCAGCCTCCACGGGCTACTGTTCATCCACCGTTGACCTCCTCCAGCCTCCACCTGCGACTGTTCATCCACGGGCTCCTGTTCATCCCGCCTCCACCACGCGCTCCTCCACTGGCTACTGTTCAACCAGCCCTCTCCACGGGGTCCTGTTCAACCACCCCTCCACGGGGTACTGTTCATCCAGCCCTCCACCGGCTACTGTTCAACCAACCCTCCACGGGGTCCTGTTCATCCACCGGCTCGATCGATTGGGGTACTGTTCATCCAGCGGCAATGGCCTCTGCTACCACAGGTTCCTGTTCATCCAACCCCCACCGGGAACTGTTCATCCAAACCCCCCAACAACGCTCACTGTTCATCCAAAGGCAGCATCGATCGACTTCAGTTAGCAGCAATAGCGAAGGAATCACTCGGGTTCAGTTAATAGCAAGGGATCGATCAATCGCTCAGGTTCAGTGTAACGCGTAGCCTGCAGTGCAATCGCTCGAGTTCAGTTAATAGCAAGGGATCGATCAATCGCTCAGGTTCAGTGTAACGCGTAGCCTGCAGTGCAATCGCTCGGGTTCAGTTAGAGCCCAATGCCTCGCACCCACGCGCGTACGTGTACGAGAGAAACACGCATTGTTCGGCCCCCGACCACCCACCGTAACCGGGAACTCCTCGATATTTTCCGCGCCCTCGCTTCTACCACGGGTTTTTCCGTTATGGACGGCCCAAAGAATGTCGTGCAGCTGCGTCTCCGGTCCGCCCAGGACGAAAAGCCCATTTTCTGTCATGATGTTTTGTCATAGAAGTAGGACCCCACCACATCTATGATGATACCGGGTTCTGTCACAATTATCGTCATAGAAGTGTCATAAGTATGACAGAATTTTTTTCGTTCGGCCCAAAATGTCACGGTTGTGTCTTTTTTTTGTAGTGATGGCAAGTGGCGAAGTGATACGTCTCCAACATATCGATAATTTATGAAGTATTCATGCCATGTTTACAATAATTTCATATGGTTTGAAATGATTTGCATGGAACTAACTAAGACTGGCGTTGTTTTCAGCAGAACTACCGTGGTGTTGTTTTTTGTGCATAAATAAAAGTTCTCCAAACGGAACGAAACTTTTTGATGATTTTTTGGAACAAATAGACCCCCGAAGCTTCGTGGAAGGACCAGAAGATTAAGGAGTAGGGTACAAGACACTGGGGCACGCCAGGGGTCCTAGGCGTGTCCCGGTGGGTTGTGCTCACCTCAAGGCCCATCTTCGCATGAAACCGACGCAAAAAAATCATATAAATAGAGAAACCATCTAAAATAACCCTAGATCAGAAGTTCTGCCGCTGCAAGCCTCTGTAGCCACAAATAACCAATTTATACCCGTTTCGGCACTCCGCTGGAGGGGGAAATCATCATCGGTGGCCATCTTCATCATCCCGGCAGCCACCATGATGAGGAGGGAGTAGTCCACCCTCGGGGCTGAGGGTTTGTACCAGTAGCTATGTGTTTAATCTCTCGTGTTCTTGACATGTCACGATGTTATCGCGGGCTTTGTTAATATAGTCAAATCATATGGTGTTTTCCCCTCTCTGTCTTGTTGTGAATTGAGTTTTCCCTTTGATATTTAGTTTTATCGGATTGAATAATTTTATGGATTTGAGAGCACTTGATGTATGTCTTGCTATGAATACCCGTGGTGACAATGGGGTATCATATTGATTCGCTTGATATGTGTTTTGGCCCTCAACTCGCGGATTCCCGAGGTGACATTGGGGTAATCTATGCATAGTGGTTGATGCACGTTCTCGTCTTTTGTTTCTCTGGTAGAAATCTTGGGGCACTCTTTGAGGTTCTTTGTGTTGGTTTGAGTATTATGAATCCGAATTTGCTTTGGTGTTATTTTAATACGAACTCTTGATAGATCGATCGGAGAGAATAACTTAGTGTAATTTTAGTACGAACTCTTGATAGATCGATTAGAAAGAATAACTTGGTGTTATTTTAGTACGAACTCTTGGATAGATCGATCGGAAAAATAGCTACAAACAATTTCTTCTTATGTTCTTCGCTAGATAGGAACTTTGGAGTGATTCTTCATCGCGTGTTGAGAGATGGTTATATGATCCAATTATATTAGCATTCTTGAGATATTGCACTAGCGAAAGTACGGACCCTAGGCCTCATTTTTAAGCATTGCAATACCGTTTGTGCTCAGTTTT
Source organism: Triticum urartu (assembly GCF_056163025.1). Classification (NCBI taxonomy): domain Eukaryota; kingdom Viridiplantae; phylum Streptophyta; class Magnoliopsida; order Poales; family Poaceae; genus Triticum; species Triticum urartu. Next base: position 300,747,211 of record NC_141877.1, read on the forward strand.
GTTACTTGCTACCTTGCTGTTTTTATTATTACTATTACAAAAACCAATATCTACTATGATGACTACACTTTTATTACCACCTCTTCGCCGAACTAGTGGACCTATACAAATTACCATTGTACTTGGTGTGTTGGGGACACAAGAGACTTTTCATTATTTGGTTGCAGGGTTGTTTGAGAGATACCATCTTCATCCTACACCTCCCACGGATTTATAAACCTTAGGTCATCCACTTGAGGGAAAATTGCTACTGTCCAACAAAACTCTGCGCTTGGAGGCCAAACACGAGTCTATAAGAATAAAGTTGTGTAGTAGACATCACGGGGGCACAACAACATCGGTTGTGGAGATTTGGGCTCTCCTCTACACAAGGGAGCATGAAGAGTGGGGGTTCTGTGTGGCCTAGTGGACTCTTACAGTAAGGGTTGTGTCGAGGACCAACTCGGAGGAAAGAAGACGGTTGTTCATGATGGGGCTTGTAGAGGACGGAGTTATGACCCACTGATCAATTGTAGCTCTTTTCGATAAGTAAGAGTGTCAAACCCAACGAGGAGCAGAAGGACATGACAAGTGGTTTTTAGCAAGGTAATGTCTGCAAGTGCTGAAATTATAAGTAATAGAGTACTTTGATAGCAAGATTATTTTTAACGAGCAAGTAACTATAATAGTAAAAAAAGTGCAGCAAGATAGCCCAATCCTTTTGAGGCAAAGGATAGGCCAAAATGGTCTCTTATAGTAAGCAAAGCGTTCTTGAGGGTACACGGGAATTTCATCTAGTCAATTTCATCATGTTTGGTTCGATTCGTGTTCGCTACTTTGATAATTTGATATGTGGGAGGACCGGTGCTTAGCTGATGTTCTTACTTGAACAAACCTCCTACTTATGATTAACCCTCTCGCAAGCATCCGCAACTACAAGAAAAGTATTAATAATAAATTCTAACCATAGCATTAAACTTTTGGATCCAATCGGTCCCTTACAGAATAGCACATAAACTAGGGTTTAAGCTTGTGTCACTCTCGCAACCCATCATCTAATAACTACTCCACAATGCATTCCCTTAGGCCCAAATATGGTGAAGTGTCATGTAGTCGACGTTCACATGACACCACTAAGGAAATCACAACATACATACTATCAAAATTTCGAACACACATCAAGTTCGCATGATTACTTGCAACATGATTTCTCCCGTGACCTCAAGAACAAAAGTAACTACTCACAAATGATAATCATGCTCAAGATCAGAGGGGTATTAAATAGTGTATTGGATATGAACATATAATCTTCCACCAAATAAACCATATAGTAATCAACTATAAGATGTAATCAACACTACTAGTCATCCACAAGCACAAATCTATAGTTCTGGTACAAAGATTGAACACAATAGATGAACTAGGGTTTGAGATGAGATGGTGCTATTGAAGATGTTGATGGAGATTGCCCTCCCTGAGATGGGAGAGTTGTTTGTGATGATGATGATGATTTACCCCTCCGGGAGGGAATTTCCCTCGACGGAATCGCTCCGCCAGAGGGCAAAAGTGCTCTTGCCCAAGTTCCGCCTTGAGACGGCGGCGCTCCATCCCGAAAGTCCTCTCCTTTTTTCTAGGTCAAGGGGAGGGCTCTTGCTGCACTTGGTTGTGCCCACCTGTTTGGGTACCGGAGGTGGGCACCAGAGGTGGGCCGAGGGGAGCACAACCCACTAGGGCGCGCCTGGGCTCCCTAGCACACCCAGTTTGGTTGTGCCCACCAGGTGGGCCCCCTCTAGTACTTATTGGCTCCAATATTCCTCATATATTTCATAAAAAATCTCCTTAAAGTTTTAGCTTGTTTGGAGTTGTGCAGAATAGGTAGCCTGACGTAGCTTTTCTAGGTCCAGATTTCCAGCTGCCGGAATTCTCCCTCTTTGTGTGTACCTTACATATTATGAGAGAAAATGCATTATAATTACTCCAAAAAGCATTATTATGCATAAAACATCATAAATAATAGTAGGAAAACATGATGCAAAATGGACTTATCAACTCCCCCAAGCTTAGACCTCGCTTGTCCTCAAGCGAAAATCGAAATCGAAAAACATGTCCACATGCTAGAGAGAGAGGTGTCGATAAAAACAAAATACGGACATAGAAGCATCATGTAGATTATTATAACAGCAACAAATTTGAACATAAGACTCTTATCATAGAACTTTTATCGTAGACTTCTCATGAATAAGTAACAATTCATCACACCATCGAAGTATAAAGCATAAACTCTATTAGAAACCAACAAACTATGTTCTCAGTCAACTTTTCAACTACACAATTCATCATCTTTTCAGGAAGGGTCACGTATCGGAGCCTTTAGGCAAGTCCACATAATCAACCATCATATAGTCTTCTATGATTGCTAAAACTCACCGCATACACATGAGCAAAACGTTTCAACCGGACACATAGAAAGATAGGGGCTTATAGTTTCGCCTCCCAACGTATTCACCTCAAGGGTGATGTCAACAATAATAACTCATGCTACCCATATTCAACTGGACTTATGTGCCTAGATCTTTCCTCACCACATGATGCTTGCCAAAGGAGAAAAATTAAAAAGGAATAGAGAGAAAAACTTTGACTCTTGCATAAAAGTAAACACATAAAAGTAAAAGATAGGCCCTTCATAGAGGGAAGCAGAGGTTTCCATGCGCTTATTTCTTAGTATGCTCAACCCCTTAGTGCAAAAGAACGTCATGTTGTATTTCCCCTTTTGATGGCAACCTGTATTATGCAGTTTGTCGCTTTTATTCTTCACCATCACAAGTTCGTACAACACTAAATTTTCTCTTACACTAAATGATCTTACACTTTTAGAAGCAATTTTTATTGCCTTATTGCATGGATGACAACTTACTTGAGGGATCTTGCTCAATCCCTAGGTAGGTATGATGGACTCTTGAAAATAAGATTTGGGTTTAAGGGTTTTTGGATGCACAAGTAGTATCTCTACTTAGTGCAGAATTTTTGGCTAGCAAAGATAGGGGGCAAGCACCACATGCTAAAGGATCTATGACAACATAATTTCTATGTGAATATGAACAAACATGTAGCGACCAGACCTCAAACAGTTTGATCTCTGTGCTCCGGTGTCATCCCTGGATCAGTAATGCTGGCACCACACAGTACTCGGAGGATTTATAGCAGAGTAGCAATCACACACTTATTACAATGAGTGTCTCAAAAGAGAACTTATTACAATAAATATGGCTTAAGGCCATCTAATAACGATAACAACGGAAGGCTTGGAAGAAGATAAGTGAGTCCATCAACTCCAACGGCATCACTGAGTATAGAACCACAACCTAAAAACTCCTTAATCGTCGTTTGAAAAGTCTGCAACATTAACGTTGCAGCCCGAAACGGGTCAGCACATGGAATATGCTGGCAATGTAACACATAGAGAGTAATGGAATGAAACAGCTATACTATATGCATATTTGGCTGGTGGAAAGCTCTATGGTTACAGTTTTGCGTAAAGCCAATTTTTCCCTACTTCAAAGGAATAGAATTTATTTAACTATCATGGTAGTTGTTAAACATTGAAAATGGTTGACAGCATTCTCAATCCCAATTAAGCATCATCATTAAACAAACCCAACAAAATTAATTTAGCGTAACATGTTGAGATTCACATGATAATCCAGGTACTAGATACTCAAGATGTCCATAACCGGAAATCAGATCAGGAATCGCAATCAGAAAAGTTATACTAAAACGAAAATCGGATCAGGAATCGCAATCAGAAAAATCGCGGATTTAATCTGAGAAAAAGAAAAATGACGAACGTTCGCTAGAATGAACGGACGGACGAACGCTCGCTATTTAAATGAACCGGAAAAACTGATCTATTTCAAAAAAACCGAATCTAAAGAAAACTGACGGAAAAACCGAATGGTTTTTCGAAAAAAAATAAAAAACGGCGTGGATTTTGAGGCGGCGGCGAACCTCGGCGAGCGTGGGGCGGCGGCGCGGCGGGCACGGCGGCGGCGAGGCGCGGCAGCAGCGGCGGCGGCGGCTGGGGGCGGCGGCGGCGGGGCGGCTCAGGCGGCTCGGGTCTAGGGTTTGCCCCCCGGGGCTGGGCCGGCTTATAAAGGCCACCTCGGGCCGGAGTCCTAGTCGGACACGGCCCGTAGGTCGGTTCGTTCTTTTTTTTAATATTACGCGCAGAAGAAATAAAAGAAATACTAAATGGACTCCAAAAATTCCGAAATAAATTTTCACGGGCTTCTAAAATCAAGCCGCACAAGGTGAACATTTATTTGGGACCTAAATGCAATTTTGAAAAATGCACATTTTTCCTAAATTAAAATAAAACTCCGAAAAACTCCGAAATAAAATCTTATTTGATTTTATTATTAAATCCTCAATATTTCTTTATTTTGGGAAAGTCATTTTATTCCCTCTCTCATATTTTTGTAATAGAAATAACTGATGATAAAATAAATAAAATCAAACGATCCTATTGTCAAAATTTGAGAAAACTCAAATATGAAAATAATGAAATCCCCAACTCTCTCCGTGGGTCATTGAGTTGCGTAGAATTTCTAGGATCAACCAAAATGCAAAATAAAATATGATCTGCATAGATGATCTAATGTATAACATTCCAAATTGGAAATTTGGGATGTTACAAACCTACCCCCCTTAAGATGAATCTCGCCCTCGAGATTCGGGTTGGTTAGAAAATAGGTGAGGGTGGTCCTTGAGCAAATATTCCTCTCGTTCCCAGGTGGCTTCATCCTCCATGTGGTGGCTCCACTGAACTTTGCAAAACTTGATAACCTTGCTGCGAGTAACTCGGTTGGCAAACTCAAGAATCTTAATTGGTTTCTCCTCGTACGTCAAATCGTTATCCAACTGAATAGTTTCCAATGGCACTGTGTCTCTCAAAGGTATGTCAACCATCTCCGCGTGACATTTCTTTAACTGAGAAACGTGGAACACATCATGAACTCCTGACAATCCTTCGGGCAATTCCAACTTGTAGGCCACTTCTCCCATACGCTCCAAAACTCGATATGGTCCTACAAATCGTGGCGCTAACTTCCCTTTAACTCCAAAACGCTTTGTTCCCCAAAGTGGAGATACTCGAAGATAAGCTCTATCTCCGACTTCGTAAACTGTCTCCTTGCGTCTAGAATCTGCATAACTTTTCTGTCTGGACTGGGCTACCTTGAGCCTATCGCGAATCAACTTCACCTTCTGTTCAGACTCTTTAATCAGGTCAGGTCCAAACAACTAGCGGTGTCCAACTTCGTCCCATGACAACGATGTCCTGCACCTCCTTCCGTACAAAGCTTGAAAAGGGGCCATCTTTAAACTGGTTTGGTAACTATTGTTGTAAGAGAACTCTGCATATGGCAAATTATCGTCCCAACTAGATCCATAATCTTAGCACAAGCTCTCAGCATATCCTCCAAAATCTGATTTACTCTCTCGGTCTGTCCATCTGTCTGTGGTTGAAAAGTTGTACTGAACTCTAGCCTGGTTCCCAAAGTTTCGTGCAACTGCTTCCAGAACTTTGAGGTAAATTGGGTTCCTCTATCTGATACGATACTCCTTGGAACTCCATGCAAACATACGATCCTGGTCATGTATATCTTTGCCAACTTAGCACTGGTGTAGGTGGTCTTTACTGGGATGAAATGAGCTACTTTCGTCAATCGATCAACTACAACCCAAATCGAGTCATAGCCTGAACGAGTCCTGGGCAATCCCGTGATAAAATCCATGCCTAGCTTATCCCACTTCCATTCGGGTATCGGCAATGGTTGTAACAATCCTGCTGGCTTCTGATGCTCTGCCTTTACTCTCTGACATACATCACAAACTGCTACATACTCCGCAATATCCTTCTTCATTCCAGTCCACCAGAAAATATCCTTCAAATCCAAGTACATCTTGGTATTTCCTGGGTGAATTGAATACGATGAGTCGTGTGCCTCTTGCAAAATCAACTTCCTGATCTCCGGGTCATTGGGCACGTAAACACGGTCTTCAAACCATAGGGTGTCGTGCTCATCCTCACGAAATCCTTTAGCTTTTCCTTTACTAAGTTTCTCCTTTATAGCGGCAATCTCTTTGTCAGTCCTTTGAGCTTCTCTGATTCTATCCATCAAAGTTGACTGAATCTCCAATGCGGCTACATAGCCTCTCAGAACTATTTCCAAACATAGTTCACGAAGATTTTCTGCTAACTCCCTTGGTATTTCTCCCATCATTAATGTATTGACGTGGCTCTTACGGCTTAATGCGTCAGCTACTACATTAGACTTTCCGGGATGATAATGCAATTTCATATCATAATCCTTGATGAGCTCCAACCATCTCCTTTGTCTGAGATTCAACTCCTTCTGTATGAAAATGTACTTCAAACTCTTATGATCCGTGTACACCTCACAATGGTTTCAAATGAGGAAATGCCTCCATGTTTTCAAAGCATGAACTACGGCTGCTAACTCGAAATCATGCGTGGCATAATTCAACTCATGAGGTGTCAGTTGTCTTGATGCATATGAAACAACTCTCCCTTCCTGCATAAGCACTGCTCCAAGTCCTCAACGTGAAGCGTCGCAATACACCTCATAATCTTTGGTCTGGTCTGGCAAAATCAACACTGGTGAGGTAACCAAGCGTTTCTTCAACTCCTGAAAACTAGCCTCACATTCCTCCGTCCATATGAACTTGGTATCTTTCTTTAACAACTCAGTCATAGGCTTCGCAATCTTTGAGAAATTCTCAATAAATCTCCGGTAGTATCCTGCGAGTCCAAGAAAACTCCGGATCTCTCCAACTGTTGTTGGGGCTTCCCACTTGGTCACGGTATCAACTTTAGCTGGATCTACTGCTATTCCTTCTCCGGATATAACATGTCCGAGGAATCCTACTTCCTTCAACCAAAACTCACATTTGCTGAACTTGGCATATAATTGATGTTCTCTGAGCTTTCCGAGTACCAAACGCAAATGCTCCTTATGCTCCTCTTCATTCTTCGAATAAACCAGGATATCATCAATGAACACTACGACGAACTTATCCAAAAATTTCATAAACACTTTGTTCATCATGTTCATAAAATAGGCAGGTGCGTTAGTCAGACCAAATGACATAACGGTATACTCGTACAGCCCATACCTCGTGGTAAAAGCTGTCTTAGGAATATCCTGTTCTTTAATCTTCAACTGGTGGTATCGTGATCGCAGATCGATCTTGGAAAATACCTTAGCTCCTTGCAATCGATCAAATAGATCATTGATCATTGGTAGTGGGTACTTGTTCTTAATCGTTACTTCGTTCAATCCTCGATAATCAACAACCATCCTTAACGATCCATCTTTCTTCTCCACTAGTAGTATGGGCGATCCCCAAGGCGAAGAACTTGCGCGAATATATCCCTTATCCAGTAACTTCTTAATCTGCTTCTTAATTTCCACCAAATCCTTTGCTGGCATCCTATATGGTCTCTTTGATATTGGCCCTGTGCCTGGCAATAGCTCAATCAAAAACTCAATATCTCTATCCGGTGGCATGCCTGGCAACTCCTCTGGAAATACTTCAGGAAAATCCCTTACCACTGGTACTTCCTCTTGCACAACTCCTGTTAGGCAATTTACTTGAGTCCTCTTTGGCACATGCCGGGATACATACTTGATCCTTCTCCCTTCTGGGGTGGTAAGCAAAATTGACTTACTAGCACATTCAATATTCCCTTCATACTTTGCTAACCAATCCATGCCTAATATCACATCCAATCCTTGGGATTCCAATACTATTAGGTCTGAGGGAAAAACATAGTTACCAATCCTTAATGGTAACCGATCACACCATAGACTAGCCACATACTCTGCTCCAGGCGAGGTTACTAACATGGGTGACCTAAGGGCTTGGGTTGACAGGTTATACTTATCCACAAATCCCCTTGAGATGTATGAATGCGATGCACCGGTATCAAAAAGAACGAGTGTAGTAAATGACTTAACCAAAAACTTACCTATTACTGCATCGGGCTGAGCTTCAACCTCCTCCACGCTAACGTGGTTCACCTGTCCCCTGTTGAAAGGGTTCGGCTTCTTCCCAGAACTTCCATTGCCATTTTGGCCTTCAGGACATTCATTGGCATAATGTCCGGTCTTCTGACACTTAAAGCAAGTGACTTGGCTCAGGTCCTTCTTGGCTGGGGTTGATGGGTTGGTGCGATTCTGGCCGTTGCTTCCTCCATTTCCATTTCCATTCTTGGTGCCATTGTGATTGTGCGAGCTACCTCCTCCATGGGTATGCTGAAAATGTCCTCCCGATCTAGGGGTAAAACGTGGCTTCTGCTAAGCTCCTGAATTGTACTTTCCTTGTCCATACTTCCTCTTGCGATTCTCAATTTGCTGCTGCTTGCCTTCAATCATAAGAGCACGGTCTACCAACTCCTGGTAGTTGTTGAAGGTTGCTACCATCAACTGCATGCTCAACTCATCATTCAGTCCTTCCAGAAACTTCTCCTGCTTAGCTACATCCGTAGCGACGTCATCTGGTGCGTAATGTTCTAACTTAATAAAGTCCTCCACATACTAGCCAACTGTCCGTCCTCCTTGGCGCAAGTTGCGAAACTCATGCTTCTTCATGGCCATAGCTCCTACTGAAACATGGGCAGTACGAAAATCCTGCTGAAACTGGTCCCATGTGACAGTGTCGACTGGAAAAGTGGCTGTGAAATTCTCCCACCATGATGCTGCGGGTCCTTCTAGCTGATGTGGGGCAAACTTCACCTTCTCCGCATCCGTGCATCCTGCTGTGGTCAACTCCCTAGCTGTCTTGCGGAGCCAATCATCTGCTACTATCGGCTCGGTGCTACTGGAAAACACCAGCGGATTTAGCCTAAGAAATCGGGCTAAGTGGTCAACAGGTGGTGGTGGTGGTGGTGGGTTGTTGTTATTGTTCCCCTGATTCTGATTCTGGACTAGCAACTGCATCAATGTGTTCTGCTGCTGGATCAACTGGGTGAGCTCCAGTGGAAAGGAAAATCCGGGGTCACGTCTCGGAGGCATCTGAGGGTTTAGAAAAGATGAGATGTAAAAATAGAGGGGGTCTAAAGAGCAAACAATTCACTTCATTCAATCAAACAAGGACATACAATCGATCTAACTATCGCAAAAGTGCTCGGACTACTATATTTACATGGTGGACTTCTACTACTGATGAGGTGGTCTACTAGAAATAATCTTCGGTTGCAGACTCCATAATATCTGCTCCAGCTTCATCAACATAGTCATCATCACTACTATCTGGATCCGAGTCGGTGTCGTCGATGATGATGTAGTCTTCCGGGCTAATCTCCTTGGGTTCTTCGTCTTCCTCTACTGGCGTAGGGCCTCCCATAAATATTCCAATCTTCTTGATCACGTCGTCATTCTTCTCCACCAATACTTCAATTTCTTCTTCATAATCTTCACGTGTAGCCTTGAGTTCTTCGTCCAGTTCCTTGATTCTAGTCTTAGCCTTCTTCAGATCTATCATGTCGGCGCACATCTGGTTCTCCTGTCGTCGAATGTGCTATTTTAGCTCCTGGATAAAAGCTGCAATTGATCTATCCTTTCCTAGTGCTGATCATCTCCCAGTGCTCATCTCGGCGCCCACAAATCTGGTAGATAGTATCCTTGAGATCCTTGCGGTAGACTTCTCCAATGCGTCCCATGGCGATGTGAGCTGCCATGCTCTTTCCTAGACTCCAAGTTGGTGCATCAAAAGAAAACTCTATGGGCTCAGTGACTGGCATGAACGTTCTTCCTCGAACTTGAACTTGAATCATCCAGCGCTCTTCTTCAGGTAAAGTGGCGTTGTAGGTTCCGGTGAAGCTTGGTACTCCTATGTTCAGGTATCTAGTGACTTCCTTCAAGTGACGTCCAAAGGGTGTATCTTCATCTGGTTGTGTGAACTTGTTCCTTGCATCCGCCATCCTAAAAGAGTAGAAAAGATGAGAGGTCAAAGGAGGAGAGAGTGAATAGTGATCTAGGTCTTCTGCTTAGTGGTCGTATCCTACAGTCAGTGTGTGCTCCAATACCATCTCTGTAGCGACCAGACCTCAAACAGTCTGATCTCTGTGCTCCGGTGTCATCCCTGGATCAGTAATGCTGACACCACATAGTACTCGGAGGATTTATAGAAGAGTAGCAATCACACACTTATTACAATGAGTGTCTCAAAAGAGAACTTATTACAATAAATATGGCTTAAGGCCATCTAATAACGATAACAGCGGAAGGCTTGGAAGATAAGTGAGTCCATCAACTCCAACGGCATCACTGAGTATAGAACCACGACCTAAAAACTCCTTAATCGTCGTCTGAAAAGTCTGCAACATTAACGTTGCAGCCCGAAACGGGTCAGCACATGGAATATGCTGGCAATGTAACACATAGAGAGTAATGGAATGAAACAGCTATACTATATGCATATTTGGCTGGTGGAAAGCTCTATGGTTACAGTTTTGTGTAAAGCCAATTTTTCCCTACTTCAAAGGAATAGAATTTATTTAACTATCATGGTAGTTGTTAAACATTGAAAATGGTTGACAACATTCTCAATCCCAATTAAGCATCATCATTAAACAAACCCAACAAAATTAATTTAGGGTAACATGTTGAGATTCACATGATAATCCAGGTACTAGATACTCAAGATGTCCATAACCGGGGACACGGCTAACCATGATTTGTTTATTACACTCTGCAGAGGTTTGCGCACTTTTCCCCACAAGACTCGATCGCCTCCGTTTGGTTTCTCGCACTACATGGTGTTTGAGAAGACAGATGACCGAGACATAGTCTTTCAAAAGCGCTAGCACCTTACGATCGGGTAGACCGTACCACCTACATCCCCTACATCTGCTAGTCTACCACTGTAAGAGTTCGCACGACTTAGTCAACTATGCTAGAGCCCATAATAGCTTGTGGGTGCACACGGAAGTTTCTAGTATGAATAGTCTCATGATCCCTTTGAGCCTGGGTGGCGGTCCAAAAGAAAACAGGCAAGTCCTGGAATACCTAGGTGCCTCAATCCACCCAGATGTGTGTTTAAGTTACCACCTTAGATAAACCATTAATTAACAAAACTCACATCTGTCATGGATATCACTCACCCAATCCACGTCTACTAGCATAGCATGGCAAGATAAGCAAACGCAGAAGTAACTCCCAAAGGTTTGATAATAAACAGGTAATAGGTACTACCTCAACTACTTCCCATCCCACAATTTAATTAGATCCTAATCATGCAATGTGTGAGGATTGATCTAATGCAATAAAACTGGGTAGTAGAAAAGGTATGATCAAAGTGTTACTTGCCTTGCTGATGATCCGCGAAACCTAGAGATTCAAATTAACAAGCGACGCACTCAGGGTATTCTATCGCAGACAAACAACAAGCATACAATAAGTACTCATCTAATGCACGGGTAAAACTCAAATAAGAGAACTAACCAGAAGGTTCCACTTAAGAACTCCGGTTGGCAAATAGAATCAAGTCGAACGAAGCAATGAAAGTCAAACGGCGAAAGAAAACAACTTCGTTCTACTAATCTGGATCTAGGGCAAATTTTACAGTAGCAAAATCTTGTTTAAGTTGGTTAAACAGATAGAGGGTTTCGAGACGAAACTCCAGGCGCTTGAATCGCCTGATTCCGATAAACGAGCGAAAAGTTATACTAAAACAAAAATCGGATCAGGAATCGCGATCAGAAAAATCGCGGATTTAATCTGAGAAAAAGAAAAACGACAAACATTCGCTAGAACGAACGAACGGACGAACGCTTGCTATTTAAATGAACCGGAAAAACCGATCTATTTAAAAAACCGAATCTAAAAAAACCGACGGAAAAACCGAACGGTTTTTCAAAAAAAACGGCATGGATTTCGAGGCGGTGGCGAACCTCGGCGAGCATGCGGCGGCGGCGGCGAGGCGCAGCGGCGGCGAGGCGCGGTGGCAGCGGCGGCTAGGGGCGGTGGCGGCGCGTGCGGCGGCGGGGCGGCTCGGGGCTAGGGTTTGCCCCCCGGGGCTGGGCCGGCTTATAAAGGCCACCTCGGGCCGGAGTCCTAGTCGGACACGGCCCATAGGTCGGTTCGTTCTTTTTCTTTAATATTATGCGCAGAAGAAAAAAAAGAAATATTAAATGGACTCCAAAAATTCCGAAATAAATTTTCACGGGCTTCTAAAATCAAGCCGCACAAGATGAACATTTATTTAGGACCTAAATGCAATTTTGAAAAACGCACATTTTTCCTAAATTCATATAAAACACCGAAAAACTCCGAAATAAAATCTTATTTGATTTTATTATTAAATCCTCAATATTTCTTTATTTTGGGAAAGTCATTTTATTCCCTCTCTCATATTTTTGTAATACAAATAATTGATGATAAAATAAATAAAATCAAACGATCCTATTCTAAAAATTTGAGAAAACTCAAATATGAAAATAACGAAATCCCCAACTCTCTCCGTCGGTCATTGAGTTGCGTAGAATTTCTAGGATCAACCAAAATGCAAAATAAAATATGATATGCATAGATGATCTAATGTATAACATTCCAAATTGGAAATTTGGGATGTTACAAAACATAAATCATTACGTTGTCTTCCTTGTCCAACGTCAACAATTTTGGCATATAATATTTTGATGGGGGTTCACAATCACAAAAGATTTCCAGGATAGCATATAATATTTTAATAAAATTGTAACGTGGAGAGATGGGGGCGCCTCCCCTAGGGAAGCCACCCCTCCCGTCTTGGGGGGCAAGTTTCGTAGGGGTGGGGGCGCCCAAACCCATCTAGGGTTTCGCCTATGGCCGCCGCCCCTACCCTAGGGAAACCCCAGGGCGCCTCCTCCTCCCCACTTCCCCCTATATATATTGAGGGAGAGAGAGGGCAGCCACACCCTTCCCCTGGCGTATCCCCTTCCCCTCTCCTACATCTCCTCCTCCGTAGCGCTTGGCGAAGCCCTGCCGGAGAACTACGAGCTCCATCACCACCACGCCGTCGTGCTGTCGGAGTTCTCCCTCAACTTCTCCTCTCCCCTTGATGGATCAAGAAGGAGGAGACGTTCCCGGGCTGTACGTGTGTTGAACGCGGAGGCGCCGTTGTTTGGCGCTTAGATGGGAATCGACCGCGATCTGAATCGCTGCGTGTACGACTCCACCAACCGTGTTCTTGTAACGCTTCCGCTTAGCGATCTTCAAGGGCATGAAGGTGCACTCCCTCTCTCTCATTGCTAGTATCTCCTAGATTGATCTTGGTGACACGTTGGAATTTTTTTTGAATTATTGCTACGTTCCCCAACAGTGGCATCATGAGCTAGGTCTATGCGTAGATTCTATGCACGAGTAGAACACAAAGCAGTTGTGGGCGATGATTTGTTCAATTTGCTTACCGTTACTAGTCTTATCTTGATCCGGCGGCATTGTGGGATGAAGCGGCCCGGACCGACCTTACACGTACGCTTACGTGAGACTGGTTCCACCGACTGACATGCACTTGATGCATAAGGTGGCTGGCGGGTGTCTGTCTCTCCGACTTTAGTCGGATCAGATTCGATGAAAAGGGTCCTTATGGAGGGTAAATAGCAATTGGCATATCACCGATGTGGTTTTGCGTAGGTAAGAAACGTTCTTGCTAGAAACCCATAGCAGCCACATAAAACATGAAACAACAATTAGAGGACGTCTAACTTGTTTTTGCAGGGTATGCCATGTGATGTGATATGGCCAAACGGATGTGATGAATGATATATGTGATGTATGAGATTGATCATGTTCTTCTAATAGGAATCACGACTTGCATGTCGATGAGTATGACAACCAGCAGGATCCATAGGAGTTGTCTTAATTTATTTATGACTTGCGTGTCAATGAAAACGCCATGTAATTACTTTACTTTATTGCTAACCGTTAGCCACGGTAGTAGAAGTAATAGTTGGTGAGGCAACTTCATGAAGACACGATGATGTAGATCATGATGATGGAGATCGTGGTGTCATGCCGGCGACGATGGTGTTCATGCCGTGCCTTGAAGATGGAGATCAAAGGTGCAAGATGATATTGGCCATATCATGTCACTTTATGATTTGCATGTGATGTTTGTCATGTATACATCTTATTTTCTTAGAACGACAGTAGCATAAATAAGATGATCCCTCACTAAAATTTCAAGAAAGTGTTCCCCCTAACTGTGCACCGTTGCGAAGGCTCGTTGTTTCGAAGCACCACGTGATGATCGGGTGTGATAGATTCTAACGTTCGAATATGATGCGTCTCCAACGTATCTATAATTTTTGATTGTTCCATGCTATTATATTATCTGTTTTGGATGTTAATGGGCTTTATTTTACACTTCTATATTATTTTTGGGGCTATTAACCGGAGGCCCAACCCAAATTGATGTTTTTGCCTATTTCAGTGTTTCGTAGAAAAGGAATATCAAATGGAGTCCAAACGGAATGAAACCTTCAGGAGCGTGATTTTTGGAACAAACATGATCCAGGGTACTTGGAGTGGACGTTAAGCAATCAATGAGGCGGCCACGAGGCAGGGGGGCGCGCCCACACCCCTGGGCGCGCCCTCCACCCTCGTGGGCCCCTTGTTGCTCCACTTACCTACTTATTCCTCCTATATATATTGACATACCCCGAAACATCCAGGAGCACCACGAAACCCTATTTCCACCGTCGCAACCTTCTGTACCCAAGAGATCCCATCTTGGGGCCTTTTCCGCAGCTCCACCGGAGGGGGCATTGATCACGGAGGGCCTCTACATCAACTCCATGGCCCCTCCGATGATGTGTGAGTAGTTTAACTCAGACCTTCGAGTCCATAGTTATTAGCTAGATGACTTCTTCTCTCTCTTTGGATCTCAATACAAAGTTCTCCTCGATTCTCTTGGAGATCTATTCGATGTAATCTTCTTTTGCAGTGTGTTTGTCGAGATCCGATGAATTGTGGGTTTATGATCAAGTTTATCTGTGAACAATATTTGAATCTTCCCTGAATTCTTTTATGTATGATTGGTTTATCTTTGCAAGTCTCTTCGAATTATCAGTTTGGTTTGGCCTACTAGATTGATCTTTCTTGCAATGGGAGAAGTGCTTAGCTTTGGGCTCAATCTTGCAGTGCTCGATCCCCGTGACAGAAAGGGAACCGACATGTATTGTATTGTTGCCATCGAGGATAAAAAGATGGGGTTTATATCATATTGCATGAATTTATCCCTCTACATCATGTCATCTTGCTTAAGGCGTTACTCTGTTCTTATGAGCTTAATACTCTAGATGCATGCTGGATAGCGGTCGATGTGTGGAGTAATAGTAATAGATGCAGAATCGTTTCGGTCTACTTGTCTCGGATGTGATGCATATATACATGATCATGCCTAGATATTCTCATAATTATTCGATTTTCTATCAATTGCTCGACAGTAATTTGTTCACCCACCGTAATACTTAAGCTATCTTGAGAGAAGCCACTAGTGAAACCTATGGCCCCCGGGTCTATTTTCCATCATACAAGTTTCCAATCTATTTTATTTTGAAATCTTTACTTTCAATCTATATCATAAAAATACCAAAAATATTTATTTTATTATTATCATCTCTATCAGATCTCACTCTTGCAAGTGGTCGTGAAGGGATTGACAACCCCTTTATCGCGTTGGTTGCGAGGTTCTTATTTGTTTGTGTAGGTACGAGGTGACTCGCGCATGGTCTCCTACTGGATTGATACCTTGGTTCTCAAAAACTGAGGGAAATACTTACGCTACTGTACTGCATCACCCTTTCCTCTTGAAGGGAAAACCAACGCAGTGCTCAAGAGGTAGCAAGAAGGATTTCTGGCGCCGTTGCCGGGGAGATCTACGCCAAGTCAAGACATACCAAGTACCCATCACAACTCTTCTCCTTCGCA
Source organism: Triticum urartu (assembly GCF_056163025.1). NCBI lineage: Eukaryota > Viridiplantae > Streptophyta > Magnoliopsida > Poales > Poaceae > Triticum > Triticum urartu. Next base: position 300,763,185 of record NC_141877.1, read on the forward strand.
TTACATTATTTGCCATTTGCCTCTCGTTTTTCTCTCCCCCACTTCACCATTGCCGTTTTATTCGCCCTCTTTTTCCGTTCCCCTTCTCGTTTCCTGTTTGCCTCTTTTTGCATGTTTCTTGTTTTCTTGTGTGTTGGATTGCTTGCTTGTCACGATGGCTCAAGATAATACTAAATTGTGTGACTTTGCCAATACCAACAATAGTGATTTTATTAGCACTCCGATTGCTCCTCTTACCAATGTTGAATCTTGTGAAATTAATACTGCTTTGCTGAATCTTGTCATGAAAGATCCATTTTCTGGCCTTCCTAGTGAAGATGCCGCTACCCATCTAAACAACTTTGTTGATTTCTGTGATATGCAAAATAAGAAAGATATGGATAATTATATTGTTAAACTTAAGCTATTTCCATTTTCTCTTAGAGATCGTGTTAAAGCTTGGTTTTCGTCTTTGCCTAAAAATAGTATTGATTCGTGGAACAAGTGCAAAGATGCTTTTATCTCTAAGTATCCCCCCCCCCCCCCCGCTAAGATCATCTCTCTTAGAACATAAGACTCTTATCACAGAACTTTTATCGTAGACTTCTCATGAATAAGTAACAATTCATCACACATTCGAAGTATAAAGCATAAACTCTATTAGAAACCAACAAACTATGTTCTTAGTCAACTTTTCAACTACACAATTCATCATCTTTTCAGGAAGGGTCATGTATTGGGGCCTTTAGGCAAGTCCACATAATCAACCATCATATAGTCTTCTATGATTGCTAAAACTCACCGCATACACATGAGCAAAACGTTTCAACCGGACACATAGAAAGATAGGGGCTTATAGTTTCGCCTCCCAACGTATTCACCTCAAGGGTGATGTCAACAATAATAACTCATGCTACCCATATTCAACTGGACTTATGTGCCTAGATCTTTCCTCACCACATGATGCTTGCCAAAGGAGAAAAATTAAAAAGGAATAGAGAGAAAAACTTTGACTCTTGCATAAAAGTAAACACATAAAAGTAAAAGATAGGCCCTTCATAGAGGGAAGCAGAGGTTTCCATGCGCTTATTTCTTAGTATGCTCAACCCCTTAGTGCAAAAGAACGTCATGTTGTATTTCCCCTTTTGATGGCAACCTGTATTATGCAGTTTGTCGCTTTTATTCTTCACCATCACAAGTTCGTACAACACTAAATTTTCTCTTACACTAAATGATCTTACACTAGCAATTTTTATTGCCTTATTGCATGGATGACAACTTACTTGAGGGATCTTGCTCAATCCCTAGGTAGGTATGGTGGACTCTTGAAAATAAGATTTGGGTTTAAGGGTTTTTGGATGCACAAGTAGTATCTCTACTTAGTGCAGAATTTTTGGCTAGCAAAGATAGGGGGCAAGCACCACATGCTAAAGGATCTATGACAACATAATTTCTATGTGAATATGAACAAACATGTAGCGACCAGACCTCAAACAGTCTGATCTCTGTGCTCCGGTGTCATCCCTAGATCAGTAATGCTGGCACCACACAGTACTCGGAGGATTTATAGCAGAGTAGCAATCACACACTTATTACAACGAGTGTCTCAAAAGAGAACTTATTACAATAAATATGGCTTAAGGCCATCTAATAACGATAACAGTGGAAGGCTTGGAATATAAGTGAGTCCATCAACTCCAACGGCATCACTTAGTATAGAACCACAACCTAAAAACTCCTTAATCGTCGTCTGAAAAGTCTGCAACATTAACGTTGCAGCCCGAAACGGGTCAGCACATGGAATATGCTGGCAATGTAACACATAGAGAGTAATGGAATGAAACAGCTATACTATATGCATATTTGGCTGGTGGAAAGCTCTATGGTTACAGTTTTGCGTAAAGCCAATTTTTCCCTACTTCAAAGGAATAGAATTTATTTAACTATCATGGTAGTTGTTAAACATTGAAAATGGTTGACAGCATTCTCAATCCCAATTAAGCATCATCATTAAACAAACCCAACAAAATTAATTTAGGGTAACATGTTGAGATTCACATGATAATCCAGGTACTAGATACTCAAGATGTCCATATCCGGGGACACAGCTAACCATGATTAGTTTATTACACTCTGCAGAGGTTTGCGCACTTTTCCCCACAAGACTCGATTGCCTCCATTTGGTTTCTCGCACTACATGGTGTTTGAGAAGACGGATGACCGAGACATAGTCTTTCAGAAGCACTAGCACCTTACGATCGGGTAGACCGTACCACCTACATCCCCTACATCTGCTAGTCTACCACTGTAAGAGTTCGCACGACTTAGTCAACTATGCTAGAGCCCATAATAGCTTGTGGCTGCACACGGAAGTTTCTAGTACGAATAGTCTCATGATCCCTTTGAGCCTGGGTGGCGGTCCAAAAGAAAACAGGCAAGTCCTGGAATACCTAGGTGCCTCAATCCACCCAGATGTGTGTTTAAGTTACCACCTTAGATAAACCATTAATTAACAAAACTCACATCTGTCATGGATATCACTCACCCAATCCACGTCTACTAGCATAGCATGGCAAGATAAGCAAACGCAGAAGTAACTCCCAAAGGTTTGATAATAAACAGGTAATAGGTACTACCTCAACTACTTCCCATCCCATAATTTAATTAGATCCTAATCATGCAATGTGTGAGGATTGATCTAATGCAATAAAACTGGGTAGTAGAAAAGGTATGATCAAAGTGTTACTTGCCTTGCTGATGATCCGCGAAACCTAGAGATTCAAATTAACAAGCGACGCACTCAGGGTATTCTATCGCAGACAAACAACAAGCATACAATAAGTACTCATTTAATGCACAAGTAAAACTCAAATAAGAGAACTAACCAGAAGGTTCAACTTAAGAACTCCGGTTGGCAAATAGAATCAAGTCGAACGAAGCAATGAAAGTCAAACGGCGAAAGAAAACAACTTCGTTCTACTAATCTGGATCTAGGGCAAATTTTACAGTAGCAAAATCTTGTTTAAGTTGGTTAAACGGATAGAGGGTTTCGAGACGAAACTCCACGCGCTTGAATCGCCTGATTCCGATAAACGAGCGAAAAGTTATACTAAAACAAAAATCGGATCAGGAATCGCGATCAGAAAAATCGCGAATTTAATCCGAGAAAAAGAAAAACGACGAACGTTCGCTAGAACGAACGAACGGACGAACGCTTGCTATTTAAATGAACCGGAAAAACCGATCTATTTAAAAAACCAAATCTAAAAAAACCGACGGAAAAACCGAACGGTTTTTTGAAAAAAATTAAAAAAACGGCACGGATTTTGAGGCGGCGGCGAACCTCGGCGAGCGTGCGGCGGCGGCGGCGGGGCGGCGGCGAGGCAGCGCGGCAGGCGCAGCGGCGGCGAGGCGCGGCGGCGGCGGCTGGGGACGGCGGCGGCGCGTGCGGCGGCGGGGCGGCTCGGGGCTAGGGTTTGCCCCCCGGGGCTGGGCCGGCTTATAAAGGCCACCTCGGGCCGGAGTCCTAGTCGGACACGGCCTGTAGGTCGGTTCGTTCTTTTTCTTTAATATTACGCGTAGAAGAAAAAAAGAAATACTAAATGGACTCCAAAAATTCCGAAATAAATTTTCACGGGCTTCTAAAATCAAGCCGCACAAAATGAACATTTATTTAGGACCTAAATGCAATTTTGAAAAACGCACATTTTTCCTAAATTCAAATAAAACACCGAAAAACTCCGAAATAAAATCTTATTTGATTTTATTATTAAATCCTCAATATTTCTTTATTTTGGGAAATTCATTTTATTCCCTCTCTCATATTTTTGTAATAGAAATAATTGATGATAAAATAAATAAAATCAAACGATCCTATTCTCAAAATTTGAGAAAACTCAAATATGAAAATAACGAAATCCCCAACTCTCTCCGTCGGTCATTGAGTTGCGTAGAATTTCTAGGATCAACCAAAATGCAAAATAAAATATGATATGCATAGATGATCTAATGTATAACATTCCAAATTGGAAATTTGGGATGTTACAAAACATAAATCATTACGTTGTCTTCCTTGTCCAACGTCAACAATTTTGGCATATAATATTTTGATGGGGGCTCACAATCACAAAAGATTTCCAGGATAGTGTATTTATATGTGAAATCTTCTCTTCCCTTATTAATTATTTCATGAATTGCATCATTGACCAATGCTATGTTTGTCAATCTTTAATAAAATTTCCTACTTACACTTTTCATTATGTGGTGTCATCACCACATAAGATTAGCATATGATCTTTATAATTTATTTCCTTTCTTTTTATTGCAACAAGAAAGTGAAGAAAGCAAAAACTCAGACTAAAGTTTATTATATATCTCGCACACGACTACAAGGATAGATCACTAAGCAAGCTCTCGAAAAGAAAGGATCGAACTAAACTTTTATTCATCTAAAGCAGAAGATAACTATGGATTGAACTAAGATAAGTAAAGGAAGAATATAGTGGGGGTGATACGATACCGGGGCACCTCCCCCAAGTTTGGCGGAAGCCAAGGGGAGTGCCCATACCCGATACTCAGTTTTCTTTTGGTGATGAAGAAGAAGGTGGTGGTGGTGAAGTAGAGGATACCCTGTCCTTCAAGTGATGGAAATATGCCCTAGAGGCAATAATAAAATGGTTATTATTATATTTCCTTGTCCATGATAATTGTCTATTGTTCATGCTATGATTGTATTAACCAGAAACCGTAATACATGTGTGAATACATAGATCGTAATATGTCCCTAGTAAGCCTCTAGTTGACTAGCTCGTTGATCAATAGATGGTCATGGTTTCCTGACCATGGACATTGGATGTCATTGATAACGGGATCACATCATTAGGAGAATGATGTGATGGACAAGACCAAATCTTAAGCGTAGCACAAGATCGTGTAGTTCGTTTGCTAATGCTTTTCTAATATCAAGTATCATTTCCTTAGAACATGAGATTGTGCAACTCCCGGATACCATAGGAATGCTTTGGGTGTACCAAGAGTCACAACATAACTGGGTGGCTATAAAGGTGCACTACAGGTATCTCCGAAAGTGTCCGTTGGGTTGGCATGAATCGAGACTGGGATTTGTCACTCCGTATGACGGAGAGGTATCTCTGGGCCACTCGGTAATGCATCATGATAATGATCTCAATGTGACTAAGGAGTTAGCCATGGGATCATGTGTTACGGAACGAGTAAAGAGACTTGCCAATAACAAGATTGAACGAGGTATGGGGATATCGATGATCGAATCTCGGGCAAGTAAAATACCGATAGACAAAGGGAATTGTATACAAGATTGATTGAATCCCCGACATCGTGGTTCATCCGATGAGATCATTGTGGAACATGTGGGAGCCAATATGGGTATCCAGATCTCGCTATTGGTTATTGGTCGGAGAGATGTCTCGGTCATGTCTGCATGGTTCCCGAACCCGTAGGGTCTACACACTTAAGGTTAGGTGACGCTAGAGTTGTTATGGGAAATAGTATGTGGTTACCGAAGGTTGTTCGGAGTCCCGGATGAGATCCGGACGTGACAAGGAGTTCTGTAATGGTCCCGATGTGAAGATCGATATATTGGACACAGGGTATTAGAGTCCGGAATTGTTCAGGGGGTACCGGGTGACGACCAACGTGTCCGAAAGGGGTTTCGGAGGCCCCGGCAAGCGTTGGGGGCCTTATGGGCCAAGAGGAGGGGGCACAGCCCACTAAGGGGCTGAGCGCCCCTCCCACCCCATCTCACGTAACGTGGAGAGATGGGGGCGCCTCCCCTAGGGCAGCCACCCCTCCCGTCTTGGGGGGCAAGTTTCCTAGGGGTGGGGGCGCCCAAACCCATCTAGGGTTTCGCCTGTGGCTGCCGCCCCTACCCTAGGGAAACCCTAGGGAGCCTCCTCCTCCCCACTTCCCCCTATATATATTGAGGGAGAGAGAGGGCAGCCGCACCCTTCCCCTGGCGTATCCCCTTCCCCTCTCCTACATCTCCTCCTCCGTAGCACTTGGTGAAGCCCTGCCGGAGAACTACGAGCTCCATCACCACCACGCCGTCATGCTGTCGGAGTTCTCCCTCAACTTCTCCTCTCCCCTTGATGGATCAAGAAGGAGGAGACGTTCCCGGGCTGTACGTGTGTTGAACGCGGAGGCGCCGTTGTTTGGCGCTTAGATGGGAATCGACCATGATCTAAATCGCTGCGTGTACGACTCCACCAACCGCGTTCTTGTAACGCTTCCGCTTAGCGATCTTCAAGGGTATGAAGATGCACTCCCTCTCTCTCATTGCTAGTATCTCCTAGATTGATCTTGGTGACACGTTGGATTTTTTTTGAATTATTGCTACGTTCCCCAACAGTGGCATCATGAGCTAGGTCTATGCGTAGATTCTATGCACGAGTAGAACACAAAGCAGTTGTGGGCGATGATTTGTTCAATTTGCTTACCATTACTAGTCTTATCTTGATCCGGCGGCATTGTGGGATGAAGCGGCCCGGACCGACCTTACACGTACGCTTACGTGAGACTGGTTCCACCGACTGACATGCACTTGATGCATAAGGTGGCTGGCGGGTGTCTGTCTCTCCCACTTTAGTCGGATCAGATTCAATGAAAAGGGTCCTTATGGAGGGTAAATAGCAATTGGCATATCACCGATGTGGTTTTGCGTAGGTAAGAAATGTTCTTGCTAGAAACCCATAGCAGCCACATAAAACATGAAACAACAATTAGAGGACGTCTAACTTGTTTTTGCGGGGTATGCTATGTGATGTGATATGGCCAAACGGATGTGATGAATGATATATGTGATGTATGAGATTGATCATGTTCTTCTAATAGGAATCACGACTTGCATGTCGATGAGTATGACAACCAGCAGGAGCCATAGGAGTTGTCTTAATTTATTTATGACTTGCGTGTCAATGAAAACGCCATGTAATTACTTTACTTTATTGCTAACCGTTAGCCACAGTAGTAGAAGTAATAGTTGGTGAGGCAACTTCATGAAGACACGATGATGTAGATCATGATGATGGAGATCGTGGTGTCATGCCGGCGACGATGGTGTTCATGCCGCGCCTTGAAGATGGAGATCAAAGGCGCAAGATGATATTGGCCATATCATGTCACTTTATGATTTGCATGTGATGTTTGTCATGTATACATCTTATTTTCTTAGAACGACGGTAGCATAAATAAGATGATCCCTCACTAAAATTTCAAGAAAGTGTTCCCCCTAACTGTGCACCGTTGCGAAGGCTCGTTGTTTCGAAGCACCACATGATGATCGGGTGTGATAGATTCTAACATTCGAATATGATGCGTCTCCAACGTATCTATAATTTTTGATTGTTCCATGCTATTATATTATCTATTTTGGATGTTAATGGGCTTTATTTTACACTTCTATATTATTTTTGGGGCTATTAACCGGAGGCCCAACCCAAATTTCTGTTTTTGCCTATTTCAGTGTTTCGTAGAAAAGGAATATCAAATGGAGTCCAAACGGAATGAAACCTTCAGGAGCGTGATTTTTGGAACAAACATGATCCAGGGGACTTGGAGTGGACGTCAAGCAATCAACGAGGCGGCCACGAGGCAGGGGGCGCGCCCACACCCCTGGGCGCGCCCTCCACCCTCGTGGGCCCCTTGTTGCTCCACTTACCTACTTCTTCCTCCTATATATATTGACATACCCCGAAACATCCAGGAGCACCACGAAACCCTATTTCCACCGTCGCAACCTTCTGTACCCAAGAGATCCCATCTTGGGGCCTTTTCTGCAGCTCCACCGGAGGGGGCATTGATCACGGAGGGCCTCTACATCAACTCCATGGCCCCTCCGATGATGTGTGAGTAGTTTAACTCAGACCTTCGAGTCCATAGTTATTAGCTAGATGACTTCTTCTCTCTCTTTGGATCTCAATACAAAGTTCTCCTTGATTCTCTTGGAGATCTATTCGATGTAATCTTCTTTTGCAGTGTGTTTGTCAAGATCCGATGAATTGTGGGTTTATGATCAAGTTTATCTGTGAACAATATTTGAATCTTCTCTGAATTCTTTTATGTATGATTGGTTTATCTTTGCAAGTCTCTTCGAATTATCAGTTTGGTTTGGCCTACTAGATTGATCTTTCTTGCAATGGGAGAAGTGCTTAGCTTTGGGCTCAATCTTGCAGTGCTCGATCCCCGTGACAGAAAGGGAACCGACATGTATTGTATTGTTGCCATCGAGGATAAAAAGATGGGGTTTATATCATATTGCATGAATTTACCCATCTACATCATGTCATCTTGCTTAAGGCGTTACTCTGTTCTTATGAGCTTAATACTCTAGATGCATGCTGGATAGCGGTCGATGTGTAGAGTAATAGTAGTAGATGCAGAATCGTTTCGGTCTACTTGTCTCGGACGTGATGCATATATACATGATCATGCCTAGATATTCTCATAATTATTCAATTTTCTATCAATTGGTCGACAGTAATTTGTTCACCCACCATAATACTTAAGCTATCTTGAGAGAAGCCACTAGTGAAACCTATGGCCCCCGGGTCTATTTTCCATCATACAAGTTTCCAATCTATTTTATTTTGAAATCCTTACTTTCAATCTATATCATAAAAATACCAAAAATATTTATTTTATTATTATCATCTCTATCAGATCTCACTCTTGCAAGTGGTCGTGAAGGGATTGACAACCCCTATATCGCGTTGGTTGTGAGGTTCTTATTTGTTTGTGTAGGTACGAGGTGACTCGCGCATGGTCTCCTACTGGATTGATACCTTGGTTCTCAAAAACTGAGTGAAATACTTATGCTACTGTACTGCATCACCCTTTCCTCTTGAAGGGAAAACCAACGCAGTGCTCAAGAGGTAGCAAGAAGGATTTCTGGCGCCGTTGCCGGGGAGATCTACGCCAAGTCAAGACATACCAAGTACCCATCACAACTCTTATCCTTCGCATTACATTATTTGCCATTTGCCTCTCATTTTTCTCTCCCCCACTTCACCCTTGCCGTTTTATTCGCCCTCTTTTTCCGTTCCCCTTCTCCTTTCCTGTTTGCCTCATTTTGCCTGTTTCTTGTTTGCTTGTGTGTTGGATTGCTTGCTTGTCACGATGGCTCAAGATAATACTAAATTGTGTGACTTTGCCAATACCAACAATAGTGATTTTATTAGCACTCCGATTGCTCCTCTTACCAATGTTGAATCTTGTGAAATTAATACTGCTTTGCTGAATCTTGTCATGAAAGATCCGTTTTCTGGCCTTCCTAGTGAAGATGCCGCTACCCATCTAAACAACTTTGTTGATTTCTGTGATATGCAAAATAAGAAAGATATGGATAATTATATTGTTAAACTTAAGCTATTTCCATTTTCTCTTAGAGATCGTGCTAAAGCTTGGTTTTCGTCTTTGCCTAAAAATAGTATTGATTCATGGAATAAGTGCAAAGATGCTTTTATCTCTAAGTATCCCCCCCCCCGCTAAGATCATCTCTCTTAGAAACGATATTATGAATTTTAAGCAACTTGATCATGAATATGTTGCGCAAGCTTGAGAGAGGATGAAATTAATGATACATAATTGCCCTACACATGGTTTGAATCTTTGGAATATTTACCAAATTTTTATGCCGGTTTGAACTTTGCTTCTAGAAATCTTTTAGATTCGTCCGCGGGAGGAACTTTTATGGAAATCACTTTAGGAGAAGCTACCAAACTCCTAGATAATATTATGGTTAATTATTCTCAATGGCACACAGTAAGATCTAATAGTAAAAAAGTGCATGCAATTGAAGAGATTAATGTTTTGAGTGGAAAGATGGATGAACTTATGAAATTGTTTGCTAATAAGAGTGCTCCTACCGATCCTAATGATATGCCTTTGTCTACTTTGATTGAGAATAATAATGAATCTATGGATAACATTCCTATGGTTCCTCTGTCCCGGTCTTGCACCACTCTCATATCCATCAATCAATTTCATAGATAGTTACTATGGTTTTGGTAGGAACAATATTGGTGACAACGCGTATAGAGGTAATTTTAATCCTAGGTCGTTTCCTAGTAATTCCTCTAATAATTATGGTAATTCCTACAACAATTCTTATGGAAATTATAATAAGATGCCCTCTGATTTTGAATCTAGTATTAAAGAATTTATTACTTCGCAAAAGAGTTTCAATGCTTTCATTGAAGAAAAAGTGCTTAATATTTATGAGTTGGCTAGGAACTTGGATAGAATTTCTCTTGATGTTGATTCTTTGAATCTTAGATATATTCCACCTAAGCATGATATCAATGAGTCTATCAAAGCCATGAGAATTTCCATTGATGAGTGCAAAGAAAGAACCGCTAGGATGCGTGCTAAGAGAGATTGCTTTGTGAAAGCGTGTTCTTCTAGTTTTCATGATAATAAGGATGAAGATCTAAAAGTAATTGATGTGTCCCCTATTAAATATTTGTTTTGCAATATGAATCTTGATAATGATGGGACTGGAGATGATTCAACTTTAGTTAGAAGGCGTCCCAATGATTCGGAGTTTTTAGATCTTGATGCAAAAATTGTTAAAAGTGGGATTGAAGAGGTTAAAACTTTAAATAGCAACGAACCCACTATCTTGTATTTCAAGGAATTTAATTATGATAATTGCTCTTTGATAGATTGTATTTCCTTGTTGCAATCTGTGCCAAATTCTCCTCATGCTTATAGTCAAAATAAAGCTTTTACTAAACATATTGTTGATGCTTTTATGCAATCTTATGAAGAAAAGCTTGAGTTGGAAGTTTCTATCCCTAGAAAACTTTATGATGAGTGGGAACCTACAATTAAAATTAAAATTAAATATCATGAATGCTATGCTTTGTGTGATTTGGGTGCTAGTGTTTCCACGATGCCAAAAACTTTGTGTGCTTTGCTAGGTTTCCATGAATTTGATGATTGTTCTTTAAACTTGCACCTTGCGGATTCCACTATTAAAAAGCATATGGGAAAAATTAATGATGTTATTATTGTTGCAAATAGGAATTATGTGCCCGTAGATTTCATTGTTCTTGATATAGATTGCAATCCTTCATGTCCTATTATTCTTGGTAGACCTTTCCTTAGAATGATTGGTACAATTATTGATATGAAGGAAGGGAATATTAGATTCCAATTTCCGTTAAGGAAAGGCATGGAACACTTACATAGAAAGAAAATTAAATTACCATATGAATCTATTATGATAGCCACTTATGGATTGCCTACCAAAGATGGCAATACCTAGATCTATCTTCGCTTTTATGCCTAGCTAGGGGCGTTAAACGATAGCGCTTGTTGGGAGGCAACCCAATTTTTTTTATTCATTGATTTTTGCTCCTGTTTAGTAATAAATAATTTATCTAGCCTCTGTTTTGGTTGTGTTTTTGTGTTTAATTAGTGTTTGTGCCAAGTAGAACCGTTGGGAAGACTTGGGGGAAGTCTTTTTGATCTTGCTGTAAAAAACAGAAACTTTAGCGCTCACGAGAATTGTTGCCATTTTTAATTGGAGAATTATATTTAGTTAATTCTTTTTGAAGATGATTAATAGATAAATTACTCACGTCCATCAATTTATTTTAGAATTTTTGAGGTTCCAGAAGTTTGCGTTAGTTACAGATTACTACAGACTGTTCTGTTTTTGACAGATTCTGTTTTTCGTGTGTTGTTTGCTTATTTTGATGAATCTATGGCTATTAATAGAGTTAACCATAGATAAGTTGGAATACGGTAGGTTTAACACCAATATAAATAAACAATGAGTTCATTACAGTACCTTGAAGTGGTGTTTTGTTTTCTTTCACTAACGGAGCTCACGAGATTTTCTGTTAAGTTTTGTGTTGTGAAGTTTTCAAGTTTTGGGTAAAGATTTGATGGAATATGGAACAAGGAGTGGCAAGAGCCTAAGCTTGGGGATGCCCAAGGCACCCCAAGGTAAAATACAAGGACACCAAAAATCCTAAGCTTGGGGATGCCCCGGAAGGCATCCCCTCTTTTGTCTTTGTTCATCGGTAACTTTACTTGAAGCTATATTTTTATTCGCCACATGATATGTGTTTTGCTTGGAGCGTCTTGTATGATTTGAGTCTTTTATTTTTAGTTTACCACAATCATCCTTTCTGTACACACCTTTTTGAGAGAGGCACACATGAATTGGAATTTATTAGAATATTCTATGTGCTTCACTTATATCTTTTGATCTATATAGTTTTTGCTCTACTGCTTCACTTATATCTTTTAGAGCACGGTGGTGGTTTTAATTTATAGAAATAATTGATCTCTCATGCTTCACTTAAATTATTTTGAGAGTCCTTTAGAACAACATGGCAATTTTCTTTTAGGCATAATAAGAAGCTTTCATATAAGTGCATTGAATACTAAGAGAAGTTTGATACTTGATGATAGTTTTGAGATATGGAGATAGTGATATCAAAGTTGTGCTAGTTGAGTAGTTGTGAATTTGAGAAATGCTTGTGTTGAAGTTTGCAAGTCCCGTAGCATGCACGTATGGTAAACATTGTGTAAAAATATTGAAACATGAGGTGTTATTTGATTGTCTTCCTTATGAGTGGCGGTCGGGGATGAGCGATGGTCTTTTCCTACCAATCTATCCCCCTAGGAGCATCCGCGCAATACTTGGTTTTTGATGACTTGTAGATTTTTGCAATGAGTATGTGAGTTCTTTATGACTAATGTTGAGTCCATGGATTATACGCACTCTCACCTTTCCATCATTGCTAGCCTCTTCGGTACCGTGCATTGCCCTTTCTCACCATGAGAGTTGGTGCAAACTTCGCCGGTGCATCCAAACCCCGTGATACGATACGCTCTATCACACATAAACCTCCTTATATCTTCCTCAAAACAGCCACCATACCTACCTATTATGGCATTTCCATAGCCATTCCGAGATATATTGCCATGCAACTTCCCACCGTTCCGTTTATTATGACACGCATCATCATTGTCATATTTCCTTGCATGATCATGTAGTTGACATCGTATTTGTGGAAAGCCACAGTTCATAATTATTTCATACATGTCACTCATGAGTCATTGCACATCCCGGTACACCGCCGGAGGCATTCATATAGAGTCATATCTTGTTCTAGTATCGAGTTGTCATCATTGAGTTGTAAATAAATAGAAGTGTGATGATCATCATTAATAGAGCATTGTCCCAAAAAAAGAGAAAGGCCAAATAAAAAGAGAAGGTCCAAATATATATATATATATAAAGGGGCAATGCTACTATCCTTCTTCCACACTTGTGCTTAAAAGTAGCACCATGATCTTTATAATAGAGAGTCTCTTGTTTTGTAATTTTCATATACTAGTGGGAATTTTTCATTATAGAACTTGGCTCATATATTCCATCAATGGGCCTCCTCAAGTGCCCTAGGTCTTCGTGAGCAAGCAAGTTGGATGCACACCCACTTAGTTTCTTTTGTTGAGCTTTCATACATTTATAGCTCTAGTGCATCCGTTGCATGGCAATCCCTACTCCTTGCATTGACATCAATTGATGGGCATCTCCCTAGCCCATTGATTTGCCGCGTCAATGTGAGACTTTCTCCTTTTTGTCTTATCCACATAACCCCCTTCACTATATTCTATTCCACCCATAGTGCTATATCCATGGCTCACGCTCATGTATTGCGTGAAAGTTGAAAAAGGTTTGTGATTACTAAAGTGTGAAACAATTGCTTGGCTTTTCATCGGGGTTGTGCATGATGAGAGCATTCGTGTGTGACGAAATTGGAGCATGACCAAACTATATGATTTTGTAGGGATTAACTTTCTTCGGCCATGTTATTTTGAGAAGACATAATTGCTTAGTTAGTATGCTTGAAGTACTATTATTTTTATGTCAATATTAAACTTTTATCTTGAATCTTTAGGATCTGAACATTCATGCCACAATAAAGAAAAATTACATTGAGAAATATGTTAGGAAGCATTCCACATAAAAAATTCTGTTTTTATCATTTACCTACTCGAGGACGAGCAGGAATTAAGCTTGGGGATGCTTGATATGTCTCCAACGTATCTATAATTTTTGATTGTTCCATGCCATTATAATATCTGTTTTGGATGTTAATGGGCTTTATTTTACACTTTTATATTATTTTTGGGACTAACCTATTAACCGGAGGCCCAACCCAAATTGTTGTTTTTTGCCTATTTCAGTGTTTCGTAGAAAAGGAATATCAAACGGAGTCCAAACGGAATGAAACCTTCGGGAGCGTGATTTTTGGAACAAACGTGGTCCAGGGGACTTGGAGTGGATGTCAAGCAATCAACGAGGCGGCCAAGAGGCAGGGGGGCGCGCCCACCCCCTGGGCGCGCCCTCCACCCTCGTGGGCCCCTCGTTGCTCCACCGACCTACTTCTTCCTCCTATATATATTGAAATACCCCGAAAACATCTAGGAGCACCACGAAACCCTATTTCCATCGCCGCAACCTTCTGTACCCAAGAGATCCCATCTTGGGGCCTTTTCCGGAGCTCCATCTTGGGATCTTTCTTGCAATGGGAGAAGTGCTTAGCTTTGGGTTCAATCTTGCGGTGCTCGGTCCGAGTGACAGAAAGGGAACCGAGACGTTGTATTGTTGCCATTGAGGATAAAAATATGGGGTTTATATCATATTGAATGAATTTATCCCTCTACATTATGTCATCTTGCTTAAGGCATTACTCTGTTCTTATGAACTTAGTACTCTAGATGTATGCTGGATAGCGGTCGATGTGTGGAGTAATAGTAGTAGATGCAGAATCGTTTTGGTCTACTTGTCTCGGACGTGATGCCTATATACATGATCATGCCTAGATATTCTCATAATTATCCGCTTTTCTATCAATTGCTCGACAGTAATTTGTTCACCCACCGTAATACTTATGCTATCTTGAGAGAAGCCACTAGTGAAACCTATGGCCCCGGGTCTATTTTCCATCATACAAGTTTCCAATCTATTTTATTTTGCAATCTTTACTTTCAATCTATATCATAAAAATACCAAAAATATTTATCTTATTATTATCATCTCTATCAGATCTCACCCTTGCAAGTGGCCGTGAAGGGATTCGCAACCCCTTTGTCGCGTTGGTTGCGAGGTTCTTATTTGTTTGTGTAGGTACGAGGTGACCCGCATGTGCTCTCCTACTGGATTGATACCTTGGTTCTCAAAAACTGAGGGAAATACTTACGTTGCTTTACTGCATCACCCTTTCCTCTTCAAGGGAAAACCAACGCAGTGCTCAAGAGGTAGCAGAATACAACGGGTGTAAGCCAGATTTACACATGCAAAACACTTAGGTTGACTTGACGAGCCTAGCATGTACAGACATGGCCTCGGAACATGAGAGACCGAAAGGTCGAACATGAGTCGTATAGTAGATACGATCAACAGGGAGATGTTCACCGTTGATGACTAGTCTGTCTCACGTGATGATCGGACATGGCCTAGTCGATTTGGATCATGTATCACTTAGATGACTAGAGGGATGTCTATCTGAGTGGGAGTTCATTGAATAATTTGATTAGATGAACTTAATTATCATGAACATAGTCTAAATTGTCTTTGCAAATTATGTTGTGGATTAATAGCTCGTGCTTTAGCTCTCTGTTTTAATACTTTCCTAGAGAAAGACTAAGTTGAAAGATATTGTAAGCAATTGTGCGGACTAAGGCCATAGTTTGAGGATTGTCCTCACTGTTACATAGAAGGCTTCTGTCCTTGATGCACCGCTTGGTGTGCCAACCCCTCTGGCGTCGTCTGTGGATGTTGTGAACATCTGGTAGACACGTTCTGATGACTACCTGATAGTTTAGTATGCCATGCTTTACGGCTTAGAGTGGGGGCTCCAAAAGCGTTTTGAATGCCATAGAACATATGAGATGTTCGAAGAGCTGAAATTGGTATTTTAGGCTCATGCCCGTGTTGAGAGGTTGAGACCTCTGACAAGACCTTTGCCTACAAGATGGAGGAGAATAGCTTAGCCAGTGAGCATGTGCTCAGAATGTCTGGGTACTTCAATCACTTGAATCCAGTGGGAGTTAATCTTCCAGATAAGAGAGTGATTGACAACAGTTCTCCAGTCGCTATCACCAAGCTACTAGAGTTTCGTGATGAACTATAACATGCAAGGGAAGATAATCCCAGAGCTGTTCATCGTGCTTAAGGCCGTAAAGGTAGACATCAAGACGGAGCATCAAGTGTTGATGGTTAACAAGAGCATTGGTTTCAAAGAAGGGCAAGGGCAAGAAGGGAAACTTCTTGAATGGCAAGCCAGTTGCTGCTCCAGTGAAGAAACCCAAGAACCCAAACCCGAGACAAAGTGCTTCAATTAGGGGAATGGTCACTGGTAGAGAAACTGCCTCAAATACTCCTAGTAGCACTTGGGTATTAGATACGGGTTCAGTTGCTAATATTGGTAACTCGAAACAAAAGCTACGGAATTAACGGAGACTAGCTAAGGGCAAGGTGGCGATGTGTGTTGGAAGTGTTTCCAAGGTTGATGTGATCACCATCGCACGCTCCCTCTACCTTCGGGATTAGTGTTGAACCTAGATAAATGTTATTTGCATTGGTGTCTGCGTTGAGCTTGAACATGATTAGATCATGTTTATTGCAATACAGTTATTCATTTAAGTCAAAGAATAATGGTTATTCTGTTTGCATGAATAATACCTTCTATGGTCATGCACCCAATGTGAATGGTTTATTGAATCCTGGTCGTAGTTATACACATGTTCATAACATTGATGCCCAAATATGTAGAGTTGATAATGATTGTACCACTTTCATGTGGCACTGCCGCTTAGGTCATATTAGTGTAAAGCGCATGAAAGAACCTCCATGCTAATGGACTTTTGAAGTCACTTGATTTTGAATCACTTGACACATGCGAACCGTGCCTCTTTGGCAATATGACTAAAACCCCGTTCTTTGGGACAATGGAACGGGCAAGTGACTTGTTGGAAATCATACATGATGATGTGTGCAGTCCGATGAGTGTTGAAGCGCTCGGTGGATATCGTTATTTTATCACCTTCACCGGTGAATTGAGTAGATATGGGTATATTTACTTAATGAAGCATAAGTCTGAAATGTTTGAAAAGTTCAAGAAATTTCAGATTTAAGTTGAGAATCATCGTAACAAGAAGATCAAGTTCCTTCGATCTGATCAAAGGGAAAGTATCTGAGTTATGAGTTTGGCAATCACTAAAGACAAGGTGGAATCGTTTCACAGTTGACGCCGCCTGGAACACCATAGCATGATGGTGTGTCTGAACGTCATAATCGAACCTTATTGGATATGGTGTATGATGTCTCTTACCAATCTACCGCTATTTTTGGGGGTTATGCATTAAAGACAATTACATTCACTTTAAATAGGGAACCATCTAAGTCCGTGGAGACGACATCGTATGAACTATGGTTTGGCAAGAAACCAAAGTTGTTGTTTCTTAAGGTTTGGTGCTACGATGCTTATGTCGATAGGCTTCGGTCGGAAAAGCTCGAACCCAAAGAGGAAAATTGTATCTTCACAGAATACCCCAAACAAGACGATTGGGTATACCTTCTATCTCGGATCTGAGGGCAAAGTGTTTGTCGCTAAGAACATGTCCTTTCTTGAGAAAGAGTTTCTCTCGAAAGAATTGAGTGGGAGGAAGATAGAACTTGATGAGGTTGTTGAACCTTCACTTCAACCAGAGAGTAGCGCATCACAGAAAGATGTTTCTGTGGCACTTACATCAATTGAGGAGAAAGCTAATGATGATGATCATGAAGCTTCAGATCAAATTACTATCAAACATCGTAGGTCGACAAGGGTGTGTACAACTTCTGAGTGGTAACCCTGTCTTAAAGGTCATGTTGTTGGACAACGATGAACCTATGAGCTATGAAGAAGCGATGGTGGGCCCAGATTCCAACAAATGGCTGGAAGCCATGAAATCCGAGATAGGATCCATGTATGAGAACAAAGTATGGACTTTGGTGGACTTTCCCAATGATCGGCAAGCCATTGAGAATAAATGGATCTTTAATAAGAAGACAGACGCTGATGGTAATGTCACCATTTATGAAGCTCGACTTGTCTCAAGGAAGTTTCCGACAGGTTCAAGGAGTTGTCTGTGATGAGAATTTTCTCAATCATAGCGATGCTAAAGTCTGTTAAAATTGTGTTAGCAGTTTTTGCATTTTCATTTACGAAACCAGGCGGATGGATGTCAAAACAAAGTTTCCTTGACGGTTTTCGTGAGGAAAGGTTGTATGTGATGCAACCAAAAGGTTTTTGTCAATCCTAAGGATGCTAAAAGGTATGAAAACTCCAGCAATCCTTCTATGGAATGGACCAAGCATCTCGGAGTTGGAACATACGCTTTGATGAGGCGATCAAAGCATTTGGGTTTGTACAAATTTTAAAAGAAACTTGTATTTGCAAGAAAGTGAGTGAGAGAACTACAACATTTCTGATAGGAATATATGGATGACATATTGTTGATCGGAAATGATGTAGAATTTCTAGAAAGCATAAAGGGTTGTTTGAATGGATTTTTTCAAAGGAAGACCTGTGTAAAACTGCTTACATGTTGGGTATCAAGATCTATAGAGATAGATCAAGACGCCCGATAAGACTTTCACAGAGCACATACCTAGACAGGATCTTGAAGGAGTTCAAGATGGATCAATCAAAGAAGGATTTCTTGCCTGAGTTGTGAGGTGTGAAGTTAAGACTTGAAGCTCGACCACAGCAGAAGAAAGAGAAAGGACGAAAATCGACCCCTATGCCTTAGCCATAGGCTCTATACGATATGCCATGCTGTGTACCGCGATGTGCCTTGCCAGGTGTCTGGAAAGGGGGTACAAGAGTGATCCAGGAGTGGATCGTTGGACAGCGGTCAAAATTGTCCTTAGGAATCAGGAAATGTTTCTCGGATATGGAGGTGATAAAGAGTTTGGCGTAAAGGGTTACATCGATGCAATCTTTAACACCTATCCGGATGACTCTGAGTAGCAAACCGGATAAGTATAGTGGTGCAACCATTTGGAATAGCTCCAAGTGGAGCATAGTAGCAACATCTACAATATGAAATCAAGATTTGCGAAGAACATACAGATCTGAATGTTGCAGACCCGTTGACTGACACTTCTCTCGTAAGCATAACATGATCAAACCCTAGAACTCATTGAGTGTTAATCACATGGTCATGTGAACTAGATTATTGACTCTAGTAAACTCTTGGGTGTTAATCACATGGCGGTGTGAACTAGATTATTGACTCTAGTAAACTCTTTGGGTGTTACTCACATAACGATGTGAACTATGAGTGTTAATCACATAACGATGTGAACTAGATTATTGACTCTAGTGCAAGTGGGAGACTGTTGGAAATATGCCCTAGAGGCAATAATAAAATGGTTATTATTATATTTCCTTGTTCATGATAATTGTCTATTGTTCATGCTATAATTGTATTAACCGGAAACTGTAATACATGTGTGAATACATAGATCGTAATATGTCCCTAGTAAGCCTCTAGTTGACTAGCTCGTTGATCAATAGATGGTCATGGTTTCCTGACCATGGACATTGGATGTCATTGATAACGGGATCACATCATTAGGAGAATGATGTGATGGACAAGACCCAATCTTAAGTGTAGCACAAGATTGTGTAGTTCGTTTGCTAAAGCTTTTCTAATGTCAAGTATCATTTCCTTAGACCATGAGATTGTGCAACTCCCAGATATCGTAGGAATGCTTTGGGTGTACCAAATGTCACAACGTAACTGGGTGGCTATAAAGGTGCACTACAGGTATCTCCGAAAGTGTTTTATTGGGTTGGCACGAATCGAGACTGGGATTTGTCACTCCGTATGACGGAGAGGTATCTCTGGGCCCACTCGGTAATGCATCATCATAATGAGCTCAATTTGACTAAGGAGTTAGCCACGGGATCATGCATTATGGTACGAGTAAATAGACTTGCCAGTAACCAGATTGAACGAGGTATGGGGATACCGACGATCGAATATCGGGCAAGTAAAATACCGATAGACAAAGGGAATTGTATACGGGATCGATTGAATCCCCGACATCGTGGTTCATCCGATGAGATCATCGTGGAAAATGTGGGAGCCAATATGGGTATCTAGATCCCGCTATTGGTTATTGGCTGGAGAGATGTCTCGGTCATGTTTGCATGGTTCCCGAACCCGTAGGGTCTACACACTTCAGGTTCGGTGACGCTAGAGTTGTTATGGGAAATAGTGTGTGGTTACCGAAGGTTGTTTGGAGTCCCGGGTGAGATCCCGGACATGACGAGGAGTTACGGAATGGTCCGGAGGTGAAGCTCGACATATTAGACGAAGGGTATTGGAGTCCAAAATTGTTCCGGGGGTACCAGGTGACTACCAATGTGTCCGAAAGGGGTTTAGGAGGCCCCGGCAAGCGTTGGGGGCCTTATGGGCCAAGAGGATGGGGCACATCACCCCACTAAGGGGCTAAGCGCCCCTCCCACCCCATCTCACGTAACCTGGAGAGATGGGGGCGCCTCCCCTAGGGCAGCCACCCGTCCCGGCTTGGGGGGCAAGTTTCCTAGGGGTGGGGGCGCCCAAACCCATCTAGGGTTTCCCCTGTGGCCGCCACGCCTACCCTAGGGAAACCCTAGGGCGCCTCCTCCTCCCCCTCCCCCCTATATATAATGAGGGAGAGAGAGGGCAGCCGCACCCTTCCCCTGGCGCAGCCCCTTCCCCTCTCTTACATCTCCTCCTCCTCCGTAGCGCTTGGCGAAGCCCTGCCGGAGAACCACGAGCTCCATCACCACCACGCCATCATGCTGTCGGAGTTCTCCCTCAACTTCTCCTCTCCCCTTGCTAGATCAAGAAGGAGGAGACGTTCCCGGGCTGTACGTGTGTTGAACACGGAGGCGCCATTGTTCGGCGCTTAGATTGGAATCGACCGCGATCTGAATCGCTGCGTGTATGACTCCACCAACCACGTTCTTGTAACGCTTCCGCTTAGTGATCTTCAAGGGTATGAAGATGCACTCCCTCTCTATCATTGCTAGTATCTCCTAGATTGATCTTGGTGACACGTAGGAATTTTTTTGAATTATTGCTACGTTCCCGAACATCAAGATCAAGTGATTCTCCAATCTATGGATGACGCTCCGGAGGAAGATGATGTGCTATTGACACAGAATATTTTCACGAGTGAGATATTTATTTTGCACACGAACCTTTTCAATGATTCGAAAGGCTTCAATCTCAGTCGGGTAAGATGAGCATAATAAGTTTTAAGGAATCTTCTTCCTCTTCCTCAGCAGGCCGCCTGCTCAACCACCGGTGCTTGATCTCCGGTAGTCTCCTTGGTCTTATCCCCTTTGACGGCTCCTACGTGTTCTTCTCTCTTCAGCTTGATCTTCATCAACCAAGCATCCTCTTCCACGTTGTTGGAGGAAGAAGAAGACATGATGCCTGGCTCAACAGATCTGACCAAAAATAGCAAGAAAAGAGAACATAAAATTTCTCCGCAATACGGTGGTCAATAGGTTCGGGGAGTATATAAAGATTTTTATCTTGGAAACAAGCAAACTGTAGAAAAACGGAGTCCGGAAGGTACCTGAGGTGGGCACAACCCACCTGGGCACGCCTGGCAAGCCAGGCGCGCCCTGGTGTCTTGTGCCCACCAGGGTGACCTTCCTGGTTGTTTCTTATTTTCCTATTTTTTGTTATATCCCAAAACTGACAAAAAATATTTTTGCTGATTTTTCAGAGTCCTTTTACTTACCGTATCACGTACCTCCTTATTTACACGGTTCTGGAGTGTTCCGGAAGGACTCTTTTATGTGTTCTTCCGGTGTCAAAGTTTGGATAATATTACTTTCAACATTAATGGACGTACCTGAGATATAATGTTTTATTCGTTGCCCATTGACAACCTTCGGGTTAGTACCTTCGGCATTATTTATTTTGATGGCTCCAGACCGATAAACCTCCTCGATAACATAGGGTCCTTCCCATTTTGAGAGGAGTTTTCCTGCAAAGAATCTGAAATGAGAGTTGTACAAAAGAACATATTCTCCGACTTTAAACTCACATTTTGGGATTCTTTGGTCATGCCATCTTTTAACTTTTTCTTTGAATAATTTTGCATTTTCATAAGCTTGGGTTCTCCATTCATCTAATGAGCTAATATCAAATAACCTCTTTTCACCAGCAAGTTTGAAATCATAGTTGAGCTCTTTGATAGCCCAATATGCTTTATGTTCTAACTCAAGAGGCAAATGACAAGATTTTCCATAAATCATTTTATAAGGAGACATACCCATAGGATTTTTATATGTTGTTCCATAAGCCCAAAGTGCATCGTCTAATTTCTTAGACCAATTCTTCCTGGACCTATTGACAGTCTTTTGCAAAATTAATTTTACTCTATTGCTAAGTTCAACTTGGCCACTAGACTGAGGATGATAAGGTGATGCAATTATATGGTTAACATCATACTTGGCAAGCATTTTACGGAAAGCAGCATGAATAAAGTGTGAACCACCATCAGTCATTAAATATCCGGGGACTCCAAACCATGGGAAAATAACTTCCTTAAGCATTTGAATAGAGGTGTTGTGATCAGCACTACTGGTTGGAATAGCTTCTACCCATTTAGTAACATAATCAACAACAACCAAAATATGTGTATACCCATGTAACGCCCGGATAATAAAGCTATAGTAATCCCCTACTAATGATGCCAAGTCATCACTATTACTGTTGCTAATCTCACTTTGATTCAAAACCAATTCAAATTCAATTTTAAAATAAAGTGAAATAAATTATTTCTCCAAACAGTAAAACAAAAATGTCCGCTGGGTTGAAAATATTCACTAACTAAATGTCATGGGTGATTCAACATCATTTGAGATAGCTAATTTCCCCTGGGAATTAAAGCAGTTCCAAATCAGCATTTTTAAATGCTTTTCCATTTGTGAAAAATCCAAATCAATTCACACTCCTCCCAAACATTTTGTGGCAGGTGCCAAATATTGCAATGTATTTATTTGGCCAAGTCCCACATTTTACAGAACTCCTTTTGGCAGCTCAAATATTGCATTGCATTTTTCTATAAAAAGAAAAGAGCAAAAGAAAGGAAAAAGGGAAAAAGAGAAAGGCCCCCTACCCCTGGGCCTAATCCACCCGAGCCGGCCCATCCAGCCCACTCCGTGCACCGGACACCTTCCTCTCCCTGTTCCTCTGTCCTGGGTCGCTACAGGATCCGTCCTCGCCGGCGATGCCCCGGCAGGGATAAGCACGACACGGCCCCCTCTCGGCCTCATTAGCCCCACTCCCCCCCCCCCCCTCCGCGCAGATATTTTCCCCTCTCCCTCACGCGCTCGCTCCTCCCGAGCGCCACCGTCGCCGTGGGTCGGTCGGCCCTGCGTCCACCAGGCCCCTCCGGCCTCGCCGGTCTGTCCTGGATCTCTAGGGCCGTCGTCTTCTCCGTCTGGTGCCAGTAGATCGCGCTGGGGGCCGCCGGAGCGCCCACCTCGACTCCTTCTTCCTCCTCTGCTCCGCCGTTGCCGTGCTGCATCGCCACCGCGGCCACCGCCACCGCCTTGCCTCGCCACAGTGCCCAACGTCTTCGCCGCCGTCTTCCACGTCGCCTGACGCCTTCCGTTGGAGCCGGGGTGCTCTATAGCGTCGGCTCCCCTTCGTTCTCTTCCTCGGGTCGCCGCCGTCGCCTTCGAATCCAGCCACCACCCTGCCGCTACTAAGCTGCCACCGGGCCACCGTGCGCCTCCCCGGTGAGCTCACGCCCCTCCTCCCCTTCCCCGTGTGCCCGCGCTCCCTCTAACTCGCCTCGTCGACGAAGCCGACTTCGGCCGCCGTCTTCACTAGTGGCCGTGGTCGCTACAGCCCTGGTCCGGCCCGGACACCACCACGGTTTGATGCGCCTCGTCACCCTCGACCGAACGCCCCCCCACGCATCCTGCCTTGCCCCGTAGCATCATCCCCGACGAGACCCGCAGCTGCGCGCCGCCCCGTCCCCCTCCGGTGCCGCCCGCGCATCCCGGCGGCCCGCCAGTGCCCCGCTGCCCTGCGACGCCTGCTTTGCCTCGCCGTTACCACGCGCAAGACCTTGCTCGCCCTGCCCACGCACCGCCGCACGTGCCCACGTGCTTCCCCATTGCGTTTCGCTCTGGCCCGCGCCTAGCACGCCCCGCCTGCCTTGCTCTGCCACGCTCGTCACGTGCAACGGCGGCCAAGCCCCACGCCACGCGTGCACGCGCCCTCCCCTCCCACGCGTCCTCGCCACCACTGCTCGCCTATTGCTCCACTGCAACCCGTCGCCGGGCCGAGCGCGCTCCCGCCGCTGCGCGCCATGCCTGTGGCTCTGTCGCTTGTGGTCCGTCCTGCCGCACTGCCCGCTGATACGTCCATTTTGCATCATGCTTTTATATCAGTATTTATTGCATTATGGGTTGTTATTACACATTATGTCACAATACTTATGCCTATTCTCTCTTATTTTACAAGGTTTACATAAAGAGGGAGAATGCCAGCAGCTGGGATTCATGGCTGGAAAAGGAGAAAATATTAGAGACCTATTTTGCACAGCTCCAAAAGTCCTGAAACTTCACAGAAACTATTTCTAGAATATATAAAAAATACTGAGCGCAAGAAGTTCCGGAGGGGGGCCACCCACCAGCCACGAGGGTGGGGGCGCGCCCCCTGCCCCATGGGCCCCCTGGTGGCCCTCTGATGCTCATCTTCTGCTATATGGACTCCTTCTTTGAGGAAAAAATCATAAGCAAGCTTTCGGGATGAGACTCCGCCGCCACGAGGCGGAACCTTGGCGGAACCAATCTAGGGCTCTGGCGGAGCTGTTCTGCTGGTGAAACTTCCCTACGGGAGGGGGAAATCATCACCATCGTCATCACCAACGATCCTCTCATCGGGAGGGGGTCAGTCTCCATCAACATCTTCACCAGCACCATCTCATCTCAAACCCTAGTTCATCTCTTGTATCCAATCTTTGTATCCAAACCTCAGATTGGTACCTGTGGGTTGCTAGTAGTGTTGATTACTCCTTGTAGTTGATGCTAGTTGGTTTACTTGGTGAAAGATCATATGTTCAGATCCATTATGCATATTAAGACCCCTCTAATTATGAACATGAATATGCTTTGTGAGTAGTTATGTTTGTTCCTGAGGACATGGGAGAAGTCTTGCTATTAGTAGTCATGTGAATTTGGTATTCGTTCGATATTTTGATGAGATGTATGTTGTCATCCCTCTAGTGGTGTCATGTGAACGTAGACTACATGACACTTCACCATTGTTTGGGCCTAGAGAGAGGCATTGGGAAGTAATAAGTAGATGATGGGTTGCTAGATTGACAGAAGCTTAAACCCTAGTTTATGTGTTGCTTCGTAAGGGGCTGATTTGGATCCATATGTTTCATGCTATGGTTAGGTTTACCTTAATACTTCTTTTGTAGTTGCGGATGCTTGCAATAGGAGTTAATCATAAGTGGGAAGCTTGTCCAAGTAAGGACAGCACCCAAGCACCGGTCCACCCACATATCAAATTATCAAAGTACTGAACGTGAATCATATGATCGTGATGAAAACTAGCTTGACGATAATTCCCATGTGTCCTCGGGAGCGCTTTACATCATATAAGAGTTTGTCCAAGCTTGTCCTTTGCTACAAAAAGGATTGGGCCATCTTGCTGCACCTTATTTACCTTTATTGCTTGTTACTCGTTACCAATTTCCTTATCACAAAACTATTTGTTACCGATAATTTCAGTGCTTGCAGAGAATACCTTGCTGAAAACCGCTTATCATTTCCTTCTGCTCCTTGTTCGGTTTGACACTCTTACTTATCGGAAGGACTACGATAGATCCCCTATACTTGTGGGTCATCAAGACTCTTATCTGGCGCCGTTGCCGGGGAGTGAAGCGCCTTTGGTAGGTGGAATTTGGTAAGGAAAAATTTATATAGTGTGCTGAAATTTACTGTCACTTGTTACTATGGAAAGTAATCCTTTTAGGGGCTTGTTCGGGGTATCTTCACCTCAACGGGTAGAGCAAATAGTTGCTCCTCAACCTACTGGACCTACTGAAAATGAAAATGTTTACTTCGAAATTCATTTTGGTTATGATAGAGAAACTGCTAGCTAATCCTTTTGCAGGAGATGGAACATTGCATCCCGACTTACACTTAATCTATGTGGATGAAGTTTGTGGATTATTTAAGCTTGCAGGTATGCCCGATGATGTTATCAAGAATAAGGTCTTCCCTTTATCTTTGAATGGAGATGCATTGACATGGTATAGGCTATGTGATGATATGGGATCATGGGACTATAAGCATCTAACACCCCAGATGTAATTTACCTTATTTGTACTCTAACTCTTGTCGTTTCCGGCACTAAGTTATGATATTTCCTCGTTGTTGGGTTTTTGTCTTCGTGTGCTTTCGTCTTTGTCATGCATCTCATATCATGTCATCATGTGCATTGAATTTGCATACGAGTTCGTCTCATGCATTCGAGCATTTTCCCCGTTGTCGGTTTTGCATTCCGGCGCTCCTATGTCCTCCGGTGGCCCTTTCTACCTCTTTTCGTGTGCGGGTTTTAAACATTTCCGGATTGGACCAAGACTTGTCATGCGGCCTTGGTTTACTACTGGTAGACCACCTGTCAAGTTTCGTGCCATTTGGACTTCGTTTGATACTCCAACGGTTAACCGAGGAACCGAAAAGGCCTCGTGTGTGTTGCAGCCCAACACCCTTCCAAAGTGGCCCAAAACACACCTAAACCTCCTCCATCATCTAGAGCGTTCGATCACGATCGCGTGGCCGCAAACTGCACCTCATTTGGAGCTTCCTAGCTCCCTCTAATTCTATAAATAGGTCCCTCCTCTAAATCCCGGGTCTCCTCCCCCCTAACCCTAGATTTTTCCCCGCAGCGCGCCGGACAATGTCCGGGCACGCCGGACATCGCCACCGCCGCCAACCGGGGACTGCCACGTGTCCCGAGCCGCCCCCCACTTCGCCGCCGACCCCGCGGGTGCGCGAGGCCCAGCGCCGGCCCTCCCAGCCCGGGTCCTCCCACCGCCCGACGCCGCCCGCTCCTCGGATCCCCGATGCCTCGCCCGATCCACCTCTCGCCGCGCCGCCCTTCGCCTGCCGGCGCTGCCGCACGCCCTCGCCGGCGAGCTCGCACCGCCCATCTCCTCCGCCTCGGTCGCCGCCCCACCGCGCAAACCTCACCGCCTGGAGCTCCGGCGAGTGCCTCCGTCGCCCCCAAGCCCGGATCCGACTAGCCTCCTCCTCCCCTCGGCTACTCTAGCGACCCGAGTTCCTCGGGCGAACTTCGAACTCCGGCAGTTACAGTGTCCGACCCGGCCGGATCTGGATCTGGACGAAGACGATTGACTTTTTCCCTCCTAACCCTATTTATTTTGGCAACCTTTGACTCATCATAACTTCCTCATCGTAGCTCCGATTCGTGCATGTAGCATATCAAAATGTTCGTCTCGACGAGTACATCATTTCGTCTCATTGCATCATTTTCATTTGAGCTCATCTTGATGCCCGAAATGCTGTTGGAATAGGGCTATGTGATGATTATTTCAGATCTGTTTCAGCAAATGGGCTTTTGTCATTTTTGCCAATATTAATGTGTGCATGCTATGATCCTGAGCTCTACATGTGTTTTGAAGAATGCCATGCCATCTTTACAGAGGTGTATGCCATGCATTTTTGTGGTCTTTGTGGTGACTAGCACAAGCATGCAAAGTAGCTTACTCAATGATGCTAATTTCAGGGACTTAGAATTTCACCAAGTCCTTGCCCTGTCATTATTTTTATGCCACATGTTCATGTTGTTTCCTAGTGATCTGTGCCTCTTTTGAGCATGATCAGTAAGGATGTTTTGTAGATAATGTTGTGCTCTATCCATCCATGTCTTTGTTTGCAATTATGGAGCACCCTAGCTTGAGTCAATCGAGCTCTACTTTTGCTATAAAATGTTCCTGGTAGATTGTTAACAAGTTTAGCGATTTTGCCGAGCTTGTTGTAGTTGATCCGTGCATACTATGTTGTTGTTATTGCCATGTCTAGCTTCTATGCAATGTATATTTGCTGGGTGTATGCTTAGTTTGTCATTCAATGCCTTGTAGTGAGTGCATCGAGCTCGTAAACATGCCTACTTGATAATTGTTTTGCCATGTTCCAGTTTTTCACTAAGTCTGAATCTGTTTATATTTTTGCTATGTTCACATGCTTGCAATTGTATTTTATGATCCCTTTTGGCTCATGGTCACTAAGGAACTTTCGTTATATTCTTTGAGTAGCTTCATATCATGCCTTGCTTTGCCATGATATGTTCCTGTAGCATGTAGTTATCGTG
This sequence comes from Triticum urartu, assembly GCF_056163025.1. Classification (NCBI taxonomy): domain Eukaryota; kingdom Viridiplantae; phylum Streptophyta; class Magnoliopsida; order Poales; family Poaceae; genus Triticum; species Triticum urartu. The sequence goes on from NC_141877.1 coordinate 300,791,646, forward strand.
CTCTAAACTTTGCTTCCTGATGATAAATTCCTGACTTGTTATTTTCACCAAGTCTGTAACCAGTAATCTTTTGCACTTTTGCCATGCTTGTTTGAACATGTTAATGAGTGATTTAGCCGTAGCTCAGTGTTCATCTTTTGTCAAGCATCATGAGTGGATCCCTGCCATGTATTTTGTTGTCATGTTTGAGTGTTGTAGCATGTTGTTCTTGATGTATTTAGAAGGCTACTTGTTGTTTATTGCAGACCGGTGCCATATTTGTTTTGCTTGTCATTTCCAAACCGTGCATCCGATTCCGGTGATCTTTATATCGGTTTCAACCGAAATCAACTCCTCTTTCCAGTGGAACTCTTGGTTTTCCAGGTTGAGGCCAGGTTCAATCATTCCTTTCCAAATCTTGCATATGCATCAAATATCGCATACCGCATATCATGTCATGTTTGCATCATGTTGCTTGAGCATTGCACGCGGTTGATTGTGTTCCTTTTGCTTGTTGTCTTGCTTTGGGTAGAGCCGGGAGACGAGTACGTGAATGAGGAGCCCGTTGAGTACGCTTACAAGGATCAAGACAACTCTGAGAACTTTGCAGGCAAGATGACCATACCCTCGAAATCACTTCTATCTTTGCTTGCTAGATGCTCGCTCTTTTGCTATGCCTATGCTACGATACCTACCACTTGCTTATCATGCCTCCCATATTGCCATGTCAAACCTCTAACCCACCGTGTCCTAGCAAACTGTTGTTTGGCTATGTTACCGCTTTGCTGAGCCCCTCTTATAGCGTTGCTAGTTGCAGGTGAAGATTGGAGATCGTTCCTTGTTGGAACTTGTTTATTGTTGGGATATCACCATATTATCTTGTTTATCTTAATGCACCTATATACTTGGTAAAGGGTGGAAGGCTCGGCCTTATGCCTCCTATTTTGTTCCACTCTTGCCGCCCTAGTTTCCGTCATATTGGTGTTATGTTCCCGGATTTTGCGTTCCTTACACGGTTGGGTTATAATGGGAACCCCTTGACAATTCGCCTTGAATAAAACTCCTCCGGCAATGCCCAACATTGGTTTTACCATTTTCCACCTAGCCTCTTTTTCCCTTGGGTTTCCGGAGCCCAAGGGTCATCTTTATTAAACCCCCCGGGCCAGTGCTCCTCTGAGTGTTGGTCCAAAACAGAGCCACTTGCAGCGCCACCTCGGGGAAACTTGAGGGTTGGTTTTAGTTGTATGTAGTGTTCATCTGGGTGTGCCCTGGGAACGAGATATGTGCAGCTCCTATCGGGATTTGAACTTTCGAAAGTCGTGCCCGTGGTTATGGGCAGATGGGAATTTGTTAATGCCCGGTTGTAGATAATCTGAAATTAACTTAATTAAAATGCATCAACCGCGTGTGTAACCGTGATGGCCTCTTCTCGGCGGAGTCCGGGAAGTGAACACGGTGTTGGAGTAATGCTTGACGTAGGTTGTTCTAGGATCACTTCTTGATCATAGTTGTTCGACCGTGCTTTTGCCTTCTCTTCTCGCTCCCATTTGCGTATGTTAGCCACCATATATGCTAGTCGCTTGCTGCAGCTCCACATCATACCTTTACCTTTCCTAAAAGCTTAAATAGTCTTGATCGCGAGGGTGTGAGATTGCTGAGTCCCTGTGAGTCACAGATTACTTCCAAAACCAGATGCAGGGACCGATGATACCACTCCAGATGACATGACCGAGCTCAAGTGGGAGTTTGATGAAGACTCTCATCGTTACTACGTGTCTTTCCCAGATGATCAGTAGTGGTGCCCAGTTGGGGCGATCGGGGACTTTGTCGCATTTGGGGGTTGATCTTTATTTTGGTTCCGTAGTCGGACCCTGAGTGTATTGGATGAATGTAATGACTTATTTATGTATTTGTGTGACATGGCGAGTGTAAGCCAACTATGTACCTTTCCCCTTTATTTATTTACATGGGTTGTTGTGAATATTACCTCACTTGCGAGATTGCTTTCAATGCGGTTATGCTTCTAAGTCATGCTTCGACACGTGGGAGATATAGCCGCATCAAGGGCGTTACAAGTTGGTATCAGAGCCTTCCCTGACCTTAGGAGCCCCCTGCTTGATCGAATCGTTGGCATTGTTGAGTCTAGAAAAATGTTTTGAGTCATTTAGGATTATATATATCGGAGAGTAGGACTTATTTTTACTCCTCAATCCCTTCGTCGCTCTGGTGAGGCATCCTGACGTACAGTTTTGACTCTTCTCTTCTCAAATTTCACAAAAAAAATTTAGGATCACGCCGGTATCTTGGAATCATTCCGATGGTTTTGTGACGAGAACATTGTTCTTGGTGCCTCCTGACATTTAGGGGTTGTGGCAGTGTCCCGGGGAGTTGAGCTTCGAGGTGTTGTCGTCACAATTTTATCGTTGAGATTCTGGAATACCTGAGTTTCACTAACATCGAAAATATCTTTTATGTAGTTGTTGGTGAGATAACCTCGAGGCCACCCAGTACTGGGGCGGGAGTTCGGGAGTATCGCCATAACTCGTATGACGGATGCTTTTCGAAGGTTGAGGTAAATGATTTCCGAAGGTTTCCTGGTTATGTGTTGAAGGATGGATACAGCTGGATGTAGGATTTGCTAGCTTTGGGTGAGATATTATGCTTCCCCTGTATCCCCAACACCTGATTGCATAACCGGAAAGGTTCGGGAGTTTCATAGGTGGGAATTCTTGTAGCTCTAGTTCTTCTTCCGCGGATATTTGGTTCGGGATTGGGTAATCCTCAACAAGTATTTGTTCATGTCCGTACCTTGCTGTTTTATTCTTCTACCTCTATCTAAGTGGCTTCTCAATTTATGGAAATGTGACCATTTCGATTGGAATGCATTCGTTCATTTTGTTCGGATGTGAAGACTATATGTGCAATTTCGATCCATTTGATTCAGCTTAAATATTTGTCTGTCAAGATGCTAACGAATGTCACCCTCTTCAGGATGGCTCCTGCTAAGGGTCAGAATCAGAATCAGGATCCGCCACCACCACCTCCACCTCCGGAGGCATGGCAAGCTGTGATGGCCTCTACCAATGCAAACACGCAGCTGATCATGCAAATTTTGCAAGAGCGCAACCAAGGGAACCAAGGCCATGGCAACAATCAGAATCAGTTTGCTACACTCAATGAGTTCCTTGCTAACCAGCCAAAGACCTTCAGCAACTATGTTAAGGCCTCAGACGCTGATGATTGGCTCGTGGACATATGCAAGCATTTCGAGTGCAGCAACGTCAGGCCTGAGGACTTTGTCAAGTTTGCCTCCTTTCAACTCAAAGACCAAGCTGCAGAATGGTTTCAGCAATACAAAGATTCTAGAGGAGGCCGTGTGATTACCTGGGATGAATTCCGTCAAGACTTCAAAGCTCATCACATTCCTCAGAGTGTTGTTGAAAACAAGCGTGAGGAATTCCGCAACCTGAAGCAAGGCAGCTTGTTTGTTTACCAGTATAACATTCTGTTCCAGAGGCTCGCTCGTTTCGCCAAGCAAGACGTCCCTGACGAGAAGAGCATGATTTATCAGTTCAGGGGTGGCCTCAGAGAAGATCTCCAACTAGCTCTCATCCTTTTTGAGCCCAAGAAGTATGATGAGTTTTACAACATGGCACTGAAGCAAGAGGCTGCACAACTAAAGTGCGATGCTTCCAAGAAGCGAGTCACAGATGTGACTTCTTCTTCCTCAACTCAAGTGGTGACTAAGCAACAAAAGTATTGGCTTCCTCCTCCTCCATTCCGTCAGCCTTATCAGCAGAAGAGCAAAGGTGGCAGTGGATCTTCCCACCCACCCAACCCAGGCTTTCAGAACAAGACTTCGTCTCAAGCTCCAAGATCAAGTGCTCCGTATCACCGTCCGCTCTCGGAGGTCACGTGCAACAAGTGCCAACAGAAGGGTCACTATGCCAAAAAATGCTTCAATCAGAGGCGTCTTCCTCCTCCTCCTCCTGTGAGATCTGCTAGCAATGCAGTGGTCAAGCATAACCCCAAGCACGCCAAGGTCAACTTGTTGAACGCAGCTCAGGCAGAGGACTCGCCAGATGTGATTATGGGTAACCTTCCTGTTAACGATATTCCTGCAAAAGTTCTTTTTGACACCGGTGCATCGCTTTCTTTTATTTCAAGACCATTTGTTGCCAAGCATGAATTTGTGACCGAAAGGATTCCTTTTCCATTGAAGATTGTGTCCCCGGGCAAGCAAATGACATCTAACAATTGCGTCCCGGATGTTACTATCACATTGGGCGACTATAAGTTTCTATCCTCTCCAGTGGTCCTCGGTAACTCAGATATTGATCTTATTCTTGGAATGGACTGGCTTTCTAAGCACAAGGCTTAGCTTGATTGTGCTGCCAGGAAGATTCAATTAACTCATTCGTTTGAGGATGTAATTGTCTTTGCCGCAGGGATGGTACCATTCGACTGTTTTCTCTCAATGAGAAGGGCGAGCTGGATGCCATCTCTCAAATTCCAGTCGTTTGCGAATATCAAGACGTCTTTCCAGAAGAGCTTCTAGGAATGCCTCCGCACCGGCCAATTGAATTCATCATCGATCTTGAGCCTGGCACGGAACCTATTTGCAAACGTCTTTACAAGCTTGGACCTGAAGAGTTGAAGGAGCTGAAGAAACAACTCGATATTCAAGAGAGAATGGGTCTCATCTGACCTAGTTCTTCTCCATGGGGTTGTGGAGTTCTTTTGTGAAGAAGAAGGATGGAACGGACCGACTTTGTGTCGACTACCGTCCATTGAACAAGAAGACTATAAACAACAAGTACCCACTTCCCAACATCAATGAGCTATTTGAACAACTCAAAGGTGCTCAAGTATTCTCCAAGCTTGATCCCCATATGGCTATCATCAGATTCGCATTCGTGAACACGATATCCCCAAGACATCATTCAGAACAAGCTATGGTTCATATGAATACACTGTCATGTCTTTCGGCCTCGTCAATGCTCCGCCAACATTCTCTCGCATGATGAACTTCATCTTCAACCCCTACACAAATGACTTTGTCTTGGTCTACCTCGATGACATTTTGGTCTTTTCCAAGAACAAGGAGGATCATGCCAAGCACTTGCGTTTGGTGCTAGATAAGCTCAGAGAACATCGGTTATATGCCAAGTTTTCAAAGTGCGAGTTTTGGCTCGATGAGGTTCTCTACCTTGGAAATATCATTTCTGCCAAGGGCATAGCGGTGAATCCTGAGAAGGTGTCTGCAATTGTGAATTGGAAACCACCTCAGAACGTGAAGCAACTCTGCAGCTTCCTTGGTCTCGCAAGCTATTGTCGAAGGTTCATTGAGAACTTCTCTAAGATCGCGAAGCCTCTTTCCAACCTTCTCCAGAAGCACGTGAAGTACGTCTGGTCTCCTGAATGTGACATCGCTTTCAACACCCTGAAAGAGAAGTTAGTCACTGCTCCAGTTCTGACTCCTCCTGATGAATCCAAACCGTTTGAGGTCTTCTGTGATGCTTCCCTTCAAGGTCTTGGTGCAGTGTTGATGCAAGAGAAGCAAGTTGTGGCCTATACCTCTCGCCAGTTGAAGTCCAATGAAAAGAACTACCCCACTCATGACCTCGAGTTGGTGGCAATTGTGCATGCTCTTTTAACTTGGAGACATCTCTTATTGGGATGAAAAGTGGACATCTTCACTGATCATAAGAGTCTCAAGTACATCTTCACTCAGCCTAATCTCAACCTCAGGCAGACTCGTTGGGTCAAAATGATTCAAGAATATAATCCGAGTATCGAATATACTCCAGGCAAGGCCAATGTAATTGCTGACGCTTTGAGCAGGAAGGCTTACTGCAACAGTCTGATTCTCAAGCCTTACCAACCCGAGCTTTGTGAAGCTTTCCGCAAACTCAATCTGCAAGTTGTTCCTCAAGGATTTTTGGCCAACCTTCAAGTCTCTCCTACTTTGGAAGATCAGGTTCGCGAGGCTCAACTTCTTGATGCTATGGTGATTGGGATTGCCAAGAGTCAACCCAAGTACAAGTGCTATCGCCTTGATGACAAGGATACTCTATTCTTCGAGGATCGCATTGTTGTGCCTAAAGGTGACCTTCATAAAGTCATTATGAACGAGGCTCACAATTGACTCCTCTCTATTCACCCTGGAAGTACAAAGGTGTACCATGACCTCAAGCAGTCGTATTGGTGGACTCGAATGAAGCGCGAGATTGCTCAGTTCGTGAATGAATGTGATGTCTACAGAAGAGTGAAAGCAGAACACCAACGACCAGCTGGTCTCCTCCAACCTCTTGCCATTCTAGAATGGAAGTTTGACCATATTGAGATGGACTTCATGACTGGATTTCCAAATTCCAAGCGTGGCAATGATGCTATCTTCGTTGTCATCGACAAACTCACTAAAGTGGCTCATTTTCTCCCTATCAAAGAATCCATCACAGCAGCTCAATTGGCAGAGCTATATACCTCCCGGATTGTCTCTCTACACGACATTCCGCAGTTGATTTCTTCAGATCATGGCAGCATCTTCACCTCCAAGTTTTGGGATTCTTTTCAGAAGGCCATGGGCACCAACATCCGTTTCAGCACAGCTTTTCATCCTCAAACTAGTGGCCAAGTCGAGCGAGTAAATTAGATTCATGAAGATATGCTCAGGGCTTGCATCATCTCTTTCGGTATGAAGTGGGAAGATTGTCTTCCATATGCCAAGTTCTCCTACAACAACAGCTTCCAAGCGAGTTCGGGCAAGGCCCCATTTGAAATTCTCTATGGCAGGAAGTGTCGTACTCCTCTTAACTGCTCAGAGACTGGTGAACGTCAACTTCTTGGCAATGACTTGATCACAGAGGCAGAAGAGATGTGCAAAGTCATTCGTGATAATCTCAAAGTCGCGCAATCACGCCAGAAGAGCTACTATGATAGTAAGCATCGTGACTTGGCTTTCGAGATCGGAGACCATGTCTACCTCCGCGTCTCTCCAATGAAAGGTACTCCTCGCTTCGGTATCAAAGGTAAGCTTGCCCCTAGATACGTAGGCCCTTTCAAGATCGTCAGCAAGAGAGGCGATCTCGCCTATCAACTTGAGCTTCCATCCAACTTTGCAAACGTGCACGACGTGTTTCACGTGTCTCAACTCCGCAAGTATTTCAAGACTCCTGACCGCACCGTCAACTTCGAAGACATTGATCTCCAAGAAGACATTTCTTATCATGAGCACCCAGTTGCTATTCTTGAAGAAACTGAGCACAAGACTCGCAACAAGTCTACCAAATTCCTCAAAGTCAAGTGGTCACATCATTCTGACCGTGAAGCCACCTGGGAATGCGAGGATCACCTCCGTTCTGAGTACCCGTAGTTTTTCCAGTCCTAGATCTCGGGACGAGATCCTTTCGTAGTGGTGGAGTGTTGTAACACCCCGGATGTAATTTACCTTATTTGTACTCTAACTCTTGCCGTTTCCGGCACTAAGTTATGATATTTCCTCGTTGTCGGGTTTTTATCTTCGTGTGCTTTTGTCTTTGTCATGCATCTCATGTCATGTCATCATGTGCATTGCATTTGCATACGTGTTCGTCTCATGCATTCGAGCATTTTCCCCGTTGTCCGTTTTGCATTCCGGCGCACCTATGTCCTCCGGTGGCACTTTCTACCTCTTTGCGTGTGCGGGTGTTAAACATTTCCGGATTGGACCGAGACTTGCCATGCAGCCTTGGTTTACTAACGGTAGACCGCCTGTCAAGTTTCGTGCCATTTGGACTTCGTTTGATACTCCAACGGTTAACCGAGGGACCGAAAAGGCCTCGTGTGTGTTGCAGCCCAACACCCTTCCAAAGTGGCCCAAAACCCACCTAAACCTCCTCCATCATCTAGAGCATTCGATCACGATCGCGTGGCCGCAAACCGCACCTCATTTGGAGCTTCCTAGCTCCCTCTACCTCTATAAATAGGTCTCTCCACGAAATCTCGGGTCTCCTCCCCCTAACCCTAGCTTTTTCCCTGCAGCACGCCGGACAACGTCCGGGCGCGCCGGACATCGCCGCCGCCGCCAAGCGGGGACTGCCACGTGTCCCGAGCTGGCCCCCACTTTGCCACCGACCCCGCGGGCCCGCGAGGCCCAGCGCCGGCCCTCCCGGCCCGGGTCCTCCCACCGCCCGACGCCGCCCGCTCCTCGGATCCCCGCCGCCTCGCCCGATCCGCCTCTCGCCGCGCGGCCCTTCGCCTACCGGCGCTGCCGCATGCCCTCGCCGGCAAGCTCGCACCGCCCAGCTCCTCTGCCTCGGTCGCCGCCCCGCCACGCAAACCTCGCTGCCCGGAGCTCCAGCGAGCGCCTCCGTCGCCCCCAAGCCCGGATCCAGCTAGCCTCCTCCTCCCCTCGGCTACTCCAATGACCCGAGTTCCTCCGGCGAACTTCGAACACCGGCAGCTACAGTGTCCGACCCGGCCGGATCTGGATCTGGACGAAGACGATTGACTTTTTCCCTCCTAACCCTATTTATTTTGGCAATCTTTGACGCATCATAACTTCCTCATCGTAGCTCCGATTCGTGTGTGTAGCATATCAAAATGTTCGCCTCGATGAGTACATCATTTCGTCTCATTGCATCGTTTTCATTTGAGCTCACCTTGATGTCTGAAATGCTGTTGGAAGAGTGCTATGTGATGATTATTTCATATCTGTTTCAGCAAATGGCCTTTTGTCATTTTTGCCATGATTAATGTGTGCATGCTATGATCCTGAGCTCTACATGTGTTTTGAAGAATGCCATGCCATCTTTACAGAGGTGTATGCCATGCATTTTTGTGGTCTTTGTGGTGACTAGCACAAGCATGCAAAGTAGCTTACTCAATGATGCTGATTTCAGGGACTTAGAATTTCACCAAGTCCTTGCCCTGTCATTATTTTTATGCCACATGTTCATGTTGTTTCCTAGTGATCCGTGCCTCTTTTGAGCATGATCAGTAAGGATGTTTTGTAGATAATGTTGTGCTCTATCCATCCATGTCTTTGTTTGCAATTATGGAGCACCCTAGTTTGAGTCAATCGAGCTCTACTTTTGCTATAAAATGTTCCTGGCAGATTGTTAACATGTTTAGCGATTTTGCCGAGCTTGTTGTAGTTGATCCGTGCATGCTATGTTGTTGTTATTGCCATGTCTAGCTTCTATGCCATGTCTATTTTCTGGGTGTATGCTTAGTTTGTCATTCAATGCCTCGTAGTGAGTGCATCGAGCTCGTAAACATGCCTACTTGATAATTGTTTTGCCATGTTCCAGTTTTTCACTAAGTCTGAATCTGTTTATGTTTTTGCTATGTTCACATGCCTGCAATTGTATTTTCTGATCCCTTTTGGCTCATGGTCACTAAGGGACTTTTGTTATATTCTTTGAGTAGCTTCATGTCATGCCTTGCTTTGCCATGATATGTTCCTGTAGCATGTAGTTATCGTGCTCTAAACATTGCTTCCTGATGATAAATTCCTGACTTGTTATTTTCACCAAGTCTGTAACCAGTAATCTTTTGCACTTTTGCCATGCTTGTTTGAACCTATTAATGAGTGATTTAGCCATAGCTCAGTGTTCATCTTTTGTCAAGCATCATGAGTGGATCCCTGCCATGTATTTTGTTGCCATGTTTGAGTGCTGTTGCATGTTGTTCTTGATGTATTTAGAAGGCTACTTGCTGTTTATCGCAGACCGGTGCCATATTTGTTTTGCTTGTCATTTCCAAACCGTGCATCCGATTCCTATGATCTTTATATCGATTTCAACCGAAATCAACTCCTCTTTCCAGTGGCACTCTTGGATTTCCAAGTTGAGGCCAGGTTCAATCATTCCTTTCTAAATCTTGCATATGCATCACATATCTCATCCCGCATATCATGCCATGTTTGCATCATGTTGCTTGAGCATTTCACGTGGTTGATTGTGTTCCTTTTGCTTGTTGTCTTGCTTTGGGTAGAGCCGGGAGACGAGTACGTGAATGAGGAGCCCGTTGAGTATGCTTACGACGATCAAGACAACTCTGAGAACTTTGCAGGCAAGATGACCATACCCTCGAAATCACTTCTATCTTTGCTTGCTAGATGCTCGCTCTTTTGCTATGCCTATGCTACGATACCTACCACTTGCTTATCATGCCTCCCATATTGCCATGTCAAACCTCTAACCCACCATGTCCTAGCAAACCGTTGTTTGGCTATGTTACCGCTTTGCTCAGCCCCTCTTATAGCGTTGCTAGTTGCAGGTGAAGATTGGAGATCGTTCCTTGTTGGAACTTGTTTATTGTTGGGATATCACCATATTATCTTGTTTATCTTAATGCACCTATATACTTGGTAAAGGGTGGAAGGCTCGGCCTTATGCCTGCTGTTTTGTTCCACTCTTGCCGCCCTAGTTTCTGTCATATCAGTGTTATGTTCCCGGATTTTGCGTTCCTTACACGGTTGGGTTATAATGGGAACCCCTTGACAGTTCGCCTTGAATAAAACTCCTCCAGCAATGCCCAACACTGGTTTTACCATTTTCCACCTAGCCTGTTTTTCCCTTGGGTTTCCGGAGCCCAAGGGTCATCTTTATAAAACCCCCGGGCCAGTGCTCCTCTGAGTGTTGGTCCAAAACAGAGCCACTTGCAGCGCCACCTCAGGGAAACTTGAGGGTTGGTTTTAGTTGCACGTAGTGTTCATCTGGGTGTGCCCTGAGAATGAGATATGTGCAGCTCCTATCGAGATTTGCCGGCACATTCGAGCGGTGTTGCTGGACTTGTTTTACCATTGTCGAGGATGTCTTGTAACTGGGATGCCGAGTCTGATCGGATTGTCTTGGGAGAAGGAATATCCTTCGTTGACTGTGAGAGCTTGTGATGGGCTAAGTTGGGACTCCCCTGCAGGGATTTGAACTTTCGAAAGCCGTGCCCGCGGTTATGGGCAGATGGGAATTTGTTAATGCCCGGTTGTAGATAATCTGAAATTAACTTAATTAAAATGCATCAACCGCGTGTGTAACCGTGATGGCCTCTTCTCGGCGGAGTCCGGGAAGTGAACACGGTGTTGGAGTAATGCTTGACGTAGGTTGTTCTAGGATCACTTCTTGATCATAGTTGTTCGACCATGCTTTTGCCTTCTCTTCTCGCTCCCATTTGCGTATGTTAGCCACCATATATGCTAGTCGCTTGCTGCAGCTCCACATCATACCTTTACCTTTCCTAAAAGCTTAAATAGTCTTGATCGCGAGGGTGTGAGATTGCTGAGTCCCTGTGAGTCACAGATTACTTCCAAAACCAGATGCAGGGACCGATGATACCACTCCAGATGACATGACCGAGCTCAAGTGGGAGTTTGATGAAGACTCTCATCGTTACTACGTGTCTTTCCCAGATGATCAGTAGTGGTGCCCAGTTGGGGCGATCGGGGACTTTGTCGCATTTGGGGGTTGATCTTTATTTTGGTTCCGTAGTCGGACTCTGAGTGTATTGGATGAATGTAATGACTTATTTATGTATTTGTGTGACGTGGCGAGTGTAAGCCAACTATGTACCTTTCCCCTTTATTTATTTACATGGTTTGTTGTGAAGATTACCTCACTTGCGACATTGCTTTCAATGCGGTTATGCCTCTAAGTCGTGCTTCGACACATGGGAGATATAGCCGCATCGAGGGCGTTACAAAGCGATTGAAATTGGAATTTCACGAGAAGTTTTATCCTATGCATCTTGTTCATCGCGATCATAATTATATATATAATTTTTGGCCTTGCAAAGGAGAAAGCATCGCTCAAGCTTGGGGAAGGCTTAAGTCAATATTATGTTCATGCCCCAATCATGATCTCTCAAGAGAAATGATTATTCAAAAATTTTATGCTCGGTTCCTTTATAATGAAGACTATTGAATACAAATGGAATTTATTGGAGAGAATTAAACGCAACTCTGAAGATTGCGATCTCGACGAAGGTAAGGAGTCAGGTATAACACCTAAGTTTGATTGTGTTGAATCTTTTATGGATACCGATGTTTTCCATAAATTTAGCACTAAATATGGACTTGACTCTGAGATAGTAGCTTCTTTCTGTGAATCCTTTGCTACTCATGTTGATCTCCCCAAGGAGAAGTGGTTTAAATATAATCCTCCCATTGAAGTAAAAGTAGTTGCACCTATTAAAGATGAAGAAAAGACTGTCACTTATAATGATCCTGTTGTTCCCACTGCTTATGTTGAGAAACCACCTTTCCCTGTTAGAATAAAGGATTATGCTAAAGCTTCAACTGTGGTTCATAAAAGTAATATTAGGACTTATACACCTCCTGAGCAAGTTAAAGTTGAACCTAATATTGCTATTGTTAAAGATCTCCTGGCTGATAATATCGGTGGGCATGTTATTTATTTCTATGATGAGACTACTAGAATTGCTAAACCTGGTGCTAAAGATAAACATAGACCTGTGGTAGGCATGCATGTTATTTCTGTTAAAATAGGAGATCATTGTTATCATGGCTTATGTGATATGGGTGCTAGTGCTAGTGCAATACCTATTTCCTTATACAAAGAAATTATGCATGATATTGCACCAGCTGAGATAGAAGGTATTGATGTTGCCATTAAGCTTGATAATAGAGATACCATTTCACCAATTGTGATTGTTAGAGACGTTGAAGTCTTGTGTGGGAAGGCTAAATATCCTGCTGATTTTCTTGTTCTTGGTTCCCCTCAAGATAGCTTTTGTCCCATTATATTTGGTAGACCCTTCTTGAATACTGTTAATTCTAAGATAGACTGCAATAAGGATATAGTTTCTGTTGGTTTAGGGGATATTTCTCATGAGTTTAATTTTGCTAAATTTCGTAGACAACCCCATGATAAAGAATTTCCTAGTAAATATGAAATTATTGATCTTGCTTCTACTGACGTGCCTCCTACTGATCCATTAGAACAATATTTGCTAGACCATGAAAATGATATGTTCATGAATGAAAGAAGGGAAATAGATGAAGTATTCTTTAAGCAGGGATCTATTCTGAAACACAATTTGCCTATTGAAATCCTAGGGGATCCTCCTCCACCCAAGGGTGATCCCGTGTTTGAGCTTAAACCATTACCTGATACTCTTAAATATGCTTATCTTGATGAAAAGAAAATATATCCTGTCATTATTAGAGCTAACCTTTCAGAGAAGGAGCAAGAGAAATTATTGAAAACTCTAAAGAAGCACCGTGCTGCTATTGGATATACTCTTGATGATCTTAAGGGCATTAGTCCCACTCTATGTCAACACAAAATATATTTGGAGGAAGACGCCAAACCAGTTATTGATCATCAACGACAGATGAATCCTAAGATGAAAGAAGTGGTAAGAAAAGAAATATTATAGCTCCTTGAGTCAGGTATAATTTATCCCGTTGCTGATAGTCAGTGGGTAAGTCCTGTTCATTATGTCCCCAAGAAGGGAGGTATTACTGTTGTTCCTAATGATAAAGATGAATTGATTCCGCAAAGAATTATTACAGGTTATAGGATGGTAATTGATTTCCGCAAATTAAATAAGGCTACTAAAAATATCATTACCCTCTGCCTTTTATTGATCAAATGTTAGAAAGATTATCCAAACATACACATTTTTGCTTTCTAGATGGTTACTATGGCTTCTCTCAAATACCTGTGTCAGCTGATGATCAATCAAAGACCACTTTTACTTGCCCTTTCGGTACTTTTGCTTATAGACGTATGCCTTTTGGTTTATGTAATGCACCTGCTACCTTTCAAAGATGCATGATGGCTATATTCTATGACTTTTGTGAAAAGATATGTGAGGTTTTCATGGACGCTTTCTCTGTTTATGGATCCTCTTTTGATGATTGCTTAAGCAACCTTGATTGAGTTTTGCAGAGATGTGAAGAAACTAATCTTGTCTTGAATTGGGAGAAGTGCCACTTTATGGTTAATGAAGGTATTGTCTTGGGGCACAAAATTTCTGAAAGAGGTATTGAAGTTGATAAAGCTAAAGTTTATGCTATTGAAAAGATGCCATGTCCCAAGGACATTAAAGGTATAAGAAGCTTCCTCAGTCACGCCGGTTTTTATAGGACGTTCATTAAGGACTTCTCAAAAATTTCTCGGCCTCTGACTAATCAATTAAAAAAAGATATTCCTTTTGTCTTTGATGATGATTGTGTAGAAGCATTTGAAATACTTAAGAAAGCATTGATTTCTGCACCAATTATTCAGCCACCTGATTGGAATTTACCCTTTGAAATTATGTGTGATGCTAGTGATTATGCTGTAGGTGTTGTACTAGGGCAAAGAGTTGATAAGAAATTAAATGTTATTCAATATGCTAGTAAAACTCTAGACAATGCCTAGAGAAATTATGCTACTACTGAAAAAGAATTTTTAGCAGTTGTTTTTGCTTGTGATAAGTTCAGACCTTATATTGTTGATTCTAAAGTAACTATTCACACTGATCATGCTACTATTAAATATCTTATGGAAAAGAAAGATGCTAAACCTAGACTTATTAGACGGGTTCTCTTGCTACAAGAATTTGATTTGCATATTATTGATAGAAAGGGAGCTAAGAACCCCGTTGCAGACAACTTGTCTAGATTAGAGAATGTTCTTGATGAGCCACTACCTATTGATGATAGCTTTCCTGATGAACAATTAAATGTCATAAATGCTTCTCAATTTGCTCCATGGTATGCTGATTATGCTAATTATATTGTTGCTAAATTTATACCTCCTAGTTTCACATACCAGCAAAAGAAAAAGTTCTTCTATGATTTGAGATATTACTTTTGGGATGACCCACATCTTTATAAAGAAGGAGTAAATGGTATTATTAGACATTGTGTACCTGAGCATGATCAGGAACAGATCCTACGCAAGTGTCACTCCAAGGCTTATGGAGGACACCATGCTAGAGATAGAACTGCACATAAGGTATTGCAATCCGGTTTTTATTGGCCTGCTATCTTCAAGGATGCCCGTAAGTTTGTCTTGTCTTGTGATGAATGTCAAAGAATTGGTAATGTTAGTAGACGTCAAGAAATGTCTATGAATTATTCACTTGTTATTGAACCATTTGATGTTTGGGGCTTTGATTATATGGGACCTTTTCCTTCCTCTAACGGGTATACACATATTTTAGTCGCTGTTGATTACGTTACTAAGTGGGTAGAAGCTATTCCAACTAGTAGTGCTGATCATAACACCTCTATTAAGATGCTTAAAGAAGTTATTTTCTCGAGGTTTGGAGTCCCTAGATATTTAATGACTGATGGTGGTTCACATTTTATTCATGGTGCCTTTCGTAAAATGCTTGCTAAGTATGACGTTAATCATAGAATTGCATCTCCTTATCACCCATAGTCTAGTGGTCAAGTAGAATTGAGTAACAGAGAGCTCAAATTAATTTTGCAAAAGACTGTTAATAGATCTAGAAAGAATTGGTCCAAGAAACTTGATGATGCATTATGGGCCTATAGAACTGCATATAAAAATCCTATGGGTATGTCTCCATATAAAATGGTTTATGGTAAAGCATGCCACTTACCTCTTGAATTAGAACATAAGGCATATTGGGCTATTAAAGAGCTCAATTATGATTTTAAACTTGCCGGTGAGAAGAGGTTATTTGAAATTAGCTCACTTGATGAATGGAGAACCCAAGCCTATGAAAACGCCAAATTGTTTAAAGAAAAATTTAAAAGATGGCATGACAAAAGGATACAAAAGTGTGAGTTTAATGTAGGTGATTATGTATTGCTATACAACTCTCGTTTAAGATTTTTTGCAGGCAAACTTCTCTCTAAATGGGAAGGTCCTTACGTTATCGAGGAGGTCTATCGTTCCGGTGCCATAAAAATCAACAACTTCGAAGGCACAAATCCGAGGGTGGTGATCGGTCAAAGAATCAAACATTATATCTCAGGTAATCCCATAAATGTTGAAACCAATGTTATTGAAACCGTAACCCCGGAGGAATACATAAGGGACACTTTCCGGAACGTTTCAGACTCCGAAAAGTAATAGGTACGTGGTACGGTAAGTAAACCGACTCCAAAACAATTCTAATGGCAATTTTACTCCATTTTGGAATGTTTAGAAAAATAGGAAAATAAGAAGCAGGCCGGAAAGGGCACGATGCTTCCACGAGGGTGGAGGGCGTGCCCCCTGCCTCGTGGGCACCTCGTGTGCTCTCTAGACTCCATTTTCTTGCACGATACTTCTTTTGGTCGGTAAAAATTCATTATATAATCTCCCGAAGGTTTTGACCACCATATCACGAAAATATCTCTGGTCTTTGTTTCGAGCTGTTTTTTGACAGATCTAGGTCATCATGTCGTCTTCAAGTGCCCCCAAGGACAAGTTCTTCGAGAAGGTCATCAACCCCTACCTCGCGGAGGTGCTGCAACACCCTCAAACCATTGAGATGCGTGAGGGGTTATTGCACATCCGCGATGTTGAGGGACCAAGGAGGACCGGAAGCATGGAGGCAAGGCTCGAGGCATTGGAGCAACAAGTTTTCAAGTGTCAGGAGATGGTGGAGCATGGACTTGACTCCAATCACATTATGATCACGGAGTTCACCAACAAACACAAGCTGGACGTCAAGGACATTGGGGAGGCCATCTTCAAGCTTCATGAGAAAATCGAGCACCTCCAAGCCCAGATCTATGACCTGCAAAATCAAAACTGTGAGTATGAATATAGATTCAAGAGGATGAGTTTGGCTGTAGATTTGAGGATTCCGGAGACTCGATCATCCTTCTATGATGGTGAGCCTATGCCGTGGAAGATGAACGACAAGCCTACATCATCAACAACTCCACCTTCTTCACCAACAAAGAAGAACTGAGTATCTGGTATGAGCACTCCCCTTGGCAACTGCCAAGCTTGGGGGAGTGCCCCGGTATCGTATCACCATCACTTTTATCTTTACCATTTTTCTTAGTTCGGTCCTTTTGATAATATCTTGATCTAGTAGAATAAAGTTTTAGTATGATCTAGTTGTGAGTTTTGCTTTATGATCCCTCTATGTAATCGAGTCCGTTAGCTTTATATAATAAAGATTAGTGTTGAGTCAAAGGCTTGATGATTTTGTTATGATCTTGAGGGAATAAAATAAAAGAGAAGAAATAAAGAGATCATATGGATCTTATGGAAAGTAATGAGCTCACATATAAAGAGTATGATGAATAAAAGTTGTTGAGAGTTGACAAACATAGTTTTGGTCATCGTTGCAATGAATAGGAAGTAATAAAGAAAGAGTGGTTCACATATAAATATACTATCTTGGACATCTTTTATGATTGTGAGCACTCATTAAAGTATGACATGCTAAGAGTTGACGTTGGACAAGGAAGACAACGTAATGGGTTATGTTTTCTTACATCTGAGATAAATTATATTGTCATGGATCATCCAACATGTTGAGCTTGCCTTTCCCTCTCATGCTAGCCAATTTCTTTGCACCAAGTAGAGATACTACTTGTCCTTCCAAATACCCCTAAACCCAGTTTTGCCATGAGAGTCCACCCTATCTACCTATGGATTGAGTAAGATCCTTCAAGTAAGTTGTCATCGGTGCAAGCAATAAAAAATGCTCTCTAAATATGTATGACTTATTAGTGTGGGAGAAAATAAGCTTTATATGATCTTGTGATATGGAAGAAATAAAAGCGACGGATTGCATAATAAAGGTCCATATCACAAGTGGCAATATAAAGTGACGTTCTTTTGCATTAAGATTTTGTGCATCCAACCATAAAAGCGCATGACAACCTCTGCTTCCCTCTGCGAAGGGCCTATCTTTTACTTTTATCTTCTACCTTACATAAGAGTCATGGTGATCTTCACCTTTCCTTTTTACATTTTATCCTTTTGCAAGCACAATATGTTGGAAAGATCCTGATATATATAGCTAATTGGATGTGAGTCTTCATGAACTATTACTGTTGACATTACCCTTGAGGTAAAACGTTGGGAGGCAAAACTATAAGCCCATATCTTCTCTGTGTCCGATTAAAACTTCATACCTATAAATATTGCGTGAGTGTTAGCAATTGTGAAAGACTAAAAGATGGTTGAGTATGTGGACTTGCTAAAAAGCTCTTATATTGACTCTTTCCTTTGTTATGATAAATTGCAATTGCCTCAATGACTGAGATTAGAGTTTGTTGGTTCTCAATGAAGTTTATGGTTCATACTTGAAATTGTGATTGAATTGTTACTTTAATATAAGAGATCATATGACAATATATATATATATTGTTGTTCTAAGAATGATCATGATGCCCTCATGTCCGTATTTTATTTTTATCGACACCTCTATCTCTAAACATGTGGACATATTTTTCGATTCCGGCTTTTGCTTGAGGACAAGCAAGGTCTAAGCTTGGGGGAGTTGATACGTCCATTTTGTATCATGCTTTTATATTGATATTTATTGCATTATGGGATGTTATTACACATTATGTCACAATACTTATGCCTATTCTCTCTTATTTTACAAGGTTTACATAAAGAGGGAGAATGCCAGCAGCTGGGATTCAGGGCTGGAAAAGGAGCAAATATTAGAGAACTATTCTGCACAGCTCCAAAAGTCCTGAAACTTCACGGAAGCTATTTCCAGAATATATAAAAAATATGGAGTGCAAGAAGTTCTAGAGGGGGGCCACCCACCAGCCACGAGGGTGGGGGCGTGCCCTACCCCCTGGGCGCGCCCCCCTGCCTCGTGGGCCCCCTGGTGGCCCTCCGATGCCCATCTTCTATTATATGGAGTCCTTCGTTGAGGAAAAAATCATAAGCAAGCTTTCAGGACAAGACTCCACCGCCACGAGGCGGAACCTTGGCGGAACCAATCTAGGGCTCTGGCGGAGCTGTTCTGCTGGTGAAACTTCCCTATGGGAGGGGGAAATCATCACCATCGTCATCACCAACGATCCTCTCATCGGGAGGGGGTCAGTCTCCATCAACATCTTCACCAGCACCATCTCATCTCAAACCCTAGTTCATCTCTTGTATCCAATCTTTGTATCCAAACCTCAGATTGGTACCTGTGGGTTGCTAGTAGTGTTGATTACTCCTTGTAGTTGATGCTAGTTGGTTTACTTGGTGAAAGATCATATGTTCAGATCCATTATGCATATTAGGACCCCTCTAATTATGAACATGAATATGCTTTGTGAGTAGTTATGTTTGTTCCTGAGGACATGGGAGAAGTCTTGCTATTAGTAGTCATGTGAATTTGGTATTCGTTCGATATTTTGATGAGATGTATGTTGTCATCCCTCTAGTGGTGTCATGTGAACGTAGACTACATGACACTTCACCATTGTTTGGGCCTAGAGGGAGGCATTGGGAAGTAATAAGTAGATGATGGGTTGCTAGATTGACAGAAGCTTAAACCCTAGTTTATGCGTTGCTTCGTAAGGGGCTGATTTGGATCCATATGTTTCATGCTATGGTTAGGTTTACCTTAATACTTCTTTTGTAGTTGCGGATGCTTGCAATAGGAGTTAATCATAAGTGGGAAGCTTGTCCAAGTAAGGACAGCACCCAAGCACCGGTCCACCCACATATCAAATTATCAAAGTACCGAACGCGAATCATATGATCATGATGAAAACTAGCTTGACGATAATTCCCATGTGTCCTCGGGAGCGCTTTACATCATATAAGAGTTTGTCCAGGTTTGTCCTTTGCTACAAAAAGGATTGGTCCATCTTGCTGCACCTTATTTACCTTTATTGCTTGTTACTTGTTACCAATTACCTTATCACAAAACTATTTGTTACCGATAATTTTAGTGCTTGCAGAGAATACCTTGCTGAAAACCGCTTATCATTTCCTTCTGCTCCTCGTTGGGTTCGACACTCATACTTATCGAAAGGACTACGATAGATCCCCTATACCTATGGGTCATCACCCGCTGCCGAGCGCCGCGCCGCCTCTAGCTACCCCGCGCCACTCCTCCCGCACTGGCCCATGCCCCGCTGGCCGTCGGCGCCCCGTCGCCCTCTCCCCTGGTGTCGTGGGCGGGCGCCCTAACGGGCGGCTCCCGTGCCCGGCAACTGCGTGGCCACACCTGCCCCACTAAGGCCTGGGCCACTGACCAAGGGGCCCCACGCCCCTGTGTAAAAAGGGTTAAAATGAATATAAAAATAATTAGTTAATTAACTAACTTAATTAACGTTACTTAGTTAGCCTAATGAAGTGGTTTAGTTAATTTAAATATGTTAATTAGTTAGGTCAATGACAGACGGGCCCCACTGCCCTGTTTGACCAGTCAATGGTCAGTGTTGACCGCTGACATCATGATGATGTCATGCTGGTGCAATAACCCCATTTTAGATTTAATAATAATTTCAGGAATTGTTTTAAACTTCAAAATTTAATAGAAAATAAACCGTAGCTCAGATCGAAAAACTTTATATACGAAAGTTTCTTAGAATGACGAGACGAATCCGAAGTCGTGGTCTGTTTGCCTGTTAGATGCCTCTAACTATATGAACATGGAAAATTCCCCCTCCGGTCATCTATGTGACACAGGTTCGGAACCGGGAAAACATTCCCTGTTGAATTCCCCCTTCACCTATATCGTGTAGCCGTACGTTAGGTCACACCCGGCACAACATATTGCCATATTATGCTTTGTGATGCTATGTTTGCTTTATATTTATTGTTTCTTCCCCCTCTTCTCTCCGGTAGACCCCGAGACCGATGTTGCCCCTGTGATCAACTACGTCGACGATGACACTTCTTCCTTTTCAGCAAAGCTACCAGGCAAGCCCCCCCTTTGGTCATCCCAATATCTCCCTTTCCATTCTCTCATGCTTGCGTTAGATTTTGCTACTGTTATTGTTTGCTCCTATTCTGATGCATAGCCTGTTTTTGTAACTTGCTCTTTGTACCTTACCTGCTTATCCTAAACTGCTTAGTATAGACTGGTTAGTGATCCATCAGTGACCTCCACCTTGTCCCAGTTGCCCCACTTTATGTTCGATGACTCGATCAACCTGATCGACGTCCAGGCCCCAACATCACACATCACCCCCCCCCCTAGTTGTACGAGTCTGCAGAGTTACTATCGAGTGCTGAGGGTGACACCTCATACATCACTCCTGATGAGATCTCTATAGTGTAGCTATTCGTTCATGGTCATCGAGGGTGATTCCCTCCTTAACCACTTCCGATATGACTCTGTCGTGCAACCCCTCAAGTGTGAACCTCGAGGGTGGTTCCTCTTACGTTCACCTTGATGATTACATCGAGTGGAATCCACCGAGGGTGGTTCCTCAGGGTTACCCTTGGTGTTAGACACACAGTTACTATGACTTTACACTGAACCATGTTACTAAAGACGGGTCGGCCCTGAGGGGTACCCGCGCGAGCTTAATTGCGAGTGATGTGTAGTCGGGTTGACCTGGTAGGTGCCCGTGAGATCCTTACAAGGCATGGCCGAGTATTCTTAGCCCTTGCCGCAAGTACTCAAGACAGAGCGACGGGGTCACATCGATCGTGAGTCTCTGCTCGTTACCACGCATTCCTAATCCACTACGATTTGGATATTTGATCCGAGGGGCCTCTGGCCCGATAGCACTAACCATCACGTGGGCATTGTATGGGCGTTTTGCGTCGTATGCATCAGTGCTACCTCTTGCGCTTGCGTTGGATTTCCCCGAAGAGGAAAGGATGATGCAGTAGAGTAGCGTAAGTATTTCCCTCAGTTTTTGAGAACCAAGGTATCAATCCAGTAGGAGGCCACGCTCAAGTCCCTCGTACCTGCACAAAACGATAGCTACTCGCAACCAACGCGATTAGGGGTTGTCAATCCCTTCACGGTCACTTACGAGAGTGAGATCTGATAGATATAATATTTTTGGTATTTTTGGTATAGAGATGCAAAGTGAAAAGTAAAAGGCAAAGTAAAAAGCAAAGCAAGATTAAAGTGATGGAGATTGATATGATGAGAATAGACCCGGGGGCCATAGGTTTCACTAGTGGCTTCTCTCAAGAGCATAAGTATTCTACGGTGGGTGAACAAATTACTGTTGAGCAATTGACAGAATTGAGCATAGTTATGAGAATATCTAGGCATGATCATGTATATAGGCATCACGTCCATGACAAGTAGACCAAAACGATTCTGCATCTACTACTATTACTCCACTCATCGATCGCTATCCAGCATGCATCTAGAGTATTAAGTTAAAAACAGAGTAACGCCTTAAGCAAGATGACATGATGTGGAGAGATAAATTCATGCAATATGAAATAAACCCCATCTTGTTATCCTCGATGGCAACGATGCAATACGTGCCTTGCTGCCCCTTCTGTCACTGGGAAAGGACACCGCAAGATCGAACCCAAAGCTAAGCACTTCTCCCATGGCAAGAAAAACCAATCTACTAGGCCAAACCAAACTGATAATTCGAAGAGACTTGCAAAGATAACTAATCATACATAAAAGAATTCAGAGAAGATTCAAATATTATTCATAGATAGACTTGATCATAAACCCACAATTCATCGGTCTCAACAAACACACCGCAAAAAGAAGATTACATCGAATAGATCTCAATGAGAGAGGGGGAGAACTTTGTATTGAGATCCAAAAAGAGAGAAGAAGCCATCTAACTACTAACTATGGACCCGAAGGTCTGAGGTAAACTACTCACACTTCATCGGAGGGGCTGTGATGATGTAGAAGCCCTTCATGATGACGGCCCTCTCCGGCGGAGCTCCGGAACAGGCCCCAAGATGGGATCTTGTGGATACAGAAAGTTGCGGCGGTCGAATTAGGTTTTTGGCTCCTGTTCTGATCGTTTGGGGGTACGTAGGTATATATAGGAGGAAGGAGTACGTCGGTGGAGCACCGAGGGGCCCACGAGGTAGGGGGGCGCGCCCCCCACCCTCGTGACCGCCTCTTTGACTCCTTGGAGTAGGGTCCAAGTCTCCTTGATCACGTTCGGTGAGAAAATCACGTTCCCGAAGGTTTTATTCCATTTGGACTCCGTTTGATATTCTGTTTCTCCGAAATACTGAAATAGGCAAAAAAACAGCAATTCTGGGCTGGGCCTCCAGTTAATAGGTTAGTCCCAAAAATAATATAAAAGTGGAAAATAAAGCCCAATATAGTCCAAAATAGTAGATAATATAGCATGGAGCAATAAAAAATTATAGATACGTTGGAGACGTATCAGGCATCCCCAAGCTTAATTCCTGCTCGTCCTCGTGTAGGTAAATGATAAAAAGAGAATTTTTGATGCGGAGTGCTACTTGGCATAATTTCAATGCAAATCTTCTTAATTGTGGTATGAATATTCAGATTAGGAAGATTCAAGACAAAAGTTCATATTGGCATAGAGAATAATAATACTTCAAGCAAACCAACAAAGCAATTATGTTTTCTTAAAGTAACATGGCCAAAGAAAGTTCATCCCTACAAAATCATATAGTTTAGTCATGCTCCATTTTCGTCACACAAGAATGCTCTCATCATGCACAACCCCGATGACAAGCCAAGCAATTGTTTCATACCTTAATAATTTCAAACTCATAAACTTTCACGCAATACATGAGCGTGAGCCATGGATATAGCACTATGGGTGGAATACAATATAATGATGGGGGTTATGTGGAGAAGACAAAAAGGAGAAAGTCTCACATCAAAGAGGCTAATCAATGGGCTATGGAGATGCCCATCGATTGATGTTAATGCAAGGAGTAGGGATTGCCATGCAACGGATGCACTAGAGCTATAAATGTATGAAAGCTCAACAAAAGAAACTAAGTGGGTGTGCATCCAACTTGCTTGCTCACGAAGACCTAGGGCACTTGAGGAGGCCCATTGTTGGAATATACAAGCCAAGTTCTATAATGAAAATTCCCACTAGTATATGAAAGTGATAACTCAAGAGACTCTCTATATGAAGAACATGGTGCTACTTTGAAGAACAAGTGTGGAAAAAGGAATAGTAGCATTGCCCCTTTTTATTTTATTTTTATTTTTTGGGCCTTCTTTTTTTTTCTTTGGCCTTTCTCTTTTTTTGGGGGGACAATGCTCTATTGAATGATGATCATCACACTTCTATTTATTTACAACTCTATGATTACAACTCAATACTAGAACAAAGTATGACTCTATATGGATGCCTCCGGCGGTGTACTAGGATATGCAATGAATCAAGAGTGAAAAGTATGAAAAAATTATGAACGGTGGCTTTGCCACAAATACTATGTCAACTACATGATCATGCTAACCAATATGAGAATGATGAATGTGGCATGGTAAACTGGATGGTGGAAAGTTGCATGGCAATATATCTCGGAATGGCTATGGATGCCATAATAGGTAGGTATGGTGGCTGTTTTTAGGAAGATATAAGGAGGTTTATGTGTGAAAGAGTGTATCATATCACGGGGTTTGGATGCACCGGCGAAGTTTGCACCAACTCTCGATGTGAGAAAGGGCAATGCACGGTACCGTAGAGGCTAGCAATGATGGAAGGGTGAGAGTGCGTATAATCCATGGACACAACATTAGTCATAAAGAACTCATATACTTATTGAAAAAATCTACAAGCCATCAAAAACCAAAGTATTATGTGCATGCTCCTAGGGGGATATATTGGTAGGAAAAGACCATCGCTCGTCCCCGACCGCCACTCATAAGGAGGACAATCAAATAACACCTCATGTTTCAAATTTGTTGCATAATGTTTACCATACGTGCATGCTACGGGACTTGCAAACTTTAACTCAAGCACTTCTCAAATTCACAATTACTCTACTAGCATGACTTTGATATTACTACCTCCATATCTCAAAACAATTATCAAGCATCCAACTTTTCTTAGTATTCAACACACTCAAAAGAAAGTTTCACAAATCTTGAATACCAAGCATGTTATTATTAAGCAAATTACCATGCTATTAAGACTCTCAAAATAATTTAAGTGAAGCATGAGAGATCAATAGTTTCTTTAAAACAAATCCACCACCGTGCTCTAAAAGATCTAAGTGAAGCACATAGAGCAAAATTATAGCGCTCAAAAGATATAAGTGAAGCACATAGAGCTAAACTACATAGCTCAAAAGATATAAGTGAAGCACATAGAGTATTCTATCAAATTCTAATTCATGTATGTCTCTCTCAAAAAGTGTTTACAGCAAGGATGATTGTGGCACACTAGCAAACAAAGACACAAATAATACAAGACGCTCCAAGCAAAACACATATCATGTTGGTGAATAAAAATATAGCTCCAAGTAAATTACCGATGGAAGTAGACGAAAGAGGGGATGCCTTCCGGGGCATCCCCAAGCTTTGACTTTTTAGTGTCCTTGGATTATCTTGGGGGTGCCATGGGCATCCCCAAGCTTAGGCTCTTTCCACTCCTTGTTCCATAATCCATCAAATCTTTACCCAAAACTTGAAAACTTCACAACACAAAACTTAAAGTAGAAAAACTCGTGAGCTCCGTTAGCGAAAGAAAACAAAAGACCACTTCAAGGTACTGTAATGAACTCATTACTTATTTATATGGGTGTTATACCTACCTCTATGGATTATAAACTATTTTACTAGCCATAGATTCATCAAAATAAGCAAACAACACACGAAAAACAGAATCTGTCAAAAACAGAACAGTCTGTAGTAATCTGAAGCTAGCACAAGATCTGGAACCCCAAAAATTCTAAAATAAATTTCTAGACGTGAGGAATTTATCTATTAATCATCTGCAAAAGGAATTAACTAAATAGCACTTTCCAAATAAAAATGACAGCAGTTCTCATGAGCGCTAAAGTTTCTGTTTTTTACAGCAAGTTCAACAAGACTTTCCCCAAGTCTTCCCAACGGTTCTACTTGGCACAAACACTAATTAAACACAAAAAACACAACCAAAATAGAGGCTAAATAATTTATTTATTGAATAACAGCAAGGAAAAATATTGGGTTGTCTCCCAACAAGCGCTTTTCTTTAAAGCCTTATAGCTAGGCATTGGTAATTTTAATGATGCTCACAAGAAAGACAAGAATTGAAGCACAAAAGGAGCATCATAAAGCATGTGACAAACACATCTAAGTCTAACATACTTCCTATGCATAGGCATATTAAAGGCAAACAAATTATCATAGCAAGCAAAAACTAGCATATGCAAGGAAGCGGAAAGAAACAATAGCAATCTCAACAAAACGAGAGGTAATTTAGTAACATGAAAATTTCTAAAACCATATTTTCCTATCTCATAGTAATTAAATGTAGGATCATAAGCAAATTCAACAATATAGGTATCAAAAAACATATTCTTAATAGGATCCACATGTATGCAAAGTTGACACTCTTCCAAAATAGTGGGATTAACATTAACTAAAGTCATGAATTTTCCGAACCCACTTTTAATATTATTACAAACATTATAATCAATCTCATATTCATCATGGGGTTTAAATAAATTTTCAAGATCAAAAGAAGAATCACCCCAATCATGATCATTGCAACAAGTAGAGGACATAGTAAAACTAGCATCCCCAAGCTTAGGGTTTTACATATTATTAGCACAATTGACATTCATAGAATTTATACTATCATCATTGTAATCATGCTTTCTATTCAAAGATCTATCATGAATCGCTTCATAAAGTAATTCATCACACTTTTCAGATTCATGAATTTCAAGAAAAACCTCATAAAGATAATCTAGTGCACAAAACTCACTAGCAATTGGTTCATCATAATTGGACCTCTTAAAAAGATTAGCAAGTGGATGAGGATCCATAGATCTTAGGTTCTCTGTTTAGTAATAGATAAACAACTATTCCAACCATACGAGCAAACAAGAAACGGGTAAAAGAGGCAAATAGAGAAAGAGAGGGAGGAGATGGAGAAGGAGAAAGAGAGGGCGAATAAAACGGCAAGGGTGAAGTGGGGGAGAGGAAAACGAGAGGCAAATGGCAACTAATGTAATGAGAGAGATAGGGACTGTGATGGGTACTTGGTATGTTGACTTTTTGCGTAGACTCCCTGGCAACGGCGCCAGAAATTCTTCTTGCTTCCTCTTGAGCTTGCGTTGGATTTCCCCGAAGAGGAAAGGATGATACAGCAGAGTAGCGTAAGTATTTCCCTTAGTTTTTGAGAACCAAGGTATCAATCCAGTAGGAGGCCACGCTCAAGTCCCTCGTACCTACACAAAATGATAGCTACTCGCAACCAACGCGATTAGGGGTTGTCAATCCCTTCACGGTCACTTACGAGAGTGAGATCCGATAGATATAACACTTTTGGTATTTTTGGTATAGAGATGCAAAGTGAAAAGTAAAAGGCAAAGTAAAAAAGCAAAGCAAGATTAAAGTGATGGATATTGATATGATGAGAATAGACCCGGGGGCCATAGGTTTCACTAGTGGCTTCTCTCAAGAGCATAAGTATTCTACGGTGGGTGAACAAGTTACTGTTGAGCAATTGACAAAATTTAGCATAGTTATGAGAATATCTAGGCATGATCATGTCTATAGGCATCACGTCCGTGACAAGTAGACCGAAACGATTCTGCATCTACTACTATTACTCCACTCATCGACCGCTATCCAGCATGCATCTAGAGTATTAAATTAAAAACAGACTAACGCCTTAAGAAAGATGACATGATGTGGAGAGATAAATTCATGCAATATGAAATAAACCCCATCTTGTTATCCTCGATGGAAACGATGCAATACGTGCCTTGCTGCCCCTTCTGTCACTGGGAAAGGACACCGCAAGATTGAACCCAAAGCTAAGCACTTCTCCCATGGCAAGAAAAACCAATCTAGTAGGCAAACCAAACTGATAATTCGAAGAGACTTGCAAAGATAACTAATCATACATAAAAGAATTCAGAAAAGATTCAAATATTATTCATAGATAGACTTGATCATAAACCCACAATTCATCGGTCTCAACAAACAGACCGCAAAAAGACGATTACATCGAATAGATCTCCACAAGAGAGGGGGAGAACTTTGTATTGAGATCCAAAAAGAGAGAAGAAGCCATCTAACTACTAACTATGGACCCGAAGGTCTGAGGTAAACTACTCACACTTCATCGGAGGGGCTATGATGATGTAGAAGCCCTCCGTGATGACGGCCCTCTCCAGCGGAGCTCCGAAACAGGCCCCAAGATGGGATCTCGTGGCTACAGAAAGTTGCGGCGGTGGAATTAGGTTTTTGGCTCATGTTCTGATCGTTTGGGGGTACGTAGGTATATATAGGAGGAAGGAGTACGTCGGTGGAGCACCGAGGGGCCCACGAGGTAGGGGGCGCGCCCTAGGGGGGTGGGCGTGCCCCCCCACCCTCGTGACCGCCTCTTTGACTCCTTGGAGTAGGGTCCAAGTCTCCTGGATCACATTCGGTGAGAAAATCACGTTCCTGAAGGTTTTATTCCGTTTGGACTCTGTTTGATATTCTGTTTCTCCGAAATACTGAAATAGGCAAAAACATCAATTTTGGGCTGGGCCTCCGGTTAATAGGTTAGTCCCAAAAATAATATAAAAGTGGAAAATAAAGCCAAATATAGTCCAAAACAGTAGATAATATAGCATGGAGCAATCAAAAACTATAGATACGTTGGAGACGTATCAATCAGCCGAAGCTTATTAGACGTCAGCAACTGAGCGGCGCGCGCCGGGATGGACTGGTAAGCTCCTGCCTTTTTAAGGAGGTAGCTAGGTCTGCTCACCGGCCACCCACGCAACATGCAGGAGTTCCCGGGGCGATGGCCCAAGACCCCTGGGGGCATAGGTTTAGTCCGGCGTGCTGACCTCTCTACTAAGCCTAGGTCGGGTTGCGGCATATCGTTTGGACGAGGCCGGGCATGACCCAGGAAAGTGTGTCCGGACGGAGTTAATGGAGCATGGTGTGTAAGTTGGTGCACCCCTGCAGAGAAGAAAACATCTATCGATAGCCTGTCCTACGGTAATGGACACTTGGAGTTGTATCCTGATCGATACAACTAGAACTGGATACTTGAGGTGATAACTGGATAGTATGGCTCTGGGATGCTTTCTCGCAAGGAGTCGAGAAAGGATCTCCGGCCGAGGTTGATAACACTACTACTACTTTACTTTATGCTACTCTTATCTCTTCTGATGTTGCAAGACGCTTGAAGATGCTAGTCTTCGATAGGCTAGGCTTCCCCCCTTCTCTTCTGGCATTCTGCAGTTCAGTCCACAGATACATCCCATTTCATTTATACCGATGCATATGTAGTGTAGATCCTTTCTTGCAAGTACTTTGGATGAGTACTCACGGTTGCTTTGCTCCCCTTTTCCACCTCTTTCCATTCTTCCCGGATGCTGCAACCAGATGGTGGAGCCCAAGATCCAGACGCCACCTTCGATGAGGACTGCTACTACACTGAGGGTGCCTACTACTACGTGGAGACCGCCGACGACTAGGAGTAGTTAGGAGGCTCCTAGGCAGGAGGCCCTGCCTCTTTGATCGTGTTGCTTTTGTGCTAGCCTTCTTAAGGCATCCCTGTTTAACTCATGTTTGTACTCAGATATTGTTGCTTCCACTGACTCTTATGTATTCAAGCTTATGTATTCGAGCCCTTGAGGCTGATGGCTTGTAATATAAAGCCTGTATTATTTTAATTTGTGTCTAGAGTTGTGTTGTGATATCTTCCCGTGAGTCCTTGATCTTGATCATACACATTTGCGTGTATGATTAGTGTACGATTGAATCGAGGGCGTCACAAGTTGGTATCAAAGCCGACTACCTGTAGGTAGCCCCCCTTCCAACTCCTTGGCCGAAGTCGAGTCTAGTCGCTGCAAAACTGTTTTACTAACATGGTTGTGTGTCTTATGGGCCCATGTCGCCATTGGGTAGTATTAGGATCTTTTATTCCTCGTCTATACTCTGGGACTCTGGTCTCTCGTCTATTTGGGTTAAACATTTCACTAACTCTGACATTAGGTTCTCGTACCCACTTCCTCCCGGAGAGCCCCCACATCTCCGATGATCACTTGCTTGGCCAGAAGATTCTGCAGATACTCCTGGATGTTTCTCGAGACCCTGTGTCCACTACCTTGCAGTTCCTGACCACCGATAATCCCGGTGAATAACATCCTTGCTGCTTGTACCTTCATACCTAGTTGCTCCTATTATTACAAGATGTACTCTCCGTTCTTTCAAGAATCCTTTGTGCCTTCTACTTTGTGGATTCTTTTTGCACTGCGGATAATTCACTTAACTGGGGTCTGTTCATCCCCAGTTGTTCATATGCTTTCCAAAATACTTGGAAATACTATCTGATCTTTCGAAAATCCTCTGTAGCCTATTGCACTTGATTCTCCTTGCCTGGTTGCAGTAGGATTAATTCCATATGTCTAGCAATATTCTTTAAAATTCTTTGTGATTGTCATTATGTTCCTATGGATTCAACGTGTGAGCGAATACTCGCAATCATCAATTAATCCTTGGAAATTTTCTTTCCGGCTCAGACATCCTTCCAAATATGAGTTGGTTCTTGCCCAATCCAGATTTGATCGGGTACACCTCTAAGTCTATTCAACTTACTCATCTTTTGATTAGAGCCTCTGCTTCTGACCCTTCGTCTTGAAATCATAATTCCTTTGTACCCAAGCATTGAATCATTCAGACGTTTCTATAAGCCGATGCCTTTGCATCCACTTCTTCATCTAATTGATTACCGATACTCACATCAACTCTATCATGAATCACCAGATCCACTATTGGGTTGTTATCCGACAATGTCCTTCACATCCAAAGTCTTGTGAGTTTTTCACTGATACAAAATACTTTTGGTAAATTGTATCATCTGCTTTGACTCCGATACTCTGCTTTTGAATTCATATCTTTTTCTTGGTTGTTGGTTGTATAGATTTTTAAAAGTGCCCCAATGGGTTGAACTTATGTCTTCCATAATCCTGTGAACCCGAGAGTTCTCACGAGTCTTACTCTTCTGGTACTTCGCCAGCTAAATCCTCTGCACTACAATTTCATCGAAAAACGAGGAGTGAATGAAAGGTTATGCATTGAAGAAGTGGGAGTCGACTTTGAACCCTTGTGTTCATGCCCATGGACCTAATGTAGAACTTATCATGAAAGCTGCTCATAAAAATAATTATTTCTTTGGTACAAGCTCATCTTGTATCTATGAATTGATCCTTTGCAATCATGGTTCCGACCATATTTCCTCCTTGATTCCATTTACCGGATAAGTTAAAATACTTATCCTCTGCAAATCATTCCCCCGTCCAACCTCTACCCCGATTTACCTTCCGGCATTACACCTAGTATATGATATTGGGAAGTTCTATACCCCATCACATCATTCCTAGACTGATCGGCTATATTTTTATCGTGTCAACTTTTAACTGTGCTACCTGGTCCTTATGCCCGGAGCAACTTTCGACGATGAGCTAAGCTTACGTCAGTCTTCCTCATCTTATCATTTCACCTTGAACAACAA
The DNA here is from genome assembly GCF_056163025.1 of Triticum urartu. Lineage (NCBI taxonomy): Eukaryota > Viridiplantae > Streptophyta > Magnoliopsida > Poales > Poaceae > Triticum > Triticum urartu. The sequence goes on from NC_141877.1 coordinate 300,823,117, forward strand.
GCTTGACTTCAAGCTTGTGTCGAATCTGTGGTTCTCATAGCCTTTCACTTCATCCTTCCTTTTCTGCTCAATGGCATCTTCATAGAGTCTCTCGACAAAATCTGTCATGATCACCGTCTACACTTTGGCTTCTTCAGAGATGTCAATTGAATCCATGGCTAGAAATACCATCCCCGCCCCTCAATGATTTGTGATATTATCGATGACATCTTGACTTTCTGCCAACATAGACCTGGTTGTGCTTGGTTATTCCTTACGTTCTGAGATATCTTGGAATTGTTTGTCGGTATCTCTTGAGATCTTCGAACCCAATCTTTACTTGACACCATATCATTGCCGCATCGAAGCATGACTGTGGTATTCTGAATATCAACAAGAAAATCGAAAGCATAATACAAAATGTTTCTCGTTCAATTACCCTCATACCGTTGTATGGGTAATATCATGATTTTTCCCTCTCCCCATTATCTAAATGCTTTTGAACTTGTTGTCCTGTCATGTATATCCTGCTCCGCTTTTCCTTGGGAAGGATATACTCCCAACTCTTACGTGTAAACACATCTTCCTTTCCTTTGGGTTGTTTGATTCGATAATCATATTTTTCCATTCCATTGGTTTGTTTAACCCTTCTTGTGATCTATATGATATAAGAAATAATAATTCCCTGCTTATGTAAACACCTTGGTGTACAACTCTATTAGTAAGACCCTATTACTATTGTTGATGACATTCCAGTAACCACCGATGGACGAGAACATTGCCTATTGGTTCGCCTCATTTAACGAGCAGGAAAATGGTTCTCTTCGTCCCTCGCCCTTGGTACCAACGTTGTTGCCAATATAACTGACAGGCTATCCTCTGATATGCCTTGCTATCAGGACCGTACAAGATGTCAGCACCCTTCCTACTTTTTAACCCACATGGTGGGCCCATAACCCACAGTTCCACAGGATCGGAACCTGAATCTCCTATACAACCTTGATTCCGAAATATTCTTGGCACTCAGCTTCGTATGTAATACACGAGCTAACTTCCTCACCATGTTTCATTTCTGTATAAGAGGCAACATTCTTCTTCTTTGCTCTGAACCCCTTCACCACCTATTTTAGGCATCAGCTGGATGCCTACTTGGTTAAAACTTGTTGAATCTCCATATAGCACTCTCAATACGTCCTGGTGCTTCTAAAATATCCTTCCTTGAGATAACTACCGGATGTTGATCCTTTCAGACATTTGTCCTTATAGCGTCCCCCTTACTCCACCTCTTAAATCTCGGGACGACATTTCTTGTAGTGGAGGAGATTTGTAACGCCCGGATAATCAAGCTACAGTAATCCCGTACTAATGATGCCAAGTCATCACTGTTACTGTTGCTAATCTCACTTTGATTCAAAACCAATTCAAATTCAATTTTAAAATAAAGCCAAATAAATTATTTCTCCAAATAGTAAAACAAAAATGTTCGCTAGGTTGAAAATATTCACTAACTAAATGTCATGAGTGATTCAACATCATTTGAGATAGCTAATTTCCCCTGGGAATTAAAGCAGTTCCAAATCAGCATTTTTAAATGCTTTTCCATTTGTGAAAAATCCAAATCAATTCACACTTTGCTACCTCTTGAGCACTGCTTTGGTTTTCCCTTAAAGCGGAAAGGGTGATGCAGCAAAGTAGCGTAAGTATTTCCCTAAGTTTTTGAGAACCAAGGTATCAATCCAGTAGGAGACCATGCGCGAGTCACCTTGTACCTACACAAACAAATAAGAACCTCGCAACCAACGTGATAAAGGGATTGTCAATCCATTCACGGCCACTTGCAAGAGTAAGATCTGATAAAGATAATAATAATAAGATAAATATTTTTGATATTTTTATGATATAGATTGTAAGTAAAGATTGCAAAATAAAATAGATTTGAAACTTGTATGATGGACAATAGACCCGGGGCCATAGGTTTCACTAGTGGCTTCTCTCAAGATAGCATAAGTATTACGGTCGGTGAACAAATTACTATCGAGCAATTGATAGAAAAAGCGAATAATTATGAGAATATCTAGGAATGATCATGTATATAGACATCACGTCCGTGACAAGTAGACCAACTCCTTCCTGCATCTACTACTATTACTCCACACATCGACCGCTATCCAGCATGCATCTAGAGTATTAAGTTCATAAGAACAAAGTAACGCCTTAAGCAAGATGGCATGATGTAGAGGGATAAACTCATGCAATATGATATAAACCCCATCTTTTTATCCTCGATGGAAACAATACAATATGTGTCGTTTCCCTTTCTGTCACTGGGATCGAGCATCACAAGATTGAACCCAAAGCTAAGCACTTCTCCCATTGCAAGAAAGAACATTCTAGTAGGCCAAACCAAACTGATAATTCAAAGAGACTTGCAAAGATAAACCAATCATACATAAAAGAATTCAGAGAAGATTCAAATATTATTCATAGATAAACTTGATCATAAACCCACAATTCATCGGATCTCGACAAACACACCGCAAAAGAATATTATATCGAATAGATCTCCAAGAAAATCGAGGAGAACTTTGTATTGAGAGCCAAAGAGAGAGAAGAAGCCATCTAGCTACTAGCTATGGACCCGAAGGTCTGAGGTAAACTACTCACACATCATCGGAGGGGCCATGGAGTTGATGTAGAGGCACTCCGTGATTAGTGCCCCCTCCGGCGGAGTTCCGGAAAAGGCCCCAAGATGGGATCTCTTGGGTACAGAAGGTTGCGGCGGTGTAAATAGGGTTTCGTGGTGCTCCTGGATGTTTGCGGGGTATATGAATATATATATATATAGGCGGAAGAAGTAGGTCGGTGGAGCAACGAGGGGGCCATGAGGGTGGAGGGCGCACCCAGGGGGTAGGCGCGCCCCTGCCTTGTGGCCTCCTTGATTGTTTCTTGACGTCCACTCCAAGTGCCATGGATCACATTTGTTCCAAAAATCATGCTCCCAAAGGTTTCATTCCGTTTGGACTCCGTTTGATATTCGTTTTCTGCGAAACACTGAAATAGACAAAAAAACAGCAATTTGGGTTGGGCCTCCGGTTAATAGGTTAGTCCCAAAAATAATATAAAAGTGTAAAATAAAGCCCGTTATCATCCAAAACAGATAATACAATAGCATGGAACAATCAAAAATTATAGATACGTTGTAGACGTATCAAGCATCCCCAAGCTTAATTCCTACTCGTCCTCGAGTTGGTAAATGATAAAAACAGAATTTTTGATGTGGAATGCTTCCTAACATATTTCTCAATGTAATTTTCTTTATTGTGTCATGAATGTTCAGATCCGAAAGATTCAAGATAAAAGTTTAATATTGACATAAAAATAATAATACTTCAAGCATACTCACTAAGAAATCGTGTCTTCTCAAAATAACATGGCCAAAGAAAGTTCATACCTACAAAATCATATAGTTTGGTGATGCTCCATTTTCGTCACACAAGAATGCTCTCATCATGCACAACCCCGATGACAAGCCAAGCAATTGTTGCATACTTTAGTAATCTCAAAAAAAATTCAACTTTCACGCAATACATGAGCGTGAGCCATGGATATAGCACTATGGGTGGAATAGAATATAATGAAGGGGGTTATGTGGAGAAGACAGGAAAGGAGAAAGTCTCACATTGACACGGCTAATCAATGGGCTAGGGAGATGCCCATCAATTGATGTCAATGCAAGGAGTAGGGATTGCCATGCAACGGATGCACTAGAGCTATAAATGTATGAAAGCTCAACAAAAGAAACTAAGTGGGTGTGCATCCAACTTGCTTGCTCACGAAGACCTAGGGCACATGAGGAGGCCCATTGTTGGAATATACAAGCCAAGTTCTATAATGAAAAATTCCCACTAGTATATGAAAATGACAAAACAAGAGACTCTCTATCATAAAGATCATGGTGCTACTTTGAAGCACAAGTGTGGAAAAAGGATAGTAGCATTGCCCCCTTTTTATATTTTTTTTGGGCCTTCTCTCTTTTTTTTATTTGTCCTTCCTTTTTTTATGGGGCAATGCTCTATTAATGATGATCATCACACTTCTATTTATTTACAACTCAATGATTACAACTCGATACTAGAACAATATATGACTCTATATGAATGCCTCCGGCGGTGTATCGGGATGTGCAATCACTCATGAGTGACATGTATGAAAGAATTATCAACGGTGGCTTTGCCACAAATACGATGTCCACTACATGATCATGCAAGGCAATACGACAATGATGATGTGTGTCATAATAAACGGAACGGTGGAAAGTTGCATGGCAATATATCTCGGAATGGCTATGTAAATGCCATAATAGGTAGGTATGGTGGCTGTTTTGAGGAAGATATAAGGAGGTTTATGTGTGATAGAGCATATCGTATCACGGGGTTTGGATGCACCGCCGAAGTTTGCACCAACTCTCAAGGTGGGAAAGGGCAATGCATGGTACCGAGGAGGCTAGCAATGATGGAAGGGTGAGAGTGCGTATAATCCATGGACTCAACATTAGTCCTAAAGAACTCACATACTTATTGCAAAAATCTACAAGTCATCAAAAACCAAGTATTACGTGCATGCTCCTGGGGGGTAGATTCGTAGGAAAAGACCATCGCTCATCCCCGGCCGCCACTCATAAGGAAGACAAGCAAATAACACCTCATGTTTCAAATTTGTTACACAATGTTTACCATACGTGCATGCTACGGGACTTGCAAACTTCAACACAAGTATTCCTCAAATTCACAACTACTCAACTAGCACAACTTTGATATCACTATCTCCATATCTCAAAACAATCATCAAGTATCAAACTTCTCTTAGTATTCAATGCACCTATATGAAAGATTTTATTATGCATAAAAGCAAATTGCCATGTTGTTCTAAAGGACTCTCAAAATAATATAAGTGAGGCATGAGAGATCAATTATTTCTATAAAATAAAACCACCATTGTGCTCTAAAAGATATGAGTGAAGCACTAGAGCAAAAACTATATAGCTCAAAAGATATAAGTGAAGCACATAGAGTATTCTAATAAATTCCAATTCATGTGTGTCTCTCTCAAAAGGTGCGTACAACAAGGATGATTGTGGTAAACTAAAAATAGAAGACTCAAATCATACAAGACGCTCCAAGCAAAACACATATCATGTGGCAAATAAAAATATAGCTTCAAGTAAAGTTACCGATGAACAAAGACAAAAGAGGGGATGCCTTTCGGAGCATCCCCAAGCTTAGGCTTTTTGGTGTCCTTAGATTTACCTTGGGGTGCCTTGGGCATCCCCAAGATTAGGCTCTTGCCACTCCTTGTTCCATAATCCATCAAATCTTTACCCAAAACTTGAAAACTTCACAACACAAACCTTAACAAAAAATCTCGTGAGCTCCGTTAGCGAAAGAAAACAAAACACCACTTCAAGGTACTATGAACTCATTATTTATTTATATTTGTGTTAAACCTATTGTATTCCAACTTTTCTATGGTTTATAAACTATATTACTAGCCATAGATTCATCAAAATAAGCAAACAACACACGAAAAACAGAATCTGTCAAAAACAGAACAGTCTGTAGTAATTTGTAACTAACGCAAACTTATGGAACCCCAAAAATTCTAAAATAAATTGCTGGACGTGAGGAATTTATCTATTAATCATCTTCAAAAGAATTAACTAAATATTACTCTCCAATAAAAAATGGCAGCAATTCTCGTGAGCGCTAAAGTTTCTATTTTTTACAGCAAGATTAAAAAGACTTTCCCCAAGTCTTCCCAATGGTTCTACTTGGCACAAACACTAATTAAACACAAAATACACAACCAAAACAGAGGCTAGATAAATTATTTATTACTAAATAGGAAGAAAAATCGAGGAACAAAAATAAAATTGGGTTGCCTCCCAACAAGCGCTATCGTTTAACGCCCCTAGCTAGGCATAAAAGCGAAGATCGATCTAGGTATTTCCATCTTTGGTAGGCAATCCATAAGTGGATCTCATAATAGATTCATAAGTTAATTTAATTTTCTTTCTAGGAAAGTGTTCCATGCCTTTCCTTAAGGGAAATTGGAATCTAATATTCCCTTCCTTCATATCAATAATTGCACTAATCGTTCTAAGGAAAGGTCTACCAAGAACAATAGGACATGAAGGATTGCAATCTATATCAAGAACAAAGAAATCTACGGGCACATAATTCCTATTTGCAACAATAAGAACATCATTAATATTTCCCATTGGTTTCTTAATAGTGGAATCCGCAAGGTGCAAGTTTAAAGAACAATCATCAAATTCACGGAAACCTAGCAAATCACACAAAGTTTTTGGGATCGTTTGAAACACTAGCACCCAAATCACACAAAGCATAGCATTCATGATCTTTAATTTTAATTGTAGGTTCCCACTCATAATAGAGTTTTCTAGGGATAGAAACTTCCAACTCAAGTTTTTCTTCATAAGATTGCATCAAAGCATCAACGATATGTTTAGTAAAAGCTTTATTTTGACTATAAGCATGAGGAGAATTTAGCATGGATTGCAACAAGGAAATACAATCTATCAAAGAGCAATTATCATAATTAAATTCCTTGAAATCCAAGATAGTGGGTTCGTTGCTATCTAAAGTTTTGACCTCTTCAATCCCACTTTTACCAATTTTTGCATCAAGATCTAAAAACTCTGAATTTTTGGGATGCCTTCTAACTAAAGTTGATTCATCTCCAGTCCCATCATTATCAAGATTCATATTGCAAAATAAGGATTTAATAGGGGACACATCAATCACTTTTAGATCTTCATCCTTATTATCATGAAAACTATAAGAACATGTTTTTATGAAGCAATCTTTTTTAGCATGCATCCTAGTGGTTCTTTCTTTGCACTCATCAATGGAAATTATCATGGTTTTGAGAGACTCATTGATAGAATGCTTAGGTGGAATAGATCTAAGTTTCAAAGAATCAACATCAAGAGAAATTCTATCCATGTTCCTACCAATTCACCAATCTTAAGCAATTTTTCTTCAATCAAAGCATTGAAACTCTTTTGCGAACCAATAAATTCTTTAATACTAGATTCAAATCAGAGGGCATATTATTGTGATTTCCATAAGAATTGTTGTAGGAATAACCATAATTATTAGAGGAATTACTAGGAAATGGCCTAGAATTAAAATTACCTCTATACACGTTGTTACCAAAATTGTTCCTACCAACAAAATTCACATCCATGGATTCATTATTATTCTCAATCAAAGTAGACAAAGGCATATCATTAGGATCAGTAGGAGCACTCTTATTAGACAAAAATTTCATAAGTTCATCCATCTTTCCACTCAAAACATTAATCTCTTCAATTGCATGCACCTTTTTACTAGTAGATCTTTCAGTGTGCCATTGAGAATAATTAACCATAATATTATCTAGGAGTTTGGTAGCTACTCCTAAAGTGGTTTCCATAAAAGTGCCTCCCGTGGCCGAATCTAAACGATTTCTAGAGGCAAAATTCAATCTGGCATAAAAATTTTGTATAATCATCCATAAATTCAAACCATGCATAGGGAAATTACGTATCACTAATTTCATCCTCTCCCAAGATTATGCAACATGCTCATGATCAAGTTGCTTAAAATTCATAATATCGTTTCTAAGAGAGATGATCTTAGTGGGAGGAAAATACTTAGAGATAAAAGCATCTCTGCACTTATTCCATGAATCAATATTATTTTTAGGCAAAGAGAAAAACCAAGATTTAGCACGATCTCTAAGCGAAAACGGAGATAGCTTAAGTTTAACAATATCACTATCCACATCTTTCTTCTTTTGCATATCACACAAATCAACAAAGTTGTTTAGATGGGTATCGGCATCTTCACTAGGAAGGCCAGAAAACGTATCTTTCATGACAAGATTCAGCAAAGCAGTATTCATTTCACAAGATTCGGCATCGGTAAGAGGAGCAATCGGAGTGCTAATAAAATCATTATTGTTGGTATTGGCAAAGTCACACAATTTAGTATTATCTTGAGCCATCGTGACAAGCAAGCAATCCAACACACAAGCAAACAAGCGAAGAAGCAAAAGAGGCAAATTGAAAAAGAGAAGGGGAACAGAAAAACAGGATGAATAAAATGGCAAGGGTGAAGTGGGGGAGAGGAAAACGAGAGGCAAATGGCAAATAATGTAATGCGAAGGATAAGAGTTGTCATGGATACTTGGTATGTCTTGACTTGGCGTAGATCTCCCCGGCAAGGGCGCCAGAAATCCTTCTTGCTACCTCTTGAGCACTGCATTGGTTTTACCTTGAAGAGGAAAGGGTGATGCAGCAAAGTAGCATAAGTATTTCCCTTGGTTGTTGAGAACCAAGGTATCAATCCAGTACGAAACCATGCGCGAGTCACCTCGTACCTACACAAACAAATAAGAACCTCACAACCAACACGATAAAGGGGTTGTCAATCCCTTCACGGCCACTTGCAAGAGTGAGATCTGATAAAGATAATAATAATAAGATAAATATTTTTGGTATTTTTATGATATAGATTGAAAGTAAAGATTGCAAAATAAAATATATTGGAAACTTGTATGATGGATAATAGACCCGTGGGCAATTGCGAATGATTAATTTCATCCTCTCCCAAGATTGTGCCACATGCTCATGATCTAGTTGCTTAAAGTTCATAATATTGTTTCTAAGAGAGATGATCTTACCGGGAGGAAAATACTTAGAGATAAAAGCAACTTTGCCCTTATTCCAAGAATCAATACTATTTTTAGGCAAAGAAGAAAAACCAAGTTTTAGCACGATCTCTAAGCAAAAATGGGAATAGCTTCAATTTAACAATATCATTATCCACATCTTTATTCTTTTACGTATCACATAAATCAACAAAGCTGTTTAGATGGGTAGTGGCATCTTCACTAGGAAGGCCAGAAAGTGGATCTTTCATGACAAGATTCAGCAAAGCAGTATTAATTTCACAAGATTCAGCATCGGTAAGGGGAGCAATCGGAGTGCTAATAAAATCATTATTGTTGGTATTGGAAAAATCACACAATTTAGTATTATCTTGAGCCATCGTAACAAACAATCCAACACACAAGCACACAAAAAGCGAGTGAAAAAGAGACGAACGGAAAAGAGGGCGAATAAAATGGCAAGGGTGAAGTGGGGGAGAGGAAAATGAGAGGCAAATGGGAAATAATGTAATGCGAGGGATAAGAGTTTGTGATGGTACTTGGTATGTCTTGACTTGTGCGTAGATATCCCTGGCAACGGCGCCAGAAATCCTTCTTTCTACCTCTTGGGCACTGCATTGGTTTTCCCTTGAAGAGGAAAGGGTGATGCAGCAAAGTAGCATAAGTATTTCCCTTAGTTTTTGAGAACCACAATATCAATCCAGTAGGAGACTACACGCAAGTCACCTCGCACCTGCACAAACAAATAAGAATCTCGCAACCAACGTGATAAAGGGGTTGTCAATCCCTTCACAGTCACTTACGAGAGTGAGATCTGATAGATATAATAAGATAAATATTTTTGGTATTTTTATGATATAGATTGCAAAATAAAATAGATTGGATACTTATATGATTAAAGATAGGCCCGGGGCCATAGGTTTCACTAGTGGCTTCTCTCAAGATAGCATAAGTATTACGGTGAGTGAACAAATTACTATCGAGCAATTGATAGAAAAGCGAATAATTATGAGAATACTAGGTATGATCATGTATATAGGCATCACATCCGTGACAAGTAGACCGACTCCTGCCTGCATCTACTACTATTACTCCACACATCGACCGCTATCCAGCATGCATCTAGAGTATTAAGTTCATAAGAAGAGAGTAACGCCTTAAGCAAGATGACATGATGTAGAGGGATAAACTCATGCAATAGGATATAAACCCCATCTTTTTATCCTCGATGGCAACAATACAATACGTGTCGTTTCCCTTTCTGTCACTGGGATCGAGCACCGCAAGATTGAACCCAAAGCTAAGCACTTCTCCCATTGCAAGAAAGATCAATCTAGTAGGCCAAACCAAACTGATAATTCAAAGAGACTTGCAAAGATAAACCAATCATACATAAAAGAAATCAGAGAAGATTCAAATATTGTTCATAGATAAACTTGATCATAAACCCACAATTCATCGGATCTCGACAAACACACCGCAAAAGAAGATTACATTGAATACATCTCCAAGAGAATCAAGGAGAACTTTGTATTGAGATCCAAAGGGAGAGAAGAAGCCATCTAGCTACTAGCTATGGACCCGAAGGTCTGAGGTAAAATACTCACACATCATCGGAGGGGCCATGGAGTTGATGTAGAGGCCCTCCGTGATCAATGCCCCCTCCGGCGAAGTTCCGGAAAAGGCCCCAAGATGGGATCTCTTGGGTACAGAAGGTTGCGGCGGTGGAAATAGGGTTTCGTGGTGCTCCTGGATGTTTGCAGGGTATATGAATATATATATATATATATATGGAAGGAAGAAGTAGGTCGGTGGAGCAACGAGGGGCCCACGAGGGTGGAGGGCACGCCCCCTGCCTAGTGACCTCCTCAATTGTTTCTTGACGTCCACTCCAAGTCCCCTAGATCACGTTTGTTCCAAAAATCACGCTCCCGAAGGTTTCATTCCGTTTGGACTCCGTTTGATATTCCTTTTCTGTGAAACACTGAAATAGGCAAAAAACAGCAATTTGGGCTGGGCCTCCGGTTAATAGGTTAGTCCAAAAAATAATATAAAAGTGTAAAATAAAGCCCGTTATCATCCAAAACAGATAATATAATAGCATGGAACAATCAAAAATTATAGATACGTTGGAGACGTATCACACTCCTCCCAAACTTTTTGTGGCAGGTGCCAAATATTGTAACGTATTTATTTGGCCAAGTCCCACATTTTATAGAACTCCTTTTGGCAGCTCAAATATTGCATTGCATTTTTCTGTAAAAAGAAAAGAACAAAAGAAAGGAAAAAGGGAAAAAGAGAAAGGCCCCCTACCCCCTGGGCCTAATCCACCCAAGCCGGCCCATCCAGCCCACTCCCTGCGCCGGACACCTCCCTCTCCCTGTTCCTCTGTCCTGGGTCGCTACAGGCTCCGTCCCCGCCGGACCCGCCTCGCCGGCGATGCCCCGGCAGGGATAAGGACACCACGGCCCCCTCTCGGCCTCGTCAGCCCCACTTCCCCCCTCCGCGCAAATATTTTCCCCTTTCCCTCATGCGCTCGCTCCTCCCGAGCGCCACCGTCGCCGTGCGCCGATCGATCCCGCATCCACCGGGCCCCTCCTGCCTCGCCGGTCTGTCCTGGAGCTCCAGCGCCGTCATCTTCTTTGTCTGGTGCCACTGGACCATGCTGGGGGCCGCCGGAGCGCCCGCCTCGACTCCTTCTTCCTCCTCTGCTCCGCCGTCGCCGTGCTGCATCGCCACCGCGGCCACCGCCACCACCTCGCCTCGCCACCATGCCCAACATCTTCGTTGCCATCTTCCACGTCGCCTGACGCCTTCCGTTGGAGCCGGGGTGCTCTACAGCGCTGGATCCCCTTCATCATCTTCCTTGGGTCACCGCCATCTCCTTCGACTCCGGCCACCACCCTGCTGCTACTAAGCTACCACCGGGCCATTGTGCGCCTCCCCGGTGAGATCACGCCCCTCCTCCCCTTCCCCGTGTGCCCGCGCTCCCTCTAACTCGCCTTGTCGACGAAGCCAACTTCGGCCGCCGTCTTCGCTAGTCGTTGTCGTTGCTACAACCCTGGTCCGGCCCAGACACCACCACGATTCGATGCGCCTGGTCGCCCTCGACTGAACGCGCCCCCCCCCCACGCGTCCTGCCTTGCCCGTAGCGTCATCCCCGACGAGACCCGCAGCTGTGCGCCGCCCCGTCCCCCTCCGCCGCCGCCCGCACATCCCAGCGGCCCGCCGCGCCCACATCGGCTGCCCGCCGGTGCCCCGCTGCCCTGCGACGCCTGCTTCGCCTTGTCGTTACCACGCGCATGACCTCGCTCGCCCTGCCCAAGCACCGCCGCGCGCGCCTGCGTGCTTCCCCACTGCGTTCTGCTCTGGCCTGCGCGCAGCACGCCCCGCATGCCTTGATATGACGCGCTCGTCGCGTGCAACGGCGGCCCAGTCCCGCGCCGTGCGTGCACGCGCCCTCCCTCCCACGCGTCCTCGCCACCAGGGCTCGCCTGTTGCTGCACTACAACCCGTCACCGCGCAACGCGCCTGCGGCCCTGCCGCGCCGCCCGCTGCCGAGAGCCGCGCCGCCTCTAGCTACCCGCACCGCTCCTCCCGCACCGACCCATGCCCCGCTGGTCGCCGGTGCCCCGTCGCCCTCTCCCCGGGTGGCCTGGGCGGGCACCCTAACGGGCGGCTCCCATGCCCGGCAACCGCGTGACCACGCCCGCCCCACTAAGGCCTGGGCCACTGACCAAGGGGCCCCATGCCCCTGTGTAAAAAAGGTTAAAAGTGAATATAAAAATTATCTGTTAATTAGTCAATTAATTAAATAGTAAATTAACTAACTTAATTAACCTCGCTTAGTTAGCCTAATGAACTAGTTTAGTTAATTTAAATCTGTTAATTAGTTAGGTCAATTACAAACGGGCCCCACTGCCCTGTTTGACGAGTCAATGGTTAGTGTTGACCGCTGACGTCATGTTGGTGCAATAACCCCATTTTAGATCTAATAATAATTTCAGGAATTGTTTTAAACTTCAAAATTTAATAGAAAATAAACCGTAGCTCGGATCGAAAAACTTTATATATGAAAGTTGCTCAGAATGACGAGACGAATGTTAGGACCCCGATTCCAAGTCACATCGATCTAGCCGGTAACACCTCATATCACTTTGCGGCCTCACGCACGGTATCCCCACGGGTGTCGCCTTACCATGGCTCGGGGCCATTTGCGCCTTTTGGCTCACGTATATGATAGTGTCGCTAGCATCCATATGATAGAGAACCCGGGCCGACATGGCTAATCGTGAACCCAAAGCGGCACAGACCTATGGGGACAGACATACATGAATCACATCGAGCATGTCGGTCAACAGCGTGTGAATCCGGGCTGTAGCACTGGGCTAACAGGACTCCGGGGAACCCGGGCTGTAGCAGGCTAGGCAGGACTCCGGATGTCACCGCATGACATTTCCCTGAAGGGACAGACATAGGAACGAAGTGAAACACATGCCGGCCAGTCAAGTGTCCTAAGCAGTAGTGCTGGGCTAGCAGGACTCCAGTGAACCGGGCTATAGCGGACTACTATGGCTCAAGGAGCACTACACTACATTTCCCCATAAGAGAGGCTGCCAAGGATAAACAACTAGATTCTCGGATCCCACACATACCAAGCATTTCAATCATACACACAATATGCTCGATATGTGCAAATACAACATGGCATCACAACAAAACTCTACAACTCAAGTACTTTATTTAAAGGCTCCGGAGAGCCATACATAACATGTTCATACAGGTAGGGGTCACAAGACCCGACACTCAAGTCATACAAGCATACAAGCACATGCGGAAGCAAATAAGTCTGGGTACAAACACTAGAAAGAAAGAAGGCTTGTCGAAGCCTGTCTATCTACACAGGTCCCTCCATGGCCAGAATCACCACCTGGGTGGCAAGTTACTCATCGACGTCGAGGTCTATGTAAAACCCATCGGAGGGGGCGATGTTGTCGTCTGAAAATAGTAATTAAAGCAACATGAGTACAAAGGTACTCAGCAAGTCTTACAATAGATCCTACTATACATGCTTATTCTCAAGAAGGTAGTGGAGTTATTGCAGCAAGCCAGCTTTGACTCTTGGCTAAGCTATCCTACGAGACACCACTGTAAAATAGTTTTCGCACACGAGTCCACTAATCACCAACACAATACTCCACCGGGGATCCTCCCTCGTCATCCTACGAGAGGGCCATCCTCGTTACTCACACTTATCTTGAATCTTTTAGTGGTAACCATTAACTTGTCTATGAACTGTATAGGCAACCAAGTAGTCCTTTACCGCAGACGCGGCTATTCGAATAGATGATGTTAACCCTGCAGGGGTGTACTTCTTCATACACGCTCTCACCACTTATCGCCGTTTACACGACATGTACTCGGCAACCTTCAAGCGGAAGCCCAACGAGGGTGTCGGCCACGGCCTACCTAAACACTCAAGTCTCTAGTCCAGGTTTATCGCCTATCCAGGTTCCATCCGCAGGGAGTCCGGCCGAGGTTTCCACATACGGCCCCGAACGATGTGAACAGGGTTCCCGAGACACCAAACGGGTGACTCGGTACACCGTGCCACGGTGTATCTACCGCATCATAGCCCACCCCTAGGGTCAGCGCTACGCACGGCCGCCAACACATAACCTACAAACACCAGAAACTAGTTGCAACTCCTGGACAGAGTACTAGGGTGATTAAGAAGCCGAGAGGGTCCATTGGTTTCGGGCCCAATGTATGGTAGTAACTGATTCTTGAATCACACATACAGATCTCAGTTCTGAGGGACGGCCTCAATGAAACAACCCACCATGTACTCCTACATGGCCTCTCATTGATACCTTTACCAAATCATGTTCAACACATCCCTCACATTACCGACGTAATCATTTCACTCTAGCCCATCACCCAGATGAACCAGACCTGACACAACTCTAAGCATAGCAGGCATAGCAAGGTAGGAAACACATTCAAGGCTCAATCAACTCCTACACATGCTAGTGGGTTTCATCTAGTTACTGTGGTAATGACAGGTCATGCAGCGGATAAGGGTTCAACTACCGCAGCACACAGCAGTTTGAAACGTTGTTGTCTTAATGCAGTAAATGAGAGCAGAAGCGAGAATATGGGATTGTATCGATATGATCAATGGGGATGCTTACCTGATGGAGTAGTAGTAGGGTACTGCCCTTCAGCTGGATAGTCGGAAATATCCTCGGAGGCAGAACCTACCACGAAAGACACCACAGAATACAATCATCACATGGAAATATGCAACAATATGATGCATGCTATGACATGGCAATATGAGGTGTCCTGCCTAATGCAATGTGAAACAAGTTGGTTTGGGTGCATTTGAATCAAAGATTCAAATGGAAGCTTATGTTCTTAAGCATTATAAGTGTATTAGCTTGTTACACCTAAACAGCAAGGTTAAAGTGTTTTGTCATGGATGAACCCACTATAGGAAAGATTGAATTTTTCTGATCAAATTTCATATATAATTCTTTGCATTTGGAGTTACGGATTAAAAGTTTTGAATTTTTGAAGTTTGTAATATTTTCTGGAATTTCCTGTATAAGAATAAATCCAGTAAATGATTTATTGCGTCAGCATTGCGCCAGAGTGGCGTCAGGGGTCAACAGGGCCGGTCCAGGTCAAACCTGACCAGTGGGACCCGCGTCTCAGTAGTTAATTAACTAACTAATTTTTGATTAGTGCTAATCTAAGTTAATTAGCAGGGCGGTCCCATGTGTCATAGACTCAGGGGAGGTCAACCTGGGCCCACACAAGGTCAAACAGGGTCAAACTCGCCGGCGTTTAGCCGCCGGCGAGGCCAGACGTGGCGGGGCAGTGCGGGTTTTGCACTCTGGCGACCAAATGGACGGCGGAGACCATCTACGTGATGCGGGGAGTGAGCCGCGTCGAGTGGTGGCAATGGGTGGAGCAGGGGTGGCCGAAAACGTCGCCAGCGACGAGCGTTGCGGCTGCCGGAGTTTGGGCGAGGTCGAACTAGTCGCTAGGAGGCACGGCGAGGAGCATGCGGGGTGCTACGGGCTCCTACGAGTGCGTTGAAGACGATGGTGTGCTCGGTTGCGAGCCAACGTGGCTGTGGCCACGACGGTGACGTGCGGTGGCGGCGGTGGGTCCGGCCGAGCTTGGTGCGGTCGCTGCGGTGCTCGAGAAGGTAAATGGAGAGGATGGGGAGGTGGCTGAGCTCACGGGGGTCACGTCGAGGCAGTCGGCGAGGTCGGGGACGAGCTGATGCGGCGGGGACGGCGAAGGGGATCTCTGGTGGCCGGAGTTGGGGAAGACGGGGCCGGGGCGATTCCAGAGCGGGCGAGCGCTCGGGGCTCGGCCTGCTCGAAGTAGTCGACGACGGCGGAGCTCGTGGACACAATGTCGCGGCAGGAGGACGGCGGAGGGCGCGGCTACGATGACGGTGCGGTGGCAGGGGCGTCGGCCATGGTGGGGAACGGGCGAGGGAGAGGTGTTGGGGGCGAATGGAGGGGTCCAGGGGGTCGGGGCGACGACGTGGAGGTTGTCCAGACGTCCAGGGGTGCGGGCGGCAAGCAGGTGGCGCCATGGCGAGCTCAGGCATGCCGGCGTCACCTCCCTGCCTGCCTGGCGGGGACGAAGCAGCTGGCTGGCGCGGGCCAGCACAGTGCTGGGCCGCTAGGTGGGCCGGCTGGTGACTTGCTAGGTTAGTTCCTTTCTCTCTCTTTTTTCTGTTTTATTATTTATTCTGTTTTGTGTTTTGAAATTGTAAAAATACTATTTCATTTAGGAAAACCCTGAAAATATTCAGAGGCACATTTGAAAATATTCTCAACAGCCTAAAATTACTTTCAGGATTATTTGGGCATTTTAAAATATTTATAGGTTTTAAATTGCCCAAATGCAATTAGTAATGAATTAATCCAATGACCTTATGATGTCCTAGAAAAATGTGCACCATTTTTGTCAAAGGTTTTAACCCAAAACAAAAAGGGTGGACTTTTTAGAAGGGCATTTCAGGTTCATTGAAAAAAGTTTTTAGTAAACCCTAGTTGTTCTAGGGGGTGCTGGGGGTTCTGTCATCCCCATTTCAGTTTTCTGGGAAATTAAACATGATGCAACACTCTAATGCATGAACTAGCTAGGGTGTGACAACTCACCCCCACTCAAAAGAATCTCGTCCCGAGATTTAGGATCCGTTGGGAAGAAGGTGGGGTACTCGAGTCGAAGACGATCCTCCCTTTCCCAAGTGGCTTCCTTTTCGGAATGGTGTGACCATTGAACCTTGAGAAACTTGATGTTATGATGTCGAGTGGTACGCTCGGCTTGATCAAGGATACGAACGCGATATTCCCGATAAGTGAGATTATCTTGTAGATCAAGCGTTTCGTGGCCCACTCCACAGATAGGATACGCGAAGCAACGCCTGAGTTGAGAAACGTGGAAGACATCATGAACTCTGGAAAGATGCGGAGGTAGTTCCAATTGGTAGGCAACTTCCCCTCGTTTGGCAAGAATGCGAAAGGGTCCAATGTAACGAGGAGCCAATTTGCCTTTGATACCGAAACGATGGGTTCCCTTTAACGGAGTAACCCGAAGGTAAGCCTTCTTGCCGACTTCATAAGTCATGAGCTTATGTTTATGGTCATATTGGCTCTTTTGACGAGATTGGGCTGTTTTCAATTTCTCACGAATAACGCGAACCTGCTCTTCTGCTTCCTGAATCATATCTGGGGCAAAGAGTTGTCTTTCCCCGGTTTCTGACTAGTTAAGAGGCGTTCGACATTTTCGTCCATAGAGAACTTCGAAAGGAGCTTTGCTCAAGCTAGCTTGATAACTATTGTTATAAGCAAACTCCGCGAATGGAAGGCATTTCTCCCAATCCATTCCGAACTAGATGACAGAAGCTCGGAGCATGTCTTCCAGAATTTGATTTACTCGCTCTACCTGACCACTTGATTGGGGGTGGAAGGCGGTGCTAAAAGAGAGATGAGTTCCCATAGCATTTTGGAAACTTTCCCAAAATCGAGAGGTGAAGAGACTTCCACGGTCTGAGTTAATTTCCAATGGGACACCATGAAGAGACACTATTTGGGAGATGTATAGGTCAGCTAACTGGCTAGCGGTGATACTCTCACGAACAGGTGGGAAATGGGCTACTTTGGAAAGACGATCGATCACGACGAAGATAGCATTATTCCCTCTCTTGGTCCTGGGAAACCTAGTAATGAAATCCATACTGATTTTATCCCATTTCCATTCGGGAATAGCCAAAGGTTGAAGGGTGCCAGCAGGCCGTTGATTCTCTGCTTTAACACGACGATAGACGTCGCAACTAGCAATGTATTGAGCAATTTCTCTCTTCATCCTAGTCCACCAAAACCTCTGGCATAGGTCTTGATACATTTTAGTACTACCGAGATGAATGGCGAGAGGGGATTCATGAGCTTCCTTAAGGATCAGCCGCCTCAGGTTTCGTGCTTTGGGAACCACTAAGCGGTTTCCAAAGTATATGACACCTTGACCATCAACGGAGAAACAATTCGCGACTCCTTTCTTAATGTTTCTCTTAATACGGGAGATTCCCGGATCTACCTTCTATGCCTTGATGATCTGATCCGTAAGGGTAGGTTTCGCCACCAGGGTGGATAGGAATCCTTGAGGAACAATGTGAAGGTTAAGCTTACGAAATTCCTCGTGGAGAAGTGGTTGACTTTGTTGTAACATCAGGTTGTTACAATAAGATTTACGACTTAGCGCATCAGCCATGACATTGGCTTTGCCCGGGGTGTAAGTTATTCCTAAGTCATAATCCGAGATCAACTCGACCCAACGTCTTTGCCTGAGATTCAAATCCGGTTGGGTGAAGATATATTTCAGACTTTGGTGATCAATGAAGATCTCGCAACGATTACCGAGAAGGTAATGTCGCCATGTTTTAAGTGCATGGACTACAGCTGCAAGCTCTATATCATGTGTGGGATAGTTTTCCTCATGGAGGTGTAATTTCCATGAAGCATAGGCAAGTACCTAACGATCTTGCATGAGTATGCAACCTAGTCCTTGTCGTGAGGCGTCGCAATAGATAATAAAGTCCTTGGAGAAATTAGGTGGTACCAGTATGGGAGCAGTTGTCAGGCGTCTTTTCAATTCCTGAAAGCTGAACTCGCACTGTGGGGTCCACTCGAACTTTTTATCTTTCTTGAGAAGTTCAGTTAGAGGTTTAGCAACCTTGGAGAAATTCTCGACGAAGCGGTGGCAATAGCTCGCTAAGCCAAGGAAGCTCCGAACTTGCTTGACCATCTCAGGTGGAGTCCAATCAAGGACGGCTTGAACTCGCTCGGGATTGACAGCAATACCCTTACCAGAGATTACATGGCCTAGATAGGTCACTTCTGGCAACCAAAATTCACACTTGGAGAATTTGGTATAAAGGCGATGCTCTCGAAGTTTCGTCAATACCAGCCTTAGATGTTCGGCATGTTCTTCCTCGCTCTTGGAGTAGATGAGTATATCATCGAGGTATACTACGACGAATTTATCCAAATACTCCATGAAGACCGAGTTCATTAACCGAGAGAAGGTGGCTGGGGCATTGGTTAAATCGAAGGACATAACGGTGTACTCGTATTGGCCATAGCGAGTAACAAAGGCCGTTTTGGGAATGTCCCCGTTTTTTATTTTGATTTGATGGTAGCCCAACCTCAAATCCATCTTGGGAAGGACTGAGGATCCAGCGAGTTGATCATACAGATCGTTGATCCTGGGAAGCGGATACTTGTTCTTGATAGCGACCAAGTTCACAGGTCGGTAATCTACAACCATCCGATCCGTTCCATCCTTCTTCTTAACGAAGAGGACGGGGCAAGCCCAAGGAGAGGAACTAGGACGGATGAAACCCTTTTTCAAGGACTCATCGAG
This sequence comes from Triticum urartu, assembly GCF_056163025.1. Lineage (NCBI taxonomy): Eukaryota > Viridiplantae > Streptophyta > Magnoliopsida > Poales > Poaceae > Triticum > Triticum urartu. The sequence continues at coordinate 300,842,782 of NC_141877.1, forward strand.
TTGGTTCTTAAGCTCGGCTAGTTCTAAGGGTGCCATCTTATAGGGTCTTCTAGAAATTGGGACGGTTCCTGGAACAAGGTCTATCACGAACTCGACATCCCTGTCAGGTGGAACACCTGGCAGTTCTTCTGGAAAGACATCCAGGAAGTCCCGGACTACCGGAATATCTTCAAGGTCTGGAAGGGGGTTGGCATTTAGGGAGTAAAGCTGGCGCTTGGCCACTCGAGTTAAGACATTGACTATCTTGCCCGATGGGTGAGTAAGTTGAACAGTTCTAGTAGAACAATCAATCTTAGCATAATGGGCTAACATCCAGTCCATACCCAAGATGATGTTTATGTCCGAGGACTTGAGAGATATTAAAGATGCAAGGAAGACAAGTCTATCGACAAGAATTTCATTCCCATGGCTTACTCTAGAAGTTTGCCATTTGGAACCCGGAGTTTGAATTACCATGGAAGTGGGCATGTCACAGAATGTCGTGTTATGCAATCGAGCATAGCTCTTAGATATGAATGAATGAGATGCTCCAGTATCGAAAAGAACAGATGCCAGATGGCAATTAACAAGGAGCGTACCAAGGACGACGTTAGGATCATCATGAGCCTCCTCAGCTGAGACATAGTTGACATGGCCACGTGTAGTGGTGGCTGGCTTGGCGTAGAATGTCTTTCCCGCTGGCTTACCACGGCCAACAGACTTTCCAGACTGGTTGGGGTTGTTGTTCTGGGGACACTCTCAACTGTAGTGACCCGGCTCTCCACACTTGAAACATGTCACAACATTGGGGCGTGGAGCAGCACTAGCAGGGGGGCCACCATAGGGTTTAGGGGGTGCAAACTGTTGGTTGGGGCGAGGCGCCTCAAAGGATGGCCTCGGAATGAACCTGGGTGGCAGCGCTGTGCTTGGAATCCACAGCCGGCACTTCTGAGATCCAGAGCCGGATGAAGAACCAAAATCATGAGAGTGCTTGCGTGAAGCATCATAGTCAGACTGCCCTGTCTCAGCACTGATGGCTTTATTGACCAACTTCTGAAAGGAGGTGCACTCGTGCAGACGAAGATCACGGCGAAGCTCAGGGCTAAGTCCCTTGCGGAACCTTGCCTGCTTCTTAGCGTCGGTGGATACCTCTTCAGGAGCATAACGTGCCAGATTTCCAAACTCACGCCTATAAGCATCCACAGTCAGTCTGCCTTGGGTGAAATTACAGAACTCTTCCCTCTTACGATCCATGAGACCTTCCGGGATGTGATGCTCACGGAAAGCCTCACCGAATTCAGCCCAAGTAGTGATTTGGCCGACCGGGCGCATAGCCTCAAAGTTTTCCCACCAAAGGCTAGCAGGGCCTTCAAGGTGATAGGCAGCATAGGTAACCTTATCAGCTTCGGCTACGTTGGCAGAACGTAGCTTGTGGGTGATGCTGCGAAGCCAGTCATCCGCGTCGAGGGGCTCGATGGAATGATTAAACTTTGGTGGGTACAACTTGATAAAGTCATTGATTGACACCAAGTCATTTCGCTGATGGCGTGCAGTGTTCTGCTCAATCCGCTCCAGCAAGCGGTTAGTCTCACGCTTGTTTCTTTCTGCCTCCAGCATAACTTCGGCCGGAGAAGGCGGATAAAGCAGATTTTCACCCCTAGCTGCACTGGCTTCCCCCTGCTCCGGGGCAGCAGGGTTGCTGCAGGTGTTGACCATCCTAGGAAAAACAAGACAATGGTTTAGACAAGGATGGCACAATCTTGGCAAGGAAGTGCAGAATGTAATGGATAACATGGAATGCTGAGATGTTCATTGCACGACATGGTAATATAGAAACTGCCATATATATACCATTGGTCATACACATCGTACATAGTTTAGTACAAGCCCAGGCTAGAGTACAACTACAGTGAAAGACATTACATCTCATCGGAGGCATTCCAAGCTCCTATACATTATTTTTCTACACCTCCGGAGCGTGATACACCCCAAGTCGTATCCCACGGGTCACGCAGGACTATGGAGAATACAACTATTACAGTACTAGTGAAACTACTGCTAGCTCAGACGGCTCCGTAGTAATCCTCATAAAAATCACCACCAAAGCCTGGAAGCGGAACATGATCATCTGGGAACAGACGGTCCTGCGGAGCTTGCGGACCATAGGGACTCGGATGTGGCCTTGGTCCCACAAACGGTGGCAGACGGGGACCACGAGGAGGGGTGATGCATCCTACATCACGCCACTCCATACAATATGGCAATCCAGACCGCACAGGGTACAAGTCCCTCAGGTCCATGTATCCTGCCTGCACAGCAGGTGCAAACCGAGTCAAAGTGGCCCAGTGATCAGAACGAGAGTGGAAAAGCCCCATACGCAAGGCCCGATTTTTGCGGCCCTTATCCTCGAGCATCTCGGCGGTGGTGCGGAGTAGTGACTCCTCATGTGTAGAGTCATAGTACAAAGCCTGATAGTACCCCTGTGCTCTAGGGAGTGAGGCTGGCATGTAGCGGAAATCGGTGTTCTGAAGCAAGGCAGTCCTGGCTCGAATGATAGTCATCATTGAGTAAGCTGCATCCTACACAGACATCTCGATAGTAACCCCAAGCCCATAAGAGCAGTGGAGGGGTTCAGTGGCTCCAGGATAAGAGGGATATATCCTGACGGTACAAAGGTACTGGCTCTGGTTGAAGTCTCGGAACTTCTCCTCGACGGTATATTCTAGATACCATCGGTAGCCTGTCTCGACCATCACTCGAACCAACATGGCCGTGTGACCGGGTACATCGAGGCACCGGGTCAGACGAACCACTTGGTTCTGGGAACGGGTGGCCATCTGAAAGCACAGAATAATGCAAAGGCATTAGAATTTCCTAGGAGAAATCGGATAGCATAACGCCTGTAAATGCTCAGAAAAAGATTTGAGACATTCACAACATTTTGCAAAACCACTCAACAACATCATATCAAGGTCCTGGTTCAACTGACAACATACTAAAAGTAGTAGAAACTGTACTGAGGCTTGTAACAACAATCCTATAAGCTACTACAGATTAGTAACACGTGAACCTGACAGAGAGAAGAGAGCCTAGTCCTTAACCCATGTAGAATGAGAAGAGAATGACTCAGATCAGAGGGCATAAGGTAAAGGAGTAAAAGAGCCATACGTTCCCTCCCACAATCAATTCCCCTACATATAACTAAAGCATTTCTAGACTCGACATCGACCAGTTTGGCTCAATGAACCTACAGGCAGTCTGGCTCTGATGCCAACGCTGTCAGGACCCCGATTCCAAGTCACATCGATCTAGCCGGTAACACCTCATATCACTTTGCGGCCTCACGCATGGTATCCCCACGGGTGTCGCCTTACCATGGCCCGGGACCGTTTGCGCCTTTTAGCTCACGTATATGATAGTGTCGCTAGCATCCATATGACAGAGAACCCGGGCCGACATGGCTAGTCGTGAACCCAAAGCGGCACAGACCTATGGGGACAGGTATACATGAATCACATCGAGCATGTCGGTCAACCACGTGTGAATCCGGGCTGTAGCACTGGGCTAACAGGACTCCGGGGAACCCGGGCTGTAGCAGGCTAGGCAGGACTCCGGATGTCACCGCGTGACATTTCCCAGAAGGGACAGACATAGGAACGAAGTGAAACACATGCCGGCCAGTCAAGTGTCCTGAGCAGTAGTGTTGGGCTAGCAGGACTCCGGTGAACCGGGCTGTAGCGGACTACTATGGCTCAAGGAGCACTAGACTATATTTCCCCATAAGAGAGGCTGCCAAGGATAAACAACTAGATTGTCGGATCCCACACATACCAAGCATTTCAATCATACACACAATCTCGATATGTGCAAATACAACATGGCATCACAACAAAACTCTACAGCTCAAGTACTTTATTTAAAGGCTCCAGAGAGCCATACATAACATGTTCATACAGCTAGGGGTCACAAGACCCGACACTCAAGTCATACAAGCATACAAGCACATGCGGAAGCAAATAAGTCTGAGTACAGACACTAGAAAGAAAGAAGGCTTGTCGAACCCTGTCTATCTACATAGGTCCCTCCATGGCCAGAATCACCACCTGGGTGGCAAGTTACTCATCGACGTCGAGGTCTACGTAAAACCCATCGGAGGGGGCGGTGTTGTCGTCTGAAAACAGTAATTAAAGCAACATGAGTACAAAGGTACTCGGCAAGTCTTACAACAGATCCTACTATACATGCTTATTCTCAAGAAGGTAGTGGAGTTATTGCAGCAAGCCATCTTTGACTCTTGGCTAAGCTATCCTACGAGACACCACTGTAAAATAGTTTTCGCACACGAGTCCACTAATCACCAACACAATACTCCACCGGGGATCCTCCCTCGTCATCCTACGGGAGGGCCATCCTCGGTACTCACACTTATCTTGAATCTTTTAGTGGTAACCATTAACTTGTCTATGAACTGTACAGGCAACCAAGTAGTCCTTTACCGCGGACGCGGCTATTCGAATAGATGATGTTAACCCTGCAGGGGTGTACTTCTTCATACAAGCTCTCACCACTTATCGTCGTTTACACGACATGTACTCGGCAACCTTCAAGCGAAAGCCCAACGAGGGTGTCGGCCATGGCCTACCTAAACACTCAAGTCTCTAGTCCAGGTTTATCGCCTATCCAGGTTCCATCCGCAGGGAGTCCGGCTGAGGTTTCCACATACGGCCCCGAACGATGTGAACAGGGTTCCCGAGACACCAAACGGGTGACTCGATACACCGTGCCACAGTGTATCTACCACATCATAGCCCACCCCTAGGGTCAGCGCTATGCACGGGCGCCAACACATAACCTACAAACACCAGAAACTAGTTGCAACTCCTGGACAGAGTACTAGGGTGATTAAGAAGCCGAGAGGGTCCATTGGTTTCGGGACCAATGTATGGTAGTAACTGATTCTTGAATCACACGTACAGATCTCAGTTCTTAGGGACGGCCTCAATGAAACAACCCACCATGTACTCCTACATGGCCTTTCATCGATACCTTTACCAAATCATGTTCAACACATCCCTCACATTACCAACATAATCATTTCACTCTAGCCCATCACCTAGATGAACCAGACCTGACACAACTCTAAGCATAGCAGGCATAGCAAGGTAGGAAACACATTCAAGGCTCAATCAACTCCTACACATGCTAGTGGGTTTCATCTAGTTACTGTGGTAATGACAGGTCATGCAGAGGATAAGGGTTCAACTACCGCAGCACACAGCAGTTTGAAACATTGTTGTCTTAATGCAGTAAATGAGAGCAGAAGCGAGAATATGGGATTGTATCGATATGATCAATGGGGCTGCTTTCCTGATGGAGTAGTAGTAGGGTACTGCCCTTCAGCTGGATAGTCGGAAATATCCTCGGAGGCAGAACCTACCACGAAAGACACCACAGAATACAATCATCACATGGCAATATGCAACAATATGATGCATGCTATGACATGGCAATATGAGGTGTCCTGCCTAATGCAATGTGAAACAAGTTGGTTTGGGTGCATTTGAATCAAAGATTCAAATGGAAGCTTATGTTCTTAAGCATTATAAGTGTATTAGCTTGTTAGACCTAAACAGCAAGGTTAAAGTGTTTTGTCATGCATGAAACCACTACAGGAAAGATTGAATTTTTCTGATCAAATTTCATATATAATTCTTTGCATTTGGAGTTACAGATTAAAAGTTATGAATTTTTTAAGTTTGTAATATTTTCCGGAATTTCCTGTATAAGAATAAATCAAGTAAATGATTTATTGCGTCAGCATTGCGTCAGAGTGGCGTCAGGGGTCAACGGGGCCGGTCTAGGTCAAACCTGACCAGTGGGACCCGCGTCTCAGTAGTTAATTAACTAACTAATTTTTGATTAGTGCTAATCTATGTCAATTAGCAGGGCGGTCCCACGTGTCATAGACTCAGGGGAGGTCAACCTAGGCCCACACGGGGTCAAACAGGGTCAAACTCGCCGGTGTTTAGCCGCCGGCGAGGCCAGACGCGGCGGGGCACTGCGGGTTTTGCACTCCGGCGACCAAATGGACGGCGGAGACCATCTACGTGATGTGGGGAGTGAGCCGCGTCGAGTGGTGGCAGTGGGTGGAGCTGGGGTGTCCGGAAACGTCGCCGGCGACGAGCGTTGCGGCTGCCGGAGTTCGAGCGAGGTCGAACTAGTCGCTAGGAGGCACGGCGAGGAGCGTGCGGGGGTGCTACGGGCTCCTGCGAGTGCGTTGAAGACAATGGCATTCTCGGTTGCGAGCCAACGTGGCTGTGGCCACGACGGCGACGTGCGGTGGCGGCAGTGGGTGCGGCCGAGCTTGGTGCGGTCGCTGCGGTGCTCGAGAAGGTAAACGGAGAGGATGGGGAGGTGGCTGAGCTCACGGGGGTCACGTCGAGGCAGTCGGCGAGGTCGGGGACGAGCTGATGCGGCGGGGACGAGCTGATGCGGCGGGGACGGCGAAGGGGATCTCCGGTGGCCGGAGTTGGGGAAGACGGGGTCGGGGCGATTCTAGAGCAGGCGAGTGCTCGGGGCTCGGCCTGCTCGACGTAGTCGACGACGGCGGAGCTCGTGGACACGATGGCGCGGCGCGAGGACGACGGAGGGCGCGGCTACGACGACGGTGCGGCGGCAGGGGCGTCGGCCATGGTGGGGAACGGGCGAGGGAGAGGCGAGGGAGAGGCGTTGGGGGCGAATGGAGGGGTCCAGGGGGTCGGGGCGACGACGTGGAGGTCGTCTAGACGTCCAGGGGCGCGGGCGGCAAGCAGGTGGCGCCATGGCGAGCTCAGGCACGCCGGCGTCACCTCCCTGCCTGCCTGGCGGGGACGAAGCAGTTGGCTGGCGTGGGCCAGCACAGTGCTGGGCCGCCAGGTGGGCCGGCTGGTGACTTGCCAGGTTAGTTCCTTTCTCTCTCTTTTTCTGTTTTATTATTTATTTTGTTTTATGTTTTGAAATAGTAAAAATACTATTTCATTTAGGAAACCCTGAAATATTCAGAGGCACATTTGAAAATATTCTCAACAGCCTAAAATTACTTTCAGGATTATTTGGGCATTTTAAAATATTTATAGGTTTTAAATTGCCCAAATGCAATTAGTAATGAATTAATCCAATGACCTTATGATGTCCTAGAAAAATGTGCACCATTTTTGTCAAAGGTTTTAACCCAAAACAAAAAGGGTGGACTTTTTAGAAGGGCATTTCAGGTTCATTGAAGAAGTTTTTAGTAAACCCTAGTTGGTCCAGGGGGTGCTGGGGATTCTGTCATCCCCATTTCAGTTTTCTGGGAAATTAAACATGATGCAACACTCTAATGCATGAACTAGCTAGGGTGTGACAACGAATCCGAATACGCGGTCTGTTTGCCTGTCAGATGCCTCTAACTATCTGAACATGGAACATTCCCCCTCCGGTCATCTGTCTCACACAGGTCCGGAACCGGGAAAACATTCCCAGTTGAATTCCCCCTTCACCTATATCGTGTAGTCGTACGTTAGATCACACCCGGCACATCATATTGCCATGTTATGCTTTGTGATGCTATGTTTGCTTTATATTTATTGTTTCTTCCCCCCTCTTCTCTTCGGTAGACCCCAAGACCGATGTTGCCCCTGTGATCAAATACGTCGACGATGACACTTCCTCCTTTTCAACAGAGCTTCCAGGCAAGCCCCCCCCCCCCTTTGATCTTCCCGATATCGCCCTTTCCATTCTCTCATGCTTGCATTAGATTTTGCTACTGTTATTGTTTGCTCCTATTCTGATGCATAGCCTGTTTTTGTAACCTGCTCTTTATACCTTACCTGCTTATCCGAAACTGCTTAGTATAGACTGGTTAGTGATCCATCAGTGACCCCCACCTTGTCCCAGTTGCCCCACTTTATGTTCGATGGCTCGATCAACGTGATCGACGTCCAGGTCCCGACATCGCACATCACCCCCCCTAGTTGTACGACTCTGCAGAGTTACTATCGAGTGCTGAGGGTGACACCTCATACATCACTCCTAATGAGATCTCTGTAGTGTAGCTATTTGGTCATGGTCATCAAGGGTGATTTCCTCCTTAACCACTTCCGATATGACTCTGTCATGCAACCCCTCAAGTGTGAACCTTGAGGGTGGTTCCTCTTACGTTCACCTTGATGATTACATCGAGTGGAATCCACCGAGGGTGGTTCCTCAGGGTTCCCCTTAGTGTTAGACACAGTTACTATGACTTTACACTGAACCATGTTACTAAAGACGGGTCAGCCCTGAGGGGTACCCGCGCGAGCTTAATTGCGAGTGATGTGTAGTCGGGTTGACCTGGAAGGTGCCCGTGAGATACTTACGAGGCGTGGCCGGGCATTCTTAGCCCTTGCCGTAAGTACTCAAGATGGGGCGACGAGGTCACATCTATCGTGAGTCTCTGCTCGTTACCGCGCATTCCTAATCCACTACGATTTGGATATTTTATACGAGGGGCCTCTGGCCTGATAGCACTAACCATCACGTGGGAATTGTATGGGCGTTCTGCATCGTATGCATCGGCCGAAGCTTATTAGACGTCAGCGACTGAGCGGCGCGCGCCGGGTTGGACTGGTAAGCTCCTGCCTTTTTAAGGAGGTAGCTAGGTCTGCTCACTGGCCGCCCATGCAACATGCAGGAGTTCCCGGGGCGATGGCCCAAGACCCCTGGGGGCATAGGTTTAGTCCGACATGCTGACCTCTCTAGTAAGCCTAGGTTGGGTTGCGGCGTATCGTTTGGCCGAGGCCGGGCATGACCCAGGAAAGTGTGTCCGGCCGGAGTTAATCGAGCATGGTGGGTAAGTTGGTGCACCCCTGCAGGGAAGAAAAACATCTATCGATAGCCTGTCCTACGGTAACGGACACTTGGAGTTGTATCCCGATTGGTACAACTAGAACTGGATACTTGAGGTGATAACTGGATAGTATGGCTCTGGGATGCTTTCTCGCAGGGAGTCGAGAAAGGATCTCTGTCCGAGGTTGATAACACTACTACTACTTTACTTTATGCTACTCTTATCTCTTCTGATGCTGCAAGACGCTTGAAGATGCTAGTCTTCGATAGGCTAGGCTTTCCCCCTTCTCTTCTGGCATTCTGTAGTTCAGTCCATAGATACAGCCCATTTCATTTATACCGATGCATATGTAGCTTTGGATGAGTACTCACGGTTGCTTTGCTCCCCTTTTTCCACCTCTTTCCATTCTTCCCGGATGCTGCAACCAGATGGTGGAGCCCAGGATCCAGACTCCACCTTCGACGACGACTGCTACTACACTAAGGGTGCCTACTACTACGTGGAGGCCGCCGCCGACTAGGAGTAGTTAGGAGGCTCCCAGGCAGGAGGCCTTGCCTCTTCGATCGTGTTGCTTTTGTGCAAGCCTTCTTAAGGCATCCCTGTTTAACTCATGTTTGTACTCAGATATTGTTGCTTCCGCTGACTCTTGTGTATTCGAGCTTATGTATTCGAGCCCTCGAGGCCCATGGCTTGTAATATAAAGCTTGTATTATTTTAATTTGTGTCTAGAGTTGTGTTGTGATATCTTCCCGTGAGTCCTTGATCTTGATCATACACATTTGCGTGTATGATTAGTGTATGATTGAATCAAGGGCGTCACAACCCATTAGAGGAAGGAAAAGGGCCCATGTAATCAAATCCCCAAACATCAAATGGTTCAACAGCAAGTGAATAGTTCGTAGGCATTTCTTGACGCTTACCGATATTACCTATTCTTTGACATTCATCACAAGATAAGGTGAACTTACGGGCATCCTTGAAGAGAGTAGGCCAATAAAATCCCAATCGCAATACCTTGTGAGCAGTTCTATCTCCAACATTATGCCCTCCATAAGCTTCAGAGTGACATTTCCGTAGCATTTGTCCCTGTTCATGCTCAGGTACACAATGTCTAACAATACCATCTACTCCTTTTTTATAAAGATGTGGGTCATCCCAAAAGTAATGTCTTAAATCATATAAGAATTTTTTATTTTGTTGGTATGTAAAGCTAGGTGGTAAATATTTAGCAACAATGTAATTAGCATAGTCAGCATACCAAGGAGTACTATGAGCAACATTCATTGTAGCTAACTGCTCATCAGGAAAACTATCATCAATAGGTAGTGGGTCATCGGGCACATTTTCAAGCCTAGATAAATTATCAGCTATGGGGTTCTCATCACCTTTTCTATCAATGATATGTAGATCAAATTCTTGTAATAAGAGAACCCATCGAATAAGTCTAGGTTTAGCATCTTTCTTTTCCATAAGATATTTAATAGCAGCATGATCGGTGTGAACAATTACTTTGGAATCAACAATATAAGGTCTAAATTTATCACAAGCAAACACCACTGCTAAGTTTTTTTCCAGTAGTTGCATAGTTTTTTTGAGCACTGTCTAGAGTTTTACTAGCATAATGAATAACATTCAGTTTCTTATCAACTCTTTGTCCTAGAACAGCACCAACAGCATAGTCTCTAGCATCACACATAATTTCAAAAGGCAAGTTCCAATCAGGTGGTTGAACAATAGGTGCAGAAATTAAGGCTTTCTTGAGTGCTTCAAAGGCTTCTAAACAATTGTATCAAAAACAAAAGGAATATCCTTTTGCAAAAGACTGTAAGAGACCTAGAAATTTTAGAAAAGTCTTTGATAAATCTCCTATAGAAACCAACATGACCTAGGAAACTACGAATACCTTTGATCTCTTTAGGACATGGCATTCTCTCAATTGCATCAACCTTTGCTTTGTCCACCATAATACCTCTTTCAGGAATTTTATGGCCCAAGACAATGCCTTCATTAACCATAAAGTGGCACTTCTCCCTATTCAAGACAAGATTTGTTTGTTCACATCTCTGCAAAACTCGATCAAGATTGCTTAAACAATCATCAAAAGACTTCCCATAAACAAAGAAGTCATCCATGAAAACCTCAACAATCTTTTCACAAAAGTTGGAGAATATAGCAGTCATACATCTTTGAAAGGTAGGAGGTGCATTGCATAAACCAAAAGGCATACATTTGTAAGCATAAGTTCCAAAGGGACAAGTAAAAGTGGTCTTTTCTAGTTGAGAAACAGGTATTTGTGAAAATCTAGAATATCCATCAAGAAAGCAAAAATATGTGTGCTTAGATAATATTTGAAGCATTTGATCAATAAAAGGCAGAGGGTAATGATCTTTTCTAGTTGCTTTGTTTAATTTTCTAAAATCAATTACCATTCTATAGTCTGTAACAATTCTTTGAGGAATAAGTTCATTCTTATCATTAGGAAAAACAGTAATACCTCCTTTCTTAGGGACACAGTGAATAGGACTTACCCATCTACTATCAGCTATGGGATAGATTATACCTGCTTCTAGAAGTTTTAATATTTCCATTCTTACCACGTCTTTCATCTTCGGATCTAACCGACGTTGGTGATCAACAATGGGTTTAGCATCAGGTTCCATATTAATTTTCTGCTGACATAGAGTGGGACCAATGCCCTTTAAATCATCAAGAGTATATCCAATAGCAGCTCGGTGCTTCCTTATATCTTTCAAAAATCTTCCTTCTTCATGTTCTGAAAGGTTAGCACTAATAATAACATGATATATCTTGTTTTCATCAAGATAAGCATATTTCAAAGTGCCTGGCAATTGTTTTAATTCAAACACAGGATCACCTTTAGGTGGAGGAGGACCTCCTAGAGTTTCAATAGGCAAGTTGTGTTTAAGCAGAGGACATTGTTCAAACAAAATCTTATCTATTTCATTTCTTTCATGCATATGTAAATCATTTTCATGGTCTAACAAATTTTGTTCTAGTGGATCAGTAGGAGGCACAACAATAGAAGCAAGACCAATTAATTCGTATTTACTAGGCAATTCTTTTTCATGAAGCTTTCTACTAAACTTGGAATAATTAAACTCATGAGACTCATCACCAAAACTAACACCGACAGTTTGTTTCTCACAGTCTATTCTGGCATTAACGGTGTTCAAGAAAGGTCTACCAAAGATAATGGGAAAAAAGTCATCTTGTGGGGAACCAAGAACAAGAAAATCAGTTGGGTATTTTATTTTCCCACACAAGACTTCAACATCTCTAACAATCCCAATTGGTGATATTGTATCTCTATTAGCAAGTTTAATGGTAACATCTATGTCTTCTATCTCTGCGGGTGCTATGTCATTCATAATTTCTTGATATAAGGTGTAAGGAATAGCACTCACACTAGCACCTATGTCACATAAACCATGATAACAGTGATCTCCTATTTTAACTGAGACAACGGGCATGCCAACAATATGTCTATGTTTATCTTTTTATCAGGTTTGGCAATTCTAGCAGCATCTTCACAAAAGTAAATAACATGCCCATCTACATTTTCTTCCAAGAGATCTTTAACCATAGCAATACTAGGTTCCACCTTAATTTGTTCATCGGGTTTAGGTGTTCTAATGTAACTCTTGTTGACCACAGTTGAAACTTTAGGATGTTCTTTTATCCTAACAGGGAAAGGTGGTTTCTCAATATAAGTAGAAGGAACAACTGGATCAACATTGTAAAGTATAGTTTCTTATTTAACTGGTACCAGCTCTTTGATTTCTTCTTTAATAGGTTGGTGATATTTAAACCACTTCTCTTTAGGGAGATCAACCTGAGTAGCAAATGATTCACAGGAGGAAGCTACTATCTCAGAGTCAAGTCCATATTTAGTGCTAAACTTTTGAAAAGCATCGGAATTCATAAAAGATTTAACACAATCATACTTAAGCTTAATACCTGACTCCTTACCATCGTCGAGTTCCCAATATTCAGAGTTGCATTTAATTCTTTCCAAAATATCCCACCAGAATTCAATAGTCTTCTTCATAAAAGAACCAGCACAAGAAGTATCGAGCATGGTTTGATCATTACGAGAAAGCCAAGCATAAAAGTTCTGGATAATAATTTCTTTTGAGAGATCATGATTGGGGCATGAATATAACATTGACTTAATCCTCCTCCAAGCTAGAGCGATACTTTATCCTTCACGAGGACAAAAATTATATCTATATAATTTCGATCACGATGAACTAGATGCATAGGATAGAATTTTTGGTGGAACTCCAATTTTAAACGATTCCAATTCCAAGATCCAATATCATCGCATAGCCTATACCATGCCAATGCATTTCCATTCAAATATAAAGGGAAAAACTTCTTCATAACTTCATCTCCGGGTAAACCTGCAAGCTTAAACAATCCACAAATTTGTTCTACATATATCAAGTGCATATCAGGATGTTCAGTTCCATCTCCTGCATAAGGATTAGCTGGCAGTTGTTCTATCATGCCCGAAGGAATTTCATATTCAATATTTTTAGTAGGTGCACTAGATTGAGGGGTATCTAATTGTGGTTCCGGTCGAGGTGAAGATACCCCGAAAAAAACCCTCAAAGGATTGTTTTCCATAGTAACAAGTGACAATAAATTTCAGCACACTATATAAATGTTTCGTTACCAAAGGCGCTTCACTCCCCGGCAACGGCGCCAGAAAATAGCCTTGATGACCCACAAGTATAGGGGATCAATTGTAGCTCTTTTCGATAAGTAAGAGTGTCGAACCCAACGAGGAGCACAAGGAAATGACAAGTAGTTTTCAGTAAGGTAATGTCTGCGGGTGCTGAAATTGTAAGTAACGAAGTAATTTGATAGCAAGATAATTTGTAACGGGAAACTAACGATAGTAGTAACAAAAGTGCAGCAAGATAGCCCAATCCTTTTGAGGCACGGTACATGCCAAAACGGCCTCTTATGATAAGCAAAGCGTTCTTGAGGGTACACGGGAATTTCATCTAGTCACTTTCATCATGTTGGTTTAATTCGTGTTCAGTACTTTGATAATTTGATATGTGGGTGGACCGGTGCTAGGTGTTGTTCTTACTTGAAAAAACCTCCTACTTATGATTAACCCTCCCGCAAGCATCCGCAACTATGAGAAAAGTATTAAGAATAAATTCTAACCAAAGCATTAAACTTTTGTATCCAATCGGTCCCTTACGGAATAGCGCATAAACTGGGGTTTAAACTTCTGTCACTCTCGCAACCCATCATCTAATTTCTACTCCACAATGCATTCTTAGGCCCAAATATGGTGAAGTGTCATGTAGTCGATGTTCACATGACACCACTAAGGGAATCACAACATGCATACTATCAAAATATCGAACACATATCAAGTTCACATGATTACTTGCAACATAATTTCTCTCGTGACCTCAAGAACAAAAGTAACTACTCACAAATGATAATCATGCTCAAGATCAGAGGGGTATTAAATAGCATATTGGATCTGAACATATAATCTTCCACCAAATAAACCATATAGTAATCAACTACAAGATGTAATGAACACTACTAGTCACCCACAAGCACCAATCTATAGTTCCGGTAACAAGATTGAACACAAGAGATGAACTAGGGTTTGAGATGAGATGGTGATGTTGAAGATGTTGATGGAGATTGCCATCCCCAAGATGGGAGAGTTGTTGGTGATGATGATAACGATGATTTCCCCCATCGGGAGGGAAGTTCCCCCGGTGGAATCGCTCCGCCGGAGGGCAAAAGTGCTCCTGCTCAAGTTCCGCCTCGAGACGGCGGCGCTCCTTCCCGAAAGTCCTCTCCTTATTTTTTTTCTAGGTCAAATTGACCTATATACCAGAAGATGGGTAGCGGAGGTGGGCCTGGGTGAGCACAACCCACCCGGGCGCGCCTGGGCTCCCTGGCGCGCCCAGGTGGGTTGTGCCCACCTGGTGGGCCCCCTCCGGTAGTGATTTGCTCCAATATTCATCATATATTTGATAAAAAAATCTCCATGAATTTGCAGCTTGTTTGGACTTGTGCAAAATAGGTGGCCTGAGATAGCTTTTCCAGGTCCAGATTTCCAGTTGCCGAATTCTCCCTCTTTGTATATACCTTGCATATTATGAGAGAAAAGGCATTAGAATTACTCCAAAAAGCATTATTATGGATAAAAAATGATAAATAACAGTAGGAAAACATGATGCAAAATGGACGTATCAACACACACTGTTGTTGTGGTGATTATGGAGACTTTGATTGACAATGGAGACTTTGATTGACAATGGAGACAGTGTGTGTACAATGGTGGTAGCACTTTATTTAAAGGTTGTAGTGATGTTGTAGTTAATGCTAGAGTTGGGGTGAAAGACTGCTGATAGGGGATTGGACCCATGTCAGGAAGAGTAGATGGGGTAAGCACCCCGGGAATTTGTTACAATGTAGTGCATCTTCTCGAATGCTAGGGGAATTTTGGCCCCTGGAAAAAATAAGTGTATTCGAGGACCTGCTCTAGCCTCTGAAACCTATGTTGGTTGGGTTTCAGGAAACCAAATAGATTAGCTTTTCTAAAAACTTATATTAAGAATTTAATGGGTAAGAGGAGTTTTAAGTGGAATATCTGCCTTATGTAGATTTTGCTGGAGGCATTTTGGTAGGGGTAGATGCAGATCAATTTGAGATTTTGAGCTGGGTATTAATTTTTTTTCTGTTAGTGTAGTTTTTACTGATAAAAGTAGTGATTTGATGTCTAGAATTTGTACTGTTTATGGGCCTGGTTATGAAGAAGGAAAACATGAGTTTATTTCCGAAATGCATTCATTGTTTTTGAATTGGATTGGCCTTGCTATTATTGGTGGGGATTTTAATTTAGTTATGACATAGGAAGATAAGAGTAATGGGAATGTAGATTTTAGGTGGGCAAAAAAGTTTAATGTGTGGGTGGACAAGTGGTGTCTGCTGGAGATTGACATGTCTAGTAGAAACTATACTTCGTGTAATGATCAAGAGAATAGAGTTATGTCTAAAGCTGAGAGCATTTTTTGCATTACTAGGTTTGATGTTGCGTTTCCCTTAGCTAGCTCTAGGGTGCTGCCTAGAGTAGGAAGTGATCATACTCCAGTAGTTTGGGACTCTGGTGTTGATCAAATGCCTAGGAAAGCTAGTTTCAACTTTGAAAAGTGATGGATAACTAGGCCCGACTTTAAAGATTTGGTAACTAAAGCTTGGGCTAGTAAATATATTTCTAGTAATCCTGTAGATGTATGGGAACATAAAGTTAGTATGTGTAGGAAGCTACCTAGGGGGTGGAGTATGAATATTAAGGCTTTTCTTAGGAAGAGTAAAAAAGAACTTGTGGCGGAGTAGGAGGCGCTTGATATTAAAGTAGAGATTTATAGTTTGTCTCATATAGAGAGGGATAGGGTGGCTAGCAAGAGATGTGGCAAATAGAAGAGATTGAGGCTAGACAGAGATCCAGGGATAGATATATCCTAGAGGGGGGTAGGAACACTGCTTACTTCCAAGCAGTGGCTAACTAGAGGAGGAGAAAAGAGTTTATTCATGTTTTAGAAGGGACAAATGATCATGTTACTGATAATATACGAATGAAGAAAATAGCTATAGATTATTATAGAGAGTTGTTTAAATGGTAACCTAGGTGTGACATTAATATTAGGGTTGATTTCTATAGTGAGACTAAGAAGGTCTCTGGTGAGGAAAATGCAAGCTAGAAGCTAGGTTTTCTGAAGAACAAATTAAGGATGTTGTATTTAGCTCTTATTTAGATGGCTCCCCTTGCCGTGATGGTTTGCCTTTTACATTTTTCCAAGAGTTTTTGGATATAGTTAAGGGAGATTTGATCAAGATGTTTGATTTTTGGTTCGATGAAGACCTAGGTTTATTTAGATTAAATTTTGGTATGATTACTTTGATACCCAAGTAGAATGTGGCTAGGACCATGAATAAGTTTAGACCAATTAGTTTGCATAATTGTTGTTTTAAGATTTTTTTACTAAGGTTTTAAGTAATAGATTAGCACTTATCACAGGTAGAGTTATTTCTGATTTTTAGTCTACATTTGTTAGAGATAGGTATATCCTCGAGAGTGTAGTAACTGCACATGAAATTGTACATGTTGTGCATTCTACAGGGAGACAGAGGTTAGTTTTTAATATTGGTTATGAGAACCCATATGACAAAGGTAATCTAGACTTTTTGTATGAATGGTTGGCTCTCAGGGTTTTGCTTCTAAGTGGCTAGTTTGGATTAGAAGTGTAAGCCAAAATGGCTCTATGGGAGTCAAGTTGAATGGTGAAGGGAGTGAATTTTTCCTTATTGGAAAAGGCTTGAGATATGGGGATCCCTTGTCCCACCCTCCTTTTAAACTTGCTGGTTGATGTGTTTTCTAGGATGTTAGTCAAAGGGTCTCAAGTTAGATTGATTAGAGATCTTTGTCCTAATCTAGTTAGTGGTGGTGGTGCTGGGGGTGCAATATGCACATGGTACTTTTCTTTAAGGAATGATAGTAGGGTCTCTCTTAACCTGAAAATGGATTCTAACCTGCTTTGGAAAATTTTGCTATAATTCCGATCAATATGGTAGCTGGTGAGCTAGACATTTTTCTAGAGATTTTTATATGTATCACCTGTGATTTTGTAACGCCTCATCCACAGTCACCCATTCCTGACCATTATGTCTGGCAGGATCTAGACTGACCCCATAAACCAACACTAATTTTCCTGCGCACTTTATCCTAATTCGTGCGCACTCGGGATCAACTTCTCAGTCGGCCATTCATCTTCAAATCGCTCCAAGCCAAACATGCTTAACTTTGAGGTTCCTTTTGGATGGGCTTCCAGAAAATAAGAAATTACTTATTGATTCCTATTAACCCAGGCTCTCACATACACACCCACTCAGAAAAATTGATGTCCTCGTCGGCCCATATGAACTTTCCCTCCTCGCACGCATCTGTGCGTCCATTTACATTTTTTTTGTTTCTTCAAACTTCCAAAAAGGGCGTGTGTGGGATTTGGTCTCTAGACCTCATGTTTCACAATGGTAACCACCACGGACACATCATCTTTCGTGGCTAGGTATTGTTTTTCTTCTTTTGTTCTATGTCAACTTGTAACACTAAAAAGACGACTCTCGTTTTTCTTTTTTTGGACCGGTTTTTGTTTGTCTTTTCTTTCTTTCTCTATTTCTATTTCTTTTTTCATTCATTTTTTTCTTTACTCTTATATTTTTATTTTCCAAATTGCATGAATTGTTTTTCAAATTCAATGATCTTTTTGGTCAAAGTCGATGAATATTTTTGAAGAGGATGAACTTCCTCAAAATTGATGAACTTTTTTCAAATTTGTGTTTTTTCAGAATAGATATACTTTTTTAAAAAATTGATGAACTTTTTTGAAAATTGGTGAACCTTTTTCAAATTCGATGCATATTTTTTTCAAAATCAATGATCTTTTTTACGAAATCATTGAAATATTTCCAAAATTGATGAACTTTGTTCATTTTTTGGTCTTTTTTCCAAAATCAATGAACTTTTTTTTAATGGATTAGTTTTTTTTCAAAAAATTTGTGAATGTTTTTCAAAATTGATGAAGTTTTTTCAAAAAATTTAACCTTTTTTAAAAATTGATAAGGGCTTTTTCAAAATCAATGAACTTTTTTGAAATTCATGAAACTTTTCTAATTCATAAACTTTTTCTAAACTAGATGATTCCCCGCGCGTTGCTGCGGAAAATATTGCATAAAATTGGTGTTTTATTCACCGTATTGGCTCTTAAAAGGATCAAGAGAACAATGATTATGATTTGACAAAAATATTTAAGAATGATACATGACTATAATGGTATAATGAATATGTGCACATGCATAAATTCCATTGGACTCGTATCAGCTAAATTCAGTATTCTCCAGAGGCCAACAGTTAAACCTGGACTTGATGGCGGTTGTGGCAGCTATACTGTGCATGTCAGTCATACTTGTGGCAGCTCGAGCCCAAAGGCAGCCAAGAAGAAACCATCCATGTATGGAACGAACGTCTACAAACAAAAATGAAGCGGCTTAATTCATTCATCGTCAATGTTACATCTGGATAATGGAAGATTGGCACTCATACATCCATGTGACAAATAAACGTGATGTTAGCTCAGCTGGTTAAAAATTTAAAGAATGAGAGGCATGGCAAATAGTTCAACTCAGTTGGTGACCCAAAGGGATAGATCTAAAAGACAATGCAATATGTATCTACTATATCATCGAAGTTGGGTTTCAACTGAAGATGAAGTCCTTTGTTACCTGGCTCTAAAGTCTAGCTATGAAAACTGGACCAATGTAACCAAAGGCAATATGGCTGAAATATATAATGTGTAACAGCATAGAAGTAGGGGATGATAATCCACACCAAACGAAGGAGACGTGAGAGCTGTATAAAAAGTGCTAGTTGTAAAGAAAACCACAATTAGTTCCTGATAAGAAAGCTACAGTAAAGTACGAACTTTGAAAAAATATCCATCAAAAATATATAAAAGAACATTAGTGAGCTGATGCCTTGCGGGTATTGTTGTAGGTAAAACCGTTGTCGTCCAAATATGCTAAGCTTGTATGAATAAGCATAGCAGAGAAATGAGACCAGATTCCTTTATAACTATTCAATATCAGAAATAGAGCGGACATTGGCTGAAATATTTTTCTATCAATTCAAGATACTGATAAAAGAAATGTCAAGAACATGCTTTAACAGATCTTTTTACTGTCGGCCAGCAGGCAGAATTTTTCAGGCTTGTCACTTTGGCAAGATATATAGCGAGCTCCTCAAAATAACAGCTATCCAAGTCTCAAAAGGTTGATGGGTTGATTAGTTAAATCCACATCAAGGCATGCACAAATATCTGGGGTAGTACAGAAGCACTGAACAGGACAAACAATAGTCCACGCGCTGAAAATAATAGATTATTATACAATGAGATGAACAAACTATACTCCCATGCTCTGAAAACATATATAGTGAGATAGTAATTTACTGTTCTATTTTTCGGAAGACTGATATAAGATGTAATAGAGATGAACTGATATATAAAGTTGTAGCTGCAGGTGAGACAAAAGTGTGTACCTACATCCTGAGGAAGAGGCAAAGGTGTCTCAAATATTGGGAGTCCGGCCGTGGTCCGCCACTGCGCCGTTCCACTTTATCCGAACAGACCGGCCAGTTAAGCTCCGACTACTTCGTCCAGCTCGCTGCCGCTGAAGAGGGCTTCTTCTACCTCACAAGTTCTGGAGTTTAGATTCATCTGTTGCAAGTCGATTTGTGGTAACCAATCTACTGTTGGGTGATTATCACCAAATGAATCAGCATAGACACCCATCGCTAGACTAACCGAAAGGAAATAAGATGCAGAAATCGAAAATCCAAATCTGACTCCACAGATTTGGAGCCCGAGCTTCTCCCACACATTCAACGCAATCGATGGAGAGAAGATGGCGGCATGGCTAGCCACTTCTCCAGGCAGGGCACGGCGACGCGCTTAGGATCCGCTCCGCAACGGTAGATCGTCGGCATCCATGTGCCCCGCGGCAAGGCACACAGAGGCGGTAGAAGGAGGAGAGGGTGAAGGCGCGTTGCGCCGCGAGGCAGACGTCGGTGAGATAAGGTCGCATGGAGGGATATATAGAGAGAGTGGAGATGCGCCTGGTGCGTGGTGGTGGATTTTTATGGTTCATGATGAGGAGTAAAATCATGATGCATGGAAGAGGAATGCTAGACTCGTTCTTCAATTAGGCTGGTTGTAATGGGAGTATTATATACTAGTATCATGCATATGATATTAGCGTGTGATACTATCTCCGTAATGCATAGTATCATAAGTTAGTATTTTAGATTGCCTTATTAATTATCATGCATGACATAAACTAGTAAAATATTTAATATGATACGGTATCATGATATGATACTACATCCTCTCTTTCCTCATTTAGTTGTATGCCACATCATTCAAAAAGTCTAGTTGGCATGCATGATACTACTTATGATACTCCCACTACAACCAGCCTTAGGCTAGCCATAGTGGGGTAACTTAGGTAGTAACTTAACACATCCCAGACAATTTTGCTTATGTGGCCAGTATTTAATGAGGAGAGAGGTGTTTGGAGTAACATAATATGTTACTGTAACATAGCGCTTTCCGAGGTAAAATGAGTCTATAAGACAATAAATGAAACAATCTATGACACTACTACTAAGATACTTTGCATTATGGAGGTAGTAACTTAGACTAATGTCATATGCATGACATTAGTATAAATTACTCCCCACTATAACCAACCTTATGAAAGGAGAAAGAGCAATCCTTTCGGTGACCAGAAACAACAACACACGGATGAAAGAATAACGGTGCTGCTAAAAATCAGTCGCGAAGTCTCAGTTGAGTCCCCTAACCATTGGATATTTTTGGAGTTTTAAGATCTGTGTGCTCTATTTGTTGGATGAGAACCGGCCCATGTAGGAGGCAGCTGGCTTGTTTTTGTTTTTTTGTCTTATATTCGTGTCAGAGGGGCCTGGGCAGTACATGTGATGGGCTTGCCGCAAAATAGAATAAGAGTTCTTTTTTTTGGCGAGCGAGAATAGGAGACCGTTCTTTCTATTTGTTTGCTTGTTTTTTGGTCTGCAAGTTTCACTGTAGCCCATATTTTTTGTCACGATATACACGCTAACTATGTTTATTTCAAAGGTAGGTATGTATATCATATGAAACATATTTTTATTTTTTGTATATCTTTTCTTCATATTTTTTATTTTGTTTTGTTCATATCGTTCGACATGGTATTTTTAAAATAGAGGATTTCAGATTTAATTTTTTTTGCCCGTGTCCCTTGTCGCGTTGATTATTTTTCTCGACTGTATTTTTATTTTATTATTTATTATTTTCTATTTTATTAAAAATTTAAACAGTTTTCGGCTTTTGTTTTAAATATTTTTTTATTTTGAAATTTGTGATCGCTCAATTGCTCCCTACTGCAGTTGCATGTCTCCAATGCGACTGCAACTCAGCGGTGTTTTGTCAGGGGTGAGGGGCATAGTTTCATGTCTATCACTAAACATGCAACGACAAGTGCCCCGCCTCGATTACAACTGTATATCTTCAACGCGACTGTAACTATATGGTGTTTCATCAGGGGAGGGGGTAGTTGGTACGCAATTGCATGTGTACCACTAGGCATGTAACTATGTAATGTCTCGTCAGGAATGGGGTAGTTGCGTGTCTGTCAATATCCTTTTTTTTTGTTTTTTATGCGCTCAAGAGAAGGCGTATGAAGCATGCTTGAACTGTTGCAAACATAAGAGTAAGTGTAATGATTTTGGCATCTATGTATGGGAGTTTAAAAACGCAGCGCTAACTCAGCAAATCTATTTTTTAATTTATATTTTTAATATATTTTTTATCCTTTTTAAGTTATTTGTTATGATTTTTTTTTCTTTTTTGTGTGTCTTCAATAAAATAGGTTATAAAATGCAATGAAAGTGGTCATTCCAACAACGATAACGGGAGAGAAGCTCACATTTTGAGGCCAATTCATGATCGTACACTGCAAAGTTGCACAAGGTTCCTCAACAAAGTGTAACATATGGAAGATGGTGGAGAAGCTTACTTACAGACTGTATCTCGGTAAGGGTCAGCTAGTGTTCTTCGGGTGGGCGGCGAGAGATGGTAAAGTTGTCTGTCTGATACTAAGCATGCACCTACAAGTGTCGTCCTCGACTGCAACTATCTTTGTTTTATATTTTGTCGAAGGGGCAGCGGAAGAGGGGGCGGGCCAGTTTCATGTCCGACACTAGGCATGCAATTGCAAGTGTCGCACCCGACCGAAACTGCATGTCTTCTAGCCCTACCGCAACTGAACTTTTTTGTTCTGTAGGAGGGGCGGGCCAGTTGCAAGCCCGACAACATCCCCTTAACCGCAAGCGTCGGACCCGACCACAACTGCTTGTCCCCCAACATGGTTGCCACTAGACCTTTGTTTTGTCCAAGAGGGCGGGCCAGTTGCATGTCTGACACTATAAATGCAACTACAAGTGTCGCACCCGACCGCAACTGCATGTCTTGTAATCCGGCCGCAACTGGACTTTTTTCTGTCAGAGGGGGCACCGCTAGAGGGCGTGGGCCAGTTGCAAGCCCGACAACAGCCCCGCCACTACAAGTGTCGCACTCGGCCGCAACTGCAATGTCCCCTAACATGGTTGCAATTGGACCTTTGTTTTGTCCGAGGGGTGACGAGAGAGGGGCGGGCCAGTTGCATGTCCAACGCTAGGCATGCAACTGCAAGTGTCACACCCGACCGCAACTGGATGTCTTGTAACCTGACCGCAATTGGACCTTTGTTTTGTCTAAGGGGGCGACAGGAGAGGGGCGGGCCAGTTGCATGTCCGACGCTAGGCATGCAACTGCACGTGTCACACCCGACCGCAACTGCATGTCTTGTAACCTGATCGCAACTGGACCTTTGTTTTGTCGGAGGGGGCAGCAGAAGAGGGGCGGGCCAGTTGCATGTCAGACACTAGGAATGCAACTGCAAGTGTCGATCCTGGTAGCAACTACATTTTTTCAACACGACCGCAAATTAGTGGTGTTCTGCCAGTTTTTTTATGAAAAAACTATTGCACGCCATATCTCAACTATAACTGCATGGTGTAATATGACCCACAACTACAAGGGATACCAGTACCAGCAACTAGCCGCTCCCTACACCTTCATTATTTTCTCAAATACACATCGATTATTTTAAAAATACATTTTTATATTTTTAAATATATGGTGAATATTTTTTAATATTTTTGAATATTTTTGTAATTACACAACAATTTTATCAATACATGGTGGGCATTTTTGAAATGTACAAACACTTATAACAACGAATGCAAAAAAGTGCTTCCTTTTTTTTGGTGAACATGTAACTAAAAATGAAATTTAAATAAAAACATTGAACAAACAACAGGAAAAATTAAATCAAAGAACCCAGGACATAGAACAAAAAGCTAGACAACACGCAAAAAAGAAAGGAAACTAAAACCAGACACGGGAAATCGTACAAAGAACTAGCGTCACACTAGTGGCCCAGAAAAATCACATGGCATAAAAAGAACGCTGGTGCAAAAGAACGAACAATAATAAAAGACAAAAACATGGGCCGGCCCAGCAAAAACAGGAAAACACATTAAGACTCGATGAGGAAACAAGATGGGCTGGGCTATAAATTGGATGACGTCACCCGACTGTGACTTTGCCAAGTCTCAGTCGACTGATGCTTAGACAGATCCAAAGAATAATTGCATCATGGGATTTTCTTTTTGTTAAAGATTTGGTGACATGGCGATTGCTGATGTGGATGTGCTGCATGTCAAGAGAAATCATGTAGTGAGGATGAACTATTTAGATATTATAGATTATAGATTGGCAAACCTTTTTTCCCTAATTTGTGAGGTTTTTCACATCCGCGAGCATTTTTTGTTTCACACAATTCAAAATACCAGAAAAAATGTTCCTATTTTTTCTCCCTTGGCCAATAGATTTCTATAGAACGAGTGGAAAAAAGGCGAGTTGTGCCCCTATCCCGCGTGCGAATGAACAAACAAACGAATGAGAAGTGTGAGTCTTGGCGATTCATGGGCCGGCCCATGCCTGCGTGCCCCTGTGCGCTGTAACAAATAACTGGCGCTTGGCGCGTGGTATAAGAGATCCCCTGTAATGCTTGAGTGGGAGACCTCCTATACCATATATTTTTAAATACATGATGGAGATTTTGTAAATACAACATGACATAATATGATGTGCAAGAAAGATGTTTTAAATACACTATTAGCATTCACTTACATATATAATGTATTTTTTAGTTTAAGATACACGATGGATAGCTTTTTAAGTATGCGGCAACCATTTTTTAATATATAAAGAACACATTTTGGATACACGGTAAACATGTGCGTCCCATCTCCGCCGCCGAAATCTCCTCCTGGCAGGCCATCTCAACGTCCTCACCTGTTCATCTGGTAGTTCTCAGACACGGCCATCTACTGCATCTCAGTAGAATGTGCAATATTTTTTTAGATGAACTAGAATGTGCCAGGTTGGTGGAAATATTTTGATTTGTTTGTGAAATTCCCGATGAATAATTGACACTTGAGCTTTTGGTTCAATTTCAGTTCAAATTTGTTTTACCTGTTCCATGGAATGGTCCAAATCCAATTGAAAATTTTGAATGGTTGAAATTGGAAGAGAAGAGTTTACATAATTAAGCCCAATTCAGCCTACCAAACAACATTTGTCATGTATAGCATCCCTCGTGCATCCATATCATGCAGCCAACCAAACCCACAGCTCACTCCATCTTTGCATCCAATCAAGCAGGCTAGTCTCACCCAGGATGCCGATGCAGGCTAGAGCCACCCAGGCAACCGAATACGCCCCAAGTGTGCCAGCAGACCCGATGTGCTAGGTTCCTTTTTTTATTTCTTAAACTGCAAACCTGAAAGAACACAGTTGTTTCCTGTTTGGTTTTCTTTGTCTCTTCTTTTTCTTTTCCTATTTTTGTTTTCTTAAACGGTGAACTTCGTTAAATTTGTAAAACAACAAAAATTGATGATTTTTTTTTAAAAATTGTGAACCTTTTATTGAAATTGATGAACTTGTTTTCAAAATTGATGTACTTTATCTAAATTTCTGTTAACTTTTTTTTTAAAAAAAAATCAATGATTCTTGTTTAAAATTGATGCAAAATTTCAAAATTGTGAACTTTTTTCACAATTGATGAACCTTTTTGCAAATCTATAAAAAATCAAAATCGATGAATATTTTTCATTTATGGGAAGGTTTCAAAGAATTGATGAAGTTTGTTTCTAAATCCATGGATTTTTTTCAAGTTTGTGAACTTTTCTTCAAAGATAATGTGTTTTCTTCAGTGTTGCATATTTTTTTGGCATTTTTATGAACTTTTTAGATTCGCAATATTTTTCAAAATTCTCTTGCTTTTTCTCAAAGGGATGAACTTTTTTACAAAATCTACAAACCTATTTTTATTTCAGATTTTTTCCATTTTTTTTAAAACAGTTGGTTTTTTCTTCCAGGCCAATAGCACAAAAGACAAAAGAAACTAGCGAGCGGCCCAGCGAACAAAGCTTGCGACAGAGCAACTGGAGCGAGTGAGGGGCATGCAAGCGAATTCACGTGGAGAGTGCCAGCTGCGCAAAATAGGAGGGGAGATATACAGTAAAGCAGGGCTCATTGACGACATATGGAGCGATTATACATGAGATAATAGAACACTCTACTAGTTTTACTGCTTGTAACATAACCCATGAATTTAGGAGGTAGAACACCCATGCTCACAATCTCGCTAAGCATACATTATCACTTGGTTTTGGCCATTATGTTTGGTTTGGGCAACCTGATGACTTACTCTTTATACCTATAAACATTATGATTTGAATAAAGCTTGGCAAGTTTGTCTAAAAAAAACTGCGCGAAATAGGAGGCTAGATATACAGACTTTTTTGCATCAAAATGCATATAACGCGGGGCAGGAGACGTGAGTGCCACTTACGTTTTTTTGGCGATTTC
Source organism: Triticum urartu (assembly GCF_056163025.1). Taxonomy (NCBI): domain Eukaryota; kingdom Viridiplantae; phylum Streptophyta; class Magnoliopsida; order Poales; family Poaceae; genus Triticum; species Triticum urartu. The sequence continues at coordinate 300,869,263 of NC_141877.1, forward strand.
TACTATTTTTCTATGTTTCTTGTTAGTTTTCTTTTCTATTTTATTATTATTTATTTTCCTTTATAATAGGTTTTGGACGTAAATAGAAGAGAAAAGTAAAAGTGTTGATGAAAAAAAATAGGGAGGAAAAGTCGCTTATAAACGATGCCACGATCTTTGATAAGGGATAAAAAGCCCTCAGGCTTGCTTGTAAAAAAAATGAATGTGTTGTATCATCTAGCCCGCCCAGCCCAGCCAGCACGTTATGTCAGCAAAAGACAAATAGGATTCCACGTGGGACACGATATAGCCATTCTCCTATCTGCCGCATATCTTGAGAGTCAAAAGTTAGAGGAAATGCATAGGCTACCCTCCGTTAATGACTTCATCTTTTATTCACGATAATTACCAAAAACATTGTAAGAATAATAGGTTCTTTCGAAAATGTTCAAAAAATATTGTTTATAATGAGTTTCAATATTAAAACCTATGAATTATGAAAATAAAAAATGAAATACTTTCATCGTGTATTTTGAAAATATTTATCGTGTTTTAGAAACATGTTCATCACAAATTTAAAATGTTTACCATGTACTTCAAAAGATGTTCATGCATACACAATATTATTTATTTCTAGAAGCAAGTCAAAAGAAAATAAAAATAAGAAAGTAAAAAAATCATGTATTTAAAAACAAGTTCATCGCGTAGTTTGAAAAAAGTTCATCTATTGTCGGAGTAATTGACCACGGGTAGCCTTATCAGCCCCATAGTATTTCAAGACATCAGGGCTGGCTGCGCCCCTCAAACCCTCCGGAGAAAGGCCGACTCCTAGGGCCGGCTGGTTCAGCTAGCCGGCTGCCAGAAGGCGGCGTGCTCCCAACAGGCGGCCCTGGAAAGACGGCATCTAGCAGGTGGCCCCGGCGCCGCTCTTAAAGTTTGTACCCATTTATTACGAAGAGACGGGGCGTGGCTACAGTACAAACCTGCCACCCCCGAATCCAGGGCGGAACGTGGCCACAGTGCTGATGTACAAAGCGGACACCCCTCACCCGGCACGACACTGTTGCCACGTAGCATGTGACATCACCTACGTCAGAGGAAGCCATGCTCCCACGATGGGCGGTCGGTACGGCCCGCAGGCGGCGGGCCTACCTGTCCGCGAGCCACCAGAAGACGACGAAATCCTAGCAGATGGCGTCAAGGGCGGGCCGACTCCTAGCAGGCGGCCCTCCCTCCCCTCGGAGTCTGCGCACCATTAATCCGATGAGACGGAGCGTGGCTACAGTGAGCGCCCGCCAGGCGGCGGGACTGTAGCCATGCGCCCTCCGACAAAGCCTCTGTCATCAAGGGTGAGGGTATAAAGCAGTCAACATGGCCCGCAGGCGGCAGGCCCTACCTATCGGTCGAGATCACGGCAGTTGGCAGGACCCATCAAGCGGTGGGCCCTAGTAGCTGGCGGAGAAGCCGGCGCCCAGAGACACTGACGGACGGGTCTAATTACCATTGTACCCCTGGGGGTAGGCCTATATAAACCCCCTAGGCTCACCCATGCAAAGGGTTCAGAACCCTAGCCATCAAAAACACACAATAGAAGAAGAATATAGAGCTAGCCTTGCCCTTCTTCCTCTTCTAGCCGGAACAGCTCAAGGAGCACACTTGCAGCTACTCTATTGATGATAGTCATCATGCCGAGACCCCGAAGAGCAGGACTAGGTGTGTTATCTCCACGGAGAGTCCTGAACCTGGGTAAACCTCATAGGCGTTCGTGGTCACGCTCACGCCCACTTCTAGAGCCCGGCCACGTACTCTTGTCCCCCTCCATGATAAGTCACCACATGGCATATGTCGCTAGATATCCCCGACATTTGGCGCCCACCATGGGGCTAGGTGCACCGTCATCCGGAAACACGTTCTGGACGGGAATCCTCTTCCTTCTTGGCGAGCGCAGCCAGCCCGGCACGCGTGATGGCGTTTGCGTCAATGCGTTGCGCGGTGTGGAAGCCGCTTGCGCCGCAAGCTGCCTCGCTGATCTCATCGACGGGATCCGCCTCTCCGACGAGCCCGCGCCCGATGCGGGAACGACCAACTCCGAGAGCTGCCTCGTCGACCTCCTCGGCAAGCTCCACATCGCCAATGAGCCTGCCTCCGACCTGGAGTCCGTTGGCTCCACCGACCCGCCTGTCGAGATGCTCGTCGACTTCGACGTGGCATCCACTGATGCCTTCCCTGACGATGTGATGATCATCGATGACCCACTCTCTCCTGCGGTCAGCGGCACCGATGCCAGCACCGTCACGGAGGTGCTGGTCACTAGCCATGACGGAACCTTTGACGGGGCCGGCCAGGACCCGCTGCAGGCGACAGTGCGGGGTCTGTCCGCTCCCATAGCGGTGGGCGCCAACGGTGCGGCACTAGAAATGTTCCGCATCTCGCTCCTCGACAGCGCCAACAAGTTGGCGGACATGAGGCGCCTCACCGAAGCCTACCAGCACGAGATCGACCGCGCTGTGTGTGGCACGCAGGCTGGTGGCGAACCTAGCCGGGTGGGCACGGTCCGACAACGCGGCGCGGCCATCGCCAGCATGCTGGGAGCCGACCGCCCGGTCTACGCCACTCTGATGGAGAACTTACGCACCGCCCAGGCGGCGGCTGACGAGCTGGACCACCTAGAGGGCGACGAGCACCGCTGCATGACGGCACGCCTCCAGTAGCTCCTCGACACGGCAATCGCGTAGCTGGAAGCTGGCCGCCGCATGGTGGAACCCAGAGTGCAAGCCGAAAACCACCCCCTCGCCGGGAGCACGGGGCGACCTCCCGGTCCCCGACAGGTGGCGCCCGCGATCGGCGAGACCAAGAGTCGGCTGCTAGCCGCAGTCGGACATGGCGCACCCACATCACGATCGAGCGCGACCAAGACGGCCGCCCACGAGTAGTGGAACAGCGGGGCGATCGTCTGCCTCCCCCGCGCAGAGAGAGGCGCGCCTCCCAGCCTCCTGTTGAGCATCTGACTCTTGGAGGCCGGCTAGGCCCCCGTGAAGGAGTCGGAGAGAACGATGCCTGCCACCGGATCGACCGACTGGCTCGGTCCCTGGCGGTAGAAGAAGATGCAATCGGCCCTCCTTGTTTTGGCCCTCGCATTCGCGACGAGCCCTTCCCCAAAGGGTTCTCGCTTCCTCGAGATACGCCCAAATACAACGGCTCCGTGAAGCCGGAGCATTCGCTGGTTGACTACTCCACAGCCGTCAGCATAGCAAACGGCAACAAGCGTGTTGCCGTGAAGTACATTCCGCTCATGCTCCAGGGCACGACCCGGACATGGCTGAACAGCGTCAAGCCCTACAACGTCAACAGCTGGCTGGACTTCGCCGATGTCTTCATCCGCAACTTCACCAACACCTACAAGCGGCCACCCAAGCCTTGCCAGCTCTCCATGTGCGTCCAAGGCCCGACTGAGTCCACCCGCGACTACCTGACGCGCTGGGCTAAGCTGCACAACTCCTGCGAAGGGGTGCACGAGGTGCAGGCCATAGAATACTTCACCACCGGGTGTAGAGAAGGCACCTTGCTCAGGCACAAGCTCCTCCACGACGAGCCAGCCACACTAGACGAGCTGCTGATCAGAGCGGACAAGTACGCCACGGCCGACTCCTCCATGAAGTCGGAGCTTTGGGTGGAATCGTCCGGGAAGGTGACTCCCCCGGCTCCTCAAACGCCGGCTGGTGACTCCAGTCGGCGACAACAGCCAAACGACAACAAGCGCAAGGCCGCGCAGCCGGCTTCCACTAGCCGGCAGGTGGCAACAGTCGAAGACCAGCAGCTGGAGGGGCAGCCCGGCCCCAAGCGTCATAAGGGCGGCAAGCCTTCTTGGTTGCCCGCCTTCTCCTTCGAGCAAACCCTTGATGTTCCCTGCAAGTTCCACAGCGGCGCAAAGCCGTCCAACCACACCACCCGGAAATGCCACTGGCTCACCAGAATCGCCAAGGGCGAGGACCTGCCTCCTCCGCCTGCCGGCCCCCCGGCTCCGCCTCCTCAGCAGCCGGCATCCCAAGGCCAATGCCACTGATGTCTACTACACAACCTTCTTCTTGTAGACATTGTTGGGCCTCCAAGTGCAGAGGTTTGTAGGACAGTAGAAAATTTCCCTCAAGTGGATGACCTAAGGTTTATCAATCTGTGGGAGGCGTAGGATGAAGATGGTCTCTCTCAAACAACCCTACAACCAAATAATAAAGAGTCTCTTGTGTCCCCAACACACCCAATACAATGGTAAATTGTATAGGTGCATTAGTTCGGCGAAGAGATGGTGATACAAGTGCAATATGGATGGTAGATATAGGTTTTTGTAATCTGAAAATATAAAAACAGCAAGGTAACTAATGATAAAAGTGAGCGAAAACGGTATTGCAATGCGTTGAAACAAGGCCTAGGGTTCATACTTTCACTAGTGTAAGTTCTCTCAACAATAATAACATAATTGGATCATATAACAATCCCTCAACATGAAACAAAGAGTCACTCCAAAGTCACTAATAGCAGAGAACGAATGAAGAGATTATTGTAGGGTACGAAACCACCTCAAACTTATCCTTTCTAGTCGATCTATTCAACAGTCCGTAGTAAAATAACACGAAACTATTCTTTCTGTTTGATCTATCCTAGAGTTCGTACTAGAATAACACCTTAAGACGCAAATCAACCAAAACCCTAATGTCACCTAGATACTCCAATGTCACCTCAAATATCAGTGGGTATGATTATATGATATGCATCACACAATCTTAGATTCATCTATTCAACCAACACAAAGGACTTCAAAGAGTTCCCCAAAGTTTCTAACGGAGAGTCAAGACGAAAACGTGTGCCAACCCCTATGCATAAGTTCACAAGGTCACGGAACTCGCAAGTTGATCACCAAAACATACATCAAGTGGATCACGTGAATATCCCATTGTCACCACAGATAAGCACATGCAAGACATACATCAAGTGTTCTCAAATCCTTAAAGACTCAATCTGATAAGATAACTTCAAAGGGAAAACTCAATCCATTACAAGAGAGTAGAGGGAGAGAAACATCATAAGATCCAACTATAATAGCAAAGCTCGCGATACATCAAGATCATGCCGAATCAAGAACACGAGAGAGAGAGAGAGATCAAACACATAGCTACTGGTACATACCCTCAGCCCCGAGGGTGAACTACTCCCTCCTCGTCATGGAGAGCACCAGGATGATGAGGATGGACACCGGAGAGGGATTCCCCCCTCCGACAGGGTGCCGGAACGGGTCTAGATTGGTTTTCGGTGACTACAGAGGCTTGCGGCGGCGGAACTCCCGATCTCGGTTATTTTCTGATGGTTTCCATATTTATAGGAATTTTTGGCGTCGGGAACAAGTCAGGGGGGTCGCCGAGTCATCCACGAGATAGGGCGGCACGCTCGGGGGGTAGGGCGCGCCCCCCACCCTCGTGGACGGCTCGGGACTCTTCTGGCCCAACTCTTTTACTCCGGGGGCTTCTTTTGGTCCATAAAAAATCATCAAAAATTGGCACGTCAATTGGACTCCGTTTGGTATTCCTTTTCTGTAAAACTCAAAACAAGGTAAAAACAGAAACTGGCACTGGGCTCTAGGTTAATAGGTTAGTCCCAAAAATCATATAAAATAGCATAAAAATGCATATAAAACATCCTAGATGGATAATATAATAGCATGGAACAATCAAAAATTATAGATACATTGGAGACGTATCAGCCGCCTACGTCGTCTTCACCAGCGTGGTCGATGACAGGCACAGCTGGCGTCAGCAGCACCTCTAGGTGAACGCTGTCGCCTCCGAAGTCCCAGAGTTCATGCACTAGTCCGAGAGGCCCATCAGCTGGAGCCGAGCAGACCACCCGGCCGTGATGCCCTTGACGGGTTCCTGTGCCTTGGTGTTGGAATCCACCTTCTCAACGGAGAGGCGAGCTTGCCGCTTCTCCCAGATCCTGATAGACGGCGGTAGAAGCATCAACATCCTCTACCGCGACAACATGGAGAAGCCGGGCATCAAAGAGAAGCAGCTCCTGCCTAGTCGAACTGTCTTTCATGGCATTGTACCCAGCCTTTACTGCTCTCCAATCGGCAGATCAAGATAAACGTCCTATTCGGAGACAAAGATCACTTTCACCGCGAGCCGATCTGGTTCGAGGTGGTTGACCTGGACAGCCCCTACCACGCGCTCTTGGGCCGGCCAGCATTGGCCAAGTTCATGGCGGTACCGCACTATGCCTACCTCAAGATGAAGATGTCGGGCACCAAGGGCATCATCACCATAGCCGACGACTACCAGAAGTCGGCCGCCTGCACTGCTGCCAGCAGTTGGCCGGCCGAGTTCCTCGCTATCGGCCTCTAAGCAGACCTACCCCCACTACCAGAAGATGTGCTACGGCGTGTACTTTCCGCCAAGAAGCTCAAGCAATACTTCCAAGAGCACTCCATCACGGTCGTTTGCACTGCCCCACTTGCCGAGATCATAGGCAACAGAGATGCATCAGGCCGGGTGGCCAAGTGAGCCATCGAGCTGGCTCCCCACACCATCCTCTACCAGCCCTACATCGCCATCAAGTACCAAGCGCTGGCCGACTTCCTCATCGACTAGGCCGAGACCCAGTACCTGCCGCCAGCGCTAGACTCCACCCATTGGCGGATGCACTTTGATGGCTCGAAGATGCGCACCGGTTTGGGAGTCGGCATCGTCCTCACCTCTCCTAAAGGCGACAAGCTCAAGTACACGTTGCATATTCACTTTGCCACCTCCAACAATGTGGCCGAGTACGAGGCACTCGGCCACGGGCTCCGACTGGCTAAGGAGATCGGCATCCGCTGAGTGCTGTGCTACGACGACTCCGACTTGGTGGTCCAGCAGTCGTCTGGCCACTAGGACGCCAAGGATGCAAACATGGCGAGCTACCGCTTCCTCGTCTAACAAATCAGTGGGTACTTCGATGGGTGCAAGTTCCTTCACATGCCACGGGCCGACAACGAGCAAGTTGATGCCCTGGCATGGATCGGCTCCACCCGACAGGGAATACCAGCCGGCGTCTCCCTCCAGTGCCTACGCAAGCCATCTATCAAGCCTTCGCCAGAATTAGAGTCCATCTTCATGCCGACTGACCCTGGAACAGTCGGATTCGGCTTGGGGACTGCAACAGTCGGCCCGGGGGTTTCGGCAGGCGGCTCGGGGACTTCAGCACTCGCACCCGGCCTGGGGACTTCGGCAGATGGCCCAGGGACTGCAGCAGGCGCACCCGGCCCGGGGACTTCAGAACCTGGCCCGAGGGCTGCGCAGTCGGCCCGGGGATTTCAACGACACAGCAAGCGGCGGCCGACTCCACCCCGCCGCCTCCCAACCCAACCACCCTGGTACCAGTGGCTGTGATGACAGTGGTAGAAGCGCCATCATGGGCGCAACTGATACGTCTCCGTCGTATCTATAATTTTTGATTGTTCCATGCCAATATTCTACAACTTTCATATACTTTTGGCAACTTTTTATACTATTTTTGGGACTAATATATTGATCCAGTGCCCAGTGCCAGTTCCTGTTTGTTGCATGTTTTTTGTTTCACAGAATATCCATATCAAACGGAGTCCAAATGGAATAAAAACTGACAGAGATTTTTTTGGAATATATATGATTTTTGGGAAGAAAAATCCACGCAAGACGGTGCCCGAGGTGGCCACGAGGCAGGGGGGCGCGCCGACCCCCCTAGGCGCGCCCTTGACCCACGTGGGCCACCCGTATGGCAGTTGATGCCCTTCTTTCGCCGCAAGAAAGCTAATATCTGAATAGAGATCGTCTTAAAATTTCAGCCCAATCGGAGTTACGGATCTCCGGGAATGTAAGAAACGGTGAAAGGGAAGAATCTGAGAACGCAGAAACAGAGAGAGACAGATCCAATCTCGGAGGGGCTCTCTCCCCTCCCGTGCCATGGAGGCCATGGACCAGAGGGGAAACCCTTCTCCCATCTAGGGAGGAGGTCAAGGAAGAAGAAGGAGGAGGGGGGGCTCTCTCCCCCTCGCTTCCGGTGGCACCGGAGTGCCATCGGGGGCCATCATCATCACCGCGATCTACACCAACACCTCCGCCATCTTCACCAACATCTCCATCACCTTTCCCCCTCTATCTACAGCGGTCCACTCTCCCGCAACCCGCTGTACCCTCTACTTGAACATGGTGCTTTATGCTTCATATTATTATCCAATGATGTGTCGCCATCCTATGATGTCTGAGTAGATTTTCGTTGTCCTATCGGTGGTTGATGAATTGCTATGATTGATTTAATTTGCTTGTGGTTATGTTGCTGTCCTTTGGTGCCCATCATATGATTGCGCGCGTGGATCACACCCTAGGGTTAGTTGTATGTTGATAGGACTATGTATTGGAGGGCAAGAGTGACAGAAGCTTCAACCTAGCATAGAAATTGATGCATACGGGATTGAAGGGGGACCAATATAACTTAATGCTATGGTTGGGTTTTACCTTAATGAACATTAGTAGTTGCGGATGCTTGCTAATAGTTCCAATCATAAGTGCATAGAATTTCAAGTCAGGGATGACATGCTAGCAGTGGCCTCTCCCACATAATACTTGCTATCGGTCTAGTAAAGTAGTCAATTGCTTAAGGGGAAATTTGGCAACTCCTACCACCACTTTTCCACACTCGCTATATTTACTTTATTGCTTCTTTACTTACAACAGCCCCTACTTTTTATTTATGTACTCTTTATTATCTTGCAAACCTATCCAACAACACCTACAAAGTACTTCTAGTTTCATACTTGTTCTAGGTAAAGCGAACGTCAAGCGTGCGTAGAGTTGTATTGGTGGTCGATAGAACTTGAGGGAATATTTGTTCTACCTTTAGCTCCTTGTTGGGTTCGACACTCTTACTTATCGAAAACTGTTGCGATCCCCTATACTTGTGGGTTATCAAGACCTTTTTCTGGCGCCGTTGCCAGGGAGCAATAGCGTGGGGTGAATATTCTCGTGTGTGCTCGTTTGCTTTATCACTAAGTAATTTTTATTTGTTGTTCTTAGTTGTTCTCTATCTTTAGTTATGGATATGGAACACGAAATACCAAAAAAAAATAGGTGTACTTGCTACTCATGGAGATGGGGAACCTCCTAAAACCCTCGATGCTGGTTATGTGAAAGATATTATGTACTACTTTAATAATCCTGAGAAAACCCCATTCAATTATGTAATGGGAGTAACGTTGGATAAACGTGAATACTTTAGGGATTACCGCTTGACACAAAAAGGGAAACTATTATGGGATCAAATTCATATATTGAAGTGGTATGCTCGGCAAGTATGCTTGAGTAATGATTGGCTCCACACCTTCCCTTTTTATGCAAATTTAATGATAATAAAACCTTAGCTTCTTATGCTAATGGTATATATGATTACTATGATGTGGAACAAATAGAAGAATTTGTTGCTTTTATGGGTGCTTATGAAATTGAATCTATGTTTAAAGAGTTTGAAGATTTTGATGATGCTGTTTATAGGCCTGAAAATTTAGCTATCCTGAAATATTGTTGTGAGAATTATGAATGCAATTACGAAATTAATGCACTTATTGAGAAAGTCTCCGCTGTCCAAGAAGAGACTAATATTTTGCAGGAATCTATGGAAGAAGAAATTGATGAAACTGTGAGCTCATTGGATGAAAAAGATGAGGAGGCGAGCGAAGAATAAAAGGAGGAAGAGCGGATTAGCTACCTGTGCCCACCTTCTAATGAGATTAACTCTTGAACTCATACATTGTTTAATTTCCCTTCGTGCTTACCGAAGGATGATTGCTATGATGATTGTTATGATCCCGTTGATTCTCTTGAAATATCCCTTTTTGATGATGATTGTGGCCAAGATGCCAATATGAATTATGCTTATGGAGATGAACTTGCTATAGTTCCTTATGTTAAACATGAAATTGTTGCTATTGCACCCACACATGATAGTCCTATTATCTTTTTGAATTCTCTAAACTACACTATATTGGAGAAGTTTGCTCTTATTAAGGATTATATTGATGGGTTGCCTTTTACTACTACACATGATGATTTTGATAGATACAATATGCATGTGCTTGCTGCTCCTACTTGCAATTATTATGAGAGAGGAACTATATCTCCACCTCTCTATGTTTCCAATAGGATAAAATTGCAAGAAACTGTTTATACTATGCATTGGCCTTTACTTTGTGTGCATGAATTATTCTTTTATGACATGCCGATGCATAGGAAGAGATTTAGACTTCGTCATTACATGATATATGTTACTTTGTGCTCACTACTAAATTATAAATCATTGTTAATTAAAATTGGCTTTGATATACCTTGGGATCCGGGTGGATTCACTACTTGAGCACTATATGCCTAGCTTAATGGCTTTAAAGAAAGCGCTGCCAGGGAGACAACCCAGAAGTTTTAGAGAGTCATTTATTTATGTTTAGTGCTTTCATATAGTTTAAAAACAACAAAAATAAAGAGGGGAACCCAAAACTTTTTCAAAAAGGAAAGCGAAAGTGAGAAAGACGAGCATTGTTGAAGTGGGAGCTAGCCTTGGACTTTGTTCATGCTCACGGAAACTTTGTGAATCTTGATTACAGAAACTTTTCAATAAAAATAAATACCCCCTTGTACAATTCCTTGTATTATAAAAATAATGTGCCAAGGTTTGCCTTTAGGATGTTTACATTTGCTTGATGGTTTGTACGGTGCAGGAAAGAACCTTTGGCTGTAGTGCGCAATTTTACGTTTTTTGCTGGAACGTCAAATGGTTCTGATTCTTTTTGCACTGTCTTCCTATACAAATTTTTTATTTTTCCTAATTTTGGTAGAATTTTTCAAGTACTAGAAGTATGGTGAATGTTCAGATTATTACAGACTGTTCTGTTTCAGACAAATTCTGTTTTTGATGCATAGTTTGCTTGTTTTGATGAAACTATCGATTCATATCAGTGGATTAAGCCATGAAAAAGTTATATTAAAGTAGAAAAAAATGCAAAAACAAAATATGAATTGGTTTGCAACAGTACTTAGAGTAGTGATTTGCTTTATTATACTAACAGATCTTACCGAGTTTTCTGTTGAAGTTTTGTGTGGATGAAGTGTTCGATGATCGAGAAGGTCTCGATGTGAGAAGAAGGAAGAGAGGCAAGAGCTCAAGCTTGGGGATGCCCGAGGCACTCCAAGTAAATATTCAAGGAGACTCAAGCATCTAAGCTTGGGGATGCCCCGGAAGGCATCCCCTCTTTCTTCAACAAGTATCGGTATGTTTTCGGATTCGTTTCATTCATGCGATATGTGCAATCTTGGAGCGTCTTTTGCATTTAGTTTTCATTTTTCTTTTATGCACCATGCTGGTATGAGATAGTCCTTGGTTGATTTATAGAATGCTCTATGCACTTCACTTACATCTTTTGAGTATGGCTTTATAGAATGCTTCATGTGCTTCACTTATATCATTTGAAGTTTGGATTGCCTGTTTCTCTTTACATAGAAAACCGCCATTTGTAGAATGCTCTTTTGCTTCACTTAGATTTGTTAGAGCACGGGCATATCTTTTGTAGAAAGAATTAAACTCTCTTGCTTCACTTATATCTATTTGGAGAGATGACAGGAACTGGTCATTCACATGGTTAGTCATAAAATCCTACATAAAACTTGTAGATCACTGAATATGATATGTTTGATTCCTTGCAATAGTTTTGCGATATAAAGATGGTGATATTAGAGTCATGCTAGTGGGTAGTTGTGGATTTTAGAAATACTTGTGTTGAGGTTTGTGATTCCCGTAGCATGCACGTATGGTGAACCATTATGTAACGAAGTCGGAGCATGATTTATTTATTGATTGTCTTCCTTATGAGTGGCGGTCGGGGATGAGCGATGGTCTTTTCCTACCAATCTATCCCCCTAGGAGCATGCGCGTAGTACTTTGTTTTGATGACTAATAGAATTTTGGAATAAGTATGTGATTTCTTTATGACTAATGTTGAGTCCATGGATTATACGCACTCTCACCCTTCCATCATTGCTAGCCTCTCCAGTACCGTGCAACTTTCGCCGGTACCATAAACCCACCATATACTTTCCTCAAAACAGCCACCATACCTACCTATCATGGCATTTCCATAGCCGTTCCGAGATATATTGCCATGCAACTTTCATCATCATCATATACATGACTTGAGCATTCATTGTCATATTGCTTTGCATGATCGCAAGAGAGCTAGCATGATGTGATGTCATTGCTACGCTAGATCATTGCACATCCCGGTACACCGCCGGAGGCATTCATATAGAGTCATATATTTATTCTAGTATCGAGTTGTAATATTGAGTTGTAAGTAAATAAAAGTGTGATGATCATCATTATTAGAACATTGTCCCATGTGAGGTTATCAAAATAGAAGTGGCCAAAGAAGCCCCCCCCCCCCAAAAGAGAGAGAGAGGCCAAAGAAGCCTAAAAAAAGGAAGAAAAAAAGAAAAAAAAGAAAAAATGAGAGAAAAAGAGAAAAGGGGGTAATGTTACTATCCTTTTACCACACTTGTGCTTCAAAGTAGCACCATGTTCTTCATATAGAGAGTCTCTTGAGTTATCACTTTCATATACTAGTGGGAATTTTCATTATAGAACTTGGCTTGTATATTCCAACGATGGGCTTCCTCAAATGCCCTAGGTCTTCATGAGCAAGCAAGTTGGATGCACACCCACTTAGTTTCAGTTTGAGCTTTCATATACTTATAGCTCTAGTGCATCCGTTGCATGGCAATCCCTACTCACTCACATTGATATCTATTGATGGGCATCTCCATAGCCCGTTGATACGCCTAGTTGATGTGAGACTATCTTCTCCTTTTTGTCTTCTCCACCATCATATTCTATTCCACCTATAGTGCTATGTCCATGGCTCACGCTCATGTATTGCGTGAAAGTTGAAAAGGTTTGAGAACGTCAAAAGTATGAAACAATTGCTTGGCTTGTCATCGGGGTTGTGCATGATGTGAGTATTTTGTGTGAAGAAGATGGAGCATAGCCAGACTATATGATTTTGTAGGGATAACTTTATTTGGCCTTATTATTTTGAAAAAACATGATTGCTTTATTAGTAGGCTTGAAGTATTATTGTCTTTATGTCAAATGATAGACTATTGCATTGAATCGCTCGTATCTTAATATTCATGCCATGAATAGACACATGATCAAGATTATGCTAGGTAGCATTCCACATCAAAAATTATATTTTTTATCATTTACCTACTCAAGGACGAGAAGGAATTAAGCTTGGGGATGCTGATACGTCTCCGTCGTATCTATAATTTTTGATTGTTCCATGCCAACATTCTACAACTTTCATATACTTTTGGCAACTTTTTATACTATTTTTGGGACTAACATATTGATCCAGTGCCAGTTTCTGTTTGTTGCATGTTTTTTGTTTCGCAGAATATTGATATCAAACGGAGTCCAAACGGAATAAAAAGTGATGGAGATTTTTTGGGAATATATATGATTTTTGGGAAGAAAAATCCACGCGAGACGGTGCCCGAGGTGGCCACGAGGCAGGGGGTGCGCCTGCCCCCCTGGGTGCGCCCCTGACCCTCGTGGGCCACCCATAAGGCGGTTGATGCCCTTCTTTCGCCGCAAGAAAGCTAATATCTGGATAGAGATCGTGTGAAAATTTCAGCCCAATCGGAGCTACGGATCTCCGGGAATATAAGAAACGGTGAAAGGGAAGAATCTGAGAACGCAGAAACAGAGAGAGACAGAGAGACAGATCCAATCTCGGAGGGGCTCTCGCCCCTCACGTGCCATGGAGGCCATGGACCAGAGGGGAAACCCTTCTCCCATCTAGGGAGGAGGTCAAGGAAGAAGAAGAAGGAGGGGGGCTCTCTCCCCCTCGCTTCCGGTGGCACTGAAGTGCCACCGGGGGCCATCATCATCACCGTGATCTACACCAACACCTCCGCCATCTTCACCAACATCTCATCACCTTCCCCCCTCTATCTACAGCGGTCCACTCTCCTGCAACCCGCTGTACCCTCTACTTGAACATGGTGCTTTATGCTTCATATTATTATCCAATGATGTGTTGCCATCCTATGATGTCTGAGTAGATTTTCGTTGTCCTATCGATGGTTGATGAATTTCTATGATTGATTTAATTTGCTTGTGGTTATGTTGCTGTCCTTTGGTGCCCATCATATGATTGCGTGCATGGATCACACCCTAGGGTTAGTTGTATGTTGATAATACTATGTATTGGAGGAAAAGAGTGACAGAAGCTTCAACCTAGCATAGAAATTGATGCATACGGGATTGAAGGGGGACCAATATACCTTAATGCTATGGTTGGGTTTTACCTTAATGAACATTAGTAGTTGCGGATGCTTGCTAATAGTTCCAATCATAAGTGCATAGAATTCCAAGTCAGGGGTGACATGCTAGCAGTGGCCTCTCCCACATAATACTTGCTATCGGTCTAGTAAAGTAGTCAATTGCTTAAGGGGAAATTTCGCAACTCCTACCACCACTTTTCCACACTCGCTATATTTACTTTATTGCTTCTTTACTTACAACAGCCCCTACTTTTTATTTACGTACTCTTTATTGTCTTGCAAACCTATCCAACAACACCTACAAAGTACTTCTAGTTTCATACTTGTTCTAGGTAAAGCGAACGTCAAGCGTGCGTACAGTTGTATCGGTGGTCGATAGAACTTGAGGAAATATTTGTTCTACATTTAGCTCCTCGTTGGGTTCGACACTCTTACTTATCGAAAACTGTTGCGATCCCCTATACTTGTGGGTTATCAGCAACCCATCCTCAACTTCCTAGTGAGCAGAGAGCTACCAACCGATGAGATTTTGGCCCAGCAAGTACAATGTCGGGCAGTAGCATACACAATAGTGAACGGAGAGCTTGTTACGTGCAGTGTGACTGGCATTTTCCAGCGCTGCATAGAGACAGAGAAAGGCAAAGCAATCCTCAAAGATATCCACAAAGGCGAGGGCGGCCACCACGTGGCCTCCAAATCCCTTGTCGCCAAAGCTTTCCGACATGGATTCTTCTGGCCGACTACTTTGTATGACGCCAAGGCCTAGGTCCAGAAGTACAAAGGATGCCAACGCTTCAGCTCCAAGCAGCACCTGTCGGCTTCTGCACTCAAGACCATCCCCCTCACTTGGCCGTTTACCGTCTGGGGGCATCCCCTCTTTCGTCTTCGTCCATCGGTAAATTTACTTGAGGCTATATTTTTATTCATCACATGATATGTGTTTTTCTTGGAGCGTCTTGTATGATTTGAGTCTTTGCTTTTTAGTTTACCACAATCATCCTTGCTGTACACACCTTTTGGGAGAGACACACACGAATCGGAATTTATTAGAATACTCTATGTGCTTCACTTATATCTTTTGAGCTAGATAATTTTGCTCTAGTGCTGCACTTATATCTTTTAGAGCACGATGGTGGTTTTATTTTATAGAAATTATTAATCTCTCATGCTTCACTTATATTATTTTGAGAGTCCTTTAGAACAACATGGTAATTTATGTTGGCTATAAAATTGGTCCTAATATGAAAGGCATCCAAGATTGGTATAATCAAAACTTGCATAAAAAGGTGTATTGAATACTATGAGAAGTTTGATACTTGATAATTGTTTTGAGATATAAAGATGGTGATATTAGAGTTGTGCTAGTTGAGTAGTTGTGAATTTGAGAAACACTTGTGTTGAAGACTGCAAGTCCCATAGCATGCACGTATGGTAACCGTTGTGTAACAAATTTGAAACATGAGGTGTTCTTTGATTGTCTTCCTTATGAGTGGTGGTCGGGACGAGCGATGGTCTTTTCCTACCAATCTACCCCCCTAGGAGGATGCGCATAATTCTTGGTTTTTTATGACTTGTAGAGTTTTGCAATAAGTATGTGAGTTCTTTATGACTAATGTTGAGTCCATGGATTATACGCACTCTCACCTTTCCATCATTGCTAGCCTCTTCGGTACCGTGCATTGCCCTTTCTCACCTTGAGAGTTGGTGCAAACTTCGCCGGTGCATCCAAACCCCGTGATATGATATGCTCTATCACACATAAACCTCCTTATATCTTCCTCAAAACAGCCACCATACATACCTATTATGGCATTTCCATAGCCATTCCGAGATATATTGCCATGGAACTTTCCACCATCTCATTTATGACACGCTTCATCATTGTCATATTGCCTTGCATGATCATGTACTTGACATCATATTTGCGGAAAAGCCACCATGCATAATTTATCATACATGTCACTCTTGATTCATTGCCCTCCCTGGTACACCGCCGGAGGCATTCATATAGAGTCATATTTTGTTCTAGTATCGAGTTGTAATCATTGAGTTGTAAATAAATAGAAGTGTGATGATCATCATTAATAGAGCATTGTCCCAAATAAAAAGGGAAAAGCCAAATAAAAAAAGGCCCCAAAAAGGAAAAAGAGAAAAAAAATGGGACAATGCTACTATCCTTTTCCACACTTGTGCTTCAAAGTAGCACCATGATCTTTATGATAGAGAGTCTCTTATTTTTTCACTTCCATATACTAGTGGGAATTTTTCATTATGTAACTCTGCTTGTATATTCCAACAATGGGCTTCCTCAAATGCCCTAGGTCTTCATGAGCAAGCAAGTTGGATGCACACCCACTTAGTTTCTTTTGTTGAGCTTTCATACATTATAGCTCTAGTGCATCAGTTGCATGGAAATCCCTACTCCTTGCATTGACATCAATTGATGGGCATCTCCCTAGCCCGTTAATTAGCCGCGTCAATGTGAGACTTTCTCCTTTTTTGTCTTCTCCACATAACCCCCATCATTATAGTCTATCCACCCATAGTGCATATCCATGGCCCACGCTCATGTATTGCGTGAAATTTGAAAAAAGTTTGAGATTATGAAAGTATGAAACAATTGCTTGGCTTGTCATCGGGGTTGTGCATGATGAGAGCATTCTTGTGTGATGAAAATGGAGCATGCCCAAACTATATGATTTTGTAGGGATGAACTTTCTTTTGCCATGTTATTTTGAGAAGACATGATTGCTTAGTTAGTATGCTTGAAGTATTATTATTTTTATGTCAATATTAAACTTTTGTCTGGAATCTTTCAGATCTGAATATTCATGCCACAATAAAGAAAATTACATTGAGAATTATGCTAGGTAGCATTCCACATCAAAAATTCTGTTTTTATCATTTACCTACTCGAGGACGAGAGGAATTAAGCCTGGGGATGCTTGATACGTCTCCAATGTATCTATAATCTTTGATTGTTCCATGCTATTATATTATCTGTTTTGGATGTTTAATGGGCTTTATTATACACTTTTATATTATTTTTGGGACTAACCTACTAACCCAAGGCCCAGTGAAAATTGTTGTTTTTTTTGCCTATTTCAGTGTTTCGTAGAAAAGGAATATCAAACGGAATCCAAACGGAATGAAACCTTCAGGAGAGTTATTTTTGGAACAAACATGATCCAGGGGACTTGGAGTAGACATCAAGAAAGAAGCGAGGAGGCGACGAGGCAGGGAGGCGCGCCCCCACCCTCGTGGTCCCCTCACAGCTCCACCAACCTACTTCTTCCTCCAATATATATATCCATATACCCCGAAAACATCCAGGAGCACCACGAAACCCTATTTCCATCACCGCAACCTTTTGTACCCAAGAGATCCCATCTTGGGGCCTTGTCTGGAGCTCCGCCGGAGGGGGTATCGATCACGGAGGGCTTCTACATCAACTCCATAGCATCTCTGATGATGTGTGAGTAGTTTACCACAGACCTTTGGGTCCATAGTTATTAGCTAGATGGCTTCTTCTCTCTCTTTGGATCTCAATACAAAGTTCTCCTCGATCTCCTTGGAGATCTATTTGATGTAATTCTTTTTTGCGGTGTCTTGGTAAAGATCTGATGAATTGTGGGTTTATGATCAAGTTTATCTATGAACAATATTTGATTCTTCTCTGAAATCTTTTATGTATGATTTGTTATCTTTGCAAGTCTCTTCGAATTATCTGTTTGGTTTGGCCTACTAGATTGATCTTTCTTGCAATGGGAGAAGTGCTTAGGTCTGGGTTCAATCTTGGGGTGTCCTTTCCCAGTGACAGCAGGGGCAGCAAGGCACGTATTGTATTGTTGCCATCGAGGATAAAAATATGGGGTTTATATCATATTGCTTGAGTTTATCCCTCTACATGATGTCATCTTGCCTAATGCGTTACTCTGTTCTTATGAACTTAATACTCTAGATGCATGCTGGATAGCGGTCGATGTGTGGAGTAATAGTAGTAGATGCAGAATCGTTTCGGTCTACTTGTCGCGGACGTGATGCCTATATACATGATCATGCCTAGATATTCTCATAATTATGCACTTTTCTATCAATTGCTCGACAGTAATTTGTTCACCCACCGTAATATTTATGCTATCTTGAGAGAAGCCACTAGTGAAACCTATGGCCCCGGGCCTATCTTTAATCATATAAGTATCCAATCTATTTTATTTTGCAATCTATATCATAAAAATACCAAAAATATTTATCTTATTATATCTATCAGATCTCACTCTCGTAAGTGACTGTGAAGGGATTGACAACCCCTTTATCACGTTGGTTGCGAGATTCTTATTTGTTTGTGCAGGTGCGAGGTGACTTGCGTGTAGTCTCCTACTGGATTGATATTGTGGTTCTCAAAAACTAAGGGAAATACTTATGCTACTTTGCTGCATCACCCTTTCCTCTTCAAGGGAAAACCAATGCAGTGCCCAAGAGGTAGAAAGAAGGATTTCTGGCGCCGTTGCCAGGGATATCTACGCACAAGTCAAGACATACCAAGTACCATCACAAACTCTTATCCCTCGCATTACATTATTTCCCATTTGCCTCTCATTTTCCTCTCCCCCACTTCACCCTTGCCATTTTATTCGCCCTCTTTTCCGTTCGTCTCTTTTTCACTCGCTTTTTGTGTGCTTGTGTGTTGGATTGTTTGTTACGATGGCTCAAGATAATACTAAATTGTGTGATTTTTCCAATACCAACAATAATGATTTTATTAGCACTCCGATTGCTCCCCTTACCGATGCTGAATCTTGTGAAATTAATACTGCTTTGCTGAATCTTGTCATGAAAGATCCACTTTCTGGCCTTCCTAGTGAAGATGCCACTACCCATCTAAACAGCTTTGTTGATTTATGTGATACGTAAAAGAATAAAGATGTGGATAATGATATTGTTAAATTGAAGCTATTCCCATTTTTGCTTAGAGATCGTGCTAAAACTTGGTTTTTCTTCTTTGCCTAAAAATAGTATTGATTCTTGGAATAAGGGCAAAGTTGCTTTTATCTCTAAGTATTTTCCTCCCGGTAAGATCATCTCTCTTAGAAACAATATTATGAACTTTAAGCAACTAGATCATGAGCATGTGGCACAATCTTGGGAGAGGATGAAATTAATCATTCGCAATTGCCCTACTCATGGTTTGAATTTATGGATGATCATACAAATTTTTTATGCTGGATTGAATTTTGCTTCTAGAAATCTTTTAGATTCGGCCGCGGGAGGCACTTTTATGAAAATCACTTTAGGAGAAGCTACCAAACTCCTAGATAATATTATGGTTAATTATTCTCAATGGCACACCAAAAGATCTACTAGTAAAAAGGTTCATGCTGTAGAAGAAATTAATGTTTTGAGTGGAAAGATGGATGAACTTATGAAATTGTTTAGTAATAAGAGTGTTTCTTCTGATCCTAATGATATGCCTATGTCTACTTTGATTGAGAATAATAACGAATCTATGGATGTGGATTTTGTTGGTAAGAACAATTTCGGTAACAACGCATATAGAGGAAAATTTAATCCTAGGCCGTACTAGTAATTCCTCTAATAATTATGGTAATTCCTACAACAAATCTTATGGAAATAATAATAAAATGCCCTCTGATTTTGAATCTAGTATTAAATAATTTATTAGTTCGCAAAAGAGTTTCAATGCTTTGATTGAAGAAAAATTGTCTAAGATTGACAAGTTGGCTAGGAACGTGGATAGAATTTCTCTTGATGTTGATTCTTTGATACTTAGATCTATCCCACCTAAGCATGATATCAATGAGTCTCTCAGAGCCATGAGAATTTCCATTGATGAGTGCAAAGAAAGAACCGCTAGGATGCGTGCTAAAAAAGATTGCTTTTATAAAAGCGTGTTCTTCTAGTTTTAATGATAATAAGGATGAAGATCTAAAAGTGATTGACGTGTCTCCTATTAAATATTTGTTTTTCAATATGAATCTTGATAATGATGGGACTGGAGATGAGTCAACTTTAGTTAAAAGGCGTCCCAATGATTCGGAGTTTTTAGATCTTGATGCAAAAATTAATAAAAGTGGGATTGAAGATGTCAAAACTTTACATAGCAATGAACCCACTTTTTGGATTTTAGGGGATTTAATTATGATAATTGCTCTTTGATAGATTGATTTTCCTTGTTGCAATCCATGCTAAATTCTCCTCATGCTTATAGTCAAAATAAAGCTTTTACCAAACATATCGTTGATGCTTTAATGCAATCTTATGAAGAAAAACTTGAATTAGAAGTTTCTATCCCTAGAAAACTTCATGATGAGTGGGAACCTACTATTAAAATTAATATTAAAGATCATGAATGCTATGCTTTGTGTGATTTGGGTGCTAGCATTTCCACGATTCCAAAAACTTTGTGTGATGTGTTAGGTTTCCATGAATTTGATGATTATTCTTTAAATTTGCATCTTGAGGATTCCACTATTAAGAAACCTATGGGAAGTATTAATGATGTTCTTATTGTTGCAAATAGGAATTATGTGCCCGTAGATTTCATTGTTCTTGATATTGATTGCAATCCTACATGTCCCATTATTCTTGGTAGACCTTTCTTAGAACAATTGGTGCAATTATTGATATGAAAGAAGGGAATATTAGATTCCAATTTCCGTTAAGGAAAGGCATGGAACACTTTCCTGGAAAGAAAATTAAATTACCTTATGAATCTACTATGAGAGCCACCTATGGATTTCATACCAAAGATGATAATACCTAGATCTATTCTTGCTTTTATGCCTAGCTAGGGACGTTAAACGATAGCGCTTGTTGGGAGGCAACCCAATTTTATTTTTGTTTCTTACTTTTTGATTCTGTTTAGTAATAAATAATTAATCTAGACTCTGTTTAGATGTGGTTTTATGCTTTTAATTAGTGTTTGTGCCAAGTAGAACCTTTGGGAAGACTTGGGGGAAGTTTTTGCAATCTTGCTGTAAAAAACAGAAACTTTAGCTCTCATGAGATTTGCTGCCATTTTTTACGGGAGAGTGAGATTAGGTTGATTCTTTATGCAGATGATTAATAGACAAATTCCTCACGTCCACCAATTTATTTCAGAATTTTTGGGGTTACAGAAGTATTCGAAACCTACAGATTACTACAGACTGTTCTGTTTTTCATGTGTTGTTTGCTTATTTTGATGAATCTATGGCTAGTATCGGAGGGTATGAACCATAGAGAAGTTGGAATACAGTAGGTTTAACACCAATATAAATAAAGAATGAGTTCATTACAGTACCTTAAGTGGTGGTTTGTTTTCTTATACTAACGGAGCTCATGAGATTTTCTGTTGAGTTTTGTGTTGTGAAGTTTTCATGTTTTGGGTAAAGATTTGATGGATTATGGAATAAGGAGTGGCAAGAGCCTAAGCTTGGGGATGCCCAAGGCACCCCAAGGTAAAATTCAAGGACAACCAAAATCCTAAGCTTGGGGATGCCCTGGAAGGCATCCCCTCTTTCGTCTTCGTCCATCGGTAACTTTACTTGAGGCTATATTTTTATTCATCACATGATATGTGTTTTGCTTGGAGCGTCTTGTATGATTTGAGTCTTTGCTTTTTAGTTTACCACAATCATCCTGTCTATACACACCTTTTGGGAGGGACACACATGAATCAGAATTTATTAGAATACTCTATGTGCTTCACTTATATCTTTTGAGCTAGATAATTTTGCTCTAGTGCTTCACTTATATCTTTTAGAGCACGGTGGTGGTTTTATTTTATAGAAATTATTGATCTCTCATGCTTCACTTATATTATTTTGAGAGTCCCTTAGAACAGCATGGTAATTTATGTTGGCTATAAAATTGGTCCTAATATGATGGGCATCCAAGATTGGTATAATAAAAACTTGCATAAAAAGGTGTATTGAATACTATGAGAAGTTTGATACTTGATAATTGTTTTGAGATATAAATATGGTGATATTAGAGTTGTGCTAGTTGAGTAGTTGTGAATTTGAGAAATACTTGTGTTGTAGATTGCAAGTCCCTTAGCATGCACGTATGGTAACCGTTGTGTAACAAATTTGAAACATGAGGTGTTCTTTGATTGTCTTCCTTATGAGTGGCGGTCGGGGACGAGCGATGGTCTTTTCCTACCAATCTATCCCCCTAGAAGAATGCACGTAATTCTTGGTTTTTGATGACTTGTAGATTTTTGCAATAAGTATGTGAGTTCTTTATGACTAATGTTGAGTCCGTGGATTATACACACTTTCACCTTTCCATCATTGCTAGCCTCTTCGGTACCGTGCATTGCCCTTTCTCACCTTGAGAGTTGGTGCAAACTTCGCCGGTGCATCCAAACCCCGTGATATGATACACTCTATCACACATAAACCTCCTTATATCTTCCTCAAAACAGCCACCATACCTACCTATTATGGCATTTCCATAGCCATTCCGAGATATATTGCCATGCAACTTTCCACCGTCTCTTATATGACATGCTTCATCATTGTCATATTGCCTTGCATGATCATGTAGTTGACATCGTATTTGTGGCAAAGCCACCATGCATAATTTATCATACATGTCACTCTTGATTCATTGCCCTTCCCGGTACACCGCCGGAGTCATTCATATAGAGTCATATGTTGTTCTAGTATCGAGTTGTAATCATTGAGTTGTAAATAAATAGAAGTGTGATGATCATCATTAATAGAGCATTGTCCCAAATAAAAAAGTGAAAGGCCAAATAAAAAAGAAAGGCCCAAAAAAGGAAAAAAAGAGAAATAAAAAGGGACAATGCTACTATCCTTTTTCCACACTTGTGCTTCAAAGTAGCACCATAATCTTTATGACAGAGAGTCTCTTGTTTTGTCACTTTCATATACTAGTGGGAATTTTTCATTATAGAACTTGGCTTGTATAATCCAACAATGGGCTTCCTCAAATGCCCTAGGTCTTCGTGAGCAAGCAAGTTGGATGCACACCCACTTAGTTTCTTTTGTTGAGCTTTCATACATTTATAGCTCTAGTGCATCCGTTGCATGACAATCCCTACTCCTTGCATTGACATCAATTGATGGGCATCTCCCTAGCCCATTGATTAGCCGTGTCAATGTGAGACTTTATCCTTTCTTGTCTTCTCCACATAACCCCCATCATTATATTCTATTCCACCCATAGTGCTATATCCATGGCTCACGCTCATGTATTGCGTGAAAGTTGAATTTTTTTTGAGATTAATAAAGTATGAAACAATTGCTTGGCTTGTCATCGGGGTTGTGCATGATGAGAGCATTCTTGTGTGATGAAAATGGAGCATGACCAAACTATATGATTTTGTAGGGATGAACTTTCTTTTGCCATGTTATTTTGAGAAGACATGATTGCTAAGTTAGTATGCTTGAAGTATTATTATTTTTTATGTCAATATTAAACTTTTGTCTTGAATCTTTCAGTTCTGAATATTCATGCCACAATAAAGAAAATTACATTGAGAATTATGCTAGGTAGCATTCCACATCAAAAATTCTGTTTTTATCGTTTACCTACTCGAGGACGAGCAGGAATTAAGCTTGGGGATGCTTGATATGTCTCCAACGTATCTATAATTTTTATTGTTCCATGCTATTATATTATCTATTTTGGATGTTTAATGGGCTTTATTATACACTTTTATATTATTTTTGGGTCTAACCTACTAACCCAAGGCCCGGTGCAAATTGCTGTTTTTTTGCCTATTTCAGTGTTTCGCAGAAAAGGAATATCAAACGGAATCCAAACAGAATGAAACCTTTGGGAGAGTTATTTTTGGAACAAACGTGATCCAGGGGACTTGGAGTAGACTTCAAGAAAGAAGCGAGGAGGCCATGAGGCAGGGAGGTGTGCCTGCCCCCCTGGGCGCGCCGCCACCCTCGTGGGCCCCTCGCAGCTCCACCGACCTACTTCTTCGTCCTATATATATATATATCCATATACCCCGAAAACATCCAGGAGCACCACGAAACCCTATTTCCACCGCCGCAACCTTCTGTACCCAAGAGATCCCATCTTGGGGCCTTTTTCGGAGCTCCGCCGGAGGGGGTATCGATCACGGAGGGCTTCTACATCAACACCATAGCCTCTCCGATGATGTGTGAGTAGTTTACCACAGACCTTCGGGTCCATAGTTATTAACTAGATGGCTTATTCTCTCTCTTTGGATCTGAATACAAAGTTCTCCCCGATCTCCTTGGAGATCTATTCGATGTAATTCTTTTTTGCGGTGTGTTTGTCGAGATCCGATGAATTGTGGGTTTATGATCAAGTTTATCTACGGACAATATTTGATTCTTCTCTGAAATATTTTATGTATGATTTGTTATCTTTGCAAGTCTCTTCGAATTATCAGTTTGGTTTGGCCTACTAGATTGATCTTTCTTGCAATGGGAGAAGTGCTTAGCTTCGGGTTCAATCTTGCGGTGTCCTTTCCAAGTGACAGCAGTGGCAGCAAGGCACGTATTGTATTGTTGCCATCAAGGATAAAAAATGGGGTTTATATCATATTGCTTGAGTTTATCCCTCTATATCATGTCATCTTGCCTAATGCGTTACTCTGTTCTTATGAACTTAATATTCTAGATGCATGCTGGATAGCGGTCGATGTGTGGAGTAATAGTAGTAGATGCAGAATCGTTTCGGTCTACTTGTCGCGGACGTGATGCCTATATACATGATCATGCCTAGATATTCTCATAATTATGCACTTTTCTATCAATTGCTCGACATTAATTTGTTCACCCACCGTAATACTTATGGTATTTTGAGAGAAGCCACTAGTGAAACCTATGGCCCCTGGGTCTATCTTTTATCATATAAGTATCCAATCTATTTTTATTTTGAAATATTTATTTTCCAGTCTATATCATAAAAATACCAAAAATATGTATCTTATTATATCTATCAGATCTCACTCTCGTAAGTGACCGTGAAGGGATTGACAACCCCTTTATCGTGTTGGTTGCAAGGCTCTTATTTGTTTGTGTAGGTGCGAGGTGACTTGCGTGTAGTCTCCTACTGGATTGATACCTTGGTTCTCAAAAACTGACGGAAATACTTACGCTACTTTGCTGCATCACCCTTTCCTCTTCAAGGGAAAACCAACACAGTGCTCAAGAGGTAGCAACGGCGTCGACCTGCTGGAGGAGGGCCGGCTACTGGCACTCAGCCGGTCCGCCATCTACTAGCAGGGCCTGCGCCGCTACCACAGCCGGAAGGTCAAGCCACAGTCCTTCCGCGTGGGGGACTTTGTGCTCCGGCTGATCCAGCGAACAGCCGGCCAGCACGAGCTCTTGGCCCCTTGGGAAGGGCCTTTCATCATCAGCAAAGCCCTGGGCAACAACTCCTACTACATCATCAATGCACAGAAGCCCAGGGCACGCAAGAGGGACGATTCCGACAAGGAAACAGAGCGCCCATGGAAAGCAAATCTCCTCCGAAGATTTTACAGTTAATGCAGTATGTACCATGCTACCTTTTGTATTAAGAGCAAAGACAACGGGTCCCTCGAGGAGCACTCGGGGGCTACCCTTTTTATCTATATGATAAGATTATGCCTGTGAATGTATTATTTCATTCCTTCTCCCGGCACTGGGTCCGGTCAGCCGGCCCGGGGGCTCGCCGCCTTGTCCTATGCTGATACCACCTTCAGTCGGACAAGTAGTGTGCCGACATCTAAGCCCTCTCTTGCCTTAGGCCGCAGCTCATAGAGCGACTGTCCGGCTGGCAAGAGCTAAAGGAAGGAAATGATGTCCACACAAAAAATGACTAAGGAAAAATACCAGCATAGGCCAAGCTGGCTCCTCGCCTCACCCGTCTGGCTACTGAGCAGCCGGTCGGCCGGCTTCTCGCTTGATTAGATATGTTCTAAGCGGCCAAAATAATTGTCTATCCTAAACGGTCAAGTCCCTTACCCAGTCGCAAACCGCAGAGCGGCTGTCCGGCTGGTAGGGCGACAACCAAAGGAAGGCGGCAAAGGGAAAAGCCAAAAAGAACAAAAAAGCAAAACCAAGCTAGAACCCGGCGAGAGCACACACTTGTGCAAGAATAACTTATGTACATAGCAAAAGGCTCATGGCCAGCATTCAATAGAGTTTGAAATTACACCCCCAGCGGGTATAATTGCGCAAATCTAACTTGTTCGACAGTTACAAGATAGAAAAACAGGAAAGATAAATGGCCGCCTAGGCCAGGGGAGCAGCAGGCGGAGCAGACGGGACAGCAGAGGCAGAGGCGCCGGCTGGTGGAGCGGCCGACTGGTGGGTCTCGGCCTGGTCGGCACCGGCAGTAGTTGGTGTGGCATCCCGCGGCTCGCTGGTCGAGGCATGATCAGGCTGAAGCCGGCTGCTCGCTTCGTCGTCTGGTGCGATGTCTTCGCCGTCCTCGTCCGCATCTTCCTCGCCCTCGTCGCCGGAGGCGATCTCCTCTGCCGAGTCCTCCCCCACCTCCGGGTCCAGCCCGAACCAGTTGGGCGGCACCTCAGCGCCATCCTCGTCCAGCTCCGGGACGAAGATGGAGGTGTCGGTGTACTCGGCGATTGCCGCCGCACGACGGGTGAGCTCGCGGCTCACCGCCTCCTGCCGGAAGGTGGCTGTCGGTGTCAAAACCGGCCGATCTCGGGTAGGGGGTCCCGAACTGTGCGTCTGAGGATCGAAAGTAACAGGAGGCATGGGAAACGATGTTTACCCAGGTTCGGGCCCTCTTGATGGAGGCAATACCCTACTTCCTGCTTGATTGACTTTGATTAGTATAGGGGTTATAAGAGTTGATATACCTCGAGATCGTAATGGCTAAACCCTAGATGTCTAGCATGTATGATTATGATTGCCTCTACGGACTAAACCCTACAGTTTATATAGACACGGACGGGCCTAGGGTTGTACTAAGTCGGTTTATAGAGAAAGGAATCTTCACATACGAACGCCAAGCTTGCCATCCATGGAAAGGAGAGTCACATCCGGACACGGGGGAAGGCCTTCTATCTCGTATCTTCACGGCCCATCAGTCCGGCCCATGTCACATAGCTCGACCATCCGAGGACCCCTTAATCCAGGACTCCCTCAGTAGCCCCCGAACTTGCCTTCAATGATGATGTAGTATCCGGCTTTATGTCTTCGGCTTTGTAAGGCGGGTTCTCCATTATACTTTGGATTGAGGATATTTCGGCTCCATATTAAATATCATGTTTTTGCTGCCGTCGCCCCGGCTTCCACGTGTCAGTTGAATGCGAACGGTTCAGGTATATTTTACAAATAACCCCTCGACCACGCAGGGATGGAGTCTATTTAAGGGGATTGGATCTCAGATGCCATTCCACACCACGCGGAAATCCTTAGAACTTGCCACAGGAAATCGTCCAAACATGGCCGGCACTCCTTGCTCCTCCTCACGCCCCTACGGCCCTCAAAAAGGCGACTGGGAAATCTGCTCGGTGTCACACCCCCACCTGAATGAACTTCAGAGGCAGGGATATCTTCGTCCCGCGGATCTAGTCTCTGTTAGGGCGGGGTTAACTTCCCTCAATGGCGAAGCCCTAGCGGAAAATTTCCCCAATCCTTCTACAGAGGAGCGGGTGTGCTTCGTTTCTTTCCTTCTAAGAGGCATAGGCTTCCCTATCCACCCTTTCCTCAGAGGTCTCCTGGAGTATTATGGCCTCCAAATGCACAATCTGACGCCAGGCTCCATCATGCATATCGCGGGCTTCGTTGCTCTCTGCGAGCTGTTCCTAGGCTATGAGGCCCATTTCGAGTTATGGTGGAAATTCTTCTGCCTCATTCCCCGCTCCCAAAAGGGATCTATATTCGAGGTGGGCGGCGCCGAAGTATGGCGCATACCGGGACATGATACATGTCCAGCACTCCGAAGAAGGCATCCGAAGAGTGCCCTCGGAGTGGTTTTATATTGAAAACGTCGTTCTTCCGGACCCAATCTGGTGCGGCCTTCCCGAATTCTCCAGCGCTCCTCTAAAGAAGCACACCAGCTGGCGTCCCCGAAGCCTCGAGAAAGGAGACAGTGTGGAGGTCGAGAGGTTGGCAAGAAAAATCAGAGTACTTGCCAACTCCGGGCTGTCAATAATTGAGGTAATGGCAATTTCAATAACGCGATGCGTTCACCCGCTCCAATCTAGGGGTTTTCCCATGTGGCATAACAACGGGGAGGATGATGCATCTCGTTGTTTACGCAAGGGTCCGGACAACTTTGCCGCCCTGGCCACCATCTTAGCTGATCTTTTCAAGGGGGAGAAGGAAGACTTCACTCGCTTGAAGTGTCGAGAAGGTTTTTCCATGTACAACCCCATTGACTGGGTAAGTTTTTGACGATCGTCTTCACTCAATTCTTTTCCATAGTTACGCTAGTCAAATCTAATCTGGCCGCTTTTAATAGGAACGGAGAAATATCGTCGAGGGGATCTACAACCCCGCTCCACAGCCAGAGGATCATAATCGGGATCTAGATCCCGGATATGAAGAAGATCCGGACATATTTATAGAGCTTAAGGAGGGAATTTTTTATCAGGCAAGCTACGATGGCACGGAAGTGGCTATTATAGCCAATTACCCTGGCCTTCTCCCCTCCTCCCACGTAAGTACCCAGGAGACATCTCCTCTGAAAGAGTTTTTCCATCGCACCTCACCCACCGCACTGTCTCATGCTCCGAAGGGGCGACGCTCATCTCGACGAGCTGTATCGAAGGTGTCTTCTAGGAAGGCGACACCTGTGCAGGGTGAGTCCTTAAAAAGAAAGGACAACGGTGATACTACCGTGCCCCCGCCTTCACCAAAGAGGTATAGTCTTTAATATGCATCCGGTGGACAGACCGAATTGTGACGTTTTTTGTTGGGCCATCTTGCAGGAAGAGCATACGCTAGACTACATCCTGGGACCTCGCTGACCGTGCATCGACCAATCCAGCCCCGAACCCTACCGTAAGAACTAGGGTTGATATGGGTAAAGTGTCGGATTGTCATCTCCAAGAGGATTCGGATGATGTATCTATCACCAATTCCGAGGTGGAGAGCGCAATGAATCATCGGCGGAGGAAAGAGGCCATGCACAATCCCAGTTTTACCATAGAGGCATTCCATGCCCTCAACTCTGCGGATGCATATATCCGAGCTACTCGGGATGAGCTTACCGGAGGCACACACCAGCTTTCAAAGGATATGCGGGTAAGAGCTTTTTGTAGGTGCAAGACTCATGTGCCAATAGCCCCCGAGACTTGAAACAGTTTGGTCCAACTGATTTAAGGATCGTTGTATCATCAGGTACTCATGGAGAAAAATGTCATGCTATCCAAGGAGCTTGAAGAATGTAGGACCAAGCTTACTGCTGTCACCACCGAACTGGAGAAGTCCAAGAAGGCACCGAATGGTAAGGTCAATTACTGTTCGAAGAAATACGATTCTGTGCCAACAATGTTTTTTAATATACAATATTGTGTTTATGGCTTCATGATCGTCGGATCAGCTGGAGGACAGACTGAAGGCTGCGCAGGCAGATAAATAGCATGCTGAAAGGCAAGAAGCCACTAGTCAACATATACTGACACGGGCCAGGGATGAGAAGAACAAACTACAGGATGCCAACATCAAGCAAACCGAGGAGCTGAAGGACGTAACAGCCCAACTGTCGGATGCCTTGAAGGAGAACTGAAAGCTGAAAGGCGGCATATTTAGTATGCCCTTGAACCTAACTTTCATGAGATCCCGTGATGGAAAATTTGGACGAGATTTGTGCCTGTAGGGTTGTTAACTGGGCGGCCCAAAGGAGAAGTGTCTGAATTCCAAGGTGACTAGCTGCAAGAGCTATCCAAAGTGCACGAGTGAGCTTGGAAAGCCATGGGGAATATGGGGAAGGCTTTATGGCCATCTGATTTTCCTCCAGGAATGATGGGGGAGCTCGTAGTGTTATTCAAGGGAGCTCGTCTTTGTTTTGAGCTGAGGAAGGCATCGGTATGTCTAGAAGGTGCACGAGAGGCCCGGGCCATGGTGAAAACGTGGTATACCGGACTTGATCCGAACCATATGGCCCGGGTCGGACCTCGGGGACCAGACAGACAATAAATTCCGGTGAGCTTGGTGTACGACCAAGTAAAGATAGCCGCAAAAAATTTCATAGTAGGACTGTAAACTAGACAGCCTGATAGATGGCATAGATAAAGAGTAGGCATGTAATTTTATGTGACAATACACTTTATCGGCAAAACTTATCTCCGGCCGAATTGTAAAAGATTGTCATGGCAGACCTACCGCTTTCACACTCCGAAACCCCAAGGGTGGAGTGTTTCCGAATACTATAGCAGTGGGAAACACCAAGTATGTTCGGAAAGCAGGCGATCTGGCCATAATGCTTGAACAGACAAACTGCATTCGAGGAGTTATGTTATATTACTGTTTAACATAAGAAACATCTTCCAGAAAGAATAGTTTCATTAAGGGTTCCTCTCTCTGGGTCGGCATGCGTGTATGCATGACTAAGCCGTGATGCGAAAGAATCACAGGAGTCTTCGTATTTTGGTAGTTTATATTGCTACAAGGCAGTTTGTCTTTTGTCCGCCGACCAATTATTCCCTTAAGACCGCTAGCTTTCGGCTTCACCAGTCTGAGGTACATGTACGGATGACCCGGTTCTAACAATCGTAGAGGTGCTCCCTTTATGCCCTAGCCGAATGAGCGGGAACGTAGAGCATAAGCACAGGAGCCAGGCAACCCAGCTTGGCAAAAATTTAAGTCATAGAGGTGCATATAATGGCGAAGACAGGACGTATATGAGAAAACAACACACACACACACATATATGGTGAGCTTTATGCTCGAAATGATAATAAGCTTCTATTAGAGGAAGCCCCTAGTTATGGTGGGGTGTGTACATTTAAGGATGTATACCCCTCAAGTGTGCAGCTTACCCGAACACACGCTAGAAGTTATAAGGGAAAAAGAGAAAGGAAAAAAGTGAAAAGGGAGAAAAAGGTAACGAACAATGTGTCCGGATTTAGGCATAGAATCTTTGGAGTCTGGCAGCGTTCCATGGGTTCGGCTCTAAGAAATTGTCCGATGTGTTGTGAAGGCGATAGGCTCGTCCAGTGAGAACTTCATCTATAATGAAGGGACCCTCCCATTTGGGCTTGAGCTTGTCCTTTTTCTTCTCTGGTAGGCGTAGAACAAGTTCACCGACATTATAAGTCTTAGCCCGCACTTCTTTGCTTTGGTATCTTCGAGCTTGTTGTTGGTAGAATGCGGAACGGGCCTTGGCAACATCGCGCTCCTCCTCCAGGACATCTAAGTTGTCTTGACGATCGAGCTCGGCCTCTCTCTCTCCTCATACATGCGCACTTGAGGTGAGTCATGAATAATATCGCGGGGCAGGACAACCTCTGCGCCGTACACCATGAAGAACAGTGTGTATCTGGTCATGCGATTGGGTGTGGTCCACAGCCCCTAGAGTACAAAGTCGAGCTCCTCGACCCAGTGTTTATCCGACTTCTTTAAGGATCACACTAGTCTGGGTTTGATTCCACTCATTATCAGGCCATTGGCTCGTTCAACTTGACCGTTTGTTGGGGGTGATACACGGAGGCATAATCGAGTTTAATGCCTAGATTAGCACACCATTTTTCACCTCGTCGGCTATAAAGTTAGAGCAATTACCAGTAATAATGCTGCGTGGGACACCATAACGGTGTACGACACCGGATACAAAGTTTATCACTGATCCGGCTTCAGCAGTTTTAACTGGTTTGGCCTCTATCCACTTAGTAAATTTGTTTACCATAACCAGCACATATTTTTTCTTATGGCTGCCCCCTTTAAGGTGTCCGACCATGTCCAGCCCCCAGACCGCGAAAGGCCAAGTAATGTGGATTGTTCGTAGGGTGGTGAGCGGCATGTGGCTTTCATTGGCAAAAGGCTGGCATCCGACACAGCGTTGTACGAGGTCCTGTGTGTCTGCTCGGGCCGTGGGACAAAAGAAACCTGTACGGAAGGCCTTACTTACAAGGGCCGGAGCTGCGGCATGATGGCCGCCAAGACCAGCATGTATTTTAGCCAAGACCTGCCGTCCCTCCTCTTCGGAGATACATCTTTGAAGGACTCCGGTAATGCTTTTCTTGTAGAGCTTTCCTTCATGAACCTTGTAGGCTTTCGAACGTCGAACGATGCAACAAGCCTCATTCTGGTCCTCAGGGATCTCCCGCCTATTAAGGTAGGCCAGGAAGGGTTCGTTCCATGGGGCGATTACCACCATGATTACATGGGCGGAAGGCGTTGGTTTGTGCCCGAGCCCCCGATGATGTCTGAATTGTGTTCGGCATCCAGGGGTGTGATCGGCGCCGGACTGGCATTTCCGCTCTCGTCCTGCCATACCATGGATGGCTTAAAGAGACTTTCCAAGAAGGTGTTAGGCGGAATGGGTCGCGTTTAGCGCCCATTCGAGCAAGGATGGCCGTTGCTTGCTTACTGTCTCAGGCCACGTGATGAAACTTGAGCCCCTCGAACTGAGCTGATATTTTGAGCACGGCATTGCGGTAAGCTACCTTCTTTGGATCTTTTGCATGGAATTCTCCGTTTATTTGGGATATTGCGAGGCTTGAATCCCCGCGCACCTCAAGGTGTTGTATGCCCATAGAAACAGCCATCCGGAGACCATGCAGTAGTGCCTCATATTCGACTCTGTTATTGGAGTCCGTGTACATGATTTGCAATACGTAACGGACTGTGTCCCCTGTAGGGGATGTTAGGATGACACCAGCCCCCAATCCGGCTAACATTTTAGAGTCGTCGAAGTACATCAACCAGTTGGAGTATGTATCGTATTCTTTGGGGAGTTCGGCTTCTGTCCATTCGGCGACGAAGTCGGCCAACACCTGAGATTTAATAGCCCGGCATGGTTTGTACGTTAGTTCGAATGGTAGAAGCTCGACGGCCCGTTTTGCAATGCGACCGATGGTGTCTTGATTATTTATGATATCATTGAGTGGGACCTCGAAGGCCACCATGGTCAGGCACTCTTGAAAGTAGTGTTGAAGCTTCCGAGATGCCATGAAAACCGCATATGCTATCTTTTGATAGTGCGGGTACCAGGATTTACATGGTATGAGAACCGCCGGTACGTAGTATACGGGTTTTTGTAGTGGGAATTTATGTCCCTCTTCCTCTTGTTCAACAACGAGTACTGCGCTCACCACCGGGTGAGTTGCAGATATGTATAGTGGTATGGGTTCGCCAAGGTTAGGCGCGGCAAGGATTGGGTTGTTTGCTAGTAGAGCTTTCATTTCTTCCAACCCGGCTGTTGCCGCGTCCTTCCACTCAAAGTGGTCGGTACGTCGAAGCAGGCGATATAGCGGCAACGCCTTCTCTCCTAATCTGGAGATAAAGCGGCTCAAGGCGGCCACGCACCCAGCTAGTTTTTGGACCTGTTTTAGGTCTGTTGGAATTGCCAACTGTGACAAGGCTCAGATTTTGGCTGGGTTTGCTTCGATTCCTCTATTGGAAACAATGAACCCGAGAAATTTTCCGACTGGAATGCTGAAAACGCATTTTTTCGGATTGAGTTGTATGTCATATGTTCGAAGGTTGTCGAATGTAAGATGTAAGTCGTCCACCAATGATTCGACCTATTTAGTTTTGATGACTACATCATCTACGTATGCCTCCACCGTCTTGCCAATTTGTTTTTCCAGGCATGTTTGAATCATGCGTTGGTAGGTGGCACCGGCGTTTTTGAGTCCGAAAGGCATAGTGTTGAAGCAGAAAGGCCCGGACGGGGTAATGAATGCCATTGTGGCGTGATCGGATTCCTTCATCTTAATTTGATGTATCCAGATTATGCGTCAAGGAAACATAATGAATCGTGTCCTGTGGTTGATCTGGTCAATGCGGCATAGTGGGAAGGGGTCCTTAGGCAGGCTTTATTGAGGTCTTTGAAATCGACACAAAGGCACCACAATTTGTCCTTATTTGGCACCATGACCAGGTTTGCTATACAATCCGTTTGTTTTATCTCTCGAATAAACCCGGCTTCAAGTAGTTTGGCTAGCTCCTCCCCCATAACTTGTCGCTTGGGTTCGGAAAATCGCCGCAGCGTCTGCTTGATTGGCTTGAACCCCTTTAGTATGTTGAGGCCGTGTTCAGCCAGTCTGCGTGGGATTCCTGGCAGATCCGTTGGGTGCCAGGCGAAGATGTCCCAATTCTCGCACAGGAATGCTCTTAGAGTGGCATCGACCGTCAGATCTAGCTTTGGTCCAATGGCTGTTGTTTTATTAGAATCGGTTGGGTGGACTTGGAATTTGACTATTTCGTCTGCTGGCTTAAAAGAAGTGGATTTAGGCCTTTTATCAAGAATTATGTCGTCTCTATCCACTATGGAGCGCAGAGCGGTGAGCTCCTCGGCCGCGAGGGCCTAGGATAGTGCCTCGAGGGCCAGGGATGCAATTTTGTTTTCAGCGCAGAGCGCTATGTCCGGATCACTAGTGATAGTGATGACTCCATTGGGCCCGGGCATTTTGAGCTTCATGTACCCGTAATGAGGTATAGCTTGAAAGCGTGTGAATGCATCTCGCCCCAACAGGGTGTGATATCCGTTGTTGAAAGGTGCCACCTGGAAGATTAACTCTTCGAACCTGTAGTTCTCAAGCATGCCGAATACTACATCAAGTTTAATTTTTCCCGAACAACATGCTTCTCGACTGGGAATAATGCCTCAAAAGGTTGTACTGCTTTGCTCGACACGGCTCTTGTCCATTTGCATTTTGTTGAGCGTGTCCTCATAAATGAGGTTTAATCCGTTGCCCCCGTCCATGAGCACTTTAGTCAGCTGGAAGACATCTACAATTGGGTTTAGATCTAGAGCGGCTAGTGCTCCGACTGATTGGGCCCGTGGTTCGTCAGTAGCATTGAAGGTTATCGCCATGTCGTTCCAAGGGTTGACTGCGATTACTTGGTTGACTTCGACGAGGTCGTGGAGCGCCCTTTTGCACTGATTGTTTGAAGAAAAGGTCTCGAAGACCGTAAGCACATTGACATCGTTATCCTCCGGGGAGTACTTGTCTGGGGTAGTGTTGATGAGGATGGCTTCATTGCTCTTAGCCACCTGCCGGAGTATCCAACATGCCCGAAGGCTATGTGTTGGTTCAGATGTTTGCGTCGTGTGTATCTGACAAGGCTTGTTGAGCCATTCCTCAAGGATAGTTTTGTGTCCCGTTAAGGGCTTGATTTTTTTGTCCGTGGGGTGATGATCAGGTGCCCCATGAGGGTGCATCCTTTTTGCCCGACCGGTGAGTGTCTTAAAGGCCGGTGGTTCCCACTGAGCTGTCTAGGCTTTCCAGACGCTTTCCATCATGCAGTACCTCTGTACTATGTGTGCCAAATCTGCAAAGTGTAGTATGTGGCATCGGTTCAGGGCATTGAGGATCCCTTCGTCCGTACAGTTGCAGCAAAAGACTGATACCGCATTGTTGTTGAAGCAATCTTTAATCTTGTTTTTAACAAGTAGGAATCTAGCCCAAAAGTGATGGACTATTTCTCGAGGCTGCTGTCGTACATACATTAAGTCGCATTTGTCTAGTGGACCGGAATTGCTTGGAGAGTATTGCTTGTGGTGGGTGGGTGGGTTTAAATCCGAGCCCCAGCCCACTGTGGAATCCGGAATTTTAAAGATTTATGAGGTTACCGGCCCAGGATCCGGAGTGTCCTGGGTATTTTTATGCTCAACGCCTGGTTCTATGTTCGGAGGATGAAAGGTCTCTTCCCGAAGATGATTATCTGGATTGCAGGGCTCGGAGATTCGAACATAGTTTGTTCTTAGCATAGGAGGAGATGTATCCTCAACTCGCTCTTCCACAATTGTCACCAGGTGGGTGACAGGCGGGGACCCGATTTCCCTCTGATCGGGTTTAAGCCCAATCAAATCGTAGTCTGTTGTGACTCCCAGGGCGGCGATGTGATCTAGCAGTTCGTTCAAAGATGAGATATCTGCCGGATCCATCCTATCGACATTTTCGGGGTCGATGCGGAGATGATTTTTTGCGTTCTGAGAGACCGCCTAGGGCATAATGGTCGGGCGGGCGCCCATAGTGAAACTGCCAAGCTGGAGGATCTGCCCAGGATCTAGGGCCCTTCCAGAGGTGATTTTGTCGTTAACGACAAGGCGAGCCATCGGTCCTTCTATCGACAACACAGAGGAACTCTCAATGAAAGCACCAATGTCGGTGTCAAAACCGACCGATCTCGGGTAGGGGGTCCCAAACTGTGCGTCTGAGGATCGAAGGTAACAGGAGGCAGAGGACACGATGTTTACCCAGGTTCGGTCCCTCTTGATGGAGGTAATACCCTACTTCCTGCTTGATTGACTTTGATGAGTATAGGGGTTAGCAGAGTTGATCTACTTTGAGATCGTAATGGCTAAACCCTAGATGTCTAGCATGTATGATTATGATTGCCTCTACGGACTAAACTCTCCGATTTATATAGACACCGGAGGGGCCTAGGGTTGTACAGAGTCGGTTTACAGAGAAATGAATCTTCACATCCGAACGCCAAGCTTGCCATCCATGCAAAGGAGAGTTTCATATGGGCACAGGGAAAGGCCTTCTATCTCGTATCTTCATGGCCCATCAGTCCGGCCCATGTCACATAACCCGACCATCCGAGGACCCCTTAATCCAGGACTCCCTCAGTGGCTAGCTGGGCCAGATCCAGCCCCGGATACCAGGCCTTGACGAATTCCAAGGCCATCCGAGTGCCTGCCCGAGCCGCGGCACCCTTCCAGGCCTTGAAGCGCCCGACTGCTGCATCCAGCTAGCTGGCAGTCCGGCTGGGGGTGCGCGGAACCTGAGCGTCTAGCCAGAGTGCAGCTAGCACCTGTGCCCCGGCGCGCTCCAAGCGGCGAAGTACACGATGAGCCGACACTAAGTGCGTCTTGACGGCCAGAAGCTGCTCGCCAAGATTGCAAGGCACGTACGGCGGAATGTCAACACCTGCCCTCCTCCACTAATCACGCCACGCCTCGATGGCCTGGCTAACGGCGACGGACTGACCAGGGAAAAACTCTGCACAAGAAGAAGATCAAAGAATTAGAAGCCAGAAGCCGGCTCCCATAGCAGTTGGCGATCATGCAACAAAAGATGAAACGACTTACCATCGATCATGTCCTCGATCTCGCCATAGCCATCCGACAGGAACTTCTCCCTCTCGGCCCAGTTTGAGCGCTAAGTCTCGTACTCGGCCTTGAGGAGGGTTTCACTTTCCTACAGCTTCTGGACCTTTGCTCAGCGCTTCGCCGCCTGGTCCTCCAGCTCCTTTGCCAATCGGTCATGCTCCTAGGCGGCCTGGCTGAGCTCCTGCTCCTTGGTGCGGAGCTTAGACTCCACCTCGTCTAGGCATTTCCGCAGATCAGCAGTGGCCTCTGCCAAGACAAGAAAAAATAATACGTTAGCATCAACCAAAAGCAAGTAGTTGCCAGAAGATCTGGCCCGACTACTCAGCAGTCGGCCAGAATCTTGGGGGCTACACCCAATGGGTGCACTGACGTGCCCCCATGGAATGAAAGATGAAGTGCTTACTTTGGCTCTGGTTCAGATCAGTGGTCCGCTTGGCCAGCTCCTGGTTCTGGGAGTTGTAGGCGGCCGCGCGAAGGTTGTGGTAGTCCTGCAATGAAGACAACAAAAGAAAGGACAAGTCAGCACTCGGAGCTCACCTTGAAGTTCCGAGCCGCCTGCTCAGCAGCTGGCCCGGAACTCGGGGGCTACACCCATTGGGGGCGCTGGTGCGTTGAGGGAGTCCTAGATTAGGGGGTCCTCGGACTGCCAGACTATATACTTTGGCCGGACTGTTGGACTATGAAGATACGAGATTGAAGACTTCGTCCCGTGTCCGGGTGGGACTCTCCTTTGCGTGGAAGGCAAGCTTGGCAATTCAGATATGTAGATCTCCTCCCTTGTAACCGAATCTGTGTAACCCTAGCCCCCTCCGGTGTCTATATAAACCGGAGGGTTTAGTCCATAGGACAACAACAATCATAATCATAGGCTAGCTTCTAGGGTTTAGCCTCTACGATCTCGTGGTAGATCAACTCTTGTAATACTTATATCATCAAGATCAATCAAGCAGGAAGTAGGGTATTACCTCCACCGAGAGGGCCCGAACCTGGGTAAACATTGTGTCCCCCGCCTTAGACGCATAGTTCGGGACCCCCTACCCGAGATCCGCCGGTTTTGACACCGACATTGGTGCTTTCATTGAGAGTTCCACTGTGCCGTCACCATAAGGCTTGATGGCTCCTTTCGATCATCGGCAACGATGCGATCCAGGGTGAGGTTTTCCCCCCGGACAGATCTTCGTATTCGGCGGCTTCGCACCGCAGGCCAACTCGCTTGGCCATCCGGAGCAGATCGAGAGCTACGCCCCTGGCCGTCAGGTCAGGTTTGGAAACTTAAGCTATACTGCCGACATCCGCGGAGACTTGGTCTTCGACGGATTCGAGCCCGTGTCAGGTGCGCCGCACAGTCACGACAAGCATGACTTAGCTCTGCCGCCGGACAGTGTTCGGGATATCATCCCTATGGTAACTCCGGCC
Organism: Triticum urartu; assembly: GCF_056163025.1. Lineage (NCBI taxonomy): Eukaryota > Viridiplantae > Streptophyta > Magnoliopsida > Poales > Poaceae > Triticum > Triticum urartu. The sequence continues at coordinate 300,908,256 of NC_141877.1, forward strand.
CTCGATCCGGAGCAGATCGCACCATCCGAGGACGGGTGGATGGACCCCGCCACGGAGGCCGCACACTTAGCGGCGATAGAGCCGAATGCTGACTTCACCTCCTACGAGACCTGTGTTGCCGGACCCTTGGATTCGTCCCCGGCCACGGGCTCCGAACCGCTTGTGTCCGTGCCTATCAAATCTGATTGGGCACCGATTATGGAGTTTTCCTCCGCGGATATCTTTCAGCACTCCCCCCTGGGCAACGTGCTGAATTCATTAAGGTCTGTCTCCTTGTCGAAAGGCCCTTGGCCGAACTATGTCCGGCTTGAGTGGGAAGCGGACGACGAAGAAATTCGTTCCCCACCCACCACCCACTTAATAGCCACTGTCGACGACTTAACCGACATGCTTGATTTCGGCTCCGAAGACATCGACGGTATGGATGATGATGTAGGAGAAGAACAGGAACCACCGCCCACAGGGCGCTGGACTGCCACCTCATCATATGATATATACATGGTGGACACCCCCAAAGAAAGCGATGGCAATAAGGAAACAGAGGATAATCCCCTCGAGAAGCAATCTAAGAACCGGCGTCAAATGGCGCCGCTCTAAGCCCCGCCATAGCAAAAATAGCGATACCGGCACAAGAGACAATAACACCACGGATAGCACCAAAGACGAAGACAATCCCCTCCAGCCAGGCCTCGAGCGGGAGGATGGGCAAGCTAGCCCTAAGGAACAGGCAGCAGACGGATAATCAGAGGTTGACAATTACATGCCTCTCTCCGGAGGCGAGGTGAGCGTCGGCGACGAAGAATTTATCATGCCTGAGGATCCCGCCGAACTGGAGCGCTTCAAGCGCCGGCTTATAGCCACAGCAAAAAGCCTGAAGAAAAAGCAAGAACAGCTTCAAGCTGACCACGATCTGCTAGCGGATAGATGGACTGAGGTCCTGGCGGCCGAGGAATACGAACTCGAGCGCCCAACCAAAAGTTACACAAAGCGCAGGTTGCTACCCCAACTCGAGGAAGAAGCATTAAAGCCTACACTTCCAGCGTATGATGCGGCTAACCGGCCACCTCGTGGCCGAGACAAAGCGGCATGTCAGGCCGAAGTCCAGCCCGCACCCCGTCGCCAGTTAAATAAATATACCAAGGCCTGGGGTAACACGCAGGACCTGCGAGACGTATTGGAATACAAGGTAGGACATACAAGATCGATCTATGGATCACGGGGGCGCGCCCCAACGCGTGACGACGACCGTCACGCCGGATATACTAAAAGCAAATCCGGCCGGGCCGAATACAGCAGACAAGACTCGTATGAACTGCGTCGTGATATAGCCCGGCACAGAGGCGCCGCACACCCCCTATGCTTCAGTGATGAAGTAATGGATCACGAATTCCCAGAAGGTTTTTAACCCGTGAACATTGAATCATATGGTGGTACAACAGACCCCGCGGTATGGATCAAAGATTTCCTCCTCCACATCCACATGGCCCGCGGTGACGATCTACATGCCATCAAGTACCTCCCATTAAAACTCAAAGGACCTGCTCGGCATTGGCTCAATAGCCTACCGGCAAACTCCATTGGCAGTTGGGAGAATTTGGAGGACGCATTCCTTGACAACTTCCAGGGCACTTATGTGCGACCACCGGATGCCGATGACTTGAGTCACATAACCCAACAGCCAGGGGAATCAGCTAGGAAATTATGGACTCGGTTCCTAATTAAAAAGAACCAAATTGTCGATTGTCTGGATGCCGACAACTTAGCAGCATTTAAGCATAACATCCGCGACGAGTGGCTTGCCCGACACCTCGGCCAAGAAAAGCCGAAACCCATGGCAGCGCTCACGACACTCATGACCCGCTTTTGTGCGGGCGAGGATAGCTGGCTGGCTCGCAGTAACAACACATCAAGAAACCTTGGCAATTTAGATGCCAAAGATAGCAACGACAGGCCACGTCGCAACAGACACAAGCGCCGCAGCAACGGCGACAACGCCGAAGACACGACAGTTAATGCCGGATTCAGTGGCTCTAAATCTGGTCAGCGGAAAAAGTCGTTCAAAAGAAGCAATCCGGGCCCGTCCATCTTGGACCGCATACTCGATCGTTCGTGTCAAATTCACGACACCCCCGATAAACCAGCCAACCACACCAACAGAAAATGCTGGGTGTTCAAATAGGCCGGCAAGTTCAATGCTGAAAACATGGAAAAGGGGCTGCATAGTGACGACGAGGAGGCGCCCCGGCCGCCGAACACAGGAGGACAGAAGAAATTTCCTCCCCAGGTGAAAATGGTAAACATGATATACGCAACCCATATTCCCAAGCCGGAACGGAAGTGTGCCCTGAGGGACGTCTATGCGATGGAGCCAGTCACCCCAAAGTTCAACCCATGGTCTTCTTGTCCGATCACCTTTGATCGCAGGGACCACCCCACCAGTATCTGTAACACCCCGGATGTAATTTACCTTATTTGTACTCCAACTCTTGCCGTTTCCGGCACTAAGTTATTCTATTTCCTCGTGTTGGGTTTTTGTCTCCGTGTGTTGTTGTCTTTGTCATGCATCTCATATCATGTCATCATGTGCATTGCATTTGCATATGTGTTCGTCTCATGCATTCGAGCTTTTTCCCCGTTGTCCGTTTTGCATTCCGGCGCTCCTATGTCCTCCGGTGTCCCTTTCTACTTTTTTTCGTGTGTGGGCGTTAAACATTTCCAGATTGGTCCGAGACTTGTCATGTGGCCTTGGTTTACTACCGGTAGACCGCTTGTCAAGTTTCGTGCCATTTGGACTTCGTTTGATACTCCAACGGTTAACCGAGGGACCGAAAAGGCCTCGTGTGTGTTGCAGCCCAATGCCCTTCCAAACTAGCCCAAAACCCACCAAAGCCTCTCCCAACGTCTAGAGCGTTCGATCACGATCGCGTGGCCGAAAACTATGCTCAATTTGGAGCCTCCTAACTCCTCCTACCTATAAAAAGGCATCCCCTCTCGAAATCCCGGATCCCCTCCTTACAAACCCTAGAAAAATTCCTCTCCGCGTGCAGACACGTCCGCCCGCGCCGGACGAGACCGCCGCCACCAACTAGGACGTGCCACGTGGCGCCCACAGCCCCACTTCGCCGCCTCGTCTGCACCGGCCCGCCCGGCCCGGCACCGGCCCTCCCCGCGCCCCGCCCGGGCCGCGTCCTTCTCGCCGAGCGCCGCCCGCCTCCTCTCGCCACCCCGCCGCCTTAGCTCCCGCACCACCGCCGGAGCCCCGCGCCGGCCACCGCCGCCGTCGCCGCCGACCCGCCGCGCCCCGCCGCCTCAGCTCCGGCTTCCGCGCCCAGCCGCGCCGCCCTGCCGCGGCGACCACCGGCCCTCCACCGCGGCGCCGCCTCGCCGTCCTCCTCCGACGGCTACAGTAACTGCTACAGTACTGCCAGATCTGAAAAATCCTAGATCCGGTTGACTTTTCCCTCTTCTCCCAGTAATTTTATGCATACTTTGACATGCCATAACTTCCTCATCGTAGCTCCGATTCGTGCATGTAGCATATCAAAACGTTCGTCTCGACGAGTATATCATTTCATCTCATTGCATCATTTTCATTTGAGCTCATCTTGTTGCCCGAAATGCTGTTGGAAGAGGGCTATATGAGGATTATTTCAGATCTGTTTCAGCAAATGGCCTTTTGTCATTTTTGCCATGATTAATGTGTGCATGTTATAATTCTGAGATCTACATGTGTTTTGTAGAATGCCATGCCATCTTTACAGGGGTGTATGCCATGTATTTTTGTGATCTTTGTGGTGACTAGCACAAGCATGCAAAGTAGCTTACTCGGTGATGCTGATTTCAGGGACTTAGAATTTCACTAAGTCCTTGTTCTGTTATTGTTTTTATGCCATATGTTCATGTTGTTTCCTAGAGATCCGTGCCTATTTTGAGCATGATAAGTAAGGATGTTTTGTTAATATTGTGGTGATCTATCCATCCATGTCTTTGTTTGCAATTATGGAGCACCCTAGCTTGAGTCAATCGAGCTCTATTTTTGCTATAAAATGTTCCTGGCAGATTGTTAACATGTTTTGCAATTTTGCCAAGCTTGTTGTTATTGATCCGTGCATGCTATGTTGTTGTTCTTGCCATGTCTAGATTCTATGCAATGTCTTCGTTTGTCATGCAATGCCTCGTAGTGAGTGCATCGAGCTCGTAAACATGCCTACTTGTTAATATGTTTTGCTATGTTCGCATGCTTGCAATTGTATTTTCTGATCCCTTTTGGCTCAAGGTCACTAAGGGACTTTTGTTATTTGCTTAGAGTAGCTTCATGTCATGCCTTGCTTTGCCATGTTATGTTCCTGTAGCATATAGTTATCGTGCTCTAAACATTGCTTCCTGATGATAAATTCCTGACATGCTGTTAATTTCACTAAGTCTGAAACATGTTATCTTTTGCACTTTTGCCATGCTTGTTTGAACCTCTTAATGAGTGAATTAGCCATAGCTCAGTGTTCATCTTTTGTCAAGCATCTTGAGTGGATCCCTGCCATGTATTTTGTTGTCATGTTTGAGTTCTGTAGCATGTTGTTCTTGATGCATTTAGAAGGCTACTTGCTGTCTATCGCAGACCGGTGCCATATTTGTTTTGCTTGCCATTTCCAAACTGTGCATCCGATTCCGGTGATCTTTATATCGTTTTTGACCAAAATCAACTCACCTTTCCAGTGGCACTCTTGGATTTCCAAGTTGAGGCCAGGTTCAATCATTCCTTTCCAAATCATGCATATGCATCGCATATTGCATCCCGCATATCATACCATGTTTGCATCATGTTGCTTGAGCTTTGCACGTGGTTGATTGTGTTCCCTTTTGCTTGTTGTTCTTGTTTGGGTAGAGCCGGGAGACGAGTTCGTGATCAAGGAGCCTGTTGAGTTCACTTACGAGGATCAAGGCAACTCTGAGAACTTTGCAGGCAAGATGACCATTCCCTAGAAATCACTTCTATCTTTGCTTGCTAGATGCTCGCTCTTTTGCTATGCCTATGGTACGATACCTACCACTTGCTTATCATGCCTCCCATATTGCCATGTCAAACCTCTAACCCACCTTATCCTAGCAAACCGTTGTTTGGCTATGTTACCGGCTTGCTCAGCCCCTCTTATAGCGTTGCTAGTTGCAGGTGAAGATTGGAGATCGTTCCTTGTTGGAACATGTTTATTGTTGGGATATCACCATATTATCTTGTTTATCTTAATGCACCTATATACTTGGTAAAGGGTGGAAGGCTCGGCATTATGCCTAGTGTTTTGTTCCACTCTTGCCGCCCTAGTTTCCGTCATATCGGTGTTATGTTCCCGGATTTTGCGTTCCTTACACGGTTGGGTTATAATGGGAACCCCTTGACAGTTCGCCTTGAATAAAACTCCTCCAGCAATGCCCAACCTTGGTTTTACCATTTACCACCTAGCCTCTTTTTCCCTTGGGTTTCCAGATCCCGAGGGTCATCTTTATTAAACCACCCTGGGTCAGTGCTCCTCTGAGTGTTGGTCCAAAACAGAGCCACTTGCAGCGCCACCTTGGGGAAACTTGAGGGTTGGTTTAAGTTGTACGTAGTGTTCATCTGAGTGTGCCCTAAGAACGAAATATGTGCAGCTCCTATCGGGATTCGTCGGCACATTCTGGCGGTGTTGCTGGACTTGTTTTACCATTGTCGAGGATGTCTTGTAACCGGGATGCCAAGTTTGATTGGATTGTCTTGGGAGAAGGAATATCCTTCGTTGACCGTGAGAGCTTGTGATGGGCTAAGTTGGGACTCCCCTGCAGGGATTTGAACTTTCGAAAGTCGTGCCCACGGTTATGGGCAGATGGGAATTTGTTAATGTCCGGTTGTAGATAACATGAAACTTAACTTAATTAAAATGCACCAACCGCGTGTGTAACCGTGATGGTCTCTTCTCGGCGGAGTTCGGGAAGTGAACACGGTGTTGGAGTAATGTTTGACGTAGGTTGTTCCAGGATCACATCTTGATCATAGTTGTTCGACCGTGCTTTGCCTTCTCTTCTCGCTCTCGTTTGCGTATGTTAGTCACCATATATGCTAGTCGCTTGCTGCAGCTCCACTTCATACCTTTACCTTTCCCATAAGCTTAAATAGTCTTGATCGCGAGGGTGCGAGATTGCTGAGTCCCCGTGACTCACAGTTTACTTCCAAAACCAGATGCAGGGACCGATGATACCATTCCAGATGATATGACCGAGCTCAAGTGGGAGTTCGATGAAGACTCTCGTCGTTACTATGTGTCTTTCCCAGATGATCAGTAGTGGTGCCCAGTTGGGGCGATCGGAGGCTTTTTCGCATTTGGGGGTTTATCTTCATTTTGGTTCCGTAGTCGGACCTTGAGTGTATTTGGATGAATGTAATGACTTATTTATGTATTTGTGTGACGTGGCGAGTGTAAGCCAACTATGTACCTTTCCACTTTATTTATTTACATGGGATGTTGTGAAGATTACCCCACTTGTGACATTGCTTTCAATGCGGTTATGCCTCTAAGTCGTGCTTCAACACGTAGGAGATATAACCGCATCGAGGGCGTTATAGTGTCCGTCATGGCGGTTCTGCCGCATTGGTCCTTGACCCCATCATTGACGGATTTCACCTCACTCGAGTCCTTATGGACAGTGGCAGCAGCCTGAACCTGCTCTATCAGGATACAGTGCGCAAAATGGGTATAGACCCCTTGAGGATCAAACCCACCAAAACCACCTTTAAAGGTGTCATCCCAGGTGTAGAGGCCTGTTGCACGGGCTCAATCACATTGGAAGTGGTCTTAGGATCTCTGGACAACTTCCGAAGCGAGGAGTTAATCTTCGATATCGTCCCCTTCCGCAATGGCTATCACGCACTGCTCGGACGAACCGCATTTGCCAGATTCAATGCGGTACCACATTATGCATACCTCAAGCTCAAAATGCCAGGACCTCGCGGGTTATAACAGTTAATGGAAACACAGAACGCTCGCTCCGCACGGAGGAACACACTGCGGCCCTTGCAGCAGAAGCACAAAGCAGCCTTATGAGGCAAACCGCCAATTCGGCGAAAAGACCCTGGACACCTTCAAGCGAGTCCGGAGTACCCTGCAAGAGGATCGCCAGGAACGTTTAGAGCTCGCCTAGCAATTCGGCCTCCGTCCTAGTCCCAGTCAAGCGGTGAAATTTGCGTCGCACGTACATAATTGCGCACTCAAGATAAGATGGGCATAGGCGGAGGCACGGCCATGGCACGGCCCACAATGCGGCTCAACCGCTTCAGGACCCGTATACCTTTTAACATTTTCTTCCTTTTAGGCCCCTATTCTGTGAAGGCCCTCTCCGATCGTCTAATTATCAGACCCGTCGCGGGAAGAAAACACCAAGGAAGCAAGAAGCTTTGACATACAAGGGAATCCTCAGGTGGTCTCTGATAATGATCGATATACCTGTTTTGCATACCCACACGCAGCTTGACCTTGGATAGGACATGTCAAATAGTCCTATCTTTTACTTATTGCACTACATGTATGCATAAGCTTTGACATATCATCTAAATAACAATGTACAACATTAGCTCATTATTGCATTCCTTTATCTTTTTTCCCTGTCTGCTTATTTATGACAAATCGCACCAGTACATTCTGATACGACTAGTGCGCCAGGGGCTTCAGTGTACCCCATAACACGGCATAAAAAGTCCAAACACTTTCGATAGTGCGGCACCCCGAACTTATAGCATTATATGCATCAGCTCCGAATCATGTCTTGGGTCAATAGTTGGGTTTTCCCGGCTCCCATGTTTTGGTACCTTACGTTCCGCTATATCGGCTAAGGTAGCACTAGGAGAACTACTACGATTGTGTCCCGGTTCTTCCGGACGAGCACCTCAGTAGAGAAAGCCGAAAACTGACTGTCATGATGCGGCGAGAGCTGGTCGCTGTTCGAGAGGTCTCAAATCCTTAAAGATTTTTTCCGCTTCGGGCGAGGAGTCGGCCTTATCCAATTTAGGCGTACATAGCGCCCCAAGTTCGGCCTTCTGAATACTAGGGGCTTCGCCGAAATTTAAAATTGTAGACTTCTATGGCTAAGTGAGAGTGATAAAGCTTTATAGTCCGATTGCCTGGTTCGTTGTGCTGAACACCTCCTTCGAAGGACCCAAAACTGGGATAAAGAGTGGTCAGGTTTATCCCGAACACCTCAGTACTAGTTACATGGGGGCAGAAGCCGACGACTGGCCAACTCTCAAATTTTATAAACAGCCGCACAGAAGGTAATATTTTAAATTAACAAGCGTTACATAGCGCACATGAACTCATTCCACATTACAGGATCACATGAGTACATTCATTCAAATATACATCCTTAGCACATTCCTCTGCCACAAGGCGAGCACCCTTCAGGACACTGTCATAATACTTTTCGGGGTGGCGATGCTCCTTGTCCTACGGTGGCCCCTCCTTCACCAGCTTTTCGGCGTCCATCTTTGCCCAGTGCACTTTTTCCCGGGCAAAAGCCCTGCGCGCATCCTCAATGCAAACGGACCGCTTTATGACTTCAAACCATGGACAGGCGTTCACAAGCCGCCTTACCAGGCCGAAATAGCTGCTAGGCAGGGGCTCGCCAGGCCACATCCGGACTATGAGGCCCTTCATGGCCAGTTCGGCCACCATGTGAAGCTCGACCAGTCGCTTCAACTGGTCGCTCAAGGGCATCGGATGTTCGGTCCCGGTATACTGAGACCCGAAAAACTTCTCTGTCGAGCTCCCTTCCTCGGCCTGGTAGAACTCCGCGGCATCCGACACACTGCTGGGTAGATCTGCGAATGCTCCTGGAGAGCTCCGAATTTGGGTAAGTAAAAGGGAAGTTTCCTTCACATGCTTGCTTTGCATAATGAATGCCTTACCCGCCGCTATCTTCTTGACCGCCTCAATTTCCTAGAGGGCCTTTTGGGCTTCGGCCTTGGCATTTTGTGCGTTCTCGAGGGCCTTCGCAAGCTCGGACCCTTGTGTCTTAGAGTCACGCTCCAAGGACTCGAACTTCTTGACAAACTCCTGGAGCTCTTGCTGAACCTTGTCGACTCAGGCGTCTTGCTTCTCGCGCTCGGCGCGCTCCTTGGCCGCTTTGCCTTCGGCCTCGGACAGCGCCTTCTTCAGGGCCGCCAATCTAGTCGTGGCCCCTAGCAAAATTCATGACGATCCTGTGATCTAACAACCACTTACCTTTTTCTTTATCAATAAACAGACGAGGTATTACTTACCTTTGTTCTCTTCGAGCTGCCTCTTGGTAAGGCCGAGCTCTTCCTTGGACCGCTCAAGGTCCCGCTTCAGTGCGGAGACCTCCGCCGTGCGAGCGGCAGCGGCCAGCAGTGAAGCCTGCTTATTCACATAGACATATTCGGATTAGACTCCTGTGATTATTATTTGATCGTCTGTTCGGCCTTTCTTTGCGAACACCAAACAGAGCATTAGGGGCTACTGTCTATGCTGTAACATCTTCTCATAATTTGATTACTTACCTCAAATCCTGTTAGGAGGCTGGCACAGGCTTCAGTTAGTCCGCTACCTCCTTGACCACCGCACTCATGATAGTGCGGTGCTCTTCGTCAATGGAAGCGCCGCGAAGCGCTTCCAGCAAATTGTCCGATGCCTCTGGATGGATAGAGGCCATCGGCACAGACAGCTTTCTCCCCTTGGCGAGGGGTCGCCCGACAGAATTCGGAACCACTGGAGGTTCCGGCGCAGTATTCGGCTGGGGGATAGACTTGCTGCCCCTAGCATTAGAGCCCATGGGAGTCTTGCCCCTTGTGCGCCCAGCGTCCGGAATGTCGCCTTGGGGAGCCTCCGGAACTATCTCCCCTCGGTTTAGTACCCTTTTAGACAACACCTCGACGTCGTCCGTAGGGCGGGGGGAGGAGGCGGTCGGGAGTGAATCGTTGTTCATCTCTGACGGGCCCAAAGACTCATCCGAAGAGGATACGTCGATATGGGCTTTGGATGGGCTGCATGATCAAGTTCGGCATGATAAGAAGCAATAAAATAAAACATAGCGAGAACTATTATGGTATCCAGATACTTACGACTTCGCCAGGGGCTTGTCCCTGGGTAACCACTCCTCGTCGCTAAAAGTGGCCGCCGTGGAGCAGTCCGGAAGGAGAGTCCTTCCCTTCTTGGACCCTTCGGCCTCCCCTGATGGGGCGGCCTTCCTTTTCTTGTCTCCCCTGGCTAGGGGGGAGAACTTTCCTCTTCCGCCTCCTCATTTTCGTGGGAGGAGGGCACCTCGGTGTCATCGGACGATAAGTCCGCTACGACCTTGCGCCGGAGACCTTTGCTGCTCCCCGTGGACTTCTTCTTGGCCTTCTTCTTCGGCGCCTCATAGGGCGCCGGAACCAGCATCTCCGTTAAGAGAGCCCTTGCTGGATCTTCGGGCAGTGGGGCCGGACAATTGATCCGCTCCGTTGTTGCGACCCAGTCCTGTTAAATGGCATGGAGGCTTAGATCCCCCACATGATTATAAGAAATTGCCACTTGTGTAATTGAAGATGATAAGAAATTGCCACTTGTATGCGCGCGTTGAGCCCCTTGTATTGACAAATAGGGGTGTGACCATTTATTCGGGATAAGTAGCGGCGCCGGACTCAATTAGTTGTGTCTGAGGTCTTGACGACCTATTGGATGCTTTCGCTAGCCCGGGCGCCTTTAATGTGTGGTTGTCAAGGCAGCCTCACTCTCTTTGGCGCGCAGAGATCGCTTGATATTTCCGTGCACTGTGATGACGCCACGTGGACCGGGCATCTTGAGTGTAAGGGAGGCGTAGTGTGGTATTGCATTAAAGCGAGCGAAAGCTTCGCGTCCGAGCAGTGCTTGATAGCCACTTTGAAACGGAGTGATGTGGAAAGTTAAATGCTCGCGACGGAAGTTATCGGGGGAGCCGAATATAACTTGTAGTAAGAGGGAGCCCATACAACGAGCCCCTGGGCCTGGCGTTACTCCTTTAAAGGTAGTATTGCTATGGCGAATTTGTGTTGGGTCTAACCCCATCCCGCTGATTGTATCCTGATATATTAGGTTTAGGCTACTGCCGCCGTCCATGAGGACTCGTGTGAAGTGATGTCCGCCAATTACTGGGTCTAATACCAGGGCAGCCCATCCTGCGTGTCGGATACTTGCTGAGTAATCGCGATGGTCGAAAGTGATCGGTTGAGACGACCAGTGGCAGGACTCTGTGGGGACAGGCACTTGGGTATATTTTCCTAGGAGTGCCACGTTGTGTTTTCCCTTGATCACGTGTAACACGTTTACTGTTTTGACTTTGGGTGGAAATTTCTTTTGTTCCCCCGTGTCTTGCTTGGGGGGCTCGTCCTCGTCTTCACTTGGTGTATCCTCCCCCTTGTGTACGACATTGAGCTTGCCGGACTGCTTGAAGACCCAACATTCTCTGTGGGTATGATTAGCGGGTTTACCAGGGGTACTATGGATCTGGCATACTTGGTCTAGAATTTTGTTGAGGCTGGACAGTTCATCCCTGGTGCCTTTAGGGGGCGGCTTTTGACCTAGCCGAGAGTTTTTGAATCCGGCATTTACTGTCGTGCCCTTCGTGCTGTCTTCTTTAATCCGGCGTTTGTTATTGCTGTTGCACCGTGATTTCCCGTTTCCATCTCTGACTTCAGATGTACTGGGGTCGATGGTGCTGCATCTGGCTAGCCAGCTGTCCTCACCCGCGCAAAAGCGGGTCATGAGGTTTGTTAATGCGGCCATCGTTCTCGGCTTATTTTAGCTGAGGTGTCTGGCGAGCCATTCGTCACGGACGCTATGCTTAAAAGCTGCCAAGGCTTCAGCGTCCAGACAGTCAACAATCTGGTTCTTTTTAGTAAGAAACCTGTTCCAAAGCTTTAGGGCTGACTCTCCGGGCTGTTGAGTTATATGACTCAAATCGTCCGCATCTGGAGGTCGGACATAAGTCCCTTGAAAATTTGCCCGAAAGGCGTCTTCGAGCTCCTCCCAACTTCCAATGGAGCTTTTGGGGAGGCCTTTGAGCCAGTGACGAGCTGGCGCTTTGAGCTTGAGGGGCAAATACTTGATGGCATGGAGATCATCTCCTCAAGCCATATGGATGTGGAGGATGTAGTCCTCAATCCAGACCCCAGGGTCTGTTGTTCCGTCGTATGCCTCTATGTTTACGGGCTTGAATCCCTCTGGAAATTCATGGTCCAGCACCTCATCGGTGAAACATAGGGGGTGTGCGGCATCCCTGTAGCTGGGTGTACCGCGTTGTTCGGATGTTTGTTGTGTTGCATTGTATGCTGGGGCGCGCTTGCGTGGTCCATAGATGGATCTTGTTGCGCCGTCCTTTGGGTGTGAGCCCTCGCATGGGTCATGTATTGTATTGTGAGCGGCGTTGTATGCCGCTCTGTGTTGGTAGAGGGGTCATCTATCCGACCAGGTGGCTGCTTTGATATTTGGTTGTGGAGGTTCTGAGGCCTCCTCATCGAATTCGGGTAGCAGCTTCCGCTTAGGGTAGCTCTTGGAGGGGCGATTGTCGCCGTACCTTGCTGCTGTGCTGAGTATTTTACTCCATCTGAATTGGAGTGTGTCTTGCGCGGCCTTGAGCCTTTGCTTCTGCTTTTTCAGGCTCCTCGCGGTGGCAACAAGCCTTTTACGGGCAGTCTGCTGCTCCGGGTGTCTGTCCGGCGTTATGTCGTCCGGACCATTATCCTTGATAGGATTTGTTTGTTTGGTTTGATTATCCGGATTGCCGTTGTCCGGCAGCGGTTCGCCCTGCTCCAGCGCTGGGTCTGTGTGATCGCTATTTCTGTCGAGGCGGGATTTGGGGCGGTGCTTGCGTCGTTGCTTTGACTGCTTTTCGAGGGAACAAGCCTTCGGTGCATCCTTCCGCTCCTCGTTGTCATCTTTTGGTGCGTCCACCATGTATACGTCATACGATGAGGTGGCGTTCTAGGGCCCAATAGGCGCTGGTTCCTCATCGTCTCCTTCATCGGTGTCCATAGCGTCGATGTCTTCGGAGTCGAGGTCGAGCATGTCGGTTAAATCGTCGACAGTGGCTACAAAGTGGGTGGTGGGTGGGCTTTGAATTTCTTCATCGTCCACATCCCAATCTCGCTGACCGTAGTCCGGCCAGGGCTCTCCTGATAAAGAGAGAGACTTTAGTGATTTTATAATATCACCAAAGGGCGAGTGCTGAAAGATGACCGCGGCAGTAAACTCCATGATCGGCGCCCAATCGGATTCGATTGGCAGAGGCGCGAATGGTTCGGAGTCCGGAGAGGAGTCCGACTCCTTGGAATCATGAGTCTCGCGGAGTGCGGGGCTGGTGTTCGGCTCAATCACCGTCAGGGTCGCAGCCCCCGAGGCGGCGTCCAACCGCCCATCCTCGATCGGCGCAGTTGGCTCCGAAATAGGGATCGGAGCTGACGCGGGTGCGGCCTCCAGGGCACTGTTCGGCGGCAGAGCTAAATCATGCTCGTCGTGACAGAGCGGCGCGCTCGGCAGTGGCTCGAATCCGTCGAAGATCAAGTCTCCGTGGATGTCAGCCATGTAGTTTAAACTTCCAAATCTGACCTAACGGCCAGGGGCGTAGTTTTCGATCTGCTCTAGACAGCCAAGCGAATTGGCCCGCAGTGCGAAGCCGCCGAAGACGAAGATCTGTCCGGGGAGGAAGGTCTCACCCTGGACTGCATCGCTGTTGATGATCGTAGGAGCCATCGAGCCTGACGGCGACGACACAGAGGAACTCTCAATGAAAGCACCAATGTCAGTGTCAAAACCGGCGGATCTCGGGTAGGGGGTCCCGAACTGTGCGTCTAGGCTGGATGGTAACAGGAGGCAAGGGACACAAAGTTTTACCCAGGTTTGGGCCCTCTCGATGGAGGTAAAACCCTATGTCCTGCTTGATTAATATTGATGATATGGGTAGTACAAGATTAGATCTACCACGAGATCGAAGAGGCTAAGCCATAGAAGCTAGCCTATGGTATGATTGTTGATGTGTATGTTGTCCTACGGACTAAAACCCTCCGGTTTATATAGACACCGGATAGGGTTAGGGTTACATAGAGTCGGTTACAACGGTAGGAGATCTAAATATCCGCATCGCCAAGCTTGCCTTCCACACCAAGGAAAGTCCCTCCTGGACACGGGACGTAGTCTTCAATCTTGTATCTTCATAGTCCAGGAGTCCGGCTGAAGGTATAGTCCGGCTATCCGAACATCCCCTAATCCAGGACTCCCTCAGTCCTCCTGTCCGATCACCTTCGATTGTAGGGACCACCCCACTAGTATCCGTCATGGCGGATTCGCCGCACTGGTCTTAGACCCAATTATTGACGGATTTCACCTCACTCGAGTCCTTATGGATGGCGGCAGCAGCCTGAACCTGCTTTACCAGGACACAGTGTGCAAAATGGGTATAGATCCCTCAAGGATCAAACCCACAAAACGAACTTTAAAGGCGTCATACCAGGTGTAGAGGCCCATTGCACAGGCTCAGTCACACTGGAAGTGGTCTTCGGATCCCCGGATAACTTCCAAAGCGAAGAGTTAATCTTTGATATAGTCCCGTTCCGCAGTGGTTATCATGCACCGCTTGGGCGAACCGCATTTGCGAGATTCAATGCGGTACCGCATTATGCATACCTTAAGCTCAAGATGCGAGGACCTCAGGGGGTCATTACAGTTAGTGGAGACACAGAGCGCTCTCTCCGAACGGAGGAGCACACTGCGGCCCTCGCAGCGGAAGTGCAAAGCAACCTCTTAAGGGAATCCACTAGTTCGGCGTTTAAGGACCCAAACACCTTCAAGCGCGCCCAGAGTAATCAGCAACAGGACTGCCTGGCACGTTCCGAGCTCACATAGCAATGTGGCCCCCACCCCGGCCCAAGCCAAACGGCGAAATTCGTGCCACACGTACATAATTACGCATTAAAAATACCATGGGTATAGGTGGGGAGGGGGGCATGACTACGGCACGCCCCAAGACGCGGCTTAAACCACACTAGGGGCTCCCCGTTTTGTTTTTTTTCTCTTTTTAGGACATTAATCTCTGGAAACCCGGTCCGGCAGCATGATTGCCAAACATATGATGCAGCAACCAAGAAGGCAGAAAGCTACGTCACACCACGGAACTCCCAGGTGGATTACAATAACGAGTGTAATACTTGCCTTAATACTATTCTTCAGCTCACCCTTGGAGGGGACATAGTCCTACTTTTTGCTTATTGCACTGCATGTATCATTCTGCTTTTATGCACCTTTTTGAATAAACAATGCATAGCATTAAGACTATTATTGCATTCTTCTCTTTTTATATATATATATATGTTCATTCATGACATCCAGCACCCGTACACTCTGGTACGGCCAATACACCAGGGGCTTAAGTACCCCACAATATGGTGTGAGAAGTCCGAACACTTTCACAAGTGCGGCACCCCAAACTTATAGCATTATATGCATCAGCTCCGAATCATGTCTTGGGTCAATAGTTGGGTTTGCCCGGCTCCCATGTTTTGGTACCTTACGTTCCGCTATATCGGCTAAGGTAGCACTGGGAGAACTACTGCGATTGTGTCCCGGTTCTTCCGGACGAGCACCTCAGTAGAGAAAGCCGAAAACTGACTGTCATGATGCGGCGAGAGCTGGTCGCTGTTCGAGAGGTCTCAAATCCTTAAAGATTTTTTCCGCTTCGGGCGAGGAGTCGGCCTTATCCGATATAGGCGTACATAGCGCCCCAAGTTCGGCCTTCTGAATACTAGGGGCTTCGCCGAAATTTAAAATTGTAGACTTCTATGGCTAATTGAGAGTGATAAAGCTTTATAGTCCGATTGCCTGGTTCGTTGTGCTGAACACCTCCTTCGAAGGACCCAAAACTGGGATAAAGAGTGGTCAGGTTTATCCCGAACACCTCAGTACTAGTTACATGGGGGCAGAAGCCGACGACTGGCCAACTCTCAAATTTTATAAACAGCCGCACAGAAGGTAATATTTTAAATTAACAAGCGTTACATAGCGCACATGAACTCATTCCACATTACAGGATCACATGAGTACATTCATTCAAATATACATCCTTAGCACATTCCTCTGCCACAAGGCGAGCACCCTTCAGGAAACTGTCATAATACTTTTCGGGGTGGCGATGCTCCTTGTCCTACGGTGGCCCCTCCTTCACCAGCTTTTCGGCGTCCATCTTTGCCCAGTGCACTTTTTCCCAGGCAAAAGCCCTGCGCGCATCCTCAATGCAGACAGACCGCTTTATGACTTCAAACCATGGACAGGCGTTCACAAGCCGCCTTACCAGGCCGAAATAGCTGCCAGGCAGGGGCTCGCCAGGCCACATCCGGACTATGAGGCCCTTCATGGCCAGTTCGGCCACCATGTGAAGCTCGACCAGTCGCTTCAACTGGTCGCTCAAGGGCATCGGATGTTCGGTCCCAGTATACTGAGACCCGAACAACTTCTCTGTCAAGCTCCCTTCCTCGGCCTGGTAAAACTCCGCGGCATCCGACACACTGCTGGGTAGATCTGCGAATGCTCCTGGAGAGCTCCGAATTCGGGTAAGTAAAAGGGAAGTTTCCTTCACATGCTTGCTTTGCATAATGAATGCCTTACCCGCCGCTATCTTCTTGACCGCCTCAATTTCCTAGAGGGCCTTTTGGGCTTCGGCCTTGGCATTTTGTGCGTTCTCGAGGGCCTTCGCAAGCTCGGACCCTTGTGTCTTAGAGTCACGCTCCAAGGACTCGTACTTCTTGACAAACTCCTGGAGCTCTTGCTGAACCTCGTCGACTCAGGCCTCTTGCTTCTCGCGCTCGGCGTGCTCCTTGGCCGCTTTGCCTTCGGCCTCGGACAGCGCCTTCTTCAGGGCCGCCACTCCGGTCGTGGCCCCTAGCAAAATTCATGACGATCCTGTGATCTAACAACCACTTACCTTTTTATTTATCAATAAACAGACGAGGTATTACTTACCTTTGTTCTCTTCGAGCTGCCTCTTGGTAAGGCCGAGCTCTTCCTTGGACCGCTCAAGGTCCCGCTTCAGTGCGGAGACCTCCGCCGTGCGAGCGGCAGCGGCCAGCAGTGAAGCCTGCTTATTCACAAAGACATATTCAGATTAGACTCCTGTGATTATTATTTGATCGTCTGTTCGGCCTTTCTTTGCGAACACCAAACAGAGCATCAGGGGCTACTGTCTATGCTGTAACATCTTCTCATAATTTGATTACTTACCTCAAAGCCTGTTAGGAGGCTGGCACAGGCTTCAGTCAGTCCGCTACCTCCTTGACCACCGCACTCATGATAGTGCGGTGCTCTTCGTCAATGGAAGCGCCGCGAAGCGCTTCCAGCAAATTGTCCGATGCCTCTGGATGGACAGAGGCCATCGGCACAGAAGGCTTTCCCCCCTTGGCGAGGGGTCGCCCGATAGAATTCGGAACCACTGGAGGTTCCGGCGCAGTATTCGGCTGGGGGCTAGACTTGCTGCCCCCGGCATTAGAGCCCATGGGAGTCTTGCCCATTGTGCGCCCAGCGTCCGGAATGTCACCTTGGGGAGCCTCCGGAACTATCTCCCCTCGGTTCAGTACCCTTTGAGACAACACCTCGACGTCGTCCGTAGGGCGGGGGCAGGAGGCGGTCGGGAATGAATCGTTGTTCATCTCTGACGGGCCCAAAGACTCATCCGAAGAGGATACGTCGATATGGGCTTTGGATGGGCTGCATGATCAAGTTCGGCATGATAAGAAGCAATAAAATAAAACATAGCGAGAACTATTATGGTATCCAGATACTTACGACTTCGCCAGGGGCTTGTCCCTGGGTAACCACTCCTCGTCGCTAAAAGCGGCCGCCGTGGAGCAGTCCGGAAGGAGAGTCCTTCCCTTCTTGGACCCTTCGGCCTCCCCTGATGGGGCGGCCTTCCTTTTCTTGTCTCCCCTGGCTAGGGGGGAGAACTTTCCTCTTCCGCCTCCTCATTTTCATGGGAGGAGGGCACCTCGGTGTCATCGAACGATAAGTCCGCTACGACCTTGCGCCGGAGACCTTTGCTGCTCCCCGTGGACTTCTTCTTGGCCTTCTTCTTCGGCGCCTCATAGGGCGCCGGAACCAGCATCTCCGTTAAGAGAGCCCTTGCTGGATCTTCGGGCAGTGGGGCCGGACAATTGATTCGCTCCGTTGTCGCGACCCAGTCCTGTTAAATGGCATGGAGGCTTAGATCCCCCACATGATTATACTGGGGAAAGAAACATCTTACAAGGTATAAGGAGCTCACCGGATTGGCAGGGCGCTTTGCGCTGAGTCCGCGATCCTCGGTAAGGGGAGGAGGTACCTCGGCGGACTTGAACAGCACTTTCCAGATGTCCTGGTGCGTCGTGTGAAAGAGCTCTCGCAGCGTCTAGTGCTTAGCCGGGTCGAACTCCCACATATTGAATGCCCGTCTTTGACACGGGAGGATCCGGTGGAAGAGCATGACCTGGACCATGTTGACAAGCTTGATTTTCTTGCTTATCATGTTTTTAACATAGTTTTGGAGTCCGATCAGCTCCACCGATGAACCCTAGGATAGGCCCTTCTCTTTCCAGGAGGTGACCCGCATGGGGATGCCGGATTAAAATTCGGGGGCCGCCACCCAGTTTGTGTCGCGCGGCTCGGTGATGTAGAACCACCCCGATTGCCACACCTTCACGGTCTCCACATAGGAGCCTTTGAGCTAGGTGACATTGGGCATTTTGCCCACCATGGCGCCTCCGCACTCCGCTTGCTGGCCGACCACCACCTTCGGTTTAACATTGAAGGTCTTCAGCCACAGGCCGAAGTGGGGCTTGATGCGGAGGAAGGCCTCGCACACGACGATAAACACCGAGATGTTGAGGATGAAATTGGGGGCTAGATCGTGGAAGTCCAGCCCGTAGTAGAACATGAGCCTGCGGACAAATGGGTGGAGGGGAAATCCCAGCCCGCGGATGAAATGGGTAAGGAATACAACCCTTTCGTGGGGTTCAGGGGTAGGGACGATCTGCCCCGCGTCTGGGAGCCAGTGCGCGATATCTGCGGCCAGGTATCTGGCTTCCCGGAGCTTCGTAATACTCTCCTCCGTAACAGAGGAGACCATCCACTTGCCTCCCGCTCCGGACATGTTTGGAGTGGTTTTGCGGAGAAAATGCGAACTTGGGCGCTGGAGCTCGAGTGCGCGAGAATGGATGGGCAGGGAAGAAGAAGGCGTGGGTAAAAAGGAGGAGTCCTTGTCCCTTTATAAGGGCGGAAGAAACTATGTGCCTCCCCACCTGCCTGGTAAACTCGCTTACTCCCCAAGCGCCGTGATTGATGAGAATCCCGTGATAAGGGGACACGATCTCTGCTTCGACAAGACGTGCCAAGAAAACCGCCTTGCAATATGTGCAGTAGCTGGTTGAGAAAAACGGTTCGAATAATGACCGGGCCATGGCGTGATGTCACGTTATGAAAAGTTGTCAGCATATTAGATTTTTGGAAATATTGTACTCTCTACGGTGGTATGTGGAATTTGTTTTGCAGAGCCGAACACTATCCTTGTGTTCGAAATCTTCTATGGTGTATTCGGAGGAGGAACCCGCCTTGCAATGCCGAAGACAATCTGCACGTCGGACTCATCATCATTGAAGCCTGGTTCAGGGGCTACTGAGGGAGTCCTGGATTAGGGGGTCCTCGGACTGCCGGACTATATACTTTGGCCGGACTGTTGGACTATGAAGATACAAGGTTGGAGACCGTCCCGTGTCCGGGTGGGACTCTCCTTTGGGTGGAAGGCAAGCTTGGCAATTCAGATATGTAGATCTCCTCCCTTGTAACCGAATCTGTGTAACCCTAGCCCCCTACGGTGTCTATACAAACCAGAGGGTTTAGTCCGTAGGACAACAACAATCATAATCATAGGCTAGCTTCTAGGGTTTAGCCTCTACGATCTCGTGGTAGATCAACTCTTGTAATACTTATATCATCAAGATCAATCAAGCAGGAAGTAGGGTATTACCTCCATCGAGAGGGCCCGAACCTGGGTAAACATTGTGCCCCCCGCCTCCTGTTACCATTCGCCTTAGACGCACAATTCGGGACCCCCTACCCGAGATCCGTCGGTTTTGACACACACACGTGTCCCCACAGAAGTTCACAAGAATTGAAAACAAGAAGAGACTAGCGTACCCGGACGGCCGCCCGCATTGCCAAAAACTTCTGCATGGAGTGCTGGAGAGTGGCGCCGTGGGTGTTGAACTGGGCCAGGATGTCCTGCACAGCCACATTGAGGACACCCGAGCCAGCCCCAGACATCCAATCCGGTGGAGCGGCACTGGTGGCCTCAGTGTCGGGCACCGACGAGCTCGCGGCCCCGATCTCCATTGGCCCTGCCACCGAGACCGCCCTCACCGGGCGCTGGCGCGCTGGAACTCGGATCGTGGGAATTGGGCCCACCACCAGCTCACCGCCAGATGGTGGCACCAGCGGCGCCTCGAGCCGACTGCCCTGCATGCTGATAATCGGCGTGCGCGGAGGCACCTCCGTCTTCGAGACAACGGGGTCAGCCTCTCCCCTCTCGAGGGTCGACTGGTTGGCCCCAGCCCCACCAGTCGGCACCTAGCCCTCCAACACCATTAGCTCCGCTGGCTGCGGACCGGTGGACTCTGGGGCGGTGCCGCGAGCCAGCTCCTCCTCCTGCGCCTTGGCCGCAACATCCGCCTGCTCCTTGGCCGCCGTGTCGGCTTGCACTTTGGCCGCTGCGTCGGCCTCCGCTTGTGCCGCTTCGGCCGCATCCGCCTTTGCCTGGGCCGCGACCTCCCGCTCCTCTTGTGCCTCCCGCGCATTCCTCTCCGTCACCTCCCGAAGGGCGGCGACCGGGTCTGCGTGGCGGGTGTCCGCGGAGCCGTCAGCCGCCCCAATCACCGAGCTGGATGGGGCTTGCGATAGAGAAAGTGGGGCCCTGCGCAAACACGCTAAGAAGAAGTTTGCGAAAAAAGAGAAACAAACGCAAGGCAAAACAGCAAATAGCACTTACACGGACACCATTGAGCGCTGCTTCGGGCCCTTCCGAAGGGTGGCCGCCTTCACGGCTTCTTGCCGCTGGGTCGCGGTGGTCGCGGCCCTGGCCTTCTTGGGCCGACTGTCGAACAACCTGGCCTCGGCCTGATGCTTTGGCGCGCCGGGTGCACCAGTCGGCATCGTCGAGGAGCCGGCGCCCATCCCATCGGCGCTGAGGGCGCGATGCGTCTCGTCGTCCTCCTCGTCATCGTCCGGCCAGTCTGCGAGGCTGCCTCCTGCGGAGCCGTCTGCTCCCTCACCGCCGCCTCCTGCGGCTTCGTCCTCCTCCACAGTGGCCGCCCCCAGCTCGGGGTCGTCCACGTCGCTTTCCGCGCGGTCCTCCAGGTATTGATGGCTTGGGGCCAGCACACCGGTTGCCTTCTAGCCCGGGAAGCACTGCATCATGGCCGGGTGGTCACGCGGCAAAAAGAATTTGGGGCAAGTAAAGGAAAGAGGATCAGAAACTTATAGGAGGCGACAGGTTAGCGTGGCTGTACGACTCCTTGCCGAACCGTCAGCTCCCCTCGACAAGCTTACAGTCAGAGAAGAAGTTGAACAGTCGGACCACCTCCATGCCCGGCAGCACCTTCATGACATCCAGCATGGGTCCCGGTGCCCACTCATGCTGTTGATCAGGTGGGGCCGGGCTTTAAGAGGCAGCACCCGGCAGATCGAGGCCTTGAGGCCCTACGACTCCGTTATCTCCTGGAGCCGGGTGAGAGCAGTGGAGGCGGCGGCCGACAGATTCTTCAGCCGGAACTTCCAATTGGTGCGACGCTCAGCAGGCGGGCCGACTGCGTAAGCCGGCAGGTTGACGTAGTCCAGCATCGCGTGTATATTCTGGACATAGAAGTAAGATTTCTGCCACAGCTTGGCCGACTGTAGCAGTGCGAGGGCCGGGAAGCGGACCCCGAAGCCAGTGCGCCGGACCGCGATGCATGCCCCGCACTGAGCCGCCTCGCCCTTGGCAGCAGTGCCGAGCTTCATGTAGAATAGCCCCCCCCCACACACACACAGCTCAAGCATCAGCAAGACGCCGAGGTACCCCTCGCAGAGGGTGACGAAGGTGGCAAGCAGCACCACCATGTTCGGTGTGAGGTGGTGGGGCTGGAGACAGTAGAAGTTGAGGAAGGAGCGGAGAAAACCGCTCGCCGACAGGCCGAAGCCGCGGAGGAAATGCGACCAGAAGACAATGTGCTCGCCGTCCTCCGGCGCCAACGAGGAACACGCACCTTCACGTGCGCCGCACGAGCCAGCCATTGCATCTGGCGGAGGAAGTCGAGATGATCTTCATGGACGTTGGAGCCGTCCCAATCGCCGGAGCGCCTGCCGCGCGCCATGGATGTGGTTGCTCAGTGGTGGCGTGGAATGGTCACGCAGGTGCGGCATCGCGGTAATTCAAAGAAGTCTTGCAATGGCAGGGCAAGCAGCAGCACATCGGCAAGCACCCGCACGACGGCAGCAAGAAAGCAGAGAAGGCCAAGGGAGAAAGAAGATGGAGAGCGGAGGGAGCACGCGTGCATTCTGCCGCGCCCTCCTCCCCCTACTTATAGGCCCACGGCAGCTGAGCCGGGGAGGAAAGACGTGGGGGGCGTGGGATTAACTGCGCCCACTTCCCCCACGACCCCGCGCCTTCCGCTCCATAACGGCATGTAGTTAATAGGCCTGACAAGCACAACCGTTGGCCTCGGCCGCAGCGGACCCGCTCGCGCGTCGAGGCCCTGTAGTGGCGGGCCTAAGCCTGCGGTGACGTCCCGTGATACGTCTCCAACATATCTACTTTTCCAAACACTTTTGCCCTGTTTTGGACTCTTACTTGCATGATTTGAACGGAACTAAACCGAACTGACGTTGTTTTCAGCAGAATTGCCATGGTGTTATTTTTGTGCAGAAATAAAAGTTCTCGGAATGAGCTGAAAATCCACGGAGACACGTTTTGGAATTAATAAAAAATACTAGCGAAAGAATCAGCATCAGGGTGCTCACACCCTGTCCACGAGGGTGCAGCCCCCCCTAGGGCATGCCCGCTGCCTCGTGGGCCCACTGAGACTCCACCGACCTCAACACCAACTCTATATATTCACTTTCGGGGAGAAAAAAATCAGGGAGAAGGATTCATCGCGTTTTATGATACGGAGCCGCCACCAAGCCCTAATCTTCATCGACTGGGCTAATCTGGTGTCCATTCAGGGCTCTGGAGAGGGGAATCCGTCGTCGTCGTCATCATCAACCTTCCTCCATCACCAATTTCATGATGCTCACCGTCGTGTTTGAGTAATCCAATCGTAGGCTTGCTGGACAGTGATGGGTTGGATGAGATTTACCATGTAATCGAGTTAGTTTTGTTAGGGTTTGATCCCTAGTATCCATTATGTTCTAAGATTGATGTTGCTATGACTTTGCTATGCTTAATGCTTGTCACTAGGGCCCGAGTGCCATGATTTCAGATCTGAACCTATTATGGTTTCATGAATATATGTGAGTTCTTGATCCTATCTTGCAAGTCAATAGTCACCTACTATGTGTGATGATCCGGTAACCCCGAAGTGACAATAATCGGGACCACTCCTGGTGATGACCGTAGTTTGTAGAGTTCATGTATTCACTAAGTGTGAATGCTTTGGTCCGGTACTCAATTAAAAGGAGGCCTTAATATCCCTTAGTTTCCAATAGGACCCGCTGCCACGGGAGGGTAGGACAAAAGATGTCATGCAAGTTCTTTTCCATAAGCACGTATGACTATATTCGGAATACATGCCTACATTACATTAATGAATTGGAGCTAGTTCTGTGTCGCCCTATGTTATAATTGTTGCATGAGGAATCACATCCGACATAATTATCCATCATTGATCCGTTGTCTACGAGCTTTTCACATATTAATCTTTGCTTACATACTTTTCCGTTGCCACTGTTACGATTGCTACAAAAACTACTACTGTTACTTTTGCCATAGTTACTGTTACTTCCATACTACTTTGCTACTAAATATTTGCCGCAGATATTAAGTCTTTCAGGTGTGGTTGAACTGACAACTCAACTGCTAATACTTGAGAATATTCTTTGGCTCCCCTTGTGTTGAATCAATAAATTTGGGTTGAATACTCTACCCTCGAAAACTGTTGCAATCCCCTATACTTGTGGGTTATCAAGACCATTTTCTGGCGCCGTTGCCGGGGAGCATAGATCTATTCTTTGAGTCACTTGGGATCTATATAAGTTGATCACTATGAGGAACTTGAAAGATGAAAGAATCAAGATTTTTCCCTCAACTGCGGGGGGGGGGGGGGGGGGGGGGCGTAAGGAACCGCCATCTAGCTCTGCACTTGATTCACCTTCTGTTATGAGTAAATTTGCAACACCTACTCCTGCTATTGATTCTGATATGTCGCATGTTATTGATGATGCCACTTATTCTATGCATGATGCTTATGATGAAACTACTTCTATGCTTGATAATACCGTGCCATTAGGTGAATTTCTTGATGAACAACTTGCTAGGGTTAGAGAGAATGAAATTATTGGAACTGATAATATTGACGAAAGTGATGATGAAGATTCTTCCCCTATATATGAATTGCCTGATGTGCCTGAGGGTTATGTTATGGATGAAGAAACTGCTAGAGACCTTTTTGCTTGGAAAGATAGATATGATCTTAAGAAACTGTTAGCTAAGCTGAAAGAAAAGTCTTCGAATGCTAGAATGAAATATGACCCTGCTTTTGCTACTTCACCTACCTGTATTTCTGATAAGGATTATGATTTCTCTATCGATCCTGAGTTAATTACTTTGGTTGAATCTGATCCTTTTTATGGCTATGAATCTGAAACTGTTGCGGCACATCTTACTAAATTGAACGATATAGCCACCCTATTCACTCATGAGGAAAATAATTGTTACTACTATATCCGTAAGTTATTTCCGTTCTCATTAAAGGGTGATGCTAAAACATGGTTTAATTCTCTTGCTCCTGGTTATGGTGTAGTCCCCAGGATATGATTTATTACTTCTCTGCTAAATATTTCCCTGCTCATAAGAAACAAGCTGCCTTAAGGGAAATATATAATTTTGTGCAAATTGAAGAAGAGAGTCTCCCACAAGATTGGGGGAGGCTTTTCCGGTTACTTAATGCTTTGCCTGATCATCCTCTCAAGTAAAATGAAATACTCGATATCTTTTATAATGGACTAACCGATGCTTGTAGAGACCACCTGGATAGTTGTGTTGGTTGTGTTTTCAGGGAAAGAACCGTTGAGCAAGCTGAATTGCTATTGAATAATATATTGAGTAATGATAATGATTGGACACTTCCTGAACCAACTCCTAAGCCAACTCCGAAGAAAAGGGGTATTCTATTTCTCAGTCCTGAAGATATGCAAGAGGCAAAGAAATCTATGAAAGAAAAGGGTATTAAAGCTAAAGATGTTAAGAATTTACTACCTATTGAAGAAATACATGGTCTTAATAACCCAACACAGGTAGTAAAGGTATATTTTCTCTATAGATTTAATGAAGGTGACATTCCTCGTAATAAGTCTGCTAGCCAATGCTTTGTTGAGTTTGATGATTTTATTGTTAAACAAGAAAACTTCAATGCTTATGTTGGTAGACAATTGAAACGTAATGCTTATATGGTTGAACACTTGAGTGATTATATGTCTAGAGTTAAAGGTGACCTTAAACTTATTAGTAAACATGCTTCTATGGTTACCACTCAGGTAGAACAAGTGCTTAAAGCACAAGATGATTTGCTCAATGAATTAAATAATAAGAAAAATGATAATGTTGTTAGAGTTGTGACTAGAGGGGGTAAAATGACTCAGGAACCTCTGTATCCCGAGGGCCACCCTAAGAGTGTTGAGCAAGATTCCCAGAGAACTAATGTTAATGCACCGAGTTCTTCTAAGAAGAAGAGAAAGAAAAGTGATAGGACTTTGCATGCCTCTAGTGAACCTATTGTTGACACACCTAAGAATCCCAATGATATTTCTATTTCTGATCCTGAAACACAATATGGTAATGAACATCAACCTAGTGATAATGTTCATGTTGATGCTCAGCCTAGCAATAACAATGATGTAGAGTTTGAACCTGCTGTTGATCTTGATAACCCACAATCAAAGAATCAACATTATGATAATAGAGACTTCATTGCTAGGAAGCACAGTAAAGAAAGAGAACCATGGGTTCAGAAACCCATGCCTTTTCCTCCTAAACCATCCAAGAAAAAGGATGATGAGGATTTTGAGCGCTTTGCTGAAATGATTAGACCTATCTTTTTGCGTATGCATTTGACTTATATGCTTAAAATGAATCCTTATGCTAAGTATATGAAAGATAATGTTGCAAATAAAACAAAGATACCGGAGGCTGAAATTTCCACCATGCTTGCCAATTATACTTTTAAAGGTGGAATACCTAAGAAACTAGGAGATCCAGGAGTACCATCTATACCATGCTCTATTAAAAGAAACTATGTTAAAACTGCATTATGTGATCTTGATGTCGGTGTTAGTGTTATGCCTCTCTCCTTATATCGTAGACTTGAGTTGAATAAGTTGACACCTACTGAAGTATCTTTGCAAATGGACGATAAATCAGCTGCTATACCCGTCGGTATTTGTGAGGATGTGCCTGTTGTGGTTGCAAACGTTACTATTTTAACAGACTTTGTTATTCTTGATATTCCCGAGGATGATAGTATGTTGATTATCCTTGATAGACCCTTTTTGAATACTGCAGGGGCTGTTATTGATTGCAACAAAGGCAATGTTAATTTTCATGTTAATGGAAATGAGCATACGGTACACTTTTCGAGGAAACAACCTCAAGTCCACAGTATCAATTCTATTGGAAAATTTTCAACGATAACAATTGGAGGTTTTGAATTCCCTCTTCCTACTGTCAAGAAGAAATATGATATTCTTATTGTTGGGGACATGCATATCCCCGTTGAGGTAACCTAGTGTTATTCGAAAATTCTCCGGTTTCATGTTATTCGGAAAGAGTTTGTTAACAAGACTTGATCAACCTTGTTAGTGGATTCCTTTTGATGAGCATGAGATGGATAAAGTTAGAAAGCACAACTCTCTGTACCCTCCTTTTACTTTCTGTTATTTAGATTAAATAAAGCAAAAATAGTATTTTCTGTCTGTTTTCTGAATTATCCTTGCAATAAAAATACCCCGAAAATAGAAGTTCTCCAAATGTCCTGAAAATGAAATATGATTTTTTGTAGAATATTTAAGAATTACTGGCACTGAGAACACACCAGGGGGCCACTATTTGGCCACGAGGGTGCAGGGCGCGCCCACCCCCTAGGGCGCGCTCCCTGCCTTGTGGACCCCACATGGACCCCCTCCACTTATTCCAGCACCCACTCACTTAGTCTTCCTCCAGAAAAATCATCATCTTGCTTCCATTTTTGATCTCCTTGCTCAAAGCTCCATTCACAAAACTGTTTCGGGAGATTGTTCTTCGGTATGTGACTCCTCCATTGGTCCAAGTTCTAGTGCTTTATTTATTGCAAATTTTTGCTGCTAAGGTGACCCTGTTCTTGAGCTTGCATGTCAACTTTATATGGTCCAAAGTAGTTTTAATGCATGATATAGCCTCTAGGCACTTGTGGGAGTAGTTGCTATCAATTTTGTTGAGTTTGGTTCACTTTTATTTTGAGTCACTAAAAATTTCAAAAAAAATTGGAGAAAGAAAATATTTAGGAAAATGTACCAAGGTGGTTCCTCAAGGAAGCAAGGACCAAGGCTCGCGATACGTGAGCCGGACGATGAACCACCGAGGGAAGCTCAAGTGCGGCCTTGTGAATGGCCGTTAGAGGAGTTTATGGTCTAGGCCGACATCAAGGATGAATTTAACGCCTATATGCGTAATGCTGATAATAAGTGCCTGTAGTACCACTACCTAACTGATTCCTTTGTGAGGAGGTTTAAATTTACATCCTCGCGCAATTCTCACACTGTTTTATTTGATCTTTGTGATAAATCATATACCATGGACCTAGAAGATTCTAATACTGCTTGTAAACTCCCGCAGTGGGGCAATGTTAGTGAACCTCGCAAATCTGAATATAAATACTTTCTTGCTAGTATCACTGTGGGGGGATCAAGGGAAATTACACAATCCACCATAGGGAGCATTCATTTCCCTTCCATACATTATTTTTCTCTCTTTATTGGTAGATGCATTAATGGTAAAGATGAGGCTTGTCACATGTGCGTTTCAGATCTTTGTGTCCTCAAAAGTGCGGTATTAGGAGATAAACAATATAACTTGGGGGGCCATTGTGGCACGAAGGTTGCATCTTAACGATATAAGTGGTGATTTGTTTGGTGGAATTCATGCAACTCATGTAGCTAATTATATTAATGTACCCATACATGGAAATGAGCTACCTCCTGCTTACCTAGATTATAATGCTATGGTTTGCCATCAGTTTCTTGAGAGGAACGAACAGTTCTTCCAGTATCGACTAATCTTTGACAGACAACGCACTGTCCATGTTGCCCTCCCTGCTCCTACTTTCTTTAACTTTCAGGCAAAAGGGAGATATGTTATAACCAGGGAGGAGGTGAACAAGTACGAGAGGAGGACGGAGGCAGCTCGCCTCCAACCTACAACTTTTCAAGCAGTAGCTGCCGCATCTCAGTACGACCCTAGCTACAACTTTGGATATCCACCAGGCCAGCAGTGGCCATAGACCAATTTAGGCCAAAAGCCTAAGCTTGGGGGAGTACGTATTTCTCACCGACATTACATTCATGTTCACACACTCATCCTAGTTGTCGGTGCTCATACTTTTTCATTGTACCATCCATGCTAGTTTATTTTCTTTTCTAAGCCTTCTTCTTGTGTGTTTGAAAAACCTTAAGAAAAACCAAAAAAATTAGTTGTAGCTTTTAGCTAGTTTACTTTCCATGCATGTAGTAGTAGTAATTAAAATAAAACCCAAAAAGATTTCTCGTTCTTCTTTTGCTTGTTGGGAGCTTTCCCGTGTAAATAGTTTTATTTCTTTTCTTATTCTTTGGGGGCCGAGAGGAGAAGACCATGATGAAAATGTTGAGTGGCTCTCATATGCATTATTGTTGATTTAACCAAGAGCCCATATTACCTTGTCTTTGCCCTTGTATTAAATGCTTGCAGATTCCAGCTTAGTCCAAGGCACATGCACTATTATTATTATCCACACCGTACGGTCGTGCGAGTGAAAGGCAATAATGACGATATATGATGGACTGATTGAGATGAGAGAAGCTGGTATGAACTCGACCTATCTTGTTTTTGTGAATATGATTAATTCATCATTCCTGATTTAGCCTATTATGAATGAAACATGTTTGCAATGACAATTAGAGATTATAGTTGCCCATGCCATGCTTAATTAGCTAGGAGTTTATAATATTTTACCTTGCGTGCCAACATGCTATTAAAATGGTTGTGATGTGGTATGATAGGGTCGTATTCTCCTTTGGATGATTCGAGTGGCTTGACTTGGCACATGTTCACGCATGTAGTTGAAAAAAAATCAACATAGCCTCCATGATATTTATGTTCATGGTGATTTATATCCTACTCATGCTTGCACTCATTGTTGATTAATCTTAATGCATGTTCATGACTGTTGTCGCTCTCTAGTTGGTCGCTTCCCAGTATTTTTGTAGCCTTCACTTGTACTAAGCGGGAATACTGGGTAAAACATCGTGTCCGCTGCCTCCTGTTACCCGCCTAGACGCACAGTTCGGGACCCCCTACCCGAGATCCACCGATTTTGACACCGACATTGGTCCTTTCATTGAGAGTTCCTCTGTGTTGTCGTCATCAGGCTTGATGGCTCCTTCGATCATTGTTAGCGATGCAGTCCAGGGTGAGACTTTTCTCCCCGGAAAGATTTTTGTATTCGGCGGCTTTGCACCGCGGGCCAATTCGCTTGGCCATTTGGAGCAGATTGAAAGCTATGCCCCTGGCCATCAGGTCAGGTTTGGAAGCCTAAACTACACGGCCGATATCCTGAGAGACTTGATCTTCGACGGATTCGAGCCCCTGCCGAGTACGCCGCGCTGTCGCGATGGGCACGATTTAGCTCTACCACCGAACAGTGTCCTGGAGACCGCACCTGCAGCCGCTCCGACCTTTAATTCGGAGCCAACTGCGCCATCCGAGGGCGGGTGGTTAGACCCCGCCGCGGAGGCAGCAGCCTCAACAGAGATCGAACCGAACACCAACCTTACCCTTCGCGAGGCCCGTGACTCCCCATCTCCGGACTCTCCTCCAGACTCCGGACCATCCGCGCCCCTGCCAATCGAATCCGATTGGGTGCCGATCATGGAGTTCACTGCCGCAGATATCTTTCAGCACTCGCCCTTCGGCAACATACTGAATTAACTAAGGTCTCTCTCTTTGTCAGGAGAGTCCTGGCCGGATTATGACCGGCAGGATTGGCATGCGGACGACGAAGAAATTCGACGCCCACCCACCACCCACTTCATAGCCACTGTTGATGACTTGACCGACATGCTCGACTTCGACTCCGAAGACATCGGCGGTATGGACGACGATGCAGGAGACGAACAGGAACCAGCGCCTATAGGGCACCGGAAAGCCACCTCGTCGTATGACATATATATGGTGGACACACCCAAAGAAGGCAATGGCGACGGAACAGCGGAGGATGACCCCTCCAAGAAGCAACCTAAGCGCCGGCGTCAGCGGTGCCGCTCTAAGTCTCGCCAAAGGCAAAACGGTGATTCCGGCACAGGAGATAATAACACCCCGGACAGTGCCAAAGACAACCCCCTCCAGCAAGATTCAGCACAGGAGGATGGAGAAGCCAGCCCTCATGAGAGAGCGGCAGATGAAAAGGAGGAGGATGACAATTACATGCCTCCCTCCGAAGATGAGGCAAGCCTCGACGATGACGAATTCGTCGTGCCAGAGGATCCCATCGAATAAGAGCGCTTCAAGCGCCGGCTTATAGCCACAGCAAATAGCCTTAAGAAGAAGCAGCAGCTTCAAGCTGATCAAGATCTGCTAGCTGACAAATGGACTGAAGTCCTGGCGGCCGAGGAATATAAACTCGAACGCCCCTCCAAGAGTTACCCAAAATGCAGGTTGCTACCCCGACTGGAGGAAGAAGCGTATGATGCTGCTGATCGACCACCCCGTGGCCGCGACAGAGAGGCATTCCAGCCAAAAGCTCAGCCTGCACTCCGACGCCATTCAAATAAAAAGGCATGGGGAAATACGCCAGACCTGTGAGACGTATTGGAGGACAAAGCAAAACATGCAAGATCGATCTACGGATCACGAGGGCGCGCCACTACGCGAGACGATAATCGTCACACCGGATACATCAAAAGTAAATCCGGCCAGGCCGAGCACAGCGGGCAAGACTCATTGGAGCTGCGTCGCGATATATCCCAGTACAGAGGCGCCGCACACCCCTTATGCTTCACAAACGAAGTAATGGATCATCAAATCCCAGAGGGTTTCAAACCCGTAAATATAGAATCATACGACGGCACAACAGATCCTGCGGTATGGATCGAGGATTTCCTCCTGCATATCCACATGGCACGCGGTGATGATCTACACGCCATTAAATACCTCCCACTCAATCTCAAAGGACCAGCTCGGCATTGGCTCAATAGCTCGCCAGCAGAGTCCATTGGCTGTTGGGAGGATCTGGAAGCCGCATTCCTTGACAACTTTCAGGGCACTTATGTGCGACCACCAGATGCCGATGACTTGAGCCACATAATTCAGCAGCCAAAGGAATCGGCCAAGCAATTCTGGACACGGTTCCTAACAAAGAAAAATCAAATCGCCGACTGTTCGGATGCAGAGGCTCTAGCAGCTTTCAAGCACAACATCCGCCACGAGTGGCTAGCCCGGCACCTTGGTCAGGAAAAGCCGAAATCTATGGCAGCCCTCACGACACTCATGACCCACTTTTGTGCGGGAGAAAGACAGCTGGCTGGCTCGCAGTAACAACATATCAAAGAACCATGGTACTTCGGATACCAAGGACGGCAGTAGCAGGTCACGTCTCAACAAACATAAGCGGTGCATAACAGCGAAAATACCGAGGATACATCAGTCAACGCTGGATTCAAAGGCTCTAAACCCGGTCAGCGTAAAAAGCCATTCAAAAGAAGCACTCCGGGCCCGTCCAGTTTGGACCGTATACTCGATCGCTCGTGTCAAATACACGGCACCCCCGACAAGCCATCCAACCACACCAATAGGGATTGATGGGTGTTCAAGCAGGCCAGCAAGTTAATTGCCGAAAACAAAGATAAGGGGCCACATAGCGATGATGAGGAGGAGCCCCGGCAGCCGAATATCGGAGGACAGAAGAGGTTCCCCCCACAAGTGCGGACGGTGAACATGATATACGCAACCCACATCCCCAAGAGGGAGCGGAAGCGTGCGCTCAGGGACGTATATGCGTTGGAGCTAGTCTCCCCAAAGTTCAACCCATGGTCCTTGTCGGTGTCAAAACCGGCGGATCTCGGGTAGGGGGTCCCGAACTGTGCGTCTAGGCTGGATGGTAACAGGAGGCAAGGGACACGAAGTTTTACCCAGGTTCGGGCCCTCTCGATGGAGGTAAAACCCTACATCCTGCTTGATTAATATTGATGATATGGGTAGTACAAGAGTAGATCTACCACGAGATCGAAGAGGCTAAGCCCTAGAAGCTAGCCTATGGTATGATTGTTGATGTGTATGTTGTCCTACGGACTAAAACTCTCTGGTTTATATAGACACCGGATAGGGTTAGGGTTACATAGAGTCGGTTACAACGGTAGGAGATCTAAATATCTGCATCGCCAAGCTTGCCTTCCACGCCAAGGAAAGTCCCTCCTGGAAACGGGACGGAGTCTTCAATCTTGTATCTTCATAGTCCAGGAGTCCGGCTGAAGGTATAGTCCGGCTATCCGAACACCCCCTAATCCAGGACTCCCTCAGTAGCCCCTGAACCAGGCTTCAATGACGACGAGTCCGGCGCGCAGATTGTCTTCGGCATTGCAAGGCGGGTTCCTCCTCCAAGTATTCCATAGAAGATTTTGAACACAAAGATAGTGTCTGGCTCTGCAAAATAAGTTTCCACATATTGCCATAGAGAGAATAACATTTACACAAATCTAATCTGCTGATGTATTCCGTAGCGTGTCACACCACGGCCAAGCCTTTATCCGAGTCGTTTCATTATCCCACCTCAGTGCGTCATGCGAGGCGGTTTCCTTGGCACATCTTGTTAAAGCAGAGATCGTGTCCCCTTATTCCGGGATTCTCATCAATACAGGCGTGGGTAACCCAACCGCTCCTAGGATTCCTAGATTATAGGCAAGTCCAAGCGGACATGGAGAGGACGCTTGATATTCACCCTCTTTATAAAGGGGACAAGGCTTTTATTTTCCCCTCTCGTGCTCAATCGAATCCTTCCCCCACCTCAAGCTCAAACGCCCGAAGTTCAGGTCAGGTGCTCCGAACCTCCAGTCATGTCCGGATCTATCCTTCAAGGCCGATGGGTGCCTTCCTCCGTCACGGAAGAAGACATCAAAAATTTGAGGGAGGCCAGATATCTGACTGCCGAAATTTCGCATCGGATGCCTCCCCGAGGGCAGGCCGTCCCTACCCCCGAACCCAACGAGAACGTCGTGTTCGTTTCCCACTTCCTCCGAGGTCTAGGCCTTGCTCTGGATCCTTTCGTTAGGGGTTTGATGTTTTATTACGGGCTAGACTTCCATGATCTAGCTCTGGACTCCTTTCTTCATATCACGACATTTATTGTTGTGTGCGAGGCCTTCCTCTCGGTTACCCCTCACTTTGGCCTGTGGCTCAAGACCTTTGAAGTAAAGCTGAAGATGATCGAGGGGCAACATGCGGCGTGTGGAGGTGCCTCAATACGCAAGATGACGGGAGCTCTGTGGCCCAAAGGTTCCATCCCAGAGGTGTCTGAATTGGGGCAACAGGAGTGGTTCTACATCACGGCTCCTAGAAGCGCCAAGTGGGCGGCCGCCCCTGTTTTCCGCTCGGGTCCTCCACCACAACTGATGTCATGGATCAGCAGGGGTCTGAGTTGGGGTCCAGCCAAGGACGTGCCTATACTGCAAATCCGCATTCGAGATCTCTTCAATGGAGATTTCAGTTTGGTTACGGTCATACAAGTTATGCTGGTTTGTCAAGTCCAGCCTTGCAAACGTCGGCCTCTTCGCCTATGGGAGTTCAATCCCGAGGGACCGCGTGTCATTCAAAATTTTCTCGGCTTGACGCACGAGGAGATGTACAAGTCATTCTTCGGACCACAGATGGAGTGTCCGGAAATCTCCGAGGACATGGGCCTGAGTAGTAACCGCGCCGCCGAACAGGTAAGGCATCTTCCGGCCGAACATACTATATCTCCTTTGCTACGAAGCTATTTCTGAGAGTTCGCTTTTTGACCAGGACTGGCTAACAAAGGCGAAGTTGATTCGGTGTTCGGCCCCCCTCCCTGAGGGTTTGGAAAATCCGGTATTAGAAAAGATGCTCCAGACCGCACCTTGCCCGGAGCCCTTGAAGGAAGATACTGTGGAGGATAATGCGGGCGGACGCGAGCCCCCAACGCTGCCCATTCTAGCTGAGGGAGCGAGCGTCTTCATGAAGGAAGACGACCAGAAGAGGAAAAGGACTGTGCCCGGGGATTCGGAAGCCGAAGCTTCCAAACGGGAGAACAAGTCTCCCACAGAGGGTCCTACCTTGGGGGGTGCCGTTGCCGCACAAAGTCCGCGGGGGGATCAATTCTCCCGCGAGTCTTAAGTGACCCGAAATACCTTAATAGTATAGATATGCCACTTTTTCTTCTGAGAAGATAACCACCGCATATATTTTTGCAGTTCAGGCCTTAGCCCCTCTCAAATGAGCTCATCTTCGGGGGATCTTCTTCCAGAGATGATGGAGAGCGAAACGCCTCCTCCGGACTCCTCCGCTCCGGAAGCAGGCGACCCTGAAGTGTCGTCGCGGAGGGCCTCTCCGAGTCTGGTGAGGCCTGAAGATAATCCCATTGACCCCCGAAGCTCCCAGTGTCCGGCTCCCGAAGAGAGCAGACAAAAGAGTCCGACACCGTCTAGTGTGCGATCGGATGTTCTGAGGGAGTTGGTGGGGCGAGCGACCATCTCAGATGAACACTGTGTGCTGATGAATACGGTGATGGAGGGAATATCGTCCACCGAAAGCGGATTGCATGAAGCTTTTATGAGTCTACTGACAGGCTTTGAGGTACGTAAAAGAATGTATGATAGTCCTGCACATGCTAGGTGTGCCCTGTGTAGATAGTAGCCCCTGAGACTCTGGTTGTCGTCGGAAACGACGATGAACAGAGGATCATATTCCCAGATAATAACCATTCCGCCTCTATGTGCAGGTGATGGAAGCTCCGGTGGCTAGCCGGACTAGCGAGTTTGCCCATTTAGAACGGTAGTTGGATGCGGCAGACGCCGACATCGAGCTTGTTAATAAAAGGCTTGACGAGGCACAGGGTAAGTGTCATTATCTGGTAAACGCCACAATAGCAATAGCAGTATGATGCCAGCATCTTTAATATGTTGCGACTGCAGATGGAGCTGCCACTGTTGAAGCCTTGCAGGTAGAACTTGCCCGAGCCAAGGAACAAGCGAGGTTGGGTAATGCGGCTGCTTTGAAGGCGGCCAAAGAGTTGCAAGCCGAGAAGGCCGCACATGGCGAGAGCCGAGACAAGATGGCCAAGATGGCCATAGAATTAAAAGCCGCCGCCGACCGTTGCCGGGTTCTTGAAAAGGAAAACCAGGCGAAGGCATCGGACCTTGAGAAGGCTGCTGCGACGAGAAAAGACCTCCGATCTACTAAGGAGGAGCTGCGGGAAGCCGGGGATATTGTAGCTGGGAAATCCTTTATGTTGCGAAGGAAGTTCGGAGATCCACGGTATGCCCCTCTGGATCGGCTGTGGAGTTCAGAGGATATGTATATGGATTTGGCAGCGAGCACTGCCGATGCGGCCAAGTACTTCCAGGGTCAGACGGACTGTGAAGTCGATCAGCTGTTTTGGAGACAATTCCATTCTCCCGAGCGTCCGCTTTCATTGACTGACCAATTAGCCGAATGGGCCGAACTAAATAGGTTGTCCGGACTCTCCATGAGGTCTTTTGTGGATCAGTTATGGCCGGAAGGGTCAAAACCGAACAGCTATTTCAGCTTGGTGCAGCAGTTACTTGATGTGGTGTTGTACATTGATGCGATGAAGAGGTCGGCGTGCATAGAGGGCGCACGGATGGCCTTTTCCCGTGTCAAGGCATACTGGGCGGAGATGGATGCTACCAATGTTGCAGTGCGGGATTCGGCCATAGGTCGAAAGGCTGCTGAGCACTACTTTGAAGAAGTTCTTGAGGGTGCCCGTTTGGTAGAGACCCAGTGCTCAAAAAATATTATGTTTGAGTGATATGTAATCTCATTGTAAGCGAAATGCTTTTATAAATGTTTATAAGGCTATTTTTATACTTTTGCCTGAAAGTAATATGATGCCTCCTGGGCGGCCGTTTTTGTATACATGTGTATAACCTGAAAGATTGCAGTCGTCGGCTTCAACCCCCACACATATAATGCGGAGGTGCTCGCAAAGACACGCGTTGACACTTAACCCAACATCTTGGTCCTATTAAGGAGGTGATAGCGGAGCGAGTGAGGCAACCGGACTATAATGCTTTAACACTTTCACTTAGCCATAGGAGTTTGACAGTGGGGCTACTAGATAGCCCCTGGTGGCTCCGCACTCTCCCGATCTCGGGGTGCGTACATGCCTGGCTGGAAAACGGCCCTTTGTTAAGGCGGAGGAATTCTAACATTCCCACAGGTCATCGAGTGGTTGACCAGTCTCATACTATATCATGACAGTCAGTTTTCGGCTTTCTCTACTGAGGTGCTCGTTCGGATGAACCAGGGCACAATCGCAGTAGTTCTCCTGGTGCTACCTTAGCCAGTAAAGTGGAACGTAAGGCACCAAAACACAGGAGCCGGGCAAACCCAACATTTGACCAAAGACAATGATTCGGAGCTGATGCATATAGGGCCAAACTCGCGACGCCGAACACTCCCTAAGGTATTCGGTCTTTGTGGTATAAACCGGGCCTAAATAATGGCCTTTGTAAGAAGCCCCTTGTGTCCAGGTACGTGCATTGTTCTGGCGTGGCCACATGTCAAGACGTCAGCATCCTTCTCAACGGTGGATATGTATCAACAAGAGACAGTAAAAAAAGGTTTACGCAGGGTCTTAATCTAAAAAGAATCCTTGGAGCGGGTCCCTGCTGCACGTCTACGCCTGTGTCTCCGTTGTGCCGTATCTTGGACGGGTGTAGCACGATGATCGTCTATAAACGAGAGGAAGTTAAGTGAAAAAGTTGTCATGCAAAAAGATAGTTTTTTAAACAAAACCATGTGTAATTGAAGATGATAAGAAATTGCCACTTGTATGCGCGCGTTGAGCCCCTTGTATTGACAAATAGGGGTGTGACCACTTATTCGGGATAAGTAGCGGCGCCGGACTCAATTAGTTGTGTCTGAGGTCTTGACGACCTATTGGATGCTTTCGCTAGCCTGGGCGCCTTTAATGTGTGGCTGTCAAGGCAGCCTCACTCTCTTTGGCGCGCAGAGATCGCTTGATATTTCCGTGCACTGTGATGACGCCACGTGGACCGGGCATCTTGAGTGTAAGGGAGGCGTAGTGTGGTATTGCATTAAAGTGAGCGAAAGCTTCGCGTCCGAGCAGTGCTTGATAGCCACTTTGAAACGGAGCGATGTGGAAAGTTAAATGCTCGCGACGGAAGTTATCGGGGGAGCCGAATATAACTTGTAGTAAGAGGGAGCCCATACAACGAGCCCCTGGGCCTGGCGTTACTCCTTTAAAGGTAGTATTGCTATGGCGAATTTGTGTTGGGTCTAACCCCATCCCGCTGATTGTATCCTGATATATTAGGTTTAGGCTACTGCCGCCGTCCATGAGGACTCGTGTGAAGTGATGTCCGCCAATTACTGGGTCTAATACCAGGGCAGCCCATCCTGCGTGTCGGATACTTGCTGAGTAATCGCGATGGTCGAAAGTGATCGGTTGAGACGACCAGTGGCAGGACTCTGTGGGGACAGGCACTTGGGTATATTTTCCTAGGAGTGCCGCGTTGTGTTTTCCCTTGATCACATGTAACACGTTTACTGTTTTGACTTCTGGTGGAAATTTCTTTTGTTCCCCCGTGTCTTGCTTGGGGGGCTCGTCCTCGTCTTCACTTGGTGTATCCTCCCCCTTGTGTACGACATTGAGCTTGCCGGACTGCTTGAAGACCCAACATTCTCTGTGGGTATGATTAGCGGGTTTACCAGGGGTACTATGGATCTGGCATACTTGGTCTAGAATTTTGTTGAGGCTGGACAGTTCATCCCTGGTGCCTTTAGGGGGCGGCTTTTGACCTAGCCGAGAGTTTTTGAATCCGGCATTTACTGTCGTGCCCTTCGTGCTGTCTTCTTTAATCCGGCGTTTGTTATTGCTGTTGCGCCGTGATTTCCCATTTCCATCTCTGACTTCAGATGTACTGGGGTCGATGGTGCTGCATCTGGCTAGCCAGCTGTCCTCACCCGTGCAAAAGCGGGTCATGAGGTTTGTTAATGCGGCCATCGTTCTCGGCTTATTTTGGCTGAGGTGTCTGGCGAGCCATTCGTCACGGACGCTATGCTTAAAAGCTGCCAAGGCTTCAGCGTCCGGACAGTCAACAATCTGGTTCTTTTTAGTAAGAAACCTGTTCCAAAGCTTTAGGGCTGACTCTCCGGGCTGTTGAGTTATATGACTCAAATCGTCCGCATCTGGAGGTCGGACATAAGTCCCTTGAAAATTTGCCCGAAAGGCGTCTTCGAGCTCCTCCCAACTTCCAATGGAGCTTTTGGGGAGGCCTTTGAGCCAGTGACGAGCTGGCGCTTTGAGCTTGAGGGGCAAATACTTGATGGCATGGAGATCATCTCCTCAAGACATATGGATGTGGAGGATGTAGTCCTCAATCCAGACCCCAGGGTCTGTTGTTCCGTCGTATGCCTCTATGTTTACGGGCTTGAATCCCTCTGGAAATTCATGGTCCAGCACCTCATCGGTGAAACATAGGGGGTGTGCGGCATCCCTGTAGCTGGGTGTACCGCGTTGTTTGGATGTTTGTTGTGTTGCATTGTATGCGGGGGCGCGCTTGCGTGGTCCATAGATGGATCTTGTTGCGCCGTCCTTTGGGTGTGACCCTCGCATGGGTCGTGTATTGTATTGTGAGCGGCGTTGTATGCCGCTCTGTGTTGGTAGAGGGGTCGTCTATCCGACCAGGTGGCTGCTTTGATATTTGGTTGTGGAGGTTCTGAGGCCTCCTCATCGAATTCGGGTAGCAGCTTCCGCTTAGGGTAGCTCTTGGAGGGGTGATTGTCGCCGTACCTTGCTGCTGTGCTGAGTATTTTACTCCATCTGAATTGGAGTGTGTCTTGCGCGGCCTTGAGCCTTTGCTTCTGCTTTTCAGGCTCCTCGCGGTGGCAACAAGCCTTTTACGGGCAGTCTGCTGCTCCGGGTGTCTGTCCGGCGTTATGTCGTCCGGACCATTATCCTTGATAGGATTTGTTTGTTTGGTTTGATTATCCGGATTGCCGTTGTCCGGCAGCGGTTCACCCTGCTCCAGTGCTGGGTCTGTGTGATCGCTATTTCTGTCGAGGCGGGATTTGGGGCGGCGCTTGCGTCGTTGCTTTGACTGCTTTTCGAGGGAACAAGCCTTCGGTGCATCCTTCCGCTCCTCGTTGTCATCTTTTGGTGCGTCCACCATGTATACGTCATACGATGAGGTGGCGTTCCAGGGCCCAATAGGCGCTGGTTCCTCATCGTCTCCTTCATCGGTGTCCATAGCGTCGATGTCTTCGGAGTCGAGGTCGAGCATGTCGGTTAAATCGTCGACAGTGGCTACAAAGTGGGTGGTGGGTGGGCTTTGAATTTCTTTATCGTCCACATCCCAATCTCGCTGACCGTAGTCCGGCCAGGGCTCTCCTGATAAAGATAGAGACTTTAGTGATTTTATAATATTGCCAAAGGGCGAGTGCTGAAAGATGACCGCGGCAGCAAACTCCATGACTGCCTGGCACGTTCCGAGCTCACATAGCAATGTGGCCCCCACCCCGGCCCAAGCCAAACGGCGAAATTCGTGCCACACGTACATAATTACGCATTAAAAATACCATGGGCATAGGTGGGGAGGGGGGCATGACTACGGCACGCCCCAAGACGCGGCTTAAACCACACTAGGGGCTTCCCGTTTTGTTTTTTTCTCTTTTTAGGACTTTAATCTCTGGAAACCCGGTCCGGCAGCATGATTGCCAAACATATGATGCAGCAACCAAGAAGGCGGAAAGCTACGTCACACCACGGAACTCCCAGGTGGATTACAATAACGAGTGTAATACTTGCCTTAATACTATTCTTCAGCTCACCCTTGGAGGGGACATAGTCCTACTTTTTGCTTATTGCACTGCATGTATCATTCTGCTTTTACACACCTTTTTGAATAAACAATGCATAGCATTAAGACTATTATTGCATTCTTCTCTTTATATATATATATATATATATATATGTTCATTCATGACATCCAGCACCCGTACACTCTGGTACGGCCAATACACCAGGGGCTTAAGTACCCCACAATATGGTGTGAGAAGTCCGAACACTTTCACAAGTGCGGCACCCCAAACTTATAGCATTATATGCATCAGCTCCGAATCATGTCTTTGGTCAATAGTTGGGTTTGCCCGGCTCCCATGTTTTGGTACCTTACGTTCCGCTATATCGGCTAAGGTAGCACTGGGAGAACTACTGCGATTGTGCCCCGGCTCAGCTGGGCTAAGCACCTTAGTAGAGAAAGCTAAAACTGACTGTCATGATAAGGCGAGAGACTGGTCGATGTTCGAGAGGTTTTCGAATCCCTAAAGACTTATGCCGCTTAGAGCGAGGAGTCGGCCCTGTCCGGCTTAAGGCGTGTATTGCGCCCCGAATTCGGCCTTCTGAATACTAGGGGCTTCGCCGAAATTTAAAATTATAGAATTCTATGGCTAAGTGAGAGTGATAACGCATTATAGTCCGATTGCCTTGTTCATTGTGCTGAGCACCTCCCTCGAAGGACCCAACAATGGGAACAAGAGTGCTCAGGTTTATCCGGAACACCCCAGCACTCGTGGCATGGGGGCAGAAACCGACTACTAGCCATCTCTCAGATTTGATAAACAGCCAAACAGAAGGTGATATTTTAAATTCAAACAAGCGTTGCATAGCGCATATGAACAAGTTTTCATAACTATAGGATTACACGAGCAAGTCTACTCGAATATTATATCTTTCGTACACTCGTCCGCTACGAGACGAGCACCCTTCAGGACACCCTCATAGTACATCTCGGGGTGGCGATGCTCCTTGCCCTCCGGCGGCCCTTCCTTAATCAGCTTAATGGCGTCCAGCTTGGCCCATTGCACCTTCACACGGGCGAAAGCCCAGCGCGCACCTTCGATGCAGACGGATCGCTTGATGACTTCCAGCCGTGGGCAGGCATCCACAAGCCGCCTCACCAGGGCGAAGTAGCTGCCGGGAAGGGCGTCGCCAGGCCACATCCGGACTATAAAGCCCTTCATGGCATGTTCGGCCGCCTTGTGCAACTCGACCAGTTGCTTCAGCTGGTCACTCAGAGGCATCGGGTGTTCGGTCCCGGTATACTGAGACCAGAACAGCTTCTCCGTTGAGCTTCCCTCCTCGGCCTGGTAAAACTGTGCGACATCCGACACGCTGTGGGGCAAATCTGCGAATGCTTCTGGAGAGCTCCGGATTCGGGTAAGTAATAGGTAATTTACTTTCACATGCTTGCTTTGCATATAGAATGCCTTACCCGTCGCTATCTTCTTCATCGCATCAATCTCCTGGAGGGCCTTTTGGGCTTCAGCATTGGCACTCTTTGCGCTCTCGAGGGCCGCGGCAAGCTCAGACTCTCGCGTCTTCAAGTCAAGCTCCAACGCCTCGTGCTTCGTCATGAGAGCGTGGAGCTCTTGCTGCACCTCGCCCACCCGTGCCTCATGCCTTTCCCACTCGGTGCGCTCCTTGGCCGCTTTGTTTTCGGCCTCGGATAGCGCTTGCTTCAGGGTTGCCACCTCGGTCGTGGCCCCTGACAAATTTACGATGATCCTGTCATTTTGCAATCACATTCTTTTTATACATATCCATAGACTAGGTACTACTTACCTTTGTTCTCCTCGAGCTGCCTCTTGGCAAGGCCGAGCTCGTCCTTGGACCCTTTAAGGTCCTGCTTCAGTGTGGCGACCTCCGCAGTCAGTGCGGCAGGTGCCAGCAGCGAAGCCTGCATACGCATATAGACATACTTATATTAGACTCATGCGATATTGTTTGATCCTCTGTTTGGCTTTTATTTGTGAACACCGAACAGAGCATCAGGGGCTACTGTCTATGCGGTAATATTTCTCCTATATTTCAAAAACTTACCTCAAAGCCTGTTAGAAGGCTAGCACAGGCTTCAGTCAGTCCGCTCTTGGCGGACTGAACCTTCTGGACCACCACACTCATAATAGTGCGGTGCTCTTTGTCAATGGAAGCGCTGTGAAGCGCTCCCAGCAGATTGTCCGATGCCTCTGGATGGGCAGAGGACACCGGCACAGGCATCTTGCCCCTCTTGGAAGGAGGCCGCCTGCCCGAGTCCGGAACCACTGGAGGTTCCGGCGCGGTGTTCGGCTGAGGGCCGAACTCGGAGCCCTCGGAGGCTTTGCTCCCCCTGCTCCCGGAGTCCGGAAGGTCGCTTTGAGGCGCCTCCGGTACTGTCTCCCCTCGACCCAGTGCCTCTTGAGACAACACCTCGGCGTTGTCCGTAGGGCAAGGGGAGGTGGCGGTCGGAAGTGGATCGCTATCCATATCCGACGAGCCTAGGGAGCCGTCCGACGAGGATACATCGATACGGGTTCGGGGCGGTTTGCACAATCATAATTCGGAGTTAGGAGAAGCAGTGCGACAAAGGAATGCTACGAGTTACTCTGGTATCCGAATACTTACGACTTCGCCAGGGGGCTGGCCCTAAGCAGCCACTCGTCTTCGCCTTCGGCGGCGGGGGTGGAGTAGTCCGGAAGGAGAGTCCTTCCCTTCTTGGACCCTTCGCCCCCCCAGTAGGGGCGGCCGTCCTTTTCTTGTCTCCCCCGACTGGAGGGGGAACATCTTCATCTTCCTCCTTGTCTTCGGAGGAGGAGTGCATCGCGGAGTTATCTGACGATGAGTCCGATAGTACCTGGCGCCGGGAGCTCTTTCGGGTTCCCTTGGCCTTCTTGGTCTTCTCCGGAACCTTGTAAGGAGCCGGAGTCAGCATCTTCGTCAGGAGAGCGTCCGCAGTGTCTTCGGGCAGAGGGGCTGGACAATTAATCTTCCCCGACGTCTCCACCCAGTCCTGTCAAAGGCATGGAGATCAGAACCCGCACATGGTTAAGCTAGGGGAAATAGATATCCTACCAGATGTATGGAACTCACCGAATGCACTCGGCGCTTCGCGCTTAACCCGTGGTCCTCGGTGAGAGAGGGAGGGACCTCTGCGCCCTTGAACAGCACCTTCCAGACGTCCTTGTGCGTCGTGTCGAAGAGCTCGCTCAGAGTCTGGTGTTGGGCCGGGTCGAACTCCCACAAGTTGAAGTCACGTTGTTGGCACGGGAGGATCCAGCGGACGAGCATGACCTGGACTATGTTGACAAGCTTGAGCTTCTTGCTTGCCCTGTTCAGGATACATTTCTGGAGTCCGTCCAGCTCCACCGATGAACCCCACGACAAGCCCTTCTCTTTCTAGGAAGTGAGCCGTGTGGGGAATCCGGATCGAAACTTGGGGGCAGCCACCCA
Organism: Triticum urartu; assembly: GCF_056163025.1. Lineage (NCBI taxonomy): Eukaryota > Viridiplantae > Streptophyta > Magnoliopsida > Poales > Poaceae > Triticum > Triticum urartu. Next base: position 300,952,273 of record NC_141877.1, read on the forward strand.
TTTGGTGTCGCGCGGCTCGGTGATGTAGAACCACGCCGATTGCCACCCCTTTATGGTCTCCACGAAGGAGCCTTCAAGCCATATAACATTGGGCATCTTGCCCACCATGGCTCCGCTGCATTCTGCTTGTTGGCTGCCCACCACCTTCGGCTTGATATTGAAGGTCTTTAACCACAGGCCGAAGTGGGGCCGGATGCGGAGGAAAGCCTCACACACGACGATGAACGCCGAAATGTTGAGGACGAAGTTCGGGGCCAGATCATGAAAGTCCGGCCCATAGTAGAACATGAGACCACGGACGAATGGACGGAGGGGAAACCCCAGTCCACAGAGGAAGTGGTGGAGGAAAACTACCCTCTCATGAGGTTCAGGGGTAGGAACAATCTGCCCCGTAGCAGGCAGCCGATGCGCTATATTCGCAGCCAAGTATCCGGGTCCGCGCAGCTTCTTGATGTGTCCCTCCGTAACGGAGGAAGCCATCCATTTGCCTCCCGCTCCGGACATGATTGGAGAAGGTTGAGGGGAAGGATGTGGGCATGGGCGTTGGAGCTCGAGTGCGCAAGAGTGGATGAGCAAGGAGGAAGAAGGCGTGGGTAGAAAAAAAGGTTAAACCTTGTCCCTTTATAAGGGCGGCCGAAACAATGCGCCCCCACTAGCCTGGTAAAACTCGCTTATCCCCCAAGCACCGTAATCGATGGCGCGGTTGGGTTACCCACGCCCGTATTGATGAGAATCCCGTAATAAGGGAAACACGATCTCTGCTTTGACAAGACGTGTCAAGAAACTGTCTCACGTTGTGTGCGGGGCTAGTTAAAGGAAACAGTTCGAATAATTACCGGGCCATGGCATAATGTCATGTTGCCAAAATGTGTTAGCAGATTAGATTTGTGGAAATATTATTCTCTCTACGGTGGTATGTGGAACTTATTTTGCAGGGTCGAACACTATCTTTGTATTCAAATTCTTCCGTGATGTATTCGGAGGTGGAACCCGCCTTGCAATGCCGAAGACAATACTGCGCGCCGGACTCATCGTCATTGAAGCCTGGTTCAGGGGCTACTGAGGGAGTCCTGGATTAGGGGTCCGGACAGCCGGACTATATCCTTTTGTCGGACTGTTAGACTATGAAGATACAAGATTGAAGACTTCGTCTCGTGTCTGGATGGGACTCTACTTGGCGTGGAAGGCAAGCTAGGCAGTACGGATATGGATATCTCCTCCTTTGTAACCGACCTTGTGTAACCCTAGCCCCCTTCAGTGTCTATATAAATCGGAGGGTTTTAGTCTGTAGGACAACAACAATCGTACCATAGGCTAGCTTCTAGGGTTTAGCTCTACGATCTCGTGGTAGATCAACTCTTGTAATACTCATATCATCAAGAATAAATCAAGCAGGACGTAGGGTTTTACCTCCATCAAGAGGGCCCGAACCTGGGTAAAACATCGTGCCCCCTGCCTCCTGTTACCATCCGCCTAGACGCACAGTTCAGGACCCCGTACCCGAGATCCGCCGGTTTTGACACCGACAGTTGTCATCCGAGATTTATTATTATTGCTCACTAGTTGATTATGCCATTGATATGAGTAAACATGAGACCTAAATGTTATTGTGAATATGGTTTGTTCATAATCTTTGCTGAAAACTTGAATGCCGGCTTTACATATTTGCAACAACAAGATCAAACAGAGTTTGTAAAAGTTTTTCTTTATCACTTTCAGTTTGTCAATTGAATTGCTTGAGGACAAGCAAATGTTTAAGCTTGGGGGAGTTGATACGTCGCCAACATATCTACTTTTCCAAACACTTTTGCCCTTCTTTTGGACCCTAACTTGCATGATTTGAATGGAACTAACCCGGACTGATGCTGTTTTCAGTAGAATTGCCATGGTATTATTTTTGTGCAGAAATAAAAGTTCTCGGAATGACCAAAAAATCCACGGAGACACGTTTTGGAATTAATAAAAAATAATGGCGAAAGAATCAGCATCAGGGGACCCACACCCTGTCCACGAGGGTGCAGGGGGCCCCCCTTGGGGCGTGCACCACTGCCTCGTGGGCCCCCTGAGACTCCACCGACCTCAACTCCAACTCTATATATTCACTTTCGGGGAGGAAAAAATCAGGGAGAAGGATTCATCGCGTTTTACGATACGGAGCCGCCGCCAAGCCCTAATCTTCATCGGAAGGGCTGATCTGGAGTCCGTTCATGGCTCCGGAGAGGGGAATCCGTCAGCGTCATAATCATCAACCTTCCTCCATCCAATTTCATGATGCTCACCGCCGTGCGTGAGTAATCCCATCGTAGGCTTGCTGGACGGTGATGGGTTGGATGAGATTTACCATGTAATCAAGTTAGTTTTGTTAGGGTTTGATCCCTAGTATCCATTATGTTCTAAGATTGATGGTGCTATGACTTTGCTATGCTTAATGCTTGTCACTAGGGCCCGAGTGCCATGATTTCCGATCTGAATCTATTATGTTTTCATGAATATATGTGAGTTCTTGATCCTATATTGCAAGTCAATAGTCACCTACTATGTGTTATGATCCCGTAACCCCGAAGTGATAATAATCGGGACCACTCCCGATGATGACCGTAGTTTGCGTAGTTCATGTATTCACTAAGTGTTAATGCTTTGGTCTGGTACTCTATTAAAAGGAGGCCTTAATATCCCTTAGTTTCCAATAGGACCCCACTGTCACAGGAGGGTAGGACAAAAGATGTCATGCAAGTTCTTTTCCATAAGCACGTATGACTATATTCGAAATACATGCCTACATTACATTGATGAACTAGAGCTAGTTCTGTGTCACCCTATGTCATAATTGTTGCATGAGGAATCGCATCCGACATAATCATCCATCATTGATCTATTGCCTATGAGCTTTTCACATATTGATCTTTGCTTAGTTACTTTTCCGTTGCCACTGTTACGATTGCTACAGAAACTACTATTGTTACTTTTGCCATAGTTATTGTTACTTCCATACTACTTTGCTACTAAATACTTTGCTGCAAATATTAAGTCTCTCAGGTGTGGTTGAATTGACAACTCAACTGCTAATACTTGAGAATATTCTTTGGCTCCCCTTGCGTTGAATCAATAAATTTGGGTTGAACACTCTACCCTCGAAAACTGTTGTGATCCCCTATACTTGTGGGTTATCATCCTGTCGCACGCGTGGGCTGGCAGGCCGGCCTGGTCTGCTAGCGCCACGTGGCAAACGAGCAACGGGCGGCAAGCCTGTCACCCGGCTGGCTCGCCACCCGGCCTCTACCCCGACCTTTCGAATTCACCAGTCGGCTGGCCGCTCCTTGGCCGGCTCCTAGCAGTCAGCGTCCCCAGAAGACGGACGAAGCAAGATTAGCATATCAGTCAGAGTAGCAAACTGCCGAGGCTCCTCGATTTCAGCCATGGTGCCCCACCAGCTTCGGGGACTACTGTCGGAGTAATTGACCACGGGTAGCCTCACCAGTCCCCATGGTATTTCAAGACATCGGGGCTAGCTGCACCCCTCAAACCCTCCAGACGAAAGGCTGACTCCTAGGGCCGGCTGGTCCAGCTAGCCGGCTGCCAGAAGGCGGCGTGCTCCCAACAGGCGGCCCCGGAAGGACGACATCTAGCAGGCGGCCCGGCGCCCCCCTCAAAGTTTGCACCCATTTACTACGAAGAGACGGGGCGTGGCTATAGTACAAACCTGCCACCCCGGAATCCAGGGCGGAACGTGGCCACATTGCAGATGTACAAAGTGGACACCCCTCACCCGGCGCGACACTATTGCCACGCAGCCCGTGACATCACCTACGTCAGGGGGAGCCATGCTCCCACGATGGGCGGTCAGTACGGCCCCAGGCGGCGGGCCCTACCTGTCCGCAAGCCACCAAAAGACGGCGAACTCCTATCAGATGGCGTCAAGGGCGGGCCGACTCCTAGTAGGCGGCCCTCCCTCCCCTCGGAGTTTGCGCACCATTAATCCGATGAGATGGAGCATGGCTATAGTGAGCGCCCGCCAGGCGGCGGGATTGTAGCCATGCGCCCTCCAACAAAGCCTCCGTCATCAAGGGTGAGGCTACAATATAAAGCAGTCAACATGGCCCACAGGCGGCGGGCCCTACCTGTCGGCCAAGATCACGGCAGTCGGCGGGACCCACCAAACGGCGGAGAAGCCAGCGCCCAGAGACACTGACGGCCGGGTCCTACACCCGGCCGGATTACCATTGTACCCCTGGGGGTAGGCCTATATAAACCCCTCAGGCTCACCCATGCAAAGGGTTCAGAACCCTAGCCATCAAACACACACCATAGAAGAAGAAGATAGAGCTAGACTTGCCCTTCTTCCTCCTCTAGCCGAAACAGCTCAAGGAGCACCCTTGTAGCTACTCTATTGACGATAGTCATCATGCGGAGACCTCGCAGAGCAGGACTAGGGGTGTTATCTCCACGGAGAGCCCCGAACCTGGGTAAACCTCGTAGGCGTTTGAGGTCACGCTCACTCCCGCTTCTAGAGCCCGGCGACGTACTCTTGTCCCCCTCCATGATAAGCCACCCTCTGACATATGTCGCTAGATATCCCTGACATCTATGCACAAAGGAATATAGTTTTGTAATTGGAGAAGAAAAAAAACATCCCATTTTAAGCAAACTTTCATAGTGTATTTTGAAATTTTTTAATATGGACATAATAGATGTTTTTAATAAACTATATTTTTGAAAGAAAGGGTAATACTGATTGGGAAAATACAAAAATTTCAAAATAAAACTAACCCAAAACCGAAAGGCGAAGACAAAAAGAAATGAAAACATGTTGCAAAAATTAATGAGGGGGCTATCCCATGTCGCACACCCCTATGCGACAGGTGACTATTCGACACAGTCAACATCAAATAAGATTTTCCCTCTTACATGAACCTCTTCGGAGCATTTGCATGTCCACCAACTCTAGTAGGTCGAACACCACATACCCTTCACGTGCGCATGGGTCAACACATTAACTTTGTTTTTGTTTTTTTGTTTTATGTTATGTTTTGATCATTAGATTTTATTTTAATATTTTATATTGACCCTTTTATTTCTTTTCCTATTTTTGTAATCATTTTATCTTCCACTACATTCTACCTTTTGCATTTGGTTAAGCTTATACAGGAACACATTTGGAACCACATGAACATTATTAATAGGAAATTTAATTTTTGGATTTTATTTTTTTATTAATATGAACATTATTAACATGAACATTTTTAATTTCTTAGAGATTGAAACATGTAAAAACTTTTGCACCCATAAATGTCTTCCTGGATCATGTTCAACATTTACCGAAAAGGCAAGGGTTACAATGCAAAAGTATGACCAAGTACTACAAACTTCACGAGAAAAAAAAATGCTTTTTTATGTGTGAAAATTCATGAGCTTTTGTTCGAATGGAATGACACGCCTATTACTTTTAGGTATATTTCAAGATACGCAAAGGGGATTTAGTAAACTGTCTACAAAATTCACTTGGGCGCTATCCATCATTTTTAATGGGAGGCAGAAAATGAATCAGCCACTATCGGAACAATTGGCCCGGTCCATTTGTCCTCGTGAATAGAGTTGTACCTAGTGCTCGCCACACACTTTGTTCCTTTTTCCTTTCCTTTTTTCTGTTAATCTTTCGATTTCACTTTGTTTTTGGATGAATGTTTAGTTAACTGTGGAATCCACATATTTTAAAACATGTTATGACCTTTCTAAAAGTATTCATGTATGTTAAAAAATCATACTTTTTCAATATGATGAATTCCAAAAAGGTGTTCATGTAATTTAAAAATTGTTGTGTAATTTAATAAGTGTTAATGTCCTTTATAATTATGTTCATGTAATTTTAAAAATCTTCATATTATTTAGATAGTGTTCAAACCTTTATAAAATTATTTGTGTGATTTAAAAGTGTTCACGCATTTTAGAAAAGGTCAAGTACTTGTGAAAAAAGTTCACTTCCTTTAGAAACTATTCATGTAAATTTAATAAGAGTTCTTTAATTTTAAGAAAAATTTCATCTATCAAAAAATGTTAGTGTTTGTGCATCTATAAAAGGCGTTCATGACTTATAGTAAAAATATTAATGTAATGTGAAAACAATAAGAGAGAAATGAATAAAGAAAACAAAAAAAAGGCAGATGGAAAACAAAAATAGGAAATATAAGAAGTAAAAATAAATGAAAAATAACTGAAAAATCAGAATTTAAAATAAATATATAAAATATACTAAAAAAGGAAGGCTACAACGGAAAATAAAAATACCCTGGAAAACGTCCTTGCTACTTCCTCTACTGGGCCTTGGTCCATGTTGGTCGTATGCCGACGACAAATTTGCTATTTGGAAGAATTCTCATAGCCCCCCTTTTGATGTTTAAGGTGACACCCACTCCTCTCCTATATCGGTCACCCTGGGTTGTCCAACATCTTAATTGTTTATAATTTTCAAAATATGTTATTTAAAATACATTTTTTAGTAAAACAGATTTAAGAATTGAAAAACAATGGGTTTACTTATAAAGTATGTATATTTTAAAATAGTTCACCGTCTATTTGAAAATGTTCACCATGCCTTAAAGATGATTTTCATGCATTTAAAAAAATCATATTTGAAAAATATTCATAGTTTATTTTGAAAATATTTATTGTTTATCTTTGTAAAAAATCCCTTCGTACAAAAATAAAAATACATTTTCAAAATGAGAAGCAGAACAAAATACTAGAGACAATCTGAGCAAAACTAAAAGAGCGGACAAAAACTGTAAAATCCGGCCTAAATCCAAAAGCATAGAGAAAAAACATTTCTAAAAAAACATGAAAAATCCGGCTGAAAATAGGTAAAATGAGCACCTACACTTCGGAAGCACATGCGCACGCTCATTCGTTTTAGGCTTTTCGCTGTTTCGTCTCGCCACGCTCATTTCGTCGCCCTACATCTTCTCGCTGCCTGAAACAATCTTGGGCAAGAAATCGATTGCAGTTCCACTATATGCTACTACTAGCTATAGCTAGCCGTGTTGCTCCTTCATACTCTCCCACAGTACTACTACTACTACCTCCGGCCGGATTTGTTGGGCCTTCGTATTTTCGGTTAAACTTTGACTATTTATAGATTACTAAAATATAAAGTATCTGTCACAAAATGTTATATTATTGGATTTGTATTTGAAAGAACTTTTCATCAATATAATTTTGATGACATATAGCTTATATTTGTTAGTTAATTTTTTAGATTGAACTTTAGCCCAAAATAAGAGTGGCCTAATAAACCCGGAGTGAGGAAGTAGTCCACAACGCAAAGCCTAGAACGGAAAAGTTACTATCTACTGTTGCGAGTGCTCATTGGGTTTGCTGTGGTGACACATGAGAGAAAGGCAGGAGGAGAGGAGAGGAGGAGGCATGATCAAAGCGAGCGGCATCAGGGGAGGCCGGGGAGGAAAAGAAAACAAAAGAAAAAAGAACTGAAAAGTCATGACCCGTCTTGATGTGACACCTCCTACTCCTGGCAGGCCTGCCTCCCAGTCCCAGGCTATCAGCCATCAGGTCAGGAGGCTCTGCTGCTTCCTGCGGCTGCATGCTGCGATCGATGCCCCCGTATTATTGGTTCGTTAAGCTAGCAGTGATGCGACACGGTGCTTCACCAGCTTTCCGGGGAGCATCAGTCCGCTCCCTGAATAAAGATTACTACTTTCTCTTGCGTAGAAATAAAGACCAACTATTCTACCCCTGCCAAAGAATTTCCTTTTACCCCGTGCGTACGCAATCCGCGCTAGCCTTTTTGAGTTAAATAAACACCGGACAATGTGCACTCTTTCATGATATAAGGTCAACTCCAAAGCACAAGTTTAGAACTCTTTTTAGGGTAAAAGCGCTCGCCGTTATTTGGTCGCTTTAGCTATGTAGAAATGATAAGGTTTTTAACAAGAAAAGTACATCTCTTATGCAGGTTATCTACAGATGTATCGGGACGCTTCGTTTATGGTCGTTTCTACATCATATGAAGAATTGTGACCTTTTTATGAAGGTCTGTACACGATTGGAGGCTACGGCTAGGGATACTTTTACCCAATATGGGTGGCAGCATGATCTCAGGATTGCCCCCCTTACGTCTTAGGCGTTATACAAACACTAGATGTTTTTTAGTATTTCGCCTTTTTTGTTTTTTTGTTTTGTGTGTGGACTTTTTTTGGCTGTGTGCACCTTGGTATGTAGAGCCTGGGTGTAGTGCTTAAATCTTTTAAGTAATAAAGCGCCCTATATAAAAAAAACTCCAAAGCACAACCCCAAACGCACGTCCGTTTTATCCGCTTTTTGTTCGTTTGAGGGTGGCAATGGAGCTGTGTCCGTCCAGATATGTGGATGCGCGGCACGGCCGCATCACGTCCGCTATGCATGCAGATATGAAAAGAACAAAACATGTAGCTAAATGGCAGCGGTTATAGATCACACCAACGGTACATACATTCACGTCGGTTCATGCCGGCCGGTAACAAAGCCAGCAGCCTACAAAATGGTCATCCAAGTTTCACGCTGGCAACAAAGCCAGTGGCCAGCACTCTAGCCCGCCTTCAAAATGGACATGTTTTTTACGCCAGCAACAAAGCCAGCGGCCGGCACACTAGCCAGCCTTCAAAATAGACATGTTTTTTACGCCGGAAACAAAGCCAACGGCCGACACACGAGCCAACCTTCAAAATGGACAAGGTTTTGAGGCCGGCAACAATGCCAGCGAACAGCCATCGCGGCCGAGGTCTCACATAGTTCCGGCCGTCGCGAGCGAACATCTTCTTCTGTCGGTTCGCTAACCAAGCCTTCCTCTCCGATGACATGTTGTTCTTGTCGACGCTCATGAACGTGAGTGCCACCTCTTTTTCTTTGGTCTCGGCATTGGTGGCCTCGATCTCGAGCTTCTTGAGTTCAGTGGCCTCCTCGAGGTCAAGTTTCCTCCTCTTCACAGCCTCCTCCATGTCAAGTTTCTTCGTTTGGAGATCTAGGTATATCTTCATTTGCCCCTCCTTTCCTTTGCTCCTCCTCTCATGATCTGATGATAGCTCGAGAAGGCGTCTAGAAAGCAGAGCAAGTCGCAGCCCGCAGTGGAGTCCACAATCTGATCGATGCATGGCAGAGGAAAATGATCCTGGCGGCAGGCCTTGTTGAGGCTCGTGAAGTCGACGCACATGTGCTCCTTGCCGCCCTTCTTGAGGACAACGACTGGGTTGGCGAGCCACTCGGGATGGCGCATCCCTCGGATAACCCCGACCTCTTGTAACTTGTGCACCTCTTGGATGATGAACTATTGCTTCTCCTGCACCTGGCGCCGCGCTTTTTGCTTGACACGACGCGCATTTGGGCACACCGCTAGGTGGTGCTCGATCACCTCCCTCGGCACTCCGGACAGGTCAAACGTCTTCCATGCAAAGACATCCGAATTCGCCTGAAGGAAGGTGACAAGCGCGCTCTCCTGCGCGGGGGTAGATGGGCGCCGATGGTAAAGGCTGGGCCGGAGCCACTGCCGTCCACTGAAACCCTTTTCGTCTCTGCGCGGTCCTTGGAGAACAACTGCTTCTTCTTGTTGGCGCAGCCTCGTGGGGCTCGACTGTGTCTCGGCAGCAGGGTGCGCGACCGAGGTGGCTTTGTAGGCGCGCCCGAGGGAGCGGACCACGTCCTTCTCATCGGAGGTGATGGTGATGACGCCGGAACAGCCCGACATCTTGAGGACGTTGTAGCCGGGATGAGTCACCGCCATGAATATGGCGAGCACTGGGTATCCTAGGATGGCATTGTACGACAGGACGATGATACTTCCCCGTCGTATCTACTTTTCCTAACACTTTTGCTCTTGTTTTGGACTCTAATTTGCATAATTTGAATGTAACTCACCAACTCTATTTTTTATCCCTACTCTTATAAAAAGCATTGTCAGTGATGATCGTGTGCCTGCCATCCTGCAATATAGGCCGTCCGATCTATATCTGACGGATAGGAAGGAAACTATGGCAATTTTGCAAAAAGATACCCACACCCCTCTCCACATTTGCAAATAAGGCCTTCCCTCATTCATCCTTTTCCCCCACAAGATAAACTACTCATATAAATGCATCTTGATGTTCCATGCAACGCATGGGCATCTTGCTAGTTGTTGCAAAAAGCCCATGTGTGTGTGTGTGAGAGAGAGGGAGAGCGGAGGAGGACGGAGTGCATGTGTGACAAAGACACAAGGAGTGTGTGTGCAATAGGTATCAGCTTAAAATGAGGCGATAATGTGTGTGTGCATGATCGAGAGGGCGTGTCTCAAGAAGGGAAGAAAAAACTACATAGATACAAGGAGCGGGAGAGAGACATGTATGCGATGGTGGAAGCACGAGTGTGCGGGTGTATAAACCTATCTAGAGGCTAGCTAGTCGATAAATGTTTGTGAGAGAAATATGAGTTGGGGTGCGAAAGCGAGAGTTTTGTGTGTGTGAGAGAGAGACGGTAGTCGGGAAGGGGAGTGGAAGCAGGAGTTGTGTGTGTGTCTGTCTGTGTTAGAGAGAGAGGAGACGGTAGTCGGGGTTGTTTGATCGGTAAACAAATGAATAATGTCAGTCTGGGATGGAGACGAAAAGGAGACCGCAACAAATGTTGTGTCTACAGGAGAGAGAGAGTAATTTTAGTGGTATGAGTCATATGTAGAGACATATAGGGTGTGTGAGAGAATCCCATAGAGAGAAAGACAAAGTGAAAGACGAGTGGAGACTGTGTGTGTGGCGGTGAAAAAGAAAGCTTAGGTACCGAGTGATACCAGAGAACAGTAGAGACGTGAGAGATAATGAAAACCGTGTAATGTATAATGATAGGGAGAGTGTGACACTTCTCAAGGGAGACGTCGAGAGACCATGTTTGCGAGGATAGGAGAAACATGAAGTGAGCGTGCGGGTGAGCTGGAGAAAAGAGAGTGATAGCTACCTGAAGGAGCATGCATGCGAGAGAGATGGGCGTGAAAGGAGTGAACAAAAAAGGGATTCAAATATTTGAATTCGAGATGATGATACATGTAATCCATACTCGAACCAAAATTGATCTATCAAACATGCATACTCATATGAATTCACGCACATCTATGTTATTTAATATGTAGTAACCGTCCGAAACCGTCCGAAACCAAAATCTGCGAGATGGAAATCACTACTGCCTATCCCTGCCACGCAAAGCCTATCTGCTGGATTTCTATAGGTTTTGATAGGGGTAGGTTTGTAATTTCACCCAAATGTGATGTAACCACCTCTCACCCGGATTCATACACGGTGGGCGCCAAAACACAGTGTGTCCTCGGCCGAAATTGACTCCCTCCCCTATTCATATTCATACACGGTGGGTGCCAAAAACAAACTCGTCGGCAAATATTCGGTGTATGCGAGATTACCGTCCTATCCCCAACCGACTAATATAGAAATTTGAAACAGGGGCTAAGTTTGTAAATTTCCTCGCATTTGAGACAAGCGCACCCTGAATACATGGTTCCCCCTTCCTCTCTACCTCAATTTTCCCCATTCATACTCCGTGGGCGCCAAAACACCCTCTCCACCCACCCTCCTCTGTCCGCCGCCGTCCGCCACCCCATCCACCGCCGTCCTCCTCCACCATGCCGGAACTGATACCCCGACACCGCCGTCCATTACAAGAGATCGACCTCTCTCATCCACGGCTTCGGACCGGGATCCTTGCATCCCGTCCTCTCGCTTCATCCCCGCCGTCGTCCACCTTGCCGGCGCCGCTCCTACGATCGTCTCATCCACCGCGCCCCACCGCCACCGTCTACCCTCCTAGATCTGCTTCCACACCACCGAAATCCATCGCTATCGCAACACCGTCAAATTCTCAGCAGATGCGTACACGGCACCGCACCAGAGGCGGTACTCTTTCGTATCTGCTCAACTTATTTATCGCAGCAAGAAAATAGATCGCCACTACTTTACTCTGATTTCTTGTCTTGGTTGCGAAGTTGCCTTTGTCCGGTTTGCACCTTCAGATCCTCCATGGCACGCTCAACACTATACTCCCAATGCTTATGGTTTTCCCCTTTTATATTCCACACTAGTTAAATCACACTAGACTAAATTTCAAAATTGGGCCAGTCAATTTTTCAGAGCTCGCCGGAGTTCGCCGGTGCGATCGAAGGGGCTCGGGTGGTTGTGGGGCCTCGCCGAACGAAGAAAACTCGACGCGGGTGGGGGTTGGGGCGGGGTGGGGTGGGGGTGGCGGAGGAACACAGGCGGTGGGGGTCGGTGGTCCGGCCGGCGGCCCGTGTGGTGTTCTGTATGGGAAGAATCAGAGACGAGGAAGAAGAAGGGTTAGGAGACGTAGGATCTTCATCCAACCGCCTGAAATGGTCGAGAGACAGCTGGGAGTTGCATTCTTGATGCGCTCTGATTCATCATGTGTGGGCACTGCACAACCAACATTTTATTATCCAAAATCTGCTTGCTCTTCTTTACCATGTTCCTCTTCCGTTCTTCTTTAATATGTACTCTCTCCGTTCCTAAATACAAGTCTTTGTATAGATTCCACCGTGGACTACATATGGAGCAAAATGAGTGAATCTACACTCTAAAATGTATCTGGATACATCTGTATGTGATCCATAGTGGAAATCTCTACCAAGACTTATATTTTGGAATGGAGGGAGTATGATAGTAGTACAATATGTTCCTTGTACTGAAGATTAGCAGGGACATTTGCAGTGTAGAGGTCTATACGGTCGGTTTTGATGGACACTTTGAGCCTCTTTGATTCGTAGGATCTTGTAAACATAGCAATAGGATTTGTAGTGGCCTGCCCACTTGAATCCTGTAAGAATAGCAAGGAAATGCGGGGAGCTGTGTCGCCTTTGAGAGTTACACTGATATTAACAGTACCGCACCTTCACTTGAAGAGAGCTGGTATCTGAAGCCTTTCTAGCCGTACCGGCAATACTAGCACATATATTCCAGCAAGTTCCACTTTACTGATTTTACTCTGATGCTTAAGGTTTTCCCGTTATATCTACACTATGATCTGTGTAGCTGCTTTGTGTCGCACTAGCAGCAGTCCACTCTTGAAGCTAAACACTGCAATGACTTACAAAATTGGCACCAAGGCATTGAGTGCCATTCTGGATGCAATGAAACTCATACGCTCCCCATCTGTTGATTCTTGTTCAGAATATGATCCTAATGACTATTCTAACCTCGAGGAGTCAAAGGCAGATGGCCTGTCCTGTTCACCCATCAAGGTGCCTGTTCTAATTTGGCAATGTTTTATTGATTGCGGGTATCTTGCATATGTTGTCTTGCATTTATTCTACTTTGTTGCACCGCCATCTGCTTAGTTTACTCATCATATATGTCAAGATGCCATGCCCATCCATTATCAATACATATTCCATCTGTCATCATACCATGTTTTTCCACTCAAAAGATGTTCTTGTGCATCAAACATCAAAAAGGAAGAGGGTGATTGCCGAACCTGAAGGAGCACCAGCAAAGTCCTTGAAAAACATGGTGGTGCCGGAGAAATCAGACAGCACCCCACTTATATTGGCTATACAACCAGTGACACAAAACGTAGGACCGACTCCAGCAGACTGTACCCATACTTCACTGGCCACACCACTAGCCCCACCACATAGGACATGCACTCCAGCAAAAGGTATACCGATTTCATTTGCCATAGCACCAACTGTACCACAGAAAAATCCCACTCCAGCAAAAAGTACAGCAAGTCCACTGGCCGAAGACCTATCCCAACTGCAGAGACGGCCAATTCCTGCATATTGGAACCCCATTCCATTTATTCCCAGTTTAAAAGACAATACTTTCGATGTTGTTAGGGACTACATGCATATATTCCCATCATGGGAAGATTATTATGAAGACAAACATCATTTTCACATCTTCCTGTCCAACTTACGTGTAAGTGCTATTATTCATGGTTATTATTTTCCTGTTTTCTGCTGATTGAACACATCAATGATTTACATTACATTGTTGTAACTAGGCGAGGGTCAATCTGGATAGTCATGACGAGCAAAGCTTGCTTGTGCTTTTCAAGGAAGCATTGCAGCAGTATCGGTGTTACCTGAGGAAATCACACTTTGATGGCAAGCCTATAAACGAATTTCCGGTGAAGTCTCCTGTGCTAAATTTAGAAGACATTGAATGGAAAAACCTTGTTATGCACTGGTCTCGTTCCCAGGATGAGGTACTGTCTATGAAATCACATGACAATTTGAACTTCTACTTTTCCGCATGTGCCTTACGGATCTTTTTTGCAGGAAATCTGCTCGAAGAAGAATTCTGGTTTGACAAAAACGACATGATATCGCGAATATGCTGCCCGCTGCTTTGCTCTTGTTAGTACCTGTTGTCATGTATCACTGTACTTGCATACATACCTGGTTCATTATGTGACAACAGTATGCATGATAGCTTGCTTATCAATTGTTCGCTCCAAATTAGCTGATCTGTATGAATGGTTACATTAGTGTAGAATATATCCAATGCCAATGTTTTTAGCTCTGCATTGTTCTTATTTATCAATGTACTTGCAATGACAGGTAGTTGTTCATGTACCATCACTCTACAGCTTATTTTCCTTTGCCCTCCATTTTCTACACATCAGATCTATATTTACTCTTACCATAAGGTTGGTACTGAAGAAGTTTAGCTGTGCATTGCTCTTGGCTGTACCTTTTGCTTGTATCGCTGCACTTACATTTATAGCTACTTGGTTATGTAGCATCACTCTTCATCTTATCTTAAATATTCTCCATTTTTTCGTATATTATCACATATATATTTACTCTTAACAAAATGTAGAATAAAGGCAATGCTTTTGAAGAAGATTCTGTGGTAAACTTCTTGAATTGCCCCCCATCAGCATGGACAAGGCCTTTATAGAGCCTGTCTTCACCAGTAATGTAAGTTTGTCCATCTCAAGCCTTCAAACTTTGTTGTATATATTTGGTTAGGCATGACTGCAACAGCTGTTTATTTTTGGTGTTTGCATCAAATTGCTTGTTTAAAGTTTATTATGTAGTTCATAAACAAAAGTTTGTCCTTTCTCAATTTAAGTTTTCATTTGTACAACCAAGTTCCTTCTTCATACCATGTAAATTAAACTATACAGAGCAAGTGATCTTCTTTTGCACTGCATGTATGCTTCTGTTCTTCATCCGTAATCGAGTGGTGTGGTGAACCTACCCACTATAGCACAATGTCATATTCTGCAATGTCTTAACTATGAACAATGTCATATCATTCTACTATTATTTAAACCGTCTCTTTATTTGCCAATCTGAAATGGTATAAATTGACAGCATACTAGCCATTGATACTTACGAGTTCTTGATCTGTAATCCAGTGGTGCCGTGAAGCTGCCAACTCCTTCACAATGTCATTTCCTGCCATGTCTTGACCTGAACAATACCATATTGTGTTAATGCAATTTTAAACTATGTCACTTTATTCGTCAGTAAGAAATGTGATGAATTGTCAGCACTGATACTTTTATGTGCAAAACTTGTCATCTGTCTGCTTGTTTATCTTTCAGAGTGAGGAAGATATAAGTGTTGAAGAAGCGCAATCTCATCATCTTGCTCAGCTTCTTGCGCTGCAGCTCCCCAACAGGGCTAACCTTTCTTGAACTCTATTGAAGTGTTGTCGATTTTGTATATTATTTTGTCGGCGTGTTTATTTGCACTGGTGGCGATCTTTGATGCCCAGTGTATGTAATCTGCTGTCTGCTTGTGCTTTATTATCATAGTGGCGAACTTTGATGCCCAGTGGATGTAATATACCATAATTTATTTACTGTATAGTCTAGGTTTTTTCTTATTCACGATGATGTAGTTATTTTACTGTATATATATATCCTATCTTCGCAGTAAACTGGCCAAACCATAAAATTACGGTACATAATCGGGCCGTCATGCAATCACGATGTAGGTTGGGCCTGAAATGTGCCGAACAGCTCACGGGCCGGCAGCAACCCGAGATGAACCCCGACCCATGATTGTGCGAATCAAATCACGGGCTTTTAACAGGCCAAAATTGTCTCGGTCCTTGTTTGGCCCAATCAGATATCGGCTGCGAGCAAGCCGGATGCAAACCGGGCCGTAGTTAGGCCCAACTATATGACGGGCTTTTAACAGGCTGAAATTAATATAGGGCCGAAATGTTAAACGGGCCCTTAACAGGCCAAAACTAATATCAGGCCAAATTACTAAGTAGGCCTTTAGCAAGTGGGCCCAAAAGCATAGTGTCTAGTTGACGGGCCGAATCTGATATGGGCCATAATTGAGCCCAAAGCCTCTTAAAGGGCTGGACCTGATTTGGGCCGTAATTTGGCCCAGAACATGGTAGGCTTTTAACGGGCCGGATCTCATATGGGCCACTATTAGGCCCAGAGCGTGGCAGGCCATTAATGGACCGGATCAAATATGGGCCGATATTTGGCCCAAAACATGGCAGCCAGTTAATGGGCCGGCCTACTAGGGTCCTCAAAATCTTGTGGGCCTACAGCTGGGCCGGCCCATTAATGTCGGCGAAATCTCATGGGCCTTTAGCTGGGCCGGCCCATTATGATCCGCAAGAATCTTGTGGGCCTTTACCAGGGTCGGCCCATTATGGCACACAAAAATCTTGTGGGCCTTTACCTGGGCCGGCCCATTATGGCCCGCAAAATCTTGTGGGCCTTTAGCTGGGCCAGCCCATTATGGTCCGCAAAATCTCGTGGGCCTTTAGCTGGGCCAGCCCATTATGGTCCGCAAAATCTTGTGGGCCTTCAGTTGGGCCGGCCCATTTAAACTTGATGGGCCGGTCCACGTGTCAACATATCATAGGCGTGTCTCGCCCATTGGATGAGTGACACCTGTGCCAACACGGACCTGACACGTGTCTCCTCCAGCCAATGATGATTTTACACGTGGAAAATCCCCATTGGTCGGGGCTGTTAACGGGTTATCGGATCCAAAACCCGACCCGATAGCTTAACGACGTTCCGTTACGGTGGATGCCACGTGTCGGTCACCCTTGACGAAAGCACTTCTGTGACGCGCGATTTATCGTCATGGAAGTGGACACTTCTGTGATGATAATTTTGGTAATGTCATGGAACACTTCTACGACAGCACAACTATGACTATCTTGATTCTGTCATAAAAATCGTCATGGATGTACATGCATAACAGAAAACGCGACCTACTGTGACAAACACATATCATCACAGAAGTGTATTTTTTGTAGTGTATCTTCATTTGCCTTCCTCTTAGGAGGCTTCCCTGGTATGGGGGACACTCTCTTCAGAGATGATGCCGGGCAGCATGGCGCGCCGAACGCTTCCCTTTCTAAGCACATGACAGTGCGGTGGGTAAGGAGGAAAGAGAAAACTCTTTTGGATAAGGTGTCTTCGGATTACTTACACGTGAAGCAGGAAGGAGGCCGGGGTAATCAGCGATAATGGGTACATATGTACCGTCGTAGCTCATCTGATAGAATATTCCATCCTCAAGCTCCACAAATATGTCCGGATCTTCCTCATATCCGGGGTCGAGATCCCGGTTGCGATTCTCCGGTTGAGGGGCAGGGTCGTGGCTCCCCTCAACAGCCTTTCGCCATTCCTGTTATGAGCAAGATAAGATGCTGCCTGTCAAGAATGATTCAGGGACAAGAATAAAATAGTGGAGCTGAACCTTACCCAGCTGGGAGGATTATACATGGAAAACCCGTCTCAAATTTGGAGACGGGTGAACTCCTCCTTCTTCCCTTTATACAGCTCGGCCAGTATTTTGGATAGGGCAGCAGGAGTCTTCGGGCCCTTTCGGCCATAGCGTGGGGCGTCGTCTTCTCGGTTATAATGCCACATGGGCAGCCCTCTGTATTGAAGTGGCTAGACCCCCCGCGTTATCGAAATTGCCATCACCTCAGCTATTGACAATCCGGATTGGGCAAGCGTCTTAATCTTGCCCAGCAGCAGGCTGATCTCTGCACTATCCTCTTCCTCGAGGCTCCAAGGACGCCAACTATGGCATTTCTTCAGCGGATCATTTGAAAACTCAGGGAGGCTCATGTAGACGGGGTCGGGTAGAGCGACGTCGTCGATGTAGAACCATTCGGAAGGCCACTCGTCGGGAGCTTTCTTCGGCGTGCCGGACAGGTATCCGGTCCCGGCGATGCACCACACTTCGGCTCCTCCCACTTCAAAATTGACCCACCTTGATTGCGAGGGACGAGGCAGAACAGTCTTCTCCACAAATCGAAATGGGCCTCGCAACCCAGGAATAGTTCGCATAAAGCGACATAACCCGCGATGTGCAGGACGGAGGCCGGGGTAAAATTATATAGCTAGAGGCCGTAGTACTCCACAAGCCCTCAGAGGAATGGGTGAATTGGAAATCCCACGCCCCTCAGCGGATAGGGGACGAAGCACACTCGTTCTCCCGCAGACGAATTGGGGAATTCCTCCGCCTGGGTTTTCCGTTGAAGGAGGCCAGTCCTGCTCAAACAGGGACCAGATCTGCAGGAGGGAGAAATACCTGCATTTGCAGCTTCACCAATTGGCTGTGGGGCACGGAGCACCTCTCCCACTCGCCTCTCTCTGCGTTGGAACGGGAAGAGGAGATGGGAATGTTGGCCATGTTGGAATGGTTTCGCCTGGCAGTATCTGAGGATTTTCTCCGCGTAATGCTGAAAGGATCTGACATCCAATCCCTTTAAATAGACATTCTTTCTTGCAGGGCTAGGGTGTTATTTGCAAAAAATACCCTGACCATCCACATTCGCCCGACACGTGGAGGATGAAGTCATAAATGAACAGAAGCCAAGGGGTGTGACATTGAATTGAAAGCTGAACACATTACTTGGAAGACGTTGGAGGAGGAACCCGCTTGCAATGCCGAAGACAGTCTGCGCGCCGAACATCTCGTCATTGAAGCCTGGTTCGGGGGCTACTGAGGGAGTCCTGGACTAAGGGGTCCTCGGGCGTCCGGCCTGTTAGCCATGGGCCGGACTGATGGGCTGTGAAGATACGAAGACCGAAGACTACACCCGTGTCCGGATGGGACTCTCCTTGGCGTGGAAGGCAAGCTTGGCGTCGAATATGTAGATTCCTTTCTTTGTAACCGACCTTATGTAACCCTAGATCTTCCCGGTGTCTATATAAACCGGAGGACTTAGTCTGGATAAGATACTCATTATCATAGCCATACAAGCTAAACCTCTAGGGTTTAGCCACTATGATCTCGAGGTACATCAACTCTTGTAATACTCATATTCATCAATATCAATCAAGCAGGACATAGGGTCTTACCTCCATAGAGAGGGCCCGAACCTGGGTAAACACCATGTCCCTTGTCTCCTATTACCATCGACCTTAGACGCATAGTTCGGGACCCCCTACCCGAGATCTGCCAGTTTTGACACCGACACTCTCCATGTACAGTACTCTTCCGATGGAAGTCGTTCCTTGACCACGTTAATCATGCCATGCGGAGAGCACTAGGGCGGTGGACGACGACGAGGCCGAGGAAGGGGACGGCGCAGAGCCGGGGATGACACGGCAGTGGATGCCCACGCGGAGAGGAGTACGAGGGTTCACTGGTTCGGCTGCGGTGTGAGGCTGCCGTCGCCGCAGGGCCTGGGCAGCGGTGGGAATAGTAGGGGGCAGTGAGGCCTCCACGGCAGCACAGCCAGCCACGGGAGGCAGGAGCATGCGGCACGACCGGCACTGCTTTGGGCAGCTGGAGCAAGAAGACCAGAGGTTGAAGAAGCACTATGGCCGTTGTATGGACATCGTATGGTCACTGGAGCTAGAATCGTTCATATTGACTAAGTTGACAAAGCCCTCCGTCCCCGTCAACTTAGTAGGCCCACAAGTCAGCCTCCCACTATGGTGGGTCCCAGCTAGCAGGGGGGTATTCATTTTTTTGTGCGTAATAAGGAGGCACTTCCTTGTGTGCGAAGATATAGCTGGTGGGTCTGACCTGCCAGCGGGGGAACGTTTTTTTCTCGAAATACAGAGGCCCTTCCGGTGGGTCCCAGCTATCAGGTCGAGGAATCATTATTTTGCGCGTAATAAGGAGGCATTTCCTTGCGTGTGGCCATGGACCCAGCTGTCAGCGTCTCCATGTACAGTCCACTTCCGATGGATGTCGTTCATTGACCATGTTGACCATGCCATGCCGAGAGCACCAGGGCAGTGGACGACGGCGAGGCCTAGGAAGGGAACGAGACGGAGCCAGGGAAGACTCGGTAGTTGTTTCCCACGTGGAGGGGAGTACAAAGGTTTACTGGTTCGTCTGCCATCGCTGGAGAATAACAGTAGGTGTGGGTGAGTAGAGGGATGGCTAGGCTAGCGATGGGAGTACGATGGGGCGGTGAGGCCTGCGCGGCAGCACAACCGGCCGCGGGAGGAGGGAGCAGGCAGTCCCGCCGTGTGCTTGTTTGAGCGGCTAGAGCAGGAAGAGCAGATGGATGGCTTGGCCAGCGGTGGGAGTAGTAGGGGGCGGTGAGGCCTCCGCGACAGCACAGCCGGCCACGGGAGGTAGGAGCAGGCGGCACGACCGGCGCTGTTTTGGGTGGCTAGTGCAAAAAACCAGAGGTTGAAGAAGCACGGTGGCCGTTGGCTGGACATCGTACGGTCACTGCAGCTAGAATTATTTATATTGACTAAGTTGACAAAGCCCTTGGTATGAGTCAACTTAGTAGGCCCACATGTCAGCCTCTGAAACGGTGCGCCCCAGATGTCAGGGGGAGGAATCATTTTTTGGGCAGCTGAAACTAGAATATCCGAGATTGAAGAAGAAGCACGACATCCGTTGGATGGACATCCAACGGAAACTACTGCTAGAACCATGTGTTGACTATAAGTTGACAAAGCCTTGCATACGCGTCAACTTACTTTTTTTTGAGGGGACACGTCAACTTAGTACGCCCACAAGTGTGTGGCAGAGAACTTATAGCCCATTTGCGATTTGTAAGAATGTACAACCCATTTTTCAATTCTAATGGAATTTACTACAGCCCATTTACAGTTTGTTAAAAGTACAGCCCATATTCTAGCTAGGACAATGATTAATAATTTCAATCAACCGTTCAAAACAGAATTCAATAAAATTTCCCACATTTTTATGGGATCCGAAATATTTTTTTCCCGAAATTTCTAGTCAGATTAAATACAATTTCAATATAAATTTGTATTACGTAAAAATCCAATGAAACATTGCGCGCACAACAATTAATGAAATTTCAAATATCAAAATCCAAAAACAATATTTTATAAAGTAATTACGTGTTTGGTGCATTTTTTATAGTTACTACCTAGTTTTTATCATTACATCCCATTTATTATTTCTTAAAGCCCATTTTCTTGGAATAACTAGTTGAGCTTGCCTCGGTATTC
The DNA here is from genome assembly GCF_056163025.1 of Triticum urartu. NCBI lineage: Eukaryota > Viridiplantae > Streptophyta > Magnoliopsida > Poales > Poaceae > Triticum > Triticum urartu. Next base: position 300,973,705 of record NC_141877.1, read on the forward strand.
CTCAAAAAAAAGTATAGCTGGGCTAGCCATTTTCTGCTTGAAAAAAATTAATATTTGGGCTGGATATCTGGCTAGGCTAGATGGGCCAAAGCCTGCCAAGTTAATACACTTCTCTCCTCTGAACAACAACGAAAACATCGCTCAAGAAAAACTCTGCAGTGCTCACACCTCAAAAACACAAATACTACTCGAGCTGCTTGGTCCCAGTTGTCAGCCGCTCCTTGTGCAATTCTCTCATTTATTGACTACATAGGTTGACAATGGTGTGGGACCGTGATGTCAGGAAACCAGGAGGAAGCAAAAAATTACGGTTGTATATAATAAGGAGGCACTTGCGTACGTGCGGCTATGGCCCTGGTGGGTCCCCACTATCATCATCTCCAAGTAAAGTCATCTCCTCATTCCTCATGTTTGTTGACCATGTTGACAATGCGAGATGGCGGCGCCACGGCGAGCGCAACAACTCGAAGGACGACGGAGAGGGCCTCATGGGCCCTACAGATGGTCTGATACAGGGCCCGCTGCTCATTGAGGAAGCTAGGATCATCGGACACCTATGAGCACCTTCGAGAGACTGAGACGGCATGGAACAATAAGGCCGCACTTGGGAGCTCTGGTTTATTTCACACCTGTATTAAGATACGAGTGTAATTTACTCATCATCGGAAACAAGGCGTAAAATACAGGCATAATGAAACCGAGGGCCCGAGGTCTGTAACGAAAACCGGCATGTTACGCGTGTAATTTGAGAGACCAGTGTATATTTTACTAGTTGAAATCGACCAACCAAGAGCTTCGCCCGAGACCATCTGCTTTTATTTACAAGCCTCAGTTTTACAAGCGGTTTTGGTTGGAAAACAACGATCCAATCACGGCCTAAGATGATGAGTTGGTCGGAACATCATATGGTTTCACCTCTAACCTACCCGAGTTGTCGTATAGGCTATGAATGAAACATAAGACAATGTACTTCTTAAGCACAAAAGCAACAGAAGAGGATGATCTTCATAACATGCAAATCACAGGCATTAGCTCAACATGCAAAACAATATGAAGCATTATTCTCAGGAGGCACGGTGAACACCTCGTGATGTCGCATGCGACAGCATTCTAAGCTGAACTTTGCAATCAAACTCACAAGGCCTGGCATTAAATAAACAACATTCAGAACAAACTCTTAAAATACCTTACATAAGTCAACATTCATGCGGCTATGAATCTCAGCAGAGTAAATATTTCTGAACTGAAGACAGGAATAGGAAAAAATGATCAACACTTCTCACAGCAAAGGGCATCCCACTCAAAAATATCAAATGCATGTCTTCTGGCTAACATCAATGAGCAAAATTTGACAAGGTTTTCCAATTCCAATATATTAAACTAATGTCTTCTTGCTAACATCAATGACTAAACTTTGACAAGCTTTTCCCATTCAAAATATGTAATGCCTATGATTGTGGAACAAGCAGGGTTTGTCATCAGTTTGTCACCTGATAGTCTGGTGGCTCAAGGTGACAACGAATTATTAGAGAACCATTCGATGTATTGTGCATGATGAAGTATTATGGAGGACATGAACCATCTGAACATTTTCTGCAGTTCCACTAAAATCAAGCTGAGCATCCCTGTGGATTTCGTAGTTATATGCCGCAAGAAAACAAAGACACATCAGCACACACATGAATATTGGCCCCAGTGTCAACCCACCAATCGGTGGACTAACAAACTGAAAGTACGGTAAACAGATTACCATACCCAGATGCCCCATAATTGTTGCTTAGAATGACATTGACTGACTTGGGGTCCTGTCCTGGCTTCTTGTACTTGTTTGGGCACTTTTTACCCAATGCACTCCATGTGTTGTAGAGTTGCATGTGCTCTCTGCAGACTAGTTATGTCACCGGCGTCTACTAATACTCTGTAAAGCTTCTCGACCATTCCTTCTGTAATGTAGTGCAAATAGTGACTGCTTCTTTCTACAAAGTGGTAAGACCAACTGGACCCACTAATGCAACAGTTTGCCTTAGACACATTGGTTCCTTTTGTGCAGTTCAACTAAAATCAAAGTCGGAATAAAACTGAGCTTTAATTTTGATATCCCTGTAAGCAACAATAGGTATAAGGGAAACAATTACTGAGAAATAACGGTTGATGACTTGTACTCCCAGAAGAAAAACATCTACTGATCTACCTTATCTTAATGGGAAACAAAGCAGGAGAGTAGCAATTCCCAATCAGTGTGATCCATTCATATTAACTAAGACATTATCTTAACAGTGCCTTGTTTCAACATGTATAAAGAATGACAAAGCAGAAAAGTACTATTCCTAAAATAATGCGACCGATTCATTTTAACAGAGACAGTATCTTAACAATACCTTGGTTAAACATGTAGAAAGAACTACAAAGTAGGATAGAACCATTTGTAAAACACTGAAACTGATATATAATAACAGAGACATTATCTGAACAATACATTTCTTAAACATGTACTCCGGCCGATCCCTAACAGAAATGGTACTCCCGCCGATCCCTAACAAGTGTTGCAGTTTTGAACTAAGATTCAGTAGTTAATTCTGAGGAAAGTCAGTACTAACCTTTCAAGACCACAATTTGAAACAACTCGTGAGGAAGACCTGAGAGAGATCTCAACGCATATATGGAAATCCAGTCTCATTTTGTGCAGTTCCACCAAAATTAAGCGAAGCAAAATGTTGCAATAGCAACAAGTTGAATAGATATCCCTGTTTTAATAGAGGCAAAAAAGGAATCAATTACTGGCCAATAAAGGAGGATGAAATATGCAGCCACAAAAATGGTAATCCTGCCAATCCCTAACAAGTGTTGTAGTTTTGAACTAAGATTCATTAGTTAATTCTGAGAGTGACATTGCTTAATTTTACCAGCGGCATTAGATTAACAAAAAGCATAAACAGTTCCAGGGGAGAGTGGGTGCAACAACACCATATGCTTCCATCTACTTATAAAGAGGGTGATGCAGAGTTTCGTTGTAACAAAGAAACAAGCATCATGTCTGGGTTGGAACAATTTTTGCCCACTTAATGGTAAAAGACAACAGTTCAACAGCTTCAATTCAACATTTATCCAAAACAGTACCAATACAAGTAGCACAACATCTCAAAGCACACTACAGCATCATGTGGATGAAACTTGGTACTGACCTTTCTTGACCAAGATTTGAAACAACTCACGAGGAGGAATTGAAAGAACTCCCAACACATATATGAAAATCCATGATCTCCTTTTTGTGCAGTTCCACCAAAATTAAGCAAAGTCGCCGGTGTGACATTCAAGTTGAACTGCACAAAACACTCTTAAAACAAAACTGTTTGGTGTAGCGAAGCAAAATGTTGCAATAGCAACAAGTTAAATAGATATCCCTGTTTTAACAGAGGCAAAAAAGGAATCAAGTACTGGCCAATAAAGGAGGATGAAACATGCGGCCACAAAAATGGTAATTCTGCCAATCCCTAACAAATGTTGCAGTTTTGAACTAAGATTCGGTAGTTAATTCTGAGAGTGGCATTGCTTAATTTTACCAGTGGCATTAGATTAACAAAAAGCATAAATAGTTCCAGGGGAGAGTGGGTGCAACAACACCACGTGCTTCCATCTACTTATAAAGGGGGTGATGCAGAGTTTGTTGTAACAAAGCAACAAGCACCATGTGTGGGTTGGTACCATTTTTGTTCACTACTTAATGGGAAAAGAGAGCAATACAATAGCTTCAATTCAACATTTATTTAAAACAGTACCAATACAAGTAGCACAATGTCTCAAAACACACTGCGCGATCATGTGGATGAAGGCAAGTACCAAGCTGTCATGACGCACACAAGATCACGTACGAATCTGCCAACACGAATAGGAAATCCAATCTCGTTTTGTGCAGTTGCACTAAAATCAAGCAAAGTCGCCGGTGTGACATTTAAGTTTGCTATAGCAACAAGTTGAATAGATATCCCTGTTTTAACAGAGGCAAAAAAGAAACAATTACTGTCCAATAAAGGAGGATGAAACAAACAGCGACAAAAAGAAGCATCTAACTTATCTTGATGGAAAACAAAGTAGGACAGTAGCATTTCTAAAACGGTTGCATTGATTCATATTAACAGAGACATTCTATTAAAAACATTTGTTAAAAATGTAGTTTACTTTTAATAGTGGCATTGCTTCAATTTTCCAGCAGCATTCTTATATTAACAACAGCAAAATAGTTGTATGGCACATGGGACATGCCAGCACCATGTGCATCCACACATATAAATGGGTGATGCAGAGTATGTAGCCAAGCATCATATCTGCGTTGGTCCCATATTTGTTCTCTTTGAACCTTTTCCCTATCTTAGGGCAGCAAATCTAGTCCTGCACAAACTACCCGACCCCCCTAGTTTCTTTCCTTTTTCAACAAAGAGATTTGTTCCTTACAGATGTGTGTATTGGGTTACCCCCTTTTTCCCTTTTCGACCAACAAAGCGGCTGGATAGCCAGTCTATACTACTTTCCCTCTCTCCTTTCCTCATTGAACCACGTCCTAGATTCATGCTCCGCCCCACCGCACCCTTCTTTCCTCTTTGAACCAAGACCTAGATTTGACTACAGAATCGAAAAAGATCCGCATGCAGCTAGAGAAATGACGGTTTCAAAGAAACTTATACCTTAGGGTTGTCGGGATGTGGCAAGGCGTGCAGCGGGAGGCTGGATCTGCCCACACTACGTACGACAACAAGGAAGAACGGGTCGGTGGCCCTCCCGCACAGGCGCTGGGTGAAAGAGAACAACGTAGCCGGCAGTGGATTGCCTCCCTCGCCGAAGGCGATAGAGTGAACGTTGCACCTCCTCCCCTTCCCAGTGCGATGGGATCCGGACGCCTCCTTCACCAGCTGTTAGGGGGGGGGAGAGATAGAGGCCAACACAGTCTTGTTTAGATCTGGTGAAGAGGGTGAGAGACTGTGAATATAGCAAACCCTAGCAAAGGAACGCTGAGCCGCCAGCGTGTATATATACATGTAGAGTTGTTTGGTTCTAGGCCTAACCATGCCACACTTTGCCATACAATATTGCCACACTTGCCTAAGGTTAGTTCTTCAAAATGAGAGGCACAAGTTGGCAAGCCTAAGGGAATCTTGCCACACTTTTTGAGTGTATGTGATGTGGGACCCTAGTGTGGCTTGCCTAAGGTGTGGCTTGAACCAAACACCCATCCACGTTGGTCAAAATTTCCTAACCTTAGGTGTGGCAACCTTAGGCAAACATGGTCTCAAACCAAACAACCCCGTAGTGCGGCAAGAGTGTGGAGAATGCAGACCCTAGTGAACAAGCCCTGAGGCTCCAGCTTATATAGTGTACTACATATATACTGTATTACGGACTGAGCTCCGGTGCCTTAACTGCACCTGCCTTTGGCTGTATGACAGGTGGGCCAGTCACATTTTGGGCCCACCTGTCATACACCCAAAGGCAGGTGCACTAAGTCAATGAAGCTACGTCCATATAGTACTCGTGTATACTACTAATATATAGTGGAGTGGTTTTCTTATTCTCTCAGTAACAATCGTTTTTAATTGTGTAAGTACGAAACAAAACCGTTTATTTAACGTACCAGTGAAGAAAACTACTACTTCCGATAAACTAACGATCCACTCGTCCTGGTTGCACTTCATGTCCTTCACGTGCGGTACACTACCCTCCCTTAAGTGAACAACCACACATGCGCCAAATTATCGGAAACGTGTGAGAGTGTGTACAAATAAAGAATTTTAATTTCAATTATCAGAAAGGTTTGAGAATATGTACAGTTTTCCCTCTCTCAATAATTATGGTTTGTTGTGTTCGGCCTAAACTTGGTCAAACTTTACAAAGTTTGACTTTAGTCAAATATAATATGCAGAGTAAATGAAAATGGAGTGTTACTACGTCCATTCGGGTTTTTAGTCCACACCATTTTTTTAATCAAAGTTAATAGTTGGAAAAATAAAATTACAGGGGAGCTAAAGACAAAGTTGTGAGCTTAGAAATCAATACAAAACTTATACTCTTCCCCAACGTCGATCCTTCTTCGAAGAAACATTTGGTTCATAGCCAATTGTGTGATAAAATTGCACCAATGTGGAAGACGACTGCGTCTCCAATGCAACCAAGGTGAGTAGATGAAGGATATCATCTTTGTGGGTAACAAGCAAAGAGCACTGATGGAAGACAGCTTGTTTTTCGTCGAAAACCGATCAGCTTCACCAGCCGATGCAACCATGAGGCGCAACCATGAGCATCGATAGTTCATCGTGGTGATGCATCATCCATTTGGCATTAAGTTTGGGTGGGGCACCTATGAAGTTCGACAAAACCTCACTGTGGTCTATTTCTTCTTAGTAATCAAGCTCGAGGAAGGAAGAACCACGTGGCAGAGGATAGTGAGGCGGAACAACAATGGCCATCTAATTTTGTGCAGTTCCACTAAAATTGGGGAAGACATGCCCGGGTATGGAGATACGCATCGCTGTTTGCAAAAATATAAAAAGGGATATAGTGTTGTTACTTTGTTTTGCCAGTGCTACAAGATTAACAGCGACATCTCAATTGTCAATAAGAATTAATGAGAAGTACACCAACAAACAGAAGCATCATGATTATCTTGATGGGAACTAAACCAGGATACCCGAGAAAAAAAGCATTTCTTCATTTAACCAGTTACAGTATTAGATTGGTAGCAGCAATTGGAGCATATGGACAATGACCGCACAACCACCATGTACTTTTTGTAGAAACAACGTGTATACCTCCACCGAGACATAAACCAGGACAACTTTTCAAGTGGCATTTCCTCTATAATAGTAGGTGATGTTGGACCAGCCGACGAACCCTAGCTACTGTACATGGGGAGATGGGGAGTAGTCACATAGAAGAAAACCCGCATGCAGCAACCTGGGGAGTTGGACCAGTACAAGAAGTTATAACTCAGGTGGGCGATATGTCGCTTAGGCGGGCGGGCGGGATCTGCCCACACGATGGCAGCGAACAAGGGCACGGAGGACCTTCGTCCGCGCCAGCGCTGGCTCCAAGAGGACGGTGCGCATCGGCTTCCTCCATCGCCGACGGCGACAATGTCAACGCTGCGCCTCCTCACCTCCCGCAGCAGACGGGATTCGGCCGGATCTGTGACCACCGGTGAGAAGAGAGATAGAGTGGACACTGTCACCTTGTTTTGATACGGAGAAGGTGAGAGAGCGAGAGGCGAGAAACCCTATCAAACAAGAGGCTATATATACAATGGAGTAAAAAATCTCTCCATAGCAGTGGTTTTAAATAGAATACACGCATTCCCAAAAAAAGGAAACGAAAACTGGCAGACATTTTTTTAACATACCAAGAAAGAAAACTTGATCAAAAACATGCCCCCGCTTCCAGGTCGCGAGAGTGGTCGCGCACACACAGATAGACATAGACATGCACATCCGTGTTTACGTAAAATTCTATCTCCATCTCCATATCGAATCATATCTGTTCAACTGGCACATTATTTACGTTGTTAATTATATACGGAGGAATATTAACGTACAACATCTCTTATTTGCGGGCGTCCGGACCGCTGCCATGCCCGCTCCTAACCAAACCCTCTTCATCACCTGTGTATGCTTCCCGCCCGAAACGGTCAGTGCCGCATTCATGCCCGGCCAGAGCGGACGCGACCTCTCACTGACGCCGTCATTGAAGCGGCGCGCCGGTCGAGAGAGCGTCGCCCGTGTCGCTTCCCGGTGCACGCGACTGCTCCGCGTTCAAAGGTAGCAATAGTCGGCCACACCATGTATGCAAAAATTTCTTGGGAGTCCGTGCTACAACTAGCTGTCCTCCCCCAACTCATCAGTATCTTCCAGTAGTGCTAGTACTCCATGGCGCGATTCATCGACAAGCAGGTGGGAAAGTTATCGTATACTCAGTTTGCGGTGAGGGGCATGCTGAGCGACCGTGTGGGGTGGGGCCATGGAGGAGGGTGAGACATGAACGCAATAGACGTGATTTAAATGTTGGTTTTGCTTGATGGCGCGATCCAACGAAACGAAATGTTGGTTTCTCTCCGTTTCCATTTTTTCTCCGGAAAAACGGAAACTTTCCACTCCATTTTAATTCCTACTCCAAGGTTGCCCCGTTACAACATTCCATCAAATAAAAAGGAAAACTAACACGCATGCTGATGCATCTCAATGATTCAGAGATCATAGTCAATATTTACTTCACAACTAAAGACAAAAGTTGTGAGAGCGTGTACAAAAGAAAAACTACTGAGGCTGGTTGTAATGGGGAGTATCATATACTAGTATCATGCATATGATACTAGTGTGTTATACTACATCCGTAATGCATAGTATCATATGTTGATATCATATAGGACAACATTTATTGCCATGCATGACACAAAGTAGTACATCATTTAATATGATACGGTATCATGATATGATACTCAAGCCTCTCTTTCTTCATTTAATTTTATGCCACCTCATCAAAATTGCTTAGTTGGCACGCATGATACTACCTATGATACTCCCATTACGACCAGCCTGATGGGGTCACTATGACTTAAACCCTAAACCCTAAACATGATTTAATTTCCTGACTAGGTAGAACCTGTCGAAGGAAAGACAGGTGGCACCCTCAGATCATACGATGCTTTTGTGTAGTTCCACTAAAATCGAGCTGAGCATCCCTGGTGGTAAATATATTGAGGAAGTGTGATTAGAATAATAGTACTGGCACTAGTTCATGAGACATAAACTCATCACAAATAGAAGCCGGTAGAAGCAGAGAAAGATCGACATGGATATGGAGCTACGTGGGGAGCTGCGGCAGTGGAGCAAGCCGGCTCCAAAAGGAAGATGTACTACCTGGGACGTCGGGCTGTAGCTATAAGGGCAGTTGGGACGCGGCATTAGCCCATACTACGGGGACCCCTGATTGAGACACACTGGCTGTGGGTTTTCTTCCTCGCTGATGTCGACCGTGTCTACGCAGAACATTGTTCCCTTCCCCCAGCGGCGGGATCAGGCCGTATATGTGACCAGCTGTTTGGCCACCATCGTTCTATGCTTGTGAAGAGAGCAACCCAAGCAAGCAGGCTTGTAGCTTAGGCTCCTGCTAGTGTATATATAGTGGTTTTATTTTTCTCTCCATATCAACCATTTTATATTGCGTACGTGTCATTGAAGAGTGAAATGATGGTTGCTTCTTCCGACTAACTTACTGTGTGATTTGACTATTCCTTAGTGGCCCCTACACGTACTCGCCCTACGTGTATGACCGTTCCCGAGTATCACTTGTACTTATCTCTATTTTATTGCATGACACGTAGACATGATGCGCATAGAGGAATTTTGTTACTTCACGTTCTTACATAGTACTACTAGTACCTACTCCGACCTTCCGGTTCACTACTGGTACTCCCTCCGTCTTGGCTTATTGGTCCCCTTTGTACTCAATTCATGGGCTCGTTTTCCTCAAGAAATTGTCTTTACCAACGTATTAATATCGGGAATGCATGTGTGAACAACAAATGATTAAACCTTGCATGCAACGTTTTGACAAAGCATTGACTTATGAACGTGTCAATGTGAGGGACTACAACCTCACACATGCATGCATGCAATAGTCACACATACACATGGATGCAAAAACGCGCGTGACGCCCTAATGCATGCATGTCCGAGCACACGACGGAACACACACGGTCATGCTCAAGTGCTCAACCTACACGTGCATGCACACACATACTTAGCCAGGGTGAGCTAGTGACCGCATAAACACCAGAAAATGTATATATTGAGCACAATGAACGTATTATGAAGTCCACGGACCGTATTTTTACAAATATACAGTGAAAGACAGTGTATTTATCTCATTTGAAATTAAGCCATACTAACCGGAAAGGAGGCAGTATGGACTAGCATTACTTTACCGTGTCCCGTCAACTTGCCGAACGACGAGAAGCTTGCAGGACGGGATAAGCTTGCGCGTGGTGGATCGCTGGACAAGGAGAAACTTTTGACTAATGCAAGATCTCCCTCACTCAGGTGGTGGACGTGCAACAGTTAATTCGGTGTCAGATTACCAGAAGCATACACTATACTAGTACTATTATTGTTCGACTTCCCGAAGAGGTGAACAGCCAAGCACAAAGTTTACTAGTACTAGTACTACTACTATAGAGGTATGTACTATACTACTAGGAACCGAATGGAGGAGCGTCTGCACTCTTATTATATTTTAAAAATGTGATCAAGCAATCTTCAACACATTTGGTTCTCTTCGAGGGTTCTCGGATGTGATAATGGAAGTTGATTGCATGGAACACTCCCCACAATTCTCGCTTAATTCTGGCTCATATCATGTTGCAAATAGGGGCGCTAGGTAATATTTACTCTTTTTTTGTTATTCAGCATGTAAATAGGTCAGCAAACCTTGTGGCGCATCTTTGTGCTAACCATGCTTGCTGCACTTTGAATGTGGCCGAGAGCTGGCTTGATGAAACACCTCGCTTCCTTCTTCTTTTTTGCGGGGTACCTCACTTCCTAGTGACCAGTCTCTTGGTTGATCGTCCTAAGAATGCTTACATATGAATAAAGCTCTCTCATTTACCCGCAAAAAGATTAAACCATATTAACCGGAAAGGAGGGAGTATGGACTAGCACTACTTTTTGGTGTGTCCCATCAACTCGCAGAATGAGGAGAAGCTTGCAGGACGAGGTGAAGCTTTCTTGCGCCTTTTGACTAATGCAACCTACCCTCGCCCAGGCGGTGGACATGCATCAATTCATTTGGTGTCAGGTTGCCAGAGGCATACACTATAGTACCCAACATGCGGAGTACCATCATTATTCGACTTCATGAAGAGGCGAAGAGCCAAGCGCAACGAGTGGTAATACTACTAGAACCGCATGGTGGAGCATCTATACTCTTATTTTATTTTAATCTTTGATAAAGTACACATTTATTCGGGAGAAGGGCGGAAAACGGCAGCCCAATAGTAATGATGATATCAATCAACCATGATTGAATATATCTTGGCCTCCGTGCAAGCCTGTCTGTGTGTTCTCGCTCCTCGTCTCTCTCATGGAACGGCGGGTTGGCCATTTTGCCGTCAATTGAGATCGGTTTGCTCACACTCCGGTCCCACATGTCAGTGATATGCCAAGAGAAAGTGCGTTGACCGACTGGCCATACGCGTACTTGGTTTTGCACCTTCATACTACTCCTCCCTCCGTCATAGTTTATAGGGCGCGCTTCATTCTGATGCATTTCTCTCCATGCATTTCCACCACCAGAGAGACTTTAGACACGTTTGGTTTAATACTCAATTAATTAGGGCGTGGTAACTGCAATCAAGTCCATAGTTTTCTCTCGATGTACTACGGAGTGGAGTAAGTGCATGCATGTGTGTACCCGGAGTGGAAGCACCGCATGCATGTGTGTACGCATTATTTCGTGCTATAACTATCAGTGCTATTTTTCAAGGAAGACTAGCTATCGGCCTGAAAAATAGCCTTGGTCCCAGAGATTTTTTATTTTTTTGAAGCGTGCTCTATAAACAATAATGGATGGAGTAGTATGAGCGGATTCAAAGAAGAGCGTATTGACGGTTGCTTCTTCCGAGCAACTTATAGTGGGAAAGGTGGGGCTTATGACTTGACTGCTCATTACTCACTATTAATGTGGCGCAATGACCGGGCTGAGTCTCCCATGCAGTTGTGCACTACTTCCTCGGTTCTTAAATATAATCCAGAGTATTTGTCTTTCTAGAGATTTCAATGAGTGACTACATACGAGGCAAAATGAGTGAATCTACACTCTAAAATATGCCCATTTGAAATTTGTAAAAAGACAAATATTTAGGAACGAGGGAGTATAATTTTGTGCATGGCACATGGACCCGGATGCTGAAGAGGCTTCTGGCAATGCTATCAAGCTTCCAATATTTGTTTACATAATTGACATACTATACAAATAATTTTCCAGCGACATGAAATTGTACAATGCTCTGAGCTTTCAGCTTTTGTTTCGTGTGTCTTTCCATCGATGCTCTTTCGGAAACAATAAAAAACTAACTTCCTTGCTAATGCATCTCAATGATTAGAAGATCGGAGCTAATATTTACATCACAACTGAAGACAAAGTTGTGAGAAGGTGTTAAATTAAAACTGATCCATGCTTTCATTGGCAGCAACGTCCCCCAGCTCTGTCTAAATCAACAAGGCATGTTAGGAAAAAAGTAGCTGTCTGGAGCATGCAACATTCCGATCATTTTGTGCAGTTCCACTAAAATAGAACTGAGCGTCCCTGTTCCAAAGATATGAAGTGTGATTACCATAATAGAGGACTGCTGATGAAACAATAAACACACAAATAGAAGTCAGTCACCTATGCAGTCTCTCTTAAGACTAACTAGTTGGAGAAGATTAAGCAAATAGTTGGACAATATTAGGCTCGGAGTTGGATGAGGAGGATAGAGCAAAACCAATCTCCCTTTGTGCAGTCGCACTGAAATGTAGAGACGTTTCCCGTGTGACATTTTAGTACAACTGTACAAAACACTCTTAAGAAAAAAGTGATTTGTGCAGTTCACCAAAAGGTCATAATAGCAACGAGGTGAAATGGATAGTCCTGTTTACAAAAAAGAGGTAGAAAGGAAACAATTACTGGCCAATAACAGTTGATGACACATACAACGACAAAAAATAAGCATATTCCTTGTCCTAAGGGAAGATAAGAACACAGTTGTGTTTGTCTAAAACTGTGTGAGGACGAGATTGCGATATGGAAAGTATGCCGGATGAGCTACGTTTTGGGAAAAGAACTATGGAAGATCCACATGCAAGATTTTCCACATGCAGCGACGTGGGAAGACGGGCAGTGGAGCAAGGCCGAAGGGGATACCTGGGGGTCGTCGGGATGTAACTAGGTGAGCGGTGGCGGGCGAGATCTGCCCATACTGCGGCAGCGAGCAGGTGGCATAGGCCTTACTGCACCGGAGCTTGGTCAGAGACAATGGCGGTACCGCAGATTAGGACGTGCTGCCTCGGCGCCGTGAACGGAGAAACAATGCACATCCTCCCTTTCCACGGCGGACGGGATGCGGCCGGATCAGTGACCAACGGTGAGAGAGAGAGAGAGAGAGAGGCCACCACCGCCTTGTGTGAGATACTCTGAAGAGAGACAAACCCAGGCAGGCAGGCTCCATTGTATATAGTGGAGCGCACTACCTTTTTCTCCATAAAAATTGGTTTACATTCCGTGTACGTGCCATTGAGCGATGTAACTTTTTTAAAGATAACGTGCCAACACATTAAGTCGAACTTTGTTTCGTGCACGCGTGGTACACGACCTCCGTAGGTAAACAACCGCTACACGCGTTCAAATTAGCACGTGGCCTGCCATTTCGTACAGAAATGAGCTCCACCGTGTACTCGCGCGGGTGAGCTGGGCACGAAGCGTGAGTACGTGCACCTATTCTCTTCGTGTACATACACCACCTACGTGGGGTTGTGTGAGAGAGATACAAACGTAGAGACATATAGTGTGTGGGTTCATGAGTGTTTTTTTGGGGGGGGGGAGAGTGTCGGTGTCAAAACTGGCGGATCTCGGGTAGGGGGTCCCGAACTGTGTGTCTGAGGTCGATGGTAACAGGAGACGGGGGACATGATGTTTACCCTGGTTCGGGCCCTCTTGATGGAGGTAATACCCTACTTCCTGCTTGATTGATCTTGATGAATATGAGGATTACAAGAGTTGATCTACCACGAGATTGTAACGACTAAACCCTAGATGTCTAGCCTGTATGATTGTGATCGCCTCTACGGACTAAACCCTCCAGTTTATATAGACACCGGAGGGGCCTAGGGTTGTACAGAGTCGGTTTACAGAGGAAGGAATCTTCATATCCGAATGCCAAGCTCGCCTTCCACGCAAAGGAGAGTCCCATCCGAACATGGGAGGAAGTCTTCCGTCTTGTATCTTCACGGCCCATCAGTCCGGCCCATGTCACATAGGCCGGATGCCCGAGGACCCCTTAACCCAGGACTCCCTCAGTAGCCCCCGAACCAGACTTCAATGACGATGTGTCCGGCGCGCTGATAGTCTTCGGCATTATAAGGCGAGTTCTTCCTCCGAATACTTCAAAGCGTCTGATCCGAAGAGTTATACTCAACTTTTCATTTAATGTCGTACCCATTGGCTTCTATGCCTCTGTTGCTTCGGCTTCCACGTGTCGAGTGAACACGAAAGGTTAGAGTATTTTTGCACCTAACACCCTGGGCATGTAAGAAAGGCGTATATTTAAGTGGATTGGATCTCAGATGCCATCTCACACCAGGCGGAATATCCTTAGAGCTTGCTAGGAAAAACCATTCCAACATGGCTAGCGTACCCAGTTCTTCCTCCCGCTCCCATGGCTCCGAAAAAGGCGATTAGGAGAAATGTTCAGTATCCCATGACCAGCTGAGTAAGCTTCAAATGCAGTGATTCCTTCCCCCCATGGATCTAATCCCCGTTCGGGCAGGATTAACCTCCTTTACAGGCAAAGCCCTGGCGGAAAATTTCCCTAATCCAACCAGGGGGGAGCGAGTATGCTTCGTATCCTTCTTAATAAGAGGTGTAGGGTTTGCAATCCACCCTTTCCTCCAAGGTCTACTGGAGTATTACGACCTCCAACCGCACAACCTCACTCCAACCTCCATCCTGCATATCGCGGGTTTCGTCGCTCTTTGCGAGCTATTCCTGGGCTGCGAGGCCCACTTTGTTTTATGGAGGAAACTTTTCTGCCTCGTCCCTCGTACCCAAAAGGGATCCATATTCGAGGTGGGCAGCGCCGAGATATGACGCATAGCTGGGACCAGATACTTGTCCGGTATGCCGAAGAAGGCATCCGAAGAGTGGCCCTCGGAGTGGTTTTATATCAATGATGTCGCTCTCCCCGACCCAGTCCGAATGGGCCTTCCAGAATTTTCCACCGCTCTGCTGAGGAAACACCACAGCTGGGTCCTCGGAGCCTCGAGGAGGAAGACAGTGCAAAAGTTCAACAGTTAATGGGAAAGATAAGGACACTTGCCCAGTCCTGATTATCAATAATCGAGGTAATGGCAACTTCCATAATGCGAGGTGTTCAGGCACTTCAATTCAGAGGGCTCCCTATGTGGCACTATAATGGGGAAGATGACGCCTCATGCTGTGGACAAAAGGGTCCGAACACCCTGCCGCCTTGACCATAATATTGGCTGAGCTGTTTAAAGGGGGGAAAGAGGAGTTTACTCATCTTAAGCGCCAAGAGGGATTCTCCATGTACAATCCTCCTACCTGGGTGAGTTTTAATCCCTGCTCCTTACTCAATCCTTTCCCCGAGTCATATTTAATTGATATTTTACCCATCCATTCTTAATAGGAATGGTGGAAGGCTATCGCGGAGATTTATAGTCCCACTCCACAGCCGGAGGACAATAACTGAGACCTCGATCCCGGATTCGAAGAGGATGCAGACATATTTGTAGAACTCAAAGAGGGAGTCTTCTACTAGGCGAGCTATGACGGCACAGAAGTGCCCATCATGGCCGATTATCCTGGCCTCCTTCCTGCATCACATGTAAGTAACCAGGAGACATCTCCTCCAAAAGAGCTTCCTCATTATGCCTCACCCACCGCACTGTCTCGTGCTCCAAAGTGGAGGCGCTCGGTGCGTCATGCTGCACCAGAGGCGTCTCATAAGAGGGCGGTGCCTACGCCGGGTAGGTCTTCGAAGAGGAAGGCAAATGACGACACAGCCGAGCCTTCATCAACGAGGTATGGCTTTAAATATGCCCCCTGGCAGTCACATCAAACTGTGACATTGTCCGCTATATTTTCTTAGGAAGAGTGTTCGATGGACTATGTTCGGGGATCTTGTCGGTCGCGCCTCCACCAGTCAGTTTCCAGACCCTGCCTCTAGGGTGGGGGCTGACACGGGAGCGATGCTGGATTATCCTCCTTCAGAGGATTCGAATAATGTATCCATCACAAATTATGAAGTGGAGAGCGCCATGTATCATCGGTGCCGGAGGGACGCTCTTCGCGACCCTGGTTTTACTAAAGAAGCGTTCAATGCTTTCAGCTCGACTGATGCGTACATCCGAGCTGCTCGGGACGGGCTTGCCAGAGCCACTGACTAGCATTTGAAAGATATGCGGGTAAGTACGCATTGTACATATCTGGTAATCATGTACCAGTAGCCCCTGAGACTTGAAACAGTTGAAACAACTGATTTAAGGATCATTGTATAATCAGGTACTCACAGAGAAGAACAACATGCTGTCTCATGAGCTGGAAAAGTGCCGGACTCAGCTAGCTGTTGTTACCGCCGAACTGGAGAAGTCCAAGGAGGCACCGCCTAGTAATGTCCCCCTCCATCCAGAAAAAGTATAATCATGTACCAGTAATGTGAATATTATTGCGTTTCCGATGACAGGATCAACAAATCAACTGAAATAGGAACTGAAAGTCACGCAAGCGGGTAAACAAGAGGCCGAAAGGCGACTGGCCGCAGGTGAACGTGTGCTGACACGAGTCAGATAAGATAAGAACAAGCTGCAGGATTCCAACACCCTACTGGGCGAAAATCTAAAAGATGTACGAGCCCACCTAGATGACGCCATAAAGGAAAATGGGAGGCTACGAGGCGGCATATTCAGTATGCTTTTGAATTTACCTCCGTGTAATTCAGCAAAAAAATGAGCTGGCAGATTTATGTCTGCAGGTATGCTGATTGGTCGTCCCGAAGAGGAAATGTCCGGATCCCAAGGCGATCTGCTGCAAGAGCTGTCCCAAGTGCATGAGCGAGCTCAGCAAGCAATCCGGAGCGTTGCCAAGGCTTTGTGGCCATCCACCTCCCCTCCAGGAAGTATGGAGGAGGTTGTGAAGCTATTCCAAGGAGCTCAGCGGTGCTTTCGATTGTGGAAGATATCGGCCTGCTGAGAAGGTGCACGAGAGGCCCGGGCCATGGTAAAAACACGGTACACCAAGCTTGATCCGAATCATATGGCCTGGGTCGGACCTCGGGGGTCAGATGGACAAGAAATTCCAGTTAGTTTGGTATATGACCAAGTAAAGATAGCCGCCAAGTTTTCCCAATAGGATTGTAAGTTAAACAGCCTGTTAGACGGCATAGAGGAAGAAGTCTTTGAGACCAAGTGACTATGTACTTCCATTGACAAATTTGTCCCTAGCCGGATTTGTAAAACGATTGTCATGGCAGACCTTTTCGCTTCGACCTACGGAACCGAAGGTGCGGAGTGTTTCCGAATACCGGAGCGGCAATATAGACCGGCGTATGCGTGGAAACCAGGCATAGGGGTCATAGTTGCTTGAACAGACAAGTTGTATCTGGCTAGCTATGTTATATTACTTGTTGATTGTAAGAAACATATTCTAGGGAGAATAGTTCCGTTAAGGGTTCCTTTCCCTGGGTGAACATGCGTTAGCATGCATGCCCGAACTGTGATTGAAGAATCGTAGTATACGTAACATCTGGGGTTCATAGTGTAATTAGGGTAACGTATTTAGTCTGCTGACCGAATATTCCTTTAAGAACGCTAGCTTTCGGCTTCACCTAGTCTGAGGTACAAGTCTGGATGACCCGGCTGTAACAATCGTAGAGGTGCTCCCTTTATGCCCTAGCCGAACAAACGGGAACGTAGGGCATAAGCACAGGAGCCAGGCAACCCGGCTTGGCAAAAATTTAAGTCATAACAGTGCATATAATGGCGAAGAAAAGGTACATGTGAGGAAAGGACACATATGTGGTGAGCTTGATGCTCGGAAAATAATAATAAGCTTCCGTAAAAGAAGCCCCGAGGTATTATGAGCGTATACATTTAAGGATGTGTATGTCATAGGTGTGCGGTTTAGCTACACAAGAGCTATAGAGCTGGACAAAAAATTAAAGAGAGAAAAATGGAAACAAAGGGAGAAGAAGACGAACAAAGAGTACGGCTCTAGGTATAGAATCTTCGGAGTCTGGTAGCATTCCATGGATTTGGCTCTAAGCGATTGTCCGATGCATCACGCAGGCGGTACGCTCCTCCAGTGAGAACTTCATCTATGATGAAGGGACCCTCCCACTTGGGCTTGAGTTTGTCCTTTTTCTTTCCTGGCAAGCGTAGGACGAGCTCACCAACATTATAAGTCTTGGCCCCCACTTCTCTACTTTGGTATCTGTGAGCCTGTTGTTGATAGAATGCAGAACGGGCTTTTGCAATGTCGCGCTCCTCTTCCAGGGCATCTAGATTGTCCTGCCGATCAAGCTCGGCCTCTCTCTCTTCATACATGCGCACTCGAGGTGAGTCATGAATGAGGTCGCAGGGCAAAACGGCCTCTGCGCCGTACATCATGAAGAATGGTGTGTATCCGGTAGTGCAATTGGGCATGGTCTGCAGCCCCCAGAGTACGGAGTCGAGCTCCTCAACCCAGTGCTTGTCTAATTCTTTCAAAGACCACACTAGTCTAGGCTTAATGCCACTCATAATAAGACCATTAGCTCGTTCGACTTGACTGTTTGTTTGTGGGTGATAGACGGAGGCGTAATCGAGCTTAATGCCCAGCTTAGCACACCAGGTTTTCACTTCTTTGGATGTGAAATTGGAGCCGTTATCGGTGATGATGCTGTGTGGGACACCATAACGGTGCACGACACAGGATATAAAGTCTATCACTGGTCCGGCTTCAGCTGTTTTAACTAGTTTGGCCTCTATCCACTTGGTGAATTTATCTACCATGACCAGCAAATATTTTTTCTTATGGCTTCCTCCTTTAAAGGGTCTGACCATATCAAGCCCCCAGACCGCGAAAGGCCAAGTAATGGGGATTGTTTGTAGGTCGGTAGGCGTCATATGGCTTTGATTGGCGAAAAGCTGGCATCCGACACAATGTTGGACAAGGTCCTGTGCATCTGCTTGGGTCGTCGGCCAAAAGAAACCAGTACGGAAGGCTTTACTTATGAGGGCCCGAGCCGCAGCGTGGTGACCGCCGAGACCAGCATGGATTTCGGCCAGGAGCTGCCGTCCCTCCTCTCTGGAGATACATCTTTGAAGGACTCCGGTAGCGCTTTTCTTGTAGAGCTCTCCGTCATGGACCTTGTAGGCTTTCGAGCGCCGAAAAATGCAGCGAGCCTCATTCTGATCCTCAGGGAGCTCTCGCCTATTAAGGTAGGCCAAGAATGGTTAGGTCCATGGGGGCAATTACTGCCATTATAGATGGGCCGATGGTGTTATTTCGGTGGTTGAGCCCCCGGTGATATCGGTATTGTGTTCGGAATCTGGGGTATAATCGGATTCGGACTGGTGTTGCTGCTCTCATCCCGCCACACCACGGATGGATTGAAGAGCCTTTCCAAAAAGATGTTAGGCGGGACGGGGTCACGCTTGGCACCCATGCGAGCAAGGACATCCGCCGCTTGATTACTTTCTCGAGCCACATGATGAAACTCGAGTCCCTCGACCCAAGCTGATATTTTAAGTATGGAGTTACGATAGGCCGCCATCTTCGGATCTTTGGCGCCGAAGTCTCCATTTATTTGGGATATTGCGAGATTTGAATCCCCGCGCACCTCCAGCCGTTGTATGCCCATGGAGGCAGTCATCCGAAGACCATGCATAAGGCCTCGTATTCGGCTGCATTGTTGGAGTCTGTGTATAATATTTGGAGTATGTACAGGACTGTGTCTCCAGTGGGGGACGTTATGACGATGCCCGCTCCTAAGCCGGCCAGCATTTTACATCCATCGAAGTGCATGACCCAGTTGGAATATGTACCGTACTCTTTAGGGAGTTTGGCCTCTGTCCATTCGGCGACTAAGTTGGCCAATACTTGGGATTTAATGGCTCGACGCGGTTTGTATGTTATATCGAATGTCATGAGCTCAATGGCCCACTTGGCAATCCGGCCCGTAGTATCGCGGTTGTTTATTATGTCATTGGGTGGTACTTCGGAAGCCACCGTGATTGAGCACTCTTGGAAGTAGTGTTGTAGCTTCCGGGATGTCATGAAGACCGCGTATGCAATCTTTTGGTAATGAGGGTACCGGGATTTGCATGGTGTGAGGACAGTGGATACATAGTATACCGGTTTCTGAAGTGGGAATTTGTGTCCATCCTCCTCTCGCTCAACGACGAGCACCACGCTCACCACCTGGTGTGTTGCAGATATGTATAATAACATCAGTTCGCCGACGTTCGGCGCGGCCAGGATTGGATTGCTTGCTAAAAGATCCTTTATTCCTTCTAGTCCGGCCGTTGCCGCATCCGTCCACTCGAAGTGGTTGGTGCGTCGGAGAAGGCGATAAAGTGGAAATGCTTTTTCTCCTAGTCTGGAGATAAAGCGGCTTAAGGCTGCCACGCATCCGGCTAGTTTTTGGACCTGTTTAAGGTCTATGGTGTAGCCAATTGTGATAAAGCTCATATTTTGGCTGGATTTGCCTCAATTCCTCTATCAGAAACGATGAAGCCCAGTAGTTTTCCAGTAGGAACGCCAAAAACACACTTTTCTATATTTAGCTTGATGTCATATGTGCGGAGGTTGTCGAATGTGAGACATAGGTCGTCTACTAATGACTCGACGTGCCTAGTCTTGATGACAGCGTCATCCACATGTGCCTCAACTGTCTTGCCGATTTGTTTCTCTAGGCATGTTTGAATCATGCGTTGGTAGGTGGCGCCGGCGTTTTTAAGCCCGAAGGGCACTGTGTTGAAGCAGAAGGGCCCGTATGGGGTAATGAATGCCATTGCGGCTTGATCGGACTCCATCTTGATTTGATGGTATCCGGAGTATGCGTCGAGGAAACACAGTGAGTCGTATCCTGCAGTAGCATCAATAATCTGATCGATGCGGGGGAGGGGAAGGGATCCTTAGGGCAGGCCTAGTTGAGGTCTTTGAAATCGACACACAGGCGCTAGGATTTATCCTTCTTTGGCACCATCAACAGGTTTTCTTGCCAGTCCGGGTGTTTTATTTCTCTGATGAATCTGGCCTCGATTAACTTGGCTAGCTCCTCCCCCATAGCTTGTCGTTTGGGTTCGGAAAAGCGCCATAGTGTTTGCTTGACCAGCTTATATCCCTTCAATATATTGAGGTTGTGTTCGGCCAACCTGCGTGGGATTCCTGGCATATCAGCCAGGCAAATATGTCCCAATTTTCGCGCAGGAACGCTCGTAGTGCAGCGTCAACCGTTGGGTCCAGCTGTGCCCCGATGGAAGTTGTCTTCTTGGGGTCCATCGCATGGACTTGAAATTTGACTATTTCGTCTGCTGGTTTGAAGGAGGTGGATTTGGTCCGCTTATCAAGGATTACATCGTCCCTATCCACCATGGAGCGTAGTGCGGTTAACTCTTCGACCGCGAGGGCTTCGGACAGTGCCTCGAGGGCCAGGACGCGGTTTTGTTTTCGGCATGGAGGGTTATGTCCGGATCACTGGCGAGAATGATAATACCGTTGGGCCCGGGCATATTGAGCTTCATATACCCGTAATGAGGTATAGCTTGTAAGCATGTGAATGCATCTCACCCCAATAGGGCGTGATATCTGCTGTTGAAAGGGGCCACTTGGAAGGTTATCTCTTCGAACCGATAGTTCTCCGGCGCACCGAATACCATGTCGAGTGTAATCTTTCCCGCGCATCTCGCCTCCCGGCTGGGAATGATTCCTTAGAAGGTCATATTACTTTGCTCGATGCGGCTCCTGTCTGTTTCCTTTTTATTGAGTGTGTCCTCGTAGATGAGGTTTAGTCCGCTGCCGCCGTCCATGAGCACTTTAGTGAGCCGAAAGCCATCCACAATTGGATTGAGGACCAAGGCGGCTGGTGCCTGGACTGACCAGAATTTTGGTTCGTCACTGGCGTTGAATGTTATTGCCGTGTCGTTCCTGGGGTTTATTGTTGCGACTTGGCAGACTTCGGCGAGGTCGCGGAGTGCCCTCTTGCGCCAATTGTTTGAAGCGGAAGTCTCGAAGACCGTCAATACTCTGAGGTCGTCATCCTCCGGGGGGTTTTGCTCTGAGGTGTTTTTGGTGAGGATATCCTCGCGCTCTTGGCCACTTGCCGGAATATCCAACATGCTCTAAGGATGTGGGTTGGTACGGTATCCGATGTCGTGTGTACTTTGCATGGCCTATCGATCCATCCCTCCAGAACGGTCCCGCTCCCCGTAATGGGCTTAGTTTTCTTCATTATGGGGCGGGGTGCCTCGTGAGGGTGCATCCTTTTTGCTCGCCAGAGGGGTTGAGTGGAGACCGGTGGTTCCTAGCGAGTTGTCTGAGTTTTCCAGGCACTTTCCATTACGCAGTACTTCTGTACTACGGTTGCCAAGTCAGCGAAGTGTAATACGCGACGGCGGTTGATAGCGTTGAGGATTCCTTCGTTCGTACAATTATTGCAGAATACTGAAATCACGTCCTCGTCGCGGTAATCTTTAATCTTGTCTTTGACAAGGAGGAATCTGGCCCAAAAGTGATGGACTATTTCCTAAGACTACTGTCGTACGTACATGAGGTCGCATATATCCGAAGGGCCAGAATTGTTTGGCGAATGTTGCTTGTGGTGGGTGGGTGGCTTTAAATCCGATCCTTGACCCAATTTGGAGTCCGGAGTTTGAAAAACTTCCGATCTTATTGGTTTGGGCTCCGAGATGTTTAATGATTTTCTAGGCTCGACGCCCGATTCTAGGTTCGGAGGCGGATAGGTATCCGGCTTTTCGAGCTCAGAAATCCGAACATAGCTCGTCCTCAACACAGGGGAAAAGTTTTTGTTTTGCTCCTCTACAACCGCTATCTAATGGGTGATCGGCAGAGATTTGATTTCTCTCTGATCGGGTTAAAGCCCAATCCGATCGTAGTCTGTAGCGACCCCCATGGCGGCGATGCGATCAACGAGTTCATTTAAAGACGATAACTCCACCGGATCAATCCGTTTGGAGTATTCGGAGTCAACATGGAGACGATTTTTGATGACCTGAGAAGTCATCATCGGCTTGATAGCCGAACGGGCGGTCATGGTAAAGCCGCCCAGCTAGAGGGTTTGGCCTGGGGCCAGGGCTCCTCCGGAGGTGATACTGTCCTTGATGACAAGGCGCGCCATCAATCCTGTCTTCGACGTCACAGCGGAACTGTCAATGAAAGCACCAATGTCGATGTCAAAACCGGCGGATCTCGGGTAGGGGGTCCCGGACTGTGCGTATGAGGTCGATGGTAACAGGAGAAGGGGGACACGATGTTTACCCAAGTTCGGGCCCTCTTGATGGAGGTAATACCCTACTTCCTGATTGATTGATCTTGATGAATATGAGGATTACAAGAATTGATCTACCACGAGATCGTAATGGCTAAACCCTAGATGTCTAGCCTGTATGATTGTGATCGCCTCTATGGACTAAACCCTCCGGTTTATATAGACACGGATGGGCCTAGGGTTGTACAGAGTCGGTTTACGTAGGAAGGAATCTTCATATCTGAACGCCAAGCTTGCCTTCCACGCAAAGGAGAGTCCCATCCGAACATGGGAGGAAGTCTTCTGTCTTGTATCTTCACGGCCCATCAGTCCGCCCACGTCACATAGGCCGGACGTCCGAGGACCCCTTAATCCAGGACTCCCTTAGAGGGTCAATCAAAAAATGTAACATATGCAATGTGTGTGAAATAGGTTCCTGGATATATCATATATATAGAGGGGGAAATCCACAAGAAGAGAGTGGAGGTATCATCGGCTTGAGGTATCCATAGAATCGAAGAGAGGGATGATGGTGTGTGTGTGTGTGCGTGCGCGTGTGTGTGCGTGCGGGGGCGATCGATAAAGAGTGCCATCAAATTTGTGTGTGCCCACGTCAAGGATAGAGTGGCTAGCCTACTGGAACGTGAGAGGGGAGAAGGACAGAGAGAGAGCGATGCATCTAGGAGGTGGTGCGAGAGGCATACTATATCAAGGGGGAAGGAGTGTGCGAGTACGAGATCGATGAAAAGAGTGGTGGGAATGAGGCATGGACGGTGAGAAGAGAAGAGGGGAAGCTTGTGTTTGTGGTAGGCACACCTGTATAGAGAGGCATATCGATCGATGTGTGCTGTAAAGAAGGAGCTGGGGGGCCTACACACACCGTGGGTGAACGGCCTAAAGTGAAAAGACGAATTTGCGCGATGGAGCTAGAGAATGCCGAGGGAGGGTGAGAGGGATGCGGGCGTGTGCATGCACAAGAGAAAGTTAGCGCTAGCTACTAAGAGGATTGTGTGGGTGTAAAAGACGAATAGAGATCATAATTCATTATAAAAAGTGAATTCGGATATTTGAAGAATTTATCATAGTGTTTTAAACCGACACATGTGTGAATATATTTAACGGTGATATACATGGTGTGGTTATGAACATGTTATGCTACATATAATATATTTTATCTCCACTCCTATAAAAAACAGAGTTGTTGATGATGGTGTGCTTGCCATCCTGCAATATAGGCCGTCCGATTTATATCTGACGGATAGGAAGGAAACTATGGCAATTTTGAAAAAAGATGCCCACACCCCTCTCCATATTTGCAAAATAAGGCCTCCCCTCGATCATCTTGATGTTCGGTGGAACGCATGGGCATCTTGCTAGTACTACATATAATATATAGAACATTGATTATAATTTGGGCTCATGCGTGGATTTTGCAGCTTAGGCCAAAATACTTGTCATAATGTATGGGGCGGGGCACTATACTTTGTGTGATAAACACGGTGTACGTATGGAGTAGATTATGAATATATAGTTAGTACATCAAATGTACTATTATTTGGAATCAACATCAAGTGTATTCAAAAAATTGAATTTGAGTTCATATAATACACATATTTCATATCTATCTCTATAGTAATCATGTGATGTGTTGTTAAGGTAATACACGAATGATGGTTGAAGTTGGCAACACTCATGATTGTAGATTCTTATTGAAATAGAGAAATGGATTCAAATTCAGTTCGAATTGCAGCGGTAGTATAGACATTTAGAGTGCACTAAAATGTTGGTATGAGTAGGTTACATGCATTATACAGTCGGCGAAAAAATTTAATTGGACATAACATGAATTCATACTCCCTCCTTCCATCTATATATGGCCTAATGCATTTTAAGACCGCCTTTGACTATTGACACGATTAATAGTACATGACATGCACAATGTGAAAATTATATCATTGAAAGCTCCTTTCACACATGAATTTAATGGTGTCCTTTGTGTAAGTTGCATGTCATATATTATTGCTCTAATATTTGGTCAAAGTTAGCCTCGAAAAACACATTAGGCCCTATATAGATGGAAGGAGGGAGTAGATTTGAATAGAATTTGTATAGTAAAACAGGACAAGACTCTCTCTTTGTGTGGTGTGAATAGTTTTTTCATTTTTTTCATTGAGGGAAGTGCGAATTGATTTGGTACGTATGAGTACAATATTACACGTTAGGGTTGTCCCTAAAATTCAACCCATGCCTTGTTATATCCCCAAAATTCAGATATTGTGCTCCCAAAACTGGCGCCTTCACAACTCGCGCCTTGCTATCCTAAAATTACAACGCGCGCGAAAACTCCCTCCAGGTGCCAAATCCCGACACGCGAAATCCCCCTTCTAACCCTGAACCAAACGGGCCGCTAGTTAAAATCGGTGGGGGTACTTTTGTAACACACCCTACATTTGGACAAGCGTGTCCCTAAGTCATGGTTCTCTCCTCCCATCGCCTCCTTTTCGCCATTCGAAATCCCAGGCCGCCATAACCTCTCCGCTCCAGCCGCCAAACCCCACCCTCCTCCGTCCGCCACCTCACCTCTGCCCAGTCGGAGCCTCTTCCCCGACGATGTCGTCCACCGCAACAGCTCGGCGTCTGTCGGAGTTCGGGTTCCGGCAGACCCTTGAGGTTCGAACACTGGGGTGCGCGCGGAGATTTCGCCTCCTACCTACCTGCACCCCTCCGCCATGCTTGGATCTAAACTAAGGAAAGAACAACACAAGAGACACAGGGTTTATATTGGTTCGGGCCACCGTTGTGGTGTAATACCCTACTCCAGTGTGTGGTGTGTGGATTGCCTCTTAGGCTGATGATGATGAACAATACAAGGAAGAACAGCCTCGCGAGGGTCTGTTCTTGGCTGGGGCGATGAACTGCTCGGAGGAGTTCAGTCACCTCTATCTCTCTCTCTCTCTGCTCTCCTCTGACCGACCCCCTTGCTGTGTGGGTGGCTGGTCCTATTTATAGAGGCCCTGGTCCTCTCCCCAAATATTGAGCGGGAAGGGAGCCAACAATGGCGGGCTAATTTGAAGGGGCACAGCAAGTATCAGCTATCCTGACAAAAGTAGTCTTCGCCTCCGCAAAGCTCTGGTGATGATGCCGTCTTGGGCTCCACGGTGACCTCCGTCTTGTAGTCCTCCTGGTCTTGGTCTCGTTGCACCGAAATGGCAAGTCTGGGGACCCCCATTCCCAGAACGCCGACAGTAGCCCCCAGGCCCAAGGCGCGCCCGGACTTGGCCGTGCAGGGGGGCAGAAGGGCAAGAGTGAAGCGCCGCGGGCCCTAACTGCACTAACTGGACAAGTCCCTGCATGCAAAACGGGTCATGATTACCTGCGATCATGGAGGTTAGCGGTTGGCCTCCGCCGGCTATAAGTACGGGACGACGTGCGCCCTTCCGGTTCATCTCCCCTTGCTTCTCCTTCTTCTTCATGGCCCCGTCGAGGAGGTTCTCGGCCGCGGAGAAGGGAAAGGCTTGCCAGACAGAGCATGCCTCTCCCCTGCCCAAGCGCGGCCGAGGGCGCCCCCGCAAACATCCTTTTGGCCACCACGGCATCTCCCTGCGGCCGCGGAGACGCTTTCCAGCGCGGTGGCGGGCGGATTGCTGCGGTGGGGGGGTGCGCTCCGGCTGCGCGTCCCCCTATGCCGCGCTTTCGCGCTACAGAGGTGCTGCCGGAGTTCGTCGTGTGGTCGGCGGAGCCGACTAGCACCCGGCTCCCACTTCCTCGCTTCCTCCTTGGCGAGCTCCCGGCCGGCGCCCCGGGCGACCTCTGGCTTCAGGCCGATGGTTGCTGCAGCCGGGCCTCATGGGTTTCACTAGAGGTCTCCGCAGCCGGGAGCCTGGCCCTGGCCCATGGTTGGCAAACGTTTGCCCGCGCGCGTGGCCTGGGCCATCAGTGCACCCTATACTTCAGGTTCGACGGTGATGCCACCTTGTACGTGAGGGTGTTTGGGGAAGATGGTCGCCGCGCAGGGTGTTGCCCCGAGGGCGACGATCGCGGCTGGGAACCCGGTTCCGGCGATGATGGAGAGGACGGCGCTCGTGGGGCTGGCGGCGCTCAGGGTTCCTCAAGCTTCTCCGGTTCTTCTTCAGGCGGAGACTCTCTTAGTGGTGGCCGTAGCCAGCCCCCACGCCGTCGTATCTGCTTGGGGGTGGTGGCACGTCCACCCACCGACGCGCCCTGGTGAAGCGCGAGAGGGAGTCCGCCTGAGCTCCGGAGGCAGCTCGGGCTTCCCTGCGGGCCGGTGCGAGGCGAGCTGCACTAGATTTGTTCTTTCTCTTCCCTTTTCCTGCATAAAGAAGGACAGTAGTGTGGTGCCCCGCGGGGGCGTATATGGGTTATTGCTGTCAATTATCATTTTGCTTTCTTCATCGTACCTTACAACTATGTGCCCGCGCGTGGATGGTTCCCGGCCCCAGCCGTGGGGGCGAC
Source organism: Triticum urartu (assembly GCF_056163025.1). NCBI lineage: Eukaryota > Viridiplantae > Streptophyta > Magnoliopsida > Poales > Poaceae > Triticum > Triticum urartu. The sequence goes on from NC_141877.1 coordinate 301,001,456, forward strand.
CGACCCAGGCCTTGCGTTTGTGTGACGGTGCCCGAGGGGCACGGAATGGAAGGGTGCTCCTGCAAGGGGCCCAGGTCGCAAACCCTTTGAGTGACTAGGATAGGAACACTCGCGAGGGCGCTCGGCTCTCCTCCTCGCGAGGCCTTGCACAAGAGAAATCGAGGTAGGAGCGTGAAAAGCCGAAGAACCGCAAGCCAAAGACGGCAACAACTTCAATAAAACTTCAAATGAAGAAGAACAAGCCAACTGCGGAAAGCAAATGAAAATCCGCATTCGGCACCTAGTCTAGTCTTCGACGTCTTCTCACCAGCGCGGAGCTAAGTGCTGCCACTGGGCGTGGGAGGGAGCCCCAGGGCCTGAGGCCAGTGCTCCTAAGACTCCGGGGCGTGTACAGCCCCAACTCATTATTACGTGAGAGTGTCACGAGCGGCGAGCTTCACAGGCGTTCGCCTTGCTTCACAGGCTCCGGGCCTTTTCCGAAACGCGATAGCTTCACAGGCATTCGCCTTGCTTCACAGGCTCCGGGCCTTTTCCAAAACGCGATAGCTTCATAGGCATTCGCCTTGCTTCACAGGCTCCGGGCCTTTTCCGAAACGCGATAGCTTCACAGGCATTCGCCTTGCTTCACAGGCTCCGGGCCTTTTTAGGGGTAGAACCTCCGGAGGTGCTGGATGTTCCATGAGTTCTGGACCGACACTCCCTCCTGAGTCTCCAAGCGCGCTGAGCCGGGCCTGGAAACATGAACAACCTTGAACAGGCCCTCCCACATGGGAGAGAGCTTGTGCAGCCCCTCCCTGGAGAGGACCCGCCTGAGCACGAGGTCTCCTACCTCGAGTGTCCTGGGGCGGATGTTGCGGCAGTGATATCGCCGCAGCGCTTGTTGGTACCTCGCCGCTCGTAGCGCGGCTTCTCGGCGACGTTCCTCCCCCAGCACGAGGTCCATCCCCCGCATGGCATCCTGTTGCGCCTTGTTGAACGCCAGGACCCGCGCGGAGCGACGTCTGACCTCGTGAGGGAGGACCGCTTCAGCCCCGTAGACCAGGAAGAACGGGGTCTCCCCAGTCGGCTTGGTCGCGGTTGTGCGGATGGACCACAACACGGACTGAAGCTCGTCGTACCAACCTCTGCCGCAGGCCTCCAGCTTCTTATTGAATGTCCTGGTCTTGAGGCCCCTCAAGACCTCCGCATTGGCTCGCTCGGCCTGGCCGTTGCTTCGGGGGTGCGCCACCGAAGCGTAGCATATCTGCGTTCCAAGGTTAGCACAGTACATTTTGAAGAGGTTACTGGTGAACTGCGAACCGTTGTCCGTGATGATGCGATTCGGCACCCCGAACCGGCTCACGATGCCCTTGATGAACTTGACCACGGAACCCGCAGGAATGGTGCGGACAGCCTCCACTTCAGCCCACTTGGTGAACTTGTGTACAACAACGTAAAGGTAGCGGTAGCCCCCTGGTGCCCGAGGAAACGGACCCAAGATGTCGAGCCCCCAGACTGCGAATGGCCATGAAAGGGGGATAGTCTGCAAGCCCCCTGCCGGCTGATGGATCTGCTTGGCGTGGAACTGGCAGGCCTCACAAGCTTTCACTAGTTCAATGGCGTCATTGAGCGCGGTGGGCCAATAAAACCCACTGCGGAACGCCTTGCCGACGAGGGTCCGTGACGATGAATGATGTCTGCAGTCCCCGCCGTGTATATCTTCCAGTAGTTCCTTCCCTTGCTCCCTAGAAATGCAGCGCAGGGATACATCGTTTGGTCGCTTCCGGTAGAGCTCTCCATCTCTGATGCAGTATGCCGTGGCCTGGCGTGCCACTCGCTCTGCTTCCTCCTCCTTCTCCGGAAGGGTCCCTTGCGTCAAGTAGCTCCGGAGCTCCATGATCCAACATCCCTCCTGAGGTTCCATCGTCAGGAGCAGGCGTGCTCCTGAGGCCGGGCCATAGGCCGGAGCTCCGGAGGCAGGTGGATGGGGGAGCTACTCCCGGGGCTGAGCCATGTTTGATAGTGACGGCAAGGCTGAAGGCTTGAAGAGTCGTTCCTCGAAAACGCCAGGCTCTTGAGGTAACCGCCTGGACGCGCGTTTGGCGATGTCATCGGCCTCTTGATTGGTGCCACGGGGCACATGCTGCAACTCCAACCCCTAGAACTGCTTCTCCATCCTGCGGACCTCTGCAAGGTAGGCCTCCATGTGCTCATCCTTCGGCTCGTACACCTTGTTGGAGAAATTGACAAGGAGCTGCGAATCGCCCTTGATGGTGAGGCGTTTCACCCCCAGGGCAGCTACGGCCTTCAAGCCCGCTATTAAACCTTCATACTCCGCTATGTTGTTGGAGACCTTTTCGCCTTGCTGGAAACAAAGCTGCACGGCGTAATAGAGTTTGTCATGGGTGGGCGATATAAGCACCGCCCCAGCCCCTGCGCCGTGTTTGGAGAATGCCCCATCGAAGTACATGACCCAGCCTTCTGGCGCCTCGCTTCCCGGGAACAGGGACCGATCCTTGTCGGCCTTGAGGCCTGGCGCCTCCGTCCATTCTGGCACAAAATCCACCAATGCTGCCCCCCTTTGAGCCACGCCGCAGGCCGCAGGCAGGCAAGTCTGGGGATCCCCGTTCCCAGAACGCCGACAGCGTCCCTCGTCCACCTTCCCGGATGAGGATCCGTCGTCCATCTCGTCATCCTGCCGGTTCAGCCGCCCCGTCCTCCACCTCCAAGGAGCTGCTCCAACGATCACCTCATCAATGTTGACTGCTCCATCCCCACAGCACCGCCTTTACCTGCTCCATCGGAACTGCAACATCATCACTGACTCCTCGGACAAAGCCGAGGCATGCTCGGCGCCACCAAAGAGGTTGTACACTCATCGCATCGCACCTTCTCCTTAACTCGACCTCCCGGCGCCAACGGTGCTCCATCCCACACCCCCATGGATCGGCTACCTCGAAGTCGGCGCCGCAGGCGACATCTCCATGGCGGCCCACCCCGAGTGTGAGGCCCCTTCGGCAACGGCGTCCATACCAGCCAGATCTATTGCTGCTGCTCCGACTCTCACTCGCGCTGCTACTGCTCCGGCTCTCGCTCGCTCGCTCGTGTTGCTGCTTCTGCTCTCCCCCTCGCTCGTGCTACTGCTCTGCTTCGATTTAGTTACACTTTAGTCAACTGAATCGACTTTTGGGTCAGTCGATTTTTAGGGGGTGGGGGGAGGGGGCTCGACGGAGTTAAGGAAGAACCACCCACAGCGGGGAGGGGGGCTCGCCGAAGAGGCACCCCACTATCTATCTTAGGGTTCTGGGTGGGGGCGGTGCTCGCCGGCGGTGGGTGGGCGTTGGTGGGGCGGTGGCGCGGGGATCGCCAGAGAAAAATCATGGCGCTGGTGGAGGGGGCTAGAGGGCTGGTCGGGGCAGGGGCGGATCAGCGATGGGGAGTTGTTTCGGGCCGGCGAGGCGGCGGCGGACCGGCGGTGGGGAGTTGTTTCGGGCCGGCGAGGCGGCGGCGGACCGGCGGTGGGGAGTTGTTTTGGGGCAGCCAGGCGGCACGGGTTTCACGTTGGGAACGTAGTAATTTCAAAAAATTTCCTATGCACACGCAAGATCATGGTGATGTATAGCAATGAGAGGGGAGAGTATCGTCTACGTACCCTCATAGACCGTAAGTGGAAGCATTATGAGAACGCGGTTGATGTAGTCGTACGTCTTCACGATCCGACCGATCCAAGTACCGAATGCACGGCACCTCCGAGTTCAGCACACGTTCAGCTCGATGATGTCCCACGAACTCCGATCCAGCAGAGCTTCACGGGAGAGTTCCGTCAGCACGACGGCGTGATGACGGTGATGATGTTGCTACCGACGCAGGGCTTCGCCTAAGCACCGCTACGATATGATCGAGGTGGATTATGGTGGAGGGGGGCACCGCACACGGCCTGGAACAATCAACTTGTTAGTCCTAGGGTGCCCCCCTGCCCCCATATATAAAGGAGCAAGGGGGAGGCCGGCCGGCCCCTGTAGGGCGCGCCAGGAGGAGGAGTCCTCCTCCTAGTAGGAGTAGGACTCCCCTTTCCTACTCCTACTAGGAGGAGGAAAGGAAGGGAAAAGGAAGAAGGAAGGAGAGGAAGGAAAGGAGGAAAGGGGGGCCGCCCCCTAGTCCAATTCAGTTTGGGCTAGGAGGGCTGCGCACTTTCCCTCCTCTCTTCCACCACTTGGCCCATGAGGCCCAATACTTCTTCCCCGTATTCCCGTAACTCCCCGGTACTCCGAAAAATATCCGAATCACTCGGAACCTTTCCAATGTCCGAATATAGTCGTCCAGTATATCGATCTTTATGTCTCGACCATTTCGAGACTCCTCATCATGTCCCTGATCTCTTCCGGGACTCCGAACTACCTTCAGTACATCAAATCACATAAACTCATAATACCGATCGTCACCGAATGTTACGCGTGCGGACCCTACGGGTTTGAGAACTATGTAGACATGACCGAGACACGTCTCCGGGCAATAACCAATAGCGGAACCTGGATGTTCATATTGGTTCCTACATATTCTACGAAGATCTTTATTGGTCAAACCGCATAACAACATACGTTGTTCCCTTTGTCATCGGTATGTTACTTGCCTGAGATTCGATCGTCGGTATCTCAATACCTAGTTCAATCTCGTTACCGGCAAGTCTCTTTACTCGTTTTCGTAATGCATTATCCCGCAACTAACTCATTAGTTGCATTTCTTCCAAGGCTTATAGTGATGTGCATTACCGAGAGGGCCCAGAGATACCTCTCCGACAATCAGAGTGACAAATCCTAATCTTGATCTATGCCAACTCAACAAGTACCATCGAAGACACCTGTAGAGCACCTTTATAATCACGCAGTTACATTGTGACGTTTGGTAGCACATAAAGTGTTCCTCCGGTAATCGGGAGTTGCATAATCTCATAGTCATAGGAACATGTATAAGTCATGAAGAAAGTAATAGCAGTAAACTAAAACGATTAAGTGCTAAGCTAATGGAATGGGTCAAGTCAATCACATCATTCTCATAATGATGTGATCCCATTTATCAAATGACAACTCGTGTCTATGGTTAGGAAACATAACCATCTTTGATCAACGAGCTAGTCAAGTAGAGGCATACTAGTGACACTCTGTTTGTCTATGTATTCACACATGTATTATGTTTCTGGTTAATACAATTCTAGCATGAACAATAAACATTTATCATGAAATAAGGAAATAAATAATAAATTTATTATTGCCTCTAGGGAATATTTTCTTCAGTCTCCCACTTGCACTAGAGTCAATAATCTAGATTACACAGAAATGATTCTAACACCCATGGAGTCTTGGTGCTGATCATGTTTTGCTTGTGAGAGAGGCTTGGTCAACGGGTCTGCAACATTCAGATCCGTATGTATCTTGCAAATCTCTATATCTCCCACTTGGACTTGATCGCGGATGGAATTGAAGCATCTCTGGGTGTGTTTGATTCTCTTGTGAAATCTGGATTCCTTTGCCAAGGCAATTGCACCAGTATTGTCACAAAAGATTTTCATTGGACCCGATGCACTAGGTATGACACCTAGATCGGATATGAACTCCTTCATCCAGACTCCTTCATTTGCTGCTTCCGAAGCAGTTATGTACTCCACTTCACACGTAGATCCTGCCATGATGCTTTGTTTAGAACTGCTCCAACTGACAGCTCCACCGTTCAATATAAACACGTATCCGGTTTGTGATTTAGAATCATCCGGATCAGTGTCAAAGCTTGCATCGACGTAACCATTTATGACGAGCTCTTTGGCACCTCCATAAACGAGAAACATATCCTTAGTCCTTTTCAGGTATTTTAGGATGTTCTTGACCGCTGTCCAGTGATCCACTCCTGGATTACTTTGCTACCTCCCTGCTAAGCTAATATCAAGGCACACATCAGGTCTGGTACACAACATTGCATACATGATAGAGCCTATGGCTGAAGCATAGGGAACACTTTTCATTTTCTCTCTATGTTGTGCAGTGGTTGGGCATTGAGTCTTACTCAACTTCACACCTTGTAACACAGGCAAGAACCCTTTCTTAGCTTGATCCATTTTGAACTTCTTCAAAACTTTATCAAGGTATGTGCTTTGTGAAAGTCCAATTAAGCATCTTGATCTATCTCTATAGATCTTGATGCCCAATATATAAGCAGCTTCACCGAGGTCTTTCATTGAAAAACTCTTATTCAAGTATCCTGTTATGCTATCCAGAAATTCTATATCATTTCCAATCAACAATGTGTCATCCACATATAAAATTAGAAATGCTATAGAGCTCCCACTCACTTTCTTGTAAATACAGGCTTCTCCAAAAGTCTGTATAAAACCATATGCTTTGATCACACTCTCAAAACGTTTATTCCAACTCCGAGAGGCTTTCACCAATCCATAAATGGATCGCTGGAGCTTGCACACTTTGTTAGCACCCTTTGGATCGATAAAACCTTCAGGTTGCATCATATACAACTCTTCTTCCAGAAATCCATTCAGGAATGCAGTTTTTACATCCATTTGCCAAATTTCATAATCATAAAATGCGGCAATTGGTAACATGATTCGGACGGACTTAAGCATCGCTACGGGTGAGAAGGTCTCATCATAGTCAACTCCTTGAACTTGTCAAAAACCTTTCGCAACAAGTCGAGCTTTGTAGACAGTAATGTTACCGTCGGCGTCAGTCTTCTTCTTGAAGATCCATTTATTCTCGATGGCTTGCCGATCATCGGGCAAGTTAACCAAAGTCCACACTTTGTTCTCATACATGGATCCCGTCTCAGATTTCATGGCCTCAAGCCATTTTGCGGAATCTGGGCTCATCATCGCTTCCTCATAGTTCGTAGGTTCGTCATGGTCAAGTAACATGACCTCCAGAACAGGGTTACCGTACCACTCTGGTGCGGATCTTGTTCTGGTTGACCTACAAGGTCCGGTAGTAACTTGATCTGAAGTTTCATGATCATCATCATTGGCTTCCTCACTAATTGGTGTAGGTGTCACAGGAACCAGTTTCTGTGATGTACTACTTTCCAATAAGGGAGCAGGTACAGTTACCTCATCAAGTTCTACATTCCTCCCACTCACTTCTTTCGAGAGAAACTCCATCTCTAGAAAGGATCTATTCTTAGCAACAAATGTCTTGCCTTCGGATTTGTGATAGAAGGTGTACCCAACAGTCTCCTTTGGTTATCCTATGAAGACACATTTCTCCGATTTGGTTTCGAGCTTATCAGGTTGACGTTTTTTCACATAAGCATCGCACCCCCAAACTTTAAGGAACGACAACTTTGGTTTCTTGCCAAACCATAGTTCATAAGGCGTCGTCTGAACGGATTTAGACGGTGCCCTATTTAACGTGAAAGCAACTGTCTCTAAAGCGTAACCCCAAAATGATAGCGGTAAATCAGTAAGAGACATCATAGATCGCACCATATCTAGTAAAGTACGATTACAATGTTCGGACACACCATTATGCTATGGTGTTCCGGGTGGCGTGAGTTGCAAAACTATTCCGCATTGTTTCAAATGAAGACCAAACTCATAACTCAAATATTCTCCTCCACGATCAGATCGTAGAAACTTTATTTTCTTGTTACGATGATTTTCCACTTCACTCTGAAATTCTTTGAACTTTTCAAATGTTTCAGACTTATGTTTCATCAAGTAGATATACCCATATCTGCTCAAATCATCTGTGAAGGTGAGAAAATAGTGATACCCGCCGCGAGCCTCAATATTAATTGGACCACATACATCAGTATGCATGATTTCTAACAAATCTGTTGCTCGCTCCATAGTTCCGGAGAACGGTGTTTTAGTCACCTTGCCCATGAGGCATGGTTCGCAAGTACCAAGTGATTCATAATCAAGTGATTCCAAAAGTCCATGAAAATGGAGTTTCTTCATGCGCTTTACACCAATATGACCTAAACGGTAGTGCCACAAATAGGTTGCACTATCATTATCAACTCTACATATTTTGGCTTCAACATTATGAATATGTGTATCACTACTATCGAGATTCATTAAAAATAGACCACTCTTCAAGGGTGCATGACCATAAAAGATATTACTCATATAAATAGAACAACCATTATTCTCTGATTTAAATGAATAATCGTCTCGCATCAAACAAGATTCAGATATAATGTTCATGCTCAACACTAGCACCAAATAACAATTATTCAGGTCTAAAACTAATCCCGAAGGTAGATGAAGAGGTAGCATACCGACGGCGATCACATCGACTTTGGAACCATTTCCCACGCGCACCGTCACCTCGTCCTTAGCCAATCTTCGCTTAATCCGTAGTCCCTATTTCGAGTTGTAAATATTAGCAACAGAACCAGTATAAAATACCCAGGTGCTACTGTGAGCTTTAGTAAGGTACACATCAATAACATGTATATCACATATACCTTTGTTCACCTTGCCATCCTTCTTATCCGCCAAATAGTTGGGGCAGTTTCGCTTCCAGTGACCAGTCCCTTTGCAGTAGAAGCACTCAGTCTCAGGCTTAGGTCTGGACTTGGGTTTCTTCTCTTGAGCAACAACTTGTTTGCCATTCTTCTTGAAATTCCCCTTCTTCTTCCCTTTACCCTTTTTCTTGAAACTGGTGGTCTTGTTGGCCACCAACACTTGATGCTCCTTCTTGATTTCTACCTCCACGGCTTTTAGCATTGTGAAGAGCTCGGGAATCGTCTTATCCATCCCTTGCATATTATATTTCATCACGAAGCTCTTGTAGCTTGTGGCAGTGATTGAAGAATTCTGTCAATGACACTATCATCCGGAAGATTAACTCCCAGTTGAATCATGTGATTGAAGTACCCAGACATTCTGAGTATAGGTTCACTAACAGAACTATTCTCCTCCATTTTGCAGCTGTAGAACTTATTGGTGACCTCATATCTCTCAATCTGGGCATTTGCTTGAAATATTAACTTCAACTCCTGGAACATCTCATATGCTCCATGACGTTCAAAACGTCGTTGATGTCCCGGTTCTAAGCCGTAAAGCATGGCACACTGAACTATCGAGTAATCATCAACACACGACTACCAGGCATTCACAATGTCTGTAGTTGCCGACGCGGGTGGTACACCTAGCGGTGCTTTCAGGACGTAATTCTTCTGTGCAGCAATGAGGATAATCCTCAAGTTACGAACCCAGTCTGTGTAATTGGTACTGTGGGAGTCCTGGATTAGGGGTCTCCAGACAGCCGGACTATATCCTTTGGCCGGACTTTTGGACTATGAAGATACAAGATTGAAGACTTCGTCCCGTGTCCGGATGGGACTCTACTTGGCGTGGAAGGCAAGCTAGGCAATATGGATGTGTATCTCCTCCTTTGTAACTGACCTTGTGTAACCCTAACCTCTCCGGTGTCTATATAAACCAGAGGATTCCGTAGGACAACATACAATCATACCATAGGCTAGCTTCTAGGGTTTAGCCTCTCCGATCTCGTGGTAGATCTACTCTTGTACTACCCATATCATCAATATTAATAAAGTAGGACGTAGGGTTTTACCTCCATCAAGAGGGCCTGAACCTGGGTAAAACATTGTGTCCCCTGCCTCCTGTTACCATCCGCCTTAGACGCACAGTTCGGGACCCCCTACCTGAGATCTGCCGGTTTTGACACCGACATTGGTGCTTTCATTGAGAGTTCCTCTGTGTCGTCGCTGTTAGGCTTGATGGCTCCTACTATCATCGATAGCGATGCAGTCCAGGGTGAGACTTTTCTCCCCCGACAGATCTTCATGTTCGGCGGCTTTGCACTGCGGGCCAATTCGCTTGGCCATCTGGAGTAGATTGAAAGTTAGGCCCCTGGCCACCAGGTTAGGTTTGGAAGGTTAAACTACACGGCCGATATCCGTGGAGACTTGATCTTCGACGGATTCGAGCCTCTGCCTTGTGCGTCAGGCGGTCACAATGAGTACGATTTAGCTCTACCATCGGATAGTGTCCAGGAGATCGCACAGGCAGCCGCTCCGACCCTCAATTCGGAGCCAGTTGCGCCGTCCATGGGCGAGTGGATGGACCCCGCCACGGAGGCCTTACCCTCAGCGGCCATCGAGCCAAACATCAACCTTACCTTGCACGAGAGCCGTGTTGTCAAACTGCCAGATCCCGCTCCGTCCACGGACTCCGAACCGCCTGCGCCCGTTCCTATCGAATCCGATTGGGCACCGATCATGTAGTTTACCTCCGCGGATATTTTTCAGTACTCGCCCTTTGGCGACATACTGAACTCATTAAGCTCTCTCTCCTTGTCAGGAGGATCCTGGTCGAACTATGTCTGGCAGGACTGGGATGCGGACGATGAAGAAATTCGCGGCCCACCCACCACCCACTTAGTAGCCACTGTCGATGACTTAACCAACATGCTCGACTTCGACTCCGAAGACATCGACGGTATGGACGACGATGCAGGAGACGAACAGGAACCACTGCCCACAGGACACTGGACGCCCACTTCACCACATGACGTATACATGGTGGACACACCAAAGGAAAACGACGATGAGGAATGGAAGGACGGAACGAAGGGTTGTTCCCTCGAGAAGCAGTCAAAACGGCGGCGTAAGGGCCGCCCCAAATCCCGCCTCGGTAAAAACAATGATCATACAGACCCAGCGTTAGAGCAGGGGGAACCATTGCCGGACCACGGCAACACGGAGAATCAAGCCGAACAACCTGACTCTATAAAAGATCATAGTCCAGATGACGTCACACCGGACAAACACCCGGAGCAATAGAATGCCCATCAAAGGCTCGTTGCCACCGCGAGGAGTCTAAAAAAGCAGAAGCAAAGGCTCAAGGCTGCGCAAAACACACTCCAAATCAGATGGAACAAAGTACTCAACACAGCAGCGAAGTACGACGGCAATCGCCCTACCAAGAGCTACCCGAAGCGAAAGTTGCTACCTGAATTCGATGAGGAGGCCCTAGACTCCCCACAACCAAAAATCAAAACAGCCATCTAGCCGGATCGGCAACCTCACGGCCAACATAGAGTGGCAAACAACGCCGCACATAAGCCAATACGCGATCCACGCAAGGACTCGCATCAAAAGGACGACACAACCAGATCCATCTATGGACCACGTAAGCGTGCTCCAGCATACAACGCAACACAACAAACATCCGAAGAACACGGTACACCCGGATACAAGCGTGCCGCACACCCCCTATGTTTCACCAATGAGGTGCTGGATCATGAATTTCCAGAGGGATTCAAACCCTTGAATATAGAGGCATACGACGGAACAGCGGACCTTGGTGTCTGGATTGAGGATTATATCCTCCATATCCATATGGCTCGAGGAGATGACCTCCACGCCATTAAGTATTTACCCCTCAAACTCAAAGGGCCAGCTCAGCACTGGCTTAAGAGCCTCCCCGAAAGTTCCATTGGAAGCTGGGAGGAGCTCGAAGATGCTTTTCGGGCAAATTTTCAGGGGACTTACGTCCGACCTCCGGATGCGGACGATTTGAGTCATATAACTCAACATCCCGGAGAGTCAGCCCAAAAACCTTGGAACAGGTTTCTTACTAAAAAGAACCAAATAGTCGACTGCCCGGACACCAAAGCCTTGGCAGCGTTTAAGCATAGCGTCCGTGACGAATGTCTTGCCAGACACCTCGGCCAAGAAAAGCCGAGAACAATGGCAGCACTAACAAGCCTCATGACCCGCTTTTGCTCGGGTGAGGATAGCTAGTTAGCCAGATGCAGCATCAGCGACCCAAGTACATCTGAATTTAGAGATGGAAACGGGAAATCACGGTGCAACAACAATAACAAATGTTGGAATAAAGAAGACAGCACGAAGAGCACGGCAGTAAACGCCGGATTCAGAAGCTCTCGGCCAGGTCAGTAAAAGCCGCCCCCCTAAAGGCGCCAGAGACGAACTGTCCAGCTTAAACAAAATTCTGGACCAAGTATGTCAGATCCACAGCACCCCTGGTAAACCCGCTAATCATACCCACAGAGAATGTTGGGTCTTCAAGCAGTCCGGCAAGCTCAACGCTGTACACAAGGGGGAGGATACACCAAGCAAAGACGAGGATGAGCCTCTCAAGCAAGACACTGGGGAACAAAAGAAGTTTCCACCAGAAGTCAAAACAGTCAACGTGTTATACGTGATCAAGGGGAGAAACAAAGCGGCACTCCCAGAAAAATATGCCCAAGTGCCTATCGCCGCGGAGTCCTGCCACTGGTCGTCTCAACCGATCACTTTCGACCATCGTGATTACTCAGCAAGTATCCGGCGTGCAGGATGGGATGCCCTGGTATTAGACCCAATAATTGACGGATACCACTTCACACGAGTCCTGATGGACGGTGGCAGCAGTCTAAACCTGCTATACCAGCATACAATCCGCGAAATGGGGATAGACCCAACAAAAATTTGCCATAGCAACACTACCATTAAAGGAGTAACACCAGGCCCAGGGGCTCACTGCACGGGCTCCCTGCTACTAAAGGTTACATTCGGCTTCCCCAATAACCTCCGTATTGAACATTTAACCTTCCACATTGCTCCGTTCCAAAGTGGCTATCAAGCACTACTTGGACGCGAAGCTTTCGCTCGCTTTAATGCAATACCGCATTACGCTTACCTCATGCTCAAGATGCCCGGTCCACGTGGCATCATTATAGTGAATGGAAATATTGAGCGATATTTGCACGCCGAAGAGAGTGCGACAGCCTTGGCAGCCGCACACTAAAAACGGCCTCACTTACCAAAGCATTTGATAGGTCATCAAGACCACGGACACGGTTAGACGAGTCCGGCCAGCTACATGTAATTCATACCGGATTGATGGCCACACCCCTATTACAAATACAAGGGGCTCAACGCCGACAAGTGGCAATTTTTACTCATCTTTAATTATATATGGTTTCTTTAAAAACTACCTTTGCACGAAAACTTTTCACCTAAGTTCCTCTCTTTTACAGATGACCATCGTGCTACACCCGTCCAGGATACGGCACAACGGAGACACAGGCGCAAACGTGCAGCAGGGACCCGCTCCAAGGATTCTTTTTAGATTAAGACCCTGCGTAAACCTTTTTTACTGTCTCTTGTTGATATACATCCCTCGGATTCTCAGTACAATTGAGAAGGATGCTGACGTCTTGGCATGTGGCCACGTTAGAATAACGCACGTACCCGGACACAAGGGGCTTCTTACAAAGGGCACTATTTAGGCCAGGTGTATACCATAAAGACCGAATACCTTAGAGAGTGTTCGGCATCGCGAGTTTGGCCTTATATGCATTAGCTCCGAATCATGTCATTGGTCAAATGTTGGGTTTGCCCGGCTCTTGTGTTTTGGTGCCTTATGTTCCATCTTATCGGCTAAGGCAGCACCAGGAGAACTACTGCGATTGTGCCCTGGTTCGCCCGGACAAGCACCTCAGTAGAGAAAGCCGAAAACTGACTGTCATGATATAGCGCGAGACTGGTCAACCACTTGATGACCTATCGGAATGTTAGAATTCCTCCGCTTTAACAAAGGGCCGTTTCCCGGCCAGGCATATACGCACCCCGAGTTCGGTAGAGTGCGGAGCCACCAGGGGCTATATAGTAGCCCCACCGTTAAACTCCTATGGCTAAGTGAAAGTGTTAAAGCATCATAGTCCGGTTGCCTCGTTCGCTGCGCTATCACCTCCTTAATAGGACCAAGACGTTGGGTTAAGTGTGAACATGCATTTTTTGCGAGCACCCCTGCATTATATGCGTGTGGGTTGGAGCCGACGACTGCAATCTTTCAGGTTATATACATATATACATAAACGGCCGCACAGGAGGCATCATATTACTTTCCAGCAAAAGTATAAATACAGCCTTACTACATTTCATAAAAACATTGTGTTTACAAATGGGAATACATGTCACTCAAACATAATATTCTTCGAGCACTGGGACTCTATCAAACGAGCACCCTCAAGAACCTCCTCAAAATAGTGCTTGGCAGCTACTCGGCCTATGGCCGAACCTTGCGCCGCAACAGTGGCAGCATCCATCTCCGCCCAGTATGCCTTGACACGGGCAAAGGCCATCCGCGAGCCTTCTATGCACGCCGACCTCTTCATCGCATTGATGCGCGGCACCGCACCAAGGAACTACTGCACCAAGCTGAAATAGTTGTTCGGCTTCGGCTTCTCCGGCCACAAATGATATACGATGGACCTCATGGCAAGTCCGGACAACCTATTAAGTTCGGCCCATTCGGCTAGCTGGTCAGTCAAGGGAAGCGGACGCTCTAGAACGTTAAATTGCGACCAGAACATCTTGTCCACTTCACGATCTGTCTGATCTCAGAAGTATTCGACCGCATCGACAGCGCTTGCCGCCAAGTCCATATATGCGTCTGCCGAACTCCACAACCGATCCAGAGAGGCATATCACGGATCTCCGAACTTCCTCTGCAGCAGAAAGGGCTTCCCAGCCGCAATATCCCCGGCTTCACGCAGCTCCTCCTTCTTCGCCCTCATAGCAGAGCGAATGTCTTTGGTTACCACCGTGGCCTTTTCAAGGTCCGCCGCCTTCACTCGGTTCTCTTCTTCAAGGAACCGGCAACGGTCGGCAGTGTCTTTTAATTCTACGGCCATCTTGGCCATCTTCTCTTTGCTTTCTCAATGCGCGGCCTTCTCGGCTCTTAACTCTTCGGTTGCCTTCAAAGCAGCCGCATTACTAACTCTTGCTTGTTCCTTGGCTCGGGCAAGTTCAGCCCAAAGGGTCTCCACGGTGGCAGCCCCGTCTGCAGTCACAACATATTAAAGATACTGGCATCATGCTGCTCTTATTATGTGACATTCACCAGAAAACATTACTTACCATGTGACTCGTCAAGCCGTTTGTTAACAAGCTCGATGTCGGCGTCTGCCGCATCCAGTTGCCGCTTTAGTTCGGCAAACTCATTAGTCCGGCTAGCCACCGGAGCTTCCACCACCTGCACATAAAGGTAGTCTGGTTATCACCTGGGACTATGATCCTCTGTTCGCCGCCGTTCTCGATGATAACCAGAGTCTCAGGGGCTACTATCTACACAGGACACACCTAACATGTGCAGTACTATCAAAAAGTATATCATTTCACGTACCTCAAAGCCCGTCAGTAGACTCATAAAGGCTTCATGTAATCCGCTTTCGGAGGACGAAATTCTTTCCATCACCGTACCCATCAACGTACGGTGTTCTTCTGAGATGGCCGCTCGCTCCAACAGCTCCCTCAGAACGTCCGACCGCATACCAGACGGTGCCGGACTCTTTTGTTTGCTCTCTTCAAGAGCTGGACGCTGGGGACTTCGGGTGATTATGGGATTATCTTCTGGCCTCACCGGATCCGGAGAGGCCCTCTGTGACGACACTTCGAGGTCACCCGCTTCTTGAGCGGAGGAGTCCGGGGGAAGCGTTTCGCTCTCCATCATCTCCGGAAGAAGATCCCCCGAAGACGAGCTCAGCTGAGAAGGGCTAAGATCCGAACTGCAAGATATATACTTCGGTTATTTTTTTCGGAGGAAAGGTAGTATACCTTCACTATTAAAGTATTTTTTGATCACTTACAACTCGTGGGAGGGCTGATCCCCGCGCGGACTTTGTGCGGCAAGAGCACCCCCCGAGGCAGGACCCTCTGTTGGAGACCTTTTCTCTCGTTTGGAGGCCTCGGTTTTCGGATCCTCAGAGGCAATCCTCTTCCTCCCCCGTAGCGAGAGAAGGTCAGAATCTTCTCCTTGGTTATCCTCCCTTATGGAGGCGCTCATTCCCTCGGTTGGAACTGGTAGCGACGGGGGCCCGCTTTTGCCCATATAATCCCCCCTTGTGTCTTCCTTCGAGGGCTCCGGGCAAGGTGCGAGCTCGAGCAACTTTTCCAGTATCGGATTTTCCAAACCCTCAGGGAGGGGGGCCGAACACCGAATCATCTTCGCCTTTGTTAGCCAGTCCTGGTCAAAGGGCAATTTCTCAGAAATGACGTCATGGTAAAAAAAAGACGGCGTGTTCGGCTAGAGGATTACTTACTTGTTCGGCAGCGCGGTTGCTACTCAAGCCCACGTCCTCGGTAGTGTCCGGACACTCTGTTCGAGGTCCGACGAATGACTTGTACATCTCCTCGTGCGCCAGGCCGAGGAAACTTTGAATAGCATGCGGACCT
Organism: Triticum urartu; assembly: GCF_056163025.1. NCBI lineage: Eukaryota > Viridiplantae > Streptophyta > Magnoliopsida > Poales > Poaceae > Triticum > Triticum urartu. The sequence goes on from NC_141877.1 coordinate 301,017,653, forward strand.
TCTAGGTTGAACTCCCACAAGCGAAGGGGCCGGCGTTTGCAAGGCTGGACTCGACGAACTAGCATGACTTGCATTATCATAACCAAATTAAAATCTCCCTTGAAGAGATCTTGAATGCGGCTTTGCAGTATAGGCACGTCCTTGGCTGGACTCCAGCTCAGCCCTCTGCTAATCCATGACATCAGTTGTGGTGGGGGGCCTGAGCAGAAAGCGGGGGGAGCCACCCACTTGGCACTTCTGGGAGCTGTGATGTAAAACCACTCCTATTGCCATAATCCGGACACCTCTGGAAAGGAACCTTTTGGCCACGGAGCTCCCGCAATCTTGCTTATTAATGCTCCTCTGCACGCTGCGTGCTGCCCCTCGATTGTCTTCGGCTTCACATCGAAGGTCTTGAGCCATAGACCGAAGTGAGGGGTAATGCGGAGGAAGGCCTCACACACGACAATAAATGCCGAGATGTGAAGAAAGGAGTCCGGGGCTAGATCGTGGAAGTCTAGCCCGTAGTAAAACATCAAACCACTTACGAAGGGATCCAGAGCGAGGCCTAGACCTCGGAGGAAGTGGGAAATGAACACGACGTTTTCGTTGGGTTCAGGAGTAGGGATGACCTGCCCTCGGGTAGGCAGCCGATGTGAAACTTCGGCGGTCAGATATCTGGCCTCCCTCAACTTCTTGATATCTTCTTACGTAACGGAGGAGGGCATCCATCGGCCTTGAAGGCTGGATCCGGACATGGTTGAATATCGGAGCACCTGACCTGGGCTTTGGGTGTTAGAACTCGAGGCGGGGGAAGGATTCGATTGAGCACGGGAGGGAAAAAAGTGAAATTCTTGGCCCTTTATAAAGAGGGTGGATAACTAGCGTCCTCTCCGTGGCCGTTTGGGACTTGCCTATAATCTAGGAGTCCTAGACGCGGTTGGGTTACCCACGCCCGTATTGATGAGAATCCCATGATAAGGGGACACAATCTTTGCTTTGACGAGACGTGTCAAAAAACTGCCTTGCGTTATGTGCGGGGCTAGTTAAAGGAAATGGTTCGAGTAATCACCGGGCCGTGACATAATGTCGTGTTGCCAAAATAAGTCAGCAAATTGGATTTGTGGAAATATTATTCTCTCTACGGTGGTGTGTGGAACTTATTTTGCAGGGTCGGGCACTATCCTTATATTCAAATTCTTCCGTGGTATATTCGGAGGAGGAACCCGCCTTGCAATGCCGAAGACAATGCTGCGCGCCGGGCTCATCGTCATTGAAAGCCTGGTTCAGGGGCTACTGTGGGAGTCCTGGATTAGGGGGTATCCGAAAAGCTGGACTATATCCTTTGGCCGGACTGTTGGACTATGAAGATACAAGATTGAAGACTTCGTCCCGTGTCTGGATGGGACTCTACTTGGCGTGGAAGGCAAGCTAGGCAATACGGATATGTGTATCTCCTCCTTTGTAACCAACCTTGTGTAACCCTAACCTCTCCGGTGTCTATATAAACCGGAGGATTTTAGTCCGTAGGACAACATACAATCATACCATAGGCTAGATTCTAGGGTTTAGCCTCTCCGATCTCGTGGTAGATCTACTCTTGTACTACCCATATCATCAATATTAATCAAGCAGGACGTAGGGTTTTACCTCCATCAAGAGGGCCCGAACCTGGGTAAAACATTGTGTCCCCTGCCTCCTGTTACCATCCGCCTTAGACGCACAGTTTGGGACCCCCTACCCGAGATCTGCTGGTTTTGACACCGACAGGTACCATCATCTTTCAACTTTGCTTTCTCAAGGAACGCATTAAAATTTAACGGAACGACAGCACGGGCCATCTATCTACAACAACATAGACAAGAAAAATACTATCAGGTATTAAGTTCATGAAAAATACTATCATGACCGATCATCACGTGAAATGGAGTAGTTTTCAATGGTGAACATCACTATGTTGATCATATCTACTATATGATTCATGCTCGACCTTTCGGTCTCAGTCTTCCGAGGCCATATCTTCATATGCTAGGCTCATCAAGTTTAACCCGAGTATTTCTGCGTGTGCAAAACTGGCTTGCACCCGTTGTATGTGAACGTAGAGCTTATCACACCCGATCATCACGTGGTGTCTCGGCACGACGAACTTTGGCAATGGTGCATACTCGGGGAGAACACTTGTACCTTGAAATTTAGTGAGAGATCATCTTATAATGCTACCGTCAATCAAGCAGAATAAGATGCATAAAGGATAAACATCACATGCAATCAATATAAGTGATATGATATGGCCATCATCATCTTGTGCCTGTGATCTGCATCTCCAAAACACCGTCATGATCACCATCGTCACCGGCTTGACACCTTGATCTCCATAGAAGCATCGTTGTTGTCACGCCAACTATTGCCTCCACGACTATCGCTACCTCTTAATGATAAAGTAAAGCAATTACATGGCGATTGAATTTCATACAATAAAGCGACAACAATATGGTTCCTGCCAGTTGCCGATAACTGCGTTACAAAACATGATCATCTCATACAATAAGATGTAGCATCATGACTTGACCATATCACACCACAACATGCCCTGCAAAAACAAGTTAGACGTCCTCTACTTTGTTGTTGCAAGTTTTACGTGGCTGCTACGGGCTGAGCAAGAACCAATCTTACCTACGCATCAAAAACCACAACGCGGTATAGTGATTGCTTTTTTATCTTTAAAAAGAACCCTATTCACTGAATCCGATTCAACTAAATCTGGAGAAACAGACACCCACTAGCCACTTGTGTGCGAAGCATGTCGGTAGAACAAGTCTCGCGTAAGCGTACGCGTAATGTCAGTCTGGGCTGCTTCATCCAACAATGCCGCTGAATCAAGAATCAACTAGTGACGGCAAGCAATATGTATATACCCACGCCCACAACTCCTTTGTGTTCTACTCGTGCATATAACATCTACGCATAAACCTGGCTTGGATGCCACTGTTGGGAACATAGTAATTTCAAAAAAAATCCTATGCACACGCAAGATTATGGTGATGCATAGCAACGAGAGGGGAGAGTATCGTCTATGTACCCTCATAGACCATAAGCGGAAGGGTTAGGAGAACGCGGTTGATGTAGTCATACGTCTTCACAATCCGACCGATCCAAGTACCGAACGCACGGCACCTCCGAGTTCAGCACACGTTCAGCTCGATGACGTCCCACGAAGTCCGATCCAGCAGAGCTTCACGGGAGAGTTCCGTTAGCACGACGGCGTGATGATGGTGATGATGTTGCTACCGACGCAGGGCTTCGCCTAAGCACCGCTACGATATGATCGAGGTGAATTATGGTGGAGGGGGGCACCGCACACGGCTTGGAACAATCAACTTGTTTGTCCTAGGGTGCCCCTGCCCCCGTATATAAAGGAGCAAGGGGGGAGGCCGGCCGGCCCCTGTAGGGCGCGCCAGGAGGAGGAGTCCTCCTCCTAGTAGGAGTAGGACTCCCCTTTCCAACTCCTACTAGGAGGTGGAAAGGAAGGGGAAAAGGAAGAAGGAAGGAGAGGGAGGAAAGGAGGAAAGGGGGCCGACCCCCTAGTCCAATTCGGTTTGGGCTAGGGGGTCCGTGCGCTCTGCCTCCTCTCTTCCACCACTTGGCCCATGAGGCCCAATATTTCTTCCCCGTATTCCCGTAACTCCTTGGTCTCCGAAAAATACTCGAATCACTCAGAACCTTTCCGAGGTCCGAATATATTCGTCCAATATATCGATCTTTACGTCTTGACCATTTCGAGACTCATCGTCATGTCCTCGATCTCATCCGGGACTCCGAACTACCTTCGGTACATCAAATCACATAAACTCATAATACCGATCGTCACCGAACGTTAAGCGTGCGGACCCTACGGGTTCGAGAACTATGTAGACATGACCGAGACATGTCTCCGGACAATAACCAATAGCGGAACCTGGATGTTCATATTGGTTCCTACATATTCTACGAAGATCTTTATCGGTCAAACCGCATAACAACGTACGTTGTTCCCTTTGTCATCGGTATGTTACTTGCCCGAGATTCGATCGTCGGTATCTCAATACCTAGTTCAATCTCGTTACCGGCATGTCTCTTTACTCGTTTCCGTAATGCATTATCCTGCAACTAACTCATTAGTTGCATTGCTTGCAAGGCTTATAGTGATGTGCATTATCAAGAGGGCCCAGAGATACCTCTCCGACAATCTGAGTGACAAATCCTAATCTCGATCTATGCCAACTCAACAAGTACCATCGGAGACACCTGTAGAGAACCTTTATAATCACCCAGTTACGTTGTGACATTTGGTAGCACACAAAGTGTTCCTTCGGTAATTGGGAGTTGCATAATCTCATAGTCATAGGAACATGTATAAGTCATGAAAAAAAGCAATAGCAGTAAACTAAAACGATCAAGTGCTAAGCTAACAGAATGGGTCAAGACAATCACATCATTCTCCTAATGATGTGATCCCGTTTATCAAATGACAACTCATGTCTATGGTTAGGAAACATAACCATCTTTGATCAATGAGCTAGTCAAGTAGAGGCATACTAGTGACACTCTGTTTGTCTATGTATTCACACATGTATTATGTTTCCGGTTAATACAATTCTAGTATGAATAATAAACATTTATCATGAAATAAGGAAATAAATAATAACTTTATTATTGCCTCTAGGGCATATTTCCTTCAGTTCGGCCGGTGGTGGCTGGCGGCTCAGGGGGGTGCAGGTTGAAGATGAACTGCACGCCCTCCCTAAACTATCCCATGTGAAGTGCCTCTCTGCTACCATTGCGTTCAGTTTCGACATTAACAATCAGATTCCACAGTAAATTTCAGTTTCGACAGTTAAGTGCAGAGTCAATAGTTTTTACCTCATCTGTTGTAGTTAGGTGTTTTTTGGTGATGTAAATTTTACATCTATCACTTTTTGGTTATGCATTTTACATCATCTATTGGAGATGCTATTAGAATCCCACTTGAGATTAATGATGTCTGTCTTGTGCTGCTTCAGCCTTGACGTCTTACAGCTCACCGGAGCTGCTCCGACGACGGAATGATCCATCACAACAGAGCAGTGCCCTGGACGTCGTCTACAGAATCCTCAGATCTTCCTCCACACCTCCGACAGCCACCTCTGCCTCAACTTCTTCAGCGACCATCCCAATGATGTTGAGTTCAACACAGCTACAGCAAAGAGGTTGCACACTTGTCGCATCACTTATTACTCTACATTCATGTCGATCCATTAGGGCTATTTTGGTTCAACGGAAAACATAACAATAGGAAATTTTCCTATGGCACTCTACTATCAATTATTCATGCATTTCGTTGAAAGGAATGGAGCAAAATATCCACCTGGACCTACTTTTCAAAATCCTATGCATGAAAACAAGACCAAGTGCATTAGTGGCAGAATAATATTCTAACTGTACATGCTTTCATAAGGTTTCACTTTATTTTGGCCATGTTTCTTTGCATTCCTCTGCTCCTCCAATTACTGTGAACCAACCACCCAAGTTGACAGAAATCCTGTGTTCAAAAATGCTCTATTTCCCATGTGCATTCCTATCCTATTCCGGTGTTTTTCCTCCTATTCCTGCGTTTTTAGAATCATGCAAGCCAAATGACCCCTTACAGAATTACTTTAGTTACAGGTAGGTGTCGAAGAAAACTTTGTGTGGTTTGTCCTGCTCCTGCCGCGACGTCGTCCACCTAACCTGAGCTACTCCATCGACAGAAGCATCCACCAAACCAGATACCACGACTCCTGACCGTCTTTCGCCGCCTCAGATTTCCTTCCCTGGCGCCGGCACCCACCACAACGGCATCACCATCATCGACTCACCAGATGAACTAAAGGAGTACACGGGTCCACAAGAGAGGTTGCACTCTTTTGTTTCTGCTTCTGTTATGCATTGCTTAATATTACCTGCTACTTTATTGTCCTGTTCACCTCTTAGACTCCAAGTCAGGTCCAAATTGATGTTCAAACTTGAGTTCTAAATTTAGTTGTGGGGCACATATCAAGGCAACAATGAATAGTATCTGTCTAATATCTGGTTCACCTAGGGTATGCCTATGTTGTTCATCTTGGGTGGGAAACAAATAGTAAAGCAATCATGATCTGTTTTTTTATTAAACTAAAGCAATCATCAACCTGCTATCATTATTTTTGGATCCATTCACGGGTTGTTACCATTACTCTAGATATCTGCATGCTCTCGTTACATAATCTCACTATATTTTTTTGTATGCATGTCAGATATTGTACACAGTCATGCTGAACATGTAGAGAAAAAGAGAAGAGTTTTGCGCGGCAATACAATTGCATGCAGACATCGCTCCATGGTGGGTTCAATGGCAAACCCTCCCCCCTCTCCAGATTGTAATCCAGAGGAAGATATCTATTCTGAGGCGGATTCAGACGTAGCTGACCACTCCTATTTACCCCCAAGGTGTTTGCTCTAACTTGGCATGATGATGTTAGTCATATCATGCATATGTTGCCTTGAAGTGCCTACTTTCAACATCATATATGTCATCTTCTTAGTTTAGACATGTTCTGTAATGCCACATGTTTAGTTTCAATATCATATATGGGAATTGTGCAGTCTCTTGTCTTTTAGCCAGCCATAATATATGTGAAATGTGCAATGCCATCCTGTTTAACATGGCATCATATATTTGGATGATATCTTGCCCATCCTTTTCTTCATTAAATTTCCATTTGTCGACAATGTTTGTACATTAAACTACTCTTCCTGTGAATCAGCCATTTGAGTGGGTGATGGAAAAGTCTAGAGTGAAAACAAGGCCTTCAGAGCAGATAGTGCTACCTGTCGAAGCAGATCTCCTGCTGGGTCCCGATAGCTCCTCAAAGATGGATTCAGGGACAGATGACCAGTCCTATTCCCCCACCGAGGTGTATGCTCTAACTTGGCACAATTCTACTGCTCATATCATGCACATGGAGTCTTGCATTGCATAGTTTAGACATCATATACACCATATTCAACACCATGTTCTTAGTTCAGACATCATATATGTGAATGCCCTCTGCTTAGCATATAAATCACATATGTGAATTAAATCATGCGACCTTGATTACTTAGATAACATGTATGTGAATTATGTCATGCGATCCTGTTTAGTTAGTCCTCATATCTTTGAATTATGTTATGCTATGCTATCCAGTTTAGATAGACATCATATATGTGAAATTATGTCATGCTATCCATTTTAGTTAAACAATATACAAGTCAACTATTTAATGCCCTATTTTTTTCCACACTATCTATTGCATTTGTCTCTCATACAATGTCTGTACATTCAACTATGTTTCCTGTGTATCAGCCATTTGAATTGGAGCGGGTGATGGCAGTATCTAGCGGAGTAAAAACACGGTCTTCAAATAAAACAGTGCTACCTCTTGGTGGAGATAGCACCCCAGTTGTACATGCATGAGAACCAGCCATACCACATATAACCCAGACTCTCATATATTTTACCCCTACTGTGATGGACAGAGAACCAGCTTCACCCAATCTAACCCCAACCCCAGCAGATAGTAACCCAGTTCCTGTTGACACAACACCATCTCCATCACAGAGCTCCCAAACAAGAGCAGTTAGTTAGGCAGCTCCAGTGCCCAAAGCGCCAGTACTACCATCGTGAACCCCAACTCCACCAGTTAGTACACCTATTCCTATGGAGGAAGCACAACCAACCATTCATAGTTTAGCATCTATCACATTTGATGTTGTTAAATCCTATGTGCGTATCTTCCCATCATGGACATATTATACTGAAGATGAAGGAAAATGCTAGTTTCAGGTGTTTGTCCAGGATTTATGTGTAAGTAATGTTATTCATGGCAATTACTTTGCTTTGTCCCATACATTCTACCTCCATGATGGTTATAATACAATAAATTTTCCCATTTTTCTCTATAGAGAAGGACCGATTTGGAAACTTAGGATGAGGTAACATGTGCTAATACCTCTGCTATCTTCAAGAATGCTTGGTGGCGGTATTGGAATTACCTGAAGATAACGTACTTCACTGGCAAAGAAACTCATCAAATTCCCTTACGTTCTCTTGAGACACATTTACTGGACGATGATTGGGAACGCCTTGTTCTTTACTGGTCCCGAACCAAGAATGTGGTAAGGTCTATGAGCTCATTTTATTTTAAGTACTGTATGTTTGCGTCTTACTGTACTCTGTTCATGTAGAACAAGTGCTTAAACTTGAAGAACAACGGTTCTCATTTAAGATTCCATTGCTATCATGCATACTGCTTTGCTCTTGTATCACTGTATTTACTCATACAAACTTATTTTTAAATCGAACGATCCAATGGAAACTCTAATGGCACAACAGGTATGTTTATGCATGTTTCTTTAACACGTTTGCTCTTATAAATAGCTCTGTTGATTTCAATTTCAATTGTGTATACAGTTGACTTCTCATATCATGCACATTACTAGCATCATAACAGGGCCAACAGTGTTTTTGTACATGTAGACCCGTGGTACCCATCTCAAATCTTGTTGTGCCGTGTAGTTTCCCACACTTTGTATTCTTTCAATGCTGCTTTCTCTTGAACTGATATGATTTGAACTGTGTCTCTATTTTGATTTGGCAAGACAATGCAGTGACCATAGGACATAGATATATGTTTGTTTGATGCTTTTATAATGTACTACTTGGAAATAGAAGACTTGGTAGTTTAATCTTGTCCACCTTACTAATGAACTGGTTCACCGAAATGAGTTTCATATACTAGTACATGCTAAACATGTTATGTGTCTGCTTGTTTCTTCTTTTAGAATGCTGACAGAATATTGGGGAAGAGTGCCTTATTAAGCAATGATAAAGGAAGTAATGCAGACAAGGTTCAGGATCGTGAGACATCCTTGTTGGTCTCCAACAAAGCTGATAAAACAACTAAGGAAAACTATCTTGAAGACGGTGAGGAAACCCCAAAGTCCTGTCTTGGTTTACTGTTCGAGTTACTGGCCACTACCGCTTGCACAAGCTATTCAAACTCATTGTCTGAATCAGTTCAGTTTCTTGAGTCTCAACTACAAGCTGAAAGACATTGATCGGCTGTTCTGTGACAAGAAGCGGAAGGACTGCGGAAGTCCCTGGAGCATTCAAATGCATACTTTCTGGTGCAACAGCAAGCGTTGGAGGATTTTAGCACCAAACGGGAAAAAGCTAATAAGATTGCTAAGGTTATTGCCAGCATGGTGGATACCCAGGATAACGCTTCTTGAGTTCTTCTGAAGTTGTTTTAGTTATGGACTTGTTTTTGCTGCCGCGTTTATTTGCACTGGTGGCCAATTTTGACGGCTAGTGTATGTAATATGCTGCTTTGTTCCCTATATTTGCACTGGTGGCGAACTTTGATGCCCAGGGGATGTAATATGTGTAATAGCTGTAATAACTAGCGTTAGTTGCTTGCTTATTTATTTCCTTATTGTCTTGTTTAGTTGTTTGCTTGTAGTCACTACAGTTCCTTTTCTGCATTTTTCTAGTATCCACAATAACCTATTTTTGGTAACTAGGCCACAATAATCATGGCAACACACAGACTGTTGTAACCATGGGCCACCTATGGGCCGTATGATCAATGGGCCTTCTACGTGCCGTAGGATCCATGGACTTTCTACGGGCCGTATGATCCATGGGCCTTACGGGCCGTAGGATCCAATGGTTTTCTACGGGCCGTAGGATCCATGGGCCTTCTACGGGCGTATAATCATTTCGCCAAACATGGGTCGTACTATTTGTGGACCATAACGGGCCATTGATAGGCCATATTTGTTAACGCTATCAAAAAAGCCCAACGGGTTAACGGGCCACAAACGGGCCGAATGTAACTACGAGCTGAATTTGTCCCACAAATGGAACATGCCAGTAACGGACCGTAACTAACCGAATTCTAGAAATGAGCCCAAGAATAAATGGGCCCTTAGAACACCGAAAGTTAACACGGGCTGGAAACGGCCAACGGAATAATGGGTCGTTAATGGGTATAAAGCTATACACTTCATTATGGGCCAGTTTCATCTCGGGCCTTTAATGGGCCGAGAGTTACAAAGGGCCCCATATGGGCCAAAAGACATCATGGGCCATACATGGGCCGGAAGTTACAATGGGCTGGAATCATATTGGACGGCCCAGATGAAGCTACTAGGCTTAATTCCGATAGGCCATAACGGGTCGGGAGTTAGTGGGCGGTAAATGAGCTATATACGAACATGCCGTTAACAGGCTTTCCATGGGCCGGCTCGTTACCTTTTGACCAAGTCAAACGGGCCGGCCTTTTCATCGGCATGGGCCTCTATTGGGTCGTGCCATGTGTCGACGTATCATAGGCGCCTCATGTCCAATGAGTGGATGACATCTGTTCCAACGGTGAGCCAACACGTGTTTCCACTGGCCAATGAGAATTTTACACATGGAAAATCCCCATTGGTCCGGGCTGTTAACGGGTTATCAGATCCAAAACCAGACCCGAGAGCTTAACGGTGACCTGTTATGGTGGATGCCATGTATCGGTCACCCTTGACGAAAGCACTTCTATGACGCATGACTTATCGTCATGGAAGTGGACACTTCCATGATGATACTTTTGGTAATGTCATGGAACACTTCTACGACAGCACAGGTATGACTATCTTGATTCTGTCATGAAATCATCATGGATGTACATGCATGACAGGAAACGTGACCTACTGTGACAAACACGTATCATCACGGAAGTGTATTTTTTTATGGTGCTAAACAACATGGTAATTTGCTTTGGTTATGAATTTAGTACTAATATGATGGGCATCCAAGAGGGATATAAAAAAAATTCATATAAAGTGCATTGAATACTATGAGAAGTTTGATTCCTTATGATTGTTTTGAGATATGAAGATGGTGATATTAGAGTCATGCTAGTGAGTAGTTGTGAACTTGAGAAATACTTGTGTTGAGGTTTGTGAGTCCCGTAGCATGCACGTATGGTGAACCATTATGTAACGAAGTTGGAGCATGAGATCTTTTTTGATTTTCATCCTTATGAGTGGCGGTCGGGGACGAGCGATGGTCTTTTCCTACCAATCTATCCCCCTAGGAGAATGCACGTAGTACTTTGTTTCGATGACTAATAGATTTTTGCAACAAGTATGTGAGTTCTTTATGACTAATGTTGAGTCCATGGATTATACACACTCTCAACCTTCCACCATTGCTAGCCTCTCTAGTACGGTGCAACATTCGCCGGTGCCATAAACCCACCATATACCTTACTCAAAACAGTGACCATACCTACCTATTATGGTATTTCCATAGGCATTCCGAGATATATTGCCATGCAACTTTCCACCGTTCCATTTATTATGACATGTTCCATCATTGCCATATTGCTTTGCATGATCATGTAATTGACATCGTATTTGTGGCAAAGCCACCGTTCATAATTCTTTCATACATGTCACTCTTGATTCATTGCACATCCCGGTACACCGTCGGAGGCATTCACATAGAGTCATATTTTGTTCTAGTATCGAGTTGTAATTGTTGAGTCGTAAATAAATAAAAGTGTGATGATATTCATTACTAGAGCATTGTCCCATGTGAGGAAAAAAAGAGAAAGGCCAAATAAAAAAGAGAAGGACCAAAAAAGAAAAAGAGAGAGAGAAGGGGCAATGTTACTATCCTTTTTTCACACTTGTGCTTCAAAGTAGCACCATAATCTTCATGATAGAGAGTCTCCTACTTTGTTACTTCCATATACTAGTGGGAATTTTTCATTATAGAACTTGGCTTGTATATTCCAACGATGGGCTTCCTCAAATTGCCCTAGGTCTTCATGAGCAAGCAAGTTGGATGCACACCCACTTAGTTTTCTTTTTGAGCTTTCATACACTTATAGATCTAGTGCATCAGTTGCATGGCAATCCCTACTCACTCACATTGATATCTGGGCATTTCCATAGCCCGTTGATACACCTAGTTGATGTGAGACTATCTCCCTCTTTTTGTCTTCTTCACAATCACCTTCTACTCCACCTATAGTGCTATGTCCATGGCTCATGCTCATGTATTGTGTGAAAGTTGAAAAAGTTTGAGAATGTAAAAAGTATGAAACAATTGCTTGGCTTTTCATTGGGGTTGTGCATAATTTGAGTATTTTGTGTGATGAAGATGGAGCATAGCTAGACTATATGATTTTGTAGGGATAAGCTTTCTTTGGCCATGTTATTTTGAGAAGACATAATTGCCTTGTTAGTATGCTTGAAGTATTAAACTTTTGTTTTGAATCTTAGGATCTGAACATTCTTGCCACAATAGAGAAATTACATGGATAAATATGTTAGGCATCAAAAATTCTGTTTTACCATTTACCAACTCGAGGACAAGCAGGAATTAAGCTTGGGGATGCTTGATACGTCTCCAACATATCTATAATTTTTGATTGTTCCATGTTATTATATTATCTATCTTGGATGTTTTATATGCATTTATATGCTATTTTATGTGATTTTTGGGACTAACCTATTAACCCAGAGTCCAGTGCCAGTTTCTATTTTTTCCTTGTTTTTGAGTTTTGGAGAAAAGGAATATCAAACGGCGTCCACTTGAGCTGAAAATTTACGAAGAATATTTTTGGAAAATATAAAAAAATACTGGAACGAAAAGATATCAGAGAGGAGTCCCGAGGCCACCACAAGGGTGGAGGGCACCCCCCTAGGGCGCACCCTCCGTCCTTGTCGTCGCCTTGTGGGCCCCCTTGACTTGTCCTTGACGCCAACACTTCCTATAAATCCCAGAACCTCCAGAACAGAACCTAGATAGGGAGTTCTGACGCCGCAAGCCTCTATAGCCACCAAAAAACAATCGGGACCCTGTTCTGTCACCCTGCCGGAGGGGGAATCATCACCGATGGCCATCTTCATCATCCCGACGCTCTCAATGATGAGGAGGGAGTAGTTCACCCTTGGGGCTGAGGGTATGTACCAGTAGCTTTGTGTTTGATCTCTCTCTCTCTCTCTCTCTCCCTTGTGTTCTTGATTTGGCACGATCTTGATGTACCGCGAGCTTTGCTATTATAGTTGGATCTTATGATGTTTCTCCCCCTCTACCTTCTTGTAATGGATTGAGTTTTCCCTTTGAAGGTATCTGAAACGTCTCCAACATATCTATAATTTTTGATTGTTCCATGCTGTTATATTATCAATCTTGGATGTTTTACAATCATTTTGTAGTCATTTTATATCACTTTTTGGTACTAACCTATTGACATAGTGCCAAGTGCCAGTTTTTTTCGTGTTTTTACATCACAGAACATCAATATCAGATGGAGTCCAAATGCCACGAAACTTTGCGGAGAATTTTAATGGGCCAAAAGGAACACAACATGCCCTAGCTGTGCCTGGGGGTGCCCCGAGGGGGTCACAACCCACTAGGGCGCGCCAGGAGGCCCAGGCGCGCCCTGGTGGGTTGTGCCCACCTCGGGTGCCCCCCGGACCGCCTCTTTAATCTATAAATACCCCAAAAATCCCAGAACCCAAGGGGAGTCAACGAAATATTCATCCAGCCGCCACAAAGTCCAGAACCACCAGATCCAATCTAGACACCATCTCGGATGGGGTTCACCACCTCCATTGGTGCCTCTCCGATGATGCGTGAGTAGTTCTTTGTAGACCTTCAGGTCCGTAGTTAGTAGCTAGATGGCTTAATCTCTCTCTCTCTCTCTCTCTCGTGATTCTCAATACAATGGTCTCTTGGAGATCCATATGATGTAACTCTTTTGCGGTGTGTTTGTTGGGATCGATGAACTTTGCGTTTATGATCAGATCTATCTTTTTATATCCATGAAAGTATTTGAGTTTATTTGATCTCTTTTATGCATGATTGCTTATAGCCTTGTATTTCTTCTCCGATATTTGGGTTTTGTTTGGCCAACTTGATCTATTTATCTTGCAATGGGAAGAGGTGCTTTGTAGTGGATTCAATCTTACGATGCTTGATCCAAGTGACAGAAAGGGAAATGACACGTATGTATCATTGCTACTAAGGATAAAACGATGGGGTCTATCTCTACATAGATAGATCTTGTCTACATCATGCCATCATTCTTATTGCATTACATGTTTCTCCATGAACTTAATACACTACATGCATGCTGGACAGCGGTCGATGTGTGGAGTAATAGTAGTAGATGCAGGCAGGAGTCGGTCTACTAATCTTGGACGTGATGCCTATATAATGATCATTGCCTGTATATTGTCATGAGTATTTGAAGTTCTATCAATTGCCCAACAGTAATTTCTTCACCCACTATTTGCTATTTTTCTCGAGAGAAGCCACTAGTGAAACCTACGGCCCCCGGGTCTTCTTTTTCATATATTTGCCGTTGCGATCTATTTTTATTTGATTTTATTTTCAGATATATTAATCCAAAAACCCAAAAATATCTTGCTGCACTTTATTTTATTTGCATTATATTTATCCAATCTATTATTGTAGCGACCCGACCTCAGATGGTCAAGTCTATGTGTTTCAGTGTCATCCCTGGATCGGTCATGCTGACACACATAGTACTCAAGGATTTATAACAGAGTAGCAATCACACACTTATTACATCAAAAAGTCTCCAAAGAGAACTTATTACAATAATATGGCTTAAGGCCATCTAATGCGATAACAGCGGAAGGCTTGGAAGATAAAGTGAGTCCATCAACTCCAACGGCATAGCTGAGCTACACGGCAACGACCTAACGAACCTTACTCCTCGTCTGAAAAGTCTGCAACATAATACGTTGCAGCCGGAAACGGGTCAGCACATGGAATATGCTGGCAATGTAACATAGTAGAGCAGAAACCGAATAATGCTATCACTACATGCATATATGGCTGGTGGAAAGCTGTATGGTTGTAGTTTTGCGAAAAGCCAATTTTTCCCTACAACAACGGAATAGATTTTTAATTTACTATCATGGTGGTTGAAACATCATTGAGAAGGTACCCCCAACTCAATCCCAATTAAAGTGAATTAACATCCCAACAGTTTTAATTAAGCATGGTGAGATACATGTGATAACCCAAGTACTAGATACTCAAGAATTGTCCATAACCAGGGACATGGCTAACCATGATTAGATTGTACACTCTGCAGAGGTTTGCACACTTTTCCCCACAAGACTCGATCGCCTCCGTTGGATTTCTCGCACTACATGGTGTTTGAGAAACGGATGACCGAGACACAGTCTTTCAGAAACGTTAACTCTCTACTCCGGGTAGACCGTACCAAACCTACAAAACCCACTACCTGCTGATCAACCTCTTCAAGAGCTTCACGTAACTTACTCAACTATGCTAGAGCCCATAATAGCTTGTGGCTGCACGCGGAAGTTTCTAGCATGAATCATCTCAGCTCCCTTTGAGCCTGGGTGGCGGTCCATAGGAAGATACACGGGTACCCCGGGATTTCTAAAAAAACAGACAACACTGGGTTCCCCAGGTGCCTCAATCCACCCAGTTGTTTGATTAAGTTGCCATCTTAAGTTGAACCATTAATTAACAATCTCACATCTGACATGAATTTCACTCAAACCCAAACCATGTCTACGAGCATAGTATAGCAATATGAGCAATACGTAGAAGTAACTCCCAAGGGCTTGAATGTAACAGGGCAATAGGTTCTACCTCAGCAACTACTTCCCAACCCACAAGTTAATGACATCCTAATCATGCAATGTTTGAGGATTGGAACTAATGCATAAAACTGGGTAATAATGGGATATGATCAAAGTGTTACTTGCCTTGCTGATGATCCGCGAATCCTAGAGACTCGTAGTAACACGCTTCGCACTCTGGGAATTCTATCGCAAGCAAACAATAACATACATAAGTAACAAGCAAGGATGCACAAGCAAAACTCAAATAAGAGAGGTTGACCAGAAAGTTCAGCTTAAGAACTCCGGTACGCAAAAAGAATCCAATCAAACGGAGCAACGAAACTCAAACGGCGAAAGAAAGAAGCTTCGTTTACTAATCTAAAACTAGGTCAAATTTTACAGTAGCAAAAACTTGTTTGAGTTGGTTAAACGGAAAGAGGGTTTCGATACGAAACTCCAGGCGCTTGAATCGCATGATTCCGACTAACGAGCGAAAAGATAAACAGAAACAAAGATCGGATCAGAAATCGCGATCAGGAAAAATCGCAGAATAAGTCCGATCAAAGAAAACTGACGAACGGACTAACGAACGAGCGTTCGTTAGCTGTATCTAACGGCGAAAAACCGTTTGTTAGAACGAACGTTCGGACGAACGTCCGCTAACTAGAAGAACCGAGAAAAACCGCCGAATCCGAAAAAAAATGGATCTAGGGTTTTAAAAAAAACGAACGGTAAAAACCGGCGGCGGGGCGCGGCGGCTACCTCCGGCGGGGCAGCGGCGGGGCGGTGGCTTGCGGGGCGGCGGCGCTCGGTGGCGGCGGTGGCAAGCGGCGGCGGCGCGGCTAGGCGGCGGCGGCGGCGAGGCGGCGCGGCAGGTGGGGCTTGGCGGCGGTGGCGGTGGTGGTGTTGGGGCAGCGGGGCGGCGGTATATAAAGGGCGGGGGCGGGGCGGCTTGGAGGAGGGGGCAAGACACGGCGGCGGAGAGGAGTCCGGCTCGGACTCCTTGTCCGAGTCGGCGGCGGCGGCGGCCTGGCACGGTGGCCTGGCGCGGCTGGGCCTTAGGCCCAGTCAGCGCGGGAACTTTTTTTTAATAATTCCGCCGACAGAAAAAAAAATCCTAGAAAAATAAATAAAAACCTAAAATGCCAAAACAAATTTTCACCGTCTAAATAAAATATTTAGGACGAGTTGAACATTTTCTTGGCCCTAAAATGAAATTTTGAAAATGTGCAATTTTTCTAATGCAAATAAAATCCGAATAAAACCAAATAAAATCCAATAAATGATTGTAATATTTTTCCTCCAATATTTCAATTATTTCGGAGAAGTCATATTATCTCCACTCATTTGATTTAATATGTGGAATATTTTTCGGAGAGAAAAATTATTAAAATCAAAATCCTTGTTCCATTATTTGATAGAAATCTAATATGAAAACAGGAAAATCCCCAACTCTCTCCGCGGGTTCTTGAGTTGCTTAGGATTTCGAGGATTACGGAACGGGAAAGCAGTAAAACATGATATGCATGGATGATCTATGTATAACATTCCAAATTGAAAATTTGGGATGTTACAAACCTACCCCCCTTAAGATGAATCTCGCCCTCGAGATTCGAGTTAGCTAGAAAATAGGTGTGGGTGGTCCTTGCGGAGATCATCCTCTTGTTCTCAGGTGGCTTCATCCTTGGTATGGTGGCTTCACTGAACCTTGCAAAACTTGATAACCTTACTGTTGGTGACTCTGCTGGCAAACTCAAGAATCTTAACTGGCTTCTCCTTGTAAGTGAAATCATTGTCCAACTGAATCGCGTCCAAGGGTACTGTATCTCTTAATGGTATATCCGCCATCTCAGCATGACACTTCTTTAGCTGTGAAATGTGGAACACATCGTGGACTCCTGACAATCCCTCAGGTAACTCCAACTTGTAGGCGACTTCTCCCATCCATTCCAAAATGCAATACGGTCCTACAAAGCTCGGGGCTAACTTTCCTTTAACTCCAAAACGTTTCACTCCTCGCAAGGGCGATACTTGCAGATATGCTCTATCTCCAATTTTGTAGGTTACCTCCTTGCGTTTTGAGTCTGCATAACTCTTTTGCCTGGACTGAGCAATATTCAGTCGGTCTCGAATCAATTTTACCTTTTCCTCAGATTCTTTAATCAAGTCTGGTCCAAACAACTGTCGATCTCCTACCTCATCCCACATCAACGGTGTTCTGCACCTGCGTCCATATAGGGCTTCAAACGGTGCCATCTTCAAACTGGCTTGGTAGCTATTATTGTATGAGAACTCTGCATACGGCAAATTTTCATCCCAACTAGATCCATAATCTAGCGCACAGGCTCTCAACATGTCCTCCAAAATTTGATTGACTCTCTCAGTCTGTCCATCTGTCTGCGGGTGAAACGCTGTACTGAACTCCAATCTCGTCCCCAAAGTCTGGTGTAACTGATGCCAAAATTTTGAAGTAAACTGTGTTCCTCGATCTGATGCGATGGTCCTCGGAACTCCATGCAGACATACGATCCTGGACATATAGATCTTGGCCAACTTTGCACTTGTATAGGTGGTTTTCACTGGGATGAAGTGAGCTACTTTGGTCAAACGATCCACTACTACCCATATGGAATCATATCCTGCTTTATTCCTGGGTAATCCGGTGATAAAGTCCATGCCAAGTTTATCCCACTTCCATTCGGGTATCAGCATAGGCTGTAACAATCCTGCTGGCTTCTGATGTTCTGCCTTAACTCTCTGACATACATCACATATGGCTACATACTCGGCTATATCCTTCTTCATACCAGTCCACCAGAAACGTTCCTTCAAATCCGAATACATCTTGGTGTTTCCGGGGTGTATCCAGTATGGTGAGTCATGGGCCTCTTGTAGTATTAACTTCCTGATCTCCTGGTTGTTGGGCACATAAATTCGGTCCTCAAACCATAGGGTATCGTGCTCATCCTCATGAAAACCTTTGGCCTTTCCTTTGCCCATCTCCTCCTTTATCTTGGCAATCTCTTTATCATCTTTCTGAGCTTCCCGAATCTTGTCCAGCAATGTCGATTGAACCTCCATTGTGGCAATGAACCTTCTAGGTACAATCTCTAACCGAAGTTCCATGATGTCCTTTGCTAATTCCTTCGGCAGTCCGTTTCATTCAAGGGTATTAGCATAACTCTTCCGACTCAATGCATCTGCTACGACATTGGTCTTACCTGGATGATAGTGTAGCTTCATGTCATAATCCTTTATAAGCTCCAACCATCTCCTCTGCCTAAGGTTCAGCTCCTTCTGGGTGAATATGTACTTCAAACTCTTGTGATCCGTGTACACATCACAACGGTTTCCGATAAGGTAATGTCTCCAAGTCTTCAACGCATGCACTACGGCTGCTAGCTCCAGATCATGCGTGGCATAATTCAACTCATGAGGTTTTAGTTGTCGTGAGGCATACGAAACAACTCTTCCGTCCTGCATAAGCACACATCCAAGTCCTAAGCGAGAGACGTTGCAATACACTTGGAACTCCTTATGTATATCTGGCAGTACTAGCACTGGGGCTGTAGTCAAACGTTTCTTCAACTCCTGGAAACTTGCTTCACAATATTCTGTCCATTTAAACTTGGTATCCTTCTTCAACAGTTCAGTCATTGCTTTTGCAATCTTGGAAAAATTCTCAATGAATCTCCGGTAGTATCCTGCGAGTCCAAGAAAACTGCGGATCTCGCTAACTAAGGTGGGTGCCAACCATTCAGTGACTGACTGAACCTTGCTGGGGTCTACTGCTATACCTTCTCCTGATATAACATGTCCAAGAAATCCGACTTCCTTCAGCCAAAACTCGCATTTGCTAAACTTAGCATACAATTGGTGTTCCCTGAGTTTCTCGAGAACTAAACGCAAATGCTCTTTGTGCTCCTCCTCGTTCTTCGAGTATACCATGATATCATCAATAAACACCACAACAAAATTGTCCAAATACTCCATGAACACCTTGTTCATCATGCTCATGAAATAGGCAGGGGCGTTAGTCAGTCCAAACGACATGACCGTGTACTCGTATAATCCATATCGCATTGTGAACACCGTCTTTGGTATGTCCTTCTCTCGTATCTTCAACTGATGATACCCCGATCACAAATCGATCTTCGAAAACACTTTAGCTCCTTGCAACTGATCAAACAGATCGTTGATCATCGGCAGTGGGTACTTGTTCTTAATCGTCACTTCATTCAATGCTCGATAGTCAACAACCATCCTCAGGGATTTATCCTTCTCAACCAAAAGTACTGGGGCTCCCCAAGGTGATGAACTTCTTCGGATATACCCCTTCTCCAATAACTCCTTGATCTGTTTCTTAATTTCTTCCAGATCATTTGCGGGCATCCGATAGGGTCTCTTGGATATTGGTCATGTTCCTGGTAACAACTCTATCAAAAACTCAATATCTCTGTCCGGTGGCATGCCTGGTAACTCTTCTGGGAAAACATCCGGGTAATCCTTCACTACAGGCATTTCCTCCTGAACAACTCCCGTAAGGGCATTCACTTGACTCCTCCTAGGCACATGCCTAGATACATACTTAATCCTTTTTCCTTCCGGGGTGGTGAGATAAATCGACTTACTAACACAGTCAATGCTTCCTCCAAACTTTGACATCCAGTCCATACCCAATATCACATCCAATCCTTGCGACTCCAAGATAATTAGGTCGGACGGAAACACATGTGTACCAATGGTTAAGGGTATCTGGTCACACCATCGGCTAGCCATATACTCTGCTCTGGGTGAGTGCACTAAAAGAGGGGTCCTAAGGGTTTGGGTTGGTATTTTAAACTTATCCATGAATCCCCTTGATATGTATGAATGCGATGCACCAGTATCGAAAAGAACTAGAGTGGTAAATGACTTAACCAAAAACTTACCTATTACCGTGTCCGGCTGCTCTTCAACCTCCTCCACGTTAACGTGGTTCACTTGTCCTTTGTGGAATGGATTGGGCTTCTTCCCAGCGCTTCCATTTCCGTTTCCATTCCTTCCTTTGGGGCAATCATTGGCATAGTGCCCTGTCTTCCCGCACTTAAAATAGGTAACCTGACTTAGGTCTCTTTTGGCGGGAGTGGATGGGTTGGAGCGGTTCTGATTGTTGTTAGCTCCGTTCCCATTCCCATTCTTAGCACTACTGTGGTTATGTGATCCTCCTCCAGTGTGGTTGTGACCTCCATGGTTGTGAACAAGTCCTCCCGAGTTCGGGTTTAGGCGAGGCTTCTGCTGAGCTCCTGTGTTATACTTCCCTTGTCCATACTTTCTCTTGTGGCTCTCAATCTGCTGTTGTTTCCCTTCAATCATAAGAGCCTTATCTACCAACTCCTTGTAGTTGTTGAAGGTTGCTACCATCAACTGCATGCTCATCTCATCATTCAGCCCTTCCATAAACTTCTCCTGCTTCGCGGCATCTATGGCCACATCATCAGGGGCGTAGCGAGATAACTTGCTAAACTCATCCACGTACTGAGCCACAGTACGGTTCCCCTGGCGTAGGTTGCGGAACTCCCGCTTCTTCATCTGCATAGCTCCCGTTGAGACATGGGCGGTGCGGAAAGCTTGCTGAAACTGGTCCCAAGTGACGTTGGCTACAGGAAAAGTGGCTGTGTAATTCTCCCACCATGAGGCTGCTGGTCCATCCAATTGATGTGCGAGAAAGCGCACCATCTCAGCATCTGTGCAACCTGCGGTGTTCAACTCCCTTCCAATTCGGCGTAGCCAATCATCAGCAACTATAGGCTCGGTGCTACTAGAAAACACCGACGGCTGTAACCTTAGAAAACGGGCTAGGTTGTCCACTGGCGGTGGGTTTTTGTTGTTGTTGTTGTTTTTGCCCTGGTTCTGAACTAGCAATTGCATCAAGGCATTCTGTTGCTGGATCAACTGGGTGAGCTCCGGCGGGAAGGCAAAACCGGTGTCACGTCTCAGAGGCATCTGATTGGTTTAGATAGAAGAGATTAGAATAGAAGAGGGGTCTAATGAGAAAGCACTACCCATATGCACATGAGACAAACACAATCATTTCACTCAATCAATCAAGCAAGGGCATACAAATGGTCTAGAACTATCGCAAAAGTGCTATACATGGGGAGAATGCTACTAATATATGGTAGTCATCTAGAAATTTTGATCGGTGGAAGACTCCATGATGTCTGCTCCAGCTTCGTCTTCAAAGTCATCGTCACTAGGGTCGAAGTTGGTGTCGTCGATGATGATGTAGTCCTCGGGGCGTATTTCCTTGGGTTATTCTTCTTATGCTATTGGTGATGGTCCTCCCATGAATACTCCGATATTCTTGACTAGGTCGTCATTCTTCTCCAGCAGTGTCTTGATTTCCTCCTCATATCCAGCGCGGGTAAACTTGAGTTCTTCCTCTAGCTCGGTGATCCTAGTCTTCGCCTTCTTCAAGTCCATCATGTCCGCACACATCTGGTTCTCCTGACGTCGAATGTGCTGGTTTAACTCCTGGATGGAAGCTGCAATGGATCTATCCTTCCTGGTGTTGATTACTTCCGATTGCTCGTCTCGGCGCCCACATATTTGGTAAATAGTGTCCTTAAGCTCCCTGTTGTAAACTTCTCCAATGCGTCCCACGGTGATGTGAGCTGCCATACACTTTCCTAGACTCCAGGTTGGTGCGTCGAAGGAAAATTCTATGGGTTTAGAAGTTGGTGAGAACGTCCTTCCTGGAACTTGTACTTGAATCATCCAGCGCTCCTCTTCGGGTAAGGTGGCGTTGTACGTCCCGGTGAAGGTTGGTATTCCAATGTTCAAGTACCTAGTGACTTCCTTCAAGTGGCGTCCAAAAGGTGTGTCTTCATCCGGTTGTGCAAACTTGTTCTTCATCTCCGTCATCCTAAAGACTAGAAAATGGAGAGGAGTCAAAAATGAGAAGAGAAGTGTGACCTAGGGTTTATCTTAGTGGTTGTGTCCTACACTCAGCGTGTGCTCTGATACCATCTTGTAGCGACCCGACCTCAGATGGTCAAGTCTCTGTGTTTCAGTGTCATCCCTGGATCGGTCATGCTGACACACATAGTACTCAAGGATTTATAACAGAGTAGCAATCACACACTTATTACATCGAAAAGTCTCCAAAGAGAACTTATTACAATAATATGGCTTAAGGCCATCTAATGCGATAACAGCGGAAGGCTTGGAAGATAAAGTGAGTCCATCAACTCCAACGGCATAGCTGAGCTACACGGCAACGACCTAACGAACCTTACTCCTCGTCTGAAAAGTCTGCAACATAATACGTTGCAGCCCGAAACGGGTCAGCACATGGAATATGCTGGCAATGTAACATAGTAGAGCAGAAACCGAATAATGCTATCACTACATGCATATATGGCTGGTGGAAAGCTGTATGGTTGTAGTTTTGCGAAAAGCCAATTTTTCCCTACAACAACGGAATAGATTTTTAATTTACTATCATGGTGGTTGAAACATCATTGAGAAGGTACCCCCAACTCAATCCCAATTAAAGTGAATTAACATCCCAACAGTTTTAATTAAGCATGGTGAGATACATGTGATAACCCAAGTACTAGATACTCAAGAATTGTCCATAACCAGGGACACGGCTAACCATGATTAGATTGTACACTCTGCAGAGGTTTGCACACTTTTCCCCACAAGACTCGATCGCCTCCGTTGGATTTCTCGCACTACATGGTGTTTGAGAAACGGATGACCGAGACACAGTCTTTCAGAAACGTTAACTCTCTACTCCGGGTAGACCGTACCAAACCTACAAAACCCACTACCTGCTGATCAACCTCTTCAAGAGCTTCACGTAACTTACTCAACTATGCTAGAGCCCATAATAGCTTGTGGCTGCACGCGGAAGTTTCTAGCATGAATCATCTCAGCTCCCTTTGAGCCTGGGTGGCGGTCCATAGGAAGATACACGGGTACCCCGGGATTTCTAAAAAAACAGACAACACTGGGTTCCCCAGGTGCCTCAATCCACCCAGTTGTTTGATTAAGTTGCCATCTTAAGTTGAACCATTAATTAACAATCTCACATCTGACATGAATTTCACTCAAACCCAAACCATGTCTACGAGCATAGTATAGCAATATGAGCAATACGTAGAAGTAACTCCCAAGGGCTTGAATGTAACAGGGCAATAGGTTCTACCTCAGCAACTACTTCCCAACCCACAAGTTAATGACATCCTAATCATGCAATGTTTGAGGATTGGAACTAATGCATAAAACTGGGTAATAATGGGATATGATCAAAGTGTTACTTGCCTTGCTGACGATCCGCGAATCCTGGAGACTCGTAGTAACACGCTTCGCACTCTGGGAATTCTATCGCAAGCAAACAATAACATACATAAGTAACAAGCAACTATGCACAAGCAAAACTCAAATAAGAGAGGTTGACCAGAAAGTTCAGCTTAAGAACTCCGGTACGCAAAAAGAATCCAATCAAACGGAGCAACGAAACTCAAACGACGAAAGAAAGAAGCTTCGTTTACTAATCTGAAACTAGGTCAAATTTTACAGTAGCAAAAACTTGTTTGAGTTGGTTAAACAGAAAGAGGGTTTCGATACGAAACTCCAGGCGCTTGAATCGCCTGATTCCGACTAACGAGCGAAAAGATAAACAGAAACTAAGATCGGATCAGAAATCACGATCAGGAAAAATCGCAGAATAAGTCCGATCAAAGAAAACTGACGAACGGACTAACGAACGAGCGTTCGTTAGCTGTATCAAACGGCGAAAAACCGTTCGTTAGAATGAACATTTGGACGAACGTCCGCTAACTAGAAGAACCGAGAAAAACCGGCGAATCCGAAAAAAACAGATCTAGGGTTTTCAAAAAAACGAACGGTAAAAACCGGCGGCGGGGCGCGGCGGCTACCTCCGGCGGGGCAGCGGCGGGGCGGTGGCTTGCGGGGCGGCGGCGCTCGGTGGCGGCGGTGGCAAGCGGCGGCGGCAGCGGCGAGGCGGCGCGGCAGGCGGGGCTTGGCGGCGGTGGCGGTGGTGGTGTTGGGGCGGCGGGGCGGCGGTATATAAAGGGTGGGGGCGGGGCGGCTTGGAGGAGGGGGCAAGGCACGGCGGCGGAGAGGAGTCCGGCTCGGACTCCTTGTCCGAGTCGGCGGCTGTAGCGGCGCGCGCGCAGGAGGCGGCGGCGGCCTGGCACGGCGGCCTGGCGTGGCTGGGCCTTAGGCCCAGTCGGCGCGGGAACTTTTTTTTTAATAATTCCGCCGACAAAAAAAAATCCTAGAAAAATAAATAAAAATCTAAAATGCCAAAATAAATTTTCACCGTCTAAATAAAATATTTAGGATGAGTTGAACATTTTCTTGGCCCTAAAATGAAATTTTGAAAATGTGCAATTTTTCTAATGCAAATAAAATCCGAATAAAACCAAATAAAATCCAATAAATGATTTTAATATTTTTCCTCCAATATTTCAATTATTTCGGAGAAGTCATATTATCTCCACTCATTTGATTTAATATGTGGAATATTTTTCGGAGAGAAAAATTATTAAAATCAAAATCCTCGTTCCATTATTTGATAGAAATCAAATATGAAAACAGGAAAATCCCCAACTCTCTCCGTGGGTCCTTGAGTTGCTTAGGATTTCGAGGATTACGGAACGGAAAAGCAGTAAAACATGATATCCATGGATGATCTATGTGTGACATTCCAAATTGAAAATTGGGATGTTACAATTATAACCTTTTTCCCGTCACGCACAAATTTCTGGCACTATTACCCGTAAGAGATTGACAACCCCTTTAACACGTCGGGTTGCAAGGATTTATTATCTGTGTGCAGGGGCTGTTTACGTTGTGTTTCTTGGTTCTCCTACTGGTTCGATAACCTTGGTTTCATATCTGAGGGAAATACCTACCGCCGTTGTGCTGCATCATCCCTTCCTCTTTGGGGAAATACCGCCATAGC
Organism: Triticum urartu; assembly: GCF_056163025.1. NCBI lineage: Eukaryota > Viridiplantae > Streptophyta > Magnoliopsida > Poales > Poaceae > Triticum > Triticum urartu. Next base: position 301,043,322 of record NC_141877.1, read on the forward strand.
TTCAAGAGACATCAGTATCTTATCGGATTTAGTCTTTAAGTATTGACAATAATATTCACGTGATCTACTTGATGTATGTTTTGGTGATCAACTTGCGGGTTCTGTGACCTTGTGAACTTATGCATAGGGGTTGGCACATGTTTTCATCTTGACTCTCTGGTAGAAACTTTGGGGTACTCTTTGAAGTTCTTTGTATTGGTTTGGATAGATGAATCTGAGATTGTGTGATGCATATCATATAATCAAACCCGCGGATACTTGTGGTGACATTGGAGTATCTAGGTGACATTAGGGTTTTGGTTGATGTGCGTGTTAATGTGTTATTTTAGTACAAACTCTAGGACTGTCTGTGGCACTTATAGGAATAGCCAATAGATCGATCAGAAATAATAACTTTGAGGTGGTTTCGTACCCTACAATAATCTCTTCATTTATTATCCGCTATTAGTGACTTTGGAGTGACTCTGTTGCACGATGAGGTATTTTTATATGATTTAATGATGTTATCATTGTTGAGAGAATTTGCACTAGTGAAAGTATGAACCCTAGGCCTTATTTTCAATTATTGCAATACCATTTTTGCTCACTTTTGTTACTTGCTACCTTGCTATTTCTTTATTTTCAGATTACAAAAACCTATATCTACTGTCGGCATTCTAGGAACGGGGGTACCCAGATTTGCCTGCCCGCTGCCCATGGCGTGGCTTCACCGACGGTCTGGTACGGCCCGCTTCGGCATCAACAACTCAAGACCCTCCAAAGGGGCCAAGCCTCGCGAGGCGGACGACACCAGGACCTCCCCGGGGAGCAGCCTCCCCAGGCCCGCTCCCGTGGAGCGGAGATTTCGATGCAGGCCTCACCTCGCGAGGTTTCGATGATGTGAGCCATGACGACCAAGGCCAGGCGGGCGCCAGCGGGCACAGAGTACCAGTTCCTCTTCGGTGCTAAGGAGGCAAGCGTAGGCGCGGAGTCCCAAGGAATCAGCCAAAGGTTTCCATTCCGGTGCAACAAGACCAAGACCGCCCGGACGGCAGGACGGAGGTCATCGTCGAGCCCACCATGGCGCCACGCCAAGAGGCTTTTGCAGTCAAAGACTACTTTTGTCATGATAGCATGTGAAGGAAATATGCCCTAGAGCCAATAATATAATTGTTATTTATATTTCCTTATATCGTGATAAATGTTTATCATTCATGCTAGAATTGTATTAACCGGAAACTTAGTACATGTGTGAATACATAGACAAACAAAGTGTCCCTAGTATGCCTCCACTAGACTAGCTCGTTAATCAAAGATGGTAAAGTTTCCTAACGATAGACATGTGATGTCATTTGATAAACGGGATCACATCATTAGAGAATGATGTGATGGACAAGACCCATCCGTTAGCTTAGCATAATGATCGTTTAGTTTTATTGCTATTGCTTTCTTCATGACTTATACATGTTCCTCTCACTATGAGATTATGCAACCCCCGAATACGGGACGAACACCTTGTGTGCTATCAAACGTCACAACATAACTAGGTGATTATAAAGATGATCTACAGGTGTCTCCAATGATGTTTGTTGAGTTGGCATAGATAGAGATTAGGATTTGTCACTCCATGTATCGGAGAGGTATCTCTGGGCCCTCTCGGTAATGCACATCACCATGAGCCTTGCAAGCAATGTGACTAATGAGTTAGTTACGGGATGATGCATTACGGAATAAGTAAAGAGACTTTCCGGTGATGAGATTGAACTAGGTATGATGATACCGATGATCGAATCTCGGGCAAGTAACATATCGATCACAAAGGGAACAACATATGTTGTTATGCGGCTTGACTGATAAAGATCTTCGAAGAATATGCAGGAGCCAATATGAGAATCCATGTTCCTCTATTGGTTATTGACCGGAGATGTGTCTCGGTCATGTCTACATAGTTCTTGAACCCATAGGGTCCGCACGCTTAACGATCGATGAGGATTTGTATTATGAGTTATGTGATTTGATGACCGAAGTTTGTTCAGAGTCCCGGATGAGATCACAGACATGACGAGGAGTCTCGAAATGGTCAAGATGTAAAAATTGATATATTGGAAGGTTGTATTCGGACACCGAAATGGTTCCGAAGTGTTTCGGGTATTTTCCGGAGTACTGGGAGGTTACCAGAACCCCCCGGGGAAGTAGTGGGCCTTAATGGGCTTTAGTGCAAAGGAGAGAAGGGCCTCGAGGGGTGGCCGCGCCCCCCCCCCCATGGCTGGTCCGAATTGGACTAGGAGGGGGCGGCGCCCCCCTCTTTCCTTCTTCCCTCTTCCTCCTTCCCTCCTTCTCCTAGTTGGAATAGGAAAGGGGGGCGAATCCTACTTGGACCGGGAGTCCAAGTAGGACTCCCCCCTTTGGCGCACCCCCCTTGGGCCAGCCTCTTCTTCCCCCTCCTTTATATACGTGGGAGGGGGCACCCCAAAGACACACCAAGTCTTCTCTTAGCTGTGTGCGGTGCCCCCCTCCACAGTTACACACCTCGGTCATATTGTCTTAGTGCTTAGGCGAAGCCTGCGCCAGTAACTTCATCATCACCGTCAACACACCGTTGTGCTGGCAAAACTCTCCCTCGTCCTCAACTGGATCAAGAGCTCGATAATCCACCTTACTAATGCTCGTAGTAGCACCTAGGTATTTGATACTGGTTCTGTTGCTCATATTTGCAACTCGAAATAGGGGCTACGGATTAAACGAAGATTGGCTAAGGACGAGGTGACGATGCGTGTGGGAAATGGATCCAAATTCGATGTGATTGCCATCGGCATGCTACCTCTACTTCTACCGTTGGGATTAGTTTTAGACCTAAATAACTGTTATTTGGTGCCAGCGTTAAGCATGAACATTATATCTGGATCTTGTTTGATGCAAGACAATTATTCATTTAAATCAGAGAATAACTAGCAGGGTAACCCGCGCATTTGCACGGCTAGATGTTCTATATGTTTTTGTATCTATATTGTCATTGAGTTGTTGGTAGCTGTTAGGACGTACAATTACATAAAAAGTTATCGTCAACGAAGTGTGGAACCTCATTTGTGATTTTTCTAATTATGTTATCTTAGCATGAGGGTAAATTAGTGTACTCATTGAAATTTTTGATGTATAATTTTTTTCTAATTATCTTCTTCATCATTGTTGCTGTTTTGTGAATTATCATGTCTGGGCATGCTTCCACACATGCTAATATAATAGTTTTGGTCGCGTATTTCCATTTCTTATCCTTCCATTTGTTTGGACCCACAACTAACCGATATTGGATATGAATAGACAAATTCTTAGTTTTTTCCTCTTCCACTACACATCTTTTGGTGTTCGTCTTCCATCGACATTAACTTTTTGGATTACATATGAAAAATAGATGATTTATACATAAAATTTTCTTGTCTTAGTCCACCGACCTATATTAATTGTCCAACTCCACATGTGGTTTTGGGTTAAAGCAGTGGCATACCTATGTATGCTTCTACCATGCACACCTTGCTTTGATTAATTGACTTTGTTGCTTGTCTATCTAAGGCCTATATATATAATTGTTGGCGTATATTATCAAATAGTGTTAGGCACATTTGCTTACCTATTTAAGACAACATGGATTCGTTTGTATTATTGCTATGTTTCATAAAAACTGGTTGTTTGTTTTCTATTTTTATCTTGGCACATATGTAGTCTCCCTGCACACGGGTCTTTTGTTTTCTTCGAAGAATTCTGTTAATTGGTTTTCTTCATAAGTTAAATTAGTTCCATTATAGGAAAAAGGTGTAGTGTGTGTAGAAGTATCGCTTTAGTTTCCGTGGAGCGCAGAGGAACAACCACAGCCCACAGAATTGTCGCTTTTTCCTCTCCCTTCTTTGCATGCATAGTGGACACTGATTTCTTGTCGGATTTTGGCCATCACGATCCTTCTTTAGCTGCTGGATGAGATGTTGTCATGACATTTTGAATCTCTCGCTTGCCCAGCCCACAAAAGTATCGCTTTGTCCTTTTCCTTCTTTGCACCCACAGTGGACTCTGAATTTTTTGTGGGATTTGTGGCATCACGATCCTTTTTTAGGTCCTCTATCAGATGTTGTCATGGCATGCTAAAGGTTCATGGTGGATGAGATGCTGTCATGACATGTTGAATCTCTTGCTTGCCCAGCCGATCGATGTATCGCTTTGTCATTTTCCTCCTTTGCACTTGACCCACAGTGGAGTCTGAATTTTTTCTGGGATTTGTGGCATCACGATCCTTCTTTAGGTGATCTATCAGATGTTGACATGGCATGCTAAAGGTTCATTGTGGATTTGGATCCCGCCAAAGTAGTAGAGGCTAACGACCACATCCCACAGAAGTATTGCTATCTCCACTTCCTCCTCTGCACGCACAACGGACATTGAATCTCTTCCCTGTCGAAGGTTCATGGTGGGTGTGCATCCTGCCAGTACGAAGTGCCTGCTACCAAGACATGGAGCGTCGTAGATGCACGCTGGGTTGCCGGACGACTGCCGTATTCGCGGCGTCATCGTGCTACCAAGACGCGGAGCACGGCATATGTGTACAGGGTTGCTGGTCGGGCTGCCTTGTTCTGCCGCAGGTCCTCATGGGCATATTACTAAATAAGATTTGACAATATCTCCTACTCTAATACGATCAAGAATCTTCAATCAGAAATTAATCAGGCCATGAATCAATCTGGCAACTAACTATTAAATTGTACGCTTTCAAAAGGAAAGAAAAGTATCAAGTTGTACACGGGCACATGACGTCCTTTTCTTTAGTTGGAATGTAACCAACTTGTATACGTATATTTAGCATTTTTTTGCATGACACGTATATTTAGCATTTTTTTGCATGACACGTATATTTAGCCTGGTTGACTGTGTGCCCACTGGACAACTTCTTTTTTTCTTTGTTATTACTATAATCGTGTTTGGCCCCGTCGGACTACACACTTTTTTCCATATTATTCTAATTGTGTCTGGCTCCAGCGTAAACATATATCTGTTTGTACGTGACAGATTGTACCCAATAGATGTTCTACGTAACTTTTTTCATCTTTTTATCTCAACCGTTATAATTAATATCAATGGATACAGTTTTTTAGCATATGTGGATTAACGTGGTGGCTTGTTTGTCTTCTATTTTAAATATATAATAGATGGTTGTTCTATTTATATGAGTAATATCTTTTATGGTCATGCACCCTTGATGAGTGGTCTATTTTTGTTGAATCTCGATTGTAGTGACACACATATTCATAATATTGAAGCCAAAACATGCAAGGTTCATAATGATAGTGCAACTTATTTGTGGCACTGTCGTTTAGGTCATATTGGTGTAAAGCGCATGAAGAAACTCCATGCTGATGGGCTTTTGGAATCACTTGATGCTTGCGAACCATGCCTCATGGGCAACATGACTAAGACTCCGATGTCCAGAACAATGGAGCGAGCAACTGGCTTATTGGAAATAATACATACTGATGTATGCGGTCCGATGAGTGTTGAGGCTCGCGGAGGGTATCATTATTTTCTTACCTTCACGGATGATTTGAGCAGATATGGGTATATCTACTTAATGAAACATAAGTCTGAAACATTTTGAAAAGTTCAAAGAATTCCAGAGTGAATTGGAAAATCAGCATAGCAAGAAAATAAAGTTTCTACGATCTGATCATGGAGGTGAATATTTGAGTTACGAGTTTGGTCTTCATTTGAAACAATGTGGAATAGTTTCTTAACTCACGCCACCTGAAACACCACAGCGTAATGATGTGTCCGAACGTCCTAACCATATTTTATTAGATATGGTGTGATCTATGGTGTCTCTTACTGATTTATCGCTATCATTTTGGGGTTATGCTTTAGAGACGGATGCATTCACGTTAAATAGGGCACCATCTAAATCCGTTGAGATGACGCCATATGAACTATGGTTTGGCAAGAAACCTAAGCTGTCGTTTCTTAAAGTTTGGGCGTGCGATGCTTATGTGACAAAGCTTCGACCTGATAAGCTCGAACCCAAATCGCAGAAATGTGTCTTCATAGGATACCCAAAGGAAATTGTTGGGTACAACTTCTATCACAGATCTGAAGGCAAGATATTCGAAAGAAGTGAGTGGAAGGAAAGTAGAACTTGAGGAGGTAATTGTACCTTCTCCCTTATTGGAAAGTAGTTCATCATAGAAATCAGTTCCAGTGATTCCTACACCAATTAGTGAGGAAGTTAATGATGATGATCATCAAACTTCTGATCAAGTTACTACCGAACCTCGTAGGTCAACCAGAGTACAATCCGCACTAGAGTGGTAGGTAATCCTGTGCTGGAGGTCATGTTACTTGACCATGACAAACCTACGAACTATGAGGAAGCGATGATCAGCCCATATTCCGCGAAATGGCTTGAGGCCATGAAATCTGAGATAGGAGCCATGTATGAGAACAAAGTGTGGACTTTGGTTGACTTGCCCGATGATCGGCAAGCCATAGAGAATAAATGGATCTTCAAGAAGAACACTGACGCTGACGGTAATGTTACTGTCTAAAAAGCTCGACTTGTTGCAAAAGGTTTTTGATAAGTTCAAGGATTTGACTACGATGAGACTTTCTCGCCTATAGCGATGCTTAAGTCTGTCCGAATCATGTTAGCAATTGCCGCATTTTATGATTATGAAATTTGGCAAATGGATGTCAAAACTGCATTCCTTAATGGATATTGTGGGAGTCCTGGATTAGGGGGTCTCCGGACAGACGGACTATCTACATTGGCCGGACTGTTAGACTATGAAGATACAAGATTGAAGACTTCGTCTCATTTCCGGATGGGACTCTACTTTGCGTGGAAGGCAAGCTAGGCAATACGGATACGTGTATCTCCTCCTTTGTAACCGACCTTGTGTAACCCTAACCCTCTCCGGTGTCTATATAAACCGGAGGTTTTTAGTCCGTAGGACACAACAACTACAACATACAGTCATACCATAGGCTAGCTTCTAGGGTTTAGCCTCTCTGATCTCGTGGTAGATCTACTCTTGTACTTCCCATATCTTCAATATTAATCAAGAAGGAACTAGGGTTTTACCTCCATCAAGAGGGCCCGAACCTGGGTAAAACATTGTGTCCCCTGCCTCCTGTTACCATCCGCCTTAGACGCACAGTTCGGGACCCCCTACCCGAGATCCGCCGGTTTTGACACCGACATTGGTGCTTTCATTGAGAGTTCCTCTGTGTCGTCGCCGTTAGGCTTGATGGCTCCTACTATCATCGATAGCGATGCAGTCCAGGGTGAGACTTTTCTCCCCGGACAGATCTTCGTCTTCGGCGGCTTTGCACTGCGGCCAATTCGCTTGGCCATCTGGAGCAGATTGAAAGTTACACCCCTGGCCACTAGGTCAGGTTTGGAAGCTTAAATTACACAGTAGATATCCATGGAGACTTGATCTTCGACGGATTCGAGCCTCTGCCTTGTGCGTCACGCGGTCACGATGAGTACGATTTAGCTCTACCATCGGACAACGTCCAGGAGATCGCACATGCAGCCGCTCCGACCCTCAATTCGGATCCAGTTGCGCCGTCCATGGATGGGTGGACGGACCCCGCCATGGAGGCCTTACCCTCAGTGGCGATCGAGCCAAACATCGACCTTACCTTGCATAAGAGTCGTGTTGTTAAACTGCCGGATCCTTCTCCGGCCACGGACTCCGAACCGCCCGCACCCATTCCCATCGAATTCGATTGGGCGCCGATCATGGAGTTTACCTCCGCGAATATTTTTCAGCACTCGCCCTTTGGCGACATACAGAACTCATTAAGGTCTCTCTCCTTGTCAGGAGGATCCTGGCTGAACTATGTCCGGCAGACTGGGATGCGGACGACGAAGAAATTCGCGGCCCACCCACCACCCACTTAGTAGCCACTGTCGATGACTTCACCGACATGCTCGACTTTGACTCCGAAGACATCCACGGTATGGACGACGATGCGGGAGACGAAGAGGATCCACTGCCCACAGGGCACTGGACAGCCACCTCATCATACGATATATACATGGTGGATACACCCAAAGAAGGCAATGGCAACGAGATAGCGGAGGATGACCCCTCCAAGAAGAAACCCAAGCGCCGACGTCAGCGGCGCCACTCTAAGTCCCGCCAAAGCAAAAGTGGTGATACCGGCACAGGAGATAATAACACTCCGGATAGTGCCGAAGACAACAACAATCCCCTCCAGCAAGATTTAGAGCAGGAGGATGGAGGAGCCAGCCCTCCTGAAAGAGCGGCAGATGGAGAGGAGGAGGATGATAATTACATTCCCCCCTGAAGACGAGGCAAGCCTCGGCGACGACTAATTCGCTATGCCAGAGGATCCCGTCGAACAAGAGCGCTTCAAACGCCAGCTTATAGCCACAGCAAATAGCCTTTAGAAGAAGCAGTAGCAGCTTCAAGCTGATCAGGATCTGCTAGCTGACAGATGGACTGAAGTCCTCGCGGCCGAGGAATATAAACTTGAGCGCCCCTCCAAGAGTTACCCAAAGTACAGGTTGCTACCCCGACTGGAGGAAGAAGCGTATGATGCGGTTGATAGGCCACCTCGTGGCCGCGATAGAGAGGCATTCCAGCCAAAAACTCAGCCTGCACCCTGACGCCATTCAAATAAAAAGGCATGGGGAGGTACGCCAGACCTAAGAGACATATTGGAGGACAAAGCAAAGCATGCAAGATCGATCTACGGATCACGAGGGCGCGCCACTATGCGAGACGATAAACGTCATGCCGGATACAGTAAAAGTAAATCCGGCCAGGCCGAACACAGCGGGCAAGACCCATTCGAGCTGCGTCGCGATATAGCCCAATACAGAGGCGCCGCACACCCCTTATGCTTCACAGACGAAGTAATGGATCATCAAATCCCAGAAGGTTTCAAACCTGTAAATATTGAATCATACAACGGCATAACAGATCCCGTAGTATGGATCAAGGATTTCCTCCTCCACATCCACATGGCCCGCGGTGATGACTTACACACCATCAAATACCTCCCACTAAAGCTCAAGGGACCAGCGCGACATTGGCTTAAGAGCTTGCCAGCAGAGTCCATCAGCTGTTGGGAAGATTTGGAAGCTGCATTCCTCGACAACTTTCAGGGCACTTATGTGCGGCCACCAGATGTGGATGACTTGAGCCACATAATTCAGCAGCCAGAAGAACCGGCCAGGCAATTCAGGACTCGGTTCCTAACAAAGAAAAATCAAATGGCTAGCAAACACAACATCCATGACGAATGGCTAGCCCGGCACCTTGGTCAGGAAAAGCCGAAATCTATGGCAGCCCTCACGACACTCATGACCCGCTTTTGTGCGGGAGAAGACAGTTGGTTGGCTCGCAGTAATAACATATCAAAGAACCATGGTACTTCGGATACCAACGACGGCAATAGCAGGTCACGTCGCAACAAACATAAGCGCCGCATTAACAGCGATAATAACGAGGATATGACAGTCAATGCCGGATTCAAAGGCTCTAAACCCGGCCAGCGGAAAAAGCCATTCAAACAAAGTACGCCGGGTCCGTCCAGCTTGGATCGTATACTCGATCGCTCGTGTCAAATACACGGCACCCTAGAAAAGCCAGCCAATCACAACAACAGGGATTGTTGGGTGTTCAAGCAGGCTGACAAGTTAATTGCCGAAAACAAGTACAAGGGGCCACATAGCGATGACGAGGAGGAGCCCCGGCAGCCACACACCGGAGGACAGAAGAGGTTTCCCCCACAAGTGCGGACGGTGAACATGATATACGCAACCCACATCCCCAAGAGGGAGCGGAAGCGTGCGCTCAGGGACGTATATGCGTTGGAGCCAGTCGCCCCAAAGTTCAACCCATGGTCCTCCTATCCGATCACTTTCGATCGCAGGGACCATCCCACTAGTATCCGTCATGGCGGATTTGCCGCACTGGTTCTGGATCCAATCATTGACGGATTTCACCTCACTCGAGTCTTTATGGACGGCGGCAGCAGCCTGAACCTGCTTTATCAGGACACAGTGCGCAAAATGGGTATAGACCTCGCAAGGATCAAACCCACAAAAACGACCTTCAAAGGCGTCATTCCAGGCGTAGAGGCCCATTGCACAGGCTCAATTACACTGGAAGTGGTCTTCGGATCCCGGATAACTTCTGAAGCGAAGAGTTAATCTTCAATATAGTCCCGTTCCGCAGTGGTTATCATGCACTGCTCGGGGGAACCACATTTCCGAGATTCAATGCAGTACCGCATTATGCATACCTCAAGCTCAAGATGCCAGGACCTCGCGGGGTTATTACAGTCAACGGAAACACAGAGCGCTCTCTCCGAACAGAGGAGCACACTGCGGCCCTCGCGGTAGAAGCGCAAAACAGCCTCTCAAGGCAATCCACCAGTTCGGCGTTTCAAGACCCGAACACCTTCAAGCGCTCTCGGAGCAATCGGCAAATAGACCGCCTGGCGCGATCTGAGCTCACGTAGCAATGCGGCCCCCACCCTAGTCCCAGCCAAATGGCAAAACTCGTGCCACACGTACATAATAATGCATTAAAAATACCATGGGCACAGGTGGGGAGGGGGGCACAACTGCGGCACGCCCCAAGACACGGCTTAAACCGCACTAGGGGCTTCCTGTTTGGTTATTTTTCTCTTTTTCAAGACCTTAATCTCTGGAAACCCTGTCCGGCAGCACTATTGCCAAACACATGATGCAGCAACCAAGGAGGCAGAAAGCTACGTCACACCACGGAATTCCCAGGTGGATTACAATAAGGAGTGAAATATTTGATTTAATACTATTCATCAGCTTGCCCTTGGAAGGGACATAGTCCCACTCTTTGCTTATCGCACTATCTATATCATTCGCTTTAACGCACCTTTTTGAATAAACAATGCATAATATCATGACTATTATTGCATTCTTGTTATATATATATGTGTGTGTGTGTGTGTGTGTGTGTTCATTAATGACGCCTTGCAACCATACACTTTGGTACGACCAATACACCAGGGGCTTACGTACCCCACAATATGGTGTGAAAAGTCCGAACACTTTCACAAGTGCGGCACCCCGAACTTATATCATTATATGCATCAGCTCTGAATCATGTCTTTGGTCAAATGTTGGGTTTGCGCGGCTCCTATGTTTTGGTACCTTACGTTCCGCTCTATCGGCTAAGGTAGCGCTAGGAGAACTACTGCGATTGTGCCCCGGTTCTGCCGGGCTTAGCACCTCAGTAGAGAAAGCTAAAACTGACTGTCATGATAAGGCGAGAGACTGGTCGCTGTTCGGCGTCGAGTCCCTAAAGACTTATGCCGCTTAGGGCGAGGGGCCAACCCTGTCCGGCTTAAAGGCGTGTATCGTGCCCCGAATTCGGCCTTCCGAATACCAGGGGCTTCGCCGAAATTTAAAATTATAGAATTCTATGGCTAAGTGTGAGTGATAAAGCATTATTAGTCCGGTTGCCTTGTTCGTTTTGGTGAGCACCTCCCTCGAAGGACCTAAATATGGGAACAAGAGTGCTTAGGTTTATCCTGAACACCCCAGCACTCGTGGCATGGGGGCAGAAGCCAAGGACTAGCCATCTCTCAGATTGGATAAACGGCCAAACAGAAGGTAATATTTTAAATTCACACAAGCGTTGCATAGCGCATATGAACAAGTTTTCATAACTATAGGATTACACGAGCAAGTCTACTCGAATATTATATCTTTCGTACACTCGTCCGCTACGAGACGAGCACCCTTCAGGACACCCTCATAGTACATCTCGGGGTGGCGATGCTCCTTGCCCTACGGCGGCCCTTCCTTGATCAGCTTCACAGCCTCTAGCTTGGCTCACTGCACCTTCACACGGGCGAAAGCCCGCGCGTGCACCTTCGATGCAGACGGACCGCTTGACGACCTCCAGCCGTGGGCAGGCATCCACAAGCCGCCTCACCAGGCCAAAGTAGCTGTCCGGAAGGGCATCGCCAGGCCACAGCCGGACTATAAGGCCCTTCATGGCCTGTTCGGCCGCCTTGTGCAGCTCGACCAGCTGCTTTAGCTGGTCACTCAGAGGCATCGGGTGTTCGGTCTCAATATACTGAGACCAGAACAGCTTCTCTGTTGAGCTTCCCTCCTCGGCCTGGTAAAATTGTGCGGCATCCGACACACTGCGAGGCAAATCTGTGAATGCTCCTGGAGAGCTCCGAATTCGGGTAAGTAATTGGTAATTTACTTTCACATGCTTGCTTTGCATATAGAATGCCATACTCGCCACTATTTTCTTCATCGCATCAATCTCCTGGAGAGCCTTTTGGGCCTCGGCCTTGGCACTCTTTGCGCTCTCGAGGGCCGCGGCAAGCTCAGACTCTCGCATCTTCGAGTCAAGCTCCAACGCCTCGTGCTTCGTCACGAGAGCCTGGAGCTCTTGCTGCACCACACCCACACGAGCCTCTTATTTTTTCCTTCTCGGTGCACTCCTTGGCCGCTTTATCTTCGGCCTTGGTTAGTGCTTGCTTCACGGTCGCCACCTCGGTCGTGGCCCTGGAAAATATACGATGATCCTGTCATTTTGCAATCACGTCTTCTTTTAGATATACATATCTACAGACAGGGTATTACTTACCCTTGTTCTCCTCGAGCTGCCTCTTGGTAAGGCCAATCTCTTTCTTGGACCCCTCGAGGTCTTGCTTTAGTACGGCGACCTTCGCAGTTAGTGCGGCGGACGCCAGCAGCGAGGCCTGCATACGCATATTGACATACTTATATTAGACTATTGCGATATTATTTGATCCTCTGTTCGGCTTTTCTTTGTGAACACCGAACAAAGCATCAGGGGCTACTGTCTATGCGGTAATATTTTTCCTATATTTTAAAACACTTCCCTCACAGCCTGTTAGAAGGCTGGCTTCAGTCAATCCGCTCTTGGCGGACTGAACCTTCTGGACCATCGCACTCATAATAGTACGGTGCTCCTCGTCGATGGAAACGCTGCGAGGCGCTTCCAGCAGATTGTCTGGCGCCTCTCGATGGACAGAGGTCACCGGCACAGGCGTCTTGCCCCTCTTAGAAGGAGGCCGCCTGCCCGAGCCCGAAACCACTGGAGGTTCCGGCGCGGTGTTCGGCTGTGGGCCGAACTCGGAGCTCTCAGGGGCCTTGTCCCCTCGGCTCCCAGAGTCCGGCAGGCCGCCTTGAGGCGCCTCTAGGACTATCTCCCCTCGACCCAGTGCCTCATGAGACAGCACCTCGTCGTCATCTGTGGGATAGCGGGAGGTGGCGGTCGGGACTGGATCGCTATCCATGTCTGACGAGCCCAGGGAGCCATCCGATGATACATCGATACGGGCTCGTGGCGGCCTGCATAATCATATTTCGCCGTTAGGTGAAGTAGTGCGGCAAATGAATACTATGACTTACTCTGGTATCCGAATACTTACGACTTCCCCAGGGGCTTGGCCCTGGGCAGCCACTCGTCTTCGCCGTCGATGGCGGTGGTAGAGTAGTCCGGAAGGAGAGTTCTCCCCTTCTTGGACCCTTCGGCCTCCCCAGTTGGGGCGGCCTTCCTTTTCTTGTCTCCCCCGTCTGGAGGGGGAGCATCCTCTTCGGCCTCCTCATCTTCGGGGGAGGATTGCGCCGTAGAGTCCTCGGACGGTGAGTCCGACGACGCCTGGCGTCTGGAACTCTTTCGGGTTCCCTAGGCTTTCTTGGTCTTCTCCGGCACCGTGTAAGGAGCCGGAGTCAGCATCATCGCCAGTTGAGCGTCTGCTGGGCCTTCGGGAAAAGGAGCCGGACAGTCAATCTATCCGGTCGTCTCCTGCCAGTCCTGTCAAAGGTACGGGAGTTTAGATCCTACATGGAGTCAATCTATAAAAAATAAGTATCTTGTGAAAGGTAAAGCAGCTTACCGCACTGGCTTGGCGCTTCGCGCTGAATTCGCGATCCTCAGTAATAGGAGGGGGGACCTCGGCGCTTTTGAACAGCACCCTCCAAGCATCTTCGTGAGTTGTGTCAAAGAGCCTGTTCAGAGTTCGGTGCTGCGCCGGGTCGAACTCCCACAAGTTGAAGTCCCGTTGTTGGCACGGGAGGATCCGGCGGTGGAGCATGACCTGGACTACGTTGACGAGTTTGAGCTTCTTGTTCACCATGTTTTGAATACATGTTTGGAGTCCGGTCAGCTCTCCCGAACTACCCCAGGACAGGCCCTTCTCTTTCCAGGAGGTGATCCACGTGGGGATGCCAGATCGGAACTCGGGGGCCGCTGCCCATGCAGGGTCACGTGGCTCGGTGATGTAGAACCACCCCGATTGTCACCCCTTTATGGTTTCCACAAAGGAGCCCTCGAGCCATGTAACGTTGGGCATCTTGCCCACCATGGCGCCTCCGCACTCCTCCTGGCGGCCGCCCACAACCTTCGGCTTGACATTGAAGGTCTTCAGCCATAAGCCGAAGTGGGGCTTGATGCAGAGGAAGGCCTCGCACACGACGATAAACGCCGAGATGTTGAGGATGAAGTTCGGGGCCAGATCGTGGAAATCCAGGCCGTAGTAGAACATGAGACCCCGGACGAATAGGTGGAGAGGGAATCCCAGTCTGTGGAGGAAATGGGTAAGGAACACTACCCTCTCATGGGGCCCGGGGGTGGGGATGAGCTGCCCCTTATCTGGGAGCCGGTGCGCGATGTCGTCGGGTAGGTATCCGGCTCTCCTCAGCTTCTTGATGTCTCCCTCCGTGACGGAGGAGACCATCCACCTGCCTCCCGCTCCGGACATGGTTGGGGAAGGTTGAGGTGGGAAGTGCGGACTTGGGCGCTAGAGCTCGAGTGTGCGAAAACGGATGAGCAAAGGAGGAAGAAGGCGTGGATGAACAGGTGAATCCTTATCCCTTTATATGGGCAGATGAAACTAAGCATCCCCATTAGCCTGGTAAAACTCGCTTATCCCCCAAGCGCCGTAATCGACGGCGCGGTTGGGTTACCCACACCCGTATTGATGAGAATCCCGTGATAAGGGGACACGATCTCTGCTTCAACAAGACGTGTCAAAAAACTGCCTCGCGTTATGTGTGGGGCTAGTTAAAGGAAACAGTTCGAATAATCACCGGGCCATGACATAATGTCGTGTTGCCAAAACAAGTCAGCAAATTGGATTTGTGGAAATATTATTCTCTCTACGGTGGTATGTGGAACTTATTTTGCAGGGTGGGACACTATCCTTATATTCAAATTCTTCCGTGGTATATTCGGAGGACGAACCCGCCTTGCAATGCCGAAGACAATACTGCGCGCCGGACTCATCGTCATTGAAGCCTGGTTCAGGGGCTACTGTGGGAGTCCTGGATTAGGGGGTCTCCGGACAGCCGGACTATCTCCATTGGCCGGACTGTTAGACTATGAAGATACAAGATTGTAGACTTCGTCTCGTGTCCGGATGGGACTCTACTTGGCGTGGAAGGCAAGCTAGGCAATACGGATATGTGTATCTCCTCCTTTGTAACCGACCTTGTGTAACCCTAACCCTCTCCGGTGTCTATATAAACCGGAGGGTTTTAGTCCATAGGACACAACAACTACAACATACAGTCATACCATAGGCTAGCTTCTAGGGTTTAGCCTCTCTGATCTCGTGGTAGATCTACTCTTGTACTACCCATATCTTCAATATTAATCAAGCAGGACGTAGGGTTTTACCTCCATCAAGAGGGCCCGAACCTGGGTAAAACATTGTGTCCCCTGCCTCCTGTTACCATCCGCCTTAGACGCACAGTTCGGGACCCCCTACCCGAGATCCGCCGCTTTTGACACCGACAGATATCTTAAAGAAGAGTTGTATATGATCCAACCAGAAGGGTTTGTCAATCCAAAAGGTGCTAAAAAGTGTGCAAGCTCCAGCGATCCATTTATGGACTGGTGCAAGCCTCTCGGGGTTGGAATATATGCTCTGATAGTGTGATCAAAGCGTATGGTTTTATATAGACTTTTGGAGAAGCCAGTATTTACAAAAAAAGTAAGTGGGAGCTCTGTAGCATTTCTAATATTATATGTGGATGACATATTATTGATTGGAAATAATACACAATTTCTGGATAGCATAAAAGGATACTTGAATAAGAATTTTGCAATGAAAGACCTCGGTGAAGCTGCTTATATATTTGGCATCAAGATCTATAGAGATAGATCAAGACACTTAATTGGACTTTCACAAAGCACATACCTTGATAAAGTTTTGAAGAAGTTCAAAATGGATTAGTCAAAGAAAGGGTTCCGGCCTGTGTTACAAGGTGTGAAGTTGAGTCAGACTCAATGCCTGACCACTGCAGAAGATAGAGAGAAAATGAAAGTCATTCCCTATGCCTCAGCCATAGGTTCTATCATGTATGCAATGTTGTGTACCAGAACTGATGTGTGCCTTGCTATAAGTTTAGCAGGGTGGTACCAAAGTAAGTGGATCACTGGACGGCGGTCAAGAACATCCGGAAATACCTCAAAAGGACTAGAAAGATTAACATTTGTTGATCTAGTAACATTGCCATTTGACAACCTTGTAACACTATGATTTGTCAAAATATGAAGCTAAAAATCACTAGCAGTATCTAATTTTTGCAACTAAAATTCAGTAATTAAGCATAGATGGAGGTGAGGAGGCGTGTTCAGCCGGGCGTGCAGCGGGCGGCGCAGTACTATTCGATTTGACAGCGGGCGGCGCAGTTCCCGATACGGCTTTAATGCAGATGAGGGAGAGGGTAGCGGTTCCCGAATGTTGAACGGCCAATGATGCATCCTCCTTCAATTAGCATCGTGTGAATGCATGAGGGAAGTAATGGGAGGAGGACCGGGAAAAGAGGCAGCACTATGTGAATGCAACGCAGTTTGCACTTATATAAAGGCGCCCCTCCATTCCAATGCATCTACCACATCGTACGCACCTAAGCATTTGCCTAAGCACCTACACTAATAAGCACAAAAGAGCTCACTCCAGACCCATGGCGGTGATGCACGCGAGCGGCCAGCGGCTGTGCCAGATGGTCCACGATGTCGGCCTGCGACATGGCACCATGGATCGTCTCCGCACGGTGTTGGCGACCGGCTGGTGGATGGCCGCCGTCGACACCAGCTATGACTCTCAGTACGACCAGATGATCGTTCACACCACCAACAGGCTCACCGTCGTCAACAAGCTCATGGACGACATGGCCGTACTCCTCCAGCCCGCGTGCCCGGGCTCCTCATTGCCTGCCACCCTAATCGGCCTCCATGGTCAAAACCTCTTCCAAGCACTGGTGGCCCTGCGACTGCCCGCTGACGCCATGAAGAATGTCCACCTGGAGGTCGCGCTCGCCACGAGGTGCCTCGCCGTGCAACAAACCATAGACCTACACATCCATGTGTACGAGCAAATCGTGTACATAGGTATCGACAAGTCCAGTGAGGACGCTACGACGTTGGCATTCTTCAACCTGCTGGAAGCCTTGGATGCTTTAGCTGAGAAGCATCTTGACCTCGCCACAAAAGCCGCTGCTCCTTAGCCGTCGGACGGCGTCCTGGTGCACTAAGTTGAGGAGGAGGAGGTCGTACGTTGATGGATGCATCTTTCTTCTTGCCTCCTGTGGCCACCACTGCGATCGCATCATCGTGGCCTTAATTCTTATTGTGCTATTGCATTCTTGTTCTAGTCAATACAGACATGTGCGATCCCTTTGCTTAATTAGATGCATCACTGTAACTAGTACTCCATTCGTCAATTTATAAGTTGTGCTGCCAGTGTTTGGGGCCGGCGCATGATCACACACGTTCATGTGCATGCGGTTGTGCCGGGCGCTGCGCGACGATGCAGTTACCCGCAGCAAAAACTACCATACGGGGGACGTGGCATTGACCATTGGGTGCCCAATAAAGGATGCAAAGAGGGATCCTACAGCAGCAAGGACCAACTTCCCTACCGATAGGTCATCTAACAGAACTCTCGTTACTTTACGACATGTTTGCAAAACATGGACCTCAAGGTTAATTCAACTAATATGACGGAGCATTATATATATTCAACACAATTATATGTTTTCCAAAAAGAGTGATATGATTTCTGAAACTTATAAGTCATGTATGTCAAATTAACCTCTGTGTACTTGTTCTCGAATTAACCTCTGGGCCTTTTTGCCGCGTATCACACACATCTTGTTAAGTTGAACCGTTTATGTTCTCTTCCCTAATCGAAAACACTTCATTCGACTGAATCATATGTCGTATATCACACACACCTTGATCAGGCTGACCGTTTCTGTTGCTTTCCCTAATGGCAAACAGTTCATCGGAGCGAACCGTATGTCATATATCGCACACGCATTAATATGGCTGCCCATTTATGTTGTTCTGTCTAATCGCAAACAGTTCGTCTGGATCAACCGTACGCCCTGCTTCGCACACACAACTAAAATCTGAATCGTGTTTTATGCACCCTTCATCGCAAATGTTTTGCACCTTTTTGACGGTTTTTACACGATTGTTTGCGATTATGGCCTCGCACATAGTTTCGTCGAAGGGTCTCTGATCGTAGTGTCGCGTTCGCAGCATCCTATAGTAGTGTTGACTCCAGGCTCCCGCAACACGAGTTCGACTCTGACTTTTGCGCCACCGAGAAGTACCAAAAGTTGAGTTGTGTGCATGGGCACACTCCCGCTCAACGTGTATGCACGGAGGGATTCAACATTGGCAGGCGGTTTCTCAGTTGCCCCTTAGAGGTTAGTGCTAATTAAGTTCATCATTTTACTTCAGTTAATGCCACCGCTCATCCAGAATACTATTTAACATTGGCAGGGATATGAGGCTTGTGCCTTTGTTAACTAGCTGGATGAAGAATGGCATGACAGGGCTCCGAGTGTTATCAGCAAGCTCGCAGAAGATAACATAAAGCTGAAGAAGAAACTGGCTGATCTGGAATGTACAATCAGTATGATGAAGCAAGAAAGAATCAATCACAGGCAACAGATGAAAGCAAGAGACAAGAAGGAACTAGCATGTGTAGTTGCCGTTGTCGCATTAGCCATGTTCTATGCGCTATTTGCAATGATGATAGGGGTTTTGTTTGACAGTATTGCTAAAGCACATCTAGATGTGCTCTAAGTAATGCACATCTAGGTCCTACGCCATTGATGTTACGCGAAGATTCGTGCAAATATTTTTCTTTGTCTTTTTTATTTTCCTTTCTAGTTTGATTATTACTGGCTTTATCAATAAGAAGAGCTCAATGTATTGCTTGTCAACTGTCCTACTCCGTTCGTACCGGTACCAGTGCATAATCTCCAAACGTTCCTTGTTTTTGTCCTGAAAAAGGAAACCAGCCAAATAGCCAATAGGAGTCCTGCGCAAACCCGGGAATTTGGAGCGACTGGGTACAAATAATTGCAGTTGATTATATCAGCGGTTAGATAATACGTCAACCCCCACTTTAATCCCCCCCCCCCCCGCGCAAGAAAAACCCCCGCTTCAATTGGCAGTTCCTCTTCTCTACATACCCCACTTAAGTGTCCCCCATCTACATCGTCCCCGGCAGGCCGCGCTACACACTGGCACACACCCTGCAGCCATGTCGAGCGACAGCGAGGATGACAGTTCGGCCAATAGTCTGGCACCCGATGATAGGTCAACATCAGAATCATCCCGCTCATCTTCCATGAGTCCGGCGTCGAGCCCAGACCTCGATTATATCCGGTTCATGGAAGGAACGCTGCCTCCGGAGTCGCCAGACGACAACCAGACGGACGAGGAGCCATTGGAGGATGAAGAACAGGACGATTATGATGATGAGGAGCAATGGTCGAACGAGGAGGACGACGACGACGACAGCAACGACGATGACGATGGCGGCGACAATGAAGAGCCAACGGTTAACGGCAAGAAGCGTCCTCGCCAAGACGATGTCCCAGGGCCATCCAACAAAAACAACAAGAAGAAGAAGGACTAAATTAAGCAGACTGTATGTATCTTTGTTTATCCTGTCAATCTCATCGACAATGATTAGTTATACGTATTCGATAGAGATCTTCTACATTATCGCCAACAGGTTGGTTTGTTGAACTGTGTGCCATGACGAGCACACAATTCACAAAAAAGACCGTATGGGCTGTCTATAATGATCACACACAATTCTGATTACCGACCTATTTGTCGGGTATCACACACATCTTGTTATGCCGAATCGTTTGTGTTCACCTCAATCATCACAAACGGTTCATCGGAGTGAACTGTATGCCGTATATCGCACACACCTTGATCTGGCTGCCTGTTTCTGTTGTTCTGTCTCATCGCAAACAATTCGTACAGATCAACCGTATGCCCCTCATCGCACACGCAACTAAAATCTGAACTATGTTTGATGTATCATTCATCGCAAACATTTTGCATCTTTTTTGATGGTTTTTTTACATCATCGTTTGCGATCAATGCATCGCACACAATTTCGTCAAAGGGTCTCTGATCATAGTGTCGCATTAGCAGCATCCTGTAGTAGTGTAACCAAACCAAATTACCATGCTATTTAAAGACTCTCAAAATAATATAAGTGAAGCATGAGAGTTCATCAATTTCTTCAAAAAAAACTACCACCGTGCTCTAAAAAGATATAAGTGAAGCACTAAAGCAAATGAATACTACTCCAAAAGATAGAAGTGAAGATCAATGAGTAGTCGAATAATTATGTAACTATGTGAAGACTCCTTATCATAAATAAATCCAGATCTTAAGTTCCTTATTAAAACAACAAGCAAATCCTAATAAAATAAAATGACGCTCCAAGCAAAACACATATCATGTGGTGAATAAAATATAGCTCCAAGTAAGGTTACCGATGGATTGAAGACGAAAGAGGGGATGCCATTCGGGGCATCACCAATCTTAGATGCTTGGTTGTACTTGAATATTACCTTGGGGTGCCTTGGGCATCCCCAAGCTTATGATCTTGCCACTCCTTATTTTGTATTCCATTGAAACTTCACCCAAAACTTGAAAACTTCACAACACAAAACTCAACAAAAAAAACTCATAAGCTCCGTTAGTATAAGAAAATGAATCAGCACTTTTGGTACTATTGTGAACTCATTATTTATTTATATTGGTGTAATATCTACTATACTCCAACTTCTCTATGGTTCATACCCTCCGATACTAGCCATAGATTCATCAAAATAAGCAAACAACATGCGAAAAACAGAATCTGTCAAAAACAGAACAGTGTGTAGCAATCTGGATATTTCGAATACTTCTGTAACTCCAACAATTCTTAGAAATTGGGAAATCCTGAGAAATTTGGTTAGTAATCTTCTGCAAAAAGAATCAGTATTTTCTCATGCTTTTTCTAAAAATGAGAATTGTTTTCCTGAGCGCAAAACTTTCTGTTCTTCAGCAAGATCAAATCAACTATCACTGTAAGCCATCCCAAAGGTCTTACTTGGCACTTTATTGAAAATAAGCTATGAAACATGATTACTACATTAGCTTAATCATGTGAACATGCAAAAACAGTAGGGGTAAATATTGGGTTGTCTCCCAGCAAGCGCTTTCCTTTAATGCCTTTCTAGCTAGGCATGATGATTTCAATGATGCTCACATAAAAGATAAGAATTAAAACATAATGGGAGAATCATGAAACATATGAAAAACACATTTAAGTCTAAACCACTTCCTATGCGTAGGGATTTTGTGAGCAAACAATTTATGGGCACAAGAACCATCTAGCATAGGAAGGCAAAACAAGTATAACTTCAAGATTTTCAACACATAGAGATGAAACTTGATATTATTGCAATATGTAAAAGCATGTGTTCCTCTCTCATAATAGTTTTCAGTAGCATCATGAACGAATTCAACAATATAACCATCACATAAAGCATTATTTTCACGATGCACAAGCATAGAAAATTAAAATTTATTCTCATGAATAGTAGTGGGAGCAATCTCAACAAAATAACTATCTTGTGAGGCATAATCCAATTGAAAATTAAAATCATGATGACAAGTTTTATGGTTATCATTATTGTTTATAGCATACATGTCATCACAATAATCATCATAGATAGCAACTTTGTTCTCATAATCAATTGGAACCTCTTCCTAAATAGTGGATTCATCACTAAATAAAGTCATGACCTCTCCAAATCCACTTTCATAATTATCACAATAAGATTCATCACCCTCCAAAATAGTGGGATCATTACTTCCTAAAGTTGACACTCTTCCAAACCCACTTTCATCAATATAATCATCATAAATAGGAGGCATGCTATCATCATAATAAATTTGCACATCAAAACTTGGGCGACTAAAATACCATCTTCATCAAACATAGCATCCCCAAGCTTGTGGCTTTGCATATCATTAGTATCATCAATATTCAAGGAGTTCATACTAACAACATTGCAATCATGCTCATCATTCAGAGATTTAGTGCCAAATATTTTATAAACTTCTTCTAACACTTGAGCACAATTTTCCTTTCCATCATTTTCATGAAAGACATTAAAAAGATGAAGCATATGAGGCAACCTCAATTCCATTTTTTGTAGTTTTCTTTTATAGACTAAACTAGTGATAAAACAAGAAACTGAAAGATTTGATTGCAAGATCTAAAGATATAACTTCAAGCACTAACCTCCCCTGCAACGGCGCCAGAAAAGAGCTTAGTTGACGGGGTGTGAGTGCCTCTTACCTAGCCTCCCCGGCAACGGCGCCATAAAGAGCTTGATGTCTACTATGCAACTTTATCCATGTAGACGTTGTTGGTCCTCCAAGTGCAGAATTTTGTAGGATAGCAGCAATTTCCCTCAAGTGGATGACCTAAGGTTTATCAGTCCGTGGGAGGCATGGAATGTAGATGGTCTCTCTCAAACAACCCTGCAACCAAATAACAAAGAGTCTCTTGTGTCCCCAACACAACCAATACAATGGTAAATTGTATAGGTGCACTAGATCGGCGAAGAGATGGTGATATGAGTGCAATATGGATGGTAGATATAGGTTTTTGTAATATGAAAATATAAAAACAGCAAGGTAACAAGTGGTGAAAGTGAGTGAAAATGGTATTGCAATGCTTCGAAACAAGGCATAAGGTTCATACTTTCACTAGTGCAAGTTCTCTCAACAATGATAACATAATTACATCATATAATAGTCCCTCAACATGCAACAAAGAGTCACTCCAAAGTCACTAATAGAGGAGAACAAACAAAGAGATTATTGTAGGGTACGAAACCACCTCAAAGTTATTCTTTCTGATCGATCTATTGGGCTATTCCTATAAGTGTCACAAACAGCCCTAGAGTTCGTACTAAAATAACACCTTAAGACACACATTAACCAAAACCCTAATGTCACCTAGATACTCCAATGTCACCACAAGTATCCGCGGGTTTGCTTATACGATATGCATCACACAATCTCTGATTCATCTATTCAAACCAACACAAAGAACTTCAAAGAGTGCCCCAAAGTTTCTACCAGAGAGTCAAGACGAAAATGTGTGCCAACCTTATGCATAACTTCACATGGTCACAGAACCCACAAGTTGATGACCAAAACATACATCAAGTATATCACGTGAATATCCCATTGTCACCACAGATAAGCACATGCAAGACATACACCAAGTGTTCCCAAATCCTTAAAGACTCAATTCGATAAGATAACATCAAAGGGAAACTCAATCCATTACAATAAGGTAGAGGGGGAGAAACATCATAAGATCCAACTATAGTAGCAAAGCTTGTGGTACATCAAGATCGTGCCCAATCAAGAACACGAGATAGAGAGATCAAACACATAGCTACTGGTACATACCCTCAGCCCCGAGGGTGAACTACTCCCTCCTCGTCATGGAGAGCGTCGGGATGATGAAGATGGCCACCGGTGAGGAGCCCCCCTCTGGCAGGGTGCCGGAACATGGTCCCAATTGGTTTTTGGTGGCTACAGAGGCTTGTGGCAGTGGAACTCCTGATCTAGGTTCTGTTCTGGAGGTTTCGGGATATATAAGAGGTGTTGGCGTCGAGAGCAAGTTAGGGGAGTCCATGAGGGGCCCACAAGGTCGGAGGGCACGCCTGGGGGTAGGGCTCCCCTCCACCCTTGTGGAGGCCTCGTGGCTCTTCTGGCCCAACTCTTTTGCTTCGGGGGCTTCTTCTGCTCCAATAACAATTGTCGTGAAGTTTCAGTTCAATTGAACTCTGTTCGATATTCCTTTTCTGCAAAAATCAAAAACAAGGAAAAACAAAAAACTGGCACTAGGCTCTAGGTTAATAGGCTAGTCCCAAAAATGATATAAAATAGCATATAAAACATCCAAGATAGATAATATAATAGCATGGAACAATCAAAAATTATAGATACGTTGGAGACGTATCAGTTGGCAGGCGTTCACCCGCGCATGAGGCCTGAGCGGGAGGTGCACCCTCCACTTCAAGTACGATGGCCTCACGGCCCTTTACGTGAGGGTTTTCAGGGTGGACGGCCGCCACGTAGGGTGCTACCCCGAGGATGGCAGCAGTGACGATGAGCTTGGCCTTGACGACGGTCGTGACGACGACGAGGGCGAGCATTCCCTTGGCGACGGCCATGCCTCCCCAACCGGCGGCGGCTCCTCCTCCAGCGAGAGCACCAACCGTGACAACTATGACATCCGCCCCGCCGCCGGGCTAGGATCGGGGGAGGCGACGGGTCATCTCGCTGCCATGCTCCGGTGAAGCGGGAGGAGGACTCGGGCTGAGTTCGGGGCTGCCAGAGCCTGGCTTCAGGAGCTGCTGTGGCCATGTGGGCCACTTTTGTTTAACCTTTTCTTCCTCCTGCATTTTGAAAAAGTAGATGGCCCCGCTGGGGTGTGTAATGCACTATGGAACTTACGCCATTATGCTATGCTTATTATTTTGATGTTATGTCATGATATATGTGTTCCAAGTAGGTGTGGTTTGGGTAACTCAGCTTGATATGCTTGTGGCAGCTTCCTGCCTCGCAGGGGCGCACCTCTCAAGAGGCATTCGACGTAGCTCCCTTCCTGACGACTCAGGAGCTGTCGGGGCTTAGGAGGCGTTGTAAAGCTGCAAAGTTATTAGAAAGCTTAGCGGGGCGTCTCATTCTTCCTTGCATGAGCCCCCATGTGTGGGTTGGCTGGGGCTGGTGCACCGCGTCGCACTGCCCGGAGGCACGGACTTAAGAGGGTGTGCACGCCCGCGAGCTCATTCGAGAGCATCTCTCGAGGACTAAAGAAGCAGAGGCTTCAGCGAGGTGTGTCAACGGTGCGGGCGAACCCAAACGCACACACCTGCCAAGCCCCCGCACGCGTGACGCGGGAGGAGGAGCGACGGGCAACTGCCACTCTTCCTAAGCCAAGACTGAGAGGCGAGCGAAGTAAGAGGAGAAAGAATCCAACTTGGCAATGAAAAAGAACGCGCAAACTCCAAATTCCTTTAAAAAATTGCAAACCAACTACAGAAAGCAAGCAAAATAACAGCCGCGTCTAGCACCTAGTCTAGTCGTCTCACCAGCGCGGAGCTAAGTGCTACCACTAGGACATGGGAGGGAGCCCCTGTGAGGCCCTCGGGCGACACTCAGGAGACTCCGGGGCATGCAGAACCCCACTCATTATTACATGAGAGTGTCACAAGCAGAGACCTTCACAGGTACGGGGCCTTGCTTCATGGGTAGAACTTCCGGAGGTGCTAGATGTTCCAGGTGTTCTGGATGGGGATCCCGTCCTGCGTCTCCAGGTGTGCGGGGTCAGGCCTGGAGACACGGATGACCCTGAACGGGCCCTCCCACATGGGTGAGAGCTTGTGCAGCCCCTCCCTGGAGAGCACCCACCTTAGGACGAGATCACCCACCTCGAGCGTCTTGGAACGGACGCTGCAGCAGTGGTACCGCCACATCGCCTGCTGGTACCTTGTTGCTCGGAGTGCGGCTTCACGGCGGCGTTCCTCCCCCAGCATGAGGTCCATCCCCCACGAGGCGTCCTGGAGTGCCGCATCAAACGCCAAGACCCACGTGGAGCGATGCCTGACCTCATGAGGGAGAACCGCTTCAGCTCTAAAGACGAGGAAGAATGGGGTTTCGTCTGTTGGCTTGGTCGCGCTGGTGCGGATGGACCACAGTACGGACTGGACCTCGTCCAGCCAGCCCCTGCCGCAGGCCTCGAGCTTCTTCTTGAAGGTACTTGCCTTGAGTCCCCCAGGACCTCCGCGTTGGCGCGCTCATCCTGGCCGTTGCTCCTGGGGTATGCCAGTGAAGCGTAGCATATCTGCGTTCCAAGGTTAGCACAATATGTTTTGAAAAGGTTGCTAGTGAATTGCGAGCCATTGTCGGTGATGATGCAATTAGGAACCCCGAACCGGCTCATGAGGCCCTTGATGAACTTGACTACCGAACCAGCTAGGATGGTGCAGACGGCCTCCACCTTCGCCCACTTGGTGAACTTGTCGATGGCGACGTAGAGGTAGCGGTAGCCCCTGGGCGCTTGAGGGAACGGGCCCAAGATGTCCAGCCCCTAGACCGCGAACGGCCACGAGAGCGGGATGGTCTGGAGACCCTGAGCGGGCTGGTGGATCTGCTTCACATGGAATTGGCATGCTTCACAGGATCTCACCAGCTCGGCGGCATCATTGAGCGTCGTGGGCAAGTAGAACCCACTACGGAATGCCTTGCCCACGAGGGTGCGTGATGAAGAGTGATGCCCGCAGTCTCTGCCATGTATGTCTGCCGGCAACTCGTGCCTGTGCTCCCTATAGATGCACCGCAAAGAGACGTCGCTTGGCCGCTTCCGGTAGAGCTCATCATCTTGGATGCAGTAGGCCGTGGCCTGGCAAGCCACGCGCTCTGCGTCTTCTTCCTTCTCCGGCAGAGTTCCCTGAAGCAGATACGCCTTGAACTCCTCAGTCCAGCACCCCTCCCGAGGCTCGAGCGCGAGGAGTAGACCTGTGCACGAGGTCAGGCTTCAAGCGGGGGCTCCTGAGAGGGGCGCTGGGGGGAGCTCCTCCTGAGGTGATGTTGGTTCCGCAGCTGGAGGGGCTGCCAATGGCTTGAAGAGTCGCTCCTCAAAGATGCTAGGCTCCTGAGGCAGGCGACGGGACGCCCTTTTGGTGATGTCATCTGCTTCCTTATTCGTGTCATGCGACACGTGTTGTAGTTCCAAGCCCAAGAATTGTTTCTCAATTTTGCGTACCTCCGCAAGGTATGCTTCCATGTGTTCATCCTTCGGCTTGTATACTTTGTTGGAGAAGTTGACGACGAGCTGGGAATCACCCTTGATGGTGAGGCGCTTCACTCCCAAGGCTGCCGCAACCTTGAGCCCGGCGATCAGGCCCTCGTACTCCACGATTTTGTTGGAGACCTTCTCGCCCCACTAGAAGCGGAGCTGCGCGGTGTAGTAGAGCTTGTCCTGGGCGGGCAAGATGAGGACGGCTCCAGCCCCCGCGCCCTGACGCGCGAATGCACCGTCGAAGTACATGACCCAGCCGTCTGGTGCTTCGCTTCCCGGCGAGAGGGGTCGATCCTCGACCACTTCTGGGCTAGGAACGTCGGTCCATTCCACCACAAAGTTGGCGAGCGCCGCACCCTTGATGACTCTGGTGGTGCTGAACTCCAACTGGAACACCTGCAGTTCGATGTTCCACTCTGCGACCCTCCCCGCCGTGTTGGGGCTCCTGAGCACCCTCTCCAGCGGGTAAGCTGACACAACTTTGTTGGGGTGGCCTTGGAAGTAGTGCCGCGGCTTGCGGGAGGCGACGAGAAGTGCGAGCAAGATATTTTGCGGCATGGGGTAGCGTGCCCATGCATCTCGCAGCACCGTGCTGACGAAGTACACCGGGTGCTCGACAGGGGTGGAGGTGTTGGTGACGTCTTGTGCCTCTTGAGGCCCGATGGCCTCAGGAGCCTGGTCGCTGGTTGGGGCAGCCGAGGCCTCAGGAGCTCCATCCTATGGGGCTTGGCCTTCTATTTGGGTAGCCGAGGCTTCAGGAGCGCCACCCTGAAGCTGTTGTGTTCCAACCGGTTGCGGGGTGCTACTCCGTGAGCCGTTGGACGAGTGCTCCTCCCGGACCATCACCAGCGCCGTGCTAGCCGAGTGAGGCGTGGCGGCAAGGTAGAGCACCAAGGGCTTGGGGGGCATGGTGCCACCATCACCGGCGGGCTCATGAGGTACCTCCTGAGGTCTTGGAACGCCGCGTCGGCCTCCGGAGTCCACTCGAATGGTCCCTTCTTTTTCCTCAGCTTGAAAAATGGGAGGGCGCGCTCTCCCAGCTTGGAGATGAAGCTCCCTAGCGAGGTCACACAACCTGCGAGCTTTTGCATCTCCTTGAGGGTCTATGGCAGACTCATCCTCTCTGTTCCTTTGACCTTCTCTGGGTTGGCCTCGATTCCCCTATGCGACACCAGAAAGACCAGCAGCTTGCCGGAGGGGACGCCAAACACACAATTCTCCGGATTGAGCCGTAGATCTACCTTGCGTAGACTGGCAAACGTTTCCTCCAGGTCTTCAATAAGGGTCCTTGCCTCCCGAGACTTCACAAATATATCGTCAACGTAGGCCTCGACGTTCCTCCTGAGCTACTGACCCAGAGCGATGTGCATCAGCCACTGGAAAGTTGCTCTGGCGTTACGTAGTCCGAACGGCATGCAGGTGTAGCAATACACCCCACATGGGGTCAGGAAGGCTGTCTTCTCAACATCCTGCACCGCCATCTTGATTTGGTGGTAGCCCGAGAAGGCGTCCAGAAAGCACAGCAGGTCGCATTCAGCGGTGGAGTCGACGATCTGATTAATGCGCGGAAGCGGGAAGGGGTCTTGAGGGCAAGCCTTGTGAGGTTGGTGAAGTCAACGCACATGCGCTCCTTCCCGCCCTTCTTGGGGACGACAACCAGATTCCCCAACCATTTCGGGTACCGCACCTCCCGAATGACACCAGCTTCTTGTAGTTTGCGAGTCTCCTAGACGATGAACGTCTGCTTCTCCGTGGACTACCGCCGCGCCCTTTGCTTCACCAGGCGCACGTTAGAGCATACCCCCAGGTGATGCTTGATTACCCCCCTCGGGATCTAGACCAGATCCTTAGGCTCCCATGCGAACACATCCTTGTTCCTGTGCAAGAAGCTGACCAACGCCTCCTCTTGATCTAGAGGGAGACTGGCACCTATGGTGAAGGTGGCACCTGATGACCCGTCTTCATCAACCGGCACCTGCTTCGTTTCGGCGCAATCTTGGGAGAATAGTTGTTTCTTCCTCGCTGGCGCGGCCCCCGGGGCCTCTGGGCTCCTTCCTCACTTGGTCACGCAGCCGCCGCGGCCCTGAAGGCGAGTTTGAGGACTAGCAACGCTTCCTTGGTATCTCCTGCTACAGTGAGGACGCTGCTGCTTCTTGGCATCTTCATGAGATTGTAGGCAGGGTGAGTTGCTGCCATGAACTGGGCCAAGGCTGGGTACCCAAGGATGCCATTATACGGGAGGCCGATGCGGGCGATGTCGAAGTCGATAAGCTCGGTGCGGTAGTTGTTGCGGGTGCCGAAGGTGACCGGGAGGCGGATCTGCCCCAGGGGGCAGGTGGAGCCGTCGACGACCCCAGAGAAGGGTTTGGTGGGGTGGAGCCATCCATGAGGCACATGAAGCAAGCCGAATGCCTCCACAGAGAGCACATTGAGGCCGGCTCCACCGTCGAGGAGGGTCTTGGTGACCGCCACATTGCAGGTGGTGGGGGTGCAGAGCATCGGGAGTGCGCTGGCGCCAGCGATGGTCGCGGGGTGGTCCTTTGAGTCAAAGGTGAGGTCTGTCTTGGGTGCCGCCCAGCCCGGGGGAGCCCCCTGTTGCACGCGGGCGGCTCCCACCTGGCGAAAGAACTACTTGATGTGGCGGTCCGAGGATGGCGCCTGCGAACCACTGATGAGGGCCGCGACAACGTGGGGAACCGGTGCCACGAAGTGCGCAACGAAGAGGTCGTGCAGTTCTTCCCAGGAGGCCACAGAAGATCCTGGTAGGTTGAGCACCCAGGCGCACGGCACGCCTGCAAGGGCCATAGGAAGCCAGTTGGCCATGGCCTTGTCGTCGCCGGCGGCCGCCAACACAACCTCTTCATACGCCTGGAGAAAACCTGCCGGGTCTGCCGCGCCGTCGTATCGGGGCGGCAGCTCCGACCTGAACTTGGGTGGCCACTGCACCCGCCGCAGGGTGGGGGTGAAAGCTCGGAGGCCCTCGGCTCCTCCGAAGGCGCGCGTTGATCCGGTCGATGGAGGAGCATCCGCCATGAGAGCCGGCAGCGGAGCGCAGCGGACAGAGCGGCGGATCTTCAACGCACCCCTACCTGGCACGCCAAATGTCAAATTTTGGGTTCTGCAGACCCTTGAGAGGTTTAAACTCTGGGGTGCGTGCGAAGAACTCAACCTCCCCAGTCTGCCTACTCGCCAATCTCATGGCCTAGTGATACGTCTCCAATGTATCTATATTATCAATCTTGGATATTTAATAATCATTTTATAGTCATTTTATATCATCTTTTGGTACTAACCTATTAGCATAGTGCCAAGTGCCAGTTGTTGTTTTTTGCATGTTTTTTACATCGCAGAAAATCAATACCAAACGGAGTCCAAATGCCACGAAACTTTAGGGAGACTTTTTATGGACATGGAGACACCTAATGGACCAAGGTTGCGCTTGGGGGTGCTCCGAGGAGAGCACAACCCACCAGGGCGCGCCAGGAGGCCCAGGCGCGCCCTGGTGGGTTGTGCCCACCTCGGGTGCCCCCGGACCGCCTCTTTGCTCTATAAATACCCCAATATTCCCAAAACCCTAGGGGAGTCAACGAAATAATGACCAGCCGCCGCAGAGTCCAGAACCACCAGATCCAATCTAAACACCATCTTGGATGGGGTTCACCACCTCCATTGGTGCCTCTCCGGTGATGCATGAGTAGTTCTTTGTAGACCTTCGGGTCTGTAGTTAGTAGCTAGATGGCTTCCTCTCTGTCGCTGAATTCTCAATATAATGGTCTCTTGGAGATCCATATGATGTAACTCTTTTTGCGGTGTGTTTGTGGGGATCTGATGAACTTTGAGTTTATGATCAGTTATATCTTTTTATATCCATGAAAGTATTTGAGTTTCTTTGATCTCTTTTATGCATTATCTCTTATAGTCTTGTATTTCTTCTTCGATATTTGGGTTTTGTTTGGCCAACTTTATCTATTTATCTTGCAATGGGAAGATGTGCTTTGTAGTGGGTTCGATCTTACGGTGCTTGATCCCAGTGATAAAAGGGGAGCCGACACGTATGTCTCGTTGCTACTAAGGAGAATACGATGGGGTCTATCTCTACATAGATAGATCTTGTCTACATCATGTCATCGTTCTTATTGCATTACTCCGTTTCTCCATGAACTTAATACACTAGATACATGCTGGATAGCGGCCGATGTGTTGAGTAATAGTAGTAGATGCAGGCAGGAGTCGGTCTACTAATCTTGGACGCGATGCCTATATAATGATCATTGCCTGGATATCATCATGATTTTTTGAAGTTCTATCAATTGCCCAATAGTAATTTCTTCACCCACCATTTGCTATTTTTCTCGAGAGAAGCCACTAGTGAAACCTACGGGCCCCGAGTCTCTTTCTCGTATATTTGCCTTTGCGATCTACTTTTATTTGCCATTTATTTTCAGATCTATTAAACCAAAAATACAAAAATACTTTGCTGCACTTTACTTTATTTGGTGTTCGATCTATCAATATTTACAACTCCCTCACATCCGTTTGCCAATTTCTGGCACTGTTACCCGAAAGGGATTGACAACCCCTTTAACACGTCGGGTTGCGGGTGGTTGTTATTTGTGTGCAGGGGCTGTTTACGACGTGTTGCTTGGTTCTCCTACTGGTTCGATAACCTTGATTTCATCACCGAGGGAGATATCTATCGTCGCTGTGCTACATCATCCCTTCCTCTTTGGGGAAATTCCGACATAGTCCTAGCCGACATCAAAAGGAATTTCTTGCGCCGTTGCCAGGGAGGATCTTCAACATATACCAGGTTCCTAATCACAAATCTCATCTCCTCGCAATTTACATTATTTGCCATTTGCCTCTCATTTTCCTCTCCCCCACTTCACAAAAAAAATTCATTTTATTCTCCCCTCCTTTTCTTCGTTCGCCGTTCTCTTGCTTTCTAGTCTTGATGGCTAGCGTTCCTATTCCTCCTTTGTCACCATATTTGAAGTTCTTTACTTCAAACAAAAACAAGGAGAAAATTTGAAAGATGCTTGGTATAGGCTTATGGAATCTTATCGCATTTGCAATTTAAAGGAGGACACTAAGATCTTGCTTCGTAATTTTTACATAGGATTGGCTTTGCATCATAGACAACTCCTAGACTTTGCTGCTAAAGGGAATTTTATTGAGCTTGATGCCAATGCTTCCTATGAAATTTTATAAGGAATTTTGAGAGTTCCACCTCAAAAGAAGGGGTTTTCTTTCATCCCTGAGGGAGTTCAAATGTTGTACAAAGTTGGTGATTTACATAAACATATGGTTGAAATACAGAAATATAATGAACCCCACAAACACCTCAATGGTTGTATCAATCGCATGAATACCTTGATTACTCTTTGCAACAAGCGATTGGATATTTTGGATCTAAAGATGGTTTCTTTTCCGGAGGATTTGGGGAAGCATAAAGAGCCTCCCAGGTTTGAGAAAACCCTTACAAAAGTTGCCAAAACTTCGGAAGACAAAACTTAGATCCTAGCTTTATGCCTAGCTAAGGGCATAAAACTATAGCGCTTGTTGGGAGGCAACCTAATGAATAAAATTTATTTTTGCTTTTTTGCTTCCTGTTTTTTAGTGTTAGCACAATTGTGCTACTGTTATGATTGTGTTTTTTTGTTTTAATTAGTATTTGTTCCAAGTAAAGCCTTTAGGATCTTCTTGGGTGATAGTTATTTGATCTTGCCGAAAAAACAGAAACTTTTGCGCTCGTGAAAATAATTCTCAATTTTAACCAGAGAGAGATAAAATACCCATTCCTTTTGCAGTAGGTCAATATACAAATTGCTCAGGTCGTCCTAATTGTTCAGAATTTTTGGAGTTACAGAAGTAATCGAAACGTCCAAATTACTACAGACTGTTTTGTTTTGGTAGATTCTGTTTTCTTTGCGTTATGTGCTTATTTTGATGGCTCTATGGTTTTCTTTGATGAGTTTTTGCCATAGAAAAGCTGGAATACAGTAGATATAATGCAAGAACAAAATATGAAGAAAAAATTTATATAGTACTTATAGTAGTGATTTATTTTCTTATACTAACGGATCTGACGAAGGTTTTGTTGAGTTTTGTGTGATTGAAGTTCTCAAGTTTTGGGTTATCTTACGATGGATGAAGGAATAAGGAGTAAGAAGAGCCTAAGTATGGGGATGCCCCTGCATCCCCCGCTATTATCCAAAAGAGAGGAAGCAACTAAGCTTGGGGATGCCTGCGGGTGGCATCCCCTCTTTCTTCTAACAACCATCGGTATTTTACTTGAAGCTATATTTTTATTCGTCACATACTATGTGTTTTGCTTGGAGCGTCTTGCATGATATGAGTCTTTGCTTGTTTCATTTTTTGTTCTAAGTCTTGATTCCTTGCTGGACACACCTATTTGAGAGAGCCAAAATTATGTCATGACTTGTTAGAATTGCTCTCTATGCCTCACTTAAATTTTTTTATGAGCTATGGACTTGCTCTGGTGCTTCACTTATATCTTTTTGAGCACGTTGTGCTTTAGTATTTTTGAAGAAATGCTCTCTTGCCTCACTTAGATTTATTGGATAGTTAGTAAAATTTCCAAGAAAGTCTCTCTTGCTTCGCTTAAATTAATTTGAGGGAAAGAAAAAAATTATGCTCATGATCTTCATTTATACTTGTTTGAGCTTGTCAAAAGCAACATATGAAAATAAGTTTGAAAGTGATAGATATCCAAGAATGATATAATAAAAAAATTCAAGAAGATCATTAGACAAAATAAACTTGATTCTTAGTAATAGTTTTGAGATATGATGATGTGATATGTGAGTTATGTTGATGAGTAATTATGCTTTAGTAAGAATATTCGTGTTAAGGTTTGTGATTCCCTATGCAAGCACGAAAGTCAATAATTATGCAATGAAATTATATCCTACTTGTGGTGCATTATTTGGTGTTAATTATGCTTAATGCTCGGTTATGAGATTATCCATTTCTTGGTTGGTCGCTTTTCAATCTTTTGCTAGCCTTCATTTTGCACTAAGTATGATCGCTACTTGTGCATCCAAAAACCTTTAAACCAGTTTTGCCACATGAGTCCACTATATCTACCTATATGCAGTATTCTTTTGCCGTTCTAAGCAAATTTGTATGTGCCATCTCTAATTTTCAAAATAAACTTCTCTTTTATGTGTTTGTTTGGCTCGCGGGGCGGTGAGGGGTGGCTAATTTTTTCCATGCTAGATGTGTTATTCTCACGATGAGTGTTTATTCACTTGTCATTGCACGAGAGTAAGGCAAAGGTATTAGGGATGCCTAGTCCTGAAATGAAAAATGAATTTACTTTATGTTGTCAAATAATAAATTCCTTGGAAAGTGTTGGTATGGAGGGCAACCGTGGATCCGGCTAGCCATGGAAAGTGAAAGTATGGTTGAAAAAGGAATAAACTTTATTTTCTATTTGAGAACCGCCTATGATATATCTAGCATGGAAAGTGTTGGGAACTCTAAGTCATTTTCATTGCTGGGATGGATGCACCTCCCAAAATGTTTTTATCTCTAAATTTTTCGCTTTGAGCTCTGGCACCTCTACAAATCCCTACTTCCCTCTGCGAAGGGCCTTTCTTTTACTTTATGCAATTTTTATTTTTGAATCTGAGTCTCCATCTTCTCTTATAAAAGCACCAACTAGGAGGCAATATGATCGTACTTGAGTATCGGGTGTAGTTAATATGCGAGTGTGTTTCATGAATGGATCAATGGTTGAGCATGATGGGCTAGGGATAACTTATTTTAGCATTGATATTTTGAATGACATGGTTGCTTGTTGATATGCTTGAGTATTTAAATTATCATGTCAAAACTAGACTATTGCTTTGAACAATATAAAATACCAAATGTCCATGTTGTAAAGGAAAAATATGATATGACATGATAGGCAGCATTCCACATCAAAAATTCTGTTTTTATCACTTACCTACTCGAGGACGAGTAGGAGTTAAGCTTGGGGATGCTAATCATCTTATAGTCATTTTATAGTATTAACCTATTGACATAGTGCCATGTGCCAGTTGCTATTTTTTGCATGTTTTTTACATCATAGAAAATCAATACCAAACGGAGTCCAAATGCCACAAAACTTTACGGAGATTTTTTTATGGACCAGAAGACACCTATGGGCCAAGGCTGCGCCTGGGGGGTGCTCCAAGGAGAGCACAACCCACCAGGGCACGCCAGGAGGCCCAGGCGCGCCCTGGTGGGTTGTGCCCACCTCGGGTGCCCCCCGGACCGCCTCTTTGCTCTATAAATACCCCAATATTCCCAAAACCCTAGGGGGGTTGACGAAATATCGATCCAGCCACCGCAGAGTACAGAACCACCACATCCAATCTAGACACCATCTTGGATGGGGTTCACCACCTCCATTGGTGCCTCTCCGATGATGCGTGAGTAGTTATTTGTAGACCCTCGGGTCCGTAGTTAGTAGCTAGATGGCTTCCTCTCTCTCACTGAATTCTCAATAAAATGGTCTCTTGGAGATGCATATGATGTAACTCTTTTTGCGATGTGTTTGTTGGGATCTGATGAACTTTGAGTTTATGATCAGTTATATCTTTTTATATCCATGAAAGTATTTTAGTTTCTTTGATCTCTTTTATGCATGATCTCTTATAGTCTCGTATTTCTTCTCCGGTATTTGGGTTTTGTTTGGCCAACTTGATCTATTTATCTTGCAATGGGAAGAGGTGCTTTGTAGTGGGTTCGATCTTATGGTGCTTGATCCCGATGACAGAAGGGGAACCGACACGTATGTATCGTTGCTACTAAGGATAAAACGATGGGGTCTATCTCTACATAGATAGATCTTGTCTAAATCATGTCATCGTTCTTATTGCATTACTCCATTTCTCCATGAACTTAATACATTAGATGCATGCTGGATAGCGGTCGATGTGTGGAGTAATAGTAGTAGATGCAGGTAGGAGTCGGTCTACTAATCTTGGACGTGATGCATATACAATGATCATTGACTGGATATCGTCAGGATTATTTGAAGTTCTATCAATTGCCCAATAGTAATTTTTTCACCCACCATTTTCTATTTTTCTCGAGAGAAGCCACTAGTGAAACCTACAGCCCTCGGGTCTCTTTCTCCTATATTTGCCTTTGCGGTGTACTTTTACTTGCCATTTATTTTTAGATCTATTAAACCAAAAATACAAAAATACTTTGGTGCACTTTATTTTATTTGGCATTCGATCTATCAATATTTATAACTCTCTCACATCCGTTTGCCAATTTCTGGCGCCGTTACCCGAAAGGGATTGACAACCCCTTTAACACATCGGGTTGCGAGTGGTTGTTATTTGTGTGCAGGGGTTGTTTACGTTGTGTTGCTTGGTTCTCCTACTGGTTCGATAACCTTGGTTTCATCACTAAGGGAAATACCTACTGTCGATGTGCTGCATCATCCCTTCCTCTTTGGGGAAATACCGACGTAGTCCTAGCTGACATCACCTAGCTCGACGAACTCAAAGGAAAGGGGACAAGGCAGTTTACCCAGGTTCGGGCCAGCTTGCGCTGTAAAACTCTACTCCTGCTTTGTGGTGGATTGGCCTCGTGGGGCTGAGGATGAACTAGTATAGTGGGAGAACAACCTCTGGAGGAGGAGTGTTCTTGAGGTCAAGTGAGCTAGTGAGCTGGTCTGGGTGGATAATGGATCCCCCTATGGTGGTGTCTAGGTCCTATTTGTAGTGGCCTAGGTCCTCTTACCAAATGAAGGAGGGAAGGGATCCCACAACAGACAAATTCGAAAGGAGACAACTAGTACATGCTGTTGGGGAACGCGGTATTTAAAAAAAATCCTACGATCACGCAAGATCTATCTAGGAGATGCATAGCAACGAGATGGGAGAGTGTGTCCACGTACCATCATAGACCGAAAGCGAAAACGTTTAGTAACACAGTTGATGTAGTCGAACGTCTTCGCGATCCAACGGATCCTAGCACCGAACGTACGGCACCTCAGTGTTCAGCACACGTTCAGCACGATGACGTCCCTCGATCTCTTGATCTAGTTGAGGACGAGGGAGAGTTTCGTCAACACGACGGTGTGTTGACGGTGATGATGAAGTTACCGGCGCAGGGCTTCGCCTAAGCACTACGACAATATGACCGAGGTGTGTAACTATGGAGGGGGCACCACACACGGCTAAGAGAAGACTTGGTGTGTCTTTGGGGTGCTCCCCTCCCACGTATATAAAGGAGGGGGGAAGAGGAGGCAGGCCCAAGTGGGCGCGCCAAAGGAGGGAGTCCTACTTGGACTCCCGATCCAAGTAGGATTCTCCCACCCTTTCCTATTCCAACTAGGAGAAGGAGGGAAGGAGGAAGAGGGAAGAAGGAAAGAGGGGGGGGCGCCGCCCCTCCTAGTCCAATTCGGACCAGGCATGGGGGGCGCGGCCACCCCTTGAGGCCCTTCTCTCCTTTCCAATAAAGCCAATTAAGGCCCACTACTTCCCCCGGGGATTCCGGTAACCTCCCGGTACTCCAGAAAAATACCCGAAACACTTCAGAACCATTCCGGTGTCCGAATATAACCTTGAAATATATCAATCTTTACCTCTCGACCATTTCGAGACTCATCGTCATGTCTGTGATCTCATTCGGGACTCCGACCAAACTTCAGTCATCAAATCACATAACTCATAGTACAAATCATCATTGAACGTTAAGCGTGCAGACCCTACAGGTTCGAGAACTATGTAGACATGACCGAGACACATCTCCGGTCAATAACCAATAGCGGAACCTGGATGCTCATATTGGCTGCTACATATTCTTTGAAGATC
The DNA here is from genome assembly GCF_056163025.1 of Triticum urartu. Classification (NCBI taxonomy): domain Eukaryota; kingdom Viridiplantae; phylum Streptophyta; class Magnoliopsida; order Poales; family Poaceae; genus Triticum; species Triticum urartu. The sequence goes on from NC_141877.1 coordinate 301,081,403, forward strand.
TTTATCGGTCAAACTGCATAACGACATACGTTGTTCCCTTTGTCATCGGTATGTTACTTTCCCGAGATTCGATCATCGGTATCATCATACCTAGTTCAATCTCGTCATCGGCAAGTCTCTCTACTTGTTCCCTAATGCATCATCCCATAACTAACTCATTAGTCACATTTCTTGCGAGGCTCATAGTGATGTGCCTTACTGAGAGGGCCCAGAAATACCTCTCTGATACACGAGTGACAAATCCTAATCTCTATCTATGCCAACTCAACAAACATCATTGGAGACACATATGGATCATCTTTATAAACACCCAGTTACATTGTGACGTTTGATAGCACACAAGGTGTTCCTCTGGTATTCGGGAGTTGCATAATCTCATAGTGAGAGGAACATGTATAAGTCATGAAGAAAGCAATAGCAATAAAACTAAATGATTATTATGCTAAGCTAACAGATGGGTCTTGTCCATCACATCATTCTCTAATGAGGTGATCTCGTTCATCAAATGACAACACATGTCTATGGTTAGGAAACTTAACCATCTTTGATTAACGAGCTAGTCTAGTAGAGGCATACTAGGGACACTCTGTTTGTCTATGTATTCACACATGTAGTAAGTTTCCGGTTAATACAATTCTAGCATGAATAATAAACATTTATCATGATATAAGGAAATATAAATAACAACTTTTTTATTGCCTCTAGGGCATATTTCCTTTTGTCTCCCACTTGCACTAGAGTCAATAATCTAGATTACATAGTAATGATTCTAACGCCCATGGAGTCTTGGTGCTGATCATGTTTTGCTCGTGAGAGAGCCTTAGTCAACGGGCCTGCAACATTCAGATCCGTATGTATCTTGCAAATCTCTATGTCCCCCTCCTTGACTTGATCGCGGATGGAATTGAAGCATCTCTTGATGTGTTTCTTTCTCTTGTGAAATTTAGATTCCTTCGCCAAGGCAATTGCTCCAGTATTGTCACAAAAGATTTTCATTGGACCCGACGCACTAGGTAATAAACCTAGATAGGATATGAAATCCTTCATCCAGACTCCTTCATTTGCTGCTTCTGAAGCAGCTATGTACTCCGCTTCACACGTAGATCCCGCCATGATGCTCTGCTTGGAACTGCACCAACTGACAACTCCATCATTCAATATAAATACATATCCGGTTTGTGACTAAGAGTCATCCAGATCAGTGTCAAAGCTTGCATTGACGTAACCATTTATGACGAGCTCTTTGTCACCTCCATAAACGAGAAACATATCCTTAGTTTGACAAGTGGCAACATACCCAATATGACAGATGCAAATCTCACCAAATTGTTTGTAAGTGGTTCACACGGGTCATCCAAAAGAACCGTTTGTGTTCAAGAGATGCACAAATCATGCTCTCACTTTGCATACGGGTGTTCTATCTAAAACGTTTGCGATCAAGAGCCATTAAAACCTATAGCCATTAAAACCAAGACACGTGGCGTCACATGAATGGTTAACATAACGCAGATGGTTTGAATTATACAAACATTAGAGATATAAAAATGGCGGCTATTTTTTCAAAATGCCTTTGTTGGCTGTTATTCGAGTACACCTTCTCTCAAAATGGACATGAAAAATACCACAACATGTCGGGTGCCATTCCATTATAGCATGCCAAGTTTCATGAATTTTAGACGAGTTTTGGATTTACTAGAATTTAAAAACAAAGTATCTCAACGTTTTGCCGACCGAGTGACGGTGGCAGGTTGTTTGACATTCATTCCCATTTCTTGCACAGGACCTAGGCATGCACCCAAGGACAAAGATTTGATTTTTCAACCAATTTATATGCAATTGAGCATGTTCATGTAGTTCAAATTTGAATTATGCACATGAATGCATTGAAAACTCACTTAATGCATAAAAAGTCCAAATGAACCCCGGAAAATCACAAAAAATAACACAACAGTCCTATTGTTCTATGTTGACATGAGAACTTTTTTGAAAGCAATAAGAGGCAATGGATATCGTTTCATCCCCAAAGGTGGGGTTTCCCTACCGAAACCATCATGCTTGTTGTGAGAAGCTCTGGTTTGTGAGAAGCATATACCCAAACCTGCCCCAAATTGTCGGTGCGGAACGACACCTATGGGATCACAGGAATCCCTACTATGGTTGCCGGGGTGCAGGGTTGCGAGGAGAGTAGGGCTAGTAGACAGCACAAGGATCGTTTACCCAGGTTCGGGCCACGAGGATGTGTAAAACCCTAGTCCTGCTTTGGTGGGTGTATTTCTGAGAGTTCTTTTGCTCTCGAACTAGCCGTGGTCAGCGTGTGGTTCGAAAGAGCCGAATCCCTCTCCTCGTCGCCTCGGGCCTCCTTTTATAGGAAAAAGGGGTTGCCACAGTGGCACACAGGAGGTGGAAAGGTCTACAGTGGCACGAGGTTATCCCTCGTATTACAGGACAAGATGCATTTAATGCATCGCTTAGGTGTCCTCCTGCTTTATCGGGGACGGGGCGAGGCCCGTCCCGTCCATCGCCGCTCCTCCTCGCTTCGACACGCGCCTCGGCCAGGGATGCGTGTGGTGCCATGTAGGCAAGCAGGCAGCTGAGTTGGCGTGGTGGTGGAGCCTTCACGAAGATCTGCATGCCGCCACGCAGGCGCTTGATGAGTTGGCCTGGGAGCTGCATGTTGCCACGCAGGTGCCCGCCCAGCTGGTTGGGTTGGCAGCTGCATGTGAACGGCGGTGGAAGCTTGGTTGACGTGGGCTTGGCGGTGGCCTTGCCGGCGTCTTTGGTGAGGGCCTTGCTGGGTGGCCCAGCAAGGGTCTCGCCATGGCGTGTTGTCGTCCCTGGCAAGGATCTTGCCGAGGGTCTGGTGGCCTTCCTTGGCAGGGATCTTGCCGAGAATCGTCGTCTTCTAATCTGATCTTCAATATGTCTTCACAAAGATCTACATGCCACCACAGGGGTGCCTTCCCGAGCTCTGTTGGGGCGGGGCGAGCTGTCCCGGCAAGAGTCTTGCCGGGGCCGCTGAGGCCACCCGGCAAGGGTCTTACTGGGGGAACTTGCTTCGTCCCTCTGCTCTTTGTGGTCTTGGCCTTGGCATTGCTTTGATTGTCTTGGGCTTTGATCTTACCTTGGCTCACCCACCTCGTTCTGCTTGGTGTCACCGTGGGCGCGGCTCTGACTGCCCATGCACAGGAAAAAGGGGTACAAAGATGCGCCCCTATTTTTGTACACCGACAGGAGCCCCCGGGCCTGGGCCACACATAAGAGCAACATGTTGTTGGGCTAGGCCCAAAACAGTGCGCGGGCAGGTGGAGCGGTTTTTACTGTGGTAAGATTCTTCGCGCGCTCCGCCTCCCACGACCCGCGCGCGTGGCGCGGCATGGAGAGGTGTGCATGACGTGGGCGGTATGCGTGGGACGGTTTCCCCACGCATGCGTCACGTTGCAGTAAATGGGCAGCACGCCCCGCGGCTTCCCCATAAAAAGGGATAACCGCGGGCGCACTGTTCCTTTTACCCTCCACGCAACCCCAATCTTGGAAACCTCTGTCTGCCTTCCTCTTCTTCCTTAAGCTTCGTCCCCGCTCGCCGTCGTTGCACTTCCGCCGCCCTCTGTCCTGCCCTCCTTCCCCAGTTGACATGGCGCCAAAATTCACCAAGGGCAAGGGAGTGGCCAAGGACGCCGGAGCCGCGGAGCCACCGGAGAGTGCGCTGGCGGTGCAGCGGACGCAGTCCGCCTTCTTCCCCTCGACGGTCGACGTGTTCGAGCTTTGGGCCTCCTTCAGGCCCCTATGGGGAGTGAAAACAGGGGGGAGAGAATTCGGGGCATCCGGCCACGCGCGTCATCCCCGCCAACTGCGCCGAGGCTGCCCCAAATCGGTACCCTTTCTTTGTTGATTATTTTTCTTGCGGGCTCTGTCCTCCCTTCTCCGATTTCTTTAGCGACATCATGCACACCTTCGGCTTCCACCTCCTGGATTTTACTCCGAATGCGGTGGCGTGCATGGCCCTTTTAGCGCACCTTTGCGAAGGCTTTGCCGGGGTGCACCCCAACACAGCGCTCTTCCGCCATTACTTCTTCCCTCGGATCCAAACGGGAGGTGCCATCTCGGGGTGCATCGCCTGGATCCCAAAATCCAAGGGAGCGTACCTGGACGGCGCCATGAAGGAGGGGTGGGAAGAATGGCGGGGCCGGTGGTGCTAGATCGAAGAGAAGGACCCGCCGGCGTTCTGCAAAGTTCGCCGGGCGCCGCTGGTTCGCGGAAGCGATTGGAGCGACATCGACACCGACGATGGAAAGCTCATGGTCGCCACCACCAGGATTCTCCGGCTTACCCAGGCCGGGCTCACCCTTGAGATGATCGGGGCAGACTTCATCCGTTGCTGGATCGCTCCTCTGCAAAACAAGGGGAGGCCAGCCTGGTTCTTCACGAACCCCACCGACATCATGCGGCTCCGCCCTGTCCTCGACCACAACTTCACAGTGATGGCGCACGCCCATTTCTGCCAGCGGATCTTCCAGCTCGACATGGGCCGCGATGGCGAGGTTGAGCGGACCGACAAGGTTGCGAGGGCCGTCGCGAAGGTCGGCAAGGTCCTCAAGGGGCCTCTGTTCAAGCTGTCGACGGGGGTGGTCCCGTTGTGCAACAACTCGCGTCGGTCCGAGATCATCGCCATGATGCCGGACTGCAACGCGCACGGCCCCGTCCCGAGCTGGAAGGAGCCGGAGGACGCTGAAGTGCAGCAGTTCTTCGACACCCTGCACGAGGCATATGTCAACACCGACACCGAGCGGCTGCTTGTCCAGGACACCTCCCAGGCGGAGCTGAACTACATTGCCACCAGGGCGAGGGAGGCGCAACTTGCCAAGGAGGCCATCAACGCCTGCGGAGTGGAGGACAAGGCCGCGACGGCCAGGGAGGAGGAGGAGCTCGCCCGCTGGGCGCTGGCCGCCGGGGGAGCCAGCAGCGCTGACACCGATGCTCCTTTGGTTGAAGATGTGACCGACGGGTCATCGTCGGAGGAGGCCGAGACCGCAGAGCCGACGCCACCTACGGGGAGGGGGCGAGTCCTGCGGCTTGCCAGTTCCGGCGAGCCGGTCCGGCCAGGCAGGGCTGCGCGGTCACATCTGACCTTGGAGGAGCCCGGGCGCCATACGAGGGCCACGGCGGCAAAGAAGCTGGCGAAGGCCGCGGTGAAGAAGAAGACAGCCGCCCCTTCTTCGTTTGCGCGTGCCTAGACACCACCTCCTTCTCCTCCTCCGACGAATGTTGATATGGAGGTTACTTTTGATTATGGACCCCTCAGCCCGAGGAGGAAGAGGAAGACAGTAGAGGAGGAGGCGGACGACGAGTAAGTATCTAGTTCCTTTTCGTTATCTCTGCCTCCTCAATCTGCCTTGCTTGTCTTGACTTGTTTTCATCTTTGCAAGGACGGGGAGACGCTAGCCCAGAGAGATAAGAGGGCCAAGGTCTCGGCGGGTGGCCAGCCCCCAGCTGGTACTTCGGGGGCGCCATTGGTGGTGTTGAGCAGCCCGGACAGCAGCCCCCGGCAGAGCACCCAGCGTAAGTTCATCACTCTTCTCCCATCGACATGTGTCAGGGGCACGACACCTTGGTGCTGACCTTGTCGGGTACGCAGGAGGAGAGTAGCAGCAGGAGGAGCCACAGAGGGCTACTCCCAACACGCCGCCCCCATCGACCACGCCGCCCCGGGGGGGGCGTCCCCGGCAAGGGCGCCAGGCACCGGGCCCACGCACATGGAGGAGGAGGAGAACTTGGGCGCCGGCGGCTTTGCCTCGACGCCATATGTTGGCGGGGAGGGGGATTCCGTTTCCCAGCCGGGTACTGGCATGGGTAAGTCGTTTGTCATTCGTCCCTGCTTCCCCCCTTTTTGGCTCCTGGTCCTGGCCTTGCCTCACCCCCTTCTTCAGTGCCCAGATTCCTCCTTGGTGAACCCATAGGACGTGGACGCCGTCATTGAGGGCGTCGCCAAGGCCGCCGGGGCGGACGCCAAGAGGATCGCCGCCGAGGAGGCCGCCAAAGACGCTGCCGAGGACGCCGCTGAGGGGCCCACCAGGGAGGCCGGCAAGGCTGCCGCTGAGGAGGCCGGCAAGGGGCCTGCCGGGGAAGCCGGCGGGACCGTTGCCGAGGAGGAGGAGAAGGCTGGTGACCAGCCTTCCTCCTCTGCTGCTTCCGGCTCCGGCAAGTACCTGAGGGTGAGTGAAGATTTGTTCGTCCACCTTCCAGGCGCGTCGAGCACCAGGACACCCGTTGAGGGAGAGGTGTTCAACGACGAGGTGCTTGCCGCTCCCGGGTTTGAAGTCGTCGACGAGCCGATCGCTTGCAGCGACGACTCGCAGGAAGAGTGGCTCCTCCATGCCATGGGCGCCAGCTTCTGGAAGCTTCAGGCGCTCCACCGCGCCCGCCTAGACAAGGCTAAGTCTAGGATGGCGGTGGTGGAGAAGGCGGAGGCGGACCTCCAGAAGCGCGTTGCCGAGGCGCAGGACTGGTTCTGCGAGGCCCACAAGGAGCTCAAGGCGGCCCAGGGTGAGCAGGCGAAGCGTGACGTGGAGCTCACCATGAAGCTCGCCGACGTCGAGAAAGCTGAGGAGGCGGCGAAGAACTTGGCCGAGGCCGCTGAAGCCGCTCGGACCCAGCGCGAGGCGGCCCTAAACTCCCAGGAGCAGGACCTCGCTGTGCGTGAGGAGAAACTTGCCGCCATGCTTCGCGGCAAGGATGCAGAGGTGGAGAAGCTTGTCTTGCAGCGCACCAGTGAGCTGGAGCAGAGGCACAAGGAGGCACTCAATGCCCAGGCCCAGGTTCACGCCGGCAAGGTGGAGTAGCTGGAGGCAGAGCGCGACAGGCTGAAGGAGCAGGCCCTAAAGCTGTCCCAGGAGCAGGACACGCTCAACAGTGCCCTGACAGAGGCGCAGGGCGCGGTCGTCAGCAAGGCTGGGGAGCTCTCCGAGGCCAACAACTCCATCAAAGACCTCAAGCTGAAGCTGGAGGGTATCGAGAAGGGGTTGTCGGAGGCCACAACCCGAGAGGGGACCCTGGCCAAGGAGCTGGAGGCCGAGAAGCTGTTGCGGAAGAACAAGGGCCTCAACTTCGCGAACCACGTGGAGGGCGAGAACCGTTGGCTCTATCGCCTTGCCACCATTGCCAACCAGGCCGCCTCGCAGCTGGCCATCATGGGGATGCCGGACGTGAGGTATGTCCCGGAGCGGGGCGTGAGCGCCAATTGCAGCCTGACCATGTTCTTCGAGAAGGTCGTCGGCGCTCTGGAGCGGCTCCATGCCAACTGGGCGGCCTCGCTGGCCGATGAGTCCCGGAGGTTTTGCCAGGGTGCCATGACCAAGGCTCTCATCAAGGTGGCGCACTGGTACCCCGACCTCGACTTCGACGTCGTGCTGGGGAGCTTGCCGGAGGGAACCGACCTTGTGCCACTCAGGGAGCGCATCGAGCCCATCATTAGTCGAGTCGGCGGAATTCTGAGGGTGGAGGGCCAGCGCCGGGATTAGGCATCCCATTTTTTCATCGCCGTTGCAGGTTCACAACCAAGACAATTGCTATCTCTAGTTAGAACCGCAGCAACAATTTGATGTAACATAACTCTACAACACTTTTTAGTATCATGCATGTTATTTTCCTATTCAATTTTTCCTTGTATGTCCACCCTAAGTAACTAGGTAGGCTTGCCGGCGTGTAATTCCAGGGCGGTGTCATGGGGACGGATCCCCATTGGCCTGCCGGGTGTGCTTGCTACCGGGAAAACCACCTTACCGCCCTTAGCGCGGCTACCCGGACTGTCGAGTTTGACACGAGTCAGAGTCAGGAGCATTGCCAGGTGTGGAAGGCTAGCCCGCCACTCTTGATGTGGCAGCTTTGAGCCGTTGAGCGGACTCGAAGCAGAACAAAGGCGTTGCCAATCGCGGGGGGGGGGGGGGGGGGGCCTTGCATGCAGGTTTCCCATACATAGGCCAGATCTCCGAGGACGATAACCTTAAGTGTAAGAGGAAATAATCCAAGGCTCTGAATGACTTAGCTTTTCTGCCGCCGAGATGGCGTCATTCCTCCAGCCGCCTTCTTCTCAGGAACCGAAAGCGATGAAGAACCGCTAGGCTAACTACCAGACCAGATTCTCACAACTGCGCCCCCTACCTGGCGCGCCACGGATATCGGTGCGGAACGGCACCTATGGGATCACAAGAATCCCTACTACGGTTGCTGGGGCGCAGGGTTGCGAGGAGAGCAGGGCTAGTCGAGAGCACAAGGATCGTTTACCCAGGTTCGGGCCGCGAGGATGCGTAAAACCCTAGTCGTGCTTTGGTGGGTGTATTTCTGAGAGTTCTTGAGCTCTCGAACTAGTTGTGGTCAGCGTGTGGTTTGAAAGAGCCGAATCCCTCTCCTCATCGCATCGAGCCTCCTTTTATAGGAAAAAGGGGTTGCCATAGTGGCACACAGGAGGTGGAAAGGTCTACAGTGGCACGGGGTTATCCCTCGTATTACAGGACAAGATGCATTTAATGCATCGCTTAGGTTTCGTCTTGCTTTATCGGGGACGGGGGCAAGGCTCGTCCCGTCCGTCGCCGCTCCTCCTCGCTTCGACATGCGCCTCGGCCAGGGATGCGTGCAGTGCCATGTAGGCAGGTAGGCAGCTGAGTTGGCATGGTGGTGGAGCCTTCACGAAGATCTGCATGCCGCCACGCAGGCGCTTGATGAGTTGGCCTGGGAGCTGCATGTTGCCACGCAGGCGCCCGCCCAGCTAGTTGGGCTGGCAGCTGCATGTGAACGGCGGTGGAAGCTTGGTTGACGTGGGCTTGGCGGTGGCCTTGCCGGCGTCTTTGGCGAGGGCCTTGCCGGGTGGCCCGGCAAGGGTCTCGCTGTGGCGTGTTGTCGTCCCCGGCAAGAGGCAGGGATCTTGCCGAGAATCGTCTTCTTCTAATCTGATCTTGAATATGTCTTCACAAAGATCTACATGCCACCATAGGGGTTCCTTCCTGAGCCCTGGCCCCATGCTGATGATGGCACTAGGGGCCGTGGGCTCAAGGGTGGCCCGCTCTGTTGGTGTAGGGCGAGCTGTCCCGGCAAGAGTCTTGCCGAGGCCGCTGAGGCCACCCGGCAAGGGTCTTGCTGGGGGAACTTGCTTCGTCCCTCTACTCTTTGTGGTCTTGGCCTTGGCATTGCTTTGATTGTCTTGGGCTTCAATCTTACCTTGGCTCACCTCCCTCGTTCTTCTTGGTGTGGCCGTGGGCGCAGCTCTAACTGCCCGTGCACAGGAAAAAGGGGTACAAAGATGCGCCCCTATTTTTGTACACCGACACAAATGGGACAAAAAATTACCACGGCATGTTGATGCCATTCCATGAACGCATGCCAAGTTTCATGAATTTCAGATGAGTTTTGGATTTACTAGGATTTAAAAACAAAGTATCTCAACATTTTGCCGGCAATCTACATTGCCCTAATGTTTGAAATTCATTCCAATTTCTTGCATGGGACCTAAGCATGCACCCAAGGACACATATTTGGATTTTCAACCAATTTATATGCATTAGAGCAAGTGCACGTTGATCAAATTTGAATTATGCACATAAATGCATTGAAAACTCAATTGATGCATAAAAATGTCCAAACGAACCCCGAAAAATCCCAAAAATTGACACAACACTCCTGTTGTTCTATGTTGACATGAGAAAAATTTTGAAAGCAATAAGAGGAAATGGATATCATTTCGTCCCCAAAGGTGGGACGTTCCCTACCGAAATCATCACGCTCGTTGTGAGAAGCTCCGGTTTGTGAGAAGCATATCCCCAAACCTGCCCCAAATGGGACAAAAGATTTACTATGGCATGTTGATGCCGCTCCATGGTAGCATGTTGGATTTACTAGAATTTAAAAACCAGGTATCTCAATATTTGTGGCTGAGTGACCGTGCCCTGGTGTTTCACATTCATTCCCGTTTCTTGCATGGGACCTAAGCACGCACCCAAGGACACATATTTGATTTTTCTACCAATTTATATGCATTAGAGCATGTGCATGTAGTTCAAATTTGAATTATGCACATAAATGCATTGAAAACTCAATTAATGCATCAAAATGTCCAAATGAACCCCGAAAAATCCCAAAATCTACACAACACTCATGTTGTTCTATGTTAACACGAGAAAATATTTGAAAGCAATAAGAGGCAATGGATATCGTTTCGTCCCCAAAGGTGGGACGTTCCCTACTGAAACCACCCGGCTTGTTGTGAGAAGCTCTGGTTTGTGAGAAGCATATCCCCAAACCTGCCCCAAATGGGACAAAAAATTTACCACGGCATGTTGATGCTGCTCCATGATAGCACGCCAAGTTTCATGAATTTCAGATGAGTTTTGGATTTACTAGAATTTAAAAACAAGGTATCTCAATGTTTGCGGCCGAGTGACGGTGGCAGGGTGTTTGACATTCATTCCCTTTTCTTGCATGGGATCTAAGCATGCAACCAAGGACAAAGATTTGCTTTTGCAACCAATTTATATGCACTGGAGCATGTGTATGTAGTTTAAATATAAATTATGCACATAAATGCATTGAAAACTCAGTTAATGCATAAAAATGTCCAAACGAACCCTGAATAATTCCAATTCTTTTATGACACACATATAGCTGCATGTTCACTGCAGATAAAAGATCTAGCAATTCAAACACCGTCCATGGCCGTTGTGACCGCATTATGTAATTCAAATCGAGACGAAAAATCAAGTAGATCCCACATAGTTTATTATAACCAACCGTGTGAGATGGAGCACAAAATATCTTGGAGCACCATCAGAGTATAGTACGCATATGGCTTACGCGAGAAAGTGCGACTACTACAGTCCACAGCCTGCTCTGAATAAGGGACCGTGTCTGATGACACTTTGCGCACCAGTTTTTTGGCTGAAGCGATTCCAAATTTTCGGCTTCTGCGGAAATATCTACCTCCCCGCCCCTCCCCCTTACCAAAAGCCACATTTCCCCTGTTTCCACCTTCCATTCCAAGTTGAATCCTTCACTCCTTGCTTGTAGCGCCACCTCCTTGCCGGCGACCCTCCTTCACGCTGCTCGGCCTCACCTATCCAGGCAGGTAATCCACACCCGACCCCATCCTCCTCCTCCTCCTCCTTCCGCATCCCACATGCCCCGACTGCCGACGCAAGCGTGACACCTTCCACCCAAATCACAGACCCCTCCACCAAATAAGCGTCGGCCTAAGGCATGGTGCATGCAGTATAGCCAGGATCTCAAGGAGCATTTGGCAGCAGAGAAGCAAATCACGGCCGCACATGCAGATGAGGTCGCGATGGCTGCCAGTCGTGCCGACCCCCGGATCTTGGGGGAGCACCTATCCGTCAAGGCCACTATTGATGCCTCCTGCGCCGATGCCGCGATGCAGTTAGCTGCTTTAAATGATAGTTTGTGGCGTTTTCTCGAGGCCACCGTCGGTGCCTTCGACAAAGACTATGAGGTGTTTTCTCAGTGTGCATGTGCTTACCTCATCTCGAGAGCCAGCAGGTTGGTGCCTGGCGCGGCTCAGGCAACTCACCACTACAACAAGGGCACCCACGATGCGGAGGCCTCGCCCTCTTCCATGTCCAAGGAGCAATCATCATCGATATCTCCGACAATGACGAGTAGCTTGTCTTATTAGCTCACTATAAGGACCCATGTTCAGTTTGTTAGCTACTACCTTTCCTTAACAAATTCTAGTGAATTGTGCTATGTACTTTTACCATGCAATCTTCTGCTATAGTGTATATGTTCTATATGTTGTGCAATGTGGTGTTCAGTTAACTACTTGGTTCAATTCTGCAAATGTTATGTTCAATTCTTGAGGTGCAATATTTCCAAGTTGTTAAGCATGCTTCGTTTGGTTAGCTTTCTGATCTTCTATTAGGAGTATGTTATATTGTGCAATGTGGTGCTCAGTTAATGTTTGGTTCATTTGTTGTGGTGTTTAGTTAACTGCTTGGTTCAATTCTGCAATGCGATGTTCAATTGTTCTGGCTGCATTCTGTTATTGTATACCATGTGAGAAATAAACCGAATTTGGCTGTACTAAATACATGAGAAACAAATGCAATTGCTATATTTCCAAGTTGTTAAGCATGCTTGGTTTGGTTAACTGTCTGACCTTCTATTAGGAGCATGTTATATTGTGCAATGTGGTGCTCCGTTAACGTTTTATTCATTTGTTGTGGTGTTTAGTTAACGGCTTGGTTCAATTCTGCAATGCGATGTTCAATTGTTGTGGCTGCATTCTGTTATTGTATACCATGTGAGGAATAAATTGAATTTGGCTGCACTTAATACTTGAGAAACATATACAAGTGCTATATTTCCTAGTTCTTAATCATGCTTGGTTTGGATAAATAGGTTTTCCATGTGGCTTGAATTAATCTGATGAATCTGTAATGTGCTTATTTATCATCAACATATTTTACTGATAGCATGCGAACCCTTACTTAACCTGATGACTAACTACCTTATATGTGTTGCAGGGAAACAATGGGAGGCACTGAGGTTTACAAGATCGTACTAACTATTATACCTTGCCTTTTTTATTCCCTAGCCCCATTTCCAATATAGAGAAGATATTTATGCACATCCTTGTTTTTAGGCTTCACTAATGATTACCTCTCAAACCACCTATGTGGTCAGGAGGCGAGGAAAGTTTTCATACAACACCCACGGTTCAATATTGAAGTGTTCCTGAAGAGGTCGAAGGATGGACGTTCAATCATCCACATCCACTGGCCTAAAGTTGCAAAGACCTTCAACATGAATGAAGGCTCAATATTCGCCTTCCACTTCAGCAGTTTTCCAGATGAGATGCATCTCTCTATGTACCATCTATGATGCTAATTTCGAAAGGTTCTAGATGTTGCATGTGAAACTTGTTGGTGGTGCAGTTGTGTAATGGGCTAGCTGAGTGCTGAAGCTATATTATGTTGTACTTTGATGTATTTCAATTATGAAATCTTGCTTCCTTAATTTGGAAATGGAATATATTATGTGCTTAATATGAATGTCAATTAGATTAGTAAATGGATTATTAATAATAGGTCAATTAGCTTGCTAATTGGGTTTCCCTATTGCAAATAGTTATTGAGAAAACACTATGGGCGATGACCTCAGGCAACACACACAGTTTCTAGGAATAAACCGTGTTGGATAAATGAACAATCACACATGATGTTCTATTTAAAACTGTTTGCGTTACGCCACCTTGCGCAAACATTTTCCTTGGAGTGACTGTGTGGGATGTATATACGAATGGAAACGTTTAGCGGTGACTGACTATGTGGGATGTACTTACGACCGTAAATGATTTCGCCTGTATAATTGTATTTTTAGCACTACTGTACGTATTTTTGTATTGTGTGCTCGACGGTCGCACACAACCTCATTTTGCTGAGCGTATGTGCCAGGAAGGCCTATCCCCAACAATTTTTGGTCGTGTGGGAAGGACCCCCCTATCGCCCACACTCACTTGGCATCGGTTCCAAATGCCGTCGCGGAAAGGGGTTAAAACCAATTGTATAGCACCGACGCATACCAGTGCAAGCTCCGGATTCGGCGGCAGATCGCTTTCCTTGGGGGGGTCATTCAGGACAGATTCAGCAAAGAGATATACTTTGGGCATGCTTAAAAAGATCGGGATAGATTGGAACCTGATAGGACGATTCGGATCCGTAGTACACCTGCCTTCTGATGACCTTAGGCAAGTGCTCGGCGGCGATCGCCGTCGTGGCGGCGATACGAGCAGGAGCAGGAGCAGCCGCACCAAAACCATCAGCACCACTCGTCTGCATTCCCCCAATGTCAGCGCCACGCGAGGGAATTTGGAGGCTATGTAGGTATTTGGGGGAAATGGGGAAACTGTGGAGATAAGCTAACGGCCGAGAACTACTTATGGTACTATATGTTGTATACGGCACACTGTTTATACATGTCGTTTGTGTTAGGTATTACAACGTCACACACGATTTCCGCACCAAACCGTGTGAGAAGACAACATAGGTTAGACATGGTTGCCGTTAAATAACCGTATGTGATGTACTACCCTGTCCATATAATTGAGTTACGGTGAGATACCGTGTAAACAGCCGCTCTGCGGATATCCGTAAAAAACAGCCTCTCTGCATATAGAGATGGTGGCGGCGACATAGGCAGCGGCTAGCAGATAAGAGGTCAATCCTGGGTCAGTGGGCGATGGCGGCGTCATAGGAGGTCAATCCTCGGTCGGTGGCAGGAGATAGGAGGAGCTCAACCATCGAGGTCAGTGGCGGCGTGATTTGAGCACATCCATCGCGGTCGATGGCGGGATAGTGGATGTCGAACTTCAGGCGGCAGCCACCCTAAGCTTTGCTCCTCGACCCTGCTGTCTCGGCATGCCGCTGCATCGCGCTTGTCTGTCTACTAGGTGGAGGTCACCGCGTGGCTAATTAATTAAGGTATTCTTTTCATGAGTGGCTTAATTAAGGTATTCAATTCCTAAGTGTAGTGTTGTACTAGTACTCTGCTAGTAAATTGACTGGTCATTAAATTTTGTCATCGCATGTTTGGATAACAACATGGAGCACCCTCAGTAATTATTAAAGTAAAACCTTGTGATTTATGCACGCATTTTGGGCAGCAGTTAATCCGTGTATTAATATTGTTGTTTTGTTTTTAATTACCATTCGTGTGCTACAGATGGAACGATCTCAATGGATGAAGAATTGGAAAATCACAGATTTTATCAGTGGCATGACGAAGTTCATGAATTTGGCTGAAAGTACAAAGAGGAGAATTGGTGATGCGGATTACATCATGTGTTCATGTACTGATTGTGCCAATACAGAGTCACATGAAGTTGCAGATGTCTGCATTTAGTCTCTAGGGGATTCATGGATTGATATACACGTTGGACCAAACACCGTGAAGAGGAGGTCATGGATAAAGATACCCAGGGCAGTGAGATGACAAACCCCGATCAGTGTCACATGGATGTTGAATCTAACATCAGGGCAGAGGCGTCAAGCTACCAATGGAACACCAGAAAGCCGAAACAACCACTAGAAAACCAAGTCATCGACGCAGATGACGACGATCTTGATATGCCAGATTTTGCTGCTATGTTTGCAGATTTTGAGGGCCCAAAAAGGATATGATTGGGTACAAGGATCTGCGAACCATTGATGTGGACTCCAAGAAAGAATTGTATCCAGGTTGCAAAAAGAAATATTCTAGGTTGAGTGCCACCATGTCGCTTCTCAGATTTAAAGCAGCAAACGGTCTATCAAACAAGGGCTTCACAAAGTTGTTAGGTCTTTTCCAACAAATTCTTCCGGAAGATAATGTGCACCCCAGAAGCATGGATGAAGCGAAGAAAATAGTTTGCCCATTGGAACTTGAAGTACAGAAGATACACGCTTGTGTGAATGATTGTATATTGTACTGTGGTGAGTACAAAGATTTGTGTGCATGTCCCACATGCAAGCATGCATGATACAAGTGCAGGAGAGCAAAGGACAAGTACAAATTGGACGACGAGATCAAGACATGAATCCTATTCAAGGTTGTTTGGTACTTGCCTTTAATTCCAAGGTTGAGGCGTTTGTTTGCAAACCCTAGAGAGGCAAAGCGGTTTCGGTGGCATCATGATGAGCAAATTGCGAATAGGTTTATGAGGCACCCGAAAGATGGGGCTCAATGGGAATTAATCGACAAAAAGTTTGAAAATTTTGCCAAGGATCCTAGAAGTATATGGCTCTGGGAGTGTACTGACGGGATGAATACTTTTGGCGATATGAGCACCAATCACAGCACATGGTCGGTGCTTCTATGCATATATAACCTAGCTCCTTGGTTGTGTATGAAGAAAAAATGCATTATGATGTCAATGATTACCCAAGGCCCGAAGCAACCTGGAAATGACATCGACATTTACTTTCAGCTACTGGTAGAAGAACTGGTGACAGGTGGATAGATGTGCCTGCTGTAAAATGTTATGATGCTTACAGAAAGGAGATTTTCGATCTACATGCGATGCTGGTGCGCACCATTCAAGATATTCCGGCATTAGGCAACATATCGGGGCAGAAAACAAAGGGAGATGTAGGGTGTGTCACATGAATGGATAGGAGAGCTAGCAGAAGACTTCCCAACTCGCACAAAACAGTGTATTTGCGTCATCATAGGTTCTTAAGAAAAAATCAACCACACCGAAAGATGAAAGCTGAATTTGATGGTACGGCGGAGGCAGGTGCGGGCCCAAGACCCTATGATAGGGAGGTGGTCCACAACATGGCTAAAAATATAATGTTGTGCTTGGCAAGAACCACCCATTGACGGTGAAACAAACACCCAAGGATCAAGTGTTTAAGAAGAAATTGGTGTTCTGGAAATTACCTTACTGGGAGATTCTACGTGTACGCCACTGCATCGATGTCATGCACGTAGAGAAGAATGTATGTGAAAGCATCCTTGGTACTCTGCTCAAGTTTAAAGGTAAAAGAAAGGATTGTGACGGTTCACAACTTGATATGCTTCACTACTGCAGGATGGTCCAAACGCGACACTACTATCAGAGACCCTTCAACGAAACTGTGCTCGATGCCATAATCGCAAACGGGGGTGTAAGAAAACCATCAAAAAAGGTGCAAAACGTTTGCTATGACGGATGCATCAAACATGGTTCAGATTTTAGTTCCGAGTGCGATGCATGGCATACGGTTCAGTTCAGTTAACTGTTTGGGATGAGGAGGAACAAAAGAAATGGGCAGCCAGATGAAGGCGTATGCGATATATAGCATATGGTTCGCTAGGATGAACTGTGTGTGATTAGGCAACACAATGGAAATGGTTCAAATGAACAAGATGTGTGTAATACGTGGCAAACAGGTTCGTAATCAGAAATGTGTGCGAAGACCAATAATAACACGGACGATTGCTGCTAATAAGCCATGTGATTTGCTCTGTCTATAGTAGAATAACATGTGTGTGTGTGTCTATATATATATAACTGAAATAAACATCCAATTACATAAGTGACTGTATAGATCATTCGCACACACCTCAATAAACAATTGTGTGCAAAAGTAGGAGAAACGATCGTCTATTCATCTAATTCTTGTGACGCTCCCACCACTGCTATGTGGCTCGATCCCTCATCTGGGTTAGGAAGAAGATAGTTCCTCATGTCAACGATCCGCATGTACATCTCGTAGCTTGTGTACGCATCCATGGCCACGTACTTGACATGTTGTTCATCCAGTCTCTTATGATACACACTGTGCCAGGCGTTCCTATCCTTATTGCTCTCATTCTTCATCTTCATGTAGTAGGGGTCGATGATGGCCGAGGCGAGGTCAACCAGGGAGTTCAGTTTATTTTTGTCACTGCCCCAGACCTTGTAGTGGCTTTGGATGTCGACAAGATTCAGGCATTTCACGCACGAAACCTTGAGCGCTTTTAGATCGTTGGTGGTGTCCACCACATCGAAACTGTAGTCGGAGTTGTTGATAAACCTGGAGAAACACTCGCAAGGCGTTGTGGCCAGGTGGTAGTGGTAGACGAGGATGTCATGTCACATGCACAAATGGGCGACGACAACCTTCTGATCGTGCCCGACATGACCCATGGTGTACTCGAGGTCAAAGCCGACCACTTGGTACTTGTCCTCAGCAAGAAACTGCTCCATAGTTTGGATGGAGCTCTCCACCGAGACTGTATCGTTCGTGTACACCACCGAGAGAGCCTTCCCCCTCACGTGGGTGTCCACGATGTGTTGGATGGTGAACTGCCTGACATTGTCGTCGTCGGCCGCTGGGAGCGCCATTGGAGCCACGGGGAGCGCCCTTGGAACTGCTGGATGTCCTCTCTGTATATGTCCTCGTGGGTGTGCTTATTGTGTTGTGTGAGACGATATATGAAGGTAAATGGCCGCAAGAATAAAAGGGGGCCGGGTGGCGTGGATTCTTGGCGCATCCGCATGGCAGTTTTTGCAGCGGGTAACTGCATCGTCGCGCCGCTCCCGGCGCAACCGCATGCACATGAATGTGTGTGATCGTGCGCCGGCCCCAAACATTGGCAGCGCGCATGGAGGGACGAGGATAGAGCACCCGGAGGGACGCGAGTGCAGAGCGCGCCGCGGCCGCCTAAACTGGAAGCAACCACATGCATAGAGCAGTTGAACAAGCAGGAAATGGTCGCCTACAAGTCGGTCGACAGTTGCGTCGCTGCATAGAGAGCGGCCGTGTGCTACCACCTCCGTCTAGTCTATAGTCCCCTTTATATTTTGTGCCATACTTTGCCCTCAAATTTAACCAACAAAATGTTAATGCATGTTATAAAAATTATATAATTGGAAACTATGTTCAAATACGAATCCAACTATATAATCTCTGGCGACATGCATTCCTATTTTATTAGTTAAATCATACTTATAAACCAGGACGGGGGTATGGTACGTAATTAAATTGCAAACGTTTTTTATTAACCGTATGTGTGCGTGGCCTTTCGTCCTCCTCTCGCACGACTTGTCACCCCGTTGCCGCAGACGGCTTATAGCGCAAGCTTGCGCAACGCGCCGAGGCATTCTTTTGGCCAAACGGTGGCGCCAATGAATCGTCGATGAGCCCGTTCCCGCGCAAGCTTCCCGTCCGCCTCGGTGAAATACCCCAAAATCCCAATGCCTACCGGCCTGCTACAAAAACCCTGACGGTCGTAGAGTCCTGCGTCGCAATTTTCGCTCCCTTCCTGTAGCTTATCTCGTTTGTTTCTCCCACAATCGCCAATGGCACCGGTCTGTCGTCGTCGCTCAGCCACTTTGCATCATCAAAGGACAGCTCCAGCTGGGAGGCTACACCGTGGCGGCGGCGCAGTCCCCGGCGTAGTGTAATGCGCTTGGCGTCCCTGTTGGGTGAGCGCGGAACACCCACCACACGCTCCGCCGTCGGTGCCCGTCGGTGGCTGTTGCCGGCCGCCGTTGCGGCCCTCCGTCGAAAGCTAGGGCCATCGCCCGCTCCGCCACCGCGGCCCGAAGGCGGGAGGTGGCCGTCGTGGCCTCCACCCCACTGCCAGCCACCGTGTCCATCACCCGCTCCGCCACCGTGGCCCGAAGGCGGGAGGTGGTGGTCGTGGCCGCCATCCCATCGTCGGCCGCCGTGGCCGCCAGCCCACCGTCGACCGCCTGGGTCATTACCCGCTCCACCACCGCCACCGAAGGCGGGAGGCGGATGTGGATGCCCGCACGTGCGTCAGCGACCTTGCGCACTACACCGAGTTCTTGCGGGAGGACGAGGAGCACCTCGTCGAGCATGCAAAGAGCCTTACCGCCGCTGTGGCCACGGCACACGCTGCCTCAGAGGCGAGGAATCAGGAGATCTACGAGGAGAACCAACGCTTCGAGGGGGGTCGTCTGGAGCGGTAGAGGGTGTTCGAGGTGAGCGTCGCTGAAGCTGCAATAGCGGCAGGCACCATATTGCGGTTGCCCAGCTCGTCGGTAGGCTCCTCCTCCTCCGCCTCTTACTTAGCGCACTCGGCAGAGGAAAGGCAGCCGGAAGTAGTACAAAGCCCCTCGCAGTAGTAGTAGTAGTATTTAGGGGCTTCTTTGTTTGGTTCATCTGACTATAGATGTGGTGGAATTATACAACGTACTTAAAATTAGCTAGTATATATAGTTGAACTAGCTATTTCAGTACGTGCTTGGCAACAATTGGGGAAAAGTTTGGTCAGTTCAGCCATCGAGTTGAACTGTTTGTATAAATTAAGAACGAATAATTAATCCATGAATGAAACCTATGCTTAATTACTAAATTTTAGTTGCAAAAATTAGATACTGCTAGTGATTTTTAGCTTCATATTTTGACAAATCGCAGTGTTACAAGGTTGACAAATGGCAATGTTACTAGATCAACAAATGTCAATCTTTCCAGTTTGACAAATGGTAACATACCCAATATGACAGATGCAAATTGCACCAAATTGTTTGTAAGTGGTTGCACACGGGTCATCCAAAAGAACCATTTGTGTTGAAGAAATGCACAAATCCTGCTCTCACTTTGCATCATGTCGTCTCGGGGTCGACGGGCGGGGGGGGGGGGGGGGGAGGATGGCAGCTGGCGGTGACGCGAGGTAGCGCTCGACGACGGCGTCCCAAGCCGCTGAGGGGGGCGCATGCACACAGAGGAAGGCGGCCGGCCATGGAAGTCAAAGGGCTCGCATCCCAGTGAGCCTGCGCAGTGTACAGCTCGCACGCTTCCCGGTGAGCCTGCACATTCGAGGACAGCTTGCACTCCTCTCGGTCAGCCTGCGCACCGGACTGCGCTCGCACGCCTCCCGTTCAGTCAAGGTCAAGAGTTGTCCACACGGAACCTCCTACAACCATTAAAACCAAGACACATGGCGTCACGTGAATGGTTAACTAAACGCGCACGGTTTGTATTATAAAACGTTTGAGATATTAAAGTGGCAGCTATTTTTTCAAAATGCCTTTGTGGGCTGTCAGTATTTGAGTGCGCCTTCTCTCAAAATGGGCATGAAAAATACCACATCATGTCGGGTGCCATTCTATGATAGCATTCCAAGTTTCATGAATTTCAGACGAGTTTTGGATTTACTAGAATTTAAAAACCAGGCATCTCAATGTTTTGCCGGCAATCAACGGTGCCCTGGTGTTTGAAATTCATTCTCATTTCTTGCATGGGACCTAAGAATGCACCCAAGGACACATATTTGATTTTTCAACTAATTTATATGCACTGGAGCATGTGCATGTAGTTCAAATTTGAATTATGCACATAAATGCATGTAAAACTCAGTTAATGCATAAAAATGTCCAAACGAACCCCAAAAAATCACAAAAATTAACACAACACTCCAATTATTCTATGTTGACATGAGAAAATTTTTGGAAGCAATAAGAGGCAACGGATATCGTTTCGTCCCCAAAGGTGCGACGTTCCCTACCGAAACCATCATGGTTGTTGTGAGAAGCTCTGGTTTGTGAGAAGCATATACCCAAACCTGCCCCAAACGGGACAAAAATTTTACCACGGCATGTTGACGCCACTCCATGAAAGCGTGCCAAGTTTCATGAATTTTAGACGATTTTTGGATTTACTAGTATTTAAAAACAGGCATCTCAATGTTTTGCCGGCAATCAACGGTGCCCTAGTGTTTGAAATTCATTCCCATTTCTTGCATGGGACCTAAGCATGCACCCAAGGACACATATTTGATTTTTCAACCAATTTATCTGCACTTGAGCATGTTGTGACGCCCTCGATTCAATCGTACACTAATCATACATGCAAATGTGTACGATCAAGATCAAGGACTCATGGGAAGCTATCACAACACAACTCTAGACACAAATTAAAATAATACAAGCTTTATATTACAAGCCAGGGGCCTCGAGGGCTCGAATACATAAGCCCAAATACACAAGAGTCAGCGGAAGCAACAATATCTGAGTACAGACATAAGTTAGACAAGATTGCCTTAAGAAGGCTAGCACAAAAGCAACAACGATCGAAAAGGCAAGGCCTCCTGCCTGGGAGCCTCCTAACTACTCCAGGTCATCAGCGACCATCATGTAGCAGTAGACACCCTCGGGGTAGTAGTAGTAGTCATCAGTGGTGTCGTCTGGCTCTTAGGATCCGTCATCTGGTCGCAACAATCGGGTATAGGGGGAAAATAGGTAGCAAAGCAACCGTGAGTACTCATCTAAAGTACTCAGCACTCAAGGATCTACACTACATATGCAACATTATCAAAGGAAGGCTGTATATGTGGACTGGGTTGCAGAAATGCCAGAATAAGAGGGGGAGAAGTTAGTCCTATCGAAGACTAGCATCTTCTGGAAACCACCATCTTGCGGCAATAGGAGGGAGTAGGGTAGCATAAAATAAAGTAGTAGTAGTGTTATCAACCTCGTCCAAAGATCCTTTCTCGACTCCCTGCGAGAGAGCAATCCCAGAGCCATACTATCCATTTCTCATCACAAGTATCCAGTTCTAGCTATATCTATCGGGATACAACTCCAAGTGTCCATTACGGTAGGACAGGCTGTCGATAGATGTTTCTTCCCTGCAGGGGTGCACCAACTTACCCACCACGCTCGATTAACTCCGGCCGGACACACTTTCCTGGGTCATGCCCGCCCTCGGCCAAATGATATGCCGCAACCCGACCTAGGCTTAATAAAGAGGTCAGCAGACCGGACTAAACCTATGCCCCCAGGGGTCATGGGCCATCGCCCTGGGAACTCCTGCATGTTGCGTGGGCAGCCTGTGAGCAGACCTAGCTACCTCCTTAAAGAGGCGGGAGCTTACCAGTCCAATCCGGCGCGCGCCGCTCAGTCGCGGACGTCTATTAAGCTTTGGCTGATGCATACGACGCATAACGCCCATACAATGCCCACGTGATGGTTAGTGCTATCAGGCCAGAGGCTCCTCAGATCAAATATCCAAATTGTAGCGGATTAGGAACGCGCGGTAACAAGCAGAAACTCATGAAAGATGTGACCCCGTCGCCCCATCTCGAGTACTTGCGGCAAGGGCTAAGAATGCCCGGCCACGCCTCGTAAGTATCTTGCGGGCACCTTCCAGGTCAACCCGACTCCACATCACTCGCTATTAAGCTCGCACGGGTACCCCTCAGGGCCGACCCGTCTTTAGTAACATGGTTCAGTGTAAAGTCATAGTAACCATAGTAACTGTGTGTCTAACACCAAGGGGAAAACCCGAGGAATCACCCCCGGTGAATTCCACTCGATGTAATCATCAAGGTGGATGTAAGAGGATCCACCCTCGAGGTTCACACTTGAGGGGTTGCACGATAGAGCCGTATCGGAAGTGGTTAAGGAAGAAATCACCCTCGATGACCACGACCGAATAGCTACACTACAGAGATCTCATGAGGAGTGATGTAAGAGGTTCCACCCTCGGCACTCGATGGTAACTCTGCAAAGTCGTACACTAGGGGGGGGGGGGTGATGTGCGGTGCCGGGGCCTGGTCTTCAATCCCGTTGATCGGGTCTTCAATGATGAAGTAGGGGCAACAAGTACAAGGTGTGGGGGTCACTGATGGATCACTAATCAACCTATACTAAGCAGTTTAGAATAAGTAGGTAAGGTACAACAACAGATACAAAAGCAGGCTATGCATCAAAATAGGAGCAAACAATTATAATAGCAAAATCTAATACAAGCATTAGAGAATGGAATGGGCGATATCGGGATGATCAAAGGGGGGGGGGGGCTTGCCTGGTTGCTCAGACAAGGAGGGGTCGTCGGTGACGTAGTCGATCACAGCGGCATCGGCAGCCACCACGGGGTCTACCGAAGAGAAGAGGGGGGAGAAACAGTAAATATAGAGCAAACAAAGCATCACAAGGCATAACATGGCAATATGATGTGCCGAGTGTGACCTAACGTATGGCTACACGATAAAGGTGAAGGGGGAATTCAACCGGGAATGTTTTCCCGGTTCCGGACCTGTGTCGGACAGATCACCGGAGGAGGAAAGTTCCATGTTCAGATAGTTAGAGGCATCTGACAGGTAAACGGGGCGTGTATTCGGATTCGTCTCGTCGTTCTGAGCAACTTTCATGTATAAAACATTTTCATCGAAGTTACGGTTTATTTTATATGATTTCTCAAAGTTTTAATTATTTTCAAAAAAATACCTAGATTTAATATTAATTCGAAAATACACCTAAAATATTAGATACACCCAATCCAGTGAACCCAGCAGTGCATTAGAGGCTGACAGCGGGTCCCAGTTGACTGCCCAGTCAGCAATCAATCGTGGACTTTGACTAGTCAAATTTACCAAGGGACTCACCTGTCATTGGGACATTTTTAACAATTTTCTTTTTAGATGGATAAGTTGAGGTGGGGGGCACTTGTCATAGACTAAACTAACCACTAATTGATCCCTAAAACTATCCTGTCCCTAATTACCTAAACCGGCTAGAAGCACAGGCATGTGCACGCTATGCATACACGCACGGCCATGGCCAAGTAGCAGGCACGGCCAGTAGCAACAGAAACAACAGCGTAGTTGCGGGAGTAGTAGGGAGGCACGATAGCGGGCGACAACGGGTGCGCGTCAGAGCAGCAGGCGCGACCAGGAGTAGGGGTTCCCGCACACGGCTGCGTTCGCATGGCAGGGCGCGGCCAGGACCGAGGTACGGCGCGCGGGAGCAGAGCTCCGACCACGTAGACGACGAGCGCACGACAGCAGCGGCGACAAAGACTAGCGGGAGCAGTGGCTGCGGCAAGCGGGAGGGGCAGCAGCGCAACAACAGGAGCGTGGCGGCGGATGGCTAAGGCGCGCTCGGCGCTGGGGCACGCACGTACGGGGAAACTTGAGCATGGCCATGAACGAGGACGGCCGAGCTCGGGGACGACGGCAAACAGTGACGAACAGAAGGGGGAAAAGGGGGAACCGGCAGAGGAGCTCACCGCGAGCTCGATGGCGTAGTCGGGGAGGCTGGAGGTGGACCGAAGGCGACGAATCCGACGACGAACGGCGGTGGCCGTGGCGGGGAAGACGACGGCGATGGTGTGTACGGGTCGTCCTTGCTCGATTCAGTGCTCGGGGTAGACGAAGTAGACCGCGACGGTTCTCCTGGACCTCTTGACGCGACGAGGGGAGGCCGGTGGCCGCGACATCGACGACGACATGGGGACGGCGGCGCTCGGGCGTGCTTCAAATCGAGATAAAGGGATGGAGGAAGAAAGAGGGGATTAGGTTTCGGTCAAGGGGGCATGCGGCGGCGTTTTGTAGGGCACCGGGGAGGTCGGCGATGGCCGGCACATGGCCATGACCGTGGGATGGCCGCCACGACCGCTCCCTGCCCCCACTGTAGCGTAAGGAAGGAGATGCTTGGGAGGTTGGGCTGGGCCTCTACTTTCTTCTTCATAGCGGGCCAAAAGCGCATAGAGCAATTTCAGTTTTATTTTTCTGTAAAAAAAAAGGAGAGCTACTGTTTTCTATTTGAATAAGCTTTCAAACCAATTTTTTATTGCACATGGAATTTCTCACACGATTACCAGAGAATAATTTGAGCTAGGACAAAAACTTTGGGGGCAAAAGGAGTTAAATAAATAATTATTAATTTTGAAAAGGCCAATTTATTTGCTGTTGGACCACTTATAATATTTCTAGGTGCATCTTAGTGATCCAACCAGAGTTGATTTCTCCAAGAAAAATACTTGGGAATTATTTGCAACATCACAAACATTTTTGTTTGCATGACAGAAGAAGTAAATATTTGACTTGGAATTTGAGTTTGAAATTAACTTTGGTTTGGAACAAAGTGAGAATTAGCAAAAAA
This sequence comes from Triticum urartu, assembly GCF_056163025.1. Taxonomy (NCBI): domain Eukaryota; kingdom Viridiplantae; phylum Streptophyta; class Magnoliopsida; order Poales; family Poaceae; genus Triticum; species Triticum urartu. The sequence goes on from NC_141877.1 coordinate 301,106,757, forward strand.
AAAATGATGACATGGCATCATTATGCAGGAGGTCACTGTAGCATGACACTAGGGGTGTTACAAATCTCCTCCACTACAAGAAATCTCGTCCCGAGATTTAAGAGGTGGAGTAAGGGGGTAGTTCTTGTTACGAAATTCTAACGGATCTCCTCACTCCTGTTTGCTCTTCTAGAAGAAGTTGATGCCTTTTGTTGATATCTTCAATTTACTACATCATGGCATCATGATGCAGTCGTCAACCTTTCTTCAGAAACTCCACCGTACTTACGAATAGGGTATAAAGAAAAAAAAACATTAGGACAGATGTTTGAAAGGATTGGCATCCGGTAATTATCTCAAGGAGGGAGATTTTAGAAGCGCCAAGAAACAAATCGAGAGTGCTATAAGGAGGTTCAACAAGTTTCAACCAGGTAGGCATCAAACTGATGCCTATAACAGGTGAAGAAGGGGTTCAAAGCAATGAGGCATAATCTTGCCTCTGATACCGGAATGAATCGTGGTGAGGAAGTTAGCTCGTTATTTACATATGAAGCCAAGTGCAAAGAATATTTCGGAATCAAGGTTGTACAGAAGAGTCAGGTTTTGATCCCGTGGAACTGTGGGTTATGGGCCCCCTTGTGTGTTCAGAGTAGGAAAAGTGGTGACATCTTGCACGGATATGATAGCAAGGCATGTCATAGGATAGCCTATCAGTTATGTTGGCATCAACGTTGGTACCAAGGGCGAGGGACGAAGAGAACCATTTTCCTGCTCGTTGGAACGAGGCGGACCATTAGGCAAAGTTCTCGTCTATCGGTGGTTACCAGAATACCAACAACAATAGTAACAGGGTTTTACTGTAAGAGTTGTACACCAAGATGTTCATTTAAGAAGAAGGATATTACTGCTTAGATCATACATATCACAAGAAAGGTTTAAACAAAACAATGGAAATGAAAATATGATTATTAATTTAAGAAGAACCATGGAAAGGAAAATGTGTTTAAACACAAATATCAGGAGTATATTATTCCCAAGCACAAGCAAAGGATGAAAAGGTAGTAGATTACCTTTTAGGTAAAGGGGAGAGGAAATTCATGACGTTACCCATACAACAGTGTTTGGATAGTGATCAACAAACATTTAGCATTGCACCTCTAAATGGTTTTAAAGAGGTTCGGAGTACCACAATCATGCTTTGGTATAACATTGACATGGTCATCAGGTAAAGGTCGGACCTTGGGAACATAAAGGATCCATCAGAATTTCTAGAACATATCATGCTATTTTATCAGGGAAAAGATGAGGAGGTGGCCGATGGGTTCAGTAGCAATCCATCGACATGTCAAAAAGGATGTACTCCCAAAATTAATATCATCAAGTTTGTGTTGGGGGGGGGACAAGAATGTTGTCGATGCTGACACAAATCATCGAGTCGCAAGGATGGTATTTCTAGCCATGAATTCAATTGACATCTCTGAAGAAGCCAAAGTGTTGACGGTGATCACGACAAATTTTGTCGAGAGACTCAATGAAGATGCCATCGAGCAGAAAAGGAAGGATGAAGTGAAAGGCTATAAGAACCACGGATTCGACACAAGCTCGAAGTCAAGCTTGTTGTTCGAGGTGAAAGGATAAGATGAGGAAGATCGACGTAAGCTTAGCTCATCGTCAGAAGTTGCTCCGGGCATAAGGACCAGGTAGCATAGTTAAAAGTTGACACGATAAAATTAGCCGATCAGGCTAGGAATGATGTGATGGGGTATAAAACTTCCCAGTAACAAGTACTAGGTGTAATGCCGGAAGGTAAATCAGAGTAGAGGTTGGACGGGGGAAATGATTAGCATACGATAAGTATTTTAACTTATCCAGTGAATGGAATCAAGGAGGAAATATGTGTTGGGGAACGTAGTAATTTCAAAAATTTCCTACGCACACGCAAGATCATGGTGATGCATAGCAACGAGAGGGGAGAGTGTTGTCTACGTACCCTCGTAGACCGGAAGCGGAAGCGTTATGACAACGCGGTTGATGTAGTCGTACGTCTTCACGTCCCGACCGATCAAGCACCGAAACTACGGCACCTCCAAGTTCTAGCACACGTTCAGCTCGATGACGATCCCCGGACTCCGATCCAGCAAAGTGTCGGGGAAGAGTTCCGTCAGCATGACGGCGTGGTGACGATCTTGATGTTCTACCGTCGTAGGGCTTCGCCTAAGCACCGCTACAATATTATCGAGGAGTATGGTGGAGGGGGGCAACGCACACGGCTAAGAAAACGATCACGAGGATCAACTTGTGTCTCTTTGGGGTGCCCCCTGCCCCCGTATATAAAGGAGCAAGGGGGAGGCCAGCCGGCCCTTGGAGGGGCGCGCCAGGGAGTAGGATTCCTACTCCTAGTTGGAGTAGGTTTCCTCCTTTCCTAGTCCAACTAGGAGAAGGGGGAAAGGGGGGAAGAGGGGAAGGAAGGGAGAGAGGGGCCGCGCCCCAAACCCCTTGTCCAATTCGAACTGGGCTTGGGAGGGGCGCGCGCCACCTCCTGGTCCTTTCCACTAAGGCCCATTAAGGCCCATTGCTTCTTCCTCGTATTCCCGTAACTCCCCGGTACCTCCGAAAATACCTGAATCACTCGGAACCTTTTCGATGTCCGAATATAGTCGTCCAATATATCGATCTTTACGTCTCGACCATTTCGAGACTCCTCGTCATGTCCCTAATCTCATACGGGACTCCAAACTCCTTCGGTACATCAAAACTCATAAACTCATAATATAACTGTCATCGAAACCTTAAGCGTGCGGACCCTACAGGTTCGAGAACAATGTAGACATGACCGAGACACGTCTCCGGTCAATAACCAATAGCGGAACCTGGATGCTCATATTGGCTCCCACATATTCTACGAAGATCTTTATCGGTCAGACCGCATAACAACATACGTTGTTCCCTTTGTCATCGGTATGTTACTTGCCCGAGATTCGATCGTCGGTATCTCAATACCTAGTTCAATCTCGTTACCAGCAAGTCTCTTTACTCGTTTCGTAATACATCATCTCGCAACTAACTCATTAGTTGCAATGCTTGCAAGGCTTATGTGATGTGCATTACCGAGAGGGCCCAGAGATACCTCTCTGACAAATGGAGTGACAAATCCTAATCTCGAAATACGCCAACCCAACATGTACCTTTGGAGACACCTGTAGAGCTCCTTTATAATCACCCAGTTACGTTGTGACGTTTGGTAGCACACAAAGTGTTCCTCCAGCAAACGGGAGTTGCATAATCTCATAGTCATAGGAACATGTATAAGTCATGAAGAAAGCAATAGCAATATACTAAACGATCGGGTGCTAAGCTAATGGAATGGGTCATGTCAATCACATCATTCTTCTAATGATGTGATCCCATTAATCAAATAATAACTCTTTTGTTCATGGTTAGGAAACATAACCATCTTCGATTAACGAGCTAGTCAAGTAGAGGCATACTAGTGACACTCTGTTTGTCTATGTATTCACACATGTATTATGTTTCCGGTTAATACAGTTCTAGCATGAATAATAAACATTTATCATGATATAAGGAAATAAATAATAACTTTATTATTGCCTCTAGGGCATATTTCCTTCAATATGGTCGGAACCACGATTGCAAAGGATCAATTCATAGATACAAGATGAGCTTGTACCAAAGAAATAATTATTTTTATGAGCAGCTTCCATGATAAGTTCTGCATCGGGTCCATGGGCATGAACACAAAGGTTCAAGGTCGACTACCACTTCTTCAATGCATAACCTTTCATTCACTCCTCGTTTTCGAAGAAATTGTAGCACAGAAGATTTATCTGGCAATGTACCAGAAGAGTAAGACTCGTGAGAACTCTCAGGTTCACACGGGTTATGGAAGGCATAAGTTCAACCCATTGGGTCCTTTTACGAATCTACAGAACCATCAACCAAGCAAAAAATACGAGTTTGAAAGCAAAGTATCAAAGTCAAAGCAGATGATACAACTTACCGAAGGTATTTTGTTTCAGGAGAAACTCACAAGATTTTGGATGTAAAGGACACTGTCGGATAACAACCCAGCAATGGATCTGGCGATTCATGACAGAGTTGATGTGAGTATCGGTAATCAATCAGATGGACAAGGGGATGCAATGGCATCGGCTTTTAGAAACGTCTGAATGATTCAATGCATGGGTACAGAGGAATTATGATTTGAAGACGAAGGATCAGAAGCAGAGGCTCTGATGAAAATATGAGTAAGTGGAATAGACTTAGAGTTGCACCCGATCAAATCTGGATTGGGCAAGAACCAACTCATATCTGGAACGATGTCTGAGCCGGAAAGAAAATTTCCAAGGATTATTTGATGATTGCGAGTATTCGCACACACGCTGAATCCATAGGACAGAATGAAAATATCAAAGAATTTTAAAGAATATTGCTAGACATATGGAATTAATCCTAATGTAAGCAGGCAAGGAGAATCAAGAGCAATAGGCTGCAGAGCAATTTTGAAAGATCAAATAGCTTTTTCAGGTATTTTGGAAAGCAAATGAACAACTGGGGATGAACGAACCCCAATTAAGTGAATTATCCGCAGTTTGAAAAGAAGCTGCAAAGCAGAAGGCACAAAGGATTCTCGAAACAACAGAGTTCAGATGAGTACCAGTGGTATCTTGTAATAACATGAGCAACTAGGGATGAAGGTGGAAGTGGAAAGGATGTTATTCAGTGGGATTATCAGTGGTCAGGAACTGCAAGGCAGTTGGCACAGTGTCTCGAGAAACATTGAGGAGTATCTGCAGAATCTTCTGGCGAAGCAAGCGATCATCGATAATGTCAGGGCTCTCCGGAAGGAAGTGGGTACGAGAGCCTAATGTCTGAGTTAGTAAAATGTTTAACCCGAATAGACGAGAGATTAGAGTCCCAGAGTATAGACAAGGAATAAAAGATCCTAATACCACCCAATGGCGACGTGGGCCCATAAGCCACACAACCAAGTTAGTAAAACAGTTTTGGATGACTAGACTCAACTTCGACCAAGGAGTTAGAAAAGGGGCTACCTACAGGCAGTCGGCTCTGATACCAACTTGTGACGCCCTCGATGCAATCATACACTAATCATACACGCAAATGTTTACGATCAAGATCAAGGACTCACGGGAAGATATCACAACACAACTCTAGACACATACTAAAATAATACAAGCTTTATATTACAAGCCAGGGGCCTTGACGGCTCGAATACATAAGTTCGAATACACAAGAGTCAGCGGAAGCAACAATATCTGAGTACAGACATAAGTTAGACAAGATTGCCTTAAGAAGGCTAGCACAAAAGCAACAAGGATCGAAAAGGCAAGGCCTCCTGCCTGGGAGCCTCCTAACTACTCCTGGTCGTCAGTGGCCATCACATAGTAGTAGACATCCTCGGGGTAGCAGTAGTCATCACTTGTGTCGTCTGGCTCATGGGATCTGTCATCTAGTCGCAACAATCGGGTATAGGGGAAAAGGAGGTAGCAAAGCAACCGTGAGTACTCATCCGAAGTACTCAGCAATCAAGGATCGACACTACATATGCAACATTATCAAAGGAAGGCTGTATGTGGACTGGGCTGCAGAAATGCCAGAATAAGAGGGAGGAAAAGCTAGTCCTATCGAAGACTAGCATCTTCTGGAAACCACCATCTTGCAACAACAGGAGGGAGTAGGGTAGCATAAAGTAAAGTAGTAGTAGTGTTATCAACCTCGTCCAAATATCCTTTCTCGACTCCCTGCGAGAGAGCAATCCCAGAGCCATACTATCCATTTCTCATCACAAGTGTCCAGTTCTAGTTGTATCTATCGGGATACAACTCCAAGTGCCTGTTACCGTAGGACAGGCTATCGATAGATGTTTCTTCCCTGCAGGGGTGCACCAACTTACCCACCACGCTCGATTAACTCCAGCCGGACACACTTTCCTGGGTCATGCCAGCCCTCGGCCAAACAATACGCCGCAACCCGACCTAGGCTTAATAGAGAGGTCAGCACGCCAGACTAAACCTATGCCCCCAGGGGTCATGGGCCATCGCCCCGGGATCTCCCGCATGTTGCGTGGGCGGCCGATAAGCAGACCTAGCTACCTCCTTAAAAAGGCAGGGGCTTACCAGTCCAACCCGGCGCGTGCCGCTCAGTCGCTGACGTCTATTAAGCTTTGGCTGATGCATACGACGTAAAACGCCCATACAATGCCCACGTGATGGTTAGTGCTATCAGGCCAGAGGCCCCTCGGATCAAATATCCAAATCGTAGCGAATTAGGAACGTGCGGTAACAAGCAGAGACTCACGAAATATGTGACCCCATCGCCCTGTCTCGAGTACTTGCGGCAAGGGCTAAGAATCCCCGGCCACGCCTCGTAAGTATCTCGCGGGCACCTTCCAGGTCAACCCGACTCCACATCACTCGCTATTAAGATCGCGCAGGTACCCCTCAGGGCCGACCCGTCTTTACTAACATGGTTCAGTGTAAAGTCATAGTAACCATAGTAATTGTGTGTTTAACACCAAGGGGAAAACCCGAGGAATCACCCCCGGTGAATTCCACTCGATGTAATCATCAAGGTGGACGTAAGAGGATCCACCCTCGAGGTTCACACTTGAGGGGTTGCACGACAGAGCCGTATCGGAAGTGGTTAAGGAGGAAATCACCCTAGATGACCACGACCGAATAGCTACACTATAGAGATCTCATGAGGAGTGATGTAAGAGGTTCCACCCTCGACACTCGATGGTAACTCTGCAGAGTCGTACACTAGGGGGGGTGATATGCGGTGCCGGGGCCTGGTCTTCAGTCCCGTTGATCGGGTCTTCGATGATGAAGTAGGGGCAACAAGGACAAGGTGTGGGGGTCACTGATGGATCACCAACCAACCTATACTAAGCAGTTTAGAATAAGCAGGTAAGGTACAACCGCAGATACAAAAGCAGGCTATGCATCAGAATAGGAGCAAACAATTATAGTAGCAAAATCTAATGCAAGCATGAGAGAATGGAATGGGCGATATCGGGATGCTTAAAGGGGGGGGGGTCTTGCCTAGTTGCTCAAATAAGAAGGAAGGGTCATCGGTGACGTAGTCGATCACAGCGGCATCGGCAGCCACCACGGGGTCTACCGAAGAGAAGAGGGGGGAGCAACAGTAAATACAGAGCAAACAAAGCATCACAAGGCATAACATGGCAATATGATGTGCCGAGTGTGACCTAACGTATGGCTACACGATAAAGGTGAAGGAGGAATTCAACCAGGAATGTTTTCCCGGTTCCGGACCTGTGTCGGACAGATCACCGGAGGGGGAAAGTTCCATGTTCAGATAGTTAGAGGCATCTGACAAGTAAACAGGGCGCGTATTCGGATTCGTCTCGTCGTTCTGAGCAACTTTCATGTATAAAACATTTTCATCGAAGTTACGGTTTATTTTATATGATTTTTCAAAGTTTTAATTATTTTCAAAAAATACCTAGATTTAATATTAATTTGAAAATACACCTAAAATACTAGATGCACCCGGTCCAGTGAACCCAACAGTGCATTAGAGGCTGGCAGCGGGTCCCAGTTGACTGCCCAGTCAGCAATCAACTGTGGACTTTGACTAGTCAATTTTACCAAGGGACCCACCTGTCATTGGGACATTCTTAACAATTTTCTTTTAGATGGATAAGTTGAGGTGGGGGCACTTGTCATAGACTAAACTAACCACTAATTAATCCCTAAAACTATCCTATCCCTAATTAACTAAACCGGCTAGAAGCACAGGCCTGTGCACGCTACGCATACACGCACGGCCATGGCCAAGTAGCAGGCACGGCCTGTAGCAACAGAAACAACAACATAGCTGCGGGAGTAGCTGGGAGGCATGATAGCGGGCGACAAAGGGTGCGCGTCGGAGCAGTAGGCGCGACCAGGAGCAGGGGTTGCCGCACACGGCTGCGTTCGCGTGGCAGGGCACGGCCAGGACCGAGGCACGGCGCGCGGGAGCAGAGCTCCGTCCGCATAGATGACGAGCGCACGACAGCAGCGACGACAAAGACTAGTAGGAGCATCGGCTGCGGCAAGCGCGAGGGGTAGCAGTGCAGCAACAGGAGCATGGCGGCGGACGGCTAAGGCGCGCGCGGCGCTGGGGCGCGCACGTACGCAGAAACTTGAGCATGGCCATGGACGAGGACGGACGAGCTCGGGGGTGACGGCAAACAGTGACGAACAGAAGGGGGAAAAGGGGGAACCGGTAGAGGAGCTCACCGCGAGCTCGATGGCACAGTCGAGGAGGCTGGAGGTGGGCCGGAGGCGACGAATTCGACGATGAACGGCGGTGGCCGTGGCGGGGAAGATGACGGCGATGGTGTGTACGGGCCGTCCTTGCTCGATTCAGTGCTCAGGGTAGACGAAGTAGACCGGGACGGTTCTCCTGGACCTCTTGGCGCGACGAGGGAGGCCGAGGTGGCCGCGACATCGACGACGACATGGGGACGGCAGAGTTTTGTACGACACCGGGGAGGTCGGCGATGGCCGACACGTGGCCATGACCATGGGATGGCCGCCACGGCCACCCCCTGCCCCCACTGTAGTGTAAGGAAGGAGACACTTGGGAGGTTGGGCTAGGCCTTGATACGTCTCCGTCGTATCTACTGTTCCAAACACTTTTGCCCTTGTTTTGGACTCTAACTTGTATGATTTGAATGGAACTAACCCGGACTGACGCTGTTTTCAGCAGAATTGCCATGGTGTTGTTTTATGTGCAGAAAACAAATATTCTTGGAATGACCTGAAACTCCACAGAACATCTTAGAAAAAACAATAAAAAATCCTCACCAAAGATGAAGACCAGGGGCCCCACACCCTTCTCACGAGGGTGGGGGTGCCCCCCCTAGGGTGCGCCCCCTACCTCGTGGGCCCCCTGGAAACCCTCCGACGCCAACTCCAACTCTATATATTTGCTTTCGGAGAGAAAAAATCAAAGAGAAGAAATCATCGCGTTTTACGATACGGAGCCGCTGCCAAGCCCTAAAACCTCTCGGGAGGGCTGATCTGGAGTCCGTTCGGGGCTCCGGAGAGGGGGATTCGTCGCCGTCGTCATCATCAACCATCCTCCATCACCAATTTCATGATGCTCACCGCCGTGCGTGAGTAATTCCATCGTAGGCTTGCTGGACGGTGATGGGTTGGATGAGATTTATCTTGTAATCAAGTTAGTTTTGTTAGGGTTTGATCCCTAGTATCCATTATGTTCTGAGATTGATGTTGCTATGATTTTTCTATGCTTAATGCTTGTCACTAGGGCCCGAGTGCCATGATTTCAGATCTGAACCTATTATGTTTTCATGAATATATGTGAGTTCTTGATCTTATCTTGCAAGTCTATAGTCACCTACTATGTGTTATGATCCGGCAACCCCGAAGTGACAATAATCGGGACCACTCCCGGTGATGACCATAGTTTGAGTAGTTCATGTATTCACTATGTGCTAATGCTTTGTTCCAGTTCTCTATTAAAAGGAGGCCTTAATATCCCTTAGTTTCCAATAGGACCCCGCTGCCACGGGAGGGTAGGACAAAAGATGTCATGTAAGTTCTTTTCGATAAGCACGTATGACTATATATGGAATACATGCCTACATTACATTGATGAATTGGAGCTAGTTCTGTGTCACCCTATGTTATGACTGTTACAAAATGAACCGCATCCGACATAATTATCCATCACTGATCCGGTGCCTACGAGTTTTCCATATACTGGTTTACGCTTATTTACTTTCCTGCTGCTACTGTTACAATCACTACAAAATAGCAAAAACATTACTTTTGCTGTCTTTACTTTTGTTGCCGCTACCACCACTATCATATTACTTTGCTACTAAACACTTTGATGTAGATACTAAGTTTCCAGGTGTGGTTGAATTGACAACTCAGCTGCTAATACTTGAGAATATTCTTTGGCTCCCCTTGTGTCGAATCAATAAATTTGGGTTGAACACTCTACCCTCGAAAGCTGTTGCGGTCCCCTATACTTGTGGGTTATCAAGACTAATTTCTGGTGCCGTTGCCGGGGAGCATAGCTCTATTATTTGAGTCACTTGGGATTTATATCTGCTGGACACTATGAAGAACTTGAGAGATCCAAAAACCAAGATCTATCCCTCAACTACGAGGGGTGGTAAGGAACTGCCATCTAGCTCTGCACTTGATTCACCTTCTGTTATGAGTAAGTTAGCGACACCTACACCTGCTTGTGCTATTCGTTCTGATATGTCGCATGTTATTGATGATGCCACTTCTGCTATGCATGATACTTATGATGAAACTGCTTCTATGCCTGATACTACTGTGCCCCTTATTGAATTTCTTGATGAACAAATTGCTAGGGCTAGAGAAAAAGAAATTATTGAATCTGAATATGATGATGATAGTGATGATGAAAATATGCCTGTTATTCCTAAGGGCTATCTTTTTGATATGGAATCTTCTGCCGCTATTTTAGCTTGCAAGGATAGATATGAGCTTAAGAGGTTATTAGTTAAATGGAACAAAGAATCACTTAGAGATAAAATGAGGCCCGACCCTGCTTTTGCTACTTCACCTATATGTGTTCCTGATAAGGATTATGAATTCTATGTTGATCCTGATATAATTACTTTGGTTGAATCTGATCTGTTTTATGGCTATGAATCTGAAACTGTTGTGGCACATCTTACTAAATTAAATCATGTAGCTGCCCTGTTTACTAATGATGAGAGATCGCGTTACTTTTATATACTCAAAATATTTCCGTTCTCATTAAAGGGTGATGCTAAGATATGGTTTAATTCTCTTGATCCTGGTTGTGTGCATAGTCCCCAGGATATGATTTATTACTTCTCTGCTAAATATTTCCCTGCTCATAAGAAACAAGCTGCTTTGAGGGAAATATACAACTTCGTGCAAATTAAAGAAGAGAGTCTCCCACAAGCTTGGGGGAGGCTTCTCAAGTTACTTAATGCTTTGCCTGATCATCCTCTTAAGAAACCTGAAATACTTGATATCTTTTATAATGGACTAACCGATGCTTCCAGAGATTACCTGGATAGTTGTGCTGGTTCTCTTTTCAGGGAAAGAACACCGGATGAAGCTGAAATTCTATTGAATAATATGTTGACAAATGAAAATAATTGGGCACCTCCTGAGCCATCTCCTGCTCCAATTACTGAGTCTATTCCTAAACCAACTCCAAAGAAGAGAGGTGTTTTATTTCTCAGTCCCGAAGATATGCAAGAGGCAAAGAAATCTATGAAAGAAAAAGGTATTAAAGCTGAAGACATTAAGAATTTACCTCCTATTGAAGAAATACATGGTCTTAGTTCACCGCCTGTTGAAGAAACATATGATCTTAATTCTTTATTTGCTGAAGAACCTCCTGATCCCGATATCCCGACACAGGTAGTAAAGGTAAATTCTCTCTATAGATATGATAAAGTTGAAGTCCCTCCTACTAAAATTGCTAGTCAGTGCTTGGATGAGTTTGATAACTTTATGTTTAAGCAAGACGACTGCAATGCTTATTTTGGTAGACAATTAAAAGAAAATGCTTATATGATTAGACGCTTGGGTGATTATATGGCTACTATTAAAGGTGAACTTAAACTTGTTAGCAAACATGCTTCTATGGTTACCACTCAAGTAGAACAAGTACTTAAGGCTCAAAAAGAAGTGCTTGATGAAATGAATAGTAAGAAAAATGATTATGCTGTTAGAGTGGCTACTAGAACTGGTAGAATGACCCAGGAACCTTTGTATCCTGAAGGCCACCCTAAGAGAATCGAGCAAGATTCTCAAAGAAATAATATTGATGTTCCTAGTTCTTCTAAAAAGAAGAAGAAGAAAAATGATAGAACTGTGCAAACTTCTAGTGAACCTATTGCTGAACCACCTGATAATCCAAATGATATTTCTATGTCTGATGCTGAAACACAATCTGGTAATGAATATGAAACTAGTAAAAATATTAATGATGATGTTCATGATGATGCTCAACCTAGTAATGATAATGATGTAGAAATTGAACCTGCTGTTGATCTTGATAACCCACAATCAAAGAATCAATGTTATGATAAAAGAGACTTTGTTGCTAGGAAACATGGTAAAGAAAGGGAACCTTGGGTTCAAAAACCCATGCCTTTTCCTCCGAAACCATCCAAGAAAAAGGATGATCAGGATTTTGAGCGCTTTGCTGAAATGATTAGGCCTATCTTTTTGCGTATGAGATTAACTGATGTGCTTAAAAGAAATCCTTGTGCTAAATATATGAAGGATATCATTACTAATAAAAGAAAGATACCGGAAGCTGAAATTTCCACCATGCTTGCTAATTATACTTTTAAGGGTGGAATACCAAAGAAACTTGGAGACCCCGGAGTACCTACTATACCTTGCTCCATTAAAAGAAATTATATTAAAACTGCTTTATGTGATCTTGGAGCCGGTGTTAGTGTTATGCCTCTCTCTTTATATCGTAGACTTGACTTGAATAAGCTGACACCTACTAAAATATCTTTGCAAATGGATGATAAATCAACTGCTATACCTGTCGGTATCTGTGAGGATGTGCCTGTTGTGGTTGCAAACGTTACTATTTTAACGGACTTCGTTATTCTTGATATTCCCGAGGATGATAGTATGTCTATTATTCTTGGAAGACCTTTTCTTAATACTGCAGGGGCTGTTATTGATTGCAACAAAGGCAATGTCACTTTTCATGTTAATGGTAATGAGCATACGGTACACTTTCCGAGGAAACAACCTCAAGTTCATAGTATCAACTCTATTGGAAAAATTCCATCGATTATATTTGGAGGTTTTGAATTTCCTCTTCCTACTATCAAGAAGAAATATGATATACTTATTATTGGGGATGTGCATATCCCCATTGAGGTAACTTAGTGTTATTCGAAATTTCTCCGGTTTCATGATTATCGGAATGAGTTTGTTAACAAGACTTGATCAACCTTGTTAGTGGATTCTTTTTGATGAGCATGAGATGGATGAAACTAGAAGCACAAACTTCTGTACCCCACTTTTACTTTTTGTTATTTATATTAAATAAAGTAAAAATAGTATTTTCTGTCTATTTCATGACTTATCCGTTCAATATAAAAATATCCCGAAAATAAAAGTCCTCGGAATGCCATGCCAATTTAATATGAATTTTTCGGGAATATTTGAGGATTTACTGTGCAAAAATTACCGCGGGAGGAGCTACCACCTGGCCACGAGGGTGGTGGGCGGCCCCCCTAGGGCGCGCCCCCTGCCTTGTGGGCCCATGGTGGCCCTCGTCCACTTATCCCAGCACCCATCTTCTTCCTCTGTCTCACACAAACCCGAAAAACCAACTCAAGCACGAGTTCCAGCCACTTTTGCTGTGATTTTCGATCTCCTTGCTAAACTCGCAAAACTGCTCGGGGAGATTGTTCCTTGGTATGTGACTACTCCATTGGTCCAATTAGTTTTTGTTCTAGTGCTTTATTCTTTGCAAATTTGTGCTGCATAGGTGACCATGTTCTTGAGCTTGCATGTCAAATTTATATGGTTCCAAGTAGTTCTAATGCTTGATATAGGCTCTAGGCACTTGTAGGAGTAGTTGCTATCAATATTATTGAAGTTGGTTCATTTTTGTTTGAAGATACTAAAAATTTCAGATTGTTTCAGAAAAATAATGAGGAGATTTTTGAGGGGCTCGTCGAGCGAAAGCTCGAAGGAAAAGGCACCGAAGCCTAAGTATAATTTGCCACACACCGCGGAGATTCGGGCGTGTGAATAGCCTTCTGAAGATTTCTGGAAAGCAGCCGGTATCTATGAAGATTTTCATGAATTGGCTCACAATGCAGGCCTCACCGCTTTCCTCCACGACCAATGCGATCAGTATCTCTTACTCACAAATACTTTTGTGCAAAACTTTCATTTTCATTCTAGGAACTCACCACCTACGGTGGAGTTTAATTTATATGATGAGCATAAGGAGATGCCACTTTATGATTTTTGTCGGATTTGTTTAATCCCTTTTGAGGGCAAGACAGAAGAACCACATCATGATGATGTGGCTGGGTTTATTGATACTATCACTATAGGAGAAACTAGAAAGGTTTCCGATGCACGAATCACTAGCATACATTTTCCTGTTTTACACTACTTTACATTATTTGCTAGTCGTTGTTTAGTTGGACGCGGAAACAGTGGAAACCTGAGGATCCCTGATATAATTATTCTGCACCACGGTTTATATAGTGATAACACTTTTAGTATGGGCGGTATTATTGCTAGACGGTTAAGTATGAACCGTACTAAGGGTCCCATCTTTGGAGGCATCTATGCCACATGCCTAGCTGCATATTTTAACATACCTATTAGGCATGCTGAGAAGGAAGAAAAGGTGCTGCCCCGTGTTTATCTAGATCATAAAAGTATGGTGGCACATGATTTTATTGTTAAGAATAGGGCAGGAGAGCTTAAATATCAATTGTTCTTTAACAAACATCATCCTGAAATTATTACGTTGCCTGCTCCTTCTTTGTTTAATTTTGTAGGACCCTACCTCGTTACGTGGGCTGCCGTCCAAGCTTACAAGAATCCTGCACCAGCCCCGGAATAGGAGCCACAAGATGAGCCTCCACGACAATCTGTTTATTCTTGGGATCCAGAGGTGACTGTCAGCCAGTGGCAGTCAGAGTCTTCTTCTTCATCACAGTATGATCCCAACTATTCCTCCTCATCACAGTACGACCCCAACAACTATTATTATGGATATCCGCCAGGCCAACCGTGGCCATAGACCAACTTAGGCCAAAAGCCTAAGCTTGGGGGAGTACGTATTTCTCACCGACATTACATTTATGTTCACACACACTCATTGCTAGATGTTGGTGCTCATACTTTTTCACTGTAATATCCATGCTAGTTTATTTTCTTTTTCCTGCTTTCTTCTTGTGTGTTTGTTAAACCTTAAGAAAAACAAAAAAATAGTAGTAGTTTATTTTTCTGCTATAGTAGTAATAATTAAAAAGAAATATTATATTTCACGTTCTTCTTTTGCTTGTTGGGAGCTTTCCCGTGTAAATAGTTTTATTTATTTTTCTTTTCTTTGGGGTCAGTAGGAGAAGACCATAATTAAATTGTTGAAGTGGCTCTTATATGCATTATTGTTGATTTAACCCAGAGCCCATATTGCCTTGTCTTCTCTTGTTTATTGAATGCTCGCAGATTCCAGCTTAGTCCAATGCACATGCACTCTTATTATTATTCACACCGTTCAGTCGTGCAAGTGAAAGGCAATTATGATGATATATGATGGACTGACTGAGATGAGAAAAGCTGGTATGAACTCGACCTCTTTTGTTTTTGTAAATATGATGAGTCCCTCGTTCTTGATTCAGCTTATTATGAATAAACATGTTTGCAATGACAATTAGAGATCATAGTTTCTTGTGCCATGCTTGATTAGCTATGAGTTATAATGATTTACCTTGTATGCCAACATGCTATTGAGATGATTATGATGTGGTATGATTGGGTGGTATCCTCCTTTGAATGATTTAAGTGACTTGACTTGGCACATGTTCACGCATGTAGTTGAAACAAAATCAACATAGCCTTCACGATATTTATGTTCATGGTGGATTATATCCTACTCATGCTTGCATCCAATGTTTATTGATTTTAATGCATGCACATGGCTGTTGTCGCTCTCTAGTTGGTCGCTTCCCAGTCTTTTGCTAGTCTTCACCTGTACTAAGCGGGAATACTACTTGTGCATCCAATCCCTTAAACCCCAAAGTTATTCTAGATGAGTCCACTATACCTTCCTATATGTGGTATCTACCTGCCATTCCAAGTGAATTTGTATGTGCCAAACTCTAAACCTTCAAATAAACATTATGTTTTGTATGCTCGAATAGCTCATGTATCAACAAAGGCTATCCTTATATTCCGTGTTAGGCGGGTTATTCTCAAGAGGAGTGGACTCCGCTCCTCACTCACGAGAAAATGGCTGGTCACCGGGATGCCCAGTCCCATGCTTTATGCAAACTAAATCAAAATAAATTGCAAACAAAACTCCCCCTGGGACCTGATGTATGTTGGAGGCACTCGTTGTTTTGAGCAAGCCATGGATTGAAGCTTGTTGGTGGAGGGGGAGTATAAACTTTACCATTCTATTTGGGAACTGCCTATAATGTTTTTAGCATGGAAAATATCGCCATCTCTTAGTTGTTACGTTGACAATGAAAGTATACTGCTCAAAATACAATTTATCTCTATTTCAAAACCGAGCTCTGGCACCTCTACAAATCCCTGCTTCCCTCTGCGAAGGGCCTATCCATTTACTTTTATGTTGAGTCATCACCCTCTTATTAAAAAGCACTAGCTAGAGAGCACAGCCGTCATTTGCATTCATCACTGTTAATTTATATTGGGTATGACTATGATTGGATCTCTTTTACCATGAATTACAATGTCTAGTTAGTCCTTGATCTTTAAAGGTGCTCTGCATTTATGTTTTGCGGTCTTAGAAAGGGCTAGCGAGATACCATCTTGTTATATCATATTATGATTGTTTTGAGAAAGTGTTGTCATCCGAGATTTATTATTATGACTTGCTAGTTGATTATGCTATGAGTAATTGTGAGACCTGAGAATTATTGCAAATGTGGTTAGTTATGATCTATGTTGAAAACTTGAATGCTGGCTTGACATAGTTACAACAATAAGAGCAAACAGAGTTTGTAAAAGTTTTTCTTTCTTTCTTTCCTTCAGTTTGTCAACTGAATTGCTTGAGTACAAGCAAGGGTTTAAGCTTGGGCGAGTTGATACGTCTCCATCGTATCTACTTTTCCAAACACTTTTGCCCTTGTTTTGGACTCTAACTTGTATGATTTGAATGGAACTAACCCAGACTGACGCTGTTTTCAGCAGAATTGCCATGGTGTTGTTTTATGTGCAGAAAACAAATATTCTCGGAATGACCTGAAACTCCACAGAACATCTTAGAAAAAACAATAAAAAATCCTCGCCAAATATGAAGACCAGGGGGGCCCACACCCTTCTCACGAGGGCGGGGGCGCTCCCCCCCTAGGGCGCGCCCCCTACCTCGTGGGCCCCCTAGAAACTCTCCGACGCCAACTCCAACTCTATATATTTGCTTTCGGAGAGAGAAAATCAGAGAGAAGAAATCATCGCGTTTTACGATACGGAGCCGCCGCCAAGCCCTAAAACCTCTCGGGAGGGCTGATCTGGAGTCCGTTCGGGGCTCCGGAGAGGGGGATTCATCGCCGTCGTCATCATCAACCATCCTCCATCACCAATTTCATGATGCTCACCACCATGCGTGAGTAATTCCATCGTAGGCTTGCTGGACGGTGATGGGTTGGATGAGATTTATCATGTAATCGAGTTAGTTTTGTTAGGGTTTGATCCCTAGTATCCATTATGTTCTGAGATTGATGTTTCTATGACTTTGCTATGCTTAATGCTTGTCACTAGGGCCCGAGTGCCATGATTTCAGATCTGAACCTATTATGTTTTCATGAATATATGTGAGTTCTTGATCCTATGTTGCAAGTCTATAGTCACCTACTATGTGTTATGATCCGGCAACCCCGAAGTGACAATAATCGGGACCACTCCTGGTGATGACCATAGTTTGAGGAGTTGATGTATTCACTATGTGCTAATGCTTTGTTCCGGTTCTCTATTAAAAGGAGGCCTTAATATCCCTTAGTTTCCAATAGGACCCCGCTTCCACGGGAGGGTAGGACAAAAGATGTCATGCAAGTTCGTTTCCATAAGCACGTATGACTATATACAGAATACATGCCTACATTACATTGATGAATTGGAGCTAGTTCTGTGTCACCCTATGTTATGACTGTTACATGATGAACCGCATCCGGCATAATTATCCATCACTGATCCGGTTCCTACGAGTTTTCCATATACTGGTTTACGCTTATTTACTTTCCCGCTGCTACTGTTACAATCACTACAAAATACCAAAAACATTACTTTTGCTGTCTTTAATTTTGTTGCCGCTACCACCACTATCATATTACTTTGCTACTAAACACTTTGCTGCAGATACTAAGTTTCCAGGTGTGGTTGAATTGACAACTCAGCTGCTAATACTTGAGAATATTCTTTGGCTCCCCTTGAGTCGAATCAATAAATTTGGGTTGAATACTCTACCCTCGAAAGCTGTTGCGATCCCCTATACTTGTGGGTTATCAGGCCTCTACTTTCTTCTTCATAGCGGGCCAAAAGCGCATAGAGAAATTTTAGTTTTATTTTTCTGTAAAAAAAGGATAGCTACTGTTTTCTATTTGAATAAGCTTTCAAACCGATTTTTTGTTGCACATGGAATTTTTCACACAATTACCAAAGAATAATTTGAGTTAGGACAAAAAGTTTGGGGGCAAAAGGAGTTAAATTAATAATTGTTTATTTTAAAAAGGCCAATTTATTTGTTGTTGGACCACTTATAATATTTCTAGGGGCATCTTAGTGATCCAACCAGAGTTGATTTCTCCAAGAAAAATACTTGGGAATTATTTGCAACATCACGAACATTTTTGTTTGCATGACAGAAGAAGTAAATATTTGACTTCGAATTTGAGTTTGAAATTTACTTTTTTGGAACAAAGTGAGAATTAGCATAAATAAATAAATTATGATGACATGGCATCATTAGGCAGGAGATCACTGTAGCATGACACTGGGGGTGTTACACATGTGCATGTAATTCAAATTTGAATTATGCACATAAATGCATTGAAAACTCAGTTAATGCATACAAATGTCCAAATGAACCCCAGAAAATCACAAAAATTGACACAACACTCCTGTTGTTCTATGTTGATACGAGAAAAAAATTAGAAGCAATAAGAGGCAATAGATATCGTTTCGTCCCCAAATGTGGGACGTTCCCTATTGAAACAATCATGCTTGTTGTGAGAAGCTCCGGTTTATGAGAAGCATATAACCAAACCTGCCCCAAATGGGACAAAAAATTTACCATGGCATGTTGATGCCGCTCCATGTAGCATGCCAAGTTTCATGAATTTCAGATAAGTTTTGGATTTACTAGAATTTAAAAACCAGGCATCTCAATGTTTTGCCAGCAATCAATGGTGCCCTGTTGTTTGAAATTCATTCCCATTTCTTGCATGGGACCTAAGCATGCACCCAAGGACACAGATTTGATTTTTCAACCAATGTATATGCACTAGAGCATGTGCATGTAATTCAAATTTGAATTATGCACATAAATGCATTGAAAACTTAGTTAATGCATAAAAATGTCCAAACAAACCCTAACTGACACAACACTTCTGTTGTTCTGTGTTGACACGAGAAATTTTCTGGAAGCAATAAGAGGGAGTGGTAATCGTTTCGTCCCCAAAGCAGGGACATTCCCTACCGAACCCATCATGCTTGTATTGAGAAGCT
This sequence comes from Triticum urartu, assembly GCF_056163025.1. Classification (NCBI taxonomy): domain Eukaryota; kingdom Viridiplantae; phylum Streptophyta; class Magnoliopsida; order Poales; family Poaceae; genus Triticum; species Triticum urartu. Next base: position 301,126,247 of record NC_141877.1, read on the forward strand.
CTGGTTTGTAGTATCATATACCCAGACTTGCCCCAAATGGGACAGAAATTTTACCACGGCATGTTGATGCTGCTCCATGAAAGCATGCCAAGTTTCATGAATTTCAGATGAGTTTTGGATTTACTAGAATTTAAAAACCAGGCATCTCAATGTTTTGCCGGCAATCAATGATGCCCTGGTGTTTGACAATCAATCCCATTTCTTTCATGGGACCTAAGCATGCACCCAAGGACACATATTTGATTTTTAGACCAATTTATATGCACCGGAGCATGTGCATGTAGTTCAAATTTGAATTATGCACATAAATGCGTTGAAAACCCAGTTAATGCATAAAAATGTCCAATCGAACCCTGAAAAATAACAAAAACTGACACAACACTCCCGTTGTTCTATGTTGACACGAGAATTTTTTTGGAAGCAATAAGAGGCAATGTATATCATTTCGTCCCCAAAGGTGGGACGTTCCCTACCCAAACCATCATGTTTGTTGTGAGAAGCTCTGGTTTGTGAGAAGCATATACCCAAACCTGCCCCAAATGGGACAAAATTTTTACCACAGCATGTTAATGCCGCTCCATGATAGCATGCCAAGTTTCATGAATTTCGGACTAGTTTTGGATTTACTAGAATTACAAAATCAAGTATGTCGACGTTTGCCGGAGAGCCACGGTGCCGTGGTGTTCGAATTTGATCCCCATTTCTTGCATGGGAGATAAGCATAAACCCATGGACACATATATGATTTTACAACCCTTGTTGGTGCACCAGAGCATGTGCATGTAGTTTAATTTTGAATTGTGCACCTAAAATGGCTAGAAAACCAATTTAATGTATAAAATGTTCAAACGAACCCTGAATAATTCCAATTCTTTTATGACACACATATAGTTGCATGTTCATTCTAGGTAAAAGGTCAAGCAATTCAAACACTGTCCATTGCCGCTGTGACCCCATTATGTAATTCAAATCAAGATGAAAAATCAAGTAGATCGCACACAATTTATTATCACCAACCATGTGAGATGCAGCACAAAAAATCCTGGAGCACCGTCGGCATATAGTACGCCTATGACTTACGTGCGAAGGTGCGTCGGCTACAGTCCACAGCCGGCGTATCAAGCACACGAGCTCGCTCCCCAAATATCATTTCACTGATCAATCGTCACCGGTGAAATATGGGCACATGGACCCACGTCGTGAGGGCAACTTCGATGGCCCACTCCGGCGAGAGCGCGCCCGCAGCTGCCATGCGCGTGCTAACAAGGTGCATGAGCGCAGCCGCAATCTGCGACCGGGCGGCCATGGCAGCCCAAACGGCCGTTGTTGCTTCTTAGGTGGCGGCAGCAACATCTGGCTTAGGGATAACAACTGGCGAGAGTGGCACAACAGCTGTCCATTCCGCAGCGGCGGCCTTAGCCCTGATGGAGGCCCCCACGACCATGTCGAGGCCGCCCACACCCAGCTCCTGGAGGTCACCGCACAAATCGAACGAAGCTTCTCCGACAATGGTCGGCAACCCACAGCCGAAGAGCTGGCAATCGTCGAGAGTGTTCGAGCAGCCGTCCGTTCCTCCGCCGCATACCTTGCGACGACGGCGCCCGTCCAAGCCCAGATCTCGTCCGCCCATGCCTAGCTCATGGCGGCCTTTTCCAAAGAGATGGCGGAAGTGGACGGCGAGATGCTTGCCGAGTATGGTGCGATGGATGCCATGGAGCCCCTTTCCCAGGAGACCGTCGGGTGCGAGCTAGACATGGAGGCGGCGGCGGAGATAGACGAGCACCAGCCGTAGTAGTACTCTTTGTTTTGTTTAATTAAGAGCGTCGGTCTTTAATTTGTTAGAGTGATTTTTAGGTCAGCTAGCTCTATTTAATTGCTGAACTTGTTCGATTAAGAAGTTAGTCTCCTTTGTGTACCCAAATTATGCAATGACATGCATGACCACTGTAACCAGGGAAATTCGAACCAAAATTTTTGATGTTTAAACTCATCACACACGGGTTAAGCTATCTGAATCATTTGTGATGTTCACATATCGTACACAGTTATGAATAAGGGACTGTGTCTGATGACACTTTGCATGCTAGTTTTTTCGCTGAAGCGATTCCAAAGTTTCGGCTTTCGCGGAAATATCTACCTCCCCGCCCCCTCCCCCTTACCAAAAGCCACATTTCCCCTGTTTCCGCCTTCCTTTCCAAGTTGAAACCTGCACTCCTTGCTTGCAGCGCCGCCTCCTCGTCGACGACCCTCCTTCATGCTGCTCGGCCTCGTCTATCCAGGCAGGTAATCCACACCCGACCCCCATCCTCCTCCTCGTTCCACATCCCACACGCCCCGACCGTCGGCGCAAGCATGACACCTTCCACCCAAATGACCGACCCCTCCACCAAATAAGCGCGGCCCTAAGCCATGGTGCACGCAGTACAGCCAGGATCTCAAGGAGCATTTGGCAGCGGAGAAGCAAATCGCGGCCGCACGCGCAGATGAGGTCGCGATGGCTGCCATTCGTGCCGAGCCCCAGATCTTGGAGGAGCACCTTGCCATTTGCTAGCCACGTCGATTAAGCATGCTCGATTTACCCGTTGCATGTGCTGCTCCTGCATTTCCTTCACAAATTCTACTGAATTGTGCTATCTAATTTTACCATGCAATCTGTTTCTCTAGTGTATATGTTCTATATGTCGTGCAGTGCGGTCCTCACTTATTAATTGTTTTCTTAATTAGTTGTCGTCTTCAGTTAACTTTTTGGTTCAATTCTGCAAATGTGATGTTCAATTCTTTAGGCTGCAATTTTGTATTGTCTTCCATGGGAGAAATAAATCGAATTTATCTTTACAAAATACATGATAAACAAATACAATTGCTATATTTCCAAGTTTTCAAGCATGCTTGGTTTGGTTATACATTGTGCAATGTGGCGCTCAGTTAATGTTTGGTTCATTTGTGTTGTGGTGTTTAGTCAACTGTTTGGTTCAATTCTGCAATGAGATGTTCAATAGTTATGGGTGCATTCTGTTATTATATACCATGTGAGGAATAAATTGCATTTGGCTGTAGTAAATATTTAACCTGATGACTAACTACCTTATATGTGTTGCAGGGAAACAATGGGAAGCACTGAGGTTTACAATCGAGGTTAGCACGTGCATGGTCCGTTTTCTAATAGCACATTATTGTGCAATTGCAGGAACCATTCTAATATTTTGGTTTTTAACAATTTGGTCTTGCACATGTAGGTCCTGCTGTCAGAGATTTTGACCCACTGTTTGACCCTTTTTGCATATGGGGAAATGAGTTGTCCATGAATATCAATCAAATCAAGGAACTCAGAAAGATTGTTAGGATAAAGAAATTAGCGACAAAAAACAACAAGATCTTGTCTGCACAATGAAGAAGACATCAGTTCACTACAAGATGGTACTAACTATTATACCTTGCCTTTTTTATTCCTTTGCCCCATTTCCAATATAGAGAAGATATTTATGCACATCCTTGTTTTTAGGCCTTTCCAAAGCAGTTCACTAATGATTACCTCTCAACCCACCTCTATGGTCAGGAGGCGAGGAAGGTTTTCATATAACACCCATGGTTCAACATTGAAGTGTTCTTGAAGAGGACGAAGGACGGACAGTCAATCATCCATAGGCACTGGCCTAGAGTTGCAAAGACCTTCAACATGAATGAAGGCTCAATATTCGCCTTCCGCTTCAGCAATTATCCACATGAGATGCATCTGTCTATATACCGTCTATCATGCTAATTTCAAAAGGTTCCACATGTTGCATGTGAAACTTGGTGCTGGTGCAGTTGTTGTAATGGCGTAGCTGAGTGCTGAAGCTATATCATGTTGTACTCTGATGTATTTCAATTATGAAATTCTGCTTCCTTAATATGGAAATGAAATATATTATGTCCTTAATATGAATGTAAATTAGATTAATAAATGGATTATTAATAATAGGGCAATTAGCATGCTAATGGCTAATTAGCCTGCTAATTGGGTTTTGCTATTGCAAACGGTTGTTGAAAAAATACCATGGATGATGACCTCAGGAAACGCACACAGTTTCTAGGAATAAACCATGTTGGATCAATGAACAATCACACACGACTTTCTCTTGAAAATGGTTTGCGTTCGGCCACCTTGCGCAAACGTTTACCACATAAAGACTGTGTGTGATGGACAACCTTTGCCACATAGTTTCTTCTATGGACCGTGTGTGATACATTCAATAACGCAAACGATTTAATGGGAAAAATTGTGTGTGATGTACCTGTGAACGGAAACATTTTCTTGGAGCGACTGTGTGGGATGTATATACAAACGGAAACATTTAGCGGGGACTGACTATGTGGGATGTACTTGTGACCGGAAACAATTTCGCCCTATAATTGTATTTTTAGCTCTACTATACGTATTTCCGTATTTGAGCACTCGTCGGTCACACACGACCTCATTTTGCCGAGCGTGTGTGCCAGGAGGGCATATCCCCGATGGTTTTTGGGTCGTGTGGGAAAACCCCCCTATCGCCCACACTCACTTGGCGACAGTTCCAAATGTCGTCGCGGAAAGGGGTTAAAAACCGTTTGTTTAGGACTGACACATACCAGTGCTTGTTGATCAATCAAAACGCAAGAGTGAAGGAGAAGATGATGAAAAATTCATCAAAGCTCGCCAGAGTTAAAATTTCTGCACAAAAGAAGCAACACAGTTCTTCACCTATTTGTTGTCAGTTAAGACACCCTCTTCCTACTACGCAAACATCAGAAGTCTCGTGGATGTGAGCTTAGGTAAAATGAAGCTGGGACACATGAAGTCACATGATTGCCACGTAATGTTGACACAAATTCTCCCGATGGTCACTAGGAATCTGATGGACAAAGATATAAGAAACACACTCATTGACCTCTATGATTTCATCAACCAACTATGGCAGAAAGTTGTAAATCCTGAAGAGTTGGATCATATGCAAGATGATATTGCAAGAATATTGTCCAACCTAGAGATGTTTTTCCCACCGTCATTCTTTGATGTCATGGTCCATCTCACTGTGCACCTTGTCGACAAGATAAAGTATTATGGTCCTATGTTTCTTTGCAACATGTATCCCTTCGAGCGGTTCATGGGGATACTGAAGTGCTTTTGTCGGAACCGAAGCCATCCATAGGCAAGCATCCTACAAGGTTATATCGTGGAGGAGGTGGTTGAGTTTTGCGCCGAATACATGAAACAAAGACCTATAGGTTTGCCCCTCTCTCTCCATGAGGGAAGGCTGAAAGGTAAGCAGGTCCTTGCTGGCATGCAAATTGCTGCACCCAGAGAATTGGCAGAGAAAGCCCATTTGACGATACTGCTTAACAGCCCAGTTCTCATCACTTATGCTGAAGAACACTTGGAGGAGATATGCCAAAGCTTCTTACCAATGGTGCCTTCACCATATGTGGAGATGAAGGAGCACACTAAGAACTATACCAAATGGCTGAAGAATCGTTTGGCACAAGGATCCATCGATGACATTGCTATGTGGTTGGCACAAAATCCATCACCTACAGTGTTGACGTACCAAGCATATGACATAAATGGATACATGTTCTACACTGAGGAACCTGATCAGAAGACCTTGTTTCAGAACAGCTCTGTTCAAATAGAATGCGTGACTATAAATAAAGCTGATAAAAGGGTATACTATGGAACCATCAAAGAGATTTGGGAGCTTGACTATGTGAAAGTTAAGGTGGCATTATTCAGGTGCGCATGGATCCCTCTTGGTCAGGTAAGGATTGATGAGTACAGGAAGACCTGTGTTAACAGGACAACGATGGCATATCACGCGGACCCATTCATTCTTGCCAGCGATGCAACCCAGATTTTCTTTGTGGAAGACCCCTTGCATAAGAACTGCCATTTAGCGATGCATGGGGAGAGAAGGGTACTGGGTGTCGACGATGTTGCCGATGAGGACGAGTACGATGAATATGATGAGTTGCCAACCAAGGGATCATGCACCCATGTAACTGAGCAGCGTAAAATCATCAAAAACCCCAAGTTCATTCGGGGTCAACTTAATGATCCCAGTTCCCCATGTACATGGGAATTAAGCCATCAGACTAGTCTTTATACCTAACCTGCAACTTAATTCGTTCAATTTAGACTTGCCGCGTGTACTGAATTTGTTAGTTATGCCCGGTTTTCTGTTGATGTAAGAACCATTAATATGTTGACCTTCATATGCTGTCAGGCCAGGCAATGAATATGAACTGTTTTTTGTTATTATTATTATTATTATTATTATTATTATTATTATTATTATTATTATATCATAGAGGCATCACACTCAATTGATCTCACTACAGTATGTGTGAACAAAAATATGCAATCTGGTTTGCAAATAGCACACGGTTCGTTGATGAAAGCCGTCTACCGACTAAACCCCGCCACCCCGCCCACGATCTGAGTCATGCTTTCTGATTGGCCAGAACCCAAACCCCACGGATCGTACGTCTGCACCGTTGGATGTCCCAGATCGAACGGTGATCCTCATCCCTTTAGACAACACATGTAGTTCCAGTTGTAATTTTATTTTTATGCACAAAATGCACATTAATCTCAAAAAATGTCTTAAATATACCTAACGATACCTGAAATGCGCCAGAAAATCAAACCCGTGGTATAATGCTGATTGCATACCGTGGAAATTTTTATGAGGCCAAATGATGAAGTCACCGGCCACAGGAGTTTGAATTGACACGTCTCCTTTTGGAAAACCATGATCCTTCATGTGAGGTGCTCCAGTTTGGAAGGAGCGGTCATCAAAACTCGTGCCAAACTTTACCAAATTTTTTCTACGTGGTCGTGAGAGGACGCAGATTGATTTTTATGATGTCCGAATTCCATCTGAATTTCCTGTAATTAAAATACCAACTAGTCCTATGCCAGTGCACCTCGCGGCCGAAATGTTTGAAACTTCTCCCCGCTTCTCGAACAAACGGATGAAAACTCACAAAGCAACGCACAAATGATCTGTACACCTTCTTTGCTAGGCTGATAGTAAGGGGGTATCATAGCTAGTATCATGCATGCCAACTAGCCAATTTTGATGAGCTCTCATAGAATTAAGTAAATGAAGAAAGAGAGGGTTAAGTATCATATCATGAAACCCTATCATAATAAGTGATCAACAAGACTCTCCCCATGTCTTCCCAAAGGTTCTACTTGGCACAAACACTAATTAAAAGCATAAAACCACATCTAAACAGAGGCTAGATGAATTATTTATTACTAAACAGGAACAAAAGGCAAGGAACAAAAATAAAGTTGGGTTGCCTCCCAACAAGCGCTATCGTTTAACGCCCCTAGCTAGGCATGATGATGTCAATGATGCTCACATAAAAGATAAGAATTGAAACATAAAGAGAGCATCATGAATAATATGACTAGCACATTTAAGTCTAACATGCTTCCTATGCATAGGGATTTTATGAGCAAAAAAACGTGTGGGAACAAGAATCAACTTGCATAGGAAGGTAAAACAAGTATAACTTCAAAATTTTAAGCACACGGAGAGGAAACTTGATATTATTGCAATTCCTACAAGCATATGTTCCTCCCTCATAATAATTTTCAGTAGCATCATGAATGAATTCAACAATATAACCAGCACCTAAAGCATTCTTTTCATGGTCTACAAGCATAGAAAATTTACTACTCTCCACACAAGCAAAATTCTTCTCATGAATAATAGTGGGAGCAAGCTCAAAAAAATAACTATCATGTGATTGAAATTAAGATCAAGATGACAAGTTTCATGGTTATCATTATTCTTTAAAGCATACGTGTCATCACAATAATCATCACAGATAGGAGGCATGCTTTCATCATAATAAATTTTCTCATCAAAACTTGGGGGACAAAAAATATCATCTTCATCAAACGTAGCTTCCCCAAGCTTGTGGCTTTGCATATCATTAGCATCATAGATATTCAAGGAATTCATACTAACAACATTGCAATGATGCTCATCATTCAAATATTTAGTGCCAAACATTTTATAGATTTCTTCTTCTAGCACTTGAGCAAAATTTTCCTTTCCATCATACTTATGAAAGATATTAAAAAGGTGAAGCGTATGAGACAAACTCAATTCCATTTTTTATAGTTTTCTTTTATAAACTAAACTAGTGATAAAACAAGAAATTAAAAGACTCGATTGCAAGATCTAAAGATATACCTTCAAGCACTCACCTCCTCGGCAACGGCGCCAGAAAAGAGCTTGATGTCTACTACACAACCTTCTTCTTATAGACGTTGTTGGGCCTCCAAGTGCAGAGGTTTGTTGGACAGTAGAAAATTTCCCTCAAGTGGATGACCTAAGGTTTATCAATTCATATGAGGCGTAGGATGAAGATGGTCTCTCTCAAGCAACCCTGCAACCATATAACAAAGAGTCTCTTGTGTCCCCAACACACCCAATACAATGGTAAATTGTATAGGTGCACTAGTTCGGCGAAGAGATGGTGATAGAAGTGGTATATGGATGGTAGATAAAGGTATTTGTAATCTGGAATTATAAAAATAGCAAGGTAACAAGTGATAAATGTGAGCGTAAACAGTATTGCAATGCTAGGAAACAAGGCCTAGAGTTCATACTTTCACTAGTGTAAGTCCTCTCAACAATACTAACATAATTGGATCATAAAACTATCCCTCAACATGCAACAAAGAATCACTCCAAAGTCACTAATAGCGGAGAACAAACGAATAGATTATGGTATGGTACGAAACCACCTCAAAGTTATTCTTTCCAATCAATCCGTTGGGCTATTCCTATAAGTTTCACAAATAGCCCTAGAGTTCCTACTAGAATAACACCTTAAGACACAAATCAACCAAAACCCTAATGTCACCTAGATACTCCAATGTCACCTCAAGTATCCGTGGGCATGATTATACGATATGCATCACACAACCTCACATTCATCTATTCAACCAACACAAAGGACCTCAAAGAGTGCCCCAAAGTTCTACCGGAGAATCACGACGAAAACGTGTGCCAACCCCTATGCATAGGTTCATGGGCGGAACCCGCAAGTTGGTCACCAAAACATACATCAAGTGTTCTCAAATCTTTAAAGACTCAATCAGATAAGATTACTTCAAAGGGGAAACTCAATTCATTACAAGAGAGAAGAGGGGGAGGAGAAACATAAGATCCAACTATAATACCAAAGCTCGCGATACATCAAGATCGTATCACCTCAAGAACACGAGAGAGAGAGAGAGAGATCAAACACATAGCTACTGGTACATACCCTCAGACCCGAGGGAGAACTACTCCCTCCTCGTCATGGAGAGCACCGGGATGATGAAGATGGCCACCGGAGAGGGATTGCCCCCTTCGACAGGGTGCCGTAACGGGTCTAAATTGGTTTTCGGTGGCTACAGAGGCTTCTGGTGGCAGAACTCCTGATCTATTGTGCGTTTTGGAAGTTTTTGGTTACGTAGGTATATATGGGTGCAGGAGGTACGTCGGAGGAGCTACGGGGGCCCCATGAGGCAGGGGAGCGTGCCCTAGGGCCCCCCCACCCTCGTGAGCACCTCCCGTATCTCCTGACGTGGAGTCCAAGTCTATCCGGTGGCTTTTGTTCCAAAAATAACTTCTCCAGTTGATTTCGTTCCGTTTCGACTCCGTTTGATATTCCTTTTCTTCGAAACACTGAAATAGGCATAAAACAGCAAATCTGGGCTGGGCCTCCGGTTAATAGGTTAGTCCCAAATATAATATAAAAGTGGAAAATAAAGCCCAATATTGCCCCAAACAGTAGATAATATAGCATGGAGCAATCAAAAATTATAGATACGTTGGAGACGTATCAAGCATCCTCAAGCTTAATTCCTGCTCGTCCTCGAGTAGGTAAATGATAAAAATAGAATTTTTGATGCGGAGTGCTACTTGGCATAATTTCAATGTAATCCTTCTTAATTGTGGTATGAATGTTCAGATCCATAAGATTCAAGACAAAAGTTCATATTGACATAAAAATAATAATACTTCAAGCATACTAATAAAGCAATTATGTCTTCTCAAAATATCATGGCCAAAGAAAGCTATCCCTACAAAATCATATAGTCTGGCTATGCTCCATCTTCACCACACAAAATATTTAAATCATGCACAACCCCGATGAAAAGCCAAGCAATTGTTTCATACTTTTAATGTTCTCAAACTTTTTCAATCTTCACGCAATACATGAGCGTGAGCCATGGATATAGCACTATAGGTGGAATAGAATGGTTGTTGTGGAGAAGACAAAAAGGGAGAAGATAGTCTCACATAAACTAGGCATATCAATGGGCTATGGAGATGCCCATCAATAGATATCAATGTGAGTGAGTAGGGATTGCCATGCAACGGATGCACTAGAGCTATAAGTATATGAAAGCTCAACAAAAGAAACTAGTGGGTGTGCATCCAACTCGCTTGCTCACGGAGACCTAGGGCATTTTTAGGAAGCCCATCATTGGAATGTACAAGCCAAGTTCTATAATGAAAGATTCCCACTAGTATATGAAAGTGACAACATAGGAGACTCTCTAACATGAAGATCATGGTGCTACTTTGAAGCACAAGTGTGGTAAAAAGGATAGTAGCATTGTCCCTTTTATTTTTTTATTTTTTATTTGGCCTTTCCCTTTTTTTATTTGGCCTTTATTTTTATTTTTATTTGTCCTTTCCTTTTTTATGGCCTTTCTCTTTTTTTGGGGGGGGGACAATGCTATATTGAATGATGATCATCACACTTCTATTTATTTACAACTCAATGATTACAACTCGATACTAGAACAAGATATGACTCTATATGAATGCCTCCGGCGGTGTACCGGGATATGCAATGATGCATGAGTGACATGTATGAAAGAATTATGAATGGTGGCTTTGCCACAAATACAATTTCAACTACATGATCATGCTAAGCAATATGACAATGATGAAGCGTGTCATGATGAACGGAATGATGGAAAGTTGCATGGCAATATATCTCAGAATGGCTATGGAAATGCCATAATAGGTAGGTATGGTGGTTGTTTTGAGGAAGGTATATGGTGGGTTTATGGTACCGGCGAAAGTTGCGCGGTACTAGAGAGTCTAGCAAAGGCGGAAGAGTGAGAGTGCTTATAATCCATGGACTCAACATTAGTCATAAAGAACTCACATACTTATTGCAAAAATCTATTAGTTATCGAAAGAAAGTACTACGCGCATGCTCCTAGGGGGATAGATTGTTAGTAAAAGACCATCGCTCGTCCCCGACCGCCACTCATAAGGAAGACAATCAATAAATAAATCATGCTCCGACTTTATCACATAACGGTTCACCATACGTGCATGCTACGGGAATCACAAACTTCAACACAAGTATCTCTAAAATTCACAACTACTCAACTAGCATGACTCTAATATCACCATCTCCATATCTCAAAACAATTATCAAGTATCAAACTTCTCATAATATTCAACACACTCATAAGAGAATTTTATTATTCTTGAATACCTAGCATATTAGGATTTTAAGCAAATTACCATGCTATTTAAGACTCTCAAAATAATATAAGTGAAGCATGATAGTTCATCTATTTCTTCAAAATAAAACTACCACCATGGTCTAAAAGATATAAGTGAAGCACTAGAGCAAATGACAAACTACTCCGAAAGATATAAGTGAAGATCAATGAGTAGTCGAATAATTATGCAACTATGTGAAGACTCTATAACATTTAGTAATTTAAGATCTTGGTATTCTATTCAAACATCAAGCAAAGCAAAATAAAATGACATTCTAAGAATATCAAACATCATGCGAAGAAGCAAAAACTTAGGATCAACCGATACTAACCGATAATTGTTGAAGAAGAAAGGTGGGATGCCAACCGGGGCATCCCCAAGCTTAGATGCTTGAGACTTCTTGAAATATTATCTTGGGGTGCCTTGGGAATCCCCAAGCTTGAGCTTTTGTGTCTCCTTAATTCCTCTCATATCATGGTCTCCCTAAATCTCAAAAGCATCATCCACACAAAACTCAACAAGGACTCGTGAGATAAGTAAGTATAAACTATTGCAAAAACCTTATCATACTCTACTGTAGCAAATCACTAAAATTATTACTCAAAATTGCATACTAAATTCCTCTTCATATTTAATAGTCCTATCCTCAAATAGAATCATTGAATAAGCAAACATATGCAAACAATGCAAACATAACAGCAATCTGCCTAAACAGTATAGTCTGTAAAGAATGCTGCAACATCCATACTTCCCTAACTCCAAAAATTATGAAAGAAAATTCCCACTGTAGTAAATTTATCAGAGCTTAATATGAAAAAGTTTCAACATTTTATCACATTCTGACTTTTCTAGGGAATTATTGCAACAGCGGTAAACTTTCTGTTTTCAAGCAACATGTAGACTTCTAAAATAGGCATAGTAAAGGCTATCAATGCCACTTTTATTTAAATAAAAGATGAAAAACATTGTTCTAAATAACAGCAAGAAAATCCTAACAAAATAAATTGACGCTCCAAGCAAAACACATATCATGTGGTGAATAAAAATATAGCTCCAAGTTAAGTTACCGATGAACGAAGACGAAAGAGGGGATGCCTTCCGGGGCATCCCCAAGCTTAGGCTCTTGGCTATCCTTGAATATTAACTTCGGGTGCCTTGGCATCCCAAAGCTTAGGCTCTTGCCACTCCTTATTCCATAATCCATCGAATCCTTACCCAAAACTTGAAAACTTCACAACACAAAACTTAACAGAAAACTCGTAAGCTCCATTAGTACAAGAAAATAAATCACCACTTCAAGGTACTGTAATGAACTCATTCTTTATTTATATTGGTGTTAAACATACTGTATTCCAACTTCTCTATGGTTTATAAACTATTTTACTAGCCATAGATTCATCAAAATAAGTAAACAACACATGAAAAACTGAATCTGTCAAAAACAGAACAGTCTGTAGTAATCTGGATCAAACGTATACTTATGGAACTCATAAAATTCTCAAATAAATTGCTGGACCTGAGTAATTTATCTATTAATCATATTCAAAAAGAATTAACTAAATATCACTATCCAAATAAAAATGGCAGCAATTTTCGTGAGCTCAAAAGTTTCTGTTTTTTACAACATGATCAACAAGACTCTCCCCAAGTCTTCCCGAAGGTTCTACTTGGCACAAACACTAATTAAAAGCATAAAACCACATCTAAACAGAGGCTAGATGAATTATTTATTACTAAACAGGAACAAAAGGCAAGGAACAAAAATAAAGTTGGGTTGCCTCCCAACAAGCGCTATCATTTAACGCCCCTAGCTAGGCATGATGATGTCAATGATGCTCACATAAAAGATAAGAATTGAAACATAAAGAGAGCATCACGAAGAATATGACTAGCACATTTAAGTCTAACATGCTTCCTATGCATAGGGATTTTGTGAGCAAAAAACTTGTGGGAACAAGAATCAACTTGCATAGGAAGGTAAAACAAGCATAACTTCAAAATTTTAAGCACACAGAGAGGAAACTTGATATTATTGCAATTCCTACAAGCATATGTTCCTCCCTCATAATAATTTTCAGTAGCATCATGAATGAATTAAACAATATAACCAGCACCTAAAGCATTCTTTTCATGGTCTACAAGCATAGAAAATTTACTACTCTCCACACAAGCATCTTCTCATGAATCATAGTGGGAGCAAGCTCAAAAAAATAACTATCATGTGATTGAAAATTAAGATCAAGATGACAAGTTTCATGGTTATCATTATTCTTTAAAGCATACGTGTCATCACAATAATCATCATAGATAGGAGGCATGCTTTCATCATAATAAATTTGCTCATCAAAACTTGGGGAACAAAAAATATCATCTTCATCAAACATAGCTTCCCCAAGCTTGTGGCTTTGCATATCATTAGCATCATAGATATTCAAGGAATTCATACTAACAACATTGCAATCATGCTCATCATTCAAATATTTAGTGCCAAACATTTTATAGATTTCTTCTTCTAGCACTTGAGCACAGTTTTCCTTTCCATCATACTTACGAAAGATATTAAAAAGGTGAAGCGTATGAGACAAACTCAATTCCATTTTTTATAGTTTTCTTTTATAAACTAAACTAGTGATAAAACAAGAAACTAAAAGACTCGATTGCAAGATCTAAAGATATACCTTCAAGCACTCACCTCCCTGGCAACGGCGCCAGAAAAGAGCTTGATGTCTACCACACAACCTTCTTCTTATAGACGTTGTTGGGCCTCCAAGTGCAGAGGTTTGTAGAACAGTAGCAAATTTCCCTCAAGTGGATGACCTAAGGTTTATCAATCCGTAGGAGGCGTAGGATGAAGATGGTCTCTCTCAAGCAACCCTGCAACCAAATAACAAAGAGTCTCTTGTGTCCCCAACACACCCAATACAATGGTAAATTGTATAGGTGCACTAGTTCGGCGAAGAGATGGTGATAGAAGTGGTATATGGATGGTAGATAAAGGTATTTGTAATCTGAAATTATAAAAAAGCAAGGTAACAAGTGATAAAAGTGAGCGTAAACGGTATTGCAATGCTAGGAAACAAGGCCTAGAGTTCATACTTTCACTAGTGTAAGTCCTCTCAACAATACTAACATAATTGGATCATAAAACTATCCCTCAACATGCAACAAAGAGTCACTCCAAAGTCACTAATAGCGGAGAACAAACGAAGAGATTATGGTAGGGTACGAAACCACCTCAAAGTTATTCTTTCCAATCAATCCGTTGGGCTATTCCTATAAGTGTCACAAACAACCCTAGAATTCAAACTAGAATAACACCTTAAGACACAAATCAACCAAAACCCTAATGTCACCTAGATACTCCAATGTCACCTCAAGTATCCGTGGGCATGATTATACGATATGCTTCACAGAATCTCAGATTCATCTATTCAACCAACACAAAGGACCTCAAAGAGTGCCCCAAAGTTCTACCGGAGAATCACGACAAAAACATGTGCCAACCCCTATGCATAGGTTCATGGGCGGAACCCGCAAGTTGGTCACCAAAACATACATCAAGTGTTATCAAATCTTTAAAGACTCAATCCGATAAGATTATTTCAAAGGGGAAACTCAATTCATTACAAGAGAGAAGAGGGGGAGGAGAAACATAAGATCCAACTATAATACCAAAGATCGCGATACATCAAGATCGTATCACCTCAAGAACACGAGAGAGAGAGAGATCAAACACATAGCTACTGGTACATACCCTCAGCCCCGAGGGAGAACTACTCCCTCCTCGTCATG
This sequence comes from Triticum urartu, assembly GCF_056163025.1. Lineage (NCBI taxonomy): Eukaryota > Viridiplantae > Streptophyta > Magnoliopsida > Poales > Poaceae > Triticum > Triticum urartu. The sequence continues at coordinate 301,141,600 of NC_141877.1, forward strand.
GAGAGCACCGGGATGATGAAGATGGCCACCAGAGAGGGATTGCCCCCTCCGGCAGGGTGCCAGAACGGGTCTAAATTGGTTTTCGGTGGCTACAAAGGCTTCTGGCGGCGGAACTCCCGATCTATTGTGCGTTCTGGAAGTTTTAGGTTACGTAGGTATATATGGGTGCAGGAGGTACGTCGGAGGAGCTACGGGGGCCCCACGAGGTAGGGGGCGCGCCCCCCACCCTCGTGAGCACCTCCCTTATCTCCTGACATGGAGTCCAAGTCTATCCGGTGGCTTTTGTTCCAAAAATAACTTCTCTAGTTGATTTCTTTCCATTTCGACCCCGCTTGATATTCCTTTTCTTCGAAACACTGAAATAGGCATAAAACAGCATATCTAGGCTGGGCCTCCGGTTAATAGGTTAGTCCCAAAAATAATATAAAAGTGGAAAATAAAGCCCAATATTGCTCATAACAGTAGATAATATAGCATGGAGCAATCAAAAATTATAGATACGTTGGAGACGTATCAAGAGGTAATCATCAGTGAAGCCTGAAAACAAGGATGTGTATAAATATCTTCTCTATATTGGAAACGGGGCAAAGGAATAGAAAAAGTCAAGGTATAATAGTTAGTACGATCTTGTAAACCTCAGTGTTTCCCATTGTTACCCCGCAACACATATAAGGTAGTTAGTCATCAGGTTAAGTATGGGTTCGCATGCTATCAGTAAAATGTGTTGATGATAAATAAGCACATTGCATATTCATCATATTAATTCAAGCCACATGGAAAACCCATTTATCCAAACCAAGCATGATTAAGAACTATGAAATATAGCACTTGTATATGTTTCTCATGTATTAGGTGCAGCCAAATTCGATTTATTCCTCACATGGTATACAATAAGAGAATGCAGCCACATCAATTGAACATTGCATTGTAGAACTGAACCAAGCAGTTAACTAAACACCACAATAAAGGAACCAAACGCTAACTGAGCACCACATTGCACAATATAACATACTCCTAATAGAAGATCAGATAGTTAACCAAACCAAGCATGCTTAACAACTTGGAAATATTGCACCCTGAGGAATTGAATATCACATTTGTAGAATTGAACCAAGCAGTTAACTGATCACCACATTGCACGACATATAGAACTTATACACTATAGCAGAAGATTGCATGGTAAAAGTAGATAGCACAATTCTCTAGAATTTGTTAAGGAAAGGCAGTAGCTAGCAAACCAAACATGGGTCCTTATAGTGAGCTAATAAGACAAGCTACTCCTCATTGTCGGAGATATCGATGATGATTGGATCCTTGGACATGGAAGAGGGCAAGGCCTCCGCATCGTGGGTGCCCTCGTTGTAGTGGTGAGTTGCTTGACCGCTACGGGCACCAACCTGTTGGCTCTCGAGATGAGGTAAGCACGTGCATGCTGAGAAAACACCTCGTAGTCTTCATTGAAGGCACCGACGGTGGCCTCAAGAAAACGCCATGAACTGTCGTTTAAAGCAGACAACCGCGTCACGGCGTCGGCGCGCGAGGCGTCAACGGTGGCCTCGATGGCGAGGTGCTCCTCCAAGATCAGTAGCGACCCAACCTCAAACGGTCGAATCTCTATGCATTAGTGTCATCCATGGACCGGTAATGCTGACACACACAATACCTGAAGAGTTTATAACAGAGTGCAATCACACACTTATTACATCGAATATCTCAAAGAGAGTACTCATTACAATAATATGGCTGAAGGCCATCTAATGAAGATAACAGCGGAAGGCTTCAAAGGCAAAAGTGAGTCCATCAACTCCAACGGCACAACTGAGTGCAAAACAACAACCTAGCGCACCTTACTCTTCGTCTGAAAAGTCTGCAACATAATACGTTGCAGCCCGAAACGGGCCAGCACATGAAATATGATGGCAAAATAACACTGTAGAACAATGAACAAGAATAACTGCTATCACTACATGCATATATGGCTGGTGGAGGCTCTATGGTTATCATGTTTGCGTAAAGCCAATTTTTCCCTATTGCAAAGGAATAAATTTTGTTTAACTATAAAGTTGGTTGATAAACATTGAGAAGGTTCCTCCAACTCAATCCCAATTAAGAAGTAATTAACAACCCGACAACATTAATTAAGAGTGATGAGATCAATATAATAATTCAAGTACCAGATAGTCAAGATGTCCATAACCGGGGACACGGCTAACCATGATTAGTTTGTACACTCTGTAGAGGTTTGCGCACTTTTCCCCACAAGACTCGATCTCCTCCGTTGGATTTCTCGCACTACATGATGTTTGAGAAATGGATGACTGAGACATAGTCTTTCTGAAGAGGTCCCCGTAACCGATAGATAGGCCGCTACACCTACAATCCCCTACATCTGCTAGCCCATCATGGAAAGGATTCCCACAACTTACTCAACTATGCCAGAGCCCATATTGGCTTGTGGCTGCACACGGAAGTTTCTAGCATGAATAATCTTATGATCCCTTCGAGCCTGGGTGGCAAACCATAGGATGATCACACGGGTACTCCAGGATTTCCCAGGACGGCTCTGGATTGCTCTAGGTGCCCAGACAACCACTGGGTGCTCCAGGGGGCCTCAACCAATCCACCCATATGTGTATTAAAGTAGCCACCTTAAGTTAACCATTAATTAAAACTATCACATCTTTCATGGATCACTCAAACCAAACCACGTCTACAAGCATAGCATAGTAGTATAAGCATAACGTAGAAGTAACTCCCAAGGTTTGAAATAAAGACAATAGGTTCTACCTCATCACTACTTCTGAGCACCCACAAATATTCAAGTCCTAACCATGCAGTGTTTGAGGATTGAACTAGTGCATAAAAAATTGGGTAATAAGGGGTATGATCAAAGTGTTACTTGCCTTGCCGATGATCTGCAAACCCTAGAGACTCGTAGTAGCATGCTTCGCACTCCGGAAATTATATCGCAAACAAAAAATAGCATACATAAGCACCCAAGCATAGATGCAAGGGTATAACTCAGATGAGAAAGTCCAAATTGAAAGTTCAACTGAAGTGCTTCGATTTGCAAAAAGAATCAATCAAATCGGAGCTACGAAACTCAAACCACGATCAAAAGAAGATCAAATTCAAACCTCCTTGAAACCAAATTTTAATTTGTCAAAACCATGTTCAAGTTGATTATCTGGAAAGAGGGGTTAGAGACTAAGATTCTGGCGTTGGTTTTATTGGATTTGGATAAACAAGCAAAAAGTTGCGAGAGTTTGAAGATCAGGGGCTAATCTGTGATAAAATAATCACGGATAGGTCCCTAGCCGAAAATAAAAGAAAAATAAAAAGACTATCGAACGGACGTTCGCTAACAGAGACGAAAGAACGAACACGATCGTGAACAGAGACGTTCGAGTGAACGTTCGCTAATTAGCAAAACCGAAAAAAATCGAACCGATCTAACGAAAAAAACCGGGGACGGTTTTGTCGATTCTACTGGTCCAACAAAGAAAACCGGCGGCGACAGATCCGACGAGATCTGATGACGACGGCGTCGAGCAACGGTAAGGCGGGGCGGCGGTGTCGACGGCAAGCTGTAGCGCGGCGGCTCAGCAGCGAGCAACAACGGCAGCGGGCGGTGCGGCTCGGGGACGGTGGCTGTAGTGCGGCTCGGGGTGGGAGGAGAGGGCAGCGGCGGGGCGGCATATAAAGGCCGAGGGAGGGGCCGCGGCTTGGAGGAGGGGCCGACCCGAGGTGGAGTCCGTCTCGGACTCCTCCTCGGCGTCCGTGCCAGAGACGGCGGTGGCGCGAGGAAGGCGGCGCGGGAATGGGCTTCGGCCCGGCTCGGCTAGGCCTTTGGTCAAGTCGGGCGGAATTTTTTAAAAAAAAAAACAAATCCCGCCGAAGAAAAATTCTAATAAATTATAAAAAAATTCTAAAAATGCCAAAAATAATTTTCACCGTCTAAATAAAATATTTAGAACAAAGTGAACATTTTTCTGGCCTAAAATGCAATTTTCAAAAATGCATATTTTTCTAATTCAAATAAAATATCAAATAAAATCCAAATAAAATATGTATTTGATTTTAAAATTGTTCCTCCAATATTCCTCTCTTTTTGAAGAAGTCATATTGTCTTCTCTCTTTTATTTTTAATATTGGGAATATTTGGAGAGAAAAATATTAAAACCAAATTGATCCTCTTTTCAAATTTGAGAAAATTCAAATATGAAAATTTATGAAATCTCCAACTCTCTCCTTGGGTCCTTGAGTTGCTTAAGATTTCTAGGATTACAACCAAAATGCAAATAAAATATGATATGCATATGATGACCTATGTATAACATCCAAATTGAAAATTTTGGGATGTTACAAACCTACCCCCCTTAAAATGAATCTCGCCCTCAAGATTCAGGTTGGCTAGAAAATAGGTGCGGGTGGTCTTTCCATAGGTCTTCTTCTCGTTCCCAGGTGGTTTCATCCTCGGTATGGTGGCTCCACTGAACTTCGCAAAACTTGATAACCTTGCTGCGTGTAACTCGGCTGGAAAAGTCAAGAATCTTGACTGGCTTCTCCTCGTAGGTTAGATCACTGTCCAACTGAATTGCTTCCAGGGGCACTGTATCTCTCAGAGGAATATCGACCATCTCTGAATGGCACTTCTTCAATCGGGAAACGTGAAACACATCATGAACTCCTGACAATCCTTCGGGTAATTCCAACTTGTAGGCAACCTCTCCCATAAGTTCCAAAACTCGGTACGGTCCTACAAATCTCGGGGCTAACTTTCCCTTAACTCTAAATCGTTTAACTCCTTGGAGTGGTGACACACGTAGATATGCTCTGTCTCAGATCTCGTAGACTGCCTCCTTTCGTTTGTTGTCTGCATAACTCTTCTGCCTGGACTGAGCCACCTTCAGTCTATCTCGAATCAACTTAACCTTTTCTTCAGACTCCTTAATTAGGTCCGGTCCAAATAACTGATGGTCTCCAACTTCATCCCACATCAACGGTGTCCTGCACCTTTTCCCATATAAAGCTTCGAAAGGCGCCATCTTCAAACTAGCTTGACAACTGTTGTTGTATGAGAACTCTGCATAAGGTAAATTTTCAACCCAAATAGATCCATAATCTAGCGCACAAGCTCTAAAGATGTCCTCCAAAATCTGATTGACTCTCTCGGTTTGTCCATATGTCTGCGGATGAAAAGATGTACTAAACTCTAGCCTGGTTCCCAAAGTCTGGTGCAACTGATGCCAAAACTTCAAAGTAAAATGTGTTCCTCTACATGATACGATGGTCCTCGGAACTCCATGCAGACATACGATCCTGGTCATATATATCTTGGCCAACTTCGCACTTGTATAGGTGGTTTTCACTGGGATAAATAAGCCACTTTGGTCAAGCGATCAACTACTACCAAGATAGAATCATATCCCGATTGGGTCCTGGGTAACCCAGTAATGAAATCCATGCCAAGCTTCTCCCGCTTCCATTCAGGTATCGGCATAGGCCGTAATAATCCTGCTGGCTTCTGATGTTCTGGCTTCACTTTCTAACATACATCGCATACTGCTACATATTCGGCAATATCCTTCTTCATTCCTGTCCACCAGAAACGTTCCTTCAAATCCAAAGACATCTTGGTGTTTCTGGGGTGAATTGAGTATGGCGAGTCATGAGCTTCCTGGAGTATTAACTTCCTGATCTTAGCATTATTGGGCACATATATATGATCCTCAAACCATAAGTCTCGTCCTCATCCTCACGGAAACCCTTAGCTTTTCCCTTGCTCATCTTCTCCTTTATCTCAGCGATTTCCTTATCTTCCTTCTAAGCTTCTCGAATCTTTCCCAATAACATAGACTGAACCTCCGTTGTTGCCACGAAACCTCTTGGAACTATCTCCAAACAAAGTTCCATGAGATCGTTAACTAACTCCTGTGGCAAGCCTTCGCTTATGAGGGTATTGGCATAACTCTTTTGGCTCAAAGCGTCTGCAACGACATTGGCCTTTCCTGGGTGATAGTGCAACTTCATATCATTATCCTTTATAAGCTCCAACCATCTCCTTTGCCTGAGATTCAGCTCCTTCTACATGAAAATGTACTTCAAACTCTTGTGATCCGTGTACACATCACATCTGTTTCCAATCACAAAATGTCTCCAGGTCTTGAGCGCATGCACTACGGCTGCTAACTCCAAATCATGCATGGCATAATTCAACTCATGCGATCGAAGCTGACATGAGGCATATGAAAGAACTCTTCTGTCCTGCATAAGTACACCTCGAAGTCCTAAGCGAGAAGCATCGCAATACACATGGAAATCCTTGCGTATATCCGGAAGAATCAGCACTGGGGCTGTAACCAAACGTTTCTTCAACTCCTAAAAACTGGCTTCACATCTTTGGTCCATTTGAACTTGGTGTCCTTCTTCAACAACTCCGTCATAGGCTTTGCAATCTTGGAAAAATTCTCAATGAACCTCCTGTATATCCCGCGAGTCCCAGAAAACTGCGGATCTCTCCAACTGAGGTGGGTGCCAACCACTCAGTGACAGACTGAACTTTGGTGGGGTCTACTGCTATACCTTCTCATGATATAACATGTCCAAGAAATCCAACTTCTTTCAACCAAAACTCACACTTGCTAAACTTGGCATACAACTGATGTTCCCTGAGATTCTCGAGAACTAAGCACAAGTGTTCCTTGTGTTCCTCCTCATTCTTTGAGTATACCAAAATATCATCAATGAACACCATTACAAACTTATCCAAAAACTCCATGAACACCTTGTTCATCATGATCATGAAATAGGCAGGGGCGTTAGTCAATCCAAATGACATAACTGTATACTCATATAGCCCATACCTTGTGGTGAAGGCTGTCTTAGGTATATCCTGTTCTCGGATCTTTAGCTGGTGATGTCCTGATCGCAAATCGATCTTGGAGAATACTTTAGCTCCTTGCAGCTGGTCAAACAAATCATTGATCATCGGTAGTGGGTACTTGTTCTTGATCGTCACTTCATTCAATGCTCGATAATCAACAACCATTCTCAAAGATCCATCCTTCTTCTCAACCAAGAGCACTGGGGCTCCCCATGGTGACGAACTTCGTTGAATGTAACCTTTCTCTAGTAACTCCCTAATATGCTTCTTAATTTCCTCCAGATCATTTGCGGGCATTCGGTACGGTCTCTTCGATATTGGTCCGGTGCGTAGCAATAGTTCTATCAAAAAGTCAATGTCTCGGTCTGGTGGCATGCCTGGTAATTCCTCAGGAAATACATCCGGGTAATCCTTCACAATAGGCACATCTTCCTGAACAGCTCCAGAGAGGGAATTTACTTGGGTCCTCCTTGGCGCATGCCTAGACACATACTTGATCCTTCTTCCCTCTAGGCTGGTAAGTAAGATTGACTTACTAGCACAATCGATGTTTCCTCCATACTTCGATAACCAATCCATACCTAATATTATATCCAATCCTTGGGACTCCAAAATTATTAGGTCTGAGGGGAAAACATGTTTACCTATGGTCAATGGCATCTGAAAACATCCACTGCTTGCCATATACTCAGCTCCTGGCGAGCTTACTAACATAGGTGTCTGAAGAACTTTGGTGGGCAGCTTATACTTATCCACAAACCCCCTCGAAATGTATGAGTGTGATGCACCAATATCAAAAAGAACAATTGCAGCAAATGACTCAATCAAAAACTTACCTAAAATTGCATCTGGCTGCTCTTCAACCTCCTCCATGTTAACGTGGTTCACCTGTCCCCTGTTGAAAGGGTTGGGCTTCTTCCTAGAGCTTCCATTGCCATTTCCGTTCTTTGCTTCAGGGCATTCGGTGGCGTAGTGTCCAGTCTTCCTGCACTTGAAACAAGTAATGTGACTTAAATCCTTCCTAGAGGGTGTTGCTGGGTTGGAACGGCTCTATCCGTTACTTCCTCAATTCCCATTCCCATTCTTGGGTCCACTGTGGTTATGCGAACTCCCTCCATTTTGGGTATGGCCTCCATGGTTATGGGTATGTCCTCCCGAGGTCGGCGTAAAGCGAGGCTTCTGCAATGTTCTGGAATTATACTTCCCTTGTCCATATTTCCTTTTGTGGCTCTCTATCTGCTGCTACTTCCCTTCAATCATAAGAGCCCTGTCTACCAACTCCTGGTAATTTGTGAATGTTGCCACCATCAACTACATACTCAGCTCATCATTCAGCCCTTCCATAAAATTCTCCTGCTTCGCGGCATCTATGGCCACATCATCCGGGGCATAGCGATCTAATTTACTGAACTCATCCACGTACTGCCCCACGGTACGGTTTCCCTAGAGTAAGTTGTGAAACTCACGCTTCTGCATGCCCATAGCTCTAGTTGAGACATGTGCAATGCGGAATGCTTGCTGAAACCGATCCCAAGTGACATTGGCTATGGGAAAAGTGGTTGTGTAATTTTCCCACCATGAGGCTACGGGTCCATCCAGTTGGTGTGCGGCAAAACACACCTTCTCAGCATCTGTGCAACTTGCGGTGGTCAACTCCCTTCCAATCCCGTGTAGCAAGTCATCATCAACAATCGGCTCGGTGCTACTGGAAAACACCGGCGGATTCAGCCTCAGAAAACGGGCTAAGTAGTCAACTGGAGGTGGTGGCGGCGGGTTGTTGTTATTGTTGTTGTTGTTGCCTTGGTTCTGAACTAGTAGCTGCATCAAGGCATTCTGCTGTTGGATCAACTGAGTGAGCTCCGGTGGGAAGACAAATCTGAGGTCACATCTCGGAGGCATCTGATGGGTTTAGAGGGAAGATAGAATAGAGTGAGGTCTAGGGAGAAAATCACTACCCATCTACACATGAGACAAACACATTCATATCACACCACTCAATTCAAACAAGGGCATACAATCGATCTAGCTACTGTTACAAAATACTCGGACTACTCTATATACATGGGGGGAATACTACTAATAATATGGTGGTCAACTAGAAATTTTGATCGGAAGAAGATTCCATGATATCTGCTCCAGCTTCGTCTTCATAGTCATCCTCACTGTCGGGGTCGGAGTCGGTGTCGTCGATGATGATGTAGTCTCCGGGATGGTCGTCACCTCCTGGCGCAGGGTCTCCCATGAATACTCCTAGCTTCTTCTTCAGGTCTTCATTCTTCTCCAATAGAACTGCAATTTCCTCTTCGTATCTATCGCGTGTAGATTTGAGTTCCTCTTCTAGCTCCATGTTCCTCGTCATCACCTTCTTGAGATCTATCATGCTGGCACACATCTGGTTCTCCTGTTGACGAATGTGTCGGTTCAACTCCTGGATGTAGGCTGCAATGGACTTGTCCCTCCTGGTGCTGATTATCTCCCATTGCTCATCTCGGTGCCCACATATCTGGTAGATGGTGTCCTTAAGATCCTTATGGTAGACTTCGCCGATGTTCATGGAGATGTGAGCTGCCATGCTCTTTCCTAGACTCTAGGTTGGTGCATCAAAGGAAAACTCTATGGGCTCAGTAACTGGGGTGAATGTCCTTCCTGGAACATGTACTCGAAGGGTCCAACGCTCTTCTTCAGGTAGAAGACGGTGTAGGTCCCGGTAAAGCTTGGTATTCTGATGTTCAAATATCTTGTGGCTTCCTTTAAATGTCGTTCGGAAGGGGTGTATTCATCTGGTTGCACAAACTTGTTCCTTGGGTCCGCCATCTATTGAGTGGAAAGTGGAGAAGAGTCAGAAATGAGTACAGAAGAGTGACCTAAAGCTTATCTTAGTGGTCATGTCCTACAGTCAGCGTGTGCTCTGATCCCATCTTGTAGCGACCCAACCTCAAACGGTCGAATCTCTATGCATAAGTGTCATCCCTGGATCGGTAATGCTGACACACACAATACTTGAAGGGTTTATAATAGAGTGCAATCACACAGTTATTACATCGAATATCTCAAAGAGAGTACTCATTACAATAATATGGCTGAAGGCCATCTAATGAAGATAACATCAGAAGGCTTCAAAGGCAAAAGTGAGTCCATCAACTCCAATAGCATAGCCGAGTGCAAAACAACGACCTAGCGCACCTTACTCTTTGTCTGAAAAGTCTGCAACATAATATTTTGCAGCCCGAAACGGGTCAGCACATGGAATATGTTGGCAAAATAAAACTGTAGAGCAATGAACAAGAATAACTTCTATCACTACATCCATATATGGCTGGTGGAGGCTCTATGGTTATCATGTTTGCGTAAAGCCAATCTTTCCCTACTGCAAAGGAATAAATTTTGTTTAACTATAAAGTTGGTTGATAAACATTGAGAATGTTCCTCCAACTCAATCCCAATTAAGAAGTAATTAACAACCCGACAACATTAATTAAGAGTGATGAGATCAATATAATAATTCAAGTACCAGATACTCAAGATGTCCATAACCGGGGACACGGCTAACCATGATTAGTTGTACACTCTGTAGAGGTTTGCGCACTTCTCCCCACAAGACTCGATCTCCTCCGTCAGATTTCTCGCACTACATGATGTTTGAGAAACGGATGACCGAGACACAGTCTTTCCGAAGAGGTCCCCATAACCGATAGATATGCATGTACACCTACAATCCCCTACATTTGCTAGCCCATCATGGAAAGGATTCCCACAACTTACTCAACTATGCCAGAGCCCATATTGGCCTGTGGCTGCACACGGAAGTTTCTAGCATGAATAATCTTATGATCCCTTTGAGCCTGGGTGGCGAACCATAGGATGATCACACGGGTACTTTGGGATATCCCAGGACAGCTCTGGATTGCTCCAGGTGCCCAGACAACCACTGGGTGCTCCAGGGTGCCTCAACCAATCCACCCAGATGTGTATTAAAGTAGCCACCTTAAGTTAACCATTAATTAAAACTCTCACATCTGTCATGGATCACTCAAACCAAACCACGTCTACGAGCATATCATACCAGTATAAGCATATCGTAGAAGTAACTCCCAAGGTTTGAAATAAAGACAATCGGTTCTACCTCATCACTACTTCCCAGTACCCACAAATATTCAAGTCCTAACCATGCAGTGTTTGAGGATTGAACTAATGCATAAAAAACTGGGTAATAAGGGGTATGATTAAAGTGTTACTTGCCTTGCTGACGATCTGCAAACCCTAGAGACTCGTAGTAGCATGCTTCGTACTCCAGAAATTCTATCGCAAACAAACAATAGCATACATAAGCACTCGAGCATATATGCAAGGGTAAAACTTAGATGAGAAAGTCCAAACTGAATGTTTAACTGAAGTAATTCGGTTTGCAAAAAGAATCAATCAAATCGGAGCTACGAAACTCAAACTACGATCAAAAGAAGTTCGAATTCAAACCAGCTTGAAACCAAATTTTAACTTTTCAAAACCATGTTCAAGTGGATTATCTAGAAAGAGGGGTTCGAGACAAAGATTTTGGTGTTGGTTTCACTGGATTTGGATAAACGAGCAAAAAGTTGCGAGCGTTTGAAGATCAGGGGCTAATCTATGATAAAATAATTGTGGATAGGTCCCTGGACGAAAATAAAATAAAAAAGAAAAAGACTATCAAACGAACGTTCGCTAACATAGACGAAAGAACGAACGCGATCGCGAACAGATATGTTCGAGTGAACATTCGCTAATTAGAGAATCCGAAAAAAAACCAAACCGAACCGATCTAACAAAAAAACCAGGGACAATTTTTTCAGTTTTACCGGTCCACCAAAGAAAACCGGCAGCGGCGAGATCTGGCAACAGCGGCGTCGAGCAACGACGAGGCGGGGCGGCTCCGACAGCAGTGCGGCGGCGCGGCGGCGCAGCAGCGAGCAACAACGGTGAGCGGCGCCGGCGCGGCTCGCCGATGGTGGCTGCGGTGCGGCTCGGGGTGGGGAAGAGAGGGCGGCGGCGGGGAGGCATATAAAGGCCGAGGGGGCGGCTTGGAGGAGGGGCCGGCCCGAGGTGGAGTCCGGCTCGGACTCCTCCTCGGCGTCTGTGCCAAAGACGACGGCGGCACGAGGAAGGCGGCGCGGGAGTGGGCTTCGGCCCGGCTCGGCTGGGCCTTTGGACCAGTTAGGCCGAAAGCTTTTTTTATATAAATTCCGCCGAAGAAAAATCCTAATAAATTATAAAAAAAAACTTCTAAAAATACCAAAAACAATTTTCACCGTCTAAATAAAATATTTAGAACAAAGTGAACATTTTTTGGCCTAAAATGCAATTTTCGAAAATGCATATTTTTCTAATTCAAATAAAATCTCAAATAAAATCCAAATAAAATATGTATTTGATTTTAAAATTGTTCCTCCAATATTCCTCTCTTTTTGAAGAAGTCATATTATCTTCTCTCTTTTATTTTTAATATTGGGAATATTTGGAGAGAATTTTTTTAAAATGAAATTGATCCTCTTTTCCAATATGAGAAAATTCAAATATGAAAATTTATGAAATCTCCAACTCTCTCCTTGGGTCCTTGAGTTGCTTAAGATTTCTAGGATGACAACCAAAATGCAAATAAAATATGATATGCATATGATGACCTATGTATAACATCCAAATTGAAAATTTGGGATGTTACAAGATCTGGGGGTCGGCACGGATGGCAGCCATTGCGACCTCATCCGCGCGTGCGGCCGCGATTTGCTTCTCCGCTGCCAAATGCTCCTTGAGGTCATGGCTATACTACATGCACCATGTCTTAGGCCGGAGCTTATTTGGTGGAGGGGTCGGTGATTTGTGTGGAAGGTGTCGCGCTCGCACCGGCGGTCGGGGAATGTGGGATGTGGAAGGAGGAGGAGGATGGGGGTCGGGTGTGGATTACCTGCCTGGATATGCGAGGCCGAGCAGCATGAAGGAGGGTCGCCGTTAGGAGGTGGCGGCACTGCAAGCAAGGAGTGAAGGTTTCAACTTGAAAAGGAAGGCGGAAATAGGGGAAATGTGGCTTTTGGTAAGGGGAGGGGGCGGGGAGGTAGATATTTCTGTGGAAGCCGAAAATTTGGAATCGCTTCAGCGAAAAAACTGGAGCGCAAAGTGTCATCATACACGGTCCCTAATTCAGAGCGGCATGTGGACTGTACCCTTCGCACCTTCTCGCGTAAGCCGTATGCGTACTATACTTCGACGGTGCTCCAAGATATTTTGTGCTGCATCTCACACGGTTGGTTATAATAAAATGTGTGGGATCTACTTGATTTTTTGTCTTTATTTGAATTACATAATGGGGTCACAGTGGCCATGGACGGTGTTTGAATTGCTAGACCTTTTATCTGCAGTGATCATAAAAGAATTGAAATTATTCAGGGTTCGTTCGGACATTTTTATGCATCAAGTGAGTTTTCAATGCATTTATGTGCATAATTCAAATTTGAACTACATGCACATGCTCCAGTGCATATAAATTGGTTGAAAAATCAAATCTTTGTCCTTGGGTGCATGCTTAGGTCCCATGCAAGAAATGGGAATGAATGTCAAACACCCTGCCACCGTCACTCGACCGCAAACATTGAGATACCTGGTTTTTAAATTCTAGTAAATCCAAAACTCGTCTGAAATTCATGAAACTTGGCATGCTATCATGGAGCGGCATCAACATGCCGTGGTAAATGTTTTGTCCCATTTGGGGCAGGTTTGGGTATATGCTTCTCACAAACCAGAGCTTCTCACAACAAGAATGATGGTTTCGGTAGGGAACACCCCAATTTTGGGGGCAAAACGATATCCATTGCCTCTTATTGCTTTCAATTTTTTTCTCTTGTCAACATAAAACAACAGGAGTGTTGTGTTATTTTTTGTGATTTTTTGGGGTTCGTCTGGACATTTTTATGCATTAAGTGAGTTTTCAATGCATTTATGTGCACAATCCAAATTTGAACTACATGCACATGCTCCCGTGCATATAAATTTGTTGAGAAATCAAATCTTTGTCCTTGGGTGCATGCATAGGTCCCATGCAAGAAATGGGAATGAATGCCAAACACCCTGCCACCGTTAATTGGCCGCAAACATTGGGATACCTGGTTCTTAAATTCTAGTAAATCCAAAACTCGTCTGAAATTCATGAAACGTGGCATGCTATCATGGAGCGACATCAACATGCCCTGGTAAATTTTTTATCTCATTTGGGGCAGGTTTGGGTATATGCTTCTCACAAACCAGAGCTTCTCACAACAAGCATGATGGTTTCAGATAGAACACCCGTATGCAAAGTGAGAGAAGGATTTGTGCATCTCTTGAACACAAATGGTTCTTTTGGATGACCCGTGTGAACCACTTACAAACAATTTGGTGGGATTTGCATCTGTCATATTGGGTATGTTGTCATTTTTCAAACTAGAAAGATTGGCATTTGTTGATCTAGTAACATTGCCATTTGCCAACCTTGTAACACTGAGATTTGTCAAAATATGAAGCTAAAAATCACTAGTAGTATCTAATTTTTGCAACTAAAATTCAGTAATTAAGCATAGATGGAGGCGAGGAGAAAACAATGGATCCATGATACTAGTATATGATACTCCCATTACAACCAGCCTTAGGCTACTCATAGTGCGGAGTATCATACATACTAGCATCATGCATATGATACTAGTGTATGCATGATACTACCTCCATAGTGCATAGTATCATAAAGTAGTATCATAGATGATCATATTTATTGCCATGCATGACACAAAGTAGCATAGCATTTAACATGATACGGTATCTACCTATTTAACATGATACGGTATCATACCCTCTCTCTCTTCTTTAATTGTGTGCCACATAAGCATGTTTGCTAGTCCCAAGTGCATGTTACCAGTTATGTTACTCCCACTATGGCCAGCCTTATAGGGCTCAATTCAAAAATCTCACCAACATAGGTAGATGGTGAGTGGTGGAATACTTTTTGTAGTTTGCAAAAACACCCAATTAATGCTTTTGTTTTCCTAAAAAAAAATATGTCTTCCAATGTATTAATTGCAATACATAGATGCATAAAGTACATGCATTGGTCAACTTTCTCTTAATAAATACTTGCATGCAATGATTTAATGCACCTTGGAATCTGAACATGTTATGGGGAACAACCAAATTGAGCCTTATAAAATGGAAAAACTAAAATTTTGAGATAAGCCTATAAACCGGAAAGGAGGGAGTATATATATGCATAGTATCATAAGTTAGTATCTTAGTTTGCCTTATTAATTGCCATGCATGACATAAAGTAGTACAACATTTAATATGATACGGTATCATGATATGGTACCACACCCTCTCTTTCCTCATTTAACTGTGTGCCACATCATCCAAAAAGTCTAGTTGGCATGCATCATACCGCTTGATACTCCCATATTATGATCAGCCTTATTAGGGTGGCCATAGAGGGGGTATCATAGCCGGTATCATGCACTCGGGAGTCGGGAATAGAAAATATGATGATGTGGCAAAGAAGCAGTAACATAGGTAGATACCATAATATATATATATATACACCAAGTGTTATACTACTTTGTGTCATGCATGGCCATAAATACGGTCATCTATGATATATATATATACTACTCTATGATACTATATATATGCACTATGAAGGTACATATGTAGTATCATACACTAGTATCATATGCATGATACTATATATATATATAGTATATGATACTCCCCACTATATAAGGCTAGCCATAGTGGTGGTATCATAGCCGACGATGTCATGCACCCGAAAATAGTGCAAGTATGCTGATGTGGCAAATAATTAAATATATATAAAGAGGGTTAGAGTAACATATAGGTAGATACCGTATCATATTAAATGCGATGCTAATTTGTGTCATGCATGGCAATAAATATGATCTATATATGATATTATACTATCTACATATATGTATTATACTATGCGCTATAATTAATTAAAGGTAGTATCATAAACTAGTATCATATATACTGTATATTCATGATACTAGTATATGACACTCTCCACTATACTCGTCATTTCTTACCATGGAAAAAATTGGAGGCGAAATGAAACTCATGTTTTCATTCGAACAAAAATATGATGTTAGGTAATCTAAATGTTTTCAAAGAGCACACGGTTCACTCACGAAAGCCGTGTGTCCACTAAACCGTGGCTGATGCACCCCCCCTTTTGCCACGCGTGCGATCTGAGTCGTGTGTTCTGATTGGCCAGAACCCAAACCCCTTGGATCTTATGTCTGCACCGTTGGATTCTCCTTGATCGAATGGCGATCCTCATCCCTTTCGACAGCACATATAAATGTTTTCAAATAGCCCCTCCAAAAAAATTGCTTTCAAATAGCACACGGTTTACACACGAAAGCCGTGCGCCTACCAAACCATGGCCGATGCCCCCTTTGCTGGGCGCGCGATCTGAGTCGTGTGTTCTGATTGGCCAGAACCCAAACCCCATGGATCATACATCTGCACCGTTGGACGCTCCCAGATCGAACGGCAATCCTCATCCCTGTCGACAGGAAATGCAGTCCAGCTAGGAATTGATTTATATGCCAACATGCACGGTAAATGCCAAAAAATGTCTTACATATAGCACACGAGACCTGAAATGCGCCAGCAAATCAATCCCGTGGTAAAATTGTGATTGGTTTCTGTGGGAAAATTTTAGAGGCGAAACGATAAACTCACGTCTTCATTTCAAAATTAGTACATCTTCATTTCAAACGAAATTATTCTGTTTGTGCACACGAGCGCTTAGAGGCAACCGTTTGCATAGGCATTTCCGCGCGCGGGGCGACCGGGGATATTTTTCACCCTTTTCACCTAGGCCGCCAACACCCAGAGTCCCCAACACCCCCACCGTCCGCCCGCGTTTCACTCAACTAGTCCACCCAATCTCCTTCGCCAGCTCCCCCTCCCCCAGATCCATAGCCGAACCCTCTCCGGCGCTGCCGTTCTCACCCCGACCGTGTGCCTGCTCTTCAGCGTCAAGCCTACCTCCACTGTCGTTCCCAACACGCGGCGCCCCGCGCCTCGCCATGTTCGTTTGCTCTCCAGCCACCCTCGAGCATATCGATGCAGTAACCCTCGCCTCTCCTGTGGTCCAGCCAGATTTACCTTAAGAAGCCTGTTAGTTACTATTCTCCATCGCGGTGAGGCATATTTCCTCGCAATCCCTCTTCCAATTTCATTCCATATGTTCCCAAATTGGCTATAAAATAACAGAGAGCATATATATGTTCATTATCTACCTTCCTTACTACATATAAGCTGTATTTGTTCCAATAAGTTACTGCCTATTTACAGATCGCGGGCGCCCGAGTCACACAAACTTAACAAATTAGCCATATATTTCTAAATTATTGCATGGCATGTTTAGAAAGGTTGATACCAAGTTGTTAGTTTTATGCTTATCCTTCTTTCCTGAGTTTCGCATGTGTTCTCTGTAGATGCCGAGTAGCAGCGACAACACTCATTCAGGCCATGTATCTTCATTTGATTCGGACAACCCTAGGTCTTCACCAGATTGTGAGGGATCAAGTAGTCTTGAACGGGATAGAGCTGCAGCAATTACCCTTCCGGTCAGGACACGGAGGAATGCTCCAAGGAAGCCTACACACTAGCCTAAAGGTGTATATGAAGTAACCGAGATTGATTTAAAGTCTTGGGCTTCAACTAAACCAGATAAAGCATGCATGAGGTTCA
This sequence comes from Triticum urartu, assembly GCF_056163025.1. Lineage (NCBI taxonomy): Eukaryota > Viridiplantae > Streptophyta > Magnoliopsida > Poales > Poaceae > Triticum > Triticum urartu. Next base: position 301,159,253 of record NC_141877.1, read on the forward strand.
GGAGTGTGTGTGTGTGGATTTGTTGGTAGGGCAAGGCTCAACATTAATCTGTCAGGGTTTCGAAAGGCTGACACAAAAACACGGCGAAGGATAGTCTGGGAGATCATGGATCACTTCAACATTCCAGAGCAGTGGAGAATGCAGGTGGAACACGCTGCACTAAAGAAGGCTAGGGATGCTTGGAGAAACTAGAAGCACGTGATGTACAAGAAGTACTTGAGTGAAGGCAAGGACCCAATCCCCGCATACCCCCAAATTACAATGGCAGACTGGGCAGAGTTCAAAGGGTCAGGGCAACTAAAGAGTTTGGTGAGAAGAGTTTCAAGCAATCGGAACTTCAGAAGAAGAACATACACCCCCACCGTATGGGTGTGACGGGATACTACGGCATGAAACTGATATGGGAACAGGAGGACAAAGAAGCAGTAGTGGCGGGTGGGAATCCGACCTTTAGCTAAATCAGGGGCGAACGTGCTAGAGACTACTTGCGGGCACGTGCAAAGAGGCATGATGACGGAACTTATTACTTTGAAAACGCACGTGATGCCAAACTGTATGAAGTGATGTTAGAGGCTTCCAAGATCCCTGGAAGGTTCTACAGGAACTCAGGGCCATGTGACATTCTGTCCATTGCTCTGGAAACAAAAGAGCCCCCTGGCCGTGCAAGGGGTATTGGTGTTAATGTCTCACACAAGAGGGCTTTCACACTCAGCAAAGAAGAGAGGCTCAACATGAAAAAAGTGAGGAGTGAAATGAAGCAGAATGCATTGTATGAAAGGTTGAGGAAGGAGATTTATCTGGCTGTTCAAAAGGACGTTGAGGAGTCAATGATGATGCAAAAGACTCTAACACTGACAGATAGCCAGCAGATGGGAGGGGAGGTGGGCATGGAGGATGCTGCTTATTGCGCGACAACACTGCACAAGAGTAACTGTGCATCAGTTGACCCCAGCGACACTGAGACTGCAGCTGCTCGTGATGATGCTATATCTGATCTATCTGGAATGAAAGACAGACTGAAGGCCATGCTTATACATTATGAAGGTACATTAAATGTGCAACAGCCTGGGTTTGCCCACCCTTCTTGGAAAATGGCCTCTTCTTGGACAATGTGCCATTGAAGCCGGGCTGCGTGAAGTGCTACGTGATTGAAGTAAAGCCTGGATTCAATGAATTTTTCCTGAAGAATGTCCTAGGAGACTTCGATGAGCAAAGGACCTTGGAAGAAACACTGTTACATCACATCTAGTGGCCATGAAAGGAAACAGAGTTCATCGATGAGATCCCTGAAACCCCGCCAAGAGCAACTACTGTCGCCCCTCAACCGGTGACGCTCTCCTTGCCATAGCAGCTCCCACGGGCTGATGCATCAACCTATGATCAGCCGGCCCGACTTTGTGGCGTACATGCAATGTCATCCTCCGCCCCAAAGCAGCCAGTGGCAAGGCCTACAACTGCTGAAGACGCACCACCGGTTAAGATGTCGATCGCTGAAGAAGCGGGGGGAGACCCAGCTACAGCACATGCTTAGCAGACCAACCTGGTGGAACATACTGCTAAGCAGTCTGATGCTTCGGAACCACCTGCTAAGCAGTCTGTACGTCCAGAACCGACTGCTCATCTGTCTGTCGGTCCGCATTCGCGTGATTAGCATACCAATGTGTTAGCAGTTCCTGCTCAGCAAACCAATGCGTTGGCACAACCTCCTCAGCACACCGACAAGTTGGCACCACCTGTGCAGAAACCCGACATAGGTTCAACGCATGGTCAGCAGTCTGATGCCTCTACTCCTACAGCCCAGCAGTCTGATGCCTCTGCTCCTATAGTCCAATAGTCCATCACAGCAGCACCACCAGCTCAGCGATCTGGCATAGATAAACCGTCTGCTAAGCAGTCCGTCCAAGCTTCACCGTCTGCTCGGCAGTCTACCATGCAGGCAACCAGACGTTTTGCCAGAAATGCTTCAAGTACCAAGAACGAAGTGGCCAAAAAGTCTACACCCACGACCACGAGGAAGAGCAGCGGGAGAGTGAAGAGGAAAGAGAACGATTGCCTCTTACTTAAAGCACTCATCGCCCAGAACCAAATTAACAACAGCTTGTTCGAATCACGGAGTAATATTATTTTTGACGCCATGGATGATGAAGAAGTATGTTTGTTGCTTGCTAAAAGTAAAGCAGATGTACTTGAAGCACACAATTACGCCTATGGCTAGCCATTTCTTGTTGGCGAATACTTTGCTGAGTCCAGCTCCAGTTGCTGCGATTTACATGAATATTGCATGGATCAATTGTCAGCAGGTCATCATGCTTTGCTACTCCACTACAATATAGATCATTTCCAACACGATGCTAGTTCCATCAATGTGAGTTTCGAGGACTTACATCTCTTCTTCAATTTCAACGTGATCGACGCCACTCTTGTTAGATGCCTGATTTTGTAAGTACTTAACAAACTCTGATCAACTTCTCCATACAAGGCTGTAAATAATAAAGAGCTAACTGCATTTTATTCCTCTCAGGGGATTGAGCGCGCAAAGAAGAAAAAGGGAGGGTGTATATTTCATAGATCCTGAATTAGCAAATGGCACAACAATACATGGTAAGGACCTACGGGACTAGGCCGTTAACATGGTCGTCCGTCTCTTCGAAAACACGTCCCATGCAGAATCATTTCTTTGGCCATATCATGAACGGTAAGTCAAGTAAACAACCACACACACAGATTGTCTTTCAGATGTTGACATAATTCGTAAGTTCATGGTTTTCTTAATATGTAGCAATCATTGGATATTTGTATTCTTTGTTCCAAACAAGAACACGGTTTACTACATCGATTCTCTCAGAGAGTCAACAAACGCCCAGGATCTGATGCATCTTCAGCTATTCATGGATAGGTACTGAATTCTATGATGTTGAAATTAATTTGCATTCATATTTGGTTCAATAATTGATGTTGTCAAAATTCATCATCATTTGTAGTGTGCTCGCATTGTGGAAAACTAAATCAGGGAACCTGTTCAAGAGGGAACTACCTTTGTAGCACGAGATCGTTTCTCAGGTAACACACCAAAATCTGTTATTTTCGGAGTGTTACTCCAACAATCAGCAAATACCTTTCCTTATGCTAGTCAAATGTTCAAGCTTCTAAATAAACCTCTTTATATTTTGTCCAAAGAAAAAAATTAATACATCTAACACCGGTTAGGTTGTTCCTAACAGGACAAATACATGACTAATTCTGTACAAAAAATTTCAGTGTCCTCAGCAAGAAGAAGGTACCAACCTTTATGGATACTATGTTTGCACACATATGATCTCCATCTGCAAATCTGTTGATAGTTGTGACGATCCTCGTGAATTAGTACCAGTAAGTCTATCTTAATTAATACTCCCTTTGTCCCATAATGTAAGCCTTTTTTTAACACTAGACTAGTGGCAAAAAATGTCTTACATTATGGGATGGGGGGAGTATCTTCTACCCCACTCATATGGCACATTCTGATCTTAAAAATACTGCAACTCATCTTAAAACCGAGGACCCCTGAACCGCTCCCGGCTGGTAAATTGCTGATGGTTCAGAGATTTATCAGCGACTTCTTCCTGGATCACTACATCAATCCCACTGGTGATAATGAAGATTTCAGCATGTGTTCTCCTGAAACATTGAGTAAGAGTTAGCCGCTAAACATGTAATGCATGGATCCATTGTTTTCCTTCTGATGAGGTCTTCGTATTTCGTACACTATGATTAATTATGTAATGCATATATGTGTGGACAAATCATTGGAATTTAGCTACCATATGTTCAATTGCAATTGTTGCGAAATCTGATGAATGTTCTTCCTGTGGACACTATTTGTTCAATTGAATATTGTGGCGAATTTGCTTTTTGCGTGCTGATTCAAAATGGGATATTTTTGTTTGTTTGTTCAATTGAATATTGTGGCGAATTTGCTTTTTGCGTGCTGATTCAAAATATGATGTTTTTGTTTATTTGTTCAATTGAATATTGCGACGAATTTGCTTTTTGCATGTCGATTCAAAATGGGAATTTTTTGTTTTAACCTGGCAATTGCTCCACCCATGGTTCCACTAAATGAGTGTGTGCGATCCACATCGGAAAGCATATGTCAATCATAGCGGAACCTTGGTGATACACAGCAGATCGCAAATGATTTGCTGCGCTTCTACGTGTGCGTAGGGTCTCCGGAACCATTTGTGATATCGCGTTATCGCACATGAGAACTGGGAGTAAACCGTGCCTAATGTAAAATACAATCCCAGTCGTAATTTTTTCAGGAAACGTGTGGGATCCCAAACGAAAAGCACACGTCACTCTTGCGGTAACCGTTGGTGATACCCAACAAATCACAAATGGTCTGCAGCACTTGTATGTGTGCGAATGGGCTACTGAACCGTTTGTGATAGAACATTATCGCAGACGGTAATTGTTGGCAAACGTGTGCGATGGAGTCTAGCATGGCAGACGTGTTACACAGAAAACTCGTGTGCGATGGGGCACAAATCGCACACAGTTCAGATGTTGGCTCGTGTGCCTTACATACTGTTTCCGAAACAGTTCATTACGATAGACTGTATGGTTTCACTTTGTCATTAGAAACGCTTAATCACCGATACCACACGTGCGAAAGAATTTAGTGTGTGCTGCATCGCACACGATTACATTTTGGAAGGCCTCTGGATCACTGCTCCATATCCCCGACGGTTTCTGGGTCATGTGGGAAGGACACCCTATCGCACACACTCACTTGACGATGGTCCCAAATGCTATTGCGGAAAGGGGTTAAAAACCGTTTGTATAGCACCAACGCGTACCCGTGTTATAAAATTAGTCCTAATATGATAGGCATCCAAGAGGGATATAATAAAAACTTTCATATAACGTGCATTGAATACTATGAGAAGTTTGATTCCTTATGATTGTTTTGAGATATGAATATGGTGATATTAGAGTCATGCTAGTAAGTAGTTGTGAATTTGATAAATACTTGTGTTGAGGTTTGTGAGTCTCGTAGCATGCACATATGGTGAACCGTTATGTAACGAAGTTGGAGCATGAGATGTTTTTTGATTGTCTTCCTTATGAGTGGTGGTCGGGGACGAGCAATGGTCTTTTCCTACCAATCTATCCCCCTAGGAGCATGTGCGTAGTACTTTGTTTCGATGACTAATAGATTTTTTCAATAAGTATGTGATTTCTTTGTGACTAATGTTGAGTCCATGGATTGTACACACTCTCACCTTTCCGCCATTGCTAGCCTCTCTAGTGCCGCGCAACTTTTGCCGGTACCATAAACCTACCACATATCCTTCCTCAAAACAGACACCATACCTACCTATTATGGCATTTCCATAGCCATTCCGAAATATATTGCCATGCAACTTTCCACCGTTCCGTTTATTATGACATACGTCATCATTGTCATATTGCTTTGCATGATCATGTAGTTGACATCCTATTTGTGGCAAAGCCACCATTCATCATTTTTTATACATGTCGCTCTTGATTCATTGCACATCCCAGTACACCGCTCGAGGCATTCACATAGAGTCATATTTTTGTTCTAGTATCGAGTTGTAATTCTTGAGTTGTAAGTAAATAGAAGTGTGATGATTTTCATTATTAGAGCATTGTCCCATGTGAGGAAAAAAAGATAGAAAGGCCAAAAAAGAGAAGGCTTAAAAACCAAAAAAATGAGAGAAAAAGAGAGAAGGGGCAATGCTACTACCCTTTAATCACACTTGTGCTTCAAAGTAGCACCATGATCTTCATGATAGAGAGTCTCTTATGTTGTCACTTTCATATACTAGTGGGAATTTTTCATTATAGAACTTGGCTTGTATTTCCAACAATGGGCTTACTCAAATTGCCCTAGGTCTTCATGAGCAAGCAAGTTGGATGCACACCCACTTAGTTTCTTTTTGAGCTTTCATAAACTTATAGCTCTAGTGCATCCGTTGCATGGCAATCCCTACTCACTCACATCGATATCTATTGATGGGCATCTCCATAGCCCGTTGATATGCCTAGTTGATGTGAGACTATCTCCCTCTTTTGTCGTCTCCACAACCACCATATTCTATTCCACCTATAGTGCTATGTCCATGGCTCACGGTCAGGTATTGCGTGAAAGTTGAAAATGTTTGAGAACATCAAAAGTATGACACAATTGCTTGGCTTGTCATCGGGGTTGTGCATGATTTGGATATTTTGTGTGATGAAGATGGAGCATAGCTAGATGATACGTCCATTTTGCATCATGTTTTGTTACTGTTATTTATAATATTTTTATCCATAATAATTCTTGTTGGAGTAATTCTAATGCTTTTTCACTCATAATTTGCAAGGAACACACCCATAGGGAGAATTCCGGGAGCTGAAAATCTGGACCTGGAAAAGATACGTCAGGCCACCTATTCTGCACAACTCCAAATGAGCTGAAACTTTATGGAGATTTTTTATGGATTATTTGAGAAATACTGGAGCCAATAAACACCAGAGGGGGCCACTAGGTGGGCACAACCCACGTGGGCACGCCAGGCCCCCCTAGCATGCCCTGGTGGGTTGTGGCCTCCTCGGCGCACCTCCGGTGCCCATATTTTGGTATATAAGTGGCTTTGACCTAGAAAAAAAATAAGAGGAGGACTTTTGGGACGAAGCGTCGTTGCCCCCAGGAGGAACTTGGGCAGGAGCACTTTTGCCCTCCGGTGGAGCGCTTCTGCCAGGGGAACTTCCCTCCCGGAGGGGGAAATCATCGTCATCATCATCACCAACAACTCTCCCATCTTGGGGAGGGCAATCTCCATCAACATCTTCAACAACACCATTTCCTCTCAAACCATAGTTCATCTCTTGTGTTCAATCTAGTTACTGAAACTATAGATTGGTACTTGTGGGTGACTAGTAGTGTTGATTACATCTTGTAGTTGATAACTATATGGTTTATTTGGTGGAAGATTATATGTTCAGATCCATTATGCTATTTAATACCCCTCTGATATTGAGCATGATTATTATTTGTGAGTAGTTACTTTGTTCTTGAGGTCACGGGAGAAATCATGTTGCAAGTAATCATGTGAACTTGATATGTGTTCGATATTTTGATAGTCTGTATGTTGTTATTCCCTTAGTACTGTCATGTGAACATCGACTACATGACACTTCACCATATTTGGGCCTAAGGGAATGCATTGTGGAGTAGCAATTAGATGGTGGGTTACGAGAGTGACAGAAGCTTAAACCCCAATTTATGCGCTATTCCGTAAGGGACTTTTGCTTCCTAGATGGATACTCTAGCTTTTCACAAATACTTGTTTCTCAACCTGATCAAGAAAAGACTACTTTTACTTGTCCCTTTGGAACCTATGCTTACAGACGTATGCCTTTTGGTTTATGTAATGCACCTACTACCTTTTAAAGATGTATTACTCCTATATTCTCTAACTTTTGTGAAAAGATTGTTGAGGTTTTCATGGATGACTTTTCTGTTTATGTGAAGTATTTTGATGATTGTTTAAGCAATCTTGAGCGAGTTTTGCAGAGATGTGAACAAACGAATTTTGTCTTGAATTGGGAGAAGTGCCACTTTATGGTTAATGAAGGCATTGTGTTGGGTCATAAAATTTCTGAAAGATGTATTGAAGTGGACCAAGCTAAGGTTGATGCAATTGAGAAAATGCCATGTCCTAAGGACATCAAAGGAACAAATCCTACGGAAATGTCACTCCGAGGATTATGGAGAGCATCATGCTGGAGATAGAACTACTCACAAGGTATTGCAATCTGTATTTTATTGGCCTACTCTCTTCAAGGATGCCCATAAGTTTGTCTCTTCTTGTGATGAATGTTAAAGAATAGGTAATATCAGTAAGCGTCAAGAAATGCCTATGAATTATTCTCTTGCTATTGAACCATTTGATGTTTGGGGATTTTATTACATGGGACCTTTTCCTTCCTCTAATGGGTATACACATATTTTGGTTGCTATTGATTATGTTACTAAATGGGTAGAAGCTATTCCAACTAGTAGTGCTGATAACAACACCTCTATTAAAATTCTTAAGGAAGTTATTTTCCCAAGGTTTGGAGTCCCAAGATATTTAATGACTGATGGTGGTTCACACTTTATTCATGGTGCTTTTTGTAAAATGCTTGCTAAGTATGATGTTAACCATAGAATTGCATCACCCTATCATCCTCAGTCTAGTGGTCAAGTTGAACTTAGCAATAGAGAAATAAAATTAATTTTTCAAAAGACTGTTAATAGGTCCAGGAAGAATTGGTCTAAGAAATTAGATGATGCACTTTGGGCTTATAGAACATCATATAAAAATCCTATGGGTATGTCTCCTTATAAAATGGTTTATGGAAAAGCTTGTCATTTGCCTCTTGAGTTAGAACATAAAGCATATTGGGTAGTTGAAGAACTCAACTATGATTTCAAACTTGCTGGTGAAAAGAGGTTATTTGATATAAGCTCCCTAGATTGATGGAGAACCCAAGCTTATGAAAATGCAAAGTTATTCAAAGAAAAAGTTAAAAGATGGCATGAAAAAAGAATTCAAACGCGTGAGTATAAAGTTGGAGAATATGTTCTTTTGTACAACTCTCGTTTTAGAATTTTTGCAGGAAAGCTCCTCTCAAAATGGGAAGGCCCATATGTCATCGAGGAGGTTTACCGGTCTGGAGCCGTCAAAATAAATAACTCCAAAGGTACTAACCCGAAGGTTGTCAATGGGCAACGAATAAAGCATTATATCTCAGGTACGCCTATTAATGTTGAAAGTAATAATATCCAAACTTTGAAACTGGAAGAACACATAAAAGAGTCCTTCCGGAACACTCCAGAATCTTGAAAATAAAGACATGCGTGATACGGTAAGTAAACGGACTCCGAAAATCCGCACAAATATTTTTTATCAGTTTCAGAATATTTTAAAATTTTGGAAATAAAGAAACTTTCAGGAAGCGTCCCTTGGTGGGCACAAGACACCACGGCGCGCCAGGCGCGCCCAGGTGGGTTGTGCCCACTTGGGACACCTTTCGTACTCCATTTTTCTACCATGCACTTGTCCTCCAAGATAGAAAATCTATATATACTCCCCGAACCTGTTGATCATCGTATCGCGGAGAAATCCTCTGTTGTCTTTTCTTGCTGTTTTCTGTGCAGATCTGAAAATATGTCCTCCCAAGACTCTGAGGGTAAGAGCTATGTTCTTGATCTCATTGCAAACCCTAAGTCCTATGGGGATGAGGGGAAATATAGCTGGACCTCCGAGGAGGAAGAAGATGAATCGATTCCTTCCCATTTCAAGGATGAGAGTATGGATGCGTTATGCAAGAGGATAATGAAACTCGAGATCGATAATTGTGAGTTGATGATGGAAAATTTTATTCTCCATCAGAAGCTGGAGGAAGCAAAAGTGGAGCCCGCACTTTCTCACCACCACCATTGCCATGGAAATCTGAGGACAAGGCTTCTTCTTCATCACCACCATCATCATATTCACTACCAAAGGAAAATTGAGTATCGGGTATGGGCACTCCCCTTGGCTTCTGCCAAGCTTGGGGGAGGTGCCCCGGTATCGTATCATCCCACTATCTTTTTGCCTTTACTTATTTTAGTTCGATCCTTTTGCTTTAGATGAATAAAAGTTTAGTTCGATCCTCTTTCTTCGAGAGTTTGCTTAGTGATCTATCCTTGTAATCGTGTGCAAGTTATATAATAAAGTTAGTTTGATTTTTTGCTTTCTTTACTTTCATGTTGCAAATAAAGAAAAGAAATAAGAAAGAAAGAAAAAGAGAAAGGAAATAAATAATGAAAATATTATATATTAATCCTATGGTAGGTGATAGCACCACATAAGGAAAAGTATAACTAGAAAATTTTATTAGAGATTGACAAACACAGTATTAGTCAATGATGCAACTCATGAAAGAATTAATAAGGGAAGAGAAGATTCACATATAGATATACTATCCTAGAAATCTTTTGTGATTGTGAGCCCTCATCAAAATATTATATGCCAAAATTGTTGATGTTGGACAAGGAATACAACTTAATGGTTTATGTTTGTTTATATTCACATAGAAGTCATGTTGTCATAGATCCTTTAACATGTGATGCTTGCCCCCTATCATTGCTAGCCAAAAATTCTGTACTAAGTAGAGATACTACTTGTGCATCCAAAAACCCATAAACCCAAATCTTTTTCAAGTGTCCACCATACCTACCTAGGGATTGAGCAAGATCCCTCAAGTAAGTTGTCATCGGTGCAAAAAGGCAATAAAAATTGCTTCTAAAAGTGTGAGATCATTTAGTGTAAGAGAAAATTGAGCGTTGTACGAACTTGGATGACAAAGAATAAAAGCGACAGACTGCATAATAAAGGTTTTCATCTTAAGGGGCAATACAACATGACGTTCTCTTGCACTAAGGGATTGAGCATACAAACAAATAAGCGCATGGCAACCTCTACTTCCCTCTGCGAAGGGCCTATCTTTTACTTTTATGCAAAGAGTCAAAGTTTTCCCTCTATTCCTTTTATTTTTCTCTTTTGGCAAGCATCATGTGGTGAGGAAAGATCTAGGCACATATGTCAAGTTGAATATAGATAGCATGAGTTATTATTGTTGACATCACCCTTGAGGTGAGCATGTTGGGAGTCAAAACTATAAGCCCCTATCTTTCTATGTGTCCGGTTGAAACGTTTTGCTCATGGGTACGAGCTGAGTGTTAGCAATCATAGAAGACTATATGATGGTTGAGTATGTGGACTTGCCTAAAGGCCCCGACACGCGACCCTTCCTGAAAAGATGATGAATTTTAGTTGCAAAGTTGATTGAGAACATAGTTTGTTGGTTTGCTTTATACTTCGATTGTGTGATGAACTATTACTTATTCATGAGAAGTATATGATAAAATTTATATGATAAAAGTCATATGTTTAATTTTGTTGTTGTTATAATAATCAACATGATCCTTCTATGTCTGTATTTTGTTTTTATCGACACCTCTCTCTCAATGCATGTGGACATTTTTTCGATTTCGGTTTTTGCTTGAGGACAAGCGAGGTCTAAGATTGGGGGAGTTGATACGTCCATTTTGCATCATATTTTGTTTCTGTTATTTATAATGTTTTTATGCATAATAATGCTTTTTGGAGTAATTCTAATGCCTTTTCTCTCATAATTTGCAAGGAACACACCCAGAGGGAGAATTCTGGCAGCTGGAAATCTGGACCTGGAAAAGCTACGTCAGGCCACCTACTCTGCACAACTCCAAATGAGCTGAAACTTTACGGAGATTTTTTATGGATTATTTGAGAAATATTGGGGCCAATAAACACCAGAGGGGGCCACTAGGTGGGCACAACCCACCTGGGCGCGCCAGGCCCCCCTGGCGTGCCCTGGTGGGTTGTGGCCTCCTCGGCACACCTCCGGTTCCCATCTTTTGGTATATAAGTGGTTTTGACCTATAAAAAATAATAGGAGGACTTTCGGGATGAAGCGCCGCTACCTCGAGGCGGAACTTGGGCAAGAGCACTTTTGCCCTCCGGGGGAGCGATTCTGCCAGGGAACTTCCCTCCCGGAGGGGGGAATCATCGTCATCATCATCACCAACAACTCTCCCATCTTGGGGAGGGCAATCTCCATCAACATCTTCAATAGCACCATCTCATCTCAAACCCTAGTTCATATCTTGTGTTCAATCTTGTTACCGAAACTATAGATTGGTACTTGTGGGTGACTAGTAGTGTTGATTACATCTTGTAGTTGATTACTATATGGTTTATTGGTGGAAGATTATATGCTCAGATCCGTTATGCTATTTAATACCCCTCTGATCTTGAGCATGATTATTATTTGTGAGTAGTTACTTTTGTTCTTGACATCACGGGAGAAATCATGTTGCAAGTAATCATGTGAACTTGATATGTGTTTGATATTTTGATAGTATGTATGTTGTTATTCCCTTAGTGGTGTCATGTGAACGTCGACTACATGACACTTCACCATATTTGGTCCTAAGGGAATGCATTGTGGAGTAGCAATTAGATGGTGGGTTGCGAGAGTGACAGAAGCTTAAACCCTAGTTTATGTGTTATTCCGTAAGGGACCGATTGGATCCAAAAGTTTAATGCTATGGTTAGAATTTATTCTTAATACTTTTCTCATAGTTGTGGATGCTTGGGGAGAGTTAATCATAATTAGGAGGTTTGTTCAAGTAAGAACGACACCTAAGCACCGGTCCACCCACATATCAAATTATCAAAGTAGCGAACACAAATCGAACCAACATGATGAAAGTGACTAGATGAAATTCTCGTGTACCCTCAAGAACGCTTTGCTTATCATAAGAGACCATTTTGGCCTATCCTTTGCCTCAAAAGGCTTGGGCTACCTTGCTGCAATTTTCTTACTATTATCGTTATTTGCTCGTTACAAACTATCTTGTTGTCAAACTACTCGCTACTTACAATTTCAGCACTTGCAGAATTTACCTTATCGGAAACTACTTGTCATTTCCTTCTGCTCCTCGTTGGGTTCGACACTCTTACTTATCAAAAAGAGCTACAATTGATCCCCTATACTTGTGGGTCATCACCGGACTATATGATTTCGTAGGGATAAGCTTTCTTTGGCCATGTTATTTTGAGAAGACATAATTGCCTTGTTAGTATGCTTGAAGTATTATTGTTTTAGTGTCAATATTAAACTTTTGTTTTGAGTCTTATGGATCTGATATTCTTGCCACAATAAAGAAAATTACATGGATAAATATTTTAGGTAGCATTCCACATCAAAGATTCTGTTTTTATCATTTACCTACTCGAGGACGAGCAGGAATTAAGCTTGGGGATGCTTGATACGTCTCCAAAGTATCTATAATCTTTGATTATTCCATGCTATTATATCATCTATCTTGGATGTTTTATATGCATTCATATGCTATTTTATATGATTTTTGGGACTAACCTATTAACTTAGAGTCGAGTGCCAGTTTCTGTTTTTTCCTTGTTTTTGGGTTTTGCAGAAAAGGAATATCAAACCGAGTCCAACTGATCTGAAACTTCACGACGATTGTTTTTCGACCAGAAGAAGCCCCCGAAGCAAAAGAGTTGGTCCAGAAGAGCCACGAGGCCTCCACAAGGATGGAGGGCGTGCCCTCCGACCTTGTGGGCCCCTCGCGGACTCCCCTGACTTGTTCTCGACGCCAACACCTCTTATATATCCCCAAACCTCCAGAACAGAACCTATATCAGGAGTTCCACCGCCGCAAGCCTCTGTAGCCACCAAAAACCAATCGAGACACTGTTCCGGCACCCTGCCGGTGGGGGGGGGGAGGTCATCAACGGTGGCTATCTTCATCATCCTGACGCTCTCCATGATGAGGAGGGAGTAGTTCACCCTTGGGGCTGAGGGTATGTACCCGTAGCTATGTGTTTGATCTATCTATCTCTCTCTCTCTCTCTCTCGTGTTCTTGATTTTGCACGATCTTGATGACTGCTACCTTTGCTACTATAGTTGGATCTTATGATGTTTCTCCCCCTCTACCTTCTTGATTGAGTTTTCGCTTTGAAGTTATCTTATCGGATTGAGTCTTCAAGGATTTGGGAACACTTGATGTATGCCTTGCATGTGCTTATCTGTGGTGACAATGGGATATTCACGTGATCTACTTGATGTATGTTTTGGTGATCAACTTGCGGGTTTTGTGACCTTGTGAACTTATGCATAGGGGTTAGCACACGTTTTCGTCTTGACTCTCAGGTAGAAACTTTCGGGCACTCTTTGAAATTCTTTGTGTTGGTTTGAATAGATGAATCTAAGATTATGTGATGCATATCGTGTAATCAAACCCGCGGATACTTATGGTTACATTGGAGTATCTAGGTGACATTAGGGTTTTGGTTCATGTGTGTCTTAAGGTGTTATTTTAGTATGAACTCTAGGGTTGTTTGTGACACTTATAGGAATAGCCCAATAGATCGATCAGAAAGAATAACTTTGACGTGGTTTCGTACACTAGAATAATCTCTTCATTTGTTCTCCGCTATTAGTGACTTTGGAGTCACTCTTTGTTGCATGTTGAGGGATTGTTATATGATCTAATTATGTTATCATTGTTGAGAGAACTTGCACTAGTGAAAGTATGAACCTTAGGCCTTGTTTCAAAGCATTGCAAAACCGTTTTCGCTCACTTTTACCACTTGTTACTTTGCTGTTTTTTATATTTTCATATTACAAAAACCAATATCTACCATCCATATTGCACCCGTATCACCATCTCTTCGCCGAAGTAGTGCACCTATAAAATTTACCATTGTATTGGGTGTGTTGGGGACACAAGAGACTCTTTGTTATTTGGTTGCGGGGTTGTTTGAGAGAGACCATCTTCATCCTACGCCTCCCATGGATTGATAAACCTTAGGTCATCCACTTGAGGGAAATTTGTTGTTGTCCTACAAAACTCTGCACTTGGAGGCCCAACAACGTCTACAAGGATAAAGTTTCCTAGTAGACATCACCAACCGCGGGTCAGGGCCACGTTGCCTGCGGAGGTGACCTCGACCCCGGCCCACGAGGCTCTGCTGCAGGAGCCGTCGACCTGCAGCCAGAGGCCGTCAAGCCCCATGGCTGGCAACTCCCAGGAAAAGGCGCACGGAAGCTGGAGCTAGGTGCCGGTGGGCTTCTCCTACCACACGATGAACTCCGGGAGCACATTCGCCGAATGGAAGCACGACCGAGGAGGCAACGCAACCATGGCGTGCCTCCCTCATCAGAGGGGCTGCCACGCCCTTGGCAGCCCCCACCTCGAGAAGAAGCGCCACCGCGGCCACCCAAGGCGACACCGACCCCCAAAAATGTGTGCCCACGCCCTTGAGGAGCTATCGCTGGGGTCGCAGCATGCTTGCGGGGGCGGCCTCGCCCCCTCTTGGGCTGCGGCGAGTCCGGCCCCTCCTTGGGTGCTTTCCCCTTCTCAGCTGCGGAGAACTTCCTCGTCGGCGCCATGGATGTTGCGGTGAGACGAAAAGGAAGAAGAAGAAGCGGGCGGCGAGAACATGGGGATGAGAAAGGGGGGCTCCGCCCCTCCCCTCATTTATAGCCGAAGGGAGGCCAACCGCCGACCTCCACGATCCCACTCAATGATGGTTTTTCTTTGGATGTAGTAGAGTCTCGTTCAAGTCGAACGGTTGCCGAGGCTGCGTGGGGAAGCCGAGATGCCCACGTACCATCAATCGCCACGCGTCGAGAAAGGCCGCAGGCGGTTAGGGCCGGCGGCGCTCCGCACTTGCACTTTGGCTTCGCCTTGAAGCCAAGTTCGAGCGCGCCTTGGGCCCGGGGGCTACTGTCGGCGTTGTGGGAATGGGCGTACCCAGACTTGCCTGCTTGCGGCCCACGGTGTGGCTTCACCGACGGCCTGGTACGGCCCAGCTTCGGCATCAACAACTCAAGACCCTCGGAAGGAGCCAAGCCTCGTGAGGCGGACGACACCAAGACCTCCCCGAGGAGTAGCCTCCCCAGGCTGGCTCCCGAGGAGCGGAGCTTTCTATGCAGGACTCACTTCACGAGGTTCCGATGACGTGCGCCATGACGACCAAGGCCAGGCGGGTGCCAGCAGGCGTAGAGTACCAGTTTCCTCTTTGGTGCTAAGGAGGCAAGCGCACGCGCGGAGTCCCGAGGAATCAGCCAAAGGTTTCCATTCTGGTGCAATAAGACCAAGACCGCCCGGACAGCAGGACGGAGGTCATCATCGAGCCCACCACGGCATCACGCCCAGAGACTTTTGCAGGCAAAGACTACTTTTGTCAGGATAGCATGTACTAGTTGTCTCCCTTCGGATTTGGCCCTTGCGGGATCCCTTCCCGCCTTCATTTGAGAATAGGACCAATGCCACTACAAATAGGACCTAGCCACCACCATAGGGGGGATCCATTATCCACCCAGACCAGCTCAACAGCTCACTTGAGCTCAAGAACACTCCTCCTCCTAAGGTTGTTCTCCCGCTGTACTAGTTCATCCTCAGCCCCACGAGGCCAATCCACCACAAAACAGGAGTATGGTTTTACACCGCAAGGTGGCCCGAACCTGGGTAAACTGTTGTATCCCCTTTCCTTTGAGTTCGTCGATCTAGGCCGTGAGATTGGCGAGTAGGCAGACTGAGGAGGTTGAGTTCTTCGCACGCACCCAGTTTTTGAACCTCTCAAGGGTCCGTGGAACCCGAAATCCGACACCTACCATCCATATTTCACTTGTATCACCATCTCTTCGCCAAACTAGTGCATCTATACAATTTACCATTGTATTGGGTGTGTTGGGGACACAAGAGACTCTTTTTTATTTGATTGCAGGGTTGTATGAGAGAGACCATCCTCATCCTACGCCTCCCACGGATTGATAAACCTTAGGTAATCCACTTGAAGGAAATTTGCTACTGTCCTACAAAACTCTGTGATACGTCTCCGTCGTATCTATAATTTTGGATTGTTTCGTGCCAATATTATACAACTTTTTACATACTTTTGGCAAAATTTTATATTATTTATTTGGACTAACCTATTGATCCAGTGCCCAGTGCCAGTTCCTATTTTTTGCATGTTTTCTGTCTTGCAAAAAATCCATATCAAACGAAGTCCAAATGCAATAATATTTTATGGAGAATTATTTTGGAATATATGTGTTTTTTGGGAGTTGGAATCACTGCAAATAGAGGCCCACACAGCCCACAAGACACCAGGGCGCGCCCTAGGCCCCTAGCGCGTGGTGGTGGGTTGTGCCCTCCTCGAACGTCGGTTGGAGCTCTACTTCAAGCACAAGGAAGCTTATATCCGGAAAAAATCGTGTTAAAATCTCAGCGCAATCGGAGTTACGGATCTCCCGGAATATAGGAAACAGTTTTCGGCTAGATCTGGGAACGCAAAACAGAAGGGAGCAGAGAGGGAGATCGAATCTCGGAGGGGCTACCGCCCCTCCGCCGCCATGGAGACCATGGACCAGAGGGGGAACTCTCCTCCATTCTAGGGGGGAGGCCAAGGAAGAAGAAGGAGGGGGCTCTCTCCCTCTCCCCCGGTGGCGCCGGAGTGCCGCCGGGGCAAGGATCATGACGGCGATCTACACCAACAATCTTGCTACCGTCAGCACCAACTTTATCCACCTCTATGCAACAGTGTAACACCTCTTCTCCCCACTGTAATCACTACTTAAACATGGTGCTCAACTCCATATATTATTTTCCAATGATCTATGGTTATCCTATGATGTTTGAGTAGATCCGTTTTGTCCTATGGGTTAATCGTGATCTTGGTTGGTATGATTGTATATTTTATTTATGGTGCTACCCTACAGTTCCCTTTGCCTCGCGCAAACATGAGGATCCCCCGCAGTAGGGTGTTGCCATACGTTCATGATTCGCTTATGGTGGGTTGCGAGAGTGACATAAGCCTAAACCCGAGTAGGTTGATTGTTGCATATGGGATAAAGAGGACTTGATACTTAATGCTATAGTTTGCCTTTAGGATGTTTACATTTGCTTGATGGTTTGTACGGTGCAGGACAGAAACTTTGGCTGTAGTGCACGATTTTACATTTTTAGCTGGAACGTCAAATGGTTCTGATTCTTTTTGCACTGTTCTCCTATAATTTTTTTTATTTTTCCTAATTTTGGTAGAATGTTTCAAGTATCAGAAGTATGGTGAATGTTTAGATTATTACAGACTGTTCTGTTTTAGACAGATTTTGTTTTTGATGCATAGTTTGCTTGTTTTGATGAAACTATCGATTTATATCAGTGGATTAAGCCATAGAAAAGTTATATTACAGTAGACAAAATGCAAAAACAAAATATGAATTGGTTTTCAACAGTACTTAGAGTAGTGATTTGCTTTATTATACTAACGGATCTTACCGAGTTTTCTGTTGAAATTTTGTGTGGATGAAGTGTTCGATGATCGAGAAGGTCTCGATGTGAGAAGAAGGAAGAGAGGCAAGAGCTCAATCTTGGGGATGCCCGAGGCACCCCAAGTAAATATTCAAGGAGACTCAAGCGTCTAAGCTTGGGGATGCCCCGGAAGGCATCCCCTCTTTCTTCAACAAGTATCGGTATGTTTTCAGATTCGTTTCGTTCATGCGATATGTGCAATCTTGGAGCGTCTTTTGCATTTAGTTTTCATCTTTCTTTTATGCACCATGATGGTATGAGATAGTCCTTGGTTGATTTATAGAATTCTCATTGCACTTCACTTTTATCTTTTGAGTATGGCTTTATAGAATGCTTCATGTGCTTCGCTTATATCATTTGAAGTTTGGATTGCCTGTTTCTCTTTACATAGAAAACCGCCATTTGTAGAATGCTCTTTTGCTTCACTTAGATTTGTTAGAGCACGAGCATATATTTTGTAGAAAGAATTAAACTCTCTTGCTTCACTTATATCTATTTGGAGAGATGACAGGAATTGGTCATTCACATGGTTAGTCATAAAATCCTACATAAAACTTGTAGATCATTGAATATGATATGTTTGATTCCTTGCAATAGTTTTGCGATATAAAGATGGTGATATTAGAGTCATGCTAGTGGGTAGTTGTGGATTGTAGAAATACTTGTGTTGAGGTTTGTGATTCCCGTATTATGCACGTATGGTGAGCCATTATGTAACGAAGTTGGAGCATGAGGTATTTATTGATTGTCTTCCTTATGAGTGGCGGTCGGGGACGAGCGATGGTCTTTTCCTACCAATCTATCCCCCTAGGGGCATGCGTAGTAGTACTTTGCTTCGCGGGCTAATAAACTTTTGCAATAAGTATGTGAGTTCTTTATGACTAATGTTGAGTCCCTGGATTATACCCACTCTCACCCTTCCACCATTGCTAGCCTCTCTAGTACCGCGCAACTTTCACCGGTACCATAAACCCACCTTATATCTTCCTCAAAACAGCCACAATACCTACCTATCATGGCATTTCCATAGCCACTCCGAGATATATTGCCATGCAACTTTCATCGTCATCATATACATGACTTGAGCATTCATTGTCATATTGCTTTGCATGATCGTAAGATAGCTAGCATGATGTTTTGATGGCTTGTCCGTTTTTTGATGTCATTGCTATGCTAGATTATTGCACATCCCGGTACACCGCCGGAGGCATTCATATAGAGTCATATCTTTGTTCTAGATATCGAGTTGTAAGTAAATAAAAGTGTGATGATCATCATTATTAGAACATTGTCCCATGTGAGGTTCTCAAAATAAAAGTGGCCAAAGAAGCCCCAAAAAAATAAAAGAGAGAGAGACCAAAGAATCCTACAAAAAAAGAAAAAAAAAGAAAAAAAAAGAGAGAAAAAGAGAGAAGGGGCAATGTTACTATCCTTTTACCACACTTGTGCTGCAAAGTAGCACCATGTTCTTCATATAGAGAGTCTCTTGAGTTATCACTTTCATATACTAGTGGGAATTTTCATTATAAAACTTGGCTTGTATATTCCAACAATGGGCTTCCTCAAATTCCCTAGGTCTTCATGAGCAAGCAAGTTGGATGCACACCCACTTAGTTTCAGTTAGAGCTTTCATATACTTATAGCTCTAGTGCATCCGTTGCATGGCAATCCCTACTCACTCACATTGATATTTATTGATGGGCATCTCCATAGCCCGTTGATACGCCTAGTTTATGTGAGACTATCTTCTCCTTTTTGTCTTCTCCACAACCACCATTCTATTCCACCTATAGTGCTATGTCCATGGCTCACGCTCATGTATTGCATGAAAGTTGAAAAGGTTTGAGAATGTCAAAAGTATGAAACAATTGCTTGGCTTATCATCGAGGTTGTGCATGATGTGAGTATTTTGTGTGGTGAAGATGGAGCATAGCCAGACTATATGATTTTGTAGGGATAACTTTCTTTGGCCTTGTTATTTTGAAAAGACATGATTGCTTTATTAGTGGGCTTGAAGTATTATTGTTTTTATGTCAAATGATAGACTATTGCTTTGAATCACTCGTATATTAATATTCATGCCATGATTAGATTACATGATCAAGATTATGCTAGGTAGCATTCCACATCAAAAATTATCTTTTTTTATCATTTACCTACTTGAGGAAGAGCAGGAATTAAGATTGGGGATGTTGATACGTCTCCGTTGTATCTATAATTTTTGATTGTTCCATGCCAATATTATTGAACTTTCATATACTTTTGGCAACTTTTTATACTATTTTTGGGACTAACATATTGATCTAGTGCCCAGTGCCAGTTCCTGTTTGTTGCATGTTTTTTGTTTCACAGAATATCCATATCAAACGGAGTCCAAATGGGATAAAACTGACGGAGATTTTTTTTGGAATATATATGATTTTTGGGAAGAAAAATCCACGCGAGACGGTGCCCGAGGTGGCCACGAGGCAGGGGGCGCGCCTGCCCACCTAGGCGCGCCCCTGACCCTCGTGGCCCACCCGTAAGGCGGTTGGTGCCCTTATTTCGCTGCAAGAAAGCTAATTTCCGGATAGAGATCGTGTTAAAATTTCAGCCCAATCGGAGTTACGGATCTCCGGGAATATAAGAAATGGTGAAAGGGAAGAATCTGAGAGCGCAGAAACAGAGAGAGATAGAGAGACAGATCCAATCTCGGAGGGGCTCTCGCCCCTCCCATGCCATGGAGGCCAAGGACCAGAGGGGAAACCCTTCTCCCATCTAGGGAGGAGGTCAAGGAAGAAGAAGACGAAGGGCCCCCCTCTTCCCTTCTCTTCTGGTGGCGCCGGAACGCTGCCGTGGCAATCATCATCATCACCGCGATCTACACCAACACCTCCGCCATCTTCACCAACATCTCCATCACCTTCCCCCCTCTATCTACAGTGGTCCACTCTCCCGCAACCCGCTGTACCCTCTACTTGAACATGGTTCTTTATGCTTCATATTGTTATCCAATGATGTGTTGCCATCCTATGATGTCTGAGTAGATTTTCGTTGTCCTATCAGTGGTTGATGAATTGCTATGATTGATTTAATTTGCTTGTGGTTATGTTGCTATCCTTTGGTGCCCATCATATGATTGCGCACGTGGATCACACCCTAGGGTTAGTTGTATGTTGATAGGACAAAGTATTGGAGGGCAAGAGCGACAGAAGCTTCAACCTAGCATAGAAATTGATGCATATGGGATTGAAGGGGGACCAATATATCTTAATTCTATGGTTGCGTTTTACCTTAATGAATTTTAGTAGTTGCGGATTGCTTGCTAATAGTTCCAATCATAAGTGCATAGAATTCCAAGTCAGGGATGACATGCTAGCAGTGGCCTCTCCCACATAATACTTGCTATCGGTTTAGTAAAGTAGTCAATTGCTTAGGGGCAATTTTGCAACTCCTACCACCACTTTTCCACACTCGCTATATTTACTTTACTGTTTCTTTACTTAAACAGCCCCTACTTTCTATTTACGTAATCTTTATTATCTGGCAAACCTATCCAACAACACCTACAAAGTACTTCTAGTTTCATACTTGTTCTAGGTAAAGCGAATGTCAAGCGTGCGTAGAGTTGTATCGGTGGTCGATAGAACTTGAGGGAATATTTGTTCTACCTTTAGCTCTTCGTTGGGTTCGGCACTCTTACTTATCGAAAACTGTTGCGATCCCCTATACTTGTGGGTTATCAGTGGGCGCGTCCCCACCCTCATGGGGCCCATGGGACTCCCTTCTGGTAGATTTTTGTTCTAGTATTTTTATATTTTCCAGAAAAATTCTCTGTTGATTTTCATCGCATTCCGAGAACTTTTATTTCTGCACAAAAACAACACCACGGTAGTTCGCTGAAAACAGTGTCAATCCGGGTTAGTTCTAATCAAATCATACCAAAATCATATAAAACTATTGTAAACATGGCATGAATACTTCATAAATTATAGATACGTTGGAGACGTATCAGCATCCCCAAGCTTAATTCCTGCTCGTCCTCGAGTAGGTAAATGATAAAAGAAATAATTTATGAAGTGTGAATGCTAGCAAGTGCATAAATTTGATCAATGATAGTTCCAATCACTTTTTCTAGCATCATTATATATCATAGTAGTAGCTCAACTCATAAAACTTCTCATGATCAAGTAACAAGCTATTCACATGTTAAAGATAGATCATAAACTTTCTTGAGAGCTAACAAACCATGCTCTTAGTCATCAATGAATTGCAATTCATCTTATTTTCGGGAAGAGTCTATTTAAGATATTTGATTCGGCAAAATACACATACTCAACTATCATTAATCTTTCACAATTGCTAATACTCATGTGATATTAATGGGTTCAAAGTTTTAGTCGGACCCAGAGAAAGATAGGGGCTTATAGTTTCGCCTCCCAACCTTTTACCTCAAGGGTAATGTCAACAATAATAATTTATGAAAACCTACATCCAAGTGGATATATGTATATCCGAATCGCTCCAACACAAAGTTCTTGCCAAAGGAAAAAGTGTAAAAAGGAAAGGTGATGATCACCGTGACTCTTGTATTAAGGGTAGAAGGTAAAAGCAAAAGATAGGCCCTTCGAAGAGGGAAGCAGAGGTTGTCATGCGCTTTTACGGTTGAATGCACAAAATCTTAATGCAAAAGAATGTCACTTTATATTGCCTCTTGTGATAAAGAACTTTATTATGCAATTCGTCGCTTTTATTTCTTCCCTATCACAAGTTTGTTTAAAGCTTATTTTCTTTGCACTAATAGATCATACATATTTAGAGAGCAATTTTTATTACATGCACCGATGACAACTTACTTGAAGGATCTTACTCAATCCATAGTTAGGTATGGTGGACTCTCATGGCAAAACTGGTTTAAGGAAGGTTTGGAAGCACAAGTAGTATCTCTACTTGGTGCAAAGAATTCGGCTAGCATGAGAGGGAAAGGCAAGCTCAACATGTTGGATGATCCAAGACAATATAATGTTTCGGATATAGGAAAACATAACCCATTAAGTTGTCTTCCTTGTCCAACATCAACCTTTTAGCATGTCATATTTTAATGAGTGCTCACAATTGCAAAATATGTCCAAGATAGTATATTTATATGTGAAATCTCTCTTCCTTCAATATTCTTTCATGAATTGTTCAACTGACCAATTCTACGTTTGCTAACTTCCAATAAGTTTAATGCCAATACTTATTATGTGTGAAGTCATTACTCCCTATGTTGTAAGCATATGAAATGTATATAAATTCAGATTTATGATATTCAATTCATTCAACCATTTACTCAAGGATATATGTGAAGCACGTGAGTAAACGAGAAACTACTCCAAAAAGATATAAGTGAAGAACACTGAGTAGTCAAATAATTAGCTAGCCATGGGAGAATTCTTTTTCATTCAAGATATCAGATCCGATGATTTTATTCCAACAGAAAGTAAATTTTAAAATACGCTCCAAGCAAAACACATATCATGTGACAAATAAAAATATAGCTCCGAGTAAGGTATACCGATAGTTTTTGTAGATGAAAGAGGGCATGCCTTCCGGGGCATCCCCAAGATTAGGCGTTTGAGTCTTCCTTGAATATTACCTTGGGGTGCCTTGGGCATCCCCAAGCTTAGGGTCTTTCTACTCCTTATTCTCCTTATATCGATATCTCACCCAAAGCTTGAAAACTTCAATCACACAAAACTTACCGGGACTTCGTGAGATAGGTTAGTATGATAAAGAGTAAACCATTCACTTTGGTACTACCAAAGTCAAGATTCATAATTTTTCACACACAATGCCTACTATATCATATAATTTCTACAATTTATATTGATAAATATAAGCCATAGAAAATAGAAAACAAGAAAACTATGCAATGAACACAGAATTTGTCAGAAACAGAATAGTCTGTAATGATCTGAACAGCAACCATACTTCTGCTACTACAACATTTATGAAATAAATTGATGGACGTGAGGAATTTGTCTATTAATCTTCTGAAAAAAGAATCAACTCAATCGCACTCTTCTGTAAAAAAATGACAGCTAATCTCGTGAGCGCAAAGTTTCTGTTTTTTTACAGCAAGATCACATTAACTTTCACCCAATCCTTCCCAAAGGTCTTACTTGGCACTTTATTGAAACAAAAGCTATAATACATTATTACAACAATAGCTTAATCATCAGAACACACAAAAACAGTAAGGGTAAATATTGGGTTGTCTCCCAACAAGCGCTTTTCTTTAATGCGTCTTAGCTAGGCATGATGATTTCAATGTTGCTCACATAAAAGATAAGAATTGAAACATAAAGAGAGCATCATGAAGAATATGAATAGCACATTTAAACCTAACCCACTTCCTATGCCTAGGGATTTCGTGAGCACACAATTTATGGGAACAAGAATCAACTAGTATAGGAAGGCAAAACAAGTATAACTTCAAAACTTTAAGCACATAGAGAGGAAACTTGATACTATTGCAACTCCTACAAACATGTATTCCTCTCTCATAATAATTTTCAGTAGCATCATGAATGAGTCAACAATATAACCATCACATAAAGCATTATTTTCATGATCTACGAGCATAGAAATTTTACTACTCTCCACATAAGCAAAATTCTCCTCATTCGGAATAGTGGGAGCAAACCTCTTCGAAATCCACTTTAGATGATAGTATTATTCATACTCCAAAATATATAAGTGAAGTTCATGGAGCATTCTACAATTAATATAGAGTAACCAATATCCAAGCTCAAAATATATAAGTGAAGCACACGAAGCATTCTATAAAACCATACTCAAAAGATTTAAGTGAAGCACAAAGAGCAATTCTATAAGATCATACTTAAAAGATATAAGTGAAGCACATGAAGTATTCTATAAATCAATAAAGGGCTATCTCATACTAGCATGGTTCTTAAAGGAAAAACAAAAACACAAAGGACACAAATTATGTGAACAAAACAAAAACTGAGGTATACCGATAATTGTTGAAGAAGAAGGATGGGATGCCAACTGGGGCATCCCCAAGCTTAGATGCTTGATTATCCTTGAAATATTTACTTGGGGTTCCTTGGTAAGCCCAAAGCTTGAGCTCTTGCCTCTCTTTATTCTTCTCATATTGATAGCTCCTCGATCTTCGAACACTTCATCCACACTAAACTTTAACAAAAACTTTGTGAGATCCGTTAGTGTAATAAAGCAAATCACTGCCTTTAGGTACTGTTGAAAACTTATTCCAATTTTATATTAGAACTATATCTACTTTATTCCAACTTCACCATGGTTCATACCCCCCGATACTACCCATAGATTCATCAAAATAAGCGAACAACTCATAGAAAACATAATCTGTCAAAAACAGTACAGTCTGTAGTAATCTGGAAGTTTAGTAAACTTCTATAACTCCAAAAAATTCTAAAAAAATTTAAACAATTTGTACATAAGTAATGTGAAAAAAGTTTCAGACACATTTGACTTTCCAGTAAAACATGTAAAATCACGCGCTACAGCCAAAGTTTCTGTTTTTGTACTGTACATAGTAAACAAGCAATCTAATCATCCTAAAACCGAAGCTTGGCACATTATTTTTATAATACAATGGATATATACAAGGGGATAATTATTTTCAGATAATCTTCCATGAATTTTTTTACATTGTTTCCATGAGCATGAACACAAGTGCTCAAGGTCGACCCTCTTTTCTTCAATGCATAATCTTCCTATCACTTCTCTTATTGAAAAACTTTTCAGGCATGAGAGGCAAGTAATTTTTTTGTATTTTCATTCTTTTAAAAAAATTGTATGTTTCACCCACAACTAAACAGAAATAAAAAAAGGAATAACAAAATCTACTTAGTGAAGAAAGAAAACAAGCACACACGAGAATATTAACCCCACGCTATTACTCCCCGGCAACGGCGCCAGAAAAGAGCTTGATAATCCCCAAGTGCGGGGAATCATAGTAGATATTCCCAATGGTGGAAGTGATAAGTATGGAGTGTCGAACCCACAATGAGCTAAAGGTAAGATCAATATTCTCTCAAGTCCAATCTGCCCCTGATACGACTCTACATATATTGAACGTTTGCTTCCAACTAGAAACGAGAAATAAAACTACGTTGTGGGTATGAAGAGGATAACTTTGCATGGTATCGGAGAGATAAAATATAAAAGTAGGTGCTGTTATCATAAAGTTAGAATATATTACTAAATATTATAAACAGCGAGTGTGGAATAATGGTGGATCGGTGTGCGGAATTGTCTTAGGCAATTGTAAACAAGACCGGTAGTCATCATTGCAATTTAATATGAGGGAGAGGCATAAGCTAACATACTTCCTATTCTTGGGGCATATGCACTTATGATTGGAACTCTAGCAAGCATCCGCAACTACTAAAGATCATTAAGGTAAAATTCAACCATAGCATTAAAGCATCAAGTCCCCTTTTTCCCATACGCAACAACCCCCTTACTCGGGTTTATGCTTCTGTCACTCAAGCAACCCACTATAAGTGAATCATGAACGTATTGCAACACCCTACAGCGGGAATCCCTCATGATTGCGCGACACGGAGGGCACAATAGGACAACACCAAAATAAAACATACAACTCCTACCAATCTAGATCATCAATCAACCCAAAGACAAAGGATATCTACTCAAAACATCATAGGATGGCAACACATCATTGGGTCATAATATGTGGCATAAAGCACCATGTTCAAGTAGGGATTACAGCGGGGTGCGGGAGAGTGGACCGTGTAAAAGAGATGAGGATGGTGGTGATGATGATGGTGATGTTGATGAAGACGATCACCGCGGCGATGATTCCCCTCCCGATGGCACTCCGGCGCCACCGAGAGAGAGGAGGAGAGGTTCTCCCCCTTGTGCTTCCTCCTCCATGGCCTCCCCCTGGATGGGAGAGGTTCTCCCTCTGGATCTTGGCCTTCATGGCGATGATGACCCCTCCGGGATCCTCCTCCGTAGCCTCCGGTGATGATGGCCCCCTCCGGCAGGGTGCCAAAGAGGGCCTAGATTGATTTCTCGGGCTACAGAGGCTTGCAGCGCCGGAACTTCCGATTGAGGTTATTTTCTGGAGGTTTGGGGATTTATAGGAGAGGTTGGCGTCGAGAACAAGTCAAGGGGCCCATGGGAAGTCCACGAGGCACAAGGGCGCGCCCCCACCCTCATGGGGTCCCACGGGACTCCCCTCCAGTAGATTTTTGTTCCAATAATTTTTATATTTTTGAGAAAAAATCTCTGTTGATTTTCATCACATTCCGAGAACTTTTATTTCTGCACAAAAACAACACCACGGTAGTTCTGCTGAAAACAGTGTCAGTCCGGGTTAGTTCTAATCAAATCAGACCAAAACTATATAAAACTATTGTAAACATGACATGAATACTTCATAAATTATAGATACGTTGGAGACGTATCAACGAGCTTAATGATCTGTAGTAGTTGCGGATGCTTGCTAGAGTTTCAATCATAAGTGCATATGATCCAAGTAAGAAAGTATGTTAGCTCATGCCTCTCCCTCATGTAAAATTGCAAGAATGATTACCGGTACTTGTTATCAATTGCCTAGGGACAAATGACTTTCTTGTTGACACAAGCTATCCATTTTATTTCTTTGCAATTTATTCGTATTTTTATACTCGCAAAGTACTCGTAGTTTTATCCTTCACTACTGCAAGATGCTGCTAACGTGACACTACAATCAGAGACCCTTCGAGAAACTGTGTGCGATGCCATAATCGCAAATGGTGCTGTATGAAAACCGTCAGAAATGTATAAAATGTTTGCGATGATGGATGCATCAAACACGGTTCAGGTTTTAGTTGCGTGTGCGATGAAGGGAATAAGGTTCAGTTCAATTAACTGTTTGCGCTGAGGAGGAACAAAAGAAACGGGCAGCGAGATGAAGGCGTGTGCGATACATAGCATATGGTTCACTCGCATAAACTGTTTGTGATTAGGCAACACAAAAGAAACGGGCAGCCAGATGAAGGTGTGTGCGATATACAGCATACGGTTCACTCAGATGAACTATTTGTGAATAGGCAACACAAAAGAAACGGTCAGCCAGATAAAGGTGTGTGGGATATACGGCATGCGGTTCACTCGGATGAACTGTTTGCGTTGACACAAGAGTACAGAAATGGTTCAACTTAACAAGACGTGTGTGTTGTGCGACGGGATTGCATGCGGTTCACTCGGGCCTTGTCGTCAGTGTGTGACCTCTGTGGCAACCGTTAGCTCCCCAGGCGCCTCTTCGTGTACCGTGGCAACTGTCCACCGACTCTTCGCCTTTCACTCTCGATTTGGAACTGCTGTCGCATGCTAGCTCTTCCTCCCTCCATTTTCCTTCACCCTTCCTTCTACCATTGTTTGATCGTCTTCTCCATGGAGGGAAAAAGCCGAAAACGACCCCGTTATTCTTGCCCCGATCTGAATGATGACGCGATGGAGGAACTCATTGATCGGTGCGACATCATCACCTCAGCTAGCATGGCAGGTTCGTTCAAGACCATTCTCGACTCAACTAATAACATCATTACAAGAAACCCAATGGTCCAGGAGCGGTTTGATCTCCCCTATCTTGTTCGCCGTGACCCTGCTGACTGGCGCGGGGACGGCGGAAGCCTCGCCTTGTGCAAGTTGATGCTGCTTGATAATGATACGTGTGATGTTAAGATGCCATCGCTTGAGGGCAAGGCTTGGGCAGGCGAAAATGAAGATTGGGTTGTTTATATTGGGTACAACTACGAGTGGGAACTTGTGAATGTGTACACTCGTCAGCGGGTTCCACTTCAAAAAATGTCAGACTACCCAGAGGTTGAGCACACAGATGGTCTACGTGAGTTCAAATATGATCATGATAACTGTCGTCTACGAAAGATAGAAATTTGTCGAGTTCCCAACCACTCTTGGGATTACACGAACAATGAAGTTGTTGCTATCTTCGACAAGCTTGTTGCCTTCTTTACTTCCACGCCTCAATGGATATTGCTCAAAAATCAGTTTCTATACATGGATGAGTACTGTGATCCAATTCAATACGAGGGTCTTGTGTTTGCTGCCACCACTTGTGGCACTGTTTTTGCATGGAATCCTCATGATTTCAGTACGTTTGTCTTCCACCGTAATTATAATTGTTTCATCCACATGCATGCAGGTTAGCTAGTTTCCCTTTACTAATTAACCTTCTTGTGTTTCCAAGGTCCTGTGAACATTCCACCACCTATACTTGAAAATTTTGTTCACGAGCATGAGGACGAGCAGGACCCATATACCCAGTGGTGCCTGGCAACTTATT
Organism: Triticum urartu; assembly: GCF_056163025.1. Taxonomy (NCBI): domain Eukaryota; kingdom Viridiplantae; phylum Streptophyta; class Magnoliopsida; order Poales; family Poaceae; genus Triticum; species Triticum urartu. Next base: position 301,188,563 of record NC_141877.1, read on the forward strand.
CCGATGGATCACCTCTTCTTGTCTATATACGGGGCATTGTTGATGTTACTAAGGAAACAGGTGCTGTCTCGTATGGTCGCACTGTCCAGACCTATTCCAACATCCGTTGCAGGGTATTCGGGATGGATACTAGTGTACTAGCGCCAACACCTTCTCCATGGTTCAGTATTGAAAGTCTTGGAGGAAACTCGCTCTTCCTTAGACAAAACTATCCAATGATGGTGGAAGGCGATCCAGCTGCTGTTGACACAACGTTACTACCATTTATGATAAGCAACTTTATCTATACCTCAGACATTACTATGCTTCCCTACCGTCTCAATATGGGTATTGAAATAGGCCGCTTCAGCCTGGATGATCAGTCATTCATCGGTCTCGGGATTGACAGTAGCTGTCCCTTCCCAGAGAATCACTTCTGGTTCAAAGCAAGCGTTTCCAACGCCGACGAGTGGTTGAGCTGAAGTTCATTTCACCGCTTTATTTGTTGTGTGAGAAATTTTTTACTAGAATTTTTTGTTGGAAATGATCTATAATCCAACGTGTATCCTCGTTGTCGTTGTGGGTTGATGACTTGTTGTATGTAATCAATGGTACATTTGCATATGCGTCCATGAACTCACGCCTGCTAGTGGTGTCCATATGAATAGTGCTAGTGATTTTAGTTGCAAAAATTAGATAGTGCTAGTGATTTGTAGTTGCATATTTTGACAAATCGTAGTGTTACAAGGTTGACAAATGGTAATGTTACTAGATAAACAAATGTCAATCTTTCCAGTTTGAGAAATGGCAACATACCCAAAATGACAGATATGCAAATCTTACCCAATTGTCTGTACGTGGTTGCACACGGGTCATGCAAAGCAACCATTTGCGTTGAAGGGATGTAGAAATCCTGCTCGGCACATTTTCCCTTGGCTTCCTGGGGAAGCTGTCGGTTTGCATACGGGTGTTCTAACTAAAACGTTTGCGATGAGTGTTTTATATTTAAAAACCGTCGATGTTTTTTTCAAAAGAAAATCGTTTGATAAGTCTCTACATTAAGAGAGAAAAATGCAAGTTCGTTCAAACCATATCTTTCATTCAGTCACACCGCGAATTTATATCCATATGATCGAGAATTCGAGATACAGTATTAAACCCCCAAAAAACTATTTCCGGTGGCGGCGGAGGTGGCGTTCCGCGCCGTCATTGTCGTTGTCGTCCTCCGGGACGCCGTTGTTGAAGTCTTCAAGGCAGCACAAAATGTTCTTCACTTGTAAATCAAACATCATGTCACCGCGCAATCGATGGGCGGGGTGTGGGAGGAAGGCAACTGGCGCCGCTGAGAGGTAGCGGTCGATGGCAGCGCCCCATGCCGCTGAGGGGGGGCACATGGGCACGGGCGCGACGGGTGCAGCCAAACGCACCGGGACCGGCGCCGCGGTGGGTGGAGGGGCACGCATGGGCACGGCGGATGCAGCCAAACGCACATGGTGGGTGGAGGGGCGCGCATGGGCACGGGCACGGGCGCTGGCGCTGGCATGTACACGAGCTCGCGCGGGTCTAAGGAGACTTTGCTGACACCCGCGGCTTCCAGCTCTATGATAGTGCTCAGCGACCAGCCCGTCAATGCTACGGGGATGGTCGCTGGCGCGGGCGCGTGGATCGGAGCTGGGACGGGAGCGGGGGCTACAACCGTCGCGGCTAGCTCATTCTGGGCCATGTCCATGAGGCCCCATTCCTCCTTATTTTATATCTCATCCGGCTCGGAGTCGACTTCACCAAACTTGAAGACTATTGGCAAATGATCATTCTGTGCCATGGCGGTGGAGGTCTGCGGGGGGAGGAGAATGGGAGGCGAACAGTAAGGCCGGCCATAATGAACAGCAGCTCGGGCGCCATTAATGGAGTGGAAGGCGGGCTGCCATGGAAGTCAAAGGGCTCGCTTCCCAATGAGCCTACGCAGCGTAAAGCTCGCATGCTTCCCGGTGAGCCTGCGCATTGGAGGACAGCTTCCATGCCTCTCGGTCAGCCCGCGCATGCCTCCCGTTCAGTCAAGGTCAAGCAGCTGTCCGCTCGGCACCTCCTACAGCCATTGAAACCAAGACACCTGGTGTCACATGAATGGTTAACAGAACGCACATGTTTTGAATTACACAAACATTTGAGATATTAAGTCGCACCTATTTTTTCAAAATGCCTTTGTTGTCTGTCATTATTCAAGTGCGCCCTGTCTCAAAATGGCCACAAAAAATACCACATCATGTGGGGCGCCATTCCATGATAGCATGCCAAGTTTCATGAATTTCAGACGAGTTTGGATTTACTAGAATTTAAAAACCAGGCATCTCAATGTTTTGTCGCCAATCAACGGTGCCCTGGTGTTTGAAATTGATTCCCATTTATTGCATGGGACCTAAGCATGCACCCAAGGACACAGATTTGATTTTTCCACCAATTTATATGCACTGGAGCATGTGCATGTAGTTCAAATTTGAATTATGCACATAAATGCATTGAAAACTCACTTAATGCATAAAAATGTCCAAAAGAACCCCGAAAAATCACAAAAATTGACACAACACTCCTGTTGTTCTATGTTGACACAAGAAAAAATTTGGAAGCAATAAGAGGCAGTGCATATCGTTTCGTCCCCAAAGGTGGGACGTTCCCCACCGAAACCATGATGCTTGTTGTGAGAAGCTCTGGTTTGTGAGAAGCATATACCCAAACCTGCGCCAAACGGGACACAAATTTTACCACGACATGTTGACGTCACCCCATGAAAGCATGCCAAGTTTAATGACTTTCAGACAAGTTTTGGATTTACTAGAATTTAAAAATGACGCATTTCAATATTTTCCGGCAATCAACGGTGCCCTGGTGTTTGAAATTCATTCCCGTTTCTTGCATGGGACCTAAGCATGCACCCAAGGACACAAATTTTTTTTCAACCAATTTATATGCACTGGAGCATGTGCATGTAGTTCAAATTTGAATTATGCACATAAATGCATTGAAAAATTAGTTAATGCATAAAAATGTCCAAACGAACCCCGAAAAATCCCAAAAATTGACACAACACTCCTGTTGTTCTATGTTAACACGAGAAATTTTTTGAAAGCAGTAAGAGGCAATGGATATCGTTTCGTCCCCAAAGGTGGCATGTTCCCTAACGAAACCATCATGCTTGTTGTGAGATGCTTTGGTTTGTGAGAAGCATATACCCGAACCTACCCCAAATGGGACAATTTTTTTAACACGACATGTTGATGCCGCTCCATGATAGCATGCCAAGTTTCATGAATTTCAGACGAGTTTAGGATTTACTAGAATTTAAAAACTAGGCATCTCAATGTTTTGTCAGCAATCAACCGTGCCCTGGTGTTTGAATTTCATTCCCATCTCTTGCATGGGACCTAGAAATTCACCCAAGGACACATATTATATTTTTAAACCAACCTTAGTGCATTGGAGAATGTGCTTGTAGTTCAAATTTGAATTATGCATATAAAATGCCTAGAAAACCAAGTTAATGCATAAAAATGTCCAAACGAACCCCAAAAAATCACAAAAATTGACATAACACTCCTGTTGTTCTATGTTCACACTAGAAAATATTTGAAAGCAATAAGAGGCAATGGATATCGTTTCGTCCCCAAAGGTGGGACGTTCCCTACCGAAACCATCACGCTTGTTGTGAGAAGCTCTGGTTTGTGAGAAGCATATACCCGAACCTACCCCAAATGGGACACATTTTTTAACACAGCATGTTGATGCCGCTCCATGATAGCATGCCAAGTTTCATGAAGTTCATACGAGTTTTGGATTTACTAGAATTTAAAAATCAGGCATCTCAACGTTTTGTCGGCAATCAACACTGCCCTAGTGTTTGAATTTCACTCCTATCTCTTGCATGGGACCAAGAAATTCACCCAAGGACACACATGTGATTTTTCAACCAACTTTAGTGCATTGGAGCATGTGCTTGTAGTTAAAATTGGAATTATGCACATAAAATGCCTAGAAAACCCAGTTAATGTATAAAAAGGCCAAACGAACCCTGAAAAATTCCAAGATTGAACACAACGCTCCTGTTGTTCTATGTTGACACTAGAAAATTTTTGAAAGCAATAAGAGGCAACAGATATCCTCCCATCACCAAAGGTGGTACGTTACCTATCGAAACCATCATGTTTGTTGTGAGAAGCTCTGGTTTGTGAGAAGCTTATACCCGAACCTACCCCGAATGGGACAAAATTTTCACCACGGCATGTTGATGCCGCTCCATGATAGCATGCCAAGTTTCATGAATTTCAGACGAGTTCTGGATTTACTAGAATTTAAAAACCAGGCATCTCAATGTTTAGCCGGCAATCAACAGTGCCATGGTGTTTGAATTTCATTTCCATCTCTTGCATGGGACCTAGAAATTCACCCAAGGACACACATGTGATTTTTCAACCAAATCTGGTGCATTGGAGCATGTGCTTGTAGTTCAAAATTGAATTATGCACATAAAATGCCTAGAAAACCCAGTTAAGGTATAAAAAAGGCCAAATGAACCCCGAAAAATTTCAAGATTGAACACAACACTCCTGTTGTTCTATGTTGACACTAGAATTTTTTTGAAAGTAATAAGAGGCAACGGATATCGTGTTATCCCCAAAGGTGGTACGTTCCCTATCGAAACCATCATGCCTGTTGTGAGAGGCTCTGATTTGTGAGAAGCTTATACCCAAACCTGTCCCAAATGGGACAAAATTTTCACCATGGTATGTTGATGCCGTTCCATGATAGCGTGCCAAGTTTCATGAATTTCAAACGAGTTTTGGATTTACTAGAATTTAAAAACTAGGCATCTCAATGTTTTGCCGGCAATCAACAGTGCACTGGTGTTTGAAATTCATTCCCATCTCTTGCATGGGACCTAGAAATTCACCGAAGGACACACATGTGATTTTTCAACCAACTTTGGTGCATTATTGGAGCATGTGCTTGTAGTTCAAATTTGAATTATGCACATAAAATGCCTAGAAAACCCAGTTAATGTATGAAAAAGGCCAAACGACCCCCGAAAAATTCCAAGATTGAACACAACACTCCTGTTGTTCTATGTTGACACTAGAATTTTTTTGAAAGCAATAAGAGGCAAAGGATATCGTCTCGTCCCCAAAGGTGGTACATTCCCTATCGAAACCATCATGCTTGTTGTGAGAAGCTCTGGTTTGTGAGAAGCTTATACCCAAACCTGCCCCAAATGGGACAAAAATTTTAGCACGGCATGTTGATGCCGCTCCATGATAGCATGCCAAGTTTCATAAAAAAGGCCAAACGAACCCCGAAAAATTCATTCCCATTTTCTTCCATGGGACCAAAGCATGCACTGAAGGACACGGATTTGATTTTTCAACAAATTTGTATGCACCAGAGCATGTGCATGTAGTTTAATTTTGAATTGTGCACCTAAAATGGCTAGAAAACCAGTTTAATATATGAAATGTCCAAACGAACCCTGAATAATTCCAATTCTTTTACGACACACATACAGTTTCATGTTCACTGCAAATAAAAGGTCTAGCAATTCAAACACCGTTCATTGCCGCTGTGACCCCATTTTGTAATTCAAATCAAGTAGATCCCACACAGTTTATTCTCACCAACCGTGTGAGATGTAGTACAAAATATCTTGGAGCACTGTCGGTGTATAGTACGCATATGGCTTACGCGAGAAGGTGCATCGGCTATAGTCCACAGCCGGCGTGTCAAGCACACTAGCTCGCTCCCCCAAAACTCCCGCCTCTGCATCCCTCTCTGCTTCAGTCCCTTGATTCAAATCTTCAGTAGCCCCGACATTTTATGCCTGCCTTTGCATCCCTCGCAATCTCAATAATATCTGCTCGCCCTTGATCCAAATTTTCAGTAGCCCCGCCTTGTTACTCCCGCCTAGTAAAATTTTTAGTTGCCGCAGTATTTCCTCAAGCACAACCTCCGCTCACCCCAGACACACACAACCCTCGAAACCATTGGTAGGTCGCCGCCATCGCCAGTGCCTCCATCCTCAACCTTTGCCTATGTGCCAGGGAGCTTGTGTAGCCAATTTCCAAAAAGAGGTTTATCGTGGCCTTTTCGCCCAACGCCGGCGAGGTGGCCGCCATGGTGTCCCCGTCGTCCTCCGCAGGCCCGATCCGCCGCCGCGCCCCTACACCGATTCAAGGACTTCCCCATCCTCCCCCGGACCAGGCAGCCGACGAAGTCCTACCTCAGGGTCCGACAGCGGCGGTGGGGGACATGGATCGCCGAGATTACAAATCGAGAGACCCACACCCGCCGATGGCTCGGTAGCTTCCACACGGCCGAGCTCACGGCCATGGAGTATGACTGTTAGTGTCTAAACCGGCGGATCTCAGGTAGGGGGTCCCGAACTGTGCGTCTAAGGCGGATGGTAGCAGGAGGCAGGGGACACAATGTTTACCCAGGTTCGGGCCCTCTTGATGGAGGTAATACCCTACTTCCTGCTTGATTGATCTTGATGATATGAGTATTACAAGAGTTGATCTACCACGACATCGTAGAGGCTAAACCCTAGAAGCAAGCCTATGATTATGATTGTTCTTGTCCTAAGGACTAAACCCTCCAGTTTATATAGACACCGGAGGGGGCTAGGGTTACACAGAGTCGGTTACAAGGGAGGAGATCTACATATCCGAATTTCCAAGCTTGCCTTCCACGTAAAGGAGAGTCCCACCCGGACACGGGACGAAGTATTCAATCTTGTATCTTCATAGTCCAACAGTCCGGCCAAAGTATATAGTCCGGCTGTCCGAGGACCCCCTAATCCAGGACTCCCTCAATGACCGCTGGCAGGTCCGCTACCACGGCGCGGCGGCTAGGCTCAATTTCCCCTTCGGCACACGTCCGGTCCACCTCATTCCACCGGAGCCAGGGGTGGTGAGCTCAGCTATGGCACGGGAGGACCACGAGGCGTGGGAGCGTCTCAAGGCCGAGGCCGCCGACGAGGCCTACATGCAAGAGCTCCGCCGGCAGCACCCGGAGCTCGTGGAGGCGGAGCGGGCGATCTTTGCCGGCGCGGAGGGTGGAGAGGTTATCTCACTCTCCTCCGATGACGATGTCGAAGGCGCCAAGGACTGCGGCGCAGAGGGCGACGAGGTTATCGCGCTCTCCTCTGATGACGAGGTCAAAGGCGGCGGCGGCATGGAGGGCATCGATGTGGGCCCCAGGACAAGTAGATCGACGTCGACGAGTGGAGGAGTGTCGTCCCCAACGACCCCGACGACGGTACTAGCCTGGACCCGACTCGCGGCACACCGTACATGACGAGGAAGGATTGGCTCGACTTCTACTTTGACCGAAAGTAGTTTAGCTTAGTTTAAATTTATGTTTTATGTTCGGTTATGCAAAACTATCTATGTTTATGTTTGAATGCATGCTACTTTCGGTTGAACCTGCTTTGAACTTGATCAAATTGAAGTTTACAAGCTTAAGTTTAGGGGATCGACTAGAAAAGGCCAAAAATTGTCGGAGTATATATATATATATATATATATATATATTCACTAAGGGTTTTAGTCCTTTAACTTTTTAAGGATCGCCTAGAGATGTCCTTATGACTTGTTTATTTCAGTTCTCCATAATGTGATGCTCTATATGTGCAACTATTTGTTGTGCAGTTCAATTTTGTCAATAACAGTTTCAACAATACCACTATGAATTCCGATATTTGGTTGCTGTTAAGGATATTGTAGTTAACATGCCTTTTATTTTTTCAATTGTTGTTTAGCAACATGCATTGTACTGAATGACTAAATATGTAATCCCAGGCTACATAGCAACAAGAAAGAGTGTTACCTTAATGTTCTGATGATTTCTGGATATACATGTAATAAAATCTTATATAATGGGATGGATGGAATGTTGTACCACATCATTTTTCAATTGTTGTTTAGCTTATAATATTAACTTGGTGCTTTTAGGTACATACATCATTGCAAAGATCCACACTTCAACCCTTTCTGTGCATGGAGCAATGAGATATTCATGAACCAGCATCAAGTGAGGAAACTAATAAAGATTGTTACTAAAATGGGTCAAAAGATGTCAATCGAACTATTTGTTTACATTTTGTGCAAGACAACAGTGAACTGTAGGATGGTAAGTAAGAACCCTGTAGCTTTCTTTTTACTGCCTGTAATGAGTTGTGTTAGATGACAATATCTGAATCTTTTTTCTTTTGCAGTGGATCCTGAAGCAGTTTACTCAAGATTACCTCTCAAACTACATGATTGGTGGCCGGCCATCACAAGGGGTTGGACTAGAGTCCTGCATGCCTTCTGCATCTAGGAGAGCACAATAGGGCCATTCCGCTTCACCTTGTTCAGCAACTGGAATGTCTGTCGCCTCTTTCTTTACCATCTGTAATAGTACAAGTATAGAACCTTGGTACATCATTCTTTATTTTGGTGCTTCTGTAATTCTTAAACATATGTACCTGTGAATCGAATAATGCATTGGTTGTTTGAACCTGATGTATATGAATAAAGCTATAGCCTACTTTCAAGTTTAAATTAGGTACAATTTTAAATAGCAATAATTAAATTAGGGCGAAATTACATTGTGCGGGTCATTACGGCACACACGGTTGGTAAAACACAAACGTTTGCGATATACACCATAATCCGAGACGGTTCACAGAGAGGAAACATGTAACACCCAAATTTTCAATTTGGAATGTTATACATATGACATCAAATTGCATATGTTATTTTATTGTATTTTGTTTTGCGATCCTCATAATCCTAAGCAACTCAAGGACCCAGGGAGAGAGTTGGGGATTTTATTGTTTTCATATCTGAATATTCTCAAATATTGAAACAAGGATCATTTTGGTGTTAATTATTTTTCTCTCCAAATAATATTTCCAATATTAAATATATATGAGAGGAGATAATATGACTTCTTCAAAATGATAGAAATATTGGAGGAAAATTATTAAAATGAAATAAATTATTTTATTTGGATTTTATCGCTATTTTATTCGAATTAGAAAAATATGCATTTTTTAAACTTGCATTTTTAGGCCAAGAAAATGTTCACTTTGTCCTAAATATTCTATTTAGACGGTGAAAATTTATTTTGGCATTTTTAGATTTTTTATTTTATATTTTATAATTTTTCCGGCGGAATCTATTTAAAAAAAGTCAACCGACCTAACGGGCCATGGCAGACTCGGACTCCGCCGCCACCCAGGCTTTATAAGCCGGCGCCCGCTGCCCCGCCGCCCACCCCACCACCAGCCCACGCCGCCGCCCAAACCTTAGTCGCTGCCTCGATCCGGGTGCCGCGCTGCCGCCACCACTCGCTCGCGCCGCCGCGTCGTCTCGCCTTCGACCGCCGCCGCAGTCGCCGGAGTCTCACCGGACTTGCCGTGGTTTTTTTGGTTTTTAGGTAAACCCTAGATCTATATCTAGATCTAGATCCGGTTTTTTTAGTTTCTCCGGTTTAATATGTTAGATCGGTTTTTCATCAGTTTATTTATTTAGCGGACGCTCGTCCGTTCGTTCGTTTTAACAAACGTTGTTCGCCGGTTAGGTTCAGACAGCGAACGTTCGTTCGTTAGTATTTTCTTTTTATTTTATTTTCGGCCAGGGAGCTATCCATGATTATTTTTCATCACGGATTAGCCCCTAATCTTCAAACGCTCGCCATTTCATAATACTTTGTCCAAATCTAGTGAAACCAATGCCAAAATCTTTGTCTCGAAACCCTCTTTCTGTTTAATCAACTTGAACAAGGTTTTGACAATCATGATTAGCCGTGTCTTGTGGGGAAATACAACGGAGGAGATCGAGTCTTGTGGAGAAAAGTGCGCAAACCACTGCAGAGTGTACAAACTAATCATGATTAGTCGTGTCCCCGATTATGGACATCTTGAGTATCTGGTTCTTGAATTATCATGTGGATCTCATAACTCTAAATTAATTTGTTGGGATGTTAATTACTTTTAATTGGGATTGAGATGGGGTTACCATTCTCAATGTTTTCAACAAACTTTGTAGTTAAATAAAATATATTCCTTTATTGTAGGGAAAAATTGGCTTTTCGCAAAAACATTATAACTATAGAGCCTCCACCAGCCATATATGCATGTAGTGATATCATTTACTTGTTCATTTCTCTACTGTGTAATCTTGCCAGCATATTCCATGTGTTGACCCGTTTCGGGTTGCAACATATCATGTTGCAGACTTTTCAGACGAAGAGTAAGGTGCGCTAGGTCGTTTGTCGTGCACTCAGCTATGCCATTGGAGTTGATGGACTCACTTTATCTTCCAAGCCTTCTGTTGTTATCTTACTTAGATGGCCTTAAGCCATATTTATTGTAACCAGTTCTCTTTTTAGACATTCGCTGTAATAAGTGTGTGATTGCTACTCTGTTGTAAATCCTTCAAGTACTGTGTGTGTCAGCATTACCGATCCAGGGATGACACATGCACAGAGATTTGACCGTTTGAGGTCGGATCGCTACAAGATGGTATTAGAGCACACGCTGAATGTAGGACACGACCACTAAGATGAGCCATAGGTCACTGTTCTCTACTCATTTCTGGCTTCTCTCCATTTTCTACTCTATAGGATGGTGGATACAAGGAATAAGTTTACACGGTCGGATGAAGACACACCTTTTGGACGACACTTGAAGGAAGTCACTAGGTACCTGAACATTGGAATACCAAGCTTCACCGGGACCTACACCGCCAGATTACCAGAAGAGGAGCATTGGATGATTCGAGTTCAAGTTCCCGGAAGGACATTCACGCCAGTAACTGAGCCCATAGAGTTTTCCTTTGATGCACCAACCTGGAGTCTAGGAAAGAGCATGGCAACCCACATTGCTATGGGATGCATCGGCGAAGTTTATCACAAGGAACTTAAGGACACCATCTACTAGATATGTGGGCGCCGAGATGAGCAATGGGAGATTATCAGCACCAGGAAGGACATGTCCATTGCAGCCTTCATCCAGAAGTTAAATCATCACATTCGTCGCCAGGAGAACCAGATGTGCGGAAGCATGATAGATCTGAAGAAGTTGATGACTAGGAACATGGAGCTGGAAGAGGAATTCAAGTCTACACGCAACGGATATGAGGAGGAAATCACAGTACTAGTGGAGATGAATGACAACTTGACAAGGAAGCTAGGAGTATTCATGGGAGACTCTGCGCCAGGAGGAGATGATGACCACCCCAGGGACTACATCATCATCGACGACACCGACTCCGACCCCAGTGATGATGATTATGAAGACGAAGCTGGAGCAGATATCATGGAATCTTCTACCGATCAAAATTTCTAGTAGACCACCATATTATTAGTAGTATTTCCACATGTATATAGTAGTAGTCCGAGCACTGTAACGATAGTTAGATCGATTGTATGCCCTTGCTTGATATTATTTTGGAGTGATATTGATTTGTGTTTGTCTCATGTGCATATGGGTAGTGCCTTCTCATTAGACCTCATTCTATTCTAAATATCTCCCCTCTAAAACCCAGATGCCTCCGAGACGTGACCCCAGATTTGCCTTCCCACTGGAGCTCACTCAGTTGATCCAACAGCAGAATACACTGATGCACTTACTAGTCTAGAGTCAAGGCAACAACAACAACCACAATAACAACAACCCACCGCCACCACCTCCAGTTGATAACTTAGCCCGTTTTCTGAGGTTACAACCACCGGTGTTTTCCAGCAGCACCGAGCCCATAGTCGCGGATGACTAGCTACGCAGGATTGGAAGGGAGTTAACCACTTCCGGTTGCACAGATGCTGAGAAGGTACGTTTTGCCTCACACCAATTGGATGGACCCGCAGCCGCATGGTGGGAAAATTACACAGCCACCTTCCCCATAGCCAATGTTACGTGGGAGCAGTTTCTGCAAGCATTCCGCACTGTTCATGTCTCATCTAGAGCTATGAGCATGAAGAAGCGTGAGTATCCCAACTTACGCCAGGGCAACTGTACTATAGGGAAATACGTGGAGGAGTTTAGCAAGCTAGCCCGTTATGCCCAGATGACATGGCCACTGATGCCGCGAAACAGGAGAAGTTTATGGAAGGGCTGAATGATGAGATGAGTATGCAGTTAATGGTGGCAACATTCAACAACTACCAGGAGTTGGTAGATAAGGCTCTTATGATTGAAGGGAAGCAGCAGCAGATTGAGAGCCGCAAAAGGAAGTATGGACAAGGGAAATACAATTCAGGAGCTCAGCAGAAACCCCGTTTCACCCGAACTTGGGAGGATTTACCCATAACCATGGAGGCCACACTCACAATGGAGGAAGTTCGCATAACCCCAATGCCCTAGGAATGGAAATGGGAGTGGAGCAAGCAGTCAGATCCGCTCTAACCCAAACACACCCGCCAAGAAGGACCAAAGCCACGTTACTTGTTTCAAGTGCGGGAAGACTGGACACTATGCCAATGAGTGCCCTGAACTCAAGAATGGAAATGGCAGTGGAAGCTCTGGAAAGAAGCCCAACCCTTTCAACAAGGGACAAGTGAACCACGTGAACGTGGAGGAGGTCGAGGAGCAGCCAGATGCAGTTATCGATAAGTTTTTGGTCAAGTCATTTACTGCAATAGTTCTTTTTGATAATGGTGCATCACATTCATACATATCAAGGGGATTCGTGGATAAGTATAAGTTGCCCACTGTAAGGACATATTTATCCCTAAGTGTTTTGGTGATTGATGACAACGCATTTGCGGACTAATCGTGTGCCATGAGTATTCCAGACACTTCTTTGCTAGGCACAAGACGATTGGGTGCCCCTCGAAGACTGACGAAGACAGCATCTTTTCTACATTTCTTTTTGGTGGATTTGAGTCGTAGGAAAGCCGTACTATTAAGAGGGGGTCCGCGTTGGAAAGGTTTGGGTGGAATCATCACGTACACATCTCCTTCTTATCCCCTCCTTCTTCCTTGGAGCTTCCTCCGTTTTCTTGCCTCCCTTGTCTGGCTGCCGTTGTTGGTTGTGGTAGTACTGCTCCCAGGTCAACGGTAGTACCATGGGCATTCACGGTAGTACCGCATGGTAGCGCGGTAGTACCGCAGGTGCCCACGGTAGTACCGCGTTCGCTGAGCGGTAGTACCGTGCTATGTAGTCAGGCAGTAGTACCGCCCCTCGGTAGTACTATTGTGTCGGGTTTTTGCTACTTCCGTTTCTTTGCGGAAGTAGGCACGGAAGTTTCCCTTCTCCCCTGGCTGGGTTTTTTGCCTCGCGGTAGTACCGCGCGTGTGGAAGTACCGCCCCAAGCTCCTGTGCGTCTGTTTATCGGTTCTGTGCTGGGGTTGCGGCAGTACCGTGGGTCGGTACGGTAGTACCACACAGCCATGCGGTAGTACCGCTTGGTTGCAAGCAGTAGTACCGCGCGGCCTTGCGGTAGTACCGCTGGCCAGGTGCGGTAGTACCGCTGGCCGCGGGCTGGTTGGTGGGTAACGGTTGGATCTTTTCCACACACTATATAAGGGGTCCCCTTCTTCCCCGTTGACTTATATCTTCCACCACTAAGCTCCATTATTGCTCCAAGCTCCATATTTGCCCGATCTCACTCCCTAGCCAACCAAACTTATTGATTTGCTCGGGAGTGGTTGAGAAGGCCCCGATCTACACTTCCACCAAGAGATATTTGATTCCCCCACTAATCCCTTGCGGATCTTGTTACTCTTGGGTGTTTGAGCATCCTAGACGGTTGAGGTCACCGCGAAGCCATAGTCCATTGTGGTGAAGCTTCGTGGTGTCGTTGGGAGCCTCCAATTGAGTTGTGGAGATTGCCCCAACCTCGTTTGTAAAGGTTCGGTCGCCGCCTCCAAGGGCACCAATAGTGGAATCACGGCATCTCGCATTGTGTGAGGGCGTGAGGAGATTACGGTGGCCCTAGTGGCTTCTTGGGGAGCATTGTGCCTCCACACCGCTCCAACGGAGACGTACTTCCTCTCAAAGGGAAGGAACTTCAGCAACACATCGTCGTCTCCACCGTCTCCACTCTTGATTATCTCGTGCCTTTACTTGTGGAAGCTTATTTGTTTCATATATCTTGCTTGCTTGTGTTCCTATTCATGTTGCATCATATAGGTTGCTCACCTAGTTGCATATCTAGACAACCTACTTTGATGCAAAGTTTAAATTGCTAAAGAAAAGCTAAAAATTGTTAGTTGCCTATTCACCCCCCTCTAGTCAACCATATCGATCCTTTCAATTGGTATCAGAGCCTCGTCTCTTTATTAAGGACTTTACCGTCCAAAGAGTATGGTTGATACCGTAGATGGTGTGGAGGAACACTCCGGTGTGAATCCGATCTCGTCTACGGGCGATGGGGGAACCTCCGACTCTCGTGAGGAGTTCAATGTGGCCTTGGAGACATTGAAAACCTCCATGATGACCGAAGTTGAAAGCATGTTTACTAAATTTCTTGAGCGGCTTAAACTATCCACCGCACCGTTGAAAGTGGGTGACCCCACCAACAAGGTGACGAATGCTATCCCCGACAAGGGGGAAGCTAGTAGTGAAAAGGCTCCTTCTTCTAGTGGTAAGAATGGCACCGGCATCTTTGCCCATGTGGAACCACCACTTGTTTATGGTGGACCGGTTCCTTCCACTCATTTGAATCATGCCGGTCCTCCCCCTAAGATTGTGAAAATGAGGAATTTGATTTTTGGTTTACCGCTTTAAACGTCATTTAAATCATGTGAACACTAACCTTTGGAGAATCATTGAAGAAGGTTTTTATCCGCATGATCCAAGCAACTTCACTCCTCGAGAAGCCGCGGATAATCAATTCAATGAGAATGCTCTCTTCATCATTCAAGATGCAATTCCACCCGAAGACCTACCTCATCTTCGTCCCTTCGCCTTGGCCAAAGATGCATGGCATTGTGTTGTCTCTCTCTACCGGGGAAGCGCAAGCATTCAACGCTCCCATTATGAAGTGGTACAAGATGAGGCCGATGAGTTTGCAATGAAAGAAGATGAAGAACCTCGTGAGCTTTATCGGAGAGTAACCAAACTCGCGGTCTCACTACGAGATCACGGGAGCAAGGACACGGATGACAATTGGATCAAGCACAAATTCCTCAAGGCAATGATGCCCTATCACAAGGCTATGTCCTCCGTCATTCGTCAAAGACCGGACTTCCACACTTTGACCTCAAGCGAAGTGTTGGATGAGTTTGTGGCCATGAACATTTTGGACAAGACCGCCGACAATGCAGTGCTCCGTTCTCAACGGGCAAAGAATCCTAACCTTGCATTGAAGGCCAAGCTCACCGTGGCTAAAGTTGATGTGGGATGGCTTTGGCATCGTCGTTTAGCCCATGTCAATATGAGATCTTTGCAAAGTCTCCTAAAGGGGGACCATGTCCGTGGACTAACGAATGTTAGTTTTGCTAAAGATCGTGCTTGTAGTGCCTGTATCGAAGGAAAGCTACATGAGAAGGCTCACCCTCCCACGACTATCATTTATTCAAAGAGGCCTTTGGAGCTCCTTCACATGGATCGCTTTGGGCCTCCATCCTTCGATAGTCTTGGAGGTAGGAAGTATTGCTTGGTGATTATGGATGACTACTCAAGGTACACGTGGGTGTATTTCTTCAAGAGGAAGAGCGAGACCCAACAAACCTTCATTGACTTTGCAAATGAAGCACAACGTCAACACAATGCAAAGATCTTGACAATAAGAAGTGACAACGGCACCGAGTTCAAGAACTACACCTTGGATGAGTTTCTTAGTGATGAGGGAATCAAGCATCAATATTCTGCACCCTACACCCGTCAACAAAACGGTGTTGCGGAGAGGAAGAACCGGACGTTGGTGGATGCAACAAGGACCATGATGGTGGAGTTCAAGTCTCCGTACAACTTTTGGGCCGAAGCCATCAACACCGCGTGTCATGCATAAAATCGGCTCTACCTCCACAACGGCTTGAAGAAGACTCCATATGAGATACTCACCGGTAACAAGCCCAACCTCAAGTACTTCCGGGTATTCGGGTGTAAGTGTTTCATTCTCAAGAAAGGTGTTCGGTTGTCTAAATTTGAGGCTAGAGCTTATGAGGGCATATTTGTTGGCTATGCTACAAACTCTCATGCTTACCGTGTCCTCAATAAATCCACGGGACTTATTGAGGAGACGTGTAACGTGGAGTTTGATGAGAATAACGGCTCCCAAGTGGAGCAAAGTGGCACTTGTGATGTAGTGATGAAATTCCTCCCCAAGCCATAAGAAGAATGGGTGTTGGCTTTATCCTACCCATTGAGGAACCCCTTGTGGCCGAAGGAGAAGGACAAAGCTCCACTCAAGTGGAGCCATCACCAACCCAAGGCCCACACGCTTCCGAAGAACAAAATGAAGGCCCTCATCCTCAAGAACATGACCAAGGGCAAGATCACGCTCAAGACAGTGTTGACACATCAAGTGATGCCCAAGGTCAAGTTCTCTCATCCTCCGAGCAAGTTCAAGAACAAGAACAAGCCCAAGACGACGCTCAAGATGATCAAGTGACCACTCCTCGTCTCAACCCCGAGGAGGAATTAGAGCGTCGTGCCGCCAAGGTTGCTTCCAAGCTCCTCACCAAGGATCATCTCATGACGAATGTGCTTGGAAGCTTAAGAAAGGGGGTAAGCACTCATAGACAATTAGCAAATTATTGTGAGCATCATGCATTTGTCTCTTGTGTGGAACCCCACAAGGTCTATGAGGTGCTAGAAGATCCGGATTAGCTCAATGCCATGCATGAAGAACTCAACAACTTCGAGCGCAACAAAGTGTGGAGATTGGTGCCAAGACCGACCGGGAATCACAATGTCATAGGAACCAAGTGGATATTTAAGAACAAGCAAGATGCCCATGGGATCATCATTCGCAACAAGGCTCGTTTGGTAGCACAAGGCTACTCCCAAGTCGAGGGTATCGACTACGGTGAAACCTTTGCTCCCGTTGCTCGTATTGAATCCATTCGCATGTTGATTGCATATGCTTCTCATCACAACTTTAAGTTACAACAAATGGATGTGAAGAGTGCTTTTCTTAATGGTCCTATTAATGAATTGGTTTACGTCAAGCAACCCCCCGGGTTCGAGGATCCCTACTTTCCCGATCATGTGTATCAACTCGATAAGGCACTCTATGGCCTTAAACAAGCCCCACGTGCGTGGTATGACCACCTTACCGAGTTGTTACAAGACCGTGGTTTTGAAGTTGGGCTAATCGACCCCACTCTTTTTACTAAGAAGGTCAAAGGGGAGTTGTTTGTGTTCCAATTATATGTTGATGATATTATCTTTGGTTCCCCTAACAAAGCTTTCAATGAGGAATTTGCCGCTCTCATGACCTCAAAGTTCGAGATGTCTTCCATGGGAGAGTTGAAGTTCTTTCTAGGGTTCGAAGTGAAGCAAAGAAGAGAAGGAACCTTCATCAATCAAGCCAAATATACTCAAGACATGCTCAAAAGACTCAAGCTAAGTGATGTCAAGCCGGCTTCCATTCCCATGCCTACCAAGTGCCAACTTGACATAGATCCCAATGGTAAAGCAGTGGATCAAAAGGTATATCGCTCCATGATAGGTTCATTGCTTTACCTTTGTGCATCTAGACCGGATATCATGTTGAGTGTGGGAATTTGTGCACGTTTTCAAGCCGCACCTAAGGAAAGTCACTATGTGGCGGTCAAACGAATCTTTCGATATTTGGCTCATACCCCAAACTTTGGCCTATGGTACCCAAAAGGAGCAAACTTCAAGCTTGTAGGGTATTCGGATTCCGATTGGGCGGGAGACAAAGTGGATAGGAAGTCCACTTTCGGAGGGTGCCAATTTCTTGGTTGCTCTTTGGTAAGTTGGTCCTCCAAAAAGCAAAGTTGTGTGTCTCTCTCGTCCACCGAAGCGGAGTATGTGGCGGCCGGTAGTTGTTGTGCAAAAATCTTATGGATGAGGCAAACTCTAAAGGATTACGGTGTCATTTGTGACAAAGTGCCTCTTTGGTGTGACAATGAAAGTGCCATCAAGATCTCTCTCAACCTGGTGCAACACTTCAAGACGAAGCATATTGAGATTTGGTATCACTTCATCCGGGATCACATTAGGCGAGGAGAGATCGAGCTCAACTACGTCAACACTCATGATAACCTTGCAGATATCTTCACGAAGCCCTTGGATGAAGCAAGATTTCGCGAGTTAAGGCATGAGCTAAATATCATCGATTAGAGCAATGTTGCTTGAACCCTTGCACACCCCACCATACTCAACGTGTTGTCCTATCTAGATGTAGGCATGGACATAGGGGGAGTGATGTTCTCTCAATGAACTCTCCCTCCCCCCATTATGCATAAATCAATCAAGTCTTTCACATTAGCCATGTTTGATGGTACTTGTGCTTCAAAGACGAGTTTTGGTCATGGACCCAAGGATAATTCTTCGCGGTGCCATACAAATTGACTCAAACATAGGTGGCTACGGCCACCGCCCTCTCTTTTGGAGAGGTGGTGTCTCGTGGTTGGTTCGTTTGTCGTGTGCCTTTCTGGTTTTGTGTGTTGCATGGTCTTGTGGTGTCGTGTTGGCTCGGAGTGTTTTGTGCAAAGATCCAGTTTTTCGTGTGCTCGAAACGTGCATCTTCTTGAGCTCACGGTACTACCGCGTCTGGCCGCGGTACTACCGCTTTGGGAGGCACGGTACTACCACGCCACAGCATGGTACTACCGCTCTGGTGCGATACTTCGGAAGTACCGCGCCGGGCGGTACTACCGTGTCTGGGCACGGTACTACCGCGCCGTCGAGGGCGCGTGGGGGTTATGACTCGGGAAGGGGAGTTCCAACTCCCCATACCCATTCTTTTGTCTCTCTCTCCACGTCTCACTCTCTTAAGAATGGCGCCGGAGGCCCTCGCCGGATCTCCATCTCCGGCCACTCTCCTCGGATTCCGACCGGTGGGATCATTCCCCACCACTTCCTCTTGCCATGGACCAAGGTTTTTCCCCAAATCCCTCTTTTTCTTGGCTGTTCTCTTGCTTCTAGGTTTTTGGGGAGAAACTTGTCGTTCTTGAGATTTTAGGCCAAATCTGTGCAAGAGTAGGATGTAGGAGAGTCGTGATGCGTAGGAAACATACTTGATATGCTGTCTTGTGGTAGCTTTGTCCAACCGTAGTACCGTCGTGGTTTCGCGGGCTTTTTTTCAGATTTGAACCTGTTCAGATCTGACGCGGTGCGGTACTACCGTGCCTAATGTGCGGTACTACCACTCTTGCGGTACTACCGCCCGTCAGGTGCGGTACTACCGTACCGTGCGGTACTACCGCTCTGCAGACGTGGTACTACCGCGCCAGCCGCGGTGCTAAGGTCATACTACCGCTCCTACACCCGGTACTACCGTGATCTTGCACGGTACTACCGCGTCTAAGAGTCGTACTACTATCTTAGCTCCGCCAGCACTTGGCAGTACTACCGTAGGGATCGAATCTCTCTCTAGGCATTTATCATGTGTGCTTTCTGCTTGTTTCACTTGCTTTGTTGTGGTCTTTGCATTAATCTCTCTTGGCTGTTGTGGGTGTTTTTGCGTTCTGTGTCTCAGGTGGTGGCTCTCGCCGTTCCAATCCCAGTCGTGACACTGGCTCCAAGCGTCTGCGCAACCCCCAAGATGAAGCCCCAGAGGGCTCCAATGCCCCCAAGCGCAATGTCAAGACCACTGCCGGCAAGCAAAAGGAACCTGCTAAGGGCATGGACGAGATTTCTGTCACTGAGTATGTCGAACGCCGGAGGGTCAATCCCTATGTGACTCCTCGGGCTATGCTCAGAGGCACTGAGATGTTCTGGAACAAGCAACAGGTTCTCATCTATCTGGATGTAATCAAGAGCAAGCAGAATACATTCATGGAGGTCAAGTGGATAGACATGCATCACATGCGGAAGGACAAGTTTCGTGACTATTTTGGAGAGGCTCTGGACTTGGTGGAGCAGTTTGCTATTGAGCCGGTGATCTCTTTTCACCATGACTATGACCCTGAGCTCATCTGTCAGTTCTTTGCCTCAGTGTACTTTCATCCCAGGGAGGAGCGGAGGATGACCTGGATGACCAATGGCCGTCAGCTGTCTGCTACATGGAAAGAGTTCATGGATCTACTGCACATTCCTGATGACGGGCTTCACACCCCCGTTGGTGTTCACCCCCATGCCAACTCTGAGTCTGCCAACAAGAACCTTCTTCAGCCCTTCCTTGTTGAGAAGGTACTCCCCAATGGCAAGTCATCTTGGTGTTAAACTCCTTTCTGGATATCATGCATCGCATCTTCCGCAACACTCTGTTCCCATGCATTGGCGACAAGGACAAGGTACATGCATAACTAGTGGACATGTTGCTCTTGTGTGCAGAGGCACGTTCTTCTCAGACTCAGCCACTTGATGTCTCACACATCATGTGGTGTGAGCTTGGGTCTGCGGTGTTCACTCGCAAGGTACCTATCTATGGACCGTACCTGTTTTTGCTGCTCTCCACCACTTGGGAGAAGATGTACCCGGGTGATGAGTTCCTTGCTCCAGACTGGATTCGCCATGAGTCCATCAGCCTCCGCGTCAAGCCCAACTGGGCCAACACCACTACCCATGCTGAGGCCTCTTCTGCTAGGAGGGCTGCTGGTGAGGGGGAGGCTGTTGCTGCTGAGAATGTTGCTGAGGACCGTGCTGCTAGGTCCACCACTTCTTCCTCTGAGCCGTCATGGGCCAAGAAGCTAAAGGACAAGATGAAGACTCTCTTCTGCATGCAGGCGAAGGGACAGTACAGGGCTCACATGGCTGACAAGGAGAGTCGCCGCCATGACAAGAAGGTTATGAGGCTCTTTGGAGAGGATGTGTCTGGCGGGTCTGAGGGCGTCATCACACCTGAGGCTGCCTGGATGTCAAAGCAGGGATACAAGTGGACCAGTTCAGAGGATGACCTCGAGGAGACTATCCCCGCCGCTGAGTCTGACGAGGAGCACGAGGAGCAGTGGGACGACTTCTCTGCCTGAGCCACCCCGTGTGTGTAGGTGTCCTCTCTGCCTTTTTGGCGTCTCGATGCCAAAGGGGGAGAGAGTGTAGGGATTTGCGTCGTGTCGTGCTTGCTGCGTTTATTTGCTTTGTCTTTTGGTCCTCGTTTGTGCTTGGTTGCTCTTGTTTGGTTTGTGCTTTCAAGACCTTTCCTTCATATGGTGTAAGACATATGCACTTTATCTATCGTAGTTAACTTATATGTGTGCTATCTTGTCTAGTGATAGATATGCCTTGTCTCTATAATATAGGGGGAGCTCTGTTCCTAGTATTCGTGTGCCATGCAGTCCATAGCACTCATCTAGGTGGCACACATCTAGGGGGAGCCCGTCTATATTATAGAGAGGAGGGGTTTGCATTTACTTAATAGTATTTTCTTTGTGCAAATCCCGTTTTGTCATCAATCCACCAAAAAGGGGGAGATTGTAAGGACATATTTATCCCTAAGTGTTTTGGTGATTGATGAAAACACATTTGCGGACTAATCGTGTGCCATGAGTATTCCAGAAACTTCTTTGCTGGGCACAAGACGATTGGGTGCCCCTCGAAGACTGACGAAGACGGCGTCTTTTCTACGTTTCTTTTTGGTGGATTTGAGTCATAGGAAAGCTGTACTATTAAGAGGAGGTCCGCGTTGGAAAGGTTTGGGTGGAATCATCACGTACACGTCTCCTTCTTATCCCCTCCTTCTTCCTTGGAGCTTCCTCCGTTTTCTTGCCTCCCTTGTCTGGCTGCCGTTGTTGGTTTCGGTAGTACTGCTCCCAGGTCAACGGTAGTACCATGGGCATTCGCGGTAGTACCGCGCGGTAGCGCGGTAGTACCGCAGGTGCCCACGGTAGTACCGCGTTCGCCGAGCGCTAGTACCGCGCTATGTAGTCAGGCAGTAGTACCGCCCCTCGGCAGTACTACCGTGTCGGGTTTTTGCTACTTCTGTTTCTTTGCGGAAGTAGGCACGGAAGTTTCCCTTCTCCCCTGGCTGGGTTTTTTGCCTCGCGGTAGTACTGCATGGGGGGCGCGGTAGTACCGCGCGTGCAGAAGTACCGCCCCCAGCTCCTGTGCGTCTGTTTATCGGTTCTGTGCTGGGGTTGCGGCAGTACCGTGGATCGGTATGGTAGTACCGCACAGCCGTGCGGTAGTACCGCTTGGTTGCAAGCAGTAGTACCGCGTGGCCTTGCGGTAGTACCGCTGGCCAGGCGCGGTAGTACCGCTGGCCGCGGGCTGGTTGGTGGGTAACGGTTGGATCTTTTCCACACACTATATAAGGGGTCCCCTTCTTCCCCGTTGACTTATCTCTTCCACCACTAAGCTCCATTATCGCTCCAAGCTCCATTTTTCGCCCGATCGCACTCCCTAGCCAACCAAACTTGTTGATTTGCTCGGGAGTGGTTGAGAAGGCCCCGATCTACACTTCCACCAAGAGATATTTGATTCCCCCACTAATCCCTTGCAGATCTTGTTACTCTTGGGTGTTTGAGCATCCTAGACGGTTGAGGTCACCGCGAAGCCATAGTCCATTGTGGTGAAGCTTCGTGGTGTCGTTGGGAGCCTCCAATTGAGTTGTGGAGATTGCCCCAACCTCGTTTGTAAAGGTTCGGTCGCCGCCTCCAAGGGCACCAATAGTGGAATCACGGCATCTCGCATTGTGTGAGGGCGTGAGGAGATTACGGTGGCCCTAGTGGCTTCTTGGGGAGCATTGTGCCTCCACACCGCTCCAACGGAGACGTACTTCCTCTCAAAGGGAAGGAACTTCGGCAACACATCCTCGTCTCCACCGTCTCCACTCTTGGTTATCTCGTGCCTTTACTTGTGGAAGCTTATTTGTTTCATATATCTTGCTTTCTTGTGTTCCTATCCGTGTTGCATCATATAGGTTGCTCACCTAGTTGCATATCTAGACAACCTACTTTGATGCAAAGTTTAAATTGCTAAAGAAAAGCTAAAAATTGTTAGTTGCCTATTCACCCCCCCCCTCTAGTCAACCATATCGATCCTTTCACCCACCAAACTTCTTAAGACACCTATGTTAGTAAGCTCACCCGGAGCAGAGTATATGGCAAGCAGTGGATGTTTTTAGATGCCATTGACCATATGTAGGCATGTTTTCCCCTCAGACTTAATAATTTTGGAATCACAAGTATTGGATGTAATACTCGGTATGGATTGGATATCAAAGTATGGAGGAAACATTGATTGCGCCAGAAGGTCAATTCTACTCACCACACCGGAGGGAAAAGGATTAAGTATGTATCCAGGCATACTCCTAAGAGTACTCACATAAATTCCCTCACAGGAGTTGTTCAAGAAGAAGTGCATGTTGTGAAGGATTACCCCAATGTATTTCCAGAGGAACTACCAGGCATGCCCCCAGAACGAGACAATGAGTTTTTGATAGAGTTATTGCCAGGCACCGGACCAATATCAAAGAGACCATACCAGATGCCTGCAAATGATTTGGAGGAGATTAAGAAATAGATTAAGGAATTATTGGAGAAAGGTTACATTCGACGAAGTTCATCACCATGGGGAGCCCCAATGCTCTTGGTTGAGAAGAAGGATAAATCTCTGAGAATGGTTGTTGATTATCGTACATTGAATGAAGTGACAATCAAGAACAAGTACCCACTGCCGATGATCAATGATTTGTTTGACCAGCTGCAAGGAGCTAAAGTATTTTCCAAGATCGATTTACGATTAGGTTACCACCAGCTGAAGATTCGAGAACAGGATATACCTAAGATAGCTTTCACCACAAGGTACGGGTTGTATGAGTACACGGTTATGTCATTCGGATTGACTAACACCTGAGCCTATTTCATAAGTATGATGAACAAGGTGTTTATGGAGTTCTTGGATAAGTTTGTTGTGGTGTTCATTCATGACATTTTGGTATACTCGAAGAATGAAGAAGAGCATAAAGAGCATTTGCGCTTAGTTCTCAAGAAGCTCAGGGAACATCAGTTATACGCCAAGTTCAGCAAATGTGAGTTTTGGTTGAAGTAAGTTGGATTCGTTGGACATGTTATATCAGGAGAAGGTATAGTAGTAGACCCTACTAAGGTTCAGTCAGTCACTGAGTGGTTAGCACCCACCTCAGTTGGAGAGATCCGCAGTTTTCTAGGACTTGCAGGATATTATCAGAGATTCATTGAGAATTTCTCCAAGATTGCAAAGCCCATGATAGAATTTTTGAAGAAGGACACCAAGTTCAAATGGACAGATGAATGTGAGGCAAGTTTTCAGGAGTTGATGAAACGATTGACTACAGCCCCAGTGCTGATTTTGCCAGATATACGTAAGGATTTCCAAGTGTATTGCGACGCGTCTTGTTTAGGACTTGGAGGCGTGCTTATGCAAGACGGAAGAGTTGTTTCATATGCCTCATGGCAGCTTCGACCACATGAATTGAATTATGCCACGAATGATTTGGAGTTAGCAGCCGTAGTGCATGCACTCAAAACCTGGAGACATTTTCTTAATGGAAACCATTGTGATGTGTACACGAATCATAAGAGTACACTTGGAAAGAAAATGTGGTACGTTCCCTATCGAAACCATCATGCTTGTTGTGAGAAGCTCTGATTTGTGAGAAGCTTATACCCAAACCTACCCCAAATGGGACAAAATTTTCACCACGGCATGTTGATACCGCTCCATGATAGCATGCCAAGTTTCATGAATTTCAGACGAGTTTTGGATTTACTAGAATTTAAAAACCAGGCATCTCAATGTTTTGTGGGCAATCAACAGTGCCCTGGTGTTTGAAATTCATTCCCATCTCTTGCATGGGACCTAGAAATTCACTCAAGGACACACATGTGATTTTTCAACCAACTTTGGTGCATTATTGGAGCATGTGCTTGTAGTTCAAATTTGAATTATGCACATAAAATGCATAGAAAACCCAGTTAATGTATGAAAAAGGCCAAACGACCCCCAAAAAATTCCAAGATTGAACACAACACTCCTGTTGTTCTATGTTGACACTAGAAATTTTTTGAAAGCAATAAGAGGCAATGGATATCGTATCTTCCCCAAAGGTGGTACGTTCCCTATCGAAACCATCATGCTTGTTGTGAGAAGCTCTGGTTTGTGAGAAGCTTATACCCAAACCTGCCCCAAATGGGGCAAAATTTTCAGCACGACATGTTGATGCCGCTCCATGATAGCATGCCAAGTGTCATAGAAAAGTCCAAACGAACCCTGAAAAATTCATTCCCATTTCTTCCATGGGACCTAAGCATGCACTGAAGGACACATATTTGATTTTTCAACCAATTTGTATGCACCGGAGCATGTGCATGTAGTTTAATTTCGAATTGTGCACTTGAAATGGCTAGAAAACCAGTTTAATAAATGAAATGTCCAAACGAACCCTGAATAATTCCAATTCTTTTATGACACACATACAGTTGCATGTTCACTGCACATAAAAGGTCTAGCCATTCAAACACCGTTCATTGCCGCTGTGACCCCATTTTGTAATTCAAATCAAGTAGATCCCACACAGTTTATTCTCACCAATCGTGTGAGATGTAGTACAAAATATCATGGAGCACCGTCGGTGTATAGTACACCTATGGCTTACGCGAGAAGGTGCGTCGGCTACAGTCCCCAGCCGACGTGTCAAGCACACTAGCTCGCTCCCCCAAAACTCCCACCTCTGCATCCCTCTCTGCTTCAGTCCCTTGATTCAAATTTTCAGTAGCCCCGGCATTTTACGCCCGCCTTTGCATCCCTCACAATCTCAATAATATCTGCTCGCCCTGGATCCAAATTTTCAGTAGCCCCGCCTTGTTACTCCCGCCTAGTAAAATTTTCAGTTGCCGCAGTATTTCCTTAAACACAACCTCCGCTCACACAGACACACACAACCCTCGAAACCGATCCTCAACCTCTGTCTGTGTGCCGGGGAGCTTGAGTAGCCAATGGCCAAAAAGAGGTTTATCGCAGCCTTTTCGCCCGACACCGGCGAGGTGGCCGCCGAGGTGTCCCCGTCGTCCTCCGCGGGCCCGATCCACCACCGCACCCCTATGCCGGTTCGAGGACTTCCCCGTCCTCCCCCAGACCCGGCAGCCGACGAAATCCTACCTCGGGGTCCGGCAGCGGTGGTGGGGGACATGGGTCGCCGAGATTACAGATCGAGAGACCCACACCTGGCGGTGGCTCGATAGCTTCCACACGGCCGAGCTCGCGGCCATGGAGTACGACCGCTGGCAGGTCCGCTACCATGGCGCGGGGGCTAGGCTCAATTTCCCCTTCGGCACATGTCCGGTCCACCTCATTCCGTCGGAGACAGGGTGGTGAGCTCGGCTATGGCGTGGGAGGACTATGAGGCGTGGGAGCGTCTCGAGGCCGAGGCCGCTGACGAGGCCTACATGCAAGAGCTTCGCCGACAGCACCCGAAGCTCGTGGAGGCGGAGTGGGCGATCTTTGCCGGCACGGAGGCTAGCAAGGTTATCTCACTCTCCTCCAATGACGAGGTCGAAGGCGGCAAGGATAGCGGCGAGGTTATCGCACTCTCCTCTGATGACGAGGTCAAAGGCGGCGGCATGGAGGGCGTCAAGGTGGGCCCCTAGGACGAGGAGATCGACGTCGTCGAGTGGAGGAGTGCCTTCCCCAACAACCCCGATGACGGTACTGGCCCGGATCTGGCTCGCGGCACACCGTACATGACGAGGAAGGATTGGCTCGACCTCTACTTCGACCAAAAGTAGTTTAGCTTAGTTTAAATTTATGTTTTATGTTCGGTTATGAAAAACTATCTACGTTTATGTTTGAATGCATGCTACTTTCGGTTGAATCTGCTTTGAACTTGATCAAATTGTAGTTTACAACCTTAAGTTTAGGGGATTGACTAGAAAAGGCCAAAAATTGCTGGAGTATATATATATCCACTAAGGGTTTTAGTCCTTTAACTTTTTAAGGCTCGCCTAGAGATGTCCTTATGACTTGTTTATTTCAGTTCTTCACAATGTGATGCTCTATATGTGCAACTATTTGCTTTGCTATTCAATTTCATCAATAACAGTTTCAACAATACCACAATGAATTATGATATTTGGTTGCTGTTAAGGATATTGCAGTTAACATGCCTTTTCGTTTTTCAATTGTTGTTTAGCAACATGCATTGTACTGAATGACTAAATATGCAATCCCAGGCTACATAGCAACAAGGAAGAGTGTTACCTTAATGTTCTGATGATGTCTAGATATACATGTAATAAAATCTTATATAATGGGATGAATGGAATGTTGTACTACATCATTTTTCAATTGTTGTTTAGCTTCTAATATTAACTTGGTGCTTTTAGGTACATATATCATTGCCAAAGATCCACACTTCGACCCTTTCTGTGCATGGGGCAATGAGATATTCATGAGCAGCATCAAGTGAGGAAACTGATAAAGATTGTTACTAAAATGGGTCAAAAGATGTCAATCGAACTATTTGTTTACACTTTATGCAAGACAACAGTGAACTGCAGGATGGTAAGTAAGAACCATGTAGCCTTCTTTTTAGTGCCTGTAATGTGTTGTGTTAGATGACAATATCTGAATCTTTTTTCTTTTGCAGTGGATCCTGAAGAAGTTTACTCAAGATTACCTCTTACATGATTGGCGGTCGGCCATCACAAGGGTTTGGACTAGAGTCCTGCATGCCTTCTGCATCTAGGAGAGCACAATAGGGCCATTCCGCTTCACCTTGTTCAACAACTGGAATGTCTGTCGCCTCTTTCTTTACCATCTGTAATAGTACAAGTATAGAACCTTGGTACATCATTCTTTATTTGGTGCTTCTGTAATTTTTAAACATATGTACCTGTGAATCGAATAATGCATTGGTTGTTTGAACCTGATGTATATGAATAAAGCTATAGCCTACTTTCAAGTTTAAATTAGGTACAATTTTAAATAGCAAAAATTAAATTAGGGAGAAATTACATTGTGCAGGTCATTACGGCACACACGGTTGGTAAAACACAAACGTTTATGATATACACCATAATCTGAGACGGTTCAGAGAGAGGAAACATGTAACATCCCAAATTTTCAATTTGGAATGTTATACATAGGACATCAAATTGCATATCATATTTTATTGCATTTTGTTTTTCGATCCTCGGAATCCAAAGCAACTCAAGCACCCACGGAGAGAGTTGGGTATTTTATTGTTTTCATATTTCAATTTTCTCAAATATTGAAACAAGGATCATTTTGCTTTTAATTATTTTTCTCTCCAAATAATATTTCCAATATTAAAAATATATGAGAGGAGATAATATGACTTCTCCAAAGTGATTGAAATATTGGAGGAAAATTATTAAAAAAAACAAATAAATTATTTTATTTGGATTTTATCTCTATTTTATTCGAATTAGAAACGTATGCATTTTTTACTCGGGTTCATCTCCTTCTAAGCCAACTCAAGACCACAAAGTAAGTATATGCATCACACTCATGTGCATGAGAATTTCTTGTTGTTGTACATACTGTTTGCCAGAAGGACTCATGAGCATGAAGGTACATTTCCTATTTTCACATCTTTTGCTTTCATGCATATAGCCAAGATGCATGTAACATATTGCTTACTCTGTCATGCCTATGCATTCACATGCTCTTATATTCCATATTTACATGATTGCATACATATAGGGGGAGCCTATGCATGTTACATGTATTTCCAAAGCTTTACTTATTATTCTCTATATCTTTATCTAAAGCTTTGATGTATGTTGTCATCAATTACCAAAAAGGGGGAGATTGAAAGCACACAAGTGCTCCCTGGGTGATTATGATAATTAATGTCAACATATCCCTTGTTGGACTAATACTTTCATCTAGTATGTTTCAGATAAGTTCAACAATGGAGTGACATGGACTAGAGGATGTGGAACCCTTTCGAGATAATAAGGACAAAAGATTGGCTCAAGCTCAAAGCTCAGGACTCTACGTTTTCTATTTCAGTGATCCAAGATCACATTGATTCCATAGGAAAGCCAATACTATTAAGAGGGAATGAGTTGTTGCTTAATGGCATGCTTGCTCAAAGTGCTTAGTGATATGCTCCACGGCCCTCAACTACTTTCTCAAATCCACATATGTCCCAAACCAAAAGTCAAACTCGGCCCTTCCGAAATTTCCTATCCGGCGCCACCGAGTTCTCTTGACATAGCCAACCAGAAACCCTAATCAATTCGGTCTCACCGATGGGATCTCGGTCTCACCGAGATGGGCTTGCAAACTCTCTGTTGCCTATTGCATTAATTTCGGTCGCACCGAAATATGCAATCGGTCTCACCGAGTTTGCTTGGCCAACTCTATGTTTAGCTTATTACCAAAATCGATCCCACCGAGTTTGTGTAATTAGTCCAACCGAGATGAGGCTTTACCCTAACCCTACCACATCGATCCCACCGAGTTGATCATGTCGGTCCCACCGAAATGCCTAACGGTCACATTATGAATCAAATCGGTCTGGCCGAGTTTTATGATTCGGTCCCACCAAGTTTGGTGATTTGTGTGTAACGGTTAGATTTTGTGTGGAGGCTATATATACCCCTCCACCCACTCTTCATTCGTGGAGAGAGCCATCAGAACATGCCTACACTTCCAACATACATTTTCTGAGAGAGAACCACCTACACTTGTGTTGAGGTCAAGATATTCCATTCCTACCACATAAATCTTGATCTCTAGCCTTCCCCGAGTTGCTTTCCACTCAAGTCATCTTTCTACCAAATCCAATCCTATGAGAGAGAGTTGAGTGTTGGGGAGACTATCATTTGAAGCACAAGAGCAAGGAGTTCATCATCAACACACCATCTATTACCTTTTGAAGTGTGGTGTCTCCTAGATTGGTTAGGTGTCACTTGGGAGCCCCCGTCAAGATTGTGGAGTTGAACCAAGGAGTTTGTATGGGCAAGGAGATCGCCTACTTGATGAAGATCTACCCAAGTGAGGCAAGTCCTTCGTGGGCGATGGCCATGGTGGGATAGACAAGGTTGCTTCTTCGTGGACCCTTCGTGGGTGGAGCCCTCCGTGGACTTGCGCAACTGTTACCCTTCGTGGGTTGAAGTCTCCATCAACGTGGATGTACGATAGCACCACCTATCGGAACCACGCCAAAAATCTCCGTGTCTCCAATTGCGTTTGCACACTCCAATCCCATCCATTTACATTCTTGCAACTTACATGATTTACTTTCCGCTGCTCATGTACTCTTGTCATGCTTGCTTGATATGTATTGTGAATGGTTGAACTTGTGTTAAAACTCCACTTCAACTTAAAGAATTTAAAAACTGCAACTTTCCTTGCTAAGAGTCTATTCACCCCCCTCTAGACACTTCTTCTCGATCCTTTCAATTGGTATCAGAGCATTGGTCTCCATTGCTTTGGTTTAAACACATTTGGAGGAAGATGAATGAGTCTACATTGGGGAGTCTTAGACGTAGAGTGCCTATACTTGATGGAGAGTACTTTCATGAGTGAAAAAATGAGATGCTTGAGATTTTCAATGAATATCATTTGAATAAGTACATTACTAGCCCTTGTGCACCACATGTTGATCCTTTGCATCCTACTCTTGATGAGTCCATTGACATGATCCGTAATCTTAGAACTGTCAGTTTAATCACTAGAGGTTTGCCTAGAAACTTGCTTGCTAGCTTGCCTACTCTTGATTGTGCATACACCATATGGAGATTCCTTGAGGAACGTTTTCCAAACTTTTCCTTGAAAACTTAGATGAGGTTCTTCATAAGTCTATTGCCTTGAGTAAGATGAGTTCCAATGATCCCAAATTTGGTGACTGTTTATTTGAGCTTACAAATCTTACAAGCGCCAAAGGAGATGTTGGAATCATTATAAATATCATTTCTGAAGTCATTAGAATTCATAGAGATGAACATTTTTACGGTCATACTTCTAATGAATCACTCTCTCTAGGAATTGAGCCACCACATGAACATGTTGAACATGGATATTACGATGAGGATGATGATAGTGACTATGATCTTGATGATGCAATGAGACACTTTGGTCTTATGGATAATCTTCGCGGCTACATGGCCGGAGTAAAGGAATGGGTTCTTGATAGTGGGTGTACCGATCATATGACCGGAGACAAAGATATGTTTCGTGAGCTTGCTGAAAACGACGGCCCTCGAAAGTATGTCACTTTTGGTGATAACTCAAAGGGTAAGGTGGTTGGCCTTGGTAAGGTGGCCATCTCACATGATAGCTCCATACAAAATGTTATGCTCGTTGAATCTCTTGGCTACAATTTAATTTCCATATCTAGACTTGCTGACTTTGGTTTCAATGTCCTATTTACTAAAGTAGACTGCCAAGTGTTTCGTAGAGATAATCATAAAATGGTCTTTACCGGTACACGTAGAGGTGATCTTTACATTGTTGATTTCACTAAAAAGGCTCAACCTAGAACTTGCCTAATTGCTAAATCGTCGAAAGGTTGGTTGTGGCATAGAAGGTTAGGTCATGTGGGCATGCGAAATCTTGATAACCTTATTAAAGGTGATCATATCATTGGAGTAAAAGATGTTATATTTGACAAGGATAGACTTTGTAGTGCTTGTCAAGCAGGAAAACAAGTTGGAGGAAGCCACCCCATGAAGAACATTATGACCACGAGAAGACCGCTCGAGCTACTTCATATGGATCTCTTTGGCCCCAATGCCTACAAGACTCTTGGTGGTAACTCATTCGGTCTAGTTATAGTTGATGATTTTTCAAGATTTACGTGGGTGTTCTTTCTTGATGATAAATCACAGGTCCAAAAGATCTTCAAGAACTTCGCTAGGAAGGCCCAAAATCAATTTGAAGTGAAGATCAAGAAGGATCGCAGCGACAACGAAACGGAGTTCAAGAACGCAAATGTGGATACATTTCTAGACGAAGAAGGGATTTCACATGAGTTCTCGGCTACGTACACTCCTCAACAAAATGGAGTTGTTAAGAGGAAGAACCGAACTCTTATTGAGATGGCGAGGACGATGCTTGATGAGTACAAGACTCCAAAGCACTTTGGGCGGAAGCCGTTGAGACAGCTTGTCATGCAACAAATCGCTTGTATCTTCACAAGCTACTCGGCAAGACGGCATACGAGTGATACGTCTCCAATGTATCTATAATTTATGATTGCTCCATGCTATATTATCTACTGTTTTGGATGTTTATGGGCTTTATTATACACTTTTATATCATTTTTGGGACTAACCTATTAACCTAGAGCCCAGTGCCAGTTTCTGTTTTTACCTTGTTTTAGGGTTTTGAAGAAAAGGAAAATCAAACGAAGTCCAATTGACCTAAAACTTCACGGAACTCATTTTTGGAAGGAAAGAAGCCCAGAAGACTTGAAGTGCATGTAAGGGAAGCTTCAAGGAGGCCACGAGGTAGGGGGGTGCGCCCACCCCCCTAGGGCGCGCCCTCCACCCTCGTGGGCCCCTCGTGGCTCCCCTGACGTACTTCTTTCGCCTATATATCTCCATTTACCCTAAAAACATCTGGGAGCACAATAGATCGGGAGTTCCGCCGCCAGAAGCCTCCGTAGCCGCCGAAAGCCAATCTAGACCCATTCCGGCACCCTGCCGGAGGGGGGGAATCCCTCTCCGGTGGCTATCTTCATCATCCTAGTGCTCTCCATGACGAGGAGGGAGTAGTTCTCCCTCGGGGCTGAGGGTATGTACCAGTAGCTATGTGTTTGATCTCTCTCTCTCTCGTGTTCTTGAGGTGATACGATCTTGATGTATCGCGAACCTTGCTATTATATCTGGATCCTATGATGTTTCTTCCCCCCTCTACTCTCTTGTAATGGATTGAGTTTCCCCTTTGAAGTTATCTTATCGGATTGAGTCTCTAAAGATTTGAGAACACTTGATGTATGTCTTGCCGTGCGTATCTGTGGTGACAATGGGATACTACGTGATTCACTTGATGTATGTTTTGGTGATCAACTTGCGGGTTCCTCCCATGAACCTATGCATAGGGGTTGGCACCCGTTTTCGTCGTGATTCTCCGGTAGAACCTTTGGGACACTCTTTGAGGTTCTATGTGTTGGTTGAATAGATGAATCTGAGATTGTGTGACGCGTATCGTATAATCATACCCATGGATACTTGAGGTGACATTGGAGTATCTAGGTGACATTAGGGTTTTGGCTGATTTGTGTCTTAAGGTGTTATTCTAGTACGAACTGTAGGGCTGTTTGTGACACTTATAGGAATAGCCCAACGGATTGACTGGAAAAAATAACTTTGAGGTGGTTTCGTACCCTACCATAATCTCTTCGCTTGTTCTCCGCTATTAGTGACTTTGGAGTGACTCTTTGTTGCATGTTGAGGGATAGTTATGTGATCCAATTATGTTAGTATTGTTGAGGGAACTTGCACTAGTGAAAGTATGAACCCTAGGCCTTGTTTCAACGCATTGTAATACCATTTAAGCTCACTTTTATCATTAGTTACCTTGCTGTTTTTATATTTTCAGATTACAAAAACCATTATCTACTATCCATATTGCACTTGTATCACCATCTCTTCGCCGAACTAGCGCACCTATACAATTTACCATTGTATTGGGTGTGTTGGGACACAAGAGACTCTTTGTTATTTGGTTGCAGGGTTGCTTGAGAGAGACCATCTTCATCCTACGCCTCCTACGGATTGATAAACCTTAGGTCACCCACTTGAGGGAAATTTGCTACTGTCCTACAAACCTCTGCACTTGGAGGCCCAACAACGTCTACAAGAAGAAGGTTGTGTAGTAGACATCAACGAGCTCTTCGCCGGTAACAAACCCCAAGTTGGATACTTTCGAGTATTTGGCTCAAAGTGTTACATTCTTGACAAGCATCGTCGTTCTAAATTTTCTCCTAAATCTCACGAAGGTTTCCTACTTGGTTATGGCTCAAACTCTCACACTTACCATGTCTACAACAATTTCACCCGAAAGGTTGAAGAGACGGTAGATGTGAAGTTTGATGAATCTAACGGCTCACAAGTAGAGCAATTGCCAATTGATGTAGGGGATAAAGATCCTTCGGAAGCAATCCAAGACTTATCTATTAGCAAGATCCGTCCAACGGAGGTGAAGGAGAGTACCTCGTCCATCCAGATGGAAGCTTCTACCTCACGACAAGGTGAACCAAGAGTCGACATGGAAGCATCCACGAGTGGGACACACCAAGATCAAGAAAACGAGGAAGTACACCAAGATGAACCTCATCAACCTCCTTCTCCACCACGACAAGGAAATGACAACGTCAACAATGAAGAACGACAAGATGATGTAACATCCCAAATTTTCAATTTGGAATGTTATACATTAGATCATCATTGCATATCATATTTTATTTTGCATTTTGGTTGATCCTAGAAATTCTACACAACTCAATGACCCACGGAGAGAGTTGGGGATTTCGTTATTTTCATATTTGAGTTTTCTCAAATTTTGAGAATAGGATCATTTGATTTTATTTATTTTATCATCAATTATTTCTATTACAAAAATATGAGAGAGGGAATAAAATGACTTTCCCAAAATAAAGAAATATTGAGGATTTAATAAAAAAATCAAATAAGATTTTATTTCGGAGTTTTTCGGTGTTTTATTTGAATTTAGGAAAAATGTGCGTTTTTCAAAATTGCATTTAGGGCCCAAATAAATGTTCACCTTGTGCGGCTTGATTTTAGAAGCCCGTGAAAATTTATTTCGGAATTTTTGGAGTCTGTTTAGTATTTCTTTTTATTTTTCTTCCGAGCGGAATAATTAAAAGAAACGAACCCACTTCGGGCCGTACCCGAGCGGGACACCGCCCAGGGGCAGCCTTTAAATAGCGCCGCCCCGAGCCGCCCCAGCACATCAGCCCCGCCTCGATCCGCGCGCGCCGCCGGAGCCGCCGCCGCCGCCGACGACGATCCCGCCGCCCGAGGTTCGTCGCGCCTCGTTTTCCATGCCGAAAAAAGAGAAAAAATTCAGCGTTCGTCGTTTTCTTTTTCTTAGATTAAATCCGCGATTTTTCTGATCGCGATTCCTGATCCGATTTTTGTTTTAGTTTAACTTTTCGCTCGTTTATCGGAATCAGGCGATTCAAGCGCCTAGAGATTCGTCTCGAAACTCTCTATCCGTTTAACCAACTTAAACAAGATTTTTCTACTGTAAAATTTGCCCTAGATCCAGATTACTACAACGAAGTTGTTTTCTTTCATCGTTCGTCTTTTTGTTGCTTCGTTCGATTTGATTCTTTTTGCCAACCGGAGTTCTTAAGTTGAACCTTCTGGTTAGATCTCTTATTTGAGTTTTACATGTGCATTAGATGAGTACTTATTGTATGCTTGTTTGTTTGTCTGCGATAGAATACCCGGAGTGCGCCGCCTGTTACTTCGAATCGTTAGGTTTCGCGGAACATCAGCAAGGCAAGTAACACTTTGATCATACTTTTCCTACTACCCAGTTTTATTGCATTAGATCAATCCTCACACAGTGCATGATTAGGATCTAATTAAATTGTGGGATGGGAAGTAGATGAGGTAGTACCTATTACCTGTTATTATCAAACCTTTGGGAGTTACTTCTATGTTTGCCTATTATGCCATGCTATGCTAGTAGACGTGGATTGGGTGAGTGAAATCCATGACAGATGTGAGATTGTTAATTAATGGTTTATCTAAGGTGGCAACTTAACCACACATCTGGGTGGATTGAGGCACCTGGGTATTCTAGGACTTGCCTGTTTTCTTTTGGACCGCCACCCAGGCTCAAAGGGATCATGAGACTATTCATACTAGAAACTTCCGTGTGCAGCCACAAGCTATTATGGGCTCTAGCATAGTTGACTAAGTCATGCGAACTCTTAAAGTGGTAGACTAGCAGATGTAGGGGATGTAGGTGGTACGGTCTACCCATCGTAAGGTGCTAGCGCTTCTGAAAGACTATGTCTCGGTCATCCGTCTTCTCAAACACCATGTAGTGCGAGAAACCAAACGGAGGCGATCGAGTCTTGTGGGGAAAAGTGCGCAAACCTCTACAGAGTGTAATAAACTAATCATGGTTAGTCGTGTCCCCGGTTATGGACATCTTGAGTATCTAGTACTTGGATTTTCATGTGAATCTCAACATGTTACTCTAAATTAATTTTGTTAGGTTATGTTTAATGATGATGCTTAATTGGGATTGAGAATGCTGTCAACCATTCTCAATGTTTAACAACCACCATGTTAGTTAAATAAATTTATTCCTTTGAAGTAGGGGAAAATTGGCTTTACGCAAAATTGTAACCATAGATCTTTCCACCAGCCAAATATGCATATAGTATAGCTGTTTCATTCCATTACTCTCTATGTGTTACCTTGCCAGCATATTCCATGTGGTGACCCATTTTCGGGCTGCAACATTAATGTTGCAGACTTTTCAGATGACGATTAAGGAGTTTAGGTTGTGATTCTATACTCAGTGATGTCGTTGGAGTTGATGGACTCAATTATCTTCCAAGCCTTCCGTTGTTATCGTTATTAGATGGCCTTAAGCCATATTTATTGTGATAAGCTCTCTTTTGAGACACTCGATGTAATAAGTGTGTGATTGCTACTCTGTTATAAATCCTCTGAGTACTTTGTGGTGTCAGCATTACTGATCCAGGGATGACACCGGAGCACAGAGATCAGACTGTTTGAGGTCTGGTCGCTACAGAGATGGTATTAGAGCACACGCTGACTGTAGGACATGACCACTAAGCACAAGACCTAGATCACTTTTCACTCTCTTCTCTTCTGACCTCTCATCCTTTCTACTCTTTAGGATGGCGGATGCAAGGAATAAGTTCACGCAACCGGATGAAGATACACCCTTTGGACGACACTTGAAGGAAGTCACTAGGTACCTGAACATAGGAGTACCAAGCTTCACAGGAACCTACAACGCCACTTTACCTGAAGAAGAGCGCTGGATGATTCAAGCTCAAGTTCCAGGAAGGACGTTCATGCCAGTCACTGAGCCCATAGAGTTTTCTTTTGATGCACCAACTTGGAGTCTAGGAAAGAGCACGACAGCTCACATCGCCATGGGACGCATTGGAGAAGTCTACCGCAAGGATCTCAAGGATACTATCTACCAGATTTGTGGGCGCCGAGATGAACACTGGGAGATGATCAGCACCAGGAAGGATAGATCAATCGCAGCTTTTATCCAGGAGCTAAACCAGCACATTCGACGACAGGAGAACCAGATGTGCGCCGACATGATAGATCTGAAGAAGGCTAAGACTAGAGTCAAGGAACTGGAGGAAGAACTCAAGGCTACACGTGAAGATTATGAATAAGAAATTGAAGTATTGGTGGAGAAGAATGACGACCTGATCAAGAAGATTGGAATATTTATGGGAGAGCCTACGCCAGTAGATGAAGACGAAGAACCCAAGGAGATTAGCCCAGAAGACTACATCATCATCGACGGCACCGACTCGGAACCAAATAGTAGCGATGATGACTATATTGATGAAGCTGGAGCAGATATCATGGAGTCTGCAACCGAAGAATATTTCTAGTAGACCACCTCATCAGTAGTAGTAGTCTACCATGTAAATATAGTAGTCCGAGCACTTTTGCGATAGTTAGATCGATTGTATGCCTTTGTTTGATTGATTGATGTGAATTGTTTGCTTTTGTCTCATGAGCATATGGGTAGTGTTTTCTCTTTAGACCCCGTCTATTCTTATATCTCATCTTTTCTAAACCCTCAGATGCCTCCGAGACGTGACCCCGGATTTACCTTTCCACCGGAGCTCACCCAGTTGATCCAGCAGCAGAACACATTGATGCAGTTGCTAGTTCAGAATCAGAATCAGGGGAACAACAACAACAACCCACCACCACCACCACCACCTGTTGACCACTTAGCCCGTTTTCTTAGGCTGAATCCGCCGGTGTTTTCCAGTAGCACCGAGCCGATAGTAGCAGATGATTGGCTCCGCAAGACAGCTAGGGAGTTGACCACAGCAGGATGCACAGATGCGGAGAAGGTGAAGTTTGCCGCACATCAGTTAGAAGGACCCGCAGCATCATGGTGGGAGAATTTCACAGCCACTTTCCCAATTGACACTCTCACATGGGACCAGTTTCAACAGGCTTTTTGTACTGCACACGTTTCAGCAGGAGCTATGGCCATGAAGAAGCGTGAGTTTCGCAACTTGCGCCAAGGAGGAAGGACAGTTGGCCAGTATGTGGAGGAATTTAGTAAGATAGCACGTTATACCCCAGATGACGTCGCTACGGATGCAGCTAAGCAGGAGAAGTTTCTAGAAGGACTGAATGATGAGTTGAGCATGCAGTTGATGGTAGCAACCTTCAACAACTACCAGGAGTTGGTAGATCGTGCTCTTATGATTGAAGGGAAGCAGCAGCAAATTGAGAATCGCAAGAGAAAGTATGGACAAGGAAAGTACAATTCAAGAGCTCAGCAGAAGCCACGTTTTACCCCTATACCGGGAGGACATTTTTAGCATACCCATGGAGGAGGTAGCTCACACAATCACAATGGCACCAAGAATGGTAATGGCAATGGAGGAAGCAACGGCCAGAACCGCACCAACCCCTCAACTCCAGCCAAGAAGGACCTAAGCCAAGTCACTTGCTTTAAGTATTCGAAGACCGGACATTATGCCAATGAATGTCCTGAAGGCCAAAATGGCAATGGAAGTTCTGGGAAGAAGCCGAACCCTTTCAACAGGGGACAGGTGAACCACGTTAGCGTGGAGGAGGTTGAAGCTCAGCCTGATGCAGTAATAGGTAAGTTTTTGGTTAAGTCATTTACTGCACTCGTTCTTTTTGATACTGGTGCGTCGCATTCATACATCTCAAGGGGATTTGTGGATAAGTATAACCTACCAACCGAAGCCCTTAGGTCACCCATGTTAGTAACCTCGCCCAGAGTAGAGTATGTGGCTAGTCTATGGTGTGATCGGTTACCATTAAGGATTGGTAACTATGTTTTTCCCTCAGACCTAATAGTATTGGAATCTCAAGGATTGGATGTGATATTAGGCATGGATTGGTTATCAAAGTATGAAGGGAATATTGAGTGTGCTAGTAAGTCAATTTTGCTTACCACCCTAGAAGGGAGAAAGATCAAGTATGTATCCCGGCATGTGCCAAAGAGGACTCAAGTAAATTGCCTAACATGAGTTGTGCAGGAGGAAGTACCAGTGGTAAGAGATATCCCTGATGTATTTCCAGAAGAGTTGCCAGGCATGCCACCGGATAGAGATATTGAGTTTTTGATTGAGCTATTTCCAGGCACAGGTCCAATATCAAAGAGACCATATAGGATGCCAGCAAAGGATTTGGTGGAAATTAAGACGCAGATTAAGGAGTTACTGGATAAGGGATATATTCGCCCAAGTTCTTCGCCTTGGGGATCGCCAGTACTACTAGTGGAGAAGAAAGATGGATCGTTAAGGATGTTTGTTGATTATCGAGGATTGAATGAAGTAACGATCAAGAACAAGTACCCACTACCAATGATCAACGATCTGTTTGATCGATTGCAAGGAGCTAAGGTATTTTCCAAGATCGATCTGCGATTAGGATACCACCAGTTGAAGATTCGGGAACAGGATATTCTGAAGACAGCTCTTACCACCAGGTATGGGCTGTATGAGTATACCGTTATGTCATTTGGTCTGACTAACGCACCTGCCTATTTTATGAACATGATGAACAAAGTGTTTATGGAGTTTTTGGATAAGTTCGTCGTAGTGTTCATTGATGATATCCTGGTTTACTCAAAGAATGAAGAGGAACATAAGGAGCATTTGCGTCTGGTACTTGGAAAGCTCAGAGAACATCAATTATATGCCAAGTTCAGCAAATGTGAGTTTTGGTTGAAGGAAGTAGGATTCCTCGGACATGTTATATCTGGAGAAGGTATAGCAGTAGATCCCACTAAAGTTGAAACCATGACCAAGTGGGAAGCCCCAACAATAGTTGGAGAGATCTGGAGTTTCCTTGGACTCGCAGGATACTACTAGAGATTTATTAAGAATTTCTCAAAGATTGCGAAGCCTATGACGGAGTTGTTGAAGAAAGATACCAAGTTCATATGGACAGAGGAATGTGAGGCTAGTTTCCAGGAGTTGAAGAAACGTTTGGTTACCTCACCAGTGTTGATCTTGCCAGACCAGACCAAAGATTATGAGGTGTATTGCGACGCTTCATGTCGAGGACTTGGAGCAGTGCTTATGCAGGAAGGGAGAGTTGTTTCATATGCCTCAAGACAACTGAAGCCTCATGAGCTAAATTATGCCACGCATGATTTGGAGTTAGCAGCCATAGTGCATGCATTGAAGACATGGACACATTTTCTCATTGGAAACCATTGTGAGGTGTACACGGATCATAAGAGTTTGAAGTACATTTTCACACAGAAGGAGTTAAATCTCAGACAAAGGAGATGGTTGGAGCTTATCAAGGATTATGATATGAAATTGCATTATCACCCCAGAAAGGCTAATGTAGTAGCTGGTGCATTAAGCTGTAAGAGCCATGTCAATACATTAATGACGGGAGGAATACCAAGGGAGTTAGCCGAAAATCTTCGTGAACTATGTTTGGAAATAGTTCCGAGAGGTTATGTAGCAGCAATGGAGATTCAGTCAACCTTGATGGATAAAATCAGGGAAGCTCAGAAAGCTGACAAAGAGATTGCCGCTATAAAAGAGAAAACTGAGCAAAGGAAAAGCTAAAGGATTCCGTGAGGATGAGCACGACACCTTATGGTTTGAAGACCGCGTTTATGTGCCCAATGACCCGGAGATCAGGAAGTTGATTTTGCAAGAGGCACATGACTCACCGTATTCAATTCACTCAGGAAATACCAAGATGTATCTGAATTTGAAGGATATTTTCTGGTGGACCGGAATGAAGAAGGATATAGCGGAGTATGTAGCAGTTTGTGATGTATGTCAGAGAGTAAAGGCAGAGCATCAGAAGCCAGCAGGATTGTTACAACCATTGCCGATACCCGAATGGAAGTGGGATAAGCTAGGCATGGATTTTATCACGGGATTGCCCAGGACTCGTTTAGGCTATGACTCGATTTGGGTTGTAGTTG
The DNA here is from genome assembly GCF_056163025.1 of Triticum urartu. NCBI lineage: Eukaryota > Viridiplantae > Streptophyta > Magnoliopsida > Poales > Poaceae > Triticum > Triticum urartu. The sequence goes on from NC_141877.1 coordinate 301,229,761, forward strand.
ATCGATTGACGAAAGTAGATCATTTCATCCCAGTAAAGACCACTTATACCAGTGCTAAGTTGGCAAAGATATACATGACCAGGATCGTATGTTTGCATGGAGTTCCAAGGAGTATCGTATCAGATAGAGGAACCCAGTTTACCTCAAAGTTCTGGAAGCAGTTGCACGAAACTTTGGGAACCAGGCTAGAATTCAGTACAGCTTTTCATCCACAGACAGATGGATAGACCGAGAGAGTCAATCGGATTTTGGAGGATATGCTGAGAGCTTGTGCGCTAGATTATGGATCTAGTTGGGACGATAATTTGCCAAATGCAGAGTTCTCTTACAAAAACAGTTACCAAACCAGTTTAAAGATGACCCCTTTCGAAGCCTTGTACGGAAGGAGGTGCAGGACACTGTTGTCATGGGACGAAGTTAGAGACCGCCAGTTGTTTGGTCCTGACTTGATTAAAGAGTCTGAACAGAAGGTGAAATTGATTCGCGATAGGCTCAAGGTAGCCCAGTCCAGACAGAAAAGTTATGCAGATTCTAAACGCAAGGAGACAGTTTACGAAGTCGGAGACAGAGCTTATCTTTGAGTATCTCCACTTCAGGGAACAAAGCATTTTGGAGTTAAAGGGAAGTTAGCACCACGATTTGTAGGACCATATTGAGTTTTGGAGCGTATGGGAGAAGTGGCCTACAAGTTGGAATTGCCCGAAGGATTGTCAGGAGTACATGATGTGTTCCACATTTCTTAGTTAAAGAAATGTCACACGGAGATGGCTGACATACCGTTGAGAGACACAGTGCCTTTGGAAACTATTCAGTTGGATAACGATTTGACCTACGAGGAGAAACCAGTCAAGATTCTCGAGTTTGCCAGCCGAGTTACTCGCAGCAAAGTTATTAAGTTTTGCAAAGTTCAGTGGAGCCACCACACGGAGGATGAAGCCACCTGGGAACGAGAGGAATATTTGCTCAAGGATCACCCTCACCTATTTTCCAGCCAACCCGAATCTCGAGGGCGAGATTCATCTTAAGGGGGTAGGTTTGTAACATCCCAAATTTTCAATTTGGAATGTTATACATTAGATCATCATTGCATATCATATTTTATTTTGCATTTTGGTTGATCCTAGAAATTCTACGCAACTCAATGACCCACGGAGAGAGTTGGGGATTTCGTTATTTTCATATTTGAGTTTTCTCAAATTTTGAGAATAGGATCATTTGATTTTATTTATTTTATCATCAATTATTTCTATTACAAAAATATGAGAGAGGGAATAAAATGACTTTCCCAAAATAAAGAAATATTGAGGATTTAATAAAAACATCAAATAAGATTTTATTTCAGAGTTTTTCGGTGTTTTATTTGAATTTAGGAAAAATGTGCGTTTTTCAAAATTGCATTTAGGGCCCAAATAAATGTTCACCTTGTGCGGCTTGATTTTAGAAGCCAGTGAAAATTTATTTCGGAATTTTTGGAGTCCGTTTAGTATTTCTTTTTATTTTTCTTCCGAGCGGAATAATAAAAAAAACGAACCGCCTTCGGGCCGTACCCGAGCGGCACACCGCCCGGGGACAGCCTTTAAATAGTGCCGCCCCGAGCCGCCCCAGCCCATCAGCCCCGCCTCGATCCACGCGCGCCGCCGGAGCCGCCGCCGCCGACGATCCCGCCGCCCAAGGTTCGTCGCGCCTTGTTTTCCGTGTCGAAAAAAAGAGAAAAAAAATTCGGCGTTCGTCGTTTTCTTTTTCTCGGATTAAATCCGCGATTTTTCTGATCACGATTCCTGATCCGATTTTTGTTTTAGTTTAACTTTTCGCTCGTTTATCGGAATCAGGCGATTCAAGCGCCTAGAGATTCGTCTCGAAACCCTCTATCCGTTTAACCAACTTAAACAAGATTTTGCTACTGTAAAATTTGCCCTAGATCCAGATTACTAGAACGAAGTTGTTTCTTTCGCCGTTCATCTTTTCGTTGCTTCGTTCGATTTGATTCTTTTTGCCAACCGGAGTTCTTAAGTTGAACCTTCTGGTTAGATCTCTTATTTGAGTTTTACCTGTGCATTAGATGAGTACTTATTGTATGCTTGTTTGTTTGTCTGTGATAGAATACCCGGAGTGCGCCGCCTGTTACTTCGAATCGTTAGGTTTCGCGGATCATCAGCAAGGCAAGTAACACTTTGATCATACTTTTCCTACTACCCAGTTTTATTGCATTAGATCAATCCTCACACAGTGCATGATTAGGATCTAATTAAATTGTGGGATGGGAAGTAGATGAGGTAGTACCTATTACCTGTTATTATCAAACCTTTGGGAGTTATTTCTACGTTTGCTTATTATGCCATGCTATGCTAGTAGACGTGGATTGGGTGAGTTAAATCCATGACAGATGTGAGATTGTTAATTAATGGTTTATCTAAGGTGGCAACTTAAACACACATCTGGGTGGATTGAGGCACCTGAGTATTCCAGGACTTGCCTGTTTTCTTTTGGACCGCCACCCAGGCTCAAAGGGATCATGAGACTATTCATACTAGAAACTTCCGTGTGCAGCCACAAGCTATTACGGGCTCTAGCATAGTTGACTAAGTCGTGCGAACTCTTACAGTGGTAGACTAGCAGATGTAGGGGATGTAGGTGGTACGGTCTACCCATCGTAAGGTGCTAGCGCTTCTGAAAGACTATGTCTCGATCATCCGTCTTCTCAAACACCATGTAGTGCGAGAAACTAAACGGAGGAGATCGAGTCTTGTGGGGAAAAGTGCGCAAACCTCTGCAGAGTGTAATAAACTAATCATGGTTAGCCGTGTCCCCGGTTATGGACATCTTGAGTATCTAGTACTTGGATTTTCATGTGAATCTCAACATGTTACTCTAAATTAATTTTGTTGGGTTATGTTTAATGATGATGCTTAATTGGGATTGAGAATGCTATCAACCATTCTCAATGTTTAACAACCACCATGTTAGTTAAATAAATTTATTCCTTTGAAGTAGGGAAAAATTGGCTTTATGCAAAACTGTAACCATAGAGCTTTCCACCAGCCAAATATGCATATAGTATAGCTGTTTCATTCCATTACCCTCTATGTGTTACCTTGCCAGCATATTCCATGTGGTGACCCATTTTCGGGCTGCAACATTAATGTTGCAGACTTTTCAGACGACGATTAAGGAGTTTAGGTCGTGGTTCTATACTCAGTGATGCCGTTGGAGTTGATGGACTCACTTATCTTCCAAGCCTTCCGCTGTTATCGTTATTAGATGGCCTTAAGCCATACTTATTGTAATAAGCTCTCTTTTGAGACACTCGATGTAATAAGTGTGTGATTGCTACTCTGTTATAAATCCTCCGAGTACTGTGTGGTGTCAGCATTACTGATCCAGGGATGACACCGGAGCACAGAGATCAGACTGTTTGAGGTCTGGTCGCTACAAATGATGATGAATATGTTCCACCCCAAGAAAAACAAAAGCTCTCACGAGTTCGAGCAAGAGTCGCTAGAGACCATCCCGTCGAGCAAATCTACAATGATATCCAAACCGGGAGAATCACTCGCTCTAAATCTCGTTTGGCTAATTTTTGTGAACATTATTCATTCACCTCTAGTATTCAACCTATGAAGGTTGAAGAAGCATTGGAAGATCCGGATTGGATAAACGCCATGCATGAAGAGCTACACAACTTTGGGAGAAATCAAGTGTGGACATTGGTCGAGAATCCCAACAACAACCACAACATCATTGGTACCAAATTTTTGCAACAAGCAAGACGAAGATGGTCAAGTCGTCCACAACAAAGCTCGTCTCGTCGCCCAAGGCTACACTCAAGCCAAAGGTATGGACTACGGTGAGACATATGCCCCCGTTGCTAGACTTGAGTCCATCCGCATCTTGCTTGCCTATGCTAATCACCATGTTATCACTTTATACAAAATGGACATTAAAAGTGCTTTTCTAAATGGTGAAATTGAGGAGGAAGTTTATGTTAAACAACCTCCCGGCTTTGTCAATCCTAAGAAACCTGATCATGTTTACAAACTTCACAAAGCTCTTTATGGTCTTAAACAAGCTCCTAGAGCATGGTACAAATGCTTGACCAAGTTCCTTATTGAAAAAGGCTTTGAGATTGGAAAGATAGATTCTACTCTTTTTACTAAAAAGGTTAACGGTGAATTATTTGTATGCCAAATTTATGTTGATGATATCATATTTGGTTCGACTAACCCTCATTTTAGTGAGAAGTTTGGAAAGCTAATGTCAGAGAAGTTTGATATGTCTATGATGAGTGAACTCAAGTTCTTTCTTGGTTTGCAAATCAAGCAAACTAAGGAAGGAACCTTTGTTTCTCAAACAAAGTGCACCAAGGACTTATTCAAGAAGTTCAACATGCAAGAAAGCAAAGGTATGAAAACTCCCATGCCTACTAGTGGACATCTTGATCTGACTAAGGATGGTAAACTGGTTGATCAAAAGGTTTATCGCCCTATGATTGGATCATTTGAAAGTGCAACTATCCCTAGGTGGTTTTGGTAATTCATAACAACATATAGCTCATTGAGCTAATGCTATTCCAAGATGACTATTTCAGGAAAGCTCAATGATTGGCATGGCATGGATGTGAAAGTGGAACCCTCAAAATGCTAAGGACAAAGGATTGGCTCAAGCTCAAAAGCTCAAGACTCTTCATTTTATATTTTAGTGATCCAAGATCACATTGAGTCTTTAGGAAAAGCCAATACTATCAAGGAGGGATGAGGTGTTGCTTAATGAGCCTCTTGCTTCATGTGCTTAGTGATATGCTCCAAAACCCTCAACTACTTTCCCATATCCACATATGACCTAAACCCTAAGCCAAACTCGGTCCTACCGATTCTTTCTATCCGGCGCCACTGAGTGTCACTTGTCATAAGCCACTGCCAAACCCTAGAAATTCGGTTCTACCGATAGGGATCTCGGTCTCACCGAGATGGGATTGCAAACTCTCTGTTTCCCTTTCGTAACTTTTCGGTCGCACTGAAAGAGAGAATCGGTCCCACCGAGATTGCAGTGTAAACTCTTTGTTTCCTTTTTGTAACTTTTCGGTCTCACCGAAAGAGCAAATCGGTCCCACCGAGTTTACCTGACCAACTCTCTGGTTAGCTTATTACCAAACTCGGTCTCACCGAGTTTGTGTAATCGGTCTCACCGAGATTACGTTATGCCCAAACCCTAACCATATCGGTCCTACCGAGTTGCATGTCAGTCCCACCGAAAATCTCTAACGGTCACTAGGTTTACCTTTTCGGTCTGACCGAGTTTGTTGATTCGGTCCCACCGAGATTGGAAAACTGTGTGTAACGGTTGGATTTTGTGTGGAGGCTATATATACCCCTCCACCTCCTCTTCATTCATGGAGAGAGCCATCAGAACACATACACAATTCCAACTCATATGTTCTGAGAGAGAACCACCTACTCATATGTTGAGACCAAGATATTCCATTCCTACCATATGAATCTTGATCTCTAGCCTTCCCCAAGTTGCTTTCCACTCAAATCTTCTTTCCACAAAATCCAAATCCTATGGGAGAGAGTTGAGTGTTGGGGAGACTATCATTTGAAGCACAAGAGCAAGGAGTTCATTACCTACACACCATTTGTTACTTCTTGGAGAGTGGTGTCTCCTAGATTGGCTAGGTGTCACTTGGGAGCCTCCGAAAAGATTGTGGAGTTGAACCAAGGAGTTTGTAAGGGCAAGGAGATCGCCTACTTTGTGAAGATCTACCGCTAGTGAGGCAAGTCCTTCGTGGGCGATGGCCATGGTGGGATAGACAAGGTTGCTTCTTCGTGGACCCTTCGTGGGTGGTTGCTTCTTCGTGGACCCTTCGTGGGTGGAGCCCTCCGTGGACTCGCGCAACCATTACCCTTCATGGGTGGAGCCCTCCGTGGACTCGCGCAACCGTTACCCTTCGTGGGTTGAAGTCTCCATCAACGTGGATGTAGGATAGCACCACCTATCCGAACCACGGGAAAAACATCCATGTCTCCAATTGCGTTTGAATTCTCCAAACCCTTCCCTTTACATTCTTGCAAGTTGCATGCTTTACTTTCCGCTGCCAATATACTCTTTGCATGCTTGCTTGAATTGTGTGATGATTGCTTGACTTGTCCTACAATAGCTAAAATCTGCCAAGAACTAAAATTGGGAAAAGGTTAAGTTTTTATTTGGTCAAGTAGTCTAATCACCCCCCCTCTAGACATACTTTCGATCCTACAAGTGGTATCAGAGCTTTGGTCTCCATTTGCTTTGATCTCCATAGCTTTTGGTGGTCATAGCCTTGGTTTCACAACCTAGGAGAGTATGGCGTCTAGCAAGGGAAATTATCACCGTAGAGTTCCTTACTTTGATGGTACTAATTTTGCTACTTGGAAGCATAAAATGAAAATGCATATTCTTGGACATAACCCCGCCGTTTGGGCTATTGTGTGTGTTGGTTTGCAAGGTGACTTCTTTGATGGGAAATAACCAAACCGTGAAGCTACCGCGGATGAGTTGAAGATGTTGCAATACAATGCTCAAGCTTGTGATATTCTCTTCAACGGATTGTGCCCCGAAGAATTCAACAAAATCAGCCGTCTTGAGAATGCAAAGGAAATTTGGGACACTTTGATTGATATGCACGGAGGTACCGACTCCGTCAAGGAATCCAAGTTGGATGTGCTTCAAAGTCAACTTGACAAGTTCAAAATGAAGGATGGTGAAGGTGTCGCTGAAATGTACTCTAGGCTTGCTCTCATCACAAATGAGATTGCCGGCTTAGGAAGTGAAGAGATGACCGATAGATTCATCATCAAGAAGATTCTAAGAGCCTTGGATGGAAAATATGATACCGTGTGCACATTGATCCAAATGATGCCCAATTACAAAGATCTCAAGCCAACGGAGGTGATTGGAAGAATTGTTGCTCATGAGATGTCACTTAAGGATAAAGAGGAACTTCACAACAAATCAAGTGGTGCCTACAAAGCCTCATGTGAATCCCCTACATCATCAAGTGAGAAACAAAACTTCAATGAAGAATTGAACTTAATGGTGAAGAACTTCAACAAGTTCTACAAGAGTAGAAGCAAAGATAGAAGCTTCAAGTCAAGGTCCTACAATGACAAAAGATCTTCTAGTCGAGAGCGAAACTGCTACAGTTGTGGAAGACCCGGACACTATTCCAATGAGTGTACGGCTCCCTACAAGAGAAGAGAAGATTCTCCAAAAAGAAGAAGCAAAGAATCACCACCAAGAGAGAGAAGGAGTAGAGATGATCGTTATGAACGAAGATACTCACGGAGAAGCAAGGATTCGGAAAGGAAGGAAAAATCATCAAGGGGCTACACAAAACGAAGACATCAAGCTCATGTGGGTGAATGGGTATCCGGCTCCGACTCCGACAGCCACTCCGAGAGAAGTTATCACTCCGACTCCGAAGATACTCAAGATGAAGGTGTTGCCCGTCTAGCACTTGTGTCAACCAACTCCTACGACATATTTGACTCACCAAATGAAGGAATTGGAAGATGCTTCATGGCCAAAGGTCCTAAGGTAACACACCCCGAGTATGTTGATTTCAATAGTGATGAAGATGACTTGTTAGGTGATGATTTGCTTGTTGACAACTCTAGTGATGAATACTATGATGAAACGTCAATTAATCATGCTAATCAAGATAAAACGAATGACAATGATAAGGAGAAGATTGAGGCTCTAACTAAAGAACTAAACACTCTTAAGTTAGCTCATGAAACTATCTTCGAAGATCATCGAGAACTTTTAAGAGCTCATGAGAAATTACGCTTTGAAAAGCTCAATCTTGAGCAAGAGCATGAGTTCTTAAAAGCAATCAATGATGATCTCCGCAAGAAAAGTTCTTCTTACATTGCCAAGCGTTTACTCTTATCCACTTACATGCCTCAAGTCAAGTCTAGTAACAAGAACAAGAAAGATTCTTCCTCTAGCAGTAACAATGATCATGCTAAATCCAATATTGTTGCTTCTAGTAGTTCTCTTGATTCCACTAATGATTCTCTTAGCCAAGTTACACTTGAGCAAGAAAATAGCTTATTGAAGGGAATTATAGAGAAAGGAGTGTACAAAAGCCTTGCCGGGAGTAAGCAATTCAAGGAAATTGTGCGCAAGCAAGGAATGCACCGGAAGAATCAAGGTGTTGGTTTTGAACGAAAGTTCAATGCCAATGGAGTTGAGTGGGAAGAAGATCAATACCCCAAGACAAAGTTTGTTCCTCAACAAGAGAAGTATGATACTTCTTTCAAGGGGACACAAGCTCAAGATGATCTTCCACCACAAGACTACAAGCAAAAAGGCAAGGAAAAGCTTCAAGAGGAAATTAATGCATTTGAAGCAGCTCCTAAGACCTTAGTCAAGTGGATTCCCAAGACTACTTCAAGTTCCACTTCATCAAGTACGACTACAACTCCAAGGATTCCCATCAAGATGGTGTGGATCCAAAAGAAGAAGAACTAGAGAGTTCTTGAGGGTGACTCCGCCAACATACTTCACTCTTATCATTTTGGCAAGAACAAGTGCAATCAACTTCCACATCTTGCACTAGTTCAAGGAGTTACAAACCCTCTTGTTGGTAAGACAAGGGACAAGGTAACCTAAAAGTTTTCATGGACATCATCTTGTGTGTGCATCACTCTATGTCTATGGATATCCTTGTTTGTTCCTTGTGGGACTAACCCATGTAGGTATTGAAAGTGCAATTCACTCAAATGGATAGCTCCAAGTGATCTACATCAACATTGAGCATCCACATCTTCAACATCTACATGAAGTCATCATCGACAAAACCCGAGGTTAGTTTATCCCTCTAAGGGGGGATATCACATCTAGGGGGAGCTTTACTCTAAGACTTGAGCTAAAGCAACTCTAAAGATGTGAACACAACAATGCTTTATGTAAAAGTGGTAACCCCACTTGAGCTTAAACGATGAGTATGACCTATGATCAAGTGTTCTCACTTGACTCCTAAGTCAATATACTCATATATAGATGACCTTGTCATCGCAAATTGCTTGATAGATGCTAGAATTGGTTGTGCATGCCTTGTCACATATTTCATTTGCCATCTTATTGTGTGAGCATGCTGGTTGCATATTTTACTCATTCAAGGACATCCACTTGTTGTTTTGATTGTTTGGTTTTATTTCCTTTTGCCAAGTGGATGGACAAGAATGCCTAAGAACCTCCTCTAGCTATCTATGCTTTTCTCGTCTCAAACTCTATTCATGCTACATCACAAAATTTGATCAAGTCAGATTTGAACCACTCTATGTGAGGAGCGCTCGGAGTCCCCGATTCGTCATAGACTTAAACTTCCAAAACCTCTTTATGATTCTCGGTCTGACCGATACCCTACTTTTGGTCCTACCGAGATCATTAAGTTGATCTAGGTTTTCGGTCTCAGTGAAACCGATTTGAACCATTCGGTCACACCGAGTTTCAACAACTGTATACAGTTTTGCATCTCGGTGCCACCGAGTTGTTCCACTCGGTCACACCGACAGGGTCGGGCTATATACAGTCACGGGCAAAATTTGGAAATTTCTCCGAACCCCTTCGCCCGCGCGATAGCCTGCTCTGCCAACTTGGTCTCTGGATCGTCTCCTTGCTGCCAGTCGCCTCCAGTCGCTGGTCTTCGTCGTCATCAATGGAAATTCAACCCCGTCGTTGCCGCCGTAGCGAGTCTCCGCCGAACTAGGGTATGGACTCGATCTTTGTGCTATTCCCCAATCCGATTCTTAGCACATTGTGATCATCATGATTCTTGCCACGTTTGTTAAACTTCTATCCAGTCAATGAACTCGTAGATTAGGTTTAATTTGAAAATTTTAGGGTTAGGTTTCCGCCGAAACCATCTCGGACCCACCGAGTTGAAAAACTCGGTCCCACCGATTTGGCTTATGCCATTGCACAAGTGAGACTCGGTCTGACCGAGAATTACTTATCGGTGTGACCGATTTTGGAACTCTGTGAAACCCTAGCAGTCTTGGTGCCACCAAACTGTGACTCGGTCTAACCGAGTTCACTAGTTTAGGTGCCAAAACTGCTTCGGTATCACCGAGTTTAGAAATCGGTAGATCCGAGATGCTTTCAGTGGGAAACTAAAACTAAGTTTTTGAATTATTCTTTTGCAAAAATCTCTGCATTTTGTGATGCTCATCCACTCTACCTCATCTATAAACTCTTCACAGGGTCAGTAGTCAGCTTTTACATCATGTCTGATCAGAGTGACAGCCAGAACAAATCAGAAGAGCAGGTGCTCATGAGTGAGGGCACTAGTCCCTCCAGCTCTTCAGATGATGGCAGCAGAAGTACCCCAAGCAATTTGCCAAAAGCTGCCACCAGACAGAGGAAGAAGAGAACTTCAGATTCTGAGGATGAAGATTATGTGGCAGAGGAAGAGGAAGCCACATCAAAGAGAGTTGTGGTCAAGAAAGAGTATGGCTCAGCTGCAGCCATCAATCTAGGAATGCACAAAAGGCACCTACTAGGAGAGTTCCTACCTCCAAGCCTAGGAAGGTTGTTCCTGAGGAAACTATGAAACTCACTATGGAATCTGAAGAGGAAGAAATTGGCCAGGACAAGAAAAAGAAGAGGGCCAGAACTACCACTGCCAGAGTTGTTGGCAAGCCTTCCATGAGGAGAGATTCTTCTGATGAGGATGAAGAAGAAGAGGCGTCTGCACCAGCTACAGCCTCAGTTCCACCAGCTCCAGCGTCCACTTCAGCCTCGACTCCGACCACGTCTACAGAAGGCTTCATCCTTGGAGTGCTCCGGACTCCACCACCACCTGAAGATCAAGCCTGAGTGTCGACTTAGCACTATGCATTTTCTAGGAACTTTTTGGTAACTTGTTGCCAAAGGGGGAGAAAATGTATAGATCATAGGCTTCGAGAGAGAGTGTTGCTTTTATTCTCTCTTGTTTTATTTGGTAGTTTTTCGAACTTTGTTTGCTTTTGTGTGAGATACTATGTCATTGCTCGTGAGACATTGATGATCATGTGTTTGATCATAAGCTACACTTAATGTTTGCTTAATATTATCATCTTATCTATCTTATGTGATCATTCACTATTCTTGGTGATGAGTGCATGTATTTCATTCTTATCATTTTAAGTGCTCCACCAAGATGTATGTGACATGGAAGAGTAATCCATGACTCTAACTCTTTGTGCATTTGCAGTCCAAAGCAAATTTTAAATATGCACAAATTTAGGGGGAGCTCTTACTTGTCACATACTTCTCAAAGCGACGATATATTTCATGCTTATTATCATTTGTCAAAGCTTTGATCTATATGTTGTCATCAATTACCAAAAAGGGGGAGATTGAAAGTGCAACTATCCCTAGGTGGTTTTGGTAATTCATAACAACATATAGCTCATTGAGCTAATGCTATTCCAAGATGACTATTTCAGGAAAGCTCAATGATTGGCATGGCATGGATGTGAAAGTGGAACCCTCAAAATGCTAAGGACAAAGGATTGGCTCAAGCTCAAAAGCTCAAGACTCTTCATTTTATATTTTAGTGATCCAAGATCACATTGAGTCTTTAGGAAAAGCCAATACTATCAAGGAGGGATGAGGTGTTGCTTAATGAGCCTCTTGCTTCATGTGCTTAGTGATATGCTCCAAAACCCTCAACTACTTTCCCATATCCACATATGACCTAAACCCTAAGCCAAACTCGGTCCTACCGATTCTTTCTATCCGGCGCCACCGAGTGTCACTTGTCATAAGCCACTGCCAAACCCTAGAAATTCGGTTCTACCGATAGGGATCTCGGTCTCACCAAGATGGGATTGCAAACTCTCTATTTCCCTTTCGTAACTTTTCGGTCTCACCGAAAGAGCGAATCGGTCCCACCGAGATTGCAGTGTAAACTCTTTGTTTCCTTTTTGTAACTTTTCGGTCTCAACGAAAGAGCAAATCGGTCCCACCGAGTTTACCTGACCAACTCTCTGGTTAGCTTATTACCAAACTCGGTCTCACCGAGTTTGTGTAATCGGTCTCACCGAGATTACGTTATGCCCAAACCCTAACCATATCGGTCCTACCGATTTGCATGTCGGTCCCACCGAAAATCTCTAACGGTCACTAGGTTTACCTTTTCGGTCCGACCGAGTTTGTTGATTCGGTCCCACCGAGATTGGAAAACTGTGTGTAACGGTTGGATTTTGTGTGGAGGCTATATATACCCCTCCACCTCCTCTTCATTCATGGAGAGAGCCATCAAAACACATACACAATTCCAACTCATATGTTCTGAGAGAGAACCACCTACTCATGTGTTGAGACCAAGATATTCCATTCCTACCATATGAATCTTGATCTCTAGCCTTCCCCAAGTTGCTTTCCACTCAAATCTTCTTTCCACAAAATCCAAATCCTATGAGAGAGAGTTGAGTGTTGGGGATACTATCATTTGAAGCACAAGAGCAAGGAGTTCATTACCTACACACCATTTGTTACTTCTTGGAGAGTGGTGTCTCCTAGATTGGCTAGGTGTCACTTGGGAGCCTCCAACAAGATTGTGGAGTTGAACCAAGGAGTTTGTAAGGGCAAGGAGATCGCCTAGTTCGTGAAGATCTACCGCTAGTGAGGCAAGTCCTTCATGGGCGATGGCCATGGTGGGATAGACAAGGTTGCTTCTTCGTGGACCCTTCGTGGGTGGTTGCTTCTTCGTGGACCCTTCATGGGTGGAGCCCTCCGTGGACTCGCGCAACCATTACCCTTCGTGGGTGGAGCCCTCCGTGGACTCGCGCAACCGTTACCCTTCGTGGGTTAAAGTCTCCATCAACGTGGATGTAGGATAGCACCACCTATCCTAACCACGGGAAAAACATCCGTGTCTCCAATTGCGTTTGAATTCTCCAAACCCTTCCCTTTACATTCTTGCAAGTTGCATGCTTTACTTTCCGCTGCCAATATACTCTTTGCATGCTTGCTTGAATTGTGTGATGATTGCTTGACTTGTCCTACAATAGCTAAAATCTTCCAAGAACTAAAATTGGGAAAAGGTTAAGTTTTTATTTGGTCAAGTAGTCTAATCACCCCCCCCTCTAGACATACTTTCGATCCTACATAATTGTTATATCTATGTGCCTCTCATCCCGATATTATGCTAAGTGTGTGTGCATATGTGCACGATATCAAGCAGCCCCGAAATAATGTTATCTTAAGACTGTGAAAAGGATAGTGAGATACTTGATACATACACCAAATTTTGGCATTTGGTATCCTAAGAGGTCCTCTTTTGATCTTGTTGGCTATTCCAACTCGGACTATGCCGAAGACAAGGTTGATAGAAAGTCCACTTCGGGTACTTGTCAATTTCTTGGTAGATCTCTTGTATCTTGGTCCTCCATGAAACAAAACTCGGTATCCTTATACATCGCCGAAGCGGAATACATTGCCGCCGGTTCATGTTGTGCTCAGTTACTTTGGATCACCAAAACTCTTAAAGATTATGGGATCAATGTGAAACATGTTCCTTTGCTTTGTGACAATGAAAGTGCTATTAATATTGCTCACAACCCCATGCAACATTCTCGAACTAAGCATATTGAAGTTCATCATCATTTCATTCGAGATCATGTTGTTAAAGGGGACATTGATCTTAAACATGTTCGTACCGATAAGCAATTGGCGGATATATTCACCAAACCGCTTGATGAGAAAGTCTTTTGCCGTTTGAGAGGCGAATTGAACATCATTGATGCTTCGAACTTGGAGTAGGAACTCCATTTTGATACATGCAAGGCATGAATCTATGACTAATCCTTGATACTTCTTATGATGACATTCATATGTCTTGGATATACTTGCACCCTTGCATGCTATCTAACCCTTGTAGGTACTTGGATGAATCTAAATCTATGAGATTGCAACTCACTCACATCTTGAGCAATATCTACATCACCAAGTCTCTACACGATGGTGGTTGATGACGAGGAAGCATGAAACCCTTCAACATATCCTTTGACAAATTCTATATATCAAATTTCATGATTGTCATTTTGGATACACAAGTGCTCTTCCTTGCAAAACTAACTCATGCAGGTAGATGAACTCAACTCCAAGTGGTGCTCCCAACCATTCTCGCGCTACATCAACCTTGAGCACCCCACGCAAGTTCAACTACATGATCAATATCAACACCACCACACAAGGTATGTCATTCCATCTTAGAGAAGCTTTACCTCAAGTCATAGGTCAAAGCAACTCAACAAGACGAGAATACATCAAATGCTTAAACGAAAAATGGTAACCCCATTTTGAGCTTAAACGATGAGTATGACTTATGATCAAGTGTTCTCACTTGACTCCTCAGTAAATATACTCTAACATAGGTGACTTTGTCACCGCCCAATTCTAGATGAAGTTCTCTAGTGCTTCCTTGAGTTTTTGCTTTTGCAAACTTCATCTAGATTTTCTTTTCTTTGTGTTGTTTTGCATTCCCTGCATCCAATTCATTGCAAATCTTTCAGTTAATTCCTTGCAAATCCTTGTGAGATCTCATTTGCCTAGTGAGCTGAGGTGAAAAGTGTTCTCTCTGTGTTGAACTCGGTCATACCGATCTGTTGCTTTCGTTCACACCGAACCAATTCGGTGCCACCGAAGACTACAATTCGGTATTACCGATTTCACTGCAGAGAAGACAATTTTCCATATGTTTCTGTAGTTTTATTCCAGCTCCACTCGATGATTCTTGTCCTCTACCAGTATCACAATCTATATGATGCTTTACTCTATGACTCAAGTACCAAACCTATTTTGACTCACGCTCCAGAAGATCCCTTCTTGGAAATTGATGTCAAGGGGGAGAGAGATCACATCAAAGCTTATTCTATTTAAACGGGGGAGAAAGAAAAAGGGGGAGAGAGAGAAAAAGGGATAGAGAGGTAATCACATCAAAGGCCCCAGATGCTTGGTGTTCAAGAGGAGAGAAGTCACATGTCTTTAAGAGGGGAAAGACATGTCTATGTTATGTTTATGATCTATTTGCTCTGATTTTGTTTCCCTATGTTCTCCCATTATCCAATACAAGATTCATGGGGAGAAACACTGCTAGGGAAGGAAATCTTTGAATTCATTGCATATCTTTACCTTTTGGGGACATGTCTATATCAGATAGAGTATCCTGTGCTCACTCTCTACATGTCATCCTAATCTTGGTACTCTTGTGGTTTCTTTTGGTTGCTCTAGCTTGTAGATGTACCTATGTTATCTAACCTTGTTTACTCAGGTTCATATCCTTCTAAGCCAACTCAAGACCACAAGGTAAGTATATGCATCACACTCATGTGCATGAGGATTTCTTACTGTCGTACATACTGTTTGCAAGAAGGACTCATGAGCATAAAGGTACATTTCCTTTTTTCACATCTTTTGCTTTGATGCATATAGCCAAGATACATGTAACATATTGCTTACTCTGTCATGCCTATGCATTCACATGCTCTTATATTCCATATTTACATGATTGCATACATATAGGTGGAGCCTATGCATGTTGCATGTCTTTCCAAAGCTTTACTTGTTATTCTCTATATCTTTATCTAAAGCTTTGATGTATGTTGTCATCAATTACCAAAAGGGGGTAGATTGAAAGCACAAGTGCTCCCTGGGTGATTTTGGTAATTAATGTCAACATATCTCTTGTTGGACTAATACTTTCATCTAGTATGTTTCAGATAAGTTCAACAATGGAGTGGCATGGACTAGAGGATGTGGAACCCTTTCGAGATAATAAGGACAAAAGATTGGCTCAAGCTCAAAGCTCAGGACTCTACATTTTCTATTTCAGTGATCCAAGATCACATTGAGTCCATAGGAAAGCCAATACTATTAAGAGGGGATGAGGTGTTGCTTAATGGCTTGCTTGCTCAAAGTGCTTAGTGATATGCTCCACAGCCCTCAACTACTTTCTCAAATCCACATATGTCCCCAACCAAAAGTCAAACTCGTCCCTACCGAAATTTCCCATCCGGCGCCACCGAGTTCTCTTGACATAGCCACTGCCAGAAACCCTCATCAATTCGGTCTCGCTGATAGGATCTCGGTCTCACCGAGATGGGCTTGCAAACTCTCTGTTGCCTATTGCATTAATCGGTCGCACGGAAATATGCAATCGGTCTCACCGAGTTTGCTTGGCCAACTCTCTATTTAGCTTATTACCAAAATCGGTCCCACCAAGTTTGTGTAATCGGTCCAACCGAGATGAGGCTTTACCCTAACCCTAGCACATCGGTCCCACTGAGTTGATCATGTCGGTCCCACCGAAATGCCTAATGGTCACATTATGAATCAAATCGGTCTGACCGAGTTTTATGATTCGATCCCACCGAGTTTGGTGATTTGTGTGTAACGGTTAGATTTTGTGTGGAGGCTATATATACCCCTCCACCCACTCTTCATTCCTGGAGAGAGCCATTAGAACATGCCTACACTTCCAACATACATTTTCTGAGAGAGAACCACCTACACTTGTGTTGAGGTCAAGATATTCCATTCCTACCACATAAATCTTGATCTCCAGCCTTCCCCGAGTTGCTTTCCACTCAAATCATCTTTCTACCAAATCCAATCCAATGAGAGAGAGTTGAGTGTTGGGGAGACAATCATTTGAAGCACAAGAGCAAGGATTTCATCATCAACACACCATCTATTACCTTTTGGAGACTGGTGTCTCCTAGATTGGTTAGGTGTCACTTGGGAGCCTCCGTCAAGATTGTGTAGTTGAACCAAGGAGTTTGTACAGGCAAGGAGATCGCCTACTTGGTGAAGATCTACCCAAGTGAGGCAAGTCCTTCATGGGCAATGGCCATGGTGGGATAGACAAGGTTGCTTCTTCGTGGACCCTTCGCGGGTGGAGCCCTCCATGGACTCGCGCAACCATTACCCTTCGTGGGTTGAAGTCTCCATCAACGTGGATGTACGATAGCACCACCTATCGGAACCACGCCAAAAATCTCCTTGTCTCCAATTGCGTTTGCACACTCCAATCCCATCCATTTACATTCTTGCAACTTGCATGATTTACTTTCCGCTGCTTATATACTCTTGTCATGCTTGATTGATATGTATTGTGAATGGTTGAACTTGTGTTAAAACTCCACTTCAACTTAAAGCATTTAAAAACTGCAACTTTCCTTGCTAAGAGTCTATTCACCCCCCTCTAGACACCTCTTCTCGATCCTTTCAAATATGGAACACGAAACCAAAAAATTAGTGGTACTTGCTACTCATGGAGATGGGGAACCTCCTAAAACCCTCGATGCTCGTTATGTGAAAAATATTATGCACTACTTTGATAATCCTGAGAAAACCCCATTCAACTTGATAATGGGAGTAATGTTGGATCAACGTGAATACTTTAGGGATTATAGCCTGACACAAAAAGGGAAGCTATTATGGGATCAAATTTATATGTTGCATTGGTATGCCCGGGATTTATGCTTGAGATATGATTATACTTGTTGCTCTAGGATTAATGCTCCACCCCTTCCCTTTTCATGCACATTTAATGATAATGAAACCTTGGCTTCTTATGCTAATTGTATATATGATTATTATGATGTGGAACAAATAGAAGAATTTGTTGCTTTTAAGGGTGCTTATGAAATTGAATCTTTGTTTCAAAAGTTTGAAGATTTTTGATGATTCAGTTTATAGACCTGAAAATTTTGCTATCCATAAATTTTTCTATGATAATTATAAATACAATTCCGATATTGATGAATTTATTGAGAAAATCTCCGCTCTCCGAGAAGAGACTAATATTTTGCAGGTGTCTATGGAAGAAGAAATTGATGAAACAACGAGCTCGTTGGATGAAAAAGATGATGAGGAGAGCGAAGAACAAAAGGAGGAAGTGGATTAGCTACGCGTGCCCACCTTCTAATGAGAGTAACCCTCCAACTCATACATTGTTTGATGTCCCTTTGTTCTTACCGAAGGATGAATGCTATGATAATTGCTATGATCCCATTGATTCTTTTGAAATATCCCTTTTTGATGAATTTGATGCTTGCTATGCTTGTGACCATGATGCCAATATGAATTATGCTTATGGAGATGAACTTGCTATAGTTCCTTATGTTAAGAATGAAATTGTTGCTATTACATCCACACATGATAGTCCTATTATCTTTTTGAATTCTCCAAACTACACTATATCGGAGAAGTTTGCTCTTATTAAGGATTACATTGATGGGTTTCCTTTTACCATTGCACATGATGATTTAGATGAATGTAATATGCATGTGCTTTCTGCTCCTACTTGCAATTATTATGAGAGAGGAACTATATCTCCACCTCTCTATGTTTCTAACACGATAAATTTGCAAGAAACTGGTTATGCTATGTATTGGCCTTTACTTGATGTGCATGAATTGTTCTTGTATGACATGCCGATGCATAGGAAGAGAGTTAGACTTCGTCATTTCATGATATATGTTGCTTTGTGCTCATTACTAAATGCCAAATCATTGTTAATTAAAATTGGCTTTGATATACCTTGGGATCTGGGTGGATCCATTACTTGAGCACTTTATGCCTTGCTTAATGACTTTAAAGAAAGCGCTGCCAGGGAGACAACCCGGAAGTTTTAGAGAGGCATTTATTTCTATTGAGTGCTTTTATAAAGTTTAAAAACAAAAAAATAAAGAGGGTAACTTAAAACTTCACAAAAAGAGAAGTGAAAGTGAGATAGACGAGCACCGTGGAAGCAGGAGCTAGCCTTGAACTTTGTTCATGCCCATGGAAACTTTGTGAATCTTAATTATAGGAAATTTTCAACAAAAATAATTATCCCCTTGTGCAATTCTATTGTATTATAAAATTAATGTAACAAGGTTTGCCTTTAGGATGATTAAATTGCTTGTTGGTTTGTGCGGTGTAAAACAGAAACTTTGGCTGTAGTGCTCGATTTTACATTTTTTTTACTAGAACATCAAACAGTTCTGAAACTTTTTGTACTGTCTTTCTATACAAAATGTTTATTTTTTTCCTAATTTTCAGAATTTTTAGAGTTACAGAAGTATGGTCGATGTACAAATCTTTACAGGCTGTCATGTTTTCACAGATTGCTGCTATAGCTTCATTATTTGCGCATGTTTGAATTCTTATTGAAGCCTCCTTGACTTAGGGCCATAGAATTGTGATAGCATAAAGTGGGTAATGTTTGTTTATAATTATACAATAATGTTACAGCAGTACATGATGGGATTTCATTGCCACATTCACTAACCCCGCCACTAAAGTTCAGTTAAGTTTGTGTGGATGAAGTGTTTGAAGATCGAGGAGGTCTCGATGTGAGGAGCAGGAGGAGAGGCAAGAGCTCAAGATTGGAGATGCCTAAGGCACCCCAAGTAAATATTCAAGGAGACTCAAGCGTCTAATCTTGGGGATGCCCTAGAAGGCATCCCATCTTTCTTCAACAAGTATCGGTATGTTTTCAGATTTGTTTCGTTCATGTGATATGTGCAAATCTTGGAGCATGTTTTGTGTTTATTTTTCACTTTTATTTTATGCACCATGCTAGTATGAGATAGTCCATGGTTTATTTATAGAATTCTCATTGCACTTCACTTATATATTTTGAGTATAGCTTTATAGAATGCTTCATGTGCTACACTTATATCATTTGAAGTTTGGATTTCCTGCTTCTCTTCACATAAGAAACCGTTATTTGAAGAATGCTCTTTTGCTTCACTTATATTTTTTAGAGCATGGTATTTTGTAGAAAGAATTAAACTCTCACACTTCACTTATATCTATTTGGAGAGTCAACCGGAATTGGTGATTTGCATGGTTAGTCATAAAACCCTACATAAAACTTATGGATCACAGAATATGATATGTTTGATTCCTTGCAGTAGTTTTGTGATATAGAGATGGAATACGTGGGAGGTACTAGTAAATGGTTGTGATTTGTAAGAATATTGGTGTTAAGGTTTGTGATTCCCGAAGCATGCACGTATAGTCTTTTGTTATGCTATGAAGTTGGAGCGTGATTTATTATTGATTGTCTTCCTTATGAGTGGCGGTCGGGGACGAGCAATAGTCTTTTCCTACGAATCTATCCCCCTAGGGGCAAGCGTAGTAGTACTTTGCTTCGAGGGCTAGTAAACTTTTGCACTAAGTATATGAGTTCTTTATGACTAATGTGAGTCCATGGATTATACGCACTCTTACCTTTCCGCAATTTGCTAGCCTCTACGATACAGTGCATTGCCCTTTCTCACATCGAGACGTGGTGCAAACTTCGCAGGTGCATCTGAACCCCGTGATATGATATGTCTATCACACATAAGCCTTATTATATCTTCCTCAAAATAGCCACCATACCTACCTACTATGTCCTCTCCATGGCCATTCCGAGATATATTGCCATACAACTTCCAAGACTTCCATTTGATGACTTGAGCATTCACTGTCATATTGCTTTTCATGATCATGTAGCTGACATAGTAGGTGTGGCTCAGCCACCGTTCATCATTTTTCATACATGATACGCTAGATCATTGCACATCCTGGTACATGCCAGAGGCATTCATATAGAGTCATACTTTGTGATAGGTATCGAGTTGTAATTTTTATTTATTTTGAGTTATAAGTAAATAGAAGTGTGATGCTCATCATTATTCATTTTTAGAGCAGTGCCCCAGTGAGGAAAGGATGATGGAGACTATGGTTCCCCCACAAGTTGGGATGAGACTCCGGACAATGAGAGAAGAAAAAAGAAAAAAAAGAAAAAAGAAAAAAAATAATAAACAAAGGGAGAAGGGGCATTGTTAGTATCCTTTACCACACATGTGCTTCAAAGTAGCACCATGTTTTTCATATGGAGAGTCTCCTATGTTGTCACTTTAATATACTACTGGGAATTTTTCATTATGGGATTAGATGCACACCCACTTAGTTTTCATATTGAGCTTTCATACACTTATAGCTCTTAGTGCATTCATTGCATGGCAATCCCTACTTCTCACGTTGATATCAATTGATGGGCATCTCCATAGCCCGTTGGTTAGCCATGTCGATGTGAGACTTTCTTACTTTTTTGTCTTCTCTATATTTACCCCTATCATCATACTCAATTCCACCTATAGTGCTATATCCATGGCTTGCGCTCATGTATTGCGTGAGGGTTGAAAAAGCTGAAGCGTGTTAAAAAGTATGAACCAATTGCTCAGCTTGTCATTGGGGTTGTGCATGATAAATACTTTGTCTTAAGAAGACAAAGCATGACAACTCTATATGATTTTGTAGGGATAGCTTTCTTTAGCGTTGATATTTTGAAAGACATGATTGTTTGTTGGGATGCATGAGTATTGATGTCTTTATGTCACACTATAGACTATTGCTTTGAATCACTTATGTCTTAATATTCATGCCATGATTAGATATATGATCAAGTTTATTCTAGGTAGCATTCCACATCAAAAATTATCTTTTTTATCATTTACCTACTCGAGTACAAGCAGGAATTAAGCTTGGGGATGCGGATATGTCTCCGTCGTATCTATAATTTTTGATTGTTTCATGCCAATATTATACAACTTTCACATTCTTTTGGCAACATTTTATATGATTTATTTGGACTAACCTATTGATCTAGTGCCCAGTGTCAGTTCCTGTTTTTTGTCTCGCAGAAAATCCATATCAAACGAAGTCCAAATGCAATAAAATTGTACGGAGCATTATTTTGCAATATATGTGATTTTTGGGAGTTGGAATCACCGCAAACGGAGGCCCACACAGCCCACAAGACACCAGGGCGCGCCCCAGGCCCCTGGCGCGTGGTGGTGGGTTGTGCCCACCTCGAACGTCGGTTGGAGCTCTACTTCGGGCACAAGGAAGCCTATATCTGGAAAAAATCGTGTTAAAATCTCAGCGCAATCGGAGTTATGGATCTCTCGGAATATAAGAAACGGTTTTCGGCCAGATCTGGGAACGCGAAACAGAAGGAAACAGAGAGGGGGATCCAATATCGGAGGGGCTCCCGCCCCTCCGCTGCCATGGAGACCATGGACCAGAGGGGGGACTCTCCTCCCTTCTAGGGGGAGGCCAAGGAAGAAGAAGGAGGAGGAGGAGGAGGAGGAGGAGGGGCCCTCTCTCCCGGTGGCACTGGAGTGTCGCCGGGGCAACGATCGTGATGGTGATCTACACCAACAATCTTGCTAACTTCAACGCCAACTTTATCCCCCTCTATGAAGTGGTGTAACACCTCTTCTCCCCGCTGTAATCTCTTATTAAACATGGTGCTCAACTCCATATATTAATTTCCAATGATCTATGGTTATCCTATGATGTTTGAGTAGATCTGTTTTTCCTATGGGTTAATCATGATCTTGGTTGGTATGATTGTATATTTTATTTATGGTGTTGTCCTATGGTGCCCTCTGTCTCACGCAAATGTGAGGGCCCCCCGCTGTAGGGTGTTGCAATACGTTCATGATTCGCTTATGGTGGGTTGCGAGAGTGAGAGAAGCTTAAACCCTAGTAGGTGGGTTGTTGCGTATGGGATAAAGAGGACTTGATACTTAATGCTTTGGTTGGGTTTCATGGCCTTAATGATATTTAGTACTCGCGGATGCTTGCTATAGTTCCAATCATAAGTGCATATGATCCCAGTAGACAAAGTATGTTAGCTCATGCCTCTCCCTCATGTAAAATTGCAAGAATGATTACCGTTACTTGTTATCGATTGCCTAGGGACAAATGACTTTCTTGTTGACACAAGCTATCCACTTTTATTTCCTTGAAATTTATACATAGTTTTATTCTCGCAAAGTACTCGCAGTTTTATCCTTGCAAAATAGTTTCAAACTTGTTTCCGATAAAGCAAACGTCAAGTGTGCGTAGAGTTGTATCGGTGGTCGATAGAACTTGAGGGAATATTTGTTCTACCTTTAGCTCCTCGTTGGGTTTGACACTCTTATTTATCGAAGAAGGCGACAAATGATCCCCTATACTTGTGGGTTATCAAGACCTTTTTCTGGCGCCGTTGCCGGGGAGCAATAGCGTGGGGTGAATATTCTCGTGTGTGCTTGTTTGCTTTATCACTAAGTAGTTTTTATTTCTTGTTCTAAGTTGTTCTCTATCTTTAGTTATGGATATGGAATACGAAACCAAAAAATTAGTGGTACTTGCTACTCATGGAGATGGGGAACCTCCTAAAACCCTTGATGCTCATTATGTGAAAAATAGTACGCACTACTTTGATAATCCTAAGAAAACCCCATTCAACTTGATAATGGGAGTAACGTTGGATCAACGTGAATACTTTAGGGATTATCGCTTGAAACAAAAAGGGAAGCTATTATGGGATCAAATTTATATGTTGCATTGGTATGCTCAGGATTTATGCTTGAGATATGATTATACTTGTTGCTCTAGGATTAATGCTCCATACCTTCCCTTTTCATGCAAATTTAATGATAATGAAACCTTGGCTTCTTATGCTAATGGTATATATGATTTTTATGATGTGGAACGAATAGAAGAATTTGTTGCTTTTAAGGGTGCTTATGAAATTGAATCTTTGTTTCAAAAGTTTGAAGATTTTGATGATTCAGTTTATAGACCTGAAAATTTTGCTATCCTTAAATTTTGCTATGATAATTATAAATACAATTCCAATATTGATGAATTTATTGAGAAAATCTCTGTTGTCCGAGAAGAGACTAATATTTTGCAAGAGTCTATGGAAGAAGAAATTGATGAAACAATGAGCTCATTGGGTGAAAAAGATGATGAGAAGAGCGAAGAACAAAAGGAGGAAGAGCGGATTAGCTACCCGTGCCCACCTTCTAATGAGAGTAACCCTCCAACTCATACATTGTTTGATGTCCCTTCGTTCTTACCGAAGGATAAATTCTATTATAATTGCTATCATCTCGTTGATTCTTTTGAAATATCCTTTTTGATGAAGTTGATGCTTGCTATGCTTGTGGGCATTATGCCAATATGAATTATGCTTATGGAGATGAAGTTGCTATAGTTCCTTATGTTAAGAATTAAATTGTTGCTATTGCACCCACACATGATAGTCCTATTATCTTTTTGAATTCTCCAAACTACACTATATCGAAGAAGTTTGCTCTTATTAAGGATTACATTGATGGGTTGCCTTTTACCGTTGCACATGATGATTTTAATGAATGTAATATGCATGTGCTTGCTCCTACATGCACGTATGGTGAACTGTTATGTGATGAAGTCGGAGCATGATTTATTTTTTGATTGTCTTCCTTATGAGTGGCGGTTGGGGACGAGCGATGCTCTTTTCGTACCAATCTACCCCCCTAGGGGCATGCATATTTGTACTTTGCTTTGATGGCTAATAATTTTTTGCAACAAGTATGTGAGTTCTTTATGACTAATGTTGAGTCCATGGTTTATACACACTCTCACCTTTCCGCCATTGCTAGCCTCTCTAGTACCACGCAACTTTCGTCGGTGCATAAACCCTCCCTACACCTTCCTCAAAACAACCACCATACCCACCTATTGTGGCATTTCCATAGCCATTCTGAGATATATTTCCATGCAACTTCCATCATCATCATATACATGACTTGGGCATTCATTGTCATATTGCTTTGCATGATCGTAAGATAGCTAGCATGATATTTTCATGGCTTGTCCATTTTTTGATATCTTTGTTACGCTAGATCATTGCACATCCTGGTACACTGCCAGAGGCATTCATATAGAGTCATATTGTTCTAGATATCGAGTTGTAATATTGAGTTGTAAGTAAATAAAAGTGTGATGATCATCATTATTAGAGCATTGCCCCAGTGAGGAAAGGATGATGGAGACTATGGTTCCCTCACAAGTTGGGATGAGACTCCAGACTTAAAAATAAAATAGAAAGAACCCAAAATAAAAAAAGAGACCAAAACAAAAAAAGAGAAAAAGAGAGAAGGGGCAATGCTACTATCCTTTACCACACTTGTGCTTCAGAGTTGCACCATGTTTTTCATATAGAGAGTCTCCTATGTTGTCACTTTCATATACTAGTGGAAAATTTTCATTATAGAACTTGGCTTGTATATTCCGATGATGGGCTTCCTCAAATGCCCGAGGTCTTCATGAGCAAGCAAGTTGGATGCACACCCACTTAGTTTTCAGTATGAGCTCTCATACACTTATAGCTCTAGTGCATCTGTTGCATGGCAATCCCTACTCACTTGCATCGATATCGATTGATGGGCATCTCCATAGCCCATTAATTTTCCTAGTTAATGTGAGACTTTCTCCTTTTTTGTCTTCTCGGCACTACCACCTTCTATTCCACCTATAGTGTTATATCCAAGGCTCATGCTCTTGTATTGCATGAAAGTTGAAAAAGCTTGAGAACATTAAAAGTATGAAACATTTGCTTGGCTTGTCATTGGGGTTGTGCATGATGAAATACTTTGTGTCAAGAAGATGGAGCATAGCCAGACTATATGATTTTGTAGGGATAACTTTCTTTTAGTGGTATTTTAAGAAGACATGATTGCTTTATTAGTATGCTTGAAGTATTATTTTCTTTATGTCAAATTATAGACTATTGCTTTTAATCACCCGTGTCTTAATATTCATGCCATGATTAGATTATATGATCAAGATTATGCTAGGTAGCATTCCACATCAAGAAATATCTTTTTTATCATTTACCTACTCGAGGGAAAGCAGGAATTTAACTTGGGGATGCTGATACGTCTCCGTCGTATCTATAATTTTTGATTGTTTCATGCAAATATTCGACAACTTTCATATACTTTTGGCAACTTCTTATATTATTTATGGGACTATCTAGTGCCCAGTGCCATTTCCTGTTTGTTGCATGTTTTTTGTTTTGCAGACTATCCATATCAAACAGAGTCCAAACGTGATAAAAACTTACGGATTTTTTTTGGAATATATGTGATTTTTGGGAAAAAGAATCAATGTGAGACGATGCCCGAGGGGTCCACAAGCCCTAGGGGTGCGCCCCCTACCCTGGGCGCACTGGGAGGCTTGTGGAAACCCCGTAAGGCGGTTGGTGCCATTATTCGGCCCCAAGAAAGATAATATCTAGATAAAAATTTTGTTAAAATTTCAGCCCAATCGGAGTTACGGTTCTCCGGGAATTTAAGAAACGGTGAAAGGCCAGAAAACATGAACGCGAAACAGAAGAGAAACAGAGAGATAGATCCAATCTCAGAGGGCTCCCGCACCTCTACCGCCATGGAGGCCATGGACCAGAGGGGAAACCCTCCTTCCATCTAGGGGGTCAGGGAAGAAGAAGGAGGAGGGGGTCTCTCTCCCCTTCTCTCTCTCTGGTGGCGCCTGAAAGCCGTTAGGGCCATCATCGTGACGACGATCTACACCAACAACTTCGCCGTCATCATCACCAACTCTCTCCCCCTCTATGCAGCGGTTTAACACCCCTTCTCCCCGTTATAATCTCTACTTAAACATGGTGCTCAATGCTATATATTATTTCCCAATGATGTATGGCTATCCTATGATGTTTGAGTAGATCTGTTTTGTCCTATGGTTGATTGATGTTCATGATTGGTTTGAGTTGTATGTTCTATTATTGGTGCTATCCTATGGTGCTCTCCGTGTCGCGCAAGCGCGAGGGGTCCCCGTTGTAGGTTGTTGCAATATGTTCATTATTCGCTTATGGTGGGTTGCTAGAGTGACAGAAGCTTAAACCCGAGTAAGGGGGTCATTGCGTATGAGAGTAAAGAGGACTTGATGCCAGATAATGTTATGGTTGGGTTTTACCTTAATGATCTTTGGTAGTTGCGGATGCTTGCTAGAGTTCCAATCATAAGTGCATATGATCCAAGTAGAGAAAGTATGTTAGCTTATGCCTCTCCCTTATATAAAATTGCAATAATGATTACAGGTCTAGTTATCGATTGCCTAGGGACAAATAACTTTCTTGTGACAAAAGCTCTCTACTAAAACTAACTTAGTTGTTTGTTTATTTAAACAACCCCTAGCTTTTATTTACGTGTCTTTATTATCTTGCAAACCTATCCCTTTACACCTACAAATTACTTCGAGTTTCATATTTGTTCTACCTTTAGTTGCTCATTGGGTTCGACACTCTTACTTATCGAGAAAGGCTACAATTGATCCCCTATACTTGTGGGTAATCATGCCACCTCTAAAATTTCAAATGAACATCTGTCTTTTGTGTGCCTCGATTGTTCATAGAGCGACAGGGGGTAGTCAGTATCTTCCATGCTAAGCGGGTTATTCTCATGATGAGTGTTTATTCACTCGTCCTTGCACGAGAGGGCGGTAACAGGGATTCCCAGTCCCGAAATCAAAAATTGCAAATAATTAAACAAAACTCCCCCGGGATTGTTGTTGGTATGGACAGTACCCGTGGGTTCGGTTAGCCGTGGACTGTGTTTGTTGGTGGAGGGGGAGTAAACCTTTACTTTCATCGCTTAGGAACCGCCACTAATGTGTTTAGCATGGAAGATATTGATAATTCTTGGTCGTGACGTAAATAGGAAGGGTGCATTTCCCAAAATTTCATTTATCTCTGTTTTTAAAAACCTTGAGCTCTGTCACCTCTGCAAATCCTTACTTCCCTTTGTGAAGGGACTATTATTTACTTTTATGTTGAGTCATCACCTTCTCAAATAAGAGCCAGATCTAAGAGCACAATTGTCATCCTCATGCATTGTGTATAGTTAATGTTGGATGCATCATGACTGGATCTTTTCTACCATGAATTACAATGGTTAGTCACTGCTTGAACTTTGGAGGTGCTCTCCATTTATGTTTTGCGGTCTCAGAAAGGGCTAGCGAGATACCACTGTTGTCATATTATATCATGATTGTTTTGACAAAGTGTTGGCATTTGAGATATCTTATTATTGCTTGCTAGTTGATTATGCCATTGATATGAGTTAATATGATTTTTAAGAGTTATTGCCAATCTTTGCTGAAAACCTGGGTGCTACTTAAGCTTATTTGTGTAAACAAGAACAGAAGAGTTCGTAATTTTTTTCTTTTTACTTTGAGTTTGTCAAGTGAATTGCTTGAGGACAAGCAAATATTTAAGCTTGGGGGAGTTGATACATCTCCGTCGTATCTACTTTTCCTAACGCTTTTACTCTTGTTTTGGACTCTAATTTGCATGATTTGAATGAAACTAACCCGACTAATGTTGTTTTCAGCAGAACTACCATTGTGTTGTTTTTGTGCAGAAATAAAAGTTCTCAGAATGGAACATAACTTTTTGGAGCCAAGAACCATCGGAGGGGGGGGGGGCTGGCTGGGCACAAGATACCAGGGCGCCCCTCCCCCCTCTAGCGCGCCCTGGTGGGTTATGCCCACCTCGTGGCCCCGCGGACCCTAATTCCAACGCTATAAAATCCTATTTTCAGAGAAAATACGAGAGGAAGTTTCATCGCGTTTTATGATACGGAGCCGCCGCCTCGTGTTCTTCATCGGGAGGCCAGATCTGGAGTCCGTTCGGGGCTCCGGAGAGGGGGATCTTTGATCTTTGTCATCACCAACCCTCCTTAATCACCAATTCCATGATGCTCACTACCGGGAGTGAGTAATTTCTTCGTAGGCTCGCTGGTTGTTGAGGAGTTGGATGAGATTCATCATGTAATCGACTTATTTTTGCTAGGTCTTGATCCCTAGTATCCACTATGTTCTGAGATTGATGTTGTTATGACTTTGCCATGCTTAATGCTTGTCACTTAGGGCCCGGGTGCCATGATTTCAGATCTGAACCGTTTATGTTTTCACCATTGTATCTATGTTCTAGATCCAATTTTACAAATCATATTCACCTATTACGTGTTATGATCCATAAACCCTAGTGTGACAGTAATTAGGATACTTTTTGGTGATGACCGTAATTTGAGGTCTTCATGTATTCACTGTGTTAATGCTTTATTCTGGTTCTCTATTAAAAGGAGTCCTTAATATCCCTTAGTTTCCTTATGGACCCCGCTGCTACAGGAGGGTAGGACAAAAGATGCCACACAAGTTCTTTCCATAAGCACGTATGACTATTTACGAAATACATGACTACATTATATTTATGAACTGGAGCTAGTTTTGTATCGCCCTAAGTGATGACTGTTATATGATGAATATCATCCAACGAATCTGCCGATCCAATGCCTACGAATTTTCCACATATTGTTCTTGCTAAATTACTACTACTGCTATTATTGTTACACTTGCTACAAAATCAATGCTATCACTGTTACCGTTACTATTGTTGTTACCACTGGTATCAAAACTATCATATTACTGTGCTACTGATCACTTTGCTGCAGATATTTAATCTCCAGGTGTGGTTGAATTGACAACTCAACTACTAATACTTACAAGTATTCTTTGGCTCCCATTGTGTCGAATCTATAAATTTGGGTTGAATACTCTTGAGGGAGTCCTGGATTAGGGGGTCTCCGGACAGCCGGATTATATCCTTTGGCCGGACTGTTGGAATATGAAGATACAAGATTGAAGACTTCGTCTCGTGTCCGGATGGGACTCTACTTGGCGTGGAAGGCAAGCTAGGCAATACGGATATGGATATCTCCTCCTTTGTAACCGACCTTGTGTAACCCTAACCCTCTCCGGTGTCTATATAAACCGAAGTGTTTTAGTCCGCGGGACAACATCAACTACAACATACAATCATACCATAGGCTAGCTTCTAGGGTTTAGCCTCTCTGATCTCGTGGTAGATCTACTCTTGTACTACCCATATCATCAATATTAATCAAGCAGGACGTAGGGTTTTACCTCCATCAAGAGGGCCCGAACCTGGGTAAAACATCGTGTCCCCTGCCTCCTGTTACCATCCGCCTTAGACGCACAGTTCGGGACCCCCTACCCGAGATCCACCGGTTTTGACACCGACATTAGTGCTTTCATTGAGAGTTCCTCTGTGTCGTCGCCGTTAGGCTTGATGGCTCCTACTATCATCGATGGCGATGCAGTCCAGGGTGAGACTTTTCTCCCCGGACAGATCTTCGTATTCGGTGGCTTTGCACTGCGGGCCAATTCGCTTGGCCATCTGGAGCAGATTGAAAGTTACGCCCCTAGCCACCAGGTCAGGTTTGGAAGCTTAAACTACACGGCCGATATCTGTGGAGACTTGATCCTCGACGGATTCGAGCCTCTGCCTTGTGCGTCACGCGGTCATGATGAGTACGATTTAGCTCTACCATCGGATAGTGTTCAAGAGATCGCACAGGCAGCCGCTCCGACCCTCAATTCGGAGCCAAGTGCGCCTTCCACGGACGGGTGGATGGACCCCGCCACGGAAGCCTTACGCTTAGCGGCGATCGAGCCGAACATCGACCTTACCTTGCATGAGAGCCGTGTTGTTAAACTACCGGATCCTTCTCCGGCCACGGACTCCGAACTGCCTGCGCCCGTTCCTATCGAATATGATTGGGCGCCGATCATGGAGTTTACCTCCGCAGACATTTTTCAGCACTCGCCCTTTGGCGACATACTGAACTCATTAAGGTCTCTCTCCTTGTCAGGAGGATCCTGGCCAAACTATGTCCGGCAGGACTGGGATGCGGATGACGAAGAAATTCGCGGCCCACCCACCACCCACTTAGTAGCCACTGTCGATGACTTAACCGACATGCTCGACTTCGACTCCGAAGACATCGATGGTATGGATGACGATGCGTGAGACACAGAGGAACCACTGCCCACAGGGCACTGGACGCCCACTTCACCACATGACGTATACATGGTGAACACACCAAAAGAAAATGACGACGAGGAACGGAAGGACGCAACGAAGGGTTGTCCCCTCGAGAAGCAGTCAAAGGGGCGGCGTAAACGCCGCTCCAAATCCCACCTCGACAGAAACAATGATCATACAGACCCAGCGTTAGAGCAGGGGGAACCATCGCCAGACCACGGCAACATGAAGGATCAAGCCGAACAACCTGACTCTGTCAAAGATAATAGTCCGGACGACTTCACACCGGACAGACACCTGGAGCAACAGAATGCCCGTCAAAGGCTTGTTGCCACCGCGAGGAGTCTAAAAAAAGCAGAAGCAAAGACTCAAGGCTGCACAAGACACGCTCGGAATCAGATGGAGCAAAGTACTCAACGCAGCAGCGAAGTACGGCGGTAATCGCCCCACCAAGAGCTACCCGAAGCGGAAGTTGCTACCCGAATTCAATGAGGAGGCCTTAGATCCCCCGCAACCCAAAATTAAAACGGCCACCTGGCCGGATAGACGACCTCACGGCCAACATAGAGCGGCAAGTAATACCGCACATAAGCCAATACGCGATCCACGCGAGGGCTTGCATCAAAAGGATGGTGCAACCAGATCCATCTATGGACCACGCAGGCGCGCTCCAGCATATGATGCAACACAACAAACATCCGAACACTACGGTACACCCAGATACAGGGGTGCCGCACACCCCCTATGTTTCACCAACGAGGTACTGGACCATGAATTTCCAGAGGGATTCAAACCCGTAAACATAGAGGCATACGACGGAACAACAGACCCTGGGGTCTGGATTGTGGACTATATCCTCCATATCCATATGGCTCGAGGAGATGATCTCCACACCATTAAGTATTTACCCCTCAAACTCAAAGGGCCAGCTCGGCACTGGCTTAAAAGCCTCCCCGAAAGCTCCAATGGAAGCTGGGAAGAGCTCGAAGACGCTTTTCGGGCAAATTTTCAAGGGACTTATGTCCGACCTCCGGACGCGGACGATTTGAGTCATATAACTCAACAGCCCGGAGAGTTAGCCCGAAAGCTTTGGAACAGGTTCCTTACTAAAAAGAACCAAATAGTCGACTGTCCGGACGCCGAAGCCTTGGCAGCTTTTAAGCATAGCGTCCGTGACGTATGGCTTGCCAGACACCTCGGCCAAGAAAAGCCGAGAACAATGGAAGCATTAACAAGCCTCATGACCCGCTTTTGTGCGGGTGAGGATAGCTGGCTAGCCAGATGCAGCACCAGCGACCCCACTACATCCGAAGTTAGAGATGGAAACGGGAAATCACGGCGCAACAACAATAATAAATGCCGGAATAAAGAAGACATCACGAAGAGCACGGCAGTAAACGCCAGATTCAAAAGCTCTCGGCCAAGTCAGCAAAAGCCGCCCTCTAAAGGCGCCAGAGACGAACTGTCCAGCCTAAACAAAATTCTGGACCAAGTATGTCAGATCCATAGTACCCCGGGTAAACCTGCTAATCATACCCACAGAGAATGTTGGGTCTTCAAGCAGTCCGGCAAGCTCAACGCCGTACACAAGGGGGAAGATACACCAAGCGAAGACGAGGATGAGCCTCTCAAGCAAGACACTGGGGAACAAGAAAATTTCCACCAGAAGTCAAAACAGTAAACGTGTTACACATGATAAAGGGGAGAAACAAAGCGACACTCCCAGATAAATATGCCCAAAGGCCTATCACCGCGGAGTCCTGCCACTGGTCGTTTCAACCGATCACTTTTGATCATCGGGATTACTCAGCAAGTATCCGGCGTGCAGGATGGGCTGCCCTGGTATTAGACCCAATAATTGACGGATACCACTTTACACGAGTCCTGATGGACGATGGCAGCAGTTTAAACCTGATATACCAGGATACAATCCGCAAAATGGGGATAGACCCAACAAAAATTTGCCTAAGCAATACTACCCTTAAAGGAGTAACGCCAGGCCCAGGGGCTCATTGCACGGGCTCCCTGCTACTAGAGGTTATATCCGGTTTCCCCGATAACTTCCGTAGCAAACTTTTCACATTCCACATTGCTCCGTTCCAAAGTGGCTATCAAGCACTACTTGGACGTGAAGCTTTCCTCGCTTTAATGCAATACCGCACTACGCTTCCCTTACGCTTAAGATGCCCGGTCCACGTGGCATCATTACAGCAAATGGAAATATCAAGCGATCCCTGCGCGCCAAAGAGAGTGCGACTGCCTTGGCAGCTGCACACTAAAAAGGGCCTCACCAGCTAAAGCATTTGATAGGTTGTCAAGACCACGGACACGGCTAGACGAGTCCGGCGCAGCCATATGTAACTCACACAGGTTTGATAAAGCCACACCCCTGTTACAAATACAAGGGGCTCAAAGCGCGTAGACAAGTGGAAATTTTTACTCATCTTGAATTATACATGGTTTCTTCAAACCTACCTTTTTGCACGACAACTTTTCACCTAAGTTTCTCTCTTTTACAGATGACCATCGTGCTACACCCGTCCAGGATACGACACAACGGAGACACACGCGCAGACGTGCAGCAAGGACCCACCCCAAGGATTCTTTTTAGATTAAGACCCTGCGTCAACCTTTTTTACTGTCTCTTGTTGATCCACATCCCTCGGATTCTCAGTACAATTGAGAAGGATGCTGGCGTCTTGGCATGTGGCCACGTCAGAATAATGCATGTACCTGGACACCAGGGGCTTCTTACAAAGGGCACTATTTAGGCCCGGTTTATACCATAAAGACCGAATACCTTAGGGAGTGTTCGGCGTCGCGAGTTTGGCCTTATATCCATCAGCTCCAAATCATGTCTTTGGTCAAATGTTGGGTTTTCCCGGCTCCTATGTTTTGGTACCTTACGTTCCGCTCTATCGGCTAAGGTAGCACTAGGAGAACTACTGTGATTGTGCCCCTGGTCATCCGGACGAGCACCTCAGTAGAGAAAGCCGAAAACTGACTGTCATGATATAGCGTGAGACTGGTCAACCACTCGATGTCCTATCGGAATGTTAGAATTCCTCTGCCTTAATGAAGGGCCGTTTCCTGGCCAGGCATGTACGCACCCCGAATTCGGGAGAGTGCGGAGCCAACAGGGGCTATATAGTAGCCCCACCGTCAAACTCCTATGGCTAAGTGAAAGTGTTAAAGCATTATAGTCTGGTTGCCTCGTTCGCTGCGCTATCACCTCCTTAATAGGACCAAGACGTTGGGTTAAGTGTGAACATGCGTCTTCTGCGAACACCTCCGCATTATATGCGTGGGGGCTGAAGCTGACGAGTACAATATTTCAGGTTATACACATGTATACATAAACGGCCGCACATGAGGCATCATATTACTTTCAGGAAAAAGTATAAACACAGCCTTAATAAATTTCATAAAAAACATTGTGTTTACAATGGGAATACATGTCACTCAAACATAATATTCTTCGAGCACTGGACCTCTATCAAACGAGCACCCTCGAGAACCTCTTCGAAATAGTGCTCGGCAACCACTCGGCCTATGGCCGAACCCTGCTCCGCAACAGTGGTAGCATCCATCTCCGCCCAGTATGCTTTAACACGGGCAAGGGCCATCTGTGAGCCTTCTATGCACGCCGATCTCTTCATCGCATTGATGCGCGGCACCGCACCAAGGAACTGCTGCACTAAGCTGAGATAGCTGTTTGGTTTCGACTTTTCCGGCCACAGCTGATCCACAACAGACCTCATGGCGAGTCCGGACAACCTATTCAGTTCGGCCCATTCGGCTAGCTGATCAGTCAATGGAAGCGGACGCTCTGGAACATTGAATTGCGACCAGAACAGCTTGTCCACTTCACGATCTGTTTAACCTTGGAAGTATTTGGCTGCATCGGCAGCGCTCGCCGCCAAGTCCATATATGCGTCTGCCGAACTCCACAGCCGATCCAAAGGGGCATACCGTGGATCTCCGAACTTTCTCCATAGCATGAACGGCTTCCCAGCCGTAATATCCCCGGCTTCATGCAACTCCTCCTTCGCTCTCATAGCAGAGCGGGTGTCTTTGTTCGCCATCGTGGCCTTTTCAAGGTCCGCTGCCTTGAATTTGTTCTCTTTTTCAAAGACCTGGCAACGGTCGGCAGTGTCTTTTAATTCTACGGCCATCTTTGCCATCTGCTCTTTGCTCTCGCAATGCGCGGCCTTCTCAGCTTTCAACTCTTCGGCCGCCTTCAAAGCAGCCGCATTACTAATCCTTGCTTGTTCTTTGGCTCGGGCAAGTTCTGCCCACAAGGTTTCCACGGTGGCAGCTCCATCTGCAGTCACAACATATTAAAGATACTGGCATCATGCTGCTCTTACTATGTGGCATTCACCAGAAATTAACACTTACCCTGTGCCTCGTCAAGCCTCTTGTTAACAATCTCGATGTCGGCATTCGCCGCATCCAGTTACCGCTTTAGTTCGGCAAACTCATGAGTCCGGCTAGCCACCGGAGCTCCCACTACCTGCACATTAAAGCGGTACGGTTATTGCCTAGGACTACGATCCTCTATTTGCCGCCGTTCTCGGCGACAACCAGAGTCTCAGGGGCTACTATCTACATAGGCACACCTAAAAATGTGCGGTACCATCACAAATGTACATCATTTTACATACCTCAAAGCCCGTCAGTAGACTCATAAAGGCATCATGCAACCCGCTTTCGGCGGATGAGATCCTTTCCATCACCGTACCCATCAATGTACGGTGTTCTTCTGAGATGGCCGCTCGCTCCAACAGCTCTCTCAGTACGTCCGACCGCGTACCAGATGGTGTCGGACTCTTCTGTTTGCTCTCTTCGAGAGCCGGACACTGGGGACTTCGGGTGACTATAGGATTATCTTCTGGCCTCACCGGATCCGGAGAGGCCCTCTGTGACAACACTTCAAGGTTGCCCGCTTCTTGAGCGAAGGAGTCCGGGGGAGGCTTTCGCTCTCCATCATCTCCGAAAGAAGATCCCCCGAAGATGAGCTCTGCTGAGAAGGGCTAAGATCCGAACTGCAATAAATACTTCGGTTATTTTCCTCAGAGGCAAGGTAGTATATCTCCACTATTAAAGTACTTTCTGATTACTTACAGCTCGTTGGAGGGCTGATCCCCGCGCGGACTTTGTGCGGCAAGAGCACCCTCCAAGGCAGGACCCTCTGGCGGAGATTTCTTCTCCTGCTTGGAAACCTTGGTTTCCGGATCTTCAGAGGTAGTCCTCTTCCTTCCCCAGGGTGAGAGAATGTCCGATTCCTCCCCTCGGTTATCCTCCCTCATGGAGGCGCTCGTTCCCTTGGTTGGAATGGGTAGCGATGGAGGTCCTCTTTCACCCTCATTATTCCCCCCTTTGTCTTCCTTTGAGGGCTCCGGGCAAGGTGCTAGCTCGAGCATTTTTTCCAGTACCAGATTTTCCAAACCCTCAGGAAGGGGGGCCGAACACCGAATCATCTTCGCCTTTGTTATCCAGTCCTGGTGAAAGAGCGATTCCTCAGAATGACGTCGTGGTAAACAAAAGACGGTGTGTTCGGCTAAAGGATTACTTACTTGGTCGGCGGTACGGTTGCTGCTCAGGCCCACGTCCTCTGTGGTATCCGGACACTCTATTTGGGGTCCGAAGAATGATTTGTACATCTCCTCGTGCGTCAAGCCGAGGAAATTCTGAATAGTACGCGGCCCTTCTGGGTTGAACTCCCACATGCAGAGGGGCCGGCGTTTGCAAAGCTGGACTCGACGAACCAGCATGACTTGCGCCACCATAATCAAACTGAAATATCCTTCGAAGAGATTTTGGATGCAGCTTTGCAGTACAGGCACGTCCTTGGCAGGACCCCAGCTCAACCCTCTGCTAATCCATGACATCAGTTGTGGTGGAGGGCCTGAGCAGAAAGTAGGGGCAGCCATCCACTTGGCACTTCTGGGAGCTGTGATATAAAACCACCCCTGTTGCCATAATCTGGACACCTCTGGAAAGGAACCTTTGGGCCACGGAGCTCCTGCTATTTTGCTTATTAATGCGCCTCCGCACGCTGCATACTGCCCCTCGACCATCTTCGGCTTCACGTCAAAGGTCTTGAGCCACAGGCTGAAGTGGGGGGTAATGCGGAGGAAGGCCTCACACACGACAATGAATGTCGAGATGTGGAGAAAGGAGTCCGGGGCTAGATCGTGGAAATCTAGTCCGTAATAAAACATCAACCCCCTAACGAAGGGATCCAGAGTGAGGCCTAGTCCTCGGAGAAAGTGGGAGATGAACACGACGTCTTCATTGGGTTCAGGAGTAGGGACGACCTGCCCTCGGGCAGGCAGCCGATGCGAAACCTCGGTGGTCAGGTATCTGGCCTCCCTCAACTTCTTGATGACTTCTTCCGTAACGGAGGAGGGCATCCACCGGCCTTGAAGGCTAGATCCGGACATGATTGAAGATCCAGAGCACCTGACTTGGGCTTTGGGTGTTAGAACTCGAGGCGGGGGAAGGATTCGATTGAGCACAGGAGGGAAAAAAGTTAAATCCTTGTCCCTTTATAAAGAGGGTGAATATCAAGCGTCCTCTCCGTAGCCGTTTGGGACTTGCCTATGATCTAGGAGTCCTAGACACGGTTGGGTTACCCACGCCTGTATTGATGAGAATCCCATAATAAGGGGACATGATCTTTGCTTTGACAAGACGTGTCGAAAAACTGCCTCGCGTTATGTGCGGGGCTATTAAAGGAAACGGTTCGAATAATCACTGGGCCATGGCATAATGTCATGTTGCCAAAACAAGTCAGCAAATTAGATTTGTGAAAATATTATTCTCTCTGCGGTGGTATGTGGAACTTATTTTGCAGGGTCAGACACTATCCTTGTATTCAAATTCTTCTGTGATGTATTCGGAGAAGGAATCCGCCTTGCAATGCCGAAGAAAATACTGCGCGCCGGACTCATCGTCATTGAAGCCTGGTTCAGGGGCTACTGAGGGAGTCCTGGATTAGGGGGTCCCCGGACAGCCGGATTATATCCTTTGGCCGGACTGTTGGACTATGAAGATACAAGATTGAAGACTTCGTCTCGTGTCCGGATGGGACTCTACTTGGCGTGGAATGCAAGCTAGGCAATACGGATATGGATATCTCCTCCTTTGTAACCGACCTTGTGTAACCCTAACCCTCTCCGGTGTCTATATAAACCGGAGGGTTTTAGTTCGTAGGACAACATCAACTACAACATACAATCATACCATAGGCTAGCTTCTAGGGTTTAGCCTCTCTGATCTCGTGGTAGATCTACTCTTGTACTACCCATATCATCAATATTAATCAAGCAGGACATAGGGTTTTACCTCCATCAAGAGGGCCCAAACCTGGGTAAAACATCGTGTCCCCTGCCTCCTGTTACCATCCGCCTTAGACGCACAGTTCGGGACCCCCTACCCGAGATCCGCCGGTTTTGACACCGACAACTCTACTCTTGAAAACTTTTACGATCCCCTATACTTGTGGGTTATCAAACGATGAGCGCCACGTCAAATTCGATGAGCTCGGTGCGGTAGTTGTCGCAGGTGCCGAATGTGACGGGCAAGCACACTTGCCCCAGGGGTAAGGCACGACCATCGGTCACTCCATAGAAAAGGGCTGGTTAGCATCAGCTGGTTGCAGGGCACCTGCAGTGCCTCAAAGGTGTCAATGGAGATCACGTTGGGGCCGAAACCCCTGTCGATAAGGTCTTGGTGACCGCAACATTGTTGATGGTGGAGTGCATAGAATGGGGAGCGCGCCGGTAGTAGCCGCGGACCTGGGGTGGTCCCTGGAATCGAAGGTGATGGCACACTGAGACCACCTGAGGGGCCGTGAGGCCTCCGGCCCTGGCAGGCTGGCATTCGCCCCATGGAAAAACTGCTTGGAGTGGTGGCTAGATGCGGGGGCCTGAGCTTTGCTGAGGATGCACGCGGCTGCGCGGGGCCCTTGGAAGCCCCCGGCACTCACATCAAGTGGCGCAAAACGTCCGACAAACCAGTCATGGAGGTCTCCCCAAGAAGAGACTGAAGCCCCAGGGAGGCCGAAGAGCCAAGAGCGCGAAACGCTGGTGAGGGCCATGGGGAAGCATGACATGGCCTTGTCGTCGCCGCATACCGCTAGAATGCTCTTAGTGTAGAGTTGGAGGAATTCTGCGGGACCGGGAATGTCGTCGTAGCACAAGGGTAACTCCGGCCTGAACTTCATCGGCCAAGCCAACCGGTGCAACTTGTTGGTGAAAGCTCGGCAATCCATGGTGCTCAGGGAAGCGCCTCTTGCACGGGGAGCGCTGCGCCGACTGTCGCTGTCCGATGGTGCGGTCGCCTGCTCGCCTGGTGGAAGGGTGCCCGGAGGAGTCCTGCTTCTCGCGAGCAGCTGATGCCTACTACGCAACCTTCTTGTAGACTCGTGTTGGGCCTCCAAGCGCAGAGTTTTGTAGAACAGTAGCAAATTTCCCTCAAGTGGATGACCTAAGGTTTATCAATCTGTGGGAGGTGTAGGATGAAGGTGGTCTCTCTCAAACAACCCTGCAACCAAATAACAAAGAGTCTCTTGTCTCCCCAACACACCCAATACAATGGTAAATTGTATAGGTGCACTAGTTTGGCAAAGAGATGGTGATACAAGTGTAGTATGGATGGTAAATATAGGTTTTTGTAATATGAAAAATACAAAAACAACAAGGTAGCAAGTAACAAAAGTGAGCAAAATGGGTATTGCAATGCTGGGAAACAAGGCCTAGGGTTCATACTTTCACTAGTGCAAAGTCTCTCAACAATGATAACATAATTGAATCATATAACAACCCTCAATGTGCAACAAAGAATCAGTCCAATGTTTCTATGGGAGAATGTAGGACAAAAATGTGCATCAACCCCTATGCATAGATTACCCCAATGTCACCTCAGGAATCCGCGAGTTGAGTGCCAAAACATACAAAAACTAAATCAATAGAACATCCCATTGTCACCACAGATATCCCATCACAAGACATACATCAAGTGTTCTCAAATTAAATACTCAATCCAACATAAGAAAACCTTGAAGAGCAAGACCCAATTCATCACAAGAAGGTAGAGTGGGAGAAACACCATATGATCCAACTATAGTAACTAAGCTCGCGGTACATCAAGATCATGCCAAATCAAGAACATGATAGAGAGAGAGAGAGATCAAACACATAGCTACTGGTACATACCCTCAGCCCCGAGGGTGAACTACTCCATCCTCGTCATGGAGACCGCCGAGATCAGGGACGTAGCTGCCTTGTAGGCATTAGGGTCAATTGATCCCAATAAAATTACTAAATCCTTCATTAATTTACTACTAAACACTATCTATTTAATATAGATGACCTCGGTGCCATAGACATGACCCATGCAACCTTTTTCTCTAGCTTCATCCCTGGCCGGGATGATGAAGATGGCCACCGGTGATGGTTTCCCCCTCTGGAGGGTGCCAAAACGGGCTCCTGATTGGTTTTTCGTGGCTACAGAGGCTTTCGGCGGCGGAACTCCCGATCTAGGTTTCTTTCTGGGGTTTTTTGGGATTTATAGGAACTTTTGGCGTCGGTCTCACGTCAGGGGGGTTCCCGAGGGACCCACAAGCCAGGGGGCATGCCCTCCACCCTTGTGGTTGCCTCAGGACTCTTCTGGTCCATCTCCGATGCTCCGTGGGCTTCTTCTGGTCCATCAAAAATCATAGTAAATTTTCAGCTCGTTTGGACTCCGTTTGATATTCCTTTTCTGCAAAACTCAAAAACAAGGAAAAAACAGAAACTGGCACTGGGCTCTAGGTTAATAGGTTAGTCCCAAAAATAATATAAAATAGCATATTAATGCATATAAAACATCCAAAACAGATATAATAGCATGGAACAATAAAAAATTATAGATACTTTTTTTGACAGAAAGACTGTAGGGGAACCCCCTACAGTATAATTGGTGCAAAAAACCCAACTTGCAAGTACCATGCCTTGAACCTGGGTGGGTGGGAAGGCATCAGCCCCTTCCCACCACTAGGCCATGCCTTAGTCTGCAAATTATAGATACGTTGGAGACGTATCAAGCATCCCCAAGCTTAATTCCTGCTCGTCCTCCAGTAGGTAAATGATAAAAATAGAATTTTTGATGTGGAATGCCACCTAACATATTTATCCATGTAATCTTCTCTATTGTGGCAAGAATATTCAGATCCATAAGATTCAAAACAAGAGTTTAATATTGACATAAAAACAATAATACTTCAAGCATACTAATAAAGCAATCATGTCTTCTCAAAATAACATGGCCAAAGAAAGTTATCCCTACAAAATCATATAGTCTCGCTATGCTCCATCTTCATCACACAAAGTATTAAATCATGCACAACCCCGATGACAAGCCAAGCAATTGTTTCATACTTTTGATGTTCTCAAACTTATTGAACTTTCACGCGATACATGAGCGTGAGCCATGGATAGATCACTATAGGTGGAATAGAATATGGTGGTTGTGGGGAAGACAAAAAGAAAGAGATAGTCTCACATCAACTAGGCGTATCAACGGGCTATGGAGATGCCCATCAATAGATATCAATGTGAGTGAGTAGGGATTGCAATGCAATACATGCACTAGAGCTATAAGTTTATGAAAGCTCAAAAATAAACTAAGTGGGTGTGCATCCAACTCGCTTGCTCATGAAGACCTAGGGCAATTTGAGGAAGCCCATCATTGGAATATACAAGCCAAGTTCCATAATGAAAATTTCCCACTAGTATATTGATACGTCTCCAATGTATCTATAATTTATGAAGTATTCATGCCATGTTTATAATAATTTTAGATGGTTTTGGTGTGATTTGCATGGAACTAACCCTGACTGACGCTGTTTTCAGCAGAACTACCGTGGTGTTGTTTTTTGTACAGAAATGAAAGTTCTCCAAATGAGTTGAAACTTTTTGATAATTTCTTTTGGAACAAAAAAGATCCCCGAAGCTTCGTGGGAGGGCCAGAAGAACCACAAGGAGGGCACAACCCACCAGGGTGCACCTGAGGGGCCCGAGGTGTCCCGGTGGGTTGTGCTCACCTCGAGGCCCATCTTAGTGTGAAACCAATGCCAAAAAATCCTATAAATAGAGAAACCATCAGAAATTACCCTAGATCAGAAGTTTCGCCGCTGCAAGCCTTTGTAGCCATGAAAAACCAATCGAGACCCCATTCCGTCACTCTGCCGGAGGGGGAAATCATCACCAGTAGCCATCTTCATCATCCCGGCGGCCACCATGATGAGGAGGGAGTAGTCCACCCTCGGGGCTATGGGTTTGTACCAGTAGCTATGTGTTTAATCTCTCTCTCATGTTCTTCAGATGTCACGATCTTGATGTATCACGGGCTTTATTAATATAGTTGGATCATATGGTGTTTTCCCCTCTATATCTTGTTGTGAATTGAGTTTCCCTTTGAGATTTCGCTCTTATCGGATTGAATACTTTTATGGATTTGAGAACACATGATGTATGTCTTGTTGTGAATACCCGTGGTGACAATGGGGTATTATATTGATTCACTTGATATATGTTTTGGCACTCAGCTCACGAATTCCCGAGGTGACATTGGGGGTAATCTATGCATAGGGGTTGATGCACGTTTTCGTCCTTGTTTCTCTGATAGAAATCTTGAGGCACTCTTTGAGGTTGTTTGTGTTGGATGGAGTAATATGAATCTAAAATTGTTTGATGCATATCGTATAATTAACTCATGGATACTTGTGGTGACATTGGAGTATCTAGGTGACATTAGAGTTGGTTGGTAGGTATCATATGGTGTTATTTTAGTATGAACTCTTGGATAGATCGAACGGAAATAATAACTTTGCGTTATTTTAGTATGAACTCTTGGATAGATCGAACAGAAAGAATAACTTTAAGGTTGTCTCGTACCCTACAAACAATTTCTTCTTATGTTCTCCGCTCGATAATAACTTTGGAGTGATTCTTCATCAAGCGTTGAGGGATACTTATATGGTCCAATTAGATTAGCATTGTTGAGGGATTGCACTAGTGAAAGTAGGGAGCCTAGGCATTGTTTTCAAGCATTGCAATACCATTTGTGGTCACTTTTGTTACTTTCTACCTTGCTGTTTTTATTGTTCCTACTACAAAAATCAATATCTACTATCATTACTACGCTTGTATCACCATCTCTTCGCCGAACTAGTGCACCTATACAATTTACCATTGTATTTGGTGTGTTGGGGACACAAGAAACTTTTTATTATTTGGTTGCATGGTTGTTTGAGAGAGACAATTTTCATCCTACGCCTCCCATGGACTGATAAACCTTAGGTAATCCACTTGAGGGAAAATTGCTACTGTCCTACAAAACTCTGCGCTTGGACGCCCAACACAAGTCTACAAGAACAAGTTGTGTAGTAGACATCATATATGGAAGTGAAAAAATAGGAGACTCTCTATCTTAAAAGCCAAATATTTCCCTAGTGGAAGCCCTATGTTTGCGAATGCGACCGGGGCCTCCCAGTTTTGGGCTGACCTCTTCAAGGTTAGGGAGTTGTTATGTTCTCATGTCAAGTTTGTGGTCAACGACTGTGCCTCGACCCGTTTCTGGTTGGATTGGTGGATTGGGGATGCCCCTCGGCTCTTCCTTCCCAGTTTTGTTCTCGTATTGCCCCAACCCCGAGATTTCAATCTCTGAGCTCTTGCACAACGGTTGGGACCTGGGATTTCGGAGGTCCCTTTCTCCTGAAGAGTTGGGTGACTGGCATCATCTTGCTACTTTGTTCCCTGCGCTCTCGGAGGAGGCTGGTTCTGTATCGTGGCCCCATACCGCACCTGGGAAGTTTTTGGTCAAGTCTCTTTATAACCGTGTTATTACTGGTCCCTCTAC
Organism: Triticum urartu; assembly: GCF_056163025.1. NCBI lineage: Eukaryota > Viridiplantae > Streptophyta > Magnoliopsida > Poales > Poaceae > Triticum > Triticum urartu. The sequence continues at coordinate 301,273,427 of NC_141877.1, forward strand.
CTCGAGGTTCAAGCATATATGGGTGGCTAGGGTTCCCCCTAAGATCAAAATTTTCCTTTGGTGGGCCTTTAGGGGCCGGCTACCCTCGGCTGACCAGATTCATAAAAGGAATGGGCCAGGCTCCACTCATTGTGCTTTGTGCTCTCCTCTCGAAGACACTAACCACATTTTCTTTAAGTGTGATTTAGCCATGTTGTTTTGGGGTTGTGTCCGCTCTTGGTATTCTGCTTCTTGGACCCCTGGCTCATTTGCTGATGTTCGAACTACGACGACCGGCCTGAATGGTTGGGCTAGGAGGCTATTTTGGACTGGGATGGGTGCCCTCTGCTGGGCCCTATGGACTACTCGGAACAAGTTTACTATCGAGGGTGTTTTCCCTAACAAGCCTGCTGATGTTCTGTTTAAAATGTCTATACTCTTGCAGCATTCGAAATTACTGACTAAAGCGGCGGATCGTGACGGCCTGGATAGGACAGGCAAAAAAACGTGTAGCAATTTTTCATGGGAAGAACACCGGCATGAATTTGGGAAGGGGCTGGACAGGACGAGCTGACGGGTTGACATCACGTAATTGCAGAGAACAAAAACAAACATTGAAAGAAAAGCAGGAAATAGTACTGGAACCAAAGAGCGGAAGACGACAAGAACGAAGGAAGTGTAAGAGGAATAAAGAGGGATTGGTGAAATTGTTGTGTATATATATGAGTACCCAAATTTTTTGGAGTACAAGACAAGCTAGAATAATTCCTATTCTCTCATATGTTTCTTAACTAATGTCGATACTCAACGTCCCTCACACTCACAACGGTAGCGATGCAGACGGTTAGACTGGAGAAGAATTTGAATGTAAGACGGGGGACACCCCCCCCCCCCTCGGTCGTAACGGTTGAGGCATCGCGGAAGTTGTGGCTGGAGTGAAAACCAACAAAATTGCTCAAGCAGGAAGAAAAAATAAACAATGTAGCGAACTTGTATATGCATAGGTACAAGGCGTGTAAAGCGCCCGGGTGGTTTTCTTTCTTTGAAGAGGAGAAACAAAGGTGACCTCGCGTGCGCTGCTAGGAGCGCTTCATCCGCCGCCGTCCTCCAGCGGCTCTCCTCTGCTGACTACCTTGGTCGTCGGTGGTGAGGGGGATCGTCGGATTCACACGTGTGGATAGTTTTAGGCCAACATCGATTAGTTTTTAGGTTGTTCATCGTCTTGCCTACGGCGGCGGCGATGACGGCGCTGAATAAAATTTCTTTAATCCTACTCCGACAAGGCAATCGGTTCTATGGCTGGGGATGTATTTGGAATCCAGTATGTTCAAGTAAGGATGGTGCGGCAGCGACGACATCCTTGTGGTGGACCTGTGTCCTTGGGCTCCGCAGTTGCGACGACGTTTGTTCCAGCGCCGACGCGGAGCTTGGGAGGTAGTGCAGGAGCGGATGCATATTGTGGTCTGCATTGGTGGCATCTGCAAGATGATGAATCATGTGCTGGGTTCGTCGTACGTGGATGGCAGGTATGGTTCCATCCTCCGACATCTTCGTCATGTGGGGGTGCCAAATCTGGAGTTCGATGGCATGTCCGGGGTGTTGCCCCGGTCTGATTCGTTCAACGGTAATGGTTTCGCCTTTGGCGAGCCACTTTGGAGATCCGCAAAGCTGCATATGAGCGATGGAGCCGCGTCGAGTTTGTGTGTGGTGGTGAACTGCCATTTCTTTCTTTGGTGGTTGTTGTGGTGGTGACAGAGGCAGGTGACGGACGTTCGTGTCAAGCTCAGAGATTTCATCTTTCATTTCTCTCTTTGATGGCTGTTGTGGTGGTGCCAGAGGCAGGTGACAGACGTTCGTGTCAAGCTCAGAGATTTCATATGTCTTGTTTTAATTTCATTTCTTGGCTGTTGTTACTTTGTGCAAAGCTAATGTTTCGCTATGTATTTAATTTTATCAGGTCGGTGTGTGCGTGATTTATACTATGATCTTTATTATATAAATGAGAACATATAATCATGGAAAAAAGTATAAGGCGTGTAACAACGGCCCGCGCAACTATTTATATAGAATAAATATGTATACCGTCTTGTACTCACAGGGTTAAGAATTTCCATCATTTTTTCAACGAATTTCGATGGTGCGTGCCCTTATTAATTTTCGGGATAACAGTGTCACCGTGACTTTGGGCCTTGGGGCGGGGGTGCGTGTGTTGGGGGTGGGGGGGTTCATGCATGCATGGCGCCAAATTAAGGAGAACACGGCATGCACATCATGGGCGCGCGCGTTCTTCCTTTTGTGCACACACATGCTCCCAGTCGCATGGCAGATATATGCTTGACACGTACAAGGGCACGCACGCACGCCTTGTCAACATTGTTCTTTTCCTTCCCATTCCCTCTTTAGCTTCACATACACCCTCCTGCATCTGCATGCATGGCCGGCCCGTATGTATGGGCACACAGGGTCAAAGCATACATCCGTGCCTTCAAAATGCCAAAAGAGCCGGGGCACTGCTGCAGGGTGTATAGTAATGTGTAGTCGACGTTTGCATTATAGTAGTAGTATTCTTTCCCCGGTCCTGCTGCTTGATCAAAAGAAGCCATGCCATGGCCCGGCAAAGCCTCTACACACAACAAACAATAAAGACACTGTGTACGTACGCATGCACGTACGTACGTACGTGCAGGTGTCCCTCCATCTCCATGTATGCAGAGATAAAAAAATATGTTACGAGACAGGCCGGCCGGAGGGATGGAGCCTATAGCTAGCTAGACAGCATGCCATTCAATTCGATGGGACGTTGGATCACTGTAAAGATTCTCTTGGCATCGAAATAGTACTACGTATAGGTGTGTGTGTAGGCGTTGTTAGTTGATCTGCAAGAGATGCAAACGAACAAGAAAGAATTACTCATATAACTAAAATTTAACAGAAGATTTTTCTTTTGGCGGTGTGAACAGAAGATGGTTGAATAACTGTTGATTTGTGCAGCGGTGCAAGCAAAAGGAATTCCACATGCATGCATATGCATGTTTGGTCTGAAATTCACGGAATGTCTTGTCAATCAGTACCCATTCATTGCATAATGTTTTGCATATAGTTTTTTTTAAATGCCGAATTTGCAAATTATGACCAATTGATAATATCTACGTCCAGAATGATAAATACATATGTTTATCTTTTGCAGATTGAATACATATCATTAGATACCTTAGGAATCTTATTTTGATATTATGTTTCGTATTGTATATGCACGAATGATTTTCTCTATAATCTTTACCAGAGTTTGTAAGGTTTGAATTAAAAAAGAAATATACTATTGCATTGTGAAATGGAGGAAGCAGTAACAAACAAAATCATGTATCAATTTACAAATGGAGCCTTTTCTAGTTTGTCTGAAAAATCTTGTTTTGAATCTATTAACAGTTCCCAAGATTTTTTTTGCGGGAACAGTTCCCAAGATTAATTATCTATCCAAAAGAAAATTCAATAATTGTGCACTCTAAAAATATTTTCTTTTGCGGGAACACTCTAAAAATAATTTACCATCCAGATTTAGAAATCTTTAACGAACAGTACCGCTGCATACCTTTAGATATAACTTTGCTAAGACTGATGATATGTTGAGTTTGATTGACTTACAAACAATAATTTGACCTAGAAACAATAAGTCCGTTAATGAATCTAGCTAGCTGCTGGTGGATCCGACGCATGGAAACGGATGGAGAGAGACAAAAGAAGAAGAAGCAGCTAATATGATTCATACTATATCGTTGGGACGATTTTGTCATGTGACGCCAACTACTACTATCTGGAAAAACGACGTACATAGTACTGTGCATGAAATGAAGATACTATAGGTTGTTGATGCATCACACAGCCTAGCTTAGCCCACCTCACGGTGTCATCGCCTTATTAGAGAGAGAGAGAGAGAAAGAGAGTGATGCAAACAGTAGAAATCCAAGCCGGAACAGTTGGAGAGGGGAGAGATGGGGGAACCACGGTGGGAGACCACGCTTTTATTGTGTGAGCTCGAGATGTTTTTTTTCCTTTCCCTGTTACCAGCGGCGCGGCGGAGCAGCACAGTACCGTGGGGCTCCGGCGTGTACGTCGCCACAGCCCGCGCCATCGTGCAATCCACGCCCATCCATCCATGGCCATGGGGGTTATGGTTATAGCTGTAGCTGCATGCATGCATGTGTATCTGCTGGCTAAAATTAACCTCGTCTGGACGCTGGCCACTGACTGCATGCATGCCGCGATCGATCGACCTGGAATCTACTGCGTGCACATGTACGCACGTAATTCAGTGCAGTAACAAGCAAACGGCCAGCGGGGATATGGACAAGGAACACCCAATTAACTTTGGTACATGCACATTCTCAAAGAGAACTTTGTTGCATGCACATTCTCAAAGAAAACTTTGTTACATGCAACTAATTAATTATGATTAGAGCATTTACGATGAACGGTGTTTTTCTTGCCATTTTCAAAATAAAATAAAATATGTATATGTTGTACGTCTTGTAAGATAGATGGTCGATTATTACATCCATGTCGACGTGACGCCTTGCAGTACTTAAGGACAGTGATTCCCTTAGGTGCTCCTATATACTATTGAAACTTACTAATATCTGATATGATGAGCATGCAGCGGCACTAACACATGGAGTACGTATTTAGCAAGGACATGCAAATAGCTAGGTATTATTACATGTTTCGAATAGGGAGAGGGGACATATGTGAAGCAGAGATAAAAGGTTTCCATGTGCATGCGACACTGGTACAGCCACTGTTCACTGACATAATTGTATATTGAGTACTTGTACAGCATACGTACCTTGTCATCTACAGAATCATGTGGCGTTCAAGTCTTCTACAGAAATGAGATAGACGAGTTGCAACCAGAAAAATATATTTGGGAATGTGCTTTCATACTATCCCGTTCCATTTCAAATAAATAAGTAAAACCAATTTTACAATAGTCACGGATCATGAGATACTGTTTCTACAGTTTAAATCTCTGTTTTGATGGAAATCTCAACTGTTTCATTTTACTTTAAACAGTGCCGAGAAATAGAGAATCTCTGAATGACTCTGGTATAGTACATCTCCTCTCATTCATTTTTAAAGACGAAGAAAACATCCATAGCGATCATCACCTCAAGTTGATCATATTTTTAATAATTTCCAGCCCAAAAAGTCTACACCTAAGGGGTTCCAACTTACGGACGAAATGCCCCCCTAAGCACACGCATGAATCAGTCCATAGATGTAGTATCTCTCTTACATAATTAAGAGTAGATCATATGCAGCTTTAGCATAACTTTTTTTTGCAGGGAGCTTTAGCTTATCTCGAATGTCTTTTTTGCGAAATATCTCTAATTTATATTTGGTCTAAATATCCATATGTAACGAATAGCTGAAAAAGTCAACTTAGTCATATGTGTTAATGGGTCTACCGTAGTTGCCTATGTTTTATAGTACTCGTCTTGTTGATGACTTTTGCCTTGTTGCCTTACATCAACTTTTTTTAAGAAAAAGCCGTGTGCATCACATTGGTGCATAGGCCGGGGGCTTCATCCTCCTTTTAGAAAGAAAAATGAAAAAGAAAAAGAAATGTAACAATGATTTATCCATATATAACATGGTCTCCCCCATACAGTTTTGACCTGTATAAAATAAACAGGTCAAAACCGTATGGTGGAGACCATGTTATACATGATCTCCACAATGAAAGGTCTAGTTCGTTTTTAAAATATTTTCAGAATTTTTGACTATTTATTTATTTACTAAATTATTTTTTATATACGGTGTATATAAACCCATAGACCAAAGGTTCCTTCCCCGGTCAACGTCTCTTATTTTGACCCCCGAACTTCAGAAGGTGCAGATTTAAGTGTCTCGAAAACAATTATGTTCGTGAAGCAACCATTTAAAATCATTGGATAATTTATGTTCATGGGTATGAAAAAGGTTTTCGCATGTTACTGGATTATTTCTACAATCATTCCGGTTGATCTTATTTAGAAATCTCATGATCAAATGTTGGCTGATGTAGGCTTAAAACCCACATTTGTAATATTCAATAACAAAGTGTGGTTCGAACTCTATTGGCACACCTGTACCCAACAGACACATACTTCTATATTTAAAGAAAAGTATACACTCGCAATTTACTTTATAAAATATGCTCACTATTTAGTGTTCCAAGCAACATATAGCAACTGAACTGGTAGCTTCAAAAGTACTAGATTTTTTAGGTAGCAAAAGTTGTTATATTGCTTACATTTTTTAAATGAAGGATGACCCCCGACATCTGCATCTGGCGATGCATACAATCATTTTATTATATTATTCAACAGAGCCCAACAACATAAAAATATGGATCAACCCAAAACCACCTTTCTCACAACTACCGTAGCTACACCTTCACACTTAATGATGTGCCTTGACCGCACATCACATATTCCGGTGGTCTCACCCAGCCGCCCGCTAGCAAGCCAAGAGCAGCAACCGGTCTAGCTAGACCCTTTGCACGCACAACATGCACACGCTCTAAAATCAGCCACCACCATCTTTCGTTGTCCCATCTTCAGGAGCGATCAAACCATTCATCTTGCCAGGGCCAACTGTCATTGACACCACCACGACGCCAAACTGCGCCACCATCCTGCACACGTCGATCAACATACGTCCAATGCCAAGACCCGCTGTCGCTTACGTAGTAGATGCCACACCGCACCACCTCCTGATCCAAATCACCGCCAATGCCAACCGAACGGTGTACACCAACCAACTATATCGCAAGGTGACGCCCTCAAGAAGGGAACGGTGCCGAAGGCGCCGTCTCCGCCCATCATAGTTAAGGCTTTCACCCGGAAGACACATGACATGATGGAGGTAGAAACAGATCTCACGAACGTCTCCATAGAGAGAAAAATGGCGCCCTTGGGTGCTGCCGTCGCGGCCGACCATTGCCGTCTAAGGATTTCTTCCGATTTGGATCCCCACCTCCATCTACATCCGCATTGAGGGCCGGCAAGTCTCATGACTGGAGTAGAAGAGAGGCAGCTAGATCTAGATCCGACACAGCCGGATCTCCGCCGGACACCTGTTGACCTCACATGCCGCGGAGCCCAACGAAGCCACACCAGATGGATCAGCCACCCCTAGAGCCCTCCACCTCCAGGCTCTAGATCTAGCGAGCGGATCAACAAAGCTCTGCCGCCACTATCCTCGGCCGTGGCACGGGTTTCCCGGCACAGGGTCAGGTGGCGATGAGGAAGGAATATGTATATTCTTGTTTCAAAATCCATCCGCCCATATTGTAATTTTTGCAAATGCCATACCGTCCTCGACTATACACAATGAATGTTTGAAGTCAATTAAAAAAGTCTATTTGACACTACAACTTGTTTTAAAGCGACTTCAACTCAGAGGAAATCTAAAATAACGATGGCACTTGTCTCAAACTTGCTTGAAATCATACCGGCGGCTATATCCCTTTTGTTAAGTATAATGAAGAACACTTCCCATCATCTCTACACCCAAAGGGTAAACACAACAAATTATTAAAAAGTTCAACAAAGCACTAACACTAGTAGAAAAACGACTTTACATTAACCCCATTAGTCCCGGTTTGGAAACAGACCGGTACTAATGTAACCATTAGTGTTGGTTTCAACGGCTAGGGGGCGGGAATCATTATGTTGGAACCGTAGCCCTCTAGCTACCTCTCCTCTCACTCGAACGGAGATGGAAGAAGAAGAACAGTGGACACAAGATTTTCCGGCCGGCGCACGAACGCCCCAATTCTTTTCTTTTTTACAGTGACTACATGGCTACACACAACTCCTACAAGCAGTACACAGGGGTTTCTTTTATACCCGACTGCACACACAAGCCAGCGGCCACATCCACGCACACACGCACGCACCGGCCACTACCACATGAGCCGGCCACTAACCAACTAACAAACTAGTCTACATGCATGCCCATGTCCATGATGACCGGCTGCTTCACAGCTTGTGTAGCTAACTAATTTATCCATGCATAACTAGATAACCAAGTAGCAGCACTAACTACTTCTAGCCACCCTGCTGCTTCACACGTACGATTCGGCCATCACCATGTGCATGGCTTATTGCCAACACTCATCTCCTAAGCCATGACATCGCCGCCGTCGAAGTTGTTGCAGCTCCCGTCGTTGTTGTCGTCGTCACAACCGTGACCGACCCGACCCGACGCATCGATATCGGTCGCACCGTGCTCCGTCACAACCCCGGCGACATACGCCGAGATCCTTCTCCGCCGACGACACACGCCTGACGTCCCTCTGCGCCCCGTATGTCCCGCGCACATCCGACGCGCCCGACGAGCCCGACCGCACCAGTGCGTCCCGCACGTCCCGCGCGCACCCGACGAGCCCGACCGCACCAAACGCTCACCGCGCGCCGCCTCCGCGTCCGCCATGGCAGCCGCCAGCTACAAACGCCGGAAGAATGTAGCCGAACTCGAGCACGGACTCGAGTACAACGGCGACATACGCCTCCTCCCAACGTCAACCGCACGCTCGTACGCGTGCCCGCGGTCCCGACGCGTCCAGTGCGCACCCATAACACGCACCGGTCGCGCCCGGCTCGCCGCTACAGCTTATTGCCCTGCATCGCTGCGGCCTCAACCACAGCGCAACACCTCCATGCCGCCATGCCGCCCTGTCTCGTTGAAGCCGCCACCACGCAGGTCCTCCGCGGCCTTCTCCCCGTGCCGCCGCAGCCACCGCCATGGCCTTCTTGCCGCGCCGCGCACCTCCATAGACCGACACAAGGCCCGGAGCTTCACCACGCAGCCGCCGGCGAACTCTGCCACCGCCGGCACGCCTCCGGCAAGGAGAATGACGCCCAAGATGAACCAGGTCATGATACCAATTGTTGGAACTGCAGCCCTCTAGCTACCTCTCCTCTCACTCAAACGGAGGTGGAAGAAAAAAAACAGTGGACACAAGATTTTCCGGCCGGCGCACGAACGCCCCGATCCTTTTCTTCCTTACAGTGGCTACATGGCTACACACGACTCCTCCTACAAGCAGTACACAGGGGCTTCTTTTATACCCGACTGCACACACAAGCCAACGGCCACATCCACACACGCACGCACGCATGCACCGGCCACTACCACATGAGCCGGCCACTAACCAACTAACAAACTAGTCTACATGCACGCCAATATCCATGATGACCGGCTGCTTCACAGCTTGCGTAGCAAACTAACTTATCCATGCATAACTAGATAACCAAGTAGCAGCACTAACTACTTCTATCCACCCTGCTGCTCCACACGGACGACTCAGGCATCACCATGTGCATGGCTTCTTGCCAACACATTAGTCCCGGTTCATGTTGAACCTCTAATACCGGTTCGTAACACAAACCGGGATTAAAGGAGTGGTGGCTGGCTGGTGTCAGGCTAGGGCCCCACGAGGCCCTTTAGTCCGGGTTCGTGACACAAACCGGTACTAGAGGCTCACCTTTAGGCCCGGTTCGTGTCATGAACCGGGACTAAAGATGCTCCTATATAAACCCTTCGTCTAGCCCGCGAGCTTTATGTTCTTTCCCTTTCCTCTCCTCTCTGTTCTTCCCCTCTTGCTCGAGCTGATCCTCCATTTTTGCCAAAATTTGTCAATATTTGAAGGCCCCCATCCATCCAAGTGTTCACAAAGGTTAGCAACTTTGTCCTTTCATCTCTCATTGCTAGATCAGCTCTTGCAATGCTCTATAAGTATAGTGATTGGTGGGTTTTAGTTTGGGAGTATTTATATGTGGTAGTTTATATGATATATATGCAATTTGAGCTCATATTAACTTCTTAGTTTGCATATGTACGTGTGGTTTACTTAGTGCCTTCCCGTCCCCGTCCTAACCACCGTCGATCGCTCACACCATCCCGTCGTCGGTACCACCTTGGTGAGCCTCTTGTTCTTATCCTTTTATATAAAAATCATGTTTGTGTGATTTAGATAGTTACATGTATAATTTTCTTACCCGTACGTTGTTTGTTATGCATAGTGGCATGGTTTTGATATCCGTCACCGTCGGCCCTCATCTGGTTTATGATTTGGATGTGGTATATTCTCTTTTATAACTATTTGTTGCATTTCGTGTTTATGACAGATTATGCCCATCAAGTTGACATAGATATTTTATTCTAAGAGGTATGTGAATCGGAAATTGCAACTGACCCTCTTGTCGAGAAGTTAAATTTAGTTGAAAAAGAAAACGAGTATTTGAAAGAAAAATTGAAAAGAATTAAAGAAGAGAAGATGAAACTGGAGTTGTATGTTGCCGATGTCGTCGATGATCACAAGATCAAGAGGGATGCAATGCGCTTGAAGATTAGAAAGATTAGAAAATATGCCATTGATAGTGAGGCTTGGTATCATTATGATGTTGGATCAATTGTTACCTTAGTTGCGATCTTGATCGCATTTGTTGTTGCATTTAAATGCTTCAGCTAGAGAGTGTGTATGTTGTTTTATGAGAATAAGTGTGTATGAACTTGTATTAATTTGGTCTTTTCGGTGTTGTGTAATGAAGATGAGTCGGCAATGGATGTACGATGACCGATGCTCTCCCCAGTTCATTAATGGCGTGCATACTTTTCTGCTTGCGGCTGAGGCAAACAAGTAGGCAGATGTTTTTATGTGTTGACTGTAAGAATGACCGAAATTACTTTAACTCAAGAACCATTCACGTCCACCTGTTTTAGTCCAGTTTCATGTCTGGCTATAATTGTTGGACCAAGCATGGAGAAAGAGGGGTCCTAATGGAAGAGAATGAAAAGAAGAGGATGACGACAACTATCCTGGCCATGGGTTCCCTGAATACGATGGTACAACAATGGGGGAAGAAGCTCAGCTGGCAATGCGGAAGTAGTTGAAGAAGAGGCATCAGATGAGCCCGCTGATGATCTTGGTCGGGCCATTGCCGATGCAAGGAGAAACTGTGCAAGTGAAAAGGATATGTTGAAGTTGCAGCGCATGTTAGAGGGTCACAAGAAATTGTTGTACCCAAATTGCGAAGATGATAAGAAAAAGCTGGGCACCACACTGGAATTGTTGCAATGGAAGGCAGAGAATGGTGTATCTGACAAGGGATTTGAAAAGTTGCTGATAATGTTAAAGAAGATGCTTCCAAAGGACAATGAATTGCCCGACAGTACGTATGAAGCAAAGAAGGTTGTCTGCCCTCTAGGATAAGAGGTCCAGAAGATACATGCATGCCCTAATGACTGCATCCTCTACCGCGGTGAGTACGAGGATTTGAATGCATGCCCGTGAAGGGAATATGCCCTAGAGGCAATAATAAAGTTATTACTTATTTCCTTATATCATGATAAATGTTTATTATTCATGCTAGAATTGTATTAATCAGAAAGTTAGTACATGTGTGAATACATAGACAAACAGAGTATCACTAGTATGACTCTACTTGACTAGCTCATTAATCAAAGATGGTTAAGTTTCCTAACCATATACATGAGTTGTCATTTGATTAACGGGATCACATCATTAGGAGAATGATGTGATTGACTTGACCCATTCATTAGCTTAGCACGATGATCGTTTAGTTTGTTGCTATTGCTTTCTTTATGACTTATACATGTTCCTATGACTATGAGATTATGCAACTCCCGAATACCGGAGGAACACTTTGTGTGCTACCAAACGTCACAACGTAACTGGGTGATTATAAAGGTGCTCTACAGGTGTCTCTGATGGTACTTGTTGGGTTGGCATAGATCAAGATTAGGATTTGTCACTCCGATTGTCGGAGAGGTATCTCTGGGCCCACTCGGTAATGCACATCACTATAAGCCTTGCAAGCATTGTAACTAATGAGTTAGTTGCGGGATGATATATTACGGAACGAGTAAAGAGACTTGCTAGTAACGAGATTGAACTAGGTATTGTGATACCGACGATCGAATCTCGGGCAAGTAACATACCGATGACAAAGGGAACAGCGTATGTTGTTATGCGGTTTGACCGATAAAGATCTTCGTAGGATATGTAGGAGCCAATATGAGCATCCAGGTTCCGCTATTGCTTATTGACCGAAGATGTGTCTCGGTCATGTCTACATAGTTCTCGAACCCGTAGGGTCCGCATGCTTAAAGTTTGGTGATGATCGGTATTATGAGTTTTTGTGTTTTGATGTACCAAAGGTAGTTCAGAGTCCCAGATATGATCACGGACATGATGAGGAGTCTCGAAATGGTCGAGATGTAAAGATCGATATGTTGGACGACTATATTCGGACACTAGAAGTGTCCCGAGTGGTTTCGGATAAAAACCGGAGTACCGGGGGGTTACCGGAACCACCCGGGGAGTTAACTGGGCCTCATGGGCCTTAGTGGGAGAAGAGGAGGGGCGGCCAAGGCAGCCGCACGCCCCCTCCCCCTCTAGTACGAATTGGACAAGGAGGGGGGGCGGCGCCCCCCTTTTTCCTTCTCCTCCTCCTCTCTCCCTTCCTTCCCTCTCCTACTCCAACAAGGAAAAGGAGGAGTCCTACTCCCGGTGGGAGTAGGACTCCCCCCTGGCGCGCCCTCCTCCTGGCCAGCCGCCTCCCCCCTTACTCCTTTATATACGGGGGCAGGGGCACCCTAGAACACACAAGATGATCTGTTGATCTGTCCCAGGCGTGTGCAGTGCCCCCCTCCACCATAATCCACCTCGATCATATCATAGCGGTGCTTAGGCAAAGCCCTGCGTCGGTAGCATCATCATCACCATCATCACGCCGTCGTGCTGACGAAAATCTCCCGTGAAGCTCTGCTGGATCGGAGTTCGTGGGACGTCATCGAGCTGAACATGTGATGAACTCGGAGGTGCCGTACGTTCAGTACTTGGATCGGTCGGATCATGAAGACGTACGAATACATCAACCGTGTTTTCACTACAAAAAAAAGACACATCCGTGACATTTTGGGTCGAACGAAAAAAATTGCTGTCATACTTATGACACTTCTATGACGACAATTGGGACAAAACCCAGTATCATCATAGATGTGGTGGGGTTCTACTTCTATGACAAAAAATCATGACAGAAAATGGGCTTTTCATCCTGGGCGGGCCGGAGACGCAGCTGCATGACATTCTTTGGGCCGTCCATGACGGAAAAAACCGTGGTAGAAGCGAGGGCGAGGAAAATATCGGGGTGTTCCCAGTTACGGTGGGTGGTCGGGGCCGAGCGATGCGCGTTTCTCTCTTACACGCACGCGCGTGGGTGCGAGGCGTTGGCCTCTAACTGAACCCGAGCGATTGCACTATAGGCTACGCGTTACTGTACCCAAGCGATCAATCGATGACTGTTAACTGAACCCGATCGAGCGATTCCTTCGCTACTGCTGCTAACTGAAGTCGATCGATGCTGCCTCTGGATGAATAGTGAGCGTTGCTGGGGGGGTGGATGAACAGTTCCCGGTGGGGGTGGATGAACAGGACCCCGTGGTGTTGCCTCTAAATGAACAGGATCCCGATCGGTCGAGCCGGTTGGGGCTGGATGAATAGGACCCCGTGGAGGGTAGGATGAACAGGACCACCCCGTGGAGGGCAGGATGAACAATAGACGGTGGAGGGCTGGATGAACAGTAGCCCGTGGAGGGGTGGTTGAACGGGAGCCCGTGGAGAGGGCTGGTTGAACAGTAGCCGATGGAGTAGCGTGCGGTGGAGGCTGGATGAACAGGAGCCCGTGGATGAACAGTGCAGTTGGAGGCTGGAGGAGGTCGACGGTGGATGAACAATAGCCTGTGGAGGCTGGAGGGGGTCGACGGTGGATATGAACAGTATCCGATGGAGTCCTGCTTTGCGGTACGCCACACCCCTCCCGATGAACAGGACCCCCGTTTCGACCGTAGCGCTCCAACACAAGTCCGTTTCCTCCATTTTGCGGTATGCCACACCCCTCCCGATCAACAGGACACCCGTTTTGACCGTAGGAGGTCCGGTACGCCAGACCCCTTCCGATGAACAGGATCCTGTTTCGAACGTGGCCGGTCAAACACAAGGCCGTTTCCTCCGTTCTGCGGTACGCCAGGCCTCGTTTCCATCGGTTGTTCCATCCAAGCCCTCCCGATGAACACGACGACGCATTCCGTTCTGACCCAGCCGGTTGGCTTCCCATGAACACGACGACGACATTGTTTCTCCATTCCGACCCAGCCATGTACACGAGCCATGCCGTACGTATGCGCGAGTAGGCGTTCGAGACCCTGCCCGTATGTATGTACGTGGCCATATTTTCTTTCTTGCACACTGGCCGCTCTACGTACGTGTACATGCTACGTGCGCGCCTCTACTACGACACGTGCACGCCTCTACATCGACCAGTATGTACGTACACGTTCGCGACCAGAATGACAACGCTACGTACGCTTCGACCAGGTGGGTCCCGACTGTCAGGCACTTCATTGCGTGCGAAGATGTAGCTGGTGGGTCCCAGCAGTCAGGGGGACGAATCGTTTTTTGCCCAGACGCACTTCCTTGCGTGCGAAGATGTAGTTGGTGGGTCCCAGCACTCAGGGGGAAACATTTTTGTCACGAAATACGGTGGCCCGTCCTATGGGTCCACGCTGTCAGGTAGAGGAATATTTATTTTGCACGTAATAAGGAGGCACTTCCTTGCTGTGGCCGTGGACCCAACAGTCAGCCTCTACACGTACAGTCCACGTCTGATGGAAGCCGTTTCTTGACCACGTTGACCACGCCGTGCCAAGAGCACCCGGGCGGTGGACGACGGTGAGGCCTAGGAAGGGGACGACGCGGAGCCAGGGAAGACGCAGCGGTGGATGCCCACGCGTAGAGGAGTATGAGGGTTCACTGGTTCGCTGCGGTTTGAGGCTGTCGTCACCGTAGAATAACAGGGGGTGTGGGTGAGTAGAGGGATGGCCTGGCCAGCGGTGGGAGTAGTAGGGGGCGGTGAGGCCTCCGCCGCATCGCAGCCGGCCACGGGAGGCAGGAGCACAAGGCACGACCAGCGCTGGTTTGGGCGGCCGGAGCAAGAAGACCAGAGGTTGAAGAAGCACTACGGCCGTTGGATGGACATCGTACGGTCAGTGGAGCTAGAACGTGCATATTGACTAAGTTGACAAAGCCCTCCGTCCCCGTCAACTTAGTAGGCCCACAAGTCAGCCTGCCACTATACTGGGTCCCAGCTAGCAGGGGGAGTATTCATTTTTGTGTGCGTAATAAGGAGGCACTTCCTTGCATGCGAAGATATAGCTGGTGGGTCCAAGCTGTCAGCAGCGGTAATGTTTTTTCGCAAAATACAGAGGCCCTTTCGGTGGGTCCCAGATGTTAGGTGGAGGAATCATTATTTTGCACGTAATAAGGAGGCATTTCCTTGTGTGCAGCCGTGGACCCAGCTGTCAGCCTCTCCATGTACAGTCCACTTCAAATGCATGTCGGTCGTTGACCACGTTGACCAGGCCGCGCCGGGAGCACCAGGGCGGTGGACGACGGCGAGGCCTAGGAAGGGAACGACACGGAGGCGGGGAAGACTCGGCAGTTGTTTCCCACGTGGAGGGGAGTACGACTGTACGAGGGTTTACTGGTTCGTCTACTGTCACCGAAGAATAATAGCAAGTGTGGGTGAGTAGAGGGATGGTTAGGCCAGCGATGGGAGTACGGTGGGGCGGTGAGGCCTGCGCGGTAGCACAGCCGGCCGCGGGGAGGAGGGAGCAGGCAGTGCCACCGGCGCTTGTTTGAGCGGCTAGAGTAGGAAGAGCAGAGATTGAAAAAGCAGGACGGTCATTGGATGGACATGCAACAGTCACTGCTTGTGCGTCAACCTTTTTTAGGAAAGCCTCAAATCTGTGGAAAACATCATACAGCCCATCTGCCATTATTTCTAATAATTTGCAGCCCATTTGCTAATTCTTAAGATTTTTTTGGAGCACATATTCTTTTTATTAGCATTACAGCCCATATTGTGGCCACGATTAAAAATTATACGAAATTTTGCATATTTCGGTGCGGTCCGAACTATTTTTAATCTCGAAATTTCGAGTCACATTCAAACTGATTTTAAAAATAAATGTATATCAATATAAAATCCAACAAATTGTCCACGCATAAAAATCAATGCAATTTAAAATCTCGAAATGAAAAAAGAAATTTAAAACTAATTGTCGGTTTAATGTGTTTTCAAAATGTACAACCCATTTCTCATTACTGATAGGCCATTTTCTCGGCCAGCCGAATGAAGCTCTCCTTGTCTTCAAAGATTTGCAGCCCAACAGGCCTGACAAAGTGACTTACTTGGCTAATCACAAAAAAACTGGGTTGTGGCCGTGGACCCAGCTGTCAGCCTCTCCACGTACAGTACTCTTTCAATGGAAGTCGGTCGTTGACCACATTGACTACGCCGCACCGAGAGCACCAAGGCGGTGGACGACGGCGAGGCCTAGGAAGGGGACGACGCGGAGTCAGGGAAGACGCGGCAGTGGATGCCCACGCGGAGAGGAGTGTGAGGGTTCACTGGTTCGACTGCGGTGTGAGGTTGCCGTCACCGCAGAATAACAGGGGTGTGGGTGAGTGGAGGGATGGCCTGGCCAGCGGTGGGAGTAGTATGGGGGCGGTGAGGCCTCCGCAGCAGCACAGCCGGCCACGGGAGGCAGGAGCAGGCGGCATGACCGTCGCTGTTTTGGGCGGCTGGAACAAGAAGACCAGAGGTTGAAGAAGCACTAAGACCGTTGGATGGACATCGTACGGTCACTAGAGCTAGAATCATTCATATTGACTAACTTGACAAAGCCCTCCGTCCCCGTCAACTTAGTAGGCCCACAAGTCAGCCTCCCACTGTGGTGTGTCCCAGCTGGCAGGGGGTATTCATTTTTTGTGCGCAATAAGGTGGCACTTCCTTGCGTGCGAAGATATAGTTGGTGGGTCTGACCTGTCAGTGAAGGGAACATTTTTTCGCAAAATACAGAGGCCCTTTCGGTGGGTCCCAGATGTCAGGTGGAGGAATCATTATTTTGCGCGTAATAAGGAAGCATTTCCTTGTGTGCGACCGTTGACCCAATTGTCAGCCTCTCCATATACAGTCCACTTCCGATGGATGTCGTTCGTTGACCACGTTGACCAGCCACGCCGAGAGCACCAGGGCGGTGGACGACAGCGAGGCCTACGAAGGGAATGACATGGAGCCGGGGAAGACACGGCAGTGGCTGCCCACGCGGTGGAGAGTTCAAGGGTTGACTGGTTCGGCTGCTGTCGCCAGAAAATAACTGGAGGTGTGGGTGAGTAGAGGGATAGATAGGCCAGGGATGCGAGTATATGATGGTCCGTGAGGCCTGCCCGGCAGCACAGCTGGCCACGGGAGGTGGGAGCAGGCGGTTCCGATGGCGCTGGTTTGGCGGCTGGGGTAGGAAGATCAGAGACTGAAGAAGCACGATTGCAGTTAGATTGACATCTAACGGTCTGACACTGGTAGAGTCGATTGTTGACTAAGTTTCTTTTTTGATAAATCTTGTGTATGCATGAAATTAGTAGGCCCACAAGTCATCCTCCAAATCTATGGCAGACAACATAGAGCCCATTTGCTATTTTTTTTAATAATTTGCAGCCCATTTGCTAATTCTTAAGTAATTTATTACAACCCATTTTCTGCCCAGGACCACGGTGAAAAAGTTCAACCTTATTTTGCATATTTCGGTGGAGTCCAAACTTTTGTAATCCCGAAATGATAAACATTTTTTAAGAACTTATTGATTTGCCAAAAAATCATTTTGTTTTTGTAAGCAAATAAGACGTGGGACAATTGAGTTGGTTTAAGGGAAAACCAGTGGCAAAAAAATCAGCGCTAGGAGGGAAAACAACAACAAAAATAAGGATGTAAATATGCAAAGTGAATTTTATGTATTTTCAATATAATGATATGTCTATATGAACTAGTAAAACTATAGGTAGAGATTAGAAAATGGATGTAGCACATGCGTTTCAAGAGGAAAATAGAACTGGGCTGTGTGTTTGATTTAGTAAAAAAAGTGCATGCGGATGTTGTAAGACAAAATATAACTAACGCTGGTGGGCCAGAGGCCAGTAGATACCTTCTGGATCTTTGTGCCCCGTTGTCATCATGGGCTGGGCCTGTTAAAAACAAAACCAAGCCTGAACAGTCTACAGCCCAATTGAAACTTGCTCGACCTGAAAAAAATATACGTGCTCAATAAACGAGAGAATTCTGCAAGTACAGACTGATAACTGGGATGTAGCAGGGATATTGTTTTTTCATCGTGATAATAAGAGCTTGCACTTGTTTCAAAAAAATTGGAGAACTGGGAATTTGAATGGCAAGTGCTTATGCTACCTATCAAATAAAAATCAGGTGCCTGAAAATTCATTTCGAAACAAATGATTCAGCTTTATATCCATGTCGACCCTCGGCATGATGGTTGGAAGCAAATGCCAAGTTCATACCAAAAGATCGTTAACCACAATACCAACTTGCGGACGACAAGGTAGTACAAGTACCAATACCAAACTAACTTATAATCTTTTTAGTCCTGGCCCTAGTGTTCGTCTGGTAGAAAATCTTGCAGAGGCCAGCTCCCGCTCCTTCTCTTGCTCCAGGTCCCCAAGGTGGTACTGGTGCATCACCCAGTTGGTCCTCTGTTGGTCGAAGTTCTTGTTGGTGTGCAGCACCAGAACCTTTTTGTTGTCCGTCTGCCGGCCATTGACCATCACCGGCAAGGTATTGCCGGTGTTGTGCCACATCGCGTGCATGCCGCACTCCGACTGTATCTTGCGATGCGTCCACGTGCCCCTTTTGAACGCCCTGGAATTGCGCTGGAAGAAATGCTTGCTTAGGCCACTCAGTGTGATACCTGCAGTATTGTCGAATACAGGTTTTAGTGTACGTAGCTGGCATTTTCATAACATCTTTGGCATGTTGCAGTCACTTGTTTCACTTTTTATTAACTGTCAAATTGTAATTGCTTCATCAGGTCTGCGTCTAAAAAGAAAAATAGAGTTATAAACAAAGAAATATGTTTGTGCAAGTAGACGACCGATCGGTGTCTTACCTGGAAGTTTCTCAGGATGGGTGTAGCATATGCCGTGCTCGCTATCGATGGTTGGTATGAACAAATCGATGAGAGGGTGAGATCTCGCGCTGTCAGCACTCACTTTGGCCTCAAGGTGCTCGATCAGATCCTGATCCGTGGGATCGAACTTGACGCCAGCCGGTAGCACCGGCTAATCCTTCTTTGACTTGCATGGGTTAATTCCAGTTATATGGTACTCAATGTATGATCAATCGACTGTTTTAAGTGAATGATGAAAGATTTTGATAGATAAGTGGTACTCCAAATCCGAAGTCCAGAATACCCGAACACGCCGCCGGGATTCTTGTGTCACCTCACGCGCAGCGTGTTGTCATGTCAATTCAATGTGTGGACATGATGAATAATTTTACCGACGTATACTAGTACTGCTACTGTACTACTTACTAGTCGTATTTAGTGTCACATTTTAACCATAGGTTTAACTAACAAGTACGCACTTGAAGCCTAAGTGATATATATATACTGCACAGCATCTCCATCATCATTATTAGTACATCCTGCGCAGGTGAATTAGGATGCACTTGATCCCAGAAAGGTATCTATCCTTCAAACCAGAGGAGTGCTTCAAACTAACAACAATATATAATATCCAACAAAAGAGGGTCGTGCTACAGCAGCAGAATACATGGCTCAGTCTACATATCAATACGAATCAAGTTGTGCTATTTGCTGTTGGCATGAACCACATCGCCGCATGTCGGGTTTGCAAAAGCCATCCATCGCATGGAATCTTGATGCCTTTCAAACACTGAAGATTATTTGGCAACAAGCTGTGTCGACGAATCTCTGGATATGGTGATTCATGAAACCCATGGTATGATGTGTAAACACAGTCCCCCTGGTGAATGGAAGTTGCATAGCATGGTAATCATCGCCGGTGATATGATCGATGATTGGTTGGATGATCGGATAATTGAGCCCGAGGAACATGGAGTGGTTGCCGAGGCTGTAAACCCGCCTCCAGTTGAATACGCCCGGCCCAACGGAGCTGGGATCTTTCTCGAACATGAAGCGGCCATAGCCATCAATGTCACTAACGCCCAGACATTGTACTGCATGTGGTTTGATGAAATGGTTTGGTCAATTTGGTACGTGCAAATGAGCATCAAATGACCACCGTCAGCTGAACGAGCGATAAACCACCACCCATCGGCTGGTATGATTCCAGGTCCTGGAATCATGAAGGCCAACGCATTTGCGTCTGCTGCAACAATTTAAATTGAAGACCAAAAGGACAAAAATAAACAATCATGTTCAGAGTATGTGTGGAATTAAGATTATTATAACAGTGACACATATCATAGACAGAGAATTGCAATGCCATGGTCATAATCATACCCCAAGTTAAAAAAATAAGTCAATGGCTTTCATATTCTTTTCTTTATTTTATTTATTTATTTATTTTAGAAAAGGAGGATTAATGTCTTTCATATTCTAGCAATATAACATGGTTCAAACATCATGTAACAATGAGAGAAAAACAGATATGACAGGGCCTACTCATATTCTACCATAGCACTTACTACAGTTATCATATCAACTCTAAGCAATAACATGTGTTGTTATAAAAATCCTGGAAATGAGAGTAACATATAACAATCATGAGGTTATACTCATAATATCTATTCTAACAATCATTAGATACCAATTGTTCTCATATCAACTCTAACAATAACATGTGTGGTCATAAAAATCTAGGAAATGAGAGGAACATATAGCAATGATGTGGTTATAGACATACTATACATTCTAAATTTCTAACAATGAACAGACAGTCGTATTCTTAAGGTAAAGATGAGATGAGATAGAACAATTACATGACGATAGATTCCACCAGTATATGCAGCCAATCTGTGCGTCGACCGCATAAACGATGCCATCGTGCACTATAGCATCAGACAGAAGTGTTGGGTAAAGAGGATCGAAGATGAGCCATAACCATGTATGGCGACCGGATTCCAGATAGACTAATCCCATGTTGAACACGGCAATGAGCTTGTAATCCATGTAGTCTTCTGATGGTGTGGGCACTTCGCATATTACAACCTTCAGCAAACAGAGGTCGAGCCAAAAGCTCGACGCGTCTCGTGCGTAGTAGGCAGGAGTGTCTGGCGGGCCGCGAGGCTCGATGGCGGCGGTATCCAAAGATGGAAGGGTGATATCTTGCTGGGTGTAGAAATCCACGAGATGCCACGGACTACCGGATTAGTGGATGAGGACGATTCAGTTGGCCTTCATGCCCGCCCAGTAGTGGCCGCGCATGAAGGACATGTGGATGGGTAGTGGTAGCATGCCGAGGGGCACCACGGCAACCTCCGTAGGATCGTCAAGTTGGTGTCTGGGCCACCTGCGAGGATCGGGCATCAGCAAGCAGGGTGTCTTGAAAAGAGCCGGCCGGTTGCAGACGAGTAGATGGTACAAAGACACCAAGCATGCGGCCAGACGGACGGTGCTGAGTAGGTCCATACGATTACAGATCTGCTCCAAGAGAACATCGGGGAGGGAGTTCCAATCACGGCTCTGCGTTTCAGTCGGTTCTGCCATTGGGGTTTTCGGTGCCTGCGAGCCAGCGGGGAAGTGGATTCGGTCGGGCAAGCAAAGAAGCTTCTCCTCGCGTGGCCGAGCAGTGAGCGGGGGGATATGGTACGCGCGAGCTACCAAGGAAGATAGCGCGGGTGGGCGAGCAGTGAGCGGGGGGAAATGGTGTGCGGCCGACGATGGGGAAGAGAGGAGGAAGAAGAAGAGAGGAGGAAGAAGAGTGGAAGACAGGGAAGAAAGTGCATTAAATCTAAATTCTACTACTACTACTACTACCAGGATATACCGTCCTTCGGAGTGTAAATAGTTACACCGATGACATGTGGGTCTACCACAAGAGGGCCCATATTTCAGTTAATGGAGGACAGAAGCGTGCTCTACTGACAAACATGATGGCAGTACTAGGTAAGGCTGATTTAGTAACACCAACACGCTGGTTCAGCTTATTAATTAAGTGTCCCATCTGCTGCAGCGTGTATTGTCACTTCACTGTGAAGACTAGTTGAATAGTTCTCTCTGACCGAGATGGGGAATAATGGATCGCGAAGACTTCCTTTCTACATTATCCCTATGCATCTACGCTCACTTCACTCATTTTTCTCCGTACGTAGTCACTTGTTGAAATCTCTAGAAAGACAAATACTCCGTATTTGGGAACAGAGGGAGGATTTTACTTCGTATTTGGGAACAGAGGGAGTATCACCATATGGAGGGAACAGAGGAAGCTTGAAATATGAACATGTCAATGGGAGGGAGTAATCCCCATGCACATGCATGCATGCAACATGCAACACTCACACATACACATGGACGCACGCAACACTCACGCACCCATGCGGCACACAGCACATGACGCAACACACATGCTCACACTCAAGTGCTCAACCTACTACCTACGTCCATGAAAGAATGTACATTTAGAGATTTACACATTGACCAGGGCATAATTAACGCCCAAAAGTAGCAGACTTATGTGTGCATGCGACCATTGAGAGAAGAAGATTAAATGAAGGTCGTTGCATGCTGTAATTAAGGATAGACATGTAGCCTATACCTAGAGCACAAGTTGGTGCATTAGTCAATCAATATCGATTTAGATTAAAGGCTAAATGCATTGAAAATTGTAGATGTACTACACTCTTTGTTTTTTAGCTGATTTCTTTGCTCTGCCAACTGACAGGTGGGACCCAGAAACCAGGTGACAATTTAACCAGTCAAAAAAGTGCCACGTCGACTATGTGGCCGATCAGTAGGGTGCAATACGGCGCTCTACGATGAGCTAGTGATCGTATAATCACCGCAAAACTATACATAGTGACCGTAAAGAGCGTATACGTTGACCGCCAGTGTATTTTCTCGTTTAAAATTAAGCCATATTAACCGGAAAGGACGTAGTATGGACTAGTACTAGTACTGCTTTGATGCGTCCTGTCAACTCGCCGAACGAGGAGAAGCTTTCTTACTATGCCTCTCCCTCGCCCACGCGCGCGGTGGTTCGCAGGACGAGGAGAGGGTTTTGACTACAGCGCCCTCTCCCTCTCCCTCGCCCTCGCCCTCGTGGTGGACGTGCAGCAGTTCAATCGGTGTCAGATTGCCAGAAGCATAATGTGTACTGTAGTATCGTCATTGTTGGACCTTCTGAAGAGGTGAAGAGCCAAGTGCAAGGTACACACGAGTACGAACTGTTGAACCTCCCGAAGAGGCAAAGAGCCAAGCGCAAGGTTTTATAGGAGTTGCCGTCCTAGTAGGAGCGTACTACAACTATAGCGAATGATGCTACTGTATGATGCCTCCACGTCACATATATCCAAAGCTGTGCCACCTTTTTTTCTCAAAGAGCGTGTTGGAGCCCGTGCAACAACCACACAAGTTGCACGTACATAACACATTTACTAGTAATAAATTCTCAAGGACAAATGCCAGTATGCCACACAAGTTCATCTCCAATTCATGTGATAAATTTGGCACGACTAGTCTACATATATTCACAGCGCTACCGTTCACAATTTACCGTACTCCACTTACACGTTATAGATGGGCTATATGTCC
Source organism: Triticum urartu (assembly GCF_056163025.1). Classification (NCBI taxonomy): domain Eukaryota; kingdom Viridiplantae; phylum Streptophyta; class Magnoliopsida; order Poales; family Poaceae; genus Triticum; species Triticum urartu. The sequence continues at coordinate 301,297,118 of NC_141877.1, forward strand.
TCCTCCAGGTTCCAGTCCCAGGTGTTCTTCATGGATGGCATGATCCATAGCGGTGGGCAACATGAATCATTGTCGCAGCTTTCTAGTCCGGTTCCACACGATGGAGACTCATGCATGTTGAAGCAACATAAATCAGGGATAGCGTGTCCCAGCATGTTGTTCATCCCGTGGTGCAAACTGAAGACACAAGCATGCTTCATGAACGGCAGGCCTTCCGTGTCGTGCACGGAAGGTGGCATCCGCTTCACAATGGGGTAGTTGTCCCCAATGAAAAGCGAGTACTCTCCAAGAGTGTTCCTCGGCACCCACGTAGCATCACGGGGGTCGAACTCGGCGTTGTTCATATGGTACATGCGACATCTCAGATCTGGACACATGGTGACGTACATAGTCAAGGTCCATGCATAATAATATTGTGCTCAAATATGGCATCCAGTAATACTGTGCAGCAAATAGTACTACTCCCTCCTTCCATCTATATAGGGCCTAATGCGTTTTTTGAGGCTAACTTTGACCAAATACTAGAGCAATAATATATGACATGCAACTTACACAAAGCACACCGTTAAATTCGTGTGTGAAAGGAGCTTTCAATGATATAGTTTTCACATTGTGCATTTCATGTACTATTAATCTTGTCAATAGTCAAAGGCGGTCTTAAAAAATGCATTAGGCCCTATATAGATGGAAGGAGGGAGTACTCCGGTATAGAGGAAGTAAAATAACCGACTTATTATATATAACCACTGTTGGCTACATGGATGAGATAGTAAGACATGGAAAAACAAAAATGGTCGCAGCTAGTGGGTTCAAGTCTTCAAGGGCCTAGCTAGCTATACGCGTCCTCTAAGGTAAAAAGTACTCCTACTAGTACGTAAGTAGAGTACAAGTACAACAATGAAAGAGAAGGCGAGAGGGTTAAAAAATGGAATACCTAGGTAGATGGTGACGGTCCGATCGTGGTAGATTGTGTGACCATGTTGCACATGAGTGGTACCATGGGTAACGACTGCTAAGATAGTTGATCCCAATATACCAAAGTTAGCTACAAGGTTCCAGGCTAGACCGAATCGCGGATGCAAATGCACATCCATGATCGGCGATCTTATTTTGATCGCGGGATGACTGGTCCCTGCAAAATAATGGAGTACCGTTAGGTATGCAAATGATGGTTTGTGCATTCCGTTTGTAATCTCCCGTACCGTAGGATGGCAACCAGATGAAACAAGTCCCCTGGCTTGTCAACTCAAAGATGCGGCCTAGATGGCGCATGGCATCTTCGAATGTGTAGGGGTACAAATCTGTCGTCGCCAACATGCGCCAGCCTCTGCCGTTACTGCCTCTTGCATTGATGACAATCCTTATGTCGAACACCGCGATGAGATAGTAATCGTCGTAGCGCATCGCTTTGTCGGCGGGTCCGCAATTGCTATCTTCTTCAATCTCATGTAGGCATCATCATACGTATTCAAGCCCAGCCAGTCCGGAAGGCCGGTCCCAATGGTGGAGAAGGGGTCTACTGGAACGGCCGCATTGCTGTGGATGTTGTGCAAAATGATGGTGGTATCCGGCCGGAGGTATGCAAGACAATCTTCGTTGGCACCGACCTAGACCTATATATAAGACGGTGGGCAGCGGAGAAATTACGGGATGAAAATGGAATAACTAAGTACTACATGATCAAATTCCATTACTGACCTGCTCATTGGACAAAATCCAACTACCTCTCAACGCCGGCAACTCTAGCGGAGTCAACGTGCAACCCTGGTCACGGAGCGGTGGACTGTTCAAAGGATTGTCCCATAGAAAAACCTTCTCCTCGAGGATGCATGGAAGACCAACAAGCATGGCCTTTTCCCAAGCCATTTTAAGCACCGTCTTGAAATAGTTGGTGCGGGAAGCACCGAGTCTTGTGGCGGTGAGGACGTCGGAGCGGCGTGCAATTTCTCCCAGAGGATCGTCGTCCAAGGTCTCCCAGCCCCGACGAGGAGGAGAACCGCCTGGCGAATCCATGGGAGCAGCGACAAACTGCCTTCTCTTCGGGGGGTGGGGAACTGGCGAGGAGGATATAAGAGTGTAGTAACCGCAGGGCCTTGTCCCTTCCAACTGTAGAGCGTAGTAAGCTAGTAGTTTTTGGCGTGGATTAAGAAATTTTGGGTATGTTTTTGCTATTTTTTGTACACGCCAACTAGTGTCAAAAAACGTCTTACATTACGTGACGGAGGAGTACGCACTCGTACTATAGCAGTACTAGTACTACTTTCTCAACTAGTAGTGCGAGGGTACTACTAGTGCTATGTACTGTACTTCTAGTATAGTGCACCAGTTTTGAACTCTTGAATCTCAGGGGCAAGGAGCTACAGTTGGAAGTGGAGGGTACTACTGTTCTCTAGAACCATCGTTGTACTATCAATGTAGGGAAAGTACGCCTGTGTAGTGGCCTAGTGGGTACTCTCGGTGCTCTATTCAGCCACTCCTCTCACGTAGCTGGCCTACTCAACCGCTCCTCTCATGCACACACTAGCAGCCTGTTTATCAACGACGGTTACTGCGGGGGCAGAACATTTGATTTATTTGATACAGGAGACTAGGCTTTTCGCTTCCATTTGTGGAGGTGTGATGGATCTCGTTGAACTTTGTTAGTAGTTCCTTCTTTATGAATGAGATGAAGCAAAGCTTTTGCCTCCGTTTCAAAAAAACACGTCAAGAGGAATTTCTTTTATAGTAGAGCCGATAATGGAGTGAAGTCCATGCGTGCAACGCCACAAGCTACAGAGTAGTAGTAGAGCACTTTACGTATAGAGCCATATTGCACAGTTCCCAATGCCCCACCAGGCTTTTCCGGCTCCTCAGGCTTAATTGGGAGGCGCTAGTTTAAATATGCTACTAGTTGATGAGGAAGCTGCAAGCGAGGTGCGGCTAGGGCGAGCACGCGAGCCACGAGATTCTAGGAAGGAAAACCCGTTCACGTGGCTAGGCTATCCAGTGCACCCAGATTGTGCCGCCGCACGTCCGTTTGACTTCAAAACTCAAACTACTCGTGTAAAATATTGGCTCGCAGCGAAGTTACTATTTTGAAAACAGACCGCCGTGCGTTCGGCCGGGATCGAACCCACAAAACGAGGTATACACTCCCGCGACCAGTAGTAGTACTTGTTGGAGTACAACGCAACCTAGAATCGCCTTTTGTCGCTAGTAGTACATTGTTCCTTAGGCTGGCCATAGTGGGGGTAACATAAGTGGTAACATGCACTTGGGACTAGCAAACATGCTTATGTGGCACATAATTAAAGAAGAGAGAGAGTGTTAGAGTAACATAGGTAGATACTGTATCATGTTAAATGCTATGCTACTTTGTGTCATGCATGGCAATAAATATGATCATCTATGATACTAGTTTATGATACTATGCACTATGGAGGTAGTATCATACACTAGTATCATACGCATGTTACTAGCATATGATACTCCCCACTATGAGTAGCCTTACAAGAAACCCCTAATAATGCAAGAAACCATTAATAATGCCAAGAAACTACTACCACTTGCATACATGGCAGACTTAAGATAAGACTACCTTATCAACCATTGTACATGCTCTTACCAACCAGCCCTACGAAGAAACGACTACTCTACAAAGTGCCGTTATAGGCACGTTTCAACCCATGGCCCTGTTTGGATACATTTGTTGTCAATCTAACCCTGCCATCCAAACACCACTTTGGTTAGAGTTAGTTTAGGGTTAGAATCTAACCTCTGACTTAGAGTATCCAAACAAGGCCCATGTAGCCCATTAAGTCAACGCCTTCTATTCGACCGGGCATTATGACTTGTGGGACCTACATCTCAGTCTGCACAAAAATCCTCGATTGACCTCCTACCTCTGGCCCGTCCACGTAGTCATCCTCGGCCACGGGACACAACTACCGCCACCGATAGAAGGCGAGGTCAAAACCGCCGGCAGTGCGGAGCCCATCTCGTGGTAGCCCGGATGCCAGCTCCGTCCGGCGCTCGCGGCCACTAGCTAGCCAAGATAGCTCCGTCCAGCTGTTTGTCTGCAAGGTATGCTAGCTAGATTGGCACGGCGGCGCGGCGGCTTGCTCGCGTGCGCCGTGCTAAGGCCAGCCATCTGGCTCGAGCAAAGGTCACGCTCGGGCCAGCCTACCAACCCGTGCGGAGGCCAGCGCGGCATCCGGCGCGTCCGGCGGAGCGGTGGCCAACTCGCTCATCACCGGCGCCACCGACGAACACGTATCAGTACTGTTTGAAGTAATGTTCAGGAAAAATAATGATTTGAGGGGGAATAACAGGGTAGAAGGTCAGATGTGGGTCCCTCGTGTCAACGGTCAAACAAAATGTGTTGGTTTAAGCTGCCTCGTTAGGAGGGACGTGTGGGCCAACCCTGTCATAAATGGGTTTAAACTAACCTAATCGGTAGTTAGTAGTTTTTGGCATGGATTAAGAAATTTTGGGTATGTTTTTTGCTATTTTTTGTACAATAGTTTCTTCCTAGGGTTGGTTGAAAGTGGTAGTCTTTTGTTAAATACTCTACATATTGTAAGTAGGAGTGAAAGTTAAGCTTTGGAACCCAATAAGCAAGGCTAGTTACATAGTGCATATGTGTACATGATTGAAAGTAAATATCAACCATGAGTGACTAATATCTTGATGGAAAACTCGAAACTAGGGAATACTAGGGGAAAATTTTGCATGGCTGGAAATATTAGCAATGTTCATGTGCGTTGCAACGAATCATAATTAGAATAATACTTATTCACAAACTTGATACAAAACACTCTAATTTTGATATACATATATCACTAGAGATATATTATGTTTCAATTAGAATATATTCCTTGGGCTGTTTTGGTGAGGTCAGGGAGGGATGTGGTTGGTTTTAAGATACTAATTATGGGTTTTCTGCAAGTTGGTAGACAAGTGGGTTGTTTGTGAGAAAAAGGCAACAATTTACCTCACAGTCGTTAGATGTAGATCTAATGGTCACAAACAACGGATGGCAGACACACCATCATCACCAACTTAGTCTTTTGTAGGAGTACTAGCAAGATCCGTGCATTGCACGGAACATCAAGATGCATTTTTTATAAAAACACTTGTTGTGATTGACCCATGTGGGAGTAATCCCGTGTGTAAAAACTAATGATATCTCGAGAAATAGGAGATAAGGTGAAGAGGAGTGGGGCGCGGTGGTGATTGGTGGTCGGACTGAGCAGAGGCATGGGGATTGATGACGCCGGCAGCGGCCACCAGGCCAGTTTGTTCCAGAGGCTTACTTTCTTAATTGCTCAACAATGAGGTTGTTGGAGATAAGGATGAACGAGGGAAGGACTTGTCTGCAAATGTGGAGAGGGGTGTGGGTATCTTTTAGTTTAATTTCCACCAGTCATATATAGATCGGATGGTCTATATTGCAAGATGGCATGCGTACCATCATCACCAACTCGGTTTTTTATAAGAGAAGAAATATAAGTATGGAGATACAAACGTATTATCGATACTTTTTTCGTAAACTAGCATCTACATTCTATTCAACACCTCAGCATGTGAGGCCTTAGCACAATGACTTCTCGACTGTGTAAAACAAAGGTTTTCCCGTCGCCGATAAGGAGGGAGTGATGGCGGTGCACTTTTTGGCTTGCTCTAGTCCTAGTAGTCATACTAGGTGGTCTAAGCACGTGTAGATTTATTCTTTTTCACGTCTCGTGTTCATCGTATTGCCACGACTATTGATGAATATACGGTAAGTTATTCATGGAGAAACCCTTGTTGAGTGTGTTTGCGAGAGAGAGAGAGAGAGATAGTGTGCGTGTGTGATATGTCTAGAGACTGAGGCAGTGATAACAGATTCTTTGTGTCTATGTGTGTGGATGATAGAGAGAGACATGTACATGGGGCTTTGTGTTGTGTAACATGGAGACACATATACATAATTAGAGAGTGAGTGTGCGAGATACACATGCGGACATGGGAAGAGATGAGGATCCAGATTAATGGGTGTTTGTGCGTTTCTGTGTGTGTTTGTGCGCGCGTTTGTTTGTGAGAGGGAGTGTGTGTATGTGGAGTAGAGAGACCACTAATGATGTAAACCTAGTATAAGGGAAGGGGGAGTGGTGTGACATGTGTAGTAGCGGGATAGCATGGGTGCGGGCGGGGGGAGGAGACTATTTGGAAGAGACATCTATTGTGTGTGGGAGAGGGGTGTGAGAATAAGAGAGAGAGAGAGAGCTAGCGACGGAGAGAGAGAGAGGAAGAGAGGGGGCGAGAAAGGTGGCGTTTGTGTCCATAAATGGCGTATAGATAGGGAGACAGTGTTGATGTTGTTTGAAATTGGCCTATGTACGGAGACGCAAGGGAAGCGAGTCATCGTGTGTGTGATAGGGACTTCATGAGAGATCTAGAATAGATGGTGTAGAGAACAATGTGTGAGATCGAGAACGATGATACATTAGGGAGCTATGGAAAGAGTCGCAACATATATGTATACAGGGAGGAGCTGGGGCGGGTCCGCATGTGGGAGAGATAGAAAGAGAAGAGTGGTGCACAAGGAGACAAAGTGTGCTTGTTTTGCAGTGGGGTTGGTGTGTGAGGTGAGTGTGCGAGAACCACATAACTAGGGAGATAGACATTTGGGGGCGACGTTTTGTGTGTATGGGAAAGATACACTCTACATAGTGCGTGTGCTTGGGAAAGAGAGATGCCGGGAGACCTAGATAGAGAGTGGGGGAAGAGATGTCTTCATGCCCAAGAGATAAAGTGATAGAGACCTATATTGGGGTCCGGACTTTAGAAGAGAGAGGGGTGTTAATGTGCTCGTGTGTTGGTGTTTGGGGGAGAGAACGACTTCTGTGTGTGGGGGGGGGAGGGTGGGCGACGAGGGGGCGGGGGTTGCTTCAGATAAAGAGTGAGGTGTCTATATTTGAGGGACTTTAGCGTAATTGAGATATACATTTTTGCTTTTCTCATCGTATTTAGGATAAACACATCTGGAATTTCATTTGAATTGGACCATATGATGGTATTTGCTTGTAGTAGCTCAATGATCCATATTTGAATTGAATGGACAATTTAAGTTTCGAGTTGGAGACATTGATTTTCAAAACTTGCACTTTTTTGCGTGCAAAACAAACAAATTCTCGGCCATGATATCATAGTCGGCCGTATAAGAGCAGAATATAATTTCAGGCGCCAAAAGCTTTCAAACTTCCCGCTCACATCGAAATATCTCGCGCTCGAAAGTTTAGCCCTGCGATATTCCTGTTTTACCCCTGCCACATGAACAGAAAAGGGCTACTTTGGTAACTCCATTTGTTTTCCCCTCTTTGCCCCCAACATTCTTCCCCAGAGCCCCTCCCCTTCCCCTCCGCGACCCCCAACCACGGCAAGCCGCCGAATCTAGTCCTCCGCCGCAGCGGTGGACCTCACACCCCGACGGATCTACCTTCCGCACCTTGGAACCCCCAACTGCCAATTCACCACTTCACTGGAGCCGCTTCAGCGACTGGCTTGTACACCGCTCCATATCTCCTTGACCACCTTCATGGTCCACCGCACCGGATCTGCTTAACCGGCGCCTTCGTCCACCACAGTGTAGGCCCTTCACTGGCTCCCTCGTCTGTCCCTTCGCTGGCCCTTCATACAAGCCCTTGTCTGTCGCAACAGATCCGCCTCACCGAAAGCACTGTAGAACGTGCCCGCCGAAGCCTTCGTCCACTGCACCGGACCCGCTCCACAGATGCCATATTCAATTCCACTGGCCCTGCTTTACCGACGCCGCATCCTCATCAGGTTAATTCGATCTGTACTCCATCGTTTTTTCTCTTTATCGTGCAACTGTTCACTTACCACAAATGAGCTCTCTTGTATGTCGACAGGCGCCGCAACTGTAGCACCGGAGCCGCTTCAGTGACGGCGACAGTCGGCCCAAACTCAACCGCAACACGAGCACCATCGACGATCCTTAGCTATCAAGTATGCCAATGATACCCATACGCCACCGAGAATCAGGTACTATTATCCAACGGCCGGCGCCTACATTCACTTTCTTAGCATAAGCACCACACCTTTGAATTTCTTCAGGGCAGCATTTAGTTTTTCTTGAGACGCGTTATTCTGCTTGCACCTGTAGGGCCATACTTCTGGCAGTGAACATGTTACATGTGCTAAATTACATACCAGTGCACATATAGTTAATATGCTTTAGTTTTGTCCTAAGTATTACTGTACTTCCTAGATATCACTGCCTACTATTTTACTTCTTGCATGCTATATTTATGATAATGGTGTTGTTCTGATGCCACATGTTGGTTCCATAGATTGCTTCATGTTCTCTATGCTTAATTACATATCAGCAAACTAGCATGTGGTTCCGCTGGTTTTTGTTCATTTTACCCTACATTTTCTGATGCTAGCTATTACATCACTGCTACGAGCCTCTGTTCATTACTTTTTTGTGTGTTCTTGATCTTGCCAAGTTGCATGACTAATTTGATGCTTGTATTAATTATGGAGCTACCAACCCCATCAAGCAAAATATTTGTTCTTTTGGGGCTGGCACCTCGAACAAGCATAAAAATAGAGGGAAGCAGATACATTGTCGTGTATGCACACACCCTTCTTTCATTAGTTTAGATGAACCATTGATGATCAATTCGAACCAGTGCATGCGATTAAAATTAATTTTACCTAAATAGAGGGTGCGGAATAAACTACAACAAGTAGATTTGCAACCACGGGATGCTTTCGATATCTTCAAAGAACATTGCAACAACAGCGAGGCTTCACGTCAACATATGGTAAGCCAATGTGTTTTAGTATATGTGAAATGTAATGCATGTGGGCTGCTTTCTTGGCTTGTGCCCTCAACCTGTAATCCTACAGAATAACAAATAGTTCAGTTGTCTGTTTTGCTGTATTGCTTGATTCGAATGCTTGTTTGTTACTTGTTACGCTATACCTGAGTTGGCCAATATGTCAGCAGTGCCTGTTGTACCATCGTAAAGAAATGCATGCCTAGTTCATTTGAGTCCTTAAATTTTCCTCTGAACTTCATCACAAGACTGTCTTCATAGTTTATATGAGGCCACACTGTTAAGTGCTTTCTCAGATTATTTCAACTGCTTAGATGCCTTGGCAACTTAAATATAGCGGTGGTACACTCCCTTTCAACTAGGGATGCCAACTGGGTCCCGTTTAATCCCGATTAAAGTCCACTAGTGGTATGACAGTTCAAAAGAGTTTTTTATTTTTTGAGGAAAATGAACCAGGGAGCTAACAAAAACTAACTAGATGGGACTGGCGGATGTCGTTTATTTGCCACTTACATCCCTAGTTTCATCTTACCATTTTAATTTCTTTTCGACTGATGCTGCTTCGAACCATTTAAATATAGCTTGCCATGCTCGGCAATAATTCGTATGTCGTTTACCATGTAAGCTTACTGCCTAGATCATGCGATAACTATCTCTTACTTATGTCCAGCGGAAACCTTTTAGGATGCCGTTCACACTAGGACACAATGTACAACCCCAAAATCTATTTGTGGAAGCAGTGCGCCATCCATGTTACCAGATGGTAGCAGTTCAGAGGCAACACCGCCGGAGAGCAGTCTGAGCACATATATTATAGTTCTTGAGGCTCTACTAGAGGCATAGAGAGATGGTGTGGCTGCCATGAATGAGGTAATCTCGATCTTGAAGCTGGAAATTATGCAATTAGCTGCACGCATTATGCAAGCAACCCAAGAATTGGAGGAAGTAAGAATGTTGCATTTGAAGATGGAGGAGGTCCTACTGCTTTTGCTATCTGAAGCCCAGGGTAATCCCAGTTCTTCTTTAGATAGCAGTTGAAATTGTCATTAGATTATTGTACTTGCATGTTGTGTCATGTCTCTGAATGGATTATGTTGTAAGACCCCCTATGTTGTCCATGTGTTGTAATGATCCGAATTTTTAGGCGAGGTAATCCTTAGTACTTGTATGATTGTCATAAGGTGAACTGTTTTTCATGTGAGCATATTGTATTGGATGAAATAATTGTTTGACTCAAAGTGTATCCAACCTACTGAATTCGAAGATCACGGCATTTCTAAATCATAATCATATATAAAGGTGGAATAAATCTTTGTTGTGGTTTTGAAGAAATAAATAACAAAACATAGAATTATCTGTGGATATTCGCAATCGAATAAAAATTGGATTTGGATTTAGTTGCCAGGGCCTAGGGCAAACGTGAATGCTAATTCTCCCAAGTTTTGAACGAAGCGGCTAAACACACACTATCATTTGTGGGCTGCCCGAAGCAAGTGTTTGCGAGATGGAAATTACTGTCTACCCCTGACACTTGACATCCTTATCGACCGGATTTACACTACTGTCGATAGGGGTAGACTAGCAACTTTAATCAGACGTGACACGATGGCCTGTGAGCCCATTCAGACACAGTGGGCGCCAAACGTGGGCGGCAAAACACATTTGATTCGAGCTCGGCCGAAAGACATGTGTCTCTCCCTCCATTTCCCCATTCATCCATGGTGGGCAGCAAAACAAACTCTCCTCGTCCAAAATCGATGTAGGCTAATATTTTAAATAGGGGCAGATGTGTAACTTCCCTCAGACATGACAGAACCGCCCTACCTATCAGCCCTGTTCATACACCGTGGGCGCCAACCGTGGGCCGCAAAACACCCTCTCCTCGCCTGAAATCGTTACCGGCAAATATTTGGGAGATGCGAGATTACCATCCTATCCCCAACCGACGTGATGTCCGAAATTTTAAACCGGGCGTAAGTTCATAACTTTCCCACATTTCAGACAAGCACATCCCAAAGTTTGAGATCCCCCCTCCATTTCCCCATTCATACACCGTCGGTGCCACGACAACATACCCACTACGGCCAGCCTCCTCCGTCCGCCACCCCATCCTCCACCTTGCCGGAGCCGCTACCCCTACCCTGTCGTCCACTACAAGAGATGGACGTCTCTCATCCACGGCGCCAGACCAGGATCCTTTCATCGCGTCGTCTCGCTTCATCGGCGCCGTCGTCCACTTTGCCGTTGCCGCTCCTACGACTGCCTCGTCCACGTCAACATGATTTATCCCCCAACCCGGTCGTCTGCCATCTAAAGTATTCTTCCCCGCCGCCGACAGCCATCGCACCCGCAGCACCCTCAACGTATCAACAGGGGCCTACACGGTGTCGCAAGAGAGATGGTACTCTTCCATATGTGCTTAAGTTATTGATCTCACCCGGAAAATAGATCTTAAATTGTTTAATGTACTTTTCTTGTCTGTACCAAATCGTAGTGGCTAGTTGAATGCAAACATTGGTTGCGAAGTAGCTTTGTCCGGTTTGCACCTTCAGATCCGCCATGTCACGATCACTATACTCGTAAAGCTTATGGTTTGCCCCCTTTATATTCACTACCATCATCGTAGGTGCTTCCCTGCTTTGTGTCGTGCTAGCACTGCTCCTCAAGACCTCAACACATCAAGCGAAACAACATGCCACTAATAATTCCAAAGCTTATGTGTTGAAATACGAATCTGATATGATGCTCATATTACTAAAACCGAGAACGTTTAATTGGTCACTTAATGTTCCTATATTCATTTCGAAAAGCATGTGCGCCACCCACTGGTCCAGCTAGTTCCACTTTCCTGATTTTACTCTTGATGCTTAGGGTTTTCCCCTTTTATCTACTCTACTATGATCTGCGTAGGTGCTTTCTGTCATACTAGCATTACTCCACCCTTCAAGCTAAACAACACAACACTCAAAATTCCAAAGCTTAGTTGTTCAAATATGATTGTGATATGATACTGATATTAGTTAACAGACACATTTAATTGGTTAGCTAAAGGTCCCACTTGAGTTTCCAAATGCATGTCACGACATATAGAGAGACAGCAGAATTGCATTTCTTTGTCACCTGTTGACTGTACTTTCTTGTTCATACCAAATCTTAGTTGTTATTTCAAAGAAAATATCGGTTGCTAACTACCCTTTGCGCGGTTTGCAGCTTCAGATCTGCCATCCCACTGCCATGATCAACACTATACTCATCATGCTTACGGTTTCCCCATTTTAGGATGACCACGATCAGCCTACGTGGTTCGTGTTGTAATAGCACTGCTCCACCCATCGAGCTAAACAAGCTTAGTTGTACAGATTCAAATCTGATATTATGATGATATTAGTAAAACTGAGAGATGTCTAATTGGTCAGCTAAATGTTCCTACTTTAGTTTCGAAATGCATGTGAGCCACATATGGAGAGACGGGAAGGAATAGTATTTCTCTGTGCGCTCTAGATCATCATGGGTGGCCAACTGACATTGTATAGAAAGACTTGTAATATCTTCAATCTGCTTGCTCTTCTGATCTTCTTTAAGATGACCCTCTTCTCTTGCGGTCGATTGGTTAGGTCGAGTTATTCTCCCTTAGTATATTTGGAATCTGTCAGGTCAGGTCGACTTGTTCTTCTTTAATATATGTTGAAGCTATCATCTACGAAGTATCATCACTTCTGGAGCTTTCATATTTTGAGTAGTAGGCCATATTATATTAATGCACACACCAAATTACAGCATGCATGACACCTCTTAGAAGAATTGCAGAGATAGCACAAAGGGGTTTACAGGGAGGAAGTATTGGATTAGAATCACTTCTACATTACAAAGATAATCTCACTTGTTTTTATGTTTTCATGCATGTCAGGTATTGAACATTATCAAAATGAATATTAGAATGGGCGCACGAGAGGAATATTGCGGAACGATCCACTGGCTAACAAAATTGGCATGGTGGAGGATGGCCTATCTTATTCACCCATCAAGGTGCATGCTCTAACTTGGCAAGGTTGTAATGGTCACACATATTATGCATCTGACCTCTTGCATTACTTCTACTTTGTTACACCATCTGCTTAGTTTAAGCATCATATATGAGTATATGCCATACCTATCCATTTTTTGTACCTATTCCATGTGTCGTTATACTATGTTTTTCCAGTCAAATGTTGTTCTTTCGTAATAGATGTCCAAAAGGAAGAGGGTGATTGCAGATCCTCAAGGAGTACAAACTAGGTATTTGTAAAAGGTAGTGATACCTGCTAAATCAGATAGATCAGCAGCCACAGAAAACACAGGCCCAACTGTAACAGACTTTACCCCTACTCCAGTGGCCAAACCCCTATTAGAACTGCTGACAGCCCAGCGTCAGGTACGGTCTATGATATCAATTCAAAATTTGAACTCCTAAATTTATGCATGTGCCTTACCTTCTCTCTTGTATGAAAACTAATTTCAGATGAATCTCCTTGCTCAAAGGATCATAGGATCTCACGACAATACTAGGCTCTGCATTGCTCTTGTCAGTACCTCTTGCCCTTTGTCAGCATACTTACACTCATTGCTGTTTGATTATGTAGCATCACTGTAAATGTTCGCTTCTTTATCCTTCCTTTGCTTGAAATTATAAGATCTATATTTACTCTTAGATAAATGTAGAATTAACAAAATGGTTATGAAGTTTTGGATTGCTCATGTAAGTACCTGTTGTCATGTACTCCCTCTATATCGAATTAATTGTTGATCAATTGGATGTATTTAGAACTTAATAGTGCTAGATACATCCATTCGAGCGACAACTAATAATGGACGGTGGTGGTATTACTGTACATGGATCGTGAGATAGTTGGTTTTCTAGCATTACTCTGCATCTTATCTTCCCTGCCCTCCACTTTCTCCAAATTATCATATCTACATTTACTCTTACCGAAATGTTGAATAAAGCCAATGCCACGGTGCACATTGATGTCTGCATTCCTCTTGTCAGTACCTTTTGCCTTGTAACGTTGTACTTAATTAATTGCTATTTGATTATGTATCGTCAATCTGCACCTGAGCTTCATTATCCTCTATTTCTTCCAATATTATTTGATCTATATTTACTCTTTGCAAAATGTAGAATAATGGCAACGCTTATAAAGAATTTTCTTTCAGGAATTTATTGAATTATCTTTCCATCGACATGGAGAAGGGCTTTGTCCAGCCCGTGTTAACATGTAATGTAAGTTCATCCTTCTCAAGCCTTCAAACTTTGTTCTAGTATAGATTTCGACAGGCATCATTTCCTCCACTACTGTTTACATCTAATTGGATGTTTGCAACAACTACCAGTTTTAAATTGTAGTTGTAAAAACATGTTCCTTATGCAGAACAGATCCATTTATTTGCTTATATAATTGTGAAACCTGTTACGTGTCTCCTTGTTTCTCTTTCAGTATCGTATCTCTTATGCCAGGCAGAACTTTAGGAAAGATAGTGAGCCAAACCATCTTGAGGACAGCGAGATGACCCCAAGGTCTTGTCTTGATGAAGATAGTGAGTTCAAGCTACTCACCAGCAGGCGTGAGACAACCTCTGTGCAGTCGCTGCCTCAATCAGTTCGACTTCTTCAGTCTCAACTTAAAGCGGAAAGGCTTGCTTCAGCTCAGCTCCGACTTGAAGTCAAAGATGTAATGAAGATGTCAGGGGACTGCCTTGCGCACTATGGTTCCATACAGCTAGGGATGAAGCATCAATCGTTGACACAACTGAGGTCTCATCAGCTTGTTCGGCTGCTTGCGGGGCCCGAGCTTGCCAGGTCTATTGCCTTCTGAAGTGCTCTCAGTTTTGTATATTCTTTTGTCGGGCGTTTATATGCACTGGTGGTGACCTTTGATGCCTAGTGTATGTAATCTGCGGTCATGTTGCGCTTTATTATCACCGGGTAGCAAACTTTGATTCCTAATATGCCGTAATTTCTTTGTTGTATAGTCTAGGTTTATTCTTTGGTCGGTATGCTATAATTTAGGCCGGAAGGTTCAGTGGATCTCGGTGTTGTCAGTCTTCAGGCCGGCTCATTACTCATATGGGCCAAAATGTGGGCCTATAATCATCTTGGGCCATTAGCAGGTCTAAATCTATAGTAGTTTCCCGCCTTTAACAGGCCATGGGCTACATATTTACTGTAGTGACACTGGGTTTCCTACGGGCCGTAGAAACAATGGGCCTTCTACGGGTCGTATCATCAATGGGCCTTAGACGGGTCGTATGATCGATTGGCCAAACATGGGCCAAAAACAGACCGCATTATGGCCGTAAATGGGCTAGAGATGGAGTCGTCTGTTCATGGGCCGACCATAACAGAACGTCGTTAATAGGCCGTATTTGATGACACTATGAAAACAGCCCAACGTATTAACGGGCCACAAACGGGCCGACTGTAACCACATGCTGAATTTGGCCCACAAGCAAAAAATGGCAGTAACGGGCCGTAAGTAACCGAATGCTGGAAATGAGCCCAAGAATAAATGGGGCTTGAGAAGGCCGAAAGATAACATGGACTGCAAACGGCCCAATGGATTAATGGGCGTTAATGGGTATAAAGTGATACACTGTTCATTACGGGCCAGTTTCACCACGGGCCGTTAATGGGCCAAGAGTTACAAATGGCCTCATCTGGGCCGAAAGACGTCACGGGCCATACATGGGCCGGAACTTAAAATGGGCTGGAATCATATTGGACGGCCTAGATGACTCTACTGGGCCTAATTCAGATAGGTCGTAACGGGCCCTGGGTTAGCTGGCTGTTAATGGGCTATATGCGAACAGGCCGTTAACAGGCTTTCCATGGGCCGGCCCACCACCTTTTGACCAAGTCAAACGGGCCGGCCTTTTCACAGTAATGGGCCTCTGTTGGGCCGTGCCACGTGTCGACATATCATAGGCACCTTCTGTCCAATGAGTGGATGACATCTGTCCCAACGGTGAGCCGACACGTGTTTCCTCCAGCCAATGATGATTTTACACGCGGAAAATCCCCATTGGTCGGGGATGTTAGCGGGTTATCGGATCCAAAACCGGACCCGATAGCTTAACGGTGTTCTGTTACGGTGGATGCCACGTGTCGGTCACCCTTGACGAAAATAGTTCTGTGACGCACGATTTATCGTCATGGAAGTGGACACTTCCATGATGATAATTTTGGTAATGTCGTGGAACACTTCTACGACAACACAGGTATGACTATCTTGATTCTGTCATAAAATTTTCATGGATGTACATGCATGACAAAAAATGCGACCTACTGCGACAAACACGTATCATCACGGAAGTGTATTTTTTTTGTAGTGTGTGCTAACGCTTCCTCTTTCGGTCTACAAGGGTACGTGGACACACTCTCCCCTCTCATTTCTATGCATCACCATGATCCTGTGTGTGCGTAGGAAAATTTTGAAATTACTACGTTCCCCAATAGTAGCATCCAAGCCAGGTTTATGCGTAGATGTCATATGCACGAGTAGAACACAAAGGGAGTTGTGGGCGTGGGTATATACATATTGCTTGCCGTCACAAGTTGATTCTTGATTCAGCGGCATTGTTGGATGAAGTGGACCAGACCGACATTACGCATACGCTTACGTGAGACTAGTTCTACCGACGTGCTTCGCACACAGGTGGCTAGTGGGTGTTTATTTCTCCAGCTTTAGTTGAATCGGATTCAATGAACTTTCTGAAGATCAAAAAGCAATCACTATACTGCGTTGTGGTTTTTGATGCGTAGGTAAGAATGGTTCTTGCTCAGCCCGTAGCAGCCACGTAAACTTGTAGCAACAAAGTAGAGGACGTCTAACTTATTTTTGCAGGGCTTGTTGTGATGTGATATGGTCAAGACGTGAAAAAATATAAGTTGTTGTAAGAGATGATCATGTTTTGTTGAAGTTATCAGCAACTGGCAGAAGCCTTATGGTTGTCTCTTTATTGCATAACATGCAAGCGCCAAATAATTGCTTCATTTTATCGCTATGCGATAGCAATAGTTGGCGAGACGACCATGTGACGACACGTCGATAGAGATCAAGATGATGGAGATCATGGTGTCATGCCGGTAACAATAAAGATCATGACAGTATTTTGGAGATGGAGATCAAAAGCACAAGATGATGATGGCCATATCATGTCACATATTTTGATTGCATGTGATGTTTATCTTTTATTCATCTTATTTTGCATAGTTCGACGACAGCTTTATAAGATGATCTCTCACTAAATTTCAAGATAAAAGTGTTCTCCCTGAGTATGCACCGTTGCCAAAGTTCTTCGTGCCGAGACACCATGTGATGATCGGGTGTGATAAGTTCAACGTTCATCTACAACGGGTGTAAGACAGTTTTGCACACACAGAATACTCTAGTTAAACTTGACGAGCCTAGCATATGCAGATATAGCCTCGGAACACTGAGACCGAAAGGTCGAGCGTGAATCATATAGTAGATATGATCAACATAGTGATGTTCACCATTGAAAACTACCCCATCTCACGTGATGATAGGACATGGTTTTGTTGATATGGATCACGTGATCACTTAGATGATTAGAGGGATGTCTATCTAAGTGGGAGTTCTTAAGTAATATGATGAAATTGAACTTTAATTTATCATGAACTTAGTCCTGATAGTATTTGCATATCTATGTTGTAGATCAATAGCTTGCGATGTAGCTCCCCATTTATTTTTGATATGTTCCTAGAGAAAATAAAGTTGAAAGATGTTAGTAGAAATGATGCGGATTGGATCCGTGATCTGAGAATTATCCTCATTGCTACACGGAAGAATTATGTCCTTGATGCACCGCTAGGTGGCAGATCGATTGCAGGAGCAGATGTAGACGTTATGAACGTTTGGCGAGCTCGATATGATGACTACTTGATACTCTAGTGCACCATGCTTTACGACTTAGAATCGGGACTTCAAAAATGTTTTTAATGCCATGGAACATATGAGATGTTCCAAGAGTTGAAATTAGTATTTCAGACTCATGCCCATGTCGAAAGGTATGAGACCTTTGACAAACACTTTGCCTACAAGATGGAGGAGAATAGCTCAGCTAGTGAGCATGTGCTCAGAATGTTTGAGTACTACAATCACTTGAATCAAGTGGGAGTTAATCTTCTAGATAAGATAGTTATTGACAGAGTTCTCTAGTCACTATCACCAAGTTACTGGAACTTCGTGATGAACTATAATATGCAAGGGATAACGGAAACGATTCCCAAGCTATTCGTGATGCTGAAATCGACGAAGGTAGAAATCAAGAAAAGCATCAAGTTTGATGGTTGACAAGACCACTAGTTTCAAGAAAAGGGCAAAGGGAAGAAGGGGAACTTCAAGAAGAACGGCAAGCAAGTTGCTGCTCAAGTGAAGAAGCCCAAGTCTAGACCTAAGCCTAAGACTAAGTGCTTCTACTGCAAAGGTACTGGTCACTGGAAGCAGAACTGCCCCAAGTATTTGGCGGATAAGAAGGATGACAAAGTGAACAAAGGTATATTTGATATACATGTTATTGATGTGTACTTTACTAGTGTTTATAGCAACCCCTCAGTATTTGATACTAGTTCGGTTGCTGAGATTAGTAACTCGAAACGGGAGTTGCAGAATGAACAGAGACTAGTTAAGGGTGAAGTGACGATGTGTGTTGGAAGTGGTTCCAAGATTGATATGATCATCATCGCACACTCCCTATACATTCGGGATTAGTGTTGAACCTAAATAAATGTTATTTGGTGTTTGCGTTAAGCTTGAATATGATTTGATCATGTCTATTGCAATACAGTTAATCATTTAAAGTCAGAGAATAATTGTTGTTCTGTTTACATGAATAAAACCTTCAATGGTCATACACCCAAGGTGAATGGTTTATTGAATCTCGGTCGTAGTGATACACATATTCATAATATTGAAGTCAATAGATGCAAAGTTAATAATGATAGTGCAACTTATTTGTGACATTGTCGTTTAGGTCATATTTGTTGGGGATTGTAGTAGAAATTTAAAATTTTCTACGCATCACCAAGATCAATCTATGAAGTAATCTAGCAACAAAGGGAAGGAGAGTGCATCTACATACCCTTGTAGATCGCTAAGCGGAAGCGTTGCAAGAACGCGGTTGGTGGAGTCGTACACACAGCGATTCAGATCGCGGTCGATTCTGATCTAAGCGCCGAACAACGGCGCCTCCGCGTTCAACACACGTACAGCCCGGTGACGTCTCCCGCGCCTTGATCCAGCAAGGGGAGAGGGAGAGGTTGGGGAAGACTCCGTCCAGCAGCAGCACGACGGCATGGTGATGGTGGAGGAGCGCGGGACTCTAGCAGGGCTTCGCCAAGCACTACGAGAGACGAGGAGGGAGACAGGTTGGGCTGCGCCAAGAGGGAGATCAAATCATGTGTTGGGCAGCCCCCAATACCTCAAGTATATATAGGGGGAGGGGAGGAGCTGTGCCCCCTTCTAGGGTTCCCTCCCTAGGGGGGGCGGCAGCCCTAGATGCCATCTAGGGTGGCGGCCAAAGGGGAGAAGAGGCGGGGCGCCCTAGGGTGGGCCTTAAAGCCCATTTGGACCTAGGGTTTGCCCCCTTCCCACTCTCCATGCGCCTTGGGCCTTGGTGGGGGGGCGCACCAGCCCACTTGGGGCTGGTCCCCTCCCACACTTGGCCCACGCAGCCTTCTGGGGCTGGTGGCCCCACCTGGTGGACCCCCGGGACCCTCCCGGTGGTCCCGATACGTTAGCGATAGCACCCGAAACCTTTCCGGTGACCAAAACGGGACTTCCCATATATAAATATTTACCTTCGGACCATTCCGGAACTCCTAGTGACGTCCGGGATCTCATCCGGGACTCCGAACAACATTTGGTAACCGCGTACATACTTTCCCTATAACCCTAGCGTCATCGAACCTTAAGTGTGTAGATCCTACGGGCTCGGGAGTAATGCAGACATGGCCGAGACAACTCTCCGGTCAATAACCAACAGCGGGATCTGGATACCCATGTTGGCTCCCACATGCTCCACGATGATCTCATCGGATGAACCACGATGTCAAGGATTCAATCAATCCCGTATATAATTCCCTTTGTCTATCGGTACGATACTTGCCTGAGATTCGATCGTCGGTATCCCGATACCTTGTTCAATCTCGTTACCAGCAAGTCTCTTTACTCGTTCCGTAACACATCATCCCGTGATCAACTCCTTGGTCACATTGTGCACATTATGATGATGTCCTACTGAGTGGGCCTAGAGATACCTCTCCGTTACACGGAGTGACAAATCCCAGTCTCGATTTGTGCCAACCCAACAAACACTTTCGGAGATACCCGCAGTGCACCTTTATAGCCACCTAGTTACATTGTGATATTTGGTACACCCAAAGCATTCCTACGGTATCCGGGAGTTGCACAATCTCATGGTCTAAGGAAATGATACTTGACATTAGAAAAGCTTTAGCATACGAACTACACGATCTTGTGCTAGGCTTAGGATTGGGTCTTGTCCATCACATCATTCTCCTAATGATGTGATCCCATTATCAATGACATCCAATGTCCATGGTCAGGAAACCATGACCATCTATTGATCAACGAGCTAGTCAACTAGAGGCTTACTAGGGACATGTTGTGGTCTATGTATTCACACATGTATTACGGTTTCCGGTTAATACAATTATAGCATGAACAATAGACAATTATCATGAACAAGGAAATACAATAATAACCATTTTATTATTGCCTCTAGGGCATATTTCCAACAGTCTCCCACTTGCACTAGAGTCAATAATCTAGTTTACATCACTATGTGATTGTAATGAATCCAACACCCATGGGGTATGTTCATATCTTGCTTGTGAGAGAGGTTTATCAGTAATGGGTCTGAACCTTTAAGATCCATGTGTGCTTTACAAATCTCTATGTTATCTTGTAGATGCAGCTACCACACGCTACTTGGAGTTTATTCCAAATAACTGCTCTACTATACGAATCTGGTTACTACTTAGAGTCATCCGGATTAGTGTCAAAGTTTGCATCGACATAACCCTTTACGCCAAACTCTTTTACCACCTCCATAATCGAGAAAATTCCTTAGTCCACTAGTTACTAAGGATAAGTTCGACCGCTGTCGTGTGATCCATTCCTGAATCACTCTTGTACCCCTTGACTGACTCATGGCAAGGCACACTTCAGGTGCAGTACACAGCATAGCATACTGTAGAGCCTACGTCTAAAGCATAGGGGACGTCCTTCGTCCTTTCTCTCTATTCTGCCGTGGTCAGGTCTTTAGTTTTACTCAATACTCATACCTTATAACACAGCCAAGAACTCCTTCTTTGCCAATCTATTTTTGAACTCCTTCAAAATTTTGTCATGGTATGTGTTCGTTCGAAAGTACTATTAAGCGATTTTGATCTATCCTTATAGATCTTGATGCTCAATGTTCAAGTAGCTTAATCCAGGTTTTCCATTGAAAAACACTTTTCAAATAACCCTATATGCTTTCCAGAAACTCTACATCATTTCTGATCAACAATATGTTAACAACATATACTCGTCAAAAATTCTATAGTGCTCCCACTAACTTCTTTGGAAATACAAGTTTCTCATAAACTTTGTATAAACCCAAAATCTTTGATCATCTCATCAAAGCGTACATTCCAATTCCGAGATGCTTACTCCAGTCCTTAGAAGGATTGCTAGAGCTTTGCATACTTGTCAGTATCTTTCAGGATTGACAAAAACCTTCTGGTTGTATCACATACAACCTTTCCTCAAGAAAAATGTTAGGAAACAATGTTTTTTTACATCCTATCTGCAAGATTTCATAAATAATGCAGTAACTACTAACATAATTCCAACAGACTCTTAGCATTGCTACGAGTGAGAAAGTCTCATCGTAGTCAACTCCTTGAACTTGTCGGGAAGCATCTTAACGACAAGTCGAGCTTTCTTAATGGTGACACTTACCATCATTGTCTGTCTTCCTTTTAAAATCCATCTGCACTCAACAGCCTCACGACCATCAAGTGGTTCTTTCAAAGTCTATACTTTCTTTTATACATGGATCCTCTCTCGGATTTTATGGCCTCGAGCCATTCTTCGGAATCTGGGCCCACCATCACTTCTCCATAGCTCGTAGGTT
This sequence comes from Triticum urartu, assembly GCF_056163025.1. NCBI lineage: Eukaryota > Viridiplantae > Streptophyta > Magnoliopsida > Poales > Poaceae > Triticum > Triticum urartu. The sequence goes on from NC_141877.1 coordinate 301,319,149, forward strand.
CATTGTTGTCTAGCAACATGACTTCCAAGATAGGATTACGTACCACTCTGAAGTAGTATGCATCCTTGTCGACCTATGAGGTTTGGTAGTGACTTGATCCGAAGTTTCATGATCACTATCATAAGCTTCCACTTCAATTGGTGTAGGTGCCACAGGAACAACTTCCTGTGCCCTGCTACACACTAGTTGAAGTGACGGTTCAATAACCTCATCAAGTCTCCACCATCCTCCCACTCAATTCTTTCAAGAGAAACTTTTCCTCGAGAAAGGACCCGTTTCTAGAAACAATCACTTTTGCTTCCGGATCTGAAATAGGAGGTATACCCAACTATTTTTGGGTATTCTATGAAGATGCATTTATCCGCTTTGGGTTCGAGCTTATCAGCCTGAAACTTTTTCACATAAGCATCGCAGCCCCAAACTTTTAAGAAACGACAGCTTAGGTTTCTCTAAACGGTGTCGTCTCAACAGAATTGGGTGGTGCCCTATTTAAAGTGAATGCGGTTGTCTCTAATGCCTAACCCATAAACGATAGTGGTAATTCGATAAGAGACATTGTGGTATGCACCATATCCAATAGGGTGCAGTTATGATGTTCGGACACACCATCACATTATGGTGATCCAGGCGGTATTAGTTGTGAAATAGTTTCCACAATGTCTTAATTGTGTGCCAAACTCGTAACTCAGATATTCATCTCTATGATCATATCATAGACATTTTATCATCTTGTCACGACGATCTTCAACTTCACTCTGAAATTACTTGAACCTTTCAATAATTCAGACTTGTGTTTCATCAAGTAAATATACTTAGCATCTACTCAAATCATCTGTGAAGTAAGAACATAACGATATCCACTGCGTGCCTCAGCACTCATTGGACTGCACACATCAAAATTTATTACTTCCAACAAGTTGCTTTCTTGTTCCATCTTACTGAAAACGAGGCCTTTCAGTCACCTTGCCCATGTGGTATGATTTGCATGTCTCAAGTGATTCAAAATCAAGTGAGTCCAAACGATCCATCTGCATGGAGTTTTTTCATGCATATCTACCAATAGACATGGTTCGCATGTCTCAATCTTTTCAAAAACGAGTGAGTCCAAAGATCCATCAACATGGAGCTTCTTCATGCGTTTTATACCAACATGACTCAAATGGCAGTGCCATAAGTACGTGGTACTGTCATTACTATCTTATATCTTTTGGCATGAACATGTGTATCACTACAATCGGGATTCAATAAACCATTCATTTTAGGTGCAAGACCATTGAAGGTATTATTCAAATAAATAGAGTGACCATTATTCTCCTTAAATGAATAACCACATTGCGATAAACATAATCCAATCATGTCTATGCTCAACGCAAACACCAAATAACAATTATTTAGGTTTAACACCAATCCCGATGGTAGAGGGAGCGTGCGATGTTTGATCACATCAACCTTGGAAACACTTCCAACATATCGTCATCTCACCTTTAGCTAGTCTCCGTAGCCTTTTATTTCGAGTTACTAACACTTAGCAAGCGAACCAGTATTTATTACCCTGGTGCTACTAGGAGTACTAGTAAAGTACACAATAATATAATGTATATTCAAAATACTTCTGTCGACCTTGCCAGCCTTCTCATCTACCAAGGATCTAGGGTAGTTCTGCTTCAGTGACCGTTCCCCTCATTATAGAAGCACTTAGTCTCGGGTTTGGTTCAACCTTGGATTTCTTCACTAGAGCAGCAACTGATTTGCTGTCTCATGAAGTATCCCTTCTTTCCCTTGCCCTTCTTGAAACTAGTGGTTTTACTAACCATCAAAATTTGATGCTCCTACTTGGTTTCTACTTTCATGGTGTCAAACATCGCGAATTGCTCAAGGATCATCATGTCTATCCCTGATATGTTATAGTTCATCACTAAGCTCTAATAGCTTGGTGGCAGTGACTATGGAGAACTATCACTATCTCATCTGGAAGATTAACTCCCACTCGATTTAGGCGATTGCAGTACTTAGACAATCTGAGCACATGCTCAACAATTGAGCTTTTCTCCCTTAGTTTGCAGGCTTAAGAAACTTGCCAGAGGTCTCATACCTCTTGACGTGGGCACTAGTCTGTAATCCCAATTTCAGTCTTTGGAACATCTCATATGTTCTGTGACGTTTCAAAAACGTCTTTGGTGCCACAATTCTAAACCGTTAGTATTACGCACTGAACTATCACGTAGTCCTCAAAACGTCTATGTCAGATGTTTCCCAACATCTACAGACGACGCTCGAGGTTCAACGCACTGAGTGGTGCATTAAGGACATAGCCCTTCTGTGCAGCAATGAGGACAATCCTCAGTTCACGGACCCAGTCCGCATAATTGCTACTGTCAACTCTCAACTAAATTTTCTCTAGGAACATATCTAAAACAGTAGAACCAAAGCGTGAGCTACGACATAATTTGCAAAGACCTTTTGACTATGTTCATGATAATTAAGTTCATCTAATCAAATTATTCAATGAACTCTCACTTAGATAGACATCCCTCTAGTCATCTAAGTGATACATGATCCGAGTTAACTAGGCCGTGTCCGATCATCACGTGAGACGGACTAGTCATCATCGGTGAACATCTTCATGTTGATCGTATCCACTATACGACTCATATTCGACCTTTCGGTATTCCATGTTCCGAGGCCATGTCTGTACATGCTAGGCTCGTCAAGTTAACCTAAGTGTATTGCGTGTGTAAATCTGGCTTACATCCGTTGTATGTGAACGTTAGAACCTATCACACCCGATCATCACGTGGTGCTTCGGAACAACGGACCTTAGCAACGGTGCATAGTTAGGGGGAACACAATCCTTGATATTTTAATGAGGGATCATCTTATTTATGCTACCGTCATTCTAAGCAAATAAGATGTAAAAACATGACAAACATCACATGCAAATCATAAAGTGACATGATATGGCCAATATCATCTTGCGCCTTTGATCTCCATCTTCGAGGCACGGCATGAACACCATCGTCACCGGCATGACACCATGATCTCCATCATCATGATCTCCATCATCATGATCTCCATCATTGTGTCTTCATGAAGTTGCCTCACCAACTATTACTTCTACTACTACGGCTAACGGTTAGCAATAAAGTAAAGTAATTACATGGCGTTTTCATTGACACACAGGTCATAAATAAATTAAGATAACTCCTATGGCTCCTGCCGGTTGTCATACTCATCGACATGCAAGTCGTGATTCCTATTACAAGAACATGATCAATCTCATACATCACATATATCATTCATCACATCCTTTTGGCCATATCACATCACATAGCATACCCTGCAAAAGCAAGTTAGACGTCCTCTAATTGTTGTTGCATGTTTTACATGGCTGCTATGGGTTTCTAGCAAGAACGTTTCTTACCTACGCAAAACCACAATGGTGATATGCCAATTGCTATTTACCCTTCATAAGGACCATTTTCATCGAATCCGATCCGACTAAAGTGGGAGAGATAGACACCCTCCAGCCACCTTATGCATCAAGTGCATGTCAGTCGGTGGAACCTGTCTCACTTAAGTGTACGTGTAAGGTCGGTCCGGGCCGCTTCATCCAACAATGCCGCCGAATCAAGATAAGACTAGTAACGGCAAGCAAATTGAACAAATCATCGCCCACAACTACTTTGTGTTCTACTCGTGCATAGAATCTACGCATAGACCTAGCTCATGATGCCACTGTTGGGGATCGTAGTAGAAATTTAAAATTTTCTACGCATCACCAAGATCAATCTATGGAGTAATCTAGCAACGAAGGGAAGGGGAGTGCATCTACATACCCTTGTAGATCTCTAAGCGGAAGCATTGCAAGAACGTGGTTGGTGGAGTCGTAAACACAGTGATTCAGATCACGGTCGATTCCGATCTAAGCGCCGAACAACGGCGCCTCCGCGTTCAACACACGTACAGCCCGGTGATGTCTCCCGCGCCTTGATCCAGCAAGGAGAGAGGGAGAGGTTGGGGAAAACTCCGTCCAGCAGCAGCACGACGGCGTGGTGATGGTGGAGGAGCGCGGGACTCCAGCAGGGCTTCGCCAAGCACTACGAGAGACGAGGAGGGAGAGAGGTAGGGCTGCGCCAAGAGGGAGATCAAATCATGTGTTGGGCAGCCCCAATACCTCAAGTATATATAGGGGGAGGGGAGGGGCTGCGCCCCCTTCTAGGGTTCCCTCCCTAGGGGGGGCAGCAGCCCTAGATGCCATCTAGGGTGGCGGCCAAAGGGGAGAAGTGGGGGCGCCCTAGGGTGGGCCTTAAGGCCCATTTGGACCTAGGGTTTGCCCCCTTCCCACTCTCCACGCGCCTTGGGCCTTGGTGGGGGGGCGCACCAGCCCACCTGGGTCTGGTCCCCTCCCACACTTGGCCCACGCAGCCTTCTGGGGCTGGTGGCCCCACCTGGTAGACCCCCGGGACCCTCCCGGTGGTCCCGGTACGTTACCGATAGCACCCGAAACCTTTCTAGTGACCAAAACGGGACTTCCCATATATGAATCTTTACCTCCGGACCATTCCGGAACTCCTCGTGACGTCCGGGATCTCATCCGGGACTTCGAACAACATTCGGTAACCGCGTACATACTTTCCCTATAACCCTAGCATCATCGAACCTTAAGTGTGTAGACCCTACGGGCTCGGGAGTCATGCAGACTGTTGGGTAACGTAGTAATTTCAAAAAAAATTCCTACGCACACGCAAGATCATGGTGATGCATAGCAAAGAGAGGGGAGAGTATGATCTACGTACCCTTGTAGATCAACAACGGAAGCGTTGACACAACGTAGAGGAAGTAGTCGTACGTCTTCCCGATCCGACCGATCCAAGCACCGTTACTCCGGCACCTCCGAGTTCTTAGCACACGTACAGCTTGATGACGATCCCCGGGCTCCAATCCAGCAAAGCTTCGGGGAGGAGTTCCGTCAGCACGACGGCGTGGTGACGATCTTGATGTTCTACCGTCGCAGGGCTTCGCCTAAGCACCGCTATGATATGACCGAGGTGGAATATGGTGGAGGGGGGCACCGCACACGGCTAAGGAACGATCACGAGGATCAACTTGTGTGTCTTTGGGGTGCCCCCTGCCCCTGTATATAAAGGGGTGGAGGAGGGGAGGGCCGGCCCTCTCTATGGCACGCCCTAGGGGAGTCCTACTCCCACCGGGAGTAGGATTCCCCCTTTCCTAGTCCAACTAGAAGTCCTTCCATGTATTAGGAGTAGGAGTCAAGGCAAGGGAAAAGAGGAGAGAAGGAAGGAGGGGGCGCAGCCCTTCCCCCTAGTCCAATTCGGACTAGGCCTTGGGGGGCGCCCAACCTCTCCTATCTCTTTCCCCTAAAGCCCAATAAGGCCCATATACTCCCCGGCGAATTCCCGTAACTCTCCGGTACTCCGAAAAATACTCGGATCACTCGGAACCTTTCCGATGTCCGAATATAGTCGTCCAATATATCGATTTTTACGTCTCGACCATTTCGAGACTCCTCGTCATGTCCCCGATCTTATCTAGGACTCCGAACTCCTTCGGTACATCAAAACTCATAAAATCATAATATAACTGTCATCGAAACCTTAAGCGTGCGGACCCTATGGTTCGAGAACAATGTAGACATGACCGAGACACATCTCCGGTCAATAACCAATAGCGGGACCTGGATGCCCATATTGGCTCCTACATATTCTACGAAGATCTTTATCGGTCAGACCGCATAACAACATACGTTGTTCCCTTTATCATCGGTATGTTACTTGCCTGAGATTCGATCGTCGGTATCCAATACCTAGTTCAATCTCGTTACCGGCAAGTCTCTTTACTCGTTCCGTAATACATCATCTCGCAACTAACTCATTAGTTGCAATGCTTGCAAGGCTTATGTGATGTGCATTACCGAGAGGGCCCAGAGATACCTCTCCGACAACCGGAGTGACAAATCCTAATCTCGAAATACGCCAACCCAACATCTACCTTTGGAGACACCTGTAATGCTCCTTTATAATCACCCAGTTACGTTGTGACGTTTGGTAGCACCCAAAGTGTTCCTCTGGCAAACGGGAGTTGCATAATCTCATAGTCATAGGAACATGTATAAGTCATGAAGAAAGCAATAGCAACATACTAAACGATCGGGTGCTAAGCTAATGGAATGGGTCATGTCAATCAGATCATTCACCTAATGATGTGATCCCGTTAATCAAATAACAATTCTTTGTCCATGGTTAGGAAACATAACCATCTTTGATTAACGAGCTAGTCAAGTAGAGGCATACTAGTGACACTCTGTTTGTCTATGTATTCACACATGTATTATGTTTCCGGTTAATACAATTCTAGCATGAATAATAAACATTTATCATGAAATAAGGAAATAAATAATAACTTTATTATTGCCTCTAGGGCATATTTCCTTCAGTCTCCCACTTGCACTAGAGTCAATAATCTAGATCACATCACCATGTGATTAACATCGATAGTTCACATCATCATGTGATTAACACCCATAGTTCACATCGCCATGTGACCAACACCCAAAGGGTTTACTAGATTCAGTAATCTAGTTCACATCGCTATGTGATTAACACCCAAGGAGTACTAAGGTGTGATCATGTTTTGCTTGTGAGAGAATCTTAGTCAACGGGTCTGCCACATTCAGATGCGCATGTATTTTGCAAATTTCTATGTCAACAATGCTCTGCATGGAGCTACTCTAGCTAATTGCTCCCACTTTCAATATGTATCTAGACCGAGACTTAGAGTCATCTAGATTAGTGTCAAAACTTGCATCGGCGTAACCCTTTACGACGAACCTTTTTTTTTCACTTCCATAATCGAGAAACATATCGTTATTCCTCTAAGGATAATTTTGACCGCTGTCCAGTGATCTACTCCTAGATCACTATTGTACTCCCTTGCCACACTCAGTGGTAGGGCATACAATAGATCTGGTATACAGCATGGCATACTTTATAGAACCTATGACTGAGGCATAGGGAATGACTTTCATTCTCTTTCTATCTTCTGCCGTGGTCGGGCTTTGAGTCTTACTCAACTTCACACCTTGTAACACAGGCAAGAAACCTTTTCTTTGACTGTTCCATTTTGAACTACTTCAAAATCTTGTCAAGGTATGTACTTATTGAAAAAACTTATCAAGTGTCTTGATCTATCTTTATAGATCTTGATACTCAATATGTGAGCAGCTTCACCGAGGTCTTTCTTTGAAAAACTCCTTTCAAACACTCCTTTATGCTTTGCAGAATAATTCTACATTATTTCCGATCAACAATATGTCATTCACATATACTTATCAGAAATGTTGTAGTGCTCCCACTCACTTTCTTGTAAATACAGGCTTCACCGCAAGTCTGTATAAAACTATATGCTTTGATCAACTTATCAAAGCGTATATTCCAACTCCGAGATTCTTGCACCAGTCCATAGTTGGATCGCTGGAGCTTGCATATTTAGTTAACACCTTTAGGATCGACAAAACCTTCTAGTTGCATCGTATACAACTCTTCTTTAGTAAATCCATTAAGGAATGCAATTTTGTTTATCCATTTGCCATATTTCATAAAATGCGGCAATTGCTAACATGATTCGGATAGACTTAAGCATAGATACGAGTGAGAAAATCTCATCGTAGTCAACACCTTGAACTTGTCGAAAACCTTTTGCGACAATTCTAGCTTTGTAGATAGTAACACTACTATCAGCGTCCGTCTTCCTCTTGAAGATCCATTTATTTTCTATGGCTTGCCGATCATCGGGCAAGTCAACCAAAGTCCATACTTTGTTCTCATACATGGATCATATCTCAGATTTCATGGCTTCAAGCCACTTTGCGGAATCTGGGCTCACCATCGCTTCTTCATAGTTCGTAGGTTCATCATGATCTAGTAGCATGACTTCCAGAACAGGATTACCGTACCACTCTGGTGCGGATCTTACTCTGGTTGATCTACGAGGTTCAGTAGTATCTTGTTCTGAAGTTTCATGATCATCATCATTAGCTTCCTCACTAACTGGTGTAGGTGTCACAGAAACATTTTTCTGTGATGTACTACTTTCCAATAAGGGAGCAGGTACAGTTACCTCGTCAAGTTCTACTTTCCTCCCACTCACTTCTTTCAAGAGAAACTCCTTCTCCAGAAAGTTTCCGAATTTAGCAACAAAAGTCTTGCCTTCGGATCTGTGATAGAAGGTGTATCCAATAGTTTCCTTTGGATATCCTATGAAGACGCACTTCTCCGATTTGAGTTTGAGCTTATCAGGATGAAACTTTTTCATATAAGCATCGCAACCCCAAACTTTAAGAAATGACAGCTTAGGTTTCTTGTCAAACCATAGTTCACATGGTGTCGTCTCAACGGATTTAGATGGTGCCCTATTTAACGTGAATGCAGCTGTCTCTAATGCATAACCCCAAAACGATAGTGGTTGATCGGTAAGAGACATCATAGATTGCACTATATCCAATAGTGATAGATTGCACTATATCCAATAAAGTACGGTTATGACGTTCGGACACACCATTATGCTGTGGTGTTCCATGTGGCATGAGTTTGTGAAACTATTCCACATTGTTTTAATTGAATACCAAACTCGTAACTCAAATATTTGTCTCCGTGATCAGATCGTAGAAACTTTATTTTCTTGTCACGATGATTTTCCTCTTCACTCTGAAATTCTTTTGAACTTTTCAAATGTTTCAGACTTATGTTTCATCAAGTAGATATACCCATATCTGCTCAAATCATCTGTGAAGTTCAGAAAATAACGATACTTGCCGTGAGCCTTAACACTCATCAGACCGCATACATCAGTATGTATTATTTCCAATAAGTCAGTTGCTCGCTCCGGAGAACGGAGTCTTAGTCATCTTGCCCATGAGGCATGGTTCGCAAGCATCAAGTGATTCCAAAATCCCATCAGCATGGAGTTTCTTCATGCGCTTTATACCAATATGACCTAAACGGCAGTGCTACAAATAAGTTGCACTATCATTATTAACTTCGCATCTTTTGGTTTCAATATTATGAATATGTGTATCACTACGATCGAGATCCAATGAACTTGTTTCATTGGGTGTATGACCATCGAAGGTTTTATTCATGTAAACAGAACAACAATTATTCTCTGACTTTAATGAATAACCGTATTGCAATAAACATGATCAAATCATATTCATGCTCAACGCAAAAACCAAATAACACTTATTTAGGTTCAACACTAATCCCGAAAGTATAGGGGAGTGTGCGATGATGATCATATCAATCTTGGAACCACTTCCAACACACATCGTCACTTCACCCTTAACTAGTCTCTGTTTATTCTGCAACTCCCGTTTCGAGTTACTAATCTTAGCAACTGAACTAGTATCAAATACCGAGGGGTTTCTATAAACACTAGTAAAGTACACATCAATAACATGTATATCAAATATACTTATGTTCACTTTGCCATCCTTCTTATCTGCCAATCACTTGGGGTAGTTCCGCTTCCAGTGACCAGTCCCTTTGCAGTAGAAACACTTAGTCTCAGGCTTAGGACCAGACTTGGGCTTCTTCACTTGAGCAGCAACTTGCTTGCCGTTCTTCTTGAAGTTCCCCTTCTTCCCTTTGCCCTTTTCTTGCAACTAGTGATCTTGTCAACCATCAACAATTGATGCTCTTTCTTGATTTCTACCTTCATCAATTTCATCATCATGAAAAGCTCGGGATTCGTTTCCGTTATCCCTTGCATATCATAGTTCATCACGAAGTTCTACTAACTTGGTGATGGTGACTAGAGAATTCTGTCAATCACTATCTTATCTGGAAGATTAACTCCCACTTGATTCAAGCGATTGTAGTACCCTGACAATCTGAGCACATGCTCACTAGTTGAGCGATTCTCCTCCATCTTTTAGCTATAGAACTTGTTGGAGACTTCTTATCTCTCAACTCGGGTATTTGCTTGAAACTTCAACTCCTGGAACATCTCATATGGTCCATGACGTTCAAAACGTCTTTGATGTCCCGATTCTAAGCTGTTAAGCATGGTGCACTAAACTATCAAGTAGTCATCATATTGGGCTAGCCAAACGTTCATAACGTTTGCATCTGCTCCTGCAATAGGCCCGTCACCTAGCGGTGCATCAAGGACATAATTCTTCTGTGCAGCAATGAGGATAAACCTCAGATCATGGATCCAATCCGCATCATTGCTACTAACATCTTTCAACACAATTTTTCTCTAGGAACATATCAAAATAAACATATGAAAGCAACAACGCAAGCTATCGATCTACAACATAATTTGCAAAATACTATCAGGACTAAGTTCATGATAAACTAAAATTCAATTAATCATATTACTTAAGAAATCCCACTTAGATAGACATACCTCTAGTCATCTAAATGATCACGTGATCCAAATCAACTAAACCATATCCGATCATCACGTGAGATGGACTAGTTTTCAATGGTGAACATCACTATGTTGATCATATCTACTATATGATTCACGCTCGACCTTTCGGTCTCCGTGTTCCGAGGCCATATCTGCATATGCTAGGCTCGTCAAGTTTAACCTGAGTATTCCGCGTGTGCAAAACTGGCTTGCACCCGTTGTAGATGGATGTAGAGCTTATCACACCCGATCATCGCGTGGTGTCTGGGCACGACGAACTTTGGCAATGGTGCATACTCAGGGAGAACACTTCTTGATAATTAGTGAGAGATCATCTTAAAATGCTACCGTCAAACTAAGCAAAATAAGATGTATAAAAGATAAACATCATATGCAATCAAAATATGTGACATGATATGGCCATCATCATCTTGTGCCTTTGATCTCCATCTCCAAAGTACTGTCATGATCTCTATCGTCACCGGCATGACACCATGATCTCCATCATCTTGATCTATATCAATGTGTCGTCACACGGTCGTCTCGCCAACTATTGCTCTTGCAACTATTGCTATCGCATAGCGATAAAGTAAAGCAATTATTTGGCGCTTGCATCTTATGCAATATAGAGACAACCATAAGGCTTTTGCCAGTTGCCGATAACTTTAACAAAACATGATCATCTCATACAACAACTTATATATCATCACGTTTTGACTATATCACATCACAACATGCCCTGCAAAAACAAGTTAGACGTCCTCTAGTTTGTTGTTGCAAGTTTTACGTGGCTGCTACGGGCTTAAGCAAGAACCAATCTTACCTACGCATCAAAACCACAATGATAGTTTGTCAAGTTGGTGTTGTTTTAACCTTCGCAAGGACCGGGCGTAGCCACACTCGGTTCAACTAAAGTTGGAGAAACTGTCACCCGCTAGCCAGCTTTGTGCAAAGCACGTCGGGAGAACCGGTCTCGCGTAAGCATACGCGTAATGTCGGTCCGGGCCGCTTCATCCAACAATACCGCCGAACCAAAGTATGACATGCTGGTAAGCAGTATGACTTATATCGCCCACAACTCACTTGTGTTCTACTCGTGCATATAACATCAATTTAAAACCTAGGCTCTGATACCACTGTTGGGTAACGTAGTAATTTCAAAAAAAATTCCTACGCACACGCAAGATCATGGTGATGCATAGCAACGAGAGGGGAGAGTACGATCTACGTACCCTTGTAGATCAACAACGGAAGCGTTGACACAACGTAGAGGAAGTAGTCATACGTCTTCCCGATCCGACCGATCCAAGCACCGTTACTCCGGCACCTCCGAGTTCTTAGCACACGTACAGCTCGATGACGATCCCCGGGCTCCGATCCAGCAAAGCTTCGGGAAGGAGTTCCGTCAGCACGACGGCGTGGTGACGATCTTGATGTTCTACCGTCGCAGGGCTTCGCCTAAGCACCGCTATGATATGACCGAGGTGGAATATGGTGGAGGGGGGCACCGCACACGGCTAAGGAACGATCACGAGGATCAACTTGTGTGTCTTTGGGGTGCCCCCTGCCCCCGTATATAAAGGAGTGGAGGAGGGGAGGGCCGGCCCTCTCTATGGCGCACCCTAGGGGAGTCCTACTCCCACCGGGAGTAGGATTCCCCCTTTCCTAGTCCAACTAGAAGTCCTTCCATGTATTAGGAGTAGGGGTCAAGGCAAGGGAAAAGAGGAGAGAAGGAAGGAGGGGGCGCAGCCCTTCCCCCTAGTCCAATTCGGACTAGGCCTTGGGGGGGCGCCCAACCTCTCCTATCTCTTTCCCCTAAAGCCCAATAAGGCCCATATACTCCCCGGCGAATTCCCGTAACTCTCCGGTACTCCGAAAAATACTCGGATCACTCGGAACCTTTCCGATGTCCGAATATAGTCGTCCAATATATCGATTTTTACGTCTCGACCATTTAGAGACTCCTCGTCATGTCCCCGATCTCATCTGGGACTCCAAACTCCTTCGGTACATCAAAACTCATAAAATCATAATATAACTGTCATCGAAACCTTAAGCGTGCGGACCCTACGGTTCGAGAACAATGTAGACATGACCGAGACACGTCTCCGGTCAATAACCAATAGCGGGACCTGGATGCCCATATTGGCTCCTACATATTCTACGAAGATCTTTATCGGTCAGACCGCATAACAACATACGTTGTTTCCTTTATCATCGGTATGTTACTCGCCCGAGATTTGATCGTCGGTATGCAATACCTAGTTCAATCTCGTTACCGGCAAGTCTCTTTACTCGTTCCGTAATACATCATCTCGCAACTAACTCATTAGTTGCAATGCTTGCAAGGCTTATGTGATGTGCATTACCGAGAGGGCCCAGAGATACCTCTCCGACAATCGGAGTGACAAATCCTAATCTCGAAATACGCCAACCCAACATCTACCTTTGGAGACACCTGTAATGCTCCTTTATAATCACCCTGTTATGTTGTGACGTTTGGTAGCACCCAAAGTGTTCCTCCGGCAAACGGGAGTTTCATAATCTCATAGTCATAGGAACATGTATAAGTCATGAAGAAAGCAATAGCAACATACTAAACGATCGGGTGCTAAGCTAATGGAATGGGTCATGTCAATCAGATCATTCACCTAATGATGTGATCCCGTTAATCAAATAACAACTCTTTGTCCATGGTTAGGAAACATAACCATCTTTGATTAACGAGCTAGTCAAGTAGAGGCATACTAGTGACACTCTGTTTGTCTATGTATTCACACATGTATTATGTTTCCGGTTAATACAATTCTAGCATGAATAATAAACATTTATCATGAAATAAGGAAATAAATAATAACTTTATTATTGCCTCTAGGGCATATTTCCTTCACAGACATGGCCGAGACAACTCTCCGGTCAATAACCAACAACGGGATCTGGATACCCATGTTGGCTCCCACATGCTCCATGATGATCTCATTGGATGAACCACGATGTCAAGGATTCAATCAATCCCGCATACAATTCCCTTTGTCCATCGGTACGATACTTGCCTGAGATTCGATCGTGGTATCCCGATACCTTGTTCAATCTCGTTACCGGCAAGTCTCTTTACTCATTCCGTAACACATCATCCCGTGATCAACTCCTTGGTCACATTGTGCACATTATGATGATGTCCTACCGAGTGGGCCCATAGATACCTCTCTGTTACACGCAGTGACAAATCCTAGTCTCGATTCGTGCCAACCCAGCAGACACTTTCGGAGATACCCGCAGTGCACCTTTATAGCCACCCAGTTACGTTGTGACATTCGGTACACCCAAAGCATTCCTACGGTATCCGGGAGTTGCACAATCTCATGGTCTAAGGAAATGATACTTGACATTAGAAAAGCTTTAGCATACGAACTACACGATCTTGTGCTAGGCTTAGGATTGGGTCTTGTCCATCACATCATTCTCCTAATGATGTGATCCCATTATCAATGACATCCAATGTCCATGGTCAGGAAACCGTGACCATCTATTGATCAACGAGCTAGTCAACTAGAGGCTTACTAGGGACATGTTGTGGTCTATGTATTCACACATGTATTACGGTTTCCGGTTAATACAATTATAGCATGAATAATAAAAAATTATCATGAACAAGGAAATACAATAATAACCATTTTATTATTGCCTCTAGGGCATATTTCCAACAATATTGGTGTAAAGCGCATGAAGAAAATCCATGATGATGGGCTTTTGGAATCACTTGATGCTTGCGAACCATGCCTCATGGGAAAGATGACTAATACTCTATTCTCCAGAACAATGGAGCGAGCAACTAAATTATTGGAAATAATACATACTGATGTATGCGGTCCGATGAGTGTTCAGGCTCGTGGCGAGTATCGTTATTTTCTGACCTTCATAGATGATTTGAGGAGATATGGGTATATCTACTTGATGAAACAAAAGTCTGAAACATTTGAAAGGTTCAAATAATTTCAGAGTGAAGTGGAAAATCATCGTAACAAGAAAATAAAGTTTCTACGATCTGATCGTGGAGGATAATATTTGAGTTGCGAGTTTGGTCTTCATTTGAAACAATGCAGAATAGTTTCACAACTCACGCCACCTAGAACACCACAACGTAATGGTGTGTCCGAACATCATAATCGTACTTTATTAGATATGGTGCAATCTATGATGTCTCTTACCGATTTACCACTATGGTTTTGGGGTTATGCATTAGAGACAGCTGCATTCACGTTAAATAGGGCACCATCTAAATCCGTTGAGATGACGCCATATGAACTGTGGTTTAGCAAGAAACCTAATCTGTCGTTTCTTAAAGTTTGGGGCTATGATGCTTATGTAAAAAAATTTCAACCTGATAAGCTCGAACCCAAATCGGAGAAATGCATCTTCATAGGATACCCAAAGGAAACTGTTGGGTACACCTTCTATCACAGATCCGAAGGCAAGTTATTCATTGCTAATAATGGATCCTTTCTAGAGAAGAAGTTTTTCTCGAAAGAAGTGAGTGGGAGGAATGTAGAACATGATAAGGTAATTGTACCTTCTCCCGAATTGGAAAGTAGATCATCAAAGAAATCAGTTCTAGTGATCTCTACACCAATTAGTGAGGAAGCTAATGATGATGATCATGAAACTTTAGATCAAGTTACTACCGAACCTCGTAGGACAACTAGAGTATGGTCCGCACCATAGTGGTACGGTAATCCTTTCTGGAAGTCATGTTACAAGACCATGATGAACCTGCGAACTATGAGGAAGCGATGATGAGCCCAGGTTCCGCGAAATGGCTTGAGGCCATGAAATCTGAGATGAGATCCATGTATGAGAACAAAGTATGGACTTTGATTGACTTGCCCGATGATCGGCGAGTCATTAAGAATAAATGGATCTTCAAGAGGAAGACAGAAGATGATAGTAGTGTTACTATTTACAAAGCTCGAATTGTCTCAAGAATGTTTTCGACAAATTCAAGGTGTTGACTACGATGAGATTTTCTCACTCGTATTGATGCTTAAAAGTCTGTCTGAATCATGTTAGCAATTGCCGCATTTTATGAAATCTAGCAAATGGATGTCAAAACTGTATTCTTTAATAGATTTCTTAAAGAAGAATTGTATATGATGCAACCAGAAGGTTTTGTCGATCCTATATGTGATAACAAAGTGTGCAAGCTCCAGCGATCCATCTATGGACTGGTGCAAGCATCTCGGAGTTGGAATATATACTTTGATAAAGTGATCAAAGCATATAGTTTTATACAGACTTGCGGTGAAGCCTGTATTTACAAAGAGCATGCCAAGTTGATGCGATGGCACAAAGAAGACCGTAAGAAAGATGGGAAGTTGAGAGTACCAGCTGACGGGTCGCAATGGAGAAAAATTGAGAGAAAGTGGGAGGACTTTGCAGATGACGCAAGGAACGTATGGTTTGGTCTAAGTGTAGATGGCATTAATCCTTTTGGGGAGCAGAGCAGCAATCATATCACTTGGCCTGTGACTCTATATATCTATACCTTCCTCCTTGGTTGTGCATGAAGCGGAAGTTCATTATGATGCCAGTGCTCATCCAAGGCCCTAAGAAACCCGGCAACACATTGATGTGTACCTAAGGTCATTAGTTGAAGAACTCTTACAGTTGTGGAATGAAAAAGGTGTACGTGTGTGAGATGAGCACAATCAGGAGGAATTTGGCCTACATGCGTTCTTGTTTATAACCATCAATGATTGGCCTACTCTTAGTAACCTTTCAGGACAGACAAACAAGGGATACCATGCACGCACGCACTGTTTAGATGATACCAACAGTATATATTTGGATAAATGTAAGAAGAATGTGTACCTGGGACATCGTCGATTTCTTCCAAGCAGGCACCCCATAAGAAAGAAAAGCAAGCATTTCAAAGGTGAGGCAGATCACCGGAAGAAGCCTCGCCACCGTACTGGTGATGATGTACTTGATATGGTCAAGGATGTAAAAGTAATCTTTGGAAAGGGTCCTGGTGGACAATCTGTTCCGAATGACGCTGACGAACGCGCACCCATGTGGAAGAACAAATCTATATTTTGGGACCTACCCTATTGGAATGACCTAGAGATCCGCTCTGCAATCGACGTGATGCACGTGACGAATAATCTTTGCGTGAACCTGCTAGGCTTCTTAGGCATGTATGCGAAGACAAAAGATACACTAGAGGCATGGGAGGACCAGCAACGTATGCACAGAAAAGATGGTATACATCAGGATCATGCCAGCTGCGCTCTTACCAAAGAAGAGAAGGAAATCTTCTTTGAATGCCTACTCAGTATGAAGGTCCCGTCTGGCTTCTCGTTGAATATAAAGGGAATAATAAATATGGCAGAGAAAAAGTTCCAAAACCTAAAGTCTCATGACTGCCATGTGATTATGACGCAACTTCTTCCCGTTGCATTGAGGGGGATTCTACCCAAAAACGTTCGATTAGCCATTATGAAGCTATGTGCATTCCTCAATGCAATCTCTCAGAAGGTAATCGATCCAGAAATCATACCAAGATTAGAGAATGATTTGGTGCAATGCCTTGTTAGTTTTGAGTTGGTGTTCCCACATCCTTTTTCAATATCATGACGCACGTCCTAGTTCACCTAGTCGAATAGATTGCCATTCTGGGTCATGTATTTGTTCACAATATGTTCCCCTTTGAGAGGTCCATGGGAGTCTTAAAGAAATATGTTCATAACCATGCTGGGCCAGAAGGAAGCATCTCCAAGGGCCATGAAAATGAGGAGATCATTGAGTTTTGTGTTGACTTTATTCCTGACCTTAAGCCGATTGGTCTTCTTGAATCGTGGCATGAGGGAAGACTGGGTGGAAAAGGCACGCTGGGACCGAAAGTAATAATATGTATGGACGGGCATTCTTGGGTTCAAGCACACTACACAGTTCTACAAAATTCCTCCTTGGTGGCTCCTTATATCAAGGAACACAAGAACATTCTATGCTCCAAACAATTGGAGCAGTCTGACAACTGGATTACATGTGAACAAACGGGGACTTTCGCCGGTTGGTTGCAGACACGTCTCATGCATGACGACGCTGTTGAAGATGAGTTGTACTTGTTTTCCAAGTTACCATCTTTGAATATATTGACTTTCAAAGGGTATGAGATAAATGGTAATACATTTTACACGATCGCCCAAGATAAAGAGAGCACCAACCAAAACAGTGGTGTCCGCTTTGATGCAGCAAACACCAATAGGCCAAAGGACACATATTATGGTTACATAGAGGAGATATGGGAACTTGACTATGGACGTGGTTTGAAGGTCCCTTTGTTTCAGTGCAAATAGGTCCATGTGACAGGAGGCAGGGTAACATAAGACCCGCAGTACGGAATGACAACAGTGGATCTCAACAATTTTGCGTACGCAGACGAACCATTCGTCCTAGCCAATGATGTGGCGCAGATTTTCTATGTGAAGGACATGTCTACCAAGGCAAGAAAAAGAAAAGATAAGGGAGCGAATACATCATACAATGAGCCAAAGTGTCACATAGTTCTTTCAGGGAAAAGAAACATCATGGGGGTGGAGGACAAGACAGACATGTCAGAAGATTATGAAAAGTTTCATGAAATTGCTCCCTTCACAGTGAATATTGACCCGAGCAGCCAGTTAAATGATGAAGATTGTCCATGGTTACGGCGCAAAGTGACACACGCGAAGAAAAAGTTTTACACCCAAAGATCCCACTCTGGGATGTGACCGGCTTCACTGTCATCACTTTCTTCTCTAGTGAGTTTCTGGACATATATCTGGAAAGTCCCACTTCAGACAAACCGGAGGGAATATTTGTAATAGTTAGGGTACTTATGTGTTTTGGCATTTGAAACGCGAAGAAATATTATGTACAGACAAATTATTTCATGCATTATGTAGGACTTCATTTGCTAATTATTTTAGCTAAATGACCCTGAAATTAAAAAGCACTACAAATGAATGCAGAACCGTCTGTAAAGAATGCAAGAAGATCCATAGTTCCCTAACTCGAAAAATTCTGACAAAATACCACACTGTAGAAAATTTGTTGTTGCTTACTATCGAAAATTTCATGATTTTATCACGTTCTAACTTCCCAGAACAATTCAGACAATGATAGAAAACTTTCTGTTTTCAAACAACAACATATCTGTAATGATCTGCAGAATTACCATACTTATTTTACTCCAATAATTTTGAAAAATTAGGACAACATGGATTTGTACATCAATCGTCTCTAAAAAATTCAGAATTTTACCGCATTCCAGTGAATTTAAACAATTCTATTACTGGAAGCAAAAGTTTATATTTTTGAGCTAAATGACCCTGAAATTGAAAAACACTACAAATGAACTCTGAATATGTTGAAAGTTGGCATGGTATCATCATTTGACCCACATAGCATGTGCTAAAAAGTTGAGAGGTTTACGGCAAAAACTGGCCGCACTTGATGGACAAAATGGACAATCTTTTTCGAAGTATGAGGGTTTCATACGAAAACTCATCTTTTACAAAGGCATTTCATTTTTTAAACTTATTTCAACTCCAAACTTTTTGTGCGTTCAATATGCACCATTCAAAGCCACGTCATCAATTTTCAACCCTTTCTCTTCATTTCCTATTTTTCATGCATTTATTGATTTTTTTGAGCTAAATGACCCTAAAATTGAAAAGCACTACAAATGAACTCTAAAAAGGTTGAAAGTTGGCATGATATCATCATTTCACCACATAGCATGTGCTAAAAAGTTGAGAGGGTTAGAGAAAAAACTGGATGCACTTTGTGTACAAACTGGACAATCTCTTTTGAAGTATTAGGGTTTTAGACGAAAACTCATCTGTTACAAAGGCATTTCAGTTTTCCAAACTTATTTCAACTCCAGACTTTTTGTGTGTTCAGTATGCACCATTCAAAGACACGTCATCAATTTTCAACCCTTTCTGACTTCATTTGCTATTTTTCATGCATTTACTTATTTTATTTAGCTAAATGACCCTGAAATTGAAAAGCACTACAAATGAACTCTGAAAATATTGAAATTTGGCATGGTATCATCATTTCACCCACATAGCTTGTGCTAAAAAGTTGAGAGGTTTACGGCAAAAACTGGACGCACTTCGGGTATAAAATGGACAATCTCTTTCGAAGTATCAGGGTTTGAGACGAAAACTCACCTGTTACAAAGGCATTTCATTTTTTAAACTTATGTCAACTCCAAAGTTTTTGTGCGTTCAATATGCACCATTCAAAGCCATGTCATAAATCTTCAACCCTTTCTGACTTCATTTCCTATTTTTCATGCATTTACTGATTTTTTGAGCTAAATGGCCCTGAAATTGAAAAACACTACAAATGAACTATGAAAAGGTTGAAAGTTGGCATGGTACCATCATTTCACCGATATAGCATGTGCTAAAATGTTGAGAGGGTTACAGCAAAAACTGGATGCACTTCGTGTACAAACTGGACAATCTCTTTTGAAGTATTAGGGTTTGAGACAAAAACTCATCTGTTACAAAGGCATTTTATTGTTTTAAACTTATTTCAACACCAGACTTTTTGTGTGTTCAGTATGCACCATTCAAAGCCACATGATCACTTGTCAACCCTTTCTGACTTCATTTGCTATTTTTCATGCATTTACTGATTTTTTGAGCTAAATGACCCTGAAATTGAAAAACACTACAAATGAACTCTGAAAAGGTTGAAAGTTGGCATGGTGTCATCATTTCAACCACATAGCATGTGCTAAAAAGTTGAGAGGGTTATGACAAAACCAGATGCACTTCGTGTACAAAATGAACAATCTCTTTCGAAGTATCAGGGTGTCAGACGAAAACTCATCTGTTACAAAGGCATTCGATTTTTTAAAATAACCTAAGAATTACCGAATTGAATATAATGATAAAACAAACTAATATTAAACAACAGAAGAAAGAATCAGTGAAATATCTATTTTTAAAGTAAAGTTATTCACATACTAGTGATTCACATAAATTTCAAATAATTCAAATTTGAAAACTACTGCCACTAACAAAAAGTTTATAATTTTTTTGACCTGGCGCAAAAATTTCACTCATTAACTCTAAATAAAGCAAGAAAACTCATAAATAAAAGAAAATAAATAATGCAGAAAAAAACTGGAAAATAAATAAAAAAAATGTCGGCCTACTAGTCCGCCACGGCCTAGAGACGACTAGAAATCCAATCTCTAGTTGGGACAGGATGTAGGCCCGCACGGCCCAATAGACCCCACAGGGCAGCACAGGTACGGTAGGCCCACAAAGGCCTGCTTAGAGAGGAGTTCAATACGGATGCAGCTGCGGGTCTTATAAACCGCTCTGAGCCCCCTTCGCTTGGTGAGGTGGGACTAAACATCGACGCGCACCTCGCTTGCCAGCACACCACCTTTAGTCGCGGTTGGTGGCTCCAATCGCGACTAAAAATCCCCCTTACCGCAGTTGGTGCCACCAACCGGGAATAAAGGCCTGACTTTCCGCCGCTTGGCCTGGTGAAAATTCACCCTTTAGTCCCGCTTGGTGGCTCCAACCGGGACTAAAGGTCTCCACATATATAAATAGCACCTGAAAATTTTCAGATTAATACACCAGTTTTCCCCCTGCCGTCGAACACCACCAACGCCGCCAGGATGCCGGAGCTCGCCATCGCCGTCCGTCCGCGCCCCTGCCCCACGACGTCGTTGTCCGTCCGTCCGCGCCCCTACCGCACCTCGATGCTGCCGTCCGTTCGCGCCCCTAGCGCACCTCACCGTCATGGCCTTCGCGCCCCTGCACCTCGCCATCGCCGTTCGTCCGCGGCTCTGCCCCTCGACATCGTCGTCCGTCCATCCGCGCCCCTGCCGCACCTCGAAGCTATCGTTCGTCCGCTGTGAGCTTGCGCCGCCCCCTCTGGTGATTTTCGTTTTAGATTAGTATATATGTGTATGTGTTTTAGATTAGTATATATGTATGTGTTTTAGATGTTTTAGACTATTAATTAGTATACAGTGTATGTATATATGTATGTGTTTTAGATGTTTTAGATGATTATTATTTTTTCACTATATGTATGTTTTAGTTTTTTTTCACTAGTTTTTTATACAATGTATGTGTGTGTGTGTGTGTATATTGTAGATGAATGGTGGAATTTGCATAGATTTTTTGTTTTTCTAGTTTTCTATACTTATAGAAAAAAGTTGCATAGAAAAAAGTTGACCATGTATTAATAATATTTTAATGTTAATATAAATCTTAATGTTGTATTTGCAAAAGTTTGTTATGTATTTACAAAAAAATAATTACAAAAATCAGAATCAAGCATTTCAAAATGTTAAATTTGCATAGAATTTGTTCTCGACGTTAACGATGCACGGCCCGCATCCTCGTCGTCGACTCGCTCGCGACGACGTCCTGCTTCAGAGGCGCCATGTCTAGGTCTGGGTTCCGCCGGGCTGGCACTGGGAGGTGCTACCTTCAGGGGCGCGCATCTTGACGAGGAACCCGCCTCCCGTCATCAACCCGGAGCTTCTTTGGTGGCGGGCGCTGAAGGAAATATGCCCTAGAGGCAATAATAAAGTTGTTATTTATATTTCCTTATATCATGATAAATGTTTATTATTCATGCTAGAATTGTATTAACCGGAAACTTAGTACATGTGTGAATACATAGACAAACACAGTGTCCCTAGTATGCCTCTAGTTGACTAGCTCGTTAATCAAAGATGGTTAAGTTTCCTAGCCATTAACATGTGTTGTCATTTGATGAACGGGATCACATCATTAGAGAATGATGTGATGGACTAGACCCATCCGTTAGCTTAGCACTATGATCGTTTAGTTTATTGCTATTGCTTTCTTCATGACTTATACATGTTCCTATGACTATGAGATTATGCAACTACCGAATACCGGAGGAACACTTAGTGTGCTATGAAACGTGTCTCCAATGGTGTCTCCAATGGTGTTTGTTGAGTTGGCATAGATCGAGATTAGGATTTGTCACTCCGACTGTCGGAGAGGTATCTCTAGGCCCTCTCGGTAATGCACATCACTATAAGCCTTGCAAGCAATGTGACTAATGAGTTAGTTGCGGGATGATGCATTATGGAACGAGTATAGATACTTGCTAGTGACAAGATTGAACTAGGTATGATGCTACCGATGATCGAATCTCGTGCAAGTAACATACCGATGACAAAGGGAACAACATATGTTGTTATGTGGTTTGACCGATAAAGATCTTCGTAGAATATATAGGAACCAATATGAGCATCCAGGTTCCGCTATTGGTTATTGACCGGAGATGTTTGTCGGTCATGTCTACATAGTTCTCGAACCTGTAGGGTCCGCATGCTTAACGTTCGATGACGATTTGTATTATGAGTTATGTGATTTGATGTACCGAAGTTTGTTCAGAGTCCCGGATGAAATCACGGACATGACGAGGAGTCTCGAAATGCTTGAGACATAGAGATTCATATATTGGAAGGTTACATTCGGACACCGGAATGGTTCGGGTCGTTTCGGAGTACCGGGGGTTCCCGGAACACCCTCCGGGAAGTTATTGGGCCTCATGAGCCTAGTGGTGGAAGAGAGGAGGCAGGCCAAGAGGTGGCACATGCCCTCTAGACCAAACCAAATTGGACTAGGGCTAGGGGGTTGGCCCCCCTTTCCTTCTCTTCTCCTACTCCTTCCCCGTTCTCCTTGTGGAAGTAGGAAGGGGGGGGAATCCTACTTGGAGTAGGATTCCCCCCTTTGGGCGCGCCAACCCTGGCCGACTTCCTCCTCCCTCCCCCCTTTATATACGTGGGAAGGGGGCACCCCATAGACACACAAGTTGATCTTTAGCCGTGTGTGATGCCCCCCTCCACAGTTTTACACCTCGGTCATATTGTCGTGGTGCTTAGGCGAAGCCCTACGTCGGTAACTTCATCATCACCATCAACACATCGTGCTGATGAAACTCACCCTTGGCCTCAGCTGGATCAAGAGTACGAAGGACGTCACCGAGCTGAACGTGTGCATATCGCGGAGGTGCCGTGCATTCGGTACTTGATCGGTTGGATCGCGAAGACGTTCGACTACATCAACCACGTTGCTAAACGATTCCGCTTTCGGTCTACGAGGGTACATAGACACACTCTCCCCTCTCGTTGCTATGCATCTCCTAGGTATATCTTGTGTGATTGTAGGAATTTTTTTGAAATACTGCATTCCCCAACAGGCGCGTGGGCCACATTCAGTGCGGAGGTTGGCATCCCCCGCGGAGGTGGTACGCCACCGTTTCAGGGAGGAGGACGAGCACGTCCGTCGCTACATGGTTGCGTTGGACGTTAGGTTCTCCAATACCTAGCAGGTTCTTTAGGGATGGATACTAACTGGATTATTCGAGTGTATATATTAGTGATATTATTCGAGATGGATATTATCTACTATGATTCAATTTTTCCTTATTGATTGCATGCATTCTAATTTGAATACTAAATTGTTTTATCTTTCTTATAGGTTAGTTAAATAAAAGCTATAGACTATACCGGCAGAGAAGGTGAAGAGACTATGTTCGACATCATATGCTCCCCGAGCCCAAATGAGAATGAAGAAGATGACGGCTCACAATATCTGAACAATACCGATGAGGGTATGATATTGATGAAGACGAATGAATAGATGAAGTCCAGAACAATGATGACAGAGGAAATGTTGTTCTTCAAATAACAAAGACCAGCGAGGTATATTTATATAAGGCATCTGGTGATCATCACATGTTTTAATTGATTTGTATATATATTAATGAATCGATCTTTCTTCTTTTAGCCCTCTGGATTGAGCAAATCTTCTACAAGCAGTAGGGCAGTTCGAGGCCCGGCCAAAAAGTTGCAGGCTGGCGTAAAGTACAACATTGATGCCATCAAACATAGTGGCGAACCGCTTGAACCTAATAAGAATGCGAACAAGTTCATTCATCAATGTGGAGTTATTGTCAGGGACCAAATCCTAATCTCCGTTCAAGAATGGAAAAAGCTAGTAAAGGGAGATCCAGATGTTACTTTTGTCAACCAAAGAGCAAAAGATCTACTTTGGGAATCGCTCATGTCACATTTCACCCTACCTGATCATTTGACAGATGAAAATCTAGAGAAAGTCAAGAACAATGCTCTTAAGAAGATGGTGGTAGCATTCAACAACCACGAGAAAAATATATGGACCGCGTACGTCAAAGCAGGAAGCAGACTCTAGAATTCAAGGGAACACTAGAGAAGGTAAGAGATCACTGGGACGCTTTGTGAAGTTCAAGGAATCAAAAATAGCTCAAGAACGGTAGATAATAAACAAGATTAATGCTGCGAAAACGAAGTGGCACCATAATCTGGGGCCAGGTGGCTATGAGGTGGCCCGACGTAAGTGGGATACCGCTGAGCAAGAGATGATTGTTGTAGGGGTCACTCTAGTTATATCGAGCTATCCTTAAAGGTGCAGGACTTGGTTTTATGCGCATGGGGGAAGTTGACCCAAACACATGGCTGGTTTTGGAGTGGGCAAGTCTTAAAGAATCCTCCGATAGTTTACTTGTTGCAATAGAAGAGGCTCGAACGGGGGTTTTCACGCCCAATAGAGAGAACGACGAGCTTAAACATGCCCTGAAGAATCCTGAACAACCGGGAGGAACACGAGGCAAAGGCGTTGTTCCGTGGTTTGAGGGGTTTGCGGATTGGAACGACACTTACAGCAGCCGTGTGAGAAAGAGGCAGCATGAGGAGGATAAGAGGAAGCTGGAGGAGGAGAAGAGGAAGGAGGAAGCAGACCGCCTTCAACTGGTAGAATCAAAGCACATGGAATTGGAACGCGCTTTCTGGCGGCGGCAGGAGCATATCGACTCACTTAGCCAGGAAAGGGCATCCGAGCGACAGCAGCAAGCAGATCCAACATTGGATAGCACTATCCCATCTATGCCAAGAAGCAGCGTGGGTTCCATCCAGGCCGATGATGCACTACTGGCTAGATACCCTATGGATGGTACCAAAGATAGGACTACTTGTGAGCTACACATGAAAGTGAAGAACATATCCATGAAGGTGGCAGACGACTAAGCTTTAACAAATCCCCTTGAAGCAACCTTCCATTGCAATCCGATTCTAGCTGGCTATGCTCATGTCGGGGTTGATGAAGTGATGACAGCATATTACGAGCTAGAGCTTGACATTCCTGGAGGTGACGAGAAGCGCACACTGGGAGAGGCCATACATCGTATCATTCTATGGAGAAAGGATTGCATCGCCTTTCCAAGGCCACTGACTCGTGCTCCAACAAGTCCATCTTGTCAGTCAACTCTTGCTCCTCCAAGTCCGGCGCCGCGTCAGTTGACTCACGCTCCTCCAAGTATGCCACCGCGTCAGCCGACTCCTCCTCCAAGTCCGGCACCGTGTCAACCGACTCCTCCTCCAAGTCTGGCACAACGTCAGCTCACTCCTCCTCCTCCAAGTCTCACCGTGTCAGCTGTCTCTGTCGCCTCAGCAACAGCGAAAGAGAGGCGCCGCAGCTACGGCGGCTAGCGGTACACCAGAAAAGAAATTCATATATGATCCAAGCCTCAAGCCTCTTCCGAAGTTGCCTTACGACTATACTGACGAGGAAAACACGGCCATAGTGAAGGCCCATCTGAAGGCCCATTTTGCACCGAAACACCCCCCCCCCACCCCTCGCCGCTGCCAAAGGAGAAAGTACCTAAGAAAGTGGTACAACACTTTATTGATAATGCTCAACCGAGTGTGAAGCAATGGGACTCAAACTATGATCGCTCTATCAAGAAGTCCTATTGTGCACAAAAAAGAGAAGGAGTCGATCTTGAGCTCGAGCCAAGCAGTTGGCAAAAAAGCGGAAAAACTGTTCCCCGGCTGGGAGAACAGGCAGTGCAATCGATCCCCCTGCTCACTGTAGAACCACATGGGAGTGCCGTCGATCAGCTGGTAATAACCGACGATCATAGAAGGCAGGCTAAAGAGGACGGTGTCACTGTTCAACAACTCCTAGGCATCCAGGAATTCCAAACGCTTACACAAGAGGAATTAAGATGGAAATTTGTCCGCGGGCAACCTCTGGTTAAGTAAGATGGAAATTTGTCCGCGGGCAACCTCTGGTTAAGCCGGAGGAGATCCCGCTTCTATCGACGAGAATGTATGAATGGCATGAGTGGTACCTGAGAGAAGTAAAGAATGGGCGAGAGTCCCTCATGGTGAAAGTCAAGGAAGAGCATTACTTCCATGCAAAAGATTTGTGGGTTGAGTTTCAAGAAATGTTTCAGTTATTCAATCAAGATGCACTCGACAAATCTATCACCAGTTGCTATTGTTTGTAAGTGATTTCTTTCTTTAATTTAAGTCTCTAGCTAGTTGTGCTCGTTCTTTACCTGTAATTATCCTCACTATATTCTTTTCTGTGGTATTATGCACAATCAAGATGTATGAAATGAAAAGAGGTGGACGATATGGCATTGGGTTCATTGACCCAAATACCATTAATCAAGAGACATGGTCACTTGAATGGTCGAGAAAAGACACAGAGAGAAGATTGCTAGAGTTTTTGAAGACTAAATACCCAACCAGAAATACTACTTCCTTACAACTTCGGGTGAGTGACACTGTCTTGTACTACAAATTTTGTTTTTGCTTACTAGATGTTAATAAGTGCAGTTGATGAGTTATGCACATGCCCGCTTAATTATACAAACGTGTGCGCATGCAGTTTTCACTGGATCCTGCTAATCATTGAAATTGACGAGGGAAAAGTTTTTAAGTACCGGACTCACTATTTAAAGACGTTAATGACTACGCAGTCGCGAGGGGAATGGTCGACAGGTAATTTCAATCATTATCGCACTATGTATGTCGGCCTCATTAGTTCATTTCTTGATGTCAATTAATTAATAACTCATTTATTTATTTTCTTTGCCCGCGGGCAGGGCTTGGCAAAAGTTCATGATTGAAGGTGCATGGAAACAACAATTCAAATGGGTGCGAGCCAAAGTAATTAATTTAGTACTAGCTAATTACATCCGTGCATCTCTTTAATTCTAGTTTCAATACTATTGTCATGCTTGATTAATTATTATCTAACTGAATTCTATTCTCGTAAAGACCATGCAAGGTAGGCGCAGGGAAATAATTTATGTGCATACTACGTTTGTGAGAACATTCACATTATGACGTTCGAAAGAACCAAAGATGATAGACAAGTTTGGGTACGTTTGCCAGAACACTATTCATAATTTCTATATCATTATCTAATATATATATACACACAACTAATGCATTCATATTGATCTCCTTCTTTAAAGATGTCGGAGAAGCGGGATCAGCTCCTACCAACGGATCAGGTACGAGCGATTCAAGGGGAAATGACGGGATTTTTGATCGACCATGTCATAGATTCAAAAGGAGAATACCATTACACCTAATGCCTGCATGTAATGATCTGCAAATTGTAATAGAAATTGTATGTATATACCAAATTGTATATATATATATATATAGGACTCCTTTTCTGTACTGTTGGGAGTATGTACTCCCATCCTCAATATACCTCATATACACATTAATTATACCTCTTTATTATTCTCAATATATTTCATTAAATATTCTAAGATACCCCAATATGAGTTTAGTTGAAAAATTATCATCTGCGACGTACTTTTTGTAATATACCTTTTCACGTACAAACACATCAGTATATACGTAAATATTTAAAAATACATAGACTCACATGAATTTTTTCATGAAACTCATTTTGGGATATCTAATAATTACTAATAAAGTATATTAAAAATAATAAAAAGATATAAAAGATTCATCTATGTGGTATATGAGGAGCGGGAGTACGTACTCCCAGGAGTATACAACCATTTTCCTATACACACACACACACACACACACACACACACACACACACACACACACACACCGTAATTTTACTATTCATCACGTGTACAGTATATAGTAGCATAAAATATGTTTGAAATGAAAAGGAATTAAATGGAAAACATAAAAATAAAAGAAAAAATAAACCATAAACCCATAAAACCCATAAAACCCCTAAACCTTTTAGTCCCGATTGGTGTGGGACTAAAGGCCCCCAGCCCCCCGGCGCGTGCTGGTGCCACGTGGTGAGCCTTTGGTTCCGGTTCATGCTGAACCGGCACTAGGGGGAGGGGGCTTTAGTCCCCACCCTTTTGTGTCAGTTGGTGAACCGGCACTAAAGGTCCTTATAAACCGGGACTAAAGCCTGATTCTACACGAGTGTAAAAGGAAAAATAAGAATAAATTGTGAGAGCAAGTTCTCTTGTTTGACGTACCACCCATGTATAATAGTCCATTGATTATACAATCGATATATCATACATACAAATACAACTGACCACTCACCTGCGGTCAAGAGCAAAAAAACCCTAATGTTTTCATTAACCGCGCTGTCCCCTTATATTGGACAGAGACGACACACTATTTACTTTTATTTTGAGCGAAACACATACTATTTACTACACAGGAGTATCAGCTATGCTATCAAAGATATTAGTCTGATGTAATCAAGAAAATGCCTTACAGTATCCAAAAGTGCCAACGAAAAATCACCTGTACTATTTGCACTGTATACCTGCTACTCTACCGCCATGGGTGCCACACGTTAAACTATGTAGAAAATTTCTGTATTCTTTCTTTTATTATTGATGATGAAGACATTGTTTCATTAATTAGACTTTTTTCCAGGGTACAACATATTTCATTTATATCATAAGGTTCATAGCACAAGTTCCGTACATACCAAACTGACAATATTGAATAAATAGTTGCACAACGGAACAACATGCAAGAAGTAAAATTACAAATAACACCAAAGATATCTTTGAACTTGACACCAATACCCGTCACCTACCTCTGGCACCATCACAACACTCACCAAAGAAAAAAAAATGACAGATCACCTCCACACACCGAGCTCGAAATGTCTCCACTGCGGATATGCAACTTTGCGGACCTTCAAAGTGACTCACGGAAGACGAAACCATTACCATTGAACGAATGGGCAACACCCCGGACACGCTATCGAATTCCACATCTAGCATCCCCACATGTCTAAGACGTCGGAGGAGGAAACCATACCTGGCATCCACGTACCACAAACCCAACACACGATCCACCATCTTCGAGATGCCGTCGATGTAGACCACAATCTGCATTCGTTCCTAGATTACCTCCCAAGCTCCGTGCCGATGCTAAAGCAAACGATGTCGCAACGGCGGAGCTCGAGGACACAGAACCACCATGAGGATGCAGCCGCCGCCACACCATCCTTATTTGAACAGAATGGATTCCAAATCCACCCCCAACCATAGCACCAATCGCCGCTGCCAAAGCCAAAACGATGAACAACCTAAAAAACTAAGCTACGTTGGTCTAAAACTATCCACATGTGTGGATCTGGTGACCCCCCTCACCACCGACGATCGAGGTCGTCGGTGGAGGGGAACCGCCGGAGGACGATGGCGGGGAAACTCCCTGGCGGCGCTGGCGAGATCGCCTCTTTCTTGAATAGGAAGAAATAACTATACGCTCTGTGGAAATAACGTTTGCTTATATTTACTTTAAATTATTTGTGTTGTTTCCGCAAAAAAAACTACTTGTATTGTAATTTTCACAAAATTTAAACTTCTGTGTTGCCATTTGACAATTATTCCTAGTTATATCGTTTTGGGGAAGTTCTCTTTATTTATTTCCTATTATTAAAGAAAATCTGATGGACGGAAAAATTGCCACAGGAATAATTGGAGAAATGCAAGGGCAATCCCTGTGGCCATTCATTCGATTCCACGCTTAGATTCGCCTTGTCGAAGGCCATGAGCTATCCTGCCTATCGTCCAAAGCCCTACTACAGTAACCAAAAGCTGCATAAAGGGGACATGCATGTAAAACCACGGGCAACTGCTGAATCCCCATGCTGCGCATAGCGTTCAACACTGCATCATAGTATGCATCCAGGACCAATGAATCTCGCAACATGCATTGACAATTAAGATGAACATTGACTACTTTATGAGAAACCTTGACCACTGGTTTGAACAAATTAGCAACAGTTGCTGGACTTGCCAATCATGCGAAAAGATCGAAGAAGAATCCACATCAAATACCATCAAGTTCTTGGTCATGCATGCATTGCACACTCGATCATATGTCGACCCTTTCAATCCCTAGCGATACAGTTGCATCATCGTATGGATCGATCCATGTCCAACGATGATGCAACAGAATTAATCATCACCATAGATCGGTCGATCGAGAGCCAGAGGAGGAGGACGGAGATATGCATGTGTGATAGGAGCGACGAGCAGCTAGAATACTGAGGCGGCCGGCCGGAGTTGTTGACGACCATCATGGGAAGCCATTGGGGAAGTACAGGTTGGAGGGGCTCGCGCGGCCGTTGTTGGTCCCTTTGTTCCTCGCCTCGCCGGCCACCGGCGGCGCCGCCATCTCCTGGCCCTGGTACATGAGCGTGGAATTCATGGTCAGGCTCACCAGGCTGTCGTCCGCGTCGCCCCGGCCGAAATTTCCGCCGTCGCTTCCCCCAGCGCCGCCGCCATCGCCTCCCCCGCCGTCGTCACGCGTGGTTACCATGACCGCTGACTGCACGAGTTCGAGGCACAGCCTCAGCTTGTTGGGCTCGATGTGGGTGAGCCCTGGTACGGCGCCCTTGAAGAGGAACTCCGAGGTGAGGCCCCGGAGCACGTCCAGCGGTGTGACGCCGTCGAGCGTCCTGGCATTGGGGTCGGCGTGGTGGTCAAGGAGCACGGATACCATATCTGGGGACACCATCTCGGCGGCCAGGTGCAGCGGGGTCTTCCCCGTCGGGCCGGCGCGGGAGTTGACGTCGGCGGCTCCGAGCTCCAGGAGCGCCTTGACGACGTCGCGGTTGCAGTGCTGCACGGCGTAGTGCACCGCGAGCGCGTCATCGAGGTCCAGGCCTTCGCCCATGACCATGAGCTTGACGAGCTCGATGTCGGCCGCGTCGAGGGCACGACGCATGCGCCGGATCTTGTGGTCGCGGTCGGCGGCGGAAGACGGCCCGTTGTTGATGGGCAGATAGTGGTGGGTGAGGAACGGCGAGCGCGGCGCGGAGGCGCCGCCTCCGGCAAGTGGCGACTTGGCGCGAATCTCCTCGATCTTGGCGACGACGTCGATGGGGAGGTGCTTGGCGAGGAGGTCGGCGGAGAGGCCCGAGCGTGCGACGAGGTGGGAGCAGGTGGCCCAGAGCTCCTGCATCTCGAACTTGCGCGACGCCATGAGTACCTTCATCACGTCATCCACGGACGCCTCCTTCACCATGCTCTCCAATTGCTTCTGCATCGACAAATTCTCCCAAATGATTATCTAACAAATTAGCCTGTATGATATACTATTAACCAGATCAAAACCAACAACAAATCATCTGCATGAAATGCACTGTTTAATTCCAATTACCGCACAGCAATGCATGTGTACTTGCCCAACAATACCATGACATGCTGCACGGCAGCAATTTTGTTGGAAATGACGCTGTTCGGGACTGGATCAGTGTCCAAGAAGAAACCCTAGCGCAACGCAATCGCAAGCAGTGGGCGGAGGTGGAGATGGATGTGATGTGAGGGAAGCGACAGACACAAACGAGGGCGTGAAAAGACCCTTCCTAGTAAAGATGAGTCAGAGGAGGAGCTCCATGACAAGTGATGCATGACAGTGGCTGCAGCAACAGCAGTAGCAGGAGCGAGGAAAAAGCAAAGGAGACTGTGAGAGACTAGAGACGACTCAGTCCTATCACTCGTTCAGTACACACAGCACCAAGAGGAGAAATTCATAGAAAATGGACTGACGAGGGGAGTGAGTGCACTGGAATCTGCAGCAGCTGCAGCCTGCTGATGATGCAGTGAGTGAATCGATCGATCAGAAAGGCAAAGGGGGGCAACCTAGTAGGGATCTAGTCAGTATGAGCTGCACCGGCGCAGACGTCCATGGATTTGATTCTTCTGACCTGCTAGCCTGCATGCTGCCATGTTAATGTCACAAAGGGCGCCTCCAATCATGGCAGGCCTAACTACCATCATCCTTAATGGCGTCGACGACTGGAGATCGAGTTAGCATATGCTTGCAGATCCCAAGAAAAGGGGAATATGAGTGCAGTGCTCGCAGCATGGATGGACGGAAGACATGGAAATTCGAATGATAGTGTTTGTTCCCCACCTGGACCAGCAAGGCGAGCTGTTCGACGCCAAAGGAGCGGGCGGCGGCGAGGGTGTCGAGGGCTAGGTCGACGGCGGCGCCGCAGCGGGTGTGCCAGCATCCCCTGGCGCCGCAGCCGGGTAGCGGCCCGCTCTTGGGCGCCGCGACCGACGCCTGGCCGCTGTAGAGGAACTGCAACACCAGCACTAGCACCTCGTACCGGATCGAGCTGACGGGGATGACCAGCTCGGGCGTGGCAGGGGCACCCCCGCTGCCCCCACGTGAGCCGCCACCGCCACCGCCACCGCTGCCGCCTCCCGCGTTTGGCCAGTTGAGAGGCGGTGGCGGAGGCTGGTGGCTCGGGTCGAGGCCGCAGAAGAGCTTCCTGAAGAAGAGGCTCCGCGCGGCGAGCACGCAGCGGTGCGCGTGCACGAGGCGGCCCTCCACGCTGAAGGCCACGTCGCTGAAGGCCTGGCCGTTGATGAGCAGGTTGAGGTAGTCGAGCGACAGCGACTTGAGCGAGTCCTCGGAGCTCATGATCTCATGTAGCACTAGTACCCTCCTTGGGCTAATTAAAAAGATCCCAGCTTTTGCACGGGATTTGGAGGAGGGGAGGGGAAAGCAGGCGGAGGGAGGAGAGCTTGTTGGGACCGTGGGGAGAGGGAGAGGAGAGGAGAGGAGGAAGACGGAAAGGTTAGGGGAGGGGAGGCATCGCGCGGCTAGCTAGCTATCAATCCCCTTTGCTCTACAGCGACACTGCAGCTTGGCTCTTTTGTGGCTCCCCTCCCTCCCCCTCTCTCCCTCTCTCTCTCTCTCTCTCTCTCTCTCTCTCCGTCGAGAGGGAGCTGAGCTGAGAGCGACCAATACTGTTGGCGCTACAGTGTCGTGGGTGGTGGTGTACAGTCGAGCGCACTGTGTTGTTTGCTGTGCGCGCATCGCTGATGGGTGGGGCCGTCGCCGGGCGACCCCACCTGCCAATGACGCCACAGGCTATAGCTCTAGTGTTCTGTGTATGTGTATGCGTACGTGTATCTGTATATGTGTAGTGGTACTGCCGGTACCGGGTGACTGTGACGCACGTTAGGTTTTCGTGTGTGGTAAAAGTGTGAGGGTGAAAAAAGTGGAGTTTGCCATTGGTTGATTCGATAGATCTCGATCAACTCGGATTTTGAGGTGGGCTTGGGCTTCGCATAAATGGGCCAGGGCCAGGGCCGGTCCTGGGCAAAGATGTAAAACTATGGGACCCTTTTTCACATGTATTTACAACTTGTTTGTTTCTTTGACAAACTAAAAATTCTTTAGGGGAAAAGGTGGTCATCTGACTAGTCATCACATGAATCACTTTGTGAAAAGGTTTATACAGAGTAGAACATTTCTATGCAAATCTATGGATGTTTTGAAACTCAGCTTGTTTTTCCGCGAGCCATTTTGCAATATGCAACTCGAAAAAGTACATCATCGGTCCAAGAATTCAGGTTTATTGTGGGGTGGGTGTGGTCAACCTTTCAAAATTTTGAATTTACATGCTAAAATAATCCAGTAAATGTCTTTGTTTTCATTTTGGAAACATCTGAATATTGACAACAAAAAGGCAAGGACCAAACAACTATGGGTATTTGTCTTTGTTTAGAATAATTTACAGCAGGAAAGGCCCCTACCATGTCTCATTTTCTATTAAAAATGGGTATGTACAGGGTAGATAGTTACACTGCAGGGATTACAAAAGGCAATTACAAAGGGTCTATCCGTTCCTGCATGCCATCCTTGAGACTAGGCTTGGCTCTGATCATCACCTTTCAAGACAAACACGCACTGGCTCATGCTTAGCTGTTTATTATAAAATAATGATACCATTTCCATGGTTCCATATGATCCAACATCCAGTGATGGGAACTTCCTTAAAGCATGATATATTTATTATGTTGTTCCCACTAATTAGCAGTTGGATGACATCAAAGTCAGTATTCCATCCCATACCAAGGTTTAACCAAAAGTTTTGGTTGAAATCACACATAAAGAAAAGATACGTATAATCATCAACACAATGATCCTCACATAGCACACAATTATAGTCATCAATGTGGACATTCTTTCTCATCGGTAGGTCTCTCGTGCTCAATCTATCTTGTATAAGGAGCTAGACAAAGTTTTTTTTTGCTTAGACAGGATAGGGGATTTCCAAATCCATTGGAATGGGTCAGGTGCTTTCTTAGGATTACCAATTAAAATTTTCCAAACTTTCCTGTTGGAGTATATGATTCCTTGACCTTGAATTTTCCAAACATCCAAGTCATCATTTTCAATATTTGATGTAACAGTATGGACCAGTTCACATGGCACTATTGCAATGCAATGGTGGATAAAGGTAGATGAAACATGTCACGTATGTTCTCCTAAATGATTCATGAGCTTTCTTGGCAGAGATATCTTTATCCTTAGCAAATGAGTATAGTTGTGGGAATTTATACTCTAATTTTACATCTTGTCATTGATTAGACCATAAGTATGTAGTATCACCACATTTGATATTGCGTATGGCCATGCCTTTAAAATTTGGGATGAGTTTACAACAATCCTTTGACAAAAAAGAACCTGATCTAGTTGTTTGATTCGGAATGGTAGGATCAGAATAGTGGGCCTTCCATATTAGCTACACTTAGCGAGTATCATGGTGGTCGAAGAATTTTTGTTTTTGCATATAACGCTCTATTATGTTGTCTCAAGTCCAACACACCTACCTCCGCCCCCAGCATATTTGGGAGACAGATCTTGTCGGTGTCAAAAACCGGTGGATCTCGGTTAGGGGCTCCCGAGCTATGGATCATAGATTGATGGGTAACATGGGACGTAAAGATAGCATTTTATCCAGGTTCGAGCACTCTCTTGGAGGTAAAACCCTACGTCCTGCTTGGTTGTATTGATGTGTTTGGGTGACAATTACATAGTTGATCTACCATGAATCGAATGAACTAAACACTAGGTGGGAATGCCCTCTACGGGCTAAACCCTCTGGTTTATATAGACACCAGGGGGTACCTAGGCTTACATATGGTCGGTTACCATCAGGGGATAAACATGGCAGTTTCGCTAACCAGAAGTGGAGTATGCGCCAAGTCTTTAGAGGTTACCTTCCGGAGCAAGGGATCGCCTGTAGTCCGACCTTCCTTTGACGAATCAAGAGCAGCCCACCAGTCCGTCCCATAAGAGACAGGCCAGCAACCCGAGGACCCCTTGTTGGGGATCGTAGCAGAAATTTAAAATTTTCTACGCATCACCAAGATCAATCTATGGAGTAATCTAACAACGAGGGGAAGGGGAGTGCATCTACATACCCTTGTAGATCGCTAAGCGGAAGCGTTGCAAGAACGCGGATGAAGGAGTCGTACTCGTAGCGATTCAGATCGCGGTTGATTCTGATCTAAGCGCCGAACCACGGCACCTCCGCGTTCAACACACATGCAGCCCGGTGACGTCTCCTACGCCTTGATCCAGCAAGGGGAGAAGGAGAGGTTGGGGAAGACTCCGTCCAGCAGCAGCACGACGGTGTGGTGGTGGTGGAGGAGCGCGGAACTCCAGCAGGGCTTCACCAAGCACTACGAGAGATGAGGAGGGAGAGAGGTAGGGCTGCGCCAAGAGGGAGATGATCTCGCGTGTGTTGCAGCCCCCAATACCTCAAGTATATATAGGGGAGGGGGAGGGGTTGCGCCCCCATCTAGGGTTCCCTCCCTAGGGGTGACAGCAGCTCCAAAACCCATCTAGGGTTGCGGCCAAGGGGGGAGAGAGGGGGGGCGCACCTAGGGTGGGCCTTAAGGCCCATCTGGACCTAGGGTTTGCCCCCTCCCACTCTCCCTTGCGCCTTGGGCCTTGGTGGGAGGCGCCCAGCCCACCTAGGGGCTGGTCCCTTCCCACTATTGGCCCATGTAGGCCTCCGGGGCTAGTGGCCCCACCTGGTGGACCCCCGGACCCCTCCGGTGGTCCCGGTACACTACCGGTGATGCCCGGAACATTTTCGGTGGCCAAAACCATACTTCCTATATATCAATCTTTACCTCTGGACCATTCCGGAACTCCTCGTGACATCTGGGATCTCATCCGGGACTCCGAACAATATTCGGTAACCGCGTACATACTTTCCCTATAACCCTAGCGTCATCGAACCTTAAGTGTGTAGACCCTACGGGTTCGGGAGTCATGCAGACATGGCCGAGACATCTCTCCGGTCAATAACCAATAGCGGGATCTGGATACCCATGTTGGCTCCCACATGCTCCACGATGATCTCATCGGATGAACCACGATGTCAAGGATTCAATCAATCCCGTATACAATTCCCTTTGTCTAGAGGTACGATACTTGCCCGAGATTCGATCGTCAGTATCCCGATACCTTGTTCAATCTCGTTACCAGCAAGTCTCTTTACTCGTTCCGTAACACATCATCCCATGATCAACTCCTTGGTCACATTGTGCACATTATGATGATGTCCTACCGTGTGGGCCCAGAGATACCTCTCCGTTTACACGGAGTGACAAATCCCAGTCTCGATTCGTGCCAACCAACAGACACTTTCGGAGATACCTGTAGTGTACCTTTATAGCCACCCAGTTACGTTGTGACGTTTGGCACACCCAAAGAACTCCTACGGTATCCGGGAGTTGCACAATCTCATGGTCTAAGGAAATGATACTTGACATTAGAAAAGCTTTAGCATACGAACTACACGATCTTGTGCTAGGCTTAGGATTGGGTCTTGTCCATCACATCATTCTCCTAATGATGTGATCCCGTTATCAACGACATCCAATGTCCATGGTCAGGAAATTGTAACCATCTATTGATCAACGAGCTAGTCAACTAGATGCTTACTAGGGACATGGTGTTGTCTATGTATCCACACATGTATTTGAGTTTCCTATCAATACAATTCTAGCATGGATAATAAACGATTATCATGAACAATGAAATATGATATAATAACTAATTTATTATTGCCTCTAGGGCATATTTCCAACAGTCTCCCACTTGCACTAGAGTCAATAATCTAGTTCACATCGCCATGTGATTAACACTCACAGGTCACATCGCCATGTGACCAACATCCAAGAGTCTACTAGACTCAATGATCTAGTTCACATCACTATGTGATAAACACTCAAAGAGTTCTGGGTTTGATCATGTTATGCTTGTGAGAGAGGTTGTAGTCAACGGGTCTTGCCATATTCAGATCCCTATGTATTTCGCAAAACTTTATGTCATATCATAGATGCTGCTACCACATTCCACTTGGAGCTATTCCCAATTGTTGCTCCATTATACGTATCCGGTATCTCTACTCAGAGCTATCCGGATAGGTGTTAAGCTTGCATCGACATAACTCTTTACGTCGAACTCTTTATCACCTCCATAACCGAGAAAAATTTCCTTATTCCTCTACGGACAATTTTGACCGCTATCTGGTGATCCAGTCCTAGATCACGTTTGTACCCTCTTGCCAGACATGTGGCAAGGCACACATCAGGTGCGGTACTCAGCATGGCATACCGTATAGAGCCTATGACAAGAGCATATGGGACGACCTTCGTCCTTCCTATTTCTTCTGCCATGGTCAAGCTTTGAGTCTTACTCAACTTCGCACCTTACAACTCAGGTAAGAACCCCTTCTTTGACTGATCTATTTTGAACTCCTTCAAAAACATGTCAAGGTGTGTGTTCTTTGAAAGTATCATCAGGCGTCTTGATCTATTTCTATAGATCTTGATGCCCAATATGTAAGCAGCTTTATCCAGGTCTTCCTTTGAAAAACACTCTTCAAACAACCGTTTATGCTTTCCAGAAATTCTACATTATTTCAGATCTACAATATGTCATCCACATATACTTATCAGAAATGTTGTAGTGCTCCCACTCACTTTCTTGTAAATACAAGTTTCTATCAAAAACTGTATAAACCTAAAAGCTTTGATCACTCTATCAAAGCATGTATTCTGACTCCGAGATGCTTGCTCTAGTCCACAGAAGGATTGCTGGAGCTAGCATACCTTTTAGCATCCTTAGGATCGACAAAACCTTTTATTGTATCACATACAACCTTTTCTTACGGAAACTGGTAAGAAAACTTGTTCTGACATCCATCTGTCAAATTTTATAAACGAAAAATACAGCTATTGCTAACATGATTCCGACGGACTTAAGCATCGCTACGGGTGAGAAATTCTCATCGTAGTCAACTCCTTGAACTTGTGAAAAGACTCTTTCCCACAAGTCGAGCTTCATAGACGGTAACATTACCGCCCACGTCCGTCTTCTTCTTAAAGAACCATTTATCTCAATGGCTTGCCGATCAACGGGCAAGTCCACCAAAGTCCATACTTTGTTTTGATACATGGATCCTATCTCAGATTTCATGGCTTCTAACCATTTGTAGGAATACGGGCCCACCATCGCTTCTCCATAGCTCGTAGGTTCATTGTTGTCTAACAACATGATATCTAAGATAGGATCACCGCACCACTCAGGAGTAGCACATATCCTTGTCGACCTACGAGGTTCGATAGCAACTTGATCCGAAGCTTCATGATCACTATCATTAACTTCCTATTCAACATACGTAGGCGCCACAGAAAACATCTTTCTGTGTTGCATCACTTTCTGGTTGAAATAAAGGTTCAACAACCTTATCAAGTTCTATCTTTCTCCCACTCAATTCTTTCGAGAGAAACTTCTTCTCGAGAAAGGACCCGTTCTTAGCGACAAACAATTTGCCCTTGGATCTGAGATAGAAGGTATACCCAACTGTCACCTTTGGGTATCCTATGAAGATGTGTTTGTCCGCTTTGGGTTCGAGCTTCTCCGGCTGAAGCCTTAAGCATCGCAGCTCCAAACATTAAGAAATGACAACTTTGGTTTCTTGCCAAACCAATGTTCATATGGCGTCGTCTCAACAGACTTATATGGTGTCCTATCTAAAGTGAATGCAGTTGTCTCTAATACACAACCTCAAAATAATAGCGGTAGATCGGTAAGAGACATCATAGATCGCACCATATTTCATAAGGTTCGATTACGACGTCCGGACACACCATTACCCTGTGGTGTTCCAGGTGGCTTCAACTATGAAACAATTCCACAATGTCTTAAGTGTTTGCTAAACTCATAACTCAGAAATTCTCATTGATCAGATCGTAGGAATTTGATCTTCTTTTTATGATGATTCTTAACTTCCCTCTAAAATTCCTTGAACATTTCAAACGTTTCAGACTTGTGCTTCATTAAGTAAATATACCTATATCTACTCAAATCATTAGTGAAGATGAGAAAATAGCGATATCCACCACACGCTTCAATTCTCATTGGATCACACGCATCAGCATGTATGGTTTCCAACAAGTCACTTGCCCGTTTCATTGTACCTGAAAACGGGGTCTTAGTCATCCTGCCCATGAGGCATGGCTCGCATGTGTCAAGCGATTCAAAATCAAGTGACTCCAAACATCCATCGACATGGAGTTTCTTCATGCATCTTACGCCAATATGACCTAAGCGGCAGTGCCACAAGAAAGTGGTACTATCATTATTAACTCTACATCTTTTGGCGTGAAAATGTGTATTACCACGACCGAGATTCAATGAACCATTCACATAGGGTGCATGACCATGAAAGGTATTATTCATGTAAACAGAATAACCATTATTCTCTAATTTAAATGAATAACCGTATTGCAATGAACATGATCTAATCATATTCATGCTCAACGTAGACACCTGATAACATTTATCTGGGTTCAATACTAATCCCGAAGGCAGATGGAGCATGCGATGGTGATCTCATCAACTTTGGAAACACTTCCAACACACATCGTCACCTCGCCCTTAGCCAGTCTCCGTTTAGTCCATAGCTTTTGCTTCAAGTCACCAATAATAGCAACTGAACCGGTATCCAATACCCAGGTGCTACCAGGAGTACTAGTGAGGTACACATTAATAACACGGATATACTTTGTTGAAGTTGCCAGCCTTCTTATCTACCATGCATTTGGGGTAATTCCGCTACCAGTGCCCGTTCCCCTTACAATAGAAGCACTTAGTCTCGGGTTTGGATTCAACCTTGGGTTCCTTCACTGGAGCGGCAACTGGTTTGCCATCCATGAAGTTTCCCTTCTAGCCCTTGCCCTTCTTGAAACCAGTGGTCTTGTTAAACCATCAACACTTGATGCTCCTTCTTGATTTCTACCTTTTGCGGTCTTAAGCACCGTGAACAGCTCCGGGATCAACTCCATCCCTTGCATGTCATAGTTCATCATGAAGATCTAGTAGCTTAGTGATAGTGGCTAGAGAACTCTATCAATCACTATCTTATCTGGAAGTTTAACTCCCACTTGATTTAAGTGATTGTAGCACCCAGACATTCTGAGCACATGCTCACTAGCTGAGCTATTCTCCTCCATCTTGTTGGCAAAAGAACTTGTCAGAGGTCTCACACCTCTCAACACGGGCATGAGCCTGAAATCCCAATTTCAGCTCTTGGAACATCTCATATGTTCTATGGCGTTCAAAACGTCATTGGAATCCCGATTCTAAGCCGTAAAGTATGGTGCACTAAACTATCAAGTAGTCATCAGGATGTGTCTGTCAGGTGTTCACAACATCCATAGACGACGTTGTAGGGGTTTGCACATCGAGCGGTGCATCAAAGACGTAAGCCTTCTGTGTAGCAGTGAGGACACTCCTCGGACTACGGACCTAGTCCGCATCATTGCTTTACAATATCTTTCAACTTAATCTTTCTCTAGGAACGTATTGAAACAGGGAGGTACAACGTGAGCTATTTATCTACAACATATTTGCAAAGACAATTTAGACTATGTTCATGATAATTGAGTTCATCTAATCAAATTATTTAATGAACTCCCACTCAGATAGACATCCCTCTAGTCATCTAAGTGAAACATGATCCGAATCGACTAGGCCGTGTCAGATCATCACATGAGACGGACTAGTCATCAAAGGTGAACATCTCATGTTGATCGTATCTTCTATACGACTCATGTTCGACCTTTCGGTCTTCCATGTTCCGATGCCATGTCTGTACATGCTAGGCTTGTCAAGTCAACCTAAGTGTTTCGCATGTGTCCCGAGGCCATGTCTGTACATGCTAGGTCGTCAACACCCGTTGTATTCGAACATTAGAATCTATCACACCCGATCATCACGTGGTGCTTCGAAACAACGAACCTTCGTAACGGTGCACAGTTAGGGGGAACACTTTTCTTGAAATTTTAGTGAGGGATCATCTTATTTAGGCTACCGTCGTTCTAAGCAAATAAGATGTAAAACATGATAAACATCACATGCAATCAAATAGTGAC
Source organism: Triticum urartu (assembly GCF_056163025.1). Taxonomy (NCBI): domain Eukaryota; kingdom Viridiplantae; phylum Streptophyta; class Magnoliopsida; order Poales; family Poaceae; genus Triticum; species Triticum urartu. The sequence goes on from NC_141877.1 coordinate 301,361,227, forward strand.
ATGATATGGCCAATATCATTTTGCTCCTCTTGATCTCCATCTTCGGGGCTCCATGATCATCGTTGTCACCGGCATGACACCATGATCTCCATCATCATGATCTCCATCATCATGTCTTCTTGAAGTTGTCTCGTCATCTATTACTTCTACTACTATGGCTAACGCTTTAGCAATAAAGTAAAGTAATTACATGACGTTTATGTTGACACGTAGGTCATAAATAAATTAAGACAACTCCTATGGCTCCTGCCGGTTGTCATACTCATCGACATGCAAGTCGTGATTCCTATTACAAGAACATGATCAATCTCATACATCACATATATCATTCATCACATCCTTTTGGCCATATCACATCACAAGGCATATGCTGCAAAAACAAGTTAGACGTCCTCTAATTGTTGTTGCAAGTTTTTACGTGGCTGCTATAGGTTTCTAGCAAGAACGTTTCTTACCTACGCGAAAACCACAACGTGATATGCCAATTTCTATTTACCCTTCATAAGGACCCTTTTCATCGAATCCAATCCGACTAAAGTGGGAGAGACAGACACCCGCTAGCCACCTTATGCAACTAGTGCATGTGAGTCGGTGGAACCAGTCTCACGTAAGAGTACGTGTAAGGTCGGTCCGGGCCGCTTCATCCCACGATGCCGTCGAATCAAGATAAGACTAGGAACGACAAGTAAATTGACAAAATCGACGCCCATAAAAACTTGTGTTCTACTTGTGCATAGAAACTACGCATAAACCTGGCTCATGATGCCACTGTTGGGGATCGTAGCAGAAATTTAAAATTTTCTACGCATCACCAAGATCAATCTATGGAGTAATCTAACAACGAGGGGAAGGGGAGTGCATCTACATACCCTTGTAGATCGCTAAGCGGAAGCGTTGCAAGAACGCGGATGAAGGAGTCGTACTCGTAGCGATTCAGATCGCGGTTGATTCTGATCTAAGCGCCGAACCACGGCGCCTCCGCGTTCAACACACGTGCAGCCCGGTGACGTCTCCTACGCCTTGATCCAGCAAGGGGAGAAGGAGAAGTTGGGGAAGACTCCGTCCAGCAGTAGCATGACGGCGTGGTGGTGGTGGAGGAGTGCGGAACTCCAGCAGGGCTTCGCCAAGCACTACGAGAGACGAGGAGGGAGAGAGGTAGGGCTGTGCCAAGAGGGAGATGATCTCGCGTGTGTTGCAGCCCCCAATACCTCAAGTATATATAGGGGAGGGGGAGGGGCTGCGCCCCCATCTAGGGTTCCCTCCCTAGGGGTGGCAGCAGCTCCAAAACCCATCTAGGGTTGCGGCCAAGGGGGGAGAGAGGGGGGCGCACCTAGGGTGGGCCTTAAGGCCCATCTGGACCTTAGGTTTGCCCCCTCCCACTCTCCCTTGCGCCTTGGGCCTTGGTGGGAGGCGCCCCAGCCCACCTAGGGGCTGGTCCCTTCCCACTATTGGCCCATGTAGGCCTCCGGGGCTGGCGGCCCCACCTGGTGGACCCCCGGACCCCTCCGGTGGTCCCAGTACACTACCGGTGATGCCCGGAACACTTCCGGTGGCCAAAACCATACTTCCTATATATCAATCTTTAGCTCCGGACCATTCCGGAACTCCTCGTGACATCCGGGATCTCATCCGGAACTCCAAACAACATTCAGTAACCGCGTACATACTTTCCCTATAACCCTAGCGTCATCGAACCTTAAGTGTGTAGACCCTACGGGTTCGGGAGTCATGCAGACATGGCCGAGACATTTCTCTGGTCAATAACCAACAGCGGGATCTGGATACCCATGTTGGCTCCCACATGCTCCACGATGATCTCATCGGATGAACCATGATGTCAAGGATTCAATCAATCCCGTATACAATTCCCTTTGTCTAGCGATACGATACTTGCCCGAGATTCGATCGTCGGTATCCGGATACCTTGTTCAATCTCGTTACCGGCAAGTCTCTTTACTCGTTCCGTAACCCATCATCCCATGATCAACTCCTTGGTCACATTGTGCACATTATGATGATGTCCTACCGAGTGGGCCCAGAGATACCTCTCCGTTTACACGGAGTGACAAATCCCAGTCTCGATTCGTGCCAACCCAACAGACACTTTCGAAGATATCTATAGTGTACCTTTATAACCACCCAGTTACGTTGTGACGTTTGGCACACCCAAAGCACTCCTACGGTATCCGGGAGTTGCACAATCTCATGGTCTAAGGAAATGATACTTGACATTAGAAAAGCTTTAGCATATGAACTACACGATCTTGTGCTAGGCTTAGGATTGGGTCTTGTCCATCACATCATTCTCCTAATGATGTGATCCCGTTATCAACGGCATCCACTGTCCATGGTCAGGAAACTGTAACCATCTATTGATCAACGAGCTAGTCAACTAGAGGCTTACTAGGGACATGGTGTTGTCTATGTATCCACACATGTATCTGAGTTTCCTATCAATACAATTCTAGCATGGATAATAAACAATTATCATGAACAATGAAATATGATATAATAACTAATTTATTATTGCCTCTAGGGCATATTTCCAACACCCCTTAGTCCAAGACACCCTCAATAGCCCCCGAACTAGTCTTCGAAGCCGAGGTATGTGCACAAATTACCGGCTTTGTGGACCAGTTCCTTCCCTTCTATGGTTGCTTTAATCACCTCTAGCAATGCGTCCCCTGATCCACATCATAGCTTCTGAAGTGTACACGTAGCTTAGCCCCGAAGGCTAGTCGCCCAGGTGTGAATAGTACCCCCATCTGACAACTTTTGCCGAAGGGCTAAGACCCGCCATCACCACAAGCCAGTTATGAAAACTTGGTTCGTGATTCGAGGTGGTTTCTCCACTGGCATGTCCCATCAACATGAAGATCGTATCTTGTTTTTAAGCGATATGATCAAAGATTCATGCTATCCCACACGCGCATAACGATGCGATTATATCGGGAAGCGGCGAGGTGTGCTGTGTATTAAAAGGACTCTTGGCCTTACAATAGCCCATAAAAGGGGAGCGGACACCATTTCCCTCACACGCTCTCACTTCCCCCTGCTCCATTGCTTTCCCAATCTCCTGACCTCCTGCGCCCAGATCTATTCTCCCCTCCAAGAACCTCCCCAGCCATCTCCTTAATCCGGCCATGGTCGGCTCTGGGTCCAATGGCAAGTGGAAGGCCTCCATAATCACTGAGGGCGCCATCCAGGAGCTGAAGAGCACGGGCTATCTTCCCTCCGATGTCGCTCACCGTTCTCCATAGGTGGGACAGGTCATCCCCATGCTGAGGCCGGGTGAGAGGGTGGTGTTCCTCCCGCACTTTATCCGGGGACTAGATTTCCCGCTCTACCCTTCGTCGGGGGCTTGATGTTCTTTTACAATTTAGATTTCCACGATCTTGCCTCGAATTCTTTTCTGCATATATCGACCTCCATCATCATCTGCGAGGCCTTTCTTATGATCCAACCACACTTCGGCCTGTGGCTGAAGGTGTTCAACGTCAAGCCAAAGATTGTTGATGGCCAGTAGGTGGACTGCAGGGGGGTAATAATCAACAAACTCCACCGTGTCGATTTGCCGGAGGGCACATTCATCGAGATTGTCAAGATCTAGCAGAAGTGGTGGTTTTATATTACAGAGCCACGAGACACGGACTGGGCGGCAATTCCCGCCTTCAGATCTGGCCCCCCACGAGGCTGGTCTCGTGGACCAAGAAAGGCCTCAACTGGGGGCCAACCAAGGAGGTGGTATCACTGCAAAGACGGATATCCAAGATCATGGAGCAGGGGACTGAATTGCCCAACGTGATTCATATCATGCTCCGTCGCCGCATCCTACCCTGTCAAGACCGAACCACCCCCATGTGGTCTTACAAGCCCGAGGACCCCGCCACCCTGCTCAGATTCTTCCACACTTCCCATGCCAAGTTGTGGAAAGTGTTGTTCAAGCCGTAGAAGGACTGGCCGGCCGATGAGGAAGACATCGGCCTCGATGCCGCAAACCCCCCTCGTGAGGTATGATAATTAAGTTTTACTCTTGTGTTCAGATGTTCCTTTTTGACAAAGTACTTAGCTTCCCCTTCCTCCATTGGCAGAGCTGGCTAAATAAAGCGGAGCAGATAGAGAGACCAGCCCTCGCTGCTCGAGGCCCCCAGGACAACCCTATTGACGGCCATGTTGGCCGCGGAGCCGTACAAGGTGCTGGAGAAGGAGAAGAAGAAAGAGGAGAAGAAGGAGGTCATAGAAAGCCTCCATTCCAGAGGACCCCCGGACACTAGATCTAGGGAAACCCATGCCCTTCTACCCTTGAGGGGGGAGAAGAAGCAATGGGAGGACGACGAGGAAAGTGATTCCTCACGAACCAGGAAGAGGGCGGCGTCCGAAGACACCGAGGTGTATCAGCTTCCTCCTGCCCCGAAAAGACAATGCATGGCCAAGGTGGCCTTGTCCGGCTACAGCTCGGCTTCTACCGAGGACTCTGAGGCCTCTGAAGAGGTTCCTCAGAGGACCGCCAGGGTCAAGCCTCGGGCCCAAAGGTATACATCCTAAGATACACCCATGTATTGTTAACCGAACTAAGTTTATTATTGACCGCGAGCCCGCATTTGATATTGCATCCCGTCACGCGACCTCCCTACTGATCGTGCCTTGGAAGGGGACTCTCCACTGGCCGTTCTGGCAGAGGGCGGGACTGGATCACGCACCTCGTCTTCCTAGGTCGTTGAGGAGGCCGAGGAGATTCTGTCAAGGAGGACCACAGGGGGAGGAGGCGATGCTCGTGTGGCCGAGGTGAATACATCGGCCGCCGAAGATCAGGAGGGGAGAACACTTCTAGGGAACAAAGAGGGGGATCCCGGTTAGCCCGAGCTCTCCCGAGGGTGGTTCCGGAGTCGCTAAGGCACCAGGAGCCAACCATTCCGGCTTCCACCGAGGGAGGAGTCGAGGTACATCCGCCACCACCGCCCGTTGTAGAGCGTGCTTCAACTGGGTGGTCGGATGTGATGGAGGAAGCGTTAACCAGCTCCTCTATCACCAGGGAGCACCATGCCCTGATGGGCATGATTTTGCAAAGTCTTCGGTCCGTGGAGCATGGACTAAAGGAGGCTTTTAGCGGCCTTCTAATAGGCTTCAAGGTAAGCCATGGAATGCCCTTCTTCTTAGAAGATTTCTTTTATATCATCATGCAACCTCATATACAGTAGCCCCTGAGCCCTAAGTGAGTTTCAAAAACTCATGCGAGGGTCGAATAACTTAGAGATATACATGATATCAAGAAATGGGTTGTATCCTCCAAGACTCTGATTGGGTTAAAAAAGCTGATAGAGGATTGAAAATCGAATACATAGGAATCTAACATGCTTAGTCTAATGTGCAGGCGTCATCTTCAGCGGCAACTGCCAACGCCGAGGAGTTAGCCAAGCTTAATCGGAAGCTCAAGAGCTCCAATGACAAGCTCGATCTACTGAATAAGAGGTTCGAAGAAGCGCAAGGAAAGTCTGAGCTAAACTATTTACTACAGACATTTTTTAATGAATTTGTCGAAGTTTAACCTAAATGGAATGCAACTTTCATTACTGCAGTTGTCGCTGGGGAGGTCGAGAACCTAAAGGCCGAGCTGAAGAGAGCTCAATAGGAAGCTGCGTAGCAGAGGGCGGCGGCCGAATAGGTGACCACCAAACTAGCGATGGTGAAAACCGCTAGCCAGCGGCCGAGGCCCAAGTTGCTAAGGTGAAATAGGAGCTCAAGGATGCCGTCACAAAAATGTGAGGTCCTTGAGTGGAAAACTAAGGATCAGATCACCGAGTTAACCTCGTTGAGGTCGGCTATCAAAGAAGTGCAGACGGAGGCGCGAGGCCACCAGGAGGAACTCCGCCAAGTCAAGCTTATTATGGATGGTAAGACGTACTTACTTCAAATTTCCTTTGGTGGTAACAGGTTCGCTTTGCTCCTGCGAGTATGTCGTTCCCCAGGTGCTTTTGTGGACCTCCCCAGGAGTGCATCAGATGCGGCATACTTCGCATCCCAGGACTGAGCAAAGGCAATTTTGGGCACAGTTTCAGGCACCCGGACACCCTTCCCTCCTCAACAACTAGATGAACCAGCTGATGGAGTTGCATTGGATGGCGAAGTCGGCAATGAAGGACCTCTGCGCCAAATTGTGGCCTTCAGAGCCGCTGTCGTGCATCTATTTTGGCTTGGTGCGGAGATTGTGCGACGCCGCGCCTGGGATTGATGTCTAGAAGCGCTCTATACGCATCTAGGGAGCTCGGATGGCCTTCGGCAAGACTATGGTGCATTGGCCGAAGATCAAGCCAGTCGGAATGGCCACCGGACCCCCGCCCCCTTGGAAGGAGCATAGGCACCCCGAGCAATACTTTCCTGTCATGATGGATGGTGCTCAGGCGATAGAGGCTAAGTGCGCGATGGATGTAATTTATGAATGACTGTACTTTCGTTTATCTGAAGAAGTTTGAACTTTTGTGCTCTACAACGCAACTGTTGGCCTTGTATGTAATGCGTTGTTTGTTTATTTTGACTCTTGTGTGGCAGTGTTAAACTTAAAGTTTACCAGTCGTCGGCTTCAACCCCTTTGCAGATACTGCAAAGAGTGTTTTATCTTTAACACTTTGACCCTTAGCCGACGTTTCGGTGCCCGAAGGCAGTAGTGTGTAAGGAAAACAAGGCAATCGGACTATGTGGCTTTAGTGCTTTCACTTAGCCATAGGAGCTTGACTGCGGGAGCTAGTGACTAGCCCCCAGCGTGTGTGATGTTCAGGTGTGCCGAGGTTGATGCCATCATCACTTGGTTTCTATGACAGTGAACCCTTCGTTTGACACGGAATAACCTCCATCGATCGTTAGTTTAACACTTGTCATTGGATCGCCTACTAGTTCTCGCTTCTTATGGCAGTCCGTTTTTGGCTTTCTTCACTGAGGTACTTAACCAGGCGAGCTAGAACTACAATCGCAGTGGTTCTCCCTTTACCCTCCTAGCCAAACAATGCGGAATGTAAGAGGGCAGACACAATAGGCGGGCAACCCAACTATTGACCAAAGAAATAATTCGGAGCTGATTCATATAATATAATATGCAAGACGCCGAGCACATGAAATGAAAAATGGTGCCGGAATGATGGTTAGGGCGAGATTTATAGTCGAGCCCCGAGTCTATTAGCCGGTCGCATAAAAAAAGCACATATCAAACTAGTTTATTTCGGCATAAAAATTAGAAAGGGGTATGCAACACAAACGACTGCAATATGTCCATGAAAATGGTCTTTTATTTCCCTTGAATTCGTTATGTCCAACCATACAATCCGAACTGCTGAAGCCACTGTTACTGATACTTTGAAAATAAACTTATCAAAAGAAAGGTTTACACAGGGCCTCCATGAGTGGTTTGACGTCCCTAATGCGCCCTGCTGCACGTCTGCGCCTTTGCTCTTTATGAAGCTTCCATAGACGAAGCTGGTAGTGGCCGGCGAGCGGGCCCTTGAGAGAGGGTGTGGAGAAGTCATCGCAGGATATCAGCTTGATGCTGGTCAGGCCCTAGATGGTGCATGTCGGCGATATTTAGTCTGAGGACGTCTTTGGTCGTGGTTTGGTCGAGCCGAGCACTTGACCCTTGTGCCTCTTATCCCCACAGCTTCCCATTGAATTTTATGCGCAATATTGTGCACCCAAGGTATGAATTTCGCAACTAGGGAGGCCAATCTGTGGGGAGCGTATCCCTATTTAGGGTGAGCATGAGGAGACTCTGGAATCGGGGTTGTAGCTCGAGCTCATTTGTGTGCATCTAGCTTCTTGATGGTAGACTGGGCTTTCGACTCTCCTTTGGCGGCCTGGACTTCGGCTGCTAGAGCTGTTGTGTGTTCCTTGGTTTGGAGCGAGCCCTTAGTGTTACCGTTAATGGTAATGACACCTTTAGGTCCGGGCATCTTAAGCTTCAGGTATGCGTAGTGAGGGATGGTGTTAAAGTGAGTGAACACTGTTCGCTGAGGAGTGTGTGATAACTATCGTGGAATGGAGCAATTTCAAAGATTAAATCTTCGCTGTGGAAGTTGTCGAGGAAGCCGAAGACCACTTCAGGGTGACGGTTCTCGAGTAGCGTGCCTCGACGCCTGGGATTACTCCCTTAAAGGTTGTGTTGCTGGATTTGATCCTTGACGGATCGATTCCCATCTTCCTCACTGTATCCATAAGGACTCTAGTGAGGTGGTATCCATCTATGATGGGGTCGAGCACCAGAGCCAACGTTCCTCCATGACGGATACTGGTTGGATGGTCTCTTCGGTCGAAGGTGATCGTACAAGCCGACCATGGGTTATATTTCGGGGGCACAGACTCTATGTCATAGACCTCCCAAAGTGCACGCTTCCGCTCCTTCTTGGGTATATGCGTGACATAAATCATGTTCATAGTTTTTATCTTAGGGGGGCTGCTTTTTGCCTCCATTGTTCGACCTGCGAGGATCATCATCATCCTCGCTGTGGGGACCCCTGCCCTGTTCCTCGGCTGTGAGCTTGCCAACCTGTTTGATCAGTTACGGTTGGTGAGGGAGTCCTGGATTAGGGGGTCCTCGGACAGCCGGACTGTATACTTTGGCCGGACTGTCGGACTATGAAGATACAAGATTGAAGACTTCGTCCCGTGTCCGGGTGGGACTCTCCTTTGCGTGGAAGGCAAGCTTGGCGATTCGGATATGTAGATCTCCTTCTCTGTACTGACTCTGTGTAACCCTAGCCCCCTCCGGTGTCTATATAAACCGGAGGGTTTAGTCCGTAGGACAACAACAATCATAATCATAGGCTAGCTTCTAGGGTTTAGCCGCTACGATCTTGTGGTAGATCAACTCTTGTAATACTCATATCATCAAGATCAATCAAGCAGGAAGTAGAGTATTACCTCCAACGAGAGGGCCCGAACCTGGGTAAACATTGTGTCCCCCGCCTCCTGTTACCATCAGGCTTAGACACACAGTTCGGGACCCCCTACCCGAGATCCGCCGGTTTTGACACTGACATTGGTGCTTTCATTGAGAATTCCACTGTGCCATCACGATAAAGGCTTGATGGCTCCTTCGATCATCAGCAACGATGCGATCCAGGGTGAGGTTTTTCTCCCCGGACAGATCTTCGTATTTGGTGGCTTCGTACTATGGGCCAAATCGCTTGGCCATCTAGAGCAGATCGATAGCTACGCCCCTGGCAATCAGGTCAGATTTGGAAGCTTGAACTACACTGCCGACATACGTGGAGACTTGATCTTCGACGGATTCGAGCTCATGTCAGGCGCGCCGCACAGTCACTACGGGCATGACTTAGCTCTGCCATCGAACGATGTTCGGGAGATCGCACCTGCGGCTACTCCGTCCCTCAATCTGGAGCAGATCGTGCCATCCATGGACGAGTGGATGGACCCCGCCACGGAGGCCGCACACTCAGCGGCGATAGAGCCGAATATTGACTTCACCTCCTATGAGACCTGTGTTATCGGACCCTTGGATTCGTCCCCGGCCACAGGCTTCGAACCGCCTACGTCCGTGCCTATCCAATCTGATTGGGCACCGATCATGGAGTTTACCTCCGCGGATATTTTTTAGCACTCGCCCTTGGGAGACGCGCTAGATTCATTGAGGTCTCTCTCCTTGTCAGGAGACCCTCGGCCAAACTATGTCCGGCTCGAGTGGGAAGCGGACGACGAAGGAATTCGTTCCCCACCCACCACCCACTTAATAGACACTGTCGACGACTTAACCGACATGCTTGATTTCGACTCCGAAGACATCAACGGTATGGATGACGATGCAGGAGAGGAACAGGAACCACCGCCCACAGGGCGCTGGACAACCACTTCATCACACGATATATACATGGTGGATACACCCAAAGAAAACAACGACGAGGAACGGAAGGATGCAGCGAAGGATAGTCCCCTCGAGAAGCAACCAAAGCAACGATGTAGGCGCCGCTCCAAATCCCGCCTCAGCAAAAACAGCGATAACAGCGCAAGAAAGAATAATACCCCGGTCGACTCCAAAGGAAACGATGACCACATGGACCCAGCGATGGAGCAGGATGAGATAGCGAACGGCGAACATAGTACGGAGCCGTTGTCCGATCACGGCGACGCCGAGGGTAAAGCTCATCAACCTGTCTCCGGAGAGGAGAATAGTCCGGACGACGATGCACACATCATCCCGGAAAGGCACTTGGAACAAGAGAACCTTCATAGAAGGCTTATTGCCACCGCGAGGAGCCTGAAGAAGCAGAAGAAAAGGCTTAAGGCCGCGCAGAGTACGCTCAACAACAGATGGAACAAAGTGCTTGACACTGAAGAAAAGTACGGTGGAAGTCACCACACAAAGAGCTATCCAAAGCACAAGCTGCTGCCTGAATTCGACGACGAGGCTTTAGAGCCCATTCAGCCGAAAAATAAAACAGCCGATCAGCCGGATCGACCACCCCGTGGCCACCACAGGGCGGCTAACGACATCGCACACAAGTCAGTGCACGATTTACGCGAAGACCTGCACAAAAAGTTGGTATGGCCAGGTCCATCTACGGATCCAGGAAGCACGCTCCGGCACAGAATCATGGCCGCCCAAACGACTATACTGACCGAATAACAGCTCGGAATCAAAACCAAATGCTACAACCGTCCCCATGACACATCCAAATACAGGGGTGCCGCACACCCCCTATGTTTCACCGATGAGGTGCTATATCATGAATTTCCAGAGGGATTCAAACCCGTGAACATAGAGGCATACGACGGAACAACAGACCCTGGGGTCTGGATTGAGGACTTTATCCTTCACATCCACATGGCTCACGGAGATGATCTCCACGCCATCAAATACCTGCCCCTCAAGTTGAAAGGACCAGCTCAGCACTGGCTGAAAAGCCTCCCTGAAAACTCAATTGGAAGCTAGGAAGAGCTTGAGGATGCTTTTAGGGCCAATTTTCAAGGGACCTATGTCTGACCTCCGGACGCAGACGATTTAAGTCACATAATTCAACAGCCCGGAGTGTCAGCCCGAAAGCTTTGGAATAGATTTCTCACAAAGAAGAAGCAAATCGTCGACTGCCCGGATGCTGAAGCCTTAGCGGCTTTCAAGCACAGTGTCCGGGACGAATGGCTCGCTAGACACCTTGGCCAGGAAAAACCGAGGACAATGACAGCCCTAACAAGCCTTATGACCCGCTTTTGCGCGGGCGAAGACAGTTGGCTGGCCCGTAGCGGCACCAGCAACCCAGGCACATCCAAAGTCAGGGATGGCAACGGGAAACCGCGACACAATAAAAGTAAGCATCGAAACAACAAAGACAGCCCAAACAACACGACGGTAAATGCCGGATTCAGGGGATCTCGACCCGGTCAATGGAAAAAGCCATTTAAAGGCAGCAGTGAAAGCACAAGTGCTCCCTAGGTGGTTTTGATAATTGATGACAACATATCTCTTGTTGGACTAACATTTCTATCTAGCATGTTTCAGATAAGTTCAACAATGGAGTGGCATGGACTAAAGGTTGTGGGAACTCCTTCAAGATGCTAAGGACAAAGGATTGGCTAAAGTTTCAAGCTCAAGACTCTTCATTTTACATTTTAGTGATCCAAGATCACATTGAGTCCATAGGAAAAGCCAATACTATCAAGGAGGGATGAGGTGTTGCTTAATGAGCCTCTTGCTTCATGTGCTTAGTGATATGCTCCAAAAACCTCAACTACTTTCCCACTTCCACATATGACCTAAAGCCAAACTCGGACCTACCGATTATTCCTATCCGGCGCCACCGAGTTTCACTTGTCATAAGCCATTGCCAAACCCTAGCAATTCGGTTCTACCGATAGAGATCTCGGTCTCAACGAGATGGGATTGCAAACTCTTTGTTACCTATTGCAATATTTTCGGTCCCACCGAGATATGCAGTCGGTCCCACCGAGATTGCAATGTAAATTCAGTGTTTCCTTTTTGTAACTTTTCGGTCTCACTGAAAGAGCAAATCGGTCCCACCGAGTTTGCCTGACCAACTCTCTGGTTAGCTAATTACCACAATCGGTCTCACCGAGTTTGTGTAATCGGTCTCACCGAGATTACGTTATGCCCAAACCCTAACCATATCGGTCCTACCGAGTTGCATGTCAGTCCCACCGAAAATCTCTAACGGTCACTAGGTTTACATTTTCGGTCCGACCGAGTTTGTTGATTCGGTCCCACCGAGATTGGAAAACTGTGTGTAACGGTTGGATTTTGTGTGGAGGCTATATATACCCCTCCACCTCCTCTTCATTCAAAAGAGAGAGCTATCAGAACACATACACAATTCGAACTCATATGTTCTGAGAGAGAACCACCTACTCATGTGTTGAGATCAAGACATTCCATTCCTGCCATATCAATCTTGATCTCTAGCCTTCCCCAAGTTGCTTTCCACTCAAATCTTCTTTCCACAAAATCCAAATCCTATGAGAGAGAGTTGAGTGTTGGGGAGACTATCATTTGAAGCACAAGAGCAAGGAGTTCATTACCTACACACCATTTGTTACTTCTTGGAGAGTGGTGTCTCCTAGATTGGCTAGGTGTCACTTGGGAGCCTCCGACAAGATTGTGGAGTTGAACCAAGGAGTTTGTAAGGGCAAGGAGATCGCCTACTTCGTGAAGATCTACCGCTAGTGAGGCAAGTCCTTTGTGGGCGATGGCCATGGTGGGATAGACAAGGTTGCTTCTTCGTGGACCCTTTGTGGGTGGTTGCTTCTTCATGGACCCTTTGTGGGTGGAGCCCTCCGTGGACTCGCGCAACCGTTACCCTTCATGGGTGGAGCCCTCCGTGGACTCGTGCAACCGTTACCCTTCGTGGGTTGAAGTCTCCATCAACGTGGATGTAGGATAGCACCACCTATCCGAACCACGGGAAAAACATCTGTGTCTCCAATTGCGTTTGAATTCTCCAAACCCTTCCCCTTACATTCTTGCAAGTTGCATGCTTTACATTCCGCTGCTCATATACTCTTTGCATGCTTGCTTGATATGTATTGTGAATGATGAAATTATGCCTAAACTCCACTTAAACCGAAAAAGCTTAAAAATTGCAACTTTAGCATTAAGTGTCTAATCACCCCCCCTCTAGACACATCTACTTCAAGATCCCACAAGTGGTATCAGAGCTTTGGTCTCCATTGCCTTGGTTTAATCACCATTGGAGGAAGATGGATGTGTCTACTTTAGGGAGTCTTAGACATAGAGTGCCTATTCTTGATGGAGAGTATTTTCATGAGTGGAAAAATGAAATGCTTGTAATCTTCAATCAATATCATTTGAACAAGTATATTGCTGGTCCTTGTGCTCCTCATATTGATCCTTTGCATCCTACCCTAGATGAAGATATTGACATGATTCGCAATCTTAGAACTATTGAGCTCATCATTAGAAGATTGCCCAAAAATTTGATTGCAAGTTTGCCTACTCTTAATTGTGCCTATACTATATGGAAATTTCTTGAGGAACGATTTCCCGATCATTCCTTGAAAACTTTGGATGAAATTCTCCATAAATCTATTGCCTTGAGTAAGATGAACTCTAGTGATCCTAGTTTTGGTAATTGTCTTTTTGAACTTACCAATCTTAAGCATGCTAAAGGAGATGTTGGAATCATTAGTGATATCATATTCGAAGCTATAAGAATTCATAAAAGTGACCACCTTGATGATCATTTATCTAATGAATTACCCTCTCTAGGAAATGATGAGTCACAAGATCATGATGAACATGGATACTATGATGATGATGATGATGATGATGATGATGATAGTGACTTCGATCTTGATGATGCAATGAGACATTTTGGTCTTATGGCAAATCTTCGGGGATATGAATCAGGAGGAAAGGAATGGGTTCTTAATAGTGGATGTACTGATCATATGACCGGAGATGAAGAGATGTTTCGTGAGCTTGCTGAAAATGACGGCCCTCGAAAATATGTCACCTTTGGTGATAATTCAAAGGGTAAAGTGGTTGGCCTTGGTAAGGTGGCCATCTCACATGATAGTTCCATTCAAAATGTCATGCTCGTTGAATCTCTTGGCTACAACTTACTTTCAGTATCTAGACTTGCTGATTTCGGTTTGAATGTCCTATTTACTGAGGTAGATTGCCAAGTATTTCGTCGAGACAATCATAAAATGGTCTTTACCGGTATGCGTAGAGGTGATCTTTACATTGTCGATTTCTCTAAAAAGGCACAACCTAAAACGTGCTTTGTTGCTAAATCCTCAAAAGGTTGGTTGTGGCATAGACGACTAGGTCACGTTGGCATGAGAAACCTTGACAAGCTTATTAAAGGAAATCATATCCTTGGAGTTAACGATGTCATATTTGATAAGGATAGACTTTGCAGTGCTTATCAAGCAGGTAAACAGGTTGGAGGAAGACATCCCGTGAAGAACATGATGACCACAAGGAGGCCACTCGAGCTACTTCATATGGATCTTTTTGGTCCCAACGCCTACAAGAGTCTCGGTGGAAATTCTTTTGGTCTAGTTATAGTTGATGATTTTTCAAGATTTACGTGGGTGTTCTTTCTTAATGACAAGTCGCAGGTCCAGAAGATCTTCAGAAACTTCGCTAGGAAGGCCCAAAATCAGTTTGACGTGAAGATTAAGAAGGTTCGGAGTGACAACGGAACGGAGTTCAAGAATGCAATTGTGGACACCTTTCTTGACGAAGAAGGGATTTCACACGAGTTCTTGGCTACGTACACACCTCAACAAAATGGAGTTGTTGAGAGGAAGAACCGGACGCTCATCGAAATGGCAAGAACGATGCTTGATGAATACAAGACGCCGAAACACTTTTGGGCAGAAGCGGTTGAGACAGCTTGTCACGCAACAAATCGCTTGTATCTTCACAAGCTACTCGGCAAGACGGCATACGAGCTTCTCACCGGTAACAAACCCCAAGTTGGATACTTTCGAGTATTCGGCTCAAAGTGGTACATTCTTGATAAGCATTGTCGTTCAAAGTTTGCTCCTAAATCTCATGAAGGTTTTCTACTTGGTTATGGCTCAAACTCTCACACTTACCGTATCTACAACAATTTCACCCGAAAGGTTGAAGAGACGGTAGATGTGAAGTTTGATGAATCTAGTGGCTCGCAAGTAGAGCAATTGCCAATTGATGTAGGAGACAAAGACCCTTCAGAAGCAATCCAAGACTTATCCATTGGCAAAATTCGTCCAACGGAGGTGAAGGAGAGTACCTTGTCCGTCCAAGTGGAAGCTTCTACTTCACGACAAGGTGAACCAAGAATTGATACGGAAGCATCCACAAGTGGGACACACCAAGATGAAGAAGACGAGGAAGTACATCAAGACGAACATCAACAACCTCCTTCTCCACCACGACAAGAGAACGACAATGTCAACAATGAAGAAGGCCAAGAAGAAGAAGATGAAGAAGATGTTGAATGAAGACCCAAGCAAAAGCTCTCACGAGTTCGAGCAAGAATTGCCAAAGATCATCCCGTCGAGCTCAATGATATACAAACCGGGAGAATCACTCGCTCAAAAACTCGTTTAGCTAACTTTTGTGAAAACTATTCATTCATCTCTAGCATTGAACCTATGAAGGTTGAAGAAGCATTGGAAGATCCGGATTGGATAAACGCTATGCATGAAGAGCTACACAACTTTGAGAGAAACCAAGTTTGGACATTGGTTGAGAAGCCCGACAACAACCACAACATCATTGGTACCAAATGGGTGTTTCGCAACAAGCAAGATGAAGATGGACAAGTGGTTCACAACAAAGCACGTCTCGTCGCCCAAGGGTACACACAAGTCGAAGGTATGGACCATGGTGAGACATATGCTCCCGTTGCTAGACTTGAGTCCATTCGCATCTTACTTGCCTATGCTAATCACCATAATATCACCTTGTACCAAATGGACATTAAAAGTGCTTTTCTAAATGGTGAAATAGAGAAGGAAGTTTATGTCAAACAACCTCCCAGCTTTATCAATCCTAAGAAACCAAATCATGTTTACAAACTTCACAAAGCTCTTTATGGTCTTAAACAAGCTCCTAGAGCATGGTATAAATGCTTGACCAAGTTCCTTACTACAAGTGGTTTTGAAATTGGTAAAATTGATTCTACTCTTTTTACTAAAAGGGTTAATGGAGAACTATTTGTATGCCAAATTTATGTTGATGATATCATATTTGGTTCAATTAACCCTTTCTTTAGTGAAAAGTTTGGAAAGCTAATGTCAGAGAAGTTTGAGATGTCTATGATGAGTGAACTCAAATTCTTTCTCGGTTTGCAAATCAAGCAAACTAAGGAAGGTACATTTGTCTCTCAAACAAAGTACACAAGGACTTATTCAAGAAGTTCAATATGTAAGAATGCAAAGGTATGTCTACACCCATGCCTACTAGTGGACATAATGATTTGACCAAAGATGGTGAACCGGTTGATCAAAAGGTTTATCGCTCTATGATTGGTTCATTGTTATACCTATGTGCTTCACATCCCGATATTATGCTAAGTGTGTGCATGTGTGCACGATATCAAGCTGCTCCTAAAGATTGTCATCTTAAGGCTGTGAAAATGATAGTGAGATATTTAATCCATACACCAAATTTTGGCATTTGGTATCCTAAGAGGTCTTCTTTTGATCTTGTTGGCTATTCCGACTCGGATTATGCCGGAGACAAGGTTGATAGAAAGTCCACTTCGGGTACTTGTCAATTTCTTGGTAGATCTCTTGTGTCTTGGTCTTCCAAGAAACAAAACTCGGTATCCTTATCCACCGCCGAAGCAGAATACATTGCCGCTGGTTCATGTTGTGCTCAATTACTTTGGATGACCCAAACTCTTAAAGATTATGGGATTTATGTGAAACATGTTCCACTGCTTTGTGACAATGAAAGTGCTATCAAAATTGGTCATAATCCTGTACAACATTCTCGAACTAAGCATATTGAAGTTCGTCATCATTTCATTCGAGATCATGTTGCTAAGGGTGACATTAATCTTAAGCATGTTCGCACCAATAAGCAATTAGCGGATATATTTACTAAACCTCTTGATGAGAAAGTGTTTTGCAGGTTGAGAGGAGAATTGAACATCATTGATGCTTCGAACTTGGAGTAGAAACTCCATTGGATACATGCAAGACATGAGCTTATGACTAATCCATGATATATCTCTTATGATAACTATCTTATATCTTGGATATATTTGCACCTTGCATGTTGTCTAACCCATGTAGGTGCTTGGTTGAATCTAATTCCATGAGATTGCGACTCACTCACATCTTGAGCAATCTCTACATCACCAAGACTCTACACAATAGTGGTTGAAGACAAGGAAGCACAAAACCATTCAAACATATCCTTTGACAAATTCTATGTTAAGCTTCATGATTGTCATTTTTGGATACACAAGTGCTCTTCCTTGCAAGAACTAACCCATGTAGGTAGATGAACTCAAACTCCAAGTGGTGCTCCCAACTCTTGATGAGCTACATCAACCTTGAGCACCCACACAAGTTCAACTACATGAGCAATAACCACACCACCACCCAAGGTATGTTATTCCATCTTAGAGAAGCTTTACTCCAAGACATGAGTCAAAGCAACTCAACAAGATGTGAATACATCAAGATGCTTAAACGAAAAATGGTAACCCCATTTTGAGCTTAAACGATGAGTATGACCTATGATCAAGTGTTCCCACTTGACTCCTAAGTCAATATACTCTAACATAGGTGACTATGTCACCGCCCAACTCTAGATGAAGCTCTCTTGTGTTCTTTCTTTGTGTTATTGCATTTGTCTCATGCATGTTTATTTTCTTTCTCTTTTTCAAAAAAAAACTTCATCTAGATCTTTCAGTTTCTTCTCTTTTCTCTTTGTTTTTGTTCTGCATTTTCTGCATTTAATTCCTTGCAAATCCTTCAGGTAATTCATTGCAAATCTTTGTGAGATCCTACATGTCTAGTAAGCTGAGGTGACAAGTGTTTTTCTCTGTGTAAACTCGGTTTCACCGACTTGCAATTTTTGGTCCAACCGAATCTTTTCGGTACCACCGAAATATGCCACTCGGTGCCACCGACTTTGCAATCAGAAAAACAGTTTGCCACTTGTTCTACATTTCTTCTGATCCAGCTCCACTCAATGAATCTTGTCCTCTACAAGCATCACATTTTTATCCTCTGCTTTGTGCTGAATCTCAAGGACCAAACCTATTCAACGGATTCCAGGAAAAACCTTCTTGGAAATTGATGTCAAAGGGGGAGAGAGAGATCACATCAAAGCTTGTAGGAGAGAGAGATCACATCAAGGGAGAGAAACAGTCTCAAGGACCAAACCTACAAGAGAGAAAGTATTAAGGGGGAGAGAGAGACCTCAAGGGGGAGAGAAAGTCTCAAGGATCCCAGATGTTGTTAAGGGGGAGAGAGAGATTTCCAGGGAGAGAAAATACTCAAGGATCCCAGATGCTTGATGTTCAAGAGGAGAGATGTCACATGTCTTTTTGGGGGAAAGACATGTATTTGCATTAAGTTCTATCCATTTGTATCTTTCAGCTCTGATTTTCTGTTCCCTATCTTCTCCCAATATCCCATGTAAGATTCAGGGGGAGCAAGACACCTAAGGGAAAGAAATCAGTCAAATTCATTGCATATCTTTATTCTTGGGGACATGTTGAATTCAATGTGGTACCTTGTACTTACTCTCTACATGTCATCCCAGTCTTGGTATTCTTGTGGTTTCTTTTGTTTGCTCTGGCTAGTGGATGCACCTGTGTTATCTAACTTTGTTTGTGCAGGTTCATTTCATCCTAAGCCAACTCAAGACCACAAGGTAAGTATATGCATCAAAATCATGAGTATGAGGAGTTCTTGCTTATGTACATACTGTTTGCAAGAAGGACTCATGAGCATGAAGGTATTTTCCTTGATAATCTTTTGCTCTGATGCATATTGCCAAGATACATGTAACACATTGCCTACTCTGTCATGGCTATGCTCTCACATGCCTCTATATTTCATATTTACATGAGTGCACACATGTAGGGGGAGCCTATGCTTGTTACATGTCCTTCCAAAGCTTTACTTGCTGTTCTTTATATCTTTATCTAAAGCTTTGATGTATGTTGCCATCAATTACCAAAAAGGGGGAGATTGAAAGCACAAGTGCTCCCTAGGTGGTTTTGATAATTGATGACAACATATCTCATGTTGGACTAACATTTCTATCTAGCATGTTTCAGATAAGTTCAACAATGGAGTGGCATGGACTAAAGGTTGTGGGAACTCCTTCAAGATGCTAAGGACAAAGGATTGGCTAAAGTTTCAAGCTCAAGACTCTTCATTTTACATTTTAGTGATCCAAGATCACATTGAGTCCATAGGAAAAGCCAATACTATCAAGGAGGGATGAGGTGTTGCTTAATGAGCCTCTTACTTCATGTGCTTAGTGATATGCTCCAAAAACCTCAACTACTTTCCCACTTCCACATATGACCTAAAGCCAAACTCGGACCTACCGATTATTCCTATCCGGCGCCACCGAGTTTCACTTGTCATAAGCCACTGCCAAACCCTAGCAATTCGGTTCTACCGATAGGGATCTCGGTCTCACCGAGATGGGATAGCAAACTCTTTGTTACCTATTGCAATATTTTCGGTCCCACCGAGATATGCAATCGGTCCCACCGAGATTGCAATGTAAATTCAGTGTTTCCTTTTTGTAACTTTTCGATCTCACCGAAAGAGCAAATCGGTCCCACCGAGTTTGCTTGACCAACTCTCTGGTTAGCTAATTACCAAAATCGGTCTCACCGAGTTTGTGTAATCGGTCTCACCGAGATTACGTTATGCTCAAACCCTAACCATATCGGTCCTACTGAGTTGCATGTCAGTCCCACCGAAAATCTCTAACGGTCACTAGGTTTACATTTTCGGTCCGACCAAGTTTGTTGATTCGGTCCCACCGAGATTGGAAAACTGTGTGTAACGGTTGGATTTTGTGTGGAGGCTATATATACCCCTCCACCTCCTCTTCATTCAAAAGAGAGAGCTATCAGAACACATACACAATTCCAACTCATATGTTCTGAGAGAGAACCACCTATTCATGTGTTGAGATCAAGACATTCCATTCCTACCATATGAATCTTGATCTGTAGCCTTCCCCAAGTTGCTTTCCACTCAAATCTTCTTTCCACAAAATCCAAATCCTATGAGAGAGAGTTGAGTGTTGGGGAGACTATCATTTGAAGCACAAGGGCAAGGAGTTCATTACCTACACACCATTTGTTACTTCTTGGAGAGTGGTGTCTCCTAGATTGGCTAGGTGTCACTTGGGAGCCTCCAACAAGATTGTGGAGTTGAACCAAGGAGTTTGTAAGGGCAAGGAGATCGCCTACTTCGTGAAGATCTACCGCTAGTGGGGCAAGTCCTTTGTGGGCGATGGCCATGGTGGGATAGACAAGGTTGCTTCTTCATGGACCCTTTGTGGGTGGTTGCTTCTTCATGGACCCTTTGTGGGTGGAGCCCTCCGTGGACTCGCGCAACCGTTACCCTTCATGGGTGGAGCCCTCCGTGGACTCGCGCAACTGTTACCCTTTGTGGGTTGAAGTCTCCATCAACGTGGATGTAGGATAGCACCACCTATCTGAACCACGGGAAAAACATCCGTGTCTCCAATTGCGTTTGAATTCTCCAAACCCTTCCCATTACATTCTTGCAAGTTGCATGCTTTACATTCCGCTGCTCATATACTCTTTGCATGCTTGCTTGATATGTATTGTGAATGATGAAATTATGCCTAAACTCCACTTAAACCGAAAAA
The DNA here is from genome assembly GCF_056163025.1 of Triticum urartu. Classification (NCBI taxonomy): domain Eukaryota; kingdom Viridiplantae; phylum Streptophyta; class Magnoliopsida; order Poales; family Poaceae; genus Triticum; species Triticum urartu. The sequence continues at coordinate 301,382,081 of NC_141877.1, forward strand.
GCTTAAAAATTGCAACTTTAGCATTAAGTGTCTAATCACCCCCCTCTAGACACATCTACTTCAAGATCCCACAAGCAAAGATGGACCGTCCAGCCTAAACAAGATTCCAGACAGATTATGTCAGATTCATGGCACCTCCGACAAACCTGCAAATCACACCAACAGAGAATGCTGGGTCTTCAAGCAGGCCGGCAAGCTAAACGCCGAACACAAGGGGAGGGAGACACCAAGCGAAGACGAGGATGAGCCTTGCCAGCCGAACACTGGGGGACAAAAAAAATTCCCACGAGAGGTTAAAAAAGTGAACATGGTTTACGCAACTCACATACCGAAGAGGAGGTGCAAACGCACACTCCGAGACGTATACACCATGGAGCCCGTCACCCCCAAGTTCAACCCTTGGTCGGCCTGCCCGATCACTTTTGATCACAGGGATCACCGGACTAGTATCCGACACGGAGGATCGGCTGCCTTGGTGCTAGACCCAATAATTGACGGATACCATCCCACCCAAGTCCTCATGGACAGCAGCAGTAGTATTAATCTGATATATCAGGACACCGTCCGCAAAATGGGGATAGACCCGACAAGAATCAGCCAAAGCAATACTACCTTTAAAGGAGTAATACCAGGCCCAGAGGCCCGCTGCACGGGCTCTCTAGTACTAGAGGATGTGTTCAGTTCTCCCGACAACTTCCAAAGCGAAGAATTAACCTTCGACATCGCTCCATTCCGAAGCGGCCATCACGCACTACTCGGAAGAACAGCCTTCGCTCGTTTTAATGCAGTACCACATTACGCTTATCTTAAGCTTCAGATGCCCGGTCCACGTGGCATCATCATAGTTAGTAGAAACATAGAGCGTTCCTTACGTATGGAGGAAGCTGTGGCGGCTCTAGCAGCCAATCACTAAATGGCATGTCCAACCAGAATAAATGATCGGTCGTCAAGACTGCGGACACGGTTAGACGAGTCTGGCGCACCACTAGCTATAACAGCCCAGATAAACCTGAGATTGGGTCGATGGATATACCCCCATAGGTGGTGCTAGGGGCTTCCCGCATGTAAAAAGGGCTACAGTTCGGCTTGACCCTATTTAGATTGCATTTTAATGGTTCATTAAGAATAACAAATTTTTCGCACGAAGACTTTCACCTGGGTTTTTCTCTTTTACAGATGATCATCGTGCTACACCCTTCCAGGATAAGGCACAACGGAGACACAGGCGCAGACGTGCAGCAGGGCCCCGCTCAAAGGCTTCTTTTTAGATTAAGACCCTATGTAAACCTTTTTTACTGCCTCTTGTTGCTTCACTCCCTATGGATACTCAACAGAACCGAAAGGGGATGCTGGCGTTATTGGCATTTCGTCATGTCAGACTAATGCAGGTACCTGGAAATTCAGGGCTCATTATCGAGGGCGTTACTCAGCCCAGTATATGTTGTAAAGTCCGAATACCTTAGGGAGTGTTCGGCGTCGTGAGTTTGGCCTTATATGCATCAGCTCCGAATCATGTCTTTGGTCAATAGTTGGCTTTGCCCGGCTCCCGTGTTTTGCTACCTTACGTTCCACTCTATTGGCTAAGGTGGCACCGGGAGAACTACTGCGATTGTGCCCTGGTTCATCTAGATGAGCACCTCAGTAGAGAAAGCCGAAAACTGACTGTCATGATAAAGCGCGAGACTGGTCAACCACTCGAGGACTCAGCGGAATCTTCGTGATTCCTCCACATTAACGAAGGACCGGTTTCTCGGTCATGTATGTACGCGCACCATATTCGGATGAGCGCGGAAGTACCAGGGGCTATATAGTAGCCCCACCGTCAAACTCCTATGGCTAAGTGAAAGTGTTAAAGCTATATAGTCTGATTGCCTTGTTCACTGTGCTATCACCTCCTTAATAGACCAAGATGTTGGGTCATGTGTGAATACGCGCTTTTCTGAACACCCCCGCATTATATGCATGGGGGCTGAAGCCGACGACTGCAAACTTTTAGGTTATATACATACATAAACGGCCGCACAGGAGGCATCATAATACTTTCAGGCAAAAGTATAAAAACAACCTTTATAATTCAAATAGCATTGTTTTTACAATTGGGATACATGTCACTCGAACATGATACTCTTCGAGCACTGAGCCTCTATTAAATGAGTGCCTTCTAGGAATTCTTCAAAATAGTGCTCAGCCGAGACCTGGCCTACGACCGGATCCCGGGTTGCAATAGCGGTGGCCTCTATCTCTGCCCAGTATGTCTTAACACGGGCAAGGGCCATCCGCGCACCCTCTATGCACGCCGACCTCTTTACAGCGTCGACATGCGGCACAACACCAAGGAATCGTTGCACTAAATCAAAATAACTATTCGGCCTTGGTCCCTTCGGCCAAAGATGATCCACGACAGACCTCATGGCAAGTCTGGACAACCTATGGAGCTTGGCCCACTCGGCCGTTTGTTCATTCAACAGCAGCGGACGTATTGGAGCACTGAACTGCGACCAAAACAACCTTTCCACTTCATGATCTTTCTGATCTTTGAAAAACTCAGTCGCATCAGCAGCACTCATGGACAAGTCCAAGTATGCGTCTGCAACACTCCATAATTGATCCAGAGGGGCATACTTTGGATCTCCGAACTTCGTCCATAACAAAAAGGGCTTCCCAGCCGTGATATCTTCGGCTTGACGGAGCTCCTCCTTCGCCGCTCTGATTTTAGAGCAGGTTTCCTTGGCTGCTTCCACGGCTTTCTTCAGGTCAGCCGCTTTCGCTTGGCTTTCCTTTTCAAGAAGCTCATATCAGCCGGTAGCATCTTTCAGCTCAACAGCCATCTTGGCTATTTTATCTTCGCTCTGGCGATGAGTAGCCTGTTCGGCTCTTAACTCTTCGGCTGCCTTTAGGGAGACCGCATCACTTCTCATGGCTTGTTCCTTGGCTCGGGCAAGTTCCGCCCGAAGGGTCTCCACGGCGGCAGCTCCATCTGCAGTCACAGCATATTATAGATACTAGCATGATGCTCCTCTAAATATTTGTTGACCACCCAAAAATACATACCATGTGCCTCGTCAAGCCGCTTGTTCACAAGCGCAATGTCGGCATCTGCCGCGTCAAGCTGCCGCCTCAGTCTGACAAACTCAGCAGTCCGGCCAGCCACTGGACCCTCAACCGCATGCACATGAAAGCAACGCGATCATTACCTAGGACTATGATCCTCTGTTTGCCGCCTCTGGACAACAACCAGAGTCTCAGGGGCTACTATCTGTATAGAGCACACCTAGCGTGTGCGGTACCGTCAAAAAATATATATTACTTTGCGTACCTCAAAGCCTCTTAGCAGGCTCGTAAAAGCTTCATGAAACCCACTCTTGGCGGATGAAATCCTCTCAACCACCGTACCCATTAAAGTACGATGCGCCTCTGAGATAGCCGCTTGCTCCAAAGGACCCATCAGTACGTCTGGTTGTGCACCGGAAAGTCCCAGACTCTTTCTGTTGCTCTCCTTAGGAGCCTAATACTCCGGACTTCGGGTGGCCGAAGGGTTACCTTCTGGCCTTGGCGGATCAGGAGAAATCCTCCATGATGACACCTCGGGGTCATCCGCCCCAGGAGGCGGGAAGACAGGGGGAGGCGTTTCGCTCTCCATCATCTTCGGAAGAAGATCCCCCGAAGACAAACTTTGTCGAGAAGGGCTACGAGCAGGACTGCAAGATATATGTCTCGGTTATTGTCCTCGGAGATAAAGCAGGATATAATTACCAAAGTACTCTTGTTCACTTACAGCTCGATGGAGGGCTGGCCCCCTTGCGGGCGTTGTACGGCAAGGACGCCCTCCGGGGCAGGGCCCCCTTGCGAAGGTTTCTTCCCTCGTTTGGAAACCTTCGTTTCCAAGTCTTCAGAGGCGGTCCTTTTCCTTCCTTGGGGAGAGGGGATTCTAGATTCTTCTCCCCGATTATCCTCCTTCGCGGAGACACTAATTCCCCCGGTTTGGATGAGTAATGTGTGGAGCCCGCTTTCGGCTTCTTTATTCCTCCCTTTATCTTCCCCTGATGGCAATTGATAAGGCGTGTGCTCAAGCATCCTGGCTAGTACAAGATCCGGTGAGTCATCGGGAAGGGGGGCCGAACACCTGATCCTCTCCGCCTTTCTTATCTAGTCCTGGCCGAGAGTGATTTTTTTAGAATGATGTTGTGACAAATAAAAAGATAGCATGTTCGGCCACAGAATTACTTATGTGGGTATCTAGACGGTTGCAGTTGAGACCCGCATCCTCGGTGGTGTCCGAACACTTTATTCGTGATCCGAAGAACAATCCATACATCTCTTCGAGCGTCATGCCGAAGAATTGCTGAATAGTTCACGGTCCTTCCGGGTTGAACTCCCACATACGGAGAGATCGACGTTGGCATGGCAGGACCCGACGAACTAGCATAACTTGCATTACCTTGACAAGACTGACATCCCTCTTGAGGAGATCTCGGATGCGACTTTGCAATGTCAGCACGTCATTTACTGGCCCCTAGTCCAGCCCCTTGTTGATCCACGACGCTAGTTGCGGCGGGGGGCCCGAGTGGAAGGCGGGGGCAGCTGCCCACTTTGTACCTCAGGGAGCTGTGATGTAAAACCACTCCCGCTGCCATAAGTTGGACACCTCTAGGAAGGAACCCTTTGGCCATAGAGGATCGGCGCCTTTTCTTATTATGGCGCTCCGCATTCTGAGTGTCACCCATCGATCGTCTTCGGCTTCACATTGAAGGTCTTGAGCCATAAGCCGAAGTGTGGGGTGATGCGGAGGAAGGCCTCACACACGACATAAACGACGAGATGTGAAGGATGGAATCTGGAGCTAGATCATGGAAATCGAGCCGGTAATAGAACATAAGCCCTCTAACAAAGGGATCAAGACTAAAGCCTAGCCCTCGGAGGAAGTGGGAAACAAATTCGACACTCTCGTTGGGTTCGGGAGTGGGGATGACCTGCCCTTGAGCAGGCAGCCTGTGCGGGATTTCAGCGGTCAGATACCTGGCTTCCCTTAGCTTCTTGATGTCCTCCTCTGTGATAGAGGAGGCCATCCACCGACCTTGAAGGTTGGATCCGGACATGGTTGAAGGTCCGAAGTGCTTAGCCTGAGCCTTGGGTGTTGGAACTCGAGGTGGGGGAAGGCAAGGATCGAGCGCGAGAAGAAAAGGATAGACCTTGGCCCCTTTATAAAGAGGGTGAATATCAAGCGTCCTCCGCGTGGCCGTTTGGAACTTGCCTAAAATTGAGGAGTCATACTAACAAGCACGATTGGGTTACCCACACCCGTATTGATGGGAATCCCATGATAAGGGGAACACGATCTCTGCATCGACAAGACGTGCCAACAAAACTGCTTCGCAACACGTGCAGTGGCAGGCTGGGAAAAACGGTTCGTAATGACTGGACCGCGGCAGGACATCACCTTATGAAAAGTTGTTAGTAGATTAGATTTGTGGAATAGTATACTCTCTATGGTGGTATGTGGAATTTGTTTTACAGAGCCGGACACAATCCTTGTGTTCAAAATCTTCTATGGAGTATTCGGAGAAGGAACCCGCCTTGCAATGCCTAAGACAATCTGTGCGCCCGACTCATCGTCATTGAAGCCTGGTTCAGGGGCTACGGAGGGAGTCCTGGATTAGGAGGTCCTCGGACAGTCAGACTATATACTTTGGCCGGACTGTTGGACCATGAAGATACAAGATTTAAGACTTCGTCCCATGTCCGGGTGGGACTCTCCTTTGCGTGGAAGGCAAGCTTGGCGATTCGGATATGTAGATCTCCTTCTCTGTACCGACTCTGTGTAACCCTAGCCCCCTCCGGTGTCTATATAAACTGGAGGGTTTAGTCCATAGGACAACAACAATCATAATCATAGGCTAGCTTCTAGGGTTTAGCCTCTACGATCTCGTGGTAGATCAACTCTTGTAATACTCATATCATCAAGATCAATCAAGCAGGAAGTAGGGTATTACCTCCATCAAGAGGGCCCGAACCTGGGTAAACATTGTGTCCCCCGCCTCATGTTACCATCAGCCTTAGATGCACAGTTCGGGACCTCCTACTCGAGATCCGCCAGTTTTGACACCAACAGTTGGTGTGGTTGGCGGGCTTGTCTGAGGTGCCGTGGATCTGGCAGGGCCTATCTAGGATCTTGTCCAGCGCAGTCGGAGTTGGAAATATGCCCTAGAGGCAATAATATTGTGTTATTATATTTCCATATTCATAGTTAAGAGTTTATATTCCATGTTATAACTGCTATGATCCTGGAATATGCGATTCGGTGGAAAACACATATGCACGTGTGGAATGATAAACGGAATAAAATAGGTTCCTGGTCTCGCCTCTAAGACTGGCTCAAGTGTTGTTGGTGATCATGTTTTCCAGATATTAGGATATTACTAATTGTAAAGATATTCCTATTACAACGTTGAGGGTATGAGGTTAGAAGAATGATTGCTACTTCTTGAGCTTGCGTTGGTTTTTTCCCTTTAAGAGGAAAGGGTGATGCAGCAAAGTAGAGCTAAGTATTTCCCTGAGTTAAGAACCAAGGCATCAATCCAGTAGCAGATGCAAGTAAGTCTCCAATCTATGCAGCTGCACAAACAATCAACACTTGCACCCAACCCGATAAAGGGGTTATTAATCCCTTCACGGTCACTTGCAAAGGCGAGATCTGATAGAGATAGATATAAAAGATTACTAAAACATAAAAGAAAGTAAAAGTAAATAAATTGCAGTAAGATATTTTTGGGTTTTTTTGGTTTATAGATCTGAAAATATATGATGGAAAATAGACTCGGGGGCCATAGGTTTCACTAGAGGCTTCTCTCTTGAAGGAAAATAAAACGGTGGGTGAACAAATTACTGTCGATCAATTGATAGAAAAGCACAAAGTTATGACGATATCCAAGGCAATGATTATGAATATAGGCATCGCGTCCGTGTCAAGTAGACCGACTCCTGCCTGCATCTACTACTATAACTCCACACATCGACCACTATCCAGCATGCATCTAGAGTATTGATACGTCTCCAACGTATCTATAATTTTTGACTGCTCCATGCTATATTATCTACTATTTTGGACATTATTGGGCTTTATTATCCACTTTTTATATAATTTTGGGACTAATCTATTAACCGGAGGCCCATCCCAGAATTGCTATTTTTTTCCTGTTTTAGGGTTTTGAAGAAAAGGAATATCAAACAGAGTCCAAACGAAATGAAACCTTCGGGAACGTGATTTTCTCACCGAATACAACTCAGGATACTTGGACCCTACGTCAAGCCAACTAACAAGAGGCCACGAGGTAGGGGGTGTTGGAAATATGCCCTAGAGGCAATAATAAATTAGTTATTATTATATTTCCTTGTTCATGATAATCGTTTATTATCCATGCTAGAATTGCATTGATAGGAAACTCAGATGCATGTGTGGATACATAGACAACACCATGTCCCTAATAAGCCTCTAGTTGACTAGCTCGTTGATCAATAGATGGTCATGGTTTCTTGAACATGGACATTGGATGTCATTGATAACGGGATCACATCATTAGGAGAATGATGTGATGGACAACACCCAATCCTAAGCCTAGCACAAGATCGTGTAGTTCGTATGCTAAAGCTTTTCTAATGTCAAGTATCATTTCCTTAGACCATGAGATTGTGCAACTCCCGGATACCGTAGGAATGCTTTGGGTGTACCAAACACCACAACGTAACTGGGTGTCTATAAAGGTGCACTACGGGCATCTTCGAAAGTGTCTGTTGGGTTGGCACGAATCGAGACTGGGATTTGTCACTCCGTGTAACGAAGAGGTATCTCTAGGCCCACTTGGTAGGACATCATCATAATGTGCACAATGTCACCAAGGAGTTGATCACGGGATGATGTGTTACGGAACGAGTAAAGAGACTTGCTGGTAACGAGATTGAACAAGGTATCAGGATACCGACGATCGAATCTCGGGCAAGTACTATACCGGTAGACAAAGGGAATTGTATACGGGATTGACTGAATCCTTGACATCGTGGTTCATCTGATGAGATCATCGTGGAGCATGTGGGAGCCAACATGGGTATCCAGATCCCGCTGTTGGTTATTGACCGAAGAGTTGTCTCGGCCATGTCTGCATGACTCCCGAGCCCGTAGGGTCTACACACTTAAGGTTCGATGACGCTAGGGTTATAGGGAAAGTATGTACGTGGTTACCGAATGTTGTTCGGAGTCTCGGATGAGATCCCGGATATCACGAGGAGTTCCAGAATGGTCTAGAGGTAAAGATTTATATATGGGAAGTCCCGTTTTGGTCACCGGAAAAGTTTCAGGTGCTATCGGTAACGTACCGGGACCACCGGGAGGGTCCCGGGGGTCCACCAGGTGGGGCCACCAGCCCCGGAAGGCTGCGTGGGCCAAGTGTGGGAGGGGACCAGCCCCAGGTGGGCTGGTGCGCCCCCTCCCCCCCCACAAAGGCCCAAGGTGCATGGAGAGTGGGAGGGGGCAAACCCTAGGTCCAGATGGGCCTTAAGGCCCACCCTAGGGCGCCCCCCTCTCCCTCCCCCTTGGACGCACCCTAGATGGTTTTTGGGGGCTGCCGCCACCCTAGGGATGGAACCCTAGATGGGGGCGCAGCCCCTCCCCTTCCCCTATATATACTTGAGGTATTGGGGGCTGCCCAACATATGATATGATATCCCTCTTGGCGCAGCCCAACCTCTCTCCCTCCTCGTCTCTCGTAGTGCTTGGCGAAGCCCTGCTAGAGTCCCGCGCTCCTCCACCATCACCACGCCGTCGTGTTGCTGCTGGACGGAGTCTTCCCCAACCTCTCTGTCGGTGTCAAAACCGGAGGATCTCAGGTAGGGGGTCCCGAACTGTGTGTCTAGGCGGATGGTAACAGGAGGCAGGGGACACAAAGTTTTACCCAGGTTCGGGCCCTCTTGATGGAGGTAAAACCCTATGTCCTGCTTGATTAATATTGATGATATGGGTAGTACAAGAGTAGATCTACCACGAGATCAGAGAGGTTAAACCCTAGGAGCTAGCCTATGGTATGATTGTATGTATATATTCTATCGACTAGCCTGGACTCGGTTTATATAATGCACCAGAGGCCTAGGATAACAAGAGTCCTAGCCGAATACGCCGGTGGGAAGGAGTCCTTGTCTTGATCACCAAGTCTTGTAGAATCTTCCATGTATGCGGCAGTTGTCCGAACTGGCCCATGAGTATACGGCCATGGGGGTCCTCGGCCCAATCTAACAGATCGGGAGACGACGTGGTGAGTACCCCCTAGTCCAGGACACCGTCAGTAGCCCCCTGAACCGGTCTTCAAGTTAGGGACGCTCCTCGATTCTTCTTCATCTTCGGTTGTCGGTCTTGGAAACTGGTTCAACAAATCTTCCCATCTTCGATCTTGAGGATCGCCGAAATGCATTTGACGAGTTTACACATCGGGTATCCGAGGAGCCCCTTTAAGTTTCCGGCCTTTATCAATGCCTTGTTATTTTTATGCCACACCTCGGGTTTGAAGTTGTTCCCGGGAGGCAGTGTCCTCTTGCGTCCGAGCTCTAACGCTGGATAGCATTCGAGGTATCTTTTGCAGCCGAGCACTAATGCCGGACTGCTTCCGAGCTCCAACGCCGAAATGTATCCGAGCTCCAACGCCGGACTGCGTCCAAGCTCCAATGCCGGACTATATCCAAGATGTCATAGATCATCTTGGTCCAAAAAAGTTGAAGGAGTTTAGCCAAGCTTAATGCTGGAAATGCCCTCTATGGAGCCAGCCACTAGTGCCCGAGCTTTATGCCGGACTGTTTCCGAGGTGGTGCACCACCCCGACCGTGGGCCGATTTTTTGTCAATATTTTTTATTGGTGCAATTTATTCTCTGCCGAGATATACAGCCAGTAGCCCCCAAGGTGTGTATCGGTCTAAAACCCGAGATGCACCTGAAGGATGACGTAAGACCGCTGATCCCAGTAGCCGCTGAGACTCAGGTTGATTTGCAAAATCGGCCTGAGGATCAAGTCCTAGCTCGGCAGAATACTTCGGGACACAAAAAGCGGCATGCTCAGTCCTCAAGACTCAGGTTGGATGCGGCCGACCAACCTGAGGATCAAAATCTTGTCGGAAACTGTATTGCACTTAAAATTTTCTGCATTGAACAGGCAATGCAGTAGCCCCCGAGACACTGGTCGGGTGGCAACACCAGATCAGGGGATCGATGTGCCCCTTTAATATTTGTAAATAATAAGCCCGAAGCTCAGTAGCCCCCGAGCCTTAATCGGGCACGGGTGGCCGAATTAAGGATCGATATCCATAGTAAAATCACAAATTATGTGTAATGACTCTATGTATCCAAGTACTTTACGTCATTAATGCTCGGATCCGCATTGTACAAAACTTTGTAGACCGACCATCGGCTTCCACCTCCTTGGCCAGTAGCCGAGGAGTGTTTGTCCTACTTTATAAAGCCTTTATGAGGGCAAGACAAACAAGGCAATCTGGCCATACGGTTTTATAACTAAAGGTACGCAGAGAGATATGTTATATTACTGTTTAACATAAGAAATGTCTTCCAAAGAAAATAGTCCCGCTATCGGTTCCTTTATTTAGGTTATCATGCTAAGCATGATCATGCAGCCTCAGCTCTAATGTAAGAGCAAAATATCGAGGATTTAGTTTGGGAGGCCAGTTAATAGCCCCCGTAGTGTTCGGCGACAGTCGAGGTCAAGCTGTAAACACTTCGGCCATTGTTATGAATGGCCCGTCATTTAACACTGTCATCGGATTGCTGACCAGTTTACGCTTATTGTGACAGTCAGTTTTCGGCTTTCTCCACTGAGGTGCTTAACCATGTGAGCTGGAAGCACAATCGCAGTGGTTCTCCCTTTGCACACCTAGACGAACAAAGCGGAACGTAGGAGGCAAGCACAGGAGCTGGGCAACCCAACTATTGACCGAAGACACAATTCGAAACCAATGCTTATATAGTGAGATCCGAGAATGTTTTTGCCGAATCTATAAAGGTGTCTGACATTGCACTGCGAGACTTGTGCTGAAAACACACAAATAGTTTAAAAGTGCCATAAGCTTGGAAAACCAAAAAACGTCAGTAAAAACTTGACGTCCGAACAAGGTCAAGTGTTTGGTGCCAATCCGAAAATTGGTCTTAGAAAAAAAGAGTACTTCTGTCGTGCTTTAACATTACACGTCCGATCTCAAGACTTCAAGCGGGTCAGCCTACAGCTGCAGCCTCCTATCCCGAAGGCGGAGTGCTTCTCGTTAGACCAGTTTAGCGAACTAAACTCAAGCGGTCACTAGAGAGAAAATGGGTTATCTGGCTATTGACCACACACTCACGTCGAAAAAGGAGCAATAGAAAAAGACTTTGCAACGACCAAGAAGAAAACACATTTACTATAAAATAGCTCATATAAATTTTAAGAGCCCCCAAGTGACTTGGGTAAAAGATTTTATGTATAATATTGTATGTACCGAAGTACTTATATCATATCTTTGTTCAACCGAACTTTAAACATGTCTTAACCGACCGTCAGCTTCTCCCTCTTTGGTCATGGACTGAAAAGTGTTATGTACTCCACCTGTCGAGAATATCGACAGTGTTTCCGATAACCAGGCAACCGGGCCATAAGGCTGTAACAGACAAAGCGCGCTCAGGGAACTTATGCTATATTACAGACGAAGTGTAAGAAGCATCTTCGAAGAAAATAGTACCCCCACCGATACCTTTCTTCGGTGCTCATTATTACTATGAGACTTGTGCAATAGATTTTTTGTACTCATGAGTTCCGTTGTGTGCCGACCATGATTGAAAACAATAAGAGCGCTAGCTTTCTGCTTCACCCAGTCTGAGGTCAGAGCTTGGAGGACCCGGTTGTGACAATCGCAGAGGTGCTCCCTTTACTCCCTAGCCGAACAATCGAGAACGTAGGGGTAAGCACAGGAGCCAGGCAACCCAGCTTGCAAATCACTTAAGTCAATATGGTGCATATTGTGGCGTAATACACGAACAAGGAACGAAGCCATACAAGTATAATCATATGCAAGAGGAAAATCTTCATAAAGGAAGCCCCCAAATAAACGGGGTATTTGAATATGTGTGTCACAAACAAAGTTTGGACAAGGAAATTTTTTACAAGCAACTTTTTTCCAAAAAAGATAATGCTTGGTCGAACCGAACACAAGTTAAAAATTAAAACTTTGAGCATGAAAGCGACTTAGCTGGTTAATGTGTTCGGCATTGATGATGCGGTCCGAGCTTGATGCGGGACGAGGTTCAATCCCCCAAGCCGGTCCCGAGGTGGCAGAGCGGAGAGCTCGACACGCTGAAGTGGTGACATAGCACGGTCAATGCGGACCGGCAGAATGATGCCGAAGTCCCCGGATCATTTTCCTGTGCACAAAAAATAGTGCAAATCGGAGATAATAGTAATAATAATTAAAAAATCGTTGCATAATAAATAATTTATGCAAAGTGAGTAATAAAAGAAATATGGTCTGGCGCCGAAGTAAAGGTCGATGCAGGGCGTCGGCGTGCTGCGGTAAAGGCGTGGCAAAGCCTGAATTCACAGGTCGGTCCGAGTTCCGGATGCGGCGTTCGCTGGACTATGTACGGAAACTGACTGAACCACCACGCGATCGTCGTTAATGCGGCCATCATTTGATAGACCTGTGTACAGATGATGGACAAACTAGAGTAATAGTTCCTTGGGAAAAATAAACCCAAACAAGCAAAAAAAATACTAGGATTAATAGCACCTGGTTTATTTGTTGTAGCAATCCGAAGAAAGGTGATTCCCAAAATTGGGACTCGATCCGCATGCCCATTGCCTGATGGGCGATAAAGCGACGGTATGGCGATGTTGGCCAAGGTTGGCTCGCCAAGGCAAAGCCCTCGGTCCAGCTATCATGATGGAGCTGGTCGGCTAGTGACGCCAAAGTCTCTGGAGTAGGTTGATGAAGAGATGGCGAAGCCCCCGGTCCAGCCAAGATGTCGAAGACTTGATGTCAGCCGATGAGTCGAAGTAGGTCGGCGTGATGGACACCAGCTTGAAGAAGCAATAGTGCGGCCCTGCCGATGCAGGTCGTGACGTGGTCGATGCCGGCTTGATGAAGTGATCGTGCGGCGATGCCGGTATGCCCACTTTGTGTAATCCGTGGGGCGCCGATGTTGGTGATGTTTTATCCTTCGCGATGCCGGACTCTTGTTCAGCTTGCCGATATGATGATCCGAAGAAGTTGAGCTCGGCTCAATAAAGTGACGACGTGTCTAGCGCAGGTAGGCAGCCTTGGAGCAAAATTGCCGGATTGGTGTGACACTAGCATGATGATGAAGGCGACCTTAGGGGAGGCTTAAAAATTTACGGGCGCGTGTTTAAAAACAACGCACAATACCCTAGAAGAGAATTCCTGTCATGTTCATAAAGAAACATGAATTCGGGTCGGATCCGTATTCGCGCAGAAAACGGATCCGAAAATTGATCCACTCATCAGAAGGTTCCTGGAGTTTGAACCGTCGGATCGAGCTGAAATTTGGAGGGATGGTAGATATGAGAATTCCGCAGTAGATGAACAGTTGGATCTTCCAAAGGACCTCCAAGCTAGGCTCTGGAGACCACGCCCTAAACTCGTCCAGATTCCCGTCCAGATTTGACAGGGCTCCGGTATATCGTGGATTGCCAGAGATTCCTCCATCGGAACTCGGCGAAATTTTCCAGGGTCGTTGTAGAATCAATTCCACACAATTCCACTGAAGCGATCATTAAAACGACACTTGAGGAGGCGGTGGTGGCGGACACAAGTTTGCTGTCCAGAAAAACAACACGGTCGCCCGAGGGCAATGTTGACGTTGAGCCCCCGGGCTCCCTGGATGATTCCTCCATGATCTTGATAGAGACCGGAGTTGATGTTTATAAAGGCCCTCATCCGAACATGACGATTGGAGGTAGGGCGCAGTCCTTGGTCAAACCAAGGTGACCAATCGAGCTGGTGACGAAGATGCCGAAGTCGCAGTTGATCTGCAGGCGAGCCATCAACCTTTTGCCGACACACAGCGGAACTCTCAATGAAAGCACCAATGTCGGTGTCAAAACCGGCGGACCTCGGGTAGGGGGTCCCGAACTGTGTGTCTAGGCGGATGGTAACAGGAGGCAGGGGACACGAAGTTTTACCCAGGTTCGGGCCCTCTTGATGGAGGTAAAACCCTACGTCCTGCTTGATTAATATTGATGATATGGGTAGTACAAGAGTAGATCTACCACGAGATCAGAGAGGCTAAACCCTAGGAGCTAGCCTATGGTATGATTGTATGTATATATTCTATCGACTAGCCTGGCCTCAGTTTATATAATGCACCAGAGGCCTAGGATAACAAGAGTCCTAGACGAATACGCTGGTGGGAAGGAGTCCTTGTCTTGATCACCAAGTCTTGTAGAATCTTCCATGTATGCGGCAGTTGTCCGAACTGGCCCATGAGTATACGACCATGGGGGTCCTCGGCCCAATCTAACAGATCGGGAGACGATGTGGTGAGTACCCCCTAGTCCAGGACACCGTCACTCTCCCTCTCTCCTTGCTGGATCAAGGCGCTGGAGACGTCACCGGGCTGTACGTGTGTTGAACACGGAGGCGCCGTTGTTCGGTGCTTAGATCGGAATCGACCGCGATCTGAATCGCTGCGTGTACGACTCCACCAACCGCGTTCTTGCAACGCTTCCGCTTAGCGATCTACAAGGGTATGTAGATGCACTCCCCTTCCCCTCGTTGCTAGATTACTCCATAGATTGATCTTGGTGATGCGTAGAAAATTTTAAATTTCTGCTACGATCCCCAGCAGTGGCATCATGAGCTAGGTCTATGCGTAGATTCTTTGCATGAGTAGAACACAAATTAGTTGTGGGCGATGATTTATTCAATTTGCTTGCCGTTACTAGTCTTATCTTGATCCGGCGGCATTGTGGGATGAAGCGGCCCGGACCGACCTTACACGTACACTTATGCGAGAATGGTTCCATCGACTGACATGCACTTGATGCATAAGGTGGTTGGCGGGTGTCTGTCTCTCCCACTTTAGTCGGATCAGATTCGATGAAAAGGGTCCTTATGAAGGGTAAATAGCAATTGGCATATCACTGTTGTGGTTTTGCGTAGGTAAGAAACGTTCTTGCTAGAAACCCATAGCAGCCACGTAAAACAAGCAACAACAATTAGAGGACGTCTAACTTGTTTTTGCAGGGTTTGCTTTGTGATGTGATATGGCCAAAAGGATGTGATGAATGATATATGTGATGTATGAGATTGATCATGTTCTTGTAATAGGAATCACGACTTGCATGTCGATGAGTATGACAACCGGCAGGAGCCGTAGGAGTTGTCTTAATTTATTTATGACCTGTGTGTCAACATAAACGTCATGTAATTACTTTACTTTATTGCTAACCGTTAGCCATAGTAGTAGAACTAATAGTTGATGAGGCAACTTCATGAAGACACAATGATGGAGATCATGGTGTCATGCCGGTGATGAAGGTGATCATGCCGCGCCTCGAAGATAGAGATCAAAGGCGCAAGATGATATTGGCCATATCATGTCACTTTATGATTTGCATGTGATGTTTGTCATGTTTTTACATCTTATTTTCTTAGAACGACGGTAGCTTAAATAAGATGATCCCTCGCAATAATTTCAAGAAAGTGTTCCTCCTAATTGTGCACCGTTGCGAAGGTTCGTTGTTTCGAAGCACCATGTGATGATCGGGTGTGATAGATTCTAACATTCGAATACAACGGGTGTAAGCCAGATTTACACACGCAATACACTTAGGTTGACTTGACGAGCCTAGCATGTACAGACATGGCCTCGAAACACGGAAGACCGAAAGGTCGAACATGAGTCGTATAGAAGATACGATCAACATGAAGATGTTCACCTATGATGACTAGTCCGTCTCACGTGATGATCGGACACGGCCTAGTTGATTCGGATCATGTATCACTTAGATGACTAGAGGGATGTCTATCTAAGTGGGAGTTCATTGAATAATTTGATTAGATGAACTTAATTATCATGAACATAGTCAAAAGGTCTTTGCAAATTATGTCGTAGCTCACACTTTGGTTCTACTGTTTTAGATATGTTCCTAGAGAAAATTTAGTTGAGAGTTGACAGTAGCAATTATGCGGACTGGGTCCGTGAACTGAGGATTGTCCTCATTGCTGCACAGAAGGGCTATGTCCTTAATGCACCGCTCAGTGTGTTGAACCTCGAGCATCGTCTGTAGATGTTGGGAAACATCTGACATACACGTTTTGATGACTACGTGATAGTTCAGTGCGTAATGCTAATGGTTTAGAATTGTGGCACCAAAGACGTTTTTTGAAACGTCACAGAACATATGAGATGTTCCAAAGCCTGAAATTGGAATTTCAGACTAGTGCCCACGTCAAGAGGTATGAGACCTCTGACAAGTTTCTTAAGCCTGCAAACTAAGGGAGAAAAACTCAATCGTTGAGCATGTGCTCAGATTGTCTGAGTACTGCAATCGCTTGAATCGAGTGGGAGTTAATCTTCCAAATGAGATAGTGATGGTTCTCCATAGTCAGTGCCACCAAGCTATTGGAGCTTCGTGATGAACTATAACATATCAGGGATAGACATGATAATCCTTGAGCAACTCGCGATGTTTGACACCGCGAAAGTAGAAATCAAGTAGGAGCATCAATTGTTGATGGTTAAACCACTAGTTTCAAGAAGGGCAAGGGAAAGAAGGGATACTTCATGAGACGGCAAATCAGTTGCTGCTCTAGTGAAGAAACCCAAGGTTGAACCAAACCCGAGACTAAGTGCTTTTGTAATGAGGGGAACGGTCACTGAAGCAGAACTACCCTAGATACTTGGTAGATGAGAAGGCTGGCAAGGTCGACAAAAGTATTTTGAATATACATTATATTATTGTGTACTTTACTAGTACTCCTAGTAGCACCAGGGTAATAAATACCGGTTCGGTTGCTAAGTGTTAGTAACTCGAAATGAAAGGCTACGGAGACTAGCTAAAGGTGAGATGACGATATGTTGGAAGTGTTTCCAAGGTTGATGTGATCAAACATCGCACGCTCCCTCTACCATCGAGATTGGTGTTAAACCTAAATAATTGTTATTTGGTGTTTGCATTGAGCATAGACATGATTGGATTATGTTTATCGCCATACGGTTATTCATTTAAGGAGAATAATGGTTACTCTGTTTACTTGAATAATACCTTCAATGGTCTTGCACAAAAAATAAATGGTTTATTGAATCTCGATCATAGTGATACACATGTTCATGCCAAAAGATATAAGATAGTAATGATAGTACCACATACTTGTGGCACTGCCATTTGAGTCATGATGGTATAAAACGCATGCAGAAGCTCCATGTTGATGGATCTTTGGACTCACTCGTTTTTGAAAAGATTGAGACATGCGAACCATGTCTATTGGTAGATATGCATGAAGAAACTCCATGCAGATGGATCGTTTGGACTCACTTGATTTTGAATCACTTGAGACATGCAAATCATACCACATGGGCAAGATGACTGAAAAGCCTCGTTTTCAGTAAGATGGAACAAGAAAGCAACTTGTTGGAAGTAATACATTTTGATGTGTGCAGTCCAATGAGTACTGAGGCATGCAGTGGATATCATTATGTTCTTACTTCACAGATGATTTGAGTAGATGCTAAGTATATTTACTTGATGAAACACAAGTCTGAATTATTGAAAGGTTCAAGTAATTTCAGAGTGAAGTTGAAGATCGTCGTGACAAGATGATGAAATGTCTATGATATGATCATAGAGATGAATATCCGAGTTACGAGTTTGGCACATAATTAAGACATTGTGGAAATTGTTTCACAACTAATACCGCCTGGAACACCATAGTGTGATAGTGTGTCCGAACATCGTAACTGCACCCTATTGGATATGGTGCATACCATGATGTCTCTTATCGAATTACCACCATCGTTTATGGGTTAGGCATTAGAGACAACCACATTCACTTTAAATAGGGCACCACACAATTTCGTTGAGACGACACCGTATGAACTATGGTTTAGAAAAACCTAAGATGTCGTTTCTTAAAAGTTTGGGGCTGCGACGCTTATGTGAAAAAAGTTTCAGGCTGATAAGCTCGAACCCAAAGCGGATAAATGCATCTTCATAGAATACCCAAAATAGTTGGGTATACCTCCTATTTCGAATCCGGAAGCAAAAGTGATTGTTTCTAGAAACAGGTCCTTTCTCGAGGAAAAGTTTCTCTCGAAAGAACTGAGTGGGAGGATGATGGAGACTTGATGAGGTTATTGAACCGTAACTTCAACTAGTATGTAGCAGGGCACGGAAGTTGTTCCTGTGGCACCTACACCAATTGAAGTGGAAGCTTATGATAGTGATCATGAAACTTCGGATCAAGTCACTGCCAAACCTCATAGGTCGACAAGGATGCGTACTATTTCAGAGTGGTATGTAATCCTGTCTTGGAAGTCATGTTGCTAGACAACAGTGAACCTACGAGCTATGGAGAAGCAATGGTGGGCCCGGACTCCGAAAATTGGCTCGAGGCCATAAAATCTGAGAGAGGATCCATGTATGGAAACAAAGTGTAGACTTTGAAAGAACTACTTGATGGTTGTAAGGCTGTTGGGTACATATGGATTTTAAAAGGAAGACGGACAATGATGGTAAGTGTCACCATTAAGAAAGCTCGACTTGTCGTTAAGATGTTTTCCGACAAGTTCAAGGAGTTGACTACGATGAGACTTTCTCACTTGTAGCGATGCTAAGAGTCTGTTGGATTTATGTTAGTAGTTACTACATTATTTATGAAATCTTGCAGATAGGATGTCAAAACATTGTTTCCTCGATGTTTTTCTTGAGGAAAAGTTGTATGTGATACAATTAGAAGGTTTTGTCAATCCTGAAAGATGCTAACAAGTATGCAAAGCTCCAGCAATCCTTCTAAGGACTGGAGTAAGCATCTCGGAATTGGAATATATGCTTTGATGAGATGATCAAAGATTTTGGGTTTATACAAAGTTTATGAGAAACTTGTATTTCCAAAGAAGTGAGTGGGAGCACTATATAATTTCTGATGAGTATATGTTGTTGATCAGAAATGATGTAGAGTTTCTGGAAAGCACATAGGGTTATTTGAAAAGTGTTTTTCAATGGAAAACCTAGATTAAGATACTTAAACATTGAGCATCAAGATCTATAAGGATAGATCAAAATCGCTTGATAGTACTTTCAAACGAACACATACCATGACAAAATTTTGAAGGAGTTCAAAAATAGATCGGCAAAGAAGGAGTTCTTGGCTGTGTTATAAGGTATGAGTATTGAGTAAAACTCAAGACCTGACCATGGCAGAATAGAGAGAAAGGACGAAGGTCGTCCCCTATGCTTTAGAAGTAGGCTCTAAAGTATGCTATGTTGTGTACCGCACCTGAAGTGTGCCAAGCCATGAGTCAGTCAAGGGGTACAAGTGTGATCTAGGAATGGATCACAGGACAACGGTCAAGGTTATCCTTAGTAACTAGTGGACTAAGGAATTTTCTCGATTATGGAGGTGGTAAAAGAGTTCGTCTTAAAGAGTTACGCCGATGCAATCTTTGACACTAATCTGGATGATTCTGAGTAGTAAACCGGATTCGTATAGTAGAACAGTTATTTGGAATAGCTCCAAATAGAGCGTGGTAGCTGCATCTACAAGATGACATAGAGATTTGTAAAGCACAAGCGGATCTGAAAGGTTCAGACCCGTTGACTATAACATCTCTCACAAGCATAACATGATCAAACCTAGAACTCATTGAGTGTTAATCACATGGTAACGTGAACTAGATTATTGACTCTAGTAAACTCTTTGGGTGTTAGTCACATGGGGATGTGATCTTGAGTGTTAATCACATAGCGATGTGAATTGGATTATTGACTCTAGTGCAAGTGGGAGACTGTTGGAAATATGCCCTAGAGGCAATAATAAATTAGTTATTATTATATTTCCTTGTTCATGATAATCGTTTATTATCCATGCTAGAATTGCATTGATAGGAAACTCAGATGCATGTGTGGATACATAGACAACACCATGTCCCTAATAAGCCTCTAGTTGACTAGCTCGTTGATCAATAGATGGTCATGGTTTCCTGACCATGGACATTGGATGTCATTGATAATGGGATCACATCATTAGGATAATGATGTGATGGACAAGACCCAATCCTAAGCCTAGCACAAGATCGTGTAGTTCGTATGCTAAAGCTTTTCTAATGTCAAGTATCATTTCCTTACACCATGAGATTGTGCAACTCCCGGACACCGTAGGAATGCTTTGGGTGTACCAAACGCCACAACGTAACTGGGTGGCTATAAAGGTGCACTACGGGCATCTCCGAAAGTGTTTGTTGGGTTGGCACGAATCGAGACTGGGATTTGTCACTCCATGTAACGGAGAGGTATCTCTAGGCCCACTCGGTAGGACATCATCATAATGTGCACAATGTGACCAAGGAGTTGATCACGGGATGATGTGTTATGGAACAAATAAAGAGACTTGCCGGTAACAAGATTGAACAAGGTATCAGGATACCGACGATCGAATCTCGGGCAAGTACTATACCGGTAGACAAAGGGAATTGTATACGGGATTGACTGAATCCTTGACATCGTGGTTCATCCGATGAGATCATCGTGGAGCATGTGGGAGCCAACATGGGTATCCAGATCCCGTTGTTGGTTATTGACCGGAGAGTTGTCTCGGCCATGTCTGCATGACTCCCGAGCCCGTAGGGTCTACACAATTAAGGTTCGATGACGCTAGGGTTATAGGGAAAGTATGTACGCGGTTACCGAATGTTGTTCGGAGTCCGGGATGAGATCCCGGACATCACGAGGAGTTCCGGAATGGTCCGGAGGTAAAGATTCATATATGGGAAGTCCCATTTTGGTCACCGGAAAAGTTTCGGGTGCTATCAGTAACATACCGGGACCACCGGGAGGGTCCCGGGGGTCCACCAGGTGGGGCCACCAGCCCCAGAAGGCTGTGTGGGCCAAGTGTGGGAGGGGACCAGCCCCAGGTGGGCTGGTGCACCCCCCCCACCAAGGCCCAAGGCGCGTGGAGAGTCAGAGGGGGCAAACCCTAGGTCCAGATGGGCCTTAAGGCCCACCCTAGGGCGCCCCCCTCTCTCCCCCCTTGACCGCACCCTAGATGGGTTTTGGGAGCTGCCGCCACCCTAGGGATGGAACCCTAGATGGGGGTGCATCCCCTCCCCTTCCCCTATATATACATGAGGTATTGGGGGCTGCCCAACATATGATATGATCTCCCTCTTGGCGCAGCCCTACCTCTCCCCCTCCTTGTCTCTCGTAGTGCTTGGCGAAGCCCTGCTGGAGTCCCGCGCTCCTCCACCATCACCACGCCATCGTGCTGCTGCTGGACGGAGTCTTCCCCAACCTCTCCCTCTCTCCTTGCTGGATCAAGGCGCTGGAGACGTCACCGGGCTGTACGTGTGTTGAAAGCAGAGGCGCCGTTGTTCGGCGCTTAGATCGGAATCGACCGCGATCTGAATCGTTGCGTGTACAACTCCACCAACCGCATTCTTTCAACGCTTCCGCTTAGCGATCTACAAGGGTATGTAGATGCACTCCCCTTCCCCTCGTTGCTAGATTACTCCATAGATTAATCTTGGTGATGCATAGAAAATTTTAAATTTCTGCTACGATCCCCAACAGGGGGCGCGCCTGCCCCCCCAGGTGCGCCCTCCACCCTCGTGGGCCCCCTGTTGCTCCACCGACGTACTTCTTCCTCCTATATATATCCACGTACCCCCAAACGATCAGAACATGAGCCAAAACCCTAATTCCACCGCCGTAACTTTCTGTATCCACAAGATCCTATCTTGGGGCCTGTTCCGGAGCTCCGCCGGAGGGGGCATCGATCACGGAGGGCTTCTACATCAACACCATAGCCTCTCCGATGAAGTGTGAGTAGTTTACTTCAGACCTACGGGTCCATAGTAGTAGCTAGATGGCTTCTTCTCTCTTTTTGGATCTCAATACAATGTTCTCCCCCTCTCTTGTGGAGATCTATTCGATGTAATCTTCTTTTTGCGGTGTGTTTGTTGAGATCGATGAATTGTGGGTTTATGATCAAGTCTATCTATGAATAATATTTGAATCTTCTCTAAATTCTTTTATGTATGATTGGTTATCTTTGCAAGTCTCTTCGAATTATCAGTTTGGTTTGGCCTACTAGATTGATCTTTTTTGCAATGGGAGAAGTGCTTAGCTTTGGGTTCAATCTTGCGGTGTCCTTTCCCAGTGACAGTAAGGGCAACAAGGCATGTATTGTATTGTTGCCATCGAGGATAACAAGATGGGGTTTTCTTCATATTGCACGAGTCTATCCCTCTACATCATGTCATCTTGCTTAAGGCGTTACTCTATTTTTAACTTATTACTCTAGATGCATGCTGGATAGCGGTCGATGAGTGGAGTAATAGTAGTAGATGCAGGCAGGAATCGGTCTACTTGTCTCGGACGTGATGCCTATATACATGATCATACCTAGATATTCTCATAACTATGCTCAATTCTGTCAATTGCTCAACAGTAATTTTTTCACCCACCGTAGAATACTTATGCTCTCGAGAGAAGCCACTAGTGAAACCTATGGCCCCCGGGTCTATCTTTATCATATTAATCTCCTACTACTTATTTATTTACTTTGCTATTTACTTTGCTATTTACTTTGCCTTTATTTTACTTTGCATCTTTATCATAAAAATACCAAAAATATTATCTTATCATATCTATCAGATCTCACTCTCGTAAGTGGCCCTATAGGGATTGACAACCCCTATTTGCGTTGGTTGCGAGGATTTATTTGTTTTGTGCAGGTATGAGGGACTCGCGCGTAGCCTTCTACTGGATTGATACCTTGGTTCTGAAAAACTAAGGGAAATACTTACGCTACTTTGCTGCATCATCCCTTCCTCTTAGGGGAAAACCAATGCAGTGCTAAAAGAGGTAGCAAGAAGGATTTCTGGCGCCGTTGCCGGGGAGGTCTATGCAAAAGTCAACATACCAAGTACCCATCACATACCCTTATCTCCCTCATTACATTATTTGCCATTTGCCTCTCGTTTTCCTCTCCCCCACTTCACCCTTGCCGTTTTATTCGCCCTTCTTCTGTTCGTCTTTTTGTTTGCTTTTATGTCTTACTTGGCTCGTTTGCTCATTTGGTTGGAATAGTTGTTTATTTATTACTAAACAGAGAACCTAAGATCTATGGATCCTCATCCGCTTGCTAATCTTTTTAAGAGATCCAATTATGATGAACCAATTGCTAGTGAGTTTTGTGCACTAGATTATCTTTATAAGGTTTTGCTTGAAATTCGTGAATCTGAAAAGTGTGATGAATTACTTTATGAAGCGATTCACGATAGGTCTTTGAATAGAAAGCATGATTGTAATGATGATAGTATAAATTCTGTTAATGACAATTGTGCTTATAATATGCAAAACCCTAAGCTTGGGGATGCTAGTTTCGCTATGTCCTCTACTTGTTGCAATGATCATGATTGGGGTGATTCTTCTTTTGATCTTGAAAATTTATTTACTCCCCATGATGATTATGAGATTGATAATAGTGTTTCAAATAATACTGAAAGTGGGTTTGGAAGAGTGTCAAATTTAGATCCCACATATTTGGATAATGTTCAATCATATGAATTTTTTGATAAAAGTGAGTTTGGAGAGATCATGACTTTAGTTAATGTTAATCCCACTATTTTGGAAGAGTGTCAACTTTGCATGCATGTGGATCGTGTTGAAAATATTTTATGTGATAGCTATTTTGTTGAATTTTCTTATGATCCCACATGCAATTATTATGAGAGAGTAAAATATGGTTGTAGAAATTTTCATGTTACTAAATTACCTCTCGTTATGCTGAGATTGCTATTGTTTCTTTCCGCTTCCTTGCATATGCTAGTCTTTTCTTGCCTTGGTAATTTGTTTGCCTATAAGATGCCTATGCATAGGAAGTATGTTAGACTTAGATGTGTTTGTCACATGTTTTACGATGCTCTCTTTTGCTTCAATTCTTGTCTTTCATGTGAGCATCATTAAAATTATCAATGCCTAGCTAAAAGGGTTTTAAAGAAAAGCGCTTGTTGGGAGGCAACCCAATACTTTTACTTGATGCTATTCAATAAATAAATTATTTAGCCTCTGTTTTGGTTTTTTTGTGTTTAATTAATGTTTGTGCCAAGTAGAACCGTTGGGAAGACTTGGGGAAAGTCTTGTTGAACTTGCTGTAAAAAAAGAAACTTTATCACTCACGAGAACTGCTGTCATTTTTATTTGGAAAGTGCTATTTAGTTAATTATTTTTGAAGATGATTAATAGATAAATTCCTCACGTCCACCAATTTATTTTAGAATTTTTGGGTTTCCAGATTTTGCACTAGCTACAGATTACTACAGACTGTTCTGTTTTTGACAGATTCTGTTTTGCGTGTGTTGTTTGCTTATTTTGATGAATCTATGGCTAGTAAAATAGTTTATAAACCATAGAGAAGTTGGAATACAGTAGGTATAACACCCATATAAATAAAGAATTAGTTCATTAGATTACCTTGAAGTGGTCTTTTGTTTTCTTTCGCTAACGGAGCTCACGAGATTTTCTACTTTAAGTTTTGTGTTGTGAAGTTTTCAAGTTTTGGGTAAAGATTTGATGGATTATGGAACAAGGAGTGGCAAGAGCCTAAGCTTGGGTATGCCCATGGCACCCCCAAGATAATCTAAGGACACCTAAAAGCCAAAGCTTGGGGATGCCTCGGAAGGCATCCCCTCTTTCGTCTACTTCTATCGATAACTTTACTTGGAGCTATATTTTTATTCGCCACATGATATGTGTTTTGCTTGGAGCGTCTTGTATGATTTGAGTCTTTGCTTGTTAGTTTACCACAATCATCCTTGCTGTACACACCTTTTGAGAGAGCCATACATGATTTGGAATTTGTTAGAATACTCTATGTGCTTCGCTTATATCTTTTGAGTTATATAATTTTGCTCTAGTGCTTCACTTATATCTTTTAGAGCACGGTGGTGGATTTGTTTTATAGAAACTATTGATCTCTCATGCTTCACTTAGATTATTTTGAGTATTAATAGCATGGTGCACAAGAGAACACCCCGCAAGCGGTAGTGGAGACGGTAGTACAGGCTATAGTACCATCGAAGCGGTACTACCGTAGTACTACCGCCCTACTACCGTGAGTGACAAGTAGAAAACCGAAAGTTGCACGCTCGGGGAAGCCCTAAGCGGTAGTACCACGGAAGTACCAGCGGTAGTACCATAGGCACAGGCGGTACTACCGCTGGCAAGATGCTAAAAACACCACAGAAAACATAGGAAAGGCTTCGGTGATGGGAAGGAGGCAGTGGGTGCATATGGGGCTGTGTACGTGTTGATTCCACCCATACCTTTATGAAGTGGACCCCCTCTTAATAGTACGGCTTTCCTACGACTCATATCCACCGAAAAGAAACATAGAAAAAACGTCGTCTTCGAAAGGCTCCGAGGGGTGTCGAATCATGTAGTGCCTAGCCATGAGATATCTGAAATGCTCAATGCACATGATTAGTCCGCAAATGCATTGTCATCAATCACCAAAACCACTTAGGGAGAAATATGCCCTTATAGTCTCCCCCTTTTTGGTGGATTGATGACAATACGAGATTTGCACAAGGAGATATATAAAGAGCATAAGCAAACCCAAGAATCTATAAAATATAGATAGGCTCCCCCTAGATGTGTGCATTCAATAGATGTGCTTTGGACTGCACCACACACATACTAGGATCAACACTCCCCCTATATTTTATAGATCGGGCAATCCTTGCAATGATATAAGGGACATTTAAGCAAGGAAACTAATAAGACAAAAGATCATACATTCACCCACATAGATACATAATAAGATTAACCATGGTAGCCTATGTCTAACACCATATGATAGAGTCTCGCAACAAACCAAAGCAAATGAAGGAAAATAGTTCTCAAGCAGAAACACAGAAGCAACAAGAACCAAGCTTGTGACTCAACAACACGCTGCAGAAAGACAAACCCCTGGTCCTAAACCTCTCCCCCTTTGGCATCGAGACACCAAAAAGGGGCAAAGAGTGACCTAACACAACTCCAGATGGCACTAGTCTCCTCCCATGGACTCGTCAGACTCCTCCTCAGAATCAGACCCATCAACACACTCCTCCTCAGACCCATCGGACTCCTCCTTGATCTCCTGATCCTGAGCTGGAGCAGAAGTGGCAACATTGGACTCATCCGAGTCCGTCCAGTGAGAGTACGAATAGATCCACTTGTCCTCTGGAGTGATATGGTCCTCAAAGCCATCCTGAACAGGGATCTTAAGCTTCCTCATGATCGCCTTCCTCTCCTGACAAGCCTTCTTGGCATCCACATGTGCCAAGTACATCTTGTGCTGAACATCGGTCTAAAGGCAAAATAGCTTCTTCACCTTATGCTTGAGCTTGGCCGCCCAACCCGACTGGCCAGAAGAATGCTCTGTGCCAGGAGTAGGACCACCATCATCACCCTGATCATCTCCAGAAGCAGAAGATACAACCGCCTCAGGACGAGTAGTAGAGGCCCAAAGCTCCTTCTGACGCAAGTTGAGAACGTCATGAGGAGTCAAGGGTCCGGTCTTAAGAGGCACACCAGGGAAAGTGGAGCTCCAGGTAGTCTGAATCAGCTTGAATATGAAAGGAGCATAAATTGGGCAGTGATCTCCATAGGTAGCACTCACGAGATCCTTCCACATGACGTGAGAGACATCCAAGACGGCATCCATGCCCTTCTCAGAGTGGCACAACAGGAGCATATCCACAAGATGGCCATGCACCATGTCCAAGTTGCCAATGCAAGGAAAGAGAGTGTGCCGGAAGATGCGATGCATAATGTCAAAGAATGGCTTGAGCTCCTTCTTGACTCCCTTTCTTAGTCTTGGTGATAATCATATGAGGCTTCAGCTCATCCTTGTGAGTAGGCCCCCCTCGTGGTGGGGATGAAGGCCAAGAGGCTTCCTCAGCCCCTCGTCAGGATATCCGAGAAGTGCCATAAACGCACCCCAAGTGGTGCGCAACTGCCTGCCATTGGTCATCTAGATCAATGTGCACTCTGAGTTGGTGCCATACCAGATGGTTGCAAAGAACTGAGCAACCAACTCTGCATCAAAGTCATAGTTGAAGGTCATGAGGGGCACGATGTTGAGTTGTTCACAGAGGGCACGAGCTTCTCCAAAGTAGGTCTGGTACTTCTCCATATGTTCCATGTTGATTGACATGGTCTTGAAAAACAGATTCTTCCTTCCCTTGATCCGATCAAAGTACACAAGTGATTGGTCCTTATTCCAGAATGGTGAGCAAACCAGAGAAGGATCCTGAGGAATGAGGTAGGGGTTTTGCTCACGATATTGCCAATACTCATTCTGCTTTAACTCAGCAGCCATCTTGATCGGTGCCTTCTTCTTGTGAGCAGCGGTTGACTTGAAATTTGACTTGCCCTTGTTCCTGGCAGACTAACGATGGTGAAAGGATCGATATGGTTGACTAGAGGGGGGGTGAATAGGCAACTAACAATTTTTAACTTTTCTTTACCAAATTAAAATTTGCATCAAAGTAGGTTGTCTAGATGTGCAACTAGGTGAGCAACCTATATGATGCTATAACAACAAACAAACAAGCAAGCAAGAGAAGTAACACTAAAGAGCTTGCACAAGTAAAGGAAAGAAATAACCAAGAGTGGATCCAGTGAAGACGGGGATGTGTTACCGAAGTTCCTTCCTTTTGAGGGGAAGTACGTCTCCGTTAGAGCGGTGTGGAGGCACAATGCTCCCCAAGAAGCCACTAGGGCCACCGTATTATCCTCATGCCCTCACACAATGCAAGATGCCGTGATTCCACTATTGGTGCCCTTGAAGGCAGCGACTGGACCTTTACAAACAAGGTTGGGGCAATCTCCACAACTTAATCAGAGGCTCCCAACAATACCACGAAACTTCACCACAATGGACTATGGCTCCGTGGTGACCTCAACCGTCTAGGGTGCTCAAACACCCAAGAGTAACAAGATCCGCTAAGGATAGGTGGGGGAATCGAAAATCTCTTGGTGTAAGTGTAGATCGGAGCCTTCTCAACCACTACCGAGCAAATCAACAAGTTTGATTGGCTAGAGAGATAGATCGGGCAAAAATGGAGCTTGGAGCATTAATGGAGCTTAAGAGGGAAGAGGTGGGTCAACGGGGAAGATGGGTACCCCCTTTTATAGTGGGGGCAACAATCCAACCGTTGCCCCACTAAACAGCCCCGCAGAGGGCGGTAGTACCGCTTGGGGGGGCCAGTACTACCGCTGAGCCAGCGGTACTACCGTTCCAACTAGCGGTACTGCCGTGCAGAGGAGAGAAGCAGGGACCTGGACCCAGAGCGGTACTACCGCGGTGGTAAGGGCGGTACTACCGTTGAGAAGCGGTACTACCGCCTCTACTGCCGCAACTAGTGCCGCAAAACCCGACATGAAAAAAGAGCCCTCGAGTCGAGGCGGTCGGGGCCAGGCAGGCCAGCGGTAGTACAGCTGTGGAGTCATCGGCGGTACTACCACTGCGGAGCGGTACTGCCGCTTGTGACCCCTCAGCGGTACTACCGCTGGGTAGCACGGTACTACCGCTGGGACCCAGACAAGACACATAAGAGAGAAAAGATCTCTCCATTGAAGCAGAAGTCGAGGCGGTAGGAGCCAGGCAGGCCAGCGGTAGTGCAGCTGCAGAGTCACCGGCGGTACTACCGCTGCGAAGTGGTACTGCCGCTTGTGACCCCTCAGCGGTACTACCGCTGGGTAGGATGGTACTACCGCTGGGACCCAGACAAGACACACAAGAGAGAAAAGATCTCTCCATGAAGCGAAAGAGCTCTGAGGGTGAGAAGCGGAAGTGTACGTTTTGATTCCACCCAAGCAATACCACAGCGGACCCCCTCTTGATAGTACGGTGCCCTCTACGCAACTAGATCACCGAAAGAGAAACGAAAGATCTACACCGTCTTGAATGACACTCCGAGGGGAAGAAATCATCTCGTGCCAAGGATGAATCTCTGAAACGCTCAAAGCACACGATTAGTCCGCAAACACGTTGTCATCAATCACCAAAACCACATCGAGAGAGAGATGCCTCAACAATGTCCCCCTTTTGGTGGATTGATGACAACTGGGGATTTGCACAAGGAAAAGGTATAAAAGTAAGAATACTTAGAACTACAAAATATAGACAGGATCCCCCTGAATGTGTGCACCTAGTTAGCGGAGCCTTTGGAATGCAAGACACACACATCTGGATCAACACTCCCCCTATATTTTATAGTCCAACAATTCTAAGCACATGATATAAGAGAGAAGGGTAAAACACATGATAAGCATGCAACTCATAAGATACTACAGTACGGAATAGACAGAAGTAATAAGGTAGCGATAGGGAGCATATGTCTCACACCATATGACTAGAACTTAGGTCTCACTGGCACCAAACCAACCAAGCAAAGACAAACACACGAGAAAACACAAGACACAAAGACACACTCGCAACACAGCAACAACCCAAATCCCTAAACTCTCTCCCCCTTTGGCATCGAGACACCAAAAGGGCAAAGAGCGATGCTACGGCTCCAGGTGATGGCAAGCTGAGGATCTCGAACATCACATCTCAGCGTGATCATCTGCATCTCCGTCATTGGTCAGAAACTACTCGGGGTCAAAATCAGTCCAAGGGCAATGCTGGTGAATCCATTCTTCCTCTTCAGTGATCTGTCCCTCAGAACCACTGACAATGGTCGCACCCAGGTGACGCATGAGCTCCTTGTGGTGCACCCTAGCCTACTTCTCAGCCACATGAGTCATGTACTGACCATGAGACTCCATGCAGAAAAGCTTCTTCATCTTGCGTTTGAGCTTCTTTGCCCAAGAAGGTTCTGCACTAGCGGGCCCAAAGTCCTCCTCATGATCATTAGTTGCAGCCTCACCCTCAGCCTCCATGGCAGCAGCAGCAATAGATGGACCCCCGGGTTTAGGTGCTGGGGTGCCCCAATTGTCCTTCTTCCTCAGACGCTTGATCTCATGAGAAACCAAGTCTCCAGTTTCCATCAACACTCTGGGATAGACACGAGCCCAGGCCTTCTCAATGAGCCTCATGATGAATGGACCATATATCGGGCACTTGCGCTCAGAAACGGCAGAGAGAAGTTCAGACCACATAACATGAGAGATATCCATGCTCTCTCCAGTGTTTGCTTCCTTCTCAAGCTGGCAGAAAAGAAGCATGTCCACGAGATAGGAGTGGACCTGATCCAGATTCCCGATGCGAGGGAAGAGATTCTCACGGAAGACACAATGAAGAACGTCCAGATACGTAGATAGCTCATAGGTTTCCTTCTTGGTCACTGGGTGAACCTTCACAGTGCAGTAGGGCCAAAGGGCT
This sequence comes from Triticum urartu, assembly GCF_056163025.1. Lineage (NCBI taxonomy): Eukaryota > Viridiplantae > Streptophyta > Magnoliopsida > Poales > Poaceae > Triticum > Triticum urartu. Next base: position 301,412,711 of record NC_141877.1, read on the forward strand.
TGCTTGTGAGTGGATGTAGCATTGCGGTGAGGGCGGAAGCCTATTGGAGTCTCAAGCCCGTTATCTTCCACATCAAGTAACTCCATGAAGGCCTTCCACCTGACGGAAAGAAACTTGCCATTGGTCATCCAAGTCAGAGTCCTGTCGGCATCAGTTCCAAGATGAACGGTAGCAAAGAATTGGGCCACCAAGTCTACATCGAAATCCTTGTTGAACTGCATGATCCTGAGAATGTTCAGCTGATTACACATCTGAAGGGCTTCGCTAAAGTACTCAGGGTCCTTCTCCATGGCATCAGTGTCGATGGAGCGAACATCAACAAAGAGATTCTTCTTGGCCTTGATCACATCAAAATAGATGGCAAACTGAAAGCGGTTCCAGAACAGGCGGTTGACCAAAGTGGGATCTTGGTCCGCCTCATAGGGGTTGCGGCGACGCTTTTCCCAAAACTCCTTGCCAGTCATCTCAGTCACAGTCTTTCCCTTTGGCTTGTTGGCGGATCTCTTCGACTGCTGAGGTGGTGGAGGAGCACTTGCGGATGCGCCTGCTGGTGGCGGTTGAGTGCTAGAGGAACCACCTGTTGGCTTAGAGGTGCGGTAGTGCTTTGACGTCGCATGCCCGGGGTTGACACGGCGAGCTTGATGCTCAGGATGTTCATCACCTGGAACCAAACACAAGAACACGCCAACCAGAAAGAACGAGCATAAGCCAACAAACACAACAAAAGGATCAAGGTATGGCAGGAACATGATGGAACTTGGCAGGCAGCGGTAGTACCGCGCCATGCACGCGACAGTACCGCCAAAGCAGTAGTACCGCTCCAAAGAGAGCGGTAGTACCGCTCGAGGCGGGGAAACAGCAATTCCCTACTATCGTGGTCAGATCCGGCACTACCGGCCTGCCAAATGCAAAAATATTCCTACCAAACTCTAATCAAGATAGTCTAGTTGCCTTCTCCAACCTACTCAAGCCTAGATTTAGCCAAAAATCTAGAGATGCAACCACCATTGCCCCTAAGACGCAAGATCTGAAAACGAGACAAATGGAGAGAATGAACGGGGGCAATACCGGCATCCATGGCAAGAGAACGAGGTGGGGATTGACTCCACCGAAGGAAATGGAGAGGGACGCCCCGGAGACGAAGATCCGCCGGAGCCCTCCCGCGGCGATGCGAGGCTGGAGAGAGGAAGAGGAACGAGGGGGCGAAGCAAATGGGTATGGGGGAGAAGAAACCTCCCCCTGCCCCGATATAACCCCCTGGTCCCGTCCCTCAGCGGTAGTACCACGCTGGGGGGAGGTAGTACCTCTTATAAGCGGTAGTACCGCACACCACCAACGGTAGTACCGCCTAGCACGCCACGGCAACTAAACAACACGGCTTAGCTCGAAAGAAAAACAAAAAGGCAAGAAGAAGAGAGAGCACACCAGCAAAAGGCCAAGACACACCTCTTAAAGAGAGGGCGGTGGCCGAGGCCACCTATGTTTGAGTCAAGAGGGATGGCGCCGCGAAGATTTTAACCTTGGGCCCATGACCAAAACTCGTCTTTGAAACACAAGTACCATCAACAATGGCTAATGTGAAAGACTTGATCAATTTATGCATAATGGGGGGAGGGAGAGTTCATTGAGAGAACAACACTCCCCCTATGTCCATGCCTACATCTAAACTAGACAACAAATTGAGCGTGGTGGGGTGTGCAAGGGTTCAAGTCACATTGCTCGAATCAATGATATTTAGCTCATGCCTTAACTCGCGAAATCTTGCTTCATCCAAGGGCTTCGTGAAAATATCTGCAAGGTTATCATGAGTGTTGACATAGTTGAGCTCGATCTCTCCTCGCCTAATGTGATCCCGGATGAAGTGATACCGAATCTCAATATGCTTTGTCTTGAAGTGTTGCACCGGGTTGAGACAGATCTTGATGGCACTTTCATTGTCACACCAAAGAGGCACTTTGTCACAAATGACACCGTAATCCTTTAAAGTTTGCCTCATCCATAGGAATTGTGCACAACAACTACCAGCCGCTACAAAGTCCGCTTCGGTGGACGAGAGAGACACACAACTTTGCTTTTTGGAAGACCAACTTACCAAAGAGCAACCAAGGAATTGGCACCCTCCAGAAGTGGACTTCCTATCCACTTTGTCTCCTGCCCAATCAGAATCCGAATACCCTACAAGCTTGAAGTTTGATCCTCTTGGGTACCATAAGCCAAAGTTTGGGGTATGAGCAAAATATCGAAAGATTCGTTTGACCGCCACATAGTGACTTTCCTTAGGTGCGGCTTGAAACCGTGCACAAATTCCCACACTCAACATGATATCCGGTCTAGATGCACAAAGGTAAAGCAAGGATCCAATCATGGAGCGATATACCTTTTGATCCACCGCTTTACCATTGGGATCAATGTCAAGTTGGCACTTGGTAGGCATTGGAGTGGAAGCCGGCTTGACATCACTTAGCTTGAATCTCTTGAGCATGTCTTGAGTGTATTTGTCTTGGTTGATGAAGGTTCCTTCTCTTCTTTGCTTCACTTCAAACCCTAGAAAGAACTTCAACTCTCCCATGGAAGGCATCTCAAACTTTGAGGTCATGAGAGCAGCAAATTCCTCATTGAAAGCTTTGTTAGGGGAACCAAAGATAATATCATCAACATATAATTGGCACACAAACAACTCCCCTTTGACCTTCTTAGTAAAAAGAGTAGGGTCGATTAGCCCAACTTCAAAACCACGGTCTTGTAACAACTCGGTAAGGTGGTCATACCACGCACGTGGGGCTTGTTTAAGGCCATAGAGTGCCTTATCGAGTTGATACACATGATCGGGCAAGTAGGGATCCTCGAACCCGGGGGGTTGCTTGACATAAACCAATTCATTAATATGACCATTAAGAAAAGCACTCTTCACATCCATTTGTTGTAACTTAAAGTTATGATGAGAAGCATATGCAATCAACATGTGAATGGATTCAAGACGAGCAACGGGAGCAAAGGTTTCACCGTAGTCGATACCCTCGACTTGGGAGTAGCCTTGTGCTACCAAACGAGCCTTGTTGCGAATGATAATCCCATGGGCATCTTGCTTGTTCTTAAATATCCACTTGGTTCCAATGACATTGTGGTTCCCCGTCGGTCTTTGCACCAATCTCCACACCTTGTTGCGCTCGAAGTTGTTGAGTTCTTCATGCATGGCATTGAGCCAATCCGGATCTTCAAGAGCCTCATATACTTTGTGGGGTTCGACACAAGAGACAAACGCGTGATGTTCACAATAGTTTGCTAATTGTCTACGAGTGCTTACCCCCTTTCTTAAGCTTCCAAGTACATTCGTCATGAGATGATCCTTGGTGGAGAGCTTGGAAGCAACCTTGGTGGCACGAAGCTCCAATTCCTCCTCGGGGGTGAGACGAGGAGTGGTCACATGATCATCTTGAGCATCATCTTGAGCTTGTTCTTATTCTTGAACTTGCTCGGAGGAGAGAACTTGACCTTGGGCATCACTCGGTGTGTCAACACCGTCTTGAGTATGATCTTGCCCTTGGTCTTGTTCTTGAGGATAAGGGCCTTCACGTTGTTCTTTGGAAGCGTGTGGGCCTTGGGTTGGTGATGACTCCATTTGAGTGGAGCATTGTCCTTCTCCTTCGGCCACAAGGGGTTCCTCAATGGGTAGGATGAAATCAACACCCATTCTTCTTATGGCTTGAGGAGGAATTTCATCACCTACATCACAAGTGCCACTTTGCTCCACTTGGGAGCCGTTATTCTCATCAAACTCCATGTTACACGTCTCCTCAATAAGTCCCGTGGATTTATTGAGGACACGGTAAGCATGAGAGTTTGTAGCATAACCAACAAATATGCCCTTATAAGCTCTAGCCTCAAATTTAGACAACCAAACACCTTTCTTGAGAATGAAACACTTACACCTGAACACCCGAAAGTACTTGAGGTTGGGCTTGTTACAGGTGAGTATCTCATATGGAGTCTTGTTCAAGCCCTTGCGGAGGTAGAGCCGATTGGATGCATGACATGCGGTGTTGATGGCTTCGGCCCAAAAGTTGTATGGAGACTTGAACTCCGCCATCATGGTCCTTGCCGCATCCATCAACGTCCGGTTCTTCCTCTCCGCAACACTGTTTTGTTGAGGGGTGTAAGGTGCGGAATATTGATGCTTGGTCCCCTCATCACTAAGAAACTCATCCAAAGTGTAGTTATTTAACTCGGTGCCGTTGTCACTTCTTATTGTCAAGATCTTTGCATTGTGTTTACGTTGTGCTTCATTTGCAAAGTCAATGACGGTTTGTTGGGTCTCGCTCTTCCTCTTGAAGAAATACACCTAAGTGTATCTTGAGTAGTCATCCACAATCACCAAGCAATACTTCCTACCCCCAAGACTATCAAAGGATGGAGGCCCAAAGAGATCCAAGTGAAGGAGCTCCAAAGGCCTCTTTGAGTAAATGATAGTCGTGGGAGGGTGAGCCTTCTCATGTAGCTTTCCTTCGATACAAGCACTGCAAGCACGATCTTTAGCAAAACTAACATTCGTTAGTCCACGGACATGGTCCCCCTTGAGAAGACTTTGCAAAGATCTCATATTCACATGGGCTAAACGGCGATGCCAAAGCCATCCCACATCAACTTTAGCCTTTAGGCATGTCGCGGTCTTAGTGGGTCGCTCCAAAAAGTTAATCACATATAGACCGTTCTTGACATGCCCAACAAAGGCTACTTTAAGAGTCTTGCTCCACAAGAGGGCCACGGTATCGATATCAAAGAAAGTGGCAAAGCCCATGATTGCAAGTTGACGAACGGAAAGTAAATTGTATGCAAGGGACTCAACAAGCATGACCTTCTCGATCGTGAGATCATGAGAAATGACTACTTTGCCAAGTCCCAATACCTTAGAAGATGAGGCGTCACCCCACTCGACATTGGTGGGCATAGATGGAATCTTGTGCACGTCTACCACCAAGTCCTTGCTTCCGGTCATATGATTTGTAGCTCCGCTATCGAGCAACCATGATCCCCCACCGGAAGCAAACACCTACAAGAGATCAATGCTTGGTTTTAGGTACCCATTTTGTAATGGGTCCTTTGATGTTAGTAATAAGGGTCTTTGGAAACCAAATAGACCATTCAATGTACTCTTGAGGGGAACCAACAAATTTGGCATAGACATGCCCATCACTAGCCCGACATAACACATAAGAAGGATTAAAGTCGCCGGCTTTGATGGGAGGAGTGGCATTGCCCGTTTTGACACAGCCACCCTTCGCATTGTTCTTCTTCTCCTTGGAAGCACTCTCTCCCTCCTTCACAAAGGTTTGCATGAGAGGAGTAGGTCATTTGGTCTTGTCATTCTTCTTCTTGTTCTTGGACTCGGGCATGTACCCAATCCCTTCCTTAGCCACAACTCCCTTTTGGTTGGTCAAGAGGTCGTTGAGGTTCTTCTTGCCTTGTATGCAAAACGCAAGACCTTTCTCAAGTTGCACCTTTAGCTTAGCGTTCTCCTCAACAAGATGCACATGCTCACAACACAGGTTAGTTGCATTTGCATTATCAATTAACATCATACGAGGAAAAGTGGCTTTTTCCTTGCTTAGCTTTACTTGAAGTTGATCATGAGACTCTTTGAGGCTAGCATGAGCACCATTCAAGACCTTGTGAGCCTTGTCAAGTAGATCAAACTCCTCTTTGAGTCTAGCAAGATCAACCTCAAGTTCGGCCTTCTCGGATTTTAGCACACGAGAAACAATGAGAACATGATCAAAATCTTTCTTTAACTTAGCATGATCAACGTTGTGTGACTCCTCAAGAGCCAAACGATGACCACGCACTTCCTCAAGAGCATCAGAAAGATCCGAGATCTCATCGGCATAGTCATGACTATGCCCTTCCATCTTAGGGATGGTATCTTCGTGAGCCTCGATCATGTCATTGGCTTCACCAAGTTGTTCCAAGAGAGCAACAAAGTGCTTGTTGGATTTACCCTTAAGTTTGCCCATAAAGGCATCAAACTCATTCACCTCCACATTAGCTCCCTCATGTTCATCAATGCTATCCATCGAAGAAGGATGATTAATGATGGTAGTTTTGATGTTGGAGGTTACCTTGTTGGTGGCTTTAGCCATGAGGCACTTGGCGATGATGCTCTCATTGGGTGAGTCGAAGAGACACCCGTGGAGTCGTCGCAATGGCAACAGAGGCCATGGCAACTGACTCACCATCTTCATCATCGTCATCATCCTCATTGTACTCTTCTTGTACCACCAATGCCTTGGGGGGAGTCTTCTTGGTGAAGTTGCTCTTGTTGGGGAACGACTTGGCCTTGTCCTTTCGGATGAGCTTGCCACCATTGTCTTCCCTCTTCTCATACGAGCACTCCGCAACAAAATGACTCACATTGCCACAATTGTAGCAAGTCCTTACATGTTGCTTGCTCTTCGTGCCACTTGAGTTTTTTTGGTTAATGTTTGGCCTTGAGTTTTTCTTGCTCCAAAATTGCCTTGAAGCAAGTGCCATGTGTTCATGATATGCATACTTTGTATCTTCGGGGTTGCTCTCCTCTTCTTCCTCTTCTTCTTCTTCAACGCAGAGTTTGGCCTTCAATGCAAGGTTGGGTTTCTTTGCCCTTTGAGAACGAAGCACCGCATTGTCGGCGGTCTTTTCCAAAATGTTCGTGGCCACAAACTCATCCAACACTTCGCTTGAGGTCAAAGTGTGGAAGTCCAGCCTTTGACGAATGACGGAGGACATGGCCTTGTGGTAGGGCATCATTGCCTTGAGGAATTTGCGCTTGATCCAATTGTCATCGTGTCCTTGCTCCCGTGATCTCGGAGTGAGACCGTGAGTTTGGTTACTCTCCGATAAATCTCACGAGGTTCTTCATCTTCTTTCATTGCAAACTCATCGGCCTCATCTTGCACCACTTCATAGTTGGAGCGTTGAATGCTTGCGCTTCCCCGGTAGAGCAAGACAACACAAAGCCATGCGTCTTTGGCCAAGGTGAAGGGCCGAAGATGAGGTAGATCTTTGGGTGGAATTGCATCTTGAATGATGAAGAGAGCATTCTCATTGAATTGATTATCCGTGGCTTCTCAAGGAGTGAAGTTGCTTGAATCATGCGGATAGAAACCTTCTTCAATGATTCTCCAAAGATTAGTGTTCACATGATTTAAATGACGTTTAAAGCGGTAAACCCAAGAATCAAAGTCCTCATTTTTCACAATCTTAGGGGGGGACCGGCATGATTCAAATGAGTGGAAGGAACCGGTCCACCATAAACAAGTGGTGGTTCCACATGAGCAAAGATGTCGATGCCATTCTTACCACTATAAGAAGGAGCCTTTTCGCTACTAGCTTCCCCCTTATCGAAGGTAGCATCTGTCACCTTATCGGTGGGATTACCCACTTTCAACGGTGCGGTGGATAGTTTAAGCCCTTCAAGGAATTTAGTAGACATGCTTTCAACCTTGGTCGTCATGGAGGTTTTCAATGTCTCCAAGGCCACATTGAACTCCTCAAAAGAGACCGAGGTTCCCCCATCGCCCATGGACGAGATCGGATTCACACCGGAGTGTTCCTCCACACCGTCTACGGTATAAACCATACTCTTCGGACGGTAAAGTCCTTAATAAAGAGACGAGGCTCTGATACCAATTGAAAGGATCGATATGGTTGAATAGAGGGGGGGTGAATAGGCAACTAACAATTTTTAACTTTTCTTTACCAAATTAAACTTTGCATCAAAGTAGGTTGTCTAGATGTGCAACTAGGTGAGCAACCTATATGATTCTATAACAACAAACAAACAAGCAAGCAAGAGAAGTAACACTAAAGAGCTTGCACAAGTAAAGGTAAGAAATAACCAAGAGTGGATCCGGTGAAGATGAGGATGTGTTACCGAAGTTCCTTCCTTTTGAGGGGAAGTACGTCTCCGTTAGAGCGGTGTGGAGGCACAATGCTCCCCAAGAAGCCACTAGGGCCACTGTATTCTCCTCACGCCCTCACACAATGCGAGATGTCGTGATTCCACTATTGGTGCCCTTGAAGGCAGCGACCGGACCTTTACAAACAAGGTTGGGGCAATCTCCACAACTTAATCGAAGGCTCCCAACAATACCACGAAGCTTCACCACAATGGACTATGGCTCCGTGGTGACCTCAACCGTCTAGGGTGCTCAAACACCCAAGAGTAACAAGATCCGCTAGGGATAGGTGGGGGAATCAAAAATCTCTTGGTGGAAGTGTAGATCGGGGCCTTCTCAACCACTACCGAGCAAATCAACAAGTTTGATTGGCTAGAGAGATAGATCGGGCAAAATGGAGCTTGGAGCATTAATGGAGCTTAAGAGGGAAGAGGTGGGTCAACGGGGATGAAGGGGACCCCCTTTTATAGTGGGGGAAACAATCCAACCGTTGCCCCACTAAACAGCCCCGCAGAGGGCAGTAGTACCGCTTGGGGGGGGGGGTACTACCGCTGAGCCAGCGGTACTACCGTTCCAACTAGCGGTATTGCCGCGTAGAGGAGAGAAGCGGAGACCTGGACCCAGAGCGGTACTACCACGGTGGTAAGGGCGGCACTACTGCTGAGAAGCGGTACTACCGCATCTACTGCCGCAACTAGTGCCGCAAAACCCGACACAAGGAAAAGAGCCCTCGAGTCGAGGTTGTAGGGGCCAGGCAGGCTAGCGGTAGTACAGCTGTGGAGTCACCGGCGGTACTACCGCTGTGGAGCGGTACTGCCGCTTGTGACCCCTCAGCGGTACTACCGCTGGGTAGCACGGTACTACCGCTGGGACCCAGACAAGACACACAAGAGAGAAAAGATCTCTCCATGAAGCGGAAGAGCTCTGAGGGTGAGAAGCGGAAGTGTACGTGTTGATTCCACCCAAGCAATACCACAGCGGACCCCCTCTTGATAGTACGGTGCCCTCTACGCAACTAGACCACCGAAAGAGAAACGGAAGAGCTACACCGTCTTGAATGACACTCCGAGGGGAAGAAATCGTCTCGTGCCAAGGATGAATCTCTGAAACACTCAAAGCACACAATTAGTCCGCAAACACGTTGTCATCAATCACCAAAACCACATCGAGAGAGAGATGCCTCAACAGATGGGCAGGCGGAGGTGTGGGGGAAATCTCTTCATCTTCAGAATACACAATTCTGGCATGATAGGTGCGACAACGCTTGGATGGGGGATTCTCATTCTTGTGATGGACCTTGGAGCTACTACCACCTGAAGTGACACAAAACCGCAAGGGAAAACATGAATACAGACTATGCATAAGCCAGGAAGAAACAAAGGTGAGAAAGGAAGGTTTAGGGAGCATTCTGGAATTTGGGGCCTCAAGCGGTAGTACCGCGGAACTGGGGCGGTAGTACCGCCCGAGCGGTAGTACCGCTGCACAGGGGCGGTAGTACCGCTCTGGGAACGGGAAAACGGAATCCCCATATTCGGTAGTACCGGAGGTCACAAATTCAAAAATGCTCCACTAAAACTTCAATCCTCCTATCTAGCAATCATTCAACGTCCTACTCAAGCCCTGATTTAGCCAAAAATTGAGAAACCACCACGCATTGCCCTAGAAACCTAGATTCAAAGGAGAGAACCATAGGAGCAACAAAAGAGGGCAATACCGGGGTCCATGGCGAGAGGTGGTGGTGGGGAACGATTCCACCGGTCAGAATCGTTGAAGACGGCACGGAATTGGCCAGCCAGAGCGATGGCCGGGGCTGTTCTTCTGCGCCTGAGTGAGAGAGATACATGGGGAGGGAGAGTGAAAGGGTATGGGGGAGTTAGAACTTCCCCCTGCCCGATCCATACTCCCAACGCGTCCCGCTAAGCGGTAGCACCGCCCCGGTACTACATCCGGGAAGGAGGCCCGTTAGTACTGCTCGAGCAGTAGTACCGCTGGACAGAACGGTAGTACCGCTTGGAGCGGTAGTACCGTTCCCTCTGAGCGGTAGTACCGCCGGCAGGGAGACATAACATCCCAAATAGGGAACAAACAGCTTATGCAGACTAGGGGTTGAAGCAAAAGGATAGGCTTGGGATAGAGACTCAAAATAACAGCACAAGGAAGAGATACTCCAAGTTCGAAAAAGACCAAGAAACCAAGAGCAACTTGGAGTAACTCAAAGCACAAAAAAATCCTAAGGAAGCTACTCGAACAACCACCTTTCAAAGGAGGGCGGTGGCTGAGTCCACCTATGTTTGAGTCAATTGGTGTGGCACCGTGAAGATTTTAACCTTGGGCCCATGACCAAAACTTGTCTTTGAAGCACAAGTACCATCAAAAATGGCTAATGTGAAAGAGTTGATCAATTTATGCATAATGGGGGGAGGGAGGGTTCATTGAGAGAACAACACTCCCCCTATGTCCATGCCTACACCTAAACAAGACATCACGATGAGTATGGTGGGGTATGCAAAGGTTCAAGCCACATTGCTCGAATCAATGATATTTAGCTCATGCCTTAACTCGCGAAATCTTGCTTCATCCAAGGGCTTCGTGAAAGCATCTACAAGGTTATCATGAGTGTTGACATAGTGGAGCTCTATCTCCCCTCGCCTAATGTGATCCAGGATGAAGTGATACCGAATATCAATATGCTTCGTCTTGAAGTGTTGCACCGGATTGAGAGAAATCTTGATGGAACTTTCATTGTCACACCAAAGAGGCACTGTGTCACAAATTACACTGTAATTCTTTAAAGTTTGCCTCATCCAAAGAAGTTGAGCACAACAACTATCGGCAGCCACATACTCCGCTTCGGTAGATGAGACAGACACACAACTTTGCTTCTTAGAAGACCAACTCACCAAAGAGCAACCAAGAAATTGGCACCCTCTAGAAGTTGACTTCCTATCCACTTTGTCTCCCACCCAATCTGAGTCCGAAAAGCCCACAAGGTTGAAGTTAGCTCCTCTTGGGTGCCATAAGCCGAAGTTTGGGGTATGAGCCAAATATCGAAAGATTTGCTTGACCGCCACATAGTGGATTTCCTTAGGTGCGGCTTGAAACCGTGCACAAATTCCCACACTCAACATGATATCCGGTCTAGATGAACAAAGGTAAAGCAAGGAGCCAATCATGGAGCGATATACCTTTTAATCCACCGCTTTACCATTGGGATCTATCTCAAGTTGGCATTTGACGGGCATTGGAGTGGAAGTCGGCTTGACATCACTTAGCTTGAATCTCTTGAGCATGTCTTGAGTGTATTTGGCTTGGTTGATGAAGGTTCCTTCTCTTCTTTGCTTGATTTCGAACCCTAAAAAGAACTTCAACTCTCCCATCATGGACATCGTGAACTTCGAGGTCATGAGAGCGGCAAACTCCTCATTGAAAGCTTTGTTAGGGGAACAAAAGATAATATCATCAACATATAGTTGGCATACAAACAACTCCCCTTTGACCTTGTTAGTAAAAAGAGTGGGGTCGATTTTCCCAATTTCAAACCCATGATCTTGTAGCAAGTCGGTAAGGTGCTCATACCACGCACGTGTGGCTTGTTTAAGGCCATAGAGTTCCTTATCGAGTTGGTACACATGATTGGGGAACTCGGGATCCTCAAACCCCGGGGGTTGTTTGACATACACCAACTCATTAATAGGACCATTAAGAAAAGCACTCTTCACATCCATTTGTTGCAACTTGAAGTTATGATGAGAAGCATAAGCAATAAACAAATGAATAGATTCAAGGCGAGCAACGGGAGCAAAGGTTTCACCGTAGTCGACACCCTCGACTTGGGAGTAGCCTTGTGCTACCAAACGAGCCTTGTTGTGAACAATAATTCCATGAGCATCTGCTTGTTCTTGAATATCCAGTTTGTTCCATTAACATTACGGTTCCCCGTTGGCCTTGGCACCAATCTCCACACCTTGTTGTGCTCGAAGTTATTGAGTTCTTCATGCATGGCATTAAGCTAATCCGGATCCTCGAGCTCCTCATAGACCTTTTGGGGTTCAACACAAGAAACAAACGTGTGATGTCCACAATAGTTTGCTAATTGTCTACGAGTACTTACCCCCTTTCTTAAGCTTCCAAGTACATTCGTCATGAGATGATCTTTGGTAGTGAGCTTGGATGCAATCTTGGTGGCACGACGCTCCAATTCCTCCTCGAGAGAGAGTTGAGGATCGGTAACTTGATCATCTTGAGCGTCATCTTGAGCTTGTTCTTGAACTTGCTCGGTGGTGAGAACTTGACCTTGGGCATCACTTGGTGGTTCACCACCAACTTGAGGTTGATCTTGCCCTTGATCTTGTTCATTTGGTTGAGGGACTTCACTTTGTTCTTCGGAAGCATGTGGGTCTTGGGTTGGTGATGGTTCCACTTCAGTGGAACATTGTTCTTCTCCATCGGCCACAAGGGGTTCCTCAATGGATAGGATATGACCAACACCCAATCTTCTTATGGCTAGGGGAGGAATTTCATCACCTACACGTCTCCTCAATGAGTCCGGTCCACTTGTTGAGGACACGGTAAGCATGAGAGTTTGTAGCATAACCAACAAATATGCCCTCATGAGCTCTAGCCTCAAATTTAGACAAACTAACACCTTTCTTGAGAATGAAACACTTACACCCAAACACCCCAAAGTACTTGAGGTTGGGCTTGTTACCGGTGAGTATCTCATATGGAGTCTTGTTAAGCCTTTGCGGAGGTAGAGCCGATTGGATGCATGACACGCGGTGTTGATGGCTTCGGCCCAAAAGTTGTATGGAGACTTGAACTCCGCCATCATGGTCCTTGCCGCATCCATCAACGTCCAATTCTTCCTCTCCACTACACCATTTTGTTGAGGGGTATAAGGTGTGGAATATTGATGCTTGATCCCCTCATCACTAAGAAACTCATCCAAGGTGTAGTTCTTGAACTCGGTGCCATTGTCACTTCTTATCATCAACATCTTTGCATTGTGTTGACGTTGAGCTTCATTTGCAAAGTTGATGACGGTTTGTTGGGTCTCACTCTTCCTCTTGAAGAAATATACCCAAGTGTATCTTGAATAATCATCCACAATCACCAAGCAATACTTTCTACCCCCAAGACTACCAAAGGATGGAGGTCCAAAGAGATCCAAGTGAAGGAGCTCCAAAGGCCTCTTCGAGTAGATGATAGTAGTGGGAGGGTGAGCCTTCTCATGTAGCTTTCCTTTGATACAAGCACTGCAAGCACGATCTTTGGAAAAACTAACATTTGTTAGTCCACATACATGGTCCCCCTTGAGAAGACTTTTAAAGATATCATATTGACATGGGCTAAACGGCGATGCCAAAGCCATCCCACATCAACTTTAGCCTTTAGGCATGTCGCGGTCTTAGTGGGTCGCTCCAAAAAGTTAATCACATAAAGACCATTCTCGACATGCCCAACAAAGGCTACTTTAAGAGTCTTGCTCCACAAGAGGGCCACGGTATCAATATCAAAGAAAGTGGCAAAGCCCATGATTGCAAGTTGACGAACAGAAAGTAAATTGTATGCAAGGGACTCAACAAGCATGACTTTTTCGATCGTGAGATCATGAGAAATAACAACCTTTCCAAGACCCAATACCTTAGAAGATGAGGCGTCACCCCACTCGACATTGGTGGGAATAGATGAAATCTTGTGCATGTCCACCACCATGTCCTTGCTTCCGGTCATATGATTTGTGGCTCCACTATCGAGCAACCATGATCCCCCATCGGAAGCAAACACCTACAAGAGATCAATGCTTGGTTTTAGGTACCCATTTTGTAATGGGTCCTTTTATGTTAGTAACAAGGGTCTTAGGAACCCAAATAGACCATTCAATGTACTCATAAGGAGAACCAACAAATTTAGCATAAACATGCCCATCACTAGCACAGCATAACACATAAGAAGGGTTAAAGTCGTCGGCTTTGTTGGAAGGGGTGGCATTGCCCTTCTTGACACCACCACCCTTCACATTGTTCTTATTATCCTTAGGAGCACCCTCTCCCTCCTTCACAAATGTTTGCTTGAGAGGAGGAGTTCATTTGTCCTTGTCATTCTTCTTCTTGTTCTTGGACTTGGGTGCAAACCCAATTCCCTCCTTGCCCACAACTTCCTTTTGATTGCTCAAAAGGTCGTTGAGGTTCTTCTCTCCTTGTATGCAAGACACAAGGCCTTTCTCAAGTTGCTCCTTCAACTTTGCATTCTCCTCCACAAGATTCACATGCTCACAACATAGGTTAGTAGCATTTGCATTATCAATTAAAACCATATGAGGAAATGTGGCTTTCTCCTTGGTTAGCTTCACTTGGAGTTGAACATGAGACTCTTTGAGGCTAGCATGAGCACCCTTCAAGGCCTTGTGAGCCTTGTCAAGTATATAAAACCCCTCCTTGAGTCTAGCAAGATCAACCCCAAGTTTGGCCTTCTCGGAATTGAGCACACGAGATCCAACAAGAACATGATCAAGATATTTCTTCAATTTAGCATGATCACCGTTGTGTGACTCCTCAAGAGCCAAACAATGTCCATGCTCTTCCTCAAGAGCATTAGAGAGATCCGATATCTCATCGGGATAGTCACGACTATGCCCCTCCATCTTAGAGATGGTGTCTTCGTGAGCCTCGATCATGTCATTGGCTTCACCAAGTTATTCCAAGAGAGCAACAAAGTGCTTCTTGGATTTACCCTTGAGCTTACTCATAAAAGACTCAAATTCATTTTCTTCCTCATTAGACCCCTCACTTTCATCAGTGCAATCCGTCAAAGAGGGATTAATACTGATGGTGGTTTTGATGTTGGGGGTTACCTTGTTGTTGGCTTTGGCCATGAGGCACTTGGCGGTGATGTTCTCATTGGCTGAGTCGATGAGGGACACCCGTGGAGTTGTTGCAATGGCAATGGGGGCCATGGCAACCGTCTCACTGTCTTCATCATCGTCAGCATCATCATTGTACTCTTCTTGTGCCACTAACCCCTTGGGAGGAGTCTTCTTAGTGAAGTTGTTCTTGTTGGGGAAGGACTTGGCCTTGTCTTTTCGGATGAGCTTGCCACCATTGTCTTCCCTCTTCTCATATGGGCACTCCACAACAAAGTGGCTCACATTGCCACAATTATAGCATGTCCTCACATGTTTCTTGCCCTTGGCGCCACTTGAGTTGTTCTTGTTGAAGTTGGGCCTTGAGTTCTTCTTGCTCCAAAATTGCCTTGAAGCGAGAGCCATATGCTCATGATAAGCATATTTTGTGTATTCGGGGTTACACTCCTCTTGTTCCTCTTCATCCTCTTCTTCGACACTAGCCTTGGCCTTCAAGGCAAGGTTGGGCTTCTTTGCTCATTGAGAATGCAACACCGCATTGTCGGCGGTTTTGTCCAAGATCCTCATTGCCACAAACTCATCCAACACTTGACTTGAGGACAAGGTGTGGAAGTCCGGCCTTTGACGGATGACGGAGGACATGGCCTTATGGTAAGGCATCATGGCCTTGAGAAACTTGCATTTGATCCAATTTTCATCCGTATCCTTGCTCCATGATCTTGGAGTGAGACCGCGGGAGTGGTTAATCTCCGGTAAAGTTCACGAGGTTCTTCATCTTCATTCATTGCAAACTCATCGGGTTCATCTTGCACCACTTCATTTTTGGAGCGTTGAATGCTTGCACTTCCCTTGTAAATGGAAACAACATGTTGCCATGCTTCCTTAGCCACAGTGAAAGGCCGGAGATGCGAAATATCTTCGGATGGAATTGCATCTTGGATGATGAAGAGAGCGGACTCATTGAATCGATTATCTGTGGCTTCTCTAGGGGTGAAGTTTCTTGGTGTCATGTGGGTAGAAACCTTGCTCAATCATTATCCAAAGCTTAGTATTACTATGATTTAAATGACGTTTGAAGCGATAGACCCAAGAGGAAAAATCATCATTTTTCACAAACTTAGGAGGAGGACCAATGTGATTCAAATGAGTGGAGGGAACCGGTCCTCCATAAGTAAGTGGAGGTTCAACATGGGCAAAGATGCCATTTCCACTTCTACCACTGGATAAAGGAACTTTGTCACTAGTAGCTCCCCCCCCCCTTGTCGGAGTTAGCATCCGTCACCTTGTTAGTGGGATCACCCACTTTCATTGGTGTGGTGGATAATTTAAGACCTTCTAGAAACTTGTTGAACATGCCTTCAACCTCGGTCGTCATGGAGGTTTTCAATGTGTCCAAAGCCGCATTGAACTCACGAGAGACCGAGGATCCCCCATCAGCCGTAGACGAGGACGGAATCACACCGGGGTGCTCCTCCCCACCGTCTACGGTGTCAACCATACTCTTCGGATGGCAAAGTCCTTAATAAAGAGACGAGGCTCTGATACCAATTTAAAGGATCGATATAGTTGACTAGAGGGGGGTGAATAGGCAACTAACAATTTTTAGCTTTCCTTTACCAAATTAAACTTTGCATCAAAGTATGTTGTCTAGATATGCAACTAGGTGAGCAACCTATATGATGCAACAACAATAACCACACAAGAAAGCAAGGGATACAACACAATAAAGCTTGCACGAGTAAAGGTGAGAGATAACCAAGAGTGGAGCCGGTGGAGACGAGGGTGTGTTACCGAAGTTCCTTCCCTTTGAGAGGAAGCACGTCTCCGTTGGAGTGGCATGGAGGCACAATGCTCCCCAAGAAGCCACTAGGGCCATCGTATTCTCCTCACGCCGTCACACAATGCGAGATGATGTGATTCCACTATTGGTGCCCTTGGAGGAGGCGACCGAACCTTTACAAACAAGGTTGGGGCAATCTCCACAACTTAATTGGAGGCTCCCAACGACACCATGAAGCTTCACCACAATGGAATATGCCTCCGCGGTGACCTCAACCGTCTAGGGTGCTCAAGCACCCAAGAGTAACAAGATCCGCAAGGGATTAGTGGGGGGAATCAATTTCTCTTGGTGGAAGTGTAGATCGGGGCCTTCTCAACCAATCCCTAGAAAATCAACAAGTTTGATTGGCTAGGGAGAGAGATCAAGCGAAAATGGAGCTTTAAGCAACAATGGAGCTTGGAAGGGAAGAGGTCCACTCTAGGAGGAAGAAGACCCCCCCCTTTATATAGGGGAGAAAATATCCAACCGTTTTCTGCCCAGCCCGCAGCTAAGTGGTACTGCCGCTCCCAGGAGCAGTACTACCGCTTAGGCGGTACAACTTCGCACAGGCGTAAGACTACACAGAGTGTATCTATGGTAGTGCCGTTGGAGCGGTACTACCACTGACCCGAGCGGTACTATCTCTTTGGGTCTTAGTCCTGGAGAGGCAGTGGTAGTAGAGGGTGCCAGGGGCGGCAGTACCGTGCCAAGTGGTACTACCATCCTAGTGCCGCTCTACTACTGCTTGAGGCAAAGCGGGAACAGAACCTTGCACAAGAGAACACCCCGCAAGATGTAGTTGAGATGGCAGTACGGGCTGTAGTACCGCTGAAGCGGTACTACCACAGTACTACCGCCCTACTACCATGAGTGACAAGTAGACAACCGAAAGTTGCACGCTCGGGGAAGCCCTAAGCGGTAGTACCATGGAAGTACCAGCGGTACTACCGCACAAGCGGTACTACTGTAAGCACAGGTGGTACTACCGCTGGCAAGATGCTGAAAACACAACAGAAAACATAGGAAAGGCTCCGGTGATGGGAAGGAGGCAGTGGGTGCATATGGGGTTGTGTACATGTTGATTCCACGCATACCTTTCCGAAGCGGACCCCCTCTTAATAGTACGGCTTTCCTACGACTCAAATCCACCGAAAAGAAACGTAGAAAAACCGCCGTCTTCGAAAGGCTCTGAGGGGCATCGAATCGTCTAGTGCCTAGCCATGAGATGTCTGGAATGCTCAATGCACACGGTTAGTCTGCAAATGCATTGTCATCAATCACCAAAACCACTTAGGGAGAAATGACCTTACACATGTAATTAACACATTTAATTCCAACCCTCTTCCTATGCATAGGTATTTTATATAGGAAAACAAAATTATCAAGACATGTAATATCTAGCATATGCAAATAGGAAGAATGAAGCATTAATAATTTCAATAGTAAGAGAGGTAATTTAGTGACATGAAACCTTTTATAACCATATTTGCCTCTCTCAAAATAATTACATGTAGGATCATAATCAAACTCAACAATATAATACACATTCTCTTTATGATCCATATGCATGCAAATCTTATAATCTTCCAAGATAGTGGGATTAATATCAACTAAAGTCATGACCTCTCCAAACCCACTTTTATCAAAATTTTCGTAAGATTGATCTTTTTTTTTGACTATACATAGTAGGGCAAAGCCCCGCTACAATTTTTTTATTAATAAAAAAGCCCAAGGGGCAGAAGTACAACAAAAGGTACAAAAGAGAGATCTAGCCATGTGGTGAATAAAGCATCATGCTTGTCCTTAATCGTGTATCTGAGCCATCTGAGTTCCATGATGAAGATTTCCTTCCAACTATTAAAAGAAGGTTGAATATTCTCGAAGATCAGGTTATTCCTAGAGATCCAAATGGCCCATGATGCCAGAATAACAATTTCCATTGCAAATGGTACTCTCAGTTTCTTGAGTGAATCTTGAATAGCCTCCCATATGGATGTTGGTGTGTCCCTGTTTGGGCATATAAAATCCCAACACCTTGCTGCAAAGGGGCATTCCCAGAATAGGTGGAATAATTTTCTTCATGTTGACATCCCATGAGTGCAGAATTGTATGTTTCCAAGTGGAAAGTTGTCCTCCTGAGTAGGTTCCTTGTATTTACCCTATCATGCAACACCATCCAGAAGAACATTTTGTGATTTAGCTGACATGAACTTTTCCATATCCATTGAAAGTGTGGTGGCATAGTTGTTATGCCAATCATAACCCTATAGGCGTTCTCAGTGGAGAATTGTTGGGATCCCCAAATGTAAGACCAGGTGTCTATGGAATTAATGTGCTCTGAGGCTTTAATGTCATCACATATATCTTCAAGTTGTAAGAACTACTGATATGCCTGTGTTGTAAGTGGTAAGTGAAATAGGTCTTCCATGAACTCAGCTTGTAGGGCAGTGTGGACTGAAACGTGCATGTCCTTTGCAAAAGAAAGTAACTCCAGGAATTTGTGGTGCAGACAATTAGATGACCAGAGATCATACCAGAAGGCAGCTGATTTGCCATCACCCAGGTTGCATTTGACCATAGTTTTGAAGAGATCCACCATCTTTAGATTTGCCTTCCATCAAAAAGAGCCCTTCATTTGATCACCTGGGAGCTGACCATCACTGTAATATGCTTCCCAAATTATATTGACCCAGGGGATATCTTGCCTGTTATAAAATTTATGCAGATTTTTCAGCATAAGGGCATTGTTCTGAATATTCAGGTCTTTGACCCCCAGCCCTCCTTGGTTCTTTGGTCTGCAGATAGTCTGCCATTTAACCATAGCAGGCCTACGATCTTCCATATCAGAGCCTCTCCAAAGGCAGTGTCTGAGATATTTAATTATTTGTTTCTTGATTGTTTCAGGAATATCCAAGCAGCACATGAAGAAGATTGGCATAGAAGATAGGAATGATTTCACAAGAAGCAGCCTACCAGCCAGAGTCATGAAAGTGGCAGGTCCCATGAGTTTGTTAGCTATCTTTCTCACCAGGGGCATACATTGTTCCAGAGTGGGTTTTTGCAGACTGGGTGGCATGCCAAGGTATGTGATTGGGAAGCTTCCCCTCTTGCAATTTAGAGTGTGTATCATGAGCTCTGTCCTTTCCTCGATGAAGTTGATTGGAATGAGGTTGGACTTGTTGTAGTTCACTTTAAGACCAATGGCATCTGCAAATGTGTTTAGTAGGGCTTTCAGACAGAATAACTGTCTTGTGTCTGCTTGTATCATAACCAGGGTGTCATCTGCATATTGAACCACTGGAAATTCTGGAGCTGAGTTAGTGGCCTAACTCTTACTGTATCCCTCTCTGATGGAATTTTTTCTGACAATGTTCACATAGGAGGTCCAGTTGCAAGTGAAGAGGTCAACCAAATTCAAGAAGAAAATTTGAACCAGTTAGATCATGGCATGGGGTTAGGCCTTAACAACTTGCTACAAGCTTACCCATATGATGATTGGTTTGGCCATGAAGCTAAGGCAAACATGGAAGCTCAAAACAATGATTCTTTGGTAGTGAAACAAGAGACTACAACTGTTGCAGCAACCTCTCCAGTGGACCCTGCTCTTCAGGTGGCTCCTCATCTAAATGAGAAAATGTCAGACAAGAATAATACCTGTGATAAGGATGAGGCACCTCATGTGGCTATACAATCCTCAATTCCTTCTGAGGAGTTGGCCACGAAACCCGTGCTTCCAGACATGCTGAACTCCCAAAATTTTTGTACATTTAAAAAAGGAATTGATTCCGTAAAATATGGTGGCTCCCTGAATTCAGGTACTGCTGAAATGGAAAACAAGCAGACCCAGGCAAACAAATGTTGTAATTTGTGGTAAGCAAACTGGTGAGCACTCTACACCACTTTGGAAACACCTACTACAACAACATTATGAGAGTTCCAAACAAGGTGCTTCTTTGATGGTGCTCAAAAATTTAAAACTCATGGCCTCTTCTTCATCAAATGCAGACCTATCTGAAGAAGGTCTTAAGTTATGGGAGCATCACTTTGCAAACAAGGCAGCAGAGGCCAAAGACATCTTTACAGTTAAGGTACAAGTAAGTTGGTTCAATTTTATCATGCACCTTCTCATGACACATGATAAATTCATTTGGACTGTGAATATGCTAAAATCTACACTTTGGGAACTATTAACACCAGACAATCTGCATGAACAAACAATTACTTTCCATATCCCTGATAAGTGTATGGTCTCATAGGCCCTAGTGTGCAAAGAAGCTGCTGTCAAAATCACAGACATGGAAAAAGAAGGAGAACTTAATCCTCTTGAGGAAGCAAGCAATTAACAAGCCCTCATGCTTCCCTTTGGAGCTAAGAATACAAGGAAAAGAAGGGGTGGCAAACCCCCCTAGTGGAGACAGAGGTAAGAAGGAGTGACAGAATAAGCAGAGATAATGTTGATTTTAGGAGAACTTCTTGCTCAAACAATAAATGTTTACCATGTAATGCTATGCCCCCTGTTCAAACAAAAATAGTGGTTAAAAACCTTACAAAATCTTTTTGCAAGGTGGCTGATGGAGAACTGGAGCTCAAGCCGGCAAAGAAGCAGAAGAACAAGCAGCCTTTGATGGAAGTGGGCAAGGTGTCCTTGGCCATGGAGGAAGAACATGTTGCACACCTTCCTAAATGATTAGTACCACAACTAGTTCTACTGGTGGGGAGCTGTATCCCACTTTAAGACCTGACAATGATGTTGCTTTGGTCAGAACTGTTAAGATATTTTGGGTTATCTATGAGATCTATCTATCTTGCTGTAAAGCTGGACCTTTAATATGTAATGTCAAGCTGTGGGCCACTATGTTACTCAGTTGCTGTGAGCTTTATGATTTTGCTATGCTGAAGTGGTCTGATTATAGTCTGATAAGCACAGACTCTAAAATCTTTCATCATCAGTAACAAAACAGGACATGGAATATTTTGAACTGGAATATTAGAGGATTAAATGCTGAGACCAAATGGCTAGCTTTGAAACAAAAAATTGAGGAAAGTGCTTTCTCAATAGTTTTTCTGCGGGAAACTAAAAGAGAGACTTTTGGTGTGGCATATATTAGGAACTTTTGCCCCACTAGGTTCAACAAATTTGAGTACCTGCCTTCTATTGGAGCTTCAGGTGGCTTGCTGGTGGTATGGAATGGGGCCCTTTTCTCTGGGGAACAAATCTTCCAAAATAGATTCTCAATGTCCATTCAATTTACTAGTGACTTATCTCACCAACGCTGGATCTTAACAAATATCTATGGCCCTTGTGAACACAATGACAAAGTTTTTTTTCATATATTGGTTCTCAAATATTCATATGCCTCCAAATGTGGACTGGATTGTCATGGGTGATTTTAATTTCGTCAGAGACCCACAAGATAGAAATAGGCCAGGAGGGGATGTTAATATTATGTTACTTTTCAATGAGGCCATCAGCAACCTTAGTTTAATTGAGTTGCCTATGAAGGGCAGCTGGAGTAATATGTAGGACAACCCACTTTTAGAGAAATTGGATTGGATTTTCACTTCTACATCCTGGATGACCTCTTTCCCAGATACTGTGGCTCTTCCCCTAGCCAGGCCAATCTCAGACCATGTGCCTTGCATGATTAAAATTGGAACCATGATTCCAAAGTCTAAGATTTTCATATTTGAAAACCATTGGCAGCACAGTGATTTTAAAAACATTGTTTCATTTGCTTGGAACGTCCCAGTAGGATATACTGATGCAACTAAAAGTATCAATGTAAATTTGAAGAATTTGAGAAGAGCTCTTAAGAAATGGGCCGAAAGTCTTTCTTGCTTGAAAAGAAAAATTGATGACATCAATGCTGGAATTTTTATTTTGGATCTGTTTGAAGAATACAGAGCTTTATCTCATCTAGAATGGAATTGTAGAGAGATCCTCAAAGGAGAGTTACTGATACTACTGCAAAATCAGAAAATTTATTGGAAGCAAAGAGGAAAGATTGAAGGAGTAAGGTTTGGTGACAAAAATACCAAAAAATTCATATAAAGGCAACAATCAACCACAAACACAATTGCATTGTTGTGCTGCAAAATGATGACCAGGTGGAGTTTACTGATCATGAAAATAAAACAGCAATTCTATGGGAAGCTTTCAAAAAGAGAATGGTAACAGCTCAGAACACAACAATGCACTTTGATCTCAACTAACTTTATGGCAGTGTTGAGGACCCAAGTATGTCTGCCAAACTATAAGAACCTTCTGCTGGTGAAGAAATCAACCAGGTGGTTAAAGAGCTACTGTCAGACAAATCACCACGGGCAGATGGTTTTAACAATGAATTCTTGAAGTCATGTTGGGATATTATTGGACCCGATGTCGGGAGATTGATTCATGATTTCTATAAAAGGAGATATAAACTTGGAGAGCATAAATACCTCCTTCATCACTCTGATACCTAAAGTGGCCAACCCTGCAACTCCTAATGATTTCAGGCCAATTTCCCTCCTTAATAGCAGTCTCAAGATCATCACAAAATTGCTTTCCAACAGGTTACAGAAGATTATCTTGAAGCTGATACACATCAACCAGAATGGGTTCCTACAAAACAAATCAATACATGACTGTCTTGGGTGGGCTTATGAATATATACACCAATGCCATATATCAAGAAGAGAATGTGTGGTCCTAAAACTTGACTTTGAGAAGGCCTTTGACACCATTGACTTCAAGGCTTTAATAAGCACTCTACAAGCCAAGGGCTTTGGGAATAGATGGATCATGTGGATGAAATTATTATTCCAGAGTGCTGAAGGAGTCCTGGATTAGGGGGTCTCCGGAAAGCCGGACTATATCCTTTGGCCGGACTATTGGACTATGAAGAAGCAAGATTGAAGACTTCGTCCCGTGTCCGGATGGGACTTTCCTTGGCGTGGAAGGCAAGCCTGGCAATACGGATATGTAGATCTCCTCCCTTGTAACCGACTCTGTGTAACCCTAGCCCCCTCCGGCGTCTATATAAACCGGAGGGTTTAGTCCGTAGGACAACATACAATCATACCATAGGGTAGCTTCTAGGGTTTAGCCTCTACGATCTCGTGGTATATCAACTCTTGTAATACTCATATCATCAAGAACAATCAAGTGGGACGTAGGGTATTACCTCCATCAAGAGGGCCCGAACCTGGGTAAACATTGTGTCCCCTGCCTCCTGTTACCATCCGCCTTAGATGCACAGTTCGGGACCCCCTACTCGAGATCCACCAGTTTTGACACCGACATTGGTGCTTTCATTGAGAGTTCCACTGTGTCGTCATTATAAGGAAGGATGGCTCATCTTGTTGTCAAGGACAACATCACCTCTGGGGGAGCCCTGGCTGTAGGCCAAACTCTCCGACTAGGCGGCTTCGTCATGACCGTCCGCTCGGTCGCTGCGCCGACGATGACTTCTCGGGTCATCGAAAATAGCCTCCACATCGGCTCGAAATTCACCAAGCAGATGGATCCAATGGAGATCTCCTCTTTGAACGAGCTCTTGGATCGCATCGCCGCTCTGGGAGTCGCTACGGACTACGATCGGATTGGGCTTAAACCCGACCAAAGGGATATTAACTCTCCGCCGGTCACCCATCAGATAGCGGTGGTGGAGGAGCAATGTAGCGATTCTCCCTCTATCCTGAGGACGAACTATGTCCGGATTCCCGAGCTCTCCGAGCCGGATACCCGCCCACGGGAGGACATCGCCCTAACCCTGAACCTAGAATCAGACTGCATGCCGAACCCGCGGGACAACATCTCGGAGCCCGAACTTCCAAGATCAGAAACTCCCCTGCCCCGGGGTCTCAGATTGGGTCAAGGTCTGGACTTAAATCCACCCACCCACCCAGATACAAACGATCTTTCCCACATTAGGAAAGAGCCCCAAGAGACAGTACATCACTATTGGGCCAGATTCCTCCTTGTAATGAACAAGGTCAAGGACTATCGCGAGGAAGACGCAATTTCGTTCTTCTGCAACAATTGCATGGACAAGGGAATCCTCAGCGCCATAAGTCGCCGTGACATAGCACACTTCGCTGACTTGGCGGCCATAGTACGGAAGTACTGTGCGATGGAAAGCGCCTGGAAAACCCAAACAAAATTTTGGGATAATCCGGCTCTGACAAAACCCCCAGTCCAAACTAAAAGGGTGCACTCTCATAAGTCGCCCAACTCAATTACAAAGAAGAAAAAGCCCACTACAGGGCATGGAACTGTATTGGAGGGATGGCTTAACGGGCCCTGCAAAATTCATAGTACAGCGGATACCATACCAACACACAACCTTAGAGCATGTTGGATACTCCGGCAGGTAGCCAAGAGCGGTGAGGATCTCCTCATCCAAAACACCTCAGAGCACCATCCCTTGGATAACAATACAGTATTGACATTCTTCGAGACCTTCGCCTCAAATAATAGGCATAAGCGAGCACTCCGCAGCCTTGCCGAAGTCTGCCATGTGGCAGTAATAAATCCATGGAGCGACACGGCTATCACCTTCAATGCCAGTGACAAACCTAAAATCCGAACAGCCCGAGCACCAGCCGCCTTGGTCCTCAGTCCAATTATGGACGGCTTTCGGCTCACTAAAGTGCTCATGGACGGCGGCAGCGAATTAAACCTCATTTATGAGGAGACTCTTCAAAAAATGGAAATAGACAGAAACCGCATCGAGCAAAGCAGCACGACCTTCCGAGGAATCATCCCTAGTCGGGAGACACGTTGCGCTGGGAAAATCACACTAGATGTGGTATTTGGCACTCCGGAGAATTACAGGTCCGAAGAAATTACATTCCAAGTGGCCCCGTTTAGTAGCGGATACCACACCCTTCTAGGCCGGGAGGCATTCACAATCTTCCAAGCCATACCCCATTACGGATACATGAAGCTCAAAATGCCTGGGCCCAATGGGATCATCACTCTAGCTAGTGATAGGGACATAGCACTCCGCGCCGAGAACAAAACAGCCGCACTGGCCCTCGAGGCATTATCTGAAGCCCTTATGGCGGAGGAATTAATCGCGTTGCGCTCCATAGTGGACAGGGACGACGTGATACTAGACAAAAGATCCAAGTCCACCTCTTTCAAACCAGCGGATGAAATAGTCAAATTCCATGTCCATCCAACGGACCCTTCAAAAACAGCATCCATCGGGGCACAGTTAAACCCCGCAATAGACGCCGCACTACGGGAGTTCCTGCGCGAGAATTGGGACATATTCGCCTGGCATCGTGCGGATATGCTAGGAATCCCACGCAGGCTGGCCGAGCATAGCCTTAACATTCTAAAAGGATTCAAGCCAGTCAAGCAGACTCTTCGGCGTTTCTCTGAACCTAAGCGACAAGCCATGGGAGAGGAGATAGCCAAGTTACTGGAGGCCGGATTCATTAGAGAAATAAAGCATCCGGACTGTCTAGCAAACCTGGTGATGGTACCAAAAATGGACAAATCCTGGCGCCTATGCGTCGACTTCAAGGACCTCAATAAGGCTTGCCCAAAGGATCCCTTCCCCCTCCCTCGCATCGATCAAATTATCGACGCTACCGCAGGACACGACTCATTGTGCTTCCTCGACGCATACTCCGGTTACCACCAAATTAAGATGGCGGAGTCCGATCAAGCCGCAACGGCATTTATCACTCCATATGGCCCCTTCTGTTTTAACACAATGCCCTTCGGGCTCAAAAACGCCGGCGCAATGTATCAGCGCATGATTCAAACATGTTTGGAAAAGCATATCGGCAAAACAGTGGAGGCATACGTAGACGATATGGTCGTTAAAACCAGACATGTCGACTCCTTAATAGACGACTTGAGGATCAATTTCGACAATCTCCGAACATACGACATCAAGCTCAATCAGGAAAAATGCGTTTTCAGCGTACCCGCCGGAAAGCTCCTGGGCTTTATCATCTCGAGTAGAGGAATTGAAGAAAATCCAGCTAAAATCCGAGCTCTGTCACAGTTGGCTATCCCAACTAACCTCAGGAAAATCCAGAAGTTAACTGGATGCATGGCGGCCTTAAGCCGCTTTATCTCCCGATTAGGAGAAAAGGCACTCCCACTTTATCGCCTTCTTCGGTGCACCAAACACTTCGAGTGGACGGACGCAGCCATGGCCGGATTGGAAGAAATAAAAGCCATCCTGGCCACCAACCCAATCTTGGCCGCGCCAAATGTCGTCGAACCAATGCTGTTATATATAGCAGCAACTCATCAAGTTGTAAGCGCAGTGCTCGTCGTCGAACGAGAAACGGACGGACATAAATTCCCACTTCAAAAGCCGGTCTATTATGTGTCAACTGTACTCACTCCATGCAAATCACGGTACCCACATTATCAAAAGATAGCATACGCGGTATTCATGGCATCCCGGAAATTACGACACTACTTTCAAGAGTGTTCAATCACGGTGGCCTCAGAAGTACCACTCAACGACATAATAAACAACCGCGATGCCATGGGTCGGATTGCCAAATGGGCTATCAAGCTCCTCCCGTTCGACATAACATATAGACCATGGCGAGCCATTAAGTCGCAAGTACTGGCCTATTTCGTCGCTGACTGGACAGAAGCCGAACTCCCTAAAGAGTACGGCGCATACTCCAATTGGATCATGCACTTTGACGGCTCTAAAATGTTGGCTGGTCTAGGGGCTGGCGTCGTCCTGACGTCCCCCACCGGAGATACAGTCCAATACGTACTCCAAATATTATATACAGACTCCAACAACGCAGCCGAATACGAGGCGCTATTACATGGTCTCCGGATGGTAGTTTCCATGGGCATTCAATGCCTGGAGGTGCATGGGGACTCGAACCTCGCAATATCCCAAATAAATGGAGACTTCGATGCCAAGGATCCGAAAAGGGCGGCATATCGCAACTCCGTCCTCAAAATGTCAGCTCGGTTCGAGGGGCTTGAATTCCACCATGTGGCTCGGGAAAACAATCAAGCGGCGGATATCCTCGCCCGTATCGGCGCTAAGCGCGATCCTCTCCCACCTAACATCTTCTTGGAAAAACTGTTTAAGCCATCCGTGGTATGGGAAGGGGACACCGGTAGAAATAGTACGGACCTAGACACATCACCAGAACCGAACAATCTAACACAATCGGAGGCTCTGCCATCGAAATAACACCTTCATCCCACGTGATAATGGCCGTCATTGCCCAATGGACAGAACCATTCCTAGCCTACCTAACTAGGCAGGAACTACCCGAGGACCAAGATGAGGCATGCTGCATAGTGCGGCAATCTAAAGCCTACAAGGTCCATGAGGGAAAGCTTTATAAGAAAAGCACTACCGGAGTCCTTCAAAGGTGCATCTCTGAAGAGGAAGGGCGGAAGCTTTTGGCAGAAATCCATGCTGGACTCGGCGGCCATCACGCCGCAACTCGGGCCCTTGTAAGCAAGGCCTTCTGTACAGGTTTCTATTGGCTGATGGCTCGAGCAGATGCACAACATCTGGTCCAACATTGCTTCGGTTGCTAGCTTTTTGCAAACCAAAGCCATATGCCACCTACCGCTCTCCAAACAATCCCCATTACTTGGCCCTTTGCGGTCTGGGGGCTTGATATGGTTGGACCCCTTAAAGGGGGAAGCCATAAGAAAAAATACTTACTGGTCATGGTGGATAAATTCACCAAATGGATAAAAGCCAAACCTATCAAAACGGCTGAATCCAGACCGGTGATAGACTTCATATCTAGGGTTATACACCGTTATGGCATCCCCCACAGCATCATCACTGAAAACGACACGAACTTTACAGCCGACGAGGTAAAACTTTGGTGCAGCAACATGGGCATCAAGCTCCATTATGCTTCTGTCTATCACCTGCAAACTAACGGTCAAGTCGAGCGAGCAAATGGTCTTATCATGAGTGGTATCAAACCCAGATTAGTGCGATCCTTAAAGGAATCAAACACGCACTGGGTAGAGGAGCTCGACTCCGTACTATGGGGGCTGCGGACCATGCCGAATCACACTACCGGATACACACCGTTTTTTATGGTGTACGGCACAGAGGCGGTTCTGCCTTGCGACATAATTCATGACTCACCTCGAGTGCGCATGTATGAAGAAAAAGAGGACGAGCTCAATCGGCAGGACAGTTTGGATGCCCTGGAGGAGGAGCGCGACATGGCAAAAGCCCGTTTTGCATTCTATCAGCAACAGGCTCGAAGGTATCAAAGCAGAGAAGTACGGCCCAAAACCTATAACATTGGCGAACTAGTTCTACGCCTGCCGGAGAAGAAAAAGAACAAGCTCAAGCCCAAATGGGAAGGTTCCTTCATTATTGACCAAGTTCTGACCGGTGGAGCGTACCATCTGCGGGATGCATCGAACAATCGACTCGAGCCAAACCCATGGAACGCAGCCAGACTCCGAAGATTCTACTCCTAGTGCCGGACTCTATGTTCGTCTCCTTACCTCCGTCAATTTTTTGCATATCAATTATCTGTCTTCTCTCTCTTTCTCTCTTTTTATTCTCCTCAAGGCCTTAAAAGGCTAAACTTGTGTCTTGGTTACACAATTTTGACGCGCTAACCGCGCTCATCATACCTGGGGGCTTCTTATACAAAAGCTTAAATATAACTATTTTTCTGGGCTTTACGCCCCGCACATGTGTTATTCTTCCGCATGTACCTTTTTTCGCCATTATATGCATCGATATGACTTAAGTTTTGGCCAAGTTGGGTTGCTTGGCTCTTGTATTTATGCCCTACGTTCCCGTTAATTCGGCTAGGGCATAAGGGGAGCACCTCTCCGATTGTTACTATCGGGTCAGCCGGATGTGTACCTCAGACTGGGTGAAGCCGAAAGCTAGCGTTCTTAAGGTAATATTCGATCGCTGAACAAAAGATGACTTTTATTTAATTTACACATGCCCCCAGATGTTTATAGCCTACGTCTCTTTTCGCAGTTCGAACATGCACATTAGGGCATGCGTACCCAGGGAAAGGAACCCTTAACGGAACTATTCTCCCTGGAAGATGTTTCTTACTATCCATGTAATATAACATAGCTAGTTGGGTACTTGTCTGTTCAAGCACTTATGACCCCTACGCCTGGTTTCCATGCATACCCCGGTTTTTACATAACCGAATGGGTATTCGGATACACTCCAGACTAACGGGTCCAGAGGTCGAAGCGAAAAGGTCTGCCATAACAAATGATTTACAATCCGGCTAGGGACATTATATATGTCACTTGAAGTACACAGTCACTAAGACTGATTAAATTCTTCTTCTATACCATCCAACAAGCTGTCTAGCCTACAATCCTGTTGGGAATACTTTGCGGCTAATTCTACTTGGTCATACACCAAACTGACGGGGATCTCTTTCCCATCGGGGCCCACAGGTCTGGCCTCGGCCATGTGGTTTGGGTCAGCTTTGGTATATCGCGTCTTCACCATAGCCCAGGCTTCCCTTGCACCTTGTCGGCAGGCTGATATCTTCCATAATCGGAAGCGCCGCCGCGCTCCCTTGAGCTTCTCTATAAGCTCCACCATGGCTCCTGGCGGGGACGCAGATGGCCACAAGGCTTGGACAATACCCTGCATCACATGCCGAACTTGTTCGTGCAGTTGTGAGAGCTCTGGTAGAAGATCACCCGCAGACCCGGGCATCTCCTCTGCGGGACGACCCTTCAGCATACCTGCAGACATAACTTTGTTAGCAGGCTTCTTCGCCGAACTCCTTCAAAAGTTCGTTCAAGCACTTACTAAAAATGTCGTGTCGAAGCCGCTTATTCTCCTTCACAGAGTCCCCAAGCTGGGCTCGGACGTCTTTCAGTTCCACGTCCAGCCGGATATTGGCGTCCTGGAGATTATTTTTCTCCTGCCTGACGCGCGTAAGCACGCGCTCGCTAGCATTTAGCTGTCGATTAGCATGTTGCGCATCCCACGGCACGGCCTCCGGATTCACTCCGGGGTCATCTGCAACATCTACGTTAGATTTGCATGCATGCCGCATACTATCTGGTACCTGTAACTCTTTGCAATGGAAGCAACTATTACCAGACGGGGCCTTCTCGGACTCCTTCAACGCGGCTACCGCGGCCTGTAGATGGGCTTTGCACTCTTCCGGCTCTTGGGACAATTGGGTATTCTTCTCTGTAAGAACCTGCACATTTAATGATCCTTAAATCAGTTGTGTCAACTGTTTCAAGTCTCAGGGGCTACTGATATATATATAATCGTCAGATTTTCACCCGTATATCCTTTATATACTGGTCCGTGGCTCTGGCAAGGCCATTTTGAGCAGCACAGACGTACGCGTCTCCTGAGTTGAAGGCATCGAACGCCTCTTGGGAGAAACAAGCGTCACGGAGTACGGCCCGACGACGCCTGTGATTCATGGCGCTCTCCACTTCGGAATTTGTAGCGGATAGTCTGTCCGCATCCTCCGTAGGAGGAGCATCCGGCGTCCCCCCCCCCCCCCCCCCGTGTTAGCTTCTGCCTCTATGTCCGGCCCTGGAGCCCGACTGGTGGAGGCGTGATCGGCAGCCTCTCCGGATATAGTCCGGCGAGCGTTTTTCCTAAAAGGAAACATGGACGTCAGTATGTTTTAGAGAAAGACGACAACCACGGAGCGAGGTTTTGTATCATACCCCTGCGCCGGCATCTCAGTCCTGACCGCCTTCCTTTTTGGCCTACCCGGCTTCGGTGCCCCTTGTTGGCGAGTCACTGCAGGTTCGGCATGGCGTCCCAAAGGCCTTCCCTGTAAAACACCATATGTGTACGGTAGGTGAAGTGCATAAAAGGGGATCCTTCTCGGAAGTTGGGACTCCAGTTTTCCCTTACCTGCGATGCAGGGAGTAGCCTAGGATAGTCGGCTATGATGGCCACCATGGCGTCATCGCAGTTCAATTGATAGAACGTCCTGTCTATCAGCTCCACAAATATGTCCGGATCCTCTTCAAGTCCGGGATCGAGGGCCCGGTCAGGATCCTCCGGTTGGAGGCGGGCTGTTGACCTCCCTTACAGCTTTTCGCAGTTCCTGTCGTGAAACGGCAAGGTGAGTATTTACGACGAAGAATGCGGGAAGGTTGGGAGTAAAGAATGACGGCTCACCCAACTTGGAGGATTGTACATGGAGAATCCATCCCGTGGCTTTATACGGATGAACTCCTCTTCCTCTCCCTTGAACAACTCGGACAAATTTTTTGCTAAAGCAGCAGCGGAGTCCGGTCCCTTATGCCCGCAGCGGGTGGCATCATCTTCCCCGTTAAAGCACCACAGGGGGTGCCCTCGATATTGAAGTGGCTGCACCCCCCACATTATGCATATTGACATAACCTCAATTATTGTCAATCCTGATTGAGCCAGCACTTTGATCCGGTCCATCAGGTAAAGGACTTCTCCGTTATCTTCCTCCTGGGGGCTCCGTGGGCACCAGCTTCGGCATTTCTTCAGAGGAGCATTGTGGAACTCGGGAAGACCCCTCCGAACAGGATCTGGAAGGGGGACATCCTCCATGTAAAACCACTCCGAAGGCCAGTCTTCGGACGTCTTCTTTGGGGTACCGGACAGGTATCCGGTCCCGGCGATGCGCCATATTTCGGATCCGCCCACTTGATATAGCGACCCCTCCTGTGTACGGGGCACAAGGCAGAGTAGCCTCTTCCACGGCTCGAAATGAGCCTCGCAGCCCAGAAACAGCTCGAAGGGCAACATAACCAGCGATGTGTAATATGGAAGCAGGGGTGAAATTATGCAACTAGAGGCCGTAAAACTCCAGGAGCCTGTGGAGGAACGGATGGATTGGAAATCCAAGTCCCCTTAGTAAATAAGGGACAAGGCATACCCGCTCCCCCTTGGAGGGATTGGGGAAGCTCTCCGCTTGCTCCCCGCCATTATAGGTGGCGAGCCCGGCTCGAACGGGGACCATATATGCTAGAGGGAGAAATCCCTGGGTCTGCAACTCTACTAATTGGCTGTACGGGACGGAACACTTCTCCCAGTCACCAGGCTTAGGGCTACGGGAGCGGGAGGAGGAGCTGCGGTGGCCGGCCATGTTGGAATGGATTTTTCCGAGCGCGCTCCGATGGATACTCGTTGTGGAAGGACGGTGTGGTTTGGATCTAAGAATCCCCGTCCCTTTAATAGACAGTTTATTTACATGGCTAGGGTGGCGAATGTAAAAATGCCCTGGCTCCTCGCATTCGCTCGACACGTGGAAGATAGCCCTTATTGGGCCCAGAAGCCAAGAAGCGCAACATTTATGGGGAGCCGAACACTACCCAGCAGATATTCAGAATTTGGAGAAGAACCCGCCTTGCAATGCCGAAGACAATCTGCGCGCCGGACTCATCATCATTGAAGCCTGGTTCGGGAGCTATTGAGGGAGTCCTGGATTAGGGGGTCTCCGGACAGCCGGACTATATCCTTTGGCCGAACTGTTGGACTATGAAGATGCAAGATTGAAGACTTCGTCCTGTGTCCGGATGGGACTTTCCTTGGCGTGGAAGGCAAGCTTGGAAATACGGATATGTAGATCTCCTCCCTTGTAACCGACTCTGTGTAACCCTAGCCCCCTCCGGTGTCTATATAAACCGGAGGGTTTAGTCCGTAGGACAACATACAATCATACCATAGGGTAGCTTCTAGGATTTAGCCTCTACGATCTCGTGGTAGATCAACTCTTGTAATACTCATATCATCAAGAACAATCAAGCAGGACGTAGGGTATTACCTCCATCAAGAGGGCCCGAATCCTGGGTAAACATCGTGTCCCCTGCCTCCTGTTACCATCCGCCTTAGACGCACTGTTCGGGACCCCCTACCCGAGATCCGCCGGTTTTAACACCAACAAGTGCCTCTTCTGCCATACTGTTAAATGGAGTCCCAGGAAAGAAATTCTATTGCAAGCAACGTGTCAGACAAGGTGACCCACTTTCACCTCTTCTTTTTGTCATTGCAACAGATCTTTTGAAGATTGATTATTCTCCAAAGTAGTAGGATCATTATTACCCAAAGTTGACGCTCTTCCAAACCCACTTTTAGTAGTATTGCAAATATCATTATCAATAATACATTCATCATGAAGCTCAAACGAATTTACAAGATCACAAGAAGCATCATAATTATCACCCAAATCATGATCATTAACACAATTGACATTCATAGAATTTATACTAACAACATTGCAATCATGCTTTACATTCAATAAAAGTGTCCCAATAGCATTTTCTTTTGTCAATTGTTCATTGTCACCTATTGGTTTACAATATGTAGCAAGTTTGGAAAGATTAGCAAGCGGATGATGATCCATATATCTTTATTTTATTTTCTTGTCTTGTGACTCAGTGATAAGGATAACATAGCTAGGCAAGAAATAAAGCAAGCAAATGAGGTGCATGTGTGCAGGTACCTTCGGTTGTTTGATGAAGTCTCCCCGGCAACGGCGCCAGAAATTCTTATTGCTACTTGTGAAATGCGTTGGGATTTCCCTGAAGAGGAACGGTGAAGTAAAACTTGCAGAATAACAAAAAAAGATCGTAAGTTGGGAAAGATCATTCTTATTTATGTCATGGAAAAATTGGCACCTTACAAACCACTAGTTACTTACTTATAAAAAACGATTTAGTTACATAGACTATTCACGGAAATATGGGGAAATGAATGTTCAACTAGATAAGACAGAGTGGTAGTTCATTTCTATGAAAATATTATCGATTTAGGTGGGAACTGCTCACTCACCGCCGGTATTTAGTAAGAAGACGGCATATCTAGAAATTACCTAAACTCATGCATTGATGAAGTACAAATTGATAGCCTTGAAAGGATCACCTGAATATTCGCAAACCCTGGTGAAGAAACACATTTTTTTAGAAAAGTGAATATTTGTTGTGACACAAACATTTTCAAAATTTTAAAAAACTGATATTTTTTTAATATGAACATTTTTGGAAATATCAAATATTTTTGAATCTTTAACCATTTTTTGAAATGGGGACATTTTTCTAGATTTTGAACAAATTTTAATATGCTACCATTTTCAGAAAACATGCACATTTTTTGAAACCCAACTTTTTTTGAAAAAAAGTGAATACTTTTTGCATCGATGAACAATTTTTGAAACTTTGAACAAAAATTAAGGTGAACAATTTTTCAAACTTGAGAACCTTTTTTTGCAAACCATGATTTTTCTTAATTTGTGAACTAAATTTGAAAATTAGAACATTTCTTAAATTCTAAACAATTTCTGAATAGCGGAAACTTTCTCAAAATTTCTAAAGATATTTTAAAGATTGGAATTTTAAATATTGAACACTTTTTAAATTTGTGATTCAGCCACATGTTTTGAAGTTTTGAATATTTTTGGGGAACGCATATTTTTGGAAATTCACAAAAACATTTTTGAAAAACCTGAACAATTTTTGAAAAAAAAAATTGAAAAAGATTCAAAAAAGAAAAGGAAACAAAAAGAATAAAAAGGAAATAAAAAAATGAAGAATGACTCCTCCTAAAAGGTAACTAAAACTGGAAAAGGACAGCTGGAACTACAAGGTTACCAAAACCTGGATCGGTGAAATGCCTTAACAGGCCACCGACCCAGAACGCTCGCTCGATCTCCATTGTGTGTAGCCCCTCTATTGGATTTCACTGAGTGGGAGCTCACCTCTCTTTCTCTCTATTTGAAAAAATGTTAAATATGTATAAAAATGTTGATCATGTGTTGAACATTTTGTTCATGTCCATAAACATTTTTTCATAAACAATATACATATTTCATATACATCAGAAATAGTGATATATATACGCCTAAAATTTTAAAATACAAAACCAACCTTAATGGACGTTGTTCATTTTTTATATACAACAGGAATACTTTTTGTAAAAGTTTAACATATTTTAAAAACAAGATCAAAAAAATTTCACATAAACAAAATAAAAACAAAAACCACCATGGAAACAAATGAAATCAAAGGAAAAAACAAAGAAAACAAGCGCAAAAAATGGAAAGCAATGAAAACAGAGAAAGAAAGAAAAACAAAGAAAACCCATACAAACAAGAAAGATATAAAAGGAAACCCAAAGAGAGAATAACAAAAGAAAGAATAGAAAAAATAAAATAAAGAACAAAACCAATGAGGAAAACGGGAAAACCGAAGTATAATTCAGAAAAAGAAATCCAAAGAAAACCGGTGTTGAAACAAAGAAAACAAAAGTACAACAAAGAAAAAAACAAATAAATCGTTGAAGAAACAAAGAAAATAAAAATATAACAAATGAAATAGGAAAAGCCGAAGAAAACAGATGAAAAAACAAAGAAATCCGAAGAAAAAACAGAAACGAGCCGAAAACAAGCAAAAAAACATAACAAACCGAAGATAACGAGCAAGGGATCAATGCACGAAAAATGGGTCGGTCTATTACTGTGGCGCACAAGGAAAACATCAGGCGAGAGAAGCTTCTATTTCTCGTGAGGCGAGATTAGCTCCCATGCTCGGGTGGTCTCTCTTAAATCACGCGTCCAAATCCTGAAACGTTTTTCTATTGAGATCTTTAAAATTAGATCCCGTATTAATAGGTTTCGATGAACTTTTTTCACAAAAAAATTGCGAAAAATGGAAGTAGAAAAAATGAGCCAGAAACACGGTGTTTTTCAATATTTTTCTCTTTCTGAGAGGCACACTCGTGGAAGCATATATCTTTTTTTGTGCCTCCATGAGAAGGAAATTGGTGCTTCCCACGAAAGCAAAAAAAACATGTTTTTTTCGAGAGGCACTTGTGGAAGCAAATTTGTGACTCCCCTGATAGAAAAAAAACGTATTTTTTCGAGAGGCACAGCTGCGAAAGCAAATCTGTGCCTCCACGAAAAGTAAATTTGTGCCTCCCATGGAAGCAAAAAAATATGCTTTTTGTGCGCAAGAAAATTATTCAAAAAAATTCACCAAAAACTAGGGAAAACCAAAAAAACTCAGGCCACCAAAGTGACCCTTGCGGGGCTCCCGCAAGGGGTACCCCTTTGGTTGCTTCCCTATTTTGTGCCTTAAGCACCGGCTAGATATTATGCCAACTGGCACAGTGCATTTATACTTTTTATTTCTTGCCCGACAAGATTCGAACTCCACACCCCTTAACTTAGTATAAACTGCGATGATCAACTAGGATACAATTATGTTGTGATTAGTTTTCTTACTTTTTAAATTCTTCAAATATAGCGCTAAAAACGTAGAATTTTTTTGGTTTTCTTTTTACGGTTTTGTTTCTCCGGTTTTTCTTCTATTTTTTCGTTTTTATCTTTATTTTTTATTTTTTATTTTTTTATTTTATACATTTCATGCAATTTTATTAAATTCTTGAATACTTTCTTAAATCTGTGAACTTTTTTTTGAGTCCTTGATTCTTTTCTCAAATGCATGGATGTTTTTCAAATCCACCAACTCTTTTCAACTTTTATAAAATTTCTGACAAAACACGCGTACTTTTTTCAAATTCATGAATTTTTTTTCAAAA
This sequence comes from Triticum urartu, assembly GCF_056163025.1. NCBI lineage: Eukaryota > Viridiplantae > Streptophyta > Magnoliopsida > Poales > Poaceae > Triticum > Triticum urartu. The sequence goes on from NC_141877.1 coordinate 301,449,839, forward strand.
TAGAAGAAATTTTTTCAAATCCATAAACTTTTTTTCCCAAAAGCCATGATTTTTTTTCAAATTCATGATTTTTTTTTCAAAATCGATGAACTTTTTTCAAAATCGATGATTTTTTTTCAAATCTGCAATTTTTCCCGAATCACCATAATATTTTTCAAATTTCTGAACTTTTTTAAAATCATGAAGTGTTTATTTATTTTCCATTTTTTTGTTAAATCCAAGCTCTTTTCTGAATTCACAAACTTTTTCCAATTTTTGATATTTTTAATTGGTTTTTGCTTTGTTTTTCATAAATCAACAGTTGAAGGATAAACCGTAAACCGATCAACTGTGATCAAGCAAACAAAGACCACCCTTTGAAGGGAGATAACCTAGCCATGTTTCTGGGCCAGCCTAGAATGCACGTGCGCGAGCGGCAATTATCCTAGCCCGTGCTTAAAGCGCCGATTAGGAGGTCTCCTACCCACCAGTAGCACCTAGTAGTAGCAAGTTGTATAGCCAATTGTACGTTGTATGTCCTTAAAAAATTCCCCTATAAAAACATTCTAAAAAAATAGTAATTTGTACTAGAAAACTGAAGCAAGAAGACCGCTCTGTACCATCCAGCGGTTAAGTTCATTATAAAATTTCAAAACTATAAAAATATTTATGAACTTGAAATAATATTCATGTATTTATAAAATTGCTCGTGAAACCAATGATCTTTGTGAATTTGAAAACTAATACAACAAATAATTTCTAAAAATATTTATGAATTTCAAAAATATTCTTGAATTTGAAAAAATGTTCACGAATTGGAAAATGTTAACGAATTTGAAAAAAATATACGTGAATTGAAAGAATGTCCGCAACTCAAAATAATCATGATTTTGGAGAATATTCGTGATTTTAGAAAATATTCAAGAATTTTAAAAATGTTCACAAAATTGAAAAATATCCAAAACTTTAGGGACAATATTATCTAATTTTAAAAATATTTACAAATTGAAAAATTCTTTGCATACAAAAATTTCATAAATTTGAAAAATAGTTAGGATTTTTTAAGAATTTTGAAGAATTTGGATAACATTTTGTATAGCGGGCTCCTTTTGACATGGCATGTCGATTTACCTTTTTTACGGGCAACGTGTTGATTTACCCTGGTCAGTCATCATCAACTACGTGATGAAGAAACACCATGAGAGTTACGAGGAGAGGCGGGTGTAGGCGATGGCGACCATTTTGAACAGATTAGGGTTAGGGTTTCTCTCGGGGGTGGTGGGCTACGATTGCTGGCAGAGCACGACGACGTTGCTTCTCCAGCAGCTCGGTGAGGATTTCCTCCATTGCGGCTAGGCCATGTTGGACAAGGGTAGGAAGGAGGAGGTTGTGTCCCTAAGGCCAGCGGTAACTCTGAGATCAGTGACATCAGTGAAATCGACAGAACCATAGACGCAAGTACTCCAAAGATGACGGCGGCAACTGCGGCAACTCTGAGAGCAGCGAAATCGACAACATCGTAGATGGAAAGTACCCAAAGACGACGAAAACGACAAATTAAAGTTAAGCAACTGAAAAGATTGCAATATTTATGACTATGATTAGTCATAGAAGACCGTTAATCCAATTGCATCTACTACTAATACTCCACCATAAAACCGCTATCTAGCATGCATCTCAAGGTATTAAGTTTGCAAGAAGCAGAGTATCACAATAAGAAAGATGACATAATGTAGACAGTAAGAAGTCAACCAATATGGCAAAACCCCGTCATTTTATCCTTAGTGGCAACAATATAATACCTATCTTGGCCCTTGTTGTCATTGGGTTAGAGCACCTCAATATTGAACCCACTACAAAGCACCACTCCCACTGAAGAAAAATCAGTCGAACTTGGCCAAAGAAGAGAGATAGATCGGAGAGCAATAGAAGGCTATCGGCAAAAAACCCAAATAGATTCAATTGAATTCAATGAACAGTCTGACCATAATGTGACAATTCACCATGTCCCAACAAACACACCACCAATTACGTCGAATTGATATTAATCAAGAACGAGAACATGGTATTCAAGATCCAAGAGAGAGAGAGAGAGAACCATCTAGTTACTACGATGGGCCCATAGGTCCTAAAAGAACTACTTAAACATGGTCATGGAGGCAGCAAGGTTGATGAAGATGGCTCCAACAATGGCTTCGTCCTCCAGCAGGGCTCCAGAACAGGGCTCCAGATGGGATCCTGAAAGTGCGTTATATCGACTGGAGGGGGGGTGAATAGGCGATTTTTATGAAAGTCTTCAAAACATGAGAGTTATGAAGACAATCAGCGAAGAGTATGCCTATTACTATGCAGCGGAAGTTAGATTACACTAGGCCAGCCATGGTCATGTATTCAATGGAGTGAAAGCACAATGACAAACAACTTCAGTGTAATAAGGATCAGGTAGGAAGAAGTTATGAAGCCAAACATATCATACTTTCACGTTGTGAAGACAAAAGATAAAGCAAGCATGCAATGGCTTCACAATGAGTAACAGTAAGAGAAGTAAGTGAAGATAAAACCAGTGATTCGTTGAAGACAATGTTATGTTGGACCAGTTCCAGTTGTTGTGACAACTGTACGTCTAGTTGGAGCGGCTAGGTATTTAAACCTTAGGACACACAGTCCCGGACACCCAGTCGTGAACACACAGTTCAGGACACCAAGTCCTCACCGTATTCTCCTTGAGCTAAGGTCACTTAGTCCTCGCCCAATCACTCTGGTAAGTCTTCAAGGTAGACTCCCAAACCTTCACAGACTTCGTTCACTGGCAATCCACAATGTCTCTTGGATGCTCTGAACGCGATGCCTAACCGTCTGGAGGATTCACAGTCCTCAAGTGTAATAAGTCTTCAGATCACACAGACACGAAGACTTAAGTGATGCCCAATTTACTCTGGCTTTGGGTGGTTAGGGCTTTTCTCCTCACTAGGAATTTTTCTCTCAAAGGCTTCGAGGTGGGTTGCTCTTCAACGACAAAAGCCGTGCACTAAAATCTGAGCAGCCAACCGTTTATGGTTGTGGGGGTGGGCTATTTATAGCCACTTGGCAACCCGACCTGATTTATCTGAAATGACCCTGGGTCACTAAGGAACTGACACGTGTCTCAACGGTCAGATTTCAAACTCTCATGGCAACTTTACTTGGGCTACAAGCAAAGCTGACTTGTCCGGCTCTGGACAAGATTCGCTCTCATTGTCTTCACTCGAAGACATAGGTTTTTGATTTAGGCATCACTTCAGTCATTCTGACTGGTTCTCCTGGACCCCACTTAACAGTACGGTGGTTCCTATGACTCAACACAAAATAAAATGAACTACGAAAGATCTAAGTCTTCGAGCTCCATAGGCTTCATAACGTGTCTTCTTTTGTCATAGTCTTCAATGTGAATATCTTCATATACCACCTTTGTCTTCAATGTCTTCATACATTTTTAGGGGTCATCTCTGGTAGTAAAACCGAATCAATGAGGGACTTCTACCTGTGTTTTCCTGCAATTCTCACAAACACATTAGTCCCTCAACTAGGTTTGTCGTCAATACTCCAAATCCAACTAGGGGTGGCACTAGATGCACTTACAATCTCCCCCTTTTTGGTGATTGATGACAAACTAGTTGAAGTTTTCAACGGGGAATATAAAGTGTGAAGTTTGTAAAGGATAGGGAATTGTCTTCATAAGTTGCAAGGACTCCCCCTGAAGATGTGCATATAAGTTAATTTGCTTTTGGAATGCAAATGCACATGGCAGGTTGTACTTGTGGAGATCCACTTCAGCTTATGATGACAATCCACTATGCATGTGAAAGTATATGAAGATAATGACATGCATAATGGAAAATGGACGTCTGCAGAATGAGATAAGTGCGGAATTTATCTTCGCACATGTGGAATTTATCTTCACAAACAGAGTGGCAAACAAGTAGCAGACGACCATCGAGTTTTAGTGTTTACAACTCAAAGAACCAAATGAAGCAAAAGCAAGAGTTGTAAACACGAAGCAAAATATAACAAAGCATAAGGCACCCGCCCATATTGACCCGCTTGAAGACTATAAACAGCATATGCTTCTCCCCCTTTTGTCAGTAATGACCAAAAAGGTTTGAAGACATAGAGTTTTCTACGCGTTCCCAGGCGCAGCAGGGTCGGTGGAGTTGTTTGGCGGTGCAGAACTTGGAGGTGCTGAAGCAGGTGGTGGTGAAGTAGCATCGTCGTCTTCATCAATGATCCTTGCAGTAACTGTGGCAGCAGATGAAGAAAACTCAGAGTCTTCAAGTGATGGTGTGTTGCGCATCACAGCCCTTCTAGGAGGTGTGGTGTCAAACTTGAAACACTCTGTGAAGCCATCCTCTTCAAGTTCAGCTTCAGTACATATCATTGAGAGCCCTTTCCATGTACGACGGCAGGTTTCGTGGGTAACGAAGGCATTCTTGGTGGCAAGGTTTCGAAGACGATTGACATCCACCAAGAGGCTCTTCATCTGACGTTTTAGCCAGTCGTGATGCCTATCCTGCTTTTGGTGAAGGGCCACAAGAAGCTCTCGATCAGTGAGGACACGAGCATGCTTCTTGGGTCTTGGAGCATTTGTGCTGTCTGTGGCTTCAGTAGATGCCGGTGCACGTGTAGTGCCAGCCAACGGATATACCCTGGATATGGCTTCAACCCCTTCAACATTCTGCATGAAGCTCTGGTGTTCTGCATTTTGAAGACTTATCGGTTGCTTGTCAGGCTCAGGATATATTGCTTCAGCATAGGTATCCACATCTCGCAGGAAGATCCGATGGTTTCGGGCTGAGGGCTGATACGAGATCGTAGAGTGCAGTTTGATCAGCCTCATCACCCAAGGGGCATAGAACTTCAAACCAAATAATTCCGAGCCCGACGCTGCAAGTTGGCGTATGAAGAGATCCTGTGCGTTGAAGCATTTGCCATGCAGGATATAGAATATGAGAGTCTTCATTGCACCCTCAATCTTGGCATGTGGTGAGTGTCCCTTAATGGGCCAGAGAGTCCGCCGGATAATGTGATATATGGTCCTGGGCAGATACTCAAAGTCTTCAACGAAGAACTCGGTTGGATAGGATGCATCCTGAGGCAATGGCTTCATCATTGAGAGCATCTGACTCATATTTGGTTCAGGCCTCTGGAATATGCTCTCAATAGCTTCAGAATGTAGTTGACAGCCTTCCTCGAAGAATTCGCCTGGAGTGGGCAGGCCGGTGAGCTCAATGATATCAAATGCATTGGCTTCATGATGGACATTGCCAATCATCCACTCCAGGATCCAAGTCTTCGGATCTCTGTTGTATCCTTTTATATGAAGGGTGGCATAGAACTGAAGCAGAAGCTCTTCATTCCAGTGCTCTTCATCAGTCACAAACGGCAGCAGACCCACTTGCCTGAAGCAATCCAAAGCTTCCTCAAGACATGGCAGACCAGCAATGGCTTCAACCTCAAGGCGCTTGTGCGGGAAGATGCGACCTTGGTTGTATAAGATGCATGAATAATAGCTGCGCTGAGAATAGCTTCAGAACCTATCTGATACAATCCTTTCCCTTGAATATGGGTTCTTGGAGCTATTGAAAAATGTATTTTCTGCCTTGAAGCTGTTAATATCAAAAGAGCCAGGTGCTGATGCAGGACCTGGGAACCTTGGAAGCCTTGGGACTGGCTTCTGGACCTGAGGCCTGTGCTCAATGTGATGATCAAACTGTGGACCTGCAGCAGACTCAGGAACAGAAGCGTCTGGCTCAGTAGCTTCGCTGTCCGCTGAAGCATTTGGTGGGGCGGGCTCCACATTGGCTTCAGTGTTTGTGGTGGCAGCCGCAACATTTTCTTCCTCCGCTTGTGTAGTTGGAGGGACAACCTCAGGCACGTTTCCCTGGAAAACTGCATCTTGATGGAGCGAGGGAGTGGGTTCTGGTGGTGCTTCTACATTGTCTTCGGCTGATGCAGCCGGAATTTCTGCAGTATGGACTTGAGGCCTTGGACCTTTGCGAAGCCTACGGAACGCAGACGACGCTTGTGGGGTTGGAGTGGGCTGGGCCTCAATGTCTTCTTCCTCCTGAGGGCGATCCGCCCATGACTCATCTTGTGCCATTGGCGTCAGAGGACGACCAATACTGATGAGTTTGCTTGTTTCGAGCGGAGGAAGGGCTGCATCATCTTGTACATTGTCTTGGTGACCAATGTCTTCAGCAGCTGTGGGGTCGGCTGCTGGAATATCTTCAGCTTCAGGAGCCTCTGTGGGAGCAGGCTCATGAACTGTCAGTCATCTTTCTGCATTGGGGTGAATGACAGAAAGGGGTTCAACCATCAAGGGCTCTATGGGAGCAGCCCTAGATTTCTTTGTCTTGCGCTTCTTTTTGCTGGGCGCAGTAGGAGAGGCTTCAGAGCTCTTCCTTTTTCTGGCTTCAGCCTTTGCAGTTCTTGTCTTCTTTAGCTCTGAAGCTGTTGACCGACTCTTTGGCTTCGAGCCAGTCGTTGCAGTGGGGAAGACAATTTGAACCGCTTCTTGCCGAGGTGCCTCTGGTTCATTCACAGCAGGCTCATTCTTCTTCTTTGCGGCCATCTTGGGGTCGATGCCAGGACGCCCAAGTGCCTTGCGCTTTTCAGCCTCGTTGTAGGCTTGAACACATTTTTCTGCCAAAGACTTCATTCTTTCACGCGAGCCCTAAGCTTCAACACGCTTCTTCAGAAAGTTTTCTTTGAGCTCATGCAGCATGATTTTGAAGCTCCTCACTTCCTGCACGCTGAGGCTGGCCATGTGCTTCTTGAACTGAGCCATTTCGTGATCAATTTTCTGCTTCAGCTCAACAATGCGATGAGCAATGGCCAGTTCTGAAGCAATTGCGCCTTGGAAGGCGACACTAAGGCCAACTGGCAGCTGCAGATCATTGAAGCTTATGTCTGGTGAGTGAAACCATTCATCGATGAAGCTGTGGATGATGGCGACATCAAAGAGAGGCAGATTGTTGAAGATTTCAGCTTCTTCCTTGCTTTTGATGAGCTGCTCTAGAGCGTCATCTCCCAGATCTTCATCGCTTGATAGATCAATGGCTTCGCTGCGCAGAATGGCAGCAGCAGTGAGCTCTTTGCCTGTTTTTTGCTGGGGCTCCTTTTCCTTCTAGGGCTTGGAGACACGGGATACGTCTTCAGACTGCACACTGACTTCAGGAGGTGCAGTTTTCAATGGATTTGCCCTTGAGATTTTTGAGGCAGGGGCCGGCTTTGAAGCTTTTGGTTTCTTTGTCTGCTTTGGCTTCGGCACAGCAGGAGCTTCATCAGAGTCAGCTGGAGAGTCATTCACGGCAGTCCCTTGGACTAAGATGTGGGTGATGAGGCCCTCAAGATTTGCAAACGGACCAATGATATTTGGTTCTGCGTAGCGTGTGCCATCTGCCCGTGGTGCTGAGGGACCAGGGTTGAAGTCTAACCCAAATTTCTTCTTATTCAGCTTCGCTGATTGTTGGGCAAACTGAAAGTTGCGCTTGAAGAGATTGTCGTTACGACACCAGAGGAGTGACGACGGATGCACATCATCAGGCTGTGGTCCTCGGACCATGCATGGGTAGAAGCCTTGAGCAATGGCTTCATCTCTGGTCTTGGGTATGAGATTTTTGTAAAGGATGTCCCCCCATGGCTTCTTTATGGCACATTTCTCAGCATACTCCTGGGTGACGAAGCAGTATTTGAACCACTGTTCTGCCCAATAGCGTCGAATCCATTGGATTCGGGTCTTGCGCTGCCCATAGCTCTCTTCTGGATCTGTTTTGTACATTTCTGCCAAGTCTTCAGGCAGATCTTTAGAAGTTCCCTCACGTCTCTGTCTGCCCCCCTTCCTTGCTGCTGCTTCTGAAGCCATAAACTTTAACTTGAAAGGCTTCAAAACTTTCAAAGGCTTCAAAGGCTTTCTTTTTCTGGACCAACAGGAACTGGCTTCAGGAGAGTTTATGTGATGCTGTAGGAATTCTGCAAATGAATGCAGACTATGAGAACCGAAGGATTCTCCCACGGACATGTACCTATGACAGCATTAAGGTGCGAGGGAAGGGGAAGAGGTCATATGCATTCTCAGAAGTTTTTGAAGATTAATCAGTTTAGAAGACATTGACCTCATCGTGTGAAGACATTCACTCATAGATAAGAAGTTGGTTCCAGATTTGTACGAACCCACAGATCAGTACAAGTGAGGAATCTAACTACTTTATGAAGCACAAGTGAATATACTAGGCATGTCATGAGATGCAGCGAGAGATCTAACTAGTGTGAAGAGAAACTTCTTATGGTAGAAAGTGACAGAACCATGAGATCAAAGGGGCTGTAAAAAGAAGTTTTATTTACCACACTGGAACTGCTAGACGGAAGGGAGTTGATGCCGAGCAGTTCAGTCCTCCGTGCCCTAACTTGGCGACGGAAAACACCTACGGCGACGGCGGAGAGGACGATGTCCGCGGTCGGCGTGAGGACGGCGTTGGAGAGGTTGCGGCAGCGAAGCGCTTCGTCTCCGGCATCGTCGAGTGCTAGCGGTGGCGCTAGGGTTCGTGCGAGGGTGGAAGAAGGAGATAATGACCGCGGTAAGTGTGAATTTATAGGCTCAGGGGCGGCACTGTGCTATTACACAGGTGCCCCTGGCGGTTCGCATTTGAGGAACGCGTGGCCAGTTAGCGAAAGTTTGGGGTTTGTTCCACGTCCCACGCGTGCCTAAATTGTCGGGCAGTCGTTCCTGCTTCTCCGGATTTTATGTGGAGGAATTAGCATTAAAACCGGACTTTATGGTTGTCTCTATATCTTCAGCTGACAAGGACACAGTGAAGACATTCGACAGTTTCAATAGAATGCATATGACTTGGAGAGATAGAATTTGAGATAGAAAGCATAGAGAGATTAGGGTCCGATCACATTCACTTAGTTCAAAAGATTCAACCAAGAAGACATAGCTATAAGTGAATGCTGTAGAGGACAGAACACTAGAGTATATATCTATATAATCAACGTAGTGAAGATAATCATGAAGACATGCTGAGTTCGAAGCCAAACCAAATGTGATGATATTTCAAGGTAACGCCATGAGTGAAAAACTTCAAAATGGAACGTTTGGTGGTGGCGTTACCCACCGTATAGGAAGTATTAGACCCAGACACGGTGCACAATTATCATGGCGCTCCGAAGTCCAATTCCACATTAATGTATTCACACTTAGAATGTATGTCTTCATTGATTGAAGATATACTTTACTTTGTGTGTTGCACATCTAAGTCATCAATATGCATAAGCGTTAGGATGTGTGCCTGATCACAGGACATTTGATGATTCCAAGATATTTAGCTCACATCGTAACTTGCAAAACCTTTTATCATCCAAGGGCTTGGTGAAGATATCTGCCAATTGCTCTTCAGTGTTGACGTGTATGATATCAATGTCTTCCTTCACAACATGATCTCTGAGAAAGTGATGACGAATTTCAATGTGCTTTGTCTTTGAGTGCTGAACTGGGTTGTTGGCAATCTTGATGGCGCTTTCGTTGTCGCAGTATAGAGGCACTTGCTTCAGATGAATGCCATAGTCCTTGAGTGTTTGCTTCATCCACAGAAGCTGAGCGCAGCAAGATCCAGCAGCAATGTATTCAGATTCAGCAGTGGAGAGAGATACACAGTTCTGCTTCTTTGAAGACCAACATACAAGTGATCGTCCCAGAAAGTGACATGTGCCTGATGTAGACTTGCGATCAACCTTGTCACCAGCATAATCAGCATCCGAAAATCCAACCAAATCAAACTTTGAGCCCTTTGGATACCATAATCCTAGAGTTGGGGTGTGAGCCAAATATCGAAGAATTCGCTTCACAGCTAAGTGATGCGACTCCTTTGGTGCCGCTTGAAATCGAGCACACATGCAAACACTAAGCATGATATCTGGCCTAGATGCACATAAATAAAGCAAAGACCCAATCATGGAGCGGTATACCTTTTGAACGAACTCTTTACCATTGTCGTCAGGACCTAGATGATGTTTGGCTGGCATTGGTGTTGTGAAACCTTTGCAGTCTTGCATACCAAACTTCTTCAGGCAATCTTTGAGATACTTCTCTTGAGATATGAAGATGACATTGCGCTGTTGTCGTATTTGAAGACCAAGGAAGAACTTTAGCTCCCCCATCATGGACATCTGATATTGCTCTTGCATCATATATCCAAACTCTTCACTGTACTTTTGATTGGTGCAGCCGAAGATAATGTCATCCACATATATTTGCCACACAAACAGTTCACCATCATATGTCTTCGTGAAAAGAGTGGGATCCAGGGAACCAGGTATGAAGCCTTTGCTCTTCAGGAAGTACTTGAGTGTGTCATACCAGGCCCTAGGGTCTTGTTTGAGGCCATACAGTGCCTTGTTGAGCTTGTATGCCATGTCAGGATGTTTTGGATTTTCAAAGCCAGGCGGTTGTGCAACATACACTTCTTCTTCAATCTTGCCATTGAGAAAGGCACTTTTCACATCCATTTGATATAGAAGTATGTTATGATGATTTGCATAGGCTAGCAGTATGCGTATGGCTTCAAGCCTAGCCATAGGAGCAAATGTTTCATCGAAGTCAATGCCCTCCACTTGAGTATATCCTTGAGCAACGAGACGAGCTTTGTTTCTGACAACTTGACCATGCTCATCTTGTTTGTTGCGATATATCCATTTAGTGCCTATAATGTTGTGCTTTCGTGGATCAGGACGCTTAACCAGTTTCCATACATTATTCAGCTCAAACTGTTGAAGCTCTTCTTGCATAGCTTGAATCCATTCAGGTTCCATGAAGGCTTCTTCAACTTTCTTGGGTTCTGATATTGATACTAATGCGAAGTGCCACAGAAATTTGCTAGCTGAGTTGTCCTTGAATGAGTGAGTGGACCAGGTGCATTGATGCTGTCAATTATTCTGTCAATTTGCACTTCATTGGCAACACGAGGATGTATAGGGCGAAGACTTTGCTCTTGCTGATCTGTGTTGTTATTGTGAGGAATGTCTTCAGGCTGAGCAATGTCTTCATTTTGATCAGGTGCTAAGATGATAAGTTCTTCTTCAGGATGAGCTTCAGAAGGTATAATCTCTCCAGTTCCCATAAGCTTGATTGATTCACTAGCTGGAACTTCATCTAGAACATTTGGCAGTTGCTCTCTTTGTGAACCATTTGTCTCATCAAACCGCACATCCACTGTTTCAACCACTTTGTAATGGAAGAGATTGAAGACTCTGTATGAGTGTGAATCCTTTCCATATCCTAGCATAAAGCCCTCATGTGCTTTTGGTGCAAACTTTGAGGTGTGATGTGGGTCCTTGATCCAGCACCTTGCTCCAAATACTCTGAAGTAACTGACATTTGGCTTCTTGCCAGTTAGGAGTTCATACGATGTCTTGTTCAGAAGCTTGTGAAGATAAACACAATTGATTGTATGACATGCAGTATCAATGGCTTCAGTCCAGAATTTTCTTGGAGTCTTGTATTCATCTAGCATTGTTCTGGCCATCTCAATGAGTGTTCTGTTCTTGCGTTCGACGACGCCATTCTGCTGTGGCGTGTACGGAGCTGAGAATTCATGTGTGATGCCCAAGGTATCCAGATACGTATCAAGGCCAGTGTTCTTGAATTCAGTGCCATTGTCACTTCTGATGTGCTTTATCTTGGCGCCAAAATTGTTCATAGCTCGATTGGCGAAGCGTCTGAAGACATCATGCACTTCAGTCTTGTAAAGGATTATGTGCACCCAAGTATATCTAGAGTAATCATCAACAATGATGAAGCCATAGAGGCAAGCAGTAGTAGTAAAAGTTGAGTAGTGAGTGGGACCGAAAAGATCCATGTGGAGCAGTTCGAAGGGTTGTGTAGTAGTCATGATTGTCTTCGAAGGATGTTTTTCCCTTGTCATCTTCCCTGCTTCACAGGCACCGCATAAGTGATCTTTCTTGAACTTGACGCCCTCGATGCCTATGACATGCTTCTTCTTCGCAAGAGTGTGGAGGTTCCTCATGCCAGCATGCCCAAGCCTCCGATGCCAAAGCCAGCATTCTGAAGCTTTTGCAAGAAGACATACTGCAAGTTGTGGTCCTGCTGAGAAATCTACCACATACAAATCACCCTTTCGGTACCCTTCAAACACTAGAGACTTGTCAGATTCCATTAGTACTAGGCAACGATATTTTCCAAACATTACAATCATGTTCAAATCGCAAAGCATTGAGACAGACATTAAGTTGAAGCCAAGGGATTCAACAAGCATGACTTTATCCATGTGTTGATCCTTTGAGATTGCAACTCTACCTAGACCCAATACCTTACTTTTACCAGTGTCAGCAAATGTGATGTGACTCTTGTCGGATGGATGTAAGGTTGAGTCCATAAGAAGGCTTCTTTTGCCAGTCATGTGGTTTGTACACCCACTGTCAATAATCCATTCTGAAGACTTTGAAGTCGCTGGTGTCGTACCCTACAGTGCAGTTAGGGGGATAGGCTTCACGAAGAGAATTGTGAAGCAAAAACATTTGACGAACCAGTGGGTTATGAAAACTTAGATCCAGATTAGGACTAATAGGGAGAGTAGCATGCGATTCAGGAACGAAGTACATAATGATGCCATTCGGGCATTTTATCTTGCGCCCTACAAGATTTTTAAGGTCCCCAGCAATAGCATCAGAAGATTTTGTTTTTCTGCTGGAGACCTTTCCCTGCAAAAGAGAGTTAAGCTTTCTTAACCACCCACATCTTCAAGGGTGGCTTAGAAGCAATAAGTCTAAGTGCAGCATCTGAGAATTTTGGCTTTGAAGCCTCAGCAAACAGTCTAGCAGGTGGACAATAATACTCATAGGAATAAGCAGAATAATTTTTGGTCATATGAACATGACGGTTTGAAGAACCGCTCTCATATTCATATGCCTGAGTATGGTTTCCCTGCAAAACATTTGCGTTAGTGTGACTCTGGTGAGTCCTCTGTTTGTATGAAGCCTTTGGGCCATATGAAGCCTTTGGTCTGATGTTTGTCTTCTTCAAGTGAGGTGTCATGAAGACATTCACAGGAAGATTTTCCAGACCCTTTTTCGGAACCCAGATCTTCTTCATAGGTGGTCCATTCCTGCAGTTAGTACCAATGTACCTGGCAAACACTTCACCATTCTGATTCTCAAACAGTTTATAGTTTGCATCAAAGGATTCATCAATGATAATGGGGTTAGCACAAGTGAAGCCAGATAAATTGGATGGATCTGCTGAAAGTTCCTTTGCATCAACCCATGTGGTTTTGGGGTACTGCTCAGGTTTCCAGTAAGAGCCATCTGCATTTATTTTCCTCATGAACCCAACACCCTCTTTCCTAGGGTTTCGGTTCAGAAGCTGCTTCTTGAGGACATCACATAATGTCTGATGTCCTTTAAGACTTCTGTACATCCCTGTTTCAAGCAATGTCTTCAACCTAGCATTCTCATCGGCAATAGCAGTGGTATCCTCAGTAGAGGGGTTAGTTACCACATCAACAGTTGAAGATATTGGAACAGCAGTAGCAGTGGAACATTCAGCAACAGAAGTAGCATTATCACGCTCAATGCATTTAAGACATGGTGGTTCAAATCCTTCCTGAGCGGGACTGGTCTGTTCGGCGCGAAGTGACTCGTTTTCCTTTTGAAGATCTTCATGAGCCGCTCTCAATTTCTCAAGTTCTTGCTTCCTTTGAAGATAATCATAGGAAAGCTTTTCATGAGTTGTTGAGAGAGTATCAAGACGATCTTCAAGTTCCTGATACTTAACGTGAAGGTTTTTTATGTCTTCAATTAAGGATTCAGATCGAGTCATTTCAGCACCCAACAGATCATCGCTTCTGTCTAACAGTTTTTGAATATGTTCCATAGCTTTCTGTTGTTCAGTTGCAATTTTAGCAAGTGTTTTGTAGCTGGGTTTTGAATCACAGTCAGAGTCATCGTCACTAGATGTTTGATAGCGAGTAGTGCGTGTGTTTACCTTGGCACCGCGTGCCATGAAGCAGTAGGTAGGAGTGGAGTCGTTCTTGTCACTTGCGTCGGTGTCGGTGATGCAGTCATTGTCTTCAGTGTTGAAGATGGACTTGGCGACGTATGCTGTAGCCAGACTCGCAATGCCAGAATCAGACTCCTCCTCAGACTCCACCTCTACCTTCTCAGATGCGGACTCCTCCTCTGAATCCATCTCCTTGCCAACAAACGCACGTGCCTTGCCAGATGAGCTCTTCTTGTGTGTTGAAGACTTTGAAGAAGACTTGGAAGAAGACTTTGAGTATTTCTTCTTCTTCTTGTCGTCAGAATCATATTCCTTGCTCTTCTTCTTCCTTCTGTTCTCATTGTCCCATTGTGGACACTCAGAGATGAAGTGTCCAGTTTTCTTGCACTTGTGACATGTTTTCTTCTTGTAGTCATGAGCAGAAGCTTCATCATTCCTTGAGCTTGATCGTGAAGATTTTCTTAAGCCTTTCTTCTTGGTGAATTTCTGGAACTTCTTCACTAGCATTGCAAGTTCTCTTCCGATGTCTTCAGGATCATCAGAACTGCAGTCAGAATCTTCTTCAGATGAGGAAACAGCTTTTGCCTTCAAGGCACGAGTTCGCCCATAGTTTGGACCATAGATATCTCTTTTCTCAGAAAGCTGAAACTCATGTGTGTTGAGCCTCTCAAGTATGTCAGACGGATCGAGTGTCTTGAAATCAGGACGTTCTTGAATCATCAGGGCCAGAATGTCAAACGAACTATCAAGTGATCTCAGCAGCGTCTTGACGATTTCATGTTTGGTGATCTCAGTGGCGCCGAGGGCTTGAAGCTCATTTGTGATGTCAGTGAGCCGGTCAAATGTGTGCTGGACATTCTCATTGTCATTTCGCTTGAAGCGGTTGAAGAGGTTGCGAAGAACACCGATTCTTTGATCTCTCTGGGTTGAGACGCCTTCATTGACCTTGGAGAGCCAGTCCCAGACCAGCTTGGATGTCTTCAAAGCACTCACACGGCCATACTGTCCTTTTATCAAATGACCACAGATGATATTTTTGGCAGTAGAGTCCAGTTGAGTGAACTTCTTGACATCAGCAGCAGTAACACCTTCTCCAGCCTTGGGAATGCCGTTCTCGATGACATACCATAGGTCGACATCAATGGCTTCAAGATGCATGCGCATCTTATTCTTCCAATAGGGATATTCAGTTCCATCGAAGACGGGGCACGCAGCAGAGACTTTGATTATCCCTGCAGTCGACATAGCTAAAACTCCAGGTGGTTAAACCGAATCACACAGAACAAGGGAGCACCTTGCTCTGATACCAATTGAAAGTGCGTTATATCGACTAGAGGGGGGGAGAATAGGCGATTTTTATGGAAGTCTTCAAAACATGAGAGTTATGAAGACAATCAGTGAAGAGTATGCCTATTACTATGCAGCGGAAGTTAGATTACACTAGGCCAGCCATGGTCATGTATTCAATGGAGTGAAAGCACAATGACAAACAGCTTCAGTGTAATAAGGATCAGGTAGGAAGAAGTTATGAAGCCAAACAGATCATACTTTCACGTTGTGAAGACAAAAGATAAAGCAAGCATGCAATGGCTTCACAATGAGTAACAGTAAGAGAAGTAAGTGAAGATAAAACCAGTGATTTGTTGAAGACAATGATATGTTGGACCAGTTCCAGTTGCTGTGACAACTGTACGTCTGGTTGGAGCGGCTAGGTATTTAAACCTTAGGACACACAGTCCCGGACACCCAGTCGTGAACACACAGTTCAGGACACCAAGTCCTCACTGTATTCTCCTTGAGCTAAGGTCACTTAGTCCTCGCCCAATCACTCTGGTAAGTCTTCAAGGTAGACTCCCAAACATTCACAGACTTCGTTCACTGGCAATCCACAATGTCTCTTGGATGCTCTGAACGCGACGCCTAACCGTCTGGAGGATTCACAGTCCTCAAGTGTAATAAGTCTTCAGATCACACAGACACGAAGACTTAAGTGATGCCCAATTTACTCTGGCTTTGGGTGGTTAGGGCTTTTCTCCTCACTAGGAATTTTTCTCTCAAAGGCTTCGAGGTGGGTTGCTCTCAAACGACAAAAGCCGTGCACTAAAATCTGAGCAGCCAACCGTTTATGGTTGTGGGGGTGGGCTATTTATAGCCACTTGGCAACCCGACCTGATTTGTCCGAAATGACCCTGGGTCACTAAGGAACTGACACATGTCTCAACGGTCAGATTTCAAACTCTCATGGCAACTTTACTTGGGCTACAAGCAAAGCTGACTTGTCCGGCTCTGGACAAGATTCGCTCTCATTGTCTTCACTCGAAGACATAGGTTTTTGATTTAGGCATCACTTCAGTCATTCTGACTGGTTCTCCTGGACCCCACTTAACAGTACGGTGGTTCCTATGACTCAACACAAAATAAAATGAACTACGAAAGATCTAAGTCTTCGAGCTCCATAGGCTTCATAATGTGTCTTCTTTTGTCATAGTCTTCAATGTGAATATCTTCATATACCACCTTTGTCTTCAATGTCTTCATACATTTTTAGGGGTCATCTCTGGTAGTAAAACCGAATCAATGAGGGACTTCTACCTGTGTTTTTCTACAATTCTCACAAACACATTAGTCCCTCAACTAGGTTTGTCGTCAATACTCCAAAACCAACTAGGGGTGGCACTAGATGCACTTACAGATCCCTTGGAAACATAGGCTTGCGGCGGTAACACATTCTTCTAGAGGCATGACGGGTTATTTTGATATTTATAGGGATTATGGCGGTGGAATCAGGTCAAGGCGGTGCTTGTGGGCCCCACACGGGCAAGGGGCACACCTCCTGGCCGCGCCACCTATGTGTGTGTGCTCCTCGTGGCTTGTCTCAATCTCTCCCGAAGCTTCCTGTGTTTCTTGTCACCCAAAAAATCGTGATAAATCGGCAATGTATTTTGATCTCCGTAGATATTGATTTCCTGCAAAACCAAAAACAAGCAGAAAACAGAAAATATCATTGGGCACTAAATTAATAGGCTATGATGACCCACAAGTATAGTGGATCAATCCTAGTCCTTTCGATAAATAAGAGTGTCGAACCCAACGAGGAGCAGCAGGAAATGACAAGTGGTTTTCAGCAAGGTATTCTCTGCAAGCATTGAAATTATAAGTAACGAGTAGTTTGATAGCAAGATAATTTGTAACGAGCAAGTAACAATAGTAGTAACAAAAGTGCAGCAAGGTAGCCCAATCATTTTTGAGACAAAGGACAGGCCAAAATGGTCTCTTATGATAAGCAAAGTGTTCTTGAGGGTACACGGGAATTTCATCTAGTCACTTTCATCATGTTGGTTTGATTTGTGTTCGCTACTTTGATAATTTGATATGTGGCTGGATTGGTGCTTAGGTGTTGTTCTTTCTTGAACAAACCTCCTACTTATGATTAACCCCCTCGTAAGCATCTGCAACTACGAGAAAAGTATTAAGAATAAATTCTAACCATAGCATTAAACTTTTGGATCCAATCGGTCCCTTACGGAATAGCGCATAAACTAGGGTTTAAGCTTCTGTCACTCTTGCAACCCATCATCTAATAACTACTCCATAATGCATTCCCTTAGGCCCAAATATGGTGAAGTGTCATGTAGTCGACGTTCACATGACACCACTAAGGGAATCACAACATACATACCATCAAAATATCGAACACATATAAAATTCACATGATTACTTGCAATAAGATTTCTCCTGTGACCTCCAGAACAAAAGCAACTACTCACAAATGATAATCATGCTCAAGATCAAAGGGGTATTAAATAGCATAATGGATCTGAACATATAATCTTTCACCAAATAAACCATATAGTAATCAACTACAAGATGTAATCAACACTACTAGTCACCCACAAGTACCAATCTATAGTTCCGGTACAAAGATTGAACACAAGAGATGGACTAGGGTTTGAGATGAGATGGTGATGTTGAAGATGTTGTTGGATATTGCCCTCCCCAAGATGGGAGAGTTGTTGGTGATGATGATGACGATGATTTCCCCCTGCGGGAGGGAAGTTCCCCCGGCGGAATCGCTCCGCCGGAGGGCAAAAGTGCTCATGCCCAAGTTCTGCCTCAAGAAGGTAGCGCTTCGTCCCGAAAGTCCTCTCCTAATTTTTCTAGGTCAAAATGACTTATATACCAGAAGATGGGCACCGGAGGTGGGTTGGGCTGAGCACAACCCACCAGGGCACGCTTGGGGGCCAGGCGCGCCCTGGTGTCTTGTGCTCACCAGGTGGCCCCCCTCTGGTAGTTATTTGCTCCAGTATTTCTTATTTATTCCAGAAAAATTCCTCGTGAAGTTTCAGTTCATTTGGGGTTGTGCAGAATAGGTAGCCTGACATAGCTTTTTCAGGTCCAGATTTCCAACTGCCGAATTTTTCCCTCTTTGTGTGAACCTTGCATATTATGAGAGAAAAGGCATTATAATTACTCCAAAAAGCATTATTATGCATAAAAATTATAAATAACATTCGGTAAACATGATGCAAAATGGACGTATCAACTCCCCCAACCTTAGACCTTGCTTGTCCTTAAGCGAAAACCAAAGTCTAAAAACATGTCCACATGCTTAGAGAGAGAGGTGTCGATAAAAACAAAATACCACTGGTACGCGTCGGTCCTAAACAAACGGTTTTTAACCCCTTTCCATGACGGCATTTGGAACCGTTGCCAAGTGAATCTAGGCGATAGGGGGTCCTTCCCACACGACCCAGAAACCATCGGGGATAGGGCCCCTACAGTACTCCTACTCGTTTCTACTCGCATTGCCATCGCAGTCGGTATTCTGTGGTGCTACGTTTACAATGCGTGGCCCATCACAAACGGTTCACTATTATAGAACATGTATGATGTGCGGCCCATCACAAATGGTTCACCGTTAAGAATATTAGCTAATCGTCATACGAGTGTTGGACAGGATTACAAAATTTCGGACCGTCGTTACATCGTCGTACACGGCAACTATCACACACGCTATCCTGTGGTGCAACGTTTATGATGCATACTTCATCAAAAGCAGTTCATGGTTGCGAATCGTGTACGATAAGGCAACTAACACAAACGTTTAGTTTGCTCGCACTGTTTGTGATATTGTACATCGCACACGGTTTGCAAACGGCAACTGTGTGCATGCTTGCACATGTTTCCTCTTTGTGAACTGTCTCAGATTATGGTGTATATCGCAAACGTTTGTGTTTTACCAACCGTGTGTGCCATAACAACCTGGAGAGCGTAATTTCACCCTCATTTAATTGCTGCTTTTCCAAATTGTACCGGATTTTGGTTTGAATTTGAATGTATGCTACAGCTTTATTCATATCCATCAGGTTCAAAAAACCAATGCATTATTCGATTCATAGGTACATATGTTCAAGAATTACATAAGAACCAAATAAAGAATGATGAACCACAGTTTTATACTTGAACTATTAGAGACGATAAAGAAAGAGGCGAAATATATTCTGGTTGCTGAACAAGGTGAAGCAGAGTGCTCATATTGTGCCCTCCTGCATGTAGAAGGCACGCACGACTCTAGTCCAACCCCTTGTGATGGCCGATCGCCCATCCTTCACGGTTTTCATGAAAACATCTAGATAATCATCTTGTTCTGGTAGAAATACTTTAACCTTTGCATGCCCACCAATCATGCAGTTTGAGAGGTAATCTTGAGTAAACTACTTTGGTAACCACTGCAAAGGAAAAAGATTCAGACATTGTCATCTAACACAACTCATTGTGGGCAGTAAAAACAAGGCTGCAGAGTTCTTACTTACCATCCTGCAGTTCGCTGTTGTCTTGGATAAAGTGTAAAAAAAATAGTTTAATTGCCATCTTTGGACCCATTTTACTAACAATCTTTATCAGCTTCCTCACTTGCTGCTGGTTCATCGATATCTCATTGCCCCATAAGCAGAAAGGGTCGAAGCGCGGATCTTTACCAATGACATATGTACCTAAAAGCACCAAGTTAATATTAGAAGCTAAACATCAATTGCACAATGATGTAGTACAACACTCTTTTATAATATGTCTATATACATCCGTATGTGGTAGTCCATTTGAAATCTCTAAAAATGCAAATATTTAAGAACGGAGGGAGTATCTTATAACATCCAATATACTCACATATTAGATGAATTAACATATTATATTATGGACCAGAAGGAGTTTAGTGCATTCTTACAAATTATCGGCTGATTAACTGCTGTTGTATCCATGGGTTACAGTTAGTTTGAGCTAGTTCGAGCTCAAATATCCCTAAAGTATATCTAAACATGAGGGCTAGTTTAAGCTAGTTGCATCTATAACCCACCCAAAAAAAACTATCTAACCCAAGAGGTGCTAATTGGAGCTAGTTCTCCTAGTGCATTTATTGTCAATATAACCCTGCCATCCAAACAACTCTTTGGATGGAGTTAGTTCAGGGTTAGTAATGAGCTAGAAACTAACTCTAACCTCTAGCTAAGTTGTTGCTGCTGCTCTTCTATTTATATCTAGACATCATTAGAACATCAATGTAACACTCTTGCTTGTTGCTATGTAGCCTAGGATTGCATATTTAGACATTAAGTACAGTGTATGTTGCTATGTAGCCTCAGATATATTACATATGGCCCTAGTTAACCTAACAAAAAATGGGTTGCAAATGTATTCAGTTAAAAGTCCGATTCACTGATTAGTCCCTTATCAGCCGCCGGCCTATATGGTACCAGCTACCGATATCCTGAACAGTGAGCAGATATAAGCCATGGGATGAAACTAACCTTGATGGAAAACAATAGTCGTTGCCAAAATTGTCCTGTGTAGGTAAATCGAGAAGCATGTTAAGCACACCAAGCTAAACATCAACCAAAAGTATACATGGAAGACAAAATAATCTCCAAAAGATAGCTTCAGTGTGCAGGTTTAAGCACGCTAGTAAAGCAAAACAAGTGGAAAGGTGTGCTAACTGCAACAGGCCTAACATTTAACAACAAGCAAACATAGTCATTCAAACTGGTATTGTGCCGGTCTAAGTACACTGGTTATTGTTAAATAAAAATGGAAAGGTGTGTTAACTACAAGATGCAGCAACCAAATGTAGTCATTCATAGTGGTATTGTTGAAACTGGTACTAATGAAATTGAACTGCATAGTTCTTACTTGCACATATAGAACATCACGTTGTGAATAACTGGAATAAACAAGGCATACTACGAACAACCAAAGATAGCATTTGAAACTGGACATATGCTAACTACAAACAGCCGAACAATCAAAAAACTTTAAAAGAGGCATATGCTAGCTATAACAGGCTTAACAGCAAGCAAATATATGCATTCCTACCGGTATGTTTAAAACTGGATTGATGAAATGTACTGCATAGTAAATAATTGCACATATAGAGCATCACATTGTGAACAACTAAAATAAACAAGGCATACTGCAAACAACCAGATATAGTAATTAAAACTGGACATATTCTCTCACTACACTACAAAAGGGACTCGACAAAACAAATCATGGTTTCCCCCTGTGAAGAGGCACGACAAAACAAATCATGGGTTTCCTCACTTGTCACAGATGGGCTCGTTCCCATGGGAAGAGCACGGACCCTGGATGCGCTCCATGTTGTCGCAGATGGGCTACTCCCCCTTGGAAGAGCATGGCTGTAGGGTGCCCTCCCTGATGTCGCAGACGGGCGCTTTCCCCTTGGAAGAGCAAACGGGCTCTTTCCCCTTGGAAGAGCCGGAGAGGGTGCCCTCCTCATGGTCGCCGTCGATGAGCATCGATCTGACTTGGAAGCTGTGAATCCCAAGCCAGCGTCGCGGAACGTGTCCTTCAGAAATGACAAAAGGGGCTCGATGGCGATGTAGAATGGCAAATTGTTGACAGCGAGCGAGAGGAGATCAGCGGCGGGGCCATGGATGAGATCGGCGGCAGTAAAACCCGAGGGGTTGGGGGTGGGCCACTTAACCTGTGACATAGCCTGCCTCAGGCCGTTGCTGTCGATGACCTCGATGTCGTAGCCGGCGGCCGAGACATGCCCGCATACTCTAGCCCGCTGCTTGAGTGCCTGCCGCCAGTGATGGTCGTCAGCTTCCTCGGCGACGTCTGGAGAAGAGACCGCTATACACCTATTTTGGGCCAGTCGCTCCTCGAGCTCCATGGGAAGCGTAGCCGGGCTTAGGCTGCGACACTCTGGAGTGGGGGATGGGGATTTGTGGGAAAGGGGGCGTTTGGTAGGTCATCTAAGAAACTCAGGGCGGCCTGGGTATGGAGATCGATGGGTAAGCTGCACGGGCAAACCGGCAAAAGTTGACAATGGAGGCCCTGCGGCGGTGGCGGCGGGGACCTTGCTAGGGTTTTGAGCGAGGGAGGGTGTGTGTGCGTGTGTGTGTGTGTGTGGAGGGGGGTGTTTGAGGAAATGACGCGGGTACTGAAAATTTTACTACGCGGGAGTCAAATGCGGGATTGAAATGTCGGGATATTGAAAATTTTGATGATAGTGCATCGCACACGGTCGAGAGATAACAATCGTGTGTTATGAAACAGAAAAACCCTCGAGGCGGGAAGATATTTTCTAGGGATGCAGGCGAGATTGGGAACAAGAAACATCGCACACGGTCCGGAGATAACAACCGTGTGTTATGAAACAGAAAAACCCTCGAGGCAGGCAGATATTTTTGAGAGGGGGAGCCTCGTGGAGCCCAATGTACTGTGCGGATGTGTGCGTGACAGGTGCACCGGCGTGGCACACGGTTAGTTTGAGTGAATCGTGTCTGTTGCATCATCCAAATTATCTAATGTTCATAAATTTGGCGAAAAATGACGCGGGAGAGGGTTAGAACACGAACACACTTGCATGTGGACCAAATTTATGTATCAAAAGGGTGGTTTGACTTTCAAATGCCAAATGCAACTTCGATGTGGCACCTCTCTCACAAAGCTTACTGTATTGCTTGCCCCCACCCCCCTCGTGTCGGCACGAAGGGAATTCTAAGCTATGAATGCATGCCCCCCCCAACCGAGGTTCATTCACCTAGCAAAGTGCGAAGTAGCAAGCAGCCCCCCTCCCCCCTCCCTCGTGTCGGCACGAAGGGAATCCTAAGCTATGAATGCATGCCCCCCCAAACGAGGTTCACCCTAGAAAAGTGGGAAGTAGCTAGCAGCCCCCCTCCCTCGTGTCGGCACAAAGGGAATCCTAAGCTATGAATGCATGCCTCCCCAACCGAGGTTCACCCTAGCAAAGTGCGAAGTAGCTAGCAGCCCCCCTCCCTCGTGTCGACACGAAGGGAATCCTAAGCTATGAATGCATGACCCCCAACCAAGGTTCACCTAGCAAAGTGCGAAGTAGCTAGCAGCCCCCCTCCGTCGTGTTGGCACGAAGTGATTCCTAAGCTATGAATGTATGCCCCCCCAACCGAGGTTCACCTAGCAAAGTGCGAATTAGCTAGCATCCCCCTCCCTCATGTTGGCCCTGCATCGACATTGACTTCGGCGCCAGGCCATATTTCTTTTATTACTCACTTTGCATAAATTATTTATTATGCAATGATTTTTTTAATTATTATTACTATTATCTCCGATTTGCACTATTTTTTGTGCACAGGAAAATGATCCGGGGACTTCGGCATCATTCTGCCGGCCCGCAATGACCGTGCTATGTCACCACTTCGGCGTGTCGAGCTCTCCGCTCCGCCACCTCGGGACAGGCTTGGGGGATGGAACCTCGTCCCGCATCAAGCTTGGACCGCGTCATCAATGCCGAACACATTAACCAGCTAAGTCGCTTTCATGCTCAAAGTTTTAATTTTTAACTTGTGTTCGGTTCGACCAAGCATTATCTTTTTTGGAAAAAAGTTGCTTGTAAGAAATTTCCTTGTCCAAACTTTGTTTGTGACACACATATTCAAATACCCCGTTTATTTGGGGGCTTCCTTTATGAAGCTTTTCCTCTTGCATATGATTATACTTGTATGGCTTCGTTCCTTGTTCGTGTATTACGCCACAATATGCACCATATTGACTTAAGCGATTTGCAAGCTGGGTTGCCTGGCTCCTGTGCTTACCCCTACGTTCCCAATTGTTCAGCTAGGGAGTAAAGGGAGCACCTCTGCGATTGTCATGACCGGGTCCTCCGAGCTCTGACCTCAGACTGGGTGAAGCCGAAAGCTAGCGCTCTTATTGTTTTCAATCATGGTCGGCACACAACGGAACTCATGAGTACAAAAAATCTATTGCACAAGTCTCATAGTAATAATGAGCACCGAAGAAAGGTATCGGTGGGGGTACTATTTTCTTCGAAGATGCTTCTTACACTTCGTCTGTAATATAGCATAAGTTCCCTGAGCGCGCTTTGTCTGTTACAGCCTTATGGCCCGGTTGCCTGGTTATCGGAAACACTATCCATATTCTCGACAGGTGGAGTACATAACACTTTTCAGTCCTTGACCGAAGAGGGAGAAGCCGACGGTCGGTTAAGACACGTTTAAAGTTCGGTTGAACAAAGATATGATATAAGTACTTCGGTACATACAATCATTATACATAAAATCTTTTACCCAAGTCACTTGGGGGCTCTTAAAATTTATATGAGCTATTTATAGTAAATGTGTTTTCTTCTTGGTCGTTGCAAAGTCTTTTTCTATTGCTCCTTTTTCGACGTGAGTGTGTGGTCAATAGCCAGATAACCCATTTTCTCTCTAGTGACCGCTCGAGTTTAGTTCGCTAAACTAGTCTAACGAGAAGCACTCCGCCTTCGGGATAGGAGGCTGCAGCTGTAGGCTGACCCACTTGAAGTCTTGAGATCAGATGTGTAATGTTAAAGCACGACAGAAGCACTCTTTTTTTCTAAGACCAATTTTCGGATTGGCATCGAACACTTGACCTTGTTCGGACGTCAAGTTTTTACTGACGTTTTTTGGTTTTCCAAGCTTATGGCACTTTTAAACTATTTGTGTGTTTTCAGCACAAGTCTCGTAGTGCAATGCCAGACACCTTTATAGATTCGGCAAAAACATTCTCGGATCTCACTATATAAGCATTGGTTTCGAATTGTGTCTTCGGTCAATAGTTGGGTTGCCCGGCTCCTGCGCTTGCCTCCTACGTTCCGCTTTGTTCGACTAGGTGTGCAAAGGGAGAACCACTGCGATTGTGCTTCCAGCTCACATGGTTAAGCACCTCAGTGGAGAAAGCCGAAAACTGACTGTCACAATAAGCGTAAACTGGTCAGCAATCCAATGACAGTGTTAAATGATGGGCCATTCATAACAAGGGCCGAAGTGTTTACGGCTTGACCTCGACTGTCGCCGAACACTACCGGGGGCTATTAACTGGCCTCCCAAACTAAATCCTCAATATTTTGCTCTTAACATTAGAGCTGAGGCTGCATGATCATGCTTAGCATGACAACCCAAATAAAGGAACCGATAGCGGGACTATTTTCTTTGGAAGACATTTCTTATGTTAAACAGTAATATAACATATCTCTCTGCGTACCTTTGTTTATAAAACCGTATGGCCAGATTGCCTTGTTTGTCTTGCCCTCATAAAGGCTTTATAAAGTAGGACAAACACTCTTCGACTACTGGCCGAGGAGGTGGAAGCCGATGGTCGGTCAACAAAGTTTTGTACAATGCGGATACGAGCATTAATGACGTAAAGTACTTGGATACATAGAGTCATTACACATAATTTGTGATTTTACTATGGATATCGATCCTTAATTCGGCCACCCGTGCCCGCATTAAGGCTCGGGGGCTATTGAGCTTCGGGCTTATTATTTACAAATATTAAAGGGGCACATCGATCCCCTGATCTGGTGTTGCCACCCGACCAGTGTCTCGGGGGCTACTGCATTGCCTGTTCAATGCAGAAAATTTTAAGTGCAATACAGTTTCCGACGAGATTTTGATCCTCAGGTTGGTCGGCCGCATCAAACCTGAGTCTCGAGGACTGAGCACGCCACTTTTTGTGTCCCGAAGTATTCTGCCGAGCTAGGACTTGATCCTTAGGCCGATTTTGCAAATCAACCTGAGTCTCAGCGGCTACTGGGATCAGCGGTCTTACGTCATCCTTCAGGTGCATCTCGGGTTTTAGACCGATACACACCTTGGGGGCTACTGGCTGTATATCTCGGCAGAGAATAAATTGCACCAATAAAAAATATTGACAAAAAATCGGCCCACAGTCGGGGTGGTGCACCACCTCAGATACAGTCCGGCATAAAGCTCGGGCGCTAGTGGCTGGCTCCATAGAGGGCATTTCCAGCATTAAGCTCGGCTAAACTCCTTCAAATTTTTTGGACCAAGATGATCTATGACATCTTGGATATAGTCCGGCGTTGGAGCTTGGACGCAGTCCGGCGTTGTAGCTCGGATACATTTCGGCGTTGGAGCTCGGAAGCAGTTCGGCATTAGTGCTCGGCTGCAAAAGATACCTCGAATGCTATCCGGCGTTAGAGCTCGGACGCAAGAGGACACTGCCTCCCGGGAACAACTTCAAACCCGAGGTGTGGCATAAAAATAACAAGGCATTGATAAAGGCCGGAAACTTAAAGGGGCTCCTCGAATACCCGACGTGTAAACTCGTCAAATGCATTTCAGCGATCCTCAAGATCGAAGATGGGAAGATTTGTTGAACCAGTTTCCAAGACCGACAACCGAAGATGAAGAAGAATCGAGGAGCGTCCCTAACTTGAAGACCGGTTCAGGGGGCTACTGACGGTGTCCTGGACTAGGGGGTACTCAGCACGTCGTCTCCCGATCTGTTAGATTGGGCCGAGGACCCCCATGGCCGTATACTCATGGGCCAGTTCGAACAACTGCCACATACATGGAAGATTCTACAAGACTTGGTGATCAAGACAAGGACTCCTTCCCACCGGCGTATTCGGCTAGGACTCTTGTTATCCTAGGCCTCTGTTGCATTATATAAACCGAGGCCAGGCTACTCGATAGAATATATACATACAATCATACCATAGGCTAGCTCCTAGGGTTTAGCCTCTCTGATCTCGTGGTAGATCTACTCTTGTACTACCCATATCATCAATATTAATCAAGCAGGACGTAGGGTTTTACCTCCATCAAGAGGGCCCGAACCTGGGTAAAACTTTGTGTCCCCTACCTCCTGTTACCATCCGCCTAGACACACAGTTCGGGACCCCCTACCCGAGATCCGCCGGTTTTGACACCGACATCCCCCCAACCGAGGTTCACCCTAGCGAAGTGCGAAGTAGCTAGCAGCTACCCCTCCCTCATGTCGGCACGAAGGGAATCCTAAGCTATGAATGCATGCCCCCCCCGACCGAGGTTCACCTAGCAAAGTGCGAAGTAGCTAGCAGCCCCCCTCGTGTCGGCATGAAGGGAATCCTAAGCTATGAATGCATGCCCCCTCCCCCCAACCGAGGTTCACCTAGCAAAGTGTGAAGTAGCTAGTAGCCCCCACCACCCCTATCGTGTCGCCACGAAGGGAATCCTAAGCTATGAATGCATGCCCCCCAACCAAGGTTCACCTAGCAAAGTGCAAAGTAGCACCACCCCCCCACACACACACACATTTTCAGTCGGCGGGCCAGAGAGGCATATATATCACCAAGATGGATCGTAAAACGGACCAAGAATAATCCACCTTGGTCGTACAACCTCTCTCTTGTTGTTGGTCAAAGTGATGGCCATCCATGCGACCCCGGAGATGGGCTAGCTCGCCAATAATCACGCAAGTAGCTAGTCTCCGAAGACAACCACTGCATGCGTGTGGCCCAAACATATGTATGGAGAGTTGTGTTTTTGAGTAACAATGGAACAAATTTGATGTGGCACTGTGATTTCGAACTAGAAATCCCCAGACCGAGTGAGGGTTTGGTTGACGACGCATATGTACGTTACACCACACTTCAAGCCAACGACGGGGATTCATGCATGCATGAGTGCATAGTATATGCGCTCAAACTTAATTAGGTCTGAATCTCACCATGACCTATACTACGATAACACGAACCAAATGAAGAATCTGCCATGGCAACCTATCTTGTTGTTGGTCAGGTGATCATGAATGTCCACGCGGGCCTACGAATATATAGGCTTGTCGCTGATAACCACACGAGGGAGTGTACCGTTCGAAGGCAACCACTACATGCATATGTATGGAGGTGATGCGTGCATGAATGTTTGTGTGACGCCTGGATATTTAAGCTACAGTAATTCTCTGCTAATGATGCCATGTCACTTCGATTACTGTTGCTAATCTCACGTTAGTTCGAAACCGATTCTAATTCAAATCCAAAATCAAGCAAACAATAAAAGTTTTCAAATATTAAAATTAAAATGTTCGGAGTGAACCAAATATTGCATAGATAATTATGGTGGAGAAACCACACCTTTATAAAATGTTTAAATAATATGAGATGAATAAAACAGCAGCAAAAACAATTATTTAAATACCTTTTGTAATTAATAAAATGTCAAACTAATTTATTGAAGACTGGACTTTTTGAGCATGGACTAAGTTGAAATACTAATTTATATACTAAGTATATATTTTACTAAAACTAAAATAATAGGATACAAAACTATAACAGAAAAAGTAAAATATATAAAAAGTAAAAACAAAACAAAAGAAAGGACCCCCCCCTGCTGGACCGCGGCCCAGCTGGCCATCGGGCCAACCAGGCCGGCCCAGCCGGCCCACCTCGCCCCTGGCCTATATGGCCTACCTCTCCATCCCCCGAACCCTAGACCCCCAACCCCGTTCCTCTCCTCCCTCGCTCCCCACGCGCCGCCACACACTCACGCACGCGTAGGGCAGCGCCCAGCCCCGTGCGCCTCCTGCCTCCCGCCCCGTCACCCGCGTCTGACGACCAGCGGCGCCCCTCCTGGCCTCCTTCCTCTCTCTTTCCTGAACTGCGCCCTTCATCCCCAAGCTCTGCGCGCTCCATCCATGGTCGCCCTGACCTCCTGCCGCAACGTCGCCGTCCCCCCTCGCCCCGGCGAGTCGGGAACCATGCACCCACCTCGCCAGAGCACCTCGCCGCCTCGACCACGACGCCGCCGTCCTCTCCGTCATCGCCCTGTCGTCCCCGTCCTCCTCCCCGAACGACCTCCACGCACCTCGACGCCCCCTGCTCACCAACACCGGTGAGGACCCGTTTGTCCTCCCCTTTCCCCTGCTCGTCGTCGCGGTCGTCATTGTTGCGCCCGTGAGCCCCTTGGTCACGCGCCCTCCCGGCCCCGACCGCGAACACGCCGCCCCCACTGCCATGCCCACGCTTTGCCATGGCCCCGTCCCGCGTGTGCGAGCTCTGCTCGTCGGGCCACGGCCAGCAGGCCGCGCTTACCCCGCCCCGCTGCCTCCTCGTACTCCCAGGCCATGGCCACCGGCGCCTTCTGCGCGCCCGACGAGGCCCCTGGCCTCGCTATCCTACTGCACTTGCCGCCTCCTTCTGCTACTGCCACGCCGCCCCGCCTCAACCGCTGCTCGCCGTCGCCTCCCTGTCGACGGCCCTATCCGTCTGGCCACGCTCTGCCTCCTGGCCGCGCGCCCGCATCCAGGGCCAGCCTCGCACGACTTGCCGTTCGGGCGATGCCCCACGCCCGCAGCGCCCGAAAACCGCGTGCTCAGCGCCCGTTAACCGCCCCCTGTGCCTATGACAAATGGGGCCCACGCCCAAAAATAAAACATAAAAAAAAGATCAAATAAATAAATATTGTTAAATTAATTAATTAATTAGCTAGTACGTTAATTAGTTAACTTAATTAACCTGCTTAATAACCTAATCAACCAGATTAGTTAATCAAGTGCTGCTTAGTAAAACATGTAACAATGACACATGGGTACCATTGACCAGTCAAACCGCTGACTTGGATAACCCAGTCAATGACATGCGGGTCCCATGGGCCCCTTTTGACCAATCAACAGTCCAGTCAAACACTGACTGGACATTTGACCAGGGCCCCACCTGTCAGCCCCTTAGACACAATCCGGGTACACTTCATGTGTACCCATAGCATTTAAATACAAATTTAATTTCGAATTAAATTAAATCCTGAAATTAGAAAATCATTTTAAATCTTTAAATTTTAATATAAAATAATCCGTAACTCAGATGGAAAAACTTTGTACATGAAAGTTGCTCAGAACGACGAGACGAATCCGGATACACTCTCCGTTCGTCCGCCACGCATCACTAGCATAGCGAACACGCAACTTTCCCCCTCCGCTTCATCTGTCTGAAAACACGAAACTTCGGGAATACTTTCCCTGATGTTTCCCCCTTTCGCTGGTATCACCTACTACCGCGATTGGGCGCGCCTAGCATCACGCTTTGTCATGTCATGCATCGTCATGCATTTGTTTACATTGTATTTATTGTTTCTTCCCCCTCTTCTCTCGCTAGACACCGAGACCGACGCCGCTGCCACCCAGTACGACTACGGTGTTGACGACCCCTCCTTCTTGCCAGAGCAATCAGGCAAGCCCCCCTTGATCACCAGATATTGCCTACTCTACTCTCTACTGCTTGCATTAGAGTAGTGTAACATGTTACTGCTTTCCGTTAATCCTATCCTGATGCATAGCCTGTCCTTGCTACTACTGTTGTTACCTTTACCTGCAATGCTAATGCTTAGTATAGGATGCTAGTTTATCATCAGTGGCCCTACATTCTTGTCTGTCTGCCATGCTATACTATCGGGCCGGGATCACTCGGGAGGTGATCACGGATATATATACTATATACTTTATACATGATACATGTGGTGACTAAAGTCGGGTCGGCTCGTGGAGCACCCGCGAGTGATTCACGGATTGGGGGCTGAAAGGACCTTTGTCCCAACTGCCCTTTGTGTGGATCTTTGTGGCGAAGCGATAGGGCAGGTTGAGACCACCTAGGAGAGAGGTGGGCCTGACACTGGTCGGCGTTCGCAGTTATTTCAAGATAACACATTTAACGAGATCTTGGTATTTGATCTGAGTCTGGCCACTGGCCTATACGCACTAACCATCTACGCGGGGACAGTTATGGGCACTCGACGTCGTGGTATCAGCCGAAGCCTTCGTGATGTCAGCGACTGAGCGGCGCACGCCGGATTGGACTGGAACGCCTGCTAGGCTAGGTCTGCTTCCGGCCGCCCTCGAACATGCAGGTGTGCAATGGGCGATGGGCCCAGACCCCTGCGCCATAGGATTTAGACCGGCGTGCTAACCTCTCTGTTGTGCCTAGGTAGGGCTGCGACGTGTTGATCTTCCGAGGTCGGGCATGACCCAGAAAAGTGTGTCCGGACAAAGGGGATCGAGTGTGTTGGGAAATGTGGTGCACCCCTACAGGGAATTTAATCTATTCGAATAGCCATGATCTGTGGTAACAGGACGACTTGGAGTTGTACCTTGACCTTATGACAACTAGAACCGGATTCTTAATAAAACACACCCTTCCAAGTGCCAGATACAACCGGTGATCGCTCTCTCACATGGCGACGAGGGGAGGATCATCGGTTAGGATTATGCTACACGATGCTACTTGGTGAACTTACCATCTACTCTCTTCTTCTGCTGTAAGATGGAGGTTACCAGAAGCGTAGTCTTCAATAGGACTAGCTATCCCCCTCTTATTCCAGCATTCTGCAGTTCAGTCCACATATGATACCCTTAGTCCTTTTGATACCAATGCATACATATGTAGTGTAGCTCCTTGCTTGCGAGTACTTTGGATGAGTACTCACGGTTGCTTTCTCTCCCCTTTTCCCCCTTTCCTTTCTTTCTGGTTGTCGCGACCAGATGCCGGAGCCCAGGATCCATACGCCACCGTTGACGACGACTCCTACTACACCGGAGGTGCCTACTATTACGTGCAGCCCGCTGGCGACGACCAGGAGTAGTTAGGAGGATCCCAGGCAGGAGGCATGCGCCTATTTTGATCTGTATCCCAGTTTGTGCTAGCCTTCTTAAGGAAAACTTGTTTAACTTATGTCCGTACTCAGATATTGTTGCTTCCGCTGACTCGTCTATGATCGAGCTCTTGTATTCGAGCCTTCGAGGCCCTGGCTTGTAATATGATGCTTGTATGACTTATTTTATTTGTAGAGTTGTGTTGTGATATCTTCCCATGAGTCCCTGATCTTGATCGTACACGTTTGCGTGTATGATTAGTGTACGATTGAATCAGGGGCGTCACAGTTTGAATACACACCATTGATGTGGCGCGTGTGTCAAAATCGTACACTAGCTCCCCACACAGAGTGAGATCAGTTCATGATGTGTCGTTGTACTAGCCACTTCGACTCGATGGGAGGGACTCATGCGTACACATGCATGTGTGTGTGCTCAAGTTGTATCATGCATGTCATCCCAAAGCAAAAATAATAATCCCCTCCTAAGTCAAATTAACCCCTTGTTGTCAGGCAAAAAGTAGTGATGGACCAAGCGGGCCCACAAATGGAAAGCATCGATACCGCTAATAACCGCTTAAGTGGGTGCGAGAGGACAAGCACCACCGCTTTGCATGTGGGCCAAAAATATATATGTTGAATACCCAAAATGCACAACTTTGATGTGTCACATACCCCAAAAATCGTAAACCATGCACCCACACAGAGCGAGGTTCGTATCAAGCGTACTACATATGATGGTCCCCTTTCCCCTTTTCACCGCATTCTATATGCTCCTGCCGTAATATATGCACAACCCAAAAGAATCCTCATCGATGGTGACATTAATTAACCTCTGCCGATGTAGGTCAAAGTGATGCATGCATGCATCGACGATGGCCTCATGGGGCCACAGATGGAAGCATCACACGTGAGTGTCCTAGCTAGGATATGCATGTGGCCCAAAAAGGTGTTGTGTGATGTTTGAATAACTAATTTCACAATTTTGATGTGGCACGTGCCTCGGAAACCAAAAAGTCCCGACACTGAGTGAGGTGTACTTGTTCACGAACGCGTACGCGTAGTATATATGCTAGTCCCCTCCCACCTCTTCGACGCGTACTATATACCACCATAACACAAACAAAAAAGATTCTACCTTGCTGGTCAAATCAACCTCACTGCCGGCTGTTCGTCAAAGTGATGGACGACGACCTCGTGGGCCCACAGAAAGCGTCACACGCGAGTATCGAGTGTCATGTAGGACAACCATCGACTGTATGTGGCCAAAACATTTATGTATGAAAGGTTGTGTAATGTTTTAAATAACGATTTCACGACTCTGATGTGGCACCGACATGCCTAACAAAATGGCCAACCCACACGATGGCTCACAACTCGTAGTGTACTGTGAGCCACCCGCCAGCCCCAGATGCACACCCCCCACACACACCTCTAATCGACCGCAACTACGATGCATGTTAAATTAATTATCCCGTGGTGAACATACATGTTATCAAAGGAGGGATGTTTTAATTTCAAAAAAATCATAGAGACCATTAAGACATTTTAGTACATTGATTGATTGATTTTCTACGGGTATAATGTGCAAAAATCAAATTTGAGCTACATGCACATGTGATAGTGCACCTAAATGGATTGCAAAAACACATGTGTCTCACTGGGTGCATGTTTACTCCCCGTGCAACAAATTTCAAACATTGAGAATCTTGATTTTTAAATTCTAGTACATCCAAAACTTATTTGAAGTTCATGAAATTTATCGTGTTGTCATATGGACACCAATATAAAGTGGCATTGTACTTTTTTTGGTCAAATTTGAGACCAGTTTTGATGTAATCTTTATCTAATTACAGACGAGAGCTTATTAATAATTGGGAACCAATATCCCAAATGGATTGTTTATTCGAACCATGAGCATTAGACCAACAATGGATACGTGTCATACTTCGGTTAAGCAATAAAGCAGCAGCATTAATCATCCAAATAGAAAAACAATATATGTGCTGGCGTGCGAACAGGCGTGAGTTGACAGGACGCGTCCGCCGGGCTGGCAGACGGGGAGGCGTGCGTGCAGGTGTGTGAATTGACGGAGGTGTGCTCGCTGCGCAGTGTCATCGGTAGGCGTGCGAGTAGCTGTGTGAAACTTTGGTAGGCATGCCAGAAGACCGGTGCGCAGGTTCACCAGGAGGCGAGCCATCGGTTTGACCGCCGCTCGCCTCTCTCCCACAACTCCCACTACTCCATATTAATGGTGCGCCCGAGCGGCCGCACCCCCATCCTCGCTACGCACACATAGTCCTCTCTCTATGCTTGCATCCTCGACACCGCTCTCAGTCCTCAAAGCCATCAGTGTATGAGGATATGCTACCTCTTGAGAATATGTTGGTTATTCCTTGAAGAGGAAAGGGTGATGCAGCAAAGTAGCGTAAGTATTTCCCTCAGTTTTTCAGAACCAAGGTATCAATCCAGTAGGAGACTACACGCAAGTAGCCTAGTACCTGCACTAACAAATAAGAACCTTGCAACCAACGCAGTAAAGCGGTTGTCAATCCCTTCACGGCCACTTGCAAAAGTGAGATCTAATAAAGATAATAGGATAAATATTTTTGGTATTTTTGTTGTATAGATTGGAAAATAAAGATCAAAATAAATAGTAAACTAGAATTGTAGATCAAAAACTTATATGATGTAAAGTAGACCTGGGGGCCATAGGTTTCACTAGTGGCTTCTCTCAAGATAGCATATATTACGGTGGGTGAACAAATTACTGCCGAGCAATTGATGGAAAAGCGCATAGTTATGATGATATCTAGGCATGATCATGAACATAGGCATCACGTCCATGTCAAGTAGACCGAAACGATTCTGCATCTACGACTATTACTCCACACATCGACCGCTATCCAGCATGCATCTAGAGTATTAAGTTCATAAGAACAGAGTAACGCATTAGGCAAGATGACATGATGTAGAGGGATAAACTCAAGAAATATCATATAAACCCCATCTTTTTATCCTAGATGGAAACAATACAGTACATGCCTTGCTGCCCCTGCCATCACTGGGAAAGGACACCGCAAGATTGAACCCAAAGCTAAGCCTTCTCCCATTGCAAGAAAGATCAATCTAGTAGGAAAAACCAAACAGATAATTCGAAGAGACTTGCAAAGATATAAAATCATGCATATAAGAATTCAGAGAAGAATCAAATATTGTTCATAGATAATCTTAATCATAAACCCACAATTCATTGGATCTTGGCAAACACACCGCAAAAAGAATTACATCGAATAGATCTCCAAGAACATCGAGGAGAACTTTGTATTGAGAACCAAAGAGAGAGAATAAGCCATCTAGCTAATAAATATGGACCCGAAGGTCTGTGGTAAACTACTCACACATCATCGGAGAGGCTATGGTGTTGATGTAGAAGCCCTCCGTGATCGAATCCCCCTCCGGCAGATCACCGAAAAAGGTCCCCAGATGGGATCTCACAGGTACAGAAGGTTGCGGCGGTGGAAAAGTGGTTTCGTGGCTCTCTTGGATGTTTTCAGGGTATAAGAGTATATATAGGCGAAGGAAGTAGGTAGGTGGAGCTACAAGGGGCCCACGAGGGTAGGGGGTGCGCCTGGCCCCCCTGGGCGCGTCGTCCTACCTCATCGCCGCCTCGTTGCTTCCTTGACCTCCACTCCAAGTCTCCTGGATTGCGTTTGTTCCAAAAAAGATCCTCGCGAAGGTTTCATTCCGTTTGGATTCTGTTTAATATTCCTTTTCTGTGAAACACTGAAGTAGGCAAAAAAACAGCAACTGGAACTGGCATCTGGTTAATAGGTTAGTACCAAAAATAATATAAAAGTGCATAATAAAGCCCATTAAACATCCAAAACAGATAATATAATATCATGTAACAATCAAAAATTATAAATATGTTGGAGACGTATCAGCATCCCCAAGCTTAATTCTTGCTCGTCCTTGAGTAGGTAAATGATAAAAA
Source organism: Triticum urartu (assembly GCF_056163025.1). Taxonomy (NCBI): domain Eukaryota; kingdom Viridiplantae; phylum Streptophyta; class Magnoliopsida; order Poales; family Poaceae; genus Triticum; species Triticum urartu. The sequence continues at coordinate 301,485,771 of NC_141877.1, forward strand.
CAGAATTTTTGATGTGGAATGCTACCTAACATAATTTTCAATGTAATTTTCTTTATTGTGGCATGAATATTCGGATCCGAAGGATTCAAGACAAAATTTTAATATTGACATAAAAATAATAATACTTCAAGCATACTAATAAAGCAATCATGTCTTCTCAAAATAACATGGCCAAAGAAAGTTATCCCTACAAAATCATATAGTCTGGCTATGCTCTATCTTCATCACACAAAATATTTAAATCATGCACAACCCCGATGACAAGCCAAGCAATTGTTTCATACTTTTGATGTTCTCAAACTTTTTCAATCTTCACGCAATACATGAGCGTGAGCCATGGACATAGCACTATAGGTGGAATAGAATGGTGGTTGTGGAGAAGAAAAAAAGGAGAAGATAGTCTCACATCAACTAGGCGTATCAACGGGCTATGGAGATGCCCATCAATAGATATCAATGTGAGTGAGTATGGATTGCCATGCAATGGATGCACTAGAGCTATAAGTGTATGAAAGCTCAACAAAAGAAACTAAGTGGGTGTGCATCCAACTCGCTTGCTCACGAAGACCTAGGGCATTATGAGAAAGCCCATCACTGGAATATACAAGCCAAGTTCTATAATGAAAAATTCCCACTAGTATATGAAAGTGACAAAATAAGAGACTCTCTATCATGAAGATCATGGTGCTACTTTGAAGCACAAGTGTGGAAAAAGGGATAGTAGCATTGCCCCTTCTCTCTTTTTCTCTCATTTTTTTATTTGGGCCTTTTTTCTTTTTTATGGCCTCTTTTTTCGTCCGGAATCTCATCCCGACTTGTGGGGGAATCATAGTGTCCATCATCCTTTCCTCACATCGGACAATGCTCTAATAATGATGATCATCACACTTTTATTTACTTACAACTCAAAAATTACAACTCGATACTTAGAACAAAATATGACTCCATGTGAATGCCTTCGGCGGTATACCGGGATGTGCAATGAATCAAGAGTGACATGTATGAAATAATTATGAATGGTGGCTTTTCCACAAATATGATGTCAACTACATGATCATGCAAAGCAATATGACAATGATGAGGCGTATCATAATAAATGGAATGATGGGAAGTTGCATGTCAATATATCTCGGAATGGCTATGGAAATGCCATAATAGGTAGGTATGGTGGCTGTTTTGAGGAAGGTATATGGTGGGTTTATGGTATCGGCGAAAGTTGTGCGGTACTAGAGAGGCTAGCAATGCTGGAAGGGTGAGAGTGCGTATAATCCATGAACTCAACATTAGTCATAAAAAACTCACATACTTATTGCAAAAATCTATTAGTTATCAAAACAAAGTACTACTCCCATGCTCCTAGGGGGGGTACATTGGTAGTAAAAGACCATCGCTCGTCCCCGACCGCCACTCATAAGGAAGACAATCAATAAATAAATCATGCTCCGACTTCATCACATAACGGTTCACCATACGTGCATGCTACGGAAATCACAAACTTTAACACAAGTATCTATCAAATTCACAACTAATCAACTAGCATGACTCTAATATTACCATCTTCATATCTCAAAACAATCATCAAGTATCAAACTTCTCATAGTATACAATGCACTTTATATGAAAGTTTTTATTATACCCATCTTGGATGCCTATCATATTAGGACTAATTTCATAACCAAAGCAAATTACCATGCTGTTCTAAAGGACTCCCAAAATAATATAAGTGAAACATGAGAGATCAATAATTTCTATAAAATAAAACCACCACCGTGCTCTAAAAAGATATTAGTGAAGCACTAGAGCAAAATTATCTAGCTCAAAAGATATAAGTGAAGCACATAGAGTATTCTAATAAATTCCGATTAATGTGTGTCTCTCCAAAAGGGTGTTTACAGCAAGGATGATTGTGGTAAACTAAAAAGCAAAGACTCAAATCATACAAGACACTCCAATCAAAACACGTATCACGTGGTGAATAAAAATATAGCCTCAAGTAAAGTTACCGATAGATGAAGATGAAAGAGGGGATGCCTTCCGGGGCATCCCCAAGCTTAGGCTTTTGGTTGTCCTTGAATTTTACCTTGGGGTGACTTGGGAATCCCCAAGATTAGGCTCTTGCCACTCCTTATTCCAAAATCCATCAAATCTTTACCCAAAAACTTGAAAACTTCACAACACAAAACTCAACAGAAAATCTCATGAGCACCGTTAGTATAAGAAAACAAACCACCACTTTAAGCTACTGTAGTGAACTCATTATTTATTTATATTGGTGTTAAGCCTACTGTATTCCAACTTCTCTATGGTTCATACCCCCCGATACTAGCCATAGATTCATCAAAATAAGCAAACAACACACAAAAAAACAGAATCTATCAAAAACAGAACAGTCTGTAGCAATCTGTAGGTTTCGAATATTTATGTAATTCCAAAAATCCTGAGAAATTAGGACATCCTAAATAATTTGTATATTGATCTACTGCAGTTGTAATTGGTATTTTATCGCTCTATTGTAAAAAAATGAAAAATATTCTCGTGAGTGCATACTTTCTGTTTTTTACAGCAGGAACAAATAACAATCACCCAAGAAGATCCTAAAGGCTTTACTTGTCACAGACACTAATTGAAACATAAAAACACAATCATAACAGAGGATAGATGATTTATTTATTACTAAACAGGAACAAAACACAAGGAACAAAAATAAAATCGGGTTGCCTCCCAACAAGTGCTATCGTTTAACGCCCCTAGCTAGGCATAAAAACAAGGATAGATCTAGGTATTGCCATCTTTGGTGTTGGGAAAGAAAAGAGAAAAATTCTTATCTATAGCATTTATCTTTCTATTTTGAGAAAGCACATGGCCATTAATGGTGGAAGAAAGATTAAGCACGCTACGAAAATTTGCATCTAAGCTAGCCTTCATCTCTTTGATAATTTCATTTTGATAAAAGCACAAAAGAGAGGCGGATTCAACCCTCTCACTCATGAGGTGCCCAAATATAGTTTTCATCTTTTCATAGGTATCTATGGCATCCCCATCAAGAAAACCTTCTTCAAAAAGAGAATATAAAACTTGCTTGAACGAAGAGGGTAAGCCAACATAAAAACTTTTTAGGTAAATCTCAATTTGATATTGGGGCACATAGCTAGCTCGGATCCTTAATAACCTATCCCAAGCGTCTTTCAAAGACTCATCAAGCAAATAAGGAAAAAATTCGGGATCATCTTCATCGAAATTATCCAAACTCTCATTGATGACCCCGGTAGGTCTTTCCATAGCATCATTATTTGTGAGCTTAGAAAGGACAGAGGGTCTATCCAAAGTACTAGAACTCAGGAGAGAACCCTTACACCTTTTCGATTCGGCCATGGTGAAAGAAAGGAAAACGGGAAAGAGGCGAATAAAATGGCAAGGGTGAAGTGGGGGAGAGTAAAACGAGAGGCAAACGGCAAATAATGTAATGCGAGGGATAAGAGTTTGTGATGGGTACTTGGTATGTCTTGGCTTGAGTGTAGATCTCCCTGGCAACGGTGCCAAAAATCCTTCTTGCTACCTCTTGAGCATGCATTGGTTTTCCCTTGAAGAGGAGAGGGTGATGTAGCAAAGTAGCATAAGTATTTCCCTCAGTTTTTGACAACTAAGGTATCAATCCAGTAGGAGACTACACGCAAGTCGCCTAGTACCTGCACAAACAAATAGGAACCTTGCAACCAATGCAATAAAGGGGTTGTCAATCCCTTCACGACCACTTGCAAAAGTGAGATCAGATAAAGATAATAAGATAAATATTTTTGGTATTTTTCTTGTATAGATTGGAAAATAAATATTGCAAAATAAATAGTAAACTAGAATTGTAGATCGGAAACTTATATGATGTAAAGTAGACCCGTGGGCCATAGGCTTCACTAGTGGCTTCTCTCAAGATACCATATATTACGGTGGGTGAACAAATTACTGCTGAGCAATTGATAGAAAAGCACATATTTATGATGATATCTAGGCATGATCATGAACATAGGCATCACGTCCATGTCAAGTAGACCGAAACGATTCTTCATCTACTACTATTACTCCACACATCGATCGCTATCCAGCATGCATCTAGAGTATTAAGTTCATAAGAACAAAGTAACGCATTAGGCAAGATGACATGATGTAGAGGGATAAACTCAAGTAATATGATATAAACCCCATCTTTTTATCCTTGATGGCAACAATACAATACATGCCTTGCTGCCCCTGCTGTCACTGGGAAAGGACACCGCAATATTGAACCCAAAGCTAAGCACTTCTCCCATTGCAAGAAAGATCAATCTAGTAGGCCAAACCAAACTGATAATTCGAAGAGACTTGCAAAGATATCAAATCAGGCATATAATAATTCAGAGAAGAAACAAATATTGTTCATAGATAATCTTAATCATAAACCCACAATTCATCGAATCTTGGCAAACACACCGCAAAAAGAATTACATCGAATAGATCTCCAAGAACATCGAGGAGAACTTTGTATTGAGAACCAAAGAGAGAGAAGAAGCCATCTAGATAATAACTATGGACCTGAAGGTCTATGGTAAACTACTCACACATCATCAGAGAGGCTATGGTGTTGATGTAGAAGCCCTCCGTGATCGAATCCCCCACCGGCAGATCGCCGGAAAAGGTCCCCAGATGTGATCTCACGGGTACAGAAGGCTGCAGCAGTGGAAAAGTGGTTTCGTGGCTCTCCTGGATGTTTTTAGGGTATAAGAGTATATACGCGAAGGAAGTAGGTCGGTGGAGCTACGAGGGGCCCACGAGGGTGGGGGCGCGCCTGGCCCCCCTAGGCGCGCCGCCCTACCTCGTGGCCGCCTCGTTGATTCCTTGACCTCTACTCCAAGTCTCCTGGATTGCGTTTGTTCCAAAAAAGATCCTCGTGAAGGTTTCATTCTGTTTGGATTCCATTTGATATTCCTTTTCTGCGAAACACTGAAATAGGCAAAAAAACAGCAACTGGCACTGGGCCTCTGGTTAATAGGTTAGTCCCAAAAATAATATAAAAGTGCATAATAAAGCCCATTAAACATCCAAAACAAATAATATAATAGCTTGGAACAATAAAAATTATATATACATTGGAGACGTATCAGGATGCCGCCGAAGCGCCCCATCGCAGGGAGTGGTGACGCCGGGGCTGCTAAAGCACCGGAGCACGGCGTGGAGCAGGGAGTGGTCACCGCCGGCAAGTTATCGCTGCACCCTGACGTCGTCGACAGCGTCGAGCTGCCACAGCCGGAGCCGGAGTTCCACACCGACGCCGATGACCACTCCGGCAACGACTCCGACGACCACTCCGGTGACGACTCCGACGACGACGGACAGCTGGTTAGTCATCTATACCCATTTATGTGTCAAATAGATCACAGGGTTTCTCTGGTTACTCCTGCCTCGCCCTTTTTGGAATAGAAATCCTCTGGTTATGTTCTCCCAATCCATGAAATCTGAGTAAGTTTCGTTAGATCCGTGTAGTGTATTGATTGTTTGAATGGTATATGTGATAAGTGATTAGTTGTTTCATCTGTGCAAATGGTTTCTGCTAGTAATCCGACTAGGGTTAGTGTTGTCCGTGCTAATAATTCCTAGCCATGGCTTGACAATTGATTTTCAATGACCTACATATGTTTGTGCCATTATTTTATTCAAGATTGGTCTGTACATAGACGACTATGCTTAAAAATCGAACCATAATTTCTGGATATGTATAAATAAATAGCCATAAATTCCTAATCCTACTTCACAGCATGTAATCATTGATTTGATGCCAAATTTGTTTTACTATTTGTATAGGTGCTGTCTGTCGATGTGGACTGCAAGGATGAAGATGTCTAGAGGAGGTACAACAGGCAAATCCTGAGGGAGCTTTATGCGGGAATGCATAACAGGCGTATTAGGACCTGGAACGGCGGCTATGAATGCCCATTTTGCAACCAGAAGCTTCGTGACGCGTATCTAAGTGTTCTGGCGCATGCAAGAGGACGGGTCGTTGGCTCCTTCAAGTAGAAGTATTCTCGCAGGGTGGCGCACGGCGCGTACACCGGGTACCTGGAGAAGCTTCAAGATCGTGCCGGCCGCATGTGAGATGAGATATGGGATGGATCGAACTATGTACGCTTGAGTATGCTTAATTCGGTTGAACTATGTACTACTTATGGTTGAACTATGCTTATGTATGTGTACGCTTATTATCTATGTCTGAGTATGTTAAATATTTTGCCAAATTTTGGTAAAAATTACAGCGAGGGACCAATAAACCGGTACAGAGGTAGTACATCAATCACACACGGATCCGAAATTGGAACCGTGTGCAATGACTTTCATTTTTCCTGCTGCGTCAATCACACACGGTTCGCTCTAGCAAACCGTCGCCCCCAAAATTCTTTGTGGGACAGAAAACCCTCACCATCCCCACGTCACAAAAACCCTCACCCCGCCCGCCACCCCCTCGGCCCCTTCGGTACATTCCCCATTCACACCTACACAAGCTCCTCCGCGTCTATGTCATGGCACTGCCTATCGCGGCGGTAAACACTTAGATCACCGCCTGCCGCCGCCACCAGGCTGCCGGCAAAGCCCACCGCATTTTGCCACATCCGCTTGCCGCCGCCTATCGCCATCGACGCTGCTCGTGGTCGACCCAGCTCCGCTCGGTTGGGGAATCTGCCATACTGAGGGTTCTTTCTCATGGATGACAAGGTAACTAATTTAACGAGATATTATCTCATCTGTTATCCCAGTTCATCTGCCTCCTTTAATCACCCGGCGGAAATCGCCATGAATTCATTTTTATTCGAGCTGATTTGAGGGTTTTCTTTAATTCATATAATGTATAGTGCGCTGACACTTCAGGACTTTGCAACCTCCGCTAGATATTCCATCTCACCATACCAGATAACTTGAGGTCGTGCGCGGTATGTTCAATATCACCCTAAATCGGTTGGCATGGCCTAGTTTCCTGAACATATTCTAAATATTGCTACATTTGGATAAAAGGTGCCACATGCACCATATACGTCAAAGGGGATTTCCCCCCTCTTCTTTCTATATTAGGCAAATTAATGATGTATTGTTCTTTCGATTACTCTCATATTTCCATGACATCATGTTTACCCTATCTGTTTAATTATAGATTTTTGTCTTTTGATTTCAACAGTTGTATAGTTCTTTCAATTTGGGCCCATATTTGCATGTTACCATATTTTCTTTAACAATCCTACCATTTTCTGCAGAACATCCCTTGCTATGCAACAGATTATGTAGTGCACGATGCTTCCCTTTACATAGATGAAGGCTCCACGGATGTCATACTGCACACAAACCATGGATTTACAATCGTTGCTACTGTAAGACTTGATGAACGTGGTGACTCCTATTTTGGCACTGGCTTTTGGAAAGAAATTGCAAAGTTTTATGTACTGAAAGATGGCACTAAAATTGCACTACACATAAAAGGGCCTAGTCATGAGATATATGCTAACTTCCCTGACAAAATCATCCGTCAAGACTTTGTTCGAAGTAAGTTTTATTTTCAACTATCTGCATGTTGACTTACCCAGCAATGTCAAATGAATTGTGTAGTATTTAAGCAACCAATTGTTATTCCCTTTTCTTACTATATTCCTACGTAATAACTTCTAGTGACCAATACACTTTTCTATTGCCATGTTTTAACTAAATATGCCCTGTACTCCCATTTCTATCAGAAAGCGTCACTCACAAGGAGACTCCGAAGGTGGAGAATGGGGCTACCAACAAGCGGAGGCGGGGCAAGCTAGAACCGCAAGCGACTCCAGCAGGCCTAGACTTCATCAGCAGCCTCCCCGATGATATGTTGAGATTCATCATCTCCCTCCCCCCAATCAAATATGGGGCGCGGACAACCGTCCTTTCCCGGTGATGCCCCCCCTATGGAACTCCAGCCCTCTTGACCTCATCGACACCCACGAGCTCTGCCATGGCTATCACAAAAGCTTGGATGCATTCTCCAAGATCCTCGACAATCACCTTGGCCCAACCAAAGGCCTTAGAATGGGCAAGTTCCGTTCCAACGGCAAGGACCGAGCCAAGATTGACGATTGGTTCCGATCGCACACCCTAGATCAGCTCGAGGAGCTCACTTTTGATGATGGGCATATGCGGTCGCTGCCAACGTCCACACTCCGCCTCGCGCCCACGCTGCGCGTCGCCAAGTTCAAGAACTGTCATCCCCCCTTAATGACGCGCCCACTCTTAGTCTACCATGACTGAAGCACCTCGAGCTCGTCGCCGTCTGCCTCTCAAACGGTGGCATGGAGCGCCTGCTCCATGGCTGTACTGCACTCGAGTACCTTCGTCTTCAGGCGATCAATGGGTTGAGTACCTTCCACATAACCTCCATGACTCTTCGGACTATTTATGTGTGTTGCTGGTGCGGCAGGAAAACATCACATGATGTGTACCACGGTATGGTCATTGAGGACACACCTACACTTGAGAGATTACTTGTAATTGATCAAGAAGGTCCAACAAGAATCAATGTCATTTCTGCGCCGAAATTGACAATTGTGGGCTACTCGTCTCACAAATACTCCGAACTTGTTATTGGATCCATGCCTGTTCAGGTACAACAACCGCCTTCTACCTCTCCTTCTAGAAATTAACATTATTTCTAATTTTGAAGATGTCTGTTCGTCTATCATTCAGAAAATGATTCCGACAAGCTTGACCCCGAAACTGCGCACAGTGAAGGTCTTGGCACTAGAATCTATCGGCCCCAACCTGGAGCAAGCTGTCAGTTTCCTGAGATGCTTTCCGTGCCTGGAGAAGCTATATATCGAGGTGATGTTCATTTCATGTTAAATGTTAACCATAAGGGAGTTCAAGTTTTCTTAGGGAACTTTTCATCCACTCCAACCTCTTGTGAAGAAGGCTACATTTTTCTAGAATGTAATCAAATGCCCATGTTAATCATGTCATATCGAAGATGGCATGTTAGTGCATTTTACAAATCCTGCAAACCAAATAGGCCTGTAGTAATATTCAAAACTGCATGTAGGCACTAAGACGTTTTCTTCTTTTGTAGATAAGATTAGGCCTAGTGGTGGATAATGTGATACAATATAACAATCACGTCGAATGCCTAGATCAGCATCTCTCAGAAATTACTTTGAACTCCTACCGATGGACCTTACCGGAGATTATATTCGCCAGGTTCTTTGTTCTCAGAGCAAGGGTGCTGAAGGAAATGAGGTTTACCCTACATTTATTTTGCAAAAATGATTTTTTGTTGATCAGCGTTGGTTCCTGCGGCAGAATGGAGTAGGCTCCAAAAATGCTGAATTTCATTTTGGAACTTCAGATGACAGAGTAATCAGAAGTCATCGTGTCAACCCCATACATGAATTCTCAGTGGCTAACCCCTTTGCAAAAATTGTGAGGTTTTGAAACTAGACTTAGAAGCGGTGATATTAGTTTGAACCTCTCTGATATCCATGTTCAGCGGATCAACGCGAGCGTTTGCAGCTGATGAGCTGAATTTCATTTCTAATATCAGTTTGAACCTTGTAATCTTCGAATTTTTGCCATATAACTCTGGAATTTGAACCTTGTAACATTTTGAGCTTTTGTGGTACAATCGTTGAAATGGCATCGTATGGGACTTGTATATTCCTAACACTATTTTGACCTTAATATGCAATGGTCTTTGTCGGTGTCAAAACCGGCGGATCTCGGGTAGGGGGTCCCGAACTGTGCGTCTAGGCCGGATGGTAAGAGGAGGCAAGGAACACGATGTTTTACCCAGGTTCGGGCCCTCTTGATGGAGGTAAAACCCTACGTCCTGCTTGATTAATATTGATGATATGGGTAGTACAAGAGTAGATCTACCAAGAGATCAAGGAGGCTAAACCCTAAAAGCTAGCCTATGGTATGATTGTTGTATGATGAAGTTGTCCTACGGACTAAAACCCTCCGGTTTATATAGACACCGGAGAGGGTTAGGGTTACACAAAGTCGGTTACAATGGTAGGAGATCTTGAATATCCGTATCGCCAAGCTTGCCTTCCACGCCAAGGAAAGTCCCATCCGGACACGGGACGAAGTCTTCAATCTTGTATCTTCATAGTCCTGGAGTTCGGCTGAAGGTATAGTCCGGCTACCCGGACACCCCCTAATCTAGGACTCCCTCAATAGCCCCCGAACTAGGCTTCAATGACGACGAGTCCGGCGCGCAGATTGTCTTCGGCATTGCAAGGCGGGTTCTTCTCCAAATTCCGTGTACCTGCTGAATAATGTCCGATTTTCATAATGTAGCGCACCTTGGCTTCCACGCCCAATAATGGCCGTCTTCCACGTGTTAAACGAATGCGAAAAGTCGGGGTGTTTTTACATTCACACCCCTAGCCGCATAAACGAGCCGCCTATTTAATGGGATGAGGATTCAGATCCAAACCACACCTTCTCCTCTCCGCGAGTAATCATCAGAGCGCCTCCAGCAAAGGTCCATTCCAACATGGCCAGCCATCGTAGCTCCTCCTCTCGCCCTTCCAGTCCTAAACCTGGAGACTGGGAGAGGTGCTCCATCCCGCACAGCGAGCTAGTATCGCTTCAGGCCAAAGGATTTTTCCCTCAGGCCTATATGGTCTCGGTCCGAGCCGGACTCGCCACCTATAATGGTGGAGAGCAAGCGGAGAGCACCCCCAATCCCTCCAAAGGAGAGCGGGTGTGCCTCGTCCCTTATCTAGTAAGAGGACTTGGATTTCCAATTCATCCATTTCTCCGTGGGCTTTTGGAGTTCTACGGCCTCCAGCTGCACAATCTCACGCCCGCCTCCATATTGCATATCGCGGGCTTCGTCGCCCTTTGCGAGCTATTCTTGGGTGTTGAGGCTCATTTCGCGCTGTGGAAGAGGTTATTCTACCTGGTGCCCCGCTCTCAAGAGGGGTCTATATATCAAGTGGGCGGAGCCAAAGTGTGGCGTATCGCCGGGACCGGATATCTATCCGGAACCCCAAAGAAGGCGTCCGAGGACTGGCCTTCGGAATGGTTTTATATAGATGATGTCCCGTTGCCGGATCCTATCCGGGCCGGTCTCCCCGAATTCAATAGTGCTCCCTTAAAGAAACGCCTAAGCTGGCGTCCGCGGAGCTCTCAGAGAGAAGGCGACAGGGACGTCCTTCGCCTGATGGGCCGGATAAGACTATTGGCTCATTCCGGACTAACCATGATTGGAGTCATGGCCGCATGCATTATGTGGGGGGTGCAGCCGCTTCAATATAGAGGCCCCCCCATGTGGGATTTTAACGGGGAGGATGACGCCACCCGTTATGGTCGTAAGGGGCCAGCCTCAGCTGCCGCTCTAGTAAAGATCTTATCCTCTTTGTACAAGGGAGAAGAGGAGGAATTCCTCCGCGTCAACCCGCAGGGCGGATTTACTATGTACAACCCTCCGAGTTGGGTAAGTGGACAATTGTGCTTGCCCATCCGTTTTATATTCCCATGATTAAATATGTAGTCTAACGACTTCAATGCAGGAACTGCACCAGGAAGTAAAGGATATAAAAAGCCGTCCCCCACAGCCCGAGGATCCAGAACGGTCCCTCGATCCGGACTCCGAAGAGGATCTGGACATATCGGTGGAGCTGATCGATGGGGTGTTTCATCAGCTAAGCAAGGACAACACCTTGGTGGCCATTACGGCTGATTACCCAGGGTTAATTCCGGCCTCCCAGGTAACAGAGAGCAGAGTCTCATCCCCTTGAGAAGGAATCCATTCTCACGCATTTCAGTTTTCCTGACAACGACCGTGTTTTGCAGGGGAGGTTTCCGAGGCGGGAGGCTGAACCTGCGGCGGCTAGCCAACGAGGGGCCGCAGGTCCCCGTGGGGTAAAAAGGAATGTAGTCCGGACTGAGACACCGGCACAAAGGTATAGCGCACCCTCTTTTTCCCTAGTGTTATTCCTTCAGGGCATATTAACGTTCGTGCTATCTTCAGGACGAAGAGACCTCGCCGCAATACATCCGGAGAGGTTGCCCATCGCGCCTCCACCAGCCAGGTTCCAACGCCTGGCCCGGAAGCGGAAACGAACACAAGGCGCGCACCGGACGCTCCTCCGACAGAGGATGCGGACCGGCTGTCTGTCACCAATTCCGAGGTGGAGAGTGCCATGAACCACAAGCGTTGCCGGACAGTTCTTCGCGACGCTTGTTTCTCCCAAGAGGCATTAGATGCCTTCAATTCGGGAGATGCGTACCTCCGTGCCGCTCAAAATGGTTTAGCCAGAGCCACGGAGCAATATGTAAAAGACATACGGGTAAGAAATTTTTTGGTAAATATATATATATACCAGTAGCCCCCGAGACTTGAAACAGTTAGAATAACTGATTTAAGGATCATTTGTTATGCAGGTTCTCACAGAGAAGAATACCGTACTGTCCCAGGAGCTGGAAGAGTGCAAAGCCCAACTGGAGGCCGCACTAGCCGCGGCAGGGGAGCCCAAAGAGACCCCCTCTGGTAAGATACACTTCGAAAGATTAGTATCTTGCGAAGTGCGGCGTGGGTGTAAATCTGGCAAATCATATTGCAGATGGCGCCGGACTGGATCCGTAGAGGCAACAACTCTTACGCCGGCTAAAGGCCGGTGAGAGTATGCTGTCAAGGGTGAGGCGGGAGAAGAATGATCTTCAGGATGCCAACACCAAGCTGGACGTTGAACTTAAAGATGTTCGTGGCCAGCTGTCGGACTCCACTAAGGAGAATCAGCGGCTTCGACGCGGCATATTTAGTAAGTGCTTAAGCGAATCTTTGAAAGAAAAGAGTTCGGCGAGGAAGTCGACTAACAGAGTAATGTTTGTAGGTATGCTAACGGGTCGTCCTGCAGAGGAGATGCCCGGTTCTACGGGTGACCTTCTTCCCGAGCTCTCGCAACTGCACGAGCGAGTTCGGCAGGCGATGCGAGGCATTGCCCAAGCCTTATGGCCTTCCCACTCCATGCCCGAGGGCCTTGGAGAGCTTTCGGAGAAGCTTAAGGGAGCTCGGTGGCGCTTCTAGTTGTGGAAGATATCGGCCTGCCGACAAGGCGCTAGGGAGGCCTGGGCCATGGTGAAGACGCGGTACACGAAGTCTGACCCAAACCACATGGCCGAGGTCGGACCTGTGGGGCCTGACGGGAAGGAGATCCCTGTAAGCTTAGTGTACAGCCAAGTAGAATTGGCCGCCAAGTATTCCCAGCAAGACTGTAAGTTAGACAGCCTGTTAGATGGTATTGAAGAGGAATATAATCAGTCAGAGTGACTATGTAATTTTTAATTGACATGTGTAATGCCTTCTAGCTGGATTGTAGATCGTTTGTCATTGCTGACCTTTTCGCTTCAACCTCAGGACCTAACGGTCCGGAGTGTGTCCGAATACCCTACCGGTTATGTAAGAACCGGGGTATGCATGGAGACCAGGCGTAGGGGTCATTAGTGCTTTATCAGACAAGTGCCCAACTAGTTATGTTATATTACATGGTTAGTAAGAAACATCTTCCAGAGAGAATAGTTCCGTTAGGGGTTCCTTTCTCTGGGAGGCATGCCCTAAAGTGCATGTCCGGACTGCAAACGCAGGAAAATCATCTGGGGCATATATATAAATAAGTAAAAAAGGTCATCTTTTAGTTCATCGACTGAATATTCCCTTAAGAACGCTAGCTTTCAGCTTCACCCAGTCTGAGGTACACATCCGGCTGATCCGGCAGTAACAATCGCAGAGGTGCTCCCTTTACCACCTAGTCGAACAATCGGGAACGTAGGGGTAAGCACAGGAGCCAGGCAACCCAGCTTGGCCAAAACTTAAGTCATATCGATGCATATAATGGTGAAGAAAAGGTACATGCGGAAGTTTGACACATGTGGTGGGCATGAAGCCCGTATAAGTAAGCTTCTGTTAAAGAAGCCCCCAGGTTTAAGGAGCGCGAGTAGCACGTCACTTGAGGAGCCTTTAAGGGCTATAAAAGAAAAGGGGGGAAGGAGAGAAATGTAAGACAGAAAATGTAAAAAATGGACAGAGGAAGGAGACAAACACAGAGTCCGGCGCTAGGCATAGAATCTTCGGAGACGGGCTGCGTTCCATGGGTTTGGCTAGAGTTGGTTATCCGACGCATCTCGCAGGCGGTATGCTCCACCAGTCAGGACTTGGTCGATTATGAAGGGACCTTCCCACTTGGGCTTCAGCTTGTCCTTTTTCTTGTCCGGCAGGCGTAGAACTAATTCGCCAACGTTGTAGTTTTTGGCCCGCACTTCTCTGCTTTGATATCTTCGAGCCTGCTGTTGATAGAATGCGGAACAGGCTTTTGCCGCGTCGCGCTCCTCCTCTAAGGCGTCCAAACTGTCTTGCCGATCGAGCTCGGCTTCCCTTTCTTCATACATGCGCACTCGAGGTGAGTCATGAATTATGTCGCAGGGCAAGACTGCCTCTGCGCCGTACACCATAAAAAATGGTGTGTATCCGATGGTGCGATTCGGCGTGGTCCGCAGCCCCCAGAGTACAGAGTCGAGCTCCTCTACCCAGTGCGTGTTAGATTCCTTGAGGGACCGCACTAATCTGGGTTTGATGCCGCTCATGATGAGACCATTTGCACGTTCGACCTGACCGTTAGTTTGTGGGTGATAGACTGAAGCATAATCGAGCTTGATGCCCATGTTTTTGCACCAGAGTTTTACCTCATCGGCCGTAAAGTTCGTGTCGTTATTGGTGATGATGCTGTGGGGGACGCCATAACGGTGTACGACCCCGGATATAAAGTCTATCACAAGTCCGGATTCGGCCGTCTTAATAGGCTTGGCTTCTATCCATTTGGTGAACTTATCCACCATGACCAGTAAGTATTTTTTCTTGTGGGTTCCGCCTTTAAGGGGTCCCACCATGTCAAGCCCCCAGACCGCGAAAGGCCAAGTGATGGGGATAGTTTGGAGGGTGGTGGGTGGCATATGGCTTTGGTTTGCAAAAAGCTGGCAACCGGCACATCGTTGGACCAAGTCCTGAGCGTCTGCCCGGGCCGTCGGCCAATAAAAGCCTGTACGGAAAGCCTTGCTTACAAGGGACCGGGCTGTGGCGTGATGGCCACCGAGTCCGGCATGAATTTCAGCCAGCAGGTTCCGCCCTTCCTCTTCGGAGATGCACCTTTGAAGGACTCCGGTAGTGCTTTTCTTATAAAGTTCTCCCTCATGGACTTTATAGGCTTTAGATCGCCGCACTATACAGCGTGCCTTGTTTTGGTCCTCTGGGAGTTCCTGCCTAGTAAGGTAGGCTAGGAATGGCT
The DNA here is from genome assembly GCF_056163025.1 of Triticum urartu. Lineage (NCBI taxonomy): Eukaryota > Viridiplantae > Streptophyta > Magnoliopsida > Poales > Poaceae > Triticum > Triticum urartu. The sequence goes on from NC_141877.1 coordinate 301,501,088, forward strand.
CTGTCCACGGGGCGATAACAGCCATTAGTACATGGGCTGAGGTTGTGATTTCATTGGCAGAGCCTCCGATTATGTCAGATTGTTCAGCGTCGGACAGTGCGGTTGGGTCCGGGCTAATATTGCCATGTTCCCCATCCCATACTACGGATGGCTTGAACAGCCTTTCCAGGAAGATGTTGGGGGGGATCGCATCGCGTTTTGCACCGATGCGTGCCAGGACGTCTGCCGCCTGATTGTTTTCTCGGGCTATATGGTGAAATTCAAGCCCCTCAAACCGAGCTGACATTTTGAGGACGGTGTTGCGGTAAGCTGCCATTTTTGGATCCTTGGCATCAAAGTCTCCATTTATTTGGGATATCGCGAGGTTCAAATCCCCGCGCACCTCTAGGCGTTGAATGCCCATGGATACTGCCATCCGGAGACCATGTAAAAGGGCCTCGTATTCGGCTGCATTGTTGGAGTCCATGTACATAATCTGGAGTACATATTGAACTGTGTCTCCTGTGGGGGACGTCAAAACAACGCCGGCCCCAAGTCCGGCCAACATTTTGGAACCGTCGAAGTGCATGATCTAGTTTGAATATGTGCCGTACTCTTTAGGGAGTTCGGCCTCCGTCCATTCTGCGATGAAGTCGGCCAAAACTTGCGACTTGATAGCTCGCCGTGGCCTATAAGTTATGTCGAACGGGAGGATCTCGATGGCCCATTTTGCAATCCGGCCCGTTGCGTCACGGTTGTTTATAATATCGTTGAGTGGTACTTCCGATGCTACTGTGATTGAACACTCTTGAAAGTAGTGTCGTAGCTTCCGGGATGCCATGAATACCGCATATGCAATCTTTTGATAATGTGGGTACTGTGATTTGCATGGGGTGAGGACAGTGGACACATAGTAAACCGGCTTTTGAAGGGGGAATTTGTGTCCGTCCGTTTCCCGTTCGACGACGAGTACTGCGCTGACAACTTGATGGGTTGCTGCAATGTACAATAGCATTGGTTCGCCGATGTTTGGCACGGCCAGGACGGGGTTTGTTGCCACTATGGCTTTTATTTCCTTGAGTCCGGCCGTGGCGGCATCCGTCCACTCGAAGTGTTCGGTGCGCCGAAGGAGGTGATAGAGGGGTAGCGCCTTTTCTCCCAACCAGGAGATAAAGCGGCTTAGAGCCGCCACGCTTCCGATTAATTTTTGTATCTGTTTGAGGTCCTTTGGGATATCCAATTGTGACAAAGCTCGGATCTTGGCTGGATTTGCTTCGATTCCTCTACCGGATACAATGAAGCCCAAGAGCTTTCCGGCTGGAACGCCAAAAACGCATTTTTCCGGATTTAGCTTGATGTCATATGCTCGGAGGTTGTCAAATGTAAGCCTCAAGTCGTCTACTAGAGATTCGACATGTTTTGTTTTTACGACCACATCATCCACGTATGCCTCTACTGTTTTGCCGATCTGGTTTGCCAGACATGTCTGAATCATGCGCTGATATGTTGCGCCGTCGTTTTTGAGCCCGAAAGGCATTGTGTTGAAGCAGAATGGGCCGTATGGGGTGATGAATGCCGTTGCGGCTTGGTCTGACTCAGCCATCTTGATTTTATGGTAACCGGATTATGCGTCGAGGAAGCACAACGAATCGTGTCCTGCAGTGGCGTCGATAATTTGATCGATGTGGGGGAGGGGGAAGGGATCCTTTGGGCAAGCCTTGTTAAGGTCTTTGAAGTCAACGCACAGGCGCCAGGATTTGTCCTTCTTTGGTACCATCACCAAGTTTGCTAGCCAGTCCGGATGTTTTATATCTCTGATGAATCCGGCCTCCAATAGTTTGGCTAGCTCCTCTCCCATTGCCTGTCTCTTGGGCTCAGAGAAACGCCGAAGGGCTTGTTTGACAGGTTTGAATCCTTTTAGGATATTTAAGCTGTGATCGGCCAGCCTGCGTGGGATTCCTGGCATGTCTGAAGGGTGCCAAGCAAAAATGTCCCAGTTCTCCCGTAGGAATTCTCGCAGTGCGGCGTCTACATCGGGGTTTAATCGTGCCCCGATGGAAGCTGTTTTATTGGGGTCCGTTGGATGGACCTGGAATTTGACTATTTCATCCGCTGGTTTAAAGGAGGTGGACTTGGATCTTTTATCGAGTATCACATCGTCCCTGTTTATCATGGAGCGCAGCGTAGTCAGTTCCTCAGCCGCTAGGGCTTCGGACAGTGCCTCAAGGGCCAATGCGGCTGTCTTGTTTTCGGCGCGGAGTGCTATGTCCGGATCACTAGCGAGAGTGATGATTCCGTTCGGCCCGGGCATCTTGAGCTTCATGTACCCGTAATGGGGTATTGCTTGGAAGATTGTAAACGCTTCCTGCCCAGTAGAGCGTGCTATCCGCTACTGAACGGGGCCACTTGGAATGTGACCTCTTCGGACCTATAATTATCTGGCGTGCCGAACACCACATCTAGCGTGATTTTTCCTGCATAGCGCGCTTCCCGACTGGGGATTATTCCTCTAAAGGTTGTGCTGCTTCGCTCGATGCGGTTCCAGTCTATTTCCATTTTTTGAAGGGTTTCCTCGTAAATGAGGTTCAATCCGCTGCCTCCGTCCATGAGTACCTTGGTGAGGCGAAAGCCGTCCACTATAGGACTGAGTACCAATGCGGCTGGTGCTCGAGCTGTTCGGATTTTAGGTTCATCACTGGCATTAAAAGTAATAGCCGTGTCACTCCATGGGTTTATTGTTGCTACTTGATAGACTTCGGCGAGGTTGCGGAGTGTTCTTTTTCGCATATTATTTGATGCGAAAGTCTCTAAGACTGTTAAGACTGTACTGGAGTCCCGGAGGTGGTTTTCTGCGGCCTCCGGAATTAGGAGATCTTCGCCCTTTTTGGCCACCTGCCAGAGTATCCAACATGCTCTAAGGCTATGAGTTGGTGTGGCGTCCTCTGTACTATAAATTTTACAGGGTCCATTAAGCCATCCCTCCAGTACGGTTCCATGCCCTGTAGAGGGTTTTGGTTTTTTGGTTTTTAACCCGGGTGTCTGATGATGATGCACCCTTTTATTTCGGACGAGGTTTCTATTCAGGGCCGGATTGTCCCAAAATTTAGTTTCGGTTTTCCGGGCGCTTTCCATCGCACAGTACTTTTGTACTATGGACGCCAAGTCAGAGAAGCGTGTAATATCATGATGACCTGTGGCATTGAGGATTCCCTTGTCCGTGCAATTATTGCAAAAGATTGAGATTGCGTCTTCCTCGCGGCAGTCCTTTATCCTGTTCATAACCAGGAGGAACCTTGCCCAGTAATGATGTACTGTTTCTTCGGGCTTTTGCCTAATTTGGGATAGATCGCTTATGTTCGGGTGGGTGGGTGGAATTAAATCCGGAACTTCACCCAATCTAAGACTCAGAGGCCAAGGAGTTTCCGAACTCTGAAGTTTGGATTCTTGGATGTTGTCCACTGAATCTAGCCCGTTGCCTGATTCTAAGTTCAGGTCTTGAGTTACATCCTCCCCTTCGTGGGTATCCGGCTTGGAGGGATCGGGAATCCGGACGTAGCTAGTCCTTAAGATAGATGAAGAGTCGCCGCACTGTGCCTCTACCACGGCAACGTGATGGGTGACTTGGGGAGAATTAATTTCTCTTAGATCGGGTTTAAACCCAACCTGGTCATGATCCGTAGTGACCCCCAAGGCGGCGATGCGATCCAAGAGCTCGTTTACGGAAGAGAGCTCCATTGGATCTAACTGCTCGACGAGTTCCAAGCTGACGTGAAGATTGCTTTTGATGACCCGAGAGGTCACCGTCGGCGCAATGGCCGAACAGGCGGTCATGAGAAAACCGCCTAGCCGGAGAGTTTGGCCGACAGCCAAGGCTCCCTTAGTAACGGCGCTGTCTTTAAAGACAGGAAGAGGCATCCTTCCTGATTGCGACGGCACAGAGGAACTCTCAATGAAAGCACCAATGTCGGTGTCAAAACCGGCGGATCTCGGGTAGGGGGTCCCGAACTGTGCGTCTAGGCCGGATGGTAAGAGGAGGCAAGGAACACGATGTTTTACCCAAGTTCGGGCCCTCTTGATGGAGGTAAAACCCTACGTCCTGCTTGATTAATATTGATGATATGGGTAGTACAAGAGTAGATCTACCAAGAGATCAAGGAGGCTAAACCCTAAAAGCTAGCCTATGGTATGATTGTTGTATGATGAAGTTGTCCTACGGACTAAAACCCTCCGGTTTATATAGACACCGGAGAGGGTTAGGGTTACACAAAGTCGGTTACAATGGTAGGAGATCTTGAATATCCGTATCGCCAAGCTTGCCTTCCACGCCAAGGAAAGTCCCATCCGGACACGGGACGAAGTCTTCAATCTTGTATCTTCATAGTCCTGGAGTTCGGCTGAAGGTATAGTCCGGCTACCCGGACACCCCCTAATCCAGGACTCCCTCAGTCTTAGATTTTATTAACCATTCTCAAATTAGTTTACCTTGTCAATCTCACAGCACACGATCTATATAGCTAACTCGACTGCGATCTTCGACATTATTGCACACAGTTGGTTTTTATTCTGCCGTGTGCACTGTAGAGCGCAAAATTACTTATCGCACTCGAGTGTCCATCATCACCCTTCTGTGTAACTTTGACCTCATCACCCACGAGTAAACTTATGATCGAAGTCATTCCACACACTTCATTTTTACAAAGCTTTTTGCCAATAAACGCCCACGATTTGTCCCTCTTCTAGCCGACGCGTGGCCAAACAAGCCGGGCGGGAAGCTTGCGTGGTAAACAACGCGGTAGCGCGGGAACAGGCTCACCGACGATACATTTGGCGCCTCTTCGAGCCCACACGTGCGGGGCGGTGTTGTCAAGCATGCACTAGAATCCTCCGCTATGAATGTCGTGACAAGACGTGACGATTACAGGCCGGCCGGCCCCCATTTATTACGACGGCCATTTAACCCTTGTGTCTCTTCAACCTTTCGATCGCGCCCCACCATTGCAAGAAGCACACCCACCACAAGAAATTCTTAGAGGGTATCTTGAGCGGCTCCAATGGCGCTCCGAGCGGCTGCCGACGACGAGCAGCAGTTCATCACCATGCGTGCCGTGGTGGACACCCACAAAAGGTTCATGGACCTCTCGGTGGTGTACACCAACGACCCGGTCTGGGTGGAGCACTCCATCCACATCATGTAGTTGTTTCTTGCCACGGAGAAGTACAAGGTGGTCGGGTTGGACCTCGAGTACACCCGCGCTCGTGCCGGGTCTCGTCCCAAGGTCGCCATCGCCCAGATATGCGTGCGCCACCACGTCCTCGTCTACCACTACTGCCTAGCCACAAGGCCTTGCGAGCGTTTCACCAGGTTTGTCAACAGCCCTCACTACATGTTCGCTACTGTGGACATCACCAATGATGTAAAGGCGCTTGAGAATTCGGGCATCGCCTGCCAGAATCTTGTCGACATCCAGGGCCAATACAAGATCTGGGGCAGCAAGGAGCATGAGAAGGACTCACGGGTTCACGTCACCGAGGCCATCATCGACCCCTACTACAGGACATGAAGGATTCGTGCAACAAGGACAAGCGTACCTGGCACTCGGCCTAGATGGAGAAACTCGACAAAGCTCACGCCGTGTACGCGGCCAAGGAGGCGTACATGAGCTACAACATGTATAGGCGGATCGTTGACATGAGGAAGTGCCTCCTTCCCCAAAACAGCTAGGGATCCAGCCGGAAGTAGAGCAATGGCAAGCGTCGTCGCAACAATAAGTAGATCATTAGATCCTCGTTTCTCCTACTTTAGTATGCATGTAATTGCTTGCTTTGGTGTGTGAAAATGTTATGTGTGTAGTCACTTGTGTAATTGTATGCTTAATTTGGTTATGCAATGTTGTCTTTTTAAGTATATATGTTGATGCTCTATAGACAGAGCGTAGATGTTGTGCGGACAAAGAAAATCACATCGCACACGGACTAAACAATGTAACCCATCGGTGATGTTTTCATCAACCACTCACAATTGTATACCAGCAATCGTTTGCTCACAACACACACGGCTTGTTAGCAGTAATCGTCTGTGTTGTTATCAGTCTTTACACACGTTTCCGATTACACACATGTTTGCCTCGTATCACACACATCTTCTTCATTTGAACCATTTCTGCTCTCATGTCTCAATGCAGACAGTTCATCCGAGTGAACGCATGTCATATATCGCACTCACCTTTGATCTGGCTGACCGTTTCTTTTGTGTTGCCTAATCACAAACAATTCATCTGAGTGAACAGTATGCTGTACATCGCACACACCTTCATCTGGCTGCCCGTTTCTTTTGTTCCTCCTCATCACAAACAGTTAATTGAGGTGAACCGTATGCCCTGCATCACACACGCAACTAAAATCTGAACCGTGTTTGATGCATCCTCCATCGCAAATGTTTTGCACCTTTTTGAAAGTTTTTTACACCACCGTTTGCGATTATGGCATCGCACACAGTTTCTTCGAAGGGTCTCTGATCGTAGTGTCGCGTTAGCAGCAACCTGCAGTAGTGTACGGACATAGAAGCATCATGTAAATTATTATAAGAGCAACAAACTTTAACATAAAACTTTTATCATAGAACTTTTATCATGGACTTCTCATCAATAAGTAACAATTCATCAAAACATCGAAGTATAAAGCATAAACTCTATTGGAAACCAACAAACTATGTTTTCGGTCAACTTTGCAACTACAATTCATCATCTTTTCAGGAAGGGTCATGTATCGGAGCCTTTAGGCAAGTCCACATACTCAACCATCATATAGTCTTCTATGATTGCTAACACTCACCGCATACACATGAGCAAAACGTTTCAACCAGACACATAGAAAGATAGGGGCTTATAGTTTCGCCTCCCAACGTATTGACCTCAAGGGTGATGTCAACAATAATAACTCATGCTACCCATATCCAACTGGATATATGTGCCTAGATCTTTCCTCACCACATGATGCTTTCCAAAAGAGAAAAATAAAAACGGATAGAGAGAAAAACTTTGACCCTTGCATGAAAGTAAATACATAAAAGTAAAATATAGGCCCTTCGCAGAGGGAAGCAGAGGTTGCCATGCGCTTTTTGTTGTATGCTCAATCTCTTAGTGCAAAAGAACGTCATGTTATATTGCCCCTTGTGATAGCAACCTTTATTATGCAGTTTGTCACTTTTATTCTTTGCCATCATAAGTTCGTACAACGCTCAATTCTCTTACACTAAATGATCTAACACTTTTAGAAGCAATATTATTTCCTTATTGCACCGATGATAGATCTTACACAATCCTTAGGTAGGTATGGTGGAATCTTGAAAATAAGATTTGGGTTTAAGGGTTTTTGGATGCACAAGTAGTATCTCTACTTGGTGTAGAATTTTTGGCTAGCAAAGATGGGGGGCAAGTACCACATGTTCAAGGATCTATGGCAATATAACTTCTATGTGAATATGAAGAAACATAAATCATTATGTTGTCTTCCTCGTCCAACGTCAACAATTTTGGCATATAATATTTTGATGGGGGCTCACAATCACAAAAGATTTCCAAGATAGTGTATTTTCATGTGAATCTTCTCTTCCCTTATTAATTCTTTCATGAATTGCATCATTGACCAATGCTATGTTTGTCAATCTCCAATAAAATTTTCTACTTATATTTTTCCTTATGTGTTGTCATTACTTACCATAAGATTAGCATATGATCGTTTTCATTTATTTCCTTTCTTATTTTATTGAACATGAAAGTAAAGAAAGCAAAGCTCAAACTAAACTTAATTATATATCTCGCAAACGATTACAAAGATAGATCACTAAGCAAACTCTCGAAAAGAAAGGATCAAACTAAACTTTTATTCATCTAAAGCAAAAGATAACTATGGATCAAACTAAGATAAGTAAAGGAAAAAGATAGTGGAGGTGATACGATACCGGGGCACCTCCCCCAAGCTTGGCGCAAGATAAGGGGAGTGCCCATACCCGATACTCAATTTTCTTTTGGTGATGAAGAAGGAGGTGGTGGTGATGAAGTAGAGGGTTTGTCTTTTTTTCCTCCCACTTACGACGGAGGATAGAGTTATCTATCCTCAACTCATCATTCTCCATTTCAAGCTTTATTATCCTCCTACATAACACCTCCATGCTTTTGTTCTTGAAACGAGGTGGGACTGGTTCATCTTCATCTTCCTCATCGGTGTACCACATATAGGGATGGGTGTCCTTGAAGATATTCTTATCCAGAGTAACTGGACAAACCTGCTCGGAATATTGAGACGACATATTTTCAGATATGGCAGAAAACGACGAGGAAAAGAAAACAGAAGATTTCTCCATGATAGGTTCGGGGGGTATATAAAGATTTTTTTTTCTTGGGAAACAAGCAAACAGAAGAAAAACGAAGTCCGGAAGGTACCCGAGGTGGGCACAACCCACCTGGGCATGCCTGGTAAGCCAGACGCGCCGTGGTGTCTTGTTCCCACTAGGGTCACCTTCCTGGTAGTTTCTTATTTTCCTAATTTTTTAAATATTCCAAAACTGACAAAAAATATTTTTGCGGATTTTTCGGAGTCCGTTTACTTACCATATCACGTACCTCCTCTTTTTCACGATTCTGGAGTGTTCCAGAAGGTTTCTTTTATGTGTTCTTCCGGTGTCATAGTTTGGATAATATTGCTTTCAACATTAATGGGCGTACCTGAGATATAATGTTTTATTCGTTGCCCATTAACAACCTTCGGATTAGTACCTTTGGCAATATTTATTTTGATAGCTCCAGATCGATAAACCTCCTCGATAACATAGGGTCCTTCCCATTTGGAGGGGAGTTTTCCTGCAAAGAATCTGAAATGAGAGTTGTACAAATAACATATTCTCGAACTTTGAACTCACGCTTTTGGATTCTTTTATCATGCCATCTTTTAACTTTTTCTTTAAATAACTTGGCATTTTCATAAGCTTGGGTTATCCATTCATCTAATGAGCTAATATCAAATAACCTCTTCTCACCGGCATGTTTGAAATCATAGTTGAGTTCGTTAATTTCCCAATAAGCTTTAATTTCTTACTCAAGAGGTAAATGACATGCTTTTCCATAAACCATTTTATAAGGAGACATACCCATAGGATTTTTATATGTTGTTCTATAAGTCCAAAGTGCATCATATAATTTCTTAGACCAATTCTTCCGGGACCTATTGACAGTCTTTTGTAAAATTAATTTTATTTCTCTATTTCTAAGTTCAACTTGACCACTAGACTGAGGATGATAGGGTGATCCAATTCTATGGTTAACATCATACTTAGCAAGCATTTTACGGAAAGCACCATGAATAAAGTGTGAACCACCATCGGTCATTAAATTTCTAGGGACTCCAAACCTTGGGAAAATAATTTCCTTAATCATTTTAATAGAGGTGTTGTGATCAGCACTACTAGTTGGAATAGCTTCTACCCACTTTGTAACATAATCAACATGAACCAAAATATGAGAATACCCATTAGAGGAAGGAAAAGGTCCCACGTAATCAAATCCCCAAACATCAATTGGTTCAACAGCAAGTGAATAATTCATAGGCATTTCTTGACGCTTACCGATATTACCTATTCTTTGACATTCATCACAAGATAAGACAAACTTACGAGCATCCTTGAAGAGAGTAGGCCAATAAAACCTAGATTGCAATACCTTGTGAGCAGTTCTGTCTCCCGCATGATGTCCTCCATAAGCTTCAGAGTGACATTTTCGTAGGATTTGTTCCTGTTCATGCTCAGGTACACAACGTCTAATAATACCATCTACTCCTTGTTTATAAAGTTGTGGGTCATCCCAAAAGTAATTTCTTAAATCATAGAAGAATTTTTTCTTTTTTTGGTATGTAAAGCTAGGGGGTATGTATTTAGCAACAATATAATTAGCATAGTCACCATACCAAGGTGTACTATTAGAAACATTTATTGCAGCTAATTGCTCATCAGGAAAACTATCATTAATAGGTTGTGGGTCATCAAGAATATTTTCAAGCCTAGACAAGTTATCAGCCACGGGGTTCTTCACTCCTTCCCTATCAGTGATATGCAAATCAAATTCTTGCAACAGGAGAACCCACCTAATGAGTCTAGGTTTAGCATCTTTCTTTTCCATAAGATATTTTGTAGTAGCATGGTCGGTGTGAAGAATAACTTTAGAATCAACAATGTAAGATCTGAATTTAGCACAAGCAAACACCACTGCTAGAAATTCTTTTTCAGTAGTAGCATAATTTCTTTGTGCATTGTCTAGGGTTTTACTAGCATAATGAATAACATTTAATTTCTTATCAACTCTTTGTCCTAGAACAGCACCAACAACATAATCACTAGCATCACACACAATTTCAAAAGGCAAGTTCCAATCAGGAGGTTGAACAATAGGTGAAGAAATTAAGGCTTTCTTGAGTGTTTCAAAGGCTACTAAACAATCATCATAAAAAACAAATGGAATATCCTTTTGCAAAAGATTTGTAAGAGGCCTAAAAATTTTAGAGAAGTCATTAATAAACCTCCTATAGAAACCAGCATGACCGAGGAAACTACAAGTACCTTTGATATCTTTAGGACATGGCATTTTCTCAATTGCATCAACCTTAGCTTTGTCTACCTCAATACCTCTTTCAGAAATTTTATGGCCCAAAATAATACCTTTATTAACTATGAAGTGGCACTTCTCCAAATTCAAGACAAGATTTGTTTGCTCGCATCTCTACAAAACTCGATCAAGATTGCTTAAACAATCATCAAAAGACTTTCCATAAACAGAAAAGTCATCCATGAAAACCTCAATAATATTTTCAGAAAAGTTAGAGAATATAGCACTCATACATCTTTGAAAGGTAGCAGGTGCATTGCATAAACCAAAAGGCATACGTCTATAAGCATAAGTTCCAAAAGGACAAGTAAAAGTGGTCTTTTCTTGATCAGGTTGAGAAATAGGATTTGTGAAAAACTAGAATATCCATCAAGGAAGAAAAAATGTGTGTGCTTAGATAATCTTTCTAGCATTTGATCAACCAAAGGCAGAGGGTAATGATCTTTTCTAGTTGCTTTGTTTAATTTTCTAAAATCAATTACCATTCTATAGCCCGTAACAATTCTTTGTGGAATTAGTTCATTTTATCATTAGGAGCAACATTAATACCTCCTTTCTTAGGGACACAATGAACAGAACTTACCCATCTACTATCAGCTATAGGATAAAATATACCTGCTTCCAGAAGTTTTAATATTTCCATTCTTACCACTTCTTTCATCTTCGGATTTAACCGACGTTGGTGATCAACAATGGGTTTAGCATCAGGTTCCATATTAATCTTGTGCTGACATAGAGTGGGACTGATGCCCTTAAGATCATCAAGAGTATATCCAATAGTAGCTTGGTGCTTCCTTAGAACTTTCAATAATCTTTCTTCTTCATGTTCTTAAAGGTTAGCACTAATAATAACAGGATAAATCTTTTTCTCATCGAGATAAGCATATTTCAAAGTGTCGGTCATTTGTTTTAATTCAAACATAGGATCACCTTTAGGTGGAGGAGGACCTCCTAGAGTTTCAATAGGAAAATTGTGTTTAAGCAAAGGACGTTGTTCAAACAAATCTTATCTATTTCATTTCTTTCATGCATATGCATATCATTTTCGTGGTCTAGCAAATATTGCTCTAAAGGATCAGTAGGAGGTACAACAATAGAATCAAGACCAATAATTTCATCCTTACTAGGCAATTATTTTTTATGAGGTTTTCTACTAACTTGGAAAAATTAAACTAATGAGACTCATCACCAAAGCTAACGCTGAGTTTGTTTCTCACAATCTATTTTAGCATTAACGATGCTCAAGAAAGGTCTACCAAACATAATGGGACAAACGTCATCTTGTGGGGAACCAAGAACAAGAAAATCAGTAGGGAATTTTATTTTCCCATACAAGACTTCAACATCTCTAACAATCCCAAGTGGTGTGATGGTGTCTCTATTAGCAAGTTTAATAGTAACATCTATGTCTTCTAATTCAACGGGTGCTATATCCTTCATAATTTCTTGATATAAGGTAAAAGGAAACTCATGCTAGCACCTATGTCACATAAACCATGATAACAGTGATCTCCTATCTTAACTAAGACAACATGCATGCCAACAACAGGTCTATGTTTATCTTTTCATCGGGTTTGGCAATTCTAGCAGCTTCATCATAGAAGTAAATAACATGCCCATCTATATTTTTAACCAGGAGATCCTTAACCATAGCAACACTGGTTCTACCTTGATTTGTTCAGCTGGTTTAGGTGTTCTAATATAACTTTTATTGACCATAGTTGAAACCTTAGCATGTTCCTTCATCCTAACAGGGAAAGGTAGTTTTTCAATATAAACAGTAGGAACAACCGGATCAACATTATAGATAATAGTTTCATATTTACCTACTATTGGTTCTTTAGTTTCTTCTTTAATAGGTGGGTGATATTTGAACCACTTCTCTTTAGGGAGATCAACATGAGTAGCAAAAGATTCACAAAAGGAGGCTACTATCTCAGAGTCAAGTCCATACTTAGTGCTAAACTTTTGAAAAGCATCGGTATTCATAAAAGGTTTAACACAATCAAACTTAAGCTTAATACCTGACTATTTACCTTCTCGAGTTCCCAATCTTCAGAGTTGCGTTTAATTCTTTCTAGAAGATCCCACCAGAATTCAATAGTCTTCTTCATAAAGGAACCAGTACAAGAATACCAAGCATGGATCGATCATCATGAGAAAGCCGAGCATAAAAATTATGAATGATAATTTGTCTTGAGAGCTCATGATTGGGGCATGAATATAACATTGACTTATGCCTCCCCCAAGCTAGAGCGATACTTTCTCCTTCATGAGGCCAAAAATTATATATATAATTCCGATCACGACGAACTAGATGCATATGATAAGATTTTTGGTGAAACTCCAATTTCAGTCGATTCCAATTCCAAGATCCAATATCATCGCATAGCCTATACCATGCCAATGCTTTTCCCTTAAAAGATAAAGGGAAAACCTTCTTCTTAGCTTCATATCCGGGTAAACCCGCAAGCTTAAACAATCCACAAATTTCTTCCACATATATCAAGTGCATATCAGGATGTACGGTTCCATCTCCTGCATAAGGATTAACTAGCAGTTGTTCTATCATACCCTAAGGAATTTCATATTCAATATTTTCAGTAGGTGCAGTGGGTTGAGGGGTGACTAATTGTGGTTCCGGTCGAGGTGAAGATACCCCGAACAAACCCCTCAAAGGATTGTTTTCCATAGTAACAAGTGACAATAAATTTCAGCACGTAGTAATAATTTTTCCTTGCCAATTTCCACTTACCAAGAGTGCTTCACTCCCCGGCAACGGCGCCAGAAAAGAGACTTGATGACCCACAAGTATAGGGGATCAATCGTAGTCCTTTCGATAAGTAAGAGTGTCGAACCCAATGAGGAGCAGAAGGAAATGACAAGTGGTTTTCAGCAAGGTATTCTCTGCAAGCATTGAAATTATAAGTAACGAGTAGTTTGATAGCAAGATAATTTGTAACGAGCAAGTAACAATAGTAGTAACAAAAGTGCAGCAAGGTAGCCCAATCCTTTTTGAGACAAAGGACATGCCAAAACAGTCTCTTATGATAAGCAAAGTGTTCTTGAGGGTACACGGGAATTTCATCTAGTCACTTTCATCATGTTGGTTTGATTTGTGTTCGCTACTTTGATAATTTGATATGTGGGTGGATCGGTGCTTAGGTGTTGTTCTTACTTAAACAAACCTCCTACTTATGATTAACCCCCTTGCAAGCATCCGCAACTATGAGAAAAGTATTAAGAATAATTCTAACCATAGCATTAAACTTTTGGATCCAATCGGTCCCTTACGGAATAGTGCATAAACAAGTGTTTAAGCTTCTTTCACTCTCGCAACCTATCATCTAATAACTACTCCACAATGTATTCCCTTAGGCCCGAATATGGTGAAGTGTCATGTAGTCGACGTTCACATGACACCACTAAGGGAATCACAACATACATACCATCAAAATATCGAACACATATAAAATTCACATGATTACTTGCAACAAGATTTCTCCCGTGACCTGATACGTCTCCAATGTATCTATAATTTTTTATTGTTCCATGCTATTATATTATCCATCTTGGATGTTTCATATGCATTTATATGCTATTTTCTATGATTTTGGGGACTAACCTATTAACCTAGAGCCCAGTGCCAGTTTATGCTTTTTCCTTGTTTTTGAGTTTCGCAGAAAAGGAATATCAAAGGGAGTCCAATTGAGCTAAAAATTTACGGTGATTTTTTATGGACCAGAAGAAGCCCCCGAAGTAAAAGAGTTGGGCCAGATGAGCCACGAGGCCTCATAAGGGTGGAGGGCGCGCCCACCCCCCAGGGCGCGCCCTCTGTCCTTGTGGGCACCTCGTGGACCCCCCTGATTTTTTCTCGACACCAAAAATTCCTATAAATATAGAAACCCCCAGAAATAAACCTAGATCGGGAGTTCCACCGCTGCAAGCCTCTATAGGCACCAAAAACCAATTGGGACCCTGTTCTGGCACCCTGCCGGAGGGGGAAATCATCACCAGTGGCCATCTTCATCATCCCAGCGCTCTCCATGATGAGGAGGGAGTAGTTCACCCTCGGGGCTGAGGGTATGTACCAGTAGCTATGTGTTTGATCTCTCTCTCTCTCTCTGTCGTGTTCTTGATTTGGCACGTTCTTGATGTACCGCGAGCTTTGCTATTATAGTTGGATCTTATGATGCTTCTCCCCCTCTACTTTCTTGTAATGGATTGAGTTTTACCTTTGAAGTTATCTTATCGGATTGAGTCTTTAAGGATTTGAGAACACTTGATGTATTTCTTGCATGTGCTTATCTGTGGTGACAATGGGATATTCACGTGATCTACTTGATGTATGTTTTGGTGATCAACTTGCAAGTTCTATGACCTTGTGAACTTATGCATAGGGGTTGGCACACGTTTTCGTCTTGACTCTCCGGTAGAAACTTTGGGGCACTCTTTGAAGTTCTTTGTGTTGGTTCGAATAGATGAATCTGAGATTGTGTGATGCTTATCGTATAATCAAACCCGCGGATACTAGTGGTGACACTGGAGTATCTAGGTGAAATTAGGGTTTTGGTTGATGCGTGTCTTAAGGTGTTATTTTAGTACGAACTCTAGGGTTGTTGGTGACACTTATAGGAACAACCCAATAGATCAATCAAAAAGAATAACTTTGAGGTGGTTTCATACCCTACAATAATCTCTTCGTTTTTTCTCCCTACTAGTGACTTTGGAGTGACTCTTTGTTGCATGTTGAGGGATTTTTATATGATCTAATTATGTTATCATTGTTGAGAGAAGTTGCTATAGTGAAAGTATGAACCCTAGGCCTTGTTTCCAAGCATTGCAATACCGTTTTCGCTCACTTTTGTTATGAGTTACCGTGCTGTTTTTATATTTTCAGATTACAAAAACCTATATCTACCATCCATATTGCACTTGTATCACCATCTCTTCGCCGAACTAGTGCACCTATACAATTTACCATTGTATTGGGTGTGTTGGGGACACAAGAGACGCTTTGTTATTTGGTTGCAGTGTTGTTTGAGAGATACCATCTTCATCCTATGCCTCCCACGGATTGATAAACCTTAGGTCATCCACTTCAGGGAAAATTGCTACTGTCCTACAAAACTCTGCGCTTGGAGGCCCAACACGAGTCTACAAGAAGAAGGTTGCGTAGTAGACATTAAGCTCTTTTCTGTGGCCGTTGTCGGGGAGGTTAGTGCTTGAAGGTATATCTTTAGATCTTGTAATTGAATCTTTTAGTTTCTTGTTTTATCACTAGTTTAGTTTATAAAATAAAACTACAAAAAATGGAATTGAGGTTTCCACATATGCTTCATCTTTTTAATGTATTTCATGAAAATAAGGATTCTGATAATTGTGGCAAAGTGTTAGAAGAAGAATGTATTAAAATGTTTGGCACTAAATCTTTGAATGATGAGCATGATTGCAATGTTGTTAGTATGAGTTCTTTGAATATCCATGATGCTAATGATATGCAAAGCTACAAGCTTGGGGATGCTATGTTTGATGAAGATGATATTTTTAGTCCCCCAAATTTTGATGAGAATATTTATTATGATGGAAGCATGCCTCCTATTTATGATGATTATATTGATGTAAGTGGGTTTGGAAGAGTGTCAACTTTACAAAGTAATGATCCCACTATTTTGGAGGGTGTTCAATCTTATAATATTTATGGAAGTGGATTTGGAGAGGTCATGACTTTATTTAGTGATGAATCCACTATTTCGGAAGAGGTTCCAATTGATTATGAAGACAAAGTTGCTATCTATGATGATTATTGTGATGACATGTATGCTATAAATAATAATGATAACCATGAAACTTGTCATCATGATTTTAATTTTCAATTGGACTATGCCTCACATGATAGTTATTTTGTTGAACTTGCTCCCACTATTATGAATGAGAAGAATTTTGCTTATGTGGAGAGTAGTAAAAATTCTATGCTTGTAGATCATGAAAAGAATGCTTTATGTGATAGTTATATTGTTGAATTCATTCATGATTCTACTAAAAATTATTATGAGGGAGGAATAAATGCTTGTGGGAGTTGCGATAATATCAATTTTCCTCTCTATGTGTTGAAAATCTTGAAGTTTTTCTTGTATTACCTTCCTATGCTAGTCGATCCTTGCTCCCACAAATTGTTTGCTCACAAAATCCCTATGCATAGGAAGTGGGTTATACTTAAATGTGCTTTTCATATGCTTCATGATGCTCCCATCATGTTTCAATTCTTATCTTTTATGAGTGCATCATTGAAATCATCATGCCTAGCTAGAAAGGCATTAAAGAAAAACGCTTGTTGGGAGACAACCCAACATTTACCCCTACTATTTTTGTGTGTTCACATGATTACGCTACTGTAGTAATCATGTTTTATAGCTTTTATTTCAATAAAGTGCCAAGTAAGACCTTTGGGATGGTCTATGGTGATAGTTAATTTGATCTTGATGAAAAACAAAAACTTTTGCACCCAGTAAAATAATTTTCATTTTTTACAGGAGCGCGATAAAATACTGATTCTTTCTGCACAAGATTGATATACCAATTTCCTAGACTGTCCTAATTTTTAAGAATTTTGGGAGTTACATAAGTATATGAAGTTTCCAGATTACTACACATTGTTCTGTTTTTGACAGATTTTGTTTTCATTGTGTTGTTTGCTTATTTTGATGAATCTATGAGTAGTATCGGAGGGTATGAACCATGGAGAACTTGGAATACAGTAGATGTAACACCAATATAAATTTATAATGATTTCACAACAGTACCTAAGTGGTGATTTACTTTATTATACTAACGGAGCTTACGAGTTTTCTGTTAAGTTTTGTGTTGTGAAGTTTTCAAGTTTTGGGTGATGTTTCAATGGACTACGGGATAAGGATTGGCAAAATCCTAAGCTTGGGGATGCCCAAGGCACCCCAAGGTAATATTCAAGGAAGATACAAGCAACTAAGCTTGGGGATGCCCCAGATGGCGTCCCCTCTTTCGTCTTCGTCCATCGGTAAATTTACTTGACGCAATATTTTTATTCACCACATGATATGAGTTTTGCTTGGAGCATCATTTTCTTTTATTTGTATTTTCTTGCAGTTATTTATAGTAATATTTGACATCTTTTATTCCAATAAAAGGTCAAGTATAGCCTTTACCATGCTTATTTTGCAAGTCTATATGTTGCTGTTTAAAAACAGAAAGTTTGTTGTTATGTTTTGAATATTGGTGAATAGTCAGAACATGATAAAATCTTGAAATTTTTTAAACAATGAGTAACAACAAATTATCTATAGTGTGGTAATTTTTCAGAATTTTTGGAGTTAAAGAAGTATGATTCTTCTTGCATTATTTACAGAATGTTATGTTTAGACAGATTGCTGTTATGATTGCATTGTTTGCATATGTTTGCTTGTTTAATGATTCTATTTGAGGATAGGACTCTTAAATATGCAGAGGCATTTAGTATGCAATGTCAAATTGTAATTTTGGTGATTTTCTCCAGTAGAGAATGATAAGGTTTAGCATGGATTTATACTAACTTATCTCACGAGTTCTTGTTGAGTTCTGTGTGGATGAAGTTTTTAAGAATTAGGGAAACCGTGATATCAGAGGAATTAAGGAGAAATAGAATCTCAAGCTTGGGGATGGCCAAGACATCCCTAGTTAATATTCCAAGAAGTCTCAAGCATCTAAGCTTGGGGATGCCCCGGTTGGCATCTCACCTTTCTTCTTCAACAATTGATCGGTCAGTTTGGTTGAACCTAAGTTTTTGCTTCTTCACATGATATGTGATATCCTTGCAATGTCATTTTATTTTGTTTGCTTGCTTTTTGAATAAAATATTAAGATCCGAAATTTTATTTATGAGAAGGAGTCTTCACATAGTTACATAATTATTCAACTACTCAATCATCTTCACTTATATCTTTTGGAGTAGTTTGTCATTTTCTCTAGTGCTTCACTTATATCTTTTTAGAGCACGGCGATGGTTTTATTTTGAAGAAATTGATGAACTCTCATGCTTCACTTATATTATTTTGAGATTATTTAAACAGCATGGTAATTTGAGAACACTTGATGTATGTCTTGCATGTGCTTATCTGTGGTGACAATGGGATATTCACGTGATCTACTTGATGTATGTTTTGGTGATCAACTTGCGGGTTCTGTGACCTTATGAACTTATGCATAGGGGTTGGCACACGTTTTCGTCTTGACTCTATGGTAAAAACTTTGGGGCATTCTTTGAAGTTCTTTGTGTTGGTTCGAATAGATGAATCTGAGATTGTGTGATGCATATTGTATAATCAAAGCCGCAGATACTTGTGGTGACATTGGAGTATCTAGGTGAAATTAGGGTTTTGGTTTATGTGTGTCTTAAGGTCTTATTTTAGTACGAAATCTAGGGTTGTTTGTGACACTTATAGGAATAGCCCAATAGATCGATCAAAAAGAATAACTTTGAGGTGGTTTCGTACCCTACAATAATATCTTTGTTTGTTCTCCGCTATTAGTGACCTTGGAGTGACTCTTTGTTGCATGTTGAGGGATTGTTATATGATCTAATTATGTTATCATTGTTTAGAGAACTTGCACTAGTGAAAGTATGAAACCTAGGCCTTGTTTCCAAGCATTGCGATACCGTTTTCGCTCACTTTTGTTACGAGTTACCTTGCTGTTTTTATATTTTCAGATTATAAAAACCTATATCTACCATCCATATTGCACTTGTATCACCATCTCATTGCCAAACTAGTGCACCTATGCAATTTACCATTGTATTGGTTGTGTTGGGGACACAAGAGACTCTTTTTTATTTGGTTGCAGGGTTGTTTGAGAGAGAGACCATCTTCATCCTACGCCTCCCATGGATTGATAAACCTAAGGTCATCCACTTGAGGGAAAATTGCTACTGTCCTACAAAACAGTTACACCCACAATGCGGCTATATCTCCCACGTGTCGGGGCACGACTTAGAGGCATAGCCGCATGGTAGGCATGTCGCAAGAGGGGTAATCTTTACACATCCCATGTACTGAATAAGAAAGGGATAAAGAGTTGGCTTACAATCGCCACTTCACACAATACAAAATAAAACCATCCATCATACAAGAATACAATCAAGGTCTGACTACGGAACCAAAATAAAGGAAGACAACCCCAATTGCTAGATCCCCGATCGTCCCAACTGGGCTCTACTACTGATCAACAGGAAACAAAACAACACAACGAACACGATCTTCATCGAGCTCCCACTTGAGCTCGGTTGCGTCACCTGCACTGGTATCATCGGCACATGCAACTGTTTGGAAGTATCTGTGAGTCACGAGGACTCAACAATCTCACACCCACGAGATCAAGACTATTTAAGCTTATGGGTAGGAAAAGGGTAGTGAGGTGGAGCTGCAGCAAGCACTAGCATATATGGTGGCTAGCATACGCAAATAAGAGCGAGAAGAGAAGCAACGCAACGGCCGTGAACTGGAAGTGATCAAGAAGTGATCCTGAAACTACTTACGTTCAAACATAACTCCAAAACCGTGTTCACTTCCAGGACTCCGCCGGAAAGAGACCATCACGGCTACACACGCATTTGATTCATTTTAATTAAGTTAAGTGACAAGTTCTCTACAACCGGATATTAACAAATTCCCATCTGCCCATAACCATGGGCATGGCTTTCGAAAGTTCAAAACCCTGCAGGGGTGTCCCAACTTAGCCCATCACAAGCTCTCACAGTCAACGAAGGATATTCCTTCTCCCAGGAAGACCTGACCAGTCTCGGAATCCCGGTTACAAGACATTTCGACAATGGTAAAACAAGACCAGCAAAGCCACCCAATGTGCCGACAATCCCGATAGGAGTCGCACGTATCTCGTTCTCAGGGCAACACCAGATGAGACAGGCTACGAGTAAAACCAGCCCTCGAGTTTCCCCGACGTGGCCCCGCAGGCGGCTCGGTTCGAACCAACACTTAGAGAAGCACTGGCCCGGGGGGTTTAAATAAAGATGACCCTCGGGTTGGCCGACCCAAGGGAAAGGTATAGGTTGTTAGGAAAATGTAAAACCAAGGTTGGGCCTTGCTGGAGGAGTTTTATTCAAAGCAAACTGTCAAGGGGTTCCCATAACACCCAACCGTGTAAGGAACGCAAAATCAAGGAACATAACACCGGTATGACGAAAACTAGGGCGGCAAGAGTGGAAAAAACACCAGGCATAAGGCCGAGCCTTCCACCCTTTACCAAGTATATAGATGCATTAATTAAATAATAGATATTGTGATATCCCAACATAACAATGTTCCAACATGGAACAAACTTCATCTTCACCTGCAACTAGCAACGCTATAAGAGGGACTGAGCAAAGCGGTAACATAGCCAAACAACGGTTTGCTAGGAACGGTGGGTTAGAGGCTTGACATGGCAATATGGGAGGCATGATAAAGCAAGTGGTAGGTAACGCGACAGGGCAATAGAGCGAACAACTAGCAAGCAAAGATAGAAGTGATTTCGAGGGTATGGTCATCTTGCCTGAGATCCCGCAAGGAAGAAGAACGAGTCCATGAAGAAGACAAACAGACGTAGTCGAACGGATCCTGACAAACACGACGTTATTGGAACTAACCCGAAGAAGCAACACCAGAAAGAAGCAAACAACATAGTAAACAACCAAGCATAAGATGGCATGATGCACAACCAAGTATGATGCATGTCCGGTTTAAATATGCATGGCATGGCAAAGAGCATCAAACAATACTACAAATTAAGTGGAGTTCAATATGCAATGAGTTGCATATTGAAGAAACACCACATTTAATTATTTAGTTCTCTCCCGTTTAAACTACTCAACAAAATTAAATGTTGTTTAAACATGGCAAGAGGTGAAGCATAAGTAATAAAAACACAGTTAGGCATTTACATGAGGCCGGAAACATCAAACAACAATTTCGATAAATCCTCATGTGCATTAGCAATTTAATGCAACAACAATTTTTAACATTTTAAATGCTATTATCATGATGCGGATGACATGTTCAAGTTTATGCAGTTTTATGAAAATGTTGACATGAGCATATTATGAAGCATTTGTCATCGTGGCGAAAATGAAAGGGGTGCCACGGCAATGAATCCAAAAATGATGCCATGGCAACATAACGGTTCCGGTAGCTCATGGAGATACCGGTGCAAAAGGAAAAATGATGGGAGCGTGTCATGCACGGATGGTGGGGTGATCCCGGATACCGGGTTCCCACGGATCAACGACGTGGCAATGAGGAGGAACAACTAACGTTCATGGGCGGGTACAACATCCAAACATGCATCTCATACACTCATGCATTCATCCACGGGTCATCGTCTCGGTGGTTATACCTTCGAAGCGTGCGAAGGGGACGATTCAGGTTCGGTGCAAAGTAGAGGAAGTAGACGTTCCTGGGACGGTCATAGTGGAAGTAGTGGTACTATCTGTCCTCAGCGATGGTAGTGGTTCACGGTGATGGTAGTCGTTCACGTTCTTAGTCACGCAATTTTCCGTAGATGTTCGGGGTCACGGCGAGGAACTTGACGTCCACGGAGGCTTCGAGGGTCGACGGTAGTGGTACTCATGACGGTAGTGGAACTTAACATGGTATGGTCCACCGGTCTTCGTGACGGTAGTCGTACATGCTCCGATGGTCGGGGTCGGTAGAGGTACTCACGGTGATAGGGGAAGTAGTGGTACACATCTCGCGTTTGTGCTACATGGATCATCGGCGACGGTAGATGTACACAGCAAAAGTAGTGGTACTATGCATCAATTGTCGTGGTACTTGGGGTCTTCGGACTTGCCGGTCTCGGTTCTTGCGACGTTAGTGATTCCCGTATCAACGAAGAGTAGTTGTACTCGACAGTTCCACATCGATCGTAGAGGTCCACGTATGGTAGATATGCGGGGTCAACATTAGTGGAACTTGGCACACCCTAGTGCCATCGGCTTCTTGGCGTTTCGAAACGAAGACTGCAAGGGGCCTTGGGGTGGTGGTGGTGCAGCTTTACACCCCACGGGAGGAAGAGCTTGGGCAAGAGGCGTCCATGGTGGCCAGAGCCGAGGTGGATGACGAAGCAGTGGTCCCGCGGTTGAAGACGAACGGCGACGGCGCGGGTAACAGGGGAGGTCAGAGGGCGCAGCGGTGTTGAACTTGACGAATTTCGGCGAGGCCGGCAGGGGCACAGCGCAGGAGGGGCGGAGGCGAGCTTGCTGATGAGGCGGCCATGCCTCAGCAGGGGCCGGCAGGAGGTGCAGCAGCAAGCACAGCCGCAGCTACATCGAGGCAGCGGCGCCATGGTGGGCTCGCGGTGGAGGCAGGGAAAGAGCCACGCGGGGGAGGAGGAGCTGGTGGCGCTTGGCGGCGGTGGAGCTCCAGGGCGGCGGTTTGGCGTTGACCGGAGCAGGGGAAGAAGAGGGAGGTGCGACAGCTCTCTCTCCCTCTCTAGCGGCGCATCGAGGGAGGAGGGAATCGAGCACGGGGCATGCGCTCCTCTCCCGGGCGATGTGCATGCGTGGCGGCGGTGGAAGGGAACGACGAGCGAGAGATGTGGATCGGGGGGAAGGACTTAGGTTTAGCACGGGCTTAGGTGGGCCTTGGGCCGCGGAGATGGATGGGCTGGCTGGGATATGACCATAGGCCTGGCCGCAGGTCGTCCAGCTATCTCTCTCTATCAATTTAGAGAAAAATATCCAGGGGAACGAAAGAAAAATAGAAAGAGGGGTTAGAGGTAGAATATTTCAGAAAATAAAATATTCTTGGAGCGCTGGAACTTTGCACAAATAGAATAAAATGGTTTGGCAATTTTTAGAGATAGAAAAATAATTCAAGTTTGAATTAGATTCAAACTTGAGCCATTTTTGAATCCAACCAAAACAAGTCCAAAGGATCTAAAATTTGGCAAAGAGGGTGTAGGAATGGTTTAAGATTAATAGGAAAAGAATGAACATTTTACGAAAGAAAAAATAATGCCACTTGCAATAAGTGGGTGAAATTTGCAAGAAGGAAGAAGTGATGGTTTGCACTTGGAGAAGGGTCTTGGAGGAAAGATCATGGATGCAAAAAAATAGTTTATAAACTAGAGGGATTTATAATACAAGTTTGTTGCGGTTAATTCCAAACTAATGGAATGTTTTATATAGCTCCCTAATAATATTGGGAGTATATGTTCTAAAGAGAAACACCATGTGAATTCCCTCGGTTTAAATGGATCGAAGATCCATATGATTTGATTGTTGAGAAAAAGATGGCATGATGACATGATGCAATGCAAAAGATGCAAAGATGAAAGCAACGAACCAAACAAATCACACGACGAAACCCGAAAACAGGAAAGGTATCGGGAGCGTCGGTCTTGGGGCGTCACAACACTCCACCACTACAAGAGGATCTCGTCCCGAGATCTAGGATGGCACCGGGGAAACGGAAGAGGAAGGGGAAGAGATAAAACTAAGTTGCTTCTTTGACAAATGAGTGAAACCCAAGAACCTTGCGAGGTTGAACAAATTGAAAGAAAGAATACAATGAAGTTGAAAACATTCGTTAGAAAAGAGGAACAAGGAACATTACGAGAACCTTGTAGGTTGAAGGACATAAGAAAAGTGTTACAATGGACAAGAAGTACATGCAAGCACTCCGGTAGAAACGAGATGTACAAGGAACGATAAAGATCAATTATGAAAACACTCCAGTTGGAAATGGAAGGTGAAGAATATGAGCTTGGCAAAATGGAAGCACTTGGATGAGAGTCCGGTTAGAAGAGAAATGATAGACACAACACTCCGGTTAAAACAAGATAGAGAAGGAATACAAATGATATAATTTGGACAACACTCCGACTATAAATGGAAGGAATTGAACATGATCTTGACAAACAAGATGATGGGTCGAACAGAGCAACATCACAATGCCTCTGGAACACAAGTAAGAATGGAATCAAAAGAACGGAGGAGAAAACAACATCTTCTACCTCAAATGAACTTGAAAAGCATCTTTAGGAGAAGGGTCGAACGGAGTAGTTGGAAAAACCAACAACGAAAAGAGTAAGCTTGTTGTGGGCTTATGGAAAACATCTCAAAACTAAGGTGAAATTTTGCCACCGAAAGCAATGATTGATTGGGAACAAAGAAGAGATGAAAACTTCTTCCACCAATATGATAGAGAGATAACTAGAATCATTGATAAGCACCACAATAGCAACATTCCTTAGGGAAGGCTTTAGGTGAAATATGACACAAGATAGCTCCAACGAAGAGCTTGATGGATTGAGCAGAGCTCATGCTCGAAGAAATTGATGGGTTTAACTATCTCATTCTTGACAACTGTGAATCTCGAAACAAGAATGGAAATTGTCAAGAAATGATATCACACCACCTCAAAAGATAAGGTAGAAAGAACTGCACTTTGGAATGCAAGATGAAGAAGGTTTGAACTCCTCAAAACAAAGCATGTGTTGAACACCATGTATATTTGAGAGTATAGCTTGGCGGATCTTAACTTCGAGAGAAAATCTTGAGGACAATTGAAGAATGAAAGGAATCCATGACGAACCACCATGTAGAGCCTCCATAAAGAACTCCAGTAATAAAAGAATGATCAAACGAAAAGGGAAAGTTGAAAAGAATTCCGGGAGAAGCCTTGCAATGATAAGGTGAAGCTTTGAAATGATATAACCGAGAAAACTTGGAACTCGGGAAAGAAAGAAGAACAACTGAAATCAAGAATTTTGATGAACCTCTGGAGTAAGGAATCAATCACTTGGATGAAACAAGAATAAGAATTATACTATGCTTATCCTTCACCAATTTAAATTGATGACAAGCAACGTATTTGGCATACTACTTATTCTCGTAGAAAGGATTGAGATATATCGTAACCTTGAGAAGGACTTCAACAAACCACGAGTAGGATTGGAAAGAATGAATGAATCTATATGATAACGAAAGAAGAGAAATCTTGAACGAACCACCGTAAGAATTGGAAGAGCTTGATGGATTGAGCAGAGCTCATGCTCGAAGAAATTGATGGGTTTAACTATCTCATTCTTGACAATTGTGAATCGCGAAACAAGAATGGAAATTGTCAAGAAATGATATCACACCACCTCAAAAGATAAGGTAGAAAGAAATGCACTTTGGAATGCAAGATGAAGAAGGTTTGAACTCCTCAAAACAAAGCATGTGTTGAACACCATGTATATTTGAGAGTATAGCTTGGCGGATCTTAACTTCGAGAGAAAATCTTGAGGACAATTGAAGAATGAAAGGAATCCTTGACGAACCACCATGTAGAGCCTCCATGAAGAACTCCAGTAATAAAAGAATGATCAAACGAAAAGGGAAAGTTGAAAAGAATTCCGGGAGAAGCCTTGCAATGATAAGGTGAAGCTTTGAAATGATATAACCGAGAAAACTTGGAACTCAGGAAAGAAAGAAGAACAACTGAAATCAAGAATTTTGATGAACCTCCAGAGTAAGGAATCAATCACTTGGATGAAACAAGAATAATAATTATACTATGCTTATCCTTCACCAATTTAAATTGATGACAAGCAATGGATTTGGCATACTACTTATTCTCGTAGAAAGGATTGAGATATATCGCAACCTTGAGAAGGACTTCAACAAACCATGAGTAGGATTGGAAAGAACGAATGAATCTATATGATAACGAAAGAAGAGAACTCTTGAACGAACCACCGTAAGAATTGGAAATGGAAGTAGCAAGCAAGAAGAACGAGTCCATGAAGAAGACAAACGGACGTAGTCGAACGGATCCTCACAAACGCGACGTTATTGGAACTAACCCGAAGAAGCAACACCGGAAAGAAGCAAACAACATAGTAAACAACCAAGCATAAGATGGCATGATGCACAAACAAGTATGATGCATGTCCGGTTTAAATATGCATGGCATGGCAAAGAGCATCAAACAATACTACAAATTAAGTGGAGTTCAATATGCAACAAGTTGCATATTGAAGAAACACCACATTTAATAATTTAGTTCTCTCCCGTTTAAACTACTCAACAAAATTAAATGTTGTTTAAACATGGCAAGAGGTGAAGCATAAGTAATAAAAACACAGTTAGGCATTTACATGAGGCCGGAAACATCAAACAACAATTCCGGTAAATCCTCATGTGCATTAGAAATTTAATGCAACAGCAATTTTTAACATTTTAAATTTTATTATCATGATGCGGATGACATGTTCAAGTTTATGCAATTTTATGAAAATGTTGACATGAGCATATTATGAAGCATTTGTCATCGTGGCGGAAACGAAAGGGGTGCCACGGCAATGAATCCAAAAATGATGCCACGGCAACATAACGTTTCCGGTAGCTCATGGAGATACCGGTGCAAAAGGAAAAATGATGGGAGCGTGTCATGCACGGATGGTGGGGTGATCCCGGATACCGGGTTCCCACGGATCGACGGTGTGGCAACGAGGAGGAACAACTAACGTTCACGGGCGGGTACAACATCCAAACATGCATCTCATACACTCATGCATTCATCCACGGGTCATCGTCTTGGCGGTTATACCTTCAAAGCGTGCGAATGGGACGGTTCAGGTTCGGTGCAAAGTAGAGGAAGTAGACGTTCTCGGGACGGTCGTAGTGGAAGTAGTGGTACTATTTGTCCTCGGCGATGGTAGTCGTTCACGTTCTTAGTCGCACAATTTTCCGTAGATGTTTGGGGTCACGGCGAGGAACTTGACGTCCACGGAGGCTTCAAGGGTCGACGGTAGTGGTACTCATGACGGTAGTGGAACTTGACGTGGTATGGTCCACCGGTCTTCGTGACGGTAGTCGTACATGCTCCGATGGTCGGGATCGGTAGAGGTACTCACGGCGATAGGGGAAGTAGTGGTACACATCTCGCGTTTGTGCTACATGGATCATCGGCGACGGTAGATGTACACGACAAAAGTAGTGGTACTATGCGTCAATTGTCGTGGTACTTGGGGTCTTCGGACTTGCCAGTCTCGGTTCTTGCGATGTTAGTGATTCCCGTATCAACGTAGAGTAGTTGTACTTGACGGTTCCACATCGATCATAGAGGTCCACGTATGGTAGATATCCGGGGTCAACATTAGTGGAACTTGGCGCACCCTAGTGCCATCAGCTTCTTGGCGTTCCGAAACGAAGACTGCAAGGGGCCTCCGGGTGGTGGTGGTGCAGCTCTACACCCCACAGGAGGAAGAGCTTGGGCAAGAGGCGTTCATGGTGGCCAGAGCCGAGGTGGATGACGAAGCAGCGGTCCCGGGGTTGAAGACGAACGGTGATGGCGCGGGTAACAGGGGAGGTTAGAGGGCGCGGCTGTGCTGAACTTGACGAATTCCGGCGAGGCCAGCAGGGGCGCAACGCAGGACGGACGGAGCCGAGCTTGCTGATGAGGCGGCCATGCCTCAGCAGGGGCCGGCAGGAGGTGCAGCAGCAAGCACAGCCGCAGCTACAGTGAGGTAGCGGCGCCATGGTGGGCTCGCGGTGGAGGTAGGGAAAGAGCCACACGAGGGAGGAGGAGCTGGTGGCGCTTGGCGGCGGTGGAGCTCCAGGGCGGCGGTTTGGCGTTGACCAGAGCAGGGGAAGAAGAGGGAGGTGCGGCAGCTCTCCCTCTCTAGCGGCGCATCGAGGGAGGAGGGAATCGAGCACGGGGCGTGCGCTCCTCTCCTGAGCGATGTGCGTGCGTGGCAGCGGTGGAAGGGAACGACGAGGGAGAGATGTGGATCGGGGGGAAGGACTTAGGGTTAGCACGGGCTTAGGTGGGCCTTGGGCCACGGAGATGGGTGGGCTGGCTAGGATATGACCACAGGCCTGGCCGCAGGTCGTCCAGCGATCTCTCTCTATCAATTTAGAGAAAAATAACCAGGGGAACGAAAGAAAAATAGAAAGAGGGGTTAGAGGTAGAATATTTCAGAAAATAAAATATTTTATGAGCGCTGGAACTTTGCACAAATAGAATAAAATGGTTTGGCAATTTTTAGAGATAGAAAAATAATTCAAGTTTGAATTAGATTCAAACTTGAGCCATTTTTGAATCCGACCAAAACAATTCCAAAGGATCTGAAATTTGGCAGAGAGGGTGTAGGAATGGTTTAAGATTAATAGGAAAAGAATGAACATTTTACGAAACAAAAAATAATGGCACTTGCAATAAGTGGGTGAAATTTGCAAGAAGGAAGAAGCGATGGTTTGCACTTGGAGAAGGGCCTTGGAGGAAAGATCATGGATGCAAAAAAAAGTTTAGAAACGAGAGGGATTTATAATGCAAGTTTGTTGCGGTTAATTCCAAACTAATGGAATGTTTTATATAGCTCCCTAATAATATTGGGAGTATATATTCTAAAGAGAAACATCATGTGAATTCCCTCGGTTTAAATGGATCGAAGATCCATACGATTTGATTGTTGCGAAAAATATGGCATGATGACATGATGCAATGCAAAAGATGCAAAGATGAAAGCAACGAACCAAACAAATCACACGACGAAACCCGAAAACAGGAAAGGCATCGGGAGTGTCGGTCTTGGGGCGTCACAAAAACTCTGCGCTTGGAGGCCCAACACGAGTCTACAAGAAGAAGGTTGTGTAGTAGTCATCATGACCTCAAGAACAAAAGTAACTACTCACAAATGATAATCATGCTCAAGATCAGACTGGTATTAAATAGCATAATGGATATGAACATATAATCTTCCACCAAATAAACCATATAGTAATCAACTACAAGATGTAATCAACACTACTAGTCACCCACATGTACCAATCTATAGTTTCGGTACAAAGATTGAGCACAAGAGATGAACTAGGGTTTGAGAGGAGATGGTGTTGTTGAAGATGTTGATGGAGATTGCCCTCCCCAAGATGGGAGACTTGTTGGTGATGATGATGACGATGATTTCCCCATCCGGGAGGGAACTTCCCTGTGACGCCCCAAGACCGGAGCTTCAGATGCCTTCCTTGTTTTCCGAGTTTCGTCGTGTGATTTGTTTGGTTCGTTGCTTTCTTTTTTTTGCATCATGTGCATTTGCATCCATCATGTTCATGCGTGCTTGCTCGTTTGTGATGTTTATTTTATTTTATTTTGCATCATGCATCTTCTCCATACCATTGTTGTGTTTGTTTAATTTAGTTGCTCATGTGCATTGCAACTTCTTTTCTTCTCTTGATCCTTCCATCAACCCCATGCTCACTTCCAACTTGATTTCACCCAAGTTTCAAATCCCTATGCCACTTCCTTCTTTCCCTTTTCTCTATTTATTTGAGTTGCAAATAGAATTTCCCAAATAAATGTTCATATTTTGCCCATAAATCATATTTATTATGTAGGGTCGTCCTATAAAATTTAAGCCCATTTGGATTCAGTTTGGTTAGGTTATAAATTCATGCAAGTTTGAATTAAATTCAAACATGTTTAAATTATAGTCTATAAAAATTCCCAAACTAATTTGATTAAATCGGGCATATTTCATGGTTTCCAGAAATATGTCCCTCCATCTCTCCTTCAACCCCAAACCCTCTCTTTCTTTTCCTCTCTTTATTTTCTTTTCTACTAAAGAAATACGAGGGAGAGAGAAAGAGCCCAGCTGGCTAGCCCATCTGCAGCCCACTGGACCGGCCCACCTCCTCTTTAACCTAGCACCAGCGAGCCTGACTCCTCTCTCCTCTCGTCTCCCTGCTTGCGCCGCCAAAGACCAGCATCGCTCGATCCCATCTCTTCCTCTGCCCGCTGCCTCCTGCTCGACCCTCCTCTCTCGTTTGTCTCCTTCCTCATGCCCGACTAGCAGGCCACCAGCGAGGCCCCGCATCCGCGCCGGCCCTTGCCCTGCCGTCCGCCGGCCCGGCGAGCCGGACCTCTCCGCCGCCCTCGCCGACAACCTGCCCTGCACCATCTCTGTCTTCCTCGTCCTCGTCTCGCGTCTCCGTCCTCGCCCTGGGTGTCGCAGGGAGCTCAAGCCCCGCCGTCAGTCGCCCGCGACCTCCTCCTCTTGGCTCTGCTCCGGCCTGCCTAGCCCCATCGCCTCCAGTGCCTCAAGTCCCGCGCCCGAGCCCTCTGCTCGATCAGGAGCTCTGCCTCCCTTGTTCCGCGCCAAGGTCGATGCCGTCCGCTTCGTCCTGCTGGTGCTCTTCCCGTTGACCGCATCGACCTCCCCTGCTCCATTTGGTGGACCACTAGGCTGCCCTCTCCTTCCCCTGCGCAGGAGCTCGCAGCCACCACCATGCGCCGCCATGCCTCCCCTGCAATTGCTCTCCGGCGAACTCCTGCAGCTCCGCCACGTTCCGGTGCCGCCGGCTGACCTCGTCTTCCTTCTGTCCTGTTGCTGCCTCCATGCACATGTGGCGCTCGTTGGACCGAACGCCTCTGGCCCCAAGCCGACAAGTACCCCGGAGCCCACTTCGACGCCATGTACCTCGACCCCGTTGGCTTCGGTGACCCGCCAAGGCCGGTTACAACTCGTGTACCACTACTAATGCCAAGACCTACGAGAATGACTTCATAGACCGATGAGTACCACGATGATCGTTGTTCACCTAGTACACCTTTGGATGACCAAGTTCCTCTTTAAATGTACGACTACACGGTGTTGCGCCAAGTACCATGATGGCCGGAGCCCTCGGACCCGTCAAGTCCGTCTATGAACCGTGAACAACTACCGTCTCCCCGAACATGTTAGATTCGTTAAGTACATCTCCAAAAATGAAACATGTACCGCTACCGTCGCAAGAATCGAGACCGACAAGTCCGAAGATGCAAGTACCACTCCGAACCATGTACGACGACCGTCGCCGAAGACCCATGTAACGCAAGCTTCAAGTTCAACTACCATCATGTGAACCGCTACTTTCACGAAGAACGTGAACCACTACTTCCCTCGACGAACTCGATACGCTTCGAAAAACGCACGCTTCGAACGTATAACCGCCAGAACGACGCCCGTGAAGAATGAATGCATGTTGTATGAGATGCACCCTTGTTCGCCTTGAGTCTGAACTGTCGATGCACGTTGCCCCTCTTTTGCCTTGTCACCGACATGTGGGAACCCGGTATCCGGGAGCACCCCATCATCTTGCATAGCGCACTCACACCCACTTCCTTTTGCACCGGTATCCCTATGAGCTACCGGGTCGTCGGAATGTTGCCGTGGCATCATTTTCGGATTTGTTGCCGTGGCACCCCTTTCGTTTCTGCCACGATGACAAATGCCTCATATCTTATCATGTCAACATTTTCATAAATACTGCATAAATCTTGCCCATGCCATTCACATCATGATAATAACATTTAAATGTTTAAAATTGTTGTTGCACCAAATTGCTAATGCATATGGGGATTACTGGATTTGTTGCTTGTTATATCCGGCCCCATTTAAATTGTTTAGATAATATAGTTTTGTTATGCTTCATCTCTTGCCATGTTTAACAACATTTAATATTATTGAGTACATAAATGAGAGAGAACTAAATAATTGATGTGGTGTTCCGTCAATATGCAACTTAACTTGTAGTTTTGCTTGTGCACTTTGCCATGCCATGCCTCATTAAACCAGATATGCATCATACTTGGTTGTGCATCATGCCATGTTTATGTGATGGTTGTTTACTATGTTGCTTGCTTCTTTCCGGGTTGCTTCTCTCGTTAGCTTTGGTTCCGTTCCGTAGTTGTGAGGATTCGTTCGACTCCGTCCCTTTGTCTTCTTCATGGACTCGTTCTTCTTCCTTGCGGGATCTCAGGCAAGATGACCATACCCTCGAAATCACTTCTATCTTTGCTTGCTAGTTGCTCGCTCTATTGCTATGCCGCGATACCTACCACTTGCTTTATCATGCCTCCCATATTGCCATGTCAAGCCTCTAACCCACCTTTCCTAGCAAACCGTTGTTTGGCTATGTTACCGCTTTGCTCAGCCCCTCTTATAGCGTTGCTAGTTGCAGGTGAAGCTAAAGTTTGTTCCTTGTTGGAACATGGATATGTTGGGATATAATATTATCTCTTATTTAATTAATGCATCTATATACTTGGTAAAGGGTGGAAGGCTCGACCTTATGCCTGGTGTTTTGTTCCACTGTCGCCCTAATTTCCGTCATAGCGGTGTTATGTTTCTTGATTTTGCGTCCCTTACGCGGTTGGGTGTTATGGGAACCCCTTGGCAGTTCGCTTTGAATAAAACTCCTCCAGCAAGGCCCAACCTTGGTTTTACATTTTCCTAACAACCTATCACCTTCCCTTGGGTTCTGCAGACTCAAGGGTCATCTTTATTTTAACCCCCCCGGGCCAGTGCTTGTCTAAGTGTTGGTCCGAACTAGAGCCCCTTGCAGCGCCACCTCGGGGAAACTTGAGGGCTGGTTTTAGTTGTATGGATTGCTCATCTAGTGTTGCCCTGAGAATGAGATATGTGCAGCTCCTATCGGGATGTCGGCGCATTGGGCGGCTTTGCTGGTCTTATTTTACCATTGTCGAAATGTCTTATAACCGGGATTCCGAGTCTGATCGGGTTTTCCTGGGAGAAGGATTATCCTTCATTGACCGTGGGAGTTTGTGATGGGATAAGTTGGGACACCCCTGCAGGGTTTGAACTTTCAAAAGCCGTGCCCGCGGTTATGGGCAGATGGAAATTTGTTAATGTCCAGTTGTAGAGAACTTGACACTTAACTATTAAAATGCATCAACCGCGTGTGTAGCCGTGACGGTCTCTTTTCGGCGGAGTCCGGGAAGTGAACATGGTTCTTGTGTTATGCTTGAACATAAGTAGATTCAGGATCACTTCTTGATCAATTCTAGCTTCATGAACGTTGCGTTGCTTCTCTTCTCGCTCTCATTTGCGTATGTTAGCCACCATATATGCTTAGTGCTTGCTGCTGCTCCACCTCATTACCCTATCCTACCCATAAGCTTAAATAGTCTTGATCTCGCGGGTGTGAGATTGCTGAGTCCTCGTGACTCACAAATACTTCCAAACAGTTGCAGGTGCCGATGATACCAGTGCAGGTGACGCAACCCAGCTCAAGTGGGAGCTCGATGAAGATCTTGATCGTTGTTTCGTTTCATTTCCTGTTGATCAGTAGTGGAGCCCAGTTGGGACGATCAGGGATCTAGCATTTGGGGTTGTCTTCTTTTATTTTGGTTCCGTAGTCGGACCTAGATTGTATTCTGGATGATGTATGTTTAACTTGTATTTGTGTGAAGTGGCGATTGTAAGCCAACTCTTTATCCCTTTCTTATTTAGTACATGGGATGTGTAAAGATTACCCCTCTTGCGACATGCCTACCATGCGGTTATGCCTCTAAGTCGTGCCCCGACACGTGGGAGATATAGCCGCATCGTGGGTGTTACATTCCCCCAGCGGAATCGCTCCGCCGGACGGCAAAAGTGCTCCTGCCCAAGTTCCGCGTCAAGACGGCGGCGCTTCGTCCCAAAAGTCCTCTCCTAATTTTTTCTAGGTCAAAATGACTTATATACCAGAAGATGGGCAGCGGAGGTGGGCTGGGCTGAGCACAACCGACCTGGGCGCGCCTAGGGGGCCAGGCACGCCCTGGTGTCTTGTGCTCACTAGGTGCCCCCCTTCGGTAGTTATTTGATCCAGTATTTCTTATTTATTCCATAAAAATTCCTCATGAAGTTTTAGATCATTTGGAGTTGTGCAGAATAGGTAGCCTGGGGTAGCTTTTTTGGGTCCAGATTTTTAGCTGCTGGAATTCTCCCTCTTTGTGTGAACCTTGCATATTATGAGACAAAAGGCATTACAATTACTCCGGAAAGCATTATTATGCATAAAAACATTATCGGTAACCTTACTTAGAGCTATATTTTTATTCGTCACGTGATATGTGTTTTGCTTGGAGCATCATTTTATTTTGTTCGGATTTACTTTATGTTATTTAGAATAATGGTTTCCATATTTTATTACAATAAAAATGCTAAGTATAGTCTATACCATGCTTATTTTGCAAGTCTACATGTTGCTGTTTGAAAACATAATTTTTTATATCATTGTCTGGTTTTTCAGAAAGTAAGAACGTGATAAAATCTTAAATTTTTTACATAGTAAGATACAACAAATTTTCTACAGTGTGGTAATTTTTCAGAATTTTTGGAGTTAGATAAGTATGAATCTTCTTGCATTCTTTATAGATTGTCTTGTTTAGACAGATTGTTGTTATGTTTGCATATGTTTGCTTGTTTAATGATTCTATTTGAGGATAAGAGTATTAAACGTTGGGGAACGCAGTAATTTAAAAAAAATTCTACACACACGCAAGATCTATCTAGGTGATGCATAGCAATGAGAGGGGAAGAGTGTTGTCCACGTACCCTCGTAGACCGTAAGCTGAAGCGTTATGACAACACGGTTGATGTAGTCGAACGTCTACACGATCCGACCGATCCTAGCACCGAAGATACGGCACCTCCGCGATCTGCACACGTTCAACTCGATGACTGTAACATCCCAAATTTTCAATTTGAAATGTTATACACTAGATCATATTTGCATATCATATTTTATTGCATTTTGGTTGATCCTAGAAATTCTACGCAACTCAAGGACCCTCTGAGAGAGTTGGGGATTTCGTTATTTTCATATTTGAGTTTTCTCAAATTTTGAAAATAGGATCATTTGATTTTATTTATTTTATCTTCAATTATTTCTATTACAAAAATATGAGAGGGGAAATAAAATGACTTTCCCAAAATAAAGAAATATTGAGGATTTAATAATAAAATCAAATAAGTTTTTATTTTGGTTTTATTTGCTATTTTATTTGAATTTAGGAAAAATACGCATTTTCCAAAATTGCATTTAGGCCCCAAATAAATGTTCATCCTGTACGGCTTGATTTTAAAAGCCGGGGAAAATTTATTTCGGGATTTTTGGAGTCCGTTTAGTATTCCTTTTGTTTTTTTTGAGCATAACTATTTAAAAAAATATAAAAAATCCGAACCGACTTTGGGCCGTAACCGGCCAGGACTGCGCCTGGCCGGGGCTTTAAATAGCCGCGCCCCGGGCCGCCTCAGCCAGACCAGCCGCGCCATGCCCCGTGCCCAAACCCTAGCTGCCGCCTGTAGCCGCCGCGCCGCCGCCGCCCCGCTACCGCGCCGCCGCCGGAGTTCGCCACCGACGAGGTCGAGCCACCAGTTTTTGTTAGAAAACCGTTAGGTTTTCACCGGTATTTTTCGGTTTTTTTAGATTCGTTTTTTTAGATAGATCTGTTTTTCGGTTTAGTTATTTAGCGAGCGTTCGCTCATTTGTTCATTTTAACGAACGCGTTCTGCATTTAGATCCAGTTAACGAACGTCCGTTCATTAATCTGTTCGTCGTTTTCTTTTTCTCAGATTAAATCCGCGATTTTTCTGATCGCGATTCCTGATCCATTTTTCGTTCTAGTATAACTTTTCGCTCGTTTATCGGAATCAGGCGATTCAAACGCCTGGAGTTTTGTCTCGAAACCCTCTTTCCGTTTAACCAACTCAAACAAGTTTTTGCCACTGTAAAAAATTGCCCTAGATCTAGAATAGTAAACAAAGCTTGTTTCTTTTGCCGTTTGTCTTTCGTTGCTTCATTCGATTTGATTCTTTTTGCCAACCGGAGTTCTTAAGTTGAACTTTCTGGTTAGATCTCTTATTTGAGTTTTACCTGTGCATTAGTTGAGTACTTATTGTATGCTTGTTTGTTTGCAATAGAGTACTCGGAGTGCGCCGCTTGCTACTTCGAATCGCTAGGTTTCACGGATCATCAGCAAGGCAAGTAACACTTTGATCATACTTCCAATTACCCAGTTTTATTGCATTAGATCAACCCTCACACATTGCATGATTAGGATCTAATTAAATTGTGGGTTTGGGAAGTAGTTGAGGTAGTACCTATTACCTGTTATTATCAAAACTTTGGGAGTTACTTCTACGTTTGCTTATTATGCCATGCTATGCTAGTAGACGTGGTTTGGGTGAGTGAAATCCATGACAGATGTGAGATTGTTAAATTAAAAGGTTTATCTAAGGTGGCAACTTAAATACACATCTGGGTGGATTGAGGCACCTGGGTATTCCAGCGATTGCCTGTTTTCTTTTGGACCGCCACCCAGGCTCAAAGGGATCATGAGATTATTAATGCTAGAAACTTCCGTGTGCAGCCACAAGCTACTATGGGCTCTAGCATAGTTGAGTAAGTCGTGCAAACTCTTACAGTGGTAGACTAGCAGATGTAGGGGAAAGTAGGTGTAATGGTCTACCCGATCGTAAGGTGCTAGCGCTTCTGAAAGACTATGTCTCGGTCATTCATTTCTCAAACAACATGTAGTGCGAGAATCCCAATGGAGGAGATCGAGTCTTGTGGGGAAAAGTGCGCAAACCTATGCAGAGTGTATAAACTAATCATGGTTTGTCCTCGGTTATGTACATCTTGAGTATCTAGTACCTGGATTATCATGTGAATCTCATCATGTTACTCTAAAATTAATTTGTTGGGTTTTGTTTAATGATGATGCTTAATTGGGATTGAGAATGCTGTCAACCATTCTCAATGTTTAACAACTACCATGATAGTTAAATAAAATTTATTCCTTTGCAGTAGGGAAAAAATTGGCTTTACGCAAAATTGTAACCATAGAGCTTTCCACCAGCCAAATATGCATATAGTATAGCCTATTTCTTTCATTGCTCTCTATGTGTTACATTGCCAGCATATTCCATGTGCTGACCCATTTCGGGCTGCAACGTTAATGTTGCAGACTTTTCAGACGACGATTAAGGTGTTTTTAGGTCGTGGTTCTACACTCAGTGATATCATTGGAGTTGATGGACTCACTTATCTTCCAAGCCTTCCGCTGTTATCGTTATTAGATGGACTTAAGCCATATTTATTGTAATAAGCTCTCTTTTGAGACACTCGATGTAATAAGTGTGTGATTGCTACTCTGTTATAAATCCTTCAAGTAGTGTGTGGTGTCAGCATTACTGATCCAGGGATGACACCTGAGCACAGAGATTGGACCGTTTGAGGTCTGGTCGCTACAAGATGGTATCGGAGCACACGCTGACTATAGGACACGACCACTAAGCTAAAAGACCTAGATCACTACTCACTCTCTTCTCATTCTGACTTCTCATCTTTTCTGCTCTTTTAGGATGGCGGATGCAAAGAACAAGTTCACGCAACCGGATGAAGATACACCCTTTGGACGTCACTTGAAGGAAGTCACTAGATACCTGAACATAGGAGTACCAAGCTTCACCGGGATCTACAATGCCACTTTACCGGAAGAAGAGCGCTGAATGATTCAAGTTCAAGTTCCAGGAATGACGTTCATGCCAGTCACTGAGCCCATAGAGTTTTTCTTTGATGCACCAACCCGGAG
The DNA here is from genome assembly GCF_056163025.1 of Triticum urartu. Lineage (NCBI taxonomy): Eukaryota > Viridiplantae > Streptophyta > Magnoliopsida > Poales > Poaceae > Triticum > Triticum urartu. Next base: position 301,539,132 of record NC_141877.1, read on the forward strand.
TCTAGGAAAGAGCATGGCAGCTCACATCGCCATGGGACGCATTGGAGAAGTTTACCGCAATGATCTCAAGGATACTATCTACCAGATTTGCGGGCGCCGAGATGAGCACTGGGAGATGATCAGCACCAGGAAGGATAGATCAATTGCAGCTTTTATCTAGGAGTTAAACCAACACATTCGACGTCAGGAGAACCAGATGTGCGCCGACATGATAGATCTGAAGAAGGTGAAGACAAGAATCAAGGAACTGGAGGAAGAACTCAAGGCTGCACGTGAAGATTATGAAGAGGAAATTGAAGTATTAGTGGGGAAGAATGACGATCTCATCAAGAAGATCGGAATATTTATGGGAGGCCCTACACCAGTAGAAGAAGATGAAGAACCCAAGGAGATTCGCCCGGAAGACTACATCATCATCGACGACACCGACTCGGATCCAGATAATAGCGATGATGACTATGTTGATGAAGCAGGAGCAGATATCATGGAGTCTGCAACCGAAGAATATTTCTAGTAGACCACCCCAACAGTAGTAGTAGCCCACCATGTAAATATAGTAGTCCGAGCACTTCTGCGATAGTTAGATCGATTGTATGCCCTTGTTTGATTGAATGAAGTGAATTGTTTGCTTTTGCCTCATGTGCATATGGGTAGTGTTTTCTCTCTAGACCCCTCTCTATTCTTAAATCTCATCTTTTCTAAACCCTCAGATGCCTCCGAGACGTGACCCCGGATTTACCTTCCCACCGGAGCTCACTCAGTTGATCCAGCAGCAGAACACATTGATGCAGTTGCTAGTTCAGAATCAGAATCAGGGGAACAACAACAACAACCCACCACCACCACCACCACCACCTGTTGATCACTTAGCCCGTTTTCTTAGGCTGAATCCGCCGGTGTTCTCCAGTAGCACCGAGCCGATAGTAGCAGATGATTGGCTCCGCAAGACAGCTAGGGAGTTGACCACGGTAGGATGCACAGATGCGGAAAAGGTGAAGTTTGCCGCACATCAGCTTGAAGGACCCGCAACATCATGGTGGGAGAATTTCATAGCCACTTTCCCTATCGACACTGTCACGTGGGACCAGTTTCAGCAGGCTTTCCGTACTGCCCATGTTTCAGCAGAAGCTATGGTCATGAAGAAGCGAGAGTTTCGCAACTTGCGCCAAGGAGGAAGGACAGTTGGCCAGTATGTGGAGGACTTTAGTAAGCTAGCACGTTATGCCCCAGATGACGTTGCTACGGATGCAGCTAAGCAGGAGAAGTTTTTGGAAGGACTGAATGATGAGTTGAGCATGCAGTTGATGGTAGCAACCTTCAACAACTACCATGAGTTGGTAGATCATGCTTTCATGATTGAAGGCAACCATCAGCAAATTGAGAATCGCAAGAGGAAGTATGGACAAGGAAAGTACAATTCTGGAGCTCAGCAGAAGCCGGACATTTTCAGCATACCCATGGAGGAGGTAGCTCGCACACTCACAATGGCACCAAGAATGGTAATGGGAATGGAGGAAGCAACGGCCAGAGTCGAACCCTAACCCCGTGTGATGATCGATGGATTTTGAGGAGACCCCCAAACCCTAACCTTTTCTTGCTAGCCTCTCCGAATCTCGAGGACGAGATTCCTTTTAAGGGTGGTAGGTTTGTAACATCCCAAAATTCTAAATTTTGGAATGTTATAAACACATAGAGAGATTGATTGATTGTTTGATTGATTGCGTGAAATTGAGTGAAATTCGAATTCTTTTTTGAAAGTTAAATGAGAGGGAATAAAAGGACTTTCCCAAACTTTCATATTGGTTTTCTGTTCTTCGTGAATTCAAATTCTTTTCAACACAAAACCCCAGACAGAAGATGACATGACTTCTTCCATTTATTTAAATGACAAGGGGTGTTGAAAATATTTGAATTTCATTTGAAAATATTTCCAATTCAGAAACTTTAAGCAACTCAATGATTTTCACGAGAGAAGATAAAATGACTTCTTCAAATTATATGAAATATGAGTTGGGAGTTTCAAAGAATTAAATTCAAAGTTCTTTTGAGTTTATTTTCAATTTGGAATATTAGATCATCATGCCTATCTTATTTTCTTGCTTTTGGTCGATCTTAGAAATTTCACGCAACTCAAGGACCTTCGGAGAGAGTTGGAAATTTCGTTATTTTCATATTTGAGAGTTTTCTCGAATTTGAGAAGAGGGTCATTTAATTTATTTATTTCATCTTCAATAATTTTTCCGTTATCAAAAATATAAGAGAGGGAATAATATGACTTTCCCAAAATATAGGAAAAATGAAGATTTAATAAATAGATCAAAATTTCGTTTTCCAGAGTTTATTTGCATTTTATTTGGATAGGGAAAAATGCGCGTTTTCAAAAATTGCTTTTAGGTCTGTAGAAAAGTTCATTTTGTTCGACTCATTTTTAAGAGTCGGGGAAAATTTACTTTATTAGTTTTGGAGTTCGGTAGATTTTGTTTTTCTGTGTTTTTCCGAGCGCGGAACCGTTTAAAAAAAAACTCAGCGCCTTGGGCCAAAGGCCCAAGCCGCCGGCCAGCCGGCCAAGGCCAAAGGCCACCGCCCCCAGCCAGCGTCGCGTGAGCGCCCAGGCTCCAGGGAGCCGCCGCCGTTGTCTTTTGGAAGTCCTAGTGGGACTTTTGTCCTACTTTCGTTTATTCCGTTTCTTTTTCTACATCTTTCCTACTTCTATTTTTATTTCTTGTCCCCTACCCCAAGTCTCCTCACCCCTCCCCAATACAAATACCCCAACACCCCCCCTTCTAAACACATCAAACCAAACCCCCTCTCCTCCCCAAGCCGCGCCTCACCCCGCGCCTCTCAACCGTGCCGCGCCGCCTCGCCCGCCGCCTCACCCGCGTCGCCGCCCTTGTGCATCGCCGCGCCGCCGCCCTTGTGCATCGCCGCCGCGCCCAACGCCGCCCAACCCCGCGCCCTAGTGCCGCCACCGCCGCCATACACCGCCGCCGCCGCCATGCGTCACCGCGCCGCCGCCGCTCTGCGTTACCGCCGCCGCCGCCGGAGCCCCCGTTCGCCGGAGACCTCGCCGGAGGTACCGCACCGCATCTCTTCTTTTCCCTCGGATCGGTTTTCTTCTAGATCGCTCCGTTTCTTCCGATTCGTTTTTCTTTCCGGTTCTTTTCTAAACCGTTCCGGTTTTCCAGATCGGTTTTTCGTTCGGTTTTCTTCTCCGAAAACCCTAGATCGGTTTTCGCTCTTCTTTCGGACCGTTCGTCTCAACGAACGTGATCACCGATTATCCCCGGTTAACGACGCCCGTTCGTTTAACCGTTCTTCGTTTTCTTTCTCGTCGGATTTATTCCGCGTTCTCTCCGATCGCGATCTTAGATCCGATCTTCTTTCTAGTCTTTCTTTTCGCTCGCTTATCGGAATCAGGTGATTCAAGCACCTGGAGTTTCATCTCGAAACCGCCGTTCCGTCTAATCAACTTGAACAAGTTTTTTCCCCAGTAAAATTTGACCTAGTTTCAACTTGCTAGAACCGAGTTGTTTTTCCGCCGTTTTCCGTCGTTTGTTCGGTTCTTTCTTTCTTTGCAACCGGAGTTCTTAAGTTGAACTATCTGGTTCGTTCTCTCGTTCGAGTTTTACTTGTGCATTAGATGAGTACTTATTGTGTGGTTACTATTGCTTGCCTACGATAGATTGACCGGAGTGTGACGAGTAGATCTATCAAGAGTTTTGAGTGCGCATCATCTTCATCAACATTGCAGGCAAGTTCACACTTTGATCATACCTTTCCTACAACCCATGTTTTATTGCATTAGATCAATCCTCACACATTGCATGATTAGGATCTAATAAATTGTGGGATGGGAAGTAGATGAGGTAGTACCTATTACCTGTATTATTATCAAACCCTTGGGAGTTACTATTACGTTATGCTTATATTGCCATGCTATGCTCGTAGACGTGGATTGGGTGAGTGATATCCATGACAGATGTGAGATTGATAATTTTAATGGTTTATCTAAGGTGGCAACTTAAACACACATCTGGGTGGATTGAGGCACCTGATGTCTATCAGGACTTGCCTGTTTTTTTTGGACCGCCACCCAGGCTCAAAGGGATCATAAGATCTTTCATGCTAGAAACTTCCGTGTGCAGCCACATGCTACTATGGGCTCTGGCATAGTTGACTAAGTTGTGTGAACTCTTACGGGGTGGACTAGCAGATGTAGGGGTTGTAGGTGGTACGGTCTACCCCACATGTAAGGTGCTAGTGCTTCTGAAAGACTATGTCTCGGTCATCCGTTTCTCAAACACCATGTAGTGCGAGAAAACAAACGGAGGCGATCGAGTCATGTGGGGAAAAGTGCGCAAACCTCTGCAGAGTAACAAACTAATCATGATTAGCCGTGTCCCCGGTTATGGACATCTTGAGTATCTAGTTCTTGAATATCATTGTGAATCTCAACATGTTACTTCTAATTAATGTTGTTGGGTTTTAATTATTTTTAATTGGGATTGAGAATGCTGTCAACCATTCTCAATGTTTCACAACCACCATGATAGTTAAATAAATTTATTCCTTTGCAGTAGGGAAAAATTGGCTTTACGCAAAAACCTTATAACCATAGAGCTTTTCCACCAGCCAAATATGCATATAGTGATAGCCATTGTTCATCATTCTCTATGGTGTGAATTTGCCAGTACATTCAATGTACTGACCCGTTCCGGGCTGCAACGTCTTATGTTGCAGGTTTCTTACGACGAGTAAGTGATACGTTAGGGTTACGCTTTCTACACTCAACTTTGCCGTTGGTGTTGATGGGAAACCACAACCTTGTTGCTTCCGCTATATGGATTGAGGTAATAGTATTTACGTTGCTTTATACATGTGATTTACCTCTGTTATAAATCCTTCGAGTACTGTGTGTGTCAGCATACTGATCCAGGGATGACACATAAGCACAGAGACTTGATCCATTCGGGTCGGGTCGCTACAAAATGGCAATGGAAGTTCTGGGAAGAAGCAGAACCCTTTCAACAGGGGACAGGTGAACCACGTTAATGTGGAGGAGGTTGAAGAGCAGCCGGATGCTGTAATCGGTAAGTTTTTGGTTAAGTCATTTACCGCACTCGTTCTTTTTGATACTGGTGCATCGCATTCATACATATCAAGGGGATTTGTGGATAAGTATAATCTGCCCACCAAAGTTCTTAGAACACCTATGTTAGTAAGCTCACCAGGAGCGGAGTATATGGCTAGCCAAGGATGTTTTCAAGTGCCATTGAGTATAGGTAGGCATGTGTTTCCCTCGGATTTAATCATTTTGGAATCACAAGGTTTGGATGTAATTCTGGGTATGGATTGGCTGACGATGTATGGAGGAAACATCGATTGCGCCAGTAAGTCAATTTTGCTTACCACCCCAGATGGGAGAAGGATCAAGTATATATCCAGACATGTGCCAAAAGGGACTCAAGTAAATTGTTTAACAGGAGTTGTGTTGGAGGAAGTACCAGTGGTGAAGGATTTCCCTGATGTATTTCCAGAGGAGTTGCCAGGCATGCCACCGGATAGAGATATTGAGTTTTTGATTGAGCTTTTGCCAGGAACAGAGCCAATATCAAAGAGACCATATAGGATGCCCGCAAAGGATTTGGGGGAGATTAAGAAGCAGATTAAGGAGTTACTAGATAAAGGATATATTCGCCCAAGTTCTTCGCCTTGGGGATCGCCAGTACTTCTAGTGGAGAAGAAGGATGGATCGTTAAGGATGGTTGTTGATTATCGAGGATTGAATGAAGTAACCATCAAGAACAAGTACCAAGTGCCAATGATAAATGATCTGTTTGATCGATTGCAAGGAGCTAAGGTATTTTCCAAGATCGATTTGCGATCAGGATACCATCAGTTGAAGATTGGAGAACATGATATACCTAAGACGGCTTTTACCACCAGGTATGGGTTGTACGAGTATACCGTTATGTCATTTGGTCTGACTAACGCACCTGCATATTTTATGAACATGATGAACAAAGTATTCATGGAGTTTTTGGATAAGTTCATCGTGGTGTTCATTGACGATATCCTGGTATACTCGAAGAATGAAGAGGAACATAAGGAGCATTTGCGTTTGGTACTTGGTAAGCTCAGAGAACATCAGTTATATGCCAAGTTTAGCAAATGTGAGTTTTGGTTGAAGGAAGTTGGATTTCTCGGACACGTTATATCTGGAGAAGGTATAGCAGTAGATCCCACCAAGGTTGATACTGTGACAAATTGGGAAGCCCCAACAACAGTTGGAGAAATACGGAGTTTTCTTGGACTCGCAGGATACTACCAGAGATTCATTGAAAATTTCTCGAAGATTGCAAAGCCTATGACGGAGTTGTTGAAAAAGGATACAAGTTCATATGGACTGAGGAGTGTGAGGCTAGTTTCCATGAGTTGAAGAAACGTTTGGTTACCTCACCTGTGTTGATTTTGCTAGATCAGACCAAGGATTATGAGGTCTATTGCGACGCTTCACGTCGAGGACTTGGAGCAGTGCTTATGCAGGAAGGAAGAGTTGTTTTATATGCCTCACGATAGCTTAAGCCGCATGAGTTAAATTATGCCACACATGATTTGGAGTTAGCAGCCGTAGTGCATGCGTTGAAAACTTGGAGACACTTTCTCATTGGAAACCATTGTGAAGTGTACACGGATCACAAGAGTTTGAAGTATATTTTCACATAGAAGGAGTTGAATCTCAGGCAAAGGATATGGTTGGAGCTCATCAAGGATTATGATATGAAACTGCATTATCAACCCGGAAAGGCTAACGTAGTAGCTGACGCGTTGAGCCGTAAAAGCCATGTCAACACCTTAATGACGGGATATTTACCAATGGAGTTAGCCGAAAATCTTCGAGAGCTATGTTTGGAAATAGTTCCAAGAGGCTATGTAGCAGCATTGGAGATTCAGTCTACTTTGATGGATAAGGTCAAAGAAGCCCAGAAGACTGATAAGGAGATTGCCTCTATAAAGGAGAAAATGAGCAAAGGACAAGCTAAGGGAGTTCGTGAAGATGAGCATGATACCTTATGGTTTGAAGACTGTGTTTATGTGCCTAATGATTCGGAGATCAGGAAGTTAATTCTGCAAGAGGCCCATGATTCACCATATTCGATTCACCCAGGAAATATCAAGATGTATTTGGATTTGAAGGATACCTTCTGGTGGACCGGAATGAAGAAGTATATTGTGGAGTATGTAGCAGTTTGTGATGTATGCCAGAGGGTAAAAGCTGAGCATCAGAAGCCAGCAGGATTGCTACAGCCATTGCCGATACGCGAATGGAAGTGGGATAAGTTAGGCATGGATTTTATTACGGGTTTACCCAGAACTCGTTCAGGCTATGACTCAATCTGGGTTGTAGTCGATCGTTTGACAAAGGTAGCTCATTTCATTCCAGTGAAGACTACCTATACCAGTGCAAAGTTGGCAAAGATATACATGACCAGAATCGTATGTCTGCATGGAGTTCCAAGGAGCATTGTATCAGATAGAGGAACCCAATTTACCTCAAAGTTCTGGAATTAGTTGCATGAAACTTTGGGTACCAGGCTAGAATTTAGCACAGCTTTCCATCCGCAGACAGATGGACAGACCGAGAGAGTCAATCAGATTTTGGAGGATATGCTGAGAGCTTGTGCGCTAGATTACGGATCTAGTTGGGATGAGAATTTGCCATATGCAGAGTTCTCTTACAACAACATCTATCAATCCAGTTTGAAGATGGCCCCTTTCGAAGCCTTGTACGGAAGGGGGTGCAGGACCCCATTGTCGTGGGATGAAGTTGGAGACCGCCAGTTGTTCGGACCAGATCTGATTAAGGAGTCTGAACAGAAAGTGAAATTGATTTGCGATAGGCTCAAGGTAGCTCAATCCAGGCAGAAGAGCTACGCAGATTCTAAACGCAAGGAGACAGTTTACGAAGTCGAAGACCGAGTTTATCTTCGAGTATCCCCACTTCGAGGAGTTAAGCGCTTTGGAGTTAAGGGAAAGTTAGCGCCACGTTTCGTAGGCCCATACAAAGTTTTGGAGCGTATGGGAGAAGTAGCCTATAAGTTGGAATTGCTCGAAGGATTGTCAGGAGTTCACGACATGGTCCACGTTTGCCAGTTGAAGAAGTGCCATGCAGAGATGGCTGATATACCGCTGAAAGATATAGTGCCGCTGGAAGCAATTCAGTTGGACAGTGATTTGACCTATGAGGAGAAACCAGTCAAGATTTTAGAGTATGCCAGTCGAGTCACCCGCAGCAAGGTTATAAAGTTTTGCAAAGTTTAGTGGAGCCACCACACGGAGGATGAAGCCACCTGGAAGCGAGAGGAAGATTTGCTGAAGGACCACCCTCACCTATTTTCTAGCCAACCCGAATCTCGAGGGCGAGATTCATCTTAAGGGGGTAGGTTTGTAACATCCCAAATTTTCAATTTGGAATGTTATACACTAGATCATCTTTGCATATCATATTTTATTGCATTTTGGTTGATCCTAGAAATTCTACGCAACTCAAGGACCCTCTGAGAGAGTTGGGGATTTCGTTATTTTCATATTTGAGTTTTCTCAAATTTTGAAAATAGGATCATTTGATTTTATTTATTTTATCTTCAATTATTTCTATTACAAAAATATGAGAGAGGGAATAAAATGACTTTCCCAAAATAAAGAAATATTGAGGATTTAATAATAAAATCAAATAAGTTTTTCATTTTGGTTTTATTTGCTATTTTATTTGAATTTAGGAAAAATACGTGTTTTTCAAAATTTCATTTAGGCCCCAAATAAATGTTCATCTTGTGCTGCTTGATTTTAGAAGCCAGGGAAATTTTATTTCGGGATTTTTGGAGTCCGTTTAGTATTTCTTTTGTTTTTTTCTAAGCGTAACTATTTAAAAAAATCCGAACCGACTTTGGGCCGTAACCGGCTAGGACTCCGCCTGGCCAGGGCTTTAAATAGCCGCGCCCCGGGCCGCCTCAGCCAGCCCAGCCGCGCCGCGCCCCGCGCCCAAACCCTAGCCGCCGCGCCGCCGCCGACGAGGTCGAGTCACCGGTTTTTTTAGAAAACCGTTAGGTTTTCACCGGTTTTTTCGGTTTTTCTAGATTCGTTTTTTAGATAGATCGATTTTTTCGGTTTAGTTATTTAGCGAGCGTTCGCTCGTTCGTTCGTTTTAACGAACGCGTTCTTTGTTTAGATCCAGTTAACGAACGTCCGTTCGTTATCTGTTCGTCGTTTTCTTTTTCTCGGATTAAATCCGCGATTTTTCCGATCGCGATTCCTGATCCGTTTTTCGTTCTAGTATAACTTTTCGCTCGTTTACCGGAATCAGGCGATTCAAGCGCCTGGAGTTTCATCTCGAAGCCCTCTTTCTATTTAACTAACTCAAACAAGTTTTTGCCACTGTAAAAAATTGCCCTAGATCCAGAATAGTAAATGAAGCTTGTTTCTTTTGCCATTTGTCTTTCGTTGCTTCGTTCGATTTGATTCTTTTTGCCAACCGGAGTTCTTAAGATGAACTTTCTGGTTAGATCTCTTATTTGAGTTTTACCTGTGCATTAGTTGAGTACTTATTGTATGCTTGTTTGTTTGCGATAGAGTACCCGGAGTGCGCCGCTTGCTACTTCGAATCGCTAGGTTTCGCGGATCATCAGCAAGGCAAGTAACATTTTGATCATACTTCCAATTACCCAGTTTTATTGCATTAGATCAACCCTCACACATTGCATGATTAGGATCTAATTAAATTGTGGGTTTGGGAAGTAGTTGAGGTAGTACCTATTACCTGTTATTATCAAACCTTTGGGAGTTACTTCTACGTTTGCTTATTATGCCATGCTATGCTAGTAGACGTGGTTTGGGTGAGTGAAATCCATGACAGATGTGAGATTGTTAAATTAAAAGGTTTATCTAAGGTGGCAACTTAAATACACATCTGGGTGGATTGAGGCACCTGGGTATTCCAGCGATTACCTGTTTTCTTTTGGACCGCCACCCAGGCTCAAAGGGATCATGAGATTATTAATGCTAGAAACTTCCGTGTGCAGCCACAAGCTACTATGGGCTCTAGCATAGTTGAGTAAGTCGTGCAAACTCTTACAGTGGTAGACTAGCAGATGTAGGGGAAAGTAGGTGTAATGGTCTACCCGATCGTAAGGTGCTAGCGCTTCTGAAAGACTATGTCTCGGTCATTCGTTTCTCAAACAACATGTAGTGCGAGAATCCCAATGGAGGAGATCGAGTCTTGTGGGGAAAAGTGCGCAAACCTATGCAGAGTGTATAAACTAATCATGGTTAGCCGTGTCCCCGGTTATGGACATCTTGAGTATCTAGTACCTGGATTATCATGTGAATCTCATCATGTTACTGTAAAATTAATTTTGTTGGGTTTTGTTTAATGATGATGCTTAATTGGGATTGAGAATGCTGTCAACCATTCTCAATGTTCAACAACTACCATGATAGTTAAATAAAATTTATTCCTTTGCAGTAGGGAAAATTGGCTTTATGCAAAACTGTAACCATAGAGCTTTCCACCAGCCAAATATGCATATAGTATAGCATATTTCTTTCATTGCTCTCTGTGTGTTACATTGCCAGCATATTCCATGTGCTAACCCGTTTCGGGCTGCAACGTTAATGTTGCAGACTTTTCAGACGATGATTAAGGTGTTTTTAGGTTGTGGTTCTATACTCAATGATGCCGTTGGAGTTGATGGACTCACTTATCTTCCAAGCCTTCCGCTGTTATCGTTATTAGATGGCCTTAAGCCATATTTATTGTAATAAGCTCTCTTTTGAGACACTCGATGTAATAAGTTTGTGATTGCTACTCTGTTATAAATCCTTCAAGTACTGTGTGGTGTCAGCATTACTGATCCAGGGATGACACCTGAGCACAGAGATTGGACCGTTTGAGGTCTGGTCGCTACAATGACGTCCCACGAACTCTAGATCCAGCTGAGTGTCAAGGGAGAGCTTCGTCAGCATGATGGCATGATGACGGTGATGATGATGTTACCGGAACATGGCTTCACCAAAGCACTGCTACGATATGACCGGGGTGGATTATGGTGGAGGGGGGCACCGCTCACGGCTAAGGGATCAATGATCAACTTGTATGTCTATGGGGTGCCCCTTGCCCCGTATATAAAGGAGTGGAGGAGGGGGGAAGGCCGGCCCTCTATGGCGCGCCCTAGGGGAGTCCTACTCCCACCGGGAGTAGGATTCCCCAATTCCAAGTAGTAGGAGTAGGAGAGAAGGAAGGGGAGGAGAGGGGAAAGGAAAGGGGGGGGGGCGGCCCCCACCCAATTCGGATTGGGCCAGGGGGGCGCGCCTCCCACCTTTTCGTTTCCTATCCTATATTCCACTAAAGCCCAATAAGGCCCATATACTCCCCGGGAGGTTCCGGTAACCTCACGGTACTCCGGAAAATGCCCGAACTCATCCAGAACCATTCCGATGTCCAAACATAGGCTTCCAATATATCGATCTTTATGTCTCGACCATTTCGAGACTCCTTGTCATGTCTGTGATCAAATCCGGGACTCCGAACTACCTTCGGTACATCAAAACACATAAACTCATAATACTGATCGTCACCGAATGTTAAGCGTGCGGACCCTACGGGTTCGAGAACTATGTAGACATGACCGAGACTCATCTCCGGTCAATAACCAATAGCGGAACCTGGATGCTCATATTGGTTCCTACATATTCTACGAAGATCTTCATCGGTCAAACTGCACAACAACATACATTGTTCCCTTTGTCATCGGTATGTTACTTGCCCGAGATTCGATCGTCGATATCTCAATACCTAGTTCAATCTCGTTACCATAAAGTCTCTTTACTCGTTCCGTAATGCATCATCCCACAACTAAGTCATTAGTCACATTGCTTGCAAGGCTTATAGTGATGTGCATTACCGAGAGGGCCCAAAGATACCTCTTCGATACTCAGAGTGACAAATCCTAATCTCAATATATGCCAACTCAACAAACACCATCGGAGACACCTGTAGAGCATCTTTATAGTCACCCAGTTACGTTGTGACGTTTGATAGCACACTAAGTGTTCCTCCAGTATTCGGGAGTTGCATGATCTCATAGTCATAGGAACATGTATAAGTTATGGAGAAAGCAGTAGCAACAAACTAAATGATCATCGTGCTAAGCTAACGGATGGGTCAAGTCAATCACATCATTCTCTAATGATGTGATCCCGTTAATCAAATGACAACTCATGTCTATGGTCAGGAAACATAACCATCATTTATTCAATGAGCTAGTCAAGTAGAGGCATACTAGTGACACTCTGTTTGTCTATGTATTCACACATGTACTTAGTTTCCGGTTAATACAGTTCTAGCATGAATAATAAACATTTATCATAATATAAGGAAATATAAATAACAACTTTATTATTGCATCTAGGGCATATTTCCTTCAGTCTCCCACTTGCACTAGAGTCAATAATCTAGATTACATTGTGATGATTCTAACACCCATGGAGTCTTGGTGCTGATCATGTTTTGCTCGTGAGAGAGGCTTAGTCAACGGGTCTGCAACATTCAGATCCGTATGTATCTTGCAAATCTCTATCCCCTCCTTGACTTGATCGCGGATGGAATTGAAGCATCTCTTGATGTGCTTGATTCTTTTGTGAAATATGGATTCCTTTGCTAAGGCAATTGCACCAGTATTGTCACAAAAGATTTTCATTGGACCCGATGCACTAGGTATTACACCTAGATCGGATATGAACTCCTTCATCCAGACTCCTTCATTTGCTGTTTCTGAAGAAGCTATGTACTCCGCTTCACATGTAGATCCTGCCATGACGCCCTGCTTGGAACTGCACCAATTGACAGCTCCACCATTTAATAAAAATATGTATCCGGTTTGTGACTTAGAGTCATCCGGATCAGTGTCAAAGCTTGCATCGACGTAACCTTTTACGACGAGCTCTTTGTCACCTCCATATACGAGAAACATATCCTTAGTCCTTTTTAGGTATTTCAGGATGTTCTTGACCGCTGTCCAGTGATCCACTCCTGGATTACTTTGGTACCTCCCTGCTAAACTAATAGCAAGGCACACATCAGGTCTGGTACACAGCATTGCATACATGATAGAACCTATGGCTGAAGCATAGTGAATGACTTTCATTTTCTCTCTATCTTCTGCAGTGGTCGGGCATTGAGTCTGACTCAACTTCACACCTTGTAACACAGGCAAGAACCCTACCTTTGCCTGATCCATTTTGAACTTCTTCAAAACTTTATCAAGGTATGTTCTTTGTGAAAGTCCAATTAAGCGTCTTGATCTATCTCTATAGATCTTGATGCCCAATATATAAGCAGCTTCACCGAGGTCTTGCATTGAAAAATTCTTATTCAAGTATCATTTTAGGCCATTCAGAAATTCAATATCATTTCCGATCAATAATATGTCATCTACATATAATATCAGAAATGCTACGGAGCTCCCACTCACTTTCTTGTAAATACAGGCTTCTCCAAAAGTCTGTATAAAACCATATGCTTCGATCACACTATCAAAGCATATATTCCAACTCCGAGAGGCTTCCACCGGTCCATCAATGGATCGCTAGAGCTTGCACACTTTGTTAGCACCTTTTGGAACAACAAAACCTTCTGGTCGCATCATATACAACTCTTCTTTAAGATATCCATTAAGGAATGCAGTTTTGTCATCCATTTGCCAAATTTCATAATCATAAAATGAAGCAATTGCTAGCATGATTTAGACGGACTTAAGCATCGCTACGGGTGAGAAGGTCTCATCATAGTCAACTCCTTGAACTTGTCGAAAACCTTTTGCAACAAGTCGAGCTTTGTAGACAGTAACATTACCGTCAGTGTCAGTCTTCTTCTTGAAGATCCATTTATTCTCTATGGCCTACTGATCATCGAGCAAGTCAACCAAAGTCCACACTTTGTTCTCACACATGGATCCCATCTCAGATTTCATGGCCTCAAGCCATTTTGCGGAATCTGGGCTCATCATCGCTTCCTCATAGTTCATAGGTTCGTCATGGTCAAGTAACATGACCTCCAGAACAAGATTATCATACCACTCTGGTGCGGATCTCACTCTGGTTGACCTACGAGGTTCGGTAGTAACTTGATCAGAAGTTTCATGATCATCATCGTTAGCTTCCTCACTTACTAGTGTAGGAATCACTGAACTGATTTCAGTGATGAACTACTTTCCAATAAGGGAGTAGGTACAATTACCTGATCAAGTTCTACTTTCCTCCCACTCACTTCTTTCGAGACAAACTCCTTCTCTAGAAAGGATCCATTCTTAGCAACACATATATTGCCTTCGGATCTGTGATAGAAGGTGTACCCAACCGTCTCCTTTGGGTAACCTATGAAGACACATTTCTCCGATTTGGGTTCAAGCTTATCAGGTTGAAGTTTCTTCACATAAGCATCGCAGCCCCAAACTTTAAGAAACGACAACTTGGATTTCTTGCCAAACCACAGTTCATAAGGTGTCGTCTCAACGGATTTAGATGGTGCCCTATTTAATGTGAATGCAGCTATCTCTAAAGCATAACCCCAAAACGATAGAGGTAAATCAGTAAGAGACATCATAGATCGCACCATATCTAGTAAAGTACGATTATGACGTTCGGACACACCATTATGCTGTGGTGTTCCGAGTAGCGTGAGTTGCGAAACTATTCCGCTTTGTTTCAAATGAAGACCAAACTCATAACTCAAATATTCTCCTCCACGATTAGATCGTAGAAAATTTATTTTCTTGTTACGATGATTTTCCACTTCACTCTGAAATTCTTTGAACTTTTCAAATGTTTTAGACTTATGTTTCATTAAGTAGATATACCCATATCTGCTCAAATCATCTGTGAAGGTGAGAAAATAACGATATCCGCCGCGAGCCTCAATGTTCATTGGACCACATACATCAGTATGTATGATTTCCAATAACTCTTTTGCTCGCTCCATTGTTCCGGAGAATTGAGTTTTAGTCATCTTGCCCATGAGGCATGGTTCGCAAGTACCAAGTGATTCATAATCAAGTGATTCCAGAAGTCCATCAGAATGGAGTTTCTTCATGCGCTTTACACCAATATGACCCAAATGGCAGTGCCACAAATAAGTTTCACTATCATTATCAACTCTGCATCTTTTGGCTTCAATACTATGAACATGTGTATCACTACTATCATGATTTAGTAAAAATAAACCACTCATCAAGGGTGCATGACCATAAAAGATATTACTCATATAAATAGAACAACCATTATTCTCTAATTTAAATGAATAACCATCTCGCATTAAACAAGA
This sequence comes from Triticum urartu, assembly GCF_056163025.1. Lineage (NCBI taxonomy): Eukaryota > Viridiplantae > Streptophyta > Magnoliopsida > Poales > Poaceae > Triticum > Triticum urartu. Next base: position 301,554,508 of record NC_141877.1, read on the forward strand.
TCCAGATATAATGTTCATGCTCAATGCTGGCACCAAATAACAATTTGTAGCGACCCGACCTCAAACGGTCAAGTCTCTGTGCTTCAGTGCCATCCCTGGATCAGTAATGCTGACACACATAGTACTCGAGGATTTATAATAGAGTAGCAATCACACACTTATTACATCAAATGTCTCAAAAGAGAACTTATTACAATAAATATGGCTTAAGGCCATCTAATACGATAACATCGGAAGGCTTGGAAGATAAAGTGAGTCCATCAACTCCAACAGCATAGCTGAGCTGCACGGCAATGACCTAACAAACCTTACTCCTCGTCTGAAAAGTCTGCAACAAAATATGTTGCAGCCCGAAAACAGGTCAGCACTGAAGGAAATATGCCCTAGAGGCAATAATAAAGTTATTATTTTATTTCCTCATATCATGATAAATGTTTATTATTCATGCTAGAATTGTATTATCCGGAAACATAATACTTGTGTGAATACATAGACAAACCAAACGTCACTAGTGTGCCTCTACTTGACTAGCTCGTTAATCGAAGATGGTTATGTTTCCTAACCATAGACATGTGTTGTCATTTGATTAATGGGATCACATCATTAGGAGAATGATGTGATTGACATGAGCCATTCCATTAGCTTAGCACCCGATCGTTTAGTATGTTGCTATTGCTTTCTTCATGACTTATACATGTTCCTATGACTATGAGATTATGCAACTCCCGTTTGCTGGAGGAACACTTTCTGTGCTACCAAACGTCACAACGTAACTGGGTGATTATAAAGGAGCTCTACAGGTGTCTCCAAAGGTACATGTTGGGTTGGTGTATTTCGAGATTAGGATTTGTCACTCCGATTGTCAGAGAGGTATCTCTGGGCCCTCTCGGTAATGCACATCACATAAGCCTTGCAAGCATTACAACTAATGAGTTAGTTGCAAGATGATGTATTACGAAACGAGTAAAGAGACTTGCCGGTAACGAGATTGAACTAGGTATTGAGATACCGACGATCAAATCTCAGGCAAGTAACATACCGATGACAAAGGGAACAACGTATATTGTTATGCGGTCTGACCGATAAAGATCTTCGTAGAATATGTGGGAGCCAATATGAGCATCTAGGTTCCGCTATTGGTTATTGACCGGAGACGTGTCTCGGTCATGTATACATTGTTCTCGAACCCGTAGGGTCCGCACGCTTAAGGTTTTGATGACAGTTATATTATGAGTTTATGCATTTTGATGTACCGAAGTTTGTTCAGAGTCCCAGATGTGATCACGGACATGACTAGGAGTCTCGAAATGGTCGAGACATAAAGATTGATATATTGGAAGCCTATATTTGGATATCGGAAGTGTTCCGGGTGAAATCGGGATTTTACCGGAGTACCGGGAGGTTACCGAAACCCCCCGGGAGGTATATGGGCCTTAGTGGGCTTTAGTGGAAGAGAGGAGAGGTGGCCAGGGCTGGGCCGCGCGCCCCTCCCCCCTAGTCCGAAAAGGACAAGGAGAGGGGGGCGGCGCCCTCCTTCCTTCTCTCTCTCCTCTTTCCCCCTCCCGAATCCTATTACAACTAGGAAAGGGGGGGGGGAATCCTACTCCCGGTAGGAGTAGGACTCCTCCTGGCGCGCCCTCCTCCTGGCCGGCCGCACCTCCCCCTGTTCCTTTATATACGGGGGTAGGGGGCACCCCTAGACACACAAGTTGATCCACGTGATCATATTCTTAGCCGTGTGCGGTGCCCCCTTCTACCATAATCCTCGATAATATTGTAGCGGTGCTTAGGCGAAGCCCTGCGACGGTAGTACATCAAGATCGTCACCACGCCGTCGTGCTGACGGAACTCCTCCCCGACACTTTGCTGGATCGGAGTCCGGGGATCGTCATCGAGCTGAACGTGTGCTAGAACTCGGAGGTGCCGTAGTTTCGGTGCTTGATCGGTCGGGCCGTGAAGACGTACGATTACATCAACCGCGTTGTGCTAACGCTTCCGCTGTCGATCTACAAGGGTACGTAGATCACACTCTCCCCTCTCGTTGCTATGCATCACCATGATCTTGCGTGTGCGTAGGAATTTTTTTGAAATTACTACGTTCCCCAACAAGCACATGGAATATGCTGGCAATGTAACACAGTAGAGCAAGAACAGAATAATGCTATCACTACATGCATATTTGGCTGGTGGAAAGCTCTATGTTTATAGTTTTGCGAAAAGCCAATTTTTCCCTACAACAAAGGAATAGATTTTATTTAACTATCATATTAGTTGAAGCATCATTGAGAAGGTTCCTCCAACTCAATCCCAATTAAAAGTAATTATCAACCCAACAATATTAATTTTAGAGTGATGAGATACATATGATAATCCAAGTACTAGATACTCAAGATGTCCATAACCAGGGACATGACTAATCATGATTAGTTTATACACTCTACAGAGGTTTGCGCACTTTCCCCCACAATATTTGATCTCCTCCGTTGGATTTCTCGCACTGCCGGGTGTTTGAGAAATGGATGACCGAGACACAGTATTTCAGAAGCATTAACTCCTTACTCCGGGCAGACCATACCAACCTACATCCCTCTACCTGCTGATCCACCTCTTCAAGAGCTTCACACAACTTACTCAACTATGCTAGAGCCCATAATAGCTTGTGGCTGCACACGGAAGTTTCTAGCATGAAATATCTCAGTTCCCTTAGAACCTGGGTGGCGGACCTTAGGATTATTGCACGGGTACTCCGGGACATCCTAGGACAACACTAGATTCTCCAGGTGCCCAACAAACAATCCACCCAGATGTGTATTTAAGTTGCCACCTTAAGTTGAACCATTAATTAATAATCTCACATCTGTCATGGATTCACTCGCCCAAACCACGTCTACGAGCATAGCATAGCAATATAAGCAAAACGTAGAAGTAACTTCCAAGGGTTTTATAATAACAGGGCAATAGGTTCTACCTCATCAACTACTTCCCAAACCACATGTTAAACACATCCTAATCATGCAATGTTTGAGGGTTGGAGCTAATGCATAAGAACTGGGTGATAAAGGGTATGATCAAAGTGTTACTTGCCTTGCCGATGATCCGCAAAACCTAGAGACTCGTAGTAGCACGCTTCGCACTCCGGGTGTTCTATCGCAAACAAACAATAGCATGCATAAGCAATCAAGCAAAGAAACACAGGTGAATCTCAAATAAGAAGATCTAACCAGAAAGTTAAACTTAAGAACTCCGGTTTGCAAAAAGAATCAAATCAAACGGAGCAACGAAACTAAAATTGTGAAAGAAACAAGATCCGTTTAATAATCTGAACCTAAGTCAAATTTTACAGTACCAAAATCTTGTTCAAGTTGATTAAACAGAAAGAGGGTTTCGAGACGAAGATCTAGGCGCTTAAATCGCCTGATTCCGATAAACGAGCGAAAAGATAAACTAAAACAAAAATCGGATCAGAAATCGTGATCGAAAATAATCGCGGAAAATTCGAGAAAAAGAAAAACCGATGAACAAGCTAATGACCGAATGTTCGTTGTCTGTGGCTAATGAGTGAACACCGTTCGTTAAAACGAACGTACGGACGAACGCCCGCTAAAGAAACTAAACCGAGAAAAACCGGCGAACCGATCTATTCAAAAAATGAACCTAGGGTTTTTCTAAAAACTGGATTGATTTTTCTCTCAAAACCGGCGGCGGCGAGGCGACTACCTTGGCGGGGCTTCGGCGAGGTCCGGCGGCCTCCGCGGGGTCCGGGTGGGGCTGGGGGGCGGCGGGCGGTGCGACGGCGGGTGGCGCGGGGCGGCACGGGCAGCGGCGGCAGGCGGCGGCATGGCAACGGCGGGCGGCGCTAGGCGGTGAGGCAGGCTGCGGCGGCGCGCGGGAATGGGCGGCGGGGCAGGGCGGCTCGGGTGGTGGTGGAGTCGGGGCGGGGGTGGCGTATATAAAGGAGGGGGCTTGCTTGGAGGAGGGGGCAAGGCGGCGTGGGAGAGTCCCGGCCGAACTCGGCCTCGGGCGGCGGCGGCCTCCCGGTCTCCTGGAGGGAGACGAGGCGCGGGGAGGTGGGCCGGCTCGGCTGGGCTTCGGCCCAGTCGGGCGCTGGAGATTTTTTTTAATAATTTCACCGAAACTAAAATAAATCCTAGAAAAATAAATAAAAATCTAAAAATGCCAAAACAAATTTTCACCGTCTAAATAAAATATTTAGAACGAGATAAACATTTTCTTGGCCCTAAAATGCAACTTTGAAAAACGTGCAATTTTTCTAATTCAAATAAAACAGCAATAAACTCCGAATAAAATCCAAATATTTGATTTTACTAATTTTCTTCCAATATTTCATTTATTTTGGAGAAGTCACATGATCTCCTCTCATATATTTTAATATGAAATATTTTCGGAGAGAAAAATAATTAAAACCAAAAATACTCATTTCAATATTTGATAAAACTCAAATATGAAAATAGGAAATCCCCAAATCTCTCCGAGGGTCCTTGAGTTGCTTAGGATTTTCGAGGATCGCGAAACGAAATGCAGCAAAATATGATATGCATGAATGATCTATGTATAACATTCCAAATTGGAAATTTGGGATGTTACAAACCTACCCCCCCCCCCTTAAGATGAATCTCGCCCTCGAGGTTCGGGTTGGCTAGAAAATAGGTGTGGGTGGTCTTTGCGAAGATCATCCTCTCATTCCCAGGTGGCTTCATCTTCGGAATGGTGACTCCACTGAACTTTGCAAAACTTGATAACCTTGTTGAGGGTGACTCGGCTGGCATATTCAAGAATCCTGGCTAGCTTTTCCTCATAGGTCAGATCACTGTCCAACTAAATCGCCTCCAAGGGCACTGTATCTCTTAACGGTATATCGGCCATCTTAGCATGACACTTCTTCAACTATGAAAGATGAAACACATCATGAACTCCTGATAGTCCTTCAGGTAACTCCAACTTGTAGGCAACTTCTCCCATACGCTCCAAAATTCGATACGGTCCTACAAATCTTGGGGCTAACTTTCCCTTAACTCCAAAACGTTTCACTCCTCACAGGGGTGACACTCGCAGATATGCTCTATCTCCAATTTCATAGGTTATTTCATTGCGTTTCGAATCTACATAACTCTTCTGTCTGGACTGAGCTACCTTTAATCTATCTCGGATCAACTTAGCCTTTTCTTCAGACTCCTTGATCAAATCTGGTCCAAACAACTGTCGGTCTCCAACTTCATCCCACATCAACGGGGTTCTGCACCTCCGTCCATACAGGGCTTCGAACGGTGCCATCTTCAAACTGGCTTGATAGCTATTGTTGTATGAGAACTCTGCGTAGGGCAAATTGTCATCCCAACTAGATCCATAATCTAGCGCACAGGCCCTCAACATATCCTCTAGAATCTGGTTGACTCTCTCGGTTTGTCCATCCGTCTGCGCGTGGAATGATGTACTGAACTCCAATCTCGTTCCCAAAGTCTGGTGCAGTTGATGCCAAAACTTCGAGGTAAACTGTGTTCCTCTATCTGATACAATTGTCCTCGGAACTCCATGTAGACATACAATCCTGGTCATGTATATCTTGGCTAACTTCGCACTTGTATAGGTGGTTTTCACTGGGATAAAGTGAGCCACTTTGGTCAAGAGATCAACTACTACCCATATAGAATCACATCCTGATTTGGTCCTGGGTAATCCAGTGATAAAATCCATCCCAAGTTTATCCCACTTCCATTCGGGTATCGGCATAGGCTGTAACAATCCTGCTGGCTTTTGATGCTCAGCCTTCACTCTCTGACAAACATCACATACGGCTACATACTCGGCAATATCCTTCTTCATACCAGTCCACCAGAAACGTTCCTTCAAATCCAAATACATCTTGGTGTTTCTGGGGTGTATCGAGTATGGTGAGTCATGAGCCTCCTGAAGTATTAACTTCCTGATCTCTATATTATTGGGCACATAAACACGGTCCTCAAACCATAAGGTGTCATGCTCATCCTCATGAAAACCTTTGGCCTTTCCTTTTCCCATTCTCTCCTTTATCTCAGCAATCTGTTTGTCATTCTTCTAAGCTTCTCAAATCTTTCCCAACAATGTAGACTGTACCTCCATTGTTTCAACAAAAGCTCTAGGAACAATCTCCAATCGAAGTTCCCTGAGATCATCTACTAAATCCTTTGACAATCCCGTGCTCACTAGGGTATTAGCATAACTCTTCCGGCTCAAAGCGTCTGCTACGACATTGGCCTTGCCTGGGTGATAGTGAAGCTTCATGTCATAATCCTTTATAAGCTCCAACCATCTCCTCTGCCTAAGGTTCAACTCCTTCTGTGTGAAAATGTACTTCAAACTCTTATGATCCGTGTACACATCACAATGGTTTCCAATAAGGTAATGTCTCCAAGTCTTCAACGCATGCACTACGGCAGCCAACTCCAAATCATGCGTGGCATACTTCAATTCGTGTGGTTTTAGTTGTCGTGAGGCATACGAAACAACTCTTCCATCCTGCATAAGCACACTTCCAAGTCCTAGGCGAGAGGCATCGCAATACACTTGAAACTCCTTACGTATATCCGGCAGAATCAACACTGGGGCTGTAGTTAAACGTTTATTTAACTCCTGAAAACTCGCCTCACATTCTTCCGTCCATTTAACTTTTGTATCCTTCTTCAATAACTCCGTCATTGGCTTCGCAATCTTGGAAAAATTCTCAATGAATCTCCGATAGTATCCCGCGAGTCCAAGAAAACTGTGGATCACGCTAACTGAAGTGAGTACCAACCATTCAGTGACTGACCGAACCTTGGTGGGATCCACTGCTACACCTTCTCCTGATATAACATGTCCAAGGAATCCGGCTTCCTTCAGCCAAAACTCACATTTGCTGAACTTGGCATACAACTGGTGTTCCTTGAGTTTCTCGAGAACTAAACGCAAATGTTCTTCGTGCTCCTCCTCATTCTTCGAGTATAACATTATATCATCAATGAACACCACAACAAACTTATCCAAATAGTCCATGAACACCTTGTTCATCATGCTCATGAAATAGGTAGGGGCGTTAGTCAGTCCAAATGACATGACTGTATACTCATACAACCCATACCTTGTGGTAAATGTTGTCTTTGGTATATCCTTCTGTCGAATCTTCAGCTGGTGATATCCAGATCGCAGATCGATCTTTGAAAACACCTTAGCTCCTTGCAGCTGGTCAAACAAATCATTGATCATCGGCAGTGGGTATTTGTTCTTGATCGTCACCTCATTTAACGCGCGATAATCAACAACCATTCTTAGAGACTTATCCTTCTTCTCAACCAAAAGCACTAGGGCTCCCCATGGTGATGAACTCCGTCGAATGTAACCTTTCTCCAATAACTCCTTGATCTGCTTCTTAATCTCTTCCAGATCATTCGCGGGCATCCGGTATGGTCGCTTCGATATAGGCCCGGTGCCTGGCAACAATTCTATCAAAAACTCGATGTCTCGATCCGGTGGCATGCCTGGTAACTCCTCTAGAAAAACATATGGTAATCCTTCACTACAGGCACTTCCGCCTGAACAATTCCCGTGAGGGTATTCACTTGGCTACTCCTAGGCGCATGCCTAGATACATACTTAATCCTTTTTCCCTCAGGGGTGGTGAGACAAATTGACTTACTAACACAGTGAATGCTTCCTCCATTCTTTGACATCCAGTCCATGCCTAATATCACATCCAATCCTTGTGACTCCAAGATTATTAGGTCGGATGAAAAACATGGCTACCAATGGTTAAGGGTATTTGGTCGCACCATCGACTAGCCATATACTCTGCTCCAGGTGAACTCACTAACAGAGGGGTCCTAAGGGTTTGGGTTGGTAGTTTAAACTTATCCACGAATCCCCTTGATATGTATGAATGCAATGCACTAGTATCAAAAAGAACAAGGGTGGTAAAAGACTTAACCAAAAACTTACCAATAACCGCGTCTGGCTGCTCTTCAACCTCCTCCATGTTAATGTGGTTCACTTGTCCTTTGTTGAATGGATTGGGCTTCTTTCCAGCGCTCCCATTACTGTTTCCATTCTTTGCTTCCGGGCAGTCCATGGCATAGTGTCCAGTCTTCCTGCACTTGAAACAAGTAACGTGGCTTAGGTCTCTCTTGGTGGGTGTGGCTGGATTGGGGCGGGTCTGATTGTTGCTTGCTCCATTCCCATTCCCATTCCTTGGGCCAGTATGATTATGGGTACTCCATTGTGGGTGTGGCCTCCATGGTTATGAACAAGTCCTCCCGAGTTCGGGGTTAGGCGAGGCTTCTGCTGAGCTCCTGAATTATACCTTCCTTGTCCATACTTCCTCTTACGGCTCTCAATCTGCTGCTGCTTCCCTTCAATCATAAGAGCCTTATCTACCAACTCCTGGTAGCTGTTGAATGTTGCCACCATCAACTGCATGCTCATCTCATCATTCAACCCTTGCATAAACTTCTCCTGCTTCACGGCATCTATGGCCACATTGTCAGGGGCATAGCGGGATAACTTGCTAAATCATCCACGTACTGAGCCACAGTATGGTTCCCCTGATGTAAGTTACGAAACTCACGCTTCTTCATACTCATAGCTCCTGTTGAAACAAGCGGTGTGGAATGCTTGTTGAAACTGATCCCATGTAACAGTGGCTATAGGATAGGTGACTATGTAATTCTCCCACCATGAGGCTGCAGGTCCATCCAACTGATGTGCGGCAAAACACACCTTCTCAGCATTTGTACATCCTACAGTGGTTAACTCCCTTCCAATCCTGCGGAGCCAATCATCTACCACTATTGGCTCAGTGCTACTGGAAAACACCGGCGACTGCAACCTCAAAAAACGGGCTAAGTTGTCAACTAGTGGTGGTGGTGGGTTGTTGTTGTTGTTGTTATTGCATTGGTTCTGAACTAACAACCGCATCAGGGTATTCTGTTGTTGGATCAACTGAGTGAGCTCCGGTGGGAAAGTAAATCCGGGGTCACGTCTCGGAGGCATCTGGTGGGTGTAGAGGGAAGAGAATAGAATAGAATGAGGTCTAATGAGAAAAACACTACCCATATGCACATGATACAAACACAATCATTTCACTCAATCAAGCAAGCAAGGGCATACAATCAATCTAACTATCGTTACAGAAGTGCTCAGACTATACTATATACATGGTGGAATACTACTACTGATGTGGTGGTCTACTAAAAATATTGATCGGTCGAAGACTCCATGATGTTTGCTCCAGCTTCGTCTTCATAGTCATCATCGCTATCGTTGGGGTCCGAGTCGGTGTCGTCGATGATGATGTACTCCTCAGAACGAATCTCCTTGGGTTCTTCGTCTTCTCCTCCTGGTGCGGGATCTCCCATGAATACTCCTAGCTTCCTTCCCAAATCGTCATTCTTCTCCACTAGTACGATGATTTCCTCCTCATAATCTTCGCGTGTAGCCTTGAGTTCTTCCTCCAGTTCCGTGATACTTGTCATTGCCTTCTTCAGATCTATCATGCCTGCACACATCTGGTTCTCCTGGTGACGAATGTGCTGGTTTAGCTCCTGGATGAAAGCTGCGATTGATCTATCCTTCCTGGTGCTGATCATCTCCCATTGCTCATCTTGGCGCCCAAAAATCTGGTAGATAGTATCCTTAAGCTCCTTATGGTAAACTTCTCCAATGCGTCCTATGGTGATGTGAGCTGCCATACTCTTTCCTAGACTCCAGGTTAGTGCATCAAAGGGAAACTCTATGGGCTTAGTGACTGGCGTGAATGTCCTTCCTGGAACTTGAACTTGAATCATCCATCGCTCCTCTTCTGGTAAAGTGGCGTTGTAAGTCCCAGTGAAGCTTGGTATTCCAATGTTCAGGTACCTAGTGACTTCCTTCAAGTGTCGTCCAAAGAGTGCGTCTTCATCCGATTGTGCAAACTTGTTCCTTGCGTCCGCCATCCTAAAGAATAGAAAATGGAGAGGAGTCAGAAATGAGAAGAGAATAGTGATCTAGGGCTTTTGGCTTAGTGGTCGTGTCCTACACTCAGCGTGTGCTCTGATACCATCTTGTAGCGACCCGACCTCAAACGGTCAAGTCTCTGTGCTTTAGTGTCATCCCTAGATCAGTAATGCTGACACACACAGTACTCGATGATTTATAACAGAGTAGCAATCACACACTTATTACATCGAATGTCTCAAAAGAGAACTTATTACAATAAAGATGGCTTAAGGCCATCTAATACGATAACAGTGGAAGGCTTGGAAGATAAAGTGAGTCCATCAACTCCAACGGCATAGCTAAGCTGCACGGTAATGACCTAACGAACCTTACTCCTCGTCTGAAAAGTCTGCAAGATAATACGTTACAGCCCGAAAACGGGTCAGCACATGGAATATGCTAGCAATGTAACATGGTAGAGCAAGAACAGAATAATGCTATCACTACATGCATATTTGGCTGGTGGAAAGCTCTATGGTTATAGTTTTGCCGAAAAGCCAATTTTTCCCTACAACAAAGGAATAGATTTTATTTAACTATCATAGTAGTTGAAGCATCATTGAGAAGGTTCCTCCAACTCAATCCCAATTAAAAGTAATTATCAACCCAACAATATTAATTTTAGAGTGATGAGATACATATGATAATCCAAGTACTAGATACTTAAGATGTCCATAACCGGGGACACGACTAATCATGATTAGTTTATACACTCTACAGAGGTTTGCGCACTTTTCCCCACAAGACTCGATCTCCTCCGTTGGATTTCTCGCACTGCCAGGTGTTTGAGAAACGGATGACCGATACACAGTCTTTCAGAAGCATTAACTCCTTACTCCGGGCAGACCATACCAATCTACATCCCTCTACCTGCTGATCCACCTCTTCAAGAGCTTCACACAACTTACTCAACTATGCTAGAGCCCATAATAGCTTGTGGTTGCACATGGAAGTTTCTAGCATGAATATCTCAGTTCCCTTTGAGCCTGGGTGGCGGACCTTAGGATTATCGCATGGGTACTCCGGGACATCCTAGGACAACACTGGATTCTCCAGGTGCCCAAAAAACAATCCACCCAGATGTATATTTAAGTTGCCACCTTAAGTTGAACCATTAATTAATAATCTCACATCTGTCATGGATTCACTCGCCCAAACCACGTCTATGAGCATAGCATAGCAACATAAGCAAAACGTAGAAGTAACTCCCAAGGGTTTTATAATAACAGGGCAATAGGTTCTACCTCATCAACTACTTCCCAACCCACATGTTAAACACATCCTAATCATGCAATGTTTGAGATTGGAGCTAATGCATAAAAACTGGGTGATAAAGGGTATGATCAAAGTGTTACTTGCCTTGCTGATGATCTGCAAAACCTAGAGACTCGTAGTAGCGCGCTTCGCACTCCGGGTCTTCTATCGCAAACAAACAATAGCATGCATAAGCAATCAAGCAAAGTAACATAGGTAAATCTCACATAAGAATATCTAACCAGAAATTTCAACTTAAGAACTCCGGTTTGCAAAAAGATCCAAATCAAACGGAGCAACGAAACTCAAATTGTGAAAGAAACAAGATCCGTTTACTAATCTGAACCTAAATCAAATTTTACAGTACCAAAATCTTGTTCAAGTTGATTAAAGATAAAGAGAGTTTTGAGGCGAAGATCTAGGCGCTTGAATCGCCTGATTCCGATAAACGAGCGAAAAGATAAACTAAAACGAAAATCAGATCAGAAATCGCGATCGAAAATAATCGCAGAAAAATCCAAGAAAAAGAAAAACTGGCGAACAGGCTAACGAACGAACGTTCGTTGTCTGCGGCTAACGAGTGAACACCGTTCATTAAAACGAACATACGGACGAACGCCCGCTAAATAAACTAAACCGAGAAAAACCGGCGAACCTATCTATTCAAAAAAAACGAACTAGGGTTTTTCCAAAAAAATGGATCGGTTTTTCTCTCAAAACCGGCGGCGGCGAGGCGACTACATTGGCGGGGCTCCGGCGAGGTCCGGCGGTCTCCGCGGGGTCCGGGTGGGGCGGCGGTGGCGCGGGGCGGCGCGGGCAGCAGCGGCAGGCGGCGACGGCGAGCGGCGGCGCTAAGCGGCGAGGCGGCGTGGCAGGCGGCGGCACAAGCGGCGGCGGCGCCCGGGGCTGGGCGGCGGCGCGGGGTGGCTCGGTTGGTGGTGGAGTCGGGGGCGGGGGCGGCGTATATAAAGGAGGGGGGCTTGCTTGGAGGAGGGGGCAAGGCGGCGCGGGAGAGTTCCGGCCGGACTCGGCCTCAGGCGGCGGCGGCCTCCCGGTCTCCTGGAGGGAGACGAGGCACGGGGAGGTGGGCCGGCTCGGCTGGGCTTCGTCCCAGTCGGGCGCTGGAGATTTTTTTAATAATTTCGCCGAAACTAAAATAAATCCTAGAAAAATAAATAAAAATCTAAAAATGCCAAAACAAATTTTCACCGTCTAATAAAATACTTAGAACGAGATGAACATTTTCTTGGCCCTAAAATGCAACTTTGAAAAACATGCAATTTTTCTAATTCAAATAAAACAACAATAAGCTCCGCATAAAATCCAAATATTTGATTATAATATATTTCTTCCAATATTTCATTTATTTTGGAGAAGTCATATTATCTCCTCTCATATATTTTAATATGAAATATTTTCGGAGAGAAAAATAATTAAAACCAAAAATCCTCGTTTTAATATTTGATAAAACTCAAATATGAAAACAGGAAATCCCCAACTCTCTCCGAGGGTCCTTGAGTTGCTTAGGATTTTCGAGGATCACGAAACGAAATGCAACAAAATATGATATGCATGAATGATCTATGTATAACATTCCAAATTGGAAATTTGGGATGTTACACAATTATTTAGGTCTAAAACTAATCTCGAAGGTAGATACAGAGATAGCATGCCGACGGCGATCACATCGACTTTGGAACCATTTCCCACGCGCATTGTCACCTTGTCCTTAGCCAATCTTCGCTTAATCCATAGCCCTTGTTTCAAGTTGCAAATGTTAGCAACTGAACCAGTATCAAATACCCAGGCACTACTGCAAGCATTAGTAAGGAACACATCAATAACATGTATATCAAATATACCTTTCACTTTGCCATCCTTCTTCTCCGCCAAATACTTGGGGCAGTTCCACTTCCAGTGACCAGTCCCTTTGCAGTAGAAGCACTCAGTTTCAGGCTTAAGTCCAGACTTGGGTTTCTTCACTTGAACAGCAACTGTCTTGTTGTTCTTCTTGAAGTTCCCCTTGTTCCCTTTACCCTTTTTCTTGAAACTAGTGGTCTTGTTGACCATCAACACTTGATGCTCCTTCTTGATTTCTACCTCCGCAGCTTTTAGCATTGCGAAGAGCTCGGGAATAGTTTTATACATCCCTTGCATATTATAGTTCATCACGAAGATCTTGTAGCTTGGTGGCAGTGATTGAAGAACTCTGTCAATGACACTATCATCACAAAGATTAACTCCCAGCTAAGTCAAGTGGTTGTGGTACCCAGACATTCTGAGTATATGTTCACTGACAGAACTATTCTCCTTCATTTTGCAGCTGTAGAACTTATTGGAGACTCCATATCTCTCAATCCGGGCATTTGCTTGAAATATTAACTTCAACTCCTGGAACATCTCATATGCTCCATGACGTTCAAAACGTCGTTGAAGTCCCGGTTTGAGCCATAAAGCATGGCACACTGAACTACCAAGTAGTCATCAGCTTTGCTCTGCCAGGTGTTCATAACATCTGGCGTTGCTCCTGCAGCGGGTTTCTCACCTAGCGGTGCTTCCAGGACGTAATTCTTCTGTGTAGTAATGAGGATAATCCTCAAGTTACGGAGCCAGTCCGTGTAGTTGCTACCATCATCTTTCAACTTAGCTTTCCCTAGGAATGCATTAAAATTCAATGGAACAACAACACGGGCCATCTATATACAACAACATAGACATGCAAAATACTATCAGGTACTAAGTTCATGATAAATTAAAGTTCAATTAATCAAATTACTTAAGAACTCCCACTTAGATAGACATCCCTCTAAACATCTAAACCATGTCCGACCATCACGTGAGATGGAGTAATTTTCAATGGTGAACATTACTATGTTGATCATATCTACTATATGATTCATGCTTGACCTTTCGGTCTCAGTGTTCCGAGGCCATATCTGCATATGCTAGGCTCATCAAGTTTAACCCGAGTATTCCGTGTGTGCAAAGCTGGCTTGCACCCGTTGTATGTGAACGTAGAGCTTATCACACCCGATCATCACGTGGTGTCTCAGCACGACGAACTGTAGCAACGGTGCATACTCAGGGAGAACACTTATACCTTGAAATTTAGTGAGAGATCATCTTATAATGCTACTGCCGAACTAAGCAAAATAAGATGCATAAAGGATAAACATCACATGCAATCAATATAAGTGATATGATATGGCCATCATCATCTTGTGCCTTTGATCTCCATCTCCAAAGCACCTTCATGATCACCATCATCACCGGCTTGACACCTTGATCTCCATCGAAGCATCATTGTCGTCTCGCCAACTATTGCTTCTATGACTATCGCTACCGCTTAGTGATAAAGTAAAGCAATTACATGGTGATTGCATTTCATACAATAAAGCGACAACCATATGGCTCCTGCCAGTTGCCGATAACTGTGTTACAAAACACAATCATCTCATACAATAAAATTTAGCATCATGTCTTGACCATATCACATCACAACATGCCCTGCAAAAACAAGTTAGACGTCCTCTACTTTGTTGTTGCAAGTTTTACGTGGCTGCTATGGGTTGAGCAAGAACCGTTCATACCTACGCATCAAAAACCACAACGCGGTATAGTGATTGCTTTTTGATCTTCAGAAAGAACCCTGTTCATTGAATCCGATTCAACTAAAGTTGGAGAAACTGACACCCACCAGCCACCTGTGTGCGAAGCACGTCGGTAGAACCAGTCTCGCATAAGCGTATGCGTAATGTCGGTCTGGGCCACTTCATCCAACAATACCACCGAATCAAGAAAGAACTAGTGACGGCAAGCAATATGTATATACCCACGCCCACAACTCCTTTGTGTTCTACTCGTGCATATAACATCCACGCATAGACCTGGCTCGGGTGCAACTGTTGGGGAACATAGTAATTTAAAAAATTCCTATACACATGCAAGATCTATTTAGGTGATGCATAGAAACGAGAGGGGAAGAGTGTTGTCCACGTACCCTCGTAGACAGTAAGCAGAAGCGTTATGACAACGTGGTTGATGTAGTCAAACGTCTTCATGATCCGACTGGTCCTAGCACCGAAGATACGACACCTCCGCGATTTGCACACGTTCAGCTCAGTGACGTCCCACGAACTCTAGATCCAGCTGAGTGTCGAGGGAGAGCTTTGTCAGCACAACGGCGTGATGACGGTGATCATGATACTACCGGAACAGGGCTTCGCCTAAGCACCGCTACGATATGACCGAGGTGGATTATGGTGGAGGGGGGCACCGCACTCAGCTAAGGGATCAATGATCAACTTGTGTGTCTATGGGGTGCCCCCCTCCCTTGTATATAAAGGAGTGGAGGGGGGAGGGCCGACCCTCTATGGCGCGCCCTAGGGGAGTCCTACTCCCACCGGGAGTAGGATTCCCCAATTCCAAGTAGTAGGAGTAGGAGAGAAGGAAGGGGAGGAGAGGGGAAAGGAAGGGAGGGGGGCGCCCCCCACCCAATTTGGATTGGGCTAGGGGGGCGCGCCTCCCACCTTTTCCTTTCCTCTCCTCTATTCCATTAAGGCCCGGTAAGGCCCATATACTCCCCGGGAGGTTCCGGTAACCTCCCGGTACTCCAGAAAATGCCCGAACTCATCCGGAACCATTTCGATGTCCAAACATAGGCTTCCAATATATCGATCTTTATGTCTCGACCATTTCGAGACTCCTCGTCATGTCTGTGATCAAATCCGGGACTTCGAACTACCTTCGGTACATCAAAACACATAAACGCATAGTACCGATCGTCACTGAACATTAAGCGTGCGGACCCTACGGGTTCGAGAACTATGTAGACATGACCAAGACTCATCTTCGGTCAATAACCAATAGCAGAACCTGGATGCTCATATTGGTTCCTACATATTCTAGAAGATCTTCATCGGTCAAACCGCACAACAACATACGTTGTTCCCTTTGTCATCGGTATGTTACTTGCCCGAGATTCGATCGTCGGTATCTCAATACCTAGTTCAATCTCGTTACTGACAGGTCTCTTTACTTGTTCCATAATGCATCATCCCGCAACTAACTCATTAGTCACATTGCTTGCAAGGCTTATAGTGATGTGCATTACCGAGAGGGCCTAGAGATACCTCTCTGATACTTGGAGTGACAAATCCTACTCTAGATCTATGCCAACTCAACAAACACCATCAGAGACACCTGTAGAGCATCTTTATAGTCACCCAGTTATGTTGTGACGTTTCATATCACACTAAGTGTTCCTCTGGTATTCGGGAGTTGCATGATCTCATAGTCATAGGAACATGTATAAGTTATGGAGAAAGCAATAGCAACAATCTAAACGATCATCGTGCTAAGTTAACCGATGGGTCAAGTCAATCACATCATTCTCTAATGATGTGATCCCGTTAATCAAATGACAACTCATGTCTATGGTCAGGAAACATAACCATCATTGATTCAATGAGCTAGTCAAGTATAGGCATACTAGTGACACTCTGTCTGTCTATGTATTCACACATGTACTAAGTTTCCGGTTAATACAATTCTAGCATGAATAATAAACATTTATCATGATATAAGGAAATATAAATAACAACTTTATTATTGCCTCTAGGGCATATTTCCTTCATATATATGCAGAGGCATTTAGTATGCAATGTTAAATCATAATTTTAGTGATTTTCTACATTAGAGAATAATAAGGTCTTCCATTGATTTGTACTAACTTATCTCACGAGTTCTTGTTGAGTTTTGTGTGGATGAAGTTTTTCAATATTTAGGGAAACTGTGATTTGAGAAGAATTATAAAGACACAAAAGCTCAAGCTTGGGGATGCCCGTGTTGAGCATGCATTGGTTTTCCCTTGAAGAGGAAAGGGTGATGCAGCAAAGTAGCATAAGTATTTCCCTCAGTTTTTGAGAACCAAGGTATCTATCTAGTAGGACACTACATGCAAGTCACCTAGTACCTGCACAAACAAACAAGAACCTCGCAACCAACGCGATAAAGGAGTTGTCAATCCCTTCGCGGTCACTTACAAAAGTGAGATCTGATAGAGATAATAAGATAAATATTTTTGGTATTTTTGTTGTATAGTTTGAAAAGTAAAGATTGCAAAATAAATAGTGAACTAGAATTGTAGATCAGAAACTTATATGATGTAAAGTAGACCCGGGGGGCATAGGTTTCACTAGTGGCTTCTCTCAAGATAGCATATATTAT
The DNA here is from genome assembly GCF_056163025.1 of Triticum urartu. Taxonomy (NCBI): domain Eukaryota; kingdom Viridiplantae; phylum Streptophyta; class Magnoliopsida; order Poales; family Poaceae; genus Triticum; species Triticum urartu. Next base: position 301,571,992 of record NC_141877.1, read on the forward strand.
GGTGGGTGAACAAATTACTGCTGAGCAATTGATAGAAAAGCGCATAGTTATGATGATATATAGGCATGATCATGAACATAGGCATCATGTCCGTGTCAAGTAGATCGAAACGATTCTGCATCTACTACTATTACTCCAGACATCGACCGCTATCCAGCATGCATCTAGAGTATTAAGTTCATAAGAACAGCTTAACGCATTAGGCAAGATGACATGATGTAGAGGGATAAACTCAAGCAATATGATATAAACCCCATCTTTTTATCCTTGATGGCAACAATACAATACGTGTCGGTTCCCTTTCTGTCACTGGGATCGAGCATCGCAAGGTTGAACCCAAAGCTAAGCACTTCTCCCATTGCAAGAAAGATTGTGACGCCCCTGATTCAATCATACACTAATCATACACACAAACGTGTATGATCAAGATCAGGGACTCACGGGAAGATATCACAACACAACTCTACAAATAAAATAAGTCATACAAGCATCATATTACAAGCCAGGGGCCTCGAGGGCTCGAATACAAGAGCTCGATCATAGATGGGTCAGCGGAAGCAACAATATCTGTGTACAGACATAAGTTAAACAAGTTTGCCTTAAGAAGGCTAGCACAAACTGGAATACAGATCGAAAGAGGCGCAGACCTCCTGCCTGGAATCCTCCTAAACTACTCCTGGTCGTCGTCAGCGGGCTGCACGTAGTAGTAGGCACCTCCCGAGTAGTAGTAGTCATCCTCGACGGTGGCGTCTGGCTTCTGGGCTCCATCGTCTGGTCGCAGCAATCAGGTATAGAATGGGGGGAAAGGGGGAACAAAGAAAACGTGAGTACTCATCCAAAGTACTCGCAAGCAAGGAGCTACACTACATATGTATGCATTGGTATCAAATGGAATAAGGGTATCATATGTGGACTGAACTGCAGAATGCCGGAATAAGAGGGGGATAACTAGTCCCTTAGAAGACTACGCTTCTGGTAACCTCCATCTTGCAGCAGAAGAAGAGAGTAGATGGTAAGTTCACCAAGTAGCATCGCATAGCATAATCCTAATCGATGATCCTCCCCTCGTCGCCCTGGGAGAGAGCGATCACCGGTTGTATCTGGCACTTGGAAGGGTGTTTTTTTTAAGTATCCGGTTCTAGTTGTCATAAGGTCAAGGTACAACTCCAAGTCGTCCTGTTACTGAAGATCATGGCTATTCGAATAGTTTAACTTCCCTGCAGGGGTGCACCACATAACCCAACACGCTCGATCCCATTTGGCCGGACACACTTTCCTGGGTCATGCCCGGCCTCGGAAGATCAACACGTCGCAGCCCCACCTAGACCAACAGAGAGGTCAGCACGCCGGTCTAAACCTAAGCGCCCAGGGGTCTGGGCCCATCGCCCTTAGCACACCTGCACGTTGCATGGGCGGCCGGAAGCAGACCTCTGACGTCACGAAGGCTTCGGCTGATACCACGACGTCGAGTGCCCATAACTGTCCCCGCGTAGATGGTTAGTGCGTATAGGCCAGTAGCCAGACTCAGATCAAATACCAAGATCTCGTTAAACGTGTTATCTTGAAGACACCGCGAACGCCGACCAGGGCCAGACCCACCTCTCTCCTAGGTGGTCTCAACCTGCCCTATCGCTCCGCCACAAAGATCCACCCAGAGGGCCGTCGGGACAAAGGTCCTTTCAGCCCCCAATCCATGAATCACTCGCGGGTACTCCTCGAGCCAACCCGACTTTAGTCATCACATGTATCATGTATAAAGTATAGGTATATACCCGTGATCAACACCCGAGTGATCACAGCCCGATAGTATAGCATGGCAGACGGACAAGAATGTATGGCCACTGATGATAAACTAGCATCCTATACTAAGCATTTAGGATTGCAGGTAAGGTATCAACAGTTGTAGCAACAATGACAGGCTATGCATCAGCATAGGACTAACGGAAAGCAGTAACATGCTACACTACTCTAATGCAAGCAGTATAGAGAAGAGTAGGCGATATCTGGTGATCAAAGGGGGGGCTTGCCTGGTTGCTCTGGCAATGGGGTCATCAACTCCGTAGTCGATCTGGGGGTCGCCAGCAGTCTCCGGGTCTACCGGAAAGAAGTAACGGAGGGGGGCACAATAAATAACAGAGCAATCAAAGCATCACAAAGCGTAACATGGCAATACGCGGTGCTAGAGGTGACCTAACGCAGTAGTAGGTGATACCGGCGAAGGGGGAAAACATCCGGGAAATTATCCTTGGTGTTTCGCGTTTTTGGACAGATGAACTGGAGGGGGAAAGTTGCATGTTTGCTATGCTAGGGATGCGTGGCGGACGAACGGGCTGTGTATCTAGATTCGTCTCGTCATTCTGAGCAACTTTCATGTAGAAAGTATTTTCATCCGAGTTACGGTTTATTCTATATTAATTTTTAAAGTTTTAATTCACTTTTAGAATTATTAGAATTTATTTAATTATGAAATGCCATTATGATATCAGCATGACATCAGGGTGATGTCAGCAGTCAGCAGTCAGTTGACTCGGTCAAACTGACGCGTGGGTCCCACTGTCATTGTCTAACTAACTAACTGTTTAGTTAGATTAATTAGTAGGTTAATTAGGTTTAATAGTTAGTTAACAAAATTAATTAAGTTAACTAATTAAGTTATTTATTTATTTATTTTAATTAATTATTTAATTAATTAATAATACTTTTTTAAATTAATTTTTTTAATAAACGTTCTGGGGCGCTGGGGCCCCCTTGTCATTTGCCCTAGGGGCCAACCGGGGCGGGTGTGGCTTAACGGGTAGCGGGAGCGGGTGTAACGGGCGACGGGCGCCCGTAGCCTGCCCAGGGCGGGGCGTGGCCGTGGCCACGACGGGGGTTGCCACAGCGGGGCACGAAGGCCACGGTGGGCAGAGGCGGGGCGAGCGGCGAACGCCGTGCGGGGCCGCCGTGGAGCGGCAGCAAAGCAGCAGCCAGCCACAACACGGGCGTGAGCGCGCGAGGTAACACGCCGGGCGGGGCGGGGTCGCGGTGACCGGTCGGAGCAGAGGCGAGGAGGGCAAGGCCAGGCGCGGCCAGAGCGCGGGGCAGCGGGACGACGCGGGCGACGAGCTTGGACGCGGCCTGGGGCATGAGCGGAGCAACAGGGCACGTGCGGCAGCAGCAACAGGAGATGCAGCGCGCAGGGGGAGCGAGCAGCCAGAGCGGGGACCGAACCGGGCGGCGGATACGGTGAGCGCGCACGGGGCGCGACCCGGCGCTACGAGGTGAGGGGGGAGGAGGACCGGGGTCCTCATCGGGACTGTGGGGGTTCGGGCAGTGGTCTCGGGGAGGAGCCGAGGAGGTCCGTCGAGGCGGCACCGACGAGGGAGAGGAGGCAGTCCAGCGGGATCCGGGGACGGCACGGTCACGGACGGGGCGATGAGGCCCTGGTCGACGACGTTGAAGTGGCGGGGCGCCGCCTCTAGGTCGAGGAGGCGACGGGCGTTAGCGGTCAGCGAGGTGGCGGGATCGGCGACGGGGATGCAGGGGCGAGCATCGGGGTTGGCCCTGGTGCCCGATCCGATCCAGACGGGAACATGGGAGAGAAGGGGGGAGTGGGGTAGTGGGTGGACTAGGGTTCCGGGAGTGGGGGTGGCCTAAGTAGGCCAGGGGGTGGGCCGGCAGGCCACTCGGCCACACGACCAACTGGGCCAAGGCCCAGTCGGAGGGGGAAGGGGGTAAAGTGGTTTTCCTTTTATTTTTTATTTTTTTGTTTTATTTTATATTTCCGTTTTACTGTTTTTATTTTAGTTTCCTTTTGAATTTGGTTTTACAAACTACACCACTGGTTCCTAATTTAGTTTTAATAAGTATGCCACTGCCCCATAAGTTTTTGGCAATAAAAAATAGTTCAATATTTTATCAAATTGAAAAGGGTAGTTAGTTAAATGTTTTGCTGCTGTTTTAAATATTTTAGTGCACTTAAACCTTTTATAAAATTGGGGTTTCTCCACAATAATTACCTATGCATTATTTGGCAACACCCCAACATTTTAGTTTTAATATTTGAAAATATTTTATTGTTTGCTTGATTTTGAATTTGAATTCGAACCGGTTTCGAACTAACGCGAGATTAGCAACAATAATCGAGGTGACGTGGCATCATTAACATGGGATTACTGTAGCCTAATTATCCGGGCGTCACAATTCTCCTCCACTACAAGAAATCTTGTCCCGAGATTTAAGAGGTAGTGAAAAGGGGGAAGGTTTAGTTACGAAATTCTAACGGATCTTCTCATCCTTGGTTACTCTTCTCGAAGAGGTCGATCCATTAAGTTGATGCCTTTATTCCTCTTCTCCAGGTCATCATGATGAAGTTGTCGTCCTTCCTTCAGGATCTTCACCGTACTTACGAATGGGCTGAGAAGGGAAAACCCTATAAGGACGGATTCTAACAAGATCGAGCATCAGACGGTTAACTCAAGGGGAAGAAGCATAAGTATCTCTCGAATTGACACTTAAGAAAGTATCAAGAGCAAAGTAAGAAGGTGCAAAATAGAAGTTTCAAGCGCATTGGCAATCGTTCGTTGCCTGAAACGAAGTGTTGAAGGGATTTAGAGCAATGTGAATAAGCATTGCGTCAGATACCAGAATAGATCACTAGGTAGGTGGCCCGTGAATTACTTACAAAGTCAAGCGTGAGGAATAATTTTGACAACAGGGTGTACAGGAGGGTCAGGTTTCGATCCTGGGACCTGTGGGTTATGGGCCCACCATGTGGGTTAAAAGTAGGAAGAGTGAGGACGTCTTGCACGATCTTGTAAGCAAGGTATGTCAGAGGATAGCCTATCGTTTATGTCAGCAACAACATCAGTACCAAGGGCGAGGGACGAAGAGAACCATTTTCCTGCTCGTTGTACGAGGCGGACCAATAGGCAAGGTTCTTGTCCATCGGTGGCTATCGAAATGTCATCAACAATAGTAACAGGGTCTTGCTGATAGAATTGTACACCGAGGTATATACATAAGCAGAAGAATATTAGTGCTTAGATCATATAGATCACAAGAAAGGTTAAACCAAACAATGGAAAGGAAAATATGATTATCAGATTAAACAGAACAATGGAAAGGAAAATGTGTCTAAACACATATTTCAAGGTTATATCCTTCACAAGGACAAGCATAGCATGATATCCATGACAGGATATAATGTAGAAAACTATTTAGGTAAGGGGAGATAAGTTTCATGACATTACCCATACAATGGTGTTTGGATAATTGAGCAAGAAAACATTTAGCATTGGCTTTAAATGTTCTTGTTGAAAATTGGAGTACCATATATATGCTTCGAGATAGCATTGACATGGTCTTCAGGCAAAGGTAAGACTTTGTAAACACAAAGGATCCATCAGAAATAACTTGTAGAATAAGTCTTACAATTTCCTCATGGAAGAATGGATAACCTTGCTGAAAAGGAATCTATAACCATAGGGCCTCCGGCCGGGTGTGCTAAGCACGACATCCTTGATATAAAAGATGGTAATACTCCATGGTAAGGAAGAACAAATGTTGGATAGCAAGGAATTCAAGGTATAACACAGAACACGAACAAGTTTGTGTTGGAGGGGAGGCAATAAAGTTGTCGATGATAACACATTTCATCGAGGGGCAAAGATGGTATTTCTCATCATGACTTTGATTGATATTCTAGAAGGGCTCATAAGATTGATGATGATCACGACACAATTGTTGAGAGATTTCATGAAGATGTAATCCATCGGCGATGACATCATGTCAACAGAATGATGAAGCGAAAAGTTATTGGAACCATGGGTACGGCACAAAATCGAAACCAAGCTTGTGGTTTAAAGAGAAATGATATGATGAGGAAAATCGACGTAAGCTTAGCTCATCATCTAAAATTGTGCTCCGGGAAGAAGGACCAGGTAGCACAGTTAAGAGCAACACGATAAGGAATAGCCGAGCAGGCTAGGGATTACGTGATCGAGTTCAAACTCATAAGTAATAAAGGTTACCAAGAGTTGTTTAATTGCGGTGCGGACTTGAGTCAGTTACCGGTGTCTTTGAGTGTTTAATAACTCAGAGCCCGTGAAAAATTAGAATCAGTGAGGATGTAGCACTTGATGAAGAACTCATAAGAAGTTATGCAGTTCCATGATAATCTCGAGATACCAGGGGGTAGTGCTCGACGACAGATCAAAGTAGAGGTTGGACTAGAGTAATGCTCTGCAGAAGACAAGTGCTCAAACTTGCACGAGAAATGGAATCAAGGAGAAAATATGGTCGGAACCACGATTGCAAAGGATCAATTCACAGATACCAAATGATAATATATCCAGGGAATAGTTATTATTTCAAGAAGCTTCCATGATAGATATACATCGTGTCTGTGGGCATGAACACAAAGTTCAAGGTCGACTCCCACTTCTTCAATGTATAACCATCCATTCACCTCTCACTTTCGAAGAAGTTGTAGTGTTGAAATGTTTTTACCTGGTGAAATACCAGATAAGAATGAAACGTGAAATCTTTCAGGATCACACGGATTAAGGAAGGCATAGGTTCAACCCATAGGGGATTCTTAGAAACATATACCACAAGTTTCAAGAGTAAATATCTCCAGCTCAAAAGCAGAGCATGGTTGGCCAATCAGAGAATAGGTTTTACCAATGGCATTATATATCAGAGTTAAGAACTTCCAAAGTGATAGAATATGAAGGACGTTGTCAGATAAAATCTAACAAATGATCCGATGGTCCACAAGGGATCTGATGTGAGCATCGGTACTCAACCAGAGGAAGAAGGAATGCAAAGAGATCAGTTTATAGAAACAACTGACTAACTCTAAGTTCAAATACAAAGGAATTATCAATTCCAAGATAAGAGATCAGAAGCAATGATCTGATTAGGGATTGATAAGTTGAATAGCCTTAGCGATACAATCGATGGCAAAATTTAATTGGTCAAGATCCAGCTCATGTTCAAAAATGACGTCTGAGCCAGAAAGATAATTTAAAAGGATCAACTGATAATTGCGTGCATTCGCACCCATGTTGAATCAATAGGATCAAAATTACGGTGTCTAAGGATACTAACGAATATTGCGAGACATATGGAAAGCATCCATAATGCAAGCAGACAAGTATTGCAGAGCAATAAGCTACTAAGGATTCTTGGAGGATCGAATAGTATTTCGAAGACCATTGTGAAACACATGAACAACTGGGGGGTGAGCAGATACTCGATAAGTGCGAGAATTATCCATAGGGGTATTCAGGTGACAAAGAACAGCAAGGCAGTAAGCTTAAAGGATTTTCGAAACAACGACAAGTATTTCGGGGTATCTTGTAATAACAAGACCAACTGGGGATGAATGTAAGAATAACAACTACAAGTAGTTATCCATAAGGGTTGACGGTGGAAGGGGGATTGCAAACGCGATGAACACAAGTTCTCGGGTTAACAGTGGAGAGTATCTTCAGGGTCTTCACGTGCAGCAGACGATCATCAGTAATAAGGGGCTCTCCGGGTGAAAGTGTTAACGAGATCATAATGTTAGATTTAGCAAAATTCATTTAACCTGAATAGAAGAGAGTTCAGAGTCCCAGAGTAAGGATCGAGGAGTAAAAGATCCTAATACCACCCAGATGGCGACGTGGGCCCGTAAGGCACACAACCATGTTAGTAAAAGTTTTTGAAATGTCTAGACTCAACTTCGGCCAAGGAGTGTGGAAGGGGGATTCCTACAGGCAGTCGGCTCTAATACCAACTTGTGACGCCCCCGATTCAATCGTACACTAATCATACACGCAAACATGTACGATCAAGATCAGGGACTCACGGGAAGATATCACAACACAACTCTACAAATAAAATAAGTCATACAAGCATCATATTACAAGCCAGGGGCCTCGAGGGCTCGAATACAAGAGCTCGATCATAGACGGGTCAGCGGAAGCAACAATATCTGAGTACAGACATAAGTTAAACAAGTTTTCCTTAAGAAGGCTAGCACAAACTGGGATACAGATCGAAAGAGGCGCAAACCTCCTGCCTGGGATTCTCCTAAACTACTCCTGGTCGTCGTCAGCGGGCTGCACATAGTAGTAGGCACCTCCCGAGTAGTAGTAGTCATCGTCGACGGTGGCGTCTAGCTTCTGGGCTCCATTGTCTGGTCGCAGCAATCGGGTATAGAATGGGGGGAAAGGGGGAACAAAGCAACCGTGAGTACTCATCCAAAGTACTCGCAAGCAAGGAGCTACACTACATATGTATGCATTGGTATCAAATGGAATAAGGGTATCATATGTGGACTGAACTGCAGAATGCCGGAATAAGAGGGGGATAACTAGTCCTTTCGAAGACTACGCTTATGGTAACCTCCATCTTGCAGCAGAAGAAGAGAGTAGATGGTAAGTTCACCAAGTAGCATTGCATAGCATAATCCTAACCGATGATCCTCCCCTCGTCGCCCTGGGAGAGAGCGATCACCGGTTGTATCTGGCACTTGGAAGGGTGCGTTTTATTAAGTATCCGGTTCTAGTTGTCATAAGGTCAAGGTACAACTCCAAGTCGTCCTGTTACTGAAGATCACGGCTATTCGAATAGTTTAACTTCCCTGCAGGGGTGCACCACATAACCCAACACGCTCGATCCCATTTGGCCGGACACACTTTCCTGGGTCATGCCCGGCCTCGGAAGATCAACACGTCGCAGCCCCACCTAGACCAATAGAGAGGTCAGCACGCCGGTCTAAACCTAAGCGCCCAGGGGTCTGGGCCCATCGCCCTTAGCACACCTACACGTTGCGTGGGCGGCCGGAAGCAGACCTAGCCTAGCAGGCGTTCCAGTCCAATCCGGCGCGCGCCGCTCAGTTGCTAACATCACGAAGGCTTCGGCTGATACCATGACGTCGAGTGCCCATAACTGTCCCCGCGTAGATGGTTAGTGTGTATAGGCCAGTAGCCAGACTCAGATCAAATACCAAGATCTCGTTAAACGTGTTATCTTGAAGACACCACGAACGTTGACCAGGGCCAGGCCCACCTCTCTCGTAGGTGGTCTCAACCTGCCCTGTCGGTCCGCCACAAAGATCCACCCAGAGGGCCGTCGGGACAAAGGTCCTTTTAGCCCCCAATCCGTGAATCACTCGTGGGTACTCCTCGAGCCAACCCGACTTTAGTCATCACATGTATCATGTATAAAGTATAGGTATATACCCGTGATCAACTCCCGAGTGATCACGGCCCGATAGTATAGCATGGCAGACGGACAAGAATGTATGGCCACTGATGATAAACTAGCATCCTATACTAAGCATTTAGGATTGCAGGTAAGGTATCAACAGTTGTAGCAACAATGACAGGCTATGCATCAGCATAGGATTAACGGAAAGCAGTAACATGCTACACTACTCTAATGCAAGCAGTATAGAGAAGAGTAGGCGATATCTGTTGATCAAAGGGGGGGCTTGCCTGGTTGCTCTGGCAATGGGGTCATCAACTCCGTAGTCAATCTGGGGGTCGCCGGCAGTCTCGAGGTCTACCGAAAAGAAGTAACGGAGGGGGGACACAATAAATAACAGAGCAACCAAAGCATCACAAAGTGTAACATTGAAATACGTGGTGCTAGAGGTGACCTAACGCAGTAGTAGGTGATACCGGCGAAGGGGGAAAACATCCGGGAAATTATCCCCGGTGTTTCGCGTTTTCGGACAAACGAACCGGAGGGGGAAAGTTGTGTGTTAGCTATTCTAGGGATGCGTGGCAGACGAATGGGTTGCGTATCCGGATTCGTCTCGTCGTTCTAAGCAACTTTCATGTAGAAAGTATTTTCATCCGAGTTACGGTTTATTTTATATTAATTTTTAAAGTATTAATTCATTTTTAGAACTATTAGAATTTATTTAATCAGGAAATGCCATTGTGATGTCAGCATGACATCAGGGTGATGTCAGCAGTCAGCAGTCAGTTGACTTGGTCAAACTGACGCGTGGGTCCCACTGTCATTGTCTAACTAACTAACTAACTATTTAGTTAGATTAATTAGTAGGTTAATTAGGTTTAATAGTTAGTTAACAGAATTAGTTAAGTTAACTAATTAAGTTAATTAAGTTAATTAATTATTTATTTTAATTAATTAATTAATTAATTAATAATACTTTTTTTAATTAATTATTTTTAATAATCGTTCTGGGGCGCTGGGGCCCCCTTGTCATTTGCCCTAGGGGCCAACCGGGGCGGGTGCGGCTTAACGGGTAGCGGGCGCGGGTGTAACGGGAGACGGGCGCCCGTAGCCTGCCCAGGGCGGGGCGTGGCCGTGGCCACGACGGGGGTTGCCGCAGCGGGGCGCGAGGGCCACGGTGGGCAGAGGCGGGGCGAGCGGCGAACGCCGTGCAGGGCCGCCGTGGAGCGGCAGCAACGCAGCAGCCAGCCACAACACGGGCGCGAGTGCGCGAGGTGACACGCCGGGCAGGGCGGGGTCGCGGTGACCGAGCGGAGCAGAGGCGAGGAGGGCAGGGCCAGGCGCGGCCAGAGCGCGGGGCAGCGGGACGACGCGGGCGACGAGCTTGGACGCGGCCTGGGGCATGAGCGGGGCAACAGGGCACGTGCGGCAGCAGCAGGATATGCATCGCGCAGGGGGAGCGAGCAGCCGGAGCAGGGACCGAACCGGGCGGTGGCTACGGTGAGCACGCACGGGGCGCGACCCGGCGCTACGAGGTTTGGGGGGAGGAGGACCGGGTTCCTCACCGAGACTGTGGGGGTTCGGGCAGTGGGCTCGGGGAGGAGCCGAGGAGGTCCATCGAGGCGGCACCGACGATGGAGAGGAGGCAGTCCAGCGGGATCTGGCGACGGCGCGGTCACGGACGGGGCGACGAGGCCCTGGTCGACGACGTTGAAGTGGCGGGGCGCCGCCTCTAGGTCGAGGAGACGACGGGCGTCAGCGGTCAGCGAGGTGGCGGGATCGGCGAGGGGGACGCAGGGGCGACCTTCGGGGTTGGCCCTGGTGCCCGATCCGATCTAGACGGGAACAGGGGAGAGAGGGGGGGAGTGGGGTAGTGGGTGGACTAGGGTTTCGGGAGTGGGGGTGGCCTAAGTAGGCCAGGGGGTGGGCCGGCAGGCCACTCGGCCACACGACCAACTGGGCCAAGGCCCAGTCGGAGGGGGAGGGGGGTAAAGTGGTTTTCCTTTTATTTTTTATTTTTTTGTTTTATTTTATATTTTTGTTTTACTGTTTTTATTTTAGTTTCCTTTTGAATTTGGTTTTACAAACTACACCACCGGTTCCTAATTTAGTTTTAATAAGTATGCCACTGCCCCATAAGTTTTTGGCAATAAAAAAATAGTTCAATATTTTATCAAATTGAAAAGGGTAGTTAGTTAAATGTTTTGCTGCTGTTTTAAATATTTTAGTGCACTTAAACCTTTTATAAAATTGGGGTTTCTCCACAATAATTACCTATGCATTATTTGGCAACACCCCAACATTTTAGTTTTAATATTTGAAAATATTTTATTATTTGCTTGATTTTGAATTTGAATTCGAACCGGTTTCGAACTAACGCGAGATTAGCAACAATAATCGAGGTGAAGTGGCATCATTAACGTGGGATTACTGTAGCCTAATTATCCGGGCATCACAAAGATCAATCTAGTAGGCCAAATCAAACTGATAATTCGAAGAGACTTGCAAAGATATCAAATCATGCATATAAGAATTCAGAGAAGAATCAAATATTGTTCATAGATAATCTTAATTATAAACCCACAATTCATCGGATCTCGGCAAACACATCGCAAAAAGAATTACATCGAATAAATCTCCAAGAACATCGAGGAGAACTTTGTATTGAGATCCAAAGAGAGAGAAGAAGCCATCTAGCTAATAACTATGTACCCGAAGGTCTGTGGTAAACTACTCACACATCATCGGAGAGGCTATGGTGTTGATGTAGAAGCCCTCCGTGATCGAATCCCCCTCCGGCAGATCACCGAAAAAGGTCCCTAGATGGAATCTCACGGGTACAGAAGGTTGTGGCGGTGGAAATGTGGTTTCGTGGCTGCCTGGATGTTTTCAGGGTATAAGAGGATATATAGGCGAAAGAAGTTGGTCTGTGGAGCTACGAGGGGCCCATGAGGGTGGGGGCGTGCGTGCCCCCTGGGCGCGCCGCCCTACCTCGTGGCCGCCTCGCTGCTTCCTTGACGTCCACTCCAAGTCTCCTGGATTGCGTTTGTTCCAAAAAAGATCCTCGCGAAGGTTTCATTCCGTTTGGATTCCGTTTGATATTCCTTTTTTGTGAAACACTGAAATAGGCAAAAAAACAGCAATTTGCACTGGGCTTTCGGTTAATAGGTTAGTCCCAAAAATAATATAAAAGTGTATAATAAAGCCCATAAACATCCAAAACAGATAATATCATAGCATGGAACAATCAAAAATTATAGATACATTGGAGACGTATCAAGCATCCCCAAACTTAATTCCTGCTCGTCCTCGAGTAGGTAAATGATAAAAACAGAATTTTTGATGTGGAATGCTACCTAACATAATTTTCAATGTATTTCTCTTTATTGCGGCATGAATGCTTAGATCTGAAAGATTCTAGACAGAAGTTTAATATTGACATAAAAATAATAATACTTCAAGCAATTCTAACCAAGCAATCATATCTTATCAAAATAACATAGCCAAAGAAAGCTTATCCCTACAAAATCATATAGTTTGGCCATGCTTCATTTTCATCACACAAAATGCTCCCATCATGCACAACCCCGATGACAAGCCAAGCAATTGTTTCATACTTTAGTATTTTCAAACTCTTTCAACTTTCACACAATATATGAGCGTGAGCCATGGATATAGCACTATGGGTGGAATAGAATATGATGATGGAGGTTGTGTGAGATGACAAAAAGGGAGAAAGTCTCACATTGACGCGGCTAATCAACAGGCTATGGAGATGCCCATCAATTGATGTCAATGCAAGGAGTAGGGATTGCCATGCAATGGATGCACTAGAGCTATGAATATATGAAAGCTCAACAAAAGAAACTAAGTGGGTGTGCATCCAACTTGCTTGCTCACGAAGACCTAGGGCATTTGAGGAAGCCCATTGTTGGAATATACAAGCCAAGTTCTATAATGAAAATTTCCCACTGGTATATGAAAGTGACAACATAAGAGACTCTCTATCATGAAGATCATGGTGCTACTTTAAAGCACATGTGTGGAAAAAGGATAGTAACATTGCCCCTTCTCTCTTTTTCTCTCATTTTTTCTTTTTCTTTTTCTTTTTTTGGGGCCTCTCTTTTTTTATGGCCTTTCTCCTTTTTTTTCTTTTTTTCTTTTTTCGAAGAACTTTCCTCACATGGTACAATGCTCTAGTAATGAAAATGATCACACTTTTATTTACTTTACAACTCAAGAATTGCAACTCGATACTTAGAACAAAATATGACTCTATGTGAATGCCTCCGGCGGTGTACCGGGATATGCAATGAATCAAGAGTGACATGTATAAACGAATTATGAAGGTGGCTTTTCCACAAATACGATTTCAACTACATGATCATGCGAGGCAATATGACAATGATGGAGCGTGTCATAATAAATGGAACGGTGGAAAGTTGCATGGCAATATATCTCGAAATGGCTATAGAAATGCCATAATAGGTAGGTATGGTGGCTGTTTTGAGGAAGATAAAAGGAGGCTTATGTGTGATAGAGCATATCGTATCACAGTGTTTGGATGCACCGGTGAAGTTTGCACCAACTCTCGAGGTGAGAAAGGGCAATGCATGGTACCGAAGAGGCTAGCAATGATGGAAGGGTGAGAGTGCGTATAATCCATGGACTCAACATTTGGTCATAAATAACTCATATACTTATTGCAAAAATATACAAGTCATCAAAACCAAGCACTACGCGCATGCTCCTAGGGGGATAGATTGGTAGGAAAAGATCAGCGCTTGTCCCCAACCGCCACTCATAAGGATAGAAATCAAAGAACACCTCATGCTTCAAATTTGTCACACAACGTTTACCATACATGCATTCTACGGGACTTGCCAACTTCAAAACAAGTATTTCTCAATTCCATAATTACTTCAATATTACCACATTTATATCTCAAAACAACTATCAAGAATTAAACTTCTCATAACATTTAATGCACTTTATATGAAACTTTTTATTAAACCCATCCCGGATGTCTATCATATTAGGACTAATTTCATAACCAAAGCAAATTGCCATGCTGTTCTAAAAGACTCTCAAAATAATATAAGTGAAGCATGAGATATCAATAATTTCTATAAAATAAAACCACCACCGTGCTCTAAAAAGATATAAGTGAAGCACTAGAGCAAAATTATCTAGCTCAAAAGATATAAGTGAAGCACATAGAGTATTCTAATAAATTCCAATTCATGTGTGTCTCTCCTAAAAGGTGTGTACAGCAGGGATGATTGTGGTAAACTAGAAATCAAAGACTCAAATCATACAAGACGCTCCAAGCAAAACACATATCATGTGGTGAATAAAAATATAGCCTCAAGTAAAGTTACCGATAGATGAAGACGAAAGAGGGGATGCCTTCCAGGGCATCCCCATGCTTAGGATTTTTGTTGTCCTTGAATTTTACCTTGGGGTGCCTTGGGCATCCCCAAGCTTAGGCTCTTGCCACTCCTTGTTCCGAAATCCATCAAATCTGTACCCAAAAACTTGAAAACTTCACAACACAAAACTCAACAGAAAATCTCATGAGCTCCGTTAGTATAAGAAAACAAACCACCACTTTAAGGTACTGTAATAAACTCATTATTTATTTATATTGGTGTTAAAACTACTGTATTCCAACTTCTCTATGGTTCATACCCCCCGATACTACCATAGATTCATCAAAATAAGCAAACAACACACGAAAAACAGAATCTATCAAAAATAGAACAGTCTGTAGTAATCTGTAGGTTTCAAATACTTGTGTAACTCCAAAAATACTGAGAAATTAGGTAATCATAAATAATTTGTATATTGATCTACTGCAGTTGGAATCATTATTTTATCGCTCTCTGGTTAAAAATGAAAATTATTATCGCGAGCACATACTTTCTGTTTTTTTTAGCAAGATCAAATAACAATCATCCAAGAAGATCCTAAAGGCTTTACTTGGCACAAACACTAATTAAAACATAAAAAACACAATCATAACAGAGGATAAATGATTTATTTATTGCTAAACTGGAATAAAAAGCAAGGAACAAAAATAAAATTGGGTTGCCTCCCAACAAGCGCTATCGTTTAACGCCCCTAGCTAGGCATAAAAACAAGAATAGATCTAGATATTATCATCTTTGGTATGCAATCCATATGTAGATCTCAAATTGATTCATAAGGTAATTCAATTTTCTTTCTAGGAAAGTGTTCCATGCCTTTCCTTAATGGAAATTGGAATCTAATATTTCCTTCTTTCATGTCAATAATCGCACCAATCGTTCTAAGGAAAGGTCTACCAACAATAATAGGACATGTAGGATTGAATCTACATCAAGAACAACGAAATCTATGGACACATAATTCCTATTGGCAACAATAAGAACATAATTAACCCTTCCCATAGGTTTCTTAATGGTGGAATCCGCAAGATGCAAATTTAAAGAACAACCATCAAATTCACGGAAACCTAACACATCACACAAAGTATTTGGAATTGTGGAAACACTAGCACCCAAATCACATAAAGCATAGCATTCGTGATCTTTAATCTTAATTTTAATAGTAGGTTACCACTCATCATAAAGTTTTCTAGGAATAGAAACTTCTAATTTAAGCTTTTCTTTATGGGATTGCATCAAAGCATCAACGATGTGTTTAGTAAAAGCTTTGTTTTGATCATAGCATGAGGAGAATTTAGCATGGATTGCAACAAGGAAATACAATATATCAAAGAGAAATTATCATAATTAAATTCCTTGAAATCCAAAATAGTGGGTTCATTGCTATGTAAAGTTTTGACCTCTTCAATCCCACTTTTACCAATTTTTGCATCAAGATCTCAAAACTCCGAATCATTAGGATGCCTTATAACTAAAGTTGATTCAACTCCAGTCCCATATTTATTAAGATTCATATTGGCAAACAAAGATTTAAAAGGAGACACACCAATCACTTTTAGATCTTCATCATTATTATCATGAAAACTAGAAGAACACGCCTTCACAAAGCAATCCTATTTAGCATGCATCCTAGTGGTTCTTTCTTTGCACTCATCAATGGAAATTCTCATGGCTTTGAGAGACTCATTGATATCATGCTTAGGTGGAATAGATCTAAGTTTCAAAGAATCAACATCAAGAGAAATTATATCCCTGTTCCTAGCCAACTCATCAATCTTAAGCAATTTTTCTTCAATCAAAGCATTGAAATTCTTTTGTGAATTTATAAATTCTTTAACACTAGTCTCAAAATAAGAGGGCATATTATTAAAATTTCCATAAAAGTTATTGTTGGAATTACCATAATTATTAGAGGAATTACTAGGAAACAGCCTAGAATTGAAATTTCCTCCATACGCGTTGTTACCAAAATTGTTCCTAGCAACAAAATTCACATCCATAGATTCATTATTATTCTCAACTAAATTGAACAAAGGCATATCATTAGGATCAGAAGAAGCACTCTTATTAGCAAACAATTTCATAAGTTCATCCAACTTCCCACTCAAAACATTAATCTCTTCAATTGCATGAACTTTTTTATTAGTAGATCTTTCGGTGTGCCATTGAGAATAATTAACCATAATATTATCTAGGAGTTTAGTAGCTTCTCCTAAAGTGATTTCCATAAAAGTGCCTCCCACGGACGAATCTAAAAGATTTCTAGAAGCAAAATTCAATCCAGCATAAAAATTATGTATAATCATCCATAAATTCAAACCATGTGTAGGGCAATTACGTATCATTAATTTCATCCTCTCCCAAGCTTGCGCAACATGCTCATGATCAAGTTGCTTAAAGTTCATAATATCGTTTCTAAGAGAGATGATCTTAGCAGGAGGAAAATACTTAGAGATAAAAGCATCTTTGCACTTATTCCATGAATCAATACTATTTTTAGGCAAAGAAGAGAACCAAGTTTTAGCACGATCTCTAACCGAAAACGAAAATAGCTTCAATTTAACAATATCATTATCCACATCTTTCTTCTTTTTCATGTCACATAAATCAACAAAGATGTTTAGATGGGTAGCATCATCTTCACTAGGAAGGCCAGCAAATTGATCTTTCATGACAAGATTCAGCAAAGCAGTATTAATTTCACAAGATTCAGCATCGGTAAGAGGAGCAATCGGAATGCTGATAAATCATTATTGTTGGTACTGGAAAAGTCACATAATTTAGTATTATCTTGAGCCATCGTGACAAACAATCAATCCAACAAACAATCACACAAGAGGCAAGCGAAAAGAGACAAACGAAAAAAGGGCAAATGGAAAAGAGGCAAATAAAACGGTAAGGGTGAAGTGGGGGAGAGGAAAATGAGAGGCAAATGGCAAATAATGTAATGCGAGGGGTAAGAGTTTGTGATTGGTACTTGGTATGTCTTAACTTGGCGTAGATCTCCCCGGAAATGGCGCCAGAAGTCCTTCTTGCTACCTCTTGAGCATGCGTTGGTTTTCCCTTGAAGAAGAAAGGGTGATGAAGAAAAGTAGCGTAAGTATTTCCCTCAGTTTTTGAGAACCAAGGTATCAATCCAGTAGGAGACTACACGCAAGTCACCTAGTACCTGCACAAACAAACAAGAACCTTGCAACCAACGCGATAAAGGGGTTGCCAATCCCTTCATGGTCACTTACGAAAGTGAGATCTGATAGAGATAATAAGATAAATATTTTTGGTATTTTTGTTGTATAGATTGAAAAGTAAAGATTGCAAAATAAATAGTAAACTAGAATTGTAGATCAGAAACTTATATGATGTAAAGTAGACCCGGGGGCCATAGGTTTCACTACTAGCTTCTCTCAAGATAGCATATATTATGATGGGTGAACAAATTACTGCTGAGCAATTGATAGAAAAGCGCATAGTTATGATGATATCTACGCATGATCATGATCATAGGCATCATGTTCGTGTCAAGTAGACCGAAACGATTCTGCATCTACTACTATTACTCCACACATCAACCGCTATCCATCATGCATCTAGAGTATTAAGTTCATAAGAATAGAGTAACACATTAGGTAAGATGACATGATGCAGAGGGATAAACTCAAGCAATATGATATAAACCCCATCTTTTTATCCTTGATGGCAACAATACAATACGTGTTGGTTCCCTTTCTGTCACTGGGATCGAGCACCGCAAGGTTAAACCCAAAGCTAAGCACTTCACCCATTGCAAGAAAGATCAATCTAGTAGGCCAAACCAAACTGATAATTCGAAGAGACTTGCAAAGATATCAGATCATGCATATAAGAATTCAGCGAAGAATTAAATATTGTTCATAGATAATCTTAATCATAAACCCACAATTCATCGGATCTCGGCAAACACACCGCAAAAAGAATTACATCGAATTGAGCTCCAAGAACATCGAGGAAAACTTTGTATTGAGATCCAAAGAGAGAGAAGAAGCCATCTAGCTAATAACTAGGACCCGAAGGTCTGTGGTAAACTACTCACACATCATCGGAGAGGCTATGGTGTTGATGTAGAATCCCTCCATGATCGAATCCCCCTCCGGTAGATCACCGGAAAAGGTCCCCAGATGGGATTTAACGGGTACAGAAGGTTGCGGAAGTGGAAAAGTGGTTTCGTGGCTCCCCTGGATGTTTTCAGGGTATAAGAGTATATATAGGCGAAAGAAGTAGGTCGGTGGAGCTGTGAGGGGCCCATGAGGGTGGGGGCATGCCTGGCCCCCCTGGGCGTGCCGCCCTACCTCGTGGCCACCTCGCTGCTTCCTTGACATCCACTCCAAGTCTCCTAGATTGCGTTTGTTCGAAAAAAACATCCTCGCGAAGGTTTCATACCGTTTGGATTACGTTTGATATTCCTTTTCTGCGAAACACTGGAATAGGCAAAAAAACAACAATTTGCATTGGGCTTTCAGTTAATAGGTTAGTCCCAAAAATAATATAAAAATGTATAATAAAGCCCATAAACATCCAAAACAGATAATATAATAGCATGGAACTATCAAAAATTATAGATACGTTGGAGACGTATCAGTATCCTGCCTTTCTTCTTCAACAATGATCGGTCAGTTTTGGTTGAGCCTAAGTTTTTGCTTCTTCACATGATATGTACTATCCTTGGAATGTAATTTTTTGTGTGTGTTCTGTTTGAATAAAATACTTAAGATCTAAAATTTTCAAATGAGAGAGAGTCCTCACATAGCTACTTAATTGTTTGACTACCACTGGTATAGCGAGGTGCTATACAAACAGTTTTTAACCCCTTTCCATGATGGTGTTTTGAACCATCGCCAAGTGAGTGACTGCGATAGGGGGGTCCTTCCCACACAACTAGGAAATCATCGGGGATAGGCCCTCCTGGCACACACGCTCGGCAAAATGAGGTCGTGTGCGACGGGTGAGAGATCAAATGGTTATACTTACATTTGTGCTAAAAAATACAATTATACAGGCCAAATCATTTTCGGTCGTAAGTACATCCCACACAGTCAGTCCCGGCTAAACCTTTCCGTTCGTATGTACATTCCACACAGTCAATCCAAGTAATACGTTTTCGTTAGTATGTACATCCCACACAGTTAATCCAAGAAGTATGTTTCCATTCATTTATACATCCCACACAGTCACTCCAAGGAAAACGTTTCCATTCGCAGGTACATCACACACAATTTTCCCCATTAAATCGTTTGTGATAGTGTTGCCATTGCACATGATATGAAAAAAATTATCGTTTGCGTTATTGAATGCATCACACACGGTGCGTAGAAGAAACTGTGTGGTGAAGGCTGTCCATCACACACACTTTTTATGTGGTAAATGTTTGCGCAAGGTGGCCTAACGCAAACAATTTTCAAGAGGATGTCATGTTTAATTGTTCATTGATCCAACATGGTTTATTCCTAAAAATGGTGTGCCTTGCCTGAGGTCATCGCCCATGGTGTTTTCTCAATAATCGTTTGCAATACGAAAACAAAATTAGCAGGGTAATTGTCCTATCATTAATAATCCATTATTAATCTAATTGACATTTCATATTAAGAACACAATATATTTCATTTTTATGTTAAGGAAGCAGGATTTCATAATTGAAATACATTAGAGTACAACATCATATAGCTTGACCACTCAGCTACCCCATTACACAACTGCACCAGCACCAAGTTTCACATGCAACATCTATAACCATTCAAAATTAGCATCATAGACAGTACATAGATAGATGAATCTCATCTGGAAAACCGCTGAAGCGGAAGGCGAATGTTGAGCCTTCATTGATGTTGAAGGTATTTGCAACTTTAGGCCAGTGCCTGCGGATGATTGACCATCCATCCTTCGTCCTCTTCAGGAACACTTCAATATTGAACCGTGGGTGTTGTATGAATACCTTCCTCGCCTCCTGACCATACAGGTGGTTTGAGAGGTAATCATCAGTGAACTGCTTTGGAAAGGCCTGGAAACAAGGATGTGCATACATATCTTCTCTATATTGGAAATGGGGCAAAGGAATAAAAAAGGCAAGGTATAATAGTTAGTACCATCTTGTAGTGAACGGATGTCTTCTTCATTGTGCACACAAAGATCTTGTTGTTTTTTGTCGCTAATTTATTTATCCTAACAATCTTTCTGAGTTTCTTAACTTGACTGATATTCATGGACAACTCATTTACCCATTTGCAAAAAGGGTCGAACAGTGGGTCAAAACCTCTGACAGCAAGACCTACATGTGCAAGATCAAATTGTTAAAAACCTAAATATTAGAATGGTTCCTGCAATTGCACAATAACGTGCTATTAGACAAAGGACCGCAGTGCTTCCCATTGTTTCCCTGCAACACATATAAGGTAGTTAGTGATCAGGTTAAGTGAGAGTTCGCATGCTATTAGTAAAATATGTTGATGTAAAATAAGCACATTGCAGATTCATCAGATTAATTCAAGCCACGCATGGAAAACCCATTTATCCAAACCAAACATAATTAAGAAAAAGGAAATATATCAATTGTATATGTTTCTCATATATTAAGTGCAGCCAAATTCAATTTATTCCTCACATGCATAACAATACAAAATTCTACCCACGACAATTGGATACCGCATTGCAGAATTGAACCAAGCAGTTAACTAAACACCACAACAAATGAATCAAACATTAACTGAGCACCACATTGCACAATATAACATACTCCTAATAGAAGATCAGACAGTTAACCAAACCAAGCATGCTTAACAACTTAGAAATATAGCAATTGTATTTGTTTCTCATGTATTTAGTACAGCCAAATTTGATTTATGCTCACATGGTATACAATAATAGAATGTACCCACAACAATTGAACATCGCATTGCAGAATTGAACCAAACAGTTAACTAAACACCACAACAAATGAACCAAACATTAACTGAGCACCACATTGCACAATGTATAACATACTAGAAGATCAGACAGATAACCAAACCAAGCATGCTTGACAACTTGGAAATATAGAAATTGTATTTGTTTCTCATGTATTTTTTAAAGATAAATTTGATTTATATCTCACATGGAAGACAATACAAAATTTCACCCTAAAGAATTGAACATCACATTTGCAGGATTAAACCAAACAGTTAACTGAAAACGACAACTAATTAACCAAATAGTTAATAAGTGAGCACCATATTGCATGACATATAGAACATATACACTAGAACGACAGATTGCATGGTAAAAGTAGATAGGACAATTCAATGGAATTTGTTAAGGAAAGGCAGGAGCAGCACATGCAATGGGTAAACCGAGCATGCTTAACCGGCATAGCTAGCAAACTGAACATAGGTCCTTATAGTGAGCTAATAAGACAAGCTGCTCCTCATCATCAGAGATATAGATGATGATTGGCTCCTTGGACATGGAAGAGGGCGAGGCCTCCACATCGTGGGTGCCCTCGTCGAAGTGGTGAGTTGCCTGAGCCGCTCCGGGCACCAACCTTATGGCTCTCGAGTTGAGGTAAGCACGGGCATGCTGAGAAAAAACCTCGTAGTCTTCGCCGAAGGCACTGATGGTGTCCTCATGAAAATGCCACGAACTATCATTTAAAGCAGCCATACGTGTCGTGGCTTTGGCGCGCGAGGCATCGACGGTGGCCTCGATGGCGAGGTGCTCCTCCAAGATCTAGGGGTCGGCACGAATGGTGGCCATCGCGACCTCATCCGCGCGTGCGGCCATGATTTGCTTCTCCATTACTAAATGCTCCTTGAGCTCCTGGCTATACTGCATGCACCATGGCTTAGGGAGGCACTTATTTGGGGGAGGGGTCGGTGATTTGGGTGGAAGGTGTCGCACTAGCGGTCGAGGCATGTGGGATGTGGAAGGAGGAGGAGGATGGTGGTCGGGTGTGGATTACCTGCCTGGATCGACGAGGCCGAGCAGCGTGAAGGAGGGTCGCCGGTGAGGAGGCGGCGCTGCAAGCAAGGAGTGAAGGTTTCAACTTGGAAAGGAAGGAGAAAACAGGGGAAATGTGGCTTTTGGTAAGGGGGAGGGGCAGAGAGGTAGATATTTCCACGGAAGCCAAAAAAATTGAACCGGTTCAGCGAAAA
Organism: Triticum urartu; assembly: GCF_056163025.1. Classification (NCBI taxonomy): domain Eukaryota; kingdom Viridiplantae; phylum Streptophyta; class Magnoliopsida; order Poales; family Poaceae; genus Triticum; species Triticum urartu. The sequence goes on from NC_141877.1 coordinate 301,594,757, forward strand.
AACTTGCGTGCAAAGTGTCATCAGACATGGTCCCTTATTCAGCATTGTGTACGATATGGGAACATCACAAATGATTCATATAGCTTAACAAGTGTGTGATGAGTTCGAACATGAAAAATTTTGGTTCGAATTTCCCTAGTTACAGTGGTCATCCACGTCATTGCATAATTTGGGCACACAAAGGAGACTACATCACACCCACACTTCTTAATCGAGCAAGTCCAGCAATTAAACAAAGCTAGTTGACCTAAAAAGTACTCTAACAAATTAAAGACCGACGCTCTTAAGTAAACAGAACAAAGAGTACTACTACGGCTGGTGCTCGTCGATCTCGGCCGCCTCCTCCATGTCCAGCTCGCGCCCGACGATCTCCTAGGGAAGGGGTTCCATGGCATCCATCGCACCATACTCGGCAAGAATCTCACCATCTGCGTCCTCTATCTCTTTGGAAAAGTCCGCAAAGAGCTGGGTGTGGGCGGCTGCGATCTGGGCTTGGACGGGCTCTGTCGTGGCAAGGTGTGCCATGGAGGAACGGATGGCAGCTCGAATGCTCTCGACGATTGCCAACTCTTCGGCCATGGGTTGTCGGCCGTTGTCGGAGAAACTTCGTTCGATTTGTGCAGTGACCACCACAAGCTGGGCGTGGGCGGCCTCGACATGGTTGTGGACGGCCTCCATCAGGGCTAAGGCCGCCGATGCGGAATGGACAGCTGTTGTACCGCTCCCGCCAGTTGCTGTACAGCGGCTGTTTGGGCCGCCTTGGTCACCCAGTCGCATATTGTGGCTGTGCTCATGCAGCTTATTAGCACATGCATGACGGCTGCGGACGTGCTCTCGCCAGCATGGGCCGCCGAAGTTGCCCTTACGATGCGGGTGCATGTCCCCATATTTCACCTGTGACGATTGAACAGTGAAATGATATTTGGGGAGCGAGCTAGTGTGCTTGTCACGCCGGCTGTGGACTATAACCGATGCACCTTCTTGCATAAGCCATAGGCGTACTATACTCTGATGGTGCTCCAAGATATTTTGTACTGCATCTCACACGGTTGGTGATAATAAACTATGTGCGATCTACTTGATTTTTCATCTTGATTTGAATTACATAATGGGGTCACAGCGGCAAAGGAGGGTGTTTGAATTGTTAGAACCTTTATCAATAATGAACATGCAACTATAGGTGTGTCGTCAGAAAATTGGAATTATTCAGGGTTTGTTTGGACATTTTTATATATTAACTTGGTTTTCTAGCCATTTCAGGTGCACAATTCAAAATTAAACTACATGCACATGCTCCGGTGCACCTTAACGGGTTGTAAAATAATATATGTGTCCATGGGTTTATGCTTATGTCCCATGCAAGAAATGGGGATGAATTTCAAACACCACGACAGTGTGGCTCTCCGGCAAATGTTGAGGTGCTTGGTTTTGTAATTCTAGTAAATCCAAAACTCGTCTGAAATTCATGACCTTTGAATGATATCATGGAATGGCATCAACATGCTGGGGTAAAAAATATTGTCCCATTTGGGGCAGGTTATGGTATAAGCTTCTCACAAACCAGAGCTTCTCACAAGAAGCTTCATGGTTTAGTTAAGGAAACGTGTCATTTTTGTGGACAAAACGATATACATCGCCTCTTCTTGCTTTCAATTTTTTTCTGGTGTCAACATAGAACAACAGGAGTGTCGTGTTAAATTTTGGAATTTTTCAGGGATGGTTTGGACATTTTTATATGTTAACTGAGTTTTCTAGGCATTTATGTGCATAATTCAAAACTGAACTACATGTACATGCTCCAGTGCATAAAAACGGGTTGAAAAATCAAATATGTGTCCTTGGTTGCAAGCTTAGGTCACATGCAAGAAATGAGAATCAATGTCAAACACCTTGACACTATCGCTCAGCCGCTAACATTGAGATACATGGTTTTAAAATTCTAGTAAATCGAAAACTCGTCTAAAATTCATGAAACTTGACATGGTAAGATGGAACGGCATCGACATGCCGTGGTAAAAATATTGTCCCATTTGGGGCGGGTTTCAGTATAAGCTTCTCGCAAAGCGGAGCTTCTCACAACAAGCCTGATGGTTTCAGTAGGGAACGTGCCACCATGGGGGACGAAACGATATCCGTTGACTCTTCTTACTTTCAATTTTTTTCTCGTGTCAACATAGAACAACAGGAGTGTTGTGTCAATTTTTGGGTTTTTTGGGGTTCGCTTGGACATTGTTATACATTAACAGAGTTTTCTATGCATTTATGTGCATAATTCAAATTTGAACTACATGCACATGCTGTAGTGCATGTAAATGGGTTCAAAATTTAAATGTGTGTCTTTGGTTGCATGCTTAACTCTCATGCAAGAAATGAGAATGAATGTCGAACACTTTGCCACCGTCGCTCGGCCGCTAACATTGAGATACATGGTTTTTAAATTCTAGTAAATCGAAAATGCGTCTGAAATTTATGAAACTTGACATGCTAGCATGGAACGACATCGACATGCCGTGGTAAAAATATTATCCCATTTGGTCCAGGTTGGGGTATAAGCTTCTCATGCCAGAGCTTCTCACAACAAGCCTCATGGTTACGGTAGGGAATGTTTCACCTTTCTAGACGAAACAATATCCGTTGCCACTTCTTGATTTCAATTTTTTTCTAGTGTCAACATAGAACAACATGAGTGTTGTGTTAAATTTAAGAATTTTTCAGGGTTCATTTGGACATTTTTATACATTAACTGAGTTTTCTATGCATTTCAGTGCATAATTCAAATTTGAACTACAGGCACATGCTCTAGTGCATGTAAATTGGTTGAAAAATCAAATATGTGTCCTTGATTGCATGCTTAGGTCCCATGCAAGAAATGAGAATGAATGTCAAACACCTTGCCACCGTCGCTCAGCCGCAAACATTGAGATACATGATTTTTAAATTCTAGTAAATCCAAAACTCGTCTGAAGTTCATGAAACTTGACATGCTATCATGGAGCGGCATCAACATGCCATGGTAAAAAATTTGTCCCATTTGGGGCAGGTTTGGGTATAAACTTCTCGCAAACCAGAGCTTCTCATAACAAGCCTGATGGTTTTGGTAGGGAATGTACCACCTTTGGGGATGAAACGATATTTGTTGCCTCTTCTTGCTTTCAAAATTTTTCTAGTGCCAACATGGAACAACAGGAGCGTTGTGTCAATTTTTGGGATTTTTTTGGGTTCGCTTGGACATTTTTATACATTAACTGGGTTTTCTAGGCATTTATGTGCATAATTCAAATTTGAACTACATGCACATGCTCCAGTGCAGAGAAATGGGTTGACATATCACATTTGTGTCCTTGGGTGCATGCTTACGTCCCTTGCAATAAATGGGAATGAATTTCAAACACCAGGGCACTGTTGATTGCCGACAAAACATTGAGATACTTTGTTTTTAAATTCTAGTAAATCCAAAACTCGTCTGAAATTCATGAAACTTCGCATGCTATCATGGAATGGCACCCGGCATGCTGTGGTATTTTTTGTCTCCATTTTGAGAAAGCGCACTCGAATAACAGCCAACAAAGGCATTTTGAAAAAAATAGCTGCCATTTTAACATCTCAAACATTTGTATAATTTAAATCGTGTGCGTTCTGTTAACCATTCACATGACGCCACATATCTCTCTTTTAGTGGCTATAGGAGGTGTCGTGCGGACAACTAGTTGACTAAACCGGAGGCGTGCGAGCGCAGTCCGGTGCGCAGGCTGACCGAGAGACAAGCAAGTTGTCCTCCCATGCGTAGGCTCACTGGGAAGCGTGCGAGCTGTACGCTGCGTAGGCTCGCTAGGAAGCGAGCTATTTGACTTCCATGGTCGCCCGCCTTTCTCGCATCCCTCCATTAATGGCGCCCGAGCCGTTGTTAAATATGGGCGGCCTTACTGTTCACCTCCCATTCCCCTCCCTCCCGCAGACCTCCACCAATGTCATGGCGCAGAAGGATTATCTGCCACTAGTCTTTCAGTTTGGTGAAGTCAACTCCGAGCCGGAGGAGATAAAAAATAAGGAGGAATGGGACCTCATGGACATGGCCCTGAACAAGCTGGCCGCGGCGGTTGCTGCCTCCGCGCCCATCCCAGCTCCCATCCCCGCGCCCGCGCCAGCGACCATCCCCGTAGCATTGACAGGCTGGTCGCCGAGCACTATCGTAGAGCTGGAAGCCGCGGGCGTCAGCGAGGTCTCCATGGACCATCGCGAGCTCGTGTACATGCCAGCGCATGTGCTCGTGCCCGTGCGCACTCCTGCACCCATCGCTGCACCGGTCCCCATGCGTTTGCCTGCACCTGTCGCGCCCGTGCCTGTGCGCACGCCCCCCTCAGTGGCATGGGACGCCACCATCGACTGCAACCTCGCAGCGCCGCGAGCTGCCGTCCTCCCGCGCCCCGCCTGTCGATCGCGCGACAACATGATGTTTGATTTCCATGTGAAGAACATTTTGTCCTGCCTTGAAGACTTCAACAACGGCGTCCCAAAGGACGACAATGACAACGCCGGCGTGGCACGCCGCCTCCGCCGCCGTCGGAATTAGTTTTTTGGGTTTAATACTCTATCTCGATCATATGAATATAAATTCGCAGTGTGACTGAATGAAATATATGGTTTGAACGAACTTGAGTTTGTCTCTCTGAATGTACAGACTTATCAATCGATTTTCTTTAAAAAATCAATGGTTTTTAAATATAAAACACTCAGCGCAATTGTTTTAGTTAGAACACCCGTATGCAAACCGACAGCTTCCCCAGGAAGCCAAGGGAAAATGTGTCGAGCAGGATTTGTGCAGCTCTTCATCTCAAACGTTTTAGATAGAACACCCGTATGCGAAGTGAGAGCTATGGTGTTCCCCAGTAAGCCAAGGGAAAATTCACAGCACAGGATTTGTGCATCTCTTCAACATAAACGGTTCAGATTAAATACGGTATGCAAAGTCATACTTCGGCGCTAAGCCAAGAGAAAATGTGCTGAGCGGGATTTGTACATCCCTTCAATGCAAACGGTTGTTTTGGATGACCTATGTGCAACCATGTATAGACAATTTGGTAAGATTTCCATATGTAATATTGGGTATATTGCCATTTGTCAAACTAGAAAGATTGACATTTATTTATCTAGTAACATTGTCATTTGTCAACCTTATAACACTGCCATTTGTCAAAATATGCAGCTAAAAGTCACTAGAACTATCTAATTTTTGCAACTAAAATTCAGTAATTAAGCATATATTTCATTCATAGATTAAGGAGTTGTTCTTTATACAAACAGTTCAACTCGACAGCTGAACCGACCAAACTTTTCCCCAATTGTTGCCAACCACGTACTGAAATAGCTAGTTCAACTATACATACTAGCTAATTTTAAGTACATTGTATAGTTCCATCACATCTATAGTCAGATGAACTGAACAAAATAGCCCCTAAATACTACTACTACAGAGGGACTTTGTACTACTTCTGGAAGCCTCTTCTCTGCCAAGAGCGCTCAATAAGAGGCAGAGGAGGAGGAGGAGCCTACCGACGAGCTAGACAACTGCAATACGGTGCCTGCTGCTGCTGCACCTTCAGCGACACTCACCTCGAACGCCCTCTGCCGATCCAGACGACCCCTCTCGAAGCGGTGGTTCTCCTCGTAGATCTCTTGATTCATCGTCTCTGTGGTGGCGTGTGCTGCGGCCACGGTGGCGGTAAGGCTCTTTGCATGCTCCACAAGGCACTCCTCCTCCTCCTCCGACAGGAACTCGATGTAGCGCGCAAGGTCACTGACGCACGTGCGGGCCTCCACCTCCGCCTCCTGCCTTCGGGCGGTGGTGGTGGAGCGGGTGATGACCCCGGCGGTCGACGGTGGGCTGGCGTCCATGGCGGCCGATGATGGGGTGGCGGCCACGACCACCACCTCCTGCCTTCGGGCTGCGGTGGCAGTGCGGGTGATGGCCACGGTGGCCGGCAATGGGGTGGCGGCCATGACGACCACCTCCCGCCTTTGGGCCGCGGCTGTGGAACGGGCGATCGCCCTTGCTTTCGACGGTGGTGTGGCAGCCACAGCAGCAAATGGTGGTGTGGCGGCCACGGTGGCAAACGGTGGTGTGGCGGCAACGGCGACCGGCAACAGCTGCCGACGTGCAACGGCGATGGAGCGTGTGGTGGGTGTTCCACGCACACCCAACAGGGACGCCACGTGCACTACACTATATCGGGGACTGCGCCGCCGCCGCGGTGTAGCCTCCCAGCTAGAGTTGTCCTCTGATGATGGTGAAGTGGCTGTGCAATGACGACGGACTGGTGCCATTGGTGATTGTGGGAGAAGCAGTCGAGATAAGCTACAAGGAGGGAGGGGAAAATGCTACGCAGGACTCGCTGGCCGTGAGGATTTATATAGTAGGCCGGTAAGCATTGGGATTTTGGGGGATTTCACCGAGTCGGGCGGGAAGCTTGCACGGGAACCTGCGCGGTTGCGCGGGAACGAGCTCACCACCGTTTGGCCAAAAGAACACCCCCGCGCGCTGTTCAAGCTTGCGCTCTAAGCCGTCTGCGGCAACAGGGTGACAAGACATATGAGAGGAGGACGAAAGGACATGTACACATACAGTTAATAAAAAAACGTTTGTGATAAAATTACCTACTACCACCGTCCTGGTTTATAAGTCGTATATGTATTTTTGTGCCAAATTTTGACTAGAGATTTAACTAATAAAATACGAATGCATGTCGCTAGAGATTATATCGTTGGATTCGTATTTGAACACAGTTTCCAATTATATAATTTTTATAACATGCATTAACATTTTGTTGGTTAAATTTAAGGTCAAAATATGGCACGGAATATAAAGGGGACTAATAGACCAAGACGGAGGTAGTAGCATGATGACCCACAAGTGTACGAAATCTATCGTAGCCTTTTTGATAATTAAGAGTGTCGAACCCAACGAGGAGCAGAAGGAAATGATAAGAAGTTTTTAGCAAGCTATTCTCTGCAAGCACTGCAATTATCGGTAATAGATAGTTTTGTGATAAGGTAATTTGTAAAGAGTAGCAAGTAATAAATGTAAATAAGGTGCAGCAAGACGGCCCAATCCTTTTTGTAGCAAAGGACAAGCCTGGACAAACTCTTATATGAAGGAAAGCACTCCCGAGGACACATGGGAATTATCGTCAAGCTAGTTTTCATCGCGTTCATATGATTCACGTTCGGTACTTTGATAATTTGATATGTGGGTGGACTGGTGCTTGGGTACTCTCCTTACTTGGACAAGCATCCCACTTATGATTAACCCCCATTGCAAGCATCTGCAACTACAACAAAAGTATTAAGGTAAACCTAACCATAGCATGAAACATATGGATCCAAATTAGCACCTTACGAAGCAACGCATAAACTAGGGTTTAAGCTTTTGTCACTCTAGCAACCCACCATCTACTCATTACTTCCCAATGCCTCCCTCTAGGCCCAAACAATGGTGAAGTGCCATGTAGTCGATGTTCACATGACACCACTAGAGGGATGACAACATACATCTCAAATAAATATCGAACGAATACCAAATTCACATGACTACTTATAGCAAGGCTTCTCCCATGTCCTCAGGAACAAACATAACTACTCACAAAGCACATTCATGTTCATAATCAGAGGGGTATTAATATGCATAATGGATCTAAACATATGAACTTCCACCAAGTAAACCAACTGGCATCAACTACAAGGAGTAATCAACACTACTAGCAACCCATAGGTACCAATCTGAGGTTTGGATACAAAGATTGGATACAAGAGATGAACTAGGGTTTGAGATGAGATGGTGCTGGTGTAGATGTAGATGGAGATTGACCCCCTCCCGATGAGAGGATCGTTGGTGATGATGATGGTGATAATTCCCCCCTCCCGGAGGGAAGTTTCCCCGGTAGAACAGCTCCACCGGAGCCCTAGATTGGTTCCGCCAAGGTTCCGCCTCGTGGCGGCGGAGTTTCGTCCCGTGAGCTTGCTTATGATTTTTTCTCGGACAAAAGACCTCATATAGCAGAAGATGGGCATCAGAGGGCCACCAGGGGGCCCACGAGGCAGGGGGCGCGCCCAGGGGGTAGGGCGCGCCCCCACCCTCGTGGCCAGGGTGTGGGCCCCCTATGGTGCTTTCTTCGCTCAGTATTTTTTATTAATTCCAAAAATGACTTCCGTGAAGTTTCAGGACTTTTGGAGCTGTGCAGAATAGGTCTCTAATATTTGCTCCTTTTCCAGCCCAGAATACCAGCTGCCGGCATTCCCCCTCTTCATGTAAACCTTATAAAATAAGAGAGAATAGGCATAAGTATTGTGACATAATGTGTAATAACATCCCATAATGCAATAAATATCGATATAAAAGCATGATGCAAAATGGACGTATCAACTCCCCCAAGCTTAGACCTCGCTTGTCCTCAAGCGAAAGCCGATATCGAAAAATATGTCCACATGTTTAGAGATAGAGGTGTCGATAAAATAAAATACGGACATGAGGGCATCATGATCATTCTTAGAACATCAACATATATATATATATATATATTGTCATATGATCTCTTATGCTAAAGTAACAATTCAATCACAATTTCAAGTATGAATCATAAACTTCATTGAGAACCAACAAACTCTAATCTCAGTCATTGAGGCAATTGCAATTTATCATAACATAGGGAAGAGTCAATATAAGAGCTTTTCAGCAAGTCCACATACTCAACCATCTTTTTGTCTTTCATAATTGCTAACACTCACACAATACTTATGGGTATGGAGTTTTAATCGGACACAGAGTGTCGGTGTACTAGAGTAGGGGTACCCTAGTATCCCGAACTTGTGCACGGGCAGTCGCAGCATCCCGCGGCAAGGCTTGCCGGGTGACCGCCAGGGTCCTCCGTGGTTCCTTTGGAGCCATTCAAGAACAAAGTATCCAAGTCAAGACCCCGGCAAGAGGAGCTTGCCGGGAAGGCCAACCAAGGCACCTCAAGACCCCGGCAAGAGGAGCTTTCCGGGAAGGCCAACTAAGGCATCTCAAGGAACTTGCCGCGACGCGCCGCGTGTCCCGGCAAGGCCCGGTGAGCGACAAGCTCCCGGACGCGACAAGACAACGACCGCGGCAAGGCGCTTGCCGCGGCAAGCTACCACTCTGTGCCCGCGCTCCAGCACATCCACCAACGTGTCGCTCTGGGACCCTTCCAGGCGTACGTGGCGGGAGGCTGTGCAGCCAGGGGTGCGCGGTGGCAAGCGGCGCTGACAAGATCGCCATCGTGGCGAGCGGTGGCGTCCCTGACGGTCCCTTTTACACTGTGTAGGCGACGCAGACGGGCATTTAAGGCCCTTGTCCCCTGTCGTCAGGGTTAGGTATGATACACTGTAGTAGGTAGCTGTACCTACCGCAGCACCTTTCCATTTTTACCCTTGTCTACGTTGCCACCTGTCGGTGACCCCTTGAGCATATAAAAGGAGGCCCATGCGCAACGTAGGGGGGGTTAGCCAGTTCAGAGGACACTCACGCTCGGTCTCGTTAGCTGCTGGTGTGTACTGTAGCACTCCGCGCTCCCGAGCAAGAACTCAATACAAACCACAAAGCAGGAGTAGGGTTTTACGCATCCGTGCGGCCCGAACCTGGGTAAACCGCTCGTGTGCTTCGCCTCGATCCGCTCTTTGCACGACCTTCGCCCCCGCCGAACCGAAAGGGACTCGGTCCGCCGGTCCCATAGGTGTTCGTGGATCAGTCCCCCGACATCTTTTGGCGCCGACAATACTGCAGAGTATGAAGGCTTGCTTGCCGGTTTCAGGATCGCAGCAGACCTTGGGATCAAGAAGCTCATTGTCAGGGGTGACTCACAGCTTGTCGTCCGCCAAGTGAACAAGAGCTATCAAAGTCCGTTGATGGAGGCCTACGTCGACGAAGTGAGAAAGCTAGAAGAGCACTTTGACGGCCTACAGATGGAGCATGTTCCAAGAGCTCAGAACGCTATTGCTGATGGCCTGTCAAAGTGCGCCGCACTTAAGTTACCTGTGGAACCAGGGATCTTTGTGCTCAAGCTGACTCAACCGTCCGTAATACCATCAACTGGACAGAGCAAGAAGAGGAAGTTGATTTCTGGTGACTATTTGCCGGCAGAGCTTCCCGAAGCTGCCGCCAAGAAGGTCCCCAAGATCAACGCTAAGAATGCTGAGGAGCAGTCTGCTCCGGCAAGCCCTAGGGTTTGTTCCGTTGAAGCAGAAGCTCCCGATAAGTTTTGCTCCGGCAAGCTTGTCGGGGAAGGTCAAGCTCCGGCAGAGACGCAGCTTCTCGCCGTAGAAGCGGATGTTCCCGCAGCAGCTGAGACCAACGCCAAGAGTGCTGAGGAGCAGTCTGCTCCGGCAAGCCCTAAGGTTTGTTCCGTTGAAGCAGAGGCTCCCGACAAGTTTTGCTCCGGCAAGCTTGCCGGGGAACGTCAAGCTCCGGCAGAGCCGCAGGTTCTCGCCGTAGGAGCGGATGTTCCCGCAGCAGCAGATATGCCTTTAGTCCTTGTTGTCGAGCCACAAGCTCCAGCATGGGCACAGCAGATTGTCCGTTTCCTTCAGACAGGAGAACTTTCCGAAGAGCAAGAAGAAGCGAAAAGAGTAGCCCGGCAGTCAAGTATGTACCAGTTTGTCGACAAGACACTGTACAGAAGAAGACTCAACGGCGTGAAATTGAAGTGTATTCACCGGGAAGACGGACAAAAGCTGTTGGCAGAGATACATGGAGGCATATGTGGTCACCACATTGGCGCAAGAGCACTTGTCGTAAAAGCATTCCGGCAAGGTTTCTTTTGGCCGACAGCCCTCCAGGATGCAACTGCACAAGTAACCAAGTGTGAAGCGTGCCAGATCCATTCCAAGCAGATACACCAGCCAGCTCAAGCTCTCCAGACGATCCCTTTATCCTGGCCATTTTCGGTCTGGGGGCTCGACATCCTCGGCCCCTTTCCCCGAGCAGTCGGGGGCTTTGAGTACTTGTACGTTGCAATCGACAAGTTCACAAAGTGGCCGGAAGTGGAACTAGTGAGGAAGGTGACAGCACAGTCAGCAGTCAAGTTCTTCAGGTCGATTGTTTGCCGCTTCGGGATCCCTAACAGGATCATCACCGACAACGGTACGCAATTCACGAGCCGCACCTTCATGCAGTACGTCCAAGATCTTGGCGCCAAGGTCTGCTTCGCTTCTGTTGCTCACCCGAGAAGCAACGGTCAAGCGGAAAGGGCAAACGCTGAAGTGCTGTGAGCGCTCAAGACCAGGACTTTCGACAGGCTGCACAAGTGCGGAAGAAACTGGATTGAGGAGCTGTCGGTGGCTCTTTCGTCGATCAAGACGACGCCAAATCGAGCCACTGGCCAGACACCTTTCGCTCTAGTCTATGGAGCAGAGGCAGTTATCCCCACGGAACTCGTATACGGGTCACCTCGAGTGCTCGCTTATGATGAGCTTGAGCAAGAGCAGCTGCGACAAGATGACGCGCTGCTCCTTGAGGAAGACCGTCTTCAGGCTGCTGTGCGAGCTGCTCGCTACCAGCAAGCTTTGCGCCGCTACCATAGCCGCAAAGTTAACGCCAGAAGACTCGAGGAAGGCGACCTTGTTCTTCGGCGTGTTCAGTCCGCCAAGAATTCCAACAAGTTGACACCGAAGTGGGAAGGCCCTTACCGGGTGAAACGAGTCACTAGGCCTGGCGCTGTCCGCCTTGAGACCGAAGATGGCATTCTGGTGAGCAACTCCTGGAACATTGAGCATCTTCGTAAGTTCTACCCGTAAGGCGCGGTTGCCGGAACCTGTTCCGGCAACCACCTTTTGTACAAGTCTTGCCGCTGTTGCATGTAATCCTTTGTACAAAGCCGGGCGCAGACCCCGTGCATAAGTAAAGCTCATGTGCTCCGCACATCTTGTCAATTTCATGCTTTCTAGTTTTTGCATGTGTTATCTGACACTTTGTGCAGCACCTACCCCCGGTAAGCAACAACAAGCCATAAGGCTCCATATCTTTATTTTCTCTTCTTGTCAAGGAAAGGAAGGTTCCCCCGCGCACAAGTTTGCCGGGGGGGAAGGAGAAGATAATAGTATGGACCAGGCGCCGTTCAAGAAAGTTTCGCCTTGCCGGGAAGCAAACAACAGAAAAGATAAGTTGCTAAAGTTTGAGCAATCAGATTTTTTAAATTTTTAAGTTATCTTCCTTGAACGACCGTGCTTTGTATGGAAAACCTATGCGCGGAGGAACCAACTCGTAGCTAGTTGCGCCCTTACTTTGTTTCGAGTCCGCTCAACAACTTAAGTGAGCTGCAATAGCTGCGCCCTTACTTTGTTTCGAGTCTGCTCAACAACTTAAGTGAGCAGCGACTAGTTGCGGCAAGGTTTCTTGTCGGCAGCGGCACCGCCAGCAGGCTGCTGACGTCCCACACTCAGCGCTCGCGGCAAGGGTGCCTGCGCCGACAAGTTCCCTAAAAGCGTAGGGCAAAAACATACAAAGCAAAGGAATCAAGTAAAGGAGATAACATTGCAATCATTACCCAGAATAAAGTTATATTACAAGATAGCTTGTCGCGGCTCTAACAGATCGTTCTCATGACATGACTAGCAGAGACAAGAAAAGAAGAAACGGGCAGCCTAATCTGCGCGATCGCCCTCGATCCTCTTGATCCCGCTCACCTTGTCCACAATGGGTGCGACAAGGGCCTTGAGCGCCTCCAGATCAGCATCCGGCGGCAAGGTCTTGAGGACGTTGGTGAGGTTGAGGCCCGGATTGCGGAAGGCCACCTTCACCAACACTTTCTGAAGAGCTCCCGCGCAGATCTTGCGCGACTCGTCGGCCAGTTGCTTTGGGATCCTCTCCCGGAGTCGCTGGAGGGCCGTCGCCACGCCCTTGAAGAACAAGACGAGCTTGGCGCTGGGTTGGAGGTTCTCGTCGGAGGGATATCTGAGATCCTCCATCCCCAGCTGCGCCAACTCCCTGTCAATGTCTATGGCAGCATTCACAAGACTCTCCGTCCAGTGCTCCACAGTCTCCCTGAAGGTGTTCTGGGCGGCAGCAGCACTCGCCAGCAGCGCCTTGCCGGCCTTGACCTCCTCCTTCAAGGCCGCCTCCTGCTCCTTGGCGCCGTCCAGCCTCTTGGTCAAAGTGGTCAGCTTCAACTCAAGATCTGCGTTGGAGTCCCTGGCGGCGCTGAGCTCTTTTCCCTTCTCGGCAAGATCGGCCTCCAGCTGCGCCACCTTCGTCTCCATCTCCTTCTTGGCGGCCTCGGCGGCGGCGGCAGCATCCACTGCTTGCTTGAGGGCTCCGCCAAGTTTTTCCTCGCACGCGGCAAGCTCCTCCTCGTGGGCGTCAAGATTGACCTTCCGCTGCGCCAGCTCGCCCTCCTCCGCGGATAGCTTCACAGCGGCAAGCCGCTATTGCTCTTCGACTTCAGCCTTCTCGAGGAGGAAAGCCTTCTGCGCTTCAGCGAGCTGCTCCCGCTCCTCCGCCAGGGACCGGAGGGCTTCCTGGTGGAAACCCCCGAGCTCTTCCGCGCGCTTCTCGATATCTGCTCCCGCCTTCGCGACAAGTGCCTCGCGGGATTCCAGCTTGGCTTGCCACGCGCGGTAGAGCGACAACAACTTCCGCAGCAGCCGCTCTTCCTCGGGCTCGTTGCTGCTGCTGCTCGGCGCGTCAACCAGCGTCAGCCCAACGAAGGCAAGCACCTCCCCGTCGAAGATCTCTCCCTCGACCGGCGCCCTGGAGCTTGATGCCCAGGGAAGGTTGATGAAGACGTCGTCGCCGGCCTTCAAGTAGACACCTGGCTGGGGCTCTTCGGAGCCTGGCGCTGCGGCAGCGGCGGACGGGTCGGCGGTCGGAGTAGCGCCTGGCGCTCCTGTGGCCTCAGGGCCGTCAGTGCGATCGCCAGACCCCTCGCCAGTTGCTACGGCGGCAGCCTTGGCGGCCTCTGCACCGGCAGGATCGCCAGCACCGGCTGCTTCGTCGGGGGCAACCTCGGTCTCCATCTGCTCCGCAGCAGATGGGTCTGACGGCCGGAAAAGGGAGGAGAGTCAAGCAAATATTCAATAAGCAGAAGAACCCAAGGGAAGTTTCGAAGCAAGAGGATTACCTGTACCAGGTTCTGCAGTCGTGGTCTCCGCCGTCGGGGGGCCGCTGGTGCTGTCCCTTGCCGGAGAACCCTCCCTTGCCGGAGACTTCTCCCTTACCGGGAAGCCCTCCCTTGCCGTAGAGTTCTCCCTTGTCGGGGGATTCTCCCTTGGCTCCTGGTGGGGCTGCTCTGCTCCTACACAAATTAGCAATCAAATATCAGAAAAGACAGAGTATCCATGCGCACCTCACAAGCGGAGAGCAAACAATATACTTACGCTGGGGGCTGCTCTGGAGAAAAGTTGCCGGGTCCGGCAAGGTTGTCTCGGGCGCACCTCCTGCTGTCGCAGTAGGTTCGTCCTCGATGACAATCACCGGGACCTTGTCCCTCTTTGCTGCTCTCTGGGCCAGAGTCCTAAAAAGGAACAAGTTCAGAGTCAAGCAAATGAGATACAAGACAAACAACAAGAATCGAAGGACTACAAGTACAACAAGGGAATCTTACTCTTCTTCTTCCTCCTCGTCGGAGCTGAACATGGAGAAGTCGAAGTCTGGCTCATGTCCGGCGCGAGGAGGCGGAGGAGTAGCTTCCCTTGGCCGCTTGGCGGGAGCAGTGGCGGTGGTCTGAGACGACCCCGCTCCGGCTGAAGTAGAAGCGGTGGTCCGGGAGGACCCCGCTCCAGTTGCCGTTGCAGCGTGAGATGCTCCCGCGGCAACAGTGCTTGCCGCGGTGGAGCGTGTCGCGCGGCGCGGCGGCTGTTCACTCGCCTGCTGCTCCGCTACCTCCCCGGCCTTGCGGAGGCGCCTTCTTGGTGGAGATGGAGGCTCTGCTTGCGGCAAGCTGTCCGAAGATGAGGTGGAAGACGAGTTGATCTCCGGCGGGCCGCTCGTATCCTTGGCGGGCTCGCTCGACCCGACGCCATGTTCGGCAAGTTCTTTCTCGCCGGTGGGCTCCCCTCGCTCGGCACGGCTTGCCGCTTCTGCTGCCTCTGCCTCCTCCACGGTGAACCCAAATTCGCCCGCGGCTGCGGTTGCTGCAGACTCTTCCAACCTAGTGGCGATGAGTGCCATCTCCGCATCCGTAGTGTCGCGGGTGAGGCTATCCTTCTCGTCGGAGCGGATCAGCACCTCTACCAAGTCATCGAAGAACTGCTGCACGACGTCGTCTGCAGGCTCCTGCCAAGTTGGCACAATCCCATGCGAGTCGCACAGCGGCATCATTGCCTAGATGCGGTCGAGCGAGGAATTGTTGCAAAGCGGAACGACGCCCCCCGGCAACCTGAAAACTTCGGGATGTTGGGGGTCATACTTGAAGAGCTCCTGGAGCATCGTGTTGAGCTCCAGAACAGTGAAGTTGAAGTTGAGGCCCGGCCGCAGCCTCATGATATCCGCCGCATTCTTGAACTCCCAAGTGGGTCTCCCCCGTTCCTGCAGGGGGGCGATGCGGCGGTGAAGAAAGTTTGCGCCAACGGCGCCTACAGTGAGCCCGGCAAGCCTGAGGCGCAGGATCCGGGTGACAGCAATCTTCAGCTTGTCGTCTTCCGGGGCCACGTCACTCCAATCGCTGCCGCGTGCTACTGGGGTTTGGCGGCGGGTGGTGAATGGCTGCGGGTTCTCCTCGTCAATCCAGCACCAATCTGCTCTCCACTCCTCCCACTTGCCGCGGAATTCTCCCTCCAGATAAGTTTCCTTCTTGCCGGCCCTTGAGATCCAGGCGATTCTGCCGGATAGAGGCTCTCCTCTCTCTACTCGGGGTATAAAGAAGTGGCGAAAGAGGGCTACATTGGGATGGACTCCGACAAAGTTTTCGCAGAGATGTGCGAAAACTGCCATGGTCAGAACGGCATTGGGGGTGAAGTCAAGGAGGTGGAATCCGTAGGTATTCATGATGTTGCAGAAGAATTCAGAGAAGGGCGGGCAGAGCCCGCAATAGAAGAACAAGGCAAAGAAAGGGTATCCGTTTGGAGCCTTTTTCCAAGCGGCGGCGGGAAGTACCTGCGTGCGCGGGTGCGCCCGCGTCTCCGCCGACCAGAAGAGGTAGTAGTTCTCCCTCAGCTCCTTCGCGGCGAGCCTGGGGGGAAGACTGCCCGCTCCTTCCGCAGCGCCGCAAGCCGCTGCGCCTCGGTCGTCTTCACAGCCTTCCCCTTGTCGGCTTTCGGAGCCATGGCGGAAGTGGTGGAGGAGGTCGACGGTGTTGGTGGTGCTGGTGGCGATGGGGGGCGGGGCGCTGCTCTCCTTCGGCTTTGGGAAGACGGGGGAGCGTCGGAGATTTCCAAGATTGAAGCAGCAACTGGCGAATGGGTGAACTACCCCTGTTTCCCCTGCTTATAAAGAGGGAGGGGGTGGACGTTCCGCATTTCCGAATAAAGAAACCACCCACAATCTCTCCCACGATGCCGCATTCAACGCGTGCCGTTCGGGGAGGGCACGGTGGATGCGGAGAGAGATACGGCGTAACCTAGGCCGCGCGTGCCCGTGCCCTGTTTTGGGCCTGGCCCAACAGCGCTCGGCACCGTGTATGGCCCAGGCCCGGGGGCTCCTGTCGGTGTACTAGAGTAGGGGTACCCTAGTATCCCGAACTTGTGCACGGGCAGTCGCAGCATCCCGCGGCAAGGCTTGCCGGGTGACCGCCAGGGTCCTCCGTGGTTCCTTTGGAGCCATTCAAGAACAAAGTATCCAAGTCAAGACCCCGGCAAGAGGAGCTTGCCGGGAAGGCCAACCAAGGCACCTCAAGACCTCGGCAAGAAGAGCTTGCCGGGAAGGCCAACTAAGGCATCTCAAGGAACTTGCCGCGACGCGCCGCGTGTCCCGGCAAGGCCCGGTGAGCGACAGGCTCCCGGACACGACAAGACAACGACCGCGGCAAGGCGCTTGCCATGGCAAGCTACCACTCTGTGCCCGCGCTCCAGCACATCCACCAACGTGTCGCTCTGGGACCCTTCCAGGCGTACGTGGCGGGAGGCTGTGCAGCCAGGGGTGCGCGGTGGCAAGTGGCGCTGACAAGATCGCCATTGTGGCGAGCGGTGGCGTCCCTGACGGTCCCTTTTACACTGTGTAGGCGACACAGATGGGCATTTAAGGCCCTTGTCCCCTGCCGTCAGGGTTAGGTATGATACACTGTAGTAGGTAGCTGTACCTACCGCAGCACCTTTCCATTTTTACCCTTGTCTACGTTGCCACCTGTCGGTGACCCCTTGAGCATATAAAAGGAGGCCCATGCGCAACGTAGAGGGGGCGCTGCTCTCCTTCGGCTTTGGGAAGACGGGGGAGCGGCAGAGATTTCCGAGATTAAAGCAGCAACCGGCCAATGGGCGAACTACCCCTATTTCCCCTGCTTATAAAGAGGGAGGGGGCAGACGTTCCGCATTTCCAAATAAAGAAACCACCCACGATCTCTCCCACGACGTCGCATTCAACGCGTGCCGTTCGGGGAGGGTGCGGTGGATGCGGAGAGAGATACGGCGTAACCTAGGCCGCGCGTGCCCGTGCCCTGTTTTGGGCCTGGCCCAACAGCGCTCGGCACCGTGTATGGCCCAGGCCCCGGGGCTCCTGTCGGTGTACTAGAGTAGGGGTACCCTAGTATCCCGAACTTGTGCACGGGTAGTCGCAGCATCCCGCGGCAAGGCTTGCCGGGTGACCGCCAGGGTCCTCCGTGGTTCCTTTGGAGCCATTCAAGAACAAAGTATCCAAGTCAAGACCCCGGCAAGAGGAGCTTGCCGGGAAGGCCAACCAAGGCACCTCAAGACCCCGACAAGAGGAGCTTGCCGGGAAGGCCAACTAAGGCATCTCAAGGAACTTGCCGTGACGCGCCGCGTGTCCCGGCAAGGCCCGGTGAGCGACAAGCTCCCGGACGCGACAAGACAACGACCGCGGCAAGGCGCTTGCCACGGCAAGCTACCACTCTGTGCCCGCGCTCCAGCACATCCACCAACGTGTCGCTCTGGGACCCTTCCAGGCGTACGTGGCGGGAGGCTGTGCAGCCAGGGGTGCGCGGTGGCAAGCGGCGCTGACAAGATCGCCATCGTGGCGAGCGGTGGCGTCCCTGACGGTCCCTTTTACACTGTGTAGGCGACGCAGACGGGCATTTAAGGCCCTTGTCCCCTGCCGTCAGGGTTAGGTATGATACACTGTAGTAGGTAGCTGTACCTACCGCAGCACCTTTCCTTTTTTACCCTTGTCTACGTTGCCACCTGTCGGTGACCCCTTGAGCATATAAAAGGAGGCCCATGCGCAACGTAGGGGGGGTTAGCCAGTTCAGAGGACACTCACGCTCGGTCTCATTAGCTGCTGGTGTGTACTGTAGCACTCCGCGCTCCCGAGCAAGAACTCAATACAAACCACAAAGCAGGAGTAGGGTTTTACGCATCCGTGCGGCCCGAACCTGGGTAAACCGCTCGTGTGCTTCGCCTCGATCCGCTCTTTGCACGACCTCCGCCCCCGCCGAACCGAAAGGGACTCGGTCCGCCGGTCCCATAGGTGTTCGTGGATCAGTCCCCCGACACAGAGAAAGATAGGGGCTTATAGTGTTGCCTCCCAACTTTTTACCTCAAGGGTAACGTCAACAATAATAGTTCATGAAAACTCACATCCAATTAGCTATATATATCAGGATCTTTCCAACACATTGTACTTGCCAAAGTATAAAATCTAAAAAGGAAAGATGAATATCACCATGACTCTTATATAAGGTAGAAGATAAAAGTAAAAGATAGGCCCTTCGCTGAGGGAAGCAGAGGTTGTCATGCGCTTTTATGGTTGAATGCACAAAATCTTAATGCAAAAGAACGTAACTTTCTATTGCCACTTGTGATATGAACCTTTATTATGCAGTCCGTCGCTTTTATTTATTCCACATCACAAGATCATATAAAGCTTATTTTCTCCACATTAATAGATCATACATATTTAGAGAGCAATTTTTATTACGTGCATCGATGACAACTTACTTGAAGGATCTTTACTCAATCCATAGGTAGGTATGGTGGACTCTCATGGCAAAACTGGGTTTATGGATATTTGGAAGCACAAGTAGTATCTCTACTTGGTGCAAAGAAATTGGCTAGCATGAGAGGGAAAGGCAAGCTCAACATGTTGGATGATCCATGACAATATAATTTATCTCAGATGTAAGAAAACATAACCCATTACGTTGTCTTCCTTGTCCAACATCAACTCTTTAGCATATCATACTTTAATGAGTGCTCACAATTATAAAAGATGTCCAAGATAGTATATTTATATGTGAACCTCTCTTTCTTTATTACTTCCTATTAATTGCAACGATGACCAAAACTATGTTGGTCAACTCTCAATGATTTTTATTCATCATACTCTTTATATGTGAGCTCATTACTCTCCATAAGATCCATATGATCTCTTTACTTCTTTTTATTTCTTCTCTTTTATTCTATTCCATCAAGATCATAGAAAAATAATCAAGCCCTTGACTCAACACTAATATTTATTATATATAGCTCACGAACTCGATTACATAGGAAGATCATAAAGCAAAACTCACAACTAGATCATACTAAAACTTTATTCTACTAGATCAAGATATTATCAAAAGGATCGAACTAAGAAAAAGGGTAAAGATAAAAGGTGTGATGGTGATACGATACCGAGGCACTCCCCCAAGCTTGGCAGTTGCCAAGGGGAGTGCCCATACCCGATGCTCAGTTCTTCTTTGTTGGTGAAGAAGGTGTTGGTGATGATGGGTAGTCACACATCGAGCGTAAGAGGTCCTCCAATTTGCGGATAATGCCCTTGAGTGCGATGATATGCTCCTTCAACAAAATATTTTCACTTGTGAGATACTTGTTTTGAATGAGAGCTAATTCAATCATCTTGAAAGCTTCAATATCCATTGGGGTAAGGAGATTGTGGTGAGATTGAAGGATGTCTTCTTCTGCTACTGCCGGAACTTGATCCCCCATGGCCTTCTTGATCCCATCATCCTTGTTGATCTCTCCGGGTTCTTCTCTCTTCAGCTCTATCTTCATTAGCCAAGCGTCGTTGCCCTCATTGTTGGAGGAGGAGGGAGACGACATGATGCTTGGCCTTGACAACCCTGGCAGAAAACAGCTCGAAACAAGAACAAGAGATTTTCGCGTGATACAGTGGTCAAAACCTTCGGGAGATTATATAATGATTTTTTACCGACCAAAAGAAGTATCGTGTAAGAAAACAGAGTCCGGAGAGAGCATGAGGTGCACACGAGGCAGGGGGCACGCCCAGGGGGTAGGGCGCGCCCTTCACCCTCGTGGAAGCCTCGTGTCCTTTTCGGTCTGCTTCTTATTTTCCTATTTTCTTAAATATTCCAAAACGGAGAAAAATTGCCATTAGAACTGTTTTGGAGTCGGTTTACTTACCGTACCACATACCTATTCCTTTTCGGAGTCTGAAACATTCCGGAAAGTATCCCTTATGTATTCCTCCAGGGTTACGGTTTCAATAACATTAGTTTCAACATTTATAGGATTACCAGAGATATAATGTTTGATTCTTTGGCCGTTCACCACCCTCGGATTTGTGCCTTCGAAGTTGTTGATTTTTATGGCACCAGAACGATAGACCTCCTCGATGACGTAAGGACCTTGCCATTTAGAGAGAAGTTTGCCTGCAAAAAATCTTAAACGAGAGTTGTATAGCAATACATAATCACCTACGTTAAACTCACGCTTTTATATCCTTTTATCATGCCATCTTTGAACTTTTTCTTTGAACAGTTTGGCATTCTCATAAGCCTGGGTTCTCCATTCATCAAGTGAGCTAATGTCAAATAATCTCTTCTCACCGGCAAGTTTGAAGTCATAGTTGAGCTCTTTAATGGCCCAATATGCCTTATGTTCTAGTTCAAGAGGTAAGTGACATGCTTTTCCATAAACCATTTTATACGGAGACATACCCATAGGATTTTTATATGCAGTTCTATAGGACCATAATGCATCATCAAGTTTCTTGGACCAATTCTTTCTAGATCTATTAACAGTCTTTTGCAAAATTAATTTAAGCTCTCTGTTACTCAGTTCTACTTGACCACTAGACTGCGGGTGATATGGAGATGCAATTCTATGATTAACATCATACTTAGCAAACATTTTACGAAGGGCAGCATGAATAAAATGTGAACCACCATCAGTCATGAAATATCTAGGGACTCCAAACGTCTGAAAAATAACTTCTTTAAGCATCTTAATAGAGGTGTTATAATCAACACTACTAGTTGGAATAGCTTCTACCCACTTAGTAACATAATCAACAGAAACTAAAATATGTGTATACCCATTAGAGGAAGGAAAAGGTCCCATATAATTAAAGCCCCAAACATCAAATGGTTCAATAACAAGTGAATAATTCATAGGCATTTCTTGGCGTCTACTAATATTACCAATTCCTTGACATTCATCACAAGATAAGACAAACTTATGGGCATCCTTGAAGAGAGTAGGCCAATAAAAACCATATTGCAATACCTTGTGTGCAGTTCTATCTCTAGTGTCGTGGGTTTGTCATGGCAGATGTCCTCGTGAAGGGACTTAGTCGTGGAGCCATCGCTATGGGTTAGCTTAAAGGGGTTAAACCGGACAAGGGGACACGAGGGGTTTTATACTAGTTCGGCCCCTTCGATGAAGGTAAAAGCCTACGTCTAGTTGTGATTGGTATTGCTAGGGTTTCGATGACCAGGGAGGGAATCCGCTTTGCCTGGCTCTCGAGTTGTTGTCTGTTGTCCTCAAACCGCCGCTGAGTCATCCCTTTATATACATAGGTTGACGCCCGCCGGTTTACAGAGTCCCAAGGCCGGGTCATAGCGGTGTCCGGCTCAGTCTCTATTCCTCTAACTTACAATACAAGTTTATATGATAAGGTCGGTTCATATCTACATGCTTTAACCCGCCTTTTGGCCTTGGGTCTTTGCAAAGCGCCACCATCTTTATATCTTCATGGGCTTCTATCTTCATGGAGCTAACCCGGCCACTCCTAGCCGGTTTACCTCCAGTAACCATATCCCCAACATTAGGCCCCAGATTGATTTGAACTTGTTTATGTCAATCTTCAATACTTAGAAAAATTATTGCCCTGGCACCTTCGTATAAATCTGGTAAATCGCCGTGATGTCATCCTTTAAATCTGCAGTAAATCGTTATGACGTCATCTACCCATTGAAGCCAAAGATACCCTTCATTAATGAATGTTCAACCCTCAAGGCGACATCCTTATTAACTATCCATTTCCAGCTCCTCGATTTACGCACCTGTCGCTTATCGGTTCACCTTATAAATAGGACCATGGGCCCTTCTCTTTTTCCCCTTCGTCTCCTTCACCTCTTCTTCCTCCTTGCGACATCTCTGTCCCTGAGCGCCGCCGCCGCTGAGCTTTGCCTCCGTGTCTCCGCCGGCCGCTACATCAACCTGGTTGCACCAGAAAGCTGCGGCGCTCCTTCTTTGCTTCATCCTCTGTAAGTCTTTCCCTTTCCCCTTTTGTAGATCTGTTTAGGGTTCCCTCGTTCTTCGCAGTTCATCAAAGTTCATCAGGGCTTCAGTGCGGCTCTGTTCCTCCTTATCTATGGATAAAAACTTCAAGCTTGATATTTTGCTCGTAATGGCTTACTTTCCGCTACCACAACAAACCTTTTGTACGTGAAAAACTGATCTGAACCATTACGAACTACTTTGGGTCCAACCCTTTTAGGTCAAATATTTTTTCTTTCGTGTCTTTTAGTAGATCCAAAATTTTCATGTCCCCTTGCGGAAACTGTTTCACCTTACTTAGTCATTTTTATCTTGGATATGTATCCTCTTTACCACATAGGCGGTTTACCTTTGTAAGAACAACCTATCACATACCATTAGTCCCCTGGTAAACCGGCAAACCCTTTACATCTGTTGTTATAATCCGGTTTAACAACATGTGTATATCTTTGTTTTGATATGGCCTTGTCATTCATTATTGTATCAGCCTCCGGTTTACGCAATTTCACATAGTTGTATATCTTTATTCCGTCGTACCTTGCGTACCACCATGAATGATTTGTAAACCGGTGTTTCCTTTTCAGCTTTCCGTTCGCAATGGCCAAACAGTTTTATGCTTGCAACTGGGCTCCTTCCCGGGTTACCGAAGATCAGTTGAATGGAATGGTCAATATTGGCACCTTGCCCAAAAAAACTGAGATTCGGTGGCGAGTTCCAGGAACATAGAATCCTCCTACCCCGAGGCAGGGTGAAATAGTGGTCTTTGTCGACCACATAGGCCGTGGTTTCAAACCGCCCAGGTCAAAGTTTTTTCGGGATGTTCTTGCCAGTTTCCAACTCCATCCTCAAGATATTGGACCCAACTCGGTGTCCAATTTATGCAACTTCCAAGTCTTCTGTGAAGTGTACTTACAAGAAGAACCAACTGCTGAGCTGTTCTGGGATTTTTTTCATCTGAACCGACGCATGGAATTTGTAAACGGTCCCAACACTGAACTTGGTGGCGTCTCTATTCAAAAGCGGAAAGAAGTTGAATTCCCTCATGCCAAGCTGCAGTCACCCGAAGGACTGGAATCAGACTTGGTTCTACTGTAAGGATACCTCTCCTGAAGATGAGAACCCTCTGCCAGGCTATCATGACCACCGGCTTTCTAACACTCATCCATTGCCGCAACGTTTAAGTTCTGCGGAACGGGCCACATATGCCCCTCAACTCGCCAAGCTCCGAGCCTTTATGGCCAACGGTTTATCGGGCGTCGACTTTGTGCATTGTTGGATATCTTGGAGCATCTTGCCATTAAGCCGCCGCTCCGGTTTAATGTGTGAGTACACCGGTGAAGTAGAAGACCCCCAACGCCACATCAACATTCAGTTAACCGACAAAGAGGTCACTGAAGGTGTTAAGAATATTTTGAATGAATCGGAATCTGTCTATCGCCGAACCGGCTTGAATCCCTTCTACACACAAAACAAACTGCCTATTGTAAGTACTATCCTTCCTATTTTTGACATCTTTATAAATTGTTCAACCCGTAAAAATTCTTCTATTTGTTTATAAACAGGGTGATGATCCATTCTGGAAGAGGAAACCCGCAGATAAAGCGGCAAAGACATCTCGCCCCAAAACAAAAGCCGTCAAGAAAACCTCAAAGCGGAAAACAGCTGACCGGATCAACATGGAACTTGATGAAGATGCAGATGAACCGGAAGTTGAGGTAGAACTTGACTCACCTGGCTCCCTTTTCATGCACCTCATTAACAATGATCTTTATCAGGAGAACGTGGAAGGCAGCCAGGCTGATGACGTAGAGGTAATTACCCTTTCCTCCGGTTCAGACTCTATGCCAACACAAAAAACCCGTCAAGCGGTTCGGAAAGTAAGCTTTTCTCATCCTCTTGCTTACTTGGATCCAACATTTATTTTGAAGACACAGCATCACGAGGCTCGCCGGACAACCCGGCACAGTGGCCAACTGGTCACTTCGGCCAGTTTACCTGACACCCCGGTTCGGAAGTGCCGATCTGAGGTCTCCCCCACTTCTGACAATTCTTATCCCAAGGCAGGTTATTTCCGATAACCTCTTAATCTGTCTGATTCAAATTATCAGGTGACACCTCCCTCATCCTCTGGCGAGTCAATAGCGACCCAACTCCCTCCTCTCAAAACTGTAGCTGGGTAAGTACTCAAACCCTTTCTTCAAATGTTTGCATATCTTGAATAGTATGCTTAATTTTCATTTTTTGTTTGCAGAGCCAAAGCCAGACCCAGCAAAAAAGCTCGGGTGAACAATCCGTCTGAAGACCAGGTGGTTCTTGAACAGGGGCAAACAGGTGAATTGGACCAAACTGGTGAACCGGAGGGTCCCCATCCTGAAGCTACCTTTGATGAGCCACCCCCTCAAGATCAGAATATCGATGAACAAACCAAAGATGACCCTGCTATTCCTGATACTGAACCGGCAGCTCCAAGTCGGGCTAGTCCGGTGAGAGTTACTAGCACTCCACCATCACCCGTAAAAACAACTGGAGGCCAAGGAGATGGTGTTATTATTACTGGCATGGGCCACAGCTCTCCTGGCCATCCTGTAATCTTGGCCAAACATAGTGCCAAAGAAGAGCGTGCTGCCATGGAGAAGGGTAAATGGAGCACTGATTTGTCAAGTTATGCCCATCTCAGCGCTGAAGAACTCAACTCTGTTTTTTTAAACCGCCTGCACTCAAACCGTGATTATGAAGCCGGTTTGGTGAACTTGATGAAGGAACGCTATGAGGTATTTTCATCTCTCATTTTCTTGATTCCAAAGTCTAAACATCAGCCCAAGTAGCCCCCAAGGGCCGTTTTATGATGCTAATCTTAAACCGGGACTTTGTAATACCTTAATCCTTACATGCTGATTCTCAATATGTCAAGTCCTCAGTAAAAACAAAACCGATACTTTATCAGTGTAGTTATGTAGCTTTCATCGGTGTAGGCCCCAAGGGCCGGTTTAGCTTTGCGAGGTAACCCGGGTCTTGAATCCATGCATCCATTTCAAACAGATGTACATTAGCCCCCAAGTGTTAAGGATAATGCTTGCATTGTACTTGAGACTTGTGAAAGACTTGTTGATAATAGAGCAAATAGGCATTAGTCCCCAAGTACGAAGTGCATAACTTGTTATACGCTTAGTACTTAGAAAATACATATCCTGTTGTTGACATATCTTCACCTTTGCAGGCCGAGCTAAGTAATAGGGATGCTCGAACCGCTGATCTTTAAGAGAACATGAAGTCCCAACAAGCAGAGGCTTCGAAAGCAAAGGAGGAGCTGACCAATGCCCTGGCAGCTATGGAGAAGTTAAAAGAGACTTTTAACAAGGAGCGTGCTGACTAGGAAGTCAAAAAGGCTGGTTTAACCAAGAAAGCTGAAGACGCAGAAGCAGCCCTGAAGCCAGTTGTAGACGAACTGACCGGTATAAAGCAGTAGATCGACGCCATGACGTTCGCCGTGTTCGGTAAGTACCTCCTTATGTTGTTTGTGCGATTCATGAGATCTTATCATTTACCAGTTTGCTGATATTAAACCATGATAGGCACTCGTATTGCTCATCTCGGCGCTGATATGCGGATGAAGCTTAAAGCGGCTTACACCTTAATAGAACAGCTATACTCTGGATCCCAGCGTGCGATTTGCACTGCAGCCTACAACAAGCCGGCGCCATCAGTGATAAAAGAAACCCTTGAGAAGCTGGCCATGCTACCAGCCTGGATTACCGAACTAAAGAAGGCAGCCGCAAGATCAGGAGCGCTGACCGCACTAATCCGGGCCAAGGCATGGATTCCGGATCTTGAAGCAGACAACATCATTAAAGGCTATCCAGGTGTAAAGGAGGACGGTTCAAACTTCAACAATGATGACCTCCGAAGGCTGATAAAGGAGATGCGGCCAATAGCTAGCAAACTGGCGGAGGACACAGACTTGTCTCATTTCTCCAGCCGGTTTACGACGCTGAAGGAAAGAGACAGCCTGCCGAAATCCATGAAGCCGAAGAACTTGTGCCTCCAATCCATAAGCATACTTACGCTCCTGACATTAACCCCTCCAGCCTTATCCGTGAAGAAGCCATGTTTCATGCTTTAACCGGAATCGATTGGTCAATGGTTGATTTCCAGCGTCTGGGGAGGGATGAAGAAGAGGTGATTGCACCAAATGACCCTCAATCGTCAAGCCTTCCCGATGAAGCATCTTAAACCGGCAGCCGGTTTATCAGCTATTGTGTGCCACTGCTTGAAACAATTATTCAATTGGAGCCGTTTTGAAGCTTCTTGTAATAGGATAGCAGAAACACCTTTATCTGCCATGCCATCGAGCATGCTTTGTGTTGCTTGATATTGTGAAAACTTGCTCCACTTTTGGAATCTATTTATGCATAATCCTTTATGTTCCTGCATATAAGAACTAGAAAGCGTCCTAGTGGTTTACCACTAGACGGGTCATGATGCCCAAAAGCCATACATAACTTGGATGAATATCCAAGATTTTATTTAAACCAGATAAGATAAATAGTATCTGTGACATACCTCGTTTAGCTGACCAACTACTTGTATGATAAAGGTGAAGAACACCAGTCCATATCATTGTCAATTCATTGCCCTTTTGCCGGTTCATATAAAAACCATTTGGAGCTATAATAGCTGCATAATACTGGTAATATGTAATCAAAAACCAGACCGGAAGAATATACAGCCGATTTGAAACTGATCATGCACTAACAACTAAGCGTTGAAAGGCATGCCGGGTTGGAAAGAACACCGGTTTATCAGAAAAAATCTTTATAAATCCCTTATCATAAAAAATCGCAAAGACAAAAAATATACAAGGCTTTTCATGGGCTGTCAGGCCCTAAATCGAGGCTTTTCATGGGCTGCCAGGCCGCTGAGTTAAACCGTTTTGCAAAGCCTGTTAAGATGGACCTCAATCTTTAACCAATCACCGTTTTAACTTTTACAAGTTCAGGGTCCATGAGAGTGACTTGTCAAACGTTCGATGGGTCATACCAGGTTTACCTGGACGGAGTGGCTTACTTAAGGAGGCAGGATAACCCGGGGTTTTAGGTGAATACACCTGGCTTCCAAGCCTGGCTTGATAGCCTATTACAAGGGTTCAAGCTCATTGTTCTTTGAGAAGCAAAGAGCCCCCATGTAATATGTGAGCTATGCTCAGTGGTTACCTATGTTTGAACCGTGCTTAATGCAACAGATTCTCTTTGGCTCCACATAATTTCCTTTTGGCTTCATAAGCTTCAGAGTGACACTTGCGTAGGATCTGTTCCTATTCATGCTTAGGTACACAACGTCTAATAACACCATCTACTCCTTTATAAAGATGTGGGTCATCCCAGAAGTAATGTCTTAAATCATAGAAAAACTTTTTCTTTTGGTGGTATGTGAAACTAGATGGTATAAATTTAGCAACAATGTAATTAGCATAATCAGCATACCATGGAGCAGTGCGAGAAGCATTTATGACAGCTAATTGTTCATCAGGAAATCTATCATCAATAGGTAGTGGGTCATCACGAACATTCTCTAACCTAGACAAGTTGTCTGCAATGGGATTCTCAGCTCCCTTTCTATCAATAATACGCAAATCAAATTCTTGTAGCAAGAGAACCCATCTAATAAGTCTAGGTTTAGCATCTTTCTTTTCCATAAGATATTTAATAGCAGCATGATCAGTGTGAATAGTTACTTCAGAGTCAACAATATAAGGTCTGAACTTATCACAAGAAAATACAACTGCTAAGAATTCCTTTTCATTAGTAGCATAATTTCTCTGGGCATTGTCTAGAGTTTTACTAGCATATTGGATAACATTTAATTTCTTATCAACTCTTTGTCCTAGAACAACCCCTACAGCATAATCACTAGCATCACACATAATTTCAAATGGTAAATTCCAATCAGGAGGCTGAACAATAGGTGCAGAAATCAAGGCTTTCTTTAGTATTTCAAATGCTTCTACACAATCATCATCAAAGACAAAACGAATATCTTTTTTAATAGGTTAGTCAGAGGCCGAGAAATTTTAGAGAATTCCTTAATGAACCTCCTATAAAAACCGGCATGACCAAGGAAACTTCTTATACATTTGATATCCTTGGGACACGGCATCTTTTCAATAGCATAAACTTTAGCTTTGTCAACTTCAATACCCCTTTTAGAAATTTTATGCACCAATACAATACCTTCATTAACCATAAAGTGGCACTTCTCCCAATTCAAGACAAGGTTAGTTTCTTCACATCTCTGCAAAACTCGATCAAGGTTGCTCAAGCAATCATCAAAAGAGGATCCATAAACAGGGAAATCATCCACGAAAACTTCACAAATCTT
This sequence comes from Triticum urartu, assembly GCF_056163025.1. Lineage (NCBI taxonomy): Eukaryota > Viridiplantae > Streptophyta > Magnoliopsida > Poales > Poaceae > Triticum > Triticum urartu. The sequence continues at coordinate 301,623,704 of NC_141877.1, forward strand.
TTCACAAAAGTTAGAGAATATAGCCATCATGCATCTTTGAAAGGTAGCAGGTGCATTACATAAACCAAAAGGCATACGTCTATAAGCAAAGGTACCGAAAGGGCAAGTAAAAGTGGTATTTTCTTGATCCTCAGCTGACACAGGTATTTGAGAGAAACCAGACTAACCATCTAGAAAGCAAAAATGTGTATATTTGGATAATCTTTCTAGCATTTGATCAATGAAAGGCAAAGGGTAATGATCTTTTTAGTAGCTTCATTTAATTTGCGGAAATCAATTACCATCCTATAACCTGTAATAATTCTTTGTGGGATCAATTCATCTTTGTCATTAGGAACAACAGTGATACCTCCCTTCTTAGGGACACAATGGACATGACTTACCCACTGACTATCAGCAACGGGATAAATTATACCTGCCTCAAGGAGCTTTAATATTTCCTTTCTTACCACTTCTTTCATCTTAGGATTTAGCCATCATTGGTGATCAATAACTGGTTTGGCGTCTTTCTCCAAATTTATTTTGTGTTGACATAGAGTGGGACTAATGCCCTTAAGATCATCAAGAGTATATCCAATAGCAGCACGGTGCTTCTTTAGAGTTTTCAATAATTTCTCTTCCTCCTACTCTGAAAGGTTAGCACTAATAATAACAAGATATATCTTCTTTTCATCAAGATAAGCATATTTAAGAGTATCAGGTAACGGTTTAAGCTCAAACACGGGATCACCCTTGGGTGGAGGAGGATCCCCTAGGATTTCAATAGGCAAGTTGTGTTTCAGAATAGGTCCTTGTTTAAAGAATACTTCTTCTATTTCCCTTCTTTCATTCATGAACATATCGTTTTCATGGTCGAGCAAATATTGTTCTAAAGGATCAGTAGGAGGCACGGCAATAGAAGCAAGACCAATAATTTCATCTTTACTAGGCAATTCCTCATCACTGGGTTATCTACTAAATTTGGAAAAATTAAACTCATGAGACATATCCCCTAAACCAACAGAAACAATATCCTTATTGCAGTCTATCTTAGCATTAACAATATTCAAGAAGGGTCTACCAAATATAATGGGACAAAAGCTATATTGTGGAGAACCAAGAACAAGAAAATCAGCAGGATATTTAACTTTCCCACGCAAGACTTCAACATCTCTAACAATCCCAACTGGTGAAATAGTATCTCTATCGGGAAGCTTAAATGTAACATCGATATCTTCTATCTCAATAGGTGCAATATCATGCATAATTTCTTCGTATAAGGAATGAGGTATTGCACTTGCACTAGTACCCATATCACATAAGCCATGATAACAATGATCTCCTATTTTAACAGAAATAACAGACATGCCTACAACAGGTATATGTTTATTTTTAGCATCAGGTCTAGCAATTCTAGAAGCTTCATTGCAGAAGTAAATAACATGCCCATCAATATTATCGGCCAAGAGATCTTTAACCATAGCAATTTTAGGTTCAACTTTAATTTGCTCAGGGGGTTTAGGTGTCTTAATGTTACTTTTGTTAACCACAGTTGAAACTTTAGCATGATCCTTTATTCTAACAGGGAAAGGTGATTTCTCAATATAAGCAGTAGGAACAACAGGATCATTATAAGTGATAGTCTTTTCTTCAACTTTAATAGGTGCAACTACTTTTAATTCAGTGGGAGGATTATATTTAAACCACTTCTCATTTGAATTCAATAGTCTTCATCATAAAAGATCCAGTACAAGAAGTATCGAGCATGGAGCGATTACTGAGAGAAAGCCGAGCATAATTTTTTTGAATAATCATTTCTCTTGAGAGCTCATGATTGGGGCATCAATATAACATTGACTTAAGCCTCCCCCAAGATTGAGTGATGCTTTCTCCTTCGCGAGGCCAAAAATTATATATATAATTACGAACGTGATGAACAAGATGCATAGGATAAAACTTCTGATGAAATTTCAATTGCTTGTAGTCCCATGATCCCATATCATCACATAGCCTATACCATGTCAATGCCTCTTCCTTCAAAGATAAAGGGAAGACCTTCTTCTTGATAACATCATCGGGCATACCTGCAAGCTTAAATAATCCACAAACTTCATCCACATAGATTAAGTGTAAATCGGGATGCAATGTTCCATCTCCTGCAAAAGGATTAGCTAGTAGTTTCTCTATCATACCCGAAGGAATTTCAAATTAAACATTTTCAGTAGGTTTAGTAGGTTGAGGAGCAACTCTTTGCTCTACTGGTCGGGGTGAAGATACCCCGAACAAGCTCCTCAAAGGATTATGTTCCATAGTAACAAGTGACAGTAAATTTCAGCACACTATATAAATTTGTCCTTACCAAAGTCCACCTACCAAACGCGCTTCACTCCCTGGAAACGGCGCCAGAAAAGAGTCTTGATGACCCACAAGTGTAGGGGGTCTATTGTAGCCTTTTCGATAAGTAAGAGTGTCGAACCCAACGAGGAGCAGAAGGAAATCATAAGCAGTTTTCAGTAAGGTATTCTCTGCAAGCACTGAAATTATCGGTTACATATAGTTTTGTGATAAGGTAATTTGTAACGAGTAGCAAGTAATAAAAGTAAATAAGGTGCAGCAAGATGGCCCAATCCTTTTTGTAGCAAAGGACAAGCCTGGACAAACTCTTATATGAAGGAAAGCGCTCCCGAGGACACATGGGAATTATCGTCAAACTAGTTTTCATCACGTTCATATGATTCGCGTTCGGTACTTTGATAATTTGATATGTGGGTGGACCAGTGCTTCGGTACTGTCCTTACTTGGACATGCATCCCACTTATGATTAACCCCCATTGCAAGCATCCGCAACTACAACAGAAGTATTAAGGTAAACCTAACCATAGCATGAAACATATGGATCCAAATCAGTCCCTTACAAAGCAACGCATAAACTAGGGTTTAAGCTTCTGTCACTCTAGCAACCCATCATCTACTTATTACTTCCCAATGCCTCCCTCTAGGCCCAAACAATGGTGAAGTGTCATGTAGTCGACGTTCACATGACACCACTAGAGGGATGACAACATACATCTCATCAAAATATCGAACGAATACCAAATTCACATGACTACTTATAGCAAGACTTCTCCCATGTCCTCAGGGACAAACGTAACTACTCACAAAGCATATTCATGTTCATAATCAGAGGGGTATTAATATGCATAAAGGATCTGAACATATGATCTTCCACCAAGTAAACCAACTAGCATCAACTACAAGGAGTAATCAACACTACTAGCAACCCACAAGTGCCAATCTGAGGTTTGGATACAAAGATTGGATACAAGAGATGAAAAGGGTTTGATATGAGATGATGCTGGTGAAGATGTTGATGGAGATTGACCCCCTCCCAATGAGAGGATCGCTGGTGATGATGATGGTGATGATTTCCCCCTCCCGGAGGGAAGTTTCCCCGGCAGAACAGCTCTGCCGGAGCCCTAGATTGGTTCCGCCAAGGTTCCGCCTCGTGGCGGCGGAGTTTCGTCCCGTGAGCTTTCTTATGATTTTTTCTCGAACGAAAGACCTCATATAGCAGAAGATGGTCATCAGAGGGCCACCAGGGGCCCACGAGGCAGGGGGCGCGCCCAGGGGGGTAGGGCACGCCCCCACCCTCGTGGCCAGGGTGTGGGCCCCCTCTGGTGCATTCTCCGCTTAGTATTTTTTATTAATTCCAAAAATGACTTCCATGAAGTTTCAGGACTTTTGTAGCTGTGCAGAATAGGTCTCTAATATATGCTCCTTTTCCAGCCCAAAATTCCAGCTGTCGGCATTCCCCCTCTTCATGTAAACCTTGTAAAATAAGAGACAATAGGCATAAGTATTGTGACAAAATGTGTAATAACAGCCCATAATGCAATAAATATTGATATAAAAGCATGATGCAAATGGACGTATCATAGTACACGGCCGCTCTCTACGCAGCGACGCAACTGCTGGCCGACTTGTAGACGACCATTCCCTACGTGTTCAACTGCTCTATGTGTGTGGTTGCTCGCAGTTGAGGTGGCCGCGGCGCGCTCTGCTTGCGTCCTGATACGTCTCCAACGTATCTATAATTTTTGATTGTTCCATACTATTATATTATCAATCTTGGATGTTTTATAATCATTTTATATCATTTTTTGGTACTAACCTATTGACATAGTGCGAAGTGGCAGTTCCTGTTTTTTCCGTGTTTTTTACATCGCACAAAATCAATATCAGACGGAGTCCAAATGCCATGAAACTTTACGGAGAATTTTTATGGGCCAGAAGGAACACAACGGGCCCTGGCTGCGCCTGGGGGTGCCCCGAGGGGGGCACAACCCACCAAGGCGCGCCAGGAGGCCCAAGCGCGCCCTGGTGGGTTGTGTCCACCTTGGGTGCCCACCAGACCATCTCTTTGCTCGATAAATACCCCAAAAATCCTAGAACCCTAGGGGAGTTAACGAAATAGTCATCTAGCCGCCGCAGAGTCCAGAACCACCAGATCCAATCTAGACACCATCTCGGATGGGGTTCACCACCTCCATTGGTGCCTCTCTGATGATGCGTGAGTAGTTCTTTGTAGACCTTCGGGTCCGTAGTTAGTAGCTAGATGGCTTCATCTCTCTCTCTCTCTCTTGATCATCAATACAATGGTCTCTTGGAGATCCATATGATGTAACTCTTTTGCGGTATGTTTGTTGGGATCGATGAACTTTGAGTTTATGATCAGATCTATCTTTTTATATCCATGAAAGTATTTGAGTTTCTTTGATCTCTTTTATGCATGATCTCTTATAGCCTCGTATTTATTCTCCGATATTTGGGTTTTGTTTGGCCAACTTGAACTATTTATCTTGCAATGGGAAGAGGTGCTTTGTAGTGGGTTCGATCTTACGGTGCTCGATCCCAGTTACAGAAAGGTAAACAACACGTATGTATCGTTGCTACTAAGGATAAAACGATGGGGTCTATCTCTACATAGATATATCTTGTCTACATCATGTCATCATTCTTATTGCATTACTTTGTTTCTCCATGAACTTAATACACTAGATGCATGCTGGATAGCGGTCGATGTGTGGAGTAATAGTAGTAGATGTAGGCAGGAGTCGGTCTACTAATCTTGGACGTGATGCCTATATAATGTCATTGCCTGGATATCGTCATGAGTATTTGAAGTTCTATCAATTGCCCAACAGTAATTTGTTCACCCACTGTTTGCTATTTTTCTCGAGAGAAGTCACTAGTGAAACCTACGGCCCCCGGGTCTTCTTTCTCATATATTTGCCTTTGTGATCTATTTTTATCTTGCTTTTATTTTTAGATCTATTAAACAAAAAACCCAAAATACTTTGCTGTAATTTATTCTTATTTATTTATTTGGCATTCAATCTATCAATCTACTACAAATTTACATAACGTCTGTTTGCCTATCTTGAGGTGCCGTCCCCCGGAAAGGATTGACAACCCCTTTAACATGTCGAGTTGCGAGGATTTGTTATCTGTGTGCAGGAGTTGTTTACGTTGTGTTGCTTGGTTCTCCTACTGGTTCAAGAACCTTGGTTTCATATCTGAGGGAAATACCTACCGCTGTTGTACTGCATCATCCCTTCCTCTTTGGGGAAATACCGACGTAGCTTCAAGCAACATCAAAAGGAATTTATGGTACCATTGCCGGGGAGGATCTTCAACATATACCAGGTTCCTAATCACAAATCTCATCTCCTCGCAATTTACATTATTTGCCATTTGCCTCTTGTTTTCCTCTCTCCAACTTCACAAAAATGTGTCGTTTTATCCGCCTCTCTTTTTCATTTGTCGTTTTCTCATCAGATCTATCATTTGCTTGCAATCATGAGTAATTTCAGTATGGCACCAACAGATGATGGCCTAACTCCTAAAATTAGACGTACGAGCAATCTGGATGCTAAAACTTTTATCTTGGGTCAAGGGAACGTTATGGGAAAAGAACGTATCCAAGATTTTTTTTCAATCGTATTGGGAATCTAAGTCTTGATGATGCTCCTACACTTAAAACTACTAGATCTTATGCAGATGCTATTTCAGCACTAGTTCTGAAGCTTCAAAGTAAATTTATTTGTACCCATCCTACTTTGCAAAGATTGTTTTTGAGCTTCCTGTTGTATAGAGTCCTAGAGCTAAAAAGTTGGCCACTCTTGTCCTTATGAATGAATTTGACTACATAATACGGAAAGCTAGGGAAATCTTTGATTTTTTATGGTATGAATCGTGAAAAACCTATGATAGATGAAATTATCTACAATAGTGATTATGCTTTAAGACACTTGCTGGGGGGTAATAAAATCTTTGATGGGAATCTCAAAAAGTAAGTCCTCGTTCTAGATATAATCCAACAAGTTTTCAATAATGTTAATCAACATTACTCTTGGATTGTTGCGGGAAATCAAAAATGTTATGATGAACATCAACTTAGGAATGCTATGGTTTCTATGGATAATATATTTTATGTTGTGTTCAGAAAACCCCATGATGAAAACACCTCTAAGAAGGCTAAGAAGAAGGATGAAAAAACTTAGATCCTTGCTTTATGCCTAGCTAAGGGCGTAAAACTATAGCGCTTGTTGAGAGGCAACCCAATGAATAAATTTTATTTTTTGCTTTTTTGCTTTCTGTTTTTGAGTGTTAACACAATTATGATACTTTTATGATTGTGTTTTTATGTTTTAATTAGTGTTTGTGCCAAGTAAAGCCTTTAGGATCTTCTTGGGTGATAGTTGTTTCATCTTGCTGAAAAAACAGAAACTTTTATGCTCACGAAATTAATTTTCATTTTTACCAGAGAGCGATAAAATACCCGTTCCACTTGAAGTAGATAAATATACAAATTTCTAAGGTCGCCCTAATTTTCAGAATTTTTGGAGTTACAGAAGTATTCGAAATAGTCAGATTGCTACAGACTGTTCTGTTTTCTTTGTGTTGTGTACTTATTTTGATGGCTCTATGGTTTTCTTTGATGAGTTTTTGCCATAGAGAAGTTGGAATACAGTAGATATAATACAAAAACAAAATATGAATTGGTTTTATACAGTACTTATAGTAGTGATTTATTACTTTTATACTAACGGATCTCACGGGGGTTTTGTTGAGTTTTGTGTGATTGAAGTTTTCAAGTTTTGGGTTATCTTACGATGGATGAAGGAATAAAGGATAAAAGAGCCTAAGCTTGGGGATGCCCCGGCATCCCAAGCTATTATCCAAAAATGAGCAACCAACTAAGCTTGGTGATGTGCCCTCGAGAGGCATCCCCTCTTTCTTCTAACGACCATCGGTATTTTACTCGAAACTATATTTTTATTCGTCACATGATATGTGTTTTGCTTGGAGCGTCTTGTATGATATGAGTCTTTGCTTGTTTTTTTTGTCTTAAGTCATCAATCCATGCTGGACACACCTATTTGAGAGAGCCAAAATTATGTCATGACTTGTTAGAATTGCTCTCTATGCTTCACTTAAATTGTTATGAGCAATGGACTTGCTCTAGTGCTTCACTTATATCTTTTTTAGCACGGTGTGCTTTAGTATTTTTGAAGAAATACTCTCTTGCTTCACTTAGATTTATTTGAGAGTTAGTAAAAATTTCAAGAAATTCCCTCTTGCTTCACTTAAATTAATTTGAGAGAAAGAAATATTATGCTCATGATCTTCACTTATATTTTTTTGAGCTTGTCAAAAGCAACACATTAAAATTAGTCCCAAAGTGATAGATATCCAAGAAGGATGTAATAAAAACTTTCATGAAGATCATTGGACAAAATAAACTTGATTCTTAGTAATAGTTTTGAGATATGATGATGTGATATGTGAGTCATCTTGATGAGTAATTATGGTTTTCTAAGAATATTGGTGTTAAGGTTTGTGATTCCCTATGCAAGCACGAAAGTCAATAGTTATTATCGTGGAATTGTCACGGCAGATGTCCTAGTGTGAGGACTTAGTCGTGAGGCCAATGCATCTATGTGATAGCTTGAGAGGGGTTGGTTGGAACCGAGAGACGCGAGGTTTTACCCAGGTTCGGCCCCTCACGGTGGAGGTAAAAGTCTACATCCTGCTTCATTGATATTGATCATGGTGTTCACGATTACAATGGTGTTCTTTGGCTACCTCTCTCTCGAGAGCTATTGACTTGTCTATCTCAACTTTTCCCTCTTGGGGTGCCCCGCCCCTCCTTATATAAGTTGGAGGGGCGGGTTACATGTGGAGTCCTAGTAGAATTAGGACTATTCTATTACAAGACGGATAGCAATCCAGGTCTTATTCAAACTGTAAGTCGGCCTGCTGGGCCACCTACCATGATGGGCCACGGCCTACCTCCATGAGGATACCCGTGTCCCATATCCACGACAGTAGCCCCCGAGCTTTCGGGTGACTCGAAGAGTCGGGCGGAAGGTCTTGATTTTGTTAATTCTTTTGTCTTCCTTGAACGCGGAGCTTTTAGCGGACCGTTGTGGTCGACCGTTGTGAGGCAGTAGACGATCCCGCGTAGGAGTCACAAATCGGTAACCCAGCTGACAGTTCGAGCTGGCGGCGGAAGCTGGAATTTTTGAAGACGTGTAACCGAAAAACCGCCAAACAGAAAATGGCGCAGTGCAAGCCAGCTTGATCGGTCTCAAAGAAGGTCACGATGTTGGCGAAACCGGCTGCGATTGAAGTCAAAAAATTTCAAGGTGGAGCCGGTGCAGAGGCACGCACGGGCTATCATCTTGATTCTTTTTTAGCTTCGACATGCTGTAGTAGGCCAAACCGTGGGACGACGTGCTATGCGCATATCTATCGGTCCCACCGGGTCGTATTTTGATAAAGCCAACTCAGTCATAGCAGAGATGCAAATTTTACAACCCTTATGAGAGCATTAAAACCTGCAGAGTCAGGCACTCCTCCTCATGACATCATTAGACTTATAGAGTTGTTTCTCCAACATGTATAGCCTTCCTTGCATTTTCTTAATCACTGGTAACCCGGCCTGAAGTATCCAGTGCAGTATAATGAGATCTCCGTAGCACATCGGAGAATACCTTTAGTTCCTTTTTTGACAATAGGCCTCGGTGGCATAAAAGAGTAGCTCAATGCACTGGTGAGGCGGCCCATGGCGCTTGGAAGCCGACGCAACCGAAGAGCGCCGGCGAGGCGAGCAACTGTAGCAGTACGGTAGAGGTGGAGGGCGGAACCAGACATGAGTTGAAGGCAAGTGATGATGTAGGGCAGTTCAGGCGATTCAGAGTAATTGCGGAACGAGGCGGGTCACTGCATGGCGACTCATAAGGTGGGAGGCTCAGAACGGCACGGCGGCTCCACGGAGACGGGACAGCGAGGCCGTAGAGTCGAAGTCGATCCCCTCATCCTTGTGCTCGTCCTGGTCGTTATCGGTTTGACCATCCCCGATTCCTGTCCTCCGGGTCGTGGGATCGTGGCCCCCTTTTCTCTTTTCTTTTTACTTCGCTAATCCCTGGTGTTTTGCCTTGTGACCACGTGACAGCCTTCTTGGTGTATATTTCCTGTATGAATTTTCCAAGGCAGATCCCATCTGGTTGCTTCCTCATGTAGCAGTTTTGGCCAATAAAAAATTTGGAGTTGTATATCAACTTAGCCATCACATGGCAGAGTACTAATTGAAATAGTACCATTGCTATTGTTGGCTCTTCCCATTGTTTTGCAGGTCTTCACGTGAGGACACGGCAGCTGGTCCGACCCTTTGCATGTACGTGTGCCTAACTAGGTCGATTGGAGGAAAACAAGGACTACAGCGACTCGACCACAGCGCAGGATTGCTTCACGTCAGCCTCGATGTATCCGCTGCGTAATCCAAGAAGGAAAAACTGTAATGGAAAGTTTAATCTCGGTCTTAGTGATTTTTCCGGACGGCAGCGGTGGAGCCGACGCAACCCTAGTTCTCTCCCGATCACAATCTTGTATATGCTCTTCTGATAGTTCGTCGCTGATGTAGATCCTTTCTTCATCCAGAAAATTGCGAACTCTTCGATCCCTCGAAGAATCCCTCCAAGAACTCAACACCACCATGCGGGGCCCCACGATGGGCGCCAACTGTCGTGGAATTGTCACGATAGATGTCCTTGTGTGAGGACTTAGTCATGAGGCCAACGCATTTATGTGATAGCTTGAGAGGGGTTGGTTGGAACCGAGAGACGCGAGGTTTTACCCAGGTTCGGCCCCTCACGGTGGAGGTAAAAGTCTACATCCTGCTTCATTGATATTGATCATGGTGTTCACGATTACAATGGTGTTCTTTGGCTACCTCTCTCTCGAGAGCTATTGACTTGTCTATCTCAACTTTTCCCTCTTGGGGTGCCCCGCCCCTCCTTATATAAGTTGGAGGGGCGGGTTACATGTGGAGTCCTAGTAGAATTAGGACTATTCTATTACAAGACGGATAGCAATCCAGGTCTTATTCAAACTGTAAGTCGGCCTGCTGGGCCACCTCCCATGATGGGCCGCGGCCTACCTCCACGAGGATACTCGTGTCCCATATCCACGACAGTTATGCAATGAAATTATATCCTACTTATGGTGCATTATTCGGTGTTAGTTATGCTTAATGCTCGCTTATGAGATTATTCATTTCTTAGTTGGTCGCTTCCCAATCTTTTGCTAGCCTTCATTTTGCACTAAGTATGATCACTACTTGTGCATCCAAAAACCTTTGAACCTGTTTTTCCACATGAGTCCACTATATCTACCTATATGCGGTATTCTTTTGCCGTTCTAAGCAAATTTGCATGTGCCATCTCTAATTTTCAAAAATAAACTTCTCTTTTGTGTGTTTGTTTCGCTCGTGGCGCAGTGAGGGGTGGCTAATATTTTCCATGCTAGATGTGTTATTCTCACGATGAGTGTTTATTCACTTGTCATTGCACGAGAGTACGGCAAAGGTATTAGGGATGCCCACTCCCTAAATGCAAAAATGAATTTACTTTATGTTGGCAAATAATATATTCCTTGGAAAGTGTTGGTATGGAGGGCAACCGTGGATACGACTAGCCATGGAAAGTGAAAGTATGGTGGAAAAATGAATAAACTTTATTTTCTATTTGGGAACCGCCTATGATATATCTATGCATGGAAAGTATTGGGAACTCTAAGTCGTTTTCATTGGTGGGATGGATACACCTCCCAAAATGTTTTTATCTCTAAGTTTTTCGCTTTGAGCTCTGGCACCTCTACAAATCCCTACTTCCCTCTGCGAAGGCCTATCTTTTACCTTATGCAAATTTTATTTTGAATTTGAGTCTCCATGTTCTCTTATAAAAGCACCAACTAGGAGGCAATATGATCGTACTTGAGTATTGAACATAGCTAATATGCGAGTGTGTTTCATGAATGGATCAATGGTTGAGCATGACGGGCTAGGGATAGCTTATTTTAGCGTTGAAATTTTGAAAGACATGGTTGCTTGTTGATATGCTTGAGTATCTAAATTATCATGTCAAAACTAGACTATTGTTTTGAACAACTAAAAGCCCAAATGTCCATGCTATAAAGAAAAGAAATATGATATGACATGTTAGGTAGCATTCCACATCAAAAATTCTGTTTTTATCACTTACCTACTCGAGGACGAGTAGGAGTTAAGCTTGGGGATGATGATACGTCTCCAATGTATCTATAGTTTTTGATTGTTCCATGATGTTATATTATCAATCTTGGATGTTTTATAATCATTTTATAGTCATTTTATATCATTTTTTGGTACTAACCTATTGACATAGTGACTCGTGCCAGTTCCTATTTTTTCTGTGTTTTTTACATCGCAGAAAATCAATATCAGATGGAGTCCAAATGCCACGAAGCTTTACGGAGAATTTTTATGGGCCAGAAGGAACACAATGGGCCCTAGCTGCCTGGGGGTGCCCTGAGGGGGGCACAACCCACCAGGGCGTGTTAGGAGGCCTAGGCGCGCCCTGGTGGGTTGTACCCACCTCGGGTGCCCCCTGACCGCCTCTTTGCTCTGTAAATACCCCAAAAATCCCAGAACCCCGGGGGAGTTGATGAAATATTCATCCGGCCGCCGTAGAGTCCAGAACCACCAGATCCAATCTAGACACCATCTCAGATGGGGTTCACCACCTCCATTGGTGCCTCCCTTATGATGCGTTAGTAATTCTTTGTAGACCTTCGGGTCCGTAGTTAGTAGCTAGATGGATTCATCTCTCTCTCTCTTGATTCGCAATACAATGGTCTCTTGGAGATCCATATGACGTAACTCTTTTGCGGTGTGTTTGTTGGGATCGATGAACTTTGAGTTTATGATCAGATCTATATTTTTAAATCCATGAAAGTATTTGAGTTTCTTTGATCTCTTATATGCATGATCTCTTATAGCCTCGTATTTCTTCTCCGATATTTGGGTTTTGTTTGGCCAACTTGATCTATTTATCTTGCAATGGGAAGAGGTGCTTTGTAGTGGGTTCAATCTTACGTTGCTTGATCCCAGTGACAGAAAGGGAAACAACACGTATGTATCGTTGCTACTAAGGATAAAGCGATGGGGTCTATCTCTACATAGATAGATCTTGTCTACATCATGCCATCGTTCTTATTGCATTACTCCGTTTCTCCATGAACTTAATACACTAGATGCATGCTGGATAGTGGTCGATGTGTGGAGTAATAGTAGTAGATGAAGGCAGGAGTCGGTCTACTAATCTTGGACGTGATGCCTATATAATGATCATTGCCTGGAAATCATCATGGGTATTTGAAGTTCTATCAATTGCCCAACAGTAATTTGTTCACCCACCATTTGTTATTTTTCTTGAGAGAAGCCACTAGTGAAACCTACGGCCCCCGAGTCTTCTTTCTCATATATTTGCCTTTGCGATCTATTTTTCTCTTGCTTTTATTTTTAGATCTATTAAATCAAAAACCCAAAAATACTTTGCTGCAATTTATTTCTATTTATTTATTTGGCGTTCGATCTATCAATCTACTACAAATTTACCTCACGTCCGTTTGCCTATCTTGAGGCGTCGTACCCCGGAAGGGATTGACAATCCCTTTAACATGTCGGGTTGCTAGGATTTGTTATCTGTGTGCGGGAGCTGTTTACGTTGTGTTGCTTGGTTCTCCTACTGGTTCGATAACCTTGGTTTCATATCTGAGGGAAATACCTACTGTTGTTGTGCTGCATCATCCCTTCCTCTTTGGGGAAATACCGACGTAGCTTCAAGCGACATCACGCCCTGCCGCGCGCGCTCTACTCTCGCGTCCCTCCAGACGCTCTGCCCTCCTCCCTCCAAGCGAGCTGCGAGTGTTTGGGTCCAGCGCACGATCACGTATGTTCGTGTGCATGCGGTTGCGCTGGGCGCGGCGCCACGATGCAGTTACCCGCTACAAAAACTACCATGCGGATGCACCGAGAATCCAGGCCGCCCGGCCATCATTTATTTTTGCGGCCATTTACCTTCATCTCTCGGTCCACACGACACAATAAGCACACCCATGATGACACATAAAGAAAGGACATCCAGCGGTTCCAATGGCGCTCCCACCAGCTGACGATGACAACGGCAGGCAGTTCACCACGCATCATGTAGTGGACACCCATGTGATGGGGAAGGCCCTCTCGGTGGTGTACACGAATGATCCGGTCTCGGTGGGGAGCTCCATCCAAACTATGAAGTAGTTGCTTACTGAGGACAAGTACCAAGTGGTCGGCTTCGACCTCGAGTACACTGTCGGTGTCAAAACCGGCGGATCTCAGGTAGGGGTTCCCGAACTATGCGTCTAAGGCGGATGGTAACAGGAGGCGGCAGGCACGATGTTTACCCAGATTCGGGCCCTCTCGATGGAGGTAATACCCTACTTCCTACTTGATTGATCTTGATGATATGAGTATTACAAGAGTTGATCTACCACAAGATCGTAGAGCTAAACCCTAGAAGCTAGCCTATGGTATGATTGTTTTCGTCCTACGGACTAAACCCTCCGGTTTATATAGACACTGGAGGGGGCTAGGGTTACACAGAGTTGGTTACAAGGAAGAAGATCTACATATCCGTATTGCCAAGCTTGCCTTCCACGCCAAGGAGAGTCCCATCCGCACACAGGACGAAGTCTTCAATCTTGTATCTTCATAGTCCAACAGTCTGGCCAAAGGATATAGTCCGGCTGTCCGGAGACCCCCTAATCCAGGACTCCCTTAGTAGCCCCTGAACCAGGCTTCAATGACGATGAGTCCAGCGCGCAGATTGGTCTTCGGCATTGCAAGGCGGGTTCTTCCTCCGAATATTCCATAGAAGATTTTGAACACAAGGATAGTGTCCGGCTCTGCAAAACAAGTTCCACATACCACCGTAGAGAGAATAATATTTCCACAAATCTAATTTGCTGACACGTTTAGCAACATGACATCATGCCAGGGCCCGGTCATTATTCGAACCGTTTTTCTCAACGAGCACTGCACATATCGCGAGGCGGTTTTCTTGACACGTCTTGTCAAAGCAGAGATCGTGTCCCCTTATCACGGGATTCTCATCAATACGGGTATGGGTAACCCAACCGCACCATCAATTATGACGTTTGGGGAATAAGCGATTTTACCAGGTAAGTGGGGAGGCGAATCGCCTCTTCCACCCTTATAAAGGGACAAATATTCACCCTTTTTACCCACGCCTTCTTCCTCCTTGCTTATCCATTCTCGCACACTCGAGCTCCAACACCCAAGTTCGCGTCTTTCTCCTTAAACCACTCCAAGCATGTCTGGAGCTGGAGGAAAGTGGATGGTCTCCTCTGTCACGGAGGAGAACATCACAAAGCTACGGGAAGCCAGATATCTGGCCACGGACATCGCACACCGGCTGCCAGATGCGGGGCAAATCATACCTACGCTCGAACCCCATGAGAGGGTAGTTTTCCTTACCCACTTTGTTCGCGGACTGGGATTTCCCCTTCACCCATTTGTTTGCGGGCTCATGTTCTACTATGGGCTGGATTTTCATGATCTGACCGCTAATTTCATCCTCAACATCTTGGCGTTTATCGTCGTGTGCGAGGCCTTCCTCCGCATCAGGCCCCACTTCGACCTGTGGCTGAAGACCTTCAATGTTAAACCGAAGGTGGTGGTCGGCCAGCAAGCAGAGTGCGGAGGCGCCAAGGTAGGAAAAATGCCTAACGTCACCTGGCTCGAAGGCTCCTATGTAGAGACCATAAAGGGGTGGCAATCGGGGTGGTTCTACATCACCGAGCCGCGCAACACCAACTGGGTGGCGGCCCCCGAATTTCAATTCGGAATCTCCACGCGGCTCACTTCCTGGAAAGAGAAGGGCATGTCTTGGGGTTCCCCGGTAGAGCTGACCGGACTCCAGAACTGCATCAAGAACATGATGAGCAAGAAAATCAAGCTCGTCAACGTGGTCCAGGTCATGCTCTTCCGCCGGATCCTCCCATGTCAACGATGGGTATTCAATTTGTGGGAGTTCGACCCGGCCAAGCACCAGACGCTGCGAGAGCTCTTCGACATAACACACAAGGACGTCTGGAAGGTGCTATTCAACGGCGCAGAGGTACCTCCTCCCATTACCGAGGACCGCGGACTCGCCGCAAAGCGCCATGCCAATCCGGTAAGTTTTTATATCTCACGGGATATTTATTTGCCCCAGTTTAATCATGTGCGGGATCTAAGCTTCCATGCCATTAACAGGACTGGGTAGAGACAGCGGAGCAGATCAATTGCCCAGCCCCCCTGCCTGAAGATACTGTAGATGCTCGCCTAACGGAGATGCTGGTTCTGGCGCCTTACGAGGTGCCGGTGAAGAAGGCCAAGAAGAATGCCACAGGGACCTGAAAGGGTCTCCGGCGCAAGATTATATCAGACTCATCATCCGATAACTCCGAAGCGCACTCCTCCCACGAAAACGAGGAGGAGGAAGAGGAAAGTTCTCCCCCCAACCGTGGAAGACAAGAAAAGGAAGGCCGCCCCAACCGGGGAGGCTGAAGGGTCCAAGAAGGGAAGGACCCTCCTTCCGGAATGCTCCACGACGGCCGCCTACAGCGACGACGAGTGGTTACCCAGGGACAAGCCCCTGGCGAAGTCGTAAGTATCTAGATACCATAGTAATTCATGGTATGTTTTATTGCACTGCTTCTCCTTATGCCGAATATGATTATGCAATCCGTCCCGAGCCCGTCTCGACGTATCTTCATCGGACGGTTCTTTGGACTCGTCGGATATGAATAGTGATTCACTTCCGACCGCCTCCACCCCTTGTCATACGGACAACGTCGAGGTGTTGTCTCAAAAGGCACCGAGCCGAGGGGAGGTAGTCCTGGGGGCGCCTCGAGGCGACCTTCCGGACCCTGGGCGCAAAGGGAGAAAGACTCCCACGGGCTCCAAGTTCGGCCCCCAGCCGAACACTATGCCGGAACCTTCGGTGGCTCCGGACTCCGGTAGGCGACTCCCCGATAAGAGGGGCAAGCCGCCCGTGCCGGTGGCCTTTGTCCATCCAGAGGCACTGGACAACTTGCTGGAAGCACTTCGCGGTGCTTCCATCGATGAAGAGCACCGCACTATCATGAGTGCGGTGATCGAGAAAGTTCAGTCCGCCAAAAACGGACTAACCGAAGCTTGTGCCAGCCTCCTAACAGGCTTTCAGGTAAGCAATCAAAATATAGGAAATTATTACCACATAGACAGTAGCCCTTGATGCTTTGTTTGGCGTTCGCGAAGAAAGGCCGAATACAGGATCAAATAATGACTCAGGAGTCTAATCAGAATATGTCTATGTGCATATGCAGGCTTCACTGCTGGCCGCTGGCGCACGTACTGTGGAGGTCGCTGCACTGAAGCAGGACCTTGAGCGGTCCGAGGAAGAGCTCGGCCTTACCAAGAGGCAGCTCAAGGAGAGCAAAGGGAAGCAATACCTTGTCTATATATTAAAAAGAAATCCGGTTGTAAAGTAATAGGATCATCATGAATTTGCCAGGGTCCACGACCGAGGTGGCGACCCTGAAGAAGGCGTTGTCCGAGGCCGAAGACAAAGTGGCCAAGGAGCGCATTGAGTGGGAAAAGCAAGAAGCCCGGGTAGGCGAGGTGCAGCAAGAGCTCGAGACTCTCGCCAAAAAACACGAGTCCTTGGAGCTTGACTCTAAGACGCGAGAGTCCGAGCTTGCGAAGGCGCTCGAAAGCGCACGGAGCGCCAAGGCTGAAGCCCATAAGGCCCTCCAGGAGATTGATGCAGTGAAGAAGATAGCAGCGGGTAAGGCATTCATTATGCAAAGCAAGCATGTGAAGGAAACTTTCCTTTTACTTACTCGAGTTCGGAGCTCTCCAGGAGCGTTCGCAGATCTTCCCCGCAGTGTACTGGATGCCGCGGAGTTTTACCGAGCTGAAGAGGGGAGCTCGACGGAAAAGTTGTTCTGGTCCCAGTATACTAGGACCGAACACCCAATGCCCTTGAGAGACCAGCTGAAGCGATTGGTCGAGCTTCACAAGGCGGCCGAATAGGCCATGAAGGGTCTTATAGTCCGGATGTGGCCTGGCGATCCCCTGCCTAGCAGCTACTTCGGTCTGGTGAGGCGGCTTGTGGATGCCTGCCCATGGCTTGAAGTCATAAAGCGGTCTGTCTGCATCGAGGGTGCGCGCAGGGCTTTTGCCCAGGCGAAGGTGCACTGGGCGAACCTGGACGCCGTAAAGCTAGTGAAGGAGGGGCCGCCGGAGGGCAAGGAGCATCGATGCCCCGAAATGTATTATGACAGTGTCCTGAAGGGTTCTCGCCTTGTGGCGGAGGAATGTGCTAGAGATGTAATATTTGAATGAACATGCTCATGTGATCCTATAATGTGAAACGAGTTCATTTGCGCTATGCAACGCTTTTTGAATTTAAAATATTACCTTCTGTGCGGCAATTTATAAAATTTGAGAGTTGGCCAGTCGTCGGCTTCTGCCCCCATGTAACTAGTACTGGGTTGTTCGGGATAAACCTGAGCACTCTTTATCCCAATTTTGGGTCCTTCGAGGGAGGTGTTCAGCACAACGAACTAGGCAATCGGACTATAAGGCTTTATCACTCTCAGTTAGCCTTAGAAGTCTACAATTTTAAATTTTGGCGAAGCCCCTAGTATTCGGAAGGCCGAATTTGGGGCGCTATATACGCCTAAGTCAGGCAAGGCCGACTCCTCGCCCGAAGCGGAAAAAGTGTTTAAGGACTTGAGACCTCTCGAACAGCGACCAGCTCTCGCCTTACCATGACAGTCGGTTTTCGGCTTTCTCTACTGAGGTGCTCGTCCGGAAGAACCGGGACACAATCACAGTAGTTCTCCCAGCGCTACCTTAGCCGATATAGCGGAACGTAAGGTACCAAAACATGGGAGCCGGGCAAACCCAACTATTGACCCAAGATATGATTCGGAGCTGATGCATATAATGCTATAAGTTCGGGGTGCCGCACTGTCGAAAGTGTTTGGACTTCTCACGCCGTATTATGGGGTAAACGAAAGCCCCTGGCATACTGACCGTACCAGAATGTACGGGTGCAAGTTATCGTAAATGAACATATAAGAAAAAAGGGATGGATAATGCGATAATAGGCTAATGCTATGCATTGTTATTTAAATAATACGTCGAAGCGTACAGATACAAGTAGTGCAATAAGCAAAAAATAGGACTATTTGACATGTCCTATCCAAGGGCAAGCTGCGTATGGATAGTAAAAAGCGGGTATATTGATTGTTATTAGAGACCACCTGGGGGTTCCCTTGTACGTCTTAGCTTCTTGCCTCCTTGGTTGTTCCTTCCCGTAATGTGTCCAGCAATCATACTGCCGGAAAGGGCTTCCGGAGAGTAATGTCCTGAAAGAGAAAAAATGATAAAGGTATGCAGCCCCTAGGGCGGTTAAGCCGCATTGCGGGACGTGCCCTGATCGTGCCCCCACCTATGCCCATGGTATTTTTAGTGCGTAATTATGTACGCGCGGCATGGATTTCGTCGCTTGACTGGGACTGGGATGGGGGCTGAATTGCTAGGCGAGCTCTGAACGTGCCAGGCGCTCCTGTTGCAGGTTACTCCGGACTCGCTTGACGGTGTCTGGGGGTTGTATCACCGAATTGGCGGTTTGCCTTAAAAGGCTGCTCTGTGCTTCTGCTGCGAGGGCCGCAGTGTGTTCTTCCATGCAGAGTGAGCGTTCTGTGTTTCCATTGACTATTATGACCCCCCTAGGTCCTGGCATCTTGAGCTTGAGGTATGCGTAATGCGGTACCACATTGAATTTTGCAAATGCGGTTCGCCCGAGCAGTGCGTGATAGCCACTGCGAAACAAGATGATATCGAAGATTAACTCCTCGCTTCGGAAGTTGTCCGGAGATCTGAAGACCATTTCTAGTGTGATTAAGCCCGTGCAATGGGCCTCTACACCTAGGATGACGCCCTTAAAGGTGGTTTTGATGGGTTTGATCCTCGAGGGATCTATACCCATTTTGCGCACTGTATCCTGATAGAGCAGGTTCAGGCTGCTGCCGCCATCCATAAGGACTCGAGTGAGGTGAAATCCGTCAATGATGGGGTCTAGGACCAGTGCGGCGGATCCGCCATGACGGATACTAGTGGGGTGGTCCCTGCAATCGAAGGTGATCGGACAAGAGGACCATGGGTTGAACTTTGGGGCGATGGGCTCCATCGCATAGACGTCCCTTAGTGCATGCTTCCGTTCCCTCTTGGGAATGTGGGTTGCGTATATCATGTTCACCGTCTTCACTTGTGGGGGGAACCTCTTATGTCCTCCCGTGTTCGGCGGCCGGGGCTCCTCCTCGTCATCACTATGCAGCCCCTTGTCCTTGTTTTCGGCATCCAACTTGCCGGCCTGCTTGAACACCCAGCATTCTCTGTTGGTGTGATTGGCTGGCTTATCGGGGGTGTCGTGGATTTGACACGAGCAATCACGTATGCGATCCAAACTGGACGGGCCCGGAGTACTTCTTTTGAATGGCTTTTTCCACTTACCGGATCTAGAGCCTCTGAATCCGGCATTGACTATCGTATCATCGGCGTTATCGCCGTTGTTGTGGTGCTTGTGTCTGTTACGACGTGGTCTGACGTTGGCATCTTTGGTATCCGAAGTGCCCGGATTCCTTGATGTGTTGTTGCTGCGAGCCAGCCAGCTATCCTCGCCCGCGCAAAAGCGGGTCATGAGTGTCATGAGGGCTGCCATAGACTTCGGCTTCTCCTGGCCGAGGTGCCGGCCGAGCCACTCGTCACGGATGTTATGCTTGAATGCCGCTAAGGCCTCTGCATCCGGACATTCGACAATTTGGTTTTTCTTAGTTAGGAACCGTGTCCGGAATTGCCTGGTCGATTCCCCTGGCTGCTGAGTTATATGGCTCAAGTCATCAGCATCCGGTGGTCGCACATAAGTGCCCTGGAAGTTGTCAAGGAATGCGTCTTCCAAATCCTCCCAACTGCCGACAGAGTCTGCTGGCAAGCTATTCATCCAATGCCGAGCTGGTCCTTTGAGTTTTAGTGGGAGGTACTTGATGGCATGCCGATCATCACCGCGAGCCATGTGGATGTGGAGGAGGAAATCCTCAATCCATATAGCGGGATCTGTTGTACCATCATACGATTCGATATTTACGAGTTTAAAACCCTCCCGGAATTCGTGATCCATAACTTCATCAGTGAAGCATAGGGGGTGTGCGACGCCTCTGTGCCGGGCTATATCACGACGCAGTTCATATGAGTCTTGTCTGCTGTATTTGGCCCGACCGGATTTACTTTTAGTGTATCCAGCGTGACGGTCATTGTCCCGCGTTGGCGCGCGCCCCCGTGACCCGTATATCGACCTTGCCTGTTTTGCCCTGCTTTCCAATACGTCTCGCAGGTCCCATGTGTTGCCCCGGGCCTTGGTATTTTTGTTTGAGTGGCGGCGGGGTGCAAGCTGAACTTCAGGCTGAAACGCCTCTCTGGCTCGGCCACGAGGTGGCCGGTCAGCCGCATCGTACACTGGTGATGTAGGTTACAATGCTTCCTCCTCGAGTCAGGGTAGCGACCTGTACTTTGGGTGACTCTTGGAGGTGCGCTCGAGTTCGTATTCCTCGGCCGCAAGGACTTCGGTCCATCTGTCTGCTAGCAAATCTTGATCAGCTCGAAGTTGTTGTTGCTTTTTCTTCAAACTATTTGCTGTGGCTATAAGCCAGCGCTTGAAGTGCTCCTACTCGACGGGATCCTCAGGCATGATAAATTCTTTGTCGCCAAGGCTCACCTCGTCTTCGGAGAGAGGCATGTAATTGTACTCCTCCGATTTTGTATCTGCTGCCCGCTCTGGAGGGCTAGCTTGTTCACCCTCCCACTCTAAATCGTGCTGGAGGGGATTGTTGTCGTTGAGGGAGTCCTGGATTAGGGAGTATCCGGACGGCCGGACTATATCCTTTGGCCGGACTGTCGGACTATGAAGATACAAGATTGAAGACTTCGTCCCGTGTCCGGATGGGACTCTCCTTGGCGTGGAAGGCAAGCTTGGCAATTCGGATATGTAGATCTCCTTACTTGTAACCGACTCTGTGTAACCCTAGCCCCCTCAGGTGTCTATATAAACCGGAGGGTTTAGTCCATAGAGAGGACACACAATCATACCATAGGCTAGCTTCTAGGGTTTAGCCTCTTCGATCTCGTGGTAGATCAACTCTTGTACTACTCATATTATCAAGAACAATCAAGCAGGACGTAGGGTATTACCTCCATCAAGAGGGCCCGAACCTGGGAAAACATCGTGTCCCCCGCCTCCTGTTACCATCCGCCTAGACGCACAGTTCGGGACCCCCTACCCGAGATCCGCCGGTTTTGACACCAACATTGGTGCTTTCATTGAGAGTTCCACTATGTCGTCACCGTAAGGAAGGATGCCTCGTCTCGTTATTAAAAATAACATTACCGCCGGGGGAGCCCTGGCTATCGGCCAAACTCTCCGGCTAGGCAGTTTCATCATGACCGCCCGTTCGGCTGCTGCACCGATGATGACTTCTCGGGTCATCGAAAATAGCCTCCACGTCAGCTCGGAATTAGCTGAGCAGATGGATCCAATGGAGCTCTCATCCCTAAATGAGCTCTTGGATCGCATCGCCGCCTTGGGAGTCGCTACAGACTATGATCGGATTGGGCTTAAACCCGATCAAAGGGGGATTAACTCTCCACCGGTCACCCATCATATTGCGGTGGTGGAGGAACAATGCGGCGATTCTTCCTCTATCTCGAGGACTAACTATGTCCGGATTCCTGAGCTCTCCGAGCCGGATACCCGTTTACGGGAGGACATCACCCAAGCCCTGAACCTAGAGTCAGGCGGCGGGCCAGACTTATCGGGCAACATCCCGGAACCCGAACTTCCAAGATTGGAAACTCCTCGGCCCTTGGGTCTCATATCGGGTAAGGGTTCGGACTCAAATCCACCCACCCACCCAAACATAAACGATCTTTCCCACATCAGGCAAGCGCCCCAGGAAACAGTACATCATTATTGGGCCAGATTCCTCCTTGTGATGAACAAGGTTAAGGACTGTCGCGAGGAAGACGCAGTCTCATTTTTCCGCAATAATTGCACGGACAAGGGAATCCTTAACGCCATAAGTCGTCGTGACATATCACGCTTTGCTGACTTGGCGTCCATAGTACGAAAGTACTGTGCGATGGAAAGCACCTGGAAAACCAAAACGAAATTTTGGGATAATCCGGCTCCAAATATACACCCAGTCCAAAGTAAAAGGGTGCACTATCATAAGACACCCGAGTTAATTACAAAGAAGCAAAAACCCTCTACAGGGCGTGGAATTGTATTGGAGGGATGGCTCAACGAACCCTGCAAATTCATAGTACAGTGGATACCATACCAACACACAGCCTTAGAGCATGTTGGGTACTCCGGCAGGTGGCCAAAAGTGGTGAGGATCTTCTCATCCCAGATGCCACAGAGCACCATCCCGGGGATAACAATAAGGTATTAACAGTCTTTGAAACCTTCGCATCAAATAATAGGCGCAAGCGAACACTCCGCAGCCTTGCCGAAATCTGCCACGTGGCAACAATAAATCCATGGAGTGACACGGCTATTACCTTCAATGCCAATGACGAACCTAAATTCCGAACAGCCCGAGCACCAGCTGCACTGGTCCTCAGTCCAATTGTGGATGGCTTTCGACTCACCAAAGTACTCATGGACGGCGGCAGTGGATTAAACCTCATTTATGAGGAAACAATTCAAAAAATGGAAATAGACTAGAACCGCATTGAGCAAAGCAGCACAACCTTCAGAGGAACCATCCCCAGTCGGGAAGCACGCTGTGCTGGGAAAATCACACTAGATGTGGTATTCGGCACGCCGGAGAACTATAGGTCCGAAGAAATTACATTCCAAGTGGCCCCGTTCAGTAGCGGATACCACGCCCTTTTAGGGCGGGAGGCGTTCACGATCTTCCAATCCATGCCCCATTACGGGTACATGAAGCTCAAAATGCCCGGGCCCAACGGAATCATCACTCTCGCTAGTGATACGGATATGGCTATTTCCTCCTTTGTAACTGACCTTGTGTAACCCTAACCCTCTCCGGTGTCTATATAAACCGGAGGGTTTTAGTCTGTAGGACAACATACAATCATACCGTAGGCTAGCTTCTAGGATTTAGCCTCTCTGATCTCGTGGTAGATCAATTCTTGTAATACCCATATCATCAAGAATAAATCGAGGAGGATGTAGGGTTTTACCTCCATCAAGAGGGCCCGAACCTGGGTAAAACATTGTGTCCCCTGCCTCCTGTTACCATTCGCCTTAGACGCACAGTTCGGGACCCCCTACCCGAGATCCACCGGTTTTGACACCGACATTGGTGCTTTCATTGAGAGTTCCTTTGTGTCGTCGCCGTTAGGCTTGATGGCTCCTACGATCATCGATAGCGATGCAGTCCAGGGTGAGACTTTTCTCCCCGGACAGATCTTTGTGTTCGGCGGCTTCGCACTGCGGGCCAACTCGCTTGGCCATCTGGAGCAGATCGAAAGTTACGCCCCTGGCCACCAGGTCAGGTTTGGAAGCTTAAACTACACGGCCGATATCCGTGAAGACTTGATCTTCGACGGATTCGAGCCTCTGCCTTGTGCGTCACACGGTCACGATGAGTATGATTTAGCTCTACCATTAGACAGTGTTCAGGAGATCGCACCGGCAGCTGCTCCGACCCTCAATTCGGAGCCAGTTGGGCCGTCCATGGACGGGTGGATGGACCCCGCCACGGAGGCCTTACCCTCAGTGGCGATCGAGCCAAACATCGACCTTACCCTGCAAGAGAGTCGTGTTGTCAGACTGCCGGATCCGTATCCGGCCACGGACTCCGAACCGCCTGCGCCCATTCCTAGCGAATCCGATTGGGCGCCGATCATGGAGTTTACCTTCGCGGATATTTTTCAGCACTCGCCCTTTGGCGACATACTGAACTCATTAAGGTCTCTCTCCTTGTCAGGAGGATCCTGGCCGAACTATGTCCGGCAGGATTGGGATGCGGATGACGAAGAAATTCGCTGCCCACCCACCACCCACTTAGTAGCCACTGTCGACGACTTAACCAACATGCTCGACTTCGACTCCGAAGACATCGACGGTATGGATGACGATGCGGGAGACGAAGAGGAACCACTGCCCACAGGGCACTGGACAGCCACCTCATCATACGATATATACATGGTGGACACACCCAAAGAAGGCAATGGCGACGAGACAGTGGAGGATGACCCCTCCAAGAAGCAACCCAAGCGCCGACGTCAGCGGCGCCGCTCTAAGTCCCGCCAAAGCAAAAGTGGTGATACCGGCACAGGAGATAATAACACTCCGGATAGTGCCGAAGATGGCAACAATCCCCTCCAGCACGATCTAGGACAGGAGTATGGAGAGGCCAGCCCTCCAGAGAGAGCAGCAGATGGAGAGGCGGAGGATGATAATTACATGCCCCCCTCTGAAGACAAGGCAAGCCTCGACGATGACGAATTCGTCATGCCAGAGGATCCCGTCGAACAAGAGCGCTTCAAGCGCCGGCTTATAGCCACGGCAAATAGCCTTAAGAAAAAGCAGTAGCAGCTTCAAGCTGATCAAGATCTGCTAGCTGACAGATGGACTGAAGTCCTCGCGGCCGAGGAATATAAACTCGAACGCCCCTCCAAGAGTTACCCAAAATGCAGGTTGCTACCCCGATTGGAGGAAGAAGCGTATGACGCGGCTGATCGGTCACCTTGTGGCCGCGATAGAGAGGCATTCCAGCCAAAAGCTCAGCCTGCACCCCGACGCCATTCAAATAAAAAGGTATGGGGAAATACGCCAGACCTGCGAGACGTATTGAAGGACAAAGCAAAACATGCAAGATCGACCTACGGATCACGAGGG
Organism: Triticum urartu; assembly: GCF_056163025.1. NCBI lineage: Eukaryota > Viridiplantae > Streptophyta > Magnoliopsida > Poales > Poaceae > Triticum > Triticum urartu. The sequence continues at coordinate 301,649,089 of NC_141877.1, forward strand.
TGCGCCACTATGCGAGACGATAAACGTCACGCTGGATACAGTAAAAGTAAATCCGGTCGTGTCGAACACAGCGGGCAAGACTCATTGGAGCTGCGTCGCGATATAGCCCAGTACAGAGGTGCCGCACACCCCTTATGCTTCACAGATGAAGTAATGGATCGTCAAATCCGAGAGGGTTTCAAACCCGTAAATATAGAATCATAGGACGGCACGACAGATCCTGCAGTATGGATCGAGGATTTCCTCCTGCACATCCACATGGCCCGCGGTGATGACCTACACGCAATCAAATACCTCCCACTCAAACTTAAAGGACCAGCTCGGCATTGGCTCAACAGCTTGCTAGCAGAGTCCATTGGCTGTTGGGAAGATCTGGAAGCCGCATTCCTCGACAACTTTCAGGGCACTTATGTGCGACCACCAGATGTCGATGACTTGAGCCACATAATTCAGCAGCCATAGGAATCGGCCAGGCAATTCTGGACACGGTTCCTAACAAAGAAAAATCAAATCGTCGACTGTCCGGATGCAGAGGCTCTAGCAGCTTTCAAGCACAACATCCGCGACGAGTGGCTGGCCCGGCACCTTGGTCAGGAAAAGCCGAAATCTATGGCAGCCCTCACAACACTCATGACCCGCTTTTGTGCGGGAGAAGACAGCTGGCTGGCTCGCAGTAACAACATATCAAAGAACCATGGTACTTTAGATACCAAGGACGGCAGTAGCAGGTCACATCGCAACAAACATAAGCGTCACATTAACAGCGACAATACCGAGGATACGGCAGTTAATGCCGGATTCAAAGGCTCTAAACCCAGTCAGCGGAAGAAGCCATTCAAAAGAAGCACTCCAGGCCCTTCCAGTTTGGACCGTATACTCGATCGCTCGTGTCAAATACACGGCACCCCCAACAAGCCAGCCAACCACACCAATAGGGATTGTTGGGTGTTCAAGCAGGCCGACAAGTTAATTACCGAAAACAAAGATAAGGGGCCACATAGCGATGACGAGGAGGAGCCCCGGCAGCCGAATACCGGAGGACAGAAGAGGTTCCCCCCACAAGTGCGGACGGTGAACATGATATATGCAACCCACATCCCCAAGAGGGAGCGGAAGCGTGCGCTCAGGGACGTATATGCGTTGGAGCCAGTCGCCCCAAAGTTCAACCCATGGTCCTCCTGTCCGATCACCTTCGATCACAGGGACCACCCCACTAGTATCCGTCATGGCGGATTCGCCGCACTGGTCTTAGACCCAATTATTGACGGATTTCACCTCACTCGAGTCCTTATGGATGGCGGCAGCAGCCTGAACCTGCTTTACCAGGACACGGTGCGCAAAATGGGTATAGACCCCGCAAGGATCAAACCCACAAAAACGACCTTTAAAGGCGTCATACCAGGTGTAGAGGCCCATTGCACAGGCTCAGTCACACTGGAAGTGGTCTTCGGATCCCCGGATAACTTCTGAAGCATAGATTTAATCTTCGATATAATCCCGTTCCGTAGTGGTCATCATGCACTGCTCGGGCGAACCGCATTTGCGAGATTCAATGCGGTACCGCATTATGCATACCTCAAGCTCAAGATGCCAGGACCTCAGGGGCTCATTACAGTTAATGGAAACACAGAGCGCTCTCTCCGAATGGAGGAGCACACTGCGGCCCTCGTAGCGGAAGCGCAAAGCAGCCTCTTAAGGCAATCCACTAGTTCGGCGTTTAAGGACCCGAACACCTTCAAGAGCCCCCAGAGTAATTGGCAACAGGACCGTCTGGCACATTCCGAGCTCGCATAGCAATGCGGCCCCCACCACTGCCCAAGCCAAACGGCGAAACTCGTGCCATGCGTACATAATTACGCATTAAAAATACCATGGGCACAGGTAGGGAGGGGGCACGACTACGGCACGCCCCAAGACGCGGCTTAAACCGCACTAGGGGCTTCCCGCTTGGTTATTTTTCTCTCTTTCAGGACATTAATCTCTGGAAACCCTGTCCGGCAGCATGATTGCCGAACACATGATGCAGCAACCAAGGAGGCAGAAAGCTACATCACACCACGGAACTCCCAGGTGGATTACGATAACGAGTGAAATACTTGCTTTAATATTATTCCTCAGCTTGCCCTTGGAGGGGACATAGTCCTACTTTTTGCTTATCGCACTACCTGTATCATTCTGCTCTAACGCACGTTTTTTAATAAACAATGCATTGCATTAAGGCTTTTATTGCATTCTCCATATAAAACCACTCCGAAGGCCAGTCCTCGGACGTCTTCTTCGGGGTACCGGATAGGTATCCGGTCCCGACGATGCGCCCACTTGATATATTGATCCCCTCTGTGTATGGGGCACAAGGCAGAACAACTTCTTCCACAGCGCAAAATGAACTTCGCAACCCAGAAACAGCTCGCAAAGGGCTACGTAACCAGCGATGTGCAGTATGGAGGCAGGGGTGAGGTTGTGCAACTGGAGTCCGTAGAACTCCAGGAGCCCTCGGAGAAATGGATGGGTTGGAAATCCGAGTCCCCTTAACAAATAAGGGACAAGGCATACCCGCTCTCCCTTAGAGGGGTTGGGAAAGCTCTCCGCTTGCTCCCCGCCATTATAGGTGGCTAGCCCGGCTCAAACCGGGACCATATACGCTAGAGGGAGGATTCCCTGGGTCTGTAGCTTCACTAATTGGCTGTGTGGGATGGAACACTTCTCCCAGTCTCCGGGCTTGGGGCTGCGGGAGCGAGAGGAGGAGCTGCGCTGGCTGGCCATGTTGGGATGGAGTTTTTCGGGCGCGCTCCGATGAATGCTCACTGAGGGAGGATGGTGTGGTTTGGATATGAGGATCCTCGTCTCTTTAATAGACAGTTCATTCACATAGATGGGGTGGTAAATGTAAAAACACCTTGGCTCCTCACATTTGCTTGACACGTGGAAGATGTCCATTATTGGACGCAGAATCCAAGAAGCGCAACATTTACGAGAAGTTGGACAATATTTAACAGGTACTCAGAGTTTGAAGAAGAACCCGCCTTGCAATGCCGAAGACAATCTGCGCGCCGGACTCGTCGTCATTGAAGCCTGGTGGGGCTACTGAGGGAGTCCTGGATTAGGGGATATCCGGACGGCCGGACTATATCCTTTGGCCGGACTGTCGGACTATGAAGACACAAGATTGAAGACTTCGTCCCGTGTCTGGATGGGACTCTCCTTGGCGTGGAAGGCAAGCTTGGAAATTCAGATATGTAGATCTCCTTCCTTGTAACCGACTCTGTGTAACCCTAGCCCCCTCCGATGTCTATATAAACCGGAGGGTTTAGTCCGTAGAGAGGACACACAATCATACCATAGGCTAGCTTCTAGGGTTTAGCCTCTTCGATCTCGTGGTAGGAGACGAATCCAGTGGTTCGGCAACACGACTCTCGTAAGGGGTGAAGTCAGTATCCGGCTCTATCGCCACTGAGAGTGCGGCCTCCATGGTGGGGTCTATCCACCCGTCCTCGGATGGCGCAATTTGCTCCAGACTAAAGGCTGGAGTAGTTGCAGGTGTGATCTCCCGAACACTGTCCGACGGCAGAGCTAAATCATGCTCGTCGTGATCGTGCAGCGCACCTGACATGGGCTCGAATCCGTCGAAAATCAAGTCTCCACGGATGTCGGCATTGTAGTTTAAGTTTCCGAACCTGACCTGATGGCCAGGGGCGTAGCTCTCGATCTGCTCCAGATGGCCAAGCGACTTGGCCCGCAGCGCGAAGCCGCCGAACACGAAGATCTGTCCGGGGAGGAAAACCTCACCTTGGACCGCATCGTTACCGATGATCGAAGGAGCCATCAAGCCTTATGGTGACGGCACAGTAGAACTCTCAATGAAAGCACCAATGTCGGTGTCAAAACCGGCGGATCTCGGGTAGGGGGTCCCGAATTGTGCGTCTAAGGCAGATGGTAACAGGAGGCGGGGGACACGATATTTACCCAGGTTCGGGCCCTCTCGATGAAGGTAATACCCTACTTCCTGCTTGATTGATCTTGATGATATGAGTATTACAAGAGTTGATCTACCACGAGATCGTAGAGGCTAAACCCTAGAAGCTAGCCTATGGTATAATTGTTGTCGTCCTACGGACTAAACCCTCCGGTTTATATAGACACCGGAGGAGGCTAGAGTTACACAGAGTCAGTTACAAGGAAGAAGATCTACATATCCGTATTGCCAAGCTTGCCTTCCACGCCAAGGAGAGTCCCATCCAGACACGAGACGAAGTCTTCAATCTTGTATCTTCATAGTCCAACAGTCCGGCCAAAGGATATAGTCCGGCTGTCCGGAGACCCCCTAATCCAGGACTCCCTCATACACCATCGGTCATGCCGGGCATGATCAGAAGATTGTCGTTGCCCAGTTATGTGTGCGACATGACGTCCTCGTCTACCACTACCACCTAGCCACAAGGCCTTGCAAGCATTTCTCCAGGTTTATCAACAGCTCCGACTATAGTTTCGCTACGGTGGACACCACCAACGATCTAAAAGCGCTCAAGGTTTCGGGCTTGAAATGTCAGAATCTTGTCAACATCCAGGACCACTACAAGGTCTGGGGCAACGACAACAACAAATAGAACTCCCTGGTTGACTTCACCTCAGCCATCATTGACCCCTACAACATGAAGATGAAGGATGAGAGCAAGAGGACAAGAATGCCTGGCATAGTGTCTGGATGAACAACACGTCAAGTACGCGGCCAAGGACGCGTACACAAGCTACGAGATGTACATGCGGATCGTTGACATGTGGGAGTGCCTTCTTCCTGCCCCAGACGAGGGATCGAGCCACAGAGCAGTGGTGGGAGCATCACAAGAAGTAGATGACTAGACGATCGTTTCTCCTAGTTTAGAATGCATGCAGCTGTTTATTGAGGTGTGTGTGAATGATCTGTATAGTCACTTATGTAATCGGATGTTTATTTCAGTTATATATATAATGATAATATATATATATAGGGCTGGACTATTCTGTTACTAGTAACAGAATATTCTGTTACCCCTCGCCCCTATAAGGACCCGATCCATTTTGCAAAACCCGGTGCTGCACCCCCACCCGAAACACAGAGAAAGCCCACCCACTCCCCAGCATCTTGTCGAACCACCCCTCCCTGACGGCTCCGCCCCCTGCTCCCACGCACCGGCGCCGCCACCCCCTGCTCCCACGCGCCATCGGCCGCCGCCCCCCTGCTCCCACGCGCCGCCGCCCCCTGCTCCCACGCGCCGCCTCCCTCTCCCCGACGGCCGGCCGCGTCCCTTACCCAGCATCGGCCTCCTCCTTCCCCCACGTCAATGATGGTCGCCTAGTGGATGCAGACCGTCTTCTTCCCCGCCGCCGGCCACCTCTTCCCCTTGCTCTGGACGCCTCCGTCCCTCCCTCCACTGTGCGCCTCCTGCTGGATCCCGCCTTCGAGCGCGTTGGCCGCCCTGGCCACAACCGTGCCTCGTCCTCCCCCGCGTCTACCCCCGCCAGGGGCTTCCCAGCTCGCCGGATCCGCTGGGTGCACGCGTTCCTCGCCGCCGTGAGTGTGAGTTCCGGCCGCGCCTCTGCTCAAAACTCCACGCACGCGAGGGCATCCCAGCTGCCGTGTCTTTAGCTGCGGTTCAACAATAAAACCAACAGCAGTCCATGCATCCGTCTTACCTCTTACCTCTCTACTGCTCTTCTCCCGCTAATTTGTTTTTTCTCTGAACTGCAGCACAAGGGAGGTTGAACGGGCTGCAGAATGCGGGTTCGGTTGCCATTGCGTCCAACAGTCCAACCCCATCGCCCCAGGCCATCCAGCGACCTGTCGGGCTATAGTATTCCGTTGCAAGTCGGCGAGCAACATTAGCGACCGTACTCTCCAACTGCCCCATGTTCGTGTCTCCTCTCTCTCACCCATACTTGCAGCATGTATGCCATGGATTTTGTGAATGGAAGAAATCCCTCTGTAATTCTCTCGATTCCAATAATTATTTTAGATTGCGATAGGCGTGCATTTGAATTTTGGTAAGCACATGTGCTCTGCTGCCCATAACCTCTTTGTTGTTATGTTTCTGAGAATTGGACAATCTTTTTAGTTTTAATTTCACAATAACTAGTCCTAGCTAAGTGTATATTGATGCATCCAGAGGTACTTGCAAATCAGGATTTTAACTCCTTTGATAATGATGCTGAAATTAGGATTGAGCATGAACACTAAAATGGCAGAGGATTCGCTATTGGCACTGCAATTTATTTCCCTTAATCTTTTACTGAACTTTGAGTAAATATTTCTAGCTTTTCCTTAAAAAAGTTCATGCAAAATAACTGAGCTGTGTTACAGCTGGCTTTGAAATATAGTATGATCTGAAAAATGGGAAGGTGCATGAAAAATATAAGTTCACCTTAAGAAAAGCTCACTGGTTCAAAATGTGAAAGAAAAATGAAAAAAAAGCTCATTGGCTTTTGTGTTGTGTGACTTTAGAGTTCAAAGTACATAAGAACATAAGTCCACTCTGCAAAAACAACAGTACACACATAAGAATACAAATCCTCCCAAAAAGTTCATTTACGAGCATCTTCTGCTCATCCATGAGCGGGGCTCCTCCTTGCGGCTATTGCTCATCCATGAGCGGGGTTCCCGAGGATCCCATTGGCGGTGGTCCGTCGATGGTGGCTCTCGACATTGTTTCCTTAACGATGCTACAATTCTGAATTTATTGTTGAGTCGTACTAGTACTGATGAAATGGGAAGCAAGGTTGAACGGGAAGCAAGTGTCACATGGAACCTCAATTGAAATGAGATGTAAGGTTCCACCTCCAGCCTATCCAAAACAACCATGTCATCAGTTCAAAAGTCCTGGGGTGTACCTATAAAATTCTAAAGATGTGACGACAGAATTGTTTTCTTGTGCTACTAATCTACTATATCATCAGTTCAAAGTGTACAGAAGATACAGCCCTAGGTGTGTTGCGGTGCGTGCTTAATTGGTTACTGATGTGTGTAGGGGGTTCTATATGAACTAATGAAAGAATACAAATTGTACCAATAATAATGTATTTGATTTTTCCAGGGATATTATATGAACATTAGCAATGCTAGTGAAGATGGTGGGTGTGATTCTACTTGGACTGGCGTCAACCCTCGACTTGGACGGCTGCGAGCACCCGTGGTGGACGAGCTCTTGCTCAAGGGCTGAAACTTATTCTAAAATCACAAAACTGACGAGAGGATAATGTACGCAAATAGAGTAGTAAGTTCAGAAAAAAAAAGGTTCAGAACTAAAGATAAAAAAAGGAAATTTTTAGTCCAACGTACAACTTTGGATAATGACAACGAAATCATTCTTTTTTAGTCAAGCACATACAAGTTTGATATTACTAATGAAAGTTCTATTTTTTCTATTTTTTTGGCTGTGTATACATCCAAAATGTAAGGTTTCATATAGCTCAGCGAAATGGTTGTTGAACTGAAGAACAAACCAGGGGAAGGTGGAGAGAACAGGGTACCCCGTCTTGGTCAACAGAGCAAAAGAATGGTGCAAAGTGTGAACATGATCTACTGCCAAGAAAAAAGGTACTGCCACCACGTGCATAGCGTATCGATATGGTCTGCTAGAATTGAAACATATACTATGCATCAGTGGTCTATTGATCTGCATACACATTGATAGTTTCGGAAATTCAGCATAGGACAAATAGTTGAAATCACCGAAAACAAAGAGCTTACATTGTTAGAGCCGGCATTCCCTCACCACAGTCAACAGAGCTGACCAGATACCTCAATGGATATCTCCACAAATAAGAATATATGACTCGAAACAGTTCTACCAAGTTCCTGCAAGACATAACAGTAATGAAGATAATTCCTTCATCCCAGCCAAAACCTTTTCTTACTGTGTATGTATACTTGATATTGGTTTTAGGAGAAAGGTGTAGAAATTAAATACAAAATATACGTTGTCAGTATAAATCAAAGACCAGCAATGTAAGTATATATCTGTCTCAGCATTTTCGTAAACACCCTTCGAACCATTTTCTTAACTCACATAGAACTGCCATATATAACATTTTTTCATAATATTGTAATAATTGGTATTTCTTCAACTATCTAAATCGATATTATAGTATCAAATAATTGTATCATTTTTCAGTTATAACTCTCACTCTCATTTTTCTCAGCAAACAAGAGAAGCACAAACACACTGTAGCACAATTTATGTGTTTGCTGCTACTTTTTCCCATTTGACAGAGGAAGATGGAGATGTAAGTTCATCACTATGACTTGTCTTTTGCATATTCCAGTCAGACATCATTTACTATTGGTTCGCTAATCTCAGTAACTTGTTGCTTCGTTTTGCTATCATACTATGCTCAGTAGGCAGAGTCTTTAGTGCGTATATGCATGTTACAGTTTTCCCATAGCAAAAAGTTCATTCTTGGAAACTTTATATGTTCATACATAGAAACTTAATAAGTTCAGAAAAAAATTCAAAACAAAAAGATGTTGACTGTACATTTCTAACAATTCAGTTGTTCATACCGAAGCCTTGATTTTTTTTATCAAAATAGGGGGCTATAAGATGTTGACTGCCATTGCCCTTCCAAACATGTCGTTGGTGTCGAACCATTCACAGTGAGGTTCAGTCCATAGGCTGCTCGTGATCCTTGCTCCTTCAGCTCCACTTCGTCGATGCCATCAGTCCGTAGGAGTAGGGGCGGCGTGCCCGTCAACAAACAAGAACAGAAAGGTATGTGCTTGGAAAACTTAAAATTATATACACATTTGGGCAACAGAAGTTGTAGCTTCTTTCAAAGTTCAAAATGAAAAGATATTCAGTTCAACTTGTTCTAGCAAAACATGTGTGTGACCTTGGCAGCATGTCTACACACTATCTAGTGCAGAAAAAAATGTCCAGTGCAGTCCAACATGCCGCTGTCGCCTACCCCCTGCGTCTGAGCACCACTGGTCTATAAGTTCAACATGTGTAACCCTATAAGTTCATACAAAACAGAAAACAACATAGACAAAAATAATGAAACACAAAAACCCCATGGAATTCACATGGAAAAGATAACAAGTTCTAAGGAAATAAATGTAGAAGTTCATGTTTCAAAACAAATAAAGTATTTGGGAAGTAAAAATGAAGTATTTCAAAGTAGAAATCTTTTCAGGTTTCTTTGGGAACTTCTAAAGTTACTGAACATGAACTTGCTTGGTTACACAAATATGAAACTAATTGTGCAAGTCACTTAGAATGTGTTTGAACTTGTTATGGGAACTCATGACTTGTTATGATTAAATGCAGGGAGCAATTGGTGCCGAATTATGATGCAGAGGCTGGGGGCACGCCTCCATTTCCAAAAAAACTGGTGCCGAATGGGCCCCTGGGAGCTAGTCCAACCCGCTCGCAGACTGGAGGGTATGCCGGTTTATTTCCAACAAAACCATATGTACAATTAGTGTGCTCGTTTGATAAGAAGGAGACAACATAGAAGTTATGGTTGAAGCAAGTCCCTCCGTCCAGTTATGTCCGATTTTTGTGATAGTAGTTCAAAATGAGGGATATATTGTATAACTTTTCTGCACTTGTGCCCAGGTTGCTCCAATGCTTTATTGGCCTCAGTACTACTGTTTGGAGGATACAAGATTTTTTGTGAAATCAAATGGGAACCTCTCTCTTGTTGGCAGTAATTCTGTTACTCCTATATCATTTTTTACATAGAACTCTATGAACTCCTGGACATGTTCATAAAGTGTTCCTGGACTGAAAACTCTGTGAACTCCTAGACCTGTTCATAGAGTATTGTTGGAGAACTCTCAGTAGTTCTAGTATCATAGTGTGTGTTTTGAACAAAGAGATATACTCTATGAACTTTCTGTACTTTCTGGGAAGCATTTTGTTCTCATATATAAAATAAAGTGCATATATGAAATCTTGAACAAAATGCTCTATGGACTCTTGGACTGTATTGTTGGAGAACTGTTGTTTGGTGCCTAATGGAATTTGCACATGAAGCATTTTGTTCTCAGTTTTTGGGGTGAAAGTTTGTTTCCTATATTGCATAGCTGCTGTAGTGAACATGGTGCCAACTTGTTGCGAGTTATATTGAAAGTCCACCTTGCAAAACAACATCAGTTCTCTCATGACCATGCGTCGGTTCAACGGGTGAACATGCATCAGATCAAGGGGTTACAACGTAAAGCAATGTATACACACACCCCATAACAGTCTTTCCTCGTGTAAAAATATTTAACTAGCTAATGCAAGGCATTGCGCTAGTTCAATATAGGCTTTCCTTGTGTAAAAATATTTAACTAGCTAATGCAAGGCATTGCGCCGGTTCAATATAGTCAGAAAAAACCTAATAGTTCAACCGAGGCCATAGGGAGGTTCAATGAACACAATTTCACGGCCAGAAAAAAGATAGCATGTTTTATTAAAAGAATGTGCTTTGGTCGGTGAAAACACGCTCTATACAAATCCATACGGAGATCAGTTCGATTACTCTATTTTTGAATTGAAAAAAACACGATCGGTCTCACCGTATTCAAAATACTCTATGAAAAATACCTTAGTACAAACAAACACATAAATCAGTACGAGTATTTTGTTTTTCGGACGAAAAAGCAGCACGATGGGTCTCACCGTATTTCAAATTACTCTTAAATGGTTGTGAATTTGAGAAAATGTTCAACATGACTAAGTTTCGCATTTTCGATAGCTTTCCAACGATATATTATTTGCCCCATTTTGATAAACTTTTTAAAAAAATCGCGTTTGAAACCAAATTTCACCATATTTGAATTCGTATTTAAACCGTAAGGAATTAGAAAAAAACTTTCTATATGCAAAATTTGCGCATTTTCCATAGCTTTCCAACGCCGTATCATTTGCGTCAATCCGACAAAGCGTTTGCAAAAAAACAGCGAAAATACATTTCGCCCAGAATTTCATCATTTTTCAAATTACTTTTAAATCATATAGAATTTGAAAAAATAGTAGATATGTGGAAGATGTGGATTTTCACAAACTTTCCAACGCCATCTCATTTGCTCAATTCCGACAAACCGTTTCAAAATTACGTCCAAAATATGTTTTGCGTTTTCGGTTTTGAAAAAACGGTTTTTTCAAAACTGCACTTAAACCATTTTTTTTGCAAAAACAAATTATAAAATTGTAATGTAGATGTCAAGAGCTTTCCAACGATATATTACACGCCCCGTTTCGACAAAAAAAATTGCCAAAAAATTGAACTAAAGAAGACGATTTTTAACAGAAACAGAAAGCATCAGTTCAAGTGCTCGAATTTCATCAGTTCAGCCGCTTGAATTCATCAGTTCAAGTAGGGTAACAGAATAGCCCAGATGTATATATATATATATATATATATATAAAATTCTGTAGACAGAGCAAATCACACGGCTTATTAGCAGCAATCGTCTGTGTTATTTAGTCTTTGCACACATTTCTGATTACGGACCTGTTTGCCGCGTATCACACACATCTTGTTCAGTTGAACTGTTTCTGTTGTGTTGGACTGTATGCCCTCCATCGCACACACCTTGACCCGGCTGACTGTTTCTATTGTGTTGCCTAATCACACACAGTTCATCCTAGTGAACTGTATGTCGTATATATCGCACACACCCTCATCTGGCTGCCTGTTTATGTTGTTCTGCCTCATCGTAAACAGTTCTTATGGATTAACCGTTTGTTACGCATCGCACATGCAACTCTAATATGAACCGTGTTTGATGTCACCGCCATCGCGAACGTTTTGCATCTTTTTTGACGGTTTTATTACAGCACCGTCTGTGATTAATGCATCGCACATAGTTTCGTTGAAGGGTCTTTGATTGGAGTGTTGCGTTTGGACCAACCTGGAGTAGTGTACTCATTGATCTTCACTTTTATCTTGTTTGGAGTAGTTTGTCATTTACTCTCGTGCTTCACTCGTATCCTATGAGTAAATGGTTGAATGAATTGAATATCATAAATCTAAATTTATATATGTTTCATATGCTTATCCCATGGGGAGTAATGACTTCACATATAAGAAGTATAGGTGGTAAAATTTATTGAAAGTTAGCAAACACAACATTGGTCACTTGAACAATTCATGAAAGAATACTGAAGGAAGAGAGATTTCACATATAAATATACTATCTTGGACATCTTCTATGATTGTGAGCGCCATTAGTTATTTTGAAACTTGAGCAAATTAGTTGAAGTTGGACAAGGAATACAACATAATGAGTTATTTTTGGATATATTTGTATAGAATTTATATTGTTATGGATCCTCCAACATGTGGTGCTTACTTAGGATATTATGCTAGCCTTCACCTGTACTAAGTGGGAATACTGCTTGTGCATCCACTTCCTTAAACCCAAAGTTAGTCCATATGAGTCTACCATACCTACCTATGTGTGGTATTTACCTGTCATTCCAAGTAAATTTGCATGGGCCAAACTCTAAATCTTCAAATAATAATCTGTTTTGTATGCCCAAATCGCTCATGAAGTGACAGGAGGCGGTCAGTATCTTCCATGCTAGGTGGGTTATTCTCACGATTTTGCTGTTTTATATTTTTTAGATTACAAAAACCTATATCTATAATCCATACTACACTTGTATCACCATCTCTTCGCCGAACTAGTGCACCTATACAATTTGTCATTGTATTGGGTGTGTTGGGGACATAAATGATTTCTTATATTTGATTGCAGGGTTGTTTGAGAGAGACCATCTTCATCCTACGCACTCCCACGGATTGATAAACCTTAGGTCATCCACTTGAGGGAAACTTGCTAATGTGCTACAAAACTCTACGCTTGGAGACCCAACACGGGTCTACAAGACTAAGTTGTGTAGTATACATCAGGCGGTCGAGCATATTATCGGTGAGGAGTCCGACCATACTGGGTTGTTAATCTGTGTGCTGGAGACAACTCCTAGCACCGTGTGGATAGGGAGTAGGCCATTTCACTATGAAGAAGCATGGACACGCCATGAAAAATATGACGAGATGGTCTCGGGTGCATGGGCTACAATGAGCATAGGAGACCAAGGGATCACGACTACATGTGAAAAACTCAGAAGGGTGTGGGGACATATGCAAGCGTGGTCCCATGAGGTCTTCAGTTCGATTCAGGAGCAAATAGCCAATTTAAAGCAACAAGTAGGGGATTCCAAGAAGAGGTCTATTGGCCTTGGGCACACACCTGAAATAAACGAAATTGAGCAACACTAGGAAATTTATGAAAGGGAAGAAATCATAAACTAACTGTGGTCTAGGTTTGATTGGTTAGAGGCGAGCGATCGAAATACACAATATTTTCATAGCCGAGCCTGCATGGAAGAAGGAAAAATAATGTTAAAGCTTTGCTTAGGGATGGTGGGACAAAATGTATGGTGGATGAGGAAATGAGGGAGATGGCGGTGCACTTTTATGAAAAATAAAACCATTTGAGGGAGTTCTGGACTAAGGGGTCCTTGGGCGTCCCGCCTGTTATCTATGGGCCGGACTGATGGGCTGTGAAGATATGAAGACCGAAGACGGTGCCCGTGTCCGGATGGGACTCTCCTTGGCGTGGAAGGCAAGCTTGGAGAACAACTATGAAGATTCCATATTATGTAACCGACTCTATGTAACCCTAGATCCCCCCGGTGTCTATATAAACCGGAGGACTTAGTTCGGATAGGGAATACTCAATACCGTAGTCATATAGGCTAGACTTCTAGGGTTTAGCCATTACAATCTCGTGGTAGATCAACTCTTGTAATACTCATACCCATCAATATCAATCAAGCAGGACGTAGGGTGTTACCTCCATCAAGAGGGCCTGAACCTGGGTAAAACTTCGTGTCCCCTGTCTCCTGTTACCATCAACCTTAGAGGCACAGTTCGGGACCCCCTACCCGAGATCCGCCAGTTTTGACACCGACATTGGTGCTTTCATTGAGAGTTCCACTGTGCGGTCGTCGCAGAGGTTGATGGCTCGACTTATCGTCAAGGAAAATATTACCTCCGGAGGAGCTCTGGCCTCGGGCCAAACCCTCCAACTGGGTGATTTTACCATGATCGCCCGCTCGGCCTCCGAGCCAGCGAAGATGACCTCTCGAGTCATCGAAAAACGCATCTGCGTTGATTCTGAATACGCCAAACGGATGGATCCGACGGAGTTATCGTCTTTGAATGAACTCCTAGATCGCATTACCGCCTTGGGAGTCGCTACAGACTACGATCAGATTGGGCTTAAACCCGACCAGAGAGAGATTAATTCTCCACCGATCACCGACCATATAGCAGTAGTCGAGCAGCGAGATAACCCTTCTTTTATATTGAGGACGAATTATGTTCGGATCTCCAACCTCGAGAAGCCGGACACCTACCGGCAGAAGGACACGCCTTACCCTCCAAACTTAGAGTCGGACGGTAGGCTTCAAAAATCAGAAGACACTCCGGAGCCCGGACTGTTCAGTCTGGAAAAACCTTAGACTCCGGATCATCGATCGAGTCAGGGTTCAGATCCAATTCCACCCACCCAGACATAAGTGCTCTCACGAGCACAAAATAGCAGTCTCGAGAAACGGTCCACCACTTCTGGGCCAGATTTCTCCTTGTCAAGGACAAGGTCAAAGATTGATGCGATGAGGACGTGATATCAGCGTTCCGCAATAACTGCACGAACGAATGACTCCTCAACGCCATTAATCACCGCCGCATACTACACTTCGCTGAATTGGCAACTATTGTACAGAAGTACAATGCAATGGAGAGCGCCTGGAGAGATCACACAGTTTGGGAGCTATCGGCCCCAACTCAACCATTGGTCCAGGCAAAAAGGGTGCACCCCTGTAACGCGCCCAGACCAATAGCCAAGAAATACAAACCCATTACGCGGCGTGGAACCGTTCTGGAGGGATGGCTTGATGGCCCCTGCAAAATACACACCACACTGGATACTATACCAACCCATAGCCTTAGAGCATGTTGGATACTCCGGCAAGTAGCCAAAAACGGCGAGGACATCCTCACCAAGGACATCCCGGAGCAACACCCTCCAGAAGACGACGAACCCAGAGTACTGACAGTCTTTGAGACATTCACTTCAAACAATAGGCGCAAAACGGCACTTCGCGAACTCGCCGAAGTCTGCCAGATCGCAACAATAAACCCCTGGAACAACACAGCGATAACCTTTAACGCTAGTGACAAACCAAAACACAGGACAGTCCAAGCACCAGCCGCCTTGATCCTCAGCCCAATTGTGGATGGCTTTCGGCTCACCAAGGTTCTCATGGACGGCAGCAGCGGACTAAACCTCATCTATGAGGATACAATACGAAAGATGGAAAAAGACAGGAGCCGCATTGAGCAAAGCAGCACGACCTTCCGAGGAATCATTCCCAGTCGGGAGGCATGGTGTGCGGGAAAAATCACACTCGATGTGGTATTCGGCACGCCGAAGAACTATCGGTCCGAAGAAATAACCTTCCAGGTGGCCCCCTTCAACAGCGGATACCACGCCCTCTTGGGGCGAGATGCATTCACGCGCTTTCACGCAATACCCCATTACGGGTACATGAAGCTTAAGATGCCAAGGCCCAACGGCATAATCACTCTAGTGAGTGATCCGGACATAGCACTCCGCGCCGAGAATAAAACCACGTCCCTGGCCCTTGAGGCATTATCTGAAGCCCTCGGGGCTGAAGAATTAACCGCGCTGCTCTCCACAGTGGACAGAGATGATGTGGTCCTAGACAAACGACCCAAATCCACCTCATTCAAGCCGGCAGAAGAAATAGTCAAATTCCAAGTCCACCCAACGGACCCCAAGAAGATAGCATCCATAGGAGCAGAACTAGACCCAATGGTTGACGCCGCTCTACGAGAGTTCCTGCGCAGAACTGGGATATATTCTCCTGGCACCCTTCTGATATGCCAGGAATCCCACGCGAGTTGGCCGAACACAACCTCAATATATTGAAGGGACACAAACCGGTCAAGCAAACACTGCGGCACTTCTCCGAACCCAAACGCCAAGCTATGGGGGAAGAGCTAGCCAAGCTAATCAAGGTCGGATTCATTAGAAAAATAAAACATCAGGACTGGCTGGCAAATTTGGTGATGGTACCAAAGAAGGACAAATCCTGGCGCCTGTGTGTCGATTTTAAAGACCTCAACAAGGCATGCCCCAAGGATCCCTTCCCCCTGCCGCGCATCGATCAAATCATTGACGCCACCGCAGGACATGACTCACTGTGTTTTCTTGACGCATATTCCGGATACCATCAAATCAAAATGAAGGAATCCGATCAAGCTGCAATGACATTCATCACCCCATATGGGCCATTCTACTTCAACACTATGCCGTTCGAGCTCAAGAACGTCGGTGCCACATACCAACGCATGATTCAAACATGCCTGGAGAAACAGATCGGCAAGACAGTTGAAGCTTACGTGGACGATGTCGTCATCAAAACTAGGCACGTCGAAACACTAATAGACGATTTACGTCTCACATTCGACAACCTCTGCGTGTATGACATTAAGCTCAATCCGGAGAAGTGCGTTTTCGGCATCCCTGCTGGAAAACTGTTGGGCTTCATCGTTTCCAATAGAGGAATTGAAGCAAACCCAGCCAAAATCCGAGCTTTGTCACAATTGGCTAAGCCAACAGACCTTAAACAAGTTCAAAAGCTCGCGGGTTGCGTAGCAGCTCTAAGCCGCTTTATCTCCAGATTGGGAGAAAAGGCACTGCCACTCTATCGCCTTCTATGATGAACCGACCACTTCAAGTGGACGGACGCGGCAACAGCCGGACTGGAGGAAATAAAAACCCTTCTTGCGAGCAATCCAATCCTGGCCGCACCAAACTCCAGCGAACCGATGTTATTATATATATCGGCAACACATCAGGTGGTAGGCGCCGTACTCGTAATTGAACGAGAACAAGACGGACATAAATTCTCGCTTCAGAAGCCAGTATACTACGTATCTACCGTCCTTACACCATGTAAATCCCAGTACCCTCATTATCAAAAGATAGCATACGTGGTCTTCATGGCATCCCGAAAGCTCCGTCACTACTTCCAGGAGTGTTCGATCACGGTGGCCTCCGAAGTACCACTCAATGAAATTATAAACAACCGCGATGCTGTGGGCCGGATTGCCAAACGGGCCATCAAGCTCCTCCCATTTGACAATACATGTAAGCCACATCGAGATATCAAATCCCAAGTACTGGCTGACTTCGTCGCCGAATGGACAGAGGCCGAACTCCCTAAAGAGTATGGCACGTACTCCAATTGGGTCATGTATTTCAACGGCTCCAAAATGCTGGCAGGGTTAGGAGCGGGCGTCGTTTTAACATCCCCTACTAGATACATCGTCCAGTACGTTCTCCAAATATTATACACAGACTACAATAACATAGCCGAATACGAGGCCTTATTGCATGGTCTTCGGATGGCTGTCTCCATGGGAATACAATGCCTAGAAGTACGCGGGGACTCAAACCTTGCAATATCTCAAATAAATGGAGATTTCGACGCCAAAGATCCGAAGATGGAAGCGTATCGTAACGCAGTCATAAATTTTTTGGCTCGGTTCAAAGGGCTCGAGTTCCATCATGTGGCTCGAGAAAGTAATCAAGTGGCGGATGTTCTTGCTCGTATCGGCGCTAAGTGCGACCCCGTCCCACCTAATATTTTCCTGGAGAGGCTCTTTAAGCCATCCGCGGTGTGGCAGGGGGAAAACAGCAATACTAGTCCGGATCCAAACATAACCCCAGATCTCGGAAACACCGACGTCGTCGGGGGCTCAGCCACCGAAATAACACCATCGGCGCATCTCATCATGGCAGTCATTGCCCCATGGACCGAGCCCTTCCTGGCCTACCTTAACAGGAAAGAGCTTCCTGAGGACCAGAATGAGGCCCGCTGCATTGTCCGGCGTTCAAAGGCGTACACGGTTCATGATGGAGAGCTCTATAAGAAAAGCGCCACCGGAGTCCTTCAATGATGTATATCCGAGGAAGAGGGGCGGCAGCTCTTGGCTGAAATTCATGCCAGACTCGGCGGTCACCACGCCGCAGCTTGGGACCTTGTTAGCAAGGCCTTCCGTATAGGGTTTTATTGGCCGACGGCCCGAGCAGATGCACAGAACCTTGTCCAACATTGCGTCGGATGCCAACTCTTTGCCAATCAAAGCCATATGCCCCCACTGCCTTACAAACAATCCCCATCACTTGGCCTTTTGCGGTCTGGGGACTCGATATGGTCGGACCCCTTCAAGGAGGAAGCCATAAGAGAAAGTATCTGCTGGTCATGGTGGATAAATTCACTAAGTGGATAGAGGCCAAACCAGTTAAAACGGCCGAAGCGGGGCCAGTAATAGATTTCATATCCGGCGTGGTACACCGTTATGGTGTCCCACAAAGTATAATCACCGATAATGGCTCCAATTTTATAGCCGATGAGGTGAAAACCTGGTGTGCTAATCTAGGCATTAAGCTCGATTACGCCTCTGTCTATCACTTGGAAACAAATGGTCAAGTTTTACGGGCTAATGGTCTCATTATGAGCGGCATCAAACCCAGACTAGTGCATTCTTTGAAGGAACCAGACAAGCACTGGGTGGAGGAACTTGACTCAGTACTCTGGGGGCTGCGGACCACGCCCAACCGCTCTACTGGATATACACCCTTCTTTATGGTGTACGGTGCGGAAGCAGTGTTACCCTGCGATATTACTCATGACTCACCTCGAGTGCGTATGTACGAAGAGAGAGAAGCCGAGCTTGATCGACAGGACAACTTAGATGCCTTGGAGGAGGAGCGCGACATCGCCAAAGCCCGTTCCGCATTTTATCAACAGCAGGCTCGCAGGTATCAAAGCAGAGAAGTGCGGGCCAAGACGTATAACATTGGTGAACTCGTTCTATGCTTGCCGGAGAAGAAAAAGGACAAACTCAAGCCCAAGTGGGAGGGTCCCTTCATCATTTACGAAGTTCTCACTGGAGGAGCGTACCGCCTATGTGAGGCGTCAGATAATCACCTAGAGCCGAACCCCTGGAATGCGGCCAGACTACGACGATTTTATGCCTAACACCGAACCCTGTGTTCGTTTCCTCCCTCCTGTTATTACCATTATTTATTTTTTCTCTCTTTTTGTCTTTTACCTTTTTTCGTTTTCTCTTTAGCCTTACAGCTTTAGTGCGGCTAGACCATCCCTACCTGACGCGTACATCTCTAAATATGTACATTCACTATACCCGGGGGCTTCTCGTACAGAAGCTTGCGACTATTCTTCGAGCATCAAGCTCAGCACATATGCTTTCCTTTTTTCCATATGTACCTTTTCTTCGCCACTATATGCATCGATATGACTTAAGTTTTGGCCAAGCTGGGTTGCTTGG
Organism: Triticum urartu; assembly: GCF_056163025.1. Lineage (NCBI taxonomy): Eukaryota > Viridiplantae > Streptophyta > Magnoliopsida > Poales > Poaceae > Triticum > Triticum urartu. The sequence goes on from NC_141877.1 coordinate 301,668,508, forward strand.
CTCCTGTGCTTATGCCCTACGTTCCCGTTAGTTCGGCTAGGGCATAAAGGGAGCACCTCTGCGATTGTTACTGCCGGGTCATCCGGATGTGTACCTCAGACTGGGAAGCCGAAAGCTAGTGTTCTTAAGAGAATATTCGGTCGGCGAATTAAAGGTGTTTCCACATTCACTCCATTGTGAACCCCAGATGTTACTTACTCTACGATTTTATCAATCACAGTTCGGACATGCACATTAACATGCATGCACACCCAGGGAAAGGAACCCTTAACGGAACTATTCTCTCTGGAAGATGTTTCTTACATAATGTAATATAACATAACTAGCCGGATACACATTGTCTGTTTTAGCAATTATGACCCCTGCGCCTGGTTTCCACGCATACCCCGGTATATTCTACCGCTACGGTATTCGGAAACACTCTGAACCTTCAGGTCAAGAGGTTGAAGTGAAAAGGTCGGCGATGAAAATTTTCTTTATTATCCAGCTAGAAGGAATGTACATAGTCCCTCACGACTCAAACACTTCCTCCTCTATACCATCTAAAAGGCGGTCTAATTTACAATCCCGTTGGGAATATTTGGCGGCCACCTCTACTTGGTCATATACTAAGCTAACGGGAATTTCTTCCCCATTCGGCCCTAGTGGTCCGACACGAGCCATGTGATTAGGATCCAGCTTGGTATATCGCGTCTTCACCATGACCCGGGCCTCTCGCGCACCCTCTCGGCAGGCCGATATCTTCCACAGCCGGACACGCCGCCGCGCTCCCTTGAACAGCTCTACCAGCTTCTCCATGCTTCCTGGAGGGGAGTCGGATGGCCATGAAGCCTTGGATACACTCCGCATCGCCTGCCGAGCTTGCTCGTGCAACTGCGACAGCCCTTGCAGAAGATCACTTGATGATTCGAACACCTCCTCTTCGGGGCGGTTCGTCAATACACCTGCAATTACAGCTATATCAGCTACCGTCACCTCCAAACTATTGTAAGATAAAAGCGGCCACGTACTGAATATGCCGCCTCGCAGCTTCTTGTTCTCCTTCATAGAGTCCACTAGCTGAGCTCGCACATCTTTCAGTTCTTCGCCCAGTTTGGCGTTCGAATCCTGGAGTTTCTTTTTCTCCTGAACGACTTTTGTCAGTACACGCTCGCTCGCTGCTAGTAGCTTTTTGGTTCCGTGTTCTTCGCTTCAAGCGGCGTCCAGCCGCTCCCGTACTTGGTCTAACGACCCAACACAAAGATAACTACCCAGATTCACACTATCGGTGTATCATTATGAATTTTCGTTAGAGGGAAATATTACCGGGAGATGCCTTGTATTTCTCTAGTTCGGCATTGGCAGCAAGCAGCTGGCGCTGACACTTTTCTAGTTCCTGAGCTAGTTGGGTGTTCTTCTCCGTAAGCACCTGGTTGTACATTGATCCTTAAATCAATTGTTTCAACTCCTTTAAGTCTCGGGGGCTACTGGCATATGGTTATCATAGTCAAACAAAACAAATTTACATGCACATCTTTCAAATGTTGCTTTGTGGGCCTGTTAATTCCATCTCGAGCAGCTCAGATGTATGCATCGGCCGAGCTGAATGCATTAAACGACTCTTCTGAAAAGCCAGGGTCTTGTAAAATGGCCCGGCGGCGCTGATGATTCATGGCACTCTCCACTTCCGAGTTGGTGACGGATACATCGTCCGAGTCCTCGGCTGGGGGACAGTCCGGCATCGCCCCCGCATCTGACCCCGTCTTCACGGCAGTTGAATCCTGGCTGCGGGAAGTACGACCGCTCGAACCTCCGGATATAGTCCAGCGCACCTTTCTCCTGACACATGGAAAACGGGAAGGTCATGGTTGGACGTGACTGCTCAGGTGCATGTTGGCGAATTCGTACCTCTTCGATGAAGGTACGGCCGTGTCTTCGTTTGCTTTCCTCTTGGAAGACTCGCACGGACTAGGGGACGCCCTCTTCAGAGGTACCCTTGGAGCGGTACGTCACGCTGAACCCTTCCCCTTTTGAGCACAGGATAGTGCGGTGGGTAAGAAGGAAGGAGAGATTTCTTTTGAATAAGGTGTCTTCGGATCACTTACGTATGAAGCTGGAAGGAGGCCGGGGTAGTCGGCGATAATAGGTACATATGTACCGTCGTAGCTCATCTGATAGAACGTTCACTCCTCAAGCTCCATGAATATGTCCGGGTCTTCTTCATATCCGGGGTCAAGATCCCGGTTGCGATTCTCCGACTGAGGGGCAGGGTCATGGATCTCCTCGATAGCCTTTCGACATTCCTATTATGAGCAGATAAGATGCTGCCTGTCAACGAATGATCCAAGGACAAGATAAATTAAGTGAAGCCGAACCTTACCCAGCTGGGAGGATTGTACATGGAAAGTCCGTCTCGATGCTGGAGACGGCTGAACTCCTCCTTCTCCCCTTTATACAGCTCGGCCAGGATCTTGGCTAGAGCGGCGGGGGTCTTCGGGCCTTTCCGGCCATAACATGAGGCGTCATCTTCTCCGTTACAGTGCCACATGGGCAGTCCTTGGTATTGGAGTGGCTGGACCCCCCGCGTTATGGAAGTTGCCATCACTTCGACTATTGACAATCCAGACTGGGCAAGCGTTTTAATCTTGTCCAGTAGCAAGCTGATTTCCGCGCTATCCTCTTCCTCGAGGCTCCGAGGACGCCAGCTATGGCGCTTCTTCAGCGGAGCATTTGAAAACTCTGGGAGGCCTATGCGGACGGGGTTGGGTAGAGCAACGTCTTCAATGTAGAACCATTCGGAAGACCACTCTTCGGGAGCTTTCTTCGGTGTGCCGAACAGATATCCGGTCCCGGCAATGCGCCACACTTCGGCTCCTCCCACTTCAAAGATTTATCCACCTTGATTGCGAGGGATGAGGCAGAATAATTTTCTCCACAAATCAAAATGGGCCTCGCAACCCAGGAATAGTTTGCATAGGTCGACATAACTCGCAATGTGGAGGATGGAGCCAGGGGTAACATCGTGCAGCTGGAGGCCGTAGTACTCCAGCAGCCCTCGGAGGAATGGGTGAATTGGAAACCCCACCCCCCTCAGCAGATAGGGGACGAAGCATACCCGTTCTCCCGTAGACAGATTGGGAGAATCCTCTGCCTAGGTTTTGCCGTTGAAGGAGGCCAACCCTGCTCGAACAGGGACCGGATCTGCTGGAGGGAGAAATCCCTGCATTTGCAGCTTTGCCAATCGGCTATGGGGCATAGAGCACCTCTCCCACTCGCCTCTCTCTAGGTTGGAACAGGAAGAGGAGCTGGGGTTGTTGGCCATGTTGGAATGGTCCTGCCTGGCGGTCTCTGAGGATTTTTTCCGCTTGGTGCCAAAGGGATCTGAGATCCAATCTCTTTAAATAGATACTCTTCCTTATAGAGCTGGGGTGTTATTTGCAAAAAATACCCTGACTGTCTGCACTCGCTCGACACATGGAAAACGAGGACATTAAGCGCGCAGAAGCCGAGGGGAGACATCGACTCTACGGACGAATACACTACTTAAGGGAGGAACCCGCCTTGCAATACCGAAGATAATCCATGTGTCGAACACCTCGCTATTGAAGACTGGTTCGGGGGCTACTGAGGGAGTCCTGGACTAAGGGGTCCTCGGGCGTCCGGCCTGTTATCTATGGGCCGGACTGATGGGCTGTGAAGATATGAAGACCGAAGACGGTGCCCATGTCCGGATGGGACTCTCCTTGGCGTGGAAGGCAAGCTTGGCGAACAACTATGAAGATTCCATATTATGTAACCGACTCTATGTAACCCTAGATCCCCCCCGGTGTCTATATAAACCAGAGGACTTAGTCCGGATAGGGGATACTCAATACCGTAGTCATACATGCTAGACTTCTAGGGTTTAGCCATTACGATCTCGTGGTAGATCAACTCTTGTAATACTCATACCCATCAATATCAATCAAGCAGGACGTAGGGTGTTACCTCCATCAAGAGGGCCCGAACCTGGGTAAAACTTCGTGTCCCCTGTCTCCTATTACCATCAACCTTAGACGCACAGTTCGGGACCCCCTACCCGAGATCCGCCGGTTTTGACACCGACACCATTCACATCTGAAGGGTCTATAGGGGCGGGGCAACTACTTCAGAATGTTCATTCAGTCATGTCCATTGAGATGAATGACAGATTGGTAGCACATATTTTAGACGCAGAAATCGAACACGCCCTTTTTTTGAGATGGGACCGAAAAAGGCACCAAGGCTAGATGGACTGACAGCTTTGTTTTATCAGCGACACTAGTCCTTGGTTTGTGATGACATGTGCGGAGTTGTTTGAGACTTTCTGGAGGGGGTTGCTGCGTTGGATTATTTTAATTCCACTATAATTGTTATTTACTAAAGTTTAATTAGGTTCCTCAATTGCAAAGCAAAAGGTTGCATCCCATTTGACTTTATGGTTTGAAGGTTATACCTAGTTTAAGTTTGAATTGAATTCAAATAGTATTTGAGTTTCCTAAACTTAAATATAAATAAAAAAAAATTACAATGTTTATTTTAGTTACTGAACTAAACTGCAAAAGGAATCATTCCATTTAGGTCTTTTATTTAAAAGTCAAACTAAATAGTTTTAAATTTGAATTTAAGCTTCCACTGAATTTTATTTAAATTCACAATTTCAGTTATTCAAATTTTAAATTCAGTGATCTAAGTTGAAACTACATTACACAAGGTTTACTATGCAAAAAAATCACTATTTAAATTGCATTTATGAATTGCAAATTAGACCCTATATGAATTTAAATTTATTATGTTTGAATTTGAACTTTAAACTCTTCAAAAGAAAAAAAATTATTTTTCTAGGTGAAAGTGTATTTCCAAAGGATCATTTTGCAAAAAAGTTTCACCAAATTGGACTTCTCGTAAAAATTTATGAGGTTTCTAAGTTAGGGGGGTTCTGTAAACTACCATTTGAATTTCAGTGATTAAAATTACACACAAACGGTTCTAGATAAGGGTTGGTCACTTGGCGGCGTGTGGTTGGCCCGTACCGATTCGAGGTGAGGGGCTCTGTGAGCCGTTGGATCAAGTGAGATCCCATGATGGGTGTTTTATCGCGCTAGGGTCTCAACGAAGGGGAATTCCTCACCGGAGTTCACGTGGAGTTGGGGACGACGACGGCGCCGGTTTGGGCTCCAGCGCGTCCTAGGCGTTGGGAAAAGCTTGGTTGGGTGTAGCGTTGCACGGCGGGTCCGTGGGTGATGTCTAGGTGGAGCATCGGGAATCGTCGGAAACGACCTTTAGGGGGTCCCTATGGTCACGCGGTAGGTTAAAGAGATGCGCGCGAGCTAGGCGAGCACGATGGACATGTCAGTGTGGCCAACGGGGGTCTCACCTCGATGGCAGCTTCGTCACGATGGCGACATGGCTCGGATGAACGTCACGTGGACTGTGTCAAAGAAATCTGAGGGAGCGCATGCCATGGCTTGGTGGAGGCGGTGCATGCTGAGGAGGCTGGCTCTTGCCAAATCCAGCAGCGAAGGCGGCGGTAGTGGCAGTAATGGCGTCGACGATTCACAGCAGCCTCATGGCAATAGCGAGCGAAGTTACATGGGTTTGAGAGAGGGAGGCGAGGGCTCTTTATAGGGAGTGGCCATGGGTGCTCGCATCCCATGAGTCGTGGGAACGTGGGGGAAGGGGCGACGATCACGGTATGTGGTTTGTGGACGCGCGTGGGGTATGAGAGTTAGCAGTGACCCTGTTAAGCGGGGCCCGCTTGGCAGTGGGAGGGAAAGAGAGGGCGCGAGGGGTGGCCAGGCTTCGCGCTATCTAGTTGGGCCGTAGGTTTAGGTGGGCTGATGTAGGTTAGGTTTAGTTTAGGTTTTTCTCTTTTCCTTTTTTTCCTTCTACTATTTTCCTAAATTCTATCTAATTTGAGTTTTGAATTTTCTTCCAACACTGAACTTGTTCTAAAATCTAATTTGAATATTCCTTTGTTGGTGAACATTTTCTTTGGCCTTTGGTCACATAATTTTTTCCACTTTATTTGTAGGTTTTGTTTGAATATTCTCTTGAGTGTATTTCTTTTCCTAATTTCATTTTCTTTTGAATTTTCCTACTTTAGTTTTCGCTTAACTCATCTTGCATTTTTTTATTTGTTGGTCAAATCTTTTGGAAATTCTATTTTCTATTTTCCCATTTAGGGTTTTGTTTTGCTTTCTAATTTTAGTGGTGTTAGGTAGTTAGGTTTCAACCAAAGCTTAAATAGGTTTCTACTGGTTATTATATGGCCTTTAACCCTCTAGTTGATCAATCTAGCCAACAAGGTCAACAACAAGAAAATCCTAGGAATTTTTGCTAAATAGCAAGCAAGCAAAGGTATTTCTAGAAAAAATAATTCCCAATGAAATTATAAACATTCCGGATTTGGGAAAAATCTAGGGTGTGACAAATAGCCCCAACTGCTCGGCCTTGATGATCATGACACTGAGCACATCGATAACCAGAAGAAAAAGCATTGGCGATATGGTGTCCCCTGAGCGGAGGCCCCTAACATGATCGATCGCCTCTGGTGGAATTTTGTTGATAAGAACACGAGAGCTCGCAACACAAAGAATAGTTGCAATCATCTTTTGTCATCAACTACCAAAGCTATGTTGATGCAACACTTCCAACAAGAATGGCTAAGCAAGAGAGTCAAATGCCTTTGAGAAATCGTGCTTCATGAATAGGGAGGGCACTTTTTACTAGTGGATGCTCTTCACCGTCTGCTTAACAAATAAAAGGTTATCTTAGATACAATGACGCTTCTCAAAAGCACTTTGGTTATCGGAGACGAGGTCCAGCAAACGCAGTGTCAGGCGATTAGCCATCATCTTCTCAAAGACCTTCATAGAGCTATGCATTACGCTGATTGGGTAGAAGTCACTCAGGTCTGTGATGACCCACAAGTATAGGGGATCAATTGTAGCTCTTTTCTATAAGTAAGAGTGTCAAACCGAACGAGGAGCAGAAGGAAATGACAAGTAGTTTTCAGTAAGGTGATGTCTACAAGTGCTAAAACTGTAAGTAGTGAGTATTTTGATAGCAAGATAATTTGTACGAGCGAGTAACGATAATAGTAACAAGTATGCAGCAAGGTAGACCAATCCATTTGAGGCAAAGGACAGGACAAAACGGTCTCTTATAATAAGCAAAGCATTCTTGAGGGTACACGGGAATTTCATGTAGTCACTTTCATCATGTTGGTCTGATTTGTGTTCACTACTTTGACAATTTGATATGTGGGTGGACCGGTGCTTAGGTTCTATTCTTACTTGAACAAACCTCATACTTATGATTAACCCCCCCCCCCCCGCAAGCATCTGCAACTACGAGAAAAGTATTAAGAATAAATTCTAACCATAGCATTAAACTTTTGGATCCAATCGGTCCCCTACGAAATAGCGCATAAACTGGGGTTTAAGCTTCTGTCACCCTCGCAACCCACCATCTAATTGATACTCCACAATGCATTCCCTTAGGCCCAAATATGGTGAAGTGTCATGTAGTCGACGTTCACATGACACCGCTAAGGGAATCACAACATACATACTATCAAACTATCGAACACATATCAAATTCACATGATTTCTTGCAACATGATTTCTCCCATGACCTCAAGAACAAAAGTAACTACTCACAAATAATAATCATGCTCAAGATAAGCGGGGTATTAATATTCATAATGGATCTGAACATATAATCTTTCACCCAATAAACCATATAGTAATCAACTACAAGATGTAATCAACACTACTAGTCACCCCTAGCAACAATGTGTAGTTCCCTTAACAAGATTGAGTACAAGAGATGAACTAGGGTTTGAGACGAGATGGTGCTGGTGAAGATGTTGATGGAGATTGCCCTCCCCAAGATGGGAGAGTTGTTGGTGATGATGATGACGATGATTTCCCCCTCCGGGAGGGAAGTTCCCCCGACAGAATCGCTCCATCGAAGGGCAAAAGTGCTCCTGCCCAAGTTCCGCCTCGAGGCGGCGGCACTTCACCCCGAAAGTCTTCCTCTTATTTTTTTTCTAGGTCAAAATGACTTATATACCAAAACATGGGCACCAGAGGTGGGCCGAGGAGGCCACAACCCACCAGGGCGCGCCAGGGGGACCTGGCCCGCCCAGGTGGGTTGTGCCCACCTGGTGGCCCCCTCTGGTGTTTATTGGCTCCAATATTTCTTAAATAATCCATAAAAATTCTCCGTGAAGTTTTAGCTCATTTGGAGTTGTGCAAAGTAGGTGGCCTGGCGTAGCTTTTCCAGGTCCAGATTTCCAGCTGCCGAAATTCTCCCTCTTGGTGCGTTCCTTGCAAATTATGAGAGAAAAGGCATTAGAATTGCTCCAAAAAGCATTATTGTGGATAAAAAAATTATAAATAACAGTAAGAAAACATGATGAAAATGGACGTATCAACTCCCCAAGCTTATACCTCGCTTGTCCTCAAGCAAAAACCGAAATCAAGAAAACATGTCCACATGCTTTGAGAGAGAGGTGTCGATAAAAACAAAATACGGACATAGAAGCATCATGTTGATTATTATAACAACAACAAAATTAAACATAGGACTTTCATCATAGAACTTTTATCATATACTTCTCATGAATAAGTAATAGTTCATCACACAATCGAAGTATAAAGCAAAAACTCTATTAGAAACCAACAAACTATGTTCTCAGTCAACTTTGCAACTTCAATTCATCATCTTTTCAGGAAGGGTCACGTGTCGGAGCCTTTAGGCAAGTCCACATACTCAACCATCATATAGTCTTCTATGATTGCTAACACTCACCTCGTACCCATGAGCAAAATGTTTCAACCGGACACATAGAAAGATAGGGGCTTATGATTTTGCCTCCGAACATACTCACCTCAAGGGTGATGTCAACAATAATAACTCATGCTATCTATATTCAACTGGACATATGTGCCTAGATCTTTCCTCACCACAAGATGTTTGCCAGAAGAGAAAAATAAAAGGAATAGAGGGAAAAACTTTGACTCTTCGCATAAAAGTAAAAGATAGGCCCTTCGCAGAGGGAAGCAGAGGTTGCCATGCACATCTTTGTTTGTATGCTCAATCCCTTGGTGCAAGAGAACGTCATGTTGTATTGCCCCTTAAGATGACAACCTTTATTATGCAGTCTGTTGCTTTTATTCTTTGTCATCCAAGTTTGTACAACGCTCAATTTTCTCTTACACTAAATGATCTCACACTTTTAAAAGCAATTTTATTGCCTTTTTGCACCGATGACAACTTACTTGAGGGATCTTGCTCAATCCCTAGGTAGGTATGGTGGACACTTGAAAAAGATTTGGGTTTAAGGGTTTTTGGATGCACAAGTAGTATCTCTACTTGGTGCGGAATTTTTGGCTAGCAAAGATAGGGGAAAGCATCACATGTTAAAGGATCTATGACAATATGACTTCTATGTGAATATAAACAAACATAAACCATTAAGTTGTCTTCCTTGTCCAACGTCAACAATTTTGGCATATAATATTTTGATGAGGGCTCACAATCACAAAAGATTTCTAGGATAGTATATCTATATGTGAACCTTCTCTTCCCTTATTAATTCTTTCATGAGTTGCATCATTGACTAATGCTATGTTTGTCAATCTCTAATAAAATTTTCTACTTATACTTTTCCTTATGTGGTGCCATCACCTACCATAGGATTAGTATATAATCTTTTCATTATTTATTTCCTTTCTTCATTTATTTCCTTTCTCTTTTTCTTTCTTTCTTATTTCTTTTCTTTATTTGCAACATGAAAGTAAAGAAAGCAAAACTCATACTAAACTTTATTATATAACTTGCACACGATTACAAGGATAGATCACTAAGCAAACTTTCAAATAAGAAAGGATCGAACTAAACTTTATTTCATCTAAAGCAAAAGATTGAACTAAGATAAGTAAAAGCAAAAAGATAGTGGGATGATACGATACCTGGGCACCTCCCCCAAGCTTGGCGGAAGCCAAGGGGAGTGACCATACCCGATACTCAATTCTCTTTTGGTGGTGAAGAAGATAATGATGGTGGTGAGGGAGAGATCTTGTCCTCGAATTTCCATGGCAGTGGCCCAACAGATCTGACAGAAAACATCAAGAAAAGAGAACGGAGGATTTCTCCGCGATACGGTGGTTAACAGGTTAGGTGAGTATATATAGATTTTTTATCTTGCAGGGCAAGTATACGGTAGAAAAACGTAGTACGGGAGGTGTCCCAGGTGGGCACAACCCACCTTGGCGCGCCAGGCAAGCCTGGCGCGCCCTGGTGTCTTTTACCCACCAGGGTACGCTTCCTGGAAGTTTCTTTATTTCCAATTTTTTAAAAATATTACAAAACTGATGAAAAATATTTTTGCAGATTTTTCGGAGTCCATTTACTTACCATACCATGTATCTCCTTATTTTGATGATTCTAGAGTGTTTCGGAAGGATTCTTTTATGTGCTCCTCCGGAGTCAAAGTTTGGACAATATTGCTTTCAACATTAATAGGCGTACCTAAGATATAAAGCTTTATTCGTTGCCCGTTGACAATCTTCGGGTTAGTACCTTCGAAGTTATTTATTTTGATGGCTCCAGCCCGGTACTCGATGACATATGGGCCTTCCCATTTCGAGAGGAGCTTCCCTGCAAAAAATCTAAAACAAGAGTTGTACAAAAGAACATATTCTCCAACTTTAAACTCACGCTTTTGGATTCTTTTGTCATGCCATCTTTTAACTTTTTCTTTGAATAACTTTGCATTTTCATAAGCTTGGGTTCTCCATTCATCTAATGAGCTTATATCAAATAACCTCTTTTCACCAGCAAGTTTGAAATCATAATTGAGTTCTTTAACTACCCAATAAGCTTTATGTTCTAACTCAAGAGGTAAATGACAAGCTTTTCCATAAACCATTTTATAAGGAGACATACCCATATGATTTTTATAAGATGTTCTATAGGTCGAAAGTGCATCATCTAACTTCTTAGACCAATTCTTCCTGGACTTATTGATAGTCTTTTGCAAAATAAATTTTATTTTTCTATTGCTAAGTTCAACTTGACCACTAGACTGAGGATGATAGGGTGATGCAATTCTATGGTTAACATCATACTTAGCAAGCATTTTATGAAATGCACCATGAATAAAGTGTGAACCTCCATCAGTCATTAAATATCTAGGGACTCCAAACCTTGGGAAAATAACTTCCTTAAGCATTTTAATAAAGGTGTTGTGATCAGCACTACTGGTTGGAATATCTTCTACCCATTTAGTAACATAATCAATAGCAACCAAAATATGTGTATACCCATTACAGGAAGGAAAAGGTCCCATGTAATCAAATCCCCAAACATCAAAAGGCTAAATAGCAAGTGAATAATTCATAGGCATTTCTTGACGCTTACCGATATTACCTATTCTTTGACATTCATCACAAGAAGAGACAAACTTACGGGCATCCTTGAAGAGAGTAGGCCAATAAAATCCAGATTGCAAACCTTGTGAGCAGTTCTATCTCCAGCATGATGCCCTCCATAAGCCTCAGAATGACATTTCCGTAGGATTTGTCCCTGTTCATGCTCAGGTACACAACATCTAATAATACCATCTACTCCTTCTTTATAAATATGTGGGTCATCCCAAAAGTAATATCTTAAATCATAGAAGAACCTTTTCTTTTGTTGGTATGTAAAGCTAGGTGGTCAATATTTAGCAACAATGTAATTAGCATAGTCAACATACCAAGGAGTACCATTAGCAACATTTATTGCAGCTAACTGCTCATCGGGAAAACTATCATCGATAGGAAGTGGGTCATCAAGCACATTTTCAAGCCTAGACAAATTATCAACTACGGGGTTCTCAACTCCTTTTCTATCAATGATATGTAAATCAAATTCTTATAACAAGAGAACCCAGCGAATAAGTCTAGGTTTAGCATCTTTCTTTTCCATAAGATATTTAATAGTAGCATGGTTTGTGTGAACAGTTACTTTAGAATCAACAATATAAGGTCTAAATTTATCACAAGCAAATACTACCGTAAGAATTCTTTTTCAGTAGTAGCATAATTTCTTTGAGCACTGTCTAGAGTTTTACTAGCATAATGGATAACATTCAATTTCTTATCAACTCTTTGTCCTAGAACAGCACCAACAGCGTAATTACTAGCATCACACATAATTTCAAAAGGCAAGTTCCAATCAGGTGATTGAACAATAGGTGCAAATATTAAGGCTTTCTTGAGTGTTTCAAAGGCTTGTAAACAATCATCATCAAAAACAAAAGGAACATCCTTTTGCAAAAGACTAGTGAGAGGTTTAGAAATTTTAGAGAAGTCTTTAATAAACCTCCTATAGGAACCAACATGACCTAGGAAACTACGAATACCTTTGATGTCCTTAGGACATGGAATTTTCTCAATTGCATCAACCTTAGCTTGGTCCACTTCAATACCTCTTTCAAAAATTTTATGACCCAAGACAATGCCTTCATTAACCATAAAGTGGCACTTCTCCCAATTCAAGACAAGATTTGTTTGTTCACATCTATGCAAAACTCGCTCAAGATTGCTTAAACAATCATCACAAGACTTCCCATAAACAGAAAAGTCATCCATGAAAACCTCAACAATCTTTTCACAAAATTCAGAGAATATAGCAGTCATACATCTTTGAAAGGTAGCAGGTGCATTACATAAACCAAAAGGCATACGTCTATAAGCATAGGTCCCAAATGGACAAGTAAAAGTGGTCTTTTCTTGATCAGGTTGAGAAACAGGTATTTGTGAAAAGCCAGAATATCCATCTAGAAAGCAAAAGTGTATGTGCTTAGATAATATTTCAAGCATTTGATCAATAAAAGGCAAATGGTAATGATCTTTTCTACTTGCTTTGTTTATTTTACTAAAATCAATTACCATTCTATAGCCTGTAACAATTCTTTGTGGAATTAGTTCATTCTTATCATTAGGAACAATAGTAATACCTCCTTTCTTAGGGACACAATGAACAAGACTTACCCATCTACTATCAGCTATATGATAGATTATACCTGCTTCCAGGAGTTTTAATATTTCCGTTCTTACCACCTCTTTCATCTTCAGATTCAACCGACGTTGGTGATCAACAACTGGTTTAGCATCAGCTTCCATATTAATTTTGTGCTGACATAGAGTGGGACTAATGCTATTTAAATCGTCAAGAGTATATCCAATAGCAGCCCGGTGCTTCCTTAGTACTTTCAATAATCTTTCTTCATCATGTTCTGAAAGGTTAGCACTAATAATAACAGGATATATCTTCTTTTCATCAAGATAAGCATATTTCAAAGTGTCTGGCAATTGTTTTAATTCAAACACAGGATCACCTTTAGGTGGAGGAGGACCTCCTAGAGTTTCAATAGGAAAATTGTGTTTAAGCAGAGGACGTTGTTCAAAGAAAACCTTATCTATTTCATTTCTTTCATGCATATGTAAATCATTTTCATGGTCTAGCAAATAGTGTTCTAAAGGATCAGTAGGCGGCATAGCAATAGAAGGAAGACCAATTAATTCATCCTTACTAGGCAATTCTTTTTCATGATGATTTCTACTAAACTTGGAAAAATTAAACTTATGAGACTCATCACCAAAGCTAACACCCACAGTTTCTTTCTTACAATCTATCTTAGCATTAACTGTGTTCAAGAAAGGTCTACCAAAGATAATGGGACAGAAGTCATCTTGTGGGGAACCAAGAACAAGGAAATCAGTAGGATATTTTATTTTCCCACACAAGACTTCAACATCTCTAATAATCCCACAAGGTGATATGGTCTCTCTATTTGCAAGTTTAATAGTAACATCTATGTCTTCTAACTCTGTAGGTGCTATGTCTTTCCTAATTTCTTGATACAAAGTGTAAGGGATAGTACTCACACTAGCACCCACGTCACATAAACCATGATAACAGTGATCGCCTATTTTAACTGAAATGACAGGCAGGCCAACAACTGGTCTATTTTTATCCCTTTTTCAGGTTTAGCAATTCTAGCAGCTTCTGCACAGAAGTAAATAACATGCCCATCTATGTCTTCCTCCAAGAGATCTTTAACCATAGCAACATTAGGTTCTACCCTAATTTGTTCATCAGGTTTAGGTGTTCTAACATAGCTTTTGTTAACCACAGTTGAAACTTTAGCATGTTCCTTTATCCTAATAGGAAAAGGGGGTTTCTCAATATAAGCAGAAGGAACAGCTGGATCAATATTATAAAGTATAGTTTCTTCTTTAACCGGTACTGGTTCTTTAATTTCTTCTTTAATAAGTGGGTGATATTTAAACCACTTCTCTTTAGGGAGTTCAACATGAGTAGCAAATGATTCACAAAAGGAAGCTACTATCTCAGAGTCAAGTCCATATTTAGTGCTAAACTTTTGAAAAGCATCAGTATCCATAAAATATTTAACACAATCATACTTAAGTTTAATACCTGACTCTTTACCTTCCCCGAGTTCCCAATCTTCAGAGTTGCGTTTAATTCTTTCCAAAAGATCCCACCGGAATTCAATAGTCTTCTTCATAAAAGAACCAGCACAAGAAGTATCAAGCATGTTTTGATCATTACGAGAAAGCCGAGCATAAAAATTCTGGATAATAATTTCTCTTGAGAGCTCATGCTTGGGGCATGAATATAACATTGACTTAAGCCTCCCCCAAGCTAGAGCGATACTTTCTCCTTCACGAGGCCAAAAATTGTATATATAATTTCGATCACGATGAACTAGATGCATAGGATAAAATTTTGGTGGAACTCCAATTTTAAACGATTCCAATTCCATGATCCAATATCATCGCATAGCCTATACCATGCCAATGCCTTTCCCTTCAAAGATAAAGGGAAAACCTTTCTCATCACCTCATCTCCGGGTAAACCTGCAAGCTTAAACAATCCACAAATTTGTTCCACATATATCAAGTGCATATCAGGATGTTCGGTTCCATCTCCTGCATAAGGATTATCTAGCAGTTGTTCTATCATACCCGAAGGAATTTCATATTCAATATTTTCAGTAGGTGCAGTAGGTTGAGGGGTAGCTAATTGTGGTTCTGGAGGAGGTGAAGATACCCCGAATAAACCCCTCAAAGGATTGTTTTTCATAGTAACAAGTGACAATAAATTTCAGCACACTATATAAATGTTTTCTTACCGAATTCCACTTACCAAAAGGCGCTTCACTCCCCGACAACGGCGCCAGAAAATAGCCTTGATGACCCACAAGTATAGGGGATCAATTGTAGCTCTTTTCGATAAGTAAGAGTGTCGAACCCAACGAGGAGCAGAAGGAAATGACAAGTAGTTTTCAGTAAGGTGATGTCTACAAGTGCTGAAATTGTAAGTAGCGAGTAGTTTGATAGCAAGATAATTTGTAACGAGCGAGTAACGATAATAGTAACAAGTATGCAGTAAGGTAGCCCAATTCTTTTGAGGCAAAGACAGGCCAAAACGGTCTCTCATAATAAGCAAAGCGTTCTTGAGGGTACATGGGAATTTCATCTAGTCACTTTCATCATGTTGGTTTGATTTGTGTTCACTACTTTGATAATTTGATATGTGGGTGGACCGGTGCTTAGGTTCTGTTCTCACTTGAACAAACCTCCTACTTATGATTAACCCTCCCGCAAGCATCTGCAACTACGATAAAAGTATTAAGAATAAATTCTAACCATAGCATTAAACTTTTGGATCCAATCGGTCCCTTACGAAATAGCGCATAAACTGGGGTTTAAGCTTCTATCACCCTCGCAGCCCACCATCTAATTGCTACTCCACAATGCATTCCCTTAGGCCCAAATATGGTGAAGTGTCATGTAGTCGATGTTCACATGACACCACTAAGGGAATCACAACATACATACTATCAAAATATCGAACACATATCAAATTCACATGATTTCTTCCATGACCTCAAGAACAAAAGTAACTAGTCACAAATAATAATCATGCTCAAGATCAGAGGGGTATTAATATGCATAATGGATCTGAACATATAATCTTCCACCCAATAAACCATATAGTAATCAACTACAAGATGTAATCAACGCTACTAGTCACCCCCTAGCAAAAATCTGTAGTTCCGGTAACAAGATTGAATACAAGAGATGAACTAGGGTTTGAGATGAGATGGTGCTGCTGAAGATGTTGATGGAGATTGCCCTCCCCAAGATGGAAGAGTTGTTGGTGATGATGATGACGATGATTTCCCCTCCGGGAGGGAAATTCCCCTGGCAGAATCGCTCCGCCGGAGGGCAAAAGTGCTCCTGCCAAAGTTCCGCCTCGAGGCAGCGGCGCTTCGTCCCGAAAGTTTTTCTTTTTTTCTAGGTAAAAATGACTTATATATCAAAAGATGGGCACCGGAGGTGGGCCGAGGAGGCCACAACCCACCAGGGTGCGCTAGGGGGGCCTGGCGCACCCAGGTGGGTTATGCCCACCTGGTGGCCCCCCTCTGGTGTTTATTGGCTCCAATATTTCTTAAATAATCCATAAAAATTCTCCATGAAGTTTCAACTCATTTGGAGTTGTGCAGAATAGGTGGCCTGACATAGCTTTTCCAGGTCCAGATTTCCAGCTGCCGGAATTCTCTCTCTTGATGTGTTCCTTGCAAATTATGAGAGAAAAGGCATTATTACTCCAAAAAGCATTATTGTGGATAAAAATATTATAAATAAGAGTAAAAAAACATGATGCAAAATGGACGTATCAATCCGTAGTTGAATCCTTCTTAGGGAGGATGGTGATGTATGCGTGATTGAGAAGGTGCAACGAGCTACCATCTGGATGGTAAATCTGGTGAACCACGATCAACACATTCTCCTTGATCGTAGCCCGTCACACTTGGTGAAACATGGCGGAGAATCCATCGGGGTCGGGCGCTCGATTGAGCGGGGATATTTAATGGCCGATGCCTCTTCTTCATTGAACGGGAGGTCCGGGGCAGAGAGGTCCACAGATGACAGTGCAAGCTCCTCGAGGTCGAGAGAATGGCGGCGCTAGGCAAGCGTGCCCAAGACATGGGCGAAGTAATCCGCAATGATTCCACGTGCGACTGGGAGGAAGCAACGTGATCCCGTCGATGCGGTCTTAGAATGAAATTTTATTTTTTGCGCTTACAAACGTACAGATGAAAAAAAACGAATTGGCGTCCCCGCCTCCTTGAGCAACCGCAACCGTGATCTTTGTCTGGCGAAAGTGCGTTCTAGAAAAATGTATGAACAAAAATGTGCATCCGAAGAGAGGGCTGAAAGCAAATTGTCTATGTGAAGTTCCAGAAATCCGTTGATGCTCCCGGGAGCGCGCGCTCCTGCACGCGAAAATATATATTTCAAAGTGTGAAAAAATTCCAAACAAAAATTTGATGCATACATATCGACATTATATGTGTGCACGTCAAATTTCGGAGAAAACCGATATTTTTGTAGCTTGTGTAAAAAAGACAAGAGGTTGTCTTGTGAAAAGCATTTTTTTACACCGGATTTTGTCTTTTTCACACACGACACATAAGTTGTCGGTTTTTCGCAAAACGACTTTGTGAGCATGTACAAAATCAAGATGTACGTGCCAAATTTTTGTTCGGAAATTTTTTATATTTCAAAATATTTTAAAAACCAGGAGTACATGCTCCCATGTGCCAAAACACCACTCTTTGTGAAGTTCCTCCAAGTCTACCGAGTTGAACCAACACGAATCCTATGTGTCGCTCGTTGCGGGACATTGTCACCGAATCGCACAGGGGACGAGGGCCAGCTCACTTGATTTTCTCTACATGCGAGCATCCCGGTTTTGAGAACCTGCTAGAAGGTTTTGGACCGTCTTTGATTTTGTTTTTTTAGTTTTTTCGTTGTTTCTTCTTCTCTTTTTTCCTGTCTCTTCTTTATTTTTTTATTTACAAACTTCAAAAAATATTCAAAATCTTCAAAAAAATGGACTTTAAAAGTTCTTCGTAATTCCAATAAATGTTCAATTCGTAAAAAAATCATAATTCCAAATGATGGTCAAGTTTTAAAAAATTGTTTGTATTTTAATAAATGTTCAGGAGAAAAAACTGACCAGAAAACCAATTGGTACAGTACATCAGTTTTTTTAGGGGTTAAACCAAGCTTTATTGATCTAATTCCACATGTTGTGGGATACAGTTACATTACAGTACACCAGTTGCTACAGTAGACCTGCTCGATAAAGTGCACCGCTCTCGACATTACGTTCGGGTTTCTTCGGCCTGGCTGCTGCTCGTGCATGGGCCGGTCTACCCACCGACGAACCCCTGTGCGGCAGGCTCGTATTTGACGCAAAGAGCGTCAAATAGGATGCCTCAAAAAAAGTCAAAAACCCTTAAAAAAAGAAGTCAAATACTAGGAGGTTCCCTGAACCAGCGATCAAGTTTGACCACGGTCGGAGCCAGCCTTTCGTTGCTCAAGTGAAGCGCCGCCCGACGAGATTAGAAACACCGGAGGCGACGAGCTCGAGATTAACACCGGAGGTCACCTTTCCTAATTCCTCAGAGACAAAAGGACACCGGAGCTCACCTTGTGGTCGTGGAGAGGCAACCCTGGATCTTGTGGAGAGGTAACCCATGATTCGGAGCTCATCCGTGGTGATACAGTGCACAAGGAACCTATTGTGGTCCCTGATGGTTGGAAGATCCGGACATGTTATAGGTTTAGTTCATGGGACTTTTGGCTCAAGGCGCACATTGTTCATGTTGGTGACATCTCAGTGGATGTACCAATCCAGTATATGTTGCCTCAGATGTTGGACGCTTGTGCTCAGGAATTTATACTGAGGAACCTGTCAACATCTTGCCTGACCTTTGGCATTCTTGGTGAAAACGTTGTGTACCTAACATCCAAGGTGAAATTTGATGATGACAACACTTGGATTGTTGGTGTTGACCTTGGAGAGAAGATGGTGAAACTAATTCAAGCATAGTCTGCCTTGGGATATAGCTATATCCGACCAGCCTTACTTCCCTCTACATTCTCCTGTTATCTGAATACAAATCCAGGTACTTATTGAGCAACTGACATCAGGATATGCTTTTGTGCATCTCACATGGATAATCTTCTCACCACTAGGTTTGCCCATCTATTTGGTTCTCTATCCAATTGTGATTATGCCGTTTCCATCTATTCTTTTTAGATCGTTTGCTTATACACTGTGTCATGAAAAATTGAATGAACCATGTAAATTAAAGTAGTAGCAAACAAGGAAAGAGTGAGCTAGTTCTCTTTTACGCAAAAAAAGCGCTCTAGGGACTAACTTATAATAGTTCAAAAATACCCCGTAAAGAAAAAGTGTGAATTAAGTGAAACTCTTTTCCTAGTACGAAGTATAACTTTACGAGAGGATACACCTCTGATAAACCCGCTATCTGGTAAATGCTCAGTAGCCATGTGCGAAGAGCAAGCTGTTGGAGTTGTGTCGAATATTGTGTACAAGGTAGGTTACAGTTGGACTTGTAGTTGTGTTGTGTTTAGATAGGATATGGAGTCGTGTCCAAGTAGGACACTTGTGTTCTAGGCCTCTCATATATGGCGAGGCTAGACACACGATACAACATATGCCAACATAATAGCACAGGCACGCGGGGGAGCCGGCGGCGTGTGCCGGCGCTCGGGTGGCCGGGGTGCGGTATCGTAGCGGTGTCATGGGAAGGAGCGCCCATAGTGAGGCCCCGGGGATGTAGCCACATCGGTGAACCTCGTTAACAAATCTCGGTGTCGTGCTCGTGTGATTGCTTGGTTCTCGGATGATTGACGGTATGCCTCGGATTTATTCTAACACAAGCTGTTACACTGCTATAGAAGGTCTAGAAATATATTTTGTCTCCAAAAAGCACATTTAGGGGAATAGCACGGTTTATCCGACTACATTATTTTTGGACGTGTCTAGCCAGCGCACGACCGCCTGGGATGCGTAGCGAGTGGCCGTCATTTTAGGTAATTTCTTGTCTCTTTCTTTTTAATTAGAATAGTCATCTAGTAGTCTTTTTTCCTGCTGCGTGCATATGCATCTTCTCATGTGCATGTATATGCATGTGCATGTGTTTGTTCATATTTATTTTGTGATTTTAAAATTTTAAAAAGTCATAACTTTCAATCCGTGTGTCGAAATTCAGATCCATTTTCACTACTGAAACCCTTGCAGCGTGCTTTTTAAAAGTAGATCCCACATGGGGGAGTTTCGACGAACTAGTCTTCCTGCCAATTAAACATCAATATGTGTGCAACTAGAGTATATGCCACGCCAACTGAGCATATGTGTGTATGTCAATAGTCCTTCTGCCAACTAAACATCAATGTGTGTGCAACTAGACTACATTGCCGCGCCAACTGAGCATATGTGTGTGCCAATAGTCCTGCCAACTAAATATCGATGTGTGTGCAACTAGACTATATTGCCTCGCCAACTGAGCATATATGTGTGTAACTAGTCCTACCAATTAAATATCAATGTGTGTGCAACTAGACTACATTGCCGCGTCAATTGCGCATATATGTGTACAACTAGTGTCCTGTCAACTAAACATCAATATGTGTGCAACTAGACTAAATTACAAGCCAACTGAGCATATGTGTATGCAACTAGTCCTTCTGGCAACTAAACATCAATGTGTGTGCAACTAGACTACATTATAAGCCAACTAAACATTAATGTGTGTGCAACTAGACTAAATTACAAACCATGTAGTACTAAAGTTGGTTTAAAAAAAAGTTGCACCATGTAGTACTAAAGTTGCACAGTGCAGTACTTTAGTTGCACCATATAGCATCAAAGTTGGTATCAAAAAAATTTCGTCGAAACATACCATGCGGGATTTAGTTTCGAAGATCTCGTCACGATGAATCCAACAATGAAAACGGATCTGAATTCTGACGCGTGGTTTAAAAGATATGACTTTTTAAAAATTTGAAAGGTTAAAATAAATGTGCGTGAATCTGTTTCTCAGACTAGTCTGTATGTATTTAATGCTAACAAAAAACATTCACTAGTTGACAAAAAAATACACACTTGTGAGTAACAAGCCGGCCGCCCGTTTCTAAAAGAACTCCAAATATACTCGGCATCCAAACAGGGCCCGGACTGCACTTTGGAAATAATGTGCTAAATTAGCTGTGCAGCTGCTGCTGAAATCCTTTATGATAACTGCATTGACCTTTTGAGTTTTGTTGATGTTTTTAATAATGTTGCAAGGTTTTTTCCAGCCACGTTGACAAGCCACTCTGAGAATGTCACCAAGAATTCGACATTAAGGTACCTTCTTTCTTCCTTGTTTTGAAGGATTCGTACCACCTAACTTCTTATTTTTATTTTCCTTAATCCATGGCGATTTCTCTGTATGTGAACTTAATATACGTTATATACCCATATTAAGTTTGACTGTGTTTGTACAACTTCTAAGAATCAATTATATATATTTGTCAATTTAATTGCATATTTTACTTATTCTCCACTACTTATTATGCCAGATAACATTTGTTGTCTTCTTTTTCTTGTCATTTCCTTAAGGTCATCTGTTGGGGAAGACACATCTGCACCAGGTGGAGATTGGAACTTTGGGGAGAACAATCTGGTATGGTGTATTAATCTTTCCGTTTTACATGTGTCCAATCTCCATTCACTAATACTTATTTAACTATTTTTGTGCAGCCACCAAGTCATGAATATGCTAATGTACAACTGACCAATCGACAGTCCCTGCATTCCTCTTTGATGCACCAGGATCAGGTAAACATGTCGGCGTTCTGGGAACGGGGGTTCCCAGATTTGCCTGCCTGCGGCCTACGGCGTGGCTCAAAAGGGGGACTAGCACGGCCCATCTTCACCAACACAAACCCAAGACCCTCGCGAGGGGCCAAGCCTTGCGGGGCGGACGACGCGAAGCTTGCTCAGGCACGGCCTCGTCAGGCTGGCTCACGAGGAGGCGAAGAGATCAAGGCGGGGTACCTCACGAGGTGCCCATGACGCAAGCCATGACAACTCAGGGCGCCAAGCGGGTGCCAGCCCGCGCAGTGTCCTCCTTTCCTCTTTGGTGCAAAGGGGGCAAGCGCAGCCGCGGAGTACCGAGGCATCAGGCAAAGGTTGCCATTTCGGTGCAACGAGACCAAGACCAGGAGGACTACAAGACGGAGGTCAACGTGGAGCCCAAGACGACGTCATCACCAGAGCTTTGCGCAGGCGAAGACTACTTTTGTCAGGATAGCTGATACTTGCTGTCCCCCTTCAAATTAGCCCGCCATTGTTGGCTCCCTTCCCGCTCAATATTTGGGAAGAGGACCAGGGCCTCTATAAATAGGACCAGCCACCCACACAACAAGGGAGTCGGTCGGAGGAGAGCAGAGAGAGAGAGAGAGAGGTGGCTGAACTCCTCCCAGCAGTTTATCGCCTCAGCCAAGAACAGACCCTCGCGAGGCTGTTCTTCCCTGTATTGTTCATCATCATCAGCCCAAGAGGCAATCCACCACACCACACACTGGAGTAGGGTATTACACCACAACGGTGGCCCGAACCAGTATAAACCCTGTGTCTCTTGTGTTGTTCTTTCCTTAGTTTAGATCCTAGCATGGCGGAGGGGTGCAGGTAGGAGGCGAAATCTCCGCGCGCACCCCAGTGTTCGAACCTCAAGGGTCTGCTGGAACCCGAAATCCGACATTTGGCGCGCCAGGTAGGGGTGCGCAGGAACTTGTCTTCCGTCACCCGTTCTCCTCCGACCATCGCGCTCATATCTGACGCTCGTCGGGCCCGCGCGGAGCGCCGAGCCGCCCTCGCTTCCCGCGTCGCTCAAACGGCCCCTGTCGACAGGCGTCCTCGCCGTTCCCCGTCACCTGCCGTCAACGCCGCCACCGGCCCGGCGGGGGACGAGCAGCAAGCATCGTCTCAGCACCCATCTGTGCGCCAAGACGGCCGCACTGCAACTCCCTCGCTCGCCCCAGCTGGTTCTTCGTTCCGCGCGCTCCGCGCGCCCATGGAGCCCCGCAACCTCTCCCCCGCCTATCGCGCTGCACCGGCACCCCCAGTCGTCACGACCCTCTTGGGCGGCTCGCAGGCGCCGCCTACAAGTTACCACGTCAAGCCGTTCATCCGCTGGTCAGCGCCGCTTCCACGCGGCAGGGGGCTCCCCTGGATCGGGCAGCGCCCGAGACCGGCCTGAGCTTCAGCTCGGAGGACCACCCCTCCAACTCGGCCTGCTCGGGCGCGCTCCCCATGCTGTGCACCCCCACCATCTGCCAGGTGGCTGTCACCAGAACTCTCATCGATGGCGGGGCAGGCCTCAGCGTGCTCTCAGTCGAGGCCTTCAACCTCCTCCGCATACCCCTGGAACGGCTGCAGCCCAGCCGGCCCTTCTCAGGCGTTGGGGGCAGGTCGTCCGGCTCCTTGGGACAGATCCGGCTCCCAGTGACCTTCGGCATCTACGACAACTTCCGCACGGAGCTGGTCGACTTCGACATCGCACCCATCGGCCTCCCCTACAACGCCATCCTCGGCTACCCAGCGCTGGCCCAGTTCATGGCCGCGACACACCCGGCGTACAACCTCATGAAGATGCCCGGGAGCAGCGGTGTCCTCACCGTGCACGGGGACACTGGGGACGCTCTGCGGGTGCTCAAGCTCGTCTTCAAGACAGCGGCGTCGGCACAGCCCGCCGCCTTGGAGGCCCCCGAGCCCAAGGGGGCTGCGCCCGCCAAGAAGAAACAGTTGTTCACCCAAGACAAGGCAGAAACCAAGCAGATACCCGTCGATGAGGACGGATCCACCAACGCCACTTTCACCATAGGCGCCCACCTCAAACCCGAGCAAGAGGAGGCCCTGGTCGGGTTCCTACACGCAAACAAGAAGGTATTCGCTTGGGAGCCAGACCATTTGGCAGGGATCCCCAGGAGTGTAGTCGAGCATCACCTCAACGTGTGCCCCAATGTGCGCCCTGTGAAGCAGAAGGCCAGGCGGCAGTCCACAGAAAAGCAGGCCTTCATCGTCCAAGAGACCCGCAAATTAGAGGCCGCTGGGGTCATTCGCGAGGTCCGATACCCAGATTGGTTGGCCAACCCTGTCGTTGTGCCAAAGAAGGGAGGGAAGGAACGCATGTGTGTCGACTTCACCAACCTCAACAAAGCGTGCCCGCAAGATCCGTTCCCACTCCCCCGCATTGACCAGATCGTCGATTCCACTACGGAATGTGACCTGCTATGCTTCCTGGATGCCTTCTCTGGGTATCACCAGATCAAGATGGCGGTTGAAGACGTCGAGAAGACAGCCTTCCTAACCCCGTGTGGGGTGTACTGCTACACCTGCATGCCATTCGGACTGCGTAACGCAGGGGCGACCTTTCAGCGGCTGATGCATATCACCTTGGGCCCGCAGCTCGAGAAGAATATTGAAGCTTACGTCGATGACATCGTGGTAAAATCTCGGGAGGCCAGGACCTTGATACAAGACCTGGAGGAAACCTTCGCGAGCCTCAACGCAATGAACCTACGGCTCAATCCAGAGAAATGTGTGTTCGGAGTCCCCTCGGGCAAGCTCTTGGGTTTCCTCGTGTCTCACCGAGGCATTGAGGCTAACCCGGAGAAGGTCAAGGCAGTGAAAGACATGAGCCCGCCAAAGACCCTCAGAGAAATGCAGAAGCTCATGGGGCACGTGACCGCGCTAGGGCGCTTCATCTCCAAGTTGGGGGAGCGAGCGCTACCCTTCTTCCAGCTAATGAAGAAAAAGGGGCCCTTCGAGTGGACTGAAGAAGCCGACAAGGCATTCTAGGATCTCAAGAAATACCTGACCAGTGTTGGGGTACGCAGTAATTTCAAAAATTTTCCTACGCACACACAAGATCATGGTGATGCACAGCAACGAGAGGGGAGAGTGTTGTCTACGTACCCACGCAGACCGACTGCGGAAGCGATCACACAACGTAGAGGAAGTAGTCGTACGTCTTCCCGATCCGACCGATCCAAGCACCGTTACTCCGGCACCTCCGAGTTCTTAGCACACGTACAGCTCGATGACGATCCCCGGGCTCCGATCCAGCAAAGCGTCGGGGAAGAGTTCCGTCAGCACGACGGCGTGGTGACGATCTTGATGTTCTACCATCGCAGGGCTTCGCCTAAGCACCGCTACAATATGATCGAGGTGGAATATGGTGGCAGGGGGCACCGCACACGGCTAAGGAATGATCTCAAGGATCAACTTGTGTGTCTAGAGGTGCCCCTGCCTCCGTATATAAAGGAGCCAAGGGGGAGGGGTGCGGCCAGCCCTATGGAGGCGCAGGAGGAGTCCTACTCCTACCGGGAGTAGGACTCCCCCCCCAATCCTAGTTGGACTAGGATTCCCCGAGGGGAAAAGAGAGAGAGGGGGGCCGACCACCTCTCCTAGTCCTAATAGGACTAGGGGAGGGGGGAGGTGCGCAGCCCACCTTGGGCTGCCCCCTTCTCCTTTCCACTAAAGCCCACTAAGGCCCATTTAGCTCCCGGGGGGTTCCGGTAACCTCCCGGTACTCCGGTAAAATCCCGATTTCACCCGGAACACTTCCGATATCCAAATATAGGCTTCCAATATATCAATATTTATGTCTCGACCATTTCGAGACTCCTCGTCATGTCCGTGATCACATCCGGGACTCCGAACAACCTTCGGTACATCAAAATGCATAAACTCATAATAACTATCATCGTAACGTTAAGCGTGCGGACCCTATGGTTCGAGAACAATGTAGACATGACCGAGACACGTCTCCGGTCAATAACCAATAGCGGGACCTGGATGCCCATATTGGCTCCTACATATTCTACGAAGATCTTTATCGGTCAGACCGCATAACAACATACGTTGTTCCCTTTGTCATCGGTATGTTACTTGCCCGAGATTCTATCGTCGGTATCCAATACCTAGTTCAATCTCGTTACCGGCAAGTCTCTTTACTCGTTCCGTAATACATCATCTCACAACTAACATCTTAGTTACAATGCTTGCAAGGCTTATGTGATGTGCATTACCGAGAGGGCCCAGAGATACCTCTACGACAATCGGAGTGACAAATCCTAATCTCGAAATACGCCAACCCAACATCTACCTTTGGAGACACCTGTAATGCTCCTTTATAATCACCCAGTTACGTTGTGACGTTTGGTAGCACCCAAAGTGTTCCTCCGGTAAACGGGAGTTGCATAATCTCATAGTTATAGGAACATGTATAAGTCATGAAGAAAGCAATAGCAACATATTAAACGATCGGGTGCTAAGCTAATGGAATGGGTCATGTCAATCAGATCATTCAACTAATGATGTGATCCCGTTAATCAAATGACAACTCTTTGTCCATGGTTAGGAAACATAACCATCTTTGATTAACGAGCTAGGCAATTAGAGGCATACTAGTGACACTCTGTTTGTCTATGTATTCACACATGTATTATGTTTCCGGTTAATACAATTCTAGCATGAATAATAAACATTTATCATGATATAAGGAAATAAATAATAACTTTATTATTGCCTCTAGGGCATATTTCCTTCAGTCTCCCACTTGCACTAGAGTCAATAATCTAGTTCACATCGCCATGTGATTTAACAGCAATAGTTCACATCACCATGTGATTAACACCCATAGTTCACATCGTCATGTGACCAAAACTCAAAGGGTTTACTAGAGTCAGTAATCTAGTTCACATATCTATGTGATTAACACCCAAAGAGTACTAAGGTGTGATCATGTTTTGCTTGTGAGATAATTTTAGTCAACGGGCCTGTCACATTCAGATCCGTAAGTATTTTGCAAGTTCTATGTCTACAATGCTCTACACGGAGCTACTCTAGCTAATTGCTCCCACTTTCAATATGTATCCAGATTGAGACTTAGAATCATCTGGATCAGTGTCAAAACTTGCATCGATGTAACCCTTTACGACGAACCTTTTGTCACGTCCATAATCGAGAAACATATCCTTATTTCACTAAGGATAATTCTGACCGCTGTCCAGTGATCTACTCCTAGATCACTATTGTACTCCCTTGCCAAATCAGTGCAGGGTATACAATAGATCTGGTATACAGCATGACATACTTTATAGAACCTATGGCCAAGGCATAGGGAATGACTTTCATTCTCTTTCTATCTTCTGCCGTGGTCGGGCTTTGAGTCTTACTCAACTTCACACCTTGTAATACAGGCAAGAACTCTTTCTTTGACTGCTCCATTTTGAACTACTTCAAAATCATGTCAAGGTATGTACTCATTGAAAAAAAAACTTATCAAGCGTTTTGATCTATCTCTATAGATCTTGGAGCTCAATATGTAAGCAGCCTCACCGAAGTCTTTCTTTGAAAAACTCCTTTCAAACACTCCTTTATGCTTTACAGAATAATTCTACATTATTTCCGATCAACAATATGTTATTCACATATACTTATCAGAAATGCTGTAGTGCTCCCACTCACTTTCTTGTAAATACAGGCTTCACCGCAAGTCTGTATAAAACTATATGCTTTGATCAGCTCATCAAAGCGTATATTCCAACTCCGAGATGCTTGCACCAGTCCACAGATGGATCGCTGGAGCTTGCACATTTTGTTAGCACCTTTCGGATTGACAAAACCTTCTGGTTGCATCATATACAACTCTTCTTTAATAAATCCATTAAGGAATGCAGTTTTGTTTATCCATTTGCCAGATTTCATAAAATGCGGCAATTACTAACATGATTCGGACAGACTCAAGCATAGATACCAGTGAGAAACTCTCATCGTAGTCAACACCTTGAACTTGTCGAAAACCTTTTGCGACAATTCTAGCTTTGTAGATAGTAACACTACTATCAGCGTCCGTCTTCCTCTTGAAGATCCATTTATTCTCAATTGCTTGCCGATCATCGGGCAAGCCAACCAAAGTCCAAACTTTGTTCTCATACATGGATCATATCTCAGATTTCATGGCCTCAAACCATTTCGCGGAATCTGGGCTCATCATCGCTTCCTCATAGTTCGTAGGTTCGTCATGGTCAAGTAACATGACCTCCAGAATAGGATTACCGTACCACTCTGGTGCGGATCTCACTCTGGTTGACCTACGAGGTTTGGTAGTAACTTGATCCGAAGTTACATGATCATCATCATTATCTTCCTCACTAATTGGTGCAGGAGTCACAGGAACAGATTTCTGTGATGAACTACTTTCCAATTATGGAGCAGGTACAGTTACCTCATCAAGTTCTACTTTCCTCCCACTCACTTCTTTCGAGAGAAACTCCTTCTCCAGAAAGTTTCCGAATTTAGCAACAAAATTCTTGCCTTCGGATCTGTGATAGAAGGTGTTCCCAACAATAACTTTTTGGGTATCCTATGAAGACACACTTTTCCGATTTGGGTTTGAGCTTATCAGGATGAAACTTTTTCACATAAGCATTGCAACCCCAAACTTTGAGAAACGACAACTTTGGTTTCTTGCCAAACCACAGTTCATACGGTGTCGTCTCAACAGATTTAGATGGTGCCCTTTTAACGTGAATGCAGCTGTCTCTAATGCATAACCCCAAAACGATAGTGGTAGATCGGTAAGATACATCATAGATTGCACTATATCCAATAAAGTACGGTTATGACGTTCGGGCACACCATTACATTGTGGTGTTCCAGGTGGCATGAGTAGTGAAACTATTTCACATTGTTTTTAACTGAAGGCCAAACTCGTAACTCAAATACTCTTCTCTACGATCAGATCGTAGAAACTTTATTTTCTTGTTACGATGATTTTTCACTTCACTCTGAAATTCTTTGAACTTTTCAAATGTTTCAGACTTATGTTTCATCAAGTAGATATACTCATATCTGCTCAAATTCATCTGTGAAGATCAGAAAATAATGATACTTGTCGCGAGCCTCAATATTCATCGGACCACATACATCAGTATGTATGATTTCCAACAAATCTGTTGCTCGCTCCATTGTTCCGAAGAACAGAGTCTTAGTCATCTTGCCCATGAGGCATGGTTCGCAAGCATCAACTGATTCATAATCAAGTGATTCCAAAAGCCCATCAGCATGGAGTTTCTTCATGCGCTTTACACCAATATGACCTAAACGGCAGTGCTACAAACAAGTTGCAGTATCATTATTAACTTTGCATCTTTTGGTTTCAATATTATGATTATGTGTATCACTACGATCGAGATCCAACGAACTATTTTCATTGGCTGTGTAACCATATAAGGTTTTATTCATATAAACAGAACAACAATTTGTTCTCTTACTTAAATGAATAACCGTATTACTATAAACATGATCAAATCATATTCATGCTTAACGCAAACACCAAATAACACTTATTTAGGTTCAACACTAATCCCGAAAGTATAGGGAGTGTGTGGTGATGATATCAATCTTGGAACCACTTCCAACAGACATCGTCACTTCACCCTTAACTAGTCTCTGTTCATTCTGCAACTCCCGTTTCGAGTTACTACTCTTAGCAACTGAACTAGTATCAAATACTGAGGGTTTGCTATAAACACTAGTAAAGTACACATCAACAACATGTATATCAAATATACTTATGTTCACTTTGCCATCCTTCTTTTCCGCCAATCACTTGGGGTAGTTCCGCTTCCAGTGACCAGTCCCTTTGCAGTAGAAGCACTTAGTCTCAGGCTTAGGACCAGACTTGGGCTTCTTCACTTGAGCAGCAACTTGCTTGCTGTTCTTTTTGAAGTTCCCCTTCTTCCCTCTGCCCTTTTCTTGAAACTAGTGATCTTGTCAACCATCAACACTTGATGTTTTTCTTGATTTCTACCTTCGTTGATTTCAGCATCACGAAGAGCTTGGGAGTTGTTTCCGTTATCCCTTGCATATTATAGTTCATCACGAAGTTCTACTAACTTGGTGATGGTGACTAGAGAATTCTGTCAATCACTATCTTATTTTGAAGATTAACTCCCACTTGATTCAAGCGATTGTAGTACTCAGACAATCTGGGCACATGCTCACTAGTTGAGCGATTCTCCTCCATCTTTTAGCTATAGAACTTGTTGGAGACTTCATATCTCTCAACTCGGGTATTTGCTTGAAATATTAACTTCAACTCCTGGAACATCTCATATGGTCCATGACGTTCAAAACGTCTTTGAAGTCCCGATTCTAAGCCGTTAAGCATGGTGCACTAAACTATCAAGTAGTCATCATATTGAGCTAGCCAAACGTTCATAACGTCTGCATCTGCTCCTGCAATAGGTCTGTCACCTAGCGGTGCATCAAGGACATAATTCTTCTGTGCAGCAATGAGGATAAACCTCAGACCACGGATCCAATCCGCATCTTTGCTACTAACATCTTTCAACACAATTTTCTCTAGGAACATATCAAAATAGAAACAGGGAAGCAACAACGCGAGCTATTGATCTACAACATGATTTGCAAAATACTACCAGGACTAAGTTCATGATAAATTTAAGTTCAATTTAATCATATTAGTTAAAGAACTCCCACTTAGATAGACATCCCTCTAATCCTCTAAGTGATTACGTGATCCAAATCAACTAAACCATAACCGATCATCACGTGAGATGGAGTAGTTTTCAATGGTGAACATCGTTATGTTGATCATATCTACTATATGATTCACGCTCGACCTTTCGGTCTCCGTGTTCCGAGGCCATATCTGCATATGCTAGGCTCGTCAAGTTTAACCTAAGTATTCTGCGTGTGCAAAACTGGCTTGCACCCGTTGTAGATGGACGTAGAGATTATCACACCCGATCATCACGTGGTGTCTGGGCACGACGAACTTTGGCAACGGTGCATACTCAGGGAGAACACTTCTTGATAATTTAGTGAGAGATCATCTTATAATGCTACCGTCAATCAAAGCAAGATAAGATGCATAAAAAGATAAACATCACATGCAATCAATATAAGTGATATGATATGGCCATCATCATCTTGTGCTTGCGATCTCCATCTCCGAAGCACCGTCATGATCACCATCGTCACCGGCACGACACCTTGATCTCCATCGTAGCATCGTTGTCGTCTCGCCAAGCTTGTGCTTCCACGACTATCACTACCGCTTAGTAATAAAGTAAAGCATTACATCGCGATTTCATTGCATACAATAAAACGACAACCATAAGGCTCCTGCCAGTTGCCGATAACTCGGTTACAAAACATGATCATCTCATACAATAAAATTCAGCATCATGTCTTGACCATATCACATCACAACATGCCCTGCAAGAACAAGTTAGACGTCCTCTACTTTGTTGTTGCAAGTTTTACGTGGCTGCTACGGGCTTAAGCAAGAACCAATCTCACCTACGCATCAAAACCACAACGATAGTTTGTCAAATAGACTCCGTTTTAACCTTCACAAGGACCGGGCGTAGCCACACTCGGTTCAGCTAAAGTTGGAGAGACAGTCGCCCGCAAGCCACCTGTGTGCAAAGCACGTCGGGGGAACCGGTCTCGCGTAAGCGTACGCGTAATGTTGGTCCGGGTCGTCTCGTCCAACAATACCGCCGAACCAAAGTATGACATGCTGGTAGGCAGTATGACTTATATCGCCCACAACTCACTTGTGTTCTACTCGTGCATATAACATCAAACCATAAAACCTAAGCTCGGATGCCACTGTTGGGGAACGCAGTAATTTGAAATTTTTTCCTACGCACACGCAAGATCATGGTGATGCACAACAACGAGAGGGGAGAGTGTTGTCTACGTACCCACGCAGACCGACTGCGGAAGCGATCACACAACGTAGAGGAAGTAGTCGTACGTCTTCCCGATCCGACCGATCCAAGCACCGTTACTCCGGCACCTCCGAGTTCTTAGCACACGTACAGCTCGATGACGATCCCCGGGCTCCGATCCAGCAAAGCGTCGGGGAAGAGTTCCGTCAGCACGACGGCGTGGTGACGATCTTGATGTTCTACCGTCGCAGGGCTTCACCTAAGCACCGCTACAATATGATCGAGGTGGAATATGGTGGCATGGGGCACCGCACACGGCTAAGGAACGATCTCAAGGATCAACTTGTGTGTCTAGAGGTGCCCCCTGCCTCCGTATATAAAGGAGCCAAGGGGGAGGGGTGCGGCCAGCCCTATGGAGGCGCAGGAGGAGTCCTACTCCTACCGGGAGTAGGACTCCCCCCAATCCTAGTTGGACTAGGATTCCCCGAGGGGAAAAGAGAGAGAGGGGGGCCGGCCACCTCTCCTAGTCCTAATAGGACTAGGGGAGGGGGGAGGTGCGCAGCCCACCTTGGGCTGCCCCCTTCTCCTTTCCACTAAAGCCCACTAAGGCCCATTTAGCTCCCGGGGGGTTCCGGTAACCTCCCGGTACTCCGGTAAAATCCCGATTTCACCCGGAACACTTCCGATATCCAAATATAGGCTTCCAATATATCAATCTTTATGTCTCGACCATTTCGAGACTCCTCGTCATGTCCGTGATCACATCCGGGACTCCGAACAACCTTCGGTACATCAAAATGCATAAACTCATAATAACTATCATCGTAACGTTAAGCGTGCGGACCCTATGGTTCGAGAACAATGTAGACATGACCGAGACACGTCTCCGGTCAATAACCAATAGCGGGACCTGGATGCCCATATTGGCTCCTACATATTCTACGAAGATCTTTATCGGTCAGACCGCATAACAACATACGTTGTTCCCTTTGTCATCGGTATGTTACTTGCCCGAGATTCTATCGTCGGTATCCAATACCTAGTTCAATCTCGTTACCGGCAAGTCTCTTTACTCGTTCCGTAATACATCATCTCACAACTAACATCTTAGTTACAATGCTTGCAAGGCTTATGTGATGTGCATTACCGAGAGGGCCCAGAGATACCTCTACGACAATCGGAGTGACAAATCCTAATCTCGAAATACGCCAACCCAACATCTACCTTTGGAGACACCTGTAATGCTCCTTTATAATCACCCAGTTACGTTGTGACGTTTGGTAGCACCCAAAGTGTTCCTCCGGTAAACGGGAGTTGCATAATCTCATAGTTATAGGAACATGTATAAGTCATGAAGAAAGCAATAGCAACATACTAAACGATCGGGTGCTAAGCTAATGGAATGGGTCATGTCAATCAGATCATTCAACTAATGATGTGATCCCGTTAATCAAATGACAACTCTTTGTCCATGGTTAGGAAACATAACCATCTTTGATTAACGAGCTAGTCAATTAGAGGCATACTAGTGACACTCTGTTTGTCTATGTATTCACACATGTATTATGTTTCCGGTTAATACAATTCTAGCATGAATAATAAACATTTATCATGATATAAGGAAATAAATAATAACTTTATTATTGCCTCTAGGGCATATTTCCTTCAACCAGCCCACCGGTCATGGTGGCTCCGCGCCCTCAAGAGCCCCTGGTGCTTTACCTCGCCGCCACTCCCTACTCCGCCAGCGCAGCCCTGGTGGCAGTCAGAGAGGAGCCTCGAATCAAAACCGCGGCAGTAGCCTAGGTCAAGGCGGAACTGGTACGAGGAAGGCCCACAGAAGCCGCCACGGAGGCTGATGAGGACCAGCCGCCGCAGAGGGGCGCACCAGAGGCAGAAGAGGCCCCTCTCCCAGATGGCCAGTCTCAGGAGGCCTCATTGTCTCGAGAGGCGCCATGGTCTCCAAAGGGAGCCGCCAGCACTGACGCACTCCACCTCGTTGAGCACCCAGTGTACTTCGTCAGCACAGTGTTGCGGGATGCAAGGGCGCGGTACACTATGCCCCAAAAACTCCTCCTCGCGCTACTGGTGGCCTCGCGCAAGCTGCGGCACTATTTTCAGGGTCACCCCATCAAGGTTATCTCGTCATACCCCCTGAGAGAGCGTGCTCAGGAGCCCCAATTCAGCTGGGAGAGTCGCTGAGTGGAACATAGAGCTGCAAGCGTTTCAGCTCGAATTCAGCACGACCAGAGTCATCAAGGGAGCAGCGTTGGCGGATTTTGTGGCAGAATGGACGGAGGCGCCAGGCCTCAAGGCCGACGAGGATCGGTCCCTGTTCCCGGGAAGGGAGGCGCCAGAAGGCTGGGTCATGTACTTCGATGGGGCGTTCTCCAGACACGGCGCAGGGGCTGGGGCGGTGCTTATATCGCCCACCCAGGACAAACTCTATTACGCCGTGCAGCTTTGTTTCGAGCAAGGCGAAAAGGTTTCCAACAACATAGCGGAGTATGAAGGTTTAATAGCGGGCTTGAAGGCCGCAGCTGCCCTGGGGGTGAAACGCCTCACCATCAAGGGCGATTCGCAGCTCCTTGTCAATTTCTCCAACAAGGTGTACGGGCCGAAGGATGAGCACATGGAGGCCTACCTTGCAGAGGTCCGCAGGATGGAGAAGCAGTTCTGGGGTTTGGAGTTGCAGCATGTGCCCCGTGGCACCAATCAAGAGGCCGATGACATCGCCAAACGCGCGTCCAGGCGGTTACCTCAGGAGCCCGGCGTTTTCGAGGAATGGCTCTTCAAGCCTTCAGCCTTGCCGTCACTATCAAACACGGCTCAGCCCCGGGAGGAGCTCCCCCAGCCACCTGCCTCCGGAGCTCCGGCCTGTGGCCCGGCCTCAGGAACACGCCTGCTCCTGATGATGGAACCTCAGGAGGGATGCTGGATCACGGAGCTCCGGAGCTACTTGACGCAAGGGACCCTACCGGAGAAGGAGGAGGAAGCAGAGCGAGTGGCACGCCAGGCCACGGCATACTGCATCAGAGATGAAGAGCTCTACCGGAAGCGACCAAACGATGTGTCCCTACGCTGCATCTCCAAGGAGCAAGGGAAGGAACTACTGGAGGATATACACGGCGGGGACTGCGGACATCATTCATCGTCACGGACCCTCATCGGCAAGGCGTTCCGCAGTGGGTTTTATTGGCCCACCGCGCTCAATGACGCCGTTGAACTAGTGAAAGCTTGTGAGGCCTGCCAGTTCCACGCCAAGCAGATCCATCAGACGGCAGGGGGCTTGCAGACTATCCCCCTTTCGTGGCCATTCGCAGTCTGGGGGCTCGACATCTTGGGTCCGTTTCCTCGGGCGCCAGGGGGCTACCGCTACCTTTACGTTGCTGTAGACAAGTTCACCAAGTGGGCTGAAGTGGAGGCTGTCCGCACCATTCCCGCGGGTTCCGCGGTCAAGTTCATCAAGGGCATCATGAGCCGGTTCGGGGTGCCAAATCGCATCATCACGGACAACGGTTCGCAGTTCACCAGTAACCTCTTCAAAACATATTGTGCTAACCTTGGAACGCAGATATGCTACGCTTCGGTGGCGCACCCCCGAAGCAACGGCCAGGCCGAGCGAGCCAATGCGGAGGTCCTGAGGGGCCTCAAGACCAGGACGTTCAAGAAGAAGCTGGAGGCCTGCGGCAGAGGTTGGTACGACAAGCTTCAGTTCGTGTTGTGGTCCATCCACACAACCGCGACCAAGCCGACTGGGGAGACCCCGTTCTTCCTGGTCTACGGAGCCGAAGCGGTCCTCCCTCACGAGGTCAGACGTCACTCCGCGCGGGTCCTGGCGTTCAACGAGGCGCAACAGGACGCCATGCGGGGGATGGACCTCGTGCTGGGGGAGGAACGTCGCCGAGAAGCCGCGCTACGAGCGGCGAGGTACCAACAAGCGCTGCGGCGATATCACTGCCGCAACATCCGCCCCAGGACACTCGAGGTAGGAGGCCTCGTGCTCAGGCGGGTCCTCTCCAGGGAGGGGCTGCACAAGCTCTCTCCCATGTGGGAGGGCCCGTTCAAGGTTGTCCATGTTTCCAGGCCCGGCTCGGCGCGCTTGGAGACTCAGGAGGGAGAGCCGGTCCAGAATGCATGGAACATCCAGCACCTCCGGAGGTTCTACCCCTAAGAAGGCCCGGAGCCTGTGAAGGAAGGCGAATGCCTGTGAAGCTATCGTGTTTTGGAAAAGGCCCGGAGCCTGTGAAGCAAGGGAATGCCTGTGAAGCTATCGCGTTTTGGAAAAGGCCCGGAGCCTGTGAAGCAAGGCAAATGCCTGTGAAGCTATCGCGTTTTGGAAAAGGCCCGGAGCCTGTGAAGCAAGGCGAATGCCTGTGAAGCTACCGCGTTTTGGAAAAGGCCTGGAGCCTATGAAGCAAGGCGAATGCCTGTGAAGCTATCGCGCTTTGGAAAAGGCCCGGAGCCTGTGAAGCAAGGCGAATGCCTGTGAAGCTATCGCGCTTTGGAAAAGGCCCGGAGCCTGTGAAGCAAGGCGAATGCCTGTGAAGCTATCGCGCTTTGGAAAAGGCCCGGAGCCTGTGAAGCAAGGCGAATGCCTGTGAAGCTATCGCGTTTCGGAAAAGGCCCGGAGCCTGTGAAGCAAGGCGAACGCCTGTGAAGCTCGCCGCCCGTGACACTCTCACGTAATAATGAGTTGGGGCTGTACACGCCCCGGAGTCTCAGGAGCGTCGGCCTCAGGCCCTGGGGCTCCCTCCCACGCCTAGTGGCAGCACTTAGCTCCGCGCTGGTGAGAAGACGTCGAAGACTAGACTAGGTGCCGGACGTGGCTTTTCATTTGCTTTCCGCAGTTGACTTGTTCTTCTTCATTTGAAGTTTTATTGAAGTTGTTGCCGTCTTTGGCTCGCGGTTCTTCGGCTTTTGACGCTCCTGCCTCGATTTCTCTTGTGCAAGGCCTCGCGAGGGGGAGAGCCGAGCGCCCTCGCGAGTGTTCCTATCCTAGTCACTCAAAGGGTTCGCGACCTGGGCCCCTTGCAGGAGCACCCCTCCAGTCCATGCCCCTCGGGCACCGCGACACAAACACAGGGCCTGGGTCGGTCGCCCCCATGGCTGGGGCCGGGAACCATCCATGCGCGGGCACATAGTCGGAAGGTACGATGAAGAAAGCAAAATGATAATTAACAGCAATAACCCATACACGTCCCCGCGGGGCACCACACTACTGTCCTTCTTTATGCAAGAAAAGGGAAGAGGAAAAAACAAATCTAGTGCGGCTCGCCTCGCACCGGCCCGCAGGGAAGCCCGAGCTGCCTCCGGAGCTCAGGCGGACT
This sequence comes from Triticum urartu, assembly GCF_056163025.1. Classification (NCBI taxonomy): domain Eukaryota; kingdom Viridiplantae; phylum Streptophyta; class Magnoliopsida; order Poales; family Poaceae; genus Triticum; species Triticum urartu. The sequence goes on from NC_141877.1 coordinate 301,705,565, forward strand.
CCCTCTCGCGCTTCACCAGGGCGCGACGGTGGGCGGACGCGCCACCACCCCCCAAGCAGATACGACGGCGTGGGGGCTGGCTGCGGCCACCACTAGGAGAGTCGCCGCCTGAAGAAGAACCGGAGAAGCTTGAGGAACCCTGAGCGCCGCCAGCCCCGCGAGCGTCGTCCTCTCCATCATCGCCGAAGCCGGGTTCCCAGCCGCGGTCGTCGCCCTCGGGGCAACACCCTGCGCGGCGACCATCTTCCCCAAACACCCTCACGTAGAGGGTGGCATCCCCGTCGAACCTGAAGTGTAGGGTGCACCGACGGCCAGGCCACGCGCGCGGGCAAACGTCTACCAACCGTGGGCCAGGGCCAGGCTCCCGACTGCGGAGACCTCCAGTGAAACCCATGAGGCCCGGCTGCAGTAGCCGTCGGCCTGAAGCCAGAGGCCGCCCGGGGCGCCGGCCGGGAGCTCGCCGAGGAGGAAGCAAGGAAGTGGGAGCCGGGTGCTAGTCGGCTCCCCCGACCACATGATGAACTCCGGCAGCACCTCTGCAGCGTGAAAGCGCGGCATAGGGGGACGCGTAGCCGGAGCGCACCCCCTGGCCGCAGCAATCCGTCTGCCACCGCGCTGGAAAGCGTCTCCGCGGCCGCGGGGAGCTGCCGTGGTGGCCACAGGATGTTTGCGGGGGCGCCCTCGGCCGCGCTTGGGCAGGGGAGAGGCATGCTCTTCCTGGCAAGCCTTCCCCTTCTCCGCGGCTGAGAACCTCCTCGACGGGGCCATGAAGAAGAAGGAGAAGCAAGGGAAGATGAACCGGAAGGGCGCACGCCGTCCCGTACTTATAGCCGGCGGAGGCCAACCGCCGACCTCCACGATCGCAGGTAATCATGACCCGTTTTGCATGCAGGGACTTGTCCAGTTAGTGCAGTTGCCGAGGCACCATGGGGAAGTGGAGACGCCCACGTCCAATCAACCGCCACACGGCGCCCAATGCCGCAGGCTGTTAGGGCCCGCAGCGCTTCGCTCTTGCCCTTCCGCCTCCCTGCACGGCCAAGTCCGGGTGCGCCTTGGGCCCGAGGGCTATTGTCGGCGTTCTGGGAACGGGGGTCCCCAGACTTGCCTGCCTGCGGCCTGCGGCGTGGCTCAAAGGGGGGCCCAGCACGGCCCATCTTCACCAACACAAACCCATGACCCTCGCGAGGGGCCAATCCTCGCGGGGCGGACGACGCAAAGCTTCCTCAGGCACGGCCTCGTCAGGCTAGCTCACGAGGAGGCGGAGAGATCAAGGCGGGGTACCTCACGAGGTGCCCATGACGCAAGCCATGACAACTCAGGACGCCAGGCGGGTGCCAGCCCGCGCAGCGTCCTCCTTTCCTCTTTGGTGCAAAGGGGGCAAGTGCAGCCGCGGAGTACCGAGGCATCAGGCAAAGTTTGCCATTTCGGTGCAACGAGACCAAGACCAGGAGGACTACGAGACGGATGTCACCGTGGAGCTCAAGACGGCGTCATCACCAGAGCTTTGCGCAGGCGAAGACTACTTTTGTCAGGATAGCTGATACTTGTTGTCCCCCTTCAAATTAGCCCGCCATTGTTGGCTCCCTTCCCGCTCAATACTTGGGAAGAGGACCAGGGCCTCTATAAATAGGACTAGCCACCCACACAGCAAGGGGGTCGGTCGGAGGAGAGCAGAGAGAGAGAGAGAGAGAGAGAGGTGGTTGAACTCCTCCCAGCAGTTCATCGCCTCAGCCAAGAACAGACCCTCGCGAGGCTGTTCTTCCCTGTATTGTTCATCATCATCAGCCCAAGAGGCAATCCACCACACCACACACTGGAGTAGGGTATTACACCACAACGGTGGCCCGAACCAGTATAAACCCTGTGTCTCTTGTGTTGTTCTTTCCTTAGTTTAGATCCTAGCATGGCGGAGGGGTGCAGGTAGGTAGGAGGCGAAATCTCTGCGCGCACCCCAGTGTTCGAACCTCAAGGGTCTGCCGGAACCCGAAATCCGACAAAACATTGCCTATGTTTGTGCTTTGATGCTCTCTTTTTTACTGGCTGTTGGCCGTTCATATATTGCGAAATCTTTGCTCCATGTTGTGAAGCTGGATATTTGGTAGAACTCGTGTGCAAATGTTATGTGTAATGTAAAGGGATCATTTTTGAACTTGCAACTTAGGTAGCTCACTTTACTGACAGGGATTTGAATCTTCTTTGATCATCTTCATCGACAGGGTTATTCTTGAAATAACCCAAAAAATGTAAAACCCTATATCCTGTAGTTGATGTGCTAAATAAATTAGAGGAGTCGTTGTATGGACAAAGAATTCTTTAGGACTGGCAAAAATCATTAAAATTATACAAAAGCTCAGCTAAGGTTCACTGCAACATGTCTGGAACTAGAAAAACATAAATTTTAGGAGACGATGCGAACTTGCTAGGGCAATAAAGTTAATTGTAATAAGCTATGTTAGCCCCTCTGTGAAGTCTGTGACAAAGGAGGCGCATTAACAGGTTTCACCGGCTGAAGGTTTACAAAATTGAACTTCCAAAACATCACTAACCTGGCTTTTGCTGAAGGGTATGTTCATCCGACGATGAAGCCAGTGTTGAACACCAATTCTGATGGCAAACTATGGATCTTTTGCCGCTGGATAATCTCTTCACATAGCTTCCAGGGCTCCCATCCTTGACAACAATGTTGTCTCGTATCTGAGGATGGAGGCCGGAGCCCCTGGTGTCGAGTGTGAAGAAGAAAATAAGGGACTACAGTTGTTGGTGGAGTCACGTGGAGCCTCAGAGTAGCTGTGGCACTCATGGTATAATCTCGAGTCCAATATATATGGAAGTTTGACTCATGGATGAATTCAAGGTGGCAAAGAATATTCGTCAAGATGGAGTTTGTTGGAGTTGTGTCAAATATTGTGTACAAGGTAGGTTACAGCTGAAATTGGAGTAGTACTTTTGTGTAGGCAGGGTATTGTGTCATGTCCTAATCGGACAATTGTATTCATGGTCTCCTATATAATGTGAGGCTCAAACGGCGTAACCTATGCTAACATAATAGCACATGCACACAGCGCCTAAGTGATCGGTGTGCGACATTGCAGTGTCATGGGAGGAGCGTTAGTAGGCATGCCCCGGGGATTAGCATATGATCGTTGAACCTTGTTAGCCCGGGGATTGCTTGTTTCTTGGTGGATTGATCGTGTACCTTGAATTATTTTAACAAGATGGGAACCGGCTCCGTTCCATATGAATACGCAAGGTGGATGATCATTGTTGATTCTGGAACTGATGACATCCTTTTAGCCCGGGTGTTCGATGCTTTTAGCAGGCAATGGCAACAACAGTGTGAGCCAAGGGGTTTACGGGTGAGACTAGTGGTAATCCGTTTGGATTCCGCTGTAGCCAGCCCTGCCAATCACGGGCGTGCCAAAAATTTGGGGGAGCAATCGGCCGCTAGCTTCTCGCCAAATAGTTGGCGTGGAATTGAACAAGGAGGGAGCTAGCCTGGGCACGCCAAAGAATCGGCGTCCATCCAAACACATAGCTACCGCAGGGCGGCTCGGCGATCTAAACCAAAGAGTACATATCTGATGGAAACCATATATTCAGTGGAAGCATGGAAACTTGATCCCGTGCCGTTGGATAAGGAGTGTACGTTGTGAGATGAAAAGATGGAGGAATCTCAAAAGAACCCCCGTAATCTTCCTATACCTCGGTACAACATCCCTGATGGAAGATGAGCCATCCCGTGCCTTTCCCCTTGGAGCTACCCTGATTCAATTTTTCCCCATCAACAACTAGGGTTAGGAGATGACACCGGCGGCCGGCGGCCGCAGCTAATTCCCTCTCTCCTCTCCGGCGGCTGGCCCACCGCACCAACCCAGCACAACGCCCTTGTTCCATGCAGGGCCAGCGACTGACGCGACTAATTCTTCCTCGGACTTCTCTCCTCTCCGGCAGCTGGCCCAGCGAGCCAATCGTCCTCTGGGCATTCCCCATCGGATTGGTACTGGATCTAGGTCTGAAGGTATGGACCTTTCTATTACATTGTTCATCTTCTGTGTTATGTTTTGCCACGTTCTTCTTATCGTAGCTCAACTAGTGTTTTTATCTGTCGGTTGGGCTAGGTTTGCAAAGCAAAAGAGATGACAAGGTCGTGGGTTCTGGTTGTCTCCTCCAAGATTAGCACTTCTAGTTGGGATAGGTATGCAAAGCAAAGCAAATAGAGTAGGGGAGGGAATGAGGTAGTAGTATCTTGGCTGGAACTGCTGATTGCCCCTAACTCTACTATCCAGATTTTGGTCTTCAAGAAGTTGGTAAAGACTAATGCATTGCGTAAGTAAGTTTTATATTAATGCAGCAACATGGAGACCCCATCATGCTAATTTGACAATATTGTTTACCATATTGGTGGTTCTAGGCATATTTGTTACTGTATAGTTGTTAAATGAAGGAAACTATCAGGCTTAGTTTGGCAGCACAATTTTTACAAAACTGTGGTAATCCAAAACCGCAGTATTCCAATGCCTAGGCAAGAAATACTAAATGTTCTTGAAATTGTAGTTTTCCTCAGTTTTACCAAAAATATCGAGGTGTTTGGATGTTGTTTTACCATGGTTTTGACCGGCACAACTGGCATGAAATTGCTTAATTAATCTAACCTGGAGGTACATGATTGATCAAGGTTCACCAATCAACTAGATCAAAAGTAATTGTGACGACAGCTGGAAGAAAATGGATCCGAGAGCACAACTTAAGCAACCCAAAATGGCTAATAAGCAAGAGATATATTACAACTAATTTACCATATAACAGAATGAGGAGAAATCAAAGGTAGAGATCACATCTATTCTTATCTGGTCATGGATAGGGACATAAACAATTTCGTCTCATTTGGTTTAGAAAAAATGGGCCGGGACCTCTTTTCTAGACACACAAAAAAACCCCACGGTTTTGAGAATACTACAGGTTCTAAAACTTCAGCCTTACTTCTTGTAGACTTGTGTGTAGTATGATGGGCATAAGAAAGGAGTTGAAACTGGTTGAGCATAGAAAAATTGTAGAAATGATTTTAGCTGTCAGTTTTAATTTATATTGCAATTGATCGGTGAAGTGAGCTGAGATTAGGTACTTCTAACACTTGAATGTTCTTTCTAGCAGTTTATTTTATTCTATGTTATTCTGGAAGGCACATATTGGCTGGCTCCTATGAGAGTGTGCTTTCGACTTACAAACTGTATTTCTTCTATTTGTGGAGTAATTATGGAATGCCACAGTGAAGTGAGCAAGGCACCACCTTTGGCTATTTGCAACTCCCAGTCTGATGCAGAATAAGCCATCCACACTAGACCAAGCCCGGAAATTGTATTTGCCACACAACAAAAATTGTATAGCGCACCTTTCTGTGTAAGTACTTGTCTAACTAATATGTGCATGCTTATAATTTCTTGTATTCCAGCATGTTAAACCGTTGTGCTTTTCATCCACATTTCATGGCTCATCTTGTACTCCGGAGTGTGATGATGACATCAGGCCGGCCATAGGGATGACTTTTACAGATTTGAACGCAGCCAAGGATTTCTATGAAGCTTATGCACATCATGAGGTAGAATAAAAGGACTAAAGGGATATAAGGATAAGGCTGGAAAGCGAAGACAGGAAGACAAGAACAAGAACAAGGAAGTGCAGCAAACATGATGGCGGTACATTCCTCTGGACTTAGTTTGAGAATATTTCTAAAATTTTGCTTCCTAATAAATACACATGCACCGATGTATCTATGTTCATATATTAGGATTAAAAATTGATTTCAAAAATTAGGTATAAATTCTTGCAATTTTTCCTACTGCTTGACCAATTAATTTTTTTGTTTCAGATTGCTTGGTGGCCCTACCGACCTCTACAAGTTTTTAGGACTAATAGTATTACATTATTATGTTCTTGGCTAGTGTAATGGAGCTATTAGCTATTGGCGCCGAACTTCTTCAAGTTGTTAGCTAGTGTACTGGAGGTATTATCTGTTGGGGCCGGGCATCTGCAAGTTGTTAGCTAGTGTACTGGAGCTATGTGTTCAATGACTGATGTATAAAGGTGTAGATTTGCCATCACTGTTAATGATGCATCTATTTTGTAACCATGTATTGGAGTGTGGGCATTATTTAAGTGACTGAATCAGATGCATGAGTTTTGCTTTACTTAAATATATTCTAGGAAATTGTTTCAATTGCTGGAAATGTGCTATGTGAGGTGCATGAGTTCTTCAACTGGGCAATGGTTTTGGTTGTGGTTTCGTCATTTATCTGGGCAATGATTTTAGCTAATGTATTTTACTGTTTGTTCTACTTAAATTTACAAGGGAACTGGGTAGTACCCATCGTTCAATTTTTGTCTTCGTTCAGTTTCACGCAATCAACACAAATAGGTGGGGACATGTGCCGAAGCCCCACACGTGATGGGGTGCTAGCTGTAATACTTGTATGCGTCAGGGGTCATGTGCAGAACAACATTGCTGGGGTGGGCGTTTTTCTGCAAAAATGCATGTAGCAGTTATGGATGGATCTAGTCCATACATACAAGATCCAACAGCCTATGGTAAAGTTTCCAACCTTTCACTGAAGATGTGGTTTTCACCTGATATTGTCTCCTAAACCAAACAGGCCCTCTTGACTTGCTTCAGGCCTACCAGTGGTAATTGGGTGGAGTAGAGCGACCGTCCAATGGTGGAGATGAAGTTTACAGGGACTACCCTGAAGCAGCCACCGGAGATTGAGAACGTGTTCCATGGACAGTCGTAGTCAACTGCTGAAGTTTGCTTAGCATTTAAGCCGGATGTTGTTGGTGTGAGAAATGTCCAGATTCTGGGGCACAAAGCAACAAGATCATTTAAGGTTGTGTATCATCTCCAGGCCATGTATTTTGGCTTTCAACCTGGTGAATGTTGATGGGAGAGACTAATAGAGTTGTGTGTTTCAATAACTACCCATTTTAGAGTTGTGCGTTTCTCCAATTTGGACGCGTGATGTTTGATAAACTAACATGGATGTCTGAAAATACTATGTTGTTAATACCTTATCTGATATTTTTACTTGAAGAGTATGTAAACATGGAGCTCATTTAAAAAAACACAGAGCTCATATTCCTATTTGTAAAGCACTTAATCAGACTTTTATTCCGGTGATGCACTAAATATATGTAGTGTGCACCAAATATGTTCCAAAATACTTGAGTCAAACTTCTTTAAGTTTGACAATGTATATAAATAATCTCTTGACTTAATCTAATGGTGTCACAGTCTCTCTCAAACTAATTTGGTTAATCTAATGAAACTAATTTGGTGTTGTAGATGTTGGTATTTTTTCAATATATTTGGTCAAACTTAAAGATGTTTGACTTATAAAAAATCTAAAACTTCAAGTACTTTGAAACTGAGGGAGTATAGTTTTTTTCCTTATATATACATAACAGCCCCAGCGAGGTATTTATTTCTGAAGATACTCACATCGTTAGCTTGTGCTTGAAAACTATCAATAATGCATGATTAGGATTATTACGGAATGCAACCGATGATCATAGATGATGTACTGAATACGTTTCTCTTTGCCTGTCGCCGAGTTGCACCCGACAGATTGCATGTCCTGTTAAAATACCCCTATAGTCAATTTTCAGTAACAACAAAAGGACCTTGTAATCTTCTCCCGTGTCCATTCTTGTCTGGAGAAACAAAAGTCAGCATTGTTGGGTACAAAAGAACAAATGGCAAAAGATAAAAGCCAAATTGCAATATCCTATCTTTTGCAAATTCAGAGAAATCTCAAGTATCTCAAAGTGACGTTGTTTCTGCTGTGAAGTGGTAGAAAAATGGAATAAGAGGGCAGTCAAAGCATATACAGAGTTTCCACATGCCATAAAATTACTGGTTTGTTCGAAAGAAAACTAATTTACTGATTACACATGACATTTTCAATGATTGTGCTTATCTATTTTGGATATAATCTTATTTAAATGCATTTCCAATGTGAGAACTTATGTCTATCTTTATTCAAGTATTTATTGCCCCCTTCTTTTACTGTACTTGTTGCCCTCTTTGTCCAATAGGCTACTGGAAACCCGGTAAACATTTTCATGCTATCTGGTGGTGGTTGGTATCACATCTCTTCCCAAACCCCCGCCAATTTTTCATCAATGAGCTCTTAACTGGCTGATTGAGCTCATCTTCAACTCGGTTGCAACAAATGTTATCTAACCAAGTGTCTATAAAAAACCCTCCATTTCTTTAGCAACCACCCCTTCCCCCCATAAAGTATCGAAGAGGTCTCAAATGGAGGGGGGGTGAATAGGAGACTATGGGTTTTTAAGATTCTCTTAACAAACTTTGGGTAGCAGATAAAATAAGTTTTTTAGTTATGCAATCTACGGTGAGACAAGCAAGCTAACAATAAGGTAAGCAAGAGCAACAAGCTAAGAAGCAAGGACGGCACAAAGTAAATGGTGTGGAAAGAATGAACCACAAGTTGGAGAAGAGGATGTATCCCGAAGTTCACACTCTCTAAGAGTGTTAATCTCCATTAAAGGGGTGCGAGTGCCAAGGCCTCCCGAACACAACATATACCTCACCATATTCTCCTTTTGAGCCACCCCTGACGGATGACCCTCAAATTGTTGGGAAACGTAGTAGAAAACATAAACAAAAACGGGCTACGGACCAAGATCCCAAGGTCACCATGAAGATGCATACAAGGTTAGATCTGATCGTTATTAACTTCGAGTTGCAACGGAAGAAGAGTTGGTGTAGCTCGTTCTTCAAGTCCCTCAAACCGTCCCACGAACGCTTCCTCGAACGAAGATCGAAAATACAACCTCTCTATGGATTGCACGCGTACGAGATTGATGGTACAGTAGTGCTTCGTCGTCTAGAGCTAGGCGTCACCGGAGAACTAGGGGAGGGAGGAGCAGCCTCGCGGTGTCTCACAATTTTCCTGGAGAACTAGAGAGAGAAGGGGCGCCCAAAGATTGTAGGAGAACTTATGTCTCAATAGGGGTGCCCCTTGGGTATATATAGGCGGAGGGAAGGGAGGACGACTTGGAGGAGGGGCCTCCCTTCCCTGTGGCGGCAGCCAAGGGGTGGGCCCCACCCCTCCAACCCTAGACGCACCAAGTTGGACTGGTGCCCAAGGATAAAGGGGGGTGCCACCTATATGGGCCTTAAAGCCCATCTGGTTGCCCCCTACTAGGCCTAGCCTATTTTGGGATGCCCAGATGCCTATAATAATTCCAGGGGGCTCCTGTAAATCCAGGAGCCCCTCTACATAATTATTTACCCTCTTGAAACTTTTTCCACCTATCCGGTTTTTCTCTGGATTTATCTGAAACACTTCCAGTTCTCTAACAAAACAATTTGTGTTATCTTCGAAACTTTTTCGGTGATATTCTCTCAAACTCCTAACTCCAATAGTACTCAACAGATCATAAACCCTTAAGCGCCTGACTTGCAGGTTCAGTGAAATAGAGACATGACCGAAACACATTTCGTTGAATGATAAATAGCATAACTGTGGGCATCCATATTGACTCATATACTCACACCAATGATTATCGAGGAACCTAAAGCTACCATATGCTATTCCTTTTGCTTCACGATACTTTACAAAAGCCGAGGTGAGATATATCAGCATCCCGTAAATCAAACACATGATCACTGTGTCGGTCTCCTTGTTATCGGTTTTGTTCTCTTTTCTCATTCTCGTGTTTCGGCATCCCCGTGAGCAAGTCACACTTTATTTGGCTAGGGGATGATTGATGTCGTCAGGCAGAGAGGACCCTAAGAATATCTCGCCATCGCCGGAGGAGCAAATTCCGATCTCGAGCTATCTAGTCCCGCATACGTTTCCGATGAACCTATAAGTTATTGTTATGATCATTGTGTTATGGTTCATGTTATAACAACCCCAAAGTGCATTGTCCGGTATTAAGTGACTCGATACTCTCAATGGTCTAAGGACATATGACAACTTCTCGTGTTATGGACTATTAGACTTGTGACGAAATCATCTCCTAGTATAGCATACAATTTTGGTCAATTCAACATGAGTGTTCGCCTTTAAATAGTGGATAAGCATCCGGGTGCGTCAATGCGCGGGCGCCGGAGTTGGTTTCTCAGCTGACGAGCCTGTTTAATGGCGGCACACGAAGGGATGGGCATTGAACTCCAGTAAACGTCTCTTCAGCATTGAACAGGCATAGACACCGGGGACACGACGCGGGCGGTGCCCTTGGCCGACGAGCCACTTCAATGCCGGTGTCGATGAGAGGTCATGTCCACTCTCAGCCGACGTCAATGTGGAGTGGCCGCTCTAGAGCAGTATGAATACGGGCAACTGGCTTCTGGCGGGAAAGCGCGTGGGCGAGGGAGGGTTTTTAGGTGTTGGGCCAGGGTAGTTAGAAGCAGGCATGATAGTGGTTCGAGCGCTTGCAAAGCCCCCCCCCTCCAAACCTCAGTTTGTTCTTGGTTTGCGGAAAAAAGTGTGTATGGACCGGTCGGTGGACCGATACAGACCCGCGCTCGATGACAAAACACGTCCCAACCGAACCGTTACGTGTGGTTTGAGGGTCAGTATTGCAGATGCCCTAAAGAGTAAAAGTCCTACCGCTCAAGTGTGTCTGAAATCTCCCTCAGAATTGTGCACCAGGAGTAGCGGTAACCCCCTGCAACATTGTAGGGCATCAAATCCGCCCTCGCAGCCTATAGTGAGGGTCGACTATAGCAAATTCGATGTGCCATCGGGAGATCTATGTGTGATCACCGGTGCTCTGCCATCCTAGATATTGCCATTGCCACAAGTTTGTGAGATTCGTGTATGAGCTGAGATATATATTTTTTGATTTTATGGCAACACATGAGTACCTAGTTGTACTAAATAGGGGAATGGCTATATGCAAGTTGCCTAATTTTTATCATTTGAGTCAGTCGAGCATTTCAGGCCATTGGATAAAGATTCTACGTCTCCTAACCCTTCTTCTTCCCCAGCAGACCACCGCACGGGTCGCCAGACAAACTACCAGCTTTCGCCCCTGCAGCCGGCAGCGATCCCGCGACCGCCTCGCTGCCTCGCCCTCGCCTGAATCGCCAGTCTTCCGCCGCCCCCGGCCATAGCCCCCCCTCCACCCCTCCCCGCGCCCAAGGTTTTCCTCCGGTGAGGTCCCACCACCGCCCCCACCCGTAATCCTAAGATAGATAATGGGGTAGCCCTCCAGCGAGCCCCTTCCTTCTTCGTTTCCTCCGGCGAACTCTCAAGAATCGACTGCCTGGACCCGCTCCTAGGGTTCCTCCCGCGCCACCGCCGCCGCCCTCCCCTCCCCTCCCGCGCCTCCGGCCACCGGCCGCGCCACGTCTCCCTCCTCCCCTCCCGGCCCGCCCCCCGCGTCGCCTCCCCGAGCGGGGCGACTGAGGGCCCATCTCCTCGTCCCCCAGCGCCCCTCTCCCGTTCCCCTCCTCCCGCCGCCGCCGGCCTGCGCCACCGGGCCCTGCCCGCGTGGTGTTGGCGGCGGCGGAGGCCGTCCCTTCCCCGCGCGTGGTGCCATGGCTCGGGTGGTGGCGTCTTGTGGCGGTGCTCCTCGGTCGATGGTGGTTCCGGCAGCGGTGGCTGCTCCTGGCGGCGCAGCTCCGGGTGGCCTAGAGGCGGCGGTGCAGCCACTTGGCGGCGAGTTGGCGTGGTGGATGGTGGCGGCGTCCTCCCGGCCCAGATCTGGGCCCTTTTGGGCCCCATCTGGGTCTGGGCGGGCCTGACTCGGTCTCGCCTGCGGCGGCTCCGGCGGGGCGGTGGTGGCGCGGCTCGTGCAAGGGGTGGTGGAGACGGCAACACGTCTACTGCAGCTCGGCGATGGGTGCTTCACGAGCCCCTTTTGGGCTCGGCCGGGCCTTGAGGGCCTGGTACGCCCCCCTTGCCGCGTCCGGTCGGTGACCGCCGATGGCGGTGGAGGTTGTCTCCTCCGGCGTGGCTGCTCTCGCTGCCATTCCTCGTTCCCGGCTGCTCCCTCTCGTCCTCGTCGGTCTCGCTTCGATGACCATGGTGAGGCGGCGGTGATGATTGCAAGACCGTGGTGGCGCACGTTCGTGGGTGGCTTGTCTGGTGGAGCGCGTCGGACCGTTCGGGGTGTGGGTGTTTGGCGGATGGGAGAAATCTGGGCCGGCTTACCGGCACCGACGCGGTGACGCCCGTGGGCACCATCGTTCCTTCCTGAAGGGCGTCGGGTCTTCCCCTTCCCCACACCCCTCCGTGTACCGGGGGAAACCCTAGGACCTGTCCGGGCAGCAACGTCGTCGTCGTGTTCCTTCTTGAAGGTGCTGCTTGGTATGCGGAGGTTCGAGGTGCCTGGAGCGAGGTGGCACATCTCTGGTAGGCACAACGGTTTTGGGTTATCATCGTTTTCGTCGATCCGACGCTGTTGACTTTATTTTCTCTCTTCTTTCTCTTTTGTTTTTTTGGGCATGCTTGTGTTGTTTGCCTCAGTATTGGACTCTTTATTGTATTGGGTGGTTGCTATATCAATATAGCGGTGCGAAAGCCTTTTTCTTAAGAATCGACTGCCTCAATTTGAAATTCAGTCGACTGCCATTTAGCTCATGTGACTAAATAGACTAACCTCGTGTTGAATTTCTTCAAAAGAAAAATGGATTGAAAGATTCCGTAGGAATTTAATAGGAATCGTATCAACGTTTTCATTTGTTCCAAAGGGTTTACACTTGTATGCCCAATTTTGTTGCTGAGAAGAAAAGACCCTCACAATATGACCCATGACACACCTTTTATCTACCCTGCAAAAGAAAGGCACACCTTTCATCTTATTTATCATGTAGGAGTATAAAAAAAAAGGGAGCGGCAGATTTATGACAAAATTTTAAGCCAACAGACGCTATCGAAAACAGTCACGCACTTTGTTTGGTTGTGTAGGGCGCGGTTGCAGGGACGTAACCTGAAACAGAATGGTTTGATCACAAGCTTGTCTTGTACCTTGCGACCCAAACCTCGGGGATGAATTCCAAGAGAATAATCTCAATCTTCTCAGTTACTCCACCGAGATGCGGACAAAGATGGCATTGCGCGTGCCGCAGATGCGTCCAGCCTTGGAGAGACCCGAGGTGACACAAGAGACAAGCTCACCACATCGGAAGGTATGAACTCGAGGCCTCGCCATTTTTGTTGCTTCGAACAAGACAACGGGGTCGAACAATGCCCATGGCTTGACTCACCCGATAACCTTAATTACTCTCTGCAGGGAGTGGAACCGCGCACTTGGGGTGGGATAGCATCCATCATGTTCCAGCAGCAGCAGCCGCAGCCGCAGCCGCAGCGCCAGCAGCAGCAGGAGGACGTGATGTCGTCGGCGACGTCGTCGCCTGCGTCCACGCTGTACTCTCCCATGCCGTACGCTTTCGCGGGGACGTCGGTGCAGGAGCTGAGCTCGGACCAGTGCAGCGTGCGCCTCATCAGCCTGCTGTACCAGTGCGCCTCCGAGGTGGCCGCCGGCGAGTTCGACCGCGCTAACCTCTGCCTGGAGCACATCATGCAGCTCGCGTCGCTGGACGCGCCTCACACGCTGCAGCGCCTCGCCGCCGTCTTCGCCGACGCGCTGGCCTGCAAGCTGCTCAAGCTCCTGCCGGGCCTCTCGCGGGCGCTCCTGTCGTCTTCGAGCTCCGACGACGCCCACCTCGTCCCGGCCGCGCGCCGCCACATGTTCGACATGCTCCCGTTCCTCAAGCTCGCGTACCTCACCACCAACCACGCCATCGTCGAGGCCATGGAGGGTGAGCGGTTCGTCCACGTCGTCGACCTCTCCGGCCCTGCCGCCAACCCCGCGCAGTGGATCGCGCTGTTCCACTCGTTCCGCGGCCGGCGCGACGGCACGCCAAATCTCCGCATCACCGCCGTCCATGAGAGCAAGGAGTTCCTGGCTGGCATGTCCGCGGTGCTCGTCAGGGAGGCCGAGGCGTTCGACATCCCGTTCCAGTTCAACGCTGTGGAGGCGCGGCTCGAGGACATGGACTTCGACGCGCTCCGGCACAACCTCCGCGTCAGGTCCGGCGAGGCGCTCGCGGTGAGCGTCGCGCTACAGCTGCACCGCCTCCTCGCGGCCGACGACACCGGAGGCAGGCGGCAGGGCGGCCTCACCCCGCTCCAGATCATCGCGCGGTCCAGCCCGAGCAGCTTCGGGGAGCTCCTGGAGCGGGAACTGAACACGCGGCTACAGCTGAGCCCCGACGCGTCCGCGTTCTCCTCCATGTCGCCGCAGTCCCCGATAGGCGGCCACTTCCCCGCCGTAGGGCAGCAGAGGCCCAAGATCGGGTCCTTCCTGTCGGCGGTGAAGGCGCTGTCTCCCAAGATCATGGTGGTGACGGAGCAGGAGGCGAACCACAACGGGGCGGCGTTCCACGAGAGGTTCGACGAGGCGCTCAACTACTACGCATCGCTGTTCGACTGCCTGGAGCGCGCGGCGGCGGCGCAGCGGGGCAGCGCGGCGGCGGAGCGGGCGCGGGTGGAGCGGTCGGTGCTGGGGGAGGAGATCAGGAGCATCGTGGCGTGCGAGGGCGGGGAGCGGAAGGAGCGGCACGAGCGGGCGCGGCAGTGGGCGGGGAGGATGGAGGCGGCGGGGATGGAGCGGGTGGGACTGAGCTACAGCGGCGCCATGGAGGCGAGGAAGCTGCTGCAGAGGAGCGGGTGGGGCGGGTACGAGGTGAGGCACGACGCCGAGGGGCACTGCTTCTTCCTCTGCTGGCACAAGAAGCCGCTGTACGCCGTCACCGCGTGGAGGCCGGCGGGGTACCACCACTCCGGCGGCGCCAGGTCCAGGTGATGGATGAGTGGAGCGTGTCTCCTCGTGTGCCGCATGTACCCTGCTGTCTCTCTCTAATTCAGGTGTGTTAATTTGACTGTGGATTGGGCTGGATGAACAGTTTTTCTTTTCTTTTTTTGAAAAAAAGCGAGCGGGATTTTTCGATAAAGGGCGCTTTTATTATCTAAAAAGTAGCATCAAGATCAAAGCATTATGAGTAACACCCGCCTCTGCAATAACTAAGATGCATACAGCCAATCATCTAAAGTCCGATAAAAAGAAAAAAAAGACGACAAATGGACAACCGTAGAGTCATATAGACTGACACTATGTCTATGTCGAAAGGGGCGGTGAACCGATCCGGAGATTATGCTGCCACCCTGTTCCAATCGCGTACACACCGCCTTGAACAGCGGTTGGTACTCCACTCGTTATAGCGTAAACCATGTATGAAACGAGTGCGTACAACGAAAAATAACCTGCAAAGGAGAAGCATTTTTGTTATTGAAAACCAAATTGTTTCTATATAGCCAAAGCGACCATAGTAAAACATACACTCCCATCCTTATTAGCATTTTCAGTCTATTTGAAATACCATCCAACCAATGACCAAAAATATTGGCGACACTTGTGAGCGGATACAAATTTGACGCTATTTGAATGACTGACCACGTAGAACGTGTAAACTTGCATTGAAAAAAGAGGTGTTTGATTGTCTCTTCATGAGTGCAAAAATAGCACTTCTTAGAGCATCTCCAACAGCCGCCGAACGCGCCGCGCGCTAAAAATTACTTTGCCGCGCGCCCATCGCCTGGTTTGGCACGGCATGCAGCGCCGGCTCCAGCAGCCGCGCTAAAATGTAGAGCGCGCGCAGCTCCAGCAGCGCGCAAAAATGCAGCGCGCGCGACTCTCGCACAAACAACATATGCATTCCAAAACAGAAGCAAAAAGATCAAACACAAACAAAATAAATCAAAATAAATAGTTCAATTTCGTTATTACAACTCAAACAAACAGTTTATTGTTCAATACAACAAATAGTTCAACAATACAAGAAATAGTTCAACAATACAATATTGAACGCACAAATCATGATGCTCTTTATCGTCCATTCCATGCGCCCCACTCCGCAATGAGATCCTTCTGAAGATCATCATGCGCTACGGGACGTCGAATGGCATGATAGGAGGCAACAAAACGGGCTACCCTTTCAGCCCTCCATCGCACTCGCACGGGATGTCCCAAGAGTTCATACCGAGAGTAGTCTACATCTTGGCCACGCTCATTCTCGATGATCATGTTATGCATGATCACACAAGCGTGCATGATGTACCAAAGCATTTTTTGATTCCAAAATCTAGCCGGTTCTCTCACAATAGCAAATTGGGCTTGCAAAATCCCAAAAGCTCTCTCCACATCTTTTCTAGCCGCCGCCTGAGCATTGTGGAAATCAAGATTTTTCTTACCTTCAATGGCTTCACAAAGGTTTGCCACTTTGAATAGATGCCATCCGCTAGATAATAGCCATAGTTGTATGTACGTTCATTTGCTACAAACTGCACCGGTTGCAAATCACCATTTGCAATCTTATTCATCAGTGGTGACCGGTTGACAATATTGATGTCATTCAAAGATCCAGGCATCCCAAAGAATGCATGCCAAATCCAAGTCTCTTGATTGGCCACCGCTTCAAGGATTATAGTGGAACCCTTTTTTGGCCGTGGAATTACCCATGCCATGCCTTTGGACAATTCTTCCAACTCCAATGCATGCAATCTATTGAGCCAAGCATACTAGGAAAGCCACGAGCTTTGTTCATCTCCAATAGCCTTGCAGCGTCTTCAGCATTGGGAGATGTCAAATACTCCTGGCCAAACACTTGCACAATTCCGACTGCGAAGTGCTTGACACACATGATGGCTTGTCTCTCACCCATAGCCAAGTGATCATCAACTAAATCAGTCAGGATACCGTATGCCAACATATGCAAAGCGGCTGTCACCTTCTGAAAGATGCTATGCCCGAGCTCTCCGGCGGCATTCCTCCTTTGCTGAAAAAACCGGTCATGGCTCGCTAGTTTCTCTGCAATGCGCCTGAACAACTCGTGATCATCCTAAACCGGCGACGAAAGTACGACTCCGGGTATGTGGGATTCTCCACGAAATAGTGCCTCATCAATCTGTTATGGGCATCAATCCTATCCCTCCAAATTTTCTGCCGACCCATAACCGAACCACCGTGCTTCGGTTTTTTATTGATGTGCATAGCTAGGATCATTGCAAGATCCTCCTCCTCTTCCATATCAAATTCTTCTTCGGAAGAATCATACGTCGAACTCATCTACAATGTTCAATACTATGCTATAAAAACTACAATCAACATGCACCAAATTCATGAAGTTTGAGCAATACATACCTTGCAGGCGTTTTGTCGAACACCTTGCGGGCGCCGAGCGGCAGCGAGCGCCCGGGCGCTATTCATTGGAGGACGGACGCGTACGAGGGGAGGCGGTGACTAGAGGGGGCGGAGGAAGCCGCGGCGGCGCGGGGATAGGTCGGGGAAGCGCCGGAACGGTCCACGGATGGCGTGGGCGGCAGCGGCACCGCGGCTGGAGAGGGGGTGAGTTGCGAGCGAGCGCGCGAGAGTACAACGGGCGGGAGCGGGCGCAGCAAATAAGCGGCGCGCGATGCAGTTTTGGCCCGCGCGTTGAACTAGATATGTCGCGCACGCGGTTTTTGCGCACCCGCTGGAGCCACTATACCGGTTGCGCGCGCTAAAATGGGCAATTTTGCGGCGCAGCGCTAGTTTGGCGCGGTTGTTGGAGATGCTCTTACTCCCTGGCCAGTTACGCCGTGCGAGGTTGTCTTTGGTTAGAACAACTCCCCTACGAAGAGACTGGGATGAACAGCTTGTTCTACCGAGTTTGCCACTGCACAGGAGTACGGGTACAGCGCTCCAAAAAAAGCTTTAAAATCCAGGTGAATATTTTGGGCCTCCAATTCGGTTAGACAACTTTGGTGTTTCTTGTTCCCATCAACGGTCAACTAGATTAAACACATTCTACCTCCCTACCGTGTTCATGTTCATCTTTTATCCTCGACGATGATCGGTTTTTCGTGCGAACTTGCACCACCCCCACGCCCCTAAGATAGATAATGGATTAGCCTTCTCCGGCGAGCTCACCCCCCCCCCCCCCACACACACCCCTAAGATAGATAATGAGGTAACCTTCTCCGACGAGCTCCTTCCTTCCCTCCTTGTTCCAACGTGAAAATCGACTTATGCATATTCCAAATTCAAGTGACTTACATATACCTCTTGTGTTTTTATTAACTCAAATGTAGCATCGAGAGGATACGAATCACACCGACATCTACATAGATAGGATGGACACAACCAACAACAAGCAGTCCAACAAAAAGGTAAATGAAACAAAATATTGTCAACAATAAAGTCATATAAAACCAACATTGTGCCTATGTCGAAGGAAAGGGTGGACCGATCCAGAGATTACGCTGCCACCCATGTTGGGTAGAAACCTCTGTGGTCACTCGCTTCAAGCGCATACACATCTCCTTATCACCGGTTGATACTCCATTTGATCCAGCATAGACCTCGTATGGAGCCAATGAGTACAACGCAAAATAACCTGCAATGGAGAAGAAACTTTGCCACTGAAGACAACATCATTTCTATGTAGTCAAAGCGACCATAATAAGGGTGCATATCCGGTATTAGCATGTTGAACCTATGTGGTATTCCGTCAAGTCAATGACCATAAATATTGACTACACTTGTGGTTGTTACAAATTGGACGTTATTGGGATGACTGACCAAATAGAACGCACAAACTTGCATTGGAAGAAGAGGTGTTTTAACGTCTTGACATGAGTACAAAAACAAGACTTCTTACTCCCATGACAGTTGCGCCGAGCGAGGTTATCTTTTGTCAACACAACTCACATTCGAAGATACCACATGAAAATTTTAGCTTTTAGCGGTACCTTGCATTTTCAGGTTTATTTATGTCTATCCCACTAGAATCTCAGAGTGCATAAGACCACGATACATAGACTCAACTGTGAATGACCTAGATGTGGTGAGACTCCAATGAAACAAATCCCGCCCTTGTGTCAGGTTAACTGATTCCAAAT
This sequence comes from Triticum urartu, assembly GCF_056163025.1. Taxonomy (NCBI): domain Eukaryota; kingdom Viridiplantae; phylum Streptophyta; class Magnoliopsida; order Poales; family Poaceae; genus Triticum; species Triticum urartu. Next base: position 301,724,536 of record NC_141877.1, read on the forward strand.
GGGTTAACAGTTGTTGCCATGACATAAGTCAGGGGCCAACCAAGTCCCTCTGAAAAGATACTTCGAGGGGTAGGGTGTGGAGCTAAGCACTTCCGCAAGAGTATCATTATTATTGCGGAAAATGTTGTACAAGGCCGGACATTGTTTCTGGGAGTGGTGTTTCCTAACCACTTACCCTCCCAGAAACACACCTCTGAGTCATCCTTTATCGCGAAAGACCCCAAGCGGGAAATGATGCTTCTTTGCCGCCATCAGGCCAGTCCAAAAATGTGACTCCATTGGGCTCCAATATGCCTGGGACACCACATTTGGCCTATATACTTATTGCGCAGTAGGGTTTGCCAAACACCCTCCTCGGTAAGTAGCTTGAACAACCATTTACTAAGTAAGGTGTCATTCTTGACCTTGAGGTCTTGAATGTCAAGACCTCTTTGGCCTTTCGATTGACAAACCACACTCCAGGTGAGCCGATACCTTTTCTTTTAACTATCTCCTTACCAAACCAATCTGGACCTAAAATAATCAGAACCCCTTTATGGAGTTGAAAATAGGAAAGCGTATAGAGAACCATGTTTGTAAGGACCAAGTTGACAAGAACTAGTTGTGCTCCAACTGAGAGCAACTTACCTTTCCAACTGCTCAACCATTTCTTTAAGCACTCTTCGACACATGTACATGTTTCCTTGAAAAAACTAAATCAAATGTTTGTCATGCAACCTCACTTTAAATCAACGATTCATAGCAATTCAACCATACATTTAAATCGTAATAGGAGTGTCGGATGTTCAACAATTTTTTTGAATTCATCGATCCCAAATTCAACCATACTCCTTGAAAGCGGCCTTCATCTTGTGTTTTCTCTGCTCGAGCTTGAATTTCTTCATTGATGCATGGTGTTCACCCAGATGGGTTGCTCCTAGAGCTTCGTCTAGCAATGCATCTATGTGAAGGGTTGCCCTCCATCCTTCGCTTCATACCTACAAACCCTGCACTTGTGGCCAACCACGTGTCCCACCACAATGCATCTTCCCTCACTGAGTACCCCACCATCATGTTTGCTTCATGTTAAACAAGGAGAAAGATAAAAAATCCCAATGGCATTTGCTCAAACACTTGCCCGGCATGGTGTCTGCCATGGATGGCGTCGGCTAGGGCGAACGATACATGTGTTGTGGATGGATCCACACCTCGGTGGCGAAGAACAAGGCGCCTGGGTGGAGCAGTGGTGGTTCAACAAGAACTGGGCGGCGGACAGAGTGGTGTACAGGCGGCGGTCTTGGTGGGTGCGGATACAAAGCAAGGGGAGGGACGAAGTGGGAGAACAAGCCTCCGAGAGGGGTGGTGGGTGGGCCGGGTTTGTCGGAGTACGACGTGGCGGGCGTCCGAGATCCCCCAAACCTCCCACAAGTTTGTTTCTAGTTTGGCTGAATTCGGATGTCCGGACTTGTCTGTGGACATTTGATGCACGAGTTGGATGGGACAAAGGACCGCGTTGTCCAGACGTTTATGTGTGTTTTGTGAAGGAAATATGCCCTAGAGGCAATAATAAAGTTGTTGTTTATATTTCCTTATATCATGATAAATTTTTATTATTCATTCTAGAATTGTATTAACCGGAAACTTAGTATATGTGTGAATACATAGACAAACAGAGTGTCCCTAGTATGCCTCTACTTGACTAGCTCGGTAATCAAAGATGGTTACGTTTCCTAGCCATAGACATGTGTTGTCATTTGATGAACGGGATCACATCATTAGAGAATGATGTGATGGACTAGACCCATCCGTTAGCTTAGCACTATGATCGTTTAGTTTATTGCTATTGCTTTCTTCATGATTTATACATGTTCCTATGACTATGAGATTACGCAACTCCTGAATACCGGAGGAACACCTTGTGTGCTATCAAACGTCACAACGTAACTGGGTGATCATAAAGATGCTCTACAGGCATCTCTGATGGTGTTTGTTGAGTTGGCATAGATCGAGATTAGGATTTGTCACTCCGTGTATCGGAGAGGTATCTCTGGGCCCTCTCGGTAATGCACATCACTATGATCCTTGCAAGCAATGTGACTAATGAGTTAGTCACGAGATGATGCATTACGGAACGAGTAAAGAGACTTGCTGGTAACGAGATTCAACTAGGTATGATGATACCGACGATCGAATCTCAGGCAAGTAACATACCGATGACAAAGGGAACAACGTATGTTGTTTTGCGGTTTGACCGATAAAGATCTTCGCAGAATATGTCAGGACAAATATGAGCATCCAGGTTCTGCTATTGGTTATTGACCAAAGATGTGTCTCGGTCATGTCTACATAGTTCTCGAACCCGCAGGGTCCGCACGCTTAACGTTCGATGATGATATGTATTATGAGTTATGTGATTTGATGTACCGAAGGTTTTTCGGAGTCCCGGATGAGATCACGGACATGACGAGGAGTCTCGAAATGGTCGAGACATAAATATTGATATATTGGAAGTTTATATTCGGACACCGGAATGGTTCCCAAGTGTATCGGGTATTTCCCGGAGTACCGGGAGGTTACCGGAACCCCCAGGGGGGATTAATGGGCCACAATGGGCCTTAGTGGAGAAGAGAGAGGGCCGGCCAGAGGTGCCCCCCCTTGCCCAGTCCTAATTGGACAAGGGGAAGGGTAGCGCTCCCCCTCTTTCCTTCTCTTCTCTCCTCTTTCCCTTCTTCTCCTTCTTGGACTAGGAAAGGGGAAACCTACTCCTACTAGGAGTAGGATTCCTCCCCCCTTAGCGCGCCCCTTGTGGCCGGCCGGCCTCCTCCTCCCCTCATTTATATACGGGGGAGGGGGCACCACATAGACACACAAGTTTATCTTTAGCCGTGTGCGGTGCCCCCCTCCACAGTTTTCCACCTCGGTCATATTGTCATAGTGCTTAGGCGAAGCCCTGCGTCGGTAACTTCATCATCACCGTCAACACGCCGTCATGCTGATGCAACTCAGCCTCGGCCTCAACTGGATCAAGAATACGAGGGACGTCACCGAGCTGAACGTGTGCAGATCGTGGAGGTGTCATCCGTTCGGTACTTGATCGGTTGGATCGCGAAGACGTTCGACTACATCAACCGCATTACTAAACACTTCCGCTTTCGGTCTACGAGGGTACGTAGACACACTCTCCCCTCTTGTTGCTATGCATCTCCTAGATAGATCTTGCGTGATCGTAGGATTTTTTTTGAAATACTGCATTCCCCAACAGTGGCATCAGAGCCAGGTCTATGCGTAGATGTTATATGCACGAGTAGAACACAAAGAGTTGTGGGCGATAATAGTCATACTGGTTACCAGCATGTCATACTTTGATTTGGCGGTATTGTTGGATGAAGCGGCCCAGACCGACATTACATGACCACGTTCATGAGACTGGTTCTACCGACGTGCTTCGCACACAGGTGGCTAGTGGGTGTCTGTTTCTCCAGCATTAGTTGAATCGAGTGTGACTACGCCCGATCCTTGTTGAAGGTTAAAACATCACACTTGATGAAAAATCGTTGTGGTTTTTGATGCGTAGGTAAGAACGGTTCTTGCTAGGCCCATAGCAGCCACATAAAACTTGCAACAATAAAGTAGAGGACGTCTAACTTGTTTTTGCAAGGCATGATGTGATGTGATATGGTCAAGATGGGATTATATAAATTGTTGTATGAGATAATCATGTTTTGTAACACAGTTATCAGCAACTGGCAGGAGCCCTATGGTTGTCGCTTTATTGTATGAAATGCAATCGCTATGTAATTTCTTTACTTTATCACTAAGCGGTAGCGATAGTCGTGGAAGAAATAGTTGGTGAGATAACAATGGTGCTACGATGGAGATCAAGGTGTCAAGCTAGTGACGATGGTGATCATAATGGTGCTTTGGAGATGAAGATCAAAGGCACAAGATGATGATGGCCATATCATATCACTTATATTTATTGCATGTGATGTTTATCTTTTATGCATCTTATTTTGCTTAGTATGGCGGTAGCATTATAAGCTGATCTCTCACTAAATTTCAAGGTATAAGTGTTCTCCCTGAGTATGCACCGTTGCTACAGTTCATCGTGCCGAGACACCACGTGATGATCGGGTGTGATAAGCTCTACGTTCACATACAACGGGTGCAAGCCAGTTTTGCACAAGCAGAATACTCGGGTTAAACTTGACGAGCCTAGCATATGCAGATATGGCTTCGGAACACTGAGACCAAAAGGTCGAGCGTGAATCATATAGTAAGATATGATCAACATGGTGATGTTCACCATTGAAAACTACTCCATCTCACGTGATGATCGGACATGGTTTAGTTGATATGGATCACGTGATCATTTAGATGACTAGAGGGATGTCTATCTAAGTGGGAGTTCTTAAGCAATATGATTAATTGAACTTTAATTTATCATGAACTTAGTACCTGATAGTATTTTGCATGTCTATGTTGTTGTAGATAAATGGCCCGTGCTGTTGTTCCGTTGAATTTTAATGCATTCCTAAAGAAAGCTAAGTTGAAAGATGATGGTAGCAACTACACGGACTGGGTCCGTAAGTTGAGGATTATCCTCATTGTTGCACAGAAGAATTACGTCCTGGAAGCACCGCTAGGTGCCAAACCCGCTGCAGGAGCGTTATGAACACCTGGTAGAGCAAAGCTGATGACTACTCGATAGTTCAGTGTGCCATGCTTACGGCTTAGAACCGGGACTTCAACGATGTTTTGAACATCATGGAGCATATGATATGTTCCAGGAGTTGAAGTTAATATTTCAAGAAAATGCCCGGATAGAGAGATATGAAGTCTCCAATAAATTCTACAACTGCAAAATGGAGGTGAATAGTTTTGTCAGTGAACACATACTCAGAATGTCTAGGTACCACAATCACTTGACTCAACTGGGAGTTAATCTTCTGGTTGATAGTGTCATTGATAGAGTTCTTCAATCACTGCCACCAAGCTAAGAAAGCTTCGTGATGAAGTATAATATGCAAGGGATGGATAAGACAATTCCCGAGCTCTTCGCGATGCTAAAGGCTGCGGAGGTAGAAATCAAGAAGGAGCATCAAGTGTTGATGGTAAACAAGACCACTGGTTTCACGAAGAAGGGCAAAGGGAAGAAGGGGAACTTCAAGAAGAACGGCAAGCAAGTTGCTGCTCAAGTGAAGAAGCCCAAGTCTGGACCTAAGCCTAAGACTGAGTGCTTCTACTACAAAGGGACTGGTCACTCAAAGCGGAACTGCCCCAAGTATTTGGCGGATAAGAAGGATGGCAAAGTGAAAGTTATTTTTCATATACATGTTATTGATGTGTACCTTACTAATTCTCGCAGTAGCGCCTGGGTATTTGATACTGGTTCTGTTGCTAATATTTGCAACTCGAAACAGGGGCTATGGATTAAGCGAATATTGGCTAAGGACGAGGTGACGACGCGCGTGGGAAATGGTTCCAAAGTCGATGTGATCGCCGTCGGCACACTACCTCTACATCTACCTTCGGGATTAGTTTTATACCTGAATAACTGTTATTTGGTGCCAGCGTTACACATGAACATTATATCTGGATCTTGTTTGATGTGAGACGGTTATTCATTTAAATCATAGAATAATGGTTGTTCTATTTATATGAGTAATATCTTTTATGGTCATGCACCCTTGATGAGTGGTCTATTTTTACTAAATCTTGATAGTAGTGATACACATATTCATAGTATTGAAGCCAAAAGATATAATTTTAATAATGATAGTGCAACTTATTTGTGGCACTGCCGTTTAGGTCATATTGGTGTAAAGCACATGAAGAAACTCCATGCTGATGGGATTTTGGAATCACTTGATGCTTGCGAACCATGCCTCATGGGCAAGATGACTAATGGAACAAGCAACCGACTTATTGTAAATAATACATACTGATGTATGCGGTCCGATGAGTGTTGATGCTCGTGGCAGGTATCGTTATTTTCTGACCTTCACAGATGATTTGAGCAGATATGGGTATATCTACTTGATGAAACATAAGTCTGAAACATTTGAAAAGTTCAAAGAATTTCAGAGTGAAGTGGAAAATCATCGTAACAAGAAAATAAAATTTCTACGATCTGATCGTGGAGGAGAATATTTGAGTTACGAGTTTGGTCTTCATTTGAAACAATGCGGAATAGTTTCGCAACTCATGCCACCTGGAACACCACAGCGTAATGGTGTGTCTGAATCTCGTAACCGCACTTTATTAGATATGGTGCGACCTATGATGTGTCTTACTGATTTACCGCTATCATTTTGGGGTTATGCTTTAGAGACAGTTGCATTCACGTTAAATAGGGCACCATCGAAATCCGTTGAGACGACACCATATGAACTGTGGTTTGGCAACAAACCCAAGTTGCCGTTTCTTAAAGTTTGGGGCTGCGATGCTTATGTGAAAAAGCTTCAACCTGATAAGCTCGAACCCAAATCGGACAAATGTGTCTTCATGGGATACCCAAAGGAGACTGTTGGGTACACCTTCTATCACAGAACCAAAGGCAAGATATTCGTTGCTAAGAATGGATCCTTCTAGAGAAGGGGTTTCTCTCGAAAGAAGTGAGTGGGAGGAAAGTAGAACTTGATGAGGTAACTGTACCTGCTCCCTTATTGGAAAGTAGTTCATCACAGAAATCGGTTCCAGTGATTCCTACACCAATTAGTGAGGAAGCTAATGATGATGATCATGAAACTTCTAATCAAGTTACTACGGAACCTCGTAGGTCAATATTAGTAAGATCCGCACCAGAGTTGTATGGTAATCCTGTTTTGGAGGTCATGTTACTTGACCATGACGAACCTACGAACTATGAGGAAGCGATGATGAGCCCAGATTCCGCAAAATGGCTTGAGGCCATGAAATCTGAGATGGGATCCATGTATTAGAACAAAGTGTGGACTTTGGTTGACTTGCCCGATGATCGGCAAGCCATAGAGAATAAATGGATCTTCAAGAAGAAGACTGGCGCTGATGGTAGTGTTACTGTCTACAAAGCTCGACTTGTTGCGAAAGGTTTTCGACAAGCTCAAGGAGTTGACTACGATGAGACCTTCTCACCCGTAGCGATGCTTAAGTCTGTCCGAATCATGTTAGCAATTGCCGCATTTTATGATTATGAAATTTGGCAAATGGATGTCAAAACTGCATTCCTTAATGGATATCTTAAAGAAGAGTTGTATATGATGCAACCAGAAGGTTTTGTCGATCCACAAGGTGCTAACAAAGTGTGTAAGCTCCAACGATCAATTTATGGACTGGTGCAAGCATCTCGGAGTTGGAATATACGCTTTCATAGTGTGATCAAAGCATATGGTTTTATACAGACTTTTGGAGAAGTCTGTATTTACAAGAAAGTGAGTGGGAGCTCTGTAGCATTTCTGATTGGAAATGATACCAAATTTCTGAATAGCATAAAAGGATACTTGACTAAGAATTTTTCAATGAAAGACCTCGGTAAAGCTTCTTATATATTGGGCATCAAGATCTATACACTACAAAAAAAGACACATCTGTGACATTTTGGGCCGAACGAAAAAAAATTCTGTCATACATATGACACTTCTATGACGATGATTGTGACAAAACCCGGTATCGTCATAGATGTGGTGGGATCCTACTTCTATGACAAAAAATCATGACAGAAAATGGGCTTTTCGTCCTGGGCGGGCCGGAGACGCAGCTGCATGACATTCTTTGGGCCGTCCATGATGGAAAAAACCCGTGGTAGAAGCGAGGGCGAGGAAAATTTCGGGGAGTTCCCGGTTATAGTGGGAGGTCGGGGGCCGAGCGATGCGCGTTTCTCTCGTACACGTACGCGCGTGTGTGCGAGGCGTTGGCTCTAACTGAAACCGAGCGAGGCGTTGGGCTCTAACTGAACTCGAGCGATTGCACTGCAGGCTACGCGTTACTGAACCCGAGCGATCAATCGATGGCTGTTAACTGAACCCGATCGAGCAATTCCTTCGCTACTGCTGCTAACTGAAGCCGATCGATGCTGCCTCTGGGATGAACAGTGAGCATTGCGGGGGGTTTTGGATGAACAGTGAACGGTGGCGTTGCCTCTGGATGAACAGGACCCCGTGGTGTGGAGGGCTGGATGAACAGTAGACGGTGGAGGGGTGCCCGTGGAGGGATGGTTGAATAGGACCCTGTGGTGTGGAGGGCTGGATGAACAATAGACAGTGGAGGGGTGGTTGAACAGTAGCCGGTGGAGTAGCGTGCGGTGGAGGCTGGATGAACAGGAGCCCGTGGAGGCTGGAGGAGGTCGACGGTAGCCTGTGGAGGCTGGAAGAGGTCGACGGTGGAGATGAACAGTATCCCGTGGAGTCCCGTTTTGCGGTACGCCACACCCCTCCTGATGAACAGGACCCCCGTTTCGACCGTAGGAGGTCCGTTTCGTCCGTTTTGTGGTACGCCACACCCCTCCCAATCAACAGGACCCCCGTTTCGACCGTAGGAGATCCTTTCCTCCGTTTTGTGGTACACCACACCCCTCCCGATCAATAGGACCCCCGTTTCGACTGTAGGAGGTCCGTTTCCTCCGTTCTGCGGTACGCCAGGCCTCGTTTCCATCGCATGTTCCGTCCAAGCCCTCCCGATGAACACGACCACGCATTCTGTTCCGACCCAGCCGGTTGGCTCCCACGCGTTCCGTTGCCTCCCGATGAACACGACGCATTTTGTTGCCTCCCGATGAACATGACGCATTCCGTTGCCTCCCCATGAACACGACGCATTCCGTTGCCTCCCCATGAACACGACGACGATGCTGTTTCTCCGTTCCGACCCAGCCATGTACACGAGCCCTGGCCGTACGTATGTGCGAGTAGGCGTTCGAGACCCTGCCCGTATTTACACATACGTGGCCGTATTTTCTTTCTTACACCATGGCCGCTATACGTACGTGTACATGCTACGTGCGCGCCTCTACTACGACACGTGCGCGCCTCTACTACGACACGTGCGCGCCTCTACATCGACCAGTATGTACGTACACATTCGCGACCAGAATGACAAAGCTACGTACGCTTCGACCAGGTGGGTCCTGACTGTCAGGCACTTCCTTGCGTGCGAAGATGTAGCTGGTGGGTCCCAGCAGTCAGGGGGGCGAATCATTTTGTTTTTTTGTCCAGACACACTTCCTTGCGTGCGAAGGTGTAGCTGGTGGGTCCCAGCAGTCAGGGGGAAACGTTTTTTTCACAAAATATGGTGGCCCGTCCGGTGGGTCCTCGCTGTTAGGTGGAGGAAAAATTATTTTGCACGTAATAAGGAGGCACTTCCTTGCTGCGGCCGTGGACCCAGCTGTCAGCCTCTCCACGTATAGTCCATGTCCGATGGAAGCCGTTCCTTGACCACGTTGACCATGCCGCGCCGAGAGTACCAGGGCGGTGGACGACGGCGAGGCCTAGGAAGGGGACGACGCGGAGCCGGGGAAGACGCGGCAGTGGATGCCCACGCGTAGAGGAGTACGAGGGTTCACTGGTTCGCTGCGGTGTGAGGCTGCCGTCGCCCAAGAATAACAGGGGGTGTGGGTGAGTAGAGGGATGGCCTGGCTAGCAGTGGGAGTAGTAGGGGGCGGTGAGGACTCCGCCGCATCGCAGCCGGCCACGGGAGGCAGGAGCACGAGGCACGACCGACGCTGGTTTGGGCGGCTGGGGCAAGAAGACCAGAGGTTGAAGAAGCACTATGGCCGTTGGATGGACATCGTACGATCAGTGGAGCTAGAATCGTGCATATTGACTAAGTTGACAAAGACCTCCGTCCCCGCCAACTTAGTAGGCCCACAAGTCAGCCTGCCACTATACTGAGTCCCAGCTAACAAGGGGAGTATTCATTTTTTTGTGCGTAATAAGGAGGCACTTCCTTGCGTGCGAAGATATAGCTGGTAGGTCCGAGCTGTCAGCGGCGGTAACGTTTTTTTCGCGAAATACAGAGGCCCTTTCGGTGGGTCCCTGATGTCAGGTGGAGGAATCATTATTTTGCGTGTAATAAGGAGGCATTTCCTTGCGTGCGGCCGTGGACCCAACTGTCGGCCTTTCCATGTATAGTCCACTTCAGATGCATGTCGGTCGTTGACCACGTTGACCAGGCCGCGCCGAGAGCACCAGGGCGGTGGACGACGGCGAGGCCTAGGAAGGGAACGACACGGAGGCAGGGAAGACTCGACAGTTGTTTCCCACGCGGAGGGGAGTACGACTGTACGAGGGTTTACTGGTTCGTCTGCCGTTGCCGAAGAATAACAGCAGGTGTGGGTGAGTAGAGGGATGGCTAGGCCAGTGATGGGAGTACGGTGGGGCGGTGAGGCCTGCGCGGCAGCAGAGCCGGCCGCAGGGAGGAGGGAGCAGGCAGTCCCGCCGGCGCTTGTTTGAGCGGCTGGAGCAGGAAGAGCAGAGATTGAAGAAGCACGACGGCCGTTGGATGGACATCATACGGTCACTTGAGCTAGAATCGTTCATATTAACTAAGTTGACAAAGCCCTCCGTCCCCATCAACTTAGTAGGCCCACAAGTCAGCCTCCCACCATGGTGGGTCCAAGCTAGCAGGGAGGTATTCATTTTTTGTGTGCGTAATAAGGAGGCACTTCCGGTGGGTCCGAGCTGACAGCGGGGGGAACATTTTTTTCGCGAAATACAGTGGTCCATCCAGTGGGTCCCAGCAGTCAGGGGCAAACATTTTTTCATGAAATACGGTGGCCCGTCCGGTGGGTCCCAGCATTCAGGGGGGAAATGTTTTTTCCGCGAAATACTGGTGGCCCGTCCGGTGGGTCCCTGCTGTCAGGTGGAGGAATAATTATTTCGCGCGTAATAAGGAGGCACTTCCTTGCGGCTGCCGTGGACCCAGCTGTCAGCCTCTCCACGTACAGTACTCTTCCGATGGAAGTCGGTCATTGACCACATTGACCACGCCGCGCCGAGAGCACCACGGCGGTGGACGACGGCGAGGCCTAGGAAGGGGACGACGCGGAGCCGGGAAAGACGCGGCAGTGGATGCCCACGCGGAGAGGAGTACGAGGGTTCACTGGTTCTGCTGCGGTGTGAGGCTGTCATCGCCGCAGAATGACAGGGGGAGTGGGTGAGTGGAGGGATGGCCTAGCCAGCGGTGGGAGTAGTATGGGGACGGTGAGGCCTCCGCGGCAGCACAGCCGGCCACGGGAGGCGGGAGCATGCGACACGATCGGCGCTGCTTTGGGCGGCTGGGGCAAGAAGACCAGAGGTTGAAGAAGCACTATGGCCGTTGGATGGACATCGTTGACCACACCGCGCCAAGAGCACCAGGGCGGTGGATGACGGCGAGGCCTACGAAGGGAACGACACGGAGCCGGGGAAGACACGGCAGTGGCTGCCCACGCGGTGGAGAGTACGAGGGTTGACTGGTCCGGCTGCCGTCGCCGGAAAATAACAGGAGGTGTGGGTGAGTAGAGGGATAGACAGGCCAGGGATGCGAGTATGATGGGGCCGTGAGGCCTGCCCGGCAGCACTGCCGGCCACGGGAGGTGGGAGCAGGCGGTACCAATTGCGCTGGTTTGGGCGGCTGGGGCAGGAAGATCAGAGACTGAAGAAGCACGATTGCCGTTAGATTGACATCTAACGGTCTGACGCTGGTAGAGTCGATTGTTGACTAAGTTTATTTTTTGAGAAACCTTGTGTACGCATGAACTTAGTAGGCCCACAGGTCAGCCTCCAAATTTGTGACAGACAACAGAAAGCCCATTTGCTATTTTTTTATATTTTTCAACCCATTTGCTAATTCTTAAGTAATTTATTACAGCCCATTTTCTGCCCAGGACCACGGTCAAAAAGTTCAACCTTATTTTGCATATTTCAGTGGAGTCCGAACTGTTGTAATCCCGAAATGATAAACATTTTTTAAGAACTTATTGATTTGCCAAAAAAATCGTTTTGTTTTTGTAAGCAAATAAGACATGGGACAATTGAGTTGGTTTAAGGGAAAAACCAATGGTAAGAAAATCAACGCTGGGTGGGAAAAACAACAAAAATAAGGATGTAAATATGAAAAAGGAATTTTATGTGTTTTCAATATAATGATACGTGTATATGAACTAGTAAAACTATAGGTAGAGATTAGAAAACGGATGTAGGACATGCGTTTCAAGAGGATAATAGAACTGGGTTGTGTGTTTGGTTCAGTAAAAAACTGCCTGCGGATGTTGTAAGACAAAATATAACTAACGCTGGCGGGCCAGAGGCCAGTCGATACCTGCTAGATCATTGTGCCCCGTTGTCGTCATGGGCTGGGCCTGTTAAAAACAAAACCAACCCTGGGCAGTCTACAGCCCAGTTGAAACTTGCTCGACCTGAAAAAACAATATACGTGCTCAATAAACGAGAGAATTCTGCAAGTACAGACTGATAACTGGGATGCAGCACGGATATTGTTTTTTTATCGTGATAATAAGTGCATGCACTTGTTTCGAAAAAAAATGGAGAAATGGGAATTCGAACGGCGGGTGCTTATGCTACCCATCAAATAAAAATCAGGTGCCTAAAAATTCATTTCGAAACAAATGATTCAGCTTTATATCCACGTCGACCCTCGGCATGATGGTTGGAAGCAAATGCAAGTTCATACCAAAAGATCGTTAACAACAATACCAACTTGCGGACGACAAGGTAGTACAACTAACAATACCAAACTAACTTATAATCTTTTTACTCCTGGCCCTAGTGTTCGTCTGGTAGAAAATCTTGCAGAGGACCAGCTCCCGCTCCTTCTCTTTCTCCAGGTCCCCGAGGTGGTACTGGTGCATCACCCAGTTGGTCCTCGGCTGGTCGAAGTTCTTGTTGGTGTGCAACACCAGAACCTTTTTTGTTGCCCATCTGTCGGCCGTTGACCATCACCGGCAAGGTATTGCCGGTCTTGTGCCACATAGCGTGCATGCCGCACTCCGACTGTATCTTGCGACGTGTCCACATGCCCCTTTTGAACGCCCTGGAATTGCGCTGGAAGAAATGCTTCCTTAGGCCACTCAGTGTGATACCTGCAGTATTGTGGAATACAGGTTTTGGTGTACCTAGTTGGCATTTTCATAACATCGTTGGCATGTTGCAGTCACTTGTTTCACTTTTTATTAACTGTCAAATTGTAATTGCTTCACCAGGTCTGCGTCTAAAAAGAAAAATAGAGCTATAAACAAAGGAATATGTTTGTGCAAGTAGACGGTCGATCGGTGTCTTACCTGGAAGTTTCTCAGGTTGGGTGTAGCATATGCCGTGCTCGCTGTTGATGGTTGGTATGAACAAATCGATGAGAGACTGAAATCTCACGCTGTCAGCACTCACTTTGGCCTCAAGGTGCTCGATCAGCTCCTGATCCATGGGATCGAACTTGATGCCAGCCGGTACCACCGGCCAATCCTTCTTCGACTTGCATCGGTAATTCCAGTTATATGGTACTCAATGTATGATCAATCGATTGTTTTAAGTGAATGATGAAAGATTTCGATAGATAAGTGGTACTCCAAATATGAAGTCCAGAATACCCGAACACGCCGCCGGGATTCTTGTGTCACCTCACACGCAGCGTGTTGTGCTACCTCTTGAGCACTGCGTTGGATTTCCCCGAAGAGCAGAGGATGATGCAGCAAAGTAGCATAAGTATTTCCCTCAGTTTTTGAGAACCGAGGTATCAATCCAGTAGGAGGCTACGCGCGAGTCCATCGTACCTACACAAAAACAATAGCTCAACGCAACCAACGCGGTTAGGGGTTGTCAATCCCTTCACAGTCACTTACGAAAGTGAGATCTGATAGAGATGATAAATAATATTTTTGGTATTTTTGGTATAGAAATGCAAAGTGAAAAGTAAAAGGCAAAGTAAAAAAGCAAAGCAATAATAAAGTGATGGAGATTGATATGATGAGAAAGAGACCCGGGGGCCATAGGTTTCACTAGTGGCTTCTCTCAAGAGCATAAGTATTCTACGGTGGGTGAACAAATTACCGTTGAGCAATTGACAGAATTGAGCATAGTTATGAGAATATCTACGTATGATCATGTTATAGGCATCACGTCCGAGACAAGTAGACCGACTCCTGCCTGCATCTACTACTATTACTCCACTCATCGACCGCTATCCAGCATGCATCTAGAGTATTAAGTTAAAAACAGAGTAACGCCTTAAGCAAGATGACATGATGTAGAGGGATAGTTTCATGCAATATGATAAAAACCCCATCTTGTTATCCTCGATGGCAACAATACAATGCATGCCTTGCTGCCCCTTCTGTCACTGGGAAAGGACACCGCAAGATCGAACCCAAAGCTAAGCACTTCTCCCATGGCAAGAAAAACCAATCTAGTAGGCCAAACCAAACTGATAATTCGAAGAGACTTGCAAAGATAACCAATCATACATAAGAGAATTCAGAGAAGATTCAAATATTATTCATAGATAGACTGGATCATAAACCCACAATTCATCGGTCTCAACAAACACACCGCAAAAAGAAGATTACATCGAATAGATATCCACGAGAGAGGGGGAGAACATTGTATTGAGATCCAAAAAGAGAGAAGAAGCCATCTAGCTACTAACTATGGACTCGTAGGTCTGAAGTAAACTACTCACACTTCATCGGAGGGGCTTGGATGATGATGTAGAAGCCCTCCGTGATCGATGCCCCCTCCGGCGGAACTCCGGAACATGCCCCAAGATGGGATCTCGTGGATACAGAAAGTTGCGGCGGTGGAATTAGGTTTTTGGCTCCTGTTCTGATCGTTTGGGGGTACGTGGATATATATAGGAGGAAGAAGTATGTCGATGGAGCAACAGGGGCCCCACGAGGGTGGAGGGCGCGCCTAGGCGCTCCCCTACCTCGTGGGCTCCTGTTACGTGGCTTGACGTAGGGTCCAAGTCTCCTGAGTTGTATTCGATGAGAAAATCATGTTCCCGAAGGTTTCATTCCGTTTGGACTCCGTTTGATATTCCTTTTCTTCGAAACCCTAAAACAGGCAAAAAACAGCAATTCTGGGCTGGGCCTCCGGTTAACAGGTTAGTCCCAAAAATAATATAAAAGTGGATAATAAAAGCCCAATAATGTCCAAAATAGTAGATAATATAGCATGGAGCAATCAAAAATTATAGATACGTTGGAGACGTATCAAGCATCCCCAAGCTTAATTCATGCTCGTCCTCGAGTAGGTAAATGATAAAAACAGAATTTTTGATGCGGAGTGCTACTTGGCATAATTTTAATGTAATTCTTCTTAATTGTGGCATGAATATTTAGATCCGAAAGATTCAAGACAAAAGTTCATATTGACATAAAAAATGATAATACTTCAAGCATACTGACTAAGCAATTATGTCTTCTCAAAATAACATGGCCAAAGAAAGTTCATCCCTACAAAATCATATGGTTTAGTCATGTTTCATTTTCGTCACACAAGAATGCTATCATCATGCACAACCCCGATGACAAGCCAAGCAATTGTTTCATACTTTAGTAATCTCAAACCTATAAACTTTCACGCAATATATGAGCGCGAGCCATGGACATAGCACTATAAGTGGAATAGAATATAATGAGGGGTGTTACATGGAGAAGACAAAAAGGGAGGAAGTCTCACATCAACGAGGCTAATCAATGGGCTATGGAGATGCCCACCGATTGATGTTAATGAAAGGAGTAGGGATTGCCATGCAACGGATGCACTAGAGCTATAAATGTATGAAAGCTCAACAAAAGAAACTAGTGGGTGTGCATCCAACTTGCTTGCTCACGAAGACCTAGGGCACTTGAGGAGGCCCATTGTTGGAATATACAAGCCAAGTTCTATAATGAAAAACTCCCACTAGTATATGAAAGTGATAACATGAGAGACTCTCTACTATGAAGATCATGGTGCTACTTTGAAGCACAAGGTTGGCAAAGGATAGTAACATTGTCCCTTCTCTCTTTTTCTCTCATTTTGGGCCTTTTTTATGGCCTTTCCTTTTTTGGGCCTTCTCTTTTTTATGGCCTTTCCTTTTTTTAATATTCCTCACTTGGGACAATGCTCTAGAAAATGATGATCATCACACTTCTATTTATTTACAACTCAATTATTACAACTCGATACTAGAACAAAGATGACTCTATATGAATGCCTCCGGCGGTGTACCAGGATATGCAATGAACCAAGAGTGACATGTATGAAAGAATTATGAATGGTGGCTTTGCCACAAATACTATGTCAACTACATGATCATGCTAAGCAATATGACAATGATGAATGTGTCATGATGAACGGAATGATGGAAAGTTGCATGGCAATATATTTCGGAATGGCTATGGAAATGCCATAATAGGTAGGTATGGTGGCTGTTTTGAGGAAGATATAAGGAGGTTTATGTGTGAAAGAGTGTATCATATCACGGGGTTTGGATGCACCGGCGAAGTTTGCGCCAACTCTCAATGTGAGAAAGGGCAATGCACGGTACCTAAGAGGCTAGCAAGGATGGAAGGGTGAGAGTGCGTATAATCCATGGACTCAACATTAGTCATAAAGAACTCACATACTTATTGCAAAAATCTACAAGTCATCAAAAACCTCGGTACTACGCGCATGCTCCTAGGGGGATAGATTGGTAGAAAAAGACCATCACTCATCCCCGACCGCCACTCATAAGGAAGTCAATCAAATAACACCTCATGTTTCAAATTTGTTGCATAACGTTTACCATACGTGCATGCTATGGGACTTGCAAACCTCAACACAAGTATTTCTCAATTTCACAACTACTCAACTAGCACGACTTTGATATCATTACCTCCATGTCTCAAAACAATCATCAAGCATCAAACTTCTCTTAGTATTCAACACACTCATAAGAAAGTTTTATTATTAATCTTGCATACCAAGCATATTAGGATTTTAAGCAAATTACCATGCTATTAAGACTCTCAAAATAATCTAAGTGAAGCACGAGAGATCAATAGTTTCTATAAAACAAATCCACCACCGTGCTCTAAAATATATAAGTGAAGCACTAGAGCAAAACTATAAAACTCAAAAGATATAAGTGAAGCACTAGAGTAAAACTATAGAGCTCAAAAGATATAAGTGAAGCACATAGAGTATTCTAACAAATTCCAAATCATGAATGGATCTCTCAAAAGGTGTGTACAGCAAGGATGATTGTGGTAAACTAACAAGCAAAGACTCAAATCATATAAGATGCTCCAAGCAAAACACATATCATGTGGTGAATAAAAATATAGCTCCAAGTAAAGTTATCGATAGAAGTAGACGAAAGAGGGGAGGCCTTCCGAGGCATTCCCAAGCTTTGGCTTTTAGGTGTCCTTAGATTATATTGGGGGTGCCATGGGCATCCCAAGCTTAGGCTCTTTCCACTCCTTGTTCCATAATCCATCAAATCTTTACCCAAAACTTGAAAACTTCACAACACAAAACTTAAAGTAGAAAACTCGTGAGCTCCGTTAGCGAAAGAAAACAAAAGACCACTTCAAGGTACTGTAATGAACTCATTATTTATTTATATGGGTGGTATACCTACTGTATTCCAACTTCTCTATGGTTTATAAACTATTTTACTTGCCATAGATTCATCAAAATAAGCAAACAACACACGCAAAACAGAATCTGTCAAAAACAGAAAAGTCTGTAGTAATCTGTAGCTACCGCGAGATCTGGAACCCCAAAAATTCTAAAATAAATTGATGGACGTGAGGAATTTATCTATTAATCATCTGCAAAAATAATTAACTAAATATCACTCTCCAAATAAAAATTACAGCAGTTCTCGTGAGCTCTAAAGTTTCTGTTTTTTACAGCAAGTTCAACAAGACTTTCCCCAAGTCTTCCCAACGGTTCTACTTGGCACAAACACTAATTAAACGCAAAAAACACAACCAAACAGAGTATAAATAATTTATTTATTTAATAACAGCAAGGAAAAATATTGGGTTGTTTCCCAACAAGTGCTTTTCTTTAAAGCCTTATAGCTAGGCGTTGATAATTTTAATGATGCTCACATGAAAGACAAGAATTGAAGCACAAAGAGAGCATCATAAAACACGTGACAAACACATCTAAGTCTAACATACTTCCTATGCATAGGCATCTTATAGGCAAACAAATTATCAAGGCAAGCAAAAACTATCATATGCAAGGAAGCGGAAAGAAACAATAGCAATCTCAACATAATGAGAGGTAATTTAGTAACATGAAAATTTCTACCACCATATTTTCCTTTCTCGTAATAATTGCATGTGGGATCATAAGCAAATTCAAAAAAATAGCTATCACATAAAATATTTTCAACACGATCCACATGCTTGCAAAGTTGACACTCTTCCAAAATAGTGGGATTAACATTAACTAAAGTCATGACCTTTCCAGACCCACTTTTATCAAAAATTTCATAAGATTGAACATGCTCCAAACATGTGGATCTAAAGTTGACACTCTTCTAAACCCACTTTCAATAATATTGCAAACACTGTTATCAATCTCATATTCATCATGGGGCTTAAATAAATTTTCAATATCATAAGAAGAATCACCCCAATCATGATCATTGCAACAAGTAGAGGTCATAGCAAAACTATCATCCCCAAGCTTAGGGTTTTGCATATTATTAGCACAATTGACATCAAGAGAGTTTATAGTAAAATCATTGCAATCATGCTTTTTATTCAAAGATCTATCATGAATCGATTCATAAAGTAATTCATCACACTTTCCAGATTCACGAATTTCAAGCAAAACCTCATAAAGATAATCTAGTGCACAAAACTCACTAGCAATTGGTCCATCATAATTGGATCTCTTAAAAAGATTATCAAGTGGATGAGGATCCATAGATCTTGGGTTCTCTGTTTAGTAAAAAATAAACAACTATTCCAACCATACGAGCAAACAAGAAACGGGCAAAAGAGGCAAATTGGGAAAGAGAAGGGGAACGGAGAGAGAGGGCGAATAAAACGGCAAGGGTGAAGTGGGGGAGGGGAAAACGAGAGGCAAATGGAAAATAATGTAATGCGGGAGATAGGGATTGTGATGGGTACTTGGTATGTTGACTTTTGCGCAGACATCCCCGGCAACGGCGCCAGAAATTCTTCTTGCTACCTCTTGAGCACTGCATTGGACTTCCCCGAAGAGGAGAGGATGATGCAGCAAACTAGCGTAAGTATTTCCCTCAGTTTTTGAGAACCAAGGTATCAATCCAGTAGGAGGCTACGCGCGAGCCCTCGTACCTACACAAAAACAATAGCTCAATGCAACCAACGCGCTTAGGGGTTGTCAATCCCTTCACGGTCACTTACGAAAGTGAGATCTGATAGAGATGATAAATAATATTTTTGGTATTTTTGGTATAGAGATGCAAAGTGAAAAGTAAAAGGCAAAGTAAAAAAGCAAAGCAATAATAAAGTGATGGAGATTGATATGATGAGAAAGAGACCCGGGGGCCATAGGTTTCACTAGTGGCTTCTCTCAAGAGCATAAGTATTCTACGGTGGGTGAACAAATTACTGTTGAGCAATTGACAGAATTGAGCATAGTTATGAGAATATCTAGGTATGATCATGTATATAGGCATCACATCCGAGACAAGTAGACCGACTCCTGCCTGCATCTACTACTATTACTCCACTCATCGACTGCTATCCAGCATGCATCTAGAGTATTAAGTTAAAAACAGAGTAACGCCTTAAGCAAGATGACATGATGTAGAGGGATAGTTTCAAGCAATATGATAAAAACCCCATCTTGTTATCCTTGATGGCAACAATACAATATGTGCCTTGCTGCCCCTTCTGTCACTGGGAAAGGACATCGCAAGATCGAACCCAAACCTAAGCACTTCTCCCATGGCAAGAAAAACCAATCTAGTAGGCCAAACCAAACTGATAATTCGAAGAGACTTGCAAGGATAACCAATCATACACAAAAGAATTCAGAGAATATTCAAATATTATTCATAGATAGACTGGATCATAAACCCACAATTCATCGATCTCAACAAACACACCGCAAAAAGAAGATTACATCGAATAGATCTCCACGAGAGAGGGGGAGAACATTGTATTGAGATCCAAAAAGAGAGAAGAAGCCATCTAGCTACTAACTATGGACCTGTAGGTCTGAAGTAAACTACTCACACTTCATCGGAGGGGCTTGGATGATGATGTAGAAGCCCTCCGTGATCGATGCCCCCTCCGGCGGAGCTCTGGAACAGGCCTCAAGATGGGATCTCGTGGATACAGAAAGTTGCGGCAGTGGAATTAGGTTTTTGGCTCCTATTCTGATCGTTTGGGGATACGTGGATATATATAGGAGGAAGAAGTACGTCGGTGGAGCAACAGGGGCCCCACGAGGGTGGAGGGCACGCCTGGGGGGGTAGGCGCGCCCCCTACCTCGTGGGCTCCTGTTACGTGGCTTGACATAGGGTCCAAGTCTCCTGAGTTGTATTCGATGAGAAAATCACGTTCCCGAAGGTTTCATTCCGTTTGGACTCCATTTGATATCCCTTTTCTTCGAAACCCTAAAACAGGCAAAAAACAGCAATTCTGGGCTGGGCCTCCGGTTAACAGGTTAGTCCCAAAAATAATATAAAAGTGGATAATAAAGACCAATAATGTCCAAAACAGTAGATAATATAGCATGGAGCAATCAAAAATTATAGATACGTATCATGTTGTCACGTCAATTCAATGTGTGGACATGATGAATAATTTGACCGACGTATACTAGTACTGCTACTGTACTACTTACTAGTCGTATTTAGTGTCACAATTTATACATAGGTTTATCTAACAAGTACGCACTTGAAGCCTGACTGATATATATATATATATATATGGCTTCTGCACAGCATCTCCATCATCATTATCAGTACATCCTACGCAGGTGAGTTAGGATGCACTTGATCCCAGGAAGGTA
Source organism: Triticum urartu (assembly GCF_056163025.1). Classification (NCBI taxonomy): domain Eukaryota; kingdom Viridiplantae; phylum Streptophyta; class Magnoliopsida; order Poales; family Poaceae; genus Triticum; species Triticum urartu. The sequence goes on from NC_141877.1 coordinate 301,745,481, forward strand.
TCTATCCTTCAAACCAAAGGAGTGCTTCAAACTAACAACAGTACATAATATCCAACAAAAGAGGGTCGTGCTACAGCAGCAGAATACATGGCTCAGTCTAGATATTAGCACGAATCAAGTTGTGCATATTTGCTGTTGGCATGAACCACATCGCCGCATGTCGGGTTCGCAAAAGCCATCCATCGCATGGAAGCTTGATGCCTTTCACACACTAAAGATTATCTGGCAACAAGCTGTGTCGACTAATCTCCGGATATGGTGATTCATGAAACCCATGGTATGATGTGTAAACACAGCCCCCCTCGCGAATGGAAGTTGCATAGCACAGTAATCATTGCCGGTGATATGATCGATGATTGGTTGGATGATCGGATAATTGACCCCGAGGAACAAGGGGTAGTTGCCGAGGCTATAAACCCGCCTCAGTTGAATACGCCTGGCCCAACGGAGCTGGGATCTTTCTCGAACACGAAGCAGCCATAGCCATCAATGTCACGAACGCCCCACGCATTGTACTGCATGTGGTTTGATGTAATGGTTTGGTCAATTTGGTACGTGCGAATGAGCATCAAATGACCGTCGTCAGCTGAACGAGCGATAAACCACCACCCATCGGCTGGTATGATTCCAGGTCGTGGAATCATGAAGGCCAGCGTATTTGCGTCTGCTGCAACAATTCAAATTGGAGACCAAAAGGACAAAAATAAACAATCATGTTCAGAGTATGTGTGGAATTAAGATTATTATAACAGTGACACATATCATAACAAAGAATTGCAATGCCGTGGTCATAATCATACACCAATTTAAAAAATAAGCCAATGGCTTTCATATTCTAGCAATATGTCATGGTTCAAACATCATGTAACAATGAGAGGAAAACAGTTATGACAGCGCCTACTCATATTCTACCATAGCACTTACTACTACTGTTCTCATATCAACTCTAAGCAATAACATGCGTTGTTATACAAATCTTGTAAACGAGAGTAACATATAGCAATCATGATGTTATGCTCATAATATGTATTCTAACAATCATTAGATGCCAATTGTTCTCATATCAACTCTAACAATAACATGTGTGGTCATAAAAATCTAGGAAATGAGAGGAACATATAGCAATGATGTGGTTATAGACATGCTATGCATTCTAAATTTGTAACAAATGAACAGGCAGTCGTATTCATAAGGTAAAGATGAGATGAGATGGAACAATTACACGACGATAGATTCCACGAGTATAGGCAACCAATCTGTGCGTCGACCGCGTAAATGATGCCATCGTGCACTATAGCACCAGACAGAAATGTTGCCTCAACAGGATTGATGATGAGCCATAACCATGTATGGCGACTGGATTCCAGATAGACTAATCCCATGTTGAACAAGGCAATGTGCTTGTAATCCATGTAGTCTTCTGATGGTGTGGGTACTTCGCAGATTACAACTTTCTACAAACAGAGGTCGAGCCAAAAGCTTGACGCGTCTCGTGCATAGTAGGCAGGAGTGTCCGGCAGGCCGCGAGGCTCGATGGCGGTGGTATCCAACGATGGAAGGGTGATCTCTCGCTGGGTGTAGATATCCACGAGACGCCATGGACTACCGGTGTGGTGGATGAGGACGATCCAGTTGGCCTTCATGCCCACCCAGTAGTGGCCTCGCATGAAGGACATGTGGACGGGTAGTGGTAACATGTCGAGGGGCACCATGGCAACCTCCGTAGGATCATCAATTCAGTGTCTGGGCCACCTGCGAGGATCGGCCATCAGCAAGCAGGGTGTCTTGAAAAGAGTCGGCCGGTTGCAGACGAGTAGACGGTACAAAGACACTGAGCATGCAGCTAGACGGACGGTGCTGAGTAGGTCCATACGACTACAGATCTGCTCCAAGAGAACATCGGGGAGGGAATTCCAATCGCGGCTCTGCGTGTCAGTCGGTTCTGCCATTGGGGTTTTCGGTGCCTGCGAGCCAGCGGGGAAGTGGATTCGGGCGGGCGAGCGAAGAAGCTTCTCCTCGTGTGGCCGAGCAGTGAGCGGGGGGATATGGTACGCGCGAGCTACCAAGGAAGATGGTGCGGGCAGGCGAGCAGTGAGCGGGGGTAAATGGTGTGCGGCCGACGATGGGGAAGAGAGGAGGAAGAAGAAGAGATGGCAGTACTTGGTAAGGCTGATTTAGTAACACCAACACGCTGGTTCAGCTTATTAATTACATGTCCCATCTGCTGCAATGTGTATTGTCACTTCACTGCGAAGACTAGTTGAATAGTTCTCTCTGACCGAGATGGGGAATAATGGATCGCGAGGACTTCCTTTCTATAGTATCCCTATTCCTCTACGCTCACTTCACTCATTTTGCTCCGTACCTAGTCACTTGTTGAAATCTGTAGAAAGACAAATACTCCGTATTTGGGAACAGAGGGAGCTTTTACTCCGTACTATTTGGGAATAGAGGGAGTATCACCATATGGAGGGAACAGAGGAAGCTTGAAATACGAAGATGTCAATGGGAGGGAGTAAGCCCCATGCATGCATGCATGCATGCAACATGCAGCACTCACATGTACACATGGACGCATGCAACACTCACGCACCCATGCGGCACACGGCACACGACGCAACACACACGCTCACGCTCAAGTGCTCAACCTACTCCCTACGTCTGTGAAAGACTGTACATTTAGAGATTTACACATTGACCAGGGCATAATTAACGCCCAAAAGTAGCAGACTTATGTGTGCATGTGACCATTGAGATAAGAAGATTAAATGAAGGCCGTTGCATGCTGTAATTAAGGATAGACATGTAGCCTATACCTACAACACAAGTTGGTGCATTAGTCAATCAATATCAATTTAGATTAAAGGCTAAATGCATTGGAAGTGTAGATGTACATCATGTACTACACTCTTTGTTTTATAGACGATGTACACTCTTTGTTGGAAGACCGAGGGAGGACACGTGCATGCACTCACATACACAGCCAGGGCGGTTCGCGCGCAAGGGTTGGACTCGTGTCGCGCCTGCGTAAAGTTTTGTTTAACTGATTTCTTTGCTCTACCAACTGACAGGTGGGACCCAGAAACCAGGTGACAATTTAACCAGTCAACAAAGTGCCACGTCGACTATGTGACCGGTTAGTAGGGTGCAATACGGTGCTCTGCGATGAGCTAGTGATCGTATAATCGCCGCAAAACTATATATAGTGACCGTAAAGAGCATATTGTTACATACGTTGACCGCCGGTGTATTTTCTCATTTCAAATTAAGCCATGTTAATTGGAAAGGACGCAGTATGGACGACTACTACTAGTACTAGTACTGCTTTGATGTGTCCCGTCAACTCGCCGAACGAGGAGAAGCTTGCTTACTACGCCTCTCCCTCGCCCACGCGCGCAGTGGTTTGCAAGACGAGGGGAGGGTTTTGACTACAGCGCCCTCTCCCTCTCCCTCTCCCTCGCCCTCTCCCTCGCCCTCGCGGTGGATGTGCAGCAGTTCAATCGGTGTCAGATTGCCAGAAGCATATTGTACTGTAGTATCATCATTGTTGGACCTTCCGAAGAGGCGAAGAGCCAAGTGCAAGGTTCATACGAGTACAAACTGTTGAACCTCCCGAAGAGGCAAAGAGCCAAGCGCAAGGTTTTATAGGAGTTGTCATCCTAGTAGGAATGTACTACAACTATAGCGAACGATGCTACTGTATGATGCCGCCACGTCACATATATCCAAAGTTGTGCCACCTTTTTTTCTCAAAGAGCATGTTGGAGCCCATGCAACAACCACACAAGTTGCACGTACACATAACACATTCCCTAGTAATAAATTCTAAAGGACAAATGCTAGTATGCCACACAAGTTCATCTCCAATTCATGTGATAAATTTGTGCACGACTAGTCTACATATATTCACAGCTCTACCGTTCACAATTACCGTACTCCACTTACACGTTATAGATGGGCTACATGTCCTCCTCCAGGTTCCAGTCCCAGGTGTTCTTCATGGATGGCACGATCCATAGCGGTGGGAAACGGGGGTCATTGTCGTAGCTTTCTAGTCTGGTTCCACACGATGGAGACTCATCCAAGCTGAAGCGGCATAAATCAGGGATAGCGTGTCCCAGCATGTCATCCATCCGGCGGTGCACACTGAAGACACAACCATGTTTCATGAACGGCAGGCTTTTCGTGTTGTGCACGGTAGGTGGCATCCGCTTCACAATGGGGTAGCTGTCCCCGATGAAAAGCGAGTACTCTCCAAGAGTGTTCCTCGGCACCCATGTAGCATCACGGGGGTCGAACCCGGCGCCGTTCATCTGGTACACGCGGCATCCCAGATCAGGACACATGGTGACGTACATAGTCAAGGTCCATGCATAATAATGTTGTGCTCAAATATGGCGGTCAGTAATACTGTGCAGCAAATAGTACTACTCTGGTATAGAGGAAGTAAAATAACCGGCTTATTATATATAGCCACTCTTGGCTACATGGATGAGATAGTAAGACATGGAAAAACAAAAATGGTGGCAGCTAGTGGGTTCAAGTCTTCAAGGGCCTAGCTATCTATACGCGTCCTCCAAGGTAAAAAGTACTCCTACTAGTACTACAAAGTATGCTACTAGTACAAAAATGAAAGAGAAGGCGAGAGGGTTAAAAAATGGAATACCTGGGTAGATGGTGACGGTCCGATCGTGGTAGATTGTGTGACCATGTTGCACATCAGTGGTACCATGGGTAACGACTGCTAAGATAGTTGATCCCAATATGCCAAAGTCAGCCACAAGGTTCCAGGTTAGACCGAATCGCGGATGCAAATGCACATCCAGGATCGGCGATCTTATTTTGATCGGGGGATGACTGGTCCCTGCAAAATAATGGAGTACCATTAGGGATGCAAATGATGGTTTGTGCATTCCGTTTGTGATCTCCCGTACCGTAGGATGGTAACCAGATGAAACAAGTCCCTTGGCTTGTCACCGCGAAGATGCGGCCTAGATGGCGCACGACGTCTTCGAACGTGTAGGGGTACAAATCTGCCGCTGCCAACATGCACCAGCCTCTGCCGTTACTGCCTCTTGCATTGATGGCAATCCTTATGTCGAACACCGTGATGAGATAGTAATCGTCGTAGCTGCGTCACTTTGTCGGTGGGTCCGCAATTTCTATCTTCTTCAATCTCATGTAGGCATCATCATACGTATTCAAGCCCAGCCAGCCCGGAAGGCCGATCCCAATGGTGGAGAAGGGGTCTACCGGAACGGCCACACTGTTGTGGATGTTGTGCAAAATGATGGTGGTATCCGGCTGGAGGTATGCAAGCCAATCTTCGTTGGCACCGACCCAGACCTATATATAAGACGGTGGGCAGCGGAGAAATTACGGGATGGAAATGGAATAACTAAGTACTACATGATCAAACTCCATTACTAACCTGCTCATCGGACAAAATCCGACTACCTCTCAACGTCGGCAACTCTAGCGGAGTCAACGTGCAACCATGGCCAGGGAGCGGTGGACTGTTCGAAGGATTGTCCCGTAGAAGAACCTTCTCCTCGAGGACGCATGGAAGACCAACAAGCATGGCCTGTTTAAACAGCGTCTTGAAAAAGTTGGTGAAGGAAGCACCGAGTCTTGCGGCGGTGAGGACGTCGGAGCGGCATGCGATTTCTCCCACAGGATCGTCGTCCAAGGTCTCCCAGCCCCGACGAGGAGGAGAACCGCCTGACGAATCCATGAGAGCAGCGACGAACTGCCTTCTCTTCGGGGAGAGGGGAACTGTCGAGGAGGAGATAAGAGCGTAGTAACCGCAGGGCCTCGTCCCTTCCAACTGTAGATCGTTCCTCAGCGAAGGGGTGAGGCTATTATTTACTACTAGTACTCCCTCCGTCCAGGTGCATAGGGCACCTAAGAAATGGCACCATGAACTAGGCATATGTTGATTGGACGCTCATCACGTTTTTCTCTCCCTCTAGTTAATCCCGCATTAAGTGTAATGATGGTAGGACTAACCATGCATAGGCTAACGGATTGTTCCACACAATTCTTTAGGTCCAGCTTGCATGCATGCAAAGAAAAAGTAAATGGTAGAGGCGGCTGATTGGTTTGCATATGGAAGGGAGATAAATGTGAAGCTGAAAACGCTAAGTGCATTGGGGTAGGCATACGAGTCATTAGTGCTAACTAATGAAGGGCGACTAATATACTTGAAAATCCTAAATTCTCTTAGGTGCCTTATGCACCTGGACAGAGGGAGTACTAGCATTATGGAACGTTATGGGATTGCATTATACTGTAAATAATAGCACTAGTAAGAAATTTTTGGCACTAGGTAGTAGTTTTTGGCGTGGATTAAGAAATTTTTGGTATGCTTTTGCCATTTTTTGTACACGCCAACTAGTGTCAAAAAACGTCTTACATTATGTGACGGAGGAGTACGTACTCATACTGTAGCAGTACTAGTACTACTTTTCTCAACTAGTAGTGCGATGTACTGTACTTCTAGTCTAGTCTAGTATAGTGCACTGGTCTTGAACTCTTGAATCTCAGGGCCAAGGAGCTACAGTTGGAAGTGGAGGGTACTACTGTTCTCTAGAACCATCGTTGTACTATCAATGCAGGGAAAGTAGACCTGCGTAGTGGCCTAGTGGGTACTCTCGGTGCTCTATTCAGCCGCTCCTCTCACGTAGCTGGCCTACTCAGTCGCTCCTCTCACGCACACACTAGCAGCCTGTTTATCAGCGAAGGTTACTGCGGGGGTAGAACATTTGAGTTATTTGATACATCGAGACTAGGCTTTTCGCTTCCATTTGTGGAGGTGTAATGGATCTCGTCGAACTTTGTTAGTAGTTCCTTCTTTATGAATGAGATGAAGCAAAGCTTTTGCCTCCATTTCAAAAAAAACACGTTAAGAGGAATTTCTTTTATAGTAGAGCCGATAATGGAGTAAAGTCCATGCGTGCAACGCCACAAGCTATAGAGTAGTAGTAGTAGAGCACTTTACGTACATAGCCATATTGCACAGTTCCCAATGCCCCGCCAGGCTTTTCCGGCTCCTCGGGCTTAATTGGGAGGCGCTAGTTTAAATATGCTACTAGCTGATGAGGAAGCAGCAAGCGAGGTGCGGCTAGGGCGAGCACGCGAGCCAAGAGATGCTGGGAAGGAAAACCCGTTCACGTGGCTAGGCTGTCCAGTGCACCCAGATTGTGGGGCCGCACATCCGTTTGACTTCAAAACTCAAACTACCCGTGCAAAATATTGGCTCGCAGCGAAGTGTAGTAGTACTATTTTTTTAAAAGGCCGTCGTCCGTTTGGCCGGGATCGAACCCACAAAACAAGGTATATACTCCCGCGACCACTAGTAGTACTCGTTGGAGTACAACGCAACCTAGAATCGCCTTTTGTCGCTAGTAGTACGTACATTGTTCCTTACAAGAAACCCCTAAGAGCATGGTTAATAGTATAGCCAGCTGTTGGCTATAAGCCAGTGCCATGTCATCTACAGCCCATCTTATAGCCAACATGTACAATAATAGATCAAAAGAGTGTACTACTTTTTTATTATGTGGCCCACTTCTCATTCTCACAAAGTGCCTAGGAGCACGTGCTAGAGCTGGCTCTTCACGAAGAGCCCGCTTACCTTCTCTCTCCTCTTCTCTTTCGTCCAACTAAGCAGAAATATACTAGTTTATTTCTTATAGCCCGCTGACTCGGCTCTATTGTACTTGCTCTAATAATGCAAGAAACCACTAAAATGCCAAGAAACTACTACCACTTGCATACGTGGCAGACTTAAGATAACACTACCTTATCAACCATTATACATGCTCTTACCAACAAAAATCCTCGAGTGACCTCCTACCTCCGGCCCGTCCACCTAGTCATCCTCGGCCATGGGACGCAGCTACCGCCGCTGGTAGAAGGAGAGGTCAAAACCGCTGGCGGTGCGGAGCCCATGTTGCGGCAGCCCGGATGCCAGCTCCGTTCGGCGCTCGCGGCCGCTAGCTAGCCAAGATAGCTCCGTCCAGCTGCTTGTCTGCAAGGTTTCCTAGCCAGATTGGCACGGCAGCGCGGCGGCTTGCTCGCGCGCGCTGCGCTAAGGCCAACCATCTGGCTCGAGCGAAGGCCAGCGCGGTGGCTTGCTCGCTCGTGAGTCACGCATGGGCCAGCCTGCCAACCCGTGCGGAGGCCAGCGCGGTGTCTGGCCCGTCCAGCGGAGCGGCGGCCAACTCGCTCATCACCGGCGCCACCGACGAACACGCATCAGTACTGTTTGAAGTAATGTTCAGGAAAAATAATGATTTGAGGGGGAATAACAGGATAGAAGGTCAGATGTCGGTCCCTTGTGTCAACGGTCAAACAAAATGTGTTGGTTTAAGCTGCCTTGTCAGCAAGGACGTGTGGGCCAACCCTGTCATAAATGGGTTTAAACAAACCTAATCGGTAGGAGTACTAGGTAGTTTTTCGCGTGGATTAAGAAATTTTGGGTATGTTTTTGCTATTTTTTGTACAATAGAATCTTCCTAGGGCTGGTTGAAAGTGGTAGTTTTTTGTTAAATACTCTACATATTGCAAGTAGGAGTGAAAGTTAAGCTTTGGAAGCCAATAAGCAAGGCTAGTTACATAGTGCATATGTGTACATGATTGAAAGTAAATATCAACCATGAGTGACTAATATCTTGATGGAAAACTCGAAACTATGGAATACTAGGAAAAAATGCATGGTTGGAAATACTAGCAATGTTCATGTCCGTTGCAATGAATCATAATTAGAATAATACTTATTCACAAACTTGGTACAAAACACTCTAATTTTGATATACATATGTCACTAGAGATATATTATGTTTCAATTAGAATATATTCCTTGGGCTGTTTTGGTGAGGTCAGGGAGGGATGTGGTTGGTTTTAATATACTAATTGTGGGTTTTTTCTGCAAATTGGTAGACAAGTGGGATGTTGGTGAGAAAAGGCAACAACTTACCTCACAATCGTTAGATGTAGATCTAATGGTCAAAAATGATGGATGGCAGACAAACCGGCATCACCAACTTAGTCTTGTGTAGGAGTACTAGCAAGATCCGTGCATTGCACGGAACATCAAGATGCATTTTTTTATAAAACACTTGTTGTGATTGACCCTTGCGGGAGTAATCCCATGTGTAAAAACTAATGATATCTCGAGAAATATGAGATAAGGTGAAGCGGAGTGGGGTGTGGTGGTGGTTGGTGGTCAGACTGAGCAGAGGCATGGGGATTGACGACGCCGGCAGCGGCCACCAGGCCAGTTTGTTCCAAAGGCTTCCTTTCTTAATTGCTCAACAATGAGGTTTGTTGGAGATAAGGATGAACGAGGGAAGGCCTTGTCTGCAAATGTGGAGAGGGGTGCGGGTATCTTTTAGTTTAAGTTCCATCTGTCAGATATAGATCAGACGGTCTATATTGCAAGATGGCACACGTACCATCATCACCAACTCGGTTTTTTATAAGAGAAGAAATATAAGTATGGAGATACAAACGTATTGTCGATACTTGCTTTCGTAAACTAGCATCTACATTCTATTCAATGCCTCGGCATGTGGGGCCTTAGCACAATGACTTCTCGACTGTGTAAAAAAAGATTTTCCCGTCACCGACAAGGAGGGGGTGACGGCGGCGCGCTTTTTGGCTTGCTCTAGTCCTAGTAGTCATACTAGGTGGTCTAAGCACATGTAGATTTATTCTTTTTCATGTCTCGTGTTCTCCATACTGCCATGACTGTTGATGAATATACGGTAAGTTATTCACGGGGAAACCCTTGTTGAGCGTGTTTGTGTGAGAGAGAGAGACAGTGTGCGTGTGTGATATGTTAGAGACTGAGGCAATGATAACAGATTCTTTGTGTCTATGTGTGTGGAGGATAGAGAGAGACATGCACATGGGGCTTTGTGTTGTGTAACGTGGAGACACATATACATAATTAGAGAGTGAGTGTGTGAGATACACATGCGGACATGAGGAGAGATGAGGATCCAGATAAATGGGTGTTTGTGCGTGTCTGTGTGTGTTTGTGCACGCGTTTGTGTGTGAGAGGGAGAGAGTGTATGTGGAGTAGAGAGACCACTGATGATGTAAACCTAGTATAAGGGAAGGGGGAATGGTGTGACATGTGTAGTAGCGAGATAGCACGGGTGCGGGCGGGGGAGCAGACTATTTGGAAGAGACATCGAGTGTGTGTGGGGGGGGGAGAGGGGTGTGAGAGCGAGATAAAGAGAGAGCTAGCGACGGAGAGAGAGAGAGAGGAAGAGAGGGGGCGAGAGGGGCCGTCTGTGTCCATAAATGGCGTATAGATAGGGAGACAATGTTGATGTTGTCCGAAATTGGCCTATGAACGGAGACGCAAGGGAAGCAAGTCATCGTGTGTGTGATAGGGACTTCATGAGAGATCTAGAATAGATGGTGTAGAGAACAGTGTGCGAAATCAAGAACGATTATACATTAGGGAGCTGTGCAAAGAGTCACGACATATATGTATACATGGAAGGAGCTGGGGCGGGTCCGCATGTGGGAGAGATAGAAAGAGGAGAGTGGTGCACAAGGAGACAAAGTGTGCTTGTTTGCAGTGGGGGTGGTGTGTGAGGTGAGTGCGCGAGAACCACATAACTAGGGAGATAGACGTTTGGGGGCGACGTTTTGTGTGTATGGGAAATATACACTCTACATAGTGCGTGTGCTTGGGTAAGAGAGATAGCGGGAGACCTAGAGAGTGAGGGAAGAGATGTGTGCATGCCCGAGAGACAAAGTGATAGAGACCTATGTTGGGGTCCGGACTTCACAAGAGAGAGGGGTGTTAATGTGCTCGTGTGTTGGTGTTTGGGGGGAGAGAATGACTTCTCTATGTGTGTGTGTGTGTGGTGGTGGGGGGGGGTTGACTTCAGATAAAGAGTGAGGTGTCTATATTTGAGGGACTTTAGCGTAATTGAGATATTGTGCACTCATGGTTGATCAATTTGTTTCACAGTTTGTACTATGAGATAATGATACTTTTGAACATGCGTGATATACCTTGATGTACCAGAATTACAAACCTAAGATTGGAATTTTGGAATTCGACTCCATCATTAGCTTTTGTAATTCATTTAAACAGAGGTACATTTTTAAGCCGGGATTTCGTGATTTCAAATTCATATATCAAACCTAGAGATATACACATACGGGCATGTTCAAACTTTATAATCATCCACTTTATCCATACACATACACATTTTTGCTTTTGTCATCATATTTAGGATAAACACATTTGGAATTTCATTTGAATTGGACCGTATGATGGTATTTGCTTGTAGTAGCTCAATGATCCATATTTGAATTGAATGGACAATCTAAGTTTCGAGTTGGAGACATTGATTTTCAAAACTTGCACCTTTTTTTTTGCATGCAAAACAAACAAATTGTCGGCCATGATATCATAGTCGGCCGTACGAGAGTACAATACTTATAATTTTAGGCGCCAAAAGCTTTCAAACTTCCCACTCACATCGAAATATCACGCGCCCGAAAGTTTAGCCCTGCGATATTCCTGTTTTACCCCTGCCACATGAACGGAAAAGGGCTGCTTTCGTAACTCCATTGTTTTCCCCTCTTTGCCCCCAACATTCTTCCCTAGAGCCCCTCCCCTTCCCCTCCCCGACCCCCCAACCACGGCAAGCTGCCGAATCTAGTCCTCCGCCGCAGCGGTGGACCGCACACCCCGCCGGATCTACCTTCCGCACCTTGGAACCCCCAACTGCCAACTCACCACTTCACTGGAGCTGCTTCAGCGACTGGCTTGTCCACCGCTCTAGATCTCCTTGACCGCCATCATGGTCCACCGCACCGGATCTGCTTAACCAGCGCCCTCGTCCACCACAACGTAGGCCCTTCACTGACTCCCTCGTCGGCCCCTTCGCTGGCCCTTCATACAAGCCCTCATCCGCCGCAACAGATCCGCCTCAACGAAAGCACTATACAACGCGCCCGCTGAAGCCTTTGTCCACTGCACCGGACCCGCTCCACGGACGCCATATTCAACTGCACCGGCCCTGCTTTACCGACGCCGCAGCCTCATCAGGTTATTTCGATTTGTACTCCTTTGGTTTTTCTCTTTATCATGCAACTCTTCACTTACCACAGATGAGCTTTCTTGTATGTCGACAGGTGCCGCAACCGTAGCACCGGAGCCACTTCAGCGACGGCGACAGCCGGCCCAAACTCAACCGCAACACGAGCACCATCAACGATCCTTAGCTATCAAGTATGACAACAATACCCATACGCCACCGAGAATCAGGTACTATTATCCAACGGCCGGCGCCTACATTCACTTTCCTAGCATAAGCACCGCACCTTTGAATTTCTTCAGGGCATCATTCAGTTTTTCATGAGACGCGTTATTCTGCTTGCACCTGTAGGGCCATACTTCTGGCAGTGAACATGTTACATGTGCTAAATTAGATACCAGTGCACATATAGTTAATATGCTTTAGTTTTGTTCTGATGCCACCTGTTGGTTCCATCAGACTGCTTAATGTTCTCTATGCTTAATTACACATCAGCAAACTAGCATGTGGTTCCGCTGCTTTTTGTTCGTTTACCCTACATTTTCTAATGCTAGCTATTACATCACTGCTCCGAGCCTCTGTTCATTACTTGTTTGTGTGTTCTTGATCTTCCCAAGTTGCATGACTAATTTGATGCTTCTATTAATTATGGAGCTACCAACCCCATCAAGCAAAATATTTGTTCTTTTGGGGCTGGCACCTCGAACAAGCATAAAAATAGAGGGAAGCAGATATATTGTCGTGTATGCACACACCCTTCTTTCATTAGTTTAGATGAACCATTGATGATCAATTCGGACCAGTGCATGTGATTAAAATTAATTTTACCTAAATAGATGGTGCAGAATAAACTACAACAACTAGATTTGCAACCACGGGATGCTGACGATATCTTCAAAGAACATTGCAATAGCAGCTAGGCTTCACAAATACATATGGTAAGCCAGTGCGTTTTAGTACATGTGAAATGTAATGCGAGTGGGCTGCTTTCTTGGCTTGAGCCCTCAACGTGTAATCCTACCGAATTACAAATAGTTCAGTTGTCTGCTTTGCTGTATTGCTTGATTCGAATGCTTATTTGTTGTTACGCTATACCTGAGTTGGCCAATATGTCAGCAGTGCCTGCTATACTATCGTAATGAAATGCATGCCTATTTCATTTGAGTCCTTAACTTTTCCTCTCGACTTCGTCAAGAGATTGTCTTCGTAGTTTATATGAGGCCACACTGTTAAGTGCTTTCTTAGATTATTTCAACTGCTTAGATGCCTTGGCAACTTAAATATAGCAGTTGTACACTCCCTTTCAACTAGGGATGTCAACTGGGTCCCGTTTAATCCTGATTAAAGTCCACTAGTGGTATGATAGTTCAAAAGAGTTCTTGTTTTTTGAGGAAAATGAACTAGGGAGGTAGCAAAAACTAACTAGATGGGACTGGCGGATGTTGTTTATTTGCCACTTACATCCCTAGTTTCATCTTACCATTTTAATTTCTTTTCGGCTGATGCTGCTTCGAACCATTTAAATATAGTTTGCCATGCTCGGCAATAATTCGTCCGTCGTTTACCATGTAAGCTTACTGCCTGGATCATACGATAACTATCTCTTACTGATGTCTAGCGGAAACCATTCAAGATGCCGTTCACAGTAGGACACAATGTACAACCCCAGAATCTATTTGTGGAAGCAGTGCGCCATCGATGTTACCAGATGGTAGCAGTTCAGAGGCAACACCGTCGGAGAGCAGTCTGAGCATAGATATTATAGTGCTTGAGGCTCTACTAGAGGCAGAAAGAGATGGTGTGGCTGCCATGAATGAGGTAATCTTTATCTTGAGGCTGGAAATTATGGAATTAGCGGCACACATTATGCAAGCAACCCAAGAATTGGAGGAAGTAAGAATGCTGCATTTGAAGACGGAGGAGGTCCTGCTGTTTCTTCTATCTGAAGCCCAAGGTAATCCCGGTTCTTCTTTAGATACCAGTTGAAATTGTCATTAGATTATTGTACTTGCATGTTGTGTCATGTCTCTGAATGGATTATGTTGCAAGACCCCATATGGTGTCCATGTGTTGTAATGATCTGAATTTTTTAGGCGAGGTAATCCTTAGTACTTGTATGATTGACATAAGGTGAACTGTTTTTTGTGTGAGCATATTGCATTGGATGAAATAACTGTTTGACTCAGAGTGTATCCAACCTACTGAATTCGAAGATCGCGGCATTTCTAAATCATAATTATATATAAAGGTGGAATAAATCTTTGTTGTGGTTTTGAAGAAATAAATAAAAAAACGTATAATTATCTGTGGATATTCGTAATCGAATACAAATTGGATTTGAATTTAGTTTGCCAGGTCCCAGGGAAAACGTGAATGCTAATTCTCCCAAGTTTTGAACGAAGCGGCTAAACACCCACTATAATTTGTGGGCTGCCCAAAGCAAGTGTTTGCGAGATGGAAATTACTGTCTACCCCTGACACTTGACATCCTTATCGACCGGATTTACACTGCTGTCGATAGGGGTAGACTAGTAACTTCAATCAGACATGACACGACGGCCTGTGAGCCCATTCAGACACGGTGGGCGCCAAACGTGGGCGGAAAAACACATTTGATTCAAGCTCGTCCGAAAGACATGTGTCTCTTCCTCCATTTCGCCATTCATACACGGTGGGCGGCAAAACAAACTCTCCTCGTCCGAAATCGATGTAGGCTAATATTTTAAATAGGGGCAGATGTGTAACTTCCATCAGACGTGACACAACCGCCCTACCTGTCAGCCCCATTCATACACCGTGGGCGCCAACCGTGGGCGGCAAAACACCCTCTCCTCGCCCGAAATAGTTACCGGCAAATATTTGGGAGATGCGAGATTACCGTCCTATCCCCAACCGACGCGATGTCCAAAATTTTAAACGGGGGATAAGTTCGTAACTTTCCCCCATTTCAGAGAAGCGCGTCCCAAAGTTTGAGATCCTCCCTCCCCTCCATTTCCCCATTCATACACCGTCGGCGGCACGACAACCTCCGCACTGCGGCCAGCCTCCTCCGTCCGCCACCCCATCCTCCACCTTGCCAGAGCTGTTACCCCTACCCCGTCGTCCACTGCAAGAGATGGACGTCTCTCATCCATGGCGCTGGACCAGGATCCTTTCATCGCCTCCTCTCGCTTCATCGGCGCCGTCGTCCACCTTGCCGTTGCCGCTCCTACGACCGTCTCGTCCACAACAATAGGATATATCCCCTGACCTGGCCGTCTGCCGTCTAAAGTCTTCTTCCCCGCCGCCGACAACCATCGCACCCGCAGCACCCTCAACGTATCAGCATAGGCCTACATGGCATCGCAAGAGAGGTGGTACTCTTCCATATGTGCTTAAGTTATTTATCTCACCCGGAAAATAGATCATAATTTGTTTACTGTACTTTTCTTGTCTGTACCAAATCATAGTGGCTAGTTCAAAGCAAACATTGGTTGTGAAGTAGCTTTGTCCGGTTTGCACCTTCAGATCCTCCATGGCACGGGCACTATACTCGTAAAGCTTATGGTTTCCCCCCCTTTATATTCACTACCATCATCGTAGGTGCTTCATGTCGTGCTAGCACTGCTCCTGAAGACCTCAACCCAAAGCTTACGTGTTGAAATACGAATCTGATATGATGCTCATATCACTAAAACAGAGAACGTTTAATTGGTCACCTAATGTTCCTATATTCGTTTCAAAAAGCATGTGCGCCTCCCACTGGTCTAGCTAGTTCCACTTTCCTAATTTTTCTCTTGATGCTTAGGGTTTTCCCCTTTTATCTACTCTACTATGATCTGCATAGGTGCTTTCTGTCGTACTAGCATTACTCCACCCTTCAAGCTAAACAACACAACACTCAGAATTCAAAAGCTTAGTTGTTCAAATATGATAGTGATATGATACTAATATTAGTTAACCGACACATTTAATTGGTTAGCTAAAGGTCCCACTTGAGTTTCCAAATGCATGTCGTGACATATAGAGAGACAACATAATTGCATTTCTTTGTCACTTGTTGACCGTACTTTCTTGTCCATACCAAATCTTAGTTGTTATTTCAAAGCAAACATCGGTTGCTAACTACCCTTTGCGCGGTTTGCAGCTTCAGATCTGCCATCCCATTGCCACGGTCAACACTGTACTCATCATGCTTATGTTTTCCCCATTTTATGATGACCACAATCAGCCTACGTGGTTCGTGTCGTAATAGCACTGCTCCACCCATCGAGCTAAACAAGCTTAGTTGTACAAATTCATATCTGATCTTATTGTTGATATTAGTAAAACTGAGAGATGTTTAATTAGTTAGCTAAATGTTCCTACTTTAGTTTCGAAATGCATGTGAGCCACATATGGAGAGATCGGAAAGAATAGTATTTCTCTGTGCGCTCTGGTTCATCATGGGTGGCCAACCGACATTGTATTGAAAGACTTGTAATATCTTCAATCTGCTTGCTCTTCTGCTCTTCTTTAAGATGATACTCTTCTCTTGCGGTCGACTGGTCAGGTCGAGTTGTTCTCCCTTAGTATATTTTGAATCTGTCAGGTCAGGTCGACTTGTTCTTCTTTACTATATGTTGAAGCTATCATCTGCGAAGTGTCATCACTTCTGGAGCTCTCATATTTTGAGTAGTAGGCAACATTATATTAATGCACACAACAAATTACAGCATGCATGGCATCTTTTAAAAGAATTGCAGAGATAGCACAAAGGGGTTTACAGGGAGGCAGTATTGGATTAGAATCACTTCTGCATTACAAAGAAAATCTCACTTGTTTTTATGTTTTCATGCATGTCAGATATTGAACATTATCAAAATGAATATGAGAATGGGCGCACGAGAGGAATATTGCGGAACGATCCACTGGCTAACAAACTTGGCATGGTGGAGGATGGCCTATCTTATTCACCCATCAAGGTGCTTGCTCTAACTTTGCAAAGTTGTATTGGTCGCGCATATTTTGCATCTGACCTCTTGCATTACTTCTACTTTGTTACACCATCTGCTTAGTTTAAGCATCATATATGAGTATATGCCATACTATCCATTTTCTGTACCTATTCCATGTGTCGTCACACTATGTTTTTCCAGTCAAATGTTGTTCTTTCGTAATAGATGTCCAAAAGGAAGAGGGTGAGTGTAGATCCTCAAGGAGTACAAACTAGGTATTTGTAAAAGGTAGTGATACCTATTAAATCAGATAGATCAACAGCCACAGAAAACACAGCCCCAACTGTACCACACTTTACCCCTACTCCAGTGGCCAAACCCCTATTAGAACTGCTGGGAGCCCAGCGCCAGGTACTGTCTGTGATATCAATTCAAAATTTGAACTCCTAAATTTCTGCTTGTGCCTTACCCTCTCTCTTGTATGAAAAATAATTTCAGATGAATCTCCTTGCTCAAAGGATCATACGATCTCAAAACAATAATGGGCTCTGCATTGCTCTTGTCAGTACCTCTCTCCCTTTTGCCTTGTAATGCTGTACTTAATTAATTGCTATTTGATTATGTATCATCAGTCTGCACCTGAGCTTCATTATCCTCTGTTTCTTCCAATATTATTTGATCTATATTTACTCTTTGCAAAATGTAGAATAATGGCAACGCTTATAAAGAATTTTCTTTGGGGAATTTATTGAATTATCCTTCCATCAACATGGAGAAGGGCTTTGTCCAGCCCGTGTTAGCATGTAATGTAAGTTCACCCTTCTCAAGCCTTCAAACTTTGTTCTAGTATAGATTTGGATAGGCATCATTTCCTCCACTGCTGTTTGCTTTGCTGTTTACATTTGATTGGATGTTTGCAACAACTACCAGTTTCAAATTGTAGTTGTAAAAACATGTTCCTTATGCAGAACAGATCCATTTATTTGCTTATATAATTGTGAAACCTGTTATGTGTCTCCTTGTTTCTCTTTCAGACTCGTACCTCTTACGCCGGGCAGAACTTTAGGGAAGATAGTGAGCCAAACCATCTTGAGGACAGCGAGATGACCCCAAGGTCATGTCTTGATGAAGACATTGAGTTGAAGCTACTCACCAGCAGGTGTGAGACAACCTCTGTGTAGTTGCTGCCTCAATCAGTTCGACTTCTTCAGTCTCAACTTAAAGCGGAAAGGCTTGCTTCATCTCAGCTCTGACTTGAAGTCAAAGGTGCAATGAAGATGTCAGAGGACTGTCGTGCGCACCATCATGCCTTAAATCTAGTGTTGATGCATCCATCGTTGACACAACTGAGGTCTACTCAGCTTCTTCAGCTGTTTGGGGGGCCCGACCTGGCCAGGCCTAGTGCCTTCTGAAGTGCTCTCAGTTTTGTATATTCTTTTGTTGGCGCGTTTATTTGCACTGGTGGCGAACTTTGATGCCCAGTGGATGTAATATGTGTGATAGCCATGATAGCCTAGTGTAAGTTCCTTGCTTATTTATTTCCTTGTTGTCTTATTTATTTGTTTGCTTGTAGTCATTGCAGTTCTTTTTCCGTGGTTTGCTACTGGCTGCAATAACCTATTTTTTAAAACTAGGCCACAATAACCATGGGCTAATATTTATTGTAGTGACACTGGGCCTCCTACGGGCCGTAGAAACAGTGGGCCTTCTACGGGCCATGGAAACAGTGGGCCTTCTATGGGCTGTAGAAACAATGGGCCTTCTACGGGCCGTATCATCAATGGACCTTATACGGGCAGTATGATCAATTGGCCAAACATGGGCTAATAACAGGCCGCATTATGACCGTAAATGGGCTAGAGTTGGAATCGTCCGTTCATGGGCCGACCATAACGGGCCATCGTTAATAGCCGTATTTGATGACTCTATGAAAACGGCCCAACGTATTAACGGACCACAAACGGGCCGACTATAACCACGGGCTGAATTTGGCCCACAAGTAGAAAATGACAGTAGCGGGCTGTAAGTAAATGAATGTTGGAAATGAGCCCAAGAATAAATGGGCTCTGAGAAGGCCGGAAGATAACATGGGCTGGAAACGGCCCAATGGAATAACGGGCCGTTAATGGGTATAAAGTGATACACTGTTCATTACGGGCTAGTTTCACCATGGGCCGTTAATGGGTGTAAAGTGATACACTGTTCATTACGGGCCAGTTTCACCACGGGCCGTTAATAGGCCAAGAGTTACATGGGGCCTCATATGGGCCGAAAGACGTCATGGGCCAGAAGTGAAAACGGGCTGGAATCATATTGGGTGGCCCAGATGACGCTACTGGGCCTAATTCTAGGGCGTAACAGGCCCTGGGTTAGCGGGCTGTAAATGGGCTATATGCGAACTGGCTATTAACAGGCTTTACATGGGCCGGCCCGCCACCTTTTGACTAAGTCAAACGGGCCGACCTTTTCACAGGAATGGGCCTCTTATGGGTCGTGCCACGTGTCGACATATCATAGGCGCCTTCTATCCAATGAATGTATGACATTTGTCCCAACGATGAGCTGACACGTGTTTCCTCCAGCCAATGATGATTTTACACGTGGAAAATCCCCATTCGTCGAGGCTGTTAACGGGTTATCAGATCCAAAACCCGACTCGTGTTCCGTTATGGTGGATGCCACGTGTCGGTCACCCTTGACGAAAGCACTTCTGTGACGCGGGATTTATCGTCATGGAAGTGGACACTTCCGTGATGATAATTTTGGTAATGTCATGGAACACTTCTACGACAGCACAAGTATGGCTATCTTGATTCTGTCATAAAATCGTCATGGATGTACATGCATGACAGAAAATGTGACCTACTGTGACAAACACGTATCATCACGGAAGTGTATTTTTTGTAGTGATAGAGATAGATCAAGATGCTTAATTGGACTTTCACAAAGCACATACCTTGATAAAGTTTTGAAGAAGTTCAAAATGGATCAAGCAAAGAAAGGGTTCTTGCCTGTGTTACAAGGTGTGAAGTTGGGTCAGACTCAATGGCCAACCACTGCAGAAGATAGAGAGAAAATGAAAGTCATTCACTATGCTTCAGCCATAGGTTCTATCATGTATGCAATGTTGTGTACCAGACCTGATGTGTGCTTTGCTATTAGTTTAGTAGGGAGGTACCAAAGTAATCCAGGAGTGGATCACTGGACAACAGTCAAGAATATCCTAAAATACTTGAAAAGGACAAAGGATATATTTCTCATTTATGGAGGTAACAAAGAACTCGTCGTAAACGGTTACGTCAATGCAAGCTTTGACACTGATAGGGATGACTCTAAGTCAGAAACCGGATATGTATTTTCATTGAATGGTGGAGCTGTTAGTTGGTGCAGTTCTAAGCAGAGCATCGTGGCGGGATCTACGTGTGAAGCGGAATACATAACTGCTTAGGAAGCAGCAAATGAAGGAGTCTGGATGAAGGAGTTCATATCCGATCTAGGTGTCATACCTAGTGCATCGGGTCCAATGAAAATCTTTTGTGACAATACTAGTGCAATTGCCTTGGCAAAGGAATCCAGATTTCACAAGAGAACCAAGCACATCAAGATACGCTTCAATTCCATCCGCGATCAAGTCAAGGAGGGAGACATAGAGATTTGCAAGATACATACGGATCTGAATATTGCAGACCCGTTGACTAAGCCTCTCTCACGAGCAAAACATGATCAGCACCAAGACTCCATGGGTGTTAGAATCATTACAATGTAATCCAGATTATTGACTCTAGTGCAAGTGGGAGACTGAAGGAAATATGCCCTAGAGGCACTAATAAAGTTGTTATTTATATTTCCTTATATCATGATAAATGGTTATTATTCATCCTAGAATTTTATTAACCGGAAACTTAGTACATGTATGAATACATAGACAAACAGAGTCTCACTAGTATGCATCTATTTGACTAGCTCGTTAATCAAAGATGGTTAAGTTTCCTAGCCATAGACATGAGTTGTTATTTGATGAACGGGATCACATCATTAGAGAATGATGTGATTTACTTGACCCATCCATTAGCTTAGCAGTATGATCGTTTAGTTTATTACTATTCGTTTCTTCATAACTTATACATGTTCCTACGACTATGAGATTATGCAACTCCCGAATACCGGAGGAACACTTAGTGTGCTATCAAACATCACAACGTAACTGGGTGATTATAAAGATGCTCTACAGGTGTCTCCGATGGTATTTGTTGATATGGCATAGATCGAGATTAGGATTTGTCACTCCGATTGTCGGAGAGGTATCTCTGGGCCCTCTCGGTAATGCACATCACTATAAGCCTTGCAAGCAATGTGACTAATGAGTTAGTTGCGGGGTGTTGCATTATGGAACGAGTAAAGAGACTTGCCGTCAATGATATTGAACTAGGTATGATGATACCGACGATCGAATCTCGGGCAAGTAATATACCGATGACAAAGGGAACAAACGTATGTTGTTATGCAATTTGACCAATAAAGATCTTCATAGAATATGTAGGAACCAATATGAGCATCCAGGTTCTGCCATTGCTTATTGACCGGAGATGAGTCTCGGTCATGTCTACATAGTTCTTGAACTCATAGGGTCCGCACGCTTAACGTTCGATGATGATATGTATTATGAGTTATATGATTTGATGTACCGAAGATAGTTCGGAGTCCCGGATGTGATCACGGACATGACGAGGAGTCTCGAAATGGCCGAGACATAAATATTGATATATTGGAAGGCTATGTTTGGACACCGGAAAGGTTTTGGATAGGTTCAGGCATTTTTTCGGAGTACCGGGGGGTTACCGGACCCCCCGGGGAGTTAATGGGCCTTAATGGGCCATGGTGAGAGAGAGGAGGAGGTGACCAAGGGGGAGGCGCGTGCCCCCCAAGCCCAATCCGAATTGGGAGGGGGGCCGCCCCCCTTTCCTTCTTTACCTCTCCCTCTTCCTTCTTCTCCTACTCCAACTAGGGAAGGGGGGAAACCTACTCCTACTAGGAGTACGAATCCCCCCCTTGGGGCGCGCCATAGGAGGCCGGCCCTCCCTTATAACCCACAAGTATAGGGGATCAATTGTAGCTTTTTTTGATAAGTAAGAGTGTCGAACGCAACGAGGAGCTAAAGGTAGAACAAATATTACCTCAAGTTCTATCGACCACCGATACAACTCTACGCACGCTTAACGTTCGCCTTACCTAGAACAAGTATGAAACTAGAAGTACTTTGTAGGTGTTATAGGCTAGGTTTGCAAGATAATAAAGAGCATGTAAATAAAGGCTAGGAGCTGTTTAGATAAAGACACAACTAAGTTAGTTTCAGTAGAGAGCTTTTTGTCACGAGAAAGTTATTTGTCCCTAGATAATCGATAACTAGACCGGTAATCATTATTGCAATTTTATTTGAGGGAGAGGCATAATCTAACATACTTTCTCTTCTTGGATCATATGCACTTATGACTGGAACTCTAGCAAGCATCCGCAACTACTAAAGATCATTAAGGTAAAACCCAACCATAGCATTATAAGGCATCAAGTCCTCTTTACTCCCATACACAAACAACCTACTTACTCGGGTTTGTGCTTCTGTCACTCACGCCATCCACCATAAGCAAATCATGAACATATTGCAAACCCTACATCGGGGATCCCCCATGCTTGCGCGACATGGAGAGCAACATAGGACAGCACCAATAATAAAACATGCAACTCAAACCAATCACGATCATCAATTAACCCATAGGACAAAACGGATCTACTCAAACATTGTCGGATTTCGGGTTCCGGCAGACCCTTGAGGTTTGAACACTGGGGTGCGCGCGGAGATTTTGCTTCCTACCTACCTGCACCCCTCCGCCTCGCTAAGATCTAAGCTATGGAAAGAACAACGCAAGAGACACATGGTTTATACTAGTTCGGGCCACCGTTGTGGTGTAATACCCTACTCCAGTGTGTGGTGTGGTGGATTGCCTCTTGGGCTGATGATGATGAATGATACAAGGAAGAACAGCCTCGCGAGGGTCTGTTCTTGGCTGGGGCGATGAACTGCTGGGAGGAGTTCAGCCACCCTTCTCTCTCTCTCTCTCTCTGATCGAACCCCCTATCGAACCTCTCCTCTTAACCCTTCCGAACCCCTCTCTTTTGTGGGTGGCTGGTCCTATTTATAGAGGCCCTGGTCCTCTTCCCAAATATCGAGCGGGAAGGGAGCCAACAATGGCGGGCTAATTTGAAGGGGGCAGCTAGTACTCGCTACCCTGACAAAAGTAGTCTTCGCCTGCGCAAAGCTCTGGTGGTGACGCCGTCCTGGGCTCCACGACGACCTCCATCTTGCAGTCTTCCTGGTCCTGGTCTCGTTGCACCGAAATGGCAACCTTTGCCTGATGCCTCGGTACTCCGCGGCTGCGCTTGCCCCCTTTGCACCAAAGAGGAAAGGAGGACACTGCGTGGGCTGGCACCCGCCTAGCGCCCTTGGTCGTCATGGCTTGCGTCATGGGCACCTCGTGAGGTACCCCGCCTTGATCTCTCTGCCTCCTCACGAGCCAGCCTGATGAGGCCGTGCCTGAGGAAGCTCCGCGTCGTCCGCCCCGCAAGGCTTGGCCCCTCGCGAGTGTCTTGGGTTTGTGTTGATGAAGATGGGCCGTGCTGGGCCCCCCTTTGAGCCACGCCGCAGGCCGCAGGCAGGCAAGTCTGGGGACCCCCGTTCCCAGAACGCCGAGAGTAGCCCCCGGGCCCAAGGCGCACCCGGACTTGGCCGTGCAGGGAGGCGGAAGGGCAAGAGCGAAGCGCCGCGGGCCCTAACAGCCTGCGGCCTTGGGCGCCGCGTGGCGGTTGACTAGACGTGGGCGTCTCCACTTTCCCATGGCGCCTTGGCAACTGCACGGATTGCACAAGTCCCTGCATGCAAAGCGGGTCATGATTACCTGCGATCGTGGAGGTCGGCGGTTGGCCTTTGCCGGCTATAAGTACGGAACGGCGCGCGCCCTTCCAGTCCATCCCTTCTTGCTTCTCCTTCTTCCTGATCCTTGCTCCGTCTTGCTGCGATGGCTCCGATCCGCCGGTTCTCGATGGCAGAGAAGGGAAAGGCTCCCCGAGAGGAACCAGACCCACTCCCGCCGAAGAAACGGCTCGTCCCCCGTGGCCCGGATGAGGGGGCCCTTCAGGTGGTGTCGAGGCCTTGGTGCGAGCGGGCGCCGCCGGGGTTCCCGCTTCCATTGTATGCCCACGTCGAGGGCCCTGAAGGAGCTGATGCTGACCGCCACGGGCGGCGCCGCCGTCGGCGCCGACGGGTCACGAAGGTGTGGGTCGTCCCTCCTGGGGTCCACACCGAGGGCTCCTCCCGAGAGTTCGTGCTCCACGTCGCCATTCCTCTTCAATCTTGGATTCTCCTTCCTCCCTTCTTCGCCTCCATCATCCCGCAGGGGGAGCCCCTGGAGCTCTGGCTGCAGCACGCCGGCTGCAGCAGCCTCCCGATCGAGGCAGAGGTCGCGGTCGTTGCCCCGGGCGAGGTCTTCATGACTCGGGGCTGGAGAGAGATCGCCCGGGTTTTCAGGACAAGGGGCGTCTTCGCGATCCACTTGGATTACGACGATGCTTCGGTAATGCTCTTCAAGGTCTTCGATGCGAGCGGGCGCCGGCTGGAATGCTGCCCCGGGAGAGGTGGCCGGGGCCCTGCTGCGGCGAGGACTGGGCCCGCCGACCGCACCCTTGGCGGCTCCTCAGGCGGAGGAGGCGGAGGAGGTTCCAGCGACTCTGGCGAGCTCTTTGTGACTCCGGAGACGAGCGACGACAGCTACGAGCCCCCGAGCCGGCTCCGCTCCTGGAGCAAGGCGGGCTCGTCAGGCCGCCGCCGACTCTGATCTTGATGGGGTTGGCGCCGGTGCTTGACGGCCCACTGTTGACGATGGCGTCTTCTGCTGGGGCGCGCGTAGTTAGTGTCCCTTTAGGATCTGTTCCCTGCGAGGAATCAAAAACGCGTCCCGTGGGGGCTTGTAAGGCGCCTGTGATCCTGTTTTGTTAATATAACCCTTGTCGTAGAATTGTGCGAGTTGCTCATTCCGTCTTAGCTCAGTCCTCCCTTTCGAACCTCACGAGGGCTTGGTGCTCTGCGTCGACAGGTCCCAGTCCCAAGGTGGCTTCAGCCGTCGCTGGTATGCCAGGTCGCGATGCCGTGGTCAAGGCCAGGAGGTGAGCAACCCGGAGTCCGGTAAGAGCCCCTGAGTCGCGATGCTCAGGAGGTCCCCTTTGGCGCCCAAGCAGCCGTCGTTTGGTGAGAAAGGAGAGCGACGTCGCTAACACGGGATAGCATTAGGTGCGGGGATGGTGCCACGGTAGCTGGCGCTTCCGGGTGATGACTTATCTCGAGAATCAGGGGTCGCTCTCTGGCGTGTCACTGGGTCCGTGCATCGGCAGGCGCGAGGGTGCTCGACAAGGTCCCCGTGTGTCTCTCCCCTCTCGCCTTTGTTCCCCTTTCTGCTCTACATCCTCGGGTCCTGGTCCTCGAGCGAGTCTCAGCCGTCGCTGGTATGCCAGGTCGCGATGCCGTGGACAAGGCCAGAGGGTGAGGGCTGGAGAGCCAGTAGGAGCCCTGAGTCGCGATGCTCAGGCACCCCCCTTTAACGTGCAAGTGGTTCACACGGACGAGAGTGGAGGAGACACCGCAAGGGCCTCGCCTGACGTAGCTCCTTTAAGAGATCCTGTAGACCCATCATAGAAAAGAAAATGAGGGGTTGCCATGACAATTGACAATCAGCCGTTGCTTGCTTCCGAGGGGTAATGAGGCACTGAAGGCTTGACGAGGTGACGCTATGCGGGGCTGCCGTGGCCAGAGCTCAGCCATTCAGGTTTGTCGGCGTTGCAGGGACGGACCCATGCGCAAGCGTCGTGCCGTTTGGGAGCAGCTCCGTTAGTTGGCGTCAGCTGAGCAGGCAACTAGGTAAAACACATTAGCCGCGAAGGAGTGGATTCGTTCAAATAGATGCTGGGAAGGCGGACATCACTGGGTCAGGCCCGAGCGACTTGGGGATCATGCAGCCTGAGGGGCGCCCCCAATAAGGTAAGCTAACAACATGAAATAAAAGGGATACATGCCGCAGGGACGGACCCACGTGGCCTGGGAATAATGCAGCCCTGGGGGGGCACTCCCAGCTGGAAGTGAAAGATGTCACCTGATGACGTTGAGGATGAAGGGGTGTTGGTGTAGCAGACTCGGTGGGCTGCGGAAGCCGATCCTCACGAGCCCCTAGGCCCGGGGGCCTCGGGAGGCTTCGGAGGTGCTGGCGGCTCCCCGCGGACCATCTCCATCTCCGCCATGGTTGCGGAATGCCTGGCCTCTTGTGCCTCCATGATGCCCCTCATGAGGCGCTGGTACGTGGCAGCCGCGTTCGGCAAGCCGTAAGGCATGCGAACGTAGCTATGGGGTGGACCTCCGCAGCACCCCACTCGCGAGGGCCAGAGGCGCTCCAGAGAGGCGACTCGGTTGAGCCCTAGTATGTCGATGCAGACGCGCAGCCCACCATCCTCGCCTGGATGGGGAGCCACTGCTGGTAGGCGGCGGCCGCCTTTCATGACTCTTGACTCCTGTAGCTCCTGAATGGCCTTGCTGATGAACTCCTGAGGGTCTGGCTCTCCTTGCCTTACTCCTTGAGGGAAACGTGCTTCGAAACACGCCTCCATGTGGTGCCCAAGCGCCTCCCTCGTGACCCTAGCCAGGTCGGTGGCCCTCCAGGGGAGAGCCCCCGAGCCCTGCCTGAGGAGGGCATCGAGCGCGCTTTCCTATGCGATGAAAGGAGGTTCCCCCTGGGCAGGCACGGGCCCAGAGGGGCCTGCCTCCTGAGGAGCCGGGCCGGACAATGTCTTCTTCTTCTTGGGGGCGGTCTCGGGAAGCCTCCTGCTTCCGCGATCCGGGTCTTCTAGTGACGCGGCCTGAAAGGCTCGTTCCAGGGAACACACCGCCTCCTTCTCTTCACAGGGCACCGTGATGACTCCGCCACTTCCTGGCATCTTGAGGACATTGTAGCCGTGGTGAGTTACGGCCATGAACTTGGCTAGCGCTGGGTACCCGAGGATGGCGTTGTACGGCAGGCAAATGTGAGCGACGTCGAAGTCGATGAGCTCGGTGCGGTAGTTGTCGCATGCCCCGAAGGTGACAGGGAGAGAGATCTGCCCGATCGGGACCGTGGAGCCGTCGGTGACTCCGGAGAAAGGCTTGGTTGGCTGAAGCTGGCTGTAGGGCACTTGGAGATTGTTGAATGTTTCCACGGACAGGACATTGAGCCCTGCCCCGCCATCGATGAGGGTCCTGGTGACCACCACGTTGCTGATGATTGGGGAACAGATCATCGGGAGGACTCCGGCTGTAGCCGCACACTTGAGCTGATCTGCCGAGCTGAACGTGATGGCGCACGCCGACCACCTGAGAGGGCGCGTGGCTTCGAGCTTGGGGAGGACTGCATTCACTTCGCGGGCGAACTGCTTGAAGATGTGTTGGGAGGCTGGGGCTTGAGCCCCGCCCAGGATGCAGGCGATCGCGCGCGGCTCCTGGAAGCCCCCAGCCTCCTCGTCCTGGTGGCGGTCCTCATTTCTCCTTGGTTGCAGCGGCAGCGGAGGGAGTCCTGCGTTGCCTTGCGGGCGATCCTCGCGAGGCCGACCCCTCCAGTCTCCCTCGCGAGGCGGTTCTTGCCAGCGATCCTCGTGAGGTTGATCGCGTCACCCTTGGTGCGGGCCACGGTCTTCCCAGCGTCCTGTGTTCCTTCCTCCTCCTCGACCGTAGCCCCGGTCACCGCGGTTGGGGCGTCGGCCGATCCTTCCTTCTCGCACGGCTCGGAGCTCTTGACATTTGTTGGTGTTGTGGGTGTGGAGGTCGTGGTACATGCAGTACCGGCTGCCCTTGGAAGGCTCGGGCTGATCTCTGCCCCGCTTGGTGTCTGGTTCTGCCGCGAGCACGGCAGCCCCCTTGCGCTTCACATCCTTGGCCTTGGGCTTCTTCCCTTCCGGGTCCGCGGCAGGTAGCTCGAGGAGGGAGAGATGCCCTTCCTCAGCCCTGGCGCACTTGGTTGCCAAGTTGAACAGCTCCAAAGAAGTGCACAGGTCTTCATGCATCGCCAGCTCCTCCTTCATCTTGACATCGCGCACGCCATCGGAGAAAGCTGAGATGATGGCCTCTTCAGTCACCCTGGGAATCTTGAGGCGTGCGTTGTTGAAGCGATGGATGTACTTCTGCAGGGTCTCCCTGGGTTGTTGCTTGATGCGGCGCATGTCACTCATGGCGGGTGGCCCGTCGCGAGTACCTTGGAAGTTGGCGATGAAGCGGGTGCGCATCTCGTCCCAGGAGGAGATCGTGCCTGGAGCCAGGTTCAGGAGCCAGGTGCGGGCCCCGTCCTTGAGCGCCATGGGAAACCAGTTCGCCATGACCTTCTCGTCTCCGTTGGCAGCTTCAATGCCCAGCTCGTAGAGCTGGAGGAACTCCGCAGGGTCAGCCGTGCCGTCGTAGCGAGGAGGCAGGTCTGGCTTGAGCTTGCCGGGCCACGCGACACTGCGTAGCTCGGTGGTGAAGGCACGGCAGCCTGTTGTGGCCACGGGAGGCCTTGGGTGACGGAGAGCTTGGTCTTGCATGTCCCCACGCGCTGCAGCTGGGTCTTGACGTGCGGGAGCAGGAGCATGGTCGCGACGTGCTGGAGCAGGGAGCGCCCGGGCAGCTTCTTGCGGGCGAGGGACTTCCTGGCAGCTCTGCTCTTGCTGCGCTGGCACCTGACGGAGCGGGTTCCGCCCAGGGGCCACGTGCCTTGGAGCCATGGCGCCTTCTTGAGGAGGAGGCGGCCGGGGCGCCGCCGGAGCTTCGTCGCCCGCGCGGGGCGGGGTGCGGTGCAGCGGAACGGACGGCGCAGGAGAGCCCCCTGCGGCGCGGACGAGCTTGGCGACGTGGTCGAGCCATTCTTCGTAGACGTCGTCCACGGGGCGGTAGCGCAGGAGCTCATTCGCCGCAATGAGCGCAGCTCGAGCCTCCATGGGTGCGCGGAGCGTGTGGGACGAAGAACCAGCCAGGGGGAGCAAGAGAGTTGCGGTGCGGCCGTCTTGCCGCACGGACTGCTGAGACGATGCTTGCTGCTCGTCCCCCGCCGGGCCGATGGCGGCATTGACGGCAAGTGACGGGGAACGGTGAGGACGCCCGCCGACAGGAGCCGTCTGGGCGACGCGGGAAGCGAGAGCGGCCCGGCGCTCGGCGCGGGCTCGACGAGCGTCAGACATGGGTGCGATGGTCGGAGGAGAACAGGGTGGTGGAAGACGAATTCCGGCGCACCCCTACCTGGCGCGCCAAATGTCGGATTTCGGGTTCCGGCAGACCCTTGAGGTTCGAACACTGGGTGCGCGCAGAGATTTCGCTTCCTACCTACCTGCACCCCTCCGCCTCGCTAAGATCTAAGCTATGGAAAGAACAACGCAAGAGACACATGGTTTATACTGGTTCGGGCCACTGTTGTGGTGTAATACCCTACTCCAGTGTGTGGTGTGGTGGATTGCCTCTTGGGCCGATGATGATGAATGATACAAGGAAGAACAGCCTCGCGAGGGTCTGTTCTTGGCTGGGGCGATGAACTGCTGGGAGGAGTTCAGCCACCCTTCTCTCTCTCTCTGATCGAACCCCCTATCGAACCTCTCCTCTTAACCCTTCCGAACCCCTCTCTTCTATGGGTGGCTGGTCCTATTTATAGAGGCCCTGGTCCTCTTCCCAAATATCGAGCGGGAAGGGAGCCAACAATGGTGGGCTAATTTGAAGGGGGACAGCTAGTACTCGCTACCCTGACAAAAGTAGTTTTCGCCTGCGCAAAGCTCTGGTGGTGACGCCGTCCTGGGCTCCACGATGACCTCCGTCTTGCAGTCTTCCTGGTCCTGGTCTCGTTGCACCGAAATGGCAACCTTTGCCTGATGCCTCGGTACTCCGTGGCTACGCTTGCCCCCTTTTCACCAAAGAGGAAAGGAGGACACTGCGTGAGCTGGCACCCACCTGGTTCCCTTGGTCGTCATGGCTTGCGTCATGGGCACCTCGTGAGGTACCCCGCCTTGATCTCTCCGCCTCCTCACGAGCCAGCCTGATGAGGCCATGCCTGAGGGAGCTCCGCGTCGTCCGCCCCGCGAGGCTTGGCCCCTCACGAGGGTCTTGGGTCTGTGTTGATGAAGATGGGCCGTGCTGAGCCCCCCTTTGAGCCACGCCGCAGGCCGCAGGCAGGCAAGTCTGGGGACCCCCGTTCCCATAACGCCGACAAACATCATAGGATAGCCATACATCATTGGGAAATAATATATAGCGTTGAGCACCATGTTTAAGTAGATATTATAGCGGGTAAAAGAGGGGTTACACCGCTGCATAGAGGGGGGAAGAGTTGGTGATGACGGCGGTGAAGTTGTTGGTGTAGATCATTGTCGTGATGATGGCCCCGACGGTGTTCCGGCGCCACCGGGAGAGAGGGGGGAGAGCCCCCCTTCTTCTTCTTCTTTGACCTTCCCCCTAGATGGGAGAAGTGTTTCCCCTTTGGTCCATGGCCTCCATGGCGGCAGAGGGGCGAGGATCTCTCTCTGTGTTTCCTCCTGTTTCTGCGCTCCCTGTTTCTGCCCTTTCATCGTTTCTTAAATTTCCGGAGATCCGTAACTCCGATTGGGCTGAAATTTTTACACGATTTTTATCTGGATATTGTCTTTCTTGAGGCGAAATAAGGGCACCAACCGCCTTACGGAGTGGCCATGAGGGCCCAGGGCACGCCCTACCACCTGGGGCGCGCCCCTCACCCTCGTGGGCCCCTAAGGCATCGTCTCGCATTGATTCCACTTCCCAAAATTCACATATATTCCAAAAAAAAATCTTTGTAAGTTTTTATCCCGTTTGGACTCCGTTTGATATGGATTTTCTGCGAAACAAAAAACATGCAACAAACAGGAATTGGCACTTGGCACTGGATCAATATGTTAGTCCCAAAAATAGTATAAAAAGTTGCCAAAAGTATGTAAAAGTTGTAGAATATTGGCATGGAACAATCAAAAATTATAGATACGACGGAGACGTGTCACTCCCCTCCTCCACTCCTTTATATACGGGGGAGGGGGCACCCCATAGACACACAAGTTGATCTCTTAGCCATGTGCGGTGCCCCCTTCCACAGATTTCCACCTCAATCATATTGTCGTAGTGCTTAGGCGAAGCCCTGCGTCGGTAACTTCATCATCACTGTCAACACATCGTCGTGCCGATGAAACTCTCCCTCGGTGTCAACTGGATCTAGAGTTCGAGGGACATCACTTAGCTGAACGTGTGCAGATCACGCAGGTGCCGTGCGTTCGGTACTTGATCGGTTGGATCACGAAGACGTTTGACTGCATCAACCGCGTTACTTAACGCTTCCACTTTCGGTCTATGAGGGTACCTAGACACACTCTCCCCTCTTGTTGCTATGCATCCCTAGATAGATCTTGCATGATCATAGGAATTTTTTTGAAATACTGCATTCCCCAATATTATCCTCATTGCTGCACAGAAGAATTACGTCCTGGAAGCACCGCTAGGTGCAAAGCCCGCTGTAGGAGCAACACCAGATGTTATGAATGTCTGGCAGAGCAAAGCTGATGACTACACAATAGTTCAGTGTGCCATGCTTTACGGCTTAGAATCGGGACTTCAACGACGTTTTAAATGTCATGGAGCATATGAGATGTTCCAGGAGTTGAAGTTAATATTTCAAGCAAATGCCCAGATTGAGAAATATGAAGTCTCCAATAAGTTCTACAGCTGCAAGATGGAGGAGAATAGTTCTGTCAGTGAACATATACTCAGAATGTCTGGATACCACAACCACTTGACTCAACTGGGAGTTAATCTTCCTGATGATAGGGTCATTGACAGAGTTCTTCAATCACTGCCACCAAGCTAGTGATGAACTATAATATGCAAGGGATGGATAAGACAATTCCCGAGCTCTTCGCAATGCGGCTGCGGAGGTAGAAATCAAAAAGGAGCATCAAGTGTTGATGGTTAACAAGGCCACTAGTTTTAAGAAAAAGGGCAAAGGGAAGAAGGGGAACTTCAAGAAGAACGGCAAGCAAGTTGCTGCTCAAGTGAAGAAGCCCAAGTCTGGACCTAAGCCTGAGACTGAGTGCTTCTACTACAAAGGGACTGGTCACTGGAAGCGGAACTGCCCCAAGTATTTGGCGAATAAGAAGGATGGCAAAGTGATATGTCTCCAACATATCTATAATTTTTTATTGTTCCATGCTATTATATTATGTTTTTGGATGTTTAATGGGCTTTAATATGCTCTTTTATATTATTTTTGGGACTAACCTATTAACCGGAGGCCTAGTGCCAGTTTCAGTTTTTTTTGCCTATTTTAGAGTTTCGCAGAAAAGGAATACCAAACGGAATCCAAACGGAATGAAACCTTCGCGATGATCTTTCTTGGACCGAAAGCAAACCAAAAGACTTGGAGTTGAAGTCTGGAACGCCACGACATGGCGGTAGGAGGGCGCACCCCCACCCTCGTGGGTCCCTCGTAGCTCCACCTATGTATTTCTTCCGCCTATATATACTCTTATACCCTAGAAACATCGCAGGGAGCCACGAAACCACTTTTCCACCGCCGCAACCTTCTGTAGCCGTGAGATCCCATCTTGGGGCCTTTTTAGGTGATCTAATGGAGGGGGAATCGATCATGGAGGGCTTTTACATCAACACCATTGCCTCTCCGATGAAGCGTGAGTAGTTTACCACAGACCTTCGGGTCCATAGTTATTAGCTAGGTGGCTTCTTCTCTCTCTTTGATTCTCAATACAAAGTTCTCCTTGATGTTCTTGGAGATATATTCGATGTAATATTCTTTTGCGGTGTGTTTGCCGAGATCCGACGAATTGTGTGTTTATGAACAAGATTATCTATAAATATTATTTGGTTCTTCTCTGAATTCTTATATGCATGATTTGATATCTTTGCAAGTCTCTTCGAATTATCTGTTTAGTTAGTCCTACTAGATTGATCTTTCTTGCAATGGGAGAAGTGCTTAGCTTTGGGTTCAATCTTGCGGTGTCCTTTCCCAATGACAGTAGGGGCAGCAAGGCACGTATTGTATTTTTGCCATCGAGGATAAAAAGATGGGGTTTATATCATATTGCTTGAGTTTATCCCTCTACATCATGTCATCTTACTTAATGTGTTACTCTGTTCTTATGAACTTAATACTCTAGATGCATGTTGGGTAGCGGTTGATGTGTGGAGTAATAGTAGTAGATGCAGAATCGTTTTGATCTACTTGACATGGACGTGATGCCTATATTCATGATCATTGCCTTATATATCTTCATAATTATGCACTTTTCTATCAATTGATCGGCAGTAATTTGTTCACCCACCGTCATACATGCTATCTTGAGAGAAGCCACTAGTGAAACCTATGGCCCCCGTGTCTCTTTCTTATTATATTGCATCTCTTTTATTTACATTGCATCTCGTTTACTATTTTGCAATCTTTACTTTCCAATCTATACAACAAAAATACCAAAAATATTTACTTTACTATCTTTATTAGATCTCACTTTTGTGAGTGACCATGAAGGGATTGACAACCCCTTTATCGCATTGGTTGCAAGGTTCTTGATTGTTTGTGCAGGTACTAGGTGACTAGTGCGTTATCTCCTACTGGATTAATACCTTGCTTCTCAACAACTGAGGGAAATACTTATGCTACTTTGCTGCATCACCCTTTCCTCTTCAAGGGAAAACCAATGCATGCTCAAGAGGAAGCAAGAAGGATTTCTGGCGCCATTGCCGGGGAGATCTACACCAATTCAAGACATACCAAGTACCCATCATAAACTCTTCTCCCTCGTATTACATTATTTTCCATTCGCCTCTCATTTTCCTCTCCCCCACTTCTAAAACGATTTTCGAAAACCTTTGCCTTTTTCTCGCCCCTCTTCCATTCATCTCTTTTTGCTTGCTTCTGGTGTGCCTGTTTGCTTTAATGGCTCTGCCAAAAGGCATTGATCCTCACCTTAGAAGGTTGGAAGAAATTGAAAACAATGCTAGAAGCTTTATGTCTTTGCAATTTGAGCATAATAATTTCTTCAGAAACGAGCTTAAAGAACAAAAAAGTTTTATGGATTACATGAATAAAGAGCTCGATGATATGTCTAAAGAATTTTATGCTTTGAAATCTCAGTTTGCTCATCTTGAAAATTTAGTGGGCCAAATTTCGGATAAGCAAGCCACCTTAGTTAATAAGATGGCCACTAAACCGAAAGATCTACACGATAATAATGATGAAGATCTAAAAGTGATTGATGTGAGTCCTATTAAATCTTTGTTTTCCAATATGAATCTTGATAAAGATGGGGCTGGAGATGAGTCAACTTTAGTTAAAAGGCGTCCCAATGATACGAAGTTTTTAGATCTTGATGCAAAAATTAATAAAAGTGGGATTGAAGAGGTCAAAACTTTACATAGCAATAAACCCACTATTTTTTATTTCAAGGAATTTAATTATGATAATTGCTCTTTGATAGATTGTATTTCCTTGTTGCAATCCGTGTTAAGTTCTCCTCATGCTTATAATCAAAATAAAGCTTTTACTAAACATATCGTTGATGCTTTAATGCAATCCTATGAAGAAAAGCTTGAACTAGAAGTTTCTATCCCTAGAAAACTTTATGATGAGTGGGAACCTACTATTAAAATTAATATTAAAGATTATGAATGCTATGCTTTGTGTGATTTGGGTGCTAGTGTTTCCACGATTCCAAAAACTTTGTGTAATGTGCTTGGTTTCCGTGAATTTGATGATTGTTCTTTAAATTTGCATCTTGCGGATTCCACCATTAAGAAACCTATGGGAAGGATTAATGATGTTCTTATTGTTGCAAATAGGAATTATGTGCCCGTAGATTTCATTGTTCTCGATATAGATTGCAATCCTACACGTCCTATTATTTTTGGTAGACCTTTCCTTAGAACGATTGGTGCAATTATTGACATGAAAGAAGGAAATATTAGATTCCAATTTCCATTATGGAAAGTCATGGAACACTTTCCTAGGAAGAAAATTAAATTGCCTTATGAATCTATTATGAGAGCCACTTATGGATTGCATAACAAAGATGACAGTACCTAGATCTGTTCTTGTTTTTATGCCTAGCTAGGGGCGTTAAACGATAGCGCTTGTTGGGAGGCAACCCAATTTCATTTTTTCTTTGCTTTTTGTTCCTGTTTAGTAATAAATAATTCATCTATCCTCTATTATGATTGTGTTTTTATGTTTTAATTAGTGTTTGTGCCAAGTAAAGCCTTTATGATCTTCTTTGGTGACTGCTGTTTGATCTTGCTGATAAAAACAGAAAGTATGCGCTCACGAAAATAATTTTCATTTTTTACCAAAGAGCGATAAAATACCCAATCTGCTTGCAGTAGATCAATATACAAACTTTTTAGGTCATCCTAATTTCTCAGAATTTTTGGAGTTACAGAAGTATTCGAAATCTCCAGATTTCTACAGACTGTTCTATTTTTGACAGATTCTGTTTTTCGTGTGTTGTTTGCTTATTTTGATGAATCTATTAGTAGTATCGGGGGGTATGAACCATAGATAAGTTGGAATACATTATATTTAACACCAATATAAATAAAGAATGAGTTTATTACAGTACCTTAAAGTGATGGTTTATTTTCTTATACTAACGGAGCTCATGAGATTTTCTGTTGAAGTTTTGTGTTGTGAAGTTTTCAAGTTTTTGGGTAAAAATTTGATGGATTTTGGAATAAGGAGTGGCAAGAACCTAAGCTTGGGGATTCCTAGGGCACCCCAAGGTAAAATTCAATGACAACCAAAAGCCTAAGCTTCGGGATGCCCCGGAAGGCATCCCCTCTTTCGTCTTCTTCTATCGATAACTTTACTTGAGGCTATATTTTTATTCACCACATGATATGTGTTTTGCTTGAAGCGTCTTGTATGATTTGAGTCTTTCCTTTTTAGTTTACCATAATCATCCTTGATGTACACACCTTTTGGTAGAGAC
The DNA here is from genome assembly GCF_056163025.1 of Triticum urartu. Lineage (NCBI taxonomy): Eukaryota > Viridiplantae > Streptophyta > Magnoliopsida > Poales > Poaceae > Triticum > Triticum urartu. Next base: position 301,781,545 of record NC_141877.1, read on the forward strand.
ACGCATGAATCGGAATTTATTAGAATACTCTACGTGCTTCACTTATATCTTTTGAGCTAGATAATTGTGCTCTAGTGCTTCACTTATATCTTTCTAGAGCACGGTGGTGGTTTTATTTTATAGAAATTATTGATCTCTCATGCTTCACTTATATTATTTTGAGAGTCTTTTAGAACAGCATGGTAATTTGGTTTGGCTATAAAATTAGTCCTAATATGATGGGCATCCAAGATGCGTATAATAAAAACTTTCATATAAAGTGCATTGAATACTATGAGAAGTTTGATTCCTTATGATTGTTTTGAGATATGAAGATGATGATATTAGAGTCATGCTAGTTGAGTAGTTGTGAATTTGAGAGATACTTGTGTTAAAGTTTGTGATTCCCGTAGCATGCATGTATGGTGAATCGTTATGTGATGAAGTCGGAGCATGATTTATTTTTTGATTGCCTTCCTTATGAGTGGCGGTCGGGGACGAGTGATGGTCTTTTCCTACCAATCTATCCCCCTAGGAGTATGCGCATAGTACTTCATTTCGATAAATAATAGATTTTTGCAATAAGTATGTGAGTTCTTTATGACTAATGTTGAGTCCATGGATTATATGCACTCTCACCCTTCCATCGTTGCTAGCCTCACTACTGCAGGATGCTGCTAACGCGACACTACGATCAGAGACCCTTCGAGAAACTGTGTGCAATGCAGTAATCACAAACGGTGGTGCATGAAAACTGTCAAAAAAGGTGCAAAACGTTTGCGATGGAGGATGCATCAAACGCGGTTCATATTTTAGTTGCGTGTGAGATTCAGGTCACACGGTTAACCCGTTCGAACTGTTTCCGATGAGGCAGAACAACATAAACGGGCAGCCATATCAATGTGTGTGCAATATACGGCATACAGTTTGCTCCGATGAACCGTTTTCTATTAGGGAGTGCAACATAAACGGTTAGCCACATCAAGGTGTGTGTGATATAGGGCATACGGTTCACTCGGACGAACTGTTTTCGATTAGCGAACGCAACAGAAACGGTTCAACTTAACAAGATGTGTGTGATACGTGGCAAATAGCCAACTCAGATGAAATGTTTGTGATGAGAATTTACAACACAGACGGTTAATATAGTTAGTCCGTGTGCGATTCTATGTGTACAAAAAACTTTGAAAAATGCAAACTAGTTGCTTGCGGTGGCTAGGAGTATCGCACACTATGCGTCTGCGAGTACTCGTGTGTGATGATTAGTAAGTTACACATGCGTCTGCGTGTACACGGCCACAAGGGTGCTATGCTGATCATGAAGTACGAGAAGACCATTGTTGGAAGGCCGCCAGCTCATTCTTTTAGCTTATATTTTATTATAATTGTATGCATATGTAGGTCGTGAGTGTTCTAGGCCTTGCTGCATTTGGCATTTTAAATTATCCTGAATATGTAAGACAATTATTAAGAATTATTAACAGTTGCCATTGTAACTTTGCCTCAACGGCGAGCAGAGCGCACGCAGGGACGCCAGAGCGGAGCGCGCCACGGCCGCCTCAACGGCGAGCAACCACGTGGTCAACCTTCTGCCATCAATAAATTTTGACCTTGTTTCTCGTCACATTGTTGATTACAACGCACTAAGTAATTGCAAATCTGTTCACACCTCTCAAACTAATATGTGTTCACACTTAGCACCGGGCTATAAAAACTACCCACTCGAAAATTACTTCACAGTTCCTCTCCTCATCACCCACAAAACTGGTTTTCTCTGTCAAGTCGTTCCACCATGACCGGTAGGAGGAGTTTAGGGTGGACATATTACTAGGCAGTAAAGACCAAGGCCGTGGAAGCACTAGAGAGGTCCCGCCGCAAAGCCGCAGCCGCAGCAGAGATGTCCGGGCACGCCGTGGAGCCCTTGAACAAGCTCTCACGGGCACACGAGGGCTATCACAAGTGCATTCGCGGCGTCGGCCATTGCGATGAGCCGGCATTCCTGAAGTCCTTCACCGGTGACGACGACATTCTCGTTGGCATCACTATGCAGCAGGAGCTGGTCGACGGCTTGATGAAGCTGCTCAAGATCAGCGATGCCTCGGTTGACAAGGCGACCGGCCTCGTCGAGCAACTCATGGATGACAATGCGAAGCTCCTCAAGTTGGTCGCCGAGAAGGAGGAGGAGGCCATTAGATGGAAGATGCTGCATGAGCAGTGCAGTGCCTCGGAGATGACGCTGAAAGCGGTCGTCGAGGAACTGATGGGTGGCTTGAGGAAGCTTCGGATCGAGCACGAGTAGGAGGTGGAGGAATCCGTGGCTGCTTTCAAGCAAAGTCGTGAGGAATTGAAGAAGGAGCTGGAGGATTTCGCCGCCCGGCGATCCATCGACGAGTAGAGACAGTAGCGACCCAGATCGTTCTCTGCAATTTCCTTCTTCTCTTGCCCCCGTGTCTTTTGGGCTTTGCCGCATGTGCCAGTTTAAATTATCCGGAATATGTATGAGAATTATTATGTGCGCCATTGTAAATTTGTCATCGTATTATTCGTTGCCCTATGTGGCAATTTAAATTAGGGAGGAATACTAGTCGAAAACACGAACAAAGCAAATGCTGCCATGGGATCACAAGCAAACACCCTCCGTCCAGGTGCTTTAATTAACCCATTAATGGAGAAGTTGTGAGTGAGGCGGGCGGCGGCTGGTGCATGGAGGTCAAAGAGCTCGCTTCCCGGTGAGCATGGGCGGCCTTGCTACTCGCACGTGTCCCATCGAGCCTGCGAGGTGGCAGGATGCACGCGTCCCGTCGAGCCTGCTGATACATCTCCGTCGTATCTACTTTTCCAAACACTTTTGCCCTTGTTTTGGACTCTAACTTGCATGATTTGAATGGAACTAACCCAGACTGACGCTGTTTTCAGCAGAATTGCCATGGTGTTATTTTTGTGTAGAAATAAAAGTTCTCGGAATGACCTGAAAATCAACGGAGAATTATTTTGGAATATATAAAAAATAGTGGAAGAAAGATCCATGTCAGGGGGGCCTCCACCTTTCCACGAGGGTGGGGGCGTGCCCTACCCCCCTGGGTGGGGCCCCTGCCTTGTGGGCCCCCTGACGCTCCATCGACCTCAACCCTGACTATATATATTCACTTTCGGGGAGAAAAAACCAGAGAGAAGGATTCATCGTGTTTTACGATACGGAGCCGCCGCCAAGCCCTAAACTCTCTCGGGAGGGCTGATCTGGAGTCTGTTCAGGGCTCCAGAGAGGGGGATCCATCGCCATCGTCATCATCAACCTTCCTCCATCACCGATCCAATGCCTACGAGCTTTTCCTATATTGTTCTTTGCTTATTTACTTTTCCGCTGCTACTGTTACCATCACTATAAAACCCAAAAATATTACTTTTGCTACCGTTACCTTTTGCCATCGTTACCACTACCATCATATTACTTTTCTACTAAATACCTTGCTGCAGATATTAAGTTTCCAGGTGTGGTTGAATTGACAACTCAGCTGCTAATACTTACTTTGGCTCCCCTTGTGTCGAATCAATAAATTTGGGTTGAATACTCTACCCTCGAAAACGGTTGCGATCCCCTATACTTGGGTTATCAAGAACATTTTCTGGCGCCGTTGCCGGGGAGCATAGCTCTATTCTTTGAGTCACTTGGGATTTATATCTGCTTATCATTATGAAGAACTTGAAAGATCAAAGAACCAAGATTTTTCCCTCAACTACGAGGGGAAGTAAGGAACTGCCATCTAGCTCTGCACTTGATTCACCTTCTGTTTTGAGTAAGCTTGCGAATGTCGCATGTTATTGATGATGCCACTTCTGCTATGCATGATACTTATGATGAAACTACTTCTATGCTTCATACTACTGTGCCACTTAGTGAATTTCTTGATGAACAACTTGCTAGGGCTAGAGAGAATGAAATTATTGAAACTGATAATATTGATGAAAGTGATGATGAAGATTCTCCCCCTAGATATGAATTGCCTATTGTTCCTGAGGGTTATTTTATGGATGAAGAAACTGCTAGAGACTTTCTTGCTTGCAATGATAGAAGTGATCTTAAGAAACTATTAGCTAAGCTGAAGCAAAAATCTCTGAATGCTATAATTAAATATGATCTTGCTTATGCTACTTCACCTATCTTTGTTACTGATAAGGATTACGATTTCTCTGTTGATACTGAGTTAATTACTTTGGTTGAATCTCATCCTTTCTATGGCTATGAATCTGAAACTGCTGTGGCACATCTTACTAAATTAAATGATATAGCTACCCTATTCACTAATGATGAGAAAACTCACTACTATTATATCCTTAAATTATTTCCGTTCTCATTAAAGGGTGATGCTAAGATATGGTTTAATTCTCTTGATCCTGGTTGTGTGCGTAGTCCCTAGGATATGATTTACTACTTCTCTGCTAAAAATTTCCCCGCTCATAAGAAACAAGCTGCTTTAAGGGAGATATATAATTTTGTGCAAATTGAAGAAGAGAGTCTCCCACAATCTTGGGGGAGGCTTCTCCAATTACTTAATGCTTTGCCTGATCATCCTCTCAAGAAAAATGAAATACTTGATATCTTTTATAATGGACTAACCGATGCTTCCAGAGATTACCTGGATAGTTGTGATGGTTGTGTTTTCAGGGAAAGAACAGTTGATCAAGCTGAAATTATATTGAATAATATGTTGACTAATGAAAATAATTGGACACTTCCTGAACCAACTCCTAAGCCAACTCCGAAGAAAAGGGTATTCTATTTCTCATCCTGAAGATATGCAAGAGGCAAAGAAATCTATGAAAGAAAAAGGTATAAGAGCTGAAGATGTTAAGAATTTACCTCCTATTGAAGAAATACATGGTCTTAATTCATCACCTATTTAACAAACACACGGTCTTGATAACCCGGCATAGGAAGTGAAGGTAAATTCTCTCTATAGATATGATAAAGCTGAAATCCCTCCTGCTAAATTTGCTAGCCAATGTTTGGATGAATTTGTTAACTTTATGGTTACGCAAGAAGATTTTAATGCATATGTTGGTAGACAATTGAAACATAATGCTTACCTGATTGAACACTTGAGTGATTATATGGCTAATGTCAAAGGTGAACTTAAACTTATTAGTAAACATGCTTCTATCGTTACCACTCAAGTAGAACAAGTACTTAAAGCTCAGAATGATTTGATCAATGAATTAAATAATAAGAATGATAATGTTGTTAGAGTTATGACTAGAGATGGTAAAATGACTCAGGAGCCTTTGTATCCTGAGGGCCACCCTAAGAGAATTGAGCAAGATTCTTAGAGAACTACTATAGATGCACCTAGTCCTTCTAAAAGGAAGAAAAAGAAAAATGATAGGACTTTGCATGCTTCTAGTGAACCTGTTGTAGACACACCTGAGAATCCCAATGATATTTCTATTTCTGATGCTGAAACACAGTCTGGTAATGAACATGAACCTAGTGATAATGTTAATGATGATGTTCATGTTGATGCTCAACCTAGTAGTGACAATGATGTAGAGATTGAACCTGCTGTTGATCTTGATAACACACAATCAAAGAATCAACATTATGATAAGAGAGACTTTGTTGCTAGGAAGCACGGTAAAGAAAGAGAACCATGGGTTCAGAAACCCATGCCTTTTCCTCCTAAACCATCCAAGAAAAAGGATGATGAGGATTTTGAGCGCTTTGCTGAAATGATTAGACCTATCTTTTTGCGTATGCGTTTGACTGATATGCTTAAAATGAATCCTTGTGCTAAATACATGAAGGAAACAGTTACTAATAAAAGAAAGATACCGGAAGCTGAAATTTCCACCATGCTTGCTAATTATACTTTTAAGGGTGGAATACTAAAGGAACTTGGAGATCCAGGAGTACCAACTATACCATGCTCCATTAAAAGAAACTATGTTAAAACTGCCTTATGTGATCTTGGAGCCGGTGTTAGTGTTATGCCTCTCTCTTTATATCGTAGACTTGATTTGAATAAGTTGACACCTACTGAAATATCTTTGCAAATAGCTGACAAATCAACTGCTATACATGTCGGTATTTGTGAGGATGTGCCTGTTGTGGTTGCAAACGTTACTATTTTAACGGACTTTGTTATTCTTGATATTCCTGAGGACGATAGTATGTCTATTATTCTTGGAAGACCCTTTTTGAATACTGCAGGGGCTGTTATTGATTGCACCAAAGGCAATGTCACTTTTCATGTTAATGGTAGTGAGCATACGGTACACTTTCTGAGGAAACAATCTCAAGTCCACAGTATCAATTCTATTGGAAAATTTTCAACAATTACTATTGCAGGTTTTGAATTTCCTCTTCCTATTGTCAAGAAGAAATATGATATTCTTATTGTTGGGGACATGCATATCCCCATTGAGGTAACCTACTGTTATTCAAAAATTCTCTGGTTTCATGTTATTCGAAATGAGTTTGTTAACAAGACCTGATCAACCTTGTTAGTGGATTCCTTTTGATGAGCATGAGATGGATGAATTTAGAGAAAAACAACTCTCTGTACCTTCTTTTTACTTTGTGTTATCTATATTAAATAAAGCAAAAATAGTAATTTCTGTCTGTTTTCTGAATTATCAATGCAATAAAAAATATCCCAAAAATAAAAGTTCTCCAAATGCCCTGAAATTTAAATATGATTTTTTCTGGAATATTTGAGAATATCTGGCACTGAGAACACAACAGGGGGCGCAAGCACATGGCCACGAGGGTGGATGGCGTGCCCTACCCCCTGGGCACGCCCCCTGCCTCGTGGGCCCACGGTGGCTCCCTCCACTTATTCCTGCTACCACAGACTCCTTCTTCCTCCCAAAAACATCACTAGCCAGCTCAAACCCGAGTCCAAGCTCATCTTACTGCCATTTTCGATCTCCTTGCTCAAAGCTCCATTCACAAAACTGCTTTGGGGGATTGTTCCTTGAGGAAGAAATATGTTTAGGAAAATATACCAAGGTGGTTCTTCAAGGAAGCAAGCACCCAGACTCACAATACGCGATGCGGACGAGGAACCACCAAGGGATGCTCAACTACGTCCCTGTGAATGGCCGTCAGAGGACTTCATGGTTCGAGCGGGAATCAAGGAGGAATTTGAAGCTTATGTGCGTAATGCTGATCTTGAGAGCTTCGAGGCAGATAAGTGTCGCCAATACCTTTATTTAACTGATTCATTTGTGAGAAGGTTTAAATTTTCATCATCACGCAATTCTCAAACTGTCCTGTTCGATATTTATGATAAATCTCATACCATGGACTTAGAAGATTTTAACACTGCTTGTAAACTCCCACAGTGGGGTGATGTTAGTGAACCTCGCAAGTCTGAATTTAGAGATTTTCTTGCTAGTATAACTATGGGGTAATCTAGGGATGTGACACAAGCTACCATAGGGAGCATTCATTTTCCTGCTATACATTATTTCGCTCTCTTCATAGGTAGATGCATTAATGGTAAAGATGAAGCATGTCACATGTGTGTGCCTGATCTTAGCGTTCTCAGAAGCACTGTTTTAGGAGATAAACCATACAACTTGGGGGCTATCGTTGCACGTAGGTTTCATAATAATCGTATTCATGGAGATTTCTTTGGTGGAATTTATGCAACCCATATAGCTAACTTTCTTGAGATACCCATACGTGGACATGATATTGAGTTGCCTCCTTCTTATCTAGATTATGATGCTATGGTTCGTCATCAGTTTGTTGAGAGGAACGATCAGTTCCTCCAGTATCGACTAATCTTTGACAGACGACGCACCTATCACGTTGCTCTCCCTGCTCCTACTTTCTTTGACTTTCAGGCAAAAGGGAGATATGTTATAACCAGGGAGGAGGCGGACGAGTATAAGAGGAGGGCGGAGATAGCTCGCCTCCAAGCTGCAGCTCATCAGGCAATTGCCGTTGCATCTCAGTACGACCCCAGCTACAACTTTGGATATCCACCAGGCCAGCCGTGGCCATAGACCAACTTAGGCCAAAAGCCTAAGCTTGGGGGAGTACGTATTTCTCACCGACATTACATTTATGTTCACACACTCATGCTAGTTGTCGGTGCTCATACTTTTTCGTTGTAATATCCATGCTAGTTTATTTCCTTTTTATGCTTTCTTCTTGTGTGTTTGATAAACCTTAAGAAAAAAATTATTAGTTGTAGCTTTTTAGCTAGTTCACTTTTCATGCTGTAGTAGTAGTAATTAAAAGGAAAACCCAAAAGATTTCTCGTTCTTCTTTTGCTTGTTGGGAGCTTTCCCGTGTAAATAGTTTAATTTCTTTTCTTGTTCTTTGGGGGTCGAGAGGAGAAGACCATATTGAAAATGTTGAGTGGTTCTTCTATGCATTATTGTTGATCTAACAAAGAGCCCATATTACCTTGTATTCTCTCTTGAATTGAATGCTTGCAGATTCCAGCTTAGTCCAATGCACGTGCATTATTATTATTATCCACACTATTCGATCGTGCAAGTGAAAGGCAATAATGATGATTATATGATGAACTTATTGAGATGAGAAAAGCTGGTATGAACTCGACCTCTCTTGTTTTTGTAAATATGATTAGTTCATCGTTCATGATTCAGCCTATTATGAATAAACATGTTTGCAATGACAATTAGAGATTGTAGTTGCTTATGCCATGCTTAATTAGCTAGGAGCTTATAATGGTTTACCTTGCATGCTAGCATGCTATTAAAATGGTTGTAATGTGGTATGATAGGGTGGTATCCTCTTTTGAACGTTTTGAGTGGCTTGACTTGGCACATGTTCACACATGTAGTTGAAAAAAAATCAACATAGCCTCTACGATATTTATGTTCATGGTGCATTATATCCTACTCATGCTTGCATTCGGTGTTGATTAATTGTAATGCATGTTCATGACTGTTGTCGCTCTCTAGCTGGTCGCTTCCCAGTCTTTTTCTAGCCTTCACTTGTACTAAGCGAGAATACTTCTTGTGCATCCAATTCCATGAACCCCAAAGTTATTCCATATGAGTCCACCATACCTACCTATATACGGTATCTACGTGCCGTTCCAAGTAAATTTGTATGTGCCAAATTCTAAACCTTCAAATAAACATTCTGTTTTGTATGCTCGAATAGCTCATGTATCAACTAGGGCTGTCTATATCTTCCATGCTAGGCGGGTTATTCTCAAGAGGAGTGGACTCCGCTCCTCACTCACGAGAAAGTGGCTGGTCACCGGGATCCCCAGTCCCATGCTTTAAGCAAATCAAATCAAAATAACTGCAAACAAACTCTCCCAGGACTCTTGTTAGTTGGAGGCACTCGTTGTTTCGAGCAAGCCATGGATTGATGCTTGTTGGTGGAGGGGGAGTATAAACTTTACCATTCTATTTGGGAACCGCCTATAATGTGTGTAGCATGGAAGATATCGAGATCTCTCGGTTGTTATGTTGACAATGAAAGTATACCGCTCAAAATATTATTCATATCTATTTCAAAACCGAGCGCTGGCGCCTCTACAAATCCCTGCTTCCCTCTGTGAAGGGCCTATCCATTTACTTTTATGTTGAGTCATCATCCTCTTATTAAAAAGCACCAGTTGGAGAGCACCGCTGTCATTTGCATCCATTACTGTTAGTTTACATTGAGTATGACTTGACTGGATCTCTTTTACCATGAATTACAATGTCTAGTCAGTCCTTGATCATTAAAGGTGCTCTGCATTTATGTTTTGTGGTCTTAGAAAGGGCTAACGAGATACCATCTTGTCATATCATATCATGATTGTTTTGAGAAAGTGTTGTCATCCGAGATTTATTGTTATTGCTCGCTAGTTGATTATGTCATTTATATGAGTAAACATGAGACCTAAATGTTATTGTGAATATGGTTAGTTCATAATCTTTGTTGAAAACTTGAATGCTGGCTTTACATATTTACAACAACAAGAGCAAACGGTGTTTCTAAAAGTTTTTCTTTATCACTTTCAGTTTATCAACTGAATTGCTTGAGGACACGCAAAGGTTTAAGCTTGGGGGAGTTGATATGTCTCCGTCGTATCTACTTTTCCAAACACTTTTGCCCTTGTTTTGGACACTAACTTGCATGATTTGAATGGAACTAACCAGGATTGGCGCTGTTTTCAGCAGAATTGCCATGGTGTTATTTTTGTGCAGAAATAAAGTTCTCGAATGACCTAAAAATCAACGGAGAATTATTTTGGAATATATAAAAAATACTGGAAGAAAGATACACGTCAGGGGGGCCTCCACCTGTCCACGAGGGTGGGGGCGCGCCCCCTGCCTCGTGGGCCCCCTGACGCTCCACCGACCTCAACCCTGACTCTATATATTCACTTTCAGGGAGGAAAAAACCCAGAGAGAAGGATTCATCGCGTTTTACGATACGGAGCCGCCGCCAAGCCCTAAAATCTCTCGGGAGGGCTGATCTGGAGTCCGTTTGGGGCCCAACATTATATCTGATTGGGAATCCGTCAGATATAATAGGAAAAACTCTATTATATCTGATCGGGAATCCGTCGCGATCGTCATCATGAACCTTCCTCCATCATCGATCCAATGCCTACGAGCTTTTCCTATATTGTTCTTCACTTATTTACTTTTCCACTGCTACCGTTACCATCACTATAAAACCCAAAAATATTACTTTTGCTACCGTTACCACTAGTATCATATTACTTTGCTACTAAATACCTTGCTGCAGATATTAAGTTTCTAGGTGTGGTTGAATTGACAACTCAGCTGCTAATACTTGAGAATATTCTTTGGCTCCCCTTGTGTCGAATAATAAATTTGGGTTGAATACTCTACCCTCGAAAACTGTTGCGATCTCCTATACTTGTGGGTTATCACCTGCGCGGCGGACTGCTCGCATGCGTCCCATCGAAGCTGCACGGCGGACTTCTCACGCTCGTCCCGTCTAATCAAACAATTGCACGCACACCACCGAGTATGGTTAAATTTCGACACGGTAAATATAATACAACCGTTTGCGATATTAACGTGTCAACTTTTTTTCAAAAAGGAATTCGTTGGCTACTAATGTGTGGGCCTCTTCTCAAACTGGATGATTTTTCTTACCACGGCATATATGTGCCATGTCATGAAACCATGCCAAGTTTGTAACATCCCAAAATTCTAAATTTTGGAATGTTATAATAAATAGATAGATTGATTGATTGTTTGATCGATTGTCTGAAAGTGAGTGAATTCGAAACTTTTTGAAAGTTAAATGAGAGGGAATAAAAGGACTTTCCCAAACTTTCATATTTGCTTTCTGATCTCCGTGATTTTCAAATTCTTTTCAACCCAAAGCCCTAGAGAGAAGATGACATGACTTCTTCCATTTAAATTAAATGAAAAGGGCTGTTGAAAATATTTGAATTTCATTTGATAATATTTTTCAATTCTGAAACTTTAAGCAACTCAATGATTTTCACGAGAGAAGATAAAATGACTTCTTCAAATTATGAAATATGAGTTGGGTGTTTCAAAGGATCAATTTCAAGTCCTTTTGGAATTAATTTACAATTTGGATTTATTTGAGTTTTATTCAAATTATTTTTCTCCAAAAATAAAATATATGGAAATTAGGGTAACATGATTCCCTACAACAGAAAATTGGAGAGAAATAAATTTGAAATCATTTTGGTATTTTTAAAAATGATTTTTGTTGGATTTTAATAGATCAGTAGCACTCTTTGATTTATCTGATTTTGTGAGGAATTTTATTTGGCATAATAAAAATGTCCATGTTGTAGAAAATCTTTTTCTGCAAATTTTGGTATATTATATGCCTATATAATATTTTGCTTTATTTTTCTTTTTCTTTCTTTTCTCTCTGTTAAAAAAAACTCTTCGAACAGTGCCAGGCCGAAGCCCAGTACTGCTCTCTCTCTCTCCCCGCACCAGGCCAGCCGGCCCAGCAAGCCGCGGCCCAGCCCGCGTCGCCCCGTCCCCGACCTCCGCTCGGTCTCCCGAGCCAGCACGGGAGCGCCGCCGCCGCCATGGACTCCGCGTCCTCCTCGTGCCCCCTCGCCCAAGGAAGGCCTCGGCCTCGTGCCTTTATAAGGACGGCCCCGGACCCCGCCTCCCTCTCCTCCCCGCCTCTCGCCGCCGCAACCGCCGCCATGGCCGGACGCCGGAGCCGCCCGTGCCGCGCCCCTCTGCTGCCTCGCCGCGTGCCGCCTCGCCTCGCAGCCGCCTCTGCTGCCTCGCCGCGCGCCGCCCCGCCTCTGTCGCTCGCCGCCGCCGCCTCGCGCCACCTTGCCTCGCCGGGCTCGCCTGAGCTGCCTCGCCGCCCTCGCCGGAGATCCGACGCCGGTTCCTCACTGAAGAACCGCCCCGAACCGGTATAAAACCGCCCCGGTCCGGTTTATTTTCCTTTATTTCGGTTTTCGTTTAAAAAAACGGTTTAGTTTTTTTTGATTGATCTATTTAGAGAACGTTCGCTGGTTAGGTATAGAAAACGAACGTTCACCTTTTAGTTTTTTTTTCTTTCTTTCTTTTTCTGTTTTAATTTCGGCCAGGGACCTATTCGTGATAACTTTCTTCATAGATTAGTCCCTGTACTTCAATCTATCATTACTTTTTACCCGTTTATCCAAATCCAACGAAACCAATGCTCACATCTTCGTTACGATCCCCTCTATCCATTAATCCAACTCAAACATGTTTTTGAAAATTTTAAAATTTGAATTAGAGCAGATTTGAATTCAAACTTCATTTGATCATAACTTGAGTTCCGTAACTCCGTTTCAGTTGATTCTTTTTGCAAATCGAAGCTCTTGACCTAAACATTCTAATAAGGCCAAATTCACATAATTTTGGTACTGTTAGAAATTGTTTTATGTTGCAAGAGTTATTTGTTTGGTTTTGATGTTTCCGAATCGTCTTCTTCGATCTTTTTGATCTTTTGAGTGATTGCTTATGTATGGTTACTATTGCTTGCTTACGATAGATTGACCGGAGTGTGACGAGTAGAACTATCAAGAGTTTTGAGTGCGCATCATCCTCATCAACATTGCAGGCAAGTAACACTTTAATCATACCTTTTCTACAACCCATGTTTTATTGCATTAGATCAATCCTCACACATTGCATGATTAGGATCTAATTAAATTGTGGGATGGGAAGTAGATGAGGTAGTACCTATTACCTGTATTATTATGAAACCTTTGGGAGTTACTTCGACGTTTGCTTATTATGCCATGCTATGCTAGTAGACGTGGATTGGGTGAGTGATATCCATGACAGATGTGAGATTGATAATTTAATGGTTTATCTAAGGCGGAAACTTAAACACACATCTGGGTGGATTGAGGCACCTGATGTCTATCAGGACTTGCCTGTTTTTTTTGGACCGCCACCCAGGCTCAAAGGGATCATAAGATCATTCATGCTAGTAACTTCCGTGTGCAGCCACAAGCCATTATGGGCTCTGGCATAGTTGACTAAGTCGTGCGAACTCTTACAGGGGTAGACTAGCAGATGTAGGGGATGTAGGTGGTACGGTCTACCCTAACGTAAGGTGATAGCGCTTCTGAAAGACTGTGTCTCGGTCATCCGTTTCTCAAACACCCTGCAGTGCGAGAAACCAAACGGAGGCGATCGAGTCTTGTGGGGAAAAGTGTGCAAACCTCTGCAGAGTGTACAAACTAATTATGATTAGCCGTGTCCCCGGTTATGGACATCTTGAGTATCTAGTTCTTGGATTATCCTGTTGATCTCATCACGTTACTTTAAATGAATATTGTTGGGTTAATGATGTTACTTAATTGGGATTGAGAATGCTGTCAACCATTCTCAATGTTCAACAACCACCATGATAGTTAAATAAAATTTATTCCTTTGCAGTAGGGAAAACTTGGCTTTACGCAAAAACCTTATAACCATAGAGCTTTTCCACCAGCCATATATGCATATAGTGATAGCCATTGTTCATCATTTTCTCTATTATGTGAATTTGCTAGTACATTCAATGTACTGACCCGTTTCGGGCTGCAACGTCTCATGTTGCAGGTTTCTTACGACGAGTAAGTGATACGTTAGGATTAAGATTTCTACACTCAACTTTGCCGTTGGTGTTGATGGTAATCCACAACCTTGTTGCTTCCGCTATATGGATTGAGGTAATAGTATTTACGTTACTTTATACATGTGATTTACCTCTGTTATAAATCCTTCGAGTACTGTGTGTGTCAGCATACCGATCCAGGGATGACACTTAAGCACAGAGACTTGACCCATTCGGGTCGGGTCGCTACAAGATGGTATCAGAGCACATGTTGACTGTAGGACGTGACCCTTGAAACTGGCAACCCCATAGCAAAGATTTTTCCCTACAACTTTCCCTTTCAAAAAGATCTTTTACCTCTCTTCTCTTCTGAGCTTATTCAAAAAATTCCCTTTAGTGAGACCATACCCCTTTCCCCTTTTTGACCACACGAAGATTCGACTGATGAGACCACTCCAAGAAGTACAAGATATCGGACAGCTAAGACCACTTCGGAATGAAGAGTATTTTCCGTGCCTCTGAATAATGGAAACTACAACGGTTGAAGACCGAAGACAAGTAGAATTTGAAGGCTCTGAAGAATTCCCAGATTTGTATGACCTAGGAAGGCTACCCTTATGGAACTTGGCAGACTAAGGAAGTCGTCAATACCTGAGATCCAGGTGTATCGGAGAAAGACTGAAACAAGGAGTGTGAGAACTCGAAGTTTTGTCAAAGAAACCCTAAGGCAGGAGATATTAACTATGGAATGATAGCTCATGGGAATGACAAGAGCAGAAACACGGTTATCCATGATGTCATCGCTCGCTGATGCTATTGTCACCGTGCTGAGTTAAGGATGCATTTCTTCAGAATGGATTTGATGGAACAAGGCTGATGGAGCACCTATTAGTAAGATGAAGTTTTAACCTTAGCCGGTGTATCACCAGGATCTGGAATAGTACATCAAGAAGTTTAAGGTGGAGCTCCAAGAAGCAGTATTTTGACAAGGAAGTATTTCATGAGGAAACTCAGGACCTAGAGGCTGAAAGTAGCCAAGCTAGAGAAGTAAAACCTCGAGATACCGGAGAATTGTCAGGAACTGAAGGACAGTATGACCATGGTTCATGCCAAGGATAATGAAACCCAGAAGTTTGGAATGCAACTCCAGAAATATTGAAGGACATCGTGAGAGACTTCACGTCAATAGAGATGATCTGGCAAAAGAGCTGGAGAAGGACAAGCACGATGGCAAGAAGCCATCGGAGACATGACAAAGACTTGAAGAGTTTGGCGACGTTGACCTTTAGAAGACCAAACCCCTGTTATATATCTACGTTAGATGCGACGATTGTGAGCTGTCATTTGTTTGATGTTTTCCCGACAGCCACAATAAAATCTATCTTTTCAAAACCATTGTTTGTATTGTGTGCATCCCTCTCTCTTGATCTCTCTTATCTCACCCCAAAACCCATGGACCTAATAGAGGATGAATGGAGATGAGCTTGTATTTTCGGGACCAATGAGTCAATTGGAGACGGACCAATGGATTCCGAACATGGAGGATCACATGGAGAATAACCCTATAGTCGGAAAGGATATGACCCAGCATGCTTTTCAGTGCTTTGTAAGAGTTGCTGCTACTTGGTGGAGAATGTACCAAACCATCAATGGATGGCAAAGGAGTAACCACTTGGAAAGAATTTAAGTTGACTTTGCCAAAGTCTCGGTTTGTGTCCCAGAAGTTGAAACCTTATGGGAAGGATATGAAGAAACCTTGTGCCTGCAAGACTTGTGGAGAAATAGGACACACCCATAAAGAACACAAGGATGAATGCCCTAATTGTGAATGAAGTCACCCAGTTGAAGAATGCCCAACTAGGAAGGTTACTTGTTTCTTGTGTGAAGGGACTACCCACTATCCTACTCAGTGTCACATTTACCCCATGGTACAAAGAACCATCCAGCAGAAGAAAGAAGCAACGAGAGGAGCCCTTATGGAAAGTTTAGAAGAACCTGTGATGAAGGAAGATGTGGAGGACACACCCAAAGAAGAACCAATTAAACCCTGCACCAAGTCATGCTATTCATGTGGAGAAGAAGGACACATCTCCTAAAATTGTTTGAATGGGGATCTAGTAGAATTCCCGACAGAGGAAGTAGAGTATGACCCACAGGAAATAGAAGCCCTAATTGGAATGGAAAGGTCTAGGAAGAGAAGCAGATTGGATTCCAGGAAGAATCTGAGTCATATCACCTGTTGCAGGTGCAAGGAGTCAGGGCACTACCTCAACAGTTGCCCCAAAAGGAAACCTCGATACTGGTCAGAAGTAATATGTTTTAGTTGTAATGGAGCAGGGCACTTTGCTAGAGAATGCCCCAAGGAGAAGGAAACTTGTGCTAGATAGTTGAGTTTGCAACAAAAGAAATGGAGTAGTAGAAGTGAGAACATTTTTTCTTTTATATTGAGGTGTTGAGTTGAGACATGTAATGGAGAAGCGAGAGATTGTAAACATTTGAGAATGAATAAAGTAGCATCGTTGGTACTGATATGGATTTTATGAGTTGATACTCTATGAAGAAGGATTTTGACCATTTTTAAGGATAAAAGAAATATGGTCTATGGAAGATTTGTGGATTTCAAGGGTGGTAGTACCCTGTAATGGATTTCGGACAAAATGAATACGAGTTTTGTCTCAATTTGTGTGATGCCCCAAGAGTATGTGGGATGAAGTTGGAGACCGACAGTTGTTTGGACCAAAGGTGATCAAAGGAGTCGGAAGAGAATGTTAAGTTGATTCGAGATAGGCTGAAGGTAGCTCAGTCCAGGCAGAAGAGTTATGCAGACTCAAAAACTCAAGGAGGTAGTCTATGAAATTGGAGATAGAGCATGTCTTCATGTGTTCCCTCTGCGAGGAGTTAAACGAATTGGAGTTAAGGGAAAATTAGCCCCGAGATTTGTAGGACCATACCGAGTTTTGGAGCGTATGAGAGAAGTGGCCTACAAGTTTGAGTTACCCGAAGGACTGTCAGGAGTTCAAGATGTGTTTCACGTTTCCCAGTTGAAGAAGTGCCATGCAGAGATGGCCAATATTCCCCTGTAAGGATGCTTGACCGCGGAAAGGATAATGATGTTCCACGAAGTGGAATATGGACTTCATAAGTATAAGTTGTATCTCGGTATGTGGGAAATCCCACGAGGATGAAGAGATAAATTACTATTGGATATAAAGGAGGTATGATGTCGGAAATATCGATCAATGGAAACTCCATGATGAGTCTGAGTAATCATGTCCTAGTTTGGTGCCAATAGAAGGAAGAAGACAATACAATTGGATGGATTCTAAGTATGCTAGGAAGTTGGAAGTTGAAATAATGATCAGTTGCCCAATGATAATTTCAAGGGCTACAAGTGATGAGATGGGCCATAACCCACAGGCCCCAGGACCTGCCAAGAAGCAAGCACACTCTTGCTGAAGGAAAAACCCTGGAAGAAGTTACGATTTTATCGATAGACGATCTTAGAGGAGTAACGCAAAACCTGAGAGTTGTGAAGGAACGATCGATGTTTGTTTGGCTTGCAGAATCAATGGATTTATCCGAACCTTGGTTCTTCGACGAGAGAAATTCTGCAATGCTTGTGAGGATGACCGAGTGTTAGAATGCGAGATTCGCTAAACTGTATACAAGGTAATGATTTGGGTGCGGGGTGGATTGATCACCATACCGACTTACTCTTATTGTTCGCCTTGCTATATGGAATGGTAAATCTGAGTGACTTACCTATAGTAGAGAGACGACGATGAAAACCTTGTTTAAACCTTAGAATGGTATAGCAATTTTTTTCCTTGTACAAGGCAGCTTTTGCCAACTGTAGGTTATACGGTGAGAATCAACCCAGACCCATTTCCTGCAGGAGAAACCACAAATTGTTGACCACCATGAGATATCGATAGTTGTTTAGTTTTGGCGCCAGACCCGTCAGCTAAGAAGACCCAGTCACAGAATAACCTTACCAAGATGAAAGGACATAAAAATTGAAGAAAAGGGTTATGCCGCTACCGGAAGAGCCAGAGACGGAATTTTCTCGAAATCTGAGAAGACCGACACTGTCAAGAATAAGGATGGAGTATATGAGTTTTGATGAAACAGTAACCATGCTTCTAAGGGTGGTAGCCCCTGGGATGATCGATGGATTTTGAGAAGACCCCAAACCCTAACCTATTTCTTTCTAGCCTCTCCGAATCTCGAGGACGAGATTCATTTTAAGGGTGGTAGGTTTGTAACATCCCAAAATTCTAAATTTTGGAATGTTATAATAAATAGATTGATTGATTGATTGTTTGATCGATTGTCTGAAAGTGAGTGAATTCGAAACTTTTTGAAAGTTAAATGAGAGGGAATAAAAGGACTTTCCCAAACTTTCATATTTGCTTTCTGATCTCCGTGATTTTCAAATTCTTTTCAACCCAAAGCCCTAGAGAGAAGATGACATGACTTCTTCCATTTAAATTAAATGAAAAGGGTTGTTGAAAATATTTGAATTTCATTTGATAATATTTTTCAATTCTGAAACTTTAAGCAACTCAATGATTTTCACGAGAGAAGATAAAATGACTTCAAATTATGAAATATGAGTTGGGTGTTTCAAAGGATCAATTTCAAGTCCTTTTGGAATTAATTTCCAATTTGGATTTATTTGAGTTTTATTCAAATTATTTTTCTCCAAAAATAAAATATATGGAAATTAGGGTAACATGATTCCCTACAACAGAAAATTGGAGAGAAATAAATTTGAAATCATTTTGGTATTTTTAAAAATGATTTTTGTTGGATTTTAATAGATCAGTAGCACTCTTTGATTTATCTGATTTTTTGAGGAATTTTATTTGGCATAATAAAAATGTCCATGTTGTAGAAAATCTTTTTCTGCAAATTTTGGTATATTATATGCCTATATAATATTTTGCTTTATTTTTCTTTTTCTTTCTTTTCTCTCTGTTAAAAAAAACTCTTCGAACAGTGCCAGGCCGAAGCCCAGCACTGCTCTCTCTCTCTCTCTCCGCGCCAGGCCAGCCAGCCCAGCAGGCCGCGGCCCAGCCCGCGTCGCCCCGTCCCCGACCTCCGCTCGGTCTCCCGAGCCAGCACGGGAGCGCCGTCGCCGCCATGGACTCCGCGTCCTCCTCGTGCCCCCTCGCCCAAGGAAGGCCTCGGCCTCGTGCCTTTATAAGGACGGCCCCGGACCCCGCCTCCCTCTCCTCCCCGCCTCTAGCCGCCGCAACCGCCGCCATCGCTGGACGCCGGAGGCGCCCACGCCGCGCCCCTCTGCTGCCTCGCCGCGCGCCGCCTCGCCTCGCTGCCGCCTCTGCTGCCTCGCCGCGCGCCGCCCCGCCTCTGCCGCTCGCCGCCGCCGCCCCGCGCCACCCTGCCTCGCCGCGCTCGCCGGAGCTGCCTCGCCGCCCTCGCCGGAGATCCGCCGCCGGTTCCTCATCGAAGAACCGCCCCGAACCGGTATAAAACCGCCCCGGTCCGGTTTATTTTCCTTTATTTCGGTTTTCGTTTAAAAAAACGGTTTAGTTTTTTTTAGATTGATCTATCTAGAGAACGTTCGCTGGTTAGGTATAGAAAACGAACGTTCACCTTTTAGATTTTTTTCTTTCTTTCTTTTTCTGTTTTAATTTCGGCCAGGGACCTATTCGTGATAACTTTCTTCACAGATTAGTCCCTGTACTTCAATCTATCATTACTTTTTACCCGTTTATCCAAATCCAACGAAACCAACGCTCACATATTCGTTACGATCCCCTCTATCCATTAATCCAACTCAAACATGTTTTTGAAAAGTTTAAAATTTGAATTAGAGCAGATTTGAATTCAAACTTCATTTGATCATAACTTGAGTTCCGTAACTCCGTTTCAGTTGATTCTTTTTGCAAATCGAAGCTCTTGACCTAAACATTCTAATAAGGCCAAATTCACATAATTTTGGTACTGTTAGAAATTGTTTTATGTTGCAAGAGTTATTTGTTTGGTTTTGATGTTTCCGAATCGTCTTCTTCGATCTTTTTGATCTTTTGAGTGATTGCTTATGTATGGTTACTATTGCTTGCTTACGATAGATTGACCGGAGTGTGACGAGTAGAACTATCAAGAGTTTTGAGTGCGCATCATCCTCATCAACATTGCAGGCAAGTAACACTTTGATCATACCTTTTCTACAACCCATGTTTTATTGCATTAGATCAATCCTCACACATTGCATGATTAGGATCTAATTAAATTGTGGGATGGGAAGTAGATGAGGTAGTACCTATTACCTGTATTATTATGAAACCTTTGGGAGTTACTTCGATGTTTCCTTATTATGCCATGCTATGCTAATAGACGTGGATTGGGTGAGTGATATCCATGACAGATGTGAGATTGATAATTTAATGGTTTATCTAAGGCGGCAACTTAAACACACATCTGGGTGGATTGAGGCACCTGATGTCTATCAGGACTTGCCTGTTTTTTTTGGACCGCCACCCAGGCTCAAAGGGATCATAAGATCATTCATGCTATTAACTTCCGTGTGCAGCCACAAGCCATTATGGGCTCTGGCATAGTTGACTAAGTCGTGCGAACTCTTACAGGGGTAGACTAGCAGATGTAGGGGATGTAGGTGGTACGGTCTACCCTAACGTAAGGTGATAGCGCTTCTGAAAGACTGTGTCTCGGTCATCCGTTTCTCAAACACCCTGCAGTGCGAGAAACCAAACGGAGGCGATCGAGTCTTGTGGGGAAAAGTGTGCAAACCTCTGCAGAATGTACAAACTAATCATGATTAGCCGTGTCCCCGGTTATGGACATCTTGAGTATCTAGTTCTTGGATTATCCTGTTGATCTCATCACGTTACTTTAAATGAATATTGTTGGGTTAATGATGTTACTTAATTGGGATTGAGAATGCTGTCAACCATTCTCAATGTTCAACAACCACCATGATAGTTAAATAAAATTTATTCCTTTGCAGTAGGGAAAAATTGGCTTTACGCAAAAACCTTATAACCATAGAGCTTTTCCACCAGCCATATATGCATATAGTGATAGCCATTGTTCATCATTTTCTCTATGGTGTGAATTTGCCAGTACATTCAATGTACTGACCCGTTTCGGGCTGCAACGTCTCATGTTGCAGGTTTCTTACGACGAGTAAGTGATACGTTAGGGTTACGATTTCTACACTCAACTTTGCCGTTGGTGTTGATGGGAATCCACAACCTTGTTGCTTCCGCTATATGGATTGAGGTAATAGTATTTACGTTACTTTAAACATGTGATTTACCTCTGTTATAAATCCTTCGAGTACTGTGTGTGTCAGCATACCGATCCAGGGATGACACTTAAGCACAGAGACTTGACCCATTCGGGTCGGGTCGCTACAAGATGGTATCAGAGCACATGTTGACTGTAGGACATGACCCTTGAAACTGGCAACCCCATAGCAAAGATTTTTCCCTACAACTTTCCCTTTCAAAAAGATCTTTTACCTCTCTTCTCTTCTGAGCTTATTCAAAAAATTCCCTTTAGTGAGACCATACCCCTTTCCCCTTTTTGACCACACGAAGATTCGACTGATGAGACCACTCCAAGAAGTACAAGATATCGGACAGCTAAGACCACTTCGGAATGAAGAGTATTTTCCGTGCCTCTGAATAATGGAAACTACAACGGTTGAAGACCGAAGACAAGTAGAATTTGAAGGCTCTGAAGAATTCCCAGATTTGTATGACCTAGGAAGGCTACCCTTATGGAACTTGGCAGACTAAGGAAGCCGTCAATACCTGAGATCCAGGTGTATCGGAGAAAGACTGAAACAAGGAGTGTGAGAACTCGAAGTTTTGTCAAAGAAACCCTAAGGCAGGAGATATCAACTATGGAATGATAGCTCATGGGAATGACAAGAGCAGAAACACGGTTATCCGTGATGTCATCGCTCGCTGATGCTATTATCACCGTGCTGAGTTAAGGATGCATTTCTTCAGAATGGATTTGATGGAACAAGGCTGATGGAGCACCTATTAGTAAGATGAAGTTTTAACCTTAGCCGGTGTATCACCAGGATCTGGAATAGTACATCAAGAAGTTTAAGGTGGAGCTCCAAGAAGCAGTATTTTGACAAGGAAGTATTTCATGAGGAAACTCAGGACCTAGAGGCTGAAAGTAGCCAAGCTAGAGAAGTAAAACCTCGAGATACCGGAGAATTGTCAGGAACTGAAGGACAGTATGACCATGGTTCATGCCAAGGATAATGAAACCCAGAAGTTTGGAATGCAACTCCAGAAATATTGAAGGACATCGTGAGAGACTTCACGTCAATAGAGATGATCTGGCAAAAGAGCTGGAGAAGGACAAGCATGATGGCAAGAAGCCATCGGAGACATGACCAAGACTTGAAGAGTTTGGCGACGTTGACCTTTAGAAGACCAAACCCCTGTTATATATCTACGTTAGATGCGACGATTGTGAGCTGTCATTTGTTTGATGTTTTCCCGACAGCCACAATAAAATCTGTCTTTTCAAAACCATTGTTTGTATTGTGTGCATCCCTCTCTCTTGATCTCTCTTATCTCACCCCAAAACCCATGGACCTAATAGAGGATGAATGGAGATGAGCTTGTATTTTCGGGACCAATGAGTCAATTGGAGACGGACCAATGGATTCCGAACATGGAGGATCACATGGAGAATAACCCTATAGTCGGAAAGGATATGACCCAGCATGCTTTTCAGTGCTTTGTAAGAGTTGCTGCTACTTGGTGGAGAATGTACCAAACCATCAATGGATGGCAAAGGAGTAACCACTTGGAAAGAATTTAAGTTGACTTTGCCAAAGTCTCGGTTTGTGTCCCAGAAGTTGAAACCTTATGGGAAGGATATGAAGAAACCTTGTGCCTGCAAGACTTGTGGAGAAATAGGACACACCCATAAAGAACACAAGGATGAATGCCCTAATTGTGAATGAAGTCACCCAGTTGAAGAATGCCCAACTAGGCAGGTTAATTGTTTCTTGTGTGAAGGGACTACCCACTATCCTACTCAGTGTCACATTTACCCCATGGTACAAAGAACCATCCAGCAGAAGAAAGAAGCAACGAGAGGAGCCCTTATGGAAAGTTTAGAAGAACCTGTGATGAAGGAAGATGTGGAGGACACACCCAAAGAAGAACCAATTAAACCCTGCACCAAGTCATGCTATTCATGTGGAGAAGGACACATCTCCTAAAATTGTTTGAATGGGGATCTAGTAGAATTCCCGACAGAGGAAGTAGAGTATGACCCACAGGAAATAGAAGCCCTAATTGGAATGGAAAGGTCCAGGAAGAGAAGCAGATTGGATTCCAGGAAGAATCTGAGTCATATCACCTGTTGCAGGTGCAAGGAGTCAGGGCACTACCTCAACAGTTGCCCCAAAAGGAAACCTCGATACTTGTCAGAAGTAATATGTTTTAGTTGTAATGGAGCAGGGCACTTTGCTAGAGAATGCCCCAAGGAGAAGGAAACTTGTGCTAGATTGTTGAGTTTGCAACAAAAGAAATGGAGTAGTAGAAGTGAGAACATTTTTTCTTTTATATTGAGGTGTTGAGTTGAGACATGTAATGGAGAAGCGAGAGATTGTAAACATTTGAGAATGAATAAAGTAGCATCGTTGGTACTGATATGGATTTTATGAGTTGATACTCTATGAAGAAGGATTTTGACCATTTTTGAGGATAAAAGAAATATGGTCTATGGAAGATTTGTGGATTTCAAGGGTGGTAGTACCCTGTAATGGATTTCGGACAAAATGAATACGAGTTTTGTCTCAATTTGTGTGATGCCCCAAGAGTATGTGGGATGAAGTTGGAGACCGACAGTTGTTTGGACCAAAGGTGATCAAAGGAGTCGGAAGAGAATGTTAAGTTGATTCGAGATAGGCTGAAGGTAGCTCAGTCCAGGCAGAAGAGTTATGCAGACTCAAAAACTCAAGGAGGTAGTCTATGAAATTGGAGATAGAGCATGTCTTCATGTGTTCCCTCTGCGAGGAGTTAAACGAATTGGAGTTAAGGGAAAATTAGCCCCGAGATTTGTAGGACCATACCGAGTTTTGGAGCGTATGAGAGAAGTGGCCTACAAGTTTGAGTTACCCGAAGGACTGTCAGGAGTTCAAGATGTGTTTCACATTTACCAGTTGAAGAAGTGCCATGCAGAGATGGCCAATATTCCCCTGTAAGGATGCTTGACCGCGGAAAGGATAATGATGTTCCACGAAGTGGAATATGGACTTCATAAGTATAAGTTGTATCTCGGTATGTGGGAAATCCCACGAGGATGAAGAGATAAATTACTATTGGATATAAAGGAGGTATGATGTCGGAAATATCGATCAATGGAAACTCCATGATGAGTCTGAGTAATCATGTCCTAGTTTGGTGCCAATAGAAGGAAGAAGACAATACAATTGGATGGATTCTAAGTATGCTAGGAAGTTGGAAGTTGAAATAATGATCAGTTGCCCAATGATAATTTCAAGGGCTACAAGTGATGAGATGGGCCATAACCCACAGGCCCCAGGACCTGCCAAGAAGCAAGCACACTCTTGCTGAAGGAAAAACCCTGGAAGAAGTTACGATTTTATCGATAGACGATCTTAGAGGAGTAACGCAAAACCTGAGAGTTGTGAAGGAACGATCGATGTTTGTTTGGCTTGCAGAATCAATGGATTTATCCGAACCTTGGTTCTTCGACGAGAGAAATTCTGCAATGCTTGTGAGGATGACCGAGTGTTAGAATGCGAGATTCGCTAAACTGTATACAAGGTAATGATTTGGGTGCGGGGTGGATTGATCACCATACCGACTTACTCTTATTGTTCGCCTTGCTATATGGAATGGTAAATCTGAGTGACTTACCTATAGTAGAGAGACGACGATGAAAACCTTGTTTAAACCTTAGAATGGTATAGCAATTTTTTTCCTTGTACAAGGCAGCTTTTGCCAACTGTAGGTTATACGGTGAGAATCAACCCAGACCCATTTCCTGCAGGAGAAACCACAAATTGTTGACCACCATGAGATATCGATAGTTGTTTAGTTTTGGCGCCAGACCCGTCAGCTAAGAAGACCCAGTCACAGAATAACCTTACCAAGATGAAAGGACATAAAAATTGAAGAAAAGGGTTATGCCGCTACCGGAAGAGCCAGAGACGGAATTTTCTCGAAATCTGAGAAGACCGACACTGTCAAGAATAAGGATGGAGTATATGAGTTTTGATGAAACAGTAACCATGCTTCTAAGGGTGGTAGCCCCTGGGATGATCGATGGATTTTGAGAAGACCCCAAACCCTAACCTATTTCTTTCTAGCCTCTCCGAATCTCGAGGACGAGATTCATTTTAAGGGTGGTAGGTTTGTAACATCCCAAAATTCTAAATTTTGGAATGTTATAATAAATAGATTGATTGATTGATTGTTTGATCGATTGTCTGAAAGTGAGTGAATTCGAAACTTTTTGAAAGTTAAATGAGAGGGAATAAAAGGACTTTCCCAAACTTTCATATTTGCTTTCTGATCTCCGTGATTTTCAAATTCTTTTCAACCCAAAGCCCTAGAGAGAAGATGACATGACTTCTTCCATTTAAATTAAATGAAAAGGGTTGTTGAAAATATTTGAATTTCATTTGATAATATTTTTCAATTCTGAAACTTTAAGCAACTCAATGATTTTCACGAGAGAAGATAAAATGACTTCAAATTATGAAATATGAGTTGGGTGTTCCAAAGGATCAATTTCAAGTCCTTTTGGAATTAATTTCCAATTTGGATTTATTTGAGTTTTATTCAAATTATTTTTCTCCAAAAATAAAATATATGGAAATTAGGGTAACATGATTCCCTACAACAGAAAATTGGAGAGAAATAAATTTGAAATCATTTTGGTATTTTTAAAAATGATTTTTGTTGGATTTTAATAGATCAGTAGCACTCTTTGATTTATCTGATTTTGTGAGGAATTTTATTTGGCATAATAAAAATGTCCATGTTGTAGAAAATCTTTTTCTGCAAATTTTGGTATATTATATGCCTATATAATATTTTGCTTTATTTTTCTTTTTCTTTCTTTTCTCTCTATTAAAAAAAACTCTTCGAACAGTGCCAGGCCGAAGCCCAGCACTGCTCTCTCTCTCTCTCTCTCCGCGCCAGGCCAGCCAGCCCAGCAGGCCGCGGCCCAGCCCGCGTCGCCCCGTCCCCGACCTCCGCTCGGTCTCCCGAGCCAGGACGGGAGCGCCGTCGCCGCCATGGACTCCGCGTCCTCCTCGTGCCCCCTTGCCCAAGGAAGGCCTCGGCCTCGTGCCTTTATAAGGACGGCCCCGGACCCCGCCTCCCTCTCCTCCCCGCCTCTCGCCGCCGCAACCGCCGCCATCGCTGGACGCCGGAGGCGCCCGCGCCGCGCCCCTCTGCTGCCTCGCCGCGCGCCGCCTCACCTCGCTGCCGCCTCTGCTGCCTCGCCGCGCGTCGCCCCGCCTCTGCCGCTCGCCGCCGCCGCCCCGCGCCACCCTGCCTCGCCGCGCTCGCCGGAGCTGCCTCGCCGCCCTCGCTGGAGATCCGCCGCCGGTTCCTCATCGAAGAACCGCCCCGAACCGGTATAAAACCGCCCCGGTCCGGTTTATTTTCCTTTATTTCGGTTTTCGTTTAAAAAAACGGTTTAGTTTTTTTTAGATTGATCTATCTAGAGAACGTTCGCTGGTTAGGTATAGAAAACGAACGTTCACCTTTTAGTTTTTTTTTCTTTCTTTCTTTTTCTGTTTTAATTTCGGCCAGGGACCTATTCGTGATAACTTTCTTCACAGATTAGTCCATGTACTTCAATCTATCATTAATTTTTACCCGTTTATCCAAATCCAACGAAACCAACGCTCACATATTCGTTACGATCCCCTCTATCCATTAATCCAACTCAAACATGTTTTTGAAAAGTTTAAAATTTGAATTAGAGCAGATTTGAATTCAAACTTCATTTGATCATAACTTGAGTTCCGTAACTCCGTTTCAGTTGATTCTTTTTGCAAATCGAAGCTCTTGACCTAAACATTCTAATAAGGCCAAATTCACATAATTTTGGTACTGTTAGAAATTTTTTTATGTTGCAATAGTTATTTGTTTGGTTTTGATGTTTCCGAATCGTCTTCTTCGATCTTTTTGATCTTTTGAGTGATTGCTTATGTATGGTTACTATTGCTTGCTTACGATAGATTGACCGGAGTGTGACGAGTAGAACTATCAAGAGTTTTGAGTGCGCATCATCCTCATCAACATTGCAGGCAAGTAACACTTTGATCATACCTTTTCTACAACCCATGTTTTATTGCATTAGATCAATCCTCACACATTGCATGATTAGGATCTAATTAAATTGTGGGATGGGAAGTAGATGAGGTAGTACCTATTACCTGTATTATTATGAAACCTTTGGGAGTTACTTCGACGTTTCCTTATTATGCCATGCTATGCTAGTAGACGTGGATTGGGTGAGTGATATCCATGACAGATGTGAGATTGATAATTTAATGGTTTATCTAAGGCGGCAACTTAAACACACATCTGGGTGGATTGAGGCACCTGATGTCTATCAGGACTTGCCTGTTTTTTTTGGACCGCCACCCAGGCTCAAAGGGATCATAAGATCATTCATGCTAGTAACTTCCGTGTGCAGCCACAAGCCATTATGGGCTCTGGCATAGTTGACTAAGTCGTGCGAACTCTTACAGGGGTAGACTAGCAGATGTAGGGGATGTAGGTGGTACGGTCTACCCTAACGTAAGGTGATAGCGCTTCTGAAAGACCGTGTCTTGGTCATCCGTTTCTCAAACACCCTGCAGTGCGAGAAACCAAACGGAGGCGATCGAGTCTTGTGGGGAAAAGTGCGCAAACCTCTGCAGAGTGTACAAACTAATCATGATTAGCCGTGTCCCCGGTTATGGACATCTTGAGTATCTAGTTCTTGGATTATCCTGTTGATCTCATCACGTTACTTTAAATGAATATTGTTGGGTTAATGATGTTACTTAATTGGGATTGAGAATGCTGTCAACCATTCTCAATGTTCAACAACCACCATGATAGTTAAATAAAATTTATTCCTTTGCAGTAGGGAAAAATTGGCTTTACGCAAAAACCTTATAACCATAGAGCTTTTCCACCAGCCATATATGCATATAGTGATAGCCATTGTTCATCATTTTCTCTATGGTGTGAATTTGCCAGTACATTCAATGTACTGACCCGTTTCGGGCTGCAACGTCTCATGTTGCAGGTTTCTTACGACGAGTAAGTGATATGTTAGGGTTACGATTTCTACACTCAACTTTGCCGTTGGTGTTGATGGGAATCCACAACCTTGTTGCTTCCGCTATATGGATTGAGGTAATAGTATTTACGTTACTTTATACATGTGATTTACCTCTGTTATAAATCCTTCGAGTACTGTGTGTGTCAGCATACCGATCCAGGGATGACACTTAAGCACAGAGACTTGACCCATTCGGGTCGGGTCGCTACAAGATGGTATCAGAGCACATGTTGACTGTAGGACGTGACCCTTGAAACTGGCAACCCCATAGCAAAGATTTTTCCCTACAACTTTCCCTTTCAAAAAGATCTTTTACCTCTCTTCTCTTCTGAGCTTATTCAAAAAATTCCCTTTAGTGAGACCATACCCCTTTCCCCTTTTTGACCACACGAAGATTCGACTGATGAGACCACTCCAAGAAGTACAAGATATCGGACAGCTAAGACCACTTCGGAATGAAGAGTATTTTCCGTGCCTCTGAATAATGGAAACTACAACTGTTGAAGATCGAAGACAAGTAGAATTTGAAGGCTCTGAAGAATTCCCAGATTTGTATGACCTAGGAAGGCTACCCTTATGGAACTTGGCAGACTAAGGAAGCCGTCAATACCTGAGATCCAGGTGTATCGGAGAAAGACTGAAACAAGGAGTGTGAGAACTCGAAGTTTTGTCAAAGAAACCCTAAGGCAGGAGATATCAACTATGGAATGATAGCTCATGGGAATGACAAGAGCAGAAACACGGTTATCCGTGATGTCATCGCTCGCTGATGCTATTGTCACCGTGCTGAGTTAAGGATGCATTTCTTCAGAATGGATTTGATGGAACAAGGCTGATGGAGCACCTATTAGTAAGATGAAGTTTTAACCTTAGCCGGTGTATCACCAGGATCTGGAATAGTACATCAAGAAGTTTAAGGTGGAGCTCCAAGAAGCAGTATTTTGACAAGGAAGTATTTCATGAGGAAACTCAGGACCTAGAGGCTGAAAGTAGCCAAGCTAGAGAAGTAAAACCTCAAGATACCGGAGAATTGTCAGGAACTGAAGGACAGTATGACCATGGTTCATGCCAAGGATAATGAAACCCAGAAGTTTGGAATGCAACTCCAGAAATATTGAAGGACATCGTGAGAGACTTCACATCAATAGAGATGATCTGGCAAAAGAGCTGGAGAAGGACAAGCACGATGGCAAGAAGCCATCGGAGACATGACCAAGACTTGAAGAGTTTGGCGACGTTGACCTTTAGAAGACCAAACCCCTGTTATATATCTACGTTAGATGCGACGATTGTGAGCTGTCATTTGTTTGATGTTTTCCCGACAGCCACAATAAAATCTGTCTTTTCAAAACCATTGTTTGTATTGTGTGCATCCCTCTCTCTTGATCTCTCTTATCTCACCCCAAAACCCATGGACCTAATAGAGGATGAATGGAGATGAGCTTGTATTTTCGGGACCAATGAGTCAATTGGAGACGGACCAATGGATTCCGAACATGGAGGATCACATGGAGAATAACCCTTTAGTCGGAAAGGATATGACCCAGCATGCTTTTCAGTGCTTTGTAAGAGTTGCTGCTACTTGGTACGAAATGTTTGAGTACGAGCCATGACACCAGTACGGTTGTAATTCATTCCCATTCCTGGCATGGGACCTAAACATGCACCCAAGGACACATGTATATTTTTATAGCCATTTTGGTGAACCGAATCATGTATTTGTAGTTTGGATTTGAATTATGGAAATTAAATGCGTAGGAAACTCAATTAGTGTATAAAAAGGCCAAACGAACACTAAATAAGTATAAATTTCAGCACAGATATCTTGTCGTTCCATGTTGCCCGTAGAAGAAAATACAAGGTGAAAAGAGGCAGTGATTACGTTTCGCCCACAAGGGGGACACGTTTCCCTATCGGAACCACGAGGCTTCTTTGAGAGAAGCTCTGGTTTGTAAGAGGCTTGTAATAAAACTTGCGCCACAATGGACTAAAAAAAATTCCTTGACATATAAGTGCGATGTCGTGACACCATGGCAGGTTTCACGATTTTCAGCTTAGTTTTGGATTTACGGGGATTTAAAAACCGAGATTCTTCTCATGAAATGTTTTCAAATAACACACGGTACACTCACGAAACCCGATATTCAATGAAAACTTCGTGGAAACCATATTTTAAAGTTTCATAAAAATCTGAAAATATGTGTGATGTTAAGAAGGTGATGTTTTATTGCGACACAAAATTTCAAGTTGAAAACATTATGAGATGTGAGCTATGAAAAAGACAAATTCCGCCCTGAATAGTGACATTACTATTCGGCACTATTCAACACTGATTTTGTCTTTTTCATAGCTCACATCTCTTAACATGTTTCAACTTGAAATTTTGTGTGCCAATAAAACATCGTCTTAACATCCCGCATTTTTTTGAAACTTCAAAACATCTTTTTCTTGTGGTTTTCACCGGTTTCCACCGAATGTTGGTTTCCGTATGATATCCCCCCCCCGCTGCGCGCGCGATTTGAGTCCTGTGTTCTGACTGGCCAGAACTCAAACCCCACGGATCGTACTTGTGCACCATTGGATGCTCCCAGATCGAACGGCAACCCTGAGTCCTTTTGATAACACATGCAGTACATGGGTAAGCACTGTGCGCATGCGTCGTGTAGCTCATGCTTCCTTCTCTACTAGGTTTTCACTCAAAACAGGCTACCGTTTCTCGCCACTCCTCTCATCGGTTTCCCGCCTCTTCTCCCAGATATGCATGATGTAGATGTTCGTTTAATTCTTATAGTTCATCTCATCCAAAATAAATTAGTTTTGTAAAAAAACTATTTTAAGATTCATGGAATTGTGCATTGTAAAGGTAAAAACAAATAGTAACAATTCATTTAGAAAAAAGGTTTGGCCATTAAGATATGGAAGATTCTGGAGAACAAAGGAGAAGTGCTTGTGTTTAGAGGTTTGTGCATTATGCTTAAGTTCAACCATGGACTCTTCTAGATTGTACATGTGGCAGAATCTGGTGGAATGTAGATGATACCCAACGGCCAGTAGTGCTCGGATTTGCCATCTCTGTACCGTCAGATTGGCTTCATCCAACGAGCAACTTTCATAGTTATTCGCACACTATATATGTGTATAGATGTATAGATATATATTGATGTGTCCCATGCTAGACAAAATAAAGTTTGAGCGCATGTGTGGGACGACCCCCCCCCCCCCCCCCGCTGCTGCCTCGAAGTTGGGAAACCGACATCATAGGTATTGAACCAGGCTTGGAGTCGGGTACGGTGTTCGGTTTGTAATGTACTTGGCGTGGCCCATCGAAGTTGTGTATTTGGGCTTTAAACACACCATACACCATCGTACCCATACATATTTTCGGGCCACATGCAGTGTATACGGGTCTTCTGATCGACCACGTCTCCCTTGTGCGGTTTTTTGTGATGACACAGATATATGTGGGCTCCCCGAGTGTATATATATCATCCCTTTGACCGATAATGAGGGGTATGTGTTTGCCATGAATGGATTTCTCCTAGTTCATGTTAGGTCCGGTCACCGTCAAATGTCGGTCAACCAAAACTCGAGCTCATGCGTTGTCAGGATTCCCTCCCAGATGCTTAGATTGCTGGGTTCGACCTACATCAAACCCTGCATACATATCTCGTCCTTAACTACCTTGCCTTCATGGTTGTTGTCTGTATCGAGAGGTAGGCACCACATCTAAATTGTACATTATTCTATATTGAAAACACACATCACCCCTTCCCAACGTACATCATTTTGGGCCGCATGTAAGAGGTGCTGGTTTTGTGGTCCCTCTCGTGCGATGTTTATGATGGTTCAATCTATTAGCCCAAGCGGTTTATCGACAACAACAACTTTCATTTGACCAAACAAAAGATTCATTGGTCCGTCTTATGGTAGGTCATGTCGACATGCATGTATGACCAAAGTATCGATCATTACGTGCATCCGCCCCGCTGACACGAAGTGGGAGGTGGTGGGCCAAGCATCCTAGCTAGGTACGACATTATGTCATTATATATATCCTAGCTAGGTGGTTGTTAGGGTGCTTTCGGGTTTGCGAGGCAGGTGCCACCAAAGTTATTCATTGTGTATTTAAAGTTTTAAACATCCCCAATATTTGTACATATATTTGGCCACTTCCAGGTGGTTCTTGACTTTTGGCCCCTCTCATCGATCTTCAATGACGCGCCCAACCATGGGCCCGCGGAGTCAAAGTTGTGTGTTCGAATTTTGCACATCACATACCACCCTTTTCACTCATATATATTTGGGCCACATGCTGGTGTGGCTGTCTTTTGACCCTCCCTAACGTTATATTTTGCTACAAAAACTCTGATGATCCTCAATGGACACGGGGTATAATATCTAAACCGTGTGCGATACAAGTGCGATGTGAATCACCACAACCGCGCAAGTGCGAGCAAATTAAGGTGGAGGTACTGGCTAAACCGTGTGCGATGCAAGTGCGCTAAAATCACCACGACCGCGCAAGTGCGAGCAAAGGGTGGAGGTACTGGCTTAACCATGTGCGATGCAAGTGCACTATAAAACCACCACCCGTGGAAGCTAAAGGCGGCTAAGTTTATTTGGAAATTAGGACGAACTGTGTGCGATAGACCAGCTAGTTAGAAATATAAAAAACAGACTACCCGCCTTGAGCGTTGCAAAAATCGGCGGATCCACGCCACTTTTCCTTATTATCATACACGCATATTGTTATTGGACCGTGCGCGATCTTGGGCACTCCCGCCCCGCATCAATTCCTTTACCCAAATTTTAGTAGCCGTCATACTTCAACCGTCACCCACACTCCTCCAGCACCGACCTTATAGTAAAATTTTAGCAGCCGAGGCATTTGAATTGTCGCCCTCCCTCGTCCACCACCATCTCCACCCACCATTACTAAAAAAATTAGTAGCCGCGGCGTATCCTCAAACACCACCCCCCCCCCACAGTCCCCCACCCGCCCCCCCACCCCCCTTCGAACCCTAGCTCGCGGCCGCCGCTGCCAACCCTGCGGTATGCCCGTTCCTCGTAGCTTAGATAATAAAGTTCAGGTTATCCAGCGATTCACGTACTGTCGCCCCACTCCCCTGAGTTTTTAGATGAGGCTTGATGTGTCCCTTCCCACCAGATCCACATCCCCTGCTCCAGAATGTCACAGCCTAAGCTCGACCACGTATCCCGGGGAGCCCGACGAGCGTTCGGCCAAGAAGAGGTTTATCATGGCCGGCGGACATTGGTGAGGTGGCCGCCGTTCGCCCCGACCTGTCAATCCCGGAGCAACACGACGCTGCAGAAGCCGGCGAAGACATTGACTATGTTTCCATGCCGAAGGCTTCATGTCAGCGGGCTAGCATATTACTGTATCTCGGGAAAGCTGGCTACGACATCAAGCTCGTCCACACCGACGGCTTCATGCGGGCCATGTCACAAGTTAAGTAGTCCATCACCATCCCCTTTGGTTCAACCGCCGTCGATCTCTTCGACGGCCCTACCGCTGATCTCCTCCGCCAAGCGGTCAAGGATTTGCGAGCTTTATATGCCATTGAGCCCATTTGTCACTTCTAAAGGACACATTCTACGGCGGCGGCTTGGGAACCACAATTGCCAAGTCAGATCTCATCGACCACGACCACGACCACGAGGAGGGCACCCACGAAGGTTCTTCCAAGGTGAGACAGCCCATCTGTGACATCAGAGAGCGCACCATGGGTCTGTGCTCTTCCAACTGGAAGGATCCCGTCCATGAAATGTGAGGCAACATTCTATCAGTAAATATTACCTTTTCTAGCTTGCCAACCCGTACCCTTTGTGTCGTAGCATTTGCCTTGCGGTGCGTTAATTGTGTCGTGTTTAATTATTTTAGTTATGCAAAAATGTATTGTTCAATAGGTCTATGTGATGTTTAAGTATGAATTGTCCACTTTAGTTTCACGAATGGCTATATTTGGTTGTTTATAGTGAGTAGATGCCTTGTTTATCTGTATTTGGTTGTTAGGTTGGTTGGAGTGAGCATTTTTTCAGTTATCGAGCAGATGCCTTGTTTATCTGTATTTGGTTCATAGTTTGGTTGCAGTGAGTATTTGTCCAGTTATCAAGCAGATGCCTTGTTTATTTGTATTTGGTTGATAGGTTGCTTTTTTAGCATTTGTCCAGTTATCAAGCAGATGCCTTGTTTATCTGTATTTGGTTGTTAGGTTGCTTTTTTTAGCATTTCTCCAGTTATCAAGCAGATGCCTTGTTTATGTTTATCTGCTTGTTAGGTTGGTTGCAGCGAGCATTTGTCCAGTTTACAAGCATATGCCATGTTTATCTGTATTTGCTTGTTAGGTTGGTTGCAGTGAGACTCTGTCCAGTTTTCAATGGCTATATTTGGTTGTTATACTGGTCATTTATGCCTTGTTTATTTCAGTCATTCACAATGTGTGGTTCATTATGTGCAAGTCGGAACTGTGCCGCTCGACTACATCAATACCAGTTTGAACGGCTATATTTGGTTCCAGTTATTCCTGGTGTAGTTAACACATGCCCTTTATTTTCAGTTTTACACATTTATCCAGTGTGATGTTTAAGCATTACCTACGTTCTATTCATTTTCAACAATACCAGTTTGAATTGCAATATTTGATGGCTGTTAAGCCTGCTGTCGGTAACATTGCCTTCCATTTTATATCTGCTTTAATAGCATGCTGGAACCAACACATTCAAGCTATCATTTGGAGATGATGTTGTTTACCTTTGCTATATTTGTTTGATGTGAAGATTGTTGTACTTATCATGCCTTTCCACTACTTATGCAGGACAACAACGGGAGTGGCCACCATTTTCTGTCGAGGTTAGCTTCATCCCTCGGCTTGTACTCCCCCGTCGATCCATAATGTAGTACATATAGATCCAGGCCTGACACTAGTTAGCTTCTAATATTGACTTGTTGCTTGTAGGTACATATGCCCTTGGCAAGGATCCCCGCATCGACCCTTTCTGCGTATGGGTCAATGAGATATTGATGAACAAGCATCAAGTGAGGAAACTGATAAGGATTATTAGCAAAAATATACGAATTGTAGCAAGCAAATTATTTGTTTATGCTCTATCCAACACAACAGTGAGCTGTAGGATGGTACCTACAAACTCTGCAGCCTTCTCTTTTTACTGCCCATAATGAGTTGTTAGACAACAATGTCTGAATATTTTTTGTTCCCAGTGGTTCTTACCTCTCAAAGTACATGATTGATGGACACGCAATGAAGGTTAAAGTATTTCATCCAAACTACAATGAGCATCAAGAAGTCCTAATGAAGACAGTGAAGGATGGACGGGTAGCCATCACAAGGGGTTGGCCTAGAGTCATGCGCGCCTTACGCATGGAGGAGGGCACAATATGGGCATTCCGCTTCACCTTCTCCAGCAACTAGAATGTCTTTCGCCTCTCTTTTTACAGTCTTTAGTACAACTGTGGTTCATCATTCTTTACTTGGTGCTTCTGTAGTTCTTCGGTATATGTACCTGTGCATTGAATTATGGATTCATGGTTGAACCTATATTTGTAATAAACATGGTTGGATATGAAATAAGTGATTGCCTACATTCAAATTCATAACATGTGATTTTTAAATTAGGGATTAATTGGATTAATTATGGATTAAATAGGGATTACACTGCACACAGTTTGCGAAATAGAAACGTCTGCGATATACGTGGAGATCAGAAACGTTTCTAGGATCCACTACGTGTGCGATCAATCTCCACTGCACACACGACTTTCTCTTGAAAAATGTTTGCGTTAGGCCACCTTGCGCAAACGTTTATCACATAAAAAGTGTGTGTGATGGACAGCCTTTGCCACACAGTTTCTTTCTACGCACCGCGTGTGATGCATTCAATAACACAAACGATAAAATTATTAATATTGTGTGCAATGGCAACGCAATCACAAATGATTTAACGGGAAAAATTATGTGTGATGTACCTATGAACGGAAACACTTTCCTTGGAGCGACTGTGTGGGATGTACATACAAACGGAAACATTTAGCGGGGACTGACTATGTGGGATGTACTTGCGACCGGAAACAATTTCGCCGTATAATTGTATTTATTTAGCTCTACTGTACGTATTTCCGTATTTGAGTGCTCGTCGGTCGCACACGACCTCATTTTGCCGAACGTGTGTGCCAGGCGGGCATATCCCCGACGGTTTCTGGGTTGTGTGGGAAGGACCCCCCCTATCGCACACACTTACTTGGCGACGGTTCCAGATGCCGTCGCGGAAAGGGGTTTTAAACCGTTTGTTTCGGACCAACGCGCACCAATGCCTCTCTAGTACCACACAACTTTCGCCGGTACCATAAACCCACCATTTACCTTCCTCAAAACAGCCACCATACCTACCTATTATGGCATTTCCATAGCCATTCCGAGATATATTGCCATGCAACTTTCCACCGTTCCGTTTATTATGACACGCTTCATCATTGTCATATTGCTTTGCATGATCCTGTAGTTGACATCGTACTTGTGGCAAAGACACCTTCATAATTCTTTCATACATGTCACTCTTGATTCATTGCACATCCCAGTACACCGCCGGAGGCATTCACATAGAGTCATATTTTGTTCTAAGTATCGATTTGTAATTCTTGAGTTGTAAGTAAATAAAAGTGTGATGGTCATCATTATTAGAGCGTTGTCCCATGTGAGGAAAGGATGATGGAGACTATGATTCCCCCACAAGTCGGGATGAGACTCCGGATGAAAAAAAGGAGAAAAAAAGGGGCCATAAAAAAGAGAAAGGCCCAAATAAAAAATGAGAGAAAAAGAGAGAAGGGGCAATGCTACTATCCTTTTTCCACACTTGTGCTTCAAAGTAGCACCATGATCTTCATGATAGAGAGTCTCCTATGTTGTCACTTTCATATACTAGTGGGAATCTTTCATTATAGAACTTGGCTTGTATACTCCAATGATGGGCTTCCTCAAAATGCCCTAGGTCTTCGTGAGCAAGAGAGTTGGATGCACACCCACTTAGTTTCTTATTGAGCTTTCATACACTTATAGCTCTAGTGCATCCGTTGCATGGCAATCCCTACTCACTCACATTGATGTCTATTGATGGGCATCTCCATAGCCATCAATATGCCTAGTTGATGTGAGACTGTCTTCTCCTTTTTGTCTTCTCATCAACCACCATTCTCAGCTATAGTGCTATGTCCATGGCTCACGCTCATGTATTGTGTGAAGATTGAAAAAGTTTGAGAACATCAAAAGTATGAAACAATTGCTTGGCTTGCCATCGGGGTTGTGCATGATTTAAATATTTTGTGTGATGAAGATAGAGCATGGCCAGACTATATGATTTTGTAGGGATAGCTTTCTTTGGCCATGTTATTTTGAGAAGACATGATTGCTTTATTAGTATGCTTGAATTATTATTACTTTTATGTTAGTATTAAACTTTTGTTTTGAATCTTTCGGATCTGAACATTCATGCCACAATAAAGAAAAGTACATTGATAATTATGTTAAGTAGCATTCCACATCAAAAATTCTATTTTTATCATTTACCTACTCGAGGACGAGCAGGAATTAAGCTTGGGGATGCTTGATACATCTCCAACGTATCTATAGTTTTTTATTATTCCATGCTAAATCTGTTTTGGATGTTTAATGGGCTTTAATATGCTCTTTTATATTATTTTTGGTACTAACCTATTAACTGGAGGCCCAGTGCCAGTTTCTGTTTTTTGCCTATTTTAGACTTTCGCAGAAAAGGAATACCAAACGGAATCCAAACGGAATGAAACTTCACAATGATCTTTCTTGGACCGAAAGCAAACCAGAAGACTTGGAGTTGAAGTCTGGGACGCCACAAGGCAGGAGGGCGCGCCCAGGGGTAGGCGCGCCCCCACCCTCGTGGGCCCCTCGTAGCTGCACCGACGTATTTCTTCCGCCTATATATACTCTTATACCCTAGAAACATCGTAGAGAGCCACGAAACCACTTTTCCACCGCCGCAACCTTCTGTACCCTTGAGATCCCATCTTGGGGCCTTTTCCGGCGATCTGCCGGAGGGGGAATCGATCACGGAGGGCTTCTACATCAACACCATTGCCTCTTCGATGAAGCGTGAGTAGTTTACCACAAACCTTCGGACCCATAGTTATTATCTAGATGGCTTCTTCTCTCTCTTTGATTCTCAATACAAAGTTCTCCTCGATGTTCTTGGAGATCTATTCGATGTAATATTCTTTTGCGGTGTGTTTGCCGAGATCCGATGAATTGTGGGTTTATGAACAAGATTATCTATGAATATTATTTGGTTCTTCTCTGAATTCTTATATGCATGATTTGATATCTTTGCAAGTCTCTTTGAATTATTGGTTTAGTTTAGCCTACTAGATTGATCTTTCTTGCAATGGGAGAAGTGCTTAGCTTTGGGTTCAATCTTGCGGTGTCCTTTCCTAGTGATAGTAGGGGCAGCAAGGCACTATTGTATTGTTGCCATCGAGGATAAAAAGATGGGGTTTATATCATATTGCTTGAGTTTATCCCTCTACATCATGTCATCTTGCTTAATGCGTTACTCTGTTCTTATGAAATTAATACTCTAGATGCATGTTGGATAGCGGTCGATGTGTGGAGTAATAGTAGTAGATGCAGAATCGTTTTGATGAACTTGACACGGACGTGATGCCTATATTCATGATCATTGCCTTAGATATCTTCATAATTATGCGCTTTTCTATCAATTGATCGGCAGTAATTTGTTCACCCATAGTAATACATTCTATCTTGAGAGAAGCCACTAGTGAAACCTATGGCCCCCGGGTCTCTTTCTTATTATATTGCATCTCTTTTATTTACATCGCATCTCGTTTGCTATTTTGCAATCTTTACTTTCCAATCTATACAACAAAAATACCAAAAATATTTACTTTACTATCTTTATTAGATCTCACTTTTGCGAGTGGCCGTGAAGGGATTGACAACCCCTTTATCGCGTTGGTTGCAAGGTTCTTGATTGTTTGTACAGGTACTAGGTGACTTGTGTGTTGTCTCCTACTAGATTGATACCTTGGTTCTCAAAAACTGAGGGAAATACTTATGCTACTTTGCTGCATTACCCTTTCCTCTTCAAGGGAAAACAAACGCATGCTCAAGAGGTAGCACAAAGTGAAAGGTATATTTGATATACATGTTATTGATGTCTACCTTACTAATGCTTGCAGTAGCACCTCGGTTTGATATTGGTTCTGTTGCTAATATTTTCAACTCGAAACAGGGGCTACGAATTAAGCGAAGATTGGCTAAGGACGAGGTGACGATGCGCGTGGGAAATGGTTCCAAAGTAGATGTGATCATCGTCGCCACGCTACCTCTACATCTACCTTCGGGATTAGTATTAGACCTGAATAATTATTATTTGGTGCCAGCGTTAAGCATGAACATTATATCTAGATCTTGTTTGATGCGATACGGTTATTCATTTAAATCAGAGAATAATGGTTGTTCTATTTATATGAGTAATATCTTTTATGGTCATGCACCCTTGATGAGTGGTCTATTTTTATTGAATCTCGATAGTAGTGATACACATATTCATAGTATTGAAGCCAAAAGATATAAGTTTAATAATGATAGTGCAACTTATTTGTGGCACTACCGTTTAGGTCATATTGGTGTAAAGCACATGAAGAAACTCCATGCTGATGGGCTTTTGCAATCACTTGATGCTTGTGAACCATGCCTCATGGGCAAGATGACTAAGACTCCGTTCTCCGGAACAATGGAATGAGCAATAGACTTATTGGAAATAATACATACTGATGTATGCGGTCCGATGAGTGTTGATGCTCATGGCGGGTATCGTTATTTTCTGACCTTCACAGATGATTTGAGCAGATATGGGCATATCTGCTTGATGAAACATAAATCTGAAACATTTGAAAAGTTCAAAGAATTTCAAAGTGAAGTGGAAAATCATCGTAACAAGAAAATAAAATTTCTACGATCTGATCGTGGAGGAGAATATTTGAGTTACAAGTTTGGTCTTCGTTTGAAACAATGCAGAATAGTTTCGCAACTCACGCCACCTGGAACACCACAACGTAATGGTGTGTCCGAATCTCGTAACCGCACTTTATTAGATATGGTGCGATCTATGATGTGTCTTACTGATTAACGCTATCATTTTGGGGTTATGCTTTATAGACGGCTGCATTCACATTAAATAGGGCACCATCGAAATACGTTGAGATGACACCATATGAACTGTGGTTTGGCAAGAAACCCAAGTTGTCGTTTCTTAAAGTTTGGGGCTACGATGCTTATGTGAAAAAGCTTCAACCTGATAAGCTCGAACCCAAATCGGACAAATGTGTCTTCATAGGATACTCAAAGGAGACTGTTGGGTACACCTTCTATCACAGATCCGAAGGCAAGATATTCTTTGCTAAGAATGGATCCTTTCTAGAGAAGGGGTTTCTCTCGAAAGAAGTCAGTGGGAGGAAAGTAGAACTTGATGAGGTAACTGTACCTGGTCCCTTATTCGAAAGTAGTTCATCACAGAAATCAGTTCCAGTGATTCCTACACCAATTAGTGAGGAAGCTAATGATGATGATCATGAAACTTCTAATCAAGTTACTACGGAACCTCGTAGGTCAATCATAGTAAGATCCGCACTAGAGTGGTACGGTAATCCTATTTTGGAGGTCATGTTACTTGACCATGACAAACCTACGAACCATGAGGAAGCGATGATGAGCCCAGATTCCGCAAAATGGCTTGAGGCCATGAAATCTGAGATGGGATCCATGTATGAGAACAAAGTGTGGACTTTGGTTGACTTGCCCGATGATCGGAAAGCCATAGAGAATAAATGGATCTTCAAGAAGAAGACTGACGCTGACGGTAATGTTATTGTCTACAAAGCTCGACTTGTTGCGAATGGTTTTCCACAAGTTCAAGGAGTTGACTATGATGAGACCTTCTCACCTGTAGTGATGCTTAAGTCCGTCCGAATGATGTTAGCAATTGCCGCATTTTATGATTATGAAATTTGGCAAATGGATGTCAAAACTGCATTCCTTAATGGATATCTTAAAGAAGAGTTGTATATGATGAAACCGAAAGGTTTTGTCGATACAAAAGGTGCTAACAAAGTGTGCAAGCTCCAGCGATCCATTTATGGACTGGTGCAAGCATCTCGGAGTTGGAATATACGCTTTGATAGTGTGATCAAAGCATATGGTTTTATACAGACTTTTGGAGAAGCCTGTATTTACAAGAAAGTGAGTGGGAGCTCTGTAGCATTTCTGATATTATATGTGGATGACATATTATTGATCGGAAATAATACTAAATTTCTGAATATCATAAAAGGATACTTGAATAAGAATTTTTCAATGAAAGACCTCGGTGAAACTACTTATATATTGGGCATCAAGATCTATAGAGATAGATGAAAGTGCTAGTTATCGACTAGAGGGGGTGAATAGGCGATTTTTATGGAAGTCTTCAAACCACAGGGGCTTTGAAGACAAATGATAGAAATGAACCTATTGATATGTAGCAGAAGGTAGACTACACTAGACATGCCATACTCAAGTAAGCAATGAAGTGAAAGCACGAATACTATCAGCAGCTAGGTAGTAAGGATCAGGATGGAAGACAGTATGAAGCCAAATAGTAAACAGTCTTCACCCAGTGAAGTCAATCAGACCATACAGTCAAGCAATGACTTCACGAAGACAAACTGTAAAGTAAAGGGAAGTGAATAATAGAACCAATAGCTCGGTGAAGACAAGGATTTGGTAGACCAGTTCCAGTTGCTGTAACAACTGTACGTATGGTCAGGGAGGCTGAGATTTAACTCAGAAGACCACATCTTCATCTTATTCCCCTTGAGCTAAGGACACACAGTCCTCTCCCAATCATTCGGGTAAGTCTTCAAGGTAGACTTCCAAACCTTCACATACTTCATTCACCGGAAATCCACAATGACTCTTGGATGCTCAGAACACGACGCCTAACCGGCTGGAGGATTTATAGTCCTCAAGTGTAACAAGTCTTCAGATCACGCAGACAGAAAGACTTCAGTGATGCCTAACACTCTTTGGCTCTGGGTGTATAGGGCTTTGTCCTCGCAAGGATCTCTCTCTCAAAAGCTTCGGAGGTGGGTTGCTCTCAAATGACAAAAGTCGTGCACTAACTCTGAGCAGCTACCAATTTATGGTGTAGGGGTGGGCTATTTATAACCAAGAGGCAACCCGGCCTGATTTGTCCAAAATGACACTGGGTCACTAAGAAACTGACACGTGTCCAACAGTCAGATTTCAAACACACACGGCAGCTTGACTTGGGCTACAAGTAAAGCTGACTCATCCAGCTCTGGATAAGATTTGCTCTCATTGTCTTCGCTCTAAGACATAGTATTTGGTTGAGCATCACATCAGTCACTCTAACTTTGTTCACTTGGACCCCACTTAACAGTACGGTGGTTCCTATGACTCAACAAAGAAGAAAAGGAAACTACGAAACAACTATGTCTTTGCACTCCATAGTCTTCATGCGATGTCTTCTCATGTCATAATCTTCACTGTGAATATCTTCACAGACCACCATTATCTTCAATGTCTTCACACATTTTTAGGGGTCATCTCTGGTAGGTAAACCGAATCAATATGGGACTACTACCTGTGTTATCCTGCGATTCTCACAATCACATTAGTCCCTCAACCAAGTTTGTCATCAATACTCCAAAACCAACTAAGGGTGGCAGTAGATGCACTTACAATAGATCAAGACACTTA
Source organism: Triticum urartu (assembly GCF_056163025.1). Taxonomy (NCBI): domain Eukaryota; kingdom Viridiplantae; phylum Streptophyta; class Magnoliopsida; order Poales; family Poaceae; genus Triticum; species Triticum urartu. Next base: position 301,824,763 of record NC_141877.1, read on the forward strand.
ATTGGACTTTCACAAAACACATACCTTGATAAAGTTTTGAAGAAGTTCAAAATGGATCAAGCAAAGAAAGGGTTCTTGCCTATGTTACAAGGTGTGAAGTTCAGTCAGACTCAATGCCCGACCACTGTAAAAGATAGAGAGAAAATGAAAGTCATTCCCTATGCCTCAGCCATAGGTTCTATCATGTATGCAATGCTGTGTACCAGACCTAATGTGTGCCTTGCTATTAGTTTAGCAGGGAGGTACCAAAGTAATCCAGGAGTGGATCACTGGACAGCGGTCAAGAACATCCTGAAATACCTGAAAAGGACTAAGGATATGTTTCTCGTTTATGGAGGTGACAAAGAGCTCGTCGTAAACGGTTACAATGATGCAAGCTTTGACACTGATCCGGATGACTCTAAGTCACAAACCAGATACGTATTTTTATTGAATGGTGGAGCTGTCAGTTGGTGCAGTTCTAAGCAGAGTGTCGTGGTAGGATCTACGTGTGAAGCAGAATACATAGCTGCTTCGGAAGCAACAAATGAAGGAGTCTGGATGAAGGAGTTCATATCCAATCTAGGTGTAATACCTAGTGCATCAGGTCCAATGAAAATCTTCTGTGACAATACTGGTGCAATTGCCTTGGCAAAGGAATGCAGATTTCACAAGAGAACCAAGCACATCAAGAGACGCTTCAATTCCATCCGCGATCAAGTCAAGGAGGGAGACATAGAGATTTTTAAGATACATACGGATCTGAATGTTGCAAACCCATTGACTAAGCCTCTCTCACGAGGAAAACATGATCAGCACCAAGACTCCATGGGTGTTAGAATCATTACTGTGTAATCTAGATTATTGACTCTAGTGCAAGTGGGAGACTGAAGGAAATATGCCCTAGAGGCAATAAAAAGTTGTTATTTATATTTCCTTATATCATGATAAATGTTTATTATTCATGCTAGAATTGTATTAATGGGAAACGTGAATACATAGACAAACAGAGTGTCCCTAGTATGCCTCTACTTGACTAGCTCGTTAATCAAAGATGGTTAAGTTTCCTAGCCATAGACATGTGTTGTCATTTAATGAACGGGATCACATCATTAGAGAATGATGTGATGTACTAGACCCATCCGTTAGCTTAGCACTATGATCGTTTAGTTTATTCCTATTGCTTTATTCATGACTTATACATGTTCCTATGACTATGAGATTATGCAACTCCCGAATACCGGAGGAACACCTTGTGTGCTATCAAACATCACAACGTAACTGGGTGATTATAAAGATGCTCTATAGGTGTCTCCGATGGTGTTTGTTGAGTTGGCATGGATCGAGATTAGGATTTGTCACTCCGTGTATCGGAGAGGTATCTCTGGGCCCTCTTGGTAATGCACATCACTATGAGCCTTGCAAGCAATGTGACTAATGAGTTAGTCATGGGATGATGCATTACGAAACGAGTAAAGAGACTTGCCGGTAACGAGATTGAACTAGGTATGATGATACCGACGATTGAATCTCGGACAAGTAACATACCGATGACAAAGGGAACAATGTATGTTGTTGTGCGGTTTGACCGATAAAGATCTTCGTAGAATATGTAGGAACCAATATGAGCATCCAGGTTCCCCTGTTGGTTATTGACCGGAGATGTGTCTTCGTCATGTCTACATAGTTCTCGAACCCGTAGGGTCCGCACTATTAACATTCGATGACGATATTTATTATGAGTTATGTGATTTGATGTACCGAAGGTCGTTCAGAGTATTGGATGAGATCACAGACATGACGAGGAGTCTCGAAATTGTCGAGACATAAAGATTGATATATTGTAAGGTTATATTTGGACACCGGAATGGTTCCGAAGAGTATCGGGTATTTTCCGGAGTACCGGGAGGTTACTGGAACCCCCGGGGGATTAATGGGCCACAATGGGCCTTTGTGGAGAAGAGAGAGGGCCGTCCAGAGGTGGCGCCCTCCCCCCTCTTTCCTTCTCTTCTCTCCTCTTTCCCTTCTTCTCCTTCTTGGACTAGGAAAGGGGAAACCTACTCCTACTAGGAGTAGGATTCCTCCCCCCTTGGCGCGCCCCTTGTGGTCGGCCGGCCTCCTCCTCCCCTCTTTATGTACGGGGGAGGGGGCACCCCATAGACACACAAGTTGATCTTTAGCCGTGTGCGGTGCCCCCCTCCACAGTTTTCCACCTCGGTCATATTGTCGTAGTGCTTAGGCGAAGCCCTGCGTCGATAACTTCATCATCACTGTCAACACGCTGTCATGCTGACACAACTCACCCTTGGCCTCAATTGGATCAAGAGTACGAGGGACGTCACCGAGCTGAACGTGTGCTAATCGCGGAGGTGTCGTGCGTTCGGTACTTGATCGGTTGGATCGCGAAGAAGTTCGACTACATCAACCGCGTTACTAAACGCTTCCGCTTTCCGTCTACGAGGGTACGTAGACACACTCTCCCCTCTCGTTGCTATGCATCTCCTAGATAGATCTTGCCTGATCGTAGGAATTTTTTTGAAATACTGCATTCCCCAACATTTTGATGAACAACATTGAAGTTGCCCTTATGCAAGGGTGTCTCGCCATCTCTCTAGGTTTCAGCGATTATGTCATACTTCTTCGGTCCAAAAATATGGTGCGTATTGGATTTTTTTCTGAAGTCAACATTGACCAAGTTTCTAACAAAATTTATCGACATATAGAATGTCAAACCAAAGCCATTAGATTTTTCATGAAATATATTTTCATTATATGTTATATATTTGGTACTATAGATATATATAATTTTCTCAATAGACCCTGATCAAAGTCTATAAATCTTAATTTCCGTTGAAACTAACATGCACTGTATTGTGGGACAGAGTAAGCACAACATAGCGAAAAAAACTCCATGTAAAAATGTGTGATGTTGGCTTCTCATGTCGCGGTCACTCAAAAAAAAGCAATCATGCATGCAGCTATATGTGCGCCTTTACACAGTTAGGCTGAGCCAGGTCGATAGAGGAATTAGGCCCAGTCATAACCTCATAGAATATATCTATATATAAAAAGATAAAGAGGCAATCATGTCATGAGCAGGTTTTTCTTTGGTCAAAAGGAACTTTGAGTGAGCGCGAAGAATTTAACTAGACTTTTTGATGAGGAACACTAGATGAGAAGAAAGAAAAACACATGCCAGATCTGTTTGGCTACTTCTAGATGCTTCCACCCTAGTGTAGTATTTCTTTTGTTTTCTTTACCCTACCCAATGTTTCCAGAGTTCTCTAGTTATAAGTAGTTGTGAGTAGAGAGATGAATCCTAAATAATGTTTTCTAGAGTGTTCCAACTATAAGTAGAAGTATGTGAAGGGTTCCCAATGTCCTATAAATAGAGGTCCTCGCCTCTACTTTGTAAACCATACTATGTACCCACTACCTATAGTAGAACTTGCTGTCCTTATCTAAGATCTTGGAGTAGATCTTGTGCTCTAGGAGTTCTGGATTGAACTCTTGTTGCCATATCGGCCTACATTCGCCTCTAGAGCGATATCTAGCGCAACACGTTGAAGTTGTTCCTTCAACACTTGTGTTGTACACATTGTAGCAGCAAAGTGGAGTTGCTCCTCCACAACCTTTGTGTTGCTTCAGGTGGCATCAGAGCCTTGTTGACCCATACTAGTTTTTTTTGTCCTCTTCGAGAGCAAGCTGCAGCAAGCAATGGAGCAATTGGAGAAGAGGATGGATGTTGCAAAACAACAAATCAAAGAGTTGCGTGAAGATCTTAATCGGAGATTTGACTAGCTGGTTGAGATGATAAGAAAGGGTGTCCCCCTTCTACCAATGAAGGAGATTCATCTAAAGAAGAAGACGATGTTCATCAAAGAAGAAGGAGAGGTAATCTTGGAGCAAGACCACCACAACAACATGTTGTTCAACATGCTTCATGAAGGCCAATTTATGTTGAAGCTTCTGAAGGTCAAGAATATGATGATGCCCTTGAAGAACCAGATCTCTACGCATATCAGAGAGTACCCAACCCTACATATGCAAGAGATACATGCAAGGTGAAAGCTGAGATCCCAACTTTTAATGGAAATGTTAATATTGAAGGGTGCCTAGATTGGTTATATGAAGTGGAGACTTTCTTTGAGGTCATGGAGGTTCCGGAAGACCATAGAGTTCCTATGGTCGCATACAAGCTGAAAGGAGGAGCCGGTGCATGGTGGCATCACGTTCAAGAAGAGCACAAGCTGAGAGGAGAAGCTCGTGTGAGAACTTGGCGGGAAATGAAAACTCTCTTGAAAGGGAGATTTTTGCCCGCTGATTATGACCAGATCCTATTTATCCAATTTCAAAATTGTACTCAAGGAAATAGGACTATTTCAGATTGCCTGGAAGAGTTTCTAAGGCTACAAGTGAGGTGCAACCTTGCTAAAACTGAAGATCAACAAGTTGCAAGGTACATCAATGGTCTCAATGATGCTATTCAAGCTCGAATGATGATGCAACAAATCTGGTATGTTGATCAAGCACAAGCTCTAGCCTTAAAGGCCGAGAGGTTTATGAGGACAAGAAGGCAACTAAAGCTCCATATCCTCCATATCGTCATACCGAAGGCTCGTCTAGGAGTCAGCCTAATAGAGTGGAAGAAAGGACGGCTCCACCAAAGGCAAAACGACCCATCCAAAAGCAAACTAGAGGCAAGGGCAAGTCCAATGAAGGCCCAAAATGCTATAAATGTGGTGAAGAGGGACACATATCCAGTGACTGTCCACTAAGGAAATTTGTTAACACAACTATCCATATTCGGCGTCTCCTATGTTCAACACCACAACATGACGACACACAACGGAAGAAAATATTAGAGAGCAAATGTACAGTGTGATAGGGGCAAAGGTGTCCCGTCTTTCGATGAGATGGTGATTATCGTTTCGGAGGAGTAGACTTTCACGATCCGACTACGAACGTGCAAGGATGTCGCGCCTTAGCAATTGCTAAACCAACTCCTAGAGGTTATTGACCACACGGGAGCACGATCAACCTGACCAGGAAGGTCTATTTCCTGCAAGCAAACGAAGAACAAGCAAGAAACTAAGATTGCAATCTGGATATTGCGAATATAAGATAAAAGCTTTATTGATCAAGGTGGGGCTCTGTGACGCCTTGGTCTGGTCCTTGAACACAAACGAAGTACGCGAAGTTTCAGCTATGGCGAACTTTTAATCTAAACAAAACCCAAAGTCTAAACGGTGACCTAAGGGTTGTATATATGGAGGAAGAAGGGGGGTTTCGTGGTCCTTGGAGGAGGGGTCCGAAACCAACCCTAACTCTTGTTTCCCCACACACACACACTCTCTAAAAACAGCCTATAATGAAGTATTTCGAAATTACATGGGCCTGGCCCAATAATAAGGTGATGCATCACCTAGAATAGCCTCTGGACGAAATTTATGAAGTGGCATCTTGTATATTTCGTCCAAGGCTTCATGCACTCCTTATGGTGGCTTCAAAGTCCTGAAATCATCACTTGCAACTCCGTTCTTGTTCCCCTTGCGCATGCCACCATCTCCATGCTTGGTCTTGCTCCAATGTTCATCCCTCTTATCCATGCCAGGCCCTTCATTCGTAAGCAAAGCAAATGTATCCAATTTAGGCAGCATCATATTCTCATGAACATTAGAATCATTACCAAGAAACGAAAGTACCTGATAATTTAATTGGCGTGCGCGAGCTCTAGTAATTGGTCCAGTATATGTAGCAGTAGGGGCTGTGGGTGTAACAATGGTATTGATGTCCTCATCACCCCCCCCCCCTTCTTGAAATGAAGTCGTCCTCGACGGAAGCTCACCTTCCTCGCCCAAATAAGGCTTCAAATCTGCAATGTTAAAAGTGGGACTAACCCCAAAATCCGCAGGCAGCTCAAGTTTATGTGCATTATCATTTATTTTCTCTAACACCTTAAAAGGACCATCAACACGTGGCATTAGCTTTGATTTGCGCAAATTAGGAAATCTATCCTTACGCAAATGTAACCAAACAAGATCTCCAGGTGCAAACACAACATGTTTTCTACCCTTATCTCCAGCAAGTTTATATTTAGCATTCATACGCTCAATGTTTTCCTTACTTAACTCATGCATTTTTAAAATCAATTCAGCACGTTGTTTAGCATCAAAATTAACCTTCTCCGAAGATGGAAGAGGCAACAAATCAATACATGCACGAGGTAGGAAACCATACACGATTTCAAAAGGGCACATCTTAGTAGTAGAATGCAATGAACAATTATAAGCAAATTCAATATGAGGCAAACATTCTTCCCACATTTTCTTATTATTCTTCAAAACAAGCCTAAGCATAGTAGACAATGTTCTATTGACTACTTCAGTTTGTGCATCCGTTTGGGGGTGACAAGTAGTAATAAAAAGTAGTTTAGTCCCCACCTTAGCCCATAAACATCTCCAAAAGTGGCTAAGAAATTTAGTTTCACGATCTGAAACAATAGTATTTGGCACACCATGCAAGCGAATAATTTCACGAAAGAACAAATCGGCAACATTAACAGCATCATCGCTTTTATGACATGGTATAAAGTGTGCCATTTTCGAGAATCTATCCACGACAACAAATATTCTATCCCTCCCCTTCTTTGTTCGAGGTAAACCTAAAACAAAGTCCATAGATATATCCTCCCAAGGAACACTAGGTACAGGCAAAGGCATATATAAACCATGAGCATTGAGTCGTGACTTAGCTTTTTGACATGTAGTGCAGCGAGCAACAAAATGCTCAACATCCCCTCTCATCTTTGGCCAAAAGAAATGTGTAGCAAGTACGTCCTCCATCTTCTTCACGCCAAAGTGTCCCATTAATCCTCCTCCATGCACCTCCTGCAACAACAAAAGACGAATAGAGCTAGCTGGAATGCATAGCTTGTTAGCACGGAACACAAATCCATCATTAACAACGAACTTGTTCCTCATTCTTCCTTCTTTACAATTCTGCATTACATCTTTAAAATCAGCATCATGCACATATTGATCTTTGATGGTCTCCAAACCAAATATTTTGAAGTCCAGTTGTGAAAGCATAGTATAGCGACAAGACAATGCATCAGTAATAACATTTTCTTTACCCTTCTTGTGTTTAGTGACATAAGGGAAAGTCTCAATGAATTCAACCCATTTAGCATGTCTACGATTCAGTTTAGCTTGACTTTTAATATGTTTCAAAGATTCATGGTCGGAATGTATAACAAATTCTTTGGGCCATAAATAATGTTGTCATGTTTATAAAGTCCGAACAAGAGCATATAATTATTTATCATAAGTAGAATAATACAGACTAGGCCCACTCAATTTTTCAGAAAAGTATGCAACAGGTTTGCCATCTTGTAATAACACACCTCCTAATCCAATTCCACTAGCATCACATTCAAGCTCAAAAGTATTATTAAAATCAGGAAGTTGGAGTAAAGGAGCATGTGTCAACTTATCTTTCAATACCGTGAAGGCTTCTTCCTGTGCGGTACCCCAAACAAAAGGCACATCCTTCTTTGTAATCTCATTGAGACGTGCACCAATGGTGCTGAAATCTCTCACAAAACGCCTATAGAATCTAGCGAGGCCAAGAAAACTCCTCACTTGTGTGACCATTTTGGGATGCGGCCAACTCTCAATAGCTTCAATCTTGGCTTTATCAACTTCAATTCCCTGTGGAGTAACAACATAGCCAAGAAAAGATACTCGGTCGGTGCAAAAAGTGCACTTCCCAAGGTTACCAAACAAACGTGCATCACGTAGAGCAATAAAAATAGCACATAAATGTTCCAAATGTTCCTCCAAAGATCTTCTATAAATCAGTATATCATCAAAATAGACTACCACAAATCGTCCAATGAAATCACGTAAAACTTCGTTCATTAATCTCATGAAAGTACTAGGTGCGTTAGTAAACCCAAAAGGCATGACTAACCACTCATATAATCCAAACTTAGTTTTAAATGTTGTTTTCCATTTATCTCCCAATTTCATACAAATTTGATGGTATCCACTACACAAATCAACTTTGGAGAATATTGTAGAGCCACTCAATTCATCAAGCATATCATCTAGCCTAGGAATAGGATGACAATAACGAATGATAATATTATTAATGCCTCTACAATCAACACACATACGCGATGTACCATCCTTTCGGCACTAGAATAATAGGAACAGCACAAGGACTAAGGGTTTCGCGTATATAACCTTTGTCGAGAAACTCCTGGACTTGACGCATAATCTCCTTCGTCTCCTCTGGATTGGTACGGTATGGTGCACGGTTGGGTAGCGATGCACCGGGAATTAAGTTAATCTGATGCTCAATCCCTCGAATAGGTGGTAATCCCGGTGGCACGTCTTGTGGAAAGACGTTGGCAAACTCCTGCAAAATGTTAGTAACAGCGGGAAGCAAAGAGGAAGGCATGTCCTCGAATGAAAATAATGCCTCTTTGCACACAAAAGCATAGCAAACAGATTTGCTAAAATCTAGATCGTCAATATCAGATTTGGTGGCAAGTAAACATGCACTTTTCAATGTAATTTCAAAAGCAACACTAGTTGGTTTGTTATTAGGCTTCATTTGTTGCTCAAATTCTTTTGCCACAATCTGATTTTCACTCTTATTTGCTTTATTAGCTCTATTAATATCATCTTTCAAAATGGAATCAGGAGTCATAGGAAGCAAAGTAATATTTTTATCCTTATGAACAAGAGTATACTTATTGTTTCTACCATGGTGTCCAGAATTTTTATCAAATTGCCATGGTCTACCAAGTAATAAAGAACATGCTTGCATAGGTACCACATCACAATCAACATAATCAGCATATGTAGAGATACTAAAATGCACATGAACAGTACGTGTTACCTTAACCTTGTCGCTGTTGTTGAACCATTGGATGTAGTAAGGATGTGGATGTGGTCTTGTGGTGAGGGATAACTTCTCCACCATCTCCATGCTAGCCAAGTTGTTGCAGCTCCCTCCATCTATGATGACGGGAACAGAATGTTCCTTCACAACTCCCTTTGTATGGACCAAATTATTCCTCTGATTTTGCTCTGCTTGTGTAACCTGCACACTCAAAACACGTTGAGCAACTAAACATTCATACCTGTCAGCATCTTCAGCAGCCATGTATTGCGTCTCATGATCAGAATCATCTTCATCGTGTTCTTCGCTTGTAATAAGATCCAAAGTCTCCTCATCATAGTCACTAGCGGACTCATACCCACCATCCTTAGTAAGAATCATCACACGCTTAGATGGGCATTCTCTCGCATAATGACCTCCACCCTTGCAACGACGACAAATAATATCATGTGTTTGCCCTATTGATGCCATGGAGGAGGAAGAGCTCTGTGCCGGCCAAGATGGTGTGCTCTTGGCAGATAGTGGTGGTCGTCCATGGCTCAAATGATGCGCCGTAGAGTGATTCCGGCCGTCTCCAGCGTTCGGCCGCCGCGGATGGCCTCGTCGGCGTTGCTCCGGCGCCGGCGCTGACCTGGCACAGGCGGGGCCCACCTCTGGGTCGCTACCCGTGGGCCCCCTGGACTCAGTTGACCACGTTGACCATGGTCAACTATGCTGACTGGGCACTCAGTGCCACTGACACACGGGCCCCACCGCATAATTAACCTAATTAAAACATTTTCCTAATTAAAAGTAATTAGCTAAACTAGTGAGTCACTGACTGGTGGGGTCCAGTCACTAATTAGTCTGTTTAAGTTAAAATGATCTGCTGTTAGCCCACTGTCAATGATAGGTGGGCCCTACTGGTCGGTTTGACCTAGTCAGCGAGTCTGTTGACCGCTGGCGTCATCAGCACACCATGCTGACATCATTTTATCTTTCCTGTTAATTTAATTAATTCCAGAAAATACTTAAATCTTTAGAAATTCATAGAAATTAAACCGTAACTCGGATGAAAATGTTTTCTATATGAAAGTTGCTCAAAAAAATCCAACGAATCCAAATGCGCGGTCCTTTCACCTGTCACATGCCCCTAGCATGCTGAACATGGAACTGTCCCCTCTCTTTCATCTGTCCGGAATCCGCCTAATGCCGGGAATTCATCCTCGGATGTTTATCCCCTCCGTCTGCAACATGTAGTACTATGTTAGGGCAACCCTAGCTCTGCCTTTCGTCATGTTATGCCTTGTGATGCATTGTTTGCTCTGTATTTACTGTTTCTTCCCCCCTCTTCTCTCCAGTAGACCCCGAGACTGATGTTGCCCATGTTATCGACTACGTCGACGACGACCCCTCCTTGCCAGAGCAACCAGGCAAGCAACCCCCCCCCCTTGAGTATTCTGATATCGCCTTTTTCTTTTCCTCTCGTGCTTGCATTAGAATTGCTACTGCTTTCTGTATGATCCTACTCTGATGCATAGCCTGTTGTTGTTACCTGCTTTCATACCTTACGTGCTTATCCTAAACTGCTTAGTATAGGTTGGTTAGTGATCCATCAGTGACCCCACCTTGTCCTTGTTGCATCGCTTTATGTTTGATGACTCGATCATCGTGATCGACGTCCAGGCCCCGACACCGCACATCACCCCCCCTAGTTGTACGACCCTGCAGAGTTACCATTGAGTGCCGAGGGTGGAACCTCTTACATCACTCCTGATGAGATATCTGTAGTGTAGCTATTTGGTCGTGGTCATTGAGGGTGATTCCGCCTTAACCACTTCCGTTACGGCTCTGTTGTGCAACCCCTCAAGTGTGAACCTCGAGGGTGGATTCTCTTACGTTCACCTTGATGATAACATCGAGTGGAATTCACAGGGGGTGATTCCTCGGGTTTTCCCCTTGGTATTAGACACACAGTTACTATGGTTACTATGACTTTGCACTGAGCCATGTTACTAAAGACGGGTCGGCCCTGAGGGGTACCCGCGCGAGCTTAATAGCGAGTGATGTGGAGTCGGGTTGACCTAGAAGGTGCCCGCGAGATACTTACGAGGCGTGGCCGGGCATTCTTAGCCCTTGCCGCAAGTACTCGAGACGGGGCGATGGGGTCACATCGATCGTGAGTCTCTGCTCGTTACCGCGTGCTCCTAATCCACTATGATTTGGATATTTGATCCGAGGGGCCTCTGGCCTGATAGCACTAACCATCATGTGGGCATTGTATGGGCGTTCTGCACCGTATACATCAGCCGAAGCTTAATAGACGTCAGCGACTGAGCGGCGCGTGCCGGGTTGGACTGGTAAGCTCCTGCCTTTTTAAGGAGGTAGCTAGGTCTGCTCACCAGCCGCCCACGCAACGTGCAGGAGTTCCCGGGGCGATGGCCCATGACCCCTGGGGGCATAGGTTTAGTCCGGCGTGCTGACCTCTCTATTAAGCCTAGGTCAGGTTGCGGCGTATTGTTTGGCCGAGGCCGGGCATGACCCAGGAAAGTGTGTCCGGCCGGAGTTAATAGAGTGTGATGGGTAAGTTGGTGCACCCCTGCAGGGAAGAAAACAACTGTCGATAGCCTGTCCTACGGTAACGGACACTTGGAGTTGTATCCCGATCGATACAACTAGAACTGGATACTTGTGATGAGAATGGATTGTGATGAGAAATGGATAGTATGGCTATGGGATTGCTTTCTCGCAGGGAGTCGAGAAAGGATCTCTGGCCGAGGTTGATAACACTACTACTACTTTACATTGTGTTGATCTGTACTCTTCTATATGCTGTAAGATGCTTGAAGATGCTAGTCTTTGATAGGCTAGGCTTTCCCCTTCTTTCTGGCATTCTGCAGTTTAGTCCATAGATTCAGCCCTTTTCCTTTGATACGGATGCATACTTAGTTTAGATCTGATGTAAGTCTTGCGAGTACTTTGGATGAGTACTCACGGCTGCTTTGCTACCTCTTTTCCCCCATACCCGATTGTTGCGACCAGATGACGGATCCCAGGAGCCAGACGACACCACTGGTGACTACTGCTACCCCGAGGGTGCCTACTACTACGTGACGGCCACTGACGACTTGGAGTAGTTAGGAGGCTCCCAGGCAGGAGGCCTTGCCTTTTCCATCGTTGTTGATTTTGTGCTAGCCTTCTTAAGGCAAACTTGTTTAACTTATGTCTGTACTCAGATAATGTTACTTCCGCTGACCCTTGTGTATTCGAGCTTATGTATTCAAGCCCTCGAGGCCCCTGGCTTGTAATATAAAGCTTGTATTATTTTAATTTGTGTCTAGAGTTGTGTTGTGATATCTTCCCGTGAGTCCTTGATCTTGATCGTACACATTTGCGTGTATGATTAGTGTACGATTGAATCGAGGGCGTTACAAGTTGGTATCAGAGCCGACTGCCTGTAGGTAGCCCCCTTTCCAACTCCTTGGTCGAAGTCGAGTCTAGCACTACAAAAAACTTTTACTAACATGGATGTGTGTCTTACGGGCGCACGTCGCCATATGGGTGGTATTAGGATCTTTTATTCCTCGTCTATACTCTGGGACTCAGATCTCTCTTCTATTCGAGTTTAAATGGTTTTACTAACTCGAAGAGAGAGAGAACCGGAAATGTGCCCAGCGCGGTACTGCCGCGGTGGTAGGGCGGTACTACCGCCCTCGAGCGGTACTACCGCTACTACAACCACTGCAAAGTCCCGCTCAACCCGACATGAGAGGCGGCCCCCTCGAGTCGATGTGGTAGTAGCCCGGTACCGTAGCGGTACTGCGGCTGAGAACCACAAGCGGTACTACCGCTCGGACACAAATCAGCACAACTGCAAGGGGAACGAGCTCTCTAGTTGAAGCGGAAAAGCTCAGAGGGTGAGAGAAGGATGTGTACGTGTTGATTCCACCCAAGCCTTACCAAAGCGGACCCCCTCTTGATAGAACGGTGACTCCTACGAAACTAGTCCACCAAACAAGAAACGAAGGACCTACACCGTCTTGAAAAACACTCCGAGGGGAAAGAAATCGTCTCGTGCCAAATGATGAATCTCTGAAAGGCTCAAAGCACACGGTTAGTCCGCAAACATCACTACAAAAAAATACACTTCCGTGATGATACGTGTTTGTCACAGTAGGTCGCGTTTTTTGTCATGCATGTACATCCATGACAAATTTATGACAGAATCAAGATAGTCATACCTGTGCTATCGTAGAAGTGTTCCATGACATTACCAAAATTATCATCACGGAAGTGTCCACTTCCATGACGATAAATCGCGCGTCACAGAAGTGCTTTCGTCAAGGGTGACCGACACGTGGCATCCACCGTAACGGAACGCTGTTAAGCTATCGGGTCGGGTTTTGGATCCGATAACCCGTTAACAGCCCCGACCAATGGGGATTTTCCACGTGTAAAATCATCATTGGCTGGAGGAGACACGTGCCAGGTCCGCGTTGGCACAGGTGTCACTCATCCAATGGGCGAGACACGCCTATGATATGTTGACATGTGGACCGGCCCATCAAGTTTAAATGGGCCAGCCCAACTGAAGGCCCACAAGATTTTGCATACCACAATGGGACGGCCCAGCTAAAGGCCACAAGATTTTGCGGGCCATAATGGGCCGGCCCAGGTAAATGCCCACAAGATTTTTGTGTGCCATAATGGGCCGGCCCAGGTAAAGGCCCACAAGATTCTTGCGGATCATAATGGGCTGGCTCAGCTAAAGGCCCATGAGATTTCGCCGACATTAATGGGCCGGCCCAGCTGTAGGCCCACAAGATTTTGAGGACCCTAGTAGGCCGGCCCATTAACTGGCTGCCATGTTTTGGGCCAAATGTCGGCCCATATTTGATCCGATCCATTAATGGCCTGCCACGCTCCGGGCCTAATAGTGGCCCATATGAGATCCGGCTCGTTAAAAGCCTACCACGTTCTGGGCCAAATTACGGCCCAGATCAGGTCCGGCCCTTTAAGAGGCTTTGGGCTCAATTATGGCCCATATCAGATTCGGCCCGTCAACTGGACACTATGCTTTTGGGCCCACTTGCTAATGGCCCACTTAGTAATTCGGCCTGATATTAGTTTTGGCTTGTTAAGGGTCCGTTTAACATTTCGGCCCTATATTAATTTCGGCATGTTAAAAGCCCGTCATATAGTTGGGCCTAACTATGGCCCGGTTTGCATCCGGCCTACTCACAGCCGATATCTGGTTGGGCCAAACAAGGACCAAGACAATTTTGGCCTGTTAAAAGCCCGTGATTTGATTCGCACAATCATGGGGCGGGGTTCATTTCGGGCTGCTGCCGGCCCGTGAGCTGTTCGGCACGTTTCAGGCCCAACCTACATCGTGATTGCATGACGGCCCGATTATGTATCGTAATTTTATGGTTTGGCCGGTTTACTGCGAAGACAGGATATATATACAGTAAAATAACTACAGCATCATGAATAAGAAAAAACCTAGACTATACAATAAAGAAATTACGGCATATTACATCCACTGGGCATCAAAGTTCGCCACTATGATAATAAAGCACAAGCAGACAACAGATTACATACACTGGGCATCCAAGATCGCCACCGGTGCAAATAAACACGCCGACAAAATAATATACAAAACCGACAGGACTTCAATAGAGTTCAAGAAAGGTTAGCCCTGCTGGGGAGCTGCACCGCAAGCAGCTGAGCAAGATGATGAGACTGCGCTTGTTCAATACTTATATCTTCCTCACTCTGAAAGATAAACAAGCAGACAGATGATAGGTTTTGCACATAAAAGTATCAGTGCTGACAATTCATCACATTTCTTACTGGCGAATAAAGTGACACAGTTTAAAATTGCATTAACACAATATGGTATTGTTCAGGTCAAGACATGGTAGGAAATGACATTGTGAAGGAGTTGGCAGCTTCACAACACCACTGGATTACAGATCAAGAACTCATAAGTATCAATGGTTAGTGTGCTGTCAATTTATACCATTTCAGATTGGCAAATAAAGAGACGGTTTAAATAATAGTAGAATGATATGACATTGTTCATAGTTAAGACATTGCAGAATATGACATTGTGCTGTAGTGGGTAGGTTCACCACACCACTGGATTACGGATAAGAACAGAAGCATACATGCAGTGCAAAAGAAGATCACTTGCTCTATATAGTTTAATTTACATGGTATGAAGAAGGAACTTGGTTGTACAACTGAAAACTTAAATTGAGAAAGGACAAACTTTTGTTTATGAACTACATAATAAACTTTAAACAAGCAATTTGATGCAAACACCAAAAATAAACAGCTATTGCAGTCATGCCTAACCAAATATATACAACAAAGTTTGAAGGCTTGAGATGGACAAACTTACATTATTGGTGAAGACAGGTTCTATAAAGGCCTTGTCCATGCTGATGGGGGGAAATTCAAGAAGTTTACCACAGAATCTTCTTCAAAAGCATTGCCTTTATTCTACATTTTGTTAAGAGTAAATAGAGATGTCATAATATACGAAAAATGGAGAATATTTAAGATAAGATGAAGAGTGATGCTACATAACCAAGTAGCTATAAATGTAAGTGCGGCGATACAGGCAAAAGGTACAGCCAAGAGCAATGCACGGCTAAACGTCTTTAGTACCAACCTTATGGTAAGAGTAAATATAGATCTGATGTGTAGAAAATGGAGGGCAAAGGAAAATAAGCTGCAGAGTGATGGTACATGAACAACTACCTGTCATTATAAGTACACTGATAAAGGACAGCATGTACTTACAAGAACAATGCAGAGCTAAAAATACATTGGCATTGGATATATTCTACACTAATGTAGCCATTCATATAGATCAGATAATTGGGAGCGAACAATTGATAAGCAAGCTATCATGCATACTGCTGTCACATCATGAACCAGGTATGTATGCAAGTACAGTGATACAGGACAACAGGTACTAACAGGAGCAAAGCAGTGGGCAGCATATTTGTGATATTCTGTCATTCTTGTCAAACCGGAATTCTTCTTCGAGCAGATTTCCTGCAAAAAAGATCCGTAAGGCACATGCGGAAAAGTAGAAGTTCAAATTGTCATGTGATTTCATAGACAGTACCTCATCCTGGGAATGAGACTAGTGCATAACAAGGTTTTCCCATTCAATGTCTTCTAAATTTAGCACAGGAGAATTCACCGGAAATTCGTTTATAGACTTGCCATCAAAGTGTGATTTCCTCAGGTAACACCGATACTGTTGCAATGCTTCCTTGAAAAGCACAAGCAAGTTTTTCTCGTCATGACTATCCAGATTGACCCTCGCCTAGTTACAACAATGTAATGTAAATCATTGATGTGTTCAATCAGCAGAAAACAGGAAAATAATAACCATGAATAATAGCACTTACACGTAAGTTGGACAGGAAGATGTGAAAATGGTGTTTCTCTTCACAATAATCTTCCCATGATGGGAATATATGCACGTAGTCCCTAACAAAATTGAAAGCATTGTCTTTTAAACTGGGAATAAATGGAATGGGGTTCTAATCTGCAAGAATTGGCCGTCTGTGTAGTTGGGATAGGTCTTTGGCTGGTGGACTTGCTGTACTTTTTGCTGGAGTGGGATTTTTCTGTGGTACAGCTGGTGTTATGGCAAATGAAATCGGTATACCTTTTGCTGGAGTGCAGGTCCTATGTGGTGGGGCTAGTGGTGTGGCCAGTGAAGTATGGGTACAGCCTGCTGGAGTCGGTCCTACGTTTTGTGTCACTCGTTGTACAGCCAATATAAGTGGGGTGCTGTCTGATTTCTCCGGCACCACCACATTTTTCAAGGACTTTGTTGGTGCTCCTTCAGGTTCGGCAATCACCCTCTTCCTTTTTGATGTCTGATGCACAAGAACAACATTTGAGTGGAAAAAACATGGTATGATGACAGATGGAATATGTATTGATAATGGATGGGCATGGCATCTCGACATATATGATGAGTAAACTAAGCAGATGGCGGTGCAACAAAGTAGAAGAAATGCAAGACAACATATGCAAGATACCCGCAATCAATAAAACATTGCCAAATTAGAACATGCACCTTGATGAGTGAACAGGACAGGCCATCTGCCTTTGACTCCTCAAGGTTAGAATAGTCATTAGGATCATATTCTGAACAAGAATCAGCAGGTGGGGAGCGTATGAGTTTCGTTGCATCCAGAATGGCACTCAATGCCTTGGTGCCAATTTTGTAAGTCATTGCAGTGTTTAGCTTCAAGAGTGGACTGCTGCTAGTGCGACACAAAGCAGCTACACAGATCATAGTGTAGATATAACAGGAAAACCTTAAGCATCATAGTAAAATCAGCAAAGTGGAACTTGCTGGAATATATGTGCTAGTATTGCCAGTACGGCTAGAAAGGCTTCGGATACTAGCTCTCTTCAAGTGAAGGTGCGGTACTGTTAATATCAGTGTAACTCTCAAAGGCGACATAGCTCCCCCCATTTCCTTGCTATTCTTATAGGATTCAAGTGGGCAGGCCACTACAAATCCTATTCCTATGTTTACAAGATCCTACGAATCAAAGAGGCTCAAAGTGTCTGTAACGCCCTCGATGCGGCTATAGCTCCCACGTGTCGAGGCACGACTTACAGGCATAACCGCATTGAAAGCAATGTTGCAAGTTAGGCAATCTTCACAACATCCCATGTATTATAGATAATAAAAGGGGAGATACATGGTTGGCTTACACTCGCCACGTCAATCAAAGTACATAAATAGCATTACAACATTCAAACACTCATGGCCCAACTACGGCGCCAAAATAAAATATAAACCCAACAAGTGACATGGTCCCGATCGCCCCAACTGGGCACCACTACTGATCATCAGGGAAAGACACATAGTAAGGGCGTGAGTCCTCGTCGAACTCCCACTTGAGCTCAAGCGCGTCATCTGGAATGGAGTCATCAGGCCCTGCATCTGGTTTGGAAGTAATCTGTGAGCCACAGGGACTCAGCAATCTCGCACCCTCGCGATCAAGACTATTTAAGCTTTTAGGTAAGGCAAGGTAAAATATGTGGAGCTGCAGCAAGCGACTAGCATATATGGTGGCTAACCTGTTCGCAAAAGAGAGCGAGAAGAGGAGGCAAAGCGCGAACGAGAAACTAGAGAGCAACCTGCGGCAAGCATTACTCCAACACCGTGTTCACTTCCCGAACTCCGCCGAGAAGAGACCATCACGGTAACTCACACAGTAGATTCATTTTAATTAAGTTAAGGTTCAAGTTATCTACAACCGGACATTAACAAATTCCCATCTGCCCATAACCGCGGGCACGGCTTTCGAAAGTTCAATTCCCTGCAGGGGAGTCCCAACTTAGCCCATGACAAGCTCTCACGGTCAATGAAGGAATAGACCTCCTCCCGAGACATTCCGATCAGACTCGGTATCTCGGTTCTACAAGACACTTCGACAAGTTAAAACAAATCCAGCAACACCGCCCGAATGTGCTGACAAATCCCTATAGGAGCTGCACATATCTCGTTTTCAGGGCACACTCAGATAGGTCAAGCTACGAGTAAAACCAGCCCTCGAGTTTCCTCGAGGTGGCCCCGCAGGCTGCCTGGTTCGGACCAACACTCAGAGGAGCACTGGCCCGGGGGGGTTAAATAAGATGACCCTCGGGCTCCGGAAACCCAAGGGAAAAAGAGGCTAGGTGGCAAATGGTAAAACCAAGGTTGGGCATTACTGGAAAAGCTTTAATCAAGGCGAACTATCAAGGGGTTCCCATTATCACCCAACCGCGTAAGGAACGCAAAATCCCGGAACATAACACTGATATGACGGAAACTAGGGCAGCAAGAGTGGAACAAAACACTAGGCGAGAGGCCGAGCCTTCCACCCTTTACCAAGTATATAGATGCATTAAGATAACAAGGCAATATAATGATATCCCAACAAGTAAAATAATGTTCCAACAAGGAACGGTCTCCAATCTTCACCTGCAACTAGCAACGCTATAAGAGGGGCTGAGCAAAGTGGTAACATAGCCAATCAACGGTTTGCTAGGACATGGTGGGTTAGAGGTTTGACATGGCAATTTGGGAGGCATGATAAGCAAGTGGTAGGCATCGTAGCATAGGCATAGCAAAAGAGCGAGCATCTAGCAAAGCAAAGATAGTAGTGATTTCGAGGGTATGATCATCTTGCCTGCAAAGTTGTCAGAGTTGACTGGATCCTCGAAAGCAAACTCAACGGGCTCCTTGTTAGCGAACTCGTCTCCCGGCTCTACCCAAACAAGACAAACAAGCAACAAGGACACAATCAACCACGTGCAAACTCAAACAACATGATGCGAAGATGGTATGCTATGCGGGATGCAATATGTGATGCATATGCAAGATTTGACAAGAAATGCATGAACCTGGCCTCAACCTGGAAATCCAAGTGTTCCACCGGAAAGGTGAGATGAAATCGCTTGAAAACGATATAAAGAACCCCGGAATCGGAGTTACGGTTTGGAAATTGCAAGCAATTCAAATATGACCACGTTCTGCGATTTACAACAAGTAGCCATCTAAATGCAACAAGATGAACATGCTACAGCACTCAAACATGGCATCAAAATACATGGCAGGGATCCATTCATGATGCTTAACAAAAGACTAGCAGTGCGCTACGGCCAATTCATCCATTAACAGGTTCAAACAAGCATGGCAAAAATGCATTTGGTAAACAGATTTCAGACTTAGTGAAATCAACACTTGTCTGGAATTTCAGATCAGGTAGCCCACTTTGGAGCATAAAAACTATATGCTACAGGACCTGAACATGGCACAGTAAAGCATGGCATGGAGCTACTCAAAGAGCTTAACAAAAGTCCCTTAGTGACCTTGAGCCAAAAGGGATCAGAAAATACATTTGCAAGCATGTGAACATGGCAAAAACATAATCAGTTCTCAGACTTAGTGAAAACTGGAGCATGCTGAAACAGATATCAAGTAGGCATGTTTACGAGCTCGATGCACTCACTACAGAGCAAGTCATGACAAACTAAGCATACACCCATCAAAAATACACAAAATACAAGCTAGACATGTCAATAACAATAACATAGCATACACGGATCAACTACAACATCCTCAGCAAAATTGCTAACAAGTAGACAATCTGCCCAGATTCACGAAATGACAAAAGTAAAGCTCGATTGACTTAAGCTAGGGTGCTCCATAATTGCAAAAAAAGACATGGATGGATAGATCACTACAAGATTAACAAAACATCCTTACTGATCATCCTCAAAAGAGGCACGGATCACTAGGAAACAACATGAACATATGGCATAATGAGATAAACAGACCAAGGACTTGGTGGAAATGCTAAGTCCCTGAAATCAGCATTAACGAATGCTCCACTTTGTAAGCTTGTGCTAGTCACCACACACATCACAAAAATACATGGGTTGCACCTCTGGAAAGATTGCAAAGCATATGACAAAACACATGTAGAACTCAGGGGCATATCATGCACACAATAATCATGGAAAAAATGACAAATATCTAATTGGAGCAGCAGATCTGACAATTATCTCAAATAGCATTCTTCTAACAGCATTTCGGGCATCAAGATGAACTCAAATGAAAATTATGCAATGAGATGAAATGATGTACTCTCTGAGTCGAACATTTTGATATGCTATATGCCCAAAACGGAGCTACGGATGCAAAGTTACGATGCGATGAACAGGGGCAAAATAATTAGGGTTTCGGGCAAAAAAAAATTCAACCGATCCAATTCCCAGATCTGGATCCGGTTCGGCGCGCTTCCGAGGTTTGTCCTCGCCGGAGATGGAGCTTAAGCTCATCGGAGAGAGGCCGGCGAGGAAGGAGGAAGCGCGGGACGGCGCCGGGGATGGAGTAGATCGGCGGCGGGGCGCGGTTCCGCGGCGAGCTAGCGTGGAGGCGCGGCGCGGAGGGCCACCGGCGGAGCGGCGAGGTGGGGTGGCGCAGCGGAGCGGCGGCCGCCGGCGAGGGGGCGCGGTGGCGCCGGGCGGAGGAGCCTTCCGGCTCGGGCGAGGACGAGGCAGGCTCGAGCGGCGCGGAGGGAGTGGGCTCGGGGGCCCGCGGCGGGCCGAGCGGGCCTGCGGCGAGGGGATCTCCCGGCGCGACACGTGGCGCGCTGTCACTGGCCGGGCGCGGCGGCGCGAAGCGTCCGGCCAGGGACGGACATGTCCGGCACGGCGCGATGCGATTTCTAGGGTTTCGGGGGGAAGAAGAAACATGGATCTCGGAGGGTGTCTTTATATAGGCATAGAGGGAGCTAGGAGAGTCCAAATGAGGTGCGGTTTTCGGCCACGCGATCGTGATCGAACGCTCTAGATGATGGAGAAGGTTTTGGTGGGTTTTGGGCCAACTTGGAGGGGTGTTGGGCTGCAACACACATGAGGCCTTTTCGGTCCCTCGGTTAACCGTAGGAGCACCAAACGAAGTCCAAATGGCACGAAACTTGACAGGCGGTCTACCGGTAGTAAACCAATGCCGCTTGGCAAGTATCAGTCCAATCCGGAAATGTTTAATCCCCACACACAAAAGAAAGGTAGAAAAGACCGCCGGAGGAGAACGGAGCGCCGGAATGCAAAACGAACAACGGGGAAAATGCTCGAATGCATGAGATGAACACGTATGCAAATGCAATGCACATGATGACATGATATGAGATGCATGACAACAACAACAACACACAGAGACAAAAACCCGAACCCGAGAAAATAAAATAACTTAAGGCCAGAAACGGCAAGAGTTGGAGTACATATTAGGAAAATCATATCCGGGGTGTTACAACACTCCACCACTACGAAAGGATCTCATCCCGAGATCTAGGACTGAAAGAACGCCGGGTATTCAGAACGGAGGTGATCCTCACGTTCCCAGGTAGCTTCACGGTCGGAATGGTGTGACCACTTGACTTTGAGGAATTTGATTGACTTGTTGCGAGTCTTGCGTTCAGTCTCTTCAAGAATAGCAACTGGGTGCTCACGGTAAGAGATATCTTCTTGGAGCTCAATGTCTTCAAAGTTGACGGTGCGGTCAGGGGTCTTGAAGCACTTTCGAAGCTGAGAGACATGGAACACGTCATGAACATTTGCAAAGTTTGAAGGAAGCTTGAGTTGATAGGCGAGATCGCCTCTCTTGCTGACAATCTTGAAAGGTCCCACGTATCTAGGGTCAAGCTTCCCTTTGATACCGAAGCGACGAGTACCTTTCATAGGAGAGACGTGGAGGTAAACATGATCTCCAATCTTGAAAGGCAAATCACGGTGCTTACTATCATAGTAGCTCTTCTGGCGGGATTGGGCTGCTTTGAGGTTATCTCGAATGACTTTGCACATCTCCTCTGCCTCTGTGATTAAGTCATTTCCCAGAATTTGACATTCACCGGTTTCAAACCAGTTGAGAGGGGTACGACACTTCCTGCCATACAGAATTTCAAATGGGGCCTTGCCCGAACTTGCTTGAAAACTGTTGTTGTAGGAGAATTTAGCATAAGGAAGACAATCCTCCCACTTCATGCCGAAGGAGATCACATAAGCCCTGAGCATATCTTCAAGAATCTGATTGACACGCTCGACTTGACCGCTAGTTTGAGGATGGAAAGCTGTGCTGAAGCGGATGTTGGTGCCCATGGCCTTCTGAAAAGAATCCCAAAACTTGGAGGTAAAGATGCTGCCACGGTCTAAAGATATCACTTGAGGAATACCGTGCAGAGAGACAATTCGAGAGGTATAGAGCTCCGCCAATTGAGTTGCAGTGATTGACTCTTTGATAGGCAGAAAGTGAGCCACTTTAGTGAGTTTGTCGATGACAACGAATATAGCATCATTGCCATGTTTGGACTTTGGAAACCCAGTCACGAAGTCCATCTCAATGTGGTCGAACTTCCATTCTGGAATGGCAAGAGGTTGGAGGAGACCCACTGGCCTTTGGTGTTCTGCCTTCACTCTTCTGCAGACATCACACTCATTCACGAACTGAGAAATCTCGCGCTTCATTCGAGTCCACCAATAAGCCTGCTTGAGGTCCTGATACATCTTCGTGCTCCCAGGGTGGATGGAGAGGAGAGAATTGTGAGCCTCATTCATGATCACTTTACGAAGGTCACCTTTGGGCACAATAATACGATCCTCGAAGAAGAGAGTATCCTTGTCATCAAGGCGGTAGCACTTGTACTTGGGTTGACTCTTGGCAATCCCAATCTTCACCTTTTTCACCATAGAATCAAGAAGTTGAGCTTGGAGAATCTGGTCTTCCAAGGTAGGAGAGACTTGAAGGTTGGCGAGGAAACCTTGAGGAACAACTTGCAGATTAAGTTTGCGGAAAGCTTCACAAAGCTCGGGTTGATAAGGCTTGAGAATAAGACTGTTGCAATAAGCCTTCCTGCTCAATGCGTCAGCAATCACATTGGCCTTGCCTGGAGTATACTCGATACTCGGATTATACTCTTGAATCATTTCAACCCATCGAGTTTGCGTGAGGTTGAGATTAGGCTGAGTGAAGATGTACTTGAGACTCTTGTGATCAGTGAAAATGTCCACTTTTCTTCCCAATAAGAGATGTCTCCAAGTCAAAAGAACATGCACAACTGCCGCCAACTCGAGACCATGAGTGGGGTAGTTCTTCTCGTTGGGCTTCAACTGGCGAGAGGTATAAGCCACAACTTTCTTCTCTTGCATCAACACTGCACCGAGACCTTGGAGAGAGGCATCGCAAAAGACCTCGTACGGCTTGGATTCATCAGGCGGAGTCAGAACTGGAGCAGTGACCAATTTCTCTTTCAAATTGTTGAAAGCAATGTCACACTCCGGAGACCAAACGTACTTGACGTGCTTCTGGAGAAGATTTGAGAGAGGCTTCGCGATCTTAGAAAAGTTTTCAACGAATCTTCGATAGTAGCTTGCGAGACCAAGGAAGCTACGGAGTTGCTTCACGTTCTGAGGTGGTTCCCAATTCACAATTGCAGACACCTTCTCAGGATTCACCACAATGCCCTTGGCAGAGATGATATGACCAAGATAAAGAACCTCATCGAGCCAAAATTCGCACTTGGAGAACTTGGCGTAGAACTGGTGTTCCCTCAGCTTATCGAGTACCAAACGCAAGTGCTTGGCATGATCTTCCTTGTTCTTCGAGAAAACCAGAATGTCGTCAAGATAGACCAAAACGAAGTCATTGGTGTAGGCGTTGAAGATGAAGTTCATCATATGAGAGAAAGTCGGAGGAGCGTTGACGAGGCCAAAAGACATGACAGTGTATTCGTATGAACCAAAGCTTGTCCTGAAAGCCGTCTTGGGAATATCTTGCTCACGGATTCGAATCTGATGATAACCCATACGGAGATCAAGCTTGGAGAATACTTGGGCGCCTTTGAGTTGTTCGAACAGCTCGTTGATGTTGGGAAGTGGGTATTTGTTCTTGATAGTCTTCTTGTTCAATGGACGGTAATCAACACAAAGTCGGTCCGTTCCATCCTTCTTCTTCACAAAAAGAACACCACAACCCCACGGAGAAGAACTAGGCCGGATGAGACCCATTCTCTCTTGAACATCGAGTTGCTTCTTCAGCTCCTTCAACTCTTCAGGTCCGAGCTTGTAAGGACGCTTGCATACAGGTTCCGTGCCAGGCTCAAGATCGATGACGAATTCAACTGGCCGGTGCGGAGGCATTCCTGGAAGCTCTTCTGGAAAGACGTCTTGATATTCACAAATGACTGGAATTTGTGAGATAGCATCCAGTTCACCCTTCTCATTGAGAGAAAACAGACGGATGGTATCATCACGAGCGGCAAAGACAATTACATCCTCAGACGAATGAGTCAATTGAATCTGCCTGGCTGCTTAGAAAGCCAATCCATCCCGAGAATAAGATCAATATCCGAATTACCGAGAACCACCGGAGAAGAAAGGAACTTGTAGTCACCCAAGGTGATAGTAACATCCGGGGCCATAGCGCTTGCATTCATGAATTTACCCAGAGAAATAACAGATAACTGTCTAGGCAAATCTTGTAAAGGCAACTCATGCTTAGAAACAAATGGTCTCGAGATGAAACAATGCGATGCACCAGTGTCAAAAAGAACTTTTGCAGGAATATCATTAATAGGAAGGTTACCCATGATGACATCTGACGAGTCCTCTGCCTGAGCTGCATTCATCAAGTTGACCTTGGAAGACTTGGTGTTATGCTTGACCATAGCTGTACTTGCCGATCTCACAGGAGGAGGAGGAGGGAGACGCCTCTGATTGAAGCACTTGTTGGCATAGTGACCCTTCTGTTGGCACTTGTTGCACGTGACCTCTGAAAGCGTACGGTGATACGGAGCACTCGATCTTGGAGCTTGAGACGAAGTCTTGTTCTGAAAGCCAGGGTTGGGTGGGTGGGAAGATCCACTGCCACCTTTGCTCTTCTGCTGATACGACTGACGAAATGGAGGGGGAGGAAGCCAATACTTCTGCTGCTTGGCCACTTGAGTAGAGGAAGAAGGAGTAGCATCTCTGACTCGCTTCTTGGAAGCATCACACCTCAGTTGAGCAGCCTCTTGCTTCAATGCCATGTTGTAGAACTCATCGTATCTCAAGGGCTCAAAGAGAACAAGAGCTAGCTGAATTTCTTCTCTGAGACCACCCCTGAACTGGTATATCATGCTCTTCTCGTCAGGGACATCCTGCTTAGCAAAGCGAGCGAGCTTCTGAAACAACTTGTTGTAGTCATAGACAGACAAAGAGCCTTGCTTCAGGTTGCGGAATTCCTCACGCTTGCTCTCAACCACGCTCTGAGGAATATGATGAGCTTTGAAGTCTTGACGGAATTCATCCCAGGTAATCACACGGCCTCCTCTGGAATCCTTGTACTGCTGGAACCATTTTGCAGCTTGATCTTTGAGTTGGAAGCAAGCGAACTTGACGAAGTCCTCAGGCCTGACGTTACTGCACTCGAAATGCTTGCACAGATCCACGAGCCAATCGTCAGCATCAGTTGCCTCAACACAATTGCTGAAAGTCTTTGGCCCGTTAGCAAGGAACTGGTTGAGTGTAGCAAAGTGATTCTGATTGTTGCCTTGGTTGCCTTGGTTCGCTTGATTGCGCTCTTGAAGAATTTGCATGATCAACTGTGTGTTTGCATTGGTTGCGGCCATCACAGCTTGCCATGCCTTCGGAGGAGGAGGAGGTGGTGGCGGATCCTGATTCTGATTCTGATTGGTGCTCTTAGCGGGAGCCATCTTGAAGAGGGTGACAACCGTTAGCACATTGACAGATAAAATGAAGCTGAATCCAACGGAATGAAATTTGCAACATAAAGTCTTCACATCCGAACATAAGAACGAATGCATTCCACTTGAAATGGTCACATATCCATAAATTGAGAAGCCACTTAGAATTTAGGTAGAGGAATAAATCAACAAGGTACGGATCAAGAACGAATACTCGGTAAGAAATCCCAATCTCAAACCAAATATCCATGGAAGAAGAACTAGAGCTACAAGAATTCCCACCTATGAAACTCCCGAACCTTTCCGGTTATGCAATCAGGTGCTGGGGATACAGGGGAAGCATAATATCTCACCCAAATCTAGCAAATCCTACATCCAGCTGTATCCGTCCTTCAACACATAACCAAGAAAACTTCGGAAACCATCTACCTCAACCTTTGAAAAGCATCCGTTATACAAGTTATGGCGATACTCCCGAACTCCCGCCCCAGTACTGGGTGGCGTCGAGGTTATCTCACCAACGAACTGCATAAAAGAGATTTTCGATGTCGGCGTACTAAACTCAGGTATTCCAGAACTGCAATGATAAAATTGTGATGACAACACCTCGAAGCTCAACTCCCCGGGACACTGCCACAACCCCTAAAGACAGGAGGCACCAAGAACAATGTTCTCGTCACAAAACCATCGGAACGATTCCAAGATACCCGCGTGATCCTAAATTTTTTTTAGTGAAATTTGAGAAGAGAAGAGTCAAAACTCTACGTCAAGATGCCTTACCAGAGCGATGAGGAGACTGGGGAGTAAAAAGAATTCCTAAACTCTCCGGTATATAATTCCTAAATGACTCAAAACATTTTTTCTAGACTCAACAACGGCTGCTAAAAACGATCAAGCAATGGGGGCTCCTAAGGTCGGGGAAGGCTCTGATTACCAACTCGTAACGCCCTCGATGCGGCTATAGCTCCCACGTGTCGAGGCATGACTTAGAGGCATAACCGCATTGAAAGCAATGTCGCAAGTTAGGCAATCTTCATAACATCCCATGTATTATAGATAATAAAAGGGGAGATACATAGTTGGCTTACACTCGCCACGTCAATCAAAGTACATAAATAGCATTACAACATTCAAACACTCATGGCCCGACTACGGCGCCAAAATAAAAGATAAACCCAACAAGCGACACGGTCCCGATCGCCCCAACTGGGCACCACTACTGATCATCAGGGAAAGACACATAGTAACAGCGTGAGTCCTCGTCGAACTCCCACTTGAGCTCAAGCGCGTCATCTGGAACGGAGTCATCAGGCCCTGCATCTGGTTTGGAAGTAATCTGTGAGCCACAGGGACTCAGCAATCTCGCACCCTCGCGATCAAGACTATTTAAGCTTTTAGGTAAGGCAAGGTAAAATATGTGGAGCTGCAGCAAGCGACTAGCATATATGGTGGCTAACCTGTTCGCAAAAGAGAGCGAGAAGAGGAGGCAAAGCGCGAACGAGAAACTAGAGAGCAACCTGCGGCAAGCATTACTCCAACACCGTGTTCACTTCCCGGACTCCGCCGAGAAGAGACCATCACGGTAACTCACACAGTAGATTCATTTAATTAAGTTAAGGTTCAAGTTATCTACAACCGGACATTAACAAATTCCCATCTGCCCATAACCGCGGGCATGGCTTTCGAAAGTTCAATTCCCTGCAGGGGAGTCCCAACTTAGCCCATGACAAGCTCTCACGGTCAACGAAGGAATAGACCTCCTCCCGAGACATTCCGATCAGACTCGGTATCTCGGTTCTACAAGACACTTTGACAAGTTAAAACAAATCCAGCAACACCGCCCGAATGCGCCGACAAATCCCGATAGGAGCTGCACATATCTCGTTCTCAGGGCACGCTTAGATAGGTCAAGCTACGAGTAAAACCAGCCCTCGAGTTTCCCCGAGGTGGCCCCGCAGGCTGCCTGGTTCGGACCAACACTCAGAGGAGCACTGGCCCGGGGGGCTTTAAATAAGATGACCCTCGGGCTCCGGAAACCCAAGGGAAAAAGAGGCTAGGTGGCAAATGGTAAAACCAAGGTTGGGCATTGCTGGAAAAGCTTTAATCAAGGCGAACTATCAAGGGGTTCCCATCATCACCCAACCGCGTAAGGAACGCAAAATCCGGGAACATAACACCGATATGACAGAAACTACGGCAGCAAGAGTGGAACAAAACACTAGGCGAGAGGCCGAGCCTTCCACCCTTTACCAAGTATATAGATGCATTAAGATAACAAGGCAATATAATGATATCCCAACAAGTAAAATAATGTTCCAACAAGGAACGGTCTTCAATCTTCACCTGCAACTAGCAACGCTATAAGAGGGGCTGAGCAAAGCGGTAACATAGCCAATCAACGGTTTGCTGGGACATGGTGGGTTAGAGGTTTGACATGGCAATTTGGGAGGCATGATAAGCAAGTGGTAGGCATCGTAGCATAGGCATAGCAAAAGAGCGAGCATCTAGCAAAGCAAAGATAGTAGTAATTTCGAGGGTATGATCATCTTGCCTGCAAAGTTGTCAGAGTTGACTGGATCCTCGAAAGCAAACTCAATGGGTTCCTCGTTAGCGAACTCGTCTCCCGGCTCTACCCAAACAAGACAAACAAGCAACAAGGACACAATCAACCACGTGCAAACTCAAACAACATGATGCGAAGATGGTATGCTATGCGGAATGCAATATGTGATGCATATGCAAGATTTGACAAGGAATGCATGAACCTGGCCTCAACATGGAAATCCAAGTGTGCCACTGGAAAGGTGAGATGAAATCGCTTGAAAACGATATAAAGAACGCCGGAATCGGAGTTACGGTTTGGAAATGGCAAGAAATTCAAATATGACCACGTTCTGCGATTTACAGCAAGTAGCCATCTAAATGCAACAAGATGAACATGCTACAGCACTCAAACATGGCATCAAAATATATGGCAGGGATCCATTCATGATGCTTAACAAAAGAGTAGCAGTGAGCTACGGCCAATTCATCTATTAACAGGTTCAAACAAGCATGGCAAAAATGCATTTGGTAAACAGATTTCAGACTTAGTGAAATCAACACTTGTCTGGAATTTCAGATCAGGTAGCCCACTTTGGAGCATGAAAACTATATGCTACAGGACCTGAACATGGCAAAGTAAAGCATGGCATGGAGCTACTCAAAGATCTTAACAAAAGTCCCTTAGTGACCTTGAGCCAAAAGGGATCAGAAAATATATTTGCAAGCATGTGAACATGGCAAAAACATAATCAGTTCTCAGACTTAGTGAAATCTGGAGCATGCTGAAACAGATATCAAGTAGGCATGTTTACAAGCTTGATGCACTCACTACAGAGAAAGTCATGACAAACTAAGCATACACCCATCAAAAATACACAAAATACAAGCTAGACATGTCAATAACAATAACATAGAATGCACGGATCAACTACAACATCCTCGGCAAAATTGCTAACAAGTAGACAATCTGCCCAGATTCACGAAATGACAAAAGTAGAGCTCCATTGACTCAAGCTAGGGTGCTCCATAATTGCAAGCAAAGACATGGATGGATAGAGCACTACAATATTAACAAAACATCCTTACTGATCATCCTCAAAATAGGCACGGATCACTAGGAAACAACATGAACATATGGCATAATGAGATAAACAGACCAAGGACTTAGTGGAAATGCTAAGTCCCTGAAATCAGCATTAACGAATGCTCCACTTTGTAAGCTTGTGCTAGTCACCACACACATCACAAAAATACATGGGTTGCACCTATAGAAAGATGGCAAAGCATATGACAAAACACATGTAGAACTCAGGGGCATATCATGCACACAATAATCATGGCAAAAATGACAAATATCTAATTGGAGCAGCAGATCTGACAATTATCTCAAATAGCATTCTTCTAACAGAATTTCGGGCATCAATATGAACTCAAATGAAAATTATGCAATGAGATCAAATGATGTACTCTCTGATACGAACATTTTGATATGCTATATGCCCAAAACGGAGCTACGGATGCAAAGTTACGATGCGATGAACAGGGGCAAAATAATTAGGGTTTCGGGCAAAAAAGTCAACCGATCCAATTCCCAGATCTGGATCCGGTTTGGCGCGCTTCCCGAGGTTCGTCCTCGCCGGAGATGGAGCTTAAACTCGTCGGAGAGAGGCCGGCGGGGAAGGAGGAAGCGCGGGACGGCGCCGGGGATGGAGTAGATCGGCGGCGGGGCGCGGTTCCGCGGTGAGCCGGCATGGAGGCGCGGCGCGGAGGGCCACCGGCGGAGCGGCGAGGTGGGGTGGCGCGGTGGAGCGGCGGCCGCCGGCGAGGGGGCGCGGTGGCGCCGGGCGAAGGAGCATGCCAGCTCGGGCGAGGACGAGGCAGGCTCGAGCGGCGCGGAGGGAGTGAGCTCGGGGGCCCGCGGCGGGCCGAGCAGGCCGGCAGCGAGGGGATCTCCCGGCGTGACACGTGGTGCGCTGTCACTGGCCGGGCGCGGCGGCGCGAAGCGTCCGGCCAGGGACGGACATGTCCGGCACGGCACGATGCGATTTCTAGGGTTTCGGGGGGAAGAAGAAACGTGGATCTCGGAGGGGGTCTTTATATAGGCATAGAGGGAGCTAGGAGAGTCCAAATGAGGTGCGGTTTTCGGCCACGCGATCGTGATCGAACGCTCTAGATGATGAAGAGGGTTTTGGTGGGTTTTGGGCCAACTTGGAGAGGTGTTGGGCTGCAACACACACGAGGCCTTTTCGGTCCCTCGGTTAATCGTAGGAGCACCAAACGAAGTCCAAATGACACGAAACTTGACAGGCGGTCTACCGGTAGTAAACCAAGGCCGCTTGGCAAGTCTCGGTCCAATACGGAAATGTTTAATCCCCACACAAAAAAGAAAGGTAGAAAAGACCACCGGAGGAGAACAGAGCGCCGGAATGCAAAACGGACAACGGGGAAAATGCTCGAATGCATGAGATGAACACGTATGCAAATGCAATGCACATGATGACATGATATGAGATGCATGACAACGACAACAACACACGGAGACAAAAACCCGAACCCAAGAAAATAAAATAACTTAAGGCCGGAAATGGCAAGAGTTGGAGTACATATTAGGAAAATCATATCCGGGGTGTTACAGTGTCCATCACAACTGACCGTGTAGACCTCTACACTGCAAATGTCCCTGCTCATCTTCTGTACAAGGAACATACTGTACTACTATCATACTCCCTCCGTTCCAAAATATAAGTCTTGGTAGAGATTTCCACTATGGATCACATACAAATGTATCCAGATACATTTTAGAGTGTAGATTCACTCATTTTGCTCCATATGTAGTCCTTGGTGGAATCTATACAAAGACTTGTATTTAGGAACGGAGAGAGTACATATTAAAGAAGAACGGAAGAGAAACATGGTAAAGAAGAGCAAGCAGATTTTGGATAATAAAATGTTGGTTGCGCAGTGCCCACACATGATGAACCAGAGCGCATTAAGAATGCAACTCCCAGCTGTCTCTCGACCATTTAAGGCAGTTGGATAAAGATCCTACGTCTCATAACCCTTCTTTTTCCTCGTCTCTGATTCTTCCCATACAAAACACCGCACGGGCCGCCGGGCGGACCACCGGCCCCCACCGCCTGTGTTACTTCCTCCGGCACCCCCACCCCCCACCCCCGCCCCAACCCCCACCCACGTCGAGTTTTCTTCGTTCAGCAAGGCCCCACAACCACCCGAGCCCCTTCGATCGCATCGGCGAACTCCGGCGAGCTCTGAAAAATCGACTGACCCAATTTTGATATTTAGTCTACTGTGATTTAACTAGTGTGGAATATAAAGGGGGGAAACCATAAGCATTGGGAGTATAGTGTTGATCGTGCCATGGCGGATTTGAAGGTGCAAACTGGACAAAGGCAACTTCGCAACCAAGACAAGAAATCAAAGTAAAGCAGTGGCGATCTATTTTCTTGCTGCGATAAATAAGTTGAGCAGATACGAAAGAGTACCGCCTCTGGTGCGGCGCCGTGTACGCATCTGCTGAGAATTTGATGGTGATGCGGTAGCGATGGCTGTCGGCAGCGTGGAAGAAGATCTAGGAGGGTAGACGGTGGCGGCGGGGCGCGGTGGACGAGACAGTCGTAGGAGCGGCGCCGGCAAGGTGGACAACGGCGGGGATGAAGCGAGAGGATGGGATGCAAGGATCCCGGTCTGAAGCCGTGGATGAGAGAGGTCGATCTCTTGTAATGGACGGCGGCGTCGGGGTATTAGCTCCGGCATGGTGGAGGAGGACGGCGGTGGATGGGGTGACGGACGGCGGCGGACGGAGGAGGGTGGGGTGGAGAGGGTATTTTGGCGCCCACGGAGTATGAATGGGGAAAAGGGAGGTAGAGAGGAAGGGGGAACCATGTATTCAGGGTGCGCTTGTCTCAAATGCGAGGAAATTTACAAACTTAGCCAACGTTTCAAATTTCTACTACGTCACAGCAACATTAGTCGGTTGGGGATAGGACGGTAATCTCGCATACACCGAATATTTGCCGACGAGAGTTTATTTTTGGCGCCCACCGTGTATGAATATGAATCGGGGAGGGAGTCGATTTCAGCCGAGGACACACTGTGTTTTGGCGCCCACCGTGTATGAATCCGGGTGAGAGGCGGTTACATCATGTTTGGGTGAAATTACAAACCTACCCCTATCGAAACCTATAGAAATCCAGCAGATAGGCTTTGCGTGGCAGGGATAGGCAGTAGTGATTTACATCTCGCAGATTTTGATTTTGGGCGGTTACTGCGACTTTCCCCGCTTCGTTCAAATTTTGCAGAGTGCACGTTTACCGTGCCAACTCAATTCGAATCCCGTTTGTATTCTATTTTTTTGGGCGGGATCCATTTTCAATTGGAATTACATTCTATATACATCATTTTTTATATATATACTTTCAAAAGCACAACAAAGAATTCTGCTCCTTTATATGTATAATATGATTTACAAATACAACGATCTCGAAATCTTAAGGTTGAATTCGAAAAAAATTAACCAAATTATGTTCTACTAAAATGTATGGATCAGTAATATCTACATATTAAATAACATAGATGTGCGTGAATTCATATGAGTATGCATGTTTGATAGATCAATTTTGGTTCGAGTATGGATTACATGTATCATCATCTCGAATTCAAATATCTGAATCCCTTTTTTGTTCACTCCTTTCACGCCCATCTCTCTCGCATGCATGCTCCTTCAGGTAGCTATCACTCTCTTATCTCCAGCCCACCCGCACGCTCACTTCATGTTTCTCCTATCCTCGCAAACATGGTCTCTCGACGTCTCCCTTGAGAAGTGTCACACTCTCCCTATCATTATACATTACACGGTTTTCATTATCTCTCACGTCTCTACTATTCTTTGGTATCACTCGGTACCTAAGCTTTCTTTTTCACCGCCACACACACAGTCTCCACTCGTCTTTCACTTTGTCTTTCTCTCTATGGGATTCTCTCACACACCCTATATGTCTCTACATATGACTCATACCACTAAAATTACTCTCTCTCTCTCTCCTGTAGACACAACATTTGTTGCTGTCTCCTTTTCGTCTCCATCCCAGACTGACATTATTCATTTGTTTACCGATCAGACAACCCCGACTACTGTCTCCTCTCTCTCTCTCACAGACACACACACACACAACTCCTGCTTCCACTCCCCTTCCCGACTACCGTCTCTCTCACACACACAAAACTCTCGCTTTCGCACCCCGACTCGTATTTCTCTCACAAACATTTATCGACTAGCTAGCCTCTAGATAGGTTTATACACCCGCACACTCGTGCTTCCACCATCGCATACATGTCTCTCTCCCGCTCCTTGTATCTATGTAGATTTTTCTTCCCTTCTTGAGACACGCCCTCTCGATCGTGCACACACACACTATCGCCTTATTTTAAGCTGATACCTATCGCACACACACTCCTTGTGTCTTTGTCACACATGCAATCCGTCCTCCTCCACTCTCCCTCTCTCTCACACACACATGGGCTTTTTGCAACAACTAGCAAGATGCCCATGCGTTGCACGGAACATCAAGATGCATTTGTATGAGTAGTTTATCTTGTGGGGGAAAAGAATGAACGAGGGAAGGCCTTATTTTCAAATGTGGAGAGGGGTGTGGGTATCTTTTTGCAAAATTGCCATAGTTTCCTTCCTATCCGTCAGATATTGATCGGACGGCCTATATTGCAGGATGGCAGGCACACGATCATCACCGACAATGCTTTTTATAAGAGTAGGGGTAAAAATAGAGTTGGTGATGATGGTGGGCCTGCCATCCTGCAATGTATGTCGTCCGATTTATATCTGATGGATAGGAAGGAAAATATGCAATTTACCCGCACTCTTCACCACATTTGCAGATAAGGCCTTCCCTCGTTCATCCTTTTCTCCCACAAGATCTTGATGTTCCATGCAACGCACGGGCATCTTTCTAGTAAGAGTAGAAATTAGATATATACCACTTCTCGAATCTTGAAACCAACAACATTCCTCCCTTATCTCATCGAAACCGCCAAAGGAATATATTTTGAGTGAAACATAACATATTTTTAGTGATATACGTATTTCAAAACTAGACTTTTTCTATCAAATCGATGAATATGTATTAATCTACTTTGATCGTGTGGAAACGCATTGGCACATTGCTAGTAGTTATTATAATTTTTTGGACACCAGACAAACGGTGGAGTACATATACGAAGAGAAGAGGCGCACGCACGCAGTCAGCCTCTCACTGTCTCGCACACATGAGTGTTACGTAAAGGCGATGTTAACAAATAAACCCTAAAACCCTAGGTGCATGATTCATTCGCGGGTACCGGGTACGTGGTGGAGCACCTTTGTAGGAATAGTCAGCTCGCATGATAATTTGATCCGTAGGAGTTGATGGTCGGGACCACAGGTGAACGACTTGGAGCGCAGTGGCTTGCCAGTTGCCACAGATCGAGTAGCCACGTTTAAAATATCGTTTTTTTAGCGGGGTTAAGAGTTCCGATTTTCAATGGCGCGTTATAAGTAGTAAGTAGTTTTTGCGATGGAGGTTGTATGGGTTTATGTTGCGAGATGTTGAACCTGGTAGTTCTAGGGCAAATACTATGGTTTAGATTTAGATGCTGGTTTTCAGTAATGAAAATCGGAAGGGGAAACCCTTCTTTGATTAAAAAAACTACTACCTCCATTCTGGTTTACTAGTCCCCATCGTACTTTGGGTCAAAGTTTGTCCATGAATTTTACTTGTAAAATGTGATTGGAAAACGAGATGCATGCATGAACACTAGTTACTCTAACCCCCCTCTCTTCTTTAATTCTTTGCCACATCAGCATGTTTGCTATTCCCGTGTGCATGATACCAGCTAAGGTACCACCATTATGGCCAGCCTTAATCATCACATGCAATAATTTAGTGCACCTTGAAATATGAACATGTGTTGGGCGTGATGTTTTTAATGACTTGAGGTGGTGTTTGGTTCGCTAGTCCTAGGACTTTTTCTAGTCCCAACTAAAAAGTCCCTAGTCCCTAAAAAGTCCCTCCCTGTTTGTTTCCAGAGACTAAAAAGTCCCTAGTCCCTTCCTACAGATTATTAAATGACCATGTTGCCCCTAGTATATAAAAAATAACAATCAAACAACACCATGGGGTACCGGGCCAATGGGTGCATGGAGGGGCATTGTTGGAAAAGTCCCAAAAAGACTCTCCTTGAGAGTCTTCTTCATTTAGTCCCAAATGCCTAGTTTAGTCCCTAAAAAGTCCCACCCGTTTGGTAAAAAAGTCTCTAAGAGGGACTTTTTCTAGTCCCTACACAAAAAAGTCCCTGGAAACAAACACTCCCTGAGACTATACCTAGCCCGGCATGCAAGATGACTTATTATGCACCATTCCCCATACCTGCAGGAAGCCCGTTCATCTCCAAATCTTTTCCTCTCCATGTGTGGAAACAATATGCCTGCCAAACTCTCCTTCTCCCTCCGGCGGTCCCACCACTCCACCCCATGTGAAAAAATCTGCATGCATGACTCTCCTCCCCCCACACTCGTCCAATCCGTTGTGACCAGCAATATTTCCACCCCTTCGCTCCCCCGTAATTTACTCCAACAAATATGCCCACGTAGTTGTTACTTAACTGCAGGTGCATTGGGTCACTGACATATGGGCCCAACAGGGGTATGGCCCACATGTCAGTGACGCAACTGGACCTGTAGTTAAGTCAGTGCAGCTCAGTCCATATCTTACGTAGGTGTGCCATTGCTCGCTATAAATAATGCGCCTCCCACGACATCGCTATCTCCTCCCCCTCAAGTTCACGTTTATCGCTATCTCCTCCCCCTCCCTCTCACGTCGACCACCATGGCATCGCCCCTTCCAATCCCTAGGAGCCCCTCGCTGCACTGCACGGACGGTCACGCGTCGCCGTTCCGTTCCTCGCTGCCACTAGTCGAGGAGGACGCGTCGGTGTTCCGCTCCTCGCCGCTATGCGACGCGTCACCGTTCTGTTCCTCGCCGCCACTAGTCGAGCAGGACGCGTCGGTGTTCCGCTCCTCGCCGTGACGCGACGCGTCGCCGTTCCATTCCTCGCCGCCACTAGTCGAGGAGGACGCGTCGGTGTTCCGCTCCTCGCCGCGACGCGTCGAGGTGGACGCGTCGGCATTCCCAATCTCGCCAGCATGCGTGCCCGAGGACGCGTCGGCTCCCCGCTACGAGGAGAATGCCGCGCCGCCCGCCGAGCCCCCCAGCCTTGAGGAGCTTTGGAAAGAAATGGATGTCGCCTTGTGGGAGGCTTTGCCTCCAGCAGAGCATGCCAAAATAGAGGGGAGAAGAAGGCGAAGGAAGAGAAGCGCACCGCGGAACAAGCTGCCTGTGAGGCCTATGTCACATCCGAGAGAGTCAGGCGATTGGCTCTTTGGCAGAAGGCTCATGCGAGGGCCGTGAGGGTGGCGTAGGACGCCCGTGCCGACGCCCTGAGTGTAGTCGGGCCCAAGCGCCTCATTTACGCTTGGCGGTACGTGGACCAGGTGCACGCTTCCAGCGAGGAGGAGTACCTGTTGGCGCCGGATCACCACACCGGTGAGATCGCGCTCGCCCGCCGGCAAGCCGCCAATCAGCACCTCGCGAGTTGCGAGGCTGAGGAAGAATTGTTGTGTCGGCGCGCTAGGAAACGTCCGTGCACCAGGGCACTCGTGGCGTGCCGCAAGCGCTCCTACGAGCGTCGTGGCTTTTAGGAGGAGTATAATTTTTGTTTCGTAAGGCGATCTCATTAGTTTTGGGACGCAAATGATAAATCCCGAACGTTCAGGAATTTTTAGCGTCCTTAATTAAGTATGTAAAAGGGAAAGTTTGGAAACCTTGTGTATTCGTACGCATTTTGCAAGTACGTGCATATAGCACAAACTTTACTATATACTATCGCACTACACGTCTCTCTCGATATATGCTTGTAGACTGTGCTACTCCCTCTGTCCAGGTCAATAAGTCATCTTTGGTTGTGCACCGTGACCAAGAAGGAGGGAAGACTTATACACCTAGACGGAGGGAGTACTACTATTACTTATGTACGTGCAAATGCACGTTTTAACATTACGATGCGGTTTGATTCAATGCAAAACAGCACTAGTCAAGCTTGTGAAACGATTCAATGCAAAACAAATGCAAAAATGCTCGTTTGATTGTTTACTTTTAGCTTCCTTCTCTGTGGTTATTTCTCTGTCATACTTTGTACGGAGTATCTCACTGGTTGGAAAGGCATGCAAATTCCCAAACCGCTTCCTACACCTTGTATCGAATTTTTTGCCTAACAAGTTGTGCCGTGCAATTGGAATTCCAACTTGAGTACTACTACAAGTAGGAGTACCAGGGGTCAGTTCTTTTAGGCTTCTAGATTAGTAATCCCATAACTACTACCTTCGTCCTGGTTTATTGGTCCCCATTGTAATCTGTGTCAAATTTTGATCATAAATTTAACTAATTAAATGTTAGTGCATGTCACATGCACTACTCCATCCGTCTAGGTGAGTAAGTCATCTTAGAGCAAGGTTAATAGTAAAGCTTGTTGTCGGCTCTATAGTAGAGCCATGTCACCTGTAGCCTGTATTTGAAAAAGTTCATATAGTAGAATGGTTGTAGTGTTGGCTATACATTTAATGCATGCATGCTGTGCTAGGCAAAGGAAAGTGACAGGATTGGCTGGGGGGAGCTGAACGCCGGCCGTAGCGCTCGCATGGGCTGCATGCAGGCTCCTTTTTCTCATTGCTTGTGCCATCGCCCGGCGACTCGCGAAGCACCCACTTGGTCCTTTCTTCTCACTTCTCTCTCCTCCAGCTATGATTTTGCTGATGTGGAAGATGCTATAGCCTGCTGACTAGTCTCTATTGTACTTGCTCTTAGGCTGTGCACCGTGACCAAGGAGGAGGAGAAAACAAGAAACATTAATGTTTATTTGCTAATTAATAGTATTGCATGCAATGAACTAACCACTGCATGTCATGTTTGATATCTCAAGTCATTAAAAGCATGCACACTCTTTATCTCTTATTGGTTGATATGTCAAGAAATAAGAAACGGGGTAGAAGTTAATGCACCGCGCCTAAGTGTTTTGGGATTATTTGGTTTTCGTAAGATGACTTACACACCTAGACGGAGGGATTACAATGGTGAGGAATAAACCAGTTAAATCTTTGGTCAAAATTTAGCACAAATTACAATGGTGAGGAATAAACCAGGACGGAGTAGTAGTTTAGAAGCCCAAATAAATGAGTGAGGTGCCTTATTGTTACTCTCCACTATGACTAGTCTTGTGGGAAAAGTTGGGGAAGCCGCCAAAAGAACGGGCCCTAGGAGTAGTAGCTAGGGATCGAGTGTGCGAGATGAACCGGAGAAATTAAATGCAGAGAGATGAAATGCAAAAAAGACGGAGGGATGTGATGGTTGCTTGTCCGTTTATTTTACCAAGCCACTTATTACTGGGAGTGGTTGGGTTTTCTGATATGACGGCTTTACTACCGCGCCACGAGCGGGGTGAGAGGTGAGACTCCCATGCAGCGCCGCCCTCTACACTTGTACTACATCGGTCGTGGTTTATTAGTCCCCCGTTGAATTTGACTGAAGATTTAACTGACAAAATGTTAGTGCATGCCAACAAAAACTATATCAATGGATTCGTATTTGAACATAGTTTTGAATGATATAATTTTAGGTGACATGCATCAGCATTTATCGTACTATATATAATGTTAGCTCAATTTCTGGTCGTACTAATCTATAGTAGTAAGGTGCCCGTGCGTTGCACCGAAGAGTGAAATGCATTGATCGGGGAGTTGTTTATTTTGACAAAGGATGTGGGGGTCATCTCATGTGTAACGGGTATCGATAGGTTTCTTCGGATATTATTTCATCTCTAGAGCTCACAAACATCCGGGTGAAATAGATAAAAAGGTATCTTTTGCAAACAAAAGTGTTCAACTGTTCAACCTGCATCCAAAACTTGTGAAAAAATAACACTTATTGTGCTTTGCAAGAAATGGTCTTTTCTATACTATCTATACTACTATATAGTATACGAGTCCAGGATTGCACCTAGAGCATCAATCCTAGCCACTCATCTCCTAAATCTAACGGCTGATATTGGAGGGATTCGCAGTGAACAGTGCCTGCAGCTGAATCTACTTGGTTCTGGAACCATCACTGCAACGTGGCATACCTTCCTGAAAAGAAGACCTATGCCTCCTCTACTATGCTGCAATTGTCAGGTTGTGATGAGTAAAAAAAGAGTTGGTTGTGAGCCGATGTGAGATGGTCTGGAGGAGAAACTAAAGTTGAAGTAAACAATTTGTGGGTTCCACCATGTACTTTTTTTATATTCTTCGAAAAATTCTGGATAACCGCAGGCAGTAGTTGCATTTTGTACTACCAATTAGTAAATTTCTAAACTCTATTTCGTGTGCATCAACAATATTTTTTTGCTCGGAATTCATTTTTCAAAGTATTTTTTGGTGGAATCACACCATACTATTAAGACGTGCATTGCACGTGCATACACACTAGTAAGAATTAGTTTTTGAGTATCGATTGTTATACATGTTGGCTACAGATGACATGGCACTTTCTTATAGTCAACAGTTGGCTATACTATTAAGTAATATTAACCATGCCCTTATACACCTAGACGGAGGGATTAAATCAGGATGACTTGCAAGCGGGCAGAGGAGATGTAAGAAATGGTTCATTGTAAGTCTTTCACCAGTACTGTAGTAAAAATTCATACATGGAAGATTCTAGACTAAACCATAAACGGATACACTTTTATTCATGCGCGATACTCCAATAGAGCAATATCCTGGATGGAAGTCCCCACATGCTTAGACAGCGGATTACATTGAGCGAAGACTAATGATCAACATTTAACTTGATAATGCGTATGTCCAGGTGAACCTCCTTGGAGTCCCCGTGCACCGCGTCGGCGGGTAAAGGATGCCATGGGTTTTCCAAGTCCACATTGGCGGGATAGTCCCAGCTCCCCAGAGTCCAAGTCCATTCGATGAGGCCGGTGTCGCCGCCCACGCGACCCAGAGGGGTAGTAACACTGACCACGCACCCGTACATCGGCCTCGTGTCAGTGTCAGCGTCAGCGGCGTCGCCCCTGACGCACATTACAGGGACGGGGCAGTGGCCTGTGCGGGCCTCGCCAGTGCCCATGATCAAGAGGAAGACGCTGTCGTCCTCCTCCGAGACTAGCAGGCGGCGGTGATCCTCCGGCGACTCCGGCATGGTGAACGGGTAGCATGTCTCATACTTGATGTTCTCCGCCAAGGGCCAGGAGTGACCGCTGCACGCATCCGTGAGGTGATGCACCATGTCCGCCGGTGAGCCACAAAATGGCATCGGGCACTCATAGCAGTGGACGAAGGGCTCCTTGGAGGCATCGACCAGGCCGTCCATGAAACGGGAGTGGCTGTAGGGGACGTTGCACCAGTTGAATATATGAGCAAGTTACTACGAGATTTAATCCGAATAAGCACAAAATAAATCATGACGGCTATAACAGAGATGAAACTAATCATGTGGACTAGCATAGTAGTAGGATACATAGTAGAAACATGAATTCTA
Organism: Triticum urartu; assembly: GCF_056163025.1. Lineage (NCBI taxonomy): Eukaryota > Viridiplantae > Streptophyta > Magnoliopsida > Poales > Poaceae > Triticum > Triticum urartu. Next base: position 301,866,107 of record NC_141877.1, read on the forward strand.
CCACGATTTCGAACAGGAAGGACAGAAACACATACGATGCAACGGGAGCAGCACCATTGGCATTGAGGTTGTCGCCCATGTCCAAACACCACGTAGACACGGGCCCTGTTTGGATACTCTAACTCAGTTAGAGGTTAGAGTTAGATTCTAACCTTAAACTAGCTCTGAACTAACTCTAACCAAAAAGATGTTTGGATGGCAGGGTTAGATGGAGCGCAGATACGACGAGGCGCCTTCATGGACGGTGCGAGAGGGAGGGAGGAAGAGGACGAGAAGCTTCGAGGAAGTGGGGTGGGATCTGCCACGGGAAGAGCGAGAGAAAAATGTGTTTTTTAGTGGTCCCAAGAAGAACTAACTCAAATAAGCACCTCTTGGGTGGGTTAGTTTTTTGGGGTGGGTTAGATGGATTTAACCCAAACTAACCCTCCTGTTTGGATATTTTTGGGTTATTAGGTGAGTCCAAACTAACCCAAACTAACTCTAACCCATATCCAAACAGGGACACGGTCTTTGAGCATGGTTCGTAATCATTCCACGCTCAGGCATTGAAGTTTGTAACTATTTTAGATTAGAATATACTACTCCTCCGGTGCTAGTAGTAGAGCAGAGTCCTACTCTACTACTCTACTCAAGCAAGTTAGGGCATAGCACTGTAGGAAGTACCAGTACTGTGATCACTCAAGCAAGTTGTCTGGCATCGACATGACCCTACGCTGCTGGTATGTGTCTCGTAAGTCAAGCGGCGTGCTGTAGTCATCATCACCTGTCCACTTCCCGCATCACATATTCGCTTCTCCATCTTTGTCCGCACATAATCTCGTCCAATCTTCCATCCCCGCTAAGGCGCCTCCCCCCCTCGTCCAAAACCCAAGCACTAACAATGGCAGAACCGAGCAGCGTTCGCCGAAAGAGTGGCTGGAATTCGCTCCCCACAGAGGTAATCAAGCTCATTCTTTCGCGTGTGGACAATCTCAGTACCATGCAAGGATCATGATGGCAGCGCGGTTTCGTTCATCAGGCAAAACTGTGTGTACACAACGTACCATGCATCTCTACATGCACCATACCCTGATATGTGCTGCCACGCTCTACGGCCCAAAGTAGGAGAGAGGGTCGCAAGTATCAGACTTCGACCTGCTGGCTGGAGTTTCCCCCGTCAGGCACCCATCTGGTTCAAGTCGTCAGCCAATCTCCATAGCTTAATAAATAGTAACGTCTAACTGAGCCAGTTAGTTAGATGCGTACACTTGGTGTAGTAGGATCTTTATTTAGTTTGATGCATACACTTGTTCTTTTTTGGTAGCCCTTTTGTAATGATGGCTGATGTTTGGTTTGGAAGAGAGAGCTGCGTCTTCACTCTTCTGGCCTGCTTACTGCTTTTGTTGCACCCCCAGCCCTGGTTGCTGCTGCTGCTGTTTTCAATGTACAATCAGTAGTATATTTCGTCTGTTGGTTGAATAAATGTGTTGTTAGAATGACAAACACAATGTTTTGGAAGTCGTTGCACGGTTCGATCCTTTAGTGCCCCGTACCGTATGTAGCGCATACTATTTTTCGTACGGAACACATTTTCCACTTGTTGATAACATGCAGCCCACTGATGAAGGCCCAATAGAGAAGCCCATAATTAACTGGAAGGGAGGCTCTCACATGAATCCGGCTCAGGTACATGCTCATGGTCCCCTAAACATAAATAAGTAAGTAAGTAAATAAATAAATAAATAAAGTTAAATGCTCATGCACCAGTTCTTTGGCAAAATAGGTAGCCCAGTATTTCTTTTTGAAGAATACCCAAGCTAGGCCTATTTGTTTTCTCCGAATTACTGGGCTGCAAATCTTTCAAGATGAGGAGGGATGCATTCCGGCCTGACTTAAGAGTATGGTCAATGTCTGTTAAAAGTAATATCAAAAGGGGTTGAAAATTCCAAAAAAATTATAGCAAATGGGATATAAGTTTCTTTTTTTGTTTTTGTTCTTCACTAATATCTTATACGTATTTCATTGGATTTAACATGACATAGTACTAATTTATTTTTAAATTTGTTTTAGTATGGCTATTAATTTTTGGATTAAGAATATTTTGTTCCCCAGCAAAAAATTGCGAATTTTCAAAATTTCCCACATATTTAGTTAAATTTTTGACCCTGATACTGACGAGAAAATGGCCAGTAATTCTAAAAATAGAAAACGGGCTGCAATAAATTCCATATGAATTAGAAAATGAGTAAAAATTATAAAAATAATAGCAAATGGGCTGTACACGCCACAGATTTCGAGGTTGACTTCTTTACGCAAGGCTTTGTCATTGAACACACGATTCTAGCAGCAGTGACTGTTGGATATCCATCCAACGGCCGACGTGCTTCTTCAATCTCTGATCTTCCTGCTCCAGCCGGTGAGACTGCCTGCTCCCTCCTCTTGTGGCCCGCTGTGATGCCGCGCGGGCTTCCCCGGCCCACCCTACTCCCTCCGCTGGCCTGGCCGCACGCAATCAACTGCCTCCTTATTACGCGAAAAAAATATTCCTCCCACTGACATCTGGGGCGCACCGGTTGGGAGGCTGGCCTATGGGCCTACTAAGTTGACGCGTACGCAGGGCTTGTCAACTTAGTCAACAAACGATTCTAGCAGCAGTAACCATTGGATTTGAATCGAACGGTCTTGCTGCTTCTTCAATCGTTGCTCTTCTTGCACCAGCTGCCCAAACCAGCGCCAGGGAGACCGCCTGCTCCTGCCTCTAGTGGCCGACTGTGCTGTCGTTGAGGCCTCATCGCCCCCTACTACTCCCACCGCTAGCCAGGCCCTGCGACGACCGCAGCCTCACACCGCAGCCGAACCAGTGAACCCTCGTACTCCTCTCCGCGTGGGCATCCACTGTCGTGTCTTCCCCGGCTCCGCGTCGTCCCCTTCCTAGGCCTCGCCGTCGTCCACCGCCTTGGTGCTCTCGGCGTGGCGTGGTCAACATGGTCAACGACATTCCATCGGAAGAGTACTGTACGTGGAGAGGCTGACAGCTGGGTCCATGGCCACAGCCTAGTTTTTTTGTGATTTGCCAAGTAAGTCGCTTTGTCAGGCCTGTTGGGCTGCAAATCTTTCAAGACGAGGAGAGCTTTCATTCAGCTGGCCGAGAAAATGGCCCATCAGTAATGAGAAATGGGCTGTACATTTTTAAAACACATCAAACCGGCAATTAGTTTCAAATATCTTTTTTTCATTTCAAGATTTTAAATTACATTAATTTTTATGCGTGGAGAATTTTTTGGATTTTATATTGATATACATTTATTTTTAAAATCAATGAATGTGAGTCAAAATTTCGGGATTAAAAACAGTTCGGACCGCACCGAAATATGCAAAATTTCGTATAATTTTTTAACCATGGCCACAATATGGGATGTAATGCTAACAAAAAGAATATGGGCTCCAAAAAACCTTAATAATTAGCAAATGGGCTGTAAATTATTAGAAATAATGGCAGATGGGATGTATGCTATTTTCCACAGATTTGAGGCTTTCCTAAAAAAAGGTTGACGCACAAGCAGTGACTGTTGGATGGCCATTCAACGGCCGTCGTGCTTCTTCAATCTCTGTTCTTCCTGCTCCAACCGCTTAAACAAGCACCGGTGGGACTGCCTGCTCCCTCCTCCCCGCGGCCGGCTCTGCTGCCGCGCAGGCCTCACCGCCCCATCGTACTCCCATCGTTGGCCTAGCCATCCCTCTACTCACCCACACCTGTTGTTATTCTCCGGCAACGGCAGACGAATCAGTAAACCCTCGTACAATCATACTCCCCTCCGCGTGGGAAACAACTGTCGAGTCTTCCCTGCCTCCGTGGCGTTCCCTTCCTAGGCCTCGCCGTCGTCCACCGCCCTGGTGCTCTTGACGCGGCCTGGTCAACGTGGTCAACGACCGACATGCATCTGAAGTGGACTGTACGTGGAGAGGCCGACAGCTGGGTCCATGGCCGCACGCAAGGAAATGCCTCCTTATTACGCGCAAAATAATGATTCGTCCACCTAACATCAGGGACCCACTGAAAGGGCCTCTGTATTTCATGAAAAAAACGTTACCACCGCTGACAGCTCGGACCCACCAGCTATATCTTCGCACGCAAGGAAGTGCCTCCTTATTACGCACAAAAAAATGAATACTCCCCCTGTTAGCTGGGACCCAGTATAGTGGCAGGCTGACTTGTGGGCCTACTAAGTTGACGGGGACGGAGGGCTTTGTCAACTTAGTCAATATGCACGATTCTAGCTCCAGTGACCGTACGATGTCCATCCAACGGCCGTAGTGCTTCTTCAACCTCTGGTCTTCTTGCTCCAGCCGCCCAAACCAGCGCCGGTCGTGCCTCGTACTCCTGCCTCCCGTGACCGGTTGCGATGCGGCGGAGGCCTCACCGTCCCCCTACTACTCCCACCGCTGGCCAGGCCATCCCTCTACTCACCCACACCCCCTGTTATTCTGCGACGACGGCAGCCTCACACCGCAGCGAACCAGTGAACCCTCGTACTCCTCTACGCGTGGGCATCCACTGCCGCATCTTCCCTGGCTCCACGTCGTCCCCTCCTTAGGCCTCGCCGTCGTCCACCGCCCTGGTGCTCTCGGCGCGGCATGGTCAACATGGTCAAGGAAAGGCTTCCATCGGACGTGGACTGTACGTGGAGAGGCTGACAGCTGGGTCCACAGCCGCAGCAAGGAAGTGTCTCCTTATTACGTGCAAAATAATTATTCCTCCACATGACAGCGGGGACCCACCGGACGGGCCACCGTATTTCATGAAAAAAACATTTGCCCCTGACTGCTGGGACCCACCAGCTACATCTTCGCACGCAAGGAAGTGCGTCCGGACAAAAAAAACGATTCGTCCCCCTGACTACTGGGACCCACCAGCTACATCTTCGCAGGCAAGGAAGTGCCTGACAGTCGAGACCCACCTAGTCGAAGCGTACGTAGCGTTGTCATTCTGGTCGTGAACGTGTACGCACATATATACTGGTGGATGTAAAGGCGCGCACGTGTAGTAGTAGAGGCGCATACGTGTCGTAGTAGAGGCGCGCACGTAGCATGTACACGTACGTATAGCGGCCAGGGTGCAAGAAAGAAAATACGGCCACGTATGTGTACATACGGGCGGGGTCTCAAATGCCTACTTGCGCATACGTACGGCCAGGGCTCGTGTACATGGCTGGGTCGGAACGGAGAAACAGCGTCGTCGTCGTATTCATGGGGAGGCAACGGAATGCGTCGTGTTCATGGGGAGGCAACGAAATGCGTCGTGTTCATCGGGAGGCAACGGAACGCGTGGGAGCCAACCGGCTGGGTCGGAACAGAATGCGTGGTCGTGTTCATCTGGAGGGCTTGGACGGAACAGGCGATGTAAACGAGGCATGAACGGGGTCCTGTTGATTGGGAGGGGTCTGGTGTACCACAAAACGGAGGAAACGGACCTCCTACGGTCAAAATGGGGGTCCTGTTGATCGGGAGGGGTGTGGCGTACCGCAAAACGGACGAAGCGGACCTCCTACGGTCGAAACGGGGGTCATGTTGATCGGGAGGGGTGTGCCCTACCGCAAAACGGACGAAACGGACCTCCTACGGTCGAAACGGGGGTCCTATTCATCGGGAGGCGTGTGGCGTACCGCAAAACGGGACTCCACGAGATACTGTTCATCTCCACCGTCGACCTCCTCCAGCCTCCACGGGCTACCGTCGACCTCCTCCAGCCTCCACGGGCTCCTGTTCATCCAGCCTTCACCGTGCGCTACTCCACCGGCTACTGTTCAACCACCCCTCCACCGTCTACTATTCATCCAGCCCTCCACACCACGGGGTCCTGTTCAACCACCCCTCCACGGGCACCCCTCCACTGTCTACTGTTCATCCAGCCCTCCACCACACCACGGGGTCCTGTTCATCCAGAGGCAACGCCACCGCTCACTGTTCATCCAAACCCCCCGCAACGCTCACTGTTCATCCCAGAGGCAGCATCGATCGGCTTCAGTTAGCAATAGTAGCGAAGGAATCGCTCGATCGGGTTCAGTTAACAGCCATCGATCAATCGCTCGGGTTCAGTAACGCGTAGCCTGCAGTGCAATCGCTCAGGTTCAGTTAGAGCCCAACGCCTCGCTCGGGTTCAGTTAGAGCCAACGCCTCGCACACATGCGCGTACGTGTACGAGAGAAACGCGCATCGCTCGGTCCCGACCTCCCACCGTAACCGGGAACTCCCCGAAATTTTCCTCCCCCTCGCTTCTACCACGGTTTTTTCCGTCATGAACGGCCCAAAGAATGTCATGCAGCTGCGTCTCCGGCCCGCCCAGGACGAAAAGCCCATTTTCTGTCATGATTTTTTGTCATAGAAGTAGGAGCCCACCACATCTATGATGATACCGGATTTTGTCACAATTATCATCATAGAAGTGTCATATGTATGACAGAAAACAATTTGTTCAGCCCAAAATGTCATGGATGTGTCTTTTTTTGTAGTGCATGTTGTCATCAATCACCAAAACTACATCGAGAGAGATATGCCTTAACACCTTCTTGTCCCACTTTATTGTGATCTATTTCGATGACATCTTGATCTATAGCAAGGATGAGACTAGACACTTTGATCACATTCGGAAGGTGCTAGAAGTACTAAGGGAAAATGAGCTCTACTTCAACTTGAAGAAAATTGTTTTCCTGCAAACACAACTTCTTTTCCAAGGATTTGTCATAACATGTGACAGTATTCATGTTGATGATTCTAAGGTTGAAGCAATCCAAGAGTGGCCAACTCCGAAGACCATTTCTGAGGTAAGAAGTTTTCATGGCCTTGCAACTTTCTATAGGCGATTTGTGAAGAATTTCAGCACTATCATGGCACCAATTACCGAGTGTTTGAAGAAAGAAAAGTTCCAATGGACAGAAGCAGTTGAAGCTAGTTTCAACGAGATTAAACAAAAACTATCACAAGCTCTTGTCTTGGTACTACCTGATTTCAACAAGACTTCTGAGTTGGAGTGTGATGCAAGGGGAGTAGGCATTGGAGCTGTCCTATCTCAAGAAAGGAAGCCCATTGCTTTCTTTAGTGAGAAATTAAGTGAAGCTCGACAGAAATGGAGTACCTATCAGCAGGAATTATATGTCGTTTTCAGAGCGTTGAAAACTTGGGAAGTCTATTTGCTGCCTAAAGAGTTCATTGTTTATAGCGACCATCAATCCTTGAAGCATTTTAGAAATCAAAAACATGTTGACCGCATGCTAGCAAGATGGGCAGCATATCTGGAGAGGTTTAACTATCTGATTGTGCATAAATCTGGGATAACTAACCGAGTGGCTGATGCTTTGAGTTGTCGTGCATGCCTCTTGACTTCTTTTGAAGTTGAACTTCCAGGCATGGATCAAATAAAGGAGTTGTATGAGGATGATGAAGACTTTGGCCATGTTTCGGTGAATCACATCAACGGCCAGCCATTAGGTGACGACTATTTGGTGTAGGATGGCTATCTCTTCAAAAATGACCGTTTGTGCATCCCAAGGAGTTCTCTGCATGACAAACTAATTAGAGAACTCCATTCAAGTGATCTTAGTGGCCATGTTGGACGGGACAAGACTATCGCTAACCTGGAAGCTCACTGCTTTTGGCCACAACTAAAGAGAGATGCTGGAAAGTTTGTTCAGCGGTGTCCCATGTGTCAAACCTGTAAAGGCCAAGTCTAGAACACATGGTTATACATGCCTTTGCCTATTCTTGTTGCTTCATGGGAGGACATCTCTATGGACTTCATCTTGGGCTTGCCAAGAACAAGAAGAGGAAGTGATGTTGTATTTGTGGGCATGGGTAGATTCTCTAAGATGGCTCATTTCATCCCATGTTGCAAGACAATGGATGCTCATCATGTGGCAAACCTATTCTTTCGAGAAGTGGTCCGACTTCATGGAGTACCAAGGTCCATCATCTCAGACCGTGATAGCAAGTTTCTTGCTGCATTTTGGCTCACTTTGTGGAAGCAATTCAACACTGAATTGAAATTTTCTAGCACTGCTCATCCACAAACAGATGGACAAACGGAAGTGGTGAACAAGTTTTTGGGTAATTTGATCCGTTGCATTTGTGGATAAAGAAAGGGGCAATGGGATTTTGCTTTATCTCTTGCAGAGTTCTCCTACAATAACTCCAAGCATAGATCCACGGGAGGGAGCCCTTTTTTCCATTGTCTACACTAAAGTTCCAACACATGTGGGGGACCTGGTGAAGCTACCATCAAGGGGAAACTCAAAATCAGCATTGTCCTTTCCTGATAATTACACTGAGTTATTTGAAGAGATTCGCGGTACTTTGGAAGCACAAAATCAGAAATATAAACAACTTGTTGATTGCAGAAGGAGGCCAAAATCATTCCAAGTCGGTGATAAGGTGATGGTCTACCTCCGAAAAGAGATGTTGCCTTTAGGTGTTAAAGAGAAACTTAGACAGTGAAGGTATGGACCCCTCTCTATCGTGAGGAAGATAAATGATAATGCTTATGTGATAGATCTTCCAAGTGACATGGGTATATCTAACACTTTCAATGTTGCGGACGTGACTCTCTACCATCCAAAAGAAGCGCTTTATGAAGATAACTCGAGGGCGAGTTCCAAACAACCAGGGGAGAATGATGAGGAACACTAGATGAGAAGAAAGAAAAACACATGCCAGATCAGTTTGGCTACTTCTAGATGCCTCCACCCTAGTGTAGTATTTCTTTGTTTTCTTTACCCTGCCCGCTATTTCTAGAGTTCTCTAGTTATAAGTAGTTGTGAGTAGAGAGATGAATCCTAAATAATGTTCTCTAGAGTGTTCCAGCTATAAGTAGAAGTATGTGAAGGCTTCCCAAAGCCCTATAAATAGAGGTCCTCACCTCTACTTTGTAAACCATACTATGTAGCCACTACCTATAGTAGAACTTGTTCTTATCTAAGATCTTGGAGTAGATCTTGTGCTCTAGGAGTTCTGGATTGAACTCTTGCTGCCATATCGACCTACATTCGTCTCTAGAGCAATATCTAGCGCAACACGTTGAGGGCTTGTTTGGATCACATGATTAGAGAACATATGAATTCAAAAAACACAGGAATTTGACGGGATTGTAGGTACAAAACAGAGGATTACAAAACAGAGGAAAACTGCAAGAATGGTCATTTGGATGGAATACTGGAAAAACACAGGAAAAGTGCCTCGATCCTACGTGAATCAGTGTAAAAAAGAGGTTATAGTGGATGTTGAAATTCCTATATGATTGAGGTGTAGGAATGCAATCCATAGGGATTTTGGAGGTGTAGTTCCTTTGATCCAAATGGCTTCTTTAGGAAAAAAATCTAATGGATTGGAATCCTCCAATATTCCTATGAAAATCCTTCAATCCAAAGAGGCCCTGAAGTTGTTCCTTCAACACTTGTGATGTACACATTGTATCAGCAAAGTGCAGTTGCTCCTCCACGACCTTTGTGTTGTTTCACTTTTTCTCTTCTTAATTTTTCAGGCGGACTAGTCGCGTAAAATCTTTGGTCTTCCCCTAAAACCAATGAAAAAAAGTGAATCAAATTATCCTTCTCTGTCGATAGTTCATGGCCTATTAGAAGTAGAAGGTGCTATGGTGCAATCTTTACCATTAGAAAAATATTGCAATAATAATAATTCATGTGATTGATAAGAGAATTCCTCAGTGTGGTCTTTTGAATTGTGAGGTACCATTACAAGCTTAATATAAGAGAGTTATTGCATTATTACATGATTCGTTTTTCAAATCATTCGGCTGCTTAGTACTCACGAACTATCAAGGAGCTGGAGAAATTGTTGGAATTATATGAAGGAAGAAATTGTTGGAATTCTAGGAAAGAATCCCAGGATCTACCACTTGGCTTATGTGAGATATATTGATCCCTCCGCACAATAATTTGCTTCTCGTATCAACAAATTAGAAGATGTGTCAACCGTATAAACAACGATCAGTGAATAAAAATCTCATAAACAACCATATAAACAACGATTACCACGATGTTTTACCATACTTGGTGATTTTCCTAGTTTCGTACTGCATGTGTGGGCGTAATTATTTTTCCGTGCGGAGAAGGGGGGAGGGGAGGACTCGCATCACAAAAATAAAATTAGGTATGTGCAAACACCAACACCCCTTTAACAGTATAATAAGAAATCCAACTTCTGCACTATACACATTGTTCATGAGCTATAAAGGAAATGGTAAAATGTTTTCCAGCATAGCGTTCCTCTAGTATCGGCGGCCACCACCGGTCGATAAGAGCACCTTGGTGCGCTTCTTGCCCGCCTTTCCGACTCCATTTGGTTTAGGCGTCTCGACGCTGCTGTCCGCAGCAGCTCTGGTGGAAGATAAGATGCTGGCAAAGGACACGGAAGACGCTGATACCGGCCCTGCACAACAAGCAGCACAGTTATGCGAGGATTTTATTAGTACAGATTACATATATAAAATGACCTGGTTATGGTGGGGCGTACCTTGATCCCTTGTGATTTCATTATTGGCGTCTCCAGTTTCAGCTCTCAGAGGAGGCGAGTCTTGCGCAGACGCGAAACCAAGCCGTGTAACATCGGAGAAAAGTTTACGTTCACCGGCCGGTGGACTCGTTGATGGTCCAGCAGCATTATTTCCCAGAGCTTCAGTGAGAAATATCCGTGTGTAAGGCACTCGTGCAGAATTGCAAACATGAAGAGAACACAAAATGTTGGAATATCGTAGTATGCAGTACTACATACTACCTCCGTTCACAATTAAGATGTTCTAACTTTTTTCTGAATAAGATGTATATAGACACGTTTTAGTGTGTTTGTCCATTCACTTCACTCCGTCTGTAGTCCATATTGAAATATCCAAAACTTCCTATATTTGTGAACGGAGGGAGTATATAGAGAAGGAATTTCCTTTATCAATTCCAATCTGGCTGAGGTTGGGCCAAATTTCTAGATGTCGCCCATGGTGAAGATATATCAGTTCTGAACATAACACAGGGTATATAATGAGCTACAAAATTTACCTTCAAAGTCATCGAGAGAGAACATAACATCGCTCTGAGTACGAGAGAAATTTGTATATTCAAAACGCATAGCAGATTCCTGCGCAGCAGCAGCTACTTCGGCCTTCACCCTGTCCTTTTCTTCCTAGAAAACAGTAAGAATGTATTGTCATGCATGAGACATCTAAATATTAGATCGATCTTATTCCTGGTAAATTTAAACTCGTCAGCTTCCATCTAAGCAGTAGCAGGCACAGGATTACCAGGATGGGTGTTTGAAGTTTTAAAATATATTGAGCAATAAATAAGAGGCCTTTTTGTACATGTCATTGCAAAGATGACTGATAGTTATGTGCCTTTACAACAAGTTTTTCATAGTATATGTAGCAGCAATGGTCAAAAACAAAACATTTTTTAGCTTCCCTCAACTATGAGAAAAGAGACGCACACACAAAACCATTGGGTGTACCAATTTTACTCTTGAATATACTCTGGTTGCTTCAGAAACCAATTTCACAGAAATGGCTACCTGCCAACTACTCCCTCCGGTTTTTCACTTTAGGTTTATCTTAAGTTACACTTTATAAAGCTTGACCAATTTTAAATTAAAAATGGAATACATCAGTATTGTTTGTAGGGCACCTTTTACCAAGCTAAACTTAGGTGGTACATATCCCCATTAATTGATGTTGTATACTTGTTAAGTGCAGATATCTCCTTTTCTTTCATTCTTTTTTCTCGACAAGATAGAGACTGAAAATCAGATGCGATAGTCCAGGCAGCGGCTGTATGCAACAGGAGCCGAGATCCAAAAACATGTAACACTGTTAGGACTCGTCGTTGCAGTTCCGAACCCAATTGCTACATAGGAACTCATTTTTCCGAAGTTAGACCGTCACAAATAACCACAGATGCACAGGATGCTGATGATTTTTAACAAAACAATATAAGCATCAAACACCAAGCAATAATAGATCAGACCTTCTTGGCAGTTTGCATTCTTTGTTTCTCGCGCCTTTTGATTTCATCCATGAATGGAGCCAATGAGATAGGAGGTAGCATATCACTCAGGTCAATTTCGCAGAACTGTAACGTTTGCGTTATAAAAGGTCAGAATAGGATCAAAAGCAAGACTAGATTTGCGCACGAGATTTACCTGGAACGTTGTAGTTAATGAGAAGTGGCTTAAGAAGCGGTAGCGTTTTCTTGAAGCCTCGGACTGTGTTATAGTTTCCAACTCCAAGATTTTTCCAGTCACTCTGTACAAGGTGGGACAGTATCATTAGAGAACACAAGCAGCACTCAGAACTCACACAAAAACACTCTCCAACCTGAATCTGTTATCATACTAGACATACAAAATAAATCAGTTCACATATAGAGACAACACTAAAACTAAATAACCACTCCAACTTTATAAACTGAAAAGCACAAACACCTTTTGATTTGACCAAAAGACCGCATACAATTTCTGCACAAATCAAGATCTTCAAGCTACTAGACCAGTAGGGGGAGAAGCCCCTACTGATTTTTAATAGAGAAGGAGATGTGAGACCCGTGTAAGAACCGAGGTTCAAACCCGCGCCGGCTAGGAGGCAGCACTGCACTATGAACACTGAGCTGAGAGCTCATCCACTTTGAACCGGGCAATTCTCTTCTTAATTAATCGATGAGGCAAATCATTTGCCTCCGTTTCGAGAAAAAAAGATCTTCAAGCTACTAGCATTGCCTCACTGGACACTGGTGAAGAGCTAAGAAGCACAGACACAGCTAGAAGTGCCATATGGCCGTCCTAGTATGATGGGACACAAGGACACGGGTGGATACACCGTGATACGCGTATCCTGCAGTATCCCACTCTTTTTGAACTTTATAAAAAGCAAAAAAAAATTTACAGGATACCGCCCAGATACGGCTTGGACACGACTGGGACTCGGGAGCCCAATAACGGCCCGATAGAAAACCAAACATCGGTATGGACCTGTCGTAATAGAGCTACATTTGAGTTTAGATCACTTAAAACTCCGTTTGAATTCATATTTTCCACTTGTGCTCTTCTATGTTACTGGGCAGGTCTGATGAAGCAGGAGGATGCGTCTGATCTGAGGACTGGGGGGATCATGCTGAAGAACAACGCTTGAAGGCTGATGCAAATCTGTGCTACCGTGTACCAGGAAGATGGGGCTCGTTGATGGATGACATCTTCTCCATCTCAGCCTAGGATATCAGTTTGGTTCGTCTATCCCCCCTGCGTGGGGTCGTTCTCTTTTGATGCTCACATGTGAGCGATCTATCTGTGGTCTAAAACTAGACAGTGCAGTGGTTTGGTGGTAGTGATTTAGTGTAATAGTGTCGTCTGGTTTTCGCCCCACAGTGAGTAATCTCGATGGCGAGTCCTCGCGGTGGGTTTCCCAGCGATGCTTGAACCGCTTTCCTCTTTCCCGCCTCATTTTCTGGACATTGATGTATTTCCGTTATGTCGCAGTAATGGAAAGGGGTAATGCCCGGTTCAAAAAAAAACATCAGGCAGGTTCCAACGTTCCTCCACCTCCAGCGATACAGAAGACAGCCTTGCTCCAGCCTCCTCCGCCGTCGCAGGGACTCGACGCCGCCTGGACTCGCCGCCGCCGCTGCCTGGACTCGACGCCGACGCCGACGCCGACGTTTCCCCCAAGCGGCTCTCCCGATGGCAAGTGTCTTACATTTTGAAACGGAGGGAGTAACACAGTAGCCATATGTAGCGCCACACTGCTCCTATGTGTTGTGTGTGCCTTTTTGTATGTAGCATATGCATAAATAAATGATGCAGCGGTTTGTGAAACACACAATGCAGGGTAACCACAGCAATCATATTTGACGCTCCTATATCGCCTCCAGCTCCCTCCAGCGATTGCCTCAACCCCCACGATTTGTTTTCAAATCCATACCCCACCTCCTCCCTAATTTCTGGTTTTTTACTACTGCACCGATTTTTTGGCCATCATCACCTTTCCTTTTACTTTTCTTTCCTTGTTAGCACTTGCTCGCCCCCAGTCGCAACAAACATGTATATCTCCTAGATCCCCGCCTTCTCTTCCCGAAGGACGTCCTCTAAGCCGACTGCACTCGCTTCTCCATCTACCCCGCCTACCAGTCTCTCCCTCTCCCAAACGTAATACATGTCGCCGTCACTGGTGTCTCCGCATCATTAAAGCACCATCGGCACACCTTGCTAGAAATTAACTACCAGAGTACATAACATTTTACCTTTGATTACCGAAAGAAGCATGAAGTTACTTCATCAGCACTTGCGCAATTAATAAAGGATTCATTTGTTTATACATGTGTGTTGCATGTCACCATCCCTCTTCTATGGCAGGAGTAAAACTAATATGCACCAAGGTGTGGCTCGTATTTGGGCAGGGTTCATGAACATTGGATCGGTAGCACTAAGGCTGGATTCTGCACCACCCTCATGTTCAGGTAATATAAAGTAATCATGTAAGTGTTTGCTCCAGTAATTGATACATGTTTCTAATCTTGTCTGGGTTTTTAACGATGGGTCACCTGCAGCTGATCTTTGTATGTGATTGTAGAATTAGGATCCATGTGGCCTCTCGTCGCCTTGATCGACAACCTCTCCAACCGCGTTGGTAAATTCATTGTGGCTTGTGTTTTCCAGTAACTTTTTCCTCTAATCCAAAGGTCGGAAGGCAATTTTAGATTGGTTATGCACTTCTTCGCAAGCAACCTTTCACCACAAGCGAATTTCTTAGGTTTGCTTGTGACGAAAGGCATGATACTCACCACATAGAACAATGACCCATGAAGAGCCCATGATGCTGGATGTGCCGCCACTGCCCACTGCTGCCTTCCTGGCTCACACAGGCGGCAACAAGGTTAACCGCCAACACTCACTGCTACCGTCCCCGCCCATGCAGGCAGCAATAAGGTAACCACCAAGGTCTGGGGGTTTGGCTGGGAATTAGTTAGTTAAACTGCGGAACAATTAATTTTGTGGAAGGAAGATAATCCTATGACCGAATACCATGATAATAACTATTTTTGCATGGACTCCAGTCTCCAACCTTTGATCTAGCTATGTTGGCCTGATATTTTTACACCTTTTGTAGGTATTGTTCGACAACAGAGCATATCCTCCCAGCTCAAGTTTATTGAGGTGCATAATGAGTGGCCATTCTTCGGCAGGGGTGATAAGCCATGTCATAGATTTGACAGATGCAGAAAATATGACAATGAAGCAGACATGGAATAGGAAGGAAGGGGCCTAGAGGGTTGTGTGAGATGATAGATGCTGGAAAGTGGGTGTGTTCCACATAGCCATCGTGCATCAGTCATTCAGTCAACATGTGGAGAGATATAATATGATAAGAGAAAATTGTTTGATTAATTGTTTAGTTATTTACTATATGTTTTATTGTCCCGTGACACGGGTATTTAGCTAGTTTTATATGTTTTAGTCTTAGAAACTTTGTTTAGCATCTGTCAACTGCAAGAGTTGGGGCTTCTCTGGAAAAACGGATTCTATAGGAATTTCATACAATTAGAATCATGTGTATAATTATATGATCATATATATGAGTTCTTCATTCCAAACATTCGCAGTGTGCACTAAACATCATGTTTTCCTTACCTTCGACTTCGGGCAAATCCAATACAACATGTCGCTTTATATCTCTTTTTTCTCTGATCAAGAAACATTAGCATGTAACTCTTCTGGAGCATTCAAACATCTACGACTCATGGACACCTCTAGGTCTGGCATGTTGTTGTAGGCCCAAGCACCAGAGCATGTCTGAAACAACAACAGCATTCACGCCACATGATTAAGTGATGTCTCGGGTTTCTAAGGTTGATAAAACTAACCCAACCTGGGAGTACAAAGCCACTAGGCTCATGGACGGTCACTAACCCCTCCATTAAGAACCTATTTCCTGCCGCTACATCCATCCTCCTTTCATGTGCCAGCAAGCTCCCATGCTACCAATGAGCAATGTTCCGATTAACTAACCAATTCGCCTATTTAACCCTACTCATCCTGATTAAGTGATGTCTCGGGTTTCTAAGGTTGATAAAACTAACCCAACCTGGGAGTACAAAGCCACTAGGCTCATGGACGGTCACTAACCCCTCCATTAAGAACCTATTTCCTGCCGCTACATCCATCCTCCTTTCATGTGCCAGCAAGCTACCATGCTACCAATGAGCAATGTTCCGATTAACTAACTAATTCGCCTATTTAACCCTACTCAGCACCTGACTGGTATGGTACCAGTTACCGATATCATGAATGTTTCCAATGAGAAGGGAGCCAAAACTTGGTTTGTAGACTGGTTACCAGATCAAGCAAAATGAATTATATTTAGTGCAAAATCTAATACCTCAAAGTTCTAGTAAGACTGGTTATCAGATCAAGCAAAATGAACTCTTTCTGGTACAAAATTTAATATTCCAAAGTTCATCATTAGGATGCAATTTAACCATTACAATAGTTGTACAATAGCAATAAAATAATGACAACAGATTGTCTGGGTTTTCAGACTTTAGGGAATAAAAAAAATCCTATATTACCTTGGTGGAAGCATATCAGAATTTCCAAAATGGTTAAGAAGGCATTTCATGTTCAATGGATGAAGAATTAGGTGCTGACCATCAATCACCTGCAACAAGATTTTAAAATTAAAAAATTTGTAAACACCAAACCTTGAGCACTTGGAGAATCAGCATCACATAGTCTCAGGCATGACACAAACCTGGTAAAATGTGTATGAGTCTTGTTCATTTGAATCAACCGCAACAGCATGTCTCTCTTCCATTTTTTGTGTCGCTCCCTTTTTGGAGTTAATATATAGGGGTGAAACAGAAAGCCCTGAAACACCGGTAATAATATCTCCATCTGAAAGAGGGGAGAGTTTATGCCCACTGTTCGTATGTGAAGTTTTCGGATTATCAGAGTTCTTCAATTTGGTACTAGAGATAGGAGAGGAGCTATTTTTTAGAGGACTGCTACTGTAATATCTGAACTCAGACCAGTATTTCATCCTTTCTTCCAGTTGCTCCAAAGCAGCAGAAACATATGGAAGTTTCTCCAAGTCATCAACAAGGCCTAAGTCAGCCATCTGCAACCAATTACTGAGATCTGATTTTGCCCCTCTAACGGAGAGCTCAACATCAGATGTCAGAATGAACTTGGAGAAAACATTGCAAGGATCTTCATCTAAAGAAGAATATTCACTAGGCGAATTCCTAAGAAAAGGAGTGAGTGAATTTTTTGACCGCCCCAGAAGTGCGAAGGTCACATTGTCGCCAATATGGAAATGCTGAAGTTGAGTGACAAAGATGGTGGTCAACTCTTTTGCAGATATCATCATGAAACACAGTGGGCACTTCTTCCAGCACTCACCTCTGTAATCCTCTTTACCCATTAGTAAATAATGCAAAATGCATGGAAAGCAATAGATATGACCGCATGATGTAATCTGCGGGCACAGCGGGCTTTCCAAACAAATTGGACATCGCACCTCAGAAGGGCTACAATATCTTACACAGATGATATCTTCCCACTGGAGCATCTTATCAGGATCCATTGAATCAATCTGATAATTTCCAGTATCCAACACAACGAACTTAAAATTTGCTTGGAGGAACAAGTCCTTGTTGTAAGGCTTAATCTTCCTTTGCCTTCTCGGTGGATATGTTCTAGGGCCATGAGGCTGCGGTCGAGAAATAGGATCATACTGGAAATTCAGAAGATAATTTGCATTCACAGCCTGATTCTTTCTAGAAGCCATCAGAGCTCCATTACCCTGAAGTCCATCAGAACTATGGTCAATCTCTAGGGACCCCACCAACTCAAGTCTCTGAACATCTGCCTGAACTGAGCCGCCACTGTGCACTGTGAGACCCAAACTCCCCTGTCCAGAAGACTGGCATTCAGAAACATCACTAACCTCTTGGGCGTACGGATCATCCTCTTGACCAGATATTCTAAATCCAACTACCTGGGATTGAATTCATTCGCATGGATAAGCCAAGAGCAGAAAACAAAGTTGTTTGTACATAAAACAGTTAGCTTGAATTAAATTAAACTAAAATTATTCAGATGTTCTTAAATAACTTTACCGCTTGGGATGTATCAACAGATTGTCCGATAAAACCCACTGAGTCTGCAAAATATATCCTCTTGTTAGCATTAAACTGGAAATGGAAGGTTTTGAGATAGTGAAGGCGGAGCTAATACCATGAAAGAAAGACAACTGTGGGGCATATGCCATGTAGACAACTTATGAGACTGAAGCAGATAGTTATCAATCAGCATGCTGACACGAGACATTATCAAGAGTCGATGTGATCGAAGTAAGAAAATCAAGAACACAGCATCACTGCACAAGGAGCAAACCAGCTAACATACTTTGACTGAAAATATGAAATATTATTTTACACCGTTTGCATATGAAACTATTGTTCAGTATTATAGTAATTAAGGTTTCCAAACGGCAGTCTTATGCTCATGGAGAAGCATTTGATGTGTGTATATTGGGGTACGTGTGAAGCAGATGGACATGCTAATAGCCTTACATAACAGAGACCTCATAGCCTACAGCTAGTCGTATGAACGGAGCACCTATGCTTCACAGAAAATAGCATCATCCAGAGCAATAATATGTACCTGAATTCCTTAGAGGCTACCGTTGAGCTATCGTATTATACCAAATGGAGAGTCAAAAGCTCAGTTTAGCAAAATCCCCAGAGTCAAAAGCTCTAACCCTAGAGCTAGAGACTTAACTCTCAATCTATCAAATACACTGTAGGTACAGAGGTACTACCAAAGCTTTCACCCGAAGCACGGGGCCAGTCCTGCCGAAGTAGTAATACCTAACCGCAGCCTGGCAGCATCTAATCGACCAGTTAACCAATCCAATACAGATCTACCCACAGCACCCGCCAATCGATGTACGCATGGAAAGGAAGGAGAGTGCGAAAAGACCGAGAGAAACTTCACCGTTGCTTGCGCCGTCCCTGCCGACGCCAGGCGCGGCGGCAGAGGCCCGAGGGGAAGAGCGACTGCCGCGGCGAGAGGCGGTGCCATGGCGAGGGCTGGGGCTAGGGTTCGAGGCGCGCGGAGCGGGCGGGTGGGATCCTCTGGTGGATTCTGTAGGGGAGATGGACATGTACCCGCGCGGGAGCTCGTGGGTGAGTTTGGTCGGCGGCGAGGGGGGGGGACACCGGTAACTCCGGCACGGGGTAGGAGGTGCGAGCCTTTATACGCTTTGTTTCCTTGAAAGCCATTGTGGCGACTTTATTCCATTGGCATATGCCGTTTGCTTTGCGTTAATATTACATGTACGTTGTACGTAATGGACATATTGTAGATCACTCATTGCACTGCGCAAAAATCAAATACGACCGAAAAGTGAGAGCAATTGTACTATGAAACTGTAACTCATAGTTGTTATAGTGCTATATATACCAACCATCACATTTGGTTCATGCAACTTTGGTTCTCAAACCAAACACACGCATAAAGAACATCTAGGTATGTAAGATGGTGTTGATATAACCTAATCCGCGTGAAATTCTTAGTTTTGTATGACGTGAAGTGAGTGGTGCACTCTCGGGGTCCCGCCTTACGGTCCAATGGGTCGACGTTCTGTCGGTTTTTGGAGCGACGCCTTTAGACTCAGAGACATCGCATTTAGCTACAGTCACGAGTGGGGAACTCGATACTCGACTCGTGATATGTTGGAGGTGCATTTTGGATGTCGTGTTGTTGCTTTCTTCTTGACACATTTCTTTTCTAGTGCTCTGACATCTGGTATAAGATCATACAGACGATCAGCTCCCGCCTTCTAGGCCTCGACGCCATCGAGGTGGTACAGATGCATCACCAATTTGATCTTGTCCAGGACAACGTCGGACTTGGTATAGAGCTCATCTACCCTTGTTGGCCTTCAATGCCAGGCTAGTCTTAAAAAGCAAAAGAATAAATGACTGCACATGTCCTCCATTGTCACGCATACTCGAGCAATGGTCCTACACAATAATCAATGATTGATTGGTTCGAATATTGTTGCATGTGTCCATGAGATGTCAGCGTTGAGCATTCCCTCTTGGTTGATGCAACAAATTGGAATGTATGACATATTCCGCATCTAAACTAAACCAATATCAGTATAAGTAGACAACTCAACAAATACTAAAAATATTTATATTCGTGACTACCTGACTAGCAAGGAAGCGATGTGGATGGATGTTTCACCTAAAAGTTTCTCGGGACAGATGCAACATATGGCTTCCTTGATAGTTATGGTAATGTGAAATGATCAATCAGAGTGTGAGATCTCGTACCATCATCGAACCTGAAGCCGGTCGGCATCAACGACCAACACTTTTTTAACTACACACCAGTTAATTTCATTGCAAACATGCTTAATATATCAAATATGTGTCGTTGCGAGGAGATAAGTCAACCGCAAATGCAAATCTAAAATACAAATACAAGAAAACCCAACAAACTCAAGCATACCTGATGTTGCGTCTCGAGACCAGGCCTAGGCAAGACAGTAGTCATGCGTGCATAGATCAATAATCTATACGCACACAAAGGCGTAGTTTAAGCAAGCATTAGCCAACAGCGGAACATGAAAGTCCATATATTCACTTTACAAATTTCTTTACATTTGCAAATAGCTGAAGAATTACATAAGATTTTCTAGTCACTTCCCTTGTTGGTCAAGACTGTTATGGATGACGACATTTCCCGGGCTTATGTAAATTTATAACTGCATCTAAAATACAGAGGAAGCAAAGGTGAGTATGACAAGACATGCTCCGCAAGTAGATGTTTTACTAAAAATTAGAATACAAAATAAGCATGTGTGTAGAAGATCAACGGGAATATAAGAGGATGTATAAAGCATCAAAATAATGTTTAGAGTAATAAAAAAGAAAAGGATTGGCGTCTACATGATCACAATCTTCCCAACCCAAGAGTCACTTGGGTGAAAATTCACACTTTAGCACTCTTAAGAGAGGTGTTCCGACGTCGACAACCTCTGCTAGAAACACACGGGTTCCAAAAGAGGAGAGCTATTTTGCCCACTGAAACACGACAATCTTGTACTAGCATTGGTCGCCCGTACAGATCCATCATTGATACTCTGTTTGGAACAAGTGTCATCCCAGCGGAGAATTTGGATAGTCCCACACTTGATCTACGACAGATTCAATATGTTTGTAGATGTGACTCCAATAAAGAGTAAGGTGAAAGCGCTTTTTTAGCGGCAAGGGCATGTAACGGCACCGCGTCCGCCATTCGCTCCAAAGTCTAGATTCATGTGTCGATCGGTTGTGTAAATATGTGAATTGATTTGTTCCATCTATACATTGCAATATGATCTTACACCACCCTGACAGAGTACTTGAATACAACAGGTGGGACCAAGTTCTATTCGCGTGGGCTTAACATGAAAAATCTCTCTCACCTCTGTTTGGTGCCTTTTTCCTCGTGAAATATGATGGAAATATGCCCTAGAGGCAATAATAAAGTTTTTATTATTATATTTCCTTGTTCATGATAAAGGTTTATTATTCATGCTAGAATTGTATTGATCGGAAACTTAAATACATGTGTGGATACATAAACAAATATTGTGTCCCTAGTGAGCCTCTACTAGACTAGCTCGTTGATCAAAAGATGGTTAAGGTTTCCTAACCATATACATGAGTTGTCATTTGATAACCGGATCACATCATTAGGAGAATGATATGATGGAAAAGACCCATCTGTTAGCTTAGCGTATGATCGTTCATTTTATTGCTACTGCTTTCTTAATGTCATATACATATTCCTTTGACCATGAGATCATACAACTCCCGGATACCCGAGGAATACCTTGTGTGCTATCAAACGTCACAACGTAACTGGGTGATCATAAAGATGCTCTATAGGTATCTCCGAAGGTGTCTATTAAGTTGGCGTGAATCGAGATTGGGATTCGTCACTTTGTATGATAGAGAGGTATCTCTGGGCCCTCTCAGTAATACAGCATCACAAGAAGCTTGTAAGGAAAGTGACTAAGGAGTTAGTTACGGGGTGATGTATTACGGAACGAGTAAAGAGACATGCTGGTAACGAGATTGAACTAGGTATGAAGCTACCGACGATCGAATCTCGGTAAGTAACATACCGACAGACAAAGGGAATTACGTATGTTGTCATAAGGTTCGGCCGATAAAGATCTTCGTAGAATATGTAGGAACCAATATGGGAATCCAGGTTCTGCTATTGGTTATTGACCGGAGAAATGTCTCGGTCATGTCTACATCATTCTCGAACCTGTAGGGTCCGCACACTTAACGTTCGTTGACGATATAGTATTATATAAGTTATGTATGTTGGTGACCGAATGTTGTTCGGAGTCCCTGATGAGATCACGTACATGATGAGGAGATCTAGAATGTTCCGGAGGTAAAGATTGATATATAGGATGATATGGTTAGGCCAAGGGGTAAGGCCCACGGGGCCTTAGGTCGGTGCAAAAGGATGTTTTGCAGAGGTCAGGGTCCAAACGCCAGAGATCCGGGCGACTGGCCCTAGGCCAGACGCCGAGGCCCATGGTGTCTGGGCCAGACGCCAAGGACTGTGGCGTCTAGTCCTGAAAGTCCGAGAAGGACTCTTCCTTGTGGGAAAAACCGACTTTGAGGAGGCTCTTTCTCAAAGTTTCGACCCCAGGGCTCAACATATAAATAGAGGGGCAGGGCTAGCACCCGGAACACATCAAGATACACCAAGCCGTGTGTCGGCAACCCCGTCCCTCTAGTTTATCATCTGTCATAGTTTCTGTTGTGCTTAGCGAAGCCCTGCAGAGATTGTTCTTCACCAACACTGTCACCACGCCGTCGGGCTGCCGGAACTCATCTACTACTTCGCCCCTCTTGCTGGATCAAGAAGGCGAGGACGTCATCGAGCTGAGCGTGTGCTGAACGCGAAGGTGCCATACGTTCGGTACTTGATCGGGACTGATCGTGAAGGCGTACGACTACATCAACCGCGTTGATAAACGCTTCTGCTTGGTGATCTTCAAGGGTATGAGGATGCTCTCCCCCTCTCATAGCTATGCATCTCCATGGATAGATCTTGCATGTGCGTATAATTTTTTTGTTTTCCATGTAACGTTCCCCAACAGTGGCATTCGAGCCAGGTCTATGCGTAGATGATATGCACGAGTAGAACACAAAGAAGTTGTGGGTGGTGATGGTCATAGTGCGTACCACGAACGTCTTATTTTGATTCGGCGGTATTGTGGGATGAAGCGGCTCGAACCAACCTTACATGTCCACGTACATGAGACTGGTTCCACCGACAAGCATGCAACTTGTTTTGCATAAAGGTGGTTGGCGGGTGTTTGTTTTTCCTACTTTAGTTGAATCGAATTTGACTACGGCCGGTCCTTGAAGAAGGTCAAAACAACAAACTTGATAATCACTGTTGTGGTTTTTGCGTAGTTAAGAACATTTCTTGCTAGAAGCCTGTAGCAGCCATGTAAAACTTGCAATAACAAAGTAGAGGACGTCTAACTTGTTTTTGCAGGGCATGTTGTGATGTCATATGGTCAAGACGTGATGTGATATACGTTGTTGTATGAGATGATCATGTTTTGTAATATCGACAACCGGCAAGAGCCTTAGGGATGTCTCTTAATTATTGTATGAAGTGCAAGCTTCATGTAATTGCTTTACTTTATCGCTATGCGTTAGCAATAGTTGTAGAAGTAATAGTTGGCTAGACGACCCTGACGCAATGATGGAGATCAAGGTGTCAAGCCGGTGAAGATGGAGATCATGACGATGCTTTGGAGATGGAGATCAAAAGCACAAAATGATGATGGCCGTATCATGTCATATTTTTTTGATTGCATGTGATGTTTATCCTTTATGCATCTTATTTTGCTTAGAATGACAGTAGCATTATAAGATGATCCATTCACTAAATTTCAAGATGAAAGTGTTCTCCCCGAGTATGCACCGTTGCCAAAGTCCGTCGTTTCGAAGCACCTCGTGATGATCGGATGTGATAGACTCTACGTACACATACAACAGGTGTAAGACAGTTTTGCACATGTAGAGTACTTGGGTTAAACTTGAGGAGCCTAGCATGTACAGACATGGTCTCTGAACACTGGAGACCGAAAGGTCGAACGTGAGTCATATACTAGATATGATCACCATAGAGATGTTCACCATTGAAGACTACCCCATCTCACGTGATGATCGGTCATGGGTTAGTTGATTTGGATCATGTATCACTTAGATAACTTGAGGGGTGTTTATTTAAATGGGAGTTCATTAGTAATTTGATTAATTGAACTTAATTTATCATGAACTTAGTCTTACTAGTTTTTGCATATCTATGTTGTAGACAATGGCCCGTGCTACCGTTCCCCTGAATTTTAATGCGTTCATAGAGAAAGCTAAGTTGAAAGATGATAGTAGCAACTACACGGACTGGGTCCGTAACTTGAGGATTATCCTCATTGCTGCACAGAAGAATTATGTCCTTGATGCACCGCTAGGTGACAGACCTGCTGCAGGAGCTAATGCAGATGTTATGAATGTCTGGCAGACTCGATCTGATGACTACTCAATAGTTCAGTGTGCCATGCTTTACGGCTTAGAACCGGGACTTCAAAGACGGTTTGAATGTCACGGAGCATATGAGATGTTCCAAGAGCTAAAGTTGATATTTCAAGCTAATGCTCGGGTTGAGAGATATGAAGTCTCCAACAAGTTCTATAGCTGCAAGATGGAGGAGAATAGTTCTGTCAGTGGACACATACTCAAAATGCCTGGGTATCATAACCACTTGACTCAGCTCGGAATTAATCTTCCAGTTGAGAGTGTTATTGATAGAGTTCTTTAGTCACTGCCACCAAGCTACAAAGGCTTCGTGATGAACTATAATATGCAAGGGATGATGAAAATGATTCCCGAGCTCTTCGCGATGCTGAAATCGGCGGAGGTAGAAATCAAGAAGGAGCATCAAGTGTTGATGGTTAACAAGACCACTATTTTCAAGAAAAAGGGCAAGGGAAAGAAAGGGAACTTCAAGAAGAATGGCAAGCAAGTCGTCGCTTGGTACGTCTCCAATGTATCTATAATTTTTGATTGTTCCATGCTATTATATTATTCATCTAGGATGTTTTATATGCATTTATATGCTATTTTATATGATTTTTGGGACTAACCTATTAACCTAGAGCCCAGTGCCAGTTTCTGTTTTTCCCTTGTTTTTGAGTTTTACAGAAAAGGAATACCAAACGGAGTCCCATTGACATGCCAATTTTTGACGATTCTTTATGGACCAAAAGAAGACCCCGGAGTAAAAGAGTTGGGCCAGAAGAGTCTCGAGCCGTCCATGAGGGTGGGGGGCGCGCCCACCCCCCACGGGCGCGTGGGCCTACCTCGTGGATGACTTGGGCACCTCCTTGACATGAGACCGACGCCAAAATTCCTATAAATACTGAAACCTCCAGAAAATAACCTAGATCAGGAGTTTCGCCGCCAGAAGCCTCTGTAGCCACCGAAAGCCAATCTAGACCCGTTCCGGCACCCTGCCGGAGGGGGGATTCCCTCTCCGGTGGCCATCTTCATCATCCCGGCGCTCTCCATGACGAGGAGGGAGTAGTTCACTCTCGGGGCTGAGGGTATGTACCAGTAGCTATGTGTTTGATCTCTCTCTCTCTCTCGTGTTCTTGATTTGGCACGATCTTGATGTATCGCGAGCTTTGCTATTATAGTTGGATCTTATGATGTTTCTCCCCCTCTACTCTCTTGTGATGGATTGAGTTTTCCCTTTGAAGTTATCTTATTGGATTGAGTCTTTAAGGATTTGAGAATACTTGATGTATGTCTTGCATGTGCTTATCTGAGGTGACAATGGGATATCACATGATCCACTTGATGTATGTTTTGGTGATCAACTTGCGAGTTCTGTGACCTCATGAACTTATGCATAGGCGTTGGCACACATTTTCGTCTTGACTCTTCGGTAGAAACTTTGGGGCACTCTTTGAAGTTCTTTGTGTTGGTTTAATAGATGAATATGAGATTGTGTGATGCATATCGTATAATCATACCCACGGATACTTGAGGTAACATTGGAGTATCTAGGTGACATTAGGGTTTTGGTTCATTTATGTCTTAAGGTGTTATTCTAGTACGAACTATATGATAGATCGAACGGAAAGAATAACTTTGTGTTATTTTACTACGGACTCTTGAATAGATCGGTCAGAAAGGATAAATTTGAGATGGTTTCGTACCCTACCATAATCTCTTCGTTTGTTCTCTGCTATTAGTGACTTTGGAGTGACTCTTTGTTGTATGTTGAGGGATAGTTATGAGATCCAATTATGTTATTATTGTTGAGAGAACTTGCACTAGTGAAAGTATGAACCCCAGGCCTTGTTTCCTAGCATTGAAATACCGTTTATGCTGACTTTTATTATTAGTTACCTTGCTGTTTTTATATTTTCAAATAACAAAAACCTTTATCTACCATCCATATTGCACTTGTATCACCATCTGTTCGCCAAACTAGTGCACCTATACAATTTACCATTGTATTGGGTGTGTTGGGGACACAAGAGACTCTTTGTTATTTGGTTGCAGGGTTGCTTGAGAGAGACCATTTTCATCCTACGCCTCCCACGGATTGATAAACCTTAGGTCATCCACTTGAGGGAAATTTGCTATTGTCATACAAACCTCTGCACTTGGAGGCCCAACAACGTCTACAAGAAGAAGGTTGTGTAGTAGACATCACCGCTCCCGTGAAGAAGCCCAAAGCTGGACCCAAGCTTGAAACTAAGTGCTTCTACTTCAAAGGAAATGGTTAGTGGAAACAGAACTGCCCCAAATACTTGGCGGATAAGAAGGATGGCAAAGTGAACAAAGGTATATTTGATATACATGTTATTGATGTGTACCTTACTAATGCTCGTAGTAGTGCCTGGGTATTTGATACTGGTTCGGTTGCTCATATTTGTAACTCGAAACAGGAGCTGCGAAATAAATGAAGATTGGCTAAGGATGAGGTGACGATGTGCGTAGGGAATGGTTCCAAGGTCGACGTGATCATCGTTGATACATCCATTTTGCATCATGCTTATTGATATTTATTGCATTATGGGTTGTTATTACCTATTTTGGTACAATACTTATGCCTTTTTTTCTTATTTTACAAGGTTTACATGAAGAGGGAGAATGCTGGCAGCTGGAATTCTGGACTAGAAAAGGAGCAAATCTAAGAGACCTATTCTGCACAACTCCAAAAGTCCTGAAAATTTATGGAGAATTATTTTGGATTATATAAAAAATATTAGGCGAAGAAAATACCAGAGTGTTTGGAAATGTAGCGTGCAATTTCAAAAAAATTCCTACGCTCACGCACGACCTTTCTAGGAGATGCATAACAACGAGAGGGGGAGAGTGTGTCTACATACCCTCGTAGACCAAAAGCGGAAGCGTTTGACAACACGGTTGATGTAGTCGAACTTCTTCTCGTTCCGACCGATCAAGCACCGAACGTACGGCACCTCCGAGTTCTGCACATGTTCAACTCGATGACGTCCCTCGAACTCTTGATCCAGCAAAGTGTCGAGGGAGAGTTCCGTCAGCACGACGGCGTGGTGACAGTGATGGTGAAGTGATCCGTGCAGGGCTTCGCCAAAGCACTGCGAAGATATGACCGGAGGTGTAATCTGTGGAGGGAGGCGCCGCACACGGCTAACAGATGTTGTTGTGTGTTCTAGGCGCCTCCCCCTCATATATATAGGTGGGAGGGAGAGGGAGCAGCCAAGGGGGCGCCCAAGTAGGAGGAATCCTACTTGGGGCCCTAGTCCTATTCACCCCCCCTTACCATAAATTCCAGAAGGGGGGAGGAAGGAGGAGGGAGGAGAGAAGGAGGGGGGAGGCCGAATCCCTCCCCTTCCTTTCTCTCTTCCCCTCTTTCCTTCCCCTCCAGGTTCGACCTATATGGGGGGCGCAACAACCCATGCTCGCTGCTGCGTTTCCCCTCTTGGCCCATTAGGCCCATATCTTTGTCGTGAGTGCCCGGAACCTCTTTCCGGTGACCCGATATGTACCTGGTACCCCCGGAACACTTCAGTGTCCGAATACCATCGTCCTATATATAAATCTTCACCTATCAACCATTTCGAGACTCCTCGTCATGTCCGTGATCTCATTCGGGGCTCCAAACAACATCCGGCCACCAAATCACATAACTCATATAATACAAAATCATCATTGAACGTTAAGCGTGCGGACCCTACGGGTTCGAGAACTATGTAGACATGACCGAGACACCTCTCCGGTCAATAACAAACAGAGGAACCTGGATGCTCATATTGGTTCCCACATATTCTACGAAGATCTTTATTGGTCGTACCGTAATGCCAACATATGTTATTCCCTTTGTCATTGATATGTTACTTGCCCGAGATTCGATCGTCGGTATCTTCATACCTAGTTCAATCTCGTTACTGGCAAGTCTCCTTACTCGTTCCGTAATACATCATCCCGCAACTAACTCATTAGTCACATTGCTTGCAAGGCTTCTTATGATGTGTATTACCGAGAGGGCCCAAAGATACCTGTCTAATACTCGGAGTGACAAATCCTAATCTCGATCTATGCCAATCCAACAAACACCTTCGGAGATACCTGTAGAGCATCTTTATAATCACCCAATTACGTTGTGATGTTTGATAGCACATAAGGTATTCCTCCGGTATCCGGGAGTTGCATAATATCATAGTCAAAGGAATATGTATATGACATGAAGAAAGCAATAGCAATAAAACTGAACGATCAATATGCTAAGCTAATGGATGGATCTTGTCCATCACATCATTCTCCTAACGATGTGATCCCGTTCATCAAATGACAACACATGTCTATGGTTAGGAAACTTAACAATCTTTGATTAACGAGCTAGTATAGTAGAGGCTTACTACGAACACGGTGTTTTGTCTATGTATCCACACATGTATCAACTTTTTGTTAAATCAATTCTAGCATGAATAATAAACATTTATCATGATATAAGGAAATATAAAATAAAAACTTTATTATTTCCTCTAGGGCATATTTCCTTGAGTCTCCCACTTGCACTAGATTCAATAATCTAGATTACCTTATAATGATCCTAACACCCATGGAGTCTTGGTGCTGATCATGTTTTGCTCGTGGAAGAGGCTTAGTCAACGGATCTGCCACATTCAGATCCGTATGTATTTTGGAAATCTCTATGTCTCCCTCCTTGACTTGATTACAGATGGAGTTGAAGTGTCTCTTAATGTGTTTGGTTCTTTTGTGAAATCCGAATTCCTTCGCCGAGGCAATTTCTCCAGTATTGTAACAAAATATTTTCACTGGACCCAACGCACTAGGTATTACACCTAGATCGGATATGAACTCCTTCATCCAGACTCCTTCATTCGCTGCTTCCGAAGCAGCTATGTACTCCGCTTCACACGTAGATCCCGCCACAATGCTTTGCTTGGAGCTGCACCAACTAACAGCTCCACCATTCAATATAAATATGTATCCGGTTTGTGACTTAGAATCATCCGGATCAATGTCAAAGCTAGCATCGACGTAACCATTTACGACGAGCTCTTTGTCACCTCCATAAATGAGAAACATATCCTTAGTCCTTTTCAGGTACTTTAGGATGTTCTTGACCGTTGTCCAGTGATCCCCTCCTAGATTACTTTGGTACCTCCCTGCTAGACTTATAGCAAGGCACACATCAGGTCTGGGACATAGCATAGCATACATGATAGAACCTATGGCTGAGGCATAGGGAATGACTTCCATTTTCTCTCTATCTTCTGCAATGGTCGGGCATTGAGTCTGACTCAACTTCACACCTTGTAACACAGGCAAGAAACCTTTCTTTGACTGATCCATTTTGAACTTCTTCAAAACTTTATCAAGGTATGTGCTTTGTGGAAGTCCAATTAAGCGTCTTGATCGATCTCTATAGATCTTGATGCCCAATATATAAGCAGCTTCACCGAGGTCTTTCATTGAAAAACTTTTATTCAAGCATCCTTTTATGCTATCTAGAAATTCTATATCATTTCCAATCAACAATATGTCATCCACATATAATAATAGAAATGCTACAGAGCTCCCACTCACTTTCTTGTAAATACATGCTTCTCCAAAAGTCTGGATAAAGCCATATCACTGGTGCGCGTCGGTGCTATATAATAACCCACAAGTATAGGGGATCACAACAGTTTTCGAGGGTAGAGTATTCAACCCAAATTTATAGATTTGACACAAGGGGAGCCAAAGAATATTTGAAGGTATTAGCAGCTGAGTTGTCAATTCAACCACACCTGGAGATTAATTATCTACAGCAAGGTGATCAGGAGCAAAGTAGTATGATAGTTTTGATGATAGTAGCGGCAGTAACGGTAACGGTAACAGTGATAGCAATAGTTTTGTAGCAAGTGTAACAGTAACAATAGTAGTAGTAACTTAGCAAGAACAATATAGGATAAATTCGTAGGCATTGGATCAGTGAATTGTTGGATGATATTCATCACGAGACAGTTATAAACCTAGGGCGATACGGCACTAGCTCCAGTTCGTCAATATAATATAGGCATGTATCCCATAAATAGTCATACGTGCTTATGGAAAGAACTTGCATGACATCTTTTGTCCTACCCTCATGTGGCAGCGGGGTCCATATTGGAAACTAAGGGATATTAAGGCCTCCTTTTAATAGAGAATCAGAACAAAGCATTAACACATAGTGAATAAATGAACTCCTCAAACTACGGTCATCACCGGGAGAAGTCTCGGTTATTGTCACTCTGGAGTTGCCGGATCGTAACACGTAGTAGGTGACTATAACTTGCAAGATCGGATCTAGAACATGGATATAATGGTGATAACATAAACAGTTCAGATCTGAAATCATGGCACCCGTGCCCAAAGTGACAAGCATTAAGCATGGCAAAGTCATAGCAACATCAATCTTAGAACATAGTGGATACTAGGGATCAAGCCCTAACAAAACTAACTCGATTACATGATGAATCTCATCCAACTCCTCACCGACCAGCGAGCCTACGAAAGAATTTCTCACTCCCGGTGGGGAGCATCATGGAATTAGCGATGGAGAAGGGTTGGTGATGACGAAGAACGAAGACCCCCTCTCCGGAGCCCCAAACGGACTCCAGATCTGGCCTCCCGATGAAGAACATGAGGTGACGGCGGCTCTGTCTCGTGGATCGCGATAATTCTTTCTCCTTGATTTTTCTGGAAAATAGGATTTTATAGCGTCGGTTTTAGGGTCTGCGGGGCCACCGGGTGGGAACAACCCACCTGGGTGCGCCCGGTGAGGGGGGCGCACCCTGGTGGGTTGTGCCCACCTAGGTGCCCCCCTTCAATAGGTCTTGGTTCCAGAAATTCTTATATATTATATAAAAATTCCTCGCAAAGTTTCGTTTCATTCCGAGAACTTCTATTTTTGCACAAAAACAACACCATGGTAGTTCTTTTGAAAACAGCGTCAGTCCGGGATTAGTTTCATTCAAATCATGCAAAATAGAGTCCAAAATAAGAGGAAAAGTGTTAGGAAAAGTAGATACGTTGGAGACGTATCACTATACAAACGGTTTTTAACCCCTTTCCGCGATGGCATTTGGAACCGTCGCCTAGTGAGTGACGGCGATAGGGGGTCCTTCTCACATGACCCAGAAACCGTCGGGGATAGGGACCCTACAGTACTCCTACTCGTTTGTGCTCGCATTGCCATCGTAGTCGGTATTCTGTGGTGCCCATCACAAACGGTTCACTATTATATAATGTGTATGATAAGCATACAATCACACACATTCGCTTTCCCAGACTGTATGCGATAACTAATTAAGAAGATTAGCTAATCGTTGTACGAGTGTCGGACAGGATTACGAAACGTCGGACCGTCGTAACATCGTCGTACACGACAACTATCGCACACACTATTCTGTGGTGCAACGTTTACGATGCATACTTCATCAGAAACAGTTCATGGATGTGAATCGTGTACGATAAGGCTACTAACGCAAACGTTTAGTTTGCCCGCACCGTTTGTGATATTGTCTGACATCATACACGCTTTGCAAATGGCAACTGTGTGCATGCTTGTGTTGGGGAATGCAGTATTTCAAAAAAAATTACCTACGGTCACACAAGATCTATCTAGGAGATGCATATCAACGAGAGGGGAGAGTGTGTCTACGTACCCTCGTAGACCGAAAGCAGAAGCGTTTAGTAACGCGGTTGATGTAGTCGAACGTCTTCGCAATCCAACCGATCCAAGTATCGAACGCACGACACCTCCGTGATCAGCACACGTTCTGTTCGATGACGTCCCTCGAACTCTTGATCCAGTTGAGGCTGAGGGTGAGTTCCGTCAGCACGACGGCGTGGCGACGGTGACAATGAAGTTACCGATGCAGGGCTTCGCCAAAGCACTACGATGATATGACCGAGGTGTGTAACTATGGAGGGGGGCACCGCACATGGCTAAAAGATCAACTTGTGTGTTCTAGGGTGCCCCCCTCCCCACATATATAAAGGTGAGAGGAGGGGAGGGCCAGCCGGCCGGCCCCTAGGGCACGCCTAAGAGGGGAGTCCTACTAGGACTACTATTCCTAGTAGGATTCCACCAAAAGGGAGAGAGGGGGAAGGAAGGAGAGGGAGAGGGAGTAGGAAAGGGGGGCGTCGCCCCCTTCCCTTGTCCAATTTGGACTGCAGGGGGGGCAGACTACCCTGGCTGCCCTCCCCTCTCTCCAATAAGGCCCATGGTGGCCCATTCGTTCCCCCCCGGGGGGGTCCGGTAACCCCTATGGCACTCCGTTTTTACTCGAAACCATCCGAAACACTTCCGGTGTCTCAATAACATGGTCCAATATATCAATCTTTATGTCTCGACCATTTAGAGACTCCTCGTCATGTCCGTGATCTCATCCGGGACTCTGAACAACCTTCGGTACATCAAATCACATAACTCATAATACAAATCGTCATCAAACGTTAAGCGTGCGGACCCTACGGGTTCGAGAACTATGTAGACATGACCGAGACACATCTCCGGTCAATAACCAATAGCGGAACCTGGATGCTCATATTGTCTCCTACATATTCTATGAAGATCTTTATTGGTCAAAACGCATAACCACATACGTTGTTCCCTTTGTCATCGGTATGTTACTTGCCCAAGATTCGATCGTCGGTATCCTCATACCTAGTTCAATCTCGTCACCGGCAAGTCTCTTTACTCGTTCTGTAATGCATCATCCCATGGGTAACTCATTAGACACATTGCTTGCAAGGCTCATAGTGATGTGCATTACCGAGAGGGCCCAGAGATACCTCTCTGATACATAGAGTGACGAATCCTAATCTCGATCTATGCCAACTCAACAAACACTATCGGAGACACCTGTAGAGCATCTTTATAATCACCCAGTTATGTTGTGACATTTGATAGCACATAGGGTGTTCCTCCGGTATTCGGGAGTTGCATAATCTCATAGTCTGAGGAACATGTATAAGTCATGAAGAAAGCAATAGCAGAAAAACTAAACGATCATTATGCTAAGGTAATGGATAGGTCTTGTCCATCACATCATTCTCTAATGATGTGATCTCGTTCATCAAATGAAAACACATGTGTATGGCTAGGAAACTCAACCATCTTTGATTAATGAGCTAGTCAAGTAGAAGCATACTTGGGACACTCTATTTGTCTATGTATTCACACATGTACTAAGTTTCCGGTAAATACAATTCTAGCATGAATAATAAACATTTATCATGATATAAGGAAATATAAATAACAACTTTATTATTGCCTCTAGGGCATATTTCCTTCAGTCTCCCACTTGCACTATAGTCAATAATCTAGCTTACATAGTAATGATTCTAACACCCATGGAGTCTTGGTGCTGATCATGTTTTGCTCGTGAGAGAGGCTTAGTCAATGGGTCTGCAACATTCAGATCCGTATGTATCTTGCAAATCTCTATGTATCCCGCCACAATGCTCTGCTTAGATCTGCACCAACTGACGGCTCCACCATTTAATAAAAATACATATCCGGTTTGTGACTTAGAGTCATCCTGATCAGTGTCAAAGCTTCCATCGACGTAACCGTTTACGATGAGCTCTTTGTCACCTCCATAAACGAGAAACATATCCTTAGTCCTTTTCAGGTATTTCAAGATGTTCTTGACCGCTGTCTAGTGATCCACTCCTGGATTACTTTGTTGCCGCCTGATGACCCACAAGTATAGGGGATCTATCGTAGTCCTTTCGATAAGTAAGTGTGTCGAACCCAACGAGGAGCAGAAGGAAATGATAAGCAGTTTTCAGTAAGGTATTCTCTGCAAGCACTGAAATTATCGGTAATAGATAGTTTTCTGATTAGGTAATTTGTAACGGGTAACAAGTAATGAAAGTAAATAAGGTGCAGCAAGATGGCCCAATCCTTTTTTAGCAAAGGACAAGCCTGAACAAACTCTTATATAAAGGAAAGCGCTCCCGAGGACACATGGGAATTATCGTCAAGCTAGTTTTCATCATGTTCATACGATTCGCGTTCGGTACTTTGATAATTTGATATGTGGGTGGACCGGTGCTTGGGTACTTCCCTTCCTTGGACAAGCATCCCACTTATGATTAACCCCTCTTGCAAGCATCCACAACTACAAAAGAAGTATTAAGGTAAACCTAACCATAGCATGATACATACGGACCCAAATCAGCCCCTTACGAAGCAACGCATAAACTAGGGTTTAAGCTTCTGTCACTCTAGCAACCCATCATCTACTTATTACTTCCCAATGCCTTCCTCTAGGCCCAAACAATGGTGCAGTGTCATGTAGTCGACGTTCACATGACACCACTAGAGGAAAGACAACATACATCTCATCAAAATATCGAACGAATACCAAATTCACATGACTACTTATAGCAAGACTTCTCCCATGTCCTCAAGAACAAACGTAACTACTCACAAATCATATTCATGTTCATAATCAGAGGGTATTAATATGCATAAAGGATCTGAACATATGATCTTCCACCGAATAAACCAACTAGCATCAACTACAAAGAGTAATCAACACTACTAGCAACCCACAGGTACCAATCTGAGGTTTTGGGACAAAGATTGGATACAAGAGATGAACTAGGGTTTGAGATGAGATGGTGCTGGTGAAGATGTTGATGGAGATTGACCCCCTCCCGATGAGAGGATCGATGATGATGACAGTGGTGATGATTTCCCCCTCCCGGAGGGAAGTTTCCCCGGCAGAACAGCTCCGCTAGAGCCCTAGATTGGTTCCGCCTCGTGGCGGCGGAGTTTCGTACCGTGAGCTAGCTTATAATTTTTTCCAGGGCAAAGGACCTCATATAACAGAAGATGGACACCGGAGGCCTGCCAGGGGGCCCACGAGGCAGGGGGCGCGCCAAGGGGGTTAGGGGCGCCCCCACCCTCGTGGATGGTGGGTGGCCCCCCTTTGGTACTTCCTTCACCCAATATTTTTATATCTTCTGAAGCGTGCTCCCGCGAAGTTTCAGGACTTTGGGAGTTGTGCAGGATAGGTCTCTAATATTTGCTCCTTTTCCAGCCCAGAATTCCAGCTGCCGGCATTCCCCCTCTTCATGTAAACCTTGTAAAATAAGAGAGAATAGGCATAAGTATTGTGACATAATGTGTAATAACTGCCCATAATGCAATAAATATCGATATAAAAGCATGATTCAAAATGGACGTATCAACTCCCCCAAGCTTAGACCTTGCTTGTCCTCAAGCGGAAGCCAATATCGAAAAATATGACCACATGTTTAGAGATAGAGGTGTCGATAAAAATAAAATACGGACACGAGAGCATCATGATCATTCTTAGAACAGCAACATATATATTGTCATATGATCTCTTATACTAAAGTAACAATTCATTCACAGTTTCAAGTATGAATCGTAAACTTTATTGAAAACTAACAAACTATAATCTCAGTCATTGAAGCAATTGCAATTTATCATAACATCTGAAAGAGTCAACATCAGAGCTTTTCAGCAAGTCCACATAATCAACTATCATTTAGTCTTTCACAATTGCTAACACTCACGCAATATTTATGGGTATAGAGTTTTAATTGGACACAGAGAAAGATAGGGGCTTATAGTATTGCCTCCCAACCTTTTACCTCAAGGGTAATGTCAACAATAATAGTTCATGAAAACTCACATCCAATTGGCTATATATATCAGGATCTTTCCAACACATTGTGCTTGCCAAAGGATAAAATGTAAAATGGAAAGGTGAAGATCACCAAGACTTTTGTATACGACAAGAATAAAAGATAGGCCCTTCGCAGAGGGAAGCAGAGGTTGTCATGTGCTTTTATGGTTGGATGCACGAAATCTTAATGCAAAAGAACGTCACTTTATATTGCCACTTGTGATATGGACCTTTATTATGCACTCCGTCACTTTTATTTCTTCCACATCACAAGATCGTATGAAGCTTATTTTCTCCACACTAATAAATCATACATATTTAGAGAGAAACTTTTATTGCTTGCAACAATGACAACTTACTTGAAGGATCTTACTCAATCCATAGGTAGATATGGTGGACTCTCATGGCAAAACTGGGTTTAAGGATATTTGGAAGCATAAGTAGTATCTCTACTTGGTGCAAAGAATTTGGCTAGCATAAGAGAGAAAGGCAATCTCAACATGTTGGATGATCCACGACAATATAATTTATTTCGGATGTAAGAAAACATAACCCATTATGTTGTCTTCCTTGTCCAACATCAACTCTTTAGCATGTCATATTTTAACGAGTGCTCACAATCATAAAAGATGTCCAAGATAGTATATTTATATGTGAGGACCTCTCTTTCTTTATTACTTCCTATTAATTTCAACGATGACCAAAACTATGTTTGTCAACTCTCAACAACTTTTATTCATCATACTCTTTATATGTGAAGTCATTACTTGATAACCCACAAGTATAGGGGATCAATTGTAGCCTCTTTCGATAAGTAAGAGTGTCGAACCCAACGAGGAGCTAAAGGTAGAACAAATATTCCCTCAAGTTCTATCGACCACCGATACAACTCTACGACGCTTGACGTTCGCTTTACCGGAAACAAGTATGAAACTAGAAGTACTTTGTAGGTGTTTTGGGGTAGGCTTGCAAGAAAGTAAAGAAGACGAAAATAAAATCTAGGGGCTGTTTAGACACAACTAAATTAGTTTTAGTAAAGAGCTTTTGTCAACAAGAAGGTTATTTGTCCCTAGGCAATCGATAACTAGACCGGTAATCCTTATTGCAATTTTATTTGAGGGAGAGGCATAAGCTAACATACTTTCTCTACTTGGATCATATGCACTTATGATTGGAACTCTAGAAAGCATCCACAACTACTAAAGATTCATTAAGGTAAAACCCAACCATAGCATTAAAGTATCAAGTCCCCTTTATCCCATACGCAAACAACCTACTTACTCGGGTCTGTGCTTCTGTCACTCACGCCACCCACCATAAGCAAATCATAAGCATATTGCAAACCCTACAGCGGGAATCCCTCACGCTTGCTCGACACGGAGAGCACCATAGGACAGCACCAATAATAAAACATACAACTCAAACCAATCACGATCATCAAATAGCCATTAGGACAAAACAGATCTACTCAAACATCATAGGATAGCCATACATCATTGGGAAATAATATATAGCGTTGAGCACCATGTTTAAGTAGAGATTACAGCGGGTAAGAGAGAGGTTACACCGCTGCATAGAGGGGGGAAGAGTTGGTGATGATGGCGGTGAAGTTGTTGGTGAAGATGACGGTGATGATGATGGCCCCCGGTGGCACTCCGGTGCCACCGGAAGCGAGGGGGAGAGAGCCCCCCTCCTTCTTCTTCTTCCTTGACCTCCTCCGTAGATGGGAGAAGGGTTTACCCTCTGGTCCTTGGCTCCCATGGCGTGGGAGGGGTGAGAGCCCCTCCGAGATTGGATCTATCTCTCTGTCTCTCTCTGTTTCTGCGTTCTCTCCTGGCTCTGTTTCACCGTTTCGCGTATATATGGAGATCCGTAACTCCGATTGGCCTGAAACCTTCGCCGTGATTTTTTTCCGAATATTAGCTTTATTGCGGCAAAAGAAGAGCATCAACCGCCTTTTGGTGGGCTCACGAGGGCAGGGGGCGCGCCCTGGGGGGGCGCCCCCCTGTCTCGTGACCACCTCGGGCACTGGTTCGCGTTGATTTTCCTTCCGAATTTTCCATATTTTCCAAAAATAAGCTCCGTCCGTTTTTATCCCGTTTGGACTCCGTTTGATATGGATATTCTGCGAAACCAAAAACATGCAACAGACAGGAACTGGCTCTGTGCACTGGATCAATATGTTAGTCCCAAAAATAATATAAAAGGTTGCCAAAAAGTATATGAAAGTTGAATAATATTGGCATGGAACAATCAAAAATTATAGATACGACGGAGACGTATCATTACTCTCCATAAGATCCATATATGATCTCTTTATTTCTTTTTGTTCTTTCTCTTCTTTTTATTTTTATTCCCTCAAGATCATAGTGTTGGAAATATGCCCTAGAGGCAATAATAAATTGATTATTATTATATTTCCTTGTTCATGATAATCGTTTATTATCCATGCTAGAATTGTATTGATAGGAAACTTAGATACATGTGTGGATACATAGACAACACCATGTCCCTAGTAAGCCTCTAGTTGACTAGCTCGTTGATCAATAGATGGTTACGGTTTCCTGACCATGGACATTGGATGTCATTGATAACGGGATCACATCATTAGGAGAATGATGTGATGGACAAAGACCCAATCCTAAGCCTAGCACAAGATCATGTAGTTCGTATGCTAAAGCTTTTCTAATGTCAAGTATCATTTCCTTAGACCATGAGATTGTGCAACTCCCGGATACCGTAGGAGTGCTTTGGGTGTGCCAAACGTCACAACGTAACCGGGTGGCTATAAAGGTACACTACAGGTATCTCCGAAAGTGTCTGTTGGGTTGGCGCGAATCGAGACTGGGATTTGTCACTCCGTGTAAACGGAGAGGTATCTCTGGGCCCACTCAGTAGGACATCATCATAATGTGCACAATGTGATCAAGGAGTTGATCACGGGATGATGTGTTACGAAACGAGTAAAGAGACTTGCCGGTAACGAGATTGAACAAGGTATCGGGATACCAACGATCGAATCTCGGGCAAGTATCGTACCGCTAGACAAAGGGAATTGTATACGTGATTGATTAAGTCCTTGACATCGTGGTTCATCCGATGAGATCATCGTGGAACATGTGGGAGCCAACATGGGTATCCAGATCCCGCTGTTGGTTATTGACCGGAGAGTCATCTCGGTCATGTCTGCATGTCTCCCGAACCCGTAGGGTCTACACACTTAAGGTTCGGTGACGCTAGGGTTATAGAGATATTATTATGCGGTAACCCAAAAGTTGTTCGGAGTCCCGGATGAGATCCCGGACGTCACGAGGAGTTCCAGAATGGTCCGGAGGTAAAGATTTATATATGGGAAGTCTTGTTTTGGTCGCCGGAAAAGTTTCGTGCATTATCGGTATTGTACCGGGAGTGCCGAAAGGGGTCCGAGGGTCCACCAAAGGGGTCCACCTGCCCCGGGGGGCCACATGGGCTGTAGGGGTGTGCGCCTTGGCCTATATGGGCCAAGGGCACCAGCCCCAAGAGGCCCATGCGCCAAGAGATAAGGGAAAGTAAGAGTCCTAAAAGGGGAAGGCACCTCCTAGGTGCCTTGGGGAGGAGGGACTCCTCCCTGGCCGCACCCTTCCTTGGAGGAAGGGCCAAGGCTGCGCCCCCCTCTCCCTTGGCCCTATATATAGTGGGGGAAAGGGAGGGAAGCCTCACCTAAGCCCTGGCGCCTCCCTCTCCCTCCCATGACACATCTCCCTCCTCCCGCAGCGCTTGGCGAAGCCCTGTCGGAATCCCGCTACTTCCACCACCACGCCGTCGTGCTGCTGGATCTCCATCAACCTCTCCTTCCCCCTTGCTGGATCAAGAAGGAGGAGACGTCGCTGCTCCGTACGTGTGTTGAACACGGAGGTGCCGTCCGTTCGGCGCTAGGATCATCGGTGATTTGGATCACGACGAGTACGACTCCATCAACCCCGTTCTCTTGAACGCTTCCGCGCGCGATCTACAAGGGTATGTAGATCCACTCCTCCCTTGTTTCTAGATGACTCCATAGATAGATCTTGGTGACACGTAGGAAAATTTTGAATTTATGCTACATTCCCCAACAGTGGTATCAGAGCTAGGTCTATGCGTAGTTTCTATGCACGAGTAGAACACAAAGTAGTTATGGGCGTTGATTTTGTTCAATATGCTTACCGTTACTAGTCCAATCTTGATTCGGTGGCATTATGGGATGAAGCGGCCCGGACCGACCTTACACGTACTCTTACATGAGACTGGTTCCACCGACTGACATGCACTAGTTGCATAAGGTGGCTAGCGGGTGTCTGTCTCTCCCACTTTAGTCGGATCGGATTCGATGAAAAGGGTCCTTATGAAGGGTAAATAGCAATTGGCATATCACGTTGTGGTTTTTGCGTAGGTAAGAAACTTTCTTGCTAGAAACCCATAGCAGCCACGTAAAACATGCAAACAACAATTAGAGGACGTCTAACTTGTTTTTGCAGGGTATGCTATGTGATGTGATATGGCCAAAAGGATGTGATGAATGATATATGTGATGTATGAGATTGATCATGTTCTTGTAATAGGAATCATGACTTGCATGTCGATGAGTATGACAACCGGCAGGAGCCATAGGAGTTGTCTTAATTTATTTATGACCTGCGTGTCAACATAAACGTCATGTAATTACTTTACTTTATTGCTAACTGTTAGCTGTAGTAGTAGAAGTAATAGTTGACGAGACAACTTCATGAAGACACGATGATAGAGATCATGATGATGGAGATCATGGTGTCATGCCGGTGATGATGATGATCATGGAGCCCCGAAGATGGAGATCAAGAGGAGCAAAGTGATGATGGCCATATCATGTCACTATTTGATTGCATGTGATGTTTATCATGTTTATACATCTTATTTGCTTAGAACGACGGTAGTAAATAAGATGATCCCTCACTAAAATTTCAAGAAGGTGTTCCCCCTAACTGTGCACCGTTGCGAAAGTTCGTCATTTCGAAGCACCACGTGATGATCGGGTGTGATAGATTCTTACGTTCGAATACAACGGGTGTTGACGAGCCTAGCATGTACAGACATGGCCTCAGAACACATGCGAAACACTTAGGTTGACTTGACGAGCCTATCATGTACAGACATGGCCTCGGAACACAAGAGACTGAAAGGTCGAGCATGAGTCGTATGGTAGATACGATCAACATGAAGATGTTCACCGATGATGACTAGTCCATCTCACGTGATGATCGGACACGGCCTAGTTGACTCGGATCATGTAATCACTTAGATGACTAGAGGGATGTCTATCTGAGTGGGAGTTCACAAGATGAACTTAATTATCCTAAACATAGTCAAAAGGTCTTCGCAAATTATGTCGTAGCTCGCGCTTCAGTTCTACTGTTTAGATATGTTCCTAGAGAAAATTTAGTTGAAAGTTGATAGTAGTAATTATGCGGACTAGGTCCGTAAACTGAGGTTTGTCCTCATTGCTTCATAGAAGGCTTATGTCCTTAATGCATCGCTTAGTGTGCCGAACCTCGAACGTCGTCTGTGGATGTTGCGAACATCTGACATACACGTTTTGATGACTACATGATAGTTCAGTGCGTAATGCTAAATGGTTTAGAATTGAGGCACCAAAGACGTTTTTGAAACATCGCAGAACATATGAGATGTTCCAAGGACTAAAATTGGGATTTCAGGCTTGTGCCCACGTCAAGAGGTATAAGACCTCCGACGATTTTCTTAGCCTGCAAACTAAGGGAGAAAAGCTCAATTGTTGAGCTTGTGCTCAGATTGTCTGAGTACAACAATCATTTAAATCGAGTGGGAGTTGATCTTCCAGATGAGAAAGTGATGTTTCTCCGAAGTCATTACCACCAAGCTGCTAGAGCTTCGTGATGAACTATAATATATCAGGGACATATATGATGATCCTTGAGATATCCGCGATGTTTGACACCACAAAAGTAGAAATCAAGAAGGAGCATCAATTGTTGATGGTTGGTGAAACCACTAGTTTCAAGAAGGGCAAGGGCACGAAGGGATACTTCATGAAACGGCAATTCAGCTGCTGCTCTAGTGAAGAAACCCAAGGTTGAACCCAAACCCGAGATTAAGTGCTTCTGTAATAAGGGGAACAGCCACTGGAGCAGAATTACCCTAGATACTTGGTAGATGAGAAGGCTGGCAAGGTCGATAGAAGTATATTGGATATACATTGTGTTGATGTGTACTTTACTAGTACTCCTAGTAGCACCAGGGTATTAGATACCGGTTCGGTTGCTAAGTGTTAGTAACTCGAAATAAAAGCTACGGAATAAACGGAGACTAGCTAAAGGTGAGATGACGATATGTGTTGGAAGTATTTCCAAGGTTGATCAAATATCGTACGCTCCCTCTACCATCGAGATTGGTGTTTGCGTTGAGCATAGACATGATTGGATTAAGTCTATCGCAATACGGTTATTCATTTAAGGAGAATAACGGTTACTCTGTTTATTTGAATAATACCTTCAATGGTCTTGCACCTAAAATGAATGGTTCATT
This sequence comes from Triticum urartu, assembly GCF_056163025.1. NCBI lineage: Eukaryota > Viridiplantae > Streptophyta > Magnoliopsida > Poales > Poaceae > Triticum > Triticum urartu. Next base: position 301,908,999 of record NC_141877.1, read on the forward strand.
GAATCTCGATCATAGTGATACACATGTTCATGCCAAAAGATATAAGATAGTAATGATAGTACCACCTACTTGTGGCACTGCCACTTAAGTCATATCGGTATAAAACGCATGAAGAAGCTCCATGTTGATGGATCTTTGGACTCACTCATTTTTGAAAGGATTGAGACATGCGAACCATGTTTGTTGGTAGATATGCATGAAGAAACTCTATAAAGATGGATCGTTTGGACTCACTTGATTTTGAATCACTTGAGACATGCAAATCATACCACATGGGCAAGATGACTGAAAGCCTCGTTTTCAGTAAAATGGAACTAGAAAGCAACTTGTTGGAAGCAATACATTTTGATGTGTGCAATCCAGTGAGTGCTGAGGCATGTAGTGGATATCGTTATGTTCTTACTTCACAGATGATTTGAGTAGATGTTGACTATATTTACTTGATGAATCACGAGTCTGAATTATTGAAAGGTTCAAGTAATTTCAGGGTGAAGTTGAAAGATCGTCGTGACAAGAGGATAAAATATCTATGATATGATCATAGAGATGAATATCTGAATTACGAGTTTGGCACAGAATTAAGACATTGTGAAAATTGTTTCACAACTAATACAGCCTGGAACACCGTAGTGTGATGGTGTGTCCGAACATCATAACTGCACCCTATTGGATATGATGCATACCATGATGTCTCTTATCGAATTACCACGATAGTTTATGGGTTAGGCATTAGAGACAACCACATTCACTTTAAATAGGGCACCATGTAATTCCGATGAGATGACACCATATGAACTATGGTTTAGAGAAACCTAAGCTGTCATTTCTTAAAAGTTTGGGGCTGCGACGCTTATGTGAAAAAGTTTCAGGCTGATAAGCTCGAACCCAAAGCGGATAAATGCATCTTCATAGGACACCCAAAACATTTGGGTATACCTCCTGTCTCAGATTTGAAAGCAATAAGGGATTGTTTCTAGAATTGGGTCCTTTCTCGAGGAAAAGTTTCTCTCGAAAGAATTGAGTGGGAGGATGGTGGAGACTTGATGAGGTTATTGAACCGTCTCTTCAACTAGTGTGTGGCACAGCACATGGAGTTGTTCCTGTGGCACCTACACCAATTGAAGTGGAAGCTTATGATAGTGATCATGAAACTTCAGATCAAGTCACTACCAAACCTCGTGGGATGACAAGGATGCATACTACTTCAGAGTGGTACGTAATCCTGTCTTGGAAGTCATGTTGCTAGACAACAATGAACCTACGAGCTATGGAGAAGCGATGGTGGGCCCGGATTCCGATAAATGGCTCGAGGCCATAAAATCCGAGAGAGGATCCATGTATGAAAACAAAGTGTAGACTTTGGCAGAACGGCTCGATGGTCGTAATGCTATTGAGTACAGATGGATTTTAAAAGGAAGACGGACAATGATGGTAGGTATCACCATTAAGAAAGCTCGACTTGTCATTAAGATGTTTTCCGACAAGTTCAAGGAGTTGACTGCGATGAGACTTTCTCACTCGTAGCGATGCTAAGAGTCTGTTGGAATTATATTAGCAATTACTGCATTATTTGTGAAATCTTGCAGATAGGATGCCAAAAACCATTGTTTCCTCGACGATTTTTGAGGAAAGGTTGTATGTGATACAACTGGAAGGTTTTGTTAATCCTGAAAGATGCTAATAAGTATGCAAAGCTCCAGCAATCCTTCTAAGGACTGGAGTAAGCATCTCGGAGTTGGAATGTATGCTTTGATAAGATGATCAAAGTTTTGGGTGTATACAAAGTTTATGAGAAACTTGTATTTCCAAAGAAGTGAGTGGGAGCACTATAGAATTTCTGATAAATATATGTTGACATATTGTTGATCAGAAATGATGTAGAATTTCTGGAAAGCATATAGGGTTATTTGGAAAGTGTTTTTCAATGAAAGCCTGGATTAAGCTACTTGAACATTGAGCATCAAGATCTATAAGGATAGATCAAAACGCTTAATGGTACTTTCAAATGAGCACATACCTTGACATGATCTTGAAGGTGTTCAAGATGGACCAGTCAAAGAAGGAGTTCTTGCCTGAGTTGTAAGGTATGAAGTTAAGACTTAAAGCTCGACCACGGCAGAAGAAAGAGGAAGGACGAAGGTCGTCCCCTATGCTTTTGTCATAGGCTCTATACGGTATGCCATGCTGAGTACCGCACCTGATGTGTGCCTTGCCACATATCTGGCAAGAGGGTACAAAGGTAATCTAGGAGTAGATCACCAGATAGCGGTCTAAATTATCCTGAGAGGAATAAGGATATGTTTCTCGGTTATGGAGGTGATAAAGAGTTCGACGTAAAGAGTTACGTCGATGCAAGCTTAACACCTATCCGGATAGCTCTGAGTAGAGATACCGGATACGTATAATGGAGCAACAATTTAGAATAGCTCCAAGTAGAACAGTTATTTGAAATGGCTCCAAATGTAGCATAGTAGTTGCATCTACAAGATGACATAGAAATTTGCGAAGTACATACGGATCTGAATGTTGCAGACCCGTTGACTAAAACCTCTCTCACAAGCATAACATGATCAAACCCAGAACTCTTTGGGTGTTGGTCACATGGGGATGTGACCTTGAGTGTTAATCACATATCGATGTGAACTGGATTATTGACTCTAGTGCAAGTGGGAGACTGTTGGAAATATGCCCTAGAGGCAATAATAAATTGATTATTATTATATTTCCTTGTTCATGATAATCATTTATTATCCATGCTAGAATTGTATTGATAGGAAACTCAGATACATGTGTGGATACATAGACAACACCATGTCCCTAGTAAGCCTCTAGTTGACTAGCTCGTTGATCAATAGATGGTTACGGTTTCCTGACCATGGACATTGGATGTCATTGATAACGGGATCACATCATTAGGAGAATGATGTGATGGACAAAGACCCAATCCTAAGCCTAGCACAAGATCATGTATACGGGATTGATTAAGTCCTTGACATCGTGGTTCATCCGATGAGATCATCGTGGAACATGTGGGAGCCAACATGGGTATCCAGATCCCGCTGTTGGTTATTGACCGGAGAGTCATCTCGGTCATGTCTGCATGTCTCCCGAACCCGTAGGGTCTACACACTTAAGGTTCGGTGACACTAGGGTTATAGAGATATTATTATGCGGTAACCAAAAAGTTGTTCGGAGTCCCGGATGAGATCCCGGACGTCACGAGGAGTTCCGGAATGGTCCGGAGGTAAAGATTTATATATGGGAAGTCTTGTTTTGGTCGCCGGAAAAGTTTCGCGCATTATCGGTATTGTACCGGGAGTGCCGAAAGGGGTCCGGGGGTCCACCAAAGGGGTCCACCTGCCCCGGGGGGCCACATGGGCTGTAGGGGTGTGCGCCTTGGCCTATATGGGCCAAGGGAACCAGCCCCAAGAGGCCCATGCGCCAAGAGATAAGGGAAAGGAAGAGTCCTAAAAGGGGAAGACACCTCCTAGGTGCCTTGGGGAGGAGGGACTCCTCCCTGGCCGCACCCTTCCTTGGAGGAAGGGCCAAGGCTGCGCCCCCCTCTCCCTTGGCCCTATATATAGTGGGGGAAAGGGAGGGCAGCCTCACCTAAGCCCTGGCGCCTCCCTCTCCCTCCCATGACACATCTCCCTCCTCCCGCAGCGCTTGGCGAAGCCCTGTTGGAATCCCGCTACTTCCACCACCACGCCGTCGTGCTGCCGGATCTCCATCAACCTCTCCTTCCCCCTTGCTGGATCAAGAAGGAGGAGACGTCGCTGCTCCGTACGTGTGTTGAACACGGAGGTGCCGTCCGTTCGGCGCTAGGATCATCGGTGATTTGGATCACGACGAGTACGACTCCATCAACCCCGTTCTCTTGAACGCTTCCGCGCGCGATCTACAAGGGTATGTAGATCCACTCCTCCCTCATTGCTAGATGACTCCATAGATAGATCTTGGTGACACGTAGGAAAATTTTGAATTTATGCTACGTTCCCCAACACATAGCAAGATGGCAAAGCCCTTGACTCAACACTAATCTTTATTATATAACTCACGGACTCGATTACATAGAAGGATCATAAAGCAAAACTCAAAACTAGATCATACTAAAACTTTATTCTACTAGATTAAGATATTAACAAAAGGATCGAACTAAGAAAAATGGTAAAGATAAAAGAGTGATGACAATATGATACCGGGGCACTCCCCCATGCTTGGCAGTTGCCAAGGGGAGTGCACATACCAGATACTCAGTTTTTCTTTGTTGGTGAAGAAGATGATGGCGATGATGGATAGTCGCACATCGAGCGTAGGAGATCCTCCAATTTGTGGATGATGCCCTTGAGTGCAATAGTATGCTCCTTCAACAAAATATTTTCACTTGTGAGATACTTGTTTTGAATGCGAGCTAACTCAATCATCTTGAAAGCTTCAATCTTCGTTGGGGTAAGGAGATTGTGATGAGGTTGAAGGATGTATTCGTCTTTTACTGTCAGAACTTGATCTTCCATGGCCTTCTTGATCCCATTATCCTTGTTGATCTCCCCGGGTTCTTCTCTCTTCAGCTCTATCTTCATTAGCCAAGCATCGTTGCCCTCATTGTTGGAGGAGGGAGAAGCCATGGTGCCTGGCCTTGACAACCCTGGCAGAAAATAGCTCGAAACAAAAACAGGAGATATTTGCGTGATACGATGGTCAAAACCTTCGGGAGATTATATAATGAATTTTTACTGACCAAAAGAAGTATCGTGCAAGAAAACATAGTTCGGAGAGCACACAAGGTAAAGTCTCTGTAGCGACCCGACCTCAGACGGTCAAGTCTCTATGCTTAAGTGTCATCCCTGGATCGGTATGCTGACACACACAATACTTGAGGATTTATAACAGAGGTAAATCACATGTATAAAGTAACGTAAATACTATTACCTCAATCCAAATAGCAGAAGTAACTACAAGGTTGTGGATTCCCATCAACACCAACGGCAAAGTTGAGTGTAGAAATCGTAACCCTAACGTATCACTTACTCGTCGTAAGAATCCTGCAACATGAGACGTTGCAGCCACAAAGGGTGAGTACATTGAGTATACTAGCAAATTCACACCTGAGGATAATGATGAATAATGACTATCACTACATGCATATATGGCTGGTGGAAAAGCTCTATGGTTATAAGGTTTTGCGAAAAGCCAATTTTTTCCTACAACAAAGGAATATATTTTATTTAACTACAAAGTTGGTTGAAAAAATTTATTGAGAAGGTTCCTCCAACTCAATCCCAAAATAATAATCATTAACCCAATCAAATTAATTAAATAAAGTGTTGAGATCAACATGATAATTCAAGAACCAGATACTCAAGATGTCCATAAACGGGGACACGACTAATCATAATTAGTTTGCGCACTTTTCCCCACAAGACTCGAATACATCCCTGGTCGGAGATTCGAGAGACAGTCTTTCTGAAGCATTAACTCTCTACTCTGGGTAGACTATACCACCTACAACCCACTACATCTGCTAGTCTACCTCTTCAAGAGCTTCACGCAACTTACTCAACTCTGCTAGAGCCCATAATAGCTTGTGGCTGCACACGGAAGTTTCTAGCATGAATAATCTTATGATCCCTTTGAGCCTGGGTGGCATTCCATAGGGTGATCACATGGGTCCTCCGGGATCCCCTTGGGCAAGCACTGGGTTCTCCAGGTGCCCGGGCAAACCACTGGGTGCTCCAGGGTGCCCCTTACCATTCCACCCAGATGTGTATTAAAGTAGCCACCTTAAGTTGAACCATTAATTAGACAATCTCACATCTGTCATGGAATACACACAAACCCAATCCACGTCTACGAGCATAGCATGGCAATATAAGCATAACGTAGAAGTAACTCCCAAGGGTTTGATATAAAGGACAATAGGTTCTACCTCATCAACTACTTCCCAATACCCACATGTTATCAAGTCCTAACCATGCAGTGTTTGAGGGTTGAAACTAATGCATAAAAACTGGGTAATGAAAAGTATGATCAAAGTGTGAACTTGCCTGTACTGTTGATGAAGATGATTCACACGCATAACTCCTGATAGTTCTACTCGTCACACTCCGGTCAATCTATCGTGAGCAAGCAATAGTAACCACACATAAGCAATCACTCAAAAGATCGAAAAGAACGAAGAAGACAATTCGAAAAACATCAAAAACAGGCAAATAACTCTTGCAACATAAAACAATTTCTAACAATACCAAAATTATGTGAATTTGGCCTTATCAGAAAGTTTAGGTCAAGAGCTTCGAATAGCAAAAAGAATCAACTAAAATGGAGTTATAAAACTCAAGTTATGATCAAACGAAGTTTGAATTCAAATCTGATCTAACTGAAATTTTAAAATTTTCAAAAACAAGTTTAAGTTGTTTTACTGGATAGAGGAAATCATAACAAAGAAGTCGGCGTTGGTTTCGTTGGATTTGGATAAACGAGCAAAAAGTTACGGTGTTTTGAACATCAGGGGCTATTCTGCAAATAATTTACTCACAAACGGGTCCCTGGCAGAAATTAAAAAGAAAAAGGAAAAATACTAAACAATGAACGTTTGCTAAACTGCTTTACAGAACGAAAACGTTCGCTATCGAAACCTAACTAAAGAACGTCCACTAAATAACCTAACAAAAATATAAAACCGGCTTTAAAAGAAAAACCGAAGAAAACCTAAAAATAAAAAAATAAACCGGACCAGGGAGGGTTATACCGGTTCGTCAGTTCGGCTGGGAAAGACCGGCAGCGGCTCCGGCGAGGCGGGCAGCGGCGAGCGGCGGCTACAGCGGCGTGGGTGGCTCCGGCGTGGGGGGCGCGACTGTGGGAGGCGGCTAGCAGCGCGGGGCAAGGCGGCGGCGGGGCGGCGCGGCACTAGGCGACGAGCGGCGTGGTGCGCTGTGCAGCGGTGGCGGCGGCGATGCAGCGACGGCTCTGGTGACGAGGCGACTTGATGCGGCGAAGGGGAGGAGAACTGGGGTCCGGGGCCCGCTACTTATAGGTGGCCGGGGCGGCGAGGCGTGGAGGAGGGGGCACGAAGGCCGAGGCGGTTACGGCGCGGCGGCGGAGTCGTGCGGCGGCGGGTCTCCCGCTCGGGAGCTCGGGGACGGTGGCGGCGTGGGCTGGGCCATGGCCTGGCCTGGGAGCTGGGCCGGCCCAGTTCGGCGGTGGGGAGTAGAAGTTTATTTTTAAATAAAGATTTTCCAGACAAAGAAAATAATAAAAACGAAATAAATAAAAAAATTATATAGGCATATAATATATCAAAAATTTCAGAAAAACATTTTCTTCAACCTGGACATTTTTCTAGCATTAAATAAAATCCACACAAATTCCAATAATTCAAACAGTGCTCCTGCTCTACTAAAATCCAATAAAAATCATCTTAAAAATACCAAAATGATTTCAAATTTATTTATCTCCAATTTCTGATGTAGGGAATCATTTTACCCTATTTTCCATATATTTTTATTTTGGAGAAAAATAATTTGAATAAAACCCAAATAACTCCAAATTGAAAATAATTTCAAAAGGACTTTGAATTTGATCCTTTTAAACTTCCAACTCATATTTCATATAAATTTGAAGAAGTCATTTTATCTTCTTTCATGAAAATCATTGAGTTGCCTGAAGTTTCTGAATTTGAAATATTTCTAAGTGAAATTCAAATATTTTCAAAAAACCCTTTTCATTTATTTAAATGGAAGAAGTCATGTCATCTTCTCTCTAGGGTTTTGTATTTGAAAATAATTTGAATTCACGGCGATCATAAATGCACAAATGAAAGTTTGGGAAAGTCATTTTATTCCCTCTCATTTAACTTTCAAAAAGTTTCGAATTCACTTAATTTCAGTCAATCAATCACACAACAATCAAATCTATCTATTTAATATAACATTCCAAAATTTAGAATTTTGGGATGTTACACCCTCGTGGACGCCTCGTGTCCTTCTCGGACTGCTTCTTATTTTCCTATTTTCTTAAATACTCCAAAATGGAGAAAATTGCTATTAGAACTGTTTTGGAGTCGGTTTACTTACCGTACCTCATACCTATTCCTTTTTGGAGTTTGGAATGTTCTCGAAAGTGTCCCTTATGTATTCCTCTGGGGTTACAGTTTCAATAACATTACTTTTAACATTTATGGGATTACCTGAGATATAATGTTTGATTCTTTGACCGTTCACCACCCTCGGATTTGTGCCTTCAAAGTTGTTGATTTTATGGCACCGGAACGATAGACCTCCTCGATGACATAAAGACCTTCCCATTTAGAGAGGAGTTTTCCTGCAAAAAATCTTAAATGAGAGTTGTAGCAAAACATAATCACTTACATTAAACTCACGCTTTTGTATCCTTTTGTCATGCCATCTTTTAACCTTTTTTTTAAACAGTTTGGCATTCTCATAAGCCTGGGTTCTCCATTCATCAAGTGAGCTAATGTCAAAAAGCCTCTGTAACATCCCAAATTTTCAATTTGGAATGTTATACATTAGATCATCACTGCATATCATATTTTACTTGCCTTTGGTTTGATCCTAGAAATTCTACGCAACTCAAGGACCCTCGGAGAGTTGGGGATTTCGTTATTTTCATATTTGAGTTTTCTCAAATTTTGAAAATAGGATCATTTGATTTTATTTATTTTATCTTCAATTATTTCTATTATAAAAATATGAGAGAGGGAATAAAATGACTTTCCCAAAATAAAGAAATATTGAGGATTTAATAATAAAATCAAATAAGATTTTATTTCAGAGTTTTATTGCTATTTTATTTGAATTTAGGAAAAATGCGTGTTTTTCAAAATTGCATTTAGGCCCCAAATAATTGTTCTTCCTGTTCGGCTTGATTTTAGAAGTCAGGGAAAATTTATTTCGGGATTTTTGGAGTCCGTTTAGTATTTCTTTTATTTGTTTTTCCGCGCGTAATTATTTAAAGAAAACGCGTAACCGACCTTGGGCCGTGTTCGGCCAGGACTCTGGCCGGGCCTTTAAAAGGCTGAAAATGCAACTATCCCTGGGTGGTTTTGGTAATTCCTAACAACATATAGCTCATTGAGCTAACATTATTTCAAGATTAATATTTCAGGAAAAGCTCAATGAATGGCATGGCATGGATGAGGAAAGTGGATCCCTCAAAATTCTAAGGACAAAAAGTTTGGCTCAAGCGTGAAGCTCAAGACTCTACATTTTATATTTTAGTGATCCAAGATCGCATTGAGTCTATAGGAAAAGCCAATACTATCAAGGAGGGATGAGGTGTTGCTTAATGGCTTGCTTGCTCAAAGTGCTTAGTGATATGCTCCAAAATCATCAACTACCTTCCCACATCCACATATGACCTAAACCAAAAGTCAAACTCGGCCCCACCAATTCTTTCTATCCGGCGCCACCGAGTTTCAAATGTCATAGCCACTACCACAAACCCTAGGCAAATCGGTCTCACCGATAGGGATCTCGGTCTCACCGAGATGGGATTGTAATCTCTCTGTTTCCCTTCGTAATGTTTCGGTCTTACCGAGATGAGCGATCGGTCCCACCGATATTGCAATGTAAACTCTCTGTTTCCCTTTTGTAACATTTTGGTCTCACCGAGATGAGCAAATCGGTCCCACCGAGTTTACCTGACCAACTCTCTGGTTAGCTTATTACCAAAATCGGTCCCACCGAGTTTGTGTAATCGGTCACACCGAGATTATGTTATGCCCTAACCCTAACCATATCGGCCCTACCGAGTTGTATCTCAGTCCCACCAAAAATCCTAACGGTCACTAGGTTTGCTGAATCGGTCGGACCGAGTTTAACCATTCGGTCCCACCGAGTTTGGCAAATTGTGTGTAACGGTTAGATTTTGTGTGGAGGCTATATATACCCCTCCACCCACTCTTCATTCGTGGAGAGAGCCATCAGAACATACCTACACTTCCAATAACATTTTCTAAGAGAGAACCACCTACACTTTTGTCGAGGTCAAGATATTCCATTCCAACCATATGAATCTTGATCTCTAGCCTTCCCAAGTTGCTTTCCACTCAAATCTTCTTTCCACCAAATCCAAATCCTGTGAGAGAGAGTTGAGTGTTGGGGAGACTATCATTTGAAGCACAAGAGCAAGGAGTTCATCATCAACACACCATTTGTTACTTCTTGGAGAGTGGTGTCTCCTAGATTGGCTAGGTGTCACTTGGGAGCCTCCGACAAGATTGTGGAGTTGAACCAAGGAGTTTGTAAGGGCAAGGAGATCGCCTACTTCGTGAAGATCTACCGTTAGCGAGGCAAGTCCTTCGTGGGCGACGGCCGTGATGGAATAGACAAGGTTGCTTCTTCGTGGACCCTTCGTGGGTGGAGCCCTCCGTGGACTCGCGCAACCGTTACCATCAGTGGGTTGAAGTCTCCATCAATGTGGATGTACGATAGCACCACCTATCGGAACCACGACAAAAACATCCGTGTCTCCAATTGCGTTTGAATCCTCCAAACCCTTCCCTTTACATTCTTGCAAGTTGCATGCTTTACTTTCCGCTGCTCATATAATCTTTTGCAAGCTTGCTTGAATTGTGTGGAGATTGCTTGACTTGTGCTAAGATAGCTAAAATCTGCCAAGAACTAAAATGGGAAAAGGCTAGATTTTTATTTGGTCAAGTAGTCTAATCACCCCCTCTAGACATACTTTTGATCCTACAAGTGGTATCAGAGCTTTGGTCTCCATTTGCTTTGATTTCCATAGCTTTTGGCGGTCATAGCCTTGGTTTCACAACCTAGGAGAGTATGGCGTCTAGCGAGGGAAATTATCACCGTAGAGGTCCTTACTTGGATGGCACTAATTTTGCTAGTTGGAAGCATAAGATGAAAATGCATATTCTTGGACATAACCCCGCCGTTTGGGCTATTGTGTGTATTGGCTTGCAAGGTGAATTCTTTGACGGGAAATAACCGAACCGTGAAGCCACCGCGGAAGAGTTCAAAATGCTGCAATACAACGCTCAAGCTTGTGATATCCTCTTCAACGGATTATGCCCCGAAGAATTCAACAAAATCAGCCGTCTTGAGAATGCAAAGGAAATTTGGGATACTTTGATTGATATGCATGAAGGTACCAACTCTGTCAAGGAATCCAAATTGGATGTGCTTCAAAGTCAACTTGACAAGTTCAAAATGAAGGATGGTGAAGGTGTCGCTGAAATGTACTCTAGGCTTGCTCTTATCACAAATGAGATTGCCGGCTTAGGGAGTGAAGAGATGACAGATAGATTCATCATCAAGAAGATCCTAAGATCCTTGGATGGAAAATATGATACCGTGTGCACATTGATCCAAATGATGTCCAATTACAAAGATCTCAAGCCAACGGAAGTCATCGGAAGAATTGTTGCTCATGAGATGTCACTCAAGGATAAAGAGGAACTTCACAACAAATCAAGTGGTGCTTACAAATCCTCATGTGAAGCCCCCACATCATCGAGTGAGAAACAAACCTTCAATGTAGAATTGAGCTTAATGGTGAAGAACTTCAACAAGTTCTACAAGAGTAGAAGCAAAGAGAGAAGCTCCAAGTCAAGGTCCTACAATGACAAAAGATCTTCTAGTCGAGAGCGAAACTACTACAATTGTGGAAGGCCCGGACACTATTCCAATGAGTGTACGGCCCCCTACAAGAGAAGAGAAGATTCTCCCAAGAGAAGAAGTAGAAGAGAAGAATCACCATCTAGAGAAAGAAGGAGTAGAGATGATCATTATGAACGAAGACCCTCACGGAGATGCAAGGATTCGGAAAGAAAGGACAAGTCATCAAGGAGCTACACAAAACGAAGACATCAAGCTCATGTTGGTGAATGGGTATCCGGCTCCGACTCCGACAACCACTCCGAGAGAAGCTATCACTCCGACTCCGAATATACTCAAGATGAAGGTGTTGCCGGTCTAGCACTTGTGACAACCAACTCCTACGACATATCTGACTCACCAAATGAAGGAGTTGGAACATGCTTCATGGCTAAAGGCCCAAAGGTATCACACCCCGAGTATGTTGATTTCAATAGTGATGAGGATGACTTGTTAGGTGATGATGATTTACTTGTTGACAACTCTAGTGATGAATACTATGATGAAACGTCAATTAATCATGCTAATCAATATAAAACGAATGAAAATGATAAGGAGAAGATTGAGTCTCTAACTAAAGAACTAAACACTCTTAAGTTAGCTCATGAAACTATCTTAGGAGATCATCGAGAACTTTTAAGGACTCATGAGAAATTACGCTTTGAAAAGCTCAACCTTGAGCAAGAGCATGAGTTCTTAAAAGCAATCAGTGATGATCTTCGTAAGAAAAGTTCTTATTACATTGCCAAGCGTTTACTCTTATCCACTTACATGTCTCAAGTCAAGTCTAGTAACAAGAACAAGAAAGATTCTTCCTCTAGTAGTAACAATAATCATTCTAAATCCAATATTGTTGCTTCTAGTAGTTCTCTTGATTCCACTAATGATTCTCTTAGCCAAGTTACACTTGAGCAAGAAAATAGCTTATTGAAGGGAATTATAGAGAAAGGTGTTTACAAGAGCCTTGCCGGAAGTAAGCAATTCGAGGAAATTGTATGCAAGCAAGGAAGGCACCGGAAGAATCAAGGTGTTGATTTTGAATGAAAGTTCAATGCCAATGGAGTTGAGTGGGAAGAAGATCAATACCCCAAGACGAAGTTTGTTCCTCAACAAGAGAAGTATGATCCTACTTCTCTCAAAGGGACACAAGCTCAAGATGATCTTCCACCACAAGACCACAAGCAAAAAGGCAAGGACAAGCTTCAAGAGGAAATTGATGCATTTGAAGAAGCTCCTAAGGCCTTGGTCAAGTGGGTTCCCAAGACTACTTCAAGTTCCACTTCATCAAGTACAACTACAACACCGAGGATTCCCATCAAGATGGTGTGGATCCCGAAGAAGAAGAACTAGAGAGTTCTTGAGGGTGACTCCGCCAACATACTTCACTCTTATCATCTTGGCAAGAACAAGTGCAATCAACTTCCACATCTTGCACTAGTTCAAGGAGTCACAAACCCTCTTGTTGGTAAGACAAGGGACAAGGTAACCTAAAAGCTTTCATAGACATCATCTTGTGTGTGCATCACTTTATGTCTATGGATATCCTTGTTTGTTCCTTGTGGGACTAACCCGTGTAGGTATTGAAAGTGAAACTCACTCCAATGGATAGCTACAAATGATCTACATCAACATTGAGCATCCACATCTTCAACATCTACATGAAGTCATCATCGAAAAAACCCAAGGTTAGTTCATCCCTCTTAGGGGGGATCTCACATCTAGGGGGAGCTTTACTCTAAGAATTGAGCTAAAGCAACTCTAATGGTGTGAACACAACAATGCTTTATGTAAAAGTGGTAACCCCACTTGTGCTTAAACGATGAGTATGACCTATGATCAAATGTTCTCATTTGACTCCTAAGTCAATATACTCATATATAGATGACCTAGTCATCGCAAATTGTTTGATAGATGCTAGAATTGGTTGTGCATGCTTTGCCACATATTTCAATTGCTATTTTATTGTGTGAGCATGTTGATTGCATATTTTATTCATTCGAGGACATCCACTTGTTGTTTTGATTGATTGGTTTTCTTTTCTTTTGCCAAGTGGATGGACAAGAATGCCTAAGAACCCTCTCTAGCTATCTATGCTTTTCTCGTCTCAAACTCTATTCATGCTACATGACAAAATTTGATCAAGTCAGATTCGAACCACTCTGTGTGAGGAGCACTCGGAGTCCCCGATTCGTCATAGACTTAAACTTCCAAAACTTCTTTATGCATTTAGGTCTGACCGATTCCTCCATTTCGGTCATACCGAGATCACTAAGTCGATCTAGGTTTTCAATCTCGGTGCAACCGATTTGAACCTTTCGGTCACACCGAGTTTCAGTAACTGCTTGGAGTTATGAATCTCGGTGCCACCGATTTGTTCCACTCGGTCACACCGACAGGGTCGGGCTATATATACTCACAGGCAAAATTTTGGAAATTTCTCCGAAACCCCTTCGCCCGCACATAGCTCGCTCTGCCTCCTGGGTCTCCGGATCGTCCTCCTTGTCGCCAGCCACCTCCTATCGCTGGTCTCCACCGCCGTCAACGGAATTCTTCCTCGCCGTTGCCACCGTAGCGAGTTCATCGCCGAACTAGGGTATGGACTCGATCACAGTGCTATCCCCGTACGATTCCTAGCACATTGTGTTCATCATGAATCTTGCCACGATTGAAACAATCTTATCCAGTCAAAACACTCCGTAGATTAGAGTTGAATTGAAAATTTAGGGTTAGGTTTCCGCCGAAACCATCTCGGACCCACCGAGTTGTGGAACTCGGTACCACCGATTCGGCTCAGGCCATTGCACATGTAATTTTCGGTCTGACCGAGAATTGCAAATCGGTGTGACCGAGTTTAGGACTTTGTGAAACCCTAGCAGTCTCGGTGCCACCGAACTGTGACTCAGTCTGACCGAGTTCACTAGTTTAGGTACCAACAGCTACTTCGGTATCACCGAGTTTACAAATCGGTTGATCCAAAATGCTTTCTGTGGAAAACTAAAACTAAGTTTTTGACTCATTCTTTTGCAAAAACCTCTGCATTTTGTGATGCTCATCCACTCTATCTCATCTATATCTATTCACAGGGTCTGCTGTCAGTGTTTGCAATATGTCTGATCAGAGTGACAGCCAGAATAGGTCAGAGGAGCAGGTTCACCTGAGTGAGGGCACTAGTCCCTCTAGCAGTTCAGATGATGGTAGCAGGAGCACTCCCAGCAACTTGCCCAAAGCTTCCACTAGAACAAGGAAGAAGAAAACTTCAGAGTCCGAGGATGAAGACTATGTGGCCACTGAGGATGATGTCACATCAAAGAAGAAAGTTCTTAAGAAGGAATATGGCACAGCTGCTTCAACCAAGCCAGGTCTGAAGACCAAGAGGTCAGGAGGGAGACAACCAATGTCTAAAGCCAGAGCCTCCTCTCAAGCATCTTTGGAATCTCAACCCAAAGAGGCTGCTGCAGAAGGGAAGAAGAGGAAGGAGAGGATCAAAAAGACCACTCCTAGAGTGCTTGGGAGATCCTCAATCATGAGAGATTCTGAAGAAGAAGAGGAAGAAGAGGTTGCTGCACCAGCACCTAAGGCCCAGAAGCTTATGGGTGATGCTATCAGGACAGGGGCTGCTTCATCAAAGCCCAAAGAAGCACCCAAAGCAGCCTCCAAGCCCAAGAGTGCACCGAAGAGGAATACCAGGAGTATACCAGCTGCTGAGAAGAACAAGGCCCCAGTGCCTGAAGTTGCTGCTGATGAAGATGATGAAGGACAAGTCCTGAGAAAGCTCAAACCCAAGATTCCAGACCACAATGATGCTCATCCTATGGCTGAGAACATGAAGATCAGGAGAGACTCAGGATTGAGGAAATGGAGAGAGACATACCCATATGCTACAAGAAGAAGAACTGCTATTGATTACAGGTTCCACACAAAGGAACAACAAGATTTCTATAAGACAATGCTGCTGGACAAGAAGCCTATATTGTGTGAAATGAGGTGGGTCGACTGGAAGTATATCAAGGAAAATGAGGAACACTATCCTGGTGTGTTTGACAGCTTTAGTGCTTGTGGAGTTGCAGACTTTGTTGGGCAGAAGCTCACAAAGTGGAATGAGGAGCTCATAATGCAATTCTACTCCACAACACACTTCTATCCAGATGGCAGGATAGTATGGATGTCTGAAGGTACAAGCTACCACTCAACTATTGAGGAATGGGCAAATCTGATCGATGCTCCTAAGGAAGAAGAAGATGACTTGGATGTCTATGCCAAGAAGAAGATGGATCACAACTCTATGGAAAACATGTACAAGGAGATTCCTGAAGATGATCTTGAGACTCACCAGTTTGGGTCAGTAAAACACTTGCTGTCAGGGCTGCCTACAATCAATTGGATCCTTAGGCACACTCTCTTACCCAAGTCTGGTGATCACAGAATGATCAGAGGCCATGCAATTAACTTGCTACATATATTTGATGTGCCACAGAAGTTCAAGGTCATGAGCCTTATAGTTGAGACTATCAAGAGGACTGCAGCTGACCAGAAAAGAAGTTGTGGATATGCCCCACAGATCCAGGAGTTGATAAACTCAAAGATGGGCACAGGCACATACTTGTTGGATAAGGAACACTTGTCTATCTATCCTGACTTTGAGGACAATCAAGTTGTGATGAATGAGAATGAACCATCATCAGTACAAGCTCAAGAGAAGAAGGAGAAAGCAAAGAAAGAGAAGGCTGCCAAGATGCGAACTCAAGAGGAGGCATCTGAGTACTTTTTGAAAAGCAAGCAGGACCAGCTTGGTTATTTGATAGCATCAACTCTGAGGATTGAGAAGGGGTTGGCCACCCTAACTCAAAACCAGGAGAGCCTGGAAAGAATCATGGAACAAAAATTCTATGATTTAGATGTCAAAGTAACTGAGATTCAGTCTGTTGTGGAGCAGCTACAGGATGACATGCAGGAGAGGAAGGGCAAGACAACCATTGATGCATTTTGCCAGAGTGCCTTGAGCTCAGAGATCTACTGCAGTGCCTGTTCCAGACACTAGAGTCACTTCATCTGCACCAGCTACAGCTCCAGCGCAACCAGCTCCAGCACCAACTCCATCAGCTCCATCTACTTCGACTGAAGCCTTCGTACTTAGCGTTCTCCGGACACCACCACCTGAAGACCAAGCTTGAGAGACGTTTTAGTGCTATGCATTTTCTATGAACTTTTTGGTAACTTGTTGCCAAAGGGGGGAGAAAAATGTATAGATCATAGGCTTCGAGAGAGAGCGTTGCTTTTTATTCTCTCTTGCTTTGGTGGTTGAACTTTGTTTGTCTTTTGATTGCTTGAGATACTATGCTATTATCTGTGAGACATTGATGATCATGTGGTTGATCATAAGCTACACTTATGCTTGTTAGATGATATTATCTTACTTATCCTTATATGATCATTCACTTTGCTTGGTGATGAGTGCATGTATTTAATTCTTATCATTTTGAGCGCTCCACCAAGATGTATGTGACATGGAAGAGTAACCCATGATCCTAACTCATTGTGCATTTGCAGTCCAAAGCAAATCTTAAGATATGCACAAATTTAGGGGGAGCTCTTGCTTTTCACATACTTCTCAAAGCGACAATATCTTTCACTCTTATTATCATTTGTCGAAGCTTTGATCTATATGTTGTCATCAATTACCAAAAAGGGGGAGATTGAAAGTGCAACTATCCCTGGGTGGTTTTGGTAATTCCTAACAACATATAGCTCATTGAGCTAACATTATTCCAAGATTAATATTTCAGGAAAAGCTCAATGAATGGCATGGCATGGATGAGGAAAGTGGATCCCTCAAAATTCTAAGGACAAAAAGTTTGGCTCAAGTGTGAAGCTCAAGACTCTACATTTTATATTTTAGTGATCCAAGATCACATTGAGTCTATAGGAAAAGCCAATACTATCAAGGAGGGATGAGGTGTTGCTTAATGGCTTGCTTGCTCAAAGTGCTTAGTGATATGCTCCAAAATCCTCAACTACCTTCCCACATCCACATATGACCTAAACCAAAAGTCAAACTCGGCCCCACCGATTCTTTCTATCCGGCGCCACCGAGTTTCAAATGTCATAGCCACTACCACAAACCCTAGGCAAATCGGTCTCACCAATAGGGATCTCGGTCTCACCGAGATGGGATTGTAATCTCTCTGTTTCCCTTCGTAACGTTTCGGTCTTACCGAGATGAGCGATCGGTCCCACCGAGATTGCAATGTAAACTCTTTGTTTCCCTTTTGTAACATTTCGGTCTCACCGAGATGAGCGAATCGGTCCCACCGAGTTTACCTGACCAACTCTCTGGTTAGCTTATTACCAAAATCGGTCCCACCGAGTTTGTGTAATCGGTCACACCGAGATTACGTTATGCCCTAACCCTAACCATATCGGTCCTACCAAGTTGCATCTCAGTCCCATCGAAAATCCTAACGGTCACTAGGTTTGCTGAATCGGTCCGACCGAGTTTAACCATTCGGTCCCACCGAGTTTGGCAAATTGTGCGTAACAGTTAGATTTTATGTGGAGGCTATATATACCCCTCCACCCACTCTTCATTCGTGGAGAGAGCCATCAGAACATACCTACACTTCCAATACACATTTTCCGAGAGAGAACCACCTACACTTGTGTTGAGGTCAAGATATTCCATTCCAACCATATGAATCTTGATCTCTAGCCTTCCCAAGTTGCTTTCCACTCAAATCTTCTTTCCACCAAATCCAAATCCTGTGAGAGAGAGTTGAGTGTTGGGGAGACTATTATTTGAAGCACAAGAGCAAGGAGTTCATCATCAACACACCATTTGTTACTTCTTGGAGAGTGGTGTCTCCTAGATTGGCTAGGTGTCACTTGGGAGCCTCCGACAAGATTGTGGAGTTGAACCAAGGAGTTTGTAAGGGCAAGGAGATCGCCTACTTCGTGAAGATCTACCGCTAGTGAGGCAAGTCCTTCGTGGGCGACGACCGTGATGGAATAGACAAGGTTGCTTCTTCGTGGACCCTTCGTGGGTGGAGCCCTCCGTGGACTCGCGCAACCGTTACCATCTGTGGGTTGAAGTCTCCATCAACATGGATGTACGATAGCACCACCTATCGGAACCACGACAAAAACATCCGTGCCTCCAATTGCGTTTGAATCCTCCAAACCCTTGCCTTTACATTCTTGCAAGTTGCATGCTTTACTTTCCGCTGCTCATATACTCTTTTGCATGCTTGCTTGAATTGTGTGGAGATTGCTTGACTTGTGCTAAGATAGCTAAAATCTGCCAAGAACTAAAAAGGCGCCGCTAGACATACTTCGTGCCCCAATTTTAGCGAAACATATAAATCGTGATCATCAAGTAGTCTAATCACCCCCCTCTAGACATACTATCGATCCTACAAAGGCGCCGCCCCGAGCCCGTTAAGCCCCAAGCCGCGCCGCGGCCTAACCCTAGCCCGCCGCCGCTGCCGCGTGCCGCCGCAGCCGCCGGACCCCGCCGCCCGCGCCGCCGCATCCCCGCGCTGCCGCACGCCGGAGCCGCCACTGCCGGACCCCGCCGCCCGCCGAGGTTGACCCCGCCCCGCCGCCGGTTTTCCCTAGAAAACCGTTCGGTTTTCCGCCGGTTTTCGTTCTTTTTTTAAATCTGTTTTTTAGAACGGTTTATTTCCGGTTTAGTTTATTTAGCGAGCGTTCGCTCGTTTGTTCGTTTTAACGAACGCGTTCACCTTTTAGTTACAGAAAATGAACGTTCGTTCATTAATTTGTTCGTCGTTTTTCTTTTTCTTGGATTTTCCCCAATTATTTCTGATCGCGATTTCTGATCCAATTTTCGTTCTAGTATAACTTTTCGCTCGTTTATCGGAATCTGGCGATTCAAGCGCCTGGAGTTTCGTATCGAAATCCTCTTTCCGTTTAACCAACTCAAACAAGTTTTTGCTTCTGTAAAATTTGACCTAGATTCAGATTAGTTAACGAAGCTTGTTTCTTTCGCCATTTGACTTTCGTTGCTTCGTTCGATTTGATTCTTTTTGAAAACCGGAGTTCTTAAGTTGAACTTTCTGGTTAGATCTCTTATTTGAGTTTTACCTATGCATTAGATGAGTTCTTATTGTATGCTTGTTTGTTTGCGATAGAGTACCCGAAGTGCGTCGCTTGTTACTTTGAATTGCTAGGTTTCGCGGATCATCAGCAAGGCAAGTAACACTTTGATCATACCTCTTTACTACCCAGTTTTATTGCATTAGACCAATCCTCAAACATTGCATGATTAGGATCTAGTGGGTTTTGGGAAGTAGATGAGGTAGTACCTATTACCTGTTTTGTTATCAAACCCTTGGGAGTTACTTCTACGTTTGCTTATACTGCCATGCTATGCTAGTAGACGTGGATTGAGTGAGTGTATCCATGACAGATGTGAGATTGCTAAATTAATGGTTTACTTAAGGTGGCAACTTAAACACACATCTAGGTGGACTGAGGCACCCGGGTATTCCAGCGATTGCCTGTTTTTCTTTATGGACCGCCACCCAGGCTCAAAGGGATCATGAGATTATTCATACTAGAAACTTCCGTGTGCAGCCACAAGCTACTATGGGCTCTAGCATAGTTGACTAAGTCATGCAAACTCTTACAGTGGTAAACTAGCAGATGTAGGGGATGTAGGTTGGTACGGTCTACCCGATCGTAAGGTGCTAGCGCTTCTAAAAGACTATGTCTCGGTCATCCGTTTCTCGAACATCATGTAGTGTGAGAATCCCAACGGAGGAGATCGAGTCTTGTGGGGAAAAGTGCGCAAACCTCTATAGAGTGTATAAACTAATCATGGTTAGCCGTGTCCCCGGTTATGGACATCTTGAGTATCTAGTACTTGGATTATCATGTGAATATCATCATGTTACTTTAATTAATATTGTTGGGTTTTAAAGATGATGCTTAATTGGGATTGAGAGGGTGTCTACACTCTCAATGTTCAACAACTACCATGATAGTTAAATAAAATTTATTCCTTTGCAGTAGGGAAAAATTGGCTTTACGCAAAACTATAACCATAGAGCTTTCCACCAGCCATATATGCATGTAGAATAGCCTATTTCTTGCATTACTCTCTATGTGTTACTTTGCCAGCATATTCCATGTGCTGACCCGTTTCGGGCTGCAACGTTCATGTTGCAGACTTTTCAGACGACGAGTAAGGTGCTTTTAGGTCGTTGTTCTATACTCAGTGATGTCGTTGGAGTTGATGGACTCACTTATCTTCCAAGCCTTTCGCTGTTATCATTATTAGATGGCCTTAAGCCATATTTATTGTAATAAGTTCTCTTTTGAGACACTTGTTGTAATAAGTGTGTGATTGCTACTCTGTTATAAATTCTTCAAGTACTGTGCATGTCAGCATTACTGATCCAGGGATGACACTGAAGCACAGAGACCAGGCCGTTTAAGGTCTGGTCGCTACATCCTCTTCTCAGTGGCAAGTTTGAAATCATAATTGAGCTCTTTAATGGTCCAATATGCCTTATGTTCTAGTTCGAGAGGTAAGTGACAAGCTTTTCCATAAACCATTTTATATGAAGACATACCCATGGGATTTTTATATGCAGTTCTATAAGCCCATAATGCATCATCAAGTTTCTTTGACCAATTCTTTCTAGATCTATTAACAGTCTTTTGCAAAATTAATTTAAGCTCTCTATTACTTAATTCTACTTGACCACTAGACTGTGAATGATATGGGGATGCAATTCTATGATTAACATCATACTTAGAAAGCATTTTACGAAAAGCACCATGAATAAAATGTGAACCACCATCAGTCATTAAGTATCTAGGGACTCCAAACCTCGGAAAAATATCTTCTTTAAGCATCTTAATAGAGGTGTTATGATCAACACTACTAGTTGGGATAGCTTCTACCCACTTAGTAACGTAATCAACAACCACTAAAATATGTGTATACCCATTAGGGGAAGGAAACAGTCCCATATAATCAAAGCCCCAAACATCAAATGGTTCACTAAAAGTGAATAATTCATAGGCATTTCTTGACGTCTACTAATATTACCAATTCTTTGACATTCATCACAAGACAAGACGAATTTACTGGCATCCTTGAAGAGAGTAGGCCAAGAAAAACCGGATTGCAATACCTTATGTGTAGTTCTATCTCCAGCATGGTGTCCTCCATATGCCTCGGAGTGACACTTGTGTAGGATATGTTCCTATTCATGCTCAGGTACACAACGTCTAATAACACCATATACTCCTTCTTTATAAAGGCGTGGGTCATCCTAGAAGTAATGTCTTAAATCATAGAAGAACTTTTTATTTTGTTGGTATGTGAAACTAGGTGGTATAAATTTAGCAACAATGTAATTAGCATAATCAGCATACCATGGAGCAGTACGAGAAGCATTTATGACAACTAATTTTTCATCAGGAAAGCTATCATCAATAGGTAGTGGGTCATCAAGAACATTCTCTAACCTAGACAAGTTGTCTGCAACAGGGTTCTCAGCTCCCTTTCTATCGGTAATATGCAAATCAAATTCTTGTAGAAAGAGAACCCATCTAATAAGTCTAGGTTTAGCATCTTTCTTTTCCATAAGATATTTAATAGCAACATGACCAGTGTGAATAGTTACTTTAGAATCAACAATATAAGGTCTGAACTTATCACAAGCAAACACAACTGCTAAAAATTCTTTTTCAATAGTAGCGTAATTTCTCCGGGCACTGTCCAGAGTCTTACTAGCATATTGGATAACATTTAATTTCTTACCAACTCTTTATCCTAGAACAGCCCCTACAGCATAATCACTAGCATCACACATAATTTCAAAGGGTAAATTCCAATCAGATGGCTGAACAATAGGTGCAGAAATCAAGGCTTTCTTAAGTATTTCAAATGCTTCTACACAATCATCATCAAAGACAAATGGAACATCTTTTTGTAAGAGATTAGTCAGAGGCCTAGAAATTTTAGAGAAGTCCTTAATGAACCTCCTATAAAAACCGGCATGACCAAGGAAACTTCTTAGAGAAACTCTAGCAGACCCCGCAAAACGCCGGCCCGCAAAACGCATTTGAAGTTCGCGCGAAACAGCTTTTGTGGGCCGACGCGGGCTAGCACAGATGCAGACCCTGCAAACGGATCCGTAAAAAAGTATATTCGCGGAATATGCTTTTTACGGGTCGGCTATGCAGATTCTGCTCGGACACCACCGTGACGACCCGCAAACAGATAAACTGCAAATCTCGCATTTGACATAGGATTTCACAAATAAGTTCAAATTCAAACGACACAAACAGTTTTACGCGTAAATAGAAGCCAAGTTTGTTACGGCTAACGCAAAAGAGGGCCCTGCAAAAGGCTTGCGCCCATGTCCAGCATCATCTTGATCGATCTTCACTCCGCGCAATCGAGTCCACCTTGGAGTTCATCGGCGCCACCGAATCCACCTCCGGCGCTTGTTCCAACTCCCGCACCGAAATCATCCACATTGCCACCATATGGAGCGGAGAAAACATCACCGGAACTGTAGCACGAACCGGCCGACGCCACCATTCTTCTCTTCAAGATTTCCCTCCTTGCCATATCATGCCATGTTTTGGTGAGGTCGTCCATGTCATTGCGGTTCATTGACATGATCTTATTCTCTTCGGCGAGCAACATGGACATTGATTTGTTTTCGGCGGCTCATGCTCTTCTCTCCTCGATGGCAGCTTTGCGCAACCCCTCTTCCTTGAGCAACTGCCACTTTTCTTGCTTCTCCTTCGCCTTCTTCTCGACCAACTCTTTCTTGATCTCCAACAATTTCAACAACATCGACTCGTTAGATTGCAAGAAAAGTTTGTAAGTGAGCCTCTCTTTGGCGGGGATTCTTTGTCGATCAACTTTCACTTCTCGCACTTTTGGAGCAACTCCCAACAATGCTCTAGTTTGAAAAATTTGCCTTCCGAAGCTTCCATGTCCTTGTATCTATGTTGAGCAATCTTTTCGTACACAATGTGAACAAAGTGATCCAATCACTTCTCATGATGCAA
Source organism: Triticum urartu (assembly GCF_056163025.1). Classification (NCBI taxonomy): domain Eukaryota; kingdom Viridiplantae; phylum Streptophyta; class Magnoliopsida; order Poales; family Poaceae; genus Triticum; species Triticum urartu. The sequence goes on from NC_141877.1 coordinate 301,932,689, forward strand.
TATGATGTTGCACAATTTGAACAAAGGCAAAACAAACTCACATGGTTGGACTCCATAGTGCCACTTGGAGGTGCATTGCTTACTTGCTCCAAGCAAGCTGCCCAACGGCTGCACATAGGCTTGATGTTCTCCCAACGCCCTTGAAGCGACTGAAATGTGCGTGGAGTCCTATTGGGATACTTTGCCATAATGCGGAAGTATTGATCTTCTATCCTTTGCCAATATCTCTTGGAAGTTTGAGATGTACCCGTGGTAGCATCAAGAGACACCGCACTCCATGCTTGAATCAAAGCTTGATCTTCCAAGATCGTGTAGTTCTTCGATCTTATGCTTTTCCTAGTTTTTGCTTGCGATTGCTAAAATGCTTCCACTTCGATCTCCTCCAATTCGTCCGCACAACCATGATCATCCACGCCGGCCTCCGTTTCATTGTACTCGAATGGTTTGAAAGGGGCTTGATCAATGTCAATCACGTTCGTGTCCAACAAGTTCATGAACTCGGTTGTTCCATTGTTCGAACCACCACTGTAGCGAACGATAACAAGTCACGCGCTATCGAGAATAATGGCAAAAAATGAAAGGGAGTCGCCAAGACCGAAGGCGCATACCTTCCGGCCATTTCGTCGAACACCTCACTCGCGGGGGGAGCGGCACCGTTGAACGGCATCGCCGGAGCACCTCCTTGCGGCGGGATATAGCGAGAGGTTGAAGAAGGTGGCTTCTTTGAAGCCGGAACCTTCCTCCGCTTTACGCCCGCGACCGTGCCGACCCTCTCCGCCGCCGTCCGGGATTGCGCTTCCGCGTTGGCGCCCGGAGCGCAGGCCATCGCGGCGGGGGCGGCAGGATTCCCGCCCTACACGACAATGTTGCCCTGCCGCTTGCGTGCAGGCACGGCTTGGGCTTGGTCAACGGCGGCGGGGCCAACTTGTCCGACGACGAGATCCACCCGAGCGGAAGGGGCGTGGTTGTAACGCCCTCGATGCGGCTATATCTCCCATGTGTCGAAGCACGACTTAGAGGCATAACCGCATTGAAAGCAATGTCGCAAGTGAGGTAATCTTCACACATCCCATGTAATACATAAGGGAAAGAGATACACAGTTGGCTTACAATCGCCACTTCACACAATTACATGAATAAAGCATTACATCATCCAGATACAATCAAAGGTCCGACTACGGAACCAAAATAAAAAGAAGACTACCCCAAATGCTACACAGATCCCCGATCGACCCCAACTGGGCTCCACTACTGACCAACTAGAACGAAACAACACAAAAGGACAAGATCTTCATCGAGCTCCTCCTTGAGCATGGTTGCGTCATCTGCACGGTTCAACGGCACCTGCAAGCTGGTTTTGGAAGTATCTGTGAGTCACGGGGACTCAGCAATCTCGCACCCTCGCGATTAAGACTATTTAAGCTTATAGGAAGGGTAAAAGGTATGAGGTGGAGCTACAGCAAGCGACTAGCATATTTGGTGGCTAACATACGCAAAAGAAAGCGAGAAGAGAAGGCAAAGCACGGTTGAGAAACTATGATCAAGAAGTGATCCTAGAACAACCTACGTCAAGCATAACTCCAACACCGTGTTCACTTCCCGGACTCCGCTGAAAGAGACCATCACGGTAACACACGCGGTTGATGTATTTTAATTAAAGTCAACTTCAGGTTTTCTACAACCGGACATTAACAAATTCCCATCTGCCCATAACCACGGGCACGGCTTTCGAAAGTTCAAATCCCTGCAGGGGTGTCCCAACTTGGCCCATCACAAGCTCTCACGGTTAAAGAAGGATATTCCTTCTAGCGGAAAGACCCGATCATGCTCGGAATCCCGGTTACAAGACATTTCGACAATGGTAAAACAAGACCAGCAACATCGCCCGAATGTGCCGACAAATCCCGATAGGAGCTGCACATATCTCATTCTCAGGGCACACTCAGATGAGCTCTCCATACAACTAAAACCAAACCTCGAGTTTCCCCGAGGGGGCGCTGCACAGGGCTCTAGTTTGGACCAACACTCAGAGGAGCACTGGCCCCGGGGGGGGGGGGGTTAAAATAATGATGACCCTTGAGTCTACAGAACCCAAGGGAAAGAAAAGGCTAGGTGGAGAATGGTAAAACCAATGTTGGGCATTGCTGGAGGAGTTTTATTCAAGGCGAATTGTCAAGGGGTTCCCATTATAACCCAACCGCGTAAGGAACGCAAAATCCGGGAACATAACACCGATATGACGGAAACTAGGGCGGCAAGAGTGGAACAAAACACCAGGCATAAGGCCGAGCCTTCCACCCTTTACCAAGTATATAGATGCATTAATTAAATAAGAGATATTGTGATATCCCAACAAGTAAACATGTTCCAAGAAGGAACAACATCTCCATGTTCCAACAAGGAACAAACTTCATCTTCACCTGCAACTAACAACGCTATAAGAGGGGCTGAGCAAAACGGTAACATAGGCAAACAACGGTTTGCTAGGACAAGGTGGGTTAGAGGCTTGGTTCAACAATATAGGAGGCATGATAAGCAAGTGGTAGGTATCGCGGCATAGGCATAGCAAAAGAGCGAGCAACTAGCAAGCAAAGATATAAGTGATTTCGAGGGAATGGTCATCTTGTCTGAAATCCCGCAAGGAAGAAGAACGAGTCCATGAAGAAGACAAACAGACGTAGTCGAACGGATCCTCACAACTCCGGAACGAAACCGAAGCTAACGCGAGAAGCAACCCGGAAAGAAGCAAACAACATAGTAAACAACTACCACATAAACATGGCATGATGCACAATCAAGTATGATGCATGTCCGGTTTAATGAGGCATGGCATGGCAAAGTGCACAAACAACCCTACAAATTAAGTGGAGCTCAATATGCAACTCCGTTGCATATTGACGAAACACCACATTCAAGTTATTTAGTTCGATCTCGTTTATGTACCCAACAAGATTAAATGTTGTTAGCATGGCAAGAGGTGAAGCATAAAGAAACTATCTATCTAGTCAAGTTTAAATGAGGCCGGAAGCAACGAACAACAATTCCAGTAAATCCCCATATGCATATTTTAGGTTTGGTACTGTTCTGCCCTAAACACAATTTTAGAGTTGTTAAACATGCAAAGTGATGCCACCATGTTAAACTAGACATTTTTCCACCCCATTTACATATAAAGTTTATTAGAATCGGAGCTACGGTTAATTAGTTATGAAATAAATCATTTTAACATGGCATTTAAGCAAATTAAAGCAAACATCAAGTTAAACATTTTAAACATGCATGGAAGTTGGAAATTATGAAACTAGATGAAATTCTAAGCATTTGACATATTTAAAACATTTTAATCCGATGCACGGTTGTTGAGTTATTATATGCATGAACTCAAGGGGTTTTCTGCAAATCTGTAATACTCTGGATAATTGGACAAATTCATAGAACGAGAAAAAAACATGATCGTGCTGAATCCAGCTGGGCCAATAGTTCAGGTGGCTGCTCACATCGGGCTGAGGCCTTGGAGAGGAGGCCCAAGCAGGGCGCTGGAGATGGCGAGGCTGGACGAGGCCCACGCTCGTCGTCCTGCGCTCGAAGACAGGAGGCGAAGCAGGCAGGGCTTGGCGCAGTGGCTTCAGACGAAGCAAGGCGCAGCAGCGGCAGGTCTTGGCGAGGACGCTGGCGGCGGTGAGCTTGCAGGCACGCAGAGGGAGGTCGAAGATGGCAGGCCAGCGTCAGATCTCGACGGACGCGAAGCAGGGCGGGGCCGTCCTGCTCGTGCAGGGGCGAAGCAGAGGAGGCGAGCAGGGCACTGGTGGCCGAGAGCAGAGCGAAGGGGCGACGAGGTCTTGGGCATGGGGAAGCTCGGATCGACCGGATCCAGGGCGCGGGACGAGGGAAATGGATGGATCCGGTGAGGCAGGGCATCCATGGCGCAGACGGAGCTCCTCCTGTTCGTCCTGTACAGAGAAGAGAGAGGATGGATAAGAGGCAGAGGAAGCCACAGGAGGGAAAAATGGAGGGAGGAGGAACGAGGGAGAGAGCACGGGGTCGGCCTGGTGGTGGCTTCGGTCGCCGACGAGGGAAGTGGCTCAGGGTCGATGGTGGGAGCAGCGACGAGGCAGCGGGGTGCTCGGGCAAGACCGAGACCAGAAGGAGGAGGCGAAGGGGATTGAATAAAAAAACAGAGGAGGCACTGGATTGGGCGATGGGGATCCCAAGGAAGATGCGGCGGCGGCGCTACCGGACAGGCTCCCTAGGTTTTAGGGTTTGATCTGATTTGGGTAGGGGTTGGTCTATATATAGGGAACAAAAGGATTATGTTTGGACCCTCCGATCAAAATCGGACGGTTTCGGATAAATAGGTTAGCTAGCCCAATTAAGAAAACAGAGACGTTTTATAGATGTTTGGGGGATGATCCGAACACAATGGTGGCAACTTTCCGGGTCTTGTCCGGGGCAGCTTTCGGACGCGCGCGAGAGGGGGTTTGATGCACTGAGCAAAGAGGGTCTCGGACCGTGCGATCGCATCGGAAAACTCTGGAAGCGAAGAGGGGAAGGAGGATGGACTAGGTGGGCTGTGGCGAGACTGCAAGGGGGAGAAGAGAGAGAGAGGGCCCGGCATCTGTTTCCGGAGACCGAAAACGTCCGACGTTAGACCGGCTATACTGCCGCTATAGTTATCCGTTGGGGCATCAAACGATCTCCGAATGCGATGAAACTTGACAGGCGGTCTATATACACTAAAATAAGACCACCCGTCAACTCTCATCCCATTTCGAGAACATTTTTCAGCCACTTATAAAATACTATTTCGGACATGCCGCGGGCGCGTGCAAGTGTGTCTGGGCTCAGAACGGGCAACGTACGAAACGAGGAGACTGGGACGGATGGAAGTTTCAAAAAACATGATGATGCAATGCACATGATGACATGATGAAATGCAACACGCAAGCAAATGACATGGCAACGACATCGAATAACTGGAAGACACCTGGCGCGTCGGTCTCGGGGCGTCACAGTGGTTGACCTCGACGGTGACGGGGGATAGCAAGGGGTCGTCCATGGCGGCGACGGACGGCCGGGGAAGAGCAGCCGTAGCTTGCGGAGTGGGGGCAATGGTGGCGGAGGGTGCGGGGAGCGGGAAGGGCCGCGAGGAAATGTCCCTCCCGCCAAATCTCGCGCGGGATAGGGGTTGAGCTCGGGTCGGCCTCCCAGCCCATGAAGATAGATGTTGGGAGAGAAGATTTGCCGCGCCCCGCAAAAAAAATTGCGGGCCGGGGCGGGATGCGGGGTCTGCTCATGCAGATTTTCTGGCCCCGACCCGCAATTCGGCGGTTATTTTGCGGGCCGGGGCATTTTGCGGGGTCTGCTAGAGTTGCTCTTATACCTTTAATGTCCTTAGGACACGACATCTTTTCAATAGCATCATCTTTAGCTTTATCAACTTCAATACCTCTTTCAGAAATTTTATGCCCCAAGACAATACCTTCATTAACCATAAAGTGGCACTTCTCCCAATTCAAGACAAGATTAGTTTCTTCACATCTCTACAAAACTCGATCAAGGTTGCTTAAGCAATCATCAAAAGAAGTTCCATATATAGAGAAATCATCCATGAAAACCTCAACAATCTTTTCACAAAAGTCAGAGAATATAGTAGTCATACATCTTTGAAAGGTAGCAGGTGCATTGCATAAACCAAAAGGCATACATCTATAAGCAAAGGTACCGAAAGGGCAAGTAAAAGTTGTCTTTTCTTGATCCTCTTTTGACACAGGTATTTGAGAGAAACCAGAATAACCATCTAGAAAGCAAAAATGTGTATGTTTGGATAATCTTTCTAGCATTTGATCAATAAAAGGTAAAGGGTAATGATCCTTTTTAGTAGCTTTATTCAATTTGCGGAAATCAATTACCATTCTATAACCTGTAACAATTCTTTGTGGGATCAATTCATCTTTATCATTAGGAACAACAGTAGTACCTCCCTTCTTAGGGACACAATGGACAGGACTTACCCACTGACTATCAGCAACGGGATAAATTATACCTGCCTCCAGAATCTTTAGTATTTCTTTTCTTACCACTTCTTTCATCTTAGGATTTAACCGTCATTGGTGATCAACAACTGGTTTCGCGTCTTTCTCCAATTTTATTTTGTGCTGGCATAGAGTGGTACTAATACCCTTAAGATCATCAAGAGTATATCCAATAGCAGCACGGTGCTTCTTCAGAGTTTTCAATAATTTCTTTTCTTCATGCTCTGAAAGGTTAGCACTAATAATAACAGGATATATCTCTTTCTCATCAAGATAAGCATATTTAAGAGTATCAGGTAAAGGTTTAAGCTCAAACACGGGATCACCCTTGGGTGGAGGAGGATCCCCTAGGATTTCAAAAGGCAAGTTATGTTTCAAAATAGGTCCCTGTTTAAAGAATACTTCATGTATTTCCCTTCTCTCATTCATAAACATATCATTTTCATGGTCTAGCAAATATTGTTCTAAAGGATCACTAGGAGGCACGGCAATAGAAGCAAGACCAATAATTTCATATTTACTAGGCAATTCTTTATCATGGGGTTGTCTACGAAATTTACCAAAATTAAACTCATGAGACATATCCCCCAAGCCAATAGTAACAACATCCTTTTTGCAATCTATCCTAGCATTAACAGTATTCAAGAAGGGTCTACCAAATATAATGGGACAAAAGTTATCTTATGGGGAACCAAGAACAAGAAAATGAGCATGATATTTGACTTTCCCACACAAGACTTCAACATCTCTAACAATCCCAACTGGTGAAATAGTGTCTCTATTGGCAAGCTTAATTGTGACATCAATTTCCTCTATCTCAGCAGGTGCAATATCATGCATTATTTCTTTATATAAGGAATGAGATATTGCACTTGCACTAGCACCCATATCACATAATCCATGATAGCAATGATCTCCTATTTTAACAGAAATAACAGGCATTCCTACAACAGGTCTATGTTTATTTTTAGTATCGGGCCTAGCAATTCTAGCAGCTTTATCACAGAAGTAAATAACATGCCCATCAATATTATCGGCAAAGAGATCTTTAACCATAGCAACACTAGGTTCAACTTTAATTTTCTCATAGGGTGTAGGTGTTCTAGTATTAATCTTACGAACTACAGTTGAAGCTTTAGCATGATCCTTTATTCTAACAGGGAAAGGTGGTTTCTCAATAAAAGCAGTCGGAACAACATAATCATTATAAGTGATAGTCTTTTCTTCAACTTTAATAGGTGCAACTACTTTTACTTCAATGTGGGGATTATATTCAAACCACTTCTCCTTAGGGAGGTCAACATGGGTAGCAAAGGATTCACAGAAAGAAGCTACTATCTCAGAGTCAAGTCCATATTTAGTGCTAAATTCATGGAAAGCATCGGTATCCATAAAAGATTTAACACAATCAAACTTAGGTGTTATACCTGACTCCTTACCTTCGTCGAGATCCCAATCTTCAGAGTTGCATTTAATTCTTTCCAATAAATCCCAATTTAATCCAATAGTCTTCATCATGAAAGAGCCAGTACAAGAAGTATCAAGCATGGAGCGATTATGGAGAGAAAGCCGAGCATAATTTTTTTGAATAATAATTTCTCTTGAGAGATCATGATTGGGGCATGAGTATAACATTGACTTAAGCCCCCCAAGCTTGAGCGATGATTTCTCCTTCGCGAGGCCAAAAATTATATATATAATTACGATCACGATGAACAAGATGCATAGGATAAAACTTCTGATGAAATTCCAATTTCAATCGGTTGTAGTTCCATGATCCCATATCATCACATAGCCTAAACCATGTCAATGCCTTTCCCTTAAAAGATAAATGGAAGACCTTCTTCTTGATAACATCCTCGGGCATACCTGCAAGCTTAAATAATCCACAAACTTCATCCACATGGATTACCTGCAAATCGGGATGCAATGTTCCATCACCTGTGAAAGGATTAGCTAGCAGTTTCTCTATAATACCCGAAGGAATTTCATAGTAAACATTTTCAGTAGGTTCGGTAGGTTCAGGAGCAACTCTTTGCTCTACTGGTCGGGGTGAAGATACCCCGGACAAGCCCCTCAAGGGATTACTTTCCATAGTAACAAGTGATAGTAAATTTTAGCACACTATATAAATTTTTCCTTACCAAATTCCACCTACCAAAGGCGCTTCACTCCCCGGCAACGGTGCCAGAAAAGAGTCTTGATGACCCATAAGTATAGGGGATCTATCGTAGTCCTTTCGATAAGTAAGAGTGTCGAACCCAACAAGGAGCAGAAGGAAATGATAAGCAGTTTTCAGTAAGGTATTCTCTGCAAGCACTAAAATTGTCGGTAACAGATAGTTTTTTGATTAGGTAATTTGTAACGGGTAACAAGTAATGAAAGTAAATAAGGTGCAGAAAGATGGCCCAATCCCTTTTGTAGCAAAGGACAATCCTGAACAAACTCTTATATAAAGGAAAGTGCTCCCGAGGACACATGTGAATTATCATCAAGCTAGTTTTCATCACGTTCATATGATTCGCGTTCGGTACTTTGATAATTTGATATGTGGGTAGACCGGTGCTTGGGTACTTCCCTTCCTTGGAAAAGCATCCCACTTATGATTAACCCCTCTTGGAAGCATCCACAACTACAAAAGAAGTATTAAGGTAAACCTAACCATAGCATGAGACATATGGACCCAAATCAGCCCCTTACGAAGCAACGCATAAACTAGGGTTTAAGCTTCTGTCACTCTAGCAACCCATCATCTACTTATTACTTCCCAATGCCTTCCTCTAGGCCCAAACAATGGTGAAGTGTCATGTAGTCGACGTTCACATGACACCACTAGAGGAAAGACAACATACATCTCATCAAAATATCGAATGAATACCAAATTCACATGACTACTTGTAGCAAGACTTCTCCCATGTCCCGAGGAACAAACGTAACTACTCACAAATCATATTCATGTTCATAATCAAAGGGGTATTAATATGCATAAAGGATCTGAACATATGATCTTCTATCGAATAAACCAACTAGCATCAACTACAAAGAGTAATCAACACTACTAGCAACCCACATGTACCAATATGAGGTTTTGGGACAAAGATTGGAGACAAGATATGAACTAGGGTTTGAGATGAGATGGTGCTGGTGAAGATGTTGATGGAGATTGACCCCCTCCCGATGAGAGGATCGATGATGATGACGGTGGTGATGATTTCCCCCTCCCGGAGGGAAGTTTCCCCGGCAGAACAGCTCCGCTGGAGCCCTAGATTGGTTCCGCCTCGTGGCGGCGGAGTTTCGTACCATGAGCTAGCTTATGATTTTTTCCAGGGCAAGAGACCTCATATAACAGAAGATGGACACCGGAGGCCTGCCAGGGGGGCAACGAGGCAGGGGGGCATGCCAAGGGGGTTAGGGGGCGCCCCACCCTCGTGGATGGTGGGTGGCCCCCCTCTGATACTTCCTTCGCCCAATATTTTTTATATGTTCTGAAATGTGCTCATGCTAAGTTTCAGGACTTTTGGAGTTGTGCAGAATAGGTCTCTAATATTTGCTCCTTTTCCAGCCCAGAATTCCAGCTGCCGGCATTCCCCCTCTTCATGTAAACCTTGTAAAATAAGAGAGAATAGGCATAAGTATTGTGACATATTGTGTAATAACAGCCCATAATGCAATAAATATCGATATAAAAGCATGATTCAAAATGGACGTATCAACTCCCCCAAGCTTAGACCTCGCTTGTCCTCAAGCGGAAGCCGATATCGAAAAATATGACCACATGTTTAGAGACAGAGGTGTCGATAAAAATAAAATATGAACACGAGAGCATCATGATCATTCTTAGAACAACAACATATATATTGGCATATGATCTCTTATGCTAAAGTAACAGTTCATTCACAGTTTCAAGTATGAATCATAAACTTCATTGAAAACTAACAAACTATAATCTCAGTCATTGAAGCAATTGCAATTTATCATAACATCGGAAAGAGTCAATATAAGAACTTTTCAGCAAGTCCACACAATCAACTATCATTTAGTCTTTCACAATTGCTAACACTCACACAATATTTATGGGTATGGAGTTTTAATCAGACACAGAGAAAGATAGGGGCTTATAGTATTGCCTCCCAACCTTTTACCTCAAGGGTAATGTCAACAGTAATAGTTCATGAAAACTCACATCTAATTGGCTATACATATCAGGATCTTTCCAACACATTGTGCTTGCCAAAGGATAAAATGTAAAAAGGAAAGGTGAAGATCACCAAGACTTTTGTATAAGACAAGAATAAAAGATAGGCCCTTCGCAGAGGGAAGCAGAGGTTGTCATGTGCTTTTATGGTTGGATGCACGAAATCTTAATGCAAAAGAACATCACTTTATATTGCCACTTGTGATATGGACCTTTATTATGCAGTCCATCGCTTTTATTTCTTCCACATCACAAGATCGTATAAAGCTTATTTTCTCCACAGTAATAAATCATAAATATTTAGAGAGCAACTTTTATTGTTTGCAACAATGACAACTTACTTGAAAGATCTTACTCAATCCATAGGTAGATATGGTGGACTCTCATGGCAAAACTGGGTTTAAGGATATTTGGAAGCACAAGTAGTATCTCTACTTGGTTCAAAGAATTTGGCTAGCATAAGAGGGAAAGGCAATCTCAACATGTTGGATGATCCATGCCAATATAATTTATTTCGGATGTAAGAAAACATAACCCATTACGTTGTCTTCCTTGTCCAACATCAACTCTTTAGCATGTCATATTTTAACGAGTGCTCACAATCATAAAAGATGTCCAATATAGTATATTTATATGTGAAGAACTCTCCTTCTTTATTACTTCCTATTAATTGCAACGATGACCAAAACTATGCTTGTCAACTCTCAACAACTTTTATTCATCATACTCTTTATATGTGAAGTCATTACTCTCCATAAGATCCATATGATCTCTTTATTTCTTTTTGTTCTTTCTCTTCTCTTTATTTTTATTCCCTCAAGATCATAGCAAGATGGCAAATCCCTTGACTCAACACTAATCTTTATTATATAACTCACGGACTCGATTACATAGAAGGATCATAAAGCAAAACTCAAAACTAGATCATACTAAAACTTTATTCTACTAGATCAAGATATTACCAAAAGGATCGAACTAAGAAAAATGGTAAAGATAAAAGAGTGATGATGATACGATAGTGGGGCACTCCCCCAAGCTTGGTAGTTGCCAAGGGGAGTGCCCATACCAGATACTCAGTTTTTCTTTGTTGGTGACGAAGATGATGGCGATGATGGATAGTCGCACATCGAGCGTAGGAGATCCTCCAATTTGCGGATGATGCCCTTGAGTGCAATAATATGCTCCTTCAACAAAATGTTTTCACTTGTGAGATACTTATTTTGAATGTGAGCTAACTCAATCATCTTGAAAGCTTCAATCTCCGTTGGGGTAAGGAGATTGTGATGAGGTTGAAGGATGTATTCGTCTTTTACTGCCGGAACTTGATCTCCCATGGCCTTCTTGATCCCATCATCCTTGTTGATCTCCCCGGGTTCTTCTCTCTTTAGCTCTGTCTTCATTAGCCAAGCATCGTTGCCCTCATTGTTGGAGGAGGGACAAGCCATGATGCCTGGCCTTGACAACCCTGGCAAAAAACAGCTCGAAACAAAAATAGGAGATATTTGCGTGATACGGTGGTCAAAACCTTCGGGAGATTATATAATGAATTTTTACCGACCAAAAGAACTATTGTGCAAGAAAACATAGTCCGGAGAGCACACGAGGTGCCCATGAGGTGGGGGGGGGGGGTGCCCAGGGGGTAGGGCGCGCCCTCCACCCTCTATAGCGACCCGACCTCAGACGGTCAAGTCTCCGTGCTTAAGTGTCATCCCTGGATCGGTATGCTGACACACACAATACTCGAGGATTTATAACAGAGGTAAATCACATGTATAAAGTAACATAAATACTATTACCTCAATCCAAATAGCGGAAGTAACAACAAGGTTGTGGATTCCCATCAACACCAACGACAAAGTTGAGTGTAGAAATCGTAACCCTAATGTATCACTTACTCGTCGTAAGAATCCTGCAACATGAGATGTTGCAGCCACAAAGGGTCAGTACATTGAATGTACTGGCAAATTCGCACCAGAGGATAATGATGAATAATGACTATCACTACATGCATATATGGCTGGTGGAAAAGCTCTATGGTTATAAGGTTTTTGCGAAAAGCCAATTTTTCCCTACAACAAAGGAATATATTTTATTTAACTACAAAGTTGGTTGAAAAAATTTATTGAGAAGGTTCCTCCAACTCAATCCCAAAATAATAATCATTAACCCAATTAAATTAATTAAATAAAGTGTTGAGATCAACATGATAATTCAAGAACCAGATACTCAAGATGTCCATAACCGGGGACACGGCTAATCATGATTAGTTTGTATACTCTGCAGAGGTTTGCGCACTTTTCCCCACAAGACTCGAATACATCCCTGGCCGTAGATTCGAGACACAGTCTTTCTGAAGCATTAACTCTCTACTCTGGGTAGACTATACCACCTACAACCCACTACATCTGCTAGTCTACCTCTTCAAGAGCTTCACGCAACTTACTCAACTATGCTAGAGCCCATAATAGCTTGTGGCTGCACACGGAAGTTTCTAGCATGAATAATCTTATGATCCCTTTGAGCCTGGGTGGCATTCCATAGGGTGATCACATAGGTCCTCCAGGATCCCCTTGGGCAAGCACTGGGTTCTCCAGGTGCCTGGGCAAACCACTGGGTGCTCCAGGGTGCCCCTTACCATTCCACCCAGATGTGTATTAAAGTAGCCACCTTAAGTTGAACCATTAAGTAGAAAATCTCACATCTATCATGGAATACACTCAAACCCAATCCACGTCTACGAGCATAGCATGGCAATATAAGTGTAACGTAGAAGTAACTCCCAAGGGTTTGATATAGAGGACAATAGGTTCTACCTCATCAACTACTTCCCAATACCCACATGTTATCAAGTCCTAACCATGCAGTGTTTGAGGGTTGAAACTAATGCATAAAAACTGGGTAATGAAAAGTACGATCAAAGTGTGAACTTGCCTGCAGTGGTCGGGAATGACTTTCATTTTCTCCCTATCTTCTGCAGTGGTCGGGCATTGAGTCTGACTCAACTTCACACCTTGTAACACATGCAAGAACCCTTTCTTTGCCTGATCCATTTTGAACTTCTTCAAAACTTTATCAAGGTATGTGCTTTGTGAAAGTCCAATTAAGCGTCTTGATCCATCTCTATAGATCTTGATGCCCAATATATAAGCAGCTTCACCGAGGTCTTTCACTGAAAAATTCTTATTCAAGTATCCTTTTATGCTATTCAGAAATTCAGTATCATTTCCGATCAACAATATGTCATCCACATATAATATCAGAAATGCTACAGAGCTCCCACTCACTTTCTTCTAAATACAGGCTTCTCCAAAAGTCTATATAAAACCATATGCTTTGATCACACTATCAAAACGCATATTCCAACTCCGAGAGGCTTGCACTAGTCCATAAATGGATCGCTGGAGCTTGCACACTTTGTTAGCACCTTTTGGATTGACAAAACCTTCTGGTTGCATCATATACAACTCTTCTTTAAGATATCAATTAAGGAATGCAGTTTTGACATCCATTTGCCAAATTTCATAATCATAAAATGCGGCAATTGCTAACATGATTCGGACATACTTAAGCATCGCTACGTGTGAGAAGGTCTCATCATAGTAAACTCCTTGAACTTGTCGAAAACCTTTCGCAACAAGTCGAGCTTAGTAGACAGTAAAATTACCGCCAGCGTCAGTCTTCTTCTTGAAGATCCATTTATTTTCTATTTCTTGCCGATCGTCGGGCAAGTCAACAAAAGTCCATACTTTGTTCTCATACATGGATCCCATCTCAGATTTCATGGCCTCAAGCCATTTCACGGAATCTGGGCTCATCATCGCTTCCTCATAGTTCGTAGGTTCTTCATGGTAACATGACTTCCAGAACAGGATTACCATACCACTCTAGTGCGTATCATGCTCTGACCTACGAGGTTCAGTAGTAACTTGATCAGAAGTTTCATGATCATCATCATTAGCTTCATTAATAATTGGTGTAGGTATCACTGGAACTGATTTCTGTGATGAACTACTTTCCAATAAGGAAGAAGGTACAATTACCTCATCAAGTTCTACTTTCCTCCCACTCACTTCTTTCGAGAGAAACTCCTTCTCTAGAAAGGATCCATTTTTGGCAGCGAATTTCTTGCCTTCGGATCTGTGATATAAGGTGCACCCAACAGTCTCCTTTGGATATCCTATGAAAGACACATTTCTCCGATTTGGATTCGAGCTTATCAGATTTAAGCTTTTTCACATAAGCATCGCAACCCCAAACTTTAAGAAACAACAACTTGGGTTTCTTGCCAAACCACAGTCCATATGGTGTCGTCTCAACGTATTTCGATGGTGCCCTATTTAACGTGAATGCAGCCGTCTCTAAAGCATAACCCCAAAACGATAGCGGTAAATCAGTAAGAGACATCATAGATCGCACCTTATCTAATAAAGTGTGGTTACGACGTTCGGACACACCATTACGCTGTGGTGTTCCAGGTGGCGGGAGTTGCGAAACTATTCCGCATTGTTTCAAATGAAGATCAAACTCATAACTCAAATATTCACCTCCATGTTCAGATCGTAGAAATTTAATTTTCTTCTTACGATGATTTTCTACTTCACTCTAAAATTCTTTGAACTTTTCAAATGTTTCAGACTTATGTTTCATCATGTAGATATACCCATATCTCGTGAAATCATCTGTGAAGGTCAGAAAATAATGATACTCGCCGTGAGCATCAACACTCATCGGACCACATACATCAGTGTGTATTATTTCCAATAAGTCGGTTGCTCGCTCCATTGTTCCGAATAACGGAGTCTTAGTCATCTTGCCCATGAGGCATGGTTCGCAAGCATCAAGTGATTCCAAAAGCCCATCAGCATGGACTTTCTTCATGCGCTTTACACCAATATGAACTAAACGGCAGTGCCACAAATAAGTTGCACTATCATTATTAAACTTATATCTTTTGGCTTCAATACTATGAATATGTGTATCACTACTATCGAGATTCAATAGAAATAGACCACTCATCAAGGGTGCATGACCATAAAAGATATTACTCATATAAATAGAACAACCATTATTCTCTGATTTAAATAAATAACCATTTCGCATCAAACAAGATCCAAATATAATGTTCATGCTTAATGCTGTCACCAAATAACAGTTATTCAGGTCTAAAACTAATCCCGAAGGTAGATGTAGAGGTAGTGTGCCGACCATGATCTACTACCTCTTGAGCACTGTGTTGGTTTTCCCTTGAAGAGGAAAGGGTGATGCACCAAAGTAGCATAAGTATTTCCCTCAGTTTTTGAGAACCAAGGTATCAATCCAGTAGGAGGCCACGCACAAGTCCCTCACACCTACACAGTTATTCAGGTCTAAAACTAATCCCGAAGGTAGATGTAGAGGTAGCGTGCCGACCATGATCTGCTACCTCTTGAGCACTACGTTGGTTTTCCCTTGAAGAGGAAAGGGTGATGCACCAAAGTAGCGTAAGTATTTCCCTCAGTTTTTGAGAACCAAGGTATCAGTCCAGTAGGAGGCCACGCACGAGTCCCTCGCACCTACACAAACAAATAAAATCCTCGCAACCAACGCAATAAAGGGGTTGTCACTCCCTTCACGGCCACTTACGAAAGTGAGATCTGATAGATATGATAAGATAATATTTTTGGTATTTTTATGATAAAGATGCAAAGTAAAGAAAGCAAAATAAACGAAAAAGGAAATAGCTTGTTGTCGGAAAATTTATATGATGGAAAATAGACTCGGGGGCCATAGGTTTCACTAGTGGCTTCTCTCAAGAGCATAAGTATTACGGTGGGTAAACAAATTACTGTTGAGCAATTGACAGAATTGAGCATAGTTATGAGAATATCTAGGTATGATCATGTATATAGGCATCATGTCTGAGACAAGTAGACCGACTCCTGCCTGCATCTACTACTATTACTCCACACATTGACTGCTATCCAGCATGCATCTAGAGTATTAAGTTCAAAAGAACAGAGTAACGCTTTAAGCAAGATGACATGATGTAGAGGGATAAACTCATGCAATATGATATAAACCCCATCTTGTTATCCTCGATGGCAACAATACAATACGTGCCTTGCTGCCCCTACTGTCACTGGGAAAGGACACCGTAAGATTGAACCCAAAACTAAGCACTTCTCCCATTGCAAGAAAGATCAATCTAGTAGGCCAAACCTAACTGATAATTCGAAGAGACTTGCAAAGATAACCAATCATACATAAAAGAATTCAGAGAAGATTCAAATATTGTTCATAGATAAACTTGATCATAAACCCACAATTCATCGGTCTCAACAAACACACCGCAAAAGAAGATTACATCGAATAGATCTCCACAAGAGAGGGGGAGAACTTTGTATTGAGATCCAAAAAGAGAGAAGAAGCCAACTAGCTAATAACTATGGACCTGAAGGTCTGAAGTAAACTACTCACACTTCATCGGAGAGGCTATGGTATTGATGTAGAAGCCCTCCGTGATTGATGCCCCTCCGGCGGAGCTCCGGAAAAGGCCCCAAGATGGGATCTCACGGGTACAGAAAGTTACGGCGGTGGAATTAGGGTTTTGGATCCGTATCTGGTAGTTTGGGGGTACGTAGGTATATATAGGAGGAAGAAGTACGTCGGTGGAGCAACATGGGCCCCACGAGGGTGGAGGGCGCACCTAGGGGGGGGGGGTAGGCGCGCCCCCTACCTCGTGCCCTCCTGGTTGCTTTCTTGACGTAGGGTCCAAGTCCTATGGATCATGTTCGTTCCGAAAATCAGTTCCTAAAGGTTTCATTCCGTTTGGACTCCGTTTGATATTCTTTTTCTGCGAAACTCTGAAATAGGCAAAAAACAACAATTCTGGGATGAGCCTCCGGTTAATAGGTTAGTCCCAAAAATAATATAAAAATGTATGATAAAGCCCAATAATGTCCAAAACAGGATATAATGTAGCATGGAACAATAAAAAATTATAGATACGTTGGAGACGTATCAAGCATCCCCAAGCTTAATTCCTGCTCGTCCTCGAGTAGGTAAATGATAAAAACAGAATTTTTGATGTGGAATGCTACTTGGCGTAATTTCAATGTAATTCTCTTAATTGTGGTATGAATATTCAGATCCGAAAGATTCAAGACAAAAGTTCAATATTGACATAGAAATAATAATACTTCAAGCATACTAACTAAGCAATTATGTCTCTTCAAAATAACATGGCCAAAGAAAGTTATCCCTACAAAATCATATAGTCTGGCTATGCTCCATTTTCACCACACAAAGTATTTAAATCATGCACAACCCCGATGACAAGCCAAGCAATTGTTTCATACTTTTGGTGTTCTCAAACTTTTTCAATCTTCACGCAATACATGAGCGTGAGCCATGGACATAGCACTATATGTGGAATAGAATGGTGGTTGTGGAGAATACAAAAAGGGAGAAGATAGTCTCACATCAACTAGGCGTATCAACGGGCTATGGAGATGCCCATTAATAGATATCAATGTGAGTGAGTAGGGATTGCCATGCAACGGATGCACTAGAGCTATAAGTATATGAAAGCTCAACAAAAAGAACTAAGTGGGTGTGCATCCAACTCGCTTGCTCACGAAGACCTAGGGCATTTTGATGAGGCCCATCATTGGAATATACAAGCCAAGTTCTATAATGAAAAATTCCCACTAGTATATGAAAGTGATAACATAGGAGACTCTCTATTATGAAGATCATGGTGCTACTTTGAAGCACAAGTATGGAAAAAGGATAGTAGTATTGTCCCTTTATATATTTTTTGGGCCTTCTTTTTTTTGGGACAATACTCTATGAATGATGATCATCAGAGTTCTATTTATTTACAACTCAATGATTACAACTCGATACTAGAACAAAGTATGACTCTATATGAATGCCTCCGGCGGTATACCGGGATAGCAATGATGCATGAGTGACTTGTATGAAAGAATTATGAACGGTGGCTTTGCCACAACTAAAATGTCAACTACATGATCATGCAAAGCAATATGACAATGATGGAGCGTGTCATAGTAAATGGAACAGTGGAAAGTTGCATGGCAATATATCTCGGGATGGCTATGGAAATGCCATGATAGGTAGGTATGGTGGCTGTTTTGAGGAAGGTATATGGTGGGTGTATGATACCGGCGAAAGGTGCGTGGTATTAGAGAGGCTAGCAATGGTGGAAGGGTGAGAGTGCGTATAATCCATGGACTCAACATTAGTCATAAAGAACTCACATACTTATTGCAAAAATCTGTTAGTTATCAAAGCAAAGTACTACGCGCATGCTCCTAGGGGGTTATATTGGTGGGAAAAGACCATCGCTCGTCCCCGACCGCCACTCATAAGGAAGACAATCAATAAATAAATCATGCTCCAACTTCTTCACATAACGGTTCACCATACATGCATGCTACGAGAATCACAAACTTCAACACAAGCATTTCTCAAATTCACAACTACTCAACTAGCATGACTCTAATATCACCATCTCCAAATCTCAAAACAATTATCAAGTATCAAACTTCTCATAGTATTCAACACACTCATAAGAAAATAATTTATTAATCTTGAATGCCTAACATAATTAAAGCAAATTACCACGCTGTTTTGTAGGACTCTCAAAATAATCTAAGTGAAGCATGAGAGAACAATAGTTTCTATAAAACAAATCCACCACCGTGCCCTAAAATATATAAGTGAAGCACTAGAGCAAAAACTATATAACTCAAAAGATATAAGTGAAGCACATAGAGTATTCTAACAATTTCCAAATCATGTGTGTCTCTCTCAAAAAGTGTGTACAGCAAGGATGATTGTGGAAAACTAAAAAATAAGGACTCAAATAATACAAGACACTCCAAGCAAAACACATATCATGTGGTAAATAAAAATATAGCTCCAAGTAAAGTTACCGATGGAAGTAGACGAAAGAGGGGATGCCTTCCGAGGCATCCCCAAGCTTTTGCTTTTAGGTGTCCTTAGATTATCTTGGGGTGCCATGGGAATCCCCAAGATTAGGCTCTTGCCACTCCTTGTTCCATAATCCATCCAATCTTTTACCCAAAACTTGAAAACTTCACAACACAAAACTTAAAGTAGAAAATCTTGTGAGCTCCGTTAGCGAAAGAAAACAAAACACCACTTCAAGGTACTGTAATGAACTCATTATTTATTATATTTGTGTTAAACCTACTGTATTACAACTTCTATATGGTTTATAAACTATTTTACTAGCCATAGATTCATCAAAATAAGCAAACAACACACGAAAAACAGAATCTGTCAAAAACAGAACAGTCTGTAGTAATCTGTAGCTAACGCAAGTTCTGGAACCACAAAAATTCTAAAATAAATTGCTGGACGTGAGGAATTTATCTATTAATCATCTGAAAAAAGAATTAACTAAATAACACTTTCCAAATAAAAATGGAAGCAATTCTCGTGAGCGCTAAAGTTTCTGTTTTTTACAGCAAGATGAAAAAGACTTTCCCCAAGTCTTCCCAACGGTTCTACTTGGCACAAACACTAATTAAACACAAAAAACACAACCAAAACAGAGGCTAAATAAATTATTTATTGAATAACAGCAAGGAAAAATATTGGGTTATCTCCCAACAAGCGCTTTTCTTTAAAGCCTTATAGCTAGGCATACTATTTCAATGATGCTCACATGAAAGACAAGAATTGAAGTACAAATAGAGCATCATAAAACACGTGACAAACACATCTAAGTCTAACATACTTCCTGTGCATAGGTGAAAGGATCGATATGGTTGACTAGAGGGGGGGGGGGGTGAATAGGCAACTACCAATTTTTAGCTTTTCTTTACCAAATTAAACTTTGCATCAAAGTAGGTTGTCTAGATGTGCAGCTAGGTGAACAACCTATATGATGCAACAACAACAAGCACACAAGCAAGCAAGGGAACAAACACTAAAGAGCTTGCACAAGTGAAGGTAAGAGATAACCAAGAGTGGATCCGGTGAAGACGAGGATGTGTTACCGAAGTTCCTTCCTTTTGAAGGGAAGTACATCTCCGTTGGAGCGGTGTGGAGGCACAATGCTCCCCAAGAAGCCACTAGGGCCACCGTATTCTCCTCACGCCCTCACACAATGCGAGATGCCGTGATTCCACTATTGGTGCCCTTGAAGGCGGCGACCGAACCTTTACAAACAAGGTTGGGGCAAACTCCACAACTTAATCGGAGGCTCCCAACACGACCACGAAGCTTCACCACAATGGAATATGGCTCCGAGGTGACCTCAACCGTCTAGGGTTCTCAAACACTCAAGAGTAACAAGATCCACTAAGGATGAGTGGGGGAATAAAAAATCTCTCGGTGGAAGTGTAGATCGGGGCCTTCTCAACCACTCCTGAGCAAATCAACAAGTTTGGTTGGCTAGGGAGTGAGATCGGGCGAAAATGGAGCTTGGAGCAATAATGGAGCTTTAATGGTGGAAGAGATGGGTCAAAGGGGGAAGAAGACACCCTTTTATAGTGGGGGGAACAATCCAACCGTTACCCACCATTCAGCCCCGCAAAGAGCGGTACTACCGCGGGGGCAGGGCGGTACTACCGCTCATAAGCGGTACTACCGCTCCCCCTCAGCGGTACTGCCGCGCTGGAAGAAAAGGGGCTGGGGCTGGGACCCAGAGCGGTACTACCGCGGAGGCAGGGCGGTACTACTGCTCACAAGCAGCACTACTGCCACTACTACCGCAGCTAGTACCGTAAAACCCGACACGAGAAAATGCGCACTCGAGTCGAGGCGGTAGGAGCATGGAGCCACAACGGTACTGCGGCTGAGGCCAACCAGCGGTACTACCGCTCCGAGGAGCGGTACTACCGCTTACTGAGCTTCAGCCGTACTACCGCTATACTGCAGCTAGTGCCGTAAAACCCGACACGAGAAAAATGCACACTCGAGTCGAGGCGGTAGGAGCACGGAGTCGCAGCTGTACTACAGCTGAGGCCACAAAGCAGTACTACCGCTCCGAGGAGCGGTACTGCCGCTTAGTGAGCCTCAGCGGTACTACCGCTGTGGCCCGCGGTACTACCGCTGGGTCCAGGAAAAGACACAAAAAGGGAAGAAAAGAGAAGCTCCAGAGAGACGGAAAGAAACGGTGGGAGAGAGAAGAACGTGTACGTGTTGATTCCACCCAAACCATACCGAAGCAGATCCCCTCTTGATAGTACGGTGACTACTACGAAACTTAGTCCATCAACAAAGTCACGAAAGAAGCTATACCGTCTTGAGTAGAGCGCCGAAGGGAAATAATCGTTTCGTGCCGAAAGATGAATATCTGAAAGAACTCACAGCACCCGATTAGTCCGCAAATGCATTGTCATCAATCACCAAAACACCGTAGGGATAAATATGCCCTTACAATCTCCCCCTTTTTGGTGGATTGATGACAATACGGGATTTGCATAGAAAAGAGTAATGACATAGAATGCAAGAGAATCCATGCCTCTAAAAAATAGACAGGCTCCCCTAGATGTTGTGCACACTCGATAAGTGCTTTGGACTGCACGGCACACATACTAGGATCACGGCTCCCCCTATATTTTAGAGACCAACAACCTAAGCAAGATATATGAAGATAACAAAGGTAGCATATGTCTTACACCATATGTCTGGAACCTAGGTCTCACAAGCACAAAACCAAACAAAACCAACAACGAGAAAGCAAACGAACGACACAAAGACACACTCGCAAACACAAATCCCTAAACTCTCTCCCCCTTTGGCATCAAGACACCAAAAACGGGCAGAGAGGGACACTACGACTCCAGGTGATGGGCGAGGAAGGTCCTGAACATCACATCTCTGCATCTTCATCGTGGGGTGAAAAGTGCTCGGCATCGGAGTCGGTCCAGTGACAGTTCTGATGAATCCAGTCCTCCTCTTCAGTGATCTGTCCCTCAGACCCACTGACACTGTGGCTCCCAACTGCATGATCTCCTTGTGGCGCGTCCTGGCATTCTTCTCCGCCACATGAGTCATGTACTGACCATGGGACTCCATGCAGAAGAGCTTCTTCATCTTGCGCTTGAGCTTCTGGGCCCAAGATGGTTCTGCACTGGAGTGGCTAACGTCCTCATCGTGGGCATCAGGAGCAGCCTCACCCTCAGTTCCCATGGCAGCAGCAGCAGACGGGCCCCCCGTGGCAGCAGTAGCAGAAGGACCCCCTGTGTGAGGCGCTGACCAGTTGTCCTTCTTCCTCAGGCGCTTGATCTCATGTGACACCAACTCTCCAGTTTCTAGCAGCACTCTGGGATAAGTCTGTGCCCAGGTCCTCTCAATGAGCCTCATGATGAAGGGACCATAGATAGGACACTTGCGCTCAGACACGGCAGATACAAGTTCAGACCACATGACATGAGAGATATCCAGGCTTTCTCCAGTGTTTGCTTCCTTCTCATGCTGACAGAAAAGGAGCATGTCCACGAGGTAGGAGTGAACCTGATCCAGATTCCCAATGCGAGGGAAGAGAGTCTCACGGAATATGCGATGAAGAATGTCTAGATACGGACACAGCTCGTAGGTCTTCTTCTCAGTGACAGGGTGAACCTTCATAGTGCAGTAGGGCCAAAGAGCTTGCTTGTGGGTGGAAGTAACATGGCGGTGAGGACGGAAACCGACAGGAGTCTCAAGCCCGTTATCCACCACATCAACTAACTCCATGAACGCCCCCCACTTGACAGAAAGCCGCTTGCCATTGGTCATCCAAGTCAGAGTCCTGTCGCTATCCGTTCCAAGATGGACGGTGGCAAAGAATTGAGCCAACAAATCCGCATCGAAATCCTTGTTGAATTGCATGATCCTGAGAATGTTCAGCTGAGTGCACATCTGAAAGGCTTCTCCAAAGTACTCTGGATCCTTCTCCATAGCATCGGTGTCAATGGAGCGAACATCAACATAGAGATTCTTCTTGGCCTTGATCACATCAAAGTAGATGGCAAACTGAAAACGGTTCCAGAACGGACGGTTGACCAAAGTGGGTTCTTGGTCCACCGTATAGGGGTTGCGGCGACGCTTCTCCCAAAACTCCTTGCTGGTCATCTCAGTCACAGGATTCCCTTTTGGCTTGTTGGCGGCTCGCTTCGATTGCTGAGGAGGTGGAGGAACAGTTGCAGAAGCACTTGCTGGAGGCGGTTGGGTGCTCGAGGAACCACCGGCAGGCTCTGAGGTCCGGTAGCGCTTGGAGGTGGCACGCCCGGGGTTGATGCGGCGACCTTGTTGCTCGGAAATGACATCACCTGGAGCCAAACACAAAAGGAGGCAAAACAACCAGAAGAAACGAACATAAGCCAACAAACACAACAAAAAGATCAAGGGAAGGTAGGAAAATGATGGAAATTGGCATGCAGCGGTAGTACCGTGATCAGCCCGCGGTAGTACCGCCCTAAACGGTAGTACCGCCCCAACGGGAGCGGTAGTACCGCCCTAGGCCAAGCGGTAGTACCGCTCCAAAGGGAGCGGTAGTACGGCTTGAGGCGGATACACAGCAGTTTCAAAGCGCGAGGCGGTGAAATAGTGGTTTCCTACTACCGGCCTACCAAATTCAAAAATATTCCTACCAAACATCAATCTAGATGATCTAGTTGCCTTCTCCAACCAACTCAAGCCTAGATTTAGCCAAAAACCTAGAGATGCAACCACCATTGCCCCTAAACACAAGATCTAAAAGCAAGACCAAAAGAGAGAAGGAACATGGGCAATACCGGCATCCATGGCAAGAGGACGAGGTGGGGATTGACTCCACCGAAGGAAATGGAGAGGAATGCCCCGGAGGAGGAGATCCACCGGAGCCCTTCCGCGGCAGAACGGTGCTGGAGAGAGAGAGAGGCACGAGGGGGCGAGCGAATGGGTATGGGGGAGAAGAAACCTCCCCCTGCCCCAATAAAAAACCTTTGGCCCCGCCCCGCAGCGGTAGTACCGCGCTGGGGAGCGGTAGTACCGCTCATAGGCGGTAGTTCCGCTCGTGTGGCGGTAGTACCGCTTACACGGTAGTACCGACCATCACCAGCCGTAGTACCGCTTATCAGCTGTAGTACCGCTCGCCAGCAGCGGCAGTACCGCCCAGCACACCGCGGCAACTAGACTACATGGCTTAGCTAAAAAAAACAGAAAACCCGCAACAAAAAGCAAAAGAACACATCAGCAAGAGGCCAAGAAACCTCTCTTCAAGAGAGGGCGGTGGCCGAAGCCACCTATGTTTGAGTCAAGAGGTATGGCGCCGCGAAGATTTTAACCTTGGGCCCATGACCAAAACTCGTCTTTTGAGCACACGTGCCATCATCAATGGCTAAGGTGAAAGACTTGATCAATTTATGCATAATGGGGGGAGGGAGAGTTCATCGAGAGAACAACACTCCCCCTATGTCCA
The DNA here is from genome assembly GCF_056163025.1 of Triticum urartu. Lineage (NCBI taxonomy): Eukaryota > Viridiplantae > Streptophyta > Magnoliopsida > Poales > Poaceae > Triticum > Triticum urartu. Next base: position 301,957,338 of record NC_141877.1, read on the forward strand.
TGCTTGCACCTAAACTAGACAACAAATTGAGCGTGGTAGGGTGTGCACGGGTTCAAGCAACATTGCTCGAATCAATGATATTTAGCTCATGCCTTAACTCGCGAAATCTTGCTTCATCCAAGGGCTTCGTGAAAATGTCTGCAAGGTTGTCATGAGTGTTGACATAGTTGAGCTCGATCTCTCCTCGCCTAATGTGATCCCGGATGAAGTGATACCGAATCTCAATATGCTTCGTCTTGAAGTGTTGCACCGGGTTGAGAGAAATCTTGATGGCACTTTCATTGTCACACCAAAGAGGCACTTTGTCACAAGTGACACCGTAATCCTTTAAAGTTTGCCTCATCCATAGGAGTTGTGCACAACAACTACCGGCCGCAACATACTCTGCTTCGGTGGACGAGAGAGACACACAACTTTGCTTTTTGGAAGACCAACTTACCAACGAGCAACCAAGGAATTGACATCCTCCGGAAGTGGACTTCCTATCCACTTTGTCTCCCGCCTAATCGGAATCCGAGTACCCTACAAGCTTGAAGTTTGATCCTCTTGGGTACCATAAGCCAAAGTTTGGGGTATGAGCCAAATATCGAAAGATTCGTTTGACGGCCACATAGTGACTTTCCTTAGGTGCGGCTTGAAACCGTGCACAAATTCCCACACTCAACATGATGTCCGGTCTAGATGCACAGAGGTAAAGCAAGGATCCAATCATGGAGCGGTATACCTTTTGATCCACCACTTTACCATTGGGATCTAGATCAAGTTGGCACTTGGTGGGCATTGGGGTGGGAGCTGGCTTGACGTCACTTAGCTTGAATCTCTTGAGCATGTCTTGAGTGTATTTGGATTGATTGATGAAGGTTCCTTCTCTTCTTTGCTTCACTTCAAACCCTAGAAAGAACTTCAACTCCCCCATGGAGGACATCTCGAACTTTGAGGTCATGAGAGCGGCAAATTCCTCATTGAAAGCTTTGTTAGGAGATCCAAAGATAATATCATCAACATATAATTGGCACACAAACAACTCCCCTTTGACCTTCTTAGTAAAAAGAGTGGGGTCGATTATCCCAACTTCAAACCCACGGTCTTGTAACAACTTGGTAAGGTGGTCATACCACGCACGTGGGGCTTGTTTAAGTCCATAGAGTGCCTTATCGAGTTGATACACATGATCGGGAAAGTAGGGATCCTCGAACCCGGGGGGTTGCTTGACGTACACCAATTCATTAATGGGACCATTAAGAAAAGCACTCTTCACATCCATTTGATGTAACTTAAAGTTATGATGAGAAGCATATGCAATCAACATGCGAATGGATTCAAGACGAGCAACGGGAGCAAAGGTTTCACCGTAGTCGATACCCTCGACTTGGGAGTAGCCTTGTGCTACCAAACGAGCCTTGTTGCGAATGATAATCCCATGGGCATCTTGCTTGTTCTTGAATATCCACTTGGTTCCAATGACATTGTGGTTCCCCGTTGGCCTTGGCACCAATCTCCACACTCTGTTGCGCTCGAAGTTGTTGAGTTCTTCATGCATGGCATTGAGCCAATCCGGATCTTCGAGCCCTCATAGACCTTGTGAGGTTCCACACAAGAGACAAACGCGTGATGCTCACAATAATTTGCTAATTGTCTACGAGTTCTTACCCCCTTTCTTAAGCTTCCAAGCACGTTCGTCATGAGATGATCCTTGGTGGAGAGCTTGGAAGCAACTTTGGCGGCACGACGCTCTAATTCCTCCTCGTCAGTGAGTTGAGGAGCGGTTACTTGATCATCTTGAGCGTCGTCATGAACTTGTTCTTGGTCTTGAACTTGCTCGAGGGAGAGAACTTGACCTTGGGCATCACTTGGTGTGTCAACACCGTCTTGAGTATGATCTTGCCCTAGGTCTTGTTCATGAGGTTGAGGGCCTTCACTTTGATCTTCAGAAGTGTGTGGGCCTTGGGTTGGTGATGGCTCCACTTGAGTGGAGCATTGTCCTTCTCCTTCGGCCACAAGGGGTTCCTCAATGGGTAGGATGAAGCCAACACCCATTCTTCTTATGGCTTGAGGAGGAATTTCATCACCTACATCACAAGTGCCACTTTGCTCCACTTGGGAGCCGTTATTCTCATCAAACTCCACGTTACACGTCTCCTCAATAAGTCCCATGGATTTATTGAGGACACGGTAAGCATGAGAGTTTGTAGCATAACCAACAAATATGCCCTCATAAGCCCTAGCCTCAAATTTAGACAACCGAACACCTTTCTTGAGAATGAAACACTTACACCCGAATACCCGGAAGTACTTGAGGTTGGGCTTGTTACCGGTGAGTATCTCATAAGGAGTCTTGTTCAAACCCTTGTGGAGGTAGAGCCGATTTGATGCATGACACGCGGTGTTGATGGCTTCGGCCCAAAAGTTGTATGGAGACTTGAACTCCGCCATCATGGTCCTTGCCGCATCCATCAACGTCCGATTCTTCCTCTCCGCAACACCGTTTTGTTGAGGGGTGTATGGTGCGGAATATTGATGCTTGATTCCCTCATCACTAAGAAACTCATCCAAGGTGTAGTTCTTGAACTCGGTGTCGTTGTCACTTCTTATTGTCAAGATCTTTGCATTGTGTTGACGTTGTGCTTCATTGGCAAAGTCAATGACGGTTTGTTGGGTCTCGCTCTTCCTCTTGAAGAAATACACCCACGTGTACCTTGAGTAGTCATCCACAATCACCAAGCAATACTTTCTACCTCCAAGACTGTCGAAGGATGGAGGCCCAAAGAGATCCATGTGAAGGAGCTCCAAAGGCCTCTTTGAATAAATGATAGTCGTGGGAGGGTGAGCCTTCTCATGTAGCTTTCCTTCGATACAGGCACTGCAAGCATGATCTTTAGCAAAACTAACATTCGTTAGTCCACGGACATGGTCCCCCTTTAGGAGACTTTGCAAAGATCTCATATTGACATGGGCTAAACGACGATGCCAAAGCCATCCCACATCAACTTTAGCCATTAGGCATGTCGCGGTCTTAGTGGGTCGCTCTGAAAAGTTAATCACATATAGAACGTTCTCGACATGCCCAACAAAGGCTACTTTAAGAGTCTTGCTCCACAAGAGGGCCACGGTATCGATATCAAAGAAAGTGGTAAAGCCCATGATTGCAAGCTGACGAACGGAAAGTAAATTGTATGCAAGGGACTCAACAAGCATGACCTTCTCGATCGTGAGATCATGAGAGATGACCACCTTGCCAAGTCCCAATACCTTAGAAGATGAGGCGTCACCCCACTCGACATTGGTGGGCATATATGGAATCTTGTGCACGTCCACCACCAAGTCCTTGCTTCCGGTCATATGATTTGTAGCTCCGCTATCGAGCAACCATGATCCACCACCAGAAGCAAACACCTGCAAGAGATCAATGCTTGGTTTTAGGTACCCATTTTGTAATGGGTCCTTTGATGTTAGTAACAAGGGTCTTAGGAACCCAAATAGACCATTCAACGTGCTCATGAAGAGAACCAACAAATTTGGCATAAACATGCCCATCACTAGCACGGCACAACACATAAGAAGGATTAAAATCGCCGGCTTTGTTGGGTGAGGTGACATTGCCCTTCTTGACTTTGTTCTTATTCTTCTCCTCGGGGACACTTTCTCCTGCCCTCACAAAGGTTTGCATGAGGGGAGGAGGTCGTTTGGTCTTGTCATTCTTCTTCTTGTTTTTGGAGTCGGAGACGTACCCAACCCCTTCCTTTGCCACACCTCCCTTTTGGTTGATCAAGAGATCATTGAGGTTCTTCTTGCCTTGTATGCAAGTCGCAAGGCCTCTCTCAAGTTGCTCCTTCAACTTAGCATTTTCCTCAACAAGATGTATATGCTCACAACATGGGTTAGTAGCATTTGCATTATCAATTAAAACCATATGAGGAAAAGTTGCTTTCTCCTTAGTTAGCTTCACTTGGAGTTGATCATGAGACTCCTTGAGACTAGCGTGAATACCCTTCAAGGCCTTGTGGGCCTTGTCAAGTATATCAAACTCCTCTTTGAGTCTAGCAAGATCAACTCCGAGTTTGGCCTTCTCGGAATTTAGCACACGAGAAACAACGAGGGCATGATCATAATCTTTCTCTAACTTAGCATGATCAACGTTGTATGACTCCTCAAGAGCCAAACGAAGACCACGCTCTTCCTCAAGAGCATTGGAAAGGTCCAAAATCTCATCGGCATAGTCACGACTATGCCCTTCCATCTTTGAGATGGTGTCTTCGTGGGCCTCGATCATGTCATTGGCCTCGCCAAGTTGTTCCAAGAGAGCAACAAAGTGCTTCTTGGATTTTCCCTTGAGTTTGCCCATAAAGGCCTCAAACTCGTTAGCCTCCACATTAACTCCCTCAACTTCATTAATGCTCTCCGATGGGGAAGGATGATTAATGATGGTAGTTTTGATGTTGGAGGTTACCTTGTTGGTGGCTTTCACCATGAGGCACTTGGCGTTGATGCTCTCGTTGGGTGAGTCGAAGAGGGACACTCGTGACGTTGTGGCAATGGCGACGGAGGCCATGGCAACCGACTCATCATCTTCATCATCGTCATCATCCTCATTGTACTCTTCTTGCACAACCAAGGCCTTGGGAGGAGTCTTCTTGGTGAAGTTGTTCTTGTTGGGGAACGACTTGGCCTTGTCCTTTCGAATGAGTTTGCCACCATTGTCTTCCCTCTTCTCATATGGGCATTCCGCAACGAAATGACTCACGTTGCCGCAATTGTAGCAAGTCCTTACACGTTGCTTGCCCCTCGTGCCACTCGAGGTGTTTTTGCTAAAGTTGTTCCTCGAGTTTTTCTTGCTCCAAAATTGCCTTGAAGCAAGTGCCATGTGTTCATGATATGCATACTTTGTATCTTCGGGGTTGCTCTCCTCCTCTTCCTCTTCTTCTTCTTCCACGGTGAGCTTGGCCTTCAAAGCAAGGTTAGGCTTCTTTCCCCGTTGAGAACGGAGCACCGCATTGTCGGCGGTCTTGTCCAAAATGTTCATGGCCACAAACTCATCCAACACCTCGCTTGAGGTCAAAGTGTGGAAGTCCGGTCTTTGGCGGATGACGGAGGACATGGCCTTGTGGTAGGGCATCATTTCCTTGAGGAATTTGCGCTTGATCCAATTGTCATCCGTGTCCTTGCTCCCGTGATCTCGTAGTGAGACCGCGAGTTTGGTGACTCTCCGATAAAGCTCACGAGGTTCTTCATCTTCCTTCATTGCAAACTCATCGGCCTCATCTTGTACCACTTCATAGTTGGAGCGTTGAATGCTTGCGCTTCCCCGGTAGAGAGACACGACACAATGCCATGCATCTTTGGCCAAGGCGAAGGGACGAAGATGAGGTAGGTCTTCGGGTGGAATTGCATCTTGAATGATGAAGAGAGCATTCTCATTGAATTGATTGTCCGCGGCTTCTCGAGGAGTGAAGTTGCTTGGATCATGTGGGTAGAAACCTTCTTCAATGATTCTCCAAAGGTTAGTGTTCACATGATTTAAATGACGCTTAAAGCGGTAAACCCAAGAATCAAAATCTTCATTTTTCACAATCTTAGGAGGAGGACTGACATGATTCAAATGAGTAGAAGGAACCGGTGCACCATACACAAGTGGTGGTTCCACATGGGCAAAGATGCCGGTGCCATTCTTGCCACTAGAAGAAGGAGCCTTTTCACTACTAGCTTCCCCCTTGTCAGGGATAGCATCCGACACCTTGTTGGTGGGATCCCCCACTTTCAACGGTGCGGTGGATAGTTTAAGCCCCTCAAGAAATTTAGTAAACATGTTTTCAACATCGGTCGTCATGGAGGTTTTCAATGTCTCCAAGGCTACATTGAACTCCTCACGAGAGACCAAAGTTCCCCCATCGCCCGTAGACGAGATAGGATTCACACCGGAGTGTTCCTCCGCTCCGTCTACGGTATCAACCATACTCTTTGGACGGTAAAGTCCTTAATAAAGAGACGAGGCTCTGATACCAAATGAAAGGATCTATATGGTTGACTAGAGGGGGGGGTGAATAGGCAACTACCAATTTTTAGCTTTTCTTTACCAAATTAAACTTTGCATCAAAGTAGGTTGTCTAGATGTGCAGCTAGGTGAACAACCTATATGATGCAACAACAACAAGCACACAAGCAAGCAAGGGAACAAACACTAAAGAGCTTGCACAAGTGAAGGTAAGAGATAACCAAGAGTGGATCCGGTGAAGACGAGGATGTGTTACCGAAGTTCCTTCCTTTTGAAGGGAAGTACGTCTCCGTTGGAGCGGTGTGGAGGCACAATGCTCCCCAAGAAGCCACTAGGGCCACCGTATTCTCCTCACGCCCTCACACAATGCGAGATGACGTGATTCCACTATTGGTGCCCTTGAAGGCGGCGACCGAACCTTTACAAACAAGGTTGGGGCAAACTCCACAACTTAATCGGAGGCTCCCAACACGACCACGAAGCTTCACCACAATGGAATATGGCTCCGAGGTGACCTCAACCGTCTAGGGTTCTCAAACACCCAAGAGTAACAAGATCCACTAAGGATGAGTGGGGGAATCAAAAATCTCTCGGTGGAAGTGTAGATCGGGGCCTTCTCAACCACTCCTGAGCAAATCAACAAGTTTGGTTGGCTAGGGAGTGAGATCGGGCGAAAATGGAGCTTGGAGCAATAATGGAGCTTTAATGGTGGAAGAGATGGGTCAAAGGGGGAAGAAGACACCCTTTTATAGTGGGGGGAACAATCCAACCGTTACCCCCCATTCAGCCCCGCAAAGAGCGGTACTACCGCGGGGGCAGGGCGGTACTACCGCTCATAAGCGGTACTACCGCTCCCCCTCAGCGGTACTGCCGCGCTGGAAGAAAAGGGGCTGGGGCTGGGACCCAGAGCGGTACTACCGCGGAGGCAGGGCGGTACTACCGCTCACAAGCAGCACTACCGCCACTACTACCGCAGCTAGTACCGTAAAACCCGACACGAGAAAATGCGCACTCGAGTCAAGGCGGTAGGAGCATGGAGCCACAACGGTACTGCGGCTGAGGCCAACCAGCGGTACTACCACTCCGAGGAGCGGTACTACCGCTTACTGAGCTTCAGCCGTACTACCGCTATACTGCAGCTAGTGCCGTAAAACCCGACACGAGAAAAATGCGCACTCGAGTCGAGGCGGTAGGAGCACGGAGCCGCATCGGTACTACAGCTGAGGCCACAAAGCAGTACTACCGCTCCGAGGAGCGGTACTACCGCTCCGAGGAGCGGTACTGCCGCTTAGTGAGCCTCAGCGGTACTACCGCTGTGGCCCGCGGTACTACCACTGGGTCCAGGAAAAGACACAAAAAGGGAAGAAAAGAGAAGCTCCAGAGAGACGGAAAGAAACGGTGGGAGAGAGAAGAACATTTACGTGTTGATTCCACCCAAACCATACCGAAGCAGATCCCCTCTTGATAGTACGGTGACTACTACGAAACTTAGTCCATCAACAAAGTCACGAAAGAAGCTACACCGTCTTGAGTAGAGCGCCGAAGGGAAATAATCATTTCGTGCCGAAAGATGAATATCTGAAAGAACTCACAGCACCCGATTAGTCCGCAAATGCATTGTCATCAATCACCAAAACACCGTAGGGATAAATATGCCCTCACAATAGGCATCTTATAGGCAAACAAATTATCAAGGCAAGCAAAAACTAGCATATGCAAGGAAGCGGGAAGAAACAATAGCAATCTCAACATAACGAGAGGTAATTTAGTAACATGAAAATTTCTACCACCATATTTTCCTCTCTTATAATAATTACATGTAGGATCATAAGAAAATTCAACAAAATAGCTATCACATAAAATATTTTCGACACGATCCACATGCATGCAAAGTTGATACTCTTCCAAAATAGTGGGATTTAAAGTTGACACTCTTCCAAACCCACTTTCAATAATATTGCAAACACTATTATCAATCTCATATTCATCATGGGGCTTAAATAAATTTTCAAGATCATAAGAAGAATCACCCCAATCATGATCATTGCAACAAGTATAGGACATAGCAAAACTAGCATCCCCAAGCTTAGGGTTTTGCATATTATTAGCACAATTTACATAAATAGAATTTATAATAAAATCATTGCAATCATGCTTTTTATTCAAAGATCTATCGTGGATCACTTCATAAAGTAATTCATCACACTTTTCCGATTCATGAATTTCAAGCAAAACCTCATAAAGATAATCTAGTGCACAAAACTCACTAGCAATTGGTTCATCATAATTGGATCTCTTAAAAAGATTAGCAAGTGCATGAGGATCCATAGATCTTAGGTTCTCTGTTTAGTAATAAATAAACAACTAATCCAACCAAACGAATGAACGATCCAAGTAAGACATCAAAGCAAACGAAAAGACGAACAGAATAAGGGCGAATAAAACGACAAGGGTGAAGTGGGGGAGAGGAAAACGAGAGGCAAATGGCAAATAATGTAATGCGGGAGATAAGGGTTTGTGATGGGTACTTGCTATGTTGACTTTTGCGTAGACTCCCCGGCAACGGCGCCAGAAATGGCTCGTTGTCGGGAGTCAAATCTTGACTTGACTTGGCGTGAACCTCCCCGACAACGGCGCCAAAAATCCTTCTTGATACCTCTTGAGCTGTGTTGGTTTTCCCTTGAAGAGGAAAGGGTGATGCAACAAAGTAGCATAAGTATTTCCTTCAGTTTTTGAGAACCAAGGTATCAATCCAGTAGGAGGCCACGCACGAGTCCCTCACACCTACACAAACAAATAAAATCCTCGCAACCAACGCAATAAAGGGGTTGTCAATCCCTTCACGGTCACTTACGAAAGTGATATCTGATAGATATGATAAGATAATATTTTTGGTATTTTTATGATAAAGATGCAAAGTAAAGAAAGAAAAATAAACGGAAAAGGAAATAGCTTGTTGACGGAAGATTAATATGATGAAAAATAGACCCGGGGGCCATAGGTTTCACTAGTGGCTTCTCTCGAGAGCATAAGTATTACGGTGGGTAAACAAATTACTATTGAGCAATTGACAGAATTGAGCATAGTTATGAGAATATCTAGGTATGATCATGTATATAGGCATCATGTCCGAGACAAGTAGACCGACTCCTGCCTGCATCTACTACTATTACTCCACACACCAACCGCTATCCAGCATGCATCTAGAGTATTAAGTTCAAAAGAACAGAGTAACGCTTTAAGCAAGATGACATGATGTAGAGGGATAAACTCATGCAATATGATATAAACCCCATCTTGTTATCCTCGATGGCAACAATACAATACGTGCCTTGCTGCCCCTATTGTCACTGGGAAAGGACACCGCAAGATTGAACCCAAAGCTAAGCACTTCTCCCATTGCAAGAAAGATCAATCTAGTAGGCCAAACCAAACTTATAATTCGAAGAGACTTGCAAAGATAACCAATCATACATAAAAGATTTCAGAGAAGATTCAAATATTGTTCATAGATAAACTTGATCATAAACACACAATTCATCGGTCTCAACAAACACACCACAAAAGAAGATTACATCGAATAGATCTCCACAAGAGAGGGGGAGAACTTTGTATTGAGATCCGAAAAAAGAGAAGCGAACTAGCTAATAACGATGGACCCGAAGGTCTGAAGTAAACTACCCACACTTCATCGGAGAGGCTATGGTGTTGATGTAGAAGTCCTCCGTGATCGATGCCCCCTCCGACGGAGCTCCGGAAAAGGCCCCAAGATGGGAGCTCACAGGTACAGAAAGTTACGGCAGTGGAATTAGGGTTTTGGCTCCGTATCTGGTAGTTTGGGGGTACGTAGGTATATATAGGAGGAAGAAGTACGTCGGTGGAGCAACATGGGCCCCACGAGGGTGGAGGGCGCGCCTGGGGGGGGGGGGGGTAGGCGCGCCCCCTACCTCGTGCCCTCCTGGTTGCTTTCTTGACGTAGGGTCCAAGTCCTCTGGATCACGTTCGTTCCGAAAATCACGTTCCCGAAGGTTTCATCCGTTTGGACTCTGTTTGATATTCTTTTTCTGCGAAACTCTGAAATAGGCAAAAAAACAACAATTCTGGGCTGGGCCTCCGGTTAATAGGTTAGTCCCAAAAATAATATAAAAGTGTAGAATAAAGCCCAATAATGTCCAAAACAGGATATAATATAGCATGGAACAATCAAAAATTATAGATATGTTGGAGACATATCACGATCACATCGACTTTGGAACCATTTTCCACACACATCGTCACCTCGTCCTTAGCCAATCTTCGCTTAATCCGTAGCCCCTATTTTGAGTTGCAAATATGAGCAACAGAACCAGTATCAAATACCTAGGCGCTACTGCGAGCATTAGTAAGGTACACATCAATAACATGTATATCAAATATACCTTTCACTTTGCCATCCTTCTTATCCGCCAACTACTTGGGGCAGTTCCGCTTCCAGTGACCAGTCGCTTTGCAGCAGAAGCACTCAGTCTTAGGCTTAGGTCCAGACTTGGGCTTCTTCACTTGAGCAGCAACTTGCTTGCCGTTCTTCTTGAAGTTCCCCTTCTTCCCTTTGCCCTTATTCTTGAAAGTAGTGGTCTTGTTGACCATCAACACTTGATGCTCCTTCTTGATTTCTACCTCCGCAGCTTTTAGCATTGCTAAGAGCTCGGGAATTGTCTTATCCATCCCTTGCATATTATAGTTCATCATGAAGCTTTTGTAGCTTGGTGGCAGTGAAGAACTCTGTCAATGACACTATCATCAGGAAGATTAACCCCCAGTTGAGTCAAGTGGTTGTGGCACCCATACATTCTGAGTATATGTTCACTCACAGAACTATTCTCCTCCATCTTGCAGCTATAGAACTTATTGGAGACTTCATATCTCTCAATTCGGGCATATGCTTGAAATATTAACTTCAACTCCTGGAATATCTCATATGCTCCATGACGTTCAAAATGTCGTTGAAGTCCTGATTCTAAGATATAATGCATGGCACACTGAACTATCAAGTAGTCATCAGCTTTGCTCTGCCAGACGTTCATAACATCTAGTGTTGCTCCTGCAGCGGGCTTTGCACCTAGCGGTGCTTCCAGGACATAATTCTTCTGTGCAGCAATGAGGATAATTCTCAAGTTACGGACCCAGTCCGTGTAAATACCATCATCTTTCAACTTAGCTTTCTCTAGGGATGCATTAAAATTCAAAGGAACAGTAGCACGAGCCATTTATCTACAACAACATAGACATGCAAAATACTATTAGGTACTAAGTTCATGATAAATTAAAGTTCAATTAATCATATTACTTAAGAACTCCCACTTAGATAGACATGTCTCTAGTCATCTAAATGATCACGTGATCCATATCAACTAAACCATCACTGGTACAACGACGTGCTAAACAAACGGTTTTTAACCCCTTTCCGCGATGGCATTTGGAACCGTCGCCAAGTGAGTGTGTGCGATAGGGTGTCCTTCCCACATGACCCAAAAATCGTCGGGGATAGGCCCTCCTGGAACCCAGGCTAGGGCCGTGTGCGATCGGTCGAGGCATCGAAACCTAATCATTTCCGTAGGTATGTACATCCCACACGGTAATCCAAGAAAATCATTTCCGTAGGTATGTACATCCCACACGGTGAATCCCAGAAAGACATTTTTATAGGTATGTATATCACACACAGTCAATCCAAGGAATTCGTTTATGTTCTTATGTACATCCCACACAGTCAATCCAGGGAAAACGTTTCCATTCATATGTATATCACACACAGTTCTTTGTGTGGAAATGTTTGTGCAAGGTGTCCTAACGCAAACAGTTCCCTGCCGGAAGCCTTGTGTGATTGTTGTTTGATCGAACACGCCTACTTTCTAGAAACTGTGCGGGTTGTTTGAGTTCATCGCCCACGGTGCTGTCTGTGTAACCGTCTGCAATAGAAAACCCCAATAAGCAGGGTAATTAGCCTATTATTGATAATCCATGTACTAATCAAACTGATATTTCTTATAAAACATGTCAGATATTTCATATCCGTATAAAAGCAACCAGGATTTCATAATCAAATTACATCAGATAGCTTCGGCACTCAGTTACGCCATTACACAACATCACCAAGTTTCACATGCAACATCAAAAACCTTTGGAAAGTAGCATCATACACGGTAAATAGACAGATGAATCTCATCTGGGAAACTGCAGAAGCGGAAGGAAAATATTGAGCCTTTAGTGATGTTGAATGTCCTTGCAACTTTAGGCCAGTGGCTATGGATAATTGCCCGCCCAACCTTCGTCCTCTTCAGCAAGACTTCAATATTGTACCGTGGGTGTTGAATGAATACCTTCCTCGCCTCTTAACCATGTAGGTGGTTTCAGAGGTAATCATCGGTGAACTGCTTTGAAAAGTACTAAAAACAAAGCTCTGCATAAATCGCTGTTGTAAATTTTGAAATGGCGCAAGGGGTAAAAACAAGGTAAAAGAGTTGGTACCATCCTATAGTTGACTGATGTATTCTTCATTGTGCAAACAAAGATCTTGCTGTTATTCGTCGCAAGTTTCTTCATCCTAACAATCTTTATGAGTTTCTTGACTTGACAGATATTCATGGACATCTCATTTCCCCATATGCAAAATGGGTCGAACTGTGGGTGTAAGCCTCTGACAGCAGGACCTACATGTGCAAGACCAAATTGTAAGAAACCTAAATATTAGAATGATTCCTTCAACTGCACAATAATGTGCTATTAGCCAAAGGACCCTGCTTGAACAAACCTCGATGGTAAACCGCAGTGTCTCCCATTGTTTCCCTGCAACACACATAAGGAAGATCTTGATCAGGTTAACTGAGAGTTGCCATACTATCAGTAGAATATGTATTGAGTACAGCCAAATTTGATTGGTTGCACATGCATAACAATACAAAATTGTACCCACATCAAATGAAAATCAAATTGCAGAACTGTACCAAACAGCTAAATGGACAACAGACCAAATGAATCAAAATAGTTAACTGAGCACGACGTTGCAGAATAGAAACATGTACTACTCCCTCCGTTCCTAAATACTTGTCTTTCTAGGCATTTCAATAAATGACTACATACGGAGCAAAATAAGTGAATCTACACTCTAAAATATGTCTACATACATCCGTATGTAGTAGTCATTTGAAATGTCTAGAAAGACAAATATTTAGGAACGGAGGGAGTAGAAGATAAGATAGTTAACAAAACATAATGCTTGAGAACAGTACTATGAAATGTAGCAATTGTTGGACCAAAGTGTTAACTGAACATTACATTTCAGAGGACCAAACTGTTAACTGAACATCAGATTGCATATTAACATTACAAAGGACAAATCACTAGAAGGAACTGGCGGTGTCCTCGAGAAAACATCACAAACTGTATTTTAAAGTAGACAACCGTGTGGCGGTGTCGACGGTGGCCTCGAAGACGAGGTGCTCCTCCAAGATCTGGTGGTCGATATGCATGGCAGCCATAGCGACCTCCTTCGCGCGTGCGGCCGCATGCTACTCAGCTCCATGTTATACTGCGTGTAAAATGGCTGTGGGCGGCGCTTAATTGGAGGAGGGGGCAGTGATTTTGGTGGAAGGTGTCGCTCCGTCGGTCGGGGCATGTGGGACGGGAAAGGAGGAGGATGGTGTGGGTGGGGTGTGGATTACCTGACCATATCAACGTGGCCGCGCAGCAAGAAGAAGGGTCGGCGACGAGGAGGCCGCGCAACAAGAAGAAGGGTCGCCGACGAGGAGGCAGTGCTGCAAGAAGAAGGGTCGCCGGCGAGGAGGCAGCGCTGCAAGAAGAAGGGTCGCTGGCGAGGAGGCTGAGCTGCCAGTAAGCAGCAGTGAAGGTTTGAACTTGGAAAGCAAGGAGGAACAGTGGAAATGTGGCTTCTGGTAGGAGGAAGGGGGCGGGAAGATAGATATTTCCGCGGTGGCCAAAAAATTTCGCTCAGTGCTGCAAGACACTGGCATGCAAGTGTGGTTCAAGCGGGGTTGGTGGACTGTAGACAACAAAGCTTCCTGCGTAAGCCAGACAAGAAGGTGCGCCAAGATATTTTATATCGCAGCCCACACGATTCTTTCTAGTAAACTGTTTGTGGTATACCTGATTTTTTCATTATGTTTTGAAAGACAAAATGGTGTTACGGAGGGAAAGGATGGTGTTTGAATTGCTAGAACATTTACGTACAGTGAACATGCAACTAGTACATGAGTGTCGTGTTTAAATTTGGAGTTATTCCGGGTTCGTTTGGCATTTTTATGCATAATTGAGTTTCTGGGTATTTAATGTGCATAATTCAAATTTGAACTACAAGCACATGCTCCAATGCACCAAAGTTTGCTGAAAAATCACATGTGTGTCTTTGGGTGAATTTATAGGTCCCATGCAAGAAATGGGAATAAAATTCAAATATCTGGGTGTCGTGGCTCGGCCGGAATGATTGAGAAACATGGTTTTTAATTCCCGTAAATCCAAAACACGGCTGAAAATCATGAAACTTGGCATGGTGTCATGACATGGCACCAATATGCTGCAGTAATTTTTTTGGCCGAATTGGGAGAAGCATTGGTGTAAGCTTCTTGCAAACCGGAGCTTCCCTCAAGAAGGCCCTTGGTTCCGAGAGGGAACGTGTCACCCCTGTGTGTGAAACGACATACGTACACTGCCTTCTCCTGCCTTAAATTTTGTACAGCAGATTAGACTAAATAGAAGTATCATGCTAAAATTTGGAATTATTCCGTGTTTGTTTGGCCTTTTTTATACATTAATTGAGTTCCTAGGCATTTAATGTGCACAATTCAAATTTGAACTACAAGCACATGCTCCAGTGTACCAAAGTTGTTTGAAAAATCACATGTGTGTCCTTTGGTGAATTTCTAGGTTCCATGCAAGTGATGGGAGTGAAATTCAAACATCTGGGCGTCGTGGTTCGGCCAGAAAGATTGAGAAACTTGGTATTTTAATTCCTGTAAATCCAAAACACGCCTGAAAATCATGAAACTTGGCATGGTGTCATGACATGGCACCAACATGCTGCGGTAATTTTTTTGGCCGAATTGCGACAAGCTTTGGTGTAAGCTTCTTGCAAACCGGAGCTTCCTTCAAGAAGGCTCGTGGTTCCGAGAGGGAACGTGTCACCTCCGTGTGCGAAATGACATACGTACACTGCCTTCTCATGCCTTAATTTTTTTCAAAGGTAGATTATACCAAATAGAAGTACCATGCTAAATTTTGGAATTATTCCGGGTTTGTTTGGCCTTTTTATACATTAATTGAGTTTCTGCGCATTTAATGTGCATAATTCAAATTTGAACTACAAGCACATGCTCCAGTGAACCAAAGTTGTTTGAAAAATCACATGTGTGTCCTTGGGTGAATTTCTAGGTCTCATGCAAGAGATGGGAGTGAAATTCAAATATCTGGGCATCATGGCTCGGCCGGAAAGATTGAGAGACTTGGTTTTTAATTCCTGTATATCCAAAACACGCCTGAAAATCATGAAACTTGGCATGATGTCATGACATGGCACCAACATGTTGCGGTAATTTTTTTAGTCCGAATTGGTACAAGCTTTGGTGTAAGAACCTCCATGTGCGAAACGACATACGTACACTACCTTCTCCCATCTTAATTTTTTACACAGGTAGATTAGACCAAATAGAAGTACCGTGCTAAATTTTGGAATTATTCCGGGTTCGTTTGACCTTTTTTATACATTAATTGAGTTTCTGCGCATTTAATGTGCATAATTTGAACTACAAGCACATGCTCCAGTGCACCAAAGTTTTTTGAAAAATCACATGTGTGTCCTTGGGTGAATTTCTAGGTCCCATGCAAGAGATGGGAGTGAAATTCAAACATCTGGGCGTCGTGGCTCGGCCGGAAAGATTGAGAGACTTGGTTTTTTAATTCCTGTATATCCAAAACACGTCTGAAAATCATGAAACTTGGCATGATGTCATGACATGGCACCAACATGTTGCGGTAATTTTTTTGGCCGAATTGGGACAAGCTTTGGTGTAAGCTTCTTGCAAACCGGAGCTTCCCTCAAGAAGGCTCGTGGTTCCGAGAGGGAACGTGTCACCTCCGTGTGCGAAACGACATACATACACTACCTTCTCCCGCGTTAATTTTTTTACACAGGCAGATTAGACCAAATAGAAGTAACGTGCTAAATTTTGGAATTATTCCGGGTTCGTTTGGCCTTTTTTATACATTAATTGAGTTTCTGCGCCTTTAATGTGCATAATTTGAACTACAAGCACATGCTCCAATGCACCAAAGTTGTTTGAAAAATCACATGTGTGTCCTTGGGTGAATTTCTAGGTCCCATGCAAGAGATGGGAGTGAAATTCAAATGTCTGGGCATTGTGGCTCGGCCGGAAAGATTGAGAAACTTGGTTTTTTAATTCCTGTAAATCCAAAACACGCATGAAAATCATGAAACTTGGCATGGTGTCATGACATGGCACCAACATGTTGTGGTAATTTTTCTGTCTGATTTGCGAAGGCACACACATTAACAACCAACAAAGTCATTTTGAAACAAGTGCTGTCACATTACAAATCGGAAACACAAGTATTATTGAAACCGTGGGCGTTCTACTTACCAATTACGTGCGGCCACACGACCCTTCTTTTATTGGCTAGGAGGTGCCGTGCGGGGTAGCTATTTGAGTACGGGAGGCATGCGATCAGACCCCTGTGCATGCTCATCGGGAGGAGAGCCCTTTAACCGCTACCAGTCGCGCACCTCCCTCCCGACGTCTCCATTAATGGTGTTCGAGCACCTGTTCTACGGCGTGTCTATATGTCTCACTGGACTGAGATTTAAGAGATAAAAATGAAAATCTGAAAAGAAAGTTTTGCACGGATCTTGATGTAAGATCCGACGGACCTATATAGCATCGACTGCGACTTATAGCAAGCATGATGAATATAAGGACGATGATAGTGGATAATAATTGTCTTACATATTTAGAAACATAATTAAAAAAGCCACATGCGGCAATGCCTGAAATACACAAGGGCAAAAGAAGAAGGAAGACAACGATCTGGCTCGCTGATCTCTACTTTCTTGATGCGTTGCTGCAGGCCACTGGAACTAGTCTCCGCGGCGAGCGGCGACGAGCTCTTTCTTGTCCTCTAGATGCTGCTTGAGAGCATCCACGGATTCTTCCACCAGCCTTCTGCGCTCGATGCGCAGCATGGCATTCTCGTCCATAAGTTTCTCGACGATGACGCCGGTCCTCTTCAACAAGGCAGTGGTCTGCTCCTGCTGCTCCGCACTTCCGATGATCTTCACCCTCAGCAGGTCGCGTTCGGCCCGAAGCTTCACATTGCTCTCATTTAGTTGCCAGATGACATCGATAGACTGTTCAGATGAGGCTTTCAGGTCATCCTGCAACCTTGCCCACCTAGAGATCTGATCCATCTTCCTAAGGAAGAGGGCACGCATGCGCCTGTAAGAGTCGTCGCCTGCTCGTGAGACATTTTCCCAGGCCGCCGTGGCGCGGGAGGACATCTCTGCTGCATTCGCGGCGTGGCGGGACATCTCTTCCGCTTTCACGGTGCGACCGGACCAGTCTGCTGCATCGACGGCGCTGTGGGACCTCCGTGCTTCTTCGGCGGCACGGCGGGACCTCTCTACTGCTACGGCCGTGCGGCGGGACATGTTGGCTGCTTTCGCGGTGAGGCGGGACATCTCTCGTGCTTCCGCTTCCAGGCTCGCCTCTCCCTGGTGGCAATCTCTCGACCCAGAACTCACGCTGGCCATGGCGGACGCAAACGATGATGAATGACTTGTTTGTTTTTGACTTTTTGTGGATGAGGAGTTGGGGAGGAATGTGCAGTCATCTTGGAGTAGTAGTATTTATAACCGCATAGTAATACGCTCCTAAGTGGGAAACCGTTTAGGTTTTGACCGGTGTGAACAGGTTTGCAATTTGGAATGTGAAGGGACGCGGCCTCCCTGTTCTTCTAAAAAAATTGTGACGGGACGCATGCTCAAAATTTGCTGACGGTTATAAGTGCGACACTATTCCCGGAAGGCGTAACGTGGGCACATACGCCTTCTCGATCGCGTACGTGGCGTTTGCACCATGGGTGCACCGCAATAGGCAATGTCATCACACGTCTTGTTCCAACAACCGTGCACGCTCGTTATTACCATCGTGCACGCTTCTTTTAATTAGAATGTGTGTGCCCGTCTAGCGTACACACGTTGATCTATCTAACTGTTTCAGTTTGTTGTGGCTAATCACAAACAGTTCATCCATGTGAAGTGTATGCCATCAATCATAGACACTTTGATCTGGCTGAGCCATTTCTGTTCTGTTGCCTAATCACAAACAGTTAATCCTTCTGGAGCATATGCCCTCAATCACACACACCTTGATCTGGCTGACCGTTTCTTTTGTGTTGCCTAATCACAAACAATTCATCTGAGTGAACCATATGCACTATATCGCACACGCCTTCATCAGGCTACCCGTTTCTTTTGTTCCGCCTCATCGCAAACAGTTCATTGGACTGAACCGTATGCCCTGGATCGCACACACAACTAAAATCTGAACTGTGTTTGATGGCTCCGTCATCGCAAACGTTTTGCACCTTTTTTGACGGTTCTTTTACACCACCGTTTGAGATTATTGCATCGCACACAGTTTCATCGAAGGGTCTCTGATCATAGTGTCGCGTTAGCAGCATCCTGCAGTAGTGCATGTCCGATCATCATGTGATATGGAGAAGTTTTCAATGGTGAACATCGCTATGTTGATCATATCTACTATATGATTCACGCTCAACCTTTCGGCCTCAGTGTTCCGAGGCCATATCTGCATATGCTAGGCTCGTCAAGTTTAACCTGAGTATTCTGCGTGTGCAAAATTGGCTTACACCTGTTGTATCTGAACGTAGAGCTTATCACACCCGATCAACACGTGGTGTCTCAGCACGACGAACTGTAGCAATGGTGCATACTCAGGGAGAACACTTATACCTTGAAATTTAGTGAGAGATCATCTTATAATGCTACCGCCGAACTAAGAAAAATAAGATGCATAAAGGATAAACATGACATGCAATTAAAATAAGTGATATGATATGGCCATCATCATCTTGTGCCTTTGATCTCCATCTCCAAAGCACCGTCATGATCACCATCTTCACCGGCTTGACACCTTGATCTCCATCCTAGCATTGTTGTCATCTCGCCAACTATTGCTTCTACGACTATCGCTACCGCTTAGTGATAAAGTAAAGCAATTACATGGCGATTGCATTTCATACAATAAAGCAACAACCATATGGCTCCTGCAAGTTGCCGATAACTGTTACAAAACATGATCATCTCATACAACAATTTATATATTGTCACGTCTTGACCATATCACATCACAACATGCCCTAGAAAAACAAGTTAGACGTCCTAGTTTTACGTGGCTGCTACGGGCTTCTAGCAGGAACAGTTCTTACCTACGCATCAAAACCACAACGATTTTTTGTCAAGTGTGCTGTTTTAACCTTCAACAAGGACCGGGCGTAGTCAAACTCGATTCAACTAAAGCTGGAAAAACAGACACCCGCTAGCCACCTGCGTGCAAAGCACGTTGGTAGAACCAGTCTCATGAACGCGGTCATGTAATGTCGGTCCGGGCCGCTTCATCCAACAATACCGCCAAATCAAAGTAATTCATTGCTGGTAAGCAGTATGACTATTATCGCCCACAACTCATTGTGTTCTACTCATGCATATAACATCTATGCATAGACCTGGCTCGGATGCCACTGTTGGGGAACGCAGTATTTCAATTTTTTTTACCCATGATCATGCAAGATCTATCTAGGAGATGCATAGCAACGAGAGAGGAGAGTGTGTCTACGTACCCTCATAGACTGAAAGCAGAAGCGTTTAGTAATGCGATTAATGTAGTCGAACGTCTTCGCGATCCAACCGATCCAAGTACCGAACGCACGACACCTCCGTGATCAGCACACGTTCAGTTCGATGACGTCCCTCGAACTCTTGATCCAGTTGAGGCCGAGGGAGAGTTCCGTCAGCACGATGGCGTGGCGATGATGATGATGAAGTTACCGATGCAGGGCTTCGCCTAAGCACTACGATGATATGACCGAGGTGTGTAACTATGGAGGGGGCACCACACACGGCTAAAAGATCAACTTGTGTGTTCTAGGGTGCCCCATCCCCACGTATATAAAGGAGAGAGGAGGGGAGGGCCGGCCGGCCCCTAGGGCGCGTCCAAGAGGGGAGTCCTACTAGGACTCCTAGTCCTAGTAGGATTCCACCAAAAGGGAGAGATGGGGAAGGAAGGAGAGGGAGAGGGAGTAGGAAAGGGGGGCGCCGCCCGCTTCCCTTGTCCAATTCGGACTGCAAGGGGGGGGGGTGGCCTGCCATGGCTACCCTCCTCTCTCTCCAATAAGGCCTATGGTGGCCCATTAATTCCCTCGCGGGGTTCCGGTAACCCCTCCGACAATCCGTTTTTACCCGAAACTATCCAGAACACTTCCGGTGTCTGAATAACATGGTCCAATATATTAATATTTATGTCTCAACCATTTCGAGACTCCTCGTCATGTCCGTGATCTCATCCGGGACTTAGAACAACCTTCGGTACATAAAATCACATAACTCATAATATAAATCGTTATCAAACGTTAAGCGTGCGGACCCTACGGGTTCGAGAACTATGTATACATGACCGAGACACATCTCCGGTCAATAACCAATAGCAGGACCTGGATGCTCATATTGGCTCCTACATATTCTATGAAGATCTTTATCGGTCAAACCGCATAACAACATACGTTGTTCCCTTTGTCATCGGTATGTTACTTGCCCGAGATTCGATCATCGGTATCCTTATACCTAGTTCAATCTTGTCACCGACAAGTCTCTTTACTCGTTCCATAATGCATCATCCCATGGCTAACTCATTAGACACATTGCTTGGAAGGCTCATAATGATGTGCATTACCGAGAGGGCCCAGAGATACCTCTCCCATACATGGAGTGACAAATCCTAATCTCGATCTATGCCAACTCAACAAACACTATCGGAGACACCTGTAGAGCATATTTATAATCACCCAGTTACGTTGTGACGTTTGATAGCACACAAGGTGTTCCTCCGGTATTCAGGAGTTGCATAATCTCATAGTCTGAGGGACATGTATAAGTCATGAAGAAAGCAATAGCAGAAAAACTAAACAATCATTATGCTAAGCTAATAGATGGGTCTTGTCCATCACACCATTCTCTAATGATGTGATCCCATTCATCAAATGACAACACATGTCTATGGCTAGGAAACTTAACCATCTTTGATTAACGAGCTAGTCAAGTAGAGGCATACTAGGGACACTCTGTTTGTCTATGTATTCACACATGTACGAAGTTTCCGGTTAATACAATTCTAGCATGAATAATAAACATTTATCATGATATAAGGAAATATAAATAACAACTTTATTATTGCCTCTAGGGCATATTTCCTTCAGCTTGCACACATTTCCTCTCTATGAACCGTCTCGGATTATGGTGTACATCACAAAACGTTTGTGTTTTACCAACCGTGTGTGCCGTAACGACCTAGAGAGCGTAATTTTACCGTAATTTAATTGATGTTATTTCAAATTGTACCGGATTTGAATTTGAATGTATGATACAACTTTATTCATATCCATCAGGTTCAAACAACCAATGGATTATTCGATTCATAGGTACATATGTTCAAAAATCACATAAGAACCAAATAAAGAATGATGAGCCACAGTTGTATACTTGTACTATTAAAGACGGTAAAGAAAGAGGCAAAATAAATTCTCGTTGCTGAACAAGGTGAAGCGGAATGCCCATATTGTGCCCTCCTCCGTGCAGAAGGCACACACGACTCTAGTCCAACCCCTAGTGATGGCCGACCACCCATCCTTCATGGTCTTCATGAAAACATCTATAAAATCATCGTGTTCTGATAGAAATACTTTAACCTTTGCATCCCACCAATCATGTAGTTTGAGAGGTAATCTTGAGTAAACTGCATTGGCAACCACTGCAAAGGAAAAAGATTCAGACATTGTCATCTAACACAACTCATTGTGGGCAGTAAAAAGAAGGCTGCAGAGTTCTTACTTACCATCCTACAGTTCGCTGTTGTCTTGGATAAAGTGTAAACAAATAGTTTAATTGCCATCTTTGGACCCATTTTACTAACAATCTTTATCAGCTTCCTCACTTGATGCTGGTTCATCGATTTCTCATTGCCCCATACGCAGAAAGGGTCGAAGCGCGGATCTTTACCAATAACATATGTACCTAAAAGCACCAAGTTAATATTAGAAGCTAAATAGCAATTGCACAATGATGTAGTACAACACTCTTTTATAATATCTTATAACATCCAATATACTCACATATTAGATGAATTAACATCTTATATTATGGGCCGGAAGGAGTTTAGTGCATTCTTACAAATTATCGGCTGATTAACTGATGTTGTATCCATGGGTTATAGTTAGTTTGAGCTAGTTCAGGCTCAAATATCCCTAAAGTATATCTAAACATGAGGGCTAGTTTGATCTAGTTGCATCTATAACCCACCCAAAAAAACTATCCAACCCAAGAGGTGCTAATTGGAGCTAGTTCTCCTAGTGCATTTATTATCAATCTAACCCTGCCATCCAAACAACTCTTTGGATGGAGTTAGTTCAGGGTTAGTCATGAGCTAGAAACTAACTCTAACCTCTAGCTAAGTTGAGTATCCAAACAGGGCTATGTTGTTGTTGTTGTTGTTACTGCTCTTCTACGTATATCTAGACATCATTAGAACATTAATGTAACACTCTTGCTTGTTGATATGTAGCCTAGGATTGCATATTTAGACATTAAGTACAGTGCATGTTGCTATGTAGCCTCATATATATTACATATGGCCCTAGTTAACCTAACGATAAATGGGTTGCAGATATATTCAGTTAAAAGTCCGATTCACCGATTAGTCCCTTATCAACCCCCGACCTATATGGTACCAGCTACCGATATCCTTAACAATGAGCATATATAAGCCATGGGATGAAGCTAACCTTGATGGAAAACATCAGTCGTTCCCAAAATTGTCCCGGGTAGGTACATCAAGAAGCATGTTAAGCACAACAGGCTAAACATCAACCAAAATTATCCATGGCAGACAAAATAATCTCCAAAAGATAGCTTTAGTGTGCATGTTTAAGCACGCTAGTAAAGAAAAACAAGTGGAAAGGTGTGTTAACTGCAACAAGCCTAACATTTAACAATAAGCAAACATAGTCATTCAAACTAGTATTGTGCCGGTCTAAGTACACTGGTTATTGTTAAATAAAAATGGAAAGGCGTGTTAACTACAAGATGCAACAAACAAATGTAGTCATTCATAGTGGTATTGTTGAAACTGGTAGTGATGAAATTGAACTGCACAGTTCATACTTGCACATATAGAACATCACATTGTGAATAACTGGAATAAACAAGGCATACTACGAACAACCAAAGATAACATTTGAAACTGGACATATGCTAACTACAAACAACCGAACAATCAAAAAACTTTAAAAGAAGCATATGTTAGCTATAACAGGCTTAACAACAAGCAAATATATGCATTCCTATCGGTATGTTTAAAACTGGATTGATGAAATGTATTGCACAGTAAATAATTGCACATATAGAGCATCACATTGTGAACAACTGAAATAAACAAGGCATACTGCAAACAACAAAATATAGCAATTAAAACCAGACATATTCTCACTACACTACAAAAGGGACTCGAGAAAACAAATCATGGGTTTCCCCCTGTGAAGAGGCACGACAAAACAAATCATGGGTTTCCTCACTTGTCATAGATGGGATCGTTCCCGTGGGAAGAGCACAGACCCTGGATGCGCTCCATGTTGTCGCAATGGGCTCCTTCCCCTTGGAAGAGCACGGCTGTAGGGTGCCCTCCCTGATGTCGCAGACGGGCGCTTTCCCCTTAGAAGGGCAGATGGGATCTATCCCCTTGGAAGAGATGGAGAGGGTGCCCTCCTCGTGGTCGCCGTCGATGAGGTCTGACTTGGAAGTTGTGGATCCCAAGCCAGCGTTGCAGAACGTGTCCTTTAGAAATGACAAAGGGGCTCGATGGTGATGTAGGATGGCAAATTGTTGACAACGAGCCAGAGGAGATCAGCGGTGGGGCCATGGATGAGATCGACGGCGGTTGAACCCGAGGGGTTGGGGGTGGGCCACTTAACCTCTGACATAGCCCGCCTCAGGCCGTCACTGTCAATGACCTCGATGTCGTAGCTGACGGCCGAGACATGCCCGCATACTCTAGCCCGCTGCTTGAGTGCCTGCCGCCAATAATGGTCGTCAGCTTCCTCGGCGACGTCGGGAAAAGAGACCGCGATACACCTCTTTTGGGCTAGTCGCTCCTCGAGCTCCACGGGAAGCGTAGCCGGGCTTAGGCCATGATGCTCTAGAGTGGGGGATGGGGATCTGTGGGAAAGGGGACGTTGGCAGGCGTCATCTAAGAAACTCAGGGTGGCCTGGGTATGGAGATCGGTGGGTAAGCTGCACGGGCAAACCGGCAGATGCTGACAATGGAGGCCTTGTGGCGGCGGCGGGGACCTTTCTAGGGTTTCGAGTGAGGGAGGGTGTGTGTGCGCGCATGCACGAGAAGGTTTTGGCGTGTGTGTGTGGAGGGGGGGTGTTTGAGGAAATGACGCGGGTACTGAAAATTTTACTATGCGGGAGTCAAACGCGGAGTGAAATGCCGGGGCTATTGAATTTTTTATGATGGTGCATCGCACACGGTTCGGAGATAACAACTGTGTGTTATGAAACAAAAAAACCATCGAGGCGGGCAGATATTTTCGAGGGATGCAGGCGAGAGTAGGAACAAGAAACATTGCACACGGTCTAGAGATAACAACAGTGTATTATGAAACAGAAAAACCCTTGAGGTGGGCAGATATTTTCTAGGGATGTAGGAAGGATTGGGAACAAGAAACATCCCACACGGTCGAAACACAATAACAGTGTGTTATCAAACAGAAAAAAGCTACAGGCGGGTAGATATTTTTGAGAGGGGAAGCCTCGTGGAGCCCAATGTACTGCGCGGATGTGTGCGTAACAGGGGCACCAGCGTGGCGCACAGTTAGTTTGAGTGAACTGTGTCTGTTGCGTCATCCGACTTGTCTAATGTTCATAAATTTGGCAAAAAATGACACGGGAGAGGGTCAGAACACGAACACACTTGCATGTGGACCAAATTTATGTATGAAAAAGGGTGGTTTGATTTTCAAATACCAAATGCAACTTCGATGTGGCACCTATCTCGCAAAGCGCACGGTATTGCTTGCCCCCACTCCCTCGTGTCGGCACGAAGGGGATCCTAAGCTATGAATGCATGCCCCCTCCCCCCAACCGAGGTTCACCTAGCAAAGTGCGAAGTAGCTAGCAGCCCCCACTCCCTCGTGTTGGCATGAAGGGAATCCTAAGCTATGGATGCATGCCCCCCGACCGAGGTTCACCTAGCAAAGTGCGAAGTAGCTAGCAGCCCCCCTCCCTCGTGTCGGCACGAAGGGAATCCTAAGCTATGAATGCATGCCCCCCCCAACTGAGGTTCACCTACCAAAGTGCGAAGTAGCTAGCAGCCCCCCTTCCTCGTGTCAGCACGAAGGGAATCCTAAGCTATGAATGCATGCCACCCCCCAACCGAGGTTCACCTAGCAAAGTGTGAAGTAGCAGCTAGCAGCACTCCCCTCGGGTCGCCATGAAAGGAATCCTAAGCTATGAATGCATGCCCCCCCAACTGAGGTTCACCTAGAAAAGTGCGAAGTAGCAGCCCCCCATACACTTTCAGTCGGCGGGCCAGAGAGGCATCTCTCACCAAGATGGATCGTAAAATAGACAAAGAATAATCCACCTTGGTTGTACAACCTCTCTCTTGTTGTTGGTCAAAGTGATGGCCGTCAATGCGACCTCGGAGATGGGCTAGCTCGCCAATAATCACGCAAGTAGCTAGTCCCTGAAGACAACCACTACATGCGTGTGGCCCAAGCATATGTATGGAGAGGTGTGTTTTTGATTAACAATGGAACAACTTTGATGTGGCATTGAGATTTCGAACTAGAAATCCCCACACTGAGTGAGGGTTAGGTTGATGATGCGTATGTATGTTACACCACACTTCAAGCTAGCCAATGACGGGGATTCATGCATGCATGCGTGCATAGTATATGCACTCAAACTTAATTAGGTCTGAATCTCAGCATGACCTATACTACGATAACACGAACCAAATGAAGAATCTGCCATGGTAACCTATCTTGTTGTCGGTCAAGGTGATCATGGATGTCCATGCGGGCCCACGAATATATAGGCTTGTCGCCGATAACCACGCGAGGGAGTGTACCGTTCAAAGGCAACCACTACATGCATATATATGGAGGTGATGCGTGCATGCATGTTTGAATACCATTTCACAACATTGATGTGGTGCGTGCGTCAAAAATTGTACACTAGCTCCCCACACAGAGTGAGATCGGTTCATGACGTGTCATTGTACTAGCCACTTCGACTCGATGGGAGGGATTCATGCGTACACATGCATGTGTGTGTGCTCAAACTGTATCATGTGTGTCATCCTAGAGCATGACCTATATATATACTGTATTATAAGCAAAAAAGTAACCCCCTCCTAAGTCAAATTAACCTCTCTTGTGTTGTCAGGCAAAAAGTAGTGATGGACGAAGCGGGACCACAGATGGAAAGCATCGATATCACTGATAACCGCTTAAGTGGGTGCGAGAGGACAACCACCACCGCTTTGCATGTGGGCCAAACATATATATGTTGAATACCAAAAATGCACAACTTTGATGTGCCACATGCCTCAAAAACCGTAAACCATGCACCCACACAGAGCGAGGTTCATGAAGCATACTACATATGATGGTCCCCTTCGCCCCTCTTCACCGCATACTATATGCTCCTGCCGTAATATATACAACCCAAAAGAATCCTCATAGATGGTGAAATTAATTAACCTCTCCTGATGTATGTCAAAGTGATGCATGCATCGACGATGGCCTCGTCGGCCCACAGATGGAAGCGTCACACGTGAGTGTCCTAGCTAGGATAATCACCGCGTGCATGCATGTGGCCCAAAGAGGTGTTGTGTGATGTTTGAATAGCCAATTTCACAATTTTGATTTGGCACGTGCCCGAAAAGTCCCGACACTGAGTGAGGTGTACTTGTTCACGGGCATGTATGTATAGTATATATGCTAGTCCCCTCCCACCTCTTCGACGCATACTATATACCACCATAACACAAACAAAAAAGATTCTACCTTGCTGGTCAAATTAACCTCACTGCTGGCTATTCGTCAAAGTGATGGCCGACGACCTCGTGGGCCCATAGAAAGCATCACACGCGAGTATCGAGTGTCGTGTAGGACAACCATCGACTGCATGTGGCCAAAACATGTATGTATGAAAGGGTTGTGTAATGTTTTAAATAATGAATTCATGACTCTGATGTGGCACCGGCCTGCCTAACAAAACGGCCAACCCACACGGTGGCTCACAACTCGTAGTGTACTACGAGCCACCCGCCACCCCCAGACGCACACACCCACACACACACACACACCGCGAATCCACCGCAACTAAGATGCATGTTAAATTAATTATCCCATGGTGAACATATGTTACCAAAGGAGGGACGTTTTAATTTCAAAAAAATCACAGAGATCATTAAGACGTTTTAGTACATTAATTGATTGATTTTCTACGGGTATAATGTGCAAAAATCAAATTTGAGCTACATGCACACGTGATAGTGCACCTAAATGGATTGCAAAAACACATATGTCTCATTGGGTGCATGTTTACTCCCCCTGCAAAAAATTTCAAACATTTAGAATCTTGATTTTTAAATTCTAGTACATCCAAAACTTATTTGAAGTTCATGAAACTTATCGTCTTGTCATATGGACACCAATACAAAGTGGCATTGTACTTTTTTTTGTCAAGTTTGAGACCAGTTTTGATGTAATATTTATCTAATTACACACGTGAGATTATTAATAATTGGGAACCAATATCCCAAACAGATTATTTATTCGAACCGTGAGCATTAGACCAACAATGGATACGTGCCATGCTTCGGTTAAGCAATAAAGCGACAACATTAATCATCCAAATAGAAAAACAATATACGTGCCGCCGCACAACCCGTGTGCCGTGCGAGCAGGTGTGAGTTGACGGGACGCAAGCGAGCAGTCTGCTGCACAGGCAGACCGAGAGGCGTGCGTGTAGGTGTGTGAATTGACGGAGGCGTGCTCGTTGCGCAGTGTTATCGGGAGGCATGCGAGTAGCTGTGTGAAACTTTGGTAGGCATGCCAGCAGTCTGGTGCGCAGGCTCACCGCGAGGCGAGCCATCGGTTTGATCGCCGCCCGCCTCTCTCCACAACTCCCACCACTCCATATTAATGGTGCGCCCGAGCGGCCGCACCCCCATCCTCGCCACACAGACAATCCTCTCTCTCCGCTTGCATCCTCAACACCGCTCTCAGTCCTCAAAGCCGTCAGTGTATGAGGATGCCGCCGAAGCGCCCCATCGGAGGGAGTGGCGACGCCGGGGCTGCTAAAGGACCGGAGCACGGCGTGGAGATGGAGACAGAGGTTGCCGTTACCGCCGGCGAGTTATCACTGCACCCTGACATCATCAACAACGTCGAGCTTCCACAACCGGAGGCGGAGTTTTAGACCATCTCTGGTGACGACCCCGCGATGACTCCGACGACAACTCCGGCAACGACTCTGACGACCACTCCGGCGACAACTCCGGCAGTTGGTTAGTAATCTATACCCATTTATGTGTCAAATAGATCATAGGGTTTCTCTGGTTACTCCTGCCTCCCCCCTTTTGGAATAGAAATCCTATGGTTATGTTCTCCCAATCCATGAAATCCGAGTAAGTTTCGTTAGATCCATGTAGTGTAATGATTGTTTGAATGGTACAAGTGATAAGTGATTAGTTGTTTCATCTGCGCAAATGATTTCTGCTAGTAATCTGACTAGGGTTAGTGTTCGTGCTAATAATTCCTAGCCAGGACTTGACAATTGATTTTGAATGACCTACATATGTTTGTGCCATTATTTTCTTCAAGATTGGTCTATACATAGGCTATCGGCAAAGCCCACCGCATTTCACCACTTCTGCTTGCCGCCGCCTATCGCCATCGACTTTCTCGACGCTG
Organism: Triticum urartu; assembly: GCF_056163025.1. Taxonomy (NCBI): domain Eukaryota; kingdom Viridiplantae; phylum Streptophyta; class Magnoliopsida; order Poales; family Poaceae; genus Triticum; species Triticum urartu. Next base: position 301,986,670 of record NC_141877.1, read on the forward strand.
CTCGCGGTCGACCCAGCTTTGCTCGGTTGGGGAATCTGCCGCACTGAGGGTTCTTTCTCATGGACAACAAGGTAACTAATTTAATGAGATATTATCTCATCTCTTATCTCATCTCTTATCCCAGTTCATCTGCCTCCTTTAATCACCCGTCCGAAATCGCCGTGAATTCATTTTTATTCAAGCTGATTTGAGGGTTTTCTTCCGTTCATAGAGTGTACAGTGTGTGGACACATCAGGGCCTTGCGGCCTCCGCTAGACATTCCATCTCATCGTACCAGATGACTTGAGGATGCGTGCGGTATGTTCAATCTCACCCTAAATTGGCTGGCATGGCCTACTTTCCTGAACATATTCTAAATATTACTACATTTGGATAAAAGGTGCCACATGCACCATATATGTCAAAGGGGATTTTCCCCCTCTTCTTTCTATATTAGGCAAATTAATGATGTATTGTTCTTTTGATTACTCTCATATTTCCATGACATCATGTTTACCCTATCTGTTTAATTATAATATTTTGTCCTTCGATTTCGACTGCTGTACAGTTCTTTCAATTTGGGCCCATATTTGCATGTTACCATATTTTCTTTAACAATCCTACCATTTTCTACAGCGTGTCCCTTGCTATGCAACAAAATCTGTAGTGCACAATCTTTCCCTTTACATAAATCAAGATTGCAGGGATGTCATACTGCACACAAACCATGGATTTACAATCGTTGCTACTGTAAGACTTGATGAACATGCTGACCCCTATTTTGGCACTGGCTTTTGAAGAGAAATTGCTAAGTTTTATGAACTGCAAGCTGGCACTGGAATTGCACTCCACATAAAAGGGCCTGGTCATGAGATATATGGTAACTTCCCCGACGATATCATCCGTCTAGACTTTGTTCGAAGTAAGTTTTCTTTTCAACTATCTGCATGTTGACTTGCCCAGCAATATCAAATGAATTGTGTAGTATTTAAGCAACCAACTTTTATTCCCTTTTCTTACTATATTCCTACCTAACAACTTCTAGTTACCAATACACTTTTCTATTGCCCTGTTTTAACTAAATATTCCATGTACTCCCATTTCTATCAGAAAGTGCTGCTGACAAGGAGACTCCGGAGGTGGATAACGGGGCTGCCAACAAGCGGAGGTGGGGCGAGCTAGAACCGCAAGCGACTCCAGGAGGCCTAGACTTCATCAGCAGCCTCCCCGATGATATGTTGACAGTCATCATCTCCCTCCTCCCAATCAAATATGGGGCACGGACAATCTTCCTTTCCCGGTGGTGGCGCCCCTTTGGAACTCCAGCCTCTCGACCTCATCGACACCCACGAGCTCCTCCATGGCTATCGCAAAAGCTTGGATGCATTCTCCAAGATCCTTGGCAGTCACCTTGGCCCAACCGGAGGCCTTAGAATGGGCAAGTTCCGTTCCAACGGCAAGGACCGAGCCAAGCTTGACGACTGGTTCTGATCCCCCGCCCTAGATCATCTCGAGGAGCTCACTTTTGATGATGGGCATATGCGGTTGCTTCCAATGTCCACACTCTGCCTCGTGCCCACACTGCGCGTCGCCAAGTTCAGGAACTGCCATCCCCCCTTAATGACGCGCCCGCTCTTATTCTACCACGACTGAAGCACCTCGAGCTCGTCGCCATCTACCTCTCAAACGGTAACATGGAGCGCCTGCTCCATGGCTGTACTGCACTCGATTACTTTCGTCTTCAGGCGATCAATGGGTTGAGTACCTTCCACATCACCTCCATGACTCTCCGGACTATTTATGTGTGTTGCTGGTGCGGTAAGAAGACATCACAAGATGTGTACTATGGTATGGTCACTAAGGACACACCTGGACTTGAGAGATTACTTGTAGTTTATCAAGAAGGTCCAACAAGAATCAATGTCATTTGTGCACCAAAATTGACAGTGGTGGGCTACTCGTGTGACAAATACTCTGAACTTGTCATTGGATCCACATCCATTCAGGTACAACAGCCTCCTTCTACCTCTCCTTCTACAAATTAACATTATTTCTAATTTTGAAGATGTTTGTTCTTCTGTCATTCAGAAATGATTCTGATAAGCTTGACCCCGAAACTGCGCACAGTGAAGTTCTTGGAACTAGAATCTATCGGCCCCAACCTAGAGCAAGTTGTCAGTTTCCTGAGATGCTTTCCGTGCCTGGAGAAGCTATATATCGAGGTGATGTTCCTTTCCTGTTAAATGTTAACCATAAGGGAGTTCAATTTGTGACACCTTTTTCCAAGTTTACAATGACAATGTACTACGATTTCTGAAGGATTCTTTTGGAGGATTTCAGTACATACATGTCCCCCCCATATTGGTTGCTTGATCCATATGGTTACAATCAATAAGCATTTCTCCTTTGGATTCATCTGTACTAGTTTTCTTAGGGAACTTTTCATCCACTCCAACCTCTTGTAAATAAGGCTACATTTTTCTAGAATGTAATCTATAAGACCCGACTCATTTTATTCAGATAAGCTGAACCTTGGGGGCTACAGATTTGGTTCTCTAAAATGACTATAAGTCCCGGCTCATCTTGTTAAGTTAAGCCGACCCTTGGGGGCTACAAAATTGGTTCTTAGCAATGATTGTAAGACCCGACTCATCTTTTCAAGACAAGCCGGCCCGTGGGAGCTACATTTTGGAAGATTTACATGAAGTCTCAAGCACACTCAATGTCTTTTCCTATACTTAAGACTTGGCGGCTATATAAGTATGTATATAAGGCGGAAAGGGGTTAAAACACACCTCATATCTTTGCTTCATCATATTTACCAAGCCAGCCTCCATATCACGCCTTGTATGGAGGTGGCTTAAGTACCTTGCATGGATTTCACTTGCACTATAAGATGAATAATCTTCCAAGTCCAACTTAGCCTTGCCTTTCTCTAGTGAAGGCATTTCTTCTTTGGCCGAGTGCTTGGCTAGGACTCTGAAGACCTCGGGTGGCTTAAAAGCTGACCCGGTAATAGTGATATCATCAACATCAGTAGCGGCAGGGCTCTTGTCAGTGGACTTGGCAGGACTCGGTGGCTTAGGACTCGGCGGGTCTTGATGGGCAGCCAGGTTGATCTTAGTATCCATTGGATCAAGGACCGTAGTATAAATTGGTGATGCCGGGTCATTGACAGGCCCTTGGGGGTCTTGAATGAGGGCCTTAGAGGTTTACGCCGTCTGCTTCACTGGTTCATAAGCCTTGGGGTCTCTTGAAGAGCCGCCCACCTTTTGTTTCTTACTCGTTTTTGCTACGCCTCTGTGACAAGAATAAAAGAGTCCATGAGTATATTGCTACAAGTTATTTATGAACGAAGGAAAATACTTACTGTCATGGGTTTGTCATGGCAGATGTCCTTGTGAAAGGACTTAGTCGTGGAGCCATCGCTACGGGTTAGCTTAAAGGGGTTAAACCGGACAAGGGGACACGAGGAGTTTTATACTAGTTTGGCCCCTTCAAGGAAGGTAAAAGCCTACGTCTAGTTGTGATTGGTATTGCTAGGGTTTCGAAGGCCAGGGAGCGAATCCGCTTTGTCTGGCTCTTGAGTTGTTATTTGTCCCTAAACCGCTGCCGGGTCGTCCCTTTATATACATAGGTTGACGCCCACCGGATTACAGAGTCCCGAAGCTGGATCATAAACGTGTCCGGTTCGGTCTCTATCCTTCCTATCTTACAATACAAGTTACATGACCAGGCCAGTTTATATCTACAGGCTTTAACCCGCCTTTGGGCCTTGGGCCTTCGTAAAGCGCCATCATCCTTGCATCTTCATGGGCTTCTAATCTTCAAGGAGTTAACCCAGCTACTCCTGGCCGGTTTACATCCAGTAGTAATATCCCCAACATTAGGCCCCAGATTGGTTTGAACTTGTTCATGTCAATCTTCAACACTTAGAAAAATTCCTCCCTCATATCTTCACCTTGATCTTGTAAACCGCCGTGACGTCATACTTCACGATTATGATAAACCGCCCTGACGTCATCTATCCGTTGATGCTGAAGATTACCTTCATTTAATGTGTATTCAGTCACCGAGGCGACACTTTATTAATTTATCCATTTTTGGGCTCCTCGATTCCCGCACTTGTCGTTTTATCGCTTCGCCTTTTAAATAGGGGAAGAGGACCCCTTTCTTTTCTTTCCACTATCCTTTCATCCCTTCTTCTTCCTCGCGACGTCTCCGCACCTGAGCGCCACCGTCATCGTCAAGCCTCGCCTCTGCTTCACCATCGGCCGCTGCATCGACCTGTTCGTACCAGAGTTCCGTAGCACACCTCCGCTGCTTCCGCGGCCGCAGTAAGTCCTTTCCCCCTTCCTTTCTAGATCCATTAGGGTTTCCTTGCTCTTCGCGGTTCTTGAAGTTCATCAGAGCTTTCGGTGCTGTTCTTCCTTGGCCTATAGATGAACACTTCATACTTGACGTATCCCTTGCCGTGGCTAATTTTCTGTTACCACCACAAGCCCTTATGCGCAAAAAACTGATCTAGTCCTTCATAAATTGTTTCGGATCTCACCCTTTTTAGGTAAAATTATTTTTTCTTTTCTGTCTTACCTTAGATCCGAAATTTTCATATACCTCTGTGAAATCTGTTTCTCCTCACACCAACATAGGCGGTTTAACTTTGTATAAGCAATCTATACCATTAGCCCTCTGATAAACCAGAGGAACCTTTTACCTCCATAATTATACTACGGTTTAATAGTGTCTGAGCACCCCTGTCCTGGTATTAACTTTTATCCATTATTACATTGGTCTCCGGTTTATGCCATTTCACATATCGGTATATCTTTTACTCCATTGCATCTTTTATATCATCATGAGTGATTTATAAACCGGCCTTTTATTTTCAGCTTGTTTGTTTCGCAATGGCCAAACAATTCACCGCTTGCAATTGGGCTCGTTCCCGGGTCACCGAGGAACAGTTGAACGATATGGTCAGCATCGGCTCCTTGCCTAAGAAAACTGAAATTAAATGGCGAGTTCCAGGAACAGAAAATCCTCCGACCCCAAGGCAGGGTGAGGCGGTGGTCTTTGTTGACCACATAAGCTGTGGCTTCAAACCGCCAGGGTCAAAGTTTTACCGGGATGTGCTTGCCAATTTCCAACTCCATCCTCAAGACATTGGGCCCAATTCAGTATCCAATCTATGTATCTTCCAGGTCTTCTGTGAAGTGTACTTACAGGAAGAACCAACCGCAGAGCTGTTCCGGGACTTCTTTCACTTAAACCAGCGCACAGAATTTGTAAATGGCCCCAACACTGAACTTGGTGGTGTCTCAATTCAAAAGCGGAAAGAATTTGAATTTCCTCATGCCAAACTGCATAGCCACCCAAAGGAATGGAACCAGACTTGGTTTTATTGCAGAGACACTTCGCCTGAAGTTGAAAATCCCCCCCAGGCTTTCATGATCACCGGCTTTCTAACACCCATCCGATGCCACAACGCTTAAGCTCCGCAGAAAGGGTGAAATATGCCCCTCAACTCGCCAAACTCTGGGCCTTTATGGCCAACGGTTTAACAGGTGTGGATTTCGTGCGCTGTTGGATATCTTGGAGCATCTTGCCATTAAGCCGGCGTCCCGGTTTAATGTGTGAGTACACCGGTGAGGTTGAAGACCCTCAACACCATTACAACATTCAAATATCTGATGAAGAAGTCACTGAAGGCGTAAAGAAGATATTGAATGAATCGGAACTGGTCTGTAGTCAAACCGGTTTGAATCCCTTCTATGCCAAGAACAAACCGCCTGCCGTAAGCATTATACTTCCTTTTCATCTTTAATATTTTTACCTTATGCAACCCGTAATCCTTCTTCTGTGTATGTATGTATAGGGTGATGACCCCTTTTGGAAACGGAAAACCATAGAAAAAGCGGTAAAGCCAACTGGGGATAAAGCGGTCAAACCTTCTCGCCCCAAAACCAAAGCCGTCAAACGGACGTCAAAACGGAAAACGGCTGACCGGATCACCATGGGCTCGACGATGACACTGATGATCCGGAAGTTGAGGTAGAACTTGACTCACTTGGCTCTCTTTTCATGCATCTCATTAACAATGATCTTCCTCAGGAGGACGTAGAAGGTAGTCAAGCTGATGATGTAGAGGTAATTACCCTTTCCTCCGGTTCAGACTCTATGCCAACACAAAAAACCCGCCAAGCAGTCCGGAAAGTAAGCTTTTCTCATCCTCTTGCTCACTTGGATCCAACATTTATTTTGAAGACTCAGGAGCATGAAGCTCGCCCGACAACCCGACACAGTGGCCAACAGGTCACTTCAGCCGGTTTACCTGATACCCCGGTTCGGAAGCGCCGGTCTGAGGTCTCTCCTACTCCTGACCATTCTTACCCCAAGGCAGGTTATTTCAGAAAACCTCTTAATCCGTCCGATTCAAATTATCAGGTGACACCTCCCTCATCATCTGGCGAGTCGACAGCAACTCAGCTCCCTCCTCTGAAAACTGTGGCCGGGCAAGTTGAAAAACCTTTTCTTCAATGCGTCATAGAACTTGAATAAGATATTAATCCTTTTATATTTTTGTTTGCAGGGCCAAAGCCAGACCCAACAAGAAAGCTCGGGTCACCAATCCGCCCGAAGACCCGACCACTGTTGAAGAAGAACCCAGAGGTGAACCGGAACAAACTTGTGAACCGGAGGGCCTTCCTCCTGAAGCCGCCTCTGATGAACCGCCCCTTCAAGGCCAAAACACCGATGAACCAGCAGACGCTGAACTTGCCGCACCTGATACTGAACCGGCAAAGCCAAACCGGGCTAGTCCGGTGAGAAATGCTGATACTCCATTATCACCAGCCAAACATACTGAAGGTCAAGGAGACGATGTTATCATTACTGGAATGGGCCACAGCTCTCCTGGCCATCCCGTCATCTTGGCTCAACATAGTGCCAAAGAAGAGCAAGCTGCTAGGGAAAAAGGCAAATGGAGCAGCGATTCATCAAGCTATGCTCATTTCAATGCTGAAGAGCTTCACTCTGGCTTCTTGAACCGTTTGCACTCAAACGGGGACTATGAAGCCGGTTTGGTGAACTTGACGAAAGAGCGATATGAGGTAAGTTCCTCTCCCTTTGTTTATTGATTGCATAGCTGAAACACTAGCTCAAGTAGCCCCCAAGGGCCGTTTTATGATGTTAATCATAAATCGGGTCTTTGCAACACTTTAAGTTTCTCCTCATTGATCCTCAAAATGTCAGGTCTCTATTAAAAACCAAGACTCATATTTTAACAATTAGATAACTTTTTGCAGCATAGCCCCCAAATGTCGGTTTAACTTGGCGAGTTAATCCGGGTTTTAATCCATGCATTCGTTTTTAGGACAGACGCACATTAGCCCCCAAGTGTCCAGGATAATGCTTGCATTGTTCTGGAGACTTGTATACAATGCAGCACTTTAGAGCAAACAGGCATTAGCCCCCAAGTATGAAGTGCATAACTTGTTATATGCTTTATACTTAGAACATATATAACCTGGTGTTGAATATATCGTCAATGTTGCAGGATGAACTGAGAAACAAAGATGCCCGAAATTCTGACTTGCAAGAGAATGTGAAGTCACAACAAGCAGAGGCTGCAAAAGCCAAAGAAGAGCTGACCCAAGCCCTGGCCGTAATGGAAAAGCTGAAGGAATCTTTCAACAAAGATCGTGCGAACTGGGAAACTGAAAAATCTGGTTTAACCAAAAGAGCTGAAGACGCCGAGGCAGCCCTGAAACCAATTGTAGATGAACTAGCTGGCTTGAAACGGCAAATCAACGCTATGACTTCTGCTATCTTTGGTAAGTATCCGCTTATGTGTGTGCGTAAGTCAATGAATCTTATCACTGACTAGAATGTTGATACAAATCTTTGGCAGGTACTCGAATTGCTCATCTTGGTACAGACATGCAGATGAAACTCAAAGCGGCGTATACTTTGGTTGAACAGTTGTACTCTGGGTATCAGCGGGCTATTTGCAACAAACCGGCCCCAACTTTGATTAAAGAAACACTTGAGAAACTGGCCATGTTACCAGCCCGTATTGTCGAATTGAAGAAGGCAGCTGCCAGAGTAGGAGCTTTAACCGCACTTATTCGAGCCAAAGTCTGGATTCCATACCTTGAAGCAGAGGATATCATTAAAGGATACCCAGGTGTGAAGGAAGACGGTTCAAACTTCGACAATGATGACCTCCGGCGGCTGACCAAACAGATGCGGCCAGTAGCAAGCAAGCTGGCCGATGATACAAACTTGTCCCATTTTCAACCGGTTTATGACGCTGAAAGGAAAAGACAGCCGGCCGTCATCCATGAAGTTGAAGAACTTGTGCCTCTGATTCATAAGCACACTTATGCTCCTGATATTAACCCTCCAATCTTATCCATGAAGAAGCAGTATTTCAAGCTTTAACTGGGATCGATTGGTCGACGGTTGATTTCCAGCGTCTGGGGAGGGATGAATAAGTGCCCACACCAACTGACCCTCAACCATCCAACCGTCCAGACGAAGCGTCCTAAACCGGTCGCCGGTTTACTGGCTACTGTGTGCCAATATTGTGAAAAACAATTATGCCATTGGAGCCGTTTTGAAAGCTTCTTGTAATAGGATAGCTAAAACTCCGTTATCTGCCATGCCATCGAGCATGTTTTGTAATACCTCGTGACAACTTGTGCCACCTTTTGGGATACATTTATGCGTAAGCCATGATGAATTGTGTTCCTGGGTACAACAACTTAAAAGTATCTAGCGGTTTACCGCTAGACGGGTCATGATGTCCAAGAAGTATACAATACATAGATGAATAATCGAAGTATTTGTATAAAAAGCAATATGTATAACATACCTCACTGGTTGACCAATTGTGTATATGGCAAAGGTTTTTAATACCAATCCGGAACGTTGATAACCCCATCTTTATAATGCCGGTTTATATAGTAAACCGGACCAGGATAACTACCGGGTTTTCTTTATAACATTGGTGATTTAGTCAAACCAGACCTGGTCAACAAACACCGGTTTATAATTGATCATGTGCCGACAACTTGAAATTGAAAAGCAAGCTGGGTCAAGGACGCTGGGTTATCAGAAGATACTTATGAACTTCAAAAAAATTCAAAAAGGAAAATATGCAAGGCTTTTTACGAGCTGCCAGGCTCCAAATCGAGGCTTTTCATGGGCTGCCAGGCCTCTGAGTTAAACCATTTAACAAAGCCTTTTAAGATGGGCCTCCAATTAACCAATCACCGTTTTAACTTTGACAAGTTCAGGGTCTGTAAAAGATTGACATGTCAAAACGTTCGGTGGGTCATACCAGGATTACCTGGACAGGAGTGGCTTACTTGATGAAGGCAGGTTAACCCGGGTTTTTAGATGAATACACCAGGCTTCCAAGCCGTGGCTTGATAGCCAATTACAAGGGTCCTTTCAAACTCTTTGTTGCTTTGCAAAAAGAGCCCCCAAGTAACTTTATGAGCTATGCTCAGTGTGTGCCCATGTTTGACTCTGTGCTTTGTGCAACACTCTCTTTGGCTCCACATATTTTTCTTTTGTGGCATAAATGCCTATCAAGAGGTGTAGCCATGGTATAAAAACAACCGAGCCCCCTAGTGATATCCCTTCGTGGTTTCAAAGCGATCAATAGGTGTAGCTATGGTGTGATAACAACCAAGCCCCCTAGTGATTTTCTTTATATCCGTGCAGCTGCTAAGACTGGATTAAGAAACTCCGCTTTGTCAGTAAACTCTTATAAGCACACACAGGATGTAAAAAGAACAGATACCCCGCTTGTAACAGAGGCTCCGGTTTATTATATGATATATACATTGTCATAAATATGTACATATGAAGAGCCTATGGCTTCAAGTATAGTAAGGACGAAGAAGAGCTATGTTCCATGGCCGCTTGGTCTCCTCCTTCGATTGAAGTGAATCTTTGTGCTCTCGAACATCAATGAGGTAGTAAGACCCGTTGTGAAGATTTTTGCTGACCACAAAGGGTCCTTCCCAAGGTGGGGATAACTTGTGCATATCAGTCTGATCCTGGATGAGCCGGAGCACCAAATCTCCTTCTTGAAAGGTTCTGGTTTTAACCCGGCAGCTGTGATAATGTCGGAGATCTTGTTGATAAATCGCCGATCGTGCTGCTGCAAGATCACGCTCTTCATCCAACAGGTCCAGAGAATCTTGACGTGCCTTCTCATTATCAGCTTCAACATAGGCTGTCACATGGGGCGAGTCGTGACGGATGTCACTAGGAAGAACTGCCTCTGCTCCATAAACCATGAAGAAAGGTGTGTAACCCGTAGACCTATTGGGTGTGGTGTTGATAGTCCATAACACAGAAGGCAGCTCCTCAACCCAACAACCCGGTGTCCGCTTTAAAGGAACCATAAGCCTGGGTTTGATACCTCGTAGAATTTCTTGATTTGCCCTCTCCGCTTGACCATTAGACTGGGGGTGAGCCACTGATGCTAGATCAAGCCGGATGTGCTCATGTTGGCAAAATTCTTCCATCTCCCCTTTTGACAGGTTAGTACCATTGTCGATGTCAAAACCGGCGGATCTCGGGTAGGGGGTCCCGAACTGTGTGTCTAGGCCGGATGGTAACAGGAGACAAGGGACACAATGTTTTGCCCAGGTTCGGGCCCTCTTGATGGAGGTAAAACCCTACGTCCTGCTTGATTAATATTGATGATATGGGTAGTACAAGAGTAGATCTACCATGAGATCAAGGAGGCTAAACCCTAGAAGCTAGCCTATGGTATGATTGTTGTATGATGAAGTTGTCCTACGGACTAAAAACCCTCCGGTTTATATAGACACCGGAGAGGGTTAGGGTTACACATAGTCGGTTACAATGGTAGGAGATCTTGAATATCCGCATCGCCAAGCTTGCCTTCCACGCCACGGAAAGTCCCATCCGGACACGGGACGGAGTCTTCAATCTTGTATCTTCATAGTCCTGGAGTCCGGCTGAAGGTATAGTCCGGCTACCCGGACACCCCCTAATCCAGGACTCCCTCAGTAGCCCCCGAACCAGGCTTCAATGACGACGAGTCCGGTGCGCAGATTGTCTTCGGCATTGCAAGGCGGGTTCTTCTCCAAATTCCGTGTACCTGCTGAATAATGTCCGATTTTCATAATGTAGCACACCTTGGCTTCCACGCCCAATAATGGCCGTCTTCCACGTGTCAAACGAATGTGAAAAGTCGGGGTGTTTTTACATTCACACCCCTAGCCGCATAAACGAGCCACCTATTTAATGGGATGGGGATTCAGATCCAAACCACACCTTCTCCTCTCCGCGAGTAATCATCAGAGCGCCTCCAGCAAAGGTTCATTCCAACATGGCCACCCGTCGCAGCTCCTCCTCTCGCCCTTCCAGTCCCAAACCTGGAGACTGGGAGAGGTGCTCCATCCCGCACAGCGAGCTAGTGTCGCTTCAGGCCAAGGGATTTCTCCCTCAGGCCTATATGGTCCCGGTCTGAGCCGGACTCGCCACCTATAATGGCGGAGAGCAAGCGGAGAGCACCCCCAGTCCCTCCAAAGGAGAGCGGGTGTGCCTCGTCCCTTATCTAGTAAGAGGACTTGGATTTCCAATCCATCCATTTCTCCGTGGGCTTCTGAAGTTCTACGGCCTCCAGCTGCATGATCTCACGCTCGCCTCTATATTGCATATCGCGGGCTTCGTCGCTCTTTGCGAGCTATTCTTGGGTGTTGAGGCTCATTTCGCGCTGTGGAAGAGATTATTCTGTCTGCTGCCCCGCTCTCAAGAGGGGTCTATATATCAAGTGGGCGGAGCCGAAGTGTGGCGTATCGCTGGGACCGGATATCTATCCGGAACCCCAAAGAAGGTGTCTGAGGACTAGCCTTCGGAATGGTTTTATATAGATGATGTCCCACTACCGGACCCTATCCGGGTCAGTCTCCCCGAATTGAACAGTGCTCCCTTAAAGAAACACCTGAGCTGGCGTCCGCGGAGCTCTCAGAGAGAAAGTGACAGGGACTTCCTTCGCCTGATGGGCCGGATAAGACTATTGGCTCATTCCGGACTAACCATTATTGGAGTCATGGCCGCATGCATTATGCGGGGGGTGCAGCCGCTTCAATATAGAGGCCACCCCATGTGGGATTTTAACGGGGAGGATGACGCCACCCGTTACGGTCGTAAGGGGCCAGCCTCAACTGCCACTCTAGTAAAGATCTTATCCTCTTTGTACAAGGGAGAAGAGGAGGAATTCCTCCGCGTCAACCCGTAGGGCGGATTTAGTATGTACAACCCCCCGAGTTGGGTAAGTGAACAATTGTGCCTGCCCATCCACTTTATATTCCCATGATTAAATATGTAGTCCAACGATTTCAACGCAGGAACTGCTTCAGGAAGTAAAGGAAGTTGTCACAACCCTAGAGTACCTGAGTGAAATAGTTGCATCTGCACTCATGCATCATGTCTAAAATTTCTGAAAGTTGAATTGAGGTTAGTTGAAACCCTCATAAATCACTTCAAAAATAATCAACATTAAAATCTTTTCAAAGAAGTCCAAGAAAATGTTCCTCTTAGTCTCTGAAAAAATTGGAAAGAGGTAAAACTTAAAACAATATTTTTGGAATCTCAGAGATATTTATTTTGGGCCTTTGAATTAAATCAATAACTATTTGCATTGGATATATATTTATTAATTAATTAATATATGTCCAATAATTCTGATCTTTGGTGAAGGGCTTTGGAATAATCCAATTAGTCCCTACAAGAGTTATCAGAAGCAACAAAAATGATTTAGTGTCTAAAACTAAATCAAAACAAATTACAGAAAATAGCAAAACAGAAAGAAAAGTAGAAATTAGGGAGAGAGAGAGAGAGTACCTGGACCACTTACCTGGCCTTACCTGTAGCCGGCCCATTAGGCAGCCCAGCCCACCAGGCAGCCATGCCATCTTCAACCTCTGCCAGTAGGCAGAGGCAATGACGCACGCGCTCGCTGGGAGGCCTCCACCTCCCGCTTCACGCTGGCAGCGTCCCCGCGAGTCCAGCTGCTCGCCTGGAGACGCCAGCACCCCCTGCACCTATTCCCTCTTCCCCTGTGCTTCCCCTCCTCCTCTGTTCTCTCTCTCTCTCGCATGGCCGAACGCCGGCGACGCCGCCGCTCACACTGCACGCAGCCACAGCCACCCCCGTGCCTCATCATCGTGACCACGAGCTCGACCCACCCCTGTAGCACCTCTCCACCGAAGGAAGCAAGCCAGATGGCCTCCATCGTCTCCACCATCGCCTTCTCCACCGTCAGCCGCCGAGGATCTTCACCGTCGATTCGCCACCGTCATCGCTTCCCTGAGCTCGCTGACCATCTCGACGTGACCGATGTGAGCTCCTGATTCATTTCCCCCTATTACCGCACTCGATAGCGCCCCCTAGCCGCGTTTGTCGCCGAGCCCGAGAGCTCATCGCCGCCAGCCATGCCGCCGTCGTTGCAGCTGCTGAAGCTCGCATCTGAGCGTGTAATCGTGCTCAGTATGCCCTCAGGATCCTAACGCACCCACCCGCTAGCCCTGCCGTGCTCACTAAACGCTGAACCCGAGCTCGCCCGAACTCCGGCCGCCGCCGCGAGCTCCGTTTCGGTGAGCTCCGGCCAGCCCAGCCCCAGCCGCCGCCACCGTTGGATGCGGCGCACCTTCAGTTACCCGTAGACACAAACCACGCGCAAAACCGAGCCCCGTAGCGAGTTTCCGACGAACTTCCGCCGCCGATCTGGTCGTCGCCGGCCTAAGTCCGGCGATGATGATGTGGCATTATCATTAGCGGCTAATCCCCCAATTAGCACACTAACAGACACTGACAGCGGGCCCCACCACAGGGTCAAACCCCAGTCAGCACCAGATTTGACCGTGGTTTAGTCCCTGGGTCAATGACACGCGGGTCCCACCAGTCAGAGTTGACCCGGGTCAACTCGGCTGACCTGCTGATGCAGTAGTGACACAATGCTGATGTCATTAATCATTTTCTCGATTTAAACTTATTCAGGAAATTCCAGAAAATAGTGCTAACTTCTAAAATTCATAGAAATTAAACCGTAACTCCAAATGAAATAATTTATATATGAAAAATTATCAGAAAAATTCAACGAATCCATCTGTACCATTTTCATGCATGTTTGAGAAAGTTAACCTCACTGTTTAGGATGAAACATGATTAGGGCAAATTTCATAATAGGTTTGGAGTTGGAATTTGATATAGTTTTGAATTCCACTTCAATTAAAATGACTTTCTGATGCATTAGCTCAAATCACAGCATATTGCCATGTCATGATCATGCATCATATTGTTGCATTGCATTGATTGTGTCCTTCTCTGTTTGCCGGTAACCATCCCCTCTCAGTCGACGATGTTTCCGACGATGAATTCGATGACACCGATGAAGAGCTATACTATCTTCAGAAGTGCCAGGCAAGCAAAACCCCTTGTTCATTCCGATACAATCCCACTCTCTCGCTCCTGCTCTCTTTTACTGCATTAGGACAACATCGATTCAACTGTTACATGCTGCGGTAGCTGAACCCCTTTTCCTCTGCATGATCTGTCATTGCCATAGTAAATAGATGAAACCCACTAGCATGAGTAGGAGTTGTTTGAGCCCTGATGTTCCTACTCATTCATGCTTGTTTGTCATGCCTGCTACTGCTTAGAGTTGAGTCGGGTCTGGTTCATCGGAGATGAATCGGAGGTGTGTGTGAACATGTCCTACTGTGTGTGAGCTAAGTGTGTGAATACGATTTGGTAAAGGTAGCGGTGAGAGGCCATGTAGGAGTACATGGTGGGTTGTCTCATTGCAGCCGTCCTCAGGAACTGAGTTCTGTGTTTGTGATCCATGACCAGTTACTACCACACATTGGAATGCTTAAGTGCCCCTCTCGACTTATTAATCAACCTGATCTCTGTCCAGGAGTTGCAACTAGTTTCTGGTGTTTGTAGGTTGTGTTGGTAGTCTACCAAGTGGCACCCAGTACAGGTGGGCTTGGGACAGACTAGGCACAGTGGCACGGTGTACCAAGTGGCACCCGGATGGTGGGCTTGGGAACCGTGCACACATCGTTTGGGGCCGTGAGCGACACCCCGGCCAGATCTCCTTGCGGATGGAACCCGAATAGGCGATAAACCTGGACAAGAGACTTGTTGGTTAGTCAGGTCATGGCCGACTCCCTCGCCCGGTTTCCGCTTGAAGGTTGCCGAGGTACATGACGTGTACAGGGCGATAAGTGGCGAGAGCGTGTGTGAAGAAGTACACCCCTGCAGGGTTATCATTATCTATTCGAATAGCCGGATTCCTCGGATATGGAAACTTGGACCCCTTGCATAGTTCATAGACAAGTGAAAGTGGATACTCTAAATTGCGCAAGATAAGCGTGAGTGCTATGGATGGCGTTCTCGCAGGGAGACGGGAGCGGATCCATAGTGGTGTATTGGTATGGTGAATTTGTGGACTCGTGTGCGCCACCTCAAAAGAGTTACTTGTAGTCGTAGTTCAGGTTAGCCACTGAGTCAAAGCTGGCTTGCTGCAGTCAAACTCCACCACCCCTTTATTGATACCGATGCATATGTAGATAGTTCTGATGTAAGTCTTGCTGGGTACATTTGTAATCACGTTTGCCTATTTTATGTTTTGTAGAGAGACGTCAGTCTCGCTAGTAGTTCCGTGTGGACTTCGATGTTTAGCTTGATACCTCAGCTACGATCTTGTGCCCTCGGCAGGATCTGGTAGATAGTAAGGCTTCTCAGCCTTTTTCATTTGTAGTTGTCTGTACTCAGACATGTTAAGCTTCCGCTTCTGCTTTGACTTGTATGCTCTGAATGTTGGGTCATGAGACCCATGTTTGTAATATCTGTCTCTTCAGAGCCTAATGAATAAATACTTGAGTCGTAGAGTCTTGTGGTGATGCCATGTTGTATGTACTCATATCGGGCATATTGTGTGTATGATTGAAATGCTTGGTGTGAGTGGGATCCGACAATCTAGTTGTTTATCCTTGGCAGCCTATCATATGGGGAAATGTAGTCTAGTGCTTTCTGAGCGATAGTAGTCCGCTACAGCCCGGTTCACCGGAGTCCTGCTAGCCCAGCACTACTGCTCGGAACACTTGACTGGTCGGCATGTGTTTCACTTTGTTCCTGTGTCTGTCCCTTCAGGGAAATGTCACGCGGTGACTTCCAGAGTCCTGCCTAGCCTGCTACAGCCTGGGTTACCGGAGTCCTGTTAGCCCAGTGCTACAGCCCGGATTCACACGTTGATGACCGACATGCTCGTTGTGATTCATGTATGCCTGTCCTCATGGGTTAGCGCCGCTTTGGGTTCACGACTAGCCATGTCGGCCCGGGGTCTCTGTCATATGGATACTAGCGACACTATCATATACGTGAGCCAAAAGGCGCAAACGGTCCCGGGCCAGGTAAGGTGGCACCCGTGGGAATACCGTGCGTGAGGCCGCAAAGTGATATGATGTGTTACATGCTAGATCGATGTGGCTTAGGATCGGGGTCCTGATAGATATAAACAGCCGTCCCCCACAACCCGAGGATCCAGAACGGTCCCTCGATCCGGACTCCGAAGAGGATCCGGATATATCGGTGGAGTTGATTGACGGGGTGTTTCATCAGTTAAGCAAGGACAATACCTTGGTGGCCATTACGGCTGATTACCCAGGGTTAATCCCGGCCTCCCAGGTAACAGAGAGCGGAGTCTCATCCCTTTGAGAAGGAATCCATTCTCACGCATTTCAGTTTTCCTGACAACGACCGTGTTTTGCAGGGGAGGTTTCCCAGGCGGGAGGCCGAACCTGCGGCGGCTAGCCAACGAGGGGCCGCAGGGCCCTGTGGGGCAAAAAGGAATGTAGTCCGGACTGGGATGCCGGTGCAAAGGTATAGCGCATCCTCTTTTTCCCTGGTGTTATTTCTTCAGGGCATATTAACGTTCGTGCTATCTTCAGGACAAAGAGACCTCGCCGGACTACATCCGGAGAGGTTGCCAATCGCGCCTCCACCAGCCAGGCTCCAACGCCTGGCCCGGAAGTGGGAGCCAACACGAGGCGCGCACTGGACGCTCCTCCGACAGAGGATGCGGACAGGCTGTCTGCCACCAATTCCGAGGTGGAGAGTGCCATGGACCACAGGCGTCGCCAGGCAGTTCTTCGTGACGCTTGTTTCTCCCGAGAGGCATTAGATGCCTTCAATTCGGGAGATGCGTACCTCCGTGCCGCTCAAAATGGTTTAACCAGAGCCACGAAGCAATATGTAAAAGACATACGGGTAAGAAAAGTTTGGTAAATATATATGTATATACCAGTAGCCCCCGAGACTTGAAACAGTTAGAGTAACTGGTTTAAGGATCATTTGTTATGTAGGTTCTTACAGAGAAGAATACCGTACTGTCCCAGGAGCTGAAAGAGTGCAAAGCCCAACTGGAGGCCGCACTAGCCGCGGCAGGGGAGCCTAAAGAGACCCCCTCTGGTAAGATACACTTCGAAAGATTAATATCTTGCGAAGTGCGGCGTGGGTATGAATCTGCCAAATCATATTGCAGATGGCGCCGGACTGGATCCGGAGAGGCAACAACTCTTACGCCGACTAAAGGCCGGTGAGAGTATGTTGACAAGGGTGAGGCGGGAGAAGAATGAGCTTCAGGATGCCAACACCAAGCTGGACGTTGAGCTTAAAGATGTTCGTGGCCAGCTGTCGGACTCTACTAAGGAGAATCAGCGGCTTCGACGCGGCATATTTAGTAAGTGCTTAAGCGAATCTTTGAAAGAAAAGAGTTCGGCGAGGAAGTCGACTAACAGAGTAATGTCTGTAGGTATGCTAACGGGTCGTCCTGCAGAGGAGATGCCCGGTTCTATGGGTGACCTTCTTCCCGAGCTCTCGCAACTGCACGAGCGAGTTCGGCAGGCGATGCGAGGCGTTGCCCAAGCCTTATGGCCTTCCCACTCCATGCCCAAGGGCCTTGGAGAGCTTTCGGAGAAGCTTAAGGGAGCTCGGCGGCATTTCCGGTTGTGGAAGATATCGGCCTGTCGACAAGGCGCTAGGGAGGCCTGGGCCATGGTGAAGACGCGGTACGCGAAGTCTGACCCAAACCACATGGCCGAGGTCGGACCTGTGGGGCCTGACGGGAAGGAGATCCCTGTAAGCTTAGTGTACGGCCAAGTAGAATTGGCCGCAAAGTATTCCTAGCAGGACTGTAAGTTAGACAGCCTGTTAGATGGTATTGAAGAGGAATACAATCAGTCAGAGTGACTATGTAATTTTTAATTGACATGTGTAATGCCTTCTAGCCGGATTGTAGATCGTTTGTCGTTACCGACCTTTTCGCTTCAACCTCAGGACCTGACGGTCCGGAGTGTGTCCGAATACCCTACCGGTTATGTAAGAACCGGTGTATGCATGGAGACCAGGCGTATGGGTCATTAGTGCTTTATCAGACAAGTGCCCAACTAGTTATGTTATATTACATGGTTAGTAAGAAACATCTTCCAGAGAGAATAGTTCCGTTAGGGGTTCCTTTCTCTGGGAGGCATGCCCTAAAGTGCATGTCCGGACTGCAAACGCAGGAAAATCATCTGGGGGCATATACATAAATAAGTAAAAAGGTCATCTTTTAGTTCACCGACCGAATATTCCCTTAAGAACGCTAGCTTTCGGCTTCACCCAGTCTGAGGTACACATCCGGCTGATCCGGCAGTAACAATCGCAGAGGTGCTCCCTTTACCACCTAGCCGAACAATCGGGAATGTAGGGGTAAGCACAGGAGCCAGGCAACCCAGCTTGGCCAAAACTTAAGTCATATCGATGCATATAATGGTGAAGAAAAGGTACATGCGGAAGGTTGACACATGTGGTGGGCGTGAGGCCCGTATAAATAAGCTTCTGCTAAAGAAGCCCCCAGGTTTAATGAGCGCGAGTAGCACTTCACTTGAGGAGCCTTTAAGGGCTATAAAAGAGAAGAGGGGAAGGAGAGAAATGTAAGACATAAAATGTAAAAAATGGACAGAGGAAGGAGACAAACACAGAGTCCGGCGCTAGGCATAGAATCTTCGGAGACGGGCTGCGTTCCATGGGTTCGGCTCGAGTCGGTTATCCGACGCATCTCGCAGGTGGTATGCTCCACCAGTCAGGACTTGGTCGATTATGAAGGGACCTTCGCACTTGGGCTTCAGCTTGTCCTTTTTCTTGTCCGGCAGGCGTAGAACTAATTCGCCAATGTTGTAGCTTTTGGCCCGCACTTCTCTTCTTTGATATCTTCGGGCCTGCTGTTGATAGAATGCGGAACGGGCTTTTGCCACGTCGCGCTCCTCCTCTAAGGCGTCCAAACTATCCTGCCGATCGAGCTCGGCCTCCCTTTCTTCGTACATGCGCACTCGAGGTGAGTCATGAATTATGTCGCAGGGCAAGACTGCCTCTGCGCCGTACACCATAAAAAATGGTGTGTATCCGGTGGTGCGGTTCGGCGTGGTCCGCAGCCCCCAGAGTACAGAGTCGAGCTCCTCTACCCAGTGCGTGTTAGATTCCTTGAGGGACCGCACTAATCTGGGTTTGATGCCGCTCATGATGAGACCATTTGCATGTTTGACCTGACAGTTTGTGGGTGATAGACGGAAGCATAATCGGGCTTGATGCCCATGTTTTTGCACCAGAGTTTTACCTCATCGGCCGTAAAGTTCGTGCCGTTATCGGTGATGATGCTGTGGGGGATGCCATAACGGTGTACAACCCCGGATATGAAGTCTATCACAGGTCCGGATTTGGCCGTCTTGACAGGCTTGGCTTCTATCCATTTGGTGAACTTATCCACCATGACCAGTAAGTATTTTTTCTTGTGGGTTCCACCTTTAAGGGGTCCCACCATGTCAAGCCCCTAGACCGCGAAAGGCCAAGTGATGGGGATAGTTTGGAGGGCGATGGGTGGCATATGGCTTTGGTTTGCAAAAAGCTGGCAACCGACGCATTTATGGACCAAGTCCTGAGCGTCCGCCCGGGCCGTCGGCCAATAAAAGCCTGTACGGAAAGCCTTGCTTACGAGGGACCGGGCTGCAGCGTGATGGCCACCGAGTCCGGCATGAATTTCAGCCAGCAGGTTCCGCCCTTCCTCTTCGGAGATGCACCTTTTAAGGACTCCGGTAGTGCTTTTCTTGTAAAGTTCTCCCTCATGGACTTTATAGGCTTTAGATCGCCGCACTATAAAACGTGCCTTGTTTTGGTCCTCTGGGAGTTCCTGCCTAGTAAGGTAGGCTAGGAATGGTTCTGTCCACAGGGCGATAACGGCCATTAGTACGTGGGCTGAGGTTGTTATTTCATTGGCAGAGCCTCCGATTATGTCAGATTGTTCGGCGTCGGACAGTGTGGTTGGGTCCGGACTGATATTGCCATGTTCCCCTTCCCATACTACGGATGGCTTGAACAACCTTTCCAGGAAGATGTTGGGGGGACCGCATCGTGTTTTGCGCCGATGCGTGCCAGGACGTCTGCCGCCTGATTGTTTTCTCGGGCTATATGGTGAAGTTCGAGCCCTTCAAACCGAGCTGACATTTTGAGGATGGCGTTGCGGTAAGCTGCCATTTTCGGATCCTTGGCATCGAAGTCTCCATTTATTTGGGATATCGTGAGGTTCGAATCCCCGTGCATCTTTAGGCGTTGAATGCCCATGGATACTGCCATCCGGAGACCATGTAAAAGGGCCTCATATTCGGCTGCATTGTTGGAGTCCGTGTACATAACCTGGAGTACATATTGAACTGTGTCTCCTATGGGGGACGTCAAAATGACGCCGGCCCCTAGTCCGGCCAACATTTTGGAACCGTCGAAGTGCATTATCCAGTTTGAATATGTGCCGTACTCTTTAGGGAGTTCAGCCTCCGTCCATTCTGCGACGAAGTCGGCCAAAACTTGCGACTTGATAGCTCGCCGTGGCTTATAAGTTATGTCGAATAGGAGGAGCTCGATGGCCCATTTTGCAATCCGTCCCGTTGCGTCACAGTTGTTTATAATATCATTGAGTGGTACTTCCGATGCTATTGTGATTGAACACTCTTGAAAGTAGTGTCGTAGCTTCCGGGATGCCATGAATACCGCATATGCAATCTTTTGATAATGTCGGTACCGTGATTTGCATGGGGTGAGGAAAGTGGACACATAGTAAACCGGCTTTTGAAGGGGGAATTTGTGTCCGTCCGTTTCCCGCTGGACGACGAGTACTGCGCTGACAACTTGATGGGTTGCTGCAATGTACAATAGCATTGGTTCGTCGATGTTTGGTGCGGCCAGGACGGGGTTTGTTGCCAATATGGATTTTATTTCCTCGAGTCCGGCTGTGGCGGCGTCCGTCCACTCGAAGTGTTCGGTGCGCCGAAGGAGGCGATAGAGGGGTAGCGCCTTTTCTCCCAACCGGGAAATAAAGCGGCTTAGAGCCGCCACGCATCCGGTTAATTTTTGTATTTGTTTGAGGTCCTTTGGGATATCCAATTATGACAAAGCTCGGATCTTGGCTGGATTTGCTTCGATTCCCCTACCGGATACAATGAAGCCCAAGAGCTTTCCGATTGGAACACCGAAAACACATTTTTCCGGATTTAGCTTGATGTCATATGCTCGGAGGTTGTCAAATGTAAGCCTCAAGTTGTCTACTAGAGATTCGACATGTCTTGTTTTTACGACCACATCATCCACATATGCCTCTACTGTTTTGCCGATCTGGTTTGCCAGACATGTCTAAATCATGCGCTGATATGTTGCACCGGCGTTTTTGAGCCCGAAAGGCATTGTGTTGAAGCAGAATGGGCCGTATGGGGTGATGAATGCCGTTGCGGCTTGGTCTGACTCAGCCATCTTGATTTGATGGTAACTGGAGTATGCGTCGAGGAAGCACAACGAATCGTGTCCTGCAGTGGCGTCGATAATTTGATCGATGCGGGGGAGGGGGAAGGGATCCTTTGGGCAGGCCTTGTTGAGGTCTTTGAAGTCAATGCATAGGCACCAGGATTTGTCCTTCTTTGGTACCATCACCAAGTTTGCTAGCCAGTCCGGATGTTTTATATCTCTGATGAATCCGGCCTCCAATAGTTTGGCTAGCTCCTCTCCCATTGCCTGTCTCTTGGGTTCAGAAAAACGCCGAAGGGCTTGTTTGACAGGTTTGAATCCTTTTAGGATATTTAAGCTGTGTTCGGCCAGCCTGCGTGGGATTCCTGGCATGTCCGAAGGGTGCCATGCAAAAATGTCCCAGTTCTCCCGTAGGAATTCTCGCAGTGTGGCGTCTAAATCGGGGTTTAATTGTGCCCTGATGGAAGCTGTTTTATTGGGGTCCGTTGGATGGACCTGGAATTTGACTATTTCATCCGCTGGTTTAAAGGAGGTGGACTTGGATCTTTTGTCGAGTATCACATTGTCCCTGTTTACCGTGGAGCGCAGCGTAGTCAGTTCCTCAGCCGCTAGGGCTTCGGACAGTGCCTCAAGGGCCAGTGCGGCTGTCTTGTTTTCAGCGCGGAATGCTATGTCCGGATCACTAGCGAGAGTGATGATTCCGTTCGGCCTGGGCATCTTGAGCTTCATGTACCCGTAATGGGGTATTGCTTGGAAGATTGTAAACGCTTCCCTCCCCAGCAGAGCGTGGTATCCGCTGTTGAACGGGGCCACTTGGAATGTGACCTCTTCGGACCTATAATTATTCGGCGTGCCGAACACCACATCTAGTGTGATTTTTCCTGTACAGCGCGCTTCCCGACTGGGGATTATTCCTCTGAAGGTTGTGCTGCTTCGCTCAATGCGGTTCCAGTCTATTTCCATTTTTTGAAGGGTTTCCTCATAAATGAGGTTCAATCCGCTGCCTCCATCCATGAGTACCTTGGTGAGGCGAAAGCCGTCCACCATAGGACTGAGTACCAATGCGGCTGGTGCTCGAGCTGTTTAGAATTTAGGTTCGTCGCTGGCATTAAAGGTAATACCCGTGTCACTCCATGGGTTTATTGTTGCTACTTGATAGACTTTGGCGAAGCTGCGGAGTGTTCTTTTTCGCATTTTATTTGATGCGAAAGTCTCGGAGACTGTTAAGACTGTACTGGAGTCCCTGAGGTGGCTTTCTGCGGCCTCCGGAATTAGGATATCTTCGCCCCTTTTGGCCACCTGCCGGAGTATCCAACATGCTCTAAGGCTATGAGTTGGTGTGGCGTCCTCTGTACTATGAATTTTACAGGGTCCATTAAGCCATCCCTCCAGTACGGTTCCATGCCCTGTAGAGGGTTTGGGTTTTTTGGTTTTTAACCCGGGTGTCTGATGATGATGCACCCTTTTATTTCGGACGAGGTTTCTATTTAGGGCCGGATTGTCCCAAAATTTAGTTTCGGTTTTCCGGGCGCTTTCCATCGCACAGTACTTTTGTACTATGGACGCCAAGTCAGCGAAGCATGTAAGATCACGACGACCTGTGGCGTTGAGGATTCCCTTGTCCGTGCAATTATTGCAGAAGATTGAGATTGCGTTTTCCTCGCGGCAGTCCTTTATCCTGTTCATAACCAGGAGGAACCTTGCCCAGTAATGATGTACTGTTTCTTCGGGCTTTTGCCTGATTTGGGATAGATCGCTTATGTTCGGGCGGGTGGGTGGAATTAAATCCGGAACTTCACCCAATCTAAGACTCAGAGGCCAAGGAGTTTCCGAACTCTGAGGTTTGGATTCTTGGATGTTGTCCAGTGAATCTAGCCCGTTGCCTGATTCTAAGTTTAGGTCTTGAGTTACATCCTCCCCTCCGCGGGTATCCGGCTTGGAGGGATCTGGAATCCGGACGTAGCTAGTCCTTAAGATAGATGAAGAGTCGCCGCACTGTGCCTCTACTACGGCAACGTGATGGGTGACTTGGGGAGAATTAATTTCTCTTAGATCGGGTTTAAGCCCAACCTGGTAATAATCCGTAGTGACCCCCAAGGCGGCGATGCGATCCAAGAGCTCGTTTATGGAAGAGAGCTCCATTGGATCTAACTGCTCGACGAGTTCCAAGCTGACGTGAAGATTGCTTTTGATGACCCGAGAGGTCACCGTCGGCGCAACGGCCGAACAGGCGGTCATGAGAAAATTGCCTAGCCAGAGAGTTTGGCCGACAGCCAAGGCTCCCTTAGTAACGGCGCCGTCTTTAAAGACGGGAAGAGGCATCCTTCCTGATTGCGACGACACAGAGGAACTCTCAATGAAAGCACCAATGTCGGTGTCAAAACCGGCGGATCTCGGGTAGGGGGTCCCGAACTGTGCGTCTAGGCCGGATGGTAACAGGAGACAAGGGACACAATGTTTTACCCAGGTTCGGGCCCTCTTGATGGAGGTAAAACCCTACGTCCTGCTTGATTAATATTGATGATATGGGTAGTACAAGAGTAGATCTACCACGAGATCAAGGAGGCTAAACCCTAGAAGCTAGCCTATGGTATGATTGTTGTATGATGAAGTTGTCCTATGGACTAAAAACCCTCCGGTTTATATAGACACCGGAGAGGGTTAGGGTTACACAAAGTGGGTTACAATGGTAGGAGATCTTGAATATCCGCATTGCCAAGCTTGCCTTCCACGCCAAGGAAAGTCCCATCCGGACACGGGACGGAGTCTTCAATCTTGTATCTTCATAGTCCTATAGTCCGGCTGAAGGTATAGTCCGGCTACCCGAACACCCCCTAATCCAGGACTCCCTCAACCATTATCAGTTATAATGCTGTGTGGAAAACCAAACCACTATATCACCTTTTTGATGAATTGAACCGCCGTGGCCGCATCACACTTGCTGACTGGCTCTGCTTCCACCCATTTGGTGAATTTATCCACTTCTACTAATAGGTGGGTCTTTTTGTCCTTGGATCGCTTGAAGGGTCCAACCATATCAAGCCCCCAAGTCGCAAATGGCCAAGTTATTGGAATCATCCTCAACTCTTGAGCCGGAATGTGCGCACGGCGAGTGAATTTTTGACAACCGTCGCATCTCTTGACTAAATCCTCCGCATCAGCATGCGCTGTCAACCAGTAAAAACCGTGACGAAAAGCTTTAGCAACCAAAGACTTTGAACCGGCGTGGTAACCGCAATCCCCTTCATGGATTTCTCACAAAATCTCACAACCCTCTTAAGGAGAAACACAACGCTGAATTGCTCCTGAAACGCTGTAGCGATGTAACTCCCCATTGAGTATGGTCATGGACTTGGAATGCTGGATTATCTGTCGAGCCAACGTTTCATCATCTGGTAACTCGCCCCGGTTCATGTAAGCCAGATATGGGATTGTCCAATCCGGTATGGCATGCAAAGCTGCCACCAATTGAGCCTCCGAATCAGGAATAGCCAAATCTTCTTCGGTTGGCACCTTGACTGACGGATTATGCAATATATCAAGAAAGACATTTGGTGGGACCGGTTTACGCTGGGAACCAAGATGACTTAAAGCGTCCGCCGCTTCATTCTTCGCCGGTCTATATGGTCCACCTGATAACCCTTAAAGTGACCAGCCACTGTATCCCCCTCTCGCCGATATGCAGCGATGAGTGGGTCCTTAGAATCCCAAGTGCCAGACACCTGTTGAGCCACTAGATCTAAATCGCCGAAGCACTTAATCCGGCTTAAATTCATTTCCTTAGCCATCCGAAGTCCGTGGAGCAAAGCCTCATATTCAGCTGCATTGTTAGTACAAGGGAACATTAAATGGAGGACATAACAAAACTTGTCACCTAGTGGGGAAGTTAGTATGACTCCAGCCCCTGAGCCCTCCAACTGTCTGGACCCATCAAAATGAATAGTCCAATATGTATTATCTGGTTTCTCTTTAGGTGCCTGTAACTCTGTCCAATCATTGATGAAGTCCACAAGTGCCTGGGATTTGATCGCTGTGCGAGGTATATATTTGAGCCCATGAGGTCCAAGCTCAATAGCCCACTTGGCAATCCGGCTAGTTGCTTCTCTGTTTTGAATGATATCTCCCAGAGGAGCTGAACTAACCACTGTGATGGGATGGCCCTGAAAATAATGTTTAAGCTTCCGGCTTGCCATAAACACTCCATACACCAGCTTCTGCCAATGCAGATACCTCTGTTTTGACTCAATGAGCACCTCACTGATATAATAAACCGGCCGCAGAACCGGGTATTCCTTGCCAAGCTCCTTGTGCTCTACCACAATAGCTACGCTAACTGCCCGGGCATTAGCAGCCACATACAGCAATAACGGCTCTTTCTCGATCGGTGCTACAAGCACGGGCGGTTCAACTAACTGCCTCTTCAGATCCTCGAATGCTTTATCAACTGCCTCGCTCCAGACAAAGTCATTTGTTTTCTTGAGCATCTGATACAAAGGGATGGCCTTCTCTCCAAGGCGACTGATAAACCGGCTCAAGGCTGTAATCCGACCGGCCAGACGTTGAACGTCATTGATACACGCCGGTTTAGCCAAAGATGTAATTGCTGAAATCTTTTCCGGATTAGCCTCAATGCCTTTGTTTGATACCAGAAAACTCAAGAGCTTGCCCGCCGGGACACCAAAGACACACTTCTCCGGATTGAGCATCATCTTGTAAACTCGGAGATTGTCAAAGATTTCTCTCAAATCATCTATCAATGTTTCCTCCTTTCTTGATTTTATCACAATGTCATCCACATATGCATGAACATTGCGCCCAATTTGCTTGTGAAGGCAATTCTGAACACATCGCTGGTAAGTTGCCTGGGCACTCTTGAGTCCAAAGGGCATGGAAACATAGCAGAAGGCTCCAAAGGGAGTTATGAAAGCTGTCTTCTCCTGGTCCTTAACTGCCATCTTGATCTGATGATAACCCGAATAAGCATCCAGAAAACACAAACAGTCACAACCTGCTGTCGCATCAATTATCTGATCAATGCGAGGAAGAGCAAAGGGGTCTACAGGGCAAGCTTTGTTTAAATCTGTGTAATCTACACACATACACCAAGTGCCGTTTTTCTTAAGAACCAGCACCGGATTAGCCAACCACTCTGGATGAAAGACCTCTACAATAAACCCTGCGGCCGACAAACGGGCTACCTCTTCACCGATAGCCTTATGCCTTTCTTCATTGAAGCGGCGGAGAAACTGCCGGACCGATTTAAACTTAGGATCAATGTTGAGTGTGTGCTCAGCGAGTTCCCTTGGTACACCTGGCATCTCAGAAGGTTTCCATGCAAAGATGTCCCGATTCTCACAGATGAACTCGATGAGCGCGCTTTCCTATTTGGGATCCAGGTTAGCGCTGATGCTGAACTATTTGGATGAATCGCCAGGAACAAAGTCAACCCTCTTAGTATCTGTGGCCGATTTAAACTTCAATGCTGGATCGTGTTCCGTAGTTGGCTTTTTCAAAGAAGTCATGTCTGCCGGATCAACTTGCTCCTTATAGAATTTCAACTCCTCCGTGGCACAAACCGACTCAGCATAAGCCGCATCACCTTCCTCGCATTCCAAAGCGATCTTTCTGCTTCCATGTACTGTGATAGTCCCCTTATGACCTAGCATTTTAAGCTGTAGATAAACATAACATGGCCTTGCCATGAATTTAGAATAAGCCGGCCGCCCAAACAAGGCGTGGTACGGACTTTTGATTTTTACCACCTCAAACGTCAATGTTTTTGACCTTGAATCATAATCATCTCCAAAAGCCACCTCTAGGGCTATCTTGCCAACAGGATATGCAGACTTACCAGGCACCACGCCATGAAAAACGGTATTTGACGGTTTAAGATTCTTATCTGTCAACCCCATACGGCGGAATGTATCATAATATAGAATGTTGATACTACTTCCCCCATCCATGAGCACTTTAGTAAACTTGTATCCCCCAACTTGAGGGGCTACCACCAGGGCCAAGTGACCCGGATTGTCAACCCGGGGTGGATGATCCTCTCTACTCCACAAAATGGGTTGCTCAGACCAGCGCAAATATTGAGGCACCGCCGATTCCACAGAGTTTACCGCCCTCTTGTGAAGCTTCTGATCATGCTTACACAAACTAGTAGTGAAGACATGATATTGCCCGCTATTTAGCTGCTTGGGATTGCTCTGGTAACCCGACTGCTACTGTTGCTGCTAATTCCCCTGATGGTTGTAGCCTCCCTGGTTGCCTTGGTGCCCTTGATTGATGTATCCGGTTTGGTTGCCTTGAAACCCTAAACCGAAACCACCACCTCCGAAACCCAGCCCGTGGAAACCACCTCCTGAACCGCCGGGCAGTCCGTTATCATACTGGAACATATTGGAGTTCTTGAAATCCTGCATGATATAACAGTCCTTCCAAAGATGCGATGCTGGCTTCTCCTTTGATCCATGCTTTGGACAGGGCTGATTTAACAGGCGCTCCAAATTGGGGCCTGAACCTCCACCCCTCTGGGGCTGCTTGCCCTTACGGCGCTGGCCATTCTCCTGAGCATTGGTGTTAGCAACAAAGTCCAAGCTGCTGTCGGCCTTACGCTTACCGCTGTTCCCATGGCCTGCTGGATTATGCTGCTGACCCTTGGCGTTGTCGTTCTTCTTCCCTTTCCCCGGTTTGTCCTCCTCTGAATCCGGGTCCTTGGTATTATCTGAATCGGCGTACTTAGCCAAAGCGGCCATGAGCATTGACATATCATTGCAGTGATGTTTGAGCCTTCCTAATTTCTGTTTGAGCGATAGGAAACGACAATTGCCCTCTAATGTTAACACTGCGGTGTCTGCATTGATACGATTTGATGAGTGCAAAATCGCTGAGACCCGTTTGACCCAATGGGTCGTGGACTCCCCTTCCTCTTGGACACAAGCGGCCAGATCCACGATTGACATCGGCTGCTTACAAGTATCTTTGAAGTTCTAGATAAACCAGTGCTTCAATTCAGCCCATGATCCGACAGAGTTAGTTGGTAAGCTCTTCAACCAAGTACGAGATGTTCCTTCCAACATCATGGTGAAATATTTAGCACACACTGCCTCATCCACATCTAACATCTCCATTGCCATCTCATAGCTTTCCACCCACGCCTCTGGTTGTAAATCGGCGGTGTAATTTGGTACCTTACGAGGTCCCTTGAAGTCCTTGGGCAGTCTCACATTACGCAAAGCGGGGGTGAGACACGGCACCCCTAAGGAACTGAACACCACACTTGGCTCTACTGAAGCGGTAGGGTGAACTAGAGTATGTTGTCGTGCTCCGTGTCGAGATGCTAACTCGGCCTCCCGACGTGCGTGGCCATGGTCCACAACATCCTGTGCATTAGCACCTCCTCCTGCCGAGTTGTTTCCTCGCGGTGAATTTCGGTGACGTGCACTGCTGGACACAGCTGGTTCATCCTCAACATGTCTGCTATAGCTCTGGCTTGGACGGGGAGTGGAATGAATCCTTTCACGACTGTGTGAAAATATGCCTGCTGTTGATTTAGCGCTGTTTGAAGGAGATCCCTGGCCCGACGTGCTTCAACCGCAACTGGTGACTCGCCGTCGGTTGGTAGGGCTGCCAGGCGTGAAGCGGCGGCCACAATATTGTCCAACGGGTTGGAATAATGCCCGAGAGGTGTTGGCACATACTGTGGCACAACATTGTTCTAGGGAGGCGGTTCCATCATGCGCGGTTGAACCGGCGCTCCTGTTCCCAGTGCCTCCGCCCAGTTTAGTATGGGTTGGTTACCAGCTCCTGCTCCTGGTGTGTTGAAGAGATTTTGCGGCTCATAAATCGACGGGAGACGTGATCGGTACCTTCTTCTCATGACTTCCTCGGAAGCATTCTGATCCAGCCTAATCCGGTAGGCCTGTGCTTCCAATTCAGCCAGTTCTGTAGCCATCCTAGCGTTCTCCGCCGCCAGGTCCGCTTTAGCTTGAGCTATCTGATCTTTCACCTTTGCAATCTCCGCATTGTGCTGATCCCTGGCTGTTGCATCCACCTCTGTGGCCATCAACATTGCCAAAGCATCGAACAAATCAGACAGGACTTGGGCTGGAGGCGGCGCAGAGCTTCCCGCCCCTGCCGGTGTAGCCGTTCTTGAACCGGAGAGTATTGCTGTGGCGGCCGATGAATGAGGCGCTGATTGTGTGCCAGCCATGAAGATGGCAGCCTGGTTTGGCAGATCAGGGGAATCCGGAATATTGTTGCCCTCGGATTCTCCATCAATCCGGCCGTCCTGCAACTGATAAAGCGATTTGGTCTCTCCAGAAGACTCGTCATCAGAACAGACCACGGTCTCTCCATCGGACGCCGGCCCGTCCTCGTATCTCGCCCCATGGATGACACCTACGAAAACATGCCTTGTCACAGGCTGAACCGGCGAAGAACTTGCACGCCGAGCCGTCTCGATGATGTCGGTGCAGATGTCCGGCTCAGGGGCCAGTTCGCCGATCTTGCCGATGAAGACGTGAATCCCGCCTAAGGGGACCCGGTACCCGTACTCGATTGAATCGGTCTCGGGATCCCATCCTGCATTGTCGATGTAGAGCTTGCCGCGATGACTCTTCGTCATCCGGCCCACAGCGTATCCCTTAAGCCCATCAAAGCTACCCTTCAAGAACTCAAAACCATCATGAGATAGCCCCATGGTGGGCGCCAACTGTCGTGGGTTTGCCATGGCAGATGTCCTTGTGAAAGGACTTAGTCGTGGAGCCATCGCTACGGGTTAGCTTAAAGGGGTTAAACCGGACAAGGGGACACGAGGAGTTTTATACTAGTTCGGCCCCTTCAAGGAAGGTAAAAGCCTACGTCTAGTTGTGATTGGTATTGCTAGGGTTTCGAAGGCCAGGGAGCGAATCCGCTTTGTCTAGCTCTCGAGTTGTTGTCTGTCCCTAAACCGCTACCGGGTCGTCCCTTTATATACATAGGTTGACGCCCGTCGGGTTACAGAGTCCCGAAGCCGGATCATAAACGTGTCCGGTTCAGTCTCTATCCTTCCTATCTTACAATACAAGTTACATGACCAGGTCAGTTTATATCTACAGGCTTTAACCCGCCTTTGGGCCTTGGGCCTTCGTAAAGCGCCATCATCCTTGCATCTTCATGGGCTTCTAATCTTCAAGGAGTTAACCCGGCTACTCCTGGCCGGTTTACATCCAGTAGTAATATCCCAAACACTTACCCATGGCAATCTTGAAAACAGGAATTTGAGTTTCAGTTGAGTCGCCAGAAGAAGGTGGAGACCCCTAGTAGTCAGAGTCAGAGGAATTGAGAGGATGTCCTAAAAGACCAGCTTTGGGCAAAAGCGAGGTTGGATTGTGTGGTACCTCAGCTAAGCGTTTACGGGTAGAGGGCTCATTACTTAACCAGCCAGTAATTTTCCTGAGCCGCCGCTCCGGGTGTGGCATCTTGAATATGCTTTGTGAGTAGTTGTGTTTGTTCCCGAGGACATGGGAGAAGTCTTGTTATAAGTAATCATGTGAATTCGGTATTCGTTCGATGTTTTGATGAGATGTATGTTGTCTTTCCTCTAGTGGTGTTATGTGAACATCGACTACATGACACTTCACCATGATTTGGGCCTGGGGAAGGCATTGGGAAGTAATAAGTAGATGATGGGTTGCTAGAGTGATAAAAGCTTAAACCCTAGTTTATGCGTTGCTTTGTAAGGGGCTGATTTGGATCCACATGTTTCATACTATGGTTAGATTTATCTCAATTCTTCTTTCATAGTTGTGGATGCTTGTGAGAGGGGTTAATCATAAGTGGGAGGCTTGTCCAAGTAAGGATAACACCCAAGCACCGGTCCACCCACATATCAAAGTAACGGACATGAATCATATGAGCATGATGAAAACTAACTTGACAACAATTCCCATGTGTCATCGGGAGCACTTTGCTTTATATAAGAGTTTGTCCAGGCTTGTCCTTTGCTACAAAAAGGATTGGGCCACCTTGCTTCACTTTTGTTACACTTGTTACTTGTTACCCGTTACGAATTATCTTATCACAAAACTATCTGTTACCGATAATTTCAGTGCTTGCAGAAAATACCTTGCTAGAAACCGCTTGTCATTTCCTTCTGCTCCTCATTGGGTTCGACACTCTTACTTATCAAAAGGACTACGATAGACCCCCTATACTTGTGGGTCATCATAACCCTAGGTACCCCCAACATCTATATAAGCTATGGGGTTTAGTCAATAGAGAGGAAGGTCACAATTACAACCACCTAGCCATCGGGTTAGAACACAAACTTACGATCTTGAGGTAGATCAAGGTTGTACTATGTTAAATACTGTCTCCTTACGATCTCGAGAGAACATAATCATCAACACAATCAAAGCAAGACGTAGAACACTACGTCTTTCGGAGGGCCCAAACCTGGGTAAATATTGTCTCCTTTGTCCCCATGTTACCAGTAGATCCGAGATCCATAGCTTGGGACCCCCTACCCCGAGGTCTACCGGTTTTAGTACCGTCAGTGGTCCTATGACTCAATGAATAGAAAGAAGAATAACGAAATAAATGCTATGCCTTCACTTTGTCTTTAATTTCTGGACTACAGTCAAGTTCGTCGGACAAACACCGAACCAATTGCTTTGCATCAACAATTTTGGGGTCACTCTCGATAGCATAATCTTCAGTGATAATCCTTGCTGCAACACAGGAGATTATCTTCGGAGTTTGGGCCAAACTCCACATGACTTTAGGGACATGTTACTCTGTGTGCACTAGCAAACACATCAATCCCTCACTGTTTATGACAACAATCTCCAAAACATAAGGGGGCAAACTATTGCACCAACAGGGAAATACTTTTGCTACCATACTACATCACCGTTTCTCTTCAAGTAAAGCCCAACGTTATCACAAGTAGCAACGGCCAGGAGGTGTTGTTCACCCGCAGATAGCCCAGGGAGGCGGGTGTCGGTGTAAAAACCGGTGGATCTCACGTAGGGGGTCCCAAACTGTGGATCTTGGATCGATGGGGAACAGGGGACGTGGGACACGATATTTACCCAGGTTTGGGCCCTCTCTAAGAGGTAATACCCTATGCCCTGCTTGATTATATTGCTTGTGTATATGGGGATTACAGAGTTGATGTACCACGAGATCGGATGAACTAAACCCTAAACTAGTAGGATGGTGATTGTTGTCTTAGCGTCTACGGACTAAACCCTCTGGTTTATATAGACACGAGGGGTGCCAGGGCTTACATATAGTTGGTTACATAAGGGGAACACCGGATCTTCCATCTTGACTTGGATCACAGACCAAGGCACAAAAAGTCTTCAGTCCAAATACAGTGCGGCCCAACAGTGCAGCCCATGAGAGATAGGCCGGCCACCCAAGGACCCCCTAGTCCGAGACTCCCTCAGTAGCCCCCGAACTAGCCTACAACGTAGGCTTCCTGTAACTACCATTACTGCAGGCTCCGGCTTGTAGGCAAGTTCCCTTTCTTCTGAGTATTCAGAATAATCTCCCTTGGTTATCCCCGAAGGAGCCTGTCTGGCCAAGTTTGCCCACATAGTTCGTCAAGTAATATCTGGAATTAGGGTCATTGATCATACATAGACTTGAAGGCCAAACGCTTGAGTGTGAATAATAATTTCATCTGACAACTTTTTTGGCGAAGGGTCGCCTCCGGCCATAAATATCGAACCGTTGCAGCCCCTTGAAGCGTGGTTCGAGGCCGCCTCGTGTAATGACCCGAGACCGACGCTCCAGAAGCCTTCCATGTTCTTCGTTGCCGCCGTGTGTTTTATTTTTGTTGTTGTTGCATTTCATCATGTCATCATTTGCATTGCATCGGCACTCCGTTGCCATCATTGTTTTCATAAAGTCTGAATCCGTTCGTAGTTGCCGCGTCCCTCCCTTGCCTTTGTTGACCGTTCTGAGACCAACCAGGTTCTCGATTCCCTCTTGTCTGACCACCTTATCTCTCTGCACAACCATGGACTCCCCTTCACGACCTCGCGCATGTCCGAATACTTCCCTGAACCCGAACATGGTTGTCGTCACCATTGGGTCCGGATCATCCCCAAACATCCCTAAGATATCTTCGGTTCTTTATTTGGACTACCTAACCCATTTATTCCGGACTGCCCGAACGTGATCGGAGGATCGAAATCATCACGTCTTTCGTATATATATAGACCCCTAGCCCATTTCTAGACCCAAACCCTAAAATCTAGGACATCTCAAATCCCACCTCGGGATCCTCCCAGATCCCCTTCCTCCCTCGTTTCCAGATCCACCCAATCATCGCAGCCACATCCATCCGATCCAGCCGCAGCTCACCCCGAGCTCCATGCCCGCACGAGCGCCTATGCTCCCGCAGGAAAGAGCCAAGGGCTCGACTCCTTGCTCATGCCCGAGCTTCTCCTCCCATGGCGCCGTCGTCCCCGATCCCAGCTCCGGCCACCCTCAAGTGCCGCTCTGACGCCGACAACCGAGCCCCCCCCCCCCCCCCCCCCCCCCCCCCACAGAGCGGTAACACCGCAAGAGGCCTTGCCTCGTGCGCCCGCGCAAGGAGACGAGCGCTCTCCTCCCCAAGCTTTCTGCCTCTCGCACCTGCTCGCCGCAACCGTGCTCAGGCCGGACTACAACCTCCCTGGAGCGCTGCCCTGCTCCAGCCGTCGGCGACCAGGTCGTGCAGCCCCTGCCTTTCTCCTCCCCTTGGTTTTCACTCCCTCGCCTCACCTTTCTTTCTCTCCTCTCTCTCTAGGGGCCGCCATGGATGGCCACCCGAGCTTCGTCGACCTCAAGCCCCTGCCGCCGCGGATCCGGCGGGTCCCGCCTCGGACACCGCACCCGTGCCCTGGATCAGCCGCGCCACCCTGGGTCCCCGTCGGCGTCGGCCTCTGCTCATTCTGCACCAAACAGAGGAGCTCGACCCCTTTGTCCCCCTCGCCTCCCTGCTAAGCCAGACCCAGATCCACCAGGCCAGCCTGCCTCCTCTCCAGCCTCCGATCCGACCCATGAGGCCTCTCCAGCCTCCGATCCGACCCATGAGGCCTCGTGAGCAGCCCCCGCCCTTGTGCATTGTTGGGCCAGCCTCTGATTCGGCCCGTTCATTTTTTTTCCAGTTATGCAATTTTGCCGAATTATCCAAAGTTTACTAGATTTGCTGAAAACCCCCTAAGCTTCATGCATTTAATAACTCATAAACCATGCATCGGATAAAAATAATTTATATATGTAAAATGCTTAGAATTTTGTCTAGTTTCATAATATCCAACTTTCATCCATGTTTAAAATGCGGTTTGCATTTAATATGCTAAATGCCATGTTAAAATGATATATTTAATAACTAATTAATCGTAGCTCCAAATTAAATGTTCTTTATATGTAAATGGGGTAGAAAATGCCTAGTTTAACATGGTCCACTTTATTTTACTATTTAACAACATTAAAATATGTTTTAGGGCAGAACAGTACCAAATTCAAAATATGCATATGGGGATTTTCCAGAATTGTTGTTTGTTATTTCCGGCCTCATTTAAGCTTGCCTAAATAGTTAGTTTATTTATGCTTCACCCTCTTGCCATGTTTAACGATATCTAATATTGTTGAGTACCTAAACGGGAGAGAACTAAATAATAGTTGTGAAGTTCTGTCAATGCATATTGAGCTCCACTTAACTTGTAGTATTGTTTGTGCACTTTGCCATGCCATGTTTCATTAAACCAGACATGCATCATCATTGATTGTGCATCATGTCATGTTTATGTGATGGTTGTTTACCATGTTGTTTGCTTCTTTCCTGTTGCACTACTTCTTGATTGTTCTCGGTATCGTTGCAATTGTGAGGCTCCGTTCGACTATGTTGGTTCGTCTTCTTCATGGATTTAATATTCTTCCTAGCGGGATTTCAGGCAAGATGACCGTCACCCTGGATCTTACTACTATCTTTGCTATGCGAGTTGTCTCGATGCTATCGCTATGTGGCGCTACCTACCACTTGTTTATCAAGCCTCCCAATATGCCATGAAACAACCTTTAACCTTTTTCACCAACCCAATAAACTGTTGTTTGGCTATGTTACCACTTTGCTCAGCCCCTCTTATAGCGTTGCTAGTTGCAGGTGCAGTTGTAGGTTGTTTCATGTTGGGACATGGGCATCATGGATATCTTGGGATATCACGATATCTCTTATTTAATTAATGCACATATATACTTGGTGAAGGGTGTAAGGCTTGGCCTTTTGCCTGGTGTTTTCTTCCACTCTTGTCGCCCTAGTTTCCGTCATATCGGTGTTATGTTCCTTGATTTTGCATCCCTAACACGGTGAGGGTTTATGGGCCCCTCTTAATAGTTCGCTTTGAATAAAACTCCTCTAGCAAGGCCCAACATTGGTTTTACCATTTGCCTAATAACAACTAAAAACTTGCATAGGGACCGGTTAGCACCCGAGGACTCTTAATCAACCCCCGGGCCAGTGCTCCTCTGGAGTGTTGGTCCAAACCGGACAGACTGCGGGGCCGCTTCGGGGAAACCCGAGGCATTTGGTATATACCTGTAGGATGACCTATCCGATCGTGGCCTAAGACGAGATACACGCGGCTCCTATCGGGGTGTCGGCACATTGGGAGGTCTTGCTTGACTTGTTTTACCATTTTCGAAATATCTTGTGCACCGGGATTCCGAGTCTGATTGGAGGGTCCCGTGATGGGGGATTGTCTCCGCGGATCATGAGCTTGTCATGGGCTAAGTTGGGACACCCCTGCAGGGTTTAAACTTTCGAGAGCCGTGCCCGCGGTTATGTGGCAGATGGGAATTTGTTAATATCCGGTTGTAGTGGACTTGAACTAAACTCAATGAAAATACACCAACCGCGTGTGTAACCGTGACTGTCTCTTTTCGGGTGCGTGCGAGAAGAGAACAAAGTTGGGTTAGGTTTGAACGTAAGTAGTTCAGGATCACTTCTTGATCTTTACTAGTTTGCGACCGTTGTGTTGTTTCTCATCTTAATCTTGTACTCGTAAGTTAGCCACCATACAATGCTTAGTCGCTTGCTGCAACCTCACCACTTATCCTTTCCATACCCATTAAGCTTTGCTAGTCTTGATACCCATGGTAATGGGATTGCTGAGTCCTCGTGGCTCACAGATTACTACAACAACAGTTACAGGTATAGGTAATGCGATGGTCTGACGCGAGTGCGATGCTTGCTTGTTTGGAGTTCTCTTTCTTCAATCAAGGGATAGGTTTCGGGTTGGGGAGCCTGGGCTAGCAGGGTGGATGTCGTTCTCCTTTTTCGTTTGATTTCATCCGTAGTCGGATCTTGCTCTTTTGTATGATGATTGCTATGTATTGACGAACTGTTGTATGAATGATGTAGCTTGTGGCGAGTGTAAACCTTTATCTTGTATTCTCATCTATTCAGTACATGGTATGTTGTAATCATATCCACCTTGCTATGTGCTCAAAATGCGATTGTGCCCCAATCATGAGTTCATCACGTGATTGGGATAGAATCACATCTTGGGTGCTATAAGTTGGTATCAGAGCCTTACCGACTTTTGGAACCCCCTTGATTGTTCGAACCACTGACATTGTTGAGTCTAGAAGAAAACTATTTTTGAGTCTAGTTATATCGGAGAGTAGGAATTCTTTTTACTCCTCAGCCCCCTTCATCGCTCTGATGAGGAATCATGACGTAGGTGTTTTCCCACTCTTCTATCCTTTTTCACTCAATTTTTTAGGACCACGCGGGTATTGTTGGATCCTTGCGATATCATTGTGACGGGGATTCTGTCTTGGTGCCTCCTGACATTTAGGGGTTGTGGCAGTGTCCCGGGGAGTTGAGCTCCAAGGTGTTTTTGTCACAATGCTTATCATTTCAGTTCCGGAATACCAGAGGTCACCGACATTGAAAATGCTTCTATACTCTTTGTGGTGAGAGTAGTTTGACGACACCCGGTACTGGGGAGAGCGATCAGATGTATTGCCACAACTAGTATATCGGATGTTTTCGAAGGTCTGAGGTACACGATTTCCGAAGGTTTCTTGGTTATGTGTTGAAGGATGGATACAGTTGGAGCATAGGGCTTGTTAGTTGTGTGAGATATTTGTGCCTCCCTGTATCCCCAACACCAGATTGCATAACTAGAAAGTTTCGGGAGTGAATAGGTGAGATATTTGTGCCTCCCTGTATCCCCGATAGATGCATGATATGAGATTGGGGTTTGACGTCTAGTGGTCCGCCTATCCACGGTCGTTTTTACAGTGGTCTCGCCATGTCTTAAAGAGTCATTGGCTATGCTAACTCGGGGACGCTTTGTATGTCATGTGCACTGCCTTGTACATGATGGTGCTGTAAGATCGAGCCCATGTGGGCCCCACCATGAAAATTTCGGACGAAATCTCTATCATATGTTTGTTTCCGGCTTATTCTGCAAGCCCGATCCTTTGTTTTGTTTTGAGTTGTGGTATTCGAGTTGCTTCAAAGTCAAATGTGGATTCCGTACCTTTCCTAAACGGTGTTCTCATATTTCTATGGGAATACTAATCCTTTTGATCATGCAGAATGGTCATGCCAATTCTTTTTCAACTGACGTGATTTTCTTCAAGTTAATCATATCCTTTCAATTTCTGCTAGATCAATTATCAGTTCTTCACAACGGTGTTTGTTTCATCCGTCCCAAGTTGCCTTTGTTTTCCCGCCATCCCACCCTTTTTCTTCAAGGATTCAGATTTCTTAATCATGTACCCTTTTATTTGTGAGAAGCATCTTCATTCTTTTCCTTCAATGCTCTTACCCGGTTATTCCTCATGAAGATCGTCAGGAGTTTCAAGTTTATCATTCTTCGTTCTCTTTTCTTTTATGGGGGATTAAATTCAAGCTTCGGTGTTGGTCATATCTCTTCCTCTTGTTTCACATGTTTTCACATGTGGGAATTTCTTATACAAGGCTCTCTTATTTATTCACCTCTCTCTATTCATATCCGGAGTGTTGGAGATATCTCAGAAGATTCGCGTTTTCCATTCTTAATCAATTCAAGCTATTTCAAGGTTGTTACCTCATTCAAGCCATGTAATTCAACCGGTGCAATCTCTCTTCAAAAATCATTCTACGGTGTTTTCTTTTGAGTGGGCCCTAACCCACAGGTCTTTTTCCAGGATCTTACCTAACTCTTCTAATTTTTCCGGAGTTATTCTCAAATCTTTTCAAAGTTTGATGTAAGAATGAATTACCATCAGTCAGATGACTTCTCCAAGATCTTTCAAATTCTTTCATCGTTGCTTCAACCTTTCTATTATTCATTCCGGAGTGCCTCAACAATTCATGGTGGTGTTTCTCATCACCATTCTCTGCATTTGAAGACTGAAGAAGAGTTCCTCTTAAATCCTTACCCGTTCTTCCAAGATGCATAGTTCAAGCTTGATGCCATCCTCTCATAATTGTTTTCGATTGTGAGAATTCTTTTCACCCATCCAGAGCAATTCAGGAGTCTTTTCAGTTTGATTCTCTGGAGACCATCATTTCAGAAGATTTATTCGTTCTCAACTTTCTACTCTCGTTTCCCCGATCTTACTGGTGCATCGTTCAAGTATTCTTTAGTCAGCTCGTGATCTCTTCGTTCTCTCAAGCATCTTCGTTCGTTCTCTAATTCTTCCTGGCGATTTTCTCCCTTTTCTTCGTTCTTAAATTCTTACGGTGGTTTGTTCAATATTTCTCTTCCTCCGTTATCGTATCAATTCATTCGTTCTTTCCAATCCTACCGGTGGCCCATTGAGTTTGCGCTATATCTCTCCTTAACCCCTTTCAACGAGAATAAGTAGTATGCCAAATCCATTGCTTGTCATCAATTTAATTTGATGAAGGATAAACATACAATAAATCTTATTCTTTTTTTCCTCAAGGTGATTTAATTCTTTATTCTAGAGTTGTTCATGATATTGATTATCGGTTCCATGTTGTTCATCTTTCTTGTCCGTAGTTCAAAGCTTTCTCATTTCGAAGCTCCATCTAACTCACTGCAAGGCTTCAATCTTGTTCGCTTCAACCTTCAATTCTTTTCTATTATCCTTTTATACTGGAGTTCTTCATGGAGGCTCAACATGGTGGTTCATCAAGGATTCCTTTCATTCTTCATTCGTTCTTCAAGATTTCTCTTGAAGTTAAGATCCGCCAAGCTATACTCTAAAATAAACATGGTGCTCAACATATGTCTTGTTTTGAGGAGTTCAAGCATTCTTCATCTTGCATCCGAAGTGCGCTTTTTCCTATCTCATCTTTTGAGGTGGTGTTATGTCATTCTTGATAATTTCCCTTCATGTTTCATGATTCACAAGTTTTCAACAGTGACATATTTAAATCCATCATTTTCTCTTCGTTCAAGAGATCTTTTCAACTAATCAATCTCTTTGTTGGAGTTCTCTTCGGTTATATTTCACCTATAGCCTTCCCTAAGGAATGTTGCTATTGTGGTGCTTATCTATGATCCAAGTTTTCTCCTTAATTGTCACCTCGGTGGAAGGAGCTTTCTATCATTTCTGGCTCATAATCAAATCATTTGTTTCTGTTGGTGGCAGAAGCTCACCTCATAATTTTGAGATGTCTCCATAAGCCCACGAGGATCATATCCTTTAGTATTGATCTTCCAACAACTCCGTTCAACCCTTGTTTGTAAGGATGCTTTTCAAATTCAATTTTGGGAGAAGTTATAATTTTCTTCCCCGTTCTTCTCTTTCAATGATCTAGCATCTATTCTTTCATTCGGAGGCATTATGATGTTGCTCTCTTCGAACAATCATCTCACTTTATCAAGATCTTGTTCTTTCCTTGCTTGTCCATGTAACAGGAGTGTCGTGTCCTCCATTCAAGTTCTCTCATCTTATCAAGTTTTTCCTCTCTTTTCAACCGGAGTGCTGTCTGAAATCTTTCTTACCCCTTGTGCCATTCTTTCAATAGTTCCCGAGGCAGTGTGTTGTTGATTTCATCAAGTATCATCCCATCTTCAAAAGTTCATGTTCATTCCTTCCATTTTCAGTTGGAGTGCTGTTCGAATTATTTCATTCTTATTCCTTCTCTGTCTGGTTTTAACCAGAGTGGTTTCAATGTCCATCTTGTCACCTAAGCTCTTCATTCTCGTCGTATTCCTTGTTTCCTCTTGTCCAAAGGACTAGTTGCAATCTCGTTCATGTCCGTGGTGTTCTTTCTTTCAAGTTTTCAATCTCTCAAGGTTCGTGATTTCAACCGTTTGTCAGAGAAGCAACTTTGTTTTACCTCTTCACTTCCTCTTCCGTTTGTCGTCCCTAGATCTCGGGGCGAGATCTCTTGTAAGTGGAGGAGAGTTGTAACAACCCGAGACCGACGCTCCGCGGTTGTCGTCGTATGTTTTATTGCCATGTTCGAAGATGCAATGACACAAAACCTCACTCCATGGTTGTTGTCTTTCTCAAAATGCAATGACGTCCATGCTTCTTTAATAGAAAAAATGCTCGCCGAAGTATATCCGGAGAGGCTGCCGATCACGCTTCCACCAGTCAGGCTCCAGGGCCAGACACAGAGGCGGAGGCCAACATGGGGCGGACGCCGGATGCTCCTCCTACAAAGGATGCAGATAGACTATCCGCTACAAATTCAGAAGTGGAGAGCGCCATGAATCATAGGCGTCGCCGGGCCGCACTCCGTGACGCTTGCTTCTCACCAGAGGCATTTGATGCCTTCAATCCTGGAGACGCGTACCTCCGTGCTGCTCAAAATTGTCTAGCCAGAGCCACGGATCAGTATGTAAGGGATATACGGGTAAGCAAATCTGACGTGTATATGTATCAGTAGCCCCTGAGACTTGAAACAGTTGACACAACTGATTTAAGGATCATTATTTGTGCAGGTTCTTACGGAGAAGAATTCCCAACTGTCTCAAGAGCTGGACGAATGCAAGGCCCAGCTGGAAGCCGCTGTTGCCGCATTGAAGGAGTCCAAAAAGGGGCCCCCTAGTAAATTTTTTGTCTATTGCAAAGAATATCGGTACCAAGTAGTATGCGGCATGTATGCACACCTAACAATAGATGTTGCCGGTGGCCCCGGAGTGAATCCGGAGGCCGTGGAGGTGGATACGGCACACGATGGTTGACAACGAAATGCTGGCGAGCGCGTGCTGACGTGAGTCAGGTAGGAGAAAAATGATCTCCAAGATACCAATACCCGGTTGGGCGTGGAACTGAAGGATGTCCGAGCCCAGCTTGCGAACTCTGTGAAGGAGAATAAACGACTTCAGCGTGACATTTTTAGTAAGTGCTTGAACAAACTTTTTAAAGGAATTTGGCGGAGAAGCCTGCTAACAGCGTTATGTCTGCAGGTATGCTGACGGGTCGTCCCGCAGAGGAGATGCCCGGGTCTTCGGGTGATCTTCTACCAGAGCTCTCACAACTGCACAAACAAGTTCGGCAGGTGCTGGAGAGTATTGCGCAAGCCTTGTGGCCATCCGTGTCCCCGTCAGGAGGCATGATGTAACGACCAAACCTCGAAGGATTTGAGTCTCTGTGCTTACCGTGCTAGTACCTGGATCGAACTCGCTAGCACACACAGTATAGATGAATACCAGAATAGCTGCATCATTTATTACATCGTATGATCCAGAATATATAAAATAAAACAATCTGCATAGCACTTGGCTAGCTTTATTCAACCAAACAGTGGAAATTAGCAAAAAAAATAACGATGAGTCCCATCATAGCCCACTAGCGATGCTGAGTGCAGACTCGCGACCCTAATGGTACCTTACTCTTCGTCAGAATATCCTGCAACATGAGACGTTGCAGCCATATAGGTCAATACTTGGAATGTATTGGCAAGTTACACGGGAGTAATAATAAAGCAGACCTACATGTATATGCATAGTACAACAAAGGAAGGCTTGGGGGTTTATTTTGCA
This sequence comes from Triticum urartu, assembly GCF_056163025.1. NCBI lineage: Eukaryota > Viridiplantae > Streptophyta > Magnoliopsida > Poales > Poaceae > Triticum > Triticum urartu. The sequence goes on from NC_141877.1 coordinate 302,029,480, forward strand.
GAAAGCTGATTTTATCCTAATAACTACCTAATAGTCAATTTTATTATTTAGTTCTTTTATTACTACAATTAAATGCACAAGGTTGAGTTAGCAAAATCAACTCCAACCTACCCCTTATTAAATTGCCCAACAAATTTATTAAGTTTCACAATTGTCAAAATCATCCAACAACTGTAATGGCATAGTGGCTCAAAGTTGCCCATAACCGGGGGCACGGCTAATCATGATTAGTTTTAATACTCTATAGAGTTTATACGCTTTACCCACTGGACCCAACCCGAAGATTGAGATGAAGTCTTTCAGAAGCAGTCCCCTAGTCCCAACAGGAGGCCCATCCCAACTATTATATCTACATCTGCTGGCACATCCAGGTAAGGGTCCCACAACTGATCAACTAAGCCAGAGCCCATTTAGCCAGAGCCCATTTAACCTCTGGACCCGATAGTCCGGAGTGTATCCGAATACCCACTCGGTTATATAAAAACCGGGGTATGCATGGAAACTAGGCGTAGGGGTCATAAGTGCTTAAACAGACAAGTACCCAACTAGCTATGTTATATTACATGGATAGTAAGAAACATCTTCCAGGGAGAACAGTTTCGTTAATGGTTCCTTTCCCTGGGTACGCATGCCCTAATCTGCATGTCCGAACTGCGAGACGCAGGTTAAAAACATCTGGGGGCATGTAGTAATTTAAATGAAAGTCATCTTTTATTCACCGACCGAATATTCCCTTAAGAACGCTAGCTTTCGGCTTCACCCAGTCTGAGGTACACATCCGGCTGACCCGGCAGTAATAATCGCAGAGGTGCTCCCCTTATGCCCTAGCTGAATTAACGGGAATGTAGGGCATAAATACAAGAGCCAGGCAATCCAGCTTGGCCAAAAATTAAGTCATATCGATGCATATAATGGCGAAAAAAGGTACATGCGGAAGAATAACACATGTGCGGGGCATAAAGCCTGGAAAGGTAATTAGATTAAGCTTGTGTATAGGAAGCCCCCAGGTATATTGAGCGCAGTTAGTGCGTCAAGATTGTGTAACCAAGACACAAATGTAGCCCCTTAGGGCCTTGAAGAGAAAAGAGGGAAAGAAAGAGAGAGAAAACAGGTGTGCAAAAAAAATTCATGGAGGTAAGGAGACGAACATAGAGTCTGGCGCTAGGCGTAGAATCTTCGGAGTCTGGCTGTGTTCCATGGGTTTGGCTCGAGTCGATTATTTGATGCATCCCGCAGACGGTACACTCCACCGGTCAGAATTTGGTTGATAATGAAGGGACCTTCCCATTTTGGCTTGAGCTTGTTCTTTTCCTTCTCCGGCAGGCGTAGAACTAGTTCGCCAATGTTATAGGTTTTGACCCGCACTTCTCTGCTTTGATACCTTCGAGCCTGTTGCTAATAGAATGCAGAACAAGCTTTTGCTACGTCGCGCTCCTCCTCCAGGGCTTCCAAACTGTCCTACCGATCGAGCTCGGCCTCTCTTTCTTTGTACATGCTCACTCGAGGTGAGTCATGAATTATGTCGCAAGGCAGCACCGCCTCAGCACCGTACACCATAAAAACGGTGTGTATCCGGTAGTGCGATTCGGCGTGGTCCGCAGCCCCCATAGTACGGAGTCGAGCTCCTCTACCCAATGAGTGTCTGATTCCTTTAAAGACCGGACTAATATGGGTTTAATGCCGCTCATGATGAGACCATTCGCTCGTTCGACTTGACCGTTAGTTTGCGGATGATAGACAGAAGCATAATTGAGCTTGATGCCCATGTTGCTGCACCAAAGTTTCACCTCATCGGCTGTAAAGTTCGTGCCGTTGTCAGTGATGATGCTGTGGGGGACGCCATAACGGTGTACAACCCCGGATATGAAGTCTATCATCGGTCCGGATTCAGCCGTTTTGATAGGTTTGGCCTCTATCCATTTGGTGAATTTATCCACCATGACCAGTAAGTATTTCCTCTTATGGATTCCCCCTTTAAGGGGTCCGACCATATCAAGCCCCCAGACCGCAAAGGGCCAAGTAATGGGGATTTTTTGGAGGGCGGTAGGTGGCATGTGGTTTTGGTTTGCAAAAAGCTGGCAACCGACACAATGCTGTACCAGATGCTGTGCATCTGCCCGGGCCGTCGGCCAAGAAAAACCTGTACGGAAGGCCTTGCTTACAAGGGCCCAGGCTGCGGCGTGGTGGCCGCCGAGTCCGGCATCAATTTCTGCCAAAAGCTTCTGCCCTTCCTCTTCGGAGATGCACCTTTGAAGGACTCCGATTGTGCTTTTCTTATAAAGCTCTCCCTCATGGACCTTGTAGGCTTTAGATCGCCACACTATGCAGCGGGCCTCGTTTTGGTCCTCAGGTAATTCCTATCTGGTTAGGTAGGCCAGGACGACACCAGCCCCTAGACTAGCCAGCATTTTAGAGCCGTCGAAGTGCATGATCCAATTGGAGTATGCGCCGTACTCTTTAGGGAGTTCGGCTTCTGTCCATTCGGCTACGAAATCGGCCAGAACTTGCGACTTAATGGCTCGTCGTGGCTTATATGTTATGTCAAATGGGAGGAGCTCGATGGCCCATTTGGCAATCCGGCCCGTGGCATCGCGGTTGTTTATTACATCATTGAGTGGTACTTCGGAGGCCACCGTAATCGAACACTCTTGAAAGTTGTGTCGTAATTTCCGGGATGCCATAAATACCGCGTATGCTATCTTTTGGTAATGTGGGTACCATGATTTGCATGGAGTGAGGACGGTGGATTCAAGTCCAGACCTTGACCCAATCTGTGATCCCGGGGCAGGGGAGTTTCCGATCTTGGAAGTTCGGGCTCCGGGATGTTGCCCTGTGGGTTCGGTATGCGGCCTGATTCTGGGTTCAGGGTTAGGGCGATGTCCTCCCGTGAGCGAGTATCCTGTTCAGAGGGCTTGGGAATCTGGACATAGTTCGTCCTTAGGATAGAGGGAGAATCGCCGCATTGCTCCTCCACCACCGCTATCTGATGGGTGACCGGCGGAGAGTTAATCTCCCTTTGGTCGGGTTTAAGCCCGATCCGATCATAGTCTGTAGTGACTCCCAGAGCGGCAATGCAATCCAAGAGCTTGTTCAAAGAGGAGAGCTCCATTGGATCCATCTGCTCGGCAAATTTTGAGCCGATGTGGAGGCTATTTTTGATGACCTGAGAGGTCATCCTCGGCGCAGCGGCCGAGCGGGCGATCATGACAAAGCAGCCTAGTCGGAGAGTTTGGCCTACAGACAGGGCTTCCCCAGAGGTGATGTTGTCCTTGACAACGAGGCGAGCCATCTTCCTTATGATGACGACACAGTGGAACTCTCAATGAAAGCACCAATGTCGGTGTCAAAACCGGCGAATCTCGGGTAGGGTGTCCCGAACTGTGCGTCAAGGCGGATGGTAACAGGAGGCACGGGACACGATGTTTACCCAGGTTTTGGCCCTCTTGATGGAGGTAATACCCTACGTCCTGCTTAATTGTTCTTGATGATATGAGTATTACAAGAGTTGATCTACCATGAGATCGAAGAGGCTAAACCCTAGAAGCTAGCCTATGGTATGATTGTATGTTGTCCTATGGACTAAAACCCTTCGGTTTATATAAACACCGAAGGGGGCTAGGGTTACACAAGGTCAGTTACAAAGGTGGAGATATACATATCCGTATTGCCTAGTTTGCATTCCACGCCAAGTAGAGTCCCATGCGGACATGGGACGAAGTCTTCAATCTTGTACCGTCATAGTCCAACAGTCCAGCCAAAGGATATAGTCCGGCTATCCGGAGACCCCCTAATCCAGGACTCCCTCAGTAGCCCACGAACCAGGCTTCAATGACGTTGAGTCCGGCGCGCAGTATTGTCTTCGGCATTGCAAGGCGGGTTCTTCTTCAAATCTGGAATGTCTGTTAAGTAGTGTCCGGCCCCATAAATGTTCGACTTCTTGGCTTCTGTGCTCAATAAGGGCTATCTTCCATGTGTCGAACGAATACGAGGAGCCAGGGTATTTTTACATTCACCCCCTAGCCAGGTAAATAAATTGTCTATTAAAGGGATGGGGATTCTTAGATCCAATCCATACCATCCTCCCACGGTGAGAATCCATCGGAGCGCGCTTCGGAAAAAATCCACTCCAACATGGCCGACCACCGCAGCTCCTCCTCCCATCCCCGTTACCCTAATCCTGGTGATTGGGAGAGGTGTTCAGTCCCACACAGTCGATTAGTAGAGCTGCAGACTCAGGGATTTCTCCCTCCAGCATATATGGTCCCCGTCCGAGCCGGGCTCGCCACCTATAATAGTGGGGAGCAAGCGGAGAGCTTCCCCAGCCACTCTAAGGGGGAGCGGGTGTGCCTTGTTCCTTACTAAGGGGACTCGGATTTCCAATTCATCCGTTCCTCCACGGGCTCCTGGAGTTTTACGGTCTCCAACTGCATAATTTCACCCCTGCTTCCATATTACACATCGCCGGCTACGTTGCCCTTTGCGAGCTATTTCTGGGCTGCTAGGCTCATTTCGAGCTGTGGAAAAGGTTATTTTGCCTTGTGCCCCGCACAAAGAAAGGGTCACTTTATCAAGTGGGCGGAGCCGAAATATGGCGCATCGCCGAAACCGGATACCTGTCCGGTACTCCAAAGAAGACGTCCGAAGACTGGCCTTCGGAGTGGTTTTATATGGAGGACGTCCCCCTTCCAGACCCTATTCGACGGGGTCTTCCTGAGTTCAACAATGCTCCTCTGAAGAAACGCCGAAGCTGGCGCCCACGGAGCCCCCAGGAGGAAGACAACGGAGAAGTCCTTTACCTGATGAACCGGATTAAAGCGCTGGCTCAATCAGGATTGACAATAATTGAGGTTATGTCAATATGCATAATGCGGGGAGTGCAGCCACTTCAATATCGAGGGCACACCCTGTGGTGTTTTAACGGGGAAGATGATGCCACCCGTTGTGGGCGTAAGGGACCGGACTCCGCTGCTTCTTTAGCAAAAATTCTGTCCGAGTTGTTCAAGGGAGAGGAAGAGGAGTTCATCCATATCAAGCCACGAGATGGATTCTCCATGTACAACCCTCCAAGCAGGGTGAGTTATACCTCTTTACTCCCATTCTTCCCACATTCTTCATCGTAGGTACTCACCTTTCCATTTTACGGCAGGAACTGCGAAAAGATGTAAGGGAGGTCAACAGCCCATCTCCACAACCAGAGGACCTTGGCCGGGCCCTCGGTCCCGGACTCGAAGAGGATCCGGACATATTCGTGGAGCTGATAGACGGGCAATTCTATCAATTGAGCTACGATGACGCCATGGTGGCCATAATGGCCGACTATCCCGGACTGCTCCCTGCGTCACACGTAAGAAAAACCAAAATTGCAACTCCCAAAAATAGGATCCCCTTTTAGACACTTCACCTACCATACAAAACGGTGTTTTACAGGGAAGGCATTCAGGGCGCCATGCCAAACCTGTACCAACTTGCCAACAAGAGGCACCGAAGCCGGGTAGGCCGAAAAGGAAGGCGGTCAGGACGGAGACGCCGGCGCAGAGGTATGACACAAAACCTCGCTCCGTGGTTGTCGTCTTTCTCAAAATGCAATGATGTCCATGCTTCTTTAATAGAAAAAACGCTCGCCGAAGTATATCCGGAGAGGCTGCCGATCACGCTTCCACCAGCCGGGCTCAAGGGCCAGACACAGAGGCGGAGGCCAACATGGGGCGGACGATGGATGCTCCTCCTACAGAGGATGCTGATAGACTATCCGCTACAAATTCAGAAGTGGAGAGCGCCATGAATCATAGGCGTCACCGGGCCGTACTCCGTGACGCTTGCTTCTCACCGGAGGCATTTGATGCCTTCAATTCTGGAGACGCGTACCTCCGTGCTGCTCAAAATGGTCTAGCCAGAGCCACGGATCAGTATGTAAGGGATATACGGGTAAGCAAATCTGACGATTATATGTATCAGTAGCCCCTGAGACTTGAAACAGTTGACGCAACTGATTTAAGGATCATTATTTGTGCAGGTTCTTACGGAGAAGAATTCCCAACTGTCTCAAGAGCTGGACGAATGCAAGTCCCAGCTGGAAGCCGCTGTTGCCGCATTGAAGGAGTCCAAAAAGGGCCCCCTGGTAACTTTTTTGTCTATTGCAAAGAATATCGGTACCAAGTAGTATGCGGCATGTATGCACACCTAACAATAGATGTTGCAGGTGGCCCCAGAGTGAATCCGGAGGTCGTGGAGGTGGATACGACACGTGATGATTGACAACGAAATGCTGGTGAGCGCGTGCTGACGTGAGTCAGGCAGGAGAAAAATGATCTCCAAGATACCAATATCTGGCTGGGCGTGGAACTGAAGGATGTCCGAGCCCAGCTTGCAGACTCTGTGAAGGAGAATAAACGGCTTCAGCGCGACATTTTTAGTAAGTGCTTGAACAAACTTTTTAAAGGAGTTCGGCGGAGAAGCCTGCAAACAGTGTTATGTCTGCAGGTATGCTGACGGGTCGTCCCGCAGAGGAGATGCCCGGGTCTTTGGGTGATCTTCTACCAGAGCTCTCACAACTGCACAAACAAGTTCGGCAGGTGCTGCAGAGTATTGCGCAAGCCTTGTGGCCATCCGCGTCCCCGTTAGGAGGCATGGGGAGCTTATAGAAAAGCTCAAGGGAGTGCGGCGGCGCTTCCGATTATGGAAAATATCAGCCTGCCAACAAGGTGCGAGGGAAGCCTGGGCTATGGTGAAGACACGATATACCAAGGCTGACCCAAACCACATGGCCGAGGTCGGACCTGTGGGGCCCGATGGGAAAGAGATCCCCGTTAGTTTAGTGTATGATAAAGTAGAATTAGCCGCAAAGTATTCCCAACAGGATTGTAGGCTAGATAGCCCATTGGAGGGTATAGAAGAAGAATTTAATCAGTCTTAGTGACTGTGTACTTCAAGTGACATATGTAATGTCCCTAGCCGGATTGTAAATCATTTGTCATGGCGGACCTTTTCGCTTCATCCTCTGGACCCGATAGTCCGGAGTGTATCCGAATGCCCACTCGGTTATATAAAAACCGGGGTATGCATGGAAACCAGGCGTAGGGGTCATAAGTGCTTAAACAGACAAGTACCCAACTAGCTATGTTATATTACATGGATAGTAAGAAACATCTTCCAGGGAGAATAGTTCTGTTAAGGGTTCCTTCCCTGGGTACGCATGCCCTAATGTGCATGTCTCAACTACGAGACGCGGGTTAAAAACATCTGGGGGCGTGTAGTAATTTAAATGAAAGTCATCTTTTATTCACCGACCGAATATTCCCTTAAGAACGCTAGCTTTCGGCTTCACCCAGTCTGAGGTACACATCCGGCTGACCCAGCAGTAACAATCGCAGAGGTGCTCCCCTTATGCCGTAGCCGAATTAACGGGAACATAGGGCATAAATACAAGAGCCAGGCAACCCAGCTTGGCCAAAAATTAAGTCATATCGATGCATATAATGGCGAAAAAAGGTACATGCGGAAGAATAACACATGTGCGGGGCATAAAGCCCAGAAAGGTAATTAGATTAAGCTTGTGTATAGGAAGCCCCCAGGTATATTGAGCGCAGTTAGTGCGTCAAGATTGTGTAACCAAGACACAAATGTAGCCCCTTAGGGCCTTGAAGAGAAAAGAGGGAAAGAAAGAGAGAAAAACAAGTGTGCAAAAAAAAATTCATGGAGGTAAGGAGACGAACATAGAGTCCGGCGCTAGGCGTAGAATCTTCGGAGTCTGGCTGCGTTCCATGGGTTTGGCTCGAGTCGATTATTCGATGCATCCCGCAGACTGTACGCTCCACCGGTCAGAACCTGGTCGATAATGAAGGGACCTTCCCATTTTGGCTTGAGCTTGTTCTTTTCCTTCTCCGGCAGGCGTAGAACTAGTACACCAACGTTATAGGTTTTGGCCCGCACTTCTATGCTTTGATACCTTTGAGCCTGTTGCTGATAGAATGCGGAACGAGCTTTTGCTACGTCGCGCTCCTCCTCCAGGGCTTCCAAACTGTCCTGCCGATCGAGCTCGACCTCTCTTTCTTCGTACATGCGCACTCGTGGTGAGTCATGAATTATGTCGGAAGGCAGCAGCGCCTCAGCGCCGTACACCATAAAAACGGTGTGTATCCGATAGTGCGATTCGGCGTGGTCCGCAGCCCCCATAGTACGGAGTCGAGCTCCTCTACCCAATGAGTGTCTTATTCCTTTAAAGACCGGACTAATATGGGTTTAATGCCGCTCATGATGAGACCATTCGCTCGTTCGACTTGACCGTTAGTTTGCGGATGATAGACAGAAGCATAATCAAGCTTGATGCCCATGTTGCTGCACCAAAGTTTCACCTCATCGGCTGTAAAGTTCGTGCCGTTGTCAGTGATGATGCTGTGGGGGATGCCATAACGGTGTACAACCCCGGATATGAAGTCTATCATCGGTCCGGATTCAGCCGTTTTGACAGGTTTGGCCTCTATCCATTTGGTGAATTTATCCACCATGACCAGTAAGTATTTCCTCTTATGGGTTCCCCCTTTGAGGGGTCCGACCATATCGAGCCCCCAGACCGCAAAGGGCCAAGTAATGGGGACTTTTTGGAGGGCGGTAGGTGGCATGTGGTTTTGGTTTGCAAAAAGCTGGCAACCGACACAATGCTGTACCAGATGCTGTGCATCTGCCCGGGCCGTCGGCCAAGAAAAACCTGTACGGAAGGCCTTGCTTACAAGGGCCCGGGCTGCGGCGTGGTGGCCGCCGAGTCCGGCATGAATTCCTGCCAAAAGCTTCCGCTCTTCCTCTTCGTAGATGCACCTTTGAAGGACTCCGGTTGTGCTTTTCTTATAAAGCTCTCCCTCATGGACCTTGTAGGCTTTAGATCGCCACACTATGCAGCGGGCCTCGTTTTGGTCCTCGGGTAATTCCTGTCTGGTTAGGTAGGCCAGGAATGGTTCTGTCCACGGGACGGTGACGACCATTATCACGTGGGATGAAGGTGTTATTTCGGTGGCAGAGCCTCCGATTGTGTCAGGGTGTTCGGCATCTAGGGTTGTGGCCAGGTCAGGGTGTTCGGCATCTAGGGTTATTCCGAAGGCCGTGTAGTAGGGTCTCGTATTCGGCTGCATTGTTGGAGTCTGTATATAGTATTTGGAGCATGCATTGCACCGTATCTCCGGTGGGGGATGTCAGGACGACGCCAGCGCCCAGACCAGCCAGCATTTTAGAGCCGTCGAAGTGCATGATCCAATTGGAGTATGCGCCGTACTCTTTAGGGAGTTCGGCTTCTGTCCATTCGGCTACGTAATTGGCCAGAACTTGCGACTTAATGGCTCGTCGTGGCTTATACGTTATGTCGAATGGGAGGAGCTCGATGGCCCATTTGGCAATCCGGCCCGTGGCATCGCGGTTGTTTATTATGTCATTGAGTGGTACTTCAGAGGCCACCATAATCGAACACTCTTGAAAGTAGTGTCATAATTTCCGGGATGCCATAAATACCGCGTATGCTATCTTTTGGTAATGTGGGTACCATTATTTGCATGGAGTGAGGACGGTGGATTCAAGTCCAGACCTTGACCCAATCTGTGATCCCGGGGCAGGGGAGTTTCCGATCTTGGAAGTTCGGGCTCCGGGATGTTTCCCTGTGGGTTCGGTATGCGGCCTGATTCTGGGTTCAGGGTTAGGGCGATGTCCTCCCGTGAGCGAGTATCCTATTCGGAGGGCTCGGGAATCTGGACATAGTTCGTCCTTAGGATAGAGGGAGAATCGCCGCATTGCTCCTCCACCACCGCTATCTGATGGGTGACCGGCGGAGAGTTAATCTTCCTTTGGTCGGGTTTAAGCCCGATCCGATCATAGTCTGTAGTGACTCCCAGAGCGGCAATGCGATCCAAGAGCTTGTTCAAAGAGGAGAGCTCCATTGGATCCATCTGCTCGGTAAATTTTGAGCCGATGTGGAGGCTATTTTCGATGACCTGAGAGGTCATCCTTGATGCAGCGGCCGAGCGGGCGGTCATGACGAAGTAGCCTAGTCGGAGAGTTTGGCCTACAGCCAGGGCTTCCCCAGAGGTGATGTTGTCCTTGACAACGAGGTGAGCCATCTTCCTTATGATGACAACACAGTGGAACTCTCAATGAAAGCACCAATGTCGGTGTCAAAACCGGCGAATCTCGGGTAGGGGGTCCCGAACTGTGCGTCTAAGGCGGATGGTAACAGGAGGCACGGGACACGATGTTTACCCAGGTTCGGGCCCTCTTGATGGAGGTAATACCCTACGTCCTGCTTGATTGTTCTTGATGATATGAGTGTTACAAGAGTTGATCTACCACGAGATCGAAGAGGCTAAACCCTAGAAGCTAGCCCATGGTATGATTGTATGTTGTCCTACGGACTAAAACCCTCCGGTTTATATAGACACCGGAGGGGGCTAGGGTTACACAAGGTCAGTTACAAAGGTGGAGATATACATATCCGTATTGCCTAGCTTGCCTTCCACGCCAAGTAGAGTCCCATCCGGACACGGGACAAAGTATTCAATCTTGTACCTTCATAGTCCAACAGTCCGGCCAAAGGATATAGTCCGGCTGTCCAGAGACCCCCTAATCCAGGACTCCCTCAGTAGCCCTCGAACCAGGCTTCAATGACGTTGAGTCTGGCGCGCAGTATTGTCTTCGGCATTGCAATGCGGGTTCTTCTTCAAATCTGGAATGTCTATTAAGTAGTGTCCGGCCCCATAAATGTTGGACTTCTTGGCTTCTGTGCTCAATAAGGGCTATCTTCCACGCGTCGAACGAATACGAGGAGCCAGGGCGTTTTTACATTCGACCCCTAGCCAGGTAAATAAATTGTCTATTAAAGGGATGGGGATTCTTAGATCCAATCCATACCATCCTCCCACGGCGAGAATCCATCGGAGCACGCTTCGGAAAAAATCGACTCCAACATGTCCAACCACCGCAGCTCCTCCTCCCGCCCCCGTAGCCCTAAGCCCGGTGATTGGGGGAGGTGTTTAGTCCCACACAGTCGATTAGTAGAGCTGCAGACTCAGGGATTTCTCCCTCCAGCGTATATGGTCCCCGTCCTAGCCGGGCTCGCCACCTATAATGGCGGGGAGCAAGCAGAGAGCTTCCCCAGTTCCTCTAAGGGGGAGCGGGTGTGCCTTGTTCCTTACTTACTAAGGGGAGTCGGATTTCCAATTCATCCGTTCCTCCGCGGGCTCCTGGAGTTTTACGGTCTCCAACTTCATGATTTCACCCCTGCTTCGATATTACACATCGCCGGCTACGTTGCCCTTTGCGAGCTATTTCTGGGCTGCCAGGCTCATTTCGAGCTGTGGAAAAGGTTAGTTTTCCTTGTGCCCCGCACACAGAAGGGGTCACTTTATCAAGTGGGCAGATCCGAAATATGGCGCATCGTCAAAACCGAATACCTGTCCGGTACTCCGAAGAAGACGTCCGAAGATTGACCTTCGGAGTGGTTTTATATGGAGGACGTCCCCCTTCCAGACCCTGTTCGGCGGGGTCTTCCTGAGTTCAACAATGCTCCTCTAAAGAAACGCCGAAGCTGGCACCCACGGAGCCCCCAGGAGGAAGACAACAGAGAAGTCCTTTACCTGATGAACCGGATTAAAGCACCTATGCTTCCGCAGGAGAGAGCCAAGGGCTCGACTCCCTGCTTATGCCTGATGTTCTCCTCCCATGGCGCCGTCGCCCTCGATCCCGACTTCGGCCACCCTCCAGTGCTGATCCGACGCCGGCAACCGAGCCCCCCCCCCACACAGAGTGATAGCACCGATAGAGGCCCTGCCTCGTGCGCCCGCGCAAGGAGACAAGCGCTCTCCTCCCCGAGCTTTCTGCCTCTCGCGCCTGCTCGCCAGAGCCCTGCTCAGGCCGGACTGCAACCTCCCTCGAGCACCACCCTGCTCCAGCCGTTGGCAACCAGGTCGCACAGCCCCTGCCTTTCTCCTCCCCCTGGTTTTCACTCCCTCTCCTCACCTTTCTTTCTCTCCTCTCTCTCCAGGGGCCGCCATGGATGGCCGCCCGAGCTTCGTCGACCTCAAGCCCCTACCGTCGCGGATCCAACGGGTCCCGCCTCAGACACCGCACCCGTGCCCCGGATCAGCCGCGCCGCCAAGGGTCCCCATCGGCGTCGTCCTCTGCTCATTCTGCACTGGACAGAGGAGCTCGACCCCTTTGTCCCACTCGCCTCCCTGCTAAGCCAGACCCAGATCCGCCAGGCCGGCCTGCCTCCTCTACAGACTCTGATCCGGCCCATGAGGCCTGGTGAGCGGGCCCCACCCCTTGTGCATTGTTGGGCCAGCCTCTGATTCGGCCCGTTCATATTTTTTCCAATTATGCGATTTTGCTAAATTATCCAGAGTTTACCAGATTTGCTGAAAACCCCCTAAGCTTCATGCATTTAATAACTCACAAACCATGCATCAGATCAAAATAATTTATATATGTAAAATGCTTAGAATTTGTCTAGTTTCATAATATCCAACTTTCATCCATGTTTAAAATGTTTAAAATGCGGCTTGCATTTAATTTGCTAAATGCCATGTTAAAATGATTTATTTAATAACTAATTAATCATAGCTCCAAATTAAATGTTCTTTATATGTAAATGGGGTAGAAAAATGCCTAGTTTAATATGGTGCACTTTATTTTACTGTTTAACAACATTAAAATATGTTTTAGGGCAGAACAATACCAAATTCAAAATATGCATATGGGGATTTTCCGTAATTGTTGTTTGTTATTTCAGGCCTCATTTAAGCTTGCCTAAATAGTTAGTTTACTTATGCTTCACCCTCTTGCCATGTTTAACGACATTTAATATTGTTGAGTACCTAGACAGGAGGGAACTAAATAATAGTTGTGATGTTCTGTCAATATGCAACTCGTTGCATATTGAGCTCCACTTAACTTGTAGTATTGTTTGTGCACTTTGCCATGCCATGTTTCATTAAACTGGACATGCATCATAATTGATTGTGCATCATGTCATGTTTATGTGATGGTTGTTTACCATGTTGTTTGCTTCTTTCCGGTTGTGCTACTTCTCGAAGTTCTCGGTATCGTTGCGATTGTGAGGCTCCGTTCGACTCCGTTGGTTCGTCTTCTTCATGGATTCGATCTTCTTCCTAGCGGGATTTCAGGCAAGATGACCGTCACCCTGGATCTCACTACTATCTTTGCTATGCGAGTTGTCTCGATGCTATCGCTATGTCGCGCTACCTACCACTTGTTTATCAAGCCTCACAATATGCCATGAAACAACCTCTAACCTTTTTCACCAACCCAGCAAACCGTTGTTTGGCTATGTTACCACTTTGCTCAGCCCCTCTTATAGTGTTGCTAGTTGCAGGTTGTTCCATGTTGGGACATGGACATCATGGATATCTTGGGATATCACAATATCTCTTATTTAATTAATGCACATATATACTTGGTAAAGGGTGGAAGGCTCGGCTTTTTGCCTGGTGTTTTGTTCCACTCTTGCCGCCCTAGTTTCCGTCATACCGGTGTTATGTTCCTTGATTTTGCGTCCCTAACACAGTGAGGGTTTATGGGCCCCTCTTGATAGTTCGCCTTTGAATAATACTCCTCCAGCAAGGCCCAACATTAGTTTTACCATTTGCCTAATAACAACTAAAAACTTGCATTGGGACCGGCTAGCACCCGAGGACTCTTAATCAACCCCTGGGCCAGTGCTCCTCTTGAGTGTTGGTACAAACCAGGTAGACTGCGGCGCCGCCTCAGGGAAACCCGAGGTATTTGGTATATACCTGTAGGCTGACCTATCCGATTGTGGCCTGAGACAAGATACGCACGGCTCCTCTCGGGGTGTCGGCATGTCGGGAGGTGTTGTTGGACTTGTTTTACCATTGTCGAAATATCTTGTGCACTGGGATTCCGAGTCTGATCGGAGGGTCCCGCGATGGAGGATTGTCTCCATGGATTGTGAGCTTGTCATGGGCTAATTTGGGACACCCCTGCAGGGTTTAAAATTTCAAGAGGCGTGCCCGTGGTTATGTGGCAGATGGGAATTTGTTAATATCCGGTTGTAGTGGACTTGAACTAAACTGAACTAAAATACACCAACCGCATGCATAACCGTGACTGTCTCTTTTCGGGTGCGTTCGAAAAGAGAACATGGTTGGGTTATGTTTGAACGTAAGCAGTTCAGGATCACTTCTGGATCATTACTAGTTTGCGACCGTTGCGTAGTTTCTCATCTTAATCTTGTACTCGTAAGTTAGCCACCATACAATGCTTAGTCGCTTGCTGCAACCTCACCACTTATCCTTTCCATACCCATTAAGCATTGCTAGTCTTGATACCCATGGTATTGGGATTGCTGAGTCCTCGTGGCTCACATATTACTAGAACATCAGTTGCAGGTACATGTAATGCGATGGTCTGACGCGAGTGCGATTCTTGCTTGTTTGGAGTTCTCCTTCTTCGATCAAGGGATAGGTTCTGGCTCGGGGAGCCTGGGCTAGCAAGGTGTATGTCATTCTCCTTTTTCATTTGATTTCATCAGTAGTTAGATCTTGCTCTTCTGTATGATGATTGCTATGTATTGATGAACTGTTGTATGAATCATGTAGCTTTTGGCGAGTGTAAGCCTTTATCTTGTATCCTCATCTATTCAGTACATGGTATGTTGTAATGATATCCACCTTGCTATGCGCTCAAAATGCGATTGTGCCCCAATCATGAATTCATCATGTGAGTGGGATAGAATCGCATCTTAGGTGCTACACCTCCATAGGCACATCCTATCAAGGTGAAGATCGTGCCTGCTTTTTAAGGGATATTGAGGGAGTCCTGGATTAGGGGGTCTCCAGACAGCCGGACTATCTCCATTGGCCGGACTGTTAGACTATGAAGATACAAGATTGAAGACTTCGTCTCATGTCCGGATGGGACTCTACTTGGCGTGGAAGGCAAGCTAGGCAATACGGATATGGATATCTCCTCCTTTGTAACCGACCTTGTGTAACCCTAACCCTCTCCGGTGTCTATATAAACCGAAGGGTTTTAGTCCGTAGGACAACAATCACAACATACAATCATACCATAGGCTAGCTTCTAGGGTTTAGCCTCTCTGATCTCATGGTAGATCTACTCTTGTACTACCCATATCATCAATATTAATCAAGTAGGACGTAGGGTTTTACCTCCATCAAGAGGTCCCGAACCTGGGTAAAACATCGTGTCCCCTGCCTCCTGTTACCATCTGGCCTAGACGCACAGTTCGGGACCCCCTAACTGAGATCCGCCGGTTTTGACACCAACATTGGTGCTTTCATTGAGAGTTCCTCTGTGTCGTCACCGTAAGGCTTGATGGCTCCTACTATCATCGATAGCGATGCGGTCCAGGGTGAGACTTTTCTCCCCGGACAGATCTTCGTATTCGGCGGCTTTGCACTGCGGGCTAATTCGCTTGGCCATCTGGAGCAGATTGAAAGCTACGCCCCTGGCCGTCAGGTCAGATTTGGAAGTTTGAACTACATGGTCGACATCTGCGGAGACTTGATCTTCGACGGATTCAAGCTGCAGCCGGACGCGCCGCACTGTCATGATGGGTATGACCTAGCTCTACCGCCGAACAGTACCCCAGAGGCCGCGCCCGCATCAGCTCCGACCCTTAGCTCGGAGCCAACTGCGCCAATCAAGCACGGGTGGTTAGACACCGCCTCAGGGGCTTCAGTCTCAACGGCGATCGAGCCGAACACCAGCATAATCCTCTGCGCAGCCCGTGATTCCAAGGTGCTGGACTCTTTTTCTGACTCCGAACCGCCCGCGCCCCTGCCAATCGAATCCGATTGGGCGCCGATCATGGAATTCACCATCTCGGATATCTTTCAGCACTCGCCCTTCGGCGACATTCTGAATTCACTAAGGTCTCTCTCTTTGTCAGGAGAGCCCTGGCCGGATTGTGGCCAACAGGATTGGGATGCGGACGACGAAGAAATTCGACGCCCACCCACCACCCACTTAATAGCCACTGTCGATGACTCAACCGACATGCTCGACTTCGACTACGAAGACATCAACGGTATGGACGACGATGCGGGAGGCGAAGAGGAACCACCGCCCACAGGGCGCTGGACGTCCACCTCATCATATGACGTATACATGGTGGACACACCAAAAGAAGACGACGACATGGAACGGAAGGACGCACCGAAGGCTTGTTCCCTCGAGAAGCAGTCAAAGCGGCAGCGCAAGCGCTGCCCCAAATCCCGCCTCGGCAGAAATAACGATCATACAGACCCAGCGTTGGAGCAGGGCGAACCACTGCCGCACCACGGCAATACGAAGAATCCAACCGAACAAACCAATTCTGTCAAAGATAATAGTCCGGACGACATAACGCCGGACAGGCACCCGGAGCAGCAGAATGCCCGTCAAAGGCTTGTTGCCACCGCGAGGAGTCTGAAAAAGCAAAAGCAAAGGCTCAAGGCTGCGCAGGACACACTCCAAATCAGATGGAGTAGAGTACTCAACACAGCAGCGAAGTACGGTGGCAATCGCCCCACCAAGAGCTACCCAAAGCGGAAGTTGCTACCTGAATTCGATGAGGAGGCCTCAGACCCCCCACAACCAAAAATCAAAACGGCCACCTGGCCGGATAGACGACCTCACGGCCAACATAGAGCAGCAAACAACGCCACTCACAAGCCAATACGTGATCCACGCGAGGGCTCGCAACAAAAGGACGGCGCAACCAGATCCATCTATGGACCACGCAAGCGTGCCCCAGCATACGATGTAACACAACAAACATCTGAACAACGCGGTACACCCAGATACAGGGGTGCCGCACACCCCCTATGTTTCACCGATGAGGTGCTGGACCATGAATTTCCAGAGGGATTCAAACCCATAAACATAGAGGCATACGACAGAACAACAGACCCTGGGGTCTAGATTGAGGACTATATCCTCCATATCCATATGGCTCGAGGAGATGATCTCCACGCCATCAAGTACTTACCCCTCAAGCTCAAAGGGACAGCTCATCACTGGCTTAAAAGCCTCCCTGAAAACTCCATTGGAAGCTGGGAAGAGCTCGAAGACGCTTTTCGGGAAAAGTTTCAAGGGACTTGTGTCTGACCTCCGGACGCGGATGATTTGAGTCATATAACTCAACAGCCCGGAGAGTCATCCCGAAAGCTCTGGAACATGTTTCTTACTAAAAAGAACCAAATTGTCAACTGTTCGGACGCCGAAGCCTTGGCAGCTTTTAAGCATAGCATCCGTGACGAATGGCTTGCCAGACACCTCGGCCAAGAAAAGCCAAGAACAATGGCAGCATTAACAAGCCTCATGACCCGCTTTTGCGCGGGTGAGGACAGCTGGCTAGCTAGATGCAGCACCAGCGACCCCAGTACATATGAAGTTAGAGCTGGAAATGGGAAATCACGGCGCAACAGCAATAACAAATGCCGGAATAAAGAAGACAACACGAAGAGCACGACAGTAAACGCCGGATTCAAAAGCTCTCGGCCAGGTCAGCAAAAGCCGCCCTCTAAAGGCACCAGAGACGAACTGTCCAGCCTAAACAAAATTCTGGACCAAATATGTCAGATCCATAGCACCCCTGGTAAACCCACTAATCATACCCACGGAGAATGTTGGGTCTTCAAGCAGTCCGGCAAGCTCAACGCCGTACACAAGGGGGAGGATACACCAAGCGAAGACGAGGATGAGCCTCTCAAGCAAGACACTGGGGAACAAAAGAAATTTCCACCAGAAGTCAAAACAGTAAACGTGTTACACGTGATCAAGGGGAGCAACAAAACGACACTCCCAGAAAAATATGCCCAAAGGCATATCACCGCGGAGTCCTGCCACTGGTCGTCTCAACCGATCACTTTCGACCATCGTGATTACTCAGCAAGTATCCGGCGTGCAGGATGGGCTGCCCTGGTATTAGACCCAATAATTGACGGATACCATTTCACACGAGTCCTAATGGACGGTGGCAGCAGTCTCAACCTGATATACTAGGATACAATCCGCGAAATGGGGATAGACCCAATGAAAATTTGCCATAGCAATACTACCTTTAAAGGAGTAATGCCAGGACCAGGGGCTCATTGCACGGGCTCCCTGCTACTAAAGGTTATATTCGGCTACCCCGATAACTTCTGTAGTGAACACTTAACCTTCCACATCGCTCCGTTCCAAAGTGGCTATCAAGCACTACTTGGACGCGAAGCTTTTGCTCGCTTTAATGCAATACCACATTACGCTTCCCTGACGCTCAAGATGCCTGGTCCACGCGGCATCATTACAGTGAACGAAAGTATTAAACGATCTTTGCGCGCCGAAGAGAATGCGACTGCCTTGGCAGCCGCACACTAAAAACGGCCTCACCAACTAAAGCATTTGATAGGTCGTCAAGACCACGGACGCGGTTAGACGAGTCCAGTGCTGCTATATGTAATTTGTACCGGATTGATGGCCACACCCCTATTACAAATACAAGGGGCTCAACGCGCGCAGACAAGTGGCAATTTCTACTCATTTCTAGTTATACATGGTTTCTTTAAAAACTATCTTTTTGCACAACAACTTTTTCACCTAAGTCCCTCTCTTTTACAGATGATCATCGTGCTACACCCGTCCAGGATACGGCACAACGGAGACACAGGCGCAGACGTGCAGCAGGGACCCGCTCCAAGGATTCTTTTTAGATTAAGACCCTGCGTAAACCTTTTTTTACTGTCTCTTGTTGATACACATCCCTCAAATTCTCAGTACAATTGAGAAGGATGCTGACGTCTTGGCATGTGGCCACGTCATAATAATGCACGTACCTGGACACAAGGGGCTTCTTACAAAGGGCACTATTTAGGCCCGATTTATACCATAAAGACCGCATACCTTAGGGAGTGTTCGGCGTCGCGAGTTTGGTCTTATATGCATCAGCTCCGAATCATTGTCTTTGGTCAAATGTTGGGTTTGCCTGGCTCCTGTGTTTTGGTGCCTTACGTTCCGCTTTATCGGCTAAGGCAACACTAGGAGAACTACTGCGATTGTGCCCTGGTTCATCCGGACGAGCACCTCAGTAGAGAAAGCCGAAAATTGACTGTCATGATATAGCGTGAGACTGGTTAACCACTTGATGACCTATCGGAATGTTATAATTCCTCCGCCTTAACGAAGGGCCGTTTTCCAGCCTGGCATGTACGCACCCCGAGATCGGAGAGTGCGGTGCCACCAGGGGCTATCTAGTAGCCCCACTGTCAAACTCCTATGGCTAAGTGAAAGTGTTAAAGCATTATAGTCTGGTTGCCTCATTCGCTGCGCTATCACCTCCTTAATAGGACCAAGACGTTGGGTTAAGTGTGAACAAGCGTTTTTTGCGAGCACCTCCGCATTATATGCGTGGGGGTTGAAGTCGACGACTGTAATCTTTCAGGTTATATACATATATACGCAAACGGCCGCACAAGAGGCATCACATTACTTTCCGGCAAAAGTATAAATACAGCCTTACTATATTTTATAAAAACATTGTGTTTACAATGGGAATACATGTCATTCAAACATAATATTCTTCGAGCACTGGGACTCCATCAAACGAGCACCCTCAAGAACCTCTTCAAAATAGTGCTCGGCAGCTACTCGGCCCTTGGCTGAACCTTGCTCTGCAACAGTGGTAGCATCCATCTCCGCCCAGTATGCCTTGACACGGGCAAAGGCCATCCGCGAGCCTTCTATGCACGCCGACCTCCTCATCACGTTGATGCACGGCACTGCACCAAGGAACTACTGCACTAAGCTGAAATAGCTGTTCGGCTTCGGCTTTTCCGGCCACAAATGATCTACAACAGACCTCATGGCGAGTCCGTACAACCTATTAAGTTCGGCCCATTCGGCTAGCTGATCAGTCAAGGGAAGTGGATGCTTTGGAACGTTGAATTGCGACCAGAATGGCTTGTCCACTTCATGATCTGATTGATCTTGGAAGTATTCGACCGCATCGACAGCGCTCGCCGCCAAGTCCATATATGCGTCTGCCGAACTCCACAACCGATCCAGAGGGGCATACCGTGGATCTCCGAACTTTCTCCGCAGCAGAAAGGGCTTCCCAGCCACAATATCCCCGGCTTCGCGCAGCTCCTCCTTCTTCGCCCTCATAGCAGAGCGACTGTCTTTGGTCGCCATAGTGGCCTTCTCAAGGTCCGCTGCCTTCACTCGGTTCTCTTCTTCAAGGAACTGGCAACGGTCGGCAGTGCCTTTTAATTCTACGACCATCTTGGCCATCTGTTCTTTGCTTTCACAATGGGCATCCTTCTCGGCTCTTAACTCTTCGGCCGCCTTTAAAGCAGCTGCATTATTAACCCTCGCTTGTTCCTTGGCTCGGGTGAGTTCCGCCCGAAGGGTCTCCACGGTGGCAGCTCCGTCTGCAGTCACAACATATTAAAGATACTGGCATCATGCTGCTCTTATTGTGTGACATTCACCAGAAAATATTACTTACCCTGTGATTCGTCAAGCCGCTTGTTAACAAGCTCGATGTCCGCGTCCGCCGCATCCAGTTGTCGTTTTAATTTGGCAAACTCACTATTCCGGCTAGCCACCGGAGCTTCCACCACCTGCACATAAAGGCAGTCTGGTTATTGCCTGGGACTATGATCCTCCGTTCGCCATCGTTCTCAACGACAACCAGAGTCTCACGGGCTACTATCTACATAGGGAACACCTAACATGTGCGGTACTATCACATATTATTTCACGTACCTCAAAGCCTGTCAGTAGACTCATAAAGGCTTCATGTAATCCGCTTTCGGCGGACGAAATTCTTTCCATCACCGTACCCATCAGCGCACGGTGTTCTTCTGAGATGGCCGCTCGCCCCAACAGCTCCCTCAGAACATCCGATCGCATACCAGACAGTGCCGGACTCTTTTGTTTGCTCTCTTCGGGAGCCGGACGCTGGGGACTTCGGGGGTCTAAGGGATTATCTTCTGGCCTCACTGGATCCGGAGAGGACCTCTGTGACGACACTTCGGGGTCGCCCGCTTCTTGAGCGGAGGAGTCCGGGGGAGGCATTTCGCTCTCCATCATCTCCGGAAGAAGATCCCCCAAAGACGAGCTCAGCTGGGAAGGGCTAAGACCCGAACTGCAAGATATATGCGGCGGTTATTTTCTCAGAGGAAAGATAGTATACCTTCACTATTAAAGTATTTTTTGGATCACTTACGACTCGTTGGAGGGCTGATCCCCCCGCGGACTTTGTGCGGCAAGACCACCCCCCGAGGCAGGACCCTCTGTTAGAGACTTCTTCTCTCGTTTGGAGGCCTCGGCTTCCGGATCCTCGGAGGCAGTCCTCTTCCTTCCCCGGTTATCCTCCTTTAAGGAGGCTCTCATTCCCTTGGTTGGAACTGGCAGCGATGGGGCCTGCTTCCGCCCATATTATTCCCCCCTGTATCTTCCTTCGAGGGCTCCGGGAAAGGTGCGAGCTCGAGCATCTTTTCCAATACCGGATTTTCCAAACCCTCAGCGAGGGGGGCCGAACACCGAATCATCTTCGCCTTTGTTAGCCAGCCCTGGTCAAAGAGCGATCTCTCAGAAATAACTTCATGATGAATAAAGGACAGTGTGTTCGGCTAGAGGATTTCTTACTTGTTCGGCGGCGCTGTTACTGCTCAGGCCCACGTCCTCAGTAGCATCCGGACACTCTATTTGAGGTCCGAAGAATGACTTGTACATCTCCTCGTGCGTCAGGCCGAGGAAACTTTGAATGGCACGCGGTCCTTCTGGGTTGAACTCCCACAAGCGAAGGGGCCGGCGTTTGCAAGGCTGGACTTGAGGAACCAGCATAACTTGTATTACCACGACTAAATTAAAATCTCCCTCGAAGAGATCTCGAATGCGGCTTTGTAGTATAGGCACGTCCTTAGTTGGACCCCAGCTCAGACCTCTGCTAATCCATGACATTAGTCATGGTGGGGGGCCCGAGCGGAAAGTGGGGGCAGACGCCCACTTGGCACTTCTGGGAGCTGTGATGTAAAACCACTCCCATTGCCATAATTCGGACACCTCTGGAAAGGAACCTTTCAGACAGGGAGCTCCTGCCATCTTGCCTATTGATGCACCTCCGCACGCTACATGTTGCCCCTCGATCATCTTTGGCTTCAATTCAAAGGTCTTGAGCCACATGCCGAAGTGAGGGGTAATGCGGAGGAAGGCCTCGCACACGACAATAAATGTCGAGATGTGGAGAAAGGAGTCCGGAGCTAGATCATGGAAATCTAGCCCGTAATAGAACATCAAACCCCTGACGAAGGGATCTAGAGTGAGGCCTGGGCCTCGGAGGAAGTGGGAGACGAACACGACGTTCTCGTTGGGTTCGGGAGTAGGGACGACCTACCCCCGAGCAGGAAGCCGATGCGAAACCTCGGCGGTCAGGTATCTGGCCTCCCTCAACTTCTTGATGTCCTCTTCCATCACGGAGGAGGGCATCCATCGGCCTTGAAGGTTGGATTCGGACATGATTGAAGATCCGGAGCACCTAACCTGGGCTTTGGGTGTTGGAACTCGAGGCGGGGGAAGGGTTTGATTGAGCACGAGAGGGAAAAAGTGAAAACCTTGTCCCTTTATAAAGAGGGTGAATATCAAGCATCCTCTCCGTAGCTGTTTAGGACTTGCCTATAATCTAGGAGTCCTAGACACGGTTGGGTTACCCACGACCGCATTAATGAGAATCCCGAAATTGGGGGAACACGATCTCTGCTTTGACAAGACGTGTCAAGAAACCGCCTCACATTATGTGTGGAGCTGGTTGAAGAAAAACGGTTCGAATAATCACCGAGCCATGACATAACGTCATGCTGCCAAAACAAGTTAGCAAATTGGAATTGCAAAAATATTATTCTCTCTACGGCGGTATGTGGAACTTATTTTGCAGGGTCGGACACTATCCTCGTATTCAAATTCTTCTGTGATGTATTCGGAGAAGGAACCCGCCTTGCAATGCCGAAGACAATACTACGCGCCGGACTCATCATCATTGAAGCCTGGTTCAGGGGCTACTGAGGGAGTCCTGGATTAGGGGGTCTCCGGACAGCCGGACTATCTCCATTGGCCGGACTGTTAGACTATGAAGATACAAGATTGAAGACTTTGTCTCGTGTCCGGATGGGACTCTACTTGGCGTGGAAGGCAAGCTAGGCAATACGGATATGGATATCTCCTCCTTTGTAACCGACCTTGTGTAACCCTAACCCTCTCTGGTGTCTATATAAACTGAAGGGTTTTAGTCCGTAGGACAACAATCACAACATACAATCATACCATAGGCTAGCTCTAGGGTTTAGCCTCTCTGATCTTGTGGTAGATCTACTCTTGTACTACCCATATCATCAATATTAATCAAGAAGGACGTAGGGTTTTACCTCCATCAAGAGGGCCCAAACCTGGGTAAAACATCATGTCCCCTGCCTCCTGTTACCATCCGGCCTAGACGCACAGTTCGGGACCCCCTACCCGAGATCCGCCGGTTTTGACACCGACAGATATGCTTAATGATTTCGATCATCTCACTCGCGCATAATGCTATGAGTACATCGGGAAGTGGAGAGGTCCACGGCACAGTAAGAGGACCCTTAGTCGTCCCAACGGCCTATAAAAGGGGAACGACCATTACCGTTGGAATACGCCTCCTTCCTCTTCTTGCCCACACTCTCCCGATCTCTAGAGCTCTGGCGCCCTGTGCCACTCCAGCTAATCCTTCCAAGCCACTTCCTTACTCTGGCTATGGCCGGATCTGGTGCCAAGGGCAAGGGGCGGCCTCCTCCATCACCAATAGTGACATCGAGGATCTGAAGAGCACCAATTACCTCTCGACTGACATCACTCATCACGCCCCAGAAAAGGGCCAAGCCATGCCCACGCCTCAACCGAGCGAAAGGGTGGTGTTCGTTTCCCACTTCTTCTGGGGACTAAGCTTCCCACTCCACCCCTTCGTCGGCGGCTCATGTTCTTCTACGGGCTGGATTTCCATGATCTGGCCCCAAACTCCTTCCTCCACATCTCGGCCTTCATCGTATTCTGTGAGGCCTTCCAGCGAGTTTGGCCGCACTTCTACTTGTGGTTGAAAGTGTTCAATGCCAAGCCGAAGTTAGTTAGCGGCGAGCAAGCAGACTGCGGCGGGGCCATGATTAGCAAGCTGGCGCAGGTCCAATGGCCGGAGGGCACCTTCATTG
The DNA here is from genome assembly GCF_056163025.1 of Triticum urartu. Classification (NCBI taxonomy): domain Eukaryota; kingdom Viridiplantae; phylum Streptophyta; class Magnoliopsida; order Poales; family Poaceae; genus Triticum; species Triticum urartu. The sequence continues at coordinate 302,053,713 of NC_141877.1, forward strand.
ACACTATTAAACTTTGGCAGAAAGAATGGTTCTACATCATAGAACCACAGGAAGCAGCCTGGACGGCGGCTCGTGAATTCAGATCCGGCCCCCCAGCAAGGCTAACCTCGTGGACCAAGAAAGGTCTCGTCTGGGAACCTACCGAAGAGGTGAAGATGCCGTGGAAGCGCGTCTCCAACCTGATAGAGGCTAGCACTAAACTTACCAACGTGGTCCGGGTTATGCTCTGTTGCCGCCTCCTCTCCTGTTAATAGAGGGCCACCCCAATGCGGTCTTACAAGCCAGAGGATCCAGCCACCGTGAAATACTTCTACGACACTACCCATGATAAACTGTGGAAAGTGCTGTTTAAACCTCAGAAGTCGTGGCCGGCCAAGGAGGAAGACATGGGCCTTGAAGCCTCGAATCCTCCGAAGGAGGTAACTGAGTTCTCACCCGCTTGATGTTCGGATATACGTATCATGAGAGATCCAGTCTAAGTCTCTGTTATCTCCACAGGGCCGGCTCAAGAAGGCCAAGAAGATCAGCAGTCGGGCCCCGATGCCTGAAGATCCTCGGTCGGCTCCGCTGGAGGAGATGTTGATCGTGGCACCATACAAGGCGACAAAGAAGAAGAAGAAAACACCAAAGGCCAGAGAAGTCCTCGGCTCAAGACGTCATCCGGATAGCAAATCCGGAGACACCGCGACCACCTCCGCCCAAGACGGGGAGGAGGACGAGGACGAAGAGGAGAATGCCTCCTCCCGAGCCAAGAAGAGAGCGGTGTCTGAGGATGTCGAGGAGGAGCAACCTCCTCAAGCTCCAAAGAAGTGGTGCAAGCCCAAACTGGTCCTGCCTGACAGCTTAGACTCCGATGAGGAGTCCGTGCCGTCCGAAAAGGTTTTGGAGCAGAACCCCAGGGTCAAGCCCCCCGCCAAGAGGTATGTATATCATTATTTTCTAGATGTTTATTTTGCCATCCTTTTTGCCGGTAGAGTATGTATTGCATACTGCAACCCACCACGTGACCGTCCTATCGACGAGACCTTGGAGGGGAATTCTCTGCCAGCCAAACTGGTGGAGAGCGGGCCTGCCTCGCTCTCCACACCTCCCCATTTCACTGGAGAAACCAGGGAGGAGCTGTCCAGAAAGACCCCTCCCCGCCCAAGCGTGGGGGAGGTGGTGACGAAGTTATGGCCGAGGCTAACACCTCGGTCGCCAAAGACCAGGAGCACGGATCTCTCCTGGCGCACGAAGAGGGAGAGCTCGGCCAATCCGAGCCCTCCCAACAGGTCGAGCCGAAGCCACGAAGTCCTCGGAGGTGCCGATCCTGCCCGCCACCGAGGGGGGAGCCAGGGGCCCGCCCCCTATGCTGGACACCGACAACCACGCTGCCGAAGGGTGGCCGGATGTGATGGAGGAGGTATTAAACAACTCCTCCATCATTGTCGAACACCGTGCCCTGAAGGGTGTGGTTCTACAAGGTATTCGGTCCATTAATAGCAGACTAAAGGAAGCCTTCAGTGGTCTCCTGATAGGCTTAGAGGTGAGCCATGTAATACTTTCTATCATAAAGCGGATGTAGCCACCAATGATCTTATATGTAGCAGCCCCCCAATACTTGGTTAGGGTTGGAAATCTTGACTAAGGATAAAAAATCAGGAGGTTTAAATGATGCGAATGCTTTGATATGATAGGCCTCCTCCTTGGCGGCGGCTGCCAATGCCGTGGCACTGGAGGAGATAAATCGGAAGCTCAAGAGCTCTGACGGGGAGCTCAGCCTCATCAACAGGCGGTTTGATGAAGCGCAAGGTAAGCCCGATCGAAATGCTATAGCCCTAATTTTTAGCAAAGTATTCGGGACTGTTCATGAATGAGTGTTGATTAATTCACAGCTGCCACCGCTGAGGTTGAGAGCATCAAGGGAGAATTGAAGGAGACCAAGGTAGAAGCGGCGAAGCAGAAGGCAGCGGCTGACAAGGTGGCTGCCGAACTCACCACGGTGAAAACCATGAGTGAGAAGCATGAGGCCTGAGTGGCCGAAGTGCAACAGGAGCTCAAGGATGCCGTCACGAAATGGGAGGACCTTGAGAAAAAGAGTAAGGACCAGTCCTTCGAGCTATCCAAGGTGAAGCAGGAGGTCCAGGAGGCAACGATAGAGGTGCGAGGTTTCTGGGAAGAGCTCCGCCAAGTGAGGAAAATTGCTGATGGTAAGCCATATTTACTGTAGAGTGTCTTTGGTGGGAAAAAAATCATGTTGCTCACCCGGATCTGGCGTGCTGCGGGCGCTTTCGCGGAGCTTCCGAGGGGTGCGGCGGATGCTACCAAGCGCTACGCGATGAGGGAGGAGGACACCGATCAGCGGCTGTTCTGGGCGCAGTTCCAGGCGCCTGAACACCCTTCCCTCCGGAGTAACCAGATGAAACAACTCATGGAGTGGCATCAGATGGCGGAGCCATCCATGAAGGACCTTTGTGTCCGGCTATGGCCCTCAGAGCCAGTACCGATCAGCTACTTTGGCCTGGTGCAGAATCTGCGCGACGCGTCACCCCAAATTGATGCCATGAAGCGCTCCATGTGTATTGAAGGAGCGTAGATGGCCTTTTCAAGGACCATGGTGCACTGGCCGAAGATCAAGACGGCAGAGATGGCCACCGGTCCCCCTCCGGCTGGGAAGGAGCATCATCGTCCCGAGTAGTATCTCTCCGTCGTTATGGATGGTGCTCGGGCAGAGGGCCAGTGCTCCAAAGATGTAATCCTTGACTGAATTGCCTTATGTGGGAATGAAAATTAGAGCTTTTTCTTATGTAATGTTGTCCTTTGAATGCTTTTACCGGAAGTGTATCCGTGTTGATTTTACTTTGACTCCTGTGCGGTCGTTTTAAGTCTAAAAGTTACCAGTCGTTGGCTTTAGCCCCCAGGTATATGCTATAAGGGGTCTTTCATCCCCGCAGTACCCTTAGGCGATGTCTAAGTGCCCGAAGGCGGTAGTGTGTGGGGGAAACTAGGCAATCGAACCATACGACTTTAATGCTTTCACTTAGCCATAGGAGCTTGACTGCGGGGGCCAGTGACTAGCCCCTAGTGTTTTGTGATGTTCGGGAAATCCAAGGCGTGTGCCTATGATCACGTGGCTTGTGTAAGGACAAACCCTTCGTATAACATGGGGAAATCACTATCGAATTGTATTTTAACACTTGTCATTGAATCGCCGACCAGTTCTTGCTTATTATGACAGTCAGTTTTTGGCTTTCTCCACTGAGGTGCTTTACAAGACCTCCCAGAAGCACAATCACAGTGGTTCTCCCTTTACCCTTTTAGCCGGACATTCGGAATGTAAGGGGGTAAGCACAGACATAATTTAGACCTGATTCATATAATGCAATATCCAAGACGCCGGACACTCAACGAGATTGTAGTGTCGGACTTGGTGCGCGGGGCGAGTGAAATTGCGCACTTGGTTTATTAACCAATTGTATCTTTTGAAAAATATGTGTGTGCCGAGCAAGTCGAAGAGCAACAAGGAAATAAATAAAGGCGATAAAGATGTCTACCCAAATACTGTAAAAGGCGATTTTATTTCCAATAAGCTCGGGACGTCTATCTGTACAATTCAGACTGCCAAGGCCTCTATTACAGGTAAAAAGAAAAGAAAAAAATCTTAACAGATGAAAGGTTTACGCAGGGCCTTGATGCATGGGTTGAAGCCTCTACTATGCCTTGTTGCACATATGCGCCTTTTCTTTTGCTTAGGTGAAAGAGATTGGCTAATGGGTCCTTGACTAGGAACCTTGAGAAGTAGCCGTTGGAGCTTGATGTTGGATGGGTCCGAGATGGCACCCATTACCATCCGAAGACATACTTGACTATAGTTCGGTTGAGCCGAACACATGGTGTTAAGGTTTATCCTTAAGCCCCCATGACGACCCATGGTATCTTGAGCGCAAAATTGTGCTGGCAGAGCACATAGTGTGTGATTGGGGTGAATATGTTGTGGGAGGGGGGTGTCCCTATTTGCAACGAACACAAGGAGGTTCCCAAATCGAGGAAAGGGCCTGAGCCCGTTATGCTGCCCCTCGGGCCTTGATGGCAGGCTGGTGTCTAGCCCCCTCGATGCTGGTGTGGTCCTTGGTAGCCAAGGCTGCGGTGTTTTCCTCGGTCCGAAGTGAGCGTTCAGTATTACCTTTGACCGCGATGATGCCCTTGGGTCCAGGCATTTTTAATTTCAGGTATGCATAATGCGGGATGGCGTTAAAACATGCGAACATTGTTCAGCCGAGGACGGCGTGATAGCCGCTGCGGAAGGGGACTATGTCAAAGATCAAGTCTTAACCGCGGAAGTCAAAGATCCTGTATTATGGTGCCCGAGCAGCGGGCCTCCATGCCTGGGATAACCCCCTTGAAGGTAGTCTTACTGGGTTTTATCCTTGATGGATCGATTCCCATTTTCTGCACCGTATCCGCATAGATCAGATTGAGGCTAGTGCCTCCATCCATAAGGACTCTAGTGAGGTGGTGTCCATTGATAATGGGGCCGAGAACCAGGGCCGCCGTTCCTCCGTGACGGATACTGGTCGGGTGGTATCTATGGTCAAAAGTGATTGGGCATGCCGACCATGGGTTGAGTTTAGGGGCTACGGGCTCGACGACATAGACAACCCGTAGCGCGCGCCTTTTCTCCTTCTTGGGCACATGGGTGGCATAGATCATGCTCATTGTCCTGACCTCAGGAGGGAACTGTTTTTGGCATCCATTGCTCGGCTTGTGAGGCTCCTCGGCGTCCTTGCTGCAGGGGCTTTTGCCAGAGTCCTCGGCTGTGAGCTTGCCGGCCTATTTTATCACCCAACAGTTACGGTTGGTGTGATTGGCGGGCTTTTCAGAGGTGCCATGGATTTGGCAAGGCCTGTCCAAGATTGTATCCAGCTTGGTTGGTCCGTCTTGGTTGCCTTTAGAGGACATTTTCCACGGTCCTGACTTGGGTAGCGAAACCCGGCATTTACTGCCATGTCGTCAGCTTTGGCGCCATTGTGCCTTCATTTATTTTTATTGTGTTGTGGCTTTCCGTTGTCATCCCGGACTTCTGTAGTGCCGGGGTCTTCTAGGTTGGTGCTTCTACGAGCTAACCAACTATCTTCTCCCGCACAAAAGTGGGTCATGAGGGAGGTAAGAGCCCCATTGTTTTTGGCTTGTCTTGGCCGAGCTGGCGTGTGAGCCATTCGTCCCGGATACTGCGTCTGAATGCGACCATGGCTTCGGCATCTGGACAGTCGACTATTTGATTCTTCTTGGACAAAAACCGATTCCAGAATTGTCGGGCCGACTCACCAGGCTGTTGGACCACGTGGCTCAGGTCATCGGCGTCCGGCGGCCAAACATAGGTGCCTTGAAAGTTGGCTCGTAAAGCATCCTCGAGCTCTTCCCAGCTCCCTATGGAGTCTTCAGGGAGGCTGTTCAACTAGTGCTGAGATGGTCCTTTAAGTTTTAGTGGCAGATATTTGATGGCCTGGAGGTCATCTCCTGGTTCCATATGAATGTGGAGAAGAAAATCCTCAATCCACATGGCTGGGTCTGTAGTTCCATTATGGCTCGATGTTTACGGGTTTAAACCCTTCTGGGAATTGGTGCTGCATTACCTCATCGGTGAAGCACATTGGGTGAGCGGCGCCCCTTATTCGGGCCACATCACGTCGAACCTCAGATTCAATCCTGGCCCGGTGTTGATCCCTAACTCTATCGTTTTGGTCAAGCCATTCTTGGTAACCGTCTCTTCTATTGGGAGGGTAACCTCTTGATCCTATTAGATTTCGGGTTCCACAGACCCATGAGAGGTTCAAACTCTGGGGTGCGTGCAAAGAACTCGTCCTCCCCAGTCTGCCTACTCTCTAATCTCACGGCATAGCTCGACAAACTGAATGGAAAAGGGACACAACAATTTACCCAGGTTCGGGCCACCTTGCGGTGTAAAACCCTACTCCTGCTTTGTGGTCGATTGGCCTCGAGGGGCTGAGGATGAACTAGTATAGTGGGAGAACAACCTCAGGAGTAGGAGTGTTCTTGTGATCGATGAGCTGGTGGGTGTGAGGATGGTCTGAGTGATCCATCGTCCTCCTCTATGATGGTGGCTAAGTCCTATTTATAGTGGCCTTTGTCCTCATAACAAATGAAAGCGGGAAAGGATCCCACAATGGCCAAATTCGAAGGGAGACAACTAGTAGATGCTATCCTGACAAAATTACTCTTTGCCTACAAAAGCCTCTGGTCGTGACACTGTGGTGGGCTCTGCGATGACCTCCATCCTGCCATCCTGGTGGTTTTGGTCTTGTTGCACTGGAATGGAAACCTTTGCCTGTTTTCTCGGGACTCCGCGCCTGCGCTTGCCTCCTTACCACCAAAGAGGAAACTGTTATGTTGCACCCGATGGAGCCCGCCTGGCCTTGGTCATCATGGCTCATGTCATCCGAACCTCGTGAGGTGAGCCTTGCATAGAGATCTCCGCTCCTCGGGAGGCAGCCTGAGGAGGCCGCTCCTCGTGGAGGTCTTGGCGTCGTATGCCTCACGAGGCTTGGCACCTCGCGAGGGTCTTGAGCTGTTGATGCTGAAGCTGGGCCATACCGGGCCGTCGATGGAGCCACGCCATGGGCCGCAGGTAGGCAAGTCTGGGTACCCCCATTCCAAGAACGCCGACAGTAGCCCCTGGGCCCAAGGCGCGCTCGAACTTGGCTTCGAGGCAAAGCCAAAGGGCAAGTGCGGAGCGCCGCGGGCCCTAACTGCCTATGGCCTTGGTCGACGCGTGGCGAGTGATGGGACGTGGGTGTCTTCGCTTCCCCATGCTGCCTCGATAACCATTCGGCTTGACGAGACTCCGCTGCATGCAGAGAAAACCATCATTGTGTGGGATTGTGGAGGCTGGCGGTTGGCCTCCCTCAGGCTATAAATGAGGGGAGGGGTGGAGCCCCTCTTGCTCATCTCCATCTTCTCACCGTCCTCTTCTTATCTTCCTTCTTGCCCCATCGTTTTGCTGCAGTCCTCATGGCGCCGACGAGGAAGTTCTCCGCCGCCGAGAAGGGGAAAGCACCCAAGGAGGGGCCAGACTCGCTGCCGCCCAAGAGGGGGCGAGGCCTCCCCATCAAGCATGCTGCAACATCGGTGGTAGCTCCTCAAGGGCGCGGGCGCACTTCTTCAGGGGCTGGTGTTGCTCTGGGTGGCTGCGGCGGTGCTTAGGTGGGGGCCGCCAAGGGCGAGGCAGCCCCTGCGATGAGGGGAGGCGCGCCGTTGTCGCCTGGCCTCCTTGGCCGCGCTTCCATTCGACGGATATGCTCTCGGAGTTCGTCGTGTGGTCGGAGAGGCTCGCCGACACCTGGCGCCAGCTTCCGTGATCCTTTGCCAGTGAGCTGCCGGCCACGGAGCTTAACAGCCTCTGGCTGCTGCAGCAGGGCCTCATGGTCCGGGGTCGAGGTAACCGCCGCAGGCAACGTGGCCCTAACCAGCGGTTGGCAGGCGTTCGCCCACGCACGAGGCCTGAGCAGGAGGTGCACCCTCCACTTCAAGTATGATGGCCTCGCAACCCTCTATGTGAGGGTGTTTGGGGAAGACGGTCGTCGCACGGGGTGCTGCCCCGAAGACGACAGCGGCGATGATGAGCTTGGCCTTGACAGCAGGCGTGGCGACACCGAGGGTGAGCTTGCCCTTGGCGACGGCTGTGCCTCCTTTAGCAGCGGCGGCTCCTCTTCCGGTGAGAGCACGAGCAGTGGTGGCTACGACCAGCCGCCATGTGCCGGGCTCGCATTGGGGAAGGTGGCGGGTCGTCTCGTCGCCGTGCTCCGGTGAAGCGGGAGGAGGACTCTGGCTTAGTCCGGGGCTGCCGGAGCCTCGCTTCAGGAGCTACTGCGGCCGTGCAGGCCAATTTTGTTTAACCTTTCCTTCTTCCTGCATTTTGAAAAAAATAGGGGGCCCTGCTAGGGTGTGTAATGAACTATGGCACTTACGCCACTATGTTATGCTTATTATTTTGATGTTATGCTGTGATATCTGTGCTCCGAGTAGGTGCGGTAGGGTAACTTAGCTTGACATGCTCGCAGTAGTTTCCCACCTCGCGAGGGCCCGCCCTTCGGCATCTGGTGAAGCTCTCTTCTTGACGACTCAGGAGCCATCGGCCTCAGGATGCGTCATAGAGCAGCAGAGTTGTTAGAAAGTTTGATGGGGTGCCTTGTTCTTCCTTGCGGGAGCCTCGATGCATGAGTTAGTTGTGGCTTATGACACCGCGTCGCGCTGCCCGAGGGGCACTGACTTAAGAGTGTGTGCATGTCCACGAGCTCATTCCAGAGCGTCTCGCGAGGATCAAGGAAGCCGAAGCTCTGGGCCAATAGGGCTTTGGCGAAGTGTGTTCGCGGTGCAGGCGAACCCAACACACGCACACACCTGCCCAGCCCCTGCGCGCGAGACACGCGAGGAGAAGCGACGGGTAACTGCCGATCTGCCCGAGCCAAGACTAAAAGGCAAGAGAAGTAAAAAGGGAGAATCCAACTTGGCAATCAAAAAACGTGAGAACTCCTAATTCCATTAAAAAGTTGCAAACCCACTACAGAAAGCAAGCAAATGAATAGCCGCACCCGACACCTAGTCTAGTCTTCTCACCAGCGCTGAGGTAAGTGCTGCCACTAGGACGTGGGAGGGAGCCCCCGTGAGGCCCCAAGGCGACATTTAGAAGACTCCGGGGTGTGTACAACCCCACTCATTATTACGTGAGAGTGTCATGAGCGGAGACCTTCATAGACACTGGGCCTTGCTTCATGGGTAGAACCATTAGAAGCGCTGGATGTTCCAGGCATTCTGGATGGGGAACCCATCCTACATCTCCAGGCACGCGGCACTAGCCTAGAGGCATGGGCGATCCTGAACAGGCCCTCCCACATGGGTGAGAGGTTATGCAGCTCCTCCCTAGAGAGCACCCGCCTCAAGACGAGATCACCCACCTCGAGCGTCTTGGAGCGGACGCTGCGGCAGTGGTACCACCGCAGCGCCTGCTGGTAACTTGCTGCTCAGAGCGCAGCTTGATGGCAGAGTTCCTCCCCCAGCACGAGGTCCATCCCCCGCGAGGCGTCCTAGCATGCCTCGTCAAACACCAAGACCCGCGCGGAGCGATGCCTGACCTCGTGAGGGAGAACCGCTTCAGCTCCATAGATGAGGAAGAATGGAGTTTCACCTGTTGGCTTGGTCGCGGTGGTGCGGATGGACCACAACACGGACTGGAGCTCGTCCAGCCAGCCCCTGCCGCAGGCCTCGAGCTTCTTCTTCAAGGTTCTTGCCTTGAGGCCTCTCAGGACTTCCGCGTTGGCGCGCTTGGACTGGCCGTTGCTCCTGGGGTGTGCCACTGAGGCATAGCATATCTGTGTTCCAAGGTTAGCACAATATGTATTGAAAAGGTTGCTAGTGAACTGTGAGCCATTGTTGGTGATGATGCGATTAGGGACCCTGAACTGGCTCACAAGGCCCTTGATGAACTTGACTCTTGAGCCGACTGGGATGGTGCGGACAGCCTCCACCTCCGCCCACTTGGTGAACTTGTCGACGACGACACAGAGGTAGCGGTAGCCCCGGGCACTTGAGGGAACGAGCCCAAGATGTCTAACCCCCAGACCGCGAATGACCATGAGAGCGGGATGGTTTGGAGACCCTAAGCAGGCTGGTGGATTTGCTTGGCATGGAATTGGCAGGATTGACAGGATCTCACCAGCTCGGTGGCATCATTGAGCGTCGTGGCCCAGTAGAACCCGCTGCGGAATGCCTTGCGCACGAGGGTGCGCGATGATGAGTGATGACCGCAGTCCCCGCCATGTATGTCGGCCAACAGCTCACATCCCTGCTCCCTGGAGATGCATCATAGAGAAACTTCGTTTGGCCATTTCTGAAAGAGCTCACCGTCTTGAATGCAGTAGGCAGTGGGTTGTCGAGCCACACGCTCTACGTCTTCCTCCTTCTCTGGCAGGGTCCCCTAAAGCAGGTACGCCTTGAACTCTTCGCTCTAGCACCCCTCCTGAGGCTCGAGCGCGAGGAGTAGACGTACTCCCTAGGTTGGGCCGCAAGCGGGGGCTCTCGAGAGGGGTGCTCAAGGGAGCTCCTCCTGGGGCGATGTTGGTTCCGCGGCAGGAGGGGCTGCTGAAGGCTTGAAGAGCCCCTCCTTGAAGACGACCGGCTCCTGAGGCAGGCGCCGGGACGCCCCCTTGGCGATGTCGTTGGCTTCCTTGTTCGTGCCGCGCGACACATGCTGCAGTTCTAGGCCCAAGAATTGTTTCTCAATTTTGCGTACCTCCGCAAGGTACGCCTCCATGTGCTCATCCTTAGGCTCATATACTTTGTTGGAGAAGTTTATGAGGAGCTGGGAGTCGCCCTTGATGGTGAGGCGCTTCACTCCCAAGGATGCCGCAGCCTTGAGACCGGCGATCAAGCCTTCGTACTCCGCGATGTTGGTGGAGACCTTTTCACCCTGCTGGAAGCAGAGCTGCACGACGTAGTAGAGCTTGTCCTGGGTGGGCGAGATGAGCACGGCTCTAGCCCCCGCGCCCTGACACGCGAAGGCGCTGTCGAAGTACATGACCCAGCCATCCGGTGCCTCGCTTCCTGGTGAGAGGGGTCGGTCTCGCCTGCTCCGGGGCTGAGGACGCCAGTCCATTCCACCACGAAGTCGGCGAGTGCAGCGCCCTTTATGACCCCGGTGGAGCTGAACTCCAACTGGAATGCCTGCAATTCGATGTTCCATTGGGCGACTCTCCCCACAGCATTGGGGCTCCGGAGCACTCTTTCCAGCGGGTAACAACTTTGATGGAGTGGCCTTGGAAGTAGTGGCGTAGCTTGCGGGAAGCGACAAGGAGTGCGAGCAAGAGCTTTTGCGGCATGGGGTAGCACGCCCGCATGTCGCATAGTAGCGTGTTGACGAAGTACACCGGGTGCTCGACGAGGGCAGAAGTGTTGGTGGGGTCTTGTACCTCCTGAGGTTGGAGGGCCTCAGGAGCTTGGCCGTTTGTTGGGGCAGTCAGAGCCTCAGGAGCATCGTCCTGAGGATCCTGGTCATCTGTTGGTGCTACCGAGGCCTCGGGAGCGCTGTCCTGAAGCTGTGTCGTCTTGACCGGGTGTGCGGCGTCACTGGGCGGGCCCTTGGCCTGGAGCTCCTCCCGGACCGCCACCAGCGCTGAGCTGGCAGAGTGAGGAGTGGCGGCCAGGTAAATCACCAGGGGATCAAGAGGACGCGTCTCTACCATCACAGGTGGGCTGGTGAGGTATCTCTTGATGTCTTGGAATGATGCGTCAGCCTCCGGAGTCCACTCGAATGGTCCCTTCTTTTTCATCAGATTGAAGAATGGGAGGGCGCACTCTCTCAGCTTGGAAATGAAGCACCCTAGCGAGGTCACATAGGCCGCCAGCTTCTGCATCTCCTTGAGGGTCTGTGATGGGCTCATCCTCTCTATTTCCTTGACCTTCTCAGGGTTGCCTCAATTCCCCTATGCGACACCAGTAAGCCCAGCAGCTTGCCAGAGGGGACGCCAAACACACATTTCTTCAGATTGAGCCGTAGATCTACCTTACGCAGACTGGCAAATGTTTCTTCCAGGTCTTCAATAAGGGTCCTCGCCTCTCGAGACTTCACCACTATATTGTCAACGTAGGCCTCGGCGTTCCTCCTGAGCTGCTGACCCAGGGCAATGTGCATCAACCGCTGGAAAGTTGCTCCGGTGTTACGCAGTACGAACGGCATGCAGGTGTAGCAATATACCCACCATGGGGTCAGGAAGGATGTCTTCTCAACATCCTGCACCGTCATCTTGATTTTGTGGTAGCCCAAGAAGGTGTCCAGAAACCACAGCAGGTTGCATTCGGCGGTGGAGTCGATGATCTGATCAATACGCGGGAGCAGGAAGGGGTCTTGAGGGCAAGCCTTGTTGAGGTTGGTGAAGTCGCCACACATGCGCTCCTTCCCGCCCTTCTTGGGGGCGACCACCAGATTTGCCAGCCACTCTGGGTACCCCAAATGACACCAGCTTCTTGTAGTTTGCATGTCTCCTGGACGATGAACGACCGCTTCTCTGTGGACTGCCTCCGCGCCCTTTGCTTCACTGGGCGCACGTTAGGGCATGCCCTCAAGTGATGCTCGATTACCCCCCTCGGGATCCTGACCACATCCTTAGGCTCCCATGTGAACACATTCTTGTTCCTGCGCAAGAAGCTGACAAATGCCTCCTCTTGATCTGGAGGGAGACCGGCACCTATGGTGAAGGTGGCACGCGATGCCCTGTCTTCATCAACTGGCACCTGCTTCGTCTCGGCGCGATCTTGGGAGAACAATTATTTCTTCTTTGCTGGTGCAGCCCCCGGAGCCTCTGGGGATCCTTCCTCATTTGGCCGTGTGGCAGCCGCGGCCCTGAAGGCGAGCTTGAGGGCCAAAAAGGCTTCCTTGGTGTCTCCGGCTACAATGAGGACGCCGCTGATCCTCGGCATCTTCATGCGATTGTAGGCAGGGTGGGTCGCTGCCATGAACTGGGCCAAGGCCGGGTACCCGAGGATGGCGTTGTAAGGGAGGCAGATGCGGGCGATGTCGAAGTTGATGTGCTCGGTGCGGTAGTTGTTGCGGGTGCCGAAGGTGGCGGGGAGGCGGATCTGCCAATGGGAAGGTGGAACCATCGACGACCCCGGAGAAGGGCTTGGTGGGGTGGAGCTGGCCATGAGGCACGTGAAGCAAGCCAAGTGCCTCTACAGAGAGCACATTGAGGCCGGATCCACCGTCGATGAAGGTCTTGGTGACCGCCACATTGCAGATGGTGGGGGTGCAGAGCATCGGGAGCGCACCGGCGCCCTGTGGTGCTCGCGGGGTGGTCCTTCGAGTCGAAGGTGAGGTCCACCTTGGGTGCCTCCCAACCCGGGGGAGCCCCCTGTTGTACGCGGTGGCACCTACCTGGCGAAAGAACTGCTTGACGTGGCGGTTGGAGGGCGGCGCCTGTGAACCACCGAGGAGGGCCATGATGGTGGGGGGCGCCGGTGCCGCGAAGCGCGCTATGAAGAGGCCGCACAGCTCCTCCCAAGAGGCCATTGAAGATCCTGGCAGGTCGAGCAGCCAAACTCGCAGCGCGCCTGCGAGGGCCATAGGCAGCCAGTTGGCCATGACCTTGTCGTCGCCGCCGGCTGCCAACACAGCCTCCTGGTACGCCTGGAGAAAACCTACCGGATCCGCCACGCCGTCGTATCAGGGTGGCAGCTCCGACCTAAACTTGGGTGGCCACTTCACCCTCCGCAGGGCGGGGGTGAAAGCTCGGAGGCCCTCGGCTGCTCCGAAGGAGTGCATCGATCTGGTAAATGGAGGAGTGTCCGACATGAGAGCCAACAGCAGAGCGCAGCGGGCAGAGCGGCGGATCTTTGACGCACCCCTACCTGGCGCGTCAAATGTCGGATTTCGGGTTCCACAGACCCTTGAGAGGTTCGAACTCTAGGGTGCGTGCGAAGAACTCGTCCTCCCCAATCTGCCTACTCTCTAATCTCACGGCCTAGCTCAACGAACTAAATGGAAAAGAGACATAGTAGTTTACCCAGGTCCCGGCCACCTTGCGATGTAAAACCCTACTCCTGCTTTGTGATGGATTGGCCTCGAGGGGCTGAGGTTGAACTAGTACAGTGGGAGATCAACCTCAGGAGGAGGAGTGTTCTTGTGCTCGATGAGCTGGTGGGTGTGAGGATGGTCTGAATGATCCGTCGTCCTCCTCAATGGTGGTGGCTAAGTCCTATTTATAGTGGCCTTGGTCCTCGTCCCAAATGAAGGCGAGAAGGGATCCCACAATGGCCAAATTCGAAGGGGGACAACTAGTACATGCTATCGTAACAAAAGTAGTCTTCGCCTGCAAAAGCCTCTGGTCGTGACGCCATGGTGGGCTCGGCGATGACCTCCGTCCTGCCGTCCTGGCGGTCTTGGTCTTATTGCACCGGAATGGAAACCTTTGCCTAATTCCTCGGGACTCCGCGCCTGCGCTTGCCTCCTTAGCACCAAAGAGGAAACTAGTACACTGCACCAGTTGGCGCCCGCCTGGCCTTGGTCGTCATGGCTCATGTCATCCGAACCTCGCGAGGTGAGCTTTGCCTTGAGATCTCCGCTCCTTGGAAGGCAGCCTGAGGAGGCGGCTCCTCGTGGAGGTCTTGGCATCGTCCGCCTCACGAGGCTTGTCCCCTCACGAGGGTCTTGACCTGTTGATGCTGAAGCTGGGCCATACTGGGCCGTCGATGGAGCCACGCCGTGGGCCGCTGGTAGGCAAGTCTGGGGACCCCCATTCCGAGAACACTGACAGATCCATAGATAGACCTTGACTAACCTGCTCTAACGGCCAGGTCATGTCAAAGGTTGTATTGATATACGGGCTGTGCTGCCTCCCTTCCTTTATGGCGAGGAGGGGCAGGTGGGTATTCGGCCTTGCCCACCAGCCTGTCCCTTCCTTGAGGGGGGCGGTTAGGCTGGTCGCCTTGAGTTCGTCTGGGCGGTGCAGGCTCAAGGGCCTCGTCATTGAATTGTGGCAAGAATTTGTGCTTGGGGTAGCTCTTTGTCTGTCGTTCATTCTTCAGCTGCTAGGACTTTCGTCCATATATCATTGAGGGTGTCTTGTTTGGCTTTTATGTGTTGTTGCTTCTTCTTCAAGCTGCATGAAGTGGCTATGAGTTGTTGCTTGAACCGCTTTTGTCCCAATGGATCTTCTAGGATGATAAAGTCTTCAGCTCCAAGGCTGACCTCCTCTTCGGAGAGAGGCACGTAATTGCTATCTTTGGAATCATTGGGGTCCTCGGGAGTAAGATGAACCACTTGCCCCTCTAAGCCATCGGGCTGGTGCTCGGGGCCGGGGTCACAGAGGTCTTCCCCGTTTTCCGAGGTGTCACCCTCTTCGATGCCCGTGTTGCTTTCCCTCCCTCGTCGCCCCTTGGATTGTCAGCATTGTCTCCGGCGTTTTGGGGGCTCCTCTCCAGGCTTGTTAGTGTCCCTTCTGGGGGTGCCATCCCCATTAGCGCCATCACTGTCGTCCTTAGGGGGTGTCCACCTTGTAGATGTTATAGGTGGATGTGGCTGTCCATCGACCGGTGACGGGAGGGGCGACGTCTATGTGGGGCGTGGCTTCACTGTTGTCATCCGTGTCATCGGCCTCCTCAGAGGCATAGTCCAACATGTCAGTTAGGTCTTCGACAATGGCTACTAAGTGGGTGGTGGATGGGACATAAAATTCCCTGTGGCCTGCCTAAAGGTTACATTGAGTGTGAGCCTTGGTCGGGCCATCAACAATGGTCATCATCTGAATCCGATCGAGCGCTTCGTTTAACAGGGCGAGGTCGACTAAACTGGCGTGTGAGGTTTCGTCAGAACTGACCTCCGTCGTCACTATGAGGCGAGGCATGGGTTCGGCTAGGGCGAGATCCTGGTCTTCGGATGTCTTACTTGCGCCAAGGCTCGAAGCCGAATCTGCGGTGAGGAGGGCGAGTCCGGCTGGGGTTAGCCCCCCATCTTTGGATGCCGAACTCCCGTTGGGGCTCGAAGTCGATCCTATAGTAAGGGGGGAAAGTCCTGACTGGGTTGATTCCTGGGCTTCGGACATATGAGTTGCTTCTGAGCTCGAAGCTGACGGAGCGGTAAGGGTCGATCCGGCGATCAGATCAGGGAAGAGCCCTAAAGTCAATGCTTCGGAGGCCGTGGCCATTTCAGATAAGGCTCAAAACCCAGTGAAGATCAGATCGCCCTAGTGTCGGTGACATACTCGAAGTTACTAAAGCTGATCTGATGCTCAGGGGCAAAACTATCAACCTAGTTGAGATGATCGCTCGAGTCAGCATGAAGGACAATGCTACCGAACGCGAAAAGCTGCCCATGGATGAAGATGTACCTGGTGCTGATCCCGTCTCCGATGATTAGGTGAGCTATCGATCCCTCGGCGATCCAATAGAGGAACTCTCGATGAAAGCACCAATGTCGGTGTCAAAACCAGCGGATCTCTGGTAGGGGTCCTGAACTATGGATCTTGGATCGATGGGGAACAGGGGACGTGGGACACGATATTTACCCAAGTTCGGGCCCTCTCTAAGAGTTAATACCCTATGTCATGCTTGATTATATTGCTTGTGTATATGGGGATTACATAGTTGATCTACCATGAGATCGGATGACTAAACCCTAAACTAGTAGGATGGTGATTATTGTCTTAGCCTCTATGGACTAAACCCTTTGGTTTATATAGACACCAGGGGTGCTAGGGTTTACATATAGTCGGCTACATCAGGGGAACGCTGGATCTTCCATCTTGACTTGGAGCACACACCAAGGCACAAAAAGTCTTTGGTTCGGGTACAGTGCAGCCCAACAGTCCGACCCATGAGAGATAGGCCTGCCACAAGAGGACCCCTAGTCCAGGACTCCCTCAGCGGGTACTCCACCACCCTTTATAGGAGTAATATGGGTATTAATTGTGAAGATTTTTCCATTTATTACATATCTCAAATATTATTTGGGCATTAATACTCCAAGATTTTCGTTATAAAACTAGGACGTGGTGCAATTATCGTATCTTATCTACTATAAGTGTGACCAATCAACTAGGGTTAACATTATCCATATGAGAAGATAATGTGAAGATCTTTCCATTTATTACATAATTCAAATGGTTTTTGGGCATTAGTACTTCAAGATTTTTGTAATAAAAACCAAGAGGTGGTCAATTATCATATCTTATGCAATTAATACCATGACATATTTTATTATGAAATGCAATTTATTGCTCTTCTTGAATGACAACCATTCATTTCATGATAGTTGCATAACTTTATAAATATGATGGTAGACACATTAACAAACGGAAAATTTCATATTTCCACCATGAAAGAAAATCCATCTATCAGTGTGACCATTCTCTTAGCATATTTTATTCTAACCATCGGAGGAAAAGAAGTAAAGTGTATAACACAAGAAGAAAATACTAGTGCGATCCCACTGAATCAAAAAATCAATAGGACTATTCTGGTATGCATAGATTCATCTTAGTTTGTATATCTATAATCATTTTTTGGACTATGAAGTTTAGGTTATACAAAAATAGGTTCATGGAAGAGATGTTTACGACTGCATCGATGTGAATCTACAACCAGCCTTTAGCCATCCACTACTGAAAGACCACAAGATCCAGGCAAGTTTTAATAATCAATATATTATAACATTCATGTACTGGCTAAGTAAAATGTAGATGTTCATGTAGATGTACATGAATGGTATGTTATTTGATATAGACAGTGGCAGGTTGGTAGCTAATGCATATAATCATGGTAGCAATTATTTGAACTCCAGTTTTTATACTAATACTTCATAAATAAGTTTTCATGACACATCTAGTGTTCTTAATTTCTCTTCATGTTATCTTTATTTTATAGAATATAAATATACAACATTTTGGTATGATCACCAAGCAGGGCAACATGCAAATTTAACTAATTTTATTGATATGTTTAATTGCGCATTATAACACATAAACATGAACATTTTTGATCATTTTTTTTCTTAAAGTACATGTTGATTAAATTTTCCTCATTAATAGATGGAACCAAGCTCTTTCCCACTAAGTACTTCTACCAAATCTCCATTGACGGATGCCATCCCACAAGCCCAATTGGCCCTGATTGAGTGCCCTACAGGAACGATTCCAATATTACGCAAAAATAGAAAGGTCCACATGCCAGTAGAAACTATTGGTAAAGTGATTAGCCAGGATGAACATGAGGTGAGTTTTTAATATATATTTTCCGGTGATTTAGTTATCATGGTAGATTATGACAATGTAAACTTTTCCTTGGAGTTGTTGAATGCACAACATTATTGTCTTGGAAACCACATGTCGGAACAATAATTACCTAACAACATTCTAGGATTGTATCACATTAGATTCATCCTTTAGATAAAATATATGGCCCAAGGTAGTCAAATAAGTAAATGCAAATGATTACTTGTATAAACATTTTTACACTTGACATTTGTGTTACCATTGGAGCGGATTAAACTTTTCTCCAAGTGTTTCATCTATATTGACCTTAGTTGCACCATTAAGTGATGTTCATAATTTTTTTTGTGATATGATGTCAATCTTTCTTATGTTTAATAGGAATTAGTATTTTCATTGTAAACAAGTCAATATCTTGTTTGGGCTTGCAGGTTGCAGGAATAGAATATTTTGATGTGCTATATGGGACGCGGGCTAAAATAAATGTCTATAATCCTATGGTGAAGAATAATAGTAAGTATCTAAGTGCATCATGGATACAAATTAGTAAGGTACAAAAAGTAGGTGTTGCAGATGGGATAGGGGCCGGTTCTTGGGTGTATCCAAGCTACAGTGGCGACAACTTTGCTAGGTTTCATGTTGCTTGGGTAAGCCATAACTGTTTCTTTGGATGCATATTCTTTAATTTAATAATAACTTACAATATACCATTTTATTGACATTGACACACATTTATGTAAAGCTTGATGGCTTAAAGACTTGCCCTGATCATGATTGTGGCGCTTTTGTGCAAGTAAGCTCAAGTGTTGGTCTAGGAGGAAGACTTAAACCAGTTTCTGTCTATAATGGACCACAATACCTCATAGATGTTATTATTTTCAAGGTATACTCATGTAAATATGTTTGCTAATTCTTGTATTTTGTTTTCTCATATGAAATGCATGAATGATATTTTGATGAAAACTTTAAGACTTTGCTTAAACCAAACTTATAGGTCGTCAACCCATAATATAACACAACATTACTAAGAACCTTTGATTGTACACAATATTTTAACATGGGGGGGGAGAGTCCCAAATATATCTCTAATATTATATTCATGTTAACACGACATACAATTAAAAGGATAGTTTCACCTCACCACAAACATTTTATCAACTGTTATTCATTTCAACTTTGTTAAGCATTTACATGAACCTTTGATTTATTTTAGGACCCAAAGACTAAAAATTGGTGGGTGGCTTATGGTCCACAAAACATACATATTGGATACTGGCCAAGGGAAATTTTCCATTTCATGAAGGATCAATGAATTATGCATTATGGGGTGGATATGTTCAAGGTCCAACAGCCTCATCAGACTCTCCACAAATGGGTAGTGGTCATTTTGCTTCAGAAGGATTTGGAAAAGCAGCATTTGTGAGTAATATCCAAATTGTAGATAATGAGGGCAAGTATGTTACTCCAAATGACAAGCAAACTGGTCTTGTCGCCACCAATTTATCAAAATATACTGCGAAGGTTCATGGTTATGGATATAGTCACTATGGTGTGCATACTTACTATGGTGGACCTGGTGGTTTTGTTTGAATATATATATATATGTATAATTATCAATAAAGTTTCCATAATCTAATTAATATGTCAACTTGGACAAATTATTTTGTGATTTTATCATGCTCGAATGTATTTATAGTGGTGGATAAGTTGAGTCATCCAACAGTGTAGATTAGGTTTGATTTCCTCGGCTATACGCCGTGTATTTTCCTGTTTCTTCTAAAAAGTGTTATGTTTGATGTCGTATAAGAATAAGAGAGATAAACTTGTTAATTGCACTATGTGTGTACTTCACTCTATGTAGATAAGACATTGAATATATTGCCAATTCTTGCGATAAGTGAGAACCATTTTATTTGTGTGTCTCATCTTTCATGGTACGTGAGGAAAATTTCATAGATTTCCTAAAAGTTTAAAAGGTTCCCAAGTGATGGTAAGAAGACATGATGAACTTCTAAAGCAATGATAATGCCTAGACCAATGGTGGACGAAGAGAGTGGAGACAGGGTTAAAGGAGATGAAGGGGGAGATGTAGCTTTGTCTTCTCGCAATGAAATGGTTGTTAAGGACATGCAAAAACTGCCGAAAAGGAAATGAGTGGGGAGAGATTTTACATTTCCCTCTATGAATAAAACACATGTCATCACGTTGCTCACACATTTCTGAACTAGAACAATCATTGATCGGTTTTCCTTTATATATTTTCATTATTCCATGCATGTGCATTCAATTAGCTTGTCTACAAGGTGAAGTTGTTAGGTATGTAGATGCAGTCGACAACATATAGCATGGTGATTAAGTCATCAAGGATGGGAATCGGGTCAATGTGTGAATGTTGGATGGTATTACTTCTATAAAGATGTTGGAGTACCCGCCTTCCTGGGCTCGTCGAGAGCGAAGAGCGCCTTCTGGCCGTCCGTTGATGGGTGGCATGTGTCGGGAGCCTCTCGGTTAGCTCCGCGCCATGTGATCTCCCTGAACGACAAGGACCTGGGCGACACATCTGGAAGGTCCAAGATGGGTGCACCGCCCAGTGTCCATCACGCCCCTGATGACCTGCAAGGTCACATGATTTATTGTAGCTTTATTGAAGTAAGAGTATCGTCTTTGAAATATGCCCTAGAGGCAATAATATTGTACTATTATATTTCCATGTTTGCAATTAAGAGTTTATATTCTATGCTATAACTTCTATGATCCTGGAATATGTGATCCAGTGGAAAACTCATATGCGCGTGTGGAATGATAAACGGTAAAACCTCATTCATAGTATTGCCTCTAAGACTAACTCATGTGTTGTTTGTGATCATGTTTTCCGGATCTTGGGAGATCATTAAGTGTAACGATAGTACCAAAACAAGTTTCAGAATATGACATTGGAAGAACGATCATATTGAATTGATCCAACTTGTTTGTTATACTTTGAGATGCTATCATCACAAGTCAATTGTGATAACACTACAAAAGAACACTTCCATGATGATATGTGTTTGTCACAGTAGGTCACGTTTTCTGTCATGCATGTACACCCATGAAAATTTTATGACAAAATAAAGATAGTCATACATGTGTTGTCATAGAAGTGTTCCATGATAATACTGAAATTATCATCACAGATGTGACCACTTCTATGATAATAAATGGTGCATCATGGTAGTGGTCTCGTCAAGGGTAACTAACACGTGGCATCGACCGTAACAGGTCCCCATTAAGCTATTTAGTCCGGTTTTGGATCCGATAACCCATTAATAGCAATGACCAATGGCGATTTTCCACGTGTAAAATTCTCGTTGGCGGAAAACACCACATGTAAACTCTGCGTTGGGACAGATGTCATCCAGCGAATGGACAGGACGCGCCTATGATATGTTGACACATGGCTCGGCCCAATAGTGGCCCATTCAGGTTAAAAGGCTAGCCCATTTGACTTGGTCAAAAGATGGCGGCCCGGCCCTCGGAAAGCCTGTCAACGACCTGTTTGCATATAGCTAGCCCATTTACAGCCCGCTAACTCACGACATGTTATGGCCTATTCGAATTAGGCCCAGTAGTGTCATCTGGGCCGTCCAATATGATTCCACCCATTGTAACTTCCGACCCATGTATGGCCCATGACGTATTTTGGCCCATATGAGGCCCTTTGTAACTCTGGGCACATTAACGACCCGTGGTGAAACTGGCCCATAATGCAAGCTTGTTAGCTTTCTCCTGTTTGGCGCTAAAATCCTCCAATGCTTACTGTTGCACCAGAAAGTATGCATCTGAATTCTCCAGGGACTTCCTCAGTCCTTCGACTTCTTGTCACAACACAACTGATCGATGACTTTTAGCTTGTAGTTGATACTCAAGAAACCGAACTGATTCAGACAGTGAGTTCGAAGAGCTTGTGCGAGTAACTCGAACACTACATCAAGACAGAACTTTGGGGTTGTATCACTGTCATCAAGATGGTTTTCCTTAGCTGTTTTATCAGCTTTGTTGGAGACCAACAAGTATGTCTCACTATCCTGAACCTTATCATCATTACTTCCTTTACCATTGATTAATAAGGTACTCTTCTCCAATACTCTATCGACATTCTAAAAGAAGAAACAAGCAGACACATAACATGTTTAGCATGTGGTATATGAAACTCATTTTGGTGAACCAGTTCAGTAGTAAGGTGGATAGTATTAAACTACCAAGTCTTCTATTGCGAAGTAGTACATAATAAAAGCATGAAACAAACATATATGTATGTGCTATGGTCACTACATTGTCTTTCCGAATCAAAATAGAGACACGGTTCAAATCATATTAGTTCAAGACAAAGCAGTATTGAAAGAATACAAGTGTGGAAAACTACACGACACAACAAGATTTCAGATGGGTACCACGTGTATACATGTACAACAACACTATTGGCTCTATTGTGATGCTAGTAATGTGCATGATATGAGAAGATAATTGTAGGCACAATTAAAATTGAAATCAACAGAGCAATTTAGAAGAGCAAACCAGTTAAAGAAAAATGTCTAAACATACCTGTTGTGCCATTGGAGTTTTAATTGGATCCTTTAATTTGAAAATAAGTTGTATGAGCAAAATACAGTGATATAAGAGCAAAGCAGTATGCACCATAGCAACGGAATCTTAAATGAGAGCAATTGTTCTTCGGGTTTAAGCACTTGTTCTACACGAACAGAGTATAGTAAGACGCAGGCATATGGTACTTCAAAATAAAAAATGATCTCATAGACCTTATCACATTCTTGGTTCTAGACTAGTACAGAACAAGGTGTTCCTAGTCATTGTCCCGTAAATGTGTCTTAAGAGAAAGTAAGGGAATTTGATGAGTTTCCTTGCCGGTGAAGTAGGTTTTCTTCAGATAATTCTGATACTGCCACAAAGCATTCTTGAAGATAGCAGAGGTATTAGCACAGGTTACCTCATCCCGAGTTTTCAAATCGGTCCTTCTCTATAGAGAAAAATGGGAACATTTGTTGTATTATAACCAGCATGGAGGTAGAAAGTATGGGACTAAGCAAAGTAATTTCCATGAATAACATTACTTACACATACTCATGGACGAACACCTGCAACAGGCTTTTTCCTTCATCTTCAGTATAATATTTCCATGATGGGAAGATACACACATAGGATTTAACAACATCAAATGCAATAGATGCTAAACTACGAATGGCTGGTTGTGCTTCGTCCACATGAATAGGTGTACTAACTGGTGGAGTTGGGGTTCGTTGTGGTAGTCCTGGCGCTTTGAGCATTCGAGCTGCCTTACTAACTGCTCTTGTTTGGGAGCTCTGTGGTGGAGATGGTGCTGTGTCAAATGGAACCGGGTTACTATCTTGTGGAGTTAGATTGGGTGATGATGGTTCTCTATCCATCAGAGTGTGGGTACAATCTGCGGGAGTCTGGGTTATGTGTGGCTGGACTGGTTCTTGTGCATGTACAACTGGGGTGCTATCTCCACCAAGAGGTAGCACTGTTTTATTTGAAGACCATGTTTTTACTCCGCTACATACCGCCATCACCACCTCCAATTCAAATGGCTAATAAACAAGAAAAGTAGTTGAATGTACATACCTTGTATGAGAGACATATGCAATAGATAGTGTGGAAAAAAGAGGGCATGAAATAGTTCACATATATATTGTTTAACTAAAAAGGATAACATGACATAATTTCACATATATGATATCTATCTAGACTGGATAACATAGCATGTCATAATTCCAAGATATGATGACTAACTAAACAGGATGGCATGAGATAATTATATGATGTCTTTAGTAAATAGGTTCGCCTGACATAATTCACATACATGTCACTAGTGGACAAAACGGCTAACCACAACTATCGTTGGTGGCGTGCCATTTCCCACCAATGCCAGCACTATTTTTTCCAAATAGTGTTGGTTAGACCAAATCAGCACGTCAGCTTTACATGCTTAGCGCTGGTGTTGTTTTTTGGAAACACCACAAATCTGTTGGCCCATTGCATTCACCGTTTGAAATGCACTGGTGGCGTTGGTTTTGTTTGCACGCCATAATTAATTTTTTAGCACTGGCATCCGTCTGCTTTGCACGCTAGAAATAGTTTTTCCATTTGATCAAGTGTTTTAAGTACTTAATTATTATACTAGTCACAAAATCATAAAAAATTATATTATGTTTTTTTCCATCATTAATTTTACCGTTTTTATCAATGTAGGAATTTTATTTCTTTACTACTAGTTCAAATTTTGAGTCTTTTATTTTGTCAAGTCTTTCATTAATCTTAGCCTTTTTTATTTTGCATGTTATTAGCTATGGTGTTACCCTTTTTCTAACGCCAGCGATAACCTATCTCTGTCAACTTAGTAAAAGACCTAAGTCACCGCTCCCTCTCATTTCACACCCCTCCCCCTAGACCAAAGCCACCACCGCCCCGTCGACACCCTGTTGGCACCCCATCGACACCCCTCGCCAGCACCAAGGTTAGAACCAGTACTCCTCTCATCGCATCTCCTTCCTCTCCACTCTCCCATGTACTCCATTCGCGGACATGCCACACAGCCGAGATCCATTAGGATTCATGTAATTGACTAGGGGATAATTTACTAGAATTAACTGTTTAGTTGTTGCTCTTTCGACATACTCTTTTTTAGACATTAACTATTTTCAGTCTTCATGTCTATTTAGGCAAAAGCACATGGACAAAAAGGTATAACTAATCGGTGTCATGAGAAGCACCGGGATTTTCTCAGTTCTCACGACATTCGTTTGAGGACAATAACGTTGGAAGGATATGCATCCAACCATGCAAACAACATCTTTGTCACATTCTTCCTATTGAATGTGAGGGTACTATTATCTGTGAGGATTAAGGGTTTTAAGAAAAACTTTCTCATTGATGGACACGTTGAACAGCATAAAAAGAAGTTTCAGGTGGACAAAAGGGCTTCTAAACGTGCTCGACTTCTATTTACAACAACTTGTCTTCATGTACTAGTAGATTTTCTGGCCCAGGATCTTGATTTTATGGATCAGACCGATCCATTTGATTGTGACTGCCGAAAACTTTGCTTGAGTTAGATGTTATTGTCCTGTTCTATCTGGATTTTGTGTAATGCTGCTGAACAATTAATCCTCGTGCTTTTGTACCTTTTGTAAGCTGGAGTTAGATATTGTTGCCCTTTTTAACTCAGCTTTGACCCATATTTTCTTTCATACAAACCGGAGCTTCTCTCAAGAAGCCTCATGGTTCCGAGAGGGAACTTGGTCACCTGATCTGTGTGCGAAACGACATATGCTGTCTCTTCCCGCCTTGATTCATTTTACAGAGGCAACATGCAACTATAGGAGTGTCGCGCTAAATATTTGAAATTACTCAGGGTTCTTTTGCCTTTTTATACATTTATTTTCCTAGGCATTTTTAACAAATAGCCAGCATGTTATTATTGCAAACAGTCCTATTATTCCAACCATGGGCGTTCAACTAACCATTTACTACTGCGGGCAGCTGTTTGATTAGATGGGACAACTGCAAGAAGTCCACCACGCACGCTCATCATACTGGGAAGCAAGCCGCGAGCGCTGCAATTTATTGCTGGTTTTGGACTTTTGGTTTCGGCTGCCTTGGGAAGGTACATAGAACAATCCTCGGTTCTCATCTACATGCACCACTACCGAGGGTTGCCGCCTGCTGCGAGATGGAGGACGAGCCGGCCAACAAGCAGGGACGGGTCGAGCCAGAACTGCAAGAGCCTCCGGCAAGTGTGGACTTCATCAGCAGCCTACCTGACGAGATGTTGGTAACCATATATCCCACCTCCCCATCAAACCTAGCGTGCGGACCACTGTGCTCTCGCGGTGGTGGCGCCCCCTCTGCCACTCCACCCCCTGGACCTCATCGTCAACGACGAGTTCTGCAGCGGGGAGCGACAATGCCTGGTCGCATTGTCCCACGTCCTCACCACGCACCCTAGGCCGGTCAGACGCCTTGCTATCGGCAAGTTTAGTTCCCACTGCAAGGCTAAACCCAGGTTTCATTACTCGTTCCTATCCCTGGCCCTAGATCGGCTCGAGGAGCTCTGCTTTCATGCTGGACGTCCGTGCTCGCTGCCACCATCTGCGCTTTGCCTCGCGCACACGTTGTGTCGTGCTACATTTAGGCAGTGCATTTTCTCTCGGATTAATGCCACATGCGCTCTTCATCTCCCTAAACTTAAGAACCTCAAGCCCACGGCCGTCCGCATATCGAAGGAGGATTTGAAGCGCCTGCTCGTTGGATGTACGGCGCTCGAGTACCTTCGTCTTCAGGTGATGGATGGGTTCAATAGCCTCCACATCACCTCGACGAATGTACGTGCGATTTATGTGCATTGCTGGCGCCGCCCAAGGCTGTCAGTTGAGGTGTTTCAAAAACTAGGTCCAACAAGAATCAGGGTCGTTCACACACCAAGATTGACAGTGTTGGGTTCATGTGCTGAATTCAATGAACTTGTTACTGGATCATTATTCATCCAGGTACAACAGTCTTCTTCTTCCCCTTCTTATATATTCTTGGATAACACATTTTATCTAATTTTTGTTGACCTATATGTTCTCCTGTCATCCAGAAAATGATTCCCACAAGCTTGACCCGGCCACTGCGCACAGTGAAGATCTTGGCACTACAATCTGTCGGCCCCGATCTGGACGAAGTTGTTAGATTCCTTAGATGCTTTCCTTGCACGGAGAAACTATAAATCGAAGTGATGCTCCTTTCCTGTTAATTGTTAACCACAACGGAGCTCAATTTGTTGTTACTTTTACCCATGATTACAATGACAAATGTGGAATGATTTCTAAAGGAAATTTGGAGGATTTCAATACATATATATTTTGAGATGTTAATCATGAAAGATTGAAGGTGACATTTCACTCTTTTCATGTATTTTAGAAATCATGCAAATCAAAGAGGCCCGAAGTGTTCAGATCTGCAGCTAGGCACTAATATGTTGTCTTCGTTTGCAGATACTAGCAGCCCCGAAAGAAGAAAATGTTGGGGAATATAACAATCCCATTGAATGCCTTGATCTTCTTCTCACAGGAATTACTTTTAATGAGTACTGAGGAACCACACCAGAAATTAAATTCTCCAAGTTCTTTGTTGAGAAAGCAAGGTTGCTCAAGGTAATGAGGTTTGCCCTATATTTACTGCGCAGAAGTGAATGGATTGCTAAAGAGTGCAGGCGTCTACAGCTGAATGGAAAAGGCTCTGTAGAAGTTGAATTTCAGTTTGTAACTTCATATGACAGATTATTCAGGAGTCACTGTATCAAGCTGCTATATGACTTCTTGATGGCTGATCCTTTCACAGAAATAATGCGTGAAAAAGATTTCGAAGAAGATGAATTTTATTTCTCGGAATAGTTGGAACCTTGCAATCTTTGAATTTGGGCCTTGTAATGCTGGAATTTGAACCTTGCAATATTTATGGTATTTGTTATTTAACGTAATTGGATGTTAATTAGGTCTTGCAATCATGTCATATATAAGTATATATGTTGTTCTTCGGTAGACAAAGCATATATGTTGTGCAGACAGAGCATATCACATCACACACCGACCACACTAGGGAACCCGTCGGTGATGAATTCATCAATCGCTGACAATTGTATACCAGGAAGCGTTTGCCCACAACACACACGGCTCATTCCATCACAAATAGCTCGGATGGATCAACGGTATGCCACGTATCGCACACACAACTCTAATCTGAGTCGTGCTTGATGTCTCCGCCATCGCTCGCACAATTCGTCTTATTTGCCACATATCACTGTGTCGGCCTCTATTCGTGTCCCTTGGTGCACTCTGATCGTCGTTAGGCGCCGCGGCACACTCTGCTTGTGTACCCCCACAGGCTCTGCTTGTGGACAGCTTTCCCTTGCGTGTTCAACTGCTATATGCATATATATGCTTGCCCACTATTGAGGCGGCCGCGGAGTGCTCTGCTCGCGTCCCTCCGCGCGCACTCTGCCAGCGGTTGGGGCCAGCGCACAATCACGTTGGGGGCCCCATATGCATGTGGTTGAACCATGCGCATTACCACGGTGTAGTTATGTGCGACACGATGGGGTTACGTGCTGCAAATTAGAACTGCCATCCGGGCTTGTCGATATTCCAGGCCGTCCGGCTTCACTATTAATTCCCGCGGCCATTATAACCTTAGTCTCTTCAACCTTTCGATCGCGCCCCACAACACAACAAGCACACCCACGACAACACATACAGAGCGGATATCTAGCGGCGCTCCAATGGAGTTCAGTGAGCATAAAGTGGAGACCCGCGTGAGGGAGACAGATCTCTCGGTGGTGTACACCATCGACTCGTCCATAGTGGAGGACTACATCAACACCGTGCAGCAATTGCTTGCTCGATACAAGTACAAGGTGGTCGACATCGACCTCCAGTACACCGGCGGTCATCCCGAGAAAGATCAGAAGGTTGTTGCCGCCTAGTTGTGCGTGCGCCATCATGTCCTCATCTACCACTACTGCATGGCCATAGATCCTTATGGCTGTTTTGCTAGGTTATTCAACAACACCAAGTACAAGTTCGCTATGGTGGAAACCTCTGACGTTGTAAAAGCGCTCAAGGTTATGGGCTTGGCCTGCAAGAACCTTGTCGAAATCCATGAACACTATAGGGTCTGGGGTAGCACGAAGGACTCCCTGGTTGAACTCGCCTCGGCCATCATCGGCCCCTACTACAAAAAGATGAAGCAGGATGCCAATAGAACACGTCTTGTATCCTCGCACGGGGCCTGGATGTGGCAACTAGATGAACCTCACCTCAGGTTCGTGGCCAAGAGCATGTACACATGCTATGAGATGCACAGGTGGATCATTGACATGAGGAAGTCTCTCCTTCCCGAAATTGACGAGGCCGGATCGAGCCACAAGCAGAGCAGTGGCAACAAGCGTCACAAGAAGTAGATGATGATCAGATGATCGTTTATCCTAGTTAATTATGCATGTAATATATAGTTTACTTTGGTGTGTGGAAATGTCATGTGTGTAGTAGTCACCTATGTAATTATGCATGTAATAATTTACTTTAGTGTGTGCAAATGTCATGTGTGTAGTAGCCACCTATGTAATTGGATGTTTAATTTGGTTATGCAACCATGTCCTTATAAGTGTGTGTGTGTGTGTGCGTGTGTGTGTATATATGTTGTTGTTGTTCTATATGAGATCACATCGCACAACACACACGTCTTATTAGCAGCAATCATCTGTGTTATTATCGGTCTTCACACATTTCGGTACAGACCTGTTTGTCGTGTATCACACACATCTTGTTAAGTTGAACCATTTCTGTTCTCTTGGCTCAACGCAAACAGTTCATCCAAGTGAACTGTATGCCCTCCATTGCACACACCTTGATCTAGCTGACTGTTTCTGTTGAGTTGCCTAATCACAAACAGTTCATCTGAGTGAACTGTATGCTATATATCGCACACACCTTCATCTAGCTGCTTGTTTCTGTTGTGCTGCCTCATCACAAATAGTTCATTAGAGTGAACCATATGCCACACATCGTACACGTAATTATAATATGAATCGTATTTGATGTCACCACCATCGCAAACATTTCTTATCATTTTTGACGGTTTCTTTACATCACTGTTTGTGATTAATGCATCACACAAAGTTTCGTCAAAGGGTCTCTGATTGTAGTGCCGCGTTAGCAGCATCCTGCAGTAGTGTCTTCTTCATTGTGCAGACAAAGATCTTGTTGTTTTCTGTCACTAGTTTCTTTATCCTAACAATCTTTATGAGTTTCTTGACTTGACTGGTATTCATGGACAACTCTTTTCCCCATATGCAAATTGGGTCGAACAGTAGGTACACAAGCAAATATATAAAAAAACCTAAATATTATAGTTCCTGCAATTGCACAATAATGTACTATTAGACAAAGGACCATGCATGTGCAAACCTCGATAGTAAATCTTTGTGCTTCCCATTGTTTATCTGCAACACATATAAGGTAGTTATTGATCAGGTTAAGTAAGGTTGGCATACTATCAGTAAAATATGTTGATGAAAAATAAACACATTGCAGATTCAGCAGATTAATTCGAGCCACATGGAAAAGCCATTTATCCAAACCAAGCATGATTAAGAACTAGGAAATATAGAAATTGTATATGTTTCTCATGTATTTAGTACATCCAAATTTGATTTAGTCACATGCATAAAAATACAAAATTGTACGCACCACAATTGAACATCACATTGCAGAATTGAACCAAA
The DNA here is from genome assembly GCF_056163025.1 of Triticum urartu. Lineage (NCBI taxonomy): Eukaryota > Viridiplantae > Streptophyta > Magnoliopsida > Poales > Poaceae > Triticum > Triticum urartu. Next base: position 302,083,803 of record NC_141877.1, read on the forward strand.
CAGTTAACTAAACACCACAACAAATGAACCAAACATTAACTGAGTACCACATTGCACAATATAACATACTCCTAATAGAAGATTAGACAGTTAACCAAACCAAGCATGCTTAGAAAATTGGAAACATAGCAATTCTATTTGTTTCTCATGTATTTAGTACAACCAAATTCAATTTATTTCTCACATGGAAGACAATATAAAATTGCAGCCACAACAATTGAACATCACATTGTAGAATTGAACCAAACAGTTCACTAAACACCACAACAAATGAACCAAACATTAAGTGAGCACCACATTGCATAATATATAACATACTAGAAGATCAGATAGTTAACCAAACCAAGCATGCTTAACAACTTGGAAATATAACAATTCTATTTGTTTCCCATGTATTTAGTACAAACAAATTCAATTTATTTCTCACATGCAAGACAATACAAAATTGCACCCACAAGAATTGAACATCACATTACAGAATTGAACCAAACAGTTAACTGAACACGACAACAAATTAAGCGAACAGTTAATAAGTGAGCACCACATTGCATGACATATAGAACATTTATACTACAGGATCAGATTGCATGGTAAAATTACATAGGAAAATTCACTAGAAGTTGTTAAGGAAAGGCAGGAGCAGGACATGCTTAACCGCCGTAGCTTGCTAGCTGAAGATATGTCCTTATAGTGAGCTAATAAGACAAGGTACTCCTTATCGTTGGAGATATCGATGATGATTGGCTCCTTGGACTTGGAAGAGGGCGAGACCTCCACATCGTGGGTGCCCTCCTCATAGTGGTGAGTTGCCTGAGCCGCTCCGGGCGCAACCTGCTGGCTCTCGAGTTGAGGTAAGTACAGGCACGCTGTGAAAACACCTCATAGTCTTTGTTGAAGGCGCCGATGGTGGCCTCGAGAAAATGCCACGAGATGTCGCTTAAAGGCATCGAGGGTGGCCTCGACGACGAGGTGCTCCTCCAAGATCTAGGGGTCGGTACGAATGGTAGCCATCGCGACCTCATCCATGTGTGCGGCCGCGATTCGCTTCTCCGCTACCAAATGCTCCTTGAGCTCCTGGCTATACTGTGTGCACCATGGATTAGGGCGGCACTTATTTGGAGGATGGTTCAGTGATTTGGGTGGAAGGTGTTACGCAGGTGGTTGGGGCATGTGGGATGTAGAAGGAGGAGGAAGATGGGGGTCGGGTGGGGATTACCTGCCTAGATCGATGAGGCCGAGTGATGACCCACAAGTATATGGGATCAATTGTAGCCTTTTCGATAAGTAAGAGTGTCGAACCCAACGAGGAGCAAAATGAAATGACAAGTGGTTTTCAGCAAGGTAATGTCTGCAAGTGTTGAAATTGTAAGTAACAAAGTAGTTTGATAGCAAGATAATTGATATGTCTCCAACGTATCTATAATTTTTGATTGCTCCATGCTATATTATCTACTGTTTTGGACTATATTGGGCTTTATTATCCACTTTTATATTATTTTTGGGACTAACCTATTTACTGGAGGCCCAGCCTAGAATTGTTGTTTTTTTTGCCTATTTCAGTGTTTCGGAGAAATAGAATATCAAACAGAGTCCAAATGGAATGAAACCTTCGGAAACGTGATTTTCTCATTAGATAAGATCCAGGAGACTTGGACCCTCCGTTAAGAAAGCCATGAGGCAGTCACGAGGGTGGAGGGTGCCCCCCCCCTAGGGCACGCCCCTGCCTCGTGGGCACCTCGAAGCTCCACCGACGTACTTCTTCCTCCCATATATATCCACGTATCCCCAAACGATCGGGGACAGAGCCAAAAACCTAATTCCACCACCGCAACTTTCTGTATCCACGAGATCCCATCTTGGGGCCTATTCCGGAGCTCTGCCGGAGGGGGCATCGATCACGGAGGGCTTCTACATCATCATCCAAGCCCCTTCGATGAAGTGTGAGTAGTTTACTTCAGACCTACGGCTCCATAGTTAGTAGCTAGATGGCTTCTTCTCTCTTTTTGGATCTCAATACAATGTTCTCCCCCTCTCTCGTGGAGATCTATTCGATGTAATCTTCTTTTTGCGGTGTGTTTGTTGAGACCGATGAATTGTGGGTTTATGATCTAGTCTATCTATGAATAATATTTGACTCTTCTCTGAATTCTTTTATGTATGATTGGTTATATTTGCAAGACTCTTCGAATTATCAGTTTGGTTTGGCCTACTAGATTGGTTGTTCTTGCCATGGGAGAAGTGCTTAGCTTTGGGTTCGATATTTTGGTGTCCTTTCCCAGTGACAGAAAGGGCAGCAAGGCACGTATTGTATCGTTGCCATCGAGGATAACAAGATGGTTTTTTTATCATATTGCATGAAACTATCCCTCTACATCATGTCATCTTGCTTAAGGCATTACTCTGTTTTTAACTTAATACTCTAGATGCATGCTGGATAGCGGTCGATGAGTGGAGTAATATTAGTAGATGCAGGCAGGAGTCGGTCTACTTGTCTCGGACGTGATGCCTATATACATGATCATACCTAGATATTCTCATAACTATGCTCAATTATGTCAATTGCTCAATAGTAATTTGTTCACCCACCGTAGAATACTTATGCTCTTGAGAGAAGCCACTAGTGAAACCTATGGCCCTCGGGTCTCTTTCTCATCATATCAATCTCCATCACTTTATTATTGCTTTGCTTTTACTTTGCTTTTACTTTTTACTTTGCATCTCTATACCAAAAATACCAAAAATATTATTTATCATCTCTATCAGATCTCACTTTCGTAAGTGACCGTGGAGGGCCCCTAAGCGCGTTGGTTGCATTGAGCTATTGTTTTTGTGTAGGTACGAGGGACTCGCGCGTAGCCTCCTACTGGATTGATACCTTGGTTCTCAAAAACTGAGGGAAATACTTACGCTACTTTGCTGCATCATCCTCTCCTCTTCGGGGAAATCCAACGTAGTGCTCAAGAGGTAGCAAGAAGAATTTCTGGCGCCGTTGCCGGGGAGTCTACGCAAAAGTCAACATACCAAGTACCCATCACAATCCCTATCTCCCGCATTACATTATTTGCCATTTGCCTCTCGTTTTCCTCTCCCCCGCTTCACCCTTGCCGTTTTATTCGCCCTCTCTCTCTCTATCCCCCTCTCTTTCTCTATTTGCCTCTTTTTGCCCGTTTACTTTTTGTTTGCTCATGTGTTGGATTGCTTGTTTGCCGCGATGGCTCAAGATAATACTAAATTGTGTGACTTCACCAATACCAACAATAATGATTTCCTTAGCACTCCGATTGCTCCTCTTACCGATGCTGAATCTTGTGAAATTATTGCTGGCCTTCCTGTGAAGATGCCGCTACCCATCTTAATAGCTTCATTGATTTGTGTGACATGCAAAATAAGAAAGATGTCGATAATGATATTGTTAAATTGAAGCTATTTCCTTTTTCGCTTTGAGATCGTGCTAAAGCTTGGTTTTCATCATTGCCTAAAAATAGTATTGATTCATGGAACAAGTGCAAAGATGCTTTTATCTCTAAGTATTTTCCTCCTGCTAAGATCATCTCTCTTAGAAACGATATTATGAACTTTAAGCAACTTGATCATGAACTTGTTGCACAAGCTTGGGAGAGAATGAAATTAATGATACGTAATTGCCCTACTCATGGTTTGAATTTGTGGATGATTATACAAATTTTTTATGCCAGATTGAATTTTGCTTCTAGAAATCTTTTAGATTCGGCCGCAGGAGGCACTTTTATGGAAATCACTTTAGGATATGCTACTAAACTCCTAGATAATATTATGGTTAATTATTCTCAATGGCATACTGAAAGATCTACTAATAAAAAGGTGCATGCGATAGAAGAAATTAATATTTTGAGTGGAAAGATGGATGAACTTATGAAATTATTTGCTAATAAGAGTGTTTCTTCTTATCCTAATGATATGCCCTTGTCTACTTTGATTGAGAATAATAATGAATCTATGGATGTGAATTTTGTTGGTAGGAACAATTTTGGTAACAACGCATATAGAGGAAATTTCAATCCTAGGCCTTATCCTAGTAATCCCTCTAATAATTATGGTAATTCCTACAACAATTCTTATGGAAATTATAATAAGATGCCCTCTGATTTTGAATCTAATATTAAAGAATTTATTTCTTCGCAAAAGAATTTTAATGCTATGATTGAAGAAAAATTTCTTAAGATTGATGATTTGGCTAGGAACGTTGATAGAATTTCTCTTGATGTTGATTCTTTAAAGCTTAGATCTATTCCTCCTAAGCATGACATCAACGAGTCTCTCAAAGCCATGAGAATTTCCATTGATGAGTGCAAGGAAAGAACCGCTAGGACGCGTGCTATGAAAGATGCCTTTATTAAAGCGTGTTCTTCTAGTTCCTATGAAAATAATGATGAAGATCTAAAAGTTATTGATGTGTCCCCTATTAAATCTTTGTTTTGCAATATTAATCTTGATAATGATGGGACTGAATATGATCCACCTTTACCTAGAAGGCGTTCTAAAAATTCGGAGTATTTAGATCTTGATGGTGAAATTGATAAAAGTGGGATTAAAAGAAATAAAACCTTAGATGTTGCTAAACCCACTATATTGGATTTCAAGGAATTTAATTATGAAAATTGCTCTATAATTGATTGTATTTCCTTGTTGCAATCCTTGCTAAAATCTCCTCATGCTTATAGTCAAAATAAAGCCTTTACCGAACATATCGTCGATGCCTTGATGCAATCTTATGAAGAAAAACTTAAGTTGAAAGTTTCTATCCCTAGAAAACTTTATGATGAATGGGAACCTACTATTAAAATTAAAATTAAAGATTATGAGTTTTATGCTTTGTGTGATTTGGGTGCTAGTGTCTATACTATTCCCAAAACTTTGTGTGATTTGCTAGATTCTCGTGATTTTGATGATTGCTCTCTGAACTTGCATCTTGCGGATTCCACTATTAAGAAACCTATGGGAAGAATTAATGATGTTCTTATTGTTCCAAATAGTAATTATGTGCCTGTAGATTTTATCGTTCTTGATATAGATTGCAATCCTTCTTGCCCTATTATTCTTGGTAGACCTTTCCTTAGAGCGGTTGGTGCAATTATTGATATGAAGGAAGGGAATATTAGATTTCAATTTCCATTAAAAAAGGGCATGGAACACTTCCCTAGAAAGAAAATAAAATTACCATATGAATCTATCATGAGAGCCACTTATGGATTGCCTACCAAAGATCGCAATACCTAGATCTATTCTTGCTTGTTATGCCTAGCTAGGGGCGTTAAATGATAGCGCTTGTTGGGAGGCAACCCAATTTTATTTTTATTACTTGCTTTTTGCTCCTGTTTAGTAATAAATAATTTAGCTAGCCTCTGTTTTAATTGTGTTTTTTGTGTTTAATTAGTGTTTGTGCCAAGTATAACCGTTGGGAAGACTTGGGGAAAGTCTTGTTGAACTTGCTGTAAAAAAACAGAAACGTTAGCGCTCACGAGAACTGCTGTAATTTTTATTTGGAAAGTGCTATTTATTTAATTATTTTTGAAGATGATTAATAGATAAATTCATCACGTCAAGCAATTTATTTTATAATTTTTGGGGTTCCAGATCTTTCGCTAGCTACAGATTACTACAGACTGTTCTGTTTTTGACAGATTCTGTTTTTCGTGTGTTATTTGCTTATTTGGATGAATCTATGGCTAATAAAATAGTTTATAATCCATAGAGAAGTTGGAATACAGTAGGTTTAACACCAATATAAATAAATAATGATTTAATTACAGTACCTTGAAGTGGTCTTTTGTTTTCTTTCACTAACGGAGCTCACGAGATTTTCTACTTTAAGTTTTGTGTTGTGAAGTTTTCAAGTTTTGGGTAAAGATTTGATGGATTATGGAACAAGGAGTGGCAAGAGCCTAAGCTTGGGGATTCCCATGGTACCCCCAATATAATCTAAGGACACCTAAAAGCCAAAGCTTTGGGATGCACCGGAAGGCATCCCCTCTTTCGTCTACTTCTATCGGTAACTTTACTTGGAGCTATATTTTTATTCACCACATGATATGTGTTTTTCTTGGAGCGTCTTTTATGATTTGAGTCTTTTCTTGTTAGTTTACCACAATCATCCTTGCTGTACAAACCTTTTGAGAGAGCCATACATGATTCGGAATTTGTTAGAATACTCTATGTGCTTCACTTATATCTTTTGAACTCTATAGTTTTACTCTATGTGCTTCACTTATATCTTTTGAGCTTTATAGTTTTGCTCTAGTGCTTCACTTATATCTTTTAGAGCATGGTGGTGGATTTGTTTTATAGAAACTATTGATCTCTCATGCTTCACTTATATTGTTTTGAGAGTCTTAATAGCATGGTAATTTGCTTAAAATCCTAATATGCTTGGTATGCAAGATTAATAATAAAACTTTCTTATGAGTGTGTTGAATACTAAGAAAAGTTTGATGCTTGATGATTGTTTTGAGATATGGAGGTAATAATATCAAAGTCATGCTAGTTCAGTAATTGTGAAATTGAGAAATACTTGTGTTGAAGTTTGCAAGTCCCGTAGCATGCACGTATGGTGAACGTTATGCAACAAATTTGAAACATGAGGTGTTAATTGATTGTCTTCCTTATGAGTGGCGGTCGGGGACGAGCGATGGTCTTTTCCTACCAATCTATCCCCCTAGGAGCATGCGCGTAGTGCCGAGGTTTTTGATGACTTGTAGATTTTTGCAATAAGTATGTGAGTTCATTATGACTAATGTTGAGTCCATGGATTATACGCACTCTCACCCTTCCATCCTTGTTAGCCTCTTCGGTACCGTGCATTGCCCTTTATCACATTGAGAGTTGGCGCAAACTTTGCCGGTGCATCCAAACCCCGTGATATGATACGCTCTTTCACACATAAACCTCCTTATATCTTCCTCAAAATAGCCACCATACCTACCTATTATGGCATTTCCATAGCCATTCCGAGATATATTGCCATGCAACTTTCCATCATTCCGTTCATCATGACACATCCATCATTGTCATATTCCTTAGCATGATTATGTAGTTGACATAGTATTTGTGGCAAAGCCACCGTTCATAATTCTTTCATACATGTCACTCTTGGTTCATTGCATATCCCGGTACACCGTCGGAGGCATTCATATAGAGTCATCTTTGTTCTAGTATCGAGTTGTAATCATTGAGTTGTAAATAAATAGAAGTGTGATGATCATCATTATTAGAGCATTGTCCCAAGTGAGTAATAAAAAAGATAAAGTCCATAAAAAAAGAGAAGGCCCAAAAAAAGAGAGAAAGGCCATAAAAAAGGAAAAGGCCCAAAAATGAGAGAAAAAGAGAGAAGGGACAATGTTACTATCGTTTTACCACACTTGTGATTCAAAGTAGCACCATGATCTTCATAGTAGAGAGTCTCTCATGTTATCACTTTCATATACTAGTGGGAATTTTTCATTATAGAACTTGGCTTGTATATTCCAACAATGGGCCTCCTCAAGTGCCCTAGGTCTTCGTGAGCAAGCAAGTTGGATGCACTCCCACTAGTTTCTTTTGTTGAGCTTTCATACATTTATAGCTCTAGTGCATCCGTTGCATGGCAATCCCTACTCCTTGCATTAACATCAATCGGTGGGCATCTCCATAGCCCATTGATTAGCCTCGTTGATGTGAGACTTTCTCCTTTTTTGTCTTCTCCACATAACCCCCCTCATTATATTCTATTCCACCCATAGTGCTATGTCCATGGCTTCCGCTCATATATTGCGTGAAAGTTTATAGGTTTGAGATTACTAAAGTATGAAGCAATTGCTTGGCTTGTCATCGGGGTTGTGCATGATGAGAGCATTCTTGTGTGACAAAAATGAAACATGACTAAACTATATGATTTTGTAGGGATGAGCTTTCTTTGGCCATGTTATTTTGAGAAGACATAATTGCTTGGTTAGTATGCTTGAAGTATTACCATTTTTATGTCAATATGAACTTTTGTCTTGAATCTTTCGGATCTGAATATTCATACCACAATTAAGAAGAATTACATTAAAATTATGCCAAGTAGCACTCCGCATCAAAAATTCTCTTTTTATCATTTACCTACTCGAGGACGAGCAGGAATTAAGATTGGGGATGCTTGATACGTCTCCAACGTATCTATAAGTATTGATTGCTCCATGCTATATTATCTACTATTTTGGACTATATTGGGCTTTATTATCCACTTTTATATTATTTTTGGGACTAACCTATTAACCGGAGGCCCAGCCCAGAATTGCTGTTTTTTGCCTATTTTAGTGTTTCGGAGAAACAGAATATCAAACGGAGTCCAAACGGAATGAAACCTTCGGAAACGTGATTTTCTCATCAGATAAGATCCAGGAGACTTGGACCCTCCGTCAAGAAAGCCACGAGGCAGTCACGAGGGTGGAGGGCGCGCCCCCTGCTTCGTGGGCCCCTCAAAGCTCCACCGACGTACTTCTTCCTCCCATATATATCCACGTATCCCCAAACAATCGGGGACGGAGCCAAAAACCTAATTCCACCGCCGCAACTTTCTGTATCCATGAGATCCCATCTTGGGGCCTGTTCCGGAGCTCCGCCGGAGGGGGCATCGATCACGGAGGGCTTCTACATCATCATCCAAGCCCCTCCGATGAAGTGTGAGTAGTTTACTTCAGACCTACGGGTCCATAGTTAGTAGCTATATGGCTTCTTCTCTCTTTTTGGATCTCAATACAATGTTCTCCCCCTCTCTCGTGGAGATCTATTCGATGTAATCTTCTTTTTGCGGTGTGTTTGTTGAGACCAATGAATTGTGGGTTTATGATCCAGTATATCTATGAATAATATTTGAATCTTCTCTAAATTCTTTTATGTATGATTGGTTCTCTTTGCAAGTCTCTTCGAATTATCAGTTTGGTTTGGCCTACTAGATCGGTTGTTCTTGCCATGGGAGAAGTGCTTAGCTTTGGGTTCGATCTTGCGGTGTCCTTTCCCAGTGACAGAAGGGGCAGCAAGGCACGTATTGTATCATTGCCATCGAGGATAACAAGATGGGGTTTTTATCATATTGCATGAAACTATCCCTCTACATCATGTCATCTTGCTTAAGGTGTTACTCTGTTTTTAACTTAATACTTTAGATGCATGCTGGATAGCGGTCGATGAGTGGAGTAATAGTAGTAGATGCAGGCAGGAGTCGGTCTACTTGTCTCGGACGTGATGCCTATATACATGATCATACCTAGATATTCTCATAACTATGCTCAATTCTGTCAATTGCTCAACAGTAATTTGTTCACCCACCGTAGAATACTTATGCTCTTGAGAGAAGCCACTAGTGAAACCTATGGCCCTCGGGTCTCTTTATCATCATATCAATCTCCATCACTTTTATTATTGCTTTGCTTTTACTTTTTACTTTGCATCTCTATACCAAAAATACCAAAAATATTATTTATCATCTCTATCAGATCTCACTTTCGTAAGTGACCGTGAAGGGATTGACAACCCCTAAGCGCGTTGGTTACGTTGAGCTATTGTTTTTGTGTAGGTACGTGGGACTCGCGCGTAGCCTCCTACTGGATTGATACCTTGGTTCTCAAAAACTGAGGGAAATACTTAGGCTACTTTGCTGCATCATCCTCTCCTGTTCGGGGAAATCCAATGCAGTGCTCAAGAGGTAGCAATAATTTGTAACGAGCAAGTAACGATAGTAGTAACAAAAGTGCAGCAAGGTAGCCCAATCCTTTTGAGCCAAAGGACAGGCAAAACGGTCTCTTATGATAAGAAAATCATTCTTGAGGGCACACGGGAATTTCATCTAGTCACTGTGATCATGTTGGTTCGATTTGTGTTCGCTACTGTGATAATTTGTTATGTGGGTGGACCGATGCTTAGGTGTTGTTCTTACTTGAACAAACCTCCTACTTATGATTAACCCCCTCGCAAGCATCCGCAACTACGAGAAAAGTATTAAGAATAAATTCTAACCATAGCATTAAACTCTTGGATCTAATCGGTCCCTTACAGAATAGCGCATAAACTAGGGTTTAAGCTTCTGTCATTCTCGCAACCCATCATCTAATAACTACTCCACAATGCATTCCCTTAGGCCCAAATATGGTGAAGCTTCATGTAGGTGACGTTCACATGACACCACTAAGCGAATCACAACATACATACTGTCAAAACATCGAAGACATATTAAGTTCACATGATTACTTGCAACAAGGTTTCTCCCGTGACCTCAAGAACAAAAGTAACTACTCACAGATGATAATCATGCTCAAGATCAGAGGGGTATTAAATAGCATATTGGATCTTAACATATAATCTTCCACCAAATAAACCATATAGTAATCAACTACAAGATGTAATCAACACTACTAGTCACCCATAAGTACCAATCTGAGGTTCTGATACAAAGATTGAACACAAGAGATGAACTAGGGTTTGAGAGGAGATGGTGCTGTTGAAGATGTTGATGGATATAGCCCTCCCCAAGATGGGAGAGTTGTTGGTGATGATGATGATGATGATGATGATGATGATTTCCCCCTCCGGGAGGGAAGTTCCCCCGACGGAATCGCTCCGCCTGAGGGCAAACATGCTCCTACCCCAGTTCCACCTCGAGACGGCGGTGCTTCGTCCCGAAAGTCCTCACTTTATTTTTTTCTAGGCCAAAATGACTTATATACCAGAGAGGGGCACCGAAGGTGGGCTGGGCTGAGCACAACCCACCAGGGCGCGCCTCGGGGGCCAGGCGTGCCCTGGTGTCTTGTGCTCACTAGGTGGCCCCCCTCCGGTAGTTATTTGCTCTAGTGTTTCTTATTTATTCCATAAAAATTCCTGGCAAAGTTTCAGCTCATTTGGAGTTGTGCATAATAGGTAGCCTGACATAGCTTTTTCAGGTCCAGATTTCCAGCTGCCGGAATTCTCCCTCTTTGTGGGAACCTTGCATATTATGAGAGAAAAGGCATTAGAATTACTCCAAAAAGCATTATTATGCATAAAACATTATAAATAACAGTAGATAAACATGATGCAAAATGGACGTTTCACCGAGCAGCGGGAAGGAGCATGGCCGGCGAGGAGGCGGCACTGCAAGCAAGTAATGAAGGTATGAACTTAGAAGGAAGGCGGAAACAGGGTAAATGTGGCTTTTGGTCAGGAGGAAGGGGGTAAATATTTCCACGGAAGCTGAAAATTTTGGCTCGGTGCAGTGAAAAACTGGTGTGCGAAGTGTCATCAAACATGGTCCCTTATTCAGGACTGTGTACGATATGTGAACATCACAAACAATTCATATAGCTTACCACGTGTGTGATGAGTTTGAACGTACAAATTGGTCCGAATTTCCCTGGTTACATTGGCCATCCACATCACTGCATAATTTGGGTACACAAAAGAGCCTACAACACACCCATACTTCTTAATTGAGCAAGTTCAGCAATTAAACAGAGCTAGCTGACCTAAACAATACTCTAACAAAAGACCGACACTCTAAACAAAGAGTACTACTCTAGCTGGTGCTCGTCGATCTTCGCCGCCTCCTCCATGTTGAGCTCATGCCGGACAATCTCTCGGGGAAGGGGCTCCATGGCATCCATCGCACCATACTCGGCAAGCATCTCGCCATCCGCGTCCGCCATCTCTTTGGAAAAGGCCGCCACGAGCTGGGCGTGGGCAGCCATGGTCTGGGCTTGGACGTTCTCCATCACGGCAAGGTATGCTACGAAGGAACGAGCGGTGCTCTACCACCCCTCCACCTCCACCTCCACCTCCTCCACCACCACCTCCTCTACCATCAACTCCGGCGCTCTACCACCCCTCCGGTGACCATGATCACTTTGCTTGCATCATGGAAGGACTACTCCATTGGGACTTTAACCCCGGCCTCAAGGTCGAGGACCAGGTTCGTCACCGTTTCAAATCCACAGTGCACTTCTCTCCCTCTCCTACCTCCAAGGAATTCTTCTTGGTGGTCACCTTTTCTTCTGCATCCTTCCCCCTCTCGTGTGATTCGGTTGGTTTGGCCTTGTGAAAGTGCAACTATCCCTAGGTGGTTTTGGTAATTCATAACAACATATAGCTCATTGAGCTAATGCTATTCCAAGATGACTATTTCAGGAAATCTCAATGATTGGCATGGCATGGATGTGAAAGTGGAACCCTCAAAATGCTAAGGACAAAGGATTGGCTCAAGCTCAAAAGCTTAAGACTCTTCATTTTATATTTTAGTGATCCAATATCACATTGAGTCTTTAGGAAAAGCCAATACTATCAAGGAGGGATGAGGTGTTTCTTAATGAGCCTCTTGCTTCATGTGCTTAGTGATATGCTCCAAAACCCTCAACTACTTTCCCATATCCACATATGACCTAAACCCTAAGACAAACTCGGTCCTACCGATTCTTTCTATCCGGCGCCACCGAGTTTCACTTGTCATAAGCCACTGCCAAACCCTAGCAATTCGGTTCTACCGATAGGGATCTCGGTCTCACCGAGATGGGATTGCAAACTCTCTGTTTCCCTTTCGTAACTTTTCGGTCTCACCGAAAGAGCGAATCGGTCCCACCCAGATTGCAGTGTAAACTCTTTGTTTCCTTTTTGTAACTTTTTGGTCTCACCGAAAGAGCAAATCGGTCCCACCGAGTTTACCTGACCAACTCTCTGGTTAGCTTATTACCAAACTCGGTCTCACCGAGTTTGTGTAATCGGTCTCACCGAGATTATGTTATGCCCAAACCCTAACCATATCGGTCCTACCGAGTTGCATGTCAGTCCCACCGAAAATCTCTAACGGTCACTAGGTTTACCTTTTCGGTCCGACTGAGTTTGTTGATTCGGTCCCACCGAGATTGGAAAACTGTGTGTAACGGTTGGATTTTGTGTGTAGGCTATATATACCCCTCCACCTCCTCTTCATTCGTGGAGAGAGCCATCAGAACACATACACAATTCCAACTCATATGTTCTGAGAGAGAACCACCTACTCATGTGTTGAGACCAAGATATTCCATTCCTACCATATGAATCTTGATCTCTAGCCTTCCCCAAGTTGCTTTCCACTCAAATCTTCTTTCCACAAAATCCAAATCCTATGAGAGAGAGTTGAGTGTTGGGGAGACTATCATTTGAAGCACAAGAGCAAGGAGTTCATCATCAACACACCATTTGTTACTTCTTGGAGAGTGGTGTCTCCTAGATTGGCTAGGTGTCACTTGGGAGCCTCTGACAAGATTGTGGAGTTGAACCAAGGAGTTTGTAAGGGCAAGGAGATCGCCTACTTCGTGAAGATCTATCGCTAGTGAGGCAAGTCCTTCATGGGCGATGGCCATGGTGGGATAGACAAGGTTGCCTCTTCGTGGACCCTTCGTGGGTGGTTGCTTCTTCGTGGACCCTTCGTGGGTGGAGCCCTCCGTGGACTCGCGCAACCATTACCCTTCGTGGGTGCAGGCCTCTGTGGACTCGCGCAACCGTTACCCTTCGTGGGTTGAAGTCTCCATCAACGTGGATGTAGGATAGCACCACCTATCCGAACCACGGGAAAAACATCCGTGTCTCCAATTGCGTTTGAATTCTCCAAACCCTTCCCTTTACATTCTTGCAAGTTGCATGCTTTACTTTCCGCTGCCAATATACTCTTTGCATGCTTGCTTGAATTGTGTGATGATTGCTTGACTTGTCCTACAATAGCTAAAATCTGCCAAGAACTAAAATTGGGAAAAGGTTAAGTTTTTATTTGGTCAAGTAGTCTAATCACCCCCCTCTAGACATACTTTCGATCCTACAGGTGGTATCAGAGCTTTGGTCTCCATTTGCTTTGATCTCCATAGCTTTTGGTGGTCATAGCCTTGGTTTCAAAACCTAGGAGAGTATGGCGTCTAGCGAGGGAAATTATCACCGTAGAGATCCTTACTTTGATGGTACTAATTTTGCTAGTTGGAAGCATAAAATGAAAATGCATATTCTTGGACATAACCCCGCCGTTTGGGCTATTGTGTGTGTTGGTTTGCAAGGTGACTTCTTTGATGGGAAAGAACCAAACCGTGAAGCTACCGCGGATGACTTGAAGATGTTGCAATACAATGCTCAAGCTTGTGATATTCTCTTCAACGGATTGTGCCCCGAAGAATTCAACAAAATCAGCCGTCTTGAGAATGCAAAGGAAATTTGGGACACTTTGATTGATATGCACGAAGGTACCGACTCCGTCAAGGAATCCAAGTTGGATGTGCTTCAAAGTGAACTTGACAAGTTCAAAATGAAGGAAGGTGAAGGTGTCGCTGAAATGTACTCTAGGCTTGCTCTCATCACAAATGAGATTGCCGGCTTAGGAAGTGAAGAGATGACCGATAGATTCATCATCAAGAAGATTCTAAGAGCCTTGGATGGAAAATATGATACCGTGTGCACATTGATCCAAATGATGCCCAATTACAAAGATCTTAAGCCAACAGAGGTGATTGGAAGAATTGTTGCTCATGAGATGTCACTTAAGGATAAAGAGGAACTTCACAACAAATCAAGTGGTGCCTACAAAGCCTCATGTGAAGCCCCTACATCATCAAGTGAGAAACAAAACTTCAATGAAGAATTGAGCTTAATGGTGAAGAACTTCAACAAGTTCTACAAGAGTAGAAGCAAAGATAGAAGCTTCAAGTCAAGGTCCTACAATGACAAAAGATCTTCTAGTCGAGAGCGAAACTGCTACAGTTGTGGAAGACCCGGACACTATTCCAATGAGTGTACGGCTCCCTACAAGAGAAGAGAAGATTCTCCAAAAAGAAGAAGCAAAGAATCACCACCAAGAGAGAGAAGGAGTAGAGAAGATCGTTATGAACGAAGATACTCACGGAGAAGCAAGGATTCGGAAAGGAAGAAAAAATCATCAAGGAGCTACACAAAACGAAGACATCAAGCTCATGTTGGTGAATGGGTATCCGGCTCTGACTCCGACAGCCACTCCGAGAGAAGTTATCACTCCGACTCTGAAGATACTCAAGATGAAGGTGTTGCCGGTCTAGCACTTGTGTCAACCAACTCCTACGACATATTTGACTCACCAAATGAAGGAATTGGAAGATGCTTCATGGCCAAAGGTCCTAAGGTAACACACCCCCAGTATGTTGATTTCAATAGTGATGAAGATGACTTGTTAGGTGATGATTTGCTTGTGACAACTCTAGTGATGAATACTATGATGAAACATCAATTAATCATGCTAATCAAGATAAAACGAATGACAATGATAAGGAGAAGATTGAGGCTCTAACTAAAGAACTAAACACTCTTAAGTTATCTCATGAAACTATCTTCGAAGATCATCGAGAACTTTTAAGAGCTCATGAGAAATTACGCTTTGAAAAGCTCAATCTTGAGCAAGAGCATGAGTTCTTAAAAGCAATCAATGATGATCTCCGCAAGAAAAGTTCTTACATTGCCAAGCGTTTACTCTTATCCACTTACATGCCTCAAGTCAAGTCTAGTAACAAGAACAAGAAAGATTCTTCCTCTAGAAGTAACAATGATCATGCTAAATCCAATATTGTTGCTTCTAGTAGTTCTCTTGATTCAACTAATGATTCTCTTAGCCAAATTACACTTGAGCAAGAAAATAGCTTATTGAAGGGAATTATAGAGAAAGGAGTGTACAAAAGCCTTGCCGGGAGTAAGCAATTCGAGGAAATTGTGCGCAAGCAAGGAATGCACCGGAAGAATCAAGATGTTGGTTTTGAACGAAAGTTCAATGCCAATGGAGTTGAGTGGGAAGAAGATCAATACCCCAAGACAAAGTTTGTTCCTCAACAAGAGAAGTATGATACTTCTTTCAAGGGGACACAAGCTCAAGATGATCTTCCACCACAAGACTACAAGCAAAAAGGCAAGGACAAGCTTCAAGAGGAAATTGATGCATTTGAAGAAGCTCCTAAGACCTTAGTCAACCAGATTCCCAAGACTACTTCAAGTTCCACTTCATCAAGTACGACTACAACTCCAAGGATTCCCATCAAGATGGTGTGGATCCAAAAGAAGAAGAACTAGAGAGTTCTTGAGGGTGACTCCGCCAACATACTTCACTCTTATCATTTTGGCAAGAACAAGTGCAATCAACTTCCACATCTTGCACTAGTTCAAGGAGTCAGAAACCCTCTTGTTGGTAAGACAAGGGACAAGGTAACCTAAAAGTTTTCATGGAAATCATCTTGTGTGTGCATCACTCTATGTCTATGGATATCCTTGTTTGTTCCTTGTGGGACTAACCCATGTAGGTATTGAAAGTGCAATTCACTCAAATGGATAGCTCCAAGTGATCTACATCAACATTGAGCATCCACATCTTCAACATCTACATGAATTCATCATCGACAAAACCCGAGGTTAGTTCATCCCTCTAAGGGGGATATCACATCTAGGGGGAGCTTTACTCTAAGACTTGAGCTAAAGCAACTCTAAAGATGTGAACACAACAATGCTTTATGTAAAAGTGGTAACCCCACTTGAGCTTAAACGATGAGTATGACCTATGATCAAGTGTTCTCACTTGACTCCTAAGTCAATATACTCATATATAGATGACCTTGTCATCGCAAATTGCTTGATAGATGCTAGAATTGGTTGTGCATGCCTTGTCACATATTTCATTTGCCATCTTATTGTGTGAGCATGCTGGTTGCATATTTTACTCATTCGAGGACATCCACTTGTTGTTTTGATTGTTCGGCTTTATTTCCTTTTGCCAAGTGGATGGACAAGAATGCCTAAGAACCTTCTCTAGCTATCTATGCTTTTCTCGTCTCAAACTCTATTCATGCTACATCACAAAATTTGATCAAGTCAGATTCGAACCACTCTGTGTGAGGAGCGCTCGGAGTCCCCGATTCGTCATAGACTTAAACTTCCAAAACCTCTTTATGATTCTCGGTCTAACCGATACCCTACTTTCGGTCCTACCGAGATCATTAAGTTGATCTAGGTTTTCGATCTCGGTGCAACCGATTTGAACCATTCAGTCACACCGAGTTGCAACAACTGTATACAATTTTGCATCTCGGTGCCACCGAGTTGTTCCACTTGGTCACACCGACAGGGTCGGGCTATATATAGTCACGGGCAAAAATTTGGAAATTTCTCCGAACCCCTTCGCCCGCGCGATAGCCTGCTCTGCCAACTTGGTCTCCAGATCGTCTCCTCACCGCCAGCCGCCTCCAGTCGCTGGTCTCCGTCGCCGTCAATGGAAATTCAACCCTGCCGTTGCCGCCGTAGCGAGTCTCCGCTGAACTAGGGTATGGACTCGATCTTTGTGCTATTCCCCAATCCAATTCTTAGCACATTGTGATCATCATGATTCTTGCCACGTTTGTTAAACTTCTACCCAGTTAATGAACTCGTAGATTAGGTTTAATTCGAAAATTTTAGGGTTAGGTTTCCGCCGAAACCATCTCGGACCCACCGAGTTGAAAAACTCGGTCCCACCTATTTGGCTTATGCCATTGCACAAGTGAGACTCGGTCTGACCGAGAATTACTTGTCGATGTGACCGATTTTGGAACTCTGTGAAACCCTAGCAGTCTCGGTGCCACCGAACCGTGACTCGGTCTGACCGAGTTCACTAGTTTAGGTGCCAAAACTGCTTCGGTATCACCGAGTTTAGAAATCGGTAGATCCGAGATGCTTTCAGTGGGAAACTAAAACTAAGTTTTTGAATTATTCTTTTGCAAAAATCTCTGCATTTTGTGATGCTCATCCACTCTATCTCATCTATAACCTATTCACAGGGTCAGCAGTCAGAGTTTGCATCATGTCAGACCAAAGTGATAGCCAGAACTTGTCAGAGCAGCAAGTGCAGATGAGTGAGGGCACTAGTCCCTCAAGTTCCTCAGATGATGGCAGTAGGAGCACCCCTAGCAATCTGCCTAAAGCTGCCACAAGACAGAGAAAGAAGAGAACCTCAGACTCAGAAGATGAGGATTATGTGGCAGAAGAGGAAGCAACTTCCAAGAGAGTTGAGCCAGCACAGGGCATAAAACCAGGGATGAAGGTCAAAAGGCCAGCAGGCAGGCAGCCTATGTCAAAGGCCAGAGCTTCAACTAAGAAGCCCACTCCCATTGAGCCAGTTGTTGCTGAAGGCAAGAAGAGGAAAGAAAGGGTGAAGAAAACTGTAGCCAGAGTGCTTGGCAAAGCTTCCATCATGGAAGATGAGGAGGAAGAAGAAGAGGTAGCTGCACCAGCACCTAAGGCACCCAAGCTGATGGGTGATGCCATAAGAACAGGGGCAGCTGCTTCCAAGGCCAAGCCAGCTCCCAAGCACAAGCCAAGAAGGAGAAGGCGAGGAAGGAGAAAGCTGCCAAGATGCCTACTCAAGAGGAGGCATCTGAATATTTCCTGAAAACCAAACAAGAGCAGCTTGGTTACTTGATTGCATCCACCCTGCGGATTGAGCAAGGACTAGCCACCCTAACTCAGAACCAGGCAAGCTTAGAGAGGATCATGGAACAAAAGTTCTATGACTTGGATGTCAAAGTGACAGAGATTCAGACTGCAGTGGAGCAGCTCCAAGATGACATGCAGGAGAGGAGAGGCAAGACTACAACTGATGCCTTTGCCAGAGTGCCACGAGGTCCGAGGTCGTCTGCAGTTCCAGTTGCTGACCCCAGAGCCACCACGTCTGCACCAGCTACAGCCTCAGTTCCACCAGCTCCAGCGTCCACTTCAGCCTCGACTCCGACCACGTCTACAGAAGGCTTCGTCCTTGGAGTGCTCCAGACTCCACCACCACCTGAAGATCAAGCCTGACTGTCAACTTAGCACTATGCATTTTCTAGGAACTTTTTTGTAACTTGTTGCCAAAGGGGGAGAAAATGTATAGATCATAGGCTTCGAGAGAGTGTGTTGCTTTTAGTGTTGCTTTTATTCTCTCTTGTTTTATTTGGTGGTTTTTCGAACTTTGTTTGCTTTTGTGTGAGATACTATGTCATTGCTCGTGAGACATTGATGATCATGTGTTTGATCATAAGCTACACTTAATGTTTGCTTAATATTATCATCTTATCTATCTTATGTGATCATTCACTATTCTTGGTGATGAGTGCATGTATTTCATTCTTATCATTTTAAGTTCTCCACCAAGATGTATGTGACATGGAAGAGTAACCCATGACTCTAACTCTTTGTGCATTTGTAGTCCAAAGCAAATTTTAAATATGCACAAATTTAGGGGGAGCTCTTACTTGTCACATACTTCTCAAAGCGACGATATATTTCATGCTTATTATCATTTGTCGAAGCTTTGATCTATATGTTGTCATCAATTACCAAAAAGGGGGAGATTGAAAGTGCAACTATCCCTAGGTGGTTTTGGTAATTCATAACAACATATAGCTCATTGAGCTAATACTATTCCAAGATGACTATTTCAGGAAAGCTCAATGATTGGCATGGCATGGATGTGAAAGTGGAACCCTCAAAATGCTAAGGACAAAGGATTGGCTCAAGCTCAAAAGCTCAAGACTCTTCATTTTATATTTTAGTGATCCAAGATCACATTGAGCCTTTAGGAAAAGCCAATACTATCAAGGAGGGATGAGGTGTTGCTTAATGAGCCTCTTGCTTCATGTGCTTAGTGATATGCTCCAAAACCCTCAACTACTTTCCCATATCCACATATGACCTAAACCCTAAGCCAAACTCGGTCCTACCGATTCTTTCTATCCGGCGCAACCGAGTTTCACTTGTCATAAGCCACTACCAAACCCTAGCAATTCGGTTCTACCGATAGGGATCTCGGTCTCACCGAGATGGGATTGCAAACTCTCTGTTTCCCTTTCGTAACTTTTTGGTCTCACCGAAAGAGCGAATCGGTCTCACCGAGATTGCAGTGTAAACTCTTTGTTTCCTTTTTGTAACTTTTCGGTCTCACCGAAAGAGCAAATCGGTCCCATCGAGTTTACCTGACCAACTCTCTGGTTAGCTTATTACCAAACTCGGTCTCACCGAGTTTGTGTAATCGGTCTCACCGAGATTACGTTATGCCCAAACCCTAACCATATCGGTCCTACCGAGTTGCATGTCAGTCCCACCGAAAATCTCTAACGGTCACTAGGTTTACCTTTTCGGTCCGACCGAGTTTGTTGATTCGGTCCTACCGAGATTGGAAAACTGTGTGTAACGGTTGGATGTGTGGAGGCTATATATACCCCTCCACCTCCTCTTCATGAGTGGAGAGAGCCATCAGAACATATACACAATTCCAACTCATATGTTCTGAGAGAGAACCACCTACTCATGTGTTGAGACCAAGATATTCCATTCCTACCATATGAATCGTGATCTCTAGCCTTCCCCAAGTTGCTTTCCACTCAAATCTTCTTTCCACAAAATCCAAATCCTATGAGAGAGAGTTGAGTGTTGGGGAGACTATCATTTGAAGCACAAGAGCAAGGAGTTCATCATCAACACACCATTTGTTACTTCTTGGAGAGTGGTGTCTCCTAGATTGGCTAGGTGTCACTTGGGAGCCTCCGACAAGATTGTGGAGTTGAACCAAGGAGTTTGTAAGGGCAAGGAGATCGCCTACTTCGTGAAGATCTACCGCTAGTGAGGCAAGTCCTTCGTGGGCGATGGCCATGGTGGGATAGACAAGGTTGCTTCTTCGTGGACCCTTCGTGGGTGGTTGCTTCTTCGTGGACCCTTCATGGGTGGAGCCCTCCGTGGACTCGCGGAACCATTAACCTTCATGGGTGGAGCCCTCCATGGACTCGCGCAACCATTACCCTTCGTGGGTTGAAGTCTCCATCAACGTGGATGTAGGATAGCACCACCTATCCGAACCACGGGAAAAACATCCGTGTCTCCAATTGCGTTTGAATTCTCCAAACCCTTCCCTTTACATTCTTGCAAGTTGCATGCTTTACTTTCTGCTGCCAATATACTCTTTGCATGCTTGCTTGAATTGTGTGATGATTGCTTGACTTGTCCTACAATAGCTAAAATCTGCCAAGAACTAAAATTGGGAAAAGGTTAAGTTTTTATTTGGTCAAGTAGTCTAATCACCCCCCTCTAGACATACTTTCGATCCTACACCTTGCAATGCTGCATTGGAGGTATTGCTTCTGGTTTCAATGTGACTCAGATTGGTGCAAAAAACTTTCAGTTCTCTGTGGCCTCAAATAAAGTGGGCCATTTCATCTATGCCCAACGGGATAAAGTTTGGCCGGATTTTATATGTCACTCTGGTCTATTCAAACAAACCTGGAAGGCTCCATTTATTGGATCTGAGGGTTGGACGCCGCCACATGAAATCAACGAATTAGGGGCCAGAGCACCCAAAGCCGTTCGTTCCAATTTGGGTTTTCTTGAACATAGTGCTGCTAAAGATACCTCTTCTAACAGTGAATTGGCGAAATTTGGTTTTGCTAAACAGTCATCTGCCAATCTATTACAATCTTTTGATGAGGTTTCTGGTCACTCAATTGATGATTGTGATGATCCTTGCTCAGACGAGTTTCAGGCCATTGCCACAGTTCAATTTGGTAGTTTGGAAATTCCCTTTTCATCGGAAAATCATCATTTTCTTGCCAAAAAGCTTATTGGAAAGGATCACCGTGAGTGCAATTGGGGTCACATTCCTTCTGCTGTCTTGGAGGAGATCTTGGATTTTCGGCAGGATCATAATGACGAGATAAGTATCCTAAAATATTGTGCTTTAAATGACTTGCCATCTACAGAGATGATTCATGATATTTTGGGCCGTTGCCTTAGATGTTGTGCGCCTGACCACAAGGTGGCTAATTGTAATGCACAAATTTGTGGTTCGTGTCATAATTTTGAGCGAGCATGCTTCTGTAATACGATCTTCCCCGATCAACCCACCAGGGCCTGTGATATTTGCAACAACCCAGCCCACCTTAGGGCCTCCAGCCCCGGTCTATTATGCTACTCACGCTGTTCGTTCTTGGGCCATGGCCTGAATCATTGTGCTGGGAAAAATACTCGTCATTTATTTTGGCGCATGAAGAAGCTGGAGCGGCAGGATACCAGCAGCGCATATCCTAGGCCTATGACACGTATGCGGAATCTTTACTTTCCAAAGAATAAAAAGATTTGGAGGCCAAAATATAAGCCAGAATCTGGGGCCCTTCCTTCCAATGTCATTGGCTTGACGACTCCGCTTCCACCCCCACGCCAGTTCCCTATTCTGCCACCCCAGTCGACCAACGAGCGATAAGGAAACCCACCTCTCTGCTCTCCGCCTCCATTGTTTGTAGCGGTGCGCTCTGTCGAGCTCTCCACCGCCATGGCAAACTTCCCGGTCCGTCCGTTTGGGTTCGTGCCAATGGGTGCCCAGATTGAGCGCGGTCCCGATCATCGTCTGGCGCGCAATATGCTGGTGGTGGATGACCCGCCACTAAGTCATGAAAGGTACGCCCTAGTCACTGCTACCCCTCCAGTGCGAGATCATCAGAAGCAGATGGTGTTGAATGAGATAGTCCGCATCATGTCTGAAGATTTTCATCTTGAGGTGCCAGATGCTTTTGTGTATCCTATTGGGGTTGGCATGGTAGCGTTTGCAGATGTAGCACTGAGGGATCAATTTATTCAGGAAAGCCCACATCAGTTAGATCCCGTGGATGAGGAGATGACCTTTTCTTTTTTTCCGCATGACGAAGGTGAGAATATGCGTCAGTGCCCTTTTCAATATGTTGCTTGGGTTCTGCTCTTAGCTTTCCCTATGGATTATCAAACGGGCCACTACATAAATAAAGCTATCTCGTGCTTTGGCAAATTGGATCTTTGGCATAGGCCAGGTCAGAATAAGGAGAGGGTTTTAGTCCGTGTTCTCATTAGCGACATTACTCAGGTGCGACACAGTCTTGTTATCAAGCGTATCGGCACCCTGCCAGGAATGGGGAGATCATGGTCGGTCCCTGTTTACATTCTGAACGGCCGCAACACCATCCTTGACTTGGTTGGCAACGAAGATGAGGCACCACCCATGAATGCCTCTCCGCATCCATATGAGTTTCCCTACCTAACGGCTGCGCAACAGTGGCTGCTTGATCACCAGCAGCTGATGCAACAGCAGATTGATGCAGCTTGGGAGCAACAAGCACCACTGCAGCAACAGATGCAGAAATGATGGGTGGGGTGTTTGGCCTGTCGCACCCCCTCCTTACAGAGGGTTCAGTTTTCGTACTCTGTTTCAGTATACTGGCCCATCACTCATGGATGGAGTTGAACAGGAAAGCAATATCTCTGATGACCCGCAGGATGAGTGGTCTATTTATTCTGATATTGAAGAGGCTGCAGAGGCTTTGATCCATGGCAGACAGGTTGCTGGAATTCAGTTTGTCCATGCTGTGGGTGACTCTCACTCGGTTGAAATTGGGACAGAGGAAGGACTGTCTTTTCTGCAATTTCTCTGGATGATCTCCTTCGGGAGGTTTACACGCTGCATTGAAGGGACCCAGGCCTGTGCTCCAACAATGAACCTGGGATTGCTGCCAATCAACCCTCTCGCCCTCTGCCGGGCGATTTCCCATGCTATGTTCAGATGGAGGTGTGATGTGGATGTTAGCTCTGGCCCTTTCAGGCCATTCTCTATTGGCC
This sequence comes from Triticum urartu, assembly GCF_056163025.1. Lineage (NCBI taxonomy): Eukaryota > Viridiplantae > Streptophyta > Magnoliopsida > Poales > Poaceae > Triticum > Triticum urartu. The sequence goes on from NC_141877.1 coordinate 302,107,434, forward strand.
TTGATATGCCCGTCTTTATTCTGTCAGATATTTGGGAGATGCATGCGATACAGATTGCTATGCCTGAAACGGGGTATGGCTCGGGATCCGCTGTACTCTATGAATCCCCAGCAGTCTTGTTGCTTGAAACGACTGCTGTCACACTCGGTACTCAGTATATTCAGCACATGATCGCGACCGAAAAAGTGCCTGTTGATATGGCTTGCCTGAGGCGCAACACTTGGTCCACGAGGTATGATGGATTCAGGGTTCCACTGGTCACTGATGCAAAGAAGGGACAGTCCAAGGTCAAGCCGAGGGGTGCACCCTCCATCACCTGCTCTTCCAAGGCGACGGACCCATGCACCACTCTGTTGCTTGACACCCCGCCCGAGTCTACTGACCAGGTGCCTACCCCGATTCCTATTCAACAGTTGCAGTTTGTTGGTACTGCCATATGTGGGATTCCACCTGAAAGATCATAGTCCTCAGAATCTCCTCGCGGGCGAGCAGGGGAGAGACCCTGATCTGCACTAGGTGCGATGACTCAGAATAAGTAGTGGAACATCCTCTGCTGGAATGTGCGGGGAATCAACTCCGACAAGAAGCAGCTGGCGATCCGTAATGCAATCGAGATTAGTGGTTGTTCCGCAGTTTGCTTTCAAGAAACTAAGCACGCTTCTTTTGATGTCTCTTTTATTAAGCAGTTCTGTCCTAAAATTTTGATATGTTCGAATTTGTGCCCTCTGTTGGGAACTCCGGTGGTCTTATTACAGTGTGGATGAGCTCGGTTTTATCTGGTACGATGATTTTTTCTGAACCATTTGCACTCGGCGTTAGACTCACCTCAATGCAGTCTAACGATTCGTGGACGTTAGTTAATATCTATGGACCATGTGCTGAACCAAATAGGTCGATTTTCGCCACCTGGCTGTTTGATCTTGACATTCCTGACAGAGAAGATTGTTTTATTATCGATGATTTTAATTTTATTAGAGCGCCTGATAATCGTCACAAAGGAGGAGGCGATGCTAACGATATGCTTTTCTTTAATGAATTCATCCGAAGGCAGTCTCTGGTTGAATTACCAATCAAAGGGCGCTCGTTTACTTCGAGTAACATGCAAACTGACCCGTTGCTCGAGCAGGTTGATTGGCACTTTACTTCAGTTAATTGGGAAGCCAAATATCCGAACACTGTCGTTATGCCACTGGGTAAGCCCACGTCCTATTACGTCCCCTGCTACGTGAGCATCCAGTCCCACATACCCAAGTCCAACTTATTCCGTTTTGAAGACTTCTGGATTAAGAAACCAGGGTTTTTCGAGGTGGTTGAACGATCCTGGGCCAAAAGATGCTATGCACCTAACGCAGCTGCAGCTCTGTGCAAGAAGTTAAAATTTTTGCGTTATGATCTGAAGCAGTAGAGTAGGAACAAAACACTTTTGGAACTTGATGGTCTTGAGGAACGGAGAAGGTTGTCAATCCCCGAGGCTAATTTCAGACTGATCCTTAAACAACATCTCCTCCATTTGTTGGACTGCAAGAAAGCATACTGGATGAAATAATGCACTGTGAGATACTTCAAGTTTGGAGACGGAAACACGAAATTCTTTCACAGGGTGGCCACAGAGCGATACTGAAGGAACAGCATTGCTTCGCTTAGGTTGCCTGATGACTCGGTTATACATGATCATGTGGGTAATGAGGCGGTGCTCTTTCAGACATACAAAGAAAAACTTGGTTTCTCCAATCAAAATAACATAAAATTTGATATGAGAAGGATCATTTAAAAAGTGGATGGGCTTCAGTCTCTGTCTGCTCCTTTCACCTGCCAAGAAATCGATCAGGTCATCAAAGAGATGCCCGCTGGTCGTGCTACGAGCCCAGATGGTTTCAGTGGCAGCTTCATTAAGTCGTGCTGGCATATCATTAAAGAAAACTTTTATCGTCTTTGTTTTGAGTTTTATGCAGGTGATCTGGATCTTGAAAGTCTGAACACGGGGTTTATCACCCTCATCCCAAAAATCTAATCCCCTCAGACTGCAAATGATTATCGCCGGATAACTCTCCTGAATTGTTGTCACAAGATTCTGACTAAACTCCTCGCGAACCGCCTGCAAAAAGTGATTCTTAAGATCATACACAGAAATCAATACGGTTTCTTGAAAGGTCGGTCGATCCAAGACTGTGTTGCATGGGCCTTTGAATTCATTCATCAATGCCAGGCGTCGGGGAGAGAGGTTGCAATCCTGAAGCTGGATTTTGCTAAGGCGTTCGACACGATCGAACATGCCCCGATGATGGAGATCATGAGGTGTATGGGCTTTGACGATCGATGGCTAGGATGGATCAACTGCCTGTTCTCGACTGCCAAGTCCTTAGTCCTCCTTAACGGGATCCCCGTCAGACAGTTCTTTTGCTTGCGTGGTGTGCGACAAGGAGACCCACTGTCTCCCCTCATCTTTGTGCTCGCAGCCGACCTGCTGCAAGTTGCCATAAATGAAGCTCATCACGCAGGTGATCTCTAGCTTCCCATACCTACTACCGAAGGGGATTATCCCGTTATTCAGTACGCAGACGACACCATACTTGTGATGCCCGCCGACTGCTCCCAGGCCAAGACCATCAAATCAATCCTCCAAGACTATGCATCGTCGGTGGGGCTGCGTATCAACTTCCAAAAATCTACTCTTATCACCGTCAACACTAAGGCTGACACGACATCGCACCTGGCTCAGGTTTTTGGCTGCTCAATTGGCTCCATGCCGTTTACGTACCTAGGGTTGCCAATGGGCACAACCAGGCCGACGGTGACTGACCTCATGCCTTTGGTATCTTTTGTCAAGTGCAAACTCTCTACGGTCGCTTCGCTTCTGGACCTTGGCTCCAAACTTACACTCGTAAATTTGGTGATCACGTCCCTGGCGATCTATGCTATGTGCTCCATCAGACTGCCACCAAAGATACTTGACCATCTGGACAAGCTAAGACGCTACTATCTCTGGGCCAAGAACACGGATGATGGTGCGAAAGTTGTTTCTATGGTGGCTTGGGGACTGGTTTGCAGACCTAAACACAAAGGACGGCTCGGAGTGCTCGATCTCAGGGTCCAAAACCAGGGTTTGCTGCTGAAGCAACTGCATAAATTCTATAACCGCATGGATATACCATGGGTTCAGCTAGTTTGGGACACGTACTATGAGGGAAGGGTCCCGCATGCTTCTGATCCATGCGGATCGTCCTGGTGGAAGGATTTCATGAACCTTCCACCAATATACAGAGATGTCACGTCCGTTGAGGTGGGGAATGGAAGCACAGTTCTGTTCTGGAAAGATGACTGGCATGGTGAAATTCTAGCAGAAAGCCACCCCGCCTGTTCTCCTTCACTAAAAACAAAGATGTCTCCATTCAAAAGCTGCTAACAGCACCAACGCTCGGCCAAAACTTTCACTTGCCGCTCTCGATTTAGGCTAGAGGAGAGCTCGAAGATCTCTTGAACACCTTGTCCGCGGTGGAGTTGACAGAGAGGGATGATGATTGGAAGGACGTATGGGGATCAGATGGGCTCGCTTCCAACAAGTTTTATCTCCACTGCTTCCGAGATGAGGAGGCGGATGAGGCATTTAAGTGGATCTAGAAGGCAAAATGCACTAACAAGTGGAAGGTCTTTGCTTGGCTGCTTCTCATGGATAGACTAAACACTCGAGGGCTGCTCAAGAGGAAGAATATGAAACTGAGGGATGACAACTATGCATGCATGTTATGCCGCCAACCTCCCGAGGAATCAGTTGAGCACTTGTTCTTTAAGTGTGATTTCAGCAGATCGTGCTAGGGGAAGTTAGGGATTGCTTGGCCGGGGCATGGTAACGGGCTGCAATTTCTTCATGCAGTGAAAAACACGTGGTCCGGACCGATTTTCATGGACATTTTCATTGTAGCCGCTTGGAGCATTTGGAAGGAGCGTAACAATAAACACTTTAGAGGGATTGTGCCCACTGTGGATGGATGGAGCCAGAGGTTCAAGTGTGACTTTGGTATCATGAGACATAGAGTCAAAGAGGCCTTAGTGCCATTTGTTCGGCAGGTGGCGAACTTGACCTAGTTAACTCCTCTATACTTTGTTGTATAGGGACTCTCTTAACCTCTACCCCCTCCCCATGTAATCTCGCTTATGTAATTCTTTGTGTGGAGGTTTAATACAAAGTCAGTGGGGGGTGCCCTCACTGTCCCAAGTTTTTAAAAAAAGGAACAGACGGCTACTCGAATGCTCTCGGCGATTGCCAACTCTTCGGTCATGGTTTGCCGACCGTTGTCGGAGAAGCTTCGTGTGATTTGTGCGGTGACCTCCAGGAGCTGGGCGTCGGCGGCCTCGACATGGTCGTGGGTGGCCTCCATCAGGGATAAGGTGGCTGTTGCAGAGCAGATAACTGTTGTGCCACTCTTGCCAGTTGCTATACCCGTCGCAGATGTTGCTGCTGCCATCTGTGCTGCAACGGCGGCCGTTGGGGCTGCCGCGACCGCCTAGTCATAGATTGCAGACGCACTCATACATGTTGTTTGCATGCTCATGGCAGCTGTAGCTGCGCTCTCCCGGAGTGGGCCGCCGAAGTTTCCCTCGCGAGCAGGTCCACATCCCCATCTTGTACCGGTGATGATTGAACAATGAAATGATATTTACGGTGTGAGCTAGCGTTCTTCGCGCGCCGGCTATGGACTGTAGCCGACGAACCTTCTCTCGTAAGCCATATACTATGACAATGCACCAAGATATTTTGAACTACAACTCACACGGTTGGTGATAATAAACTATGTGTGATCTACTTGATCTTTTGTATTGATTTGAAATACATAATGGGGTCACAACGGCAATGGAGGGTGTTTGAATTGCTAGAACTCCTATGTGCAGTGAACATGCAACTTTGGGAGTGTCATCAAAAAAATTGGAATTATCCAGGGTTCGTTTGGACATTTTTATACATTAACTGAGTTTTCTAGGCATTTAAGGTGCATGATTCAAAATTAAACTACATGCACCTGCTCCGGTGCACCAAAATGGGTTGTAAAATCATATATGTGTCCATGGGTGGATGCTTAGGTCCCATGCAAGAAATGGGAATGAATTTCAAACACCTCAGCACGGTGACTCGCAGGAAAACATTGAGATACTTGGTTTTGAAATTCTAGTAAATCCAAAACTTGTCTGAAATACATGAAACATGGCATGCTATCATGGAGTGAAACCAACATGTTGTGGTAAAAAATTTCTCCCATTTGGGGCAGGTTTTGGTATAAGCTTCTCACAAACCAGAGTTTCTCACAGGAAACCTCATGGTTCTGGTAGGGAATGTGTCACCTTTGTGGATGAAACGATATTCGTTGCCTCTTCTTGCTTTCAATTTTTCTAGTGGAAACATAGACCAACAAGAGTGTCGTGTTAAAATTTGGATTTTTTTCAAGGTTCGTTTGGACATTTTTATACATTAACTGAGCTTTCTAGGCATTTTATGTGCATATTTCAAATTGGACCTACAGTCACATGCTCCACTGAAGAAAAATGGGTTGAAAAATCAAATGTGTGTCCTTGGGTGCATGCTTAGGTCCTATGCAAGAAATGGGAATGAATTTCAAACACCTCGGTACCGTCGCTCGGCCGCAAACATTGAGATACATGGTTTTTAAATTCTAGTATAATCCAAAACTCGTCTGAAATTCATGAAACTTGGCATGCTATCATGGAATGGCACCAACATGTTGTGGTAAAAAATTTGTCCCATTTGGGGCAGGATTTTGTATAAGCTTGTCACAAACCAGAGCTTCTCACAAGAAGCCTCATGGTTCCGGTAGGGAACATGTCACCTTTGTGGATGAAACAATATTCGTTGCCTCTCCTTACTTTTAATTTTTTCTAGTGGCAACATAGACTAACTGGAGTGTCGTGTTAAAATTTGGAATTTTTGGGGTTCATTTGGACATTTTTATACATTAACTGAGTTTTCTAGGCATTTTCTATGCACAATTCAAATTTGAACTACAAGCACATGCTCTAGTGCAGAAAAATGGGTTGAAAAATTAAATGTGTGTGCTTGGATTCATCCTTAGGTCTCATGCAAGAAATGGGAATCGATTTCAAACACCTCGTGATTGTTGCCCGGCCACAAACATTGGGATACTTGATTTTTAAATTCTAGTAAATCCAAAACTCATCTAAAATTCATGAAACTTGGCATGAGAGCATCGAATGGCACCAACATGTTGTGGTAAAAAATTTGTCCCATTTAGAGCAGGTTTTGGTATACGCTCATAAAAAACGAGAGCTTATGACAAGAAGCCTCATAGTTCTGGTGGGGAACGTGTGTCACCTTTCTAGACGAAACGACATTCGTTGCCTCTTCTCACCTTGATTTTTTCTAGATACAACATAGACCAACAGGAGTCATGTTAAAATTTGGAATTATTCGGGGTTCGTTTGGACATTTTTATACATTAACCGAGTTTTCTAAGCATTTTATGTGCATAATTCAAATTTGAACTACAGGCACATGCTCCAGTGCAACAAATTTTGTTGAAAAATCATATGTGTGTCCCTTGGTGCATGCTTAGGTCCCATGCAAGAAATGAGAATGAACTTCAAACACCTCGGCATCATGGCTCGGCCGCAAACATTGAGATACTTGGTTTTAAAATTTGTGTAAATCCAAAAATTATCTGAAATTCATGAAACTTGGCATGTTGTCATGGAATGGCTTCAACATGTTGTGGTATTTTTTGTGTCCAATTTGAGAGAAGGCGCACGAATTAACAGCCAACAAAGGCGTTTCCAAATAAATAGCCGCCACATTATCATCTCAAACGTTTGTATAATTTAAATCATGGGCGTCCTGCTAACCATTCACATATGGTGCCATGCATCACAATTTTACTGGCTAGGAGATACCATGCGGACAACTGCTTGACCAGAAGGGAGGCGTACAAGCAGTCCTCCGCTGCACAGGCTCACCGGGAAGCATGTGAGTTGTAGACTACGCAGGCTCACTGATACATCTCCGACGTATCTATAATTTTTTATTGTTACATGCTATTATATTATCTATTTTGGATCTTTATGGGCTTTATTAAACACTTTTATATTATTTTTGGGACTAACCTATTAACCCAGAGCCAGTGCCAGTTTATGTTTTTCCCTTGTTTCAGTGTTTCGCAGAAAAGGAATATCAAACGGAGTCTAAACGGAATGAAACCTTCAGGAGCGTGATTTTTGGAACGAACGTGATCCAGGAGACTTGGAGTTGAAGTCAAGGAAGCTTCAAGGTGGCCACGAGGTAGGGAGGCGCGCCTGCCCCCTGGGCACGCCCCCACCCTCGTGGCTCCCCTGACCGACTTCTTTCGCCTATATATGTCCATATACCCTAAAAACATCGGGGAACAGAATAGATCGGGAGTTCCGCCGCCAGAAGCCTCCGTAGCCACCGAAAACCAATCTAGACCCGTTTCGGCACCCTGCCGGAGGGGGAATCTCTCTTCGGTGGCCATCTTCATCATCCCCGCGCTCTCCATGACAAGGAGGGAGTATTCCACCCTCGGGGATGAGGGTATGTACCAGTAGCTATGTGTTTGATCTCTCTCTCTCTCTCTCGTGTTCTTGAGGTGATACGATCTTCATGTATCACGAGCTTTGCTATTATAGTTGGATCTTATGATGTTTCTCCCCCTCTACTGTCTTGTAATGGATTGAGTTTTCCCTTTGAAGTTATCTTATCGGATTGAGTCTTTAAGGATATGAGAACACTTGATGTATGTCTTGCATGTGCTTATCTGTGGTGACAATGGGATATCATGTGATCCACTTGATGTATGTTTCGGTGATCAACTTGCGAGTTCCGTGATCTCGTGAACTTATGCATAGGGGTTGGCACACATTTTTGTCTTGACTGTCCGGTAGAAACTTTGGGGCACTCTTAGAAGTTCTTTTTGTTGGTTGAATAGATGAATCTGAGATTGTGTGATGCATATAGTATAATCATACCCACAGATACTTGAGGTGACATTGGAGTATCTAGGTGACATTAGGGTTTTGGTTGATTTGTGTCTTAAGGTATTATTCTAGTACGAACTCCAGGATAGATTGAACGGAAAGAATAGCTTCGTGTTATTTTACTATAGACTCTTGAATAGATCGATCAGAAAGGATAACTTTGAGGTGGTTTCATACCCTACCATAATCTCTTCGTTTGTTCTCCGCTATTACTGACTTTGGAGTGACTCTTTGTTGCATGTTGAGGGATAGTTATATGATCCAATTATGTTATTATTGTTGAGAGAGCTTGCACTAGTGAAAGTATGAACCTTAGGCCTTGTTTCAACGCATTGCAATACCGTTTGTGCTCACTTTTATCATTAGTTACCTTGGTGTTTTTATATTTTCATATTACAAAAACCTATATCTGAAAGTGCAACTATCCCTAGGTGGTTTTGGTAATTCATAACAACATATAGCTCATTGAGCTAATACTATTCCGAGATGATTATTTCAGGAAAGCTCAATGATTGGCATGGCATGGATGTGAAAGTGGAACCCTCAAAATGCTAAGGACAAAGGATTGGCTCAAGCTCAAAAGCTCAAGACTCTTCATTTTATATTTTAGTGATCCAAGATCACATTGAGTCTTTAGGAAAAGCCAATACTATCAAGGAGGGATGAGGTGTTGCTTAATGAGCCTCTTGCTTCATGTGCTTAGTGATATGTTCCAAAACCCTCAACTACTTTCCCATATCCACATATGACCTAAACCCTAAGCCAAACTCGGTCCTACCAATTCTTCCTATCCGGCGCCACCGAGTTTTCATTTGTCATAAGCCACTGCCAAACCCTAGCAATTCGGTTCTACCGATAAGGACCTCGGTCTCACCGAGATGGGATTGCAAACTCTCTGTTTCCCTTTCGTAACTTTTCGGTCTCACCGAAAGAGCGAATCGGTCCCACCGAGATTGCAATGTAAACTCAGTGTTTCCCCTTTGTAACTTTTCGGTCTCACCGAGTTCCACTCGGTCTCACCGAAAGAGCAAATCGGTCCCACCGAGTTTACCTGACCAACTCTCTGGTTAGCTTATTACCAAACTCGGTCTCACCGAGTTTGTGTAATCGGTCTCACCGAGATTATGTTATGCCCAAACCCTAACCATATCGGTCCTACCGAGTTGCATGTCAGTCCCACCGAAAATCTCTAACGGTCACTAGGTTTACCTTTTCGGTCCGACTGAGGTTGTTGATTCGGTCCCACCGAGATTGGAAAACTGTGTGTAACGGTTGGATTTTGTGTGTAGGCTATATATACCCCTCCACCTCCTCTTCATTCGTGGAGAGAGCCATCAGAACACATACACAATTCCAACTCATATGTTCTGAGAGAGAACCACCTACTCATGTGTTGAGACCAAGATATTCCATTCCTACCATATGAATCTTGATCTCTAGCCTTCCCCAAGTTGCTTTCCACTCAAATCTTCTTTCCACAAAATCCAAATCCTATGAGAGAGAGTTGAGTGTTGGGGAGACTATCATTTGAAGCACAAGAGCAAGGAGTTCATCATCAACACACCATTTGTTACTTCTTGGAGAGTGGTGTCTCCTAGATTGGCTAGGTGTCACTTGGGAGCCTCCGACAAGATTGTGGAGTTGAACCAAGGAGTTTGTAAGGGCAAGGAGATCACCTACTTCGTGAAGATCTACCGCTAGTGAGGCAAGTCTTGTGTGGGCGATGGCCATGGTGGGATAGACAAGGTTGCTTCTTCGTGGACCCTTTGTGGGTGGTTGCTTCTTCGTGGACCCTTCGTGGGTGGAGCCCTGTGTGGACTCGCGCAACTGTTACCCTTGGGTGGAGCCCTGTGTGGACTCGCGCAACCGTTACCCTTCATGGGTTGAAGTCTCCATCAACGTGGATGTAGGATAGCACCACCTATCCGAACCACGGGAAAAACATCCGTGTCTCCAATTGCGTTTGAATTCTCCAAACCCTTCCCTTTACATTCTTACAAGTTGCTTGCTTTACTTTCCGCTACCTATATACTCTTCGCATGCTTGCTTGAATTATGTGATGATTGCTTGACTTGTCCTAAATTAGCTAAAAACTGCCAAGAACTAAAATTGGGAAAAGGTTAAGTTTTTATTTGGTCAAGTAGTCTAATCACCCCCCTCTAGACATACTTTCGATCCTACAAGTGGTATCAGAGCTTTGGTCTCCATTTGCTTTGATCTCCATAGCTTTTGGTGATCATAGCCTTGGTTTCACAACCTAGGAGAGTATGGCGTCTAGCGAGGGAAATTATCACCGTAGAGGTCCCTACTTTGATGGTACTAATTTTGCTAGTTGGAAGCATAAAATGAAAATGCATATTCTTGGACATAACCCCACCGTTTGGGCTATTGTGTGTGTTGGCTTGCAAGGTGACTTCTTTGATGGGAGAGAACCAAATCGTGAAGCTACCGCGGATGAGTTAAAGATGTTGCAATACAATGCTCAAGCTTGTGATATTCTCTTCAACGGACTATGCCCCGAAGAATTCAACAAAATCAGCCGTCTTGAGAATGCAAAGGAAATTTGGGACACTTTGATTGATATGCACGAAGGTACCGACTCCGTCAAGGAATCCAAGTTGGATGTGCTTCAAAGCCAACTTGACAAGTTCAAGATGAAGGATGGTGAAGGTGTCGCTGAAATGTACTCTAGGCTTGCTCTCATCACAAATGAGATTGCCGGCTTAGGAAGTGAAGAGATGACCGACAGATTCATCATCAAGAAGATTCTAAGAGCCTTGGATGGAAAATATGATACCATCTGCACATTGATCCAAATGATGCAAAATTACAAAGATCTCAAGCCAACGGAGGTGATTGGAAGAATTGTTGCTCATGATATGTCACTTAAGGATAAAGAGGAATTTCACAACAAATCAAGTGGTGCCTATAAAGCCTCATGTGAAGCCCCTACATCATCAAGTGAGAAACAAGACTTCAATGAAGAATTGAGCTTAATGGTGAAGAACTTCAACAAGTTCTACAAGAGTAGAAGCAAAGATAGAAGCTTCAAGTCAAGGTCCTACAATGACAAAAGATCTTCTAGTCGAGAGCGAAACTGCTACAATTGTGGAAGACCCGGACACTATTCCAATGAGTGTACGTCTCCCTACAAGAGAAGAGAAGATTCTCCAAAAAGAAGAAGCAAAGAATCACCACCAAGAGAGAGAAGGAGTAGAGATCATCGTTATGAACGAAGATATTCACGGAGAAGCAAGGATTCGGAAAGGAAGGAAAATCATCATGGAGCTACACAAGACAAAAACATCAAGCTCATGTTGGTGAATGGGTATCCGACTCCGACTCCGACAGCCACTCCGAGAGAAGTTATCACTCCGACCCCGAAGATACTCAAGATGAAGGTGTTGCCGGTCTAGCACTTGTGTCAACCAACTCCTATGACATATTTGACTCACCAAATGAAGGAATTGGAAGATGCTTCATGGCCAAAGGTCCTAAGGTAACACACCCCGAGTATGTTGATTTCAATAGTGATGAAGATGACTTGTTAGGTGATGATTTGCTTGTTGACAACTCTAGTGATGAATACTATGATGAAACGTCAATTAAACATACTAATCAAGATAAAACGAATAACAATGATAAGGAGAAGATTGAGGCTCTAACTAAAGAACTAAAAACTCTTAAGTTAGCTCATGACACTATCTTCGAAGATCATCGAGAACTTTTAAGAGCTCATGAGAAATTATGCCTTTAAAAGCTCAATCTTGAGCAAGAGCATGAGTTCTTAAAGGCAATCAATGATGATCTCCGCAAGAAAAGTTCTTCTTACATTGCCAAGCGTTTACACTTATCCACTTACATGCCTCAAGTCAAGTCTAGTAACAAGAACAAGAAAGATTCTTCCTCTAGCAGTAACAATGATCATGTTAAATCCAATATTGTTGCTTCTAGTAGTTCTCTTGATTCCACTAATGATTCTCTTAGCCAAGTTACACTTGACTAAGAAAATAGTTTATTGAAGGGAATTATAGAGAAAGGAGTGTACAAAAGCCTTGCCGGGAGTAAGCAATTCGAGGAAATTGTGCGCAAGCAAGGAATGCACCGGAAGAATCAAGGTGTTGGTTTTGAACGGAAGTTCAATGCCAATGGAGTTGAGTGGGAAGAAGATCAATACCCCAAGACAAAGTTTGTTACTCAACAAGAGAAGTATGATACTTCTTTCAAGGGGACACAAGCTCAAGATGATCTTCCACCACAAGACTACAAGCAAAAAGGGAAGGACAAGCTTCAAGAGGAAATTGATGCATTTGAAGAAGCTCCTAAGACCTTAGTCAAGTGGATTCCCAAGACTACTTCAAGTTCCACTTCATCAAGTATGACTACAACTCCAAGGATTCCCATCAAGATGATGTGGATCCAAAAGAAGAAGAACTAGAGAGTTCTTGAGGGTGACTCCGCCAAGATACTTCACTCTTATCATTTTGGCAAGAACAAGTGCAATCAACTTCCACATCTTGCACTAGTTCAAGGAGTCACAAACCCTCTTGTTGGTAAGACAAGGGACAAGGTAACCTAAAAGCTTTCATGGACATCATCTTTTGTGTGCATCACTCTATGTCTATGGATATCCTTGTTTGTTCCTTGTGGGACTAACCCATGTAGGTATTGAAAGTGCAATTCACTCAAATGGATAGCTCCAAGAGATCTACATCAACATTGAGCATCCACATCTTCAATATCTACATGAAGTCATCATCGACAAAACCCAAGGTTAGTTCATCCCTCTTAGGGGGGATATCACATCTAGGGGGAGCTTTACTCTAAGACTTGAGCTAAAGCAACTCTAAAGATGTGAACAAAACAATGCTTTATGTAAAAGTGGTAACCCACTTGAGCTTAAACGATGAGTATGACCTATGATCAAGTGCTCTCACTTGACTCCTAAGTCAATATACTCATATATAGATGACCTAGTCATCGCAAATTGCTTGATAGATGCTAGAATTGGTTGTGCATGCCTTGTCACATATTTCATTTGCCATCTTATTGTGTGAGCATGCTAGTTGCATATTTTACTCATTCAAGGAAATCCACTTGTTGTTTTGATTGTTCGGCTTTATTTCTTTTTGCCAAGTGGATGGACAAGAATGCCTAAGAACCTCCTGTAGCTATCTATGCTTTTCTCGTCTCAAACTCTATTCATGCTGCATCACAAAATTTGATCAAGTCAGATTCGAACCAATCTGTGTGAGGAGCGCTCGGAGTCCCCGATTTGTCATAGACTTAAACTTCCAAAACCTCTTTATGATTCTCGGTCTGACCGATACTCCACTTTCGGTCCTACCGAGATCATTAAGTTGATCTAGTTTTTCGATCTCGGTGCAATCGATTTGAACCTTTCGGTCACACCGAGTTTCAGTAACTGCATGCAGTTATGAATCTCGGTGCCACCGAGTTGTTCCACTCGGTCACACCGACAGGGTCGGGCTATATATAGTCACGGGCAAAATTTTGGAAATTTCTCCGAACCCCTTTGCCCGCGCGATAGCCTGCTCTGCCAACGTGGTCTTCGGATCGTCTTCTCGCCGCCAGTCGCCTCCAGTAGCTGGTCTCCGTCGCCGTCAACAGGAATTCTGCCCCGCCGTTGCCGCCATAGCAAGTCCCCGCCGAACTAGGGTATGGACTTGATATTTGTGCTATTCTCCAATCTTATTCCTAGCACATTGTGTTCTTCATGATTCTTGCCATGATTGAAACACTCCTATACAGTCAAAACGCCCGTAGATTAGCTTTGATTCGAAAAGTTTAGGGTTAGGTTTCTGCCGAAACCATCTCGGACCCACCGAGTTGAAAAACTCGGTCCCACCGATTTGGCTTATGCCATTGCACAAGTGAGACTCGGTATGACCGAGAATTACTTATCGGTGTGACCGATTTTGGAACTCTGTGAAACCCTAGCAGTCTCGGTGCCACCGAACTGTGACTCGGTCCAACCGAGTTCACTAGTTCAGGTGCCAAAACTGCTTCGGTATCACCGAGTTTAAAAATTGGTAGATCCGAGATGATTTCAGTGGGAAACTAAAACTAAGTTTTTGGATCATTCTTTTGCAAAAATCTCTGCATTTTGTGATGCTCATCCTTTCTACCTCATCTATAATCTGTTCACAGGGTCAGCAGTCAGAGTTTGCAGCATGTCTGATCAAAGTGATAGCCAGAATGTGTCAGAACAGCAAGTGGTGATGAGTGAGGGCACTAGTCCCTCAAGTTCTTCAGATGAGGGCAGCAGGAGCACTCCTAGAAACTTGCCAAAAGCTGCCACGAGACAGAGGAAGAAGAGGACTTCTGATTCCGAAGATGAAGATTATGTGGCAGAGGAAGAGGCCACTTCCAAGAGAATTGAGCCAGCTCAAGGCACTAAGCCAGGCCTGAAAATCAAAAGGCCAGCAGGCAGGCAGCCAATGTTAAAGGCCAGAATGTCAACTGAGAAGCCCATAGAGCCAGTTGCAGCTGAGAGCAAGAAAAGAAAGGAAAGAGTAAAGAAGACTGTGGCTAGAGTGCTTGGCAAAGCTTCCATCATGGAAGAGGAAGAAGAAGTAGCTGCACCAGCACCCAAGGCACCCAAGCTAATGGGAGATGCCATAAAATCAGGGGGAGCTGCTTCCAAGGCCAAGCCAGCTCCAAAGCCAAAGCCAAAGAGGAACACAAGAAGCATCCCAGCTGCTGAAAAGAACAAGGCCCCAGTGCCTGAAGCTGCAGAAGAAGAGGAAGAGAATGTCCTAAGGAAGCTAAATCCCAAGATCCCAGACCACAACGATGCTCATCCTGTGGCTGAGGATATGAAGCTCAGGAGAGATTCAGGGCTAAGGAAGTGGAGAGAAGCAGACCCGTATGCTTCAAGGAGAAGGACAACAGTTGACTACAGGTTTCACACCAAGGAGCAGCAGGATTTTTATGAGACAGTGCTGCTAGATAAGAAGCCCATTGTCTATGATATGCGATGGGTTGATTGGACATACATCAAGGACAATGAGGAGCACTATCCTGGAGTGCAAGACAGCTTCATAGCTTGTGGAGTAGCTGACTTTGTTGGGCAGAAGCTCACAAAGTGGAACGAGGAACTCATCATGCAGTTCTACTCCACAGCTCACTTTTATCCAGATGGGAGGATCACATGGATGTCTGAGGGTACAAGGTACCAATCCACAGTTGCTGAGTGGGCACAGATCATTAATGCCCTAGAGGAGCAAGATGATGACTTGGATATCTATGCCAAGAAGAAGATGGACCACAACTCAATGTCAAATATGTACAAGGAGATCCCAAATGAAGCACTTGATACCTTCAAGTTTGGCTCAGTACATTACCTTCTGTCAGGGCTCCCGACTATCAGTTGGATCTTGAGGCACACCTTATTGCCCAAGTCAGGTGATCACAAGATGATCAGAGGCCATGCTATCAACTTGCTACATGTATTTGATGTACCTCAGAAGTTCAAAGTGATGAGCCTCATAGTGGAAACAATCAAGAGGACTGCAGCAGACCAGAAGAGGAGTTGCGGATATGCCCCTCAGATTCAGGAGCTCATCAACTCCAGGATGGGCACGGGCATATATCTATTGGACAAGGAACATTTGCCCATCCGTCCAGATTTTGAGAACAATGAAGTTGTGATGGCTGAGAACGAGCCATCGTCTGCACAAGCTTACGCAAAGAAGGAGAAGGCGAGGAAGGAGAAAGCTGCCAAGATGCCAACTCAGGAGGAGGCATCTGAGTATTTCTTGAAGAGTAAACAAGAGCAGCTTGGTTACCTGATTGCATCCACCCTGCGGATTGAGAAAGGACTAGCCACCCTAACTCAAAACCAGGCAAGCCTAGAGAGAATCATGGAACAAAAGTTCTATGACTTGGATGTCAAGGTAACGGAGATTCAGTCTGCAGTGGAGCAGCTCCAAGATGATATGCAGGAGAGGAGAGGCAGGACTACTACTCATGCCTTTGCCAGAGTGCCAAGAGGTCTGAGGTCGTCTGCCGTGCCAGTTGCTGACACAAGAGCCACCACCTCAGCACCAGCCACAGCCTCAGTTCCACCAGCTCCAGCATCTACTTCAGCTCCAACTCCAACGTCTACTTCAGCATCTACCGAAGCCTTCGTCCTTGGAGTGATCCGGACTCCACCACCACCTGAAGATCAAGCCTGAGCGTCGATCTAGTGCGCATTTTCTAGGAACTTTTTGGTAACTTGTTGCCAAAGGGGGAGAAGATGTATAGATCTTAGGCTTCGAGAGAGAGAGTGTTGCTTTTCTCTCTTGCTTTATTTGGTGGTTTTTCGAACTCGTTTGCTTTTGAGTGCTTGAGATACTATGCTTGTGAGACATTGATGATCATGTGTTTGATCATAAGCTACACTTAATGCTTGCTTAATGCTATTATCTTATCTATCTTATGTGATCATTCATTATTCTTGGTGATGAGTGCATGTATTTCATTCTTATCATTTTAAGCGCTCCACCAAGATGTATGTGACATGGAAGAGTAACCCTTGACTCTAACTCCTTGTGCATTTGCAGTCCAAAGCAAATTTTTTAATATGCACAAATTTAGGGGGAGCTCTTACTTATCACATACTTCTCAAAGCGATGATATATTTCATGCTTATTATCATTTGTCGAAGCTTTGATCTATATGTTGTCATCAATTACCAAAAAGGGGGAGATTGAAAGTGCAACTATCCCTAGGTGGTTTTGGTAATTCATAACAACATATAGCTCATTGAGATAATGCTATTCCAAGATGATTATTTTAGGAAAGCTCAATGATTGGCATGGCATGGATGTGAAAGTGGAACCCTCAAAATGCTAAGGACAAAGGATTGGCTCAAGCTCAAAAGCTCAAGACTCTTCATTTTATATTTTAGTGATCCAAGATCACATTGAGTCTTTAGGAAAAGCCAAACTATCAAGGAGGGATGAGGTGTTGCTTAATGAGCCTCTTGCTTCATGTGCTTAGTGATATGCTCCAAAACCCTCAACTACTTTCCCATATCCACATATGACCTAAACCCTAAGCCAAACTCGGTCCTACCGATTCTTCCTATCCGGCGCCACCGAGTTTTCATTTGTCATAAGCCACTGCCAAACCCTAGCAATTCGGTTCTACCGATAAGGACCTCGGTCTCACCGAGATGGGATTGCAAACTCTCTGTTTCCCTTTCGTAACTTTTCGGTCTCACCGAAAGAGCGAATCGGTCCCACCGAGATTGCAATGTAAACTCAGTGTTTCCCCTTTGTAACTTTTCGGTCTCACCGAGTTCCACTCGGTCTCACCGAAAGAGCAAATCGGTCCCACCGAGTTTGCCTGACCAACTCTCTGGTTAGCTAATTACCAAATTCGGTCTCACCGAGTTTGTGTACTCGGTCTCACCGAGATTACATTATGCCCAAACCCTAACCATATCGGTCCTACCGAGTTGCATGTCAGTCCCACCGAAAATCACTAACGGTCACTAGGTTTACATTTTCGGTCCGACCGAGCTTATTGATTCGGTCCCATCGAGATTGGAAAACTGTGTAACGGTTGGATTTTGTGTGGAGGCTATATATACCCCTCCACCTCCTTCTCATTCTGAGAGAGAGCCATCAGAACACACACACCATTCCAACTCATATGTTTTGAGAGAGAACCACCTACTCATGTTTTGAGACCAAGATATTCCATTCCTACCATATGAATCTTGATCTCTAGCCTTCCCAAGTTGCTTTCCACTCAAATCTTCTTTCCACCAAATCCAAATCCTATGAGAGAGAGTTGAGTGTTGGGGAGACTATCATTTGAAGCACAAGAGCAAGGAGTTCATTACCTACACACCATTTGTTACTTCTTGGAGAGTGGTGTCTCCTAGATTGGCTAGGTGTCACTTGGGAGCCTCCGACAAGATTGTGGAGTTGAACCAAGGAGTTTGTAAGGGCAAGGAGATCGCCTACTTCGTGAAGATTTACCGCTAGTGAGGCAAGTCCTGTGTGGGCGATGGCCATGGTGGGATAGACAAGGTTGCTTCTTCGTGGACCCTTTGTGGGTGGTTACTTCTTCATGGACCCTTCGTGGGTGGAGCCCTGGGTGGTCTCGCGCAACCGTTACCCTTGGGTGGAGCCCTGTGTGGACTCGTGCAACCGTTACCCTTCGTGGGTTGAAGTCTCCATCAACGTGGATGTAGGATAGCACCACCTATCCGAACCACGGGAAAAACATCCGTGTCTCCAATTGCGTTTGAATTCTCCAAACCCTTCCCTTTACATTCTTACAAGTTGCATGCTTTACTTTTCGCTGCCTATATACTCTTTGCATGCTTGCTTGAATTATGTGATGATTGCTTGACTTGTCCTAAATTAGCTAAAAACTGCCAAGAACTAAAATTGGGAAAAGGTTAAGTTTTTATTTGGTCAAGTAGTCTAATCACCCCCCTCTAGAGATACTTTCGATCCTACAATATCTACTATCCATATACCACTTGTATCACCATCTCTTCGCTGAACTAGTGCTCCTATGCAATTTACCATTGTATTGGGTGCATTGGGGACACAAGAGACTCTTTGTTATTTGGTTGCAGGGTTGTTTGAGAGAGACCATTTTCATCCTACGCCTCCCACGGATTGATAAACCTTAGGTCATCCACTTGAGGGAAATTTGCTACTGTCCTACAAACCTCTGCACTTGGAGGCCAACAACGTCTACAAGAAGAAGGTTGTGTAGTAGACATCAAGCTTTTTTCTGGCACCGTTGCCGGGGAGGTTAGCGCTTGAAGGTATATCTTTAGATCTTGCAATCGAATCTTTTAGTTTCTTATTTTATCACTAGTTTAGTTTATAAAAGAAAACTACAAAAAATGGAATTAAGGGTACCTCATATGCTTCATCTTTTTAATATCTATCATGAAAATAAGGATTCCGATAATTGTGCTCAAGTGCTAGAAGAACAATGCATTAGAATGTTTGGCACTAAATATTTGAATGATGAGCATTATTGCAATGTTGTTAGTATGAATTCCTTGAATATCCATGATGCTAATGATATGCAAAGGCACAAGCTTGGGGAAGCTATGTTTGATGAAGATGATATTTTTTGTCCCCCAAGTTTTGATGAGCAAATTTATTATGATGAAAGCATGCCTCGTATTTATGATGATTATATTTATGAAAGTAGATTTGGAGAGGTCATGACTTTATTTAGTGATGAATCCACTATTTTGGAAGAGGTTCCAATTGATTATGAGAACAAAGTTGCTATCTATGATGATTATTGTGATGACTTGTATTCTATAAAGAATAATGATATCCATGAAACTTGTCATCATGATTTTAATTTTCAATTGTATTATGCCTCACATGATAGTTATTTCGTTGAGTTTGCTCCCACTACTATTGATGATAATAAATTTGCTTATGTGGAGAGTAATAAAAATTCTATGCTTGTAGATCATGAAAAGAATGCCCTACGTGATGGTTATATTGTTGAATTTATTATGAGGGAGGAATATATGCTTGTAGGAGTTACAATAATATCAAGTTTCCTCTTTATGTGCTTAAAGTTTTGAAGTTATGCTTGTTCTTCCTTCCTATGCTAGTTGATTATTGTTCTCATAAGTTGTTTGCTCACAAAATCCCTATGCATAGGAAGTGGGTTAGACTTAAATGTGCTAGTAATATTCTTCATGATGCTCTCTTTATGTTTCAATTCTTATCCTTTTTGAGAGCATCATTGAAACCATCATGCCTAGCTAGGGGCATTAAACGTTGGCGCTTGTTGGGAGGCAACCCAATCATATTTTTGTTCCTTGCCTTTTGCCCCTGTTTAGTAATAAATAATTCATCTAGCCTCTAGTTAGATGCGGTTTTATGTTTTAATTAGTGTTTGTGCCAAGTAAAGCCTTTAGGATCTTCTTGGGTGATTGTTATTTGATCTTGCTGTAAAAACAGAAAGTATGCGTTCACGAGAATAATTTTCATTTTTACCAGAGAGCGATAAAATACCAATTACAACTGCAGTAGATCAATAAACAAATTTCTTGGACTTCCTAATTTCTTAGGATTTTTGGAGTTACAGAAGTATTCGAATCCTACAGATTACTACAGATTGTTCTGTTTTTTGACAGATTCTGTTTTCTATGTGTTGTTTGCTTATTTTGATAAATCTATGAGTAGTATCGGTGGGTATGAACCATAGAGAAGTTGGAATACAGTAGATATTACACCAATATTAATTTAGAATGAGTTCACAACAGTACCAAAAGTGATGATTTATTTTCTTATACTAACGGAGCTCATGAGATTTTCTGTTGAGTTTTGTGTTGTGAAGTTTTCAAGCTTTGGGTAAAGATTCGATGGACTATGGAATAAGGAGTGGCAAGAGACTAAGCTTGGGGATGCCCAAGGCACCCCAAGGTAATATTCAAGGACAACCAAGATCCTAAGCTGGGGGATTCCCAAGGCACCCCAAGGTAATATTCAAGGACAACCAAGAGCCTAAGCTTGGGGATGCCCCAGATGGCATCCCCTCTTTCGTCTTTGTTCATCGGTAACTTTACTTGGAGCTATATTTTTATTCACCACATGATATGTGTTTTTCTTGGAGCATCATTTTATTTTCTTTTTTTTGCTTGCTGTTTGAATAAAATACCAAGATCTGAAATTACTAAATGTTAGAGAGTCTTCACATAGTTGCATAATTATTCGACTACTCATTGATCTTCACTTATATCTTTTAGAGTAGTTAGTTGTTGCTCTAGTGCTTCACTTATATCTTTTTAGAGCATGGTGGTTTTATTTTATATAAATAGATGAACTCTCATGCTTCACTTATATTATTTTGAGAGTCCTAAACAACATGGTAATTTGCTTTGGTTATGAATTTAGTCCTAATATGATGGGCATCCAAGAGGGATATAATAAAAACTATCATATAAAGTGCATTGAATACTATGAGAAGTTTGATACTTGATGATTGTTTTGAGATATGAAGATGGTGATATTAGAGTCATGCTAGTTGAGTAGTTGTGAATTTGAGAGATACTTGTGTTAAAGTTTGTGATTCCCGTAGCATGCATGTATGCTGAACCGTTATGTGATGAAGTCAGAGCATGATTTATTTATTATTGTCTTCCTTATGAGTGGCGGTCGGGGACGAGCGATGGTCTTTTCCTACCAATATATCCCCCTAGGAGCATGCGCGTAGTACTTTGTTTCGATAACTAATAGATTTTTGCAATAAGTATGTGAATTCTTTATGACTAATGCTGAGTCCATGGATTATATGCACTCTCACCCTTCCACCATTGCTAGCCTCTCTAGTACCGCGCAACTTTCGCCGGTACCATAAACCTTCCTCAAAACAGCCACCATACCTACCTATTATGGCATTTCCATAGCCATTTCGAGATATATTGCCATGCAACTTTCCACCGTTCCGTTTATTATGACACGCTTCATCATTGTCATATTGCTTTGCATGATCATGTAGTTGACATCATATTTGTGGCAAAGCCACCATTCATAATTCTTTCATACATGTCACTCATGAGTCATTGCACATCCCGGTACACCGCCGGAGGCATTCATATGGAGTCATATTTTGTTCTAAGTATCGAGTTGTAATTCTTGAGTTGTAAGTAAATAAAAGTGTCATGATCGTCATTATTAGAGCACTGTCCCATGTGAGGAAAGGATGATGGAGACTATGATTCCCCCACAAGTCAGGATGAGACTCCGGACGAAAAAAGAAAAGAAAAAAGAAAGGCCATAAAAAAGAGAAGGCCCCCAAAAAAAGAGAGAAGGGACAATGCTACTATCCTTTTTCCACACTTGTGCTTCAAAGTAGCACCATGATCTTCATGATGGAGAGTCTCCTATATTGTCACTTTCATATAATAGTGGGAATCTTTCATTATAGAACTAGGCTTGAATATTCCAATGATGGGCTTCCTCAAAATGCCCTAGGTCTTCATGAGCAAGCGAGTTGGATGCACACCCACTTAGTTTCTTTTTGAGCTTTCATACACTTATAGATCTAGTGCATCCGTTGCATGGCAATCCCTACTCACTCACATTGATATCTATTGATGGGCATTTCCATAGCCCGTTGATACGCCTAGTTGATGTGAGACTATCTTCTCCTTTTTATCTTCTCCACAACCACTATTCTATTCCACCTATAGTGCTATGTCCATGGCTCACGCTCATGTATTGCGTGAAGATTGAAAAAGTTTGAGAACATCAAAAGTATGAAACAATTGCTTGGCTTGTCATCGGGGTTGTGCATGATTTAAATATTTTGTGTGGTGAAGATAGAGCATAGCCAGACTATATGATTTTGTAGGGATAACTTTCTTTGGCCATGTTATTTTGAGAAGACATGATTGCTTAGTTAATATGCTTGAAGTATTATTATTTTTATGTTAATATTAAAATTTTGTCTTGAATCTTATGGATCTGAATATTCTTGCCACAATAAAAAAGATTACATTGAGAAATATGTTAGGAAGCATTCCACATCAAAAATTCTGTTTTTCATTTACCTACTCGACGACGAGTAGGAATTAAGCGTGGGGATGCTGATACGTCTTCAACGTATCTATAATTTTTGATTGTTCCATGCTATTATATTATCTATTTTGGATGTTTATGGGCTTTATTAAACACTTTTATATTATTTTGGGGACTAACCTATTAACCCAGAGCCCAATGCCAGTTTCTGTTTTTTCCCTTGTTTCAGTGTTTCGCAGAAAAGGAATATCAAACGGAGTCCAAACAGAATGAAACCTTCGGGAGCATGATTTTTGGAACGAACGCAATCCAGGAGACTTGGAGTTGAAGTCAAGGAAGCTTCAAGGTCACCACGAGGCAGGGAGGCGCGCCTGCCCCCCTGGGCATGCCCCCACCCTCGTGGCCCCCTCGTGGCTCCCCTGACCGACTTCTTTCGCCAGATATGTCCATATACCCTAAAAACATCGGGGAACATAATAGATCAGGAGTTCCGCTGCCAGAAGCCTCCGTAGCCACCGAAAACCAATCTAGACCCGTTCCGGCACCCTGCCGAAGGGGGGAATCCCTCTCCGGTGGCCATCTTCATCATCCCGGCGCTCTCCATGACGAGGAGGGAGTAGTCCACCCTCGGGGCTGAGGGTATGTACCAGTAGCTATGTGTTTGATCTCTCTCTCTCTTGTGTTGTTGAGGTGATACGAGCTTGATGTATTGCGAGCTTTGCTATTATAGTTGGATCTTATGATGTTTCTCCCCCTCTACTCTCTTGTAATGGATTGAGTTTTCCCTTTGAAGTTATCTTATCAGATTGAGTCTTTAAGGATTTGAGAACACTTGATGTATGTCTTGCATGTGCTTATCTGTGGTGACAATGGGATATCATGTGATCAACTTGCGAGTTCCCTGACCTCGTGAACTTATGCATAGGGGTTGGCACACGTTTTCCTCTTGACTCTCCGGTAGAAACTTTGGGGCACTCTTTGAAGTTCTTTGTGTTGGTTGAATAGATGAATCTGAGATTGTGTGATGCATATCGTATAATCATACCCATGGATACTTGAGGTGACATTGGAGTATCTAGGTGACATTAGGGTTTTAGTTGATTTATGTCTTAAGGTGTTATTCTAGTACGAACTCTAGGATAGATTGAATGGAAAGAATAGCTTCGTGTTATTTTACTACAGACTCTTGAATAGATCGATCAGAAAGGATAACTTTGAGGTGGTTTCATACCCTACCATAATCTCTTCGTTTGTTCTCCGCTATTAGTGACTTTGGAGTGACTCTTTGTTGCATGTTGAGGGATAGTAATATGATCCAATTATGTTATTATTGTTGAGAGAGCTTGCACTAGTGAAAGTATGAACCTTAGGCCTTGTTTCAACGTATTGCAATACCGTTTGTGCTCACTTTTATCATTAGTTACCTTGCTGTTTTATATTTTCATATTACAAAAACCTATATCTATTATCCATATACCACTTTTATCACCATCTCTTTGCCGAACTAGTGCACATATACAATTTACCATTGTATTGGGTGTGTTGGGGACACAAGAGACTCTTTGTTATTTGGTTGTAGGGTTGTTTGAGAGAGACCATTTTCATCCTACGCCTCCCATGGATTGATAAACCTTAGGTCATCCACTTGAGGGAAATTTGCTACTGTCCTACAAACCTCTGCACTTGGAGGCCCAACAACGTCTACAAGAAGAAGGTTGTGTAGTAGACATCACTCACTAGGAAGCGATCCCTTTGACTTCCATGGCCGTCCACCTCGCTCCCAACCACTCCATTAATGGCGCCCGAGCCAATTTTAATACGGGCGGCCTTACTCTTCGCTCCCATTCCACTCCTGCAGATCTCCACCAACACCATGGCGTAGAAGGATCATCTGCCACTAGTCTTCCAGTTTGGTGAAGTCGATTCCGAGACAGAAGAGACAGAAAGTAAGGAGGAATGTGGCCTCATGGACATGGCCCTGAACGAGCTAGCCGCGGCGGATACTGGCCCCGCGCCCATCCCAGCTCCCATCCCCACACCCGCGCCAGTGACCATCCCCGTAGCATTGACGGGCTGGTCGCCGAGCATTATCACAACACTGGAAGCCGCGGGCGTCAGCGAGGTCCTCATGGACCCGCGTGAGCTCGTGTACATGCCAGCGCCCCCGCCTGTGCCCATGCGCGCCCCTGTGCCCACCACGGTACCGGTCCCTGTACATTATCTTGTACCCACCACGCACGTGCCCATGCACATGCCCCCCTCACGTCATTGGTCGACGTCGTCGACCGCTACCTCGCAGCGTCACGAGTCGCCATCCTCCCGCGACCCGCTCATCGATCGTGCAACGGTCTTTGATTCCCAAGTCAAGAACATTCTGGGCTGGCTTGAAGACTTCAACAACGGCATCCCGGAGGACGACAACGATAACGATAACAACCCATAGCACGCTGGCTCCACCACTGCAATTAGTTTTTTGGGTTCAGTAATGTATCTCGATCGTATGGGTATAAAGTCATAGTATGACTGAATGAAACCTACAGTTTGAACAAACTTGCATTATTCTCTCTGAATGTACAGACTTCTAAAATGATTTAAAAAACATCAATGTTTTTTAATTTAAAACACTCATCGCAAATGTTTTAGATAGAACACCTATATGCAAACCAAGCGCTTCCCGAGTAAGCCCTGGGAAATTTGTCGTGCAGGATTTTTGCATCTCTTCATTGCAAAACGTTTTCGATAGAACGCCCGTATGCAAAGCGAGAGCTATTATCCTTCCCAGTAATCCAAGAGAAAATTTGTGGCACAGGATTTGTGCGTCTCTTCATTGCAAATAGTTCAGATTGAACACGGTATGCAAAGCGAGAGCTATGGTCCCTTCAGCACTAAGCCAAGAGAAAATCTGGCGCCCAGGATTTGTACATCCCTTCATCGGAAATGATTTTTTATGATAACCCGGGTGCAACCACGCACATAGAATTTGGTAAGATTTGCATCTGTCATATTGGTTATATTGTCATTTGTCAAACTTGAAACGCTAGCATTTGTCGATCTAGTAACATTTCCCTTTGTCAACCTTGTAACACTGTCATTTGTCGAAATTTGCAGCTAAAAATCACTAGCACTGTCTAATTTTGAAAGTGAAATTCAGTAAGCATAGATTTCATTCATAGACTAAGTAGTCATTCTTTATACAAACAGTTCAACTTGACAGCTGAACTGAACAAACTTTCCCCAGTTGTTGCCAACCACGTATTGAAATAGCTAGTTCAACTATATATAATAGCTAATCTTAAGTACACAATACAATTCAACCATATCTATAGTCAGATGAACTAAACAAAATAGCCCCTAAATACTACTACTACGGAGGGCCTTTGTACTACTTCCAGCAGCCTCTCCTCTACCGAGCGTGCTCAGTAAGAGGCAGAGGAGGAGGAGCATACCGACGAGCTGGAGAACTAGAATCCGATGTCTGTCGCTACTACACCTTTAGCGACGCCCACCTCGAACACCCTCTGCCGCTCCAGATGACCCCTCTTGAAGCAGCAGGAATCCCTATAGATCTCCTCATTCCGCACCTCTACGGCAGCATGTGCTACGGCCATGGCGGCAGTAAGACTCTTTGTGTGCTCGACCAAGCACTCTTCCTCCTCCCGCAGAAACTCGATGTAGCGTGCAAGGTCGCTGACGCACATGCGGGGCTCCACCTCCACCTCCACCTCCCTCCTTCGGGCGGCGTTGGCGGAGCGGGTGACGAACACGGCGGTTGACAGTAGGGTTGCAGCCACGGCGACCGACGGTGGGGTGGCAACCATGACGGGCACTTGCCGCCTTCAGGCCGCAGTGGCAGAGCGGGGTGATGGCCACAGTGGCCAACAGTGGGGTGGCGGCCACGATGGCCACCTCCCACTCTTTGGGTCACGGTGGCAGAGCAGGCGATGGCCCTGGCTTTCGATGGCGGTGTGGCGTCCATGACGGCAGACAGTGGGGTGGTGGCAATGGCGGCCAGCAATAGCTGCCGACGGGCAGTGGCGACAGAGCGTGTGGTGGGTGTTGTGCGCACACCCAACAGGGACACCACGTGCAGGACACGACGCCGGGGACTGCGCCGCCACCGCGGTGTAGCCTCCCAACTGGAGCTATTCTCTGATGACGGCAGAGTGGCTGAGCGATGACGAGGGCCCGGTGCCATTGGCGATTGTGGGAGAAGCAAACGAGATAAGCTACAGGGAGGGAGGCGAAAATATGATGGAGAACTCACCGGACGTGAGGATTTATATAGCATGCCGGTAAGCTTTGGGATTTTGGGGGATTTTGCCATGTCGGGTCAGCCGGGAAGCTTGCACGGCTGTGCATGGGAACCTGGACGGTTGTGCAGGACGGGCTCACTGACGATTCATTGGCACCACTTTGAGCCACCGTTTGGCCGAAAGAATGCCTGTGAAGTGCTCAATCTTGCGCTAGAAGCCTTCTGCGGCATCGGGGTAACAAGACATGCGAGTGGAGGATGAAATGACACATACACATATGGTTAATAAAAAAACCTTTGCGATTTAATTACCTAACACATGGCCGCTCTCTATGCAGCGTCGCGAATGATTGTTGGACCATCGTGTGATGTGGAACACGAGCTAGTTTCACATCATGTCACCGGCTCACAATTGCTGGCCGGCATGTAGACGACCATTCCCTACATGTTCAACTACTCTATGCATATGGTTGTCGTGGTTGAGGGGGCCGCGGCGCGCTCTGCTCGCGTCCCACCACGCGCACTGCCAGCTTTTGTGGACAGCGCACGATCACGTATGTTCATGCTTCCATTATGCATGCGGTTGCGCCGGGCATGACGCCACGATGTAGTTACGCGCTGCAAAAACTACCATGCGAACGTGCCGAGAATCCATGCCTCCGGCCCCCATTTATTCCCATGGCCATTTGCCTTAATCTCTCATGCCCCATGACACAATAAGCACACCCACGACAACACATACAGGGAGGATATATGATGGCTCCAATAGCACTCCCCATGGCTCCAATGATGCTCCCAGCGGCTGACGACGACAATGGCCATTAGTTCACCACGCCCCATGTAGTGGACACCCACAAGAGGGGGAAGAACCTCTCATGGTGTACACGAATGAGCTAGTCTCGATGGAGAGGTCCATCCACACTATGGAGCAGTTGCTTGTCGAGGACAAGTACCAAGTGGTCGACTTCGACCTCGAGTTCACCGGCGGTTGTGCTGGGTATGATCAGAAGGTTGTCGTCACCTAGTTGTGTCTGTGCCATGATGTCCTCGTCTATCACTGGCACCTGGCCACAAGGCCTAGCGAGCGTTTTGCCAGGCTTATCAACAACCTCGACTATAGATTCGCTACCGTGGACACCAACAACGATCTAGAAGCGCTTAAGGTTTTGGGCTTGGCCTGTAGAATCTTCTCGACATCCGTGACCACTACACGATCTGGGGCAGCACAAATAAGAATCAAGACTCCCTGATTGACCTCGCCTCGGCCATCATCGACACCTACTACATGAATATGAAGGATGAGAGCAAGAAGGACAAGATCGCTTGGCATAGTGTCTGGGAGTAGAGATTGCATGAAGAACACGTCAAGTACGTGGCCAAGGACATGTACGCAAGCTACGAGATGTACATGCGGATCGTTGACATGAGGAAGTGCCTTTGCCCTGCCCCAGACAAGGGATCGTCGAGCCACAGAGCAGTGGTGGCAGCGCCACAAGAAGTAGATGATTAGATGATCATTTCTCCTAGTTTAGAATGCATGTAATTGTTTATTGAGGTGTGTTCGAATGTTTTGTATAGTCACTCATGTAATTGGATGTTTCATTTGGCTTTATATGTTGTTCTTCTATAGACAGAGCAAATCACATCGCACACGGAGTAAACTAGGGAACCCGTCTATCGTGGAATTGTCATGGCAGATGTCCTTAGTGTCAGGACTTAGTCGCGAGGCCAACGCATCTATGTGGTAGCTTGAGAGGGGTTGAGCGGGACGAGAGACGCGATGTTTTACCCTGTTTCGGCCCCTCGCGGTGGAGGTAAAAGCCTACATCCTGCTTCATTGATATTGATGATGATGATCACGGTTACAAGAGTCCTCTATCTCGAGAGCTATTGTCTAAACCTAACTTGTCCAACTTGTGGAACTTGTGAATCTTGTCCCTTTTGGGAAGCCCTGCCCCTCCTTATATATGTTGGAGGGGCGGGTTAAATGTAGAGTCCTATTAGGATTAGGACTAGTCTATCTCTAATACAAACCGGATACAAGTCCAGGTCTTAACTCCTTGTAAGATAAACGTTCCTCATGCCTTTCCTCTTAAACCAGCCCACCATTATCATAAACCAGCATGTCGGGCCTTGGGCCTTGTCATCCATCTGGAACACGCGCCGGGTCACCAATGAGTCTTCAGGCTCGTGAACCACCAGACGCGTAAACCATCAGGCATGTAAACCGCCAATCACGTAAACCGCCAATCCTCTGGCAGTTTACCAATGAAACGCCTAGTTCGGCCGGGTTATACTTCCAGCCAGTTTACGCCGCGGGGTATATCCCCGACACCGTCGGTGATGGTTTCATCAATCATTGACAATTGTATACCAGCAAGCGTTTGCCCACAACACACAAGGCTTATTAGCAGCAATCATCTGGGTTATTATCGGTCTTTGTACACATTTCTGATTACGGACCTGTTTGTCACGTATCACACACATCTTGTTAAGTTGAACCGATTCTGTTGTCTTGGCTCATCACAAACAGTTAATCCGAGTGAATTGTATGCCATATATTGCACACACCTTGATCTGGCTAACCATTTCTGTTGTGTTGCCTAATCACAAACAGTTCATCCGAGTGATCTGTATATCGTATATCGCACACACACCCTCATCAGGCTGACCATTTCTGTTGTCTCATCACAGACAGTTCGTATGGACCAACCATATGCCACGTATCGCGCACACAACTCTAATATGAATCGTGTTTGATGTCTCCACCATCACAACCATTCGTATCATTTTTGGCGGTTTTCTTACACCGCCATTTGGATTAATGCATCGCACACTGTTTCGTTGAAGGGTCTCTGATTGTAGTGTCGTGTTAGGACCATCCTGTAGTAGTGATAGTAGTAGGTTCAATCTTGCGGTGTCCTCACCTTGTGATGGAAGGTGTAGCTAGGCCCGTATTTGTATTGTTGCTACCAAGGATAAAACGATGCTATTTTCTCATATTGATTGATCTTATTTTGTCTACATTATGTCATCATACTTAAAGCATTACTCTGTTTGTCATGAACTTAATACGTAGAGAAGCAAGCATAGAAGTGCTCTCGAAGTGGAGTAATAGTAGTAGGCGTCAGTAAGTTTAACACTCTACTTGTCACGAACATAATTATTATGTACTGATCATGCCATGAATAATATCATAGCTATGTTCTTTTATATCAATTGCCCAATAATAATTTGTGTACCCTCCGTTTGTTATGTTCTTGAGAGAGATGCCTCTAGTGATGCTATTGTCCCCGGGTCCATTCACTTATATTAATAAAACCCTAAATACCCTGCTGCAATTTATTTATTTTTATTTAGCTTTACAATTTATATATCTACCACCATCAGAATTAATCCTTGCAATTAACGCGTACAAGGGGATTGACGACCCTCTTGCCCACGTTGGGTGCAAGTATTTATTTATGTGTGTGTGCAGGTACTGTTGAAAGTTGTTTGCATGAATCTCCTACTGGTTCGATTAACCTTGGTTCTTTACTGAGGGAAATACTATCTTCTACTATACTACTTCACCCTTCCTCTTCGGGAAAATCCCAACGCCAATCTCAGGTCGCAGAAGAATTTCTAGCGCCTTTGTCGGGGAAACTTAGTCGGATTTCGGGTTCCGCAGACCCTTGAGAGGTTTGAAATCTGGGGTGCGTGCGAAGAACTCATCCTCCCCAATCTGCCTGCTTTCTAATCTCACGGCCTAGCTTGACGAACCGAATGTACAAGGAACACAATAGTTTACCCAGGTTCTGGCCACCTTGCGGTGTAAAACCCTACTCCTGCTTTGTGGTGGATTGGCCTCGAGGTGCTGAGGATGAACTAGTACAGTGGGAGCACAACCTCAGGAGGAGTGTTCTTGTGCTCGATGAGCTGGTGGGTGTGAGGATGATCTGAATGATCAGCCCCTCTATGGTGGTGGCTAGGTCCTATTTATAGTGGCCTTGGTCCTCTTCCCAAATGAAGGCAGGAAGGAATCCCACAACGGCCAAATTTGAAGGGAGACAACTAGTACATGCTATCCTGACAAAAGTAGTCTTCGTCTACAAAAGCCTTTGGTGGTGATGCCGCGGTGGGCTCAGCGATGACCTCCGTCCCGCCGTCCTGGCGGTCTTGGTCTTGTTGCACCGGAATGGAAACCTTTGCCTGATTCATCGGGACTCCGCGGCTGCGCTTGCCTCCTTAGTACCAAAGAGGAAACTGGTACGCTGCACCCGCTTGCGCCCGCCTGGCCTTGGTCGTAATGGCTCGCATCATCTGAACCTCGCGAGGTGAACCATGCCTAGAAATCTCCGCTCCTCGGGAGCCAGCCGGAGGAGGCTGCCCCATGTGGAGGTCTTGGTGTCGTCTGCCTCGCGAGGCTTGGCTCCTAGTGGGGGTCTTGAGTTGTTGATGTTGAAGTTGGGCCATACTAGGCCATCGATGGAGCCAAGCCATGGGCTGTAGGCAGGCAAGTCTGGGTACCCCCGTTCCCAAAACACCGATAGTAGCCCCCGGGCCCAAGGCACACTCGAACTTGGCTTTGAGGCGAAGCTAAAGGGCAAGTGCGGAGCGCCGCGGGGCCTAACCGCCTACGGCCTTGGTCGGCGCGTGCCGATTGATGAGACGTTGGCGCCTCCGCTTCCCCATGCTGCCTCGGCAACTTCTCCTGGTTGACAAAAAGGCTAGCGCCAGCTGCCGAGCCCTCATTGCCCTTCCTTCGTCTTGCTCCAGATCCCCTTCTCCTTCTTGTAACACCCCGGATGTAACTTGCCATATTTGTAACTCCAACTCTTGCCATTTTCGGCTTTAAGTTATGAGATTCCCTTCGTGGTTGGGTTTTTGTCTTCGTTTTGCTTTTTGTTCATGTCATGCATTTCATATCATGTCATCATGTGCATCTCATTTGCATACGTGTTCGTCTCATGCATCCGAGCATTTTCCCCGTTGTCCGTTTTGCAATCCGACACTCCCACGTACACCGGCGCATCCCTCTTGCCTCTTTTCGTGAGCGGGTGTTAAACGTTCTCGGAATGTACTGAGATTTTCGAAGTGGCCTTGGTACACCACCGGTAGGCTGCCTGTCAAATTTCGTTCCATCTGGAGTCTGTTTGATGCTCCAACGGTTAACCGGGTAACTGCAAAAGCCTCTTTTGTGTTGCAGCCCAACAACCCTCCAAAACGGCCCAACAACCCATCTAACCCACTTCCATGTCCTCCATCGTCGGATCCTGATCGTGTGGGCGAAAACTACACCTCATTTGGACACTCCAAACTGCCTCTACCAATAAAAGGCCTCCTCCTCCAAAATTTCGGGCGAAACCCTAGATCCACCGTCTCCCTCCGTGCCGGACGCGTCCGCCGCCGCGCCCCGTCCACTCCTGAGCCGCCACATGGCTACGCCTCCGTCCATCACCGCCGTCCCGCCCAAGCCCACGGCGGGCCCCCGAAGCCCGCGCCGCCCGGTCGCCTCCCACGCGCGTCCCCGCCCCCCGCGCCCCCTGCCGCCCGTCGTCCGGCGCCCCGCGCCACCGCTCTTCCTCGCCGGCCGTCGCCCGGTGTAGGATCGAAAGTATGTCTAGAGGGGGGTGGTGATTAGACTACTTGACCAAATAAAACTTATCCTTTTCCCAATTTTAGTTCTTGGCAGATTTTAGCAACTTTGGACAAGTCAAGCAATCTTAACACAATTCAAGCAAGCATGCAAAGAGTATATGAGCAGAGGAAAGTAAAGCATGCAACTTGCAAGAGTCTAAAGGGAAGGGTTTGGAGGATTCAAACACAATAGGAGACATAGATGTTTTTGTCGTGGTTCCGATAGGTGGTGCTATCGTACATCCACGTTGATGGAGACTTCAACCCACGAAGGGTAATGGCTGCGTGAGTCCACAGAGGGCTCCACCCACGAAGGGTCCACGAAGAAGCAACCTTGTCTATCCCACCATGGCCGTCGCCCATGAAGGACTTGCCTCACTAGCGGTAGATCTTCACGAAGTAGGCGATCTCCTTGCCCTTACAAACTCCTTGGTTCAACTCCACAATCTTGTCGGAGGCTCCCAAGTGACACCTAGCCAATCTAGGAGACACCACTCTCCAAGAAGTAACAAATGGTGTGTTGATGATGAACTCCTTGATCTTGTGCTTCAAATGATAGTCTCCCCAACACTCAACTCTCTCTCACAGGATATGGATTTGGTGGAAAGAAGATTTGAGTGGAAAGCAACTTGGGGAAGGCTAGAGATCAATATTCATATGGTAGGAATGGAATATCTTGGCCTAAACACAAGTGTAGGTGGTTCTCTCAGAAAAAGTAAGTTGGAAGTGTAGGTTCATTTTGATGGCTCTCTCGACGAATGAAGAGGAGGTGGAGGGGTATATATAGCCTCCACACAAAGTCTAACCGTTACACACAACTTGCCAGTCTCGGTGGGACCGAATTGATAAACTCGGTTAGACCGATTTAGCAAATCTAGTGTCCGTTAGGATTTTTGGTGGGACCGACATGCAACTCGGTAGGACCGATATGGTTAGGGTTAGGGCATAACGTAATCTCAGTGAGACCGATTACACAAACTCTGTGAGACCAACTTTGGTAATAAGCTAACCAGAAAGTTGGTCAGGTAAACTCGGTGGGACCGATTCGCTCATTTCGGTGAGACCGAAATGTTACGGAAGGAAAACAGAGAGTTTACATTGCAATCTCGGTGGGACCGATCGCTCATCTCGGTGGGACCGAAACGTTACGAAGGGAAACAGAGAGATTACAATCCCATCTCGGTGAGACCGGGATCCCTATCGGTGAGACCGAGTTGCCTAGGGTTTGTGGCAGTGGCTATGACATCTGAACTCGGTGGCGCCGGATAGAAAGAATCGGTGGGGCCGAGTTTGACTTTTGGTTTAGGTCATATGTGCATTTGAGAAAGTAGTTGAGGGCTTTTGAGCATATCACTAAGCATTTTGAGCAAGAGCCTCATTAAGCAACACCTCATCCCTCCTTGATAGTATTGGCTTTTCCTATAGACTCAATGTGATCTTGGATCACTGAAATAGAAAATGTAGAGTCAAGAGCTTTGAGCTTGAGCCAATCCTTTTGTCCTTAGCATTTTGAGGGGTCCACTTTTCTCATCCATGCCATGCCAATCATTGAGCTTTCCTGAAATATTAATCTTGAAATAGCATTAGCTCAATGAGCTATATGTTGTTAGGAATTACCAAAACCACCTAGGGATAGTTGCACTTTCACTAGTCGCCCCCGCCGCCCCTCGTCTTCATCTCCGGCCAGATCCGGCCGCGGGAGGGTCGGATCCGGCGAGCTTCGTCGACTCCAGCCGCCGTCTCCCTCCCCTCTGGCGACTACTCCGGCACTCCTCAAAGTCCGTGCCAACCGGGACTAGGTCCACCCACACCACGATCCAAACAGCGCAGCTCCTCCCCCGGATCTCTCCATCCCATACCACTCCGTCCAGTTTCTGAGAGGTTGATTTGACTAAGTCCTGAAATCCTTATATTCTATGCCCCTGTTCATTGCATCACATCTCAGTGACCGTAGCTCCGTTTCATGCATATATTATATCAAAACGTTTATTGTGAGATGCTATTCATTGCATTACATTGTGGCATGCTTGTTTGAGTTCGTCTTGATGCCCTAATCATTGATGCAAGAGTGCTATAAAATGTTCACTACTGTTACTTATCAGATTACGATGATTTGTCATTTTTGTGGCCTTTGATGTGTGTATCTTATGAGCATGATCTCTACATGTGTTTTGAACTACAACATTCCACCTTTACAGGGGTGCTTGTCTTGCATTTTTGTGATCAATGTGGTCACTATCACAAGCATGCAAAGTAGCCTCTGCAATGTTGCTGATTTCAGTGACTTAGGATTTTGCTAAGTCCTTATCCTGCTGTTATTTTGCTGCCATGTAAACTTGATGCTACAGTGATATCCATGCTTGTTTTGAGATACTCTAGTAAGGATGTTTTGAACATATGGGTATGCGGTCAACTTGCACCTGAATGAGCAACCAGGGCTCTGTTCTCGAATCTCACCTCCCTACCCTTCCCCTCGTGTCGCTCCCGCGAGCGGCCGAGGGGACTCACCCGCCGCCGGCCTCTAGGCCTCCTCCTCCCCCTCCTTCCCCTCGCCGCCGCCAGTCTGCACCACCGGGCAAAGCCCGGTAGGTGCTGGCGGCGGTGGGGCCTCGTCTCTCCCTAGCGCGGCGGAGATTGGCGCGGGCCGGCGTCCCTATGTGGAGGCGCGCTGCTGGACCAGGGCGGCACGGCATCTGGGCGGCTCGACGGCACCCTGGGCTTCCTTGGCGGTGGGGTGGGTTCTTCTCCTGGTGTGGGAGGGTCGGCGGTGTTCTGTGGTGGTGGGGTGTGTTCGGGGTGGTGGTGAGGGGCGGCCAGATCCGATCTGGAATGGCGTCTCCTCCGGCCGCTGTCGCGGGCGGCACGGGCTGTGGCGGCGCGGGCCGGCCGCCTCCGGTGGCTGCGTGTGCTGGTGGTGGTCCGGTGTGGTGGTTGGGCCGGTCCGGCGGATTCGTCCTGGCCCCCCGGCGGGGTAGCTGGTGGTTGCGGCGGCCAGCCGTGCTGGTGGTTGTGCGTACCCGGCGTCTCTCATGCTCCGAGCTTGCGGGCGGCGCGGGTTGGGCAGGGGCCTGGCGTGGCTCCTGTCCCGGCCGTGGGTGGCTCCACGGCGGCTTGGCAGGTCAACTACGGCGGCTAGCATGTTCCGGCGTCGGTTCGTCCGTGGCAGTCTTGTGTCGGCCTTCGATTCCTCTCCTCATCGTTCGGCCGTTACTTCGTCAAAGGGCTGTCCATCTCCCAGTCGCGGTCCATCGCTCGTCTCGCGACCGGTGCGGTAGGACCGACCTCGTCTCATGCACGGTGTAGCAGGACCGAACTCGTCTCGCGCACGGTGCAGCAGGACTGAGCTCGTCTCGCACATGGTGCCGCAAGACAGAGCTCGTCTCGAGCCCGGTGCTGCAGGACGGGTCGATGGAGGCCAGTTTGGCCGGCCTTTTGGGTCTTGGCGCTGGGGGCTGCCCAGGGGTATGAAAGGAGGGTCCTTTCCGCTCGTCTCTTTGGTTGGGGTAGCGGCGGATCCCGGGTGAGGTGGTGTCAAGGTCTTGGATGCCGGGACGGCGGTCCTGGTGGTGGTAGCGGTGCTCATGGGCAGAGCCCGTGGCTTGGTGCTGCCCGGTGGCCATGGTCGCGTGGGCGGCGTGGTAGCTGGGGTGTGGCATTCGGTGGCAGTGAGTGTTGGCCGGGGTGAAAACTTTTTCTATCTTCGGATGGACCGGCAACGGCGACGCTCGTTCCCTTCTTGAAGGTGTCATCGCGGCTCTCACTGCTCGTCGTGATGCTCCAGGGGAAACTTTGATCCTCGGATCGGGCGGTGGTGGCGCTCCTGTGTCGTTTCCTTCCTGAAGGCGCCGCCTTGGAGCGCACAGTTCATCATATGCGGCTTCATTTCTTCACGGTGGCATGTTCCCGGTTGAGCCCCCGGTTGCTCTTGTAGTGCTAGGGGTGTGTTGCTGCGATCAGTGCCTATGTATCCTGCCTTGTGTGTGTGCGTGTGTTGTGGTGTAGCGTGTGTTTGTACTGGGATGTTGTTGATCATTGCTTTATATATAAAGCGGGGCGAAAGCCTTTTTCTGTAACATATGGGTATGCTCTATCCATCCAAGCCCCTGTTTGCAATTATGGAGTGCCCTAGAATGTCTTGTTCATGCTCTATGTTTGCTATAAGATGTTCCTGGCAGATTGTTTACATGTTAATCAATTTTTCCATGGTTGTTTCTAGTGATCCATGCAAGCTAGGAACTTGATCTAGCCATGTTTAGCTTAATGAACATGTCTTCTTGTTGTTGGTATGCTTATATTGTCATGCAATACTTTGTGGTGAGTGGTTTGAGATCGCAAAGTTGCCTTCGTAACTCTGTTTATGCCATGCTCTGTTTTCTGCTAAGTCTGAAATTGTTAATAAAACTTGCTATGTGTACATGGGTTCCATAATATCTTCTGTGCCTTTTTGGCTCATGATCAATAAGGGACTTTTGTTCTATGCATTTAATTGATTCATGCCATGCCTTGTATTGCTATGATATGTTCTTGTACCATGTTGTTTGCGTGCTCTAAACATGGCTTCCTGATGTTATTTTTGGCATGTTAGTATTTTCACTAAGTCTGTGAAGCTGATATCTTTAGCACTTTTTCCATGCTTGTTTGAACCTGCTCTTGTGTGATTTAGCCGTATCTCAGTGTTCATGTTTTGTCAAGCATCTTGAGTACATCAACGCCATATGCTTATTTGCTAGGTTGGAGTGCATTAGCTTAGTTTCTTGTTGCATGCTAAGTAGCATCGTGCTGTTAATTACAGTTTTGCACCATCCTTGTTTTGCTTGCCATTTGCAAACCGTGCCTCCGTTTCCGGCGATCTTTATATCGATTTCAACCGAAATCATCTCATCTTTCCAGTGGCATACTTGGTTTGCCAAGTTGATGCCTTGATCATCCTTTTCCTTCTAGAGCACGCATACGCATTTCATATCACATCTCGCATATCATGCCATGTTTTGCATCATGTTGTTTGTGCATTGCACCGTGATTGATTGTTGGCGCTTTGCTTGTGTTCTTGATTTGGGTAGAGCCGGGAGATGAGTACGTGAACGAGGAACCTGTTGAGAACGCTTTCGAGGATCAAGCTTTCCACAACTCTGAGAACTTTGCAGGCAAGATGACCATACCCTCGAAATCACTTCTATCTTTGCTTGCTAGTTGTTCGCTCTATTGCTATGCCGCGCTACCTACCACTTTCTATATCATGCCTCCCATATTGCCATGTCAAGCCTCTAACCCACCTCTCCTAGTAAACCGTTGTTTGGCTATGTTACCGCTTTGCTCAGCCCCTCTTATAGCGTTGCTAGTTGCAGGTGAAGATGAAGCTTGTTCCATGTTGGAACATGGGTATTGTTGGGATATCATTATTATCTCTTATTTACTTTAATGCGCCTATATACTTGGTAAAGGGTGGAAGGCTCGGTCGTATGCCTGGTGTTTGTTCCACTCTTGCCGCCCTAGTTTCCGTCATACCGGTGTTATGTTCCTTGATTTTGCGTTCCTTACGCAGTTGGGTGATTATGGGAACCCCTTGACAGTTCGCTTTGAATAAAATACCTCCAGCGAGGCCCAACCTTGGTTTTACCATTTGCCTCCTAAGCCTTTTTCCCTCGGGTTCCGTGGACTCAAGGGTCATCTTCATTTTAAACCCTCGGGCCAGTGCTCCTCTGAGTGTTGGTCCAAAATAGAGCCACTTGCAGCGCCACCTCAGGGAAACTTGAGGGTTGGTTTTAGTTGTACGTAGTGTTCATCCGGTGTGCCCTGAGAACGAGATATGTGTAGCTCCTATCGGGATTTGTCGGCACATTCGGGCGGCTTTGTTGGTCTTGTTTTACTATTGTCGAAATGTCTTGTAACCGGGATTCCGAGTCTGATCGGGTCTTCCTGGGAGAAGGAATTCCGTTGTTGACCGTGAGAGCTTGTGATGGTCTAAGTTGGGACACCCCTGCAAGGTTGAACTTTTGAAAGTCGTGCCTGCGATTATGGGCAGATGGGAATTTGTTAATATCTGGTTGTAGAGAACTTGACACTTAATTAAAATGAATCAACCACGTGTGTAGTCGTGATGGTCTCTTTTTGGCGGAGTCCGGGAAGAGAACAAGGTCTTGTGTTATGCTTGAACGTAAGTAGTTTCAGGATCACTTCTTGATCACTTCTTGATCACTTATAGCTTCTCGACCATGCATTGCTTCTCCTCTCGCTCTCTTTTGCGTATGTTAGCCACCATATATGCTAGTGCTTGCTGCAGCTCCACCTTACTACCTTCTCCTACCCATAAGCTTAAATAGTCTTGATCGCGAGGGTGTGAGATTACTGAGTCCTCGTGACTCACGGATACTTCCAAACGGTTGCAGGTGCCGACGATACCAGTGATGGCGATGCTACTGAACTCAAGTGGGAATTCGACGAAGACCTGGGTTGCTATTATGTTTCCTTTCCTGATGATCAGTAGTGGAGCCCAGTTGGGACGATCGGGGATCTAGCATTTGGGGTGGTCTTTCTTTATTTTGATACCATAGTCGGACCTTTGTTTGTACCTTGGATGATGTATGAACTATTTATGTATTGTGTGAAGTGGTGATTGTAAGCCGACTCTTTATCCCTTTCTTATTCAGTCCATGGG
Organism: Triticum urartu; assembly: GCF_056163025.1. NCBI lineage: Eukaryota > Viridiplantae > Streptophyta > Magnoliopsida > Poales > Poaceae > Triticum > Triticum urartu. The sequence continues at coordinate 302,146,507 of NC_141877.1, forward strand.
ATGTGTAAAGATTACCCCTCTTGCGACATGCCTACCATGCGGCTATGCCTCTAAGTCGTGCCCCGAGACGTGGGAGATATAGCCGCATTGTGGGTGTTACAAGTTGGTATCAGAGCCTTCCCCGACTTAGGAGCCCCCTGCTTGATCGAATCGCTGATGTTGTTGAGTCTAGAACAAAATGTTTTGAGTCTTAGGATTATATATATTAGAGAGTAGGATTCTTTTTACTCCTAAGTCCCTTCGTCACTCTGGTGAGGCCTCCTGGCATAGAGTTTTGACTCTTCTCCCCTCAAATTTCATGATTTTTTTAGGATCACGCGGGTATCTTAGAATCGTTCCGATAGTTTTGTGACGAGAACATTGTTCTTGGTGCCTCCTGACATTTAGAGGTTGTGGCAGTGTCCCGGGGATTTGAGCTCTGAGGTGTTGTCGTCACAATTTTATCGTTGCAGTTCAGGAATACCTGAGTTCGCCGACATCGAAATCTCTTTTATGCAGTTGTTGGTGAGATAACCTCGACGCCACCCAGTACTAGGGTGGGAGTTCGGGAGCCATAACTCGTATAACGGATGCTTTTCGAAGGTTGAGGTAAATGATTTTCAAAAGTTTCTTGGTTATGTGTTGAAGGATGGATACAGCTGGGTGTAGGATTTATTAGTTTTGGGTGAGATATTATGCTTCCCCTGTATCCCCAACACCTGATTGCATAACCAGAAAGTTTCGGGAGTTTTATAGGTGGGAATTCAAGTAGCTCTAGTATTTCTCCCCACGGATATTTGGTTTGTGATTGGGTAACCCTTACCACTTATTTGTTCATATCCGTACCTTGTTGCTTTCTTTCATCTAAGTTTATCGAAATGGCTTCTCAACTTATGGACGTGTGATGCTTCACTTTGGAATTCATTCGTTCATCCTTGTTCGAATGTTAAGACTTTATGTTACAATTTCGATCCATTGATTCAGCTCGAATATATGTCTTTCAAGATGCTAACGGATGTCAACCTCTTCAGGATGGCTCCTCCAACGCGTCAGAATCTGGACTGCAATGATGGGGATCGGTCGAACCCTCCGCCACAACCTCCATCTTCGGAGGCATGGCAAGCTGTCTTGGCGGCCACCAACGCCAACACTCAGATGCTATTGCAACTTTTGCAAGAGCGCAACCAAGAGCAAGGCAACCAAGGAAATCAAGGCCAAGGAAACAATCTGCCTCAGTTTGCTACCCTCAACCAGTTCCTCGCAAACCAGCCGAAGTCCTTCAGCAACTGTGTCGAGGCCACAGACATCGATGATTGGCTCGTCGACATTTGCAACCATTTTGAATGTAGCAATGTCAGATCTAAGGACTTTGTCAAGTTTGCTTCATTTCAACTCAAGGATCAAGCTGCTGAGTGGTATCAACAATACAGAGATTGCAGAGGAGGTCGTGTGATTACCTGGGATGATTTCCGCCGAGACTTCAATGCTCATCACATTCCATCAAGCGTTGCTGAGAACAAGCGTGAGGAGTTCCGCAATCTCAAGCAAGGCAGCATGTCTGTGTATCAATGCAATATCCAGTTTCAGAAACTTGCTCGCTTTGCTAAACAGGACGTTCCTGATAAGAAGAGCATGATCTATCAATTCAGAGGTGGCCTCAGAGAAGATCTGCAATTAGCTCTCGTGCTTCTTGAACTGACCAAGTTTGATCAATTCTACAATATGGCACTGAAACAAGAAGCTGCTCAGCTCAAGTGTGAGGCATCTAAGAAGAGAGTTAGGGACACAGTTCAGCCTTCTTCCTCACTAGTGGTAGCTAAGCAATAGAAGTTTTGGTTGCCTCCTCCTCCTCCATTTTGTCAGCCCTACCAACAGAAGAGCAAAGGTGGTAATGGATTTTCCCACCCACCCAACCCAGTCTATCAGAACAAAGCTCAGTCTCAAGCTCCAAGGTCAAGTGCTCCTTACCATCAGCCGCTCTCAGAGGTTACTTGCAACAAGGGTCAACAGAAAGGGCACTATGCAAACAAATGCTTCAACCAGAGGCGCCTTCCGCCGCCTCCTCTTGTGAGATCTTCCAGCAATGCAGTGGTCAAGCATAATCCCAAGCATGCTAAGGTCAACATGATGAACGCAGCTCAGGCAGAGGATTCTTCAGAAGTGATCATGGGTAACCTTCCAGTTAACTCTTTTCTTGCAAAAGTATTGTTTAATACTGGTGCATCACTTTCTTTCATTTTAAGACCTTTTGTTGCCAAGCATGAGTTTGTGACCGAAAATATTCCTTTCCCATTGAAGATTGTGTCCCCGGGTAAGCAAATGACATCTAATAATTGCGTCCCGGATGTGTCTATCAAGATGGGAAACTATGAATTTCTGTCTTCTCCAATTGTTCTTGGTGACTCGGATATTGATCTAATTCTTGGCATGACTAGCTTTCTAAGCACAAGGCTCAACTTGATTGTGCTGCCTGGCAGATTCAATTGACACACTCATCTGAGGATGTGATCATCTTTGCTGCTCGTGATGATACCATTCGACTGTTTTCTCTCAATGAGAAGGGCGAATTGAATGCCATCTCTCAGATTCTAGTCGTTTGTGAATACCAAGACATCTTTCCAGAAGAGCTTCTGGGAATGCCTCCTCACCGGCCAGTTGAATTCGTTATCGATCTTGAGCCTGGCACGGAACCTGTTTGCAAGCGTCCTTAAAAGCTTGGACTAGAGGAGTTGTAGGAGTTGAAGAAACAACTCGATGAACAAGAGCGTCTGGGTCTGATCAGACCGAGTTCATCTCCATTGGGTTGTGGTGTTCTTTTTGTCCAGAAGAAGGATGGAATGGACTGACTTGTGTCGACTACCTTCCATTGAACAAGAAGACAATAAAGAACAAGTATCCACTCCCTAACATCAATGAGCTATTCGAGCAACTTAAAGGTGCTAAAGTATTCTCCAAGCTTGACCTCCATATGAGCTATCATCAGATTCGAATTCGTGAAGAAGATATCCCCAAGACAGCATTCAGAACAAGCTATGGTTCTTATGAATATATTGTCATGTCTTTGGCCTTGTCAATGCTCCTCCAACGTTCTCTCGCATGATGAACTTCATCTTCAACCCTTACACAAATGATTTCGTCCTAGTGTATCTCAATGATATCTTGGTCTTTTCCAAGAATAAGGAGGAACATGCCAAGCATTTGAGATTGGTGCTTGACAAACTCAGAGAGCATCAATTCTATGCGAAGTTTTCAAAGTGTGAGTTTTGGCTTGATGATGTTCTCTACCTTGGTCATATAATCTCCGCCAAAGGCTTCACTATTAATCCTGAGAAGGTGTCTGCAATTGTGAATTGGGAACCGCCTCAGAATATCAAGCAGCTCCGCAGTTTTCTTGGGCTTGCAAGCTATTGTCGAAGATTCGTTGAGAATTTCTCTAAGATTGCAAAGCCTCTTTCCAACCTCCTACAGAAGCATGTCAAGTATGTCTGGACGCCTGAATGTGGCGTTGCTTTAAACACCATCAAAGAGAAGTTAGTCACAGCTCCTGTCTTGACTCCTCCTGATGAATCCAAACCATTCGAAGTTTTCTGTGATGCCTCCCTGCAAGGTCTTGGTGCTGTGTTAATGCAAGAGAAGAAAGTTGTGGCTTATAACTCTCGTCAGTTGAAGCCCAACGAAAGGAACTACCCCACTCATGACCTCGAGTAGGCGGCAGTTGTCCATGAAATATTAACATGGAGACATCTCTTGTTGGGAAGGAAAGTGGACATCTTCACAGATCATAAGAGCCTCAAGTACATCTTCACTCAACCCAACCTCAACCTCAGGCAATCTCGTTGGGTCGAAATGATTCAAGAATACAATCTGAGTATTGAATATACTCCAGGCAAGGCCAATGTTATTGCAGACGCTTTGAGCAGGAAGGCTTACTGCAACAGCTTAATTCTCAAGCCCTTCCAACCGGACCTTTGTGAAGCTTTCCGCAAACTAAATCTCCAAGTTGTTCCTCAAGGCTTTCTTGCCAACCTCCAAGTCTCTCCTACTTTGGAAGATCAAATTTGTGAGGCACAACTCCTGGATTCCATGGTGAAGAAAGGTGAAAAATGGGATTGCCAAGAGACAACCCAAATACAAGTGCTATCGCATTGATGGCAAAGACACTCTATTCTTTGAGGATCGAATTGTGGTTCCTAAAGGTGACCTAAGGAAAGTCATTATGAACGAGAATCACAAGTCCCTTCTATCCATTCATCTTGGAAGTACGAAGATGTACCATGACCTCAAGCAGTCATATTGGTGGACTCGAATGAAGTGAGAGATTGCTCAATTCATGAATGAATGTGATGTCTGCAGAAGGGTGAAAGGAGAACACCAATGGCCAGCTGGTCTCCTCCAACCTCTTACTATTCTAGAATGGAAGTTTGACCATATTGAGATGGACTTCATGACTGGATTTCCCAAGTCCAAGCGTGGAAATGATGCTATCTTCGTTGTCATCGACAAGCTTACTAAAGTGGCTCATTTTCTTCCAATCAAAGAATCTATCACAACAGCTCAGCTGGCAGAGCTATACACCTCCAGGATTGTCTCCCTGCACGGTATTCCACAATTGATATCTTCAGATCATGGAAGCATCTTCACTTCTAAGTTCTGGGACTCCTTCCAGAAGGCCATGGGCACCAACATTCGCTTCAGCACAACTTTCCATCCTCAAACTAGTGGCCAAGTTGAGCGAGTCAATCAAATCCTTGAAGATATGCTCAGGGCTTCTGTCATTTCCTTCGGTATGAAGTGGGAAGATTGTCTTCCATATGCCGAGTTCTCCTACAACAACAGCTTCCAAGCGAGCTCGGGCAAGGCCCCATTCCAGATTCTCTATGGCAGAAAGTGTTGTACTCCTCTTAATTGGTCAGAGACTGGTGAACGCCAACTTCTTGGCAATGACTTAATCACAAAAGCAGAAGAAATGTGCAAAGTCATCCATGAAAATCTCAAAGCTGCGCAATCGCGGCAGAAGAGTTACTATGATAGTAACCACCGTGATTTGGCTTTCGAGATCGGAGACCATGTCTACCTTCGCGTCTCTCCAATGAAAGGCACTCGTTGCTTGTAGGATCGAAAGTATGTCTAGAGGGGGGGTGATTAGACTACTTGACCAAATAAAAACTTAACCTTTTCCCAATTTTAGTTCTTGGCAAATTTTAGCTAATTTAGGACAAGTCAAGCAATCATCACATAATTCAAGCAAGCATGCAAAGACTATATAGGCAGCGGAAAGTAAAGCATGCAACTTGCAAGAATGTAAAGGGAAGGGTTTGGAGAGATCAAACGCAATTGGAGACACGGATGTTTTTCCCATGGTTCGGATAGGTGGTGCTATCCTACATCCACGTTGATGGAGACTTCAACCCACGAAGGGTAACGGTTGCGCGAGTCCACACAGGGCTCCACCCAAGGGTAACGGTTGCGCGAGTCCACACAGGGCTCCACCCACGAAGGGTCCACGAAGAAGCAACCACCCTCAAAGGGTCCACGAAGAAGCAACCTTGTCTATCCCACCATGGCCATCGCCCACACAGGACTTGCCTCACTAGCGGTAGATCTTCACGAAGTAGGCGATCTCCTTGCCCTTACAAACTCCTTGGTTCAACTCCACAATCTTGTCGGAGGCTCCCAAGTGACACCTAGCCAATCTAGGAGACACCACTCTCCAAGAAGTAATAAATGGTGTGTAGGTAATGAACTCCTTGCTCTTGTGCTTCAAATGATAGTCTCCCCAACACTCAACTCTCTCATAGGATTTGGATTTTGTGGAAAGAGGGTTTGAGTGGAAAGCAACTTGGGAAGGCTAGAGATCAAGATTCATATGGTAGGAATGGAATGTCTTGGTCTCAACACATGAGTAGGTGGTTCTCTCTTAGAACAAATGAGTTGGAATGGTGTGTGTGTTCTGATGGCTCTCTCTCCGAATGAGAAGAAGGTGGAGGGGTATATATAGCCTCCACACAAAATCCAACCATTACACAGTTTTCCAATCTCGGTGGGACCGAATCAATAAACTCGGTCGGACCGAAAATGTAAACCTAGTGACCGTTAGTGATTTTCGGTGGGACTGACATGCAACTCGGTAGGACCGATGTGGTTAGGGTTTGGGCATAACGTAATCTCGGTGAGACCGATTACACAAACTCGGTGAGACCGAAAATGGTAATTAGCTAACCAGAGAGTTGGTCAGGCAAACTCGGTGGGACCGATTTGCTCTTTCGGTGAGACCGAGTGGAACTCGGTGAGACCGAAAAGTTACAAAGGGGAAACACTGAGTTTACATTGCAATCTCGGTGGGACCGATTCGCTCTTTCGGTGGGACCAAAAAGTTACGAAAGGGAAACAGAGAGTTTGCAACCCCATCTCGGTGAGACCGAGATCCCTATCGGTAGGACCGAATTGCTAGGGTTTGGCAGTGGCTAATGACAAGTGAAACTCGGTGGCGCCGGATAGGAAGAATCGGTAGGACCGAGTTTGGCTTAGGGTTTAGGTCATATGTGGATATGGGAAAGTAGTTGAGGGTTTTGGAGCATATCACTAAGCACATGAAGCAAGAGGCTCATTAAGCAACACCTCATCCCTCCTTGATAGTATTGGCTTTTCCTAAAGACTCAATGTGATCTTGGATCATTAAAATATAAAATGAAGAGTCTTGAGCTTTTGAGCTTGAGCCAATCCTTTGTCCTTAGCATTTTGAGGGTTCCACTTTCACATCCATGCCATGCCAATCATTGAGCTTTCCTGAAATAATCATCTCGGAATAGTATTAGCTCAATGAGCTATATGTTGTTATGAATTACCAAAACCACCTAGGGATAGTTGCACTTTCAATCTCCCCCTTTTTGGTAATTGATGACAACATATAGATCAAAGCTTCGACAAATGATAATAAGCATGAAATATATCGTCGCTTTGAGAAGTGTGTGATAAGTAAGAGCTCCCCCTAAATTTGTGCATATTTAAAATTTGCTTTGGACTACAAATGCATAAAGAGTTAGAGTCATGGGTTACTCTTCCATGTCACATACATCTTGGTGGAGCGCTTAAAATGATAAGAATGAAATACATGCACTCATCACCAAGAAAAGTGAATGATCACACAAGATAGATAAGATGATAATATTGAGCAAACATTAAGTGTAGCTTATGATCAAACACATGATCATCAATGTCTCACAAATAATGACGTAGTATCTCAGGCACTCAAAAGCAAACAAGAAAAACCACCAAATAAAGCAAGAGAGAAAAGCAACACACTCTCTCTCGAAGCCTGTGATCTATACATCTTCTCCCCCTTTGGCAACAAGTTACCAAAAAGTTCCTAGAAAATGCATAGCACTAGATCGACGCTCAGGCTTGATCTTCAGGTGGTGGTGGAGTCCGGATCACTCCAAGGACGAAGGCTTCGGTAGATGCTGAAGTAGTCGCTGGAGTTGGAGCTGAAGTAGATGCTGGAGCTGGTGCTGAGGTGGTGGCTCTTGTGTCGGCAACTGGTACGGCAGATGACCTCGGGCCTCGTGGCACTCTGGCAAAGGCATGAGTGGTAGTCCTGCCTCTCCTCTCCTGCATGTCCTCCTGGAGCTGGTCCACTGCGGACTGAACTTCCGTTATCTTGACATCCAGGTCATAGAACTTCTGTTCCATGATTCTCTCTAGGCTCTGCTGATTCTGAGTGAGGGTGGCCAGACTTTGCTCAATCCTCAGCGTGGATGCAATCAAGTAACCAAGCTGCTCTTGTTTGGTCTTCAAGAAGTATTCAGATGCCTCCTCTTGGGTAGGCATCTTGGCAGCTTTCTCCTTCCTCGCCTTCTCCTTCTTTGCAAATGCTTGGGCAGATGATGGCTCATTCTCAGTCATGACAACTTGATTGTCCTCGAAATCTGGATGGATGGGCAGGTGTTCCTTGTCCAAAAGATATATGCCCGTGCCCATCTTGGAGTTGATGAGCTCCTGAATCTGAGGGGCATATCCGCAGCTCCTCTTCTGATCTGCTGCAGTCCTCTTGATAGTTTCCACTATGAGGCTCATCACCTTAAACTTCTGAGGCACATCAAACACATGTAGCAAGTTGATAGCATGGCCTCTGATCATCTTGTGATCTCCAGACTTAGGCAATAAGGTATGCCTTAGTATCCAATTGATCGTCGGGAGCCCTGACAGAAGGTAATGCACAGAGCCAAACTTGAAGGTGTCAAGAGCTTCATTGGGAATTTCCTTGTACATATTGGACATGGAGTTATGGTCCATCTTCTTCTTGGCATAGATATCCAAGTCATCATCTTTCTCCTCTGGGGCATTAATGATTTGTGCCCACTCAGCCACTGTGGATTGGTACCTTGTACCCTCAGACATCCATGTGATCCTCCCATCTGGATAAAAGTGAGCTGTGGAGTAGAACTGCATGATAAGCTCCTCATTCCACTTTGTGAGCTTCTGCCCAACAAAGTCAGCTACTCCACAAGCTATGAAGCTGTCTTGCACTCCGGGATAGTGCTCCTCATTGTCCTTGATATATTCCCAGTCGACCCATCTCATATCGCAGACAATGGGCTTCTTATCTAGCAGCACAGTCTCATAAAAATCCTGCTGCTCCTTGGTGTGAAACATGTAGTCCACGGCAGTCCTTCTCCTTGAAGTATACGGGTCTGCTTCTCTCCATTTCCTCAGCCCTGAATCTCTCCTGAGTTTCATGTCCTCAGCCACAGGATGAGCATCGTTGTGGTCCGGGATCTTGGGCTTTAGCTTTCTCAGGACATTCTCCTCTTCTTCAGCAACAGTCTCAGGCACTGGGGCCTTGTTCTTCTCAGCTGCAGGAATGCTCCTTGTATTTCTCTTAGGCTTTGGCTTTGGAGCTGGCTTGGCCTTGGAAGCAGCTCCCCCTGATTTTATGGCATCTCCCATTAGCTTGGGTGCCTTGGGCGCTGGTGCAGCTGCCTCTTCTTCTTCCTCCTCTTCCATGATGGAAGCTTTGCCAAGCACTCTAGCAACAGTCTTCTTCACCCTTTCCTTCCTTTTCTTGCCCTCAGCTGCAACTGGCTCTATGGGCTTCTCAGTTGACATTCTGGCCTTTGACATTGGTTGCCTGCCTGCTGGCCTTTTGATTTTCAGGCCTGGCTTAGTGCCTTGAGATGGCTCAGTTCTCTTGGAAGTGGCCTCTTCCTCCGCCATATAGTCCTCATCTTCGGAATCTGAAGTCGTCTTCTTCCTTTGTCTCGTGGCAGCCTTTGGCAAATTGCTAGGAGTGCTCCTGCTGCCTTCATCAGATGAACTAGAGGGACTAGTGCCCTCACTCATCACCACTTGCTGCTCTGACATATTTTGGCTATCACTTTGATCAGACATGCTGCAAACTGACTGCTGACCCTGTGAATAGATTATAGAGGAGATAGAAAAGATGAGCATCACAAAATGCAGAGTATTTTTGCAAAAGAATGATCCAAAAACTTAGTTTTAGTTTCCCACTGAAATCATCTCGGATCTACCGATTTTCAAACTCGGTGATACCGAAGCAGTTTTGGAACCTAAACTAGTGAACTCGGTAGGACCGAGTCACAGTTCGGTGGCACCGAGACTGCTAGGGTTTCACTGAGTTCAAAAATCGGTCACACCGATAAGTAATTCTCCGTCAGACCGAGTCTCACTTGTGCAATGGCAACAGCCAAATCGGTGGGACCGAGTTTTTCAACTCGGTGGGTCCAAGATAGTTTCGGCGGAAACCTAAACCTAGAATTTTCGAATCAAACCTAATCTATGAGCGTTTTGACTGGATAGGAGTGTCTCAATCGTGGCTAGAATCAATATGATCACAATGTGCTAGGAATTAGATTGGGGAATAGCACAAAGATCAAGTCCATACCCAAGTTCGGCGGGGACTTGCTACGGCGGCAACGGCGGGGCAGAATTCCCATTGACGGCGACGGAGACCAGCGACTGGAGGCTACTGGCGGCAAGAAGATGATCCGGAGACCACGAGGGCAGAGCAGGCTATCACGCGGGCGAAGGGGTTCGGAGAAATTTCCAAAATTTTGCCCGTGACTATATATAGCCTGACCCTGTCGGTGTGACCGAGTGGAACAACTCGGTGGCACCGAGATTCATAACTGCAAAGCAGTTACTTAAACTCGGTGTGACCGAAATGTTTAAATCGGTTGCACCGAGACCGAAAACCTAGATCAACTTAATGATCTCGGTAGGACCGAAAGTGGAGTATCGGTCAGACCGAGAATCATAAAGAGGTTTTGGAAGTTTAAGTCTATGAGGAATCGGGGACTCCGAGAGCTCCTCACACAGAGTGGTTCGAATCTGACTTGATCAAATTTTGTGATGCAGCATGAATAGAGTTTGAGACGAGAAAAGCATAGATAGCTAGAGGAGGTTCTTAGGCATTCTTGTCCATCCACTTGGCAAAAGAAGATAAAACCGAACAATCAAAACAACAAGTGGATGTCCTTGAATGAGTAAATTATGCAACCAGCATGCTCACACAATAAGATGGCAAATGAAATATGTGGCAAGGCATGCACAACCAATTCTAGCATCTATCAAGCAATTTGCGATGACTAGGTCATCTATATATGAGTGTATTGACTTAGGAGTCAAGTGAGAACACTTGATCATAAGTCATACTCATCGTTTAAGCTCAAGTGGGGTTACCACTTTTACATAAAGCATTGATATGTTCACATCTTTAGAGTTGCTTTAGCTCAAGTCTTAGAGTAAAGCTCCCCCTAGATGTGATATCCCCCTTAAGAGGGATGAACTAACCTTGGGTTTTGTCGATGATGACTTCATGTAGATATTGAAGATGTGGATGCTCAATGTTGATGTAGATCTCTTGGAGCTATCCATTTTGAGTGAATTGCACTTTCGATATACCTACATGGGTTAGTCCCACAAGGAACAAGCAAGGATATCCATAGACATAGAGTGATGCACACAAAAGATGATGTCCATGAAAACTTTTAGGTTACCTTGTCCCTTGTCTTACCAACAAGAGGGTTTGTGACTCCTTGAACTAGTGCAAGATGTGGAAGTTGATTGCACTTGTTCTTGCCAAAATGATAAGGGTGAAGTATGTTGGCAGAGTCACCCTCAAGAACTCTCTAGTTCTTCTTCTTTTGGATCCACACCATCTTGATGGGAATCCTTGGAGTTGTAGTCGTACTTGATGAAGTGGAACTTGAGGTAGTCTTGGGAATCCACTTGACTAAGGTCTTTGGAGCTTCTTCAAATGCATCGATTTCCTCTTGAAGCTTGTCCTTGCCTTTTTGCTTGTAGTCTTGTGGTGGAAGATCATCTTGAGCTTGTGTCCCCTTGAAAGAAGTATACTTCTCTTGTTGAGGGACAAACTTCGTCTTGGGGTATTGATCTTCTTCCCACTCAACTCCATTGGCATTGAACTTTCGTTCAAAACCAACACCTTGATTCCTCCGGTGCATTCCTTGCTTGCGCACAATTTCCTCGAATTGCTTACTCCCGGCAAGGCTTTTGTACACTCCTTTCTCTATAATTCCGTTCAATAAGCTGTTTTCTTCCTCAAGTGTAACTTGGCTAAGAGAATCATTAGTGGAATCAAGAGAACTACTAGAAGCAACAATATTGGATTTAGCATGATCATTGTTACTACTGGAGGAAGAATCTTTCTTGTTAGAATTGACTTGAGGCATGTAAGTGGATAAGAGTAAACGCTTGGCAATGTAAGAAGAACTTTTCTTGCGGAGATCATCATTGATTGCTTTTAAGAACTCATGCTCTTGCTCAAGATTGAGCTTTTCAAAGCGTAATTTCTCATGAGCTCTTAAAAGTTCTCGATGATCTTCGAAGATAGTGTCATGAGCTAACTTAAGAGTTTTTAGTTCTTTAGTTAGAGCCTCAATCTTATCCTTATCATTGTCATTCTTTTTATCTTGATTAGCATGTTTAATTGACATTTCATCATAGTATTCATCACTAGAGTTGTCAACAAGCAAATCATCACCTAACAAGTCATCTTCATCACTATTGAAATCAACATACTCGGGGTGTGTTACCTTAGGACCTTTGGCCATGAAGCATATTCCAATTCCCTCATTTGGTGAGTCAAATATGTCGTAGGAGTTGGTTGACACAAGTGCTAGACCGGAAACACCTTCATCTTGAGTATCTTCGGAGCCGGAGTAATAACTTCTCTCGGAGTGGCTGTCGGAGTCGGAGCTGGATACCCATTCACCAACATGAGCTTGATGTCTTCGTCTTGTGTAGCTCCTTGATGATTTTTCCTTCCTTTCCGAATCCTTGCTTCTCCGTGAGTATCTTCGTTCATAACGATCATCTCTACTCCTTCTCTCTCTTGATGGTGATTCTTTGCTTCTTCTTTTTGGAGAATCTTCTCTTCTTTTGTAGGGAGCCGTACACTCATTTGAATAGTGTCCGGGTCTTCCATAATTGTAGCAGTTTTGCTCTCGACTAGAAGATCTTTTGTCATTGTAGGACCTTGACTTGAAGCTTCTATCTTTGCTTCTACTCTTGTAGAACTTGTTGAAGTTCTTCACCATTAAGCTCAATTCTTCATTGAAGTCTTGTTTCTCACTTGATGATGTAGGGGCTTCACATGAGGCTTTATAGGCACCACTTGATTTGTTGTGAAGTTCCTCTTTATCCTTAAGTGACATCTCATGAGCAACAATTCTTCCAATCACTTCCATTGGCTTGAGATCTTTGTAATTGGGCATCATTTGGATCAATGTGCACACAGTATCATATTTTCCATCCAAGGCTCTTAGAATCTTCTTGATGATGAATTTATCGGTCATCTCTTCACTTCCTAAGCCGGCAATCTCATTTGTGATGAGAGCAAGCCTAGAGTACATTTCGGCGACACCTTCACCATCCTTCATCTTGAACTTGTCAAGTTGGCTTTGAAGCACATCCAACTTGGATTCCTTGACGGAGTCGGTACCTTCGTGCATATCAATCAAAGTGTCCCAAATTTCCTTTGCATTCTCAAGACGGCTGATTTTGTTGAATTCTTCGGGGCACAATCCGTTGAAGAGAATATCACAAGCTTGAGCATTGTATTGCAACATCTTCAACTCATCCGCGGTAGCTTCACGGTTTGGTTCTTTCCCATCAAAGAAGTCACCTTGCAAACCAACACACACAATAGCCCAAACGGCGGGGTTATGTCCAAGAATATGCATTTTCATTTTATGCTTCCAACTAGCAAAATTAGTACCATCAAAGTAAGGACCTCTACGGTGATAATTTCCCTCGCTAGACGCCATACTCTCCTAGGTTGTGAAACCAAGGCTATGACCACCAAAAGCTATGGAGATCAAGCAAATGGAGACCAAAGCTCTGATACCACTTGTAGGATCCAAAGTATGTCTAGAGGGGGGTGATTAGACTACTTGACCAAATAAAAACTTAACCTTTTCCCAATTTTAGTTCTTGGCAAATTTTAGCTAATTTAGGACAAGTCAAGCAATCATCACATAATTCAAGCAAGCATGCAAAGAGTATATAGGCAGCGGAAAGTAAAGCATGCAACTTGCAAGAATGTAAAGGGAAGGGTTTGGAGAGATCAAACGCAATTGGAGACACGGATGTTTTTCCCGTGGTTCGGATAGGTGGTGCTATCCTACATCCACGTTGATGGAGACTTCAACCCATGAAGGGTAACGGTTGAGCGAGTCCACAGAGGAGTTGTAGGAGTCAACTCGATGAACAAGAGCGTCTGGGTCTGATCAGACCGAGTTCATCTCCATTGGGTTGTGGTGTTCTTTTTGTCCAGAAGAAGGATGGAATGGACTGACTTGTGTCGACTACCTTCCATTGAACAAGAAGACAATAAAGAACAAGTATCCACTCCCTAACATCAATGAGCTATTCGAGCAACTTAAAGGTGCTAAAGTATTCTCCAAGCTTGACCTCCATATGAGCTATCATCAGATTCGAATTCGTGAAGAAGATATCCCCAAGACAGCATTCAGAACAAGCTATGGTTCTTATGAATATATTGTCATGTCTTTGGCCTTGTCAATGCTCCTCCAACGTTCTCTCGCATGATGAACTTCATCTTCAACCCTTACACAAATGATTTCGTCCTAGTGTATCTCAATGATATCTTGGTCTTTTCCAAGAATAAGGAGGAACATGCCAAGCATTTGAGATTGGTGCTTGACAAACTCAGAGAGCATCAATTCTATGCGAAGTTTTCAAAGTGTGAGTTTTGGCTTGATGATGTTCTCTACCTTGGTCATATAATCTCCGCCAAAGGCTTCACTATTAATCCTGAGAAGGTGTCTGCAGTTGTGAATTGGGAACCGCCTCAGAATATCAAGCAGCTCCGCAGTTTTCTTGGGCTTGCAAGCTATTGTCGAAGATTCGTTGAGAATTTCTCTAAGATTGCAAAGCCTCTTTCCAACCTCCTACAGAAGCATGTCAAGTATGTCTGGACGCCTGAATGTGGCGTTGCTTTAAACACCATCAAAGAGAAGTTAGTCACAGCTCCTGTCTTGACTCCTCCTGATGAATCCAAACCATTCGAAGTTTTCTGTGATGCCTCCCTGCAAGGTCTTGGTGCTGTGTTAATGCAAGAGAAGAAAGTTGTGGCTTATACCTCTCGTCAATTGAAGCCCAACGAAAGGAACTACCCCACTCATGACCTCGAGTAGGCGGCAGTTGTCCATGCAATATTAACATGGAGACATCTCTTGTTGGGAAGGAAAGTGGACATCTTCACAGATCATAAGAGCCTCAAGTACATCTTCACTCAACCCAACCTCAACCTCAGGCAGACTCGTTGGGTCGAAATGATTCAAGAATACAATCTGAGTATTGAATATACTCCAGGCAAGGCCAATGTGATTGTAGACGCTTTGAGCAAGAAGGCTTACTGTAACAGCTTAATTCTCAAGCCCTTCCAACCGGGCCTTTGTGAAGCTTTCTGCAAACTAAATATCCAAGTTGTTCCTCAAGGCTTTCTTGCCAACCTCCAAGTCTCTCCTACTTTGGAAGATCAAATTCGTGAGGCACAAATCCTGGATTCCATGGTGAAGAAGGTGAAAAATGGGATTGCCAAGAGCCAACCCAAATACAAGTGCTATCGCATTGATGACAAACACACTCTATTCTTCGAGGATCGAATTGTGGTTCCTAAAGGTGATCTAAGGAAAGTCATTATGAACGAGGCTCACAATTCCCTTCTATCCATTCATCCTGGAAGTACGAAGATGTAACATGACCTCAAGCAGTCGTATTGGTGGAATCAAATGAAGCGAGAGATTGCTCAATTCGTGAATGAATGTGATGTCTGCAGAAGGGTGAAAGCAGAACACCAACGGTCAGCTGGTCTCCTCCAACCTCTTGCTATTCCAGAATGGAAGTTTGACCATATTGAGATGGACTTCGTGACTGGATTTCCCAAGTCCAAGCGTATCTTCATTGTCATCGACAAGCTTACTAAAGTGGCTCATTTTCTTCCAATCAAAGAATCTATCACAGCCGCTCAGCTGGCAGAGCTATACACCTCCAGGATTGTCTCCCTGCACGGTATTCCACAATTGATATCTTCAAATCGTGGAAGCATCTTCACTTCTAAGTTTTGGGACTCCTTCCAGAAGGCCATGGGCACCAACATTCACTTCAGCACAACTTTCCATCCTCAAACTAGTGGCCAAGTCGAGCGAGTCAATCAAATCCTTGAAGATATGCTTAGGGCTTCTGTCATTTCCTTCGGTATGAAGTGGGAAGATTGTCTTCCATATGCCGAGTTCTCCTACAACAACAGCTTCCAAGCGAGCTCGGGCAAGGCCCCATTCCAGATTCTATATGGCAGAAAGTGTCGTACTCCTCTTAATTGGTCAGAGACTGGTGAACGCCAACTTCTTGGCAATGACTTAATCACAAAAGCAGAAGAAATGTGCAAAGTCATCCATGAAAATCTCAAAGCTGCGCAATCGCGCCAGAAGAGTTACTATGATAGTAACCACCGTGATTTGGCTTTCGAGATTGGAGACCATGTCTACCTCCGCGTCTCTCCAATGAAAGGCACTCGTTGCTTCGGTATCAAAGGGAAGCTTGGCCCTAGATACGTGGATCCTTTTAAGATCATTGGCAAAAGAGGCGACCTCGCCTATCAACTTGAGCTTTCGTCCAACTTCGCAAATGTGCATGTTGTGTTTCACGTGTCACAGCTTCGCAAGTGCTTCAAGACTCCTGAGCGCACCATCAACTTCGAAGAGATTGATCTCCAAGAAGATCTGTCTTATCATGAGGATCTCGTTGCCATTATTGAAGAAACTGAGCGCAAGACTCGCAACAAGTGTATCAAATTCTTGAATGTGAAGTGGTCACACCATTCCGACCGAGAAGCCACCTGGGAACGCGAGGACCACCTCCGTTCCGAATATCCGGAGTTCTTTCAGTCCTAGATCTCGGGACGAGATCCTCTCGTAGTGGTGGAGTGTTGTAACACCCCAGATGTAACTTGCCATATTGGTAACTCCGACTCTTGCCATTTTTGCCTTTAAGTTATGAGATTCCCTTCGTGGTTGGTTTTTGTCTTCGTTTTGCTTTTTGTTCATGTCATGCATTTCATATCATGTCATCATGTGCATCTCATTTGCATACGTGTGCGTCTCATGCATCCGAGCATTTTCCCCGTTGTCCGTTTTGCAATCTGACACTCCCACATGCACCAACGCATCCCTCTTGCCTCTTTTCGTGACTGAGTGTTAAACGTTCTCGGAATGGACCGAGATTTGCCAAGTGGCCTTGGTACACCATCGGTAGACCACCTGTCAAATTTTGTCCCATTTGGAGTCCGTTTGATGCTCCAACGGTTAACCGCGTAACCGCAAAAGCCTCTTTTGTGTTGCAGCCCAACAACCCTCCAAAACTGCCCAACAACCCATCTAAACCACTTCCATGTCCTCCGTCATCGGATCATGATCGTGTGGGCGAAAACTACACCTCATTTGGACACTCTAAACTGCCTCTACCTATAAAAAGGCCTCCTCCTCCGAAATTTCGAGCGAAACCCTGGATCCACCGTCTCCGTCCGTGCCGGACACGTCCGGACGGCGCTGGACGCGTCTACCGCAGCGCCCCGTCCACTCCTGAGCCGCCACATGGCAGCGCCTCCGTCCACCACCGCCGGGCCGCCCGAGCCCACGGCGGGCCCCTGAAGCGCGCGCTGCCCGGGCGCCTCCCCCGCGCGTCCCCGCCGCCTGGCACCCGTGCCCGCTGCCGCCCGTCGTCCGGCGCCCCGCACCGCCGCTCTTCCTCGCCGATTGTCCCTGGTCACCCCCGCCTCCCCCGCTGCCCTCGTCTTCATCTCCGGCCAGATCCGGCCGCGGGAGGGCCGGATCCAGTGAGCTTTGTCGACTCCCGCCGCCGTCTCCCTCTCCTCCGGCGACTACTCCGGCGTACCTCAAAGTCCGCGCCAACCGGGACCAGATCCACCCACACCATGATCCAAATGGCTCAGCTCCTCCCCCGGATCTCTCCATTCCGTACCACTCCGTCCAGTTTCCGAGAGGTTGATTTGACTGTCCTGAAATCCTTATATTCTATGCCCCTGTTCATTGCATCACATCTCGGCGACCGCAGCTCCGTTTCATGCATATGTTATATCAAACTATTCATTGGGAGATGCTCTTCATTTAATTCCATTGTGGCATGCTTGTCTGAGTTCACCTTGATGCTCTAATCGTTGATGCAAGAGTGCTATAAAATGTTTACTGTTGTTACTTATCAGATTATGATGAATTGTCATTTTTGTGGCATTTGATGTGTGTATCTTATGAGCATGATCTCTACATGTGTTTTGAACTACAGCATGCCACCTTTATAGGGGTGCTTGTCTTGCATTTTTGTGATCAACATGGTGACTATCACAAGCATGCAAAGTAGCCACCGCAATGTTGCTGATTTCAGTGACTTAGGTTTTTGCAAAGTCCTTATCCTGCTGTTATTTTGATGCCATGTAAACTTGATGCTACAGTGATATCCATGCTTTTTTTGAGATACTTCATTAAGGATGTTTTGAACATATGTGTATTCTCTATCCATCCATGCCCCTGTGTGCAATTATGGAGTGCCCTAACATGTCTTGTTCTTGATGTACGTTTGCTATAAAATGTTCCTGACAGATTGTTTACATGTTAATCAATTTTTCCATGGTTGTTGCTAGTGATCCATGCATTCTATGAACTTCATATTGCCATTTTAGCTTCATGAACATGTCTTCTTGCTGTTGGTATGCTTATATTGTCATGCAATGCTTTGTGGTGAGTGGTTTGAGCTCGCAAAATTGCCTTCATAACTCTGTTTATGCCATGCTCTGTTTTCTACCGTCTGAAACTGTTAATAAAACTTGCTATGTTTACATGGGTGCCATCATATTGTCTGTGCCTTTTTGGCTCATGATCAGTAAGGGACTTGTGTTCTATGCACTTAGTAGATTAATGCCATGCCTTGTATTGCTATGATATGTTCTTGTAGCATGTTGTTTGCTTGCTCTAAACATGGCTTCCTGATGTTATTTCTGGCATGTTAGTATTTTCACTAAGTTTGTGAAGCTGATATCTTTTGCACTTTTTCCATGCTTGTTTGAACCTGCTCTTTTGTGATTTAGCCATAGCTCAGTGTTCATGTTTTGTCAAGCATCTTGAGTACATCACTGCCTTATGCTTTGTTGCTATGTCAGAGTGCAGTAGCTTAGTTTCTTGTTGCATGTTAAGTAGCATCGTGCTGTTAATTACAGTTTTGCACCATCCTTGTTTTGCTTGCCATTTGCAAACCGTGCCCCCGTTTCCGGTGATCTTTATATCGATTTCAACCGAAATCATATCATCTTTCCAGTGGCATACTTGGTTTGCCAATTTGATGCCTTGATCATCCTTTTCCTTCTGGAGCACGCATATGCATTTCATATCACATCTCGCATATCATGCCATGATTTGCATCATGTTATTTGTGCATTGCACCGTGATTGATTGTTGGCCCTTTGCTTGTGTTCTTGCTTTGGGTAGAGCCGGGAGAAGAGTACGTGAACAAGGAACCTATTGAGAACACTTTTGAGGATCAAGCTTTCGACAACTCTGAGAACTTTGCAAATAAGATGACCATACCCTCGAAATCACTTATATCTTTGCTTGCTAGTTGTTCGCTCTATTACTATGCCATGCTACCTACCACTTTCTATATCATGCCTCCCATATTGCCATGTCAAGCCTCTAACCCACCTCTCCTAGCAAACCGTTGTTTGGCTATGTTACCGCTTTGCTCAGCCCCTCTTATAGCGTTGCTAGTTGCATGTGAAGACGAAGCTTGTTCCATGTTGGAACATGGGTATTGTTGGGATATCATTATTATCTCTTATTTACTTTAATGCACCTATATACTTGGTAAAGGGTGGAAGGATCGGCCTTATGCCTGGTGTTTTGTTCCACTCTTGCCGTCCTAGTTTCCGTTATGCCGGTGTTATGTTCCTTGATTTTGCATTCCTTACGCAGTTGGGTGATTATGGGAACCCCTTGACAGATTGCTTTGAATAAAACTCCTCCAGCAAGGCCCAACCTTGGTTTTACCATTTGCCTCCTAAGGCTTTTTCACTCGGGTTCCACAGACTCAAGGGTCATCTTTATTTTAAACCCCGGGGCCAGTGCTCCTCTGAGTGTTGGTCCAAAACAGAGCCACTTGCAGCGCCACCTTGAGGAAACTTGAGGGTTGGTTTTAGTTGTACGTAGAGTTCATCCGGTGTGCCCTGAGAACGAGATAAGTGCATCTCCTATCGGGATTTGTCGGCACATCCGGGCGGCTTTGTTGGTCTTGTTTTACCATCGTTGAAATGTCTTGTAACCGGGATTCCGAGTCTGATCGGGTCTTCCTGGGAGAAGGAATATCCTTCATTGACCGTGAGAGCTTGTGATGGGCTAAGTTGGGACACCCATGCAGGGTTTGAACTTTCGAAAGCCGTGCCCGCGGTTATGGGCAGATGGGAATTTGTTAATATCTAGTTGTAGAGAACTTGACACTTAACTTAAATAAAATGAATCAACCGCGTGTGTAGCCGTGATGGTCTCTTTTCGGCGGAGTCTGGGAAGAGAACACGGTCTTGTGTGATGCTTGAACGTAAGTAGTTTCATGATCACTTCTTGATCACTTATAGCTTCTCGACTGTGCATTGCTTCTCTTCTCGCTCTCTTTTGCGTATGTTAGCCGACATATATGCTAGTGCTTGCTGCAGCTCCACCTTACTACCTTCTCCTACCCATAAGCTTAAATAGTCTTGATCGCGAGGGTGTGAGATTGCTGAGTCCTCGTGACTCACGGATACTTCCAAACAGTTGCAGGTACCGACGATACCAGTGCAGGCGATGCTACCAAACTCAAGTGGGAATTCGACGAACACTTGAGTCACTATTATGTTTCATTTCCTGATGATCAGTAGTGGAGCCCAGTTGGGACGATCAGGGATCTAGCATTTGGGGTGGTCTTTCTTTATTTTGGTTCCATAGTCAGACCTTTGTTTGTACCTTGGATGATGTATGAACTATTTATGTATTGTGTGAAGTGGCGATTGTAAGCCGACTCTTTATCCCTTTGTTATTCAGTACATGGGATGTTTAAAGATTACCCCTCTTGCGACATGCCTACCATGCGGCTATGCCTCTAAATCGTGCCCGGACACGTGGGAAATATAGCCGCATTGTGGGTGTTACAAGTTGGTATCGTAGCCTTCCCCGACTTTGGAGCCCCCTACTTGATCGAATCGCTGACGTTGCTGAGTCTAGAATAAAATGTTTTGAGTCTTAGGATTATATATATCGGAGATTAGGATTCTTTTTACTCCTTAGTCCCTTCGTCGCTCTGGTGAGGCCTCCTGACGTAGAGTTTTGACTCTTCTCTCCTCAAATTTCACAATTTTTTTAGGATCACGCGGGTATCTTAGAATCGTTCCGATAGTTTTGTGACGAGAACATTGTTCTTGGTGCCTCCTGACACTTAGGGGTTGTGGTAGTGTCCTGGGGAGTTGAGCTCCGAGGTGTTGTCGTCACAATTTTATCGTTGCACTTCTGGAATGCCTGAGTTCGCCGACATCGAAATCTCTTTTATGCAGTTGTTAGTGAGATAACCTCGACGCCACCCAGTACTGGGGCGGGAGTTCGGGAGTATTGCCATAACTCATATAACGCATGCTTTTTGAAGGTTGAGGTAAATGATTTCCGAAGGTTTCATGGTTATGTGTTGAAGGATGGATACAACTGGGTGTAGGATTTGTTAGTTTTGGGTGAGATATTATGCTTCCCCTGTATCCCCAACACCTGATTGCATAACCAGAAAGTTCCAGGAGTTTTATAGGTGGGAATTCAAGTAGCTCTAGTATTTCTTCCCGCAGATATTTGGTTTGTGATTGAGTAATCCTTACCACTTATTTGTTCATATCCATACCTTGTTGCTTTATTTCATCTACCTTTATCTAAGTGGCTTCTCAACTTATGGACATGTGATGCTTCACTTTGGAATTCATTCGTTCATCCTTGTTCGAATGTTAAAACTTTATGTTACAATTTCGATCCATTGATTCAGCTTGAATATATGTCTTTCAAGATGCTAACGGATGTCAACCTCTTCAGGATGGCTCCTCCAACGCGTCAGAATCCGGACCGCAATGATGGGGATCAGTCGAACCCTCCGCCACCACCTCCACCTCCGGAGGCATGGCAAGCTGTCATGGCAGCCACCAATGCCAACACTCAGATGCTATTGCAACTTTTGCAAGAGCGCAACCAAAGGCAAGGCAACCAAGGAAATCAAGGCCAAGGCAACAATCTGCCTCAGTTTGCTACCCTCAACCAGTTCCTCGCAAACCAGACGAAGTCCTTCAGCAACTGTGTCGAGGCCACAGACGCCGACGATTGGCTCGTGGACATTTGCAAACATTTTGAATGTAGCAATGTCAGACCTGAGGACTTTGTCAAGTTTGCTTCGTTTCAACTCAAGGATCAAGCTGCTGAGCGGTATCAACAATAAAGAGATTGCAGAGGAGGTCGTGTGATTACCTGGGATGATTTCCGTCGAGACTTCAAAGCTCATCACATTCCACCAAGCGTTGCTGAGAGCAAGTGTGAGGAGTTCCGCAATCTCAAGAAAGGCAGCATGTATGTGTATCAATACAATATCAGTTTCATAAACTTGCTCGCTTCACAAAACAAGACGTTCCTGATGAGAAGAGCATGATCTATCAATTCAGAGGTGGCCTCAGAGAAGATCTGCAATTAGCTCTCGTGCTTCTTGAACTGACCAAGTTTGATCAATTCTACAATATGGCACTGAAACAAGAAGCTGCTCAACTCAAGTGTGAGGCATCTAAGAAGAGAGTCAGGCACGCAGTTCAGCCTTCTTCCTCACTAGAGGCAGCTAAGCAACAGAAGTTTTGGTTGCCTCCTCCTCCTCCATTTCGTCAGCCCTACCAACAGAAGAGCAAAGGTGGCAATGGATCTTCCCACCCACCCAACCCAGTCTATCAGAACAAAGCTCAGTCTCAAGCTCCAAGGTCAAGTGTTCCTTACCATCGGCCGCTCTCAAAGGTTACTTGCAACAAGTGTCAACAGAAAGGGCACTATGCAAACAAATGCTTAAACCAGAGGCGCCTTCCGCCTCCTCCTCCTGTGAGATCTTCCAGCAATGCAGTGGTCAAGCATAATCCCAAGCATGCTAAGGTCAACATGATGAACGCAACTCAGGCGGAGGATTCTTTAGAAGTGATCATGGGTAACCTTTCAGTTAACTCTTTTCCTGCAAAAGTATTGTTTGATACTGGTGCATCGCTTTCTTTCATTTCAAGACCTTTTGTTGCCAAGCATGAGTTTGTGACCAAAAAGATTCCTTTCCATTGAAGATTGTGTCCCTGGGTAAGCAAATGACATCTAATAATTGCGTCCCGGATGTGTCTATCAAGATGGGAAACTATGAATTTCTGTCTTCTCCAATTGTTCTTGGTGACTCGGATATTGATCTAATTCTCAACATGGACATGCTTTCTAAGCACAAGGGTCAGCTTGATTGTGTAGCCAGGCAGATTCAATTGACACACTCTTTTGAGGATGTGATCATCTTTGCCGCTCGTGATGATACCATTCGACTGTTTTCTCACAATGAGAAGGGCGAGTTGAATGCCATCTCTCAGATTCTAGTCGTTTGCGAATACCAAGACGTCTTTCCAGAAGAGCTTCCGGGAATGCCTCCTCACCGACCAGTTGAATTCGTTATCAATCTTGAGCCTGGCACGGAACCTGTTTGCAAGCATCCTTACAAGCTTATACCAGAGGAGTTGTAGGAGGTGAAGAAACAGCTCGATGAACAAGAGCGTCTGGGTCTGATTAGACCGAGTTCATCTCCATGGGGTTGTGGTGTTCTTTTTGTCCAGGAGAAGGATGGAACGGACCAACTTTGTGTCTACTACCGTCCATTCAATAAGAAGACACTAAATAACAAGTATCCACTCCCTAACATCAATGAGCTATTCGAGCAACTTAAAGGTGCTAAAGTATTCTCCAAGCTTGACCTCCATATGAGCTATCATCAGATTCGAATTCATGAAGAAGATATCCCCAAGACAGCATTCAGAACAAGTTATGGTTCTTATGAATATATTGTCATGTCTTTGGCCTTGTCAATGCTCCTCCAACGTTCTCTCGCATGATGAACTTCATCTTCAACCCTTACACAAATGATTTCATCCTAGTGTATCTCGATGATATCTCGGACTTTTCCAAGAATAAGGAGGAACATGCCAAGCATTTGAGATTGGTGCTTGACAAACTCAGAGAGCATCAATTCTATGCGAAGATTTCAAAGTGTGAGTTTTGGCTTGATGAGGTTCTCTACCTTGGTCATATAATTTCTGCCAAAGGCATCAGTGTTAATCCTGAGAAGGTGTCTACAATTGTGAATTGGGAACCGCCTCAGAATGTCAAGTAGCTCCGCAGTTTTCTTGGGCTTGCAAGCTATTGTCGAAGATTCATTGAGAATTTCTCTAAGATTGCAAAGCCTCTTTCCAACCTCCTCCAGAAGCATGTCAAGTATGTCTGGACGCCTGAATGTGATGTTTCTTTAAACACCCTCAAAGAGAAGTTGGTCACAGCTCCTGTCATGACCTCAAGTTGGCGGCAGTTGTCCATGCATTATTAACGTGGAGACATCTCTTGTTGGGAAGGAAAGTGGACATCTTCATAGATCATAAGAGCCTCAAGTACATCTTCACTCAACCCAACCTCAACCTCAGGCAATCTCGTTGGGTCGAAATGATTCAAGAATACAATCCGAGTATTGAATATACTCCAGGCAAGGCCAATGTTATTGCAGACGCTTTGAGCAGGAAGGCTTACTGCAATAGCTTAATTCTCAAGCCCTTCCAACCGGACCTTTGTGAAGCTTTCCGCAAACTAAATCTCCAAGTTGTTCCTCAAGGCTTTCTTGCCAACCTCCAAGTCTCTCCTACTTTGGAAGATCAAATTTGTGAGGCACAACTCCTGGATTCCATGGTGAAGAAGGTGAAAAATGGGATTGCCAAGAGACAACCCAAATACAAGTGCTATCGCATTGATGGCAAAGACACTCTATTCTTTGAGGATCGAATTGTGGTTCCTAAAGGTGACCTAAGGAAAGTCATTATGAACGAGAATCACAAGTCCCTTCTATCCATTCATCTTGGAAGTACGAAGATGTACCATGACCTCAAGCAGTCATATTGGTGGACTCGAATGAAGTGAGAGATTGCTCAATTCATGAATGAATGTGATGTCTGCAGAAGGGTGAAAGGAGAACACCAATGGCCAGCTGGTCTCCTCCAACCTCTTACTATTCCAGAATGGAAGTTTGACCATATTGAGATGGACTTCATGACTGGATTTCCCAAGTCCAAGCGTGGAAATGATGCTATCTTCGTTGTCATCGACAAGCTTACTAAAGTGGCTCATTTTCTTCCAATCAAAGAATCTATCACAGCAGCTCAGCTGGCAGAGCTATACACCTCCAGGATTGTCTCCCTGCACGGTATTCCACAATTGATATCTTCAGATCATGGAAGCATCTTCACTTCTAAGTTCTGGGACTCCTTCCAGAAGGCCATGGGCACCAACATTCGCTTCAGCACAACTTTCCATCCTCAAACTAGTGGCCAAGTTGAGCGAGTCAATCAAATCCTTGAAGATATGCTCAGGGCTTCTGTCATTTCCTTCGGTATGAAGTGGGAAGATTGTCTTCCATATGTCGAGTTCTCCTACAACAACAGCTTCCAAGCGAGCTCGGGCAAGGCCCCATTCCAGATTCTCTATGGCAGAAAGTGTTGTACTCCTCTTAATTGGTCAGAGACTGGTGAACGCCAACTTCTTGGCAATGACTTAATCACAAAAGCAGAAGAAATGTGCAAAGTCATCCATGAAAATCTCAAAGCTGCGCATTCGCGCCAGAAGAGTTACTATGATAGTAACCACCGTGATTTGGCTTTCGAGATCGGAGACCATGTCTACCTCCGCGTCTCTCCAATGAAAGGCACTCGTTGCTTGTAGGATCGAAAGTATGTCTAGAGGGGGTGTGATTAGACTACTTGACCAAATAAAAACTTAACCTTTTACCAATTTTAGTTCTTGGCAAATTTTAGCTAATTTAGGACAAGTCAAGCAATCATCACATAATTCAAGCAAGCATGCAAAGAGTATATAGGCAGCGGAAAGTAAAGCATGCAACTTGCAAGAATGTAAAGGGAAGGGTTTGGAGAGATCAAACGCAATTGGAGACACGGATGTTTTTCCCATGGTTCGGATAGGTGGTGCTATCCTACATCCACGTTGATGGAGACTTCAACCCACGAAGGGTAACGGTTGCGCGAGTCCACACAGGGCTCCACCCAAGGGTAACGGTTGCGCGAGTCCACACAGGGCTCCACCCACGAAGGGTCCACGAAGAAGCAACCACCCACAAAGGGTCCACGAAGAAGCAACCTTGTCTATCCCACCATGGCCATCGCCCACACAGGACTTGCCTCACTAGCGGTAGATCTTCACGAAGTAGGCGATCTCCTTGCCCTTACAAACTCCTTGGTTCAACTCCACAATCTTGTCGGAGGCTCCCAAGTGACACCTAGCCAATCTAGGAGACACCACTCTCCAAGAAGTAACAAATGGTGTGTAGGTAATGAACTTCTTGCTCTTGTGCTTCAAATGATAGTCTCCCCAACACTCAACTCTCTCATAGGATTTGGATTTTGTGGAAAGAGGGTTTGAGTGGAAAGCAACTTGGGAAGGCTAGAGATCAAGATTCATATGGTAGGAATGGAATGTCTTGGTCTCAACACATGAGTAGGTGGTTCTCTCTTAGAACAAATGAGTTGGAATGGTGTGTGTGTTCTGATGGCTCTCTCTCCGAATGAGAAGAAGGTGGAGGGGTATATATAGCCTCCACACAAAATCCAATCATTACACAGTTTTCCAATCTCGGTGGGACCGAATCAATAAACTCGGTCGGACTGAAAATGTAAACCTAGTGACCGTTAGTGATTTTCGGTGGGACTGACATGCAACTCGGTAGGACCGATGTGGTTAGGGTTTGGGCATAACGTAATCTCGGTGAGACCGATTACACAAACTCGGTGAGACCGAAAATGGTAATTAGCTAACCAGAGAGTTGGTCAGGCAAACTCGGTGGGACCGATTTGCTCTTTCGGTGAGACCGAGTGGAACTCGGTGAGACCGAAAAGTACAAAGGGGAAACACTGAGTTTACATTGCAATCTCGGTGGGACCGATTCGCTCTTTCGGTGGGACCAAAAAGTTACGAAAGGGAAACAGAGAGTTTGCAACCCCATCTCGGTGAGACCGAGATCCCTATCGGTAGGACCGAATTGCTAGGGTTTGGCAGTGGCTAATGACAAGTGAAACTCGGTGGCGCCGGATAGGAAGAATCGGTAGGACCGAGTTTGGCTTAGGGTTTAGGTCATATGTGGATATGGTAAAGTAGTTGAGGGTTTTGGAGCATATCACTAAGCACATGAAGCAAGAGGCTCATTAAGCAACACCTCATCCCTCCTTGATAGTATTGGCTTTTCCTAAAGACTCAATGTGATCTTGGATCACTAAAATATAAAATGAAGAGTCTTGAGCTTTTGAGCTTGAGCCAATCCTTTATCCTTAGCATTTTGAGGGTTCCACTTTCACATCCATGCCATGCCAATCATTGAGCTTTCCTGAAATAATCATCTCGGAATAGTATTAGCTCAATGAGCTATATGTTGTTATGAATTACCAAAACCACCTAGGGATAGTTGCGCTTTCAATCTCCCCCTTTTTGGTAATTGATGACAACATATAGATCAAAGCTTCGACAAATGATAATAAGCATGAAATATATCGTCGCTTTGAGAAGTGTGTGATAAGTAAGAGCTCCCCCTAAATTTGTGCATATTTAAAATTTGCTTTGGACTGCAAATGCACAAAGAGTTAGAGTCATGGGTTACTCTTCCATGTCACATACATCTTGGTGGAGCGCTTAAAATGATAAGAATGAAATACATGCACTCATCACCAAGAAAAGTGAATGATCACACAAGATAGATAAGATGATAATATTAAGCAAACATTAAGTGTAGCTTATGATCAAACACATGATCATCAATGTCTCACAAATAATGACATAGTATCTCAGGCACTCAAAAGCAAACAAGAAAAACCACCAAATAAAGCAAGAGAGAAAAGCAACACACTCTCTCTCGAAGCCTATGATCTATACATCTTCTCCCCCTTTGGCAACAAGTTACCAAAAAGTTCCTAGAAAATGCATAGCACTAGATCGACGCTCAGGCTTGATCTTCAGGTGGTGGTGGAGTCCGGATCACTCCAAGGACGAAGGCTTCGGTAGATGCTGAAGTAGTCGCTGGAGTTGGAGCTGAAGTAGATGCTGGAGCTAGTGCTGAGGTGGTGGCTCTTGTGTCGGCAACTGGTACGGCAGATGACCTCGGGCCTCGTGGCACTCTGGCAAAGGCATGAGTGGTAGTCCTGCCTCTCCTCTCCTGCATGTCCTCCTGGAGCTGGTCCACTGCGGACTGAACTTCCGTTATCTTGACATCTAGGTCATAGAACTTCTGTTCCATGATTCTCTCTAGGCTCTGCTGATTCTGAGTGAGGGTGGCCAGACTTTGCTCAATCCTCAGCGTGGATGCAATCAAGTAACCAAGCTGCTCTTGTTTGGTCTTCAAGAAGTATTCAGATGCCTCCTCTTGGGTAGGCATCTTGGCAGCTTTCTCCTTCCTCGCCTTCTCCTTCTTTGCAAATGCTTGGGCAGATGATGGCTCATTCTCAGTCATGACAACTTGATTGTCCTCGAAATCTGGATGGATGGGCAGGTGTTCCTTGTCCAAAAGATATATGCCCGTGCCCATCTTGGAGTTGATGAGCTCCTGAATCTGAGGGGCATATCCGCAGCTCCTCTTCTGATCTGCTGCAGTCCTCTTGATAGTTTCCACTATGAGGCTCATCACCTTAAACTTCTGAGGCACATCAAACACATGTAGCAAGTTGATAGCATGGCCTCTGATCATCTTGTGATCTCCAGACTTAGGCAATAAGGTATGCCTTAGTATCCAATTGATCGTCGGGAGCCCTGACAGAAGGTAATGCACAGAGCCAAACTTGAAGGTGTCAAGAGCTTCATTGGGAATTTCCTTGTACATATTGGACATGGAGTTATGGTCCATCTTCTTCTTGGCATAGATATCCAAGTCATCATCTTTCTCCTCTGGGGCATTAATGATTTGTGCCCACTCAGCCACTGTGGATTGGTACCTTGTACCCTCAGACATCCATGTGATCCTCCCATCTGGATAAAAGTGAGCTGTGGAGTAGAACTGCATGATAAGCTCCTCATTCCACTTTGTGAGCTTCTGCCCAACAAAGTCAGCTACTCCACAAGCTATGAAGCTGTCTTGCACTCCGGGATAGTGCTCCTCATTGTCCTTGATATATTCCCAGTCGACCCATCTCATATCGCAGACAATGGGCTTCTTATCTAGCAGCACAGTCTCATAAAAATCCTGCTGCTCCTTGGTGTGAAACCTGTAGTCCACGGCAGTCCTTCTCCTTGAAGTATACGGGTCTGCTTCTCTCCATTTCCTCAGCCCTGAATCTCTCCTGAGCTTCATGTCCTCAGCCACAGGATGAGCATCGTTGTGGTCCGGGATCTTGGGCTTTAGCTTTCTCAGGACATTCTCCTCTTCTTCAGCAACAGTCTCAGGCACTGGGGCCTTGTTCTTCTCAGCTGCAGGAATGCTCCTTGTATTTCTCTTAGGCTTTGGCTTTGGAGCTGGCTTGGCCTTGGAAGCAGCTCCCCCTGATTTTATGGCATCTCCCATTAGCTTGGGTGCCTTGGGCGCTGGTGCAGCTGCCTCTTCTTCTTCCTCCTCTTCCATGATGGAAGCTTTGCCAAGCACTCTAGCAACAGTCTTCTTCACCCTTTCCTTCCTTTTCTTGCCCTCAGCTGCAACTGGCTCTATGGGCTTCTCAGTTGACATTCTGGCCTTTGACATTGGTTGCCTGCCTGCTGGCCTTTTGATTTTCAGGCCTGGCTTAGTGCCTTGAGCTGGCTCAGTTCTCTTGGAAGTGGCCTCTTCCTCCGCCATATAGTCCTCATCTTCGGAATCTGAAGTCGTCTTCTTCCTTTGTCTCGTGGCAGCCTTTGGCAAATTGCTAGGAGTGCTCCTGCTGCCTTCATCAGATGAACTAGAGGGACTAGTGCCCTCACTCATCACCACTTGCTGCTCTGACATATTTTGGCTATCACTTTGATCAGACATGCTGCAAACTGACTGCTGACCCTGTGAATAGATTATAGAGGAGATAGAAAAGATGAGCATCACAAAATGCAGAGTATTTTTGCAAAAGAATGATCCAAAAACTTAGTTTTAGTTTCCCACTGAAATCATCTCGGATCTACCGATTTTCAAACTCGGTGATACCGAAGCAGTTTTGGAACCTAAACTAGTGAACTCGGTAGGACCGAGTCACAGTTCGGTGGCACCGAGACTGCTAGAGTTTCACTGAGTTCAAAAATCGGTCACACCGATAAGTAATTCTCGGTCAGACCGAGTCTCACTTGTGCAATGGCAACAGCCAAATCGGTGGGACCGAGTTTTTCAACTCGGTGGGTCCAAGATAGTTTCGGCGGAAACCTAAACCTAGAATTTTCGAATCAAACCTAATCTATGAGCGTTTTGACTAGATAGGAGTGTCTCAATCGTGGCTAGAATCAATATGATCACAATGTGCTAGGAATTAGATTGGGGAATAGCACAAAGATCAAGTCCATACCCTAGTTCGGCGGGGACTTGCTACGGCGGCAACGGCGGGGCAGAATTCCCATTGACGGCGACGGAGACCAGCGACTGGAGGCTGCTGGCGGCAAGAAGATGATCCGGAGACCACGAGGGCAGAGCAGGCTATCACGCGGGCGAAGGGGTTCGGAGAAATTTCCAAAATTTTGCCCGTGACTATATATAGCCTGACCCTGTCGGTGTGACCGAGTGGAACAACTCGGTGGCACCGAGATTTATAACTGCAAGCAGTTACTGAAACTCGGTGTGACCGAAATGTTTAAATCGGTTGCACCGAGACCGAAAACCTAGATCAACTTAATGATCTCGGTAGGACCGAAAGTGGAGTATCGGTCAGACCGAGAATCATAAAGAGGTTTTGGAAGTTTAAGTCTATGACGAATCGGGGACTCCGAGCGCTCCTCACACAGAGTGGTTCGAATCTGACTTGATCAAATTTTGTGATGCAGCATGAATAGAGTTTGAGACGAGAAAAGCATAGATAGCTAGAGGAGGTTCTTAGGCATTCTTGTCCATCCACTTGGTAAAAGAAGATAAAACCGAACAATCAAAACAACAAGTGGATGTCCTTGAATGAGTAAATTATGCAACCAGCATGCTCACACAATAAGATGGCAGATGAAATATGTGGCAAGGCATGCACAACCAATTCTAGCATCTATCAAGAAATTTGTGATGACTAGGTCATCTATATATGAGTGTATTGACTTAGGAGTCAAGTGAGAACACTTGATCATAAGTCATACTCATCGTTTAAGCTCAAGTGGGGTTACCACTTTTACATAAAGCATTGATATGTTCACATCTTTAGAGTTGCTTTAGCTCAAGTCTTAGAGTAAAGCTCCCCCTAGATGTGATATCCCCCTTAAGAGGGATGAACTAACCTTGGGTTTTGTCGATGATGACTTCATGTAGATATTGAAGATGTGGATGCTCAATGTTGATGTAGATCTCTTGGAGCTATCCATTTTGAGTGAATTGCACTTTCGATATACCTACATGGGTTAGTCCCACAAGGAACAAGCAAGGATATCCATAGACATAGAGTGATGCACACAAAAGATGATGTCCATGAAAACTTTTAGGTTACCTTGTCCCTTGTCTTACCAACAAGAGGGTTTGTGACTCCTTGAACTAGTGCAAGATGTGGAAGTTGATTGCACTTGTTCTTGCCAAAATGATAAGGGTGAAGTATGTTGGCGGAGTCACCCTCAAGAACTCTCTAGTTCTTCTTCTTTTGGATCCACACCATCTTGATGGGAATCCTTGGAGTTGTAGTCGTACTTGATGAAGTGGAACTTGAGGTAGTCTTGGGAATCCACTTGACTAAGGTCTTTGGAGCTTCTTCAAATGCATCGATTTCCTCTTGAAGCTTGTCCTTGCCTTTTTGCTTGTAGTCTTGTGGTGGAAGATCATCTTGAGCTTGTGTCCCCTTGAAAGAAGTATACTTCTCTTGTTGAGGGACAAACTTCGTCTTGGGGTATTGATCTTCTTCCCACTCAACTCCATTGGCATTGAACTTTCGTTCAAAACCAACACCTTGATTCCTCCGGTGCATTCCTTGCTTGCGCACAATTTCCTCGAATTGCTTACTCCCGGCAAGGCTTTTGTACACTCCTTTCTCTATAATTCCGTTCAATAAGCTGTTTTCTTCCTCAAGTGTAACTTGGCTAAGAGAATCATTAGTGGAATCAAGAGAACTACTAGAAGCAACAATATTGGATTTAGCATGATCATTGTTACTACTGGAGGAAGAATCTTTCTTGTTAGAATTGACTTGAGGCATGTAAGTGGATAAGAGTAAACGCTTGGCAATGTAAGAAGAACTTTTCTTGCGGAGATCATCATTGATTGCTTTTAAGAACTCATGATCTTGCTCAAGATTGAGCTTTTCAAAGCGTAATTTCTCATGAGCTCTTAAAAGTTCTCGATGATCTTCGAAGATAGTGTCATGAGCTAACTTAAGAGTTTTTAGTTCTTTAGTTAGAGCCTCAATCTTATCCTTATCATTGTCATTCTTTTTATCTTGATTAGCATGTTTAATTGACATTTCATCATAGTATTCATCACTAGAGTTGTCAACAAGCAAATCATCACCTAACAAGTCATCTTCATCACTATTGAAATCAACATACTCGGGGTGTGTTACCTTAGGACCTTTGGCCATGAAGCATATTCCAATTCCCTCATTTGGTGAGTCAAATATGTCGTAGGAGTTGGTTGACACAAGTGCTAGACCGGAAACACCTTCATCTTGAGTATCTTCGGAGCCGGAGTAATAACTTCTCTCGGAGTGGCTGTCGGAGTCGGAGCTGGATACCCATTCACCAACATGAGCTTGATGTCTTCGTCTTGTGTAGCTCCTTGATGATTTTTCCTTCCTTTCCGAATCCTTGCTTCTCCGTGAGTATCTTCGTTCATAACGATCATCTCTACTCCTTCTCTCTCTTGATGGTGATTCTTTGCTTCTTCTTTTTGGAGAATCTTCTCTTCTTTTGTAGGGAGCCGTACACTCATTTGAATAGTGTCCGGGTCTTCCATAATTGTAGCAGTTTTGCTCTCGACTAGAAGATCTTTTGTCATTGTAGGACCTTGACTTGAAGCTTCTATCTTTGCTTCTACTCTTGTAGAACTTGTTGAAGTTCTTCACCATTAAGCTCAATTCTTCATTGAAGTCTTGTTTCTCACTTGATGATGTAGGGGCTTCACATGAGGCTTTATAGGCACCACTTGATTTGTTGTGAAGTTCCTCTTTATCCTTAAGTGACATCTCATGAGCAACAATTCTTCCAATCACTTCCATTGGCTTGAGATCTTTGTAATTGGGCATCATTTGGATCAATGTGCACACAGTATCATATTTTCCATCCAAGGCTCTTAGAATCTTCTTGATGATGAATTTATCGGTCATCTCTTCACTTCCTAAGCCGGCAATCTCATTTGTGATGAGAGCAAGCCTAGAGTACATTTCGGCGACACCTTCACCATCCTTCATCTTGAACTTGTCAAGTTGGCTTTGAAGCACATCCAACTTGGATTCCTTGACGGAGTCGGTACCTTCGTGCATATCAATCAAAGTGTCCCAAATTTCCTTTGCATTCTCAAGACGGCTGATTTTGTTGAATTCTTCGGGGCACAATCCGTTGAAGAGAATATCACAAGCTTGAGCATTGTATTGCAACATCTTCAACTCATCCGCGGTAGCTTCACGGTTTGGTTCTTTCCCATCAAAGAAGTCACCTTGCAAACCAACACACACAATAGCCCAAACGGCGGGGTTATGTCCAAGAATATGCATTTTCATTTTATGCTTCCAACTAGCAAAATTAGTACCATCAAAGTAAGGACCTCTACGGTGATAATTTCCCTCGCTAGACGCCATACTCTCCTAGGTTGTGAAACCAAGGCTATGACCACCAAAAGCTATGGAGATCAAGCAAATGGAGACCAAAGCTCTGATACCACTTGTAGGATCCAAAGTATGTCTAGAGGGGGGTGATTAGACTACTTGACCAAATAAAAACTTAACCTTTTCCCAATTTTAGTTCTTGGCAAATTTTAGCTAATTTAGGACAAGTCAAGCAATCATCACATAATTCAAGCAAGCATGCAAAGAGTATATAGGCAGCGGAAAGTAAAGCATGCAACTTGCAAGAATTTAAAGGGAAGGGTTTGGAGAGATCAAACGCAATTGGAGACACGGATGTTTTTCCCGTGGTTCGGATAGGTGGTGCTATCCTACATCCACGTTGATGGAGACTTCAACCCATGAAGGGTAACGGTTGCGCGAGTCCACACAGGGCTCCACCCAAGGGTAACGGTTGCGCGGGTCCACAGAGGGCTCCACCCACGAAGGGTCCACGAAGAAGCAACCACCCACAAAGGGTCCACGAAGAAGCAACCTTGTCTATCCCACCATGGCCATCGCCCACACAGGACTTGCCTCACTAGCGGTAGATCTTCATGAAGTAGGCGATCTCCTTGCCCTTACAAACTCCTTGGTTCAACTCCACAATCTTGTCGGAGGCTCCCAAGTGACACCTAGCCAATCTAGGAGACACCACTCTCCAAGAAGTAACAAATGGTGTGTAGGTAATGAACTCCTCTCTTGTGCTTCAAATGATAGTCTCCCCAACACTCAACTCTCTCATAGGATTTGGATTTTGTGGAAAGAGGGTTTGAGTGGAAAGCAACTTGGGAAGGCTAGAGATCAAGATTCATATGGTAGGAATGGAATGTCTTGGTCTCAACACATGAGTAGGTGGTTCTCTCTCGGAACAAATGAGTTGGAACGGTGTGTGTGTTCTGATGGCTCTCTCTCCGAATGAGAAGAAGGTGGAGGGGTATATATAGCCTCCACACAAAATCCAACCATTACACAGTTTTCCAATCTCGGTGGGACCGAATCAATAAACTCGGTCGGACCGAAAATGTAAACCTAGTGACCTTTAGTGATTTTCGGTGGGACTGACATGCAACTCGGTAGGACCGATGTGGTTAGGGTTTGGGCATAACGTAATCTCGATGAGACCGATTACACAAACTCGGTGAGACCGAAAATGGTAATTAGCTAACCAGAGAGTTGGTCAGGCAAACTCGGTGGGACCGATTTGCTCTTTCGGTGAGACCGAGTGGAACTCGGTGAGACCGAAAAGTTACAAAGGGGAAACACTGAGTTTACATTGCAATCTCGGTGGGACCGATTCGCTCTTTCGGTGGGACCGAAAAGTTACGAAAGGGAAACAAAGAGTTTGCAACCCCATCTCGGTGAGACCGAGATCCCTATCGGTAGGACCGAATTGCTAGGGTTTGGCAGTGGCTAATGACAAGTGAAACTCGGTGGCGCCGGATAGGAAGAATCGGTAGGACCGAGTTTGGCTTAGGGTTTAGGTCATATGTCGATATAGGAAAGTAGTTTAGGGTTTTGGAGCATATCACTAAGCACATGAAGCAAGAGGCTCATTAAGCAACACCTCATCCCTCCTTGATAGTATTGGCTTTTCCTAAAGACTCAATGTGATCTTGGATCACTAAAATATAAAATGAAGAGTCTTGAGCTTTTGAGCTTGAGCCAATCCTTTGTCCTTAGCATTTTGAGGGTTCCACTTTCACATCCATGCCATGCCAATCATTGAGCTTTCCTGAAATAATCATCTCGGAATAGTATTAGCTCAATGAGCTATATGTTGTTATGAATTACCAAAACCACCTAGGGATAGTTGCACTTTCACTTCAGTATCAAAGGGAAGCTTGGCCCTAGATACGTGGGTCCTTTTAAGATCATTGGCAAAAGAGGCGACCTCGCCTATCAACTTGAGCTTTCGTCTAACTTCGCAAATGTGCATGTTGTGTTTCACGTGTCACAGCTTCGCAAGTGCTTCAAGACTCCTGAGCGCACCATCAAGTTCGAAGAGATTGAGCGCACCATCAAGTTCGAAGAGATTGATCTCCAAGAAGATTTGTCTTATCATGAGCATCTCGTTGCCATTGTTGAAGAAACTGAGCGCAAGACTCGCAACTTGTCTATCAAATTCCTGAAAGTGAAGTGGTCACACCATTTCGACCGAGAAGCCACCTGGGAACGCGAGGACCACCTCCGTTCCGAATATCCGGAGTTCTTTCAGTCCTAGATCTCGGGACGAGATCCTCTCGTAGTGGTGGAGTGTTGTAACACCCCGGATGTAACTTGCCATATTGGTAACTCCGACTCTTGCCATTTTCGGCTTTAAGTTATGAGATTCCCTTCGTGGTTGGGTTTTTGTCTTCGTTTTGCTTTTTGTTCATGTCATGCATTTAATATCATGTTATCATGTGCACCTCATTTTCATACGTGTTCGTCTCATGCATCCAAGCATTTTCCCTGTTGTCTGTTTTGCAATCCGACACTCCCACGTGCACCGGCGCATCCCTCTTGCCTCTTTTCATGAGCGGCTGTTAAACGTTCTCGGAATGGACCGAGATTTGCCAAGTGGCCTTGGTACACCACCGGTAGACCGCCTGTCAAATTTCGTTCCATTTGGAGTCCGTTTGATGCTCCAACGGTTAACCGGGTAACCACAAAAGCCTATTTTGTGTTGCAGCCCAACAACCCTCCAAAATGGCCCAACAACCCATCTAAACCACTTCCATGTCATCCGTCGTCGGATCACGATCGTGTGGTTGAAAACTACACCTCATTTGGACACTTCAAACTGCCTCTACCTATAAAAAGGCCTCCTCCTCTGAAATTTCGGGCGAAACCCTAGATCCACCGTCTCCTTCCGTGCCGGACACGTCCGGACGGCGCCGGATGCGTTCGCTGCCGCGCCCCGTCCACTCCTGAGCCACCACGTGGCAGCGCCTCCATCCACCGCCGCCGGCCCGCCCGAGCCCATGGTGGGCCCCCGAAGCCCGCGCCGCCCGGCCGCCTCCCCCGCGTGTCCCCGCCGCCCGTCGTCCGATGCC
Source organism: Triticum urartu (assembly GCF_056163025.1). NCBI lineage: Eukaryota > Viridiplantae > Streptophyta > Magnoliopsida > Poales > Poaceae > Triticum > Triticum urartu. The sequence goes on from NC_141877.1 coordinate 302,183,344, forward strand.
CCGCGCCGCCGCTCTTCCTCGTCGTCCGTTGCCCTGTCGCCCCCACCGCCCCTCGTCTTCATCCCCGGCCAGATCCGGCCGCGGGAGGGCCGGATCCGGCGAGCTTCATCGACTCCGACCGCCGTCTCCCTTTCCTCCGGCGACTACTCCGGCGTTCCTCAAAGTCCATGCCAACCGGGACTAGATCCACCCACACCATGATCCAAATGGCGCAGCTCCTCCCCTGTTGGGGATATAGCTACCAGGTATGACCCGCCCAGGAGGGGCCGGGTCAGCCCCAATGGCGGGTTACAAAAGAAGCCCCGTAACATTCAAGGCGATAGTTTATTAAGACTTATAGAAGGCCTAAAGCCCGGAGGCGGCTTAAGGCCCAATATTGGAAACCACCATTGTAAGGAAAGACTTGTAAAGAAAGGCATGTAAAAGAAGTCACCGAGCCAGACACGTTTTATAAGCCGGCCGGGACTCTGTAGGCTGCCAGGCGTCAACCCGTGTATATAAGGGGACAACCCGGCGGCGGCTTAGGGCAAGAGACAACAACTCAAAGCCAGGGCAGACATATTCGCTCCCTGGTCTTCAAAACCCTAGCAATTCCAAACACAACTAGACGTAGGCTTTTACCTTCATCGTAAGGGGCCGAACTAGTATAAAACCTCTCGTGTCCTTTGTCCTGACTAACCCCTTTAAGCTTCCTAGTTGCAATGACCCTACGAATAAGTCCTTTCGCTAGGACATCTGTCGTGACAATTCCATGACAGTTGGCGCCCACCGTGGGGCCAGCGCACGGTGGATTTGAGTTCTTGAAGGCCAACTTCGAAGGGCTCAAGGGATACGTTGTGGGCCAGATGACCAAGAGTCATCGTGGCAAGCTCTACATCGACGACGAAGGCTGGGGCCCCGAGGCCGGCTCAATTGAGTACGGGTACCGGGTCCCCTTCAGAGGAATTCATGTCTTCATCGGCTGGATCGGCGAATCGGACCCTAAGCCGAACATCCACACCAACCTCGTCGAGATGACTCAGCGCGTGAGATCCGCCCGGGTTCAACCTGCCGTGAGGCATACCTTCGTGGGTTGCTTCCATGGCGGTGAATACTCTGAAGGATCAGTGGATTGCGGTGAGACGGCCATCTGTTCTGACGCTACGTCATCAACAGGCGAGACGGATTCTTTGTATCAGCTGCAAGATGACATGCTTGGGGGCTGTTCCGATGGCAGCAGTATTTCGGACCCCTTTGAGCCGCCGAATCGAGCCGGAGTCTTCATGGCAGGCACTCAGCCCGGGCAGAACTCCACGACTGCAGCAGCAACAACCATCGGGTCGGCAGCGGCTGGATCAGGAGACCCCGCGTGCCCCCCGTCTCAGATACTAATGGACCTCATGGATAAACTGACGACTCTGTTGACTGTCGTGGTAGAGCCGGTGGATAAAGCTTAGCATGACGCGGAGGTGGCACGGGTACGCGAAGAGATGGCACAGGCCAAGGAAAATTTAGCAGCAGAAGAGGTCAGGATGGCTGCGGAGCAGGCGGCTTTGGACGCTCGTGCTCAGCAGCTTCAAGCGGAGACTTTCCGGCTCTCGGTGGATCTGAACGCGTCAAACGAGGTCATGAGAAGAAGGCATCAGAAAACCCAGCCACATCTACCTCTGACGCTCGATGCTAGGAACCTTTTCCATACACCCGGGGTTGGTCCAAGTAACCCGTCGGAGGCAAATCGGATCACAGCACCTGGAGCACCGGTTCAGCCGCGGGCCATGGAACCACCTCGTATGTATACCGCTCCACCTCATTATGCGCCAACACCACCATGTCACTTCTCCAATCCTTTGGAAAACCTCATTGCTGCGTCGGCTCGTTTGGCGGCTCTCCCGATGGAAGGCAACTCTCCGGCAGCAATCGAAACACGAAGGGTGAGAGAACTTCTTTAGACGGCTCTGGTGCAGCAGGATGCATACTCTTACAGTCGAGACAGAATCCATTCAACCCCTCGCCCGAGCTAGAGCCCGAGCTATTGCAGGCATATGGACTCAGCTGATATGTCAAGCAACGCTCAACGCCGTAACCAACCACGCAGGCATGAGCCGGTGCAGGCTGGAGCCCTTCACTTAGCGGATCAGGAGAGGATCCGACAAGAGGCTGAGCGGGCAGTTCAACTGGCAGCTCAGTAGGCGGCTCATCAAACTTTTCTGGCTTATCCAGCAACCTCTATTGAGGCAGGAGTAGCCACAAGAAAAGGAGGTGTTCCTTGCCTGGTGCCGGCTATAAGTAATGAGCGCTTAACAAAAGACTGCAAGGGGCCTCATAAAGTGCCTAACTACACGGCTGATTTGCAATCTGGGGCATGGATTGAGAGTTACGATATGGCAATGGAGCTATTGGAGGTCAGCGATGCAGCAATGGCTAAGTACTTCACCATGATGTTGGATGGAACGGCTCGCACTTGGTTGAAAGGGTTGCCACCCAATTCCATTGGCTCATGGGCGGAGTTGAAGGCCCGGTTCATTCAGAACTTCAAAGACACATTTAAGCAACCTATGTCAATCGTGGACCTGACTAATTGTAAGCAAGGGGAAGGGGAGTCCACAACCCATTGGGTGCACCGGGTCAAGGAGACAATACATTCATCTGATAAGATGGATGCTGGCCCGACAGTCTTAATGTTGGAGAAAAATTGCCGTTTTGAACCTCTGAAGCAGAAGCTGGGGTGGCTCAAGCGTGACTGCAATGACATGGGCCAATTGATGGCGGCTCTGGTCAAGTATGCTGATTCTAACAGTACCAAGGATCCCGTGTCTGATGAAGAAAAAACAGGGAAGGGAAAGAAGAACGGCAACGGCAAGGGTCACCAGCATAACCCGGCAAATCAAGGAGGTAATAAACGTAAGGCTGACGAATTTGTGGCTAACACCAATGCACAGGGCAACAATCAACGACGCAAGGGTAGGCAACCCCCTCGGTTAGGCGGGTCAGGTCCCACCCTCGAGCAACTATTGAATGAACCTTGCCCAAGACACGGCACCCGGGAGAAGCCAGCCAGCCATCTGTGGAAGGACTGTACAATCATGAAGGCATTTAAAAATTCAAACACATTTGATGGAAGTCACGGGCCTGGCGGCAGTTCAGGGGAGGCGGCTTTCATGGCCCGGGCGCCGGTTCAAGTGGAGGCGGTTTTCACGGTCAGGGCCAGACGGGTAACCAGGGAGGTTATAATCCACAACCCGGCCAAGGTAATCAGCAACAACAGTCTGGATATCAGAGAAACCCAAAATAGTTGAATAGTGGGCAATACCATGTATTTACCACTAGTTTATGTAAGAGGGACCAGAAGCTTCATAAGAGGGTTGTCAATGCCGTTGAGCCGGCGATTCCATGTTATTTGAGGTGGTCTGAACAGCCTATTGTGTGGAGCAGAGAAGATCATCCCCCCGGGTTGATAATCCGGGTCACTTAGCCTTGGTAGTGGCACCTCAGGTTGGGGGATATAAATTCACTAAAGTGCTCATGGATGGAGGTAGTAGCATCAACATCCTCTACTATGAGATGTTCCGTCGGATGGGATTGACTGATAATAGTCTTAAGCAATCAAATATTGTTTTCATGGTGTTTGATACGTCTCCGTCGTATCTACTTTTCCAAACACTTTTGCCCTTGTTTTGGACTCTAACTTGCATGATTTGAATGGAACTAACCCGGACTAACGCTGTTTTCAGCAGAATTACCATGGTGTTATTTATGTGCAGAAACAAAAGTTCTCGGAATGACCTGAAACTTCACGGAGCAACTTTTTCGAAAATATGAAAAATACCTGCAAAAGATGAAGGCCAGGGGGCCCACCACCTGCCCATGAGGGTGGGGGGCGCGCCCCTACCTCGTGGGCCCCTGGTGCCTCTCCGACTCCAAATCCAACTCCATATATTGTGTTTCGGGGAGAAAAATATCAGAGAGAAGAATTCATTGCGTTTTACGATACGGAGCCGCCGCCAAGCCCTAAAACCTCTCAGGAGGGCTGATCTGGAGTCCGTTCGGGGCTCCGGAGAGGGGAATCCGTTGCCGTCGTCATCATCAACCATCCTCCATCACCAATTTCATGATGCTCACCGTCGTGTGTGAGTAATTCCATCGTAGGCTTGTTGGACGGTGATGGGTTGGATGGGATCTATCATGTAATCAAGTTAGTTTTGTTAGGGTTTGATCCCTAGTATCCACTATGTTCTGAGATTGATGTTGCTACACTAGTGCAGAACCGGGCAATAGCACCGGTTTGTAAGGCCCTTTAGTGTCGGTTCCATAACCGGCACTAAAGTGTGGTCACTAAAGCCCCCCCCCTTTAGTACCGGTTCAGCATGAACCGGTGCTAAAGGGCAACCACGTGGCACGAGCCAGCTCCGGGGGCCGGGAGCCCTTTAGAACCGGTTGGTAACACCAACCGGTACTAAAATGTTTGGGGGGTTTTTGGTTTTATGATTTCTTTTCATTTAATTTTGTGTTTTCCATTTTAATTCTTTTTCGTTTGCTGGTATTTTACGATACTACACATTGTACACGTTATGCATATATATATATAAATAGAATTTCTAGTAGAACCAATCATATATATATCATCAATGTCTCACAAACCACCATATTAATTCACACATACACACATGTATAGCTATATACAATTTCTCCTACATATGCATGTTGCCTTCGGAGCCAGTGGCATTAGCCTAATTGGTGCCTTCGGAGCATGATGACAATTGGAAGTGGTTCATGACCTGGTCGATGGGGGCGGTAGCGGGTAATAGTATTCTCCCTTCGGATTTATGACCTGGTCGAGCAAAAATCCCGCTATTTCCTCTTGAAGTGCTTCTACGCGCTCCGTTTCTAGGAGCTTGTCCCGCACCTCTTTGAACTGTTAAGAAGGAGATCAATATGCATGTGTATTAGTTGTGTGACTAGATATCGATAATGGTGTAAAAATTGTGAATAGTGTTCTGACAAGCGTACCCATTCCTGTCTTTGAGATCTGCTCCTTTCGGACGCCGTCATGCGAATGTTCTTGCAAACGCAGAATGCACACAGATCAGTCCCCTGCGCCTGCTTCAGGGCCTTTATTATGAGAATGGAATTTAATTTGATCAGATAATAATTAATCAAGCATGATAATTAAAGAGATGGCAGCTAGCTAGCTAGTACTACTTAATTACTTACCTTGGGTCGAAACCATTCCAGCTATCGTTTCCATTCGCCTTCCGTGACGCTGATGAACCTTGCCCAAGCCCTGCCTGCCGACAAAGAAAATGAATAAAGGGGTTATTAAATAGTTCATATCATGAAATGACGAACTAAATAGGCCGAGATATATAGTTAATAATGATTGAAATTACCTGTTGACTATCCCAAACAAGATGTTATAGTCACTATTTGCTTTGAGTAGTGAGTCCAGTATTTGAACTGTTCCGGCGTCAACTTTAATGATACACAAGATCTAGTGAAATATGCATGCACACACGTTTGCATGTCTTAATTAAGCGGGCATATGTAAGCAAAAACATGTAGCTAGCTAGTAGGCAAAAACAGAGAATTTATAGTACAAGAAAGTGTGACTCACTGGAAGTTGTAAGGAAGTAGTATATCTTCATTGTATTTGAGGCGCTTCAAGAACTCTAGGATGCTGTCCTCTACCTGCTTTTCATAATGCTTGTTTATTTTCCATGTGTATTCATTAACGGTGTTTGGGTCAATGAATCCAATGCCATAGCGTCCACCTTTTCTCATTTCATACATCTTCATCCTGCATAATACCACTGAGAAGAATATAGTGAGGATAATTACAGGTAATGATTGATCAAAAGGATCACTACATCTAGCTTGAGACTTAAATTACAGAAAGAAATCACTTACAAACAATAGCAACTGACGATAGATTTGTCGAGTGCGTCTTGATTGTATAACTGAAACAGTTCAGAATACTCAACGGTCACAGGATTCTCATGGTAGTAATGATCCTTCTTGACTTGCACCATGAGGGACTCTTGATCGGATCTCTTGGTAATGTCCATGTACCATTGATGCAATTCATACATTCTCGTTGGGAGCTTCTTGACCTCTTCTGGCTTGACCAAAGGTTGGCCCCGGGCATATTTCCGTTTTATTTCCTCCTCTGTAAGCACAGGCATGTCCTCGATCTCGAGGAGTTGTCGATCAGTGATGTTGAGAGTTTCAGCCTGCATTATATGCTCCTAGGTTATTACCACATCGCCCAACTCAGGAACGTAAACTGTTTGCCCACAATAATATTGGGCGCGCGTACTGTCACGCATTGTTCGTGGCACAACAAGCGGGGGGATCGATTGCGCCGCCTGTTCTCCCAGCTGGGCAACGGTTTTCCCGCATTTTTTGACAGCTGCTTGTTGTTTGCTCGAGCTCGAGCTCGCCTTCTTCTGTGGACGTTGTCGATGTAACTTCCTGATGTGGCGCTCATAGTCTGTGTCAACAGGCTTAGGAGCTGGTGGTTGAGCCATACGAATGAAGTGGTCAACTACTTCCACAGGCACTTTCTCCCTTGGCGGCGGTGGCGGTTTCGGTCCAAAATGGGCGTCGACTTCTGCCCGCACTATGGCATTGGTTTGCTCCTCGGTCCTGTCGTAAGCCCTCTCTGGAAGAGGAGTAGTGAGGTTTGGACCATATTTATATCGCTTGCCTCCGCCTGTACTTCCTGTACTATGACCTCGACTCGTACCGCTACGCACCATAGCTGCGGGGTGTCTCTTCTGCGATTGCTGAGGCGGCGGAGACGGCTGACGGGGCTGAGTTGGACGAGGAGGAGTGGCCTGAAGCTGTGCCGGACTTGCAGTGGCCTGAGTTTGTGCCGGACTTGGAGGAGGAGTGGACGTCTGACGCTGTGTCGGACTTGGAGGAGGAGTGGCCTGACACTTTGTCGGACTTGGAGGAGGAGGAGTGGCCTCACACGTTGGTGGACTTGGAGGAGCGGGAGTCTGGTGACTCGGTGGCGGACTTCGACGAGGAGTCGGGTGACGCGGTGTCGGTGGCCTTCGAAAGATGATGCAATCCTTTCTCCATAGGATGATACGATGTTTGGCATCTCCGAGTGTGTGCTCCTCGTCACCTCCAGGAATGTCAAGCTCTAGCCCCGAATATTGGTCCACCACCTCATCAACCATGAAACGAGCATAGCCTGCTGGAATCGGGTTGCAATGGAAGGTTGCATCAAAGGAATTTGTATAAGCAACGCCGTCCGCCACCTTCAAGGATATGTTCTTAATTTTGAAGTGTAGCTCGCAGTTAGTGTTCTCCGCGATGTCATCCACGGGGTATCTATCCAGCATTGCATCAAACGGGGCGGAACCCACGCTGCTTCTCGGCATGGATGGGGCGGTGGTATCCAATGCTGGATCATTCGCTAGCTGCTGCAGCTACTGAGACCCCCTTTGCTGGCTAAGTGAGTCGATCTGCTCCTGCTGCCGCTGGAATTTGATTGCCAAGTCCGCGTGCGCTGATTCTAGGCCTTGAAGGCGTTCATAGTCGAGCTTCCTCTGCTCCTCCATCTTCCTCTTCTTCTCCTCCGCAATCTTCTTTCTCGCACGGGTTCTGTAGTCAGCGTTCCAGTCCGAAAACCCCTCATACCACGGAATAGCGCCCATTCCTCGTGTTCTTCCCGGGTGTTCAGGATTTCCCAGGGCATGCGTAAGCTCGTCGTTCTCTCTGTTGGGCTCGAACAACCCGGATCGAGCCTCTTCTATTGCAACAAGTAGCTTATCTTCGGCTCCGTCCAGACATGCCTTCTTGGAAACTTTGCCTGTCTTCGGGTCCAACTCCCCCCCATGTGCATAGAACCAAGTCCTGCACCTGGGGGGCCAGCTCAATGTTTCTGGAGTGACACTTGCATCCAGCATCTCTTTCTCAGACTTATCCCACTTAGGCATTCCCACCGCATAGCCACCTGGCCCCAGCTTATGGAACTTATCCTTTTTTGCGGCATTGGCCTTGTTTATTCTTGACCGTTCCTTAGATAATTCTGAATCCTTGAATTTCACAAAATCGTCCCAATGAGCACTTTGATTCTCTAGTGTTCCCTCGAATACTGGAGTCTTCCTTCCTCCCTTGACGTACTTGTCCCATTCACGATTCTTGTGGTTCTTGAATGCAACCGCCATCTTCCTAAGAGCAGCGTCCTTGACTTTCTGCACATCTGCTTCTGTGAAATGATCTGGTAGGGTGAAATGTTCCATGAGAGTATCCCAAAGCAGACTTTTTTGTCTGTCGTCGACAGAAGTAAGATCTGGACATGGCTTTGCTGGCTCTCTCCATTCTTGAAGGGAGATCGGGAGTTGGTACTTCACAAGAACTCCGCACTGACGAACGAACTTGTCCGCAATCTTCTTAGGCGCTAATGGTTCGCCATTAGGTTTGATTGCCTCGATATTATACTTTATGCCCTCCTTCAACTTTTTGTTCGGGCCTCGTTTCGTCCTGTTGCCTGAAGATTTGCTCGATCCAGATGGCTGAAAGAAGAAAGATCGATTCGTTAATATATCTTCAACTCATTTAAAACATGTGATGATCACCAGATGCCTGCTTATCTAAATATATATACCTCTTCGGTGTTGTCATAATCGTAGTTCATGACTTCATCAATTCGGTCGTCGCGATCGAATATCATATCACCCTCTCCGGTGTTGTTTAGAAATTCGGAGCCGTCATAATCTTCTTCATTCTGATCATCATCTGGCCCGCGTATTATATCGAACATGGTCTGTTCTCCCTCTCTGTCGGTATTGTCCGCCATAGCTTTTATTTAACTATGCCAAAAGAAATATAAAACAATTTAGTATTCAAATTACATCGTCTCAAATAATAGATATAATCTCGAATACATCGTCTCGAATAATAGATATAATCTCGAATACATCGTCTCGAATAATAGATATAATCTCGAATACATCGTCTCGAATAATAGATATAATCTTGAATACATCGTCTCGAATAATATATAATCTCAAATACATCGTCTTGAATATTATATATCGAGTACATCACTGGCTAGGTAGCTAATAAAGATCAAATACTACAGAAGAATCTAGGACACTCGCGGTTCCTGTGGCGCGGGCGATGGACACCCAAAGAGAAGGAACCCTCACAGGATCATAGCTGAAGTGAGATCCCTGAAGAAACTGCTAGGTATTGGAGAACCTACCACCCTCTAACGCAACCATGTAGCGATGGACGTGCTCGTCCTCCTCCCTGACACGGAAACGTACCACCTCTGGCGGGGCCGGCTACCTCCGCACCGAAACTGTACCACATGAACGCCACCAAATGAGATCAGGGTCGACGACGAGACCGGGGGCCGAGTTCCTCATCAAGCGGCGTGCCCCTCCAGGCAGCACCTCCCTGTGCCAGCCCGGCAGAGCCCAGTCCCGGACATGGGTCAGTCGAACGTCGTCGCGGACGGGTCGACGGCGAGGATGCGGGCCGGGCATCGTCGAGAACAAATATTAGCTATATGCCCGCAAAAAGTAACATTTTTTTAATGATTGGATTTTGATAACTAAAATTTCTAACATTTCTATATAACTAACATTTCTATAACATTTCTAATATTTCTAGAACTAAAAAAAGAAAAAATTCTAACTTTTTTATAACTATTTCTATAACTAAAAACAGAAAAATTTCTAACAATTCTAACTTTTTTATAACTATTTCTATAACTAAAAACAGAAAAATTTCTAACAATTCTAACATTTCTAACTATTCTAACATTTCTAACTATTCTAACAATTCTAACATTTCTAAGTATTTCTAAAAAACAGAAAAATTTCTAACAATTTCTAAGAAACGGAAAAATTTCTAACTATTTGTATAACTAAAAAACAAAAAATGTATGTGTGTGTGTGCGCTCACCGGCGAGGCGAGAGGCGACGGGGGGCGGCAATAGGGACAGCGACGGGCGCGGCGACGACGGGGATGACGACGACGGGGACAGGGACGGGGCGGCGATGACGGGGACGGGGACGTACGGGCCAGGGCGGCGACGACGACGGGGACGTATGGGGCGGCGACGACGGGGACGGGGACGACGCAGGATGGGCCGGGACGGGGCGGCGGTGACGACGGGGACGACGGGGACGGGGACGACGGGGCGGCGACGACGGGGACGGGGCGGCGACGGGGGCGGCGACGAGGGATGGAGACGTACAGGGGCGGCGGGCGACGGTGCAGAGGAGAAGAAGCAGATGAGAAACTGAAATTTTCGTCAGTGTTGTTTATATAGGAGGGGCCTTTAGTACCGGTTGGAGCCACCAACCGGTACTAAAGGCCTGTTTTGGCCAGGCCAAGTGGCGGGAAGCGACCCCCTTTAGTACCGGGTGGTGGCTCCAACCGGTACTAAAGGCCCCCCCTTTAGTACCGGTTGGTGCCACGACCCGGTACTAAAGGGGGTGCGCTGGCGCAGGTGCGGTGCGACAAGTTTAGTCCCACCTTGCTAGCCGAGGGGCGACCGCACTGGTTTATAAACCCCCGTGTGGTAGCTCTCTCGAGCTCCTCTCCAAAGCAGGCCTACTGGGCCTACATGTTCTGTGCTTCCCTGTTGGCCTACTGGGCCTTTGCGGGCCTGCATCCTGGCCCAACAACAGGTTGGGTTTCTAGTCGTATGCCGGCCGCTCTGGCCTAGTAGGCGGGCTTTTTTATTTTTTTGCTTTATTTATTTTTGAGTTGTTTTTTTGTGTATTTAGAGTTTCTTTGTGAATATGTTTGCTTTAGGTACAAAAAATTACAAACTTTCTGTTAGTGCCCGTAGTTTTCAAATTTGAATAGTTTAAATTTTGAATTATTTGAAATTAGTGTGAATCACTAGTTTGTGAATAACTTAACTTTAAAAATCAGTAAAGGCATGAAAGAATTTGTTTGCACATAAAATTTCTTCGCGTTTCAAATGCCAAAACACATAATTAACTACCCTAACTATTACAGAGATTCCCTTCTGGGTGTGAAACACAGAAGAAAGTGATGATAGTGAAGCCGATCACATCCCAGATCTTTGGGTGTGAAACTTTTTCTTCGCGTGTGTCCCTTTGCGCCGTAACCATGGAAAATCTTCATCATTTAACGGGATGCTCGGGTCAATATTCACTGTGAATGGAGCAATTTCATCAAACTTTTCATAATCTTCTAACTTGTCTGTCTTGTCATCCACTCCCACGATGTTTCTCTTCCCAGAAAGAACTATGTGCCGCTTTGGCTCATCGTATGATGCATTCGCTTCCTTATCTTTTCTTTTTCTTGGCTTGGTAGACATGTCCTTCACATAGAAAACCTGTGCCACATCATTGGCTAGGATGAATGGTTCGTCTGCATACGCAAAATTATTGAGATCCACTGTTGTCATTCCGTACTACGGGTCTTCCGTTACCCCGCCTCGTTTCATATTGACCCATTTGCACCAAAACAAAGGGACCTTCAAACCACGTCGATAGTCAAGTTCCCATATGTCCTGTATATAACCATAATATGTTTCCTTTCCCATCTTGGTTTCTGCATCAAAGCGGACACCACTGTTTTGGTTGGTGCTCTTCTTATCTTGGGAGATCGTGTAAAATGTATTACCATTTATCTCGTACCCTTTGAAAGTCATTATATTCGAAGATGGTAACTGGGACAGCAAGTACAGGTCATCTTCAATAGAGGTGTCATGCATGGTACGTGTCTGCAACCAGCTGGCGAAACTCCTGGTTTGTTCACGTGTAATCCAGTCATCAGACCGCTCCGGGTGTTTGGAGCGTAGCAAATTCTTGTGTTCATCCATATACGGAGCCACCAAGGCGGAATTCTGTAGAACTGTGTAGTGTGCTTCAGTGAGAGAATGTCCGTCCATACATATTATTTGTTCCCCTCCTAGCATGCCTTTTCCATCCAGTCTGCCCTTATGCCGCAATTCAGGAACACCAATTGGCTTAAGGTCAGGAATAAAGTCAATACAAAACTCAATGACCTCCTCATTTTGACGGCCCTTGGAGATGCTTCCTTCTGGCCTAGCATGGTTATGAACATATTTCTTTAAGACTCCCATGAACCTCTCAAAGGGGAACATATTGTGTAGAAATACAGGACCCAAAACGTTAATCTCTTCGCATAGGTGAACTAGGATGTGCGTCATGATGTTGAAGAAGGATGGTGGGAACACCAACTCGAAACTGACAAGACATTGCACCAAATCATTCTCTAACCTTGGTATGATTTCTGGATCGATTACCTTCTGAGAGATTGCATTGAGAAATGCACATAGCTTCACAATGGCTAATCGAACGTTTTCCGGTAGAAGCCCCCTCAATGCAACCGGTAGCAGTTGCGTCATAATCACGTGGCAGTCATGAGACTTTAGGTTCTGGAATTTTTTCTCTGCCATGTTTATTATTCCCTTTATATTCGACGAGAAGCCAGACGGTACCTTAATACTGAGCAGGCATTCAAAGAAGATTTCCTTCTCTTCTTTGGTAAGAGCGTAGCTTGCATGACCCTGATGTATGTCGTCTTTTCCATGCATATGTTGCTGGTCCTCTCGTGCCTCAGGTGTATCTTTTGTCTTCCCATACACGCCCAAGAAGCCAAGCAGGGTCACACAAAGATTCTTCGTCACGTGCATCACGTCGATTGCGGAGCGGACCTCTAGGTCTTTCCAATAGGGCAGGTCCCAAAATATAGATTTCTTCTTCCACATGGGTGCGCGTCCGTCAGCGTCATTCGGAACAGGTTGTCCACCAGGACCCTTTCCAAAGACCACCTTCAAATCCTTGACCATATCATGTACATCAGCACCAGTACGGTGGCAAGGCTTCGTCCGGTGATCCGCCTCACCTTTGAAATGCTTGCCTTTCTTTCTTACGGGATGCCTGCTCGAAAGAAATCGACGATGTCCCAGGTACACATTCTTCTTACAATTAGCCAAATATATACTGTCGGTATCGTGCAAACAGTGCGTTCATGCGCGGTATCCCTTGTTTGTCTGTCCTGAAAGGTTACTGAGAGCAGGCCAATCATTGATGGTCATGAACAGCAACGCCTTTAGGTCAAATTCTTCCCCCATGTGCTCGTCCCACGCACGTACATCTGTTCCATTCCACAGTTGTAAGAGTTCTTCAACTAATGGCCTTAGGTACACATCAATGTCGTTGCCGGGTTGCTTAGGGCCTTGGATGAGCACTGGCATCATAATGAACTTCCGCTTCATGCACAACCAAGGAGGAAGGTTATACAAACATAGAGTCACAAGCCAGGTGCTATGGTTGCTGCTCTGCTCCCCAAAAGGATTAATGCCATCTGCGCTTAGACCAAACCATACGCTCCTTGCGTCATCTGCAAACTCCTTCCCGTACTTTCTTTCAATTTTTCTCCACTGCGACCCGTCAGCGGGTACTCTCAACTTTCTGTCCTTCTTACGGTCTTCTCTGTGCCATCGCATGGCCTTGGCATGCTCTTTGTTTTGGAACAAACGTTTCAACTGTGGTATTATAGGAGCATACCACATCACCTTGACAGGAATCTTCTTCCTGGGGCGCTCGCCCTCGACATCACCAGGGTCATCGCGGCTGATCTTATAGCGCAATGCACCACATACCGGGCAAGCGTTCAAATCCTCGTACTCACCGCGGTAGAGGATGCAATCATTAGGGCATGCATGTATCTTCTGCACCTCTAACCCTAGAGGGCAGACAACCTTCTTTGCTTCGTACGTACTCTCGGGCAATTCGTTGTCCTTTGGAAGCATATCCTTTATCATTACCAGCAACTTTCCAAATCCCTTGTCAGATACACCATTCTTTGCCTTCCACTGCAGCAATTCCAGTGTGGTGCCCAGCTTTTTCTTGTCACCTACGCAATTCGGGTACAACAATTTTTTGTGATCCTCTAACATGCGCTGCAACTTCTTCTTCTCCAAATCACTTGCGCAGTTTCTCTTTGCATCGGCAATGGCCCGACCTAGATCATCAACGGGCTCATCTGATGCCTCTTCTTCAGCTTCTTCCCGCATTGCCGGCTCAGCTTCTTCCCGCATTACCGGCTCAGCTTCTTCCCCCATTGTTGTATCATCGTATTCAGGGAACCCATGGCCAGGATAGCTGTCATCATCCTCTTCTTCTTCATTGTCTTCCATCATAACCCCTCTTTCTCCGTGCTTGGTCCAAACATTATAGTGGGGCATGAAACCGGACTTAAACAGGTGGACGTGAATGGTTCTTGACGTAGAGTAATTGTGACCATTCTTACAGCAAGCACATGGACAAGGCATAAAACCATCCGCCCGCTTGTTTGCCTCAGCCGCAAGCAGAAAAGTATGCACGCCCTCAACGAACTGGGGAGAGCATCGGTCATCGTACATCCATTGCCGGCTCATCTTCATTACACAACACCGAATAGGCCAAATTAATACAAGTTCATACATAAAGTTCATACAACACTTAAATGCAACAAACAAATAACTCTCTAGCTAAAGCATTTAAATGCAACAACAAATACGATCAAGATCACAACTAAGGTAACAATGGATCCAACAGCATAATGATACCAAGCCTCACTATCAATGGCATATTTTCTAATCTTTCTAATCTTCAAGCGCATTTTCTCCATCTTGATCTTGTGATCATCGACGACATCGGCAACATGCAACTCCAATTCCATCTTCTCCCCCTCAATTCTTTTCAATTTTTCTTTCAAGTACTCATTTTCTCTTTCAACTAAATTTAACCTCTCAACAATAGGGTCGGTTGGAATTTCCGGTTCACATACCTCCTAGAAAAAATTTCTATGTCAACTTGATGGGCATAATTTGTCATAAACACGAAATGCAACTAGTTTTAAAAGAGAATATATATACCACATCCGAATCATAACAAGGACGAGGGCCGACGGGGACGGATATCAAAACCATGGCACTATATGTATAACAAACAACGTACGGGTAAGATAATTATATGAGTAACTATATATCCAAATCACACAAACATCAATTTTTATATAAAATTTCATGAACAAGAGGCTCACCACAAGGTGGTGCCGGCGACAGGACGGTGCGGGCAATCGACGGTGGTTACGACGGAGATTTAGAAGGCACTAAGTAAACCACACCTACATATGCAAACTAAGTGTTATTTTTGACCTCAAATTGCATATAAATCAAATACTAGCACATATATATCCTCCAAAATTACTAAACTCACAAATTAATCACTATATAAAGCATTGCAAGAGCTAATCTAGCAATGAGAGATGAAAGGACAAAGTTGCTAACCTTTGTGATCATTTGAATGGATAGGGGCCTTCAAATCTTGACAAATTTTGGGCAAAATGTGTGATGAGCTCGAGAGGAAGAGGGGAAGAACAGAGAGGAGAGGGGAAAGGGGAAGAACAGAGCGAGCTCGGGTGGATGAAGGGTTTATGTAGGACGACCTTTAGTACCGGTTCGTGCCAAGAACCGGTACTAAAGGGGCTAGAGGGGCCCCAGTCTGACAACATCCTACCACCACTCTCATTAGTACCGGTTCGTGGCACGAACCGGTGCTAAAGGTTCGCCATGAACCGGTACTAATGAAAGCGGCCCGGCTAGCCGTTGGAACCGGCACTAATGTATACATTAGTGCTGGCTCAAATACAAACCGACACTAATGTGCTTCACGTTTGACCCTTTTTCTACTAGTGCTATGACTTTACTATGCTTAATGCTTGTCACTAGGGCCCGAGTGCCATGATTTCAGATATGAACCTATTATGTTTTCATCAATATATGAGTGTTCTTGATCCTATCTTGCAAGTCTATAGTCACCTATTATGTGTTATGATCCGTTAACCCCGAAGGGACAATAATCGGGATACTTAGCAGTGATGACCATAGTTTGAGGAGTACATGTATTCACTATGTGTTAATGCTTTGTTCCAGTTACCTATTAAAAGGAGGCCTTAATATCCCTTAGTTTCCGTAAGGACCCCGCTACCACGGGAGGGTAGGACAAAAGATGTCATGCAAGTTCTTTTCCATAAGCACGTATGACTTTGTTCGGAATACATGCCTACATTATATCAATGAACTGGAGCTAGTTCTGTGTCACCCTAGGTTATGACTATTACATGATGAACCGCATCCGGCATAATTCTCCATCACTGATCCATTGCCTACGAGCTTTTCATATATCGTTCTTCGCTTATTTACTTTTCTGTTGTTATTGCTATCATCACTACAAAATACCAAAAACATTACTTTTACTACTGTTACCTTTTGCTACCGTTACCACTACTATCATATTACTTTGCTAATAAATACTTTGCTGCAGATACTAAGTTTCCAGGTGTGGTTGGACTGACAACTCAGCTGCTAATACTTGAGAATATTCTTTGGCTCCCCTTGTGTCGAATCAATAAATTTGGGTTGAATACTCTACCCTTGAAAACTATTGCGATCCCCTATACTTGTGGGTTATCAGTGTTGTGCCTGGCAAGTCGGCATACCCAGTTGGAAAGATTGAACTAGAAGTAGCCTTTGGGGATGAATATGATTCCAGGGCTGAGAAGTTAACTTTTGAGGTGGTTAAGATCAA
This sequence comes from Triticum urartu, assembly GCF_056163025.1. Taxonomy (NCBI): domain Eukaryota; kingdom Viridiplantae; phylum Streptophyta; class Magnoliopsida; order Poales; family Poaceae; genus Triticum; species Triticum urartu. The sequence goes on from NC_141877.1 coordinate 302,199,927, forward strand.
AAGCCCATATCATGCTTTGTTTGGACAGCCGGCTTACGCCAAGTTCATGGCTCGGCCATGTTATGTGTATCTGTAGCTCAAGATGCTGGGTTATAAAGGCACCATTACAGTACATGGAAGCCAGAAAATAGCCCTGGAGTGTGAAGAAGGAGATGCCACTTATGCTGAGTCTGTTTGTGCAACAGAGGAGTTAAAGTTTTATAAAGATAATGTTGACCCGGCAGACATGACGTCTTTAAGGAAGCCAACAATGGAGCATGAAGCGGTGTTGAAATTCAAGTCAGCTGACGACACCAACAAGGTTGATTTTGTGCCGGCGACTCATCCAAGTAGTTCATCATCAGTGCCAACTTGGATCCAAAATAGGAAAGCGCGCTCATCGAGTTCATCTGTGAGAACCGGGACATCTTTGCATGGAAACCTTCTGACATGCCGGGTGTCCCGAGAGAACTCCCTGAGCACACTCTTAATATTAATCTGAAGTTTAAGCTGGTCAGGCAGTTTCTCCGACGGTTTAACGAGGAAAGGCGCAAGGCCATTGGAGAAGAGGTGGCCGGGCTCTTGGCGGCCGGGTTCATCATAGAAGTCTTTCACCCAGAGTGGTTGGCTAACCCGGTGCTTGTACTCAAGAAGAACGGCACCTGGCGTATGTGTGTGGATTACACCGATTTGAACAAGGCTTGTCCGGCTGACCCTTTTGCTCTCCCTCGTATTGATCAGATCATTGATGCTACGGTGGGTTGTGAGCGTTTGAGTTTTCTGGATGCTTATTCAAGTTATCATCAGATCAAGATGGCAGTCAAGGACCAGGAGAAAACAGCTTTCATCACTCCGTTTGGAGCCTTCTGCTATGTGTCTATGCCTTTTGGGCTTAAGATTGCACAGGCGACTTATCAACGGTGTGTGCAGAATTGTCTTCACAATCAGATTGGGCGGAATGTTTTTCTTTATGTTGTTGTTTTTATGGATCTTTTGCTGTGTAAAAACATATATTTGTTATGCAAGTTTCCTGACTTGGGTCAGTCTACCATTTTAGGCGGTTGGATTAATATCCTACGTCTCCTAACCCTTCTTTCCTTCTTCCTCACCTCCTCTTCTTCCCCAACAGACCACCGCACGGGTCGTACGGATACTCCCCAACATGCGGTTGGATAAACATACTCTATGAACGAAAATTATGTGTCAGCGATAGGATGGCTGAGTTTGGTTTGTTCACATGCGACAACACGTGTCAGTGAGTGTGTGTTCCCTTGGTTGGGTTTGCGGCGTGCATGAGCGACTGTGTGAGGGTGCGGTGCGACCGCGGCGTGCAGGAGCGACCGTGTGAGGGTGCGGTGCGACCACGACAGCCGTGCGCAAGTATACCTCCTTCCCATTTTGAAAACTTTAGGCAAGATTGGCAAAAATGTGTGGCGAAGTTTGGCAATGCAAGGCCTAGACCCAAATAGGATAAGTACGTACGTACTAGGAGTACTAGTGTTAAAAAAGAAAGGCGGGGTTTTCCTTCACGGCATTTAATCGATACAAATCCTCGTTTCACATGTCAATTAATGCGTATTTTTTCTCCAAAGACCAAAGAGCTAACCATCTCACTCCTCATCACTTGATTAATGCAGCGCCATGCAAACCAACCTTCTCACTTCCGCATGCATGCAGGGGATATTAATGTCCTTGGTTGCTAACCCCATCAATTTTGCCTCGATTAGTGTTAGTGTCCTTTTGCAAATTGTAGTTCTGATATACTGGCCTTGTGTACAAAAAAATGGAGGTAGTAACTATATTTGACTTCCTTCCCCATTGCGGTGACGTCGACGATATCTTTTTTTGGTGGTTTGGCGAAGTGCGTTCGACGGAGAACACCATTGAGGGAGACCATGGTAAGTCGTTCGCAAGTGCCGCCTGCAAGCCGAGACAACCGCCTTATTTGCATCCAGGAAGTCCTTTACTAGTACTACTAGGAGTACTAGTGCGGTGAGATGGTTTCTCGAAGAAGACGATGGAGAAGCGGAGTCAGCGAAGAGTGAAATGATGGTTGCTTCGTCCGTGCTTTTGTGATTTGATGCCTCACTGCTTTGTGATTTGTGATAGAAGGGACAGGGGAGTAGACTCTGTGCTCTATACTGTAATGTATGCGTCCAAGCATGGGAGAAAGAGGAGAGACGTTGCATTTTCTATTCCTTCAATCAATCAATCAGGGAGCTTCGGTTCCATCTTTTTGGCTTTGGCACCACTGTCCACAATGGTTCCCATGATGCCAAAAGCTATTTTCGCATTTGGCTACACATTGTGGATGCCCTTAACCGTACCACTTGGTTTTGCTCCTGTGTGCTATCTATACAAATCTCAATTATATTGATCTAAAAAATTATAGAATCAAGATTAGTAAAAAGGAGGTGATTTTGCCGCGCGGATGGTGGGGGAGGTTTCTTATTTTCGGAGGACGTTGTCCTGGCGGTTTGCTAACATGCGGTCCCACGTGTCAGTGCTTTACCAAGCCGATCCGCGTCCCACATGAGGCAGAACAACGACAGAAGCAACACGTGGTTAAGATGAAGAAGATGAGGGAGAAGCAGATTCAGCAAGGAGTGAAATGATGGTTGCTTCGTCCCTCCAACTTAACTGCGGGAAAGGTGCAGCTTTGTGATTTGACGCCTCATTGCTCATTACTACGCCGGCACCATGACTGGGGTGCTTCACCCCGGCTGCTCTGCACTGTATTCTGGTATGGGACGTGGACCCGGTAGCTTGATGTCCCACATGTCGGCGAAAGGGACTAGAAGATTTATGAAAGTGAGTGCTCCACTCTTACGACAGAGGAATAGACGACACGACGGCCCAATGAACTGTCACTTGTACTGTATAGTACTATAGTTTTGTTGTTTCGCACGATCCATCGATACAAACCCGATTAAACAGGAAAGGGCGGGATTTTTCCCCCGCGGTAGATGATACTGGCCATACATTTCAAAGGCAATTTTAATTTATGCAAACTGAATAATTATAAGTAACAATATGATATCTAGTAAAACTAAAAACACATATGATTTATTGTGTTAGAGTTTAGTAGTAGTGATGTATTGCATAGTTGTTAGATGTAACAAGCGAGAACGTGTAGAGATGTAGTTTTGGAGGGCCTACAGAGAGAAAAGCGTAATACGGTCACCGATCTTCAGAATAAGCTGATTACAGTCACTATATACGTTTTGCGGTGATTATACGGTCACTTGCTCACAGTTCAGCATCGGATTGGACTCTGTTGACCGGCCAAATAGTCTGCGTGGCGCCATGTTGACTAGTTAAATTGACCACGTTCCTTGTGGGTCCCACATGTCAGTTCACATAGGCAAAAGGTTAGATAAACACAAATTTACGCAGGCGCGACAAGGCTCCAACCCGTGCGCGGGAATCACCTGGTTGTGTATGTGTCTGTCAGGGCCTGATGTGTGCGCATGCACGTGTAGGTTGAGCACTTGAGCGTGAGAGTGTGTGTTGGTCGTGTGGTGTACTGGTGAGTGTTGCGTGTGTGCGTGGGTGCATGTGTTTGTGTGAGTGTTGCATGGATGCAGTTCGTGTGCATGCGTGCGTGTGTGTGTGTATAATCACCACATCAGCTCCTGTGTGTTAAAACAGACAGCTCAGCATACCAATACAAAGCCACCTTGTCCGTTGTGCCCGCGGTCATGACTTCGATCCACCGTCCAAATATTTTTTTGTCATTTGTTTTCATTCTTATCAGCAAGATGCCCGTGCGTTGCACATAACATCAAGATGCATTTGTATGACTTGTTTATCTTGTGAGAGAAAAGGATGAACGAGGGAAGACCTTATTTGCAAATGTGGGGAGGTGTGTGGGTACCTTTTTGCAAAAGTGCCATAGTTTCTTTCCTATCCGTCAGATATAAATCGGACGACCTATATTGTAGGATGGCAGGCACACCATCATCACCAACTCTGTTTTTTATAAGAGTGTATTTTATGTATTTTATAAGAGTGTAGATGTAGAGTAGATACAAGTCGACTGGTGGGCACGATGGTAGTGAGATAATGTGATGCAACACTAGAGGTGCCACATGGAGCGTTTAACTGGTCAACTAGTCATGTCATGAGCAAATACAGAGTTGTACGGTGAGCCTGTGACTGTATAATAACCACTAAACGTAAATGGTGACCGTAATGAGTGGATTCTGAAGTCCAATGTACATATCGTGCTTTCGCTTCAAATACACTGATCGTCATTGCATATATCACGAGAGAAAGATGAAACATGCGTGAATTTTCTGGGGGCTTACTTTTAGAGGACCTGGAGATAGTTTTGTGTGCATACTAGGGGGGTATGTGATGGAGAGAGATGCTCTTCCTTTCTCTTTATTATGACTAACTTTGTATATAGTATAAAAATATACAAATTCACAGTGCGGAATAAATATCATTGTGGGCACCATGCAATGCAAATTAGCGTTCGTACTCCTCCATATAACTTTGTAATGTTGTATATATGTAGAAACTCTAAAATAATTTTTGGCCACACTTTATTCAAAAGGAATGTTGTATGCGAAATAAACGTGAAGAGAGGGCTTTTTTAGATCAATGGGGTACGTGATGTTACATGTGTGAATGTGTAGTTGATGCATTTGGCGGGGCCTAGAGAGGTATGTGTATATTACGTATTCGAGAGAGGCATAGATAGAGGGGCCGACGGGGGGGCGTGGGAGAGATAGCACGTGAAATGAGAGTGGTCTAGAGAGAGACGAATATGCCGTCACGACAAGAGATTCCATTCCCTTGAGTGTGTATATGCAAGGGGGGAGGGAATAGAGGCACCAGGAGAAATTTTCTGTGTGTGTGGTGTTTGTGTTGGTATGTGTGGGTGTGAGAAGATAATGAGACGTGGGGGCAGAGGGTGTGTCACCGCGTGAGGTCCGGTGGGTCGAGGTGAGGCCCTTCGTTCGGTTTAGTCCTACGCCACATTGGTCGGCCCGTGACGCATTTAGGAAGACCCATGGATGACTAGTCGTACAAGACAAAGATAGCAGAATTGTGAAGGACTTTGTGTCCACTGACAAAGCTGGATAGGATTTGTAACCCTAGGTTCTCGGACTAAGGTAACCCCTTTATCTCTGGTATTACAATTCATCCAACCTAACTTTAAGGGGCATCCTACAGAATGCTCTGCTAGAATCATACTCGTCGATTAGGAAGAGAGGTGTGAGACAATGCGTGAGAGACATGCGTAAATATAATGTGCGTACATGAGACACGTAGGAAGGTCCATGTATATAGAAAGGGTCGATGAGGATTGTGCGTGTGTATGTTTGCGAGAGGAAGAGTGCTTGTGATAAAGGTTAGTGAAAACAGTTGTAAATGGTTATGAGAGGGAGGGAGAGTTATACCTAGAGCATGTGTGCGAGAAAGACACCTCGGGAGAGAGTGTGTGAGCATGTGTGAGAGACCACCGATGGAGAGTGAAACTACACGTAAAAGACTGCTCTACACATTGATTAAAGATATAAATTGTATCCAAATATTAGGATGGGATCATGATATTTGCAATTCGCATAAGGAGCGGTCATTGATCCATCAGACATCTAGATTCTATCAAATTTGAGCATGTCTATGTTATTATTCGACACAACTGATCCACATAGTTAGTATTTTGAACTCTAGACAATGCATCGCTTTAGCAATCGAATATAAACGTGAGTATAGTTCATGTTGTGTGTGTAAATCACATTATACATACGAAAGTTACACAATGGACATTATAAATAGCTACCTATGAACTAGCATACATTTGAATTCAACTTAAGGTGGTTAAAAAAATCGAATTCAACATGAAGTCCATTCAATTATTTGAATTTGATATCATGGCATTTGTAAACCATACCTAAATTATGGGGGCACCAATCTTTGCTCTGATTTTGTACATAATAGCATATGTAGTTGTGTACAAAATAGATTCAAATTTAGCTCCTCCATTCCAAAATAATCATAGTTATAGGATTTTCATGTGTCAAAATTTCAAAAAGAAGCGGATAATTTAATGAGGTTTTCAAACATACAAGGTCAAATATAACGTTGTCTATTTAGGTCAATCCTCATAGTTCAAGAGTACTCTAAACGTGAATGCTTGTGTTTCAAAATTTCAAACAAAGCGCCAAAAGAGCCTCTACTCGCCCGAAACCGCGTGAGACCAATGTTTGGTAGTACAAGGAAGTTACTTTTCTAATAACTCCGACCCGTGAAACCTACCGGCCCGACGTCCAAAGGTCTAAACCGGGGTAGGTTTGTAGCTTCATCTAGATGCCACGCAAAAATCTAGACGCCACGCAACCGCATCCGAAAAACATTCATACACAATGGCCGCCTAAGCACACATGCGCGCGGCCGAAATCGCTCCCGCCCACTATTTGGGACACCTGGGATTACCATCCTACCCCCGACCCGCAGTAGGTCCGAAATTTAAGAGGGGGGCAAAGTTTGTACTTTCCCCAAATTTCAAACAAGCGCTTCCCATCTTCTGTTCAAAAAAGCCAAAAACAAGCGCGTCCCAAACCGAAACATGGTTCCCCCCACCCGTCTGATTCCCCATTCGTACTCCGTGGGCGCCAAAACTACCTCTCCACCAGCCGCGAAACCCCGGCATCCTCCGTCCGCCACCCCATCCCACCCATCAACCACCGCCCTCCTCCATCACGCTGGAGCCGATACCCCGACGTCGTCGTCCACCGCAACCTCAACCGCGACGCCCTCCATGGCTAGTAGTTGAAGCCGAGGCCGAGTCGTCCGTACCCGAGCCAGTTCAACCACGCCGTCCTGCAGCTCACCGTTGCCGCTCCAACTTCGCCACCCTCCACCGCACCAGAGTTGTTCCTGCTACGCCATCCTTCGCCGCCTCGGATCTGCTTCCCCTCCGCCGACATACGGCTACGGCAACACAGTCAACAAATTGGCCATGGGTTCGTCCAAGCCTGCACCCTCCAGAACATCGGTTTCCTCGGTAAAAAGAAGAAGATCGGCGCAACATGTGGAGGTGACCACACCGACAACCGAAAAAGGTACTCCTCTTCCCTTATTCGTGCAAATCTTACGTCTCTGCTTGCACGGTATTCATCCCATAGAAGACACTAGTTGACCGCTTCTTCTTGATACTAGATGTTCCTAGTAACTCGTGATGCACAAGGTTTCTCCTCATATACTATTTCACCTTAGCTAGAGGTCCATCGCCCCCCTGAATTTCAATTCCTGGCCAGTTGATTCCCAATTAACGGAAGCATTCCCCGGCGTAACAGGCGCTACTACGCCTATTACGCCGGGGAAGCAGCGCCTTGGTGTTTATCTTAGGGGCGTGTGCGGCCTAGAACTACTGGCACCCGATCTGGAGGTCGGCCGGGATTAAAGGGATGTCCTGGGGGCGCTGCCAAGCACGGCGGTGGTGTGAGGTCGATGGGAGGGCGGGGCGGCGGAGACAGGGGTCTGGGCCAGTGGTCGCTGGCGGTTCGAGAAAGATCGTCAACAGTGACTGGCGGGAGGTAGACGAAGGCCATCTGCCCATTCCTTATAGATTGGACGGTTCATTAAAAAAATCAACTGACCTATTTATTTTCAGTCGACTGTTATCTTAGATATGAAAACATGTGGTGGTGTGCTGGAGGAGTACTTACATTTCCTGTGCTCATATATTACAACATCATACGGAGTAGAATCTAATTTTGTTTGCCATGCAATGTTGTAGAGCTATCATATGTCTCCTGTCATTTATTTTTCAGCCACCTGCTATCTGCTACTTTTACAGTGCACTAGTTCCGCACACACTTCACCCTTACTCTCACTATTGTGTTTTTATGCAAGGGTATTTCAGACTCCGCTGCCATGAGAGAAGCCAAAAAGAAAAGAGAGAAGTCGCTCCAACTTCGTATGCGGGTAGGCAAGACACGTTACAGCGCTATAAAGGGTGCAGTGTCAGCAGATGGAGACGGTAAACGTAGCTCTGGAGTTGATGACCTCGCTCACAATGAACCACCATCCCAGGTGCTTGCTTTAACTTTGCGGTGTCATATGTGGTTGCATGTTCCATATGGTGTCTAGCTTGTATTCTAAAGGCCGAAGTCGGTAAGATAAGGAAAGATATTTTTTTACATGAACCACCATCCCGTGAGCACCAGAAGACAAATAGCTAGTCAGGGCACTGGCCGAGCCGGTGACAAGCCCAGCAAAGATAGGCATCACCTGGAAGCCAACTAAAAAGCTGCGATGGTGGCGAAGTAGCCCGCCTCCCACCAGGCTCTCAGGTCCTAGATGATCATGCTCACCACTCCAGCCGGATGTCTAGCTTGTATTGCTTCCAATTTGGTTAAATTGCATCTGCTTAACTTACACATTATACCTTTGAATATGCCATGCCTTTCTGTTTTTGGTACATACTAGTACATCTATGTATTAACCATGTTCTTACATCAAACTAATGTTCTTGTGTATCCCTCATCAATCACTTATGACGAGGCAGGGAGGCAAGGGGACTACTCCTCATTTAAAGAATGCAGCGTCAGCCTCCCGACATGATTCTCAAGAAACAGAAATGCTAGATGAAGATAGTGAACGTAGCTCTGTAGTTGATTACATCATTTCCCCTACACTAGCATCGCAGGTGCTTGCTCTAACTTGGCAGCGTGATATGTGGTTGCATGTTGCATATGGTGTCTAGATTGTAATTCTTCCAATCTGGTTAAACTGCATGTGCTAGTCTACTTAGCTTATACATTATACTTGTTAATGTGACATGCCTTCCTGTATTTAGTACATAGTACATCTGTCTATTAAGCATGTCCTTACATAAAACTATTGTTTTTTTGTATCCCACATCAATCAACATGACGAGACACCTTTAGTATATGCAGTGCGATATTAGTTGCATCTTTCATATGATTTATAGCATGTGCTGCTTCTAATTTGTTGAAATTCCATTTATGATGGGACGCTTTTAACTTGGCAGAGTCATATTGGTTGCATCTTTCATGTGGTGTCTAGCTTGCATTGCTTCTTATTTGCTGGAATGGTTTCTGCTTAGTTTACACAAACAGTTGTGAACATACCATGTCGTCCTGTTTTTCATACATATTCCATCCTGGTATCATGTGTTTGCCTTACATCAAAGTAGTCATTGTCAGTATCATGCATGAATGAGTTCTGAAGAGAGAATTTATTGCTTTTTCTTGTCAGTTTTACTTGACAATTCAAAATCAATAAAGCGGAAGGAAGTTAGCAAGGCAGCGGATAAAGGTGCTCCTTCCGAATGGAGGGCCTCTACAGTTTCTACTCCTCCACACGCCCAAGATGATTTCCAAGACAACACATGCATAGACACTCAACAAAGATGTGTTTATGATGAGCACGTCTCCCCTAGTGCAGCATCACCGGTGCTCCCTCTAACTCGGCACTGTTATATGTGGTTGCATGTTATGTGTGATGTCTAGCTTGTATTGCTTCTAATTTTGTTGAATTCCATCTGCTTACTTTACACATTGTACTTGAATAAGACATGTGTTCCTGTTTCTAGAACATACACTATCTGTCTATCACACCATGTTCTTACATCAAATTACTACTGTTGTGTAACCTACAACAATCACTTATCATAAGACACGTTTGACTTTGGAGTGTGATATAGGTTACATCTCACATTCTTTTCTAGCTTGTACTACTAATTTTTTGAAATGGCACTTATGACGAGACAGTTTTAACTTGGTAGAGTGATATTCGTTGCATCTTTCATATGGTGTCTAGTTTTCATTGCTTCTAATTTGTTGAAATGCCTTCTCCTTAGTTTACACATCATAAGCTGTGAATATGCAATGTTTTGATTATGCAATGGCACTAATGACGAGATACCTCTAACATGGTAGTGTGATGTTGTTTGCATCTTGCATATGATTTATTTCTTGTACGGCTTCACATTTGTTTAAACGCCATTTATGATGAGACACTGTTAACTTGGCAGAGCGATATTTGTAGCATCTTTCATATGGTGTCTACCTCCCATTGCATTGCTTCTAATTTGGTGAAATGTCTTCTTCTTAGTTTACACATCATAGTTCTGGTTAACTCTTTCATCCTGTTTTTCATACATATTACATCCTCCTATCATGTGGTTGTCTAACATCAAAGTTCAGTTCGTCTGCATCACACATCAATTTGTTCTGAAAAACTAAATTGTTATTCGTTTTTCTTGTCGGCTTGACTTAACATGGCACAAAGAAATAGGAAGAAACACAAAATGGCAGGGAATGAGAAGCGGATGAATCCTGCAGATTCTGCTGGTACTGATGGTGCAATAGAAGGTCAAAGTCGAGCAGAAAATTCTACAAACACGACATCCCATGCTACACGAGTTGCGAAAAAAGCCAAACAGAAACAAATAGCTGCCACCAAACAAGCAGAGACAGCCCTAGTTCTTGCAACACCTACCACAGTACTACCAGCTGCATGACTTAGTCGTGCGTCAACTGAGCTAGCAGCACGCTCCCAAGCTCCCTTGCCACCTGACACTACTTCCCAAGCACTCTTGACACAAGACGAGTTGGCAATATCAGATGAACCTTGTGAGCTTCAACAGCAAGAAGGTAGTTGTTGGAGTCAAGTTACAGTTGCATGCTTCTTTATATGTAGTCTCACAGTTTGATGTACACTAACACTTCCTATGCTCGTTGTTGGACTAGCACCTAGGCGCAAGAGGAAACAAACATCAAGGATAATGCTCGATAGGTTAACTAAATCTAGAGGAGGAAGAATGGAGATCTGTTTTGAGGCAGGTTTAAAAGGCCACGTGATGCTACAGAGTCAGCCAAGTTAGTATCAGAGGCAGCGGTTGCCGTTAGGTGTCATGTACGTATCCTCCCAACATGGATTCAGTACAGGAATGACAAAGATGAAACCCAGTTCAACACCTTCCTCGACCATTTATCTGTAAGTATGGTTATGTATGGAAACTAGTAATATCGTCTTGCTCTGTCCCATACTTTCTAGGTTGCTGATAATGAGACTCCCATAATTTTCAACGGATGAGGTTCAAGTTGGATAGCCAAGATGGTGCAACCAGACAAGCTTGCACCCATGTTTTCAAGTCTGCTCTGCGACAGTATCGGTATAACTTGAGGAAAACTCACTTTGAAGGCAAGGCTAACGGTGAACTTTCCCAAACATCTCCAGTGGAAAATATATCGGATGAAGACTGGAGGGGCCTTGTTAAACACTAGTCTGATCTGAAGTATCAGGTACATTATATATGTGATCAGATCACATGTTGAAGTCCTATTTATGCATGTGCCACACAAATCTATCTTCTTGTAGGTGAACTGTTCAAAGAACAAGGCCAACCGTACGAAAGTGAAATTCCAACAGACGATAGGATCTCGTAGCTATACTGCACACTGCGAGGCTCTTGTAATTAGCTGTTGTTTCACTCTTTTCGTTGTACCATATTATCAGATCTATATTTACTTGTTCGAAATGCAGAGGAAAGCTCGCAAGGACCAAAAATTACCTGAACCAAATGCTGTGGAAATCTTCAAGGACTGTCACACCAGCAAGAAGAAGGGCATGACTACACCAGTCAAAGCCGCTGTTGTAAGTCCTTAATCCTCATGCCTTTTAACTACTACTTACTTTGACTTGTGCCTTGAACTGCATGGTTTGCAGCTAATGTCTATTACTCTTCTCAATTTTATACACAATTGTCTTAGTGTATCACTGCACCTTACAAGGTTTAAAAGAGAGAAGTGATGTTCCTTTGATCTTGACCCATAATCTAGTTCCGTGCTAGACTTGCCCACACAACGTTACAATTGCCTGTTTGTCTGTTCTCAGTTGTTTTGTGATATGAATGATGTCATACTGTGCTTACCATATTATAAACTTCGTCTCTTTATCCTTAGCCCTCAATACAATGTGAAGAAATAGACAATACATTAGCGATGGTACATGGTCATATCTTTGGAACTTGGTTTTATTATGTACTTTGCAATAAAATACAACTAATATTTTACATGGGTTCACTAGAATAAGTTCTGTATATAGACCAAAGCTATTTTGTTTGGTTTTGTTGCCTCCTTAATATCTTCTATTCTAGTACTACTAATGTAAAACCTCAACTTTTCAGCGAGCTATGGAAAAAATGGTGGAACTGCCACCTTCTGAAGATGGCGAGGCAACTATAACCGCAAAGTCAGCTCTTGCTGCAGTGGGTCACTACCTGTCCACTAACAGTGCCAAAAGCACGTTCCTACGTAATACTAGGTTGGTTGTTAAGGCAATATCATCCAAACTGCCTCATGATCAAGATATGCAAACTCAAAGCAATGTTGTATCTGCGCTCTAGACACAAGTCCATTCCCTAACAAAGACCCTTTGTGAAACAAGGAGAAACATTGCTCAATGTCGTCAAGATATGCATGGTTTTGAAACCATACTATCAGACATTTGCTATGTTGTTCAAGAGCCTAGGGGAAATGAAGGCGAGGGTTATGGTGCTCCATCGAACAATACAGCATGAAAACGTAACAGTCAGGTCAAATGAACTGAGCTTCTGAACTTCTGGTGGTGCATTTATCTGCTAGACTGTTAAGTTTTATGCCAACCTTCCTTTTGTTATATAGTTGTAATTTTTTTGGTGTGATACAAAATTTATTCTTAACGTGCAGCCACCGGCTGAAGAAAACAGCAAGCCATTTTTGTATAGTGTAGGGTGTTCCCTATATTTGCACTGGTGGCGATCTTTGATGCCGAGTGGATGTAATCTGTGCAATCGCCTTAATAGCCTAGCGTTAGTTTCGGCCTTATTTATTTCCTAGTGTTCTTTTTCCCTGGTTTGCTAGTGGCCGCAACTACCATGGGCCATATACGGGTTGTAGGATCCATGGGTCTCCTACGGGCCGTCGATAAATGGGCCTGTAATCGGTGGGCCTCGGGCCGTCGGATAAATGGGTCTACATGGGCCGTAATCAGGCGTAATTGGTATCGGCCCAGCAAGGTAACAGGCCGTTAACAGGCTGTAGGACAACAAAGGCTTAATTCTGTCACAGGCATAATGGGTCATTAATGGGCCAGAATATAGGACGGGCTGGAAACGGCGCAACGGGTTAACAGGCCAGAAACGGGCCGACTCTTGCCATGGGCCGAATTTGGCCCATTAGGGTAACAGACCAATAACGGGCCAACTCTTGCCATGGGACGAATTTGGCCCATTAGGGAAACAGGCCAGTAACGGGCCGACTCTTGCCATGGGCCGAATTTGGCCCATTAGGGGAACAAGCCAGTAACGGGCCGGAAGTAATCGAGGGCCGAAAAGGAGCCCAAGAACGTATGGGCCACCTATTGGCCGAAAGCTAACACGGGCTGGAAACGGCCCATGTAAATCACGGGCCATTAATGGGTATAAAGAAAATTACTGTTCATTATGGGCTAGAGTCACCGTGGGCCTGTAAAGGGCCGAAAGATATGAAGGCCTCATATGGGCCGAAAGACGTCGTGGGCCATACATGGGCCGAAAGTGAAATGGGTTGGTGTTATATTCGACGGCCCACATGACGTTGTTGGGCTGATTTCCTTTAGGGCCTAACGGGCCGTGAGTTAATGGGCCATAAAATGGGCTATTTGCGAAGAGACCGTTAACAGGCTTTTCATGGGCCAGCCCGTTAACTTTTGACCAAGTCAAATGAGCCGGCTTTGTAAGCTAAATGGGCCAGTGGTGGGCCGTGGCACGTGTCGACATATCATAGGCGCCTATCTGACCCACTGACGAACTGACACGTGTTTCGTCTGGCCAATAAGAATTTTACACGTGGAAATTTCCCATTAGTTGGGGCTGTTAATGGGTTATCGGATCCAAAACCCGACCCGATAGCTTAACGACGTTCCATTACGGTGGATGCCATGTGTCGATCACCCTTGACGAAAGCACTTCTGTGACGCGCTATTTATCGTCATGGAAGTGGAAACTTCCGTGATGATAATTTTGGTAATGTCATGGAACACTTCTACGACAGCACAGGTATGACTATCTTGATTCTGTCATAAAATCTTCATGGATGTACATGCATGACAAAAAACGCGACCTACTATGACAAACACGTATCATCACGGAAGTGTATTTTTTTGTAGTGTCATACAATATTTGTACGTTCAATTTATTTTCTTGTTTATTAGCCATTTGAATTGGAGGGGGTGATGGCAGTATCTAAGGGAGCAAAACCCCGTTCTTCACAAAAGACAGTGCTACCCGTCGATGCAGATAGAACCATGGTTGTACCGGCCCACAAACTAGACCCACCACACATAATCGAGACTCTTCCAGATTGCACACTTACACTGTTGGGCAGAGAACCAGCTACAACCCATCTAGCCCCAACCCCAGTGGATAGTAACCCACTTCTAGTTGAGAAAGCACCATGTCCACCACAAAGTACCCTCACACGAGCAGTTTGTAAAGCAATTGTAGTGCCCAAATCACGAAGACAACCATAGCGAACCCAAACTCCACGTTTAAAGCAGAAGAGGAACTGTTCTCAGGTTAGATTCCGTAGCTATGGTCCATACTCCTTTGTTGTTGCATCACTGTACACTGGTGCGCATCGGTCCTAAACAAACGGTTGTTAACCCCTTTCTACGATGACATTTTGAACTGTCACCAAGTGAGTGTGTGCGATAGGGTGTCCTTCCCACATGACCCAGAAATCGTCAGGGATAGGCCCTCCTGGGACCCAGGCTGGGGCCGTGTCGATCGGGTGAGGCATCAAAACCCAATCATTTCTGTAGGTATGTACATCACACAAGGTAATCCGAGAAAATCATTTCCGTAGGTAGGTACATCCCACACGGTGAATCCTAGAAAAACATTTCTGTTTGTATGTATATCACACACAGTCAATCCAAGGAATACGTTTTTGTTCTTATGTACATCCCACACAGTCAATCCAGGGAAAACGTTTCAGTTCATATGTACATCCCACACATTTTTATGTACGCTCATGTGTGAAAGGTGTAACTATCACACACGCTCTGCCTTGGTTAACTGTTTGCTTTCATTAACTACATCACACACGATTTGATGTAGAAAACTGTGTGGCACAAGAGCTTTTACTGCCAGAACCGTTTGCAAAGTTCCATGACCGTCTGCTCTCTTTTTATTTTTGCCTGTAATTTATTATTCTAGTTGGAAATTTTGAAATATGAAATGTGCAATTCAAATTCTCAGCACAATGGTTCAACAACGAATCCATAAATAAAATTGCCAGTACAATATGTTCAGTAATTATAGGATTAGGCAGCAATTAACTATGATGAACCACAATATTTAAAGGCGGTAAAGGTGAAGAGGCAAGTGTAAATCATTTTGACTGTCGACGGTGTTGAAGAAGCGGAATGCCCATAATGTGCCTTCCTACATGCCATAGGCACGAACCACTTTTGTCCAACCCCTTGTGACGATCGTCGGCCCACCCTTAGTTGCCTCCACTCCGGTCATGTAGTTTGCAAGGTAATCGTCAGTAAATAGCTTCGGAAACCACTAAAAAGAGAAAATTATCATATATTGAGGTCTAATAGAGTAACTTGTTGTGGGTAGGGGAAAAAGGTAACACATTACTTACCATCCTAAAGTTCACTGTTGTCTTCGACAAAGTGTAAATAAAGAGCTTAATTCCAATCACCCGTTTCTTTTGCCTAACAATCTTTCTTAGTTTCCTCACTTGACACTTGTTCATGAATATCTCATTGACCCATACGCAAAAGGGATCGAAGCGTGGATCAGTACCGCTCATACATGTACCTACAAGCAACCAGTAAATGTTAGAAGCTAAACTGAGATTGCAAAAATGATATCCTGAGTCATGTACTGTAAGTTTGTTGCTGGTATTGGTGAAATTGAGCTGGTCATAGTAATATTTGAACATCACACAGTGTGCAGTACTGAAATAAACAAGGCACGAACATGCTTAATACATCAACCGTACAAATCATAGCCGTTGCAAGTGCTATTGGTAAGATTTAGTTAGTCAGATCTTACCTGTTAAGTCCTGGGGGGTAGTCGTTGGGGGACTTCATCTGGGCCAGAGCCTGCACCATGTCGCGGTGGCGGGGGAGGCGAGGTGTTCCTCCGGGTCAACACGCACAGTGGCCATCGCGCCATGGACCGCCATCAGCTCTTGGCGGGGGGGGGGGGGATTTGGAGGCATGAGGATGTTTCACAGGCGCCATTTAAGCAATCAGTTCGGGGACATGATAGAGATCGGTGGGTTACTTGACTGGATCCGAGCAGAACGTAGATGTGGTTGAAGTTGTGGTTGTGGCGGTAGCGGTTTGAGATGCCAGTAGGGGGAGGCGCGAGCGAGGGGGGATACTGAGGGGAAAGGGATGTGGTTGCAGGAATAAATTCTGAAATCGCGTGCCTAATGAAAATTTCGATGCGAAACTTGAAACTTGGGTGGGGGAAACACACAACGCAGACGAAACGCGTAAAATACAAATGTGCGAGAAAAAAGAAAGTTGGCAGATCCCGTCTCCAAAAAAATGTACACGTGTACTTGATTTTTTCGGTCAATGGTGTGCTTGGTTTATTAGGAAACATCGCACATGTAACTGACTTATGGGTCATTAACGCAAAAAACGCAGACGTGTACTATAAACTATGTGTTTTGTGATCCTCTAATGATTAATGCAAAAAACGCACACGGGCACACATGCTAACCAATGCTCAAAGCCCTCAAAGGATGCTCTTACCGACATTGTACGTTAATACTACAAATTTAAAGTACTACTGGTAATTTGCTCTAATACTACAAACTTAAACTACTTCTCACATGCTGCCATCTGGGCCTGCTGGCCAGACGCCGGCGTTCTCCTTCCCGGCCTTGTAGGCGGCGGCCCACCGTGCTTCGATCTCCGCCAAGCTCTCCTCACCATGGCGTGCGGCCTCTTTTTTCTTGTGGCGGCAGGACTCTCTTTTCTTGACTACTTTCTGCCTTTTCCGCTCCTTCTGTGCGGCTTTGGCTGCCTCTAGATCCACCACCCATTCGGCCATGGCAGCCTCAAAGTCTGCCCATGTAACTGTCTGGCCGCCGCCGGCGATGAACTCCGCGCGGCATGATGCCATCGCTCCCTTACCATGTGTCCGGTCCCGGGTGGCGAGGAATGCGGCGCAGTGGGATGCCATAGCTTCCTTACCAGTTACTGTGCACCGCGGTGCCATGGACGACGCTTGGAGAGAGCTCTGGGACGGAGGGGCCGGGAAGCCGTACAGTGCGGTGGTATTCAAGAGCTCAACGACAAACGAAAACAGAAATTTGGCTTCCCTTACAATTTTGCTCGTTCATTATTGCACACAGTTCATCTCCGTCGCTTCCGGAAATAGTGTGCACTGAGCCTATTGTGTGTTGCGTTATGATTGGCCGGAACCCCAGCCACGCGGATCGCGCGTGTGCACCGTAGGATGCGCCACGATCGAACGACAATCCACATCCCTCACATCACACCAATGCACATGTAGCTGGATTGGATTTATATGCGCTAAATGCCTAGAAAATGCACATAATCCCCTAAATATGGTAAATGAGCCTGGAAAAATGCCAAATTTGAACGAGGTGATTTGCAGGGTGTATGTTTGTCGTCGAAAAAAACTCCAGGGCAAGGACCGAAGAAAATTTGGATTCCCGTTCAATCTTGGGGATTTCCCTCTCCAAAAGCATGGAACTTCCTCGATGATGGTTCGATTTATTAAGGGCGTGCATGACGACATAACCCAAACCTTCTCAAATTTTTACCAGGACATGGTGAGGTCATACCATGGAACCATGTCAGGCGTCATGTTTTTAAGCATTTATTTCATTTTTTCTATAGTTGAAAACCCAACAAACAAACATTTGTGGTTGGCTATTGCCACACATTTCATCGAAATATCTGTCCATTCCTTGTAAAAGGCATGAGAATTTACTAAATGGCACGAGCATGGTTTTCTAGGCCGTTCTTGTGGACCCTTTCATCCATCGATTGTTTGAACTTGAATTATGCGCATTAATGCCTAGGAAATGCACATAATCCCCTAAATATGGCAAATGAACCCGGAAAAGTGCCAAATTTGAACACGGTGATTTGCAGGTTGTATGTTCATCGTAGAAAAGAACTCGTGGACAAAGGACAAAGGAAATTTGGACCTCCTTCAATCTTGGTGATTTCCCCCTCGAAACCATGAAACTTCCTCGGTGATGGTTTGATTTATGAAAGGCGTGCATCATGACATAAGGAAAACATTCTCCAATTTTTACCAGGGCATGGTGAGGCCATACCATGGCACCATGCCAGGCGTCATGTTTTCCAACCATGTGTTTCATTTTTTGTATAGTTGTTAACCGAGTAAACGACGCATTTATGGTTGACTATTGCCACACATTTCCTTGAAATATCTGCCAGTTCCTTGTAAAAGGCATGAGAATGTACTAAATAACACGAGCATGGTTTTCCAGACTGTTCTTGTGCACCTTTTCATGCACCGATTGTTCGAATTTGAATTATGTCCATTAATGTCTATAAAATGCACATAATCGCCTAAATATGGTAAATGAGCCCGGGAAAATGTCAAATTTGAACACATTGCATTTGAGGCGGTATGTTGATCGTTGGAAAAAAACTGAATGACAAACTAGGACGGAAATTTGGATTCCCCTTCAATCTTGGGATTTCCCTCTCGAAAGCATGGAACTTCCTCGATGATGGTTCGATTTATGAAGGGCGTGCATGACGATACATAAGCCAAAACTTCTCAAATTTTTACCAGGGCATGGTGAGGTCATACCATGGCACCATGCCAGGCGTCATACTTTTTAAGCATTTATTTCATTTTTTCTATAGTTGAAAACCCAACAACAAACATTTGTGGTCGACTATTTCCACACATTTCATCAAAATATCTATCCATTATTCCTTGTAAAAGGCATGAGAATTTACTAAATGGCACGAGCATGCATGGTTTTCTAGGCTGTTCTTGTGGACCCTTTCATGCACCGGTTGTTTGAACTTGAATTATGTGCATTAATTCCTAGGAAATGCACATAATTCCCTAAATATGGCAAATGAACCTGGAAAAGTGCGAAATTTGAACACGGTGATTTGCAGGTTGTATGTTCATCATAGAAAAAAACTCGTGGACAAAGGACAAAGGAAATTTGGATCCCCCTTCAATCTTTGTGATTTCCCCCTCGAAACCATGAAACTTCCTCGGTGATGGTTCGTTTTACGAAAGGCGTGCATGACGAAATTTTTACCAGGGCACGGTGAGGTTATACCATGGCACCACACCAGGCGTCATGTTTTTCCAAGCATGCATTTCATTTTTGTATAGTTGTTAGCCCAGTAAACGATGCATTTATGGTTCACTATTGCCACACATTTCCTTGAAATATCTGCCAATTCCTTTTAAAAGGCATGAGAATGTACTAAATAGCACGAGCATGGTTTTCCATACCGTTCTTGTGCGCCTTTTCATGCACCGATTGTTCAAATTTGAATTATGTGCATAATTAATGCCTAGAAAATGCACACAATCACCTAAATATGGTAAATGAGTTCGGAAAAATGTCAAATTTGAACACGTTGCATTTGAGGTGGTATGTTGATCGTTGGAAATAAACTGAATGACAAACTAGGACGGAAATTTGGATTCCCCTTCAATCTTGGTGATTTACCTCTCGAAAGCATTGAACTTCCTCGGTGATGGTTCGATTTATGAAGGGCGTGCATGACGACATAAATCAAACCTTTTCAGCTTTTAACCAGGGCACGGTGAGGCCTTACCATGGCACCGTGCCAGCCGTCATGTTTTTTAAGCACATATTTCATTGTTCTATAGTTGATAACCCAGTAAATGACGCGTTTGTGGTTGACTATTGCCACGCATTCCATTGAAATCTCTGCCCATTCCTAGTAAATGACATGAGAAATTACTAAATACCACGAGTATGATTTTCCAGACTGTTCTTGTGCACCCTTTCATGCACCGATTGTTTGGATTTGAATTACGTGTGTTAATGCCTACAAAATGCACATAATTCCCTAAATATTGTAAATGAACCTGGAAAAGTGTCAAATTTGAACACGGTGATTAGCAGGGTTTATGTTCATCGTAGAAAAAACTCATGGATGAAGGACAAAGGAAATTTGGATTCCCATTTGATGAGGACATCAATGCCATTGTTACACCCACATACCCTACTGCTATACATACTGGACCAATTACTAGTGCTTGTGCACGCCAATTGAATTATCAGGTACTTTCATTTCTTAGTAATGATTCTAATGTTCATGATAATATGATGCTGCCTAAATTGGATACATTTGTTTTGCTTACAAATGAAGGGCCTAGCTTGGACAAGAAAGATGAACCTTGGAGCAAGTTCAAGCATGGAGATGATGGCATGCACAAGGGGAACAAGAATGGAGTTACAAGTGATGATTACAGGACTTTGAAACCACCATAATGAGTGCATGAAGCCTTGGACGAAATATACAAGATGCCACTTCATAAATTTCGTCCAGAGGCTATTATAGGTGCTGTGTCACCTTATTTTTGGCCAGGCCCATGTAATTTCGAAATACTTGATTATAGGCAGTTTTTAGAGTCCGTATGTGTGGGGAAACAAGAGTTAGGGTTGGTTTCGGACCCCTCCTCCAAGGGCCATGAAATTCCGCCCTCTCTCCTTCATATATACAGCCCTTAGGGCATTGTTTAGACTTTGGGTTTTGTTTAGATTAAAAGTTCGCCATAACTGTAACTTCACGTACTTTGTTTGTTTTCAACGACCAGACCAAGACGTCACGGAACCCCACCTTGATCAATAAAGCTTTCCTCTTATATTCACAATATCCAGATTGCAATCTTAGTTTCTTGCTTGTTCTTCGTTTGCCTGTAGGAAACAGACCTTCATGGTCAAGTTGATCGTGCTCCAGCGTGGTCAATAACCTCTCGGAGTTGGTTTAGCGATTGCTAAGGCACGATGTCCTTGCACGTTCGTAGTCGGATCATCAAAGTCGACTTCCTCCAAAACGATAGCCACCATCTCATCAAAAGATGGGACACCTTTGCCTCTATCAAGTGGTATCAGATTTCCAGGTTGCTCGGTGAGATGTTAAAGTTTTTCATAGTTTAGATCGAGTCTGTTCTTCATACCTACAGTCCATGAAAAAGCCAAAAAAAATTAGGGTTAGTTCATCATATCCGAACCAGTCTGAGCCTTTGCATAGTCTTTTCAGTATTTTGCTTTGCTGAATTTGCGGTTGCATCGTCATGTCTAGTTGCTGGTCTTAGAGTCTAGTCTTTTAGAGTTTCGAGTTCTGTTCATAAGTTGTCACGCCGCCGCCGCACCATCATCATCGCCCCTGCCATCTACCACCACCGCTTATCCGCCACCGATCCATCTCCATATACCATCACCAATATGTATCCATATACCACCACCAATCCATATCCATATACCACCACCAATCTGTATCCATATACCACCAACGTTGTGATATCCTACCACCATATATCCACCACTAATGCGAGTTCCTTTCATATTAGGTTTGTTTCCGAGATCCGTCTAATTTCCGATTCGTGTTTCCTTGCCTAAGTAGGTTTCGAAAAAAAAGTCTAGAGACCCTCGGGTAGATTTTTAGGTCAAAATCTTCGCAGGAATTTTTTTCCCTATCCTATTTTTAGGCTTTTCGGAGTCTTTTGAGCCACATGCCATCATAGTGATTTTTTGTCGCACTTTTTCGTTGTCGCTGCCATGATTTCCAAAAAAAGTCAAAAAAAAATCGTGCCCATCCTGTCAGTTTGACCTGGGAAGAGTTTTGAGACACTCGCCATTATAGTGATTTTTCGCAAAAAAAGGAGCGCTAAAAAAGAGGAGCGCCAAAAAATAGAGAGAATTTTTTTCCAGAGTGTGCTTTTCATTGTTTACGTGCAGCGCCGTGATTTTGTTAGTGTTCTAGGCTCGCGTCTCTAGCATGGTCTAGCCTAGGACCAACACAGTACCGTCGTTGAGCATTTATTCAACTTTGCATCTCTGAATTGATTATTGCTAATCTTTTTGCTACCATATTATAAGCCTTCCTAGCTCCACATAAATCTACGTCATGCGTTTGACTCTCCCTGGTAATCGCTCTATCCAAGCTTTGAGAGTTTTAACTACATCAGTTGCCGATCACCGCCTACTGCAGGGTAAGAACTGGTAAGAATTTGAGATTTGCTTGATGGATTTGTGACACCCACCACCACCACTTGTTATTAGTCTGCAGGATCATATTCTGGTGTGTTTCTATTGCTGCTAGCCATGGCAGGATCACAAGCCGACAAGATTGACTGGGAGAACTTGACGAACAAGGAGCTTCATGATAAGTTTCAGCAAATGATGAGTGGACAGGTGCAAGATGTGCTGAACAGATTTGAAGAGGCCATGGAGAAGATAGATGGCATTGAGAAGACGTTCGAAAGAAAGCTCGATAACAAGTTTATTGAATTTCTTTCGCATTTTCCACCACCACCGCCAGATGCACCTGTCGCACCTCTACAACAACAACAACAACAACAACAACAACAACGTTGCCTTCCAAATCAAGTGGGACGAGCACATCGCGTTCCCATTGACCCTGGGCAAAATTCTGGTGCCGCTGTTGATGCTTTTGTAGCTCCTACTGCTACTGCAGAGGTGGAGGACCATTACAAGGATGAGGTTGATCAGAATTAGAACTACGTGCAACCACCAGCACCACCACCACCAGGTCGTCCTCAGGTATATCATCGCAACGGTAGGGCTGCACCACCACCTGAGGTGCGAGATCATGACCTTTTTCCTAAACTGAAATTGAATATTCCACCATTCGAGGGTAGATATGTTCCTGACATATATCTTACTTGGGAGTTAGAAACCGAACAACGTTTTACATGTTTACAATATCACGAGGAGAGACGTGTTCCTTCTGCTGTTTGTGCTTTCACTAGTTTTGCATGTGTTTGGTGGTTTGAACATTGTAGATTATATCCTATTCCGGCTACTTGGGCTACTCCGAAAACTGCTATGCGTACTCGTTGGGTTCCACCATATTATCAACGTGAATTACTTCAAAATTGCAGCGCTTAAGACAAGGAAAAAATTCTGTAGAAGAATATTATCAGGAATTACAAACTGGCATGGTTAGATGTGGTATTGTTGAGGAGAATGAAGCTATGCTTGCACGTTTTATGGGTGGATGAAAGTGCAACTATCCCTGGGTGGTTTTGGTAATTCTTAACAACATATAGCTCATTGAGCTAATGCTATTTGAAGATAAATATTTCAAGAAAGCTCAATGATTGGCATGGCATGAATTAGAAAGTGGACCCCTCAAAATGTTAAGGACAAAAGATTGGCTCAAGCTCAAAGCACAAGACTCTACATTTTATTTTTAGTGATCCAAGATCACATTGAGTCCATAGGAAAAGCCAATACTATTAAAAGGGGGTGAGGTGTTGCTTAATAAGTTACTTGCTCAAAATGCTTAGTGATATGCTCCAAAAACCCTCAACTACTTTCTCATATCCACATATGTCCCAAACCAAAAGTCAAATTCGGCCCCACCGAAATCTTCTATCCGGCGCCACCGAGTTCACTTGACATAGCCACTGCCAGAAACGCTAGTCACTTTGGTCTCACCGATAGGGATCTTGGTCTCACTGAGATGGGATTGCAAACTCTCTGTTTCCCTTCGTAACATTTCGGTCTAACTGAGATGAGAGATCGGTCACACCAAGATTGCAATGCAAACTCTCTATTTCCCCTTCGTAACGTTTCAGTCTAACCGAGATGAGCGGATCGGTCCCACCGAGTTTGCCTGACCAACTCTATGTTTGTCTATTACCAAAATCGGTCCCACCGAGATTGTGTAATCGGTCTCACCGAGATTACGTTGTGCCCTAACCCTAATGGAATCGGTCCCACCGAGTTGACATGTCGGTCCCACCGTAAATCCTAACTTTCACATTTTGAACTAAATCGGTCTGGCCGAGTTTTATGATTTGGTCCCACCGAGTTTGGAGATTTGTGTGTAACGGTTAGATTTTGTGTGGAGGCTATATATACCCCTCCACCCACTCTTCATTTATGGAGAGAGCCATCATAATATGCCTACACTTCCAACACACATTTTCTGAGAGAGAACCACCTACACTTGTGTTGAGGTCAAGATATTCCATTCCTACCACATAAATCTTGATCTCTAGCCTTCTCCAAGTTGCTTTCCACTCAAATCATCTTTCTACCAAATCCAATCCTACGAGAGAGAGGAGTGTTGGTGAGACTATCATTTGAAGCACAAGACCAAGGAGTTCATCATCAACACACCATCTATTACCTTTTGGAGAGTGGTGTCTCCTAGATTGGTTAGGTGTCACTTGGGAGCCTCCGTCAAGATTGTGGAGTTGAACCAAGGAGTTTGCACGGGCAAGGAGATCGCCTACTTCGTGAAGATCTACCCTAGTGAGGCAAGTCCTTCGTGGGTGATGGCCATGGTGGCATAGACAAGGTTGCTTCTTCGTGGACCCTTCGTGGGTGGAGCCCTTCATGGACTCGCATAACCGTTACCCTTCGTGGGTTGAAGTCTCCATCAACGTGGATGTACGATAGCACCACCTATCGGAACTACGCCAAAAATCTCCATGTCTACATTGCGTTTTCTCCCTCCAAACTCCTCCATTTACCTTCATATGCAATTGTTTTAAATTTCGCTGCTATACTCTTAGAATTGCATGTGTAGGTTGATTACTTGAATTGTGCTAAGTTGCTAAAATCCTCCAAGACTTAAAATTGGGAAAAGGCTAGATTTTTATTTGGTCAAGTAGTCTAATCACCCCCCCCCCTCTAGACATACTTTCGATCCTACAAGTGGTATCAGAGCTTTGCTCTCCATTTCCTTGATTTCCATAGCTTTGGGTGATCATAGCCTTGGTTTCACAACCTAGGAGAGTATGGCGTCTAGTGAGGGAAATTACCTCCGTAGAGGTCCCTACTTTGATGGTACTAATTTTGCTAGTTGGAAGCATAAGATGAAAATGCATATTCTTGGACATAACCCTGCCGTTTGGGCTATTGTGTGTATTGGCTTGCAAGGTGAATTCTTTGATGGGAGAGAACCAAACCGTGAAGCTACCACGGAAGAACTGAAGATGTTGCAATACAATGCTCAAGCTTGTGATATTCTCTTCAACGGATTGTGCCCTGAAGAATTCAACAAAATCAGCCGTCTTGAGAATGCAAAGGAAATTTGGGATACTTTGATTGATATGCACGAAGGTACCGACTCTGTCAAGGAATCCAAATTGGATGTGCTTCAAAGTCAACTTGACAAGTTCAAAATGAACGATGGTGAATGTGTCGCTGAAATGTACTCTAGGCTTGCTCTCATCACAAATGAGATTGCCGGCTTAGGAATTGAAGATATGACCGATAGATTCATCATCAAGAATATCCTAAGAGCCCTGGATGGAAAAATATGATACCGTGTGCACATTAATCCAAATGATGCCCAATTACAAAGATCTCAAGCCAACGGAAGTCATTGGAAGGATTGTTGCTCATGAGATGTCACTCAAGGATAAGGAAGAGCTTCACAACAAGTCAAGTGGTGCTTATAAACCCTCATGTGATGCTCCCACATCATCAAGTGAGAAACAAACCTTCAACGAAGAATTGAGCCTAATGGTGAAGAACTTCAACAAGTTTTACAAGAGTAGAAGCAAGGAAAGAAGTTCCAAGTCAAGGTCCTACAATGACGAAAGATCTTCTAGTCATGAGCGCAATTGCTACAATTGTGGAAGATCCGGACACTATTCCAATGAGTGTACGGCTCCCTACAAAAGAAGAGAAGATTCTCCCAAAAGAAGAAGTAGAAGAGAAGAATCGCCACCGATAGAGAGAAGGAGTAGAGATGACCATTATGAACGAAGAACATCACAGAGAACCAAGGATTCGGGAAGGAAGGACAAGTCATCAAAGAGCTACACAAAACAAAGACATCAAGCTCATGTTGGTGAATGGGCATCCAGCTCCGACTCCAGTGATCACTCCGAGAGAAGTTATCACTCCGACTCCGAATATACTCAAGATGAAGGTGTTGCCGGTCTAGCACTTGTGTCAACCAACTCCTACGATATATTTGACTCACCAAATGAAGGAATTGGAAGATGCTTCATGGATAAAGGTCCAAACGTAACACACCCCGAGTATGTTGATCTTAATAGTGATGAAGATGATTTGCTAGGTGATGATGATTTACTTGTTGACAACTCTAGTTATGAAAACTATGATGAACTTGCTATTATTCATGCTAATCAAGATAAAACGAATGACAATGATAAGAAGGAGATTGAGTGTCTAACTAAAGAACTAAACACTCTTAAGTTAGCTCATGAAACTACCTTGGAAGATCATCAAGAACTTTTAAAGACTCATGAGAAGTTACGCTTTGAAAAGCTCAACCTTGAGCAAGAGCATGAGTTCTTAAAGGCAATCAATGATGATCTTCGCAAGAAAAGTTCTTCTTACATTGTCAAGCGTTTACTCTTGTCTACTTATATGCCACAAGTTAAATCTAGCAACAAGAACAAGAAAGATTCTTCTTCTAGTAGTAACAATAATCATGCTAAATCCAATGATGTTGCTTCTAGTAGTTCTCTTGATTCCACTAATAATTCTCTTAGCCAAGTTATACTTGAGAAAGAAAATAGCTTATTGAAGGGAATTATAGAGAAAGGTGTTTACAAGAGTCTTGCCGGAAGCAAGCAATTTGAGGAAATTGTACGCAAGCAAGGAAGACACCAGAAGAATCAAGGTGTTGGTTTTGAACAGAAGTTCAATGCCAATGGAGTTGAGTGGGAAGAAGATCAATAACCCAAGATGAAGTTTGTTCCTCAACAAGAGAAATATGATCCTACTTCTTTCCATGGAACACAAGCTCAAGATGATCTTCCACCACAAGACCACAAGCTAAAAGGCAAGGACAAGCTTCAAGAGGAGATTGATGCATTTGAAGAAGCTCCCAAAGCCTTGGTCAAGTGGGTTCCCAAGACTACATCAAGTTCCACTTCATCAAGTACGACTGCAGCTCCAAGGATTCCCATCAAGATGGTGTGGATCCCTAAGAAGAAGAACTAGAGAGTTCTGGAGGGTGACTCCACCAACATACTTTACTCTTATCATCTTGGCAAGGACAAGTGCAAACAACTTCCACATCTTGCACTGGTTCAAGGAGTCACAAACCCTCTTGTTGGTAAGATAAGGGACAAGGTAAACTAATGCATTCATGGACATCATCCTATGTGAACATCATTCTATGTCTATGGATATCCTTGTTTGTTCCTTGTGGGACTAACCCGTGTAGGTATTGAAAGTGCAACTCACTCTAATGGATTGCTCCAAATGATCTACATCAACATTGAGCATCTACATCTTCAACACCTACATGAAGTCATCATCGACAAAACCCAAGGTTAGTTCATCCCTCTTAGGGGGGATATCACATCTAGGGGGAGCTTTACTCTAATCAATTGAGCTAAAGCAACTCTAATGGTGTGAACACAACAATGCCTTATGTAAAAGTGGCAACCCCACTTGTGCTTAAACAATGAGTATGACCTATGATCAAATGTTCTCATTTGACTCCTAAGTCAATATACTCATATATAGATGACCTAGTCATCGCCAAATTGCTTGATAGATGCTAGAGTGATTGTGCATGCTTTGTCACATATTTCATTTGTCATTTTATTGTGTGAGCATGTTGGATGCATATTTTACTAATTCGAGGACATCCATTTGTTGCTTTGATTGTTTGGATTTTTCTCTTTTGCCAAATGGATGGACAATAATGCCTAAGAACTCTCTCTAGCTATCGATGCTTTTCTCGTCTCAAACTCTATTCATGCTACATCACAAAGTTTGATCAAGTAAGATTCGAACCACTCTGTGTGAGGAGTACTTGGAGTCCTCGATTCGTCATAGACTTAAACTTCCAAAACCTCTTTGTGCATTTCGGTATGACTGAGTCATCCATGTCGGTCACACCGAGATCACTAAGTTGATCTAGGTTTTCAATCTCGGTGCAACCGATTTGAACTTTTCGGTCACACCGAGTTGCAGCAACCGCTTGCAATTCTGCATCTCGGTGCCACCGACTTGTTCCACTCGGTCACACCGACAGGGGCGGGATATATAAACCCACGGGTGAGATTTTGGAAATTTCTTCAAAACCTCTCAGCCCGTGCGTATCTTGCTCTGTCGCCTTGGGTCTCTGGATCATCTTCTCGCCGCCAGCGACCTCCCGCCGCTGGTTTCCATCACCGTCAACGGATTTCTGCCCCTCCGTTGCCGCCATAGCAAACTCCGCCGAATTAGGGTACGAGTTCGATCCTTTGTGCTATTCTTTTAACTCCAATTCGTAGCACATTACTTTGCCATGATCATGACCGTGTATGCAATCAATCCATCCACTGAAAACTTCCTTCAGATTAGATTGAATTCGAAAATTTAGGGTTAGGTCTCCGCCGGACTCATCTCGGATCGACCGAATTGTAGAAATCGGTCTCACCAATTTGGCTTAGGCCATTGCAGTTGCACTTTCGGTCTGACCAAAAACTGCAAATCATTGTGACCGAGTTTGATTCTTTGTGAAACCCTAGCAGTCTCGGTGCCACTGAACTATGACTCGGTCTGACCGAGTTCACCAATTTAGGTTCCAAAAGCTGCTTCGGTATCACTGACTTTACAAATTGGTAGCTCCGAAATGCTTTCTATGAAGAACTAAAACTAAGTTTTTAAGTCATCTGTTTTGCAAAAACGCTGCACTTTGTGATGCTCATCCACTCTACCTCATCTATATCTATTCACAGGGTCTACTGGCAGTAAGTTTGCAGAGATGTCTAATCAGAGTGACAGCCAGAACAAGTCAGAGGAACAGGTGCAATTGAGTGAGGGCACTAGTCCTTCTAGCACTTCTGATGATGGCAGCAGGAGCACACCAAGAAACTTACCTGAAGCAGCCACCAGGTCAAGGAAGAAGAAAACCTCAGATACTAAAGATGAGGACTATGTGGCTGTTGAGGAGGAAGTCAGCTTCAAAAGGAAGGTGTTGAAGAAGGAATATGGCACAGTTGCATCAACTAAGCCTGGCTTGCACAAGAAGGTCCCTGCCAAGAGGGTGCCAACCTTAAAGGTTAGAGCCTCAACTGCTGAAACCTCCAAGCCAACTGAAGAGGTTGTTGGAGAAGGAAAGAAGAGGAAGGAAAGGGTCAAGAAGACCACTGCCAGAGTGCTTGGGAGATCCTCCATTATGAGAGATCCAGAAGAAGAGGAAGAGTAAGAGGATGCTGCACCAGCTCCCAAGGTTTAGAAGCTTATGGGAGATGCAATTAAGTCAGGGGCTGCTACATCTAAGCTCAAATCTGCTCCCAAGGCTGCTGCTCAGAAGCCTTCCAAACCCAAGAGGAAGACCGGGAGTATACCCGCTGAGGAGAAGAACAAGGCCCAAGTGCCTGAAGTTGAAGAAGAGGAAGATGGTTCCCATGTTTTGAGGAAGTTGAAGCCCAAAATTCCTGACCACAATGATGCTCATCTAGTCGCTAAGGACATGCACATCAGGAAAGATGCAGGACTGAGATTGTGGAGACAGTATGATCCCTATGCTGTTAGGAGGAGGACTGTAGTTGACTCCAGGTTCCATACAAAGGAACAACAAGACTTCTATGAGACAATTTTTCTTGACAAGAAGCACATTGTATGTGACATGAGATGGGTGGATTGGGAATACATTCAGGAGAATGAAGATCACTTCCCAGGAGTTTATGACAGCTTCAAGGCATGTGGAGTAGATGAATTTGTTGGACAGAAGCTTGGAATGATGAGCTGATCATGCAGTTTTACTCCACTGCCCACTTCTATCCAGATGGAAGGATAGTTTGGATGTCCGAAGGTACCAGGTACCAATCCACTATTGAAGAATGGGCCAAGCTAATCAATGCCCCAGAGGAACATGAAGATGACTTGGATGTATATGCCAAGAAGAAGAAAGACCACAACACTATGGCAAACATGTACAAAGAGATCCCTGATAAAGCCTTGGAGACACACAGGATTGGATCTATGCATTTCTTGTTGTCTGGTCTGCCTACTATCAACTGGATCTTAAGGCACACATTGCTACCCAAGTCAGGAGATCACAAGATGATCATAGGACATTCTATCAACCTGCTACAGCTTTTTGATGTCCCTCAGAAGTTCAAGGTTATGAGTTTGATTGTCGAAACAATCAAGAGAAGTTGTGGGTATGCTCCACATATTCAGGAGCTCATCAATTCTATGATGGGCACATGAATTTATTTGCTGGACAAGGAGCATCTACCCTTACATCCTGAATTTGAAGACAACACTGTTGTGATGAATGAGGAGGAACCATCATCAGTTCAAGCACAAGAGAAGAGAGACAAAGCTAAGGCTGAGAAAGCTGCAAGGATGCCAAGCGCAGAAGAGGCATCTCAAGTTTTCTTGAAGAGCAAGCAAGATCAATTAGGCTATCTGATTCAAGCTACACTGAGGATTGAGAAGGGCTTGGCCACCCTAACTCAGAATCTGGAGAGCCTGGAGAGGATTGTGGAGACAAAATTTTATGATCTTGATCTGAAGGTAACTGAGATACAAACTGCCGTTGAGCAACTTTAGGAGGAAGCAGAGGAGAGGAAAGGAAAGGCAACTACTGATGCTTTTCAGCATGTGCCACAAGGTCCAAGGTCTGTTGCAGTGCCAAACTCAGATGCTAGAGCTACAGTGTCAGCACCAGCAGCTACAGCTCCAGTGCCACCTCCAGCACCCACTCCACCTCCACTAGCTCCAACTACATCATCGGAAGCCTTCGTCCTTGGAGTTCTCTCTACACCACCTCCCTAAGACCAAGCCTGAGAGACGTATAGCACTATGCATTTTCAAACTTTTTGGTAACTTGTTGCCAAAGGGGGAGAAATATGTATAGATCATAGGCTTCGAGAGAGAGTGTCTTGTTTTTTATCTCTCTTGCTTTTGGTTGAACTTTGTGTGCTTGTGTGAGATACTTTATGTCCTTGTGAGATACTTATGTGATCATGTGGTTGATCATTTGCTACCTTAATGCTTGGTTGAATGATACTATCTTTTATATCTCATATATGATCATTCACTTGCTTGGTGATGAGTGCATGCTTTTAATTTCTATCATTTTGAGTGCTCCACCAAGATGTATCTGACATGGAAGAGTAACCCATGAAGCTAATCAATTGTGCATTTGCATTCAAAAGCGAATTTTAAATAAAGCACAAATTTAGGGGGAGCTCTTGCTTTTCACATACTTCTCAAAGCAACGATGTTTTTCAATCTTATTATCATTTGTCGAAGCTTTGATCTATATGTTGTCATCAATTACCAAAAAGGGGGAGATTGAAAGTGTAACTATCCTTGGGTGGTTTTGGTAATTCTTAACAACATATAGCTCATTGAGCTAATGCTATTTGAAGATAAATATTTCAGGAAAGCTCAATGATTGGCATGGCATGGATTAGAAAGTGGACCCCTCAAAATGCTAAGGACAAAAGATTGGCTCAAGCTCAAAGAACAAGACTCTACATTTTACTTTTAGTGATCCAAGATCACATTGAGTCCATAGGAAAAGCCAATACTATTAAAAGGGGGTGAGGTGTTGCTTAATGAGTTACTTGCTCAAAATGCTTAGTGATATGCCCCAAAAACCCTCAACTACTTTCTCATATCCACATATGTCCCAAACCAAAAGTCAAACTCGGCCCCACCGAAATCTTCTATTTGGCACCACCGAGTTCACTTGACATAGCCACTGCCAGAAACCCTAGTCACTTCGGTCTCACCGATAGGGATCTCGGTCCCACCGAGATGGGATTGCAAACTCTCTGTTTCCCTTCGTAACGTTTCGGTCTAACCGAGATGAGAGATCGGTCCCACCGAGAATGCAATGCAAACTCTCTGTTTCCCCTTCGTAACGTTTTGGTCTAACCAAGATGAGCGAATCGGTCCCACCGAGTTTGCGTGACCAACTCTCTGTTTGTCTATTACCAAAATCGGTCCCACCGAGTTTGTGTAATTGGTCTCACCGAGATTATGTTATGACCTAACCCTAATGGAATCGGTCCCACCGAGTTGACATGTCGGTCCCATCGAAAATCCTAACGCTCACATTTTGAACTAAATCGGTCTGACCGAGTTTTATGATTCGGTCCCACCAAGTTTGGTGATTTGTGTGTAACGGTTAGATTTTGTGTGGAGGCTATATATACCCCTCCACCCACTCTTCATTCGTGGAGAGAGCCATCAGAATATGCCTACACTTCCAACATACATTTTCTGAGAGAGAACCACCTACACTTGTGTTGAGGTCAAGATATTCCATTCCTACCACATAAATCTTGATCTCTAGCCTTCTCCAAGTTGCTTTCCACTCAAATCATCTTTCTACCAAATCCAATCCTATGCGAGAGAGTTGAGTGTTGGGGAGACTATCATTTGAAGCACAAGAGCAAGGAGTTCATCATCAACACACCATCTATTACCTTTTGGAGAGTGGTGTCTCCTATATTGGTTAGGTGTCACTTGGGAGCCTCCGTCAAGATTGTGGAGTTGAACCAAGGAGTTTGTACGGGCAAGGAGATCGCCTACTTCGTGAAGATCTACCCTAGTGAGGCAAGTCCTTCGTGGGTGATGGCCAAGGTGGCATAGACAAGGTTGCTTCTTCGTGGACCCTTCATGGGTGGAGCCCTTCGTGGACTCGCGGAACCGTTACCCTTCGTGGGTTGAAGTCTCCATCAACGTGGATGTACGATAGCACCACCTATTGGAACTACGCCAAAAATCTCCATGTATACATTGTGTTTGCTCCCTCCAAACTCCTCCATTTACCTTCATATGCAATTGTTTTACATTTCGCTGCTATACTCTTAGAATTGCATGTGTAGGTTGATTACTTGAATTGTGCTAAGTTGCTAAAATCTTCCAAGACTTAAAATTGGGAAAAGGCTAGATTTTTATTTGGTCAAGTAGTCTAATCACCCCCCTCTAGACATACTTTCGATCCTACAAGTGGTATCAGAGCTTTGCTCTCCATTTCCTTGATTTCCATAGCTTTGGGTGATCATAGCCTTGGTTTCACAACCTAGGAGAGTATGGCATCTAGTGAGGGAAATTACCTCCATAGAGGTCCCTACTTTGATGGTACTAATTTTGCTAGTTGGAAGCATAAGATGAAAATGCATATTCTTGGACATAACCCTGCCGTTTGGGCTATTGTGTGTATTGGCTTGCAAGGTGAATTCTTTGATGGGAGAGAACCAAACCGTGAAGCTACCACGGAAGAACTGAAGATGCTGCAATACAATGCTCAAGCTTGTGATATTCTCTTCAACGGATTGTGCCCTGAAGAATTCAACAAAATCAGCCGTCTTGAGAATGCAAAGGAAATTTGGGATACTTTGATTGATATGCACGAAGGTACCGACTCTGTCAAGGAATCCAAATTGGATGTGCTTCAAAGTCAACTTGACAAGTTCAAAATGAAGGATGGTGAATGTGTCGCTGAAATGTACTCTAGGCTTGCTCTCATCACAAATGAGATTGCCGGCTTAGGAAGTGAAGATATGACCGATAGATTCATCATCAAGAATATCCTAAAATTGGGAAAAGGCTAGATTTTTATTTGGTCAAGTAGTCTAATCACCCCCCCTCTAGACATACATTCCATCCTACAGTGGATTAAATAAAGAGATTCATACCATTCTAGAGTATAAGGAGTATAATAGTATCACTCGTTTATTCCATCTTGCTTATAAAGCTAAACGTGAAGTGCATGATCGACAGGCATTAGCGTGGACTACCTTTTCGGCAGGTCGACCTTCATCATGGACACCGCGTGCATCCTCTACTTTCACACATTCTACTGCACCGACACCTCCATCAGCTGTTACCTCCAGCCGTGATTCAGGGAAGCACGCACAACCACCATTATCTGCCAAGAGCACACCTATCGGGCCTGCACAGTGTTCTTATTCTTCCATGACATCAACAGGGCACACAAGTGATATTATTTGTCATCGTTGTAAGGGAAGATGACATTTGGTGAGAGAATGCAAATCTCAGCGTGTGATGATTGCTGATACGTCCATTTTGCATCATGCTTTTATGTCGATATTTATTGCATTATGGGCTGTTATTACACATTATGTCACAATACTTATGCCTATTCTCTCTTATTTTACAAGGTTTACATAAAGAGGGAGAATGCCGGCAGTTGGGATTCTGGGCTAGAAAAGGAGCAAATATTAGAGACCTATTCTGCACAGCTCCAAAAGTCCTGAAACTTCACGGAACTCATTTTAAGAATATATAAAAAATACTAAGCGCAAGAAGTTCCAGAGGGGGGCCACACCCTGCCCACGAGGGTGGGGGCGCGCCCTACCCCCTGGGCGCGCCCCCTGCCCCATAGGCCCCCTAGTGGCCCTCCGATGCCCATCTTCTGCTATATGGAGTCCTTCGTTGAGGAAAAATCACAAGCCAGCTTTCGGGACGAGACTCCGCCGCCACGAGGCGGAACCTTGGTGAAACCAATCTAGGGCTCTGGCGGAGCTATTCTTCCAGGGAAACTTCCCTCCGAGAGGGGGAAATCATCGCCATCGTCATCACCAACGATCCTCTCATCGGGAGGGGGTCAATATCCATCAACATCTTCACCAGCACCACCTCCTCTCAAACCCTAGTTCATCTCTTGTATCCAATTCTTGTCTCTAAGTCCGGGATTGGTACCTGTGGGTTGCTAGTAGTGTTGATTACTCCTTGTAGTTGATGCTAGTTGGTTTACTTGGTGGAAGATCATATGTTCAGATCATATATGCACATTAATACCCCTCTGATTATGAACATGAATATGCTTTGTGAGTAGTTACGTTTGTTCTTGAGGACATGGGAGAAGTCTTGCTATTAGTAGTTATGTAAATTTGGTATTCGTTCGATATTTTGATGAGATGTATGTTGTCTCTCCTCTAGTGGTGTTATGTGAACGTCGACTACATGACACTTCACCATTATTTGGGCCTAGAGGAAGGCATTAGGAAGTAATAAGTAGATGATGGGTTGCTAGAGTGACAGAAGTTTAAACCCTAATTTATGTGTTGCTTCGTAAGGGGCTGATTTGGATCCACATGTTTCATGCTATGGTTAGGTTTACCTTAATACTTTTGTTGTAGTTGTGTATGCTTGCAATAGAGGTTAATCATAAGTGGGATGATTGTCCACGTAAGGACAGCACCCAAGCACCAGTCCACCCACATACCAAATTATCAAAGTACCGAACACGAATCATATGATCGTGATGAAACCTAGCTTGACGATAATTCCCATGTGTCCTCGGGAGCGCTTTTTTCTATATAAGAATTTGTCCAGGATTGTCTTTTGCTACAAAAAGGATTGGGCCACCTTGCTGCACCTTATTTACTTTTGTTACTTGTTGCTCGTTACAAATTATCTTATCACAAAACAATCTATCACCTACAATTTCAGTGCTTGCAGAGAATACCTTACTAGAAACCGCTTATCATTTCCTTCTGCTCCTCATTGGGTTCGACACTCTTACTTATCGAAAGGACTACGATAGATCCCCTATACTTGTGGGTCATCAAGACTCTTTTCTGGCGCCGTTGCTGGGGAGTGAAGCGCCTTTGGTAGGTGGAATTTGGTAAGGAAAAAATTTATATAGTGTGCTGAAATTTACTGTCACTTGTTACTATGGAAAGTAATCCTCTGAGGGGCTTGTTCGGGGTATCTTCACCCCGACCAATAGAGCAAAGAGTTGCTCCTCAACCTACTCAACCTACTGAAAATGAAAATGTCTGCTTTGAAATTCCTTCGGGTATGATAGAAAAACTGCTAGCTAATCCTTTTGCAGGAGATGGAACATTACATCTTGATGAGCACCTAATATATGTGGATGAATTTTGTGGATTATTTAAGCTTGCAGGTATGCCTGATGATGTTATCAAGAAGAAGGTCTTCCCTTTATCTTTGGAGGGAGACGCATTGACATGGTATAGGCTATGTGATGATATGGGATCATGGAACTACAAATGATTGAAATTGGAATTTCATCAGAAGTTTTATCCTATACATCTTGTTCATCGTGATCGTAATTATATATATAATTTTTGGCCTCGCGAAGGAGAAAGCATCGCTCATGCTTGGGGGAGGCTTAAATCAATGTTATATTCATGCCCCAATCATGAGCTCTCAAGAGAGATGATTATCCAAAAAAATATGCTCGGCTTTCTGATAACAACCGCACCATGCTTGATACTTCTTGTGTTGGCTCTTTTATGATAAAGACTATTGACTTCAAATGGGATTTATTGGAAAAAAATAAACGCAACTCTGAAGATTGGGATCTCGGCGAAGGTAAGAAGTCAGGTATGACACCTAAGTTTGATTGTGTTAAATCTTTTATGGATACCGATGTTTTCTGTAAATTTAGCACTAAATATGGACTTGACTCTGAGATAGTAGCTTCTTTCTATGAATCTTTTGCTACTCATGTTGATCTCCCTAGGGAGAAGTGGTTTAAATATCATCCTCCCATAGAATTAAAAGTAGTTGCACCTATTAAAGTTGAAGAAAAGACTGTCACTTATAAGGATCCTATTATTCCTACTGCTTATGTTGAGAAACCACCTTTTCCTGTTAGGATAAAAGATCATGATAAAGCTTCAACTGTGGTTCGTAAAAGCAATATTAGAACCTGTACACCTCTTGAGCAAGTTAAAGTTGAACCTAATATTGCTATTGTTAAGGATCTCTTGGCTGATAGTATTGATGGGCATGTTATTTATTTTTGTGGTGAAACTGCTAGAATTGCTAAACCTTGTGCTAAAGATAAACATAGACATGTGGTAGGCATGCCTGTTATTTTTGTTAAAATAGGAGATCATTGTTATCATGGCTTGTGTGATATGGGTGCTAGTGCTAGTGAAATACCTATTGACTTATACAAAGAAATTATGCATGATATTGCACCTGCTGATGATATCTTATACAAAGAAGATATTGATGTCACAATTAAACTTACCAATAGAGATACTATTTCACCAATTGGAATTGTTAGAGATGTTGAAGTCTTGTGTGGGAAAACTAAATATCCTGCTGATTTTCTTGTTCTTGGTTCCCCACAAGATAGCTTTTGTCCCATTATATTTGGTAGACTGTTCTGGAACACTGTTAATGCTAGGATAGAATGAAAAAAGGATGTTATTACTATTGGTTTAGGTGATATGTCTCATAAGTTCAACTTTTCTAAATTTCGTAGACAACACCGTGAAGAAGAATTGCCTAGTAAAGATGAAATTATTGGTCTTGCTTCTATTGCCGTACCTCCTAGTGATCCTTTAGAACAATATTTGCTAGACCATGAAAATGATATGTATATGAATGAAAGAAGGGAAATAGATAAAGTGTTTTTTAAACAGGGACCTATTATGAAACACAACTTGCCTGTTGAAATCTTAGGGGATCCTCCTCCACCCAAGGGTGATCCCGTGTTTGAGCTTAAACCATTGCCTGATACTCTTAAATATGCTTATCTTGATGAAAAGAACATATATCCTGTTACTATTAGTGCTAACCTTTCGGAGAAGGAGGAAGAAAAATTATTGAAAACTCTGAAGAAGCACCGTGCTGCTATTGGATATACTCTTGATGATATTAAGGGCATTAGTCCCACTCTATGTCAACTCAAAATAAATTTGGAAAAAGATGCCAAACCAGTTATTGATCACCAACGACGACTGAATCCTAAGATGAAAGAAGTGGTAAGAAAAGAAATACTAAAGCTCCTTGAGGCAGGTATAATTTGTCCCGTTGCTGATAGTTAGTGGGTAAGTCCTGTCCATTGTGTTCCTAAGAAGGGAGGTATTACTGTTGTTCCTAATGATAAAGATGAATTGATTCTGCAAAGAATTATTACAGGTTATAGGATGGTAATTGATTTCCACAAATTAAATAAGGCTACTAAAAAAGATCATTACCCCTTACCTTTTATTGATCAAATGCTAGAAAGATTATCCAAACATACACATTTTTGCTTTCTAGATGGTTATTCTGGTTTCACTCAAATACCTGTGTTAGATGATGATCAATCTAAGACCACCTTTACTTGCCCTTTCGGTACTTTTGCTTATAGACGTATGCCTTTTGGTTTATGTAATGCACCTGCTACCTTTCAAAGATGCATGATGGCTATATTTTCTGATTTTTGTGAAAAGATGTGTGAGGTATTCATGGATGATTTCTCCGTTTATGAATCCTCTTTTGATGATTGCTTAAGAAACCTTGATCGAGTTTTGCAGAGATGTGAAGAAACTAACCTTGTCTTGAATTGGGAGAAATGCCACTTTATGGTTAATGAAGATATTGTCTTGGGGCACAAAATTTCTGAAAGAGGCATTGAAGTTGATAAAGATAGTGTTGATGCTATTGAAAAGATGCCGTGTCCCAAGGACATCAAAGGTATAAGAAGTTTCCTTGGTCATGCCGGTTTTTATAGGAGGTTCATTAAGGACTTCTCAAAAATTTCTCGGCCTCTGACTAATTTACAAAAAGATATACCATTCGTCTTTGATGATGATTGTGTAGAAGCCTTTGAAATACTTAAGAAAGCATTAATATCTGCACCTATTGTTCAGCCACATGATTGGAATTTACATTTTGAAATTATGTGTGATGCTAGTGATTATGCCGTAGGTGCTGTCCTAGGGCAAAGAGTTGACAAGAAATTAAATGTTATTCAATATGCTAGTAAAACTCTAGACAATGCTTAGAGAAATTATGCTACTACTGAAAAAGAATTCCTAGCAGTTGTATTTGCTTGTGATAAGTTCAGATCTTATATTGTTGACTCTAAAGTAACTATTCACATGGATCATGCTGCCATTAAATATCTTATGGAAAAGAAAGATGCTAAACCTAGACTTATTAGATGGGTTCTCTTGCTACAAGAATTTGATTTGCATATTATTGATAGAAAGGGAGCCGAGAACCCCGTTGCAGACAACTTGTCTAGGTTAGAAAATGTTCTTGATGACCCACTACCTATTGATGATAGCTTTCCTGATGAACAATTAAATGTCATAAATGCTTCTCTCACTTCTCCATGGTTTGCTGATTATGCTAATTACATTGTTGCTAAATTTATACCACCTAGTTTTACATACCAGCAAAAGAAAAAGTTTTGCTATGATTTACGACATTACTTTTGGGATGACCCACATCTTTATAAAGAAGGAGTAGATGGTGTTATTAGATGTTGTGTACCTGAGCATGAACAGGAACAGATCCTACACAAGTGTCACTCCGAAGTTTATGGAGGACACCACGCTAGAGATAGAACTGCATATTGCAATCCAGTTTCTATTGGCCCACTCTCTTCAAGGATGCCCGTAAGTTTGTTTTATCTTGTGATGAATGTCAAAGAATTGGTAATATTAGTAGACATCAAGAAATGCCTATGAATTATTCACTTGTTATTGAACCATTTGATGTTTGGGGCTTTGATTATATGGGACCGTTTCCTGCCTCCAATGGATATACACATATTTTAGTTGCTGTTGATTACGTTACTAAGTGGGTAGAAGCTATTCCAACTAGTAGTGCTGATCATAACACCTCTATTAAGATGCTTAAATAAGTTATTTTTCCGAGGTTTGGAGTCCCTAGATATTTAATGAATGATGGTGGTTCACATTTTATCCATGGCGCCTTTCGCAAAATGCTTGCTAAGTATGACGTTAATCATAGAATTGCATCTCCTTATCACCCATAGTCTAGTGGTCAAGTAGAATTGAGCAACAGAGAGCTTAAATTAATTTTGCAAAAGACTATTAATAGATCTAGAAAGAATTGGTCCAAGAAACTTGACGATGCATTACGGTCCTATAGAACTGCATATAAAAATCCTATGGGTATGTCTCCGTATAAAATGGTTTATGGAAAAGCATGTCACTTACCTCTCGAACTAGAACATAAGGCTTATTGGGCTATTAAAGAGATCAATTATGATTTCAAACTTGCTGGTGAGAAGAGGTTATTTGACATTAGCTCACTTGATGAATGGAGAACCCAAGCCTATGAGAATGCCAAATTATTTAAACAAAAAGTTAAAAGATGGCATGACAAAAGAATACAAAAGCGTGAGTTTAACTTAGGTGATTATGTATTGCTATACAACTCTCGTTTAAGATTTTTTTGCAGGAAAACTTCTCTCTAGATGGGAAGGTCCTTACGTTATCGAGGAGGTCTATCGCTTCGGTGCCATAAAAATCAACAACTTCGAAGGCACAAATCCGAAGGTGGTGAACGGTCAAAGAATCAAACATTATATCTCAGGTAATCCTATAAATGTTGAAACCAATATTATTGAAACCGTAACCCCAGAGGAATACATAAGGGACATTTTCCGGAATGTTTCAGACTCTGAAAAGGAATAGGTATGTGGTATGGTAAGTAAAACGACTCCAAAACAGTTCTAATGGCAATTTTCCTCCGTTTTGGAATATTTAGAAAAATAGAAAAATAAGAAGCTTTTCGGGAAGGACACGAGGGCTCCACGAGGGTGGAGGGCGCGCCCTACCCCCCTGGGCGCGCCCCCCTACCTCGTGGGCACCTCGTGTGCTCTCCGGACTCCGTTTCCTTGCAAGTTACGTATTTTGGTCGGTAAAAATTCATTATATAATCTCCCGAAAGTTTTAACTCCCGTATCGCGCAAATATCCTCTGTCTTTGTTTAGAGCTGTCCCTACTACAGATTAGAGCAATATGTCATCCCAGGATTCAGAAGGAGAAAGCTATGTGGCTGATTATCTTGTAGATCCTAAGGTCTATGGGGACATGGAGCATTGTAGTTGGACTACGGAAGAAGAAGAGGACTATGAACCCAAGGGAAAGGAGGAGACGAGCTCAGATGAAGATGAAGTCCCATTACCTCAACCTGGGGACATGCATGTGAGTTCAAAAGGTCAATCCTCCCTGATAGGGCAAAGAAACCTAAGATCGAGTTTATCCCTTTTCGCCTCTTGTAGGAAAACAAACAGGAATTATGCAAGAAGATATTAAGCCTTGAGTAGGAGATCGATGACCTGAGGGATCAAAATTCTGTCCTCAAGCGCAAATTAAGGAAGAAGCCTACAGCAATAAAACCATCACCTTCTTCACCAACAAAGAAGAACTGAGCATCGGGCATGGGCACTCCCCTTGGCAACTTCCAAGCTTGGGGGAGTGCCCCGATATCGTATCACCATCACTTCTATCTTTACCGTTTTTCTTAGTTCGATCCTTTTAGTAATATCTTGATCTAGTAGCATAAAGTTTTAGTATGATCTAGTTGTGAGTTTTGCTTTATGATCCTTCTATGTAATCGAGTCCGTAAGCTATATATATAATAAAGATTAGTGTTGAGTCAAGGGCTTGATTATTTTGCCATGATCTTGAGTGAATAAAAGAAAAGATAAAG
Organism: Triticum urartu; assembly: GCF_056163025.1. Taxonomy (NCBI): domain Eukaryota; kingdom Viridiplantae; phylum Streptophyta; class Magnoliopsida; order Poales; family Poaceae; genus Triticum; species Triticum urartu. The sequence continues at coordinate 302,241,563 of NC_141877.1, forward strand.
AAATAAAAGGAAACAAAGAGATCATATGGATCTTATGGAGAGTAATGAGCTCACATAGAAAGAGTATGATGAATAAAAGTTGTTGAGAGATTGGCAAACATAGTTTTGGTCATCGTTGCAATTAATAGGAAGTAATAAAGAAAGAGAGGTCTTCACATATAAATACACTATCTTGGACATCTTTTATGATTGTGAGCACTCATTAAAATATGACATGCTAAAGAGTTGACGTTGGACAAGGAAGACAACGTAATGGGTTATGTTTTCTTACATCTGAGATAAATTACATTGTCATGGATCATCCAACATGATTGAGATTGCCTTTCCCCCTCATGCTAGCCAAATTCTTTGCACCAAGTAGAGATACTACTTGTGCTTCCAAACACCCTTAAACCAATTTTGCCATGAGAGTCCACCATACCTACCTATGGATTGAGTAAGATCCCTCAAGTAAGTTGTAATCGGTGCAAGCAATAAAAATTGCCGTCTAAATTTGTATGACTTATTAGTGTGGGAGAAAATAAGCTTTATACGATCGTGTGATATGGAAGAAATAAAAGCGACGGACTGCATAATAAAGGTCCATATCACAAGTGGAAATATAAAGTGACGTTCTTTCGCATTAAGATATTGTGCATCCAACCATAAAAGCGCATGAAAACCTCTGCTTCCCTCTGCGAAGGGCCTATCTTTTACTTTTATCTCCTACCTTACATAAGAGTCTTGGTGTTCCTCACCTTTTCTTTTTACATTTTATCTTTTGGCAAGCACAACATGTTGGAAAGATCCTGGTATATATGGCTAATTGGATGTGAGTTTTCATGAACTATTATTGTTGACATTACCCTTGAGGTAAAAACGTTGGGAGGCAAAACTATAAGCCCCTATCTTTCTCTGTGTCCAATTAAAACTCCATACCCATAAGTATTGCGTGAGTGTTAGCAATTGTAAAAGACTATATGATAGTTGAGTATGTGGACTTGCTGAAAAGCTCTTATATTGACTCTTTCATATGTTATGATAAATTGCAATTGCTCCAATGACTGAGATTATAGTATGTTGGTTTTCAATGAAGTTTATGATTCATACTTGAAATTGTGATTGAATTGTTACTCTAGCATAAGAGATCATATGACAAGAATTATATAAGTTGCTGTTCTAAGAATGATCATGATGCCGTCATGTCCGTAATTTATTTTTATCGACACCTCTATCTCTAAACATGTGGACATATTTTTCGATTTCGGCTTTCGCTTGAGGACAAGCGAGGTCTAAGCTTGGGGGAGTTGATACGTCAATTTTGCATCATGCTTCTATATCGATATTTATTGCATTATGGGTTGTTATTACACATTATGTCATAATACTTATGCCTATTCTCTCTTATTTTACAAGGTTTACATAAAGAGGGAGAATGCCGGAAGCTTGGATTCTGGACTGGAAAAGGAGCAAATATTAGAGACCTATTCTGCACAGCTCCAAAAGTCCTGAAACTTCACGGAAGTCATTTTCAGAATATATAAAAATACTGAGCGCAAGAAGTTCCAGAGGAGGGGCCACACCCTGCCCACGAGGGTGGGGGCGCGCCCTACCCCCCTGGGCGCGCCCCCTGCCTCGTGGGCCCCCTGGTGGCCCTCCGATGCCCATCTTCTGCTATATGGAGTCCTTCGTTGAGGTAAAAATCACAAGCCAGCTTTCGGGATGAGACTCTGCCGCCATGAGGCGGAACCTTGGCGAAACCAATCTAGGGCTCTGGCGGAGCTGTTCTACCGGGGAAACTTCCCTCCGGGAGGGGGAAATCATCGCCATCCACTACAAGAAATATGTCAAGTAGTGACCTTCTGTCAGTGACCCTGGAAGAATTGGTCATAGATCTATGACCATTTCAGACCAATTGGTCAAAAGCTGTTCGGGGGGCTCCAAACCCTAAACTATAACGACCATTTTGGTCAGAAAGGTCGTAATTTCCTTACACGAAATGGTCATAAAGCAGATAGCACCGGTCTGCTGCCTTATTTCTAGCTGATCATGACCAATATAGATGGTCATAACCTTGTAAATTGTGGTGGGTTGCTATTACTAGGCGCCACCTCATCAGTTTTGCCTATGTGTCCTGTCCATGTGGCAGTTTTTGCCCTAGGTTGTGAAGCAACCTATATTTCTGTCATTCCCAAAATTCCCAAAAAAATCTCATAAATTCCTTGGGTCATATCTTCATCAAATATGTAAAAATCCTTCCTTGCCTAGTTCAAAATTAATTCAACAATATTCATTTTCCTATTCTGTTCACAACAACACTTTATGAAGGAAGTGCTATTTATATATTCTTGATTGCCCTCGGAATTTTTGGGCACTCTTTCCTATCCAAATCGTTACCGCATGACAAAATTCAGCTCCATTTGCCTAGCAAATTTTCCTTGGCAAATTTCCAAAGTTTTTGTCCACCTAGAAGCATTGTGAAGGAAGTACCTTTTTATATATCTAAATTACATGAAATTTATACAGTTTCTTCATATGCCCAAATTATCACCCTCCTCCAAATTGCAGCTCAGTCAAATCATCTATGTGAGCCCAGGTTCAATTTATATTTTATGGACAAATTGGCACGTTGGAAAGCAAGTGTTATATAGACCCCTCCTATTACCCTCAAACTTTTCGAGCACTCTTCCATACCCAAATCATTGCCACATGATAATATTCAGCTCAATTTTCCTAGTAAATCTTTCTCAAGAAATTTCCAAAGTTTCTACCTCGAGAGAAGCTTTGTGAAGTAAGTACTAGCTAGGCTTACCCAAATGATCTGAAAATTTACCAGCGCATGACCATACCTATGTAACTTACCTACACCAATTTTTAGCTCATTTCATTCATCCAATCTCTCTCACTAGTTTTCCCAAGTTTCTGTCCATAGAAGAGCATTGTGAAGGAAGTACTACTTTGGCATGTCAAAATGGTATCAATTTTCTACAATGCTTTCCTATTCCCAAATAACCATCCTCCACCAAATTTCAGCTCAATCCATTCATTATTTTGAGCCCAGCTTCAACATTCATATTTTTGTCTAGCGTGGTACTTTGCAAAGCAAGTACCACCTAGGATCCTCCTTTTGAGCTAAAAATTTGTGAAGACATTCTCCTTATTAGATGATCATCCTCAGCCAAAACTCACGCCCATTGGCCATGTGCATTTCCCGTACCGCTAATCAAACACTTGGCCGCTTATTCATGTTTGAGCATCGATCGGTCTCCTCGTGAGAATCTTATGTTGTGATTTTCTTTCTAGCACCTACCTGGGGAGTGCCCAACCCACTAGACATGCCTAGTCCGCCCAGAACACATGGCAACGCCACGGTCACGCGGTGGGCATGCTAGTTTACGCGCTCTAGAGTTGGAGCCCTCGGCCACCGTCCAAACCTCGACGTATCTCCACCAAACCATGTATTTATGATTAAATAGGTACTTATGTAACTAGAAATGATTTCTGGAAAAAATAAATAGCAAACTATGAGGCAGCTGCAGTTCAAATTTGACCTGCTTCCTACTAAATCGGGGGGAATTTATCTTTTTCACCAGAGGTGGATAAAAACTTTTGGCACCTACCATTTTGTCAATTGTGCATTAAACATGGCCTAGTATTTTATAAAATTGATTTGGTCCAATTTTGCAACAAATATATGGTAGGTCCTTCAAAAAAACTCATTTTGGGCACTCGAAAAATGGAAAATTGATTTTTCGTCCAAAGAAAATGAAAACTCCCTTAGGCAACATTGTTTGCCATTCCAATATGCACCCTTGTGCACAATATGAGATCATTTGAACAAACTATGCCATGAATTTGGCCATAAGATTGATCATTTGGCTTGAAAGCCATGAATCTTCAGAGATGATAGCTCATTTCTGAGAACACTTTTTTAAAATAATTGCCGTATTACAAGTTTGTTATTTTTCCTGGGAACTTGGCCACATATAATGACACAATGCGAAGGTTTCCCAATTTTTTGATTTTTTTGAATTTTTTATGCCCGTTTCAAAAATGTGGTCAAAATGGCGGGAATGACCGTTCCTAGCTAGTGGTTGAATCTTGGAACTTTTTTGGTGTTTCTCTGATTAAATAGATACTTATGTACCTAGAAATGATTTTGGAAAAAATAAAGAGCAAACTATAAGGCAGCTACAGTTCAAATTTGACCCGCTTCCTGCTGAATCGGTGGGAATTTGTCTTTTTCACCAGAGGTTGATCAAAACTTTTGACACCCAACCATTTTGTCAATTGTGCATTAAATATGTCCTAGAATTTTATAAAATTGATTTGGTACAACTTTGCAACAAATATATGGTAGGTACTTCACAAAAAAACCTCATTTTGGGCACTCGAAAAATGGAAAATGAATTTTCCATGCAAAGAAAATGAAAACTCCCTTAGGCAACATTGTTTGGAATTCCAAGATTCACCCTTGTGCACAATATGAGATCATTTGAACAAACTATGCCATGAATGTGGCCATAAGATTGATCATTTGGCTTGATAGCCATGAATCTTCACGCATGATAGATCATTTCTGAGAACACTTTTTTAAAAGAATTGTTGTATTTCAAGTTTATTATTTTTGCTAGGAACTTGACCACATATAATGACACAATGCGAAGGTTTCCCAATTTTTTTGATTTTTTTGAATTTTTATGCCCGTTTCATAATGCGGTCAAAACGACGGGAATGACCGTTCCTAGCTAGTGGTTGGATCTTGGAATTTTTTTGGTGTTTCTCTGATTAAATAGATACTTATGTACCTAGAAATGATTTTTAGAAAAAATAAATAGCAATCCACAAGGCAACTCCAGTTCAAATTTGACCCGCTTCCAGCTGAATCGACGGAAATTTGTCTTTTTTATGAGAGGTGGATCAAAACTTTTTACACCCAACCATTTGGTCAATTGTGCATTAAATATGTCCTAGTATTTTATAAAATTGATTTGATCCAATTTTGCAACAATTATTTGGGAGGTCCTTCATAAAAAAACCTCCTTTTGGGCACTCGAAAAATGGAAAATGGTTTTTTCGTCCAAAGAAAATGAAAACTCCCGTAGGCAACATTATTTGCCATTCCAATATGCACCCTTGTGCACAATATGAGATCATTCGAACAAACTATGCCATGAATGTGGCCATAAGATAGATCATTTGGCTTGAAAGCCATGAATCTTCACGCATGATAGCTCATTTCTGAGAACACTTTTTAAAATAATTGCCGTATTACAAGTTTATTATTTTTCCTGCAAACTTGGTCACATATAATGACACAATGCGAAGGTTTTCCAATTTTTTGATTTTTTTTTGAATTTTTGATTCCCGTTTCAAAATGCAGTTAAAACGGCGGGCATGACCGTTCCTAGCTAGCGGTTGAATCCTATAATTTTTTTGGTGTTTATCTTATTAAATAGATACTTATCTACCTAAAAATGATTATTGGAAAAATTCATGAGCAAACTATGAGGCAACTGCAGTTCAAACTTGACCCACTTCCTATTGAATCGGTGGTAATTTGTCTTTTTCACAAGAGGTGGATCAAAACTTTTGACACCCAACCATTTGGTCAATTATGCACTAAATACGTCCTAATATTTTATAAAAATGATTTGGTCCAATTTTTCAACAAATATTTGGTAGGTTCTTAAAAAAAATCATTTTGGGCAGTTTAAAAATGTGAAATGAAATTTTCATGCAAAGATAATGAAAACTTTCTTAAGCAACATTGTTTGCCATTCAGAGATGCAAACTTGTGCAAAATATACTGTCATTTGAAAAAGGAAAACGTTTAACAACGACGCGTCGGTCCAACGATTTGCCCGTCACACGCGCATCGTGCGATCCAATCTCATCGTGCATCTGAGACTACGTCTCCCTTGTGTTTCTCGTCTTCCTGACTTCAGATTGAGAATCTGATCGCACCAGCCACCGCACAACCCGGCCCCTCCCTCCCTTGACTCCACGCTGGCAAGCCGCCGCCCGAGAGTTGCAGGGGCACTTCGCAGGTCACCATCCTAGGAAACGTGGGCAGACGCGCGGGGGAGAGTTGTGCGCGAGCAGTTGTGAAGAAGGTGGATGCATCTCTTTTTTCATGTGTGCGTGCGAGATGCGGGCTGAGAGATAACCGAAAGAACACAGATCCAACGTCTATGGATGGATGAGTCCAACGGACGCAGGGAGACCGGCGGAGCGACTCGGCCGGTCGACCGATGCAGATCAACGCCCTTTGAAAAAACTATGCCATTCCAAGATACAACCTTGTGCAAAAAATACAAGAGAAACAAAAAGAAAAAATACAATTACATAAGCTTTGTTCTCATTGGTTGAAACGTTTGTGCCATGGATTGATGACGTGGCACACATCCATCCATCCCTCCATCTATCCCATTTATATACAGAAAAAGGAGAAAAAAAAGAAAAAGAAAACCCCACCCGCAGCACAACTACCCCAAACCCTAACTCCCATCGATCCCTCTCACACTCTTCCCCCGATTCAGATCCACGCCGCCGCCGCACGTCCCCCTCCCCGCCTCCCATCCCCCTCGCTGCCGCCTCTCCAACCTCGCCGTCGCCTCCTCCTCTCCCCATGGCGCCGCCCAGTCCCTCGTGCTCGGGCCGGACGAGGTCGCGCGTGCGCTCACCATCACGCCCTCTTCACCGTTTGCAACCCAGTCGGCGTCGCAACCCAGTCGGCATGGTTTCGGGCTGGCATCGCCGGCGGCCACTCCTCTCTTCTTCGACGGGATCTGCCGCCCTCACCTCACCTATGTCTCTCAGCCCGCCTCATCGACATGGCACAACCACGCAACAGCAGAGGTTTCTGGTCCATCCCTCTTATTTGCCATGACCCTCTCCCTCCTCCTCACCTCGTCTCTTCTACCTTGCAGATCCACCACGCCATGGGCCAGATCGAGCCCCGATGCCATGGTCTTCCTCTGCCTGCTCAAGTGCTACTCAAGGTCAAGCAGCCGACGCCATCAAGGTTAGCACCCCCTCTCTTCCTGCGGTTTCCCATTCTTCCTTCCATTCCCTTGTCTGACTTGTGTGGTTCTCTCATGGTGGATGGGCTAGTCTCCTATGATGCATGGATGGATGGTTTGGTTGCAGGAACAGTAGGTCTTCGCTTCTCTTCATCAACCAGAGGTACTGTCTTCTCTCATGGATGGATGAGCGTCGATCAATTTAGTCCATCTATTTACGATGATAGTATGCTGCTGATGATGTTGTTGATGCCATGCTTTTTGTCTTTTACATGCTCTGAAATTAAGTGGTAGCATCAGATGCAAATTTCCCATTATCCTTTAGCTGCACTAGTCCTGTGTATTTGGCAGGCAGATGCATATCTTCCTTTTTTTGATAATTCACTCATCTGTAGCAGTCACATATCCGTCCTCGTAACATCTGTTTGATCAATGCTGTTTTGTTCTCATATAGAATGTACATTTGTTGCTGTCTATCATGCCTCGATGAAAAGTTGTAGCCTCCTATGTACCGTTTTCATGACATTAATAATGACCTGAGCATTTTTCCATATGGTGTAATATGCAGACAACAAAAGAGCTAGTGATGCTATGTTAAAATTAATGTGTATTTGTCAATTCTAGCTTATATTCGTTTCTTGCGATCCTGTTCTATATAATGTGTATACTACAAGCCCTTGTTTTCCTGTCTAAATGCGTGCATAGAAGTTGAGTTACCTTCTAAAAAATTGTTCATGCATTTCTCAGTTTCTCAAATACAAAATAGCTTGCTGGGTGTCCTAGATACAGAAATATACCAAGTGCAAGTGGGTGCTTGTGTTGTGCATAGTAGCAGATCTGTTTATGTGAGCTATACAATGGCCTATTTCTTCCTAATGATATGAACACTATCTCATGATCGACCAGGTCCCTGCTTTGTTTCATCTTTTTTTTGCTTCCTGTATGTATGTATGTATGTATGTATGTGTCTGACGACGAAGGTGGTTTCTTCAGAATTGATCGAGTCTGACAAAGTTGTTGTGAACATTTCTTGAAACAGGGTGAGACCGGTGATGTCCATGCGGTGATGTGCCTGGGGCGGCGCCACTGTGCCCGGCGCTTGCCCTGGTCGCCGTGGTGGTGCTTCGGCGGCTTCCAGACCCTCTCCTGGATGTGGTGATGGTCACACCACAGTCGTGGTGTGGCTGAGCCTCTACTATGACTACAACCTCCCTCTGGTGAGCTCCTCCCCATTCCTACTTCTCTGATGTAGCTCCTGCATGGCCTTGTCCATGATTTGGGTTGGATGTGGGGCTCTACTAGTTGCTGCTAGATGCTGTAACCAAGCATCAACTCCTACTGGAGCTCTCTGGTGATAAATTCATGCGGTTCTAGGTTCTGTCAGTAGCTGCCCATGTGTACTTGCTTTATATATGTGCCCCTGTGATGCTCTGGTGATATGGGGTGGCTAATATCAAGATCATGGTGGGGTTGATGCTTATCTTGCGTGTCTCTGGTGGTGGTGGTGTTGACAGCAGTTACACACGTAGCTTGTAACTAATATCATTACTGCTAATTTACCTCAAGTTTACGTGAACATGGTTGAAATGAGCGCTGCTAATTTTGATGTCTAAAATCAATTTTTGCCCCAAGTCCTTAAGTAATTATTTTCATTACATCACAGTTAGCTGAGAATATTGACTAGAATACTTTATGTATGCCCTGATGCATGTACACATACGATTGAGCAAATACTGAGCTGTAGTGGAACAACCTGGAGTTAGAGAACTTCAAGGACAAGATCAACGAGGTGACCGACATTATGGTGGCTGTGTACGGCGATGACCACAAGTTCTTCGTTGAGCTGGCAGTGTCCATATTGTGTGATATACGATGCTGCTCCGTTGTGCATCTCTCTTTTCTTGTGTGTTGCATCATTGTTGCTTGATAGAGTAAATGATTTCAGTTCTGGTTGTGTCAAATCTTTACTATGTACCATGCTTAGTGTTTACTAAACTGAGGCATTGGGCATTGGAATTTAGGTATTTATGTATAATTTTAGTTTTGGATGTGTCCAATGCAAACATTGCTGTCAACTGTTGTAGCGACCCGACCCAAATGGATCAAGTCTCTGTGCTTATGTGTCATCCCTGGATCAGTATGCTGACACACACAGTACTCGAAGGATTTATAACAAAGGTAAATCACATGTATAAAGTAACGTAAATACTATTACCTCAATCCAATATAGCGGAAGCAACAAGGTTGTGGTTTCCCATCAACACCAACGGCAAAGTTGAGTGTAGAAATCGTAACCCTAACGTATCACTTACTCGTCGTAAGAAACCTGCAACGTAAGACGTTGCAGCCCGAAAACGGGTCAGTACATTGAATGTACTGGCAAATTCACACCATAGAGAATGATGAACAATGACTATCACTACATGCATATTTGGCTGGTGGAAAAGCTCTATGGTTATAAGGTTTTTGCGTAAAGCCAATTTTTCCCTACTGCAAAGGAATAAGATTAATTACTATCAGGGTGGTTGTGAAACATTGAGAATGGTTGACAGCATTCTCAATCCCAATTAAAAATAATTAAAACCCAACAACATTAATTAGAAGTAACATGATGATTTTCACAATGATATTCAAGTACTAGATACTCAAGTTGTCCATAACCGGGGACACGGCTAATCATGATTAGTTTGTAAACTCTGCAGAGGTTTGCGCACTTTTCCCCACATGACTCGATCGCCTCCGTTTGTTTTCTCGCACTACATGGTGTTTGAGAAACGGATGACCGAGACATAGTCTTTCAGAAGCACTAGCACCTTACATGTGGGGTAGACCGGTACACCTACATCCCCTACATCTGCTAGTCCACCCCGTAAGAGTTCGCACAACTTAGTCAACTATGCCAGAGCCCATAGTAGCATGTGGCTGCACACGGAAGTTTCTAGCATGAAATATCTTATGATCCCTTTGAGCCTGGGTGGCGGTCCAAAAAAAACAGGCAAGTCCTGATAGACATCAGGTGCCTCAATCCACCCAGATGTGTGTTTAAGTTGCCACCTTAGATAAACCATTAAAATTATCAATCTCACATCTGTCATGGATATCACTCACCCAATCCACGTCTACTAGCATAGCATGGCAATATAAGCAAACGTAGAGTAACTCCCAAAGGTTTGATAATAATACAGGTAATAGGTACTACCTCATCTACTTCCCATCCCGCAATTTAATTAGATCCTAATCATGCAATGTGTGAGGATTGATCTAATGCAATAAAACTGGGTTGTAGAAAAGGTATGATCAAAGTGTGAACTTGCCTGCAATGTAGATGAAGATGATTCGCACTTAAAACTCTTGATAGATCTACTCGTCACACTCCGGTCAATCTATCGTAAGCAAACAATAGTAACCACACAATAAGTACTCATCTAATACACAGGGAAAAATCGAACAAGAGAACGAACCATAAAGTTCAACTTAAGAACTCCGGTTGCAAAGAAAGAACGAACCGAACAAAGAAACGAAAAACAAACGGCGAAAGAAAACAACTCAGTTCTAGCAAGTTGAAACTAGGTCAAAATTTTACTGTAGCAAAAGCTTGTTCAAGTTGATTAGACGGAACGGCGGTTTCGAGATGAAACTCCAGGCGCTTGAATCACCTGATTCCGATAAACGAGCGAGAAGATAAACTAGAACGAAGATCGGATCTGAGATCGCAATCGCGGAATAAATTCGACGAGAAGAAAAAGAAGAACGGTTATACGAACAGGCGTCGTTAACCGGGAAATAATCGGTGATCACGTTCGTTGAGACGAATGGTCCGAAAGAAGAACGAAAACCAATCTAGGGTTTTCGGAAAAGAGATCGAAACGAAAAAACCGATCTAGAACACCGGAACAGTTTGGCGAAGAATCGGAGAGAAAACGAATCGGTAGAGAAGAAAAGAATCGGAACGGTTTATAAGAAAAATTGAACCGAGGGAAAGAAGAGACGCGGTGCGGTACCTCCGGTGAACGGCGGCGACGGCGGCGTTGGGCGGCGGCGGCGGTGCACAAGGCGGCGGCGGTGGTGACGCAGGGCGGCGGCGGCGACGCAGGGCGGCGGCGGCGCAGCAAGGTGCGGCGGTGGCGGTGACGCAGGGCGGCGCGGCGCGGGTGGTGACGTAGGGCAGCGCGGCGCGGGTGGTGACGCAGGGCGGCGCGGCGCGGGTGGTGACGCAGGGTGGCGCGGCACGGGTGGTGACGCAGGGTGGCGCGGCGCGGGTGGCTTAGGGCGCCGCGGCGCGGGGCACAAGGGGCGGCGCGGTGTGCTTGGGGCTTTGGGGCCTTGGATTTGATGTGTTTAGAGGGGGGTGTGGGAGTATTTATATTGGGGAGGGGGAGAAAACTTGGTGTAGGGGTCAAGGAATTAGACTAAGACTAGGAAAGAAAAGAGGGAAAAGATCTAGAAAAAAACGAAAGTAGATGAATCCTACTAGGAATCCACAAAGGACGGCGGCTCCCTGGCGCCTTGCGCCTGGTGCGGCTCCTCCCTGGGCGTGGCGCGCGATGGCCTTTGGCCTGGCTGGCTCAGTGGCTTGGGCCTTAGGCCCAAGTCGCTGGAGCTCTCTCTTTCTTTTCTTTTTTTTCTAAAACTGTTCCGCGCTCGGAAAAAAAACAAAACGAGATCTAAACGAACTCCAAATCTAATAAAGTAAATTTTCTCCGACTCCTAAAAATGAGTCGAACAAAATGAACTTTACTCCGGGCCTAAAAAGCAAATTTTTAAAACGCGCATTTTTCCCTATCCAAATAAAACGCGAACAAAACTCCAGCAAAAGCAAAATTTGATCTATTTATTAAATCTTCATTTTTTCCTAAATTTGGGAAAGTCATATTATGCCCTCTCTCATATTTTTTTTTGATAATGGAAAAATAATTGAAGATGAAATAAATAAATCAAATGATCCTCTTTTTTCAATTCGAGAAAACTCTCAAATAAGAAAATAACGAAATCTCCAACTCTCTCCGAAGGTCCTTGAGCTGCGTGAAATTTCTAGGATCGACCAAAAAGCAAGAAAATAAGATATGCATGATGATCTAATGTATTCCAATTTGAAAAATAAATTCAAAAGAACTTTGAATTTAATTCTTTGAAACTCCCAACTCATATTTCATAATTTGAAGAAGTCATTTTATCTTCTCTCGTGAAAATCATTGAGTTGCTTAAAGTTTCTGAATTGGAAATATTTTCAAATGAAATTCAAATATTTTCAACACCCCGTGTCATTTAAATAAATGGAAGAAGTCATGTCATCTTCTCTCCGGGGTTTTGTGTTGAAAAGCATTTGAATTTACGAAGATCAGAAAACCAATATGAAAGTTTGGGAAAGTCCTTTTATTCCCTCTCATTTAACTTTCAAAAAGAAATCGAATTTCACTCAATTCACGCAATCAATCAAACAATCAAGCAAATCTATCTATTTGTTTATAACATTCCAAAATTTAGAATTTTGGGATGTTACAACTGTCAAGTTGATTCTAAAATGTCTCATTAACTTCATTATTCTGTTATTTATTGTTAAATATGCTGTTAGATTTACTTATATTTTGTTCCTAAACATTTTGTTCTGTAATGTGCAGATGCTGGGCTTTCATGTTTCTTCGTGAGCATCAGGACAAAGAAGTCGGAGGAAGCATAGTTCTAACATTGCTGTCAACTGTCAAGTTTTGCATTAATGAAGCCCTTTATACTGCTCCTATTTGTATGTGTGTATGATGTAGCAGAACCTGGCTCATGTGATTGTACACTTGTAGAGCTTGTTATATGATTGTAAACTTGATGCTGATCACATTGTATGTGTGTTATATGATGTAGCACTTTGATGGTTGATAATATTTGAAGTATTTTGTGTGTTTTCTGTGTGCCAATTTGAATACTAGGTATTTATTTGTGTGAAATAAAAAAATGAAGAATATTGCCTTGATGGCTAGGACCCAGCACTAGAACCTGACAATGGGGACCCACCTGACTAGTGAACTCAATTTAGAAAAAAAAGAAAAAAAATGAAATTGTTGAGACAAAAAGGCCATGGCCCAAAAATAAAAAGGCTGCAATGTTGGGCTTGGTCCATTAAGCTGACAAAAAAATCGTAGGAAAAAATATATAAATGGGCTGAATTAATGGGCTCAACCCATGTAAAACACCGAATTGGACCGGGCTGGCTCTTGTGGCACATCAGATTGCCACGTCGGATGCCTACGTGGCCTGAGGAGGTTACTAGTGACCAAAACAAAACAGTAGGAATATTTTGGTCATAAACGTCTACGACCTTCTCACAGAGAAGGTCGTTAATTTCAGTTTACGACCGCTAGCTTTTGACCATCTGTTTTTGGTCACAAAAAGGTCACAAATGGAAAATAATGACCATTCAGTGACCAATAGTCAAGGTCACAAGTTGACATATTTCTTGTAGTGATCGTCATCACCAACGATCCTCTCATCGGGAGGGGGTCAATCTCCATCAACATCTTCACCAGCACCATCTCCTCTCAAACCCTAGTTCATCTCTTGTATCCAATTCTTGTCTCTAAGTCCGGGATTGGTACCTGTGGGTTTCTAGTAGTGTTGATTACTCCTTGTAGTTGATGCTAGTTGGTTTACTTGGTGGAAGATCATATGTTCAGATCCTATATGCACATTAATACCCCTCTGATTATGAACATGAATATGCTTTATGAGTAGTTACGTTTGTTCCCGAGGACATGGGAGAAGTCTTACTATTAATAGTCATGTGAATTTGGTATTCGTTCGATATTTTGATGAGATGTATGTTGTCTCTCCTCTAGTGGTGTTATGTGAACGTCGACTACATGACACTTCACCATTATTTGGGCCTATAGGAAGGCATTGGGAAGTAATAAGTAGATTATGGGTTGCTAGAGTGACAGAATCTTAAACCCTAGTTTATGCGTTGCTTCGTAAGGG